>NC_056686.1:164787999-170212999 GCF_018350215.1 Panthera leo
CCTAGCGGAACCCACTCTTTCCCATTTCCCCGTACCCTGGATGTGTTGCTCAGGCCGTCCCGTGGGGGCTCCAAGCAGCTGAATAACAGCTTGCACCAGAGCGGAGGTGGGTGGCACTGAACATGCGCTGGGCACGACTGCTGAGTAACAGAGACAATGAACGCAAGTAAGTCTAATGTGCCAATAAAGGAAAATGCAAAGGGTCCTCCGGGGCTGCGGTATCTACCTCCTGGGAGTAAAGACGGGTTTACCGGGAGCCTGTCATCCGAGCAGCTTCCTAAAGTAACAGTAGGGTTT
Organism: Panthera leo; assembly: GCF_018350215.1. Classification (NCBI taxonomy): domain Eukaryota; kingdom Metazoa; phylum Chordata; class Mammalia; order Carnivora; family Felidae; genus Panthera; species Panthera leo. The sequence goes on from NC_056686.1 coordinate 164,788,297, forward strand.
TCTGGGAGAGAAGACGGAAAGGTACACGTGGCAGTGATAGCTGTGCGAGCAAAGGCACAGGGTGCGAGCGTGCATGCATGTGCGCGCGCGCATGTGTAACGTCAGTGGAGAAGCACTTTGGGAAATGGCCAGTGGCCAGTTACATCCAGAGCACAGGGTAGGGAGGAAGGAGTGAGAGGTGAGCACAGGGAGGTCAAAGGTACCAGCTTAGAGTTTTTCCTCCAGTGATGGGGAGGGAGGGTCTGAAGGACCCACAGCCAAAGCTGCTTTAGGAAGGTAACTCCAGTGTTTATTTGGAACATCGGACCGAGGGGGTGAAGCGGGAGAGCGGCTGCTGAGCCTGACAAGGTCTGAGTGGTGGCAGCTGGCAGTGGGGACAGTTAGGAGAACCCTTCTTAGTAGAGGGTCCAGGGGAGGGAGAAAAATCATGATGTGGCAACTGGAAAATAATAACCCGCATTTGGTTTCGTTTTAGAACATATTTCTTGTCTTATTGAGATATTAGGTTTTTTTGAAGTAGGCTTTTTTTTTTTTTTTTTTTTTTTTTGTATTTACTGTTTATTCTGAATTCCTTTTTGCCTTCGTGTTTCTTGATTTGCTTCCATTCCATCACAGTGGAGGCTTTCCTGAAACGTACTTGTGGCCCTTACCTGTTTGCATACTTCAGAGCAAGGCACTGGGCACGGCATTGTGCCCAGTGGGGAGGAGAGGCGGGAGAGGCTGTCGCTGACCGGTGGGCTTCATTTGAAGGGCATCGTATGGGGGGAGTTGACTCTTTCACTGAGAGCATCCCAGGTGCAAGTACATGAGGATCTTTTCTCTGAGGCCACCGTTTCCCTAAAAAGGAATCCTACTTTGCTGCTTCTGGGCATGTCTGGCCCCTGGTGTCCTGGGTACAGGGGATGGGGTCCAGCCAGTCATTCCATAGGCTTTTAATTTGAGCCACGAATTCTCCCAATGAGGGCTCTATGGGAAGAGCTCTCTGGCCTCCTGACTTGACAGGAGGGTTGCATGGGTGGTTTACCTGGCTGTGAAGGTAGTGAGAGGTCCCTGAGACTCCATTTGCCAACTTCTAACCTTTCTGCTTATTTCTAGGCTCATGCCTCAACCTCACTGCTGTGGATCAGATTGTATCCCCCTAAAAAACACTCTGGTACCTGGAGATGTGACCTTTTTTGGAAATAAAGTCTTCACAGATGGAATCAAGTTAAGATGAAGTTATATTGGATTGGATGAGCTCTAAATCCAATGGCTGGTGTCCTTTCAGAAGGTCATGTGAAGACACAGGGACATGGAGACACAGGAGAATGTCACGTGAAGACAGAGGCAGAAATTGGAGTGATGCATTCAGAAGCTAAGGAATCCCAAGGATTTCTGGCAACCACCAGAAGCTAGGAGAGAGGCATGGAACAGATTTTCTCTCAGAGCCTCCAGAAGGAATCGACCCTGCCACACCTTGATTTCGTACTTCTCACTTTCAGAACTGTGGATTTACTGTTGTTGGACGCCCCCCAATTCGTTATACTTCGTTAGACAACACTAGGAAACTAATGTATCTTCTCTTGACTTTACTTGGCCCCTTTGAGTCCTGAGCCTCTCAGGAGCTTCTTCTGAAAGACAGAGCAGCTCACTTCTGTCTGCATTCTGGGATGTTACTGCCTTTCCAGCTTTCGATATTTGAAGAGATCTTATTTCCTCTCACATTCTGTTGTCCTTGGGAATTTCTTTTTTTTAAGAAGTACAACTTCATTATTTCTAATCCCACTTAGTAGTACCAAATAAGTCAATAAAATATTGAACAAAGGTGCTCATTTCAGAATTATCTCTTTTAGCAAAAAGAAAAAAATTAGGTAATGACTGAATAAATTATGACAAGTCAATTGACTGGAATTCTAGGCTGCTGTTTCAAAGGATGGCATGAAAATTACGGTTGGAATGAACCTCACGTTAAGTGACCACATCACAATACTCTAGTATCTCTGGGTAAATTTGTGTTTATGTGTGGATAATAGTGTAAAGGGGCATCACAGGAAGAAGAGAGTGTGAGGTCCTTATTTCTACTAACAATCTGCTCCTGACGATTCAAGTATTCTGTAAGGCAATATGTTTTCTCTCCTGTGTTCCTTATTTCCTCCCGAGTTTTCACTAGCAGAGTCCTTAACATACCTACTTACATGAACAGTCTGTTCAAGGAAATCTAGGGTTTTTTCTATCATGTTCCTCAAAAGTTTTTCACCCTCTTCTCATTACCCAAGAATGTTTATATCTTTAAAAAAGTTCCTCTATTATTATATTAATAGAATTCTCTGAAGGATGAGGAGATAAACTAATGAGGCCAGTCTGCCACATTTTATTGGCAATGTCAACCCACTTTGCCAGTGAAAGTGTCAGATCAAGGACAGCTTGACATAACATACTTCTGAGAGAGTTTTCTGTAGTAACCAGTGAAACAGAATCCATTAGCCCATTTGGTCTGCTAGGAATTACTCTCTCTGGAATCTCTACTCTGGCCCCTATATCCTTCCTTATGAAGGATTCAGGGTTTTATTTCGTAAATGGGAAGTTTACAAAGGTAGAGCACTCCTGGGCAGAGCCTTTTACCTCCTCAGAGCAGTGCAGTGAGAAAAAGCCATAGATGACGGCAGAGAGGACTTGGACTCGAATTTCTGTCTCTACCCTGTAAAAAACTGCTTCACTCGGATTAAGTCCATTAGCTTCTCTAGCTTTCACTTTCCTCACATGTTAACCTAGACCATTAGATATTATAGGATCCAGAATGAAGTTTTTTCTTCTTTCACAGTTAGGATCAAATTCAACTGTGTATGTAAAAGCACCTTGTAAACACAGTCAGTATCCAATAAATGTCTGCCTTCTGAAAAAATGTGCATAAGGATACCCCCATCCATGTCTGTCAGGACTCTAATACTGAACTTCTTTTCCAAGTGCTCAGTCTGGTAGAAGTCTTTAACTTCATTTTAGATCGTGGCTAACAGAGTCAACTGTTGGGATGCCATATTGGTTGGTGCATGAGGTTGAGAGCCTGGCCCTTTCTGGTCACATTGCCATAGACCATCTGCTTGCTAGATAAGGCAATGTGCTCTGAGTGACTTAATATTTTTATGGCTGCAGCTCAGATAATTAAATATAGGAGTGGTGATGGCTGAGCATCCAGATAGTCCTCCTTGAATTCTCTTAGGAAACATTTAGAGTAGTACAGAAGATTCTGTTTGGCAATAGCATAATAAGAATGCTTTATGTTTATCTCATGCCTCACTTCCCAGGAGCTCAGGCAATGCTGACCTTCCAAATGCACATTAAATTGCAGAAATTTTGGAGAGGCACTTACAGTGCAAAAAACAATCTTTAAAAGAGGCCTTGATTCATCTCCTGGTAGAAGAATGCAATTTTCTTTCTCTCTCTCTCTCTCTCTCTTCCTCCTTCCCTCTCTCCCTCTTTCTCTTCCTCTTTTTCTGAAGAGATTCAAAGAAGAAAGAGCCATGAAAAGGAGGTAAATCAGCTTTTAAAATATGTTTTGTAGAGGAGCTGAGAAGCAAGGTAAGACAGCATTCCAGGCCTTGTGTGGACTTGTGGCTAAGTCATTTTCAGCTTCATGATTCCAGAACAGAAACACTTTTAAAAAGAGTTACTTATGCTGGCCAGCCAGATAAGGAGAAGTAGATCTTATCTTAAATTCTACCTTCAAAAGCCTTACGAGGTAATATATTATCTATTTTTTTTTGCCAGATTCCAGCATTTTAATATGGATTCATGATGGCAGTTTTGAGTTTACCTGACACCTGTCATGCTCAATGCAAGCAGTGACATGAACTTGAATGCTCTTCTACCAGTAAGCCCTCTCTGCTGTTCAGCACATGATGATGTGATGCTTGTAGTGGTAACTGTTTGGAGATGTAGGATCTAAAAACTCTTCTAAGGCAAAGAAAGATTACATTTTAATCATAATAAAGTTACCATGTTTTATTATAATTTCATGAAATCACATTAAAGTACACTATAAGTTCTTGAAATCCATGTACATGTGCTAGCTCTATTAAGGGTGAATATTAAAATAACTAGGGGCATCTGGGTGGCTCAGTTGATTAAACATCGTACTCTTGGTTTCAGCTCAGGTCATGATTTCATGGTTTGTGGGATCGAGCTCCACATCCATCTGTGCTGTCAACACAGAGTCTGCTTAGGATTCTCTCTCTTTCCTCTCTCTCTGACTCTTCCCCTGACTCATGCGTGCGCGCTCTCTCAAAATAAACATTTAAAAAAATAAAATAACTAGAGGACTATATTTTCTGCCAATGCAGGGTAAGAGAAACTTTCACGTATTTCCTAGTTGAAAAAGTCGAAGCCCTGAAAAATTCATGGCTATAAACTAGCCTTTTTATATTAGAATTAAGGGCCAATTCAACCATGATGAGAACTAACGACTTTCTAAAAAGATATCATAGGCCATATACTTCAGGTTATGGGCAGGGATAGAACGGTGCACACTCGGATGAGAGGTTTTATATATTTATGGATGATAATGTAACATGACGTTGTAACTCTCCTTCACACATTCCACTGCTTATAATTGATTCTGTGGTGCTGCGCTCATCATTCACTCGGTTTCTTCATTCACTTGTTCCGCAAACGTTTACCAAACAGTTCTGGTAAACTCTGTGCTAGGCACTGCGCTGGGTACCAGGAATAGGGTGTCCCAAGAAACTCGTGTAACGGGGGGGAGGGAGCCAGCCAGCCAGCCAATCACAATACGAGTGTTACGTGTGATTATGAGAAGACAGAGCTCCGCAGAAACGTCGAGGTGGGGGAGGGGTTAGGTTTTCCAGGCAGAAAGGAGCAGAAGGGTAGCCAAAGGCAAGGGAAGAGAGACAAAAGGGCTGTGAGTCCTGTGCTTTGGGGCAAAGGGAGCCTGTGAGAGGAAGAGGGTAGGGTGACAGCAGATGAAGCCAAGAGGCAGGGGGCCTCAGCGAAGGTGGCCCTGAAATACCAAAGTGAGAAATCTGGAAGGGATCTTATAGATGCTGGTAGTACCTGAGGTTTATAATCAGGGGTGCCATGGTCCAATATTTATTTATTTATTTTAAAATTTATTTTAGGGGCGCCTGGGTGGCTCAGTGGGTTAAGCATCTGACTTTAGCTCAGGTCAGAATCTTGCGGTCTGTGGGTTTGAGCCCCATGTTGGGCCCTGTGCTGACAACTCAGAGCCCAGAGCTTGCTTCGGATTCTGTGTCTCCCTCTCTCTCTGCCCCTCCCCTGCTCGTTCTCGCTCTCTCTCTCTCTCTCAAAAATGAATAAATGTTATAAAAAATTAAAAAAATAATAAAATCTATTTTATTTACTTTGAGAGTGTGTGTGAAAGTGAGCAGGGGAGGCGCAGAGGGAGAGAGAGAATCCCAAACAGTCTCGTGCAGTTAGCGCAGAGCCCATTGTGCGGCTCAAACTCACAAACTGTGAGATCGTGATCTGAGCTGAGATCAGGAGCCAGATGCTTAACTGGCTGAGCCACCCAGGCACCCCCATGATCCAATTTTTTTTAAAAGGAAGTTCACTTTGCCAAAAGTTTGGAGGACAGGCCATAGTGAAGGGGCTTAGAAACTACATAAAACTGACACTTTCAAATGTTTACATTTCTCTTCCATTCATATCTGACTAATAGTACATGGAAAATGTTGAAGTAAACAGGTTTTACTATCAGCACTCAGATTTGGGAATGGTGTATGTGACAAGGACAATATTTTGAACATATTAAACCAATGTATATTTGTTCTGTTTGAATCGTCACGCCTATGGTTCCCGCCCATCAACTCAGTAGGCTTCCCTCCTGCAGGCAAATGGTGGATCCCGTTAGAAACAGCAAGCTGTCATCATTCAGCGTTGAGAGAGAATAACCCTGAATGCCAGCTTCGTATGGTGAGAAAGGGGGTTTGTAAATTCCAGAATTCTCCTTTACCTATTAAGAACCAAATCTGGCCAAGTCAGATCATCACATCTGGCCACAAAGCCTAGTGCGGACAGCACAGGGGACACCATATACGGATAGTTCCCATTAGACAAGGAAAAGGAAATTAAAACACTTTCCACTGTGGGGGTGAGGGATGGGGACGGGGGAAGAGAGAAGAGAGAGAGATAATGGACAGAGACAGAAAGGGAGGGTGGGGAGAAAGGGAAAATGAGAAGTGAGTTCCTTGTTCCTTCCCTGTTCCTTGGGAGATGAAGCCTGGCGGGGGGTCAGGGGAGGGCTTGTCTCTTGAATCTCAGAGCCTAATTCAGGAAAGTGATAGAATTTACTAGAACAAGTTGGCACTACCCAGGTGGCTTATTAGAAAGTGCCAAGGAAATTGTGTGGACAGCACGGCGAGGAGAAAGTAGCTGGGAGTTCACCGGTGGCCCACAGGAGCTGAGCACTCAGGCGAGAAAAGCAGGTGACTAGATCTGACCAGAAAACTGCTAGGGGCTTGCCACGAGAGGTTCCTACCAGGACCACAGACTTCAGCAGCCAGAGCGAGTGGCCAGGCCCTGGGCGGAGTGCATATCACACCCATGGTCACCTAGAGGCCAGCATGGCATCACACCGAGCCCTGACCACCAGCTCTCCATGAACCCGGTGAGACCTAACAGGCAGTATGTGTGTTTGGGCCTTTCTCCCCAATGCTTACAGAGTGTTCACAAGGATAGGGCAGGGGGGAGCCCCCCGGGGGAGCCCCCCCCCCCCGATGCCTGGATGGCAGCTGGGGCGAAGACATAGCTCTGATTTGGAACTGTTCACATTTCAGTCCTCCCAAAGGTCTGTTCCAACAAGAAAAAACTGTGATACCTTAATTGTCAAGTTTAAGCGCAGTCCCTGCACGCCTCTCCTCCCCACATCACCAGGAAAAGGTGGAGCCAGATAGATAAATTATAAAGAATATAGAACTTATTTCCCTCGCTTTCCTTGAGGCTTCTTGAGTTATACATGATGTCATTCCTTGTAAAGACAAGAAATTAGCCCCAACTATTTCTTCCTCTCATCCATAAGAATGCTAAATATTGTAGAGAAAGCATTGATAGAAAACCCATTTGGGTGGTATCCTTTTTAAAAAAAAGTATCTGATGCAATTGTTCTTCTCTGGATCCACATTCTATCCCTTGTAGGTTTTTAAGAGAAGATGATGTTATATTCTAACTAGTGACTCAGTAGCTCATTACTTATTCTTTTTTAAAAAACTGGACACAAAGCATGAGCCATTTGGGGAATATTAAATTGTGTTTAAAGAACTTCTGCTGGTGTCCAGAAAAATTGTCTTAGCACTTTACATCCTCTTTTCCAATTTACCAATTCTAATTCCCAGTCTTCACAATCTCAATTATAAAGATTCTTTTCTCTCTCCCTTCAGAGAGCTTATTAATTGCATCAGGTGAAGGTATTTTTCAAAACGACTATTACAACTGAAGGCAGAAAAAAGGTCAAAAGTTACTGTAATCAAAACATCAGAAGCCCTGCCTGTTGCAGAAACTCCTTGGCATTTTAATAAAGAGGCAATACGCTTGCAGAACTAGACAGGGAATTGTTCCAGCTAGATCCTGTCCAGGTCAAGCCCTTTTGAAATACCTGTGGAAAAAATCCACCTCCAAGTCAAGAACCTGTTTGGGATGGGCTGCAAATGCGATTATGTTCATAATAACAATTAAATCCCTCAATCCTTAACAACAGAAGATTTATAATGCCTCTATGCATCATTGAAATTCTAGGTACACTGAGGTTTGATTAAGTCAAGAATGAAAACAAAGGGCAAAAACTGAGCTCGCTAATGCAAAGAGAAGCTCAGTGTGATGCTGTCACATCAGGCTTTCTGTTTATCCCTAAGGCTGGTACAGCAGTGGCTTCAAAGTTTGATGGTGTCTTTTTTTCTTTTTCTTCTTTCTTTCTTTATATTTTTTTCTCCCTCCAAAGATGTTGAGCAGCAGGCTAATGGATCCCAGCAGGGTGCAAAGACAGCAGAAAGCACGGGAATCAGATGTCAATGTGTTCCTCCAAGATACCCTGCTAGGACGGAGCTAACTAACTGGGCTCTAGTCTTCTCTTGGGGCACACGCTCTGATGGGTCCCTGCCCACTCTTGACTTCCTATATGCTTCCTGATTGAAATGCTGTCACAGATAAATCATGACTTCTGCCTGTTAGGACCATTTTCTATTTTTTTTCAAAGAAAAGTTTGGAGCCATCAGATTAAAAAGACAAGCAAGTTCTGGAGAATTATATACTCACACGTAAATATTAGTGTCACATCTCCCTACAATATAACTATCTGTCCATCTGGGAGTGTTCTGGGCATGCTCCTCCACGCACCACTTTGTTTATATATTTTTATGTATTTTCTGGCAGTCACTTCCAGTCAATCACTAGATTACTTAGGTAACTTCCTAACGAATAGATTTTAGGAGGATTGGAGGAGTTGGCCTGCTTTTCCTTCAACACAGGCCCTACCTGGAAGTTGAAGTTGTCTCAGAGATAAGAGTTTCAGTTTTAAATGCAGTGGGCATCCAAAATGCAGTTTGTGTGAGTTCCCACCTAGCACACTAGTAAGTAGCCCTTCAGGCATCCGAGACCATCGATAATCTACCCTTGGCTTGGAGGAAGGACAAAACTCCACAAACTGGAGTGAAAGAGGAAAGTGCTTGATCTATTTTGAAGTTTGACGTATGCACAAGCTTTTCAACACCATGAAGGGAAACCACTTCACCCAGTGAAAGTCAATGAAGTCAAAAAGCTGTACTAAAACCATATATGTATCTACCACTCAGCTCCCTCTCCACCCTGCTACTAAACTCCTTCCACATTCCACGTTCAGGCCATCAGCCCAGTGCTTCGGTGAGCTTCCACCCTTGCTAGAAGGCGCTCTCCACACTGCTCCCCTGCACGAGATCCCAGCTCTCTCCATGAGTATCTATCTGCCTCAGGTTCTACATGAGGTTTCCAGCCACCCAAACCGCTCCACCTTGGGGGCAGGGTCCTGGCCATGAAAAGGAACATTCTTTGTCTCATCTGTAATATTCTGTATCCTCTTCCCCTGCGCCCAGACTGACCTAGCAAGGCCACCCTGGATTTCTACACTCTACATAATTCAGACCATGGCATTTCAGATAATCCCTTTTTGAGATTCTGGCCACCTGCATACTTTCCCAACTGCTTTCTATTTTCTCAGGCTCTTTATTACTGCACTTTCATGTTTTAAACCTCAATCTTCCCTTTTGGCAACAACCTGAGTTCCTGCAGACATTTGCAGGAACTAGTGTCACACCAGTGACTTCTCTTGCTTGGTGAGTTACTTCCTCAACGTTTTGTATCTTTGCACTAATGGTGATTCCTGCCCACTGACTGATTCCATTTCAGCTCCAGGGCGCAACAGTGAATGTCAGATTGCCCATTTAAATAACGGACAATCCCCTTCTCCCCCAACTGTGTGAGATGGAACAAAATAGGGACTCTCAGAGAGGATACTTAAAATCATTCAGCAAAGTTTCAGTTTGAGGGCTTTTTGAAATACTGGTTTCAAAGACTTATAAAGAATTTACAAATAAAATCTGTGTTATTTTTAAAAATAAGTGATGATAAGACATTTAAAATGAACATGATTTTCATACTTTGCTAGCTGAGAAGACATAGCAGCAGAAATGAACATACTTTAAAAAAATCTTTTTAATTAATTAATTTTGAGAGAGACAGAGACAGCATGAAGGGGGAGAGGCAGAGAGAGGGAGAAACAGGATCCCAAGCAGGCTCCGCACTGTCAGCACAGAGCCTGATGTAGGGCTCGAACCCACGAAACCACGAGATCATGACATGAGTTGAAACCAAGAGTCGGACGCTTAACCAACTGAGTCACCCAGGTGCCCCTGAACATGAACTTTTATAAACAACTCCTTCTACACTCCTCTTTACAATGCCATGATTCTCTTGTTAGTTTAATAAGAAAAGATTGTGGAAGAAATACCCAGCAGAGGTGGAATGGGTGGTAGAAAGACCACTACACCAAAACCAAGGCCACGGATATGTGGGACACAACTCTAACTTGGTGGGAATGTCACTTAAAACTGCTCTATGTTAATTTTCTGTGGATAAAAATAGCAGGTGTATCTAACCTCACAGACAGGGAGTAAAGTAAAACAGATGTGGAAAATCAAGAATGATAGATAATGTGATGTGGTATTACTCCCTAAATTCTGGAAAGTGCTAGTTTCGATTTCAATTTCAAGTAGTTTCCTTTTTAACCTGAAGATTTCAAAGTACTTAATAGGAAGTATAAGACAAGCCCAAAGAATTGTGAATCAGACGCAAAACAATGAAATTAGCATGGAAAAGCCCATGAGAATCCTTGCCAGCATTTATTATAACCAATCACATAGGAAGGATATGTGGACTTTGGGTCCATTCCAAAGAAGCTTTGCAAACTAATACCGGAAATTTATCAGTCCCACAATTACAAGTCTTCGTCCTCCTAAGCTTTACCCACCGTAAAAGGAATTTACTAATTGCAAAAATTCATCCCATTTATTGCCTCAGTGGGCACAGGAAACTGAATAAATTATAAATAATTCAACATGGGTAGTCAAGGCGAATTTAGCAAAGCAAGATATATCTGACCCAACAGCTGTGGGCTTTGTACCTGGGCACCCAGCTTATGCAGAGATACCAGAGAAGCAAGGGTGGGAGGAGCAGACAGGAAGAAAAGAAAGTCAAGAAGCCTCTTATAATAAAGTGTACATTACTCTTGATTTTTTCACCCAAGTTTTCATTATTAAACAAGAGCATTATGTGCCATTTATAGCTAAAATAATGTACTTAAGATTATTTTAAAACTTTGATTTTATGCTACCATGTATTGAATGGTTCATGTAAAACAAAGATATGAATTTTGGTGTTTTTTGCTGTTTATAGTCATTAAAAAGTTTCATTTCTATCTTCAAGATAGTATTCTAGGATTTTTTTTTTTTTTAGTGTAATGTGACAGGGCTCAGCAGCTCCTAAAAGTGTTGAAAACGAAGTGGTAGATAAGCCTGAAACTTAATGGTTGTGAGGTCCTTAAAAACCAATACTGTGTTTTTAATGGAGTTACACAGAGTGAGAAACTAACGCGGTTTTGCTTTCCCTGCATGTGTTTCTCACTTTGAAGTTGGAAAAGCAGCTCAGTCTGATTGAGCGAGGTAGGGGGTAAAGAACTCGCCAGGTTTTACACATGAAAGCAAATGCTTAGTAGCAGAATTAAAAGCCAATGAACACTAAACCCTTAGTGTTAGCTGGTGCCGATCCTAATCTGTACTCAAAAAGTGGAGTGTGAACATTCAAAGCCCATGACACTTGTCTCCTTGCCAGAAGCAGGGTCCCGACCACCAGGCAGCGGCATTTGTCACATGCATCTCAGAGAGAGGCAGAGCTTTCCCATGGAAGGTTCTTTCAAAACTCTGTGGCCCAGACCATGCGATCAGGACAGAAGGCCATGTGTCATGGTTTCATGGAACTCTTGTGTCTCGTAGGATATTAGTAAAAGTGAAAGAAAACTTGTAAAACAAAAATGAAGAAGATTTCCACAGTCAAATGTTTGAGAAATTTGGCATTGATCAAGGTTGAACATGTTTCTTTCCTGAAGGACTCCTCTGAGCCTTCAGGTTCCCTAGTTGTTGGGCCTGAGAGCTCTTTTTGAAGAGATATCTATCAGGCTATGGCTGGATACTTGTGTTCCACAGGGCACAGCTTGGGAAATACTGAGGTAAAATATTTTTAATCCTGGTTTATAGATGGGGGCATCAAGGCCCCCATTATGTCCTAGATTATGTCCTAGAAGGAGAACTCAGGTCTCTGGCCTCCTAGCACTAACTTTTCCTAGGAGACGGTCAGAAATCTGAGAAAAGATTGACCACAGCCAAAGTTCTTAGCAATACACTTACCCTGGAAAGGTCTCCTAAAACTAACGTTTCTGAGATTACATACACTCTTCTTTCCTGGCTCAGTCAGGACATGCACCGCCAACTCCTCCCCCCCACCTCCCAAATCCTGAGTACCTGATACAAAGGCATACAGATGCTATCAATCCACTCCAATTGTAACCGAGGCAGTTCATCTTTCCGGTTCCGGTCAAAGATAGCCTAGAATGGGGGAGGAGAAGCTTGTCTTTATTACTCTGGAGTATTTTACAGGTGCTTTGTCAACACTTTGCCACAGTGATCCAATTTTTACCAACTGAACACTTCACAAATCACAATCAATCTTTACATGTACTTTCTTTTCCTTTATCTGTGATGAGAAAGAAAGTATTTTCACCTCTTTTTATGAGATTTGTAAGCGAATTTATTTGAACTTTATAGCACGCAACTCCTTGGGGCCAAAATCTGTCTTCAGATACAGGTAATGGCCACTAAATCAAGTCATCAGTTCACTGGGAATTGGGTATGAGTCAAGGGGGAAGGGGATATGTTTCATTGCCACAAAAATAATGCAGGCTTTTATTTTTATAGTGAAAGAAGGTGGGATAGATGAGAAAAGATCCTTAAAAGCAGTTTCATTTTAAACAGAAACTATTTGTATTCATTTTTCAGGGTGGGGTGTGGGTTTGACAACTGTGTTTTTCGATAAGCTTCTGTCATTAATAGATTCCTAAATTTTTATCTATCATTGGATGGATGATGGTGGCAGGTACCCATTCTCTCCTCACTCCCAGGCTTTAAACTTCATGATATTACAATGTTTAGAAATTTTAGGTATACTTTTTTGAGAAAAAGAAGGGACATATATCTGTTGGGCAGACATAAAAAGGGAAACGATCAGTTGGAATTGGGGGCTAAGGGGGATTCTTGAACAAACACTGCCAGTTCTACTCCCTTAAGAATGTCCCTGTCTTTGCTATCAAAGAATAAGGCCAGGGTCTGAGAAGCGACCTTTCCCTGCATTCCTGTCTTAGAGTAGGTTTGGTCTTTCCTCTACAGAGATAGTGGGTGACATCCACATCATCTCAGCATTCACACAGGTCATGAAGGAAGATCCAGGACTTCCCCTCGGTCTGGAGATGTTGCACAATCCAGCACCCTTCAGACTTATCAATGAGGGTGGGAGTGGGCAGGACAGAAATCACCAGCTGCCAGGGCTCACAAGAAGACATAAGAGTGCTGCTGAGGGAAATATCTCCAAAAAAATCTCCAGTCAGAGAAGATCACTGACTCCCGCAGGCTCTTCTCATCCTTGTCTTGCAACATGAAATGTGAAATACCAGGAAAGAGGACTAGGGTCTGCTGGGGGAAGGAGTGGTTCTTGTGAACTGCATGAGTCTTTGTCCAAAATGTTCCTTTAAAAATATTATTCTAGGGACGCCTGGTGGCTCAGTCGGTCAGGTCATGAGCTCACAGTTCATGGGTTCAAGCTCTGCATTGGGCTCTGTGCTGACAACTCGGAGCCTGGAGCCTGCTTTGGATTCTGTGTCTCCCTCTCTCTCTCTCTCTGCCCCTACCCCTGCTTATGCTCTCTCTCAATTTCAAAAATAAATAAATAAATATTAAAAAATAATATTCTGTTATCTACTCTTCAGTGCTCATTGCTATCTGAAATTTCCTTATTTACTTAATTACTGTTTCTGGTGTATAGAATTGTGTTGTTGTTGTTTTTTTTTTTAAATTCAGTGTCAGTGGTTTTTAGTATATTCACAATTAGTTGTGCAACCATTACTATAGTCAATTTTAGCACATTTTTATCACCCCAAAAAGAAATCTCGTATCAGTTAGCAGTCACTCCTCAACTCCCCCAAGGCTCCACCCTTAGGCAACCAGTGATCTGTTTTCTGTTTGTATAGATTTGGTTATTCTGCACATTCACATAAATGGAATCGTATGATACGTGGTCTTTTGTGACAGGCTTCTTTCACCACGCATGATGTCCTCAAGGTCCATTCCTATAACATGCATCAGCACTTCATCCCTTTTATGGCCAAATGATATTACATTGTATAGATCACCATATTTTATTTATCCATTCATCAGGTGATGGGCATTTGGGTTGTTCCCACTTGTCGGCTATTATGAATAATGTGAACATTCACGTACAAGTTTCTATGCAAGTGTATGTTTTCATTTCTCTTGGGGATATACCTAGAGGCAGAATTGCTGGGCCATGTGCTGAAGCCAATGTTTAATGTTTTCATTAATTGTCAAACTGTTTTCCAAAGCAGCTGCATGACTTTATGTTCCCATCAGCAGTGTGGGAAGTTCCAGTTTCTCCACATCCTCACCAACACTTGTTTTTGTCTATCTTTTTAATTATAGCTAGTCCCTGTGAAAGTGGTGTCTCATTGTGGTTCTGATTTGCATTTCCCTGATGACTAATGATTTTGAGCATCTTTTCATGTGCTTATTGGCCATGTATGTATCTATATATACATATATAGATATTCATTGGAGAAATATGTATTCAGATCATTTTCCCTTTTAAAAAATTGGGTTGTCTTTCTATGAATTGTAATAGTTCTCTATATATTCTAGATACCAGGCCCATATCAGATAGATGATCTGCAAATAATTTCTCTATACTGTAGGCTGTCTTTTCATTTTCTTGATAGTGTCCTTTAAGATGCAAAGTTTCACAGAGGGCAACGGCTCCTGCATCTCCTCCTTTTTGTGTACTCCACTCAGTTCCTACAGAAAACGGACACCCAGACAACTCCCACCCCTGGCCTGGCATCAAGAGACCGCCAACAAGAGTTGTGGCATAGGGCAGTGGTTCCGGTTTAAGGAGACTGGCCTGGGCCCTTCCTTGCTCCCCCACCCGCCTCAGTCTCCCCCCACTCCCACATTGTCATGCACTGTGCGCTTGTCTTCCTACACTCTACTCAGCCGTCGTTGCAGGCAAACACTCCCCCCACCCTCCATTTTCCCCACTACTGCAGCCACCTCCCGACCTGTTGCTATAGAGCCTACCTGTGTCAATAAACAACAGCTGAAGTAAAAAAAAAAAAAAAAAAAAGATGCAAAGTTTTAAATTTTAATGAAGTCCAATTTATCTATTTTATTTTTCAGAAGATTTATACCTTGTTTTCTTCTAAGAGTCTCATATAGTTTTAGCCCTCACATTTAGGTCTATGATCCACTCTGAGATTATTTTGAGGTTTGGTGACAGGGATCTAGTGTCATTCATTTGCATGTGGATATCCTGCTGTCCCTGCACTATTTGAGAAGACAGAAGACTGACCCCATTGAATTGTCTTAGCATTCTGTTGACAGTTGGCCATACTGTAAAAGTTTATTTCTAGACTAGTCACTTCTCAATAAATGTTTTTGAGTGCAAGTGTGAGATAGCACATTGATTGTCCTGTGCTTTCCTTTTACAGCCTTTTGCATCTTGTAGTTGATTATGAGTGATTATTTATATAATGTCTATCTTTCCCATCAGTTGACAGCTTTGCTCATGGCTGGATGCACAGTGCCCAGCTTCACGCTCGCTACCCAGAGGTGCTTGAGCATGTTTTACTAACTGACTCACTGCTTCTACTATTAACCCTTGGCTGTGGTCTAGATTAGCCGTTGTTTTCAGAAAGTTACCCTGATGACCTCTAGGACCGTGACACCAGATGGAGGGACTCCCAGACAATTTTCTCCCTAAGCATCAAGGAATAAAAGACACACAACTGGTGTCACCTCTGCGCGCATGCATTTCCAGACATCTCTGGGAAAGGACTAATGAGAAATACCCCTGCCACAGCAGCCAGGAGACTGTCATTGGCAATGTTGAGTAGCCTTTTGCGAGGAGAGAGTAGCATTTAGTGCTATGTTTCCACCGCAAAATTAATGTCATTTATGTGTTCAGCGAACGCCTTACCTGAGTGTACAAAGCCTCCTTAGTGCTGCGTCACTGCATTTGCCAGGTCGCCAATGCTGGCAACCGACTCATTTTTTTTTCCACTTAATTAAATGACCTGTGGTATTGCTACATTATAAACCCTTCAGACAAAGCCCCTGAAACAATTTTTAAGTGGAAGAAAGCTTTCATTTGAAAATAAACATGTAGCTGAGAGGAATTTGGGTTGTCACTAGGGTTTTACACATTAACTCTGTACCCCAAACTGGCATCACAGCCAAATCTGCTGATACTACCAAAAAAGAATAAAGGGATGTTCTGGAAACAGTATAAGTAGATACTGCTTTGGAAACTAAAATACAGGGTGAGTGTTTTAGCCTATGGAGTCTTCTGACCTTTTAAAGGTAGGCAACAAATTAAGAATAGTTAAAATTAGTTAAGGCTGTGAGGTCTGACTTCAGACAGGTGAAGCTGTTTGACTAAGAGCTAGCTCTCTGGCTTTTCCTTACTTTTAAATGCTCGAAAAGAAAGGCGTCCTAAAACTTGAAGATCTTACAAATAACCTCCAAATGTTCAGAACTCGGTTGACTTGAATCCTCATAAACAGACATTCCTGACAATTCAAACATTCCTTAAGCCTAATGAATCTATTAATGAGTCTAATTGAATCTACTGTGCTGTACCAGCTGCACAGTGCTTTGTACCATTCTTTGAGTTGTGAGGTGACGATTTGTAGCTAACCATTCCTTAAGAATAGAGGCCACCCCCTCCTTGTGGATGAGGCATTTATGTCTTTTGTCTTGTTTGAGTAAAACCAGCATCATCCTGAGCCTACAGTAAGCATTCTCAAATAATAATTGAATGGTTGAATCTAACAAAAATAGCATTTCAGTCAACAGAACCTAGTTCCCCAAGTGAGACTTTTCATTTTGCAAACAAAGGAAAGAAACAGAGACTTGAAATGATCTCGGTTTGGGATTTTAGAAAGCCCCAACTGGAAAATAAAACCCAGAACGACCATTATTTACTGCAGTTGTCTGTTCTAAGCTCCTCAAGGCTGGACAGGCTGCCTTTAACTTTTGTCTGTGTTTCTCTTCCAAGGTAGGTACGGACCACTTATGTAATGCCAGCACTGGGCTTGGAGCTACTCCAGTGCCACTCGGTACATCCTCCCTTGTGCCCACTTGTCTTGCCATGTGAGCTCAGGAAATGCTTGTTAAGTAGCTCACCACTCTTAATCAGAAACCTGGGAATAGGAGTGTTTAGCGTCTAAGTTTAATTAAAGTTTTAAACTTTCAGGAGTGCTTTCTTAAATCCACTCTCAGTCTTTCCCACTTTCAGGGTGTGATTTGGAGTTGCTTCTGAAAATGTCATTCCAAAGGCTAAATGTGTCATAATAAAAGGATGGGCTTACTGAAGGAGTGAGTTTGAGTTCTGATCTCTCCCGATCTCCTTGTTCAAAGAACTCACTGGTTACAAGTTCAGCCACCTGGAACATATAAATATGTAATTTATGGTTATGTGTAATTTATCATAAGACTCAGAAGTTATTTCTGCCTTATGTGTATGGTGATTATCTTCAACATAGATAAAAATTTAAAAAGCTTTTGAAGGAGTACATTAACCTTTTCTGTTTCAACATATTATAGAAGTTAATCAATGCAACTGATTTCCTTTTAATCAGAAGAACTTGTGCAGGGTATTTTCAGATGCCTGCCAGTAGATGATCTCTGACCGTGCAGATTCCATATTCACAATGAGGCATGGGGTTGCCAGCTTCAAAGGAGGAAATGTTCTTATTATAGAAAAATGAGGCAAATAATCCCTAATCATAATTTCTGTTTCCATATTATAATATACTTGTAATATTTTTGCTAACCTTTGGTTGTTTCAACCCAGATTCTTTACTTTGTTGCATACTTTTATCTTAGCTTGGTTTCATTGGCCATCCCCCAAACTCCTTAACTGCCTCACCCTACCAATAATTGCGTGGACTCTGGAGAGGATAACCCCAGGGCACACCTCTGCTTCTTACTGTAGCAATTAGTTAAGAGGCAGGACTAATGCTAGATTCACTGTTCATACCAGTTTTTTTGTTTTGTTTTGTTTTTTACAGTGTGTCATGATACAGTTTGAAGAATGTTGATTTGGTCTTCAGCTGTCTTAATCTATGTACTAAAAGTATTAATTTATGGTAGGTTCTAGCTGGTACAAGCAAATGGTAGAGATTTTTCTAGAGTAAGGACTTCTATTTTTTTTCACTTTTCATCTATTAGCATGGATGATCAGAAGTTGATGATTGATCATTGTTAAGCTACAGAGAAGCTTCTCCAAGCCCTGTGCTTCTAATGATAGTTTATGGGAAGCATAATGATATAACAGGTAAGTGTTAAACAGGTATTTTCAACAATACTATGGAACAAGATCTAGGAAATCTCTCAGATGAACTGGCTGGATTTACAAAATTTGGACGAGCAGAAAACAAAATTTCAGAAAAGTTGAAGGCAAGAAGGTCTAGATCCCCCGACCAGTTTTTCCTCTATTCCAGGATCTTATGAAGATGAGATTCATGGTCTGGAAAAGGCTAGAATGGTTTAATTTTTGGTCAAGTGGATAGAATCAACATAATTTACCTAAGTGTATCTCTCAAGAGATTTTGTCCACCATAAATCATAACCACTGATAAAACATAAAAACATCTCTCTTACACACACACACACACACACACACACACACACACACACGCACACCCTGAGAATAGCAAGTATGTAGCTCATATGTAAAGAAATAGAATATCTAGTCAGTCCAGATTTTAAACATTTCTAATAAGGAATATGGGTACCTTTAAAAAATTTAATAGCATAAAATTAGTTGGAGCTGGCTCAATTTTTCTAGGGCCTGATTCACTTCTCTCTCTAGTCTCTGCCACATTAGCACTCCAGGCCTCTCTTTCTGTCTCTGGCCTTCCTTTAAAAAAGAAATGGTCCCCTAAGGGCCTGGCCTCATTTATTCAGTCCCCAGAACACTCCCTCAGATTGCTCTGAGGTGGGTCTTTTGCACTAAAGAATACAAATGTGCACATCAGGTCACCCCCAGGTAGGAGTCCTACACAGGTCTATCACCCCTGGAAAGCAAAGAAATTAAAACACAACCCTGTCCTTGATCTTTCTAAAGTGGTCCTGGGTATCTCCCCTGTGCTTCTTTCACAGTTCAACTTGTATCACTGTTTCATTTGTACTTAAAAACCCAATCAGGAACATTAAGTGGCTCCTAATTGAATTTTTTATTAAAGAAGGAAATTGAGATGCTAATCAGGCCTGGGGGGGGGTGTCAGTGGGGAAACCCACATGCTTAGAGTCATGTTTGTGAGGAAGTAAAACTGGAATAGACACCAGTAAAAAAAACCATTTTGCAAGGAAATTTAAAAATATCAACTTCTAGGAAATTAGAAATATATTTATATTTTTAAAAGAGGGTTCTATTATTTTTGTCCAAATGTTTCCTAAAATCATAGAAGTATGTTTTTGAAAATGTTTTAACCTATTCAATTTGGAGACAAACACAAATGAGATCTCCAGTTTAGAGTTGTGGCACGATTTCTGAAGCAAGTGTTTGGAAAAACATGGTTTTGTGCTTTATTTCCCCAAACTCTTGAGTTTTTTCTGCACTGATCAGCAGAACTTCACATCCTAAAAATAAAATACTATTTACATCAATGACCAAGAGACCGGCCAATAGGCCTCCCAAGTTGGTCTACAACGTCAATGCAGAACCTTTTTTTCTTGTTAAGTACTTTGTCCTGTCCCTTTCCCACTCCCAAGTGGGCTACTGCTCCTTTAGTTGTTGACATGCATTTCACTGGGGTTTCTGAAAGTCCCGGCATATCATATCTCATCCCACTCTCTTTCCAATCTTCTCTATTTTCCCCCTGGTCCCCTGAATTTTCTTCTGCTCTCTACCCCTCCACTGCTTTCCATCCCAATTCAAGAGGCCACCCCACTACTACAGTTTTTCCCGATACCTGGAAGATACCTATCTCTTCTCTGGTCCAGACTTTACTATAGGGGAGGCTTCCCATACTGGGGAAGTGAAGGGTGGGCAGAGATGTAGAAATACGCTACTCAACCAAGCAAATTCCTCCCTGGTTTATGTAACTTCAAGTGTGAAGTTGAAAACCAAAATGAAAACCAAAGTTCAATTGGAGGAGAACTTTATAGGAAATCTGCATTGGACTGTGATAGGAACAAGAAATAAACTTTTCTTTGAGTAAAACAACTGAAATTTGAGAATATATTTGTTATTGTAGCAAAGCCTAGCCTAGTTTTGACTCACACAAAAAAATGGTATGGAAATGAGGTGTGTTCTTTTTAGAAAGAAAGAAAAAGAAGGAAGAAAAATAAAAGACCCTAAAATATGTAGCATCAGCTTGGGGGGCAGGTATAAAACAGTGAGGAAACGGCTGTTGGAGGCTGTAAGGATGACACCCATGGTACACAGTGGCAAAATATTTTGTACAATTCTCTTTGAAATAAAGCAAATAATATATCTGATGAATTTACAGCCTTAGGAGAAGATACTGGAAAACAAAATGTTGGTAGCATGTGAGAATTGCTATTGACTGTGTTTTGCTAAGTATTGTAAGAAGTGAGCTCTGAAAAGGATTGGCAGGTTTACAACCAGGAATGAAAGAGAAAGGAGAGAGTCACAAATTCAGAGTCTTCATCTTCAGGGATGGAAGACAGAGCTGCTTTTTAACCCCAAAGTGTAAAAATAAAAATTGAGATATGTTTCGAATGACAAAGGCTGATCAAGACCCAGCCTTACAACTAGAATCAAAGGTATGGCCAGTGCATCCACAGTTAAAAACTGAATGAATTAGGTGGTACATAGGATATCCCTTCAATTGGACAAATGGCCCAGAGAAATCATTAGGCCCTGAATACTAGGAACTGGATCATGAAAGAGGAAGAAAGAAGTACATATGCTAGTTTTCTTTGTTCTTTAATACAAGGAAGCAAAGAGATAGAGCAGATCTAAGAAGTCTGTCTAGAATGGAACTGTGGATGTGGTTATTGGCAAATGGAAGTGACTAGGATCAAAGACATAAGAAGCTGACTAAATGTTTAAGAGAGTTTAGTACCAAAACCCCCCTAAGACTGTGACTACTTAAAACTTAAAACAAGCCTTGGGTCCTCAATCTTCTTTAGGTGGGAAACAGGCTGAGAAAACTGCCTGGTCATTGGATACAGCCAAGGAAGGCAATGGAAAAGGAATAATGTCCCAGGGTAGATCTAAGGGCCATGGACAATGATGACTGGGGAGCATCTCCCAGAGAATCAGGGTCTACCACAGAGTGGATGGCCTTCCAGTGAATGCCCAGTGGGATTTTGGAATTGCCGTGGCCTCCTAACTGCCAAATATTGGTCATCTCTTCCCCTTCTGAATGGGAGTGTTGTAATGAGTATTTTGTGGTTTGAGTGTAAGTCAGATGCTGTGTTTGGGGTGCATGTAGGTCTTTAATTTGCATCCAGACCTGATGTGGAGACTGGCATAGATCACCCAGAGATCCTGGACTTGAGCTTGATACCATGACTCTTGGGACATTTGGGTCATCTCCCTTGGGGACAGGATGAGTATATTTTGCCTGAGGAAGGAGAGTGAATCACATTTTTGGTGATTAGAAGGGCAAACTGTGGTAGTCACGTTTTCATCAACTATTTCTGGCTTTCTACGTTCTGGGCACAGGAAAGGCTTTTACTTCCTGGTTGGGTGGGGTCTTGTGACAAGTTCTGGCCAATGAATTTCTGGGGATTTATTTGCATTTATTTGCCAGTGCAAGACATGCTAGGGCCTCTGTCGGAATGATCCAAATGGTAGCTGCTCCCTCAGTCGCAGTCCAAAATGAGGAATGGTACCAAGCTGGTCCTGGATGCACATGTTCATAAGCAGTGTGTTGTGTTAAGCCACTGAGGCTGAGGGATAACAGCCCATTCTGCTGACACAATGGCATCATTTAAAAATGCCAACTGGTATATCTGGTATAAGAAAGAGTAGAAGTGCTGTAAAGAACGAAGGCTTTGGAGCCTACTCTGTTGGGATTTGAATACCTAGCTCTATCAACTTACTAGGTGTATCACCTCAAGCTACTTATCTTTTCTAGGCTTCATTTTCCCCATTTGTGAAATAGGGGTAATAACTGTATAAGTTTCCCAGCATTGCCAGAAATGACCACAACTTGGTGGCTTAAAGCAATGAGGAATCTGTTCTCTCATAGTTCTGGAGGTTGGCAGGTCAACATCAGTTCACTAGACAGCAATCAAGGTTTTGCCAAGGCCGAGCTTGCTCTGGAGCCTCTAAGGGAGAATCTTTCCTTTGCCTCCTCTACTTTCTGGCAGTTATCAGCTTTCCCTTGTTTGTGGCCACATCACTCTACTCTCTGCCTTCTCTTCACATCCTCTTCCCCTATTCTGAATGTGTAATCTCCCAGTGTCTCTCTCTCTCTCTCTCTTAGGAGGACACCTGTCATTGAATTTAGGTCTCACCTGGATAATCCAGGATAATGATGGCCCTTAACTTAATCACATCAGCAAATACCCTTTTTCCTTCTAAGGCAATGTTTACAGGTTCCAGAAATCAGCATCCAATATCTTTCGGTTGCCATTATTCAGCCTACTAGACTAACTATACCTAAATCAAAGTTGGAGGATTAAATGATATAATACATATAAAGGAATCATTTAAAATTAGATATTTAGTCAATAAATATTAGTTATTTATTGTTATATGAGTCTACTTTATTTTCCTTAAAATGGTGAGACTTAAGATACCAAGTTACTATTTTAGACCCCACAGAGTAGGTGTGCCACATGAAAATTAAAAAAGATTTTAATCTCCAAATACTATCAGTAATCAAGGATCTTAAATTGTGTGGTTACTGGCTTGAAACCTGTTCTTGCTCTAAACTAACACTTTTAGCAGTAAGACCAGATAGATGGTAAAGGCACGATTTTTGGGGGGTACAAATTAAAGTTGGATATTACACACTTTGGCCACAGTGATTTCATCTCCAAATAGTCTTTAAATAAAAAGAAATTTTCCTTTTGACCTCCTTGGTTTGTTTTTTTCCTTTTTTTTCTTTTCTTTTTCTTTTTCTTTTTTTTTCCAGATGAGAAAAAAGTGGACCTTGTGCTAAAACACAATTACCTATTTAAAAACACTATTTTTGAAACTCTTGCCTTAGGAAATGGTCAATGCGTTATTTGGATTTAGAGTGTTAACAAAATCTTACAGAGTCAGAAATACTATTATTCAGTGGAAGCACATTAAAGAAAGGCTGTGCAATAAACTATGTCGTACCCAAGCCTCCCGCTATTTTTTACACCATGTTAATACTGATGCAAATTGACTAGGGTTTCAGTGCCTGGGAGTCTGGGCTCTGGGAATATTGTCCCCCCCGCCCCCCTCCCGCAGTTCCTCCTCTGCTGAGCCCTGCCATTAATCACCACTTGCCTGTCTCGAGATCTCCCATGGTTTGGTCACGGCTCCAAGGTCACAGGCTGTCATTAACATCGATCTGAAAAACAGAACCAAACAAAACAGCCTGAATAATCTTTTGTTGCATTCCGAAACAATCCCGTCCTGGATACATAAATAAATAAAATGGGACTAAGGCCAACTCACATGTCTTTCCCTCAACAAGGGAAGCACTGTTTACCGTCCCCATGTTTAGCATCTCCGTTTTGTGGCCACACTGCTTAGGAAGACAAAGCTCACACACACCCTCCGGTGCCCTTTTGTTATGTCTGCAGCGGATCAAGGAAGGCAAAGCACTACTTTCTCTGTACCTGAGCTAAGCAAGTTCTGCGTAAACTAATCTCTAATGGACGGATGGACAATGCTTTTTATTCTTAACTATCAGCAAGGGAATCAGTATATAATGCCACATACACAGCTGATAAATCTCTTTACCAACTTATCACTGATTGATGGGAATGGACAGAAACCTATAGCAGAAGGCAAGGCGCTTGCCACCATAGGAGCTCCTTCATTGTCACCTGCCTTACAGAGCTCAGATTTACTGGGAGAGCCACAGTGTTTCACTCTAGTTTATTACCTGGCTGCAGCCCTGTTTTGTCACCATTATGAAGAAGAAACATATTCAGCTAAGCTCTCAGTAATTTGAGCATATAAGAAAGCACAGGAACATTTGAACCAGATTTTTGGGGGACAGATTTCTACTGGGTTTAACTAGAATTCATCCAACCATGGATATAAGAACACAGGGAACAACTGAAATTGTGGATAACTCTGGTGCTTATAATTTGATGTGGTGGGAAGCGGGAAAAACAAGGCACACTCCTTGTCCAAAATTTGCTTTCTTTGTGCTAAAGCCAGCAGTATGTGATGAAAAGCAATGAAGGATTGGAATTGGGACACCACATCTTGATTGGCTCCTTTTGGAAGAAAGGGGTGTGCTGTTAGAGGTCAGAGGGCTGTCCTGATGTCGGGTGTCAACATTTCATACTCGAATGCCTTGGAAACATGTCTGCTTCCCAGATGGCAGAGCATGCCTAGATGCTAGTGGGGTTTGTGTCACTTCCCTGGGCAACTCCTCCAGGGAACAGGGCAGAGTAGCCGGTAACAATAGGTCATTCAGAGCCACCAGGCACAATGGTGTCAGAACCCCCCTCCAGGAGTCAGGTAACATCTAATCCCAAGCATCCCTGTGTTAAGCACTATGCGGAACAACAAATCAGAGCATTCTTCATATTTGATCTTTTGTAACAAGCAGTCTAGTGTTTTCCTCCCTCTGTACAAAGTGCTTTACCAACTAACTACTAACTCAATAAATCTTCTGAACCCACTGGTAGGGGTCATTATTCCTATTTTTTTAATGTGTTTTTTTAATTTATGTAATATTTATTTATTTTGAGAGAGAGAAAGAGTGTGCAAGAGAGTGAGGCAGGGACGGGGAAGGGGCAGAGAGAGAGGGAAAGAGAGAATCCCAAGCAGGCTCCACACTGTCAGCACAGACCTGATATGGGGCTCGAACCCACAAACTGTGAGATCATGACCTGAGCCCAAATCAAGAGTTGGATGCTTAACTGACTGAGCCACCCAGGTGCCCCAAGTAGGGGCCATCATTCCTATTTCATGGAGAGGTAAATGATTAAAGATTAAGTAACTTTCCCAAAGTGAGTAAGTATTCAGGATTCTGTGATTATCAAAAAGATACCATGGGGCGCCTGGGTGGCTCAGTCGGTTGAGCTTCTGACTTTGGCCCAGGACATGATCTTGCAGCTGGTGGGTTCAAGCCCCCTGTCAGGCTCTGTGCTGACAGCTCAGAGCCTGGAGCCTGCTTCGGATTCTGTGTCTCCCTCTCTCTCTGTCCCTCCCTTGCTCATGCTCTGTGTCTCTCTCTGTCAAAAATAAATAAACATTAAAAAAAATCAAAATAAATAATAATAATAAAAAAAAGACACCAGACCCCCTCTTGTTACACCCTGATGCTTCTCACTTTACATTCTGCTGGTACCAGAGTGAGACAAGGCATTGGACTTTTCAATCTCTCTCCAGAGTATCTGATACTTGCACCATTTTTTTATTCATACTTCTCCTCCATATGCCAAATTATTTCAACAATAATCTTGTGTTAATCATTATTTTCTCAATTTGTTTTCTAATTTTAAAACAATTAGCAGGGGCGCCTGGGTGGCTCAGTTGGTTAAGCGTCTGACTATTGATTTCAGCTCAGGTCATGATCTCACGGTTTGTGAATTTGAGCCCCACGTCGGGCTCTGCACTGACAGTGTGGAGCTTGCTTGGGATTCTCTCTCTCCCTCTCTCTCTCTCTGCCTCTCCCCCACTCATGCTTTCCTTCTGAAAATAAATAAACTTTAAAAAAAGAAAAAAGAAAACGAATAAATTTTAATTTAAAAATATTCATATTCAGTAAAATAGTTCACGTATGAACTGAATTTCACATTTATCAAACAAAAATCACACTTCGCACTTTGCCCTCTGTTTCACTATTTTAAATTTGAAACACAAATAAAAAGTCCAAATAGTCGACGTAAAATAACAGAAGTGAAGTAACTCCAGTTGTTTTTTATCCTTGCCATTACTGTGCTATCCTTGTCGGATATGCTGTTTAAAAGCAGGACTGTGAAACTCTGCAGGCTCAGAAACATGAACTATCTCCAGAGCAAGGGCAAAAGGCTCTGAAGCATCAGGAACTTGCACTAAGGTGTGGACTGCATCCACCTGTGTCAGGGGCTGGTTAGATAATGGGGCACTTTTACACTTAGCTTACATGTACGAGATATGTACGACTATAGGTAAGTAATAATGTGCTAATTGGGAGCTTTCATAGCAACTATTCTGATACTCAGCAGTAGTCTCAGCAACTGTTTAGAACCTATGCCAACAAAAGATTTTTCTCAGGGAGAAGTAGCTTATCATTGACATTGTTTAGACTGCAGGCACATGGTGGTGATAAAAAGCAGGCCAACTTTTAGTTGGTTTTATTACTATTTTGAAATTCTCTAAGACAGTGTTCCCCTAGAGCCCCCCGGCCCTTTCTGCACACGAGTCTAACCATGAAATGGGGTGGGGGGGGGGAGGCAAAGATGGGGGCCAGTGGAGAGCTCCTGGAGCACCTGTTTCACATACTGAGCTTCCAAATAAGATTTTTCTTACATTTGGGATTCCCAACCAAAAAAAGTTTGAAAACCTCTGCAGGATAACACCCAGGTAGAGATGTGGAATGGGCACTGGCATTTTAGGAGTTGTGCTCAAAAGAGAGGCCAGGCTCAAGACATGGGGTGGGAGTCATTTGAGCAGAGATGGTACTTAAAGCCACAAGCATGCATGCTGAGGAAAGTAAAAACAGGTCCTTGGAGGTCCTTACATTTTAGGGGGACGGGGGAGGAGGAAGGGCTGAAGAAGAACAAAGAGGAGAAGCAGGAGTCAGAAGAAAGCAGAAAATCTGGAAGAGCTTGGCTTTGCAGAATCCAAGGCAGGAGAGAGATTTAAGAAAGGAAAGGCCAGGGCAATTAGGGGTGTGACGAGATCAAGGAAGAGAACAAAGACCCTACGATTTGATCCTTGGGAGGTGACTGGTGACTTTCAAAAGGAGCAAAAATCACATTTCATAGACCCAATTCCTCAGTAGAAGAATGGCTAACTACTCTGTGGTAAATCCATACTTTGGAGAACTATGCATAGTTCTCTTTGGAGAACTATGCAACTATGATGTTTGGACATGGAAGAAATTCCAAGGCATATAGTTGAGTGAACAAGCAAGTTCAGACTGAGATATAAATATATAACTTACATTAAAACAAACAAATCCACACTACACAGTATTTTTCCTTAGAATATACACATATATGAATGCTTTGGAAATGTTGGAAAGGATACAACAAATTGTGTAGCTATATGTCAGTATGGGACATGGGAGTGAAGCCCAGGGGGGGTCTGGGGGCCTGTCATATTTTGTTACAGAAAAATATATCCCTATAATTACTTGTGGAACTAAAAATTATTTAAAAAGAAAAACACTGCCTTCTGAGAAGTTAGGAGGAGTGTGAATCAAGTGTGCAATTGAAGGGAAGAAGGGGGCTATGACTGGACTTTGAGAAGAAGGCAGATTTCAGGGATGAATTTTTTTTTTCCCCCTGAGGAGTTAGAAGAATATCTTTAGGCCTAGAATGATCATGATGGAAAAACAGATTCTGAAAATGCAAGCAATTAAATGCAATGTAGATGAGTATAATCGATATAGCAAGTTCAGGAGTCGGGGGGGGGGGGCAGGCAGGAGGAGGCAGAGGGAACAGAGTTAGGACACAAGGGAAGAGCTAGTTTAGGACACAAGGAAGGGTCCCCCTCCTTCTCTGTACAGGAAGAAGAAAAAGGTCTGTAAAGATAGCAGAAAGAAATATCACTGTGGGAGGGGAGAAGGCCTCTGGAAAGTATGAAGAGTGGTCCTGGGCAGAGGGAGGGGCAGGCAGCCCTGTGTTCTGAAGCTGGAGGGGGCTGGGGGCAGGGCTTGCATGGCAGGTATGGGGCAGCCACGATAGGGGTGGTGCTCTGGGTGATTCTAGCAGTTGTGGAGCAGATACAGCGAGCCCACAGTCCTGGCCTCACAAAATTTTCCAGAAATACCAGCTTGGCACAGGAATAAGACAGCAGAAGTCTCGGGGTGAGTGAGGTAGGGACAGTGGAGGGACAGGATATGAGAAAAAGAGAAGTAGTGCCTAGCTGTCTGGATGGCTACAGTCAGGGGATTCAAATGTGCCACGTAAGGATAGTGGTTTGCTGCTGTCTTTTCTAAACAATTAGGAAGAAGTCCAGTGAAAAGTGTAGAACAGACTCCTTATTTCTGCCACCAACACGGTTCCAACTGGTTTTCTGTGTATAACATCTGTTGTCTCTAAAGAAAAACAAAAGTTCATTTGCCATTTTGTTTTCGGTAGTGATGTTTTCTAAGGTTCAAAAATCCTCTCTCTCCTCAACTTACATACTCTGCTTCCCCAGGAAAAACAGGAAGTCACAGCTTGCTGAAACTGAATCAATTTGAGCACCATTTTCTAATTCTGAAGGCAAATTTATGGTGAGGGGGCAAAAATATAATGAATTAGAAGATGGAAAGACACCCTACCTTTTCTCTAATTATTCAACTACTCTCTGAATGTTTTGAATGTAAGCTAAGATTTGTTGCTTTAAAAATCACTGTGTGCCCTTAGCACTGTCAGAAAAGCATGACTAAATCTTCAGATAATGAAAAAACACATAAACAAGAGCTGCTTCTTACCGAAATATATCACGATGGTTTTTGATGTTCCAATCATATTCTCCTTTACTGACAAGTTCAAAGAATTCAGTTCTCCTCCTGCACAAAATCAAATGAAGGAAGAAAGAAAAAAATCTGGAATGAAATTTCTCAGTCTGCGGGGTGACATAAACACATTTATGGGAAAATATAAGATCACCTGAACCAAGTAACTTAATATTTGAAATCATGAGGCTAAAGCACTATCAAAATAAATCACTTTTTAAAAAATGTTGAGGCTTCAAGAAAAAGCCACAATCATTTCTGAATGCATTTACAACACAGGAAATCATTGAGTCATAAAACAGAAAACAATGTGGCCCGGCATTTAGGATTACTTGCTGTGAAGTCCTTGTGACACTTACCCGAAGTCAGAGGAGGGAGGCAAGGACAAATAAAAAGCGGGAACAATTTTGGAATACCCTTTTATCATTCAACGTGGAACTGAGCTGTATGAGGATCTCAGATAAGATAAACTCCCTGGTAGTAAATTCAGGGCAAATACTTTTTTTCTAGGGTAGAAAATAACTATTTCAGCATTTCAGTGCTTAAATACATAGTCTGTGGAGTCAGAAATACCTGTGTTTAAACAGTGGCTCAGTCACCTACTTACTGTGCAAATTGGTAAGTTACTTAAACCCTCTGAGCCTCAATTTCCAAATCTCTAACATGGGAATCATATTTGTTAACTCACAGGGTTATTGTGAGGGTTAAATGCAAAGCAGTTAGCATAGTGTCTGCACGTTCTAAGTGCTGGATGCACACACACACACACACACACACACACACACATAAGGATACACATTTGGAGTTATATAGATACAGAAAAGACAAGAACAGGATATTCTCAAGTTGTGAAAATAAGGGTGATTTATTTTTATTTTCACAACTTTCCTTTAATCTAGTTATAGAACTTTTCTTTTTTATAGTGAAAAAGGAAAAAAAGGAAGACATTAACATTTTGATTCCTTAAGAATAATTTCCCAAGGTTTCACCTTCTTGGCACTTTCTCCTGAAATACTGTCTAAAAGATCCTGACACACAGCTTCCCAGAGTCCATCCCATGTGGAGGTACTCCACATAAAGGGATTCCCTGGCCAACTGGGTTGGAGAAATGCTGCCTATAATCTGCTTCCCTTGGAGATTCACCACCCAGAGCTTTTGAAAGCTCTGAGAAATACTGACAGAAAATCCTGTTGGGGCACCCCAACTGACTGTTGGCTCAGTTGATTAAGCATCAGACTTCGGCTCAGGTCATGATCTCACCGTTTGTGAGTTTGAGCCCTGCATCAGGCTCTGTGCTGGTAGCTCAGAGCCTGGAGCCTGCTTCAGATTCTGTGTCTCCCTCTTTCTCTGCCTCTCTTCCATTCGCTCTCTCTCTCTCTCTCTCGAAATTAAAAATAAACATTAAAAAAATAATAATAATAAAAAAAGAAAATCCTGTTTAAGCTTCCTTGACCACAGAATTCTATCGTACTGACGTTTCAAGAAGTACACTTTGGAAAATACAACCATGTCTTTCATGGTAGAAATCAGAGTAGGATCTTAGACATTTAGCACTGACCCATTATATTCTGGGGACAAAGAACATAATGCTGGGTGCAGTTGGTTCCTTGTTTCTGATGTGGGGTGCCTATCACCAGCTGCCCAACCGTATAGACTTCTTGTCATCTGGTCAGACTTAACTACTCAATTTACCCGAAAGGAGGCAGGTCAGGAAGACAAACATGTGGCTCTCTTATTTGAGACACACAGACAGGTCTTCGATTTACCCCTTCAAGTGGATACAGGTCAGGGCCACACCACAGTGTAGGATAATCTCCACAACAACCTCATAGCAATGGTCAGAGATGGCATTGCACAGTGATATGGAAGGGCCCGGCCACTCCCCTCCCCTTTGGGTGTTCAGTGTGGGTCTATCTATTCTTTGTATAACTTCACCATCTTCTTCATTTGCCTGCTCCCTTCTCTATGGCCACAGTCATGCCACAGTCTGTTCAGTGACAGACTATACACTGAAAGAGAAAGGGAGGTGGTAGAATGCAAACAACCCAAGTCTGGACTCACACTGACCTGGGTCTAACGCTGACTGTCACTTACTAGCTGTGTGGCCCAGGGCAAGTGATTCCACATTGCTGAGCCTCAGTTTCCAGCTTTGTGATGAGAATTTGAGATGAGGTGTGTTAAGCATTTGACTCTAGTAGATACCCAATACCTGACGGCTGTGGTTAATATGTAAATAATATTAATAGTATTACTGACAATAATAAAATACAATGGACTAATCGTACTACATGAAACTGAAGAGGTCAGCTAGTTCTCTTTTCTCACTGAATGAGTCTTCCTTTGAATTATTGTGGAGCAGAAAGTTTGGTTCAACCACTATTTCTTGAACACCTGCTCTGTGCCAACTCTTAAGGCTTTAGAGACACAAGACATAGATGGAATCTTTAGACATCTCTGAATTCAGCAGGGGCAATCAACAAATAAATAGGAACTCCCCTTCTAATGTGATACCAATACTACTAATGATGCTGGGACTAGAGTGAGGTAAGAGAGGCACTCACTTTGGGCGCAAAATTTAAGTGGGTGCCCAAAAGCTCAGTTATCAAGCTAAACAATATTTTAATACAATATTTAAAACAACATAAATGCAGGAAAAATCCATGATGAATAAAGTATTAGGATTTTAAATTTTTTAACATTTATTTATTATTGAGATACAGAGAGAGACAGAGCATGAGCAGGGAAGGGGCCGAGAGACGGGGAGACACAGAATCCGAAGCAGGCTCCAAGCTCTGAGCTGTCAGCACAGAGCCCAACGCGGGGCTCGAACTCACAAACCGCGAAATCATGACCTGAGCTGAAGTCGGACACTTAACGACGGAACCACCCAGGCGCCCCTAAAGTATCAGGATTTTAAATAGGCTCTGACACTGCATGTGCATGACCTGCTCCAACTCCTGGTCCCCCCCCCCAACCCCCACAGCATGAGGTTAACATTTATTGGGCCCTTACTACTATGGTCACTTACTGCCCACATGACTGACCTCAAGTAGGTTACTTAGCCTCTCTGGGTTTCAGTTTTCTTATTAGTAGGAGGAATAGTAACGGGATCTGTCTTGTAGGGTTGGTATAAGGATTAGATAAAATGATTTATGTAAAACACTTAGTAGAGAGCCTGGCACATAGTAGATACCCAATAAGGATTAGCTAGTTATTAAGCTCGAAAGGGTTGAGCTAACTGGTCCAAGGTTGCACAACTGGTGAGTGGCACTGCTGGGATACAAAAGCAACCTGTTGAAATATCAGTTTCCCTGAGTGACAAGGGTGTCCTGGGGCACAGAGGAAGGCACTGAGCTTTGCTTGGAGGGTTGTGGAAAATCATGAAAGTCTTTCTGAAAGAGCTTGCCTATCATCATCCCTGTTGTCATGTGTACCTGATGTCACTTCAATCCTCTGAGTTATCTTAAGAAATCACTAGAAGGCAGACTCTGTGAGGACTAAGGGCCTGGCCTCTTTTCTTCACTCCTGGATCCCCGGTGTCTACGACAATGCCCGATGTGTAGGAGTAAGTAGCTCAATAAATATTTGTTGAAGTGATGAATGAATGAAAATGATTCCCTCAGAAACCTATTCATTTTATAAAATAACTCTCCAGCCACTGGTTTCACCTCGATTCTAATGGTATAGGACTATTCACAGTTGCCATTTGGAGAGATTGAGATAAGAGAGCAACATAAAATCGATCCAAGGAAAGCTCTGTTAGATTCTTGAGGACTAGATTCCTACCAGACCAAGAGGCCAACAAAACACGTTGTGGGAAATTTAAGAGCATCATTCCAATCTGATGTCTGACCCTCCTGCCACTGATACTGTTTTATCTGCTGAGAGTATGCTCAGTATATGATACACAACATCTCTGATGCAAAATGGAGACATATTACCTAGGCGGCTAACTCAATGCAGAAAAGAATTTTTTAAAAATGCAAATCTGTGACAGCGCAACTGAACAAAACTGTAAGGGTAAATTTCCTAGCTATGGAAACCGTAATAGCCAGAGTTGCTGGTGTGAAAGCCTTAAATCAACTGAACCCAAAATAGGTTATAGGCTTCACATCACATTATAACAAAATTAGATTCCATTGCATCAGGACAAAAGGGATTATCCACGATCCCTGGGGGATGGTGGGTAGAGGAGAGGTGGGAAGAATCTTTCTGTAGGGCAAGGAAAAATGTGGCATACTAATTTTATTTTTCCTCCACTGCCTAAAGTATGGCTATTTCTTGATTATTTATTCTGGCCTCCCAAGGTTTGACTATGACCTCAGAAGGTAATAGGACTTTCTGCACACCATAGTTTTGTCAAGTTTAGTCACTGGTGGAACCATGTATATCATACATCTGGTAATATGTTTGGTTACACAAATAGTCATATGCTTTAAATTTGAAAACAAAATACATCTAGAAAATTTTTAAGTTTCTGAAAATTAACTAGTTTGAAAGATCAGGAGATCGGTTAAATCATTTTCCTAAGGCTGCAAAAAGGATTTTGAAGTAATGATATGCAAAGATGACATGACAAGTTTATTATTCATGCTTAAAATGTTTTAAGAGGTATGAAAATTGCACACCAGAGATAGAAAATGTATCCATCTCTCCACCATCCGGCCCCAAAATAAAGATTTCCCCGTCCCGTCGAGGCCCCTGAGCATCTCTGTACTCTTGCTTTTGCCTCCCTCCCTCCTGCCACAAGATGGCTATTTTCTAAATTTTGTATGAATCATCTTCACATACATCCTTATGATTTTACTCGGTAAACTATGCAAAGTATTGCTCTGTGTATTTTAAAACTGTATAAATGGTATCATTGTAGTCTATGTATTCTTCAGCAACTTGCTTTTCTTGATCAATGTTTGTGACATTCATCCATGTTGTTATGTAGAGTTTTAGGCCATTCCTTTTTACTGCTATGTGGTTATTCCATGTATTATTAAACCACTATTTATTTATGTATTTCCTGATGATGAAGGTTTAGATTGTTTCCTTTTTTTTTTTTTTTTGCTATTACATAGTCCATATACTGCTGCTATGAACATCCTTATACATGTCTCCTTGTGAATTTGTGTGCATTTTCTCTCTCTCTGCCTCTATGTGTGCACACACACACAAGCATGCATATATACACTTGCTGGGTCATAGAGTGGCTTTGTTTTCTATATGTGAGTTTTCACTATAATTATAGACTGTTAGAGGTATACAGGTACCTTTGAGAAACATGTGCTGTTTCTCTCATGTTATACGTGAGCAAACGATAAGGTGAAGGAAGGTGATTCTGGTGAAGGAAGGTGATTTTTCCAGGGTCCCATGGCAGTTATGGGCAGGTCTAGGTAGATTCTAGGCCCCTAGCCTCCCAGTTCTGGCCTCTGAGATCATCTTTGTAAACTGGGTGACGCATGAGCCCTGCGGACCAGATAGTCTTGCATGCTGAGACAGCCCTCATGAGATGTAATGGCCTTGCAGCCTGCTGTGCCAAGGAAGTGCCAAATACCAAGCACCAAGCCAGGCACCAGACAGAGATCCTTCCATCATCAACAAGGGGATGCTCCACAGAAAAGTTGCAAATGGCCCAGGCCAAGTTGGTGGTTCACACTCCAGGTGGGGTGTATTTCTGACCTTCTCCTTAGCGATGATCATTACAAAGCAACAATGTGAAATCCACTGACTGTGCTTTTGAGAAATGAATTTGCCCACACAGCTGCTCCTTTCAGCATCTATATGTGTGTGAGTATATAGATTATACAGACTCAGCAGCATGAGCATACGTGAAACTGTTAGAAATATGAGCACTTTTAAAAACATAGGACTCCTAAAACGAACATTTGAAAATCTACAAAGTTATATAATACTCCCTGGATCCAGACTCTTCTGTCATGAGGAGCGATATCATTAACTTCTCAAGCAGATCATTGGGAACCTTGGTTTTCAAGGACAATGGCAAATACCTCAGCTAGTGAAAAGCAACTTACTGGAAAATCTCATTTATAATCAGATATGTTTTTATTAGGCTTTTATCCTGCTCTCTTGACATATGCTCCACTTAGAAAAATAGCGGTCTTTAAAAAAGCATCATTTGAACAGAACTGCTAAAATTACCCTCAAAAATAATTCTAAAGATCGGTTACCGGTCACCCATCACTACACTGAAAATCTTTCTGGTTTGTAATTTATCTGCAAGACACCTTTTATTTATAAAGTGAGAAATCACCATTTCTGTGTATATGTTAATCAAATAACTTTGGGGTAAGTTTATATATCTGTACATGTATATATGTACACATATTCTTCATCTATCTATTCATCTCACTGTTCTGAATCTACTAAAAGTGCATGAAAGTTAGGAAGGTTTTACTCCCAAAATGGCAAATCGTCATTGTGATCTTCTGTAATTCCAGCCCCAGAATTATCAGGCAGGGGTGGCAAGAGTGTGGGGGCCTGGTGGGTGGGGGGGGGGGTGCAGGGGGGAAGAGATTTGTTCCTTCAGTGTTCTTTAAAAACTTTTTTAAATGTTTATTTATTTTTGAGACACAGAGCATGAGCGAGGAAAGGACAGAGACAGACAGAGACACAGAATCTGAAACAGGCTCCAGGCTCTGAGCTCTCAGCACAGAGCCCAATGTGGGGCTCGAAATCGTGAACCGGGAGATCATGACCTGAGCTGATGTTGGTCGCTGAACTGACTGAGCCACCCAGGCACCCCTCCTTCAGTGTTCTTAATATTCACTCAACAGGCAAATCATATGTCTACAGTTGATTGCTAAATGTAGACTCTGGAGAGATTTCTGGAATTTGGGTGTTAAAGCACCAGAGAGGAATAGAAAATTAATATTCAGATGTTAACTCTAGTAATTATGACTGATGGACAAAAGTCATATATTCAATTTTGAAGCTGCATTGTCTCCCGGCTTTAGACTAGCACTGATAACACACAGGCCAGCTAAGAACCTGAGTGAAATTGTTTGTCTGATGCTGTGCTTCTGTTGCCATGAATAAAACTGGCAAAATGCAGGAAATAGACTAGAATGACTGAATGGTGAGAAGTGCAGAAGATGAGATAACATAGGTCCTAACAGTCGGTTGAGTCCAAGCAGAATTGCCAGGCCACGAGGTGGTTTAGGTGTTGCTGGATGGCACCTGCCCTAGTTGCTCCTGTATTTCTTTGGCTATAGCACTCCTCACGCTGCGGCATTACTGTTTTTCTCTCTTTCCTATGGGCACAGAGCCCCTGGGGTAAGAATTCTGAGGTGTATCCCCAGAAACCAGAACAGTGCCTGGAGAAGTACATAAAGAAGGCAACAATATGTGCTAGTAGATGAATTTCTCATGTTTTATTTAATTGCAATATCTGTGGATGGGGACATGGGGATGAACCTATGTAAAAGTGCTTCAAAATGCATCAAGAGATGCCAAAATATTTCTTTCATCAACCTGCTGTGGTGCCTGTTCTAACAGTAGAATAATTTCAGTGGGTCAGTTCACTAGGCTCTGTTCAAGTGTAAGAATAGGTTAAGACTTATAAGTCATTACACCTTACTGTGCGTTCATTTACCTTTTTTCTTTCCAACATGGTGGCTAAGTTGAGTGCAGGCAACTGTGGAAGTTGAAAACACCAAACATAGTGGGCTCTTAATAAACATGTGTTAAATGATGAATGAGTGAATATTCCTGTCTGCATAGTAGCAGAAACATTTGTTCAGTTCCTATTGTATTTAAAAAATGAACTGTTGTAGATATTAATCTAATTTTAAAAGGATGGTCAAACTAGAACTCCTCTAACAATCTAAGATAATTTACTACATTTTGCTGTCATTATCAAATGCTTTTGAAAAATGTTACTTATTGCCTCCCTCTGGAAAGACAAAGACAGAGATACCATTAGATTGGGCATTTTCCATAATTGCTGATGAATGCTTGTAGAGCACAAAGGGATGGGGAGATTTTTCAATTTGAAGATCAGTCTGATTAATTTAGAGAGCCAACTGGAAAAGCACTGAGCATCCAAATGGATTTATAAAATCTGAATTGTTGGATAATTCTTGGTTTAAATAGTGGTTGAGGCAATGTGGCACGGAGATA
Source organism: Panthera leo (assembly GCF_018350215.1). Classification (NCBI taxonomy): domain Eukaryota; kingdom Metazoa; phylum Chordata; class Mammalia; order Carnivora; family Felidae; genus Panthera; species Panthera leo. The sequence goes on from NC_056686.1 coordinate 164,825,090, forward strand.
TGAGCGCAGACAACTTGATGACTTTGGGCAAATTACTTACCCTCTCTAAGCCCACGCACCCTTATCTATAAGATGCAGATAATAATATCCACTTAGGAGGTTGATACGAGAATTCAGTATCAAAAAGTTCATATTTTGAGACATCGTTATGTCAGGCAGTGTGTCAGGTTTGGGGGCTCTAAGAGTAAGATGTCTGCATTCACGAGGCTCCCATGTTCGCAGCGATACAGGGAGATACTATAAGGCTGCGAAGGTGCTGGGCACGGAGCAGGCCCTGCTGGATGACAGATAAGAGTGTTATGTGATCAGAGCCTTTTGGGCACGGCTGCCACACTGCTATTGCCGCCCAACAGCAACGCCCTCCATAACCATATTAAAGCTAAAGAAAGAGTTGCCAACTCCTGATGCCCCAGCTTAGCTCAGGTGCAAACAAGGAGCCTCTCAATGAAGTCTCAGCCCCACCAGACAGGCTCCTGTGCAGCTCTAACCTGAAGCCTCTATTCCACTTCCTGGTGTGCTTGTAACCGGCCTCAGGGATGGGCGTACTCAAGATACTGCTGCCCCTAATGTCTGCGTGTTCCCAGGACTGGCCTCAGTTCCAATGGTTCTATAACCGCAGAGAGAATGCCACAGTACTTACAAACAGTTTGGAGTCCAACTTCTTGGTTCAGATCTCAGATTTCCATTTGGCATTGTGAGGAATTTACTGAATCTCCCCAAACATCAGTTTCCTCCTGTGTATTAGGAGGTCAACAATAGTGCCTATTCTAATAGGACTGCTCTAAGTATTAAATGGGAGAATGTGTACATAAAGCTCCTAAGGAAGCACTCAGGAAACATTAGTCATTGTTTTTATTAATAATCATCACTTTTGACTTACATGCAGACAAAAGGAAAGGGCATTTGTGACTTCTCTTTGAAGTTTCAACACTTATAATTTTGGACCTCTTCCTCTGCTCCCCTCCCCTGCCCCAAAGCATCATCTTTTATGGTGAAACTTTTATTAAGTGTTCTGGCTGAGTGATTCTTTTATCAGTTACTTTAAGTCATCAAAGTTATCAAATTTCAATTATTTAAATTTACATTATTTAGATTATTGAAATCTTAATTATTTAAATTACAGAATTATCTTTCAAATAGGTAATCTCCTTTGACCACCACAAGGACCTTAGGGGTGTGATATGCCTGTCCCCATGTTGCTGACAAGAAACCAAGGCAAAGAGAGATTAAGTGACTCCCTCAAAGTCGCATGGCTGGTTACTGATAGGGTACGTCTAGGTCCTGCTTGAGATGCTGAAATTACTATTTAATTATCAAAGCCTTATTTACTGGAGGGACTCAGAAATAGGCATAGAAATCAATTTCTGAAAATCACTCAGCAGAAACTGGAAAATGTTTCAATGAGTTGGAAAATCAGACTGAACAATTAACCCCCAGGCTTGGGTTGTGAAGCCTAGAAATTCACACTAAGGTTTTTTCGTTTGTTTTATTTTTGTTTTTTAAATCTGTGAATTCTGCTTTTATCTGTCACTTATAGTATGGAATCCCAAGAATACCTAAAACCATTAGAAATTAAATTTACAAGTTTTTGTGGTCATTTTTAAAGGGGTTCCACATTTCTAGGAATCTTTTTTTCCTCTTTTTGGCACATGGCAGGAGATCTTGCCTGTAGGAATGGATCATAAACTTCTCTTCGAAAGGTCCAGAAGAGCATCTCCCTGCCTGCACTGGCTCTTTCCAGAGTGCTTTCCCTTTCCTAGGGGAGGAAGGCAGTGAGTCTCTTTTGATTGACCTCAATAGTATCATGACTTTCAATTTGAGTAGCTATGGCAGAAGAACCAGTGATGCCCCAGAGTCTTGGAGAGAAGTTGTGCCAGGCCACCCCACACCCTCTTGTCCCACATTTCTCTAGCCATTGCTGCACCAAGTTCCTGCCCAGGCTCCCTGGTGCATTGCTTACTTTCTGCCGGGGTGCTGCTCACTCCACGTATGGGATGAGGACTGCTGGAGAATCCCCAGCTCTTAGGCGTGCACATCCTGAAAGTCCCAAATCCTAGGAGTTAACACCCATGGAATAACCTTTGCTGATAAAGAATGGAGGTGGGTGGATAATTTTGAGGTGCAGCATCTGAGACTTTTCAGACAGTCCCTGCAGGATCAATTCCAGGTGACCACTGTAACTACCAACAAGGAAACGCGTCCTGGCAATAGCTTTCCTACCTCCCGAGTCACTGTCCCAGAGCCCTGCTCCTATTCCTGACGCCACTTCCAAAACTATGCTACCTGCACGCAAGCCCTTGACTCTAGCTCTGCTTTGGGAGAGGGCACAGGGAACCCATGCTGGTTTGCAAATTAAACTGATTGACATACGCCCGGGAAGGTCAATATTCCATAAAATGTATCTCCAACTCGAATGATGACTATTTCTTGATTCTTCCATTAGAGGAGGAATACAGTGATTGTGGAAAAAGCCCTGAAAGAGGAGTGGTTTTCAGTTTAGCCATTAATTAGTTATGTGACCCAAGCTACACTATTTAACCTTTTGGAGCTCAGTACCTGATCTACAAAATAAAGGAGATGAATTGGATTACATCATTTCTAACATCCCTTCCAGTCCCACCATTGTATATCTGTGAAATAAATGCATCTGGGTGACAGTCTATAGTGACTGCTGTTCTCCTCATTAACCCTAGGGATTGTTTTGGCTAAAAATATGGCAACGCTTTAATGCAACTTTAAACAGGCAAGTGAATCAGCCTCCTGAAGGTCTAGATTAGGGAATGAGCAGCTATTCGGAACCTCAGAAGACAATAATGCTGACAAAAAGAGAACAAGCCGACTTCTTTGGGAGTCAGCAAACAGCAGGGGCTGCAGCGTTAAGATAAGAACAGAGTAATGAGAAAAGGAGTTGCAACCAACTTACTTGGCCGCATCCCAGCGGTCACTCAGTGATTTGACACGTCCCTAACAGGCCTTGATAAATGGACTCCAACTGTGAGATTTTTTTCCCCCTTAGAAGTTACTTGGAAACTTGGCTTGGGAAAATGTTTCTACTTTGAGAAAAATAACACAAAATCCTGAAGTGCCAGAGACAGGAAATAAAAACATTAAAGGGGTATAGGCCTCCATAAATCCTAAATCAAGGAGCATCATTTCAGAAAGAGATCAGCATAGTTAAGTCAATCATGAGGGTCACAAAACATGCAAAATAAATGGGCTATAAAGCAATGAGATTGGATACCACCATTTATAAGACATACAAGGCATTTATGAGATGTAAGACGTTTATAAGACAGATAACATAGGTATTGTTATCTCTATTTTACGTATGAAGAAAAGAGGCTTGGAGAGGTGAATAATTTGTCTGATAACACACAGCCAGGTAGTGGCAGAGCTGGGATTTTTGTTTTGAAACTATATATTAAAATTAATTAAAATTTATATTTATCAAGGTATTCCATGCACATAGTTAACAAATCAAACAATCCTAAAAAGCACATAATGAAACAAAACAATATTTTCCATATTGCTGCCTGTTTGTCCTTTGACTGTATTCCTCAATGCCTTAATTTTATTTATTTTGGCTATCCTATTTTTAATATCAAGAGCTTTTTCTTCTGTGGTTGTTCCTATTATTTTTTAAAGCATCCTGTTCTTGTTTCATGGATGCAATACATTAGCTGTCTAAAGATATTAATAATTGCTTTGGGGTTTTGTTTTCTTTCTCTCCCTGCTTTCTCTGAATTTCATTTTTCCCCATTTGCTTTGGCTTCTGTATTTCATATGGGAGTCTTTCACAAAGTGTTCTGTGAGCCTTGGTATCTCTTTGTATGTAATGGTCAGGCATTAAAAGGCTGAGCAGCAGTTGTATGTATGTGTCCTCCACACACATTACATGGGACATAGCTATACTAAAAATTGTTCCTTGTTTATATGAAATTCAAATTTAACTAGGATTCTTGTATTTCTATTTGCTAAATCTGACAACCCTGGATTTATGGCTTATGAACTCCTAGCTTCTGGGTGACTGGGCTATGGGTTTTCAATCCAGAGACTTGTTCCATTTCTTTTTATCCCCTGTTCTGGCTCTGTATCTCATTTCTACCTTGTATTTCCCTCAGTCCAGAGTTTGGTCTTTTATTTCTCTAGGGAATAAACCTCTGACTATCTCCAGGGGTAGAGGAAAAAAAGCTAACTGACTATGTTGGGGAAGGACTTTGTGGGCTCTGAGTGTTACATAAACTGACTTTCTATCAATCTTCTTGTCTTAAGCTTTGAGAGTCATATCCCCTTTTCATGGCATTTTTTTTTTTTTTTTTGTCCCTGGGCTCCTAACTAAGGTCTTACAGGGCAAACTATCTTGCTTCTCAGAGATGTTTTCCTCTGTGGGCCCTACTTTTCACTTCTGCTCTGCTAAATCAGTTACCATTTGTTGGTCAGTCTTCCGTTTTCCACTTATGTATTGACATCTCTTTTCAGTTGTTGCGTGCCCTCTCTCTTGCAGATTTATGCTTTTATTTTTCTTTAAATTTATTTGGTGTCATTTCAGTGGAGTTTCAGGAGGGAAAGGACACAGACACTTGGGCTCAGTCTACCAGGTTTAAGCAGAATGCCAGAATGTGATTTAAATCCAGACCAGTATACTTCCAAAGCCTTTACTCTTTCCACAATACCATGCACTAACTCATTCAGCAGAATCCAACAATAAATACCTAGGGCACAGATTGTTAGTTGTCTACTCCAATATCCCTCCTTCCTTTATTAACAATAGAGCCCCTACTTTTCAGCAGGGCACACAGCTACCCAAAATAAAGACTTCCTTTCCCAACCTTCCTTCAACCTGGGTTTGGCCAAATGACTAAATTCTGACCATTGAAATGTAAGTGCAAGAATTATGTGGAGTTTCCAAAAAACTCTCCTAAAAGATAGCTTGCATCACCTTTTGGCCCCTTTCTTCCTTGTCCCTTCTTTCTTTCTGCTTGTTGAAATGTGGACATTCTGGTTGGAACTTAAGCAGCTATCTTGGACTAAGGTCAAAACCATGTGCTGAAGGTGGCAGCTCAGAAAGATAAAAAGAGCACTGAGTCCCTGATGACTTCATATAGCTACTCTACCAGCTCCAGATTGTGGATCTCCAGATTTCTTCTACGTGACAGAGATGTAGTCCACTATTGTTTTGGGTTTTGTGTCCCTTACAATTGATTCTAATTCTAACTGACACAATAACAAAGGGCAGTTAAGATTTCAAAGGGAGTGAAACAAGCTTCCTAGAAAAGGTGATGGAGGAAATGGACCTTAAAGGAAAATTCAGCTGATGAGGAAGGGCAGGGACAGGATTTCATGCAGAAACAGTATGATTCGGGCATCAGGGCACTGTGTGAGATGTATTCAAAGTGTAATATGTAGACCAGTCTGGTTGGAGAAGACAAATCATGTAGGAGAGAAGTGGAAGATAAGAAGGAAAAAAGGTTAGGGGCAGATTATGGAGGGCCTTGAAACTTGAACTAAGTTTCCAGGTTGCTTTGAAAGCAATGAAATCACTGAAGGTTTTTGAGATGGAAGTTGGAGATATGTGATTAGAATGTGATGGTTAGACTGAAGAATTCCAGGGCCTTCTACATACCTATACAGGTTATATGGAGTTGAGGCTAAGGGAATAAATCTGATTTGAGAAAGAATATGGGTTCAAGAACTCATATGTAGGAACAAGGAGAAAAGAAACCTACAAAGAATCCAGAAAAAGAGGGAGAAAAGCAGCTGGATGTTGGGGAAGAGAAGAGGGTAGAAATTGACAATAAGAAGACTGTAAATCTTCAGAGGTCTCAAAGAAGCTAGACAATATCAGAAATGGGTAAAGGAGGACACTGAATTTGAGGACAAGGAAGTTTCTGGTGACCTGTGAAAGAACAATTTTTGTAGAATATGAAGGTGCACATTGGTCTTCAAAGCATAAGCAGGTGTTAGGAAAATGTGTTCCATTTATTTATTTTATTTTTTATTTTTTATTTTTTTGTGTTCCATTTATTTTGAAAGGTAGGCAGTAAAAGAAAGGTAAGTTGAAAAGCAATTAAAGATCTCCATCAGATCAAGTGGAAGAATTTTTTAAGGAAGGGAAACTGGTCTTTAAGAGGAAACTATGCATATTGGTGAAGGAAAAGACTTTCAGGCTGCCAAAAGAGGTGGTTTTGCTCCGGTGGAGTAGGTATCAGGGGAAATAAGAGGGATGGAATTTCTAGCTCAGATGGAGGCTTGAACTTTGGGAAAAAGGAGGACAGCTCTTTTGAGAAAGAGAGATAGAGTAGAGGCAAGAAATGAAGACTTGGATTTCAAGTCAACCTTTCAGCAACAAATCTTTCATTAGCATCATCAAAACCATTTTGGATTTCACCAGAAATAAAATAACCAAAAATAGCAATCTTAGCAAGTGTCTAAAATAAAAATGGCCATCACCTAGTTTCAGAGTCAAAAGTTTCAGACAAAGTTCATTAAACAGAAGAAAGCTATAAATCACGTGATGGTAGCCCTGATTTTCTTGTCTTACAGATACCACCTTAATGAAGTTCATTTAGATAAGGGAAAACAACAAAAAGTTTAGCTCATTTACACATTGATACCAGTGGTAGAATAACAGGCGACCCCCAATATGGACTTGAAAATTAATTACAAGATGAAATTTTAGATATCCATTTGTCAAATAGATCAAATGCCAATACCTACTCAAAGTACAGCGTGAGGTCTGTTGCTAATATTGACTGCTTCAAAAGCTGCATAAGGTCACTATATTCCTTGGAGGACAAATTAGCAAAGATGTTGTGACCCTGTAATGAGAAAGTAAAAAGTCACAAAAGACAACATTAAATCTGAGGTTGTCAACTACATGTCTCCTATATTTAAAAAAAAAAAAAAGTATGGGAACATGATAAAAACATTTTTTTAAAAAATTAATGAAATTTTGTGCAAATACAAACAGACCCTCTGGAAAACAGCAAAGCCAGAAAGTGCGACCATTTTTGAGGACAACCACCAAGAGGCACTTTATTATTCTTTATTAGTCCTAAATAGAAGACTCTGAAAATGTTTAAACTTGTGTTACTATGGATATGTTTGTGCCAATAACTCCATTTGGCTGCCATTTCCTGTGGAATTGTTGAGCGTAGAAATTGACAAAATATTTGAGAATCTTTCTGACCCTAAAATGAATACTAGTTTCACTAATAAAGACTTAAGTTGGCATTTTGGAAGCACTTGCTATGACAACAAATTACTTCAAGGAGGAGAAAGAAACCTTAGACCAGTGGTTTTTAACTGAGAGTGATTTTGGCAATATTTAGAGACTTTTTTATCATCACTCTGGTTGGGCATGCTATCAGGATCTGGTGGGTAGAGGCCTGGGATGCCGCTGAATCTCTGACAATGCATAGGATAGCCCCCACAATGAAGGTATACCGGCCCAGCGTGTCAACACTGCCGAGTTTGAGAAACTCGGCACAACTTAAATTGTGAAGATACATCTTAATGAAGTGTGTGGTAGATTAAATTCAGTACGTAATTACTGAGTCGCTAGAATGTATAAGATAGTGTTATTGGCATAGTTCTTGGGACTGCTAAGATGACTTTTACCTAGGAAAATTTGTACCTGTTATCTCCATACCTTTGGAAAGCACACTTCTTTTCATCAAAATTTGTTTTAGCTACATTAGACAGTTCTGCGATATTTTTAGTAAAGTGAAACAATCCTGTAAAGTGACCAACAATTCACTTAACTTGCTTTGAAAGTCAGGGGCTTTTCATTTATCAAGTCTTCTTAGCATGAGTTATGAACTCAAAAACATGTGGCCTGGGAACCGGAGGGGTTTTAAAGTGGGTGCTGAGAGCCAGAAGATGGTATGGAAGGAAGGGGCAGATGACTGCCTGAGAATAAACTATTCTCCGCTAAGAGGTAAATTAATTCTTTCAGGGAAACAGAATATCAATTAGCAAATTACTTCTTACCAGCTACCAGATGATAATCTCCTTCCCTGAGTTAATTTATCTCATTGGGTGAACCCTCCACTCCTTTAAGACTAGAGTATATTGGTTCCACCTGGGACCAGGTCCAATATTAATAGTAATTTTCAAATGAACTCTTCCAGACCCTTAATTCAGCCATTAAGAAGAAGACAAGTAAGTAAAGGTAGACCAAGCCATAATTCTGCCCAGGTTTCTTCGCCTGAGCCTTCCCCCATGGATCAATCATAGGTTGGTGCTCTGTGGCCTGGAAGAAAGTGGTTGGAAGCTGTGGAAAAGTCATCACCTGGATCCAGACAATGGCTAGCATCTCCCAGTGAAAGAAAATAGCTTTATGAGTAAGTTACAGTCAAAAGTATGTGGAGTTCAGAGAAAGCTGGTCTGAATTTGAGGATCTTGATCTTTTTGTGAGAGAGTGCGTTTTAACAATTTTAAAGAACATATAGTAACTGACACAATTTACAGCTAACAGAGTGATAAAGCTAGCCAGATAGGCTTTGATAAACCAAAACAGTTAATTTGCAGTCAGTGTATTGTTTACATGCAAATTGGCCTTCTACAGTGCCTCAAGGGTTTGGTCCCTGAAACAGATTTGTGCCCCTGAAATACTGCTTCTACTGTCATTTACATTTATGGAGGAGTGGTACGGATGAAAAGAAAACCAAGTGTGGAGGGAGAAAGGTCTGGAGTAGCTTGCCTCAGGCCTCTGTCTCATTTGAAAAGCAGGGTGCATTTTTGCCTTTCTGATGCGCAGGGCAGGGGTGTGTGTGGGATAATAGCCAGACCAGAACCCACACAACAGTTGCTCAGGATGAATTTCCATTGTCATTATTCTGTGTTCCTTACAGAGAACCCCGGAGTGAAGGCCAGCCAATGTGTTTTATTTGTATGAAGACAAATTCTGAGTTAGTGGGGTTTGTTTTTCCAAGGAGACAAACAAATTACCTTCCAAGAAAACCCTAACATCCTGTTCATAATCCCTGTTATTAGAAAGGTGGGAGTTTCTGGGGTCTGAGGTGTAAACTCATCATATTGCCAGTACAGAAAAGACAGTCTGCACCCAAGCTCCAAGCTCCTCCTAACCCTCCCTCCCTCTTCCATAGCGCTCAGCTCAAACATGGCTTCCATAGGAAAATTCCAGAGCTGCAGAGGCTGGGATGCTGGTTTCTGTCAGAGTTACTGAGAGGCTAACCCTTGATGTTTCATTCCCAACTGAAAATACATCTCCCTCAGCGGGTTTGCCCTTCCCCAGTTGCATTCGGGTTCCGGAGTGCTGACTCTCCTTTATGGGGTCGAAGAAGGCTTTTGTGATATTGCAAAAGACATGCTTTCTCAAGATAGGCTGGAGGGAAAAAAACCCTCCATATTTAATGATGCTATTCCAGCGAAGCAGGGCCTTAATGATGATAATAATAATAATTAATGGCACAGCTAGAGAACTGACAAATAATGGGGAACAGATGATCCCTTCTTGGCCTCAAAAAAAAAAAAAAAAGTCTGTACGCCTGCAGAAAATTAAACAGATCCTTTCCTGGCAATTTAAAACTCAGATGCCTCAGCCGGAGTCAGTTAGTGGTTTTTCTTTTTCTCTGTGGAGAGCTAAAAGTACACAAGTCCAACTATGTCTAACTCCTGCATTGCGACATGAAGCAAAATAAGGCATATGGCTTTAGCCTTGGGTCTCAAGTTTAGCTGCAATTCTCACTTTCAGACTGCTCTGACCAGCAATTTTGGGCTCTTTTTATCTTTCATAGCTTTCTCAATTGTGCTAATAAAGTGTAATTTTCTCACCCTGTTTCTATTTCTACCATCTTGTAAAATGGCTTCGACTTTTGCAAAATGGGAATGTGGGCCACTCACTACTTGGGTCAAGTCACTTTGCCAGTGGCTTCTGTGCTCCTTAAAGAAAATAAGCCCATGCTCTGGTGACAAGCTATAAGCCGTCTTTTCTGCTAAGTGAATCTGAAAAGTCTCCTTACCAATCATGAAACCCAAATGAATCAGCTCGGGAAGAACTGAATAAGGTTCTTGGTCAGGCATCTGAAAGGATTTTAAAAAGCCACCAAGAAAAGCAATAGTTTGGCCTAAAAAAACTTGTCTCTTTTCTCTGTATCTATGTGTAGCACTACAAAGAAAGAAGTAGCAAACATTGTTGTATTGGTTTTCTGACAAGGGGAGCAGAGTATTAGGCCTATACCTCACTTTGAAGGATCATCACAGCATGGTTAAAATGGTGATGCTCCAGGGTAGCAGAAGTTCCATACAGTTGGGCCAGGGCAGAGCCGCTCCTGAAAGAGGAGAGAAGCGTGAGTGACCAGGGCCCTCCACCCGCCAACGATTCTCCCAAGCCATTTCTTTGGATCAGACTGCTTTTCCTGCTTTGGCAAAGGAACAGGAGCATATATATTCTTAGGAAACCGGGCACTTCACTCATCCACGAAGTAAACTTTTCAAAAACCTTCTATGTGTTAGGCTAGATCCTGTGGATGATAAAATAGATAAGACACAGGCCATGTGGCTAAGAAATTCAGATGAGATGTGGTCATAAGATAAATAATGCACATAACACAAATACCATAGAAAGCGTTCCATGTCCAATCGAAGTGCTTCAGATGTTCCAAGGACAAAAGACAGAATTTGTAGCTTAGGGGAGGGATCAGGGTGCACTTCATGAACTAAACTGTATGTAGCTTCCGAGTGTTCACAACAACTAACCGTCCTATACCCAATGTATTTGCCTTTCCAGGGGAAAAGCCCTTGGGCATATTATGCAGAGTCCATTGAACCACTTTACAGGTAAGGCTGACAAGCTTCTCCTATGATTTCCCAGCTCACAGTCCCACTGTATCTCAGAGTAGAACTCTGGAAAGTTCCCTGGATTTGGAATCAGACCCTAGCTCTTGGAAAAAGCTTTGGACAGTTACTTGGGTGCTTTAAGGCTCAGTTTCTTGGTCTCTGAAATTGTGAAAATGCTACCTACCTCCTGTTATTTATGAAAATGTAATAAAATACTTGGAAGTGCTTATCATAATACATGACATGTAGTAGACTGCAGTCTATTAAATCAATTAAAACCCATATCAATTTCCATTTTAAATACTTGAAAAAGTTACTTTGAATTATCTGTAAATCCTGCTTATGCAGAACCAGTTAATTCTCAATAATATCAGTTCAGCAAAGTGTTCATTGGACATGTTCAAGTGTGTTCATTTCCAGCTCTTGTGGAAGGATTAGGATTTAGAGCATCTTAAGAGTCAAGAGAGATCCAGAGAATCCTATGGTTTAAAGGGCAATCACGGCAATCAGAGTCCCTGTGTTCTTTCCTGCTCATTCCAGGGAGTTTGGACATCAAAAGGGCAATTTGGCCTTTTCTTGGAAATGCCGGAGACTGACAGCTCACAGTCTGCACTGCTAATGAGAGGAGCCAAGAACTGCATATACGTGCAACGTGAAGGATTTTGGTCCTAAGCTGCCCTCCATCTCCACTGTGAAGCAGCCCAAGATCACAGCCAGATCAGGGGCCCAGGGGCCCATAATCTTGGAGAGACTCAGAGCTGACCACATGCTGGAGAAACACAGGGTTAGGTTCCATAGGTATCATCATGAATAGAGTTGCTAAGGGGGAGGGTGGTAACTACATTTTAATCAGGTATGTGTTGTTTCTTTAAATCTTACCTTCATCTATGCCATTTAATAAGTGCAAAATTGTTAGGCTAATCTTAGTAACCAGTGATTAATTAATATTTAATTTTAGTTAACTATTTTCTATCAGAGTTCCTTTTTATGAAAATACATTTTTCAAAATGCACCCTGGGTGCCTTTGTTTTTGATTTTGAAATTCCAGGATGTTTTATGTGCATATCATAGCTGATTGCCTGGCATGGAATAGGTGCTTAAAAAAATATTAGCTACTTGGTGGGGCGCCTGGGTGGCTCAGTCAGTTAGGCATCTGACTTGGGCTCTGGTCATGAACTCATGGTTAGTGAGTTTGAATCCTGCATCAGGTTCACTGCTGTCAGCGCAAGAGCCACTTTGGGATCCTCTGTCCCCCCTCCTTTTTTCTGCCCCTCCTCCATTCTCTCTCAAAAATAAATAATAAATTAAAAAAATATTAGCTGCTTGGCTAATAAGCTTACAGTAGTATGGCTAGAGATTATAGTTCAAACTTGAAGGTTGGCAGTAATAAGTATGTTACCATATATATATATATATGTATATATATATATATATATATACATATATATATATATACACACACACATATATATATGGCATATATATATGTATATATATACATATATATACACACATATATATATATGGCATATATATATGTATGTATATATATATATATATACAATTTGTATATATACATACAAATATATATATTGTCGATACATCTATATCTCCAAATTGTGGATATCCATATTATATATCTGAATTTCATGAGCACAGGAATATTAATACATGTGATTGTTTATGAAGCTCATTGTTGATTAGGTCATCCTGACATACTGAAGACTTTCATTTTTGGACAGGTGACACACCGAGAAGAGACTTATTAAAAAGAAAAGTCAAAGTGAAAATTCTTTCTGTACAGGCACTTTGCTCAGGCACCAAGAAATAAATGTGCAAAAACGTGCATAAGTTCTCCAGATATGGCTTATGGGAAAGTTTTAAAAGGAAAACTATGAAAGGTAATTAGGAAATTGAGAATTGCTGGGAGGTGGTGAGGAATGGGATTAGGCTGTCATGGCAGATTAATGTGCCCCAGGATTTCACTTCTGGGACCTGGCCGAAAGCGACAAGATGGGTTTTCATTCCCAATAAATGAGTATAAGAGATTATGCTAGAAATGAATAGAAGAAGTCTCCTAGGAGAATATACTACAAAGCTGCTTGGTACTGATATTTAATCATCGGGGGCAGCTGTAATGGAGATGGGGGGGGATGAGTGGGAAATGCTGTCCCTGGAGAAAACGGGAGAGAGGTGTTCACAGAGCAATTGCTAAGCGTGGTGGTATGGTGGCCCTCTCTACCTATTGATCATTCATTGCACGTGCTCCAATACTTAAAAATTAAGAATAAAATATGAAAATGCAAAGGTTCACTCATCAGAAAGGCTAAGAGAATAAATCATATTGTGCTATAACTAAAGTCACAACTTTTTATTATAGAGGCATTTTGCATTTTATATAGTAATTTGTCCCTTGCTAAATGTCTCTTGTTTCTTTATAGCCTTATATATGAATAAAAGGTACTGTATGCTTTGCCACGTAATAACTGGTGCATTTAAATCTATTTCCAAATCACTTGAAAGGTTGGAATTATACTGTGACTACTTTTAGGGAAGGGACTGTTTGTTATGCGTCTTTATTTCTCCCACAATGCCTAGCACAGAGCCTTGCACAAAAAAAGCACTCAATGATTGTGGAATAACAAAGGAAATAAGGACTAGATTTCTTCCTATGGCTTTTCTAAACAATGGCATGCTTACTGAATAAGTGTTATTCTAATCAATAAAAAGGTAATCCCTTCACCATGATTTAAAAGGTCTCTTTCAGTATTCGTTGTTGAAGGACATTTTAACAAGAGGGTGGGTGGTGGTGATGTTTGGTATCCTAAGTTCAAAAGGAACTCTCTTAGGTAGAAGCAGGGCTGATAGACATCCCGTGAGCTGGTTAAGTTGTGTACGGGATTAATCATCTCGCGGAAACATGTCAGACTGTCTTGGAAGAGTAGATTTTGATCATGTGGTATAAGGATGCAAAAAAGAAAAACCAAAAACCCAAAACCCCCGAACTTTGAATTCTAATATCAGCAATCAGCAACTTAACCCTTATCTCATATGTTGAAAGTTGTTTAATCTTACACCAGTCACTTGAGACTTGGGAACTGTGGTGTTTACATGGGGTGTCTATCTGATCAGATGGGGCCCTCAGATGTGGGGGGATGATATGGTGGAAGCCAACGGCGCTGGTGGTGAAAGAATTCACCTGAGGCTGAAGAAAGGATAGAAGTTTATTGGGTACACTGCAAGGGAGCAGTGGGCAGGACAGCAGAGGGAGAGGCTGTCTGCAAGGAGGCAGTGGGTGGGGGCTGTTTTTAAAGGGGGAAGATGAGGAAGTATGGTAAAGTATGGAATTCTCCCTTTTTTGGCAACTGTGCCCGGTTGTAAGTAGCCCATTGGTCAGTTAGGATATTTGCAGGTGGGTCGATCACCTGATGGGATGGTTTGCATTCAGCCGGGTGGTCACTATGGACACTTCCTACATTCCATTGCTCAAGCTTGTTTGCCTAAAAGTGGCCTCTACAGGGACCCCTCAGTTTCCATTTTTGTAAAGTTAAGGTGTTGAAAAATATGATGACCAAGGTCTAGTTCATTTCTAGGATTTTTTATGGCTCTGTGTCTTGATTTGCTGGATGTCAAAATATATTGTAGTTTTCCAGAGCTCACATATATGGCAAGTCAGCTAATAACCTGGAAGCTTAAAGGCCCCAAATAAATAATACAAAGTCATGAAAGGGAATATGATGCGGTGGTTAAGCAATGGCTTTTGGAATCAGATAGTCTGGGTCCAAACACTGTTGTGCCACATTCTGGATGCATGAATCTGGGCAAGTTACTTCCCTGAGGCTCAGGCCCTCCTGGTTAAATGGAGACAAAGATATCTACCCTACAAGTATGTTGGTGAGCACTGGAGGTAGGATACAACAAGTACATTGTAGTACTTCTCATTGTCTCAGGCACTGTCAGTTGCAAAAAAACAGAAATCAATTAGAAGCAGCTTCATTAAAGAGGTTGATTAAATGATAAAAGAAACTTTGAGGGAACCCAGTTATCACAAGTGTGGCTGGGTCTCCTGGCAATGGAGTAGAGATGTGGAAAGCCAGGGATCAAGTCTGCTTTTTCTGTCTCCAAGGTTGTATAATATTTTTTTCTGTTTCTCTATGAATATTTACTTTCTTCTTCTCTTCTCTCTGCAGACTCACTTTCTTGTTTCTCTTATCTATTTCTGTCATCACGGCTTTCCCAAAATGGCAGCCTACAGCTCCCAAGTCTCTGTGATCCACAGCTTGGATCTCAACAGATAACTGAGTCAGTATCATGGTAATCCAACTCTGAATTCCTGGTATATGAAATATGATTAGCTGGGTTTTAATCAGGTGTGTATTCTTGGTCCAAAGACCTGAGAGGTCAATTAGCAAAAAGGGCCGCCTTTCTCAGTGTGATACACAGGCTCTCTCTGGAAGGGGATGTTGGTATCTGAGAACAAGTATTGTGCACTTGACTCTTAAAAGAACCCACAAGGTGCTCAGTCTGGCTTTATGAACATATTTCTAACACATTTATCTCCTCTTTATGCATAAGTGGCAGAATGGTAGGGGGCTGGAGACAGGGGGCTAAAGGAAGATACACTGACTATGATGGTACCTCAGAGATAAAACCCAGGGGGTGATGCTTTCGGAGGAGTTTGGGGCAAGAAGGAGAAGAAGGGCATTCCAGGATAGAGAAGCAGCAAACCTGGGAGCAGAGAGAGGTGAACTAACATGGCCCCATTGAGGACACCAATAGCCCCTGTGTCTGGGACACTGATGCATTGATGGGGGGTGGGGGTGGGAGGAGTGGGTGCTGGGCCAGGAAAATGGGCAGGAGCCCAACTGAAAAGGGCCTTCAGGAGGGCTAAACCAAGTAATTTGAACATATCCTGAAAGTCACAGGAGGCCAGTGAATGTTTTTTAAGCAGGAGAGTGACTTAGTCAGCTTTGTGAATTACAAAGATTATTCTTTTTTAAAAAAAAATTTTTTTAACGTTTTATTTATTTTTGAGACAGAGAGAGACAGAGCATGAATGGGGGAGGGGCAGAGAGAGAGGGAGACACAGAATCGGAAGTAGGCTCCAGGCTCTGAGCCATCAGCCCAGAGCCCAATGCGGGGCTCGAACTCACGGACTGCGAGATCGTGACCTGAGCTGAAGTCGGACGCTTAACCGACTGAGCCACCCAGGCGCCCCACAAAGATTATTCTTGAGTGCCAAGGGGGTTGGGGGGAGACTGGAGGAGGGAATATGGGTTGCTTGCTGTAGCAACCCAGGATGGGTGCAAAGAAGCAGTAGTTACCCAATAATGCAGATATGTCAGTTTTGGGGTGCTAAGGAGAGAATCTGGGTGACTGGTGGATTTCTGGCCCTGCAGATATGTCAGTTTTGGGGTGCTAAGGAGAGAATCTGGGTGACTGGTGGATTTCTGGCCCTGCTATTCACTAGGATAGAGGAAAAGAGAGAGGTGTAGAGGCAAAGACTGAGACTGAGGTGGCTGTGGGGCTCCAATAGGAAGACAGAGTTCCTGGAAGGAGGGAGTGACAAAATGTGGCTCATGGCAAGAAACGTCAAGAAAGAAGGCCAAAAAGAGTGTCCATCAGCTTTGGGAACAGGGGCCATTGGTGGGCTCCCCTGGGAAGGTGGAACTGGATGGCCATGTAGGAGGCGGGGGTTGAGGAAGTGAAGACAACAACAGACAACCCTCCAAGAAGACTGACTGGAAAGTAAGGGAGAGAAAGAGAACCGAAGCCGGAGGGAGAAGTAGGGTTGGAGGCAGGCTTCTTCAAGATGGTGGAGAATCGCTCACATTAACAGGATGCTGAGCACTAGTAGGAATGGAAAAGAGACACAAGGCAGAGGGAGGAAGATTGATGGAGCAGGGTCCCACGGGAGGGGGCAAGGAAAGCCCCCAAAGCTGAGGTGGAGGGATTAGTCTCAGACAGGAGACGGCACAGCCCTTTGGTTGAGATAGGACGGAAGGGTGAAAGGATGGGGCCAGACAGATAAGTTTCTACATGGCAGGGGAGGAAATTGAGGGAGGGCTCAATTGATGGCCTCAATTTTCTCGGTGAAGGAGGAGGCAAGGTGATCTGCTGAGTGGTGTGGGGGCAGTGGTAGACAGGAGGTGGTTTAGGAAGGGAAAACAGTTTGGTACACATAACTGCTAAAAGCAAGCGGGGATGGAGCTGGCTAGGGACACAGAAAGATCTGTGGGAAGTATAGAGCCTCCAGCTGAGCTGGGACAATACATATTTGGCATGTCTTCAGACTCTCGCAATTGTGACATTTTCTCCCAAAGCCTGTAAAAGTCTAGGTAGAGTAGCAAGAAACTGAATTGTTTGACTGTATTGGTGCTGAGTTTTTGCACAGTGGATGTCACAGAAGGTTAAGAGGGTCAAGAAATGGTAGGATATTCAGAAAAGAGGGTTAAAGTGAGGGGTTATAATAGGATCCAGGATGCAAAGAGAAGTTTATAAAATCAAAATTCATTTGATTGGGAGGATATGTAAAGAGCCAGGAGTCCAAGGCCCCAATAGGTCAATGTTTAGGGAACAAAGGGAGTGATGCTGTTGACACACAGTGGGCTATTGATGTTCACGTTATGGAGGCAGACCTGTTCGGGGGCTTGGAAATCAGTTATCTGACAGTTAATCTTACCTCTTTGCTGAAGCCTTTCTTAACTTCTCCATCCCCAAACGTTTTGCTCCAGCCCCTGAACCCACGTGTCATTTTGTTTGCAAACAGATAGTAAAAAGAACACTAAAACTGGACCTTCAATATAAGTCAGGAGATTGGGGTTTTGGTCTTATTTCCAAATAAGACCACAGTGTGAGCCACCAAGTAACGGCTGGTTATTTCGACCAGTCCAACTTGCTTAGGGGCACATTATTCTGTCTGTGCACATTAGGTGCTCACACGTTCCCAGGATTGATGCAATTCCTTTGTTTGCTTCCCACCTTTCTGTGGACGGAGGGATGGGAACAGCAGAGACCGTATTCCTGCGTTGCTTTAGTTCACTGCAGTTTATACAACACCCACCATTAAAGAACCTGCAAGAGAGTCTATTGGGAGAAGAAACATATTCTGCTTCATAAAATTTCCGAAGGCCACTTTTATTTTAATAGTCTCAAAACCTGATTTTGAGAGTAGCAAGTCCAAGATGCTTATAATGCCATGAAGGCAAATATTCCGGAAGGAAAAAAAAAAACAGACCTTTTAAAATCTGAGCTTTGTTATCTGACTGAGGTCAACAGAGACAGACCAAATCAACAAGCATGACATGAAGGGCAAATTTGCAATTAAAAGAAGAATAGGGAATTATAAAGATGGATGAGCCCCATGACATGCACACCCAAGCCTGCATGGCCTTGGCCTCGGATGCCAGAAATTAATGCTTTACTCTTTAGCACTCGTCACCTTTGGCTCTGAACAGAAAGGCAAATGCATTAAAATAACAACAATTAGAACACTTACTTAGCTTGGAAGGCATTGTTGGTTCCCCTGTGGTCGAGGTCATGACACAGGCATCCCACAATCACCGCTAAAATTTCCACCTCGGTCAGAATCTCTTGAAACCCTGCGGTCTGGGGAGAAGGGGAAATGGCCACAGTCACTACTCAGGGCAGGGAGAATGGATAAGGTTCGTCTGCTGAGCAACAATCAGCTGTTTCCATACTCACATCATTTAAGGAAATGATTAACTGCCACCCCCCTTTGATGGCAGTCAGTTGGGTGGTCAGTTGCACAGCCTAAGGTCCCCACAGTGATGGATTAGCTGGCTGTCATGGTGGCCCACACTGGCACACCAGGACAAAGTTCAGATTATTTTGTTCCCTTTTTAGAGAGGAGATTGCACTATCCAGATACAGTGACAGTTTGGCAGAGGCCCAGAGCAAAATGTGTTTTGTGATTCTACATTGCAGTGAGGAGTGTCTAGTGGTAGGAGGAGAAAGGGGGGCTGTGAATTTAGAAGCGGATGCTATACCCACCAGCTGCCACTTAAATGAGGGCAGGCAAAAGAGAACACCTTAAAATATATATATATACACACACATATATATATTTATTTAAAGAAGCAACTTAAAAGTACTCAAATTGTTACATGATAGTATTCTAGAAGTTGTCTTATGAATACCTTAATTCATATTAGCTTGGAGGACAGATTAAATTTATACAGATAATAAGGCAGGGTATATCTTGAAAACTAGGGTTTGGGAGAGGATTTGGCAACCCAGATTGAGAATCAGGTAGAGTATCTTATTACACAGAATCCTTTTTTTTTTTTTTTTTAAGTTTATTTATTTTTGAGAGGGAGAGAGGAGAGAGAGGGAGAACCTGTGAAGGAGCAGGGGAGGGGCAGAGAGAGAAAATCGCAAGAAGGCACTGTGCTGTCAGCTTGAACTCACGAACCGTGAGAACATGACCTGAGCCGAAATCAAGAGTCCGACACTTAACTGACTGAGCCACCCAGGTGACCCTAGAATCCGTTTTTATTGGCCTCTGGTAGCATGCTTATGAAATGCCTAGGCTCAGTGTGAGATATTTGGGGAGCAGTGGGATATAATTATAGAACCAGGATTCTTTGGTTCCTGCTGTCCTTTGGTTAGTTTGGAAGAGACAGTAAGCCTCTGGAAACACAAATCTATGCATTTTCTTGACCCAAAGCCCTTATGTCTTCCCCCTTGTACTTAGTTAAGTCTCCCATTTCATTATTTATTAAAATCTTTATCAGAGGGCAAGAGGAAGGGAAAGTAGGTTCAAACTGCTTCCTTTTTCATGTATATTTTTTCCCCAAACTCAGGACCACTAGATAGTATCTCTTCTCTTAGAGCAATAAAAACTTTGTTTTTTAATTAATTATGATTTTATTGCAGAAATAACTGAATAAGTTTCTGTGTTGACAGTTTTATTTTTAAATTTTTTTTTTAACGTTTATTTATTTTTGAGACAGAGAGAGACAGAGCATGAATGGGGGAGGGTCAGAGAGAGGGAGACACAGAATTGAAACAGGCTCCGGGCTCTGAGCTGTCAGCACAGGGGCCCGATGCGGGGCTCGAACTCACAGACCGCGTGATCGTGACCTGAACGGAAGTCGGCGCTCAACCGACTGAGCCACCCAGGCGCCCCGACAGTTTTATTTTTAAAAATTAAGTTGGGTTCTCTGCTACATTCAGAAATACACGTAATTTCACTAGCATAGCAAATAGGAATGTTAGTAAATTGTTGATGGGGGGAATGAAGTAGTCCATATCAAAGCTGTGTGTGCCCCTTCATTTTAAAATTTGGAGTTGGCTGTTGGTTTTAAGTTAATTTTATTTTACTTTAATGTATTGCCTGAATAGTTAAAAAAAAAATAAAATCGTAGTAAGAGACTTAGGATCAAAAACAGTAGTCCCTCATCCTTCCCCTTTCCTGATTCCCAAAGGCATCTAATCTTTTACTAATTTGGTAATTATTTTCTACCATATTTCTATATAGTATGTACATATTATTAGCACTTGGTTAGTCGTTAAGTGCCTATACAGTCCTTCCTATGTGCCGACACTCTCCTAAGAACTCTACAACTGTTTAACTGACTTAATTCGCATCACAGCCGTGTGAGGTAGAAACCACTGTTATCCCCAGGTAAGAAGAAACAGAGGCACAGAGAAGCTACGTAATGTGCTTAGGGACTTCGAGCTAGTACGTGGTAGAGGCGGGCCAACTCCCAGCATACAGGTGCCAGAGTTTGCTCTTAAACATTGATGTCTTGTGATGGGTGAGAATTATCTTCACACGTACTCTCTTCCCTCCCCCACATTCACAATGCAATCCAGATACAGCGCTTTCCTGATCTGCACTCTATTCATAGACACTGCTGAGCCAACTAGGATCTGGGGCTTGTTTCCCTTCTGATGTGAATGTTTTTATTTCCTGGAGTGAAGATTTCTTTGAACATCTGAGTCTTCTCACATCCTACACAGCTCTCCAAAGGGGCACACCATTTCTTAGATGCCTTCCCGTCCTGGGGACACCCTGTGGTGGCCTGGTCCTGCTCTGTGGTCTGGATTCTCTATCTGCTGCCAGCTTTTCTCTCCCAGGGTTGACCTCCAGGCTCTTGCAACCCACATCTCTGTCCTTCTTCATTTCCCCCCTCATTTCGCAGGAGTACATCTGTCAGTGGCGTTGTGAGAAAGGGTATTAACTTTTCAACACTGGGGGAGTGAATTAGCTTTTGAGGCTTTGCAGGACTGAAAATGTCTTCATTCAGTTGTTAGCCTCCCCTACAATTCTGGGTTGCAACATTTCCACTCAGAATGTTGAAAGACTGCTCTATGGTTTTCTAACTTCTGAAGCCGTTTCTGAGAAGTATATGCAGTTCTTATTCCTAACACTGTATGCTATTTGATTTCCTCTCTCTTAGAATCCTCTCTCTATCCCTAGGGTTTGGCAATTTCTCAAAGATATGCTTTGGTTTGGGACTTTTCCCCCATCATTTGGCTTGGCAAGGCTTTTTCAACATGGAGGCTCAGTTTCTTCAGTACAATATTTTTGTAATCTTTCTAAAAAATAGTTTTCTTTTTACTGTTGTGTCCTATTGAATGGAACTCCAATTGAATATTGGACTTCCTGTATTGATTCTTTTATTTTCTTGCCTCTTCTTTCCCACATTTTCCCCCTCTTTCCAGGAATAATAATATTTTTAATTTGTAAGCATTTTCTTGCCTGTTGCTCCTTTTCTCATAGCATGCTATTCTTTTCTCATTATAGTCTTTTATCTTTTTGAAGATAATTATAATTCCTCTGAAATTCTCTTCTGCTCCTTGTTACCTGTTTCCTCTAAACTCCTTTTCCTCTCTGTTTGCTGGTTTCCCTCAAACACCTGATATCCTTGAGTGTCTACTCATCTAAGAGTAAAGTATTATAATGTTTGCCACACACCAGTGTTTGGGGGTGGTGTCTGTAGATTTCTGGGCCTTCCCACAAGGTGAGCAGATGGCCAGCTGGTCTTTTGTTGGGGGCCCCAAATGTCAGTATCTAAACTCCTGTTCTGTGGACGTCCCAATCTCTTGCTTGGAAATGGTGTAAACATGGATGTTGACATTATGAGAAAAGAGACTTGTATCTTCTCATCTTTGAGAATGTAGACTTTCACTTAATTCTCTCATTTTCGGGATGTACTTCACCTTAACTTTTCTTTTGCTGGTGTCCTCAAGTCTGGGGTTTAGTTTCTGCAGCAAATATTCTATCTCCTGCATAGGTGAGAAGAGTAGGCCTCTGACTATATGGAGAAGGGGTGGGGACTTGGGGACTCAGTGTTTTCATCACCCCCTCCCTCCACTTCACCCCATTTTTGTATTCTCTAATGCCTCTGGATCCTAAACCTTGATAGGTTCTGGAGGGGATGTTTCTCACGTGTACCACTGCCTCCATCCCCTCACCCCAAAGGCACTTGGGTTAGATCTTCCTTTTCTCTACTAAACTATGAACATCCTCCCTCCATTTTCTGCCCTCATGCATTATGGTTCCATGAAAGGTGGGATGTGTATCCATTTCTTGTTCCCTTCCTATTTTTGGTGTGATTTTGAAGGGAGAAGGGATATAAAGGTCTTTGTCATCTCTGTCATCTTGAAACTATAAGTCAGTTTGCTGGGTTTGGATCTTGTTAATAATAAGTAAATCCTGAAAGTCTATCAAATATGAAATAATTATCCACAATACTGTGGAAATCAGTGCTGTAAACAATAGAACTGCACTAAAATTTAGAGAGGTTTTGCCTGTGAAAATGTTATTAATTAGAATGAGCTGATGAATTAGAACAGTAAGAATAGGGATAATGTTAAAATAAGGTAATTAGATTAGATATTTAATTGGGAGTTGAAACCAAATGCCTCTAATAGGCTCCAGATCAAAACCCTGAGTCATTTTTAAGCCATCAGTTATCACCCATTATATAAAATGATGGGATATATTTTACTGTGATTTTCTATGCAGCCACTTTCCTCCCCGCCCCTTCCTAGGAATCCACATTGAGCTCTTAAACTATTTGGATCATGGATACTTCTGAGAATTTGATAAAAGTCATGGCCCCTCTTCCCAGAAATTATTCTATAATGTTATGGTATTCAAAGACCATGAAACCCAACTCTAGATCATCAGAGTAAAGAATCCCTGAAGTACAGCACACACACAGTCACACAGAACATATTTACCTCTCTCAACTGTGATACCTGAGTTACTGAAGCAGCACCTATCTCTTGACTGTGATTTAAAGCTGCCTGGTAAATGGTTTCTAGAGAATCATGAGGCTTGAAATGTGTCCACCTGCCAGTAAATGTCCGTTCGCCCCTCCCCCACCCCATCCATCTTCCTTCAAACCGTCTTCATTCAGACCTACACTTACCCATGTCGAGGAGAAAAAGTCAACTGCCTGCTGAGGACAATATACTATCAAAAGAACACAGTGGCAGTGGAAAGTATTATTTAATGTATTTATCCCATGCCTGACTCTATTTTATTCTTTTATTTTCAAATACAATGATATCTTTTCTCTTCCTGACCCAAGAATTCTGGGTTTTATTGACCTTTAAATTAATCTATTTTCTTACCTATATTTCTTCACAGTCCATATAAAAACTGTAAGGCAATGGGTACAATACATCTAAGCAAAGTGACGGTCAATTCATATAGACCTAGTTCTCACATCACCCTTTCCAGAAAAGTCTGTGGCTACTCTCTGAGTAGGCTTCCAATGATAGTCCTCTCTTGGCTTAAAACGTATGCTGAGATAATCCTGCTTCTGGCCACCAAAGCATATAATCAATGGGATCCAAAGAACCCAGAAAATTAGATTGATTCACGGGGTACCCTAGGCTATCCAGTAATTTCCTTTCATCTGGTCACCGTAAAATTTAAACCAGCTAGGATATACGACCAAAGCTGATCCCATACAACACTAGTAAATGGAGGAATATCATGGGCAGAGAAAAATGACTGTTGTTTTGTGGCTCCGCAGAATCCAAAAAGGCTTAAAAAACAATAGCCATAATATCAACACAATATAGATGGTGCTACAGAGGCTTCATTCATTTAACAAATGTTATTAAGTGCTTATTATGTATCAAGCAACTGGTATATCTGAGAAAAGGCTTGGGGTATTATTAACAACAGCTAACACTTCCATAGTGCAGTGTATGCCAGGCACTGTTCTAAATACTTCAAACACGTTAACTCATTTAATCCTTCTAAGAACCGTCTAAGGGAAACACTGTTCTTATCTCCCTCATTTTACAGATGAGGATATTGAGGCACTAAACTACATTGTTAGAATGTAACAGAGGTGGATGAGAGCTCAGGCAACCTGGCTCCCGAGTGTGTTCTCATCCACTGTACTATTCCAGCCACTAGGGTGAGGGTGAGGGTACAGTTATGCAGCTTTTATATATTCTTGTGATGATAGAGTGCTAGGTGACATGGCTCTAAAGAATCAGTTGGTGTGTGCTTTATACCATGAAGGATGTTATTCTTGAATAGTAATAGGTTGATATTGCAGAGCCACTGGACATCTTGAGCCTAACATAAGCTCTGGTGCATGAAGATATAACTGATAATAAATAGTGATTTACAAATGAGGGTTGGAGAGAAAAGAGATATAATGGTTTATATGTAACATCCCAACTTTATAAAAATTCTCAATATATGCATAAAAAAAGATTGTAAGTATGTACATCAAAACATTACTGGGATCACAGGTGACTTAAAAATTTTCCTTTGCATCCAAAATTTCCATAAAGAACGTGTGTGTGTGTGTGTGTGTGTGTGTGTGTGTGTGTAGGTAAAAATATATATATAACAGCATGCTCAGCCACCCTGCTGTGTTTCTGGAGAAGGTAGATTACGGACTGCATGCTCCTTGTCATATGTGTGAACTGGCATGGGAATCTGAGAAAGTGATGCCAGAAATTCTGCCTTCACATTTGTTTTTGAACCTTGGGTGTCAGAGATACTGAATGATGAGGGATTTCTTGAGTTCATCCTGTTGATTTCAAGATCTGCCACATGGCAGACTAAGGAGGGAGGGAGTCCAATGATCTACTAGAAATTCCTAATGGTCACAGAAATTCCAAAGTGAAGGTTCTTGGTTCTGAATGTTCCTCCATGGATGCTGACAGCCAGGCACAGAAGCAGAGTCCTCAGTGGATTGGCTAAGGTTGAGGGAGAGTGTGATGGGTTTTTGTAGAGTCTTTCTTCTCCCCTTCATCCTTGTCTCTTCGGGGTAAGAAGAGCAATGAGGCCTGCTCAGACCATTCCAAGGGGTTTTGACGAACATGGTTTTTCAAGGAAGTGCCCTTCTCGAAGAATCTGCACACCATATCCCTAATTTGTGTCATGTCTCAACGGACCTACAGATGATTTCAACTTGGAAGTGATGTGAGCTTAGGACTGAAACGCAGCATTTAAAGAAACAACATTTAATTTCTGGTTTTCTTAATTTCTGGTGTGCAGAGTGTTGCAGGGTCACTGTCTGGGGTCTTCGTTTGGTACAGTATTAAAATCAAATTTGTTTTAGCCAAAGAGCACTCTTTGAGGGCTTCATTGTAAATGCCACATCCAGGATGCTCATGTCTATCTGTGAAACTTAGATCTGCGAACAAGAATCAGAGGTGCTATGAGAAGGGTGCCTTCAGTCACCCTCCCAACTGAGCACACACCCCAGTGTGGGTGGAACAGCATCGTGAGAGTTGTTAAGGCACATGTTTGGGCTCCATGGGCATGTACAGTAAGCCCAGCATGTTTCCCTTTGGGGCTCTGTTTTGTTTGCTTCAAGAAGGAATGGCTACCTCTCAACATACAAATCCAAGGGACAGGCTGATGGGCATCAACCTATTCAGTTGCTCCAAAGCAATGAGTTTAGGCAGAGGACTTTCTCAAGCTTTAAGGTGGAAGCAGATTTCAATTACTTACCAAGAGCGCTTATAAACTAATGGATGCTACTTGATGCCATATCCTACTTTCTTTTAAAAATAGAATCCTATTGGGGTGACTGGGTGGCTCAGTCGGTTAAGCGTCCGACTTTGGCTCTGGTCATGATCTCGCAGTTTGTGAGTTCGAGCCCTGCATGGGGCTCTGTGTTGACAGCTCAGAGCCTGGAGCCTGTTTCAGATTCTGTGTCTCCCTCTCTCTCTGCCCCTCCCCCGCTTGCACTCTGTCTCTCTCAAAAATATATAAACGTAAAAAAAAAAATTAAAAAAAAAAAAAAAGAATCCTACCTTTGTCAACCAGGGAGAGAACAGGTGTTAATAGCCACAATCCTCTACTAGGGAAAAAACACTACTTCACAAACCAGAGCATCTAGATTTAATGGTTATACCCCTCTGCTATTTACAGTAATATTTACCATAATATTTACAGTGTGCTGAGATGAAAAAGAGGCACTTCAGTCCTATTTTTGAGGTCCAGAGACCAGAACCTTTCCAGCTGTTAGGGGACCAACATCCAGCACTATGTTTATGTGTCTCTTTAACCAAAGCATGTAATGTTACACAAACCAGTTGTAGTTTGTCTAATTGTCCATGGGAGTGGGGTAGTTTGATCAAATTTGCTTCTCTTTTTCCTCAAGATGAATGCAGCCAAATACTGATTAAGTCTACAATGACCCTTCCCTTACCAAGCTAAGAGTTGGGAAAACCTTACAGTCTATATTTAAATACTTTCTGTTAAATACTTTCTGTTACAAGCAGAAGCCTCTGAAGGCACTTTTCATCAAACTGTAAAACCTAAGTCATGTTTTGGACATACTGTGACTCTTAACCTAAAATAATGTGGCAAATGTTTGCTCATGGAAGTCTGAGAAAGGCAAAACTTAGTGGTCTGTCTGGTGTAATTACGTGTGTTGAGAAAAACGCTTGGTGCATGAAAAAAAACTGGGTTGATTTTAATAAATTTTATTGGGTTATTTTTTAACCACTTCCAAGACTTAATTTTTAATCTACTTACCACCATAATTTAAATAATTTATTTTGGCAAGTTAAAAGCATACACAGACTAGAATACTATAATGACCCCCCACATATTCATTATCTAACTTCAACAGGATCCATGGTTTGCTGGTCTTGTTTCACCTCTCTGTTCACATGTATTGTTTTGTTGGTTTGTGTGCTAGAGTCTTTTAAAGCAAACCTCCAGCATGTGTCAACACACTTTGTTTCATTCTCAAGAAGATCTGATGTAGTCAAAAACTGGCCAAACACCTCTGCTCTCATACTTTGATAAAATGTGTAAAAAGATATACAAATGGTATAATTATGGGAATTTTCAGGTAGGTATCTTAACAAGGCTTGAAAAAAAACCCAGTTTCTACTTCAATTTAGATAATATAAGAAATATATCTGCATGCATGCAGCACACATTGTATTTCAAGAAGAAACAAGAAAAAGCATATTTGATTCTTAAGGACTTAGCTTTCAACACTAAAAATATATGTGCTTTGCAATATTTTGAGGGCAGAGATTTTTTTTGTTCCTGTTTGGGAAGATAGTTTATAGTTTATGATAAATTACTACTGAACTGAATATAATACAACATGTGGTTTGTGAGTACAGAAAATGAGGCCGATTACTTGGCAAACATTAATTGTGCAGAGATAGACCTCTCTGAGTACGAGGCCAGGCTGATGAATTTCAAGAATATGGTGGCTCTTCAAAGATTACCCAAATTTGTATTAGCTATCACTGAGCCAAAATTGAACACGGGACTCATGAAGAATTAAAACTTTTTAAAGCTCCCAACTTGACACCCTGAAGTGCCAGTTTTCAGCCCCAAGAAAGTGCCATCACTAAGTTATAAACCGTGGAAAATGGAGGCTGTGATAAACGATCCTGGCTCTGCTGCTGGGTCTCCCTGACCTGGAGGACGCGGCTGGTGTCATAAAACACAAAGCGACAGATTAAGCAGTTTACCAACACCGTAAAAATCTCAAGAATAAATTCCCTTTAATCAAAAATCCTATATTGTAACTAGGCAGCCTCAACCCTGAAACCACATTCATTTCCTTACCAGCCTGTGTCCATAAGCAAGAGCTTATATGTTCCCCGAAATGCCGGACGTGATTATGTTCATACACTTTTACAATTTACATGTCCTAAGAAAAATACCCAGCTCTGGCTGATGGTGCGGGAGAATTTATTTTCACTAGAAAGGGAATGACCCATAACTCATGAATGGCAGCGCTTAAAGTGAGTTATGGAGGTTACTCTCCTGTGTGAGGAAATGGATTGGATTATCCTTCTGCCCAATTGTATGTTTGGTTATTAGCACACAGGTTCTTAATTATGTGTGGCTTTGCCTTTTCCCTTTTATAAAATAAATGTGGATAAAGGGAATGTCAACTAGAAGCATGGAGTGCCTAATTGGGGCTCTCAGAGGTGGCCAGAGAGAATAAAAATAGAAATGTTCTTAAATGATTAAAAAGCAGGAGTCATAAATGTAATTTAAACAGTATTCAAATTGATTAGCTCCATAGTTAATTTGTAGTGCCCAGTACTGATAATCTGCAAATACATTGAAAATCACTCTTTTCTTAAATTAAATATTTACCATCTTTTAAAGTTACACTGGAAGTCAAGACATACCTACATGAAGATTAAAGAACTGGCTTTTCTAACATGCAGATTTTATTGCATTATTATGATAATGCTACCATTTATTTTAAGGTAGGTAGAGTAGTTGCTACTTACATTGAAAAGGAAATACAATGATGTTTGATAATTATAAACATGATTATTGTCACTTTATTATACACAGTTACAGAACAAAACAGGTCTTTGCACCCCACAATGTTACGATCTACAAAGAAATTAGATTCCTGTTGAGATTGGGATTCTGGTTACTTAGTGAAAACAATTTTATTCAAAAATTAAATTGGTTCTAAAAAAATTTAATTGGTTCTGTCCTTCTTGGGAGGTTGGGGGTGGTGGGGTGGTGGGGAGGAGAGTTCTAATTGTGCTTCTCAGATCTCCTTCCAGAATAAATTTTCTATCTCAAAAATCAAGGACTTCTCTGAAAATGGCAGACAGCAGACAGCACATTATCCTCAAGCTGGTGAATAGGATGGATTTTTCTCCCTAAGCGTCCCTTCTGCTTTCTAGTTTGAATGATCAATAAAATGCCTTGGCTTATCTTTGAAAATAACCTTGTTGACAACACAAATATGGACTTAAACACGCTACCTCCACATTTAAGATTTAAGAAGCCCCCAGTAAATGTCAGGGGGTGTCAATGTGTTTGCTGTGATACTTGGTTATTATTAGTGTTTAACTGCAATCCCCCACCAGCGCCACACTGCCAGCAGCACCATAAATTTTAATGTGAAGATGTGCTCTTCTCTTTTCATATCCAGTGAATTCTGCAGGATCATAATATTCTATATGAACCCTAGCTGAACCTTAGTGTGATATGAAGGAAAAACAAGATTTCTAACAGTGATAGTTGTTCATCGTTTTATAGTTTTTTAAAAAACTGGACACTAAGCAACATGAATAATATCACTCTCAACTAAATCCACTCATTCAAATGAATCTCTATTGAGCCCTACAGGATGCAGGGCATGGCCCAAAGTGCTAATGAGTACATTTATGGGATAGTAAAGAACACTGACTCTTAAGGAAACCTTTTTCTCCCCCGCCCCTGGAGAATCTGTCAGAACTCATACATCATTTATAAAACCAAAAAATGTCTCTGCAACCTTAGCACCACCACATACCTTTTATTTTACAGAATACAAACAAAAGCACAGCCATTTTCTTTATCTGGTCTGCATGTTAATATAAGAAATGCATTCTCATCTTTCATTATGTATGTGCTTAATGGAATATTTACTCTACAAGCTTCCATAAACAAAGAGAATTTGTATAATTATTCTTGATCTGCAGGTTTTTATTCCTTGTTTTAACCACAAATAGTAGCTGGCACTACATGCTGTATTTATTCAAGGAATCCAAAATATTTGGTAAATTTTAACTATATAAACATCTCTTTAGAAGCAAAGAATAATATTGAAGCTTTCATTTCAAAATTTGGAATTTCAGGCCAGAGGCATGGAATAAATTAGGAAATCATTAGTAGGGTTCCCAGTGAGCTAAATTTCCACCCTTTTACATCAAATCGCCTATTCTTCAAAGTGGTCCATTCTTTTTTTTCTCCCCTGCCAAAGGAACAAAACCTATTCGTTACCTAGACATGCGGTTGAATACTTTTGCAAAATGTAATTCTGAGTCAGTAAGTTTATTTTTCATATTCAAAATGACTTCAGGGTTAAAGGTTTGGAAGCTGCTGCGTATATTTACAATTTGCTTGTCCTGTTGTACATGGTGTCATAATTTGCTCAGCAATGATACAGGACTATGCATCTTCCCACTCTCAGAGACAATGGGCTTAGAAAAATACACACAAGCCCACAGATATAAGGTCACATGTATTATTCCTGCTAACAGCTGGGTGGGCAAGGCAGTCAGAATACAGCTCACCCTGATAGGAGGGGCTCTTTTTGGACACACTGGTTCTGTTGGTGCCTCTTTAAAGAAAAGAGTGCTGCAGTGTGTGCCTTATTATCTCTTGTCCTAGAAGAAAAGAAATACTTTGAGGGAAGGTTGGGAAGGTTTTTTCCCTCTTCTTTCCTGGCAACTGGCTGGGAAACTTTGCCTTGGAGTGCCATCTAGAGGAAAACTTAGTATATGTGCGCCATGCTCTTCCGGCTTTGGGACTCAGGCCAAATCCAGTGGTGGGTGCGTGGTGATTTTTTTTTTTTTTTTATATTAAGAGAATATCTTGTTTCTAACTCAACACATGGAAATGCAATATGAGATAACTCAAATGCAAATACAATCACTGATGAGAACAAAACAGCGAAAGCTCCTAACGGTCTTCAGGAGTGTGAGGAGGTTATCATTTTGCCATAGGCTGAGGTTGTATTCCAGAAATTAGAATTGATGAGTAAATTAAATTCACCCTTTTCATCACTGACCAAGTAATCTTTTTTTCATCTCGATAATTATTTTCTTAGTTAAAAAATTCTCATTAACCAGCCTGCCCATGGTCAAGTTGAAGAGACGGCTTGTGTTAGGGACAGAAGTTGACATTTTCAACCTATTGTAACCCTTAGTCAAGTTCAGCAAAATTTAATGAGCAGGAAATAATATCTTTTCCAGATGTGGCTTCTCAATTCAACGTGAGGGAGAAAAACTAACATTCACCAATGTATTCTTTTCAAAGTCAGGATGGGAACGTTAACAGAGAATGTTCCTCTTTTTGAGCTAGCATTAATACAAAAACAAAACTGAAAACCTCTCACACAGTGCTACTCTTCAAGGTTGCTGAGCAGGCTTGCAAAAATAACTATACCCTTGGAATATTCTGGAAGTATGAATACCCCCATTGTAGAGACAGAGTTTGAGAGTTCTGCTTTCTTCAAGTTGTTGAAAAGGATCCAGATTGTCTGTATTTTGGAAACATTTACTGAAGAAAACTTGTATGTATTTCCTTCTACTCCTAAGTGTCCTCCTCGACGCCATTGCTGTTGCTAACTTCCCCCATCCCAACTATTTTAAGGCTTGTCATAGAAGTCTGTTTCTATCTTTGACATCTCTAACTCACAGTATCAAGGCCATTCCTTTTTTCCTTCATTGAACAAGGCTCCTGCTTACTTATTTTTGGCAATCCACCATAAATCCAGAGGTTCTCCAAAATAACAGGTTAATTTCTTTATTGAATGTCTTCTGTGAGCTAGACACATAAACTCTGCACACAGAAAATTATTCTTTGTCTACTGAGATCTGATACGGAAAAGCAAGATGAAAGTGGTTAATTTATTTTTCTTAAAGCAACATTGGTCCTCAAGCAATTAAGGCTAATAGTTCAAAGCATCTTCCTCCCTCATTTGACTGACCAACTGCTTTAATGGGGTACATTACAGAAGAACAGGGCCAGTCCAGTTTTTCTAGGCCAATCTGCTAGTCCTTAAGCAATTGAGGACCCCAAAACAAGTTCTCAAGTATAAAAGTGAAGACTTTTTGGTCCCATCTTTTCATGCTATATGCGCACTTGAGTTCAAGTTGATCTAACACACATCTGTTGAAAACGTTCCAAGTGCATGATTGCATGCAAAATGCTGGTGAGGCCCTCAATAAACAAATGTTGGGCAAGCAAGTAAATGTTGAAAGAATAAGAAATTGTCTCTTTAGTTTCAAGCTGCTGATTCTATAGCATGAGAATGAGAGATCTGTGACTTAAAACACACAGCAGAAAGACATGTTGTACTAGACAAAGTGCAGAGACAGAAGTAATTATTGATGTTTGGGGAGAAAGGGGAAGACTTTGGGGAAAAACTGGCATTAGATCAATGCCTTAGCGGATGAGTAAAATTTTAATAGGCAGAGAACGGGGCAGAGCACTTCATAAGGAAGGTGCAGACGGTCCTTATTCATCTGGCCAAAGGAAAATGTATGTCATTTGGAGTTCCCTATCTTGGATTTCAATTTTAGTGTGGTTACAAAGATGGAAGCTACTTAAATTTATGTTATAATAATCTGAAACTTGTGTTCTATTTTATATGGTAAATATGTTAATACACATACACATATAGAGTCAGCAGCTTGAAAGTAAACATATATGTTTACATGTAAATACTTATGTTTTGCCATCTTCCCTGGCATTCTCTCAGGACTTCCATGTGCCTGTGGGTAATGCTCACACACCCCTACTATGGCTTTCCACCAGCCTAGAGAGTCTTACCTAGTGATCTCTTTGTTCTGTTACTCATACCCATATCCTCTGCAGAAAGATTACTTTGAAAATCCAAGCATTTCTTTTGTAAAAAGAACCAGTTTCCCGAGATAAAACATTGAAAAGAGACTCAAGCAATCATTCCAAGACTACACCTGCTTCAAGGTGTCAGTGATTTTACAGTTTTAAAGTTCAGAAATTGTTGTGAAATATATACTCCCATAACCAGGGCCGGTAAGTTCTAGTGTAAAATAAATCATGTGGCAATTTGTCAGAGAAATTGAAATATGAAGGAGAAGGCTGTAGGTCCATACAAATGACAGATGACCTTCCACCACCACTGAACACACTTACTGTTAACATTGCAAACATCAGCTGGCACACATTGAAGGCGTGTCTCCAGTTGTGGTACAGAACCATTCGATAATTTTTCCTCACTGTCAAGAGCCACCTACATAGTGTCTGAAATGGGAAGGGAGAGGTTGTATCAGGCAGTTGTATGTGTCTCCAGTGGGCTGTCATCAAAACGATGCCTTCTGTCTGAGTGATCTTCAACAACCAAAGTCCTCCCACAAAGCTCCCATGATTCTCATGGCAATCCCATGAGGTGTGCAGGCTGAGTATTATCACACTCAATTTGGGAAACCTGGCTACCATGCTGTCCCATGTACACTCCTGGGGTCAACGCAACATGGAATATCTTACCTCATAGTCAATTTTAAATTTCTGTACCATCCCCAGCTCCATGAACATCCGCAGGGCAGCTGTGATCATGGCGTCAACATCAAGAGAAAAGTCATCAAAATGTATGTCATCGATGGCAAGTTCTGACACCAGAGGGATGTTGGCTGCCTACAAAACAGAAGACATAAG
The DNA here is from genome assembly GCF_018350215.1 of Panthera leo. Classification (NCBI taxonomy): domain Eukaryota; kingdom Metazoa; phylum Chordata; class Mammalia; order Carnivora; family Felidae; genus Panthera; species Panthera leo. The sequence goes on from NC_056686.1 coordinate 164,858,547, forward strand.
TCAAGCCAAGTTCACCAGCTTTTCCAAAACCCTCATCTTACTCTCCTTTCCTGCTTATCAGACATGCGACATAAATCAGACCTGACCTACACTTACACTCTGATACAGCTAAACCCTGAGCTGGAAATGTCTTTTGTTTCTGAACTGCAAATGCCCCAAGCAAATGAAGAGGGTGGGAGGGGGGAAGGAAGCTAATCTGAAGAAAAAATATACACACTGGATCTAGTCTGCAGAATTTAGAATACAAAGCTGTCTAGTTTACTGAAACTGCAGCCATACAATATATACTGATGCATATTACAAAGCACTAAATGCAAGAAACATCTGGGCAGCCAGCAGCTGTGAATTTTAATTGCTGCTATTCAGAGGAGGACATGGGAATACACTGCTTTGCCTTGTTTCTTGTATTCTTATATCCTTGTTTCTTGTATCCTAATATCCTGTAGCTGTGCACATGCGCTTTGTTACCATGTGTTCTGTATATTCAGAAGGATGAAAAGGATCAGACATCACATCTCTGGCACAAAATTTTCTCTTAATAAAATATAATTGTTTGGAGGATCAGCACAAGCATATGTTTCATCAAAAGAATAAATTTACAATATCATTTAGTTTCATTCTATATCAACATCACAACGTTAATTACAATACTGGTCATACATATTCAGGGTTTTCAAAACACTCACATTAGGCAGCTGTCAATCAGTTGCCCCACACAAACTTAAAGGGAAGAAAAAATCCTTGGGGATCATTTTCATGCTGATTTCATTGAGTTTAACCATATCCTTTGGGCCACTCTTGGTAATCATTTCCACCTTTTCAGGTTATCAGAGACATTCTGGATTCATATTTCTAGTCTAATTGCTGGGTATAAATTATGCAAGGGGTAATCTGTACCCTGGGATTATTTTGGCTGAGCAATGAAATCCAACTCTGGACATTCTAAACATTCTGGAACTTCCTTCCCAACTGCATGCTCCTCCATAACAGCTTACATTTCTAGATTAAAATCTAAACACTGGTTATTCCCCACAACACAGAAGAACAATAATAAATACAGTACAGTATTATCTATATGCACATGGTTGTACGATAGGCATCTAGAACTTTTTCATCTTGTGTGATTGAAACTCTGCACCCAGTAAACAACTCCCCATCTTCTCTCCTCTCAGGCCTCTGGCAGTCACCATTTTATTTTCTGTTTCTATGAGTTTGATTACTATAGATACCTCATATAAGTGGGATCATGTAGCATTTGTCTTTCAGTGATTGGCTTATTTCACTTAAGCATAATTTCTTCAAAGTTCATTCATGCTGTACCATATGACAGCATTTCCTTCTTTTTTACGGCTAATATTCCACAGTATGTGTATGCAGCTGACCCTTGAACAACATGGGTTTGAGCTGCATGAATCCATTTATATGTGTCTTTTTAAAAAAAAATATTTTAAAATGTTTATTTATTTTTGAGAGAGAGACACACACACACAGAGTGCGAGTTAGGGAGGGGCAGAGAGAGAGGGAGACACAGAATCTGAAGCAGGCTCCAGGCTCCGAGCTGTCAGCGCAGAGCCTGACATGGGGCTCGAACCCATGAATCATGAGATCATGACCTGAGCCAAAGCCGGACGCTTAACTGACTGAGCCATCCAGGCACCCCTGTATGTGTCTTTTTTCAATAAGTAAGGCATAGTACTGTAAATGTATTTTCTCTTTTTTTGATCCTCTTTAAAAAAATTATTATTTTTTAGTCTATTTATTTTTAGAGAGAGTGTGTGTGCAAACAGGGGAAGGACAGAGAGAGAAGGCTAGAAAGAATCCCAAGTAGGCTCCACGCTGTCAGCACAGAGCCTGATACAGGTATGATCTGAGCCAAGATCAAGAGTCGGATGCCCCTTTCTTATGATTTTCTTAACAAAATTGTAAGAATACAGTACCTAATAAATACAATATACAAAGTATGTTTAACCGACTCTTTATGGTCAACAATAGGTTATTAGCAGTTATGTTTTTGGGAAGTCAAAAGTTTCATGCGTTATTTTGACTGCACGGGGGTCGGTGCCCCTAACCCCCATGTTATTCAAGGTTCAACTGTAATGCATTTTCTTTATCCATTTATTTGCTGATGGTTTAGTCTCTGTCTCAATCAGCTTATCTTTTGAGCAATCATTTTCATATATTAGAGGCTTTAGAGTGTTAGAGGTTTTCCTTAGCTATGTGGTCATCTTTGAATTTCAGTTTACAAGTCAGGCTCTATAGCTCCTGTTAGAGCTTCTGCTGCCTTCTCTGGAGGGGGAGTCTAACTGACCTGTTTCCTTGGGAAAGCCACCAAATGCGGGTACCTTTAGAGCTTTGCTCTTTAGCTACTCAGATTCCCCAGAGAAGAATCTTGTGGGTGGAGCCTGGCTGGGAAGGGGGTTGGGGGAAGAGCCTCAGCATGGGTTCCTAGCTTTTCATTCAACAGTGTCTTCAGCATGCACTCCTACCCTCAAGCTCCATGCTGGTGTCTTCCGAACCCCAAGAGCAGCTATTATACCATCTTAAGCCAACACAGCTCCCAGCGTTTATGAAGTGGAGGTGTGAGGCAAAGGATCTGGAGATGTCACTGCTTCTTAGATTCCCTGTTTTCCTGTACATAGCCCCACCTTCATCCCCACTTCCAAAGGTACTTAATTAGCCAGTTGTGGAGCTATCTAAGAGGGGCTCTGTGTATAAATTGGTTTGCTTCTCAGCTTTTCCCATTGCTGGTTTATTTTGGCTTTCTTGGGTTTGCTAAATTACTTAATACTCATCCATCTGTTTTCTAGCTTTCGAAATTTTGGTACTGTCCAGCCCTCTCCTAATTTCTTTGCTTTTGAGAATCTATGCCTTAAAAAAATCCCTTTATTGTTTTTTAGTGGGGCCCGAGGAAGGAACAGAAGAAAATGAGTTTATTCTACCATTGTCCAAAAATTATTGAAATTATGTTTATTAAATGATGCCTTAAATGATCAGCCTGGAGAACTCAGAAGTAGGCTAACCTCTGGTTTTTAGAAACCTTTAGTTTCTCTGTGCATGGGCCTGGCGGCAACCATGCACACCTTTCTCTTATTCTGTACCCCTGTGTCAATCCTGACCTTGCCTTTTAGGCTGTAACAATCTTAGAGGTGGCTGCCGTGTTTCTTTCCCTGAGGGAAACGCAAGAAGGATGCTCTGCTTCCACCACATGTTTCATGGATGTCTATGTACTTAGAGTATCTGTGCTTGTTGTAGTTTGTTCAAGTTCAAACCCTAATACAACTGGAAAACCACTTCCCAAGAGGGTCGAAGCCTTGTCCCAAAAGACACAAGTTTTTCTGCTCCCAGGGGAAGAGTCTGGTTCTGAGTTGGCAAAGGAAGTCTAACCATCCCCCCACCCCCCACCCCCTTGCAGTTGGTTGCTGAGGAGCATAAATGGCAATGGAGCCTGTGCTGCTCTCCAGGTGGCCTCTGTCTTGTAGATTATTAATAGTGTATTCCCTGACGCCATTATAAATCCTCTACACTTCAAAGGCACTAAATTCACTTAATTATCTTAAAAATTAAAGAATATAGGCATTTTTTCATTATGAAATGTTAATGGAAAGGAAATAAGAACATTAGGTTGAAAAATGTAGGGTGACCTCTGGTTCACCAAGACCCATACTTATTGACCTTGTCTTTTTTCCCCTAATAGGTTGATTGATCCACAGTTAAATCATACCAGTCTATAGATCACCCTGAGCCCTGTCGTAAACCCTTGCTGGCACTTGTAGATGCAGAGAAAGTCCCAAGCCTTTCAGAAATGACCAGTTGCAGCTATTTTGAGAAGTATAGATAGTTTTCATCCACATTCCTGGCTTCAAGAGCAGCTTCTGGAGGAAATCATGAAGAATTAAAAGTAGTGTGTGTCCTGAGCAGGTGTGCATGGAGATCTAGTTTGCAAAAGATTTGGGAAGAGCCTTCGGTTGCCAAATTTCCTTGTTATAGAAATACAAGCTCTGCATGTCTTTTGATAAGTTGAGAACGGGACCACATCTTCCAAACCTATAATTACTGTAGACACGGGATATTAACAAAACAAATCAAAGTCAATTTCTCCAAGTGTCAGTCTTCAACTTTTAAATATTTATAAGGCACCATATCCCTAAATCAAAGAGGAGTGCTACAATCCAAAATAACTACTGAATTAATAGCCAGGAAATAACATTTGGATAAAAGAACCATTTACTTTACTGCAGCAATAAATGAAAACACAGAATTATGAGTCCTGGAGCTAATTTGAATAATGTTCAAGAAGTGGGACTCTAGCTGGCTGGGAGTACCTGATATCCTTTGACCATTCCTCTTCTTTGTTTGGGTCTTAATAGTTAAGTGGTTATCAAAGGGACTCATAAAACTGCCTCCTCTAAAATTGAAAAGGTAGCTTTACAAAGAGGCTGTAAAATGTTAAAATACAATCCTGGATCCCCTGACACATGAATATTACATTTTGTGATGCTCAGAAAATGGGAAGAAACAACAAAGTGGGTGGTGGTCCAGCCCAAGCATTTCAAAGGAAAAATGACTTGTTGCCAATCCAGCCCACTCACTCACTGCCCCCTATGGACAAGAGCAGAAGGTGGGGGCTTTAGGATCCTGGGATTAATGAAGACAGGAGACTGAGCTGTGGTGATGTGGAACGGATTGCAAAGCTCTTATATTGCCACACTTTTATAGCTCTTACTACATTCCAGGCACTGTTCTAGCACCTTATGCATATTAACTCATTTGCTCCTCACAAGGATCCTAAGAAGGAAAGAATATTTTTAATCCCATGTTACAGATGATAGGCAATCTGTTCAAATTCACACAGTTGTGATTGGCAGAGGCAGATTTGAACCCGGGGCATCTGGTTCTAGAGACTGGCTCCTAACCACTACACTGCCTCTAAAAAATGGGCTGATATCAAGCCAAGAGGGTCCCCCATCCCTGTTCTATGCAAGCTAATTTGGATGTACCAGGGTAGTGTTTGGGATTTAGATCCAGATAGCTATCAATCCAGTTTTCATGATGAACAGCCTTGATCCCCTTGAGGGGACCATGTTTCAGACATATGAACTCGTTTGGGAAGTCTCTAAGCTCACAGCTGCCTTAGGAATAGCCTCAGTTGTTAGCTTTGTTTTGATTAGAGGGAACACAGAGTCAGCTCAATACTCACAAGACCATCCTGGAAACAATAACTAATCTTCTGAAGGAGCAGAAGAAGACTTCAGGCAAATGACTTTAGCTTCCAACTGGTCAGCAGAGCATTCATGGGGCTGATACTACCCTTGACCAGGCAAGGTAAGTGTAGAGTAAGGGAAGCAGCAAACAGGGGAGATGTTGGATATAGAGTAGGAAGATGAGGGGTCCTTCTATCTAGATGGGATCCTTTCTGTCAGAAATTTGGGAAGGTTTCTCTGACATTTGGGACACAGGTGAGAAATGCTTAAAACACACACAGATGCACTCAGGCTTTACAGGGACTAACAGTACTAGAAGTAACTAGTTGTTTCCATAGTATATAGTCACATTTCCAGCGGTGAAGAGTGACATTTTAACGAATTTCTGTTTTTGTTCGGGGGTGGGGGGGGGGTGGGGGGGTGGGGGGAAGAGGACACAATTTCTTATTAGTACAGAATAGTGTTACTTTCCTAAATCAACTTCTAAACAGGGAGGCTGGGATATTTGGGAACCCACAACACGTGAACCATGTGGGGAAAGATGCAGAGTTCAAAGGAAAGAGGGCTACAAAGCCCCAACAGTGTGTGGCCCACAGAGAAGGTGCCGGCCTAGCACACTGGCAGGTAACACCCACTCACTTGTCTGCAAAAACACCACCAGAAGCCACAAAGTCTGTGAGCCAGCTGGTAGCCTGTGTGGCAGTGATGTGAAGATCTGAGTCCTGTTCTTGGGGCCAGACAAACAATAATGAGATGATCAAACACTGCAGCTGATAGGCTCAGTTTATATGTGGGAACAGAAGAACGAATATAAATGCCTAAGAATTGTCAAGAAATATTTTTAAAAGAATTGTAAAGTCCTATCTTATCTCAGATTAAAATATAAACATTTTAACATGTTTATGTATTAAAACATAGGCTTTATCCCTTTAACTCAGCCTACACCATTTTTATCATGTAACTCCCTCTTCAAATACCTGTAAGTGTTCAATGTGGCCTGCTGAATGAAGTGAAATTCCTTAGCTCAGCATTCAAGGCTCTTCATAAACACTGCCCATCCAGTGTTACAATCTTCTAGCCTTGTATGTAAGCATCAGATTGGGCATTTCATCATCCTTATTCTCATCTTTCCCTCCACATTTCAGATTATTCTACCCCTACTCCCCCATTAGGTTTGACTTCTTTTTTACTCTGTGCCAACAGAAATTCAAACCTCAACTTCTTTACAAGTTCAGTCCCATTCATTCATTCCTATCTCATCCTATAGCAATGATTTCCTTCTCTGCAGTGATATAAATCACTGTAATATTTACAGTCACTTTATCTTCTAGAGTTTTTAAGTATATACATTAAAGCAGTAAGTAGGTCCCTGAAGCATGTGTGCAACTGGTTTGAATGTGATTATTTGTGATTTGCGGAGGAGGGTCCATAGCTTTCTTCTAACTCCTCTGTAGTTTAACATGGGTTCTGTACCTTGGCAAACTCTCCAGGTGATCCTACGTACATTCAAAATCTGTTATGTACATGTTGGCAGCTGTTTCCTCCCAGAATCTTGGTACACATGAATACCTAAGCTTCACCTAAAGAGGGCCAAAGCTTCCCATTACATAGTAAGTCAAAGGGCATCTTATGTACTTGTCTTTATTAAGTGCATAAAAGCAAGGAAAATTGGTAGCCAAAAATCACTGTATTGAAAAAGAGAGGAAAGTTTAAAGAAATACTAGCTCCTAGGTACAAAATATGTCCCTTTTCTTACTAATATTTAATTATCCTCAATTATTGCTTAATTCACTTTGGTTTTCTAGACTCGAGTAGACCTATAACTTTGAATCTCTTTTTTTTTTTTTAATTTTTTTTTTTAACGTTTATTTATTTTTGAGACAGAGAGAGACAGAGCATGAACAGGGGAGGGGCAGAGAGAGAGGGAGACACAGAATCTGAAACAGGCTCCAGGCTCTGAGCTGCCAGCACAGAGCCCGACGCGGGGCTCGAACTCAAGGACCGTGAGATCGTGACCTGAGCCGAAGTCGGACGCTTAACCGACTGAGCCACCCAGGCGCCCCCTTTGAATCTCTTAATAGGAGAATGAAACTTTTATCATCTCTTAACATGAGATTTTCAGAAATTTCACCAGAAGTTAAAAATTTTATGGCTTTTCTTTTATTTCTGTTTGAGCAGTCCTAGTTAAACAATCTTAGCTATACCTGTTTTCTATTGATCTCAGGAAAGATCTTTGTTTTCTTTCACGCAACAACATAAGCCTTAGAAGGCATGGTTCCTACAAATTTTTCTTGTCATGGTGAGAACCAAAAGTAAAAGAAACATCAGAGTGACCGTTACCTTTTGAAATAGAGAAACTTTCTTTTATGTGACTGTCTTTTTAACACTGGCTTTTCATATTTCTAAGGTGCCCTTATTATTTATGTTTATGAATTAAACAGTCTCCTTTGCAGCACTGAACATTTAAACACTGCATGTCAAAGAAACTAGTCATTTTAATGGTGATTTTATTTTTTTGTAGTATGTGGCATTTAAGATAAAAGATAAGTTGTTTTTTTTTAAAAAAAGGTATCAAGTATTTCTTCTTAAACACATACAGATATCTCATGTCAGTTGGTGCAATATTTGTTTATATATTACCATGTTTTCTGTAGTTTCTTTACTAAAGAAAATTTTTTAAAAGTAAGAGTACAAGATTAATCCATCTTGCATCAAGTACATTACAATGGTCTTAAAGGCAGGGGGTAAGGTGAAATAGAATTAGCATTGAGAGATGATGATGTGTTGAGTCTTTAATATGAAATCAAGCCTGTGGTACCTAAGTGAGGTGAGCACTCTGAGGTAATTTTTCTTAAAAAATTTTTTTCTGTTAGAAAAGTTTACTACTTTCTTAATAAAGTTTAGTCAATGTGGTATATCAAAGTGTTTTGTTGTTGCTAGTGGTAGTGGTATATACATAAACTTTATTCCAAAAAAGGTTTAATGTGGATTACAAAAATCTATGCAACAACAAAGCATAAGGAAAAATAAAAATAGGCCAGAAAGACAAATCAAAGGGAAACTAAGGATAGGAATATAAATCACGATCAGAAGTGAAGTTACTAGACAAAATGCATGCCCTAGCATCAAGACATTTGTAAGAATAGTCAGAAATTTGTCTGTAAGCATCCCAGTAACCACTACAAAGAGAATCTGGTATGTTAGATAATTTACAGAGTTCACAAGATTTTTTAAAAAGACAAGGGCTGGGGAGCCTGGGTGGCTCAGTGGTTAAGCGTCCGACTTCGGCTCAGGTCACGATCTCACAGTCTGTGAGTTCGAGCCCCGCGTCGGGCTCTGGGCTGATGGCTCAGAGCCTGGAGCCTGCTTCCGATTCTGTGTTTCCCTCTCTCTCTGCCCCTCCCCCATTCATGCTCTGTCTCTCTCTGTCTCAAAAATAAATAATAAAACGTTAAAAAAAAAATTAAAGACAAGGGCTAAGGAAACCCATAGAGACACAGCTATGTCATCTCTGAGTCTGGAGAGAAACATCTCTTGTGGTTTTCAGGGAAAATTTCCCCAAGCCAGTAATTCTTAAAGTGTGGACTCCAGACTAGCTACATCATCACCTAGGAGCTTGTTAGAAATGCAAATTCTGGGGGTGCCTGGGTGGCTCAGTTGGTAAAGCATAGACTTTGGCTCAGGTCATGATCTCACAGTTCGTGAGTTCAAGCCCCGCATCAGGCTCTGTGCTGACAGCTCAGAGACTGGAGCCTGCTTCAGATTCTGTGTCTCCCTCTCTCTCTGCCCCCTCTCCCACTCACACTCTGTCTCTCTCTCCTTCAAAAATAAATAAACATTAAAAAATGAATGCAAATTCTGAATCAGAAACTCTATTTGTGTTTAACAAGCCCTCCAGGTGATTCTGATGCTTGCTAACATTTGAGAACCATTGTTGTAAACATTATCCCTTCAATAAGTACAGCACTGATTTACTCAGAGATGGAGTGGCTCTGGGGTGGCTCTGGGTGGTGAGCAAATTTGGGGGATGAAGGCAGAATACAAGGGTTGCCCAGTTAAGTGAAAAGCCACTGATTGATGAGGGTTTGCTATGCAATTCTTTTGACTTTTTCTATGTTTGAAAATTTTCATAATAAAATGTTGGGAAAAAATAATTCACTGCCAACAACTGATAGGACATCAACCTAACAATGCTATCCTTTAAGAAAAAGGTTTGACTCAATCAGGGTGTTGTACAGTGATGTTTCTAAAAAAGTGTGGTTTAGATTCTAGTAATTGTTTTTTCTTGAAGCTACTTATTCAATTTATCTGGTAGCTGCCTAGAACCCTCTTCACAGCAGATATCGGCTCTAATCCTATTCCCGACCCTACTTGTTAAGTGGTCATGGGCAAGAAGCTGAAGTAAGCCTGAGATTGAGCGTCCTCCATGAAGACATAATAATAAACCTATGTTGTGCAGTTGCTGTGAGGAGTAAATGAAATAACATCCATGAAGAGTCTAGCACAGTGCTTGAAAATAAGAAACACTAAGTAATAGTGACTGTTATAACTATGGTTGTTGTTGGCATGTTGCTGTTATACTTGTTATTATTATTTTTTAAAGTTTTTATTTATTTTTGAGACAGGGAGAGACAGAGCATGAACGGGGGAGGGTCAGAGAGAGAGGGAGACACAGAATCCGAAACAGGCTCTAGGCTCTGAGCTGTCAGCACAGAGCCCGACGCGGGGCTTGAACCCACGGACCACGAGATCATGACCTGAGCCAAAGTCAGATGCTTAACCGACTGAGCCACCAGGTGCCCCAATTTTTTTATACTGATATTAGCCTCAAAGAAGGAAGGAGTGGACATAAAGGATTTTGGTGACTAGACCCTGAAAATCAACTCTACCTGCTCCCTTAGGAGACCTCTGAATTTAGTTCAGTTTCATTCAACACACCTGTATTGGGTGCCTAAGCCTACGACAGGCGCTACACTGTGCTACAGATACAGTTATGAAATCAATGTGGTCCCTGTGCTCACAGTCTGTCAGGGGACACAACGAAGCAAACAGGCAATGACAATACAGTGTGGTAAGTGCTGTGATGGGGGAAATACAGGGCACTATAGGAATCCCTGGGAGAGTTTGATGAAATATGTCTAGTTTAGTACCACTGCCTTAATTTTAAATCATTGTGAAACTTCAGCTTTATAAAGTATATTTAGAATAATTTAAAATGTTAAAACTATTTACTATGATTAAAAGGTTCTCAAGGTCATAAAGCTTGTATTGAAACCTAAGAAAAGATGAAGACTCCATTCCTGAGATGCCCATGGTCTATGCAGGGAGGAAGAAGAGTGAACAGAATGATTAGTGAAAAATTAGAAGCATCAAGTTCAGAGGCAACAAGAGGAGGGAGCATATAGGAGGACTCCACACAGTGGAAGAGGATCAGTTGATGTAGGCACTGAAGGAGGAATACAAATTCACCAGGAGCATTAGGAAACATGGACTATTCCAGGCAGAGCACAGCATGGGCAGAGTAGAGTTCCCATCTTGCCTGAAGATGGCATAATACCAGGAGACACAGACCTGCAGGACCCCAGGTTGATGAAAATGGCTTGATTCAGGACTTGCCTAATCAGCCTTTAGAGCCTGTGAGGTACCAGCTTGGCCAAGCTCCCACTGCAGTCTTGGACCACAGCCCAGGAGCCTGCCTTGCCTGTAATTCCAGGACTGACTCCTCCTCACTGTCCACCAGCCTGCTCCCTTGTACCTGGGCGGTAACCATGCTCTGTCCTTTGTGGTCAGAGCTCCCAGAAGTCCTCTTTCAAAGCTCTGGTCACAGTTTTTGTGGTGGCAGGTGATAGATAGAGACTCTTCATATGGAAAAACACTTTCTTTGTTTTTCCCTTTCTTTGCTTCACTCAGCAGCAAACCCTTCCCTTTCTCTTCTGGGGAAAATGTGATTGTCAAGCAGCCCTCTGTGTTCTCCAAGAAAAGGAACTTGTTCTCAGTGGAGTGGGGCTCTGATTCAATGGACCATCAGGATCTATTTTGAAAGAACCAAAGGAGCTCCTGGGGGAAAAAGAAAGGGGGAAGGAAGAATGTCACCACCTCACAGAGGTCACAGAATGGGGTAAGAGAGGAAGGAGAGAGTGTCTGGGAGCCTGGCAGCTGATCCCAGTGCACTTGCCTAGGATGTAGATGCATCTAGCAAAGGACCGCCATGGAAGCATCATTTGAGCTCCCAGGAGCACCTAGTAGCTGAATCAGGATCCACACATAGACTGTGCTGCCTTTGCTCAAGTGGAAACCTCCCATTGTTTGCACTCGAGGACTGACCAGCTACTCCTCCCATGGGGGACTGGTGAAGACTTTAGCTCATCAATGTCAGCACCTAACCCACTGATCACTCAATGGGAGTGACACTTCTCTGGGCAGCAACACCTCTGTTCAGTCCCCAAATACATAATATCTAAGGATACCAATAAAGCCAAGAAAATGGGGTAGGGTCCTACATACTTACAGAAGTGCTGCTGGGGGAGCCGCACACCTGAACTTAGGTGGGAAGCTCCAGCTACGGCTCCCTGAGAGAGGTGGGGCAGTGAATAATGACATCCCTGCAACATCAGTAATACATTATGTAATTATTTGTTAAATGTCTGATACAGGAAGGTAGGGATTGTGTCTGTCTTCTTTACTTTTGTGTCCTAGGTGTCCAGCATAGTTTTTACTATTGTGGGCTGTGCCTGGCACCTGGAAGAAACTCACGAAACATTTATTGAATGAGTGGATGAAGACCTGATAATCTCGTGGAAAGTTACTTTACTAGTTCTCTCCAAGCCATGCCACAACATCCTCTGGTGGATTTGAGCTTGTGGGACTTTCTGCCAACCACTCTTGTGACTCCTCCACACATAGACACACATGTATGCAGAAATCCAAGATCAGGCAACATATGTGAGTCAAGTAGCCTTCTAATTTTGAGTGAACCTAATGCACTATTTGTTTGTACCATCACCAGAGCTATTTGTAGAAGGAGACACATAGAGAGGCCCCTGACCCCTCCAGAGAGGTCCTGGAGTTGAGGCTCCAATCTGAGCTCAGTGGCCCTGTGACTCTGAGTGGCAAGATAGCCTGCTTCATCCCTCTAAGGAGGAGGTAAGTCCCTAAAGCAAGTGCTGCCCATCCAGCATGGTCTTTCTAGCCAGCAAATTGCTGCGTTTCACCCTTGGCCCTGCCAGAACCACCTATCCCCTCTGTATAGTGCCTCTCTGATTCACATACTTGGTTGGAACTTAATAGCCTCTTGCTCACCTCAACCACAACTTACTGCGCTGTGAGTGTTGCCTGAGTCCTTGCTGCCCCTCTCTGCTGCAGTATTACCCAAGAGAAGGAAGGCACAGCCACTGACACCTTCCACACTCCACGGTGCCCGGCAGCTTGTAGGACACATAGCAGGGACTCTGTAATTGTGTGTGAGTGAGGATAAACTCTACATTCACTGGCAGTTCATCCAAGTCCCTAAGTCCACCTGATGAGTACTCAAAGATGAATTTGGAATTAAACAATATTACAAAAGAGATATATAGAGGATAACCTAGGAAATAATAATAATAATAACCTTTAGGAAATAATACAGATCCTATATCAAATAAAGTAGATTTGATCAACATTGTTTCTACCTAAAAGAAAAGGACACTTCAAATGTCAGCTTCTTATAGCTTAAATACCATCTACTCTAACCAGTACCCACTTTATATTAATTTCTGGAACAACCCAGGCATCTTAGAAAATAAACAATAACTTCATCTGACACTGTTAACTTTTCTGCTATTAGCCTTGGCATGCTATAATTTTTTCAAAGGTTTGGATTTAGTGAGGTGTTTGGGTGGTTCAGTCGGTTAAGCATCTGACTCTTGATTTCGGCTCACGTCATGATCTGCTGGTGGTGGGATCGAGCCACGTGTTGGACTCTGCACTGACAGTGTGGAGCCTGCTTGGGATTCTCTCTCCCTTCCTCTCTCTGCCCCTCCCCCGCTCTCTCTCTCTGTCTGTCTCTCTCTCTCTCTCTCTCTCTCTCTCTCTCTCTCTCACACACACACACACACACACACACACACACAATAAATAAATAAACTTAAAAAAAAAGGTTTGGATTTAGTGAGCAGACTTAGATGTTAATTTCACAAACAAATTTGCAAAAGACTGTCAGAGATTCCTAACTCTTGGGGCACCTGGGTGGTTCAGTCGGTTGAGTGTCTGACTTTGGTTCAGGTCATGATCTCATGATTTGTGGGTTTGAGCCCCAAATCAGGCTCTGTGCTGACAGCTCAGGGCCTGGAGCCTGCTTCAGGTTCTGCGTGTGTGTGTCTTTCTCTGTCCCTCCCTCACTCATGCTCTGTCTCTCTGTCTCTCTCTCAAAAAATAAAATTAGAAAAAAAGAAATTCCTAACTCTTGGCGAGAATAATGCAAAGAAAAAAAAACGCAACTTCATGCACAAATATGATCTCAACATGGATTTAATGGATAACTGCATACATGCCAGGATGTGGGGGTAGATCTATAATTCCAGGTGAGCTCTCTCTCCTGCTTGCCTGAAATATCACCATGATGTGATATTTCAAGAGGCAAGGCTGTCTGGGACATAAGCTCCTGATGATGTATCAGGGTTTAGAAACCAGCAATAGGGACCAGGTGGGTTGGTTCTGCACTTTATTAACAAACCACTAAAGACTAAGGAACATCATCCTCCCTTGTTTCTGTAGTTTGAAATTACGGCTTATCAAAGGATTTCCACTAATAACAATTCATAGAAATAAACAAACACTAATGCTGAACCATGACGCCTAAGGCACCTGGAGGTCTGTGAATGATAGAGAAGGATAATGTTGGGGGATCAAAGAGAAATGGAAGCTCAACTTCCAGTTTTGGTAAAAGTCCACCTGCCCCTGTCTTATGTGTGCTGGGATGATGGGTCCCAGTTACAAAGTTCCACACTCCCTCATGAGAAGAGAGTCAGGGAGAGGAAAACCTGAACACTGGCATTAAAATTAGAAGCTAAGGGCAACAGTGGGCCATACTGGGGGTGAAGAGGATGGTGTGAGCCACTGACCAGGACATGGTTTGGTTTGGGTTTTCCATTCATGTTACTGGCCTGATCCCATGTTCTCTCCCTTTGTTCCATACTCTTCTTGGCTTGCTAATTGGAGTTAGGAGTGTAATCTGTCACCATGGGCATATATGTGGCTAACCACCCAATCATCACTTTCCAGTGAGCTGATCAGAATAAATATTTCAGTATTCATGCATTCAGTAGAAACTATTTCCCATCCTGTGCACCCAAAAGTATAGTAGAGCCTCTTTGTCACTTCTGAAACTAAGCATTTCTCTGCTCTTGCCTCAGCATGTCGTTGGGTAGCTTCTTGGAGAAAAACAGACTCAACTTTCCATGTTTTTCATGGCTCCTCTATGTGGCAAGATAAATAAGAATTTATATACTTTTACTTATAGATCCAGTAAATATTTTTATTGGTTTGTGCCATAAAAGCACATGAAGCATTCTAAAAAAAAAGTTTCTACTCTTAGGGCTGAATAAAGCAATCACCTGCAGTAAAGAAGCAATCTATCAAGTGAGGCAGAGACGGATGTGGGGCCAATTCCTCAGCCCCAATTCCATGTCTTGAATCATACCTGGATTTAGTCTCAGATGGACAGAGGTGCTTCTGAAAACACATTCACATCCATGCACACAGTGTCCTGTGCATGCATGCGCATGCAACACACACACACACAACACTTCACTTTTAATTTGCTTTTTGACTTCTATCAGATATTTTATTAATTTTTGTCCTGCCTTTCTGTCAGACCTTCCCCCTACACTGGTGAACGTTTTCATTTGCCCAGTTGTGTTGTTGGTGCTGTGCGTTGCTATCTGACTCAAGCTAAACATGCTGGAGGACAAAAATACTTTGGAAAAAGGGGCCTCTGAGTGGCTCAGTCAGTTAAGCATCTGACTTCGGCTCAGGTCATGATCTCGCACTTTGTGAGTTCAAGCCCCACGTTGGGCTTGTGCTGACAGCTCAGAGTCTGGAGCTTGCTTTGAATTCTGTCTCTCTCTCTCTCTCTCTCTCTCTCTCTCTGCCCTTCCCCCATTCGTGCTGTCTCTCTCTCTCTCTCAAAAAAAAAAAAAAAAAAAAAAAAGCTTGGGGCACCTGGGTGGCTCAGTCAGTTGAGTCTCCGTCCGACTTCAGCTCAGGTCATGCTCTAGCAGTTCGTGAGTTCGAGCCCCGCGTTGGGCTCTGTGCTGACAGCACAGAGCCTGGAGCCTGCTTCAGATTCTGTGTTTCCCTCTCTCTGCCCCTTTCCCGCTCATGCTTTGTCTCTTTCTGTCTCTCAAAAATGAATAAATGTTAAAAAAATATTTTGGAAATTAAATTGTATTTAGAAACCCACATATAAGGGTCAGTGAAAATATTAATAAATTTAATAACAATAATTTTCATTTAAACTATTAAGAACTCAACCATGTTCAAACAGATTGGCTATTTTTGTTAGTACTTAGTAGCATACACATTAGAAGAATTTTTTTTTTATCACCATGATGTACTTATCAAGATGTACTGCATACCAAATACCATGCAAAGTGTCTTATGGTATCTCATTTAATCCTCCAACAACCTGATGGGTAATGTTCTATATTAATCCTACTTAGCCCCACCTAGCATTAATGAGGACACTGAAGTTAAGAATGTAAGGAACTCCCCTGAGTTCATATAACTAGGAAACTGCGGAATCTGTCCCCTGTCCCCTGTGTGATCATTACCCTATGTTATCTTCACAATCTTCTGAATGCTTTCCTAGCTTATATTCACAGTGACATTGCCATGGCATTATTAATTCCAGATGTTCTCATCCATGCAGTATGTATGTATGTATTTATCTTTGTAAGTCTGTCTCTTATCATTTATAAGTTCCATAGGGAAAAGATTAAGATTCTCAAAGGCTAGCAATCATTATAGCCTAGTACTTCTTTCATGGCTAGTACTTAGTAAACGTGGGTTGCTGGTATGTTATGTGCACAATGTTAAAGCCAACAGTTATGTCTTTGAATTTGAGTTTCACCACCTACTAGAGCTATGGCTTCGGGCATCTACTCTCTCTTCTGAAAAAAAAGAACGTAAAAATAACTCTCATAGCATTGAAAGTGTTAAGTGAAAGCACAGTGCTGGGCTCACAGTAGACCCTCAGTAGATGACAGTGCATTAGTTTGCTAAAGCTTCCACAACACGTGGAACAAAAATATATTTCCTTATGGTACTAGAGGCTGCAAGTCCAAGATTAAGGTGTTGGCAAGTTTGGTTTCTCCTGTGCCTCTATCCTTGCCTTGCAGATGGCTGCCTACTTGCTGTGTCCTCACATGGCCTTTCCTGGGTGTGGGTATCCCTTGTGACCCTTCCTTCCTTTTCTTTAAGGATACCAGTCATTTTGGATTAGGGCCCCTCTTAGGATCTCACTTAGCCTCAATCACTTCTTTAGAGGCCCTATCTCTAAACACAGTCACATTCTAAGGTACTGGGTGTTGAATTTCAACATATGAATTTCAGGGGGGGGTGTGAATGGGGTGGGATACAATTCCATTCATAACAGATGATTATCATTTTGCAGATGGATGGAATACTGAATTTCCAGAAATTCAAAACAAATTATGTCTGTCAGACTCAAGTGTGGTAGTCCCCTTCAAAAGTATCCTGATTACAACCCCAGTCCTTCCTTTGCCTGGTTTCTTAGAGAAGACAACCTCGAGAGGCTTTCTCTCTCTAGCAAACTGTGCCATATTCACTCTTGGAAACAAATATATTCAGTGCTGGGGTATCCAAGATACACTGGAGGAAAATATGACTCATCAAGTTCAAGCTAAACATCTCAAAAAGTAAAGATCAGGGGAACTGTAAACTTGTGGAATGTGAAATCAGCTTGCCTTTTCTGCCAGGGAAGGTGATCCTCTTGTGGAGAGCCGGCAACCTGGCCATTCTTTAGTCTAGTATCTTGTTGAACAAGCCCTCGCCATCCCTGTGTTCCTATCATTTTACCTCCCTCATGTAGAAAATTACTGCATGGTGGTGCCATTGAGAAAAAGTCAGGAGAGATTTTTCATCCCCAGAAAGCCTTAGTGCACCAACCTCAATCTGTCTCACCCCGCGGGACCCCGTTTCTTATCTGTCTCCCCTTATGAAGCCGTCCCCAGTGTCTCTTACCACTGGCAGCCTCTCCCAACAATTCTCTCAGGATATTTTGTTCTCTTCTCTTCTGTAGCATTTACCATAGCCTGCTCTCCATGAAAGTTACTGTGTACTCACTCTTTTGCTCATTCATTCAAGAAATCCTTAGTGAGGGCTTACTTTGTGCCAGGTACTTTACAGAGTGCTGTGTCTGAGTTCATTTATCCTATTAGACAGGGACTCTCTGAGGGGCAGGACAGAACAGAAACTGTGTCTGCTTCATTTCTGTACCACCCAGAGGGCAGCCACTTGGCAGGCTTTCTGCAAATGTTAGCTAAATTCAATGGACAGATGTAAGAGGATACTTTCTCTGAGAACACTCTCCACAGAAGGAAGAGGTGGTTAAGAAAGTAAGAGGTGGCAGTTTCTTGAGGTTTGACGAACAGCTCCATTTCCAAAGGACAACAGGAATAATAGAGGTTTCAACTCTCAACCTCTACCCTGAGAGAGAGGCCCCCAGGTGAAAGGGATCATGGTAGAGCCAGCATGATGGGAGGGCTAGGGACCAACCTTATCACAGGGGAATTACCAGGGAGCTCAGTATCAGTTGCTCTTCCCTCCTTGCCAGCTTCTGGAATTTGTGGACAACATGTTTTTGAATTCATGTCCTGCTTCTACATAAACAGCAGGTTTACATAAACAGATTTAATGATGTGAAGAGTCGTTTGATGAAGCTGTTTATAATTGTTTTTCTTTCATTCTCCTTGGAACAAGGAGAGGGATAGAGGAATCAAAGCTTAATACAGAGGCTTGATTACAGACACCAGAAGTAGAACTTAACTTTTAAACAATGGTCCTTTGCTACTTTCCTTATTTCCTGTTAAACTCTCATAGTCTCTGATCATTGGGATCATTGATTGTTAGCCACACACAAGAGCTGAGCGTGCAAATACTGCTCTCTTGGTTTCAGCTGTGCAGGAAAGGAGATTAGAATAGGACATGTGTGGAGGGCATGGGGATGACAAGGTGGGGGGCAGAGAAGAAGGGACGAGGGAAGGAAACTGGGCCATCATGTGCTCACTGTACTCTTTGAATTGCGCAAACATCAGAGAAGAGCGCTCAGTGTAGAAATGCCTCCCAAATCAACCTCACCTGACTTAGGTTGGCCAAGGAATAGTTCTCTCAGATCCTTTGAAGAGAAATAAAGAGAAAGGAGCTAGCATCTTCTGAGTGGATCCCACCACAGCTAGTTTCTCTTTGAATATTCATGCCTCTGTGAGGCTCAGAGAGGTTGACCAACTTGCTGGTAAGAAGCCAGAGTAAGTTCAGAAACATGAGAGCTCTGAAGGAAGAAGGGAAGGGAGGGGTGCAGTAAGAGCTCAACCAGCTTTATCACTGTAACACCCAGGAATCAGGGAAGGGTTGCTGAAGAGGACCTATGCGTGAAATTCAAGTTGGAAATGAGAGAACATGTGAACAGGAGAGACTAAATCTATGTCAGCCTTGTCCGTGTGAGATGGCTTGTACTTTTCAAGCCATCTGGATCATTCAGAAAGAAAACTAAGTAGCTTCCATGTGGGGTCCAGCCCACCATGGGGCTTCCCCCTTCCCCACCTCCTCTCCTGCCCCTGCCCAGCACTGAAACCAGGCAAGAGAGGCTGGAGACTTAAACATTTCTAAGACTAACGTGGGGCTCCAGCTCAAGAAACACAGGGAAGAAGGAACCTTGAAGGGCTAGAAATAGAAAAAAGCAGAGATCCTAGGGGAGGAAAGGAAAAGAGTATGTGGGAGAGCTCTGAGACAAGGGTAGGAGGAGAGATATACTCTGGTGACCTGGCAGGATGCTCCTGAGGTCTGCCAGTGGTCCTCTGTGCTGGCGATGACTGCCGAGGAGCAGGACCACTCTGAATGTTCCAAGCTTTTTTTTGACTATGTAACATTGCATAGACTGGTATGAACCTAAAGTGCGTTCAAACCTTCTTCAAATTCCTTTTTGCACATTCACACTGTGGGAAGCAGGAGAAGAAAGAACATCCCTGTTTCCAGAATCACAGAGTACCAGAGATCAGCCAGCCGGGAAGTGCAGTGGGCCAGTGGTCCAGATTACGTTATTCAGTCACTGTCTACCAAGTGATTTTCCTGATTGGGCCTCTTTATGGGGATGACTTCTGAAAGGGATGCTCAGTGACTGTGATGAATGGAATTATTATTCTTTATTATTTGCTTCTCTCCATGTGAGAAGATTCTATGTGACCCTGTGCCTCCTGTGGAATGGCAATACTTCCCTGTCCACTGACTTCAGGCTTGGCCATGACTTGCTTCGGCCCATGGAACGTGAGTGGGGATGACTGTACATCATCCCATCCCAGCTACACATATGGGGAGCAAATCTACAGCGCCCATCCTGTGGTTTGCCAGCTCTCTAGCTCACTTCCTGGAATTAAGAAGATGTGTAGAAGGAGCCACAGAGCCATAGCTGAACTATAGCTGACACTTATTGAGATCTAGAAATGTCAGTTGTGGTTTTTTTCCCAACATAACCTAATAAGAGTTGCTATAATGACCCTTTCCTTTGTACACTCTCTTTATTTTATATTGTTCTGACTTTTTAGGTCTAGTGTCCACAGGAAAGGATAAGTGTTCCCATTCATAAATACATTTCCTTCTTATCCCAAACTCTAGCAGACTTTGTTTTTGTTTTTTAATTTTTTTTAATGTTTATTTTTGAGAGAGAGAGAGAGAGAGAGAGAGAGACAGAGCACAAGTGGGGGAGGGGCAGAGAGAGAGGGAGACACAGAATCTGAAACAGGCTCCAGGCTCTGAGCTGTCAGTACAGAGCCCCATGTTGCTCAAACCCATGAACCATGAGATCATGACCTGAGCTGAAGTCGGATGCTTAACCAACTGAGCCACCCAGGCACCCCTGTTTTTTTTTAAGTTTATTTATTTTGAAAGAGAGCAAGTGTGAGAGGGGGAGGGACAGAGAGAGAGGGAGACAGAATCAGAAGCAGGCTCTGTACACTGTCAGCATGGAGCCTGATGTGGGGCTCGAACTCACAAACTACAAGATCATGACCTGAGCTGAAATCAAAATCTACCTCTTAACCAACTGAGCCACTTCAGGCGCCCCTAGCATACTTTGTATGTGACAGAAATATCATGGTATAAGAAAAGGAGAAAAATCATGGTATAAGGAGAGGGAGGAAAAATTAAAAAAAATAAAAAAAATAAAAAAAAAGAAGAGGGAGAGGAACTTGCCAGAAAAAGAGACTAAGTGTATCTCAGGTCTTTGGGAGACTTGGCACCCTTGGATATAAAAGCACGATGGCCAAAACTCTCCCCAGAGCAAACAGCCCCTATCAACACTAGAATGGGCTCCAGCTTCCACCTTCAGTCGGTGGTTTTGATACTCAGTTCTGTTCCAGATCAGATGGGTAGGTTATAAATCCAGATTTCCAGGCCCTACCTTGAAATTCTCCATCAGTATGTCTAGGATGCAGGCTCTGGAGTCTTTATTTTCTAAGCATTCCCCAAGTGATGCTGATGAGATGCCATGATGGGAAGTCACTGGCAGTTTTGCAGGACTGTGAAGGTACCAGAGAAATCCAGACTCTGCCAGTGTTCTGGTCAGAAGGCTACTGGTGAATACTGGCCTCTCTGGGCCCAATAAGACCCTGGGTACAGCACTGGATATCTCTGGGATTTCAAGGAACACTTAGCCCCCAATAGTCTTGGAGGGGGTGGCAATGGCATAAGTGACTGTATATGTTCTCATTTGTACCTCCTCAGCCTTTCTCTGGCAAGCTTATCAGGTGATTTGAGTTTTCCTCCACCAGTGAGAAGCAGCAAGTTGAGCAAACCAGAAGCCAAGGTGTCTTCTGCTGTAGTCTGTGTAGAGGTTAACAACCTACCTGTTGGCTCACTGCTTACTCAGGGGGGCTTCTGTGTCTTTCCATGTTCCTTGGACCACTACCATTGAAGTCTCCTAGGAATTCGACCTGACCTCAATGAGCAAAGGAAAATAACAATGCATAGGAAGGGATCCAGCCACCAGAGAGAAATAGAGCTGCTAAAGGAGACAGAAGAAAATTTGCAAATCAGCATCATCTAAGGATTATAGCAGGAAAAGGGGACAAAAAATGTGATTTTTCTTTTAAAAAAAATCAGTAGACGGGGCGCTGGGTGGCTCAGTCAGTTAAGGGTCCGACTTTGGCTCAGGTCATGATCTTGCAGTTTATGGGTTCAAGCCCCATGTTGGGCTCTGTACTGACAGCTCACAGCCTGGAGCCTGCTACATATTCTGTGTCTCCTTCTCTCTCTGCCCCTCCCCTGCTTGTGCTCTGTGTCTCTTTTAAAAATAAATAACTGTTAAAAATTATTAAAAAATTAAAAAAAAAATCAGTGGCTAAACTGAAGAAGATAGATTTTGTTTAGATCCAAAGTAGTGAGTCAGAAGATCAAGTGAAAGAAATATATTGAAACACAAAGAAAAACATAAATATTTGGAAATCTAGGGATCTGGAAAGAAATCTAGGAATCTGGGAAGAAAAGACAAAATACATGGAGGATAGATCCAGGAGGAAAATGAGCAAACACCACGAATTGCAGGAGGGGAAAAAGTAACTTACTGAAGAGAGGGAAATAATTAACCAAAATATGCCATTTCCCTAAAGTGAAGAAAGACTGAAGTCTGAAGAACAATGAAAAATACCCCACATCCAGGCACATTCTGATACAATTCCTGAAATCTAAGGTAGAAAGAAAGAAAATCTACAAGTTGCTAAACAGAAATAATGAGAAACTTAAAAAGGAAAAGGAATCAGGCTGGTATTTGATTTCTCAATGCAATCTTGAAAGCAAAAGGTAACATCTGTGCACATGTGAGAAGTACTGGAGCCCTAGATTCCAATGCCCAGCAAAGACAGGCTTCACCTGCCAGTGTGAAGGAAAAATATTTGTGGCTAGGTAAGGATTCAGAGCTCGTCACCAAATGAGCAAGCTTGGACAGAGATTTTAAGCGAATGGAAGATGAAGAGGACAGGGAAAAAGTGGGGGGCGAGGAAACTTACAATATAGAGGGCTAAGTAAATCTAAATGGAAATAGCAAGAGATAGACTGGAATTATCTAATATGAGTGTCAAATAAAGACTACTGAAATAAGAGAGATATTGACTGCCAGGGGGAGCCTCATAATCATCTAGAAGAAAAAGTATTAGACTTTGGCAGCAAGACTGAGGGTTGGGGGGTAGACATGAGGTGAGTGAGCACATGAGAGGAGAAAAGAAGGGAAGGAAAACACTCCATGATCTCAGCTCGTTAGAGGTGGAAGTAGAAATGTTCTAAAGGTGCAAGAGAAAGTGGGGAAATGGTTGACTCATTGCCTCCATATAACAGCAGGGTGCTCTGTGGGAAGAATTCTCACCCGTGGAGGTAGAAGAGCAGCTGCGGAAGCTGGAGAAGCACCAAAGACTTTGTCAGGGACCTGCTTCACTGATCCTGAAATAGTACCTGATGTTCCCTCAGCTGCACTCTGTTCTGACAACTTGGCTCCCATTTCTAACCTTGTCCCCGCTCTGGGAACTAACCTGCTCTGACCTTGTGGAGTGCTCCAATTCTTAATCATTTACTTTGGGGCCTGAGCTCCTGGAAACCCGGGTTCCAGCCCTTCACGGACGTAAGTCACCACACTTCACTGCTACATGGGCTGAGGGCAGCACTAAGGAGTTTAGGCAGCTCATAGGAAGTTTGCTAAGGAGGGTCTGGGTGGAGCCCCAGATGGCTCTGGATCTCAGAGCTCTGGAAAGAAAGAATGGAGGTTGACTCTGGAGGTGTTCTAGCATAGTATTCTAAATAGCTTCTTGGACCAGTTTAAATCCTTTGAGAGTGCTGGAACTATTCTACTCACCTTTCTTCTTTCCTGTCTCACCCAGACTCTTTCTAATTCTGAACTCCATTTTGAATCGTTGGGCTTTTGTGTAATTTGCAGCCTGTCTTTCATTGGATTGCCTGTAGCATTCAGGGACTTCAGGAAAGCATTTGAGAGACCTTTGTCTTATCCTCAGCTCAACTCATTAGAAACAGAGGAGAATAGGTCTGGGCCCTGTGGGTATCACTTGGAAAGTCCAAAAATGATTGAAGGCTAACACCTTCTAATCTAATGCCAGAGAGGTTGAATAACTTGGCCATGGTTAGAACACCTGTTAGTGTCAGAGCCAGGATCAGGATCTCATGATTCCTGGTCCAGGGCTTTCTCTAACAAACCCTGCTGCCCCTTCCAAGTCCCCCTTCCAGTTTGAGGCAGAATTTACCAACATTCAGGTAATGCATTCAGATGATGCATTTTAACATAATGATCATATTTATACTTCTGTACCAAGAAAATTCTAGCACATGGAAGCATTTTTTAATAAATCTAACAAATGATAAATGATATAATTTATTCAAGAGACAACGTTCTTAAAAATTGTAATTACCACTGAGAGGAAATAGTTTTCCTTTCTGATGATTTGATTAAATGGAAATTTTAGATTGAGTGCATTTTATGGACTCATATAGTAGAACTGTCTGCTAAACAATCTAAGAAAGAGAGTGGACAAGATTATAAATTTCTATTCTGAAAATGAATCAAGTCATATTTCTCATCATTCCAGTTACTTTTATAAAGATAACACCAGGTAAATAAAGCCCTTTTTCTGTCTTACCTATTCATGTCTTATTAAATACTAAGTTCAGCAGTGTCCTCTTCCTTGTCACAACAGTATACGCATAATTCTTGGAAGAGTCATGAACCACAGGGTGCAAGAAAAAAGCTTCTTGCTCTTGCCTAGTGTTGCTGGATATAAACTATGGGCATGAGACAGTAGTTATTTTATTATTCCTCTTAAAGGTCACAAAGGATAAATGATTACAATAACATTTCACCCACTGATTCTAGGTTTTTACTAGTAAACCCTGATATTGATTTTAAAGGCTGCAAATCTCTTATTCAAATATTTCTGATCGGGCCATAAATCCTCTAAATTCAAATCTTTTTCTGAATGAAAGATCTATGAAAAGAGATAATGGATTTCATGGGCTGTCAAAGCACAAAACGTTGCATTTCATAGTTTGTCATTGAGAATATGATATAAAACGCCTGAAGGTAGATTATTTATATTGATAAAATTATTCTTTGACATTGGAAACTGTTTTCTGGGGAGTAAAATAAAATGTCGAAATAGCTTTTTTTCTTTTTTGCCAGAACTAAAAATGTTCTGCCTTTGAATTAGGCAGTAAAAAATAATGTGAATAAATGTCAAAAGCTATTTTCTTTGAGTCAAATGCAGAGTATACTATTGCAAATACAGACCAGAGTGGACTACCTTCCCATTAGACACAATATATTTTAGCAACCATCTAAGATGATTTCTACTGGATATATAGGAGTTCACTTTTAACTGCCCTTTGTTTTGTCTTGCTTGTTTGTTTTTGGTTGTTATTTTATTTTATTTTTTTTACACTTCATTCCCAGAGGTCACCAAACATTAGAGTCATAGTTCAGACAAATTTAGTACGTCAGAATTATTCTTTGCTTTCTGGGTGATGATTGTGGGATTTGAGAAGCCAGTTAGCTTTGTTATTTTCTGTGGCTACAGACAGTGGTCCTTACGCCAGCCATCTATCTTATCGATAAATGTGTCGTAAAGGGGCTCATTACAGGAATGTGGCCAGGTAAAGCAAATCCAATTCTTATATCTCCCCAAAGAATTAGGAGTTGATGTGTCACAGAGATGGGTCTGGAAAGTCATCTTTCCATTATAAAGACATCAAAGGATGCTCACTAGACAAAATAAAAACTGGCATATGTGTATGTACATCTATGTATCTAAATATAAATATATACATGTCCACTCATCTGCTATTTTAAGCCTCATAAATCATTTTGCAAATAAGGACTGCAGGTATAGGATACCAACTTTTAAAAGTTGAAAAATGCTACAAAAATATTTATATTTTGAGACTGAAGTCTCAATATAGTGAAATTGTTCACATATAAAGTTATAAACGTGTAGCATTTTCTGTATTGTCATTTCCCTTAACTAATGGAACAAGGTATACCATACATTTAAGAGAACGGCTTACTACAAAAAATTTATAGACAGTAGTTTCATCCTAGCTTCAGTGCTGACTTGAGCAAGTGATTTTATGACTCTGAGCTGCAGCTCCCCATCAGGTCAAGGAGGCCCAAATCACTAATCTCAAAGAGTTATTCTGATGATTAAATTAAGATAACACATGTAAGGTGCCTGGTACATAGTAGGTCCTCAATAGATGATAGCTAGAATAATAGTAGTAATAATAATAATAATAATTGTCATTACTATTATTTTCATTACGCCTAATTTGAATAAATTCTACGGCTCTTGGCCATTTGGCATGGATTATGGTCACTATTTTACTGTGACTTAGAAACTGCTGATGGTTATATATTCCCGACTACAAATGGAAAAATGATGAGGTAGCTGGGAAAAGGAATAGGTCAGATAATTCAAAGAATGTCCTGGGCAGAAGGTAAGATACAGGCTTAGAGAGCTCCCTTCTCCGATCCCGAAAACTGGAGTTTAGGTTTCATTTACAACAGTACATATAATCTCAGCCGCACATAAGAAACCTTGCCACCTCTGCCCAGTAAAACACAAATCACTGACTCCCCATTTTTATTTTAGGCAGTTAGATAGTTAGTACATCGTTAATTCCTGCACATTCTCAAGCTCAATATCATTGTCAGTTCCATTTTATTTCCACCTCCTTTCTGAGATCCCTGGTTGGAGGTAAAGACCTGCTCTCTGAGTGTCTTCGGGTATTCTAAGGCAATATGAATCTTTAGGAGCGCCCCTTCTTTGAGGCAATTTACAACTCAAAACAGCAACACATTTTCTTTTCAGGGTGGAAATACGGACAATAAAAATGGAGCAGCTTTGAAATATACATTACTGTAATTAAAGTAACTTGATCTTCGGAAATTTCTGAGAGAAGTCTTTATGGCAACTATTATTTAATGATGAGGATGATAATTAAAGGCTCAATCTCAGACTACTATCAATGCCAGGATCTGGATGTCCTGCAGCATTTCAGATCACAGAACGTGGCCGCTGGCAGATGCCTCTGCTTGTCCTTTTTTCTGTCTGTGCCTTTCCTTTGAGGACAGCATGTGCTCAGAATGGTGTTCCCTGTTGCAGAAGCCATTCACAGATGGGCTTTGAAAAAGGTGTGGTCAAAAGTGGCTGGGCAAAGTTGACACTCTACCATACGAGGCACAATGCCCATAAAGGCATAGGGTCTCAGAAATGGTGCAGTAAAGTCAGCTTTTTAGCATTATTTAATCGAGTAGTTACCAGAACACTTTGTGTGGGTGTGTGGAACATTATTAACATTTTGTGGAAAGGTGTTCTAATGAGACACCAGTTTGGAAAACATTAGTTACAGGTATGGTTTTCATTCCTAGCTCCATAATAGAATCACCTGGGAGCTTAAAAAAAAAAAAAAATACACACACACACACACACACACACACACACACACACACACCCCAATGCCAGCCCTTTGTCCGCTTCTTTTCAACCAGTCTGGGGGTGATACTCAGATATTGGTATTGTTTTTAAAGGCTCTCTTTCCTGGGTACGCCTAATGTCCAGCCAGGGCTAAGAATCTCTGATATAGGCCTACCACTTATGTCCCCTGGTTGTCCCCTTTCTAGTGCACAGAACCACAGTGAGTATGAGAAAAAAAAAAAAAAAATCCCTCCAAAGCTCTAATGTGTGAGAGAAAGAAGTTTTCTCTGGGGTCAGATCTGGATCACTAATTGACTTTGAAGTTTTAGCTGATATGTTGATTTGCTGGTTTCACTGGCCCACTCCCTATCACACTTGCTTCTCCTTGGTAGTTGCCATTTTCAGTGGGAAGGAACAAGCTGCCTGTTTTATCCAGAACTTTCTCTGAAAACCTGTATCTGCTAATATCATGACTTCAGGTTAAGTGAGGAATTGCTCTTCCTCACCAAAAATGGTGAGAACCTCTGTTGTAGGTAAACCTTTTAAGACTTCTCTATGACTTACAGTAGCCTGTCTCCCACTTGAGCTAGTAAGTGCTAGAAACCCCCAAAATGTCCACCATTAGTGCAGTATACTTGGGAAATGAAAGCCAGTGCAATAGCCCTGTGCCTGGAGCCTTGGAAAGCCTTGTCTAACATAAATTTCTAGCTCAAATTTTCACCTTGTCTCTGAGCTTTTCTAAAGTCTTACTGGAATAGAAAAGAATTCTATTCTTACCAGAATAGAAATGGTTAAATAAGGAGCCAACATTTGCTGATTAAAAAGTCCAGAGAGAAAAACTGGATAATTTTATGGACTCCTTTTATAATCCGCTACACAAATGTGATTCTTCAACCTTTTTGTTTAAGGGTATAAGAGAACGAGAGAAGAGATTTAATATTTATCAAGCTCTGCGATGTGCTAGGATAAATACAGTTCTCTCCATATTGTCATCTCATTTCATCTTCACACTACCGCTTAGGATGGTTCCTGTTAGCCCACTTTTCTGACTGTGGAAAGGGGGGTTTGACGGGTTTAACTCCTTTGTGGGCACTGCCCACAGTCCCATGAGCTGTGCCTTGAACCCAGGTCTCGTGATAGTATTGGTGATGGTGACGGTGACAGCAAAAGTGTTTTGACAGCAAACATTTCCCCACCTCCGCAGAGCCCCCCACCCCCCCACAAGAAATAGGCTGGGACTCCAATCTGAACTGGATGAGCTGTTTAGCACTCAGAAACTTCCAGGTTTTTCATTCATCCTGCATCTTGACTCTCAATTTATTGTGTGTCATCTCAAAACTGGTATTTTAATCTCATAAGTCTTTTTCCTTCAATGTTCTACTCTGCACTTTGAAACAGGAGAAGCAGCTATGCGGTACAGAGGGACAGCATGTCCTGTCCATGGGTTCATATTTCAATACTTAAAAAACACACAGGTGTGTAGGCAGGCTTGCATAATGGTAAGAACATGAACCTTGTATTAGACTCAGGTTCAAATCTTACTCTTGTGATCTACTAACTCTGTGACATTAGGAGGGTCACATTACCTCTTATCCCTCAGTCCTTCCTCTATAAAATGAGGTAATGATAAAATCTATCTCATAAACTCATTACAGAACACGATTACAACTCAGGTCTCCTAGTTTAGTTTCCATTAGATGCATAAATCCAAACATTTAAAAGATAGAAATGTTTCACAACATTCCAAGGCAAGAGATATTTTTGACCGCCTACCATATACTAGGCATTGTGTTAGGCACTGACGATATAGCAGTTTTCAAGTAGCTTAGAGTCTAGCTAAGGCAAATTTGCCTGCATCATTTTTTATACCCATTAGAGATACACAGAGATGATATTCACATACTAATTTATTAATAGGAGTCTACAGAATTAACATGCATGTAATAGTATTGGATCTACAGTTAATATGTTGCCCACTGTTAATTATAATTACCATTAATTATGGTTAATTTCCAACCGGACTTAACTCTTGGCAAAGTGGACAGACAGCACCTTCCTTCCATTTTGCTGCTTTAAGCAGGCAAGAGCAGCAGCTCAGTGAATCGGCAGGGAAGTCTATACTGAATGCTCTTCGAGTAAACGGCCTCTTCTGCATTAGACCAGTGACAGGATAAGTATGTGTTCCTGGCATCGAATCCTTGAGTTTAACTGTTTGTAATTATTGAGAGTGTATCCCCTCCCATCATACAGCTTAAAGTGACAAGAGGCTGGGTTCTCAGCAAGGACTGGGCACCACCAGTTTAAGTATTTTTTTTCCCCTTGTCCGGCTTACAGAGCATTCCCCAATTGCTTTGATTTCACATACGCACCCAGTCAATATTAATTTTCTGCTCTATAGTAACAACAAAAGAGTAAAATCAGAACGAGGAAACCCTGTTTTCCTCTATAGATAGATTGCATGGGAACAGTCAAAGGAGAAGTCAGAGGACTTGGCGAGATAGCCTGTTATTCAAAACCTGGGCTACCTTGACTTATTCCTGGGTTTTCTTGGAGAGTGGGGCAGGGATCAGCCTGAAGAATTTAGGTAGAACTTTTTTTTAAATTTTATTAAATGTTTATTTATTTACTTTTGAGAAACAGAGAGAGTGAGCACGTGGGGGGGAGTGGCAGAGAGAGAGAGAGAGAGAGAGAGAGAGAGAATCCCAAGCAGGCTCCACACTGTCAGCCCAGAGTTCTATGTGAGGCTCGAACTCACAAACCATGAGATCACTACCTGAGCTGGAACCAAGAGTCAGACGCTCAACCAACTGAGCCACCCAGGTGTTCCTTAGGTAGAACTTTTTAAGCGCAAGATAATTCACAAGATCAGATATTGATAAAGTAGCTCGTGGGATTGATTTGCATTTAGAATATGCACTATACATGGCATCCTCCCTCCAATAGAGGAAAGCTTAATTGTTTCCACAAAAAAAGCTCTAATTTATTTCTCACTGGGACTCCAAATTCAGCAGCACTTCCTTTCATCAGGCAGATGAAACTGGGAGCCAAGATTGATCTTTTATGCATCCTATGACACTGCAGATGAAAGCTACCTGCCCTGTTACAGCGCTATTCTTTAACATTTTATTTTTTTATTTTGGGGGGGATGAAATATCATGCTTTACACAATACTTATAAAATATCACATTGGCCACTGAGAGGCTCCTGTGTTCAAACATCTAGCCTCCCCTCCCCGCTGGTTCCTGCCCCTCTTCCAGTGTCCCATCTTGATCTTCACAGCTGAAGTCTATCCGGATTGTCCTCCTTTCTAGCTGACAGCAAGAGAGCCAATGAAAAATACCTTTTCCTGTTGCTGGGTGACTATGAACATTTTGAAAATATGTCCCATAAATGCAGCAACTTACAAGCTTGCCATTGGCTGGCTGGGGACCCTGTGCAGTGCTGACGCATGAGGCGGGCAAAAGAATGACAGGTGGGAAGGGCTATGCAAATATATTACCAGCCTGATGTTCCACTGGAGAGGAAAACTATTTCAAGGCTGAGTGACAACTATAACATACCCTGTTAGAAGAAAAATAAATCTCCCTGCGTCTACATTTAGGCATCTGAAGAACAGTTATGGGAATATGGCAGAAAAAAAGAAAAAAAACTCAAGGTTGTCTTACCCTCACATATCTGTTTCATGGTCTGATTAGCAGTTTTACCTGTCCTAGAAATATATGTGTATTTCTACATACCTTTTGCAGTTATGTATTGACGCATTTTAGAGTCCAAACTTGTTTATCCAGGGAAATAATTTTAAACAATGTCAAGGAAGCCTTTAAAATTTTTCTTTGTCTCCTTGTCTCTAGTGTCCTCTCCTTCACCTTCCTCCCCTGACCTCCAAGTCCCAACATCCAGCAGCCGCAGGATGTGGTCAGTGTCAGCACAGTACTGACTGCATTTTATCTCACTCTGTCCACTTAAAATATTTGCATCCTGGTGGGAGGATAAGAAAAGTCTTGTCTAAACAGCTTTGGGATTCTCTTGGCAGCCAGAGAAAGCTGTTTGGATACAAGTAACTGCTTTTGCTAACACCAGGGTTAACTGTTCATACACAAATCTGCCAGAGAGCCTCTAGGAAAGAATGCCCTTCTCCT
Organism: Panthera leo; assembly: GCF_018350215.1. NCBI lineage: Eukaryota > Metazoa > Chordata > Mammalia > Carnivora > Felidae > Panthera > Panthera leo. The sequence continues at coordinate 164,889,621 of NC_056686.1, forward strand.
AACTGAATTCTAATGAGGCCAGGAAGTAGATTAGGACTTGAGCTTTTACTGTGAGTTTCAAACATCAGAGCTAGGGATGTTTGGCCTCTCGATCTGCTCGATTCTCCAGTAAATCCTATCTAGTTCATGAAGAAATGGCCACTTGAGAAGGAATCTGTGGGTTATTGGTTGATCTAGTCGAAAGGGGCTTTCCTGGTTCTACATTAGCACCTCCAGGGCAGAAAAGCGATAGAAAGATGTGACTGTCATGTGATCAGGTGAGATAATTGTTAATGAGGAGTTCCTGGGCCAATTTATATTTATTTGCCTTACAAAATTTGGGTGAGTTTGAGAGCCAAATCAGGGTGACCATCAGAGGGGATTAGCTGTGGAAATAGAAATGCCTTAAGGATATAATAATACATTCTTTTCAATAATGCGATCCAGACAAAGTCACTTAGGAAACCACTATGGCAGATAGGTCAGAGAGACACTGGTGTCACTTAGTGTCTACATTAACAAATTATGAAGGGGGAGTTGTGAGCATCTCACCTGTGCTCCAGGAATTGTGTGCTTTCCACAAGAGAGGCCACAATAGGTTGGATAGGGACCAAAAGTCACATCTTAAAGTTCTGTGCATGTATACCTCATCTGTGAAGGACAGCTATAAGACTATCTACCTATATCCCTCTCCTTTCAAGGAGACCATGCATTCTACTCCAGCCAGGCTGTTTCCACTCTGGACCTGACATATTGTTCTAGGACTATGCCCCTGTCACAGTTGGTTGTCACAGTTGGTTGGTCCAGGGATCAGCGCTTGACCCAAATTGGACCCACTGGCAAACTTCCCTGAGATTCTCCAAACTGCAACTTGGAAATAATTCTTTCTGGAAGGGATTGCCAAAAGATGAGAAACTTAGGCCTTGACACAGGCCATGTTTATGCCCTTTGTAAGGAAAGCCAGACTGCACTGAGCATACCCAGGGGCTCCATGCTGCATGCATGTATACGGCTCTGCACATTTGGCTCAAGGGGCCCCCGGGTGCTTGTTGCTGCCAGCTCCAGGAGTGGCCAGGGGAATCTGCCTGCAGTGGTTGGCTTTGCAGGAGTGCAATCGGTGGGGCAGGTTGTCCTGCATTCTGGGACCTGGCAACCACTCAGCTCTGACTTCTCATGAGTGAATCACGATGCAGTGGGAGCAAGAGCTCACATGGAGAGAGACGCCTGGTCACAGCCTAGTGCAGACAGGGACATTCCTAACAACAGCATACTTGGACCTTTGGTTTTTTAAGGGGGTTATCAAAATAATCAGCCTTTGCTCTCACACATAACTCTTCAGAGAACCAGAGGAACGCTGTTTTCAAAGGGATCACTGATGGTTTGAAAGATATTCTAAGCAGAAAAATAAGTTTCTCTGTGGTTTTAAAGGGAGGGTGAGTTCTATGATTTTTCGTATTAGAGCAAAGTAGTCATAGGGAGCCTCTCTCCCTCTTGTCTTTCTTGTCTAAATTCTAGGGCTTTCCTGCTGGTGGTGAGGGGGAGAGTGCAAAGTGTCCTTCTTTAAAATCCAGCTTAACATTTCATGTTTGACAAATTTAAGCCAGTGGTGAGGATGGCCACCTGTTCCTGCAGAAACCACAAAACTTGATTTTCACAGAACTCCCTTCTGTCTCTGGAAAGGCCCAAGATTAATTATAATGTATGTTAGGAAAGTGAACCTAGTATACAGAAGAATGGGATCATTCAGCACGAGAACTGTTTGGGATTTACCCTTTGAGGGGAAAGATCACTTTTAGATCCTACAACCTGTCCCTTGATGTTGATATTCCAGAATGCTGAAGTCTGAGAATACACATCTGCTTAAGCAGTAGTCCTGGATTGTCTCACCACTATGTAACCTTGAACACACACACACACACACACACACACACACACACACCCTTAGTAAAGTCTGTTGAAATCTGAACTCGTCTATTAAGAACCTAAGCCTTAGAATTCAGAAGGGCTCATAATCAGACCAAACCAGGACCAAACCAGGACCAGAAGAATGTAAAGCAGGAAGGATTCCATGTCTGTTATCACAGAAAGGGGATATCACAAATTCAGCATGCTTATCCCTATCTCGATTTCTTAATTTGTAATACAGGGAAGGCACTGAAAACACACCTGGCACCTGGTAAAATGTTCATTAAATGTTTGTTATTTTCCAGGTGACCGTCACACCGAGTGAACTGAGCACATACTGGGTGGGAGAGTCCCAAAAAAGGACCTCAGCAGCAGGAAGTGAGGTCTCCAAACTGGCAGTATGCAATGTCCCTCAGCTGCCTGGTTCATAAACGGGATAAAGTCACTGATGCCTCCTTTAAAGGCTTCTGTTAACATCCAATGAAATAAGAGCTGTGAAAGCACACTGAATCAGAAGGAACGCTGTGGCTATAAAACACTACTCTTAGCGAGTAGCAATATTTAAAAGTATATAATGATTGGTATCATGTTATCCTACAGTAAGCCCAGAAAATGTATTTGAAAGTCCATCCACCTGTAGATGGTTAACAGTGGAATAGCCTTTAAGCCTTTTATCCCTGGATAGGTTGAAAAAAGCCTACCCTTTTTAAAGTCTCACCAGCCCTTCTTACAATCTCCTCTTTCATGGGTGTGTGGATTTGATTACAATGAGACTAAAGGAAGTACCTGTAGGCCCTGCTCTGGGCCAGCTTCTAGGGCCAACTATGAGGCCATTCTACACAGCCCCCAACCTGGGGGTAGGAGATAAAATCTATTTTGAGCTTGGAACCCTTCTACAATGTGGTCTTGTAGAAAGGACTGTAGAATTTTCTTTTATGGTGTGACTATAACAGATTTTCAATTTTTATTAAAATTCTTACTTCTTTACGTCCTAATTTCTTTCAGTCCCAATCATATATTTGAGGCCCTGGATAGAAACATCAGCCTGTATTGGCTGACAGCCTTAGAATAGTCTCTGTGGCTATTCTTGTTCATAATGCTGAGTTTAATTTCTCAGGTTTATGTATATTGGCATCAAATCCAAAGATAGCAAAATCCCGCACAGATACTGTGTCATTGACTATGGACGTTCTAGTGCCTGGGTAAGGTGTTGTTTTTGCAAACTCCGTGAATTGCTTCTAGGGTAACAAAAGGAACCCCAAACAGAGTTACTATTCCTCCGGCACCCATCACCAGCATTCCTGCTGAAGGGGAGAGTGCTGAATGGCTCCACCAGCTCTAGCAATGACAGGAATGCATTCAAAGGCACAGGGCACAGCCACACAGATGGCTGCGTTCAAGTCCTGTTTATACACATACCGCAGTACACGCAGCAATAAAAATAATTAATGGCGCATCCGACCTCTGGATACCCACCACACCACGTCGTCATCAGCTCCCAGCGCCTCCACAGCAGCTCTCCTGTACCCGCTGGCTGGTTCCTTGGGATCCAGCCAGCAAGAGGGCTTTGCTCAGGCTTTGTTGATAAGGCTGAACCAGAGGGGAGATTTCCCCAGTCCTTGCACCTCGTGCCTCGGCAAATGAATAAGCTGCCTGTGTCATTAACATATTCTAGGTCATGTGCGCACACAAACATTATTATATCTTGAAATTACTTTTAAATTACTGTCTTTTGGGTTCTTACCATTTTTCCTAGAACTGTGGCTCAGTAAATCCTTACGTGGAGCAAGGATGGCACCCAGTGGCCAAAACGTTTCATCTCAGATCTTGTTTTCTCACAGATTTTCCATTGCTTGTCTCTTTGGATATAACGAACTGCCATAAGATCTTTTTTCCAAAGCCACAGTTGACACTCTACATCACTTGACTATCCCTTTAAGCTAAAGCACATGCAAGCACACACACACACACACACACACACACACACACACCATACATATTCACATATACAAACTGAGGCAATATACAGAGGTTAATTCAGAATCATAACTTTCAAAAATCCTTAAAAAGACCTTAGAATCTTATGTTAAAGTCGTCATATTTCAGATATGCAGATTACTGCCCATGATGTCCCTAATAGCATGTATCGCTATAGGAAATATTATACAAATATAAACCCAATCTCACATTCTTCACTTCATATCTTTCCCAAAATAGTCTCTAGTTCATGAGTTCTCATGCCTTAAACCTAAGACTTTATCTCCTGACAAGTGCTTTATCCTTAAACGGATGTTCACAATCTCACATCCTTGTTATCTGTATTACAAGGTACTTGGCAGGCCTGGAGAATACAGGATAATAAAGTGGGACTGCTCTCTTTCCTTTGAGCTTTCCAGATGTCGAGAGATTTCTATATAGCTAGATAGCCAATCAGACTATAAGGAAGACAAGCAAGATGTCAGAATAATGGATCATATACCTACTTGCTAAGAATGATGCAATATCTCCATAATGTTTGCTGTTTCCAATTTCCTTAGGTTTCTAAGCAGTCTGAAACCCCAGGGCGAGAAGTCACATGGATAGCACAACCATAATACAAAAATAAGTTTCTAATAAAATAGCATTATGTATCAATTGCCCAAAGAGTACCACAAAAAGCCTCTTTTTAAATGTCTATGTTAAAGTTCAGCCTCAAATTCCGTTTTTCTCAGACATCAACACCATTCAGGCTTATTTGGCCCCACAAACTGTCAAAATGCCACAGTTTCCAAGAATAACAGTTACGTCAAAAGAAATGACTTCAGGATAAAATTCCATGCTATTCCTTACATTTTCCTCTTCAGTACTTGAAATGAAGCATTGTCTTCAAGGTCAAAACAAAACACTAGAGAGAAAAAAATCAAAGCCAAATACACGCATTTTTCTTGCTGATTCTTTGGTTCTTGGTCACCTTGTATGTAAATTGGAGCTATAATGACCCTGCCCTCAACAAGAGGTTGTGAGGCTCCAGTGAGATAACAGGTAGGAAAACGTTTTTTATGCCCTGCTAAGTAGTATCATTTAAGGCATTATAATTATTTAAACATTTATAGGTAGGCTTAGTGTATAGTTTCTATACTGATGAGATTCAGATCCTTGTTCTACCTAAAATAATCACTTATCTTTCTCATGAGTATTACCGTAAAATGTTACCTTCAAATATAATGTAGCCATGGTGGGTTTCGGAAATCACTTATTATATGTAATTACATCAAACTGAGCCAAGTCTTCCACCAAATACTCCAATTTTTTAAATAGAGCTTAAATTTAAAAGCTTTGGGTATTCAGAAATTATAAGAGCCCCAAGATATTTTGTCAACTTTATGTTGCTTTATGTTTTATTTTCCCCTTCCTCCTGGAGATAAATTTTATAGGCTCATAAAATTATAGCATGTTATAGCTGAAAATGGCTTTGTTGTGAAGATGAGGAAACCGGAGGTCTAGGAATTTTATTACTTTTTTCTTTTTTTCCTTTTTTTTTAGAAATTTTAAATGAACTGAGAAGTCTGGTGGCTGTTTTGTCTACTTCCATGTTTGCTCTCTTTTGTCTTACTGTGTCTGTGGCCTTCCAAAGGCTGCTTAAAAACAGACAGCTCTGGCAACAAAGACGTTGTCTCCTAACTTGGCATTTCATATTGTGCCCTGAGATCAGTAGAATCATGATTTATGCACATTTTTAAGATTTTGGATGGATCCACTGTCAACTGAGAGAAAACATGCAAAACTACCAAAGCAGCACACAATTTCAAAAATAGGTAGAAAGGACAGAAAATGGGACCATACAAATGAAAAAAATTAGAAAGACATCCTGAGATTCAAGAAAATAATGGTTTCGACAAACGTAGTCATCAGGATGGTGGTAGCAGGAGTGAAGAATCACATCTAATAGAGGCATGCCTCATTTTATCGCACTTTGGTTTATTGCACTTCGCAGGTACTTCGGTTTTTGCAAAATGAAAGTTTGCGGCAGCCCTGTGTTGAGGGAGTCTATCAGTGCCATTCTTCCAAAAGCGTTTGCTCACGTAATGTGTCTGTGTCACATTTTCCTAATTCTCAATCCACTACAAACTTTTACATTATTAAATTTGTTATGGTGATCAGTGATCAGTGATTATGACTTGCTCAAAGCTCGGAAGATGGTTAGCCACTTTTAGCAATAAAATATTTGTTAATTAAGATAGGCACATTGTTAGACATCATGCTATTGCACAGTGAATAGATATAGTAGAGTGTCAACAAAACTATTACATACACTGGGAAACCAAAAAATTCATTTGACTTGCTTTATTGTGATATTTGCTTTATTGCTGGAACCAAACCCTCAGTGTTTCTGAGGTATGCCTGTATTAAAGAAATTGCTGAATCAACTAAGAATGACAAGGGGCCTTTGCCCAAACTAGGGAAGGACAGATATTGTCATTACTGAACACTCCAAAGAGAATATGCTAAACAAAGAAAATGCATCCCTTTCTTTTCATATAGTTCAGGCTTCTTAGGAAACTAGTAAACAAGAACCTAAAACAGGTGTTGAGAAAGAATTTGCGACACTCTTAATGTCATAAATCCTTACTCCAAAATTGACTCACATGTTGTAAACACCTCTGCCATCAAAACTGCAAACAGTTCAATGAATTTGGTAGACATTTCTCCAGCACCCAGGTGCAAGCGGCACTTTAGGAAATATAAGGGTTACAAAAATGACTAAGACAAGGATTCACTCCTAAAAATGCTCCTGGTTTAACCAGGTGATTGGGCAGGTGCATAAAGATTTACATCGCAAGGTAGAGACTGATATGTATAATGAAAAAATGGCAAACGAGCAGATCACTTCTGCCTGAATTACAGTGAGAACGACTTCATGGAGGGGGCGCAACTGAGCAGAAGCAGATTGTCAGGCCTCTATGCAAAGATAGAGGCAGGAATGGGAGCAGAGATAGAGAAGGGCAGAGAATGGACAGAAAATATCTAACATAGCTCGTGGGAAGGGTCGGTCAGGGGGAGTATGGGAAGCCAGATGGAGTAGTGAACTGGAGGTGAGAGTTCAGAGCAGTTTTTAAAAGTATCATTATAATGAATGATCAGTTTCAGGTGTACAACACAGTGACTCAACTTCTCTATACGTTACGCTGTGCTCACCATGAGTGTAGCTACCATCTGTCACCCTACGCTAGAACTGTGTCATTGACTATATTCCCTGTGCTGTACCTTTTATTCCCATGACTCATTCATTCCATAACTGAAGCCTGTGTTTTCCACTCCCCTTCACTCATTTTAATGTCCAACTGAAGAATTTGAAATGATGGAATCATAGATGTTGAACTCTTTGAGAAGGAAGACTGGCACCAACAGAAGAGTACTGTTAATCTGTCCACTATGCACAGGATGAATTTGGGAATAGGTCTTAAGAACTTATTTTAAAAAGGGAGGGATGGGGCACATGGGTGGCTCAATCAGTTAAATGTCCGACTTCGGCTCAGGTCATGATCTCAACGGTTCTTGAATTTGAATCCTGCATCGGGCTCTGTGCCAATGAGAGAGAAAAGGTGGCAGGGAGACCAGGTAGGGGGGCATGCAAACAATGGTCTGAATGAGAAAGAATGAGAGTCTGAGCTGGTGGTAACTGTGAGGATGGTGGTGGCATGGGAGACATTCTCAAGTCCTCTGTTCCATGAGGGAACAGCACACGGGATTGAGGACATATGAGGACACAAAGGTCACTGGGTAATTACGTCAAGTGTGCCCCTGGAGAGGAGGGGGAGGGAAGCTCCTATGTATACCGAAGGAAACGCAGAAGAAAACCAACCATTATGACTGCCAAACCAAACCCACATCATTGAGGTGAGGGGGCATCAATTTCCCAGTTCTGTACCTACAGTCACAGATGGCTTTAACTAGAGGAAAACCAGAGAGAGGGGAGAGTGAGATAGTCCGAGCTGCCCCAGGGTTCTGGAAACCCAGAGGGTCTGATCCCTCTGGCCTCTATAGTTGCCTTCATTGTTCAGACATCAGTGCTCCAACAGGGCCACACTATTGCCCTCCACTCCTGTCTTCCCTGGGCCTTCATGACTCATCACTGCTCCAAACCCAAAAATGAACTGCCTTTTATTTCATTCCCTCAGGGTCAGACTCCCTGGGCCTTCATGTGTTCCACTCAAGGAGTGCAGGGGACCAGCTGTGTTAATGTGTGGAAGCAAGAAGGTGGGAGAAAGCCTTCCAGGCGCATCCTTCCTCCCAGGGAAAGTAAACATCCACTGTGACCTTTTGGAGACAGTGTCCCTATTTTGTTTCCAAATGGAAAGAAGTGATCAATAATGGTTGTTTACGCTGACCTGAAAGGAGGTCAGGGTCACCACAGGAGGGCCTGGTGGGTTCTTGAAGAGCCCTCAACTCATAGCCGCGTAGTTCAGCAGTAGAAAAGGCCAGCCTGGACTTGCAGCCCCAGTTCTCCTCACACCACTCCCCTCCCCACTACTTTCCATACTCAAGAGTGAGAAAGTGTAACCATCTTTTTTTTCTGAGCTAACATTTCATTAAGACACTACTCATAAAGAGAACCCCATATGATCACATGGACATTTGGACACAGAACACTCCACATATTTATGGGCATGTCCCAGTGGTGCTGGGTGCATGGCTCAGTCTGCTGCCTTAGGAGCAGGAGATGCCCTTTAGGATGCTGATCCAGCTGTTTCCCCTGCAGCCAATTTCCCACTGAAGGTTCAATAACTTTCCCTGATTAAAAAAAAAAAAATCTTGGAAATTAAACTCAGCATAGCTACTATTTAAAGTAAAAACAACCCCCTAAAGTTAAGAGGTGGGGACAAGAGAGTAGGTTAGGTGTAAGATGAGTCCCAAATTCCATTTATACTGCTGCGAGGTCATCTTTTTAAACAACCTTAGAAGTATGCCAAGGTGAACTGGAAAGTTGTTGGTTGTTGAGATTTCCAAAGGTAGCATTTCAGAAGACTGTGAGGGCTGAGGCTAGAGAAACAAGAGAAAGCTCTCCTTCCTCCCGGGCCCCCTGAGGTCCTGGATCACCCCCTGGACTCTGGAGGTGTCACTGTGGGAGCACCCGGCCCGCAGGAGAGGAGCTAGAAGGTGCTTCCTACTGACCGCGGTAGGGAACATGGGCTCCCCAAACCTCTGCCCTACCTTGCTCCTCCCTGCCTTGGCAGTTGCCTCATTACTTGGGTTTGGGTAAGTGCCGTAGTGTTGTCCTCTGTCTACCCAGGACACTTTTCCTCTGCAAGAAGCTGCTGCAAGGACTGGACTTTTCCACGGCTTTGGAAATAGAGTTGGCAGGGCAGTGGCCAGCAGATGTCCTGTCTTTGTGCAATTAGAAAAAGGTGCATCCTTTGGGAGGTCAGTTACTAAAAGGTATGCCATCACTTGACCAGCCAAGTAGGGGTGAGCCCCACCTCCTGCCTCCTCAGGGACACCCCTCGTGCAGGGACTCTTGTGCAGGACCTGTGACAAACACATCTACCGGCACGACTGCCACGGTGGTTCTGAGTGAGGAAGCTTCTTATGATAACATTTGAATATTTCATGGATCAAAGATGTCTACTCAAACTTAATTACTTAAAAAAAAAGCCTAGTATATCCCATCCTATTGCCCTGCCCGTCCGCTGCCCTCCATCTCACAGAGGAGACCATAAGGTCCTATTTTTGATGTAGCTATGTAAAGGCCACAAGGAGTACCTATTCCTTGGCACTTTATTTTATTTTATTTACTTTACCAGGATGTTAATTTGTGGCCCAGGCATTAACATTGATAACTTGAAATATGCAAGAGGTAGTCCAAACCCAAACACCCAACATGAGTTATTGGTGTTTAATTACTGAGGCAGTTAAATAGTGCTGTAAACGAGTTCATCTCTGATTGCAGCCATAACCCATGCAGTTTGGAATTGAAAGAAGAGATGATAAAAGGTGGCAATATAACATGAGAACGTCCATGAGTTGATTTTAATTGGTAAACTGGCATATATAGTGATAACTGTTTGGTCTGTCCACCGCATTGGAATCTTAGGGAAGTGCATAAAATTACAGGAGCATATAATTGGTGCACTAAACTCATTTTCTTATGTTATCACAGCTGGCATCTTCAGGTTATTAAAAGCCTTTAAACCAGTCATCTTCAAAGAGATCTAATTGTCAATATGGTCTTTATCCATTATTCCTGTTAGCACCGAGCAGAAGAAATATAAACAGGCACTAAAATCTGCACAAATTTTCTGTGCACGCCTTTCTTATTTCAAGTTCAAGGAAGATCAGTAAATGTTAATGAGGACAAAAACCATTCTTTAAATCCTTCTTTCTTCATTCAATGCACAAGGCAATCAGCCCGTAAAGGATAAATTATTAATATTATAGCCTCAACCAGACTTTTAAAAAGTTAATTCATTAGTTCCAGGAAGTTCTGTGATCATTTTGTGTATAGGTGGTTCTCCAAAATCCCAAGGTATAAATAATATGTCAGAACCATAAAAATAAGCTTAGGTTCTGACATTCTTTGCTGAGCAATTATATGTTGTTTCATCTACTTATTCTGGCTAGATAATCCAGGAATTCTTCTAGAATGGTTTTCACCTTCTGAGCACCATTCACCTACCTACCACCACACACCCACGGAGGAAATTTTCCCAATTGGAGAAATAGAGTTAATAGAACAAAGCAAAACAAAAGTAAAAGCATCTTCTCCCTCTGCTATGGTATTTCACAATAGGAAAAGAAATCCCCAAGCATGGACAGGTGTGAAATAGGAAGATAAGATATGAAAAAAGGTAAGGAGCTACCAGCCCAGCATTAATGATGATTAAAGATTGACTACAGGTTTATCATATATGAAATCTGTGTTCCTTTAAACCATCCCGCCTAGGAGTACAAATGGTAGTGAATTGAAAACAATTAATGGTATGTATTATCCTCTCCAATAGGATCTCCCTCTCTTCTACTTATTTCTGAGACATCCCTGGGTATATCTTATTTGTCCTTAAAATGTGACCACTCAGCCTGAATTCATCCCTTTAGCCTTTGCTGGCCATTTTGGTAGAAGGTGCCTTGCTTCTGGTCTATCTGAGGCTTCCTTCCATTGGGCTGCTGCTTTCTGTTGCATTCTACTGGCACTCTGGAACCCTCATGCTCTTAGAGTCATTTATTGTACTGAAACTGTACTAAGGGCCATAACTTTTGTGTCTACTCATGTTTTTAGCTGAGAAGATGAATCCATAGGAGGCTGTGGTAAGGGACAGATTCAAGAGACAAACCCCATGCTGAACTTGGAACCATCCAGAGGCCTCAATTTCCACCAAGAAAAGTTCTTGACTAGGAGGCCTCCTAGTCTCTTGCGTAAACAACCACATCCCACTGGCATTCTCAGCATATCTGAATCCCAAATGCAATGTAGTTTCAGCTGTAACTGGACTCTGACCTGTATTTGACCTCCAGATCCTTCTCAGTACTAGCTGATGACATTTCTTCCAAACCCTGACTTAATCTCTGAATCACTGATCACTAGCTTGGTCCCAGCTGCACATAATCCATCAACTCAGCAATCCTTGCAATGATGAAATCTCATAGATAACTCTGAATGCAGATTTCAAATCTCTCTCTCTCTTTTTTCTTTAATATCTCTGCTAAAAATTACGGTAGGTAGCAAAGTTTACTACATATATACGTTTTTACATATTTATTTTGAGAAAGAGTGAGAGAGAGAGCAAGAGCACCCCAAGTGGGGGAAGGGCAGAGAGAGAAGGAGAGAGAGAATCCCAACCCGGCTCAGTGCTGACAGCAAGGAGCCCAACACAGGGCTTGATCTCACGACCCATTGAGGTCATGACCTGAGCCAAAATCAAGAGTCGGGACGCTTAACCCACTAAGCCACTCAGGTGCCCCTACAGTATATTTGAATGTATGCATGGTTTAGTTGTACATAGTGGTCAAAACAAAGCATTTATTTATTGCTATTTAGTTACAATGTTAGGAAACTGCCATTGCACATATTCCAGTGTGAAATTTTAGTAAATACTTTTCAGTGTCTATGTGCAGGATTATTTTAAGCTCACTACATTTTAATCTTATTGCTGCAGTTACAAGACATCAGCTACCAATTATGATAATGTTTTGTTTACTTTATATATCAAGAAAAAAAGCCATTAGGTTAAAATTATCTACTATATCTCAATTACATTGTAATAAGATACTTACCAATATCTTTCAGGATAAAATCTGGAATAAATTAGCTAAGTTAATACTCTTGATAATTTTAAGATGAAATAACCCTTTGTTCTCAAATTTAAATACTTCATATTTTTAGTATGTTTGTGAGCTAACAATAGAAAAGCAAATTCCAGACAATAGTGTTTTCCTTACTCTAAGGAATTAAGAATTAAGGCCGAACAAAGGGCAATACCTTCAGAGAGTACAGAGCTATTGATTTTGGCCTGCTGTGATTCTGGACATGTCCCATCAAATAGCTCCTGCAGTCATATTTAGTCCCACTGTGAGCTTTGCTGTCTTTCTTCCTGCCTGTCCCTTCCTTCTTTTAGAAATGATGATAATTATAAGAGCAGTAAAAATATAAAGTATAAAACAGTAAGAACAGTAAAATATTTGTGGCAAGTTATTTCCATAAATAGGATTTCTAGGTAACTAAATTTCATTAAAGTACAAACGCTTTAAATATTTTTGATGGACATATTTATAAAATATAAAACATAAAAAATAATTATATGTAACCATGGTTTTAACATTTTCTTAGTGAATAACTGTTTTGAGTTACAGAACACTGATGCTTTTTGGATTCATTCATTCATCCATCCATTCAACAAATAATTACTGAATACTACTGTGTCCCCAGAGCTGTAGAGATAGAGCACTGAACACAACATACAAAACGTGCTGCCCTGCGGCCCCTGGGTGGCTCAGTTGGTTAAGCATTCAACTTTTGATTTTGGCTTGCTTTGTCATGATCTCATGGGTTCATGGGATGGAGCTCTGCACTGGGCTCTGTGCTGACAGTGCAGAGCTTGCTTGGGATTCTTTCTTTTTCCTCCCTCTCTGCCTCTCCCCTGCTTGTGCTCTCTCCCTTTCTCTCTCTCAAAATAAATAAATAAACTTAAAAAAAAAAGTGTTGCCCTAATGGCACTCACATTCTAGCTGGTATGTAGGATGCTTCTCTCTATAACAAGAAGGCCCTGACTGCCATGGTTTGGGTTGTTTTGTCTCCTTCCTCTGCTGTCAGCTGTCACCTCCTGCTGGCAACATATCTCTTCCTGATCTGGGTTACCACTGCATGTCTTTTCCTAAGCCTCTCATCAAGCCAATAGGACCATATCCCTGGATGGAGCCCACGCAGCTTACTTTATGCCCATGCTAGATGGGCTGCTCCCTGTCCTTCTGAGCAGTTCCCTCATCCCTACTCTGAGTTTGGAGTCTTCCCTTGTTTCCTTTCTTTATCAGTGTGACTCAACTCTAATGATCTGATTCAACGATCAGGTACAAAGGTCTCTGTGCCATTCTTCCATGAATGCATGTATGTGTAAATGAAACTCCTAATTAGAAGACTAGCCATCATCAGTGTTATTACATACTAATGTGTATTGGTACAGCACAAAACACTATCTTTCTTATGGTTGTTGTGGTTAACCCAATAATTCTCTGAACCTCCACAAAAACAAAAAGGCAGACATCATAGACTTCATAAGGGTGCAAAATCAGGTTTCCCACACTCTCATATATTGACCATGGCTGGTTAGAAGTGCGGGGAAAGGAACAAGAATTCTGGGCTGCCTTTAAGGGAACGGTGGTGAGTGAGGTGAAAAAGAATATCTAGGGGCACCTGGCTGGCTCAGTTGGTGTAGCATGTGACTCTTGATCTCAGGGTTGTGAGTCTGAGCCCCACGCTGGGTGTGGAGATTACTTAAAAATAAAATCTTAAAAAAAAAAAAGAAAGAAAAAGAATATCTAAGACTCATTCACAGACTTATCCAATGTTGGAGCTGGAAGAAGGTCCCACTGAACAGCAGTGAACATGGTGGTTAAGAACTCAAGTTCCGGGGCTGCATTGCCTGGCTATAACCCTTACAATCATTTGATCTTGGCCTATATACTTAACATCTCCATGCCTCAACTTATTCATCTGTAAAACAGTATACTTCACAGGATTATGAGATTCAAATGAATTAATGCAGGTAAAATGCTTTGTGTTGTGCCTGGTCCATAGTAAGCATTTGACAAGTGTTAGCTATTGTTGTCCTATTTTTTTGCAGATGAAAACACACAGATTTTAAGTGAACAGAAAGAGGAAAAACCAATGCCAAAGCCAGGTGTTCTGATTCTTACACAGATTTTTTTCCCTAATATCCCACCTACTTAGCAAATGGAAATAAATAAATAAATGATCATGAAGGGGCTGCTCTATTATATTTAAATCCCCTTTCCCCTCTAAGACTGAAATATCCAAGCACACCTATGCCCAGTTCTATTCCTTAACACCTAATGGGCGGGAGTGATTCTACAGAGGCAAATGACAAAGGATCAGAAAGCTGCGTAACATTATGTACTGGCAAGGCACTCTTTGCTTCCTTACCTTAAACTTGTCAACTTCAGCTTTTGAACATGTTGCATGGTATGACAGCACCTGATTCAGAAGAAAAGGAAAAAAAAAAACCCTTTAATAACTAGACATGACTCTATTTTCTGAAATTCTCCTGGCTTAAAAAGAAACTCAGCTCATTATACCACCATGATAATAGTGAATTTTTTTATTGAAGAATAATTGACATACACTATCCTATTAATTTCAGGTATACATCACCATGATCTGATATTTTCATACATTACAAAATGAGCCTCATGCTAAGTTTAGTTACCATCTGTCACCATATAGTTATTACGACATTATTGACTGTATTTCCTATGCTGTACATTATATCCCCAATGACTTATTTATTTTATAACTGGAAGCTTGTGCCTCTTAATCCCCCTCACCTATTTCATCTCCACTCCACCCACACCTCCCCTCTCTGCTGACTAACAGTTTATTTCTTATATCTATGAATCTGCTTCTGTTTTGTTTTATTTGTTCTTTTTTTGTTTTTAGATTCCACTTATGAGTGAAATCATACAGTATTTGTCTTCCTCTGCCTGACTTATCTCATTTAGCATAATACCTTCTAGGTCTACCCATGTTGTTGCAAATGGCAAGAATTCATTCTTCTTTTTAATGGCTGAGTAATATTCCATTATATATATATATATATATATATATATATATATATATATATATATGCATACATATATATATATGTGTATATATATATATATATATATCACATCTTCTTTATCCACTCATCTACTGATGGACACTTAGGTTGCTTTCATATCTTGGCTATTTTAAATAATGCTGCATAGAGGTGCCTGGCTGGATCAGTTGGTTAAGTCTAACTTGATTTCGGCTCAGGTCATGATCCCACGGTTCACAGAATTAAGCCTTGTGGTGGGTGCTGCACTAACAGCTTGGTGCTTGCTTGTGATTCTCTGTCTCCTCTCGCTCTGTCCCTGCCCAGCTAATGGGCTTTCTCCCTCTCCCTCTAAATAAATAAATAAATAAATAAATAAATAAATAAATAAATAAAGCTGCAATAAACATATGGGTGCACATATCTCTTTGAAATAGCATTTTCATTTTCTTCAGATAAATACACAGAGGTGGAACTGCTGGATAATATAGTAGTTTTATTTTTAATTTCTTGAGGAACTTCCATACTGTTTTCCGTAGTGGCTGTACCAATCAATATACATTCCCACCAAAGCATACGAGGGTTCCCTTTTCTCCACATCCCCACCAACACTTGTTACTTTTTGTTTTTGTTTTTGTTTTGATAATAGGCAATCTGACTGGTGTGAGGTGGTATCTCATTGTGGTCTTCATTTGCATTTCCCTGATGATGAGTAATGTCAAACATCTTTTCATGTGTCTATTGGTCATCTGTAGGTCTTCTTTAGAAAAATGTCCATTCAAGTCCTCTGGTTGGTTGTTCTTTTGATATTAAATGGTATAAGTTCTTTATATATTTTGGATATTAACCCCTTATCAGATGTATGATTTGCAAATATCTTCTTCCATTCAGTAGGTGGCCTTTTTATTTTGTCTATGGTTTCCTTTGTTGTGCAGAAGCTTTTTAGCTTGATGTAGTCCTATTTGTTTATTTTAGCTTTTGTTGCCCTTGCCTGAGGAGACTCTTCCAAAAAGAAATATCGCTAAGAGTGATGTCAAAGAGCTTCCTGCCTCTGTTTTCTTCTAGGAGTTTTATGGCTTCAGGTCTTACATTAAAATCTTTAATCCCATTTGAACTTATTTTTGCATATGGTGTAAGATAGTACTCCAATTTCACTCTTTTGTGTGTAGCTGTCCAGTTTTCCCAACATCATTTATTGAAGAGACTGTGTTTTCAACGGTGGATTTTAATGTACACGAAATTTCCCATAACTGTGACACAGACTGTTATCCATGCAATTGCAGTGGAATCTATTATAATGCTGAATGGAGCTGCAGTCCACATGAAAGGCTAAGTATTTTATACCAGGATGTTTTTATAGTTATTTCATCAAAGGGACATGATGTGGCTGGCTCAAGATCACAGCTCCCAAAGGACACGAATATTTGTCCTGTGAAATGCTCTGGAACGTAAATAAATAAAAAGGCTGTGGGTGGTGTAGGTCTCTGTGTGTGTTTGTGTGAACTGTGGCAGACACTGTATATTGCTGACTCAACTTTCATTTCTGGTCTATTCTCACTTGCCTGCTTTTATTATGTAGGAAAGATTGTGCTGATATGCCCAACCATCTGCAATGTCTTTTGTAAGAGGATTATATTTCCCTGCCTTACTGACAGCCTTAGTATATGACTGGCATTAGACAATGCAGTGCGGGGCGGGGGGGGGGGGGGGAAGCAACAGATACCATCCTGAAGCACTCTTCAAGAGCCTTATATGGTTCTGCCATCTCCTGTTTCCTTCCACCATGGGAAGTGTGTAGCCCAAGAAGGGCTGCTCTCTCAGCCTGGACCCCAAAATGAAACAGGTACATTAGGCACAGCCACAGCCACCCCACAGCTGTTGGTGTGTCCTGTGAGTATGAAATCAAACTTTGTGGTTTATCGCTACATTGCAACTTACCGAATCAGAGGCTTAAAAGTCAAAAGTCCAATTCACAGGCTCCCTGTATCTGGGAGAAGTCCTGTGGAGTGGACGTGTGATGCTCCTCTGGTCAGTGAAATGTAAGTGGGAGTGCTGGGGCTGCCTCTTGACCTTTTCTTTGGCCTGAGAAACAGCTATAAGGCTTGGATAGTCTGTGCAGCAGATACAGGCAGCAACATCTGTGCAGCAAAGTCTGGTGTCTATGAGGTGAAAACTATGAATGACTGCTTGTTATGGCTGGTAGAGCAGAACGGGAAAGAGAAATGAGTCTGGCCCTGGACTGCCCTGCCTCAGACTTTTTGTTACCCAAGACAAATAAACACACATTTGCTTAAGTCAGTATTGGAATGTTACAAGGTGTATCTATATATGTCTCTCTAGATCTACACACACACACACAACTTGTAAGTTACATATTTTATACTACCAATCCCATGCTTAATCTATACAAACTTCAAACAAATAAATCTAGGAAGTGCTAAATCATTTCAACTACCAATCTTAGAGAACTGCATTATACATTTGGTTCTGAAAAGTAAAATAACACATTTTCTCTTGTTAAATGCAGCATTTCCCAAATCTAATTAGCCACAGAACTCCCTTTTAGATGATACTGTATATTAATCTAGTAACATTCCAACCTAATAGCCTATTGGCCAAAAACTCTGAGAAATGTTGATGAGAAACATACACCATCTGTAGCAGGGCCACAATGGAGACAGTGTCACAGGGGGCAGATCACAGCCTCTCGAGCCAGCTTCCCAGGTATGGGAGTTTGGGCAAGTGTCTTAGTCTTCTCTACACCATTTTGTAAAATGGTATAATACTAACACTAAATAGGTATCTCCTGCTTAACATCCATAAGCTATTGTTGAAAATCAGGTTCCACCTGAAAATGCCAACAGGGAGCCTGTTTTCCATTATTTTTAATTGAAAAAAATTATAATGCATTATAAAACATGCAACGACTTCCTGCAACTTAATGAAAACACAGTAAAATTAATATGTATGTATGCAACAAGAAAATGTGAGGTTACAAATGGCTTCAAGTGTTTATTTTCTGATAATAACCAAAACAGTCTTAACAAAAAGTTGCTTTATATTCAGTGGTGTCTTCTCTCCCATCATAAACACCTTGATCTGTTAAGTTTCTCAGGATCCCCATAAGAGTGAAACCATATGGTATCTGTCTTTCTCTGTATGGCTTATTTCACTTAGCATAACACTCTCCAGTTCCATCAATGTTGTTACAAAGGGCCATATTTCATTCTTTCTCATTGCCACGTAGTACTCCATTGTGTATATAAACCACAATTTCCCATGGGGGAGGGGAAGGGAAAAAAAAAAGAGGTTAGAGTGGGAGAGAGCCAAAGCATAAGAGACTGTTAAAAACTGAGAACAAACTGAGGGTTGATGGGGGGTGGGAGGGAGGGGAGGGTGAGTGATGAGTATTGAGGAGGGCACCTTTTGGGATGAGCACTGGGTGTTGTATGGAAACCAATTTGACAATAAACTTCATATATTGAAAAAAAAAATAAACACCTTGATCACTCACTTCTTTTCCCATAGTTTTCTCACTGCCTTTTCATCTTTGGGAGGGACTCTTTGTCAAACACTACTAAGCAAAAGCCAGAGCTAAATGTTAGAGGCTTGGTGGTGACGCATCAGGAGAAACTGCATCTCAGTAGCAGCAACAACCAAGATGCACAGCCTCATTGTTAAATTCTGCGTGGTTCTCAACGTGTCTACAAATGATTTGGACGTTCTTTAGACCAATTCTATCTAGAGTGTAAATCAAAATTTTTCCCACACCTCATTTTGTTTTTTAAAAAGTTATACAGAGTTTTGTGGACAAAGGTATATTTTCCCCCCAGTATAAACAAAGGCACAAAAATGCTGTACTGAGAAAGAAATATGTTCTATGAGGTTTGGTCATAAAAAACCAAGAGATTTTCTACTGGGGAGATTCTGTGGTGTGGGCCTGTACTTCACACAGTTCTTGGGAAGGTTAAATGGGATAAAACATGACAAAGACTTGGCACTCAAGTCATCAATTTATAGTTCTTACATTAATATTCAATTACAGTTCTGCCATATAAATATTTGGCAGAATATTGTGTCATCATATATTATCATCATTGGCTCGTAATTATTTATAGGTATTTTCAATGCCTATAGTATTGGTTTAAGGAGTAGAACCCAGTGACTCATTACTTACATATGACACCCAGTACTCATCCAAACAAGTGCCCTCCTTAATGCCCATCACCCATTTAGCCTATCTCCCCACCACCTCCCCTCCAGCAACCCTCAGTTTGTTCTTCATATTTAAGAGTCTCTTATGGCTTGCCTTCCTCTCTATTTTTATCTTATTTTGCCTTTCTTTCTCCTATGTTCATCGGTTAGGTTTCTTAAATTCCACATGAGTGAAATCATATGGTATTTGTCTTTCTGACTGACTTATTTCGCTTAGCATAATACATTTTAGTTCCATCCACAATGTTGCAAATGACAAAATTTCATTCTTTTTGATTGCAAAGTAGTATTCCATTGTATATGTATACCACATCTTTATCCATTCATCAGTTGATAAACATTTGGATTTTTTCCATAATTTGGCTATTGTTGATAGTGCTGCTATAAACATTGGAGTGCATGTGACCCTTCGAATCAGCATTTTTATATCGTTTGGATAAATACCTAGTAGTGCAATTGCTGAGTCGTAGGGTAGTTCTATATTTAACTTTTCGAGAAACCTCCATACTGTTTTCCAGAGTGGCTGCACCAGTTTGCATTCCCACCAACAGTGCAAAAGTGTTCTCCTTTCTCCGCATCCTTGCCAACATCTGCTGTATCCTGAGTTGTTCATTTTAGCCAATCTGACAGGTGTGAGGTGGCACCTCTTTGTTGTTTTGATTTGTATTTCTTTGACGATGAGTGATGTTGAGCATCTTTTCATGTGCCTGCTATCTGGATGTCTTCTTTGGAAAAGTGTCTATTCATGTCTTCTGCCCATTTCTTGACTGGATTATTTGTTTTTTGGGAGTTGAGTTTGATAAGTTCTTTATAGATTTTGGATACTAACCCTTTACCCAATATGTCATTTGCAAATATCTTATCCCATTCCATTAGTTGCCTTTTAGTTTTTTTGATTATTTCCTTCGTTGTGCAGAAGGCTTTTAACTTGATGAAGTCCCAATAGTTCATTTTGCTTTTGTTTCCCTTGCCTCCAGAGACATGTCTATTAAGAAGTCACTGTGGCAGAGGTCAAAGAGGTTGCTGCCTGTTTTCTTCTGTAGGATTATAATGGTTTTCTGTCACATTTAGGTCTTTTATCCATTTTGAATTCATTTTTGTGTATAATGTAAGAAAGCAGCCCAGTTTCATTCTTCTGCATGTCACTGACCAGTTTTCCCAGCATCATTTGCTGAAGAGACTGTCTTTTTTCTATTTGACATTCTTTCCTGCTTTGTCAAATATTAGCTGGCTATACATTTGTGGGTCGATGAGGTGAGGACTTCTGAGTTTTCTATTCTGTTCCATTGATCTATATGTCTGTTTTTGTGCCAGCACCACACTTTCTTGATGATTTCAGCTTTGTAATATAGCTTGAAGTCCAGAATTGTGATGCTTCCAGGTTTGCTTTTCTTTTTCAACATTACTTTGGCTATTCAGAGTCTTTTCTGGTTCCATACAAATTTTAGAATTATTTGTTCTAGCTCTGTGAAAAATACTGATGTTATTTTGATAGGGATTGCATTGAATGTGCAAATTGCTTTGGGTAGTGTCAACATTTTAACAATATTTGTTCTTCCAATCCATGAGCATGGAACATTTCTCCATTTCTTTGTGTCTTCTTCAATTTCTTTCATAAGCTTTCTATAGTTTTCAGCATACAGATCTTTTACTTTTTGCTTAGTTTTATTCCTAGGTATCTTATGGCTTTTGGTGTAATTGTAAATGGGATCAATTCCTTGATTTCTCTTTCTGCTGCTTCATTATTGGTGTATATAAATGCAACTGATTCCTATACATTGGTTTTATATCCTGTGACTTTGCTGAAGTCATGTATCTGTTCTAGCAGTTTTTTGGTGGAGTCTTTTGGGTTTTCTATGTTGAGTGCCATGTCGTCTGCAAAGAGTGAGCATTTGATTTCTTCCTTGCCCATTTGGATGCCTTTTATTTCTTTTTGTTCTTGGATTGCTGAGGCTAGGACTTCCAGTATTATGTTGAACAACAGTGGTAAGAGTGGACATCCCTGTCATGTTCCTGACCTTAGGGGGAAAGCTCTCAGTTTTTCCCCATTGAAGATGATATTAGCTGTGGGTCTTTCACATATGGCCTTAATGATGTTGAGGTATGTCCCTTCTACCCCTACTTTCTTGATTAAGTTTGTTTTTTGAGAGAGAGTGGGAGAGAGAGACAGAGAGGACAGGGGAGGGGCAGAGACAGAGGGAGAGACAGAATATGAAGCAGGCTCTGTGCTGTCATCAGAGCCTGACGTGGGGCTCCATCTCATGACCCTGAGATCATGACCTGAGCTGAAATCAAGAGTCAGACGCTTAACTGATTGAGCCACCCAGGCGTCGCCCCCCCCCCCCCCTAAAATTTATCTTTACTTAAAAAATAAAATAAAATTCCACAAAAATTCAACCTGAAATTCAAAAGCTCTGCCACTAGGTTGTGCTTAGCCAGTCTTTTACTATTTCAGGCATACTACCCACTCGACTTGTTATAATCAAATTTTCCCACAACCTTTACCATTTGTTTAAAAAAGGAGCTATTTAATTGCAACTATTTGAATCAGTGAAGCAGACAATTATTACAATTAGGACGTTTTGTCCACTTTACACCACTTACCACAGTTGGAGTAATTAGTTTGCATCACCTACCTTCCCCACTAGACTGTAAGCACTATGAAGGATCAGATCTGGTTTTGGTCACCAATGTATATCTCATTCCTAGGAGTGTGCTTGATACTTAGTTCACACTCATTTGATGAATTAAGGAATAAAAAATAAAATGATCTTTAAAAAAAAAAAAAAGACTCTCTCCATTTCCCATATGCTTCATTGCTTGTATTATTAGTGGCCTTAATTGATATCTTTTCCTCAGAGAAATCATAATATGTCTTAGAGCATAAACTGAGCAATGTAGTAGGGTTGCCAGATTTAGCAAATAAAAATATAGGCTACCTGGTTAAATATGAATTTCAGGTCAACAATCAATATTTGCAAAATTGGGAACATACTTATTCTAAAAATATTATTTGTTGTTGATACGAAATTCAAATTTAACTGGGTGTCTTGTGTTTTTACCTAGAAACCTTACTTCTACTCTCTCTAAATTAAAAAGTCTAGAAACAAATATGGAAAACTCTAGGCCACATCCCAAAATATTCATGTTCCTTCCCTACCTTCACCCTACAACATCTCCCAGTGATCTTTTCCTAACAGTATTTTATCTGCAAACCTACCAAATGCCTTGAGTCTGGAATCTTTCAGCAATGCTAAATAACCTCATTAATTTATGATCTGTGACAAATCTATGGATGGATGCCACTGAAAGAAATAAAACAAAAGTAATTCCTGATTACTTTTAGCAAAGCAAGTATTAAAGAGAGAATCATTATAGTTATATATATATATCACTATATATAATATATATATATGTTATATATATATCACTATATATAATATATATATATGTTATATATATTATATATAATATATATGTTATATATATTATATATATGTTATATATGTTATATATATAATATATATGTGTTATATATTATATATATTATATATAATATATATGTGTTATATATTATATATAATATATATGTGTTATATATGTCATGACCTAGAGGTTTTTCCTTTTTTTAAAAAAAAAAAATTACTATTGAAGTATAATGACATACAATGTTATATTAGTTTCAGGTGTCTAACGTATTGATTCAACAATTCTACAGATTACTCAGTGCTCACCATGGTAAGTATAGTCACCATACAATCCTATTACAATTTTATTGACTATACTCCTTATATTGTATTTTCCATCTCTGTGACTTACTTTTTTTATAACTTGAAGTTTCTACCTCTTAATCCCTTTCACCTATTTTGCCCATCCCCCCCCCCCCCCCCCCCCCCACTCCTTCCACTCTGACAACCACCAGTTTGTTCTCAACATTTAAGAGTGTGGGGTTTTGTTTGTTCATTTGTTTTTTTTATATTCCATATGTAAGTGAAATCATATGGTATTTGTCTCTATGTGACTTCTTTCACTTAGCATAATGCCCTCAAGGTCCATCCATGTTGTTGCAAATACAGAATTATATTTTCTTTAACTACTATTGTGAGACCCTCTTGGATAAGTGAATACTTCCTCCATGATTCCAGACTATGTTAATTTTATAAGAATTCCATAAACTGTACATTTCATACCAAGAATTTAGGTATCCATTTTTGAGTAATAATACCTTTGAGTAAACATGCTTTAATTCAATGCACTGTAATAGTTTCAAGAAAGAAGCATTTGTAAATGTTAATTATATAAATGTCTTCCCTATGAGGAATATTGTTAGGTTATGAGTTTAGCCATAATAAACACACTCATCAATTTTTTTTGACAGCTAAATAAAATTTGTATGAAGCTTACATACAAAAGTAAACAACTGATCCACAGAACACTTAACAAATATTAAACTTTCACAAGAAAATTTTTATCTCTGATGGCTTTATCTTCTGTGTCTATTAAGTTAGAAAATATTTAAAAGTAAAAACTGGTGACTCAGTCTTGTTGGTGAACTCTAACTTGAGAAATCTTAATAGTTGCAAAAATAAATTACTATTTGCAAAACCCTACCAACTTCAATTAACTTTTGGATTGAACTTTCTCCTAGCAAAACAAAAAAGAGCAAGAAAAGCAAGATAAAGCAATTATCAGACCCATGAACAACACAGTATAGAGCTCCTGTTTTTGTGTTGAGTTTCTACAGTAGGAAAAAAAAAAACAACTGCATTTCAAAAGAAAAACAATGAGGGGCGCCTGGGTGGCGCAGTCGGTTAAGCGTCCGACTTCAGCCAGGTCACGATCTCGCGGTCTGTGAGTTCGAGCCCCGTGTCAGGCTCTGGGCTGATGGCTCGGAGCCTGGAGCCTGTTTCCGATTCTGTGTCTCCCTCTCTCTCTGCCCCTCCCCCGTTCATGCTCTGTCTCTCTCTGTCCCAAACCAAAAATAAATAAAAAACGTTGAAAAAAAAAATTAAAAAAAAAAAAAAAAAAAAAAAAAAAAAAAAAAGAAAAACAATGAGCAGAGCTATGAAACAGGACAGCCCGGCAAGCTTTGCTCTCTGCCACATGCGGTTCAAGACCAGAGCCAAATGCTTGCTTTCAGTTCCCAGGAACTGCCCCTGACTAGTTTACTGTAAATCTCTCATATCAATAGTTTTCAATATTAATTTATTGTAGATCTGGGCAGCCATTTGCTCCTGAAATGAGAAATGGGCCATTACAGATACCGGCTGAGAAGAGCATGCGTGTAAAGAACTACTTAACAGGGAAGAGGAACACAGACTTCACGGAAGCCGCAGACTGGTTGTCTTGGGCAGGAAACGACTGCATAAATATTTACTGATATGTTTATGGCTCTGGCGGCAAAGTCACACTTGGTGGCACTTGGAATCTAAACTGATATCAAAGTTAAGTTAAGCTGATGCAAAGTAAAATCCCAAATAAATTATGGGCATTTCACTTGACCATTAACCTCCTAAATTTCAGTCTCTCTTCATTTTTCTGGCTACTCTCCAATGTATCCTTCCTGTTTACCTTTTCTCCCTTCTCCCTCCATTTCAAATGTTAATTAACAAAATTCTCTCCCTTTCTCACACAGAATAGTTTTTCACACTCTCTGAATTTCACACCCTGTTTTTCACACCTTTGCTGGTGGCAGTCAAAATCTATTCCCTCATGTCTTTACTACCCCTAAGGGGGCTTATCAAGGGTTTTCCCATGAAATGCTGGCACCTATAGTTAGATAATACTTCATCCATGTTGTTATACATCATGGATCCTCATACACATCCTATGTCATGCATTAGCTCAGTGGTTCTCAAACTCTTGCATGCATCAGAGCACAGATGGCTGTGCCCTGCTTCCAGAGTTCCTGGGGCAGCAGGTCTGGGGTGGGGCCAGAGTATTTGTATTTCTAACAAGTTCCCAGGTGATAGAGACCCCAGAATTGGACCCCCAAATGTATGGCCAACTAATCTTTGACAGATTAGGAAAGAGTATCCAATGGAAAGAAGACAATCTCTTTAACAAATGGTGCTGGGAGAACTGGACAGCAACATGCAGAAGAATGAAACTAGACTTCTTACACCATTCACAAAAATAAACTTAAAATGGATTAAGGACCTGAATGTGAGACAGGAAACCATCAAAACCCTAGAGGAGAAAGCAGGAAAAAACCTCTTTGACCTCAGCCACAGCAATTTCTTACTCCAAAGGCAAGGGAATTAAAAGCAAAAATGAACTATTAGGACCTCATCAAGATAAAAAGCTTCTGCACTGCAAAGGAAACAATCAACAAAACTAAAAGGCAACCGACAGAATGGGAAAAGATATTTGCAAATGACATATCAGACAAAGGGCTAGTATCCAAAATCTATAAAGAACTCACCAAACTCCACACCCCAAAAAACAAATAATCCAGTGAAGAAATGGGCAGAAGACATGAATAGACACTTTTCTAAAGAAGACATCCAGATGGCCAACAGGCACATGAAAAGATGCTCAACATCACTCCTCATCAGGGAAATACAAATGAAAACCACACTGAGATACCACCTCCTGCAGGTCAGAGTGGCTAAAATGAACAAATCAGGAGACTATAGATGCTGGCGAGGCTGTGGAGAAACGGGAACCCTCTTGCATTGTTGGTGAGAATGCAAACTGGTGCAGCTGCTCTGGAAGACAGTGGGAGGTTCCTCAAAACATTAAAAATAGGTCTACCCTATGATGGACACAGCAATATCACTGCTAGGAATTTACCCAAGGGATACAGGAGTGCTGATGCCTAGGGGCATTTGCACCCCAATGTTTATAGCAGCACTTTCAACAATAGCCAAATTATTGCCCATCAACTGATGAATGGATAAAGAAGATGTGGTTTACATATACAATGGAATACTACTTGGCAATGAGAAAGAATGATATCTGGTCATTTGCAGCAACATGGATGGAACTGGAGGGTATTAGGCTAAGTGAAATAAGTCAGGCAGAAAAAGACAGATACCATATGTTTTCACTCATATATGGATCCTGAGAAACTTAACAGAAGACCATGGGGTAAGGGAAGGGGAAAAAAAAGTTACAGAGAGGGAGGGAGGCAAACCATAAGAGACTCTTAAATACTGAGAACAAACTGAGGGTTGATGGGGGGTGGGGGAGAGGGGAAAGTGGGTGATGGGCATTGAGGAGGGCACCTGTGGGATGAGCATTGGGTGATGTATGAAAACAATTTGACAATAAATTATATTTAATATTAAAAACAAAACAAAATAAAATGCAAAAAGAAAAAAAAAAGAATTGTGTTTGAAATTGGAGATGAGTCCGATGTATGAATTCTAGTATATGAATTTTATGGTGTCTGTTCAACTTTTGCTTATTTCCTGATTCTCTTCTGTGTTTCAAAGAGCTGTGTTTGGTAGGCAGAATCTTCAAATAATGGCATTACAGTATATGCTAATTAAATATTCTTTATATTTAACATATATAGTACATGTAGTATATGCTCATTAAATATTTTTGATTTGACTAAACATTCTGATACCTATAGAAGAAAATTATTTATAAGGGAATGATTATGACTGGCTTTTTTTTGTTGTTATATAGCTTTAAGGAATTGCTTAGTTACTAATTTCAATCATTTCAACGACCTTAGTGTGAAAAGATACAGGAACACCCTAGGTCTTTTGAAAAGTTATATGTGGTAATAATTCTTCCAAGTTTTAAAATTTTTTTAGTAGTCTCTCATTAAAGATCTCAATCATTAATACTTAAATTAAAAAGATTTCTTTTGGACTAATTCTTAGTGTGATTAAATATGATTCGATATATACACACAAAGGACTATAATTTATAACTGCTTCAAAATAAGTGTTCCTTTCCCACAATCACATTTCTCCCCACATTATGTTTTAATGTGAGGCTGCTTTTCTTAATCACATAGGTTATTATATGTATTAATGTTTCACAAATGCTTTTCTAATGAACTCCTTCTTACTTGTTTTTCTTTTGTTAATTCGAATTTCTTTTGTTAATTCAAACAGAGGAGAACATAACATTTCTCTGGACTAACTGAGCAATTTGGATTGGTTATTATTGTGTCTGAAATGACTATATGTGCCAGTGGTTTTTCAAATCTATAATTTACATGTCTGGAACTATTAGTAGTCTGATTTCACTTAATGGAATACTTTTAAATAGCCCTTTATTGGGGCTACTTTATTGGGTATTTATTGGGTAGCCCTTTATTGGGTATTTATATATATTCATTTTCTATCTCTCTCGCTTCATGGTTTTTGCATAATCAAAAAGACCACTGTGGTTGGTGATTTGAGAGAAATATATGTTGCTTATTTTTGGTGGTTATGCAAGAGCCATGGAGACTTTATATTTGATGCAGCATGGTTTTGCTGGGAGCTCCCTCTGGAGTAAAAGGAGTAAAGCACAGTTGGAGACACTGTTAACCTGATTGGGGTCACAGGGATAACTGGCTGCCATGGAGGAAAGAGAAGTCCAAAAGTAAGACTAAAAAGGACGTGTTTTAATCTGTCTCAGATAAGGTTGGTAGTGGCCATTGAAATCAGATTAGATTTGCAGGAATAAGTCAGAGAACAGCATTAATGTAGTTGGGATGTCTAAATCATTAGTCATTCATTCAACCAAGAAATATCTATTGAGGATGTAATTTGTGCCAAGCTCTGTGCACATGGTCCCTGTCTTAATGCAACTTCTGTCTCAGCAGTAAGGAGTTACTAAATAGGCAAATATATGCATTGAAATAATTGCTACAAAGTCAATTGGCAAGATGCTGAAAGACAGTGAGGGTGGGCCAGGTGTGGGAGGTGACAGGAAAATTGGTTAGAGACAGCCTTGCTGAGATGATATTTAAGGTGAGACCTAAATAACAGAAAGGAGCTAGCAAAGCCAAGGGGTGGAGGGAAGATGTTTTGGGCAGAAGGTGAAGGTGCTTCTCAGGCTAATGTGAGTAAGGCAGGGATGGCCTGAGATGAGGTGGAAGTGCTGGGCAGAGGCCAGGCCATCCGGGGCCTTGTAGGCCAATAAAGGATTTTATTATAATCAATGGGAAGACACTGAGGGGTTTTAGGCAAGAGACTGACATAATCTGGTTAGCTTTCACATCACTGAGATTTTGGAAGCCCTTTGTGTACTTCTCAATTATACCCCTTTCTAGAAGTGACCACCACTCTGACTTCTGAAGCATTCGTCCTCTTGGTATATTATGTAGCTTTGCCTGTTCTTGAACTTACAAAAAGGGATCCTCACCACATGTAGAACATGATCCTTGCTGCTGCATAGAGGATGGACTGGAGGTGAGCAAGAGTGGATATGGAAGAGAGAACAGTGGCTGGCCTAAGACAGTGGAATTGGAGACCGAGATCTGTGAAGACAATGCACAGGGATCTGGAAAGAAGAGCCCTGCCCAGGGAGAAAAGGACCAGAACCACAAAATTCTCAGCATTTGTCTGTATTGCTTGAGACCCTGGCAACCCAAGTCCCCAGCCTGGGCCCCACACCTTGAAGGGCTCCACTTTGGCCCTTTTGAGGGATTCAATAGTATGTAAGTAGTCAGTGAGGGAGGCTCAAGGCCAATCACAAAACCTTGCCAGTTGGTAAACACTGAAGTCCAAGGGAAAGGGGACATCCTGAGAACTCAGAGAGAATATACCTCGGGTAGCACTTCATGCAAGGGCCATTACCTATCAGAAATCTTATGCTTTGTGTCTTCAATAAAATATAAGAAGAAAGAGCCTCACTGAAACTAGACCAGAAAACCAAATAGATAAGATAGGCCTGGATGAAATATTAAAAACAAACAAGCAAAGAAACAAAGAATGAGATAACAAAGATCAACTGTCACTTTCTTAAGGTGGGGCTCTCCCCCAATTGCGGGGCATCTGCGATAGCCCCAATTTCTAGTCACTCTTCATTACAGCACCTTGCTTTGTTTTTTTTTTATGATACATCATCATGAATTTATCTTGCTAATTTATTTGTTTATTTGTCTATGGCTTGTCTTTTCCCAGTAGAATATAAGGTCCATGAGAATATGAATATTTCTTCTTTGCTCACCCCTGAATCCTCGGCACCTAGAATAGTGTCCACCACAAAGTAGCTCAGTGAATACTTGTTCAGTGACTGAATACAATGTCAACAACATGCAAATGGGATTGGCTAACATGGGAAAATTTCAAGGGAATCCAAATTATAATAGCAGAATTGAAATGCTTATTTGAGTTAATAAATACGTATTTTTTTAATACAAGAGTTCAGGATTGACAAATCACTGGAAAAGAATAGACAGGCCATAAGTGGACCAACACTTACCCAGTTATTTGTTTTTCAACAAAGGTGCCAAAGTGATCCAAGGAGAAAAAAGAACTTTTGAATAGATGGGACGATGATAAAATGAACTTCAACTGCTACCACATACGAAAATCATTGAGCTAGATCACAGAGCCAAATGTAAACACTAAAACGCTACAGCTTTTAGATGAAAACATAGGGGGATATATTCCTGATTTGTGGGTAGGCAGAGGTTTCTTATATCACAGAAAGCAGTAACCTTAAAACTAAAAGAAATGACAAATAAGACTTCATCAAAACTAAAAACATCTGCTCATCAAAAGACATCATAAAGAAAATGAGTAAGCAAGGTACAGATTTGGAGAAAACATTTACAATACATATATCTTACCAGGATCAGTATCCAGGCTATATGAAGAGAACTCCTACCACTCAATAATAAAAAGGCAAGCAATCCAATTAAAAGAGGGCAGAAATTTGGACACCTCACAAAAGATATACAAATAGTAAATAAACACATGCAAAAATATACTTTATTAGTCATCAAGGAAATTAAAATTAAAACCACAACGTAATATTTACCAAAATGGCTAATGTTGAAAACAGTGATGGCATCAAGTATCGATGAGACTGTGAAACAACTATAACTTTCATAATTACTTGGTAGGAGAGTACAATGGGACACCACATTGGAAGGAAAACATATTTGGCAATTTCTTATAAAACTAAATACACACTGACCTTTTAAAAATGATTATTTATTTATTTTGAGAGAGAGAGAGAATGTGTGAGCATATGCATGCTTGCAACACGTGCATGAACAGAAGATGGGCAGACAGACAGGAAGAGACAGAGAATCTCAGGCAGGCTCTGCACTGATGTAGGGTTCGGTCCCACCAACTGTGAGATCATGACCTGAGCCAATATCAAGAGCCGAATGCTTAAGTGACTAGCCACCCAGGCACCCCTGCACACTGACCTTTTGATTTAGTAATTCTAATACTAGGTACTAGCCCCAGAGAAATAAAAGCATACGTTTATAAAAATACTTATACAAAAATGTTCATAGCAGCCTTATTCATATAGCCCCAAACCGGAAATAGCCTACATATTGATCAATGGAAGGATGGGTAAACAAAAAAATTGTGGTATAATCCCACAATGAAACACTAATCATCAATTAAAAGGAACAAACTTATATACCCAATACGGGTAACCGTCAAATGGATTGTGTGGGTTGAAAGAAGACTTAAACAAAAGAGTTCATACTGTGTAATTTAATTTATGTGAAATTCTAGAATGGGTAAAACTAATCTATGGTGGAAAAGTCAGACCAATGGTTATCTCTAGAGGTGGTGGTGGGTGACTCTGGGAAGAAGCAGGCAGGAACACTTCCTGCAGTGTCAAGGTGTATTAGTGAAAAATAACAAAATTGTTGTTTTAAAACTATTAAGTTTTGAGGTGGTTTGATGGACATGATTAGGGTACCAAAACAAAAACTATGTCTAAATAAGTATTAAAAATACAGTTATATTAGTACTGAAAAATATGAGTAGTACTTTTAAAATAATAACTGCACTGTATAAATTTAACAGTTTGCTCATGATAATGTAATTAAAATCTTATAATGCATAAACAAAACCAGGCAACTGAGGGTTAAGTGCACACAATTCATTTTCCTGCGTAGTAAGGAGTTAAAAGATACTGGCTCATTTTTGTTTTTAATAATTATAGAAATCTTGATTAAAAAATGCTTTTGTGAAAGAAGCATAATAAATAACTTCCACTTCGTTGGAGTCCAAAATCAAGCAAAATAGAATCCACATAGTAAAACTCAGAAAAAAGCAAAACATAAAAAAGTAAAAACTCAGGACGAATAAGGTAACATATGTAAAATCAAATCCTTCATCAAAAACAAAGATTCTCATATTGAATTTAAAGATTAAATTCAGATGTATGTAGTTTACAACAAATATATTGAAAACAAAATAACCCAGAAGTAATAAGAAGTTGTTAAGAACAGTGAGAAATAGAGACACGTTACATTTAAGGGAACAACAAGAACGATGGCAGGTTTTTCATTAGTAATAGTGAAAGCCAGAAGACAGTGATCTCTTAAAAGGGTTGAAATAAAAATGAAAATTGTCAACCCAAATGATAAGGTGGTTAGTTCTAAGCACTGGTTACCACTGATTTTTCAATTTCTTCTCATAAAAACATTCTGCATCTTCCATAACAATAATACTTTGATTTAATAACATTAAATAACATCTTTTTAAAAACCATTTAAAGAAGAACAAGTAAAAAAAAATATTATCTTATATGGGTCATACTTAGTATAGAAAAATCATAAGAAAACTATTGGACTAATCTTTATCTTCATATAAGCTACTTACATTATCAGTACCATGTTTTTACTAGTCTTTGTAAAATATTTATACTTGAAGATCAACTAACACAACAGCGATTTTATGCAAAATAACCTTTTGTAGAGATTAAAAGGAAGGAACCATCACATCTGTTGGGGGCAGATCAGGAAACATATATGGAAAAGATGAAATTTGATGTTTGTTAGAAGGTACTTTAAGCAAATGGAGAAAATACCCAGAGTGGGAGTCTTGGGATATTTTTGAGAAACACAAAATAACAGACTTTCTTCTAGAAGATGGAAGTGAGAGCTGAAGCAAAAAGATTGCTGTCAATAGTGGAAAATTTTGAAAGCTCTAATTTGCAGGCAGTGGGGAGCCACTGATGGTTTCAGAGCACAGATACGATCAGTATTGCATTTTAGGAAAATAAATCTGTATGTTGAGTGTACCATGGGTCAGGAAAGAAGAAACCAGAGCCAGGATCCTCAGCTTGGGTGTGCAGAATTAAACCAGAGAAGAGGAAATAAAGACCTGAACCATGAACACAGAGGCACAGCAAGAACAAAACTGACTGGGACTGGTAAGTGTCTGGATGTGAAAAGCCATGGAGAGAAGTTAAAGATAAATCACGATATATGAAAACATCATATCAGTATTCTGTTAATAACATATATTTGTTTTTTAATGGAGATTGTAATTGCTAGATATGTTAAGTCTAAACTTTTGTAGGTACACAGAAGAACCAAGAATTAGCTGGAATAAAAGTCTGCTACCAAAAGTAGCAAGTGGAAAAGTGGAAGCACACACTAGCCACTTAATTGGTCTTTACTGTGCTACACATCCAAAGAAGAAGAAGTTCAAGAAAGTTGGCATGATTGTTCTCTTAAGCCCCTTTTGACAGCCACAATTATTTGATCGTAATTTATAAACTAGCTCAGTAGGAGCCCAGAATTCTCACAGAGAACAGCTTCCAAAGTGTTGTTTGTTTTTAAAGTTACTTAAAGTGTAGTAGTGGCTACAATGGGGAACTAATAACCACATAACCATTTGAGGGAAGTAGTTCATTTGGGTTTCCTCTTTCTCCTTTCTTCAAAAGAAGTGTTTACATAATGCAACGTATTTTCAGTAAAGAAGAATTTACAAACGGGAACAATTCCACTTCTGCTGATGTTTTGAATTTGGTCTTGTAATTGATAACCTATATCCATTGAACCTGCAAATAAACAAGGATTTTCCAAGGGTAGACATTTATCATTTGGACAATCACTGGATCACGTTCTGACAGTAACTTGGTCTGGAAAGCCATTTTGGTATATAACAGCATGTTTACTTTTTAATTATTTGTTTAAAAAATGTTTATTCATTTGAGAGGGAGAGCACAAGTCGGGGAGGGGCAGAGAGAGAGAATCCCATGGGACTTGATCTCACGAACCATGAGATCATGACCTGAGCTTAAATCGAGAGTCAGATGCTTAACTGATTGAGCCACCTAGGTGCCCCAATAACAGCATGTTTAAATGGGACTCTTTCTGTCTGACTTTATAGTTGAGAACAACAGATACTGCATTCTAAAAGGAGAGGCTAGACCATCTAGGCTAACAATACAGGACTTGGAAAGAAGATGTCCCAAGCTAGTTCTGCTACCTTCAAGCTAAGGTGCTTTGTTGCCCATCTCTGCATTGTGTGAGACAAGGGAGATAATTCAGGAGAGAACACAATATTAAAAATTAGAGTTTTTTGAGGGTTCTTTCCAGAGAACCACTTATAGAACTTAATATGTCTTTCCCCAGAGTGTGGTGTGGGACCAGTTACTGATTCATGCCTAAAAATTCTAAAGGTTAGAAGAAAAGGAAGATGGCGGTGTAGGAGGACGCTGGGTTCACCGCGCGTCCTGCTGATCACTTAGATTCCACCTATACCTGCCTAAATAGCCCAGAAAACCGCCAGAGGATTAGCAGAACGGAGTCTCCAGAGCCAAGCGCAGACGAGAGGCCCACGGAAGAGGGTAGGAAGGGCGGCGAGGTGGTGCGCGCTCCACGGACTGGCGGGAGGGAGCCGGGGCGGAGGGGTGGCCTGCCGGCCAAGCAGAGCCCCCGAGTCTGGCTGGCAAAAGCGGAGGGGCTGGACAGACTGTGTTCCGACAGCAAGTGCGACTTAGCGTCTGGGAGGTCATAAGTCAACAGCTCTGCTCAGAAAGCGGGAAGGCTGGAGGACAAAGGGAGGGAGAGCTGCTGAGCCCCCGGACGGCAGAGCTCAGCTTGGCGGGGAACAAAGGCGCCAGCGCCATCTCCCCCGCCCATCCCCCAGCCAAAATCCCAAAGGGAACCAGTTCCTGCCAGGGAACTTGCTCGCTCCGCGCAAAACCCAACTCTGTGCTTCTGTGGAGCCAAACCTCCGGCAGCGGATCTGACTCCCTCCCGCTGCCACAGGGCCCCTCCTGAAGTGGATCACCTAAGGAGAAGCAAGCTAAGCCTGCCCCTCCTGCCCCCGTGCACCTTGCCTACCCACCCCAGCTAATACGCCAGATCCCCAGCACCACAAGCCTGGCAGTGTGCAAGTAGCCCAGACGGGCCACGCCACCCCACAGTGAATCCCGCCCCTAGGAGAGGGGAAGAGAAGGCACACACTGGTCTGACTGTGGCCCCAGCGGTGGGCTGGGGGCAGACATCAGGTCGGACTGCGGCCCCGCCCACCAACTCCAGTTATACACCACAGCACAGGGGAAGTGCCCTGCAGGTCCTCACCACTCCAGGGACTATCCAAAATGACCAAACGGAAGAATTCCCCTCAGAAGAATCTCCAGGAAATAACAACAGCTAATGAACTGATCAAAAAGGATTTAAATAATATAACAGAAAGTTAATTTAGAATAATAGTCATAAAATTAATCGCTGGGCTTGAAAACAGTATACAGGACAGCAGAGAATCTCTTGCTACAGAGATCAAGGGACTAAGGAACAGTCACGAGGAGCTGAAAAGCGCTTTAAACGAAATGCAAAACAAAATGGAAACGACGACAGCTTGGATTGAAGAGGCAGAGGAGAGAATAGGTGAACTAGAAGATAAAGTTATGGAAAAAGAGGAAGGTGAGAGAAAGAGAGATAAAAAAAATCCAGGAGTATGAGGGAAAAATTAGAGAACTAAGTGATACACTAAAAAGAAATAATATACGCATAATTGGTATCCCAGAGGAGGAAGAGAGAGGGAAAGGTGCTGAAGGGGTACTTGAAGAAATTATAGCTGAGAACTTCCCTGAACTGGGGAAGGAAAAAGGCATTGAAATCCAAGAGGCACAGAGAACTCCCTTCAGACGTAACTTGAATCGATCTTCTGCACGACATATCATAGTGAAACTGGCAAAATACAAGGATAAAGAGAAAATTCTGAAAGCAGCAAGGGATAAACGTGCCCTCACATATAAAGGGAGACCTATAAAACTCGTGACTGATCTCTCCTTTGAAACTTGGCAGGCCAGAAATGCTTGGCACGATATCTTCAGTGTGCTAAACAGAAAAAATATGCAGCCGAGAATCCTTTATCCAGCAAGTCTGTCATTTAGAATAGAAGGAGAGATAAAGGTCTTCCCAAACAAACAAAAACTGAAGGAATTTGTCACCACGAAACCAGCCCTACAAGAGATCCTAAGGGGGATCCTGTGAGACAAAGTACCAGAGACATCACTACAAGCATAAAACATACAGACATCACAATGACTCTAAACCCGTATCTTTCTATAATAACACTGAATGTAAATGGATTAAATGCGCCAACCAAAAGACATAGGGTATCAGAATGGATAAAAAAACAAGACCCATCTATTTGCTGTCTACAAGAGACTCATTTTAGACCTGAGGACATCCTTAGATTGAGAGTGAGGGGATGGAGAACTATTTATCATGCTCCTGGAAGCCAAAAGAAAGCTGGAGTAGCCATACTTATATCAGAAAAACTAGACTTTAAATTAAAGGCTGTAACAAGAGATGAAGAAGGGCATTATATAATAATTACAGGGTCTATCCATCAGGAAGAGCTAACAATTATAAATGTCTATGCGCCGAATACCGGAGCCCCCAGATATATAAAACAATTACTCATAAACATAAGCAACCTTATTGATAAGAATGTGGTCATTGCAGGGGACTTTAACACCCCACTTACAGAAATGGATAGATCATCTAGACACACAGTCAGTAAAGAAACACGGGCCCTGAATGATACATTGGATCAGATGGACTTGACAGATATATTTAGAACTCTGCATCCCAAAGCAACAGAATATACTTTCTTCTCGAGTGCACATGGAACATTCTCCAAGATAGATCATATACTGGGTCACAAAACAGCCCTTCATAACTATACAAGAATTGAAATTATACCATGCATACTTTCAGACCTTCAGACCACAATGCTATGAAGCTTGAAATCAACCACAGGAAAAAGTCTGGAAAACCTCCAAAAGCATGGAGGTTAAAGAACACCCTACTAACGAATGAGTGGGTCAACCAGGCAATTAGAGAAGAAATTAAAAAATATATGGAAACAAACGAAAATGAAAATACAACAATCCAAACGCTTTGGGATGCAGCGAAGGCAGTCCTGAGAGGAAAATACATTGCAATCCAGGCCTATCTCAAGAAACAAGAAAAATCCCAAATACAAAATCTAACAGCACACCTAAAGGAAATAGAAGCAGAACAGCAAAGGCAGCCTAAACCCAGCAGAAGAAGAGAAATCATAAAGATCAGAGCAGAAATAAACAATATAGAATCTAAAAAAACTGTAGAGCAGATCAACGAAACCAAGAGTTGGTTTTTTGAAAAAATAAACAAAATTGACAAACCTCTAGCCAGGCTTCTCAAAAACAAAAGGGAGATGACCCAAATAGATAAAATCATGAATGAAAATGGAATGATTACAACCAATCCCTCAGAGATACAAACAATTATCAGGGAATACTATGAAAAATTATATGCCAACAAATTGGACAACCTGGAAGAAATGGACAAATTCCTGAACACCCACACCCTTCCAAAACTCAATCAGGAGGAAATAGAAAGCTTGAACAGAGCCATAACCAGCGAAGAAATTGAATCGGTTATCAAAAATCTCCCAACAAATAGGAGTCCAGGACCAGATGGCTTCCCAGGGGAGTTCTACCAGACGTTTAAAGCAGAGATAATACCTATCCTTCTCAAGCTATTCCAAGAAATAGAAAGGGAAGGAAAACTTCTAGACTCATTCTATGAAGCCAGTATTACTTTGATTCCTAAACCAGACAGAGACCCAGTAAAAAAAGAGAACTACAGGCCAATATCCCTGATGAATATGGATGCAAAAATTCTCAATAAGATACTAGCAAATCGAATTCAACAGCATATAAAAAGAATTATTCACCATGATCAAGTGGGATTCATTCCTGGGATGCAGGGCTGGTTCAACATTCGCAAATCAATCAACGTGATACATCACATTCATAAAAGAAAAGATAAGAACCATATGATCCTGTCAATCGATGCAGAAAAGGCCTTTGACAAAATCCAGCACTCTTTCTTAATAAAAACTCTTGAGAAAGTTGGGATAGAAGGAACATACTTAAACATCATAAAAGCCATTTATGAAAAGCCCACAGCTAACATCATCCTCAATGGGGAAACACTGAGAGCTTTTTCCCTGAGATCAGGAAAACGACAGGGATGCCCACTCTCACCGCTGTTGTTTAACATAGTGTTGGAAGTTCTAGCATCAGCAATCAGACAACAAAAGGAAATCAAAGGCATCAAAATTGGCAAAGATGAAGTCAAGCTTTCGCTTTTTGCAGATGACATGATATTATACATGGAAAATCCGATAGACTCCACCAAAAGTCTGCTAGAACTGATACATGAATTCAGCAAAGTTGCAGGATACAAAATCAATGTACAGAAATCAGTTGCATTCTTATACACTAACAATGAAGCAACAGAAAGACAAATAAAGAAACTGATCCCATTCACAATTGCACCAAGAAGCATAAAATACCTAGGAATAAATCTAACCAAAGATGTAAAAGATCTGTATGCTAAAAACTATAGAAAGCTTATGAAGGTAATTGAAGAAGATATAAAGAAATGGAAAGACATTCCCTGCTCATGGATTGGAAGAATAAATATTGTCAAAATGTCAATACTACCCAAAGCTATCTACACATTCAATGCAATCCCACTCAAACTTGCGCCAGCATTCTTCTCGAAACTAGAACAAGCAATCCTAAAATTCATATGGAACCACAAAAGGCCCCGAATAGCCAAAGTAAGTTTGAAGAAGAAGACCAAAGCAGGAGGCATCACAATCCCAGACTTTAGCCTCTACTACAAAGCTGTAATCATCAAGACAGCATGGTATTGGCACAAAAACAGACACATAGACCAATGGAATAGACTAGAAACCCCAGAACTAGACCCACAAATGTATGGCCAACTAATCTTTGACAAAGCAGGAAAGAACATCCAATGGAAAAAAGACAGTCTCTTTAACAAATGGTGCTGGGAGAACTGGACAGCAACATGCAGAAGGTTGAAACTAGACCACTTTCTCACACCATTCACAAAAATAAACTCAAAATGGATAAAGGACCTGAATGTGAGACAGGAAACCATCAAAACCCTAGAGGAGAAAGCAGGAAAAGACCTCTCTGACCTCAGCCGTAGCAATCTCTTACTTGACACATCCCCAAAGGCAAGGGAATTAAAAGCAAAAATGAACTACTGGGACCTTATGAAGATAAAAAGCTTCTGCACAGCAAAGGAAACAACCAACAAAACGAAAAGGCAACCAACGGAATGGGAAAAGATATTTGCAAATGACATATCAGACAAAGGGCTAGTATCCAAAATCTATAAAGAGCTCACCAAACTCCACACCCGAAAAACAAATAACCCAGTGAAGAAATGGGCAGAAAACATGAATAGACACTTCTCTAAAGAAGACATCCAGATGGCCAACAGGCACATGAAAAGATGTTCAGCGTCGCTCCTTATCAGGGAAATACAAATCAAAACCACACTCAGATATCACCTCACACCAGTCAGAGTGGCCAAAATGAACAAATCAGGAGACTATAGATGCTGGCGAGGATGTGGAGAAACGGGAACCCTCTTGTACTGTTGGTGGGAATGCAAATTGGTGCAGCCGCTCTGGAAAGCAGTGTGGAGGTTCCTCAGAAAATTAAAAATAGACCTACCCTATGACCCAGCAATAGCACTGCTAGGAATTTACCCAAGGGATACAGGAGTACTGATGCATAGGGGCACTTGTACCCCAATGTTTATAGCAGCACTCTCAACAATAGCCAAATTATGGAAAGAGCCTAAATGTCCATCAACTGATGAATGGATAAAGAAATTGTGGTTTATATACACAATGGAATACTACGTGGCAATGAGAAAGAATGAAATATGGCCTTTTGTAGCAACGTGGATGGAACTGGAGAGTGTGATGCTAAGTGAAATAAGCCATACAGAGAAAGACAGATACCATATGTTTTCACTCTTATGTGGATCCTGAGAAACTTAACAGAAACCCATCGGCGGTTGGGGGGGGGAAGGAAAAAAAAAAAAGAGGTTAGAGTGGGAGAGAGCCAAAGCATAAGAGACTCTTTAAAAACTGAGAACAAACTGAGAGTTGATGGGGGGTGGGAGGGAGGGGAGGGTGGGTGATGGGTATTGAGGAGGGCACCTTTTGGGATGAGCACTGGGTGTTGTATGGAAACCAATTTGACAATAAATTTCATATATTGAAAAAAAAAATTCTAAAGGTTAGTGGGCAGGAAGAGAGGGCTGCTTCGTGCAACCTAAAGGTCCAACACATGTGGCTGTCTAGGGGCCAAATGGATCTGTGAAAGATGCACAGGCTTAAAAAGACTCAGATCAGGAAGCAATGAGTGGATGAACAAAATATGGTATATTCTTACAGTGGAATATTATTCAGTCCTAAAAAAAATAAGGAAATTCTGACACAAACTACAACTTGAATGACCCTTGAAGACATTATGGTAAGTGAAATAAGTCAGTCACAAAAGGACAAATACTGTCCTTACATGATACTGATTCCACTTACATGAGGTATGTAGAGGAGTCAAGTTCATAGCCATAAAGTGGAATAGTGGCTGCCAAGGGCTAGAGAGGGGAATGAGGAGTTAGTGTCTCATGGGCACAGAGTTTTCGTTTGGGAAGATGAAACCGTTCCAGAGATGGGTGGTGGTGATGATTGTTCAACATTGTGAATGTTATTTAGTGCCACTGAACTGTACACTTAAAAATGGTAAATTTTATGTTGCGTTTATTTGACCACAATAAATAAAAGAGAAAAATGTGGGCCACCAGAAGCCAGGGCCCGAGAGACAATTATAACCTGTCAGTCAGGAGAGGTAAACCCACATCAGGGACTGACAACGGGAGATTTCTAGGCTCCAGAATTCTCTGAAGCATTTATGAAAGCAACTCACAATTAAAAAAATGTTGGTGCTTGACACAGAGGGCCTTGAAACCAGGTTAGAGTATGAGTTTGCTCTTTATCCTACTTCCATCTTGCTCTCTACACCTGTCTTGGGGAGGAGGTAAAGTGAAGAAGAGCAAGGAAGCTCACTATGACCTTCTCCTGATCATAGCTTCTAATCTCAGGGAAAGAGAGGAGCTCGGAGGCTATTTAACACCTGAGTGTGTCACAAGAGCCATGTAACGTACCAGAGAGTTCATCCAAGAGTAGGGAAGTTTGATTCCAGAGAGTAGGTCTAAAGGAAGAGGGATGAAAAATAATGGAGTGACATTCTGTTGGCATCCTGAGTCTAGCTGTGTCAATCACCCAGTTAGAGAAAATTTTCCCCTTGGAGCTTAGGAGATTACGCACGGTAGAATCATGTCTTTCACTTCTCTCTTTTTTCCTTATCTTCAGGAAGCCAGGTTGGCTCCTTAATCATCATCAAAAGGAATACCTGAGGGGAGATGATACCTTGGAAGAGATCCCCCCTAAAATAAGTAAACAGAAAAGATTGGTCCTCATGACCTATAAAGGAGAAAGGGAATACAGAGGTGTGCTATGCAAGTCTGTGGTCAGCAAGACTGCCAATAAGGTGACTGCCACCTTTTCCATCACAGCCTAAGCTTTTCCCTTTTGGAAAGCTGACACGGCAGCCCAGAAACATTATTTGTGGCTGTAAGCATTCACTTATTCAATATACTTTTGGTTTTATAGGTAAACCACTGAAAGGAATAAAGAATAGATAGCAGAGAATAGATAGCATGTTCTAGCAGAGGAAAACATACAAAGTCACAATTAACGATAACATAGGATGAAGTCAGGAGCAAGTAAGCATGGGATTAGAAGATTTATAGAAAAGATTACATTTAAGGTGAGCTTTGAATGACAGAACAACTTTGAGGGGAGGCAGCATAATTGGAACAGAGAATAACTGAAGCAGGGAAGGTGTTAGAGATCAGATGGCAGAGAAGCAGGTGGCTGATCCGTAGACTACGATGTAGGTGAGTTTGTAAGTAGCACAGAATGCTCTGAAAAGAGAAATGAGAGCTGGGGGCAGGAAGATAGTTTGATATGAAATTTCAAAGGGCCCCGAGGGCCAGGAAGTTGGTACTCTGATAGATAATGGGGGAATAATTTAGGATCCGTGAGTGGGTGAGTGATGCAATCTGAAATACGTTTTAGAAAGAACAGACAGGTGGGTATTACGATTGTTCTGTCAAGAGGTAAGGAAGCCCTTAAGTGGGATGGCTGTTATGGCTATTGGAAAGGAGGAAATGGATGGGAGAGGCTTTGGGGAGGTAGAGTAAATGGGGCTTGACTTCTGACTACATATGCCCTTTCTACACCCTCTGTCTGACCCTCGTCCCTTTCCTCATCTGGTCATAGAGGGGTATTAGGTGTCCCTTAATACACTGACTTATATTTTCCGGAAAATTTCTCATCAGTATCCAGCAAGGCTTCATTTGCAATATCTATGAAAGACACCCCAAAGGACAATTCTTGGTGTGCAAAATGAAGAAGTAATATTCTGATTTCCATTCATGTTGTATTTGCTCTGTATTCTGGAATTTCAGGTGAAGTTTCCCTCTTTTATCATGGGATTCTTACACTCAGAAAATGTGAACATACATTAGTATACTTCCCGTGAAGCTCTTGGCACTCAGACAGAATGGAAATCAGGATAAAACAATTAAAGTTATGAAAAATGATAGTAAATTCCCCTCTTTGTTCCATTATTCAGCTTTAAGAGCATCTCAGCTCTCTAAGAGTCATCGAGTATTAGTTTTATATATTTAGGAAACAGACTTTTAAATAGAATTACATAACTAAATTATAAGAACTTAAGAAAAGCAATAATCAAAATAATAGTGCTTTATAATTCAATTGTTAAACAAAATCCAGACAATGTATTAGTCACTTCATTTTTTAAAGCCCAAAAAAGTAGAAAGCATATCATATGTTTATATTTTTATTTTTCACCATTTGTGGATTAGGTTAAAATGAGCTTAAGTTGCCAGTATGTGGCAACGGGGAAGAGACCCCATAGCATGGGAGATCTTCTGGGGAGGCTTTGCCCTTGGGGATGTACAGCTTTTGAAGACCTGCATAGCTATTTTTAACATGGGAAATTCTGTATTTACAGTGCCTGGTCTTTTCTATAGAAACATATAGGGCAGTGGGAAGCAGAGGCAAGCAGTAGGGGCAAGGAGTAGGGGGCAATGGCGAGCAGCGGCTCACTGC
Source organism: Panthera leo (assembly GCF_018350215.1). Taxonomy (NCBI): domain Eukaryota; kingdom Metazoa; phylum Chordata; class Mammalia; order Carnivora; family Felidae; genus Panthera; species Panthera leo. The sequence goes on from NC_056686.1 coordinate 164,932,483, forward strand.
AGCCCAGCAGCTATAGCTGCAATACTGTTGGGATGCTCAGTGGTGGAACACAGGATGTGCCCAGGATCTGGGAAACTGGGGATCTGTCTTCAGCTCAAACTTTAAGCAGGAAACGATCTTCCCCATAAAAGGGGCAAAAAATTACACCTCCTCCCCAGCCCCTCAATCAGAACAGTTTTATAAGCAATTCTTGGGCAGAGCATTCAGAACTCAGTGCAGATTAAGGGCAGCAAGCGCTCTGGTTAATAGAACAGCCAGCTTTTATTAAGTGCTAACTGTAACTAAACACCCTCTAAATACGTTTCCTGCAACTGTTTTATCACTCTGTTAAAACACCTTTCTTACCAAACCCATCTAACACGTGCAACAACTGAGATTGCGAAGTTAAGTAGCTTCCCTAAGATCCACAGCTACTGAACACAGATTCAGTCCTAACTAGACTGATCAGACTAATGTAAAAGACAAGGCTCTAAATCTCTTCCTCGCATTGCCTCTTGCTCAGATAAAGCCAGCAGCCTCCTGCAGGGGATACTGATACACAGCAAGGTGTGCCTTAGAAGTGCACTTCCTGTGAACCCTGGACACCTCGGCAAGCATCCGTAAGACGTAAACTTCCCAGAGAACAGGGGAAATACTTCCAGAGAATGCACCAAGGTAGTATTTTTATTAAAAATGCCTGAGAGAAAGGATTCTTAAAAGACAAGAGAATGCTGTGCTATCTCTCAAGAGTCTCCTGAACACACAGGAAAAAAATGTATTCACATTACCTCTCCAGGCCATGAAATATATGTGCTCGCTTTCTGGGGAGGGAAAGCCTTCTGGGGTGGTTATTGTCACTGGGGGCTGTGGGATGGATTACTTCCCTTCACTCTTGTTGCCAGCTGAAAAAAACACACTGCAAAAAGATTATGGGGATGGTAAAGCTACACTTAGACAAAGATCTTATGCAAGATCAAGCAGAAAACAACCTGAAGAGAGTAAGTAAAAATGAGACAACACGAGTGGAAGAGGAGCCTGCCCAGATCCAAGTGAGGAATCTTCCCTTAGCCACAATGGAAAAAAAGGGGAAGGTCACCCCACGTTCTTGGAGAGAAGGAGGAGATGATATAAGGATAGCACTGTGTGTGGTTCTGTCCCCTCTGGTTAGTGTGTTCACTCTCTCTCTCTCTCTCTCTCTCTCTCTCTCTCTCCTCTGTTATTGTTGCTGTTGTTATTATCATCATCATCATCATCATCATTACTTTACCTTAAAACATTTGTTGGATCATTTACATTCCTATCAAGTAGCTTAAATCCTTTATTGGAATAGGCTGGTTATAAATACATACTTTTAATAGAAATATGCACCTTAAATTATATTATTCACATGCATCTATAATATTTATAAATACATAAATTTTAAAAATATATAGTCATTCAGAAGCTAATGTATACTATAGTATAAGAAGATCTCACTCCTGAGTTTGGGTTTAGTAGTTCTCAACAAAACATTTTTTGTCTTTGTAAAGCCCTGAGATAAGAAATCCTTCCAGATATTCTTGCATATGCATTCCTGGATGAGAGAGTGGGGTGGATGCCACCCGATCATTAGAGATGGGAATGTGGTATCTGGTGGGGTAGGGGTTGAGTGGAGCAGGGAGGGAGGAAACCAAGATGGCAACACCAGAATTCTGATCGGGAAAGCACACAGAACATGTAAGTCCACACATACAAGCAACTTCTGAAAGGGTGAGACTACCACAATACTTGGGCTGGAAATTTGGGAGTGTCAGTAATAATTTTTGTATGTCAGGGCAGAAGGTAACAGAGTGGTCTATGAACCCAAACGAGCAATTCATGGGTGAGGACACCGTGGCTGTATTAGAATTTTCTAGGTCGATGACTAGCGGTGGTGCCAGTCAGAGAGTGGCCTCTCCTTGGTGAATGGCAATTCCTGCTTCAGCCCACTGATTCCACCCCCTTCCCAACAGGATGGAGACCCACCAGGAGGTGGGCGAGGAGTGCGTATGTGGGTATATATGAGATGCTCTGTATGTGTGAAGTCCAACACGACAACATGAAGTAGAGTTTGTGTGGGACTAGTGTATAGTGTGTCCTTTTTTACAGATGCAGAAACTAAAGTTTTTAAAGAAACAAAAGCTGAGTGAGGCAACCCTGTGGAGGTCAAAATTTGAAGATGGTGGAGTCATGACAACATTTGCTGTTCCAAATCCCTGTCCTTTGTTCTTTCTCACAATCTATGGTGATTTCTCAGTAATAAACACATTACTGCAAGTAATAATATAGCAATTATTGTCCTTACTGTAATTTTGTTGATGGAGTATTAAAATCTTCTCTTATATTATCTCATTTAATTCTCACACTTGAGGTAGGTGACGGAGTCAGGATGTGAAAATACTTCTGCACATAGACCTAATGGTCTATTAGTGATTCTTATTCATTGCATATCCACAGTTCATTTACTTATTAATTCATCCTGGATGTATTATTTTTATTCCTTGTTGTAAAGATATTACATATAAACAAAGCAGGACTCCGAGGGAGAGCCAAAAAAAAAAATCCTTTTTGTTGGGCAGGGGAATCTCTTTCTTCCATCCTTTCTTTCCTCTTTCTGTCTCTTCCTCCCTTCCTCCATCCATCCCCAAACCATTTAATAAAAGCATTCTCTGTGCTAAGTGCCCTGCTAGGCACTAGGGAATAAGATTATAAAAAAGATAAAATCCCTGTGCTTCCAAGGTTCATGGTCTAATTAAGGGTAGAAAAGTATATCGGTAAATAACCGATTTTAGGTCTTTTAGTCTTAAATCAGAGTACTTCAGGTACCACTGTGTTGCTTACTTATCCTCTCCCTCGGTTTTATCTTTCTACCAATATCTCACTTGTTACACAGAATACTTTGAAGACTGTACATGTATTATATTATCATGTTCTAGATAATGTCACATATCATTGATATTTTATCTGCCCTAGTTAAGAAGTATTTCACAGATAGAAAAAAGAATCTTTGATAATGGCTATAGACCAGAAGTTGGGACAATAGGTCTTGGGTCAAAACAAGGAGATTCAGGGGAGAGCACTATAGTCTTAGAACCTAGTCTGAGAGGAGATGCAGGTCAGGCCTGGGAAACAGGTCGGAGCTCTTGGTGGGATGTACACATGTGTAGTGGGGGAGCTAGATAATGCCCGGAGTAGCCTGTCCCCACCTGGGTCACATGTCTTTGTAGTGAAGTTTTCTTCTGTGGTATGAGAAGTTGTGCATTTCCAGACTATCTATACATATTCAAAATAAGTTCATAACGCATTTAACATCCTGACTATTTTTTGGATCATCCCTTTTAATAAACCTAACACATAAAATCTGTATCTAACTGTACAACGTATATGGATGGCCTTCAAGGAATCTGTGCACTCCCTAAAATTGCATGCAAAATTGTGAGCATATGAGCATTGTTAAGAGTGGGTCTGGCTTTCATCAGAGCCAAACCCATGACTCTAGAATAATTAAAGCCCAATGAATAGGTAATTAAAAATTGAGAAATTAAGGCCCATAATAAGGGCTTTTTTTCTCTCATAAAATTAGGGCTTTTTAGCATGTGATTTGGACATAAATACTGACTTACATCAAGAGCCACAGACTGTTTGGCCCAGGACTTCTTCACTTGATCGTACATAATTGTGTTGTTGATGCCAAGGCCACAGAAGATGACAAAAGCCTAGGAAAGAGAAAGCCCACTAATTAAAAACTGCAATAACTCACTGGCATAATCTAATATGAAAGCAGGCACTCATCAGAAATGGGTCTGAAAATATAATTTTATTGTACACAGAGGTAGGCCTTGGGGAAATATGCACATTAAAATTCTTAATTACTATTGTCATGTAACAGCTTTATAGCTCACATTGCACATGAGAAAAAATTGTTAATTTCATGTCATTGTGGAAAAAATGACTTTGTAAATTTAAAAACATACTTACAGTCTTACCAAATGTGTTCTTAATTCATTTAGATCGTGGACTGATTTTAGTAATTCCATTCCATTTAACTAAAGCAACCTCTTTTTAGTGGCTAGGGTATAAAATATTTTGATGAGGAAACCAAGTGAAAATACCCATGAGGTAAATGTGAAAAGGAAGGAAGGTACATTTAGAACCAGTTAGTAAAGAAGCTGTGAGATGTTCTTGGCTAGAGAAAAATAATCGTGGGGGTTTCATGTTGGTTATTTGTTGGTGCAAAGTTTATAAGGAAGCCTGTTCCAGGCCAACCTTTCCAGGTAGAGGGCAGATGGGAATAAATGGAAGCTTGAAAACCCAAGGAAGGTGATGGCCATACAGCCGGCAGAGCTGGCTCAAGGTCTCACGACTATACATAAACGCTTGACAAATTTTGGCAAGCTGCTACTAGGAGACTATAGGTGACTCAGCTATAACCTTTGGTTCACAAATTTATTTTCTTACCTCAAAAAGTCGTTGATCTGCGTCATCAAAAGCTTTCCCATCAAGTCTATTTAACACCTGAGCCACTCCTGTGGGAAGAGTTTGGTTTATGTGGTCAGTTTCAGCACTGCTCACTGTGTTACCACAATATAATAAGCCCCGGCTGACTCCATACCTCCCCTAGGTAACTTCAGACACTCAGTTTAATCTCTGGTCTCCCTAGTGCCTGCTGTCTTTAGGAGAGGGGATCTGAGGTACACAGCAATGCAGTCGATCTTCAAGGTTGTGATATCCAAACTGGCTCACAGTGAAGCCTAAAGCTCTACCAGGCATCAGTCTGAATCCTTGAAAATGTTTTTCGAGATGACTGTGCACAATCACTCTGATCTATCGGACATATATATACACATGGACATACACATACATGCAATTAGATACGTAATTGAGCTTAACTGTGTAAATACACATGTGTGTGCATGTATATATATAATTTTTTTTATTTTTTCAATCCCCTGGAACACAGTGCTTGAATGAGGCAGTGTGGCATAGTGATTAAGAACATGGGCTCTGGTGTCACACTGTCTCAGCTCACATTTCAACTCCACCACAGCTGTTACCTTAAACAACTTACCTAACTTTTTTAGCACTAAAATTCCTCATCTGTAAAGTGGGAATTAAAACGTTAACTATCTCAGAGGGTTAGGAAGATTAAATGAGATAATGTTTGGGGGCGCCTGGGTGGGCTCAGTCAATGAAGCATCTGACTTCAGCTCAGGTCATGATCTCACGGTTCGTGGGTTCAGGCCCCTCATCAGGTTCCCTGCTGACAGCGTGGAACCTGCTTGGGATTCTCTCCCTCTCTCTCTGTCACTCTTGACTCGTGCTTTCTCTCTCTCTTAAAATAAATAAATAAACTTTAAAGAAAAAAATAAATGAGATAATGTTGGAATGTTTTAAAGTGAACATTAAAGAAGTTGGGAATTAGGACACCGTCAATCTTCAAAGCAAGGTTAGTTCTGCTTCTGTTACCAATGGGGTACATACAGTTCTAACAAACTTAATTTATGTACACTTCCTCTTTCCAAAGTTCATTTCCAGCACTGTGCCAGATGTCTCAAAACATACAGCTCTAACCAGAAAAACTGAACAATCTTGAAAAACATTCCCCTGTGTCCCCATTTAGTACAAACAAAAAAATAGCTATAATTCTAAAGCATGGTTGTGTTTTTTAAAATACCTAACTTCTCACTAGGGAGGTAAGTCATCATATGCTAGAAGACATATGTAATGAAACACAAATCTTTTAGCATGTAGTAGGCAAACTGCAGTCTTAGTTTTGAAAGCATAACAGATGTTTACTGTTACGAATGAAAGCTATGGGGCAACTGGGTGGCTTAGTGGTTAAGTGTCTGACTCTCGATTTTGGCTCAGATCATGATCTCTCCTTGTTCGTGAGTTCGAGCCCCGAGTTGGGCTCTGTGCTGTCAGCTCAGAGCCTGCCTGGGATTCTCTCTCTCCCACTGTTTCTGTCCCTTCCCCACTTGCCACCCCTCCTCAAAATAAATAAAAAATAAAAATAAAAGTTAAAAAGAAAGGAATGAAAAGCTAGGATTAGATTTGAGGTTGCCACTGGACACTAATCTTAGAATATTCTGTGTTCATTAATATACCAATATTTTTCTATAAATTAAGCAAATGGATGAAAAAATTCTGTTATGGCTTAAGTCTTGACAACATTGACAGAATACTAAGTTCTTGATAAGCAGCAGTGCCTTTCAGTTTAACAGGCAATGTCAGGGGGAAGCGAAGAGAGGCAAATAGATGCACTAGTACCTAGTCCCCTAGGAAAAAAATCATGTTTTAATTGTGTTTCAATAATTTTAACTAATTCCTTCACTCTTTATGACTTCTCTAACCACTGACTTCTTCCTTAGGTTTGAGACTTTCCTGACTGAGGTTTTGAGGGGAGGGAAAGAAGAACAGGAGGTAGAGAAAACTTAGAAGCTCCTTTGGACCACAGTTCCATATTCTGGGTCAAGTACAGCCTATTTTATTTAAAAAAAAAAAAAATTTTTTTTTAACCTTTATTTATTTTTTTTGAGACAGAGAGAGACAGAGCATGAACGGGGGAGGGGCAGAGAGAGAGGGAGACACAGAATCGGAAGCAGGCTCCAGGCTCTGAGCCATCAGCCCAGAGCCCGAGACGGCGCTCGAACTCACAGACCTCGAGATCGTGACCTGAGCTGAAGTCGGCCGCTTAACCGACTGAGCCACCCGGGCGCCCCCAGCCTGTTTTAGAATCATCCAAACAGAAAGATGCATGCTCAGTATATGTCTAATAATACATGTTTTGGGGGTGCCTGGGTGGCCCTGTCAGTTGAACATTTGACTTCGGCTCAGGTCATGATCTCGCCATAGATGAGTTCAAGCCCTGGGTCAGGCTCTGTGTTGACAGCTCAGATTCTGGAGCCTGCTTTAGATTCTGTGTCTTCCTCTCTCTCTGACCCTCCCCTGCTTGCATTCTGTCTCTCTCTCAAAAATAAATAAACATTAAAAAATTAAAAAAAAAATACATGTTCTTTTTCCTTTGCACATACTCTGTGTGTAAAAGCATAGATGTAAACATAAAGATGTAATGGAAAGTCTGTATAAGAGTTAGGAGCCCTGACTTTTAATCTCTACCCTGCTACCAACTCCCTCTGTGATTTTATTCTGGCCTTTGCATGATACCCCCACTTCAATTTCTACAAGGTAAGATAAGAAAGTCCTATTAGTTGATTTCTGAGATCTCCTCCAACTTCAAAATTATTGTTCCTTGGTTAAAAGAATAAATATTTGTTCATTGTTCGGATTAATGTTGATTCACCAGGAGTCTGCACTTATGAGATTAAACAAAAGAATGAAACATAGGCTGACGAGTCCTGGACATAAAAGAGGGGAGCAGGTATCAATTCTTGGTCTTTTCAGTAAGATCAAGTGTAAAAGGGGCGAGCAGGTAAAAAAGATAAGGTGTATTTTAATGTAAATTTGTCTTTATAAAAGAAGTTTGAACTACTTAGGTAATGTCTTACCAATTATTTGGTGGTTGCTATTCCAAATAGGGACACAGAGAACAGATCTTATGTGAAATCCAGATATCTGGTCAGCCTAGGATATAAGAAAATAGTTAATTAAAATTAAGCAACATTTACCCATTTCTGACTTACAGCTTACCACTCTTTATAATAGACATTTTAAGATCACTTTTAAAAAGATACATTAGGGGCGCCTGGGTGGCGCAGTCGGTTAAGCGTCCGACTTCAGCCAGGTCACGATCTCGCGGTCCGTGAGTTCGAGCCCCGCGTCAGGCTCTGGGCTGATGGCTCGGAGCCTGGAGCCTGTTTCCGATTCTGTGTCTCCCTCTCTCTCTGCCCCTCCCCCGTTCATGCTCTGTCTCTCTCTGTCCCAAAAATAAATAAAAAACGTTGAAAAAAAAATTTAAAAAAAAATAAAAAAATAAAAAAAAAAAATAAAAAGATACATTATAATCTATTTTTTAATGCATATACTCACCTGTCTCTTAATTTAAAACATCACTATGAACATCCTAAGGGGATCAAGTCCCTACCAAATATGAATCAACCAAATGACCCCATGTCAACACCACCTCCCCCAATCCCTGCAGCCACAGAGAACTGGGTGTAAAACTCTTGATCATGATCATACTACCAGACAAAAATTCTGGCAACTGTTTCTGCCCTGAGTATAAAGCATTTTAATTAAACCAGTGGTCAATGGGCACATCTGTTAGTAAAAGTGTTTTGAGCCTATAATGCTGCCATATGTATAGTTTTAATACTCTATATTTTTAACATCACTAATTTACTATGTATAAAATAATATACAAAAAATTGAAGTTGCAAAAATATACAATAAATGTAGAGGTTCAGAGATCTTCTTTCCTCTAGAAGGCTGTCGGATGACATATTTAAAATATGAAGGTATAGTAACCAGGATCAACAAACATCATTCAGTAAAAGCTCCATGTAATATTAAAACTGATGGTCCACATCTGAACTGTTAGATAAGAGCTACTAAAAACTGACAGAGCATTGGTGAGTTCATATGACCTTGAGTTCTATTGAGAAAGGTCATCCTGCCATCCCAGTACTATAGGAAAAACAATAAGATATCAAGGTTTTAGATCATGACTATTGGGGTAAAAAGGTACTGTAATATTTTAAAACATTGTAGCACTTAAGAGCTACACATTTAAAACATTTGAAATTGGAAGTTAATTTACACACCTAAATTTTATGTTTGGATTGTTTTGGTTTTCCTCTGAGAAAATAATCTTCCAGATGTCTTCTATTCTTGATACCAATATGCAAGTTTCTTTTTTTAAAGTACTTTTTTTGTTTTGTTTTGTTTTGTTCAAGAAATCTTCCTCTGCTCCTGGACCATGAAGATATTCTCCTATTCTTTTCCTAGAATCTTTACAGTTTTAACTTTCACATTTAGACCTGCAATCAAACTGGAAATGATTCTCGAGAACAGTGTGAGCTAAGAGTCAAGATTCTTCAAGTATCTATTTATCTACCACCTCCTATGCACCAGATACATTGCTGGTGTGGATATAAAAATGAAGTTGAGGATATAAAAATGAAGTTAAACAGTTGCTTGAGGAACTCACAATGTAGAGTGAAGACAGAAATAGTTAAGATAAAATAAGTGTCCAAGTAACGAATGTTTGGAACACTATAGAAAAACCAGCAACTGACTCTGTTTAGAGAAATCAAGAGCAGCTTTAGATCCTTACCAGTGAGTCTTCAGTGACAGGGATGACAGTGACGATGATGAGCTAACATTTACTGGGTGTTTGCTTCATGTCCGGCACCCTATTCGGCACCTTCTCGTGCATTATCTCATTTACTTATTAAAACAACCTTACAGGTAGGTACTGTTAACATCCTCCCTTTCAGATAAGACTCTGATATCTGCCTTGAAACTGGAGAGACTGGTTCAAAGGAAATCAGACAATAACAAACACATCCATCAAAGTTACCCTCCAAAAGAAACAAAGTGGTTTTCCTCCTCTCCCTGAGGCTAACAGTCTGAATTACAGCGATGCTAGTGAGCAGGAGGAGATTGAAGTCGATTTTCCAGGTCTAGGAGGTATAAGCTACAGACTTGGACTGGCCAGAGCAGCACTGGAATGTGTGGGTCTGTTTTGCTGACGGACACACAACTGTCAGGTGTCCTGAACCGGTGCTGAGAAGGAGGCACGATTGCTCTGCCAGCTCTGGGATCACCATGGCCCCACTCTAACCCTTCCTAGGAGATCTGAAGCAGCTGAGGAGAGAGGTCATGGTGCAAGAAGACAAGGAACATGCAGTGAGTGAAAGAAACCAGGACAGAGACGGCTTGAGAGGCTGGTGGCGAGAAAAACAAACCCTAGGCTGTTTGCCAGTGAAATAAGCAAGAATTCTGTTTACCAAAAATTATTGTAGTTCCCCAAAAGAAGTTTTTATTCTGGGGAGCTGAGAGTATGTGTTCTCCCATCCCTCCTGAGGATAGCATGGAAGTCTCTGGTTTGAGTAAGAGTGGCTGGAGTCCCTTGATATGGGGAATACAGGAAGTTTGAGCGAGATGATCCTGAGTTCAAGTTATAATTGAGATGGCAGGGGAGAGGGCGGTTAGGGACTCATCCTGATGTCATCAGCCTCTGGTTCTAATTGATTGAGTAAAATCACCAGGGAAGAACTTGTTCAAGGAAGACACAAAAGGGCTGAAAACTGGGACATGATATTTCAGGCAGAAACATGAACACAGGGTCAGTGACAGGGAGGAAAAAGAACTCCAAAGCTCATACTCTTAACCTCCATGCTTTGTAGCATTTCTAACCTGTGAATACATTGCTACAACCTTTCTGGAAATAGATTTACTGATGTGTATCCAGAGTCCAAAATGTATAAATACCCTTGACCAATTCCTAGGTCTAGAAATTTATTCTATGGTAATTATCATAGCTATATACAAAAGTTTACATATAAACGTATAAATCATACAATTACCAATGATAGTGATATATTAGAAATAACCTGAATACTCAACTAGAGGGAGTAGGTTGAGTAAACCATAGCACATCTACACAGTGGAATATTATCCATCTAATTTAAATCATGCTATAGAAGAATATTTGTTAATGTGGAAAATTTTAACATATTAAGTGACAAGAGTGTGGGTGTCTGTGGGTATACAAACACTTACTATATACATTGGAAAATCCTGGAAAAATTATAACCAAAGTAGTCCTCTCTGAATTGTTTGCCTATGGGAGTTTTTGTTTCTTTACTTTAAAAATAATCTTTACTTTTTAGAACAGTTTCAAGTTCACAGCAAAATGAATGCAAGTACAGAGAGTTCCCATACATCTCTTGCCCCCACACATGCACCTCAACATCTCTCAGGACCAACATCACTCACCAGAGTAGTACTTTTGTTACTACTGATGAAACCACACTGATACATCATTATCATCCCAAGTCCACAGTTTACATTAGGTTCACTTGTGATGCTGTACATTCTATGGGTTTTGACAACGGGGTCATGACATGTATCCACCATTAGAGTATCATACAGAGTAGTTTCAGTGCCTCTCAAATCCTTTGTGCTCCACCTGTTCATTCCTCCATCCATGTTCAGATCTGGCAACTACTGATCTTCCCCCTGCCCCAGCTTTACTGAGGTAGAACTGACAAATTTATAACATGCTTAATGTGTACATCATGATGATTTGATATATGTATACACTGTGAAAGTATTCTTTCGGGTTTTTTTTTAAATTTTTTAAGTTTATTTATTTATTTTGAGAGAGACAGAGTCAGCACGAGTGGGGGAGGGGCTGTGGAGAGGGAGAGAGAGAATCCCAAGCAGGCTCTGTGCTGCCAGCACAGAGCCCGATGTGGGGCTCAAACCTACAAAGCTGCGAGATCATGACCTGAGCTGAAACCAAGAGTCGGACACTTAATTGACTGAGCCACCCAGGCGCCCCTGTCTTTGGGAGTTTTTAAATTACTGTTTGCGGGTGCCTGGGTGGCTTAGTCGGTTAAGTGTCTGACTTCAGCTCAGGTCATGGTCTCACGGTTCGTGGGTTCGAGCCCCACATCGGGTTCTGTGCTGACAGCTCAGAGCCTGCAGCCTCCTTCAGATTCTGTGTCTCCCTCTCTCTCTGTCCCTCTCCTGCTTGTGCTCTGTTTCTCTGTCTCTCAAATAAATAAACATTAAAAACATTAAATAAATAAACAAATAAGTAAATAAATAAATTACTACTTGTGTTTTCTAAATTTTGGATAATGAATTACTTTCCCATAAGGGAACAAGTTATTTTCTAAATAGAACTAGAGTGGAACAATAGTGTCAAATTTTGCAGAATAGTCAAACAGGATAAGCACCGAAAATGGGCTCTTGGATTTAGTAGCACAGAAGGATAACTGAAGGCAAATATAGTCAGGGCAAGAAGGGATGGGATGAGGATCAGAAGTCAAGTGGTTAGTTCTGAAGGAGAGGGAGGCCACACTGAGAGTGCAGAGCTGCATTGATCCAACACTAGAGGCTTACATGGGCTGAGCACAACAGGAGAGGAGAGGCAACAGAGGATGTTGAAAATGTCTTTTTTTTTTTTTTAAAGGTTTATTTTTGTGTGAGAGAGAGAGTGTATGTAGGGGAGGAGCAGAGAGACAGAGAGAGGGAGACAAGGATCAGAAGTGAGCTCTGTGTGGACAGCAGCGAGCCCAATGCGGGGCTTGAACTCACAAACTGTGAAATCATGACCTGAGCCAAAGTCAGATGCTCAACTGACTGAGCCATTCAGGTGCCCTGAGAATGTCTTTAAATCGTTCTCACTGTGGCTGAGGGAAGGAAGTGAGGCTGGGACTAATTGGCTATGAAAATAAGGAAGAGAGAGCAGTAATGATCAGCATGCTTGAAGAGCCCAGCAAGATGGGAGAGAGGGAGGGGAATGGCAGAGTATGATGAGGGTGAACTTTCCAAATTGAAGATCATTAGGGCAATCCCCCCACTTGTCTATCTGTAGCAATGCTGTTGTTTCTAGAAAGTTCAACTAATCCAGGTTGATTGTATAACCATATGAAATGGCAAGGGCTGGGAGCACATATCATCCCCTGCAGGGACTGCAGGAGAAGAGCACAAAATGTCTGAAGAATGAATACCAAACAAGGATGAAGAGGAATAAGAAAGTATGAAGGAAAGAATCATCTCTGTTCATCAAAGAATCCCAGGTCTCCAGATCATATCAGTCAATGGCGCTCAGAAATATTTACTGCCCTCTCAACCCTGACCAAGGCACTAGAATTCTCTGTCTCAATTTTGTCATCAATATTGATCTTGTGCAAACCAAAATGTCAACATTGGCTATCTCCAGATTTTGGTATTGTAGCTGATTCTCATCTTTTTTCCTTTGTGCTTTTTCTTATTTTCCAAGTTGTTTTATAAGAATATGAGCATGAAACGGTTTCAAAATTTGTAAGGTGTCTTACAAATGTAAATATTACTGAGAGGAATACCTGCCCCCAAATATCCACCCCACTATTCTACAAGGTCCCCACTCTATCATTCTCAGTTTAAAACTCACATCATTAGAGTCCTAATTGTTAGACCATATGAGACTAAGCAGCCTTTCTAGAAGGTTACAATTAAAATAAACATACTATCTGGTAGTGCCTACTTCTTTCTAATTAAATATCTGTATACCTAAAAATTTTGTCTAGTCTGTGTCCTGATTTGGTTTTTCCAGTTGATGGATCTACTCAGAGCCATCAAAACACACTTGTTACATTTTCCAGCCTCTCAAAGGTGGTCAAAGGAAATGTTAAATGAATCGGTGATAATGTAACACTATTCTTTAATATTCAAAATGTTTCCTTTCCCTATAAGGATATGTACAATTTAAGCTATAATCTAAAGCAATACTTTATCCCTCAAATGTCAATCTACCAGTAAGAAATTCTGGTATTAGGACAAGCTGAGGGAGACGTTCTGAAGTCAGTCCCTTCATTTTCCCGAAACTAAGTAGAGAGGCAGTTTCTTTTTGTCTACCTTACCTACACATAGGATCAGTCCTAATGGCTTCTAGAACATACCTACAAATGATTCCTTAAATTTCTGACAAAAGTACTCCTAAAGAAATAACTGACCTTTGGGCTTAGAACTGAGGCATTGTCTTCATCACCTATGTAGCAAAGTCTGTTGTACTCTTACAACCATGGGACCCCTATACTGGTCTTCATTCAGCAAAGCTACCCCATTCTATACCTTAATTCAAGTCTTAGTAATCCTCCTGACCTTTTTGCCTTCCTGGTCATCTGGAATTCTTATATCCCACCATCCAATCTTCCCTAGCAAACCCTACTCCCGGGAAAGGATCTCAAACTGGCTTACACTGAGTATCAGCACTTGAGAGATTATTGGTAGCAAATGCATTTCAGCAGGTGCACAGAGCTCTATCTCTTAATGGTTTCAATTTTGCACATTTCCCTTTGTCAGGAGCAGCAGAGCTGATAGACCATGAGGCGTTATAGAGAATAGACAATGAACTGTCCTCCTGGGCTAGCACTCAGCATTTCAGATTGTGGGGGTGCTTTGCTATGAAGATCTGACAGGCAAAATGGGCTTCAATGCTTTAAGTCAAAGGATCTTAGAGCCCAGAGTCCCATTATCCTTAAGTGCTACATGACGAGGGCAAGAACTATTGAGTTGTCTTCAACAGGCTTTGATAAGAAAAAGAAAACAACAAAACAAAACAGAGAAAGAACCTCATGTGGGAAAACTCATGGGATTGAAGCGTGACGGACTTAGGGCCATGACACCTTAGATTTAACTGTGTAACTGGGCATCAGCCACCATGGTAGAGGAGATCTGGGTGCTGATGGGTTTCTTACTGCTCTTAAATTTGTAACAAATACATTTGTCACCAAATCATCCATGCAGAAGGCGTGTCCTACATTGTAGTTATTTTCTGCCATCTCCCCTGTGCCAAACCTTTTCTATTCAAATGTTGGGTCCAATTGTTCATTCCTGCTGTAGGCAGAGGACAAACTTTGCACGTAATGGCTCTGAAAATTCTCCCCATAACAATACAAATGGGAGGAAATACTAAATTAAGCAATAGAATATTATATCTTATAATGACTAAATAACGGCTTGTTGTGCATTAGTGTATTTGTTTTAGGGTATTCTTTTGAATCTAGTATGAAAAGAAGGGCAGAAAGCTTTGCAGATAATGCACTAGAGTGCAACTAATTATTGGAGGATGAATTCATAAGCACAATGCCAGCTAAAAGCAAGACCAGAATAACTGTTTCAGGGTATTTGTAAATAGAGTATGCGCTCTAAGAAGCCACCTGATACAACAGCAGGTCATCTGAAAACGCACTTTATGTACATGCTGTTGGCACAGTCTCAAACGAGTATCTTAGGATAAAATCCAAGCAACACTCCATGCTGACCAGGGCAATAGAAAATAATCCATCTAAATTCCCCAAAGATACAGTAAGACAAGTTAATTTACTTAGATCTTACATTATTTCAATTCTAGTTTTGAGTAATAGTGTATAGTTTTTAGAGGGCTCACAATAGCCTGGCAAAATATAATTTCACATCAGATATAAAGGGTCTAAAATTTTAAAATATCTTTATAATTTTGCCTGATTACAAAAACAATACAAACCCTTGGGAAATTTTTAAGTAAAAATAAAATCAAAAGCTCTAATCTTTCCATCTCTATCATGGCAACTATTGACAGTTTAGTATAAGTTCTTGCTGATCTTTTCCTACAAATATACAACATACTTATGCATCAATTTATGATATATTTAATAACATATCATATATTCATAAATAAAATATATAAAATGTTCAACAACACTTAACAATAATGACTATTTTTTTTACTTCTTGTGTGTCTATTTATTTATTTTAATATGAAATTTATTGTCAAATTTGTTTCCATACAACACCCAGTGCTCATCCCAACAGGTGCCCTCCTCAATGCCCATCACCCACTTTCCCCTTAAGTACTAAACATTGTTCCAGTTGTTGGGGAGATATCAGTGAACAAAACCAACAAAATTCTCACCTTCATTGTGGTTACATTCTAGCGAGAGAAGACAGATGGCAAACAATACAAAAAAATACAGAAATAGATTACATGTTAGGAGGTGTTAGGAATTACAGAGAAAACATAGAGCAGGATGAAGGGGACTTAATATCAAGGCTGCCAGGCTTTACTAACAGGTAACATTTGAAAGATGATTTTAAAGAAGTGAGGATGGGAGCACGCAGATACTGGGGGAAGAGAATTTCAGATGAGGGAATAGCCAGTGCAAAGGCCCTGAGATAGGTGTGTGAGTAGCATGTTCTAGAAATAACAAAAAGACTGGAGAAGCAGGAGTAAGGGCTGGGGTTAGATAAGAGGTGCTAGATTGTGTAAGGGCATTGTAAACATCTGAAAGAATTCTGAGTCTGGCTTTTACTCTAGTGGCATAAGGAGACTTTGAAGAGTTTGTGAGCAGACTTTTGATATGCTATGACTTGAAATTTAAAAGCATCTGGTTATCTGGCTATTGTAATGAGAACAGAGTGCAAAGGAGAAGAGTGGAAGCAGAGATTAAGAGGCGATGGCCATGAAATAGTCCAGAGATGAGGGTGGCTTGGACTTGGGAAGTAGCAGTTGAGTGGTGAGAAGTGGTCAGATTCTGGATAAATTTTGCAAATAGAGCCAGTTGGACTTCCTGATGAGTTACACGTGCCAAATGAGAGAATCATGCCTATAAAATTTTTGTCGTAAGCGTCAGGAAGGATTGAGTTGCCTTAATAGAGACAGGGAAACAGAGAGAGGAGTAGACTTGGAAGAAAAAAGGTTGTGGGCTCTGTTTTGGACATGTTAGGTTTGAGGGGTCTGATTGAAAAATATGTGTATATATGTGTATGTATATATGCACATATATCATTCTATACATTATTCTATACACACTTCTTTGTGTTTTTTTTTTTTTTCACTTGTGGACATTTTTCCATATCAGGACATAGGGAAGATCTTATGGGATAGAGAGATTTTGTGTGGGTGCAATTTTCATCATTATTATAGTATGGTAGGCAGAATGCTAAAGATGACCTCTAAGATTCTCACCTGCCACCTTCCACTTTGTACATATCTGGCATAATCCTCTCCACTTGAGTGTGAGCAGGACTTGTAAATATGACAGGATAATCACTTCATTGATTAGGTTATGTTATGTGGCAGAGGTGATGGGACAGCCACTCTTGTGATTATGTAAGTCACCCCTGACATTATGTAAGCCTCTGTCACAGCCAACTGGAGTGAGATTCTCCTGTTGGCTTTGAGCAGGTGAGCCGCCATGTTGTGAGAAGGCCATATGGCTAGTACCTAAGAGCAATTTCCAGGAGCTGAGAGAGACTTTTTACCAGCAGCCAGTAAGAAAATGGAAACCTCCAAGGGATACAGGAGTACTGATGCATAGGGGCACCTGTACCCCAATGTTTATAGCGGCACTCTCAACAATAGCCAAATTATGGAAAGAGCCTAAATGTCCATCAACTGATGAATGGATAAAGAAATTGTGGTTTATATACACAATGGAATACTACGTGGCAATGAGAAAAAATGAAATATGGCCTTTTGTAGCAACATGGATGGAACTGGAGAGTGTGATGCTAAGTGAAATAAGCCATACAGAGAAAGACAGATACCATATGGTTTCACTCTTATGTGGATCCTGAGAAACATAACAGAAACCCATGGGGGAGGGGAAGGAAAAAAAAAAAAAAGAGGTTAGAGTGGGAGAGAGCCAAAGCATTAGAGACTGTTAAAAACTGAGAACAAACTGAGGGTTGATGGGGGGTGGGAGGGAGGGCAGGGTGGGAGGGAGGGCAGGGTGGGTGATGGGTATTGAGGAGGGCACCTTTTGGGATGAGCACTGGGTGTTGTATGGAAACCAATTTGACAGTAAATTTCATATATTAAAAAATAAAAACAAAATGTGTATAAAAAAAAAATAAAATAAAAAAAATAAAAAAAAAAAAAAAAAAAAAAAAAAAAAAAAAAAAAAAAAAAAAAAAAAAAAGAAAATGGAAACCTCAGTCTGCAACTGAAAGGAACTCAATTTTACCAACAACCTGAATAAGCTCTGAAAAGTGCCAAAGTACAAACGAGAATGTCACCTGACTAACACCTTACTTTTAGCCTGTGAGACCCTGGAGCAGAGAACCCAGCTATGTCACGCCCAGATTTCTCACCTACAGAAGGTGAGAGATAATAAGTAGGCGTTTGTTTTAAGCTGCTGAATTTGTGCTGACTTGTTATGTAGCAATAGAACATTAATATACATGGTATTCTGTCCAATATCTTTAGGAGCCAAGCATGGGTACTGCCTCGCAAGGAGAAAATGACTGGGAAAACTACAAAGCCCACCTACATGATAACCCATGAACATGAGTGCTTCTTTAGGCACTATAAATAAATATAATTAGGTATATATACATATTGGTCTTCCATTCTTTTCATGGAGGATGTAACAGAGTCTTGTAACAGAATAAACATATCACAATCTTCATAAGGTGGCAGAATTTAAAGCTCAGAAATTTAGTTCTGGCTCTGTGAGTATCTTATATAACCATTCTGTCATAAATTTCCACCCATAAACCAGAGTCTGGCCTTACAATCATGCATGCTATCAAGCACAGCAGGCGCTACTCCTAAGAGTCAACTCAAACAGGCAGACAGAAGGCAAATAATCACTGTGGCTTGCCCTCTAAGTTGCTCTGTTTCCCACAAGGAGGGAACTCCATTAAATATTTAATACAATCACAAAGAGAACACCCAGCAGGAGGACAACTATGATTATTTGCCCCATCGCCTTCACAGCAAGCTCCTGTGGCACCTGGGATGGGCTTTATATCACACTAAAGATCCCTTTGTAGTTTCTATTAAAAGGAAGACCAACAGTTTCGAAACTGAGGTTTCAAAATAAAGATCATTCTCTTGCTGTCTACCTTTGGGCAGAGTTTGTGAGGACTTCCCAGAAGTTATTATAAGGCATGAAAGACACCAAGATTGGAAATCCAGTTTCCACTTTAGCTGTACAGCTAAGGCAAAGCTTGGTAGGATAAATTCTCTCTTATTAACAGGAAATAGCCACTGGCATCATGAATCTCCAAACTGACAAGCTTCCCATGTTAGTCTAAATTGGAGAAGAAACTACCAAATGCACACAAGAAGACGTGCTGTGGTTGGCACCCAGTTAGAGATCTGAAGAATCCACAAGATGGTTCCCGGGGAGAGTCATTCATCAGTGCTCTGGACAGTTTCATTCAGGGAGTAGGGAACACTTCCCTAGCCAGTGTCAATGATCAGGAGCATCCATTTGGGCTTAACATGAACAAAAACTAAACTCCTATTGTATTATGCCATGGAGATTTTGGAGTTTATTTATTGCCCTAACTGATACAGTGGTTTGAACGTAGGCAACAGGGCTATGTTTGAAATATACCAGTGTAATTGGCTTTTTAGCTATATGTTTTAAAGATTGGTGGGTTGTTGGGGATTGGACTGTGTGGGGAGCCCCTGAAATTTGATCATCCTTAATGTAC
Organism: Panthera leo; assembly: GCF_018350215.1. NCBI lineage: Eukaryota > Metazoa > Chordata > Mammalia > Carnivora > Felidae > Panthera > Panthera leo. The sequence continues at coordinate 164,951,584 of NC_056686.1, forward strand.
CTTGCAAATCTGGCCTCAGGATGTCTGGCCATTCTTTTGAAGAGCCGTCTTCATATTGCTGGCTCCTTTAGGGGAAGAGATGATGACCATCTCCCAAGATGCATCTCACAAGACATGCATCTAGCCGTCACCACTTTGTAACTAATGCCTATTATTGTTCCTCCTCTGAGAAGACAAGAAAAGACCTGGCTGTCTTGAAGACCTACAGGTTGTCAGATTAGTGCCACCATCTCTTCTTCACAGTCAACAAACAATCACCCTTAACGCTCCTCTTTGGCTACAGACTTTCATCTTCCTTCCCCACTGTGCCTCCAGATGAAGAGGACTGAAGTTGGCTTGTCTTTAATCAAGGTCTGCTGGTCTGCAGCTCTGTGTAAAGGCACCCTCATTTAGAGAAAAAGACCTGCTACTAGCACCCCACCCCCACCTCCAAATAAGAAACGAGTCCTTAATCACATGAGTATCTTCACTGACATTACAAAATATTGATATAGAATTTTGCATGTTACAATATATACTCAAGTAGTACGCCCAAGATGGCTCAGCTGGTGAGGGGAGCTTACAGGACAAAAAGTTAAGTCTGCTGGCCAACATTCATGTACCTCTGTGGATAGAAAAAAGATGGAGTGGTGATTCCATTGCCCAGGCAGCCCCTTACCAGCTTAGGGAATTGAAGTTCCTGTCGGTTTTGTGCCCTGCCTTGAGGAAGGTGTGTGGCCTTAGGTAAAGTCACTTTAGCCCTCTGAGTCTGCTTCCTCAAGTGTAAATTAAAGAAACCTCAAATATTCCTATTAACTGAAAGTTGACACATCTACAGTATGAAACCTCAGGATAAGGCCAATCCAATTTTCAGTGTTCTATCCCAGGACATTATATTGTCTGATGAATTGGGTCCTTCTTCATGTTCAGTGAAGAGATTTCAGGTTGCCAGAATTAGCCACTGAGCCACTGAGAACTTTAGGATAGATAAATGTGTTTCTGGCAAATTTAAGTTCATTATATGGACTTATGTTGAGAAAATCTGTAGGAAAAATAGGAAATGCTTTGAAAAAGATTACCCATGCTACCTCTCTGCAAAGTATCATTCTTGTTAACCAGCTTCAAACTACTCAGGGAAGTCAGTGAATATAGAGAACCAAAAAGCAAGCACTTTTTCCAGTGAAGAAAACTCTGGGAGATGCTCCCTTAATCCTGGCTTAAAAAAATCATTTCCTTATATTCTATCAGTGATAAGTAACTACTCAATTATGATTACTGGTAAAAATTATGGATCCACATGCTAGCAGACCAAGAAGAGAGGACTCAAACCTTTGCAGGAAGACAATGCAATTCTAAAAGTTACCCTCTACCTCTTTGATGATTACAGAATTACTGTTAGTGCAAGAATGAAGCATATTCATTTTGTCATGGTAATTTTTTATCTTGAGGAAAATACTTAACACATTAATAAAAAATATTTATCTGAAATGGTTGTCTTTATCTTATGATCTACACCATCTTACATCAGGCTTCATGGGGAGAAGGTTGGGGCCTCTTAGCCTCTTGGCACTGTGGCTCCGTCTGGAGTCTCATTCATTATTAACATAAACAGTTGACACCTGTCACTGAGGCAAAATATACTTGAGAAAGGAGGAAGCCTAAGCAGATAAATAATGTTGCTTTTCTTGGTATGATACATAACACACACATGCATACACACATGTGCCTACACACACACACACAACACAACATATACACAAATTTGTAGGACATATCTACTAAATGCCTCTCTCTCTCTCACCTCCAACTGCATTAATTCCTTTCTATTTTTTTCCTTAGCATGAGAAGGGAAACATAACTTTAAATTCCAGTACCATACAAAGAGACCATGTAAATATCATATATAATGCATCTCCAGATTTGCATTTGAAATTTGGTTATTAGGTGTGTGACAGACTGAAAGCATTTTAGGTGTAAGGACAAGAAATAATGATGGTCTAAGTACATGTTTTATTTTATCAGAGGGAAGAATGTGATTTTACTAAATAGTCACTGCTTAACCTACCACAGTTTACTGCCTTCAGATATCATTGCTTCTAACTACTGGATAAAAGCATGATATTTTGGGGGCGCCTGGGTGGCTCAGTCAGTTAAGCCTCCGACTTCGGCTCATGATCTCACAGTCTGTGAGTTCGAGCCCCGGGTCAGGCTCTGTGGGACAGCTCAGAGCCTGGAGCCTGCTTGGGATTCTGTGACTCCCTCTCTCTCTGACCCTCCCCCGTTCATGCTCTGTCTCTCTCTGTCTCAAAAATAAATAAACATTAAAAAATTTTTTTTAAAAAGCATGATATTTTTTTATGCCAAATCTCACAGAACTAACTGTTGCATTTTTGCTGAAGAGTCCACCTTGTTCTTTTTATAGATCAGTGGAGTAGGCTGCCTTATCGGAATGGACTATAAGCAGAGAAAAATGTAAAATGGCTGTATCACTAATCAGGAAGAGTTCTGGTAAGAGTCTGACTGTAGACATAAGAATATGGTCTATCCAAGATCACTATAATAAGCAAGAAGTTTTCTTGAGATAGTAAATGTGCTTGCTACATGTTTTTGTAAGAAAAAAAAAGGGCAAGGGCACCTCTGTGGCTCAGTTGGTGAAGTATCCAACTTCGGCTCAGGTCATGATCTCATGGTCTGTGGGTTCGAGCCCTGTGTGGGGCTCTGTGCTGACAGCTTGGAGCCTGGAGCCTGTTTCAGAGTCTGTGTCTCCCTCTCTCTCTGACCCTCCCCTGTTCATACTCTGTCTCTCTCTCTCTCTCTCTCTCTCTCTCTGTCTCTCAAAAATAAATAAACATTAAAAAAAAAAAGAGCAATGATTGGACAAGAATTTTTCCTTCCCTGATAGAGGTGAAGATAGCCTATGACCCAGCATGTCATTCTCAAGATATAGACACTACAAAAACTCCTGTATGTGTGCACTAGAGACATGTACGAGAATGTCCCTGGCAGTTACGTATGTAAAAGCAAAACACGGAACCCAAATGTCCATCAACACTATAGTGGACAAATAAAGTGAGGTTTATTCATACAGTGGAATACTTGGCAGCAGTGAAACTAAATGAATGAATTACAAACTCCTATGACTCAGGAACATACGTTGAATGAAAAAACAAGCCACAGAAGAATACATACAATATAATTTAATTTCTATAAATTTCAGAGAAACACAAGATATAATGACATATTTGGCATGGAGTCAAACATATGCAATGAACCTACACAGAAAAGCAAAAGAGTGTTAAATTCAAATTAGCACAGTGGTTACCTCAGCAGGGAAAGTAAAGGAGAAAGTACTAGAGAAGATCAGTACAAGGATTCAAAAGTAATCATCCTGTTCTTTTCTTAAACTGGGTAGTGGGTGTTCACTGCATCATGTTTTGTTATACCTTAACATACGGCTAATGAACCAGCTTTTTAAAATGGTGTAAAAAAAATAAAATGGTGTAATTTTTTTATTCCTTTTGCTTCCTCAGAATTTGACTTCATGGTTCAAAGCTAAGAGCAGAATAACATAAATCCATACCAAATTTAGTACTATGATTTGGGGTAGGAATCAACCCATCACCCCTTGACATCTAATCTCACATGATGGCTTGGTAACAAAGGATTGGTAATGAATGATTTTTCTGCATAGCAAGGCTTGTAGTTTGTTCAACTATTACTGATGTCAGTAAGAGGATACTGAGAGCATTCCTTCATAAAATTGTGTTTAGACATCTGTTCTTCAGTATTTTCTCTCTAAAAGCAAGGAAGAAAGAAACATGGCCAAAGGCAAAATTTCATCGAATTAGTCCTAGCCCAATCATAATGCTAAAGTATACAAATATTGAGCTCTATCAATCATTTCTGCTCTGCTAATCACAGAACCAAGGTGGTGTTATTCTCCCTCAAAGGAGGACAACTAAAGGAGCTTTGGGCTGTGTACTTCCCCGAGGAAGGTAACTCAAAGCTCAGAAATAACGCATCAGAACTGAAGAGACCTAGAGGGTGGTCAGCGTGGGGACAGCTCAGGGGGAGCATGCTGCAGAGACACCCAACCCAGACTGGGAGTTCATGAAAGGATTTGCAAGGTAGGAGCAGCTGAACTCTATGCTTAAGAATGAATAGAAACTACTAGAGGACATAGCCTGGGGGAAGAAAGCTCCAGGCAGCTACAGAGAAGTGCTGAGTTTTGGGGAGTCTAAAATCTCCCTGCAGAGATCTGAAAAGATGACACGACTAAAGTTCTAAGTTTGGTTTAGACTGAAGCCCCCTGCCAAATCGTGACCCACCCCAGACGTGGGACAGCACAGGGCAAGGCTGAGGGGGAGGGCTCTGGAGTCCAGAGACTGAGACTGAATCCCTGTCTCCAGAGTCATCAACCAGCTCTCATTTCAGCTTAAATGTTCAGTTCTTATTGCTAATGTATCCTCCGTGCTGTAGCCACCGAAGCGGTGTGATCTTCCTAAAATACAACTCCTGTGTCTCCCTGATTAAAAACTCAACTACTGATTCCCCGTTGCCCAGGATAAATACTCAAACTTCTTAATGCAGCTTTCAGATTGGAGCAATCTGGCCCCTGCTTCCCTCTCCAGCCTCATCTACCTGGTGCTTCAGCAGCATTAACTCACCTTAGCCCCCAGCCCTCCAACCCCTCAGCTCCCCCATCCCCCGGGCCCCATGCTCTCTCAGCTTTGCCTAGAACACATCTCCACCTAAAACTCCTGCTACTCTTTAGATCTTCACTTGGCAATATAGAATAGGAAACGTGTAATTTATTGAATACACACACACATGCACACACAAAGATATTTTATAAGTTCATGTAAATTTGTCTGTATGATACTGTAGATACTTAGAATTTAAACACCTGCAAGTCTAGGTTGCTTTAATATATTCTGCATATAGCACAATGTGCCTTCAAAATTAACATTAAACAATAATAAACCAATTTACCATTTCTTGGGGGCAATTTTTAAAAACATGGTAATTGTTCTAGCATCTGTTGGGAAATAACTATGTTATATCCACATTTTTATTAATAACTATTTCATAGTTTAATATAAACTATCTTTAATATAAAATGTTCATGAATTAATGCATGGGTACATGCAATATAATATGTACCCAATTGTAAAGAGCATCAAAGTAATACATAATAGATAGCCATTTTGCCACAAATCAGAGTAGAGAGAGATTTTTCTGTTACTCAACAGTAGACAATGCTAAAAATCTGATCACAGGGGAAAGAGGCAAAAAAAAAAAAAAAAAAAAAAAACCTGCCAGTAAACTCAGGGGTGACTGTGATGTATACGATGTCCCTTTTTTGCTTCAACCAGCAAACCATCACCAGTGTGACAACTGAACCTTAAGAGTGCAACCAGAGAATTCCTCTTACCTCGGCATCAAAGCGAGGATCCTGGTAGGCATCGCTGATGTTCACCGGGAGGCCTGTGGAAGCCACTAGCTCGGCAACACTGTTATTGATAAGCCAGTCGGAATATGAGGATTTCTCCATGCTCTCTTTGAAACTATCAAAACCAAAGCAGGCAGTAAGAAAATAGAGAAACGTAAGTTTGTTTGAAAGCAAATCTTATAAAACTATACTCATAGTAAGATTATCTATCCTCCTTAAGAAGGGATAAGTGACTTCAGTCACAGAATAGCGGGGTAATTATCAGTAGCTACTTCAAAAAACCTTGCCCGGGATGAGCACTGGGTGTTGTATGGAAACCAATTTGACAATAAATTTCATAAATTAAAACAAAACAAAACAAAACAAAACAAAACAAAAAACCTTGCCCGCTGTAATGTAAAATAATCAAATCCATGGGAAGACATAATAGATTCTCCATGACCCAGAGAACAACTCTAGGTTGTATTTAGGCCAAAGCAGACAGACATAAAGTAAATAATCAAGTAATGACCAAACCTGACTTGAGGATGCCAAAACCCTGGCGTAATAAATTCCCCTGCCCTCCCCGGCCCACACCCCTTAACTAAGTGGACTGGACGTGTGATATCAGGAAAAATTAAATCCCAGAATGGAGAAAAATCAGGAAACAAGTTGAGAATTTACAAAATTGTAACTGTAGCAAAAGAGCAGGTCTAGACCATGGGTAATCTTAGTACTTATGTAAAGGTTTTTGTAGCATGTCTCAGAGTTTCTTAACAAAAGCACATTTCTACTTAACAAAATCTTGCTGGAAAACCTGTTTTAATTCTACTGACCCCTAACAGGAATAATTTAAATTATATCCACATTTGATTTCAACAGGAATTTTATGCTAAATGATTTTGTGAACTTTGCCTTGTATCACTTTCACTGTAATTGCCAAATTTACAGAAATGCCATAAGAATTAGTAAGATTCCCTACTCCCTCTCTCCTGTCCATCATTTCTTCCCCCAAATACATACTGAGCACTGCCAGGAGCTATGGAATTGCAAAACTGAGTACTGTTCAAATTAGCAATATCAAGGAAAAATTTCGCGGAGAATATTAGATTTGTGGCTTTGCAGGTGATAACTGAAATTACATAAATGAATGCCGGTATACCAGGGCAATGTTTTCCCAACTTGGTTCTGTGGAACCCTGGGTTCCAGGATATGTGAGTGAGTGTACCACAACGAGAATAATAAGAATTCTACTGACTTTTTAATCTAAACTACCTTATATGGAAGGAAAACACTAAGCCCTGTAAATAGTCATTGTTACTATGCAGTAATGTGCCTGCATGGAATTTGGGCCCTACCAAGAATTTGTGGCATGGAGAGGCCACCAGATGCTTGAGGAAGTGGGAAGCACAGAAATTCTTTAGCAACATTAATAGGTGCCATCTGTGATGACGGCTGGTCTGTGTCTGATAAATGTAACATATTTGTGATGATATTCATCCCTTATTGCATATCAAACATTACTAACACACACGTTTATTCCCTATGAATCTCTGGCTGTGAGAAGTGGAAGTTTTAATGAAAAGCTGGGTCTTATATTTCTCATATGGTGCCTAAATCAAAGAAACGAAAAGACTGAGGACTTCAAAGGTAAGATGAAGCCCTTATTTCCTAAAACAAACAAAGGAACATCAACAAAGTCCATGTTTTATTTTCTTTGCTCTATTATACCTGTGAGAAGGGAAATTTTATGTTGTGCTGCAATGAAAACAAAACATAGGAGGAAACATGATAATGTACCTGATATGAGGTTCCAACTTAATGAAGCCATTTCTAAGTTTATAAAAGTGTGTGACTGAATGCTTCTCATTTCTTACAGCGATTAGTTGGTCTATGAACTCACTCTGAACTATCTGGGTACTTTATTCCATTCTACGGTTTTTAAAAGCGTTCTGTGATAAAACAGTGTGGAAAGTGCTGACCTGGAGTGCCCTGGGCAGAAGGGGTGCAATGGGACCCTGGGGATGAGCCACAGAAGAACCAGAGAGAAGAATGGTTGGGGCAGGCAAAGGGGCCAGTGGTGAATGCTCTAAGGAAGGAACCAGTTTCATCAAGTGTGAAAACCTGTAAGCTGGGTCTTTCAGGATGGGCAAGTGAGTTCAGCAAGGAGAGACTGGGGTGGTGAGGAGGAAAGCGCCCGAGGAGGAGGAAACAGCAAGAAGAAAGATACGAAGGGAAAAGAGTACAGTAAGTACAGTAACACTGAGTAATCCCTTAAATGAACAGGTCAGGGCTTAAAGGTGGAGGCTTTGACCAACGGGCTTCAAACTTAGTCACAGGCAATGGCAAGCTGTTGGAGAGTACTGAGCAGGGAAGTGACATGATTTGAGATGTGACTTCAGAAAGCTTCAGGAAGCTTAATCCAGGAAGCTTAAACAAGGAGCAAGAAAAACTGACTGAGAGAGATGGAAGGTAGACCAGCGAAGTTGTGCCGATGGGAGGTGATGATGCTGGCCCCTCAGGAGATCCTGCAGAAGACTCCGCAGGGCTTGGTGGGCAGACAGCTTGGCTTATGTTCTGCTTGTGTGTGTCTGTGGCACTATTAGAAGTGAGTTGGTTTGAGAAGTGGGAGATGGGGAACAATAACAGACCTTTTGTGAACCTGGAACATGTTACTCACTGTTGAAACTCCAGGAACAAAATCCATATAAGATCCTTAGGACTGGAAATACTATAGAGTTGGGATTATCTTCGAGGAGAATACAATGGATGAGATTGACCAGGGAGAGAATATGCGGGAAAATCTGTATCTAGGGGAAGGAAGAAGAAGAAAGGCAGTAATAAAGGTGGGGGGGGGAGGGGGAAGAGAAGAAAGAAAAAGGAGGAAAGCAAATTTATCATCACCCAAGTAGTCTAACGGCCTGGCTGGATGCTTTACCTAATTAATTTGTTTTGTTTTCACATATATCTATGAGATGGGTACAATTCTCTACATTTTACAGATCAGAAAACTGAGGTTCAGAGATGCTAAATAATTTTCCTAAGTGGAGATAGAATTTTCAGCTAAGCATGACTACAGAGCCTCAGATTATTCTGTTTATCCTGTCGCCTCTCAGGGAAGGAGTCAATGGGTAGGAGTTGAGCAAGAATAGTAGGTTGTCACCTAAAGAAAAGAAGGGAGTGGCAGTCAGCATCACGGGGAGTTTAAAGGAGACACTGCAGATCATAAACACTTGAGTCTGAGACTACATGCAGTCAAAGGAAGAGGGAGGAAAAGACATTGGATTTGATCATCCAGAGCTGTAGGTCACTGCTTAACAAAATTCCCAAGGAAGATGTTGAAAACTTACTGAGCAGGGGCTCCTGAAAGACTCATCCTAAACTAAAACATGCTTAGAACTGGGGTTAGTTTGGGCTGCATATGTATTGCAATCACTCTAAAATTATAGGACAACGTGGGGTGTCTGGGTGGCTCAGTTGGTTCAGCGTCTGACTCTGGATTTTGGCTCAGGTCATGATCTCATGGTTTGTGAGATCAAGCCCCAGGCGTGGAGCTTGTTTGGGATTCTCTCCCCCTTTCTCTGCCCCTCTACCACTCACACTTTCCCTCTCTAAATAAATAAATAAATAAATAAATAAATAAATAAATACATGATAAATAAATAAATAAATAAATAAATAAATAAATAAATAAATAAATAAATATACATTTAAAATTGTAGGTCAGGGGCGCCTGGGTAGCTCAGTTGGTTAAGCATCCGACTTTGGCTCAGATCATAATCTCATGGTTCATGAGTTCGAGTCCCTCATCGGACTTTCTGCTGTCAGCACAGCAGACTCTCTCCACCCTTCCCCACTCTCTCTCTCTCAAAAATAAATAAACATTTTAAAGAATAAAATAAAATTGTAGGACAATGTAAATGGGTCAATTCTGTGCAAGGCATTCTGCATAAGAGAAGTTGAGGTGGTTTCTAGAAAATATAAACTATGGTCTCTGGCCTTACAGAGGTTGCCATCTACTTGGGGAAATGAGAAATAAACATACTGACATTTGCACAATGCACAATTTAAATGCCCAGTTCAAATTTCAAATGACAGGGGCGCCTGGGTGTCTCAGCTGGTTAAGTGTCTGACTTCGGCTCCATTCATCTCACAGATTCTGGGTTCAAGGCCCACGTTGGGCTCTGTGCTGACAGCTCAGAGCCTGGAGCCCACTTCGGATTCTGTGTCTCACTCTCTCTGATCTTCCCGCACTCACACTCTCTCTCTCTTTCTCTCTCTCTCAAATATAAATAAACATTAAAAAAAATTTTTTTAAACCCACAAATTTCAAATGACAAATTTGTCACATGGCTGTGTTGACTAGTTGCCAACTCAATTGTACCAGTCATAAATGCAAAAGAAATGCAAAAGAAGTGAAGGAAGGAAGAAACCACCTCAGCCGCTATAATCGAACTAAGGCTCCAGAAGGGAGGGGAGATTTTAATCAACCTATAGCTGCAACAGTGCAAACAGATTTTCTGAAAACCACCTCTCCATTTCTTCAGTTTAATGTTACACAGGTACATAAACTAAGGTGCAGGGCGACAGAATAAACTAAGGTGCAGGGCTCAGAGAGACAGTCAGGAAGGATGATTGTCACTCTTAGTAATTATATCACATTCTGGCTTTTACACCAATTCAACCTTCCAAATCAACCTTCCAAATCTTAAGTTTTTACTGTAATACAGAATCATGATGTTGAGTAGAGCTCTCAAAACCTTGCTTTTTACGATTTATTAAAAAATTTTTTTTAATGTTTATTTATTTTTGAGAGAGAGATTGAGACAGAGCATGGGCAGGAAAGGGGCAGAGACAAAGGAGACACAGAATGTGAAGCAGGCTCCAGGCTCTGAACTGTCAGCACAGAGACCGACACGGGGCTCTAACTCATGAACCGTGAGATTATGACCTGAGTCGAAGTCTGACACTTAACTGACTGAGCCACCCAGGTGCCCCAAACTTGCTTTTTTTTAAAAGATGATTTCTGTTTTATGAGTAAGACCATGAATTTTAGATCAGATATATCTGATTCAAATACCTATTTTGCCACTTCCTAGGCAGTGATCTCAGACAAGTTACTTACACTTCATCTGTAAAATGGGTATAATACTCCTACTTAGTTATTGCTCAGATTAAGGTAATAATTTATACAAGTGTTTAACATACTATCTAGCCCATAGTAAACAGTCTTTTTAAAGTATCAACTTTTTAGCAACTTCTAGAGTAAATTCTGCATGTGACAGTACCCTCTGTACACTTCAGCAACTAGGTATTGTGAATTTAATCATAAAGGAAAGGGCTCAAGTTGTTTCTTTTTCTTGAGGGACACATTTAGCTTAAAGGATCAGTTCTTTCGTAAAGGTTCTGTGGGTCAACTCCTTCTGATTTCTGCAGGTCCTTTTATTTTGTGTGGTTTCCTTTCCTTCGATTGATTTCTGTTGGAGCAGAACATGGTAAGATGGACACAGCCATGTGTGGTAATGCAGGTTCTGCCCGCATGGGGGTGCCCTGTACAAGGAATGAATGGAGGGTGACATCTAGCCTAGTTGTGCATGTTGGCTTTGAACTGCATCCATCTAAAGGAAGTACTTTTTCTATTTTCACAGAGATGCTGTACGGGCTGACAATGGTCTCATTTCAATCTCTCCAACAAATGGACAGCTAATATTAAATTGATTACCTTTCATGACCGGGAACTCATTACCTACAAAAATATTCCATTCCATTTTGTGGCAGCTCAATTTACTTTCTAATAATCATCCTTTGCTCCCAGTCCCATGGTTTGTAGATCATGGATCTCATTACCTGACAGCCCTTGAAATATCTGGCAATAATAACATGTTCCCCACAGTCTTCCACCTAAGATCATTCTTTTCCAACCAGCTTCAATCCCTTCAGGTACTCCTGCTCTGGCATGCCTTCCTTATTCTCACCATCCCAGTCCTAGGTGTATCCCTGCAGATTAATTGCCCTTTGGAGTATGAAATCCAGTGTAGAATAGTCTTATACATGGGATCTGAGCAGGATAGAGGTGGGATGACCATCACCTTTGTTCCAGATCCTGTTCCCCCCAAGAAGAGTCAAGGTTGGTAGTTTCTAACAGGTCTTATTTTTTTTTTTTAATTTTTTTAATTCATTTTCTTTATTTTTGAGAGGCAGAGAGAGACAGAGCACATGTGGGGGAGGAGCAGAGACAGAGGGAGACACAGAATCGGAAGCAGGCTCCAGGCTCTGAGCTGTCAGCACAGAGCCCGATGAGGGGCCTGAACTCACGAACCGTGAGATCATGACCTGAACTGAAGTCGGACGCTCAACCAACTGAGCCACCCAGGCGTCCGTAACAGGTCTTATTTTTTTAATAGGTTGTTGGAAGCTTAAATTAATATCCAAAATTGAATTGACCAATTTTATAGGGACCCCGATGTGACCAGAGATATCAAAGGCCAACAAATCCAGCACTAAGATTTTCAATTTGGGCTAGGACCAAGATAAGGAGAATTACTGCAGTTTACAAATATATCAACAATTTGATTACTCTGTAGTTTGTGGGTGCAAATGAGATCATGCCAGTTGAGTGGATCTTAGCTGCCATGTGCGTAACTGTAAGACCAAAGACACCTCCAAGTCCTCTCCCTACTCCTAGTCTCTAAGGAGACTTATTCTTTCACTCAAGGCCCCTTGTCAAAGCCTTGGAAGCCACTTAAGGGAAGCCAGACACTTGAGGGTACTAAAGCTTCATGGAGTAAAGAAGGAATCCTCTCCCCCAAGCTCTGATAGCATTTAGGCCCCTAGGTCCTAAAGCCATACTGCTTATGTCTACACTGTCACAAGTTTTCTCATTGAACAGTCCCTTTAGTTTCTGCCCATACCCTTCTCTGTATAGGCAGGGAATAGGGCTGGGATGACCCTTCTTTTGGCAAAAAGAAAAAGACACTTATTGATCATCTCATGCAAGTGGATGTCTGGTGTGACTGACTGTCGGTGGATTTGCAAATATTTTGCCAAGACATTTACTGTGCACCAACCAGTGCACCACAGAGAGAGGAAAAATGTCTTAAAATTCTATATGACATTCATTTGTTCTTGAAAAATCAAAAGTTTTGATAGACCATTAAAATATTTACAAAGTTTGTTTGTTTTAATATCTGTCCATGTTTAATACTTCTGGTATGCAAGTCATAACGCTAGTTTGACTCCTTTGGTGGGGATGTTAAAATAAATTCTGACTTAAAGAAAAAAAACAGCAGACAAAACAAGTCTTTGAAATAAGAGTCTTAGAAAAGAAAATAAATACCTAGGTTATCACCTAACTTCAGTGAAACTTCCTTAAAAGGTAAAAATTAACCACTAAGCTCATTTTAGCTCTTTAAAAAAGTAGACCTCCCTAAGATCAAAATTTGTTTAAAATAACAGGAAAATTGTAAAGAGGTCCTTTACTTATATTTTACTAGAACCAGGTGCATAGGAAGATGCAGGTTTTTAAGTGAGTTTCCTGCCAAGGGATGCAGTTTAGTCTTCTTGCCCAGTGGTATCTTGCTTCCAAATATGAGACTCCCACTGACTTCAAAGAGAGTTTCATGAGCTCAAATATTGACTGTGGAAGGATAAAAGAGAACTGCCCTATTATAGAAAACACATAATTCCTGAAATGCGGCTGCCCCTAAGTGAGGGCCAGTGAGGTAGATATAAACCTCAGGATAACAAGTTGAAGGGTAGTGGAGGAGGCAAATCAATACAAGTAAAACAAAACAAGACAAAATAAAATACCCCTAGACAAGTAACTTCACCGTCTTCACTTGTCTAAAAAACCTATCTTGGCCAAAGATTCAAACATGGAAAATTATATGAAAATAACTCAAAACTATTTTTCAGAATTAATTCTCAAAACGAGTCTCTAAAGTAGAAGACAAAATATCTGAATAAAATAATGTTAATCATTAGACTGTATCTGTATTGACATTTTTGTTCTCAAGACTAGAGTTTAACCTTCACTAGAGACTCCCAAGACTTTGCTCTTTGAAGAATGACCATGGGCTGGGCCCCTACTAAGTGCTGGACAATTCTGGGGCAAGTCTGGCATGAACATACCCATAAGAGTCTTTTCCTTTTTGCTTAAAGAAGTTGGCAGTGGGAACCCATCTGCCTATGGATGGTCAGCTCAGTACTGCCCCTACCTAAACAGAAAGAGGTTATAGGAAGAAGCTAAAGGGGTCACACCTTTGGGGAGCTCACAAACAATGACAATGGTTTGTGATAAATGCCCCAAAGGAAAAATACACAAAACATTACCAGACCTGAGAAAAGAAGGATCAGTTTTGTTTGCGTTGGGAATGGTATTTGGAAAATCACTTCCCAAAAGGAAGTTGGCCTAAGCTAGTTTTTGAAGTAAAAGGTCATCTGGAAGAGGAAGAGGGTAAAAAGAATCCAGACAAAACCATAGCATGAGGAAAGCTTTAGAAGTGTGAGGTTTTCTGTATTGATATGATAAATATTAGAGCTAAAACTTAGGATACATGGTGGAAGTGATCACCAAGGCTACAGTGGCAGAGGCCAACACATATACTGTGTGGTTTCATGCACATACTTTGTATCCACAACCAAATATATACTGATGATCTTCGAATCTACACCAGCAGCCCAATGAATCCTGACATCCCTACATACATATCCAAGCATTTTCTGGACACTTCTTCAAGGTCATCTCCAGGCACCTCAAATTTAACATTTTCAAGACTACACTAATACATTCTCCTTGACGTGTTATCAATGATTAATGAAAACTGTGACCATTAACTAAAAATATATCACTAAATATATAACTAAAAATATATATTAGGAGCAGAATGTTTCAACACAGACACAGTCTATTTTCTCATTGTCAAGGGATTGTCAATTGCCCTCTGATACCTTGAGTATTATCCAGTGGGGACAGGATTCAGAAAGGCGAAGAGGCAGGAATTCCAAGAACTCTTTAGGACAGATATTTCTTTTTTATGCTTTGCAAACAAAAATTGATTTTTGATCTGTAGGTCATGCCTGGTACTATTTGCCATTTTGCTTCACAGGCTAGAGGTCGTTCTGAACTTTGGATCTCAAAGAGAAACTCCATTCCTTACTTTTTCTTTTCAGGTAAATCTATCTAACCCTGGGTCCTTCCTGAAGCCTCGAGCTCTGCAACATTATTTGAAGTTGTCTTTCAATTAGGAGATTAAGGAACTAAGTCAATACCAGTGGGACTCAAAGCTAGCACCCCAGCAGGAGAGTCTTGAAAACCCAGAACTGGGACATGAATAATCCCCTACTGGCTTCAGTGTATCTTTGAAGGTTACCAAACAAACCTTTTAGTCATAAAAAGTAGTGGGGGAGAGTGTAATTAGCAAGCAGAGTTAGCCTGTCAATTCTCACAGTGTGGCAGGAGAGGAAGATGCTCTAAGTTGCAGAAGTCCCTGAAGCTTATCGTGACCTGTTAATGGACCTACATTTATGGTCTTGCCTAAGGACACTTCATCACACTCCCATTTCTCTCATTTTAGGCATTCCCTAGTTATTAGAAATTAAGACATGGTAACCAAAGAGTACATTTTCTATCCTTCATTTCTTCAAGTTGTACAATTAGAATGATGAAATATATCACCCCCAGGAGTTGGTGTCACTTTGGGGAAGAGTCTTGTGACTCTTGGATGGGTGTCAGATGGCATCACTGTGAGTGGCTGATGTCTACAATTTAGCATCGTATAGTGACAACTGCTTGGTTTCACAGCCAAGCAAATCTGGAGGGGGGTTTTCATATCTTGGTCTAACATTTCGTAGTTGTAAGACTACAGATAAAATTTTAACGACTCTTAGTTTCCATAATGGAAAATAGAGGAAATAAAACTCATTTTACAGAGATGGTTTAAGGATACAATAATGCAATGTTGAAGAATGCATGGCACACAAAAAGCTCTCAATAAATATCAATTCCTTCTCTCACATAGATTTTTCTTTGTGATAGTGTTTTATTAAATATACCAAGGTGAGACATGCCCTGTTTATTTAACTGCTTCTTTCCTGGGTCAGGGGAGATGTTAACTGTTTTTAACTGTGTCATCATTGTCATATATGGAGACTTGCTGAAGAGAAAACAGCAAAATTGTTGATAATAGAACTAACAGTTAACAATCCTATCCTGCTAGATGTTTCAAGTAGCCCCATCACATTTCTCTGTAGGGGAGCTATGGCCAACTCCATCTATCTGCTCTTCCATCTTTGAGGGCATACCTTCCCAACAAGTCCCGGGGATATGTCTACATGGCAAGAAAGGAGAAGTGGACTCAATGTGTTAAAATATTAACTCAAGAACGTTAAATAACAGACATACAAAAGTAAGTGAGTCAAACATAAAAACCAATCATTAAGGCTTTTAAGTTGCCAAAATTCTGTGTACTGAATAGCATCAATCTAAGAGACAGCTGACCTACATAAGTTACTTTATTATGCTTGATCTCAGTACTTATTCATGTGCCTTGTTGTTCATGGAACATTTGTATAGCTTTCATTCTCCTCTGTGACAGTTTTACTAGAGTGACAAGCCCATTGGTCCAAAATAAACAGGGGTAATGATAGGGTTTGTCTTTTATTTGAATCTTCATGTTCGAAGGCAGGAAAAAGAGAAGACAGAAATTACATATATTTAAGAGGTAAAGGTTAGATACTTGAGAAATGTGTCCTTGACTTTCTTAAGATTTTGGAAGATACACAACTTCATTACAAATGTTTCCTCTCTTTCACTGATACTTAATTCTTATAATTAGCATCATGCAAATGGTGCATGGACACATACAAGACTAGGGTCATGGAGGGTATTTATAAAATAGGATTTTTGAGGGGGAAACATGCAAGCCCAGAGGTATCAAAGTGACATGGCTCCCTGAGAGGTATGCTGAGGTCAGGCGTAAAGTGTTTCAGAGGAAACACTTTAATCTCATAACACTCTGCATATTTTTAGAGAAAGGAAGCAGGAAATATATAGCTGATTCTGTAATAATAGAACTTCATGGTAAAGAACTGATCTTGATACCAAGAGAGAGCCTCAGAGTTCAGTCTCTGGTACCAGTCTTGTCTTCAACTTAGCTTAACTCAGATATGCTGAGACATCTCCTCACTAAACAACAGAAAGGGGATAAAAATGAGCCTCCTGGGTTATCTGCATCTTTCTTCTTCAATTAGCAACATTAAATATTGGCATGATGAGGTTCAGCAGCCCTGAATTTGCTAGACAGTAGATATTAAAGAAGAATGCCCTAAGGTTCTTATATTAAAGGAAGTTAGTTATACAGCAACAAAAATCAAACCAAATCTTGCTTCTGTTCCAGGATGACTGGTGGTTCTGTTTTAGTTTTTAACATTTTAAAGGTTTTCTTCATTTTCTTGAATTCAGAATAGGTATCATATTCTTATTTATGCAAAACACCTATTACAGGCTTCCTAGCACATGCTTTCTAGCAGAGAAGAAGGAAAATCCATAAAGAAGAAAGCAGGAAAACAATATATTCATATTCATCACATACTATGGAAATGTTCTGTCTTATACCATTGTGTGAATTTCTCTACCATTCCCTATCACTGTAGGTAACAGAGATTTAAAAGAAGGTAAAAAGAAGAGGACAGCCTTCCAAATTGGCAGATTAAGGACCACTGACAATTTGTTCCTCCACATAAAAGCAGTGAGAACACTAGCAAACATTGTCAAAATAAACATTTTGAGAACTCTGGAAATTAAGGAAAAGACTTGCAAAAATCTGAGGAGTGTTTATTCAAGAAAAACAGTTGAATCTCTGTAAGGACAGCAAGTTTTGGGGCATTTTAACTGACTTTACTCCCATCTCCCACTCCCCAGCTCTAGGGTAGCCAGGAAAACCAACAGTCACATAATCACGTGAGTTGTGAGAGTCAGAATCCTAGCAGCAGCTGGCAGAGAAGGAAGTTTGAGAGCTCCCTAAAAGTCCTATCCCCAGAGAATTGTCATTATTTGACCTGTTTGGCAGCTCCATTGGAAACCTTCCCTCACAGAGTTTGTCTTTATTTGAACTGACTTGGGGCTTGCTCACTGAGAACAGCCTTCACCTCTGGGGCATTTGCGGAAAAAACCCAGCAGCAATTGTTTAACACTGCAACTGCTGTAGGCAGGGATAACAGTTGCAGCTAACAAGAAGTGGACCAGAAAACTTAAAAGAAGCATGGATAGAGTGCCTGGGTGGCTCAGTCGGTTGAGTGTCCGACTTTGGCTCAGGTCATGATCTCACAGTTCATGAGTTCGAGCCCCATGTCGGGCTCTGTGCTGACAGCTCAGAGCCTGGAGCCTGCTTCAGATTCTGTGTCTCCCTCTTTCTGCCCCTTCCCCGCTCATACTCTGCCTGTCTCTCAAAAATGAATAAACATTAAAAAAAATTTAAGAAAAAAAGAAGCATGGAAATGAGATATTCCTAGAGGGGTTTTGAAAAGCTCTGACATATTCCTTGAAATCTAGAAGGGCACACTCATTTGCAGAGTTGTATGTGTGCCCAGGAAAGACCCCAAGAAGGCCCTAATCCCTTATCTCTGGCTGACCTTGAAGCTCTGTGTAAGCAGAAAGTGAAAGCTACATAAACTTCCTGTCAGAAAATTGAAGATATTACCCACATGCATACAGATCTCCTCAGCGAGGCTGGAAGATTTACTGGTTCAAGGCTTTTAAGGAAATCTGTGTCTAGTCATGAGTTCACAACAAGCTAACCAAGCAGAGAATTCAGTTGCCAAACATAACAAAAAATAGTTCGGGAAAGTCACTAAACAACAAACAGCAGCAGCGACAATAAGAGCAACAAATAGAAACAACAAAGTGAATGGTAAGTGGATCTGATCTCCAGAGTTTCCACACCATATTATTTAAAATATTCAGTTTTCAACAACAACAAAAAACTTAGACATAGAAAGAAACAGGGAAGTACGCAGGAAAAAAAGCAATCAACAGAAACTGTCCCTGAGTAAGTCCAGATGATGGACTTACTAGACAAAGACTTTAATTGAGCTATTATACATATATTCAAAATAACAAAGAGAACTAAATCTAAAGAACTAAAGGAAAATATGAGAACAATATCTCACCAAATACACAATATCAAAAAAGAGTTGGAAATTATTAAAAAGAACCAAAAATTTAAGTCCTAGAATTGAAAACTACAATAACTGGAATGAAAAATTTGCACAAGAGGGTTCAACAGAAGGGTTGAGAAGCCAGGAGAAATAATTACCAAACTGGAAGATAGGTTAATCAAGAATATCTGATTTGAGAAACAGAAAGACAAAGAATGAAAGAAATTGAATGTCTCAGAGACATGTGAGACACCATCAAGCATATGGACATATACATAATGGGAGTGTCCAAAAGACAGGAGAGAGGAAAAGGGGCAAAAAGAATATTTGAAGAAATAATGGCTAAAAACTTCCCACATTTGATTAAAACAAATATTAATGTATACATTCCAGTAGTTCAACAAATTCTAAGCAGGATAAACTCAAAGGGACCCACACATAGACACATCCTGACTAAACTGTTGAAAGCCAATGACAAAGAAAGCATCTTGAAAGCAACAAAAGAAATGTGATTCATCACATACAAGTGATTTTCAATATGATTAATAGCTTCTGTTCAGAAACCATGGAGGCCAGAAGGCTGTTGAATAACATATTCAAAGTGCTCAATGATTGTCAACCTTATCAACAGATTATGTAACACATTTCATTCACTTGCCCTAAATAGTGGTATAAAAAACTTACACAAACATAACACTCCCCAAGGTGCCAAATTTGAAGCACAACACATATTTGAGTGAAAAAGTTTTGGAATGTTTGGGAAATATATATTTCATACAACCACCATATTAAAAAGTAACAAATATAGGCATTGACTGAGGCCACACACACTACATGTATAAATCAGACAAGGCTTATGAGTCTAAAACTGTTTTTCAAACTGTGGGTCACAACAAAGTAGTGAATCATGAAATTAATTTTGTACATTAGGACAGCAGTTTGTTTTTTGTTTTTTAAAGAATAGAATATATCAGAACATACATACATAGTAAAGGTAAGTATAGTTTCATAAAACTTGCTTTTAATAAGCATGTGTGCATTTTTTTGTGTATATTTATATACATTAAGCAGATCTGGCTATCTTTTGTTGTCAAAAAAGGTTGAAAGTCACCATCTAAAGGATACCCAAAGAAACTCACACAGTTAGGATTCATGGTGAAGACATTTAGCAACTTTCTCCAAGGTAGGGACAGAATTTCTGATTCCCAAATGGCTCATCAGGGCTGAGTTGCAATGTCCAAATGAAGGTGACTTACATCATACTTTCTGGAAGCATAAGCCCAGAATCATATTCATAATCTGGTTAGGTGCTAGAGATCATCTCGCCTGGGCCAAGTACATCTCAGGGTTATAACATGTACAATATGATTGCAGGGTATAATCACAATAAAGTGAATAAACAAAATCCTCCCTCATCTAACTTTAGTCTCTCCAGGCTAATATGGTCTATTCCACATTTATTCCTGAATATACCATTGCTGCTGGACAAAAGTAAAGAACATCTCTGGGAATCTTATTTACAGACTCATGAAGCAATTTGAGAGCTCATCTGGTACTTTTGTCTCATTACAGTCACATATCATAGAAGTCCGTTCCCCTTTAAAAAATGCCCAAATTTGGGCCATAGGGGCTGGAAGCCTAAAGGAAAGACTTACAGAGAGATGAGGAATGGTTACAAATCACTGCTAGAAAGAGTAATTTGTTTGTAAAACTAGATTCCACACAGAATTGCAAGGAAAGGAAAAAAAAATCAATAAGACATTGAAACATAAGTTTCAACATTCTGACCTAAAAAATGCAATGCAGAAAACTAACTTTGACAAGAATCATAGGGCTGTCCAATCTAAAAACTGAAAGAAACCCTAAAGGTCCCCTAAGGTGCTTCTCAAAGTTGAGATATATGTACCCTCAGGGGAAGGAAGGTGTAAATGAGCTGACAGGTGGAAAAGCCACAGGAGAAACAATGTCTGGAAGGGTCATATTATTTCATGGAATCTACAATACCATGGAATGTAACATGCACTATTATTTTTGAACAGCAAAAAAAGAGAAAAAAAATGCTGAGGCAATTTGTTCTTATCACTTACAATATTTGAACCTTATTTTAAAATTATTTATTTCAGATTAGACATAAATTTTATCATATACCATTTGTGAAGGAAAATTTAAACTACACAAATTGATTATGTATGAAAGGAAAATTTGTAAGCAAAATAAGTTGCCTAAGACATTTCTAAAATTTCTTCAAACTCAGTGTCACTCTTCTGAATCACTTTTCAATATGGAGTCATTGATGTTTGCAGTTATCATCCTCTGAGCTCTCAGGATACCGAGGACGCAGCATCTACTAGAAGAGTGCTCTACTACTATCTCCAGGACTCTCTTCCAAACTGCCAGCACCCTCCTACAAGTTTTGCTGCTGCTGTTCTATTGAACTTAGTAAGAAGTGTCCCTGGAAAAGTTTTTAGCCAAACCAGACTGATACTCTTTCCTGAAGTGATCTCTAGTTGGTTTGTAGACAGAAATTTTAAGGGGTTGTTGTTGTCCAGCCATACCACCAGCACTTCTTTAACTGTGCACCCACACGTCTAAAACAGCATCAAGGGCTGCCTGGGTGGCTCAGTCAGTTAAATGTCTGACTCTAGGTTTTGGCTCAGGTCATGCATGATCTTATGGTTCGTGAGTTTGAGCCCCACATTGGGCTCTGCACTGACAGTGCAGAGCATGCTTGGGATTCTCTCTCTCCCTCTCTCTGTCTCTCTCAAGATAAATAAATAAATTTTAAAAAATAAATTAAATTAAAAAATAAAACTGCATCAAGACCTAACATAATTTGGAAGGTTATTTGGGCTCCTGGTCTTCTATTCTACATGGCTGTACGTTGCTCATTCATCAGCTCAGCTGCCCTATGGCCCCTTCTATAAGTAAGCCAGCAATATGTGTCGACTCCTACTTGTGCTTTAAACCTCTGACTTTCCCTATCTGCTACATCTCTCTGACTTCCCTTTCTGTCCTCAACTGGGAGAAAGCTCTTAAGTTTTTAAGAGCTCACAAGCGTGAGGAGACTGGGCCACCTAGATAATCCAGAATAAGCTCCCCATTTTAATGTCAATTGATTACAAATGCAAGTTTCTTTGGCCACATAATATAACATATTTATGGATATGACAACTGAAGGTGAGGGCCCGGGAATTCTGTTTCCCACATTTAGTTTGATTTTATTGTTTAAAATTAAATATGGTGGCAAGTTTTAACCATTTGACATTACACATGGCATCATGTTGAAATGCTATATTTTGTAATATATGTACTTTTTTAAAAAAGGTTTTTATTTATTTTGAGAGAGAGACAGAGAGAGAAACAGAGAGATAGAGGCAGAGAGAAAGAGAGAGAGACAGAGAGGAGAGAGAGAATGAGTGGGGGAAGAGCAGAGAGAGAGGGAAAGAGAGAGAATCTTAAGTAGGCTCTGTGTTCTCAGCACACAGCCTGACGTGGGGCTCAATCTCACAAACCATGAGATTATGACCTCAGCCTAAATCAAGGGTTGGATGCTTAACTAACAGGGCCACCCAGGCACCCCTGTAATCTATGTTCTTGATGTTGATTATTTTAGCACTGTTGGCATTGACAGGCATGTCAAACGACACAGGGATTTTCTCAGCATCTTCTATTTGACTAAGTTCATAGTTTCCTTTTTTCTTTAATTGAATCACTTGTCCCTGGAAATTCAACAACTTCCAAAACATTGCGAGTTTTTAATAAAGAACAGCCTCGCATCATTCATGAAGTTGGTTACGCCAGCCTCTTACTGTATTAATTTATTGTGAATGCTTTGGCAATTTTTCTTGTCTTCAGTTGCATGACTTGGCATTGATAAGTGATCCTTCAGTATGCATTTCAGTAACAAAACATAGCTTCACTTCACCTCCTTATGAGTTTCTTCAGTTGTTGCTTTGCAAGAACATCTAGACTTGTGTCCAGTTTCCCAACAATAAACATTTTCATCACTAATATCAAATTTACACTCCATTTCTTGTTTCCTTGTTTTTCTTTGAAACAGTAACTGTTTATTTCAATGCCAGATCATAGTATAATCTTGTTAAAGATATATTAAACAACATCTAAACCCAATTAGGGCCTTGGTCTTAGTAGAGTGAACATTAGATGGCCAAGAGAATTTCTTCCAGACAGAAGCCTGCAGGAAGGCAGGGAGCACTGCCAGTAGCATTACTCTCACACTAAAAAATCCAACACTTAGTAACCTGCAAATGTGTGCAAATTACTTAACCTCTCTGAGCCTTAGGTTCCTCATTTGTAAAATGAGAACAATAAAGTCTAATTCATTGGGCATTCATGAAATTAACTTAAACAACACAAATGTGACATACGAGTCTTTCAATAAGTTAGTTCTCTTTCCTTAATTGATAAAAAAAAAAAAATCACTATAATGCACAACAGTTGATTCATAGACTCATAGCCTCCCAGAACTTTGTTACTAGAAGAGACATTTACCAGCCATTATTTCATCTTCCTCATTTAATGAGTGTATTAGTGTCCTAGGGCTGCCATAACAGATTGTTACAAACTTGATGGTTTCCAACAGAAGTTTATTCTCTCACAATTCTGGAGGCCAGAAGACCCAAATCAAGGTATTGGCAGGGTCATCTTCCCTCCAAAGGCTCAAGGGGAGAATCTTTCCTTGCTTTTTCCAGGAACAAGTGTTCCTAGACTTGTATATATCATTCCAGTCTCAGCTTCTGTCTTCACATGGATTTCTCTCCTTTGTCCCTTTATGTCTTCATCAGTCATTGGATTTACTGCCCACCCCATATCCAGCAAAATTCCACTTCAAGATCCTTAATCAACCCATTCTAAGGTTCCAGATGGACACAAATTTTGAGGCAACACTATTCAACCCACTGCATTAGGGAAACAAGTTTTACTGAAATAACATTTAAAAGAGAGCAAATTTCTAACCTTAAATATTTCTGAGTGTTCAAAGATCTCTTATTTTTTTCTATCTTTACATATTCAGAAGTGGTCTATAATAGTATAACTTTTTAATTTTGCAGGGTAAGAGCAACTGAACACAAGAGACTTTGGATTAGACACCAGAGTTCCAGTAACAACTGAAGACAGTAAGCAAAGGACAAAGTGGGTGTAATAGTTTAAAAATGAGCACAACATATAGACAAATCTTTTACCTGTCCCATACTTGGGAATTCCTCACTGGCCATGTTTTCCCCACAAGTTTCAGCCTCTGCCCATGTTTCTCAGTCTCCTTAATTCTTGAAGACATGGTTTGCCTCTCCTTACTCCTTCATTTTTTTCCTGAAATTTCTTCTTCTTGGACTCTCTTTAAATTCAACCCTCTATATTGGTTTCCTATTGATGTTATAACACATTCCCACAAACTTAAGTGCCTTAAATAGCACAAAGTTATTATCCTACAATTTGTACCATTCTCTAGGAGAGAATCCATTTCCTTGCCTTTTCCAACTATGCACCTTGCCCACATCCTCCATGTCTCATGGCCCCATTCCTCCATCTTCAAAGCCAGCAATGGCAGGTCAAGTCTTTCTCAGACCACATCACTCTGGCCTCTGCTTCTGTTTTCTCATCTCCTCCATTTATAAGGACCCTTTGGATCACACTGGGCCATTCAGATAATCCAGGATAATTCTCCCCATCTCAAGAGTCTTAATCAGACTTGCAAAATCCATTTTGCTGTGTAATATCCACAGGTTCCATGGATTAGGAACTGGATATCTTTGTGGAGCCATTATTCTGCCTGCCATTTGTCCTCATCTTTTCAAACAGAACATTTTAGCTCTCCACTCTCCAGGCTGACCTGCAATGCTGAAAGGCTCCTTAAACCAAAGATCTTGCCCTTTAGCTGTTCCGAGACTTCTAGCTTTATTTTTCTTCTCTCCTTCCAGTCACAACAAATGAAAAAATACAGCATAAAGATTAAATTGAAAAAAAAAAAAAGGATTGCTTCCCACTAAAATATATTTTGTCCCCTCAACTCCCCTATTCTCAGAAGGCAAAAGTGGCTACAGAGCTTCGGTTTTAAATAATAATATTTCCACTATACTCCATTAAATGTGAAAAATACCCCTGTAGTCAGTTGTTACCTTCTAGAAACTTTAGACATTGGCTTTTTGGGTTTTTTAAATACCTTAAGTAGCATAGCTGTGAAAGTGCAATTTCCAAAGCAGCATCCATACTTATACCTAGGAAAACATCAACAGGATCCAGCCAAATATATTTCAAACTAAATACAAATTTGTTAAGATGACCATAAATGTTCTTTTCAATTTCTTTTTTATTTATGTATTTTGAGAGAGACAGAAACAGCGTGAGTGAGGGGAGGGGCAAGAGAGAGAGAGAGAGAGAGAGAGAGAGAGAGAGAGAGAATCCCTAGCAGGCTCTCTGCTGCCAACACAGAACTCAGTTGCGGGGCTCGAACTCACAAAGCCATGAGATCATGACCTAAGCTGAAACCAAGAGTCGGAAGCTTAGTCAAATGAGCCTCCTAGGCACCCCTCTTTTTCTGTGTCTATGGTACATATGATCATTCACACTACGTGTTCCCACTGAGGATAGAAAAGAGGTTTTTAAAGGTTGGATAAGAGATCCAAGAAAGTTTATTCAGGCTGATTCACTAAATCTTCTTAAATTAGGCTTCATAGGAAAGGTTCTAATAGTGAGATCTGAGGAAGAGGAGCATCGAATGGATCAGATAGGATCTTTTTTTTTTTTTTAAGTCAGCATTGACAACATCAGTGATTGGAAATAATCAATGCATTAACAGTATTGTATTGTGAAAAAGCCAGGTACATATCTCTTTCTGATCTGTTCTGATTCTGGAAAAAACTGGAAAGTCACGTCCCATTCTGGGAAACAATATGTTAAGGACTCTGGCAAGCTGGAGCACATACACGGGAGAATAAAAAGGGTGGCAAAGAGTCTGGGGACCATGAAATATAAAAATTGTCTAAGATTAGCAATTTCTAACATGGAAAAGATAAGGACAGCAGATCCATGACAGTCTTCCAGTACTGAACCATTGCCACTGTGGTGAGGTAGTAGATTTAATCCCCTGGTGGCTTTAGCTTACCATTCCTCTAGTCCTTCATCCACTCTACTGCCCAGATAATTTTTCAAGACACAAATCTCAATGTCACTGTCTGTGATTACTCCCCTATGAGTAAGCATGTAGCCAATCTCCAGGCCAAGTAAAAGGGTTTGAGCATTTCAGAAGGATCTGATAAGACTCTTGCCCCAAACAGATGGCATTCTGGGCAACTGGATGCCCTTACAAGGAGTTAAGGGCCATCACCATCAATTATGATGACCTTTAGGACAACAGCTCACAGCCCAAATTAAAGATCCTGTGCCTTTGTTTACAATGTTTCCTCCTCCTGGAAGTTAGTTGTGTCACTAACTTTCCATTACCCTACAGGACCTAATTGAAGATTCACCACATCCAAGAACTTTCCCTGAACATCAGCTTCCATTTTTACCCAGATGAGTTGGGTGTCCCTCCTCTGTATTAAAATGCCACCTTGCACAAACCTTTTACAGAAAGTATTGAATTGCTTTGCAGTCACCAAGTCTACTTGATAGTAGAACATAAGAACCTAAACTGAGATACATCTGTATATGAAAATGCATTTATTTGCACAAAATAATGTGCATGGAGAGAAAGGGGCTGTGAGGGGGAGGTTTTGAGAATCTAAACCTGGTGGCCAACATGGAAGAAAGGTGGGGAAACCAAGAGAGCAACTTAGTGGCTGGCCCTCAATCTGGGTTCCAATTCCTAAACCTGGCCCCGTGGACTAAGTCCAAATCCTATGGAGAAATAAGGGCTACACACAAAAGCTTTAGTAACTGAAAGATTTGGAAAAAATGAGGTACATGCAAGACTGTTTGGAGCCAAACCACAAACTATAACACATGGTAGGGAAAGTGAGCCCTCTTCCCACTTCTACACTCATTACCCAGATTTGCTCAGGTTTGAAAAGGCCACTGGTGCATCTGAGACAGGGCAATGAATTCTGGAGTGGGCAAGGAAGCCCCTGCCCAGAAGATGCTGCTCTGTTATGTCTATTTAGGAGTGGACACTTGGGGAAATGATGCAATAAAATTGTTTTGTTTTTGTTTGTTTAAATCTCGGGGACTTCCAGAACTACTTCAAGAGTGGCTTTTGCAAGGGGCTGGGTCTTACACTCAAGGGAGAAATGACCAAGCAGCCAAGTAAAAATTATCACTGTTAATGTGACTCTACTTACAGCCATGGTCTGGAGGCCTGATGAAATCTATTTATGGTTATATTAAATTCTTAAGCTACTCTTACACCCATTCATTGGCCTTGAGATCCTGGTTTTTAAAAAACTCCTGTAGCCCCACTACCTATCTGAGTTCCCACCACAGGGTAGGTATTCAACATATGGCTACTGAATGAAGAAATAAAACTAGTGAAAGAAGAACTATCTCTAATGGACAAATTTAGGACACATAGTTAGAAATTACAGGAATGCAAAGTGCCTTTCTAACAATTAGAAATCTCTATCAATAAATAAATAAATAAATAAATAAATAAATAAATAAATAAAATAAAAATCTATCAGTGGGGGGCACCTGGGTGGCTCAGTCAGTTGAACATCCGACTCTTGATTTTGGCTCAGGTCATGATCTCATGGTGCAGACTCAGCATGGAGCATGGAACCTGCTTGGAATTCTCTCTCTCCCCCCACCTCTCTCTCTCTGCCCCTTCCTTACTTGTACTCTCTCTCTCAAAATAAATTATAAACTTAAAAAAAAAAAAGGAAATCTCAATAAGCTTAAAAAGCTCAAGGTGACAGAGTGTGAATTTTATCACTGGAGGAGTTGTCAAGGATGCCCCTAGACGAGGTACATGCCTCATGGAGAGAAATGGATCAAACCATTTCTAACTCTCAAACTACTTGGTATTAGTTACATGAAGACAAAGAGGAGTGGGGCCATGACAAAGGAGGTAGCCCTACAGGGCAATATGTAAAAATGATGAGTCAGCAACAAAATTGGTTTTTAAAAAAAGTCGTCAAGGACTGTCTATAAAAATCAGCAAGCCTTAAGCCAGAATTCATCAGAATTAAACAAGTATCCTGAAACACTGTTGCATTGTGTCATAGACATTATCTTCAAAAGTTATTCTATTATAACTCTGAATGATGTCCAGAGGACTAAGGTTTCTAATGGACATTATCTATAGTGAAGACGCTAAGTGATGAAAGGTTAAAGGAAAGATTTACAACGTATTGAGAGCAGGCTGTGATTTGTAGACTCACAGCCTGTTTCAATGACTCTTCTACACCCTCTGGCGAAGTAAATGCTAGAGCCACTTGTCTTTATACCTTTAACTTCCAATAAATGACCGAAGGATCCCACATCTACAAGAGGGAAATTACTAGACAATGCAGAAAAGGTCTTCAGAGATAAATGAAGATTCTACAGTAATTTAAAGGCCACAAATAGAATGATGGAGAGTACTATTTCATAATGTCAAAGTTCAAAGGCACTTTTCAAATGTCTTTTTAAAGAAAATCTGACCTTTCTTTCTCCACTTCTTTCTTTCTTTATTATCAGAAAGTTAGCCAAGGGCAGTCTGGGCCTTGGGTCATTTCATTTTGACATGGAAACTCTTTCAGCATTAAAAATAATCAGAAGATCAGAAATATTTAACTCTGCATTGGCCAAGAGGACACATTCAGTAGCATAAAAAAGAACAACATCGAAGCACTAGGATTTCAAAGCTTGTGTTTTAATAACTCCATCAACCTCCCCCCCCCACCCCACATATATATGAGGGAGAATTTAATGAGGCCATTACTAGCTAAAGGAGCAAGTATGAATATACATTTTTTTTCTAATGTATTTCATGTTATTTTACATGAAAATTTTAAGAAAACTGCTCAGGGGCGCCTGGGTGGCTCAGTCGGTTAAGCGTTCGACTTTGGCTCAGGTCATGATCTCGCGGTTTGTGAGTTGGAGCCACGTGTTGGGGGCTCTGTGCTGACAGCTCAGCCTGCTTCAGATTCTGTGTCTCCCTCTCTCTCTGCCTCTTCCCTGCTCTGTCTCTCTCTGTCTCTCAATAATAAATTAACGTTAAAAATTTAAAAAGAAAGAAAGAAAGAAAGAAAGAAAGAAAGAAAGAAAGAAAACTGCTCAGTACACCATTAGTAACTCTCTATCTTTTTAAGATGTAGATTAGATGACATGAGATATAGATGCAGACATAAATATGTTTTCATGAAAACAAAAACCTATTACAAAAGGTCCCCTTTCCCCCTTTTTAAGGTATAGTTTACAGACAGTAAAATTAAGTGTATAGTTCTACAAATTTTGATGAATGCAGTCATAAACCACCACCACAGCAAGATACAGAATAATTCCATCACATCCCCAAATTCCCCTCTGTCCCTTTGTAGTAAACCCCTCTCTCCATCTCCAACTCTTGGAAACTACTAGTCTGCTTTCTGTTTCTATAATATTGCCTTTTCAAGAGCGCCCTATAAATGGAATTATATAGTATGTAGCAAAGACCTCTTTTAAATTTCATGCACTGAATAAAAATTAAAGTAACTAAATGAAGTGTCGATTTTAATGTACTGATTTCTATTTCCCAAACTTAAGGCAATAATAGATATATAAAATCAAATTACCCTTGAATATTACATCTTGAAGCAGGTAGTACCCAGGGAACCTTTTGAATACATCTAAAGATCTTTAGGACTTCAATTTTGACATATTGAATCAAATCTCTCAGTGAGGGTTCTGAGAATTGTTTTTATCAAGTTCTCCAAGCTTCATTCTGACTGATCAGCCAGATTTGGGAAACATTAACCCAACAGACATTCACTATATGAGATTAACTACCAGGCAGTAAATTATGTGTGGCAATGGGGTTAAAGTTCAGAGGCTAGGAGGGGCGCCTGGGTGGCGCAGTCGGTTAAGCGTCCGACTTCAGCCAGGTCACGATCTCGCGGTCCGTGAGTTCGAGCCCCGCGTCAGGCTCTGGGCTGATGGCTCGGAGCCTGGAGCCTGTTTCTGATTCTGTGTCTCCCTCTCTCTCTGCCCCTCCCCCGTTCATGCTCTGTCTCTCTCTGTCCCAAAAATAAATAAAAAAAAAAAAAAACGTTGAAAAAAAAAAAAAATTTAAAAAATAAAAAATAAAAAAAAAAAAAGTTCAGAGGCTAGGAGAGGTTTATCTAGGTGACCTTGTCCTTGGATGTGGCTACCACTTATTGCCTACAGAACCTTTAATAAGTCACTTAAACTTGCTGAACCTTAGTTTTCTCCTCTGTCATGCAGGAGTAATGATGCTGACTTCATAGGATTATTTTGGGGGATTAAATGCATATAAAACTTTTAGATAGAACCTGGCATACTTAGTACTCAGTGAATGGAAGTGATTCAGTGATGCACATAGCATTGGTATCAGTATTAACATCATCATTATCATCATCATGCTGTCATATAAATGCTTTACTTGTCTTTCTCCACATTTCTGCATTTTGGTCAATTTCACTATTATTTAGCCCTTCTTCTAGAAGTGACCAAAGTAAACAGAATCCTCTTTTGTAGCAGCCCAACTAGTGTTCAGGGCAGTTCAAAGCTAATAGAAATTCACTGACTGTCCCCACCCCTCACTTTTACCTCAGAGATACAAATGGGAACAAAAATGAATTACGGGATTCACTCTTTCCTAAGGGTATATTATTGGCCAAATATAAGCAAACAAAAGGGAAGGAGAGAAGCAAAGGGCCAGAATAAAGCAGAAAATTAGGCTGTCTTTGTAATTAGGAAATATCTAAAACTTGACTTCATTTGTTTGCAGTTTTATACTGCAGTGTATACACATGTATTTTTCAGCTATAGTTTCTTAAAAATTTTTACTATTGAAGAATAGTTGACATACATAGGCAACAGTTTTTATTTAAGCCATGAAATATAGAAGAGTGATGATATTTAGCTGCATTTGCTGATCTAAATAAAGAACTCCTATCCTCACAGGATTACACAATGCTGCCAACACCAAGGACCAAAGACCAGGGGGCAAAAGACAAACCTGAAACTCACAAGCCCTACCTGTTCTCAGCATCAGCGCTGCACTTTGGGGACATCAGTTCAAAGGATTTGGTAAACTTCACCACCTGCCACACAAAAAGACATAAATCCAAGTCAATTAAAGCTTTCTTACAGCTTAAAATAATTCAATAAGCAGTTTTTGTCTTTATAATGATGATTACAATAATTGGAGATTAAAGAGCAATTTTAAGTAGAGAAATCCCAAGGGACAGAAGAACAAAATTCTATCTTACATTTTGTATTTTATGTCTAACATGGCTTACATTGACAAAGTTTTATACAATTTACTAAATATGTGTATCTGTTTTTTCAAGTTTTTATCTAAATTCCAGTTAGTTAGCATATAGTGTAGTATTAGTTTCAGGTGTAGAATTTATTCAAAACTTCCATATAAACACCAAACACAAGTGCACTCTTTAATTCCCATAACCTATTTAACCCCCACCCCTCTGCCACCTCCCTTCTGGTAACCATCAATTTGTTGGTTACCAACCAACAAAGAGTTAAGAGTCTGTTCTTGGTTTTCCTCTTTTTTTCTTCCCAATCATATGTGGAATTTAAGAAACAAATGAACATAAGGGAAAAAATTATATGTATGCATATTTTTTTAAATTTATTTTTGAGAGAGAGAGAACAAGTGGGGTAGAGGCAGAGAGAGAGACACACACACACACAGAATCTAAAGCAGGATCCAGGCTCTGAGCTGTCAGC
This sequence comes from Panthera leo, assembly GCF_018350215.1. Lineage (NCBI taxonomy): Eukaryota > Metazoa > Chordata > Mammalia > Carnivora > Felidae > Panthera > Panthera leo. Next base: position 164,982,995 of record NC_056686.1, read on the forward strand.
ACAGAGCCCAATGCAGGGCTTGAACTCGTGAACTGTGAGATCATGACCTGAGCTAAAGTTGAACACTTAACGGACTGAGCCTTCAGGCACCCCTACTATGTATATATTTTTACAATGAGGTGCATACTATCTTGTGGCAGTCCTGCCAAGGGATATCTCAATTGAAAACATTAAAAAATTTTTATTGCCCTTTGAACAATCCAATCACTATCCATAGAGAAGAAAGAGGAGACAAAATACCGCTCGAAAAGGATGGCCTCCATCAACCCCAGGCTCCCAAAGTTGCCTTCCCTGGTTTACCATTGTTCTCAGGTGAACATTTTGTTGCCACCAACCCCACCACCTCTGCTCCAAGGCTAAAGAAGAGAAAGCTATCTTCTTCAAAGATCTTTCCTAGTGTGGACACTTCCTCCTTCACCTGTCTCGTGAAATTGGCATACTCGGTGCAAGAACCTGGTCAAGACTTATTACATTGAAAGAAAATTACGGACACAGAAAAAGTAAAGGTAGTTTTTCTTATTATTAGCTACTATTGAGTTCTTACTATAAACCAGGCTGTACATCAGAAGCTTCTTGGACTATTTAAGTTCCTTATTATGATTCTAGAAAGCAGAGACTTTTCTCGTCAGTATACAGAGGAGGAAACCTCTCCATAATTTTTAAGAAACTTTCTGAATTTCACACAACTACCTGGGGCACCTGGGATTAAAGCAAGTCTGCGTGATTCTAGAGTGCCAGCTCTTTCAACAGCACTAAAAATTTGGGGTGGGAAAAGCACCATTTCTGGCCCTCTTTTGACAAGCTATACCACGTGATAGAAAAATGAGTCTCTTACACTGAGAGGAGTCATCTGAATGTCACTGGATGCTTCCAAGGTTGACATTTAGACTTGCCTTAGCTAGATGCAGTCATGCTTCAAAGGCCTTTTAAATTAGCCACTTATGAGGAATTGATGGGCACCTGAGAAAATGATTTGGAAACTGGGAATAGATTAAATATTAAAATAGCTTTATCAGTGAGGTAATGAACCCAAACTAAGAAAATGCAACATTAGGGAAAAGATAAAAGAAAAGCCCATCACAAAGAAAATTGTGTGTGATTCATTGAATGCAGGGCAGTGACAATAGAACAACTACAAGCAAATACCCTTGATAACTACAGAACACATTTCTTTTCATATACTAATGTGAATTGGGCCTCTACAAAATCATTCATTGTGACCAGTTTTATTTTCTAAAGATGGCCACAACAATACCTTTTATCCCACACTCTGCTATGATATGACCCTGCCACCCTCTTAACCAAGTGGTAGGGTCTATGTTCTTTCCGCTTGAATCTAAGTAGGCTTCTGACCACTTTGACCACTAGAGTATATAGAATGGATGTGGTGTGCTCTCTAAGACTGTCATAAAAGCCAATATGGCTTCTGCATTATCTGATGGAATACTTAGGCCGAGAGGCCTGAGGTACCGTGTAAGAAGTTCAGCTACCCTAAGGCCACTATGCTGAAAGGGAGCCAAAAACCACATAGACTTCTCTGCTTTGATCTCTGTCTCTGCTTTGATCTCTCATCATATGTGATTTCTTTCCATTATTTTGTTAGATGATAGAAAATTCATGTCCTATTTTTATCATGTTTATGGACTGTATGTTTGTGTCCCCTAAAATTCATAGGTTGAAGCCCTAATCCTCACTGTGATGGCATTTGGAGATGGGGCCTTTGGGAGGTGATCAAGTCAACAGGTGAAGCCTCATAGGCATTAGTGCTTTTATAAGAAGAAGCAGACACAGCTTGCTTCTTCTCATTTTCTCTGCTGTGAGAATACTATGAGAAGGTGGCCATCTACAAACCAAGAAAACTGACCTCACCAGACACAAGATCTGCTAGTACCTTGATCTTGGACTTCCCAGCTTCCAGCACTGTGAGAAATACATGTTTGTTCTTTAAGCCACCCATTCCATAATAATTTGTTATAGCAGCCTGAACTAAGACAACTATATTTTACCTTTTTGCTGCAAATGTGTATGAGGCAATTTGCACAATTATGACCAATCCTTTATGTAGGTATCAATGTTTACAACATACTGGTAAGGTATATATTATTATCCTCACTTTATTTAAAGGAAATTAAGGCTCAGAGAAGTTAAGTGGTTTCCTGGAAACCATATAACCAATACCCTGCAGAATTGGGATTTGAATTGTATCAGTCTGATTCTACAGCCCCACTCTTCCCACTACTCACTGCTTTTGTCAACATGAGCAAGTGGTATTGTGGGGGCACTTGGGTGGCTCAGTCAAGCATCTGACTCTTGATTTTGGCTCAGGTCATGATCTCATGGTTCGTTTTATGAGTTCAAGCCCCATGTGGGGCTCTGCATTGACAGTGTGGAGCCTGCTTGGCATAGTGTCTCTCCTTCCCTCTCCCCCTCCTGTGCTTATTTTCTCTGTTTCTCTATTTCTCTCTCAAAATAAATAAATAAACATTAAAAAAAAGTGGTATTGCAACACCACATTATTTGGACATGCCTCCTTCAGAGCCAGAATAGTTAGATAAACTCTGCCTTTATTTATCAATTCTATAAATATATTTTGAGTATCTATTAAATGCCTGAATTTGAATAAACAGACTTAAAGTAGCTTGAAGTAAAATACTTGGCCTAATATACAACCAATCAAATTACCAATAAACTATTAACCGTTTCTGCATTGGGAAATCAAAAAGGAGATACCTTTTAATTCCCTGACCTGACAGATGAGATTAAACTCTCCAACATTACTAGGAATACTTCATTTGGCTTCCTTTTTACTATTGATTAGAATACTCTGCAACTCTAAAAGGATACATATTAATTTCTGAAAAAGTGAAGCAATGCAAATTGGGTTGTAATGGGGAGTAAGTCCCCCTTGTGGGATTATTAAGGATCACTCTGACAAAGCCACAGAAATTATACTTGGAAAGGCATGCGAAATTAAAGAGTTTATCACAGGTCCTAGAGAGCGTGGTATGCTCAGAGGGTCACATAAAGTCACCCAAAGCTAAAAGTTTGGTCACTGCATGCAGAGAAAGAACACAGCAAGGACTCGTGGGTCCGTGCCTTCATTGGAGTCAGAGATAAAGTAGCTTGTGGCACTTGGGAAGCCTTTGGATAATTTGAATGTAACTGGGTCAACATGGAGAGGAGGGAAGGGGTAAATTGGGAAAGTCATCAGGAGGCTTACCACTGAAACACACAAGGTGAGGATGGGCACCCAGAAATGGGCAATAACTAGGTAAAAGTTAAAAACAAGCAGGGTGAGTGCAGGCACTCAGGGAGTCATTGAGGCCACAAAGAACAGCTTGACAGTACACGAATGAATTTTCTCCGGGTAGAAATACAAATGATTTCTGTGCAGTAGGAAAGCCCATAGTTACAATTTTATTGTCCTGGATGATAGTTACCATTTTAGAAATCTAACCTAATAATCTTACCCCAGCAATTTTTCAGTGCCTATTTTAGGGCTAACTTTACTATCTCACTTGGTTTCTCTCTTTAATGAGTGAAATAAATCTTTGATACATGCTTGCTTTAGATTTATGCAAGGGTTAGGTTTTTAACTTTTTAAAAACTGTTCTTTGACACAACAGATATATACCGAGTATATGTATGTGTCAAATAAAGCAAGGCACTGGGGGCACATGTGGGAAAGTAAAACAAAAAAATCTCTGCATGCATGGAGTTTACTTTACAGTAGGGAGCTTAATTTACCCTGGGCTCCTCGAAACTAGTGCTTCCTGGAATAAGAAGTGAACTTCTACTTTCCACATCTTAAGAAAACAAACCTGGGGGATGTTCAGAGATTAAAAGAGAATAAAGATCTTTAAAAAATGTTTTGTTTTGTTTTTTTTTTTAAAAAACCCCACTAGAAATGGAATAGAATATCCTGGAATTTTAAAGCTATAAAACTTAGAGATCTAGAATGACAAAGAGAATGGCTAAAACAAACAAATACCTCTAGATGAAATGTCTGTGTTTGAACTCCTGAAATGTATAGGACTTTTTAAAGCTGCCAAAAGGAAGAAACGCTTTTTTCTAAAATGTTGAAACTTTTTATTTCAACATAAATCATATGCTATAAAGAAGAACAGGGTCAAACATTTTGTTTTATTTTATTTTATTGATTTTATTTTCTAAATTCATGTTTAATGAATAAAGGGAAAGTCAAGGATTGTCTTTCAAATTTAGCACTCCATATCATGGAGAGTACTAGTTATGTCCCCCAATAAACCAGTCCGTGGCATCCTGATCAAAGCAGACACTGGATTCATGAACCATAGTGTTGACCGTGTGTAATAAAGAATTAACCTTACCCAAAGAAACGTCTCGCTTTTGTCTTCAATTGCTGGGAGATAACTGCTAAGCCCTTGGAATGTCCAGCCTTTATAAAAGTGTCTCTGTTTACCTGGACACCTTAGACCAGCCAGTTAGTAACAATGTAATTGAGCTACACAAAGTGGTGGTAGTGGGGGCGGGGGGGCGGGTCGCTTTGGGTCATGTGGTATTAGCTCACCTCTGGAGGGAATGGAGACTGAGGTCAGTTATGTAGGTTGTCAAATATGTTTTGGTGATTAAGCCCCAATAAAGACCTCTGGATACCAAGGCTTGGGTCACCATCCTGGTTGGCAATACTTCATGATGTACATTGTCACATATTATTACCGAGAGAAGGTAATGATATCCATGACTCCATGGAGAGAGGACAACTAGAAACTCCACATTTAGAACCTTCCTGGACTCTGCCTATGCATCTCTCCTTTGGCTAATTTTAATCTGTATCTTTCCCCACAATAAATCATAACCATGAATGTAACAGCTTTCAATGAGTTCTAGGAGCCCTTCTAGCAAATTGTTGAGCCTGAGTATTGGGAACCCTTGAACTTATAATTGGTATCAGAAGTTAGGGCAGCATTATAGATTATGTTCCCTTACTTTGTACCTTATATGATAATTCATAGGTTCTCATGTCTGTAGGAGAAAAATGAGAATAATATCGACTGGTCTTCGGTTAAATATTGATTACCTAATACATATCGATGTGTACTGGATGACAAACAGATATGAAAAATAGTAAATAAGGTCTCTAACCTTTAAATAATATGTTAAAGGGGGAAAAATTTTAAACTTAAGGGTCAGGAAAATTTTCTTGATCAGTTGACATGATTCCTTCTGCTAAACAAACAGAATTATAAAATGTATTAAGTTTTTTTTTTGTTTTTTTTTTTTTACCTTAGCTATCAGGAAGCTCAGAGCAAAGCTTTAGTTTCAAAGTTTTATCTTTTTGCAGCATAATTTGGTTTTGAGTTTGTTGATTTTGTTTGGTTTTACTTATAACATCTACTTTCTCTTTCTCCCTTTCTATTTGAAATTTTGCATTTCATTTTGTCATGCGTCTGGTACCTAATAAGCACTCAGAAAATATCTGCTCACTATGAATTTTCGCTGAAAGGTGGCTTAAGTGCTCTTCATAATTAATTGAGTAAAAATGTAAACAGACAGGAGATAAAGTACTTACATACTTGAAAAATGTATACAGTGTATAAAAATATTTTACACATGAAATAACATAAATTTGCTTATGTAAAACTAATTACATTTGAACGTTAGTATAAGAGAGGATTTTTCAGAGGCATAGGAAGGGATTCTGGAATGGTGGGTAAGAGAAATACAATATTTAAGGGACTCCAGCTGATAGCAAACAACGCAAGAAAAAAAGAGAAGGAGGCTTGGATCACATCCAGACAGTGGTCAAATATGAACAGAGCACTGAAACTGTGAGGACAAACCCACTAATCACTGTAAGCCAGATAAGATCAAGAAAGTAGTGAAGCCCCAGACCCAGTTCCATAAGGTGTATAAAGTTAGTCTGGTTCCAGGTGACCTGACTATAAAGGGCTCCAAGTCCATTTTAGAATGGATTTACCTCAGAAATCCTAGTCTAGACCAAACTGTCGGGAACCTAGGGCTGCCGGTGGAATCTCCTTACAGATTTTCTAAATTTAGGTCAATTTGAGATTAGACTCACCCATCCATGAACCCTCAAAGTCATCAGAATAGTGGGTCCTTATTAAGGTGACATGCACATGTGCCTTGGTCCATGCTGAGGACAGCAAGATGAAGAGCAGGCAAGTGATACAATTCTGGAGATGCCGACTGATCAGCGTGCTTCTCATTCCTCTAGAGCAGGAGTGGGCAAGGGAGTCTGTGGGCCAAATCTGCCCCACCATCTGTTTTTATAAATAAAATTTCATTTTAACAGAGCCCATCCATTAATTTAAATGTTATCCATGGCTGCCTTTTGCTCTAACAGTGTAGTTGACTGCTTACAACAGAGACCATATAGGCCACGAGGCCTAAAATATTTACTTAGCTGGTCTTTCATTGAAGAGTTTGCTGACTCCTGGTCTAGAGCCATCTCTGGACCAGGTCACCTAGTTATATTTTGGTACACTGTTAATGGCTGGTGATAGATTAATGTATGTATATTCCTATATAATTTATCCATAATTTAGAATGTGGGTCCCTGGAGTCAGAATCTTCACATCTGAAATAAGACCGTAATGATGGAAATTTTAGACACCATGGTAAGTGGTGGGGGATATACTTGAGGACATGCATATGTGCCAGTTGTCATGAACTGCCCACTTTTATAAAGCCTATTGTCCTGATACAATTATTAAAAGTGCCTCCTTTTACTCTCAAAAAGTATCTTTGTTTGAAAAGCAAAACTCTAGGCAGGCATGCCTCAAACAACTTCTATATTTAAAACATATTTATTAAAAATATAATGCATTCAAGTAGAAAACAATTTATGGTCAGTCACCTGGATTTAAAAATGAAGCAGCGGGGCGCCTGGGTGGCTCAGTCAGTTAAGCGTCCGACTTCGGCTCAGGTCATGATCTCGCGGTTCGTGAGTTCAAGCCCCGCGTCAGGCTCTGTGCTGACTGCTCAGAGCCTGGAGCCTGTTTCAGATTCTGTGTCTCCCTCTCTCTCTGACCCTCCCCCGTTCATGCTCTGTCTCTCTCTGTCTCAAAAATAAATAAACGTTAAAAAAAAAATTTTAAAAAAAATGAAGCAGCAAAAAAACAGCCAAAATATTTCAAAGCAATTTAATGGGATATACAGTGCCACTGTGGAGATTATGACCAATAAAAAAAAAACAGACAAAAGCATAAAAGGAGACAATAAAACCCATGCTTTATTCTTGACTTGGACCAATGGTATAGTTCTCAGTTTCATTAATTTTTTAAAATTTATTCTCCAAATCCAAGTCTGATTTTATAATAGATGTATTAAATGAACCTAGGTTAAATAAATAAATACACACATTCACATCCACTAAGTAAAAAGTGAGTCTTACAAGAGAAATATCAGAAGCGGTTTATAGGTCAATGAAACTGAACAAGTGGTTCCAAGCTCTGCTGGCTGTTGATCAGCCCTGATTATCACACCCTGGGGAAGGCAGTACCCATGCCACAGTGAAGTAAACAAAATATCCCCAAGCATCTCTGCCTGTTCTTTGGAAAAGCTCCACGGACAGAAGTCTTTTTGATTTGGATATTTATCAAGCACTAGTTGGTCTGGTTTCTCTCTGTTTTTTTTTTTTAATTTAAAAACAACTTAAAAAATAAATACTGTGCTCAAATAGATATTCCTGCCACCAAAAAGAAAATGGGAATGATCTAATAATCACCATTTTTTCATTAGTTTTCTTAATCCATATTTTTTCCACAAGAAGACTATTCTATAGGGCAAAAGACTGTAAATGATCATCCACTGCCATCCTTCTTGATAAATTTCTCACTTATGCTGAAGAGTAATTTACTCTAATCACTTATTCACTCAATCAATATTTATCAAATACTTAGTGTACAGGCACTCTTATGGGCTTGGAAACATCAAGGGGCATAAATCATGTCTTGTCTTTTGATGGACCAACAACATAGTACAGAGGAGGAAATAGTTCACAAAGGTATAATTTCATCACAATATATGTTCAAATTTCTACAAGTGCCCAGAAGAAGATGTAGAAGAAGACTTTGCGTGAACTATGTCTTAAAGGGTTGGCAGGCATGCCCTAGGCAGAGTAGCGGGGGAAGCTTTCCAGGCTGAAGGACTAAACAGGTCAGAGTGTAAGCTGAAAACAGAGAGAACACTCAAACGGGTTTAACTGAACCTAATTCAATAAAGGGACTAGTTACAGAAGTGTGGGCAGGGTTAAAAGAAACCAATAAGAAATTGTGACGTTCCCAGGAACTAGCAAATTTGGAAAGCAGTTAACATCTCTAGGTCTAAAGGAGCAGTAAACACCCATAGGTCACAGGGATTAAGGGAGAGAAGGAAGATGGCAGGAGGGAGGGAACAGTGTTATTGCTGTTCTGAAGACGTTAGAGCTATGGAGAGGGTTCTTGGAAGAATCAAGCCACCTCTACAACTGGCAGAGAAAGAACAAGAGGAATAATTATTTCTCTCTCCTCCAGCCTTTACACCTTCTGCTGATCCCTCTTGTTTGTCAAACTCAACTGGAAGCCAGTGGACAAGAAAGCCCACTGCCTTCAAGGGCACTGAGCTAAAGACAGAAAGATCAATAATAGATGGAGGGACAGGCATTTGCAGAGAATATTATAGAGTTGACAATGTTGAACTTCACCTGAGCCCTGCTCCCCAAAACACAGTAATAGTAAAGAAATCCTCCCTACCACTTCGTCTTCCAAAATTGGCTAACCTCAAAGGACCACCCTGCCCTAGCATATTCCAAAATACACCTGTCTCCATCCTTCCTTCCTTTTCTTTGAGATGTTCCTCAGAAAAGAATGTTCTCCCTATTGCAATACCTGGATGAAATTATCTCCCTAAATTGTCTGGTGCATTTTCTCTTCCACAAGAACAATATGTACAAAGACACAGAGACAAATGTAAGCATAGGCTGACCATGGAGGGGGGTGGTGATAGAGAAGGAAGAAAGGGATAGGGTGAGGCTGAGGACCAGAAAGGACCTCCGAAAGGTAAGTTGGGGAGCAGAGGAGATGAACTTGTTATGTTGGGCAGTTTGAACTTTATTGGGTAGGGGGTACCTGGGCGATTCAGTTGGTTAAGTGTCTGACTTTTGATTTCGCTCAGGTTATGATCTCGAGGTTTGTGAGACTGAGTCCCATGTTGCGCTCTGCACTGGCAGCTTGGGAGTCTCTCTCCTTCTGCCCCTCTCCAACCCATGTGCACATGTGCGTACTCTCTTTCTCTCTAAATAAATAAATAAATAAATAAATAAATAAATAAATAAATACTTAAAGAAAACACAAAGCTTTTGAACTGTATTGTGTAGGCAAAGTTACCAAATGTTCTGAAGCATGTAGAGGCAGATGCATGTTTCAGAAAGAGAACTGGAAGGAGTATAAAGAATTGATGGAAAGGAAGACTACCTTATTTACAAGTGAAGAAATGAGTCAAGAGGAAAATGTGGAGGTAAGAGATTAGTAAAGACAGAGTAAAGCCAGTGGTTGAAGAGGTGGGAGGAAGGGGCTAGAAACAGGGTTTCAACATAAAAGCAACAGAACTTACAAATGGTTGAATATAAATGGTAAGAAATACTTAGAGGCTACTGTGTGGTTTTTAGCTTGAGTTACTTACTACATGATGATGATTCTATTAACTGAAATAGGAAATCTCAGAAGTGTTAATGATTTGGGACAGGATGTGGTAGACATGGTCAGTGAGGATTGAAGTTCAGAAGTTGGATGGGGAGCCTGGGTGGCTTGGTCGCTTAAGCATCCGACTTCGGCTCAGGTCATGATCTCACGGCCCATGAGTTCGAGCCCCGTGTCGGGCTCTGTGTTGACCGCTCAGGGCCTGCAGCCTGTTTCAGATTCTGTGTCTCCCTCTCTCTCTGCTCCTCCCCTGTTCATGCTCTGTCTCTCTCTGTCTCAAAAACAAATAAACGTTGAAAAAAAAAAGAAGTTGGATACACACACACACATTTAACACATATAAATGATTAATGATCTGAGTTAATACATTGACATAAAATTATTAATAAAGTGAGTTAATATAACAAATATATAATGATATATTAATGATTAGTGATGTAAGTATATATATGTATACATATATACATACACATATACATATACATAAAACAATGATTCTTTGGATAATCATCAGAGTTTTTTAGTTATTTGCTATTTTGCACTCTTGAAAAAGCACTTGGAACAAAAATCAAAAAGAATTTACATTGGCTTCCTTATAGGGAAAAGGAAAGTTAAAGAAAGGTGGGGAAAATGGAAAGAAAGTGAAATAGAAAGGAAAGCCTGAAGCAATTTTTGCCATCCACTTCAAATGGAGGGGACTGAATTAATTATAGGCTGTTCCAGAGCAATCAGATAATGATTACCTCCATCTCTTTCTCTCAAGTGTTGGATTCAGGAAGATCATTTAGTTCAATGGCTTAATTGTGCATGTATTTACATAAGAACCAAGAAGTTAAGGAACATGTTAAAAAATAGGGATAGCTTATGCTTCATGGTTTAGGAAGTGAACTCCCGAAACGAGCATCATAGTTACAAGCTCAGTTATAAAGTACTTGATGGAGTTCTGCTTGTGCAATAGTTGAGCCATCAGGATGATCCATGAAAGAACACTTGTAAATACTAGTGCTGAGACAATGCCTTAGGACTTTACGATTAAAATGTCTGCTTCTTGCTTTCCTTGACTAAGCACAGAAAGAAATAGAGATAATAGTAAATATATGAGCTAGAAAGAAACTAACAGAAGGGATAGGAATTGCTTAGCCAGGTTCATGGAATGGAATAACATTACGCACAGAATATTCAGTTCGAGGGACTAAATATTTCCTAATGTCGACAGTAGCTAGAACAATCTTTCTGTTTTTCAGTCTAATGGAAAATACCATTGACAAACTCACTTAAAACTGATTGACTAAAACACTTAAGGGAAGCAAAAGAGGGTAAAATATTAATTTTGGCAGGAGAAGAGGCTGGAAAGGCATTCCTTGTTTCCATTTTTGGCATCCACTGAGTGAACTGGCCAGTTAACACCTGCCTACCCAGTTTCAAGACCATGAAGGCAGGGGCTCCTGGTAGCTCAGTCAGTTAAGCATCTGAGTTCACAAGTTTGAGCCCCACATGGGGCTCTGTGCTGTCAGCACGGAGCCCGCTTTGGATCCCCTGTCCCTCTCTCCCTCTCTCTCCCTCCCCTGCTGGTGTTCTCTCTCTCTCTCTCTCAAAAATAAATAAACATTAAAAAAAAACAAAACAAAACACCATGAAGGCATCTCTAAACATTGAGTTAAAAGCTTGATGAATCAAAGCATCTATAACTAGATTTCAATTTCCTTTCTTCCTCTTTCCCGCAAATGAAGAAAAGGCCAGGAAGTAGCATACATCTGCAATAACCAGCTTTTTAAATATTCAAATCCCAAGTCAACTATTAGAAGCTTTGTTTCCAGGAATGATTCTAATAAAATAGAGAAAAGCAAAATTTATTTATAGACAAAGGAAACTTTAAGCAGATTTTTTTTTCCTGAAATGATACATTTTTCCCCCTGATTGTAAAAGTAGTATATGGACTGCCAGTAGAGATGTCTAGAAGTTAAATGTTTTGACACATCTGTTCTCTTCCCAAAACAGAGCAAAGATTGATAAAATACAGAAAGAGAAAACAAGAAAGACATGTTAGAGGTTAAAAAGCAGAAAAAAAGAGAAGGGCAGGACAGCAGAGTATAAGGAAAAGAAAAGATCTCTAAAGGGCCAAGCCTGAAGACAGGCCTACTGCACCCCAAATCCAGACACAGGCAGGGAGCAATGATCGGAATTTCAGCTTCTACTGGGGTTGGGGAACTAAAAAGGTTCCCTTGAACCAGGTGACCTATCTTTACCCCCAGAAAATGAACCACGTTGCTTCTGGCTTAGTGTGAGCCAGCACACAGCAGGAGACCCAACATAAGGCCTGGTTCTTGACTAGAGGCCAAGGAACTGCACAGACTATTAGACATGGAGGGAGAGTATAAGAGAGAACCAAAGAAAACAATGGCACAAACAAACAAACAAAACACCCTCTCATCAAAATGAGCTCCAATCCCAAATTCAAAAACACATGAACAGTTCCTATTAATACAGACACCTAAATCGACAACCTACAGAATCAGACAAGAAGATGCTGATAAATCCCAGTTATGCTGAACATTTGAACACACCTGTATCAGAGAATGAAAGGGGAAGAACAGAAAAATATTAAGAATATGAATGATTTGTTCTCAACCAATGGATCTCGAGGGAAAGTCAGCTGGAGAAACCTCTTCTGGAAAAGACTTTCTTCCCTGAGAAAAAGAAACGAACAGAAGTTTTCCTTTTCTCTTCTCCTGGGACACAGTTACATGAAGACATACTGCCTGGAGCTGTGCCAGCCTCCTGGATCATGAGGATGAAAGCCAGTCGAGCACTGAGACATCCACAGGAAAGTGGACAGAGCTACCTTGCTGATTACATCATCAGGCTACTGCACCACCCGCAGCCACCTCCTGCAGACTTCTCATATAAGACACAGACGTTCTCATTGTTTAAGCCATTTTCCCCTTATATATTGTATTACTTGCAGAAATCGCCCAAACTGGTATGTAAATTAAAGCAATTTCAATCAGTCTATAAAGAATTTCTCACAGAACTTGATAACCTGCTCTTAAAATTTATATTAAGGAGCAACAGGCCAAGAATAAGCAGGCCGATTTTAAAGAGAACAGCACTGAGGACTTGTTCTCAGATATCAAAGTGTATTACGAAATTACAGAAACCAAGACAGTATGATACTGGTGCAGAAATAGACAAATAGACTAGTGAGCTCAGAAACAGACCCAGGTATATATGGAAACTTGATATAATACAGAAGTGTCATTACAGAGTGTGTGTGTGTGTGGGGGGGGGGGGGGTGACACAATGGGTTACACATATAGGGCCTTACACTATACACAAAAAATAAATTCTAGATGGATATGAAGACCATAAATACCAGATGGGTTAAAGAAAATATAAGACAATGTTATTATAACATGGAGGCAGATAGTTTTTTTAAACAAAACTCTTAAAGCACAAATCAAAAAGGAAATTGATAAACTTGACACATTATAGTTAAAGTATTCCTGGGGTGCCTGGGTGGCTCAGTCAGTTAAGCGTCTGACTTCAGCTCAGGTTGCAGTCTCACTGTTCCCAAGTTTGAGCCCCGAGTCGGGCTCTGTGTGACAGCTGGGAGCCTGAAGCCTGCTTCGGTTTCTGTGTGTGTGTGTCTCTCTCTCTGCCCCTCCCCACTCAAAAATAAATAAACATTAAAAAAAATTTAAGGTTAAAATATTCTTCACAACCAAGACACCTGTTGGGAGAGGCCAGCCTCATGAGGCCTGAGTGCACAGTCTTGCTTTTGTTTGCTGAATTGTGCAGCGTCAGATTTTGGCACCTGGTATCCAGTTCTGTCTGGCTTCTCCTTCTGTACTTGGCATGACCGTGTCTGGTGTCCTTCCCTTAACTGCTATCACACAACCAGGGGGAGTCTGACGTTTTGAGAAGTCTTTGGTGGGAAGTGTGCTAAAGAAGAGCATGGCACTGATGGGGTTTCTACCTGGTGACCCACGTGTATATAACCTCACTCCTGCCTTCAACCCTCCCACAGCAACCCAGGCAGTCCCTTGCCAAAAACTCTTTACAGCTTTTAAAACAGTACCAAGCAGATTAATCTCCTCTTTTTGCACATAGCTGACTTTTACCTCTAAACCTTGGCCCTCTAGATTAGTGGAGCTCATCCTCACTTTCAAGGGGAGGGGATGGGCAAAGAGAAGAAATTGTGTAGAGTGGCCTGGAATTTTCTGCTCTAATCCCACCATTACAGTCTGAGAATTTTCAGCTGTGGTAGCAAAAAAGTCTTTTTAACTTTCAGTAATATATCAACACCTTTAATGCTGATACCATCTACTATAGATAGTTGGGATTTTTATGTTTATTTATTTATTTTGAGGGAGAAAGAGAGAGAGAGAGCATGCAAGCAGGGAGGGGCAGAGGGGAAGAGAGAGAGAGAGAGAGAGAGAGAGAGAGAGAGAGAACTCCAAGCAGGCTCTGTGCTGTTAGTGCAGAACCCAATGGGGACTGAAACTCATGAACTGTGAGATCATGATCTCAGCTGAAATCAAGAGTCAGATGTTTGACCGACTGAGCCACACAGGCGCCCCATAAAGTGGTTTTTGACACCCACCCCCGACACTGTTCCTACTCTTCCCTCCAGCTCTATCCCCACCTTCCATATCCACTTCTGTCATCTGTACTTTTTCATCTGATGTGCTGAAGAGCAAGGCCACAGCACAAAAACCAGTCTCTGTTAAAAGATTAGCAAGAATGGCCACCCTCAGCTGGTTTTAGATTACTTGCAGGTCTGTTTACAACTGAACTAGCAAACAGTGAGCTTGTCCTTGTCCAGATTCCATCTGGCCCTCCAGCCACTTGTCCTCACAGGGACCCAGGGGGTGGTTCAGGGAATCCTGGCAGCTGAAGCCTCAACAGCTGCCTCTTCCTGCCTTTGTTTAGTGACAGCCTATAGACTGCCTGCACCAACAAGCACCACCAGCACCCCCCCATTCCTTTCTGAGGCTTCAGAGTCGGGGGGGGGGGGGAGGGGGGACTCCAGCAAGCCACTCAACCGTCTGAGTCTTATTTCCTGCTCAATAAACTGAAGATGATAATAATGCCTGTTTCATAAGGATGAAGGGGAAGTAAGTGAACTCAAGTGATTCACAAAAGCATCTGGAAGCATTCCATATAGGTTATTGGGTCGTGTGTGTGTTTGTGTGTGTGTGTGTCCCCTCCCAAAGTTCCACTGAGTTTTACACAATCACAGGATAATGGCAAGGTTATTGTTTGTTTAATCCACACTTGCTAAAGTAGAAATAACCCCCAGCTCTGCTAAAATATAGGCAAACACCCCTAAACATTTTAAATAAATATAGATTTTTTTCACACTTCATGTTGAAATTTTACAATACTTATTATTAAATCTCCCAGATTTACCCTAAGGTTCTTATTCTTTGAAGAAAACAAACCTAAAGGCAAAGATAATAACCTCTTCTAAGTACAGTAAAATATCATCCTCTGAGGTATTAAAACAGCACTTAAATAGCTAGATAATTCCTGGTCTTAGAAGACAGTTCACAGTAAGATATTAAATTGCTGCTAAGGGTTTAGACATTTAACTTTCAAGAAGTTAGATTGATGATGATCATTATTTTCAATACTGTTGTGTGTTTACCCAGTGGATTTTCCCCCAAAGAGCCAAAGGGCTCAACAGAAACCTGACAGCTAAGGTGCTGCAGACCTGAGGCCTTGAACTAGCTTGCCACTTGCCTTTGGAGTACCAGGACCCCCTGCGGTGAAGAGCAGGGAGCCTCCTCCACCTGCCCCATGTTCTGTGCAAGTGTCCCCAGCTCCAAAGCGACTGTAAGAGAACTTGGAGACTGCAGTTCAGACCTTTGCTGCAGAGCACAGCCCAGCTGAGGCTTGTCACTCCACTCAGCTCAAGTACAATCTGCCCGAGCTCCAAAAGCAAAGGCACTGCTTCTCCAGCATTTTTTTGCTTCCTCCTCCTGATAAGAGGACTGTGGAGCATCATCTGGACTGCAATCCACACCCATAGATGCCAAGGGCCTTCTTCGCACTGGGTGAATACGATAGGAGCCTGGCACCTAAGTTAATGTCTATGCATCTGGGAGGGACAGGGCAAACCATCCAACCCCTCAGTTCCCTCATCTGTAAATACTCAGGACTGGGATAGACCTCTAAGGGCCCCCACCAACCTAAGAGTCCATGTTTCTAAGATGACGCAACACAAGACTGAAAATACATGTAAAAGAAATTAAAAAACTTTAGTTTTACAAAAAGCCATCTCATGGTTAGAAGAGTCATGAAGGGAGTGGTTTGAGTCATGATTTCACAAGCTGAATTACAAACAAACTACACTTTATTCCATTAATGCAGTCTGCAACTCTAGGTGACAGATAAAAAATGACTTACTGGTGATTCAATGTCCTCCAGGAGTAAAACAGAACAGCGTTCACATTTCAACAGAGTTTGGGCCCGATGCATTATTTTCTTGACAATTTTCTCCAGGTCAGTCTGTTCTTCAAATAGGTCATTAACAACCTCTAGCAAAGCCTAGGAAAGATGAAATGGATATATCTAGGTGGGTATAGGACTGAATAAAAATGGTTTTTTTCCTCTCAAAATTCCATTTTGTCTTTGCTATAATAAAATATAAATATATTTGTGTGGCTAATTAAAAACATGTTTTAATGTTTATTTATTTTTGAGAGAGAGACAGCACAAGCAGGGGAGGGACAGAGAGAGAGGGAGACACAGAATCCAAAGGACAGTCCGGGCTCCGAGGTGCCAGCACAGAGCCTGAATGTGGGACTTGAACCCAAGAACCGCGAGATCATGACCTGAGCTGAAGTCAGCCACTTATCCAACTGAGCAACCCAGGTGCCCGTGTGGCTAATTTTTAAAGCATTCATGATTGTTTTGAAATGTTCCATCATTTTGTTTTATCACAGAGTTTTGAGCTGGAAAACACAACTTGAAAATAGTGCCAATCCATATAATCCCATATGAATCCTACATATAGCTATAGATATATATATATATATGGCTCTGAAGCTTAATTAGCATTCACCACTATATATATGTGTGTATATATATATATATATCTATATCCCTCATTAATCCATATATATATGGATTAATATATATATTACACATATATATTTTATATACATACACATATATATTACACATATATATTACACATATATATTACACACATATATTTATATGTGTATATATATTAATATATATACACATATATATTAATATATATATTACACATATATATTTATATATATATAAAACCCTCATTAATCCCTCTACACAAGAAGTATTCTTTCATTCCACCTGCGCAGGAAAACATTTAAATACTATTATATATCTCAGGAAAGAAAGTACCATTAAAATTTCTGTTAAAACAACAGAATGAAAAGCACACAAACTAAAGAAAAAAACCCTTAAAATTCTAACTTGAAAACTGCATACTCATTTAAAAATCAAATTGCAATAACCTGTTATTTTATCCAGCTAAGTTAACTTGCAATTTTTGCATTGAAATAATATTTATTTGGACTTTTTAATTACATGGCTCTTTCCAGAGATTTCAGAAAAGTGGGCTATGTACAGGTAATAGATATTATGCTTCTATCAGAGAGCAATAAGAAAATTACACAGCCAGTGAATTGTCCAGAGGGTGCTTTGTTCAGTAGAACTTAATGAGATGTACACTCTCAGGTCTGACCTCTCACAAAAGGATTTTGTGGGTTTTCAAATTAACATCTATTCAGGTAGATGGTGTTGATGATCATCCCAGGGATATGACCAATTGTCAACTTTAGTAATGAATTTGATTTGTCCTGAAACCATTGGAAACATGTGAAAATTTCTTCTCTGAGTCTGTTCAGGTAGAAAAGCATTTGAATGAGTTAAGAGATCCATGAAATGAGTCTAGTTCACTGAGCATCTCAAAGAGGATCAAATATCCTTGGTAGCATTTTCTCTAAAGAGAGCTTGTGAATGTGGCTAAAGGCCCTGGGTAGCTCTATGATCCTGATGTGGAGAAACACCAGGAGGTGAAAAAAGTTTTGAGTGTATCCTGACTGTTTGGCATTTGGACAGCAAATTGCTGTTAAGAAGGCAATGTGCAATAATTTCATACTTAAATATAACATTAAAAATGAGGCAATTGTCTAAATAATTACCAACACAATTCCCTGTTATTAAGGGGGAAACCATTATTTCCTTAATCATCTAGACTATTTCTTCAGATGGATCATATTAACTGAACAATTATTTAACTTTTCAATTTGTTGTGACTGCGTGGATAGGGCCTCTGGGACCCATATACAAGAACATTTATCTCAGAGGAAAAACTAATTGTGCCTTGAGTCTTGCACTGACAAAGCACATCATAGTAATTTTACTGTTTCTAATTAAAAATTGCTGCTTTACTAACAAGTGATAAAAGTTTCACAAATAACAATACAGACTAGTTCCACGATGGGAGAAAAAGAGAAGGAAATCTAGGATGATAGGCAATTCAATAGACATTAGAGACCATTCATACAGCTGAACACTCCCCATTTCTTTATTTCACTTGTATTTCCCCCTCCCGCTCCTTCTAGTGCCTTCTTTTGTTCCTGGGCTCATCCTTGGACCTCTTCCCTTCTCTTATCCACATATTCTCCTCCAGATTACCCAAACTGGTGCCCTACTTTTAAATGCCATCTATATATACTGATAGTTCCTAAATATGAATCTTGAGTCCTGACATCTCACCAGACCTTTAGACTCCTGTACCCAGCTGTTTACTTGCCATCTGTACAAGCCAAAAGTCATTTTCACTCATTTCCCACATCAGTAAGCTTTGTACATTTCACTGCCAATTTTGGGAGGAATCTCTCACTTTTCACTGCCCTAATTCCAGCCACATTATTTCTTTTTTTCCCTAGCTCTATTAAGATATAATTGAAATATAACTTTGTGTAAGTTTAAGGTGTACAATATGATGGTTTGATACATGCACATACTGTGAAATGATTGCTACAATAAAGTTAGTTAACACGTCCATCACCTCACATAATTACAATTTGCAAGTATTCTCTCCCATTCCATAGGCTTCTTCTTCATTTTGTTGATGGTTTCTTTTGCTGTGCAGAAGCTTTTTAGTTTGATGCGGTCCCTCTAGTTTATTCTTGTTTTTTTTGTTTTGTTTTTGCTTGTGCTTTTGCATTAGAGTCAAAAAATTGACGGAGCTTTTCTCCTATGTTTCTTCTAGAAGTTTTAGTTTCATGTCCTACACTTATATCTTTAATTCAAGTTAATTTTTGTGAGTGGTGTAAGGTAGGGGTCTGATTTCATTTTTTCCATGTGACTATCTAGTTTTCTCATCACCATTTATTAGAAAAACTATCTCTTCCCCATTAAGTATTCTTGCCTCTTTATCCTATATATGTTAACTTACAAGCATGGGTTTATTTTGGGGCTCTCAATTCTATTCCACTGGTCTTGTGTCTGTTTTTAGTGCCAGTACCATATTGTTTTGATTACAATAGTTTTGCATTATAGTTTGAAATCAGGAAGTGTGATGCCTCCAGCTTTGTTTTTCTTTCTCAGGATTGCTTTGGTTATTTGAGTCCTTCCTCTCTACTCTCCAGACGCATGGATCAAGCTTTCACCTGCCGCGGTGCCTTTCCACTTGATATTTCCACCATCTGGAATGCTCTTCCCTGATCTTTGTGTGGTTTTGCTCCTTCATTTCATTTAGGTCTCTGTTCAAATAACATCCTATAGAGAACTTCTTGATCATGATCTGAAATAAACATCCTCCCAAACTATCCTTCAGTGACCAATTCCTATCCCTTTATCTCATTTCACTTGTTATAGCACTTATCACTATCTGATACTATATTATTTTTTATTTGTTTGCTTGCCTACTATCTATTGTTTCCACTAGAATAGTAAGTTCTATGAGGGCAGGGACTTCGGACACACAGTGTCTGAAGAACATCACACAATAAATGTGCTGAACAGGTAAATAAATTGTGCTAAACGTGAGGATGTAAAGATCAATAATACATGAAGCGTCCCTTAGAGACTTCAAAATGTAGGTGGAGAAGAATGCCACCAATAAATATTATACAGTGTGATAAGTGTCCACAAGCAGAATAATGGCAATATATACAAGGAATGACGAGAAGAAAGGAAGGGAGGATTAACTAGAAGGCTGAGCTGGGTCCTGAAGGATCTGTAAGGCAGGTGGTAGTGGGAGGAAAAGGTGGACATGATGCACTGAAGGCAGAGGGAGGAATGTGGCTAAAGGTATAAGAAAGTAAAGTAACAGGCTGTATTCTGGCAACAGGGGACTATTGCTGGAGTGCCAAATGAAAGGAGGAAAATGGTAAGCCATGGGGCTGATGATGAAAACAGGATCCAAGTCAGAGAAATGGTGTGGTATGCTATGTTAAAGAAGATGGCTATAGTAATCTGTTGTGTGCATCTGTTGGCTGTGAAATATTCATAAATCATAATGCTTAGCCAATGAAACTTTTAGTCAATTTGATTACTAATTAGCTGAGGATTTCTAACTTTTTGAAACCTTGTTAAATAAATTTCTAAGTTGTGGCAGTAATCTCCATGTATTTAAACGTATAACAATGGGGCACCTGGGTGGCTCAGTTGTTTGAGTGTTAGACTTCTACTCAGGTCACGATCTCACAGCTCATGGGTTCGAAACCTGTGTCAGGTTCTGTGCTGACAGCTCAGAGCCTGGAGCCTGCTTCAGATTCTGTGTCTCCCTCTCTGCCCCTCCCCTGCTCACACTCTGGCTCTCTCTCTCTCTTAAAAATAAAAAAAAACATTAAAAAAGTTATAAATAAATAAATAAATAAAATAAAATAAAAGTATAACAAGTCCCTGGTCAGTGGCACGGACATCTCTTCATCTCTCAAGTCATAAGTTCGAGTCTCACATTGGGTGGAAAGATTACTTAAAAAATAAAAAATAAAAATTAAAAAAGGTATAATAAACTTAATATAATTTGATCTCTATTTGATACTTTAGAATTTTTTTTGAGTATCGGCCCACCTGCTATTCCTCTTTCTCTCCTCCTTCTTTCCTCTCTTTCTTTCCTATTTAACTCTAAAGCTGGTGAAGGTATAGGAGATCAATCCCTCTTTGTGTGTGTCTTTATAATCCTATAAAAGTGTTTGCATTATTGTCCAGCCATCTTGTGACGCTCTTCCAGAAAAACTTTGAATTCAAAAGCAAAATTTATGAGATGGGGTGAAATCATTTGTAACATACCTTGCTTCTTAAAGGAACTAAATTATACAATTTAGTGTGTTATTGTCTCAAAGCCATAAGTAAGAGTATATCTGCTGCCTTACAGTATAGATGTGAATTAATTTCATTTTTTTTAAAGATTATTTATATATGTTGAGAGAGTGTGTGAATGCGGGAGGGGCAGAGAGAGGGAGAGAGAGAGAATTCCAAGCAGGCCCCATGCTGTCAGCAGAGCCTGATGCGGGGTTCTATCTCAGGAACTGTAAGATCAGGACCTGAGCTGAGATCAAGAGTTGGACACTTAACCAACTGAGCCACCCGGGCTCCCTGAAATTAATTTCATTTTTAAAAGAAGCTGGTACTATTTCCCCAAACAACAACAGAGAATATGTATCCACTTCCATTTGGACTTATTGCTTATAGGTATCTTCAACCATAAATTTGAAGGATTAAACAAATTAAAAGGATTCCTGGACTATTCAAAGATCATCTGCTGTTTTTAAAAGACATGATGACTCACAGACACTCGAAAGTCAGAGAGCTTTGAGGGTTGTCAACAGTGTTTCTTTCCACTCACCCTGCTTCTTTCATACTCTTTCCTTGAGGCAGCAAATAGCTGAGCATTAGATATGGCAATTCCACAAAATGGAAGATACATCTGCATAACCTGGGGGCAAAGAGAGTGTTAAAAACATTAAAACATCACTGCACCAAATTCCACATTCACTGCATTGGCCTGATCATAATACTTTGTTTTCAATCACAGAAATTGAGTATGGAATTGTTGATACTAGTATTTTAACTTTGGAAAGGATATTTTTCAGAGTTAACTATAACATGGTCTCAGTGAAGCTTTAACCATGGACAGTCACATCTATGAGCATATAAAGTGAAGCAACAGGTTATGATGACTATGATACAGGAACTGTATCTACATCATCTGTGCATTCCTTCTCTGATCAATGAAAAAGGAATAAATGAATAAATTTATATATCTAGAATCTAAGGCAAGTGCCCACATTCACATTTGGAGGCAAGCAGGCTGTGAGTCAATTTCTTTGCACATAAGTTATCTGTAGTGGGGATCTCAGCTTGACCCTGGCACTGTCAGCTACAGATTGAAGTATGCAAGGGCCCAGTAGGAATTTAGCAACCTGAGGGCCTAGTAGCCTGAAGCAAAAGAGCTCAAAATGTGCCCACCGTTCGGTTGACATAACTGGATTGAATGCAAATTTGTGGGATGTCCTACTGAAGCCTGTTTGAGGAAAGGCTGGGGATTCTTTAAGAGAACACTTCTCCGATGGGAAGAAACAGCTAGGTGTGGTGGGCTCCATCCCAACAAAGACTTTCTCATCATTTCAGTATCACTGATTTTCAGTACTGCCTGGCACTCTCACTCAAATTCATTCCAGAATCTCTGATTCCAAAGGGAGAGAAAATACCCCAAGTAAAAACCAAAAGAACTATTTCCCTAAACTCTTTACAACATAGCACATTGGGACAAGTAATATTGCTTTGGGACTCCTCTAAAGCAGATAGAAAAGTGCATGTTTCTTCCTCCCTCTGTCTCCTTATTTGTCTGTCTTTCTCTCTCTCTTTCTCTCTCTCTCTCTCAATCTCTCTCTCTCTCTCTCTCTCTCTCACACACACACACACACACACACACACTACAAGGTCCTGTGAAGGGGTACCCTAGAGCAGTGACAAAACAGAGCAGCGACAAAACAGAGCAGCTCCCAATTCCTAGAAGAGTTTACCACAGGCGAGGGATAAGAATGGCAGGAACAGTGTGAGACACCCCGGGGACACCCAGAAAAGAATTACCCAGAGTGGGAGGTGTTTTTGCAGCAGGCTTGAGAAAGACAAAAGATGAAGAACAATCCACATTCCTTATCATTGCTTTCCTATTAGATCTTGCTTTGGCTACCTGGGCATATTCAGCTGTGACCTCAGGTCCCAGAAAGTATTTCACAATGCCGTAGAAGCCAATGCTGTGACACCACTCTTATAGAAAACAGAGAAATGATGGAATTGGTATTAAGCAGAAGTACAAAACCAGTGAGCTGGCTGATTTTTACGGATCTTTCCTGGATAAATTCCTTCAATGAATTTGATTCCAACTTCTATTTAATGAGGACCTTCTATTTAATGAGGTGCCAGACACTCTCACTTCATTTCTTTATTTGAATGGCACATCAACTTGTCATGGAAAAATTTTAAGTACATTTTAGAGATCAGGGAATTCAGTAACTTGCTCAAACTCACACAGGAACTCAGGTCATCTTATGCTACAACTCATGATCATGTCTTACAACATGGTGCCTCCTAGAACTGGATGCTATTTCTGTCGCCCCCTCATTCCTCTTCCTTACTACTCCCCCTCATGCCTTAGGAAGTTTGTTGGTAAGCCAAGATAAAGCTGTTGACATAAAGCTGCCAGACATTCTGCCAGAATTTCCCTGCCTTTAGCCAGAATGGGACCACTTTCAACATCACCTACACACACAGCACTTTTCTTGTAGTTTCCTGTTGTTGTTGTTGTTGTTGTTGTTGTTGTTGTTGTTGTTGTTTTGACTCTGCTCTGGAGACAGTGACTATGATGGAGGTGGAGGGAAGGAGGGGATACAGGTTATTTTATTTTTCTCCTTTTCTTTCTTTCTCTTTCTTTCTTTTTTCTCTCTTTCTTTCTCTTTCTTTTTTTCTTCCTTCCTCCCTCCCTCCCTTCCTTCCTCCCTCTCTTTCTTTCCTTTCCTTTTCTTTTTTCCTTCCTTCCTTCCTTCCTTCCTTCCTCTTTCCTTCCTTCTTCTCTCTCTTTCTCTTTCCTTCTTGACTTCCTGGCTTCCTTTCTCCTTTCCTCTCATTCTTCCTGTATTTATTTGCCTTCAGGGGCCAAGTTTAAGGTGGTTCAGAGGTCAAGCAAGTATGTAGAAGAGAATGACCAAATAAATATGTGAAATGTTTTCTAATATATCATAGGCTTGCTTCAATTCCTTTGTAATGCCAATATTTATTGAGCTCCAAGCACTGGGTCTTGTTAAAAATTATGTGACTATTAAATTAGATGACCATTGTCCTTTATATGGCTGTTCTGTGTGAAAGCCAACAAGTCACTTAACCTTTCTGAACCTATTTCCTTATCTGTAAAATGCCTGGTTTCGCTGGGCAATCTTCCTAATCCTTTTTAATTCTAATACTTGGTGATAAGTAGAAACATCTATGAGCTGTAATATTCTACTTGCTGGAGAAAACAAAGAATTCAATAAACATGCTCACATTTTACTCAAGAAATAATCATTTATAGTAGTAATCGATATTGACAAAGTCCTTGGATATGACATTAAGCATTTTATACATACTATATTATCTGATCCTTGTAACTACATATGCTATACCATTCATTCTATTTTTCAGATAAGAAAACTGGGCTTTACAAACTTATCCAAACTTTTTGGGAGATATCTCTCCATGGTTCTCTCACATTTCTGCACAACGTAAAAACAAAGGCACTGCTCTATATTTCAAAGGTGTTTGTATAATGAATGGCCTTGGAAAAAAGTGTCTTCTTCCAGAGCAAAGAGCAGACTTGTTTAATATAAAGTATAATTAAGATAATATTCTCTGGAGTAGAGGTCAGGCAAGCTTACTGTCCATTATGAAAGATCTGTGTTCTCTATATTTGAGGTTCCTCTGCTATAATCCATGTCCTGTGTTATCAAAATGATGCTGTTACCGAACACTATCCCAAGCCAGAAATAGCTGTTCACATATCAGTAAGACTATTTTATTTTTCATTTGTCCTGTTGGTATATTGATATGAACTCTACAACATAGTTACTTAGTAGTTGTAATTGTAAAGTAAGAGCCAAGGAGAAATTACTAAGATCCATGGTAAATTTATTTATTACCTTTTTATTGAGCCAGTTGCTATCGATTTTATTTTCTCATTCCATTGATTCCCCTCCCCCACTACATTACATTTCTTTTATTTTAGTGATTAAAACTAGAAAGTCTATGTGCATACTTAATAAAATCTAATTTTAATATCTTTAGCCTCCTTCCAAATAAGATAAGAAGGTTGAATACTTTAACTTTCCCATTGTACATGTTACTTTTTTGCTTTTTTTACTTATACCTTGTTTTGTTACTGCAAATTGGACATTATTATTATTACCTAATGCTTTTTTAGATTTACCCACATGGTTCCCAATTTTTTCCTCTTTGTTCCTTCTAGCCTCTTCTTGTTTCCTTCTGAAATAATTTTCTCTTTTCGAATCCTTTAGAATATCCTTTAGTATTCGTGGTAAATGTGTTTTGTTTGTATAGAAATGTCTTTATTTATGATCAATCTTAAAAGGTAATTTAGTTTGCTATACAATTCTAGATTGACCACTGTCTCTCATATTATTCCCCCATCATGTGCAGCTGATGCTGCTAAAATGTCCACTGTCAATCTAATTCATTGTACATTATCCATCTTTGTCCCCGGCTTCTCTTAGAAACTCTTTATGTCTTTGGTGGCCAGTCTGTACTTTTCCAGCCTCAGTCACAGGCTTAACTAAATCATATAGAACTCTAAATATATTGAGCAAATACTACTGAGGATGGAGACAATATTACACCTTTTTGACACATTGCAAACCGAGAGGGGAATCTTTATTTACAAAGGGAATGCTCTACCTACCCTGTGTCATTTATCAGTACAACAATTCAGCGCTCTGAGGCCAGAATCAGTTCCACTATGGATACCTACATGACAATATAATCATAGAGTTTCTAAACAAATGTGCAGAAGAATCAGATAAACACATTTTGAAAGGAGGGAGTAAGAAGCAGCAGAAGCAGTATGGATATAGGAGATGATGAAAAATCTTAATCTTTTTTCCAGTCCCAGTGCAACAGATGTCTTTTTTTTTCAAAAAAGAAAGAGGGATACTACTCTATTCTGCTCTTTTTTAGGTCCCCCTCCTCCAAGAAAAAATACGAATTTGGCCTTCACTGTCTAGTTTCTGAATGCCAAAAGGTCTAAAAAGCCTTAATGACTAAGAAGCTAATGAGTCTGCACACCCTTGTGCAGTACTTTTCAGCTTGAAAGCACTTTATGAACACTGGCTAATTAATCTTTACAACATCCCACTCAGAAAGAGAGTTAAACTGAAAATCATTAAATAGCGTGGAAAAGTCCCTCTAGCCCTGGAAACTCATGAAAAGTATCACTAATAAGCATAAAATGTGAGCACTGGGACCTTGCATCAACGTCCTAAAGAAAGACAGTAGATACTGAACCTTTCAAAACTTACAGATCACAGAGAAAGACTGTTAAAGCCTCCAGGGCTGGTCCCGTCCAATAATACATCATTAAAGGACAGTGGAGGTCTACACTGGAGATTCTGTGAGAGGCCTGGGGCCACCCCCTTTATGGACTCCACTCCTGAAGGCAAATAGCTTGAAGAGCCACATCACTATCAGCTAAGGTCACGGGTGAGACAAGGTCTTCCCACCATCATGTAGCATCTCCTTTCTCTGTGCAGACCCTGTAAGTTGCACTAGCAGGTCCCTTCCGCCCCCTCTGGCAGTAACTATAAGGCAAAACTTCACTGAGCTGGGTGGGGCCACCTGATTGGAAACCGGGAGTGTTGTAACTCAAACACGAAATAAGCTCTTCAAGTAATTTGGAAAATAAGGTATCAAAATATGGATGTAGTCACATTATTCTCACATTATGAAATACTTTCCATATTTTAGGAAGATAATATTTAAAAGAGTAAAAAAATGAGTTTGAAGTTTTCTAGAGTCTCCAGAGGAAATTCCTGCTTCCAGAGGTATAGTTTGGTTCACTGCAATTTTGTTTCTAAGCAAATTCAATAAAAGCAATAGGTCAGGTGTTTATTTCAAGAATAAGAATCCTGCATGAATCTTGTCACCTCACATCAAAGTACACACACTTGGCTGAAGCATGCCTTTCTCTTATCATGCTGTGCCCTCTTTGAAGAAAACAGCCTCCCCAAAATAAATAGAGACATACATAAAGTACCAACTTTTAAAAAAATGTTTTAATGTTTATTTTTGAGAGAGAGTCGAGTGGGGAAGGGGCAGAGAGAGAGGGAGACACAGAATCCAAAGCAGGCTCCAGACTCCGAGCTGTCAGCACAGAGCTTGATGTGGGACTTGAACTCATGAACAGCGAGATTCTGACATGAGCCAAAGTTGGACACTTTACCGACTGAACCACCCAGGCACCCCAAGTACCAACTTGGTTTAAAAGAACATTGGCATGGAATAGACAATCCAACACATACTTTTGGAAACTGTTCGCTTTAAGTATAAACACTCTAGGGACACCTGGGTGGCTCAGTCAGTTAGGCATCCGACTTTGGCTCAGGTCATGATCTCACCATTCCAGAGTTTGAGCCCATATCGGGATCTGTGCTGACAGCTCAGAGCCTAGAGCATCTTTCAGATTCTGTGTCTCCCTCTCTCTCTCTCTGCCCTCCCCCACACTCATGCTCTGTTTCTCTCTCAAAAATAAATAAAAATAAACAATAAAAACAATTAAAAAAAAAGAACACTAAAGAGAATGTGGGGTGCATTTTATTCACAAAAGATGAGGAAGAGCAAGGCAGCAAATAAAGGAAAAGGAGAAACTTACTCTTCTGCTTTCCATTCTTAGGAGAGGGGGACATAGGTGTTTCCGCTTCTGCCCTGGTGGGTATCAAAGTGGGGGACCCCAGGGGAACTGGAATGAGTACCCTTCAGCTATCTCACCTCTCTTTCTGAGGCTAGTATTGGCTAAAATATCCCTAAGAGGCCAAGTTCATCCAAGGGTAGACAGGCTGAGGCCAATTCCTGGTAGGTAGCCTTGAACCATGAGTGCCCATTTTCCTTGACTTTTTGCAGGTGCTGGTCTGCTGAGCAACTGAATCTTGCAGGTACTAATTGTATCACCTGATAACCTTATTCCTATTTGCTCCCACCTGAGAGACTTTAGAAAAACAACCCACTCATATCCAAAGGCACTTCTAAATTCCCACCCTCTTATGCACAGACACTCCATTGAAAGAACATATTGCAGGAGCCATGTCCATTCCAAGATCATTTATATTGTGCTTTTCAGATCATAAGATTTCAACAGAAAAAAGAAAAAAAAAAGCACTCATATTTCTACCACTCAGGGGTAACGACTATTAACATTTTGGAAACTAACATTCAAATTTTCATCTCTCTCTCTCTTCATATAAACTCAACTAGGCTAATCCTATATGTAATATTTTATCTGCTTTTTCCCCTTTTGTAACCAGCTATCACTTATTATGACCAATGTCTGTGGATGCAAAATATCCCATTGTATAGTGCAGAAAAAGAAATTTTATAGAGAAAGAAAGTAGATTACTGGTGCCTGGACTAGTGGTGGTAATGAGATTAACTGTAAATGGGATAAGGGATCTCACTGGGGGTATGTGCTAAAACTGATTTATGCTGATGGTTGCACTACTCATGAAGTTACTAAAAATCACTGAATCGCTCTTTGAAATGGGTGCATTTTATGACATGTAAAATATACCTCCATATAGCTGTTAAAAATTATCATTCAAAAATCCCACTCATTGTGTGAATTAATATTTTTTAGTCAATCATCTGCTGGGCATTTAGGTCATTTCTAACTTTAATAATCTTAGAGTTAAACATTCTAGAAATTAAATGTTTACACATCCCATAATTATTTTCTCAGGATAAAGCCCTAACATTTGAACTAATTTATTTAACACACACTTACATAGCACTTTCTCTGCACCAGGAAATATTCTCATTAATATTTACTAATATTAATTCATTAATATGTATGTACATTTTTAAATAACTCCTAACATTACACAAATTTTTAGTTTTTGTTTAAAAAATCAAACAGTATAGGGGCTCCTGGGTGGCTCAGTTGGTTGAGCATCCGACTCTTGATTTCGGCTTGGGTCATGATTTCACGGTTTGTCGTACTGAGCCCTGCATCCAGCTCTGCACTGACAGCTCAGAGCCTGCTTGGGATTCTCTCTCTTGCTCTCTCTCTCTCTCTCAAAAATAAATAAATAAACTTAAAAAAAATCAAACAGTATAAAAGTGTATACAATAAAATAACTACAGATGCCTCTTCATTTCCTATTCTGCCCTACTCCTCCCCCAAGGAACAACCCTAAGAGGCATTCACAGTGCATTCTTCTAGACCTTTTTTAATTAACTGCCAACTTAACAATATTTAGTTCTGGGGGTGTTTGTAAACACAAGTGGGATCACACTATAAGTTATGTTTTATACCGTCTGTATCACTTGGCAATATCTCTTGGAAAACTTTATGTGTCAGTTCAAAGAAATCTACTTAATTCCTTTTCATCTCCGTGGAATATTCTATGAGGAGACATTCATGTTGTTTCCAATTTTTCTCTATTACAAATAACACTGCCATGAACTTTCTTGTAAACACATCTTTGTGCACTTGGACAATACTTCTGTTGGACAGATTCCTAGAAGTGAAATTTTGGTTGAAGAAAATTTGCATTAAAAAAACATCTTAACAGCAACTGCCAACTCCTCCTCCAAAAATTCTCTACCAATTAATACTCCCACTAACAGTCATCAGAGAATTCATTTACCTCTACTCATACAACATTGGATATTATTATTCTTTTTAAATCTTGTCTGACAGATTAAATCAGCATTTACTTTTGCATTAACTTACATTTGTTTATTAGTGATACTGATAATAATTTCCTAATATAATATTTGTTGGTTATAATTTCCATAATTTCTTAGCTATCTGTTTTTAATATAGCCTCTTTGTGTCTTTCACTTATCTTTTACTGGACATTCTACTTCTTATGGCTTAGTACGCACTCTTTTTATTCTAAAAATAATAATCATCTTCCATTTTCGCAAATCATGAATCTTACTCGATAATTAACAATTGGCATCTCTGTGATACAGTCCAACAGCCCTACAAGCTATGATTGCTTCATCAAAGATAAGTAGATATTACGGCTCAGTAAACTTGGCCTACTCCTTCTCACTGTATAAAGAAATTTTACAACAATATCTATCTATATAACTCTGTCAAGGTTATTTTTATAAGCAGGTTGACCTACATATTTCATCCTGGCTATTTGCTCCATCCATTTTTGTAACTTAAGAGTTTGTGTAAGAAGTCAATTTGAGCTACAGTTTGATCCAGGCATTCTTGAGTTTTAGCTTTTAAGGTCGTTATGATTTCCCCAATTACCAAGCACAGGTATAATTGCAGAAAGCTGTACTGCCTAGTAATTTAGTGTTGGTATCAACACCTTGATGCTGGAAAAATCCTATTATATCATAATAAATGTATGAACAGAAAAATTCTCTAAGGCTATTTTCTGATGAGAAACACATTAGTCTTTCTTTGA
Organism: Panthera leo; assembly: GCF_018350215.1. Lineage (NCBI taxonomy): Eukaryota > Metazoa > Chordata > Mammalia > Carnivora > Felidae > Panthera > Panthera leo. The sequence continues at coordinate 165,013,377 of NC_056686.1, forward strand.
ATTTGAAACATATTCACACTATGTCCTCCTGTCAGTAGCAGGATCCTTCTTTCACCATCTTATTTATCTAGCTCTTTCTTTTGTATAACTCCTGGTTCTTAAAGTAGTAGACATTTCATATAAATGGACTCATATGGTATGTGGCCTTTTGTGTCTGTCTGCTTTCACTTATAATATTGTTTTCAAGGTTTTTCAGTCTTTTTTTTTTTTTTTAATTAATAGACTTTATTTTTTAGAGCAGTTTTAGGTCACAGGAAAGTTGAGTGGAAGGTACAGAGATTTCCCATAGACTTCCTTTCCTCCCCCCAAACACACAGTTTTCCCTAGTATTAACATCTTACATTAGTGTGGTACATTTGTTATAATTAATGAGCCAATATTGATATATTATCACTAACTACAGTCCATAGTCTCATTAAGTCCAAACCCACATTAGGGTTTACTCTCTGTGTTGCATAGTCCAAGGGTTTTGACAAATATATGATGACATGTATCTACCATTACAGTATCACACAGAATCATTTCAGTGACCTAAAAATTCTCTGTGTTCTGCCTATTCATCCCTGTCTCTATCTCCCCAAACCTTTGGTAGCCAGTGATCTTTTTATTGATTCCACAGTTTTATCTTTTCAGTAATGTCATATAGTCAGAATCATACAGTATGTAGTCTTCAGATTGGCTTCTGTCACATAGCAATATCCACTTAAGGTGACTTCATGTCTTTTCATGACTTGACAGCTTTTCATTTATTTTTATTACTGAAAATATTCCATTATATGGATGTACCACAGTTTGTTTATCCATTCACCTATTGAAGGACATCTTGGTTGCTTCCATGTTTTGGCAATGATGAATAAAGCTGCTGTAAACAGTCACATGCAGGTTTTTGTGTGGACATAAGTTAACAATTCATCTGGCTTAATACCCAGGAGTATGATTGCTGGATTGTATGAAGTGAGTATTTTAGTTTTATAAGAAACTGCCAAACTGTCTTCCAAAGTGGCTGTACAATTTTGCATTTGCACCAGCAACGAATGGAAGTTCCTGGTGCTCCACATCCTTGTCAGTGTTTGCTGTTGTCAGTGTCTTGAATTTTAAACATTCTAATAGGTGTTTCATGATATCTCATCATTGTTTAAATTTGCAGTTGCCTGATGACATGGGATGTTGAGCATCTTTTAATATATTTATTTGCCATTGGTGAGCTATCTGTTCAGATCTTTTGCCATTTTTAAATCAAGTAGCTTGTGGCTTATTGTGTTTTAGGAGTTCTTTACATATTTTGGATACCAGTCCTTTATCAGATATATATGTTTTGCAGAGATTTTCTCCAGTACATGGATTGTCTGTTCATTACATGTTATTTTTGTGTAAAGCTTAACTAGACTTTTTACTTGTTTCTGTTCTGATTTCAGAGAACTTTAAGATAAATCAAAGATTTTAATACATTTCCTCATCTATTTTCAATCTTAGCTCAATATCAGTGTACTAGGACAATATCCTTTTGTCCAGGCTCAAGGAAAAAAGCATGTTTTTTCTGTGGAGGTAAGCCCTGTACTAGGGTTTTTCATTTGTGTCATTTCTGTGGGATCATGGGGCTCTTCCTGTCCACCATCATTGTTTCTATCTCCTGTGTCTGGATCTTCTCTTCTCCACCAGAGGGGAATGTTTTCCCTTTCATTTGGTATTGCTGTTTCCATCTTCACCTGCATCTGCTTACCTTCAGGTCCTCACCCCCTGTCATTTGGATTACAACCTGCAATCTACAAGAATGGCTCACTGGAAGCTTGTCTATGACTTCCCGATCAACAAATCACAAAATCCACCAACTAATCTAAGCCCTTGTCCTTTTTAAAGCCTTTAACACTTAATCACCAGCTGGATATTAAATATTTGGCTAACATACACTATACATTCCTATCTCTCCTTCTGTGTTTCTGACACCCCTATTCAAGTTAATATTCTCAGATTCAGTCTTTGGCCTTCTAGCCTTCTCTTTCCACATTCTCCATCTAAGGATGTATTTATTCTCATAATACAAGAACCCTACGAAATAAAGCAGGTTGGCCGTCTAAGAATTAACCTTTGAGCAAGAGTCACCTAGAAAAGAGAGCAAATTTCATAGGGCCAGATATTTAAGCAGCCAAGAAACTTCCTTCTTCTGCTTACTCACTCCTCCTGCCTCACTCTTGAATGTTGGTCCATCTTTAATTCCCTTTGGCTCTGAATTCACACTCTCATGTCCCTAACCACACTTCTTCTCAGCCACCCTCTACTATTTTTCACATTTAGGTTTTAGAGTTTCTCATCCTAATGCATCAAGTTGAGCTCTGGAAACATTTGCTTCCTCTATCTTACAGTCCAAGTTTAGCATTTCCAGTACTAAATTGAACTTGAACTCTGAATTCAACTATTAACTAGACAGTTACCAAAGTCTCTTCCTTTTATCTGTCTTCAATAGTAACTTCTGGGATGATTCTCAGAGATGGCTCTCTGGTGCTGACTTTTCTCTGTGCTCTAGCTCCACATTGGAGCTGCCTAGAGGACATTTCAACTCGGAGGTCTATATACTACCTCAAACTCAGCATTCCAGAACCAAGTTTATCATTTCAATCCCCTTCTCCTCCTGAAGAAAGAGAGCTTCTACTAACTAATTTGGATGTAAATTTTAAAAAATAAAAAATAAAATAATAATAAATCTCCAATCCACCAAGGGGGAAAAAAAAGAGAGAGAGAGCTTCTAAAATGCTCTATATGTGCCAAATGGATAATTTATGTTCTATTCACCCAGTTCCAAACTCTTAAAGCCATCTTTGATTGCTGTCCATATATTCGCTAAGCACATCAAAGCAATTCAGTAGCTTTGAGATCTCCATCCCCATACCGCTGAGTTTCTGTGGCCTAGCATATTCACTCCTCACTATCTCTAGATTATTCTAACAATAGTCAAGACATTCTCATCCTCACAATGTCTCAAGAACTCATTAATTTTTGCTTTCCCATCCAGTATAAATTTAAACATACTGACTATCCCAATGTGCCCTGTTGTCACAGTTAAAGAATGTAAGAAATATTATAAATGCCTTACACATATTGAAAACTGTTTTTGCAAACTACTATTATCTGAGTATTTTTACACCACATACAGTATTTTTTAAAAATCTCATTAGAGGCTCATCAGAAAGTATCTCCAATATTTAAGACTATGGCTTGGTATTTTATAGATGCTTGTGGAAGATATGTAATAATCCCAGGAAAAATAGTGAGGAAATATAAAATTGCTATTCAGAGGAATACACGAGACCCAGAGGGGATTCTTCTACTTATATATCTTTTTTTCATTTTCCAAAAATAATTTATCATCAAAATGCAACACCAATGACATGGATAATAAACCATACTATTTTTTAATTTCCAGCAATATTCTCCAGTGGAGAAGAAACAGAGAAGGCTATGAAAAATATGCTTAGAGCATTAATATTTAATTAATGTAATAGGACCCTAAAATGAATATTATAAATGTAAAAGCCTTGATCAAATCCATAAGTTTTGTCTATGCAAGTAAAACACTGAATTGGTACCTACTAAACTTAAGACATTCTTAACAGACAACCTGGAAGGCTGAGCTTAAAGTTTTGCGTAAAAACAAATAGAACTTTGTGAAGGGCTAATCATTCACAGGCACACCTCACTGTATTGTGCCTCACTTTGTTGTATTTTGCAGATATTGTGCTTTTTAAAACTCAGGATTTGTGGTAACTCTGCATCCAGCAAGTCTCTCAGTACTATTTTTCCAGCGGCATTTGCTCACTTCACGTCTCTGTGTCACATTTTGGTCATTCTCTCAATATTTCAATTTTTTTCATTCTTATTATATTTGTTATGTGATCTGTGATCAGTGATCTTTGATGTTATTATTATAATTGTTTTGGGGTGCCGCAAACCATGCCCATATAAGACAACAAACTTGATCAGTAAATGTGTGTGTTCTGGGGGCGCCTGGGTGGCGCAGTCGGTTAAGCGTCCGACTTCAGCCAGGTCACGATCTCGCAGTCCGTGAGTTCGAGCCCCGCGTCAGGCTCTGGGCTGATGGCTCGGAGCCTGGAGCCTGTTTCCGATTCTGTGTCTCCCTCTCTCTCTGACCCTCCCCCGTTCATGCTCTGTCTCTCTCTGTCCCAAAAATGAATAAAAAAACGTTGAAAAAAAAAAAAAATTAAAAAAAAAAAAAATGTGTGTGTTCTGACTGGTCTACCAATGAGCCAGTCCTCCCCAGACTCTCTCCTCTCCTTGGGCCTCCCTGTTCCCTGGGACACAACACTGTTGATATTGGGCCAATAAATGACCCTACAATGGCCTCTAAGTGTTCAAGTGAAAGGAGGAGTTGCACGTCTCTCACTTTAAATCAAAAGCTAGAAACGGCTAAGCTCAGTAAGGGAAGGCATGTTGAAAGCTGAGATAGGCCAAAGCTATGCTTTCTGCACCAAACATTTAGCCAAGTTGTAAATGCAAAGGAAAGGTTCTTGAAGGAAATTAAAAGTGCTACTCCAGTGAACATACAAATGATAAGAAAGCAAAACAGCCTTATTGCTGATATGGAGAAAGATTTAGTGGTCTGGCTCAAGTTCTAACCAGCTGCAAGTCTCCCTTAAACCCAAGCCTAATCCAGAGCAGGCCCTAGCTCTCTCTGATACCATGAAGGCTGAGAGAGGTAAGGAAGCTGCAGAAGAAAAGTTGGAAGCTAGCAGAGGTTGGTTCATGAGGCTTAAGGAAAAATCTGTCTCCACAACATAAAAGGGCAAGGTGAAGCAATAAGTCCTGATGTAGAAACTGCAGCAAGTTCTCCAGAACGTCTAGCTAAGATCGTTAACGAAGGTGGCTACACCAAACAACAGATTTTCAATGTAGATTAAACAGCCTTCTACTGGAAGAAGACGCCATCTAGAACTTTTACACCTAGAGAGGAGAAGTCAATGCCTGGCTACAAAGCTTCAAGGTACAGGCTGACTCTCTTGCTAGAGGCTAATGCAGTTGGTGACTTTAAGTTGAAGCCAGTGCTTGCTCACTGACCATTCCAAATATCCTAGGGCCATTAAAAGTATGTTAAATCTATTGTTTGTGCCCTATCGGTGGGACAACAAAGCCTGGATGACAGCGCATCTGTTTAACGTGGTTTACTGAATATTTTAAGCCCACTATTGAGGCCTGCTGCTCAGAGAAAAAGATTCTTTTCGAAATATTACTGTTCATTGACAGTGTACCCAATCACACAAAAGCTCTGATAGAGGTGTACAATGAGAGTAATGTTGTTTTCATGCCTGCTAACACAACATCCATTCTGCAGCCCATGGACCAAGGAGTCATTTCAACTTTCAAATCTTATCACTTAAGAAATATATATTATAAGTCTAGAAGCTGTCATAGATAGTGATTCCTTTGATGGATCTAGGGAAAGTAAACTGAAAACTTTCTGGAAAGGATTCACCATTTTAGATTCTGTTAAGAACATCTATGTTCATGGGAATAGGTAAAAATATCAACATTAGCAGGAGTTTGAAAGAAGTTGATTCCAACTCTCGTGGGTGACTTTGAGGAGTTCAAGACGTCAGTTGAGGAAGTAGCTTCAGATGTGGTGGAAATAGCTAAGGAACTAGAATTAGAAGGTGGGGGTGCTGAAGATGTGACTGAATTGCTGCAATCTCAGCATAAAACTTGAATGGATGAGGAGTTGCTTCTTATGAATGAGTAGAGAACGTGGTTTCTTGAGATGGAATCTACTGGTGAAGATGCTGTGAAGATTGTTGAAATGACAACAATTTAGATAGAATGTTACATAAACTTAGTTGATAAAGTAGCAGCAGGGTTTGAGAGCACTGACTCAAATTTTGAAAGAAGCTCTACCATGGGTAAAATGCTATCAAACAGCATCACATGCTACAGAGAGTTTGTGAAAGGAAGAGTCAACTGATGTGTCAAACTTCATTGTTGTCTTATTTTTAAAAATCGCCACAACCACCCCAACCTTCAGCAACCAGCACCCTGATTAGTCAGCAGCCATCAACATGGAGGCAAGACCCTCCACCAGAAAAAAGATTAGGACTTGCTGAAAGCTCACATGATAGTTAGCACTTTTTTAAACAATAAAGTATTTGTTAGTTAAGGTATGTACATTATTTTTTAAGACATAATGCTATTGCATATTTAACAGTCTACAGTATAGTATAAACATAACTTTTATATGCACCGAGAAACCAAAAAATTCATTTCGCTTGCTTTATGGCAGTATTTGCTTTATTGTGATGGTTTGGAACCAAACCCACAATATCTCCTAGGTTTACTTGTATTACCAGTGTCGGGTAGAAATCCAAAGAGGTGAGGGGAAAGTTTCCTATGGGGTTCATTGGTGATTCAGCAAGTTTCCTCCTTATGTATCTTAGAACAGTCTAACTAACAAGCTAGGAAGCTATCTTCAAAGCCAAAATGCTTTATTGCCCGCATCCACACTTTTCATTCTCCAGCCAGATTCAGTCTGTCAGCAGTATAGTTTCATTAATTGCTTTAGGTGTTGTTTCTTTTCATAGTTCAAATATTTATTTTAAGGGTTAAATTACATATACAGTAAGAAAAAAGAATAAAAATACAGGCTCAAAGAAAGCAGAAGGAGGTATTAATGAAAATAAAAGTTGAAAATAATAAACGAGAAAACTACCAGTAAAAATGATAAATTACTCCAGAAAGAGTTCTTGTAAGGAAAATCAATAAGACAAATAAATCACTGGCTAGTTTAATCAGAGGGAAAAAAAACCCACAAATGAACTAAAACAGAAGTGATCAAGAAAATATAATCACAGCCACAGAAAAAAAAAATTAAAGAATTATAACAGACTTCTTTGCACAACCCTAAGCTTATATTTTTGAAAATCTGATGGAAATTTGTGCATTTTAAGGAAAATATAAATTAATGAAGCTGAATCAATAAGAAAGAAAATTTAAGTAAACCTATCACCACAGAAATAAATAATGATAGTTGTAATAGAATCATTCTCAGAAAAGGTGCCAGGTCTAAATGATTTCAGAGGCAAATTCTTTCAAAGCTTCAAAATCAAGGTAATTTCTATGTTATTCAAACTATACTCAAATCCAGAGAAAGATGGAAAACCTTCAAATATTTTTTGAAGGCACAATAATACTCACAGCACAGCCTAATAAAATAGTATAAAAATTAAGTCTAGAAAATAAGTCCCTTATGAAAACAGATGAGAAAGATCCTAAACAAAAACATTAGAAAATCAAATACATATATTTATACATGGGAAATTGAGTTTATCCAAATAATAAAAAATGGACATGACCAAGAACTTCTGTTCATTGAACTGGTGATTTAATATTGCAGAATCAATTATTCCAAACATTCATATTAACTTGTAAAGGAAAATATATGATCACAATATTCTAAAAAGTCATTTGATAAATCCACTACCTATTGGCTTAGAATTTTTTAATAAGCTAGGAGGATATTAAAAAGTATTTTAAAAATGGAGGAACATGTCATATTTCTAAATGAAAGGACCCAACATTAAAAAGAGATCAATTATCTTTCTAAATGACTCTATAAATTTTATTCTAGTGAAAAAAGAAATGATACATTTGGAATTTGAAAAAAAAAAAAAGGTAATTCTAAAATTCAAATGAAATGTACAATACTAACCAGCATTAAAAGGAATATAGAAATAAGGAGTAAGTAAAGCTATGATGACCAAAATAGAGTAGTACTGGGGACATAATAATCACACAACATAATGGAAAGAGGTCCAGAACCAGTATGTGTAACAAATTAGCATTGACAAAGGTGATTTCAAATCAGTGGGAAAATATGGTTTACAACAAGTCACACTGGGATAAATATTTCACCATTTGGAAAAAAGAAAACAACTAAAACTTAGAAAATCTTTTTTTAAAAATCCCAGAGAGATTAAAGATAGGCTAAAAAATAAAATTGCAAAATTTCCACCAAATGTGGAAATCATATGAGAGACCCTGGATTCGTAGGCAGATGAAAACATTTGTATCTCAAGACATTAATTGATACAAGGAGACAAATTGAACTGGGAAAAATGATTTGTAATGTTTATGATAATTGTGAATATTCTAAATAGGAATTCTCTCAAAAGAATCAGAAAAGAAAACATCATAAAAAGGATTTTAAAAACCTCAGAAACAGGGGTGCCTGGGTAGCTCAGTCAGTTAAGTGTCCAACTTTGGCTCAGGTCATGATCTCACAGTTCATGAGTTCAAGCCCTGTGTCTGGCTCTGTGCTGACAGCTCAGAGCCTGGAGCCTGCTTCAGATTCTGTGTCTTCCTCTCTCTCTGCCCTTCCCCCACTCGTGTTCTCTCTTCTCTCTCTCTCTCTCTCTCTCTCAAAAATAAATAAACATTAAAAAAATTTTTTTAACAGGAAACAACTAAAAAATATATGATAAATGTTTAGTATACCAACTATTAAATGAATATAAACTAAGATAACAATAATCATGTTTTTCCTAGTATAGCAACAAATTTGATACAATAATATTACAATTAAAGTTAATATCCAGGGCTAATAATAATGTGGGAAACAGGCATATCCTGAAGGAGATGAACTAGTGTAACATTTCTGAAGAACAGTTTTGCAAAATATAGCAAACACTTTTAAAAAGAACAGGCCCTTTGTGCTTACATTTCCATTCTTAGAAATTTATCCTAAAAGAAAAATCTGACAGGTTTACGCAAATGTGCTCATGTCTTAATCAGGAGAAAATTCACATTTTGTAAGACCTGAAACTTGCACATTTGGGAAGGGAGTTCTTTAATAAAAAAATGCAAAATTATGAAAACAAAATTAGTTATAAAATGAATATTTATTTAGAATGAGAAAAGCATAATATATTACAAATTTTTTAAAGTTGACAAATATCCCCCCAAAATAGCATGTTTATATTCATTTTTCTAAATTTTTGACAGCATGCTTTTTGATTGCTTCTGCATGTGATTACAATTTTTAATATTATTTTTCTATAGGCATACAGAAAAAACAGTTGTCTGCCCTAGCATGATCAATCAAAATTTGTTTTATATATCATTGATGGTTAAAATGCCTAATATAACTAACTCCACCGAGAGACATATTTCCTATTTGCAGTGCTAGTACAGGTTTGTGTCATACAAATGCATGAATTCTGGTCAATTCAATTTTGCATAATTCCCACCTAACAGTAATAAAAAAGAAAAAAAAGAAAGCCTGGTGTGTTTATCACTGTAGATGCTGCATTACTGAATATGCTCCTGACAGGAGAGAACTTCTGCTTTCACTAGGCATCTATGAAAACCAAACTTTATGTATCTGATGATTAAAATTTTCCATAGGCTAGCATCTGGCTCCATACATTTCACACTTTACTTCTCCTCCACTGGGCATACTTCTAAGGCCACATACTATAGAAAGAATTCATATTATCGTGTGTCCTCTGGCCTTGAACCTTTGTGTCAAGATGCTGAGCAAGCTGGGATAGTGGGTGAAAGAGTATTTAGGGAAGCCATTCTTATAACATAAGCCTAGCAACAACTTAACTCTTCACAAAAGGGATTGAAAACCATATAAATGTATCTTACTAAAATCAAACTAAATGCATCCTCAACTTGACTTCTTCTCTGGGTCCCAAAAATGTGGCCCCTCTAGCAACACTTGACAAATGGGTAAGTGTGGGAGATGCAGGAGAGAAGCATCAAAGGAAAAGACTTCAAAAGGGAAGGGCTGGAGAAGGTGCAAGGCCTTAGGACATGTTTACATAGATGAAGGCAGCTGTGGCTCGTAGCTGTGGCTGGTAAGGAACGGAAGCCTAGAGCCATTAACATTGTCCAAGGCCGGATCCTCCTTCATATGTGACCTTTCCTAGTGTTATAGAAACCAATTAACTCAAAATTCAACCTTGAAAAGCTAAACCATTAGATTGATTCACACACTTGCTTAGCTGACTTTATGCACATAGTCTTTAGCAATTATCCTAATAAAAAGAAGCTTCATTCTGGGGGGCCTCATTTTGACTGAGTATAAGGACCTTCACTTAACTGTACTTTGTTTGCGGACTCATCTTTTCCAACTCCAGCCATACTCCCTGCAACAAGTGAGTGTGACAGATAGGAAGTTGGAATGGAAAAAGAAAGTTGTCTCAAGTGAGCACTATGAAAATATTTTACATTTGCTACCCTTAGAAGACTTTGTTCCTTCTCATTTTCTTTTGCAATTTTTTTTTTTTTCCATCTGACCCTTACTTATTATAGTTCCTTAAGACCTGATCCTGGGACTTCCTATCCCACTCACTTCTTTCTAGGAAATCTTATCTGCAACACCAGGTCAAATTACTATCTGCTTACCTATGACCTCCAAACTTGTACTTCTAATCCAGAATTTCCTTTGAGTCCTAGATCCAACTGCTAACTCAACATTTTCACTTAGATTATCTCAAAAACACGTCAAATGCCTTATCCAAGATAGAACTCACAACTGAGCACCCTTGACAACTTATTTCTTTTCAAGAGGAATGTGTCCTAGCAAAGCCACCACCTTACAAACAAGGGTTGAATACAAAAGCCTAGGAGTTTTGAATACAAAAACCCAACACATCACCAAGTCTTATTGATTTTACCTGTTAGTTCTCTCTCAACATTGTCTGTCTCCCTTCATCATCACATCACTTCCAACTCTCTCACCTGCACCCCAATCCGAGCTACCCTCATAGCATTTCAATGTCTTCCTACTGCCTAGAGGACCTGGCATTCAGACCCCTTCACAATCTGGCCCCAACATATTTTTTCTAGACTTATCTTCCATATTCCTTGTGTGCTAGCCACATTAGATGACTCATTCCTATGCATAATAAAGTTTTATACTGTGTCTCTTTCCATTATTATTCCCTCATTCTAGAATGCTCTTGCCCACTTTGTCCATGTGTTAAACTCTACTTATTTCACAAGACCCAGATCAGATATCATCTGGATGAAATCTTCCTGGACCTTTCCTTTTGCTCTACCATTTTCTGCCCCTCTTTCCAAACAATCAGTACTCCATCATGCTTTTATAGATCTTTGTAAATACCATTAGTACAGCACTTTTATACTGTAGTTCATTTGTACCAATATCTATAATGGATAGATTATGAATTGCTTGAGTGCAGAGAAAATGGCTTACTCATCTTTGTGTCCTTCTGCCACTTGGCATAGGGCCTAGATACAAGGTAGGACCTCAATGTATGTTTCCACAGCATATCTTCAAATCCTTCTGTTACAAATCAACAGGGTCCCAACTGATCTGGCATAAGCAGAAATAAGAAATGTATCTGCTCATGTAATAAAAAGTGCAGGGGTAAAACTAGTTCCAGCAGGTGCTGAAATAACCCTCAAATGAGGTCATAAAATGCTGTCCCTACTCACCTCTTATCTCTGTTCTCCTTCATGTGGGCTTTATTTTTAAGCACCATAGTAACTCTAGACCATTATTCAAGATGAAATTTGAGCAGTATAGTGATAGTGTCTTTTCCCTGACAGCTTGCCCAAAAATGCTGAGCCTGGCCCTCGTTTACCAAATTGGATTATGTGATCATCACTGAACCAATCCTGGAGGCCAAAGAAAACTAATCATCTCATAGGTGAGATCTGAGCCATATGCCCATCACTGAGCTTGGTGTGGAAACAAAGACTAAGAATAGGGTAGCTCTCTAGGGGAAAATCAAGGCCCTGCTACCAAGACGTTGAGGGCTCAAAATAAGTGTACACAAGTAGTTTATAAAAATTTGGGGAAAATTATCATTAACCTTTCTTTCAGACAGAATTCTCAGTGCTACATCATTTATTTGAAATTTCATAAAATTTGAAATCTATCCTTAAAAATATTTCTAGGTTCTTAAGAGCATTACGTTGATGTTTTTGAACACCTGGCATAATACCTAGCATAGCATATATGTTATGTGCTAGGACACGTATGTTAAAAAATAAAAGAATGACTTAATAAATACACAGTCTGTAGAAGAATGTATATAATATATAGAAAATGTCATACACAAATGCATACATTAACCAGGACAAGAAATAAAGATCTACCTTACCCTAAAGTATAATTCATTATTTCACAAGTGACCAAATAAAACACCCCCCTTCTTTTTCTTTTCTCTTCCTTTGAAAGAAAAGTTCAGAAAATGGGCCATTGGTTTAAATTCTTGTCTTTGGTCACTGAAATCAACTGTTACAAGATCATGTATGAACCCAAATTGTATTTTGGATTTATATCTATATGTTAAGGCATCCATGACAACAATCAAATCAGAGTCTTGTTCAGGCAGATACTACAGAAATGCTAACTACCAAGTAGAGTTCTGCCTGAGCTAAAAGCAATAATGCTATTTGTTTTGGTCTTAAAGCACAGAAATATATTTCCTTATAAATATATCTAGCAGACCTACTCTACCAAGTAAGATTGATTTCGTGACTGCTCTAATCGTTACTCATTGACCATGAGAGCCAGATGTGACTGTCAGCTCAAGGAATTTATAAGATCCAATGTCAAATCCACAGAGAGTGAACCCCTTCATGTCAGTCAATATTTTATTCATTTTGCTATTCCTCTGAAACAGGGCACAAAGTATGACACAAAATTTTCTCAAAAAATAATTCATGAATTGATGCAAGCATATATACACACACATATATATGTTTCTTTATGGTTTAATGTGTTTTTTCATTTCAATCTACTGTCAAGCTTCCTTTTAGATACATTTCTTTATCAAGAGAGGCTGGAACGCCATTCTTCTCATGATATTCAACAAGCAGGAAGCTTGGGTGGGGGGGTGGAAATGTGTTGGAAGGGATGAAGAACCAACTTTTAGATCATACCAGCTTTTCTTGCTTTGAGAAAGAATAGGGGGACAGCAAAAATTCTTTTTTTCCCCAAATTTTTAAGTTTTTAGTTAACATATAGTATAATATTGGTTTCAGTATAGTATAATATAATATTGGTTAGTGATTCATCACTTACATATAATACCCAGGGCTCATTACAACAAGTGCCCTCCTTAATGCCCATCACCCATTTAGTGCATTCCCCCCGCCCCACTTCCCTCCATCAACCCTCAGTCTGTTCTCTGTATTTAAGAGTCTCTTATGGTTTGCTTCTCTCCCTCTCTCTCTCTCTCTCTCTCTCTTCTTTCCCCCTTCCCATATGTTCATCTGTTTTGTTTCCTAAATTCTACCTATGAGTGAAATGATAGAACAGCAAAAATTCTTTCTAAGTCTCTATCAATTTACAAAGTTAATGAAGATAATAGAAACCAAAACAAACAAATCATCTCTATCACTGGAAGCACTATTTGTGTGAATCATATGTTACATAGCACTAATTTCATTTTGCCTACATATTGAACACAGCATTAATAAATAGCTTCAAGCTAACTTCAGAGTATCTTTTTCATTTTCTAAGGGAAAAAAAAGAATGCTTGATTTATCACCTGTACTTCTACTAAATATTTTTTAAAAGTTAAAAGGAACTCAAACATTCTTTTCTTCTTGGTTTCATGACACTTTAGGGAAAAGTTTGAAGCAAAATATTAGCTTCATATTTTCTTGTTAGAAACCCTCTTACAGTCTAAGAAGTAAACTGTATATCTAAGAGAATCAATTTAAGGCTTCGGTAAGAGCAACATTTTGATTCACTGATATATAATTTAATATCTCCTCAGTGTTTGCATTGTAATTTTAATGACTACAACCCCAACAAGCAAGTAGGAAATTAAGGTACTGAGAGTGAACAACTTTAGGCAGTAAAGTGTGGTGCCCACGAAATAGGAGACACACCAAGTTCCAGTTTTTGATGTCTGAGCAGTTTGAAGAAGAGTAGTGGCTCTCAGAAATATTCCAAAAGAGAGCTGACAATTTTGGAGTATTCTATGGCTTTTCATCGATTTTTCTAAGCCCATGATGTAGTGGGGACAACATCTTATTCATTATTTATCAGTTCTCCTTTAGAGTTTTTTCCTCTACTCAGTCTACCCATCCTCACATATGTTTGGACCTTTCTACTCAGAACTCCTGCCCACTATGAGGATATATAGGGCTGGAACCTTTTGGTAGCTTTTTTACTCCAAGTCTCCAAGTCCTAATCAACTTTCACCTGCATCACCAGGAAAATCTCTTCATGGATTCATGTCTCTCCACTGACATTTCCCCCCTCTCTGCCAACATTTATTCTCCGGATCTGATCATGTACTCTCCTGCTTCAATGACCTCAGTGGCACCTAATGCCACCAGGTCCAGGTGCTCCTGGCCATTAGCAGTCTGGCCCCAACATTTACATATCCCACTCCAATCTTCTACTGGCCCTCATACAACTGTCCCCGATCCACACCTATGAAATATAAAGCCAGACAATATCTCCCTTCCTGTTAATAATCTTTAAAAAGGCATTGGCACTTTAGCTAATGGAACTTTTCAGGCCATCCTTTGCATTTGAAACGTTTTTTCTTTCTTGGTTATTTATATTCATATTAGAAAATTTTGCCTTCATGCATAACCTGTCACTTCTGACACTTAAGTCAAATTAGCAAATATTTCTTAAATACCTAATCTTCGGCATTGATTTTTTTTTCTATGAAAATGTGAAGAGGATGAAAATGTGCCTCTTAACCATTGAGATTATGGATGAGAACAAGATCCTCCAGAGTACCACCAGACTGTTGGTTCACACTGTCAAAGGTGAAATTGCTCTACAGGTGGCTAGTAAGTAATAAAAGCATTGAGGGACACCTAGTTGGTTCAGTTAGTAGAGCATGCAACTCTTGATCTTGGGGTTGTAAGTTCAAGCTCCACGTTGGGTATAGAGATTACTTAAAAATAAAATCTTAAAAAAAATTGAAAGTTACATGTTTAGACAGAGGAGTTCTAGAAAAAGACATTTTCCATATTCTAGTAAGTCCTTTGCTGATAATATATCAGATTAATGATAAAAATGGAACAATAAAATAACTATTTCAGTATCTCAATCTTTGCATTAGTCTCTTCACCTTTGAAAGAGAAATACTAATAGTAACTAATTTCTTAAATTAAAGGAATAACTTAAAGCTCTGGAGTTATGATTTAAAATGCTGTAATACCAGGTTCATCATATATTATTATGGTGGGTTTTAAAAGAATATAAGAACTCTTACCATATGATCCAGCAATTACACTCCTTGGTATCTGCTCAGATTAAATGAAAACATGTCCACACAAAAAAACCTTAACATGGATGTTTATGGCAGCTTTATTTGTAACCGCCAAAACTCGGAAGCAATCAAGATGCACTTCAAAAAGTGAATGGATAAGCAAACTGTGGTACATTCAGACAATGGAATGTTATTTAGTGATAAAAAGAAATGAGCTATCAGGCCATGAAAAGACATGGAGGAACTTTTACATGCATATTGCTAGGTAAAAGTGGCCATTCTGAAAGGCCATTTATTGTACGATTTCAACTACATAGCATTCTAGAAAAGGTGAAATTATGGGGACAGTAAAAAGATCATGGTTGCCAGGGGTTGGGAGAGGAAGGGATGGACAGGTGGAGCACAGGGGATTTTCAGGGCAGCAAAACTATTGTGTATAATACTACAGCGGTGGAAACATGCCATTGTACATTTGTCAAAATCCATAGAATGCATGACACCAAGAGTGAAACCTAAGGTAAACCATAGACTCTACATGAAATGATGTGCCAATTTATGTTTACCAGTTGTAACAAATGTAACATTCCAGTGCCAAGTGTTGATAATGGGGATAATGCATGTGTGGGGATAGGAGGATATGGGAACTCCTTGTACTTTCCACTTGGTTTTGCTGTGAACAGAAAACTGCTCTAAAAACTAAAGTTGATTAATTTTTTAAAAGAACATTAAGATAGAGGAGATACCATTTAGTAAATCTCATCTAATGAACACTTACAAAGCTACATGACAATCACTTGACAGAATGTCGAGATTTTATTTTCTGTGATTCTAAGAATAAATTGTAGAAAATTATAATATAGGTTCAATACCTTCAGTTCCTGTATAAGTTCTTATCCTGACTAAAACCAAAGAATTAACTTTGTTCAAATAACAGAATAATCTAGAAATAATTTTGAAGTTATGTTTTCAACTTTTTTGTTTCTCAAAATAAAGGCATTTGAGAGCATTGAAAACCTAAGCTGTCTTCCTTTAGGTCAATGTGGAGGGATGAATAAAAAAAAAAATAGCCTAGAGCAAAAGGAAATCTTTTTTTTCTTCAGGACACTTGCTGGCATTTTCAAGGAAATCTGCTGAAGATGGGGAAGACTAAGGTGACCCAACTGCTCTTAGTGTCACCAACCTGGGTTCTCATGGCCATCGTCTTCTCCATTCTCTCCCCAAGAGCAGTGGCCCCGGACCACACGTCTCAGCTCCCTATCTTGCTTTCCTGCTCACCCTCCATGAGGACTGCATACTCTCTGCGGTTTGGAGACCATATGTGAAGAGACCATTCTTTAGTTCACTGAGACTCTTGATTTGCTGGACAAGATGTTCAGGAACACTGATTAGAGGTCAGTAAGGTCAAAACAAAATGGATATTTAGTAACTACATTAACCTTGAGAACTGAAGACTGCTATACTTTAAATAACCTTATCTTAAAGTTGTATTTCAAAGATGGCATCAGTATTTTAAAGCCTGCTAGGATGAACTTGAAGTTTCATTTGTTCAAGGACAAGACTCTTGTTTCAGTTCATAATTCCTATGAGCAGCTTCTGTGGCATGCTTTCTCTTTAATTTAACATACATATGCTTGATGTTCTTGGGTTTCTTTTACATTTAATCTCAAATTACTTCAAAAGGTTGTATGTGGGTGGATATGGGGGTGTTGGGAGAGACAGTTAATTCTGTAGTTGAATACATTCCGTTTAGAATTGCATAAAGCTTCCCCCCATCTCCCATCAAACTCTCAGCACAGAAATCACAGTGTAATGTGTTCCTTTTCCTCCAGCCTGCTTTTATGTAGGAATCTAAAGACAGCAATAAGATTTGTAAATAGATAATTGCTATTTGAACAATAATCCCACTTTTGTACAAGTTATTTACTTAAAAAACCAAAGTTTTAGGATAAATATGATTATAATAAACAAAATAGACTCCCTGATAAGAAACAGGAATGAATCACCATTTACAAGTTTGATGGAATAAGAGTGGGCTGTTCACTTTGTCAGTCGATGTATGTGGCTTGGCAGTTAATACTTTAGATTTCTCTTTGCTCAATTTGAAGCTTATTCTTTGAGGTTTAAATCGATCAATTAATTATGTGCAATTCAATAGCTATCTCACAAAATTATTATATATTTGTGCTGCTAGTCATAAAATGACTAGTGTTTCTGAAGCTAATTTTTCTGATAAATTTGAGATGTATTAGAGGCAAATTTACTGTTTAAACAAGCTCCTCAGTGCATGCAGTAGACAAATCACATGTGCTTCTAGAGTGAAAAGTTTGCATCCAAGCAGGAGGGCAAGCTTGTATTAGCAGCTGCACAATGCCTACCTTACAGGTAATCAGCAGCCATATCCAGTACCTGGGTGAGTAGTCAATGAACTAAAACCAGATCAGGAAAGACAAAAAGCAGGCATGAGCCCCAGTATCTGTCCTAGGGAAGCCCAGGTCAAAGGCAGAAGCACCAATCAAGTTAAAAGTAGAATACTGAATAACTACCAAACTCTGGGGTCCAACCCTTTCTCTACCTGGAAATGAGATGCAAAGAAGAGTAGAAAGGGTAGGAAATCTCATTCCACAAGTATTCATAGGGAAGCTTCTACAGGCACATCGACCAATACAAAGCCCAGAATCACTTTGGGAAGACTGAATAAAACACAAACATTGGTCCCTCTGATTACTTGACCTAAATCCTAAGGAGGATCCATGAACCAATGGGGACCTTGTAAGGATCCACAGAGGGCTGGATTCTTAATTGGTCCATGAAACTTAACTGAAAAAGTTCCAGAACTTGAACATCAAAGAGAGCCCTGCACTGTGGCTTCTTAGCAGGGCTTATCTCCCTGTGGGACTCATAGTCAGCCATGGGCTAATCCCCTGACTCCCATGCTCTTCACCATCAGGAACACCTTTAGTTATTTTTTCTGATGATGGGCACCATCTGCTAAAATCTTCATCTTTCTCTAAAATTGCTATTATTAATAAAACTTTGTTTCTCATTGTCTTATTCATCACACATACATATTTAAGAGCAAATCAGGTCTTCTGATAAGAATATTGATGAAATTCCCACCAAAAGACATTTTAAAATCTTGTTTTGTTTAATCTGTATAGACTTCTGGTTAATTAAGCATGTTGTCTCTGTGAGTCTTTCTGTATTATTTAAATTATTCACGGATTCTGCTTCTTACCAACCACTTCCCACTGCCCCAACTCTTACGACCACTACTTACTTCTTAGACAGCTAGAGGTTAGGAGTCCCTATTGTTGGCAATCATAGGCTAGAACAGCTACAAATGTGCTCAGATTCAGAACACCAGAGTAGCTCGGATGTAGTGAATGAATGGTGTTGTGAGGCACTGTTTTACTATATTGATCTAGGTATGATATTTTCGACGTAATGCTTTTGCTTTTGGTATCACCAAAATGGATCACTTCGAACTGGCATCTGAGCCCATGGCAAGTACACAGTTGCATGTGTCCACAGGCATAGCACAACAAATCAACAGACAGCACCCAAGAGATCTCCTGAGCCAACTGCTCCTCCCCTCTTTCCACATTCAAGGCAGGGCCCCTCTCTCATCCCCTACCAGCCTGAGGCCAGGTCCTCAGACCCCCAGAAGAAGGGGCAACCAGAGGCAGATCTGTTGTGGGGTGGGGTGGCGGGAGGGGGTGGGGCGCTGTTCAGGGGCATGCTGATGGAATGAGCTGGAGATGTAAAGCCAGAAGATCTGGGTTTGAGTTCCGGCCCTGAGCATAACACTTACCAGAAATGTGACATTTAGTAAGACTATTAACATCGGCTTAGTGGAGTAATAAGTATCTCAGTCCCACCTCCCTAATCTCAGGCAGGTGTCAAAAAGACCAAAATGCCTAATTAGCTATCAATCTTCTCCATTTTGTGTCTTGGAATGTAAAATACTTGTCCATATGTTGTCTTACCTTTATATAATTTTCTTTTATTTTCTCCTAGCACGCTTTGGGCAATTCAGTTTCTTCTGTAGATATCCATGTATGGATCTTAACCTACTATCATAGGAAACCACAGAATAAAGATGGATGGGGTGTCATTTGAGGAGTGTGAGGTTTTGACAGAAAAAAAGGCAAGTGCACATTTTCTTAGGCAGATTGAAGTTTGAAAAATATTAGTGAGTCTCAAGCCATAATAAAGAATATTCTTTTACCGGTTGTTTTTCCCTTGCTCTTCCAGAACATACTGTTAATGTTTTCTAAGGCTGGTCTATTTTGAGCTTGGTTGTATTTTGGCATTTGTGTGACAATGTCAGAGCCACAGCCTGTCATTTCACATTCTGCTAGTGACACTTGGATCTGTTTTTTGTTAAGTTTCTAGAAAAAAAACTGTCGCTCTACCTCCGTGGTTTGAAGCCAGGAGCAGAAAGCCATCCACGTGCCCTTGGTGCAACCTAAACAAAGCATTTTGTAACTCACTCCTTACTCATTTCTCTACTGCTCACAGATCTCCCCTACCGTGGAAACATGCTGACAAGAACATGTTCCCAAAGTTGTTCCATCTCAAGTGCCCTCTCAGGGGTTAGGGAATATTTGAAAAGTGACTTGGATTGGAAATTTATTTATTTATTTATTTTTATTTTTATTTTCTCCAATATATGAAGTTTATTGTCAAATTGGTTTCCATACAACACCCAGTGCTCATCCCAAAAGGTGCCCTCCTCAATACCCATCACCCACCCTCCCCTCCCTCCCACCCCCCATCAACCCTCAGTTTGTTCTCAGTTTTTAACAGTCTCTTATGCTTTGGCTCTCTTCCACTCTAACCTCTTTTTTTTTTTTTCCTTCCCCTCCCCCATGGGTTTCTGTTAAGTTTCTCAGGATCCACATAAGAGTGAAACCGTATGGTATCTGTCTTTCTCTGTATGGCTTATTTCACTTAGCATCACACTCTCCAGTTCCATCCATGTTGCTACAAAGGGCCATATTTCATTCTTTCTCATTGCCACATAGTACTCCATTGTGTATATAAACCACAATTTCTTTATCCATTCATCAGTTGATGGACATTTAGGCTCTTTGCATAATTCGGCTATTGTTGAGAGTGCTGCTATAAACATTGGGGTACAAGTGCCCCTATGCATCAGTACTCCTGTGTCCCTTGGGTAAATTCCTAGCAGTGTTGGAAATTTATTTATTTATGCCCAGGGTTTTGAAATTAAGGAATACCTTTATTAGACTGTTTTGTATTTTGAACACCTCTCTGATATTCCTAGGAGCTGCAACTTTCTGAGAGTTTGGACTTCTGGAGGGACTGTTAGCGCTAATTTTCATGTCCCTAAAATACTTGTGAGGCATCTCTTTACACATTTCTACAGAGGGAAGTGGTGAATGCCTTCACAGTACTCTAACTGGAGTGAACGTACATCACAGGTGGCCTGGGAGATCTGGCTTATGCCTGTGGACCCATTTCCTTTGATTTGCAGAAGTGTCCCAATTTGGATGATAAGTTATACGGTCACCCTACCTCTTATACACTTGGTTATAGAAGTCAACCCTGAGAGAGACATAAAAGACAAATGATTGACTAAACACAGAAAAATAATAAAGCAAACACTTAATTGGCAAGAAGGTGTGGCTCTTTTCTTATAAAATTTACCTATAAAAAGATCTAAAGTTACTTTCCATCTTGTCTTTCCAAAAAGCTGTAATGGAGCAAGCAAAAATAACACTTTAACTTTGCCTTGAGCTCCAAGACAAAGAGAAGATTCTGTCTAGCACAGACAGGAAGCTGATTCACCTCTCCCATGGTATAAGGGGTGCATCCAGGAAATAGAGAGAGTACTATACATTTTTTTTCTGAAGAGTACCCCAACCACCCAAAGGACTTTAGCATTATCACTAGGTGCAATGAAAAAGAGAAAAGTACATATGTGAAGACAGGCAACAATTACAAATTGTTAGCATTCACAGTTTTTTTCTTTAGCCTACAACCATAGGGGGAAATAGGAGAGAAGGAGTAACTGGAAAGGTTGGAAAATTTAGAGTCGAAAGGAAAAAAAAATCCCTATAAGGATGAAAAGAAAGGGAAGAGGACGTTTGGAGGGGAGGAGTGAAGAGTAACATGAGCCGGGTCTGGAGTGGTTGAATGTGTGGGAGACAATTCAGGGACATGTCACTGAGGATGCCTGCAAAATCAGGAAAAGAAATCCAAGCTAAAAGTGCCCTTTAAACTAAGGGAAGATTTATCATCACACATAAAAATTACAAAGCAAGGAAGCAGAGTTGATTAATTCAGATTCCACAGTCTCTTCCAGGACTTCCATCCTTGTGCTCTGCCCTCCATGTCAATTTAAATGTTTTGTCAACTAGCCAGTTCAGCCTGCTTCCCCCATGTTTCAGTAGAAGAAGCTCTGTTTCTTCTCATGTGTCATCTTTTTAATCAGTGAGGAAAACCCTTGTCAGAAGATTCCCAGCTGACTCTCTCACATCTCACTGCCAGAACGGCGTGTTATAACCATGCTAAGATCATTCCCTGGCAAGGAAAATAGGACCAACATATGGCTTCGATCAATCATAATTCACCCTCCTATGCTCAGGATGAAGCTTCCTTTCCCTGAACCTCATGGTAGTCAGGCATAGAGGGGAATTACTGTTAGAAAGAACAAAGAGAAATAAGCAGAATTTGGTATGTGCTATGGGCTAAATTTTGTTCCCCCCAAATTTATATGTTGAAGTCCTAACCCCCAATACCTGAGAAAGTAACCATATTTAGTCTTTAAAGAGGTAATTAACATAAAATGAGGTCAATGGGTGGGCTCTAATCCAATGACTGGTGTCCTTAGAAGAAGAGATGAGGACACAGACAAATAGAAAGGGAAGACGATAAGGAGATGCAGGGAGAAGATGGCCTTTTACACACCAAGGAAAGCAACCCCAGAAGAAAAAACCCTGTCACCATCTTGATGTCAGACTTCTAGCCTCCAGAACTGTGAGAAAAGAAATTTCTATCTTTTAAGGCATGCAGTCCGAAAAATTTGGTATGGCAGCCTGAGTCTAAGAGAGTATGCAACCAAGAACATCTGCAACAGGGGAAGAAATAAGAGAAGGGAAGGAATTTTAAAGACATTTTGCTAATCTAGACGTTGTTTGTCAACAACTGCTAACATCACAAAGGATAGAGAACCAGACATTATGTACCTCCTGATGTAAATGTTCGACACTGGAACCAAAAGGGCAATCTTGCAAAGGAAGGAAGGAAGGAAGGAAGGAAGGAAGGAAGGAAGGAAGGAAGGAAGGAAAGAGGGAGGGAGGGAGGGATGGACGAAGGAAGGAAGGAAAGGAGGAAGGAAGGAAGGAAGACTGAACCTGAATTTAATCAAAACACTACACTACCAATTCACAAAAATAGAGAGGACAGAGGGAACATGTCATGGGGATGCAATCAGTAAAATCCATATTGTGGGGAACTTTGTAGAATAAATAATCCCAGCTTGAAGGACTTCCCAGAACACGAGATTTTCAGTGCTAACATAGGGAAAGTAATGGGCAAACCAGGACAAGTTGGTCACCCTAGCCATCACTTCAGCAAAAAAAACTATAAGAGGGAAAAGGAGATGGAGAGGGAATCCATACTTGAAAAACATTTAAAAACATATCAGCCAATCATAATATGTGGACCTTAATTCGAACAAATTAATGAACTGGTAAAAAACTTTTTTAGGCAAATGAATACTATTAATTTTTTAGTATGATAATTAGTATGTTATGTTTTTTTATTTTTATTTATTAAAGTATAATTAACATATAGTGTTATATTAATCTCAGGTGTACAATATAATGATTCAATAATTCCATACATTACTCAGTGCTCATCATGATAAGTGTACTCTAAATCTCCTTCACCTATTTCACCCATTCTCCCACCCACTTTCCCTCCAGCAACTATCAGGTTGTTCTCTATAGTTCAAATCTGTTGTTTTTGTTTGTCTCTTCTTTTCTTTGTTCATTTGTTTTGTTTCTTAAATTCCACACATGAGTGAAATCATATGGTATTTGTCCTTCTCTGACTGACTTATTTCCCTTAGCATTACACTCTCTAATTCCATCCATATGTTATAAATGGCAAGATTTCATTCTGTTGTATGGCTAAGTAATACCATTGAATATATATACCACATCTTTATCCATTCATCTATTGATGGGACGCTTGGGCTGCTTCCATAATTTGGCTATTGTAAATAATGCTGCAATAACATAAGGATGCATATATCTCTCCGAATTAGTGTTTCCATTTTGGTTGGGTAAATAACCAGACGTGGAATTACTGGTTCATATGATAATTATATTTTTAATTTTTTGAAGAACCTTCATCCTGTATTCCACAGTGGCTGCACCAGCTTGCATGCCCACCAACAGTGCACAAGAGTTCCTTTTTCTCCACATCTTTGCCAACACTTGTTGTTTGTTCTGTTTTTCATCTTAGACATTCTGATAGATGTGAAGTGATACCTCATTGTGGTTTTGATTTGTACTTCCCTGATGATGAGGGATGTTGAGCACTTCCTCATGTATCTGTTGACCATCTGTATGTCTTCTTTGGAAAAATGTCTAATCATGTCTTCTGCTCATGTTTAATAGAATTATTTGGGGTATTTTTGGTAAGTTCTTTATAGATTTTGGTTATTACCCCTTATCAGACATGGAATTTGCAAATATCTTCTCCACAAAATACCCTGAATAGCCAAAGCAATCTTGAAAAAGAGGGGTGCCTGGGTGGCTCAGTTGGATGAGTGTCTGACTTCAGCTCAGGTCATGATCTCACAGTTCGTGGGTTTGAGTCCCGCATCGGGCTCTGTGCTGACAGCTCAGAGGCTGGATCCTGCCTCAGATTCTGTGTCTCCCTCTCTCTCTGCCCCTCTCTTGCTCACACTCTGTCTCTCTCTCTCTCTCTCAAAAGTAAATAAACATTTAAAAAAATTTTTTTAAGAAAAAGAAGAACAAAACTAGAGGTATCACAATCCCAGATTTCAAGGTATACTACAAAGCTGCAGTAATCAAAACAATATGATGCTGGCACAAAAACATACACATAGATCCATGGAACAGGATAGAGAACCCAGAAATAAACCCATGCTCATATGGTCAATTAATTCGCAACAAAGGAGGTAAAAATATACAATTGGGAAAAAAACCAGTCTCTTCAACAAATGGTGCTGGGAAAACTGGATAGCCACATAGCAAAGAATGAAACTGGACAACTTTCTCATGCCATACACAAAAATAAAGTCAAAATGGATAGACTTAAATGTGAGACTTGAAACCATAAAATTCCTAGAAGAAAACATAGGCCATAATCTCTTTGATATCATCAATAGACACATTTTTCTAGGTATGTCTCCTTTGGCAATGAAAACAAAAGCAAAATTAAACTATCAAGACTACACCAAAATAAAAAGCTTTTTCACAGTGAAGGAAGCCATCAGCAAAACAAAAAGGCAACCTACTAAATAGTAGAAGAAATTCGTAAGTGATACTGTTATGCTTTTTAAAAGAATGAATCTTTCTCCTTTAGAGAGCTATGACTGAAATATTTATAGATAAAATTGAATGGTGTTAGAAGTGTGCCTCAGGATAAGATGGGAGGAGGGGATGAGTGTTGCTGGGTGAGAATGGTGTAAAGGTAAAATTGGCCAAGAGTAGTTATAACACTTGCGATTACTATACCATTCTGTCTAATCTGCACAAGCTTTAAGTTGTCCATAATAAAAACAGGGGTTTTTTTTGAAAGAAAGATCTTTTTTCTACATATTAAAAATATATTCTCCAATTTAGTGTTTTCTTCAGAAATACCTGAATCAACTGAAATCACCTATTCATTGTTAAGCTATGTTTCCTCAAAAGCATCTGGTCCAAAAAGCAACCTTGGTTAGACTGGAACTGTACTTGAAAAAGTACATGAAATGATAATCAGGACATAATGGGGTCCTGGGAATTTATGCTATTTTATTTATTCCAAAAAAGCTTTCTAAAGGAGGTGAGACTTCAGCAGCTGCTTGAATGAAGGATGCAGGTCCTATTTATAATCATTTGCCTTATTAGCCCGCTGTGCTTGTAGCTAATACCATTATCAATTTCATTGAGATAGTACACATTATGGCACATTAAAAATTATTTTTTAAACATGAGCAATTCTCTTTGCAAATAATAATCATCAAGAAATTACCCTAAAATGTCTTCTGAGTGATATTAATAAGGGTTCTGCCAGACAAGTTAGGAATCACTGAATTAAACAGAATGCCCAGAATGCTGGGCAGGACTTCTCATACCTTGCATTGTGCATCTCTAACGAGAGCACACAGGGAGTCAATCCTCCACCCTGCAGATTCTAAAGTGAATGATGTTTCATGGCACACCCCCAAACTTTCTATCTAGTAAGGGGCAACGGTGAGATTCTACCGGATCCAACTCCATGTGTTTTTCTAACCCTCCTACCAAAGGATTCTCCCACCAGTTAAATTCCTAACATCCTTGAACACTTTTCTTGATGCATGTGTTTTATAGCCTCAGGGTAATTTTTCCTTGAATGTTTCAGGGAGAGAAATCCAGATTTTTTCCCCCAAAACACTGAGTGCTCTGAATCATATTATACCTGCCCCCACCTGACCATGATAATTTTAAAAAGCACCATAGAACACACACATAAAATTTGCCACCTTCACCATTTTTAATTGTATAGATCAGCACTGTTAAGCATATTCACTTTGTTGTAAAACAGATCTCCAGAATCTTTTCATCTTGCAAAACTGAAATTACTCCATTAAACAACCCCTCTTTTCTTCCTCCTCCCTCCACCCCCAGCTGCTTGCAACTACCATTCTACTTTCTGTCTCTATGAAATCTGACTACTCTAGTTACTTCATATAAGTGGAATCATACACTGTTTGTCTTTTTGTAACTGGATTATTTCACTAATTAAAAAGTCTTCAAGGTGTATCTATGTTGTAGCATGTGTTAGGATTTCCTTCCTCTTTAAGGTTGAATAATATTCCATGTATATCTTCATTTTGTTTTTCCATTCATTTGTTGGTGGACGTTTGGATTGTTTCCCTTTCTTGGCTAACTGTGATAATGCTGCTGTGAACAGGTGTACACATACCTCTGCAAAACTAGCTTTTGATAATTTTGGATATATACCCAGGTGTGGAAATGCTGAATCATATAGTAGTCCTATTTAAAAATTTTTGAGGAATCACCATAATGTTTTTCAGAGTGGTTGTACCATTTTACAATCCTACAACAATACACAAGAGTTCCAGTTTCTGCATATCTTCACAAATACTTGTTATTTTCTGGTTTGATTTTGTTTGCTTTGGTCTGGTTTGGTTTTTGATAGTAGCCATCCTAGTGGGTATGAGGTTTTATCTCATGGTGGTTTGGATTTGCAATTCTCTAATGATTAGGGATGTTGAACATCTTTTTATATGCTTCTTGGCCATTTATATGTCATCTTCAGAGAAATGTCTATTCAAGTCGTATGCCCATTTTTTTAATCAGGTTATTTTGTTGTTGAGTTGTAAAGTTATTTCTATATTCTAGTATTAACCTGTTATGAGATCTATGATTTTTAAATATTTTCTACCATTCTGTAGGTTGCCTCTTCACTCTGTTGGTTGTGTCCTTGATGCACATATGTGTTTTTTTTTTAAGTATGATGTAGTCCCATTTGTCTATTTCTGCTTTTGCTGCCTGTGCTTTTAGTGTCTTATCCAAGAAATCATTGTCAAATCCAATGCCATGACTTTTTCTATGTTTTCTTCTAAAGAGCTTTATAGTTTGGATCTTTACTCCATTTTGAATTAATTTTGGTATACAATGTAATGTAAGGGCCCAACTTTATTTTTTTGCATGTGAATATCCAGTTTCCCACCACCATTTGTTGAGAGCCATTTTTAAGTGGTCTCCTGTACACATTTAGAAGTTAGTATTGTTTGTTTGTTCCTTACATGTATTTAGGGTATGTTGTCAGATGTTCTCAAGGAAATGCTCAGAAGATGGGACTTCCCTTGCCAGTTCTAAGGCATGAATTAGCCTAGACTTTAAAGGACAGAAGATGGTATGGAAAATAAAAGCAGGCTGCTAGTACACAAAGGATTAAAATAAATATTGAGCCCCATCTCTTCCTCACAACCTTTAGACAGAGACAGGCAAAAAGTTTTTTACCTGAGGGCAGGAGAAACTTTGGATTAGAGGATATGAAAAATATACCCAAATTGTCACAAATGTGTAACTGAAACAACCTTCATCACTGATCTTTATGAAAGACAGAGTGTCCTCTAACTTGAGGTAATGACAAGGCAGATGACCACACTAAGAATTCCTGTTTATGTGAAGTTACTTTTCAAGGTTCTATGTCAAATACTGACAATAAGCAAAGTTTTATTAGATCCATGCATTGCTTGACTTTTTATACAACCATCTCTATAAATATATCTCCACTTC
Organism: Panthera leo; assembly: GCF_018350215.1. Taxonomy (NCBI): domain Eukaryota; kingdom Metazoa; phylum Chordata; class Mammalia; order Carnivora; family Felidae; genus Panthera; species Panthera leo. The sequence continues at coordinate 165,041,113 of NC_056686.1, forward strand.
AAAAGTCTTCATTTTATTTTTTTACATTTATTTTAAATTTTTTAGAGAGAAAGAGCATGAGTGGGGGAGGGGCAGAGGGAGAGGGAGAGAGAGAGAATCCCAAGCAGGCTTTGTGCTCAGGGCAGAGGCTGATGCTCGGCTCCATCTCTCATGAGATCATGACCCAAGTGGATATCAAGGGTTTGACGCTTAACCGACTGAGCCACCCTATATACTACTTTTTTGCTTAATATATCATCAGCATCCTGCAGTGTTACTATAAATTCTTTGAAAACATGGCTAATGTCTGAATTGGGATATATAATTTATATGATTCTTTTCTAGCATTGATTATCTAGGAAATTCCCAGTTTTTTGGTTTTATAAAACACTGTTGTCGTTAAACCTTAATATTTGCATCTAATGTTGCCTTAATGCAAAATCCTAGAAACAGAATTTTTAGAGCAGAAAATGGGGGGATTTTAAGGATCTGATATACTTTATCAAATCCTTATCTAGGAAAATTACACTTATTCCAATTTATACTTTCACCTATAGTATCCATTCCAGCTCTCCCTCTCAAACTCTAGGTATACTTATTATTTTGAAATCTTTGTTAATTTAATAGGAAGAAAATAGTGTCAATTTATATTTTCTTTCATACGTATATTAGTCATCTAAATTTCTTCTTCTGCCAATTCTCTACCCATACTTTTGTCTATTTTTCTATGGATTTGAATTATTTAAAAAATTAATAATAAAACATGATTACCTATGGGATTGAGTCCTAACCTTTTCACATGACCTATGGAAATCTTTCCTTATTTCATGTCACTTCTTAACACTCAGACTTCCTCATTACACAGTTTATTTCCACCATACTAAATTTCTTGTCATTATACGACAAGGTCCTCTTCCATGACTCTGTCTTTGTTTATTCTATGGCCTCTATTTAGAATACCATTCCTCCATTTTCCACCTAAGAGAATCTTACTCCTCCAAGGATTAAATATCCCTTCCTGGAGTAGACCTCTGTTATTTTGCTTAACAGCATCTATCCCATCTTCTTTCAATAGCAGCACCTTGATTTTCTTTTGGGAATTCCTCTTCTCCCATTGCACACAGCCTTGACTGCGCTGTCAATCAGTGTCTTGTCCTGCCCCAGCTAAGGAATAGGCACTTGGCCTGCACTGGGCCAATTAGACATTCATTCTCTTGGGAATTTTTTTTTTGTGTGTGTGGCACTGTTGAGATTCGTGGGGGTTTTAAATTACGTTTTTAAATTTTAATTCCAGTATAGTTAACATACAGTGTTATATTAGCTTCAGGTGCACAATATAGTGATTCAACAATTCTACACATTACTCAATGCTCAAGATAAGAGTGCTCTTAATCCCCATCACTTATTTCACCCATCCTCCTCACCTGCCTCCCTTCAGGTAACCATCAGTTTGTTCTCTAAGAGTTAAGGGTCTGTTTTTCGGTTTGTCTTTTTTCTTTGCTTGTTTTGTTTTTTAAATTCCACATACAAGTGAAATTATGTGGTATTTGTCTTTCTCTGACTGACTTATTCCACTTAGCTTTATACTCTCTAGTTCCATTCATGTCACTGCAAATGGCAAGATTTTATTCTTTTTTATGGTAAATTCCATATGAGTAATAGTCCATTGTATGTATACATAAATGTACACCATATCTTCTTTCTCCATTCATCAATCAATGGACACTCGTGCTGCTTCTATAATTTGGCCATTGTAAATAATGCTTCATCTCTTGGAAATCTTGAGAGGAGTGACACAGAGACAGAAAATATCCGGAGTTGACTCATCCCTCAGCAACTCCCTTTAGCAACTGTCCTTTAGTTTCTTCCACTTAGAAGCTCAGAACTCTTTAATTTAGGTCCTTTTTGAGGCCTGTTCTTTCATGCTCTCCACCCCCTTGTCTCTTTTAATCCATCAGAAATGCATTTCTTTCTAATAACTTGATCTCTGTCTCTTCTCTTTTGGCTTGATCCTGAATCAGTTTCTATCACTTGTAACTGCCCTCTCTGACTTTTTCAGAGATTTTTGTCATCTCTCTGTGGTCTCACCCTACATATTATGCATACAACATTATACCACAGTTATTTGTGTTCTATTCTCCCCTCATATGTGATTCGCTGGCAGGCGTTCACTGTTAACCCTGGAATGCCTAGCACAGAACCTGGAACATTTTAGGCACTCATGCGCTCAGGCTGAATTAGAATAACTAGGAAACCTTCACAACCCAGGGAGTCATTTGTCTTCTCCAAAAGAGAAAAAAAATATTTTGAACTTTTGGTAAATGTCCTTGATTATCTTGGTTTGGCTTAAAGTAAGAGCGAAGTCGGGGTGCCTGGGTGGCTCAGTCGGTTAAGTGTCCGACTTTGGCTCAGGTCATGATCTCGCAGTTTGTGAGGTAGAGCCCCACATTGGGCTCTGTGCTGACAGCTCAGAGCCTGGAGCCTGCTTTGGATTCTGTGTGTGTATCTCTCTCTCTGCCCCTCTCCTGCTTATACTCTGTCTCTGTCTCTCTCTTTCTCTCTCTCTCAAAAATGAATAAATGTAAAAAATTTTTTTAAAAAAAGAGCAAAGTCTATCAAAATGACTTAAATGGGCAAATCATTCATGAACTCAGATGTGGGACTTCTTTTTTGCAAGCCAGAGAAGAAGGAAATATCAGACAAAGGTGTGAACTGTCACAAAACTGCAGCCTCCACCAGGAAAAAAAAATTCAGTGCCAAAGAACATCAGGAAAAAGAGCAATTTTATCACAAAGCCTCCTGTTGAGGGTCTTCCAATTAAGCAATCTTTTGTAAAGATTAAAAGCATTAATATAACCTACATGCATTTTCCATTTCAAACAGAAAATCACTGTTTATATATATTTACTAGGAGACAACTGAGAAATCTCTTAGCTAGAAAAGGTTAGAAAAGTTAGTATCATACAAGTTATATTACATTCTTCTGAATATTTATAGAGAACATTGAAGCATTAATACTAGGAAAATAAACAGTTCCAATTTTTTTTCATTAGTGTTGAGTGCAAGCTGCTACTTCAAAAATATCTTCATCACATTTAAATTATTCTGTAATTCCATTCCCATCCCCCCCAAATGATGTTAAAGCTAATTTATCATTCTGAAGAATGCATTCTCATGATCTTGAAGGAAACTGTGATTAAATTAACCTTTGGTGAATTCATTCCAGAGAGGTAAATAGGAACCGAACACAAATCCCACTAATTCTCATGGAAATCCCCAAAATGAGAAGATGAGTGCTCACATTGCCAGAAATCTCCTTTAGAAAAGGACAATACACAAGTAAACTCTTAGGCTATTTTTCAAGGGACTGGCTGCAAAATCCAATGCGCTAGGAATGATTCAAATACAAAATGGAAAAATGTGAATATATAAAATTCTGCATCAATTTGTGAATATGAATTAGGAGAATTCTTTATAAAGCGGACTTTATCATAGATTTCACTTTCTTTGTTTGATGAAAGGCATTACTAGTGACTGTAAATTATGCTCAGTCTACATACTCTTTCCTCTTCTCTTTGGAAGTCTTGAATCCTATGGATTCTTATTTGTCCTTAAGTTTTCAAAATGAGCCTCATAAAGGAGACCAAGAGAGAGGTCCCTTTCAGATCTTTTGTATTTGGAAAATCATTTATAATATAAAAACTCAGGAAACTTTTCTGAGATGGATTGGTAATTAGAGCAACAGATAAAAACTGGAAGATGCGATAGTTCTTGAAATCATTTCCAGATCTGAACAACTTCTTTACACATCAGCCTCTGTTTGACATGATGGAGGAAGATAGCATAGAGGACACATATATAATGATATTCCAATAGAAAAAGGGACTTCAGAGGCACCTGGGTGGCTCAGTTGGTTAAGCATCCAACTCTCGATTTTGGCTCAGGTCATGAGCACATGGTTTGTGAGATCCAGCCTTGCTTGGGGCTCTGCACTGACAGCACGAAGACTGTTTAGAATATTCTCTCCCTCTCTCTGCCCCTCCCCTGCTTGTGCACTCTCTCTCTCTTAAAATAAATAAGTAAACACTAAAATAAATAAATAAATAAATGAATAAAACTATCCAAAAAGAATTAAAACAAAATGAAGAAATAAACAAAAACAAAACCCAGTAAGCCTGGTTCTCACTTCAGACAGAGGTTGTGAAATTCTGATACAATTGGTCTAGCGTGGGATGAATCTAATATGCAGCTAGGGCTAAGGAGCACTGACCTAGGAATTTGAAATAATCAAAAAGATAGAATTAAGGAACACAATTCATACATGGAAAAAGTTTATCTTCTCTAATTACCTTAAAGTATGCAGGACCTGTGGGAACCAAACAGGCAATTTTCTCTGAACCTAAACACATCAAGACCAGTGGAGTGGAATTCAGTTTTGGGGAACTAGGAAGCTGCTTCCAAAAATTTCTCATCTCTGCAATCAACTCTCTGCTCAGTTTGGTTCTTTTTATTAAAACAATAGGAAAGACTTATTGGTGTTTTCTCCTAGGTTTTTCCCAGGAAAGGATAATAATTCTGTAATTCTCCTCCACCTTTCAGGGCAGAGCATGGTATCTACATGGTTGGCTTTTTTTTTTTTTTTTTTTTTTTAATTCATGGGCATTTAATGAAAGCTGAATATGCATATTCACACATAATTTTTATGTGGAATTTCAGTGGGTTCACAAATAACCACCTACAACTTTTTCTTTCTTTTTCTTTCTTTCTTTCTTCCTTCCTTCCTTCCTTCCTTCCTTCCTTCCTTCCTTCCTTTCTTCCCCTACAACTCTTCATAAGAATCTACAGACCCCTGCTTAAGAACTCCTGCTTTACAGTCTTCTCTATGAGGCAGGGGTTGGGGAGAAGAGAAGGAGGAAGGGCAGTAAATGAAGCAATCTGGACCTGGAAACCCCCAGGTATACGAAGATGCTTGTCAATTCCTGTGTGTAAGAATGGCCTGGGGATCTGTTAAACTGCAGGTTCTCATTCAGTAGGGCTGCGCTGGGCCTAAGAGTCTGCATTTCTTTCTAACAAGCTGCTGTTTCATACATCAGATCTGAAGGAGCAAGGTACTTGGAAGTATGTCATCAACCTCACCAGCTTTTCCTAGCACCTAAAAACATAAATGTACAAATATTTCCTCCTTTCTTGAAAACCCAATATTGTATGTAACATATGCTATTTGTCCCCCCCCAAAAAAAGGATAAAAGAAGATGGCAAACTTAATTCTTTATTTTCAATGGTCTCAGATCTCCAATTGTTAAAACTGTTAAATTCAATACTGTTTCCTTTCATGGAGCCAAATATCGTCAATTCAGTGGAAGTAATTTTTTTTAATCCTAAAAACAACAACAAAACAAAACAAAACAGAAAAACTTCCCCTGGGTGATGTTGCTCAGGAAGAAATGAAATTCCATTATGTAGTACAATGTGGTTTTTATACCAGTTTTGTCTGGAAAAGAATTATACTTCAAAACAGGTATGACACTGAAACCAGCTTTCCTGAGCCAGAAAAATAACACAAAGCCCACTGAGCTGCGTGATCCTCCAGGTTATTAGCGATAAGATTTGGAAGCTCAGTGACATACACAGAGAGGTCACGTGACCAGAGGCCTGGGTGCTCACAGCCCACCTGGGGGTTTTAGCTCCAATAATCTCTCTTTTAAAGAATATTCTTTTTTTCTGATTATGAGAGTAATAAAAATAATAACCAAAAGTAATACGTGTTATATTAAAACTTAGAAAATACTAAAAGATACAAAGAAAACAAAAATATCCATAATCCCAAAACTATTTATTGAGGACCTGTGTGTTGTAGTTTTCCCTTCCTGTTTTTTTCAACGCATTTTATTTTATTTTTTATTTTTTTAATATATGAAATTTATTGTCAGATTGGTTTCCATACAACACCCAGTGCTCATCCCAAAAGATGCCCTCTTCAATACCCATCACTACTCTCTTCAATGCATTTTAATAGTAATTAGAAGCCTACAGTACATACAGTATTACAGTATGCTTTTTTTCCCCCTGGTAATACATGCAAGGGCTTGGTTAATAGGTTTGGTTAAATGGAAGGAGGAGTGGAAGTGTGCAGCACAAAGGCATCCCCAAATCAACCTAAGCCCTCTTTGAAACTACTATCATTCTATCTTTATTTACTTTAAATTTTTGTGCAACTTTACCTAATTGTTGAATAAATATATCTTATTTTGGATGTGGAGAGAAAAGTCAGACTAACAAATCTTTCTACAAGAGAAGGAAGATAAGGTTGAGAGGGGTAAATGATTCCCTTGTAATTTTAAAGAGGCAACCATGAATACCATTCTTGTACACACTGGGAATGATTAATCTCCCTCTTCTGATTTCTGTCTCATGAAAGAAGTGGAAAGAACAGCTACCAAAGGAGAAATGTTCAAACCTCTGGTGAATTTCAACAGAATCAAGCCATTAGGAAAGGACATAATTCCCCCAACTGAGCAACTCTCAAAGCTGGGTTTAGGAGAACAAAGAGCTGTATTTTTCCCGTTTCCATATAATTTCATTCTACAGTTAAATAGAAACTGATGCAATAGTAAGGGCAAACAGAATCTCAGAGAAAGAGCTAAAAGTTTCTCTCCTTAAATTTACTAAATGAAAGGAAGGAAAAATACTGAATTCATAAACTGGCTAACTGAACAAAATTTATTGAGTCTCTATTATGTTCCAGACCCTGTGCTATTTACTGGGAATGAGTGGCTCCTATGAAGATAAGTTTGCTGTTCTCATGTAGCTTATATTCCAGAAGAGAGGAGGTAGAGACAGACAATAAACAAATAGCGAAGTGAATGAAATAATTTTTTGTTCCCTGGTAAGAGTGACTTGAGAGTGTGAAATTAATATAATGGAAGGGGCATCTGAGTGACAAGAAGCTGATCAGGAGACTGAGGTTATCAAGAAGAGGGATGAGGAGGTGTAATATCCTCCTGGATTTGGAATGAGGTTGGCATGGGCCAGGAAAAGAAAAATCCCTGTGATTGGAGAGTATTGAACATGGAGGGCAGCAGTAGAAGCATCTCAAAAGGAAGACTGGACCCAGATTGTATATGACCTTGTAAGCCACAGCTGAGAATCTGGATAGAGTGAGAAGACAAAGGATTTTCCTAGAAGGGTGCCATGACCTGATACACATTTTTAACTGATCTCTTTGGCTACTGTATGGATAATAGATTGCTATGCAGCATTAGCAGATCAGGAGGACCTGCTACGAAGCTATCTCAGTACTCTGGGTGAAAAACGATGGTGGCTTGGATCAGGACCAGGATGGTAACTGTAAAGATGGAGAGAAAGAAGAGATGGGTTGTTTTGAGCCAACAGGACTTGCCTACAGATTGACTGAATTTGAGCAGTGAGAAAGAGGTTTAGGGGTTGAATAACTAGCTGGATGGTAGAGTCATTTATTGAAATAGGGAAGACTTAGAGAGAAATAGGTTGTAAAGAGAATCAAAATTTTGGTTTGGGCATATTAAATTTGATGTATCAATTAGAATCGCTTCTCAGCCTTTTGGCTAAGATCAAGTGATGTATCAATTAGATATCCAAGAGTCAAATCAAGTAGGTAGTTGGATTTAGGTAGGTAGAAGTAAAGATACAAGTTTATCAAGTATTGACAAGAAGGTTAAATATATATTTTATTTCTCTAAATTGTACTTAGTTATAATGCCTTTAAGTTTTCAGGTATTAGGAATACTAATTGATGTTTATGATTAGAATAAATCATTATAACTGATGATGGTAACATACTTTGAATAGAGTAATTGAGTCAAAACTCTCTTCTTTTTCTAAGTAGCCAATTCTTGACCCCCACCAAAGAGTGACGGCCTTGCTTATCTTATATCACAAAAGGTTTAGTAATTATCCCAACACCTCCTGACAGGGGTAATGAGCAATTACTGTCATTACTGCTTTGATCTCTGGACCACTGGAGAAGTACCCCAGAGCTTATAGTTTTCATTAGCTTTTTCATCTTTATTTTACACTTTCAAAGTAGAGAACAGATATAAAAAATAAGTTAAAGCAGATTTGCTGTAGTTGAAGATTAGAACCCAAAGTTCTCCTTCTCACCCACCCTAGAGGACAGAAAACAATTTGCAAATAGCTCCACTTTGATACCAAAGTGGTATATAAGAAGCTAAAGATACCCTTTTGGAACTCATTTGGAATGAAAAAAACTTCAAGAGAATAGCAAATTTAGTAATGGTTTTCATTATTTATGAATTTGTCCCCAAGTTGAATTTCATTACAAAACATTAGAGTCATTTCATGCTTATTTTTTAAAGCTAAGTTTTTATTAAATATACTATAGAATAAACTTACAAGAATTTTCAGGTTGTTGAAAATGAACTCAAAGCCTTCTCCAAAGTAAAATCACCTGAGAGAACTAAAGGAAATTATGTAAAGGAGAACTTGAGATGTGCCATAGTTATGTATAACTGTCTAAAACAGAAAAGCTGCCAAGTGTAAAAGAAAAGAAGGAAACACATAATGGTAAATCCAGTAACATGCTTTTGCAACTCTTTTACCTGTACCACACTGCTACAAAGAGAAGACAGGTCAGCCCTAAGCAAAAATACTGAGATAAAGCTATCTTGGGCTGCCCAGCATTCCATATTTTGATGCCATTCTACCTTTAAATGGATCCATATCTTAATGTTGCCTTCTGACTAGAGGCTTTTCAAGCTACTGATTGCTATAGAACCATAATCATTGGTAAAGGAGACATTAACCCTGGACAGCAAATCCTTCAGTAAAGACAATGCTGAGAATCTCATGCTGGGAGATATATATGTGATCCAGAAGGCTTTTCAGAACCTTCTTGATCATCCCTCCTGGATGCTGGCTCCACGTGGAACAAAATGCTTCCCCTTACATATAAGCAGCAAGTACAGTCTACATTTCTCAGCAGAACATTTCAACGCCCTGTACCATCTTCTTCCATCCAGCCCTCATTTTTAGACTCACATCCCATCCTCCCCTACACAGCAACTCCACTCTTTCCCTGCCCCGCAGTATAATGTGAATTCTGGCCTCTATGTTCTTTTATCACTGTGAGAGCCTTGACCCTGTTCTCCCTCTTCTCTATCCAGTCTTAAATCCTTCCTTCTCCCAGATGCCTTCATTCCCCTCCAGCCTGTGGGGACCTTGCCTCCCTCCAGGACATGGGCCGCATTGATGCTAATACACCTTGTTACAAAATCACTGTACACATTTCTGTTACCAGTCTCCCAAATCTCAGTATTCATGTATCCTTCACTATTTTTCCATACCCACCTGTTATGTTTTCATCTGCAACATTTTCTTAAAACAAACTGCCATATTTTTACTCAATATATTTAATTTTATAGGATATTTTAGATCATAACCATAATGGAAAGCCAATAACACTTTACATAAATTGAAGATAATTGTAAATAGATATACAATAAAAATATAACCATTAATGTAAAAAATGTTTGTCTGTGTCTGCTACCTAAAATTATCTCACATAACACAATTTGGGAGATGCTACTTTATGCTGTTGTCTCATGTTGAAATTTGTCTCATATCATGTAACTCTTTATGTGTTTATATCTATTTGCCCTAATAAATTGTGAGTTCCTAATGGAGATCATTTATTATACTTTACATTCCCTAGTGTTTTTAGCCCAGTGTCTGGCACATGGTAGGCATTAAATATTTGTTCAGTGAGTAAATGACCACAAATATATCAATACCCTCTAGTCATAGCTTGTAGATATACAATCAGTAAAATGAAGATACTCAATCCTTCAGTTAAACTTAACGAGGCCATTTAATTATATACAGAATTTATATGTATATCTAGTACACTATCTTGGATATAAAATACATTGTAAATAAAGAAAAACTCTACATTGCTGTTAGTAGTAACTTATGCTAACCACAGGAGATTCTGGATTTTAAAATTTTAAACTGATAGCTCCAGATTTTATGAGAGCAATAAACAGGAATAGATCCAATGGTTAATTGATGTGCCTTGATTTAGACAGACCTAATAGATAAAAATCCAAGCATACATCAAAGATAAATTAAGGTCAAATAGCTTACAGTGCAAAATAAATTTACAATAGAAGCTATTTAAGCAGCAAATCCTTACTACATCTTAAATACGGTTTGATTCCTATTTTAGAAACATATTTACTAGATAAACTAGGGTGTGCTTTATCATAAAAATAAACACAAATAGATGCAAGGGAGAGAAAAGGCTGAAAAATAATATCCCAGAAATTTTCAGATTTGAATGGAGATTTAGTTAATATTGTATCTATTTTTTTTTTTTAAGTTTTGAACTGTTACTTCCCAAGGGGCAAGGTTTTAGTTTTCAAAAAGAAAAAAGCTGCTTACAGGAATTTTAAAAACTAAATAGAGAAACTGTCTCAGGGTCTTGGGAATTATTCCAGTTCCCTATGCCTTATGTGGGAAAAATAAATAAAATTTAACAACCAGCTTTCTGTATCTATGCCCTTTAATTATCTCAAATACAAAAGAATAAAGTAAAATCTACTGCCTTGAAATTATCAAATAATCTTCTGCTAAATTTATAAGGGTTCCTGTTCAATTTCATCAATTGTTCCCTGGCCACGCCACTCACTATTTCTGCCATTTCAGGATAAGCTCTATATGGAGGGGAACCAACAGGAAATGTGCATGGGCATGTGCAGCTGTAACCTTGCATTCCAAATGTCCACAAATACATATTATTATATAGTGACCTACCTCCTCCTGCATGGAGAATCATGAAATGTCAGAATAGGAACAGATCTTGAAAATCCTCCAGTACAACTCTTTCAAATATGAAAATTGATCCCAAAGAAAGGAAGTTATTTCCCCAACTTTGAAAGATGAGCTCGAGTTGAGTGAAGTTAAGAGGCCCACTCAGACCACAGTCCAGCTACCCAAAGTGTCCATCTCCCCTTGTCTACCTACAAGGTAAGAGAGTGGGTCCAGAGAAATATCTAATGCCTTATTGCCCTTTTCTCTGCTCCTCTCTCAAAATCTGTTTTCAGAAATATGATATTTAAAATAGCTCTTACTAAAAAGCACAAGCATAGGGTAACTTTCAAGAGACTATCTAGCCAGCCACAAATACAACTTATTGATAGGACGGGGGGCTGGTTGGAAACGGGAGCCATTCTGCAATCCAAGCTTCAGAGGTTTCCAATGGCCTCCACCATGCAGCCCTATCCCTTCATACTGGTTAGGTGCGAGGGAAGTACCTGCCTCAGGATTGTTTTAAGTTAGAAGCACCTAGCACAGGGTCCGACAGAGAGCAAGTGTTCAATAAACCTCAGCCTCTACAACCTGATCCCAACCCACCCTCTCTCCAGGCTAAACACACCATTCCAGCACCTCTTCTGAATGCCTGCCAAACCAGACCAGTCACTTTCCCCAGCTTACTAGATACATTAGGTGTTGGGCTTTGTGCTTAGCAGTATACTTGCATTGTATCAGCTAATTCTCACTGTTATGACTGTCTTACTACAAGTAAATTCAATGAAGGTCAAGATTTTTGCCTGTTGTGTTCACCATTATTTCCCAGATTCCTAGAACATGAGTTTGCACATAATACTTGCTCAATAAATATTTTTGGAATGAATGAATGCATATTTTATGGATGAGGAAAGTGAGGCTGAGAGAAACAAAGCCATTTGCTCAACATCAGAATCACTATACGGTGAAACCAGGATTCAAACCCCAGGCTGGCTGATGCCATGCCCATGGTCTTCAACCACTCTACCACATCTTCTCAAATGGGATAGTGGTGATTGAGTCAGACAAGGTGCTAATTTAGACTCATCCCACTTAGACTTGCCACTGCAGACTAAAAAGGCAGAGAGACCACATTTGTTCTAATGCTTAGCTGTAAGAGATTATTTTGTCTCCTAAAAAAATTCAAGGCTTATCAATGTATACGTTTACTTTTATACCAATACTAATGAAATGTCCTTGTGATTTTTAAAACAATAAAATAATTCACTCAGGCAAACCCACTTAAGAAGACAAATATTTCTCTCATTTGGTAGATTTACTTTGATCGACAACAATTTAATCTGTATCATGGAATTATTCTAAAAAAGAAATTGTTTTTTCTATAGCAAACTGAAAAAGATTTAGAATTTTGCTGCTCTCCTAATCAATGCTGACTGGTTGAGGTCAAAAGAATTATTACATACAAAGCTAAATAAACTGAAGCTTCAGGATATAGTTGTTTCAAAAACCAAATTATTCAGGTAGAAATACTTTATTCATCCACAGTCAAGTAAATTCTTATAGGATGAAACAACTTTTCAGCTATTAAAGACTCTCTAGTGTTTGTATCATAGCCATAATTTCATTGTTAATTGTGATATAGATTTAAGCCCCAGTGTTTTGTGTGCATTATATTGGGAATCTTTGCTACCAGAGAGCAAGGAACAGATATGTTACCTGTAATATATGATACTAAAACTTGAGGGTCCTCTATGTATAAAAGCTCATGTGGAGAAAAGTTATAAGCAAGCTCATTACTATAAACATTCAATCAGATCTTAGTGACTACTAGAGTAGTTTGCAACTATTTATGTCAGCACCAATCTTGTAAATAGCTATTCTCCCCCCAGTGAATAACAATTCATGCTGGTGGGTAGTAAAGAATGCTGATTTGATTTCTTTAACTGGTTATTTCACTACTTTGTGTTTCCTAGGAAAAATATAGATATTAAAAATACATATAACCATGCAGCCTCTTAATTCTTTAATTTTGTTTCAAAGTAGATATTTCTTGAGTACCTAGGATACTTCTGGCATTCTGCCAATTGCTGGAAACATAATGAAAAAGATTTGATCTCAAATTTTTAATAAATGTTAGTGACTTTAACTGAATTCTGGACTGAAGGAATGGAAAAAGCAAGGATCGGGAGATAGGAAGATGCATTGCGGATCCTGTAAATGGCAAGAGTTCCAGTGTGACTTAAGTGTGAACAATGTTTGGGCTATGTGTTTAGAAATGAGACTCAAGAACTGGTTGAGACTCAATCCTGAAATGATTCAAATGCCATCCTAAAGAGTTTGCTTTTTATGCTGGAAGCAATAGAGAGTTGTCAAAGACTTGAAGTGAGTGAGGACTGTCACATGAGGACCGTAAAAACCTAACCTCAGCAAGAGTACTCCAGAGAAAGAGCAAGAATCAAGAATGTGGAGATATAAACTATCACTTTTATTTTTTTAAGTTTATTTATTTATTTTGAGAGAGAGGTAGCATGAGTGGGGTAGGGACAAAGAGAGAGGGTGACAGAGAATCCCAAGCAGGCTACACACACTCAGTGTGGAGGCCAACGTGGGGCTTGAACTCACAAAACCATGAGATCATGACTTGAGCCGAAACCAAGAGTCAGATGCTAAACTGAGTAAGCTACCCAGGTATCCCTAAACTATCACTTTTAAGGTTACCGATCCCAAAGTCTTTTGTAAGTAAAACTGATAGAATTTTACAACCAATTGGATATTGGACATGAAATTAAGGGGAGGCATACAACCAAGGATGATGGCAAGGTCTCTAACCTGGTTGCTAAAAGAATGGTGATTTCATTGAATAACTCAGACAACTCAGAAGGAAGACTAAAGTCAGGGCACCAGTGCAGGAAGGTAGTGGATTTGGTGTAGAATATGTAGCATTTGAGACCCCAACAAAAGATACAAGTAGAAATGACCTGTGGAACCTTGGAGCTTCAGGTTCAAGAAGTTTAGTGACCTATACTCAACATGAGGGTAAGAATGCTCTAATAAGATTCCAAAGGGATAAAGTGAAAAACAGAAGACAGAGCAGAAGATAGCACCTTTGGAGAGGACACCACTGCAAGACCAAGTAAAGGAGATGAGACACAGCAGGTACAAGGGAAACTGAGGCAGCCTTACAGCATGGAGTCATGACCGCCAAGGGAAGAGCTTCAAGCAGGCAGGGATGGTAGACCCTGTCAGCTGCTTCAGGGAGATTTAAAAGGATGACTAAGAGACTTGATACTTAGAGTATCAGTATTTATTGGAGCAAATGTTTTTCCTGTTGTTTGATCAAATGGTCATCTAGGGAATATCCAGTCATGCACGAGTAATAAAGCTGTCAGATGGATAAAAGTCACTAGATTCTATAAGATTGGTCAGCTGAATAGCAAGAAAACCCTACTGCTTGGTGGGTGTTGCATGCTCCAACAAACATTCATTGCTGGACACACAAACCATCCATTAGCGAGGCTTTAGGCAACTCACAAAACAGCAGCTATGCATGCTGAGTATTGAGCCGGCTATCTTACAACACTACAAGAATAGCAACCCTCTGCAGTATATTTCCTTTCACTTTTTCATTTCAAATGTTTTTTTTTTTTTTTTTTCTCCTCTTTTCTCTAATGCAGTGTCTATAAAGTAGGGAGGAAGAGTCAGGACTCTTACATATTTGGAGAGCAGAACTCATACAGGTTCGGTGACTTGCCTAGGGCCCCATAGCTAGTAAATGGCTATAACGGTGAGGCTAGGTAGGAAAGCTCCAGAGTCACAGCAATGATTGTGCCCCCGCTGGTCCTTTCTGTGTTAGGAGGATTTCACAAAGCCCTGGATTTCCATCCTGCTATCTTGCCTGGCTACACTAAATTAAACTTAAACTAAATTAAACTAAATGGCTAAAACACAGAGCTGTCCTGAGTTGAGGAATGTCAGGTAGGGACATCCTTTATTGATTGGTCATCAACTATCTATAAAGAAAGAGAGGGGCACCTGGGTGGATTAGTCAGTTCAGTGTCTGACTTTGGCTCAGGTTAAATAGTTCATGGGTTTGAGCCCCGCCTCGGGCTCCATGCTGACAGCTCTGAGCCTGGAGTCTACTTTGAATTCTGTGTCTCCCTCTCTTTCTGCACCTCCCCCTCTCATGCTCTGTCTCTCTCTGTGTCTCAAAAATGAATACATGTTAAGAAAAATTTTTTTAAATAGAAAATAAAAGAGAAAGGGTAGGAGGAAAAGAGACCGAGATTTTATAAATCTCATTATTTAAGGTCACCAGGATATTTCTCTTTTTGCCTATTAGTAAAATGGCAGGAAAAATGACAATAATGCCAGTCATTCAATTTATTTCAGAGCTGGTAGGTCACACTTGGACAATTCAAAGAGAAAATTCTAGAAAATAGGAACGTCTAAGAAAGGCCAAAAAAAAAAAAAAATCAGCTGTAAAAGAGGCCATGTGACTATTGAGTAATAACTTTCCATTGTGGATTGCTGACACTAGGACCATCTACATGCTGAGATTCTCACAGGAAAGCAAGTAACATACATCACTTTGTTGCATGTCTTCCTAATTTATAATTTAGTTAAAAGCAATATTAGCAGTAGGATGTAAAAACTAAATCCATCAAAACCAGGTTTCCATCATAGCTGAACAGAGCTCTAAAGAGAGATTTAGGGGGCACCTGGGTGGCTCAGTCGGTTAAGCCTTGGACTCTTGATTTAGGCTCAGGTCATGATCTCGCAGTGGTGAGATTGAGCCCTGAGTCAGGCTTTGTGCTGAGCGAAGAGCCTGCTTGGGATTCCCTCTCTTTCCCCTCCCCTGCTTGCCTGCATGCTCTCTATCTCTCTCTTTCTCAAAGAGACAATTTAGGAATCTTAAGGTAAAAGCGGTAGGCAATGCCACTGAAATGGAAAAGATAATTTTAAAAATTGTTTGTAGACCAAGACTAGAAGGTGATTATGTAAAGAATTCTGATGCTGAAGGCATATGTAGAAAAAGAAGAGCCAAGAAAGGATGGTCTGAGAGATGGCAAGAGAACAAGGAGAGAAGGAAAGCAGAAAGAATCAAAGCTATCAGCTACTGCTCTGACATCAAGCACTGATGATTCAAAATATGCCTTGGGTTTTGGCAGAGAGGTAATACTCAACCTCAGGGAAAGCTTTCAGTGAAGTGGTGAGGAGACAGCCAAATTAAATTAGGGTGAAGAGAAAGTGGAAATGAATGGAGTGGCCACATCAGGGTAGAGCCATCTTTTAAAATGCTTGTTCCTGACAGGAAGGAAGAGAGAGAGGAGTGAAAAAGAAAAGCTGAATTGAAAGAAGGCTATTTTATAATGGGGAAAAGTGAGCAAGGGGAAGGTGGGTGGGCAAAGGGTCCAGCATAGATGAGGAGGGACATCTCTGGGATAGAAGTAAGAAGTAAGGACCAGCATCACAGCAGGTAATTTTAGAGGTGAGAGCTCCTGCCAGATACTTTCTCTCTGACTGAGGAGCCAGTTATCACTGAACATGACTAAGGTAGAGGTTACTGAGGGCCTTACAGAGACAAGAAAAGCTTTGGATTGTTACTGTGGTCAGAGAGAGGGTACTCGGTGTATGTATTGTAATAGTTTGAATGACAGATGAGAAAAGCTTCAGCTCAGGCAGTGACAGGATAGAGCCAGAGAGGAGAAGATGGTTTAGGAGGACAGGTATCAGGTAGAGCAGACAGGTTCTGCGGGTCCATCAGATGTGCATACTGTGATTTGGAACACTCAAGGAGGGCCCAAAGGCAGTGGTTCTCAAACTTCAGGTCCTGACCCACTAGTTGGGCTGCAAAATCTATTGAGATTTGAACAGAGCATTTTTGTAAATGAATTAAAATGGAGCAAAAAAATATCAGAGTGCTTTGACCATAGTAAGGGGAAGTACTATTTTGTGACGTTTCAGTTATAAATGCCAATGCGTGCTGGGCTGCTGATAACTGGTCAATAAAGGATGTCCCTACCTGACATTCCTCAACTCAGGACAGCTCTGTGTTTTAGCCATTTAGTTTAATTTAGTTTAAGTTTAATTTAGTGTAGCCAGGCAAGATAGCAGGATGGAAATCCAGGGCTTTGTGAAATCCTCCTAACACAGAAAGGACCAGCGGGGGCACAATCATTGCTGTGACTCTGGAGCTTTCCTACCTAGCCTCACCGTTATAGCCATTTACTAGCTATGGGGCCCTAGGCAAGTCACCGAACCTGTATGAGTTCTGCTCTCCAAATATGTAAGAGTCCTGACTCTTCCTCCCTACTTTATAGACACTGCATTAGAGAAAAGAGGAGAAAAAAAAAAAAAAAAAAAAACATTTGAAATGAAAAAGTGAAAGGAAATATACTGCAGAGGGTTGCTATTCTTGTAGTGTTGTAAGATAGCCGGCTCAATACTCAGCATGCATAGCTGCTGTTTTGTGAGTTGCCTAAAGCCTCGCTAATGGATGGTTTGTGTGTCCAGCAATGAATGTTTGTTGGAGCATGCAACACCCACCAAGCAGTAGGGTTTTCTTGCTATTCAGCTGACCAATCTTATAGAATCTAGTGACTTTTATCCATCTGACAGCTTTATTACTCGTGCATGACTGGATATTCCCTAGATGACCATTTGATCAAACAACAGGAAAAACATTTGCTCCAATAAATACTGATACTCTAAGTATCAAGTCTCTTAGTCATCCTAAGCCCAATGTCTACGATCCCTGCCTCCTTAAAACTCTTCCCCTGGCTATTGTGGCTATGGGCTAGAGTCCAAAACTTTAAAACCTACAGCTTTAATGTGGAAGACTGAGTGGAAGTTGACCCCCTAAGTCAACAATAAGAGTACCAGACAATACAAAGAGACAATACAGACAAGGAGAAATTTTAGGGATTAACAGTCAAATATAACCTGAGATTTCTAATTCTCTTTGTATATCTAATGAGCTAATAGAAATCTAATTTGATGGCTTTAGCTTTGATATCATATGACTAAGGTATAATTAACTGTCTGTTTTGCTTAACTATTGGTCTAACTAGAATTCCTTTTTAACTGCATCAATCCATGGCACTGCTATAAATTAAACTTATTTCTTGTTTTCTTTTGGATCAATGAGTGGAATTAAACTGTAACAGAAATAATTATTAACCAAAAAGGTACTCATTCTGATATTTCAAAAAACAATTCTGTTCTCAGAATGACAGGATTAGTTTCACTGATGACATTTTGGGTTTTAAGTGTTAGCCCAGTTTTGAGTATCTCTGATATACACAGTTCAATGCAGGTTTATTTAGTCTTTGACAAAGACATTGGTTGGATTTTTTTAAAGAAATTCTTTTGAAGCAGAAAATTGACTCAATGTAGATTTTTCACTCCATTACACATATTAAACTACATTGATTTGGGTGATGGAAAGAGGCGGAAAGAAATGGAGAGGTGTGGGAGAAGAGGCCAATAAGGTTATAAATTTCAAATTACAAAGAGACAAGAGACTATTACCAACCTTTTATTGTCAGAGAAATGGCGTCTTACTCATGCCCTTGAAAGCAGAGTGTTGGGTTGTCAGTGAATGCCAAGAATAATCCTGTTACAAATGGAGGTGACTGGTTCTAGACGAGACATGAGGGTGGTGTGAAAGTGGCTGCAGCCCTAAACAACCCAGTAAGGAGAACCAGATTCCTGAACACACACACACACACACACACACGCACACGCACACGCACACGCACACGCACACACGTCAAACTCTAGAGTTAAACCGACCTGGCTTCAAATTCCAGTTCACTCACTTATTAACCATCATCTTGGGCAAATCATTTAACCTCAGTAAGTTAGTATCTTTATCTGTTAGCATCTTGGGAAGATAATAATAGACATCTGAAGGTTATTATTAGGTGTAAATAAAGCAATTCCTGTAAAGTGCTTACAGGACAATGCAGTAAGTACTAGTTCAATATTATGAGTGCATTAGTTTCCTAGGGCTGCTGTAAGAAAGCACCACAAATTGGGTGGCTTAGAAAAACAGAAATGTATTATCTCGCAGTTCTGGAGGCTAGAAATCCAAAATCAAGGTGTTTGAAAGGCCATATCCCTGTGAAACCTATAAGGGAAGGATCTTTTGTCTTCTAGTTTCTAGGAGCCCCAGACATTCTTTGACTTATATCAACATGGCTCTTGTTTTCACATAGCATTTTCCCTGTGTCTCTTCACATAGTCTTTCCTCTGGGCATGTCTGTTTCTGTGTACAAATTTCCCCTTTTTATAAGGACACCAGTCATATTGGATTAGGGTCCACCCTAATGATCTCATTTTAAACTGATTACATCTGTGAAGACCCTATTTCCAAATAAGATCACATCCTAAGGTACTGGAGGTTAGGAATTTAACTTAATCTTTTGAAAAGACTACCAATCCATAACAATTATTTACAGATATTTTGCTAGAGATATTTTGCAAGAAATAGGTTAGTAAATAAAGTACTTTAAAATTGTAGAATATCCTTCTCTAGTGATTCATTTTCTGTTTCTTTTTCTTTTTAAAGTAAGGAATACTTGTTTTTGTTTTTGTTTTTGTTTTTTGTTTTTTGTTTTTTGTTTTTTTTATGTAGTGACTTTGATATAAAGAAGTGAGTTTCCTGCTCTTAGCTGAATCTGGAATAACTGGGTGTTGACTGCTCTGTCATCCTATGATTTCCTGGTCTTGAGGAAAGGAAAATTGCCACAGGCGTCTGCAGCTAGGCCTGCAAAAGTATATCCCACAGGAAAAGGGCATGTACTCCTGTTCTGAACCATTTGTTAATCATATAACAACCTCAATTATGTTCATCACAACTGGAAGAGAATCGCTCTTCAGTAGAATTTAAATTAGTATAAATTACATACTTATTAATCAAAATGAATTCTTTTCAACCAATTTCTTTTTTTTTCCTCTTTAATATGGACTTTTTGTGGTGCAGTTTTCTCTGCCATAACCCTCATTCTAAGACCATTTTCATCATGAAAAATAATACCCAAACACTACACATTCACCTCTACCTCTTCATGTGCTTTACAAAATGATACCTATTTTTGCCCCAAACTAGAATGTACTATGAACGTTTGATCTCCTAACATGGCAGTTATGGGTACACCTATAAAAGGTTCCAACTAGGCAACAAAAGAAATAAAAATAGGAATATTTGAGGACACAGTGAAGGCTAGTAGAACATATAGCACCTTTATTTTTTTATTCAGGCCCATATTGATCCACATTCATTCAAATGTATCAATGACTTCCTCTCACAGAATGTGTAGCAGAGAAAAAAAGATTCATATGCCAATGTGAAGAGAAGAATGCAAATAGAGAAGAGAAATTAGTTAATTATATTACAATTTAACAAGATGAAATTTCAAGTACCAAAAGTTTTTGCCCTCTAAAAAGTACTAGCCAAACATAAATTAATAGTGCTCCTGACAAAAAAAGATGAAAGAATCCAAGTGTAGACGTACCTCTATTTGTACCATGCAAGTGATCATGAAAATGAAATTATCAATCAAAACTTCATACAGCAAATCACTTTCCCTTTGATTCCATCAAATAATTCAGAGATTATTTGTTTTAATTTTTTAAAATAATTTTTTAATGTTTATTTTATTTTTGAGAGAAAGACAGAGTGTGAGCGGGGGAGGTGCAGAGAGTGAGGGAGACACAGAATCCCAAGCAGGCTCCAGGCTCTGAGCTGTCAGCACAGAGCCCGACGCCAGGCTCAAACCCACAAACTGTGAGATCATGACCTGAGCTGAATTTGGACACTCACCCGACTGAGCCATCCAGCTGCCCCTGTTTTTATTTTTAATTTGTCTTCAATGATAGTCAATTCTCACTTTAACTATGGTTTGTCTTTACCTCAAAGACAAGTAGTTAACTGAAAATAACATAATCCCTATATGCACTAGGGATACATTTGGCCCCAACTGGGCCTGCAGTTATTGCTAATGGCACAGTAATGGATCAAGGCCACAAGATGGCACTATAAGCAATGGGCTATTGGCGGTTATTTTAATCTGCATCTACTCTAAAAACTGATCCTGTCTAAGGGGCTCTAAAGTAAACTGAAAAACTCTGAGACTGCAATGCAGAATAAATATGAGTACATATTACATAAATGGAAAGAAAGTAGCTAAAATGATTACATAGAAAACACTCTGCGTCTTCTACTACACATAAGAAGCCACTTTAAAGACTCCTATTATTTACTGTGATGAATTAGTTACTTGAAAAATGAAACATGAATTCATAAGGGTTTATTATTTTATGGGCTAAAGAAAACTTTTCCATGTGTTCTAGTTTCCTTAGTCTTTCTTATTTTTAAATACATGGCACCAGTAAATTTATAGTTGAAGCACAGACAGAAAACTAAGAATTATTAGTTCACTGGTTATAGCCATAACATAAACAAGTTTAGTCATTAAGTCTGTGTAATCTGATTGTTTCAGTCAACTAAGCAAGGCAACTGACATTGACAGCTTAGAAAAGTGACCTTCAGATAAAGAATTCTGAAGCTGACGAGGGGCTCTTATCGAAGTGGAAGTGCGTGACAAAGCCAACTCCCAAAGTAGCACCAATTAGTGAAACAAATTAGCAACATATCTTCTCTTTAAGACACTGGCATTCATCTTTCCTTCTCTGGAATTCTTTTACTTAGCAGCTGTGCAATTGTTGGAGGGCTTGGAGGGGCGGGGGGTGGGGGAGCAGTTTACATAAAAATTTGAAATGTGCCAATCACTGGAAAAGATCTACTGTAATTGAGAGTGTCTTAATACTATGCTGATTTTAGATTGGTGCTGAATGAAAGAGCTAAAAATGATGCATAGCAAAAAACACATGAAACTGGTTGCTAATCTGAACAGATTGTAACAGCAGGGCAAATGAAAAGCTAGATAGTCCACATATAAAAATCTCGAATTAATGATCTTCTTGTGAAATCAATAGCATACTGCTGCAGGTATGGACAAACAGCATATGTACATGTTTAAAATTTGGATGTAATTAAGTTATAACATTATATTAGTTACAAGTGACAACATAATGATTCCATATTTGTATATATTGCATGTACACTTTTAACTGAGCCAAAGCGAACCCAGAAAGAAAGCAAATCAAAGTTATACCAGTAACTCCTTCGAGCATTTTCAAATTATGGAGTTTTTTTCTTTATGCTTTTATTGCTGATTCTACATTAATTTACACCTATTTATATGTTTCAGTCCCTAATTAAAATCAAAAGCTCCTTGGATTTAGTAATGTATCTTCTAATTCTTAAGTCCCCCACAATAATAATAATAATAATAATAATAATAATAATGCCTACCATTTTTAATTTCTTATTAGATTCTAGGTATTGTGATAAATAGACATCACTTCACATAAGCCTTGCCCAAAAATCCTGTGAGATTAGTACTAATGCTCTCCCTGTTCATAAAGAGGAAACAAAAGTATAAGTTAATTTGCCAAGTTTACATAACTACTGAGTCATACAGCCAAGCTCTGAATCCAAGTATACTTTATGCCAAAGCCCCTGGCTTGCCTTGTGGAGTGGACGTAGAGGCATGATGGTTGGCAATGCATTGCCTGAGGTCTACCTGGCACCTAAGCTGACCGGCTTTATGGTCTTGGCACATTACTTCGGCATTCTGTGTCCCAATTTAGTTGTTATTATACTACCCTGAAGCTCATATAGTAGAAAGTCAAAAACTCTTCTTAAGAGCCTTTAACTTCCCTCAGGTACCTCCATACTGCAAGTAAACCCTTTTGTGAAACACACTCCAGTTGCTCTAATAAATTCATAAATGTACTGGCATTTGATATAACTGAAGTAAAGTGCATATCTGATTTTCAGTAGTGGTCCTCCCTGGCTTCTGATAGGTGCCACTGTGCTGTGCTCATTAGCATTTCAGGCTATAATAGCTAAAGTAGTGCTTTCTTTCTTCAGCAAATCTACTAAAATGTCTACATGTCAACCAGGGTTGGTAATTGAAATGGACAGTGTAGATGAATAGTAAACCTTTTTGGGAAAACAATCATTTTGAGTACTGAATTTTAACATTACTAAATCTTATTAATGGATTGCCACAGTTTGTTCCCAAACCTGTTTATGTTACATGGCTAAGAAGAAGGGAAGGGAATTAAGACTGGATTAGCTCAATGGTAGGAGCTTGAATTCCCACTTCCCTGAATGTCTCAACGTGGAAGATGACACAGACATACCTATGGCATGCTGCAAGGCTGTGGCCAGGAACCCAATACTCCCGCATACACCGGCTCCCACTAGCTGTGTTTGCTTATCAAGTGTCAACTGTATTTGTTCTCAAACCTGTTTAGGTCTGTTGCTCTTGTTATTGTAAGTTCAAATATGTTTTTTACTACATACACAAAAAAACTTAATTAAAATATTTTTAAATATGAATACAAAATTTAAAAATAAATATAATATAAAATATAAAATGTAAATATAAAAATTTTAAATATAAATATTAAAAAAATAAAAAATAATTATTTTTTCTAAGAAAATTAAGTTGAAATCCAGAGAGTTTGATAAGAGCTCTCAAGTTACATGTGGATAAAATAGTTGTAAAAAATTGGAGAAAAATCATAAAAGTCTACAAGGATTCTACATCTCTTAAGATTTCTTCACAAGTTCCTCTTAACTCTAGCTCCATTTGAAATCAAACTAAATGGTCAATCATAGATAATGCATTATGGGTGTGGTTTATCTAAGGAAAACAAAGTGATTTTCTAGTTAGTGAATCCACAAAGAAAATGCTTGTCCAAAGAGATAAGAGTATCCAATGAATATGCATTAATATTTTAAATTAAAATAAAATGTTTAAGAGGTATATAATTACATCAATGAATTTTGGGTGTGACTAACCAATTACCAGTCCTGACTATATCAGGTAAGAAGCCTTCTTCTATATTATGGTGATCCTGTTTTTTACCTAATCTAATATAGTCCTATCTTTCAGATTTTACAGAGTACACAAGCACTTTAATTTTACTGAAAGAATTGTAGTTTGATAACTGATTCAAATCTTGGAAATTAAAATGTTAACTTTGAAAACTGAAAATAATACTTAGTGTCCAGTTTTTTTCAATAAACATTCCTAAAATTACATCCTTCTGAGTATATATGCAAACAAAGGCAAATTTACCCGTTGATCTCTGCTTACATAGTAAAATCTCAAGGATTCCACGAAAATCCTCTGTCCCCTAAGTATATCCTCACCAGCTTGCAGATGTCTATGCTCCTACAGTTGATTCAATTTTCTTTATTATTTCTGACAGCAGCTTTTCCTACAGTCAGTACTGAGGGCCACAGAACCTTCTAACTCTCATGGGGAGGAAGAGTGGAAAGGGCAAAGAAAAATTATATACTCCAAGTTTTCTCATCTTCCCTAATGCTTGATAAAATCAAGCGTTTCCCCAAGTATTCGACTATCACAGAACAACTTACAGAATCACTATTCTGAGCAACATTCGGTAGTAAAATGTTTACTGTTTGAACCAAATTTTCCTTACCTCTAAGTGCAACAATGAACAAACTGGGTAGTTGCCTAAAATAGAGATGCTACATACAAAGGTGTCTAACACAGTGAGTCATTCCATAAATGTTAGTTTCATATCCCTGCATGAGCTATTTTTTTCTCATCAGAAATAAATAGGTGTTTTATTTAACTGTTAGATAAATAGAAAATGAAGGGGAAAAGAAAGAAAATAGACTATTGTCTCTAGAATTATTTTGTTTGGAAACAAATATTCTATGTGTAACTATTGCATTAAAAAGATAAGGTCTATTTTCTTCTTATGGAACTTTAGAAGAAATTTCTCTGCTGTGTTTTAATTTTTATCATTTATTTTATGTTTTTATTTTTTTGCTTAATACTTTGTGTTACTGCAAAAAGAACCGGGCAATATTCTTTTACTAGCTTTTCAATGGCTCTAGGACATTCCCTCAGAGAAGTTAATGCTTTTTCCTCCTTTGTCACAGTCCACCCATTAAAAACTGACTGGCTGTGTAAAATTAATCACTAGTGAGAAGAGTAACTAAAACATGATTTCTAGTAAGTTAAGCATGAGAAGTCACTGGGTGCCACCACTGACACACACCAAATCTTGTGAGGCAATGTTTTCTCATCTCTTCCAAGTTTTGTGAGAATCTTCACTCTAGGGACGTCTGGGTGGCTCAGCTGGTTAAGCATCCAACTTGGGCTCAGGTCATGAGCTGCTGGTTCATTAGTTCAAGCCCCACTTCGGGCTCTGTGCAGACAGCTCAGAGCCTGGAGCCTGCTTAGGATTCTGTGTCTCCCTCTCTCTGCCCCTCCCCCACTTGTGCTCTGTCTCTCTTAAATAAATAAATAAATAAATAAATAAATAAATAAATAAATAAATAAGAATCTTCACTCTAGGGGCGCCTGGGTGGCTCAGTCGGTTGAGCGTCCAACTTAGGCTCAGGTCTTGTGAGTTTCAGCCCTGCGTCGGGCTCTGTGCTGACAGCTCAGAGCCTGGAACCTGCTTCTGATTCTGTGTCTTCCTCTCTCTCTGCCCATCCCCCGCTTGTGCTCTGTCTCTCTCTTTCAAAAATAAATAAATAAATGTAAAAAAAAAAAGAGAATCTTCACTCTAAAGCCCTAATGAAAGCAAATCAGCCATAAACAAAACATTGACCTTCAGCCTTCTATGATTATCCCAGGAATTTGAGAACATCACCTATTCTCAAACTGAGCCTCCGGGAGTCACCTCTCAATGCCTCCATGGCCCTGCCTGACCTGGAGGCTGGCACAAATAAGAAATAATTCGATCTATCCTGCAAAACTTCTCAGAAAACAAGAGTTTGCTTCTACTACATAAAGGAGTGCAAATCACCATCATCCACCTTGGAAATTCAGTCATTTCCTTAAGTTTAATATTCTGAGGGGAGCCTGGGTGGCTCAGTCAGTTGAGCATCCGACTTCGGCTCAGGTCATGATCTCATGGTCCGTGAGTTCGAGCCCCGCATCGGGCTCTGTGCTGACAGCTCAGAGCCTGGAGCCTGTTTCAGATTCTGTGTCTCCCTCTCTCTCTGACCCTCCCCCATTTATGCTCTGTCTCTCTCTAACTCAAAAAATAAAATAAAAACGTTACAAAAAATTTTTTTAAAAAGTTTAATATTCTGAGATGCCATAAACAAAATGTATCCATTCTATTATTGCTTCCTAAACTCTGTAAACTGAAAGCAAATCCCTTTCTGTCTGTATTTCCAGACCAATGAGCTAGGCCAGCTTCCCGGACATGCAACCGGTGCAGTTGCATAGCACCGCATGCTTACATGAGTCCTAAGCTTGGTTTAATGCTCTATTGTCTCATTACTAAGAATTCTTCATAAAATTATTAATAATTTTTTTAACAAGAGGCCAATCATTTTCATTCTGCACTGAGCCCTACAAATTCTGTTTGGCCTTGCCACAGAGTCTGAACTGTCTAGGCCTCATGCAGGAGTCCATGCTCTCTTCACAGTCTGTGGCTCTAGGATTAAGACAAGAATTAGTGCTAGAACTCAAAGGGCTAGCTGGTCAAGCTGAAGTTCACAGAGAGCAGCTGTGGAGAAAGCCTGTTCTCACAACAAGCGTGCGGGCAAGAAATGTAATGAAGTTAGTGTCTCTGAAATCTTTTTGATTTCCGTAGCCCCATCGTTTTTCCCTTGGTCAAAACTAACCAAAGTCTTCCAGATACACCAGGGTTAGTATGTTCTCTGTACATATAAATGCATCACTTCTGCTTGCAAAATTTCAGTATGATATCTCAGGGAGGATGGCAAAATAGGCTTGCCCACTGAACTTTGGTGTGCTCAGAGTCTGATTCAGTTGTTCTGCACAGCACGCTGTTCAATGGTCCTCAGTATCCATCAGACAGTCTAAAGCAGTCAATAGCCTTAGCGCCTCTATTACATCAGAAAATACATAAAAAAGACAATAAGAGCAATTCACTCTGCTTCAAGAAAGATAAGCAGTTCACTAGAGATGTGGAATGCTGTTTCCTAAAGCAGTATCAATTCTTGATGTGGTTATGAGAAAAAGCTATTAGTCATAGCACAGAATGAATGAACTTCAGAGGAATACTCTGCCCAGGGCTAAATCTTCTTATCACACCCCAAGGTAAGCTATGAATAAGAAAGGAAATGAAAGCTCATTTCCTCTGTAAAACAGAGGATTTCTTTCTGTGAATTCCTTCATGCATAAATCAGGGACTTACACATTTACACAGTGTGGAAATGGATCCACTAACTGACCCACTAGGGCCAAACTCCTAACAGTAATACTTACACATTAGCAAGGCTCTTCATTATAGTTGATGGATTTTCCCACTTTGAGAAAGCAGCTTTCCTGGTTGGCAGATCGCAAAACGTTTTATCTCCTTGAATAGTGTTATTTGTTCTCTGCATTCTCAGTAAGTCACTGCCTCTGGTCCAAAGTTCCTTCAACCTGAGAACAGGTTGCATCTATCTCAATACTAGCAGTTCACTAAAATTCTCCAGTCCCATATCATGTCAGAAAGATGGTGGAACAATGACACATTTTGGTCAAGACCGAATGTAGTCAGAAATTACTATAACATCCAAGTAGCTTGAGACCTTATGTTTCCCAAAATCTGCATTGAAAAAAGAGCCCTAGAGAACTTCTAGCTCATTACCTCATCTGGCAATGAGACTTTTATTCACATCCCAGTATTTCCCATCAGTTGTCTCAAGTCCTTTAAGGAACAAGATGGAGAAGGAGAGAGGAGGAGAGAGACAAAATCAACTGTGTGACATTTTGATCCAACCTAAAACACACTAGTAGAGTTTCAGGTTTAAAAAAATTAAATATATCATATATAATGTAAGATATAATAATTATTACATATATAATATTTATAAACAAAACATTTTTTCTCAGGTGAACTTCATCCCAGCACCAGTGGAGACAGGTGAGGCTGGGGGTAAACTTAACCTACTACAAACTACATATGGTTAGTAATCATGCACTCATCTCAGAAGGAAACATGAACTACTCCAATCAAATAACTATTCAGTCAATGAGAATTCACTTGTATGTTGAGTTTTCTGCATCTCAGATGTTGTGATTCCACCTTTAAAGTCACAAAAGTGACACTTTTGCCTTTTAAGTCATGCAGTTGATGAACAACACAACTTACGATTTTTACTATAAAAATTTACAGTGGTAATTTTCAGAGTTTAAGCTTCTGAGAGAATAGTTTGAAAAAATATTTAAAATATAATATAGTTTTATATTTGGAAATGAAAATATATGTACTGTTTCCATAAAACAAACTGTAGAAATGCTCATCCAGCATTATCTTCCTGGCCAGTCAAGTAGGATTCTTGTAGATTCTTAGTAAGGCATGAGTTTTTTTAAATGCTGCAAAACATCTACCTAAAGGAAAAGAATCATCTCCTTACTGTAAGTTTCAGGAGTTTCTTTTTCAATTGAGTATTTATTAGAGAGATGGGGGAAGGACATTTGGGTCATAATGAAATCTCTTATTCTCAACTTCAGACTGCACAGGAGACCCTAGTCAAATTTCTAACTCTTCTGTAAATAACACCTTACACTTAAAATAAAACTCATTTATAATAATGCTTTTGGGGACATCTGATAACCCTTTGGAGGCTTCCCAGTTATAATACACTAAATAATATTTTACTGCTTTTCCCCTAATTTTAAAATAATATGCTTAAATAATCTTTTTTTTTTTTTTTTTTTTTTTTTTGAGACAGAGAGAGACAGAGCATGAGCAGGGGAGGGGCAGAGAGAGAGGGAGACACAGAATCTGAAGTAGGCTCCAGGCTCTAAGCTGTCAACACAGAGCCCAACACGGGGCTTGAATTCACGGACTGCAAGATCATGACCTGAGCTGAAGTCGGACACCCAACTGACTGAGCCACCCAGGCGCCCCTTTTTTTGTTTTTTTGTAAATAATATGCTTAAATAATCTTAATAACAATAGTAGATTTAGAAATAGTATGAAAAAGCTATACATCAATTCTATTTATCAAGTGCTAACTGAACCTAGCAATATATCAAAACAATAATACACACCCAAGCAAGATTCATTCCAAAAATAAAAGTAATACAAAGTTTAAAAGTTTCCAAATAGTATAAAAATTAATAAAGTGGAAAACAAAAATTTCCCAGAATTGGGATGGGGGCTAAGGGTAGAACAAGATTCCAGGGTGTATGCCTGCAGAAAAAACACTTGAAACAAAATGTTTTATGTAGTGAAATGATAAAGAGAAGTTACTAAAATATTCTTAACATTAATACTATTTGCCTTTCCAATAAACATGTGCTTCCTACTTATCCATAGCCCATTTTCACCAATACTTCTATTTCTTATAGTTCTTAAGAGTACTTTCCACATAGAGTTTTATTCCAGAGGTTCCTTTTACTCTTAAATACATTGTGTTAACTATCAAAAATCAATGTTCACAATAGATAGTTAAATAGTTGCGGCACCCTTTTGAGGTTCTTAAGCCAAGCAGACTACTGATTTACATACCAATTTTTTGAGGATTCCTTACTTTGACATAATATAACCTTGCTCTATCCAAATATCATCTTAAGAGTGTCAAAAGTATACCAGTCTAAAATCTCACCTAAGTATTTTGATGTGATTCCAGCATGACTGAGATTGTTACAGAACATGACAATATGTACTTTACTTCATTATTGACTGGAGAACAGAGATTCTTTTTTTTCTTCACCTTTTTCTTTTTTTTTTTTTTTTCATTCTCAGCTCTTGGGGCTGAAATATATAGATGATTCTCCACAAATCTTTTCTATTGTGGAAGCAGAAATACTGTAGGCTCCTACATCTGTGAGAAGACAGGCAAGGAGCACTTGGGAGACATTATGCCACTGACATACTAATTGTTTCTGGGGACACTCTTCAATAAAAATTTTCCTACCCATAAAATGAAGCTACCCATGTGGTATTGCCCACCAGGGTACCAGAGTTGAATGGGACCACCAGTGTTGTCTGACCCTCTCCCCACAGGCAGCCAAACAACAGTATGGTGTAGAGTAAAGCCCAGAAACATCAGAGTTTGAAGATACAGATTCAGCTCTTAGCTCTGTCACTTTCTAATCAGGTAACCTGGAGCAAATAATTTAAAATCTCTGAATTTCTCTTTCTCCCTCTGTATCTCTGTCTCTCGCTCTTAGATGTAAAATGAAAGTTTGAACAAAATAATTTCTCAAGTATCTTTGCTCTCTATGATTTTCACACATTCAGAGCAGATGGTTCTTAACAATTTTCCATGAGGATTAATCAGGTAAGATTCTTATGTCACATTTATCTCTTTAACAACTCATTGTTCATCATACATGAAGAACTGTGATTTCATTTTTATGATCTTCCATTTCCTACTGATTAGTTAGGTATACATTGTGGCATATTACATATCATAATTTCTACAATTAACCCAACAGGTACTCTTTGCTCTGAGCTGTCCTCTATAAGTAGTGAGAATAGTCAATGCACTGTTTACAAAAAATGATAAGCCAGGCAGAAGGAGAGGAAAGCACATTAACGTCCCAATTCCACTATTAATTTCTTGCTAGATGGGACAGGCTGCAGTCACCTCATCTGTAACAAAAACTTTTTTAAGTTTATTTATTTACTTTTGAGACAGAGGGAGTGAGTAAGCAGGGGTAGGGCAGAGAGAGAAGGAGACAGAGAATCTCAAGCAGGTTCTGCACTGTCAGCACAGAGCCCAACGCAGGGCTGGAACCCATGAACCGTGAGATCATGACCTGAGGTCAACCAACTGAGCCACCCAGCAGCCCTCATCTGTAATAAAAAATTTAACAACTGTCTTACCTATCTCATAAGAATACTGACAGAACCATATGGGTTAAAGTCTCTGCAAATGTAAATTTTGATGTTATTATAACGATTGATGTTGCCAATAGCTTCTAAGATACTAAACGGAATGAAGTGGCATGTATCTTATCAACTTCCAGTTGACTGTCTTGCTAAATATAGCACCAGACCACAGGTCTGTCTGTTGGATAAGCTCCCTGGCTTTAGTGCCCATAACAAGTTCAGTATAAACATTGTACATCGTTGAACCATGAAGAGCAGAGAGTATTTTTCCAAAGTATTTTTCTGGGAATAATTGTGAAGGATCATCTTCTATGTGAATGGCTGTGACCTTGTACTTCCAGCACAAATAGAACTATGTTTTCTATACTGGTCCTAGTGAAGATGTAATTTCAAGGAGAATGACTTATTACTCTGTGCATGGTAGGGGGAACAATAACCCTTGCTTAACCCAATGATCTGTGCATAATCTTCCCCCTGGCAACAATTTAAAGACATGAAAGGAAGAAGCAGTTTGGATTCCAGTTTTCATCTACTTAACAAATCCATGCTGCAGACCAGAAGTTTGCCATAATTTACAAGGTTTTGTTTTCAACTGGATGGGTCTTTAAAGCTAAAGCAACAGAAATTCCCATGGCAACAAACCACAAGTATCAGAATCAAATCTTGAAACAGTGGTCATTCTGGACCTAGAATAAAATGAATTTATTGCCAGTCTTAAAAAGACAATAATAATTCTATCATCCTGTCTCAGAGGTTAATAGAAGAGTAACAGCAAACTCCCATCAGGTCTCATGACTATCCAAATCATGAAAGCATCACGCCAAATTGCTAAACTGAGGCTTTAAAATAAATTTAGAGTCAAACACTGAAAAGGAGCAATGGACACTTAAAGGTTCATCCAAGGATTGTGATTCTCTGTCTTCACAACAGGAGAGAATAATTCACAGCTTATTTTCAAGCCTCATTCTGTGTTTGGAAATAGAAAGTTGGACAAAATGCCTTGAACAAATTTCAGCTACATTAAACCACAAGCACCATTTAGAGACCATGACAAACAAAATTGATGTCAGTATTAAAGGATTTGCAAAATTAATTAGAAATGCATTTTGGGGTGCCTGGGTGGCTCAGTCAGTTAAGCGTCCAACTTCGGCTCAGGTCTTGATCTCGTGGTTCTTGAGTTCAAGCCTTGTGTCGGAATCTGTGCTGACAGCTTAGAGCCTGGAGCCTGCTTCAGATTCTGTGTCTCCCCCTCTCTCTGCCCACCCCATGCTCAT
Source organism: Panthera leo (assembly GCF_018350215.1). Taxonomy (NCBI): domain Eukaryota; kingdom Metazoa; phylum Chordata; class Mammalia; order Carnivora; family Felidae; genus Panthera; species Panthera leo. The sequence continues at coordinate 165,073,101 of NC_056686.1, forward strand.
GCTCTGTCTCTGGCTGTCAATAATAAATAAATGTTAAAAAAAAATTAAAGAGACAGAAAGACAACTGATATGGACAGGTTTTTGGAAATGAAGTATACCAAATAGTCAAGCACTGAAAATGGAACTAAGACTTCCCAGAATGCCATGGTGGACATAATTACCCAGTGCTACAGACTAGGTGGCAGCTTTAAAGAAAAGGTATTGATTTCCCAGTCACTTATTATATGCCATAGACAGTAATTCTTCCAAAACACCAAACTCTTTTCAGACAGACAAGCATGTTCCAGCTTTCTGATAGTGTCAATTAATTCTGAGGAATCATTTTAAATTCTCTCCAGTGAGAGACTTTTGTTATTGCATTTTAGTTTCATTTAAACCCCTTTTCAAGAACTGTGTCTAATAGACCTTCAGAGCATCTCTGGGAAGCTCTAACTTACATAACCTCATTTTTCAAAAGTGTTCATTACTTTCTCCCCCTCTTAACATGCTCTCACTCCAGCTCAGGGCCTCCCCAGGGGGAATTTGCTGCCTGCTTTGGTAATATAGTAGTGCCTACCTTTGAGACTTTTTCTCATTTCTAAATGGAGTGTGCAGAATATGAAGGGGGTGGGGACAATGCTCCTATTGTTGCTGATTGGCAATGGAATCATAATCTGCCAGTGAAAATAGCCTACAATCATATCTAGCCAGGATATTATCCAGGGCACATGTGGGAGAAATAAAAGGAAATAATGGAAAATGACAAAAAGAAATGGCTTCATTTCTACTTCCAATACAGAAAAAAAAAAAAAAAAGAAAGGAAAAAATAAATATCCAAGTATATTTTAAAAATTAATACATTATTTAAACTAAAAATTATGAAGTGTGCTACAGAGTCATCTTATATTCCATTTGAAATTCTGCAAGAATATAGTGTAGCTTCATTTAAACAGCATACTCCACAATTTTGCTAAACATTAAAAAAAAAAACAAAAAAAACCAATCCTCTCAGCTAGAGATAATTCACTGGAACACCTCACTTCGCTGCTCAGTGAAATTGAACACTATTTGCAAATTCTCACTTGCAAAAAGCAAAAGAAAGCTATGGTCATACTTATCCTCACCTCTTTTTCATCCTGAGGAGGGAAAAAGTACATTAAAAACCATAAATGTAAAATGTTTTACTTATCAGTGAAACACCAAACTGGAGTAAAAGGAAATTTTAAAGTATCTACTTCATAGTTGTATGTGTACAAAGTCATCACTATTTTTTAATAATTCTCAACTCATTAGCCTGTTAGTGTTTTTATTTTTCTTCCAGACATAAAGCTTAAACTTGGTCACAGATATTTATGAAAGGTCAGAATGCCTCCAGCACTGTAATTTAGAAATCACGTTTTCCTCAGTCACACCCTCTCCCTAAAATCTATTAAATATGTAGAATTTCACATTTATTTAACCACCTATGCATGTACATCAAGTACAGCACTATCTATGCATTCATGAGTCTCCAATGCAAGGATGCCGCAATACGAAAATAATAAGGGTCCTCCAAGCATTCCAATGTGCCATAAGAAGATGGACAGGCAGAGACAATGCCCACCCCTACTACTTACAAACCAAGTGATCCTGGACACATTATTAAAATCTCTCACATTTAATTTTCCCATCCATAAAATGAGGATGATAACCACTACCCACAGGGTTGTTGGAGATTAAATGAGATAATGTATGCAAAGCACTAATCAGAGTAGGCACTTAATAAATGGTTTTATTTCCTTGTTCTCTTTCTGAGGAAAAAAACAAACAAACACTGAGAGATACTCCATGCTGTTTTGATGTCTAAAATGTGCTTTTCCTTTAGCAAAGATAATGTGAAATTATGTGCATGTGGAAGGGAACAGGTTTGATATGCCATTGAAGAAGAGACAGTTGCCCCATCAAGAATTCACCCTCCAAGGTAATCAGAAAGCCATACTCCAAATGTGTCTATTACAGGTGCTCCAGAGAGCTTTACCTGCCATTAATAGCATGGTGCTTTGCCAATGTTAAAAATGGAATTTTACTGGTGAAATTAGTAATTAGCACAACATATATAAATATGGATGATAATTACTGAAATGAGTGGTATGCAGGATGTGTGTATTGGTAATAATATTCTAGAGACATCCCTCCAACTCTTTTATTAATAAGGTATAAAAATCTAGAAAATTCCAAACTTGTATTCATTGGGATGGACCCTGAGGCTATCCAGTCCTGCCATCCATCTGGTCAAAGGTTTCTGGTTGCCTGATGTCCACCACAAAAGCAACTAGATTCTGCTTTTGAAACTTGCAAGTGGTGTTTTGATCACCTAAAATGAAGAGAACGTGGACTTCATAAAGCTTACTGAACAGTGTCTGAACTATGTGACCTGACTTGCCAATAAATTTTTTGTTTAAATAAATGTCTTGATATGCAGCAGAATTTCATCTGAGATCTGCTTTCATTAAAACCAAGCGGCAAAGTTGCAAAGTTATTTAACAGTCAGTAGTCAACTCCAACTCCTACTTACTGCAAACTTTTTGGCAACTATTATGATGTACCTAGGTGCTATTATGAACAACCTAATAGTTGTGTGTGACCAAACAAACTTAGGCCAGTTTGCTTCATGCTAGCTTTTTTTTTCTAATTAAAAAAATATATTAACTTAGATCAATGGTTAATTAATTTCTTGTGGAATGCAAACACAGAATAAATCAAAGGAGTGGAAATAAAGTGAAATTAGAAATCAAAAGAAACTACTGGCACTTCATCAAGATAAAAAGCTTCTGCACAGCAAAGCAAACAATCAACAAAACTAAAAGGCAACCAATGGAATGGGAGAAGATATTTGCAAATGACATATCAGATAAAGGGTTAGTATCAAAAATCTATAAAGAACTGAGCAAACTCAACATCCAAAATACAAATAATCCAGTGAAGAAATGAGCAAAAGACATGAACAGACATTTTTCCAAAGAAGACATCCAGATGGCTAACATACACCTGAAAATCAGGGAAATACAAATCAAAACCACAATGAGATACCACCTCACACCTGTCAGAATGGCTAAAATTAATAACTCAGGAAACAACCGATGTTGGCGAGGATGTGGAGAAAGGGGAACACTTTTGCACTGTTGGTGGGAATGCAAACTGGTGCGGCTACTTGAAAACACTTCAGAGGTTCCTCAAAAAATTAAAAATTGAGCTACCCTATGACCCAGCAATTGCACTACTAGGTATTTACAAAATGCTGATAGGAAGGGGTACATACAGCCCAATGTTTACAGCCACGCTATCAACAACAGCCAAATTATGGAAAGAGCCTAAATGTCTATAGACTGACAAATGGAGAAAGAGGATGTGGTATATATACATACACACGCATACATGGGAATATTACTTGGTGATGGCGATCAAAAAAGAATGAAATCTTGCCATTTGCAACAACATGGATGGAACTAGAATGTATTATGCTAAGCAAAATAAGTCATTCAGAAAGACCATTACCATATTTCACTCATATGTGGAATTTAAGAAACAAAACAGATGAACATAGGGAAAGGGAAGGAAAAACAAGATAAAAACAGAAAATGAGGCAAACCATAAGAGGCCCTTAAATACAGAGAACAAACTAAGGGTTGCTGGAGGGTGTTGGATGGGAGGATGGGCTAAATGGGTGATGGGCATTAAGGAGGGCACTTGGTGGGATGAGCACTGGGTGTTATAATGTAAGTGATTAATCACTAAATTCTACTCCTGAAACAATCATTACACTATATGTTAACTAACATGGATTTAAATACAATGAAAAAAAAAAAAGAAATCAAAAGAATGTAATTTGTAAAAATTATAATGTTGAAGCTGGTAAAGTTTCAGTGAGTTGACATATGGCTATTGGCATCATAAAGTAACTCCATTTTCTGGAGAGAAAAATGGGTGAAATTTATCATGAACCTTAAAAATAAATGTTCTACCAACGACCACATTAAAAGATGCTCAACATCACTAGCTATCAGGATAAGGCAAATCAAAACCACAATGAAACACCGCTTCATACCCACTAGGATGGCTCTAATCAAAAACACCAATAATAATAAGTACAGGCAAGGATGTGGAGAAATTAGAACACTCATACATTGCTGGTGGAAATGTAAAATAGTGCATCCATTTTTGAAAACAGTCAGTTCCCCAAAAGGTTAAATATCAGAGTTGCCATGTGACCCAGCAATTCCACTCCTAGGTACATTATCCAAGAAAAATGAAAACTAGCATGCAAACGTTCACAGCAGTATTATTCATAATAGTTGAGAAGGAGAAACAAATGTCCATCAACTCAGGAATGGATAAATAAAATGTCATATATACATGTAACGGAATATTATTCAGTCACAAAAAGAAATGAAGTAGCACTGATATATGCTGCAACGTGGATAAATCTGAAAACGTTATGCTAAATGAAAGAAGTCTGTCACTGAGGACCACATATTGTATGATTCCTTTTTACAAATTGTCAAAAATAGGCAAATCCATAAAGCCAGGAAGTATATTGATAGTTGTCTAAGACAGAGAGCTGGGGGCAAATGAAAACGACTACTAATGGGTACAGGGTTTCTTTTGGAGTAATAAAAATTTTCACAAATTGAGTGTGGTGATGGTTATACATCTCTACAAATATTGCATGCTTTAAATAAATGAATTGTATGGTATGGAATTATCCCATAATAAGGTTGTTGTAAAAAATTATTAATGTTCAAACTCCTTGACCCCGTAAGCCTAAGCATCAGTTTGAACCATAGAAAATTACCAATATTTTTGGCCTACAAAACAGCAACTTGATATAGCTATCCTAAGATGGGAGTCCAAGATTTATTTATAAAGAAGTTCATTAGCTGCAATTTTATTATAACATAATTTTGGAAATAATCTAAACGTTGAGGGGGAAAAAAAGATTAAACTATTGTATAGGGGCACCTGGGTGGCTCAGTCAGTTAAGCGCCCGGCTAGGGCTCAGATCATGATCTCACAGCCCATGAGTTAGAGCTCCGCATTGGGCTCTGTGCCGACAGTTCAGAGCCTGGAGCCTGCTTTGGATTCTGTGTTTCTCTTTCTCTCTCTCTCTCTCTCTCTCCCTCTCCCTCTCCCTCTCCCTCTCCCTCTCCCTCTCTCCCTCTCCCTCTCCCTCTCCCTCTCCTTCTCCCCTGCTGGTATTCTGCCTCTGTCTCACTCAAAAATAAATAAACGTTAAAAAAAAGACATTTAAAAAATTAAACTACTGTACAATTACATGGTAGAACATAATGCAGACACATAAATTACCTTCTTAAAGAATTGTTTAAAGCATGATAAAATACCATTATACCCCATGATGCAAATTTGGAATTATATCTTTATTTATAGGCAAAAACAAGTAAATATAAGGAAATACACCAAGAATATTAACAGAATTCTCTGTAAAAGTTAAGATTTTGGGTGATTTTAGTTTTCCCTTTATTTTTGTACTTTGCAAATTTTCTATGATAAGCTTGCATTACTCTTACAATTAGAAAATAATCTTTCATCAAGAAAGTAGGGATGGAAGGATCATACCTCAAGATCATAAAAGCCATATATGAAAGATCCAATGCTAATATCATCCTCAATGGGGAAAAACTGAGAGCTTTCCCCCTAAGGTCAAGAACAAGACAGGGATATCCACTCTCGCCACTGTTACTCAACATCATATTGGAAGTCTTCGCCTCAGCAATCAGACAACACAAAGAAATAAAAGGCATCCAAATTGGCCAGGAGGAGATCAAACTTTCAGTCTTTGCAAATGACATGATACTTTATATGGAAAATCCAAAGGATTCCACCAAAAAACTGCCAGAATTGACCCATGAAGTCAGCAAAGTTGCAGGATATAAAATCAATGCACAGAAATCAGCTGCATTCCTATACACCAACAATGAAGTGACCGAAAGAGAAATCAAGGAATAGATCCAATTTACAGTACACTAAAAACCATAAAATACCTAGGAATAAATCTAACCAAAGAGGTGAAAAATCTATACACTGAAAATTATAGAAAGCTTACAAAAGAAATTGAAGAAGACACAAAAAAAAAAAATGGAAAAGTATTCCATGCTCCTGGATAGGAAGAACAAACATTGTTAAAATGTCAATACTACCCAAAGCAATCTACGTATTCAATGCAATATCTATCAAAATAACACCAGCATTCTTCACAGAGCTACAACAAACAATCCTAAAATTTGTATGGAACCAGAAAAGACCCCAAATAGCCAAAGCAATCTTGAAAAAGTAAACCAAAGCAGGAGGCATCACAATCCCAGACTTCAAGCTGTATTACAAAGCTGTAATCATCAAGATAGTATGGTACGGGGACAAAAACAGACACTCAGATCAATGGAACAGAATAGAGAGTCCAGAAGTGGACCCACAAACATATGGCCAATTAATCTTTGACAAAGCAGGAAAGAATATCCAATGGAATAAAGACAGTCTCTTCAGCAAGTGGTGCTGGGAAAACCGGACAGTGACATGCAGAAGAATGAACCTGGACCACTTTCTTACACCATACACAAAAATAAACTCAAAATGGATGAAAGACCTCAATGTAAGACAGGAAGGCATCAAAATCCTCGAGGAGAAAGCAGGCAAAAACCTCCTTGACCTTGGCCGCAGCAACTTCTTATTCAACACGTCTCCAGAGGCAAGGGAAACAAAAGCAAAGATGAACTATTGGGACTTCATCAAAATAAAAAGCTTCTGCACAGCAAAGGAAACAATCAGCAAAACTAAAAGGCAGCCGACAGAATGGGAGAAGATATTTGCAAACGACAGATCAGATAAAGGGTTACTATCCAAAATCTATAAAGAACTGAGCAAACTCAACACCTAAAAACCAAATCATCCAGTGAAGAAATGGGCAAAAGACATGAATAGACACTTCTCCAAAGAAGACATCCAGATGGCCAACTGACACATGAAAAAATGCTCAACTTCACTCTTCATCAGGGAAATACAAATCAAAACAACAATGAGATACCCCCTCACACCTGTCAGAATGGCTAACATTAACAACTCAGGCAACAGATGTTGGCAAAGACCCAGAGAAAGAGAATCTCTTTTGCACTGCCGGTGGGAATGCAAACTGTTGCAGCCACTCTGGAAAACAGTATGGAGGTTCCTCAAAAAACTAAAAATAGAACTACCCTACAACCCAGCAATTGCACTACTAGGTATTTATCCAAGGGATACAGATTTGCTGTTTCGAAGGGGCATATGCACCCCAATGTTTACAGCAGCACTACCAACAATAGCCAAAGTGTGGAAAGAGCCCAAATATCCATCAATGGATGAATGGATAAAGAAGATGTGGTATATATATACAATGGAGTATTACTCAGCAATCAAAAAGAATGAAATCTTGCCATTTGCAACCATGTGGATGGAACTAAGCGAAATTAGTCAGAGAAAGACAAAAATCATATGACTTCACTCATATGAGGACTTTAAGAGACAAAACAGATGAACATAAGGGAAGGGAAGCAAAAATAATATAAAAACAGGGAGGGGAACAAAACATAAGAGACTCTTAAATATGGAGAACAGAGAGTTACTGGAGGGGTTGTGGGAGGGGGGATGGGCTAAATGGGTAAGGGGCATTAAGGAATCTACTCCTGAAATCATTGTTGCACTATATGCTAACTTGGATGTAAATTTTAAAAAACAAATAAAATGGTGGAAAAAATAAATAAAAATAAAAAAGTTTTACTTAAAAAAAATGAAAAGAATCTTTCATAAAAAGAAAGGAAAATAAAACAAGAAAGACCAAGATGCTTAATGTACTTGGAATTCAACTAAATTTCACTTTTACTCAAAAAAGAATTTAAGTTTTCAAATTCCAATTCAAGTATTTCAGCCTTAAGGTGAAAAGAAGAAACCTTGCTGTTTTATTCAGACAATAACACTAGAATAGTTATTCAAAGAAGACAGTTATCTGTCTTAATTTGAAATCTTCACTGAACAAGAATCCACAACACCCTGTTCTCGTTCTTTAGTAATCATTCTTCCTGCCACGAAGTGCTTATTTATTTCTGATCTGTGATTGCATATCATCCTCCCTTGTCCAAGCCATGTATAAATCAGAGATAGAGTTTATAAGACAGTTTTCTGTCATTTTCCACTTTTATAAGTGGCTTGACTAGTAAGAGTATTTCATGTCCTGCCAGCTAGTAGAAGCCATGGATGTACTGGTCCCTGAAAATCAAAATGCACTAAACTCCTCTCACCCCTGACCTTTCCCTCCCAGATGCCCCTAAAGTCTTGTCCGTCCAGCCCTATATATCTCCAGCCTGGTGGGGTCAGATTTAAGGTTGTCAAGTCTCTTAATGTCCCCAGTTGAGGTGATGGTAGATTGATAACAAGATTACAGTCTGATACTCATGAGCAGATGCAGCACAATGATACTTGAGGTGAGCACAATAAAAAGACAACGGTGTCGTGTACTTCAAGGTTAGCACCTAAGGCAGCCTAGAGGAACTCACACCTTATGTGAACACCTGGAGTTCAGAGGAAAAAAGATAGATTCAATTGAAGAGTCCATCACAATTTATCATAGTTATTTGAGAAGGAGCTTTGGATGAAATCTTGCTCTCTACTAAAAGCCATTATTTTATCATAAGCCCTTGTGATATTACCTAGACTTAACAAAGCATACTCATGTAAGTAAAAGGTACAGGAAAAAATTGTTGAATTATCTAAATCATAAGAATTATACATCTAATCACTACTTAAAGCTACATTATATACCTACATATATATTTCGCTTATTGTCTGTCTCTACCACAAGAATTAAATTTGGAGAGAGAAGAAATCTTTGTCCGTCTTATTCATCAGTTTAACCCCAGTACTGGGAACAGTGCCTCAAACATAGTAGTGTTCTACTAAGTAGAAACTCAGTAAGTAGCAAATGAGTGAATAGTTCCTCCACATGGTGAACACTATTCAGCTGGTAAGAATAATGTTTGGATCAATGATCACTCAAAATTCTCTCCATTCTGCATTGGAACAGTGATAGCCCTCTGAATTAGTTCATTTATTTTGTGTCCCTGCTATTTCATGTTCCTGCTAAATGCAAACTACCTTACAATGTTTTGCAAAGTATATGGAAAGACATAGAAGGATGTCACATCCAAGCACGTACCATTTCCTTGGTAACTCTCAGAAATTGAGAAACCAAGAAAGTAAGAAATTACAAATGCTGGGATTATCAGCCATCTGAAGACATCAGAATTTTTGCAAGAAGCTTATAAATTTGCAAGCATGCCAAGCATTATTTGCATCTGAAATACAAAATGCACCATGTAGTCACTGTCCTTCATTTTGTCAATTGTTGTATTACTAATTTTTTTTTTTACTTCCTGATAATCTGATCACTGCATATTCTCTAAATTAATTGTTAGTCAAAATCCAACTGCAATCATTGAGGACATCTGAAAAAATGTTAAACTATAAAATATTAGGAACCACTATTAAGGACAAATGATAACCACTTTTGGAGTAGTGCCTACTTAAATCAGAGATGTCAGAATAGGACTTAAACCTCAGAAAAGGATTAGGAAGATGAGACCTTTTGCAATTAGATATGAATATAAGTAAAGCACAAGGCCAAATCCGGAATAGAGTGACCATTTTCTATTGAATGCGAACCCCTAAGCAGGTCCCCAACAGGTAGACCTGACTTCTTACCCCAAAGTTAGACTGCCTATGCAAGAGGCAGAGAATAGAGCCAGAAGTCCACAACAATATTTCTCCAACAGAAAAAATTCCCTGAAGTTTAACCTGAGTTCTGACAAGGACTGTGTTGGTAATGGTTTTCATGCAGATCTTGCTTGTTTCTGAAACTCTCAGTCAGATATAGTCCAGGGAACACTTAGAACATGAACAAATGAGTCTCTGAAGCTCTGGTAGTTTCACAGTGATCATATGGGACCTGGGTAATAGCTGTTAAAAGGCAAATAGTGCAATGACTAGGCAGTTTAAATGTAGATAAAGTATTGCAATCAACAAATTATGAGATTTAATCTAAATTTTTCTAGGACTGAAATCTTATTGATCAAATATAACTTGAAATCATGAGCCATCTGCCAGGAATTCTAAAATCTTTTTGCTAGGCACTGATTTTTAACTATAATTTTATTGCAACAGGTTTGAAAATCTAACTTAACTGGAGTGGAATATAGGTAGAAAAGGGGCAAAATGAGGTAAGAACACAAAGGCCACTTCTTATAATTAGTTAATTCACTGTTTGTTTAGCATTTGAGTGTCCAAAAGACAATAGAACATTAATAGAAAACACATAAACCCGCCTGGCAGAATTGCAATACCACTAGCCATGTATACCAGGAGATTTTAAAAAAATGTTAACTTTTTGAAAAGTACCTTTGTGTAGAAACTAACTCTTCAGAAGACGACAGAAAAAATCTGTCCATCTTGCTTCCATTAAGTCGATTTTATTAAACTCACTAGTTGTTTAGGGATTAGCTATTATGGCAGAACTAAAGCTTGCGGCCATGTCTTTGGACTTCCAAAAAAAATCAATTTTATCCAGTCAAATTCCATGCAAGTCACACATCTGTGAGCTGCATTCATTCTTCTGGGACCCCCAGTTTGTCACTCCTATCAGCACAATGTATTCAACATCCCTCTTACTCACTACAGTGAACTGTAATACCTTTTGCACCCTTGACATCGCACCACGATCTTAAACATTAGCCTTTGCACAATCAAGAATAGCTAAAAAATGTAAAGCCAAGAGCTTATCAAATCCTTCCCATTATTTGGCTGTGAGGCTCAAGCCTGTTGCAAGTAACAAAGCTCCAGCTTCTGCAAGTCTCATTAGCATCATCTGTGCACCATCCTCAACACCAATTGGTAGGGCAGCATCACCCATAACGGATTCCTGGAATGTGGCCAGTCCCAGCAGCCAAGTTCAGTTGGCTGCATCCCAGTTCTGCAGGGTGTCTGAACATGCTGGCACAAAGCAGAGCAGCAGGGTAGCTGAACACTCTGAATCATGAGTTGGAGAGAGGTGACCATACGCTGAAGAAACCCTGTAGGGATTAGCCGAAGAACTTCAAGCCACAACTGCTTATAGGTCAGCTGTTGGAAAGTAAATGCAATGGACATATTCTTTATGCAACATTGCAGTAAGAATGGCTCCTTTGGGGACCAAGTATAGGCAAGCTGGGAAGGATAGAGAAGAGCCCATGTTCATTTTCATACCCCAGGTTTCATCTGGCCTGCCCTTACATATTGATAGATCACCAATGTTTGCTCCCATCCAACTGTCATTATTTTATTCTGCAAAATAATGCCTCTCTTTACTCACCCAAGAATAACAAAGTGATAAATTAATTAGATGCAAGGAGTGTAGTGATACCATTTAAATCAGCTGGCTTATACACACCACTGAAAAACAGGGACATTTGCTAGAAACCCATGAAGTGAACCAAGAAATTCCAATCCTCTCATTTGTATGATCTGCCTTTGTGTGCACTTCCAACGTGAATTACCAAACTAGTAATTTGTCAGTATGTAATTTAAATTATTAATATGTTCTTATGGTAGACTATTATTTCACTTAAACTCTAACCACTGCTGATAAAATTATTGCTAATTATGCAAGCACTTTAAAGAGTATGATGATTTTAAAGTCATTGAAAGGGAAGTTTTTAGGCAGAGTCTGGATGACCACCTGTCAGGTAAAGATTCCTGAGGATGAGGGCAAGGTTGGTGGGAAATGATCTTGATGACCTTCCCAGCCTTTTCCATGAATATGATACAACACAGCCATTGAAATACAGGCATAGAATTTTCAAGAGACACAATATGATCCTATGCACAATTATGTTAGATACATAAATAGTCCAGAAATGAACATACCACATTTAATTTTCAATTTATCCCAGGCAAATAATTTACTGATTCTCATATCGCAAAATGTTTAGAATTACACCAAACACAACACAACTGATAGTCTCCAGAAGTTGACATTTTAAGAAATCAGGAGATATAAATCATATTAGGCTAAATATGCAACAAATTTACCACGACCCATATGAACAATGACATAGCAGTTATGTGTATAAATAAAATAACAAATAGATTCAAATTATTTGTTTGGCTTTGAAATAGATGACGCGATTTCATGAAGTTCATTTGCTGTAAGTGCTACCTTAAGCGCTTTACACCAATAATCTATTTTACCCTTCACAACAACGCTATTATGGAGGTTCTGAGGCCAAGAAAAATTGAGCAACTTGCTGAAGGTCACTCAGCTAATAAGCAGCAGGGCAAAGACTTGAACCTGCCTCAAATGCTATCGTATCAGGAGCCTCCTACCCAGCACTGAGCACTGGGCTTCCTTGTTTCCTTACTTGCAGGCAATACTGAAACTAAGTTTATACCGGTGAATATGGGAGGAGGTTGTCTGAAGCCTGCCTAACAGACCAAAGAAAACTAATTTGAGTTTTAAAATGTGAATTGCACAAAGTTGGCCAGGCTCTGCAAGAAAAGGTATATGCTTGCTACTACTATTATAAATAGGTTCAATATTCCTGAAAGGTATCTGTATCTTGGAATGAGAGCTATAAAACTTTTCTTGCCCTTTGACTCAGTAACTTCAGTCTTTGGAATATACCGCAAGGAAATAACACAGAAGAAAAAGGTAATTTGTTCAAGATGCTCATTCAGGAGCTATTTGAATTAGTGAAAAACCAGAAACAACCCAAATTTCTAGTAATGGGACAATGATTAAGCAAACTATGCTATGTAGAAAAAGAAAAAAAAAACTCATAATCCCTAAAAATGGCAAATATAGACTACATTCACATGTGGACATATATGTAAGAAATAATTCTACATTAAAAAGTAGACTACAAATTAGTAGAAGCATTGTCTTGTGCCAAGACTTTTTTTTTTTACTTGTGCCAAGTAAAATAGTATGTGCATTGACAATCCCACAAGACAAATGTGAATTTATAAACAAGTAGATCTTCATTTCATTGTTGTAACTCCAAGAGTGGAACTGGCATATAGGCTATCCGTAATAAAAACTTCTAGACAATTTATATGGAACTAAATTTTTAACTGAGACCAGACTGTATCTCACATGTATTAATGTGTTGTCAGTAAGAGCTAATTTTTTTTATGAGGGCTTACTATGTGCTGAGCACTCTTCCAAGTTCTATCCCTGTATTCTCTCATAAAATCCCTCTATAGCCTCATGAGATAAGTATTATTATTATCATCTCTCTTCCTAGAGGAGGAAATTGGAGCACAGAAAAGCAAAACAACTTGCCCAAGGTTACACAGGCTATGGCGGAGTTGGAGTTTCAACCAGGGTAGGCTGTTGCCAGGCCTATCTGCGGCCATTATGCCACAATGTCTTCTCTTATTTGAAAGAAGTATCTAGGTCTTGTTCTTTCCCATTAATCACTTATAGATTTTTTCTGCTTTTTTCATGTATAGGATCCTTGTAGGGAAGAACAATATCCAGACACACAAGTTGAGATAAAATATTCTCCATCTAGTGTCACCTGTATGAACATAATTAACTTGCTCAAACTGGTAAGACTTCTTCCAAGAAGTAAGACTAGAGTAGGGTTTTTAACTTTAACTTTTGTAATTTTTTTTAATGTAGGGTTTTTAAATCAGGGAATTATAGAGACTAAAAAATAAAATGCTATTCTGGACACATAGGAAAATTGCAAAGGATAAAAACCTAACACATGGAGCAAACGTAATATTCAGTTGAGGTTGAATCTAAGAGATAAGTTGCCTGGGAATAAGTGACAAATACAGAAGAACATTTAAAGTTCTTGGAAAAATGATAATTTAGAAATAAGAATTTATGTTTTATATTTACCTAGTTTCTTATATTACAAAGCATTTGTTATTTACGATCTTATTGAATTCTCATGCTGTAAATGGTGAATAGTATAGTTGACAGAGGAGAGAACTGAGACTCAAAGATTAAGTGTCTCACCCAAAGCAGGGCACTGTCCTTAGCGGGGCTGGAACTCCATCCCAGCCCTCATTCTCAGTAGAGCTAAACGCAGATGCTCTTCAAGACAAAGCCCTGGGCAGACCTTCCCTCTAAATCATTCAGAGCTCATGAAGCCTTAGGCGGTAAGGTATAAATCCACTGAGAGAAGTCCAGAAAACAAATCTGACAGAAGTGCAATCAGAGATGAGAATGAAATATACAAGAGGATCCTTTCAAGTGAAGGAGGCAGAGTGAAGGCAGGAATACCATCCATAAGCTAAACCGTTTGGGAGATGTCGTGGGCAGGTAGTGGGATGTTTGAAAAAACACAAAACTCTAATCCTTTTGTCTGAATCCTTGTAAGAGGCACATGATTATAAGATTCTGTCACCGTTGGTGCAAATGCACAAAGTAACATTTTTGCTTTATCTGTACATTCCATGGAAACATTTGCTTAGTGAATGAGGTAGGCTACATTTTATACATCCCTAAATGCCCTCACCTTCTCACCTGACTCTGTCTTATGAAAACCTATGCTTTCTTGAGAGGTCAGATCAAATGCCACCTCTTCCAGAAGCATGTTATAGATCATCTTACTGATAACCTTGCTTTCTGCCTTGTTCAGCTCCAGGATGGCATTACATATTTGGGATTTATCTTTGTGCTTCCTACAGTCCCAACACAAGTGCCCCCACACTGTAGTTTTTCACTGAATCAGTAGGAAATTATCTGAGGTCCTATCATACTCTCAGTGTTTATAAACCTTTTCTGGGATATGGGTTATTCAAATTCAACTACAGATATGACCTCAGTAAAGGACTCTCTTCACTTAAAAATCTTGTCTCCTTATAATCATATTTTATGCTGGCCTTTTATACCAGAACATTTGCATTAATGTAATGCATTACTAATTAGTACTAGCAAATAGCAACTTCCCAGCTTGAAGGCTAAATTATATAAAGTGTCTTTTTAATCAAATACATGTATGGCAGTCATCAAACTTAAACTAATTTGAAGTTTGCTTTTACCACAAATATTATAAGTATTCCACCAGATTCTATTCAATACAAAGGTAATAAGAGCTTCAAAGCCAGAAAGAACTTCAGCTTTTTGAAGAGTCTCCTTTTTAATATGAGCTGGTGAATAAGCTACTGGTGAAAAACTTAAAAATTTCAGAACAAAAATACATTACTTCTACCAAAGTCAACTGCTCTTCAGGGACAAAAATAATGTTGTTTTTATTAGCAATTTGGAATAACAATTAAATAACATTCATTTTATTGAGATTTTTATATAAGAACTGAGAAAACAATTCTTCGCAGTAGTTATGAAAACACAAGAGGAAGTGCTGAGTTTCCAAAACACAGTTTTGTTTCCCATCATCCCTATCTTCCCTTGGGTCATATGTGGTGGCAGTGTGACCCTCAATTAAAAAAGCTTATGTGTAAGTAAGATAAAGACCAGGGAAGGATACTACTGAAGCTTGCAATGCTTCACATTCTATGTACCACATTCAATGTACCACATTCTATGAAATACTCAAAACTTCTGCTACATTTTGTAGAACACAAGAAAAGTTCTTTGATCCATGAATGGGTTAATCCAACAGCTATTCATGCAAGTCCTGTCCTTTTCAGGGAGAAGAGCAATTGATGATCAAGAAGGAGAGTACAAGTCACAAAAGCATGAAAACTTACTTTTTCATCATCTTCTGTAAATGGAGCACCTTCAGGAATCTTATTTATCGCCTGGGCCACACCAATAATCTCACCATCGCTGCTTCGGATAGGCATGCACAAGAGTGATTTTGTCTTGTATCCAGTTAGTTTATCAATTTCATCATTGAATCTTCGATCCTAAAATAAGACAGAGAAGGCATTAAATGCACGTGCATTGTTATCAGGAAGAAAGGGAGAGAAGTATATTTCTGTGTATGATATTTTATCACTAGGAACTTTACCCAATGAATTTTTAATAACAATACCAGATTGAATTTCATGCTGAAGTCACCAAAAGAACATAAATGAAAATAAATCACGGCCGTAGTTGTTAACCATGGTAAATGAAGAAAGAAGCTTTAAACCTGACTACAACAACATCTCAAAGTTGGTGAAGGGGCAAGTGTTTTTAATGGAACTCTATACTGTGGTATTTATTAAAATATTTTATTTAACATAGACAACGGATTATGAAGTATCATATAAGAAAAATACATAATAAATATATATTAGCCACTTTGAAAAATATGCAGAAAAGCACCACTTTACTTCTGGTCAAAATGTCCTATGAAAAAAGAACCTATGAGCCCATAATGATACTTTTAAAATATTAAAACAAACGAACAAAAAAAAACAGGCTTCTTTATAGCATGTCAGCTTAAAAAATGTAGAAGTAGGGGCACTTGGGCAGCTCAGTCAGTTGAGCATCTGACTCTTGTTTTCAGCTCAGGTCATGATCCCAGTGTCTTGGGATCAAGCCCTGTGTCAGGCTCTCTCTTTCTCCCTCTGCCCCTCTCTCCTGCTTGTGTTCTCTCTCTCTCTACCAAAAAAAAAAAAAATAATAATAATACATATATGTGTGTGTGTGTGTGTGTGTGCACGTGCGTGCGTGCGTGTAGAAGGAGTGGTAAATCATATAATATCTATTTTGCAACTACCAATATAATAACATATACAAGGATCACCAACAGATGTTAATACCACCAGGTAAAAGGTTGTTGTTAAACAGAATATTCACATAGTCTCAGACTGCCACCCCAAAGATTCCCTATTAAATTCAAAGAGAAAAAGATATCTTTATCATGAAAATGTCTAGTGGAGATCACCTTAAACAAGTAAGCAAACTTAGCATTACCACTAATGAGACAAAATAATGTCATGTGCCTCCTGATGGGATGCAATGTGATGAGGACACAATATCATCAAAAACATGTTGTGTTCTTGTCAAATGTGTAACATAAATCTGATCATTCAGGAAAAAGTAAATTTTTAAAAATACAGATTATTAGTCATTCTATCAGAAGCCTGACCTGAACCCTTCAAAAATGTCAATATCGTGAGAGACAAAAAATTTTTAAATAAAAATATATAGGGCCATGGGAGCTGTACTGGTTTAAAGAAGACTTAAGAAACTCAAAATCTAATGTGCGATCCTTCATTGAAAATTGTTATGCAATTTTTAAGGGGGATGACAGAGAAAGTTGAACATGGACATTATATTAGGTAATATCATTCTATTAACATAAACTTTCATAGGTGTGATAGTGGTTATTATAATTTTGTAGGAGAATGTTCTTTTTTTTAATGTTTATTTATTTTTGAGAGACAGAGAGACAGAGGACTAATGGGGAAGGAGCAGAGAGGGAGACACAGAATCTGAAGCAGGCTCCAGACTCTGAGCCGTCAGCACAGAGCCTGATGCAGGGCTCGAACTCATGAGCCATGAGATCATGACCTGAGCCAAGTAGGACTCCCAACCGACTGAGACACCCAGGCACCCTGAGAATATTCTTTTATTAGGATATACATACTACAGTATTTGGGTGTGAAATGTCATAACACCTTCAACCTACTTTCAATGATAAGAAAGACAGAGAAGGAAGGAAGGAAGGAAGGAAGGAAGGAAGGAAGGAGGGAGGGAGGGAGGGGAGAGAGAGAAAGAGAGAAAGAGAAAAGAGACTGGCTCCTGAAAAGGTAATAGGGACTAAAAATGTTCCAAGGAAGATGATAAACTAGATCCAGGCTCAATGCCTCAAGCAAGGGCCTGAGTGAAATGAAGCTTCTCCCAATGACCTCAATATTCTTTCTTAAAAGAGGCTTAAAATACAAAAAAGCCCTGCTGTCTACCACCATCTAGAGCTATGAATTTCACCTGCCTAAGAGCCAAGGGAGACTAGCTGTGGACAGGGTGATAGCCTCAAGACCAAACATTGTTAGCTTTCTGATGAGGTCTGTGTTATCTTCAGTATCACAAGGACAGAGCCTTTAAAATCCATAATAAGGCCTGGTTCTGGTCTGGGACTCATGTAGGCTAACCTAAACCCTTAGGAAAGAAAGAGCCCTGAAGGAGAGAGGGAAATCAAAACCCAAACAAAATCAAATCACCTGCTCAAAATGAGCCTGCAACCAAACTTTCAGAAAAACACTAAATTTGTATTAATTTTTTTTTAATTCACCAAGATTATGACCCAGCAATGGCACTACTAGGTATTTATCTAAAGGATACAAAAAAGCTTATTTGAAGGTGCACATGCACCCCAGTGTTTATAGCAATACTATCAACAACAGCCAAACTATGAAAAGAGCCCAAATGAATTAAGAATGAATAAAGAAGGTGTTGTATATATACACAAGGGAATATAACTCAGCGAACGAAAAGAATGAAATCTTGCAATCTGTAACAACTTGGATGGAACTAGAGTGTATTATGCTAAGTGAAATACATCAGTCAGAGAAAGACAAATATATGATTTTACTCATATATGAAATTTAAGAAATACAACAGATGAAACATAGGGGAAGTGAAGGGAAAATAATATAAAAACAGATAGGGAGGAAAAACCATAAGAAACCCTTAAATACAGAGAACAGACTGAGGGTTGCTTAGAGGGGTAGTGGGTGGGGGGATGGGCTAAATGGGTGGTGGGCATTTGTTGGGATGAGCACTGGGTGTTGTATGTAAGTGATGAATCGCTGAAACCAACACTACACTTGAATTTAAATAAATAAACTTAAAAATAAATAAATAAATAAATTAATTAATTAATTAATTAAAATAAAAAATTCACCAAGGACCCATTCCGTGTCAAGCTGTGAGCTAGGAGATACAGCAGGAAGCAAAGGAGGCACCATCCCTGCCTTCACAGAACTTGTAACGTAATGTAATGCAGGTGAGACAGATGACATTTAAATGTATCACCATATACTGCAGTAAGTAATACTAGGAAAAGAGCAGAATGCCATGAGAAAGACTTAATAGGAGGCACCTATTTCTATGGGGATCAAGAAAGGTCTACCTGAAACCAGGACAAGTAACCTGTGGCTTGCATCAGGAGTAAGAGTTAGCCAGTCAAAGAAAACTGGGAAGAACTTAACAGGAAGCTAGAACAAGGCAAGTGAAAAGTCCTGACGCAGGAAAATGCTTAGTAAGTTCCCCAAACTCCAAGGTCAGTGTGGCAAAAGCACAGGGAGCCCCAAAGAGAAAGGAGGAGGAAGGCAAGGGTCAGATGGTGCCAAGTCTTACAGGCTTGGAAAGAAGTTATTACATTAACCCTAAACGCAGTGCAATATGATTGAAGATCTTGAAGCAGAAGGATATGACTCATTATCCAGCACTTAGCATTCACTGAAATCATCTTACTTGTTTTCCGTCCAGTAGTACATAAGATCTAAGACAGCAGACATTTGGACTCTCCTATTGACTGCTTCATACTGGCATATTGTAGGTGATCCATAATTGTTTTTTTGAGTGATCAGATTATTTTTTTAAGATTCATAAATAAATAAATAAATAAATAAATAAATAAATAAATAAAAGATTGTAATGCAACTATGTAAAACAGAAAAGTTAGAAAGGCCCTAAGGGCCCATATTTTACTCCTTGGCATATGTTTAGAGATACTTTTGCACAAGTACAGAAGAGAGATATACAAATGTAGACTATCGGATCAATTATGAAAAAACTAAATTAAAAACCATTTCAATATCGGTCAATAGAAAAATAAACAAATTATGATCTCTTGTTCTGATAACATACTGTACAACAATTTTAATGAATAAACTAAAGCTACTTGTATTAACATAAACAGATATCAAAAACGTTAAGTAAAACATATAACCTATAATCTGATATCATCTATACAATACTACTAATATTTAAAAACAATACTAAACACTATGTATGAATCCAAATACGTATCAAAAGTATAAAGCATAATGGGAATAATAAACTCTAAATTTATGTAAGTGGTTACCTCTGGGAAGGAAGGGAGGAAATGGCATCAGGGAGAGGTATGGAGGAAGCTTCAACTCTACCAATAGGTTTCTTTCTTTAAAAAAACAAACAAACAAAACTGTGAAGCAAAATAGTACAGTGTTAAGATTTTATAAACCTTAAGGGCCTATTTACATCTAAATGTTTAAAGTATTTTATACTAAAAAGTTTAAAACCATTTTTTTAAAAAATTAAGAACTTTGTGCAAGATGATACAGGATTGGAATATGATAAACCAATTAGGAAATTTCAATGATTGAGTCAAGGTAAGAGGACGGTCTGGGTTGACAGAAAGGCAATGAAGGTAAGACAGATATGCTGGAAGTTGAATCTACAGTACTTCCTGATGGATTGGTTGAGGATGGGGGACTAGAGAAAGAAGAGTATGGGTAGCTCAGTCAGTTAAGCGTCTGACTCTTGATTTCGGCTCAGGTCATGATCTCACGATTCATGAGTTCGAGCTCCACATCTGGTTCTGCACTGACAGCATGGAGTCCTCTTGGGATTCTCTCCCTCTCTGCCCTTCTCCTGCTATCTCTCTCCCAAAATAAATAATTAAACATTAAAAAATTATTAAGAGTATATCTCAGGTTTTAATTTGAGAATCTATGTCACTCATATGTGGAATTTAAGAAATGAAACAGGGGTGCCTGGGAAGCTCAGTCAGTTAAGCATCCAACTCTTGACTTTGGCTTAGGTCATGATCTCATAGTTTGTGAGATTGAATCCCACTTTAAAAACAGCACAGAGCCTACTTGGAATTCTCTCTCCCTCTCGCTCTGCCCTTCTCTCACTCTCTCTCTCTCTCTATCAAAATAAATAAATAAACTTAAAAAAGTATTTAAAAATAAAGAAATGAAACAAATGAACATTGGGGGAAAAAAGAGAGAGGCAAACCATAAAAGAGCCTCTTAACTATAGAGAACTGAGGGTTGCTGGAGGGGGACATGGGCAGGGGATGGGCTAGATGGCTGGTGGGTATTAAGGAGGCACTTGTTGGCACAAAAACAGACACTCAGATCAATGGAACAGAACAGAGAACCCAGAAATGGACCCACAAACGTATGGCCAATAATCTTTGACAAAGCAGGAAAGAATATCCAATGGAATAAAGACAGTCTCTTCAGCAAGTGGTGCTGGGAAAACTGGACAGCAACATGCAGAAGAATGAACCTGGACCACTTTCTTACACCATACACAAAAATAAACTCAAAATGGATGAAAGACCTCAATGTAAGACAGGAAGTCATCAAAGTCCTTGAGAAGAAAGCAGGCAAAAACCTCTTTGACCTTGGCCGCAGCAACTTCTTACTCAACACCATCTCCAGAGGCAAGGGAAACAAAAACAAAAATGAACTATTGGGACCTCATCAAAATAAAAAGCTTCTGCACAGAGAAGGAAACAATCAGCAAAACTAAAAGGCAGCCGACAGAATGGGAGAAGATATTTGCAAACAACATATCAGATAAAGGATTACTATCCAAAATCTATAAAGAACTGAGCAAACTCAACACCCAAAAACCAAATCATCCAGTGAAGAAATGGGCAAAAGACATGAATAGACACTTCTCCAAAGAAGACATCCAGATGGCCAACCGACACATGAAAAAATGCTCAACTTCACTCATCATTAGGGAAATACAAATCAAAACCACAATGAGATACTCCCTCACACCTGTCAGAATGGTTAACATTAACAACTCAGGCGACAGCAGATGTTGGCGAGGATGTGGAGAAAGAGGATCTCTTTTGCATTGTTGGTAGGAATGCAAGCTGGTGCAGCCACTCTGGAAAACAGTATGGAGGTTCCTCAAAAAACTAAAAATAGAACTACCCTACAACCTAGCTATAAACAATAGCTAAAGCATGGAAAGAGCCCAAAAGTCCATCAATGGACAAATGGATAAAGAAGATGTGGTGTATATGTGTGTGTATATATATATATATATATATATACACACACATACACACACACACACACACACACACATACACACACACACACAATGGAGTATTACTCAGTAATCAAAAAGAATGAAATCTTGCCATTTGCAACTACATGGATGGAACTAGAGGGAATTATGCTAAGCAAAATTAGAGAAAGACAAAAATCATATGACTTCACCCATATGAGGACTTTAAGAGACAAAACAGATGAACATAAGGGAAGGGAAGAAAAAATAATATAAAAACAGGGAGGGGGACAAAACATAAGAGACTCTTAAATATGGAGAACAGAGGGTTACTGGAGGGGTTGTTGGAGGAGGAATGGGCTAAATGGGTAAGGGGCATTAAGGAATCCACTCGTGAAATCATTGTTGCACTATATGCTAACTAATTTGGGTGTAAATTAAAAAAAAAAAAGAAAATAATTTGGACTGTGAATTTTGCAAAAAACTTTTTCAATAAATACCAAGGTAAAGATGTTAAAAATAAAAAAAAAAAAGGTGGCACTTGTGATGACCACTGGGTATTATATGTTAAGTGATGAATTGCTAAATTCTACTCCTCAAACTAATACTACATTACATGGTAACTACAATGTAAATACAAAAATTGAAAAAATAATTTGAGAAACTGTGGATGGAAATGCCATTTACTGAAATGGAAGAGATTCAGATGAAGGTGAAAGTCTACGAATAAAGAAAGTCAAGAAGATTAATAAATGAGGTTTTCAAGGTTCCACCTCAAATAGAATCAATTCATATTAGGCATTGGTATTTCTTAAATGCTCATAGGTGATTCTCATATGACAACAACTGTCCTAAATGATGAAGAGATTAGTCAGTAGTGAGATCCATAAAATTCATTGATAGGGAGAGCCTTAAGATGGGAAGGAATAGGGAGAGTGACACATATTCTAGCTGGTTACATATCAGTGGGGTGGACCCTGTTTGATTGGACTTGAAAATCCACTCTGGAGTAGACATGGCCCATCTGCTCTTATTTTTGAGGTAGTCTGCATTTCTTCACCAAAGTCCAACCCCTAAGACTGAGGGGTGTTTATTATCAAACTATCCAAAGCCACATGAGAACAATAGACAAAGGGATGCTTCAGCATGACCTGGGGCACAAAAGTGTTATAAACCCTCCCACTATCTCTGCAACTCTCTGCACTCATCTGATAAACTTAGAACTCGAGGAGAAAAAATAATTATGTTCATACATGTGGTAAATGTTAATTTTCCAATGTAAAAGCTTCAAAGAAAGATTTATTTCATTAAGTTTTAGTGTTTTTTTTTAAATAATTCATCTTAAAATATGCTTTGTCCAAGTCTTCATTACAGAACTTATGGGATAATTCTCACAAACTAACTCAAAAACTTGATATAATCCATGTAATGGGAGGTCAGAAGAGCTGATATAATGGCACACTTTCCTAATGTACACTAAACTCTAGATTAATTATACAATTTTTAAAAAATGAAGAAAGTTGAGCTTAAAACTGAGGTATAAGTTAATTGTAGGAGATGAAGAAAACTATGGAAATAATTATATAAAGAAACATCTTACTCTGTTATTTTACAGGGAAGAAAAGTTTAAAAACAGAAGAGAGCAAAAAATAAATTTCACTTGCCAAGCAATGATCACAAATAAGCGTAGTAGTAGGAAAAACATAGGTCACTGTGGAACGCATAGCTGGAGGCCACATCCAATGTAAGGTCAGAAAAATATCCCAAAGAAAGTGAAATGTTTAAGCTGACACCCAAAGGATCAATGTCTCAGGAAGAGAAAATTGTATCCAAAACCCAAAGGCAGTAGAAAGCTGGAAAGTTTGAGTAACTGAAAGAAGTTGAAGATAGCTCTCAAGGGAAGAGATGGGACAGGAAAGACCAGTTGGAGGTTAACGAAGGGGTGCCTAATGACCAAGTTTAGAATTATAAATTTATCGCAGGAAGGGGAGAGCACTAGAAGGTTTTAAGGTGGGTGGAAGTAGGGGTGCCTGGGTGGCTCAGTGGTTTAAGCATCTAACTTCGGCTCAGGTCATGATCTCACGGCTGGTGAGTTCAAGCCCTACGTGTCAAGCCCCACATCTTAAGCCCTACATCGGGCTAGGTGCTGACAGCTGGGAGCCTGAAGCCTGCTTCAGATTCTGTATCTCCCTCTCTCTCTCTCTCTCTGATCCTCCCGTGATCACACTCCATCTCTCTCTCTCAAGAATAAATAAATATTAAAAAAGATTTTTTTAAAAAGAAGGTGGGTGGAAGTAATCTAAATGATTCTTCACTTTAGAAATACCACCCTGGCTTACATGTAAAAAAAAAAAAAAATGGATTGAAAACAAGAGATCCAGGTGAGAGATAAACCATCTCTGGACTGAGATGGTGGTTAGTGATGGTGAAGGTGATGGGAATGGACTGAGTTGAAAGATATTGAGGAAGTAGAATCAACAGGACTAACTGATTAATTTGATGACAGGTTGTTAAAACTAGAGGAGTAAAAAATGACTCCATATATCAGATCCAGATATCTGGGTGAGTGGTGGAGTGATTCATGGAGTGAGAAACATAGGGAGGGAGGGATTTGGAGGTGGGAATATGAGTTCCCCTGTATACATTCTGTATACATTTTGAGGTTTAGTTGACTATGGGCCACCCACATGGTGGTATCTCCCCCAAAGAAGTGTGAGAGATATAAATATAAATATAAATATATATATATATATATAATTATATATTATTATATATATATAGTTTGTGAGAATATATTATATATATATAGTTTGTGAGAATTATAATAATATATATTATATATAATTATATATATATTTTATATATATATATAATATATATATATATATTTCAGAAAAAGTACTTGGCATGGAAAATAGAGACTTTTTAGGTAAGAATGAGAAACTCTGATCAATTACTTTTAACCTGAAGTCTTCAGAAGTTCACCACACTCACTAGTAAATCTTCACAGAAGTCTAAGGAAGGAGGAAACAGAACCAATAAGAGAAACATTGGGTCTATTTATCACTGAAAATGGCAACTTGAATAGGAAACTAACAAATGCCTCTAGGTCTATAATGAAATATCACATGGAGAATGATGTCCAATTTTTACTCATCTCCCTTAGGACAAAAGAACAAGAAATGATCTACAACAGGAGATATTTCTAATAAATTAAAGTAAGGGCTTCTTTAATAAGGCTGTTAAAATCTGGAATGAGTTTCTTATGATTGTGGTAGACTTTTCTCGCTTCAAGTATTTTTATGTCATAATATTTTTTCTATTTCAAATATTTGAAGTATAAATGCTCTTATAAAAAGAAACACAGGGATCTCCTCAGTGCCTTTTTGTGCAGACTTATTTTTTGCATGTGACAGTCAGCTATGATTTTTAATATTTAAAGAGACAAAATCTTAAGGTCAAAAGCAATTTTTACATTTTAGCAATGGAAGTGAACTGTGCTCGCTACATAGAGAACAGTAATTTGATACATTTCTAACTCGGGATCCTTACAGTTGGAGCCTATTCTGCAAAGTTCCTCAGTTGAAAATGATGCCACATAGCACACCCAGAAAATGCGTCCTACCTACAAGACCCACTAAGGCTGTAGAAGGAATGAACTTCTGTAGTCTGAGTTTTCAGGTCCTTGAGAAAAGAGCTATGCTATGTTCACTGCACTCAAGAATCCCAGCCAGTCCCAAAGACACCTAATTTAGAGACCCATAAGGAGCCTCAAAGGAAAAGGGAGTCCATCCCTTCCTTAAATTTTCTAAGAGAAGTCACTCAAGGCTCTTCAAGGCAGGACCCAGAGCTAAGAATATCCAGGTCTTAGATTCATGACAAGGATGGGTTACATAAGATCTCTTTTATCCTCTCTGTATTTAAGGCTTCTCTCCCCAAAACTTCATAATAAAATTTTCCAGGGCTCACGATTAACTCAAGAACTGGTCTTGACCACCATTTAACCTATAAAGGTGATTGTTTTAACCACAATCTCAATCCTACCTTAGGTTCTTCATAGCCAAAATGATCAAACTATCCACATGATGGTAATCTTGTTTTCATAACATACATATGAGGAAACATGTAAATGCAAAACCCCCCTATTAATTCCATGAAATGTTTAATAAAATTTTATCTGACTTATTGTGTACATAAATTATAGAGAAAAGGTGATACAAGATATGTGTGTATATATGGCATTTCTTTCTTCTACAGACAGTATTATGTATTCATAGGAATAGAACATTGCTAACATTGGAATCACTTGGGAGCTTTAGGGCTGATGCCCTAGCCCCACTCTGACCAATGAAATCATATGGGTGAGAGAAATCATATGGCTGGACAGAAGATATGACTTTGTAAGTCAGGGTTAAGAACCACTAAATTAGATGTCCTTTAATAGATCCAAGGCCTCCAGGGGTCTGAGGGGAATATACTGTAACCCTCAGCATATTAGATTTATTAGAGTTTTCAGGACAAGTATATTTGTTAGCTTTTGTTTTGTTTTGTTTTGTTTTGTTATGTTTTCCATACACTTTCTCCAGCACCCTACTATCTCACTTTTGCAAAGTTAAGTCCCGCAATTCATCTACATCTTTTAAAAATGCCTTATAGAGTTACAATGTAGAGAAGCTAATGGAGATACAAAGTATAATAGGAAAAAGCCATAGAAACTCAAACTGATAGACTGCCAAACTGTCTGAGGCTTTAAAAAATTGCTTTTATTGGTACATCGATTAGTAACACTCATTTAATTCTAATCCATAAAAGCATCTTCTTACATTTGTAACATCATAAACATCACTTATTTTCCAGACAATTCTTTAAAGGCTAAGCTCTTGAAAATTTTGATTTGTCTCTAAAGATTTCAAATGTACTATTCTGCTTTTCTCCATACCAAGAACGATAATTGTTCTGAATTGATGCAAGGCTTGAGATTATATTGCATAAAAACAAAGCCATGGTAACTGAGAGCTAATGCTTTGGCCCTAATTCAATGCTTGCTGAGAAAAGTACAAAATTTCCACTGTAGTTCTTAATATGTATTCACAGAATGTCATTACTCTACAGTAAACAAAAATCTTGTCTCTGAATTCTTTCACAAAAAGTCTCTTAGAGTTTTGAATAATACAAAATATTACAAAAAATATGTATGTTTTTGAGGTTTTATTCTTTTATGGACCTTAAGTGGTATGGTGGGTAGTGAAGCAGTTTGTAAATTCATACAGGTCAGCTCTCTTTGGGAAATGTTTAATGGGCACACTTTCATTTGAATTGTCCAAACTTAATTAGTAGTTAACAGATGCCATAAAGAATTTAATATGAGGTTTCAAAACCACTGTTATTATCATTTGAACTACTATTATTCAATGTCATTGTTATTACCAAGTTGCTTGGGAGGTTATCCATTTTAAAGTTTATTTATTTATTTTTTAGTAATCTCCACACCCAACGTGGGGCTCGAACTCATGACCCTAAGACCAAAAGTCACATGCTCTTCCGGCTGACTCAGCCAGGTGCCCAGGAGGTTATCCACTTTAGTTATGTTACTAAACTAAACTTGGTTTGCTGGTGTTACTTCTTTGTTCTTCCCTTCTTAGTTGGCACTTTTCTTTGGCCCTTATTGTAGTCATCATGGCTATTTTTGCTTATCTTTCTTACAATAAATACAAATATATCTCAAGACAAATGACACAGGAAAATGGAAGAACTACAGCACAGTTGAAACCAAAACTGCAGGTAATGTGGTACAAAAGAAAACGGTGAATTCTTAAACTTCTTTAATATCCCTATTACAAATATATTGTGAATGTGCAGATACATTGTAAGTGGAATTAAAATGCAACTCCATGGTCTATAAGCTTTATTGTGTGTAATTAAAATGTCTGAGAAAAGACCAGTACATGAAGAGCAAGCTATGGAAAGAGTGGTTTAGCCAGGGACACCTTCCTTCCTATCACAGAGTGGACATCTAAGAACTGCAGTGAATCAGGGAGGCGAGGCTATAAGGTAGAACCAGGAGGGTCAAGAAGTCTGTAAATATGAAGAAGGGATGGTCAGCATAGAGTTGTGGTTCAGACACCAGACAGGAACCAGGAATACAGGGAAAGCCAAGGTCAAGACGGTGAGGTATGAAAATCCAGGTCTGGCTCAGGAATACAAATGTAACAGTGATACAGTAGGAGACTTGGTTTCACCATTTGTTTAATAAACAATGTTTAATAAAACGAACAAAGACTACTTCCAACAGAAACCCTCTTGCACTCTTCAAGCCGTGGCCAATTGAGACAGCCTGAAAAGTGGCCCCAGAATGTAACTCATTTGTTAGCAGCTATATCAGTCAGGTCCCAACCTTTCTCATATTTATAGCAAATACTGTAATCTCTAGTAGCATAGCAAATATATATTAATTGCATATTTTATTTGTTTTATCATTAATATGTGGAAATTACTGTTTCTGTTTGACAAAAGTTTAATGTTAAAAAGTAATTTTAAAATTTGCTTTAAAAAGTTCTAAAAATTTTTAAACATTTTAAAATACATTTTAAAATGAATGTTTTTTAAAATATTTAAATCATTCTTTCTTGTGAGAACATGATGATAAATATACAGTGCCTACCTGATATTAAAATATACCTCAAAGCTATCATAATTAAAATAGTAAGATAGTGTTCTAAAAACAGAAAATTTAGGAAAGAGAATAGAAAATGTGTATATGTGTGTGTGAATAAATGCATTTAGTTAATAAGAGTAGCATTTCAAATCAATTGGAAAATCAATTGGAAAAGTATAGGCTATTCAATTAAATGTTTTGAAAAAATTAAATTCTTATGTCATAAGTCAAAATTAATTTCTGAATAAGAAGTTAAATATACTCATCTTCTGGTGAATTGCAAAAGTAGGACAGATTTACTCAAATCCATCCAAGACACATTTCTTATGTTAATGTGAAATTCTAGGAGAAAAAAATTGAGTATTAATTATCCTAGTCAATATTATGAGAATGCACATATTCTACATATTATCAAGTGAATCTTTTTTTTAATATTTATTTATTTTTGAGAGAGAGAGACAGAGTGTAAGCAGGAGAGGGGCAGAGAGAGAAGGAGACACAGGACCGAAGCAGGCTCCACGCTCTGAGCTGTCAGCACAGAGCCTGACACAGGACCCGAACCCACGAACTGTGAGCTCATAACCTGAGCCAAAGTCGGACGCTAAACCAACTGAACCTCAAGTGAATCTTAAGTTTGCACTCAGAAAAGTCAATGGCCTTATGTTCAGATATCAGCCTTTTCCCCCAAACCATTAACCAAAGGAGGCAATAAAAGTAAGATCAATTCCCTCAAAAATAAATAAAACATTTTTAAAAATTAAAAAAAAAAGGGAGGGGGGGCGGCCCTGGGTGGCTCAGTCGGTTAAGCATCCAACTTCGGCTCAGGTCATGGTCTCGCAGTTTGTGAGTTTGAGCCCCGCGTCAAGCTCTGTGCTGACAGCTCAGAGCCTGGAGCCCGTTTCAGATTCTGTGTCTCCCTCTCTCTCTGCCCCTCCCCTGCTCATGCTCTGTCTCTCTCTGTCTCAAAAATAAATAAAACATTAAAAGAAAATTTTTTTTTAAAAGTAAGATCAATTCAATTGCTTTCATTTATTCCATTTCAGTTATAATTCTTATCAAAGGGCAAATGGTCAAAAGCTTTCAGTCAGAATGAACAATGACATGACAAAAAAAAACTAAATCATCATTTACTTTACTTGAAAATCATATTAAAACATTTATATTATTTAAAAATTTAAATATCAAAAATAAAATAATAAAAGAGTAGAAGAAATATAACTGAACATTTGTCTGATCTCAGGAAGAGAAAGTCTTCCAATGCATAAGTACAAAAGAAGGAAGCACAAAAGAAAAGATGGATAATTTGATTAATAGAAATTTTAAATTTCAGTACCTGAAAAATAATACAAACAGAATTAAAAGTAAAATAAAGTTGGAAAAATATTTTTAAACGTAGATGGTTGACAAAGTGTTAAATTCTTCACACACAGAATTCTGGCAAATCAATGAGAAAAAAAGCAATAGGTAGGAATAAGAAATTAACAGAAGAAAAATTCTTGATGGGCTATAAATATGTGAAAACTGTCAAATTACAACAACAGTTATAATTTTTTCTATAAAATTGGCAAAGATTAAAAATTTAAGATGTCAAAATACAAGGTACTTTACTGAAAGTTTTTATGAAAAGTCTACTTTTATCATTGCTGGTGAGAATACAAAGTAGTGTAATATACATGGGGGACAATTTGGAAATAAATAACAAAAACCTTTACAATGTTCATACTTTTCAATAGAGTAATTTCATTTCTAGAAATTTATGATAAGGAAAAATTAAGAAGTATCTAAATATTCAATAAGAACTTTATTATATTGAGGTGCATCCATGCTACCACTAAAAAAGTGTTATAGATTGTTATTACACATTTGAGTGCTTTTATTACGACATGAGAAAACGACATGAAGAAAAAAAGTTTATAAAAGCAGTACTACTTAGCAGTTACCTCGGGGTGATGGGATTACCATCAAGGACAGCACTATAGCTTCAAAAGTGCCTTCCAAAAAGATAGAAATCATCATACTAACTGATTGCTAGTAAAATAGATAGGCAAGATACACCAAATGACAGCTATCAAAATGGAAAGGGGTCAATTCTCATAAATAATATAAATATGTGAAAAATAGTATAGCAGTCTTCACTTTTAGCAAGTTATAGTACTAGTCTACCTCGTGCCGTTATTTTTTTAAGCCATTATCATCCTCCCTATAAAATCTGTAACCATAAAAATTCAGCCCAATTGAACTGCTACACAGAATGCCAAAGGGATTTGATATTTTCTGAAAATCCCAGAGATATCACCAAGATATTATAGTTGGGCAATGTTCTGATATAGATGGAGTCTTCAACTCTTTTAGACTCTGACCGTCTCCATATTTACTTGTTAAACACTGCAACATCTTTGTGGCACAGGATATATAAAATGTAATATATATTATATATAGTACATACAATGCTGAAATTATATGTTATATATATAATTTACATATATAATATGTATTATATATATAATGCTGAAAAACATCTTGATTTTCCAAAAGGATAAATATTAGAAACCAAAAAATTATTAGCCTGATATTGGTTCACAAAACAAAATTCTCAAACTATTAAACTAGTAGATGTTAAGTTTGAAAGAAAATTATAAGAATAAATCTTCCACCCACAGGAGTGTGTTCAACTTTGAAAGTCCAGATTAGAAAAGATCAGGCATCATCCACTGGGAAGAGGATTTAGAAGCAGCATGTCACTATTTCCCAATGACTTCCAGGTGGATCTCAGGGGCTGGTTGGTTCCATATACATTCCATTCCTTCTGTAAGACACTGTGGCCCTGAAACCCTTTTTTCCCATCCCTAGGCCAGGCTCTCTATTTTGCTGGTGCTCATTGTAGCTTGGCTACAAATAAACAGCATTGCTGAGAGTACTTGGACCCCCTCCAGAAGTTCTATGGCCATGTGCTCCACAAAACAGTGGGGCATGAATCTCCAGCCCTCCAATATGAGACAAAGAGCCACGTATTAAGATGAAGGTGTCAATATGTGCTTAGGTCTTTCAGGGGTCTGTCTCCATCAGCACAAATCATTCATAGTCTGAATAAACATGGTCGTGGGCTCAGCACTCAGGGTATCTCTTCCTGGATAAAGCACCAACATGCTTTCTAAGAAATGTTTATAAGAAGGAGCCTTCTAGACAGACACACTGGATTTTTGGCAGTCTTGTCTAAGCTATTCCACCTTGGATAGGGTTAGTTAGCCCCTCCAGAAACTGGTGTTCTGCCTTGTTCCAGATATCTCCTTGGCCAGCTGGCAGAACGCTGCAATGGCCTTTTTACAAACTAGATCAAGCCCTTGGCAGAGTCAAGCATTTACACTATTCATCATATTTTTAAGGCCTGGGTTTGGCCAGGTTAAAAGATTGGACATAATCAGTTAGCAATCACTCTCATAGAAGCAACAGGGTCAGGAACCATTCTATAACTCTCAACTCACTTCTGTGATGTTTTAATAAAACAAGCAATCAATTTAACCAACTATAGTTCTTTGCCGGTTTAGGATATACATAGGGTGGAACAACAGAAGCAGAAACTACAAAAACCCTGGGTTGCTCAAATCTATAAGACTCCCACATGCTCCTTTGGACAGAGCAATCATAAACTTCTGATATTAATGGAAAGTCCAACTTTAAAGCTTCATAGTGTCCCAGTCCCTCTGTTGACTTAAAAAGAAAGAATATCTTGTAAGCACGTTCCCCCACCAAAACTCAGCCACCAACATGTTCATATACAAGCACAACTGATACATCTGGCTACACACTACATCCAACCACAGGACACGTCATACTATTGGTGAAGTTGACATCAAGCATTTAGGAAAACTGACAAAAAGCTAGGTCATCAAGCCAATCAATTTGAAATCACCATGTCTAATCCCTGGTATCATGCAGAACATATCACTTAACCACAATGCACTTTAGTTAGAAAAAATAACATAGAGAAACAAAATATTTGAAAATTTAAAATACATTTCTGAACAACTTATCACCCAAAAAAAATCAAAATGGAGGGGCGCCTGGGTGGCTCAGTCGGTTAAGCATCCGATGTCTGACAGTTGGTGAGTTCAAGCCCCACATCAGGCTCCCTGCTGTCAGTTCAGAGCCTGGAGCCTGCTCCGGATTGTGTCTCCTTCTCTCTCCACCCCTTCCCCACTCGTGCTCTGTCTCTCTCTCTCTCAAAAAAAATTGAATAAATGTAAAAAAAAATTATAAAAAAATCAAAATGGGTATTATAAACTTTTTATAAAATATTTAAATAACAATATAATGATATAAATATTATGTACCAAACCTGTAGGACACAGTTATAGAGGTTCCTAAAGTTTTAGTCTTAAACGTTCACATTAGAAAAGAATGAAAAGTTCAACTTAATGAAGAGAATGTCCCAACACAAGGAATTAGAAAAAAAGAACAGCAAACTAAACTCAAGAAAATGAGAGAAAATAATAAAAATAAGAGAAGTGAACGAAAAAGAAAATAAACATCTAATGAAGAGAGTCAACAAAGGTCAAAAAAAGGAATAAAATATACAAGTGTAGAGAAAATAATCAATGGGGGGGAGAGAAAGGCATTAAAATTTTTTAAATCAGGAATAAAAACAGGTGAAGCTACAGTTGCTATAGAGATTAAACAAATAAAATGTTATAAACAACTTTATGCCTACAAATTTGAAAACTTAGATGAAATAAACAGATAAATAAGGTTAATAAAAACCATCTCTTTCAAAAAAGAGAGAACATACAGAAGTGCTAATGCATAGGGGCACATGTACCCCAATGTTTATAGCAGCACTTTCAACAATAACCAAATTATGGAAAGAGACTAAATGTCCATCAACTGATGAATGGGTAAAGATGTGGTTTATATATAGAATATATATTTATGTGGTTTATATATAGAATACTACTTGACAATGAGAAAGAATGAAATCATGTCATTTGCAACAACGTGGATGGAACTTGAAGGTATTATGCTAAGTAAAATAAGTCAGTCAGAGAAGGACAGATATCATATGTTTTCACTCATATGTAGATCTTGAGAAACTTAACAGAAGACCATGGGGGAAGCGAAGGGGAAAAAAATAGTTACAAACAGAGAGGGAGGGAGGCAAACCACAAGAGACTCTTAAATACAGA
Organism: Panthera leo; assembly: GCF_018350215.1. Classification (NCBI taxonomy): domain Eukaryota; kingdom Metazoa; phylum Chordata; class Mammalia; order Carnivora; family Felidae; genus Panthera; species Panthera leo. The sequence goes on from NC_056686.1 coordinate 165,106,900, forward strand.
GAACAAACTGAAGGTGGATGGGAGGATGGGGGAGGGGGGAAATGGGTGATGGGCATTGAGGGTGAGGGCACTTAGGATGAGCACTGCATCACTGGGTGTTGTATGTATGCCAATTTGACAATAAATTACAAAAGAAAGAAAGAAAGAAAAGAAAGAAAGAAAGAAAGAAAGAAAGAAAGAAAGAAAGAAAGAAAGAGAAAGAACACAAAGAGTCTTATAAGCTTTAAAGAAATTGAATCAGTAGTTTAAAATAGTCCCATTATCAGGAAACCATCAAAACCCTAGAGGAGAAAGCAGGAAAAAACCTCTCTGACCTCAGCAGTAGCAATTTCTTACAGGACACATCCCCAAAGGCAAGGGAATTAAAAGCAAAAATGAACTACTGGGACCTTATGAAGATAAAAAGCTTCTGCACTGCAAAGGAAACAACCAACAAAACTAAAAGACAACCAAAGGAATGGGAAAAGATATTTGCAAATGACATATCAGACAAAGGGCTAGTATCCAAAATCTATAAAGAACTCACCAAACTCCACATCCCAAAAAACAAATAATCCAGTGAAGAAATGGGCAGAAAACATGAATAGACACTTCTCTAAAGAAGACATCCAGATGGCAAACAGGCACATGAAAAGATGCTCAACGTCACTCCTCATCAGGGAAATACAAATCAGAACCACACTCAGATATCACCTCATGCCAGTCAGAGTGGCTAAAATGAACAAATCAGGAGACTACAGATGCTGGAGAGGATGTGAAGAAACAGGAACCCTCTTGCACTGCTGGTGGGAATGCAAACTGGTGCAGCCGCTCTGGAAAACAGTGTGAAAGTTCCTCAAAGAATTAAAAATAGATCTACCCCATGACCCAGAAATAGCACTGCTAGGAATTTGCCCAAGGGATACAGGAGTGCTGAATGAAATATGACGTTTTGTTTTTTTTGTTTTTTTTTTTCTTAATTTTTTTTTTAACGTTTATTTATTTTTGAGACAGAGAGAGACAGAGCATGAACAGGGGAGGGTCACAGAGAGAGGGAGACACAGAATCTGAAACAGGCTCCAGGCTCTGAGCTGTCAGCACAGAGCCCGACGCGGGGCTCGAACCCACCGACCGCGAGATCGTGACCTGAGCTGAAGTCGGACGCTTAACCGACCAAGCCACCCAGGTGCCCCTGAAATATGACGTTTTGTAGCAACGTGGATGGAACTGGAGAGTGTTATGCTAAGTGAAATAAGTCATACAGAGAAAGATAGATACCATATGTTTTCAGTCTTATGTGGATCCTGAGAAACATAACAGAAGACCATGGCGGGGTGGGGGGGGGGGGAGAAAAAAAAAGTTAGAGAGGGAGGGATTCAAACCATAAGAGACTCTTAAAAACTGAGAATAAACTGAGGGTTGATGGGGGGTGGGAGGGAGGGGAAAGTGGGTGATGGGCACTGAGGAGGGCACCTGTTGGGATGAGACTGGGTGTTGTATGGAAACCAATTTGACAATAAATTTCATATAAATAAATAAACAAACAAACAAACAAAATAGCCCCATTAAGTGCATGCCACAGCACACACAGAAAGATAGATGGATGAATTTCTAGAAAATTCTACCATTCAAGCATTAAGCAATTCTAATCTTACAAAAACTATTCCATACAATGGGAAAAGATTCATTTGTACCTTTCTAAATCTGACAGAGGTATTATTAGAAATGAAAAATATATGCCAATCTTACTTAATGAGTGAATATAGATACAAAAACCCTGAAAATAAACATTTTTATAAAACGAATCACAGTGTATATAAATAGGATAACTTATTAAGACTAAGTTGGTATTTACTAGGAATTCTACATTGCTTTATCATGAGAAGATCAATTAAAGTCATTCAACACATTAACAATTTAAGGTGAAAAAAATTATATCTAGACAGAGGCAAAAAAAATGGATAAACTACTACATCCATTTATGATTTAAAGAAAAGAAGAAAAATAATCTCCTTAACAAACTGGGAATTGAAGGCACTTTCTTCACCCAAAAAAGGGCATTTCAAAAGACCCACAGAAACCTCATACCTAACAATGAGACTTTGAAAGCATCCTCTATAAAGCTCAGGTTCTAGGATGCCTATTTTCATCAATCTTATTCTACATTATACTGGAGGTCCTTGCACAGTAAAGCAAGAAAAAGTAATAAAAGGTAAAGGATTGGAAAGAAACAAAAACCTTTAGTAGTTGTAGATTATATGATTGCTTACATAGAAAATCTAAAAAAAAAATCTTAACACATAGGGATTACTTAATAAATGTTTGCTGAGGAAATAAGCAATAAAATAGTTATGAGGATTAAGTGAAATAAACTGTTGACTATTGGGCACATAGAAGAAATTTAATAAATTCTAATTTCCTTTCCCTTAAAATTTACTTTTTAGGTATCTATGCCATGTGGGAAAAATTTTTTTAAGTAAAAATGTAAATTAATAAGAGAAATGTTAGAGTCAAAATCAATACAGGGAAGTAAATTATATTTCTACATACCCACAACAATTAGTTAAAATGTAAATTTTTCAAACATGCAATTTAAAATAGTGATAAACATGGGGCATCTAGGTGCTCATTCGGTTAAGTGTCCGACTTTGGCTCAGGTCATGATCTCACAGTTTGTGAGGATTCAAGCCCTGCATTAGGCTCTATGCTGACAGCTCAGAACCAGGAGCCTGCTTCGGATTCTGTGTCTCCCAATCTCTCTGCCTCTCTCTCTCCCTTCCTCAAAAATAAATAAACATTAAAAATAAATAAACAAATAAGTAAATAATATAGCAACAAACACTTTTAAATATGTAGGATAAAAAAAAGAATATTAAGCCTTCCATAGAGAAAACTAAGACATTAAAGAAGATTAAATAGGAAGATCTATCATATTATCAAGGAGGAAGACTAAATATCATAAAGTATATCGTAATTCTCTCCAAATTGATCTATAACTTCACCACAATCCTAACAGAAACTCATCAAGTTGATTACAGAATATACAGGAAAGAAAGAGGGCCAAGAAAAGACAAGATACTCCTGAAGAACAAGGTTGGGGGTGGGATTGGAAGATTCTCTCTACCAGAAATCAAGACTCACCATAGCCCATGGAAATTAGGGCAGCGTGATACTGGTGCAGGCATAGACTAATAGAGCAGAGGAAGAATAAATAGCCTAGTAATAAACCCGTGTTTATATGGAAAATGAATTATGACAAAGCAAACATTACAAATCATGAGAAAATGTGATCTAATCAATAGATGACACAAGGTCAATTGTTTATCCAAATAGCAAAAAAAAAAAAAAAAAAAAAAGAATTTGTATCCCTGTTTTACACTGTAACACATAAACCAATTGAAATTAAATACCTGACAAAAAAAAGTTATAAAATTTGCCAAAGATGATACTGAATATTTTACTTTATAACCTTTTGTTTCTTAAACAAGAAGCAAACAATGCAACATTTCATAAGAAGATTGATAAATTATATTAAATTAAGAATTCGAGCTCACCCATTAGCAATGAAAACCAAGCAACAGAGAAGAAAAAGATATTTAAAATATATATAACTGTTAAGGAGGTTGGTGCTCAGAAGAGAGAGAGAGAGAGAGAGAGACAGAGACAGAGAGAACTCTTACAAATCAGTAAGAAAAAGATAACTCAGTAAGAAAAATGGGCAACCGACATGGACAAGTATTTCACAAAAAAGGTGCCCCAATTTTCCTCTTTAATGACCAGGAAAATAAAAATTGAAACCACAATGAGATACAATATTCAACACACCAGATTGGCAAAAACAAAAAATTCTAGGGGCACCTGGGTGGCTCAGTTGGCTGAGCATCCAACTTCAGCTCAGGTCACGATCTCATGGTTCATGAGTTCGAGCCCCACATCGGGCTCTGTGCTGACAGCTCAGAGCCTGGAGCCTGCTTTGGATTCTGTGTCTCCTTCCCTCTCTGCCCCTCCCCTGCTTGCACTCTGTCTCTCTCTCTCTCGCAAAAATAAATAAAAATTAAAATAAATAAATAAACATACATAGATGGCAAAGCCATAAAAACAAAACAAACAAACAAAACCAAGGAAATAATCAATCACACAATACCCAGGGAGGTTCAGGAGGGAGAGCGATATAATTATGAAGGGACAGCAGAAGACTTCAGTACTAATGACTATGTTTTCTGTTTTAACCTGGTGTAAGTAGAAGAATGTCCAATTTATAATTATTCTTTATGCTAGACATATACATTTTCTTCTCCCCCTTGGATAGATAATATATTTCACAGTCTTCAAAAAAGGCAAAGGACAATACAATGAAAACTGAAAGGCCAGAGTTCTGGTCACTGCCAGTATGTTCAGCACACATTCTGTTTTTCCTTTAATTTTCAGAGTTCTAAAGGGTATGCTTTGGCAACGTACATGAGCAGTGAACAACCCAATTCTCAGTATGTTAATGGGAACACTGTGGTTAAACCACTAAACTAAAACTTTACTCTATGGGATTACTGGTACTAAAACAGAATGTTTACTCCAAGAACTATACACTTCAGTTTGTTAACTTTTTCATCCTTGTATAGTGTGTTGACATTACCGTGTATTAAAGATAAACTGCTAAAAAGGATTACCTTCCTTCTCTACCTTCCTTTCCACAGTGTTTTGTCAACATAACTTTTATGACTTTGATACTGCTGACATTTACTTTTTTTTAATTTAAATTCAAGTTAGTTAACATATAGTATAGTAATGGTTTCAGGAATAGAATTTAGTGATTCATCACTTACATATAATACCCAATGCCCTGTTTGTTCTCTGCATTTAAAACTCTCTTATGGTTTGCTTCCCTGTCTGTTTTTATCTTATTTTATTTTCCCTTCTCTTCCCCTATGTTCATCTGTTTTGTTTATTAAACTCCACATATAAGTGAAATCATATGATATTTATCTTTGACTGACTTATTGCGCTTAGCATAATACACTTCAGTTCCACCCACATTGTTGCAAATGGCAAGATTTCATTCTTTTTGATCACCAAGTAGTATTCCCTTGTATATATACACCACATCTTCTTTATTCATTTGTCAGTCGATGGACATTTGGGCTGTTTCCATAATTTGGCTATTGTTGATAGTACTGCTATAAACATTGGGATGCATATATCCCACTGAATCAGCATTTTTGTATCCTTTGGATAAATACTAGTAGTGTAGTTGCTGAGTTCTAGGGTAGTTCCATTTTTAACTTTTTAGGGAACCTCCATACTGTTTTCCACAGTGGTCATACCAGTTCGCATTCCCACCAGCAGTGTAAAAGTTTCCCTCTCTCTGCATCCTCGCCAACATCTGCTACATCCTAGTTGTCCATTTTAGTTGGTCTGACATGTGTGAAGTGGTATCTCAGGATGATTTTGGTTTGTATTTCCCTGATGATGAGTGGTGTTGAGCATCTTTTCATGTGTCTGTTAGCCCTCTAGATGTCTTCTTTGGAAAAGTGACTGTTCACGTCTTTTGCTAATTTCTTCACTGAATTATTTGTTCTGTGAGTGTTGAGTTTGCTCAGTTCTTTATAGATTTTGGATACTAACCCTTTATCTAATATGTCATTTGCAAATATCTTCTCCCATTTCATCAGTTGCCTTTTAGTTTTATTGTTTCTTTTGCTGTACAGAAGCTTTTTATCTTCATGTGGTCCCAATAGTTCATTTTTGCTTTTGTTTCCCTTGCCTCCAGAGAGAGACATGTCTAGTAAGAAGTTGCTGCGACTGAGGTCAAAGAGGTTGCTGCCTGTTTTCTCCTCTAGGATTTTGGTGGTTTCCTATCTCACATTTAGATCTTTCATCCATTTTGAATTTATTTTTGTGTATGGTGTAAGAAAGTGATCCAGGTTCATTCTTCTGCATGCTGCTATCCAGTTTTCCCAACACCATTTGCTGAAGAGACTATCTTTTTTCCATTGGATATTCTTTCTTACTTTGTTGAAGATTCGTTGACCACACAGTTGTGTGTCCATTTCTGGGTTCTCTACTCTGTTCCATTGATCTCTGTGTCTGTTTTTGTTAGTACCATACTGTCTTGATGATTACAGCTTAGCAATACAGCTTGAAGTCCAGAATTGTGATGCCTTCAGCTTTGGTTTTCTTTGTCAATGTTACTTTGGCTATTCAGGGTCTTTTCTGGTTCCATACAAATTTTACAATTGCTTATCCTAGACCACAAAGCTATGAAACTTGAAGTTAGCCACAAGAAAATATTTGAAAAGACTACAAATACTTGGAGGTTAAAGAACATCCTACTAAAGAATTGCTGACATGTAATTTTAAGTTAAAAAACTAATCAGCAAATATAGATTGATGATAATGAGCAGACATATTTTTTAACTATGTCATTTCTCCAAAGAAGTATTAACCTCTACATGAATAAAACCTACAATGAGCTCTTTTTACATGCAAAAAAAATTTTTTTCAAAAATAGCAGAATCCAATATTTAAGTCCATGTGCCAATAGTTCTCCAGTTTTTCCATAACATTTTATATGACAGATGTCATTGTCAAGATACCAAAACACTTAATTCCCCTTTTGAAGTACTATCTGTCCAGTTTCACACCTTCCCCATATCCTTTCTATAAGAAAAGACAGTATTTAAAGCATTATCCCCCTAAATGTTACATTATATTTAGCTGAACCTGTCTGTGAATTCAAGGACTCTCTTGAGCATAAGTTTGTCATAAGATTTATATTTATTATCTGCTAGAAACTTCAGATGATCACAAAAATAACTTTCCCACATTAAGGTTTTCCTGGGGTGCCTGGATGTCTCAGTCAATAGAGTACCCAACTCTTGATCTCAGGGTCATGTGTCCAAGCCACATGGATGTAGAGATTGTTAAAAAAAAAAGTAATTTAATTTTTTTAAAAGAGCACCTGTATCCCTGTTAAAAAAAGTTTCTCCTTTCTTTTCAAAAAACTTTAAAGAAATTGTATAAATCTTACTATTCCTTTTACCTATTTCTGTACGGGTCTAAGTGATGAGCACGCTGTCTTGCATGAGCAAAGGAGATTATTAGTAAATGGGGTCATTTTCTGACATAGGCTCAGCTGGCTTCACATACCACATAAATAGTTTCTGTGCAAGAATTCTAAAGATACATATAATTAATAAAATCCATATTAGTTATATATTTTATCTATTTTTATATTATAAAACATCTAACTTTCACTTATATATACAATTTTAAAGGGTAAGTGGCTAACCAAAATTAGCAAACTTGTATGAATACTGGAAGAAATTAAAGTGTCGGTAATCAGTTTTACATTATACACCTTCCATTCTCTCTGAAATGGGCCTGAGTATGTGATTTTGTTAAGTAATATTCAGAATTGTAAGACTAATTTTAAGATCCTGAAAATATATGATATTCTGCAATGAAATCTCAAAAATTACTATCACACATAGAAGTTTTTAAAAAAACAACAGTTAGGGGAAAGAGTACTGTAACCAAAGCATTGTTTCTAGCTACAAAACTGCTTTGTATCAACCTCGTACTAAGTCACCGTAGCAGGCAACAAGAGATTTAAAAATTCCAAATAATTCACTAACATTGAACCACAAAGTTTCCAAGCAAGTATAACACCCATCTCCCCCTTGGCTGACATAATATTTTGACCAGGAATGAGGTATCCTTTTGACTCCACTTTTTGTTATTAAAGATGTATTTTGTGAGCTTAATTGCAACTCAACTTTGACAGCAGGGGCTAACAAAGGATTTAGGCTGCCTCTATTTTGTGGTTCAGGGTACTAAAGAAATATATCCAAAACACCAATGACAGAAGATTCTAATGCCTCCAATGGCTCTGCTCTTGTCAACTGGGAAGAACACCTTGGGAACTGCACAGTAGGTATTTTACATATATGCAAATTAAGGTAATGAGTAGTTAAGCAATGCACCCAAGGCCATGGGCAATAAGTGACTCGGACTGGGTATTAACAGAAGGCTGCTTGATTTTTCAAATCCATACAACACACCATGAACTCAGGTTTCATATGCCACCTAATCTGAACCTTAATTATAAAAATTGGAACCAACTTTGGTCCAGATCCACAAAGGGTAGTAAAGACTTACAATCAGAATAAAAATTTCCCTTATTTCACCCTGTGCTTCTGAATTTGATCTCGATTGAGGTCTTATGGATGTTAAGCCCCTTAGTAATTTATCACGATTGACTCCAAATGTGAGATATAGAGTGACATGTTGAGGAACAAAAATTGGCCTTATTTCCTTGACCTGTCTTCTTGGACCATCCACCAATAGGACATCTGACACCATCTTTTCAGATTGGCCTCTTCCATGAAACAGGATCATGGAAATTCTTTAAACTCAACTTCTTTAAAAAAATTCTTTAAAGTCAACTGAGATAAAAGCAAATGAGAAATAATCCTGATAATCCATATTTTTGCAAATAACTGATTTAGAGGTATACCTGCTGCAGTAGTGATCTGAGATAAAACAATCTCCTTAAAACCATCATGAGAAGTAATTACCACAACTAAAATATTCTTCTATGGTCCTGCAAAAATCAGTACATCTTAGTCAAGGTTTCTTAATAAATTTCCAAGGAAAGAGAAGTACTTTTGATAGGTCTTGACAGGGACCCTAAGCCCTATTCCTGTCTCCTCTAACAGTCAACTGAAGGCTCAGGACACTGGATCTAAATCATTGTGTGGTACATCAGATGCCTTGGTTAGGTGTAAGGATGTGCTATTCATGAGGTCAAAATGTGGAAGACAATAGCAAACATAGGTAGCATTTGAAGAGAAGACCAAATCAGAAAACAGGGAAGAGTATGTTTAAAAAAAAAAAAAAAAAAAAAAGTCAATCAGAGGAGCAAGGAAGAGAGAAACAATCAAAGTATAATGTTTGAAACAAAAAGACTGGGAAGTTCTGAGTGCTTGGTGGGAGGCAATGCCTGAAACAATTTCCTGACATGAGAGGATAAGGGCCCCCTTGTGTGTGGGTAGTAAGGAACCCATTTAAGATGCTGAAGGGGAAGATTTTATGGTTTATTTTTTCCTTTTACAGCATACAAATGAATTATAAGCCTTTAGACACAGATTGTAACCAACACTGTCATAAAGACCATTTCTGGTTATGGTTCACGCAATGTGGCCTTACTATTACAATCCTACCTAGCTGATATTAGGTATTCAGTACACATTTCTGAAGCAGAATTTAATAAATGACTTTTTGATGAGAACCAAAGCTATTTTCCTCACAGACAGTATCTATCATGGCAGATGATTCACACTGATGCCTTACAAATAGCATGAATTCCTTAAGACATTTCTCCATTGGGCCCTCCTTTCATACTAATTTCAAGATATTAGCCAAACCCAAAGGGTTTGGGTGGCTCAGATGGTTAAGTATCTGACTTCGGCTCAGATCATGATCTCCCAGTCTATGAGATCAAGCCCCATGTCCGGCTCTGTGCCGACAGCTCAGAACCTGGAGTCTGCTTTGAATTCTGTGTCTCCCTCTCTCTCTGACCCTCCCCAACTTGTGCTCTGTCTCTCTCTCTCAAAAATAAATAAACATTAAAAAAAAAAAGTTAAAAAAAAAAGATATTAGCCAAACCCTGCAGTGCTAAGTGTAGGTATGTATGTATGTATGTATGTATGTATGTATGTATGTATGTATATGAAGAAAGGTCAGGGTTCTACTGACATTAACACTTGTCTTGAAGAGGGCCACCTGGGTGGCTCAGTTGGTTGAGCGTTCTAACTCTTGATTTAGGTTCAGGTCATGATCCCAGGGTTGTAGGATTGAGCCTCATGTCAGGCTCCACATTGAGCATGGAATCTGCTTATTCCCCTCTCTCTCCTTCTGCCCTTCCCCTCACTCTCTCTCCCTCTCTGTCTCTCTAAAATTAAAAAAAAAAAAAAACAAAACAAAAAACAAAAACCTTGCCTTGAAGACAGAGCAGCTACATGATACACAATCTGGCTTTGTGGCAGCAGACCAGCAAATAGTCCATGACTTTGGCTTTCAGTTTTGGTCTTCAAAGCCAGTAGACAAGCATCAAGTAGACAAAGTATACCAATTACTCCAGCACTGCATGTGTAAGTTAGTCTTTAAAAGAGATACTAAATGAGGCTTGTGATCTGTTGAAATTATAAAGGAATTAAGGTAATTATGAAACTGATTCTTCAGATAATAAAAATGATGATGATCATGTACCAAGAGCCTACCACGGACCTAGTATCTGTCCCAGATGTTTTAGATACATATAACATTCACAACAGCCATGCAAAGTGAGTATTATGAGTATTATTGGCCCCAGTATGAACATGAGGAACCTGAGGCTAAAAGAAGGTAAGTAACTGGGGCACCTGGGTGGCTCAGTCAGCTAAGCATCTTACTCTTGGTTTCAGCTCAGGTCATGATCTCACAGTTCATGGGATCAAGCCCCTCACTGGGCTCTGTACTGACAGCGTGAAGCCTTCTTGGGATTCTCTCTCTCTCTCTCTCTCTCTCTCTCTCATAAATAAACATTAAAAAAAAAAGGAGGTAAGTAATTTACATGATGTAAGTAATCTACCAATAATTGAGCTAGAGTGCTGACTCAGAGATGCCTAGGTCTAAAGTATGGGCTCTTTTCATCATACTATGCTAATTTGAAGAGTTAGCTATTTGTGCTTACGGCCACTGCCCATATTGTTGTTAAATGCAGCTCCACAAAAATAGAGAGATCTGTCAGTGGTAATAAACAGTAGTTTATATTCAATTTAATGTACTAGGACAGAGTCAGAAGTTAACACTGCCATTCTTCTTTTTCACAAATTCAACAGGATGGTCACTTTTTTCTCAGCCTATGTTTAAATATATTAGCAAAGGTTGACTTCTGCAGAAGGAAAGCACAGAATAAATCAAGTATGCTTCCCAAAAGCTTAAAGCTTATGCTTTGTGAAGAGCAGGCACATCATGAATTGTAAATATCTGTTCCCAGGTGCAACCTATTTCATAGAAATGATGAAATGACCCAAGAAAGTGAAGCTAGAATCCTGATTTTATTTTCCAAAATCTGAAAGTTGATATGCAAGTACAATGTATGATTTCCTGATATATTATTCCCTTGAGTTAAACCTGTCGTGATCATGATCATGATCATAAAGGAAGTTTGTGGAAGTACAAAAAATGATGGATATGATGCCAAAGTCCTGAATTCCCTGTCTTTATTTAGCTCCAAAATTCTGGGCCATTTAACTTCTCTAAGCCTCAATTTCTTCATCTTCTAAGTGGGGGTAATGATTTCTACCTTTCACAGAAGTGAGAATGAACTGAAATAGTATAGACTAAAGCATTGTATAAATCATAAAATGCTACACAAATATGCCACCACATTCAGAATATGGAACAGGATTCAGACTAGGAGCATTAGGAACTCTCCATTTGACAAATCTTGTCCCCACAAGGCTTGCTTAACTTCCTGTCTCAAGTTCTGTGAGATTTCCCTAGATGTTATTTCCAGGATGTTATCCCTCATCCCACTTATTATATTTGATTGCTTCAGTGGGTGTCTGTCCCCAGCAATCAAACCAATCCATGACTAAAGCAAAGAACTTCCCCTCTGGCCCAACAGAAAAGAGCTGTTGGACCAATAAATCACTGTCATGGCTATTACTTCAGTGCCTTATTTGCAGTTCACCTACAGCTTCCAAAAGTTTCACAGTAAAGAGAAATGCATAATTTATTCTAGGATAATTTGTTTGCTTATATACTCTGGAGCTCCAGATCTTTTCTCAGAGATGTGTACATGTCCTACTTTAAAATGACAAGAGGCGCCTGGGTGGCTCAGTCGGTTAAGCATCCGGCTTCTGCTCAGGTCATGATCTCACGGTTAGTGAGTTCAAGCCCAGCATCGGGCTCTGTGCCAACAGCTCAGAGCCTGGAGCCTGCTTCCGATTCTGTGTGTGTCTCTTTCTCTGCTCCTCCCCAGCTTGTACTCTGTCTCTCAGAAACAAATAAACGTTAAAAAAAATTTTTTTTTAATGACATATGCAATTATAAAGAACAACTTTATCTATGAAAAACAACTCTATCTCTTCATCTACAAAAAACAACTCAATCTCTTCCTTGCAGATTATGTCTAAAATAGTGTGGGGAAATTTGTTGACAATTTCCTCCTGTTAATTCCTAATGACACAAACAGATTTTCTTAACAGGTTTTGATACTGACCAGTTGTGATGAAAAGTGAAAGGTTTTCATTTTTAAAGGAACTATCGATGTTGCACACTCACAACTCAGCTTCTAGAAATATCAACTGTTTAGTCCATGTCAAAGTTGTATCACAACTTCAGTAAAGGGCATTGTGAAAAGATGCTGCTAAATAGTTCATTACTCATTGTTTATACAGCACAACATGGGCAGCAGGTCGTTGTGCTGAAGAATACAAATTGTGGGGGCACCTGGGTGGCTGAGTCAGTTGAGCGTCTGACTCTTGATTTTGGCTCTGGTCATGATCTCACAGTCATGAGATAAAGGCCTATACACACAATCTCACTCTCTCTCTCTCTCTCAAAACAAAACAAAACAAAACAAAACAAAACAAAACAAAACAAAAAACAAATTGTGGCTCCAAACAACCTGGGTTCAAACCCTAGCTCTCCAACTTATTAGCTATGTAATCTTAGGAAGTTACTTAACCTTTCTATACCTCAGTTTCTTCAATTATACAATGGATTGATAATTAACCTATCATACAAAATTGCTGTGTGTAATAAATGAGTTAATATATGTAAAATGCTTAAGACAATGCCTGGAACACACTAAGGTCCTTTTAAATTTTAGCTATTACTACTATTATTATTTTGCCTGCACTGGCATTAAGGGGTTATATTGCATGCAGTGAAGTTTCCTGAGGTATCTTGTCCCAAACTCTGGGATGCAGGTGCAGGTGCTAAAATCACTACATGTAAATAATCGATATCATCTGACGTCAGCAGGTGTGAACTGCTAACACAGCTTCTGCAAGGCATTATAACATTCCCAAATTTCATATTCTGTCAAGGAGCTGCCTCCTTTCACAGACAGGACTGATACAACCTTTAATATGTGATCAGAACATGAGTATAATCCCTAATATCTCCCATAGTAGTAAAAGTATAGAGTCTAGAAAAACCCAGACAACATGGATTTGCATCCTGGCTCTGTCACTTACTAGCTGTGAAAGCTTGGACAAGTTACTAACCCTCTCAAAGTCCAGTTTCTTCATATGTAAAATGTGGAAAGTAATAGTAACTATCTTATAGAACTCTGTGCGGGTTAAATAAGATAACTACAGGGGTGCCTGGGTGGCTCAGTCGGTTAAGCGGCCGACTTCACCTCAGGTCACGATCTTGCGGTCTGTGAGTTCGAGCCCCGCGTCGGGCTCTGGGCTGATGGCTCAGAGCCCGGAGCCTGCTTCCGATTCTGTGTCTCCCTCTCTCTCTGCCCCTCCCCCGTTCATGCTCTGTCTCTCTCTGTCTCAAAAATAAATAAACGTTTAAAAAAATAAATAAATAAATAAATAACTACATCTTAGCACAGTGCCTAGTACACATACTCAATAAATGTTATCTATTGCTATTAAATTTTCTTTGGTTTGGTTAGTCTAGTTGATGTAAGTTCTTGGCCTATATGTTAATCAAAAAACAAATTATAGGGGCCACTGATGCTTTAAGGCTTATAAAATGTAAGGATGAAATTTTACCGGCAGAAGTCTTTCCTTGTGCCACTATAATGTTGAATTTAGTTCACTTAAAGATGCATTTTTGGAAGATTTTATTATAAACCTTACAATATCGAGCAATCCTATAGTTGTCGTCTAAGTAATTTATGGAATTATGTTGAGAAAGTAGTTGACCTCTGTAATATTATCATCAATGCTTCCTTTCTACTGAAGTTTTTTGTTTGTATAATTTAAGAATTCAGATCAGAACTTCAAAATAATAAAATCAAAGAGTTAAGTCAGAGGATATCTAACCCATCAAAGTCAGGCAGACATGACTTAAACCTGGTTTGCCTTTGGCAAACCTGAGCTAGTCAGTTCATCTTTGGTTCCCTTGTAGCTTTCCTTTCCTCTTCTCAATTCATGAACCTTTCCTGGTCCCATTATTGTTCTTACCCTGTGGTAGTTTACTTCTGCTAGTGTTTATTAACTAACTTATTTGCTGATGGACTTTCAAAGATATTTGGAGATTCTTAAAGTTGGAAAAGTCAGAAATATTGAGGGAAATGAAGCTACAATAGTAGAATTATAGATTGTAAAGTTGTTAGTGTGCAGCAGAGAACACTGCCTGATATCTTTTTGCCCACTATTCCTATGTCTAAGGCCTCTCTTGTTCATGTGGACTCATTTGTGTTCTTAGATTGGAATAATTATGCTGAAAACTTTCTTTTTGACTTGAAGACAAAGAGGTTCAGATCCTAAGACATAATAGTTGGCTATATCCTCTACTGCAGTTGATGGGAAGACCCAAAAGCAAACCTGAACCGAAATCATTTCTTTCTTAAAGATATCACCCAATGGCTATACCAAGGAATGGCTTATACCCAACTTTCCCAAAGATATATAAAGACATGTTGCTACTCAAATACAGCTCTATTACAAGTCCCCTAGTCTACACCTGCAGTCAGATGGCAGCGTTGAGCCACTCCCTATAACATACTGGAGCAGCCACTGGTAATAGTTGAGTGACTTGGACATGAGGCTCATTCAGCACTAAGCACACCTTGCTAAAAAGGTACTAATTTTACAACTCTTGGGAAGAAGTATTTTGTAAGGTTTTTCCTCTTCCTTTCCACAATTAACATGAAATTTTAGAACTGAAAATCTTAGAAATCATTTTCCTAGCCCTCTCATGTTACATATGAAGATTCAAGCTCCACAGAGAGCAGGTTATCTGCCCAAGTTCTCATGGGTGATGAGTGCAGAGCAGACCACATCTGTGTCCCTCTCCTGCTCACAGGCCTTCCATGGTCCATTGTCTTCAAAATGGCTCTTGCCCCATCCTCCTATCTACTGCTACCCAGGATGAACTCCTTGTTGCCTTGTAAACATTCTATGTGGAAATGATTAAGAGCAGAATTAGATAGTTTAGAAGACAGATTCAATAATCTAGGTGAAATATAATGGTGACTTGGACTGGTGATGTGGCAGTAAGGTAGAAAAAAGTAGAAAGACTTGAGATGGCTTTTACAAAGTAAATCAAAAGAACTTTCTGATGGATTTAATATGGTGGGTGAAGAAAAGGAATCAAAGAGGATGCCTAGATTTCTGGCTTGGGTAACTGAGGCTAAGGAAGGTTAGACAGGGGAAGGAGAGTGTTGGGGGATGAGGCAGTAAAAGAGTTCCCTCAATGTTTCAGGTAAAATAATCTATTTGAGAGGTGGCATGGCCTATGTGAGAGAGGGAAAAACTCCTCCTCCTTCTCTTGATTCCATGAGGATAGACTTCCCTTAACCTTCCAGACTTTGGACCCACTCCTTGCTCTTCCCTATACAGGCAGGGTAGAGATTGGCGGGTATAGAGGCAGGTATAGAGGCAGAGGATGGTAGAGACACTAATTGGGTAAGCACAGCCTAGCCTCTTGTTCCCCTTAACCTTCTGGAGTCAGGCTGCCCACAGAAAGTATTCCCCTGCTCTGTTCCTCAATGCTGTAAGTTCCAAAAGGATAGGCCCTTATGTGGAGAGGACTGTGGGCATCTAGCATTGTCGCATCTGGGAGAATAGGTCTACTTAATTCTGGAGGTATTATAAGCCTATAAATACAAGCCCATACCCCAGTATCTGCTCAACAAGTTACAAATGTGATATTTTGATGTCCTGCTTCCTCTTTTGTCGTATCTCTCATCTCAGCCAGCACAGGGCAGGAAAGAGAGATGTTATTTACTGGGTCTTAACAGATCCCAAGAGTGGGAGAAACAGTGATAGAGGAACATAATCGCCCTGACTCTGACACTTATGGCCCTGTGGCCTCAGGAGAAGGCCTCAGGGCTTGCTTCTTAATCTACAAAAAGAGGGATAATAACATAATTCATGAGATATTCTGTAAAAGTGCCAGGTTCAAATTAATATTTCAATAGAGGAATCATTAATTTTAGTTCCAAATGCACCAACAAACTTAAGGATGGAATTTCTACAGAGAAAACAAAAATAACGGACACACTAATATTTCTATTGTAATAATAATTATTATAGCTATTTTACAATACATGTCTCCTTTGGCAAATGGTGGTTTATCAAAGGTGACAGCCAACCAAGAAAAGAAAGAGAAAAAAAAGTAGTCTAATAACCATTTATTCAAGTTTTCTTATTTCAAATCTTGAAAAACTGACCTATTCTTTAGCTTTGTACATTTACAGAGAATTTGAGAATTAGAAATGCATTCATAATAAATGGAAGGGAAAAAATATCTTCTATAAAGCTGGAGTGATTAAAAAGAAATACACTTCCGCACACAAGCCAGGCATTACATTCTGCTAAAAATAATGAAGCAAGATGCAGACGTTAAGGTTCAATGTGGTTTTCAGTCAAGAGAAAACCTCAGCTCTAGGGAACAGGGCCACACAGCTTATAAAGTTTGGTTAACTTTCCCTTTGATGGATTGTCACGGAAGGGCAGCAGCAAGTCCTGTGGCTGAATTTTACAAGTGACTAAGCAGGTTTCAGAGAGTTGATACATCGGGGGGAGAAGCAATATAATAACAGAGGTGATTAAGTCCCACATGCTTCCTGGTGGATTCAGAAGGATGGAAAATATTTCTTTTCTGTGTACAAAAGGGAAAAAAAGAACCCTGCAGGAGACTTTCACATCAGAACTTCAGGTTAACAGAGACAGGACCTCAAACAAGCAATCAGCCTGAGAAGTGCTAGCATGGGAACTTCCGTGTTGCCATTGCAAAAAATTCCTGGTGGATACTAAACTAAGAGATACACCAAAGAAATAATATTTATCATTGTTCTGATTTTAATAAAAGCCTGGAAGCTATATACCAAATATTTAAATACCAATTTCCCTGTCACTTGTTCTACTTAGAATGCTCTCAAGGGGCAAGGTCTTTTTCATATTGCAAGGCATTGACCCTCATGAAATAAATTACGACCAAGGACCACATGGGGTAGCAGTCTGAAATGTAATTAAAATTGTGTGTTTTAAAAAAATATATTTCATATATGTGATTTTAAAATTACAAAGAAAGATATAGTCACAGGCCACATGGAAGTAAAAAAGGAAACCTGGTTGTTTTCTGAGGGAGTCCTATGAGATTTAAAAATTTGATTTGATGGGGTGCCTGGGTGGCTCAGTGGGTTAGGCATCTGACTTCGGCTCAGGTTATGATCTCTGGGTTCATGGGTTCAAGCCCCACATCGGGCTCTTTGCTGACAGCTCAGACCCTGGAGCCTGCTTGGGATTCTGTCTCCCTCTCTCTCTGCCCCTCCCCTGCTCATGCTCTGTTTCTCTCTCAAAAATTAAAAAAACATTAAAAAAATTTTTTTCAATTTGATTTGGAAATTAAAAACCAGAACAAATACAGTAAAACCTTGGTTTGCGAGCATAATTCATTCTGGAAACATGCTTGTAATCCAAAGCACTTGTATATCAAAGCAGACTTCCCCACAAGAAATAATGGAAACTCAGAGGATTTGTTCCATAACCCAAAAATATTCATGTAAAAATGATTACAATACTGTAATATAATACAAAATAATAAAGAAAATATAAAATATAAAGAAAAATAAACAAATTAACATGCACTTTCCTTTGAAAACCTTCACGACTGGTGTGAGGGAGAAAAGAGAAAGGAGGGTTATTGTGTAGGACAACTTTCACTATCACTAATGGAATCACTGCTATCCCTTGACTCAGTGGAATCTTTTTCTGCATGGGGGCCATTGTATACACTCACATGGATGTTGACTACAGTACAATATTAATAAACTCTTTTTTTTTTAATTTTTTTTAACGTTTATTTATTTCTGAGACAGAGAGAGAGACAGAGCATGAGCAGGGGAGGGGCAGAGAGAGAGGGAGACACAGAATCTGAAATAGGCTCTAGGCTCTGAGCTGTCTGCACAGAGCCCGACGCAGGGCTCGAACTCACGGACCGCAAGATCATGACCTGAGCTGAAGTCAGACGCTTAACCAACTGAGCCACCCAGGTGCCCCAATAAACTCTTGTCATATACTACATTTAATGTAACTGGCAATAAGGCAGCAGAGGAAAGGGTCTATATCTGCAGGCAGCCTGACCTAGAATGAAGCAAAGCATTCCTAAGCTTACTCTTGTATGGAAAAGCAAAGGACTGTCCATACGTGCTTTGAAGTGACAAAAATACACTAGTGCCAGTTGTGGACACCTTCCAACGTTCCGAGAAATCACTGATTTCTGCCAACCCTGTGGCCTGAGACCGAGCATCTGAGCCTGGGAAAGGATCACCCACAATCCCAAGTAGGTTTGAGACAGACAGAGAGAGAGACAGAGAGAGAGAGAGAGAGAGAGAAGAAGGATTGGCTCAGTTGTGATCATGTGACATTCAGCATCACGTACTACTTGTATTGCAAGACATCACTCGTTTATCAAGTTAAAATTTATTAGAAATGTTTGCTTGCCTTGCAGAACAGTCACAGAACAAGTTACTCTCAATCCAAGGTTTAACTGTACTTATTTTCATGTTCTATCCATTTTATGTTAAGGTCAGTAATGCCAGTGAAGGCCAGAAGACAGGAAAAAGAGAAAAAGAATAAGGAAAAGGGGGACAGGCAGGATGAAGGTCAGGGTGGGGGCTGGGGGGAGACAGAAAAGGGAGGAGGAAAAGAGAGGGAAGTTGGGAGGAGCAAGGGGAAGCAATTATTCAAAAAGAAGACAGGAGTGGAATGCCAGAAAAGAACAAATGGAAAGCATAAGAAAGAAATGGACAGAGGAAAGGAAAGCCAATGGTTAAGAGGACTCTGAAATATGCTAGGTAAACTTGTTTGTTTATACTATTGTTCCAGTGAGCTTCAGAGCATTAACAATTATGACTGTGATCTCTGTCTTTAGAAATGTCATTTAACTATTTAGCACAACTAGTCACAGATGACTTTAGAAGAACTGCATACTTCTCAAAGGACTCTTTTCTAGGGTAACAATAGATAATCCAAATAAAAATATCTAGAGTTTAAAAAAGAATCTGACAATCTCAGAGGATGCTCCCTGGAAACAAGTACAGACTAGAGAAACATGAATACTTGTGGTTCTTTGGGGGGAAATAGAAATGGTAGTGGTATTGGTGCATATGCTTTCATCAAAGGCTTGGTGCTGGGCTCTCCATATACATTAATTTGGTTTAAACGACTATCAGAGAGCTCCCAGTGTGACCTTTTACACTCTCCCTAGTGAATCAATCTACCTTGCCTAAAAGACATCATTACTGCCATTTATATAGCCATATGAAAAGAAGAATACATCTCCTTTGCTAATCACTATTTTCCCAAAGGCCCAGGCCTATTATACTAGTCATAGTTGATACCTTTTCTTTCTCTTGCTCTCACCCTCCCAACTTTGCTAAGTCCTCTTCTCTATTGGCAATAGACAAATTGCTTGGTTCCCTGTGCCTTCACATCTCTAACATTCACAGCCTGGACCACAATGGCCTTGTACCTGACTGCCTGGCCTGGAAACCCAACCCATCCCTATGTACAAGAAAATGAAAGGACCCTTGGCCTATAAATTGGCTTAGCTCAGCATTATCAGCTAAACCCGTTCTTAATATAACCTTACAACCTAGTACTAGTACCTAGGCAACTTACCCTAGTGACCGAATTCTCGATGACTGTCCTTTTCCTCACTTATTCACATAACAAGCATTTATGGAGCACCTAACTACTACATGCTAGGCACTGTGCCACACACAGGGAGTGATATAAAGTCATAGCATCTGGCCTCAAAGAGCTCACAGTTTAATGGAGAGAAAGACAGGTGAGCCAAAATTTAAATTACCAAAAATGGAATAAATAGCAAGAGTCATATGGGTAGTGTTATGAAGGCAGGTTGAAAAATAATAAATTTCCATGGAGAGTTTGCAATCCTCATTATTCTTACAGATTCAACCATAGTATAGACATCACCCTGGAATGGCTTTATGGGTATGCATCCAGTACAGTCACACTGAGCCTCACGCTAAGAAAGGCCCGCTACACACACACTTGAAGTTTACGTTGAATTTGTGTTTTGTTCATGAAGTCTGATGGAGCATGCCCCAGGGGCTCATACAGTCCAGCTTCCTGATGGGTTCTCAGACTCCTGCTCCCTGCCCTGGCCCCATGACCTCTACCTCTTTCCACCCAGGGTTATAACAGGGTCAGGTAGATGGGGTTTGCGATGGGAAGGTATCCACATTCTGCTGTTGCCCTCCATTCCCAGTGAGGCGTGGGCATGGGGATGACGAGAATCAGAAGCCCGCTCTGTCTCGGGGTGGAGCAAGGCTCTGGCTGTGTCCGCTGCAGGCTGACAGTACCATAACATGTTCATTCAGCAGCTCTGTGTTGGCCTCTCACCCACCCCTGATCCAGGTATGATGTATGTTCTGGCACAGAGGTTGCAGTCCTTTGGGGTTGTCCATTCATCGTGGGTGGGGGCTGGTTAGCCTGGAGGGATGACTTCCTGACCTCTGTCAAGAACCCCATTTTGATTTCTCACTGGGTCCACAAATTATACAGCCAGGTCTAGTCCCATCCCTTATAACCCTCAGACCTTTAAGCTTAGAGGCAACAATCTCTTTAGCAAATTTCCTGTCTACAGAGTCCTATTCTCCAATCCATTCTTAACAATGGAAACTAAAACAGCAAGGATCCTCTCCCATGTCTTCCAGGTCCCTTCTCCAAAGCCCAGCTAATTTTTCCTCTCAAATCTTGTTGTGGGAAATTAATCATGCACATGAGCTCCAGCCTGTGAACACCAGGAGGACCTGCGGGAGAGGACGGCTCACCACCTGAAGGTCTTACGCTTCAAGCCACATGCCATGACTGGTTGGCTCTTGGGCTGGGATCCACTCCGGGGTGGGGCTGAGTTATACCTCCCTGCAGGTAGGTATGGCCACAAACCCGAGTTCTAGAGTCTAGAACGACAACAAAATCGCAGCAGGAAATAATGTGTGCCACTTCCAGACCTGACCCACAAATTCTCCCCAGTCATCTGTCCATTTCTCTCTCCCCTCATCTGCCGACCACATGTTGGAAGCCCTGTGCTGCAGGTGTGGAGGCGCAGGCAGGCAAGACTGACCTCTTGGAGGACAGCTACCCATCAATCAGCAAGAGCTGTGCTGAGCTTCCCAAGAGTTAGAAATAAGTTCCTGTTGTGTTTCCATTGAGTTTGTGAGGCGTATCCATTAAAGCAACTATAGTTACTCTCTTCATAAATACATGTGTGGAAGGTTTTGAAAAATACATAAAAGAAAACACAAAAGAGAAAAACAAGCCCACCTCTATTAATGTTCTGGCAAATCATCTGCCAGCTTTTCCCCGTGCGTTATGCCAAGAACTTTTTACTGAGTCCTCAAATGTAACAAACAGCATGTTAAACACTTTGCATATATAACATCACTTAATTGTTGTCAGGATTAACCTTTTAAGATAGTTATCATTATCCCCATTGTAGGGCGGCAGAAACTAACAATTGCAGAAGTAAAATATGGTAACTCTCAAGGGGTTGGGACTGGGAATCACATTCAGTCTGTTTCATTCTGAATTCAACCCTCATTCAACCTCATGCTTTTGTTGTTGTTATTATTTCAAGAAAACTGAGATGCTGTTGTTTTATAAATATGCTTTGCTTTGTCCACTTAATATTTTGTGGGCAACTTCCTCTAATTAAATATTCCATTTTATGATGTAAATAATTTATTTATCCAAACATTTAGTTGGATGCTTGGGTTAATAAGCTTACACTATTATAAATAACACTACCATGAGTATTCATATACACAAATACCCATAAAAATTTCCTTGGAATGATCTGGAATTGCTAAATCTGAGGTTATGACTATTTTTTTAATTTTTATTTTGAGAGGTGGTGGGGGGAGAGAGAGAGAGAGAGAGAAGGAGGGAGAGAGAGAGAGAGAGAGAGAGAGAGAATCCCAAGCATCCTCTGTGCTGTCAGTTCAGAGCCCAGTGAGGGGCTCAAACTCACAAACCATAAGATCATGACCTGAGCCAAAATCAAGAGTCAGAGGCAGTACATGTTTATTGCCAAACTGTCCTAAATCAATGATTTCCAAAAGGGAGGGGGAGGATTTTGCCTCCAGGCGACATTTGGCTATATCTAAAGACATTATTAATTGTCACACCCGAGCAAGCATCTGGTGTCTAGAGGCCAGGGATTCCAAAGTGTCCAAAATGTCAACAGTGCTGATGTTGAAACACTCATACTACATAATGGTCTCATTAGGGTGTATCACTCTTGAGACAAAATAAAGGCTACAATAAGGGCTCTTCTATTCATTCAAACATGATTCACCAAGTACCTACTTGGTGAATATGCCAGATACTGTAGTAGGTGCTAAGTTAGCATTCAGGGAGGAGGGTCAGAGCAACAGTCAAGAATAAAAGGAGGAGGTGGAAGTAAACTGTAGCTTCACTTGATGGAGAGAAAGCACATCTATTTCATTTTATACCTTCATATGTTTCCATATCATTCTCATCAAATGACTTCCATGTAATTTTGCATTAAATTATACGGTGTCACAAAGCTGCTACAAGAAGTGTTGTTATATTGCTACATACATAGCAATAATAATATTGTTATATTGCTACATACGTAAATGCTTGATCCTTCAAGGTTATCTCTAAGAATAAAATGGTTGTTTCTTCAACAAAAATCCCAAGGTCGTAAGTATAAAACACCCTTACGATGACAGTGGCTCCGCTTTTCCCGGCTGACCTTTTTGTTCTTTAATTTCACAGAGCAGATCATCTCAATTTGGTTAATTCAGAGGTGGAAAAATGTTGTCCTGCCCTTTCCATTTTAAATTAGTAGGCACTCCCTGAGCGCCAGTTCATTTCTGGCTATTCAATGGGAGTCACAGCAGGCATGGAAAAAATAAAGGGACCAGATCAGAAGCTGCTCCTCTGTTTCCTCATTTAAGAAATAGATGGCAGAGAGAGAGGGGAAAGATGCCTTGGATCCCAGCTGAGCTATCAGCCTCCTGGCCAGAGGTTCTGGGTTCCTCAGCCTGTTTGGTCAGTGCTGGACACATTCACTGCCACTGACTCCTCTCCCTAGCTTCTGTGACAACTGATCTCTGGGCTAGGATAAAAAGGAGATGCCATGACTGCCTTGGGCTTTCAGAGCCAGTGCTCAAAGAGAGGAAGTATAAGGTGAATCTGACCCCAGTCTCACGT
The DNA here is from genome assembly GCF_018350215.1 of Panthera leo. Taxonomy (NCBI): domain Eukaryota; kingdom Metazoa; phylum Chordata; class Mammalia; order Carnivora; family Felidae; genus Panthera; species Panthera leo. The sequence goes on from NC_056686.1 coordinate 165,130,326, forward strand.
ACCTGAAGACAGAAAAAGGAACGAGCCTTAACAGTTGCATAAAGCATATACCCTGTCACTAAGCAGTTCTCCAAAAGCAAAAAGCAGCAGCAGCTAAGGGGGAAATGCGGATTCTCCATAAAAGTGGCCATTAGAGATGGGATTATAGCTTCACCTTTCCAGAAGAATTTATGCAGAAAAACCTAGACTGGTTTCCTTAGCAACCCTGGAATAATCTTTCCACAATGTCCCAAGCCTACAGTTCTTAATTCCATTACAGCTGTTATTAAAACTTTAAATATGTAATCATGCACATTAAGTTGCCAAATACCCATAAAAACTATTAGCTCACTAAACTGTATACAGCCATTTAAATGAAAAAGGAGCAACATCTAATTTCTTTAAATTGAAAAAAGTAAAGGTTAGACATTCCAACAATCTGATAAATATAGGGGGCATGAGTGCAAGGACAATGCATAGTATAAAATTAACAACACATCCCAAGAGAAAAACATAAAATAAGGAAAGCTTATCTTTTATTTGGTGAATAGTCAACACATTTAAAACAAAACTGTGTCATAGATTCCTCCTAGCCTAATAAATTATTAGAGCCTGATTACAAGCACCATGATTTAGTGTTCATTTACCCTGTAATGGCAGCTGTGACAATTTTTTTCAGTTTACAAATACTAGACCCAAATACTGTCATTTAAAAAAATCTTTAGGATTTCAAGAATAAAAGTACGAATGGTCAATCTGGAGACTTTATGGGAGAATTTATAGCACAGAAACCCAATTCATACTTATGGGATTACATATTATACTAGAAAAATAGGCATATTCATCAGTTGTAAAAAAAAAATTATGCTCGTCAAATGAAGAATATGTATTATGACAAGTAAATCCTGACAGTCTAAAGTAAATTTAACGCATTTGATTACCTTACATTTTAAGTTAATCATTACCTATGCATAAGGCATTATGTACATACGGTACTATCCTAAAATACACCTGTGATTTGTTTTAATCCAGTAGAACACTTACACATAGAAATGGTTGTCTTGAAGGAGGAAGGTTATGCTCACAGATCCCTAAACACAGGTGGCATGGCACACCATGCAGAGACACATGGGGACAGACCAGGGTCAGGCAGGAGGCAGAAAGGGAGAGGGCAGAACATGGTCCAAAGCCTTTATTGGGGTTCCCTCAGGAAGGAATGGAGGAGGCAGGGTAGGTTCTCTGGGTCAGTTTAGGATTGGACAGTTTGAATAATTTTGGTAGGCTCTGGACTATGGGGGGGGGGGGGGGTGGTAAGCTGTCCAGTACTTTGGCCTAAGCAGAGGAATTTTGGCTTGGCCTATGAGAGTTTGATTAAGGAGATTGTTGGGAAAGTGCATTCTGGGTTGGTTGGTTTGCACATCACAGGTGCATTTGCAGGGGCGTCCTTTGCTCTATGAATTAGTTACCCCTGAGAGGAGCAGTATCAGAGCCCCCAAAACCAGAACATCAAAAATATGGAAAATAAGAAAATACAGTCAATATAGGTACTACCATATTTTAAATCAAAGTTCTCCTTTCATGCACAAGGACATTTCCAGAGCCAGGCCCTGTGATTAAAGCCTGCTGGACTCTGCATTTAAAAAGGTGAATACAGTCTTACGTTTCTGACTTTATCCTTTTGAATATTCTTTCCCGTTATCTCATTAAAATCTAATGTTTGATTTAATAATTAGATCCTTTTGAAATACTATGGGGCCGATATGTCTGGACATATTATCCCTATGTTACAACTGAAAACACTAAGGTAGAACTGGGAATAGAACCCAAGATTCCTATCTCGAAGTCTGGAGCATGTTCTATTACAGGCTGATGGCTTTCACAGTTTCCACAAGATGATTAGTAATTGATGAGTTCAATTCTCAAATAAATGGGCCTCATCAGATTGTTTACGGGGAAAAGTCCCATCAACTAGACCAGTGTCTCTCTTTCCTGTTAGAGGTGTGTTTGGTCCAGGCTGTCTCCTATGGAGTTTCTTCTGGAAAATAGCATATTGGGAATAAACAAAATTACTTGGACAGAACAAGACAGTCAAATACCAATATGGCATTCTGAACTCATTTCCAACAGATTTCAATCACCATTTTCTATATACTGGTGAAATTCAGTGTTCAAATCAAAGATGGATATTCCTACTTGACTTGGTCTCTACACACACTTACATTCCTGGTGAGTAAACTAACATCCTGGTGACTCTGGATAGTCCCCATTTGGCTCTCCAAATGCTCTTGCTCTGCGCTACTCTGTTCTGTGCCAGGAGGCTGACTCCAATGAACTGCTTTGCCAGGGAAGGCTTCCTTTGCCTTCTTGGTTTCAACCAACCCTGGGTTCAACCAATGAGTGACATTGACAGGAGAAGAGGGTGTGAAGAGGGTAACATTTCCTGGCTCCCTCTCATCCAGGTCATGTTCATCAGTGGCTGAGTTCCTCTCCCTCAGGCCATAGCTCTGGCTGGGCGGCCCCTCTCCCATAGCTTTAACTCTCTCTCAGGTTCTGGTAGTTGCACCCTCTTCAGATGTAGGTTCATTTCTACATAACGAGAGTAGTTGTATTGTTTACCATTAGAGACCTCATCACTTCAGCTGGGAGGAGGCATGGGGGAGAGGTGTAGCAACCAGCCCCGCTTATAGGGGATAACTATAGGGAACAGAAGGGAAAGAGATGGCTCTCACTTGGACATGCCACATGGACATCTAATAGCTACATCTTGGAATGAGTAGTTCATAAATGTAACCATCTCAGAAACTGAATTTTTTGAGATCTTTTGAGAGTATGTGAAACATAAGAAATGTAATCAATAAACTTGAAAGTGCAATGTTCCTGAAAAATAAATAATTGCAAGGTTGGTCAATGTAATCTCTCATGTCTGAAAAGATCTTCAGAGAAAAATTCTAACATTTGCAAGATCTTATGCTGGAAGGAGTGTTTTACCTTCAAGAAGTTACACTGCATCAATGGGGTAATCATGAGAAAACTAGAAAATTCAGTTAGCCAGAACAGTCATGCTCCATCCTCTGCTTTTGCCTAGAAGAAGCTGGCAGTGGGCTGTTGCTAGTTTAAGTGTTTGGTTAGTGGCATTCTGCTTTCTCCATAGTTTCCACATGGAATAAAGTAAAATTTTTAAAATGAACAAACAAAAACAAAGAGGGTGGGGAGACAGGGGTGCAGCAATTAATATGAAGATTTGATTAATGCAGACAAGCAATTCAAGTAATTAACCAGTTATCTGGGCTTCACAAGCCTTATTTTTAAAAAATCTACAAAACAAGGTCTAAAGAGTAAAAGATGTGCTCAGAGGATGTACTCCTGGTTTAGCTATATATATGGCCTGCACAGGCTGAACTCTGTGCTTAGGGGTGGTTGAACTGACCACATGAAGGGTATAATTACTCAGCTGAACAGATTTGCATTAATCCCTATGTGATCTACCATAGCAAATGTGAAATGAAGAAGTTATGATCTTGATCTTGAGGAGTTCACAGTCAAGACATCACATGGTATCCAAATGGTTCTAATAGTATGAAAATAGAAAGAAGCACATTAAAGCATTACAGAAGATCAAAGAAGGGAGAAATCATGTCAGTTTGGGTGGGATGGGGCAGGGATTAGCAAGAGCTTCGTGAAGAGGGACCTAGAGGGCTGAGAGGACTTCAACTGACAGAGAAAAGGAGAAGGCAAAGGGACAGATGTGAGTGTGCATATAATAGTTAGTGGTCTGTAGAGGTCACATGGAGGGGTGGTGGGTGGGCATAAGGCTCTCCAAAGATCTCCATTTGAACCCTAGCTCTCACATTTGCCAGCTGGGTGACTTTGAGCAAACTACTCAACTCTTTCAAGCCTCAGTTTCTCCTTTTGTAAAATGGTGTTGGTAATAGCTACCTCTGGGGATTGTTGAGAGGTGTAAAAGAGACAATGCTTGCTAATGACCTAATGCCTGGCTCATAATTAGTGCTCCATTAATAATAGAGTTATTGTTAATCCACAGAAGAGCATCCCTTTTCCTTCTATCATTATGTTTAAATTCTTAAAATCTGACACCCTTAAAAAGCTCAAAAGTTCCTCATTTTTTTCATTTAGATAAGAAAGATTTCTTGTACTAAATTTGCAACAACCTAAAGCTATATTTTATGATAGGAAATATAATTTATCATTAACGTATAAACCACACTATTCAGTCGTTGAAACCAACCAATTAATAAGAAACCATTGGAATTATAGAAAATACACCTTTTTTAATACCAGGAAACCTTCTTTACTATTTTAATCCCCAAAATAAATAAAAATAAATTTAGCCTGAATGCCTATAAATTCCCAGGAACCAAAGTTTCTCCTAAAATATTAGAAGCCCAACCCACTCTCTTATGACTAAACAGCTTCTTTTATGATTCAAATTCCACTTTCCAAAAGAATGTGGTTATACTGCAAAACACCACCCTTAAAATAAGTAACTAAAGTAGCAAGTAGTGGACGTCAAGGATCTTGTTGACTTTCCTGTAAAACAACTCAAAGCTATTTCAGAGGAAAGCTTCATATGACTTTTCAACACTATATTAAACATGGAACACTAACTTCCAAATTAAGCCAGCCTTGTAAATAAACAGGTGACCCAAACCTCAGGAACCAAAATATATTGGTCAGATTAGTAAACATTTAGCTTATGGGCTGGGAAAAAATTAAGTTAACCTTAAATTACCTCCCCATGATTCTGTAGGAACTGTACTTCTCTGTAATCTATCCTCATGTAAGAGCAGCAAATGCAATTTGTCACTCTGTTTATCATGATCATGTGTCTGTCAGGAAAAGGGGCTGAAACAGCAAATGTTTCCTGCTTCAAGAGCAAAATCAATTCTGGTTCTGGGCTAGTGAACATGTTTGTGGGCTTAGGGGAATTTTTAAAACACTGTGCAAGGCTGAAATAAGAATTCATAAAACTCCTTTTAAGACTAGTGGTGGGGTGGGATCAACATCTGCCTTTTAAGCAAATCTCAGCAATTTAATCACAGGACCATAGACCCATGTCTGTCAGCACTGGCTCATCAGGGAAGGAAGCATATTCCTCACTGAGTTTTCCAGACACATGAAATTAATCCCTTCTGAAGCCAAACACATTTAAATGTAGTTATTTCAGTGGAGATTATTCTAAAATGAAATTCAATGAAAGTGAATTTTAAAAAATCATTATTTATATTCTTATTTAACATATATATATATATGTTATACCCATATAGTAGAATGCATTCTTAAATAGAACTTTGTGTATAATTTTTATTTGTTTTCCATCTCTTCTCTTCAAGGATAAGCAATCAGCTCTCCCTTCTTATATTATGAGAAAGCACAGCAAGAGTTGAATGACAAAATATGGAGAAAGAGTAGTCCTGGCAGAAAGGATGAAAAGCACGGAAATAGAAAAGCACAATCCAGGCAATGAAAACGGCACATAATTTAATTAGGATGGAGCTGAAAGGAAGCAGTAGACACTAGCTGGAATAAAATTCAACTTCTCCACCTAATACTCAAAATGACTCCGACTCAGGACCAGTTTCATGGACATGTGACTGGTGCAGTTGCATAGGGGCCCCCGGCTTCAGGTTTAATGCTGTGCTGTATGAAACTCTTAATCTTTACCTTTGAATTTGTGCTAACTGAAGTCCAATGGAACAGTGGCATATGAGCTCAGACCTTGGAGTCTTGGCTCACACTCAGTCTTCCCTCCCACTGCCTTCCCAGGACTGGTGCTTGGTCATATATCCTGCTCTGTATGTCCCGAGCCTCATCTGGCCTACCGCCTACCACCTACTCACCCCTCCCTTGAGACCAGGGGTTACAACCAGGTCACATTAGTTGAGTGAGGAGCCCACACCCTACATCTGCCATACCCTACAACTGCCCTCTGCTCCTGGTCGGGGTCTGGGTGGGAGCATGGGGAGGGTCAGGTGCACACCCCATGCCACATTGGGAGGAGCAAGGCTGTGGTCATCCCCACCCAAAGCTGGCAGCATTATGACCAAGTGGCAGGCAACTCAATGAAGAGCTCTTACCTACCCCCAATCCAGGTACAGGGTTTTTCAACATGGAGCTTGAAATCACTAGGGAGTTGCATGGCTGCTGTGGGATAAAGCAGCAGGTCCTTTGGAAGAGAAGATTAACTTCTCCACCTCCAACCAGGCTCCTGCTTTACCTACCACTTTGCACCACACTCCACAAATTATGTAGCTGGCTCTACTTAGAATCTTTACTCACCAAGCTTTTTTTCCTGTTACTGATAACAGAGTTAAGCTTCTCCACATCACCCAGGTTATTATCAACTCCCTCTCTTCTAGCCCAAATCCACACTTGCAGAACATCTTCCATCTGTCCCCTGCTGCCCATTCCCACGGTTCCTGCTTTAGTTCAGCTGTTCATCATGGCTCTACTAGACCATCATAATAGACTCCTAATTATTATTATTTTTTTTCCTAGAGAGAGCAAGAGCAGGGGAGGGGCAGAAAGAGAGGGTGAGAGAAAATCCCAAGCAGGCTCTGCACTAATACCACAGTGGGGCTTGATCCCACAAACTGCAAGATCATGACCTAAGCCGAAATCAAGAGTCAGACGCTTAACCGATTGAGCCACCCAGGCACCCCACAGCTTTGAGCCTCCCCCTGTTCAATCCATTCAGCCACTGACACCAAGTTACCAAAAACACCACTCTGATCCTACTAAAATGTCTTTAAGGGCTCCCTGTAACTGTTAGTCACTGACTAACCGACTGTTAATGAAATTCAAATTCTTTAGTCAGGCATTCAAGGTTCTTTCTTCTTTTGCCCTCATGCTACTTTTGCGTATTCAATCTACAGCATGGGCAATACTTTGTCCAAATTAAAGCACTCACTGTCCCCTGTACACATTTTGTGCTCGCTCATTACTGTGTCTCTGATGCCATTTTGCTACACCTGGATCACTCCCGCCAAACCCACATCCATCTCCAATGGTGAAATCTAACCCCTTTTTCAGCTTGAATGGCATCTCCTCCATGAAGTCTTCCATCATGAGCCCAATCATAATGTGAATCCATTGTCTACTGAGACTAGTCATTTAGTTTGTAACATTTATTAAGTATAGTGCTTGGTATTTATTTGTGTATAGTATATGCCTCTCAACTATAAGCATTGGGAGGGCAAAAAACATGTTCTCTCACCTCTGTATGCTCGCAGTCCCCCTACCCAGGCTTTAGGTATAATGGAGCTCAGTGTATGTTTGCTGGAACTAACAAATAAGTAAATCTGTTGTGTAAACAGATCAGGTTTTCTGAAAGCCTGGCACACCTGTAACCCTGCTGCGTCATCCCCTTTCCTCCTCCCAGTTCACCTAACAAAACATCCTGGCTGCTTTTCAGATCCAAAGCCCATCAAACACCTGTATCATCATTATCAACACCAACAAAAATATCATCTCACACTTTTTATTAATGTTTAAAGTGCTATATTCTGAATGCTTAGAATAATCTCAAAGAGAACACCTGTTACTTGAGTGCTCTTATTTTCAACCTCTTGAGGGCAAGTTTTTCATTACTATATTAAAGTGGGCTGTTTAATAACTTATAACTGTCAGGGAAAAAAGGTAAATTGTAGTCACTATGATCCATACTGGATACTTAAAATGAATTTTTTTCCACTTGCAATTTTTTCTTCTAATTTCAAATCTGTTTTTCTAAATGTTTATTTATTTATTTATTGAGAGACACACAGAGAGTGGGGGAAGGACAGAGGGAGACAGGGAAAGAGAGAATCCCAAGCAGGCTCTGCACTGTTAGCATGGAGCCCAACGCAGGGCTCGATCTCACAAACCATGAGATCATGACCTGAGCCAAAATCCGGAGTCAGATGCTCAACCAACTGAGCCATCCCAGTGCCCCAAGTCTTTTTTTTAGGACTAATTGAAGAAGTAATGAAAAATAATGAAATAAACTAAGGAGGGTATTTTTGCTGCCAAAACTTTTATTCAACGCTAGTTTTCATTAGTCTATTCTTGACTCCAGAATTCTATGCTTATTATCATGATTTCATTAGTATCTTTAATGCCTTTCTCTCACCCATATTGTGAACCCAAGAGGATCATCAGTCTAATTTTCAAATGATTAAATTTTTAAACTCTGTATAATAAAACATTTTTACCTCCTGAAAAATAAAAAGAACAGTAGTTGAATCTGAGCAAAAAACACCTTAAAAACATACTAGGTAATAAAATATCAGAGGGAATGGTTATATTTTTACAAAGAAACTTCAGAATGTTTATATATTATCAGAATTACAACAACATCATGATAAAAGAACATGCATTTGAAAGTTTGTCAGTTTTCATTCATAGAAAAATCTGTAAGAGTCAGAAATGGAAAGGATGGGGAAAAATGCTAAAATGTAGGAAGGAGGCAACATTAATACAACTCCATAAAAAAATCTATATAGTGTGAGTTCCTTAAAGGCACAAAGTATAATACTCTTGATAGGATAGGATAGGGTCAATCATGTGTTATCAATCACATTTAGAGAAATCGTCAGTAGTGGGTAGAAGGGTAGATATTTCTATATTCCTCAAATGTAAAGACAGTTCTAAAATACTTAATTTAAGAATAGAACATGGCTCAGGGAAAGAGTAGGTTGGTCAAAATGTGCTGAGTCCACATCTCAGTCCCAGATAAGGAGAAAAACAACTGAAAATGAGATAAAGAAAAAGAATTCTAGTAGACTTGTGTCATCATTATCATCATAAATTGATACCATTTCCTGAGTAATTGCAATGTGGCAGGTACTGTTTTAGGGGCTGTAATGCAATATTCATTTTATTTTCCAAATAATTATCTTATCTTCGTCACATACATGTTCTTATTCCCATTTTGCAGGTAAGAAAACTGAGATTCAGAGATTAAGAAGTTCTCCCAAAGGGGCGCTTGGGTGGCTCAGTTGGTTGAGTGTCTGACTCTTGATTTTGGCTCAGGTCATGATCTCCCAGTTGTGAGATCAAGCCCAGCATCCAGCTCCATGCTGACAGTTTAGAGCCTGCTTAGGATTCTCCCTCCCTCTCTCTCTCTCCCTCTCTCTCTCTCTCTGTGTGCCCCTCTCCCTCAAAATAAATAAATAAACATTAAAAAAAAAAAAAGAAATTCTCCCAAGGTCACACTAATGGTGACTGTAGTGTATCATAATAAAGCAAAAAAAAAAAAAAAAAAGTAGTTTTTCTGAAGAAAAGTGGCATTAAAAAAATGAAAAAACACACCAGGTTAAAAATACAGAAATATACAGTAGAAGCCAATGGTGAAATAAAAGAGAAACTCTCTGTCCAGGATGAAATGAAGACCAGGCATAACCCAGATCTCCAACTCAGCCTATATAATACCTTCCCTTATGTTCCCTTTGCCAGTCCTCCCAACAACCTGGTCCTCTTTACAGCTATCGCTACCACCCTGGGGACTTTCCCACTGTCAGCTTCCAAATATCAAAGGCAACTTTGCTTTACACTCTGCCTTCAGAGTACAAGTAGGGCCCAGAAGAAATATCAGCTGTTGAAAATCTGATTTTCTGCAACTCTGACAACACCTCTAGCCACAATTCTAGGCAGCAGGAAGACAAGTAAACTGCTGAGGAAGCTGGAATTCTGCTCCTGAAGAAAAGGCAGTTATGTGAAGAGTCTTAAATACAAGTTGGGAGTTGAAGGAGAGCAAGAAATAAAAGCTACAGAAATGGGAAAATATCAACTGGGGAAGAATAAGAAAAGTAAAGGCAATGAAGAGAATAGACTGCAATTCCAAGCTCTAACAAGTGTCATCCAACTAGGAAGGGATTTTTTTCTTTTTTCTTTTTTTTTTAGCCCAAGCTCACGAGAAGAATGTGGAAGTAATGGGAAACAAAAGACTGTGATTGTTCAACTTCTTACAGAATCTTCACCATAAAGATTGTTAAATGTTTTCACTTCTTTCTATGGCTTTCCAAGATTATAGAGAAAGAGACACTTGCGAAAGTTCATTCATTGGTTGCTTGACCTAAGACTATCTCTTCAAGAAGGATATAATGAATAACACACCTAATCAATAACAAAAGGTGAATGAAAATGGTTATTTTGACTGGCATCCCTTACTATGAAAGTGTTATACTGACAGACATCACAAAAAATGTGAAACTCGGTTTTAGTACAAGCGAGTCAATTTTCTATGTAAAATGGTCAACTTTCAGATAAAATAAAGTTTTACCCTCAGTGCCCCTCCCACCACTTTTGCTATTCTGATCAACAGCAACCAAACTCTCGAGAAACAGGTGGCTCTATTAGACGCCGGAAGACGTGCTCATCAAATGACCACAAAATTTTCATAACCAAAGCTAAGAACTTTCAATTCTTATGAACCCCGAAAAGTCTCATAGAAAGTACATCCAGTTTATCACATTCAGTGAATAGATACTGAAGAATCAGAACTGACTAGCTTTCAGATCTGGTACCTAGTATCACGTTCAAATCACTATGAAAATGAAACACTTAGAAATACCAGCAAACAGCATGTTGGGTTTCCTTTTCCACTTGAAACTAGCATGTGTACCCTGCTGACTGCTTTTGGAATTGCTAAAAAATTATCAATTTTTGTTCATTTCACAAACTAAAAGCCTACTTGTTCAGTCCTGTCAAAAGCTGGCTGCAGATAATGCTGTATTCAAACCCAAAGATAAATAATCCCTCTATTTTGTCCAGCCTCTCTAAACTCAGTAACAGAAATAATTAAAAAGCCACACATAAGCCAGAGGCCCATTCTTCCCCTGATTTTCTTCCTCTTTTCCTCTTCCTCCCTACCTTGAAATGCATGCAACTTTAAGCTAGGTAAAGGGATGTGAAAGTAGTTCAGTACTCTGTTCCCTGTCCAACCCTGAAAGAGAATGAAATTTAGTACAGTCCCAAAAGACATCAGAGACACCAACATGCCATTTTCTTCAGACTAACACTACTATTCTGGAGTAGACACTTTTTCCTAGCACCTCACAAATCTGTTCTAAAACCATACACTGATATTCTTAAGGACAAGGAATCTTGACAGAGAAACATGTGATATTACTGACTGCAAAATGTAGTCCTTGTGATACATGAAATGTTTACAAGCCCTGTGGGTTAGGAAAAGACCATTATATCAACGATGGTGTAGTAACATTCTAACTGGTCTAAACTCAGAAGGAATTTAAAAGTAGCAAGATTAGTGTTGTAAAGAGTCTAAATTAATGTGTTCCTGGATGCCAAGGGGTAACAGAAGGTTTAGCTTCCAAGCCAGTGGGGCTCTGGAAGGGGGACAATGCAAAGTCCTACCTGGTAGGCATCAGGAATGTTGACCGTTTCTCCATGCTCCCCGACATAGCCAATAATGCCTTTGCCCCAGGGGACCTGCACTTCGTTTGAGTTCTCTGTGCTGCTGCAGGGCAGCAGTGGGGTTCCTGCATGCACATCAAAGAATTTGGAGACCAAGCTCTTCTTGCCAGCAGCTGCCCCTTCCACCAGGAAGAGAGAGCAGCGGTCAGCGTCCACCATGAGGCAGACAAAGATGAGGATCTTGTAGCTCAGGCTGGTAAGGTCAAGGTCATTGGAGATATCCTTGACCAGTTCCAGGAAGAACTGACGCTCATTATGCTTTTTGAGGTGGCACTTGTAGTCCATGGCCGTAGGGGGGTACTGAGGCAGATTCACCCTGGATTCCAGCAGGGCACTGAGAATGTGGGCTGTGGTGGGGGGCAGGGAGCTGGCCTTCCGGAGAAGTGCCCTCCGCCGCACACTGCTCAGGGGCTCCTGGGCCCGGGAGGTCACCTGTTCATCGTAGGTCCTGTTCACGTGGATGGCCTTGGAGCGAGCAAAACTCTTCCTTAGCTCTTTCTGAGAAGCTCTCCGCTGCAGGCTCCCGTCGCCCCCGCTGCCACTGGCCCAGCTGGGACTCAGGGGAACCCCACCACAGTCCCCGCCGCCCAGAGTGGGCTGGCTGTTGGCAGAGCTATTTGGTCCAGGGCCACCACCAACACTGCCGCTGCGTCTGCCACCGCTGTGAGCCAAGCTGTTGGTGCTGGCCACTGCGGGCCTCGGGCCTACAGCCCCCTGACTCTCACTGTGTCTCTGCAGCCACTTCTCCACCATCTCCTGCTTCCCCTTCCGCATCAGGTAATCTTCAAATAACTCTGGGTGTCTGTCCAGGAAAGTTTCCACTTCCCCAAAGTCCAGGTGTGAGGCCGTCATGGTCCCAGACACAGCTTCACTGCCACTCTACGCTTGGACCTAATGTTTACCTACCCCAGCCCTCTAGCTGGTCCAGCACATGTCTGTCCCCACCAGTATTCCCAGTTCGGTGAGAGATTCTGCTGAGCACTGGAATCTCAGCTGGGAGGTGCCCCTTCCTTCGGGCTCAGAGAGTGGCTGGCAAGAACCCCACCCCCTCGCCCTGCTACTCCTGCTTCGCACAGGTGCCCCCCACTGAGCTGTTGCCGTGGCCACAGTTCCCGTCTGGAAACCCGGAGCTATCGCTGTTCGTGCTCAGGCTGCTGCCGCTGCCGCTGCCGCTGTAACCGGATGAGTGGACCACTGTGAAAGGGAGGTAGGGCAGGACACGCCCCTGAGTGAGGCGCGGAGCCCGGAGGGAGGGAAGAGGTGGGAGGAGGGAGGCTCCGGCGCCCGGACCAGCCAAACTCCACCGCCCAGGATGCCAGGCGGTTCCTGGAAGATTCTCTGGACCGCCGGAATCGGAGTCCGGGAACAGGGCCGACTCCTGATTGGAACACGATTAAAGGGGGAGATGCACCTTGTTCCTTTCCCCTCCTCCCTTCCTTACCTCCCTAGCCCTCCCAATTCCCCACCCTTTAATCCTCCCGGCGTTTCCAAGAGGCCCCAGGGAGCCCAGTGGGAGCCCAAGTACGGGGAAAGTGTTGGTGTTTTGCAGGGATCAGACCCAGAAGCTGACTCCAAGGAAATGAGGATGCTCAGAGACAGGGAAGATTATTTTTCTGGGATGCGACTGTGCACTGTTGGTTCCTAGGATTCCTGGGACTGCCCACTAATACTGCCCAGCTCCTTGTGGGCGTTCAGTAAATATTAATGGAACTGAATTTCCCCGAAATTAGCAAGTGAAGTTTCCCATCTGACTTACGACTTTAACCAAATTCATGGACCTGACTGAGGAAGTGGAGAAAGGTGGTACATGCAGGGAGGGTGTAAAAAATACAGCCCCTTGGATTAGGCGGACCCTGCCTAGCAGGGGGCATATAGCAAGGTGGGCTTCAGGGCCTCAGGGGGCTTCTTTCCAAGCCAGTCCTGCATACTGGGTGGTTTCTCTTCTTTTCACGAATGACCTACCATCTCTTCCTTCTTTCTCCACTCAGTCTGGCAAAGCCACCAATGCTTCCTTTACTCCCAACATCCTAGGTCTTGTGGGCAAGGACTTCTCTTCTGTGAGAGGCTTTTCTTTCTACAGACCCAGGGATGTTCCAGATATGGCTTGTCTCTGCTAGCTAGACTGAGAATAACATCAAGTTTCCCTTGGGGCTTTTCTAAACCTAGTGGTTAAATATAGGTGATTTCCCAGGAAAGAATGGCAGGCTGATTACACTTTCTTGATGCTCAGAGGTCTCCTCTTTTGTGAGAAGCAAAAGCAGACTAGGAACTATCCAGTTCCCTCTGACAGCAGGACAATCTAGACGTGCTCTTACAGAATGCTAGCAATTAGGGTAATAGAATAAAGAGCTAAGTAGTGACTTTATTTACAGTTTTCCACATGGCAGGCTTATACGGGTGACTTACACAGTAAGTAAAGATTACTGCCAGAAGATGTCCTCAGAGCTAAGAAGACAACGTGTATCAAGCACTTACTATGTATTGATCACATTATTATTTTTTTCTTAAGTAGGCTCCACACCCAACATGGGGCTTGAACTTATGACCCTGAGATCAGCATGCTGTACCTACTGAGCCATCCAGATGTCCCAGCACTGATCAGTTTATTTTATTATTTTTTTAATGTTTATTTTTGAGAGGGAGAGCACAAGCAAGGGAGGGGCAGAGAGAGAGGGAGAGAGAGAATCCCAAGCAGGTTCCACAGTGTCAGTGCAGAGCCTGATGTAGGGCTCAAACTCACAACTGTGAGATCATGACCTGAGCAGAAGTCAGACACTTATCTGACTGAGCCACCCAGGTGCCCCAATCACTTTAAATTAAGAGATTAATTTAATCCTCAAAACAGACTTATGAGATGGGGAATCTTCTCCCATTTTAAAGATGGAGAAACTCTGAGAAGTTGGGTATTAAACCCAAGGTGCACAGACAGTGGGTGCCAAAACTGGGATGCAAATCCATTTAGTTTGGCTCCAGAGTAAGGCACACTCTTAGCCACATCACTGGATTGTCTTCCACCTGTGTCAGCTGAGTCTCATCTATGGCAGGATTTGGACTAGTAACAGAGATGCAGGGACTAGGGCAGAATGTTCTCTAAACATTCCTCTGATAGCACCAGGAGGAGCAGACAGGGGGAAGAGAGGCCCTTGTGCACAAATTCCATACTTCCCAGCTTAGTCAGCATGATTAAGAACATGGCCTTGGCATTTAAAATGCAACAGTAAACAAAACAAAGACCCTGTCTTCGTGGAGCTGACATTATGGTGGGGAGACAGCCAATAAACAAATAGGAAAATAAATATAGAGAGTAAGAGAACATTGGCACCAAGCGCTGTGAAGAAAAACAAAACTTGGCAAAGGATTAGATAAGGGATGAGGTAGTGGAAAGACCTTTCTGAGGAGGGGACACCTGAGTGGAGATCTGGTGGAAATGAGGCAAGGAGCTATGTTGATATCTAGGGAAAAGAATGTACCAGGTAGAGGAGGCATGTGCAAGAATTGTGAGATGCGATGCATTTGGAGTAATTAAGAAGACAGTGAATCAAGCACAGAATATTGGTAGTTTGGAGATGCAGGCTACTAAGGAAATAGTGATGGTCAGGAATTAAATTTTAAAAAATGATTAGCACAGTACCTGATACATAGGAAGTGCTCAATAAATGTTGGCTGTTGTATTACTTTTATATAATCATTGTAATTATCCTAAAGTAATAGTGCATGGAAACCTCACTGCATGTGATCCCATCTCTGGTAACTTGAGTGAAATATCAGTAAAGATGGTCAAGGTAGTATGCTGGAACTGGCTTGCAGGGGCTCACAAGAGCCTATTTTATTTTAGCAGCTCTTTCCAACTCTATGTTCAGTGACATTATGTAGCTTGCAATCAGCCATGAAGGGCTTATTTACATGATGGAAATCAACAAGTGCTACACATCAGGATTTTTTTTTTCCAGATTCCTAGCTGTTAAACATTTACCAACATTCAGTGAAAACAAATTTTGTCCATCAACTGATGAATGGATAAATAAAATGTGTTATATCCATAAAATGGAGTATTATTTGGCCATAATAAGGAAGTATACATGTTCTGATATGCTACAACTTAGATGAACCTTAAAAATGTTAAGCAAAGTGAAAGAACCTACTCACAAAGGACCACATATTGTGTGATTTCATTTATAGGAAATGTCCACAATAAACAAATCCAAAGAGATAGAAAGTAGATTAGTGGTTGCCAGAAGGTGAGGGGAGAGAAGACAGGGAAGAAACAGACGACCACTAACCGGTAGGGTTTCTTTTTGAGATAATGAAAATAATGTTCTAAAACTGATTGTGGTGCTGATTACAAAATTCTGTGACTATACTTAAGTCCACTGAATTGTAAACTTTAAATAGGTGAATTATATGATATGTGAATTATATCTCAATAAAACTTATAAAACAACAACAACAAAAACCATTTACCAACACATGACTGGTTATAATACAGCAGCAATGTTGTACATGGAAGTAAGAAAAGCACTGAGCATCCTCAAAGAAGGAAGAGAAGTAGGCCATTCCTGGTCTGTCTGGAAATAGAAGGTTTAATAAGCAGTCATTTCCTTAATTCTATCTTCTATGTTTTCATTATAAAAGCAGTTACTTAGCATTTATCATATTCCAGGCTCTAGGGACAAAAGAAGACTAAGACAAAACCTCTGCCTTTGAGGATTCCATGGTCTACAGCACCAAGAGGAGTGGCAGTAGAGAAAGAATACTGGAAAGAGTAGGAAAATTAATTGAGCATATCAAGCTTGGTTTTGAATTGGCTGCAGCCTTATTCCCTGCTTGATTTATGGGGTCAATGAAGGCGTCAATGGTTGAGGAAAGAAGCGAGAAGGTGACCAAAAATACTCGTAAGGTAGTCCAGAAGGCTGCAATGGAGGGCTGCATGATAAGATGTGTGTTGATGTGGCCCCAGCTGCCATTTCCTTTTCATTCTCAGTTCGTAGAATAGTATGTGTATTAGTCATGGTCCCAAGAGAAAAACAGAGCACAAAGTAATTTCAAGAGGGTTAATTTACAAGGAGAATGATTACCAAGGTAGAATATGGACAAACCACTGGGACAGTGAATAAACTTGGGACTTGCAGCAAAAGAGAAGTCACCACCCCCAGACCTAATGGGAGAAGGAAGAGGAAGGTCACCAGGACCCAAAGGACAGGGGGCTTATATAGTAGCAACTGCCTTCAGAGGAGTAGTGACAGCTTGTCAAAGGACATCAACACTCAAGTTGACCTCAAATACCTTGAACTGATTTTCCCTCCCTCCTAGCATGACCAGACCCAACTTGGAGCTAGAGGGTGCTGGAGCTTGTTGATAGAATCCATATAGGTCATCCTTTCTAGGCAGAGAATAGCAGGGACAAAGAAGGATCTGTATAAGCTATGGGGAGACAAGTAGAAAATATTTGGCCCAGTATGGAACCTTGAAGAAGTCCCCTTATCAAATTCTGGATGCTATAGCTCCAAAGAATCTTCTGTAATTCTGCCCTGTTTTCTGTGTAAGTCTGCTAATTCCATCAAAACTGTCTATAATAGATTCTACAACAACATTTGCAGTCAACAGAACCCTGAAGGGCACTAACCCTGAAAAGGTATGATACTGTGATGATAAGTCAATCAGTTCAAGAAAGATGCTCTGTTGACTCCCTCTCTAGCCACCCCTTCTCTTTCTACCAAGCTGTATATATTGACCAAGTAGCCTCTCATTGGAGAATGGAAAATATAAAAGGGCCTTCCTATTTGTAGTTTTCAAGAACAAGAACTTCTTTTTTGATCCAAGTATTCATTACTTTATCACTGCCATTGTCAATTAGCATTTATTGATCACTCATTGGCTTCCATACAAGATAACTTCTGTTATTCCAAAGGGAGCTGTTATATTTTAGCATTCGGTGGAACTGTAGAGATCATCTAATACTCCACTTTCATTTTCCACATGTGGAAACTGAGATCTAGAGCAGACACATAACTCCTCCAGTCATCTGCTAAGCACAACCTCTGATGTGCTCCTGGTTCCATCCCACCCTTACCAACATCCCAGAACTTGAAACCAATCTCTTGACCCAATGAACTTCTGTTTCTTAAGTGTGTCTCCTAATCATTCCATCTCCCAAAACAGACTTTCACTGTGTGATCAATAGGCATCATCAGATAGGTTGAAGCAATTTCCAAAATGAAACACTCACTTCAAAAAAGTTAAAATTGGCATATTATTATTTTAGGAGATAGAGGTCCACAGGATCAAACAAAAGAAGGTTTATTCCAATTCCCAAGATTAAAAGTCTCTAAACTGTAAGTTCCACAGAGATATTCATATTTATCTTTATATGAAGATATAACATCAGAATTTGGTCATGTTCTATGTCAAATCCAAAACCCAAGGAGCTGTATTTGGGATTTTCTAGAGAAACAGAATCAATAAAACCCAAAAGTAATATATCCATATCCATCCATCTATCCATCCAGAGAGAGAGAGAGAGAGAGATTTATTATGACGGACTGGCTCACATGATTATGGAGGCTGAATCCCGTGATCTGGTGTCTGCAAACTAGAAATCCAGGAAAGCCAGGGGCGCTTGGGTAGCTCAGTCGGTTGAGCGTCCGACTTCCGCTCAGGTCATGATCTCATGGCTCATGAGTTCGAGCCCTGCGTCAAGCTCTGTGCTGACAGCTCAGAGCCTGGAGCCTGCTTCCAATTCTGTGTCTCCCTCTCTCTCTGCCCCTGACCCACTCGCATTCTGTCTCTGTCTCTCTCAAAAATAAATAAACATTTAAAAAAATTAAAAAAAAAAAAAAGAAAGAAAGCAAGAAATCCAGGAAAGCCAAGTGATGTAATTCAGTCCAAGTCTAAAGACCTGAGAACAAGGGGACTAAATAAGGTAAATCCCAGTCCAAGGGCAGGAGGGGATGAGATGTTCCATCTCAAGCAGTAAGGCAGGAAAAGAGTTGAATTCCCTTTTTTTCACTTTTTGTTCTATTCAGGCCTTCAACAGAATGAAGGAATGGTGCCCAATCACACTGGAGAGAGCAATCTACTGAGTCCTTCAGTTCAGATGCTAATCTCATCTAGAGAGGAGACACCCAAAACAATGTTTAATCTTAGTACTCTGATCCCTACACAAGTTGACACATAAAATTAACCACTGCAGGTGTCTTACCTGGTTTTAAATTTTGTAAGCACCTTCTTCCCCCATTCTATTTGTGTAGAATTTCAACATGTATCCATGTTTAAGTTGTTATTCCTTATCCTAGTAGTGATTTCACCTTAGTCCAGTACAATTTTATAACCCACAGTAACTCACAAGAGAATGGTAAATTTATAAAGTAACTATGTGGATGCCTATATGCCACACGGGGTAAATTACATTAGCAAAATGGTAAAAGTTACTTTCTCCTTCATATAAAAAGTGCTGCTGCCACATTGCCCTTCTGTACAAAGGCTTATCAAACTTGCATCATACTTGGTAATGTTCCATTGGCCAAAGCCAATCATATAGCCAAGTACAGAGTCAGAGGAGTGACAAGAATGTGAATACTCACAGGTGTGGTTTATTGGACACCATTGATTTAACAGTTAACCACCCAAGCTCCCTCCCAAATCCCCAACCTACATTTCCAACCGCTATAAAGCATTTGCTCCTATATGTCTCACAGACAACCCAAATTTATCATTCCCAAGATCACTCTTTCTTCCCCATCTTACACACTCAATCTGAGGTATACTTACCTCAGAAATTTCTTTTTGAATCTAGCCTCTCTTCTCTAAACTCACTTGACTTAATTCAAGTCTTCATCATTTGTCCATTTTCTACCAGTGTCATCTTCCACATAAGTGTAATAATGGCACAGCCTTGCCTATAAACTTTTATTTATAGGATTAAGTCCTTGTCAAAGTGGGTTGAGTGATAACCCTCCAAAACATGTATCTTCCCAGAACCTGTGAATGTGATCTTATTGGGAAAGAGGGTGTTTGTAGATATAACCAAGGATCTCAAGATTATCCTATAATCAGGAATCCAATGACACTTTTCCTTACAAGATATAGAAGAGAAGACTGAGACACACAGAGAAGGCAATGTGAAGACAGAAGTAGAGGTTGGAGTGATGAATCTACAAGCCAAGGAATATCAAGGATTGCTGGCAACTACAAGCTAGGAAAGAAGCATGGGATAGATTCTCCCTCAGAGCATCCAGGAAAAAAAAAAATCAACTTTCCCAACATCTTGAATTTAGAGTTCTGGCCTCTGGAACTGCCAGAGAATAAATTTCTGTTGCTTTAAGCCACCAAGTTTGTGGTAATTTGTTACAACAGCCCTGAGAAACTAATGTAAGATCCTTCATCACTGTACCTCTATTGTCCATCTCTCTTCTTTTCCTTCTCATCTTCTGCTATTCCCTGCTGTATACTCTCCAAGCATGCAGATCCCTTCTCTCTTCTGGGCTTTCTCCTGAAATGCCCTTCTCCCCTTTCCTGCCTCTCAAACTTCTTTTCTCCAATAAAGCCTATTTGAAGTGTCACACCCTCTATGAAGTTTTATCTGCTTTCATAGAATGAAGCTGTGTTCTGTCTTCCAGTGTGATCTGTCCTCCTGCTTCCACACATTTTGGTCAAATATATACTATAAATCATTTAATACTTGTTGTTTACTCAACCCAACATGATGTATTTCATTCTCCATTAAAAAAATTTTTTTACAGGGGCGCCTGGGCGGCTCAGTCGGTTAAGTGTCCGACTTCGGCTCAGGTCATGATCTCGGGGTTCGTGAGTTCAAGTCCCGCGTCAGGCTCTGTGCTGATGGCTCAGAGGCTGGAGCCTGTTTCAGATTCTGTGTCTCCCTCTCTCTCTGACCCTCCTCCGTTCATGCTCTGTCTCTCTCTGTCTCAAAAATAAATAAATGTACATTTTATGTACATTAAAGCACATTTCCTTATTCTTTATCTCTTTATCTTTTTTTTCAATTTAGAAATTGAAACCACTCTGAGCTATAAGCCCAGTTGCATTCATAATTGTATTAAAGAATAATAAGTACCTATAAGGTAAATTTTTTAAATTTCAGATACCTAGGTGAACAGTAATGACCAATGAAGGTAGAAAAATAAGCTTCATATGATAAATTAGACAAGTACTGCATGATATCACTTATATGTAGAATCTAAAAAAGTCAGACATATATCAAAAAAAAAAAAAAAGAAAGAAACAGAGAGAGAGAGTGTGTATGTAAAACAGTGGTTACCAGCGGTAACAGGGGAGGGATAAGATTGATGGTGTTAAAGGGTACAAACTTATAACAAGTACTAAAATAGCCACAGATGTAATGCAGTTTACTGAATAGACAATAATATTGTACTATAAGTATGTAATATGATAAATATCATTACAACTACAACCATATTATAATATATAAATATATCAAAGTAACATGACGTACCCCTTGAATTTACACAATGTTAGATGTCAAATTTACTCAAAAAAAGTAAAAAATATGCTACAATATCATGCCATAAGTGTTTTAGATATTATTCTTCTTAAAATCAATAGATACTTTATCTGAGAAGAAAAACTAGCAATAATCAAAGTATCTTGCTGAAGAATGATTTGTTGATAAAATAAACTGATTGGCTTTTAACTGTTTCAAACTATTTTCTCTACATTTAGAAACTCAAACTTAGAAGAATATGAGCAGATTCAATATTTTAAAAACACCTTGAATCTTTATAAAGTAACTTACCTACAAGTATCTTAAACAGCCAATAGCTGAGTTAGACACTGAAGCTATAAAATAATGGAAGGACATCCCTTTCCTCAAAGAATATTTACAGTCTAGCTAGGGAGACAGAATATTTATACTAAAATGCAGATGACAATACAAGATACTATTTCTTGAGTATAAAAAACAAAAAAATCTATACAAGAAATCACAAATGTTCTTAAATGCCATATGATATTGTTTGCATTCAATAATAATTCACAATTAGTATTAATATTGAAAGTGTAGTTCTAATATCAGAACAAAAGGAGGAAAAAAATTGAAGGAAAATTTCACAATGAGTGATTTGGTTTTCATGCAAAGAACTAAAATAAAAGGAGGGTGCAAATCAAATTCAGCAATACATTGAGAAGATCATAAACCATGATCAAGTAGGACTTATTTCAGGGGTGCAAGAATGGTTCAACATCCACAAAGTAGTCGATGTGATATACCACATTAATAAAATGAAGGATAAAAATCATACAGTCATCTAAACAGATGCAGAAAAAAAGCACTTAACAAAATTCAACATCCATTTATGACAAAAACTTTCAACAAAGTAGGGATAGAGGGAGTGTACCTCAACATAACAAAGGCCGTACATATATGACAAGTCCACAGCTAACATAATATTCAATGGTGAAAAGCTGAAAACTTTTCCTCTAAGATCAGGAATAAGACAAGGATGCCCACTCACTCTTGCCACAGTATTTTGGAAGTCCTAACCAAAGCAATGAGGCAAGAAAAAGAAATAAAATATATCCAAATTAGAAAGAAAGAAGTAAAACTGCCACTATTTGCACATACAATGATATTATATATAAAACCCTAAATATTTCATCAAAAAACTGTTACAACTAATAAATATAATAAAGTTGCAGGATACAAAGTTGGTGCATAAACATCTTCTGTAGTTAAATACACTAATAATGAACTATCAGAAAGAGAAATGAAGAAAAAATTGCATTTACAATTGCATCAAAAAGAATAGAATACCTAGGAATTAATTTAACCAAAAAGGTGAAAGACCTATATGTTGAAAGCCACAAGACGTTAATGAGAAAAATTAAAGAAGATATAAATAAACGGAAAGATAGTCCAGGCTCAAGGACTGAAAGAATCAGTATTTTTTTTTATTTTTATTTTTTTTATTTTTTAACGTTTATTTATATTTGAGACAGAGAGAGACAGAGCATGAACAGGGGAGGGGCAGAGAGAGAGGGAGACACAGAATCCGAAACAGGCTCCAGGCTCCGAGCTGTCAGCACAGAGCCCGACGCGGGGCTCGAACTCACGGACTGTGAGATCATGACCTGAGCCGAAGTCGGACGATTAACCGACCGAGCCACCCAGGTGCCCCAAAAATCAGTATTTTTAAAAGATCCATACTATACAAAGTAATCTACAAATTCAATGTGCTCACTATCAAAATTCCTATGGCATTTTCATCCTAAAATTTGTGTGGAATCACAAAAGACCCTGAATAGCCAAAGCAATCTTGAGAAAGAAGAACAAAGCTGGAGGAATCATGCTCCCTGATTTCAAACTGTATTCCAAAGCTGTAGTAATTAAAACAGTATGACACTGGCAGAAAAACAGACATATAGATCAACAGAACAAAATAGAGAGATGAGAAATAAACCCATGCATATATGGTCAATTAATTTATGACAAATGAGCCAAGGGAAGGACAGTATCTTCAATAAACAGTGTTGGGAAAATTGAACAGCCACATATAAAAGAGTAAAACTTGACAACTATTTTACACCATACACAAAAATTAACTAAAAATGGATTAAAGACTTAAATGTGAGACCTGAAACCATCAAACTCTGAGAAGAAAACATAGATGGTAGGCTCCTATCATCTCTAAGACATAAGTCTTAGAGATGATTATTTTAATATGACATGAAAAGCAAAGCAAGAAAAGCAAAAATAAACAAGTGAGGGGCACCTGGGTGGCTCAATTGGTTAAGCATCTGACTCCTGGTTTTGGCTCAGGTCATGATTTCATGGTTTGTGAGTTCGAGCCCTGCATCTGGCTCTATGTTGACAGTGCAGAGCGTGCTTGGGATTCTCTCTCTCTCTCTCTCTCTCTCTCTCTCAAAATAAATAAATTTTAAAAAATAATAAATAAATAAATAAATAAATAGGACTATATCAAACTAAAGAACTTCTGCACAGCAAAAGAAATCATTAAGAAAATGAAAAAGCAACTTACTGAGTGGGAGAAAATATTTGCAAATCATATAACCAATAAAGAGCTAATAATCAAAATTTCTAAAGGATTCATATAACTTAATAGCAAAAAACAAAAACAAAAACAAGAAAACAACCCACAAACAATCCAATTTTTAAAAATGGGCAGAAGATATTTTTCCAAAAAAGACATACAGATGGCCAACAGGGACATAAAAAGGTGTTCAACATCATTAATCATCAAGGAAATGCAATTCAAAACCATAATTAGATATCACCCGACACCTGTTAGAATGGCTATTATCAAAAAGACAAGAAATAACAAATACTGGCAAGGATGTGAAGAAAAGGGAACTCTCGTGTACTCTTAGTATAGCCACTATGGAAAAGAGTATGGAATTCCTTAAAAAATTAAAAACAGAACTATCATATCATCCAGCAACACCACTTCTGGGTACCTAGCCAAAGAAAACAAAAACAAGAACTTGAAAAGTTGCACCCCCATTTCACTGCAGCATTATTGACAATAGCCAAGATATATAAACAACTGAAGTGTCCAGTGATGAATGAATGGATAAAGAAAATGTGGTATATACATACAATGGAATATTATATAGCCATAGAAAAGAATGAAATCATGCCATTTGCAACAACATAGATGGACTTTGCGGGCATTATGCTAACTGAAATAAATCAGACAATGACAGTACGATCTCACTTACATGTAGAATCTTAAAAAAACAAAACAAAACCAAAAAAACCAAGCTCATAGATACAGGGAACAGGCTGGTGGTTGCCAGAGGCAGGGGGAATGTATGAACTGGGTCAAAAGGTACAAACTTCCAGTTTTAAAATAAGTCATGGGGATGAAATGTATAGCATGGTGACTATAGTTAATAATACTGCACTGTACATTTGAAAGTTGTCGAGAGAGTAAACTTAAATATTCTCGTCACAATAAAAAAAAATTATAACCATGTGTGGTAATGGATGTTAACTAGGCTTACTATAGTGACCATTTGCAATTTATACATATAGTTGAAGAATTGCGTTTTACTCCTGAAACTGACATAGTATGTATCAATTACACCTCAACGAAGATAAATTTTAAAAAATAGAGCAAAGCTAGCACCAAGGGTGTGATTGGCCCAGGCAACAGGTAAATAAAAGAGCAAAGAGGCTGGGCCAAGAGAGCTACTGTTTGAAGTGAAAATATGAGAAAAGGAAATGCTTACACATACTTATGGTAGGTGGTATCTTGTTTGCCATTATTCACTACCTCTTCCTTCTAACAGTATGACATACTACTGTTATGTGACTTGACATTCCTCCTGCAGGGAGAGTATACCTCCTCACCTCACTGGCTTTGGGCTTGGCCACTTACATGTTTTGGTCATTAGAATGTGAACACACGTAATATATGCCACAGCTGAGCAGAAGCTTTATGAAGAAGCTTCTTCCAGGGCTTTAGATCTTTCCCTCTGTCACAAGAATGGGAATGTCCCATATAGGTATTTCCCCTTTAACCTGGGTCCCAGAATGTGAAGACACTTAGAACAAAGCCACAGCTGACCACAGACTACACTTCCTGTGAATGAGAAATACATGTTTTGTTGTTGCAAGACCATAAGGTTTTGTTACAATAGCAAAGTTGACTAATACAGAAAATGAGACCTAGAAGTAGGGTGCTGCTCTGTAGCCCTATCTTCAGCACCAAAGAGTTGGTGGAATGGAAACTAAACTGTTATTTGGAGCTAGAAAAAAGTGACCTATGTTACATAGGGATCAAACACTTGGGGAAATTGTCACCTGCAATTACTTGAACATCAGGTAATAAACCTAATGAATTTGACTTTGGGTAAAGTGAAATAAATGCTTCTGCAAATAAACTATACTGAAAGTGAGAGATCTGCCCCCCCAATTTTATAAATAGTGCCCCTTTCTGCACTCCTTCCTCTGCCTTCTTAGTGCCTGTCATCAGCTCTTGTGCCCTTATGCAACACCCCACCCCTACAGTGGTGCCCCTCTCACACCTGCCTCTACTACCATAATATTCTGTGCTTCAAAGAGTCCCTACTTTGTGGAGAAGGAGGAATTAAAGCTGAAGAACTGCATGAAACTGTGATTTCAAACTCAAAAGTAAATGGTAATGATCACTGAGTGACAAATATAGAGAAGGAAATTTGATTCTAAATTCTTCCCCATGTTAATATTTTAGAAGAATGTGACGATGAGGGAGAATAAGCAAATGCTCTCAAAATCATGCTGTATTATACACAACATCGTGCGAGACACAAGGGCTTAATTTAAAAAATTACTCTTCTTGAAAACTAAATGGTATGTTGTTTTCCAAAAGAACCACTGACTAGAGGTTTTCATCTAGAAAGTACTTTACTAGCTAGTATGAAAAAAATTTAAGAACAAAGCAACTAACAATGTTCCCTGCTTTCTGAAGAGTTCCCTCTGTTCTATCTGAAACATGCAAACAATTGCCAAGTTAACTGATCTAACATTTTTACTTTAATTAAATGAAACCATACTTTATTCTTCCAGATCCTTATCAAGATATATATTAGAACTGTCTCTGCTGAAAGTGATAAATATACATCTTATATAATCATCCAACTACCTGTAATACTTCTCAAATATATTTTTGTTGATATGCGATCAGCATAACATTTCCTTTCTACTGATGTTTCCTGGTTCCTGTTAATGGCCCTATAAAACAAGGATACTTACTTCTTTCAGATTACATAAACATAGTAATCTGTTCTCTAATTAACATGAATCTTTTTTTCTATTGAATCTTTAATTCAAGTTTAGGAGACAATAGCAGACTTCAGTAACCTGACAACCTTAGATGGTTGTAAAGTTCATTATTCTTTCCTTTGCTTTGTCAAGGCACCCCAAATTTAGGTTGGAGAGTACCTAGAGAGTAATTCCCTTTGAGGTTCCTGTTATTCATACGGAGGTATGTTGCACAGATATAGTATCTGTATCAGTTAGGATTTGACCAAGGATTCAGGGCCACCGTGAGTGATGTGAATAAGGGAGTTACTAAAGGAGACCTTACACAATTTGGGAAGAAGCAGAGGAATACAGGTCCAGAAGGGAGCACCTAAAGGATTAGAGCAAAGTCTCTAAGATCACAAAGGAGAGTTGGGGAAGGCTATGGAAGTTTGTGGGCTCTGATTTCATGATGGGCTTACAGTTACTGTAGGTCAGCAGGGCAGATAGTGAGGAAGGAGAGCAGGAGGAAAGTAGGTAGAAGAAGGACAAACTCGGTGAGGCAGTGAGGACAGACTGGTACTGTTTTGTCTATTTCTCATCTATTCCAAACCTTTATTATGTGGATGGCCCAAGGCTCAAACTGAAAGAGATC
This sequence comes from Panthera leo, assembly GCF_018350215.1. NCBI lineage: Eukaryota > Metazoa > Chordata > Mammalia > Carnivora > Felidae > Panthera > Panthera leo. The sequence goes on from NC_056686.1 coordinate 165,157,109, forward strand.
TGGTAGGAGCTGGGAGAACCTGAGCCACTTGCTGCCCCACCACATGAAGACTGCAGTCAACAGATTAGCGATAAGTATGAGTTGCACCTGGGGCCCTGCAGCGACCTGACAAATGTAAAGGCTTTTGCCTAACTCTGCCCCTTTCCAAATCTCAGGCAGGTTTCTCACATGACCAGCCTTAACCAGGAACCACACCGAGAAGAGAACTCTGGCAAACACAGCTGATAGAGAATAAAATGGCATAGTGCCCAGACATCCCTTCATGTAAACTGACCCTAAGATGGAGTTAAGCCTCTCAAAGACAACATATATTCATTTGATAATAAAGCCTATCATAGTACAGAATTTTAATTACTGCATTTATTTGCAAATTTTCCTCCAAACTTTTTTCTAATACCAGAAACATCACTACCAGCAAAGAGGTATTTATTTTGCTCTTACCAAGATAAACATAAATGTAAAACAACATTCAACATCTTATCACTGTTTGATTTTTTAAATGGAAGAAATCTACTTAATACTTCTCTATTCCCACCGAACTGCCCTTTACCACCTCAGCTCTTCTCATACTATCTTCTTTCTGCTTCTCCTAGGTCAAAAGTATTTAAACTCCAAACATAGGGCCTTCCTTCTTGTTCCTCCCTGCAATGTGGCCTTTTGTCAAAACCACCAAGGCCATCTGTCAGAGTCGTATAAATCTAAGCTATAATTATGAATATGAATTTAAGTTCAGGTCTTTCTTACAGAGTTTTCTGTCCCATATAAATTAAAATATGAAGTATGTCACCAAATTCTATATCCTTGCAAACCCAACTCAGCTCTGAGACTGGTAACATCCCTAATACACTCTTGGAGTCCCTACAGATGTCTCTGCCCTCATCAAAGAATTTCTCCAGGGAGAGTAACAAGCTCAACTTCGTCTGAAGTCTCCTTGGTCCCCAGGGACACATTCTTCCATACAGTAGTGGCACTGAACTCCCACTTGCCAGAAGCATTAAAATTGGGCCCAAGCACTTAGTTGACTTAATAGAACCTTCTGGAGATCACAGCTTTTTCAATAATGTTCCCCTCACTTTGGGAATTTTCAGGTAGGGTAACTTCTCAATAGAAGCATTTGCTAATAAGTTAATCATTAACATATTATCCCTATGATATGGTAAAAAGTCACCAGGAATTGGAGCAGAAGATCCAAAGGTTGGTTCTAGCACAAGTCCCAAGGAGAAGGTAAAATCCACCTTTTTTTCCCCTAATGTTTATTTTGAGAGAGAGAGAGAGAGCATGAGCAGGGGAAGAGGCAGAGAGAGAGGGAGACAATCCGAAGCAGGTTCCAGACTCTGAGCTATCAGCACAGAGCCCGACAGGGGGCTCAAACTCATAAACCATGAAATCATGGCAGAAGGTGGATGCTTAACCGACTGAGTCATCCAGGCAGCCCTGAGAAGGTAAAATCCATCTTACAGGGGTGTTGTTGTGAAGTGGAAATTAGAGAATGGATATCCTATTCTCACCCATAATGACCCCTGACCGACTGAGTCCATTACCCACCTTTTTGGTAAGGAAATACCTTCCCTTTCCTGCATTGGGCCCTACATTTGGGTAATGGAGTGTTTATAGGACTGCATAGCCAATTCAGGGGCCACTTCACACCACACCGAGCCACCATTCCCTTGTATACAGGCCCTGTGGTGGACCTGTTCCACCATGACTCATAGCCAATTCCTGTGAGGTGGGAAGCCTTTCCACACTAATGGTGAGGGTTGTCTTTTTTATTCATCCTCTTTCTCAAAAGGGAACATGCTATCCCTCCCTTCAGTCCAGCCTCACATTACTCAGGATTAAAAAGGTACCCTAAAAAGATTAACGCAAACATATTACATGTTATGTGACATAAATGCTTATTAACATAGAACATGCTTTTCTCCTTCTCTCTAGGTTTTATTTTATGTCACACATGGTCAACAATTTGCTTTTTGTTCCAATAATATTCCTAAGATAAGACCAAATATTTGACTTCAATTTCCTTATTTTTTCTTAAAGTTACTTATAATGAAGTTATAGCTATAAATATAATAAAGATATAATAAAAAGCAAACAAATAACCAAACATAGCTTAATGAAAACTAAAGCTAATGTCTGCTACATTTACATTTAAATTATAGAGAAGTAAGTATGTGGAAATTATCTCCATCATCAATAGCAGTTGCTAGGCTTATAAAATATTTTGTGCATGTAGAGACTACTGAAGCACAATAGATTTCAGTTCTCTTCCCTCTCTTCCTCATGCTGGTCTTATCAACATCCCTAGTCTGCAGACAAAAGTCAGTTCTGACTCTGAAGGGCATTTGATCATAGATTACACACAATCAAAAATTTCAACTTTTATTTATTTTTTTTAAATGTTTATTTATTTTTGAGACAGAGAGAGACAGAGCATGAATGGGGGAGGAGCAGAGAGAGAGGGAGACACAGAATCCGAAGCAGGCTCCAGGCTCTGAACTGTCAGCACAGAGCCCAACGCGGGGCTCGAACTCATGGACCATGAGATCGTGACCTGAGCTGAAGTCGGACGCTTAACCGACTGAGCCACCCAGGCGTTCCATCAACTTTTATTTTTAAATGTTAAACTTACTACAGGCTGATCAAAAAAGATCAAATATGACTTCCTTAAACATGCAATATTTGAAACTGGAACTATTGGTTTATAACTGGTATTTTTAAGGTGCAAGAGCATTTCATGAAGATGTTGCCTGTTTCAAATACTGAATAAGATCTTCTCTCTCACTCTTCAAGACCAGCAAAGACCATTTTAGTTCCAGGGATATATTCCTTTGGGTTCTCTAAATATTCTATCAGAGTTTCCTCTCCCCAGATAATACCTACAGAGGTGAAAATAAGTTTTAAGTTTGTGTAGTTAAATTTGTAAGGTTTACTTTCAGATGTGACCCACATATTTGAACAGAAGATTATTCCTGGATTCAATAGGAAAACTATTACAACTGGGAATACTTACAGTTTCTGATCTGCAAGAAAATTCCAAAGTTAGTCTTTGGTGTTCTAGTCTTAGGGTTCCCTATAGAAATCTAATACTCACATGCTATTTAGCATGGCCTAAGGTACAGGAATAAACTTCCAACCCCAGACATGTTGGACATAAGCAGTACCCTATTCTCCTAGAATCAAAGTTCCTTCTAGAAGAGGCCTTAGAAATTAATCCAACCCCTCATTTTAAAGATGAATAAATGACCCAAAGAGAGAAGAAGAACTTGCCCTAAGATACAGACTATTTAGAGTTAAGAATGGTGACTGCTAACTCATTTTCATGTTTTTTCTTCCAATCATAACAAGTTGCCTCTACCCAAATCTCTATCAAAAACCTATGGTTTCAGGAATCCAGTTTTATAATGAGACTGAAAGGCTGTCTCTTCTTTTTTTCCCTTCTAAAACCAGTCAAAAAGAATATGGACAAAGAGAGACAGAAATACTAACTTCACTTTTGATAAAATTTATCAAACTTAATATAATTAGAAGACTACCAAAAATATAAAACCTGGACGGAGTTAAGAGGACATCTGTCATTAATGATCTCAAAAGAAGAGTTCTCCAAAGTAGGTGGTAAATCCTAAGGGGTAAGTCATAGTCCTCTGACTATGAAGCTGCCTGTGAAAATCTTCCTAAATTCAATTTGACACCACGAAGGGTCAGAGGAGCCAGGATTAAAGAAGAAAACACAGTCTGCCTTTTGATTTCCATTTGCATGGAATATCTTTTTCCAACCCTCCACTTTCAGTCTGTGTATGTCCTTACATTTAAAGTGAGTATCTCTTGGGGCACGTGGGTGGCTCAGTCGGTTGGGCGTCCGACTTTGGCTCAGGTCATGATCTTGCAGTTTGTGAGTTCAAGCCCCGCTTGGGGCCCTGTGCTGACAGCTCAGAGCCTGGAGCCTGCTTCATATTCTGTGTCTCCCCCTCTCTCTGCCCCTCCCATGTTTATGCTCCGTCTCTCTGTCTCTCAATAATAAATCAATATTTTTTTTAAATGTTTTTAAATAAAGTATCTGTTGTAGGCAACATATAAGTGGGTCTTAATTTTTTTTATCCATTCAGTCACTGTATGCCTTTTGATTGCAGCAGTTGGTTCACTAACATTTGAAGTAACTACTGATTGGCTGCATACTTATTGCCATTCTGTTCACTGTTTTCTGGTTGTTTTTACAGGTCTTCTCTATTCCTTTCTTGTTTGCTCTCTTCCCTTGTAGTTCGATGGCTTTCTTTACTGTTACATTTAGATTCTTTTCTCTTTATTATTTTGTGCATTATTACAGGTTTTTAATTTGTGGTTACCACAAATTCAGACAGAACATTAGATTCACACAGAACAGCTTATGTGTATAGCAGTCTATATTAAGTTGATGGTCCCTTAAGTCTAAACACATTCTAAAAGCATTACATTTTTACTCTCTCCTCCATGTTTTTACATATATGATGTCATATTATTTTTGCTTTGTGTATCTCTTGGCTAGTTTTTGTAGACATAATTGATTTTTACTACTTTTGTGTTTTAAACTCCATACTGGCTTTGCAAGTGATTAATCTACTACCTCAACTATATGTTTCCTTTTACCTCTGAAATTTTTTCCTGTCATAATTTTTAATTATGATATTTTCAATTAAAGAATTCTCTTTAATACTTCTTATAAGGCTTGTTTAGTGCTGATGAACTCCTTTAACTTTTTTTTTTTTCAGTCGAGTTTGTCTGGGAAACTATCTCTCCTTCTGTTCTGAATGATAACCTTACTGGGTAAAATATTCTTAGTTGTAGGTTTTTTCCTCTCAGCATTTTGAATACATCATGCTACTCCCTTCTGGCCTAAAAAGTTTATGCGGAAAAAAATCAGCTGATAGCTTTATGAGGTTTCCCTTATATGTAACTGTTTTTCTTTTCTTTTGCTGCTTTTAAAATTCTGTTTATCAGCACTTGTCTCCATTTTAATTATTTTGTGTCTTGGTGTGGACCTCCTTGGGTTCATCTTGTTAGGGGCCCTCTGTGCTTCTTGAATCTGGATGTTTGTTTCCTTCCCCAGGTTAGGGAAGTTTTCAGCTATTATTTCTTCAAATAAGTTTTCTACCCCTTTCTCTCTCCTCCTTCTGCAATCCCTATAATGTGAATGTTATTATGCTTGATGATGTTGCAGAGGTTTTTTAACCTATTCTCATTTTTTATTATTCTTTTGCCTTTTTTGCTATTCAGCTTAGTGGCTTTCCATCACCCTGTCTTCCAGATGGCTGATAGTTCTTTGCCTCCTCTAATCTGCTCTTGATTCCCTCTGGTGCATTTTTTAAATCTCAATTATTGAATTCTCAGCTCTGCTTCTTTTATGTTTTAAACATCTTTGTTGAAGTTGAAGTTCCTGGAATTAAGCCACTGATTTTCAAAGCCAGATATTATGGGGATTTGTCTTCCAGTTCAAGTCCTCTGTGCCAGGAGTGCCTGGTGTGGAGTCTGATCCTCTCACGTCTCTGTGTTTGTGATGTCTCGCCTATTGTGTGCTGGGGGTTTAGTTCCCAATTGTGTTTCCACTCCTCTTAACCTTTTTGATGTGGCCTTCTCTCTATGATTAGCTGTGGAAGGTCTGTTCTGCCAATCTTCAGGTTGTTTTCAGAGTTATTTGCATAGATATAGCTGTTATCTCAGTGTATCCATGGGATGAGGTGAGCTCAGGATCTTCTCACTCTGCCATTTTCCTAAAACTCCCTGGGTTTGACTTTTTAAGATTCCACACATAATTGATATTAAACAGTATTTTTTCCTGTAGCTTATTTCATTCAGCATAATGCCTTGAAGGTTCATCTAAGCTTTTGCAAATGGCAGGATTTCCTTCTTTCTCATGGCTGAATATTCCAATGTATATACATTTACCACAATCTTCTTTCTCTATTCATCTGATGATAAATAATTAGGTTGTTAACCAGTATTATTGTGGATAATGCTGCAGTGAACGTGGGGGGCAGATATCTCTTCCAGATCCTATTTCATTTCCTTTGGATACATACCAAGAGATGAGATTACTAGATCATATGGTAGTTCTATTTTTAATCTTTGAGGAATCTCCACACTGTTTTCCATAATGGCTGCACCAATTTATACTTCCACCACCAGTGCACAAGTGTTTCCTGTTCTCCACACCTTTGCCAACACTTGTTATTTCTTGTCTTTTTTGATGATACCAATTCTAACAGGCATGAGGTGATATCTCACTGTGGTTTTCACTTGCATGTCCCTGATAATTAGTGACATTGAACACCTTTTCATGTACCTGTTGTCCATTTATATGCCTTCTTTGGGAAAATGTCTATTCAGTTCCTCTGCCCATTTTTTTATTTGGATTGTTTGCTTTTTCACTACTGAGTTGCATCAGTTCTTTATAGATTTTGAATATCAACCCCTGCCCATTGTGTGCTGGGGTTTAGTTCCCAATTGTGTACATATAACTTACAAAGACTTTCAGATATATAATTTACAAATATTTTCTTCCATTACATAGGTTGCTGTTCATTTTGTTGACTGTTTCTTTTGCTGTGCAGGAGCTTTTTAGTTTGACGCAGTCCCACTTAATGATTATTGTTCTTGTTGTTTGTGCTTTTAGTGTCATATCCAAAAGATCATTACAAAGATCAATGCCAAGAAGATTTTTCCTGGAGCACCTGGGTGGCTCAGTTGGTTAGGCATCCGACATCGGCTCAGGTCATGATCTCACGGTTTGTGGGTTCAAGCCCCGCATTGGGCTCTGTGCTGACAGCTCAGAGCCTGGAGCCTACTTCAGATCCTATGTCTCCCTCTCTCTCTGCTCCTCCCCCACTCATGCTTGCTCTCCCTCCCTCCCTCTCTCTCTCTCTCTCTCTCAAAAATAAATAAAGCTTTAAAAAATTTTTTAAAAATAAGATGTTTTCTTCTAGGAGTTTTATAATTTCAAGACTTAAATTTAATTAAGTCTTTTACCCATTTCAAGTTAATTTTTATAAGTGGTATAATATAGGAATCCAATTTCATTCTGCTACTTATTATTCTTATGTAACCAGTAAAACAAATAGCAATATTATATCCCCAAATAAGTCACAAATATTACTTAACTGATCTGACTTAGGGAAATTTTATTTCTAATTCTTAAATAATGTTAAAGCCAAACCTTCTATGCAGCTTTTAATCTTTCACAACAATCTATAATAAGAGATATATTTGTAGTAAGTTTTAATATTATTTGTAATCAATGCTAACAAGCAATAAAATTGGCAGCTAGAGAAATAAATGTTAGGTTATAACTAGTCTACAAGTTAGGACTCAAAAGTTGAGTGCTCTTATAATGTGATAATAAAATAATAAAATGACACTATAGGAAGATGTTACTTTAAAAACTAAAGAACCACATTCAAATAATAAATCTAAGTTTCAGACTTATTTATTCAACAGTCTATCAATGAGAAATCCTATTGCAATAAATGCAATTCAACTCTGACACTTATTGCCTGGAATGAAAACTGACTCCAGAGTCCCCAGCAATTCTGCCCTCACTTCACATACCAGGTACAAGTTTGGGGTCCCAGGCCACCCAAAATTCTAATCAACTGGCTATAAATTAGAGGGTTCTCAGGATCCTCTCAAGTTTGATAACTTGCTAGAACAATTTTCCAGAACTCAGGAAAACGCTATACTTTTAATTACAGGTTTAACATAAAGGATGCAAATCAGGACCAGCAAGATAAAGAGATCCATATAATGAAGTCTGGGAAAGTCTCAAACACAGAGTTTCTGGGTCCTGTCCCTAGAGAATCAAGACTCATCACTCTTCTACTACACTGATATGCTCACCAATCAGGAACCTCAACCAGAGCTTCCAATTAAAGTGTCCAGAGCTTTTATGGGGGTTTTATTATGTAAGAATACCTATTGAGGGGTGCTTAAGCAGTTTGGTCAGTTAAGTGTCCAACTCCTGATTTCATGATCTCATGGTTTGTGGGATTAAGCTCCAGATCAGGCTCCACTCTGACAGTGCAGGGCCTACTTGGGATTCTCTCTCCCTCTCTCTCTCCCATGCTCACACTCTCTCCCTCTCTCTCTTAAAATAAATAAACATTTAAAAAAAAACAAAGAATACCTAGTGAAACATTAGCCATGCGACAGAACTCAATTTGCAGCAACTATCCCCTAACCCTGGAAGTTGGACTGATATCACCTAGCCCAAAGCTCCAACTCTCTAATCACATAGCTGGTCTTTCAAGCTTGGCCACCCCCATCCAGAAACTATCCAGGAGCCTACCATAAGTCCCCTCATTAGCATAAACTCAGGTGGTGGTCCCAGGGCCCAAACTTGCATAAAAGAAACACTCCTATCACTTGGGAAATTCTAAGGTTTTCAGATTCCCATCTAGGAACCTGGAACAAAGACCAGACAAATTCTTTATTATAGAATACCTATTAACCAGTATTTTTGCACACACAAACACAATGACATTGTGTTAAAAACAATTACAATGATGTTTAAAAAGATTCTAAAGCACCCATGACCAAAGATTAAGTTTTATTGTATTTTGTTTTAATATAAATTTTTATCATTATCTATGTATTTATTTTATATGTATATATGGGTGTTCTCTGGATAAAGATACGCTGAGGTCCTAACCCCTACTACCTCAGAATATGGCTTTGTTTGGAAATACGGTCACTGCAGCTGTGATTAGGTAACTTGAAATGAGGTCATACTGCAGTAGGATGAGCTCCCAACCTAATATGATTGGTATCCTTATAAGATAGCCACGTGAAGACAGAGACACACAGGGATCATGAAACGACAGACATTGGAGTTACGCAGCTATAGACCCAAAACACCAAGATAAATGACAAATTACCAGAAACTAGGAAGAAACAAGGAAGGATTGTCTTACAGGTTTCAGAGAGAGTATGGCCCTGCAAACATTTTGTACTTCTAGCCTTTTGATTTTGTACTTTTGATTTTGTACTTCTAGCCTCCAGAACTGTGAGAACATAAGTTTCTGCTATTTTAAGCCACCCAATTTATGGTACTTTGGTACAGCAGCCCTAAGAATCCAATATAGTCCTCAAGTGTTTACATATATTCTCCACCCCACTTTACCCTGGTTTGCTTGGAAACCCAAGAGAAGTCTGGGACCAAGGGTTTTGCTAGCTCTCCATCCTACTAAACTGTATTGTTCCCAACATTTCAGAAAGACAAAAAAAAATCTTATTTTCACCAAAAAAGCTGTGAAAACCCTGCATGTGCTAATTTTGTTTTAACCAAACCATTTGAGTATCCACAGGTCCCTTTTCCCAATATTCTAAATAACAAAAATTTCACTGTATCTCACCTATCTGCAGTGTAAGCACCTGACAATTAGCTTTTTTGACTATAATATAAATGCCTGACATTAAATTTTTGTTTACCATGGCATCCACTTCAAAAACATCCAGTTTGAGTAAACACATTGCCAGTTACGTGAGTACATAAACAGCCAGGGTCCTCTACCCATGAAGTTAACCCCCCTTTTTAGAAAGCTCTGGTAGACTTAGATAACTACATTTGAGGACTGCTTGTTTTCCCCTTCCCATGCTTTAATTCCCACCCTTATGTTTTAAATTCACCAATAAAGAGTGAACCTGCAAAACCCTAGGCACCCCACCCTTGACTCCAATAAAAGCAGAACGCTAGACCTGCTCACTAGCTTGCTCTCTCTCTGTTTCTCTCGCGTGCTCTCTCTCCTCTCAACCTCACTGGGTGGTCCCAGGCATGCCATCTAACCTCCAGGAGTTGTGAGTAATAAATCTTGTCTTTTCAAAGTTCCCTGATAGTTGCTGATGAGGTGTGTCTTGCCATCATAGTAAGAACCACAAGGCCTGGTCCAGCCACATCACCAACTTTGGTTGGGGAGATGTCTGTAGGGGCTCACTACAAGTAGTATGGGCCCAGGTGAGTGTCCCCAGGCATTTCTAGTCAATAACATCACTATAGATAGGCTAAGACCAACCCAAGACACTATCTTACTAGAAATATTAACACAGGTTAAAATAAGCAGAATCCCTCTTTTGACAAAATGAAGCTATTACATGTGCACTCAAACAAAAAACATTGTGCACAAAATGCCAACTCCTCTTTTTAAACCCTTCTCCTACAATATAGTCCACAAAGCTCAAATAAGCACAATACAAGCACTATAAAACCGATTAAGAAATTTTAAAATACCAAATTCAAATCATGTATGAAGAGTACTTACAGTTGCAATAATCTGTATTTTAAACTTCTCCAAACACCAAAGCCAAAGACACCACAAGAAAACTACAAACCAGTAACTCTTGTCACTAATGCAAAAATCCTCAACAAAATACTAGCAAACTAAATCCAACTCACATTAAAAGAATTATACACTATGGCCAAATGGGATTTATCCCAGGAATGCAAGGATGATTCAATATAAGAAAATCAATTACCTTAGCATAACACATTAATAGAGCAAAAGGAAAAAGAATAGATGATTGTTTCAATACCTGCAGAAAAAAAAATTGACAAATTCTAATATTCTTTCATGACATAAACACTCTGTAAACTAAGAATAAAAGATAAGTTGCCTAACATGAAAACAGGGATTTTTGGAAACCCCCAGATAATATCATACCCAAGGTGAAAAGCTAAAAACTTTCCCTCTAAGATCAGGAACATTTTTACCAATTCTACTCAGAATTCCACTAGAAGTCCTAGCCTGATCAATTAGGGAATAATAAGAAATGACAGCCATCCAAATTGGAAAGGAAGAAGTAAAACCACTTCTATTCACAGGTGATATGATTCTAAATATAGAAAATCCCAAAGGAGCCACAAAAATCTACTGGACTAACAAATTCAGCAAAGCAGGGTGCAAGGTCAACATACAAAGGTCAGTTGTGTTTTATATACAAGCAATGAACAATCCAAAAAGAAAATTAAGAAAACAATGTTATTTATAATAGTTTCTAAAATAATAAAATACTTAGGAAATATTTAACCCAGGAAGTGAAAGACTCATACACTGAAAATTACAAAACATTGCTTAAAGAAATGAAAAGAGACCTAAATAAATGGAAAGTCATCCCATGTTCATACATTGGAACATTAGTGTTGCTAAAATGGCAATACCCCCAAAACAATCTATAGATACAATGCAATCTCTATCAAAAATTCCAAAATTTTTGCAGAAATGAGGAAGGTGATCCGCAAATTCACAGAATTGCAAAAGGCCCTGAACGGTTAAAATAATATCAAAAAAGAAAAACACAGCTGGAGGGCTCCACACTTCCTAATTTCAAAACTTACTACAAAACTACAGTAATAAAAACAGTAATAAAAATAGAATTGAATATGCAGCAGCAAGCCCCAACATATATGGCCAGTCTGTTTTTCAACAAGGGTATCAAGACCACTCAACTGGGAAATAATCATCTTTCAAGAAATGGAGTTGGGATAACTAGATAACCACATGAAAAAGAATGAAATTGAACTATTTCCTCACTATCAAAAATCAAATGAATATGGGTCAACATCTAAATATAAGAGCCAAAACTATAAAAGTATTTGAAGAATACACAAGGGTAAATCTTTAGTAGGACCTTAGATTTGGTGATAGATTCGTAGATTTGGTACCAAGAAAATACCAACAAAAAAATAGATAAATGGACTTTATGCAAATTAAAAACTTCTGTGCGTCAAAGGACCTTATCAACCAAATGAAAACAAACTACAGAATAAAAGAAAATATTTGAAAATCTCCTATTCGATGAGGGTTTAGTGTCAGGAATACATAAAGAACTCTTACAAGAAAAAAGACAAACACTTCAAATAAAAAATAGGCAGAGGACATGAATACACATTTTTCCAAATATACAAATGGCCAACAAGTTGTTAAACAGAAAAATTTCAACTGAGTGAATTTAAGGATCAAATTGGCTTTATTCAATGATTTATGAATCAGGCAGCATGTAGAAAGGAGTTCAAAGGGCAACAGAAAGAGAAAGGTTTTTAAAGGCAGGAAAAGGAAGTCATAACAACAACAAGGAAGAATTATTTCAGGAAAGGTCACCTCCTTTTGGGGAACAAACCAGGTGGATTACCTTACCAGTGCCCACCAGGAAATTCCAGACTAACTGGTTGAGATTACATTCCTGGCAAAGGTTGAAACTACAATTAGGTTAGGTACTAAGCCATGGTTTGGTGTCCTGTGCCTACCACAAGTGACTCCATTTTGGGTCTGTGGTTTTCTTTTTAACAAAGCACGTTAACACATGTTCAACATCATCATTCATTAACAAAATGGAAAGCAAAATTGTGAGATACCACTTCACACCCACTAGGATGGCAATTTTATTTATTTATTTTTTTACATTTTACTTATTTTTGATAGAGAGAGACAGAGCACAGTGGGGAGGGGTAGAGAGAGATGGAGACTCAGAATCCAAAGCAGGCTCCAGGCTCCAAGCTGTCAGCACAGAGCCCGACGTGGGGCTCGAACTCACAAACCACAAGATCATGACCTGAGCCAAGTTGAAAGCTTAACCAAGTGAGCCACCCAGGTGCCCCTAAGATGACAATTTTAAAAAGAAAAGAAAAGAACAAGCATTGGAGAGGATATAGAGAAACAGGAATTCTACATTACTGATGGGAATGTAAAATGGCAAAGCTACTGTGGAAAACAATTTGGTATTTCCTCAAAAAGTTAAATATAGATTTAACAAATGACCCACCATATACATATACATATACATATACATATACATATACATATACATATACAAAAGAACTGAAAACAGGGACTCAAACAAATGCTTATTCACAAATATTCATAGCAACACTATCACAAGAGGCAAAAGGTGGAAACAATCCAAATATTCATCAACTGATACATGGATAAACAAATTGTGATATATACATTCAATGGAATATGATTAGCCACAGAAAGGAACGAAGCACTGATACATGCTACAACTTCAGTGAACCTTGAAAACATGCCAAGTGAAAGAAGCCAGATACAAAAGCTCATATTTTATGATTTCTTTTTTAAGACTATGTAGGCAAATCCATACAAATAGGAGGCAGATTAGAGGTTGATTAAGGGTAGGAGAAAATGGGGAGTGATTAATGGGTACAGGAGCTCTTGTGGAGTAATGAAAAAGTTTTGAAACTACAAGGAGGTGTTGATTACACAATATTGTGATACCCTAAATGTTACTGACTTGTACACTTTAAAATAGCTAATGTTGGGGCGTCTCGTGACTCAGTCAGTTAAGTGTCTGACTTCGGCTCAGGTCATGATCTCGCAGTTTGTAAGTTTGAGCCCTGCGTCTGGCTCACTGCTATCAGCACAGAGCCCACCTTGGATCCTCTGTCTCCCTCTCTCTCTGTCCCTCCCCACTCATGTTCTCTCTCTCCCTCTCTCGCAAAAAATAAACAAACATAAATAAATTAATTAATTAAAAGACTAATGTTGGGGCACCTGGGTGGCTCAGTTGGTTGAGGATTTGACTCTTGATGTTGGCTAAGGTCGTGATCCCATGGTCATGGGATTGAGCCTGGGGTCAGGCTCTGTGCTGAGCGTGGAGCCTGCTTAAGATTCTCTCTCTCACCTTCTGCCCCTCTCCCTGACTTGTGCAAGCTCTCTCTAAAATAAAAGTAAATAAATTTTAAAAATGGCTAATGCTATGAGGTGTGAATTTCACCTCAATAAAAAGAATAAAAAGAAACAAAAACAAAATAAAATAAAAACCTTTCCTAACAGTAGTGTTGTACTGATCTGAATTTGGGCCAGTAAGAAATGCAAGCCTCCAAGAACAATTCAAAATAGAGTTACAGTCTATTTTGAGTTGTACCCTATTTTTGAGGTAAATGTTAATGATATGTATGTATGTACATATATATCTGGGAATAACAAATTTCTTTGCAAAGATATTATAGTCTTTTCTAACCATTTTCAATTTTAACCCTAAAATGCTTTCTCATGTTAACTGCCATCCACCCACCTTCCACCAACAAAGAAATCACGGAATATACTTTTTCAAACTATTTTATAACATCCTCCCACTACTACAAATAGAAATCACTACTACAAATAGAAAACTACCATTATGCCATTAAAATATGGTTTGATCTTTTTAATTTAGCTCATGCTTTTCAACATGGATGTACTGCATAAAATGAAATACCTTGTAATAGGTAAAAACCTGTGTGATCAAAAAGAAACCAGGTATCTAAACATAGATCTTATGATATAAACCAGTATTTCAGTAATATAAACATGATGATTTTATTTTTAATGCAGCAAACTAGAGAATTATATCAAATCATGTCTTTTCTCTTTGCTACAAAGTTTCTAGTTCTCTCCCACAACTGCCTAGTTTTTATCTTTGTTTTTGTTAGCATCGGAAAAGAAAATCCTGGTGCTTGTCCTGTTTTTCGTCCAGGGCCAGAAAGGCCCCAGAGATTTGGACCAGTCTTGTGTTTTCCACCTTTTTCCACTGTGTGGCACTGAGCACATTTCTGAATAAAGATCTTCTCACCTGCTTTAGCATCTCCCCTTCTATCCTGCAATGAAACATTAAACCACACACCAACGTGTGTGTGTGTGTGTATATATATATATATCAGATTTGCAAAACTGGGAAAAAAAATTCCACCATTTTAAAATGAATACTAATTATATTAAAAAAGGTAATTTAAAGTATGCATCCTTTAAAGTCTGACTGCTCAAAACCAAATACACTGTAGCACCTAATTTTATAAAGATATCATCTCATGTAACAGGTTTATTTTAAATTTCTAGCTATAGCTACTTCAGGAACTTATACTATGGTATAAGCCTGGTTTTACTTCAGCCTTCACACAACTATAGTGATTTATCTAGGTCAATTATATTCTATTTTTAATTTTCACTTCCAAAAAGGGCATGTGCAAAACATGATGCAAAGCATATATTTCTAATTTGGTATCCCCTCATTTAAAAATAAGGATAGAACAAAGTGGAAAGGTGTTTAATTGTGATATTATAAGCACTTATATGCCTGCAATAATAGATAAAACTGTAAAATTAAAAATCATACAGAAAAGAATGAGGCCACAGCAGGCTATATGTAACACATAATTTCTCATTTACTTTACTTTCAGCTATAAACACATCTACCATGTTAGACCAAGCATTATCTCAAAGCAATCAAGTAATATTGAGTTCAGTCAGCATTTGTATGTGTTCAACACCAATGCAGTGCAAAATATACAGTTGAAAATAGGGAAGATTTTATTTTATTATACAGTGATAGACACATACAATAAAATTTGTACAAAGATATTTTGGTTAAAAGTACCCAAAACTTTGTTGCATAACTAAATAAATGCCTCCTCTAACTACAATTATGTAAAAATTGAAATAATTTCAACTTGGAAAAAATATGGAGAGGAGCCAAGATGGCAGAACAGCATGGAAGTTTTTTGTGTGTCTCACATCCATGAAATACAGCCAGACCAACACTAAACCATCCTACACACCTAGAAAACTGATTGGAGGATTAACACAACAATCTGCACAACCTGAACCACAGAATTCAGCAGGAATTCACCCCAAAAGAAAGAGCACGAAGAAACGACAGCCAAGGATTTAACCAACACAGATACAAGCAAGATGTCTGAACCAGAATTTAGAACCACGATAAGAATACTAGCTGGAGTTGAAAATAGATTAGAATCCCTTTCTGCAGAGATAAAAGAAGTAAAAAATAGCCAGAATGAAATTAAAAATGCTATAACTGAGCTGCAATCATGGATGGATGCAGCGGTGGCAAGGATCAATGAGGCAGAACAGAGAATCAGTGATATAGAGGACAAACTTACAGAGAATAATGAAGCAGAAAAAAAGAGGGAGATTAAGGCAGAAGAGCACGACTTAAGTATTAGAGAAATCAGTGACTCATTAAAAAGGAACATCAGAATCATAGGGGTCCCAGAAGAGAAAGAGAAAAAGATAGGGGTAGAAGGGTCATGTGAGCAAATCATAGTGGAAAACTCCTAACCCGGGGAAAGACACAGACATCAAAATCCAGGAAGCACAGAGGACCCCCATTAGATTCAACAAAAACCTACCATCAACAAGGCATATCATAGTCAAATTCACAAAATACTCAGGCAAGGAGAGAATCATGAAAGCAGCAAGGGAAAAAAAGTCCCTAACATACAAGGGAAGACAGATCAGGTTTGCAGCAGACCTATCCACAGAAACTTGGCAGACCAGAAAGGAGTGGCAGGATATATTCAGTGTGTTGAATCAGAAAAACATGCAGCCAAGAATTCTTTATCCAGCAAGGCTGTCATTCAAAATAGCAGGAGAGGGGCACCTGGGTGGCTCAGTCGGTTAAGCGTCCGACTTCAGCTCAGGTCACGATCTCGCGGTCCGTGGGTTCGAGCCCCGCGTCAGGCTCTGGGCTGATGGCTCAGAGCCTGGAGCCTGCTTCCGATTCTGTGTCTCCCTCTCTCTCTGCCCCTCCCCCGTTCATGCTCTGTCTCTCTCTGTCTCAAAAATAAATAAACGTTAAAAAAAAATTAAAAAAAAAAAACAAAAAAACAAAAAAAGAAACAAACAAAAAAAAAAAAAACAAAATAGCAGGAGAGATAAAAAGTTTTCCAGACAAACAAAAATTAAAGGAGTTTGTGACCACTAAACCAGCCCTACAAGAAATTTTAAGAGAGACTCTCTGAGGAGAAAAGATGAAAATACGTATATATAAATAAAAAAATACCAAAAGCAACAAAGATTAGAAAGGACCAGAGAACCCACCAGAAACTCCAACTCTACAAGCATCATAATAGCAATAAATTCATATCTTTCAGTACTCACTCTAAACATCAATGGACTCAATGCTCCAATCAAAAGACATAGGGTAACAGAATGGATAAGAAAGAGACCCACTTTAGACCTAAAGACACCTTCAGATTGAAAATAAGGGGATGGAGAACCATCTATCATGCTAATGGTCAACAAAAGAAAGCCGGAGTAGCCATACTTACATCAGACAATCTAGACTTTAAAATAAATACTGTATCCAGAGATGCAGAAGCGCATTATATCATAATCAAGGGGTCTATAGACCAAGAAGACCTAACAATTGTAAAATTTATGTGCCAAATGTGGAAGCACCCAAATATATAAATCAATTAATCACAAACATAAAGAAACTCATAGATAGTAATACCATAATAGTAGAAGACTTCAACACCCCACTCACAGCAATGGACAGATCATCTAATCAAAAAGTCAACAAGGAAACAATGGCTTTGAATGACACACTGGACCAGATGGACTTAACAGATATATTCAGAACATTTCATCCTAAAGCAGCAGAATATACATTCTTCTCCAGTGCACATGGAATGTTCTCCAGAATAGACCATATACTGGGACACAAATCAGCCCTAAGTAAGTACAAAAAGATCGAGATCATACCGTGCATATTTTCAGACCACAACGCTATGAAACTCGAAATCAACCACAAGAAAAAATTTGGAAAGGTAACAAATACTTAGAGACTGAAGAACATCCTACTAAAGAATGAATGGGCTAACCAAAAAGTTAAAGAGGAAATTAAAAAGTATATGGAAGTCAATGAAAATGATAACACCACAACCCAAAACATCTGGGACGCAGCAAAGGAGGTCATAAGAAGAAACCATATAGCAATCCAGGCCTTCCTAAAGAAAGAAGAAAGATCTCTGGTGCACAACCTAACCTTACACCTTAAGGAGCTGGAAAAAGAACAGCAAATAAAACCCAAAACCAGCAGAAGACAGGAAATAATAAAGATAAGAGCAGAAATTAACACCATTGAAACCAAAAAAAACCCAGTAGAACAGATCAATGAAAGAACCAGAAGCTGGTTCTTTGGAAGAATTAACAAAATTGATAAACCACTAGCCAGCTTGATCAAAAAGAAAAAGGAAAGGACCCAAATAAATAAAATCAAGAATGAAAGAGGAGAGATCACAACCAACACAGCAGAAATAAAAACAATAATAAGACAATATTATGAGCAATTATATGCCAATAAAATGGGTAATCTGGTAGAAATGGACAAATTCCGAGAAACATATACACTACCAAAACTGAAACAGGAAGAAATAGAAAATTTGAACAGACCCATAACCAGTAAGGAAATCGAATTAATTATCAAAAATCTCCCAAAAAACAAGAGTCCAGGGCCAGATGGCTTTCCAGGGGAATTCTACCAAACATTTAAGGAAGAGTTAACACCTATTCTCTTGAAACTGTTCCAAAAAATAGGAATGGAAGGAAAACTTCCAAACTCTTTCTATGAAGCCAGCATTACCTTGGTTCCAAAACCAGACAGAGACCCCACTAAAAAGGAGAACTATAGGCCAATTTCCCAGATGAACATGGATGCAAAAATCCTCAAGATATTAGCCAACCAGATCCAACAATAAATTTAAAAAACTATTCACCACAACCAAGTGGGATTTATACCTGGGATGCAGGGCTGGTTCAATATCTGCGAAACAATTAATGTGATTCATCACATCAATAAAAGAAAGGACAAGAACCATATGATCCTCTCAATAGATGCAGAGAAAGCATTTGACAAAATACAGCATCCTTTCATGATAAAAACCCTCAAGAAAGTAGGGATAGAAGGAGCATACCTCAAGATCATAAAAGCCATATATGAATGACCCAACGCTAATATCCTCCTCAATGGGGAAAAACTGAGAGCTTTCCCCCTAAGGTCAGGAACAAGACAGGGATGTCCACTCTCGCCACTGCTATTCAACACCATATTGGAAGTCTTAGCCTCTGCAATCAGACAACACAAAGAAATAAAAGGCATCCAAATCAGCCAGGAGGAGGTCAAACCTTCACTTTTTGCAGATGATATGATACTCTATATGGAAAATCCAAAAGATTCCACCAAAAAACTGCTAGAACTGATTCATGAATCCAGCAAAGTTGCAGGATATAAAATCAACGCACAGAAATCAGCTGCACTCCCATACACCAACCATGAAGTGACAGAAAGAGAAATCAAGGAACTGATCCCATTTACAGTTGCACCAAAAACCATAAAATACCTAGGAATAAATCTAACCAAAGAGGTGAAAAATCTATACACTGAAAACTATAGAAAGCTTATGAAAGAAATTGAAGAAGACACAAAAAAATGGAAAAAGATTCCATGCTCCTGGATAGGAAGAACAAATATTGTTAAAATGTCGATACTACCCAAAGCAATCTACATATTCAATGCAATACCTATCAAAGTAACACCAGCATTCTTCACAGAGCTAGAACAAATAATCCTAAAATTTGTTTGGAACCAGAAAAGACCCCCGAAGAGCCAAAGCGATCTTGAAAAAGAAAACCAAAGCAGGAGGCATCACAATCCCAGACTTCAAGCTATACTACAAAGCTGTAATCATCAAGACAGTAGGGTACTGGCACAAGAACAGACACTCAGATCAATGAAACAGAATAGAGAACCCAGAAACGGACCCACAAACGTATGGCCAACTAATCTTTAACAAAGCAGGAAAGAATATCCAATGGGATAAAGACAGTCTCTTCAGCAAGTGGTGCTGGGAAAATTGGACAGCGACATGCAGAAAAATGAACCTGGACCATTTTCTTACACCATACACAAAAATAAACTGAAAATGGATGAAAGACCTTAATGTAAGACAGGAAGCCATCAAAATCCTTGAGGAGAAAGCAGGCAAAACCTCTTTGATCTTGGCCACAGCAACTTCCTACTCAACATGTCTTCAGAGGCAAGGGAAAGAAAAGCAAAAATGAACTACTGGGACCTCATCAAAATAAAAAGCTTTTGTACAGCTAAGGAAACAATCAGCAAAACTAAAAGGCAACCAACAGAATGGGAGAAGATATTTGCAAATGACATATTAGATAAAGCGTTAGTATCCAAAATCTATAAAGAACTTATCAAACTCAACACCCAAAAACCAAATCATCCAGTGAAGAAATGGGCAAAAGACATGAATAGACACTTCTCCAAAGAAGACATCCAGATGGCCAACCGACACATGAAAAAATGCTCAACTTCACTCATCATTAGGGAAATACAAATCAAAACCACAATGAGATACTCCCTCACACCTGTCAGAATGGCTAACATTAACAACTCAAGCGACAACAGATGTTGGCGAGGATGCGAAGAGGATCTCTTTTGCATTGTTGTAGGGAATGCAAACTGTTGCAGCCACTCTGGAAAACAGTATGGAGGTTCCTCACAAAACTAAAAATAGAACTACCCTACGACCCAGCAATTGCACTACTAGGCATTTATCCAAGGGACACAGGTGTGCTGTTTCGAAGGGACACATGCACCCCAATGTTTATAGCATCACTATCAACAATAGCCAAAGTATGGAAAAAGCCCAAATGTCCATCGATGGATGAATGGATAAAGAGGATGTGGTATATATATATACAATGGAGTATTAGTCGGCAATCAAAAAGAATGAAATCTTGCCATTTGCAACTATGTGGATGCAACTAGAGGGTATTATGCTAAGTGAAATTAGTCAGTCAGAGAAAGACAAAAATCATATGACTTCACTCATATGAGGACTTTAAGAGACAAAACAGATGAACATAAGGGAAAGGAAACAAAAATAATATAAAAACAGGGAGAGAAACAAAACAGAAAGACTCATAAATACTGAGAATAAACTGAGGGTTACGGGAGGGGTTTTGGAAGGGGGATGGGCTAAATGGGTAAGGGGCACTAACGAATCTACTCCTGAAATCATTGTTGTGCTATATTCTAACTAATTCAGATGTAAAATTTAAAAAATCAAAAATAAAATCAAAAAAATAAAAATAAAACAAAAACAACAAAAAAGGAAAAAATGTAGTTTGAAATGCTAATGATGCAGTACCCAGGTTTTATTTACCTGCTCTTTGAAGAATGGGTGCGAGAGGTGGGGGATGGAGTTTAAAATGAGTGTTACTATTAAAGAAATCATGAAAATACCTAATTCTCTGCCAGTACAGTTTTAATCACATTTTCTCTTTATAACTCTACTGAGAAATTGAAAGTGTTCGTGTCATTCTGATGTTGAAAAATACAGTATTGTTTAAGTAAAGTTAGCTATTACTCAGAGAGAGGCTAGTACTTCCCATACAGTAACCTGCAAAGTTGGTATCTCCCTAATTTTTTTAAATCTATGTGGAAACCCCAAACAATGTTAATAATACACCTAAAGGGAAAACAGAAATTTTCTTTGGGTCAACTAACAACTAAGCTATTAATAAGTGTTTTCGATCTGATAAAAAGCAGAGTAAGGAAACTCACTTTACCCAGGAAAAGCTTACTTTTAAATTTCAAACTTCACTCAAAACACTGCATTCAATTTCTACTTATATGAGTTCTATCAAGTCTCTGTATAGTCACAGAATTCAGTGAGCCTTTAAATAGGGTCCATAGAGAAAAGAACTTTAGTCACAAATACAAACTTACAGACTTTTAGCAAAATGCATTCACAATAATCATAAAGCTCATTTTAAAATACAAAATGTCATCTATGTACTAGCTAAAGAATCATTTCCAATTTTTATATAAAGTAGAAAAATCAGGTTGATTCTTATTAAATGTTACTGATAACTCAGGAAATCAGACATTTTTCTTAAAAAGGAAAAAAAAACACTCTTTCCTCAAATAGATTTCACATGCAAGTCACTTATAAGAAAATTTCCATTGTCACTGTTCAAACTACCAATATTTACTACAGTTAAGACATTCACTGCTGCCATCTTCAATCACTGGTGTGCCAGTACCTTCAAAGTGTCTTGAAACCAATAGATTCCACAACAGTAGTAAGGGAGGGGCAGGAAGACTAGGAAGGATATCAAGGGAATCCATTTTGCATCTAGTAACATTTAGTTACTAAGAAGAAATATAATGTTGTACACCTGAAACTTTTATAATGTTACACGCTAATTTTACTGAAATGGGCAGAGATGTGACACCTGGTATGAGAATGATCGCTCTTCCAAGAATGAAGTCATTCTAATGATAAATAGGATTAGAGTAACAAACTCATACATGCTTCTGTGGGCCAGGCATAGTTAAGTGCTTTATATATTATTAATATTTTTACAACGTGAGAAAGATACCGCTAATATCTATTTTTGCAGATGAAGAAAATGAGGCAGACAGAAGTTAAGTGGCTTATTTGAAGTCACAAGTTGGTAAGAAGTGGAGAGAGATAGTGAAAGATAAGAGGAAGAGCAATTTTAAATCTCTTTTAACAAGTCCCTTTTAAGAACATCTAAGCAACCCTGTGTTGAACAAAATGTATGATACACTGCAGATGCTTAAAGAGGAGTAAGTAAAATGCTTTTAAATACTGGTATTTACCATTTAAATACTGGTATTTGCCATTTCCAATTTTGCCCATAAAAATAGGGATGTGGTAAGAACAATCAAGGCACGGATAAAGCTTTCCAGATTTACAAAACCCACATAACTGAAGCAATAAAGCGGGAGGAGGAACTCATTAGAATATTTGGAGCATGAGTACTACACAGACTAAAAGATAAAGTGGGATTCTGCTGCTGTAGCGGAAAAAGTACCGCAGTGGAACGTATCAAGATGAAATGATCCTGGGTAAATCACTACAGGTCTATGAACCCATCCCCCCACCCCCACCCCCAGATGTCTATGGCCTTTCCCTCTTTGAATCTGCCATGCCTGAATCCCTAAACTGGAGTAAGAATCCAGCTTTCCAAACTGCCAATCTGGGCTCTTCCATGCCACCACACCCATTTTGAGGCTGACTTCTGCCAAACGTGGGTGGAGGGCTCGGGTCAAAATCTGTTCCACACATGGGGCGCCTGGGTGGCGCAGTCGGTTAAGCGTCCGACTTCAACCAGGTCACAATCTTGTGGTCCGTGAGTTCGAGCCCCGCGTCAGGCTCTGGGCTGATGGCTCGGAGCCTGGAGCCTGTTTCTGATTCTGTGTCTCCCTCTCTCTCTGCCCCTCCCCCGTTCATGCTCTGTCTCTCTCTGTCCCAAAAATAAAAAACGTTGAAAAAGAAAAATTTTTTTAAAATCTGTTCCACACAGAAATCACAGAAGCTGCAGAGAGGCCCCTCACTAGAAACAGTCTTACGCTGCACTTAAGGGACCTAGACGCCACCAGGCTAGGGCTAAGGGGAGCCTCCTACTAGCAGAACGGTTGGATACTCCTCTTTGGGTGAACCCTAGCCCAAACTGCATCCGCCCGTAACCAGTGAGCGCTCGGATCACAAGACTGCGGTGCCCACTCCTTCTCAGCCAGTCTCATACCTACCACAGGGTCAGCGGCTCCGCCTACCACCTCCCTGGCGAACGCTTGGCAGTCATCGAGGCCGCTGCTGGGCCAGAACCCGCGCCGCACGTTTAAGGTTGACCTTCCCACAGTAGCGCCTCAAACACCTGAGCTAGAAGCCCAGCGGGCATGTGCTTCCGGTGGGCGCCAACCAATGGCAGGCCAGGCTCCATCCGCACTGCTGATTGGCTCCCATATCCCGCAAGGTGGCAACTCTCGCAGGAGTTTAAACACTGGTACGTGCTGTGCCGTTACTGGCTGAACCAAAGTGGGACAAGAGTGAACGTTCCTTAAACACAGATATGCCAAGCCCATTTTTTTGTTTAACTTTTGCCTAATCGAAGAGCTAAATTATCTATGTATATTGACAATGTGTCCCAGTTCTTGTTTGAAATAGGAACTCAATGTTTTATGAATGGTCCATTAGCATTTGATTGCAAGAATCCTATCGCGTCAACAAAAGAATAAAACAAGTGCTTACTATGGGCAAAGCACTGTGCCAAGCACCTTGGACAAAAACTGAACTGCAGCTCCAATTTTCTGAGTTACAATTCAACTGGGATAAGATTTAAATACATTAAAAGTTAAATCATTATAGGGGCACCTGGATGGCTCAGTCGGTTAAGCCTCCCAACTTCCACTCAGGTCACAATCTGCCAGTTGGTGGATATGAGCCCCACATTGGGCTCTGTGGTTACAGTTCAGAGCCTGGAGCGTGCCTGGGATACTGTGTCTCCCTCTCTCTGTCCCTCTCTGCTTGCACTCTTTCTCTCTCTCAAAAATAAATAAACATTAAAAAAATATTTTTAAGTTAAATAAATGAGCTACATTTTAAAAAATACAATAATATAAGAACTGACAGCAAGGTTGCAAGTTCTTTGCTAATTGCCAAAAATGCGGAACAAAGTATGAATAGAAACAGAGAGAATGAGAAATGAAGGGGCCAGGAAGGGAAATATGGAAGGAAGGACTGAAAAAGCTACAAGATGATGAGGGTATTGAAGGCAGAAAGGTGTGAAAGTGAAAATTGTATTTACGAAAATGTGAGAAGGGAAAGTAGCTTACCTGTGGTTATGCAATTACGTCTGTGAGACATGAGTGGTAAGGAGACAGAGAAATAGGAATATCAAAATAATTTTTAAATTGTTCAACAATCAAAATACTTGTAATAGTGAAAATTCTGTGTATTAGATAAGTGGGAGGGTTTACCCACAGTCTTATTCTTCAGAACTCTGTACAATACACCTTTCTGCCATGATTAAAGTGTTCTGTGTGGGCACCGTCCACTAGCCACAAGCAGCTTTGAGCACTTCAAGTATGGCTAATGCAACTGAGTAACTGACTTTTTATTATTTTAATTATAGTTAATTTAATTAACTCAATGGATTTTTATTTTAATTTAAATAGCTGCAATTACCAGATGGTTGAATGAAACTATTCTAAGTGGTACCTATGAGTCTGTTCTACAATCAACATATTTAAAAGATGTAGGTCATCAAGTTGAATGAAAAGGACCAGGTCTACAGCAGGGGAGGAGGGAATATCAGGTGTTACATATTATTCTCAAACTCAAACAAAGACACACAAACTCAAGAAAAAGAAGGAGTATACCATTTCTCAAGTGCCTACCACATACAGGCTAGGTGCATGAATACACTATCAGTAGCCAGTAGCCTTACAGCTGGGAAAAATGGAGACTCTGGACCTTTATCACCAATAAATATCAGTGATAAAACCTATTTAAAAATTTCAAATAAGGCAAAACATTTTTACTTATATAATGTATGAAGACTAATATTGATAATCAGTAAATATTGTAATTATATCACAGTTTTAGAAATTTTGGAAAACAACGACAAGAATTTACTATTTTCTCCTTGCATTTCAAAAGTAAGTTACAATATCATCTCTTGGTTTTTAAAAAAAGAAATTTATAAGAATTTTGGAAGAAAAACTTAGGGGAAAACTGGATTTCATGTGAAATAAACATAAATATTTATCATTCTAATAATTGTGCATTAAAGGTTACATGTTTTAAAGCCTTGAAAATTTAAAATTTTTTTAATGTTTATTTTTTGAGAGAGAGAGACTGAGTGTGAGCCAGGGAGGGGCAGAAAGAGAGGGAGACACAGAATCTGAAGCAGGCTCCAGGCTCCGTACTGTCAGCACAGAGCCCAATACCAGGTTAGAACCCACAAACCATGAGATCATGACCTGAGCCAAAGTCAAATGCTTAACCAACTGAGTCACCCAGGCGCCCCTAAAGACTTGAAAAATTTAATCTGCAAATGCACAGCACATCTTTTCTCTAATAGTATACCCATTAATAATCATTCTTTCAAACCTCAGAATTTTAGTTGTTTTAGCTACATGTGACTCATGTTCAAATATGATTTTATATGACTTGAAATACGGCAAAACTGTTATTGTTGAGTGATAAAAAACGTCTACGGTTGATTGTGGTGATGGTTGCACGATGCTGTGAACATACTAAAAACCATTTAATTGAACATTTTAAATGGGTGAATTGTATGATGTATGAATTATATCTCAAGGAGGCTGCTTAAAATGATAAGACATAAAGAAACTAAATTTCAGGACACCTGGCTGGCTTGTTCAGAAGTGCATGTGACCCTTGACTTAGGGGTCATCGGTTTGAGCCCCATGCTGGGTGCAGAGATTACTAAAAAAAATCAAACTTAAATTTAAAAAAATAAAGAAAGTAAATTTCTTATTTTGCTTACATATGTGGTATTTCATTTGATTGAGTGATAAAGAAATTTTGCTTTCTTAGCATTTCCCAATATTTCTGTTCCTGGTTTTGTTTTATGCAATCTTTTATCTCTTCTTTAAGAAAAAAATGAACTACTCTAATTATCAGCTTCAAATTTTCAGAATATCAATCATTAATTTGTATTACAAATTACTCTGTTATTTGTATTACAAAGAATAAAAATTGCCCAGTCAATGCAGTTCAAAAAAATTATACATTTTCCACTAGATGGCACTGGTGTGCAAATAGCGTTGCTAGAATCTGCAGATTCATCTATTATTAACATTACTACATTGTTTTCATTCACTTTGATTGGTCTGGGTAAGATAAAGAGACGTGGAAAGTTAAAACAAGAGACTTCCTTTGCTTACTAAGCTCCTGAGTAAACAAAGTCCCCATTTTAAAGATACAAGATGCAACACAAGGAGAAATTGTCATAATCTTGTGCTAAAGCTAGAGTAAGAACCCACAATCCCTGACTCTTAATTGCTATCATACAAGTATACAATATCAAGAGTGGGGAAGTGGAAACGCTAGTCAAAAGGAACAAAAAACTTTATTATCTCATTTTATCCCTAACTATAAAATCCTAACTATACAAGACCAATCTGTAAACTTCATAAAGGAAGAAGAGTGATCATTTTGTTTAATATTATATCACTTGAGTATAGCACAGTGCCCAACACATAGTAGACAGTCAAAAAACATTCGGTGTTTAAATAAATGGATAAATTAATTAAGGTTAACAACAACCCCATGTAGTAGGTAATATTATTTCTACTTGCAATTGAGGAACTGAAGTTGGAAATATGAAGTAACTCATATTCACAATTCAGTGGCAAAAGCATTTTGCATTCTTGAACATTATTTTGCATTCTTGAACATTCAAAGAGGTCTGCTCCTGGACTACCTCTGGTTCATTCTTTTTACTTCATTCCAACTCCACTACGAAATCCTGATCTTGTTTCCGAATTTCTTCTAGCTTTCCGATGACCTCTTGTCAAGTCCCTTCAACAACAAGTCTTAGAAGTCAGTATGCATTCCCACTTTGTTTGCCATTAAGACTTTTCCTAGTGCTATAGTTGAACAGTCCACCTTTTCAGCCCTCAAATCCCCAAGGTTTGTGGGAGTCGAGCAGATCAGCAGATAGATTCTGGTTTGGGCTCTGTTATTTGTATCTCTATATAGTCTCTGGCATTCCAAGGGCCTCAATTTCCTCATCTCAATTTTCTCAACAAATGAGGCTGGAATTGGATGATCTCAAAGGTTCTTTTTAGCTCTGAGACTATATGGTTTTTAACTTTATCCTAGAGTGGTCCTCTATTGAGTTTATGACCAAGATGGCAAGTTTTAGAGGAAGAATGCTTGGACTCTAGGGTTGGGAAGGCTGTGCGCCAGACGGGCCTGTTCTGGCCACAGAGAATGAGGATTGCACACCCGGCGTTTGTTTCAGCGGACTGCTAGACTGACTGGGTCGGCCTACCCCACCCCGAGCCGCTAGGGGGCGCTGGAGGCCGTTCCCCGGAAGCTGGCACTCTGCGCGGCCGCACAGCGCCCGGCGCGAGACCCTTGCGTCTTCCGGAAGCGGAGCCCTGGACCCGCAACGGCTGGGTGTGCGACCACGGTGGTGGCTGGCGCGCCTGAGAAGACAAGAACTAAAGGGGACCCGGGCCTGCCTCCCGCGCCGGGCTGGAACATCATGGACGAAGCAGGCAGCTGTGCGAGCGGCGGAGGGTTCCGCCCGGGCGTGGATAGCCTGGACGAGCCCCCCAACAGCCGCATCTTCCTGGTGATCAGCAAGTACACGCCCGAGTCGGTGCTGAGGGAGCGCTTCTCACCCTTCGGCGAGATCCAGGACATCTGGGTGGTGCGGGACAAGCACACCAAGGAGTCCAAGGGCATCGCCTTCGTCAAGTTTGCCCGTAGCTCGCAGGCCTGCAGGGCCATGGAGGAGATGCACGGCCAGTGCCTCAGCCCCAACGACACCAAGCCCATCAAGGTGCAGGTGCCCGGGTTGGGATGCCCGCGGGAGCGGGAGGGGATGGGCCTTCCTGCACCCGAAGCTGTGTCAGGTGGGGTCGAGGTAGTACATCCGCTCCCTGGAGCGAAGTGGGCGGTGCCTGGCATTCCGGGGGCGGAAGGAGGGGCGGATGGTGTTCCGCACAGGGTTTCTCGGGCCGCCCGGCGCTCGAGGCAGCCCCGAGGTGCGGCAAGAACGTCGGCCCCGACTTGGGCCGCGGAGCTATAGTGACTGGGCCTCTCCCCTACTCCCGCCATGTCTAGTCCAGAGCTCTGGCTTCCACGACCCACCTCTGGCCCTCCTCTCTCATAACCCCGTTTACCATGTATGAAAATAGATTAGTTTGCTTTTCCTCGGGGTGGTACGGAGCTTAGCAACTTGATAAACATACGTTAAATGTGGCCTCTCTGGTGTTGGGCGCTTTCCCAGTGCCACACGAAAGTATGCATGTATATAATATTTGAGTGGAGGTGACTCAGACTGCTGCTGTTTAGATTTGTCACACCGTTGTGATTTTTAAAATCATTTTAATTAAGCCCTCTTTGCGAAACTATAATTGGCAAACGTTTTGTTACTGCCACTTTTCTTTGAAAGCAACCCAAAATAAACTGCCTTAAGAAGAGCCAAATCATTGTGATGGTAGTGTAGTTGTGCTATTATTGTTTCTTTGCGTACTCATAGTTCACCCTGGAGGTCTTTATATTGAGTTTCCAGACTTGTGTAAAAGTAACAAAACTGACACGTGGCAGGAAGGATGATTTTGACGGTTATTCGTTTTAATCTATGCTTTTAGCACAGTGCTCGTCACAAGGTAGACCCCGCGCATAGATCTTGGTGGTCATTAGTAGCCAAAATGTCCTTCCTTGCTGGCTGTGGACTGAGTTCAGGACCCAGTCCTGAGGATCTGACAGTTGCTTAAACTGTACCCCCGCCCGTCGTGTAGAAATAGTTGCTGTATATGTAACTCTGTTGGAGCCTTCCACAAAATTCTTTTCCCTCAACTTTTTCCTTCTTGTTTTTTTCCACTTACAACAGAGAACTGATAAGAATACTACTAATACTGACTTTTATAAATGAAAGACGGAGAGAGAGTTCAGTCTCTGGAGGTCTTCCCTATGCCTCCATCCACAAAAGAGAAGGAACATAGGAATATACCAACAACACAGTAGGCCATAGACGTGCCCTTTACTTCCATCCCCAACCTTCTGAAATGGAGCAGAACAGATCATCAGTAAGATGAATTGTAAGGCCACGGCATATACTAGATCAATGGCTGACAAACTGTTTCTGTAAAAGGACAAATAGTAAATATTTTAGGCTTTGTGAACCACATACAGTCTCTGTCACATATTTTCTTTCTTTTTAACAGCCCTTTAAAAATGTAAAAACAATTCCTAGATCATGGGCTATTGAAAAAGAGTAAGCTGTGGTTTGTTGATTCCCTAGATTGATTTAATTTTTATCTCCTTCCAATTAAATTAATCGAGAAGGTTTTTATACTTTCTGAATATAACCACAGAGATCTGTTGGTAACCCAAAAAAATGCTCCAGATCTGAAACCTATAGAATCCTCTTTCCTTGATTAAATTCCTACAAGAGAAGTAAAAGCCCCAATACTGGGACCCTCCTTTTTAATCACAGAAAAGTTATTCCCTAAAATAAAGTTGAAGTTCTGTTTTTCACATTTTGGTCCACTCAGTTTCAGACAGAGGGTTGTTGGACTACAGGGCCTAGCTAGACTAAGTTCATTCTTCAGCAGGTTCAGCTCTGTCTGTCTTCCACTAGAATGTAGTTTTTTGTTTGTTTGTTGTTACTGTGGTTATTGTTTTTAGTATTTCCAGTTAAATTAACACAGCTTCAACTTTTCTCATGTAGTTTGCTTTCGCAAAGTTCCGTAGTATCTATGAGACAAATAAGAAAATTATAGGCCTAGAGCCAGAAAAGATTGACTAGGTAAGAGTTATTTTGTGACCAGCTACATTACCTGGAGGAAAGGGGTAAACCTAAAATGTAGAAAAGTCTTGTTTTCTAGCTTTGCAAGAATGCCTCTTTAGAGCCTGTAGTCTGAACATAAATCTCAGGAGAAATCATCCATTAGGTGGCTAATTATTATACATGTGTTCTGCTCAGACACTGCTTGCCTTATTGGAAATTTGAAACACTCCGGTCTTCTAAAATTTAGAAATTTGTGATTTGATGACACCTACAACCTCAAATCTTACTTGAGATTCTTTTTGCCCCCCAATGTCTTCCCAAATTCTTAAATGTTTCCTATTTTATTTTTCTATTGATCATCCATTACCAATACATCCACTAGACTTTCTAGTGGGTCATTTCTGTATTACTCAATATTCTATTACTAATACCTCATACACTGTTTGGCAGGTAGTGTAAGTTTATTGAAGGAGTAACAGTGGACTCTGTTAGGAGACATAGGAATATGTCTCCAGCTATATCTTGTAAACAAGGCCCTTCACCTCTATGACAGCTGTTTTCCAAGTGAACATAATGACTTTATGTTTTAGTACTTCTAAAATCCCCTGGCTTTATAGGTTTTCTATCCTTTTGGTTGCTGCCTCCTACTCTAGAAATCCATAAGTTCAGGTTTTCTCATACTCAAATGGTATACAGCTCCCCCTTTAAAGTAGAAGAAAAAAGAAGCCTTAAGGGCTTGTAAGGTGATTTATATTAAGTTTATTACGTGTCTTCAAATTATAAAAAACAAAACTAGCCATTAAAGTTCTTATCCTTATGGCTCTATAAAAAAATCCACAATCCTAGTTAGAGATTTTAAGATTCCTCTAGAATAATATAAAACCCAAACAATTTATATTATAAAGTAATAATCTAATGTCATAATCCAAGTAATGATAATCTAAGTAGTCCAATGTCACAGATGATGTTTTCAGTAAAACTAAATAGTAGAAAATGCTAACAGTAGAAAATGGAGCCTCAGGTAGTGCTGTTCATTTTCTTACTTACATAAATCATTTGGGTGGTCACTGAGACGATCCAGTAATTATGGTTATGTTACCTTTTCTTAAAGGTACATATTAGAAAGAAAACAATTAAAAATATGACATCCTAGACTTAAACCCAACTGTGTCAATATTACATTAAATATTAGTAGACTAGACATTCCAATTAAAAGGCAGAGATTATCAGGATTTG
Organism: Panthera leo; assembly: GCF_018350215.1. NCBI lineage: Eukaryota > Metazoa > Chordata > Mammalia > Carnivora > Felidae > Panthera > Panthera leo. The sequence goes on from NC_056686.1 coordinate 165,188,485, forward strand.
TAAAAAAAAAAAAAAAAGCTAAATACTATGTACAAGGGATACAAAGCAGTTGAAAGTAAAAGGATAAGAAAAGCTGGTGTGATGTTGTACAAAATGGTCATCAACACAAGGAGTATTAACAGGTTAATTTCATAGGAATAAAAATATCAATCAAAAGTACATAACAATCCCAAATGTTTATGCAGCCAATAATACAGCTTCAAAATACGTGAAGCATGATTGGTAGAACCAGAAGGAGAAAGATAAATTCACAATCAGGTATTTAAACTCCTTTCTTAGTATCTGATAGAACAACTAGACAAAATTTGCAAAGATAAGGAATATTTTAATAACACTGTTAATCAGCTATGAAACTGACATCTATTGAACACTGTACCCAGCAGCTACAGAGTACTTATTCTTTTTCAGTGCACTGGCTTGCCCTTGGTAAACAAAAACGCAAAAGTAAAAATGTATTTGGGGGGGCGCCTGGGTGGCTCAGTTGGTTAAGCGTCCGACTTCGGCTCAGGTCATGATCTCGCGGTTTGTGGGTTCAAGCCCTGCATATGGCTCTGTGCTGACAGCTCAGAGCCTGGAGCCTGTTTCCGATTCTGTGTCTCCCTCTCTCTCTGCCCCTCCCCCGTTCATGCTCTGTCTCTCTCTGTCCGAAAAATAAATAAAAAACGTTGAAAAAAAAATTAAAAAAAAATAAACATTAAAAAAAAAATCTATATATCTATATAGATATAAATATAGATTTGGAAAAACAGTGCAGAGATTGTTATTATCTCATATAAAAAGTCATTGCAGTAAAAATTGCTTTAAAAAAACTTTTTGATAAGACCCTATTACATTGTGTTTAACCTAACATGCATCTCATACTAATAATGAAGTAAATGTACTTAAGGAATAGGAAAACAGTTAACTGATTTTTCACATTATTTTTGGATTATGTTTGTTGCTTAGGTTTTCATTGCTCAGTCCAGATCATCTGGAAGTCACCGAGATGTTGAAGATGAAGAACTTACAAGAATATTTGTCATGATACCAAAGTCCTACACAGAAGAAGATTTGCGGGAAAAATTTAAGGTACTTATGTTTTTTAATCAGCTAGCATCTATGATAATTTACAATCCTAAATCGGTTATATGGTTACTAAATCTTAAGTGTTGATCAAGTTAGATCATTAGGCTGGTGGTGGTGGTGAATTAAATAATTGTTTCTAAGTCATCTATTTCAATCTAGTTTTAAAATAGTAAAGCTAGAATAAACTAACTTTTTAAAAAACATGAAAATGATGAAAAACATATTAATGATGATGTTTTCTGCCATATAAGAAACATAATGATGATATTTTCTGCCAGATTCAGGAAAATGAAGTCTAAAGCCCAGAATTTTAAATTAGGTCACATACATAGTAGGTGGTGGACCAAGATTTAAACCCAGGCTGTCTGAATCCAGAACCTGCTCTTGGTCTTTACAATTTCAAAGCACCCTCTCACCACTCTGTTGCTTTCATGTAGAGGTAAATGAAGCAAGCCTAAGTGTGTGAACTATATTATCTATTTATATACAAAGCCTATGGCATGTTGATCTTGTACTTATTCACAGAAAGGCTCATCCTTTACAGAATTTTTGTCCTAAAGTTAAGGACTTATATTTAAAGAAAAAATCTACAGCTCTGAACTATATATATAGCAAGAGCTATGGTAATGACTGATAGTGAAATTTGAAGATCATTTTAAATCTCTTTATAGCCAATGACTTTTATATGCAATGATATACTTCCACTAACAATTACTAAAAAGCAATTCTCAAATTGTTATGAGTTGTAACTTTTTATCCATTATCTACTAATTTTCCCAATACTATGAATTAGGTGGGCAACAAATAAGAAAGAAAATAGTCAAAAGTAATTTTCAGACTTTCTCTCTCTGAAAATTCAATTGAGGGTTGAATAAAATACCTCAAAAATAACAAATACCAAAAATACATAGTCCATACTTCCTCCAAAAGTAAGAAAAAAGTTGTTACCTTATATATTTATAAATTCTTTTCTTTTTCTGAGCAAACAAATATGACATTTTTATCCAAATGTATAATAATTAAGTTGCTAATTGGGTGCATGAGAATTTTATGAAATAAATAATAAACACTAATGGGGCGCCTGAGTGGCTCAGTTGCTTAAGCATCCTGCTCTTGATTTAGCCTCAGGTCATGATCTCATGGTTGGTGGTATTCAAACCCTGCCTGGGGCTCTCTGCTGACAGTGCAGAGCCTGTTTAGGATTAAAATTGTCTCTGCCCCTCCCCTGCTCATGTACTTTCTTTCTCTCTCAATAACTATTAAAAAAAAATAAGCCCTAAGAATTTATATCCCATATTTCTCCCAACATTAAAAATAAACTTTTACCCATATTTTTCATGTGGAGAATTGACTGAGTAAACCTGTGTGTTTTAGTTATATATTTTGTGAGGCTTCTCTTCAAAAGAATACACAGTTATGTCCTGTTAGAAGGCAGACGACTATAACTATAACTAATGTTTAGTGTGTCCCAAACTCTATATAAGCACTTTAGGTCTGTTAGTTCATTTAACTCTTAAAATAACCCTATGAAGTAGGTATAGCTATTAGCCCCATTTAACAGATAAGGAGACAGGCTCAGAGAGGATAAATAAACTGCCCAGTTAATAAGGGACTGAGCCAGGTTCAAATATGGAAGGTTCAATTCCAGCTTGTAATCACCACTAAGACTTTGGAGCTTTCCAAACCATGTACACATTCTTACTCTCCCTCCATGACTTAGACTAAGTTATTTGATTTCCTCTCTAAGACCCAGTTTCCTTGTCTGTGAAATAACATATATTATACACACACACACACACCCCTTGAAGGATTGTTTCAACAGTAAGGAAATATATGTAAAGCAAATGCTCAGAAAATGAAAATGAAAATCATCATGATTTTGATTATGTTATTTGCTTATATCATTATTATGGTTTTTTTCTAGTGCCTCATTAGTTTGTGACATTTTGATTCTATTATTAAAAATGGCTATATATTCTAATTGTTATTTCTAGTTTTGCAAATAAAGGGTGCAAATAAACAAATTTTAAGCTGAAATAATCTGTTCACAGTTACTGATTTTGACTCCTCTAAGATCATTTCTTTTAACTCCCATAGGTGTATGGAGATATCGAATACTGCAGCATTATTAAGAATAAAGTAACTGGAGAAAGTAAAGGTTTGGGCTATGTTCGATACTTAAAACCATCACAAGCTGCCCAAGCAATAGAAAACTGTGATCGAAGTAAGGATGTGTTCATTTAACATGTTGAAGACTTTCTTTAAACTTTTAATTATTCTAAATAATGGAATCTAATACTGGTTTTTGCTAATAACCATACCTGCTAATTTAATCTTAGCAATGGGAGTTTAAATATATATATACCTGGGATGAAAAGTATTTGAGGGCTGTGATTAAGCTTTTGTTGAGGCGCCATCTTGAAGAAAAATATGGGCAACTACATTAACTTAGTAAGTGAAAATACTGTTACCATATTTTGGTTATTACTTCTAAGGTTTGGGGGTTTATTTTAATATTTAAAATTTTTAAGTATTAAATTGACTTACCCTTTCAGGCTCAAAAAAATTTTTTTTTCTTTATATTGAAAAAACTCAAGTTTTCTGTAAAATTTGTTCATATTTAACCTAAACCCTAAATAGAATTAAATTTACCAATAAACACACAGGTTAAGGATGGGGTTTAGTGTTATATATGCTCATATAGGTAAATAAATATACATTAGGTTAATTTGAAGCTAGAGTGACATTAATTGGATCTTTTCCTATTAGTGTACATAATGAAGAATAAGAATTTTAAAGAAGCCAAGGAAAATATTCTTTGTTGTCATACTTCTAGTTATATTGACCTTTAGAAATGATGAATACTCTAGGTTTTAGGGTTTTATGAAGATCTATATGTACTGAAGAATTATTGCTAATCACTAGAATTCTTAGGTAAGCCTAAGATATATACCAAAATTTTCTCTCAGATCCTTCTAAATTTCTCAGACAGTATTAATTGAGTACCTATGGTATACTTGGCAATATGTTAAGTAAAGAGGTACAGAGGGAATATATAGCTTTTAAGGAGTTTAACTATATTGGGTAGCCAAGATCTAGTAAAAAATTGTTAAAGAATATTAGGAGAATTTTTTAAAAGGCTCTTTGAAAGCAGGGAGTATGTTTTATGTTTCTGTCTCTGTTATTCCTTCTACCTAGTACAGTTATAGGCCCTCAGTAAAGATTTATTGAGATTTCTATCAAAGATACTGTTATTTATAATAGACTCAATAAAAATTTGCGAGATGAGGAAATGTTCAAAAATGTGTGCTATGGTCCATCAGTGGTGAAAAACAAGTGCACTGAGAGCACAAGAACACATCTAGAGGTGAGATTTACATTTGGTATAAATTAGGCAGGACAGAAGGTGAGAGCAGTGTTTGCAGAGGCCCAGAGATAGAAATAAACATGTCTTTGCTTAATGCTGTGAAGGCAGCAATCTGAATAAAACATAATATTGTTGAGAAATTAGGAGACAACATTAAGTACATTGGCACCATACATGGGAGATCACGAAGAGTTCAAGCTTAGTCCATGTTAGGATTCCGTTGTAGATTGTTTTAAAAGGAGAAAAATAACTGTTTCTGGGCAGTTGATCTAAGTACAGTATCAAGGATGGATTTCCAGAGAAAGAATTCAAAGTGGCTGGTTTTATCCTTTTTAGAGCCACTGAATACTATGGTTGAAGCTACAAACCTTCTCCTTTGAAATATGCCCATGTGCACATATATAAGCATTTTGTTTAAAGTTTCAGAGGGCTCATGGAACCTTCTCACCTTTTGAAGCTCATCCTTGAACCCATACTTAAAACCTTTGCTCCATAGGCAGACCAGTTAAAGAGTTGTTGTAATTAATTGAAGGGAATCTAACTTAGAAACAAAGTCAGGGAAATTAGAATAAAAGATAACATTTTCTAAATACATTTTAAAGGAAGAATCTTGCTGACATGTTGAATGTGAAAAGCCCTCTAGGATTTTAATGTTGACCCAGGGAGAATGAATGATGATTTTACTTGGTAGTAGGGGGAGATTGGAAAGGATGAAAAAGAATTGCTGATTTTGCATGTCTACATTGACCCATAATTTGGGGTTCTCGCTCTATTTATTTTTTGCCATCTTCCAAAAAGCAAAGAAGTAGGTCTGGTGCAGGTGGCCTTTGTATAGATTTTGTTTTATGAAATTAATAGTTATAAAGCTAAGTCAAGCACTGGCAATAATGTATATTTGCAGGTATGTTAAATTTACTATGAAGTTTGAAAATCATAGATTCTTTTTTCAGGTTTTAGGGCAATCTTGGCTGAACCTAAAAATAAAGCATCTGAATCCTCAGAACAAGACTATTATAACATGAGGCAGGAGACATTGGGACATGAACCTAGAGTAAATATGTTTCCATTCGGTGAGTAAGCTATTCTTTATTTTAATAGTATAAGCAGTATATGCAATCTGATTTGGATTTTATAAAATATTCTTTTATCAGTAGTCTGTAAATCTGACTTAGTGAATCAAAATTAATGTAGTAGGGTTTTTTTGAGAAGTTTGTCATGACTTCTCATGTCCTTAATATGTAACACTCATTTAACATATTTCCAATTGTAGTTTTCTGTGGTTAGTTATGTATCTAGATATTAAACTATGTCACGCCACTTTTTTGAGTGAGCTTCTGCCTCTGTGTAGCCAACCAGAAAGTATAAAAGACATCTGCTTCTGTCCCCTCAGTGTGAGTCCTAAGATTTTTATCCCTAAGATACTGCTGCTTTCAAACTAGGGCTAAAGAAAGGAGAGGAATGACAAAAGTGGAAGCCAGATGAAGGGGGAAATAATTGATGAAAGTAAGACCTGTAAATGTTATTTGGCATAACTTTCTTTTAGATGAAACACTTGCCATATTTTGTAGTTTTGCGTACTAAACCTATTCCTGTGAAGTTAGACTACACATTTCTACTTAACTTTCTGTGTTGAAGGCAGGGGAGTGGGAAGAATTCTCTGTTTCCTCACCATTGGTCCCTTCTGATAGTGCTAATGACCAAGAGCATATGACAAAACACGGTTCCTTGTCCAATGCAATGAACAAGTTCCAATGCAATGACAGTGCATCTTACTTTCTAGTACATAAATGTTAAATGAATTCTCAACTGTATAGAAATTTAAAGATATACTTTTTTTATGTTGTTGGAGAACAACAATCTGAATTTTCAAGTTTTGACAAGAATGACAACAGAGGCCAAGAAGCTATCTCCAAACGCCTGTCAGTTGTATCAAGAGTTCCTTTCACTGAAGAGCAGCTTTTCAGTATTTTTGATATAGTACCAGGATTGGAATACTGTGAAGTTCAACGAGATCCTTATTCTAATTATGGTAAAATAATGTCTATTATTTTTAAACATACTGTGTTTTGATAAAATGTCTTTTCTCCAGTGGCACTTTTGATGTCAGATACTCTGTGTGTGACAATTTTGTTTTCTTTTTTCCACTTTAAATTTTCAAATACAGCGATACCTTAATAAATAACCCCCTGGGATTATAGCTCCTTTAAACAAAGTCATTTATTTTTTAAAAATATTTTAGGGGCACCTGGGTGGCTCAGTCGGTTAAGCGGCCGACTTCGGCTCAGGTCATGACCTCGCGGTCCATGAGTTTGAACCCCGCGTCGGGCCCTGTGCTGACAGCTCAGAGCCTGGAGCCTGTTTCAGATTCTGTGTCTCCCTCTCTCTGAACCTCCCCCGTTCATGCTCTGTCTCTCTCTCAAAAATAAATAAACATTAAAAAAATAAAAAAAAAAATATATACATTTTAACGCTTATAAAATAGAGCATTCTCTGTTTCCATTTGTGCAGCCAAAATGGAGTCTCTGTACTGCTGATTAATGCTAGACGAAGTTATAAAACCCTTAAAGTTTCCTTCTCATCCCTAAGTCTTTTTCTTAAGCTTATACCTCAAAAAAACTCCTTCCCTTCATTTCAAGTGTCTAATTGCTCTCTTTCTCTCTCTACATCTTCCCAGTCTTAATTGAAGCAAGGCTCTACTATCAGGCATTTGAACTTGTTACTTAATCGGTTAAACCTAATATCTCATGTTAACCATTTTTGTAATTTTTTAAGGTTTTTTTTGTTTTGTTTTTTGTTTTTTAAGGCTTTTAAGAAATGGAGTCATTGTGGCACAATGGAAAATGGTTGGCATTCCATTTCGCATCTGACTCAGGTGCAAATGAAATCCCAGTGCTGGCATGTAGCTCTGAGACCTTGGCAAATTGCTTATCCTGTCTGGGCCTTTCTTTCTTTATATGTAAAAGGGGATTATTAATACTATCAGTACCAGGGTTAGATAAGAATTAGAAATACTATAGGGGCGCCTGAGTGGCTTAGTCAGTTAAGCGTCCGACTTCAGTTCAGGTCACGATCTCATGGTCCGTGAGTTCGAGCCCCGCGTCAGGCTCTGGGCTGATGGCTCAGAGCCTGGAGCCTGCTTCCGATTCTGTGTCTCCCTCTCTCTCTGCCCTTCCCCCGTTCATGCTCTGTCTCTCTCTGTCTCAAAAATAAATAAACGTTAAAAAAAAAAAAAAAAGAATTAGAAATACTATATGTAAAATACCTAATGCAAGTCCTGGCACATAATAGGCATTCAGTAAGTCTAAGGGGCTTGTCAGTTTCTTTTAAAGAATTTGAGGTAAGGGGAGTATAGAGAAGTCATACTTGGCATCTGTTCCTGGCCTATAGATACACTTGACGTAGTGCTTTTAGGGTGCCATGGGTGTGAGCATAAGTGGGAAGGTGTTAATCAGGTCATATAGGCTAACGGGCCTGGAGCGGAGTAGTGCCACTCTTCACACATCCTCACTATTACTCTTCCCAGCCCTGGTCTGTTAGCAGGACTGCATGTGAACCTACTTCGGACCATCTTCAACCTCTTCTTTATTCTGACTATTTTGTGTGCACACATTTTGTGTTTTCTGGCACATTTGTTGTTATATGTAATTTTATTCTGTATTTCTTTCCCTTTTATCTGTTATGTTGAAATGTATTTGTTCCTTCACCTTCTGTATTGTTTCTTTGGTTGAATGTGTCTGATAAATAAATACATGTGTCATTGGAACACTTTTTTATTGATAGAGGAATCATCATATAAAGTCCTATCTGAATTGGTTTTATATATTCATTTGCTTTCTGAGTTTTAATTTCATTAAAATGTTGCGATGCTTGGGTTTAGACAGGACCCTTAAATTATAGCAGTGTTTCCCCCTAAGTGGGTTGTATTGTAAATATATTATGGAAACTTTTTTGGTTGTGTTATAAGCTCCTGGGCTCTCCATGTAAGGACTCCGGTATAAAATTATCCACCCCCCACCACCTTCAGCATCATCTTCCTGAATTAAAATCTGTTTCCATAGCTGAAAGCTCTCAAAAAGAGTGTGTAATCTGTGACTTCTAATCTAAGATTCTCTGTTCCCTACCTTTTGTTTTTCATATATACCACTTTTCCTTTCTCTACCACTGTAGCTAGCCAGATGACTGTATGTTCTTATCAGATTATATATTCCCCTCGTTTCATTTCCTGCTCAGTATGATAGGGAAAATTTTAGAATTTCAAAGTATATTTCAAAGAATAAATATTTAAGAAAAACTGCTTGGTTTTAGGTGTATCTGTCATATAAGAAACACCAATATTCTAAAATTAAATTCGTTGGAAAAAACTTACACTAGTAATTTCATTTTCCTTAAAATATCATGTTTATATTGTTAACAAAATCTGGTTTAGACTTTGTAGGAACACAGCTGTTGCACACACACACACACACACACACACATATATATATATATATATATATATATATATATATATATATATATATATATAAGAACGTTGTTTTCTGACCCATTTGATTCTGTATTTACTGGTTGTGTGATACTAGGGTATTTCTATATTGTTTCATTTTTATGGCAACACAGGCTTTAGGTATTCTCTTTGTTTTTTGTTTTTAATTCCCGATTCTCTACTTTGTTTTAGGTCATGGAGTGGTTCAGTATTTTAATGTAGCATCAGCTATTTATGCAAAATACAAGTTACATGGATTTCAGTACCCTCCTGGGAATCGGATAGGTGTTTCCTTCATTGATGATGGGAGTAATGCAACAGAGTAAGTACCATCTCAGGAGAGTCTAAAGCAGGGCGTACATAATATGACTTGAAGAATAAAAATAGAAAGCAGTTGACCTCTTGGGTGAGGAAGTCACACAAAACAAGTTACGGGTAAGAGACTGAATATCTCTAGTTTTCTGTAAATTATCAGTTGTTATCTTTAGTCTCCTTAGAAAAATGGCAACGCAGATGGTAGCAGCACAGCTTGCATCAATGGTGTGGAATAACCCAAATCAGCAGCAATTTCTGGTAAGTAGGTAAGAATTTAATCTCTGTAGTACATCAATAGGGTATGTAATAAATGTGGCCTCTGTTACCTATGAAAGAAAATTTTCAGAGCTGTAGTAAAAGATCACATAGGAGCCATGATATATATATCTTTTTAGCTCTTGGCTTTAAAATCCTTAAAGTGCAGTTTTTCTTTTTCTTGTTTTTGTACCTCTCTTCAACAGCAATTTGGAGGAAATTCTGGATCACAGTTGCCTCAAATCCAGACAGATGTTGTACTTCCATCATGCAAAAAAAAAGCCCCTCCTGAAACTCCTGTGAAAGAAAGACTTTTTATCGTGTTTAATCCTCATCCTTTACCTTTAGATGTATTAGAGGATATTTTCTGGTAAGATTTCAATTCCACAAAGTTACGTTTTATAATATAATTTACTTAAACTAGTAATTTAAGTCCTCTCACAATCTTGAAACTTCTATATCCAATACTTAATCAGGTAGAAATGATTTGTTTTGCAGTTTAGAAAAATTCCTTATTTATATGACCTTTTAAAATATACGATGATTTCCTTCTCTACTATTTACATATCCTAAGTCTCCACACAGAATTTCCGATTTTCTTTTAAAGACATAAAACATACAGTATTGTTTTGAAAAGTTGCATGCATAAAATGGACAAATCATTTGTTTCTTGGTAAAAAATAGACCTCTCCTCTAAAATTCTTGTTACATATCTTTCCCTTTGTAGTAGTATTTCACCTGAACAGTTTACTAAGCATCTTCTATTTTGTCCACACTCTGTTGGAACCTTAAGAATTATGTTGAGTAAACAATTACCTGATTGTAAGGAAGAGTATATAATAAATATAGAAAAAGGGAAGGCACTTGTTAATTGTTGTTTTTTTAATAGAACTCCTTGAATCTTAACTTTTTTCTTTTTGGTCTTTTTCCTGTTTGCCTTACAACAATGTTAGTGAATTAAAAAAAAACACCAGGAAACTCATTGAACAGTTGCATAAAATATCAGTAGTTCATTTAATTGATTCATGTAGTTTATTTCTTGAGCATATCCTTTGTGCCAGGTGGTCACCATGCTGTGTGCAAGAGACATTGTGTAAACAAAATGTATTATGTAAGACATTATAGTCCTTGTCCTGTGAGAGCTAATCTCATATAGGACACAGACAAGTAGGTAGGATATTACAGCCTACTGAAGTTGGTATTGTTACAGCCTAGTGAGGTTAGTGTTGTGAAAAGGAATGTGCAGGCTATGAAATACATGAGAGGAGCATCTACTTTTAAGACTCTGAGAAGACTTCTTAAAGAAGCAAGGTATAACGGAGACCTGATAGACAATGATAACTTAGCTATAGAAGAAAGGAGGGCGTTCGGATGGTTATTCCTACAGAGAGAATGTGAAAGGAGATCATTAGAATATGGAATTTGAGAGACTGTGTGGGAGGGTGAAGCAGGAGAGAACAAGGCCCATGTCAAGAAAGGCCCACAAGCCACGTTAGGGAGTTTGTCCTTACCCTGGAAGAGAATTTTGGGGAGGAAATGATCATATCTGTATTTTAGAGGGATCACTGGGAAGACTGGGTAGAGAATATTTTAAAGAGGGACCAGCCCAGGGTGCAGGGAAACAAGGGAGGAACGTGTTTGAGTATTCCAAGGAAAAGATCATGACTGGCTGAATGAGGATGGGGAACTGAGTGAGAATGAAGAGAACTTGACTAATAGAAGACGTGCTTGAGAAGGAGGATTGGCTTGCAGATTGGGTGTGGGGAGAGGAATGGAAAAGGAGTCCAGAATGGACCCCAATTTTGGGACCTACGCAGTTGTATTTTTACCAATTTCAGTTGATTTTTTTTACTTTGTTTCAGTCGTTTTGGTAACCTGATCGAAGTTTACCTTGTGTCAGGAAAAAACGTGGGGTATGCCAAGTATGCAGATAGAATAAGCGCCAATGATGCCATTACTACTTTACATGGAAAGATCCTTAATGGAGTCAGACTTAAAGTTATGTTGGCAGATTCCCCAAGGGAAGAATCTAACAAACGACAGAGAACTTACTGATTCTTGAGGTAAGCCCTTTTTACTCTGAATTTTAAAAACATACCGGCTAAATATTACAGCCAGAGGAATATGTATAGAGTTTTCTTTTTAGGGATTTGGAAGCTATCGGTTAAAAGCCTTGTGACTTAAAAAAGCTTGGCTGATAAAACCACAGCACAGGTTAATTTCACAATATATTTTTTAAACCTGAATTTTGTAAACTTAAAACAAATGTTTTTGATGTTTACTGGGAGAGTGTTTTTGCCCTTCTATAAAATAAAATCAGATTTCAATATAGAAAATTAAATAGTGGCTTTTTTTGTTTGTGAATGTGTTAGATGTTAAGCATTAGACTTTTAACTATATGCTTATGTGACTTTTTAAAATTGAAATAGTTCTAAAGATTTTTTAAGTTGAGGGATTAATGTCTTGATTTATAAATTAATTTATAATAGCCTTTATAAAGAGTGTTTTGACATCTCACTAGTGTAATACCTAAAAAGCAATATCAAATAATACGTGTTTTTGGAACTTTTGAACTTAAATGTTGGTTTTTTGTGGACTTAAATTTGTGAGTTTGTGCATTAAAACTACACATTCAGAAAGTATTCTCATATGCATATTTGTATTAAAAAAAAGAACCCAGACAATTTACCAAAAACTCTTTATCTATTATAATGGTACATACAGCCATATGAATTCCTTTTTCTTTAGTTTTCAGAATCAAACTTAAATTTCTTTTTCTGTGATAATTCAACTCACGTCTCCATGGCTTAGGGAGACATTCTTTAAAGTAGAAATGTTCAGCTCTTTCACTTTTTTATTCTGGAAATGAATTCTGAGTTTCAGGGGAAGCTGACAATTTCCCTGTTTCCACACACGCCAGCTTTCCCAAGTCCACTGCTGGTCAAATGATAGCAGTTGGCAAGCACTTTAGATTCACTTTGAAGTTACTGACTTGAAAGCAGATTTCATTTTACATCAATTTTCTTTCTGACCAATTATGGCAACTAGCAAGTATCAGAATGGATTGTCTCATGCCTTAGTGCTGATGACCTTCTAATATAGAGCAAGTCAGGTGATGAGTTCCTCCTACCTAGAAGGCATTTGGCAATATTTGGACCCATTATGAATAATCCTAATTTAGAAATGTCTTAAAATATTTTATCTAATTATAAAATTCATTCCCATTACCCCATACAATGTAGAAATATTAAAATGCCAGTGAAAATGACTTAGCAAGTTCTTAAAGCTGTTTTTTAATGTTTACAAATAAAATGTTAAGACCTGAATTCTGGTTAGCCAGCTGTCTTCTAAAATAGCATACAAAAATGTGTTTGTGTCTTTGGATATTTTAATATGTAGGTAGCAATTATTTTATTCAAAGAATCTTTGTCCTTAAAAAAGTACAATAATACTATGTTTTTATTATGGGGAAAATGTATGAATTACTCTTGTGGATGAGCCTTTCCTGGTGATTATTTATATAATATAAAAATATTGTACTTAAAAATCAGAAGATCTGGCTTGGAATTCTAACTCTGATACCTGACTGTGATTGGACAGACCTCTTCACCTTCCTGAGTCTGATTTTTTTAATAGGGTTAGTGAAAGAAATGAATCAGCAGAAGTCTTTATAAAAATAATGTTTTGCAAGTATGAACTAAAACTGTTGCATTGGTGATTTCAGTGAAATCTTTGAGATGTTGTCTCATCTAAATGGTCAGAAACTAAAAGTTTAATATACAGACTGTGGGCATCCAGTGCTATGGGAATGAAGCTTTATCATACCACATTTTTCCCTGTAAAAGTGGCATACCTTCATCCCATTCCCTGCATTATAGAGGAAGTGCATATACTTCAGCATGACTCTTCATAAAATATAAATCTGTCCTTTTTCCCTTTATTGAATTGTTGTACCTATTCAGGGCAAAAATAAAGTAGGGTCAGGTTAGCTGGAAATAGTGGGAAATAATCAGCTATATTAGCTTTCTATGTTTTTAAATTTATTTTTGCTGTAGATTTCCAGTTACTGTGAACTCCAATGATTCTCCTCCTTTGTTGGTATATTAAGTAAATGTACATATTTTAAGGTTCAATAAAATAATGAGAAAGTTTACCAAGTTTTACATGAAAATTGAAATTGAAATTCTTGGGAGGGGGAAGCATTTTTTTGTTTGTTTCCTTAATTTCAGGAAAACACCAGCACCACTCAAAGGTTGGTTCCTTTTATCTCTGAGGAATAGGCCTAGGATTAGGTGAGCTACACCTATAAAATAGGAAAAACTGAGTACAACTTTGAAAGTAATTGAGTTCTATTCTGAGCTGGGTTTGATGTGCAAAATATGTTTCTCTTTCTATTTGAGGAAAATAAACATTTTAGTATTTCAGAGCATCCTGATTTTATATTAATTCACAGCATTTTCCCTCCAGAAATTCAGTACCTGTTTACATCATCCTTCTGAGTAAGTTTGGTTTTGCTTATTTGGGGGCGTCTATGATTAAGTAAGCAGATAACATTGGTTACTTTGAAATACAGGAAATTCCTAACATTATAGGAATACTATATACAACAGCTGTTTCCTTTCAGGTGATGATTTTCATACTTGTGTTGTGTTCTTTCTACAGAACAAAGACTAAATAATGACATAATCCTCAGCTGACTGACTGAAAATGTGACTGGACGCACTCCCTGTGGACAGTTGACAGCTTTTTTTTTTCATATACCTGGTAGTCCGTGCACAACATTGTTTTGTCTGGGGAGCACGAATTGTTGACATGAATTTTTGAATCCACACGTCAGTGCTAAAACTAATATAATAGTTGTTTCTTAGAGCAATATGTTGTTATGTGTAGCAGAAATAAAGTTTTCTTTGCTTGACTAAATCATGCCTTATTTATGTGAAAGAAGAGAATAAAAAATACAACAGTGTTTAGAATTTTACTAAATGACATATTTCATTGATTTTGAGATGCACATTTTTTCACATTTTTACACTTCTCAAATTGGAAACATCTTAATACTGATTATGTGCCATACTATAGTTGACAACCTGTTTTTATTTCTCAACAGAACGCAAAATAAAAGTGCTTCCTTCAGTCAGTTGCATCTTAGATTCAATAAAATATGGTAATTGCTCAACTTACACATCCAGATTGGCTACTTACACTTTAAGTCAAGAGCCAAAATACATTATTAGAAATATTTTAGACTATATTTTATAGTTACACCAAAATTTGTTGGTAATTTTGTAAAGATCTTTTAAGATTATAGAGCAACGGTGATTAAAAAAAGTTTTAAGTTGTTGATAAGTTTAATTAAATATCAGTGGCCTTGCGGGAGGGTGGACATTTTCCCTTTATAAATACAAGATACAATGGTCACTGCAAAAATATGACATGTAATTTCAGAACAGATTATGATAGAATAGTCATTTCAAAAAAAGATTAAAGATTAAGACCCTACTATGCTTGTATTTTGAAAATCCAAGGAAAATGTTTAGCTGCTATTGAGGTGAATGATGTGTATCAAAAAGGTGTATCTAAATCAGAAACTCAGCATCTTAAAGATATTATAAATGGTATGCAGTTATTACAACCACTGAAGTACCTCCTCATGCCTTTCACATTCTGAGTTAAACTAAAAATAATAAAAGATTAAGTTCACTGGGCGTAATAGAGTATTGCATAGTTTGACATCTCTCCATTTAAAAGTTGAAAATTCTTTTTTTGAATTGGTAATTTTAGTAAATTGAGATAAAACTTCCAATCTCCTCTTCCCAGGCAGGGCTTACTGAATGAGAATGGAATCTTTGTGAACCAAAGAGCATATTTTTATTTATTTATTTTGAGAGAGAGAGAGTATGTGTGAGCACATGCAGGAGGGACAAAGGGAGAGAGAATCTTAAGGAGGCTCCACACCCAGCCTGGAGCCCAATGCGGCGCTCCTATCTCAGGACTGCGAGATCATGACTTAAGCTGAAATCAAGAGTTAGTCGCTTAACCAACTGAGCCACCCAGGCTCCCCAAAGGGCACATTTTATAGCAAATATTCTCATTCAAAAGCAAATATTCTCATTCAAAATGAAAAACCTAAGTAAAGAGAGTTGATTGATTATGAACAAGTAGACTTATTCATCCTAAGCTCATTGACTGCACGCGTAGTTCCATTTTCATGGATTGGAACCAAATGGTGCCCTACAGGTTATCAGTCTCTACCACTCAAGTGATGTTTGAATATTCCCAGAAATATTCCTGCCATCTGGTTAATCTAAACAGTGTAAAAGTAGGAAGGGAGTTCTCTTAAGTCATACCTGAGTCCATTGCATCTTTGGTTAATCCTCATAATTAACAAAATATGATTCCCTACAATTAATCACCTATTAGTCTTTAGGTTTTTCACTGGGTCAAACAGAAGAAGCTGAATCTTTCAGGTGATTCAGCTCTTTCAGCTCTCACACCCTCCTGCCCTCCAGATTTTCTATTTGCATTAAGTAATTCCAACTTGTCCATGCTGCATTTAATGTCAGCCAGTTTCAGCAAACAGTTGTGGTTTCAGTAAAGTGTCTTATGCAGATATATTTCCTTGATTCCTTCATATTAATTCTAAAGAGACTTGGAGAATTGTTCTCTGCCTACGAAACACTGCTTTTACAGTGCAACCGTCTGTTGTGTTTTCCAACTGCATGTCTCAGTTCTCTTGCAGGTGAGCCCTAAAACTTTATTTTGAAAAGTCAGAATGTCATGTTTTTCTTAAGATGAAGTTCTAGAACCTAAGAAATAGCATTTAATAATCTAGTACTTACGTATTCACTTAAATGTTTACTTCTCAAATCCACTTTGGGTATAAGAACATAATACTATATTCAGATCCTTAAATGCGTTGCATATGTCAGTTACTAAAATTGCCAACATAGTGGAGTTTTTATTAGGTGTGTATTTCTTTAATTTAAAAAAAGAAAAAAATGTTAAGCAATTCAGATCAATAAATTTCTCTTTCAAATATGTGGTTCAAATATAAATAGCATTTAAAACAAAGCCTGATCAAAACTTTCTTGTAAATTCATTGTCAGGTCTTTTACTGTAGGTTACAGATGCTGAAAGCAGGTATCAGATTTGCTGTTTCTAGAGCATCATGTCCCAAGCTATGTTCCTTGAAGTACTAATGTCTTCAGAGAAGTCCGTTATTCTTTAGGGAAGAAGTTTTCATGGTCAAATACATTTAGAAAATAGTTATTATTGCACAGATTTTTTCGATTGTGAAATTTCCCAGAGGTTTTAATATGCTAATATGTTCCGTCCCTGTATTTCCAAAAGAAGAGCATAATTTGCACTGTGAAATGTGTTTTTAGAGGCACACAGGGCAATGATATAACAACGGATGTGTTTTAGGAAAGTTTCTTCTAGCATATATACTGTTTTCTTCTAGCATATATACTGTAGATGAAAAATTAATGCAAAATACTAAGGAAATTATTACTCTAAAATCTTCTCGTTCTCTGAATTTTATTCTCTTTTACTTGGTACCTACGTGATATCAATGAACAGATAGGAGATAAGATAAGGGATTTTACCACTAGGTGGTGATAAACATTGCCACTCAGAAACAGTGAACTACAGCATTCAGATGTTATTTAAGGCCCTGAGCATGAAATGACAGGATTTGTATTGGGTAAAGCAGTGGTTCTTAAACTTAAGTGTCTACCAAGAATACCTCAGGTATTTGTTTAAAATACAGGTACACTGAGTTTTCAGGTTTGGGGGTGAGTGTCTCAGTAAGCTCCCTAAGTGATTTTGAAAGGGTAGCCAATGACATTTTCTTTTCAGTATACTAGCCTAAAGAGATTCCATATATTGGACATTAAGTTGGACTATTGTAAAAGTAAGACATTGAGAAGTTCCTAAGTCTTTTTACCTTAAGCATTTTTTAGAATTAAGCATCTGCTTTAATATCAGTTAAACATGAATTACAATGAGAAATTGAAAAACAGTCTTACAAATAACAAGGTATCAGGCTGGCTTTTTCATATTAGCAAATATTTTTTGATATTTTTGCATAGGATGGTAATTATTTGCTTTTTGCCACCCAAAGCTTCTACCTAATTTTATTTTTTATTTACTTTTATTTTGAAGTGAATTATTTTCATAAATTACCATCAAAGATTTTGGCTCTAAAGAAATATGGGTATATATGTCATTCTTTTTAAATGACAAAGGAGCATGAAGGTGATGTACTTATTGATCATGAGTGTTTAAAAAAATGAAAAAAGAATGCTCACAAGAGTACAGAAATATATGTGTATGTATCTGAGTATTTTTACAATCCTAAAGTGAATCTTCTTATGAAATGAATGCTTTTTTGGTGCACCCAAAAACTGTTGATTTATAGGTGCAGTTGAATTTTCAGTAACTTCTTATTTGCATAAAACTAAAATTCAATGAGGTCAAGAATAAATTAAATATTTATATAGCCTTTTTATCCAGAGGTATAGCCACCTGCAAGTTTGATCTTTTTTGTATGTGGTTAGTAAGCTCTATTAAAATCATAGCAACTAGCTTTACATATGACTTCAGTAAAGAGAGATAACATAAAGGTCATCCTTATTAGGTAAGTTTCATTTCAATATCTGAATTCTAATAAATGGATTGCATTATTTCCTTTTCTAGAAACAGTAACTCAAGAACACTTGGATCCTGGGAATTGAAGGTATGGTATAACCAGGGGATCAGATAGAAATATTTAGTTAACATATGAAATTGCAGTTCATTCATTATACTGACCATGTTTTCACTGTATTTAAGGTAGAAAAGACTTGTCCTCAGTAGAATATGGAGGACCCATTATACTTTGAGAAAGTTACCAGGCCCTATGAAAATCCATTTGAGTGTTTATCACAGGAGAAGGGAATCCTATGACTGTTTCGTATGAATTGCAGCCAATATCAGATGTCAAGGTCCACGTGAGCTGGTTAACCTGCCAGCTGAGTAAGGCTGCAGCCACTGCAGCACCCTGGAGACTGCCTTTCTGACAATACTGCTACAGAAGTGGTGGAAGGAAGGCACCAGGAGACTGTTTTAGCAATATCATTTGTATTTGAAATACAGAAATCAGGAACTGTGTGAAAAAACGAGTACTGTTTTCTTTAGAAGTTGGGAAATTATTGAGCACTAAAGGTTAACCAAAGTACTTACAGATACTCCTATGAATCTATACTCTTATTTTCCTGCTTCTACTCATTTCTGATTTTGTAGGTAAATGCTGTTGCTGCTAACTGATTTTCTTGCTTCCATATTATCATTTTCAGTGTTAGTAATACACAGGTGGTAGCATTCATTAGCACAGAGTTCTTAAAGGGTTTTTGTGTTGGTTCTGTTATTTTTTGTTTAATGCTAAAAGAAGAATTAATCTACTTTAAAGTCATTGAATTAAAATCACACTTATTTAGTGGAAGATCTGCTGTATAAAAACACATCATTTAATTTTTTCCGTTCATCCTTGGTAAAGTCTGTTATATCAGGTTTTGGCACTAGAAAATAGTTTTTACATTCTTAAATTATTGATCCTTTGGCACAAGAGACTTCTTTCCTCTTCCACATTAGTACATTAGTAACTTAAGAATGTGACATTTGGGGGACAGTAGAGAAGATTACGATTTGTTACTTGTAGGACTGACTTTAGGAAGAATCTGAAGTAGTTGCTGAAAACTGGAACTGGCTGACCTGCATTGGCAATGTCAGAAATGGGCCAACAATGGCAAGAAAAGAACATACTTGGAGATATAGTACCCATCTCTGTTTTACTATCACAAACTCCTACTAAGGCCCATCTACCATTAAGTACTGTTTTGGCTTAATCCTTCCCCCAGAAACTCCTAGCAGGTTTCATTCCCTTTCACATTTACCCTGAATCTTGGAATCCTAGGCACTGTAATGCAGTCTCATCTTTCACCTAGCCGGGTTTTATTTCACTGCTGTAACTCAAAGTATGGGGGGGGGGGGGGGGGGGGGGATTGAAAGTAGATTCCCTTTATGTCATCCTGAAAGATTAGCAATGTACTTCTACTTAGTAACTTTCAGTTACTTGTAATATAGGAATGTACAATGTCTTCTAGATTTTTTTTTTTAAGTTTATTTATTTTGTGAGAGAGCATGAGTGTGAGCGGGGGGGGAGGGGGGGGCAGAGAGAGAGGGAGAACAAGAATCCCAAGCAGGTTCCATGCTGTCAGTGCAGAGCCTGACACGGCTCAATCCCATGACCACAAGATTATGACCTGAGCTGCAATCAAGTCGGATACTCAACCAACTGAGCAACTGGGCGCCCTGATCTTATTGTTAACTCCAGTTCCCCCGGGAGCAGGTTTCATACATTATACCAACATCACCTTTCTGGACCTGTTTTCTCATCTAGGAAAAAAATAAAATAAAATAATAATAATAATAATAAAGGCAGTATAAATACAAACACCGGCAACACTCCTATCCCAGTTTTCTGCAAAAATACCCGTGAAACATTCAAATAAAGAAGTTAATGTTATTCATAGAAACTTGGGTAAGAATAGTGGAAACTAGAAGGAATTTTTACCAAGGAAAGCTATAAGGGGTGGATTTTTAAAAAACGGCTGACTCAGAATCCACATCAAAACAGCTTGTTGGTAAAGCAAGATGACACCTTAGCTTCTCATCATCTAACGTTGCTTATTATCCTATGTATAAGAAGGTTGTACTAATCATTCAAGACAGCTACTGAAAGCCCCATTCGGATTCTTAACTAGTGGCACTAAAGCTGTACTATCTTGGAGCTTTTCCTTAACCAAGAGAACCACAGCTGTCATTCACCTAGGGGTGGGGTGAGGGGGTGTGGTCCTAAAAGGGAAGAATAATGACAAGGGCAACAAAGGGATCCAAAAAGATCTTTTACCCTCTATCCATTAGCAGATGTAGAATACTTAGAGCAAGATTCTTTTAAGAAAGGTGTTCTTTCCAGCCATCTTTCCTAAGAACTTTGGTCGTATTTTAAGGAAATTCCTTACCTTCATCTACACTAATCCTATGTCCGATGGACTTAGTTGGGTTTTCTGGAGGAATTAAATGGGACTAACGTTTCTGACCACCAGCTGGATCAGCATTGGCACCTGAGTGGGCTGAAAAATACCTGAAAGCAATCCTCGGATTCTGAGGATTCTGCAATTGGCCTGACTGAATCTGTCCTCGTTGAGAAATGAGTAACTAAAAGGACGAGAGATATGAGCCAGTGTTTCACAAAGAAGGCCAAGAAGAGATCACAGTTTTTTTGCGTGTGTTTGTTTTGTTTTGTTTTTCTGGCAGAGGAAGGAAGAATTGGGTAAATTTCTTATCTTTTATAAAGATAACATTAAAATATTCTTTTTTACTTTGACAGGTAATGTAAATTTAAGAATAAAATTTAAATCTATTAAATGTCCATCCATATTAGGCATCAAGGAAATGCACATTAAAACTCTAGAAAGATATCCTTACAACTGTTTAGCAAAAATTAGGATATTGACAATACCAGGTGTTGGTGAGAATTTGGAACAGCAGGAACTCTCATAAACTGTCAGTGTTAACTGTAAATTGGTTCAACCACTTTGGAAATGCTTGACAAATACCTACTAATGTTGAAACATACAGCTACCCGCAACTCAGTAATTCTACTTCTAAGCATGTAAGCAACAGAGATAAGAACATATGTATACAAAAAGTAGAAGAATATTCTTAGCATTATTCAAAACCTCAAAGTGGAAACAATGCAGTGTCAACAGAATGCATACATGAGATACTACTCTGTAACAAGGACATGAGCTAATTTGCTACATGTAATAATTGGCATGATTTTTTAAAAAAAATTTTAACGTATTCATTTTTGAGAGACAGAGTGCGAGTGAGGGGAGGGGCAGAGAGAGAGGGAGACAGAGAATCCGAAGCAGGCTCCAGGCTCTGAGCTGTCAGCACAGAGCCCAATGCAGGACTGGAACCCACGAACCATGAGAATCCTGATGTGAGCCATGGTCGGACACTTAACTGGCTGAGCTACCCGGGTGCCCCAATAATTTGGATGAATCTTACAAATATGATGTTACTAGAAGAAACAAGCCAACAAAAAATGTGTATATGATTCCCACTATAAAACAGCTCAAAAACAAGCAAAATACACTTTTAGGCAGAATGGAATGGGAAGGGGTCAGAAAGGGGGTTTATGGTGTGCTGGTGATGTCTTCACCAGCGTGGCGATAACTTTGTGATAACTTTTTGAGCTGTACTCTTAATGGCTTATGCATTTTTAAAATGTTATCTTCTACTTCAATTAAAGTTTTTGTTTCTTAAATGAATTAAAGCAAGATCAGCATGAGGCTAATGGGGCAGACACTTCTGCAGTATGAGAGAAGAGCAATATCCTGAGGCACTTAGAGTGAAGGGCTTTCTTTGTTTTTCCAGTGCATGTATATAGCAAGAAATACTAGAAAATATTTGCTTCAGCTCCCACCCTGGTGCAACAGAGCATTATGATGATGAGGGTGGAAGAGTAAGAGAGTAAAGAAAGGGAGAAGCCATATTAAAATTTGTGTCAGAAGCAGTAAATAAGGGGTGCCTGGGGTCTCAGTTGGTTAAGGGTCCAACTCTTGGTTTTGGCTGAGGCCATCCGTTCATGAGTTCGAGCCCCACATCAAGCTCTGTGCTGATTGCAAAGAGCCTACTAGGGATTCTCTCTCTCTCTCTCTGTCTCTCTCCCTCCCTCCCCCCTCTCTCTCAAAATAAATAAGCATTAAACATTAAAAACATTAAATAACATTTTAAAAAGTAAGTAGCCACAGTGCTAAAGAAAATTTAGCCTTAAATGAAGACCAGTGAATATCCCACTGGTTTTCAGAACGCTGTGGGTTCTCATGAACCAACAAAGGAAAGATGGAGGGGGTTCCCCACCACTTGTTTATCAACCAGATCAGAGCTGCCTTCAGTGTTCTATATTGTGCTTAATAAGCTTTCCTTTAAGGGATCCTGCAGCTTAAAGATGTGACAGTAAACCAAAGCACCAGGGTAAAAGATAAAAAGCGCCTTCAGATGAGTTCAGTGAGAGAGAAAAAGTACAGATTTAAAAGGCTGGTTACAAAAATTTATCCTTTGAATAATAGGTGTTCCCAAAGAAAACAACAAAACAAATTAGGTAGTAGTTTTAATAGGAGAAATCTTGATCTAAAAAAAAAAAAAGGCTCAAGTCTAAATGAAGATCCTGTTTTATACATTAAATGCCAGCTGGAATGGAGCAGAGTTTTGTAGTTCAGGATTTCTCCAATCATCCACGTGTGAAGGTAACAAAAAAAAATCTGTGATCTGCAATGCACTACTTACTTGCCCTTTACAGAAAAAAATTATTTGAATATAATCACTACATTACCAAAATGAACCAAAATTAAGAAGAAAAGAATGAGGGAAGAAAGTTGGTGGGTATTAAAATCAGTAAAACTACTAGGATAATGCAGATAATTATATTTAAAATATATTATTTATTAAATATATATTATAATATATAGTTTATATTATATATAATATATAT
Organism: Panthera leo; assembly: GCF_018350215.1. Classification (NCBI taxonomy): domain Eukaryota; kingdom Metazoa; phylum Chordata; class Mammalia; order Carnivora; family Felidae; genus Panthera; species Panthera leo. Next base: position 165,211,573 of record NC_056686.1, read on the forward strand.
TATATATTATAATTATATATTTATTAAATATATTTATTAAATAAATAAATTTATTTATTTTCTCAAAAAATTTAAATGGGGTTTATTAACTCCAGATTAAGTTAATGAAGAACCAAGAAGGGATCACAGTTTCTTTTTTAGGAGGTGAAATGAGGGGTACAATCCAAACTTTTGTGGAAAAACAACAACTTGTTTTTTACTTTGAAAATTAAATGTAAGTTTAAGAGTCTTATGAAATCTGTTAAGGTGATTAATAATAAAATTATTAACAGAATGTTTCCTGTCCAAATCCTTGAAAAAGAAAAAATGGAATTGCATATTTGACAAAAGTCAAAAGAAAAAGAAGAGCACTTAAGACCAAAACTGTTTAAATTCTAAAATCAGAATGAAGTGATTTGCTTCTTCCAGAACACTTACCTTTAGATCAAATTCTGCCACATACACCTAACATGAAAAGTATTTCAGAGTACAAGAGAGAAAGTATAAGTAGCATATTCACTCCTAAAATTACAATTAGTAGTGAAGACGACAAACCATAGAGTATATGCAGGATAATACAGGATTAAAATGCAGAAATACAAAAACCTTTAATGTAGAAATTGTGGGAGATCTTAAATGTTCTGTGAACTATCATAACAAATCAAGTAGAAGTGAGATATAAATGGGAAAAAATAATAAAGCAGAATTACTATATAGAAAAAAGAGGATATAATTTTTTTCCTCAAATGGAATTGTTTACAAATTGATCAGATAGCAACATTGAATAACAGGCAGTGTAAGGGACCCAGAAACATGTCTTAACTTCTGCCCATCAGCTCATAATATTTACAGCCGGGATCATAAAACCATCAAACTAGTTCTAAAGTGTGTTTAGCCTCTTTGTTCTAAAGACAAATTGCGAGGAAATCATGTACCTTCTATTCTAAACCTGGACCCTCTGGGCCTCCTTCATTCCTGGAGGAATGAAATGGATGAGCATTTGGTGCCCATCTGCTGGACATTACGTCAGCATCTGAGCAGACTGTAAAAGCTGAAAGCAATCCTTGCAGTCTGATAATTCCCTTGAAGTTCATTTTATAGGGCAGAAATTGTACAGGCTCTGTTCTTTGATCACAAAGTAATAAAACCAGAGAATAAAAAGCACAATCACTTGGAAAGTAATTTTAAAGGCCTCTTCTAGTTATTTTGTCAAAAAATGCAATAAAAGAAGAGCGAAACAATGGGGAAAAAGGGTGGGGGGGTATGTTTAAAGCTATGCTAAAGGGCATATTAATAGCCATTGTTGCATAAAGAGGGAAAATGGGTGAGTAAAACATAACACTAGAAAAAGTAACAATAAAGATAAGATTAATTAGAAATAAATTAGAAAAGGGGCACCTGGGTGGCTCAGTCAATTGAGCATCTGACTTCAGCTCAGGTCATGATTTCGTGGTTCATGGGTTTGAGCCTCACATCTGGCTCACTGCTGTCAGAACTGAGCCTGCTTCAGATCCTCTGTTCCTGTGCCCCTCCCCTGCTTGCACTCTCAAAATTAAATAAACATTAAAAAAAGAAAATTAGAAAAAAAGTAAAAAGGCAACCTGGCAAATGCATTTTTTAAAAATTCAAAATCAGAAATAAGGTAATGAAAAAACAGGAAGCTTAAAAATAAGTGCCATCCTCAATTATATATTTTAATTTAAACATTTGTTATGAAATGGTACACAAGTTTAGAATATCCAATCAACAAGAATTAGAAAACCTGACCAGGTCAATAACCAAAGAAAAAATTCAGGTAGTTATCAGTGAATTTTAGATCCTCAAATGAGCCCCATCACTTCTAAATTCTTCCAGACTTCAGAAGCACATTATTCCTGTGGTTTATAAGTTTTTCCATGCAGCCAGAAAAAGGTGAGAATATATATTGATTTTGCATAAATAACATTACCCTGACAGCAACACTGAAAAGGCAATGAAAATCAAATCCATATATTGTTAATTTACCCATGACTATGGATATAAATAAGCCAAATAAAAGATTAGAAAGTGCAGATAATATGTCCCAAGAACATTTCACCATTGCCTAGTAGGGTTTATCCTTTGGTGAAAAAGCAGTTTACATGAAGAAAAATTATTACTGTAACACTTATTTTCATAGGACCATACTAAGATCTACAAGTTGATTACTTACCCATTCTTGTGGTTGTGCAAATGCTGTGGACAGTTCAGATTATATTTGGTTTACTTGAAACAGTCACTAGCTGGAGGAGTGGTATTAGTCTGATGTATGTATGAATCAGTGTCTAACCCTCCCCTCTAACTACATGATGGCTATATAATGGAGAAAGTATGGATGAATATTAGTGAGGGAAACAAAATGTCTAAAACTGCTTCTTAGAAAAATAGCTAAATTTATTGAGCCCTCACTATTTGCCAGGCATAAGGCTAATTGGTTTGCATACATCTCAAAACTTATGAAGTAAGTACAGTTTTTCTTGTTTTATTGAAAGGAATCTAAGGTGCTTTGAGAGAAATGAAGTAACTTGCCCAAGATCACACAGCCAGCAAAGGGGGAAGCTGGCCTTCAGATACAGATAGTCTTCTTTAAAATCCATGTTCTTAATCTGCACACTAAATGTCAACAGCTGTGACAAAGAATTCAGAAACTACCACACACCAATTGAATATTATGCAACAACAACAAATCCTTCCAAAACTATGAGACAGCATGGAAATACTATATCCCGTACAAGATTGAGAAGCTTTTGTGAGCAAAACCTGTTTATTTTTGTAGCTTCCAACCCAGCTATGCACTTTATACATAATAGGTACAAAATGTTTATTTAGATTACAACATAAAGGGTTCTATGCATGTCTTTTACTACAGAGATTCCATAAACAAATCCATATTTTCTATAAATATCCTGGTAATTGTTCAGATGCCATATTTTAAAATTGAGACCCTACTTACTAGGCTGAGTTTTAAAGATTCAATTTCAATTTTATGTTTCTGTTGTTTTTCATAAATGTATTAGTGGCTAAATCACAGTCCACATACAAATCTTGGTGGTATTTTAAAATAACAGGTAACATTTATTGAACTCTTGCTAAGTCAGTACTGCCCTAGGCACTCTAAGGCATTTTCCCATTTAGCAGTCCTAATAGTTGTGTGGAATGAGGTTAAATGACTTCTGCCAGGACAGACAGCAAGCAAATAATGGAGCTAATATTCACACTTAGGGAGTATGACTCCATGCCTTCACTTAAGTTCACATTGTGTAATTCAAGTGCTGTTCTCTGTTTAAGAATGAAGTATAAAATCTTTGTTGTAAAAATAGAACATGTAATGAAGAGATAATTTCATTCCATTGTGTGGCCCCTTGAGAGTGTGGGGTGAAGAGAAAAATATAACTGAGATGAGAGGAAGTGCAGAAAGCAAGAGAGAAAGGAATAAGATGGCAAAATAAAGAAATGATGACTCAGTGGCTTTGTGGTCAAAGCATTGGTTCCTTTTTTTTACCTTGGTTGTACAAGTTTAACTAACAGCTCTATTAAGCACCTGTGTACTGAGTGCCAAGAGACATGATGGTGAGAAGAAAAAAAGATAGCTTCCTTGCCTTTATGTAAATTAGTCTAATTCAGATTTAGTTGAAAACTATGAGGTCAGGGGCGCCTGGGTGGCTCAGTCGGTTAAGCGTCCGACTTCGGCTCAGGTCATGATCTCGAGGTCCGTGGGTTCCAGCCCCGCGTTGGGCTCTGTGCTGACAGCTCAGAGCCTGGAGCCTGCTTCGGATTCTGTGTCTCCCTCTCTCTCTGCCCCTCCCCCACTTGCATTCTGTCTCTCTCTGTCTCAAAAATAAATAAACATTAAAAAAAAGAAAAGAAAAGAAAACTATGAGGTCAGCTATCACTTGGGTTGAAGCAGGCTGGCTCCTCCTGTACCTAGCTCTTTCAAAGGATTCACCAAAACAAAAGAATTCCCCTTTTACTGTCCCTCCCCCAATTTGTCCACACCTAATTCTTTTTGTTTTACAGGGTCTTTTTGTTCTGTTATATTTTTGAGGCAAAAACTATAATGCGGTGTGCAAATAATAAGTATTAAGATTCAATAAATTTTGACAAATGCATATATACTCTGGCAACTCACTGTTTGAGACTGTTTCTGTGTCTCTTGAAAGGAGAGACTCTCTCTTTTCAGGAATGTTTTTATCGTGAACAGTCTTGGAAGATAGTGTCTCCCTCCAGAGCAAAAGGCAGGTTTGTTTACTGTCCAGTATAATAAAGGTAATGTCTTCTTCCAGAGCAAAGGGCAGGCACAATTACTGCCCTTTATAAAAGATTTAGGTTCCTGAAGCTTGAAGATCTTCAGTTCTGACACAAGTATACACTGTATACACAGCATCTTTCTGGACCCCTCTGTGTTACCTGTTTAAGGCTTAGGGAACAAGAGGAACCAATGCGAACACATCCAAACTGCTTATTGTGCTATGGATAATAAAGTTCTTTGTCTCTGACCCAGGAGTTTTGTGTCTTCTGCCAGCATCCACAAGACTGTTAGGCTAACTTGCTATCTTGCAAGTAGGGTGAAACCCTTCACGGTTCTTGACAGCCACCCTCCTTCAAGATACAGACTTTTCCATTGGAGCAACAAGTTCCCTCACGTCTCTCTCCCATCAGTCTCACAAGAGACAATCCTCTTTCTGATTTTCACAATAGATAGTTTTGCCTTTTCTAGAACTTCACATACGTGGAATCATACAACATATACTCCTGTTTCTCTGCTGCAATCAGTATGTCTGTGAGATATATCCATGCTGTTGTGTGTATCAGTGGTTCATTCCTTTTCATGTCTGAGTGGTATTCCATTGTTAGAATGGTCCTCAATTTATCCATTTCCCTGTTGATGGACATTGGGTTGTTTCCAGCTTGCAGACTAAAGCTTCTGTAAACATCCACATGTTTCTGTTTGGTAATGTTTTATTATATACAGGAAATCAGGAACAAATCACGTAGAGTTGCTTTTGAAGATTGTTCATTTTTGTTTTAGAAGACACTTATCTGATCTAGACCCAAATTTCCAGCTCCATCTCTTTTGCAGTGGGCAGCAGCTGAAATTTCTGTCACAGTTTTCAGCCTTCCATCTGTCGTGTTTCACCTGCCCCCTTGGAGTCTCTCCTGCACGAGCACAGCTAAAGGAGTCAGCTAAAAATTGGGGTGAGGTTTATTATAGATTTAAGACTCTGTAGGTTGTGACTCTTTCCCTTTTTGATTATCCTCCCTAACTTCAAAGTTGCTTGGGCATCTCTAAACCCAGCCAGCCCATTGACTCCTCAAGCCAGTATGACTGCATTTTTCTGCTTGAGTTCTAGCATTTTTTCACTCAAGAGGATGTGAGAGTGTCCTCCGGCAAAAAACTTTATAAACACAAATCTCACCTGGTGTGATTCCCAAAATGTTTATTCCCCTCAGTTTCTGCCTGCTTTTGGTCATTCTCCAGTGCCTTCAAATAGCTGTTTTTCAATATGTTGCCCAGAGTTTATAATTGGTATAGAAGATTTAGTCAATAAAAGCTTCTTTACCATTTCCAGAAGCAGAATTCTGCCTAGTATATCTTTATCCCTTATTTTAAATCTTCTGTGTCATCTTACTTTGGATATATCTCTTATAAGCAACATGGAACTGGTTTTATATTTTATGGAATCTGATTCTGTTTGCCATTCAATATGTTGGTTTAATTGTAATTTACGTTTATGTGATTGATGGCCTCTGGATTTAGTACCATTTTATGTGTTCTGTTTACCATTATTTACATTTGCTTCTTTGGTTCTGGTCTTTCACTAGATTGAACAGATTTTCCCCCCACCCTTTATGTTTTCCTCATTTGGAAGTCATAAATTGTATATCTCTTCCTTATGTATATATATAAAATATATATACATGCATATGTATATATAAAATATTTATGTCTATATTTCACATATATATCTAAATATACTTCTATAAAATTTTTGCCAAAGTCTTCAGTAGTTCTGTCTTCCTTACAAACTGGAAAAGAACATTAGTTCCTTTTATTTACCCTTTTATTATTGACTAAAAATTTAGCATCAACTTTTTTTTCTTTTTGGTGCAATTGTAAATGGGATTGTCTTCTTAATATCTTTAATTACTTCATTGTGTAGAAATGCAACAGATTTCTATGTTAATTTTGTATCTTGTGACTTTACTGAATTCATTTATCAGTTCTAGTTTTTTGGCAGAGTCTTTAGGGTTTTCTGTATATAGTATCAGATCATCTGCAAATAGTGGTAATTTTGCTTCTTCCTTACTACTTTGTATGTTTTTTTTTTTTTCTTTTTTTTTTTTAATTTTTTTAATTTTTTTTTTTTTTTTTAACGTTTATTTATTTTTGAGACAGAGAGAGACAGAGCATGAACGGGGGAGGGTCAGAGAGAGAGGGAGACACAGAATCGGAAGCAGGCTCCAGGCTCTGAGCCATCAGCCCAGAGCCCGACGCGGGGCTCGAACTCACGGACCATGAGATCGTGACCTGAGCTGAAGTCGGAGGCTTAACCGACTGAGCCACCCAGGCGCCTCTTTTTATTTTTTTCTTATGTGATTGCTGTGGCTAGAACTTCCAACACTTCTTATTCCAACAGAATAAGAGTGCAACCTTCAGTGGTTATTCCAGTGAGATGGGTTTAGGAGTTTTGTTTTGCTTTTTTCTATAAATGCCTTTATTTTGCTTTTACTCTTTGGATGATAACTTTTGCTGAGTATAGAATTCTACATTCAGAGTTCTTTTCCCCTCAGCAATTTGAAGCTGTTATTCCATTGTGTCCTATCATTTACATTTCCCATTTAGAAATCTGATATTACTTTAATTCTTTATCATGCCTTTAAAGTTAATTATTTTTTTCCTCTTTGGTGAGTACCTTGTCTTTCCTGATATTAAAGGAAAAGCTCTAAGTTTTTCACCACTGAGTATGATGTTAGATGTGGATTTTTGCATATATGACCTTTATTATGTTGAGATATATTCCCTCTAAACTTACTTTGCTGAGACGTTTTATTGTGAATGGATTTTGTACTTTGTAGATGATTTTTCTCCATTTATTGAGATAATCATATGGTTTTTATCTTTTCTCTTGTTAATGTAATGTATCACATTAATTGATTTGTAAGTATTGAACTACTCTTATATCCCTGGAATAAATCCTACTTAATCATGGTGAATGATTTTTTTTTTTTTTTTTTTTTTTTGAGACAGAGAGAGAGACAGAGCACACACAAGTAGGAGAGGGGCAGAGGGGGAGAGAGTGAGAGAATCTTTTTTAAAAAAAGACTTATTTATTTATTTGTTTGTTTATTTACTTATTTAGAGAGTGGGGGGAGGGGCAGATAGAGGGAAAGACAGAGAATCCCAAGCAGGCTCTGCGCTGCCAGTGCAGAGCCCGACACAGAGCTAGAACTCACGAACCGTGAGATCATGACCTGAGCTGAAACCGAGAGTTGGACACTTAACCAACTGAGCCATTCAGGTGTGCCAGGTTTTTTTAACGTGTTGTTGGATTCAGTTTGCTAATGATTTGTTGAGGGTTTTTGCATCTATGTTCATAAGAGATAGTGGTCTATTGGTTTTTTTGTTTTGTTTTGTTTTGTAGTGTCTTTATCTGGTTTGCTACCAGGATAATGCTGGCCATAAAGTGAGTTTGGAAGCTTTCCTTCCTCTTCTATTTTTGTTGGAATAGTTTGAGAAGGATAGGTATTAACTCTTTAGGTGTTTGGTAAGTGATTGCTTCAGCAGCACATACACAAAATTGGAATGATAGAAAGATTAGCATGGCCCCTAGACAAGGATGACAGGTAAATGGTAGAATTCACCTGTGAAGCTATCTGGTCCTGAACTATTATTTGTTGGAAGTTTTTTGATTACTGATTGCCTTTCATTGCTAGTAATCAGTCTGTTCAAAATTTTTATTTTGCCTTGATTCAGTTTTGGAAGGTTATGTGTTTCTTGGAATTTATCCATTTCTTGTAGATTGTCCAATTTGTTGGCATATAATTTTTCATAATATTCTCTTACAATCCTTTGTATTTATTTAATGTCAGTTGTTATTTCTCCTCCTTCATTTCTGATTTCATTTACTTGAGTCCTCTCTTTTTTCCTTCAAGAGTCTACCTAAATGTTTATCTTTTCAAAGGACCAGCTCCTGGTTTCATTGATCTGTTCTATTATTTTTTTCATCTCTATTTCATTTATTTCTGCTCTAATCTTTATTATTTCCTTCCTTCTACTGGCTTTGGGCTTTGTTCTTCTTTTTCTAGCTCCTTTAGGTGTAACGTTAGATTAGCATTAACGTTTTATGGATTTTTTAAAAAAATAAATATTCAAATATACCAACATATTTATGCTCACTATTGTTTCTTTTTGTTAAAATAACAACTTAATGATATGTCATTTATATGCCATAAAGCCACCATTGTTTTTTGCATTTAACTTCTTTCTCTAGGGTTCACATTTTTTCTTGCAACCTTCAGTGGTTATTCCAGTGAGATGGGTTTAGGAGTTTTGTTTTGCTTTTTTCTATAAATGCCTTTATTTTGCTTTCACTCTTTGGATGATAACTTTTGCCTGAGTATAGAATTCTACATTCAGAGTTCTTTTCCCCTCAGCAATTTGAAGCTGTTATTCCATTGTGTCCTATCATTTACATTTCCCATTTAGAAATCTGATATTACTTTAATTCTTTATCATGCCTGTATAGTTAATTATTTTTTTCCTCTTTGGTAAGTACTTTTCAGATTTTTATCTATATTTTTTCTTAGTTTTGTTAAAAAATACTTGACGTATATCAGTGTATTAGGTATGCAGCATGATGGTTTGATTTACTGTGTTTGATATCCTGCAGTTTACCATGATGTGTCTAGATATGAATTTATGTTTATCCTGTTCAATACAGAGTGCACTTCTAATTTTAGGGGTCATTATTCAACTTTGGGAAGTTACTTGGCACTATCTCTTCAAATATTTCTTCTTTGTAATTTCTCTATTTCCTTCTTTTGGAAGTTCCATTAGATAGAGTCTCTCAGTTTGCCCTCTGTATCACTTGTTTTCTCATTCTTATTTCTTAAAATCTCTTTCTGTTATGGGGGGTTTGGGAGGCTTGGTTGGTTAAGCATCAACTCTTGATTTCTGCTCAAGTCACGATCTCACAGTTGTGAGATCGAGCCCCACTTCAGACTCTGCACTGAGCATGGACACTACTTAAGATTCTCTCTCTTCCTCTCCCTCTTCCCCTACCCTGCTTGTGCTTTCTCTCTGTCTATAAATAAATAAATAAATAAATAAATAAATAAATAAATAATCTCTGTTTCATTCTGGATTAATTACTCAGTAATGGTTTCTAATTTGGATATCTCTCTTCGACTATGTGCAGACTAGAATGTCCATTGAGTTTTCTATTTCCATAGATATATTTTTCTAAAATATGTATGCATCACTTTATCTTTTTGAGTGTATGGAACAGTCTTTTTCTTTAGATTGTCCTTTTATTTTTATTTAATATGAAGCAAGTTATTGTTCTGATTATTGATTTTATGGCAGTGTTTTTTAGTGGTAGATGTCTTCATGTGCTTTGGAACTTTGATTTTCATTTTCATTTTGAATGGGAAAGGTTGCTTTGTCATCTACACCTTTCTAAGGATTTTGCACTTGGCCAACAAGTTCCCAGGGTCTCGAGTCTCAAACCAGGTCTTGCATTGACAGTTTGAGGTTTCTCCCCTGTGTTGATTAGTTATTGCCAATTCAGTCTCAAAATCTCAGTGGTACACAACAATAAGCATTTATTTTGCTCACAAGTCTATGGGACAACTCTTAATTCAGACTGTGGGTCTATAGTCACCTGGGACAGTTACATGTGTGCTCATTGTTGAGCCCAGGCTGAAGGAAAAGCAGCTATCCAGGGGACGTTCATTTCATGATAAAGGCAGGAGCACAATAGAGGAAAGAATTTTGCAAACCATTGTGCAAGCATTTCAAACCCTTGTTTATATAACTTCTACAAACATCAGTTGGCCAAAGCAAATCCGATAGGCAAGTCCCCAGTTAAGGAGCAATTTCTTCAAAGTTACAAGGCGAAGGGTTAACACAAAGAAGGGTGAAGGATCAAAGTCAGGAGTCATTTCAGTCAACCACAGTCCACTCTCTTGGCCACAATTATTTGTATGTGTCCCACAGAAAAACAGACTCACCCTTAGCCCAAGACCTCCAAGACCCTCATCCAATCATGGCATCATGATCAATATTCAGTAACTTATGACATACATCAAATTTGAATGTGGCTCCCATTGATCTGGAAGCCTATGAACTAAGATAGTGAGGGGGAGTGTAATCTTCCCCCACCATTATACAACATGGAATGATGGAACTGGGATAGGATAACTACAATTAATTCCTAGTCAAAGGGGGGAGATTAAAAGGCATTACCATTCACTTTTTCTGAAATACCATGGGAAAAATGTACTCCTATTCTGAGAAGAAGGAATTTTCCTTGATTAGACCCTAATTCTCCCTGGCAGTGTGTCTCCAGTCCATCGTTCTCTACTGCTCTTGGCTTCACCCTCCTAGAAGGTGAATTCTTTAGATTTCTGTCTTCCCCCTTTGGTCACTTCTGAAATGGGCATTGGGAAATACGCCCCTTGTGGTACTAAGAAGCTTTCTCAGCTACTTCCTGCCTATGAAAAGCCTTTGGCCAGACATCTTTTTTATATCTCAGTCTCATTCCCTTTTAGTCTTAGCTGGTGGTTTATCACTAACAACTCTCTCAAAAATGGATTTTCTATGCATTTGTTTTCAGTGAGTTCTGTTTATCAGAACCATCCTATGATTCTTTTTGGGACATGCCTCTCATTCTAGACTTCATTATGAGAAACTTCCACCCATTAGGCTTCTGAGGGACCCCTGCCCTTAAGTTTTCTAGAAACGTGTTGGTCCAACTGAGAGGTTCTACCAGGCATCTCCTTAATTCTTTCAGCTGTCTTAACAAAGGAAGTTGCAGCAATGCTCTTGGTTTAATACCCCACCCCCACCCCCCACCCAGGCTGAATCTGAGACTCTCTTGCTGGCTTGAGATGAAGAGTTTTATTTGCCAAATAAGCAAGTTCTGGGGGCTAAAGTCTTCTTGCAAGTTGGAAGGTTTTTTTTTTCCCCCTGAACTTATCTCTTTCTTATAGTACCTTATAAAATAGAACTAAAAGTAACTGGCTCATACTTTGATCACATGCCTAGAAATCATCCTGCTATCTTTTGTGTTACCACTGGCAACACTTTTATGAAATACAGGTTGCCATTTTTCAGCTTCTGTAATAGTTTCCTTACCATCCATCACCTGCCCTCTAAACTAATACCACATATTTTTAGGCTTTTATTACTTAGCATCTCAGTATTAGGCTTTCTGCACCAGCTAGCTATTGCTGTGTAATGAACAACCACAAAATGTCAGTGACACATAACATTAATCTTTTAATTCTCTAGTGGGTCTGCAGGTCAGTTACAGCAGCTTTAGGTATCAATGGCTGAAGCAGCTCTGCTTTATATCACAGGTCTGTGGGCAGGTGGGGCAGCTCTGGTCTGCAAATACTCGTGCTTAGGCCCAGGTTGAACAGTGGCAGTTACCCCAGGGAAAGCCCTTTTCACTGAGGTGACAGAAGTACAAGAAGGTAAGCCCCGTGAGACAAGCACATTCCATCACATCTACTAATATCCCACTGGCCAAAACAAGTTCCATGGCTGAGCCCTAAGTCAAAGGGTGGAAAAGTATACTGCCTTCTGTGGAAAGACCTTCAAACTTAGCATAGTAGAGGATATGGGTACAGAGAGGGGAGAAGCATTTGGGCCAGTAATTTATGTCACCCTCCATGGTCATATGTGGGACTGCACTTCTGCTTCCGGAAGCATGCAGCTTCCCATGAAGTAGCCAGCAGCAGTGTTTTAAAGTTCCCCTGTGGGAGAGTGGAGGTGAGTGAGGATCACCCAGCCCAGCACCTAGTTTTAGGCAGGGAACCTGTCCTTGATCTCCATCTCATCTAGGCACTTTTATTCTCTACTCCCCAAAAACGTGTCGACTCTCAGTTGCTTCTGCCTACTTCACAATCCAGTCCAGCAGGCCCATGGATGGCTCCAGGCCCCATTTCTTTATTGTATTTCTTTTCTGTTCCCACCTCACAGAAATGTTTATCCTATTGAACAAACTCGTGTCTCTTTTTTTTAAGCTGTATATTTTTTCTTACGTATCACAGTCATGGATTTGGAGCAGGGGAAACCTTGAACCTTGAACTTTAACAGCATTGCCACCCAAAGTTGTAGAATACCATGTGAAGTTTCTCTTTTATTTCTGTGATGCTTTTTAAAAATAAAATCTGTTTTGACATCTCTTGGCACTTAAATATGCCTAAATTTAATACATTACAAAATATAACCACTTTCTCAAAGGATAGACATCAATATTGGAATTCAGTACATTTGGAAAAATGATCAGGCTAATTGTATAAAAGGAAAATAGGAAATAGTCCTCTATTCTTAACAATAAATCTGATCATTAAGATAAACTACTTTTAAATGTGTATATTAAATATTAGTATATTTTATCACAACCCGGTTATCGCATTCTCTGTTCTAAGCCTTTCCAAATTTTTATTTCTTCTTTGTTTTTTGACTTTTTACTATATACAATGTATTACAGAAAATTTCAAATATATAATAAACACAGCATAGTTTAATGACCTCTATGTACCCATTACTGAGCTTCGTAATTATTAATCATGGCAAACCTTGTTTCATTTATACCAGGGTTGGAGAAACTATGACCCACAGGTCAAATCCAGCCTACCACCTGTTACTGTAAATAAAGTTTATTGGAACACAGCCATGCAGTTTGTTTAAATGTTGTCTCTGCCTGCTTTCATGCTACAATAGCAGAGTTTTGTAGTTGCAACAGATTGTATGGCCTGCAAAGCCTAAAACATTTATTATTTAGGATTTACAAAAAAAAAAAAAAAAAGTTTGCTGACCATTATAATGTCCTCTGACCCACCCTCCTTAGCAAAAGTATCTCTTTCATATTTCATTTTAAAATATTCCAATATGTATTCTAAAAGATGAGGACTCTAAAAAACAATACCATTCTTATCCTAAATAAATAGCAGTAGTTTATAGTTTTGTTTCTTCTACGAGTGTCTCACTGAAGAACAAGTGAGAATTCTATAATATTTCTTTTTCTTCATAATGTGTTATCCAGATCCACCGTAGTCCACCCATAGTCTAACAAACCATTTTGTTACCTTTGAAAAAAACTGCAGACTTTTTATTGTCATTAGTAGTTCATTCTCAGTAATTTTAACAGTTTCACACCTTACCTGTAAATGACCTCAAAGAACAAAATATTCTGAATTTAGCAAAGCATGTGAGAAAGTTAATAAGCAATAATAGCACAGTCACCAGAGAGATTTCAGCAAAACTGCAATTTGAGATATACTAAAGGTCCTATGAAAAAATACAACATATAGGGGCACCTGGGTGGCTCAGTTGGTTGAGCATCCGACCTCGGCTCAGGTCATGATCTCACAGTTTGTGAGTTTGAGCCCTGCATCGGGCTCTGTGCTGACAGCTCAGAGCCTGGAGCCGGCTTCGGATTCTGTGTGTGTGTGTGTGTGTGTGTGTGTGTGTGTGTGTGTGTGTGTATGTCTGCCCCTCCCCCACTCACACTCTATCTCTCCTTCAAAAATAAATAAACATTAAAAAAAAATTTTAGGGGCGCCTGGGTGGCGCAGTCGGTTAAGCGTCCGGCTTCAGCCAGGTCACGATCTCGCGGTCCGTGAGTTCGAGCCCCGCGTCAGGCTCTGGGCTGATGGCTCGGAGCCTGGAGCCTGTTTCCGATTCTGTGTCTCCCTCTCTCTCTGCCCCTCCCCCGTTCATGCTCTGTCTCTCTCTGTGCCAAAAATAAATAAACGTTGAAAAAAAAAAATTAAAAAAAAAAAAAATGATTCCACTGAGACACAAACCCATGTCCTCTGCTTAAAGTCCACCATGGGTGCTGCTGAACTGGCTGTCACAAATCTTACCACAGAGCAGTTTTAAACAGGTTTTATCACCCTTTACAGGCCTTCGTTCTAGAAATGTCCTATGTTATGCAAAGTATTACTAACTACATTACCTCCTAGCTATGCTAAAGATATATTTATACACGGAAGATATTGCAGTAAACTCTTAGGGAATCTGTACCTTTGGAGCTAGGATTTCAAGCACAGAGTGTTGTATCTTTCAAATTCAAAGAGCAAGAAACAATCTATTATATAGCTTTTATAAACTCCTCTTTAGCATTTGTTTTACATCCTTGTGATGAGTCCACACATTTCTATTGGAGAGCTGGTCTTAGAGGCTTGGAGAAATGGCTCATTCTGGGGTTTGGGCAGAGGAAGTACAAATTGAACCTGGAACATCTTCTTGTGTTAGAAATTAAGGAAATGCCTCCCAAAATGATGGAGGGGGGTCATGTCAAAAGGACACAGCCATCAGCTTGAAGTGAATACCACTAGAAAAATCTGGGATGATTTGGGCATTAAAATAAATAATAATAGTAATAAATTCTAACCATTGAATAAAATATGAATCCACAAGTCAGTAATGATATAAATAAATTATATGTTTAATGAGAATGAGATAGTTACAATATCTCAAAGTATCTCCCTACAAAATACTTATGGATTAAAAAGGGATATGAGGTTAGTTTATAATAGCGCCTAGAAGACATCATTTTATTTACTTATTTATTTAATGTTTATTCTTGAGAGAGAGACAGAAACAGAGTGTGAATGGGGGAGGGAAAGAGAGAGAGGGAGACACAGAATCCAAAGCAGGCTCAGGCTCCAAGCTGTCAGCACAGAGCCCAATGTGGGTCTCAAACTCACGAACCGTGAGATCATGACCTGAGCCGAAGTCAGATGTTTAACCGACTGAGCCACCCAGGTGCCTCTAGAAGACATCATTTTAATCGAATTATCCAAGTGAACAATACCCCAGTAGTGAGCCAAATTGAAAATGTGGAACCTGCACCCACCCAAAAGGATGTAATGAGAATACTTCATCACTTCTGTGAGATGTCTGCCAAAGGAGCATGACCTAATTGTTAGGTAACATTAGAGCTAAACTGGGGAACATTCTAAAAATTACTGATCTAGAGGCACCTGGGTGGCTCAGTCAGTTAAGCATCTGACTCTTGATTTCTGCTCAGGTCACAATCTCATGGTCATGGGATCAAGCCCCACGTTGGGCTCTGTTCTGACAGGGTGGAGCCTGCTTGAGATTCTCTCTCCCTCTCTTTCTACCCCTCTCCTGCTCCTGCTCTCTCTCTCAAAATAAATAAATAAACATTTAAAAAAAAATGACTGACCTATAATCTTCAAAAGTGATAAGGTCCTAAAAGTCAACAGAAGATTGAGGGACTATTTGAGACTGAATGAAGACTTCTAAGGAGACATGAAACTAAATGCAGCACTTAATTCTGGACTAGATCCTTTTGCTATAAATGGCAATGGAACATTTGGCAAAACTTGAACAGGGTATAAGGATTCAATGGTAGTAATGTGTCAATGTTAGTTTCCTGATCTTGGTTGGTTGTATCATGGATAGGAGAATGTCCTTGTATATAGGAAATACACACTAAAGTATTAAGGGGTAATGGAGCATCTGGTCAGAAACTTATTCTCAAATTGTTCAAATAACAAAAGTTCCTTATACTATTTTTGTAAGTTTTCTGTATGTTTGACATTGTTTCAAAATGGAAATGTTTTACAAAAATGCAAAACTAAATGCACATAAAGTTAGGGCAGATTCTCACAGATGTCTGTTACATAATGCCATTTTCCTTGGCCACAGGTACAGTTCCGTTACAGTTTTTGCCAGGCTTTCTACTTGACAAAAACTTACATCAAAGGCAGTTGTTTGTCTGTGAAAGCTTTAATAATATCACATTTGTTTTTCTTTGGGAAGGGTGAGCAATTTGAAAGGCAGAACAAGAAAATTCATCATTTCAACAAATGTTTCTTGAATAACATATCAAGCTCTGTGGTAGGTACTAATTTTCTCTCTGTGGTGGACACTGGGATACACTACCCAAATTCCCTTTCACAACTGAATGTCTTATTCCCCTACCTTTTAGGAATGTTGCAGACAACTCAGCTCTCACCTGTCAGCCCCCTTCAGGGATTGCTTCAAGTGAGAGAGTGTCCTTACCTTCACAAGGTGTTCTACATCTGATCACTGGTCAATGTGAAGGCATAATGCCTGGCCCTCTTGCCCCACTCAACTCAACTTTTCTTAAAAGGGTCAAACTGTCTAAAGAACATTCCAGAGAGTAAAGTCTTTCATTGAGGATCTATCACGGCTCAATTTCTCCCTCTGTCAGTTCTTTTCCCCTCTCTTTGCCTTCCCTTACCCTCATGTAGGCGATGGTCCCTAGAACGCTCTTCATGAATCTCCTGGCTGCTAATCTCTGACTCAGAGTCTACTTAGGGAATCCAAACTCTGCCAGCTTCTCTCAATGATTTCTCTATACAGCCAAAAAGGATCGTTACTTTTCAATTTTTTACTATTAAACACAGCTATAATTTCTAAGATTAAAATTTTATGACTTTCCATCTTTTTCCCCATATTGAAAAGATTCATGTGTGACCTTCTCTCTTGTCCCCTTCGCTTTCTGTTTCTTGATCAGCAAGCACAAAATGGGGAGATACAGAGACTAAGCAAATGGAAATAGAAAGACCACAGGTGGAAGCCAGAGTCTGTTTTGGGAAGGCAAGATTCAGATACAGGACAAGTTTGTCTTAGCCTTCACCTCTCGTTTCTTTGCTATTTATTCCCTCTTTCAACCCCTGCCTCCCAGGGATCCCTTGTCCAAGGTATTCAGATGACACGGCTCCTCCTTTCTCAGGAGATACCATTATCAACAATAGCCAAACTATGGAGAGAACACAAATGTCCATTGACTGATGAATAGATAAGGAAGATGTGGTTTATATACACAATGGGATATTACTCAGCCACCAAAAAAGAATGAAATCTAGCCATTTGCAACAACGTTGATGGAGCTGGAATGTATTATGCTAAATAAAATAAGTCAATCAGAGAAAGACAAATACCATATGATTTCATTCATATGTGGAATTTAAGAAACAAAACAGATGAACATATGGGAAGTGGGGGGAGCGGGGGAAGAGGAGAGAGGTAAACAAACCACAAGAGACTCTTAATGATAGAGAACAAACTGAAGGTTGATGGAGGGAGGTGGGTGGGAGATGAGCTATATGGTTGGTGGGTATTAAGGAGGGCACTTGTGATGAGCCCTGGGTGTTGTATATAAGTGATGAATCACTGAATTCTATTCCTGAAACCATATTGTACTGTATGTTAACTAATTAGAATTTAAATTAAAAAAAAAAAAGTAATTCATTCTCACTGAGGTGTTAGGATGAAATGTGTCATTCTCCTTAAAAAGTTTACAGTAGAAAGAGTCTTGTTTTTTGAGGCTTACTAAAACTGAGAGTACTTCCACTGAATGGTGAAAGGAAAGCATCAAATCTATTGACATTAGTAAGATGGATGGTTTTGGCACTCTACTGAATCATCCATATAGACAATCCCCTTCTCCATTTACACATCAATTGAAGTTCTCTTATACTAAGTCCTTGGGGAATTATTTTGGGAAAAGCTAGTATTTGGAACCACTCCTATTTGAAAAACTGCTATAAATCCTTTACCCTAAGCATTCATAGATTCAGTCATTTTTTGAAGAAAGGGTGAGGTTTATAAATTCTTAGTAACATAAATTAGCTCTATTTTGTTTGTTAATGTCTATTTTTAGCAGACCGTGGGCCATACAAATAAATGTTTAGGTTAAGAAAATGATAATCTATTTTTAGGGCTGATGAGTTTTAAAATTCTTCCAAAGTAGGTAGTTTTAGCTATCACTATTTTTTTAAGTGTTCAAGTTATATAAATGCGATATGCAATCTGTTTTATTATAAAGCACATATCCTTATTTCTTTTTCTTTTTTTTCTTTTTTTTTTTAATTTTTTTTTTAGTGTTTATTTATTTTTGAGACAGAGAGAGACAGAGCATGAGCAGGGGAGGGGCAGAGAGAGAGGGAGACACAGAATCTGAAACAGGCTCCAGGCTCTGAGCTGTCAGCACAGAGCCCGATGCGGGGCTTGAACTCATGAACTGTGAGATCATGACCTGAGCCAAAGTCGGACGCTTAACGGACTGAGTCATCCAGGCGCCCCTTTCTTTTTTTTCTTTACTGATATAAAATATCATTTGAATGCTATAACCTAATGCTTCAAGGGTCTTGTTTAAACAAAGAAATTAAGTCTTTGTTGGTGTTTGCCTAATCTCTTTTCTGTTTTCAAAATTGATCCTTTATTGGTCATTTTTCAATCTTTACATATGTGCCTTTTTTTTTTTTTAAAGTAATCTCTGTACCCACTGTGGGGCTTGCATTTAACAAACCCAAGACTGAGAGTCACATGCTCTACTGACTAAGCCAGTCAGGTGCCCCAGTGCCCTTATTTTTTGACAAGACATAAAAGTGGTATTAATGCTTCCACTATGATAACTAGGTCCTGTGTGGTTTTGATAATCAGGACATGAGTTTCATCAAATCATAGACCTCAGAAATCAGTGATCTAAACCTTTGTTGTAGTTTGAAATATAAATTAGCTTCAGCTCTTTCATTTTGAAGGTTATACCCCTAGGTCTATTTAAGAATTGGGCTTATTTGAATCTTCTTCTTTCCGTGAGATTTAAGATCTATTCGTGTAATCTCTGGTATCACATTGATTTTTATATTCTAGGACAGTTCCAAAGGAGCCAACTAAAGATGGACATATTTTTTTCTCCTCTGTTAAAGAGTTATTCATAGTATGTTACCATTAGTTTAAAGAGAAGTGTCAAAGACCTTTCCCCAAAGAGTTTCCATCTATGTGGGTAGGTAGAATCATATGTACAGTGCAGAATTAATTTGTAGTACTAATTTTCAGAGTCCAAATGAGTCACTTTTAAAAAGTGGATTTTCAGAGGGTTATAGGATAGAAAAACGTGTGTCACTGGGCATATAATATATACACTAAAAGCATTCATAGAGAAAGGATTGGAATTAAAATGAGGATTAAGAATGGGGTTAGAACAGAAAGTGGTGATTATGGAAATAAGGTGGAAATTATGGAAACGGCAATTATTGAAATGGAATGGAAAACAAAATAATTTACCTTCAGATAACTTTATAATCTTTTCATGTTTCTACTCACTAGTAGTACGAAAGTCACATTTAAATCTTAACTTCCATTAGCAGAAATGTCGGTAAAGTCACTTTGTTTTACCAGGTAATAAGATGACTTCATTTTCTTTTATTTCTTTCATATGTGTTATGTCTCTTAGAATGCCAGAGAAAAAGAATTTTAGGGTGTTTTAATTTTTGAACATATTGTAAAAATTAGCAAATTAAATTTTATAATTTTAGATCTTTTTTTTCTTTAATCCTACATCATTCTTCTGGGCTTGGCTGATTTGGAAGATCCATAAGCATTTCACTTACTACTCTATGCCAGAAAGCATCTATAATCCATTAGAAAAAAAACACAGTCAACATTTTAATGCATGCCTTTTTAGTCTTATTTTTCTAGTTTTATATATTATTTTTAATATATAATATATAGATAGATACTATTTTTTATACAAGTGATATACTGCTCATACAATTTTTTAAAACCTTTTATTTTTAAAATTTTTATTTAAATTCTAGTTAGTTAACATACAGTGCAATATTGGTTTCAGGACTAGAATTCAGTGATTTGTCACTTATATACAACACCCAGTGCTCATCATAACAAGTGCCCTCCTTAATACCCATCCCCCACTAGCCCATCCCCCACCCACCTCCCTCCATCAACCCTCAGTCTGTTCCCTATCGAGTCTCTTATGGTTTTTTTTTTTTCCTTCTCTTCTCTTTTTTTCCCCCTTCCCATATGTTCATCTGTTTTGTTTCTTAAATTCCACTTATGAGTGAAATCAGATGATATTTGTCTTTCTCTAACTGATTTATGTTGTCCTATTGTTGGATCCTTAGCTTGTTTTCAATTCCTGACTATTATGAACCACACTGAGATCAACAATGAAAAAGCTTATGGCTAAACATTCAGGCTACAGGTCTATTTCTTTAAGATAAATTCTCACATGCAGAATTGATGGATCAAAGAATGCACAAATTTTTCAAGCTTTTGATATATGTGACCAAATTACCTTTCAGAAAGGTTGTGCCAAATGATACTCCCATGAACAATGTACAAGAGTACCTGTTTTCATACCTTCACCAACATTGAATTTCATAATTTTTCACAATCTTTGGTGAATGGCAGAATGAAGGGGGAAAAAAAACAGTGTCTCATTTTACCTAATTAAAAATTACTCATCAGATTTCCTAATTACAGAAAAATAGTTTGTTAAAGACAAAAAAAAAGTAGTCCTAATGCCAAGATCAACAGATAAGCAGCACTAAGACATTCCTTGTATATATGGACATTTTCTGTTATGGTTTTTACTTTTGACATCATACTAACATTAGACAGATTTTTACCTATGTTTTCATCTAATGCTTTTAAGAAGTTACTTAAGTAACTTCTAATTGTAGTAAAATACACTAACATAAAATTCATACCTTAATCATTTTGTAAGTGTACATTTTAGTATTGTACAGTTTAGTATTGTTAGGTGCATTCACATCATGTTGTGATGTATCTCCAGAATTTTTTCATCTTGAAACATTGTAACTATTGCCATTAAATAATTCCTCATTTTCTTCTTCTCCCAGCCATTTGCAACCACCATTGTACTTTGTGTTTCTATGAATCTGACTACTCTAAGAACCTTATATAGGTGGCATCATATCTTATCTGTCCTTTTGAGACTGGCTTATTTCACTTCACATAGTATCTTCAAGTTCATCCATGTTGTACTACCTGTCAGAATTTCCATCCATTTTAAGGCTGAATAATACTCCATTGTATGTATATACTACATTTTGTTTATCCATTCATCGTCAGTGGACACTAGGGTTGCTTCCACCTTTTAGCTATTTTGAATAATGCTGCTATGAACATGGGTATACAAAATTTGTACACGGCCCTACTCTCACTTCCTTTGGGTATATACTCACGAGTGGCATTGCTGAATCATATGGTATTTCTATGTTTAAATTTTTGTGAGGAACTGCCATATTGTTTTCCATACTGGCTGCACCATTTTATGTTCCCACCAGCAGTGCACAAGAGTTCCAGTTTCTCAGGGTATCTGGGTGGCCCAGTCGGCTGAGGGTCTCCTTTGGCTCAGGCATGATCTCATGCTTCGTGCGTTCAAGCCCCACATTGGGCTCACTGCTCTCAGCACAGAGCCTGCTTCAGATCCTCTGTCCACCTCTCTCTCTGCCCCTCCCAAATAAATAAACATTTAAAAAATAAAAGTTCTAATTTCTCCATGTTCTCACCAACACTTTTTTTTTTAAAGCGGCCATCCTGATGGATGTGAGGTGATGATTTAAATTTTTTTTGCCTCTCTTTCTCTCTCTTCCACTCCAAATCTTGGATCTGCTTCTCTCTGTTAGCTTTATAATACGGGGCCTGATATCCATATAAAATTAGAAACATAGCCTCCGGTGAATCCACACTCATCATGCTCATAGCTTAGCAACAAACAGAAATAGAAGTGCTTCCTCTTAGCCTCAACTTGGAAAATATCAGGGAAGGACACTTATTGGCATAAACTAAATCACACACTCATGTGTTGGACCAATCACAATGGCCAAAGGGATGTACTCTTTTTTATTTATATGTATATATTTTTGAGAAATGGAGGTTACTCTGTGATGGGATAAAGCCTGCCTTCAGAGCATAGAAAGGATGAACAATTCCCTCAAGTGAAGGACGAGATGAGTAGGACAAACGTGGCCATTTGGAGAGTCATTCTGAGCTGGGTAGTCAACCCAATGTGTGTCTGCTGCACAAAGAAGCCTTGATAAGCATGTCTACTACATGTTTGAAACCTTGATAGCTAGAGTTTGAGTTCTTTAGTCCCTGCTGTCTTATTTTTCTCCTCTTTTCCACAAGAGAAATGAGGTTGGGGGTGGGGGGAGCAGAATACTTTTATAAATGATTTCTTTCATTTCAAGCTGTCTATCTTCTTTCAGACCCATTGTCTAAAGACAAGCCCTACATTTGATGAGAGACATACTCTACTTTAAGAAAGTTTGTAACTAGAAATTGTGTATTCACCTGCAGCATTTCGAAATTTATGGTGTTTATACTCTTGTTCATGTACTTTTCAGTTCTATCTTCTCTGAGAAGGTCAAATATTACATACCATCTGTTTCTGTGAACAGAAAGCGCATTTTCTGATGAACAGAGCTTTTTGTAACTAAGAAAATATAAGACTATGATTTTTAAGTATCATGACTTAAAACCCCCATAGTAGGAGACTAACTCATATGATTTATTGCTAAATGAACTGGAGAATATATTTTCAACAAAAACAAATGCTCAAAGATGGCCCTATCATTAATTACATCTTCTTTTAGACATTTCAATTCAGTGTAACCAGAGTTCTGATCTATGATTAACCTCGTATCTTAGCATATGACAATTATGAAATTTATGAGTACAATTACCATTTATAATTAAATAAATAATATTGATTCCTATACCGATTGTTTCTTATCCTATATTAGTTATGCTAATTCTAAAATAAATTGCATTCTACATTTCATTCCATCATTATTGTGATAACACTGCCACGCACATTCCGAATCTGTATATGTGATGGGGAACACCATCCCAGCTGAGATGTATACAATGCCTTCTCATTAGTTACCTAACTCCTACACATCTATTCAAATAGGCAAGATCAAATAGTTTCCTAACACACTATGTTGGAAAGGGTTGGGAAAACACACTCTCATCCTTAATAAGTATACGTTGATGCAAACACTTGGAAGACAATTTGGCAATATTTATCAGAATTTTAAAAGTGCACACCAATAGACTAGCAATTCCACTATGGAAATTTATTTTATAGATATGCATTCATGTCTGTGAATTAATTTATATATTATGATACCCGTTATATTAGCTAAAAATTGTAAACAAATGGAATAAGCACAAGTGATAGTTAATTTTATATATCAACTTGGCTGGGCCAATGTGTCCAGATATTTAGTCAAATATTATTCTGGATGTTGTATGAGGGTTGTATGTTTTGGATGAATTTTTCATTAAATCACTGGACTTTAAGTAAAGCATATTGCCCTCTATAAAGTTGGCGGGCCTCATCCAATCACTGAAGACCTGAATAGACCAAAAGACTGACCTCCGTCAAACAAGAAGGAATTCTGTCAGCAGATGGCTTTTTTGACTTGAACTGCAACATCACCTCTTCCCAGTTCTCCGCCCTTGCAACCCATCATTCAGATTTTGGACTTCCTAGCCTCCATAATTGCATGAGCCAGTTCCTTAAAATAAATTTCTCTCTGTTTACATATCCACACTATTGGTTTTGTTTCTCTGGAGAACGCTGACTCATACAAGAATTGATTAAATAAATTATGATGTGGAAAACAGTATTTCTATAGTCATTAAAATGGAATATCCTTCAGGAAGTATTCTTCAATTTAAGAACTTCAGTATCCAACATGTATATAATGATACTGTTACATAATTTCTACTATTACATTAGCTTCTTTGCATATTGAACAACTCTAGAAAGACACAAGAACCCGGACCGAATGGTACTGCCAGGGAGGGAAACTGGATGTTGGCAGCAGGAAGAGAAAGATTTATTTTTACTTGATCTTTTTTCAACTTTTGGATATTATAAAGTGCTTGCATCAAGTATTCAAGAAATAATTGATTGTTTTAAAATATTCTTATTTTAGTTTAAGCTGAGTGTATTCTTCATTACCTATTCTTTGTTATGTTGCTTTTGAAAGGGACAAGGCACAGAAACCAGTGTTCTAGATCATTTTAAAAATATTTTTTTAATTTAATGTGAATCTGAATCATATTAGCATGTGTTGTGACATGCAATAATTTATGTTTTGCATTTGAAACAACAGTATAGTCATTCTAATTTTTTAATTTGGCATATGCATTACCTGCATTCTTTATAATACAAATGCATGTTTTTCTGTGAAACTTTCATATTTGTGGTTTAAAGTTTGAGTCATTAAAATGCAAGCAACAATTAAATTATATGCTTTCACAAACTCAATGTATTTCATTTTCCTTAATTATCACTATAAATGCACAATTTCTTTTAACCCTTTTACCTTTGAAAATGCATCATAAAACTTTTAAATGGTAACTGTTGTTAACAATGTTGTAGCATATATTTGAAAGTTGCTGAGGGTATAGATATTGAAAGTTCTCACACACAGGCACAAATTGTAACCATGTGAGGTCATGGATGTGTTAACTAACCTTATTGTGGTTATCATTTCACAATATATACTGATATCAAATCCTCATGCTGTGCACCTTAAACTTACACGATGTTATATGTCAATTATATCTCAATAAAGCTGGAGTAAAAAGAACTTTTCAGATTCTCATCCCAACGCCAGTAATACTTGCTAGAGGTAAATACCACAATGAAATCCATCAAAACATGCTACCATGTTCTTCCTACATACAAATGATATCCGTCATCTCTCCACTGTTGTATTACTGTAATGCAGTCAAGTCAGTTGTGGATCGTAAAGGTTCTATTTTCAATCTATCTTAAAGAGTTATTGAATTTTAATCTAGCAAAGAATAAGCCATTCTGAAGAAGAAATTCTTAGTCATCTCTCAGATACCCAAAGTAACTTATTAAAAAAAAAAATCTTAAAAAAAAATCTTCTCCATAGTATACTTCTAAAGACAACTATGATAATTTGTGTATTTGAAACTCATGAATACATAATCAATACAATATAATTACTGCTGTTGTAAAAGCCATTTGGGATAAAATGTTAGGCTTTTGGGATAAAATGATAGCTGTTAGGCTTTAAAAAATATTATTTTAAACTTACATCCAAGGAGAATGAGAGTAGTTGAAATATAATAGCATCCTGTTAATGAGTAAGGCATTTGGGATCCAGTCATCTATAATAAACCAAATGATGTATATAAAAAAGTTATTGATCTCAATGATGTATATAAAAAAAGTTATTGACCTCATAGATTCCCGCATATTCAACATCCTTTATATAACCGTGTAGCAGAAGCCCTTGGTACACATACGCCCAGATACATCAATGTCCCTTTCTTAGAGAATTCATCTGGATAAATTCATGTGCCAAAAAAAAGGAAATCGGGGGAGAGGAGGCAGGAAGATGAAAGGAATAACAGCATTTTATGACTGTCAGGATTTGAGAATCAGTATTTCATTTTCAATCTTGCTAGAGGAAAAAACAAAACAACCCCAGCACTGTTACTTATCCTTGCTGGCTTCTTTCTAAATATGTTTGTTTAGTAACCACTAAACCATTGGTTACAGTCCATCTTATGAGAGGAGATTAGCAGCAGTTATTAATGTTAAGAACATAAATATCTAATTATTCTTTGGCTGAGTAGAAATTTGTTTATTGCCTACCCAGCATATATTCCTTCTTCTCCCTTCAAACAGCACTTGGACTTTCTTTGGGGGAGACTGCCCATGGTGTTTGAGTGGGATTTACCTCATTTGTGACTGCAAGTGTGTTTATAAGATTTGACTAGCAGTGTAAATCCCTCCCTTTGCACTCTGACTGGTTTAGGGACAGTGATTCGTTTATTGCTGTATACTAATTTTGTAGCTAATAACTTACTTTATTGTATTCTTTTACTGTTTAAAGATTTTTCTCAGGTTTTCCAAATATACAATCATATCATCTGCAGATCATGGTAACTGTGCCACATTGTATCTCTTGTGTTTTTCTAATTGCATCAGCTAGTACCTCTAACAGAATGTTAAATAATGGTCAATATTAACCTCTAAGCCATCCTGAACTTGTTCCTGACTTTTTTAATGTTTTATTTATTTTTTGAGAGAGCGTGAGCTGGAGAAAGGCAGAGAGAAAGGGGGACAGAGGATTCAAAGCGGGTTTCACCCTGACAGCAGTGAGCCTGATGGGGAGCTCAAACTCTATGAACTCTGTGAAATCATGACCTGAGATGAGGCCAGATGCTCAACCGACTGAATCACCCAGGTGCCCGTGTTCTTGCCTTTAATGAGGATGTTTCTAGTATTTACTCATTTGGCAAGATGCTAGTTTTAGGAATTAGGTAACTATATATTATCGTGTTCAGGAAGTTTGCTTCTATTCCTATTTTGTTAGGAGGTTTGTTTTCCTACACCAGTAATGGCATATACAAAAATTGTTTTATGATTTTTATCCTTACATTTACTAATGTAATAAATTGTTGTATCTTAGATTTCTTAATTTTAAATCATTGTTGCGTTTTTTGAATAAACCTTACTTGGTCTGGTATATATGGCACAACTGAATTCTACTTGCAATTTTTTTTAAAGAAATTTTGCACCCATAGTCATAAATGAGATTGGTTTGTGGGTCTTTTTTAATGCAATCATTGCATTTCATTAAATTTACTTAGGGGTTTCCTTGCTTTAATGCTCTGAAACATTTTAGGTAGCATTAGACTGTTTTCCTATGAATTTTCTGTGAAAACTGTGAACCTGATTTTTTTTTTTTTTTAATCAAGAGCAGGGAAAAGATGAGGTTTTTCATTGTGTTGTTTCTTCTGTGGGAATTGGTCTATTTGAATTTCCTGTCTCTTCTGCAGTTACTTTTAGTAAATTATATTTACCTGGCTATAGTACTACTAAATATCATGAATAAGATGGTCCTTATTATTACATCAAGGATTATAACTTCTTTGAAAATGTCCATTCATCTCTGCATCCCTGTTTTCAACTTTCTTTTCATAGATTATAAAGTTATCTCTGATAGGGTTAAGCTGACTCACGATTCTTTTGACTTCTTCTGCATAAGTCGATTCTTTTCATGTCTTATTTTTTGTGTTTGTGCTTTCTTTGTCTGATATTAAGATTAATTAAAAGTTTCTATTATACTGTTACTATGTCTCTCTTAAAAATAATTTTTGCAGGGCGCCTGGGTGGCTCAGTCGGTTAAGCGTCCGACTTCAGCTCAAGTCACGATCTGGCGGTGCGCGAGTTCGAGCCCGGCGTCGGGCTCTGGGCTGATGGCTCAGAGCCTAGAGCTTGCTTCCGATTCTGTGTCTTCCTCTCTCTCTGCCCCTCCCCCGTTCATGCTGTGTCTTTCTCTGTCTCAAAAATAAATAATAAACGTTAAAAAAATAAAAATACTTTTTGCATATATGCACTAGTTTTACTATTTTTAAATTTCCAAAATTATTGATTTTTGACTTCTCTATCAGCCTTTCTCTTTCCTTAACATTAATTTGTGGTTAATTTGCTAACTTATTAATTGATATATTTTTATTCTTTCTTCTTTGTTAATGGATGTATTTTACAACTATGAAGTTACCTTTTTGTACTGCTTTACCTGTGTCTCATTGGTTCTGATTTAGCTTTTCATTGTTGTTTTTCCTACATAGGATCCAAATTGAGTTTGAATTTCATTAGCACCCAAGAGCCAAGAGCACTCCTTCTTTTCAAATTTCTACATAGTAGTAGTGGTAGAAGTTTGTGGAATCTGGGTTTGCTATTAATTTTTATTCTTACTGCATTGCTATCAATCAACGTTGTCCAACTTTTTCCTTTCTGTAATTTATTGAGATTTTCATTATGGATTAATACAGTCAATTTTTATAAACTTCCTACGGACACTTGAGGATATGTTTTCTGTTTAACCATAAGGACTATCTCATGATATTATTTGTGTGCAATAATTTTACTTATTTTTTGTCTTCTTCATCTGTTGTGGACTGAAGTGATTAATTTCCCACCACTAATGTGTTTTCATTTCTTATCGTATCACCTTCTTTTTTTGCGTTTTAAATGCTAATGCTATTTTACTTGATAATAGATATAAATTATTCATTTTTTTCCTATGAACTGTACCCTGGAATGTTCTAAAAGGCTGTACTTTTTTCATCTGATAGTTTTTGGCCTGAATCCAGCCTTTTCTGGTATAAGATCACCATCTCTGTTTCTTTTTGTTTGCATTTGCCTAATTTACTTTGCCTCATCCTTTTATTTTTACCCTTACTAAATCACTTTGTTTTATGTATCTCTCTTAGATTCAGCACTGAATTTGATTTGTGATACAGTCAAAATGTACTTTTCTTTTAATAGGTGAGTTTAGCCCATTTATATTCATTGATTTAACAAATATATTTGGGCTCACTTTTTTGTTTTTATTTTTAAGTAATCTCTACACCCAAAGTGGGCCATGAACTTAAAACCCTGAGATCAAGAATCACATGCTTTACTGAATAAGCCAGCCAGGCGCCCCTAGTCTCAATTTTTTAATGTTATTTTTGTAATTGCTTTTTCATATTTAAAAAAATAAGTCACTAGCAGTCACTTTTCTATGATTTTTTTCCTTATGTATTTCTTCTGCTAAATAGGAAGACTTGTATCATTCTAGTTTTTACTTTTACAATTACAACTCTATATAATGTCCCAATCCTTTGTTTATTGGTATCTCTACTATTTTCCTACCATAAGCATGGATTAAATGAATATTTTCTCTTCCACCCCCTACTTCTTCTCTACTACACAATTTTATATTGTATTTATCCATTGACTTTGAGCGATTAAAGATAAGGAAATCAGCATATTTACATGCACTTTACTTTTTCTTTTCCCCTTGTGACTTTTGTTAGTTTTTCATTTTTGCATTGTCAAGCACGTAAGATTTGTATTTCGTTCTGTTGCCCTAATCCCCATACTGTTTTACTCTTAGATAAATATATTCATTGCTCCCTGCCAGTCCTCTGTAGTAAGTAGTCTCTTAGATCATCTTTTGTTTCACCCGTGTTTGTCACATGATAGAATCATTAGGTAGCACTCAAGGGAATAATATGCATGGTCAAAACTTTGTTTTATACTTTCAAACTTGAGCAACAGTCAGATAACATCTTTGGATGCTGATTTTTGGAACTTTTTCCTTTGATGGTTTTCTAACATTGAATATTGTGATGTAGAAGTCTGAACCTAGCTTTATATTTTCCTTTTCCTTGAAATTTAGTAACTTTAATATGCTCTATCTGTTCTGGGGGAGTTTCTCCTAGGATATATCGAGTCTTTCAAGATGTAAGTTCAAGTATTCTTTTATTTTAGGAAAAATTTCTATAGTTACATCTATAAGTATGATTTTATTATCTTTGTTTTCCTACACTTCAATTATGCAATTGGTTCACCTTTGCTTGCCTTTTATATCTAAAATTGCTTTCTAATCCTTTAAAAATGCTTTAAATTTCCATTTCACTTTGCTTACTATTTCATTTCCACTCAGTTATGTCCTTTCCTGTCTTTTCAGCAGGCCCTATTTGCCCATGTATTCCTTCCCATTTTCTCTCATTTGTTTTCTTTTTTTTTTTTTAATTTTTTAATGGTTATTTATTTTTGAGAGAAGGGAGTGGGGCAGAGAAAGAGGGAGACACAGAATCCAAAGCAGGCTCCGGGCTCTGAGCTGTCAGCGCAGAGCCCGATGTGGGGCCCAAATCCACAAACCATGAGATCATGACCTGAGCCAAAGTCAGATGCTTAACTAACTGAGCCACCCAGGTACTCCTGCTCTCATTTTTCTGATGGTTACATTTTTTTTTTCTTCTACTCTTCCTTGAGCTCTATCAGCTCACATCTCATTTCTTTCTGTTGTGTTAACATCTGCTCCATGAGCTCTTGTATCTCTGCTTTATGCCTTTTCCTCATAAAGGAGATTCATTCATTCTGTTCTGAAGATTCATGGTAAAATATTTGATCATAATTTTCAGCTGTTTTACAGAAACATTTTTCTGACAAGTGTACTTTATTGACCCTTTGTTTTCTCTTTTCTTTGTGTAGCATCTTGTATAGATACTGTGCATATTCCATTTTGATTACTTATCTCTGAAGCAGCTGAGTTTTTCTATGCTACCACTATACCTGCAAGAAAGACCAGCACCAGTCATAGGCTAGCTGAAATGTTTTTATAACCTTGATTGTGTGTACTTTTGTTTAGCTTTACTTCTCTTTAGCCAATGGTGACAGGCAGTGAATTTTCACAATGCATTTTTCTTTCTCCTGCTCTGCCAAAGAGAAATACTGCTTGCTGCAAATATAGCCTGTCTCTATATTTCCTCATTTAGATCTTCTTCTCCTGCTTCTCAGAACCAAACCAGGGCTAGGGTACTCTCATGGCCAGCATGTGGACCTTGTCTCTAGTGTTATAAACAAGGGATTTCAGTTTTGGAAATAAAGGTGTACCTGTCACCTTTAAGAAACATTCTTTTTTGTCTCTAAGATTCACATCCATAGACCCTCTCACCACTTTTGCCAAGTGTACACTCCTGGCATGATCTCTCCTGCTTTGGAGGAACCATTCTACTTGTTCTATAGTTTGGGATTTTGGCTGTTTCCTTCGTATAATGGGATATATAGCTTGTGAGTTTCTTTCTTTCTTTCTTTCTTTCTTTCTTTCTTTCTTTCTTCCTGCTTTTGTATGGTTACCAATGAGAGAAAAGAGAAATGACAACATCACATGGTATTTTTTAATTTTTTTTTAAAGTTTATTTATTTATTGAAGAGAGAGAGTGTGTGTGGACAAGCAGGAGAGGAGCAGGGAGAGGGAGAGAGAGAGAATCCCAAGCAGACTCCACACTCTGCACTGAGCCCAACGCAGGGCTCGATCTCAGGATTGTGAGATCATGACCTTAGCTGAAATCAAGAGTGTCGGACGCTTAACTGACTGAGCCATCCAGGCACCCTACACTGACATTTTAGATACATTTTGAAGGTAAAAACAACAGGACTTCATGATTGATTAGATAGGAGGAATGAGATTTCTGACTTGGGCAACTAAGTGGAATGTGGTGTCATTTGCTGGGATAGGAAACCCTAGAGCTTTGGTAGTACAAAAATCATTGAGTTAAGTTTGAAATACCAGGAAACATTAAATGAAGATGTGAAGTCAGAAGTTGGAAAACAATGTCTATAGCTCAGAGAAGTTTGGACTGGAGGGATTACCTAAGAGAAGAGAAGCACCTGTGGCCCTGGATGAAAGCATAGAGAACACCATCATTTGGAAGTCAGTAAAAAAAGGAGCCATGAAGAAATTGAGAGAAGTGGGTCAAAAGGATAGAAGGGAAATCTCTCAGAAATCAAGAAAGAAGACTGAATGCTTCAAGAAAGAAGAAGTGAACATGTCAAATGCAGCTAAAAGGCCAAATAAGATGTAGATAGAAATGTGCGCATTGGATTTGGCTACATTGAGGTCACTAAAAACAACCTATAGTAC
This sequence comes from Panthera leo, assembly GCF_018350215.1. Classification (NCBI taxonomy): domain Eukaryota; kingdom Metazoa; phylum Chordata; class Mammalia; order Carnivora; family Felidae; genus Panthera; species Panthera leo. Next base: position 165,243,115 of record NC_056686.1, read on the forward strand.
TTAATAAGAGCAGTCTTTGTGGACTATAGGGCAGAATCCAGATAGAAGCCTGTGGAGAAAATAGGAAATTTAGCTATGAAAGGAAACAGAAAAGCATACAGTATCTGGAGAGGTGATCAAATCAAGAGATGCTTTTCAGAATGGACAACACTAGAGCATGTTTATATATTATTGAAAATGATCCCAGAGAGAGGGAGTGGTTGATAACCCAAGGAGCAAAGTCCTTGAGGTGGCTAGGGCACCTGGGATTCAAAGCACAGGTGGCATTGGCCTCTGATAGGAGGGGGAATCCTGGATTGTAGATGGGTAAAGTTGGAAAACAAGAAGTTCCTGTTTGATGGCTTCTATTTTCCTCAACAAAGAATGAAGCAAGATTATCAATTGAGAGTTTTGACATGGTATGAGGTAGCACATTTAACGATGGAGAAGAAAGCATGAAATAGTATTTTTGAGAGCCAAAAACAAAACCAAAAACTCCAGGGATAGTGGTATGGTATGATGGCTGTGTTGTATGAAGGACACTTTTGAGGACTAAGATTCCCAAGGTAAAGTTGAAGCCGATGTATAATTTTCTCCATCAACATTTAGCTGCTCAGGTACAGAACTAGAGAAGGTCGGGTAATTGAGTTCTTCCCGGGCTGGAATTTACCCAATCAGGGAAAGCAGCACAGGAATTGGAGATATTTTATTGCAGAATTATCAAGGTGAACCCTGGAACATAAACTGGACAAAAAGGAGATGAAGAACCAGAGGGCACTGAAGGATAGTGAGAAAGTGAGTGCTGGATGGGCAGAATTGGTAGCTTGTTATTGTTTTGGCTTTGTTGGAGAGGCATCTTCCATGTTTGGAGAGGCAGTTAGGAGCACATTTCTTTCTTTCTTGTCTTAATCAAATTCTGCTTATCTCCCTGTGGCACCTAGACCGATGTGAACTGAACTTTGCATCTTTGCTTCACCACAGGCCTAAAGTAGTTTTGCTAAAGTCTACCTATAGTTGAGTGTAGAGGACTGGAAGATACATGAACATCCAAAATATGTTATGAAGCATGGTATGTCACGAGGTGAGGCAGGGAGACTTCAAAACTGATCGTGTGTATGTGTTTGTGTGTGTTTCTTGATTTCATTATTCAAGAAAAGAAAAAAAAAATACCACCCTGCTTCTTACAATGAATCAAGTTCTGGGTCCTTCATCATGACCAGTCTACTTCTGGAACAGATTTGTGTCTGGCTTATTCTGCCATAGGTTTAAAAAAAAATGCCCAGGAGATCAAATGGTTCACGGCAGCCGAAAGTGCAGCTAGTGATAGTCAATCCTCAAAAGAATCAATTGCCCACACAGAAACCTTTGCAAGGATGAATGAGTTGACCAAATCTGACATATCTGAACTACATGACATAGGGAATATATCGTTAAAGGTAACATAAACTAAGTAAAATAATTAAAGCTAGGTAACATTAAATGTAGGCCTATCTGCTTTATAAGATTTCTTTATATTTTTTGTCTGCTTTCTTCAGAGCTTCAATGTTCATAAAGACCTCTCAGCTGATCTCTTTGCCGTCCTAGAACACGCTCTGATATTGCATATCGTTTTTCTCTATACACAATTTTGCTATGTAATTAAGCACAGTTCTAGGTAATCAAAAATAAAAGACATGTACCGGGGTTTCAGATATTAATTTATAATTCTCACTGAAAAACTTGCTAGATCTCTTAGCCAGATATGGCTACTAAGACAATCCTATCTGTTTTGGTCTAGTCTAATCTCTTTTTCCTGATTCTGCCAGTTTTCTCCCTGTTTCACCTAAATCAGCCTGTGTTGAGCCTCCACTTTGTAACATCAGGCTATTTATTTTTACTCTCCATTTATGCACCTTAAAATTCACTTTAAGCATAAATTTTCTTTCCTATCCATTGATTGTTAAATAGGTAGTTCTTCCTTCCAAAAATGCTCAAAATGTCCCAAAACTTGTTATGTAGTAAATGAAAGAAGCTTCCATTTTTGTTATTGAGCCCTGCAGTTTTTATCTTATTCCTGAGTGCTTCATTTTCTGCCCAGAATTGTGGTAACAGGAAAAATGTTTTAAATTTTATTCCTTTTTAGTGGCAAGAATATCTTCTGGATCAGTGCCATCCTATAGAATTTGCCATGGTGAGGGAAATGTTCTCTTCTGTGCTGCTGGCCAATAGAGCTACGAGCCACATGTGGCTACTGAGCATTGAAAAGTGACTAGTGCAATTGTGGAACTCAATTTTAAATTTTATTTAATTTTAACTAATATTAATTACAATTTAAATAGGTACGTGTGACTAGTGGCTACTCTGTTGATCAGTGCAGTTCTAAATTATATTCCACTTTAAAAGTAGATTCTAACTGGTCAGAAAAGAGAGGGCTATTATCCTTTTTTTGTAATAATGTTAAATGTCCTCCCTGGGCTGCTGCAGTAATTCTGAGTATTTCTCTTTCAACTATTTTAAGCCAAAGGCTCATGCGGGCTACACTAATGTTATGCTGATGCCTGCACATTGTTCTGTGGTCAATATACCCTCCTGGGTGGCTGATAATGGATGAGTTCATTGCCCATTGCCGTGTATTTGGGGAAAGGAGAAAGGTCTCTTCTGAGTTCTTCAGCTATAGAGTTGATCACTGAAGTTTATCTATCAAACAAAGATATCCTGACAATGAATTTCACAAGAGATTTTTCTTTCCAACTGAAAACAGAGCCTGTGTGACAGGTTCCAAAGAAATCCATGACCATGCACCTGGGTATTTGATGCACATCCCCGGGACAGGACTAAATGGATGATGACATTATTCCTGGGGAGTTTAGGAAGACGAGGTGATAGGCAGACGCCCCCAACAAAGACAGGCAGGGAGCCCTTAGGGAAACAGACCGTGAGAGCTACCTGGGAAATTGTAACCTGCGGGTGTTAAAATGCAGTTAAGTAACTGAGGACCAGAAACCTTATTCTGGAAGCAAGGCCATATTTAAGTTTTTTTGTATTTTTCTACAACTATTTCCATTCCCCTTGCCCTTACTCTTTAGTGAAGATATTTTGGAAATGTCAGCATGTGCCAGCTCTGCTAAGTGGAACCAAATGAGAGAACTTTGCGTTTGGACCGAAATTCCTTGGAGTCAAGTGTGGATAGGTCAAGGGAATTGGAATGAGAAAACCCAGGGAAGGTGAGTCTTGGAGAGACATATCCAGGACCCTTCCCTATATTGACACTTATTTCTGGACCTCTTCTTTAAGAAAAGCCTGGAGGGTAGGATACATGGTTTTGCTCACCTACATATATTTAGTCTTCAGATGTCAAAGGTACACCTCCCTAAAGGGAAATTGGCCTTCATTTGTTTAGTTTGTGAGTTAGATTTTGGGGGTTGGGGGGTGGTTTGGAATCAGTATTTTATGAATTACTTGTGGCAATTTCCTCTCGGTATCTTATATTGAAGAATTTGACTATCACTGTTTATCAATATCTCCAAATCAATATAAAGCAATAGTTTCTTTGTTTTGCAAGTTGAGATATATAGAGTACCTTGAATATTTTTACGGTTCTGTAATGATGGAGTGGAGTTTAATAATAAAGTGGGAGGACGGTGAGATTCTACAGCTATGAGGCATCAGTTTTAAGAATTTTTCTTCCCAGGAAATACTGAAATTAAAATGGAATTCTAAGTACAGACCAGATCTGTCCTTGTGAAAGCTGACCAAGACATTACTCTGGGCCCTGTGATTTAGAGGTCCGTTCTGGTCCTCCTCTGAGCCAGGTGTCTCCCCTTCAGTCATGAGACGCACAGGACCCAGGTGGCATGCCCACCGGAGCCCTTGCCCCTCTTCTCTACCGCACTCAGGACAATCAGGACCCTGTGCCAAAGGGCAACTGTTTGAGGGAAGTATAAACAGACCTTAGGTGTAGGGGCTGGATCGTCCTCCTGTGTGAGCACAAAGATCCTTCCAGGATGCATTAGATAGAGCTGGGGGTGGGGAGAGAAAAGGTGCAAGACACAGGCAGGAGCCAGGGGCGTACTTTCCTGAACCGCTAAGTCATCTGGTTAGAACTACAGGGAGTTTAAAAATTCTGAATACCTTCCAGGTCATTACAAAGGTATCATTGGTAAGGTAGGAGAATAGAATGTATTTTATTAAACTGTTTGATTTATAACTTTTGAATATTTAGGTATACTGGGATGTGGGTCTCCATTTGTATACGTGCTTAGGTCTCCGAGGCAGCATAACTTGTCAGGGAGTGGGAAAATGTTTGAGGCCAACAACAGAGTTCTAGAACTCCCATTAATGAGTGTGACCATGGAGTGTCACATTCCAGTGTCTGTTTCCTCTTATGTCAAATGGATATCTTACCTGCATGTTTCACAAAGCGAGCACATAATGAAATGAGAAAATGAACTTGAAATGCTATATCTAAATAATGCCACATGTAATCTGTGGAGCAATGCATATTGCTGCTGCTTTTGGTATTACCCACACACCTAACACGACTACATAACCTCTTTTTTCTATGCTGCATATCAGGCAAGAAATACTTACAACTCATGAACTCGTCTGATATTATGGTACAGTCTTAAGAGATGTATCAACCTAAACATATCTTGATAACCAGCTTTGAGAGTGTAAACCAAGGGCCATATAATGCTTTTATGTGCCATTTACTCTAGTGATTCCCAACCACTTTCAGTGCCAATATTCAATATTAAAAGCAAACGAACAAAAAAATCTGTGGACTCGTTCATGAGAGTATCAGCTGAGGAAAAACATCATAGGCAAAACCTACTATGAACTTAGTCATACTTTTAACTAAATTGTTTTTTTATTAATCTCAACACCATAGGTCATATTGTGTGTGAGACAATGATTCTGTTTAGGGACAGTACCTTATGTGTGTAAAGATTCTCAGGCTGTGCACTGATGAATCAAAGGCCTGCCAGTGCTTGTCAGCAGACAGGTGATTTAAAGTACACGTGTTGGGCACAAGTTTATCACTGAATACGTGATTAACTGAATTAAGTTAGTGGAATGTATATTAATCATCCATGATATACAAGGCTTTGGACAAAAAGCTGCCCTCATGAAGCTTATAATCAAGTAGAGGTAACAAAGTCTAAAGCCGAGAAGAACAACAGAACATAGGGAGAATACAGGAAGCAGTTCTGTGGAGATGAATGGTCACATTCAAACCTGGCCGGGATTAGGAAAAGTCTTATGAAGATCATGACACTTGTGTTTCATCTCCAAGGCAGGATGGGCTTTCAGGAAGCAGAGATAACCCAAATATTTGTGCAGAACTTTCTATACAGGATGTACTCTACATATTACTGTGACAGCTCTCACCACAGAGTTACTAGGTTTGGAAATTTTTTTCATCTCTTTTATAAAGGAAGAACCTGGGGCTGAGACAGAGCTTCAGAAACGTGTTCAAAGTCAAACAGCAAGGAAAGGTTGAGACTGGGTTTAGAAGCTCAGCCTTTCTGACTTTGCTCTTTTGAGCCCCACATCTGGCTCTCTGCTATCCAGGCACAGCCCGCTTCAGATCCTCTGTCCCCCTCTCTCTCTGCCCCATCCTTGCACACTTTCTCTCTCTCTCTCAAAAATAAATAAACATTAAAAAAGAGTTTTTAAAACAAACTTTATATCACAACTGTATCACAAGCCACAAACATAAAATAACTCTAAAAATAAATACAGTGAAGACCAACAAATAAAACATCATTAAGTTCCAGAACCATGCTACTAGAATCAAAGGCCCCAAGCCTTGGGATCTGCTTCCTTTTTGTTAAAATAAGAGATTTGCAAGGATTAAACAGAGCTATTAAAAACATATAAGCACCAAATTAAGCCTTGCTTCTTGAGATCAACCTGCCCCCCTCAACAAAAAAGAAAGAAAAAAGAGAAAGCAAGAAAGCAAGAGAGCAAAAAAAGGAAAGGGAAGGAAGGGAAGAGAAGGGAAAGCAAGAGAAAGGGAAGGAAGGAAGGAAGGAAGGAAGGAAGGAAGGAAGGAAGGAAAAAGAAAGAAGGAAAGAAGAAAGGAAGGAAAGGAGAGAGAAAAAGTTATTTTCTTGCTCTGTGATTCAGTGTCTTTACATGTGTGTCTGAGAATCAGCGAAATCATCTCACCACACCTTTGGTATCTGCCTCCTTCTTTGTAGTAGTAGGAGTTCTAGAGGTAAACATACAGCAATAACCCTTTTAGGGAATTGGAAGAAAGATATCAAGTGCCTCAGATTAGCAGCACCCATCACTATGTTAATTATCCTTAGAGAACTTTCAGCTCCCTTAGCATCCTTGCCCATTAGGAAGGTTGGGTTCTTGCTCTCTTAGCCCTCCTGGAAAGCAGGTAGGCCTGTGCAAATAATAATAAGGGTATTTTAAGGATCTAGTTCCCCCAAAAGGCCTGAGGGCTGAGAAATTATGTTCTGGGTCTGAGTTTGCTTACATGAAAGTCTTGTTTTCCAATTAAGCCCTGGGACATGAAGCAGTGGGATAAGAAACACAAAGTGTGTTCCATTTTGCTAATTTCATCCTACAATTTTGGGGGGAAACTTCATTTTCAATTTTATGCTCCTAAGGGGTTTGTTGTGTGTATGTCCAAACAGTCCACTTTTCCATGTAGATGAATCTCACCTTTGCATGTATGGGTTTGTGTGTGTTTTATGCAAACCCAAATCATGGAGCACTGTTGTGTTGCTGATACCATTATCTAATGGTATTAGCGCTTGTAATGGTCCCTCTCAGGCATTAGGATCTTTGCCCGTGATTAGCACTCCCCAATATTTAAAGGCCGCAGGGCCCTATGTTTGCTCCCCACAACCTCACCAAGTGAATAGTATAATAAAATAAGCCTCATTCATAACTCATGCAAAAATCCTGTTGGCTCTACCTTTTTATTTTATTTATTTATTTATTTATTTATTTATTTATTTATTTGAGAGAGAGACATACAGAGCATGAGCAGGGGAGGGACAAAGAGAGGGAGACACAGAACCCGAAGCAGCTCTAGGCTCTGAGCTGTCAGCACAGAACCTGATGTGGGGCTCAAACTCGCAGATCAGAAGATCATGACCTGAGCTGAAGTCAGACGCTTAACCCACTGAGCCACCCAGGTGCCCCAGTTGGCTCTACCTTTAAAACGCATGATGAATTTGACCACTTCTTACCACTCCCCTCTACCACTTGGCCTTGAGCTACTGTTGTCCCCCACCAGAGGGACGGCTTCCACCTTTGCCCCTCTAAGAGCCTATCCACAGCACAGCAGCCAGAGCTCTTTTAAAACATTAGCCACATCATTTGACTCCACTGCACAGGTCTGTGATCAATGCCCATCTCCCTTAGAAGAAAATTCAAAGTCCTCACTATGGCCTGCAGGTTCCAAGTGATTGGGCCCCGTTACCTCTCTCTTTTCACACTGTCTCCGGCTCTCATTCTATTCCAGGCACTCTGGCCTCCTTGCCCTTCCTGGAACACATCAGGCATGCTTACTCCATTGGCTTTGCAGTGGCTGATCACTGACTGGAGTGGGAACTTCCCATTCCCATACATCTGCCTGACTGACTTCCTCACCTCCTTCAAGTCTTTGGTCAAGTGCACCTTCTCAGTGAAGAGCACTTTATATAATATTGCAACATGGCAGGCCACCTCCATTCCTCTTAAAATTTTTAAAATTTTTACATTTTTTTATTTTTGAGAAACAGAGTGACACAAAGTGTGAGCAGGGTAGGGGCAGAGAGAGAAGGAGACACAGAATCCGAAGCAGGCTCCAGGCTCTGAGCAAGTGGTCAGCACAGAGCCTGATGTGGGGCTCGAATCCACGAACTATGCGATCATGACCTGAGCCGAAGTCAGAGGCTCAACCGACTGAGCCACCCAGGCGCCCCTCCATTCCTCTTAATGTGCTCAACTTTTATGCTTCTCTGCATTACTTAGGCTTTCTAACATGCTGTATAATTCACTTATCTTTAGGTCTATTGTTTATTGTCTGTCTCTCTCTGCTGGAACGTAAGCTCTATGAAAGTAGGCTCTGTTTTGCTTACTCATATCTCAAGCACCCAGAATTATGCCTAACACATAGTGGATACTTCATAAGCATGTATTGAATTAAATGAATAAAATAGGTATCAAAAACCCCAAGCCCCCTACAACCAATTAGCCTAACAAAATCCCAATTCTTTCCATCCTTTTAGACACCCTGATATGCGCTCTGAATGAAAGGTTCACTCTGAAGTGGATGCGACAACATTCTCTGGGCTATATCAACAAGTCATCTGGGCCGATCCTGACAGTGTGGGAATGAAGGGTATAGGACCAAATGGGGTTCGGGACGTGGAGGTTTGGCTTCTGACCTTGACAGATATTTACCCAGAGGTTCTTGATGACAATATTCTTGGTAAGAAAAGTTCCAACAGCATTGGTGATGAAGAAATTGGGGGGAAAAGTGTATGCACACGTTCAAAGGCAATGCCAAGAGTGACAAAACAGGCTGAAGGTAAGGGAAAAGTTCCAACAGCATTGGTGATGAAGAAATTGGGGGGAAAAGTGTATGCACACGTTCAAAGGCAATGCCAAGAGTGACAAAACAGGCTGAAGGTAAGGGTATGTGAAGGCCCCTCACACTTAAAACTAACATTGTACCCTTCCTACAAGAACTCATTGCTACAAAGAGTTTCCCTTTTGATTTTCTTACTGTGTTCCTTTGATCTTATAAAATGGTAAATTTATTTTTTTTTAAAAATTGACTTTACAAAGAGTGAGTTACAAAAAGCAATGCTCATCTTTATGTTCACAAAGTGAGAAACTCAGGTAGGATGCTTCCATAGCTGGGGGAAGATACTGGTCAGAATTTTCCAGCTGAGATTTGGTTTATTGTTTTCCACTCAAGGAGCCAAAATGATGTCTCAAACAAAGGTTAAAAAAAAAAAGCCACCGTTCATTCCAGTTTATGAGAATGATTCACCAAAGTAGGTGAATTTAGTAACACTTAAAATATTTTCAAGGCTGAACACTGTCAATGAACAAATACAAAGCAAAATTATGAATAGTTTTGCTGTTCGTATAGGATGCCGCTGGAGTACTTCCTCAGATCTTTGCCTCACATTTCCAGGTTTCTCAGCTACTTGGCCTGCCTCAATTGCCCACAGGTGACTGACCCAGTGCAAACCTCCTGGGGCAGATGAGCCACAAGCTTAAGCCTCTGGCAGACAGGGTTCAATCAGGGAAGCAGAAGCACGATAAGTATGTTGAATAGGGGCTTTCCTGTAGCAATTAGACCTCCACATTTGTGAGAGGAGCTGGGGAAGGAAGAGTCTGGAAAAGGGTTGCCAAAAGATCAGGGACTAGCCCTCACAGAGGTGAAGCAGTCTGAATTTTCAGGGGAATGTGGAAGCACATCCACCTGCTTCAGTGAGGCCACCAGGAGGGTTGGTTTAGAAGTCCACAGAAGGTTGTGGCCTTTGTGGACACCACCTCTGGAAGAGTCTATAAAGAGCCTGTTAGCCCAGCTGTGGTCATACTTATTCTGCAGAGGAGAACACAGAGCCTGGAAGAGTGAGAAGGAAGGAGAACCCTCTTGCATGTGGATATTTGTCTCATATCTAACCAATGACAACTTTCAGAGTGTAATTGGGCTGCTTCACTTTGGCCTCCCAAGTCTCCGGCAACTTCAGCTTTTATCCATCTGGACACACGTAGACCTGGAACATACAGAAAAGAGGATTCTGGGAAACACAACTTCCAGCATAACCAAATTGTCTGTGGAACAATTCAGCACAGATCCCGTAGCATGGTTCCAGAGCGTGGATTTGTTTTTCAAGTAGCTGCCAGAGGAAAGAGATGATTCAACCTGAAAGCTGGGTAGTTAACAACCAGTGGGATAAATTTTGACCAATGGGAAATAGGAGATGAGAGAGAGCTTACAGGCCAATTTCTTCTTTGGTTCTCACTTTGATAGGCTGTTCCTATTCACAGTGGCCCACTTCACGTGGCCCAGCAACTGTGCTTTTTCAGGTTCATGAAGAATGGCCCAGGTTTGGAACATATCATGTATTTGCTTCCCATTCTTCCCTGGTGCATATCCTCTTTTCCTTGCTCTTGATGCCCAGGGGTTGCATCTTTCAAAGAAGCATTAGCACTTCACCCTTCTTAAGAAACCCCAGCTAAAGGGTGCCTGGGTGGCTCAGTCAGTTGAGCATGGACTTCGGCTCAGGTCGTGATCTTGCGGTCCGTGAGTTCGAGCCCCACGTCAGGCTCTGTGCTGACAGCTCAGAGCCCGGAGCCTGTTTCAGATTCTGTGTCTCCCTCTCTCTCTGACCCTCCCCCGTTCAAGCTCTGTCTCTCTCTGTCTCAAAAGTAAATAAACGTTAAAAAAAATGTTAAAAAAAAAAAAAACCCAGCTAAAATAGTGCCCATAGAAAAACTGTAATGACGGGTGCCCGGGTGGCTCAGTCAGTTAAGTGTCTGACTCTTGGTTTTCAGCTCAGGTCATGATCTCACGGTTCGAGAGTTTGAGCTCTGTGTTGGGCTCCATGTGACAATGGGGAGCCTGCTTGGCATTCCCTCCTCTCTCTCTCAAAATAAATAAATAAACTTAAAAACATTAAAAACTGTAATGAAAATGAAGTGCTGAGAGCTGTATGTATTGATGGTGGGGACTATGATTCATATGAAGCTCAGTTCATTTGTATGTGATGAAATTATAGCATTAATATTATTAGTATTTTAAGAAGATCATTAACTTCCTTCACTGAAAACGCCCATGCACGAATAAAAGGAATGAATCAGGGAGCAGAGATCCTTTTAGTCAACATAAGACTCATGACCTGAACTCTTAGCAAGAATATACACTTCATGAAAACATTGCTCTCTGGCAACTGCTGAGGTAGCTCTAAAAGTGGTGAAAAGCCTGTTATTCATATTCCTATATCTATGCCAGTCTGAGTTTTCAAACTATTGTGATGCAGAGTGGAGAAGCTGCCTCCAGAGCAATGGCGGCTCTCTTTAACCTGCCCGTTGCCAAGGGTGTCGTGCCATCACATCTTATTTGATCATTAACGAGACAGGTAGGAGACCTTTTCCTGATACTTCCACCTATTTTTAAAATAGCAAAACACACAGAGATGCTATGGACTAGAGTGAAAAGTGTGCAAGCATTCTTAAGATAAAAGGAGTTTCCGTTGTGGTAGCTCCTCTCCCCCACCCCAGCAGTTCATGGTTCTCTGCTACTAGGAGTGAAAACCGTGGAGAAGCACTTCTTTAGGTTAAGGACACTGCGTGGGTTCTCTCTCACCTCCTCCCACACTTGTGCATTTTCTTGTATGGGGTTTGACTTTTCCCTTCTTTGTAGCCGGAGTGGTTTCCGTAGTTCTGTCAGTGGAACCCCCGTGGAAGGAGTAAGGAGGTGGTGGTGATTCCGAGAGGGTCAGGGATCCAGTCGCTCGTTCCCTGGAGGAGAGTGTCTTCACAGGGGAGGAGTTAAAGCGAAACTGCCATGTGTCACAGAGTCCAGCGCCTAGTATTTTATAACAGGACAGTATGAGAACAGTGAAACGCCGTCACTGAGTTGCCTCTGTGGGCAGCAGTGTCTTCAATTTTTGAAGCCTGCCCCCTCCCGGTCCCCCTTCCAATCTGGACGCCTAGATAGCCCATAGAGCACTCCAGCGCTGTTTCTGTCATAATTCCTATTAGGCTCAATCAGTGTTGTCTGGATTCATACCCACCCCCTCACCCCCGCCCCCCAAGATGGTGATGACAGAAATGTCTTGAAATACTTTTGTCATTTCCTCGGTCATCCATTTACAGAAGAAACGTCTGTGCAAATATTTAAATTACCCCGTCCTTGGAGCAAATTCGCCTCCCGATTAATGTACCCTAGGGCACAGACTGGGAAGGGTCTAAAGGTGGAAGAGCTCAAGAGAGTGGGTAAGCGTCGTCGTACGGTGGGGCTTTAGGCAACGGATATATACGTTTTCACCGAACCCAAGTGTTTCTCTGGGCCTGGGAAGTTTGGCTCCGCAGTGTCAGGGACCCGGCGGTGGGGAAGTCGGGGCGGGCAGGCACACACAGTCCTGTGTGTTTATTGACCAGCCTGAACGTCCGCCGGAGACCCCGGCTGGACAGCGCCTCCGGGGAGGCCGCCGGGCTGCTGTCTCCTTCTGATCGGCTCTCCCCAGGAGCTCGGAGCGGCTGCGCTCCAGGCCCCCAGCGCCGGGGCCCTTCGGGGTCAGCCCTAGAGAACCGCGGCCGGCCCGCCTCCGCTGGCCTGGGCAGGCGGGGGCGCTTCTGTGGCCACAGAAGCGCCTCTCAGGCCCGGAGATTCCCGGCCAGGGTCTCCGCGGCGGTTATCTCTGGACCCCAGGGGTCCCCAGGGGGCCGGGCCGGGGGGGGCGGGGGGGAGGCCAGACAGTGGGATCCCGCGCGTCGGAAGCTCGGCGAGCCCGGCCGGGAGCTCAGCGGGCGGCGCGGAGAAGGGGGCCGGCGGGGCGGGCGCGCGGCGGGAGAGCCCGCCGCCCGCGGGGCCGCTCCGGCCTGGGCGGCTAGCGGGAGCCGGGGGCGGGGAGCCGGGAGCGCCGCCCCGCCAGCGCGCCCCGCCCGTGGGAGAGGAGGGGCTGCGGCGCGGCGGACCACTGGAGGCGCAGCACCGCCGCCACCGCCGCTGTCGGTGCTGGAGTCCGCGGCTCCGCGCAGGCGGCGCCCGCGCCTCCGCTCCCCGGCCAGCCCGCGCGCTCGTCCGCCCGCCTGCCGGAGCCGCCTCCCGCCGCCGCCGCCGCCGCCGCAGACTCGGCGGCGCCGCTGCTTGCCCTCCAGGTAGGTGTCCTGGCGCAGGGGGACCCCGGGAGCCGCCACAGCGGTGCCCACACCGCGGCCCGGGGGCATTGTGCGCGTCCGGAGGGCCGAGGACTCGGAGGGACGCGCGGCTGGGCACCCGGGCTTTGGGCCCTCGAGGCGTCGTCGCCCCCTGGGGGTTTCCCCGGCCGGCCGGTGGGCCCGGGCGGCGGGGGCGGCGATGCCTGTCCGGCCCTACGGCCAAGGTGGGAGGGGGTGTCTGGGTCAAGGTCCCCGTTCGCCGCCCTCCCTTCCCCCTCGTGGTTGGGGAATTCCGGCCGCCGGGCTCTCACGCCCGCATTCCTCCGCGCTGCCCGGCGCCCCCGCTCCCCCTCGGCTGCCGGGGATTGAAGCTGGGGCCGGGAGAAGGACTGATGTAATTGTCAGCGGAGAACCGAACCCGCGCGGTGAGAGCGCCGGCGCCCGCGCCTGCTCCAGCTAACGCCTACGCCGCACCTCCCAGCGAATCCGGGCAGCCGAGAGGAGCGGCTGGGGAAGTTGTGCATTGGGTTTTATTGTGCGCGTGCACTGCGGACTGCCCTCGCGGGGCACCCCTGTCCACCCGCTGCTGGCTCCCCTGCAGCCTTCCCTGCAGCCTTGGTCCACACCTCCAGCCAGGGCCGAGACTGCCTTCCCTGGTTCAGACCGGGACAACGTTTGCATTGCAGTTAAGACGTGCTTCCCCTGCATCGAGCCGGGAGCTGCCCGCAGATCGTGTCGCCGGGGATGCTGGGGGAGGAGGGGTAGGGAGACCTGGGGAGGAAGCCGGGAAGAAGTAATGACACCAGCAGATTTTTCAAAAAGCCTCTACTGTTGTAGACACATTTGCGTGACACCTTTGAAGATGGTTTTGAAAGTTATGACCAGATCCTGATTTTGTGGCAATTCTGTGATATACCTGAACGGTAGCTTAAACATACAGACCTAAAGCTGGGGAAAGCATTACATAATGGACATGAAGCAAATGACACGAAACTAAGTGAACCCACTGGGTTGCCAGATTATTTCTTTCTCCAAGACGCAAAGTCCTATAGGTTGTTTCCTCCATATGAATTTTCTTTTTTTAAATCGCTGGACTAGTTTTGGCAAATTGTTATATTCACTTTTGTTTTGTCTTGTTTTGTTTTTCCTAAACAACAAAATCATTTTTTCTTGGACATCTTTTCTTAATTAAAAAATAAATTGCCTGCCAGCGGCTAGTTGTAGATCACAGAGCTGATTAATAAATGCAGTCTTTCTTCAAAGGTGAAATTTAAAAACATCCCGTCTTCATATCATTAACTTTGTTTTTCTCTTGGTTGTGATTTTTCCTCCCTCCTCCCCTCCCATTTGTTTTTTGGAAGCATTTCTACAGTTTTGGGTACTGCAGGCTCACAGTGTTGATAGTCCTCACCAAAGCTACAGCATTGCAGATACAAAGACTAATAATAAATGAAACGGGAGACCTCGCAGTAACTCAGAGTGAGCAGAGTTCCCAAGGTCGGAGGGAAGCTGCAGTGTAGCTCCCCTCTAATCACCTATGGAGACTCTGCATAGTCCTCCTTGAGTTAGAAGGAAGGCCCTGATTGGTGGAATAGTATTCCAGTTATTCTTTTACCCCGGGATTTCCTGTGTTTCCCCCTAAGAAGTAATTTTTTTTTCCCCTCAGAGTGGAAACAAAATATTTTCTAATGAAAGTCTTTGCTTTTAGAAAACCTAAAAATCCAGTTTTTGCCCATATTTTCAGCTTTGATGTTGATTGGCTCAATTGTGCATTCAGTGGCTGGATTCCTCTTGGGATGTCTCAGTTTCAAATCATGGTGGTTCATCAGATGTCTCTTGGTATAGTGTCCTGTGATTCTGCCGAACTTTTGCAGGATCTCATAAGTTTTCTTGTCCCTGGATTGCTTTAACCTTATGTTACCTTACTCCAAGAAGAAAGGTGAAGTCCTTCTAAGATGAAATATGTGTGGTTGGAGATCTGTAGTACCATTGCAGAAATAGAATTAGGTTAATACATAAGTAGGTAAAAGTTTTATGTGACTTTATTCATGAATCTACTGGATGAGGGAGAAGATTTAAATTTCATTAAAATGCCTTGTTTAGGTAGCATTCAGTAATCATTCAATGGATAATAACTTATTGAGCATCTACCTGTTCAAGACATTGGTGTAGGCACTGTGGGAAATACACATGAGAAGTAAAGATGACTCTGCCTTCAAGAATTTGTAGACTAGTTTGGGCAGATAAGTCATGAATTCTCAAAAGAGAGATTTTTTTTAACTGCAAAGGTTAAGTAATAATTATAATACTTTTTTTTTAATTTTGTTTTTAATCTTCCAAAAAAGGTCTCATACTACCCATTGACTTCTGGGAATTTTTTTCCATTGAACATATTGTCACCAAGATTCATCCATGTTGTATACAGCTGTAGTTCATTCACTTTCATTGCTGCACATTATTCCATTATGTGTCTATAGTAATATGTTTCCCTGTTCTGCCAATGGCCTTTTTTTGTTTCTACTTAAAAAAAAAATTGCTAGGTGTGCTGCTCTGATCATTCATGTTTCCCGGGGCACAGTGCAAGTGTTTCTTTTGGGTAAATACCACCGTACAGAATTGCTGATTTGTAGGACTTGTGAGTTCAACTTACTAGACATTGCCAAATTATTTGCCAAAATTGTTATACTAATTTACACAAGCCAGGGAAATAAGCAAACACAAATCATCAAATAAAAACAAGCATTTATATATGTGTATGTGTTGAAATGCATGTTAGTTACTTTGTTTGTTTTAAAGCAAGAGCATGATAAACTTAAAACCTAGGATAGCAGTTGTCTTCTGGGAGGACCAGGCAGATGTCATGAGGAGGAACACACAGATGGATATAAGTTATTGGTAATGATCTAGTAGTTAGAGTTGGTGGTAAGTTCTTAAGTGATCATTATATTTAAAAAAAAAGGGGGGGTCATGCATAGATCAGTAATAGCTTAAAATTCTAAGGAAAAAGAAAATAAGGACAATATAGAGTTAACACAAGGCAGAACAGGCTACTGTACTAAAAGACCCACAAGATGTCAGCTGAGGGACAAGGAAGCAGTCCCTGTGCATAGGCATGTATTGCATAGAGTTCACAGCAGAGGCTTACAGGGAAGATGAGCAGGAAGTGGCCTTGCTGAGAAGAGGAACTTCAGCCATCTTGGACAGAGGAAATGAACACAAGTGGAAACAGCCATGGGAAATTTTCCAACAGTGAACCACTCAAAGAGTTTATTAAAAAGTCTGGAAAACTGATAGATTGGGAGGTGGGGGTGGGAGGGGGAGAGATTCAGGCAGGATACTGGCTAGGAATACCTGGCTGATTGAGATGAGAGTTCTCCACTTGGCGAGAACTAAAAGGAAAGAATGGATTTTAAAAGACACTGGGAGGAGAATCCAAGACTTAAGATCCTAAATAAGAAGAGGAGGAAGGAGTCAAAGATGTTTCACTATAATTAAAAGAAATAGAGAAGTTGTGGTAGGAGATTTTAATAGGATTTAGACGTGTCAAGTGTGGGGTAATAGATATTCAAGCTCATGTTTGAAAATGTGGGCATGGAGCTGGTGGGCAGTTAGGACACTCACAGCGAAGAATGGGATTTTCTAATGATGTATCTGTTGCACGTGGAAGATTATCTGAGAGGGAAGAGTACATAAAATTCATCTGTGTAATTTTTTATTTACTTGTGTAAAGGAGGTTACGGATTAATGGTTTAAGGTGTGAAGAAGATGTTTTGGCATTGGCAGTGAGTAGGGTTCATGGAATTGAGAGTGTACTGGCATCACAACCACAAGGGTTGAAATCAAATCTTTCTGGACAGTTTACTAGTTGTATGTAATTTGGGGGAAAACCCCCCTGATCTTCAGTTATGGCACATCTAAAATGAAGATACTAATGGCCACTTCCCATGGGTGCAGGGAACAAGATGTGATTGAGGGACTAGAGTCTTTAGGGCTAATGTTTGCTTTCATGCTATTTGCCATCTAATGTTGGAAAGTAATGGCACATGCGTTTATATTCTCTGATATATACTCCATTGAAAAAGATAAAGGGTTTCAATCTTTTAGGTTCTCTTCATTATAATAAAGAGTTGCTTGTGCCCTCCTGTGGGGACAGGATAAGGCTTTTTATTTCTAGGGCTATTCTGGGATAATATATAGTGTCACTTTGATTGAATACCATTTTAGCTGGCATTTTAATTTGTCAATATTATGATAGGTATTCAGCATTTTCTCATCATATTTTAAAATTCCTTTTCTGATTTTACATATATTTCTTGATGTCTTCTCATCCTCTCTAATGTTATTTTCTCACTGATTTCGCACCAGCTGATACAATGATTAGTGGCGGTATAGTTTTCTCCAAGGCAATCTAGTCCTCAATTGCCTTTCCTTGGCATAGTGATTTGGAGAACATCTTGACATCTTGCTGGTGGTTCCAACAGCAGTTGAATGGAAATGTGGCAGTATCTTAAAGAAAAAAAGAAAAAGGAAAAGATAGACCTTCCAAAGGAAAAAGGTTGTTGCTTACCATTATAGTCAGAAATTATCTAAAAGCTCCTAAGAGAGTAAAGGACTCTCTCTCTACTCTCTCATGTGAATGATTAGTCACATTCCTTGCTTCAGCTACACCTTCCCCACATCGCCTCAATAGATATAAATATTTAATGATTTGAAAACCAGGGTGGACTTAGTAGCTTTGGTCAAAACAATGAGCTAAAATTAATTGTAGGGATAACTGACATGATACACATCTCAGTTAGTGAAATTGGCATGGTTTCTGGCATGGTTCTGAGTTTCCAAGAACTTTGGAGGCAGTTTTGCATCCATCCATTCAGTTACCAAACCCTGAGCTGATCACTTTCACAGAGAAGTGACCAGAGTCTGTGGGTCTTATGTGAAGGTGACATGGGCCATCAAGTGCCTTTCTTCTTCATTCACGTAGCCTTTACTGAGCACCTACTATGTACCAGACACCATATTAAGTGTTGGGTCGTAAACCTTTCTGCCCTCAGGGACCTACCCAAAACAGAATCTACCAAAAACAAGTCACTATTGAATATGTATGCATGTGTGTGGGGTGGATCTGGCTTTGGTTTTAGAATTTGCATGAAGTATCTATTTTTTCTTTTGTTCCTTAAACTTTTTCCAGATTTATGTTTAGACCTCCTTGAATTGAGAGTGCTATGGGGAAAAAAAATGCAGTGCCTGCAAAGAACAGTTACTTTAAATGTACTTCTGTTTTATCGGCTTTTTAAAGCAGAAAGTTTTAAACTCATTGTAAGTCCTTTTGTCATGGACACTTAAATGTTGTCAAACAGGAGAAAGGGATCAGGAAAGGGAGAGCTGGGTGAGTGAAGTCAGATTTGTAACGAATGGAGTGTGTCCTAGTGCTGAATTGGTTTTTAAAGGGAAAAATAGGAAATAGACAAATATGAATGTCTATTAAAAGATCCAACATAGTATTATAGGGAATTGAATATACTGAATCATGGTGGTCTCAAGATGATGTTCCTGTTGAGTTATATGAACCCTTTCTCTTTGAGTTTATGTTCGCTTACTTGGTACAGTAGTGTAGTTTTTTTTTTTTTTTTTTTTTTAACGTTTATTTATTTTTGAGATGGAGAGAGACAGAGCATGAACAGGGGAGGGGCAGAGAGAGAGGGAGACACAGGATCTGAAACAGGCTCCAGGCTCTGAGCTGTCAGCACAGAACCCGACGCGGGATTCGAACTCACAGTCCGTGAGATCATGACCTGAGCCGAAGTCGGACACCAACCGACCGAGCCACCCAGGCGCCCCAGTAGTGTAGTTTTTAAAATCAGTCCTTTTTTTTTTTTTTTTTTGAAAGTTTATCTCTGTTTCTTAGTAATCTCTAACCCCAACCTGGGGCTTGAACTCATGACCCTGAGATCAAGAGTCACATGCTCTTTCGACTGAGCCAGCCAGGTGCCCCTTAGTATAGTTTTTATACTAGAATAAATTATAATGTAAATGTTAAATATCTGTAAACTGTAAGGATTACATTAACTAAAGAAAGCAGAACAATCCGATGACTCTTTCTGCTACTGCTTTGGCAGTTTATGAAAGTAAAACCTACCCTTTGTGATGGTATTCCATCTAACAAGGCCAGTGTCTCCAAATCTGCAGTAAGCTGTCAAACAGCAGAGCTAGAGAGGAGGCCAAGCCAAGTAGCTGAATATCCAGGACTATCTAAGGGAAAATTGGGTTAGAGAGAGTGTTAAGTAGGTGACTAAGTTCTTAAACTTCAAATAAGTTTAAATAAGTAAATATGTAAACAAGTTTACGTAAAAGTAAGTTTAAATAAGTACCTTAAAATTTTTTTTTAATGTTTATATTTATTTTTGACAGAGAGAGAGAGAGAGAGAGAGAGACAGAGCATGAGCAGGAGAGGGGCAGAGAGAGAGAGGGAGACACAGAATCCGAAGCAGGCTCCAGGCTCTGAGCTGTCAGCACAAAGCCCGACACAGGGCTCAAACCCACAGACCACGTGATCATGACCCAAGCCAAAGTCGGACGCTCAACTGACTGAGCCACCCAGGCGCCCCTAAATAAGTACCTTTAAATAAGATACTGGCAGATTGTACTTTGAATGTGTTTCACCAGTGTTGACGCTAGGTGCAAAAAATTCATGATTAATACACCAAGAATTATCTTCTGCTTTAGAGACGATGGATTATATTTTTCTCTACTCAAGAAAACCTATATATGAATTTATACAATATATGAAGAAAATACTCAGGCACTAGAAATACTTATCTTTGCTTGATGTGTTGCTGCTTGAATGACCTTCATATTGATTCATAAGATGTTAGAGCTGAAAAAGGTTTAAGAGATCTTCTACTCTGGGGGCACCTGGGTGGCTCAGGTGGTTGAGTGTTCAACTTTGGCTCACGTCATGATCTCACAGTTTGTGAGTTCAAGCCCTGCAATGGGCTCACTGCTGTCAGCACAGAGCCTGCTTCAGGTCTTCTGTCCCCCTCTCTTCCCCTTCCCTGTTTGTGCTCTCTCTCAAAAATAAATAAATCTTAAAACAAACAAGAAACATCTTCTTTTCCAGCCTCTCCTGTTTTCCAGGTGGATAACCTGAGGCTTAGAGATTTGCCCAGTGAGGTGCAAGCCCCGTGTGCAAATATAGCTAGAAAATAATGTGCCAAAGAATTTGCTTCTGTTGGGGATAACAGGAAATAATGCTCTTCCCTAAATTATGGGTCAATGAATGAGAAAATGAACCGATAGCAACCTCTCCAGTGGAATTTTAATCCTCTTTTGCATCATTCTCCTTCTTGAATGTCTGGTATAGAAAGTGAAATCATACATATATCCATTTTTAATTTTGGGGGGGTGGGTTTAGAAAAAAGACTTTGTTCTGAGGGTATGATGAGAAGAATGAACACTACAAATATCATTATTCAAAAATTTTGGCTGTTTGCTATTTTGATACTCATAGCTTTGTCTTTTAACTCCATGGACAGGAAAGGATAGAGAAAAATTAAATTATCCAGTGCTGTGTACTTTTCTATCTCTTTTCCTTTGTCATTCTCTTTCCATATGCTAATATAAGAGACAATCAACGTGTGGAGGGAATGGAGTCAGGAATAGAACATTAACTTCTACTTTTTGATCTTGCATCATATCGAGGCAGTTCTCACCATAGATCTTGAGACAGACCTACCCACCTTTTGAAAAGAGTGTGGAAGTAGAAGGGAGAACAACAGCAGTGTATTTTTAGGACCTTTTTTTTTTTTTTCAAAAGTCAAACCTAAAATAAACCTGGCCTCAATTTTTAGCCATAGGTTTATTTTACATCTCCTATACAGTACCTAAGTTTTATCCTAATTTGAACAAGTTACTTTGATTTTTTGTATATTATACAACGTTGCTACAAGTAACAAACTATTATCAATGACTAAAGTTTCAAGAATAAAGTATCTAAAGGAACGCTAAAAATTAAAAAAAATTGTTTCATGTCATTTCTAGAGATGAAGTCTGATTTTTTTTATTTTAAATTAAGATAACATTTTTGCTTTCTGTTTATCTGTAGCAGCTAGACAATCTTTTGCATATTCGCACCCCATCAGGCAACAATCTGAGCAGTTTTTGTTGTATAATTTTCCTAGAATAGAAAAAGCAGCACAGTTTGAATGGCATGTTGATTATGAAAAGACATTAATGAAATTCTTTTTGATCTCAGTAAACTTCAAATGGAAGCAAGAACTATAAAAAGAGTGTGAGCTCCAAGGTAGGCCAAGCAAATGTAGGGTTCACGTGAAACTCGGTGAAGAAAGTGAGAGAGCGGCAAGCAAGGTCTGAAAGAGCTCAGGGTGATGGAGGAGGAAGGTCAGGGAGGGAAGGACATGGGTATTCTATCCCAGCTTGTCTTATAGTCTCATTTCAGTCCCAGCTGATGGAAATCAGATACAAGGGAAGATATCTGCCTCTACACTTAACAAAAAAATCAACTTCGAACTATCTTGAAGAATGCAGAATAAGTAAGATAAATGGTGATAAATTAAATTCCATTTAAGGAAAAATATTATCTGTACAGAGAGAAGATAAACATGACCACATGAGAAAGAAACTGTATCATGTCACAGACAAGCCTTAATTCCTCAATATCCAAAGAGCTCCTATAGATCAACAAGAAAAATAACTGTTAATCTAACAGGAAAGGGGGCAAAGGAACAAACAAATAGTTCACAGAAAAGGAATTACGAATGGTGCTTAAAAAGATGAAATTAACTCATGATAAGAGAAATGCAATTTTAAACTATTTAACCTATTAAGTTGGCAAAGATCTTTGATGTTTATTAATCCCTTATGGTGGCAAGGCTTTAGGAGAGCTGAAAGGCTCATATGCTGTTGATAGGGGTACAAAATGGTACAGCATCTGTGGATACCAAAATTAAAAACTCACCTACCTTCTCATCCTGGAAAATCTAAGAAATTTTTTTTGTTCTTTTTTTATTTTATATTTTTAATTTATTTTTATTTTTTAAGCATTTATTTTTTTATTTTATTTTTTAAATTTACATCCAAGTTAGTTAGCATATAGTGCAACAATGATTTCAGGAGTAGATTCCTTAATGCCCCTACCCATTTAGCCCATCCCTCCTCCCACAACCCCTCCAGTAACCCTGTTTGTTCTCCATATTTAAGAGTCTTTTATGTTTTGTCCTCCTCCCTGTTTTTATATTATTTTTGCTTCCCTTCCCTTGTGTTCATCTGTTCTGTTTCTTAAAGTCCTCATAGGAGTGAAGTCATATGATATTTGTCTTTCTCTGACTGACTAATAAGAAATTTTTCTATAGTTCTACTTGTACATCCGAAACAAATTTGCACAAAGATGTCCATTGCAACATTGTCTGTAATGGCAAAAGACTTAGAGAAAGCTAAATATCTATTCATATGGGATTGGTTAAAAAATTATGAGCAGAAACAAAACTAAGTAGCTGTTAAAAAGAGTGAGATTATTTTATATTTGCTGATATGGAATGATCTCTAAGATATAATAAGGGAACAAATCAAGGTACAGAGTGGTATATGGCCATTGGTATTAAATATGAGTTTATAAATATGTGTTTATGTGTAAAGACTATGTCTAGGGCACCGGGGTGACTCAGTTGATTAAGCGTCTGACTTTGGCTCAGGTCCTGATCTCACAGCTTGTGAGTTCAAGCCCCACGTCGGTCTCTGTGCTGACAGCTCAGAGCCTGGAGCCTGCTTCGGATTCTGTGTCTCCCTCTCCCTGCCCCTTCCCTGCTTGCACTCTGTCTCTCAAAAGTGAATAAATGTTAAAATTTTTTTTTTTTTTTGAAAAAGACTGTCTCTGGAAGATGACACAAGGAATTGCTAACAGTGATTGACTCTGGGGAAGAAAATTGGACGGTTGGGTGGGGATGGAACGACACTTACTTAGGACACTTATTTAGTATATCCCTTACTTTTGAATTTTTAAGCATATGAACATATTATCTATTCAAACCAAGTTAATTTTAATATTTCTTTAAGAGGTGCAAACTTCAGTTATAAGATATTTCAGTCATGGGGATGTAATGTACAGCATAGGGAATATAGTTACTAATATTGTAACAGCTTTGTATGGTGACAGAAGGTAACTAGACTAATAAGTGGGATCATTTCATAATGTATAAAAATGTCAGATCATATGATGTACACTTAAAATGAATAGTATATTGTCCGTTATATTTCAATAAAAAAAGTCTTGAGGATCAGTTGTACTGATCAAGAATGTTGAGTAGTTATAACCAATAGCATTGCTTTGGAAATGTGGGGCCCATTCTGGACTGAATGAACATGGTAGTTGCCGTGAAGACTCACCCTTACTACTACTCTGACAGGCTACAGTCCAAAGAGGAGGGAAATCACAAGTGGTTGCCCTTTGGGACAGAGTTGTCATGCATCGGTTTGCTTGGTGTCCCTGGTCTTGCCACTGGGCTCCCAGCTAACTGTTCTCACTGGGAGGGAGACCCAAGGAACACTGATTAGGAACAGGGTGCAGATGAGAGTTCAGAGAGAGGAGACATTGAAGAAGATGGTGGCAGAAACCTGAGGCGGCAAGAATGCAGACATGGTGATGGTATTAATTGCTACTCTGACTCCCTCAGAGGTGGTTTACAGTGGTAGTACAGAGAAAAATGTTACGTTACGGGTCGCAGCCATTTTTCCTGAGGTGTGATGCAGTGTCTAGGAATATGCGTTTTTATTTTTTTAAGTTTATTTATTTGAGAGAAAGGGAAAAGGGGGGGAGGGGCAGACAGAGGGAGAGAGAGAATCTCACGCAGACTCTGCACTGTCAGTGTGGAGTCTGATGCAAGACTTGAACCCACGAACTGTGAGATCATGGCCTGAGCCGAAACCAAGAGTCGGACGCTCACCCGATTGAGCCACCCAGGCGCCCCAGAATATGCATTTTTTTAAAGTGCCCTTGGTTTTGGGAGCTTGTTCTAAGAATCGCTGGTCTCTTCCACCCTCCTTGTTGTATAGATAAGACTCTCCCCTTCATACCTTGAAATATCCATTCCTCGGAATATTTTTATAACTTCTAAAACCTTTTCTGGTGCTCTACTGTTAAACACATGCTTTCTTCAGTGGCATTGTTTCATCATGCCTTTGCCATCTTAGAGCCCATAAAGGGATGCTGAATATTGAGGTAGAGATTAGTAAGACGGAGAAAGCCAAGGTAGCAACTGAATAGTTAGTGGGTCATAGCTTTGGGAGGAACAATAATATGCCGATATGAATTTAATAAGCAATGATATGAATAGTTATGAGTTATACTAAAGGAAAGGAAAACTTTGGTGATGATTGTAGGAATCATGTTGCAAAATACTTTTTCTAAAAATTGTTACAATCCTTTTTAATTATCATTATTATGGTTCTTTGAAAATTAGTTTGTTAAGTAAGTAGAAAATCCTGATTTCTAATCAATGTGGGGTAAAGCAGCCCTCAGTCCCCTAGGTCAGCCCATCTCTGGCAGTTGCAAGGATGCTGCCCTTCCCTCTCCCCACCCAGTGGCATTTTGTCTCTTCTCAGCTTCCGTCACCGGCTCTTGCCCTTGCCACAGGCAGGTCTCTCTCTCCCATCACTTCCTTCTTGCCCCTTCTTACCTTCTCATTCCTGAAACCCCACAGCAGTCACTGTCCCCTACAACTGAGAGGCTCCTTCTCGTTCCTGTTCCACCATGGGTCTTCCCTTTGGCCGCCCCTTGCGGATTTTGTCCTCCCAAGTAAAACAGGAGCTTCTTTTTTAGGGCCAGTTTATACTTGCTGAGAGTGTGGGAGGTGAATGATCATTTGGCATTCTTTAATCCTGTCATCTTTCTCAAGGTCATCAATTTATTTAACAGAATATTTCTTGATCACCTACTGTGTGCCAGGCTCTGCTTTGAAGTCAGAAAAGGCCTCTTCGCTCATGAGGCTGATGTTCTAATGAAGGAAGGCAGTCAGTAAAAGTAACTGAAAAATAAAAGACAGTCATTTGCCGTTTTAGATACCATTGAGAACTGTAAGGACAAGGAAAGTGATTGATGGGTCAGAGAGCAGTTAATAATGGTGGTGGGTATATTAGTTTCCTAGCCCTGCGTAATAAAGCACCAGGAACTGGGTGGCTTAAAACAGTAGAAATGTATTTTCTCAGTGCTAGATGCTAGAAGTCCAAAGTCAAGATGTGTCTCTCCTTGTCTCCTCTACCTTCTGGTGACCCCAGGTGTTCCTTGACTTGCTGTGGCGTAACTCAGTCTCTGCTTACCTTCTTCCCATGGCCTTCTCTGTGTTTGTGTGTCTCCTTTTTGAATAAGGACACTGGTCATGATGGATTAAGAGCTAATCCTACTCCAGTATGACCTCATCTTAACTACTTACACTGCAACAATTTTATTTCTGAATGAGGTCACATTCTGAGGTATGGGGGGGGGGCGGTTAGGAATTTGGCATATCTTTTGGGGGGATACAATTCAATCCATAACAATGACTTATTTGGGTGAACTGTCCAGGCAGAAGGCCTTGCTAGGTGGAGACATTTGAGCTGGACTTGAAGGATGGGAAAGAGCAGGTTGTGAACAAATCTGGGTCCAGATCCTTTCCTGCCAGAGGGAACAGCAAGTGTGAGGACCCGGGGAATGAGCTTGTCGGAGTCTAGGCTGCATACTTTAGGTGTTACACTCTTTAAAAGGCTAAAAAGAGTGTCTGGTTTTGGCAGGCTACTTTTTTTAAAGTTTTGTTTGTTTGTTTGTTTGTTTTTGAGAGAAAGAGAGCACCCTGGGGATAGGCAGAGAGAGAGGGAGAGAGAATCCCCAGCAGGCTCCATGCTGTCAGTGGATGCAGAGCTGAACCCACAAACCATGAAATCATGACCTGAGCCGAAATCAAGAGTCAGACATTTAACCAACAGCCACCCAGGTGCCCCTTGGCAGGTTACTTTTATGATTAGTCAATAGGATTTTACTTTTGAACACTCTTGGATGTTTTTACTTTTGGTGAGGCAAAGACTGAAACAATTTTTCTTTAAAAATTAACTGGTGAGAAATCAGACCTACAAGCAGTGGCTTATGTTATTTTAAGAATTTTGTTCATTAAAAGTTTGTTTTGCATTTTAATAATAGAATTCTCTACTATTTTTGGATTTATTAACCTAAAAGCTTTAAGTATAACATCTGGGAATTAAGCAGACTTTGTAGTAATGGAGATTATTTTCTAGAGGTAAATTAATTAGGGCTAAGTATAGCTTTTAAAAATCTAACATCATATATTAAATTGTCATTTTCAACAAGATCATAGCATTATTATAGTTGTCCTCTGTGACACTAATGCTAAGAACCATTAGTGTGATTTATGTTACATATTCATGAAAATTCGTAGTTTTCTTGAATTTAAAAATGGATTCAGAATACAGAAAAATCTATATGAAAATATAAATTTCCCAGGATACTCAAGAATATTCTGTGTTAGATTGGTAACATTCAGAAGTTAAGATGAGGTAACTTAAAATATTGCACTATTTAATGTAAAATTGGTACTATGATACTTGCATTAGTGTATTATATATGCATACTTTAGCCAGAACTTTGATGTGGTTAATACAGATATATTTGTTTATATTATAGAAAAAATATGTTATTTATGAATAGCAAGCTTCTGTAAAAGTTCTAGATGGGTTCAAAAATGCTTATATAAAATTAGATTGTTCTAGAGAGTGGCTGTTTAGGTAAGGCTTAGTGTTATAAGCACAGACTGGAGCCAAGGCTGCCTGGGTTCAAATCCTGGCTTGGCTTTGTCCAGTTGTGTGACTTTGAATAAAGTCGATTGGCTCTTCTTTGCTTTAGTTTCCTAAAATGGAAAATACAAAAATAGTGCCTAACACAGAGGATTGTTAGGAGGATAGAATGCGTGAATGCATATACATTTCTAAGAACAGGGTACATAGTAAGTGCTACGTAACACCATGTTAATGGAAAATTAACTACATTATTCATTAGTTAGAAACTTACTATGTAAAATGTAAATATAGTCATAATGTCTTTTATGCCTTGTTACAGATCAAAAGCTAATTTGAGAGAGATAAGAAAATTGCCAACAGTATTTCTAAGGCTCTGTTTTAATGTTACTAATCTGTTAAAAGTGTTTTATATGCTTACCCACGTAGTTACTGATAAAAACGACTATGTTCAAGAGGTTTTGTTAGGTCTAAAGGGAGAAATAAAGATGATTTAGCTGTCAATCCTGCTTTGAAGAACCTGCCCTTCCAATATGGGAGATAAGATATAACTTAGTATAATATCAAATGTAATGAGGTTAAGTGTCACACCGAGAATGTGATTTAGTGCTGTGTGGTATCCCAGGAGGTTTTGTGGTTAAGAGGGGCATGGATAAAAGTTTAGGAACATGACATTTTTAGGGAGTGGGAAGACCAGAAGGAGAAGTCTGGGGTAGAGGAGGAACAGATAGATGGATAGGCGAAAGACTGAGAGTCATGTCCCTGAGTCAAGACAGGGAAGAACTTTTAGGAAGAGAAATGGGCTATCACAAATATAACAGAAGACTCACAGAGAAGGAGATTTAAAGAAAGACCATGAAAAGCATTCCCTCCTCATCCTTCCTGGGGTCAGAGAGATTTGGTTGGGGATTTATTGACTTTTCTTGACAAAATAGCATATAATAGAATTTCTGGGACATGACATTAAACCAAAAGAAGCACCAAGTCAGATTAGACACATTTATTTATATTGATGTGATTCATATATAGTAAAATTTCTAGTTTTTCTTTCTTTCTTTCTTTCTTTCTTTCTTTCTTTCTTTCTTTCTTTCTTTCTTTCTTTCTTTCTTATTCTCTAATTCTCTAAAGGGCACTTTTAAGACTAGCTACCATTTGTTTAGCATTTTTTGTCTGGCAAGCATTCTCCTAAACATTTGAGATGATTATCCTCTTGTTTAAAGCCTTGCAGATGCTCTTGCAGTAGCTATTGTTACTTCCATCTTATGGATGAGGAAGCTGTGGTCCAGACAGGAGGTAACCAACTCACAGTCCACCTGCAGAAAGTGACCAAGGTAGAGTCAGACCTCTCTGGCTCTGAAGCCTGGGCTCTTAACCAATTTTAAATAATAATTGTTCAGTAGCTTCAAGGTGTTTTAGATGCAGAGCTGTGAAGACCCAACTTTTACTGATGACCACAGTGACCTTGTTGCTGTTCTTTTAATAAACCTGGATTAGTCCCACTCCGTGGCCTTGGCACTTGTTCTTTTTCTTCCTTTAGAGCACCTTTCCCCCCTGGACTCCTCCTCACCTCTCCCATGTCAGCTCGAATATCAGAGAGGCCCTCCCCAGCACTCCGCTGATGTCTGTTTATCACGCCCCCGTGCATCCCAGTCTGAGAACATCTTCCTTATATGTTTATTTGGTGTTTTTTTTTTTTTGTCTCCTAACTTTCATTGTCTAGCTTAGTTATTGCTGTATTCCCAGAACCTAGTTCATGATGGGTGTTTAATATTTGTGGGATGAATGAGTACATGATAGCTCAAAGATACAGGATTTTATGTCATTCGTGAGATTC
Source organism: Panthera leo (assembly GCF_018350215.1). NCBI lineage: Eukaryota > Metazoa > Chordata > Mammalia > Carnivora > Felidae > Panthera > Panthera leo. The sequence continues at coordinate 165,271,550 of NC_056686.1, forward strand.
TGCAGGTTTGTGGAGATGTTAGGAATGTCAGTTTATGTCAGTGATTGTTCCTTTTCTATTTAACATGTCTTTTTTCAATAACTTTGAATTAAAAACTAGGTGACATTTTAAAGGAAAGTACTAAAACTTTCTGCCATATTTAAAGTGATGCAAGCTCATTGTAGAAAATTTTGCAAATACAGAAAAACATATTTAAAAATCACCTTTAAGACTGTTTCTAATGGCACCCGGGTAGCTCAGTTGGTTGAGCATCTGACTTTGGCTCAGGTCATGATCTCACAGTTCATGAGTTTGAGCCCCGTGTTAGACTCTGTGCTGCCAGCTCAGAGCCTGGAGCCTGCTTTGGATTCTGTGTCTCCTTCTCTCTCTGCGCCTCCGCTGCTCACACTCTGTCTCTTTCCCTCTCTCTCAAAAATAAATAAACATTAAAATTTTTTTAAAAATACCGTTTCTGGGGGCACCTGGGTGGCTCAGTCGGTTAAGCGTCTGACTTCGGTTCAGGTCATGATCTCACAGTTAGTGAGTTCAAGCCCCGCACCAGGCTCTGTGCTGACAACTTAGAGCCTGGAGCAGGCTTCGGATTCTGTGTGTGTCTCTCTCTCTGCCCCTCCCCCGCTCTCTCTCTCCTTCAAAAATAAGTAAAAACATTAAAAAATTTTTTTTAAAAATATCATTTCTGGAAACAAAATTTTAATGTTTGGATATATGTTTTTACTTCTTTACAGATTGCTTTCTTTAACTCAGCAATGAATCATGATTATTTATCATCTCCATTCTTCTAAACTTAATTTTAAAAATAGACTTTACTTTTCTATAACAGAACAGTTTTGGGTTTAGAAACTTTTCTAAATAGAACAGTTTTGGGTTGACAGCAAAGCTGAGCACAAAGCATAGAGATTTCCCATATACCCCCTACCCCAAATAAGCCAAGCCTCCACTATCAACACCCTGTACCAGAGTGGTACATTTGTTAAAATGGATGAATCTACACTGACACATCATCGTCACCCAAAGTCCAGTTTTCAGTAAGGTTCATTCTTCGTGCTGTATATTCTGTGGATTTGGACAAATGTATAGTGACATGTATTCACCATTATAGTTTCATACAGAGTAGTTTTACTGCCCCCAAGTCCTCTGTTCCACCTATTCATCCTTCCTCCTAACAACCCATAGCAACTTCTAATCCTTTCACTGTTTCGATAACTAAACTTAAAATTTTTTTTGTTTATTTATTCACTTTGAAAGAAGGGGAGAAGGGACAGAGAAGGAGAGAGAGAATCCCAAGCAGGCTCTGCGCTGTCAGCACAGAGCCTGATGTGGGGCTGGAACCCACAAACAGTGAGATCATGACCTGAGCCAAAATCAAGAGTTGGATACTCTAGCTGAATCCCAGGAGCCCCTGGCTAAACTTAATTTTTAACACGTGCAGAATATTCCGTTTTATGCACGTGCCATGTTTTACTTATTCTAGTTGGGACAGCCAGGTGGTTTTTCTGCATTATAAATAACCTGATGAATGGCCTTGTACATAGATTTTTGTTTACAACTCTATTCCCTAAAATGGCCATATTGAGGATAAAAGGATGTGAACACTTTAAGGCCTTTGTTACATGTCCTCTAATAGCCCAGTCCTTCAGACACTTTTTAAAATCATTTTTCACTCCGGCTAAGAATGTATGAAAGGGCTTAGTAGGAAGAATTGTCCTATTAGCTGTGAAAACATAGACACAATAATAATAGCTGATGTTATGCAGTTCACTAGGTGCTAGCCTTTGTTTTAAGTGCTTTTCTTGAATTAACTATTAAATCCTCACAACAATGCTACTGGTTAGTATTATTATTAGCTCCATTTTAAAGATGAGAAAACTAATGCACAAAGGGGTTAAGTAACTTGCCGAAATGTTTTTCTTCACTGTAATGTAGGCCCTAAATCTCAGGTTATTGTGTCCAGTGTTCTGTGCTTTTCTGGCCCATAGTACACACTCTCCAAATGTCACCGAAGTATTCAGGATGGGAGTAGTAGCATCACAGACGTATGAGAGCTGAAATGATCATAGTGAATTTAATTGGCTCTTGTTTTTCAGTTAATGGATAGTTACTCAACTAGAAATTTCCTTCAGATTTCGAACTTGTCTAACTCACTCAGCATTTAGTACAACATTGATGTTAAGTAACTATTATTTAATGACAGTTTATAATTTTTTAAAACTTTCTGAAAAGAGACTGGATGTAGCATATGTCCCTTGGTTGCTTTGCAGTCTTAACTCTGGCTTTGCTATTTTCAGTATATAAGTAAATGCTATCTGGCAAATAGTAAAATATGACTAGAATTACTATTTTTTGACCAAAATTATTAATCCCAATTGGTAATTAAAAGAAGGATAGGCAAAACCCTCACTTAAAAAAATTTTTTTTAAATGTTTATTTATTTTTGAGAGAGAGACAGAGTGTGAGCAGGGGAGGCGCAGAGAGAGAGGAGACACAGAATCCAAAGCAGGCTCCAGGCTCTGAGCTGTCAGCACAGAGCCTGACACAGGGCTCGAGCTCACGGACCGCGAGATCGTGACCTGAGCTGAAGTTGGACGCTCAACTGACTGAACCACCCAGGCGCCCCCAAACCCTCACTTTTCTTAAAGCACATGAGAGTTGCCATGTGACAGCATGTAAAGGCAGCATTTTAATTTTTAAAATCACGGTGGAAATGCTGCGTGAAATAAAAGAAAGATTCTTTTCCCTCCTTTCCACTGTTCTTCCTTGACCATCACCCCTTCCACACATTTCATATTTCTGTTGATTTGGTCCTGAGGATGCTTGATATTTGCTATATTTGCTGCTGAGTGCTTTTCAGGGTCTTTTTAGAAGAAGGCAGACTGGTTTATTGCCTAGGTTTGGGGCTGTATCCTATGGTTTCCTGGCTCACTGAGATATTGAGTCTTCAACCTTTCACTGCCTTTCAGTGAGTGCTGAGATGTCATGGGGAGCCTCAGTGGGACTGATAACCATTAAGGGTTTTTTTTAATTTTCACTTGGTAAATCCCCAAAACTAATGCTATTAAAGAGCTTTTCATAGAAACAGAAAGCTCCGTCTATTCATCTTTTTAGCTCCCATGTCACATAGCTTTGTACATAGTGGGCATTCAGTAAGTGTTGTTGAATATATAATTTTTGTTAATTGGTTCATATAAAATTATACTGTACATTGTTTGCTGTTAGAAACACTAATTATGGGTTTATTCAATTTGTATTTATACTCTGATCTTTGAGAGCATTGAAGAAAAAGCTTCTAGAGTTTTTCCTTTAAACTTTAAAGGAAAACACGTATTTGGATAAAAAAGTGCCATACTTCTATTCTCAAATGTCCATTTATAGGGTAGCCAGCTGACAATTATTTGCTTCTCTGTGTAAGAAATATATAAGAAAATACTTTGAGAAAAATTCCTAATTGTTCTTTGTGAGCAGGCCACATATGTGAAGTGACAGGTTTAGGGATAATAGTTTTCAAAGCCAACAATAAAGTAAACAAAGGTTAGCATGCATTTCTTTCAGTTGAAGATGCTAGAGCTTTTTAATTGCTTCCTTTTGGTTTAAAACAGTCCATTTCACATTTCTTTGCAAAGCAGTAATGTATGAGTTAAATGAAAGTAAAGTTCTGTTTCTTGAGACACTTTAAAAAGCTATCCACAAATCTTTTTCCTTTCTCCTCTTCTGGCATAGATATGATGACTGTGTTTACAACAGGAAATTAGCAATCTCTTTTTGAGGGTGGTGATAGAACATTGACTTTGACAAGTTAGTTCACATCTGCCTCCAAGTTTTAGTTTAAAAATGCAACTTGGATGATAATATTGCATGTAAAAGTACTTTGTACCAGGATGTGTTGTGGGGAGAGGGAGTTACTTGGTAATTTTGTGTGGTTTTCCATGATTCCTTTGACTTTTCTTTCTAAAATGGATGGATTTTCTTTAGGAATTCCAGAAAACTTTTAGAAGAATGTTCCTAAAATTGTATGCCTCACATACATTATTATTTTTTGAGGATTAAAGTTAAATTCATCTCTCTGATTTGAAGATACTTAAGAGTCACGGTTAGTACTCTGTCTAAAGAAAATATTGATAGCAGTGTTGGGAGTTGGCAGGTGGTGGACAGCTGATTTTCATAAAATCAGAATGACAACTTGAGAGGGAAAGAATGACCATGCTTCAGAATAATGTTTTTGGGGGACTACTTTGAGACTCTTTTGTGACAGATGCCCAAAGTATCTATCATTATATTTTCTTGTTGTCTAAATACCTAATATTTAACTAGGACATTAGCCTATCCAGCATTATCCAAATCGTAGAAAGGACCTTAGAAACTTCTGGTCTACCTCTCTCATTTTGTAGATGAGGAAACTGAGGTTCTGAGAGGTTCAGTGAAGTGTCCAAGCCAGTGTCAGTCTTACACTTATCATCAGACATCTGGCTATTTTATCCAGACCTGGTGCAGGGCAGACATTAGGGATGGTTTGCAAATATGTATACATGTGGAGAAAGTGCTGATGGGACGAGTGGTATTCTTTTTCATCCTGAGAAGTCTGTCCGCTGATTAGGATTCATGGTTCTTCATCATCAGATATGAAGCTTTAAAATCAAGTCACATGGTAGGCATGCGTAGATCAATGGGTTTCCTATAGTTCTGGGGGCTGGAAGTCTGAGGCCAGGGTTCCAGCATATTCAGTTCTGGTGAGGTTTTTTTTCTGGGTTGTAGACATCTCATATCCTTACATGGCAGAAAGAGTTGTGGTTTTCCTCATGTTTCTTGTGCTTGGGGTGCATTGAGCTTCTTGGATCTGTGGGATTTTAGCTTTCAAGAAGGTTTGACAAATTTACCCCATTATTTCTTCAAAGCTTTTTTTCTAGCTTTTCTTTACTCTCCTTTCCTGTGGGAGTCTGTATTTACCTGCATATTGGACTGCTTCAAGTTGTCTTACAGCTCACTGATGCTCTGTTCATTTTAAAAATTCTCTTTTCTCTCTGTTTCACTTTGGATAGTTACTATTGCTCTGTCTTCAAGTTTAGTAATCTTTTCTTTGGTGATGTCTAAAATATTGATCCCATTGAGTGTATTTTTCATCTCAGACCTTGTAGTTTTCATCTCTAGAATTGATAGTTGGGTCTTTTGAAATATCTTCCATATCTCTATTTAACTTTTTGAACATACAGAATACAATTATAGCTGTTTAATGTCCTTGTCTGTTAATTCTAATATTTGTATCAACTCTGGGTTGAGATTGATTGATTTATGTCCTTATTATGAGTCATATTTTCCTCCTTCTTTGTGTCCCTGATGATTTTTCATTGGATGTCATATATTGTGAATTTTGTCTTGTTAGTGCTGAATCTTTTTGAATTCCTATGAATATTCTTCAACTTTGTTCTGTGATGCAGTTAATTTACTTGGAAATGGCTTGATTTTTTTAGGTCTTATTTTAAGATTTGTTAGGTAGGTCTAGAACAGTGCTTAATTTAGGGCTAATTATTCCCCAGAACTGGGTAAGATCCTTCTGTGTACTTTGCCTAGTGTCCCCTGAATTATAAGATTTTCTAGTGTGGCATGTGGGAGCAGGCATTGTTCTTGATTTGGTGTGAGTGCAAGCATAGCACTATAACCTCTAATCCTTTTTGATGTTTTTTTTTCCTTCAAACCTCCTTAATTTCTTTACACCCATGAGCAAGACTCAGCTGAATTCTCGAGGAGAATTCTCTGCATATCTCCATAGGTCTCTCTGTGAAGCTTTCTCCTTTTCTTTGAACCATAGCTGCTTGGTCTTCTGGACTTTCAACTCAGCAAGTCTGCTTGTACAATCTTAGGACTCACCTCACTTTCCCATCTTCCAGAGATCACTGTTCTTGTTGCTAGATGATGTCTTGAAAACCATTTCTTCATATGTTTTGCCCACTTTTTGATTGTTTCAAATAGAAAGGCAAATTTGGTCCTTGTTATTTCATCTTGGCCAGCAGTGGAAGTTCCCCTGGGTCTTTGGAAAGTCAGGAGGCAGAGAGAGGGATGAAATAGAGACCTTGAGAGGTTGTAGTAAAGGTTCACATAGACGCTGTGGTGAGTGGGAAAGCATAGCTGAGGTGGTAAGAGTTTGTTCAGCAATGTTCAGAAGCTCTGTTGATTGGCTACTGGCTTGATTGACTGATTGATTGATTATTCTTCTTTAGTCACTGTTTATGTGTTTGTTTGTTTAGTGCCTGCTTTGTGCCAAGGCCCTGACATACATTATTTCTCATTTATGCAATAGGCCTGAAAGGTGTTCTTATTGATAATCCTTCACCCCACTCTGCCTTCTTCCCACCCTCAGTCCCAGCTCTTCTCAATATCAGAGATGAGGAAATAGAAAGCTGAAGTGACTGCCAAAGTCCCACAGCTCATAAATTGTATAATCAACTTTGAAACCCTGTTCCTTGTAGCTTCCAAACTAATTGGTCCATACTACTTTCTCCTTGCCAACAGTGAGATTTGTGTTAAGGGAGTGTTTGGAGAACTGAGCATGCTGAAAAGGAAGAGGTTGCAGGAATAGCTCCTGACTAACTAGATCAGGAAAGGAGAGTGTCAAAGATGAAGGCTGATGGTTGGGAAGAAGAACAGTTTCAGAGTCCGTAAGGTCTCTGTGGTATTGACAATGGCTGCGATGACCTAAAGGAATAAGGGAGCATGTGGTTAGCCCTGGATGATGGCCATGAAAGTGATATGGAAGGAAGAAGTCCCCAGAATTGTACCTGATCTTCTATAGTTCCAGATCTCCAACAACAGTTCCAGATAGATTGTAGATCTGAAAAAGGTAAAACAACCATGCTCCTAGAAAAGAAATAAGAAAAGTTTTTTTAAAAGACATAAAAGTACTCATCATAAGGGAAAGCATTGTTAAATTTGACCGTAGTACAGTTATTTTATAAAAAATGCTGGCAGAGAGCAAAAGAGCAAGCAACAGGGTAGAAGATATTTCCATTATGTATTTTCAAATCATTTTTAAGTCAGTCACTTGGACAAATGGGAAGACAAAGGTGGTCATTTATTGAAACACTCAAATGTTTTATTCTATCAGAAATTCATTCACAAACACAATGGCTTTGTATATTTCCAGAATTGTTTGTCTAATCCTCTTAAGAGCATTATGCCACTAAGCACAACTAAGTGTTTGATCAGTTTTAATTAGAATGATCATTTGTCACACTTTAGAAGCCTTTGGCTCTTGGCTATAGAAGTATCAGAGAATGGGCAAAGAAATATTAATTCTGCGATCATTTAAAGTTATATTTAAAACTGTTAAAACTAGTTACAATTGAATCAATATGGAACCTTCAACTATTCTAGTTTGTTCAGTGTGCTGATTAATCAGATTATGCATCTAATTTTCCACAGTAATTTGTTGTTAATATGTGAAGGCCATGTGGCTAAGATTTATCTTATTGGCTATTTTGAGGAAGTTACCATCTAATTTTTGTCTTGTATGAAGGCCTAGAGTGTTTTCCAATAGGTATGATGTAATAAAAAAAAAAAAGTTCTTTTTGGGTTCTTGAATGGGTGAAAAGCTATTGTATATTATGTCAACAGAGAAAAATCAAGAACTCCCAGATTAAGTGAGAACTCAGGGACTATAAGACTGAGACTGAGTCCACAAGCCGCATGTGAAAACAGTGTCACTACTTGATAGTTTCCTTCCATAGACAGCAGACCAGTGGGACAAAATATCAGAGCATAAAACCATGAGGCCAAAGGTAGTCCGCCCTGTATACCAAGTGATATTACTATTTCTTAAGGTTTTTAAGGTGAAGAGGGAGAAAATTTGATTCATGTTGAATCACTTAAAAAGGATTTAATTCAGTTACCAAAGGCTTTTTTAACATCTTCACCAACTTTCCTTTATAGGAGTTGGGTTGTTTCTTTTTTTTGATGAAAAAAAAAATGGTATAACTAGTGGGTCCCTGCATATAAAGGTGTGGGCCCCTGTGTGTGCTGGCATAGCGTGGTGGTAGCTTAGTTTCCTATGGCTGCTATAAAAAATTACCACCAACTTGGTGGCTTAAAACAATACAAATTTGTTCTCTCGTAGTTCTGTAGTCCAGAAGTCCAAAATCAGTTTCGCTGGGCTAAAATCATGGGGTTGGTAAGGCCACTCTCCCTGCAGAGGGACGAGGAGAGAATCCCTTCCTTGCCTCTTCCAGCTTCCGCACTACCAGCATTCTTTGGTGTTTCTTAGCTTGTGGCCACATCTTCCTAAATCTCTGTCTCATCTTTACATCACCCTTTCCTCTGTCTCTGTCTTCTCCTTTTATGTCTTTCAAAACTCCCTCTGCCTCTCTCTTCTAAGTATACCTGTAATTGCATTTAGAGCCCACCCAGGTAATCCAGGATAAGCACTTCTTCTCCGTATCCTTAACTTAACCATATATTTTTTTCCCATATGAGATAATATTCTCTTTGGCCCTATAAGGTAACATTTATAAGTTCTGGGGATTAGAAAGTGAACATATCTTTGGGAAGCCATTTTATAGCCTGCCACAGTTGGTTTTTCCAGCTGTGAGTGCACCTGCCACCAGGAGATGCCTGCAGAGGTACATTAGCAAACATCTGGATACCGTGAGAATGCAAGGGAAGTCACCTGTGAGAACCCCAGGTGTGCTGGGCTGGAGTCATTGCTCCTGGGTGTGTTTGAGGAGAGGAAGAGATGGAGACGGAGTGAATATTTATTTGGAAAGAATCTTCAGGGGAAGATATCAAATGTTCAGGGAACTTTCTAAAGCTATGTAGTAACTTCTTTAAGACAGTCTAATTTAAGAGGTAATGACTTTCAGCTGATATTGAGAGTACTTTTTCTTTCTCAACTGTTTGATGATTAACAAATATCAACCAAGATATGGAGACTGGGTTTAGAGAACTTGTATTGATGAGTAGCTAGGTTTTATCAGAAACAAAGCGTTATCCAATAGAGTACTTTCACCGTTATTGCTCAGTTTGGTCTTAAACCTTTTTTAAAAATTATTGACATGCACTTAAAAAAATGTGCAGGCTTAGGGGCGCCTGGTTGGCTCAGTCAGTTAAGAGTCTGGCTTTGGTTCAGGTCATGATCTCGCAGTTCCTGAGTTTGAACCCTGAGTCGGGCTCTGTGCCGACAGCTCAGAGCCTGGAGCCTGCTTCAGATTGTGTCTCCCTCTCTCTCTGCCTCTCCCCCTGCTCCCACTCTGTCTTTGTCTCTGTCTCTGTCTCTCTCAGAAATGAATAAACTTTAAAAACGTTTTTTTTTTTTAATGTGCAGGCTTTGTTCTAGGCACTTTTTTACATTTATTAATTTACATGTATCATATTTTATTTATTTTTATTTTCATTTTTAAAATTCATAATAACCCTAGGAAATCAATAACTATTATCCCTGTTTTACAGACTGATGTGTAAAGAAACTGAGGCTCTGAAAAGTTAAGTAACTTGTTCATGGTCACATAGTGAGTAATGGATTACTAGTATTTGAATTTGGAATCTATAATCTTAACTACGTGCCAGAGGTTGGCGAGATTTTTTAAAAAGGGCCAGATGGTAATTATTTTAGGCTTTGCTAGCCATAAAATCTCTGTTGCAGCTATTCAGCTCTGCTGTTGTAGTAGTAAAGCAGCCATAGATAATATGTAAATGAATGGATATAGCTGTGTTCCAATAAAACTTTATTCACAAAACTAGTCAGTGGGCCAGTTGTGACCTGTGCTCCATAGTTTCAGCCTGTGCACTGTGCTGTACAAAGATGTTTTTTGTTTAGTGTTTTAATTTTGTATTTTCAAATAACTCTAGACTTACAGAAAAGTTACAAATGTACAGCAAGCTTTCCTGGTCAACCAGGAAAGTTCCTCCTAAAGTCAGCATCTTACATCACTATAGCACATAGATGAAAATAACATGGCTACAGTGCTACTAACCAAACTATTGGAATTTCACCATTTAAAAAATGTGCTCCTATCCCAAAGGCAACTCCGTTCCCCAAGGATGGGTCCTTCCCCCACTCCCCAGGAACGACATCTGGGCAACAGCCGTTAAGCTGCATTAGTAAAGATGCTCCAGGAGTGTGGTCCGGCCAAGGCTCTTTCCAGCTCTAAATACTAGTGATGCCACGATCTTCTCGTGCTGTAGACTAAACCACAACCTCTAAACTCCACGTGGTATTGCTCTACCCAGAAGTTATGTTTTCCTTGAGTGCTCTGTCCTGGCCAGAGATACCTCTTGAATCAGGAGATTAATATGGTTCTTCAGGAAAGGACCTAGGTGAACTGGGGTTATTACCACAGAAAGTGACCTTGGTTCACCGAGTTTGCCTCTGTTTTGAAGGGGCTTGGTTCAGAGTGACTTGTTAATTTACTCTTTAACTTCCTTGTGTGGTGATGGGTAAGTACACTCCATACATTTGACACAAATGTGCACGGGGTAGACTTAGCCCTTCCTCCAGTACTGAGTGTGAAGGCAAGCCTTGATGTGAATTACTCTTTACCCTCCTTACCCAAGAAATCCTCTAACTTCTAGGAGGAAAGGTCAGAAATGCTTTATCTTTGGTTTTATGAATCCCACTTTTGGTGCAGCTTGAGAGGCTGCAGACTGGGCTGCCAGAAAAGCTCATAGCCTAGTCTGGTAGTCATGTGGAGAATTTGGAAAACCTGTATCCATAATGGATTGTGTTTTAATGGATAATGGCTAAATTTTCCCATGTTAGAAGGATCCTAACAAAAACACCTGTTATTTAAGTTCCTGAAGATCTAGTTGTTCAGAATCCCCAGTGATTCTGAAATGATTAAGAAATTTATCTTAACCTCCTCAGGTCACATTGTAGGGGCCGGTATAGCTGTGGAATTTTCTTAAGAACTCAAACTTTTAAAAACACCCATGTAGGTAAAGTTGGGAGGAAAGCAGATAAAAATAATAAAATTTATTTTTTTATATTCATTAATAAATGCTATTGTGCCTGGGAATGATCAGTCATAACATGTCAGGGTTTTTGTTTTGTTTTGTTTTGCTCTTTGTCATTTATTGTGTAATTTATATACCGAAAAGCTAAATAAATATCATTTTTATATAAATAAATAAATAAATAAATAAATAAATAAATAAATAAATAAAGTGATCATTTTTCTGTTCAGAGATCCAATCTGGGATCCTCTCACATGGCATTTGTTATTATGCCTCCTCCAGTCTGTGACAGCTTCTTTGTCTTTCCCTATCTCTGATTACCTTGACACTTTTGAAGAGTACTGCTCAGATATTTTGTAGGATACCCTCCAATTAAGGATGGTCTGAATTTTTCTGAAGATTATAATGAGGTTATGAATATTTGGCAAGAATACTATAGAGGTGATATTATGCCTTTCTCCGAGCATGATATCAGGAGATGCTTGATGTCAGTATGTCCTATTATAGGTAATGTTGACCTTGATCACTGGATTAAAGTTGTATCTGCTGGGTTTCTCTGCTACAAAGTTGCTATTTTTCCCTTTGTGATTCATAAGTAGCTTGGGAGAGATAGTTTGAGAGTAGGCACATATCCTGTTTCTCTTTAACCTTTTTCACACTAATTTTAGTATCCATCAGTGGGTCTTGACTATAATAGTTATTACTGAGGTGTTCCCCTAATGTTGAGAAATGTCTCCCTTCTGTGAAAAAGAGTTGTCCCTTCTCCCTCATTTAAGTATTTATGTCAGTATAGACTCTTGGATATTTACTTGATTGTACAGGTTATAAAATTTTTTTTTTAACGTTTTATTTATTTTTGAGACAGGGAGAGACAGAGCATGAACAGGGGAGGGTCAGAGAGAGGGAGGCACAGAATCTGAAACAGGCTCCAGGCTCTGAGCCGTCAGAGCCGTTCGAGCGGGGCTCGAACTCACAGACCGCGAGATCATGACCTGAGCCGAAGTCGGCCGCCTAACCGACTGAGCCACCCAGGCGCCCCGTTGATTGTACAGGTTATAATTCAGTTCTAACATTATTTACTTTGTTTCTCAAATTGTTGAAACTTTGGCCACTGGGAGCTCTTCTCCTTTTTGAGCACTGCCTTATAGTTTAACCGAAAATAACAATAGTTTTCTTTTCTCCTCCATCCTGTTGCCTCCTCCTCAGAAACAATCACCGCCACCCCGTTTAGTTAATTATTTTGATATTACTCCCCATATCTCTAAGTCAAATATATTGCTACTTTATTATTTTCTCATTGTAGGAATTACATATTAATTTCTTACTATGGAACATTTGTATTAACTTTTTCCTAACACCTTTTGCCCACAACCAATTTCCTATGGTCCACCGTTTCAGTAGAGTTATATTTTAGTTAGATCAGTATTCAGTATTTATGTTACTATGACTATGAAAACACACTTCACTGCTGAGCCATGGAGTAGACCATGATTACTTTTCTCCTACAAAATTTTTGTTTTGCTTTAGTTGATAATTATGGTTTTTGTGCTTTGCTTAGTCTTCTGTGTATCTATTATGAATTTAACCCCAGGTTGTCATCAGTTGTCAAGGCTTTGCTTCTCAAATTGTCATTCTTGGCCCACAGGCTTGGCATCACCTGGGAGCAGATTAGAAATGCAGAAACTCAGGCTGAACCTGACCATCTGTATTAGAATCCCCATTTTAACGAGATCCCTTCCCACATTAAACCGTAAGAAATCTGTTATACATTTGCTCTAAAGATATTTATTTAAATCGCCACAGCTTTCTGGTTTTTACTTGCCTAGCTGGGCTGCCTTCTATACTCAGCAGGACGCATCTGTCGTCCCATTTTTCTCTTTAGTGTTTTCCAGGGACTCCCCCGAACCTCTCTCTTTCTCTCCCTCTCTCTCTCCCTCCCTCCCTTCCCCTCTGCCCTCCCTCCCTCCATCTTTTTTGACCTCCTCCAAAGATTTAATACATACAATATGAAGAACTGTTTCTAACAATGTGAAGATACTCAAGTCTAGTGCTAAAAGGATACATATTTCTTAAGTATATTGTGCAGGTAAATTCTTAGTATATTTGTCTGCTTGTTTTTCATCTCTGACAGAATTATGTTAAAATCTCCCACTGTAATTTTGTGTTTGTCAATTTCTCCTTCTAGTTCTATCAATTTTGCTTTATAAATTTTATTTATTTATTTATTTTTAATTTATTTGTAATGTTTATTTATTTTTGATAGAGAGAGACAGAGCATGAGTGGGAGAGGGGCAGAGAGAGAGAGCGATACACAGAATCCGGAGCAGGCTCCAGACTCCGAGCTGTCAGCACAGAGCCTGACACGGGGCTCAAACTCACAGACTACAAGATCATAACCTGAGCCAAAGCTGGACACTCAACCGACTGAGCCACCCAGGTGCCCCATTGCTTTATAAATTTAAAGCACTATTATTGGGTACATACAGTTTATGATTGTGCTGTTTTTATGATGGATTGACCCCTTTATCAGCAAGAAATACCTTAAAAAAACCATTAATGACTTTGCCTGTAGGTCTATTTTGTGTGATACTATTCTAGCTAAATCATTTTTTTTAATCCAGACTTTTGTGTTCAACTTTTCTGTGTTTAAATTGTATTTTTTGTAAGCAGCATAAAGTTAGGTTTCTTTTCCATTCTGAAAATCTTTGTCTATTAGTTTGAATGTTTAATCCATTTACATTTTAAGTGATTACTGATATATTTGGAATTATGTCTATTTTTATGTCTTTTTTTCCTCTCTAGCCTCCTTTGCATTAATCCAGTATTTTTTTACTGTTCCATTCCCCACTCCCCTCCATTTCTTTTTGATGTAGCATACCCTTCATTAGCTTCCTGAGGCAAAGTTTTGATACTTTAAATGTCTGTAAATATTTTTACACTATTCTCATTCTTTATTGCTGGTTTGACTGGACATAGAATTCTAGGTTGGAAATAATTTCTTTTCAGAATATTCTGAACCTTGGGAGATTATCCTAAGTCCCTTAGGTTCAAATGTTTCTGTTAAGAAGACAAAAGCTATTCTAAAACCTCATTTCTAAAAATCTAATCCCACTTTACTTTCTGTCTGGCAGTTAGTAGTATTTTCTTTTTATGAATCCATTTTTTTCTGAGTATTTGGTGGGCTAGTTCATTCTGGAAAGCTCAGGTCCTTACATCTGAAACATCCTTAGTTCTGTTGATGATTTTCTTCCCTCATTTTTCTCTATTCTCTCTCTCTCTCTCTTTTTGGAATTCTTTTTATTTGAGTATTGAGCTTATAGAAATCACTGGTTCTCTAATTTTCTTATCTTTTCTCATATTTCTTCATTTTTAATCTTTGTGCCCTAGCTTCTGGAGGATTCCCAAAGCCTTATTTTTTAGCCCTTCTGTTGAATTTTTTATATCTTGATTTCTTTTTTTCCTTAACCATACCTTTCTTGTTTTGTGAATATAATATCTTCTCTTACCCCCTCAGGATGTTTCCTTTTCCTTGTACAACCTCTAATTCCTTCATATTGCTTCCCTTATGCTTGCTTGTTGGTATGCCTTTCATGTTAGAGCTTTCCCTTAAATATCTGGTGATGCTTGATTATTTACTCTTATTTAATAATGAGTCCCCAGGGAGCTGATTTGGAAGCTCCCAGAACTCAAGTGTGGCTTCTAAAGTGAGGGCTTCAGACAGAACCAGTTCAATTTCTTGAGGAAGCATGCCCCATAACATAGCAATATCTTTAGGTTTTTCCTGTTGGTCAGGACAGATGTCATAGAGAACAACCTCCCAAGGTTCTACTTGAAAGCCTTGGCCTGGCTGCCATTTCTTCTTTTGTACTAAATAACTTAAGTGGCTTTTTATTTATTTATTTATTTATTTATTTGTTTGTTTGTTTGTTTTTTAAAAAATTTATTTATTTTCGACAGAGAGAGAGAGAGAGGGAGCATGAGCAGGGGAGGGGCAGAGAGAGAGGGAGACACAGAATCCGAAGCAGGCTCCAGGCTCCAAGCTGTCAGCACAGAGCCTGACGTGGGGCTCAGAGTCACAGACTACGAGATCATGACCTGAGCTGAAGTCGGACGCTCAACCAATTGAGCCACCCATGTGCCCCTTAAATGGCTTTTTAAGACATAATACCTTCAGCCTCTTTTGTCCCTTTCCATATTATTGCTCTATATAAATATAACACTGTATTAACATAAAAACTATAATAAATTTAAAAATAAAAAGAGTAGAGACACCTGGGTACTTACTCAGTTAAGCATCCAACTTCAGCTCAGGTCATGATCTCATGGTTCATGGGTTTGAGCCCTGTGTTAGGCTCTGTGCTGACAGCTCACCACCTGAAGCCTGCTTCAGATTCTGTGTCTTCCTCTCTCTCTGCCTCTTCCCTCCTCATGCTGTCTCTCTGTCTCTCAAAAAATAAATAAACATTAAAAAAATTATTTTTAAATAAAAATAAAAAGAGTCAACAAAGCCTTTCAAAACCTTCTCCTAAAATTAGGACAGACTAGTATTTTACCGTTAGATGATTCAACCTAAGGATAGTATTTGATGGCCATCTTTTGAATATTATGGCTTGATAGATTTTCAAATTTGGATATCAATTTAGAAGACCGATGTAGGGTTTAGAAGTCTAATGTAGGGGCATCTGGGTGGTGCAGTTGGGTAAACATCCAACTCTTGATTTCGGCTCAGGTCATGATCTCATGGTTCATGAGAGCGAGCCCCACGTTGGACTCCACACTGACAGCAGGGAGTCTGTGTGGGATTCTCTCTCTCCCTCTTTCTCTGTCCCTCTTCCTCTCTCTCTCTCTCTCTCTCTCAAATAAACAAACATTGAAAAAAAAAAGACTAAGGGCACCTGGGTGGCTCAGTTGGTTAAGCATCCGACTCTTTTTTTTTTTTTTTTTAATTTTTTTAACGTTTTATTTATTTTTGAGACAAGGAGAGACAGAGCATGAACAGGGGAGGGTCAGAGAGAGGGTGACACAGAATCTGAAACAGGCTCCAGGCTCTGAGCTGTCAGTACAGAGCCCGATGCGGGGCTCAAACTCACGGACCATAAAATCGTGACCTGAGCCGAAGTCGGCCACTTAACTGACTGAGCCACCCAGGCGCCCCAGCATCCGACTCTTGATTCTGGCTCAGGTCATGATCTTACAGGGTTCGTGGGATTGAGCCCCATGTCAGGCTCTGTACTGACAGCATGGAGCCTGCTTGGGATTCTCTCTCTCCCTGTCTCTCTCTGCTTCTCCCCCACTCACACACACACTCTCTCTCAAAATAAATAAATAAACATTAAAAAAATTTTTTAAGTTGAAACAAGACTAATGTATATACAATATGCCTTATGTACACTGGACATAGAAATGACCACTCTCCGGGGATAGAGCAGAGGCTAGGATAGGGAGTGGAGTGAAGACCGTTATCTGGAGCCAAGCTGCCAAGTCTAAATGGGGTGTGACTATATGGATAGACCAAGATACAAAGTCCAGGAAGTTCTGAACCTAGTAAATCCTAGGAAGGTTGGACAGAGGAACTGCCTATGTACAAATTGGGGAGTAGCTGCATAGCTTTTTATATGGCTTCAGAGACTTTGGCTAGCAGTATGTCCTGAAAGCCCAAGGGTCTGCAGTCTTTGATTAATATCTGACCTTACTTAGGACCCACCTTTAGGTTGTCCCTGACTCCAAAACTACCTTTCCCCTCAGGGCTCCTGCCAGAACATGGTTGCTTCCAGCACCTGCTACTTAACCTCCCGTCCACAGCCTGATGTCATTTTGGTAGGGAATCCCTAACCCTCCTCTATCCCTACGGCCCTGCCAGGGCTTGAGTCTTTGCCTTAGCCTACTCTCAACTACCTCCCACATCCTTATCTTTGGATTCAGTGTGTTACATGCAGCGACTGGCCCTGACTCCCAGCTGCTGCTCTGCATTACCATTCTGCCCAGCTTCCCAGTTTGGAACCAGATGGATTCTTTTCCTGTGGCTCTTGGTCCATTCTGGGACTGCTGCAGAGGAAATATCCATTCTTGAATACTAAATTGTGCTCAATGTATTTTCTTCACAAAAGCGTTGTTATAAATGGTGGGTAGGAACTCTAGTTATACACTGTTATGGTTAGCACATGGCCTGGGCTCTACCATTTATAACACATTTTTTAAGGAAAAATATGTTTCAAGTTTTAGGTAATAGACTTGAAAAACCAACTTTTTGGCACAAGTCCTATTGATAAATTGGGGACTGCCTTATAACAACGTGCAAAGGAGGAAAAATGTTGTTATCAAATATTCATTAAGTTCCCGCTTGTGCATCATGCTGTTGTGACTGCCGGATCTATGGGCCTCTGCTGGGTCTGTTTTTATAAGCTATAATAAGGCCGCCTTACAAATTGCCCTCTGAACCTCAGCACATTGTAGAGCTTTCTCTGACACATCTTGTGTCGTACTAATGGGAAGGATTAAGGCAAGAAGCGTTCCTAGTCTGAATATGTGCAGTTTTAATTTAAATGCGGTCTTTCCTAGAGCCTAAGTTCTTTTAGTCACTGAGCCTGCACTAATTTGTGTTATTCTTTTGGGTGCTGGGGCACTCTTAGAACTTTTTTAAATTAGTACTTCCTATCGGCTCAGTGTTTTCTTTCAAGTGAGACACTCTTAGAATAATGTGACACAAAGCGATTTTCAAAAGATTAAAGCAGTGTGTTCTAATGTGAGCCTTACAACTAATTGCCTGAACTAATTATACATAAAGGGCCAAGCCATTAGTGTTAATAAGAAGTGACTTTGGAAAGTACAGTTTGACCCAAGGACTGAATAACTATTGCAAACAGTAATCAGTGAGGTGGTATCCAATGAATAAAACACCTTTAGCTGGAAATTATTCATGTCCATTCCAATTGGGTTTTTCTTAAGTTGTAACTCTTACACTTCGTTATTTCCTTGTCAGTGCAAGTGGGTACTCTTCTGAACATGGAGGCTGAACTAAAATAGCTCACAGAGAAGTCTTCGTATAAATAAATGTGTACTCTGTGAATATAGATCTTCTTGATATCTCCTCTTCAGGCTCTTTTTCCCCACCCACTTGAAATGTCTGTGCTCCCAGGGCTCTATCCTGGGTCTTCTTCCCACCCTATGCTCCTTCCCTGTTTGACCTCATCATGTTCTGACTCTGTGCTAGCAAATTCCCCATATAAATATGGGGAATCTAGACCAGGTATCTTATGGATTCCAGATGCAGATTTTCATGGGAGTATCTTGTAGGAATTGCAAAACTGCAAGCCCAAAATAGAACCGCGATCTCCTCTCCCAAATCCGCCCTCTCCCCCCATCCTGCCCCCTCAACTTAGGAAGTGATCCAACACAACTCCATGTTTTGTTGATTCTCTTTCAACCATTTTTGTCTTTCCCCATCACCCTGCCCTTGTCCATGCCCCCATTTTCTCCTTCCTGCACTGTGGCAAAAGCCTTGTAACTGGTCTCCTCAAATGCAGTTTGCCTCCTTCCAAAGTATACACAGCTGCTAGCAAAGTATTAAGGCCCAAATCTGATCATGTTGTTATCTGCTTGAAAGTGTGAAGTGATTACCCATTGCTGAAGGTCAACGTGTTTCACTAGTGTGGTCGTTTGATCTTGTACACTCTTCACCCCGAATTCACAGCAGCTCAGAGTTGCTGGCCATCTTTCAGGTGCTTGAATTCATTCAGAACCTTCCCTGTGCAAGGCCTTTGTATTCATGGCTCCCTCAGCCTGGGACGCTCTTCCTCTTGTGCTCTGCCTGGTTACTGCCTACTTGCCCTTCTAGTCTTAGCCTCAGTATAATTCCTCAGTGACGATGTTCCCCAAAGCCCTCCCCAGTTGGTTAGATTCCCCTGTTTAAATATGCCAACAGCATCCTGTATTTGCTAGCACTCATCATAATTATAATTAAATGAGTATTTGTATAATTACTATTTTGATGCCTGATTATCCTACTAGCCTGTAAACTCCCTGAGAGCAGGGACCATGCCTGTCTGGCTCACCATTCTCTCCCCAGTGCCTTTCATAACAAATATTTGCCAAATGAATGTATAATGAATGCAGTTGGACAGAAGCCGTGGCATATGTTATGTGTATTTGTACTTATGTTTGAATATGGGGTATCTGATGTTCTAGGACTCAAACACTTCCCACTCCATAATGAGCAATACTGTGAAAGCCTTATTTAGATCTTGTTAACCGTTCAGCTGTTGCATGCTCTTTCCCCTTTTATTCTGGGAGTAGACCGTATCGGTCAGGGTTCTGCCAGAAAAATAGAACCGGTAGGAGAGAAAGGATTTATTGCAGGAATAGGCTAATGTGATTGAGGGGGTTTTGAGGCAAGTATGGAATCCGTAGGGCAGGAGGTCAGGAAAGGCAGGCTGGAACTCATGGACATGGAGGGCAAGGCTGCTGTTCTAGGTGGGAGTTCTTCTTCAGGGAACCCTCAGTTCCACTTTTCAGGACTTTTAATGGATTGAAGCAGGCCCACCCAGATTATCTAGGCTCATCTCCCATACTTAAAGTCAACTGATTATGTTCTTCAATTACATCTACAAAATGCCTTCATAGCAACAACCTAGATTAGTGTTTGTTTCAAAACTGGAGACTATAGCCTGTATCTCAGCTGACACACAAAGTTGACCATCAAATGTTCTGAGGCAAAACACCAGTTTAAAAACAAAATGAACCTTCTGAAAACAACTTGGCATTCCTGGAATTGCGAATGGTAATTAAATACTTATTCGGTGGGCTTATCAAGTATGGAAATAATGGCTGTTTTAAGGAGATTTTTGCCTATTCTGCTGAAGTATGCCCAGTAACCTAATTACTCTGCTGTTCAAAATAGATGTGTGACTACTTCAAACGTGAATCAGTAATAAAATCCTAGGAAAATGGGCTTTTATGTGTAGTGCTTTTAATAAGTGGACAACATGTTGTCTTCCATGGGTGCCTTTTCATTTATTAACAGAGCAAACGTTTGCTGAACACAGAGTTGGGCAGCAGAGATACAAGACAAGGCAGAATACCACCCTCTACTTTGAGGCCTTGCAATGGACAAATAAGTCAACAAGTAGACAGATAGTTAAATCATTGCAGGCCTGGAGTGTAGTGTGGTTGTAGTATAGAATGTGAGGGGGGTATGGTCTGGTGGCAGAGCATGAAGTACCCCGAGCACCAAGCTTGGGGATCCAGCTTTATTCTTCAATGAGAGAAGAGGTTCTCTCTGTTGGGGAGTGCCATGTTTATATCACCTAGGACGAGGAATCTGAGGTGGAAGGTGAAGTGAGGGGGGAGAGAGAGTGCTAACAGTGGGGGTACTAGAGGCTGGATTCTAGCACTAGCAGAGTTTATCCGTTGAGGAAGAGGGAAAATTTGAAGATGAAACTTGGAGGCTTATCGCTTCTAAGATGGGGACCGTCCAAGACCGGTAATGGAGGTGGTGGTGTCGGAGGAGGAATGGATGTTTAGTTCTGAGGCAGGTAGAAGGACAAAACTAACACGATTTACCGAGCATCTATGCTGGGTCTGGTGCATTGACACACATCATCTCATGTCAGTGGAGATACTGGTGTGACTTTTAGCCATATGAGATCACCTACGAAGTATCCTGAACCAAGGGAGAAGTTTGAGGAAGACACTTAGTATTGAAGATTGTGTTTTAGGTGTTCAGTCTTTTTATAAAGGATGATATAGGTGCTTCATTTTGAAAATTACCCAACATTTGATTCTAAAAGGATATAATTAGAAATGAATGTCAGCTGGTAGCTATTGAGAAAGAAAAAAAAGGCTAACATCTGTGAGTGATTTCTGTGTGTTGTCTTACAATTCCCAAAGCAAATTGAAAAAGAGTTTTTTGGCCTTGAACATGCATCTTGGTACATGAAATTGTATTCACTAGATCTGCTTTCCAAAGAGACAAGTGCAAGGGGCTATCAGTGATCTAATCTGGGAAAATGGCAGCATCCAAATAAATAATGATAGTGTGTTATAAACCATTAGATGAAATAAGATTCAGTGCATCTATATTGATTAATAAATAAATGGGAGGAGGGGAGAGAAACCTCTTCCTTACAGGAGAATGCCAACAAATACATGTAGAAAGAGGGAAAAAAATAGAAAAATCACCATTTGGGAAACATTACAGTGATGGTTGATGACGACAGGAGTTGTCCATGGGTGGGTGGATGTTTGATGAAGAACAGGGTGTTGGCATGGGCTTATGGTATTTTTCCACCAAACACTCCTAATTACAAAGAAGGCAATGGTGACTCTATGGGGAAGACTGGCAGATACAAACTTGCCCAGGTGATCAAGGTTAGCACCATCAGTGATGGGACAATCTGGCTTCCTGGGCCTCCTGGTGTGATGTGCTAAGAAGAGCCTCGCATCATTTTGGGGGTTGTCTTGCTACGAGTACATGGCCTGAATGTGGTCATGAGGAAACATCAGATGGACCCAAATTAGGGTGATCCAGGTCACCTGAGGGAGGAAAAGGTTTTGGCTCTTTAAAATTGTCAAGGATGAGAGAGGCAGGTGAAGACTGAGGAACCATTCCAGACTGAAAGAGACCTATGATCGTTCCGTAAAGTGTCCTTGTTTGGAGCAACACATACTGGGGTATATGGGAGTGAAGGGACTCCACGGTCACTCTGGTTCAGTGAAGTAACCACAGTTACTCTGGTTCAGAAAAATACTGAACAATTGGGTGTCTAGGTCAAGGGGAACCAGGAGTTCTTCGTGTTGTTCCTACAGCTTTTTTGTGTGCTTGAAATTATTTTAAAGTAGATTATTTTTGATGGGTATTGAGGAGGGCACCTTTTGGGATGAGCACTGGGAGTTGTATGGAAACCAATTTGACAATAAATTTCATATATTGAAAAAAATAAAATAAAATATATTATTTTTAAGAGTTATGAAACTCAAGGGAGGACCAAGGGGCTGTTTTAGACTGAAGGAGACTGAGAGACATGGTAAATACAATGAGTGATCTAGATTGGATCCTTTTGCTGCAAAGGAAATCATTGGGGTAGTTGGCAAAAATTTCAGGAGGGTTTTTAGGTGAAAGTTGTGCATTCTCTGTACTGTTCTGGCAGTTTATCTGTAAGTTTCAAATTGTTTTGAAATAAAGTCTTTTAAAAGTGCAAGAAGGGCTTTTCTGAAACTCAAACTAACTTTGATTTCCTTTTTCTTTGATCAGAATAGGATAGGATTTATTCCTGCCTGTCAGAGGCCAGACTGTGCTTTTAATGACAAGATTAAAGAATGTTAAAGATGTTAAGAGTAGGAGAGTGAAGGATCTGTAGACAAGTCAGCCTCTTGATTCTTTGTCCTCAAATGTAAATCCAGGGTAACAGTACCTGCATGGCCTGTCATGCAGGGTGGGTCCTCCTGAGGGCAAAATGAGACAAACATATAAACATTAAAAAGAGAGAATGCTAATGAAATATAATCTCTTGGTGACCAAATGGTGTGTAGAGAGATGTGTGTTTTTTTTTTTCTGATACTTTAATACTACTAATAGAAGTATTCTGGTTTGGTAATAGGGATGCCTTTCCCTGCATTTCTCTTTTTCCTCATTTGGTTCTCATATATCCCCACACTTACCTGGTGTCTCCTACTTATTCATGCTTCTCTTTCAGCTTCCTCTTGTACTGGCTTTTCTTTCCTCTCCTACAAATTCGTTGGCTTGTGTTTTTTTATTCTTTTTGCCTCTCATTCTCCTCTCCCTCTTTTGTAGTCTCATTTCCCTGCCCACTCCCTTGACTTGCTTCTCTTTTTGTTGTGGCCTCATGAATTCTAGATACAATGTTTCCATTTGCCTTTATTCAAGAGGAAGGCCCATCTGAATTAGATTCATAGCAACAGAGATTGGTAACAGGTGAAGTTTTGTTAGTAGCTACTATTTACTGAATGTATACTATGGGCTGAGAATTGTTGGTTACATTATCTTATAGTCACAATCCTCACAACACCATTTTAGAGTAGGTGTTTTTATTATGCCCATTTTACGGAATAGGAAACTGAAGCACAGATGTTGAGCAACTTACCCAAAATAAAAAATAGTAAGTGGCAAAGCTAAGCTTAAAAACACAAGTGAATTTCAAAACTCATGGTGCTTCACACCCACAGTATAGCCCAAGGATATTAGTTCCATACCTTTTGGGTTCTACAGGTAGTGCCTTTGGGGGCAAGGATGACATTTAGATGAGTATCAAAATGGAGCCAGGGATAACCATCTTGTATTGTTTACAGTAGTGGTGAGGAGAGGCGAAGCTCAGTTGTAGGTCAGCATCTGAATGGCTGGTTCTTGGCAAGTCATTGTTTATAATCAGTGCAGGTTGCTGCTGAAAGCAATCCCCTTGGACCCCTTTCCAGAACGGTTCTCCTTTTGGAATGTAACGGGAACTAATTACGTGCTATTAAATCCAGGACCCATTTCATATTCGGAGGTTCCAGTGGTAAGCCTCACATGTCAGAAGCAATTAGTGACATTGTGACATGTCATCTTCACTAGACTGGACTTGGATCGTTTTCAATAACCGTCACCACGGTGCCATCTGAGGAATGCTGCTTCAAGACAACACATTCTGGGCATTCGCCTAACTGGTGTTCTGGAGACTTGAGAAATGTGAGAATACCGTTCATTCTGACAGTTTTCAGATTTTGAGTGCCCAGGAAAGGGGCTAGAGGTACTGGGCAGGGGGCAGGGCCATGCTGCACGGTCTGCGAGCTGGTCTTGGGGGCCCTGCTCTCACGCGGTTCTGGTGGAATGACTGCTGTGCACCGACAGCACCTGGGCACCCACATAACCAAACGCCAGGATGTGAAAACAGGCTTGGCTGAGGCATGAGAAGCTGAGTGCTGGTGTGCTAATTCACGACCTTGGATTAATGGGAAGTATATCGTCCACCATTTTTTTAAGCTAAAAAATGAACAGACTTCTAACTGGAATTTGAAATTCTTGCTTATAAAATATATCTTGTAGGTATCAGGTCCCAATTCTACTTTATAGAGAAGAATGCGAAAGACAAATGTATTTTTCCTTTGGAAATACGTAGCAAAAGTGTCATCGGTGGAGCTGTGTATACAGCTTGCTTTGTAGTTCTGCCTACGTTGCTGACATTAGGATTATCTCCTGAGTGGGATCTTCCTGTTGATTTTGGATTTTTACCATGTTGCTGAGACACTGCATGGGAAAATGCAGTGACTGGATTTTTTTGCTAGAGTGTAGTGGGGCCGTGAAAGCATCTGGAAAAAAATTGCCCTCTTGGGATAACTGGACTGTGTCCATTAAGTCAGGTTCTGCCCCAGAATGCCCAGAATGTTATAGGCTTAGCTCACAGGTGATTGACTCTTCAGCGCACTGAGGCTGCCCGAAGACTCTCTGTGGTAAAGAACCTCTTTGTTTCCCCCTCCATTCTGGGGCTTGGCTATTTCAACTAGATTATTCATATCGACTGTAAATTTTAACCATGGCAAAAAGGTCTCTGGAAACCCAACTGGGCAAACTTAGAGGTGGCCCCTTAGCATATGCCTTAAAAAAAAAAAAAAAAAGTAAAGAGGAAGAAAAGAAAAGAAAGAAGAAATATAAAGCTGAATAAAAATAACTTGAGGGGCATTGACTAAATTTGGGTGGGCGTGATGTTGTCTATTATTTGAGTGTAGGGTGGAAACATCACTAGGAAACCTGATAAACACACGATACTGCATAAAGGGATGTATTGTAAAGTAAGCATACTTTAAGAAATAAAGCCCTATAATAAATGAATGTGTCATTATTGAGTGAAATGGAAATAAAACACCCTGCAAGGGAAGATGAAGCTATGAATGTGATTTTTGGGAAATATACGTTAAGTTCTAAAATTATTTGGTCCTAAATCTATTTAAGGTGTGTGTGTGTGTGTGTGTGTGTGTGTGTGTGTGTGTGTGTTATGCGTGATAAATTTTTCACTTGTGTTCCCAAGTAGTAAACTTCTACTAAATATCCTCGCCATGATATTAACTGACCTTCAGTTTTGAATAAAAATAACAAGCGGACTGGACTGTCCATCAGTCAAGTACCGTCTGTTCTTAACAGAGATGTGGATTGAGTTTACTAAGGTGTGGCTTTGAATAGTAACTGATACTCAGAGGATAATTGGGTCAGTCAAACAGCCAAGTTTTGGGGGGTTTGGGGGCTGGTTTCACAGTTGAATATACATGAAGTAGCATGCTGTAGATCCTTTTATTTGGCTGACCAGGTATAAATGAATGGATTTTACTTTCCTGAGCTGACATTGTCAAGTGACCCCTCACAGACACAGTATTTAAATCATCCCCACTGGAGTAAACCACCACAGAGCTCTATATTTGAAGAAGTGCACATTCTTATATACCATATTCTTGTTGTACTGTTGGCTTTTCTCTTTCTTTGTGTGCATTGGGAATAGAGTGGAAAGAGGGAAGGAAGGCCTCTGCTAAAGAAATCACCCTTATGGAGTCTATGGCCAGAGATGGCTTGCAGCAGGTTTCTGTCCAGCCTTGGGAAGTTCTGATTCTGTGATTGTGTCAGAAGCAGCCCTAGGCCACAGCTTTCCTGGGTAACCAGCTTGGCTTCCAGGAATTGATGCTGGTGATGCCATTTTAATCTCTTGTGCATCTATCTCCCTAAAATCCATAGTTGTTTAAGGACCTTCTATATTCTAATTTGTAGAGACTCAGTTATTGCAGAGATGTTTAATAATCTTGGCCTAACACAAAAGTTTGTTGACAAAATAAAACTTTTGGTATGCATGGAAATTAATTACAATTCCTTTTAACATTTCAAAACTAAATGTTGCTTTGGGAAGTAGTATTTGTTCATGGCAGAAAAAAATTAAAGTAGAGCCTCCCCTAAGAAATAAAAATCACCCATAGCCCATTATCCAAAAATAAATAGCACTTGGTGTCAAATACCCAGATTTTCTTCCCTAGGACTTATATTCCTATAAATAACATATATATAAATGTATATTAAATATTATATTAATATTATAATATTAATATAGTAATATTATATTAATTATATATTATATATAATAATATATACTATAATATTAATATATAATATATTTTAAATATATATTAAATATTATATATAAATATATATTAAATGTATACATATTCCTATAAATAACATGTTATATATGTTCTATATATATATATATATTGTTTTTTTTTTACCAAAATGGAAACATGCTACTTTATAAATCTCTCCCTTTCCTTACCTTTCCCCCAACCAAAAAAAAAATTTTTTTTTGAGCCATTTTTGGCTACTATATATTTACGTCATCATTTAGAATGGCTGCAGAGATTTGCTAGACATGTAGGTTGTATCCTGATTTTTTGCGAGGCAAAAAATAATAAGCAATACTTTGATGAGCATCTTTGTACACATGATTGGGCACTTGCTTGATTATGTATTAAGGTAAGTGTTTAAATGTAGTAGAATGTATTAGATCAAAGCAGAACATATGTTGAAAGCTTGTGAGACTTGTTGCTATGTTACTTTCCCCAAAGTTTATTCTGATTCCTTATCAGTTCGTTATGTTAAAAGTGGTTTCTCATTGTTTTGAATTGTAGCTTTTCAGGCTGAGCATTTCTCTGTCATGTGCTGGCCACTTAAATTTCCTGGTAAATTGGCTAGTTTGCGTTCTTTTCCCATTTTTCTGTAGAGGTGTTTCTGTTTTGGCTTATTGTTTTGTGAGAGCATTTTATGGCTTAAGGACATGGATTTCTTCTCTGCTTTGTATGCTTTTGCCCAGTAGATTGGAATTTTTATTCAGATTTAATCAAAGGTAAATTAATGAATTTAGTGGGTATGAGCATATTTCTCAATATTGAGTCTTGCTATTTGAGAATAATATCTCACACACTTCTCATGTAAGGACATTATAAGGACTAAACATATGGAGTGACATTTTCCCAGGCCTTTCAGTTTGTTGCCTTGCTTCAGAGTAGAACTGCTTTTAAATTATTTGAGAAACTGAGTAGCTTAAGTGTTTTTACCAGCTAAGTGATTGGATTCCATCTGGTTGGTTTTTGAAGTATTCTTTTTAATGATTTTAGCACACTCACCTATTGTTATTCCTTTTCAAAGCTAGTATCTTTGGCTCTTTGAAATAGATTGTTCACATGGGTCTTTATGGCTTTGGGAGTCTGACAATTTTATGATTATGCAAATGTTATTGAGCTCATCTTGATGGATGTTCCCTGAGCCCTTGGCTGATTGCACAGAGACTGCGCCTTTAACTGTCACAGGGTTGGCTAGTGTGACCTTCACATCAGGCTGCGTAAAACATGCTTGCCAGGCATCCTAGGACAATTTGGAGCGGTTGCCTGGGCAACCTCACTTGCTTCTAATCAAATGCCCAAAGGATAACCCAAGTCCCAGTGGGAATGCCTCATCTGAAGAGAGGAACTCTGTCCTTAGCAGTGGAAGTGCATTTGTCAATTTTAGGGCACTTTGCTAATGTTGCGGAGAGACGAGGTTATGCCATGATCTGACAATGAACTTGGGGGAGGGAGAGGATGAAGGAAAAGTGCACCAACAGAACAGGGATAGAGGAGAAGTTCACATGGAAGTAAGTGGTAGAAATCAAAATAATAAATGCCAACATAAAAAAAAAAAACAACAACAACACTATAGCATAGGCACTGAGAATGAATACCAAAAAGTTATGTTTAGTGAAAAAAAAAAATTCCATGGCCAGTAAGTGAGTATCTGGAGAGGGAATAAAGAATAGTGAAGATTTCTGAAAAGCATACAATAACAATATGGTTTTGTTTTTTTTTTTTCCACTGAAAACCATCTAATGTGTTTGGTCAACCCTGGTCTAAGGAACTAACATTGTTTTCACCTTGTACTCTTCATTGTAGCCTGAGTAAATCACGAGTGATTTTTCTGGAATCAGAATGACGCCACTCAGAATCATAGGACACTTTTACTTGTTAATTCCATGAATCAGCACTGTTACAGATTTGAAACTGGTGTAGTTAAAGTCAATTTGGTTTTTCTTTGAAACAAAACAAATCTACAGTCTACCAAGCTGGTTATCATGACAGGTGTGTTTTAGCTGCTTGGATATGCAGAATGCAGATTTGAGCAGAAAGGCATTGCGTAGCCCTGGGTTGGAAGCCTTTCTGGGGAACATCAGTGAGCCGACCATTCCCTATTCTCAAAACGGTTAGGTGCTTAATTCATCCCATTACATAAAAAACAAACAAGCAAAAAAAGTCTGTGGCTCACTCCTAAAATACCCACAACTGCTCTTAAGACTCCCTTTTTTGAAGATCTCAACCAGGTCCAAGAGAGATGCAAACTTTAGTCAAAACTGGCATACTCAGTACGCGATAAAAGGTGCTGTCCAAGGTAGTTATCCAGCAAGTGTTGGACAGGGATGACATTGTCCAGAAGTCAGACTCTTTGAAAACGTTAAGTTTTGCTCAGATATTTTCTACAGATTGGATTTCGTGGTTGCGGAAAACTGTGGTTTCAGTTAGAGTCCTGGAAAGTAAGGGATGGCATATCCTAAAGGTTTACCTGGAGAGTATTTAATGAAGGAGTTATTTAAAGAGTTGAGGGCAGGGCTCAGGGAACCCCCCAGGTGATGGCAAAGCACTCCACAGGTGGCAGAGGTGGGATCCAACACTGTCTCTAGGCCAGAAGAAATGAGGGAGGAAGCAGTGTGCCTGGGACCCAGTGAGAGCCATGCCCCTGGAGCTGTAAATGTAGATACAGCTACAGGCTGGACAGGGGCGGGCAGGGAGATGGGGGTGAATGCAAATATGTTGACTCCTCTTCCCTCTCTTCTCCTCTCCAGTCTCCTGCTGGTGTCTTTTGTTACCCAGATCCATCTGGGAGCTAGAGTAAGGGATCCTGGGTGATGCAGTTTATAGAGGTCAGTTTCCTAGAGCCAGAAGGGCAGAGAAGGCTGGATTATGGATCTGGGGCGGGGAAGGGCAGATGGAGACTAACTAACACCGTATATAAATCTTCTATTCTCTGAGGATCTCCTTGCCCTTTGGAAGCATAAACATTTGGAAGAGAAGTTATTTATAAAAGAATGTCTTTTACAGGAGATGTGTAGCAGATCAGAGACACCAGTGAGTCTTATGACTTTCCCAGCTGATGACTTCCTTTTTTGTGCTCCACTGAGTCTAGTGCATACTGTACAATTACTGTTATTTCTTTATATGTGCATGTCTCCCTCTCTAGACCTCAGGTCCTTATTATTACAAACTTCCTTTTATATGTCTTAGTTTCCCTGCATCTAGCCTAGTGCCTAGCATTTAGTAGAAACTTGTGTGTGTGTGTTTTGAGAGAGTGCATGTGAATGAGAAATCATGGGGGAGGGGCAGAGGGAAAGGGAGAGAGAGAACCTTAAGCCGGCCCCACACCCAGCTCCGAGCTCAGCCCACTGCAGAGCTGAATTCAGGGCTCCATCTCAAACCGTGAGGTCATGACCTGAGCTGAAATCAAGAGTTGAATGCCTTCTGGATATCCCAGAAGGATCAAAATTTTAAATGTCAGGAAGAAAGCTTTAAGACTTGGGAGTAGGAAAGGATTTCCTAAATGTTTTCATACTTTTAGTCTTTAGAGAAGATTTCTTAACATACAAAGAAACATTTAATATAAAAGAAAGATTGACAAATTGGACTCTATTAAAATTAAGAATTTTCTTCATTTAAAGAAGACTTACTGAAATTACATGATGCCTGAGATTTGCTTCAGTATAATTTGTGGGAGGGGAAATAGAGGTATAGATGAAACAAGATTGGCCATGAACTGATCATTTTTGAAACTGGGGGGGTGAGTACATGGGGTTCATTACACTAAGCACACAGAAGATGAAAGGATTAATAGAATATACAGAAAAGTCCTGCTGATCAAAAAGAAAAGCATGGTGGCTCAGTTGGTTAAGCGTCCGACTTCGGCTCAGGTCATGATCTCACGGTTCGTGAGTTCGAGCCCCGCGTCAGGCTCTGTGCTGACTGCTGAGATTCGGATTCTGTGTCTCCCCCCTCTCTGCTCCTCCCCCACTCATGCTCTGTCTCTCTCAAATAAATAAATAAATAAATAAATAAATAAATAAATAAATAAATAAAAAGTGCTAGGGCAGATGGAGACCTAGAGGATCTCACACCTGCTGGTAGATTGGTGCAAGTACCTTAGAAAATAGTATTGGCATTATCTCATAAAGTTGACCACATTTCCAACATTTTACTCCTAAGTATATTTGTAAAAGAAATTGTTGCACATATGCACCAGGAAATATGTGTGGAAGTATTTATGGCAGCACTGTATATGACACGAAAAGCCTGGGAACACCCAAAATGTCTGTGGGCAAGAGAGTAGTTGAATGAACTGCAGTATATTCACCCCATGGGACACAATTCACGAGTAAAGCATAATGGAAGAGTTACAACATAGATGAGTCTTACCAATATAAAATGAAAAAATATCACATATAGTTCCTTTTCTGTAAATTTAAAAAGAACTAAAATCATAACTATAGGTTTTAGGAATACATATAGATGAGATGAAAATATATAGAAAGGAAAGCAGTAGAATATTGAGGACAGGATTCAGGATGGTTGTTACCTCAGGTAGTGGGAACCAGGAAGATGAGACCAGGAGGGCCATTTGGACAGATAAGTTACTGTCGAAGTCTGAGTTTTATGTCAGGTGAAGGGTTCATGGTTGCCTATCACAGCATTAGAAATGAAGAATGAGTGAATGGAGGCAGCGTGCATGGCCCCGAGATGTGAATGTGTCTCATCTCAAGATGGTGATTAACTCAGTTCTGTGCAGTTGAGGTTGAATAAAACAAGAAAGGAGGATTAGGATGAGTGGAAAGGGAACAGCAGCATAGTACATTTACCACTAGGAATTTGGAAATTATACATTTTGCATAGGAGGATAATCAGGGGTTAGGCTAAACAGTTGTTACAAAGAGACACAAATAAGATGAACTGCCCAAACAAGATGGGTGATCTCTTTCCCATTTCCTCTCCCTCATTCACATAATAGTTTAGATCATCACCGTTCAGTAAATATGTGTGAGTCACATATGTCACAATGTGAGATTTCTTAGTAGCCACGTTAAAACGGGAAAAAGAAACAAGTTTACATTAGTTTTAATAACATATTCTTTTTAACTCAATATAGTCAAAATGTTATTTCAACATATAATCAGTAGGAAAAAACACTGATGAGATATGTTACATTCTTTTTATCTTACTAAGTCTTCAAAGTCTGAGATATTTTACACTTATAGTGCAGCTCAGCTTTGACACTAACTTTTCATCAGAAATACTTGATCTGTATTTAGATTTCATGATTTGAAGTTCTACATTTTTTATTTTTATAATTTTAGATTTGAAAGTTTACAGTTGAAAAAAGTAGTGTCACATATTCAAGATGTTCTAAATATACTTAAGGTTGTCATTAACTAAGTCAAGTATTGGAATTTAAGTTGATTAAAATTAAATAGCATTAAAAATTCATCTCTTCATCTCACTAGCCACTTTTCAAGTGCTCAGTAACCACATGTGGCTAGTGTCCACCTTAATGAAAGAGTGCACCTGGTGCTCCCCAGCCTCTTGCACCAGATCAGCAGTGTTAACATCACTTGGGAACTTGCTAGAAATGCAAATCGTGAATCAGAAACTGTGGAGGTGGACCCAGCCAGGTAATTCTGATACACACTAAAGTTTGAGAACCATGGGTATAGAGGTCTTCAGAGACCTGGGCTCTAAAATGTTCCTGTACCATCATAGTCTTGCCCTCATCTGTAGGGTAGAAGCTGGCTGGCTAGGACCCCTTTTGAATCCTACCTGTAGGAAGGTAGGGGACTAGGGAGGAGGAATGCAGTGGGCAAGCACTTTCCTTTTTTTAAAGTCTGAGAGCCAAAAATGCATACCTCCTCACATCCCTTTGAGTATAACTAAGCAGCCATTACCTAGCTGCAAGGGAGGCTGGGAATTGTAGACTAGCTGGCTGTGTGCCAACTAAAACTCGTGGAGGTAGTTCTGTTTCTGAAAGGAAAAGGTGGAGAATGGACCCTAAAGCAATCTGCAATCTCACCATAATCGTTGGGTACAGTTTGATTTATTTTGCCACCTAGAGCGTAGCCTTGGTTTTATTATTTCACACTATGTGATCCTCATTGGTATATTGGTTTCTTGGAAAAGTAAAATAGACAAAATAGGGATACATATAATGCCTGAGGAAGCCTTAAAGGTGCTATGAATTATGTGTAAACTCGAAATGTGCCGGAGAGAAGTTGAGTCATTAAGATCAGCCCCTGACCATCCTCCTTTGAGGCAGAGGCTAGGCACAAAGTGGTACATTGTGTGCACAGCAGAATTTACCCCTAGGTGAGATATTCAAGGGCAAGTATATGATTGGTTCTACTCTACTCCATAGTGATAATAATCATTGACTAAGTTGCCTACTTTCTTGCTCTCAGGGTTTAAATAACATGTTACATTTTGTTCTTGTTTCTGTTGTCTTGAAATCACCTGGGTGGGGCTCCTTATTCCCAGAACACTGAGTTTCCACTCAGCCCACCACTTTATTCTGGACTAACAGCTCCCAATCCGTCTTCCAAAAGTAGCCCCAGCAATACCCCTCCTCACTTCCTTTCCATGCTGTGTGGTGGAGGTGGGGCCCGTCCTGAGCCTCAGGTATTCTTGTTTAACTGCTCTCACTAAGAAACAGTGCACCGTGACTCAGCATGTGTGATTTTTAAAAACTACCACATAATGCGTTATTGTGACCGACATCGGATAACAAATAATTACATAAAGAGATTTCCTAATGGCTTGAATAGAAACAGCCTATGGTATACTGCCTGGAATGTGTTCATTTTCATAATATTGAAAACTGTAAACTCTTTTATACTCTTTACAGTTCTTCAAGCACTTTGAAAACAGCTGATTCAAGACACGTGTTTAATATTAAGAGTGTAGAAATAAGAAGTGTTGTTCCTTCATTCTTTGGGTAGATGTGAAATCAGGACCTCTCCTGTTTAAAAAAAAAAAAGGCGAGAAAATACAGGGAATCCTTGAATTGCCTTCAGCAATGAAATACACGGTAAAAGTGAAATTAGACAACAACTAGTTGTATTGATGAATTTCTTATTCCTATAAAATGGCCTTGCTCTCTTGAAACTTTGGCCATTTCCATTGGCTTTGCTTGGCCTTATTTTATCATGGCTACTTCCTCAGAATTGGCTAAGGCTTCTCAATGGGATATGAGCGGGACTCCTTCATTTCTGGCAGTTCTGTTTTCAATGTAAATTCATCCACAAGAATTGGAATTATGGTGAATATTATTACTTGCTTTAGTTGGTCGTTAAAATGTGTAGTGTCAGATTAAAAACCTCATCAAGAACCCTGGACCCTTAATTTCTCTCACATTCTCAGAGCGGTCCTGGGGGACCCTTGCCCTCTGGGAGGAAAGGTGGTGATGACATGTGGGAGCAGAGATGGGAATTGAATGTTCAGTAGTTGGCGGCAGGAGTTTTGGCCTCGTAAGAGATCTGACCGTGGACAAGCTAATTAAGCTCCCTATTTTCCCATCTTTCATAACAGTACCTACTTCATGGGTTGTTGTGTTAAGATGATCCACTTATGATAAGCTTAGCATAGTATCTGACACATATAAGTACAGTACCTTATGAGTACCAGCAATTAATTAGTATTATTATTCACAGTAGGTGCCGTTCTAAAGACCCTGAAAGTACTCTTGCTGGTACACTTTATTGAGACAATAATAATTCTCTAGGACTAGTTTTTCTCCTTTTCTCTATAACTTACTTTACTCAGCTTTCTATAGTCTTATTTTTAATTTTTTTAATGTTTATTTATTTTTGAGAAGGAGAGGGAGAGGGAGAGAGAGAGAGAGAGAGAGAGAGAGAGAGAGATTATGGGTGGGGGAGGGGCAGAGAGAGAGGGAGACACAATCTGAAGCAGGCTCCAGCAGGTCTGAGCTGTCAGCACAGTTTGACATGGGGCTCGGTCGGGCTCACAGACCACGAGATCATGAACTGAGCCAAAGTCGTCGGATGCTTAACCGACTGAGCCACCCAGGCACTGCACCCCCCCACCCCCCAACTTTCTACAGTCAAAAAATAATGTTCACTCAGTATTAGATTAATAGGAGAAAATGCATATTTTCCTAACAGTTCTTAATGTGAATTATAATATATATTTGAAGTCATATCATTTACTCAGTTTCTATGGTACATGTTGTAACACTGCTTTGGAGAGTAAAACAATAATGATGACAATAACAACGATTGCAGCTTTTGCACTTACATCTGAATTCTTATGGAACGGGAGGAGAACACGTGTCCAATGCAGGTTAACATTGCTGAAGATTTCACAAGTTGTGAATTGTCGACTTTCCTGGATGTCAGTCCTGTTAAATAAATAGTATTTCAGGCTATAGTATAACCCACTGGCATGTTACCAAAGTGCTGTATAGCTATAGATAGATACTTTTTTTTTTTAAACTTTTTTATTTGAGATAATTAGAAATCACAGAAAGTTACCAAAAAATGTACAGGAGGTCTCATGTACCTTTCACTCAGTTTTCCCTTAAGGTAACATCTTCCCTAACTATAGTACAGAGCAAAACCAGGAAATTAACATTGGTACAATCCATAGAGTTTTTCAGATATGCAGGTATTTTCTTTTAGTATGTAACTTGTCTTTTCATTCTATTCATGGGATATTTTTTTTTTTTACTCGTTTTCCACTTTTTTTTTTTTTTTAATGTTTATTTATTTTTGAGACAGAGACAGAGCATGAACAGGGGAGGGTCAGAGAGAGGGAGACACAGAATCCGAAACAGGCTCCAGGCTCTGAGCTGTCAGCACAGAGCCCGATGCAGGGCTGGAACTCACGGACCGCGAGATCATGACCTGAGCCGAAGTCGGCCGCCTAACTGACTGAGCCACCCAGGCGCCCCATCATGGGATATTTTTGTAGAGCAAAAGTTTTTAATTTTGATAAGGTCCCATTTATCAATTTTTTTTTCTTTTTATGGTCTAGGGTTGTATTTCTCAAAAGCATGTCCAAACAGTACCTGCTTTGGCATCATCTCAAATGCTTGCTATAAAGCCCATGTGCTTGGGCCTCTCCCCATACATTCTGAATCACACTCTTAGGGATGGGGTCTGATAGTCTGTCAATTTTAGAAACTCCCTAAGATCTGAGAACTGCTGATTCAGAGAGTTTGGCCTTGAGTCTTTTTTCTTCTTTCTCTACTTTGTCTGTGACTCCCCCCATTCATTTTTACCACTTGCATTATCAAATACATGTGGATAACGTCCACACCAACCCTCTGACGAACTCTGGATTAGGTGCCCTGCTGGATACTCTCTGCTGCTGTACAGAGAAAGTCTTTAATAAATGATTAAAAGATTATTGGTTAGATGTTACTTTCCTGGACCCCTGTTAATAGGATGCAGTAGAATAAGGGCCATCCTAATTATTATTTATACATTGTCTGTCAAAAAGGCAAGACATTGGTCCTGATGCTTGAAATTACTTATTTATATCATATTTGGGGGGAGGCAGGAGAGGGGAGGGATGTAGTTACATAAATAATCTTGGGATTATTTGTTTCTTTTGCTATTTGGTCTTATTTTTTACCTCCTCTTCCTTTCATTAGAGCAGATAATTTGATATAACCTCTATTTGGAGAAAAATTCACAACACTTGATGAACACCAAGATTTCTATGTTTTAACAACCTAATATTTAGATATTTTGTTGCTTTTTAAACATTTTTAAAGTATTTTTTTCACTAGCATAAAGAACTATTTGTGGGATGTCTCTAATGGCCCTCTGAAAAATGGCAGTTTCATGTCTGGATATTTATTTGATTTTGGAATGTAATTAGAACCTTATTAAAATATCAGTTTTAGAATGTTTCAATTTTATATCATTTGTTTGAAGTAGTTAGGCAAGTCTTCTTTATTTAATATTTAATAAATTAAACTCTCCTTTTGTGTGTTCTTCTGAGTCATTTGCTCTGTTCAATCCATGTTTCTGTTTGCTACAGTCCCTTAAAAATTGAATTGTCCTGGGGCACCTGGGTAGCTCAGTTAGTTAAGCGTCCAACTCTTGATTTTGGCTGAGGTCATCATCTCATGGTTTCATGGGATTGAGCCCCGTGCTGATCTCTGCACTGACAGCACGGAAACTTCTGGGGATTCTCTCTCTCCTTCTCTCTCTGCCCCTACCCCTTTACTTGTGTGCATACTCCCTCTCTCTCTCTCTCTCTCTCTCAAAAAATTAAATTGCCCCTTTAAAATTATAGGGCATGCTGTAACAGGCCTTGTGTTAAAACATAGCAGCTGAAATGAGGGCAAAATATAAATTTGTTTCTTGTATCTTGATCTTGGAAGAAAATGCTAAGTTTAGGAAATAGCCCTTACCGGTGTTTGTGTCTTCGGACAGTACGATCAATTAGAGTTTAGAGGCAAGAATGAAAGCTAATTTTGTCTTGGTTGTAAAGTTGGATTCACTTGTTACCACAGTAAAGAATAGTGATAGCTGTAGGCCATGATGTCCATCCTGTAATAAGGACTATTATGTGCTACCATATCATGATAGAATCTTTTTCAATGTGCAACTCTTAGAAGAGTTTGATGTCAAAGAGATTCGATTTCTACCAGCCAGCCCCGGTGACACAGTCTTTACTAACTTCATATGGTCACGTCACTGACATGTGCTGTGGGATGTACAAGGGGACCTAGTGACAGTGTGATTGGTGCACCTAAACAGAGACCTGTTGTTAAGTGGTCACCAAAAACTGACGCTGGTAGGAATATATTAAGGATGGTGCGATATAGGAAGCCCGGGTCCTCCCTGCCACCCTTAGATGTCAAAAATAGTCTACAGCCATTTACAGGCATGCCTTTGTCTTGGACCTCATCATGATTTGAAACAATTTATCATCCAAGATCTGAGACCTCAGAATTACCATCTTGACCTTGGCTTCCTATCACTCCTTTTCTGTTCAGTCTTCTTCCTACCCAACCTGTGCCCAGCCTCCTTTCTGTCTTCTCAGTTCATCTGGTTTAGATTTCATTGCCTTGGTGTGGACCTCAAGTAAGCCAGTTCAGCAGAGCTGTCTAGTCTAGGTTACCTTTTGTCCTCTTCTTGAGTTATCTGGTCAGTCCTGACCTTGAGAAAACCCTGATGTTACTCTCTTATCTTTTGCTCTAAGGATAAATGACTTTTTTTTTTTTTCTGTAAATATTCAGGAAACTGAGTTGGTTTTTTTTTTTTTTTTCTCCTACCAATTCCTCATAGGTACTTGGTAAGCCTTTTGTGTTCCTCTAACTGCTTCACCCACATAGGGGCTGTTCCAAGTGTTTTTTCCTCTCAGGACCCTACTTCCACCCCCATATTATGCAGTTCCTGCTGCTGATTTTTCTAAGGAGATAGATCAAGGCCATCCAATATGAGTTCCCTTAACTTTCATCTTTCATCTTTTTGGTCTCCAATCCTCTGTATTTACTGTTGTCTCTGCTTCCATTCCCTGTTTCAAACAACTTGGGAAGGTCTTCTCTTTTCCAGTGCTCATCTACCTGCTTCTGCCCTTAATCAAATACCTTCCACTCTTTTGAGACCCTGATTTGTCATTACATCCTTCCGTTTTTTGTAACTTAAATTTCATAGCTTCTTACGATGTGAAAACGCTCAGATCTTTCTGATCTTTTAGAGTAGGATTTCTCAGTGATTGGCCGTTGATATTTTGGGCAACATCAGCATTTCGTGCTGGATGATTCTTTGTGGTAGGGGTCAGTCCTGTGTATTGTAAGATGTTTAGCAGCAACTTTGGCCGTTACTCACCAGATAGCCAGTAGCACTCTGGAGTGTCCCCAGACATTGCCAATATCTCTCAAGGGGCAAAATTGCCCCTGGTTGAGAACCAACACCTAAGAAATTCTTGCAACCAGGCCAATCCATCCATTGTTCTTCTGCTCT
Source organism: Panthera leo (assembly GCF_018350215.1). Taxonomy (NCBI): domain Eukaryota; kingdom Metazoa; phylum Chordata; class Mammalia; order Carnivora; family Felidae; genus Panthera; species Panthera leo. The sequence goes on from NC_056686.1 coordinate 165,309,559, forward strand.
TCTTTTCATTTCCATCATCACCAAGTTTCCCTGTGGACCACTCAATTCTTATCTCCACCCCCTCACCACCCAGTCAGATCTGAATCAGACTTCTGACACTACCCCTTACTGACAATGCTCTCAGAGGAATGAAGTGACCTCCTGGCAGCCAAACCCAGTGAGTGGCCTTTTCTCGGTTCCTCAGTTTTCTGAAACTTTTGACACTGTGTCCTCATTTTTGGTTTCCATTTTATGTATTCTTTTTGGCTTTCTTCTTAGCTCCCTGTCTCCTTTAGATCTCCTTTCTCCTAGACTTTCTAAATATAGGGACTGCTCTCTGTGTAGGCCTCTGCTGTATTCTTTTTCATGGTTCTCATCCCTTCTCATGTCTCTTCTGGTCACTGCTATGCAGATGACTTCTAAATATAGATTCCGTCTCTCAGCCTCACTCTAGGCTTACATGTCCTTTTGCCTTGTGGGTGTGTCCATCTGATCTTCTACCTGACACACTAACTCAATATATTTCAACATGTTCAAAAACAAGCTCCTTGCCTTCCCTCCTTTCATTGATTCCCATTAATGGGACCACAGTCCTTTGTATTAGTGGCTCCCCAAATGCTTTTGGTTGTACACCACATCACTAAAAAGTTTTTGTGCATGTCATATCCAGAGTATGATATTTATTAATAAATTTTATGCACACACATAGTATTAAGTTTTAGAACATGAAGTAGAAATTTTACAAAGGTTAGGAAAGATGAACTTAATACTTAAAATTTTACAATAAACCATTGTTTTTTTTTTTTTTAAGCTTATTTATTTTGAGACAGAAAGCTCAAGTCAGGGAGGGGCAGAGAGAGAGAGACAGAGGGAGGGAGGGAGGGAGGGAGAAAGAGTGAGAGAGAGAGAGAGAGAGAGAGAGAGAGAGAATCCCAAGCAGGCTCCACGCTGTCAGCATAGAACCTGATGTGGGTCTCGAACCCACAGACTACGAGATCATGATCTGAGCTGAAGTCAGATGCTTAACCGACCAAGCCACCCAGACACCCCAAAACTGTTTTGTTCTTTAAAACATTAATAACTTAATATACTTCATTTTTAAAATCGAGATTTAATATTTGTTATACTGAAGTCTAAGTACAGTTTATTTAGATTCTTGATTTTAATGTTGTCTTAGTTGAAAAAGATACCCTGCAAACGTGTGGATTCAAATAGAAGAAGTATATTATTGGCTATACTTATGAAATCATAATTCTTTTTTTTTTAAGTTTATTTATTTTGAGAAAGAGAGACAGCATGAGTTGGGGAGGGACAGAAAAAGAGGGAGAGAGAGTAGCCAAGTAGGCTTTGCACTGTCAGTACGCAGAGCCTGTGGAGGGGCTCGATCCCACAAACCATGAGATCATGACCTGAGCCAAAATCAAGAGTCAGACACTTAACTGACTAAGCCACCCAGGTGCCCCTGAAATCATAATTCTTAGGTAGTGTGGTGGTTGTTAGGGATTCAGGAGAGAAGGGAATGGTGGGGGGGATATTGTTTAATGGGTACAGAATTTGAGTTTTTCAACATGAAAAGAGGAGGTGGATGGTGGTGATGATTGCCCAAAATGTAAATGTGCTTAACACCATTGCACCATATAATTAAAAATAATTTAGATGGCAAATTTTATGTTATGTCTTTAACCACAATTAAAACTAATAATTTAAAAAGTGTTTGGCAGAGAACTAGTCACATAGTAATTACTTAATAAAAGTCACTGTTAATATTGCTATTATTTTTGTTATTTTTCATATTTTTTAATGTTTACTCTTGGGAGAGAGAGAGAGAGAGACAGACAGACAGAGCATGAGTGGGGGAGAGGCAACGTGAGAAAGGGACACAGAATCTGAAGCAGGCTTCAGGCCCTGAGCTATCAGCACAGACCCTGACGTGGGGCTCGAACTCATGAGCCGTGAGATCATGACCTGAGCTGAAGTCAGATGCTTAACTGACTGAGCCATTCAGGTGCCCCAATAATTGCTATTATTATTTCTATACCACTGTCATTCGTAATTGTCCCCATTGGCCCATTCATATTTGTCAGGCAGTGTCCTCATTTGGGTTCAGTAACTGATTACCTTACTGTAATCAGCTTCTTGAGAAGCTGTGTTTTTAAGTGGGTTCGATGTGGGAAATGTGCACTCAGAGAAGGAAAAGGGAACACTTGGTCTCAGTCTTTCACAGCTAAGACTGTGCCTTTTGCTTGCCTGCTTAACCAACACTATTTGACTCTTCTGATCTCATTTCACAAAATAGCTGCCTTTCCTTTCTTTCTTCATTGGCTACCAGTAACCTTTTTGAGCAGTTGTCCAGCTCAGAATCCTACTTTCCAGTAAAATGTAATCACAATTCCCGTATCGCTCCTGGCTTCACTGTCTGCTCCTCCTAATACCCCCCTTTCCGCGTGAATCAGCAGATGTGGATGACGTCATCTTTTTATTTGGCCGTCTTGCCTGTGTTAAATGTCGCCCTGCCAGAAGTCGAGCGTGGTGAGCCTGCTTCTGCAGTTTTTCCTCTTAGGAAATTGGTGGAAACTTTGAATGAACAGAGAATTTTGAATCACAGCAATCTGGTTGAAAAACAGAGGTCAACGCAGGGATCAGATACGGGCTAGGAGTCCCTTACAACCTGAAACCATGAATCAGTGCTTGATACAATAAGTGATTCCATACCATCTTGCAGTGCTTTTCAAAATACGACAAGTTGGCCAAAATGTGAGGATATTGATGCCCTAAGTTTTTATCAAAGAAATAGTAGATGAACTCATTTAATCTAAGTCTTGTCTTAAATGTTAAAAAATAATTTTAAGATTTTATTATGATAGCTGTGAAACAATATGCATAATATATGAACCACAGAAAGTCTTCAGAAATGCATGTGTATTCTCTTATATAAAATTTGTTTATATAAGAATATTGTTGAAATTATTTTCATATGTATTTTGTGTAATTTATTAATATATTCATGTAAGTATATACTTTATAAGATATATGAAACTGATTGCATATATAAAAGTTTACAAAGTCTGTAACACTTTATGCTGGGTTTTTTACAAAGACTTCTCTGCTTTCTTAGAATGTAAATTGCTATAATTGAGAATGAGCACTGTTCACAGTTCTTAGGAAAGATCTGTTTTCCCCTCTCATTGGCCCGCTCCTTGGCATGGTAATGGACTGTATCCAGAGGCAAGTAAGAAGGTGGGAATGACTCGTTCCAAGAAGGCTGGACAAGTTGAGCTACTAATCTAGATTGTCAAGAGTGAAATGGCACATGCCTTACATTTCTGTTTCATTTAATCCCACCACTTACTTGACTTTCCCGTCTGGAGGTCTCATTTAACTTCTTAACGTTTTGGTCAAAACCAGTCTTTTGATCCCTTACTTAGCAGCTAAGCCTCTGCCTCCCACTGTGTCCCTGTCTTTGTATGAGACCTGTATTCAGTCACTTGCTCCAGCCAGAGACAGGATCACCTTTGACGTCCTATTCCCTCCCGCTCTCCCTGCCCGTATTGAACAGTCCTATCCACCCATCTCTAGAATGCATCCCAAACTTATCCTCTTCTTAGAAAACAAAACAAAACCCAAAGATTTCATTTGATTCCAAATTATCTGGCTCTTGCCTACAACTACCACCTCATTTAGTGTCTTCCTCTCCCTCGTACACTCCATCCAAATGCCACTGGTCTTTTTCTCGTCCTTGGTATGTCCAACTCTTTCTTGCCTGAGACCCTTCGCACCTGCTGTTCCCCCTGTCTGGAGTATCCTCTTCCTCTTCCTCTTTTTTTTTTTTTTTAATGTTTATTTATTTTTGAGACAGAGAGAGACAGAGCATAAACAGGGGAGGGGCAGAGAGAGAGGGAGACACAGAATCCGAAACAGGCTCTAGGCTCTGAGCTGTCAGCACAGAGCCCGACGCGGGGCTTGAACTCATGGACCGTGAGATCATGACCTGAGCTGAAGTCAGACGCTTAACTGACCAAGCCACCCAGGTGCCCCTCCTCTCCCTCTTTGACTTCAGTGTTAGCATAAATGCTAGTTCCTCTGAGAAGCCTTCTCCTCCTTTCAAGTTAAGTTAGGTCCCTCTCATTTTTTTTTTTATAGTAGTATAACTTTTTTCCTTCTAGCATTTAAAATTTATAATCATATGCTTAGCTACTTATTTATTTATTTATCCATTCATTCATTTATTTTGGTCTCTCTCATTAGACCATAGATCCATGAGAGCAAGGACAAGTCTGTTTTAACACCACATTCCCAGCTCCTAGCACTTTGTCTGACACATAATAGGGGCTCAGTGCATTGCATGAATGAATAAATGAGTGTCTTTTTATAATAAGAGAATAATAATAATATCACAGTCCTAACATTTTCCCTTTGGGTGTAAAAAGGAAGTAGGTAGCTTTCTTGAATTGAAGGTGTTCAATAGATGGTGCTACTACTATATGCTTTTTTTTTTAAATGTTTTTATTTATTTTTGAGACAGAGAGAGACAGAGTATGAGCAGGGGAGGGGCAGAGAGAGAGGAAGACACAGAATCTGAAGCAGGCTCCAGGCTCTGAGCTGTCAGCACAGAGCCTGATGCGGGGCTCGAACCCATGGACTGTGAGATCATGACCTGAGCTGAAGTCGGACACCCAACCGACTGAGCCACCCAGGCGCCCCTACTATATGCTTTTATACTTTCACGTGATTCTGAATATCCGGGTGTCTGCTATTCGGAGGGAGACTACTGCTTATGCTTATTTCATGGTTCCTGACACTTGGTTAGCAATTTAATTTTAAATCACTACTGAGACTTGCCTCAAATGGAAAAAAAGACTTTATCTAGGTTGTTTAAAATGTATGAACTTTACTGTACTATGTAGTTCAGCAAAAATAATTTGCTTCTTTGGTAGTGAAAAAAAAAATGTATTTTCTCTACATGTGTAATCCTCCCCCCACCCCAACCAAAGTGCTAAGTTACAGGTGTAATATTATCTCTGTAATAAAAAGATCTTGATTGAATGGTAGGTAAGGCTGTATCAGCCATATTAAAATGTACTTTTCCAGAGTATGCTCCGTTTCAGAGGTAACGGGGATGCAAATGAGACATGACATGATGGATTTGACTGCCGCAGCTTCTTACTCGATGATGCCACAGAATTCAAGCTTGTCTCCCGCTGCTAGCGGGTTTCTGTAGAACCATGTGAGAGCCATGTGGGCAGACCCTGCCTCCTGGCTCGGCTGGGATGTGGTGGTTGATTTTCTCTAGGTGCCTTTTCTGGATGCAATGGCTACGTGCGCTTGGAACATGATATCTTACTGTTTTCTTCTTAATTAAAAAAAAAATCAGTGTAACATATGACAACCTTTTCATAATTGTACTTGTGCTCATTTGGAAATGCTGTTACAAAGTGTATGTAGTTGAACTCCGTTTCAGTGTGCTAGGAGTCTTCACTAAAAACTCAGGCTGGGAACCTACCCCAGGTTTAGAGATGATGGTTTCATGTGCCGTGGTGTGGGACATAGAAAGCAGTTCAGCCATATGCCCTTCATGAAGACAAGGTTGGTTCTTAGTTCAAGTGTGTGATAAACACCTGTACAAAATACTGTGTCAGACCCTCTGTGGGATGCACACAGAATAAGTAAATATTACCTCTAGCAAGAAACAAGTATATGTGGAATAATTAGATCCATTAATTTATGCCACAGGGCTGGTCTGCCTTCAGGGTACATCCACACAAATAGCGTGTTTTGGAGACCTCACACTGACACTATGAAGTAGGTCGGGGTGTGTGTGACTGGTATTGTCACACCTAATTTACCGATGGGTAAACTGAGCTTCGGATAAGTTAGGATGTGTTTGTTCCCAGGGGAACAAGTGGGGAGTGTCAGAACTGGCGCACCCAGCTGTGTCTTAGACTCTAAGCCCCCAGCCTTGAATTCCGAAGTACACCCTAGAGGGATTCAAAGAAGGAAAAGCCATTCACGTTGCCACTGGGATGCTGGCCTAAGTGAGGTCTCCACACGGCGTCTGCACTCCTTGCTGTCACAGTTTTGGAAGGGACCCTGAAAGCTACCTTTGCAGCATCCATTCTGACCGTGGCTCCTTCCTCTCTCCTCGCACTATCACCTATCTCCTCTTTTTGGTATTTGTGCAGTTTTGACCTTACCACTGGCCGTTCTGTTTTTCTTCCCTTCACCGTGAGTGCATTTCCTGATCCTCCTTTATGAATGCCATTCACTCCTCAACCTGAAACGGTTTCTCAGTAGGATCACCAGTGGTGTCTGAGGTTCCTGTTTTTGAGCCCTCACTCTCTGTGGTGTCTGTACAGTCTGCCTCTGGGGACCAGCTGCCATTTCCAGAATGTCTCCTCTGGTGGCTTCTGGGCACCTTCTCTTTTGGCCACGTTCCTGCTGCTATTTTTGTCTTCCGGTACTCTTCCTCCACTTCTGCCCCTTAAAATTTGAAACTTCCAGAGTTGTTGCATGGTCCTTGTAGACACGAGCACTCAATTACTCATGGTCCATTTCTAAATGTCCAGCAGCCACCCCGTCACCAGAGAGATGACCACCCCCAGGATCTCCAGTTCCTGCCCCCTCCTACAGTCCCACCGAGTCTCTAGATCATATCTCGCAGTGCCCAGCATGGAGCAGATATTCTTTCCACCTACTATGGAGCCATTCTCTAGCTTCCCAAAATAGAAGCTTTGGTGTCTTCTTTGTATGGGATCATCAGGAAACCTTGATGCTTTTATCTCAGAATTATTTATTACGGCCCGCTAATTAGCCTCCCTTTCAGTCTCGCCACACTCTATAACCTCCTCCATTCCGCTTCTAGAGTTACCTCCTGTACAGTTTAGTCTGATTATATCACTCTCCTTACTAAAGGTCCCCGACTCCGCATTTGTCCTCCCTGCAGGGCGAGAGCCATTGCCATTGACAGCCACCAGCAACTGTGTCCTCCATGCTTAGACGCTCAGAAGTGTGTGCAGAATGAATGAATCCAGTTCAGTCTCTCTGATCAACTTTATCTCCCTGTGACCTGCCCCTGTGCTGTTGTGTACCCAGCTCCTCGCCATTTATCACGCATGTCCATTTTTAGATTTTTCTTCCATGTTCCTTATTGAATTTCAACTCACATCTATTTTCTCTTGGGCACCTTAGAACTTTTCAGTTCTGACGAAAAAGTTCCTCTGTCTCTTTCTTTGCTTTCTTTCTTGAATTCAGTCGACTCTCCTCACATTTCTTCCTTTTCTGTCCTCGTCCATTTCTGTTGTTAATTTTTGTATGTCTGATTCTAGGTGTGTTTTCAGTTCTCCAAATGCTTGTGTGATGAGGATATTTAATTCAGTTTGGAGTGTTGCTAGAGTTTCCTTCTGCTTCGTGGTTTTCGGTGGGGAGAATTTTCAGCAGCTACGTGGTTTGGTTCTGACATTGTTCTATTCCTAAGCATTTCAGCGGTGCTTTTCTTGGTTCAGGAGCTCTCATTTCTGTCAGAGGTGCTGTTTCTTCAGTGTGTGACAGTGGTGGTGGATGGTGTGTTGCAGGATTCTTACTCTCTCTCTGTTCCTTCTCTGCCATAGCAGAGGCACAGAGAGCCTCTAGTTCCTTCTCTCCCAGAAGCAACACTTCTCTGAAGCCTGTGGTCTCTCTCACCTAGTGCTTTCCTCACATGGAGCTGGTGCTGAGAACTCCCAGGTCTCAGGCCTGTGTGGGATACGTGGAACTTGGTACAGGACTTTTCCTCTTGGGGGGGTGATGTTGTCTGGGCTTCTTCCAAGTCCTCTCTGTGCCCCTGTTTTCCTTTTCACAGTTGCCTCTCCTCACACTCACTGGTTTGCAGCAGCAGAAGAAGCTCTTTTTGGAAATTGGTATTCCCTTTGACACGGGTAATTTGAAGTATGTGGTATTTTGTGTCCCTAATCGTAACAAATGGCTTGGGTCTTGTGAGGAGGTTTGTCATCTTGTTGATTTTGTAGTCTTTTGGGAAGAAGGTGTAGAGAGATTGGGATCCATGCAGCCACCATGGTCCTCTAAACTGGAAAGCTTCTCAGGGAAAGTTACATTCCCCCCAGTTTTTTATTTTATTTTATTTTATTTTATTTTATTTATTTTTTTAAATGTTTATTTATTTTTATTTTTGACAGAAAGAGAGTCAGCTGGGGAGGTGCAGAAAGAGAGGGGGACACAGGATCTGAAGCGGGCTCCACAACGACAGTAGGGAGTCCCATGTGGGGCTTGAACTCACAAACCTGAACAGAGAGATCCTGACCTGAGGGGAAGTCAAAAGCTCAACCCACTGAGCCATCCCAGCACCCCTCCCCCTACTCTTAGATGAGAAAACTGAGACTCAGAAAATCTAAGTAACTCGGTCAAGATTGCACAGATACCAAGAACTAGGATTTAAGGAGAATTTCTTCTTTTGCTTATATCAGAGGAAGTTTAATCTGCTATTATGAAGCTTATTTATGGTTTAGCAGAGAGGCGATGTAAGTTTTCTTGATAAATTTTTAAAGTCCTGTGGGGAAGTAAAGGCCCTCTGAAAATATTTAATGTTTCTTTCAAAGAAATTTCAGGTTCGGTCGTGACTGTGATGGTATGTAAATATGTACAGACTGAAAGTTTGTGTGGCTTTATCTTCTTATAATGAAATGAAATTTTTCCTGTGATCGTCTCTTGGTGCATACTGTTGAAGATTCAACAAAGAATGTTATCTGTTTTGTAACTGTGATGTTGGTTGTTTTAGGCTTAGAAAAGCATAGCCACTGGTCGGGAATGTTTCATTATGGAAGGATCAGTAAATATCGCTCTCCATGTATACAACAGTGTCACGTTCCTTTTACTGTGAGGATGGTGATGGAGACATTTGTATCAAGACTTCAGTCTTAGAGTTTTTCGTGAACATTTCCTTTGGAGATTTGAGGACTAAAAGTGTCAGGTATTTTGGAGGGAGAAATCAGAGTTCTCTGCTTTGTTTCATTTTCTGTCTACATAATTAACATTTACTCATGCTGATATTTTGAAAAAAAAGTACAAAAAAAGAAAATCATCTGAAATCTCATTATCTAGAATCAACTGTTATTGATTTTCTGGGATTGTTTGCTCTGCTGATTTTTTTTTTCTATTGTATATTATGCATACAAGTTTGTAACCTACTTTTTTGGCATGCCAGTAAAATGTGGACACTTTTCCAATACATTATCTATGGGATGATGTTTATTGCTATACATTTTTCTTTACATAGATGTGCCATACTTTACCTAAATCAGTCTGCTATTATTGATTTAGGTTGCTTGAGGTCATTTTTGCTATTATAACATTACAATGAATGAATACCCTTGCAAACATATCCTTGTATATACTTCAGTCTGTAAGGAGTTACTCTCTTTTTTAAGATTACCATTTTTCTGCTTGGAGAAATAGAATAAAATGTACAGATGCTTTTTATGTCTATTTACTTTCCTTCAACTTTTCATCTTTGTTTTGTGTTTAAGTAACTCCCTACCTGCTCATTCCTTGACCCCTCTGTTTTCCTCCCTAAGAGTTCACTTCTGCATCAAATTACTCTATCTTCTGTAACTCTGGGTACCATGTATATGCTGATGATACCAGATACTGACCTTTTAGTCAATTTATAAGTAAATCTCCAGCTGCTATTATAAAATCTGTAATAAGGTATTTGATTCATAATCTCATAGCAGCACTGAACATTTATCATCCCTCCCACTCTCCCAGCAGGAGAGAGTTCTGAGCTGCAGAGCTGAGCTATCTAACTGCCTACTGGACATCTTGCCCAAGGTCACTGGTAAGACATTTCAAACTTCCAGTGCCAAAAAAAAAAAAAAAAAAAAAAAGCCCTAGCTGCTAATGTTTTTGTTTGTTTGTTTGTTTTTACATTACTGTGTGCCAGGAATCATGCCAAATGTTTTAAATGCATTTGCCCTTTTTATCATCACAACAGCCACATGGGTTTGCCCTAATTCCCATTATACAGGTGATGGAAACAGAGCATAGAAGCTAGTAGAAGCTAGTAAATAGAAGCTAGTAAATCTTACTGTGCTCCTTACAGGTAAGCTGTGTGGTTTATGAAATGGAATTCTTGATGCTTCACCCTATAGTGTCTTCCCGAAGCATTTCTTATCTTGGTAAATGGTGCGTATCTACCCAGGAGCCCATGCCAGAAAGTTGGGAGGCATCCTTAGTACCTGTTTCTCCTTCATTTGTCAGTATCTCCTGTTGATCCTGTTTTCCAAGTATAGCTTGAGTCATGCCACTGTTCTGCACACTACTGTGCACCCACCCCACCCCCCTGCCAAACCAGGCCACTGGCACCTCCTTCCTCAGCCATGCCTAACCCTGCTTCTGTTCCTGCTCCTCTGGACTAGTCCTCACCCACAGGGTAGTCTTTTATTATTTATTTTATTTTATTTTTTATGTTTATTTTTTGAGAGAGAGAGCGAGAGCACGTGAGAGAGTAAGCAGGGAAGGGGCAGAAAGAGAGAGAGAGAGAGAGAGAGAGAGAGAGAGAGAGAGAGAATCCCAAGCAGACTCCACGCTGTCAATGCAGAGCCCCACGTAGGGCTCAGACTCGTGAACTGTGAGATCATGACCTGAGCCGAAACCAAGAGTCGGATTCTTAATAGACTGAGCCACCCAGGCACCCCAAGGGTGGTCTTTTAAATATGCAGATCTAATCCTTCACTGCCCTGTTCGCAGCCTCCCATTGTACTTAAAATGAACAAAACCCCCTACTTTGACTTAGAAGGCCACCTCTTCTCTTCCCAGCCTCACTCTCACCTCCCTTGACTAGGCCACACTCTCTCTTCCTTGGGGTGCCTGCACCTGCCCTTCCTTCTGCCCAAACTTCTCCTCAGCTCCATTCTTCACCTGAAGATCTCCTACCCCTGGTTTCATTTTAAATGTCACTTCTGTAGAACAGCAGCTTCCCCAGATCCTGAATGAGGATCCCCCTTTATATTCTCAGACTCCTGCTATTCATACCCTCATGGCACTGAACACAAGGTATAGACTCATAATCCTAGACTTAGACACATTTATAATATAAGCTGACACTCTGTGGGATTATTTATCTGATAACTGCTCCCCCCCTCCCCCCCACCATCCCCTCACCTGTCAATGCTCTGAGAAGGTTGCATCTGTGTCTGTTTTTTCACCCTTGAACCTCAACCGGAAGGACTATCCTTGGCACATGGTAGGCATTCTTCAAATATCAGAATTTAAAAAGGCATAAACATATTGAGCTCTGGCTGCACCTGAAAGTGAAATGAGCTGGGATGTCTCTCTTCTGTCCAGGGGTGTGGGCTTGTGGTTGATTTTCTGTGTTTTCCAGCAGGAGCCTAAGAACCTCAGGCAGGGACCCACCTTTACGTAAACAAGGGAGTGGTGGGCTCAGGGAGTGGACGATGGTACACAATGGAGGAGTAAGATTCAAAGGATGGAAGAAAGAACCACAGTTCTGCTTCTGTACCAGTGGGAGCCCATTGTGATCCCTAAGAGGGGTTGAAGGATTGAATTAGTCCCAGTTCTTAAAGTTTTTATTTGGTAAACCATCTACTCTGTCAATATTGTGAAGTCAAACTTAGCACCGGTTACTGTGAGTTTTTTTCCTTCCTGCTCCTCTCAACTAGAGGAATGTCTGTGTTTAATTTTCTATGGCATAAAATTTCATTAACTGTGAGTGTGCCATTTCTGCTTACAAGGGCTTTCCGTGGAGCAGAAAGGAGATTACAAGGGGCCCTTCATGCCTGATTACTGCAGAGGAGGTGGTATTCAGCAAGGGCCTCTCAGAGACCATAATATGTCATTCTGGCAGTCTGTCCTCCAAGGCATCTATGGAGGGCTCTTTTTTGGCTCAGAGTAGTTTCGGTTTTGAAGGCAGTTGTTCTTTCTGATCACGCGCCCTTCCTGCCTAAAGCAGCGAAGTCACAGGAGAACTGTGTTGATTTAAATTCTAAATTGCTACAACAGCGACAGTACCTTCATAGGCACTGGCACCAAATGGAGACAATTTCTGTATTCCTGCCCCACTGCATTTTCCTCATCACACCACAAATAATCGTGGCGGCAACCATACTGTGCACATGCTTGTCATGGTGTAGTTTCATGTTGTGAAATGCTCGGAGCAGAAAGTCATGTGCTTTCTCATATGGCCATGCTTGTGTGTTTCTCCTTTGGATCTTCAAGAATGTGTGAGGCCGAAGAGCGGTGTCCTATTGGAACTACTCGTGGCCATAGGAGCTCCTACACCAAAAATGCTCCCTGGACACTTGGAGACTGCAAGGGATTAGCAGAGATTAGCAAACTCTGTAAAGGGCCAGATAGTAAATATTTGGGGGGTTCATGAGCCATATGGTCTGTCACTAACTACTCAACTCTGCTGTTGTCGTGTGAAAGCAGCCATAGACAGTACATAAATAAATGGGCATGGCTGTAGCCCAGTAAAACTTCTGTTACAAAATAAGCAGAGAGCAAGATTTGGCCCTTGGGCCACAGTTTGCCAATGTAATTAGCGTAATTGCCCAAACCAAAACATTTAAAGCAGGGAGGATGATTTGGGCGAAACAAAACATGGGAGACATTTGTTCTTATATGGTCAGTGGTTTTTGTTAAACACATAGGACTGAGTTAAATGCAATCTGTAATCACAGGTAACAACATTGGTTACTTGAGGCTCTTTGAATAGAACCAAATTTGGATATACAGAAGGACATAAATCTTATCCCATTTCTTATAATTAATGTTAATACTTCTAGGTTGTCTTTGGTCAGCCTGAATTAGAGGTCTGCTGTTCCTTCCTTCCTGACTTGATAAGATCATGACACAGCTCCATCTTAGAATAGATTTGGATATTCTGCTAAAATAATATGACCTTTTGGTAAACAGTACAATAGGGATCACCACATGTGATAATGGCCCCTGGTGTGATCACTATGAGGGACCACTAGTTTCTGCAACCTTGAACATTTCTGCAAGAGTAGACTGTGGACAGAATCAATAGAAGGTGGCAAATATCGGTGAACATTCAGGCCACTGTACAGAGAAATTATTATTGCTGAGTTTCGAGAATATAGGTTTCAGGGAATGCTTTTGTTCTTTCTTTTTTTTAATGTTTATTTTTGAGACAGAGAGAGAGAAAGAGAGTGAGAGCGAGTGGCGGGGGAGGGGCTGTCAGCACAGAGCCTGATGCAGGGCTCAAACTCATGAACTGCAAAATCATGACCTGAGCCAAAGTCAGATGCTTAACCAACTGAGCCACCCAGGCGCCCCTCAGGAAATGCTTTTGAAAGAGAAATAGAAATGGATGACAAATTGAGTCGATTGGGGTTTCTGGGGTTTTTTTTGTTTTGTTTTGTGTTTTGGTGAGGAAACTTCCTCCAGGAGACATGAGAATTTCAGATATTGATGATTAACTTTGATATAGGTGAAGGCTTGTTAATAATTCAGTGGTTTGATGGAATTTTAGATCTAGTTCAACCCTTTCCATTTCCCAGTTGCAGAAAGGGAGGTTATCCCTATAATGTCATCCTGCTTATTCTCACAGTTTGTTCTGTTAGCTACATGGTGTATATTCTAAAGGGATAAATTCAGAGCCAGCAAATCAAAAGAGGCTATAACAGTTAGTGTGTTCTTTATGTGCATGTCGATTTTGCTCATCATCATAGCGGAGGTGGGGCTGCGAGTTGCCATATTTAGTAAATAAAAATATAGGACACCAACTTAAATTTGGATTTCAGATAAATAAGGAATGGGTTTTTTAGTATAAAAGTTTAGTACAAAATGCAGTATTTTTTGAGACATGTTTATACTAAAAGATTCCATGTTGATTTGACATTCAGATTTAACTGGATGGTCCTGTATTTTATTTGAACTATCCAAGGGCAATATAAACTGGGAGAAATATAAACTCAGAGCTTAAGTTTAATGGTGAAGGCTTTTACAAGCAGGGTGCTAGCTGGAATGAGAGTTTTAGCTTGAAGCCTTGATTTTTCTTCAGATGACCAGTACTTTTGCTACCGTGTTATATAATGTGTTCTACCATAACAAAAGAATAAGAAGTGAGCAGTTTCAGTCATATTTTTGTTTAGTAATTTCATAAACAGCAGCTCAGATGGTGTTCCTTGGGCCATTCTGAAACCCAGCAGTTGGCAGGGTAGGCCAGCACTTTTTAGAGAAGTCATGTGGAAAAAAACAGACATGGCGTTTGAGGCTGCCTGAGGAGGAGTGCACCAGGTCACTTCATGCAGAGTGGAAAGGCCAGGCTGGAGAACTGACATGTAGGGAGCATGTTCACCTAAACCGGGACTGGGAAGACGTTCGAACACTGAAAGTAGGCACTTGGTACGTATATCTATTATTTGAAGATAAGATTAATGCAAAAGTTGGGGCGCCTGGGTGGTTCTGTCGGTTAAGCATCCAACTTCGGCTCACGTCATGATCTCATAGTTTGTGAGTTCAAGACCCACGTTGGGCTCTGTGCTGACCGCTCAGAGCCTGGAGCCTGCTTTGGACTCTGTGTCCTCTCTCTCTGCCTGCCCCTCCCCTGCTCATGTTCTGTCTCTCCTGAAAATAAACATTAAAATTAAAAAAAAAAGATTCATGCAAAAGAATGTATCTAAGTGACTTTCTTGTAAAGTATATTTTTTGAATTGGAATGTTCTTGTTAAAACATCACTCTGGCATGCTTATTTACTTTGAAACTTGAACCAACAACAGCACACCAGGCCAACCCCTTAGTGTTTTCAGGGTACACACTGACTAGACTAGACTGGGACATTAGGATAGAATTACACCACCTCTCTCTATCTCTGTGTCTCTGTCTCTCTGTCTCCATTTCTGTCTGTCTTTTTCCCAGTACAGGTTGTATTTTGTGATAATTGTAACTGACTAAGGGTAGCATAACAGACAAGTTAATAAAATAAAGGAATGGTCCATATGTCTACCGGGCTTCCTTGGGTTGAATAGTTATGTGCCTTAACATTGGAGAGCCATATGTTTAGCCATATGTTTAGAAGTCCAGCTTTCTAAGTATCATTAGATTCACATTAAGAATGTACTGTTTCTTGTCCCTAATGTTATGATTTTATATGAGCTCATGAACATTATTTTGGACGGTCAAGCTTCAGTGGGTTATGTAACAGTTGAACCTCGATTTTAAACATGTGAATAGATAATTCGTTTGAGTTCCTAAACCACCTTCCTTCTGGAGTGTGCTTTTAAGGTATCTTCTCTCAGCCATCAGGTTGATGTTGGTATAAGACACTCAAACTTTTTCTAAAGGCATAAATTTTTGCATTATTAGGGAGTTATGCAACATATATTTTCTCGTAAATATAAATGACACTTATGTTATCTATCCTTTTGATTTATCAGCTCTATTACTATTTTTTCAAGCAGGAATTATTATTTTTTTTAAAGTTTGACTTATTTAAGTGACCCCTGCACCCAGTGTGGGGTTTGAACTCACAACCCTGAGATCAAGAGTTTCATGCTCCACCAACTGAGCCAGCCAGGTGCCCCAAGCAAGAATTATTGAGAAATGAATAGCTATATCTCATGTTTCTGTTGAAAGAAAAATATTAATGATCTCCTCAAACATTCTAGAATGGATTGTAATCTATTAGTAATTATAAATCTTCATTATTATTTTGTTATATTTATGTATTACTTCACAGCTTAGGGAATTACTTTTATTTCCATTGCCTCACATGATACTTGGCAACAACCCAGAGTTATTTTGAGTGAGGTGTACAGGGATCATCATCCTCAGTTCATAGATAAATAAAATGAGATTCAAAAGGTTGAGATTTGCCAAGCACCCAATAGCTATTAAGTAGTGGAGAGGGGATTAAAGCTCTAGTCTTTTTTAAAGAACATTAGCATGGAAATTTTTAAACATATACAAAGTAAACAGAATAGTATGGTGAACTCCCATGTACCTATCCTCCAATCTCAACAATTATCAGTATTCTGTCATCTTAAAACATCTATACTTTCACTAGCTCTTACCCCCACAAGATGGTGATGATAGTTTTTATAGTTTTTTAAAGTTTATGTACATTGGAAAGCACTAACCTTAGCTGCATAGTTTTAACAAATGGGTCTACCTTTGTAACCTACACCTCATAAAGACAATTCCATCTTCCTAGAAAGTTCTCTCATCCCCCTTCGTAGTCAGCTCCTCACCCTCCCTACATAACCACTGTTCTGGTTGTTTTGTTCTTGTTTTTTGTTTTTTCCCACCAGCGATTAGTTTTGTTTGTTCTTGAGCTTGCTAGGAGTACAATCACTCAGTACATACTCCTTTGCATCTGGCTTCTTTCCTTCAGCATCATGGCTGTGAAGCTCTAGGCTTTTGACCCAGAGTTAGGTACTTTGTTCAGACTGGAGCTATATTCCTATCTCATCGCTACAGAAAGATGATTCCCTGAATGATACCCTAAGAAAACCCAGGTCCTGGCCTCATTTCATCACTGCTTAAGCTCACATAGAGAGTTGAACAGTTTTTCTTTACATTCGAAGGATCTATCATTCCCTCCAGCAAGAGCAGATTCTGTTTGGAAGGTTGGTGGTGGAGGAGGTGCTGCACCCTGAAAAAATTTGCCTGTAGCTTGCCAAGTCATTTGCTTATATGGAATGTTTCCCCACCTCTTAAGTCCCCTCCCCACCAATTTCCGCTGATGTATCTGCCTACATGTTTTTGGAGTCCTCTTGATGAAATTCCATTTGAGCTTGTGCTGATTTTTTAAGGTCAAGTACTGACAGTTGTAAGATTCAGAAAGCCATTTACCTGTCTTGTCATTTTTAATGGGATTATTTAATGGTTTAGTTTTGCTAATTAAGTAGAAGAGGAATGATCAAAATAGTGGTTAAATTACTGTACCCAGAACTTGAATTTCATTTCATTTCATTTAAAAGAAATCAGTGAGGACTCAACAGTAGAATTAGATCCAAATGTGTTTTTCTTCTGTAGGGAATTTTCTTTGAATTCTTTAACTCGATTATCTCTATTTTCGGTTACAGAAGGACAACAGACCCAAAAAAATAAAAGCAGAATTACCCTTACTTGTCACTTTTAGGGGATATATGTGTAAGAATTTGTCAAGGAAAGGCTCATAAGTAGAGCGGTGAACCCAAGGATGAACTCATTTATAGGTGCCTCTGGCTCCTTTGGCAAACAGTTTCTTTCCCAAAGAAAGTTTATACACTGATGTTGTTGAATTATTCATAGTTTCTTTAACTGATTGGGAAGAAGACAGTCTGAAAGGTAAACTTAACTTTGACTTTATTCTATTTGCTGTTTGTATTAAGTTGTATTAAGTCAATAGTGGATGATTCATTTCCCCTCAAAACCTTTGAAGGATGTGGCTGGCTTCTGGTGATCATAGCACTGAGGACTGTTGCCGAGATCCCATGCACTCATTAGGAGGTGCCACAGGGTGATCTTCTAACTCTAACATTCTTCTTTATTTATTAGCTGGAGTGCTTCCATAAAGAGAAACTCTTCTGTATCAAGTTCTCACTCATCCTGAGGAGCAACCTTGTAATAGAAAAGCAAGATAAATGGTGATTCTTTCCCTTTACTTTACCAGTTTCAAAACGAGTTGGTTAACTGGCTTCCTCTAAAAGTGACCAATAATTTTTTTTAATGAATTTATAGATTTAAACACATTTGATGTGTTTCAGTCCATTAGCAATCATTATTCTGTTTGATGATCAAGTTGCCCAATTTTTGGCTAGGGAGGCTTCTTCTAAGTGGCTTCTGAGCTGTGTGTATAGTATGTATGTATTTGTGTACATAGTATGTATGTATGTATGTATGTATGTATGTATGTATACGTGTATTAACCATCCACTTATCTTTTTTTAAAATTTTTTTTAACATTTATTCATTTTTGAAAGGCAGAGACAGAGTGCAAATGGGGGAGGCGCAGAGAGAGAGGGAGACACAGAATTGTAAGCAGGCTCCAGGCTCCGAGCTGTCAGCACAGAGTCCGACGCAGGGCTCAAACTCACGGACCGCGAGATCATGACCTGAGCCGAAGTCGGATGCTCAACTGACTGAGCCACCCAGGCGCCCTTATCTATCTTTTTTTTAATTTATTTAAAATGTTTTTGAGGGACTCCTGGGTGGCTCAGTTGGTTGAGTGTCTAACTCTTGATTTTGGCTCAGGTCATGATCTCACGGTTTTTGGGATCGAGCGCCATGTCGGGCTCTGTGTTGACTGTGGAGCCTGCTTAGGATTCTGTCTCTCCTGTCTCTCTGTCCCTCCCCACTTGTGCTCTCTCTCTCTCTCTCAAGTAAATAAATAAACATTAAAAAAAAACCCAAAATAAAATAAAATGTCTTTGCTAGACAAGATGTTCCAGGCTCATTGTACTTTTTGTTCTCAGACTTCAATTCAGCCATTTCTCCAAGGAGATCCGGCTCCTTTTGATGGAAATAGTATTTCAAGACACAGAATGAACACTAGGGGTGGTGATTGCTGCTGGCTTGTCATTATTTTTAGGTCCTTTCAGAGGACAAAGTTAGGAAATTAAATTGCTTCATGAGTTCAGACTGATAATTCTAATTCAAATTGAAGATTACTAAAACATGATGATTGTTTGGAAGAGTATGGAGCAAGTAACCAAGGACTGTAGAATCATGGAGAAGGAGCTATGGAAATAATTATAAAATTACAGAAGGTAGAACTGCAAAGGAGATCTTGAAATCTATGATCTGTTTTTCTGCCTACTTCTTTGCCCTTTTCATAAAAGCTACATTTGAACGTGTCTGAGTAGAGAAGAGGTTCAAGAAGGTGAAGCTCAAATATTAGTCACTGGTGTCAGCCATACAGGAAATGGCTGGACGCCTTGATGTGAAGTGATTTATATGAAGTGAGGAGATCAGAAAACAGATTATGGCAGTTCAAATGGAAAACTTTCTACTGAGCAAATTTCAGCTTCAGTTGACCCTCCTTCAACTGTTTTCTCACTTTGAACTTCTTGGAAAAGGGCTTTTATCTCTAGAAATGAGATAGTTGGTGTGTGAAAACAAGGCAAAATTCACTGCCGGCAAGCCCCTCGTACCCATGGTGGTTTTGCTTTTCCTTTATAGTCAAGAGAGCCCTATGAATCATTTTTGTCAGATTTCTCCTACTGATCTTAACTTCGATGTTGTTGTTATTTGTGAGGCAGTGTGTGAGACATAGTATTTTGTATTACACAGGGTGTAGGCAAGAGGACCAGGCTTCAGTGTCTCCTGGCAGGTCTGGAAGGTATATGGGTTCATGTACCCATTCAAGGTCTAAAGCAAAATAGTACACGTATGCAGGTTATTATCATAATGAGAGATGCAAACAGGAATTATTTTACTTACTCCAGAGGGAGATTCAGAATTAAATACAGAGATAAAATTTTGTTCTTTGCAAGAAAAACTCTGCTTATAAAGGTTTAAAATGCCAGTCTCTGTTTTCAAATTGAATATCTACGATAAATGAAGTAAATGTGTTAAATGTACCCAGTTGTTTTAGTATTCATTTTCTTAAATGCTTGTTGCAAAAGGGAGTTGTTTTTGATGGGGGAAAATACAAATTTACCAGCTTTTAAGGTTAGTATCAACATGTCAGCAAACCTCTATTTCATTATTATATTTAGAATCTGTCTCCAAGGGAAGCATTTCATGAATCAAGATACATAAATGAAGTGTCATTTATGTTTATTTTAAACCTAATATTCATTTTTAAAGAGCAAATGTTAATATTTTGAAATAGACATCAATGAAATGCAATGTTGTAAGGACAAGTTTCCTTTTGATATTTCAACAGAAAATAGCTTAATAGTCTCCCTCTCTAGGACTGTAGGTTCCAATGAATTAAAGGTGGAAGAGGCTGGCCTTCATTGAAATTAAAAACACCACAGAAAGACGCCTGACTAGTTCAGTTGGTTAAGTGTCTGACTCTTGATCTCTGCTCAGGTCATGATCTCATGGTTTGCGAGTTCAAGCCCCGTGTTGGGCTCTGCACTGACAGTGCAAAGCCTGCTTGGAAGTCTGTCTCTCTGTCCCTCCCCTGCTTGCTCGCTCTCTCTCTCTCTCTCAAAATAAATAAATAAACTTAATTAATTTATTTTTTTTATTATTTAAAAAAATTTTTTTAATGTTTATTTATTTTTGAGAGAGACAAAGACAGAATGTGAGTGGGTTGGGGCAGAGAGAGAGGGAGGCACAGAATTTGAAGCAGGCTCCAGGCTCTGAGCTGTCAGCACAGAGCCTGATGTGGGGCTCGAACTCACAAGCTGTGAGATCATGACCTGAGCCAAAGTTGGACGCTCAACCGACTGAGCCACACATGCGCCCCAATAGACTTAATTTAGAAAAATAAAAACTTCTACTCTGTGAAAGACAATGCAAGAAAATGAGAAGGCAAGACACAGATTAGGAGAAAAGATTTATAAAAGACATAAAGGGTTGTTATCCAAAATGTACAAATAATTCTTAAAACTCAACTATAAAAAAAATCCGAACAACCTGATTAAAAAATGGACCAAAGACCTTAACAGACACCTCACTAAAAAAGTGGTATAGATGGCAAATAAGCATATGAAAAGATGCTCCACACCATATGTTATCAGGGGAATGCAAATTGAAACAACCATGGGATACCACTGCACTCCTATTAGAATGGAAAAAATCCATGGGGCGCCTGGGTGGCTCAGTCGGTTGAGCGACCGACTTCAGCTCAGGTCACGATCTCACGGTTCGTGAGTTCGAGCCCCGCGTCAGGCTCTGGGCTGATGGCTCATTCTGTGTCTCCCTCTCTCTCTGCCCCTCCCCCATTCATGCTCTGTCTCTCTCTGTCTCAAAAATAAATAAACATTAAAAAAAAAAAAAAAAAGAATGGAAAAAATCCAGAACACTGATAATACCAGTTGGTGAGGATGTGGAGAAACAGGAACTCTCATTTGTTGCTGGTGGGAATGCAAAATGGTATCGGCTATTTTGGAAGAAAGATTGACAGTTTTTTTACAAAGCTAAACATACTCTTACTATATGATCTGCAATCACACTCCTTGGTACTTACCCAAAGGAGTTGAAAACTTATGTTCACCCAAAAGCCTGTACAGGGATGTTTGTAGAAGCTTTATTCATAATTACTAAAACTTGGAAGCAACCAAAATGTCCTTCAGTGAGTGTTTCAATGGAATATTAGTCAGCACTAAAAAGAAATGAACTGTCAGGTTATGAAAAGATATGGAGGAAGCTTCAGAGTATATCACTGAGTGAAAGAAGCCAATGTGAAAAGGCTACATACCGTATGATTCCAACTATATGACATTCTGGAAAAAGGCAAAACTATGGAGACAGTGAAAAGATTAGTAGTTGCTCATGGGTTGGAGTGGCTGAGCAGGGAAGGGATGAACAGATGGACACAGAGGATTTTTAGGGCAGTGAAAATACTCTGTAAGTCACTATGATGGTAGATGTCATTGTACATTTGTCCAAAGCCATAGGATGTATAACAAAAAGAATGAGCCATAATTTAAGCTATGGATTTTGGGTGATTATGATGTGTCCCTATGGGTCCATCATTTATAGCAAATATACAAGTCTGGTGAAGAATGTTGATTACGGGGAAGCTGTACCTGTGTGGCTGCAGGGGGCATATAGGAAATCTCTGTGCTTCCTCTTCAATTTTGCTGTGAACCTAAAACTGCTCTAAGAAAGAAAATCTTAATTTTAAAAAGTTCGGGGGGGCAGAAGGTGGTAGGAAAAAATGGAATTATTGGGTTTCTATATCTCTCAGTGTTTCTAAGAATTCATAAATTGGGAAATATGGGAATAGAGATGAAGAATCAGAATTGAAATTCAGAGTTGGAGAAAGTATGTCCAAATCCCATCTATGTCTCAATATACACAGCACCTGATACTTTAGTAGCTCTTGTCTTATCAGAAGCTCGAGACTCAGTCTTTTGTAGATGTAGTTGCAAGTTTATAATGGAAATGGAACGTGTGTTAGTATGATCCTGGACAAAAGTACATGTAGAATAGACTGTCAGAGCTGGAAGGATCTTTGTGATCATTTGGTAGTCTAACATCCTCAGTTTGTTTATTTATTTATTTATTTTTAACGTTTATTTATTTTTGAGACAGAAAGAGACAGAGCATGAATGGGGGAGGGTCAGAGAGAGGGAGACACAGAATCTGAAACAGGCTCCAGGCTCTGAGCGGTCAGCACAGAGCCCGACGCGGGGCTCGAACTCATGGACTGTGAGATCATGACCTGATCTGAAGTCGGACACTTAACTGACTAAGCCACCCAGGCGCCCCTAATATCCTCAGTTTATAAATAAAGAGACCAAGCCCCAGTGATGCTGCCCAGTGACTTGCACAATGACACATTTCAAATCAGCAGGGCTGTAACTAGAAGCCCAGACATCCAGCTCCTGGTCAGTGTATTTTTCAGCTGTCTTGGGATGCTTGGTGATTGTGCCTTTCTCTCTCTGACCACACGTCTTTCACACCTTAGTTAGGAAGCCTAAGTGCTTGCAGAGATGCTCAGGTTATAGGTATATGCGTGTTTTACTCGTGAGGCACAGAAAATTCTTAGTACCTTCCAAAATGATAATGAGTAATTTAAAGTTGGCCTCAGGATATCCTTGAAGCCTCTGACATTGTAGCCTTTTGCCAAGAGCTTTTTCCTCTTGCTGGTCAGAGTCACACTAAGCCCATATTTAGAACAGAGGACAGGACTGTGGCCTGGTGACAGGAGGCTCAGGGAGCTGTCCAGGGTGGGGCTTCCTTTCATTATGACCCACACAGTTGGGCTATACACGGAACACTATTCTAACACTGTTATAAGTCATGAATGCTAGTTGCTTTGTTCCTTAAGGTCTTCCATTTATTTTTGAATTGTGGAAGTTAACCAGAGAAGAGTAAAATCCACATATATGATGGGGCGCCTAGGTGGCTCACCCGGTTAAGTGTCCGACTTCAGCTCAGGTCATGATCTCATGGTTTGTGAGTTTGAGCCTCACGTGAGGCTCTGCGTTCACAGTGCAGAGCCTGCTTGGGATTCTCTGCCTCTCCTTCTCTTCCTCCCCCTCTCCTGCTTGCTGATGCTCTCACATGCTCTCTCTCTCTCTTTCTCTCTCTCTTTCTCGCTCTGTCTCAAAAATAAATAAATAAACATTTAAAAAATTTTGGCTCAAAGTAATAAAGGCCTATTTCACATGTGGACCTTTTCCATCGGTGCCACGGGAAATAGGACCAATTTAAGTAACTACTAAGCTGCGTGACTTTGAATTATATAAAGTATGAGGACAAACATAAACTTTCATGGTTTTCAACATGGCAATAATTGGGCTTTCATGCGTTCAATCTGCAGGTAGTACTTGGTTCTGTGGGTGCATGTGAGCCCCTCACAACAATTACATCATCTCCAACGGGTCCCTAGGCCTTTAGGTAAGGAGTCACTGGTGCAGGCCTCAAGGGGGTGTGAAACATCAAGAGTATTACCAATGGACCATAGTGGTTTTTTAATATTTTACTTTTTTATAGCTTGGTACTGATTGTTTCTGTTTCAAAAGTGTGTGAATGTGTGCGTATATGTATAAAATGACTAAATATGGTCCCTGAAGTTTGCACAGAACAATTTAGTTTAGTTCATGCTGTTTCAAGCTCTAGGACTGAATAATTTTCCCCCAGCTGTGTTAGAGGTCATTGAATCTTTCCTAGTGGCTTTGACTGGAAAGATTTAGGCCAGCTCTTGGAAGTGTGGCAACCTTTCGGTGGTGAGTGTGACCAGGTCAGCATGCTTCCCCTACCACTGGCTTCCATCTGACGAGACTGATGCACATATGCAATAGACCGAATTCCTCCCCAAATTCAAATTCCTAACCTCCTCCCCACCGCCCCTGCCCCCGCCCCCCCCCCACTGCAAAATGGTGGTATTAGGAGGTTGGGCCTTTGGGAGGTAATTAGATCCTGAGGGTGGAGCCCTGATGAATGGGATTAGTGCCCTTATAAAAGAGACCTCACAGAGCTCCCTTAGCCCTTCCACCTTGGTTAAGCCACCAGTGTGTGGTATTTCAGTATGGCAGCCCAAAGAATGGACAAAGTCAGTGACTGTGTCCTTACATCTTTCTCTTTAACTTTGCCTCTTGCTCCCCTTTCCTCCTCTACCCTTTTCATCACCTCTCTCCCTTCCTTTTTACTTCTTTCCCCACTTTGTTCTGCAGATACTTGAGTACCATGTAGCTGTGGGAAGCTTCCAGACCGGTGGTTAAAACGTGTGCCTACAGAGATCACAGAAATCTCTCTTTGCAAACTGTGACATCTGCCGCAAGGATGCGGGGTGCTAGGAGAGCATGATAGAGGGAGGCCCACCTGCGGGGTCAGAGGATGTGGGGGACTGACAGGTGGGCCAAAGTGAGGTTCACTAGATGATGAAGAAAGGGAAAGAAGTGTTATGCAGGCAGAGGAAACAAAATGCACTTCAAGAATTAAAAGGAAGGATGTCGTGGGGTGGGGTGGGGCAAGGACAAATCATGGGAAGTTTGTAGGACTGCCTGCTTGGAATTCTTGTCTCAGTCCTAAGAGTCGGCTTTTTTCTGTGAGATGCTTCTTTGTGCCCAGGTGATTGAAGGACTGCACTGGACTACGTATATGTGTTCAATGATTTTTACGATTGTATTAGTCAGCTAGAGCTACTGTAACAGAAACCAGCCACACGCTGGGTGACTTCAGCAACAGATATTTATTTTCTCACAAGTTCAAGACCAAGGTGCCATTGGGGTTAGTTTCTCTTTCTGGCTCATGGAGGACCACCTTCTCACTGTGTCCTCACATAGCTTCTCTGTGAGCTAGAGTGGGTGTGGGAAGGAGAGAGATTGATCTCTGCCGTCTCTTCCTCTTCTTATAAAATGTCAGTCCTATCTGATTAGGGTTCACCCTTTAACCTTAATCACTTCCCTAAAAGTCCTATCTCCAAATGTTAAGCATTGGAGCTTCAACATATGAATTATGTGGGGACATAATTTTTAGCATACACTGACCTGTCCCGACCTGGAGCATGACTTCTGATGATTGTTCCCAGGACAATACCTCATGAATTACAGTGGGCTGTTATCTCTGAGGAGGATAGAAAGAAAAGCCCTGCAGCATTTGGGCTTCTCCCTTTGAATACTAGTGAAAGAACCACACAGAAACTGATTCTGTTAAATCAGCATGCTCTATCACGGAAGCCACAGGCTTGTGGTTGATCAACTTGCTCAGTCTCTGAAGTGGGCAGAGCTCTTGGGAGGGGGCGGCTGGTGCTCAGTTGCTGCGATGCCGCAGGTCAGCAGGAAACTCAACATGAAGCCTTGACACGTGGAGAGAGTCTGAGACTTCCAGATGCAACCCTCAGTCTTGTGACTTCAGGCTATAACAGGTTGTTTCAAGAATCACATGAGGCCTGCTGTATGTAACAAGACCACAGAGAAGGAAATTATGAAACTCAAGTTGTTCATGGTTCTAAGATCAGTGGTAACTATTGATCAATGATAAGGCTTATCTTTTTCTGGTACTTTTATACTAGTGACCCTTTGAAAAGTCATATTTAAAAAAATATATATTGGGGCTGGGGTGCCTGGGTGGCTCAGTCAGTTAAGCCTCCGACTTCTGATTTTGGCTCAGGTCATGATCTCACCACAGTTGTGAGATCGAGCCTGGTGGTCGGGCTCTGGGTGGAGAATGGAGCTTGCTTGGAATTCTCTCTTTCCCTCTCCCCCAACTCACATGTGCATGTGCTCTTTCTCTCAAAATAAATAAATAAATAAATAAATAAATAAATAAATAAATAAATAAATAAAAAATATATATACGTATATACATACACACACACACACATGTGTGTGTGTGTGTATATATATACGTATATATATATATATATTTTACATATGCTGGGGACATGAATAAGCATAGCATCCTACACGTCATTCTCCAGGGTGTTTTCTGGGCGTGTGGATACATATGGCATCAGCAGGACCATGAGCACTGTGGGAAGACTCAGCCAGAGAGGTGTGGCTATTTTTGTTTTTGCTAGTGTATCAAAAGTCATCAAAGTAAGATTTATCATTTTCTCCTCGATGACATGAGTCTATTGATTACATCTGTACTTTCCCCACTTTACCTCTTCCATATTCTTATTATAGGATTCTATAATAGGATGAAATTATATAGGATGAATTTCTTTCTATTATCAGATGAAAAGGTTAATGCAAGAAAGAAAACTTAGTATAGCATAAACGACGTCCTATACTCTACTAGTAGATAGAATTTATGTAAATATAAACTGTGTATTTCCTGAAGTGTTTGGTAGATTTTCAGGCTTTATAGGTGGCAGAAAAAAGTGAAAACCTGGAGAAAAGAGCATTGGCCAGGAAACCTGAGGCCGAGAGAAGCACTATGGTGTGATAGATTGATCAACAAGAAATTATTTAAAATGTGCTGTGTGTGAGACTGTGCTTGGCATTTAAGGGCATAGAAAGATTTAAAACAACTGAGGAATTTATATTTTAAGTTAAACCAGACATAAATATAAGCAAAATATAAAATTATCAAGTAATTGAAAAAAAGTACAAATGAGATGTCAGAAGGTGGTATATCATTTATTGCCAAATAAATAGTGGTGCCAGTAAAGTGATTTTCTCTACCAGCATCCAAACTCCATAACATTGAGGACCATGTACATTACGCTTGTGATGTTTAGTATAGTGGTAGGGTTTCATTAATCAGTCAAGATGAGGGAACACTTAACTTTCTAAATTAAGGATGTTTTTTGCTTGTTTGTTAATAAGGTAAAACTTATGCACAGTAAAGTATGCAAATGTTAAGTGTAGGCTCAGTTAATTTTCTATATCTTTATCTATGCACAAAACCACCTCCGGATAAAGATCTAAAACATTTCTAGCAAACTGGAAGGCTCTGTCACGCCTCTTACAGTCTGTACCAACCAGCAGTAACCATTCTGACTGCTGTCACTGCACTTTAATTCAGCCAGTCTTTGAACTTCATATAAATGGAATTATACAATGGTCCTCTTTGTGTTGAGATTCGTCCGTGTTGTTGCTCGCTATTGCAAGCATCAGTAGTTCATTCCTGTTCATTTCTGTACACGGTTCTCAATGGATATTTGCGTTATTTCAAGTTTGGTGCTTGAGCAGGTTCACATTTGTCTTTTGATGGACATAAGCACTCACCTGTCTTGAGCATATTATCCAGGATTGAAATTGGTGGGTCACAGAGTATTATTGCTACCTTTAGCAGATATTGTGAAACATGTTTCCAAAGTGGTCATACCAACTTACATTCCCCCCAGCAATGTAAGAGAATTTAAATACGGATTCTAAGTTGTTTCAGTAAAGTTCATTCAAAATGTATAAAGACCCTGGTCATTACAACCCAGAGAAGTGAGGGAATGAGTTTTTCCCATTGTTAGGATTGCTCATATTTCCAGATTCTAAGCTCTCAGGGCCAGAGCACAATGTAGGCATTCAGACAGTATTTGAATGGATTCTAAGGTGGGTTCAGAGTTTAGGAAGAAACATGAATATGAGAGCAGAGCATAGTGACAACCAATTATTGAGTTCTGACCTTTACAGATATCAAGCCTCCCAGCTGTATCCCTTGCCAGTTTCATGATGTCACTCATTCTGCAATCCTAATTGAGAGTCTGCTCTGTGCCAAGAACTCTTGTCCTACCGTTGCTGCTGAATAACATTGAGGATGTCAGGCAAGGCCCATAATAACACAGTGGCTGGTCCAGAATGGGTTGGTGACTGAAGCTTTCCTCCCTTCCCAGAGTAGGACATGTTTGTGGACTACACCATGGTAAGGTGAGCCTGTGATAGGGTCCTGCAGCAGGGCTGGGGGTAGGCTCAGGTCAGGTCTGTACCAAGTAGGACAGGAATCAGGCAATGAATGCTTTCTAAGAAATTCTTCTGTGTGGCTGTCTTATCAAGGAAGTTCTCTTGTTTTCTTTTTTGTGGCGAAAGATATGAATAGGAGGAACCACCAAGCATGACCAGGAATAATTTGAGTCTGGAAATATGTGCAGTGTGACTTTTGGCCAAAGCTGTTTTATTTTATTATTTTTTTAAAATCTTAAAAAAAATTAAATGTTTATTTTTGAGAGAGAGGGAGAGAGAGAGAGAGAGAGCGAGCATGAGTGGGGGAGGGGAAGAGAGAGGGAGACACAGAATTCAAGCAGGCTCTGTTAGTACAGAGCATGATGCGAGGCTTAAACCCATGAACTGTGAGATCATGACCTAAGCTGAAGTTGGACGCTCAACTGAGCCACCTAGGTGCCCCTGGGCAAAGCTGTTTTAAAAGCTCACACTGAGTGCCTCCTACATACCAGACATTCTTCTTTACTCATCGTTATAGCCCTATGCAATGAGTACTCTTACAGCCCCATTTCAGATAAGAAAACCAAGAAACAGAAAGAAGACAAGCTAGAGAGTGCCAGAGTAGGAATTTGAATCTAGATGCTTCCAGAGACTGGGCCATTAGCCACTCACTGCACAACAACTGCTTATTAGTTAGGGTATTTTAAACTTTTAAATATGTAATCTTTATTTCTGTGAGCCTCATAAAAGTTGGGTGTTTGACAAGAACATTTCGATGATTTTTTTACATGTAAATTTTGCATGTAATTTCTTCCTGGAATGGCAAACTTGTAGCCTGAAGACAGTTTGGCATATAGAGGTGTTAGAATAATCCAGGGATCTCAGTTTTTGAAAAGACTAATTCTAACCTAATATTAGTTGATCTGTATCTGAAAATTTGTGAATTAGCAGCCAATCATACTATTCAATAATGTCTCTGTGTTTTTGCATAAACAGTGTATGCCATGAGAACTAAAGAATAATTCTGGGGGTGCCTGGGTGGCTCAGTTGGTGAAGCGTCCAACTTCCACTCAGGTCATGATCTCACAGGTTGTGGGTTCGAGTCCTGCGTCCCGAGTCCCCCTCTATGCTGACAGCTCGGAGCCTGGAGCCTGCTTTGGATTCTGTGTCTCCCTCTCTGCCCCTCCCCTGCTCACACTCTGTCTGTTTCTCTCTCTCTCTCTCAAAAATAAATAAACCATTAAAAAAAGAATAATTATGAAATCCAAAAATTTGAGAGTTAAAAAACCCTTATATTCAGTTACCACTTGAGCACATGTCATGTGGTATGTGCACCTCTAGGTCCTGAATGTGCATGTCTGTAATCTCCAAAGCAGCTTGAACTAGGTTTTATTAGATTCCAAACCCCCACTTTTCAGATGAGGATACTGAGGGACAGATAAGCTGAATAAAATAAGCTGCCCCGTTTTATAGCTAGAAAATGTCACCTCAGGGATTTGAACTAAGCCTGTTTGACTCCAAGACCCCATGCTCTTTCCATGATACCGTAGGCTGCCACGTGTGCCCAAAGGAAGCACTCAATTTCAAGGAAGTTGCCGCTCTGTGATAACATGGTCCACCCTGCTTCCCCATCCTTTTTTGTTTGTTTTTAATCAGTCTATGGCATCAAATTAAATTGCCAGAAGAACAGTTTTGAATTGTAACGGATGGCATTGTTCACTGTCTTAGCATTTTAAAATTTGTTCTGATTTTACTGACAATACTATATCTATCTAAATACAGGAAACTTTAGCCATAAGAATGCTAATAGGCCTGATTTAGTTGTCTATTTTTTTGTGGTCTCATGAGCAAACAAGTAAGTTACTGTGGAAACCAAATAGAAACCTAGATGAATTGATACAGTAAGAGGCCTAAGAAATGGGGCAGCTTGAAATAATTCCATCAAAGTGGCATAGGGGATAAAAGAGAATGCCTTGAAGATAAATTAGGCCAGGGTTATTCAGTTAAGCCATATATATGGAGTATACAAACCTTATATTTGTTTAGGGTCTATTTTATCATTTAAGCCATTGTGTAATTTATGATGGTACCACTGACGATATTTACTTAATTTGTTAAAGTAAGTTTTTAACTTTATTTTGACCTCAGTTTGCATGTGGTAGTTATATTTGTACTTTAAAAGAACATATGCAATAGTAAAGGCAAGTAAGATAAAACAGAGTCTCCTGCTATCTGCCCCAAGGATTCAGTTGCCATTCCAGTAATCCAAGAGACACTGGCAATGTGATATTGGAGACTCAGTGTTCCAAATGTCATTGATATGAAAGCCATATCAGGTAGAGCACTCAACAGAAATTTCCCGTTAGCACAACGCTGAGTCAGGCCATCCCTGTAAGCCTGTTCTTTCATGTGGGTTTAGGGCTTGGGTCACATATTCTTTCAGGATTTGGGGCTTAGGAAAATTACTTATGTCTAGGAGTGCATGTTAGAGCTCATTTATGTAACAGTTTGTAAACTGAGTAGGCAGAGAAATGTCATCTGTGAAAGAAGGACTGCAGACAGTAGGCAGCTGTCCAGAGGTCTGGCAAGAATGCACGGATCAGCACAGCCCTGCAGCATCAGCCCAGAGCGAAGTCAGCCTCTCCTTTGTGATCCAATAAGCATTTGACTTAATGCCATCCAAGTGGCCTGTTAGGACTAGTGAACCTGTGCCCAAGCAGTATCAGACTGTCAGGGGTTTGTTCAGGGGCTCCTTCATTAATTTTTCCCTCTCTTGGCATTTTTTGGGTTCTGTTATATATCAGATTCTCTGATTTTTGCATTTTGGTCCTTGAATATTTCCCATTGAAGGCATATGAGATAAGACAATTGAAATTATCATTATATACACAGGTCTTGAGAGCTCTTTAACCAAAGCCCATAGGTGACCAGTGTTTTGAGTCTATAGAAGAAACACAGGACTGACTACCTTGTGATTTCTCTAACTTGAAAGAAAGTGCGTTATCAGTTACATGAGTAGAAGGGAAGCTTTTAATGTACTGCTGTTAGTAATTGTAGGCAAGTCACTGGATGGTAAGTGTACATGGTGGTTTCTTTGCCCTAGGAGTAGCATTAAAATTCTCATCTCTCAACTTCATGAGAAAACAAGGCTTGCTGCATATCTTTTAAACTGAAGACTTTCCTTAAAGCTTGTCTGAGTATGTCAAAGTATGTTCCCGTCCATTTGGTGTCAATGATCAATCACAAGAAGCTTTAGCAAAAGGTCTGAGTTCCTGCCACGTGCAGATGTGCCATGGTGCAGTTGGGCTTATGAAGATGAGGGAGGTGTGGATATTGCCCTCAAAGAACATCCAGTTTGGGGAAGAAAAGACACGTGTCTCAAGAACTCTGATCAAGATGGACTGAGGAAAGTCTAAGAGGTGCTGAGCAAGGACTATGAGAGTTAAGAACCTGGAGAATTACTTCTAGCTGAGCCACAGGAAATGACTCCATGTCACCCACACAGGGTTTAAAGGAAGGATGGGATTGAGATAAGGGGAAGACTGTTTCAGTTAGAGGAAACACACAGAGTGGGTGTACCTGGGAGGTGGGGGGAATTGCTAGGAGTTCTTTTTGGTTGAAGATTTCAAGAAGCCTGTCATGGAAGATAAAGCCAGAAAGTTCGTTGGAATTGGGTCATGGAGGACCTTTAATGCTAGAATAAGGAATTTGGACTTTATTCCTTAGTTTCAAATACTTACACAAGTGTGTTACTTTAAGGCCCAACTCTTAAGTATGATTATTAATAAAGAGTAAAGTTATCCTTTTGGCAGTTTGTGGGAAAATGCAAAAAGTGCTGTTATACAATTGCATATTTGTGGTATGGGTCTAAATAACTTTTTTTGGCTGAAAAATTTCCACAGAGACAGTGCTAAATATATCACATAATTCTATAGCTAAGGTGGAAGCCAGCTACATCACTACAGCATGCCCTTATTTTGATTCCTCCTTAGGTTCAATGATGTTAGGATCTACATTTCACAGCCTTTTTTTTTTTGGCCAGGTGGGTGGTGCTAAAATGCCTAATACCCCATTTCTCTGGCAAACAGGCTGATTTGTTTGAATTATGAGTCATTAAGCTCCTTTATCTTTTCTCCCAATTTCCTACTTCATGCTTTCCCTTCATATTGGGCACTTTGTAAGCAGTGAGGTGTTTCATTGATTTGCTGCCCATAAAAGAGTAGCTCTGGTCTTTTTTTCTATTCAGAGGAATGATTTTAACCTACCTGTGATGTGCCTTGGAAATAGTCTGAGCTGGTACTTTTAGCTATTAGAGGCTAACAGGAAAAAATATCTGAGTTTTATCAGATAGTTTTGAAACACTTTTCAATTGATAAAAACATTAGTGAAAAGGGCTATCTTTGTTAGTATTCTCTGGCTAATTAACTCTGTTGACTAAAGCTTGAGGCTTATATGGCAAGGTCAATTAGTTTTACTCTGTGATGATCTTTTGGAACCTCTGGTCCTGGCCATTGCCATTGATTTCAATAAATAATTATAATAACAGCAGGCACTTATACAGCTTTAACTGCTATACGTATAAATTTATTTAATTTTCAGAATAATCCTAAACAGTAGGTACTGTTACTGTCTCCATCTATAATGGATCATGAAATTGAGAAGCTATGTGACTGACCCAGGGTCCCCTTACTGGTAACTGAGCTGTGATTCAAACCTAGGCACTTGGACTCCAGGGTCTTTATTCTTGATTTCATTACAATCCAAGGACACCCAGCAAGCATGTCCGTAGACTTAAGTAAACACAATATGTGTCTAAACATTTAAGGCTATTTATTTTGTATAGTATGAAGCTTTGAATTTAAGAAATTTCAAACCAGTGTTATGATATACAGACGCCACAAATCTATTTAGTGTCTCTTTTGTCATCTGCGCAACATAGTTGGACCCTTGGACGAGTCTTCATGGAAATGACATTTGAGACCTGAGCCAAGACTTCATGGATGTTCAGGTGTTCAACAGGCAGAAAAGAGCACCACAGGTAGAGGGAACAGCATATGCAAAAGTTCAGAGGTGAGATGGCATTCAATGTGCATGTTTGGAGGATGTGCATCCAAAATACGATGTCCAGTGTATCTAGAATAGGGTGGAAGATGAGCAGAGTGACTAAGATAGTAGAAGGCTGCAGATTGTACCCCGCTGAGGAGTTGAAATTGTTCTCTCAGACGATGACCTTTGTTTTGATCAAGGACTCACAAATTTTTATATCATTTCAGAGGGTTCCCAGATGCTCTGATGCTTACCAGTAGGTCCATAGACCCCTTTCCCCCAAGCCATAGAGATTAATTGAGAATCAGGAAGTGTCTGTGAAGGGAGAGTGGTAGGAAGCAGAGAAATGAAGAGGCAGATGCAAATAGTCAAGGCCAGAGATCGCTGAGATGGCTAAAGAAAGTGAAAGAAGGTAGGAAATAGAAGTGAGCAGGCTTGGGGTGAGCTACACGGGAAGGTTGCAAATGGAGTGGGTAAAAGAAACTGCAGTTTCTAGCTTGGTTTAAGAATAGATAGTGATGTCATGAACAAAAGCTGGAGACAAGAAGAGAAAAGGTGCAGGAGTAGGAAGGTAAGGGGCGCAATTTTTAGACCCATGGAGTTTCAGGCGCCCGTGCTACGTTCCAGTGGAAATGTCCAACAGACAGTTGGAAATGCAGTCTGGAAAAGTCAGCCTTGGAGAGAGGTTTAACCGTCTCCATAGCAAATGGTAGGTTGAAGCCCTTGGAGTTAGGGCCACCCAGTGAGAGCCTAGGAGAAGGCAAGGGCTCCTGAAGAGCAGCAGTAAGGCTGGCTGCCGAGAAGAGACTCAGGGGAGCCACAGAAGCATCACAGCACGTGAGCGCTTCCCGTGCGCTGAGTTTGTTCTGAACCCTTCACATGCCTTAGCTTGCTTCATCCTCCGCCACCTCTGTGACAGAGCCACATTTCATACATGCAGAACCCAAGACACAGAGAGGTAAAGTAACTTGCACAAGGTCTCACAGAGTTAGTGAGTCACCTTCAATGCTGAATTAGTGGTTAGCATCATTAAACTGATGTAACTGAGTTAAGATAGTTTTTTTCATAACTTTTCTATAGATTTAAATATAGCCTGGCAAGCTTCAACGACAGTATTTCCTTACTTTTCCCCTGGATCTAGGAAGTAAATATAGTATGATCATCAGAATTCACAGAGGAAGCATGATCTGAGACTTCCATAAATTTCCAAATTCCCTGGCTTTCTCTCACATGAATATTCTGTTAAGAGTCATGCATTTCTTAAATATTTTCTTATTTAATAGGTAAAGCTTTCACTGAAGTTTTTTCTCCCAGGGAATGAGCATTTTGGGCATTGGTTGGAGCATTTCCTGAAATGGTTTCATGAGTCACATTTTCATATTTCCTCTTAGAATATACATTGGTCTCTCTTAGGGTGATCTGGGATTATCACCAAACTCCCCATTCCTATTCTAACATACCCAAAATGTCTCTTGTTTACTTAATTCCATCACTGCTTAGAACCTCTCCATTTTGTTTTCTTTTTAATCACTACACTAGTAGTAGAGATTTTCTTTGGAGCCCATTTTCTCAGAGTAATTTTTTTTTTTTAATCACTTCATCAGACTTATGTACATTGAGGAACAAAAAACAATGAAATCACACCAAATTGCTACAGCTGGGCTATCTGCTAGGCAGGGGTCAGCAAACTACAGTCTAAGGACTGAATGGAATCCACCACTTTTTTGTAAGGAAAGTTTTATTGGAATATAGCCCTGCTCTTTCATTTACATATTGCCTCTGGCTGCTTTCCTGCTGCAATCACAGAGTTGATTAGTTGCAACTGTGTGACCCACAAAACCTAAAAATCTAAAATGTTTACTGATTTGGACTTTCACAGAGAAAGTACTGACTCCTGCTATATAGCATACTGCTTTTGGAAAATCAGAATATGTCCAAAGCACATTTATAGTGCTGTAGAGTTTCTAAATAAAATTTTAGCCAACTGAATAATAGAACCATTGAGTGGCTTCTGTGATATTTGTTTTTCAGATATAAAACAGAAGTTGGGCAAGGGAATAATAAAATTGAAGACTCCTTTAAGTAATACATCATTAGAATTCTTACCTGTATAATCAGTCATCTGAATTTTTGTCAGTATTGACAAAGCTGTTAATTTGGAAAAAAAAATTTTTTTTTTAATGCTTAATGGATATCAGGTCCTTAATTGTGCGTGTCCTTTGGGGTTTGGAAAAATAATCCTTTCCCTATCCTCAGAGAAATACATGTCAATTTAAACCAAGTTAGATATAAACAAACAAACAAAAATCTGGAAAAATTGGCCTAGATCATAGAACTATAACACATTGAGAAAATGTGTCAAGTGGGGCACCTGGGTGGCTCAGTCCGTTAAGCGTCCAACTTCGGCTCAGGTCATGATCTCACCATTCATGAGTTCAAGACCCACATCAGGCTCTGTGCTGACAGCTCAGAGCCTGGAGCCTGCTTCCGATTCTGTGTCTCCCTCTCTCTGCCTCCCCCACTTATACTCTTGTCTCTCTCTCTCTCTCTCTCTCTCTCTCAAAAATAAACATTAAAAAAATTCTTAAGAAAATGTGTCAAATTATTTCAGTTAATGTTGACCATATATTTCTTCAATCATATCTCTGAAAAAAATGGATGCATTTTATTCCCCCTTGTTTTACTAAGACAAGAAATACATGAGGCCAGATAGGATCACATTCTGCTCTGTCAAATACAAGTTCCTCACTTGACCCTCCTGAAGGCCCATTTTCCCAGGTAGCTCCACCCTCCTTTTGGGGCTGCTGATGTCTTCTGAGGTCCTCTCTTGCCTTTGGGTTCTCTCCTCGAATGTGTTCTCCTGGATTAGCCCCATTGGTGCATAATCACATGACTCCCCAGCTCTGAACTCCACTTCTGTTCTCTACAGCTCACCTGATGAAATCTGGTCGTAATTTTACTAGTACTGAAAACCTTCCACAGAGGCCTTTGTGGAAAGTCATAAAGGTTCCACACCCCCTCCTTTTTTGTGTACCTTAACTCTGAGAACTGGAACTGCAGTCTACCCTTTCCCATCTGTTGCTTTTCATACACTTTTCCTCACTGTTTGAAATGTCCTTTATCCATGTCTGCTTTTGTCTATTTCTTGCCTGAATCCATTCGTCTTTCAGATGCCTTCTCTTTTGAGCAGTTTCCTCTGGTCTGCTTTCTCCCTACCTCATAAATTCCAAGCTAGAATTAATATTTTCATGCCATGAATATCCATAATACATTTTCTGCTTTTGTAACTTAAAAAGGATTATTCACATACCTTCTCCTGTTAATGGCTAAACTAAATTTCTTAAGGGAAGGAGCTTTGTTTTTGTTGATTGTTTATTACACTTCTACATTTTCTTTAGT
This sequence comes from Panthera leo, assembly GCF_018350215.1. Taxonomy (NCBI): domain Eukaryota; kingdom Metazoa; phylum Chordata; class Mammalia; order Carnivora; family Felidae; genus Panthera; species Panthera leo. The sequence goes on from NC_056686.1 coordinate 165,345,892, forward strand.
GTCTAGTTTGACTGTTTGTATATAATAACTACACAATCGACTTATTGTTGAGTGGAGGAATCAATCAATGCTTAGTGGCAGATATGCAAACTGTGTTATATCAAATGGTGAATTTTACTTGTTTGATATATGGTAGCCCTAATGAGATGAGATAAATTTTCCAATTTAAAAATCAGCTTTTCAGTTATTGACAGGAAAACCACAGTAGTTGCTAGATGAAAGTGCCTAAAGATTATGTTTTTCATCTTCAGGAAGTTATCTCAGCACAGCCTGTTTTCATAAACTCTATTGGGTTGTGGCACTAAAACTATTCTCCAGGGGTTTAGACACAGTGTAAAAATCCTCAGTGTACTTGGGATTATCACAGGTAAGAAGAGGAAAATCAATTTCTTGTCTAAACCTTGCTGCTGGTGAAAATAGCAAATGGCAAGATCTTTTTACCAACTATTTAGTGCAGACAGTAGACAAAGTAAACAAGATAATGAGAAAAGGTCTTAATACCACATTTGAGGCTAGTTTTCCGGGAAAACAATTTAGGATGTTTAACCCTAAATTAAGACCAATTCTTCTTTGTGAAAATGGTACAGGCATTGATCAGAACAATGGGCCACCTAATGTACAGAAAATGGTCAATAATGTCTCATCACTTATTTTTGTTGTGAAATGGACTTTACTCTGTAGACTGCTTTGTTCAAATACTCTTCCGGTGGTCTTTCTGTCTTTACTATTTTAAGATTAATTAATTAATTAATTTTTTAGTATTTTATGGAATGGTGGAGCTCGCTTTATCTTGTCTCCATTTTGCATTCTATGCGTTAACTTAGTAGCTACACAAGACAGTCTGGTCTTCTGTAGAATACGTCATATGCTCTGAGGGGCTTGAAGAAGAAATGAGTGGAATGTGTGGGGAGTGTGCTGGACGAGAACATGGTGTATGGTGGGCAAAATTCAGGCTGTGGGAGGATTAGTCATAACCTACAGGAAAAATTCTGTTGCAAAGATAATGGATCATTTGCTTCCTGAATGAGCCATTCAGAAGGAACCTTTGCCAAATTCAGTAAACTCCCTGATGAGATTCTTCAGAGACTCTCCTACCCAAGTATTGGTTGGTATAGAAGGCTTTGTTTGAATCAGCTTTCCCAACCTTTACAACTTTTAATTTACTAATTGCTTAGGTGGAGGGTGTCAGGAGCCTTTTTGGTCTGCAGAATGTATCATTAAATTAGAACATGATTCTTTTTGTGTGGTTTGATAAAACCCAGATATAATGTTTTTTGTTTTTTTTTTAAAATCATCCATTTTGGTTATAGTTTAAAAAGAAATGACCTCTTCCCTTCTCTGAGTATATTTTTAGCAAGAGTTTTAAGAATTAATCTTCAGTATGTGTTGTCACAAGGAGTAATCAGACTTGAACTTTATAAGCTTAGTGCCTTTGAACTTCTGCCCCGCACACAGTGTATATATAAGGGAAAATAACCCTGTGTAGTTTCTTAATTAAAATAAAGTTTAGTTGCCACTTGGTTAACTTCTTGGTTTCTTAATAAAACAATATATTTTGTGAGTCACCTGTAATTTGTAACTTGAATGTGATGATATAAATCTTTCTATCCTAATCAAGTTTTTGAAGCTGAATTAAAACAATTCCTAATATATCTGGCTTCAGTAAGTATCAGGGATGATTGATTATATCTGAACCACGTATTGATAGAGTGCTAATTTTTTTTTAATGTTTATTTATTTTTGTGAGAGAGAGAGAGAGAGAGAGAGACGAGTGGGGAGGGGCAAAGAGAGAGGAAGACACAATCCAGAAGCAGACTCCAGGCTCTGATCTGTCATCACAGAGCCCAACACAGGGCTCAAACCCACGAACCACGAGACCATGACCCAAGCAGAAGTCGGACACTTAACCAACTGAGCCACCCAGGTGCCCCAATAAAGCCAATTTTTTTTTAGTGTTTTTATTTATTTTTTAGAGAGAGAGAGACAGAGTGAGTGGGAGAGGGGCAGAGAGAGAGAGAGAGAGAGAGACAGAATCTGAAGCAGAGCAATAGAGCTAGTTTTTAATCAGACTGGTTAACTCCCACAAAGGATGTCTTTCGCAATTTGCACAGAATGCCCATATGAACATTCATTATAGTCTCAGAACAATTCAAAAGCTGGGGCACCTGGGTGGCTCAGTCGGTTAAGTGTCCGACTTCGGCTCAGGCCATGATCTCACCGTCTGTGAGTTCGAGCCCCATGTCAGACTCCGTGCTGACAGCTCAGAGCCTGGAGCCTGCTTTGGATTCTGGGTCTCCCTCTCTCTCTCTGCACCTCCCCTCCTTATGCTCTCTCTCTCAAAAATAAAATAAAAACATTTTTAAAAAGTTAAAAAAAAAAAGAACAAGCCAAGACATTTATTCCATGACCTTGCATACACACTGTATGCAAATAGACACTTTTGCACAAAAGGAACAATAATAGATTCATTTCTTACAACATACATATAAATAGAAGCATTGTAAGTTTCACTTTTTAACTCACACTTACTTTGTGCAGGGAACTAAGGTCCAGTCCTTCCTCCTCAGAGTCAGTACAGTCTGATGGGGGTGGGGGGGGGGGGAGGGTAAGAGGTGTAAGCACCAGGTAAGATCAAGACAGCTGTATACCAATAAAATTGACCAAAGTACCAGGTGTGATGAGAAGTTGCTTCTTTCTAGTAGAGAAGATCAACAAAGGCGTTGATTGGGAGTTGTGGCTTTGAGCTAGGTTTTGAAGGATGCGTAGGCAAAGAGATGGAGAAAGAGACGAATGAAGTGCAAAAATGCTCCTTGGGCCAAGGTCTGAGTTACATAAGCTGGCGACAAGACACACACACTGTTTGGGAATTCGTTGAGTATGGTTAGTAAGATTCACCTATCTTCTCCCTGGCCTCTGCAGCTGGACTGGAGGAAGCAGATGGAGAGGAAACCTTGATTTTACCCCATGGTCATCTGTTCTTCTTTACCTTCCTACTTGCCCTTACAGGATGGTAAGAGGTGGAGAAGAAGACTAGGGAAGAGGACTGGGGGAGGGGGGTGTGGATGAAAAGAACTGCAGTGTAGCACAGGGGGCTCTTTGCCATACTTTTCTTCTTTCTTTTCGTTTTTCAGTGTTCCCTCCTTTTCCAAAGCTTGGCGGAGTCCATCATAGAAAAGAGCAAAGAAAAGGTGGGCAGGGGATTTTCTGTAGCTGACCATATTCAGTCTATCTATAATTATATGGGATTAAAGAGCATAGGGACTCCTGGGTGGCTCAGTCGGTTAAGTGTCTGACTTCGGCTCGGGTCATGATCTTGCCACTCCTGGCTTCAAGCCCCGCATTGGGCTCTGTGCTGACAGCTCAAAGCCTGGAGCCTGCTTCAGATTCTGTATCCCTCTCTCCCTCTGCCTCTCCTCCGCTCATGCTCTGCCTGTCTCTCTCTCTCAAGAATAAACATTAAATTAAAAAAAAAGTGTAGATTGAGTAGTGTTTGCAGAAAATAAATATGTCATGCTGAACATATAAAAATAATCTTGATGGACCCTGGCTTTCGTTCTCTTATGTCCTCATTACAGACATCAAGTAAATTTTATTTAGGACCTACAAGATGCATGGAATTGTCTTACAACATAGTAGAGATTTAAAAATCATTTTTTGTAGAGATGTAGGGGGATTTAGGAACCCTCCCCTTCCCTGCCCCACACACTTTTTTTTCCTAGAAAAATAATACTTGCAGGAGCTATCACAGCGTAGGATCCTGAGTAGACATCAATCTTTTGCACTTCCGTGAAGACGTTGTCTTTCAGAATGTGTGTGTGCATTTATTTTTTCCTTTTCCATAGGTGAAAAGAGAAAACTAAACCTGAGTGACAGAACAGGCTTGAAAGATAATCAAACCTGGGGAGTAATTTTTAAAGCTAACTTGTGAAGAAATGAGCTTGCTAGAGAGGTTGCTCAAAGGAAACTGCTGTCACATTTCAGGATCAGAGTGACTAATTTAGCTTCTACTTTAGAATAGGTCTGTGTGTCTTTCTATCTTCCTTCCTTCCCTCCTTTTCTCCTTCTCCTTCCTCTTTCTCTTTTTCCTCCTCTGCTTCCTCTTCTGAATCTCCTCCTCCTCCTCCTCCTGCTTTTTCTTCTTCCTCTGCCTTAAAGTGAACATATTTTATATTCTTGTAAAATATTCTCTGCCTTCTGAGAAATAATGTCAAGTTGAAAATTGTATTCTTCGGTAGTATAGTCAGCTCTTTCACTAGAGGATTGTTGTAGGAGTTTGGCAATTGTACTCTGTAAGGCAAATTGCAGACTATTAATGAGTCCTTATCAGGGAACAGTGATAGTGCATTTATATACTTATATGGTGAAACCACTTCATACTTACTGGTTTTTAAAAACTAAGGCTTACATTTAAATGGAGGGTTAAACATGTTTCTGGAAAATATGCTTTGTCCCCTTTTAGAAAATATTTGCTGTATAAATTAAGAGTTTTCATGCTCCAGACTCTGGGTGAGGTGGGAGTTATGAATGTTACTGATGGCTGAGTTCAGCGACTACATCTTTGAGGTTACGTAAGACTGAGCAAAGGAGGTAAAAATCTGAGACACCATCCTTAATGAACTTTCACCTCAAAAGATAAATTGGAAGGAATTTCCTGATCGGTCATTGGCAGCCCCCTGAGAAACTCATGCGGATTATGTGGAGTTGTACTATGTGAGCGTAATCTCTCTTTTTCAGTTCTGCCCGTTGCTGCAAAACAGCAAGAGAAAGAAATCAAGGAGCCACTCCTGTCATTGACCAGATAACCCCACTGGGGTCAATAGACAGACGGAGTTCCCAGGGGGAAAAGCTGCCGACATCAGAGGATAAAACACTTTGGACAGCTTTTACCTTAACGCTGACCTGGAAGACTTTGACACCTGGTTACAAGGTGAGTTAGGAGAACACAAGCTTAAGATCAAAAATGGGGTTAGATTAGGCAGTAATCACATTAAAAGATTAGTGAGACATTACCAAATGACAGGAAATTATTTCTTTATATCTTCTTTTGTGTATATCTGATCTAAAAGCAATACACAGTAATCCTGGTTATGTGTAGGCATCTTGATAAAAAGTTCTACTGAAAATTTTTTTAAGGATAGGAAGTAGAAAAACATGCTAAAGTATTTGTTAACTTTTTTCTATCTGCAGTCTGGCATCATGTGGAAATAAGACACTCCCCTTCCCTTCTGAAATAATAAAGCTGCAGATTTCAGGCTAAACAATGAAATGACAACCCTGCTTGCATTATATATGTATATGCAAATACATTCATGCATACACACGTTCTTAAAATGCATCCATTTTTTATAATCTTTCATAGTAAACAAGTGGGTTTTTTCCCCCCAAGAGACTGAACTAATATGATACCAGCAATGCTTACTATGGGCTCCTTGTCATCTTTGATATTTGCAGTTATTATTTTCAGAGCCACTTCACACATGCTATTTGATATGTTAGGCTCAGTGACTTTGGCCTTCACAATTTGGACACATTCCTCCCAGTTATGCAAAGCTTTCTACTTTCTTGAGGTCAGTGACCCCCAGAGTGGGAGAGTGTACCATGAAAGTTGTTGGGAGGCTCTCACAAGCTGTGTGTCCTCTTCTCAAACTCTTATTTGCCCTGGGGCACAGGGGTGGTGGTGGTGATAATGTAGACATCTGTAATTTGGGAAACACCACGGTTATTTTGATACCCTCTGACCCTTTCTTTGTATGGACTGGTTCTTCTTGGTAGAGCAGAAACCAAGGCTCAGTAATTTAGTGTCGTCATTGTTCTGTGAGAAGCTTTCTGCTTATTACTGCATTATTTAAAATTACATTTTAGGGGCCCCTGGGTGGCTCAGTGGGTTGAGCATCCAACTCTTGATTTTGGCTCAGGTCATGATCTCAGGGTCATAAAATCAAGCTCCAAATCAGGCTCTGCACTGAGCATTGAGTCTGCTTGGGATTCTCTCTCTCCCTCTGCCCCTCTCCCCTGCTATGCTCTCTCGCTCTCTCTCTCTCTCTCTCTCTCTCAAAATAAATAAATAAATAAATAAATAAATGTATGTTAAAATAAAATTAAAATAAAATAAAGTAAAATAAAATAAAATAAAATAAAATAAAATAAAATAAAATTACATTTTAGTGCAGAGCTTGCAAACTGCCGGCCCATAGGTCAAATTTTAGACTATAATCTCTTAACCTGTAAACATTTTCTTTTTTAAAATTGAATGAATTGCCAACATTGATCAGTCTGGAAACTTCATAGAAAAAATCAGATACCTGGCTTCTCTTGAAAGATTAAAAATCTGGTTTTGTTACTATTCCAAAGACCGAAGTTTGCTAATCTTTACCATTCCTTACATATTTAACCCAAACAGCCTTACAGATTTATGTTACCTGCCTGGTATCTGTAGGCTTTTGCTGTCAAGATTCCTGTTTTAGGCATTAGTTCTCTCCTTTCATGAAGTCACTGTCATGTACTTTACACATAACACACTGTTAGTCTTTATTCTTGTTTGGCATTTTATTACTTTATATAAAATGTGTGTGTTTTGCGGGGTGCCTGGCTTAGTTGGTTTTGGTTTCAGTTTAGGTCATGATCCCAGATTCATGGGGATCAAGTCCTGTGTCTGGTTATGCATTGAGCATGGAGCCTGATTAAGATTCTCTCCCTCTTTCTTTCTCCCTCTCCCCCTTAGCCCCTTTCCTCCACTTGTGCTCTCTCTCTCTTTCTCTCAATAAAATAAAATAGAAATACAATACAATACAATAGAATAGAATACAATACAATGTGTGTGTTTTAAAAATAGTGGTTTTCTGAGGTGAAGCTGATATCTCCCAAACTTGCCAGTGAAGAAGGAAGACTTTTCCAAAATCGGAATGGTGCGTTGTTCTTAATTTGGAAATCTCATTTGCATAGTGATGGGGTTTGAATCATTCTTTCTGTACCTTAAGGGTGTCATTTCAGAGTCTGATATTTCATGACCCAAGGGTTCTATCACCTAATCTTTCTGTTTTGGTCCCTGGGAGGCAAAACTGATTCATTGATTTGGCCTCTTTTTGAATGACGCCCATAGGAATTAGAGTCCATTGACCAGCTCCCTACTCAGTCTGGACACCAGAGTGATTCAGTGAGCAAAATGCTGTGCCATCTTCTTGTGTAGGACTTTTGACATTGAGAAATCTCACCATCAGAATCAGATGTACCCTCAAGCACATTGGTTGTAGTTCATCACAAAGTGTCTCTTTCCCCATCTTCGATCACTGTATATTGTTAGGAGCTGAACTATTTACAGGGGTATTCCTGTTAATTTGATACTGAATCAAACTTTCGTACGGTAATAAAGAACTTTAGCCATGAAGATATTTCAAATCATTGGGTCCTTTTCTGTCTGCATTAGCTAAACTCAAACATGAATTATTTGATCAGAGTTTACAGATGGAGGAAACTGATTTTGATCCTAAAATAGCAGTTCTTGTCCCAACAACTCAATTACCTTCAGACAGGTAGTGCTGTTACTTAAGCAGATTTTAGGCCTCAGATTACCGATTTTTAATGTTGAAGCAAACAGGAAAGAAGGCCAGCTGGTTTGGATGTTTATTTTGAGTGGTTTAGTGGCCTGGCTGCATTGCTTTGCTCTGTCTTATGGAATCTCTTAGGTCAGTATTGCTTAGGATCTCTTGATACTTGACCACAAGCAAAGATGAAATGTACATGAGTCCCTTTGACTGTCAGGTTTAAGTTCCTGGAAATAAAGTAAGTGGAAATCTGTTCCCACACATATTTGCCAAGTTGTGCGTTGACTGTATAAGACGGAAATTAAACTTTTTTTTAAAAAGGGAAATGCAAGTGATCAGCATCTCATTTCCTTAACGAAATGTGTTTATCTGATATTGTTCTTTTGTCACAGGAATTAGTTTGTACGCATGTATATTCAGGAAAGCTTTCAGAAAGCGCCTTTGCCTCTTTTTCTTGGAGTTCCTGGTATCACCTCTCTATTCCCTTTCACTTAATTCCCTGAGGAAAGGACAACCAGCACTGAAAAAAAAAATGGAGTAGGGGGTGTTTAGAACTCATTATTGACATAAAAACAGGTTGAAATGTTGTGAAAAAGGTAAACTCAATAAATCAACTAACCAGTCAGCAAAGAGAACATGGATAGAGGATAAAGTATTCCACTTTTTGCTGATGTTTGTTCCCTTTTATCTGTTTTGAGGGTCTTGAGACTCCTCCCTCAGGTAGTGGCAATGGAGAGACTATCCAATGAGAACTGGTAAGGCGGATGTCATTTTACCTGTCCCTTTCTTCCTCTCCTGGGCTTTCCCTCCTCTTCTGTCTCTCTGAAGGAGGTCTCTCCTGTTCAATAGGCATCTCATTCTAAAATGCTGAAGGGGCCAAGGCGAAGGGAGCAGGCCAGTAGCCAACTGGAAGAGGAGTGAGAAGAACCTCAATGAGATGACAAGAATGGAAACAAAGGATCAGGAAAGAACCTTTGTCCAGGGATAAAGGCCATGCCCTAGACCAGTCCTCCACCTGTACGTTGTCTTTCTCATTCTGCTTGGTGAAGTTTTAGAAAAATGGTCACCCCCTTAAATCTGAAAAATTTAGACCAACTTTGAAAAATAAGTTGTATGTTAAATACATATCCAGTAAAATTGGGAATGAAGAAAAGTATACTGTTAATATCAGAGGTTTCATAAATGAAATGGTAGGGAAGAAGGAAATTTTGATTTGTTAAGAATCTTTTCATCTTTTGCTGTTTTTTTTCTCTACTTAAAAAAATACCTTTCATTGAGAAAAATTTCAAATTACACAAAAGACAGTGAATAGTAAACTCCCATACACACACCCAGATTTGTCTATCCATCTCCCTTTTATTCTGAAGCTATTAGAAGTAGACATCATGTATTTGGATCAACTAGTATTTTACCCTGAAATACAGTCATACAGGAAAAAGCAGAGTAAGTGCTTAATACTTCCTTTTTAATAGACAGTTTTAGAGTTGGTACTTTAGTTTTTTCAAAAGGTATTAAAGAGTTTCCTTTTTTTTTTGAGTATCATTGTATATTCATGGATTTAAAAAATATTATGTTTTAATTAGTTGCGGTGATTTTTTTTTTTCTGGATGCTCAAGTACAACCTTGGTTCACTGGGATCCCCTTCAAGTTGGCTCCTGTGTATACGTAAAGAAAAGAGAGCCTCTTATAAGAGAATCACAGTGAATTTTCACAGACTGGCCAGTTCCATATCATCAGCAACCAGATCAAGATAACAGAACATCCCAGAAGCACTCTTGTCCTGTTAATTTCTTTGACCCTGCTTTTTGGTACAACAGGATGCCCCACGCTTCTCTTGTACATTTCATATCCCAGTCTAAGTATCAGCCATTCTAAGAAGCTCTGGTTCTTTTCAGTAGGTAATGGAATTTAGAAACTAGAGTGTAGGGGCACCTGGGTGGCTCAGTTGGTTAAGTATCCGTCTCTTGATTTCAGTTCAGGTCATGATATCACAGTTCATGAGATTGAATCCCATGTCAGGCTCCCAGGCGAATGGTGTGGAGCCTCTCTCTCTTTCCCCCTCCTCTGCTCACACACTTGTATGCTCTCTGTCTCTCTCTCTCAAAATAAATAAACAAACATTAAAACAAAATAAAATAAATAGAAACTGCAGTCTAGGTCTTAGGAGGGCTTATTCCTGTGGGTTCTCAGTGATTCTAGGCTTTTTGGGGGGCAGGGTAGAAACTATATACATTTAAAAATAATACATATGAGTTCATACTGGTTTTTTCAAGCTAACTTTATGGAATTTTAATATTGTTTGATTTTATGTTTGTATCTCTTTTCTCTTACACTGAAGATCTTGGTTCCAAAATAAGATTACAAACTTATTTGCTCTATTCTTTAAGTACACAGAATACTTTCAAATGAATAAGCTCAGTCAGCATTACTACTACTAATTATTATTCTGTTTTTATGCAGAGAAAATATGTAGAGTTTTATTTATCCTTTTTTTTTTTTGGTCATTATTTTTGGTCTTTTAAAATTCATGCATGAGGTTAGAAGATGAATCTTTCCTTCAACTCCATTTTTAGTATTAATGTTGATACGTTTCTTGGCAGTGAAATTCAGTCTATTAAATCTTTAGTTTACCAGATAATTTGAGTTATTTGCAACTCATTACATCATAAGCAGGAGATGTTCCAGAGGCGACAGTGGGATTATTGTTCTCTCTGGGTGGTAGATCGATTTGTGCTGCATTGGATGCATTTATTAGTGTCTACCCTTCCTCATAGTGCAGGTCCAGAGATAGAAGAAAGATAAACACTCTAAATGAAGCAGAGAGCCTGAAAGTGCCCCAGGATTTTTGTCTTCTTGCTTCTTTTTATTTGATAGATGGTTATTTGATGGGTGCATATTTTGGAATGCCTTTTCGCCCCCTTGGTTGGTCAAGTGATCAAGTGCTTTGACTTTTGGACACATTTTGTAATATTTGACCCTGGGATAAATGTAAGCATTCATAGAGAATATGGGTGTAGGTAGTCTCTCCCACCTTCCTCCTGTCCAACCTTCCTTTCTGCCAACCATCTATCCTTCCTTTTTTTTTTTTTTTTTGCACACCCAGGTAATTCCTGGACCCCGAGCCGAGGGCTGCACAAGGGAGGAATAAGGAGAGCTACATCACTCCCTATTTTGTCTTTTAAAACCTGTCTTCTCAAAACCTCTTATTCTCAAACCACCTCCGTAAGGTATTTGAGTTCTTTCCAATATATTTTTACATACAGAAGAATGATTAATACTGTAATTAGTCTAACTGTGAGGTTGATTTAAAATTATTTGTTTATTGGCTTTTTACATCAGATGAGTAATGCTAGGAAGTACTGTGTGTATGAACCCACAAGACACATCGTTTTGAAAGGTTTGGCTTTCAGAGAACAAGGATGTATTGGAGTAACAATTCTAAACTTTGCCCCAGTAAGAAATGATTACAAAGATGATGGACTAACACATCGACTCCCCAAAACTTCACTGTGTATGGCTGGTGGTAGACTTTTAAAGGTTTGAGATTTCAGAAACAATGGTGTGTCTTTTCTCCTGTGCCTTATAGCAACCCTGCTGTATCTGAAGTGTTCACTCATTTGTGTAGGCATTTGGTCATTCATTCATCCGTCCATGTAGCAAAGTCTCTGGAGTATCTATCTATCAATATGCACCAGTCATTATTTTGGACCCAGGAATGGTAACAAAGAGAGCAGGAATCATAACTGGTGAAGTCTCTGGGAACAGATAATAAGCCAATAAACAAATAAGGTAACTATTGAGTGAGGTAAGAGCTGTGAAGGGAATGAAAAGAACATTGTGCTAGAAAGCGACAGAGATGGTGCCTATTTCAAGGCAACAGGAGCTGAGAACTGAAAGATGATTTGCTGACTGCATGTTCATGTTTGGAGTACTGAATTTAGAAGCACTGTATAATTTAAACAATACCTAACAAATTCAGCATGTGAATTTATTTCCAAATGTCTTGTTTTTTTGTTTTTTTTTTTTTTTTTGTTTTTTTTGGTCGGTACTTTAAGGTTAAAATCTCTTGTTTTGTCAGTTTGTAAAAACTGGAGGAAGTCCTTGGGGAAGAGTACATATGGGAACTTGCTGTGGTGTATTTGTAATTCTCTGCAAATCTTAAATTGTTCCAAAATAAAACACTTAAAAGAAAAAACTGGTGAGGAAATACCAAAATTTGTAGCAAATCAAACACAGTGTTGCTTCGATTTGCAGAGATGAGGTAGCTAGGTTTAAACAGGAAGGTCCTGTGGGGAGAGTGGCACGTGTTGAGAATTTATTACTTAAATGCTCTCGTACTTGCCCCATCATGGACTGGACCAATTTCCCCCCGGTTTTTGATCCTTAATTTTATCTTCTTAAATTTCAGAAATGTAACAAAACTTACCAATAAAGTTAATTTACATTTTTCCTTTTTTAAAATAATTCATGCATTTTCTTGAAATCGTCTTGGACTATGTAGGGTGTTATGTTTCAGTTGGATATTAGCAAATCTTTTTCACATGGGGCTTTTAATAAAAAGTTTACCCTGATCAAAGCAATCCCCTCTACCCTTTATCCTATTAATATTTTTCAGTTTGTGTATTTCTAAACATAAAGTATCTTCTTTTTTACATGTTAGGGGAGATAGAGAAATCTGAAGTTGGCAAGAAGCATTAAATTCAGAATCTCCTCTGTGAATGCTTGCCAGCTGCAGTGTGGATTAACAGCCCTGCCATGGGAAGCTGTTGGGGAATCTACAATCTTTAAAAGTACTTTGCAGTATTTGGTCCCAAGAATGCTTACTCATCTTCAATAACCTAGTTCAAGGATCAGCAAATTATAGCCCACAGGGCAAACCTGGCTTGCAAGCCTGGCTTTATAAATTAAGTTTTAGTAGAACATAGCCATGCTTATTCATGTGCTCATTTTCTATGGCTGCTTTTCCACTACAATGGCAGTGTTGAGTAGCTGCAGTGAGACCGTATGGCTCATAAAGCCTAAAATATTTTGTTTGGGCCTTTACATAAAAAGTTTGCTGACCTCCGATGGAGTCAGATGGTGACTGGATTATCTCTGCCCATTTCAGAATCTGGGATCCAAAAAATGTTGCAGTTGCAGGGATTAGTAGACAATAGAGTCCTGTTGGGTTATGATAGAGCTTTTTGCTTTATTTTATTTCATTTTTAAAAATGTTTTTATTTAGTTTTGAGAGAGAGCGAGTGCGAGTGGCAGAGGGGCAGAGAGAGAGGGGGCAAGGGATCTGAAGCGGGCTCTGTGCTGACAGCAGAGAGCCCAATGTGGGACTTGAACCCACAGACTGTGAGATCATGACCTGAACCAAAGTCAGACGTTTAACTGACTGAGCCACCCAGGTGCCCTGCTGTATTTTCTTTTTTATTCATAGGTGGAGATACTGTGTTTGTAGTAAAAATACTTTTTCATAAGCTTTCTAATGTTTTTAGTAACAGTTTTGTAGTATGAAGCCCATTTCTATAAATGTTAAATGCTAAATTAACCTTAGTTATCAGTTGAAATTCTTATTATATATATATTTTTGAATTGCTGAGGAACAATTTTAACAATTCCTTATTTTTGAGGCTTTACATCTATTACTTGGGAGTGACTGTGTCTAATACTATATTATTATTCCCTAGTGTTAGTGTTAGGTCATTGAAGAACAGGGCCCAGCTGGCGATCCTTTACACCTGTGTCCAGAGTCAGGCTTGTTGAAACAGAGTGCTGGACAGAGTGCTCACAGGTTTTGACCCACTAGTATGGACAGGCGCAAGAATTTGCATTTGAAATGAGTTCCCAGGTGGCATGTTGGTCCCGGATCACCTTTCAAAACCTCTGTAGTAGACAGCACTGGTATTTCCTAAGCTTGGGATTTGGGGAAAAGTAGCTTTTTCATCTCAATTCAATATCAGGTGACACATTAAAACTTCCTTTGAATTTCTTAAACTTCCACTCATCATCTTTGTGGCAGGACTCACTAATGAACCAGGTATCATTTTAATACTTTTTTCTGTTTTCCAGTCCCAAACTTCTGTTGCCATTGCCTCCTGGCCTCACTGCTCTTGGGTTTTACTTTTTAAAAAAAGAAAATCTCTTTACTGATGTTTTCAGTGGAATTTTGGGATGAAACAGATTCTGTCTATATTCAGTCTGCCAGATTTACCCCAGTGTGGTGTGTGTGTGTGTGTGTGTGTGTGTGTGTGTGTGTGTGCGCGCGCATTTTAAAGTACTTCTTTCTTTTCTTGATTCTTGTAAAATCCTGTGAAGTGAGTTGGGAACTCAAGTATTTTCTCTGCATAAAAGAAACCAAGGTCCTGAGACACAAGATCTTGTGATCTGCTGGAAAAGGAAGGCTCCAGCTCAAGCTTTTTGACTGACATCCATTTCTTTGTTAGTTGTACCATGAGTTTGACACTATCTGGACCTCAAATGTAGTTTGTCAAACTATTAGGACCCCTATTATTTCACTTCATATCAGTGTCTCAATTATTTTTGATAATAAAATAATCTTAAGTGTGTTATTTGATTGTTCTTTTATATTTAAGTGTGGGCTTATTTTTAATAAGGATATGCCCCAAATCCATTTAAATACATGAACTGGTACATCAGTTTCTATTTTGTGGATTTTTGTTAAATTATGCCCCCTCCCCAAATACTCTTGATCCTTTTGATGGAAAATTAGCAACCTTTTTCATAGGGGCTTTTAATAAAATAGTGTCATGGATCAAACCAGTCTCAAAATTAGTACTCTGGAGACAGGTGTCCTGAACCTGCTCATGGAGGAAGTTGATGTTCTCGTGGGTACAGTGTGTCCTCAAATCTGCTCCCTGACAGTCATTTGGAGGAGGGGCTCAGAAGAGGATGCATAATAACAGTAACCATTTTACACAAATAATGGCATCTGCTTCTCACAACTTCATGAAATAGATATTTTTATCCCTGTTTTTAAGTTTATTAAAAAACTTTTTTTTAACATTTATTTATTTTTGAGAGAGAGAGAGAGAGAGAGAGAGAGACAGAGTGTGAACAGGAGAGGGGCAGAGAGAGAGAGGTAGACACAGAATCTGAAGCCAGCTCCAGGCTCTGAGCTGATGTGGGGCTGATTGTGGGGGTCAAGATCATAAGATCATGACCTGAGCCAAAGTTGGACACTCAACCGACTGAGCCACTCGGGCACCCCAATTTATTTTTAGAGAGAGGAGAGAGAGCGGGAAAGGGGCAGAAAGTGAGGGAGAGCGAGAATTCCAAACAGGCTCCTTGCTGTCAGTGCAGAGCCTGATGCAAGGCTCAGTCTCACGTACCATGAGATCATGACCTGAGATGAAATCAAGATTCAGACGCTTAATCAACTGAGCCAACCAGGTGTGCCTATCCCTATTTTATAGATGAGGAAATTGAGGCATGGAGAAATAAAGTAAATTGCCTGATGTTTGATAGCTAGGAAATAACAGAGTTGGGATTGGTTTCAGACCTAGGCAATCCATGAATTTTTTTTTTAAGTGTAAAAATAGAAAGAAAAAACAGCACAGGATATATGCAGTGGAGTACTGACAAACATTTAAAAATCAGCTCTCTAAAAAGGGGGAGGATGCTGATTTGCATGGCTTACTTCTATCATGGCCAATTTCAAGTTCCCAAGAGGATGTCTCTGGAGGCTGGTCTGGCAGGCAAGGGGCTCCTGAGCCTGTGTAAGCTCGCTCCAGCCCACCACCAGGTGTGTGCGAAGATTACCACACCCCAATTAAATGAGTACATGATGCTGAACTGCCTGGGGCCTGGCAGCAAATCCTCAGTTATTGTCAGCTGTTCCTTCTCTCCTGTGGCTATGAATGAGCAATAATTGAAACTAACACTCATGCTGAATACCCGATGCAAATAGAAGTATGGGCACCCTGATATGTAGGTAAAGGTCTACATAAACATTGCTATTCTGGAGGGATGACAGTTTTTTAAAATTCTGCTTAAGGCTCTTAATCATGAAATATTTGCGATTAGGTAGATAATGGCTAGTCAATTAGGTAGGTGGCAGGTGCGGTAACTCTGTGCAGCCAGGCTAATTCATCATCCGTATTGAAAGAATTACACTACTGCCTCTCTTCCTATTCCTAATGTATGACTCGGCACCAGGGAGAACAGAGCAGATAATGCCCCAGGCCCCTAGAGTACCATTAGCAGGTTGGTGGGTCTTTTTTTAGGAAAACCCAGAGGTTTCCCCTTGGGAATGTTGAACTCTGTACAGTCTTTCTCTCTATTGAACAGAAAGGGAACTCCACTCTGCAAATCATTTGGATTATTTTTGGGTTCTCTTTGGGCAAATATAATAAAATCCAAGACCTGGCATGAGGGGGTTATCTCAGGCAGCCAGTGAGCACAGTCAACTGTATTTAATGTATATAATGAGGGCTTAGGTCTTAAATGATAAGCCCAGCAAACAATCGGAGTGGTTTTTGTGGTCCCTGATATCCGACTGCAACGATGAAAGTGACATAGTCCCCACCCACGAAGATTATACAGAATCGGTACAAATAAACAGTGCGGTGGTATTCAATAATATATGCATGCATAAATATAGACATAATACAGATTGCAGTGACAATTCTAATTGATTAAGAAAGATTTTGTAAAGAAAATGAAACCTGAGCACAAAATAACACAAAAGTGATATTTGCATATTATAAAAGTTATTACAGGTGATAATACAGGAACTTTTTTATTTTTGTAAAATACACATAAAATTTACCATTCTAACAGTTTTTAAATTCTAAAGACATTCACATTGTACTATAACCATCACTATGGTTTGAATGTTTGTGTTGCAACAAAATTCATATGTTGAAATCCTTATTCCTGAGGTGATAGTATTTGGGGAGGTGATTAGGTCATGGGTGGGTCCTTGTGAGTGGAATTAAAAGAGACTCCAGAGAGATCCCTTCGCCCCTTCTGCTATGTGAGGACAAAACAAGCAGATGACCATTTATTAACTAGGAAAGTGGGTTTTTACCAGGTACCAGATCTTCTGGTGTCATGATCCTGGACTTCCCCAGCCTCCAAAACTGTGAGAAATAGATGCTTGTTGTTCAATTTTTTCTTTAACATTTATTTATTTTTGAGAGAGAGAGAGAGAGAGACAGAGAGAGACAGAGCGTGAGCAGGGGAGGAGCAGAGAGAGAGGGAGACACAGAATCTGAAGCAGGCTCCAGGCTCTGAGCTCTCAGTGTAGAGTCAGATGCGGGGCTTGAACTCAAGGATCATGAGTCATGACCTGAACTGAAGTCAGATGCTAAATCAACTGAGGCCACCCAGGCACCTAAATCCTTGTTGTTTTTAAGCCACTTAGTGTATGGTATTTTGTTAATAACAGCACAAATGGATTCGGACAACCACTTTTTAATTGAAGTATAATTGACACAGAATATTAATTAGTTTCAGATGTGCAACATAGTGATTAGCAACTCTTTGTGTTATGCTGTGCTCACCACAAGTGTAGCCAGCACCTGTCAGCCAGTGACCCCATGCTGTACCTTTCATCCCTGTGACCTATTCATTCCATAGCTGGAAGCCTGTACTACTCGCTCCCCTTTATCCATTTTGCCCAGCCCCCAGCCCAGAGAACTACTTTCTTTCTCGAGAACTTTTTCATCTTCCAAACTGAAATTCTGTACTTATTGAACCCAAACTCCGTTTCCCCCTCCTCATGGACACTGGCAAACACCCTTCTATAAATCTGACTCTGTAGGTACCTAATATAATTTGACTACTGTAGGTACCTAGTATAAGTAGAATCATACAATATTGGTCCTTAGGTTACTCAGCATAATGTCTTCGAGGTTCATCCACATTGTAGCATGTATCAGAATTTCTGTTCTTTTTAAGGCTGAATTCTATTCCATTGTACAGATGTACCACATTTTGTTTATATGTCCATCTGCTGATGGACACTTGGGTTGCTTTCACCTTTTGCCCATTATGAATAATGCTGCTATGAATATCAGTGTACAAATATCTGTTCAAGTCCCTGCCTTCCATTCTTTTGGGCGTATACCCAGAATTGGAATTGCTGAATCATATAGTAATTTTATTGTTAATTTTTTGAGGAGTCACCATACCATTTTCAATAGCAGTGTGCCATTTTACATTTCTGGTAGCAATGTATCAGAATCACTTCTGGAACATTTTTAACCTAAGCCATTTTGTCGGCTTTAAGCCAACTCTTCAGCATAGCTCAGTACAGGAAATTCCTCTAGAGAACAGGACATTTGCCGCTACTCAAGTCATTTGGTGTCTCAGTAAAAGTTTATACACACTCAACATGGATTAATGAATTATTATTTAAGATCACAAGGCAGAGGCAAAATCTTTGATGTTTCCTGTCGTTGCCAAAAAGTCCCCACTGTGCTGACAATCAGTACCTATTAGCAGTCATGGGAACCATAATTCCCAATATTATCTTTCCTGTCAAAATATGAATTATGACATTACCAAGCTTCCTTTCAAAACATGTTAGCAAGAGTCAGAAACCAAATAATGAATGAAAAAGTGGCTGACAAATCTTAGAAAATTAGCATTGGCAAAGTTATTGAGGTGATGGTACCAAAATGGCCTTGTCAAAACTGGCTGTGGCACATGCTCCCATCAAAATCAAATGTCCTGTGATCGCGTTATGTTAAATATGTTGTACAGCTTTTGTGCCCATGGATTGTCTTTTAACCTGTACTGGTAAGAATCCTTTTAGTAATATGAACTCCCAAGGATGTACTTTTTTTAGCCTTTTGATAATCCGATGAAAGCTATTGAATATCTCCCTGGGAAAATATGATGCTTGTATGCCCCATACATTTCATATCATTTAAGAACCTCTATAAATTTGTATTATACATCAGTAATGTACCATCCTGTAAAAAAAAACAAACCAAAAAACTAGAGTTCTCATTTATTCATTGATTTATTAGTAAAATAAGGGTAAATAGCAGTGAAAGAATTTGTTTCATGGGCTTTGAGGTCAAATAGATTTGGAAACCAAACTAAGGACCCTGTTTAACAAACCTCCTAAATCCTACTTTTGTCATCTATACACTATGAATAACAAAAGAGTTCCTGGATGGGAAGTAGGACATCTGGCCTGCTGGGTTTTTGTTTTTGTTTTTTTTTTAATTTCTCTTTTTATTATTATTGTGTTTTTTGGTTTTTGGTTTTGAGAGAGAGAGAATGGGGGAGGGGGAGAGGAAGAGGGAGAGAGAGAATCCCAAGCAGGCTCCATGCTGTCAGGGCAGAGCCTGACTCAGGACTTGATCTCATGAACCATGAGATCATGTGCTGAGCCAAAATTAAGAGTCAGTTGCTTAACCAACTGAGTCACCTAGGCACCCCACAACCTTCTCATTTGATTCTCTACTTGAAATAGACATAAAATAGAACATTTTAACATGTTTTATTTCTATGTATCCAGAGTTTATATGTCTTTATTATTTGTTTTTAGGTTTATTTATTCATTTTGATAGAGAGAGAGAGACAGCACAAACAGGGAGGGACAGAGAGAGTGAGAGAGAATCCCAAGCAGGCTCATCACTGTCAGCATGGAGCCTGACACAGGGCTCGAACTCACGAACTGTGAGATTATGACCTGAGCTGAAGTCAACATTTAACCAACTGAGCCACCCAGGCACCTGCTAAAACTTTATTTTAAAAGCAATTTTAAGTTTACAGCAAAATTGCAAAAAGTAAAATTGCAGAAAGTACAGAGGATTTCCACATCCTTCCTGCTCCCCACACATAGCCTCTTCCATTGTCAACATCCCACACCAGAGTGGTACCTCCATTACAATCAATGATGAGCCTACACTGACAGGTCATTATCACCTAAAGTCCATAGTTTACATTAGGGTTTACTCTTGGTGTCATACGTTCTGTGGTCTGGACAAATATATGACACATATCCACCAATACAGCATACGTAGAATAGTTTCACTGTCCTAAACATCCTTTGTGCTTCACCTATTTTATCCTTCCTCCACTCTCCCACTCCCAACCCTGGCAACCACTCATCTTTTTTTTCTGTCCCCATATTTTTGCCTTTTCCAAAGTGTCATATAGTTGGGATTATATAGTATGTACCATTTTCAGACTTGCTATTTTCACTTAAAAAATGAAGATGGATGGATGGATGAATAGATAGATATGCAACCAGCTACATTACTGAAAGCTTGCTTTCTTTTCACCCCTTCTGGTTGACTTTCATTTGATTCTCATGTGCATTTAATTTTTAAAATCTTTTTTATTTTTTACATTTTATTTTTGATGGGGTTGGGGGAACAAGTGGGGGAGGGGCAGAGAAAGAAGGGGACAGAGGATCCAAAGCAGGCTCTGCACTGACAGCAGAGAGCCTGATGCTGGGCTTAGACTCACAAACCATGAGATCATGACCTGAGCCAAAGTCAAATGCTTAACTGACAGCCGTCCAGATCCCCTCATGTGCATTTCAGATGAACAATTATATTGTTCCCTGGTTAGCATTCTCAGAGCACAGTGTTAACAAGGTAATAAGCAGTATGATTATTTTGTTGTTGACATTGATGAAAATGGTACTGATGTTTCACCATTGAGCCTGATGCTAGATTGATTTATGTGCCTGTGTGTGTATGCTTATGTGTTTATATATAAACAATAGCACATAGAAAGGCAACTATTCCCAGGTGCCTGGGTAGCTCAGTCAGTTAAGTGTCCAACTGTTGATCATGGCTCAGGTCATGATCTTGTGGTTCATGAGTTTGAGCCCCACATCAGGCTTTGCATTGCCTGCTTGGGATTCTGTCCCTCTCTCAGTCTCTCTGTCTGTCTGTCTGTCTGTCTCTCTCTCTCAAAATAAATAAATATAACAACAACAAAAAAGAGGTGTGTGGGTGGCTGAGTTGGTTAAGCATCTGACTTCGGCTCAGGTCATGATCTCAGGGTTCATGAGTTTGAAATCCACATTTGGCTCTCTTCTGACAGCACAGAGTCCACTTCAGATCCTCTGTCCCCATCTCTCTATGCTTCCCCCACCTCAATATAAATAAACATTAAAAAAAATTTTTTAAATAAAAATAAAGGCAACTATTCCAATATTTGTTCAGAGTTCTTAAATGTTTGGCAATGGATATTAAATGGTGTACTTTTTAAATCAAGATGATTGTAGAATATTTAGCCTTTGGATTATTATTAGTTTTAGTTATTTATTATAGATTGCAACAATTATCTAATAACTTAGTGTCTTCTATTCCTTGGTTATATACTTTTTATAACCTTCTTTCTGTACTTATGGTTCCTGTTTTTCTACATATTTAGAAATGAAAGTATATGTAAATAATGTAAATTAGTTGATAAGTCTAAGACATTTATTTGTTTATATTTTTCTTATATTTGGCTTTTCTAATTTCATAAATTATAAAATTAATGCATTTTTGTTTGTTCATTTATTTATTTATTTATTGAGTAGGCTGCCCACCCAGCACGGGAGCTCAACGTGGGGCTTGAACTCATGACCCTGAGATCAAGACCTGAGCTGAGATCAAGAGTTGGATGCTTAACCAGCTGAGCCACCCTTGCGACCGGTTTTTATTCTTTTGTGTTTAATAATGGAAATGATTAAGACCATGAATTTTCCTTTCATTATAGCTGTAGCTATGTTCAACATTTCTAGCATATTCTTTGATTGCTTTTACCCTAGTCTTTCACCTGTGAGTTAACTGGACAATGCACTCCATCATTCAGAAAGAAAGGGGAGGGAGGTGAGGGACAGGACTGAATGCTTTTGGTTTCTGCTCTGTTTTCAAATGTTCTACAATATCAATGTGCTTTATTTTTTCTTCAACCTAAGATGTACTTAGGAGAGTATATTTTTGAACTTTTTCTAGGATTAACCCCTGCTTGCTTCCAATGTTTCATTAATATTTAACTTACTGAATTGCTTCAGAGAGTGATTGAAATTCAGCAGTATCATTAAGATCTTATTTTGATTTGCTTTTTACTAATTTTGCCTGATAAAGATTCTTTTTATTTTCTAGATGAAGATACTTATTTATATTGTTAAAGATTTTATTTTCCAAGTTGAAGTCTTCCTTATGTTAAGGAATATTTTTGAATACTATTCCTTTTCTTTTTTGGTTTTTGTCTTCAGGGCGATCCATATCTGTAGATTCAGGTTCTATTATCTGTTAACTTTGCCTGCCCTTTTTTCCATTTGCAAGATGATTTCCTAAACTTTATCTTTTAAACCTACCTCTTGACTAGATTTTTCTGCAAAAGTGTTCAGTGTTTCATTAATATCATTTTAATTATTTTAAAATGATGGTGTCATCATTTGTTGCCTTTATTTCTTCCTTACCTTTACTAGTTCCCTCTGCTTCTGAACCTGTCTTATTTCTTATTCAGAGAATTTTCTTTTTTTTTTTTAATTTGTGAAAGTGTGAAACAGTGGTGCTCTAAAGCTGCCCTCTCTTCTACTAGGATTAGCATTCCAGATCAGCCCTCTAGTTACCTCTTGCACATAGTAATTTGCTCTCTTATTGGGGGAATATATTTTATAGTGTTTTATACACACACACTTTTTTTTTTAAACTTTATTTTTCTTTAAATGAGATCTGTTCCTTGTCAAAAGAATATTTATGCCAGTTATCCTTTGCTTCTTTAGTGTTTAGTTAATTAGCATTCAAAGACTATACTTTCAGGGATCATTTCTATAGTTCTTTACTTAATTAGCATTCACATCCTCTGTAAACTCACCCTGGAGGTCTAAGTGATGTTGTAGAATGTAGGTCTGTCCTGTTCATTTCCTTGGTAAAGGATCTTAGGAGAGTAGAGAGTGACCAGAGTTTTCATCAGTCACAATAAGAGAAGTCTGTTTGTATGCTCTTTTCCTCGTTAGTTTTTTAAATAACTGCGCCAGAAGCCATCTTGGCAGGGAAAGCTGTATTTTGGGGGTGCTTTGGAATATGTCCATGATGCTCTTTGGAAGCCAGGACCAAGGAAAGCAGCAAAAGATAAGGCAGGGCCATGTTCTTGAGTGCCAGGAGAGCTGTGCCTCCAGGCCTAGCAACGCTGTTAATCTGTGGTGAGGCTTTTCCCTGGGCTTCTTGCTCCTTGCCTCTCTTATCTAGAGAAAATAGGTGGAGTTTGCCCGCTTTTCTTCTTTTAACACCACTTTACTGTCTTAAGAAGGGAGATATATTTGGTTTCATACATCATGGTTTGGTTGTGAGTAAAGTGATCCTTACATTTTATGGCATTTATTCTTTTTTTTTTTTAAGTTTGTTTCTTGAGAGAGAGAGTATGCACAAGTAGGGGAAGGGCAGAGAGAGAGGAAGAGAGAGAGAATACCAAGCAGGCTCTGCATTGTCAGCCTGGAGACCAATGTGCGTCTCGAACTCACAGTGAGATCATACCCAGAGCTGAAGTTGGACGCTTATCCGACTGAACCACCCAGGCGCCTCATGGCATTTATTCTTTAGTGAAAGTACTTGATTTTTTTATTTTTTTAAAATCCTTTTAGCCTCTGCCTTTTAGTCATTTTCTAGGAAAATGTTTATCAAATATCTTATACCACCATCTTTTTTTTCTTTTAGAAGTGATTGGCTTATCTTCATGAAAGCATTCCTTGATCTTCTTTTTCTTTTTGTGCGTTAATGACCTTAGAAATAAAAAGATTCCCTACCCTCTCTCTATAAGGGGGGAAAAAAAAAACTAATGTAAGTGACATTGTAATGACTGTAATATATAATGATAATAGGCATTCGTTGCTCTGGTGATGATCTTGATCGGAAAACTAGTTTATTCCATCCAGCAGTACAATGACATTTGCACTGATAAGATCAGTTGATGATAGGATTGCCCTGTCCCTGTGGCTTGTGCCACATCTACTGTGGCTCCTCTTGATTCTCTGTAAATAGTCATGCAGATGTTGAAAGAGACAAACCATCAACAACCCAGATACTAATTTAAAACACAACCTAATATCAAAACCATGAAGGACTAGACCCTAATTTTATGAACGCTGCATCCCAAATTCAGGAAAATAGTGACTGAGCCAGGTCTTGATTGTGGCAGACCTCAGCTGCTGTTGCAGAAAAGGAGGCTGTTTGAGAAAGAGCAGAAAAATTATTACTTAATTCTTCCAGGCTGTCCTCACACTTGGAGATTCTGGTTGGGCCCGGTCCGAAGTGGTATCAGCTCCTCCATGTTGTGTTAGAATACTAAGTGTAATTCTCTAAAACTTCAAATTAAATCACCAAGATTGGGAAAAGGACTAGGAAAAGAAAGTTTTGAGGTGGGGTGGTGTGGGGGAGGTTTTATATTGCAGAGGCGACTAGAAGGGTACCATTTTACTCTTGACTGTCACATACAGACTGTAGGTTCCAGCAGGATTTAGAGAAACTTGAAGGGAAACAGAACGTTACAAGGGAAATTTTATCTTTCACAGTAATGGCAAATATAAAACTCAGTTAAAACCATCTTGAAATCAGTATTATAAGGAAAAGCAGATTATAAAGGAAAAGCCATCAGGCATTGAAAGAAACAAAGAAGAACCATAAAATAGAAAGTGTAGCATGATTTGGCAGGCGTAAGGCCAACTATTAGTTATAGTATTAAATGGAAATGGGAAAAATATCGCTAATATTAGATTTTTTGAACAACTCAACATGATCTTTACTACAGGAATACATAATACAAAGTGATACAGAAACTTTAAATGTAAAAGGATGGACGAATTTCACTAATCACTTGCAACCAGAAAGAGAGCAGATGATACCAAATAAAGCAAAAAAGTATTGAAATGAATGAAGAGGGTCATTTTATATAATAATCAAACGCAAACGGAATTATTACGAACTCTCCCGTGATAAATTTCATTGTTTCAAAATATACAGAATATAAACGTACCATGGTATATCCATGTGGTGGCCTCATGCGTAGTGATTAAGAGCCATGATACTAAAGCTCCTTTGTTCACAAAGAAGGCTGTTACCAATATATTGTTGGTTGAAAAAAGCATATTGCAGATAGTTTGGACATTATTTTCCTACTTTGGTTAAGATAGAATCAAATGTTAACTAGGGTTATTTTTAGGTTGATGAAACTAGTCAATTAAAATATTTATATCTGAGCTTTTAATCTTTTTCTATGGTGAATATACTAGATTATTGACCCAAGTATTTTTTGTTGCCTTATATTGGATGCTTTATACTTTCATGCATCATCAACCTCAGTTTAGCCATGTGACCTGTTTTGGCCAATAAGATGTGAGTGAAAGTGACATGTTCCACCTGCACCTAAGAACTGTCTTATGGTTCTACCTTCATCACTTGGGGGTTGATACAGGGTAGAGCTGCAGCTGAACTCTACAGGACATGTAAATAAAACATGTAAATAAACCTTTCTTGTAAGCCCTTGAGATTTTGTGGTTGTATATTACCACGTCACAACTCAGCCCTGCTGACATCGTCAAGTTCCACATGTTTTTCTGAACACATACAATTTATAATGCTTGTGAACAGCAGCTTGTAGAAGTCTTCCTTGACACCTCATGCTTTAGTCAGGTCTCTAGGTCGTAAATCTGAATTTTATGTCACTCAGTGTAAATGCAAATGTTATAGCACTTACAAACAATTGTAGTGATCCCACTGATATGAATGGGGAAGAAGACAGGAAAATCAGATGTTCAGCTCTTATATTGCTGTTATTTGCAGCAACAATATTTTTCTCATTGAGTATAGAAATTATGTTGGTATTGATTTTAAAATCTATGGTCTTTCAAAAAACTAAATAAAATAAAATCTATGGTCTTTCTTTACCTTGGGATTTTGTTTAGGCAATTTCTGAAAATGTGCTTTGATAGAGATGAAGTAATTTTTTTTAATGTCACACTAATTCTTATACTTTACGAGTAAAGAGTAAATAGGTATAACCTACTAATAGAATTTAGACTTACTTTTGTAATACACTTTGAAATAGAGCAGGTGATTAAACGATTGATAATCAGATTGGAATGAACTTTAAAGGTCATCTCACTCAACTTTAGGTACTCAAAATCCTCTTTGTTAAACAAAATCAGAAATTAATAAAACAACAGTAATGTCAAAAATGATTCTTAGGGCGCCTGGGTGGCTCCATCCGTTAAGCGTCTGACTTCAGGTCATGATCTTGTGGTCTGGGTTCAAAACCCGTGTTGGGCTCTGGGCTTACAGCTCAGAGTCTGGAGTCTGCTTCTGATTCTGTGTCTCCCTCTCTCTCTGCCCCTCCCCTGCTTGCTCTCTGTCTCTCTCAGAAATAAACTTTTCTTGTAAGCTCTTGAGATTTTGTGGTTGTATATTACCACGTCACAACTCAGCCCCGCTGACATAGTCAAGTTCCAGAGTGAATTAAATTCTCTAAATCGCCTTTTCTTATTCTTGGTATTCTTCAAGATATTCATAATTGTAATTCAACCAAAAGATTGCGTTTTCATCATCGACAACTTACCCTGAAAATGTCATTTTAAATTAAAAACCAAGGTATTAGCATTTGGTATGTATTAATGGGGAAAGTGCAGTTGGGAGTTGGGCGCAGTTAAGAAAAAAAAGTTCAAGGGGCGCCTGGGTGGCTCAGTCAGTTAAGTGTCCGACTTTGGCCTAGGTCATGATCTTACGATTCGTGGGTTCGGGCCCCAGCTTGGAGCCTGGAGCCTGCTTTGGATTCTGTGTCTCCCTCTCTCTCTGCCCCTCCCCTGCTCATGCTCTGTCTCTCTCTGCCTCAAAAATAAATTAAAAACATTAAAACATTTTTTTTAAAAATCAAAAGAAAAAAGTTCAAAAGAGGAAATGTTGGCTCTTGATGTAGCTTGGATTGAATTTACTTCCAAATGGATAACAGTCTAATTGGTTTGGTTGTTTCAACCTCATCCCTTGGGGACACGTGAATACCTCACAGAACCTCCATACTTTTAGCTCAAGTATCAGCGGCTTGTAAGACATCTTGCACCAGAAAGTACTTCAAGTCAGAGACCTGAGCAGTGTTCTTGCTTTCTGTTTGCTGGCATCACAGCTTGGCTTGAGAAATTTCAGTCACGCTTTAATTAGACTATCTTCACAAAACAAAAGGATTGGATGATCATCTATCGCATGTCGGCATATCACTGCCTTTTGACAATACTCAATGCAAGCTGATCTCCAGCCAAGGAAAGAGCACTGCAGCTCTTTACATTTCTGTTAGTCCAAAGACTAATTTTGTTTCCAGAGAAAGTTTTCCAATTTGGGGGATAAGTGGTGGTGACAATGAAGTTGAAATCTGAAGAAAGGATTTTAAGTTTTATTCGCTAGAGAGTCCAGGTCTCCCAATTTAAAATAATTTGCTTTTTAATTATTGGGATTGTTCTTTTGAATCTTCTATGTAACCAGGTAGCCATTAAAATCCTGATTAACACATTCAGGGCCACATAATCCATTAACGTACTGTTGCAGATTTAGAAAATAATAACTATTTGTAGGCCTGTATAAAATGTACCTGCACTTGCAGAGTTTACATGATCTGTACATAAATCATACAATACATTTATATCAGAAACATAATCTTTAAACATTTGTCTATAGCCTAAATTTCTCTGAGCTAGGGACTACATTTCCAAGTGTTTATCTCCATTTGAATGCCTCAGTTATACCTGAAACTCATTGGGTTGAAACCATGCTCGTGCCTTTCTGCCAATCCTGATTTCCTTTGGCCAGACCTCACTCAGAATACCAGAAACCTAGGAGTCTTCCTCAACCCTGTCTTCTCCTCTTCCCCACTGCCCCCCTTCATACCCTGTTACAGCTGACGAGACTGGATGCTGAATTTCTTGCCAGCTCTCTAATCCATTATCTCTTGCTTCCTGATTGGGTCTCCCTCACCTTCTGTATTTCCCCAATTTGGTTCTCCTCGTGGCTATCAAAGTATCCTTTTATTTATTTTTTTTTAAATGTTTATTTATTTATTTTAACAGGGGTGGGGGCAGAGAGAGAAAGAGAGAGAATCCCAAACAGACTGCACACTGCCAACACAGAGCCCAATGCAGAGCTCAAACAAACTCACGAACCACAAGATCATGACCCGAGCAGAAACCAAGAGTTAGACACTTAACCGACTGAGCCACCCAGGTGCCCTTCAAAGTATCCTTTTAAACACACAGATCTCGTTATAGCACACTCCTTTATGGCTTCTTATGCCTTAATGATAAAAATAGAAAAGTTGAACATGGCTGACAAGGCCTTGCCCTTGCCTCTCTCTGACCCATCATGCCACTCTCTGATCATGATGGGCAGCACTAATTTCTTGATCATACCAAGCCAAATATCCAGGCACCTGCTTAACTCATGCTTCTCCTTCAGACCTCAGCCCAAACACACTGGATCAGGGATACCTCAGACCTCCAGACCCATCGAGTTCCTCTCACCATGTATCCTCAGACATCTTTATTCTTTTTTGATTTCTTGATTGACTGTCTCTTCCTCTGGACTCAAGTTCAGGTCCCATTTTTCTTTAGCCTTAAGATTGCTTTCTGATCATTGCCAGGAGCTTTCTTTTCCAACCTGCACTATAGAACTTACCAAAGTCTTCTGTGCTTCCTTCAAGGAGTACTATCATTAAAATAGGGGCTAGAATTTGGTTTTCTGTTTTCTTGGATGAAGAAAACTTTGGGTAAGCTTTTCATCTTACACCGTCATGCTTACCTTAAAATTTTTTCTTTTAATTTTAGTTTATTATTTTTTTAAATGTTTATTTTTGAGAGAAAGACAGAGCATGAGTGAGGGAGGGGTAGAGAGAGAGGGAGACACAGAATTCGAAGCAAGCTCCAGGCTCTGAACTGTCAGCACAGAGCCTGATGTGGGGCTGGAACCCACAAACCACTAGACCATGACCTGAGCCAAAGTCAGTCACTTAACTGACAGAACCACCAAGGCGCCCCCCCCTTTTTTTTTTTTAATTTTAGAGAGAGAGTGTGTGAACAGGGGAAAGGGACAGAGGGAGAGAGAGAATCTTACGCAGGCTCCATGCTCAGTGCAGAGCTTGATGCAGGGCTTGATCCCACGACCCTGGGACCATGCCCTAGGCAGAGATCAATATTCAGACACTCAACCAACCTAGCCACCCAGGCTCCCCTAAAAAATTAGTTTTTAACAACCTGTGTTGCCAATTGAACGATGCTTTTTTCAGGCATAAGTTTTTGGTCCTAGTACTTACAATGCAGGCTTTCTTTATTTGAATCCAAGTGAAAAATGAAGTGGCTCTTGGTTGAGGATAAATGGAAGGAAATCTGAGCATTATCCGGTTTCAGAACATGCCTGTCAATCTGTAGGTACTTGAAAGCCTGTTGTTTTCTGAGCTGAGAATCATATGTAGATGTGCTGTGATCTTGAGGTGCAAATAACTGAGTATGTGTATTCTTGATCCTTCCTAAATGCTGGATCACACAATGCATAAAATGTGTGAACCCTTTTGCCTTTTGTATCTGTTTTGTGTTGGATTTAACATCACATACATGACTTGGCTGAACTCAACTGAAGACAGACATGGGCTGAGCTCTTATGATCCATTGGGCAGGGAAATTTAACTTTCAGGGGAAGAAACTGATGTACTTTGGGTACTTTGGCCTGAGGGACCATGTAATCTGCTTTAAAACAAAGAGAATGGTAGGGAAGAATATGACCTTGGCATGTGGTTTCTTTCCATTTTCCTTGTTGACAGCCTTCTTTTTCATATTAACACCATTAGCCTCCACGTAAAATCTAGAGGAAGAAGAAGTATTTCCTAATGTGTCAGAGTTCTTCCTCTCACTACGTGTTGGTATTTTTCCTAAATATAATGACTTTGTATTTGTATTTTAATTACATGAGGTTTTCTTGCTTCTTTTGCTTGTAGGTATTTTGGACGCCTTCACTATTTGCCTTCTGTTTTCTAGTCAAACCTGATTCATGAAATGGAACTGAAGCTGAAAATTCATCTACTTCTTTGTCTGTGAATTGGAGACACGACTGGGATGGTCTTAAGCGCATACAACTAGACTCCAACTGCAGCTATGAGTTCAGACGAGAAGGGCATATCCCCTGCTCATAAAACATCCACTCCAACCCACAGAAGTGCCTCTTCTTCAACACCCTCCCATAGGGACAGTCGGCAGGTAAGAGAATATGGTCCAAAGTGCACTTTGTTATCTTATTCAAATACAGTACCATTAGGATATGGTGGGCTTGCTGATTAATCCTGAAATTTTGTTGTGAAGATTTTTATTCCACAGGAAGGCTCGCTGTTTTCTGTAGATCTACGTGATGATGCCATGAAGATCCTGTTCTTGTTTCTCTGTTATTTAGGATCCTTTTTGAGAGTGTAGACCGCAGGCAGGGTGGCTAGGAGAAGCCCTGCTTTCCTCCTCTCTGGGCACCTGAAGAGGGGGAACTGCTTCAGAACTTAAATGCTCTGCTGTCTATTCGTGGAGGTGGAAAGGGATGTGAGCCTGCCAAAGGCCTTCTTCCTACC
Source organism: Panthera leo (assembly GCF_018350215.1). Classification (NCBI taxonomy): domain Eukaryota; kingdom Metazoa; phylum Chordata; class Mammalia; order Carnivora; family Felidae; genus Panthera; species Panthera leo. Next base: position 165,375,984 of record NC_056686.1, read on the forward strand.
AGTCTGTCACTGGCCTGTCCCGCACAAACTTCTGTTTGGGTTTCGTGGAATCTGGTTAACAGTCAGATTCAGGAATTAGGATACAAATGAAATTGTAGCATTGGGGAATTAAGAGCAGTGAGAGCTCAGGTAATGCTTAGAGCCAACAGAGAAAATGAATTCTTATTTAATTATCCCATTGAGCCAATTCTGTACATTGTTTTTGTTTACGGAGGTACTTTGTTGCTACGTCAGTGGCTGTTCTATGTGCCAAGGTTGTGGGGGAATCGGCCATATGGATTTTCTTCATTTCCCAAACAGGCAGCTGTTTTGCCCAGCACATGTCTCAGTATTGCTCTTTGCCGTTATGACATTATCTTGTGATAGGATTTTTTGTTGTGTAACTGGAAATTCACAGTAAACAGGTTTAGTTAACTGTTTATAAAAATTTCCCTTGTGAAGGATATTCATTGAGTAAATTATTCTTGCAGGAGTTTTCCTCCCTATTCTGTGTGTTCAAGGTATATTGTCTAGTTTGTAGCACTATGAACATGAGTTCATTCATGGTCCATAGCATAGACTTGGGTCTTGAGACAGCCAATCCAGGTGTGAATTCATTCTTCTAGATGGTGGGGAAGCACTGTTGAGGGAGTGGGGTCCCTTAGGGAACTTTCAGTCTGTCTACCTTCCCAGCACCCCCTCCTCCCATTTCTAGCAAGAGATTCATGGGGAATCTGTAAGAATCAGAGATTCCTTACATGTGTATCTTTCATAGATTCTAAGGCAGATATTTCTGCTGCAGGTATTTTTGACACTGGCACCCCGCGTTATAGAGTTCAAACAGGACATCTACGTTCTGTTCATGAGAAGCAGTTATAGCATTAACTAAATCTGTGATTACACCCAATTATAACATTTACTGCACTGCGTTCGAATAGTAAAAGAAAGCAAAAGTACCATAAATGAAAGTACATTTATATTAAATAGCAACTACATGTTGAGATGCTTTCTAAGTTTGCAATTCCAGTTTATCCTTTACCTGCCTCTCTGTCCTTTCTTGTTATGGCTTCTCCATTTTTTCTTTGCCCTGGGCGTTTCAACCAAGAGACATTTTAAGCAGTGTGGCCTTCCTGGCTGCTGCGGGAAGGATGGGATCGACCCAGGTCACCCTGGAGAATTGTGGCAAATGGAAAAGACTGATGAGGGCTGCAGAAACATCTGTCATGCATTGTTGATCTGCCTGTTGCACCTGAGCTCCAGGGCCGCCGTGCAAAACAACAGGGAAAAACTGAGACCCGAGGCTGCAGAGGGAGTCTGAAGGAAGAATATGGGACTCCTGGCTGGCTTGTGAATGACAAGTTTTATGATGGGAATAAAGTAGCGTGACTGTAAATTGATAATGAATTTTAGAAAAGTAAGAGACAATGTTCAAATGGTTGTTGTCTTTAAGGAGAGTTTAGTTTAGTTTTTGTTCATCTCAGTGCAAATTCTCCCCAAAATACTTTCTTCTCTGCTTCCTTCCTGTCTCCTGTTTTGTGTCTTGTTCATCTCTCTCAGGGGAGAGAATAAAGAACAATTGTAGTTCTGTTTTTTCTTCCTTATCTCAATCACTTACTAACATCCAGGTTTTTATGGAAATCGGAAATTCGAGTGATCCTGTGATGTAATATGAGGCACTGGTTTTTATATGCACCTATTTTTGTGTGTGGCTGTTTTCATAGTGAAGGGACATAGAGGAGGTGTGATAAATTAGCCTTCATTAGATGTTACCATTCTCCTGGTTTAACTGACATCTATGCAAATGAAGGCCATCATTCATGCAAATGGATCGTATAGGACATGATCTAGCACATAGCTGAGAATTCAGCGATGCCTTAATGCACATGGCCTGTCATTCCCAAATTCTGGTTCTAGGTCACTAATTAATTGATTGGACATTTCTACTTTTATTTACCACTGCATCTTAAATTAATACATCTAAGCCCGTTTGCTGTCAGGATAATCATTCTCTTGTGGGCCCAGGGTCAAAGCCATTCCTTTCTCCTTTGATTCTCTCACATTCAGTAGGTGAACAAATTTTATTGATTATTTCATCCTTTATAATGTGATCATTTCTTTCTATTTGCACTGTCCACTCGCTAGCCCAGACCCTCATCGCCTCCACCCAACATCCTGGAGAGTACTCTGGCCTTGCTGTCTCCCTTATGGCCTGAGGTTGAATTTCCTGAACATGGCAGATTTATGCTCACAACCCTTCAAAGACTCTTGTTTACCAACATAGTTAAGGTCGGATTTCCTTACTTGGTATCCCATGACCGCCAAGATCTGATCCAGCCTCAGCGTCCCATTGTCCTCCTACTCTGTATAATCTTGTGTGTGCACCGTTCCTAAAACTGCCTTATCTCTGTCTCTGCTCTTGTCTTTCCTGCACAGAATATTCCCACTACACTTATCTTGACCTGATACCTCCCGGTGCTTCAAGGACTGGCCCACGTGAACTTCCACTGACCACGCGACCTCATGTTGCCCTCTCCCTTCTCTGAACTTTTATAGAACTTTTTGACAATATTTGACATTTTCATATCGTTTATCTTTTTGTGTACAGATCTCCTAAACTGTGTTGCAAACTCTTTTAAGCAGAAGACACACTCTAATTCTTCAGAGACAAGCCTTGCACCTCAAATATTTTAATATATCCTACAAGATATTTTTAAAGGCTGCAATGGTATTAGTCTTGTCTTCGTACTACAGATTTGCCATTCCAGATTTATTTGTTCTCTCCCTTCTTCCTTCCTCAGAGATAAGTAAAACAAAGAACATCTGCCAAGTGCATAGTAGTAATTGGCTATCCTTCCTGTGGCAAAATTATGTAGCACAACAGGTGAAGGAGGGAGAGGAGCTAGGAAATGAAGTGATTCAGTTGCCCCTGTGATTTCACTGAGTGTTTCTTCATCAACACAAGAGGGTCAAGACTCCACTTAGTATTTAACAAGTTGGAAGACTTTAGTAAATGCTCCATTTACATTTCATTCCAGACTGATATTTGATGTTAGAACATCTAACAAAATTAACTGTATGTGTGTGTGCAAGAGAGACAGAGAGGGAGAGACAAAAACAGAGAGAGAGATCAATGATTCATAAGCTGCAAGAAATATATGCCCTAAAATTTTCAAAAAGGATATAAAGGAGTTGATTAGGACATCTAGGTTTTATACAGAAACCAGCATTTCCCAGTGTATGCCAAAGAATGCTTTCCCCTTGATGTTGCATGAAAAAGAGAATTTTATTGTCAAAGAAGTTAGAGAAATGCTAAACATGGTCTCTTTTTGCAATATGGGTTAATAAATTAATGTATATTAATATACATCAGGCAACTAATGTAACGAGTGAGTTACAACTTTAACTGAACACTTCTAGAATATAGTAGGTTGTGGAACTTTTTTTTATTTTCCGAAGATTTAGTTGTTATTCCAGATTCTTCTTTCTGTTAAGAAATTGGAAAATCTAGGAATACTGAGCCCAGATTGCAAATGGCAACACTAAACTGGGCTCAGGAGTAGCTTCCCCTGTAGATGGGGCATATACCCTCTGATCAGCCACAGTCCCCTACCTCTCCTTATTGTATTTCAATATGTATGTTTCCTGCCTGGCCCCAGAAGGCATTTGAATTGCCAACCCTGATCCTGGATATCAAGTCAACCACAGTGATATTGAAGTTACCAAGGGTGATCTCCACTTGGACGTTAAGAAGGCATCTCGGGGTACCTGGGTGGCTCAGTTGGTTAAGCATCCGACTTCGGCTCAGGTCATGATCTCAACAGTTCGTGGGTTCGTGCCCCACGTTGGGCTCTGGGCTTATGGCTCAGAGCCTGGGGCCAGCTTTGGATTCTGTGTCTCCCTCTCTCTCTGCCCCTCCGCCGCCCATTCTCTCTCTCTCTCTCTCTCTCTCTCTCTCTCAAAAATAAACATAAAAAAAAATTTTTAAAAAAGAAGACATCTCACACTTAACATGTCCAAAACTGAATTCCTAATTTCCCTCTCCAATCTGCCCCTTCCCAGTCTTCCTTATCTCAGTAAGCAGCAACTCTGTCCTTCCTTTTGGTACAGCCAGAAACCTCACCAGGAGTCATCCTTCTTGTTTTTTTCTCACACCTGCTTCCAAACCCTCAGTGAATCCTATCGGTTCTACCTTCAGATGTACCTGGGTTCTGACCACTGCTTACCACCTCCTCCCTCTCCACTCTGGTCTGAGCTACCATCATTTCTCACCTGGATGATGGCCATAGTCTTCCAACTGGTTTCCCTGCTTCTACTGTTGCCTGACATACAGGCCATATTTTTACAGAGTAGTCAGAGTGATCCTTTCAAAACCTAAGTCAGAGCAAGCCACTCCACTGCTCCAAACCCTTCATTGGTCCCCATCTGTTTCTAAATAATACTTAAATTGCTGACCATTGCCTACAGGGTCATTCATTATCTGGTTCTGCCCACTTCTCTGATCCCGTTTCCCGCCTTGTTCTCCTTCACTTAGATCTCTCTAGCATTTTTCCTCAGTTGTGCTCCCACCTCAAGGCCTTTATGTTTTGGACCCTCTTAGCCTCACTTGCTTTTCATTCCAGGCATCCCCAGGTTTGCTCATACATTTGACTCATTTCCAAATGTAGCCTTTTTGCATAGCCTTCTCTGACCTACCCTGCATGTCTTCATCACTCATTGTCTATGTACCTCATTTTATTTGCCTCTAAAGCATTAACCACGACCTGACAGGTTACATATTTATCTGTTCATATCTGTATCCCGTTCCTCTTTTGATTGTCACTGACCTGTAAGCTCCCTGAAAACTGGTATTTTATTTCATTCAATAATGTACCCCTAGCACCTCCCACAATACCTCACATATGGCATGGCTCAGAATATATTTGAATGAATAAATGAATGAGGGATTGGCATGGAGAGGCAGATTGGGAACCAGGCTCCAGAGGTCTTGAGAACTATGAAGGAATAGTCATGAGGTTGGGAGGTGACAAAGAAAGAAAGTAGTATAGTGGGGAGCTCCGTGTCTCCCAAGAAGAGTAGATCTTGAGAGTGGAAGAGGGATGTCCAAAGGTGGCAGGAGGGAGCTAAGAACACAGACTTTTCTGCTTGCTGCTGATGGTGATTATATGGTGGAATAAATGACTTGAGGCTTACGAAGGAAATGGCATCAGACAAAAGCAAAGCATTGGGAGTGTCCTGCACACATATTAAAAGTATTGTTGGGGGTGGGAGGTAACATTTTATTTTATTTTATTTATTTTTTATTTGAGTATAGTTGACACACAATGTTAAATTAGTTTCAGGTGTACAACGCAATGATTCGACAACTTCGTAAATTATGCTACGTTCACCAGAAATGTAGCTACCATCTGTCCCCATACATTGCTATTAAAATCATTGACTGTATTCCCTATGCTAGGCCTTTTGTCCCTGTGACTTACTTATTCCACAACTGGAAGCCCGTGCCTCCCACTGGCCTTTGCCCATTTTACCCAATGTCCCACCCCACTCTCCTCTGGCAGCCATCAGTTTGTTCTCTGTACTTATAATCTGATTCTGATTTTTGTTTGTTAATTCAGTTGGGGTCTTGAGTTTTTTTTGTTTGTTTCTTATAGGTTTTTTTTTTTTCAGATTCCACTTATGAATGAAATCATATGGCATTGGTCTTTCTCTGTCTGATTTATTTCACTTAGCACAATACCTTCTAGATTCATCCATGTTGTCTCAAATGGCACAGCCTCATGCTTTTTACGGCTGAGTAATATTCCATTGTGTATGTATGTAGGTATGTGTGTCTGTGTATGTATACCACATCTTCCATATCCATTTGTCTATAGATGGACACGGGTTGTTTCCATGCCTTGGCTATGTAAATAATGCTGCATTAAACATAGAGGTGCATATATCTTTTCAAATTATTGTTTTCAATAACTTTTTAAATTTTGTTTTTAAGTTTATTTATTTATTCTAAGTGGGGGGATGGGGGGGAGGGGCAGAAAGAGGGAGAAAGAGAATCCCAAGCAGGCTCCGTGCTACCAGGGAAGAGCACAACCTGGGGCTCCATCTCACAAACCATGAGATCATGACCTGAGCCAAAACCAGGAGTTGGACACTTAACCAACTGAGCCACCCAGACACCTCCAATAACTTTTTTTTTTTAAAACAGGAGTTACTATTGCCCAGTCATATTACTTATTTTAAGGTAACATTATATAATAGGCTAAGTTTATGACCAGCTGACTGGATTTTATTTGTTTGTTTTGATAATTACTCTTACATTTACATATTTTAGAGAATTTTTTTTTACAATATATGAGACTGAGACCACCCTGTTGAGACAGTTTCTGTAGTTCTGGTATTAGGCCCAAGGATCTGCATTTTTAAAAGTAAGGCCTCTAGGGGCACCTTAGTGGCTCGGTTGGTTGAGCATCCAACTCTTGATTTCAGCTCAGGTCATGACCCAGGGTTGTGGGATCAAGCCCTACATCAGGCTCTGTGCTGGCAGCATGGAGCCCGCTTGGGATTCTCTCTCCCTCTCCCTCTGCCCCTCCCCTGCTCTCTCTCTCTCTTTCTCTCAAAACATAAAAATAAATAAAAGTGAGGCCTCTGTTTGAAGCCATTGATTATTTTTTATTTGTATCATTAACAGGTCATTTCAGAAAATCAGACACTATTGCTCTAAGAATTTAGGATTTGGAATGCATAATTACCAGATGATAGTGTCTGTTATCAGTGAATTGTTTTAGCTCTACCAGGTTAGACATTGCAAGTGCTTAAATGAGTCAGGCTTTTTAATTTAATGGAAAATCAAAGAAAAAAAAGTATTAGCCATTCCTTATAATGATTTAAAGTTCGCTGAAGCTCAGAGATCATAAAATAAATAATTTTTAAGGAAAAAATTATATTATGAATAGGTCATAAGAGGCTGGGAGTTAATCTTCTTGCCAGTTTTTATGAAATATATATTTAGTATTGTAGTCGGTCTTAATGAATAGAGTGTGTCAATTACATGGGTGTCTAATGATGTTTCCTACACATCATTAACAACAGTACACCATGGCCCCTTCTGTTAATGTCCATGGATGACGAGTGAAAGGTATCCCCAGCAGAGGTTCTGTGGGACTCACGTCACCATGGACTGGCGACATAATCTCCCAGTTCTGGTAGCAGCAGCATATGCTACATGTGCAGCTTTCATTGTAAGTGAAGAAGGTGCCTAAAAAACTAGAAAGTGAGTGTTCTTCATCAACGTTTATACTTTATGTATGGGGTTTTCATAACAACATTTCTCCTTAGACAAACAGGCTGATAAAAACATCCCCTAGCATCTACGTGAACTGAATTGGAATGTGTCTCTCCCAACTGAACCTCTGACACATCTTCTTCAAATAGCTTTATTAAATGAAATAACCAAATCACTGCTTTGAAATATAGTGTGTCTACCTGAATATGAAATATTTCCATCTTTGAGTTGAAAAAAATAAAATATTACCTCAAACAAAAATATTCTAGTTCTTAGAGGGAAAAAAAAAATCAAGGCTTCCTGATTTAATACCAAACCTCCAATTTAGCCTTTTTGGGATTCCATTCATCCCCTGGAACTTAACTTCAAAGACTTAGGACCGAGGTCAATGGGAAAAAAAATAATTTCTTACAAAAACACACTGTGAGAAACTTCTGTGATTTAGATGCATTTTGTAAACTGGGTGTTCTGAAAAGTCTAAATATTAGGCAAAGTTCATGAATAAACAAATAGAACAACACCAGCAACAGCTAGTATTTCGTGCGTTCTCACTGTGGAAGGTTGGGACGGTCATCACCTTTTTTTTTTTTTTAATTTTTTTTTAACGTTTATTTATTTTTGAGACAGAGAGAGACAGAGCATGAACGGGGGAGGAGCAGAGAGAGAGGGAGACACAGAATCCGAAGCAGGCTCCAGGCTCTGAGCCGTCAGCACAGAGCCTGATGTGGGGCTCGAACTCACGGACCATGAGATCGTGACCTGAGCTGAAGTCGGACGCTTAACCGACTGAGCCACCCAGGTGCCCCGGTCATCACCTTTTTTAGAGACCTAAACTATGGCATAAAGTGGTGAAATGTCTTCCCCACAGCTAATGAGCAGCCTAAGACAGGGTCTGCTCCCTGGAAGCCTGATTCTGGAGCTCCTAAAGTTCTTGACCACACCACTGTTAGCTCTGTTGCAAGGTTTGACAAGCTGAATGTCCAGGAGAAGGGCCTTCTGTTCACTTCTAAGCAAACTCTGTAAGCAGCATTTGTCAATTATTTTGAGTTATGTTCGCCTCCTCATCTTTTCTCTCTGTAGCAACAGTGATTTTTTACATCTTCATTGGCCAAGGAAGCAAATGATACCAAATGATACATAGACCACTGTATTAATAGTTTTTATCGTGACCTACTGTTCTCAAAGGTGAATCATTCACTTTGTGCTTTCCTGAATTTTCTGTATTTTCACTACACCTATTGCCTTTGGAACGAGAAGTTTTGAGCATTTGTTCATTGAAAACTGTGATTAGCCTTTTCCGTGAAATGAAATGAGCATCCCCATAGTTTTCTTGCTGTGCCCACCCTTTGGAGACCACTGTCACCACTGCTTGATGTTTACAGTGTGTGCCCAGTCCATGTCACAGGTGCTGAAATTGAGATCATTGGAAAGAAATTTGCCACCTGTCATTCAGATGCTCATTATCCACGAGTAATTCAGAACTCGGCATTATTTGAGAATCTGGCTACTGCTTTCCCTGGTGTGTCTGTAGAATCCTTTGATTTTTCTATGACTGTTTTATCAGTGTCTCACTGAAGAAGTGATCTCTTATTACTTGAGCTGGCTGGTTTGGGATAGCATTTTCATAGCAACAAATTTGTCACCAGACTCAAGATTAACACTGCATGTTTAGTTCTTAGACATAACACCAAATGGAAAGAGCCACAGTATAATCAGTTAGTGAACCCCAGAGGATCTCATTCGTAGGTCACTGAGGGGGCCTGGGAATCTGTCATGTATAGAAGCTTCCCTAGGAGACTGTTATTTACCCAGATTTGGAAAGCATTGCTCTTACAGAATACATTTATAGGTATTTCTGAAGGACTATAAAAACATTGTCTCAAAGGATCATAAATTCTACAAAAACTGCTTTATTTGATTTTCAGTTTTGACAAATAGAAAATTTTACCATCCCTTTGCCCAGTAGCCACTAAAAGTGGCTAGGCTCTAAGTAAAATACTGTCACAAAGGTAAAAGAAAGCCCCATGCATGTTGTGTACTTTAAAGTTCCAGACTTCTTGACTTCAAATCCTAATTAAGAGGTGATTTTGTGATAGTGATAATAGCCAGTGTTCATGAAGTTTGAGGGAAATGGACATTCTTGTGTACTACTGCTTAGCATGTTAACGGATTCTACTTTTCTGGAGGGAAATTTTGTAATGCATATCTAAAGACTTTTCAAAGGTTATCCCATAGGACACGGTAACTCAGCTTCTAAGAAATGTATTCCAAGGAAACACCAAAGATACATGTAAAGATTTTTGTGCAAAGACCTTTATCAAAGTATTTTTATACTATTAAAATATTAGCAACTGCCTGATGTTAAACAAGAAGTTATTTAAATAACTATTTTGGGGCGCCTGGGTGGCTCAATTGGTTGAGTGTCTGACTCTTGGTTTCGGCTCGGGTCACAATGTCACTGTTCATAGATGCGAGCCCCACAGTAGACTGCACTGGCAGTGTGGAGTCTGCTTGGAATTCTGTCTCTCCCTCTCTCTTCCCTTCCCCCACTTGTGCTGCCTCTTTCTCTCTCAAAATAAATAAATAAATTAAAAAAAAAAAAAAAAACCTATCTCAGGACGCCAAGATTAAGCAGTGGCTCAGTCAGTTAAGCATCTGACTTCAGCTCAGGTCATGATCTCACGGTTTGTGAGTTTGAGCCCCACATTGGGCTCTGTGCACAGCTCAGAGCCTGGAGACTGCTTCGCTTTCTGTGTCTGCCTCTCCTCTTTCCCTGCTCACACTCTCTCTCTCTCTCTCTTTCTCTCCCTCTGTCTCAAAAAAAAATAAAATAAAATAAACATTAAAAAAAAATAACCTATCTCACAGTCATGCAGTGGAATATTGCACAGCTGCTGAAAATGTTTTTGAAGAATTTTTCATGCTGTAAGAAAAATGTTACATTGTTAATTGAAGAAAACTGGCTATTAAGAATTGGGTGGATATATGAATTGAAAAAAAGCTGAAAGCAAATATACCAAGATATTGAAAGAGGTTATTGCTGGTGTGGTAGTTTTAATTTCTTTTTTCTTTTCTGTTCCCCCCACCACATTTCTGCAATGAATGTATATTGCTTCTATAGTAAAAAATATATGTCATATTTTGTGAGTCATTTATTTTGTGAGTTACTGTGCATATGTATGTAGGTTTAAATAGTATTTTGAGTAAAGTAAATATAAGTGTCAGCCATTTTAATAATAAAATTGTAAGCCTTAACTCCATAAGATTTACAAATAAATGAATATGTAGGATGTGCTACAGGGGAGACTTGGAACAAATTTTTAAAACCATCTTTGAGGTACTGAGGCGGAAGCTGGGCCACCTTTTCTCCTCTTAACGACCTGTATTTATCTCGTGCCAACTTAATTTGTTCTTTCATTCAGCAAAGACTTATGGGTACATATAGGCAAATTATAGATATATCTGCTCTGAGTTCACACGGGTAATCACAGCAAATCAACTCTGTCTTAAGTATACATATGTAAGTGTTGAATAGATACATATAGGATTTTTTTTTTTTTTTTTACTTTTATTGCTAACAAAATCACGTGAGTGATTGTCCTACTAAAATCCCTTGTCTGTTCTGGGCCATTTAAATAGCCTTTTAGAAAATTACAAATTACCTTGACTTTAGTGTTCTTTTCCAGTCACACATAAGTGCTCTCCTGCCTTTTATATTAACTCTTCATGTTCCGGAGCCTTTGCTCTTGAAGTGACCTAGTACTTGTCTCCATTATTCACCATTTATTTACAATTGCTGCAGTGAAGAATGGTCATAGTTGCTGGGGTTTTCGGTGATCTTATTAATGTGTTTGTGAGTATTAGTACAGGGGAGTAGCAAACCCGCTCCTAGAAGCAGTAAGTTCTGCTTCTAGTGCTACTTGAAGGCAATCATGGGAATTAAAAAGCTGTTTATTCACATGCCTTTTGCCACTTCATAGTCAAGATTGCTGAAATGCTCTCGGCTATAAATGGGCCACTTGATGGGTCCTGATGGCATTTCTTACAATGCAGTGTTTCCAACAATAGGCCACTTCAATGTGGGGCCAAAGCTGTTGGTTCTTAGGAAGTTTTCATGTTTGTACACACACAGAGTCAAGACTGTGGTGACTGCTACTGCTCCCTTTAGGGTTTTCCAGGTGTGCTGTGTGGAATTTTTCCAGCCACTGTTTCTAAAATTTTCTTTCATTCATTTCAGTGGCGCTTATGTAGAGATTTATTATTAATGCAATTCTTCCATCTCTCAGTGAGAGTAAGACAATTGCTACTATAAAGAAAGTAGTAGGATTACTACATATTCAGTCATGGCCTTATGGCTTTCATGATTTTAATATTTTATGCTATTCCAATAATAATATTTCCTTGAAGGGAGTTATTAAGAAGACAGTGACAAGTCCATATGCCTCTTCTGCTGCGCCATTCAGGGGGGTGCAGGGTGGGCATTGCCATTCAGGGGGTGCAAGGTGGGCATCACCATTCAGGAGGATGCAGGGTCGGCATCACCATCCAGGAGGGTGCAGGGTCGGCATCTCCATTCAGGGGGTGCGGGGTCGCATAGCCATTCACAAGGTTCAGGGTCAGCATCACCGTTCGGGGTGGTGTGGGGTCAGCATCCATCTGCTGCTCTTTGTCCTGCTAGCAGGTGTTTAGGGCATCTGTCTCCACTCACTCTGTCAGCTTCCTCAGTAAGTTCTGATGCTCTGTTTGCAAAGTAGTGCCGACTTTGGTTACTAGGTTGACCAGGTAACATGATGATCATGTCAAGTATGGATTCTTCATTTTCACTTAAAAATACATGTTTATTTTGAGAGACAAAGATAGAGAGTGAGCAGAGGAGAGGCAGAGAGAGGGGAGAGAGAGAATCCCAAACAGGCTCTGCACTGTCAGCACAGAGCCCGACCAGGGCTCGATCTCACAAAAGATGAGATCATGACCTGAATCAAAACCAAGGGTTGGATGCTTAACCAACTGAGCCACCCAGGTGTCCCTGGATTCTTTATTTTCAGATGTCACACCCCAGCGGGGTGTTTGGACACATCCTTCTATGGCAATAAAATCGCACAGAATTCCTAAACATTTATTCTTACAGCATTACCACCGAGATGTTAGCTACCATTTATTAAATGCCCATGGTGTGCAAGGCTCTGGGCAGCACTGTGCATACACTGGGTGCCAGCTCTGTGATTTGCAGTGTCTTCTAAGGTAGATGTTACTATCCCCATTTTATAGATAGAGGACACTGAGGCTGAGAGAGGTTCATGATTTGCCCAAGTCACGTGGTAAATAGCAGCATGAGGGTTGGTATGCTCATCTGTGTGACTTCAAAAATTACATTCTTTTCTCTGCATTGGACACTGGATCTCTGAAGGAAAAGCTAGCTGGCTTGCTCTTAGTTCTTGACTTGGAAACACCATAAGGCTGTACCATATTTAAGAGTGCTGCAATCCTGTTCTGCTTTACTCATTTCTGCCTCTCTGCTTCCACAAAAGCCTGTGGTAGAGGATGGCTTTTGATGTGTTCAGTTAGTCTTGAGGGAATACACTGCTTGAAATTACTATCGTTTCTGCCGTTTACCGTCAGCTTTAATTTCAGTAGAAGGCAGTACTTAAAAGCTCGGACGCAGAGTAAAGTCTCCATTCACATTCCAACTCCAACACTTACTGACTCTGTGTCATTAATTTAACCCCTCTGTGCCTCTCCCTGTTCAATCGGCCATAAAATAAATGTCATAGTCATTACTCAAAGGCTTTGTGTGGAAATGGAATGAAATAATCCATGTAAAACCTGGAGACAGGGATATAGAGAACACCAAATATTAACTGTCTCCACCATCGTTGTCATCAGCACTATCACATGAAGATTACGAGCATCACTGAAATAGTGTTGCTGTGTTAGAATTCAGTGTCACTAGAAGAGACACATGCCTAGCAACCAAAAGCTTGAAGGAGAAAATCCTTTAGAGGTTTAGAAATTATTTTCGGTATTTTTCTTTGAAAATATTTTATATAGTTGATGATTATAAAAATAGCTTAGAGAGGATCATCGGACAATTTCAGCAGAGTTAACATTTAGAGAGAGGTGGGCCAGTTCTCCTTTTTACTCTGCTAAACTTTTATGAAAAGTGAATCTATACAGAAATTTGTAGCCATGGCCTGAAATAGTTATAGCAGTTCCTATATGTCTTTGAAATGAAATGAATAAACGGACAGACCCAACAAACCAGGAGAGCTGTTCAGATCTTGTGCATTCTCATGTTAGAGTCACATTCCCCTCTGCAGGAGTTGCACTGGATGAACTTTTACCAAATTAAAGAGCTGTAGTGGCATGTTTGTCCTGGACTCTTGGCTTTAAGTGAAATATACATCAGTTCTCTTTGAGCAGGAGGAATAACGGTTAGCCAAGTAGTACTTCCCACCTTCTCTGCGTGTGCTAATAAGTTCCCTAGAAAACTGACCTGTAACCAAGCTAGGTTCATCACTATCACAAATGTACCACTCTGGTGGGGAATGCTGACTCTAGGGGAGACCATGCCTATGTAGTATATGGGCCAGCGGTATATGGGAAATCTCTGTACCTTTCTCTCAGTTTTGCTGTGAACTTTTATAAAACTACTCTAAAAAAAAGTCTTCAAAAAAAAACCCCACTGACCTGAAAATTAAGTTGTGATTTTAGGATTTGAAAGGAAACTTGACTTTAAAAGACTAATTAAGGGGCGCCTGGGTGGCTCAGTCGGTTGGGCAGCCGACTTCGGCTCAGGTCATGATCTCGCGGTCCGTGAGTTCGAGCCCTGCGTCGGGCTCTGGGCTGATGGCTCAGAGCCTGGAGCCTGCTTCTGATTCTGTGTCTCCCTCTCTCTCTGACCCTCCCCCGTTCATGCTCTGTCTCTCTCTGTCTCAAAAATAAATGAAAACGTTTAAAAAAAAAATAAATAAAAGACTAATTAACAGGGTGCCTGGGTGGCTCAGTCAGTTGAGTGTCCGACTTCAGCTCAGGTCATGATTTCACGGTTCGTGAGTTCGAGCCCCGCATCAGGCTCTGGGCTGATGGCTCGGAGCCTGGAGCCTACTTCAGATTCTATGTCTCCCCCTCTCTCTGCCCCTCCACCGCTCACACTCTGACTCTGTCTCTCAAAAATAAATAAGCATTTAAAAAAATTTTTTTAATAAATAAAATAAAATAAATAAATAAAACATACATACATACATACATACATACATAAAAGGGTTATGTAACCCTTTATTTAAGCTCCTTATCTAATATGTGTAACACCTTGACAATATTTCCACATTACCGTGAAAGAATGTGAAAATAGCCAGCTTGTGAAGAAAAGTACACAAAAGTATATAGCACAGATTAAGATCATAAGGGAAACCTTATGAAACAGATTCATTTTTGTTACTGAAGATGTTGCTGCATTAAATTTTACCAACCATAGCTTTAAATCGAATAAACAAGAGCCCTGAGGTTAATCCACTGGATGTTTCGATTTTAAAAGTTAAGTTCTTTAAATGTTTTCAAAAGTTCTAGCCTATTGGAGCTGTGATTTTTATAATTCCAAGATGAAGCTAGAAGGCAGTTTTATGCCTAATCATGTGTCAATAATTACTGAGGGACTGTTCTCTACAAATTAATCAGAGAGCACTTAAAAATTCCAGAAATTTCTGACCGGCTACAATTTGCAAGGACTTGTGCCAAGGGTGGGCTGGCAGTAGAGGAGGCAGGATACCAAGATGAATATGAGCTTGTTCCCCCCAATCTAACTAGAGTCCAACACCGAGTATGGTTAAATTTGAAAACTATCTTCTTTTTATCTGCCAATGTTGAAAATGCAGCATTCAAGTATTTAGATAGTTCACTACAAATGATGAAGCGTTGTGTGTGATTATATAACCTCAGGATATGCTTTTGACTTCAAACACCATGAAGGCAATTCTTAAGGTAGTGGATTAATTTTTTATCATGGGACAATAATAAATAATTGGATAGATAGGTGTCTATAGAGACAAAACTCATTTTTATCATACTTTAAATATCCTAAATTGATCTTCTATAGGTCTGTGGCTTGGTTTGGAAATTAGAGGATTTAGTTTCCTTCCCCTGGCTAAATTCCTGAGTTAATCCTTTATTTCCTGCCTGCATAGTTACTAAGGTCAAGTTTTGCTTTCCTTACCATGTTTATTTGACAGGGATGGGGTCGGGGAGGCAATGTATATGTGTTCTATTGCTCAGCAACCTGCAAGGATGAGGGCTGAGGAGGGCTCTTAAAGAGAAGCTCAAGCCAACGATATTTCCCTGGACAATATGAAATAAGTAAAAGCAGTAGCCTCACGGAACAGGGTTAAGGCGCAGGTTTATAAAAATTTGTTCAGCCTTTTTTGGTCTTTGGTATAAGACCTCTCTCTAGAATATAATCATTAGGAGCAATTCTCTTGTCTATTTTGTTCTCCACCACCCTGTCATCTGCTCCTAGCACAGTACAGGGCCCAATAACCAATAGGTTATTTGGTGATTAATTGAACCAATGGATGGATGAATGAATTACAGGTACATTTCACCGGCAGACAGAGTTCATTGACACCTATATATCTTTTATGCTCATGGTTGTTTTTTTTAGAAAAACCAACTCATGCATTTAAAAAATACTTTCACGGTTTTTTTTTTTTAATCTTTATAGAATTTACAATTAGGGAAGGTTTTCTCAGATATATTTGAAGAATACATGAAACATGATTTGGTTTCCTATTACCGGTTTATGTGATGTGTCTGGACAGTTTGGGATTGTTAATGAGTAGATTTATATAATTTAGTTTGAGGTAGATTAAGTAGTTGTAAGTAAATTTTGAAATATTAGTTTTTTTAAAAAATGCTTTTCCTGAAAATAAGCTTTATGAGAAAAAGAATAACTTAGGTGCAAGTCAGAATTCTCCATTTTAATAACCACAAAAGTTTTATAGTATTTTTTCTAGAATAGCAGTTCTCAGGAACCCTTTACCCTCTTTAAAACTAATGAAGACCTCAAAGAGAGTTGTGTATATGTGGATTATGTCTGTCTGTATTTACTGTATTAGAAATTAAAGTGTATAAAAAATTTAATATTTCTTAATATATTTATTTATTTATTAAAAAAAATTTTTTTAAACGTTTATTTATTTTTGAGACAAAGAGAGACAGAGCATGAACGGGGGAGGGTCAGAGAGAGGGAGGCACAGAATCTGAAACAGGCTCCAGGCTCTGAGCCGTCAGCACAGAGACCGACGCGGGGCTCAAACTCACGGACCGCGAGATCATGACCTGAGCCGAAGTCGGCCGCTTAACCGACTGAGCCACCCAGGCGCCCCTTAATATATATATATATATATATATATATATTTTTAACGTTTTATTTATTTTTGAGACAGAGAGAGACAGAGCATGAACGGGGGAGGGGCAGAGAGAAAGGGAGACACAGAATCGGAAGCAGGCTCCAGGCTCTGAGCCATCAGCCCAGAGCCCGATGCGGGGCTCGAACTCACGGACGGCGAGATCGTGACCTGAGCTGAAGTCGTACGCCCAACCGACTGAGCCACCCAGGCGCCCCGTTAATATATTTAAAAATAAAATAGACTCACCACATGCTAGCCTAAATAACATTTTTTATTTTAAAAAAGTATTACCGGAGCACCTGGGTGGCCCAGTCAGTTAAGCATCTGACTTCAGCTCAGGTCATGATCTTATAGCTCGTGGATTCAAGCCCCATGTCGGACTCTGTGCTGACAGCTCAGAGCCTGGAGCCTGCTTCGGATTCTGTGTCTTCCTCTCTCTCTGCCCCTCCCCCCACTCATGCTCTGTCTCTCTCTCTCAAAAATAAATAAACATCCAAAAAAATTTTTTTAACAATATTACCAAAATTAATTTTAGTGAGAATTATAATGTTTTACATTTTTGTAAAAAAAATTTCTGATGTTTGTAGAAAACAACTAGATTCTCAGTCGGCTTCTGTTTAATATGTTATAATACCACATGTTATGTATCCTCAAAAACCTCCACTGTACATTAATGAGGGAATGAGAATTAAAAAGGCAAGTAACTTCTTGGCTTTATTATAAAAGGAGTTTTCACCTCTCAGACCCCCTTGAAAGAGCCTTAGGGACTCCCAGGTTCATGGACTACCTTTTGATAAATCACTGCTCCAGAAGCTAAGGGGTAAAGTGATGAGTAGCAAAGGAATGGGAGGTTTGACCTTTTCTGTATTTCTCTGTTGTGTTTGAATCTTTTGTAATGAGCGTATATTAGTTTTGTCATTTTAAAACATAAAAATAAAATGAAAGTTGGGAGGGGGACATTACCTCCCAGAAGAAGGTAATAACATTCTTGGGGTTGTTTTGTTTTGTTTCGTTTTGGCGGGGAGCGGGGGGGGCGGGTGGGGGGGGAGGACAGGGAGAGAGAGGATCCCAAGCAGGCTCCATGATCAGTGCTGAGCACAATGTGGGGCTCAATCCCATGACCCTGAGATCATGACCTGAGCTGAAATCAAGAGTCAGATGCTCAACCAGCTGAGTCACCCAAGCGCCCCATAACATTCTTGTTTCAACAGCAACAAAATTCTCATTTTAGTTTCTAATTATATGCTCTCAGAATACATCTAAAATTTAAATTTAGCTGATATGTTTTGAATAGGATCCTATCCAAAATATCAATATGCAAGTCCTGAGTCTTTTGCTCCCTTTTTGTCTAAGATCTGAACACACACCACCAGCTTTTCACTCCATAAGATGCCTTTGCTTTTGATTATCTCACAAAAGGCACTGACACAAATATGGATACTGAGCTACATTCATCATTTTTCTCTGCTCATTCAGATAAATCCAAAAATGGAAAGAACAGAGTCCCAGCTAATGGTTAGATTGTCCTTGGACACTATAGGTGTCAGATTAGGAATTCTTGCTGCCCAACTTTATATTTGGCCCCAAAATATCTGTTCTTTTCTTATTTCTTATATTTCCTCAAATTGGAGAAATGGGGAACAGTTCATAAACTTTTCACTGTAATTATTCTTTGTTTTTTTAAAAATTTTTAAATATTTATTTATTTTTGAGAGACAGAGCATGTGTGGGGGAGGGGCAGAGAGGGAAGGAGACAGAGAATCTGAAGCAGGCTCCATACTCTGAGCTGTCAGCACAGAGCCCCAGGTGGGGCTCGAACCCATGAACCATGAGATCATGATGCTTAACAGACTGAGCCACCCAGGTGCCCCAATTATTCTCTAATAAATGATTTTAAAAATGCATTTGGGGAGGATTTCAAAATCTGTAATCAGACACTTTATTCTCAAGGTAATAGAAATAACCAAAAGCTTGGAAACTTACCAAGAAATTAGAATAATTTGGCTCAGGTTGGAGTGTAATTTTTTCTTGAAAAAGCAAATATTAACCTAATAATTTTCAAGTGAGATATCAAAAAACAGAGGCCTCAATAAGTAAATAAAATACTGACCTCATTTATTGAAACAGTGAAATGTTCCCACTAGAGTAAAAAAGTTACTTTTCATTTTCAGCCTACACCTAAATATTAATTCCATTGAGTTATTTCTTTGATGTCTTTCAGGTTAATTCCCCCATAGAAAATACTTTTTCCCAAATACACAAGTTATACCTACTTATTGCATTAAAAAATAAGAAAAAATTAAAAATACCTATAATTCTATCCCCTTTATGCAGCTGCTGTGAACATTAGGGAACATGTTTTGATTATATGTATAGTATCATATTCTACATATTCTTGGTAGCCTGATTTTTCAGTTGACAGAACATCAGGGGTATTTTTTCCATATCAGTAGATATAGATCCACATTGTCATTTTCGATCACTGTATGGAGTTGCCTTATAAGTCTCATATGTGTTAGATGTTTTTTACTATAGTAAAATAATAGTAAACTGTCTGTCCTTATATCTTTGTATAGCAAATCTGATTCCTTCAGGGTAAAGATTTAGCTATGGGATTGCTAGGTCAATGAGGCATGTTCTTCTTTTTCCAAAGAGTTTTTTTTTGTTTTTTTTGTTTTTAATAAAATGGCTCCTCTTTAGAAAGATCACACCCGATTTATACTCCCTTTCTCCCATCTGATCTATTCTTGAATCTAATGGTTTTTAAAAAAAAAATCATTATTTGGTTTTCATTTCTTTGAATACTTCTGAGGTTGAGGTTGAACATCTTTTCAAATGTCCTGCATGAGTTGCCTGTTAATGTTCTTTGCTATTTTTCTGTTGGAAAGTCACTGATCTGTGAGTGTTTTTTGTAGTCTATAACACACATCTACTGTTTTGTACTTGATGAATCATTTTCTTCTCTGCTCGTTTAAGAATTTTTGTAAGATACTACGATTACAGTGATTTCATAAGGATTATAAGAAACTCTAGAGACTAAGTGGTATTAAGGCTCTGGGATTTTTGATGTAGACCTTCCCTTTTGTCTGTTGCCCTCAGAGAGAGGTAAGCAGATATTTTTATGTAAGGCTAATTGTCTAAGTGGTGGATATACATTCTCGTAAAGTAATAAATATGTTGAGGCATGCTCTGTGGTTTTTTAAATGTGTGCAATCTCTGACTTTTTCTCGAAGACAAACCAGCTGTTGTAGAGCATATCTGGAAGAGGGGAAAACAAAATCCCGTG
This sequence comes from Panthera leo, assembly GCF_018350215.1. Taxonomy (NCBI): domain Eukaryota; kingdom Metazoa; phylum Chordata; class Mammalia; order Carnivora; family Felidae; genus Panthera; species Panthera leo. The sequence goes on from NC_056686.1 coordinate 165,395,929, forward strand.
CTGGCATTTTTCTGACTGTTGCTGCTGCCTTTGGTCTCCTCAGGAACTTGCCATCGTTACCATGGCTCACTGTGTTTACTGTAGTTCACTGTGTGACCTCGCCCCCGTGTCCATCCATGTGAAAAATGGGCTGTCTCACCCTGGGATGTATTTCCATTTATTTTCAGAGTATCCACGTCTTGGAGAGGACTGCTTCCTCCAGCACCGAACCCTCTGTAAGTCGGCAGTTGCTAGAACCGGAGCCTGTCCCCCTCTCCAAGGTCAGTGGTGGAATGTGGTGCTTTCTCAGACGGCTTGATGCCTGCTGTGGGCCAGCTGGATCGTAAACAGCTCTTACACCTGACTCCCCTGAGGTAGCTGTGATACCTGTTGTAGCACTGTGCTACCACGTCTTTCTGCCTCCAGTATGTAAGGTTTCTCTGCCCTGTGTAAGGGAGGAATAGATGAAAGTATATTTTGCTGCAATTTGCAAGGTTACAAAGATCCAAAATACTCTTGAGTTTAAAGGAAGAGAAAGTATTATCGTTCCCCTGTTGGAGACATGAGCAGATATTTCTATGCCAAGCTAATAGGGAGAAAAAAATCACTGGGTCCAACAGAAAAATATTAAAAATAAAAAATAACACCACCACCACCAGCAACACCACCTGTTACCATCATGGCCCCTGCACTGTGCACCAGGCATTGTGCCAGGTGCTTAAATATATTATCCCATTTAATATAACCCTTGCAAACAGCTCCATGCAGTGGAGGTATTTATTACATTTACAAACATGGAAACCAAGAATTAGTAACTTGCTCAACGTCTGAAAAAGCTAGCAGAAAGTAGAAAACGTAGCAGAGCAGGGATTCAGACTTAGACCGTTTCAATGCTAGGCCACCTGCAGATAAAATAGTACCTACCTGAGGGGCTGTTGGATGTGAGGGTTCCAGCCTTCTCCTTATATCTGGCCTGTCTTGCAGTGAGCTCTTTGAAGAACACTGCAGATTATTAAGAGCTCTTCCATTTAATGGAAGCCAGCATTCCCTCCCTTCAGCCTTGTCTTTCATGGACTAGGGAAACATCTAAATTTATTTATGTCTAAAATGCAAAATCCCAAAGAAAAGCTGGGGAGATGCCATCCTGCTCACCCCTACCTCTTGCTCAACTCCTGCGATCTTCAGTGGGCTGCCTGTCTTGTGGAGAAACTCAGCAAATAGACTGCATGGGGATTTTGAGTTCAGATATAAAAATAGCACTTTATTTCCCCCAAACGACTTTGAAATATGTTGAACTGATTCTTCTTTGCTTTCCCTGTGTTAAACAGAATCCTTTAAGGAAAGAACACTTTCCTACCCTAGTGGTATGGAAAATATGTGCTTGTACTCTTCATATTTAGAAGATATTACAAGCTATGAAGTTTGTGTTATTGGACAGGAGTAGACTGCTAATCTAAGGAAAGGGGGTTACTAAACTTAAAAAATAATTTAGAGAGAAATAGAAAGTAATCTGATTTCTATTTGAATGGCAAACAGAGAATGGTGACTTGGTAAATACAACTGGTAATCTCTTTGAAAATATCAGCTCTCTCTTACAGGCAGCTAACAGAGAGAGAGAATAAATAAATCCTGGGGCCATTGAACAGCAGCTAACATTTATTGGGTGTCTACTTTGTCTCAGACATTGGATCAGTACATATAGTCTCTCACATAATCAGCCTACTGGATGAGGTGACTATTGACGTTCTTCTCATTTTACTGATGAGGAAACTGAGACTTGGCGCCTAAGTAAGCTAGTTGTCCGGAGTCAGATAGGTGGTGTGTGACAGAGACCAGGGTGGTGAGACATACACAGTGAAAAGAGAATGACACACAGAAACGACAAGGAGAATTGCTGGGCTGAAAACCACAAATAAGGAGGAACTTCCTGGTCGGTGAACACGGGGAGGCACTGGAGGATTGGCACCCCTGCGGAGGGCATGGAACTTCCTCACCCTTTCCCCGTACCTTGTCCTCTGCATCCCTTCCACCTGGCTGTTCCTGAGTTGTATCCTTTTACAATAAACTGGCGATCTAGTAAGTATAATAATAATAATAAGCAAACGCACACAAGACTTGCTTGGGTCCTTCGTCCCCCACCAACTGCATCTCGAACCTCCATGGCATCTCACTTTACACTCCAGCTACATCCACCTGCACACAGTTCCCTACACTGGCCATGCTCTTTCTCTCCTCCACTGCTGCATGTCTGCTCCTTCTGGAGTGCCCCTAGCTGAAACCCCTACTCTTCTAAGACCCACAGGAATCCTTCTTCAGATGCTGTTTATCACCCCCCTACCCCAATGCACCCTCGGCCCCAGCCTGTCCCTGCACTTACCACATCTGTTACTTTATTTTACATCCTTTCTTACATCGGGTCCTCTAGAAGGAAGACCTGAGACTGGGCTTAGGGTGTTTGTGGCTCATTATGGGAGAGCGCTCAGGAGAAAGGGTAAGAGAAGAGGTTAGGACAGTGCGGTGCTGGCAAGAAGTGGTTTTGGCCGGAGTCCACCTTCAGCCCGACTCCACGGTGAGCCCTGGGCATGCATTGTGTCACAGTGTTGCTGTCACTCTGAGGCAGGGATTTTTGTTCCGTCAGCTGTTGGTACTCTTGTGTCCTTCAGCAGTTGAGAGTCTTGAGGGAAGGAGATGCTGAGGTGTAGATGCCCCAGCCATGGAGGAGGGAGATTCATGCCCAGGCTGTATGGCCCCAGCTTCAGTAAAAGGCAGTTCACGGTAGAAGGAGGGAGCCTCTACCGCTGGGGCGTGGATCCACTGGGCTCTTACAGGCATCTAGGTAGGGCACCAACTGTATCCACTTCCCATTACTCTTCCACGCTGTTACCCACTTGGATCTTGCTGTAGGACTACACTATTGTTGTGTTTTGTATTAATACCACATTGCTCAGGGCCTCATGAAATCAGAGGGTCCCATCCATTCCAGATACCAGAGCATCTCACCATCCCTTTGAGAAGAGATGGACTTCCTGGGCCCTGGTTGACGGTAGAAGAACATTGTTTGAAGTACACATTGTCCTGTCTCAGGATTTGTCGAAATTCTTAGTTTGGTTGATGTAGCACCCCACCCCCATCCCCGACACTCATGCCTCTGGAGTATACCCTTGAGAAAGGAAGTGTCTCAAATGAACAGACGAGGGCTATTACTAGGTTACTTTCTGATTTTAGTTGTTGTTATTAGATTAAAAGTTTATTTTAAATTTCTGTAATAGCAAAAATGTTTGTGTATCTGACTCAAGTCCCGATATGATCACATAAGGGCTTTTGACTGTTTCCATTACAAGCGTACCTACAAAAATTGGAGACTTTTAAACAGAAAATTAATATCCATTGAAATTACAAAAAATCCTTCAATTTTCAGAAAGTAATTTTAAGTTCCTTAAGATAGACCTAGTCTACTAAGCATAGAGGTGGGTCCTATTAAGTGCTGAGATGGGCTGTTTTCATTTCTTACACACCTTATTTGTAACATTGTCATCTGCAGTTATAATTGAAATAGGGAGGATGTTGTTTGCTCTGGATTTACCTTTTTGCCTCTTTGTCAGTTGGACAGCTTATTTAACTATAAGAACTGTATTGGGATTCTTTTCAATTTCTTTGGGTTTAGTAATATTGAATCAGAGCAAATAGAGTTATTTGTTTGGAGCTACTGCATTTATGTTTAAGAAATACATTTTAACCTTTTGCCTTTTCTGTGTTATCCCTTTATTTCCCTCCTCTGTAGTTGAACCAAGAAAAACACTACTGTGATAGAAATCAGTAGCCATTGTGCCACAGGAACAAGCTGGTATTATGGTCTGAGTTTAATTAGAAAAAAAAAAATCCAAAAAGCATTGTACTTATTATTAAATGTTTCCATTTTTACAAGTTATCCAGAGTATTCTTCATCACATATATATGTATTTACTTACGTATACATGTATACATATATACATATACATATGTGTATATATACACACACGTACACCATACAGATCATATATGTATATATACACACAGGCCACACATAATGGCCACACATACATATATAATGTATATATATATATATATACACCCACATACCACACATCATATATATGCATGTGTACACACACACACACACACACACACACACAGAATAGATGAAAGATGAACACTAGCCTTCAAATGAGAACTAGTTGAAAATAAAAATGTTATTCTAGAGATGCTATACATGGATAGGGCTACTAAAAATAGAAATGTCATTAAATACAGCTGATATCTAAGAACAGAGAAAGCTCTAATGAATATATTTGTACATATACAGAGAGTTATTCTTTAATTATGTGATTATATCAAACTTTTAAAAAGAAATCAGTAAAAATCCATCATTTTTATGAAATTTTTTGTCTACTTTCTTTGGTGAGAGTAGAACCTAGTATCTTCTCTGATGATTGCAACATTATTCCTAAGCAATGCTCACTTGTTGAGGTGCAGTTCAGTATTTTATTTTATTTTATTTTATTTTATTTTATTTTATTATTATTTTAATGTTTATTTATTTATTTTTTTTTTAAATTTTTTTTTTTAACGTTTATTCATTTTTGAGACAGAGACAGAGCATGAACAGGGGAGGAGCAGAGAGAGAGAGGGAGACACAGAATCTGAAACAGGCTCCAGGCTCTGAGCTGTCAGCACAGAGCCTGACGCGGGGCTCGAACTCACGGACCGTGAGATCATGACCTGAGCCGAAGTCAGACGCTTAACCGACCAAGCCACCCAGGCGCCCCTAATGTTTATTTATTTTTGAGAGACAGACAGAACACGAGCGGGGGGGGGGGGGGGGGGTGGGCAGAGAGAGAGGGAGACAGAGAATCCGAAACAGGCTCCAGGCTCTGAGCTCTGAGGCCCAAGGTAGGGCTCGAACCCACAAACTGCAAGATCAGAACCTGAGCCGAAGTCAGACGCCTAACGGTTGAGCCACCCAGACGCCCTCCAGTTCAGTATTTTAAAATGGGAATACCAGAGCACCCCACTTTGTGCTCCAGATGATAATGCCACCTGTACTGGTATTGTCCAAAAAACATGGTATACAGCCTGAAACTGTCTCATCAGAAACATTTTTTAAAAAAATTACTGCATTTGGGTGTTGTGTATAAGTGATAAATCACAAAATTCTACTGAAACTAATGTTACACTATATATATTAACTAATTGGAATTTAAGTAAAAACTTTAAATATATATATCAAAAAATATTACTGTATCTAATTAACAGTTTTGACCAGCTGAACCACATGTCTTAACAGTATTATCTTTATATCACCTCACGCCAGTCAGAGTGGCCAAAATGAACAAATCAGGAGACTATAGATGCTGGAGAGGATGTGGAGAAACGGGAACCCTCTTGCACTGTTGGTGGGAATGCAAACTGGTGCAGCCGCTCTGGAAGACAGTGTGGAGGTTCCTCAGAAAATTAAAAATAGACCTACCCTATGACCCAGCAGTAGCACTGCTAGGAATTTACACAAGGGATACAGGAGTACTGATGCATAGGGGCACTTGTACCCCAATGTTTATAGCAGCACTCTCAACAATAGCCAAATTATGGAAAGAGCCTAAATGTCCATCAACTGATGAATGGATAAAGAAATTGTGGCTTATATACACAATGGAATACTACGTGGCAATGAGAAAGAATGAAATATGGCCCTTTGTAGCAACGTGGATGGAACTGGAGAGTGTTATGCTAAGTGAAATAAGCCATACTGAGAAAGACAGATACCATATGTTTTCACTCTTATGTGGATCCTGAGAAACTTAACAGAAGACCATGGCCGGGGTGGGGCGGGGGGAGTTACAGAAAGTGAAGGAGGCAAACCATAAGAAACTCTGAAATACTGAGAACAAACTGAGGGTGGATGGGGGGTGGGGGAGAGAGGAAAGTGGGTGATGGGCATTGAGAAGGGTACCTATTGGGATGAGCACTGGGTGTTATATGGAAACCAATTTGACAATAAATTTCATATATTTAAAAAATAAATAAATAAAAAGTATTATCTTTAAATAGAATATTATTTCTTGGGGGCATCTGGGTGGCTCAGGTGGTTAAGTGTCCAACTCTTTTTTTAATCTTTATTTTTGAGAGAGACAGAGTGCAAGCAGGGGAGGAACAGAGAGAGAGGGAGACACAGAATCTGAAACAGGATTTTTTTTTTAAATTTAATGGGACACTAGCAGTTACTGTAAAGGGTTCTTAATGTTGCTAAATGAATATTAGTAGGTATGTTTTTGTAAGGTAAATAGTTCATTCAGTGGGGACCCCTCAGGGATGACCAAGTAGATAAAGAAATGACACTGGTCTCAGATTGGTTTTCCTTGTGGAGTAGGGGACATTTACAGTTGCATTTGGGAGGACAGAGGCATGATGTTGGCTTAGAGGGCTTTTCATAAGCCAGGAGTGTCTCCTAGGCTTAGCAATGCTAGAATGAAGCAATGTTCAGCTGCATCTCCTAGAAATATAGCTTACTGTGAAAAAACACACCCCATTTATACATGCTTGGACTTAAACATAGATTTGACTTGGCCATAGGGCAAGCAGCTTCTGGGATGGAAGGAGGGAAAAAGGAAAAGAGGAATGGATGATAAAATGCTAGCCTCTCCCTTCTCGTCCCCAGGGCCAATGTCCGTAACCAATCGTGGCACCTTTGCCTCTGGGCCTTGTCAGAGCCTCACAGTCCTTCAGCAGGGGCGGCCACCACCTAGACATTTGTGCCAGCAAGTCCAAGATGGAACTCATCAGTTCCTGTTGGAGCCTTGTTGTGTGATTGAAGGATGATTCCTGATAGAATATATGTCTTCAGAAGACAGTTTCCTGAGTCCGTTTGGGATGGGGCATTCTGCAGAGATGCCTGCCCTGATCTGTGGGCTCGTCCCGCTTTCTGAAGCTGAGGCAGTGGAGCAGGTTACACTGAGAGATTGTGCTTCCCTGCGCCGGGGGCAGGATCATAGCAGTTGTGAATGGGACGTGATGTTTGCTCCTGCCTCTACTGCTTGCTTTGTGACCATGCCTGAGATCTTGAATGGGAGTGTTTGCCAGGTCAGCGGTTACTTCAGGGCGGCGTAGGCCCGTAGGAACCGCCCGGTCCAGGGATTTGAAAACCCAGGATGTCGCTAAGGGTTGGGTATCTAACACGGAAGCAGGCCTGAGGGGGGCCGTGACGAACTGAACATGTCTGGACACCCATCCCTCAGGGCAGACCCAGTGCTGCCAGATCTGATAGACTTTAGCAAAACACTCAAAATTCAGATTTTTTATACCTGAAATCGTCTGACTTTTAAATGTTGACAGCTCATTAAAAAATTTAGACATCATAGACAAGACAAAACATGTCTTATGAAAGAGGAAACCATGATTTGGCCTGTTTTTAACAGAGGAGGGTGATAGCATAGCCTCCAAAATCCCAGATTTCTGGCTTTCAAGTCTGGTGCTCTTTACGTGGGCGCCCAAGGGTGAGTGTTTCTCAGGATGTGTGTCTCTGAAAGCATGGACTTCTGAGTGTCCTGTGGCAGGCAGGGCATTTCACGAGCCCTCTGAAATACGTGCAGCCCGTAGCACTGCTTTTAGCTGGGCAGGTGATGGGCCACTCAGACCACTGCAGCCTTTCCATTTTATACAGGAGCCCAGGTCTCCGCACTAATTGAACATTTGTCATCAAAACAGCCTTACTTTAAAACGTTAAAGTGCCTTTGTGCCCAGAGATGAACTGTCTGGAAAAATGCATTTTAAATCTTCTGAGTACATGCAATCAAAACTCCATTCTGCTCCAGCCCCCAGCCCCCAACCCCCAACCCGTCTCTGATGGACCTGCATGCATCCAGGTCTACTGGAAACTCATTTTAACCTCACTTATAAGTGCATCACTGTGTCTGATGTTAGAATTTGCTTCAGAATGTGGTTCAGACTTCCGGTGTGTCCAGTGTTGTTGCAAAAGCAGCTTCTACTTAAGAGTCTGCTTTGACTGTGTCATCAAACACCAAGAAATACGTGATTTGTTTTTCTTCTTTTCTCTCAGGAAGCTGACAGCTGGGAAATTATAGAAGGGCTGAAAATAGGCCAAACCAATGTCCAGAGACCAGACAAACATGAAGGCTTTATGCTGAAGAAAAGAAAATGGCCTTTAAAAGGCTGGCACAAGGTACCATTTTCATCATATTCATCTCCAGACCTTCGTCGTCAATAGAGAAGATCTTATTTGGTGTCATTAGGTGGGAAACGAAGAGAATGGTTGTATGTGTAAAACTAATTTTCAAAGCCTTTTTTGTTTAACCGTGTGGGCTACAACCCATTATACCCATTTAAGTCTGAGATACATAATATCTGTATGCAGGGAAAAAATATTTTACATTATATTTGAAATCCAGTTTGTACATGTTGTCTATTCTACTTTTTCATTTAAAAATAATATGAATATAGAAAAATAATAACATGAATGTATGCTTATTAAATATTCTCTGAAATAAGATGTTTTTAAATGCATGCATATGTTCTGTTCCATTGGATGGATTTATGCTATATATCGCACCGTTATTGAACCAATTCCCTATTGCTGCACATGTAGGATATATCTAACTTATTTACTATAATGCTGTTGTGATGAACATCCTTATACACAAATTTCCATTTAAGTCCTTGGAATAAAGTCCTGGAATTACTGTTACCAGTGCAAACTAAAGATGGAAAATCACAGAAGTCTGTTTACTGCTCTTAAAAGTATGTGATTCATTCCTCTCTCCCCTACCTCTGCATCCTTTCTCCATCTTCCAGTTTTAATTATGGAGAAAATATTTTGTACTACACCAATGCAGTTATCTAAGTAACAAGAATTCTGTGAGGCTAAGAAGGAGAAAATTATCCTCCATTTTCAATATAAGGCCTTCAACAGACCACCAGTACCTTCTCTGAAATCACTGGAAGAACAGGTTCATGTACTTGCTGCACCTGCTGATGGATTTCATCTCAGAGCAGATGGATCTATTGGCCCAAATGACTGGCTGGTGACTCTCCAGTGGCCCAAAACAAGGATGTTATGGATTATAGCATCTTTTGCAAACACATTTTTTGCGATTTAAGAGGAAGACTTAAAAATTAACCGACGGCAAATGCCCTACTTCCCAGTCTCTGTGCGTGAAATAAAAATAGCTCGAAGAGGCTTCTGACTAATGTTCCTTTCAGAAGCCTTCTCAGTCTCCCCTGAACCCATGATATTCTCCCAATACCAAAATTTCTGTCCACCCTTGTTCTTCTTTGGATTTTGGCCAGCTGGCCATACTGCTTCCTAGAATCACCTTTTGCTTTTCATTCTGGCTTCACCACTTTGCAATTCCTCGAATCACTGGCTTTGCTAATCTCTTCCCCCATGATCACACAGTAGGTTATCCCTGCTAACATTCTTTGATAGGTAGAAATGGAAAAGTAGAGAAAAGAAGTCAAAGAAACCAATGTTACATGAATCACTAACTTTAATTTAGCATTCTCAGGTCCACATCTCAGTGGTTCAACAGCCATTCTTTCTAGGCCATACCTTTGAGCATTTTTCTGTATCAGTAGTAGGAGGTTCTTAACTTGGATTGCCTTTTCTCCTGATCTCTAGCGCCATCAGATATTTAGTCAAGCATCAGCATATGTGATTGCCCGTGTCTTGGGTGATTGAGTAATCAAGTGTTTTTCAACTGTGGGGATACTTTCTTCTGGTGCTTTCTTATTGCCCCCCCAGTACCTGTGTCAAAAGGGTTTTCATGGCTTTCTGTGAGTTCTGTGCAGAGTATCCCTGGGCTTGACCGCCTGCTACCTCAGCAGCTAAGTGGTCCCAAATCACATAAAACCTTCCCAGCAGACTAATTTTCCAGCCATAGAAAGACTCCTTGCACTTTTAGAGACCATAGGAGGGCACTGGACCCGTTGTTTGAGTGGGTCCTGAGAATTGTGTGTTCCCTTGTGAATTGCCCATGGAAAGGAAACCAGCAGAGTCTTCCTGAGTGTTTGTGGAGCAATAATGGCTAGATTCGTTTGGAGTGGACCAGGAGCTTCTTGAAGGAGACAAAAATTGCCAAAAATCTCTCTCTCTCTCTCTCTCTTTTTTAACCCTGAATGTAATTTAGAAGTATTTTTAATCTCTTTTAGTGAAATGCAAGCATTTTGCTAAGTGGAGATAACAAATATATTGCTAAAGCTCCTTCGTAAAAGTTCCAGATAATTTATTACTCCTCCTAGATCTAGTTCACTGGCTTCTGTAACAGACTTGAGCATTTTCAGGAATTTTCCATGGTATCCAGGGAAATGCAGGAGTTTACATCCAGAGTGAACAATTCCCTGTAGAGAAGCTCCTTACAGAATCACTGTGATCTAAACTGAGTTATTCTCATTTCTCACTTTCAAAGACACCCTGATGTGGTTCATTCAAAAGTCTTGGCTGTGGGTCCAGAGACTCCATCCCCCAGGCCCACTCCCTTCAAGGAAAAGCATGGCGAGAGATTCGCTCTCCATCAGATTGTGTGTAAAAGAACCCTAGTAAGCTAATAGTATGGAATTCAAGCTCAGATTTCCTTACCATTTAATGTGACTGACTATGGCCAGGTACACTGAATTCATATAAGTTAAAATGATCAAACATACTGATTACTAAATGCCAAGCAACGTTAGACCCATGCTTGCGAATGTTTTATAGAATTCAAAATGTAGACAGTAACTGGGCGTTGTTTGGTTCTTGCAGCGGTTTTTTGTCCTGGATAATGGCATGTTAAAGTATTCCAAGGCACCACTCGATGTAAGTAGCACACAGGACATGTTTCAAAGATTGTTTTAAAGTGAGTAAACACCACAGTTGTGTAAGCCTTGTGACATAGCTACCAGCTTTGTGCTCTTCTGTGCCTGTAAGATTTAATAAGTTACCGTGCTCACTTCAGCAGCACATATATTAATAAGTTACCAAACTTCCATGTCCCATGGAAGATGTGTTTCATGCTTATGCTCAAGCTAGCATAAAAATCTCAGACGGGAGCATGAAGATTTAATTTAACAATTGTGATGTGTGTTTTTCAAAACAGAAGGTTACACCTAAAAGTGATACACTAATAAAAATCACCCCTTCTGTCTTGGAGAGAAAACCCAAATAGACTTTTTTTTTTCTTATGCATCTCTCAATGAACTATGCTTTATGTGCTTTTTTTGAGATTTAAAGCAACCTTTGTTCTTGTCTATATCCTTTTAAAACCTATCTTATGAACTTCATTTGTGTTTCATGCATCCTTTTATCTTGGGAATCCCAACTCAGTAAAATTATTACAAATTATTTTTCTTTAATATAAGAAGTAGTTGTTTGCATGTAAAACGGGAAAATGCCATCCTTCTTATCATTGTGGTGTAGGGGAAATAACAGAGGGCTCAGATTTCAGTTTTGTCCCCGTCTCTTTCACTGAATCAGCTGTGTGTCCTTGATCAGACAGAGGCAGCCAAGAGGGAGCCCTGGCTGCTCTGTGCTCTCAGTCTCAGCTGCCTGGTTCTGCCTCAGCAGCTGTCTTCTAGTTGATTACTTGGGGATGTTCTGAGTTGTGGGTCAAAGATTGACCATGGTTATTTTAGGAACCACTAAGCCTATCTTTTTTGGGATATAAGCTTTGCAATCTAGAATTATGAAGATTAGCATTATACGTTGTGCTAGAGACAGGACTAAGAAATGAATAGTCTTAGGTGCCTGGCTGGCTCAATTCGAAGGGCATGCAACTCTTGATCTCAGGTCATGAGTTCAAACCCTCGCTGGGTGTAGAGATTACTAAAAACAAATAAACTAAAAAAAAAAAAAAGAAAGAAAAGAAAAATAAATGAATAGTCTTGTTTATTGAAATTGGTGTGAAGAAGTCACAGAAACTTCACCTGTCCTCAGATTAAGGACCTTAACCTCAGAACCTTAACCATTTTTCTTTGTGTAAATAAGGTGTGGTATTCCCTTTCCCAAAGATAAATTAAAGATTACATTAAGCTCATTTCAGTACAGAAACACATCAAATCATATATCCTTCTAGCCTATTTACTAGTCTTCTGACTTCAGATTCAAAAGGGGAAGGTCCATGGAAGCATTGATGTTGGACTCTCGGTCATGTCAATTAAAAAGAAAGCTCGGAGAATAGACCTTGACACAGAAGAGCATATCTACCATTTGAAGGTAAAGTCACTTCTCAATAGTTTTTCTGCCTTTATCAGGGGAATTCACTTGCCTGTGCCAGTGGTAAACAGGAGATTGGTTTCACCATTATCATCTCCTCTTGTTCATTGTTTTAGGTGAAATCCCAGGACTGGTTTGATGCATGGGTCTCCAAATTGCGCCATCATCGATTGTATCGGCAGAATGAAATTGTCAGATCACCAAGAGATGCTAGTTTTCACATATTTCCTTCAACCTCCACAGCTGAATCTTCACCAGCTGCTAATGTTTCTGTTGTGGATGGAAAGGTACGACTCTGTTATATAAAAATCAGCCCAGAAATTGCTTGGAAAATTATGTAGGCACATAACTGAGTGTCATTTGACAAACCAGGAAGAGAAGATTTACTTTGTAAACTAACCCTCAAGACAACAGTGACATTTGGCATCAGAGTTAATCACAAGTATAGGTTAGGTAGAATGTGGATCACCAAGAGAATTAGTAGTTACTTTTCCTTTCTATGAATGGACCACATCCTAATTTTATATGGCTTTGTAGGGATATTAGGAAGTAGAGTGAACATTTGGCTAATCAGCCCCTAGAAATTGATATTTTCCTGGCTGGTAATAAGAAGACCACAAAGTTCTGAAAATGAAATTTGCTTCTCTACCTTGAATATATTACATGTGTAATATATTGCATACATGACTCAGAGAGATACCATTGAATTTGCCTGTGAAGTTAAGGTAAGTTGGCTAAAGAATGTGACCATAATATATATAGTAGACTATTTGAGTGATTAACCATTGTGTTAAGCATTTGACACTCATCTCTAGTTTTTAATATAGACTAAACTCAGAGACAGTAAAAAATTTTTTCAAAGAAATGACATAACCATTAAACAGCTGAGCCAGAATCCAAATCCTCATCTCTGTGTTTCCAAAGTCAGTGCCCTTTCCACTGTACTAAGTACCAGATTAAGGCAGGCTGAAGTTGTTCTTTGGCCTGTATTAAGAGTTCATATTTTTCATGTGGCTGAAAAGCTAGAGGTGTTGCCTGTTAAAAACTGAAGTGAGGACAAGAGACAGGGAGATGGTTGTTTCTGCCTTTGATTCAGTAATTAAGTTTTCTGAACCATAGCCACATTGCAGTGCCCAGGGGTGTTCCAGCTTCCCACTTGGCACCTGATATTGAGAACACAGACATCTGTGAATGAATAACTGGCTGCCATAAAGATTTGGGTTTAAGAACCTTTCAGTGAAGATTCTGCTTTTCTCTGCTTTCTTATTTAGGGATGTATGTAATATATATCCAAGTGTCCTTAGCAAAACGTTGAAAAACCTCATGGAATCTGCGAGATTACTCAAATCAGATTACATGAAATACTGCTGTATTCACTATTTACTATTTTTTTAAATGTTTTTTATTTATTTTTGAGAGAAAAAGGCAGCGCTCACATGCGTGCCCATGAGTATGAGAGGGGGAGGGGCAGAGAGAGGTGGGGAAAGAGGTATCTGAAGTGGGCTCTGTGCTCACAGCAGAGAGCCCAATGCGGGGCTCAGACTCACAAACCATGAGATCATGACCTGAGCTGAAGTTGGATGCTCAACAGACCAACTAAGCCACCTAGGCACCCTCATTATTTACTATTTCAATGGGAGTCACTTAAGTGATTTTTGTTAAATCCCATTAATTATGTTTCACAAGGCTCTTAAACCTTATTTCATTCTGGTGGTAGCCTTGCCAAGAATTGTTTAACCAACATCTTCCTCCGAGGACCAAGGTATTGGGTTAACCCTCATACTATCCAGTTCTGAAGTGAAAAAGAAGGAGGTCAGAGGGTAGGAAGTAGAGCACTTACTGGATGACCCAACACACAATGACTAAGACTAATGACTCAGGTTTTCCAGGCCCCCTGAGTTCTCACCACAGAATAGAATGAATCCCAGAGTTAGTCCAAACTAAACAAGAATTATATCCCAGATGGATATTTAAAAAATTTTTTAACGTTTATTTATTTCTGAGACAGAGACAGAGCATGAGTAGGGGGAGGGGCAGAGAGAGAGAGAGGGAGACACAGAATCCGAAGCAGGCTCCAGGCTCTGAGCTGTCAGCACAGAGCCCGACGCGGGGCTCGAACTCACAAACCATGAGATCATGACCTGAGCCAAAGTCGGTCGCTCAATCGACTGAGCCACCCAGGCGCCCCCAGATGGATATTTTAAAAATATGAACATTTAATCCTTTAAGATGCTTCTGCCTGCATCTTTGGCATAGACTATTGATAAAAGATGTAGTATTTTCATCCCTGCGTTAGTTATTAAATAACTTGGGTGATACCCGAGAATGGAGAACTGAAGCCAGTTCTTCTCCACTGTTTGCCTTGGTATAAGAAGCTCTTTAGCTCTGGTTTTCATAGAAGATCTATTGCTGTAGTTACGAATGACACACCTCTAAGATTGAACTTGGTGAAAGATCTCCGTGACACTTAGCAGAACGCAATAAAGAGTGAAGAGAGTTTTTTGTCACTTGGCTTGCATTCTAAGTATCAAATTATGAGAGTCCTGAACGTTAATTGGTATGTGGCCCCATGTGGGTAATAAATAAGTCTGGGTTTGCTAAATACGTGCATCTTTTGCTTCATGATGATTTAGGACAGACACAATCAATTGTAATTGAATATGAAAGTCAGATATGGAGTTTTGACATTGTTTCAGCTTTTTCAAAAGTAAGTTCCTGCTTTTTCAACTAAGTGCTCACTGAACTCACTGCGTTATCTCCTTACTATACTTCCTGCAACTTCATTTCACATAAAATCCCTTTACGGGAAAGTCTATCAGCTGTAGATAATGATAATTTGCCAATGCTGACTTTTTGTATATTACAGTTTTTAATATGCATTCAAAGCAGTGCGCAGCTGCTGGATGGTGGATAATGCATTTAGGAATCACATGTGGCTGATGAGGCCTTGAGCTGATCATAAGGAAGTAAGAGCTTCTGGAAAGGAAAGGCCTTCACTGATGCATTAGAAGTCCTGTAATAAGGACCCCACGCCCAATACAACTTGCTGAGCAAATTAAATTGTTTGGGAATTTGAGCTGGCAGACCCTTAAGATATGAGATATACATCAGTGTTTTCCCCTCCTCGTATGGTGGAGATAGTGGCTTAATGAGTGTTATCACTTATGAATTTTGGCTTCACTGAGCATGTACACATTTAGCCCCGAAGCTTCCTCCCTATTTCTTTTTTTTTTTTTTTTTTTAATTTTTTTTTTTTTTTTTTTTCTTTTTCAACTTTTTTTTTTAATTTATTTTTGGGACAGAGAGAGACAGAGCATGAACGGGGGAGGGGCAGAGAGAGAGGGAGACACAGAATCGGAAACAGGCTCCAGGCTCTGAGCCATCAGCCCAGAGCCTGACGCGGGGCTCGAACTCACGGACCGCGAGATCGTGACCTGGCTGAAGTCGGACGCTTAACCGACTGCGCCATCCAGGCGCCCCACTTCCTCCCTATTTCGAGGGTGCCCTTTCTTCTCTTTTTTGATGTCACTTTGAGGATATCTCAAAAATATTGTTTAAATCACTTAAATATACTGTTTCTGCTTAACCATCCATTTCCTCTTGTTCATTGTAGGTGCAAGCAAACAGCTTTCCATGGCAGTCCCCTTTACCATGCAGCAACAGCCTCCCCGCTACCTGCACGACCGGCCAGAGCAAGGTGGCAGCCTGGTTACAGGACTCGGAAGAAATGGACAGGTGTGCAGAAGGTTAGTTCTTGCCCAGGGCAGGCTCTCAGGATAAGCCACGAGAACAGAAACGAAAGAGGTGAACTTGAACTGTGGATGCTGCTCCCTTCCCCCTCCAGCCTCCTTGTTTGCCTCCACCTTTCTAGTTCTTATTTTTCTGCACCAGATCCTTCCCCTTCCCGTGACTCCATCTTCCTACCACCCGTTCATTCTCCTGCACCCTCACAACTACTGAATCTGGTCTCCCCGTTCCCCTGCCTTTCACCCCTTTCCGCTTTGGCCTTGTCACCTCCTTCCTCACCACCAGTCCCCGTCTTTCTTCATTAGCCTCCTACCTGCCCCACCCCACACCCTGGGGGCAATCTCACAGCCCAGTACAGCCCCCAGGGTACCTCCACCCTTGCTCTCGACTGCTGCCAGGTCACTTGTACAGCTTCCTTTGCTACTTCAACTTGTCCTAGAGCAGGTGTATGTCTCCTGACAACCCGCAATAAGTAGCAAAATTATATGGCATTTCCTAGCCACACTTAACCTGTTTTGGTGTTCCACTGTGGGACAGTTATTAACCATTCTGAACATATACACAATTCCCTCACTTTGCCATTGTGGAGCCTCTTAATCTCCAGAAACTTTTCTATTCCCTCGTAATAAGCCTGACTGAGCATTTTGGCCCAAACTGCCACAGACCATTTCCATTCTATGAGATAGTTTTCATTTGACCTAAACTGAGAAAACAAGGATAACATGGCAAGGATTTTATAAAGCTAAATTGATTTAATTTTTAAAAATAAAATGTGATGATATTGGGCCGAACTTATTTATATTAAATTATTTTCTCTTACGGAATTATGGTGAAAGTAGATGTTGGATTATTTTCTTATGTCCTCATTTAGAAAAACTGAAGTTTGGCAATTCATGTTGATCCCAACCCCCAAAAGTATATATATATTTTTTTGTTCTATGTGTGTGTGAACTCGAAGTCTACAGCATTTTGATTAGCCCTGGACACATCCCATACTCAATCTTTATGTGAAAATATGATTTTACACAGGATGTTATATTCATAAAGTATGTCCAACTGACATTCCATTCAAAGGCTTGTATTTAAATGTATTCACAAAACACACAGATATTCATCTGAGTATATGGTCTTCAGGTTGGGGAAAGAAGCCAAACCTCACTGTCTTAAAACACTGTAGTCTCGCCTCAGCAGTGGTTCTAGATGTTTCCACCTGTCTACTAACTTCGCAGTTTTGTAAACATGCGTGGTATTTAACCTGGCTGCCTCCTTTGCCGACAAGATTGACGCCATCCACTGGGGCAAAATCCATTCATCTGACCAAAGTGAAGAGACATTGGCTTTGATGCCAGGAAAGCCCCTGGCTGGTGGGGCAAGAGGGATGCGTTTGTCTCTCTCTGTGCTCTAGAATACTCATGGCCCTTCCCTGTGCCTCTTCTCCTGTCTTGGGGTGCTCCTGCTTCTTCCCACCCTGACTACTCTACCTGTGTCTTCTATCCTGCCTCTCTGTTTCCTTCAGGATTTAGTGCAATAATTACCCCTTCTCTGGGAGACAGCCTTATCTGCCATTCACTTCTACTCTCTGTCCATAGACTCCAGCTTCTCTCCATAATTTGATGTTTGCCCCTTTTGCTCAATGAAAAAGGCATTCTTAGTAGCAAGAGGTCATCTGATCTCCACTCTGTTCTCAGACCTCATCTCTGACCTGCCCTGTAGGACCTCCTCTGTGAGAACTTCTCCCTGAGACCCCATGAAGTTTTCCTTTTTCTCCAACTGCTCCTTCTCCGTTTCCCTGGATTCTTGTCTGGTCAGCATCAGTTGTGGGGATCGATCAAGGTTCAGTCTTCTGCCTTCAGCATCTGTAATAGTAACTGGTTGACTGGGAGCTCGTTAATGGGCCAGACACTGAACTGGGCACTTTACATACATGGTTTATGTGAATCTTCACAGTAGTACCAGGCAGGAGTTATGAACCATGTGTTTATAGATAGGGAAACCGATGCTTCGAGAGGTCAAATACCTAGCCCGTGTTACACAGCAAATACTTGGGGAGAGCTGGAGGGCTAGGGCAGGCCAACTGGATTCTAACGACTACGCTCTGCACTTCGGAGGTGACAGGCACGTGCATAGTTTCAGCTGGAATCTCTATTTTGATGAGATAGTGGTGATGGTGATGGGAGTGGTGGCGGTGATGGTGATGATGAGAGGGGTTGGTGGCAGTGATAATAGCAGCAGCTAACAGGTATCAGGCTCTTCCTGTGTGACAGGCACTGTCCTAGCTGTTTTGTATGCATCAACTCATTTGATCCTCTCGGAGCCGTTTTACAGATGAGAAAACCTAGATTCAGGGGAATCAACTCACTCCGACCAAGTTCACACAGCTAGCGACGGTGGAATTGGGGTTCAAGCGTGGGTGGTCTGACTCCAGAGCACATGCACCATAACCCTCTCAAAAAGACTGAAAACTGTATAAATCTCAGCTCCTCATCCAGCCTGTTTCGTTCCTGCCGCCTCTCCCCGCCATTGGCTCCGTCTGTGTGTACTCTCTGTCACGCCCCTCCTCGGCCTGTCTGAAACCAGCCTCTGTCTTCTCCTGGCAACAGCCCCAGCTGCTGGGCTCCCCTGTTTTTGTCAGTGCTGCTGTCATAACCACCTCTGAGACCCGAGAGGTTTTTTGACCCTCCCACTCTGTTCATCTAGCCCAAACTCAGTTCTGTTATTTCTTTGAAAACACCCACCCTTCCCCCTGCCCTCATCTGCCCTTCCTCTCAAATTGCTTCCCTCCTCAGACCCACCGTTCACCTAGTCCCTGGCCGGTCAGCAGCCTTCTGGCTGACGTTGTCGTCCTCAGTCTCCAGCTCTGCTGTTCACCTCTCATAGGCTTTTGGAAAATTGCTGTTATTGAACGTGTTAGCAACTCTGGACCGGCATTTCCATGTTTTTTAATGTTTATTATTTATTTTTGAGAGTGAGAGAGAGAGACAGAGTGAAAGTGTGGGAGGGGCAGAGAGAGAGGGATACAGAATCCGAAGCAGGCTCCAGACTCTGAGCTGTCAGCACAGAGCCCGACAAGGGGCTCGAACCCACAAACCGTGAGATCATGACCTGAGCCGAAGTCAGACGCTTAACCTACTGAGCCGCCCAGGCCCCAGGCTGCCATTGAGCAAGCCATTGCACTCAGCCATGAGACATAAATATTACTAATCCCCACTTTGCAGAAGAGGAAAGTGAAATGTGTACAAGTTAAGGAATTTGCTCAAGATCACACAGCTGCCCTGGTGAAGATGTTTGACTAACCCTGAAGCCAGTTCTTTGCCCATGACATACTTCTCCCTTCAAGACTGACATATCTTTAAATAGCTTTTATGCAAAAAAATCCCTTCAAGTGTTTCTCCATGGGCTCTGCAGCCCAAACTACTTAGCCCAGCATTTAACATCTACCCTTCAGGAGTGCCTGGGTGACTCAGACGGTTGAACATCTGACTCTTGATCTCAGCTCAGGTCTTGATCTCAAGGTCTTGAGTTCAAGCCCCATCTTGGGCTCTGCACTGGGCATGAAGCCTACTTAAAATAATAATAATAATAACAACAACAACAACAACAACAACAACAACAACAACAACATCCACCTTTCAGCTTTCAGTCCCTACCTACCCTTTCTACTTTGCTTTCCTTTGGCCCAACTGAACGCATTTGCTATTTCCTGAACGCACTTGCATGTTCCCTCCTCCGTGCTTTGGTGCGCATTGTTCTTTCCCACCTGCAGGGCCCTTTCTGCCCTTCTCCACCTTTCTCTTTTGCTGAATCCTTTCCATCAATCCTCCAGACCCAGAAAAGATTCCGGTCTCTCTTTTAAGTGTGCTCTGACGATATCAAACCATGATAACTCTCTATTTTCTAAATTCCCACAACACTTTTATTTTTAGTCTCTCCTAATCACTTCATAGAGTCCCCAGTATTGAGGTTTATATTTCAAAAATTCATCATGTAACATCTTGAACCCATAATATATCTGATTTATAGTGCTAATACTCAAAGTGGTGAACCGTTCATAGATCTGAACTTACATCAGTCCAGATCTCAATTACGTAAGGGAATTGTTTGGCTCTTGGAAAGCATTTTTCCCCCATGGAAACGAAATGTTAAATTAGTATTCTGTATGCCAGTGTTGAAGATGGATACTTAATAGTTTAACATACAAATTGTTTGCAATTTTTTTTTTTTTTTTACCAGAATGTAAATTCCATGAATCTCACTTGACTGCTATATTCCCTATACTTAGAACTGTACTGGGTACCCAGTGTCTTCCATCAGTGGTATCTAAATGAAATAATAGGTTGATAACTTTGGACATACCATAATTTATTTAACCATTCCACAGTTGGACGACTTGTTTCTTTTTGGAGCAAGGTAGAACATGATGGGAAAATAAGTACATTGCTAGATATTTAAGTTTTTAACTGTTCACTATCATGAACTATCTCAGCAGTTATTTTCTCAGCATACTTTTCCTTTTCCCCATTGCTAAAATTAGATTTAATCTTAAAGAAATTTTAGAGATTTCTTTTTTTAAAGATACCTCTGTTGCCTTTGGCAAATCTTTATAATCCTTATGTACATCCAGACTTAGGCAAGCAGTGAAATCCTGCCAAGGAGTTCATCTCTCCCATATTTCGAGCGATAGAAGTGGTGAGGACAGGTGCAGCTTGCTCCAAGTTAAGGCCATGCGGCATGATTAAACACAGTGTGATCAGTACTTTTCTGGGTTTCATAGCGTTTTCCCATCTACCACCTCAGTGGCTACTCTAAAGCAGGAAGGGAAGAGGCGGGTATATTACTGCCACCACTTGGCAGGTGAAGAGACTGCAACCCGGAGATGTCGCCTGAAGCTTCGTTTTAGGTTTCTTGCCTTGAATCACTTTCATTCACAAAGATCTCTTTCCATTCTGTTAGAAAAAGAGTGGATATTATTTTGATGGTTTGAAGCCCCGTTTCCAGATTCCTATGCTACCTCCATATACCGTTTGTGTATAATAATCACACTTAGTAAGAAGCATGGATGTCATATTCACTAGATGGAAGGCTCAATGCATGGATAATGTGAAAAAATGTCCCTGCTAGCATGGTGCTTATGGTACAGTTTTGTTCTTTAAAATGCAAATTAGGGGTGCCTGGGTGGTTCAGTCAGTTAAGCGTCTGACTCTTGATTTCGATTCAGATCACGATCTCACAATTCGTGGGCTTGAGCCCCATGTCAGGCTCTGCACTGATGGTGCAGAGCCTGCTTGGGATTCTCTTTCTCCCTTTCTCTGCCCCTCCCTTGCTTGTGCTGTCTCTCTCCCAAAATAAATAAATGAACATTAAAAAACATATAAATAAAATGCAAATTAAAATGTAGACCCTTTCTAGCCCATCTCCCTTCTCCTCTTCCCTCTAACCCTCCTTCCTTATTTGCACTACTTTCTTCCCTCTTTCTTTTCCTTTCATGCTCTGTATTTCCTACCCTCCTGAACCAGTGGACCCTTGTTTTCTTCATAGGGAAGAGGATGGGAGCACAAGGGCACGGCCTCCCCTGAAAGTGGTGGCAGGTGCTGTCTTCATCAGTACTCTCCTCCACACACCTCCTCTCTGAAGGAGTTTAAAGGCATTGATGGCCAACGGTTCTCTGAAGAACAACCATTGCCCTTGAGCAGCCCATCTGGGCTCCATGCTCAGGCAGATGCTGTGAAGAAGAGGGTGTGGCCTGGCCCTATAATTGCTGCTACCCTGCTCTCCATAGAGTGTGCAGTGATTGGGAGTCCTAGAAAGACCCTTGTAGTAGTAGCTCCTCTGGTTTTTTGTGTTTTTAACGTTCATTTATTTTTGAGACAGAGAGAGACAGAGAATGAACAGGGGAGGGTCAGAGAGAGGGAGACACAGAATCTGAAACAGGCTCCAGGCTCTGAGCTGTCAGCACAGAGCCTGACGTGGGGCTCGAACTCACGGACCGCGAGATCACGACCTGAGCCCAAGTCGGCCGCTTAACCGACTGAGCCACCCAGGTGCCCCTAGCTCCTCTGTTTTTATATCCAACAAAAAAGTCAAAAATCCCCCAAACACAACTCCCTGTGTTATTTGGCCCAGCTCATCTTGAGCCATATTTAACAGCAATATTTTGCTGCCTGTACTATATCTGTAAAAATGCAGATCCTTGAGACTTAATGAGAAACAAAGAAAATATAAATGAAATTTCCCACCAAAATTTGACTGACTACATACTCTAACCACTTTATAATATAACAGATTTATAGATGTGTCCTGTTGTGGTCTCTTTATAAACAGTATACGTCCAAAAGTAATCACATAACTACCAGCATGTTCTAAATATTGATAATTGTGTAAGTAATACTAATAACTCAATACTCTTGTACCAAAATTCAATTTTTAAGAGTGATATTTTATTATGCAAATCTTTAAAATTCTCTCTTGTTCAAATATAGCCAAAAATTAAAAATAAAATTAAAAGCCATTTCTTCATTAAACATTCAATAAGCTTCATGCCCAGGTGATTCTCATGCTGCTGGGCCAGGGAACACACTTCGAGAATCTTTGGTTGTGTTTAGTATAACATCCCTCAGAGGTTTTAAAGAAATCATTCATTGCAACATTGTTAGTGATCTAAACCACAGAAAAATACGTCTATCTGACTTTGTATTCCATCTTATTTTCCTGAACTTGACTTTGACTCCATCTAAATTCCAGGTAGCCATCTTGTAAACTATGTTAGGAGCAAGTAGACAGGTTCCTAAGACTAAAACCATACATACAACTGCTGAAGTTCCCTTGAGTGTGCTTCCTATGTAACAAAGGCCACCTGAACAGGAAAGTGAACACACGCAATTTCACTGAGATTGTCGTGGCTAGCTGTTAACTCGTAAGTAGGCATTGACTTCATTTAACCATCAATGCTTTTAAGGTTCTAATCTGGAGAAGGGTCTGTTTTGTTTCATTTGCCAGTATCATCATTATATGAACATGGTTCTACCTAATCATACTTGCCATAATTTGGATTGACTGTCTTTTATTGCCATCCCTGCCCAGTTCTAACATATTTTTATTTCTGATTTTTCTTAGACCTTGCACACTGCCAGTCAAACCTTGTGGAACTTAGCAAACTCCTGCAAAATTTGGAAATACTTCAGAGAACCCAGTCAGCACCTAACTTTACTGACATGCAGGTAAACATTACCAAAAGGACTTTAAGTCATTAACACAGAATTTTTACTGGATTGTTCTATGAATATATAAGGTAACATTTAAAAGGAAATGACTAATACAGTACAAATTAATCTATATTCTGCAGTTATTCTAATATTTTTGAATTCATGGTGTCATTGTGTTAAGATATCTATTTTGACATCTTAATGTATATTTTATATTTAAGTACAAACTCATAGAAGAAATAAATATGTGAATTATTCTTCCATGTTTATGTCACATTAGAAATGATAGCTTTGAAGATACAACTTAGTCTCAGAATTACTGCCATTTTTTTTATGTAGGAAAAAAATGCTAAAGATCTGTAATCCCGTTTTCCTTTTGTACAGCAGACAGATATATTTTATGATCAAGTTCTTATCTCTGCTTTTTATGCCCACTGTGCGTCAGATATGACTTTCTCTCCTGGCTGGTTTGCTTTAGGGTGGCTAACAAGGATTCTTTACTAACATGCTATGCTCTCTTTGTCTATATTTGTATCATCTGTGTGAACTTAATAATACTTTGTTGCTTTTTAACTATTTGTGTAATGTAGGCTAACTGTGTAGATATTTCAAAGAAAGACAAGCGGGTCACAAGACGATGGAGAACAAAAAGTGTCAGCAAAGATACAAAAATACAACTGCAGGTACAGACTTTTCCTTCATTCATATTTTTATATGATTTTAAGATGTTAGTCTTTATATATCAATTCATGGAAGTTAAGAAGTTTAAAGCAGCTGAAATGCTTTAAAGCCAGGGCTTTACAGATTGAGTTATACTATCTAAAATAGTGAGAAATCTATTATTCATCTTACTCTGGAATGAGTAAAAATAATTTAAAAGAAAGGTTAAAATGATTTAATAGGACTACAAAATGCCATTTTCCTCCTCACTTATGGCCTTTGAATCATTAAAATGCAATTTAACAAAAAATTACCTTAAAAATCTACGCTAAAAATCCAGTGTGTTGTAATGAGCACTCATTTATATACACTTGATCTTAAAAGAGCCTTTTATGTATTAGCTTTATCCAAAATTTTATGTATCAATAAAAAAGGATGAGGTCTGCAAAAGATTGGAAGTCAACAAACTCAGGCTCTAGTGTAATCACTGTGATTTCCTGGCAGTATAATCTCGTGCATTTCTATTAAATTTTCTAGGTTTCCATTTGCTCCCGGGTAAAGTGATGGAGTTAACTTAATTATCTCTGAATTCCTTTTCAACTCTAAAATTCTATGATTTGTCAAACAGAGGTATTATTTGACGATCAACAATCACTTTTAAAATCTGAATCATGAAAGTCTTAATGACTCATGATAAATTTACTTGAAATTTATTGTAAATAAGTTATTTATTTGAATGAGTAGTTTAAAATTTTTCAAGTAGGAACATCTTATGTTATTGCATTGAAGTGATATGAAATATGGTAAATGCCTAAAACCTCTTGTGTCATAATCATATTATTTTCAGATCTTTAAACCAGAATGTTTACTATTCTGATCCTAGCTATATATTATCTAAAAAACTCTTGCCCAACAATCAAAATCAGACTTAGGATTTTGCTTTTCTTTTTATTACACCATAAATCAATTTTTGGTGTATTCTAAATATTCTAATAAAAGGTAAAAGGAACTGCTTTCCAGAAATCTTCAGTGTCTTCTGAGTGAATAATAATTCTTTAATTCTGACCATATTGATATTCTTTGTGTTGTGTGTAAGTAACAAACTCTTTGGTGCTTTGCTTGCTAATGTGATATATTTGAAAATAAATTTTCACAAGCACTAAAGATTCATGGTTTTTTTAGTTAGACTGTCCACATTCTATGAACACAATTTATTGTGTTCCTTTATTCAGTATGTTTTTGTGTGTTTTCTATTCAGAACGTTAATACTGTAGAAGACATATGTGCCAGATGACTTCACCAAAAATTTACCTCAAATCGCTTTTGGCAGTTTCATTTGCTTTGAGTACGTGATTGCCTAGTTTTGTGGGGCTTTTTAAAACATGTTATCTATGGTTCTCATAGCCAAGAAAGAAAGAACCATTATAAAAATAATTGAAGAAGGCCACATCATATGAACGTATACATTTGTAGACAGATATTGTTTCGATCTCGTTTTTATGAGGTATGCCATTGAACACATTGC
Organism: Panthera leo; assembly: GCF_018350215.1. Lineage (NCBI taxonomy): Eukaryota > Metazoa > Chordata > Mammalia > Carnivora > Felidae > Panthera > Panthera leo. The sequence goes on from NC_056686.1 coordinate 165,421,274, forward strand.
TGTTCACAGCCGTTGCCTTGAAGAGGCTGGCTGGTCCTCAGAGAGTCTGAGCGGGATGCCCGTGGCTGCCCTGCCGTGGCCGTGAGGCTCACCGTGGTCCCTATATCTCTCGGTTTTTCCTGGAGGAAACAGAATGCAACTCTGAATAGCACTTCTAGTCACAGGCTGTGCTTTTCTGTATGAGGAGAGTTTATGAAGATTTTTTTGAGTCATCGGAAGTAATTGGTCAAAAAGCAGGAAAATATTCTTCATTCGTACTTCTGCCGCATATTGGGGTAGTTTGCTTTTAAATGTTTATTTATGCTTTGTTTTTGTTCTGCCAAAGAGTAACAAAATGGCCCTTGTGATTCCAGTTCAATTATTTTTGAGGGAAACTGAAACCACTTCATCCCCACACTCAAAGAAAACGTTAAACTTTCAAAAGTAGAAGATTCCGTTCTGACTCCAAGTGGAAATCACTAGGCCTGGAGGTGGCAGTGAGCTATTTATTACTCCCAGAGAAACCCTGCGCTCAGTTAGATTGCTAAAACAAAAGGTATTGTAGAGTGAATGCTGCAGAATTTGGGACTGTCCCTGCACCTATGCTGCTTACCCAAACCAGCAGGCCTTCTAGCTTTTTTTAAATTTTTTTTCACATTTATTTATTTTTGAGAGACAGAGAGAGGCAGAGCATGAGCAGGGGAGGGGGAGAGAGAGAGAGAGAGAGAGGAGAGAGAGAGAGAGAGAGATACAGAATCCGAAGCAGGCTCCAGGCTCTGAGCTGTTTGTTACCACAGAGCCTGACGCGGGGCTCAAACCCACGAACTGCGAGACTGTGACCTGAGCCAAAGTCGGATGCTCAACCAACTGAGCCACCCAGGCGCCCCTGGGTGCTCATTCTTTATTAACAGGAAGTTAGTTGAAAGTTTCTCCAACATACACACTTGGCTAGGAAACCATAAAATTAGCCGGGGATGCCTATGACCAATGTAAATGTCTTTACTCGTCATTGTTTTACTTACAGAAAGACATAGCATTTATCTTTATTTAGTGGATGAAACATACCTACCACCTTCTCCCACCCTAGTATACAGGTTGTTCCCTCCTTGATCACAGGAGCCGAGGGCAAGTGTTTATTTTGAGCCCACTGTCATCTCCCTTCTTGAACCACTTTCTCTGTGTCATGGTGGCAGCCAATGTGAGAGGCTTTGTAGGGAGTGGCTCGTTTTTCAACCCCTCTGTTGTTTGTAACTTGTGGTGCACCAGCCCTTTGTGGAGGAACCTCGACGGCCTGGTGGTGGTAATGGTGCTTTTTGTCACTGCTGCTGTTGTTATTGGTACTGTCGCACTGACCTTTGTATTCAGCATTCTGCAGTAGTTGTTGTTTTGAAATGATTATAAGATAGGTCATTTAGAAAACTGACCTCGGGAAAGTAACAGTGAAGAACATGTTATACTGTATGTTCGGGATCTTATTCTTCACATAGGTTAGGTTGTGCTATTGATTTGAATATGAAGGTTAAATGTTGGATCTGTATGGCTGTATTTCTACTAGAAGCTGTTGAGAAGCTAGCCTCAGAAATCCTTCATGTGATTCATCGAAGGCATTTTTTCTGGAAGGCTCTGTGGAGATTACCTTTTAGAAAAAGGACTTCTCCCAAACTTCAGGTTTTGGGTTCTAATAAAAATCTCATTATAACCATCACACTGTAACAGTTTGGCTGTTTTCAATGAGGTAGAGGATGGCGAGAAGGGACTGGTTTGTGAAGGGTTGCCACAAACCCGAGAGCTGCTGGGTTTCCTGCATGACTAATCGCACAAATTAATACCAGATCCCTAGTTGTTGGAGAGAATGAGGACTAGCAGGAAGCATGGAGAGTAGCAGATAAAGGATCTGTTGTCATTCATGTGTAGCTGTCCTAGATCTCACAGGTGCTCAAATTATACTGAAGGGTAAAAATGAGTTCTTCCTCCTTTTACTTACTACATGAAAGATGAAGGGGTTCTGTATAGAAACCTTTTTGTGGAAAGCACATTATACAGGCATATGTGTATCCAATAAACATACACGTAATGCATGCAGAAGATTTATGAACGTGGAAGAGAAATGGGAATGTCACGTGGAAACTTCGAAGAGGATTAGAGAGATAAAAATTTAAAATATTTTTCTGTTGTTCCAAAAAGGCTTAAGCAGTCATACTGCTTTTCCTTAATCTGCACTGTTAGGTGGTATTAAGTCCCTCTCGGGTCACTGGAATTGAAATTACCGCTCACAATCACGAAGAGTGACGGTCTGTCAGATGGATGCAGACTTGAGTGGTTAGAAGGAAATATCATTCTCCCATAATCCTGGCCACCAAAAAGAGACAGAAAAGAAAGCTCCCGTATTCTTCTACTAGTTCATGCATAGATGCACATCACTAAATGAAACCCACGCTTTCAGGTTTCCATAGTTGATTTTTGTAAGCACTGTGCCAACACACTGAGGACATTGAGTGTTGTTGTGTTATGTTGTGTTGTTTGTTTGTTTTTTCTCTATGCTGTGGGGACTGGCTTCTTCCTTGAAAAATTCTCCAACCTGAAAATCCCAACACCATTCCTAATGTTGAATCCCAGTGAGCTTTCTAGTAGGGGAATAAATGGGAAGCTGAAGATTCCTGGTACCCTTGCTTGTGTACTTTTCCTCCCAGCAAGGAACAAAAAAAAATTCTGCCTGGCTGACGGGAGACTCCCATTACAACTTGTTGGTTTTGGCCTTTGCACATTATTTATTTAATCATTTTTCCTGAACTTAGGTTCATCTTTGCTTCCATTGATTGGAAATGCCGTTGATTTCATACAACGTGACGTTGCATGGGTAAAACAATATGCGCATTTATTTTACCTTAAAATCACAAGCTGTTCATCACTTCATAATTTCCCATATCCCTTTGGGGTGGGGTTATATTCAGCAACTAGACTTAAACGTTTAGGGGTTCTGCAATGAAAACAACGAACTTTGGGGAGCCTGGGTGGCTCAGTCGGTTGAGCGTCCAACTTCGGCTCAGGTCATGATCTCGCGGTTTGTGAGTTCGAGCCCCGCGTCAGGCTCTAGCTTGGTGCCTGGAGCCTGCTTCAGATTCTGTCTCCCTCTCTCTCTCTGCCCCTCCTCCACTTGCGCTCTGTCTCTCTCTGTCTCTCAAAAATGAATAAATGTAAAAAAAAGCCAAAAAACTTTTCTCACAGCATTATGAATGCCCCTTCGAGCACTTGTCAGGGCTACGATTTAGGACAAGTCAACTCCACTTAAAAACTCTCCCTTTCCCTTGTCCGATTATCTCTCACCCTCCTGTATCCTGTCCTCTCCTCCCCCCCACCGTCCGCCACTGTGTCTTCCCCTCCCCACTCCCCGTGTCCTCCTCCCCCCCCCCCCCCCCCCCACCGCGGCCTCTCCTCCCTCCTCTTCTCTCATTCACTGTCAGGAAGGGCCATCTGCGAAGGGCCAGTTCAGCACCACTCGGCGCCGGCAGAGGCTAGCGGCAGCAGTGGCTACAACAGTGAGTGGATTTCAATCTCAAGTGGACATTTAATAAGAATGAGAAACTGTCCAAGCGTCACCTTCCCTGTCCCAGTGGTGCCCCTTCTGTGTAGCGGCATCAACTGTAACCCACTCCCGTGCTGGCCTAGCTTTTGCATGCTCTCTGGCTGTCTCTGCATGGCAGGTGTCGCACATGGGTATTCGTGTTTGCGATGGAAAACTACTCCCTGATCCAGTTCTTCAACTGTCCGTGTAAGAAACCATGTAAATTCAAGGTTGCAAAACTGAGTAACCTGTTACTGATACGGAATTTCCTAAAATGATATTGTTATCTATCTATGTATTTATTTATGTTTTTTATTTATTTTTTATTTCTTGGTCATACTGATATCAGAACCCCTGCTAACTGATTTCTGTTTTTCTAAGAAAAGTCATGTTACTACAGACATAAATTGTGCTTTTTTTTGTAGCATTGTGACTATTTGAAAAGGATGTGAGAATAAAGAAAAGAGAGGGTAAGAAAAGGTGAATTTTGATGTCATTTCTAAATGGCTACCCAAATTACACCTAGCGAGGGAAAATTGTTTTCTGGAAAGATTATTGAGCTGAAAATCAGAAAATACAGTGTGGAAAGGAGAAAACTACAAAGTTAAATAGTGCTTAATATACATATATAGAGACAGGTTGGTTTGTTTTGGTTTTAAGAGAAAATACGATGGGTATTAGGAGGATAGAGTAAGTATTGAAACAGATAAGGCAAATAACCAAAATTTTAAATTGAGTAGAAGCTGTTTAGAATAGTGAATGGTGCATTCTGAATAGAAAATAGACTATGTAAATACAAGAACCCTTTGCTGGATAAAAGCATATCATAATATTTGCTTACTCCTGACATCCTGTCAACTTTTTAAAATACAGAATACTGAGTTCATAGCAATCATGGATGTTAGGTTTTTCTGGCTATTAGGTAATATTTTCTGAATTAACAATAGTCTTGCCCTTGCTGATGGTGGAATATACTTGAAGGCTAGAATTGCTGAAAAACATGAAAAGGTTTTGGTTGCATTGTAAGAGACTGGATAGTCATGCAAGGATTGTTGGTTTTCTATTTTTGATTAATAACTGACTCCTGCCTTATATCTGGGTGCTTAGCTGGATCTTTTGAGAGATAGAATTGCTTTTGATTATGAAATGAACCAGTGGCGGGGCGCCTGGGTGGCTCAGTCGGTTAAGCGTCCGACTTCAGCTCAGGTCACGGTCTCACGGTCCGTGAGTTCGAGCCCCGCGTTGGGCTCTGGGCTGATGGCTCAGAGCCTGGAGCCTGCTTCCGATTCTGTGTCTCCCTCTCTCTCTGCCCCTCCCCCGTTCATGCTCTGTCTCTCTCTGTCTCAAAAATAAATAAACGTTAAAAAAAATTAAAAAAAAAAAAAAAAAAAAAGAAATGAACCAGTGGCTTGGAGTTTATCAGGGAATTGATTCTTAAACTCAGTTTTGTGAACATTTAAACAAATCAGTGAAACTGATATATGATTAATCTATATCTTATGCATGTATGCATAATATGTGACACCATAACAGATTACTACAATAGAAAAATGTAAAATTAGGTAAATAGTTCTTAATCTTTCATTTATAAAATTCAGAAATCCAGATGATTATCAGAGAGAGAACAGTACCTCAGTATGGAAAGGAAAGGTCAGTCCTCTTGTGAAAATACCTGTGGTTCCTTAAATAATGTCCTTCAAGAAAGCATGCAGGGAAGTGATTGTGTTTCTACTGTGTTCATCTTTTTAACTGCAGATATATATATATATATATATATATATATATATATATATATATATATATATATCCATCCCAGCTTTCTTATACTCACTATATATATATATACATATATATAGTGAGTATAAGAAAACTGGGATTAGAACCTATTTGAATAGAATGGGAAACAGAAAAGAAAAAGCTTTTAAAAGCGGAGAGTATTAACGCCCACCTCTCAGGGTAGCAGTGACCACAGAAGTTAAGAATAACTTCCAATAATTCCAAGCATCAAATGACAAAAGCTGGCGACATTTAGTAATTATTCAGAAATAAAGGGAGGAAATAGTTACTCTAAACCTTGTAGGATTTATAGCTTTGACTCCATAGCAAAGTATAACACCATCTAGCGGAACCTTCAGCTTGCTCCCTTGGCCCCCTCATTTATATCTCAAGTGATCTGATGCTGGTGACTCTTAGTCAATGTTCCTCTGAATTCCCTGTCTTCCCTCTTCCCAGCACTAACTCATCCTATACATTTTGAGCGTGTCCTATTTTACCTAGAATTCTTCCAAATGACCCCTAGCTACTTACTCTCCCTCAGAGAGAAGGAGACCCATTCAAGTGTGTGGGGCCGCTGAGATTGCTCCCAAAGAAAAGTATACCCAAAGGAGATGTTTCAGAGATGTATTCTTGTTGGTTCCTAACACTGGAACTTGAAATGGTTCACTTATCACATCAGCCAGACCCAACAGAACAGGAGTTTGGGAAAAGAGACACACTGGCCCCTCCCCTCAGAAGAACACCGAGGGCCCCCAATGCGATCAGTTCTCCACCCGAGGCTCCCTGTACGCATGAGGCAGAGGAAGGACAGCAGGACACTTTCCACATTTGCTTCATCAGTTGTATATGCTTAGGATCTTAGACTGTGTCTTCCTTTCCTCAGTCATGTTTACCATTGCTGTCGTTCTGCTATCGGTCATTTCTCTTTTAACTTCTTTACAGACAGGTGTTCAAAGTACCTCCTAACACCCCCATTCCAAACTGCAGTTAGCTGGTACCAGAATGTTCCAGGATTTGGCTTCTTCCCCAGCACAGGATCTCAGGGAAGGCTTGGACTTCTTTCCTGAGCAGGGTGTAAAGTCTGCAGCCAGCACTGAGGATTCTGGGGCACAAACCATGAGACCTGTCGACAGCTCCCATCCCAGCCATCACTGACAGAAGACCTAGCTACCACTTCAGTTTCTGAATCCCATAATACTCAAATTGATGAACACAAAACTGAAGGGGCTGAAGAGGCATTCAGTTAGAGTTAGATTAATGCATCTCCATTTGTATTCTCAATTTCACATCATGAATGCTTCAGTTAAAATGTCCATTCCGTATACTTCTTTTAACAAAAAGAGTACCAATATAAACATTTTCAGCCAGAAGTATATAAAAATTAGGTTCAGTTTCCCAGGGAACTGTCTGATTGCAGTTGGAATGGAGCATTCTGAGTGCTTTTCCCTGGGGGCTATATACAAGATCATTTTTACTGTTTGCTTTTTAGGTGTTTTTGTTTGTTTCATTTTGACGGCTTAAATTACCAATTTAAACTTCCATTATGTTCAAGAAAATAAATGTGTAATGTGTTTTTCTTCTCAGCATCTTATTCCAACTTTTAATAGACAGGACATTATCTCAGGGACAAGTCTGAGCCCTCACTAGAATGTCTGGGCCTTTATTGCATTGTGGCCTCCACTGGCCTCCCTGCCTCCCCTCCTATTTCATGCCAGTCCTTGGAGTGTTGAGGGCACCTGGATGCAAACAGAACCCTTTTCCATGATCCTCAATGCGTTTCATTCCCCATCACCAAACACCACCATTTCTTTTTCTTAAGTGCTCTTCTAGATCTTTGTGTCCGGAAACCATCTCCTTAAATCTGAACACTCCCCGGTCTACCCATTTGCTCAAGTCACAGTTTCTCCCCATGACTTCCTGATCTCCACCAGCCTTCCCATGGATTCTCTGTGTCCCTCCCAGAGGGCTATGGGCTTACTGCTCTTTCTGGATTTAGCATCCTCACAGTTAAGGTCAGAAATGCCCTTCATCTATCTTTGAATATTCTTCTACATCCTGTAGAGACATCCCCAAAAGACCTCAGTCATTATCACAGAGTTGCCTGCACAGGTTTCTAGCACATTATGGAACCCAAGGATTCTATTTTCTCAAATGGCTTCTCTGCCACTTTTATGTCTCTTCTCTGGAATAACCAGGAATTCTGATCCTGCCGAGATAAACCAGTTGTAGATGTGTCCCAACCCAGTGTAGCCAAGGTCCCCATGAAGGATAAAGTAGAGCTACTTGGTAATTCCAGGTACCAGATGCTTTGGATATTATATATGAATGTGCTTAGCTTAGCTGAGTTTAGGGAGAAAGCTTCATGCCCACTTCCTTCCCCAGTAAGTTTTGGATATCCTTTGAGATAACAACTCCTTGCCACTGCCATGGCAAAGCTACATGCAAAGGACCCCCTCCAGTCCCAGCTGCCCTCACACAGGGCCACAGACTGCCGTTCAGCCTAGGTTTTTTGGTTTGCTCCTTGTCTTCCATCTATCCTCTGTATCCTCAGTACACATGCACATGCTCCTTTTCCCGTCCTCTCTTCTCCTTTTTTCTGTCTCACGCTCTCCATCTCTCCCTCCCTCCCTCCCTCCCTCCCTTTCCCCCACTGTCTCTCATTTTCTGTCAAGAACTTTAAAGCTAAATCAAAATGTGAAAAAAAGGAAGTGGCTCTGATATACATATACATCAGACAAGCATATTTCCTGTTAGCTAGAAGGTGTGAACTACCCCTTAATTTGTTTGAAATTCAGCTCTTGGAGGAGTCTAAAGAATGATTCTTGAAGACATCTGAATGAACATCTGTGCAGTAAGAATTAGGGGAGATTACTGGTGATCTGATTTACGGTAGGAATTGGTATTCTCATTTTCTAAGAATGTTTGGCCTATAGCATTTGTAATAGTCAGGTATAACCTTCCAGAAGGAGAGGGAAAGGTGCTTTGCCCCCACGCATCAGAAGGCTAGCCCAGATCCAGCATGAGCAAGAAAGTACCTCTAGCCATTTGGGAAAATCTATAGTAATATGACTTTTTTTACTTAATGTTTTTCAATATTGGCCAGTTCGTAAGCCACATTCATACGTGTAACAGTGTTGTATGTGACAAAGGGAAACTACAGTAATTTATTTCACTTACAAATATATTTGTAATAAATCAATTTCACTTACAAATATATTTTATATATAATATATATTTTACTTACAAATATATTTTAATAAATCAATTTCAAATTTATTTGCGTCCCTTTAAGCCATTATTGTATTTACTATTAAACTTATTTATGTTTCGTCTGATGGCCACGGAGCAAGTAAATCTTTCTATCTAGGTGCCTCTTGAATTTTTACCTGTTCCGTAAGCTCCTGTTCTGGGCCCAGAAACAAGTGAGCATAAAGTGAGCATAAAAAAAACAAGTGAGTCACGAGTACCCAGACTTTGTAAGAGAGTTCAGGCTACTGTTTCCTGCCAGCAATTTTTTAGACACAACTGTATCGATGCCTGTCCTTCCTGTCATTCTGTAGCCGTCTGTCCCTGTAACGGGGAGAGGCCAGTGAGTCCACGGGCAGTACCACCTCAACCATGGGGAGTGAGGCTCTTTCCCACCGCAGCCACCTGCAAATTAAATGAGTCCTGAGTGTCTCTGCGTGTATCGTTGGAGAGGCATCTAGTATTTTGAAGAAGGGAAGAGATCTTTCCTGTGTAAGAGAATGTGGAACATGTACGGTTGCTCTTTTCTAACTGGTGTCTTGCCCTCTCAGGTCCCTTTCAGTGCTACCATGTCGCCAGTTCGCTTGCATTCCTCCAACCCCAACCTGTGTGCAGATATCGAGTTTCAGACTCCCCCTAGTCACCTCACAGACCCTCTGGAAAGCTCAACGGATTATACAAAGCTTCAAGAAGAATTTTGTCTAATTGCACAGAAAGGTAACAACAAACATAACATGCCCTTTATAGAAGCTCTCTTCTTTGGTGAGAGATTACCATTTACTCTCTCATCCTTGCCTAGGTGGTCATGGTAGAAAGATTAAATAGTGCATATACTGATTGGAGTTCTATATAAAGAATGCAGTGGGGCATCATGCCTGCCTCTTGGGAGTACATGCATCATAGGTTTACAGTTTTGACTGAACAAAGAAAAGTGTCATGAGTGGGGACAAAAAGGAGGAAAGACAGAAAGTTTTTCTAGGTAGGCCACCAGGACACTACTACTCAGCATCTTTTTTCGGTGTCTTTTAGTTATCATTTCATACCTACTTGTGGGTTATCCTCACTTGGCAAGGAGCTCTGTTGGAATCTTTCTTTTCCTTTATTAAATAACGCTCATGGATTGTACCTTACGGTCTATAGTTCAGGCAGGGCTCGGGTAGGCAGTTCTTTTGTGCCATATGGCATTGCCTGGGCTCAGTGGTATTTGGCTGGAGTCTGGATTGGGCTGAAAAGATCCCAGGTGGCTTCCCCTGTGTTCCTGGCATGTTGGAGGGGTGGTTGCAAGGTTGCACATAACTGTGTCCCTCTTTCTCTCCATGGCGGCTCAGGACTCCAAGGGGATAGAATAGACGGGGATAGAAGCTACCAGTCCTGTTCAAGGCCAACTCTGGGATTGGGACAGTCACTTCCACTGCACTCTACTGCTCAGAGCCTCACAGGCCAGTTCAGATTGGAGGGGAGGGGAAGCTGACCCCACCTTAGAGTCACTTTTTTTAATATTAAATTTTCAATAAGGTGCATTGCATAGGTTCAGTTATTGCCATCAGCCATAGAGAGCAGGGTGTAATAAATAAGAGTCAGGGCAGTAGCTTGTAGGTGGATTGAGCAGTCCTATCTGTGTTTACCAAGAGCCTGGGTTCCAAATTACCACCCTCGCTTTTGCTACAGTATTTAAGTTTCAGTCACTGAAATTCGTTTTTTGATCTAAGATAGTCCCTTCCCAGGCGTTGTCTTTTAAAATGCATAATCTCAGGGTTCCTGGGTGGCTCAGTCGGTTAAGCATCTGACTCCGGGTTGCAACTCAGGTCAGATCTCACAGATCATGGGTTCAAGCCCCATGTCAGGCTCTGCACTGATGGTCTAGAGCCTTCTTGGGATTCATTCTCTATACCCCCCCTCTCGCTCTCTCTCTCTCTCTGCCTCTCCTGCCTATGCTCTCTCTCTCTCTCAAAATAAATAAATAAAACTTAAAAAAAATAAAATGCATAATCTCTTAGAGAAAGATATACATTTTGTTGTTTTCAGTCACTAACATCTTACTGTAAATTAATGACATTTATTTACCCTGGGGCTATTGGTAATAGGTGCTAAAATATTTTGAAAATGTGTGCTAAATAGAACATCTCAAGGGCCCAATAATGCCCAAGAGCCTGGTAGCTCAGGAAAAGAAGGGGCATGCACTGAGGGCATCTCTAGGAATGTTGAAGTCCACAAAATTTTATACTGTGAAACTATCAGCAAAGATGTACTATGAGATATTTCTTCAGTTCTGTAATCCGGAAACAGTTAAGCTAAATCATCTCTCCGCTTTTTTTCTGTAGATTTCCCAGTTGCACTTCTGTAAGGCCAACTCTCTTTCACCTGCTATTTTACTCCTGCTATTTTTTTTTAAGTTTATTTATTTTGAGAGAGACAGTTGAGTAGGGGAGGGGCAGAGAAAGAGGGAGAGAAAGAGAGAATCCCAAGCAGGCTCCACACTGTAAACGTGGACCCCAAGGCAGGGCTTGAACTCATGAGCCTCAAGATTATGACCTGAGCCAAAACTGAGTTGGATGCTTAACCAACTGAGCCACATAGGTGCCCTATTTGCTAGTACGTTTTTATTACACTTCTGAAGCAGATGCTAATTATGTCAATGTTATTTTCTGTATGTAACAGCATAGGATTATGGCCAGTAAAGCCAGTACCTTTTACTTCTAACAGCAGGGGCAGGAGGTGGTTGTAGGAGCAGGTAGAATGAGACAACAAATGTGTGAATTAAGTGTGTATAGCACAGCCTCTAAAAGGAGATGAATAAATTTGAAGATAGCCCCAGGAAAGTTTTGTGTATTCAGTTGCAGTCCTGAGGTTTTCAGGAAATCCAAGTTTCAACAGGATTTTAAAGCCCCTGTTGAAACAACATATTTTTTTCTAACTATGCTAGAAAAAAGGGCTTTTCTATGACTACTGGTTGAACTCTTTAGAAAGAATTATGGATTTTGAAGTGTATGAGAGTCTGCTTATAGAACTGCCAGTGGGGTTAATGTATGCCAGCTATCAAGTTAGTAACTTTAAATTGATGATGACTACAATATGGCACATAAATCAATAGATTCTGAGTCCCTTGTGATCCCACTGTTTTTCCCTCTTAATTCAGGCCAGTGTTTTTTGCTAAGAATTTCCACTTCTTTTAAAAACAACCATTCTTAAACAAGGAAATTCCTATTTTAGAAGACTGCATATTATAGAAACTGCTATTCTAAAGATAGGAGTCGGAAATTCAGCCTTCTTGTATTTCAGAATTAACGACAGCCTCAGATTTTACAAATGTAGGTTATTAGATGTACAGAAATGGGGGGGGGGAGGAGTTGTTTTTATTATTACATTTATTTTGGGTGTTTTTTTGGTAGCTGTACTGATATGTTTGACATATAATAGTTCATAAGTTTAAGGTATACCTATTGATTTGAAACACTTGTATATTACAAAATGATTACCACTGTAGCATCAGCTAACACCTCCATCATGTCACATAATTACCATTCCTTTTTAGTGGGAAAACATTTAAGATCTACTCTCTTAACTTTGAGGTATGGATACAATATTATCAAATATCACCAAACTGGTATATTTCCAGAACTTATTTGTTTTAAAACTGGAAGTTTTACTCTTTGAAAGCACTTCTCATCAAGGTATTCCTGGCTGAGAGAGTAATTTAAGTATTATTTTCAAGTCCAAATCATTTCCTGCCTCGAAGAGAACTAGTCAGGACTTCTAAATCAGCCTGTTTTATTTTGGCAGGATTTATAAAATGTTCTTTTTGAGTACCTGCTTTCAGAAATAATTACTGGATAGTTCTAAATGATTTGCATGAGAATTCATTGTACACAGAACTGTTAATATTCTTATCAGCCAGTGCAGAGTAAAACTTACTCCTTTTTCTTCGTAGGAATTATAGAATAATTTTTTAAATATCGATATTTAAGAATTAATATCAATTTATTTTGTATCCTGTTTCTAAGTCTTTTCTGGTAGGAAATGCTAGAATTTCCACCCTGATTAATTACCATTACTGTATTTGTTTTGTGTATCAATATTTTGAAAGATTCCATTGTAAGGCTAACTTGTATTAGACTGTAATGTCATCTTTCCAGACAATGTCTACACATGAGTTAAAGTGCTAAGAAATGTATCATTTTGTATATCCTTTCTGGATGCACTTGACCTTTGTTTCTCACTTTTTCCCCCACCCAGTGCATTCTCTTTTGAAGTCTGCATTTAATAGCATAGCTATAGAGAAGGAGAAGCTTAAGCAAATAGTTTCGGAACAGGATCATAATAAAGGCCACAGCACGCAAGTGGCACGGCTCCGGCAGTCACTGTCTCAGGTAAACGAGGGTGTTTGTTTCACTGTCTTGACACATTCCCCACCCTGTAAGGCAAGGATAAGGGTGGAGGTGGTCCATCATGGATGGCATGTTCAATCGAAAATCCCCTAAGATGTTGCAGTTGCCTGATTAAATTTTTAAATTAAAGCTTAAATTAAACTTTTCTTGCAAAAAAAGTCAAGGTAAGAGCAAAAATCAACCAAACTTGCTTGTAAACATATAATTGCTATTTCAGCTGATTGAATACTTTTTGATGCTTCTCAGTGGTCATTGATAAGGCAGTCCCTGGTTTTAAAAGAAGAATCATGCATTTATACTTGGCTTACTCTTTTTAAAGTATGTTCTAGAATATATTCCATCCAGTGTTCAATAGAACAGAATCTACTAAATCTTCCACACTTACTATTTTTTCTCACTTACACTGCATCTTAATCTGTTGAAAATTACTGATTATTATTACCTTTTGTTTTCTTTTCTGATTTATACTTTTAGGCTTTTCTTCCTATCTAACTTACACTCCCTGAAGCTAGACTCATATATTTCAAGACATATTGTGCATTATAAAATATATTATTTAATATATTCATTATATATTATTCAATATATATTATATTGATTAATACTAATCAAATCCTTATATATATCAAAGTTGATATTTCTGATAAAAATCCTTTAAAACTATATGTAATGCTTTTTTACACTGAGCAATTCCTCTGAAATAATTTCTTCATTCAGTCTATAACTGCACTTTTAAAACGTCCTTTGAGATCTCAATGTTGTTATGTGATTTTTGTGTGAGAACTCAGTGTTTATATAAAATATTGTTCACTTCCTGGTGCCTTGGATCAGAGTGAAGGAGCAAGCAAATCCTGGGTAAGTGGTTTTCCATGTGGATCAGCTCCCGCTTGAATAGTTTCCCTCCGTCCCTGAAAGTAGACTTGAACTGTCTCACCATGTTTTATGTACCTGAACCGTCAGCTAACTTTCAGTGTTAAGTTTCATGCTACTGTGTATTGTTACCTGGGCCACACTTTTGTTACCCGTAAAACACTGTCAGTTGAGGTGCATATTCTGCTTCCCGTGCAAAACTGGGGGACTCAGGAGCATGAGCATTCAAGCATTCAAAGCAGCAACTGTTGTGCCAGTCTGCGAAGGGGTTTCTTCATAAGCATATTTTAATGGTTTGCCTCGGGCTCCTTATGTCATGTATGTGTTGAATCCTCGGTCTGTGTTAATTGATCTTCTGAATCATTATTTTAAAGTATTACGTATCAGAAAGATCAAGCTAATGGTTAGGTAAATGTACAAATGTCATCCTGTAAACATGTAAAATATACTTTTATCCCCCTAAATGTTGCAATGTTTCCTTTAGATGTATTAAACGATAGAGGCTTAGTGGTACAAGCTTATGCTAAGAAAAACAAGAAAACGTATTTTTTTTTTCTTTGCACATTTTTTTAAAATTTTTAATTGTAATTACCTGGTGCTCACCACAAGTGCACTGCTTAATCCCCATCACCTATTTCACACTTCCACCCCCCTGCCCTATTCATCACCCCTCTGGTAACCAACAGTTTGTTCTCTATAGTTAAGAGTCTGTTCCTTAGTTTGTCTCTCTCTCTCTCTCTCTTAGTTTCTTCCTTGTTTGTTTAGTTTCTTAAATCCCACATATGAGTGAAATTGTATGGTATTTGTCTTTCTCTGACTGACTTATTTCGTGTAACATTATACTCTGTAGTTCCATTCATGTTGTTGTAAATGCCAAGATTTCATTCTTTTTATGGCTGAATAATATTCCATTTGTGTGTGTGTGTGTGTGTGTGTGTGTGTGTATGCCACATCTTTTTGTCCATCAGTTGATGGACACTTGCGTTGCTTCCATATCTTGGCTGTTGTAAATAATGCTGCTATAAACACAGGTGTGCATGTATTCCTTTGAGTTAGTGTTCTTGTATTCTTTGGGTAAATACCCAGTATATGACTGCTGGGTCGTAAGGTAGTTCTATGTTTAACTTTTTGAGGAACCTCCATACTCTTTTCCACAGTGGCTGCACCAGTTTGCATTCCCACCAACAGTGTAAGAGACATCCTGTTTCACCACATCCTCACCAACACCTGTTTGTTGTTCCTTGTGTTTTTATTTTAGCCACTCTGATGGGTGTAAGATGATATCTCATTGTAGTTTTTATTTGCATTTCCTTGATAATAAGTGATGTTAAAGCATCTTTTCATGTGTCTGTTGGCTGTCTGTATGTCTTCTTTGGAGAAATGTCTATTCACGTCTTCTGCCCATTTTTAATTGGATTGTTTGTTTTTTGGGTGCTGAGTTAGGTGTATCAGTTCTTTATGTGTTTCGGATACTAACCCTTTATCAGATATGTCATTTGCAATTATCTTCTCCCATTCCATAGGTTGTCTTTGCCTTTTAGTTTTGTTGATTGTTTCAAAATATATTTGTTTCTTGCTTGCTTGCTTTTTTTGTTGGCAAACCAGAGAATGAGAAATAGAGATATGTTTTGGGGCATCAGATGAAGTTAGAAATGATGATAAAGAGAAATTTCTAAAGTGATTCATTTGTTCATTCATTTATTTGTTATATTTCATTTAATTGATTGTATATTAGGTATAGTGCAAGGTATGGAACACCAAGATGAAAGTAGCCCTGGCTATGTTCCCAGGAAGCTTATGATCTGGTTAGTGAGATAAGCAGTATTTACTAAGGAAACAGTTAAATGGACCATGTGATAGTCCTTTCAGAGCAGCATATGGGTGGTGCAGATTTCCAGAGCTCTGGTTGTTCAGAAGAATGGGAGATCCCTGACTTCTAAGCAGAGCCACAGATCAGAAGGAACTGAGCCTTGAATGGGACCTAAATAGACAGCAACAGTTCACAAGGAAAGACCTGATGCTAACATGATAAAAGCAAAGTAAAGCAGAGTTACATCAATTTTATATTTCCTTCTCTTATCAAAACATAATTTACTTGCCTGTAAACTTAAAGTTAAAAGATTTTTGTTGGGTTGTTGTGGAGTTTTTGTTGTGGGTTTTTTTGGGGGGGGGTGGGGGCTGTTATATATTTATTTATTTATTTTATATATATTTTATGTATACATTTTTTTAACCAGAACACTCAATTTTATCCTCACAAAATGTAAAAATAATCTGGTACTATAAAGATAGTTTGTTATACCCTATTCTCTAGAGAATTCAGTGTTTCCAGTTGTGTGCCATCATAGCATTTTGACTGCGTTCACATTCTTGTGTCTGTCCATACTCTCCCATTGGGCCAGCTGTACCCTCACTGGCCATCTGTACTCATCTCCCCTAAGGCTGGATGGACTGTCTTTTGGAACCAACCACAGCTTTTGCTTAGGCATTTTAGCTTACTGACAGTTCACTCCTTTCTAGGGAATCACTATCCATGGCTAGACCAGTGGAGAGAGGTATCTGCAGAATGGGAGTTAATTCATAGTGCCTGAAGGATGGGTTGCACAAGGACGAATTAATCTAGAAATAGCTAAGTAAGTGGGTGGGAACCAGCTCATCGAGGACCACACAGAGGAATTTAGATTTATCTCATCACTGCTAGGGAGGCCTTAAAGAATTTTAACTAGTGAGTGATAATGCCAGAAATTGAAAATAATAGTGTGTATATCTGTATATTAGAGAGATTACTCTGGTACAGTATGGAGGATGGATGGAATTAGGGCAAAGCCAGTTGGACAGTCTTAAGGTATTTGAAGTACCAGGTTGGTAGAAGGAGGGGATGAGTTTCAAAGCCGGGGGGGGGGGGGGGAGGGGGAAGGGGGTAGAATCAGCATGGCTGGTTATCAGCTGCATATTAGAGAGAGACAAGGAGACAGAATCAAGATTTCTTGTGTAACAGAGTAGTGACAGTTCTTTTCCCTGAGATTGAGAATACAAGAGAAACTGATTTTTCAGGCATAAATAGTGAGTTTTGTGGAGACTGAGGTGTCTGTGGGCCATCCATCAGACAATCAGATATATAGATATAGAGCTCAGGAGAAAGATCTGGTCTAGAAAGAAGGGTGTGGATACCCTGGTACATCGGTGAAGTTGCAGATACTGATAAATCAGAACAAAAGAGGGTCAGTGGTGCTGCCATATAGAACATTAATAGTTAAAGGACATTAAAAAAAAAAAAAAAAAAAAGAGGATCCTCTGATGGAGACTCAGGGGAAGCAACCAAAGAATTTAGATGGTGTCGACCATTGAGATCAGAGGTAAAGGCGTTTAAGAATCTGATTTAGCAGTAAACAATATATGGATTGAAAGTCATCCTTGAACTTTGGTAGTTGTGGCAGCTTGTTCATGTCATGAAGGGAAGAAAGCAGAGGATGAAGATGGGGGGGAACAGTGAACTGATGGGGCCATCCTGGTTGACCAACTCTGTTTTTACTGCCCCTCTTTTAACATGGCACTCAGAATTGAACAAGATACTAAGTAGCATACATTGAGACGAGTGTTCTGAGTATGTCCTTATGTTAGCATAACTTCACATTATAGTGTGATTTTAGATGACCTGAAGACAGCTTTGATCCATATTCAAGTGTCATCAGTTAAACCCCTAGATATTTTTTTATGACCAGTTAAGTCTCTCCATAGGGAGGGAGGGAGAGAGAGACTGTTTAAATAACTTCTTAAATAGTCTAACATTTTTAAAGTGTATTTTTTATTTGTCATAAGTCCTGTGTGATATATGTAAAAATTTCAAAATGCTGCTTTTCAATAAAGTTTTTAAGTATATCAACCTGGCAAATTCCATCATCTTTTTAGAAGGCACATAGCATATAAAATACATGAAATTAAGTTCTTTACTACCTGCTCAGCATAAATTGTTACCTGCCTTAGGCATGTAATAATTTTCAAGGCTGAACAGTATAATGAATTCCTCTTCCAAAGTGGTATTTCTTCCCTGATCTATGAGTACACAAAGGCATACATAATTCTGTTATTTTACCTCCATGAAACTTTAAAAGTAACTTTTACACCTGAGAAGCAGCACAGATGTTGGATTTGAACCTGTAGGACAGGGCATTGTATATGGTCTCTCTCCCTTTATAAATGACTTTATTTCACACAGCTATAATTTCACTATCGTTCTATTTAATGTAGTATCCTAAACAACAAAATCAAATAGTATATAAGACTAAAGTAACTTCAGTACCCCAGGTTTACTATAATAATAAAATATTTGACTTCACTTGAGTCTATCCTTAATACATTACACTTTGACACTGTTACTAGTTTGATCTCTGGCCCCAGAATCTATGCACAGCTTATGTCAAACGTAGTGGGTGTTGGGTCCATTCAAATGTGAGTGGCAGAATATGACCCTTGTATTCCAGCTAGAATCACCATATTTCATTAAGTCAATATACCACAGATTGTTAGATGCACTATCATTATGTGCATTACTAAAAAAGAAAAACAAAAACTTCGGTCAATTAAATTGACAGTGCTTCCGAGTTGTTAAATGTAGGGGGAAATGTGCATCTTAGAATCAGTGAAACATGGTACGTATGGACAGGTAAGCAAAAAATTGGCTTAAGGCACATAGTACATGATTAAAATCCCAATTGTAGTATTTACCATCCTTCCTGTCTACAACATTTCACATACACAAAATAAATATTCTGGGGTATTTATTGAGATAAAACTTCCAAGAGTATTCCTGAATTCGAGTTCCCTGAGACTTGGCAAAATTTGTACATGAAGATACTCTTCATAGAATTGTTTATATCTCTTTTTAGCTATCCAGTAAATGTAAATTGATGTAATTTTGGACATAATTTGGTAATATTTCTTAAAGCCTTAAAAAGATTTTATCTTTGACCCTTTGGCCTGTGGCTGAGGAAGTAATGCTGAATGTAGAAAACCATTATGCATATAAACATTCAGGGCAGCATTACTTATTCTAGTAAAAATCAGTAATACCATAAGTATCTAATAATAGAAAATGATCACAACCATTAAAGTCATATTTGTGAAGAGTTTGCAACATAAAATAAATGTTTATATGCAAAGAATGAGTGGCAGGCACAGACGTAAAGTATGCAACCATTAAATAATGTGGAAAATGTATAGGAAAAAGCTGGAAAGAAATATACCGAGCTACCAACAGTTGGTTGATTGGGTAATAAGGTATGAATTTAAATATATATATATTTTACTTTTTGCATTTTCCAAATATACTGTAATAGCATGTACTAAAATTAAAAACACAAGGTAATTTTAAAGAGATTCCCAGGATTTGGTTCTTGATAGCTCTAGCTTTGACAGTTCCTGTACCGATTTTCTCACTCCTTTTGAACTAGTTCTGCTTTTATCCAAAGGATTTAAGTCCCTGATGATTCCATCTTGCCATATGTTTCATATCCTTCTCCAGCCATCAGGCTTCCATGTTTCCTTCCCAGAACTCACAGTTCTGTTCAGTAAAATGTATATGCCAGAGTCTCACCCAGTCGAAGGTAATTCTTACCCACTGTCTGCCAGGGTGGATAATGGTAGTTAATAGTCAACTCAGTAGGGATTTGGACACTCCGTCAGTTCTGGCTCAGGACTTCAAGATGGTCACTTCCTTTATAGATTAGGATGGAATGGTGTGTTTTTTGGATATATTCAGCTTGAATGTATGAAGGACATGAGGTCTGGGGAAATGAGAATACTTTATAGAGAGTTTTTGTGTAGTCCAAGCTCAGTAACCAAAACAAATGGTGAGAATAAGCATACAACCTGCCTGGTGAAGAATCCAAGGACAGTTCCTATGCCTTGGGGTGCTTCCTCCCTGGTGGGCCTTTGGTCCCACGTGCCCCTGATAGAGCAATGTTATCACTAACTAGTCTCCTTAGCTTTTCTTGCTCATTGGCTGGTATGAGTAGCTGATGATCCACCTCCTTTTTCCTTGCTTCTGCCCTGTTCATGATCCTTGGGTACATTCTGAACGTTGTTTCTGCCATCATCTGGGCTCTTCTATGGTAGTTATCACTAATAGTGTCATTTCACTGAAAATACCTATATTCCTCAGTGTTCCCAAGATTTCCATGATACCATTACGGAGAAAACAGTTGAGT
The DNA here is from genome assembly GCF_018350215.1 of Panthera leo. Classification (NCBI taxonomy): domain Eukaryota; kingdom Metazoa; phylum Chordata; class Mammalia; order Carnivora; family Felidae; genus Panthera; species Panthera leo. The sequence goes on from NC_056686.1 coordinate 165,441,298, forward strand.
TTCAGGGTGGCCCTAAGCACTGCCAGAGAGCACTGCACCCCAAAGCTCATGGCACTCAGCTGTAGCAAACTTCAGAAACAGTCTGTGTGATCAAGGCAAAAGGAGGAGCTTCCCAGGGAAGATGTGCAGAAATGGACTGTTTCACGCTTAGCTAGCTGTCTGCCTGCTTCCACCTTCTGCCGCTGGGGCTGCCAGAGTTGGAAGAGTATTTATGTTCATGCTTTCGGGGCTATATGACAACAACCTGGTTTCTACCACTGCATATGTATTATTAATAAAAACTTTCCTTTTGAACTTTTAGGTCACCCCCTATGGATATTGTGGCTACAAGTTACCTTGCGTGCCTTCACACACACCTGTAGGCAGAATTACATTTAATGAACATTGGATGAGATAAGAGCTTAAGTGAGAATTTAACAAAATATCCAGAGCAAACAATAGTGCAAGTTGTATTATAAATGGCAAGCCTGTATTGAAAACTCCTCCTCTGAGGAAAACCGTTATTTTCCCCTGCCATTGAATTTTGTGCTGTTGTGTTGTCCAGCAACAACAAAAGGTACCGTCACTTTGGAGAAACCCTCTGCAGAGATTTGTCTGAAACCATCAGGTCAAGACTATGATTCTGCAGTTAAAACCATCAAAGAGCCCATCACAAGCCTTCCTACTTACAAGACAGTAAAATATATCTGATTCCAAATATTTCAGTAAACAAGACAACTTTCGATATACTTGTGGGCAAAGATATAATGAAAGAACAAATAAGCATAGGTGAAGTGGTCACAAAGGATAGAAGTAATGAGGTTTGTTTTTTTATTTTGTTTTCAAATACCAAGTGTCAGAGACCTTGCTCTAGGAAAAATGATCCTGAGCACTTTTGCAGAATGTAAAGATGTTAGGACTCTTCCTTTAAAGTACATAGTTTATTTACTATAAAAGTGATCACATTTTATCTAACTAACACATCCCTGTTTTAGGAACGAGACACATATTTCCTTCCATCTGTAAACGTAACAATTGTAAGATCTGTACCCACCTTTAATCCATCAATACTTGGCAGCCCACCAGGCCAGGTGTGTTATATTTTACACATATTTTACAAGCTGGTTATAAAGACTTTAAACAAAAGCCAAAAGCTGTAAGTGAACAATTTTCTCCTCAAAAAGCCAAAGTCAGGTTGAAGGGAGAGAGGAAAGGCTGTTCTATGCTCCATGGGCAGAGACTGTGTACCACTCAATGCAAGTCAAGTTTAGCCACTTTGTAATTTATCCTGGTTGTTTTAATGGATACAGAGTTAGAATTATATTATGTTTGTATATGTGTTGGTTTGCTACATCCATACACTCCATATGAAGAAAGCAGTAGTCTGTTCCCTGGGGAAGATGCCTTCACAAGTCTGACATTTATCTTCCAGCTCGTAAGGCATCCACCTCCATCTTCTAATTGCTGATTTTAATGCGAAGCAAAGGAACTGGCCAGCATTTCGCTGGGCTTTGTTCTCCCATGCCCTGATCCTTGATGTAATTCCAGTTAGCTACATCTGTCTTATGTATATAGAACATGTTCCCATGCATTGATGTGATGACAGTACCTTTGTCCACAGGGTACCTGTAGGGAGACCATGCTTATGTAAAGCTATTCTCTTCCTGCCACACGTACTAAATTGTTGTGCCAGGTAGTGTTTTACTGATGCAGACTCTGGGTATGTTGAAAGTCGTGTGATGCTGATAACTTGGAGTTTGTTTCCTTCCGGTGATGTCTTCTTTATTATGCTTGTCAAGGTCTACACTGCTCAATGAAGGCACCTTTGGGTCTGTACATGAGTTAGTTCTTCCATACTGTCATATGCATGTGCTCCTAGGAAATGAAAATACAAGTATTTTTTTCACTGGAATAAAATATAATTCTATAAATTAAAGTCAGGTCATTGTTCCTTCCATTTCCAAATAATTTTTAGGATAACTATCTGGCTCTGAGACAAGTTCCAAACTTTAGAAACTAGAACAAAAAAAAAAAAAATGGAAAGAATCCATAGTTTTTATCCCAGGCTGTAAAATATAATATATATGTGGTGGTAGATTGGGTTTGGATGTAATGGGCCTGACTCCAAAGGGGAGATAATTCCATGAATCATTTTTTTTTGTTATGAAATCTGTGGACTCTTTAACCCACTAACCTACTAAGCAGCAGTATTATTTTACCAAAAAAAAAAAAAAAAATGAATACCTTAATTCTGAGCCATTCATTTCCTTCTTAACAGTAGGATCTGGCCTATGATGACTCCACAAATTATAGCTAAGAACATCCTAGACTTTGTTGTCTAATGTGTATTTGTGTGCTTGTTCTGCTTTATGCTTGCTTATTAACTTGAAATTACATGTGCAATTTTTGTTATTTTAAGGCACTCAACCAGAATGCTGAACTAAGAAGTCGGTTGAACAGAATACATTCAGAATCTATTATTTGTGATCAGGTTGTCAGTGTAAATATTATTCCTAGCCCTGATGAGGTAAGACTCATTTTTAATAGATGTCGAGTACTTATTTTATGGCATCTAATTCTACTGTATATTTGGGGGTGGGGGGTTCTTTTTTACAGTTCTTACAATGTTAAGAAGATTCTCTGCATAAGTATTTGTGTTGTTGACAGTCCAGTGTTCTTTAGAGTGAGGGATGTCCATAAGCTCAATATAATTTCTTCTTGGTGATCAGTGTCTATTTTTTATTTATATCTATGTTCATCTGATGCTACTGAATATTTAGTTTGTATATCTACTCCAGCTTGTGAATTTCCTGTGTCTGTCGCAGTCTTCATTTGAAATGTTCATTATCATCAAATGACCCATGAAATGTTGGGGAAAAAACATTTTTAGCTGAGAGGGTGCTAAATGCAAGTTTTCTTAAGGTTTATTTTGAAAGCCCTATCTTAGGAAAGAAATCACCTAACCTTGCTAAAATAATACTAATGATGCTATTGCAGTTACTAAAAGTGATGATTATAATTAATAATTAGTTGCTAACAGAGGTCAAGTGAATGAATGCTAACTGTGCGGTAGGCATTGTGCTAACAACTTAACGTGTGTTATTTCATTTGACCCTCCCAATGACCTCTGAGGTGGGTGCTATTATTATTCCATTTTTCAGTAGAATTTTTGAGGTATTAGTAAAAGGATAGAAAAACATTCAGTATTTGGGCTAGACTTAGTATATAATTCTGCTTATAACCCTTTATAAAATTATGATTTTATAACCATGAGACTTTATACTTTTCAACAGTAATATTAGAGCCTTATATACAGTAATATATGTAACAGGGTAAGGGTTTTAACTAATGTGAAGGTCATATTTACAGAAGCACATTTTACTAAACATCTATAGGTGCCAGGATTCTATCATCTAATTGCTTGGGATATGCCATCCCAAGACAGCTTCTCTTTTTTTAATGTTTATTTTTGTATTTTGAGAGGGAGAGAGAAAGAGTGAGAGTTAGTGGGGGGAGGAGCAGAGACACATACAGAGAGAATCCCAAGCCAGCTCCATGCTGTCAGCACAGAGCCCAACATGGGACTCGATCTCATGAACTGAGAGATCGTGACCTGAACTGAAACCAAGAGTTGGATGCTTACCCAACTGAGACACCCAGACACCCCAAGACAACTTCTTTTTGACTTAAATTTCCCACCCTATGTCCACTCACCTTCATGCTGATATCACATGATATCTGGTGATACTCAGGCTCACTCGCCTGCTCAGAATCCAAAATTACTTACAAAACTTGATCATTCAAAAATTGTTAAATCTTAGTTTGAATCTTAGTCTTAGTTTGAATCTTTCCAACCTGAAATGTGTACTATTTTACATGCGCGCGCGCGCGCACACACACACACACACACACAGTTTGACTTACTGAATAAAAATATAATTTGACATAGGTTTAATACTCTCGTCCTCTTATCTCATTGGTCAAAATCCATGATCAAATTGGAAAATGACTTCTATATTCTGTATCAAAAATTAGTTTTATAGATTGTTTTCTTAGCATATCTAGAGGCTTCTACAAATATGTCTTGAGATTTAGTATACTGGTTAGAATATGGCTAGTAACAACAGATCTAGGTATATGAGAATGAACCTGTCTGCACAATCAAATCGGGGTATTGATAGGGGTTCAAGCTGTTAAACTCCACTTAATATCCATTGAGCATAGATCTGAAATCGAGTCACAGTACCAACACCTTTCAACTATGCCTTTCAGATTCTTTAGACATATTAGAAGAAAACTTATGCAATGGTCATTACTGAGTTGCAAGTGAAAATTACTTGTGGTCACCACTCTTTTAACATATGGTGTGAATTTCTCTAGAAATCTGGCCTGGCACATAATGGTCTAATTTCAACAAATAGGTTTTCTTTCAAGGGAAAAACAATGACAGCAAGTGCTTCTCTCCTCTGTAGGCTGGTGAACAAATCCATGTCAGTCTCCCCCTGTCGCAGCAGGTAGCCAACGAAAGCCGCCTGTCCATGTCAGAGTCTGTCTCCGAGTTCTTTGATGCCCAGGAGGTGCTGCTCTCTGCAAGTTCGTCAGAGAATGAGGTAAGGTTTTTTGATGTGTCAACTCCAACTGCTTCTGATAATGAGTTTGGGTTAAAGAAAGTAAGACTATGGGACTTTTTTTTTTTTTACATCATAATAAGATTCTCAAATTGTAGGAAAGCCAAAACATGTAAACTACATTGGTTCCCATTTACTTAATACTTTGGGGTGCTAACTTATTACTTACTAAATTGGATGAATAAAAGGAAAGAATCTAGCATTTATTCAGACGCTCCTGTACAATTTGTATTTCGGGGTAAGCAAATAGTTGATGGCAATTGTTTTTGTAGAAGGAAACTAGTTAAATGTAGAAAGAATGAGAGAATTTGAATATCACCATTTATACACCTGTGTGTGTGCATGCATGTGTGTGCACACACATACACACACACATACATCTTTGCCAGAGACATGAATTTGAGCTTCTTTATTATTATTATTTTAATGTTTAGTTATTATTGAGAGACAGAGAGAGAGAGCATGAGCAGGGGAGGGGCAGAGAAAGAGGGAGACACAGAATCCAAAGCAGGCTCCAGGCTCTGAGCTGTCAGCACAGAGCCTGACACGGGGCTCAAACTCACAAACTGCAAGATCATGACCTGAGCTGAAGTCAGACGCTTAACTGACTGAGCCACCCAGACATCCCAGATTTGAGCTTCTTTAGAAGGAGAATGTCTAACATGAAAAGATGCTCAATATCGCTCATCATCAGGGCAATACAAATCAAAACCACATTGAGATACCACCTCACACCTGTCAGAGTGACTAAAATTAACAACTCAGACAACAACAGATGTTGGCGAGGATGTGGAGAAACGGGAACCCTCTTGCACTGTTGGTGGGAATGCAAACTGGTGCAGCCACTCTGGAAAACAGTGTGGAGGTTCCTCAAAAAATTAAAAATAGAATTACCTTATGACCCAGCAATTGCACTACTAGGAATTTATCCAAAGGATACAAGAGTGCTGATTCATAGGGGCACATGTACCCCAATGTTTATGGCAGCACTACAACAATAGCCCAGTTATGGAAAGAGTCCACATGTCCATCAAATGATGAATGGATAAAGATGTGGTTTATATATACAATGGAATACTACTTGGCAATGAAAAAGAATAAAATCTTGCCATTTGCAACAACATGGATGGAACTGGAGGGTATTATGCTAAGTTAAATAAGTCAGAGCAAGACAGATATCATATATTTTTATTCATATGTGGAATTTGAGAAACTTAACAGAAGACCATGGGAGAAGGGAAAGGGAAAAAAATAGTTTCAAACAGAGAGGGAGGCAAACCATAAGCGACTCTTAAATACAGAGAACAAACAGGGTTAATGGGGGGTGAGCAGGAGGGAGGGAAAAATGGGTGGGCTTTGAGGAGGGTACTTGGTTGGGAGGAACACTGAGTGTTGCATGTAAGTGATGAATCATGGGAATCTACCCTTGAAGCCAAGAGCACACTGTATACACTATTTGTTAGCTAACTTGATAATAAGTTATATTTTAAAAAGAAGGATAGGGGCACTTGGGTGGCTCAGTCGGTTAAGCGTCCGACTTCAGCTCAGGTCATGATCTCACTGTCCGTGAATTCAAGCCCCACGTCAGGCTCTGTGCTGACAGCTCAGAGCCTGGAGCCTGTTTCAGATTCTGTGACTCCCTCTCTCTCTGCCCCTCCCCCACTCATGCTCTGTCTGTCTCTGTCTCGCAAAAATGAATAAATGTTTAAAAAAATAAAAAAAAAAAAAGAAGAAGGATAATGTCTAGAATATATAGTTGGGTAATTATGGGTTTTGGAGGTTACCACTGGCTAACATAAAAACTTTTTTGTTGTTTTGTTTTTTACTGAGGTATAATTTACATACAGCCTTATTTAGTTTCAGGTGTACAACATAAGAATCGATTTTTGTATGTATTGCAAAATGCTCACCCCAGTCTGTCTAGTTAACATCTGTCACCATGCATAGTTACAGAATTTTTTTTCTTGTGATGAGAACTTGTAAAATCCACTCTCTTAGCAACAATCAGATATGCAGCACAGTGTTATTAACTATAGTTGACATGCTGTACGTTACATCCCCAGGACTTACTTATTTTATAATTGGAAGTTTGTACCCATAAAGGTTTTTTGGATTGTTCTTCATGCTCCTAAGTCTTGGAAACAGAGTTTTCCTTAATCATGTTGCAGAAATTGATCCTTTAACTGAAATTTAGAAATTTAGTTAAGCATACTTTGAATTTTCTTTTTTTTCTCTCTTTTTGTCTCTCTTTCTTTTGTCTTTCTTTTCCTTCCTTCCTTCCTTCCTTCCTTCCTTCCTTCCTTCCTTCCTTCCTTCCTTCCTTCCTTCCTTTGAATCTTTCTTTCGGCATGGGAGAAGCAGCCAAAGCTCTTTCCCACACAGTTGATTAAAACTTTTGTCATTTGAGGTTGCAGATTTGGTACTGCATTTTTACAAAAAGGAAGTGAAATAGTTGCTAAATAACAAATAGTTGATAAATGTTATTTCCATATGCATAGAAAATAGATTGGAAGGAAACATCCTGACAATTAGTTGTAGTTGTTTTTGGATGTTTGAAATTATGAGCAATTTTAGAAACAAAAATAAGTGGAGAAGAGAAAGAAATAATGAACACATCTCACTTTTATAGTGGAGGAGAGGTAAAATAGAATTCTTGTATCGGGTACTGAATTTGTTACCACACCAAGCCATGCACCTGCCTCTCAGATTGCTAGTCATATGTTAACAGATTCACAGGGACTCCCATGTACAAGCCGGAGTACTAGTTTAATTATTCATAATGATAATTGATCAGATGCTATCAGATGGGCAGAATAATCATGCTTGCTGATTTATATCTCTTTCCCTAAGGGCAACCCACATGGGAAGCCTAACTCTAGTCAGCACATTGCTTGGTGAGCAAGGAACCGGAGCAGGAAAAGTGATTTGAAGGAACCAAAGGCTGGGAGGGCTGCAATGTAATAGCCTCCCGCACAGCTTTGTCTCGGTTATCGGGCTACTCTGCCACATGGATGGGGTATTTGCGCATCTCCACACCCCCCAGGGACCACCATGCTGGAGGCATGCTACCAGCATTTTCTTTTCTGAGTCTCTGTTTTCTGACCTCCCGTTGCTGACCACCCTTCATCCGTCATCAGTCAGGTTACAGTCAAACTTGGCTCCATGTTATCTGAGCTCTGACCCATCATCCGATGACTTTGTAGCTTATCCCTCTGTAAGCAACCTAATTTCCCTATTTTCAAGTTCTTGGAGGCACACTGACTGGGTGCCCAAGTGCCACTTGTCACAGACACTGACAATACAGAAATGAAGAGGATGTGAAGCAGGTTATTTATGTCACAAGCCAAAGCAGCATGGTGGTACCGGCTCTGGGGGAAGAGTGAACCTAGTGGCAGAGGGAAGGATGGGGGCACACGGAGATGATGCATTTACTTTGAGGCATTATGTATTTATCAGACCTCTCAGTGGAGTTATCTGGCCAGCATTTGGGTATTCAAATCTAAAGCTCAAAGAGAGGGGTGCCTGTGTGAGTCAGTTAAGCATCCAACTTTTGATTTTGGCTCAGGTCATGATCTCACGGTTCATGAGTTTGAGCCCTGCATTGGGCTACGTGCTAAGCATGGAGCCTGCTTGGGATTCTCTGTCCCTTTCTCTCTGCCCCTCCCCTGCTCTCATATGCATTTGTTCTCTCTCTCTCTCTCTCTCTCTCTCTCTCTCTCTCTTTCTCTCTCTCTCTTTCTCACTTTCTCTGTCTCAAAAACATTTAAAAAACAAAAATAAATAAATAAATAAAGCTCAGAGAGAGAACAGGTCTGAAGAGAGAGCAAGAGTCAACTCAGGATCCACATAACCAGCTGCCTGTGAGACATTGTCACCTGGGTGTGCCACACAACCTCTCAGCATGTCCAAAAATGGAGTAATCAACAAACCCCTTACACACACACATATCCCAAGTGGGGAGAATCCTGCCCGTACTTCTCATATTGCTTATCTAAGTGCTCTTCTACCCAAGTGTTCACATCAAATACCTGGGTATTGGCCTTCACCCCATCTGCCCTACTAGGACTCACCACATTGATTTCCTCCTTGGCTCTGTAACATCTGTCACCTAAATACTACCAAATCCATACATTTTCCTACAGCTTCACTGCCACTACTCCGATTCAACCCTCCATCATCTCCTCACTGGATTACCTGATCAATCCCCATTACTGCTTTTCCTGCCTTCTTTCTTGCCCCTCTAATCCATTTTCCACTGGACAGCCTGATTAATCTTTCTGAAATGGAAATCTGATCATGTCCCTATTCTCCAGGGTCCTTAACATAACTATCTAAACTCCTTAGTTATCACACAAAGACTTTATAATCTGCTCTCTCTTCTCAGCTGCAGCCTTTTGTAATTTCTATTCTTCTGGGGCCTTTCAGGGGCCAAATATTTGCTAACTGAATGAAGGAATGCTTATAGCACTTTAACACATGATTAATCTGAGAAACATCTGGGCATTAGCTGTCTTACATTAACATTTTCCATGAGTGGGAAAAAAATCTGCTTTGTGTGATATCTACCAATGCGCTTCATTTAACGAATGTTCAGCTCCTTAAAAAAAATGCTCTTCTTGCTCCCAGAATGATCTACGTCCTTTCCTCTACTATTAACTTGTTTCCACAATACTATATGCCTGGTCACGTATAGAAAAAAATATATATATATTTCCTGAATTCTTTTGAATCCCTAAGCTCTTAAAGAGAAATATTTGTCCCCAGGACTTCTTGACCATTGGGAAGAAAATGAATGTATATTGATTGTTTTATTATAATACTGCAGAGCCTTAACTTTATATACAAGATAATGTACATGGACCACAGCCAGACTGCCCAGCCTTAGCTATTCCTCACACATATGAGAATGTAGGTCTTACTCAGGGCCCACTGTCATTGTAGAATTGTTTTACATTCTACATGGACCATTCATTCTAGAAGGAAATGGGTATTGGACCATTTTTATCATGGATTAGCTTGGGAGGGATTAGAAATTCAAGAGAAATGGGCTGTTTTTTTTGTAGGATAAACATGAATGTTATCTTAACAAATGTTCAAACAGTACATAAGCATGCAACACGAATTTGGCTTAAGAAGGCATTTGTCTCCTCTAACATAATTAGGTGTGATTAGCTTTTTAAAGAGAAATCATGTGGAAGACTTTGATTTACTCTTTTTTTTTTTTTTTTTCTATCAAGCTTAGGAAGGTGGCTTTCATGTGCCATGATGATTTAACCATCAGCTCTTTTACAGTCAATAAGAACTGGAAACCAGTTGCAGTGGGAAAATGTGAATCAGGAAAAGACTTTACTTTTAATTTTCCATCTTTATGGACTTGCTCAGTGTGCAAAGCAAAACCATCATTCTTCATTTATATATACAGTAGTTCTATCATTGTTATCCATAAATATATTAATCCTCCTCAACTTTAATTTTTAAAACATCAGCAAGAAAGCCTGAAACCTTAAAGGCAAAGACTTTGCCTTTAAGGCAAAGACTTTGCCTTAAAGGCAAAGACTGATTGATTTTATTATCTACAAATTTAAAACTTTTACATGGCAAAAAAAAAGCTAAAACCACATTAAAAAATAAATTTCAAACTTGCCAAATGCACTCTATATGACAAACTAAAAAATGTGTGAAAGAAAACAAGTTTACAGATTAAAAATAGAACTACCCTACGACCCAGCAATTGCACTACTAGGTATTTATCCAAGGGATACAGGTGTGCTGTTTTAAAGGGACACATGCACCCCAATGTTTATAGCAGCACTATCAACAATAGCCAAAGTATGGAAAGAGCCCAAATGTCCATTGATGGATGAATGGATAAAGAGGATGTGGTGTGTATATATATATACAATGGAGTATTACTCGGCAATCAAAAAGAATGAAATCTTGCCATTTGCAACTACGTGGATGGAACTGGAGGTTATTAGGCTAAGTGAAATTAGTCAGAGAAAGACAAATATATGACTTCACTCATATGAGGACTTTAAGAGACAAAACAGATGAATATAAGGGAAGGGAAGCAAAAATAATACAAAAACAGGGAGGGGAGAAAGCATAAGAGACTCATAAATATGAAGAACAAACAGAAGGTTACTGGAGGGGGTGTGGGAGGGGGGATGGGCTAAATGGGTAAGGGGCATTAAGGAATCTACTCCTGAAATCATTGTTGCACTATACACTAATTTGGATATAAATTAAAAAGTTAAAGTCAAAAAAAAGTGTGTGTGTGTGTGTATATATATATACACATATACACACACACACACACACACACACACATACTCAATGGGGTATTACTGAACAATCAAAAAGAATGAAGTCTTGCCATTTGCAATAACATGGTTGGAACTAAAGTGTATTATGCTAAGCAAAATTAGTCAGAGAAAGACAGATATCATGACTTCACTCATATGTGGAATTCAAGGTACAAAACAGATGAACATAAGGGAAGGGAAGCAAAAATAATATAAAAATAGGGAGGGGGACAAAATATAAGAGACTGTTAAATACAGAGAAAAAACTGAGGGTTGCTGGAGGGGTTGTGGGTGGGGGGATGGGCTAAATGGGCAAGGGTTAAGGAGGACACTTGCTGGGATGAGCAGTGGGTGTTATATGTAGGGGATGAATCACTGGATTCTATCTCTGAAATCGTTATTGCACTATATGCTAACTAACTTGGATGTAAATTTTTAAAATTAAAAGAAAAATTTTAAGGAAAAAAACCACAAATTTAAAAAAAGATAAAATGCAGAATTTAAAAAGAAATTTTTCTACATAAGGTAAATAGATACTAAAAAGGGATAGTGTTTAAGTGGGTGTAAGGAGATGGATGTTTTCGTCTGCTGCTAGTGAGAACAAATTACTACCATCTTTCCAGAGAGCAACTTGGCAACATGTGTCTAAAGCCTAAATGTGACCCATTTGATCCAGCAGTTTCACAGCTAGGAATAAATGTTAATGAAATTGCCAGACAGAATCACAGAAATAGACTTACAACGATGTGCATCCAAGTGTTGTCAGTAATAATAAAAAGTTGGAAGCCATTTTTTTTAAAGTATATTTATTTTCAGAGAGTCAGAGACAGCGGGATTGCGGGAGGGGCAGAGAGACAGGGAGAGAGAAAATCCCAAGCAGGCTTCACGCTGTCAGTGCAGAGCCTGACAGGGGGCTCAAACCCACAAAACCGTGAGATCATGACCTGAGTGGAAACCAAGAGTCAGACCCAATGGACTGGGCCACCCAGCTGCACCAAAATTTGGAAACCATTTAAAGGTTGGCTAAGTTCCTTGTGTTATACCTGTATAATGAATTATGTTGACTTTCCAAATAAAGATGAGAGGTATATTTATTAAAATGGAAATATATTCAGAACACCATAACACAGTATATAAACTGACCCCCTTGTTCAGTATCTAAAGATAAATATATCAACATGTTTTTATAGGCATTTCAAAATTGGGGGTAATATCCAGATGTTAGAAGTGTTTCCACTAGGTGATGGAATTATGGTTCATTTTTATATAATCTGTTTACCCTCACATAATTTCTAATTTTTACAATAAGAATGTTTTGTTATATATGCAGAAATAAATGTAGCGTTATTTCCATTTTCAAGACAGTAAGTATGTGTATCAACAGCTTTCTTTTTTTTTTTTTTAATTTTTTTTTTTAACGTTTATTTATTTTTGAGACAGAGAGAGACAGAGCTTGAACGGGGGAGGGTCAGAGAGAGAGGGAGACACAGAATCGGAAGCAGGCTCCAGGCTCTGAGCCATCAGCACAGAGCCCGACACGGGGCTCAAACTCACGGACCACGAGATCATGACCTGAGCCGAAGTCGGACGCTTAACCGACTGAGCCACCCAGGCGCCCCAACAGCTTTCTTGCCTACAGTAGACCCGTTGGTTATTCCCATTTCTGAGTGGCTCTATTGTCCTGCTCTGTTTTCTTACCTGATCCATTTCTAGCTCCCCGTATTAGTACATATGTTGCCCCTTAACTTTATCCCCATGCAAATTTTGGTTTCATTTTATGACATGTTTTTCTCTTATACAGAAGGGCGTAATTCTTGATTTCCCCCATCCCTGGATCTTCCTCTCTCACTCCTAAATAATCTGCCAAATTTTGTCCATTGTCATCAAATGTGGCTCTCAAGCAGCTTTACTTCCAGATCTTCACTGTGGCCGTCTGAACCTAAGCTGTCAGTTATCTCCTACACAGATCTATGTAGTATCCTCTTAGCTGAGCTCCCAAAGGCAAAGCAGCCAGGTGTCTTCCTGAAAACTAACAGTGACTCAGTCATCCCCTTGCATGTAATAACTCTGTGGGATTTTATGGATCCCTTTATGTTGTCATGAAACGCCCTTCACAGTAGGACCCTCCTCCTGTTCATCCCACCCTCTGTCACAGCCCCTCAACTCCTGAGCATTCCTAGAATGGAATGTTTCCCTCGTGTTCCTTACCTGTGTACACTCTCCCTTCCTCCTGTGCTTCTTTCCTTTCTAAATACCTCTCCAACACCAAGTGCCAATTTTATTTCCTCTGAGCAGCCTCTCCTGACCCCTCTAGGGAGGAGTAGAAGCCCTCCTTTTTTTTGCATGTTCTTATTGTATTATGCTGAAATACACCTGATTATGTACTGGCCTCCCGCAGCCCCTCACCCCAACTAAGGCAGGGAGCTACTTAAAGACAAAGGCTGCTTTGGGGGCACCTGGGTAGCTCAGTTGGTTAAGTGACTCTTGGTTTCTACTCAGCTCATGTCTTGTGGGTTCAAGTGCCACATCAGGCTCCACACTGACAGTGTGGAAGCCTGCTTGGAATTCTCTATCTGCCCCTCCCCTGCTCTTTCTCTCTCTCTTTCTGTCTCTCTCTCTCTCAAAATAAATAAATAAACATTAAAAAACATTTTTTTAATAAAAAACAAAGGCTGCTTTCGAGCAGTGCTATATTCCGGCTGATGGCACACACTCTCGCTCAAGTGTTCATTGCATGTGGGCCAAGCCCATTTCTCCCTGTGACCCAGGCTATTTATTTGGACAACAGTTTGTTCTTAATCATTTGATTTTTTGACCTTTTGAGATGAAACAAGAATTCTTATCCTTTCTGTGTGCTTTCCCTTTTTAGGCTTCAGATGATGAGTCTTACATCAGTGATGTGAGTGATAATATATCTGAAGACAACACCAGTGTTGCAGACAACATTTCTCGGCAAAGTAGGCATCCTTTGAGCTTCCAGGTTGTTCTGTCTTCTTGAGAACCCTGGTGATTCAGTGAATAATCATTTTCTCTCCTTACTAATTGTTTCTTCAATACATTTTATGTTTGTACAATCTGCTGGGGTAAATGGTTGAAAAATCTGTTAGGTAGATGCTTAAATGAAAAAATTTTACTTCTTGCTTAAACCAAAAGTTCGAGTCTTTCTTATTAACTCTATGTACTTTTTTTAAAATTTGACTTATCTTTTCTGGACTATTATTTGAGTTTATTTAATACCTTGTTTAAAAAAAAAAGATTATACGTTGACATTTTGTGCATTTATTAGCATCCCTGTGTTGAAATAATTCCATTCACTCTTGAGAGAGTATAGTGAAGGCGTAAGAAATGTATCACAATCATAATTATTTGAAAGGGTTATTTCCTTCCTAGATGTGATGAAATCAAAAAAGCGAAGTATCTTTTATTATGATTCTTGTCTTTCTCTCTCTTCCAGTCTTGAATGGGGAGCTTACAGGAGGGGCCTTCCGAAATGGACGTCGAACATGCCTGCCAGCTCCCTGTCCTGACACCAGTAACATTAACCTGTGGAATATCTTGAGGAACAACATTGGTAAAGACTTGTCTAAAGTCTCCATGCCTGTGGAGCTGAATGAGCCACTCAACACGCTGCAGCATCTCTGTGAGGAGATCGAATACAGTGAGCTTCTGGACAAGGCTTCAGAAACTGATGACCCCTATGAGCGCATGGTAATAAATAATAGAACAGCGCTTTTTAAGGATTTGTCAACCCTAGATGTGGACTAAGGCAGTATTCATTAGGATGGAATCTTTGGGTTTTGCGTAACACTCTCACCAAGCAGTTCGCGTAAATTGGGCAGGGCCGTAAAGTTCCAGATACCTCTATAGAAGACATATGCTTTGTGACTTATCTTTGTCATGAATGTTTCTGAAGTTAGGAGGTAAAGGTATCACACTCCTTATAGGTCTGAAGCATTACACGGCCTTGCTTTATTAGCTTTTCCTGAAAGCCAAGAGAGCCCATTTGTTCAAGAACTTGGGTCAGAAAAAATAGCCTCCTATTTGTGCTCTGCCCTGGCCTCTACTCCATATGACTGTGGAAAACCTGACTGCCCTCTGGAAAGAAAGCACCAGCAGCCACGAGCCTCCTGCACATGGCACTAAGCTATGCAAATGGCATAACCTATAAACTAGGTGTCAGAACCATTGAACTCTGTGACACTCCAAAAACTGGGTGACAGGTGAATGAAGAATACTTGGCCTCAGTTGCCTGCTGTTTCCCATCCAAGTTGAGCCTCATTTCACTCCTTTTTTTACCCATGAGTTTATGAAGAGCCTGTGCAAATAATAGAGAATGCAAATGCTGCCAAATCAGCCCCCATTGACAGGGGGGTGTAAAATCTAGAGGAATGAGGGACGAACAGACCTGGAAGTAGTCTCTCCTATATTATTTTCCTTTCTTAAATGTTTTAACAGGTTCTTATTGCTGCATTTGCAGTTTCAGGATATTGCTCCACCTATTTCAGAGCAGGAAGTAAGCCATTCAACCCTGTCCTCGGGGAGACTTACGAATGCATTAGAGAGGACAAGGGATTCCGATTTTTCTCAGAACAGGTAAGCCCAACTGGACTCAGTGAGGTTTCTGTGCAGAAACTATAAGAAGACAGTTTGACGATGAAAACGGCTTTTTTGATAAACCACTGCTTTCAGTGGGGTATGTTACCAGCTTCCAGAAAACTCACTTTGCTTATCTTTTAATGTATGTAACTTCTCTAGAGAGTGTTTATATAAGCATGAAGTCTTAAAGTGACCGATTCAGTAATTTACTTACACATTTTGAGAATAATTCAGTAACAGAGATGGATGAGTTGACTAGTTTTTTATTTGGGGGTACCCTGTATATGTTGCAAAAAACTTAATCATTTATAGAAGTTTTAACACAGATGACATTGCCTTCTTTTTTGCTTTTAATTACCAGGTTAGCCACCATCCACCCATTTCTGCCTGTCACTGTGAATCCAAGAATTTTGTGTTTTGGCAAGGTTTGTATTTCAATTATAACTTCAAAATCCAATGAAACAGTTTCTGCTTTCTAAATGTACATTATGCTCAGGTTAGATTTCTGCCTTTGGAACTCGGAGAATGTTAGTAATTGGTGTGGAGTTGAGTTTGAGAAATTAGATTTCCTGGCTTTAAATATGAAACCATCTGGGAGATGAAATTGTAAACGTAGGCAGCAAAGCCCTAGGGACAGCAGAGCTCCATGCCCACTGTGCTAGCTCAGGGCTATCACTCTACCTCATTATGCCTCATTATCTGCCCTCTATAATATGGAGGTTCTAACTGCTGCCTTCTTGTTTTTTGAGTGTGTTCAAGATCTTAATTGTGAAAGAAGTTTCTGTGGCACATCATCTATGGCCACAGTCTATTTTAGATATGTAAACATTGCCCTGATTTGTGGTCTTTAACTCACTGAGGCTCAGGGATTTGAATTGAAGTCTCTACTTAACCAGAATGTTTAGTCACAATGTTACAAACTTACCTGAAATTACAAGTTTCAAAACCCCTTTTGATTTTTAAAGTTTATTTATTTTTATTTATTTTGAGAGAGAGAGAGAGTGCATGCGCATGAGCAGAGAGAGCGAGAGAGGGAGAATCCCAAGCAGGTTCTGCACTATGAGCTCAGAGCCCAATGCAGGGCTCAAACTCACAAACCACTAGATCATGACCTGAGCCGAAATCAAGAGTGGGACACTTAACCAACTGAGCCCCCCAGGTACCCTTCAAAACCCTTTTAGAAAGAAAACTATATACAGTTGACCCTTGAAAACACTGGGGTTAGGGTGCTGACCCCCACAGTCTAAATTTCGTGTTACTTTTGACTCCTCCAAAAACTTAACTACTAACAGACTACCATTGACCAGAAGCCTTAACAATAGCATAAGCAGTCAATGAACACATATTTTGTATGTTATATGTATTATGTACTATGTTCTTATAGTAAAGTAAGCTAGAGAAAAGAAATTGTTATTAAAAAAATCATAAGGAAGAGAAAATATATTTATAGTACTGTACCCTATTGATCAAAGAAAATCTGCCTATGAGTGGACCCATGCATTTCAAACCCATGTTGCTCAAGGGTCAACTGCATATGTACGTTTAACCATTAAGTATAAATTGTTCCTTCATGTTTGGAAGGGAGCGTCATTGCTCACAGAATGCCTCTTCTCATATGCACTTTCTCAACCTGGAAACACACAAAATGATAGAGTACTATGACTGTATTTGATTGCAAAATGAGAAAATAAGTCATTTCTTGGTCATAACAAAGAGTCAGAAATTTTGTGGAAACCACACTAAGCTCCCTTACTTACAGTCCATCAAAATGGGGCCAAGTGGTTATTACAAATGCACAGGCAAACCTAAGTGTCCCCCAGTAACACATAAAGCCATCATGTGAGATAAACATCATATGAGCCCTGGGCCATATCTTAACAACCAGCATAGGAACATCTTCCTTAGGTTAATTTCATTTTCTCATAAATCTTACTTACTTTCTGTATTAGAGATTTTCTTTTTTTACTATTTTCCCAAATCATATAACTTTTCAAATCAATATGTAAATAAATCCATGGTATTGCCTTACTGAAATTATTTTTATTATACATCTTATTTTTAACATGTATGTTAACTGTTTCCACCATTTAGTTAAGACTTACAACAACATTTATCTAGACATTAAAGCACAGTAGAGTCTATGTGTATATGTGTACGTGAATATTCATACACACATGTATATACACATACTGTTCTGAGTTTTTCCCAGTTGTATTAGTTGAAACAGGTAAGGAACATGTGTCATGGAGAAACATAGACAGTAGATTTTTTTGGTTCACAGTTAATCTTTTCACCGTGGGCCATCCCCAGGTACTTGATATGTTAAATCAACAATATAGAATCAATTGTGATTGCAAAAGTTCTTTGTGGAATGTGGAGTGTGATACACATGTTAGGTTTTTATAGAATAAATGATTAGATATGGAATATATATTTCTTCTCTTCTGCCTATGTTGTTTAGATATCAGATGGAAAAACAAGTTCTGGGGGAAGTCGATGGAAATCCTGCCTGTTGGAACACTGAATGTCATGCTTCCCAGGTAGGTTGCTCTCATCTTCCTTTTGGTCTCTTACCTGCTTTTCTAAATCAGAAATGGGCCTTTGAAACTCTAGAAGGTGCCAACAGTCCATTTCTATGTATGCCCAAAGCTTCTGTTAACATCTCCTAAGTTTTGAGAATGGATCCCCCCACCAAAAGCAAATGAGGACTTTAGCATCTGTATCAAAGCTCCCTACTTCTCTCTGCTCATCCTCCGTTCATCAAGTCAGTACCAGCCACCTACCTGTCCCAGTCACCATGTTAGTTTGCAGTTTACATCAGAGGTTCTTTTTAGCCACTTTTTTTCTATATAATATATGTTTTCACTTTTGAATTCACCTTAGATCCAGGGACTATTTCTAATGTCTAAGTTATTGAGGAAGAGTGATAAAATTCTTTTATGGTATTTTTCTAGAGGATATAGCCTATAAATTTTTTAAATTAATTGAAGTTTTCATTGAGGCCAAAGGCTTGATTGTTGTTTTGTTTCTTTCTTCATTTGGTTGGTGGTGTTTTGTTTTGTTTTGTTTTGTTTTGTTTTGTTTTGTTTTGTTTTTTGCTTATTTAATGACAGAATTTGCTGGTGGATTGGATATGAAAGAAGGTGGGGAACGGGAAGAATTCCCAGAACCACAAAATAGACTTTATTTGCAAACTCATGAGAAGAGTTTTCTCTCTGTATACACCATGGTGTATATAGAGTCTACATGATACCAACTCATAAATCTTCTTAGAAACTTAGAAGTGTTTTATTTTATTTTGAAAAATAGATAAATTTTATTAGCCTGGGTGGCTCAGTTGGTTGAGCATCTAACTTCGGCTCAGGTCATGATCTCGCGGTTCGTGGGTTTGAGCCCTACGTCGGGCTCTGTGCTGACAGCTTGGAGCCTGGAACCTGCTTTGAATTCTGTGTCCCCTTCTCTCTCTGCCCCTCCCCTGCTCGCTCTCTGTCTCTCTCTCTCTCTCAAAATAATAAATAAACGTTAAAAAAATTAAAGAAGAAGATATAGATAATGTGTAAACTTAAAGGCTATCTGAAGCTATGTCATCTCATTCCTTGGCAGAAACTCTGTCCCAGAATTTGCATTAGGTACGTGCTGTGATCATTAGTCTTTTCTCAAAGAATTATTCACATCTTTGGTCTTAACTCAGAGTATGAAACAATGTGCTGAGGATAATCTTACTTAAAGTCCCATCCTACCATGCCTATCTCCTCCTTCAGATCCTTCCACAGCGGCGCATTACCTGCACTGTGAATCCAGCCAGACTCATTGGGACATCATTGAAGGCTTTCCCTGCTCCACCCCATCCACCTTGCCAGTCTTGCCACCCACCATTCCCGCTCATGTGTGGCACACCACTGGCAGGCCCCCAGATACACCATGCTATTCTGACCTCTGTGGCTTTGTCAGTGCCTTTTCCAGTCTGCAGCACCCTCCTTTCCACCCTCCAAGCTTAGACTGAACCCAGCCTTCTCTAACAAATCTTCCTTGATACTTACCGCACGTTCCAGGCAGATATAAGGACTCCCTTTTCTCTGTTCTCATGCTACTTCCTCATCATATTTTATTGTAAGTATTTGTTTCCATGTCCATCTACCCCTACCATACTGTTGGCTCCAAGAGAGCAAGACACAGGTCCTATTCAACTTGGTAGCTTTAGCACCTGGCCTACAGGAAGCACTGAAATGTTCCTTAAATGAATAAGTCATATCATAAATATCCTTGACTACATAGAAATGTTCAACAAAGAAATGAGAGGGAAAAGGAGGGAAGAGAGACCTTTGGCCAAATAATATTCCCAGTAGTAGAAACAGTCATAAATATTTGTAACCTTTATTGTTTTTAACCAATGTTGTATTCTTCCCTAGGTATGGAGATTGCTATGTATGGAATAAAGTCACCACATGTATACATAATATTCTCAGTGGGAGGAGGTGGATAGAGCATTATGGAGAAGTAACCATTAGAAATACCAAAAGCAGTGTTTGCATTTGCAAACTCACATTTGTTAAGGTAAATAATATCACACAACAGTCAAGGAAAAAAAACAATATAAAGTGCTTTGTAAAGGAGAAATAAAACAGTTACCTTCAACAGCAGCAAGTGAATCTATCCTGTAACATTGATCCTTATGGGCATTTTAGATAAGAAAGCAGAACCTACTGGTAGAGTTACACAAGGCATCTAGACTTCTGAATGTGTGGAGGTCAAAAAAGGCACCATCTCAAGACAGAAGAAATACCCTTTCCAAAGAATTTTCTTTTTAAGCAGCCAGTCAGCACCCATTAGGTAAAATTCCAGAAAACACTTCTTGCCTATAGCGAGCCCTCTGGTTTCTATTTCTATTCCTGCTTGATTGCAACACAGTCAAGTGATCTTATTTTAGGGAGCTAATTATAATGCATTTGTCATTTTCTGAGGATGCGTGTGGATGATAGCTTCCAGTCACCACAAGCTTATCCAACTCTGCCACTATTATAATCCAAATACATTCAAGAAAAAAACATCACCTTTATTAACAGGAAAAGATTCCTGGGATAGAAATGCTTACACAATATCATTTTCCCTTCGTGTCTGTGGTCCTAAGAGGAACACACAGTACTGCCCTCTTGTTTAGGCATGCTACAGAACTCATCATGGTACAGAGATCCCACCAGCCCCTTTATCTTTTCTACTCCTGATCTCATTCTGTCGTGGCAAAAGCGGGTAACATATTGAAGTCTTAACACTCAAAAATGTTCTCTTAGTAAAATCCTTTGAAACCATTTGGAAGGTCATGTTATTAATTGAAGGTCTTTATTTTTACTCAAGATGTTTTTTGTGTTTTCCTTTTTTCCTTGGAAAAAAAAGCTACTCATTAGGTGGCTCAGAACTGAAAAGCCAGGATCATTAGTTGGCTCTGGTTGGGTGGTAACAGTAAATGTGTGCATTTAGTTTTGTGGGCCACGAGAAGCTTCGATTTAGGCCTGCCCCTAATATTTCCAGAGCTCAAAGCAAGAGTACAAATGGGGGCCCCAATTCCATATGTGTAAATATTTAAAATTTGTAGATCAAACCTACAGTCTTTCAAATAGCTTACATTCTGTTCTTTGACCTTGACAAATATGCCTTTTATAACAAAACCCCCAAGGCCAGATTGGACCCTTTAGAACTGTGAGCTGGAAACCTGGCAGCACAGGAGAACCAGACCCGATGGATGGCCTTCCCACTTTCCCCCCTCCTGCAGCTGGCTCTGTCCTGCCCCACAGGGGCCTTGGCCACACATGTGAAGGCAGTCCAGCTGCATGTCTGAGCTCTGTCCACACTCACCTCAAACACCACTGGCCACCCCTCAGGCCTAAATTCATACACTGGTGGTGGATGGTCTGCCCTTTGGATGAATGAATCCAAAGGAAAGGCCAGTATGGACTGTGGAATAAGCTTAGAGTTGTTGGGAGGGGGAATTCTAGCACCTGATCTAGAAGGGGGCCATGGGATCCAGATGGGTAAATTCCCACAGACTTCTAGTCTCCCGGGGAGAAGCATGGCTGGAAGAAGGCCAGACCAGGCTTTTCCTGATGAAATTTAGCTATTTGTGCACACTATAAAAATTATTTCACAAATGACTTCTGCAGCATCGCCCATTGAAACTCATTAAAACCCATGAGCAAAGGAAAAATTTGAGATAGGAGGATCTAAGGAAGAAATTACTAACCTGTAAATTAATTTTAGGTTATTAGGATAGAAACAGAGTCTTTTCTGCCCTAGCATAGAGATTATCCCTTTCGTTAAAGAATGAAATCCTGCCTTTTGCAACAACGTGGGTGGAACTGGAGAGGATTATGCTAGGTGAAATAAGTCAGTCAGAGAAAGACAGATACCATATGTTTTCACTCATATGTGGAACTTGAGAAACATAACAGAAGATCATGGGGAAAGGAAAGGGGAAAAAATAGTTTCAAACAGAGAGGGAGGGAAGCAAATCATAAGAGACTCTTAAATAGAACAAACTGAGGGTTTATAGGGGGCGGTGAGGGACAGGGGAAAAATGGGTGATGGGCATTGAGGAGGGCACTTGTTGGGATGAGCCCTGGGTGTTGTAAGGGATGAATCATGGGAATCTACCCCCAAAACCAAGAGCACACCGTATACACTGATGTTAGCTAACTTGACAATAAACTGTATATGTATTAAAAAAAAAAAAAAAGATGGGTAGGGGGTGGATGGAAGAAACAGGTGATGGGTATTAAAGAGGGCACTTGTGATGAGGGCTAGGTGTTGTATATGTTGAATCACTAAATTGTACACCTGAAACGAATATTACATATAGGTTAGCTAACTGGAATTTAATTAAAAACATAATTAAAAATTAGAAAATAATAATAAACTCATATTCCCACATCACACCACATACAACTAATTTGAGATCGATTATAATCTCAATGGTGAGTGGCAAGTCCATAAAGTTCATAAAAAGAAAAAAAAAGACTATCCCCATAGCTTGGAAGTAATCAAGATAATGTACTAGCCATACAGGTAAAAACTGATTACTCAAATTTCATTTAAAAAATTAAAAAAAATTAAGTTAAGCCAACTAACACTTAGGAAGCCAAACTTTCATATAAAACATTTTGAGGTAGATTTCTGGAAGTGATTTGAATGAGTAACTTCAAAGTTAAGAAAATTTTCCTTATGGAAATTATAGGGATTGGTGTTATTAAAGAGATCGGATGTTTTAATTGAGTTTGGTTTTTCCAGGTGAATTATTGGAATTCTAATGTGAATGAAGTCCAGGGGGTTGTAATGGATCAGGAGGGGAAGGTGGTGCACCGGCTATTTGGGAAGTGGCATGAAGGGCTCTTCTGTGGCGTGGCCCCTTCTGCCAAGTGCATCTGGAGACCAGGTGAGAGGGGTATGGGTGTCTTGCTTTAGGAGGGCACGTTGGGAATGTCATGTCTCATGAAGTTCCCCTCATGTTTGTTTTCTTTAATAGTGAGATTAAAAACGTAGATGCTTGGTGGGCCTGGGTGGCTCAGTCAGTTAAGCGTCTGACTCTTGGATTCGGCTCAGGTCATGATCTCACCATATGTGGGATCGAGCCCTGTGTCAGGCTCTGCACTGACAGCTTGGAGCCTGCCTGGGATTCTCTTTTTCCCTCTCTCTGTCTCTGCCCCTCCCCCATGCTCGATCGCTCTCTAAAAACATAAACAAACCGTAAAGAAAACCGTAGATGCTTAAGACAAGTATAGTTATATATTTTTACCTAACATATAAATTAGGTAAATCCCAACATTTGATAATAAGGAATTATAAAATTTAAGCCAAATCAGACGTGTGGTCAGAGATTAGGCTTCATGTAAAGTCATTTTAAATGTAATGCCCACATTCAAAAGCTAGGTGTATTTATTAAAGAATTCAGATAATTGAACTGTACAAACTAAAGTCCTTATTTATTCTCTGTTCTAATAAAACAAGGGAAAGCCTGCAAACATCTATAATCCACAAATTCAATAACTTAACCAGAGTAAGTGATCTTACTTGAGCGGCAAAAAGCTGCATTATGTTGACATTTAACAAAAAGACATCAAGAGAGTTCTGGTAATACACTAGCAATACTTGAATATCAAGTGTAAATGGAATAAGTGTCCACCTGACATTTATTTTCACTGGAATTTTGTCAGTTACTCCTAACTTTAAAATTAGTTGTTGGTTTTCTAAGAAGCCCCGATGAGTATTTAAATTTCCTGTTAGTAGAGTGGTCAGTTCATTCAATCAGCTGCTATTTATTGAGTAGTGACTATGCATCAAACTTTAAGAGTTTGGAATACATCAACGAGCAAAGCAGACAAAGATCCTGACTTTGAGTTTAGTTAAAAAGTGCCAATAAATATTAACGTAGACCTGTGCCTTTTTCTTTTTCCAAAAGGAAGTAAATTGTCAAGTGTTTCTCGTGAAGTCTTAATGTTCATAGTTAATCACCCTGGCATTTAGTTACCCAATTGAATATTTGAGGGAGAATCATGGTATAGTTTAGCTAGTGAAGACTATTATATGTACATAGTTTTATGTTAAAGACTGTATTTTATTAAATATATAAATCTACCAGTTCTGATAATTAACAAAATGTTTCCTATCTAGCAAAATACAGCCAAGTTAATGCACTTAAGAAAAATCTTAATCTGATATTTATGACTATAAATTTAGTATTAGTGTGGGTATTAATTAAGCACGTGGGTTAAGAAGTCAGCTTCTGCAAGCTTCTTCCTCTTTGCCACTCACAGTGGTTTATTGGCACCGTTCCAGGTTCCATGCCAACCAACTATGAACTCTACTATGGTTTCACAAGGTTTGCTATTGAGCTCAATGAGTTAGATCCTGTGCTGAAAGATCTCCTTCCACCAACAGACGCCCGATTCCGGCCAGATCAGAGGTGAGCATGGCATTGATATTTGAAATGGACACTAGATCATGGCACGGCGGCACTATAGATGTCATCAAGGCTTATTTTCACCACTATCTTTTATTAATTGAATCATTCACTCATTCCCTCATTCGCCCTGCAAGAGTTGAGTCTTCTACCCTAGCCAGCATGATATTCATGGGTGATCATAACAGATACTTAGCACAACAAAAAGGTTCCCAAAGAAGATAACAGTTTTTAACAAGAGGTTTCCACCCCCAGCCCCCAAGACACCAAAAGTATGCAAATTCACGAACTCTGTCTCCACTAAAACCTCCTCCAGTGTTTTTACCTCTTTGTTTCTGCTACTCTTTAACATGGAGTATGTTTTAACCTGAGGAATAAGAAGATAAGCTACAGAAATGCTTTGAGTCAAAGTCTCGTGTTTACCCAGCATGGTTTTGACCCCACAGGGTATGAGATGTACTCAAAATACAGTACCCAGTATTGAATGTCCTACTATTCAATTCTCTTGTATTCCACCCCCCTCTCTAGAACATGAAGTCTCACTGTTTGACATTCACACTCATCAACACACTTTCTGTGTGCATCATATTGAAGTTTGCTTCATTTTGAAATTTAAAGACAGGTTTTGTAAGTTGCCATTGGGTCTGCTTTTTCTTTTCGATTCTATTCCAATATTCCCTCACTTATGACTCCTTTCCTTTCTGTGGCCTTTTGTGATTTCCTCTACTATTATCTTTTCTTTTTTCATCAGTTTTACTCTCATCAATAAGACAGGGACACTCCTTCCCTCTCATTCTGCTCTAAAAGTAAATGGAGAGCAGCCAGCTACCATCCTTCCTGTGGGCGTTAGCACGTGTTTTTTGGATAATATGGAGAAAGAGTACATCTGGTACTTCATGTTGTCCTAAGCCTGAGAGAGCACAGAAAAGTCTTCAAGGCCAAACTACTCACCTTTCATTCCTAGCTTTACATTGCTGTATGCGATACTTCAGTTGGCATCCACAGCAAGTAATGTTAATTGGTGGGCGGTCAGACAGAGGTAGTGTGGCCTGGGGCAGGAGCCAGGGGACATGACTGTTCACCATGTTATATCCTCAGCAGCCAGAAGGTAATCTTATACAAAATGACACTTTTTTTTTTTTCTCAGAAAAGAGGATACAATATTAAAGAGATAATTGTGTTCTGCTTAGGTTTTTGGAAGAAGGAAATTTAGAAGCTGCGGCAGCAGAGAAGCAAAGAGTAGAGGAGCTGCAGAGATCACGCAGGCGCTACATGGAAGAAAACAACCTTGAACATATACCAAAATTTTTTAAGTAAGTCGGTTCATTCCCCAACAGGTGCACACTTTGCAAATGATTGCCACAAGCAGTGAGAAACTCCAGGTGAAAAAAAGAAAGTGAGAGATAGTTTAATGTCCAGGGAACTTCAGATCAAACTGATTTTGGTCACTTTGGTTTCGGTAGTGAAAATATTGAGCCAGATTTTGCACTTGTGAACAGTTTGGAACCATAAAAATAAATTCTCCTCAACAGCTCTTTTCTTTTCGTGGGCAGCAAAAAGGCTGAGAGTCTTGTACAAAAATGCTGTTTGTCCTTCAACTACACCATTTGGAATGGTGGAACCTTGCTTCCACCCCCTCACTTGGGGCCACGATGGGACCCCCACTGCCCTCAAGGGCATCCTGGCTTCATTAGTATTTCATTTTATTTCTATCATACGGGGCTTATGTCATTCAGATTTGGCCTTTCTATGGTGTGTTCACGGGTGATTATTACAGGATTATTTGCAGGATCATGTAGACATCACACAGAGTAAGCTGTATTTTCCAAATCCGTCTGTGGCCCTCCAGAGCCAGGCCGTTATCAGCCCAGAATAAGCTCATATGCTTTCAAGGTGCCATCTTGTGACTGTTCTGGGGAGGAATGCAGCCATGCCCTGCATGGCTGTTCTGGGGAGGAGTGCACCCAGAGTGTCGAAGGTGCACTCTGGGCGTGAGCCTTGCCGAGGCTCACGGAGCTACTGTGGTTGTACTTTTCCCCACAAGTGAAGCACAGACTGTTCTTGTGTGGGACCTGAAGCTCTTAGTACAGTACCTGCACGTGCTTTTTTAGGCACTGTTCACTTTCTAGCCTTGCCTGGAAGTGATTTATTCATGCCCTTAACCCCTCTCCCCAGGACCCCATCCACTTCCATTTCAACCAAACAAGAGGAACAAATATAAATGAGTTTCTTTTTGGTCAAAAATAGTCAAGCCATCAATAAGCAGATAGGAAACTAACTGGCTCACGAAGTACCACTTATACATACACATCTCATCTACGGGAGAGGGTCCAATTACCAGGTCATCTTGATGTGAGTGGAGTCTAATGTCGGTTTTTATATTTCCACAGAAAAGTTATTGATGCCAATCAAAGAGAAGCCTGGGTTTCTAATGATACCTACTGGGAGCTGCGAAAGGACCCTGGGTTTAGCAAAGTAGACAGTCCTGTTCTTTGGTAAACTGGGAATGTAGAGCTAGCCAACATATCACGCTCTGAATGAATAAATAACTATGCACAATTATGTTTCCTAGAGCTCCGCGTGGTTTCTGGGTCGACTGAAAACCGACCATTTGCTTTTCTATTCATCTTTATAATGGACTTTCAGAAGTGCATTAGACAAGGCCCCTAACCACTTTTGGATCCTTTCTGTTTTGCTGCAACCATATCCCTTAAAAAACATCCACGCCCTCCTTGAAAAGCAGAAAAAAAGGAGCAGAATATAAAATCCAAAGTCTGAAGTGTCTGTGAAGAAAACAAACTGTAACTGGTGCTTAAAGCTGATCCAGAGAGTTAAAAGCAACATGACGTCTAAACCACGCATTTGGTCCTTTGTCTGGAAGCACCATCCTGTCCTCAGAGAAGCTCCCGGGCCATGGCAGCTGGTCAGCTCAGACTTCGAGTGTGTCTATTTGATGTGGTGTACTTGTGCTGACCTTGTCAAAAAAGATGTGATACTTCTCAGAACCTGTTCCATCTGTACGCCATTGTTCATGCCTTAAGAAATGCAAAGATGTACAATAAATCATTTTTTAAATGTGTGCTCCTAGGTTTATGTGAAGGACAGCTCTTTTGAATCATGGCATGATTCACTTTCTGGGATCAGAACAATTAGGAGACTAACACATGGATTTTTGCAAAGTAAACGACACATGCTTTACTTTGATCTGTCGGCTACTGTATCATATATCCGAAGGGCAAGAAGGAAAAGGTGTGCTCAGTAGATCTCTGTATTCACATTGCTCGTCAAGTTCCTGTCCTGCCACCCGATAATAAACCCTCTTCGACCTAACCTCACAGTGTGCCCTGTTATTTGGCAATATCTGTATTTGATTTGAACACTTGGCATCAGTGTTAAAACCCTAGAAGGAAATAACAAAAAGCATGTGGCATTTTGTGTGGGCTTAGGAGTTACTGTAAACATAAACTGTTTCTGAGTGGAGCACAATGTAACCCCCGTGTCGAGCTTGTTCCCAGCCCATTGGCACCGAGTGGAAACCTGCTGGGAACAGAAGCAAGAATACTAGGGGCTTAGTTGCATTGTTTCAATGAGTTCTATGCAAAATCATACTTTATATTTTCATCCAGTGATTCTGTGTAATACATAATGACATATTAGGCATCTATCTTGCCTTTGGCAGAGATAGAAAACAAGCTCAAGAGTTTATCCTTCCCAACAAGAGGGCGGGGGAGGGAGGAGGGAGGGGCAGAAATTCGCTTTGCATACTTCAGGATTTGGGTTTTTTTCCAGTATTCAGAGGCTTTTGTAAGAAACTTGCATCAGTGTTCCTGAGTTTCTGCACGTAGATGACTATATAAATGCCTGTATGTTTAAAAAAAAATCTCTTTAGAGATTTTCCTAGAGAATTATAAAATTACATATATTTTATTCTTAGAGTCTTACCATCGGATTTTAAGTGTTACTTTAAACTCTGATAACAAGGTTATTGACATTTTACATTTTGTTATGAGGTATTGATTGTAGTGTTCTTTCTCCTCAGCAGAGCATTCTCCATAATCCACTCTCAAACCAGAACTGCCACGGAGAACAGAAGGAAACACTCTGGAGTCTCCACTAGGTGGAGCCGTGTTTTAGTTCTGAAATCCCTCCTTCCATCTGAGTGCCTGTATCCTGTGTACCCTATGGTTTTAAGTGAAATTTCCTTCTCAAGGGCGCCTGGGTGGCTCAGCTGGTTATGAGCCAGGTCATACTTCGGCTCAGGTCATGATCTTGCGGTCCATGAGTTCGAACCCCGTGTAGGGCTCTATGCTGACAGCTCAGAACCTGGAGCCTGCTTCAGTTTGTTTCCCTTTCTCTGCCCCTCCCTAACTTGTGCGCATGCGCTCTCTCTCTCAAAAAATAAACATAAAAAGTGTAATTTCCTTCTCAAGTAAACTCCCTAATCCATCACCAGATGTATGCATCCCACTGAAGCAACACCCTCCCTAGGATTCTCAATGCCTTTCATTCCCATTTTAAATCTATAGGTGGCTTGCCTCGAGATAGTAAAATTCTTCCCTTGTTATTGATTCTTTTGCTACGCATTCATCTTGACGTCTTTTTATCAGCATCCCGAGCTACATGCCTTTCATTTTAATTAAAACGTAATTAGAATTCGGTTGTCTTCCCCATAGGAGTCTGTTCACCCACAGTTGGTAAAGCTTTAAATACCGTTTAAAGTGGTTCTGGTCTGTACTTACTAGCACTTTCCTGAATAGTCTCAAAATATTTAGCCTAAAAATAAGAAGAGAATTCGGCAAAGCAAATACACTGCAAATAGAGAAGTAGGAAGATGAGGTGTGACTGTGGATGTATCCGTTCACGCAGCTGCAAGAGGACTCAGGACCCACCAGGGAAGTGACTGCTGTAACCTAGCATTCAGGCTGTAACTGAGAAGAAGAATAACCACCAGAGAGGACCTTCACTAGATAATAAGTTCAGGCTACAAATCAGATAGGTAAATATTCATCAGAGCTAATCTGAAAAGCACTACAATGTATAATAACACCTTGCATTGAGAATCTCTTTGGAGATTCAGATATCCTTAAACTCCCAATTCAAGTGATCAATTCAATTTCAGTTAATATTCCTGTAATGCCTCATTCACAAATCTCCCTATTAAATGTTCATGCTGATGTAATGGCCTCACTCCCCCCGCCCCCACTTTTTTTTTTTTTTTACTTTTTACTAATACCATGGTTTTAGAATTGTGAGATACATTCAGTCTGGAATTTTCATCTGCATAATTTGGGGCTTTTGAGACTAGTTTAAAATGCAAAAGGAGAGAATAACTATTAGATCATTCCTGATGTAACCTGACTTATTTCTTAGAATTTTATATAAGCCTTTTGTGTTTCAAGGGTACTTTTCTTATTTGTTTTTCCCTAAAACAATCTAAAATAGAGGAAGACTTAATATATCTTTATACCTCCCCTGCGATTTATTCATAAGCTTCTTCATCTTTTTGAGCTGGTCATTAAGGAAAGCAGTAATAAGTGATGATGGTCCTGTGGATGCGGCTAGACTGAACAGATCAATGGCACATGCCAGCACTCAGAGGCCGACTAGAAACTAATTATTTTGCTCCCATATGCTGCCACCCAGGGTGCAAATTTACTCTCAGATTTTGCTGTTATTGTTTTTTTTTTTTTTTAATTAAGTCATTGTTTTTCGTGGGTTACTTAAAAATACCGCATAATTTCCAGGCAGTTGTAAAAATAAAACTCATTTAAGATACCTTTTAATATTACCTATCAATTTATATGTGACATAAAAACTACCAAATCTATTTTCTGAGTAAGAGGTACCAGGGGTCGTCAATACACAGGATGCCTGGTTGTTGATTTTCCAAACCTTTTGTTCCTCTTCATTATTCTGGTCCCCGTGCCTTTCAGCAGTCCCACTAATCAATCATTAGCTCCTGCCCCAAAGAGCACTTGGAGGGCAGGGGTTAAAGAAGAAACTGATCAACGGTTTGTTTAGTTCTGGTTACAGCTGTGGCTGGAGATGACTTTATAATACTAATCTAATGTAAAAATTTGTTATTACAGAAATTAATTATCCATCTTGTCTAATCTTGTTCCCTATCATCCTAGATAATGAAGTGTTTGTGGGAGTAGAGCTCCTCACACACCAGAGGGTGTAATAAATGTTTGCACTTGGCTCAAGTTGTTATATAATGAATGTGGCACAGTAAATAGAGTTTGTGTACAAAATACTAGTTTATTTCTATGGGAGCCATTCTGTTCAGGATATATATAATGTATCTAATTAAACAATTATGAATCTATTTTGTGCTCTAGAAATGTTCTTTTGGGGGGAAGATGGAAAAAATGTAATTGGAGCTAAGATTAAGCTAAATTTTGTTGGGGGTTGTTTGTTTTCAAGACTTCCCAGTCATGTAGAAATACTGCTTATCAAAACAGGATTAAATCCTATAAGTTTTAACTGAATTTATTTTGTAAAGTTGATACATTTAAATTGTACATTGCATGAATCATTCTGTTAAATCTGACTTTGTTTAGCTTTAATACATAACTGAGAACATACCTTGCATACTCATGTGAGAACATACCTATGTGACTGAATCATAAGACCTTTCTTGCAGCCTTCGCTATTAGAGAAAATGGTAAATTGTTTAAGGGGTTAGTTTTAATTCCTTCCAAATGAGATCTAAAAAGGAGTTCTTTAAAAATCATTGGGATGAAATAGGACGCCCACCATTTGAAGCAAACAAAGCCCCATGATTAAGGCAACTTACAGATAATAGTTACCTGTCTGTTACATGCATCTTTCTGTTTCCCAAAACCACTCTCATTTTTTTTCTTCCTTCTCATCCTGACATAGTGAGGGACAGGGATACACATGCCTATTCTTTTGCACTGTGTCAACCGAGTATGGGGAAAATATGCAATATGTATGCACAATTGCAGGGTAATATATCAATCCTGAAACCCCTGTATTTAGCCTCTGTGGAACACTATTGAATGTTTGTGGATTAAAAATTGCCCCGTAATTCCATACTATTAGTTTCCTTGGCATCTTCAGATTGATAGGGGAAAAAACCATAAAACAAGAATGTCTTTATTTTCTGCAATTTTTTTCTATTATACTTTCTTTCTAAATATAAACTAGGGCTATTGTGATGAGAGGAATGTTGAGTTTTCAGAAAATGAGGCATAATTCTATTTGAGTTCACCTGTTTCTTCTTCCTTTAAGTTCAATAAGATAAGCAACAACTTAATACTGTTAGAGAAGAATGCTAAAACCATTATTATTTTTAACGTGTTTTTTTTGTTTGTTTGTTTGTTTTTTGAGACAGAGAGAGACAGAGCATGAATGGGGGAGGGTCAGAGAGAGGGAGACACAGAATCTGAAACAGGCTTCAGGCTCTGAGCTGTCAGCACAGAGCCCGACACGGGGCTCGAACTCACGGACCGAAGTCGGCCGCTTAACCGACTGAGCCACCCAGGCGCCCCTAAAACCATTTTATTTTAGGCACCAACTTCCCCACACCCTCTAGTTATCCTCATCTAGTTAGTTCTTTGAGAAATGGTGTGGTTGCTGGAAACTTCCTTCAATCATTTCAAGCTTATTGAGGTGTCACTGACATAAACTTTACATACATGAACAAGTAATTTGATATATTTGATGTATACGTACACGTCACACCTTCACCACGATCATGACAATGAGATCCATCACCATCAAACCTTTGCGCTGCCCCTTGATAATCCCTCTCCTGCTCCTCCCCATCCACCACTCCAAGGAAATCATTGTTCTGCTTCCATTACTTCTTAAAACCCGGATATTTTCTTGTATTTATTGCATCTGAGACTTTTCTAGAAGGCTGTGGTGCACATGGGGAGATGTGTGCCTCCAAACTCCTCCCATGCCACTACCCCAGGATCCAACATCAAACAGTAACACGTTACAAAAGATCTTACGTTCTAGGTCAGTAGCCCAGTAGAAATTCTAGATTTTAAAGGGAAGACAATTAACTATCTTTCATTTCAAAATAGCAATGTAAGTTACTAAATTCATTTCCATCTTCAGAGAGGGGGCCAAAATAATGGTAACACCGAAGTTGTTGGCAGTACTGTGGGAAGCATTTTCCTCTTGTTTGTAAGGAACGACTCCCCGACAAAGCCATGGGAATCTAGAATGACTGCTCTTGAAATGATGGCATCTTAATGATGACGAAGGAAGTAGCCTTTGCTGATTCATTTATTATTTGCCACCTTAGCCCCACTTTTGAGTCGCAAACATTTGAAAGCTCCAGTGTTCAAGAAGGCTGCCTTTCCATCCTTTCTAATGCACACACTCCCCATCTGGAGATAAGGTTGTTAAACTCTCAAAAAGACATGGAAATGAAGTAGCTGCAGTCCAGGGAGCTTCCTGCCATTGACAGCCCTGCAAGCTGAAAGCTTATTCCTGATTTCCTGCCCCTCAAAGCCTGTTGCTCAAAAATAGAAAACTGTTCCAGAGACTATCAAATACAGCATGCTTGACATTAAGTGCTAATGAGGAGTCAAGAATGAAAAGAAGAGAAATGGAAACTGAGAAAGAAAATTAGGCTCCCTAAGTGACGCAAGGGTCATGCTCCTTGGGGGTGTGTGGATGGATCCCCGGAGGCCAAGTTATCGCCTTGGATGTTTATCTACACACAGATTTCTGAGCTTCCCTCTGAAGATTCTGAGTCCAAAGAGCTAGAGTATGGACCAAGAATCTGTATTTCACCAACCACCTTTGGCCCCCAGGGAATTCTGAGGCAGATGGGAAAGCTCCATGAGCATGGGCTGGCCTAACCCCCCACTCCCTGGTCCCTGCTCCAATCTCAGGATCTTGTTTGTTGTCTGATAGTGACGTTTGGGACGCAATAAGAAAATCTAGGAGGAATGAAAACCAACTAGAGCTTGGTGACTTATGACTCACTCTGTCATGTGTGGCTTTTTGTCACTTTGATGACTTCTGTCCCAAGGCCAGTGCTGTGATATGGAAGTGGGGAGGAGGGAGGACAGAACCCTGAAACCTGAAAGATGAGACTATGTTAAAACAGAGACCATCGAAGGGTATTCTTGAAGCATTCTAGCCAGCCCGGATAACCAGAACTTCACCCTTCAAAGCCATGGCTCAACCTCTCCTACTCACCTTCCATTTCCCTCTTAGACCTGGCTTATGCCTCTAAGGGAAGTTGTAAAATTAGGCTGATGGTATGCTCCTGGCTGGTGGAAGCCGCAAGGAAATTCTGTGGTAAAGCACGCTCCTGATTACCTAACAGATTTTCCTAGCTACGTAGAGCAGCAAATTCTTCCTCCATGTCAGCTTCTTCCCTGAAAATAATATATTTTTAAATGTTTCACTTGAAAAACCTCCACTGTGAAATTACTCTGCTTATAATTGGACATGTAAAGGCCATAGTCATATTGTTAGTTGGCATACGGTCATTTTGAGATAGAAAAATTAAATTTTATCTTATATGAGGGATAGACTTTCAAGCAATTTTCTACAGAAGAATAGCTTGTAGTTCAATTTCCTAATGAACAAGTAATTACTCACTGAAGAATATTGTCTAATCTGTGCCACCTCAAAATAAGAATTGTGCCTCTTCAATGAATGTTGTATACCAGAATGTTACATTTGTAAGAGCACAGGAAACTGAATAAATTTTAAACTGCATAAAGAGACTTGAGTTTTGTGTGCAATACATTCTAATGACCTTCTCACAAAAGGCGTAAATATCTGTATCTCCAGGAGGAGACTTCAAGTTGGATATAAAGAAAATTGAATACTTACTCTGACTTCCATTTCCAGCTTTTTTCATGTGGTAACAATGTAGAAACTGTTTTCAAATCAAATTCTGGAACAAAGGATTTCTCCCTGAATTTTGAACTTATTTATATGAAGATTTAGAGAGCTGGTTTCAGGTTTCTATTTTGTTTCTAGCTTATAGAAGTAAAACTGTATATGGTTCTTAAAGGTTGCAAGGAACTCAAGATCTCACAGATTCGTTTTTTCCATTGCCGGGCTCTTGAGAAAGCCACTAGGGATTAGCTTTTCCTCATCCAATTGTCTTCCCTCAGAAGGAGAGTGTTCATAGGGAATGCTTTCTGTCACTGTTGAAAGCCCTGCCAATCAAATAGTGACAGTGTATTTTGCTTTTAGTCTTCATACACATTGTAGGCAGAAGATTTATCATTCTTGACCTCCAAGTCTCTAATTTCTTATCAAGAGGTGGAGGAAGAAATATTTTCAGAGGCAGTGTCAAAGCAATATACTAAACCTTTGGTCACTAGAATCCCTAAATCAATTTCTTAAAAATATTGGCAGCCTGCCTATTTCAATCCTGCTAGAATATGTTAAGCAGATAGGCCCTGGGGTTTCAATAGCCCAGTTCACTGTGGAACGTTCACGGGGTAGTGCCTTATCCAGACACTGTCCAAACACGGAGATGTGAGGGTCTCATCATGGCATTTCCAGGGGATGGGGTCCTAGGATTATACCGAGAAACATCCATGTGGTTGGCAGGAATGCACGAAGAAATCTTTCTTCCTTGTGTCCTTTTCTCCGTACATACCAGAAGCTCTTAGTTTGGAGAGATGGAGGGAGGAAAAGAGAGGGAGAGAAAGACTGAGAAAATAAGAACTCAAGATCCCAAAGAAATGCCCCTCCTCTTGCTGTATGTAATAAAGCAACAGGAAAACAAATTGAAAATAAGTAGCAAAGAGACACAGTAGATGAGACTTTTAGTTGCATAGTTTGTGATTATATAAACATCACTTTCCTGCTCCAACTATGATATCATGCCAGAGAATTAACCTCTTCTGAGTACACATAGTCCCAGTTACATACACTATTGCTGGTTTGTAGGTAGTGATTTCTTGGTTTACTTTTAGCTTCCTGGGTACAAAATTTAGATGCAAATTGGGATAAATACAAATGATCACCTAACTAGGCGGCTACAGGGCATCTGAATGCATGGGAGGACAGCAGGGCTGGGAGCTCTCCCAGCATGGCTTTTTAGATCAGCAATGTTCAGGTTTGAAGGATCAGCCCCGAGAGTTCAAACTCATTTTCTAAATTCCTCACAGTCTTACCACAGTTAATGATATTTAGTGGAACATTCTAAACTTATTTTGTTCAGTGAAAAAGATGTTTTTCCACAAATAGTCTAGCTACACTGATGAAAATGCCTACAGCTAGCATTGTTAGAACCCCTTAGATTATTCATTTAGACGCTTTATTTTTAATTTGTTAGCATCTGGGACAAATCCTGACAACAAATCTATGAGAGTGTTATTATCCATGCTTTAAATTTGACAATTCTGAGAGAGCTTATCTATCTCCAAAGTACTATCTCACATTATACTGTCTTCTCAATAGATTTGGGGGAACCATAAGAGAGAATTTTTCTTTTTTCTAGCCAGTGGGGGAAATTTGCAAAGCTGCTAATTTATGGACAACACTTATGATTTTAGAGACATCCTAAACTCTACTTCTATAAGTTACAATTATGAATTCTCAAAACCGTAGGCCTGTAGCTGTATGAATTTCCTATTGGTGCTCTGATGAATTACCATAAACTTAGTGGCTTAAAACAATGGATATTTATTCCCTTACAGTTCTGGAGGGCCAGAAGTCCAAAATGAGACCTACAGGGCTAAAATCAAGGTATTGGCAGAGTAGGTTTCTTTTGGAGGCTGCAGGGGAGAAATCCGTCCCTTGTCTCTACCAGTTTCTGATGGCCCTCTGCGTTCCTTGACTCATGGCCACACCTCTCTAATCTCTACTTCTGTAGTCACACTGCCTTCTCCTTTTGCATAGTCAAATCTCCCTCCTTGCTTTTATTAGAAAACTGTGATTACATTTAGGGCGCTCCCAGATAATCCAGGATGATCTCCCCATTTTAAGATTTCTAATATAATCAATCTGCAAAATCTCTTTTGTCACATGAAGTAACATTCACAGATTCCAGGGATTAGGACGAGGACATCTTTGGAGGGCCATTATTCATCCTACCACAATGGATTGACCTAGCAGGAGGAGGTGAGTTGCAAAATGCAAATGCAGAGGAAGTAAAAAACCTCTCGCTAAATAACATAGAATTTAATAGTTGCTAGAGTTGAGACATCTAAAATGATTCTCTCACAAATCTATCATCTTTACCTAAACCAGTGCTTGGCATGTTGTAGGTATGCAAGAAATATATATATTTTTTAATTTTTTAATGTTTATTTTATTTTTGAGAGAGAGAGCACAAGCTGGGGAAGAGCAGAGAGAGAGAGGGAGACACAGAATCCAAAGCAGGCCCCAGGCTCCGAGGTTTCAGCACAGAGCCTGACGCGGGGCTTGAACTCACAAACTGTGACATCATGATCTGAGCTGAAATCGGCTGCTTAGCAAACTGAGCCACCCAGGGGCCCCAAGAAATATTTATTGAATGAATGAATAGATGAATACAGCTCCCCTTGGAGATTGCAGACAGAAGAAAATGAAAGTCTCTGTAGAAAATAACTTCAAATTTTTTTTCATTACATTAAAACCAAATAAGTATGTTTGAAAACTTTTTTGTGAAAAGGATTTTCCATTTCCACAAAAGTGACTAAATCTGCTCATTAAATGGGAAAATCAAATAGGTAACCATCTGGGATGGGGGTCATCAGTAAGCATCGATCCCTGGGTAGACTCATTCAGTGAGGCATACACCTTTAAAGATAAAGAAAGTGGGAACACAGTAAACCACATTTTAAATGGGACAATTCCTTAATAATGGCCTGCCTCTAGCCTTTTCTTTGGGTTCTCCATCATACTGTACTGCATCTGGCTACTACTTTAATAACAGTGGGTGACTAAAGGGGGCGCCTGGGTGGCTCAGTCGGTTCAGCATCTGATTTCGGCTCAGGTCATGATCTCGCGATGCGTGGGTTCGAGCCCTGCATTGGGCTCTGTTGACAGCTCGGAGCCTGGAGCCTGCTTCGGGCTCTGTGTCTCCCTCTCTCTCTGCCCCTCCCCTGCTCGTGCTCTCCCTCTCTCTCAAAAATAAAAAAGCATTAAACAAAAAATTTAAAAGAGTGGGTGACTAAAGGTATTCTAAATTTAGACTCAGGTCAGCACAATGGCTAGACAACTTCAGCTGTTTCAATTGGTACTAAATGGATCTGACTTTGGAATAACCAACTCCCATCCCAATTAAATCCTGGATTAAAGCAGTATGAGAGCCAGACTCCTCTAACATACTTAACTTGAGAAGAACTGGGGCACCTGGGTGGCTTGGTCAGTTAAGCGTCTGACTTCAGCTCAGGTCGTGACGTCACGGTTGGTGGGTTCGAGCCCCACATAGGGCCCTGGGCTGACAATTCAGAACCTGGAGCCTGCTTTGGATTCTGGGTCTCCCTGTCTCTCTGCCCCTCCCCCACTCATGCTCTGTTTCTCTTTGTCTCAAAAATAAATAAACATAAAAAAATAAAAAAGAAAGGAGAAAACGTGTGAATTGGAAAAGTCCAGTTTGTAAATTATAAAATGCTTCTCTCAGCCCTCCTCTCTAAACAAACTCACTTCCTATTCTCATTGACATATGAACTTGTTGCCTAATGAGCCAATTGAGATAAAAAGGTCACCCCCTATCAATCTTACTCTTGGGGAGCAGAAGGAAAATATCACAAAAGAGCCAGTATGAATTTTAAATAAAGCCGTCGTAACTGAGAATATAAAGATAGTATGGAAACTCCCTGGGAACAAGTGTATGCCTGTACACTCTATTGACGGCATTCTTACACAAACAAGAATTGACAGGGAATGTGTGTTCTGTGCTGAGGCCACAGCCAGGAGTGGTTCATGTCAAGCAAGTGGCATCTGTTGTCTATCACCAGCAGCAGAAATCTGAACAATTCTGCCAGTACAAGTGGGTTTTGTTTTGATACCTTGTTAGTGAAACAAAAGTACTGATGTTTCAACATAGTGGGTTTTTCCTTGTATGTTTTCCCCTTAGCAAAAATCTAAACAAGGCAAGAGCCTTAGAAAACCAGTGTTGTACTTTGTCTTGTTCTGTTTTATCTCTAAAACAGAGAGAGCATGAGCGGAGGAGAGAAGCAGAGGGAGAGAGAGAGAGAGAGAGAGAGAGAGAATCCCAAGCAGGCTCCCGATGTGGGCTCGGCACTGAGACTTGGTGAGGAGTCAAAACATGAAATAGGATTTTCTGTTTCTCCGGAAATTTGATGAAAAATATATAACTTGAACAAAATGTTTATCAACATTTGTCATCCACCATGGGCGATTTCATCCATCATGAAATCAATGACCACATTGTGGAAGTAAATGAGGACCATCCAAATGAGAACAGAAGCCATTTATCCAGAACTTGGTTTAGCAAGGGAGCCACCATCACTTGTGTTTGGCGGGAACTGACTCAAAGGCAGACAGGGGAGTAGAAAAGTGCTATATTGAAAGAAATCTCAGATATGCTTAGATGGAAAGCTGTTGGCACGGGCAAGATGGAAGCAGGCTCACTAGAAGCAGAGCTTGTTTCTCTTGGGAAGCATGTTTGGCATTCTCTGGTCCTCAGTTGGAAACTGAGACAAAAATACAGAAGCCGGAGCCATTGACTAGGTCCTGACACTTCTGGGCCGATTGAACCAATGGCTGCAGAGGTTCTGGGTGAGAGCTCTATTGTCATATGTGGTCTGGCCATTGTCTGTTTGTACTTTCAGTCTTTCAACATGAAAACCAGAATGTTAAAAAACAAAACAAAACAAAACCCCAGAAGGTTTAAGTCTGCTGAAGAGGCATCAGCATAGACTTAAAAGTTAGTTGTTAAGAACATTGTACCTGAAGGGGTGCCTGGGTGGCTCAGTCCGTTAAGCATCTG
Source organism: Panthera leo (assembly GCF_018350215.1). NCBI lineage: Eukaryota > Metazoa > Chordata > Mammalia > Carnivora > Felidae > Panthera > Panthera leo. Next base: position 165,480,655 of record NC_056686.1, read on the forward strand.
ACTCTTGGTTTCGGCTCAGGTCATGATCTCACAGTTTGTGGGTTCGAGCCCCACGTCAGGCTCTGCGGTTCTGTTGGGCTTCTCTCTCTCACTCTCTCTGACCCTCCCCCACTCACGTGGGCTCTCTTTCTCTCTCCAAATAAATAAATAAAATATACATATTATGGTCTATCAAAGAGAAGCAATTGAAGATGTTAATAATCGTAAATAACCTGCAACTTCAAAGAATACTGTAGGCAATTTTAAGTGAAAAAAAAATTATGAGACCATACTAAAAAATACACACTTCAGAAAATGCCAGTGACACAATTTTAGAGAGATGTTTAAGAAACTGATTAATGTACACAAATATATGCCAAAAATAATTATTCTGATGGATTTTTAATGTGCAGATAACCAATATGAAGACATTTTTAAATTTGTTTTATTTTAAAGTATTTAGATACATATTTTATTGTAGAAAAAATGTTTATAATTTTTCTGGGTTTTTATTTTTAATTTTTTTTAACGTTTATTTATTTTTGAGACAGAGAGAGACAGAGCATGAGTGGGGAAGGGTCAGAGAGAGAGAGGGAGACACAGAATCTGAAACAGGCTCCAGGCTCTGAGCTGTCAGCACAGAACTTGACGCGGGGCTCGAACTCACAGACCACGAGATCATGACATAAGCCGAAGTCAGACACTTAACCGACTGAGCCACCCAGGTGCCCCTCTAGGTTTTTATTTTTAAAAAGATTTTTTTCTGAATGAAAATTTTAAAAATTTTTACAAGTTTTAATGTCATAGAAAATACTTTTTATAATAAAAAAGACTGCATAAACTATGCACGTAGAATTTAATGACAAATATGATTTTAAAAATTAAACAGAGACATTCTGGAAGTAAATGCACAAAAATATCAACCACAATTTTCTTGGGCTGGTAAGATTACTTTTTTAAAATTGTTTTTGAATAGAACTATTTTATACGTCCACCAATATAATAAAATGAATTTGTTGGTCAATAAATAAAAATTTCAATGAAACATGTAATTGTAACTTTTAGGACCCCCTTTTCAAATATGTCTTGGTTTGGACAATAAATTATATAGTTACCCTATGTATCTGTATTGCCCACTCTTTCCAAAATTAGGTTCCTTTAAACCCTTTCTTCCTGATGGCCTTTGGTTTTCTGAGGATTTAGGTCTAAAAAAAGGACTTTTAAAAAATAAGGAAGGAACCGACAACAACAACAAAAACACCAACCTGATTAAAATGGGCAAAGGACTTGAATAGACATTTTTCCAAAGAAGTATACAAATGGCCAACAAGCACATGAAAAGATGCTCAACATCACTAATTAGGGAAATGCAAATCAAAACCACAATAAGATGCCTCATCATATCTATTAAGATGGCTACTCTAGCACAAATAAAAATAAAAACAGAAAATAACAAAGGTTAACAGGGATGTGGAGAAATTGGAAACCTTGTACATTGTTGGTAGGAATATAAATGGTGCAGCTGATATAGAAAAGAGTATGACCGTTACTTAAAAAAAATAAAATGGAATCATCATATGATCGAGCAATTCCACTTCCGAGTATATACCTGTAAAAGTTTGCTGGGGCTGCCATAACAAAACACCACAGACTGGTGTCTTAAACAACAGAAATTTATTTTATTTGCTTACAGTTCTGGAAGCTAGAAGTCCAAGATCAAGGTGGAGGTGAGTTTGGTTTCTTCTGAGGCCTTTCTTCTTGGACGACAGATGGTCCTCCTGTTGCTGCTTCTTCACATGTTTGTCTCTCTGTATATTCATGCCCCTGTGGTGTCTCTCAGTGTGTCCAAATTTCCTTTCTAAAAGGAATCCAGTCAGATTGGATTAGGGCTCACCCTAATGGCCTCATTTTTCTTAGTCACCTGTTAAAAGGCCTTCTCTTCAAGTACAGTCATATTCTGAGATACTGGGGGTTAGAACTTCAACATATGAACTTGAGGGGGACACAATTCAGCCTCTAACAACACCCAAAATAATTGAAATCAAGGTCCCAAAGAGATATTTGTGTGCCCATATTCATAGCAGCATTATTCACAATAGCCAAAAGGTAGAAGCAACCCAAGTGTCCATTGATCAATGAGTTGATCAACAAAATGCTGCATATACATACAATGGAATGTTATTCAGCCCTAAAAAGGAAAGAAATTCTGATATACGCTACAACATGGATGAAACTTGGGGACATTATGCTAAGTGAATTAAAACAGTCACAAAAAGATAAATAATGTATTCTACATATATGAGGCCCCTGTGAAGTTCATAGAAACAAAAAGTACAAGGGTGGTTGCTAGGGGCTGAGGAGAGGGAGGAATGAGGAGTTGGTGTCTAATGGGTATAAGGTTTCAGTTTGCAAGATGAAGTAGTTCTGGGAATTAGTTGCACAACAATGTGAATACACTTAACACTACTGAACTGTACACCTAAAAATCGTTAAGATGGTAAATTTTATGTTATGTACATTTTACCACGATTTTAAAAATTTTAAATAATAAGGGACCCCTGGGTGGCTCAGTCAGTTAAGCGTCCGACTTTGGGTCAGGTCATGATCTCACAGTCCGTGAGTTTGAGCCCTGCATCGGGCTCTGTGCCGACAGCTCAGAGCCTGGAGCCTGTTTCAGATTCTTTGTCTCCCTCTCCCTCTGCCCCTTCCCCGCTCATGTTCTGTCTCTGTCTCTCAAAAATAAATAAACGTTAAATTTTTTTTTAATTTAACTAATAAAATGACATAAATGTATATACACCTTGTACCATTGTTAAATTTCCTTGTTTTCAGATGGTACTATAATTATGTAAGATGTAACCATTTAGGGACACAAGGTGAATAGAGGAAACCTCTCTGTATTGTCTTTGCAACTTCCCATGAATCTATAATAAACTTCAAAGCAAAAAGTTGTTTTTAAATCGCACTTTTGTGTTTAAGAAGGAAGTTATAGACTGCCAATTCAATCTCTTGGACCAGCATAACAGAACTTCACGGAGACAGAGATTAAAGAGTTTATTTAACCACAGCCTGCCCATGAGGGTAACTTTGATCAGAAAGAAGGTCACAAGCTGGGACCCAGCAGGACCAAGTAGCCCATGTAATGATTATTACAAGTTATTAGCTGTCAAAGGAAAGAGAATCAACATGCTTTCTCTTTGGTACTGGGGCCTTGGTAATGGCTTCCTACTGAGAAGAGTTCCCAACAATAATTCTGCATGTCGAATGCCTCATTTACCCGACAGTAAACTATGAAGTATAGCCCAGATTCTCTTCCTGTATATCACTCAATATCACACTGTGAGGGCACAACTGACAGCATTGTTTCTAGCCAAGGCCAATTTGTAGTGGCAGGTTTTTGCCTCCAAACTCAGACATAAGATTTACCCCTTCCCTTGAAAAAAGATTGGTCTCCCTTCCCCCAAACTGGAGTCTAGAAACGTGTAAACGTTATGGGTGCAATCTGTATTAACCACCAATTCTCTCTTTTTTTAAAAAAAAAAAATTGTAACGTTTATTTTATTTTTGAGGGAGAGAGAGACAGAGTGTGAGTTGGGGAGGGGCAGAGAGAGAGGGAGACACAGAATCCAAAGCAGGCTCCAGGTTCTGAGCTATCAGCACAGAGCCCAGTGTGGGGCTTGAACCCAAGAACCACAAAAATCATGACCTGAGCCAAAGTTGGACACTTACCTACTGTGCCCCTCAAATACCAACTCTCTTAAGGAAGTCCCAACTTTTTTAATGACAAATTTGGAGGTGATATCTAGAACTTTATCTAGTTCTTTCACCTATGATTCAAATCTCAAATTTTCCACTGGAATGACTGCCTCTAGAAGAAATATTTTTGTTGCCTGGCTCTGAAAATAACTCACATAAGGCTAGTTAGAAAGAAAACTAAAGGAAGATCTCTTCTTTCAAGTTCATGTAACCAGGGTGGTTTCATAAGCTTTAAAAAATTTTTTTTAATGTTTATTTATTTTTGAGAGGGGGCAGAGAGACAGGGAGACACAGAATCTAAAGCAGGCTCCAGGCTCCGAGCTGTCAGCACAGAGCCTGATACGGGGCTCAAACTCACAAGCTGTGAGATCATGACCCGAACTGAAATAAGACACTTAACTGACTGAGCCACCCAGGCGCCCCTATTTCATAAGATTATAAAGGAGAAACATACTTCCCCATTGACCAAGAAAAAACATCCCGTAAAGTGCCCAATACCAGGGCCTAACAAAGACAAATAGATGACACATCTTTTTTTTTTTTTTAAGTTTATTTATGTATTTTGAGGGAAGGAGAGAGCGCATGAGGAGGGGAGGGGTAGAGGGAAAGGAAGAGAGATGGAATCCCAAGAAGGCTCCATACTGTTAGTGTGGAGCCCAATTTGGGGCTTGAACCCCGGAACCGTGAGATTAGTACTTAAGTCAAAATCAAGAGTCACTTGACTGAGTCACCCAGGTGCCCCTTGATGACCCAACTTGTGTGATCTCATAGCGCCATAGACTGGATGTTTGTGCCTCCCCCCCACCCAAAAATCATGTTTGTTACCAGTGGGTCTGCTTTGTGTGAATGGAGGTCTTGGTCCTTGGATTCTCCACGAGAAGATTTACATGGGGATCTGAGCTCAGAATAAGCCAACCAAGTGTAACTTGCCCCTAGGTTGTCTGGGAGGAACTGTGAGGTCCAGTGGAGTGGTCTCTAATGGAGGCTGTTTTCCAATCATTTGGGAAACTCCTCCCACAGGTTGGGAATGAGGGATTGACCTGACAAGGTTCTTACCAAACTGTCATGGAAACCTTTCTCCATGGGGCAGAGTGGAGAGCAGGGTGTATCCACAATGCATATGCATTATAAATTTTTTTTAATGTTTTCTATTTTATTTTTGAGAGAGAGAGACAGAGACAGAACACGAGCAGGGGAGGTGCAGAGAAAGAGAGGGAGACACAGAATCCAAAGCAGGCTCCAGGCTCTGAGCTGTTGGCACAGAGCCTGATGCAGGACTTGAACTCAGGGATGGTGAGATCATGGCCTGAGCCAAAGTCACCAATGGAGCCACCAACTGAGCCACCTAGGCTCCCCAATGCATATGCATTACAAAGAGTCTAGGGGCTACCCTGGGGCAGAGGTGAAAGAGGAGAGGGCATGTGCTGCACCTGTAGCTCTTGCTCTGTCAGGCCCAAGGTCTTGGAAGCCACAAGTTCAAGATAGTGAGCACCCTGGCTTTTAAAGTGGAGCTTACTTGTAACCATCCTGGCCTCCAGCTCATGTCTCTAGCGTTCCCCTTCAAGGACTTGGAACTCTGCCTTGGGGCATTCCTTCCACTGCTGTGTCTAGCTTCTACCTAATACGTTGAAACCAATTCCCCAGTGATGGTATATGAGGGGGGTGCTGCTGGGAGGTGATTAGGTCAGGAGCGTGGAGCCCTCACTAATGGGATTAGTGACTTTACAATGAAGAAGCAGGCTCTTGGCATCTTGGTCTCGGACTTCCCAGCCTCTAGAACTGTGAAAAATAAATCTGTTGTTTATAGGCCACCCAGCCTATGGTACTTTGATATAGTAGCCCAAACACGTAGCCTACATCAAAACAAAACAAAACAAAACAAAACAAAACAAAACAAAACAAAACAAACCCCAATAATATCTGGACTCTGATCACAGAATAAAAACTAATTTTTGTGTAAGTGTTCAAACTAAATACTATGAAATTCTTCTAAAGCCATTTTAGGGCCTGTCACAATAATGTGAAGTAGGCTTCCTTATCTTTCCATCTTCCAAACTATGTTCCCCCATAACAGCATTCAGTATGTATAGAATAATATTAATGATTGTTAAAAATCTTCTCTGCAGCAGGTACTTTAAAACATTAGCTCTAATGTTCTAACAACATACTCGGGAGGTATCATTAACCTGAAGTTATAGAAACAGAGGCTCAAAGAATTAAGTCACTTGCCCAAGTTCCACAGCAGAAAAGATTTCAACAAGAAAACAAATGTGGGCAGTAGTGAAGGAAAATAGAATTTTTAAAATGATATGTATGGATATGGCTGCAGCAAAAAGAAGGAAAATCATAGATATAAAAGGAAACTAAATTTTTAAGTGTAAATGATGGCAATTAGGAAAGGGTTTTAGTTTTCCATTGCTGCTAGAAAAAAAATTACCAAAAATTCGTGGCTTAAAACAACACACATTTATTATCTTATAGCTTTGGAGATCAGAGGTCCCACAGGATCTCACTGTGCTAAAAACAACATGTCAGCAGGGTTCATTCCTTTCTGGAGCCTCTAGGGGAGGATCCATTTCCAGGTTCTAGAGGCAGGCCTCTTTCCTTGGCTCATGGCCCCATTCTTCTATCTTCAGCCGTCAACATTAAGCCAAATCCTTTTTATGCAACCACCTCTCTCTAGTTCTTTCTCTTCTGCCTCCTTCCTCTTTAAGTCCCCTGTGATTACATCGGGCCCATCTAGATAATCCAGGATAATCTTCCTATTTTAAAATCAGCTGAGTAACAGCTGATTCCATGCACAACCTTAATTCCCCTTTGCGCCTGTCGACATCGTTGAGTGGCGATTATCCTGCCTACCACAGACAGGTTTGAAGACTATGGGATCAATTCATGCTACACAGACAAGTGGGCCTTAGGAATTCACTTTTCCGTTCTATCAGTATTTATTGTGTGCTTACAAAGCATCGGGAACTGTTCTAGGTGTGAAACCGGTAACCGAAGGGTTAACAAGAATACTAAGTGCAGCTGCAACTTCTTACTCAGACCTTTTCTCTTTTGCCTTTAAAACACCTGGACAGATGGATATAAAGGTATGGCCAGAGTAAGCTTGTGCTTTTCAAGCAGTGCTATTGCATCAAGATGAAGGAGTACTATCAAAGCTGCCTGAAGAAGTCAGGAAAGGTAGGACAGGATGGTGGGCCGATAGGAAGCCAGGATGAGCAAAATCAGCATTTCCTTGACTCTCCTTCTTCCGGGAGGCTTGCACTCCCGTCTACTTGTTAGGCTGCATTTCATAAATAAACACATTCCTTGCTGCATCCCCCATGTCTCAGAGATTGGTTTTACAGTATGTTGGGCATATAAACTTGGGTTCTGTTACAGGTGCTGCAGATAAAATAGAAAACAAGGCAGATTGGTCTGTGTTTTCACTGGGTTTTCAGTATAGCGCCCATATATTTATATTACATTAAAAAATCTGTTAAGATGAAACAACATAGCAATATAAATGACTTTCACTGAATATCTTTAGCCCCGTGGGCTCATAAGAGAAATTGTCCATTACTACCTTTTCTTAGTCTGTCCTTATTTGATTTGGTTTCAAGGTTATTTAATAGTAGTTCCCACAGTTTGCATTCCTTCTGTTTTCTGGAATAATTCATATAAAATAGGAATTATTTCTTTGAAAATTTGATTGAACTCATCTCTAAAACTGTTCAGGCCTGGGTTTTTGTTTTGTTGAAGTTTTCATTCTCAATTCAATTTATTTAATGGTTATTAATCTATTCAGGTTTCTGAGACTTTATGTTTTGCATATTTGTCAATTTCATCCAGGTTTTGAAGGTTATTGCTGCACCATCATTCATAATGTTGGTTTATTATTTCTTAACATTTTCTGTGTCTATAATTACTTCTCCCTTTTTATTATTCATTTTGTTTCTATGTATTTTCTCTCTCTGGGTTGGTTTGTTGGCTTTTCTCTTAAATTCTGCCAGAGGTCTATTAGGATTATCTTTGGTTCCATTAATAATCCCCAATATTTTTGGTTTTATTAATGGATTTTTTTGCCCTTATGCTTATTATTTCCCTCCTTGTTTTCTTTGCCGAACGTGTTGGCCTTTTGTAATCTCTTATTTCCTAGCTTATTTCTCTTGCATTTTCTTTTTTCTTAATTTTTTTAATGTTTATTCAGTTTTGAGAAAGAGAGACAGAATGTGAGCCGGGGAGAAGCAGAGAGCAAGGGAGACACAGAATCTGAAGTGGGCTCCAGGCTCTGAGCTGTCAGCACAGAGCCCGATATGGGGCTCAAACCCACGAACCGTGAGATCATGACCTGAACTGAAGTCGGACACCTAACCAACTGAGCCACTCAGGTGCCCCTGTCTCATGTCTTCAGTAAAATATACTTAGAGCTGTACATTGGTCTTTAGGTATTGCTTGTTGTGTTGCACAAATTTTCACACATGTTACTTTCATGTCATCTGTCCTAAATATTTTGTGATTATTCTCCTAATTTTGTCTTTAACTGAATATTATACTTTTAAATTTCCAGACTTGTGGGGTGCCTTGGTGGCTCAGTCGGTTGAGCATCCGACTTCGGCTCAGCTCATGATCTCACGGTTCATGGGTTCAAGCCCCACGTTGGGCTCTGTGCTGCCAGCTCAGAGCCTGGAACCTGCCTTGGATTCTGTGTCTTCCTCTCTCTCTGCCCCTCCCCTGCTCACGCTCTGTCTCTTTCTCTCTCTCTCTCAAAAATAAATAAACTTGAAAAAAACTAAAAATTTCCAGACTTGTGAGATTTGTCTCTCAACCTGATGTTGATTTCTAATTCTACTTCATTATGGTCAGAGAGAATAATTTGCATGATGTTGATTTCTTTGGAATTTATTGAGGTGGGTTTGTGTGTGTGTGTGTGTGTGTGTGTGTGTGTGTGTGTGTGTGTAATCTAGGTCATAGAAGATTTTTGTGAATGTCTCACATGTAATAAAAATGTATATCCTTTCTGGGCTGCAAAGGTCTAGATATTTCTATTAGTTTGCGTTCATCGTGATTATATTAATATTATCAATTATGAATTGATTTTTCTATTTGAGTTTCCGAGAAGGGGGCTATACTACAAATAGAATTAATTTATCTATTTCTCTCTATTGCCTTATCAGCTGTTGCTTTCTATATATGTTTATACATGTATTTCATGATCATTTTAAGATTTTAAGATTATCTTCTTGATCAGTTACTCTTTTTACTTGTATAGTTTGCTTCTCTTTATCCTTTCTGATGCATTTCACCTTGAATGAAATAGTGTCAGTTACTAAAACAACTTCTCTCAGTTTCTTATTGTGCATAAAATCTAGGATAGCCTTCTTAAATCATTAAATTCTATCTTTTTGTATTCTAATATTTTAAATGTATCTTTGTAGATTCATATTTCTTCTTGATTTCTTAATTAAACTGTCTTAGTTTGTGAGTTTTAGCCACTTAATTTTTTAAATAGCTGTTAAAGTTTATTTCTAGCTTCTTATCTTTATTTTTTTTCACCTACTCTACAATTTTAAAATTTACCCCCTTAGTTCAGTCTTCTGTATTTCTTTTACTTTCACATAGAACATTTCATTTCTGACCCTTCTGGGCATCAAATGTGTGGGATTTGTCTCCACACCAAGCAATCTGCAACACCAGCTGGGTGCCCTACAACTTAATTCTGATATTGTCTACATGGAGATAACATCGGATCCCACAGATTAAGGGCTTAGTCTCATTAGACTGCCCTCTCACTTTAGATGCCAATCATAATTAGTCCTCCAGTTATCCACAACTTCCATCCAACTTGGCTACCTACCAGAGGTTCTCATGGTCTCCTCCCCCTTGGATTCAATTATTTGCTAAAGTAGTTCAGAGAACTCAGGAAACATGTTTACCAGTTTATTAAAGAATATGATAAAGGATACAGATTAATAACCGGATGAAGAGATCACATAGGGCAAGTTCTGGGAGGGTCCCAGGCACGGCAGCTTCTATCCCAATGGAGTTGGGGTACATCACCTTTCTTGGAAATGGATGTGTTCAGCAACCTGGAAGTTCTCCAAACCCTGTACATTTAGGGTTTTTATGGAGGTTTCATCACATAGGTATGATCAGTTATTAACTTCATTACCTGCCCCTTCCCCTTTCTAGAGCATTCTGCTTCTAATCACATCTTGGTCTTTCTGGGGACCAGCCCTCATCCAGTAGACCACCCAGAGTCATCTCATTAAAACAAAAGACCTAGGAAATCACAAGGGTTTCAAAAGCTCTGTGTCAGGAAGTAGGGTCAAAGACCAAAAATTAGAACAAGAGATGTTCCCAGTGTTCTCATTACTTAGGAAATGGCAAGCGTTTTTTTTTTTTTTCAATATATGAAATTTATTGTCAAAATGGTTTCCATACAACACCCAGTGCTCATCCCAAAAGGTGCCCTCCTCAGTACCTATCACCCACCCACCCTCCCCTCCCTCCCACCCCCCATCAACCCGCAGTTTGTTCTCAGTTTTTAAGAGTCTCTTATGCTTTGGCTCTCTCCCACCCTAACATCTTTTTTTTTTTTTTTTTCCTTCCCCTCCCCCATGGAAGTGCAGGGCACTTCCCCTGTGCTGTGGTGTACAACTGGAGTTGGTGGGCGGGGCCGCAGTCAGACCTGATGTCTGCCCCCAGCCCACCGCTGGGGCCACAGTCAGACTGGTGTGTGCCTTCTCTTCCCCTCTCCTAGGGGCGGGATTCACTGTGGGGTGGCGTGGCCCATCTGGGCTACTTGTACACTGCCAGGCTTGTGGTGCTGGGGATCTGGCGTATTAGCTGGGGTGGGTAGGCAAGGTGCCCGGGGGCAGGAGGGGCAGGCTTAGCTTGCTTCTCCTTAGGTGATCCACTTCAGGAGGGGCCCTGTGGCAGCGGGAGGGAGTCAGACCCGCTGCCAGAGGGGTGGCTCTGCAGAAGCACAGAGTTGGGTGTTTGCGCGGAGGGAGCAAGTTCCCTGGCAGGAACTGGTTCCCTTTGGGATTTTGGCTGGGGAATGGGTGAGGGAGATGGTGCTGGTGAGCGCCTTTGTTCCCCGCCAAACTGAGCTCTGTCGTCCCGGGGCTCAGCAACTCTCCCTCCCTTTGTCCTCCAGCCTTCCCGCTTTCAGAGCAGAGCTGTTCACTTATGACCTCCCAGATGCTAAGTCCTGCTTGCTATCGGAACACACTCCGTCCGGCCCCTCCGCTTTTGCCAGCCAGACTCCGGGGCTCTGCTTGGCCGGCGGGCCGCCCCTCCGCCCCAGCTCCCTCCCGCCAGTCTGTGGAGCACGCACCGCCTCGCCGCCCTTCCTACCCTCTTCCGTGGGCCTCTTGTCTGCACTTGGCTCTGGAGACTCCATTCTGCTAATCCTCTGGCCGTTTTCTGGGTTATTTAGGCAGGTGTAAGTGGAATCTAAGTGATCAGCAGGACGCGCAGTGAGCCCAGCGTCCTCCTATGCCGCCGTCTTCCATGGTCGGAAATGGCAAGGTTTTTAAGAGCTCTGTGTACAGGACATGGGAAGAGACCAATACAGATATTCTTTATTGTTTTATGCCTCCTTTCCTGCTGACTTCCACTGGATTCAGGGAAATTCATCCTGCTGGAATGAAGTTATGGATTCTATTTCTACTCTTCTGGTGGTTTCCCCTAATTACTAAGACCCATTCTTTCCCCCATCAACTTCTCAAATTTATATATCTCTTTTTCATCCTCTCTTCCCTCTCAATAGGCATGCCAACCACATCAAGATAAGTACAGTAAAACCTTGGTTTGCAAGCATAATTCGTTCCAGAAACATGCTTGTCATCCAAAGCACTCATATATCAAAGTGAATTTCAAGAACCATTGGCTCAGTTGTGATCATGTGACATTCAGTGTCACATACTACTCATATTGCAAGACATTGCTCCTTTATCAAGTTAAAATTTATTTAAAATGTTTGCTTGTCTTGGGGCACCTTGGTGGCTCAGTCGACTGAGCATCCAACTTCAGCTCAGGTCATGATCTCAAGGTTTGTGGGTTCGAGCCCCATGTTGGGCTGGTCGCTGTCAGAATGAAGCCCTCTTCAGATCCTCTGTCTTCCTCTCTCTCTCTCTGCCCCTCTCCCATTCGCTCGCTCGTGCTCTCTCTCAAAAATAAATAAACATTTAAAAAAAATGTTTGCTCATCTTGCTGAACACTTGCAGAACAAGTTACTCGCAATTCAAGGTTTTACTGTATATTAGTTCCCAAGCAGCTTACTGCTCTCAGCTCCTCCACCTCCAGGCCCTTGTATCCTAAATAAACCCTCCCAATTTCCCCAGGGCAAGCCTCAGGATCCTGGCTCAACCCCATAGCACCAGCAGAGATCTGCCTCCCAATCTGGACAGACCCACCATGGAGCCTGCCAGTACTCAGGGGTCGCCTCCCTAGAGCTGGTGTTGGGGGGGACAGTGCGGACTTTCAGATCCCTGCCAGCCCCGGTTCTGTGCGCCAGCAGCATTCCTCCAGGTGACGTCACGTGGTGGTGGGAGGGTCCACTGTCTCTTGATTCCCATTAGCGCATGTCTCACCCAACCCTCTCTTCCTAAAGCAGCTCTTGGTAGGGATGATCTGGACACCATCGCACAGACCCTCCCTGTCTGCCCCACACAGCCCTGGGCTGGACTGTCGGGAGCTTTGTGTGAGACCTGTCAGGACATCACACCCTGCTCTCAACTCAAGGCCCTCGTGATCATTTTCATCTTTTGTTGAAAAAGGGAGAAGAACGTTGCACGCGGAAGAGGCAGGATTGTGCAGTGGTGGCTGAAGAGTGGACAGGAGCTTGAGTTTCAGTTTTCTTATGAGAAATTTTCCAGAAAGAATATTACACTGTGAAATAAAGGCAGAAAATAGCAATATTGTCCTGACAATAGCAGATCACGATAAAGAAGTATCAGTAGGGGTTTTCCTTCAGATTTTAGGACACTGTACAAAGGGCTAATACCAATCCTTCAATGGGAAGATACTTTAAAAAGGTACCTGTGTGGTTGTTGATTTATATAGTTAGACATAATACCTTGCCTCACCTAACTTGACTGGTGTTGACCCTCTCTGGCAGGGCTTACCTCAGCTTGCCTTATAGTGAAGCACTGATAATAACTATCCTTAAAAAGTTGAAGTTCTGACGTGAGGAAAGAGGAGATTTGTTTTGATTCATAGAGCACAGGAATGATCAGTGACTTGAAATACAGATATTTTTACTTTACTATGAGAAAGGATTTACCATTTAAAAAACCCTTTCATTCAATGATGTTGGAGGAAAGACTGACTTCTCTTTCTATTCTGTCTATAGAAAGTATTACCAAACTGTGGTCATTCAATGGATTATTTCTTTGAGGGTTCAAATGGAGTCTGGGAGATTTGATGGGGTGTGGTAAAGTGGAACCCAAACATCAGATGGGGATTGCACCTGATAACCTTTAAGTTAGTAATTAAGAGTGCTGGCTCAGAAATAAGACATACTTGGTCCAAATACCAGCATTTCCACTTTCTATCTATCTATCATGTACAGTTTTAAACTTCACGCCATGAAAGTTAGATACTACGTACATTGTTATTCTTAATTTTAATTGGAGTGTTAAGTCACTTACACTTAATGTAAGAATTGATATGGTTGGATTTAGTTTTATAATTTTATTCTGTGTTTCTTGTTTGTTCCATCTGTTTTTTGTCCTCTGTCCCTCTTTGCCTTATTTTGGGTTAAACATTTAGCCAAATACCACGCTGTGTGGGTGCAAGGTGAGACTCTGCCAGGCCCAGCAGAGAACAGCTGTTGGGGAACAGTAAGCTGAATAGAGATTCCAAAGCTTCTCCAGGGCTGGGAGACATAGGCACTTGGACCAGCCAGAATGGGGAGACCCCACAAAGCACCAGGCATTTAGTTGGCATCTTGGAGGGACTGTACTTTAGGAGTAGGGTTACTCTAAGCTTTAGAAAATGGCTATTTTATTTTATTTTTATTTATTTATTTATTTTTTTTTTTGTGGTTTGCTGAGACTTTTTATTGTGATTGGATGTTGGATAATGACAAGTGATTTTTCTGCATCTGAAATAATTTTTAAAAGATTAATGTGAATTATATTGATTGAATTTTAATCTTTTTTTTTTTTGAGTTTTTAATGTTTTTTTTTTAATTTTTAATTTTTTATTTTTTAATATATGAAATTTACTGTCAAATTGGTTTCCATACAACACCCAGTGCTCATCCCAAAAGGTGCCCTCAGTTCCCATCACCCACCCTGCCCTCCCTCCCACCCCCCATCAACCCTCAGTCTGTTCTCAGTTTTTAACAGTCTCCTATGCTTTGGTTCTCTCCCACTCTAACATCTTTTTTTTTTTTTTTTTCCCTTCCCCTCCCCCATGGGTTTCTGTTACGTTTCTCAGGATCCACATAAGAGTGAAAACATATGGTATCTGTCTTTCTCTGTATGGCTTATTTCACTTAGCATCACACTCTCCAGCTCCATCCACGTTGCTACAAAAGGCCATATTTCATTTTTTCTCATTGCCACGTAGTATTCCATTGTGTATATAAACCACAATTTCTTTATCCATTCATCAGTTGATGGACATTTAGGCTCTTTCCATAATTTGGCTATTGTTGAGAGTGCTGCTATAAACATTGGGGTACACGTGCCCCTATGCATCAGTACTCCTGTATCCCTTGGATAAATTCCTAGCAGTGCTATTGCTGGGTCATAGGGTAGGTCTATTTTTAATTTTCTGAGGAACCTCCACACTGCTTTCCAGAGCGGCTGCACCAATTTGCATTCCCACCAACAGTGCAAGAGGGTTCCCGTTTCTCCACATCCTCTCCAGCATCTATAGTCTCCTGATTTCTTCATTTTGGCCACTCTGACTGGCGTGAGGTGATATCTGAGTGTGGTTTTGATTTGTATTTCCCTGATAAGGAGCGACGTTGAACATCTTTTCATGTGCCTGTTGGCCATCCGGATGTCTTCTTTAGAGAAGTGTCTATTCATGTTTTCTGCCCATTTCTTCACTGGGTTATTTGTTTTTCGGGTGTGGAGTTTGATGAGTTCTTTATAGATTTTGGATACTAGCCCTTTGTCCGATATGTCATTTGCAAATATCTTTTCCCATTCCGTTGGTTGCCTTTTAGTTTTGTTGGTTGTTTCCTTTGCTGTGCAGAAGCTTTTTATCTTCATAAGGTCCCAGTAATTCACTTTTGCTTTTAATTCCCTTGCCTTTGGGGATGTGCCGAGTAAGAGATTGCTACGGCTGAGGTCAGAGAAGTCTTTTCCTGCTTTCTCCTCTAGGGTTTTGATGGTTTCCTGTCTCACATTCAGGTCCTTTATCCATTTTGAGTTTATTTTTGTGAATGGTGTGAGAAAGTGGTCTAGTTTCAACCTTCTGCATGTTGCTGTCCAGTTCTCCCAGCACCATTTGTTAAAGAGACTGTCTTTTTTCCATTGGATGTTCTTTCCTGCTTTGTCAAAGATGAGTTGGCCATACGTTTGTGGGTCTAGTTCTGGGGTTTCTATTCTATTCCGCTGGTCTATGTGTCTGTTTTTATGCCAATACCATGCTGTCTTGATGATGACAGCTTTGTAGTAGAGGCTAAAGTCTGGGATTGTGATGCCTCCTGCTTTGGTAGAAAATGGCTATTTTAGACTCATGTTAACAAACTAACAGCCTCAAAAGAATGAAGGTGATTGATTAGCAAATGAACTGCCTTCCAGGAAAAAAAAAAAGGCATGACTCTCAAAAGGAAGACAACAAAATCCAGATTCAACATAGAATCATCCACGTCCTGTGAGAAATGCAAAATCTTGGCATGAACAATTTCATCCAGCCACCCAACCCCCTTCACTGAGAGACTTGACCCAACTTCATCGTGACTTCTAGCCATGTCCCTGGGACAACCCAACAGGACTCAAGTCCCTGTCTGGGAAAACTCAAGGCTGCCAAAAGAATTTACTGTTTGTTCCAGCTGACACCTGGGATAGGCCTCTGACCTCCCTTTTCTGAGAGCATCTACTTTAGAAAATGTACAGTGGTTGATTCTTTCTCTGTGCCTTTGAGACAGACAAGAATCTTCTAACCCCCAGAGATGTCTTTTTCAAGGATCTGAGAGCCATTCCTTTGAAATGTAATCATCAAGAAGGATATGGCCCCTGCCTCCCAGGCTCTGTGACGGGATAGGGGCTGATGTTGGCAGACACAGATGGCTTAATTACACCCTTTGACCTCCTTCTGTGTTTTGCCTTTAGCACACTCCAGCCTTTAAAGGGCCTTCTGCCTTTTGTTTCAGAGGAGCAGAGCTCAGGTTACACTGGGGTCTCCCTGCTACTGCAGTAGTACTGAATAAAATCTGTCTTACAGCCTCTAACTAGTGTTTGAGACAACAGTTTAACAACTAGCTTTGTTTCTCTTTGACAGCAGCATACTATAGATAAAAAATTATGAAAGAGGCACACATACACACAAAAGCAGGAAATCGTGACACATTCTGAATATGTGTCACATATTCAAGACAATGTTGATCACAGATGATTGTACCTCCCAGCACTGGAGGACCTCTTGAATCACTGTTCTCTGCTGGGCCTCACGGAATCTTACCCTGCACACTTATGCCTTAGTGTTTGGGTCCCTGGGCAGGATTTGGAGGCTGCTTTCTACAGCTCCCTTCCCTCTGGGACCTGGCCCTACACATTCTCACCAATGCAGTATCTCTTATATCTCACAGATTCTACTTTTCCACACTGCAGTCTGGAATGTGCCCTAGGCAAAGAGCTACTAGAGCACCTGGGGGCTTATGTCCTGTGTTTCCCCTCTCTCAGCTTAACAGTCCATGCTGTGATCCCAGGTCTGAAAATAGCCTTGGGTCTTCTGTGCAGTTTTGCAGTTGCTTACAGTGGGAAGGCTAACCTAGAATCTGTTATGCCATCATGCTGGAAGCAGAAGTCAATTACTCTTGTATTAGAGAGGAGAAAATGGAAGAATGATAAGGTTGAACAACGCATCCAAAATCACACAGCAGTTTAAGTATCAGAGCTGGAATTCAGACCCGGGCAGTCTGACTTCAGAGCTCCTCATTTAATTACTGAATGAAAAATGGCCTCTATATACATGCAAGCTGTTTGGTTCAGTGTCAGGAGCATAGTATGTCCTTAACAAAGTGTAGCTGATTATTCTTAAAGACCCTAAATTATGAATTGGTATCAATCCTAGCTCTTCAAAACAGAAGATGGTCAATAGGACATTCGCACCACCACATGAGTTGGGATTCTTGATTAATACTAATCTTTACTACCGTCCTACCATTAGCAAATGAAAAATGGGCATTTGCTGAAGTCCTTTATTGCTTAAGTCCTGCTTATTTGCATGCACAAAATATTAAATCCTTAGTCGGCTTTTTTGCCATTAAATTCTGCCTTTATTCATTAGAAATATAAAGCAAAACAAATAAAACAATCCAAGCAATCAGGCATGGATGGGGACTCCTATCAATTTCAAATCAGTAGCTATTGTGCAGTAATACCTCCATCTGGCCATAAAGCAGATTGCAGCAGAATGAGGGCACAAGTTCACAAATGCAAATATTTGTAATAAAACCCTGCTCTTAATCTACCATCTAATATTTAATTCTTTTTTTAAAGTTTCTTTTTAGGGGGGGAGGGGCAGAGAGAGACAGAGAGAGAGAGAGAGAGAGAGACAGAAAGACAGAGAGAATCTCAAGCAGGCTCTGTGCTCAGTGCAAGGACCAATGTGGGGCTCAAACTCATGAACCATGAGATCATGACCTGAACTGAAATCAAGAATTGGGCACTCAACTGATGGAACCACCCAGGCACCTCTAATTCTTAATTCTTAATCTACCACTTAAATGAGTCTAATTTTCCATCTTCTATAAAAATTGATAATGAGACCTCTTTAAGCCCATGCCTTTCCTTGGTTTTAGCCCATATGCTTGAAAAGTTTGCCTCTGTCTTCTGCGCTTCCCCGCCCTTTTACTGAGATCTGTTAATTTCTTTCAAACTTCAGTTCTCTCTATTAGCACAGAATGCAATAGACACATGGCAGTTGTGCACTCACTCTGATTAACACAGGAAGGAGAACTAGTTTATTCAGATCATCTTTCCACTCCAATCTTGCCCCGGACCAAAATGGCCAGACAAGTAAACATGTATATATTCCATTCTATTGATGTGATATTCAAATTAATTGAGTAGCAGCTGGCAGATCATTGCACATGTTCTTTGTAAATGACCCTTTTGATAAATCCTAACCTTAAAAAACTCACAAAGGGAAATGACAAAATCAGGAAAAGGTAAATTAAATACATTAAATCAAGGCTTGCTTTACTGTTACCTTCCAACAAGCCCAAACCTTCCCTTCCTTTTTTCCTTTGCTCTTTTTAAAATTGGAAGTATCATCAATATATAGTATTATATTCATTTCAGAAGTATAACAAATAATTTGGTATTTTATGTATTGTAAAATGATCACAAGTCTAGTTAATGAGATTAATAATCATCACACATTAAAAATTTTTTTCTTGTGATGAAAACTTTTAAGATCTCCTCTCTTAGCAATTTCAAATATAGAATTCAGTATTCCTAACTACAGTCACTATGTTGTATGCTACATTCCCATGACTTATTTTATAACTGGAAGTTTGTAACTTCTGACCCCCTTCATGCATTTCACCTACACCCACGGCCCCCCCACCCCTGGCAACCACCAATCTGTTCTACATATCCATGAGTTGGACCAAAATTCCTTTTTTTGGTATCAGCTTTACTGCTGGGCAGAAAGCCATCATCATCTCCTATCTGTGAATAATTCTGAATATGCTGTCAAGCTAGTATTCAGAGTGGACCACATCTTCAATAATCTCCACAAGTTTGCAATTTTTCAGGTAAAGCTGTACTTTAATGTGTCCAAATAAATTCATTGTTCTCTCAATCTAATAAAAGCTTTTCTTTGTTCTAATACTCAGAAGTTGTCAGGCTGTGAATCTATACTTCTTAGAACTCATATTACAATATGGGGCTTTCATGATTTTTAACTGTTCTTCGGCCCTTGAAGTACACTGTTATTCTGGATGTAGGCTTACTCATGGTGGGCTTTGTCCTCACGTTAGGGTAATTTATATTTCATTTCTTACATATCTTTTAGATATCAAGAGGAATTTTTTCCAAATGCAAATATTCCTTGCCATGGGAGCACATACACAGATCACCCGCAGAGGCCCACTAAAAGAAAAAACTACCTACAAATTGATAACCAATCCTTTCTCTAGAATTATAATAAAAGGCAAACGATTTATCTAAAGAGAAACCGGAGTATTCCAGAGTTGTAATTTTGTATGATTTATAAATTACATGATTAATCTGATTTTTTCTATTAATATCTTTTCTCACTAAGCTATAGTCTATATCTTTGGTTGGGCTCCCGATGGAGCAGATGGAGAAGGAGACAGTGGGATTGGAGCAGGAGGTTTATTTAGCAAATGTTTTTGGGATCCTCATCTGTGGAAAGAATGGGAAGAAATGGGGATTGAGCAGAGGAGGAGTTGGTTTGTGATATAATCTCAACCAAGTTCTCAACTGACCCCATGGGAATCTCCGAAGCTGAATGGCCCTTCAGAATTGTCCCAAATTAGAGTAAGAGGGTCAGATCTTTGTTTGCCTGGCATTGGATTTAGCCTGCCAAAAGAAGTGGATGTGACTGACTTGAATGAAGTGACTCTTCAATTTCTAAGTTACTTCCAAGTTCTGATAGCCAGGGCTAGCATCGTGGATGTGCAACTTGTGTAGTTACACAGGGCTCCAAGCTTAGAAAGGCCTCGCTCTTAGTTTAATACTCTGCCATCTTTGTCTTAAAATTCTTAATTTTTTATCAGGGAGCCCCAGATTTTCATTTTGCATTGGGCCCCACAAATTATGTCATTGGTCCTTTACAGGGTTCTTCCTCTTGGGCACCCAGATTCTCTTTCAGTCAATGGGTCTGGGTCCAACAACTGGCTTGGGTCTGGAAACTGGATGAGGGATCATTTTTATTGAGGTGTTTGCTGTCAGCCTACTGATCATCCACCTTGATTTGACTGTACAGATAGAGCAGTACCCTTGCTAACTGACCATCTGTGTTACCATGTTCTATAGACCCTCTCCATATCTTTCAGGCTGGCATGCTGGACTGGCCACTTATCATAATTGCAGTTGTCAGGTTTCTAACAGTTATGTACTAACAGTTATGTACCCTCCATTAATTGGGGTCCTATCATGTCCCTTGCTATCAGTGAGCCCAAATGGGTATTTATTACATAATGTAATGTGGGTCAACACTGTATCCCAGAAGCCTGTTTTAGTGCTGGGCACATTGGTGTTCATAATTTATTAAACTCATATTATCATATTGGGCTATTGCTACCTTTGTCACTCTTCTATTCATCACTTGATGCCTATCATGTGTTAGAACTGATGCCTTGTTAGAACTGAGGCTATGGCATTGTTGCCTGCTCAAAGCCTATTTGGGAAATTCACCTAATGTGGTTAACAGGTAAAACTGATTATATGGGTTAAGAGCCTTAAGAAAATGGTGAACAAAATGGTATTAAAGATCACCTGATGGTGCAGCTCACTCCCTAGAAAGTCCCAACAGAGGGGACATTCGAACAGTATCTTTAAAAACACATGCTTCCTCCAGATCCAGAAAGCAGCAGAGAAAACAGTCAGCAGGAGGAGTAGGATTTCTGAGCACCTTATACTCAGACCTCATCATTTCATCAGTACTATTTAGAACCAAATTATAGTCCTTCCCGTTCTCCTCTCCACCCACCCCCCACCCCCCAACCAGGATCTTTTCTTTTTCCGATGCCTTATGAAATCTTTCCTCAACTTACCCTCTTCAAAGTCGGCATTTTGCTGTGCAGAAGTCTGTCATCTCTAAAGTTCATTGTGCCCCTTCTATATTCCAGAGCATTCATAAAAACCTAAAGTAGTCTAAACTTAATGACCCACAAGTTCCTGTTTATGCCTAAATTTGTTTCTAGACTGTGTATTCCTTAACTTCATCAAGAACAGATCCTTAGAATTCCATGGTTTAACTGATATGTATAGCTATAATATGAAAGTGTTCTTTACAGTTTTAAATAAGTTACATGCATTGGTTTTCCTTTATTGTTTTGTTCTTCTCAAAGGATTCTACTTAGGTCTGATTTTTTCCCAGACAGAAAAATACTTGTTACATACTTCCTGCTAGATTATCACTTGAGATTGTCAAAACCTACCTTTATCATTCAGCGCTCTCCTGCTCTGAAGCTTTCCCTGAGCTCTGAAAACAGGCCTGAGACTTCCATCTAATCTACAAAAGGAGCACTATCCACTGGTGCTGGCAGATGGACCGCTTGAGGTGTTAGATGATGATATATGGAAACATAAAAGGCAAAATTAAAATTTGCTCATGAAGCTTCTCTCTTAACCTTTCAATCATTCATTGCTTTGTTTGAAACATTCTTGCAATGGAATTGAGTTATAATTCAATTTTAAGTTTTTGGGTTTTTTTGGTAATCTTACTAATGCTTTTTCAACTGCTAACTCATCTACAAACAGTTATGTTGAAGAAAAAGACCAACTTGCAGTTGCTTAGAGAAAATATGGAAGTGATTCATCATGTATACATTTGTGAATTTTTGCTCAGGCCATAGGTTTTTTCCTCAACTTTGATCTTCAGAAGTACACTAGAGATACTTAAATAACAGAATATCCACATTATGTCACTCACAAGAATGGCTAA
Source organism: Panthera leo (assembly GCF_018350215.1). Classification (NCBI taxonomy): domain Eukaryota; kingdom Metazoa; phylum Chordata; class Mammalia; order Carnivora; family Felidae; genus Panthera; species Panthera leo. The sequence goes on from NC_056686.1 coordinate 165,502,204, forward strand.
AAAGAAGGGGCCAAAGTCAGGTCAGTAACACTTTAATAAAATGAACGGAATCTGTTATAACAACAGCTTTTTATTACATGGATTCAAATGAACGGCAGACCAATCATGTTCCCTGAAATTCAACACTCACATTCAACAGAGGCCTGATAGTGAGCTCCTCAACGCTTGTAGTTCTAAGGGGCTTCCTTCGAATTCCCTTTACAAAGCCTTGCGCAAAGAAGAGGTTAAGCACCAGTAAGAAAGACTGTTGCTAGCAGTAGTTTTAGTCTTCATCATCTTCATCATGGTCATCAACAACAAACATGCAATTTCTTCCTTCTATGTACATGGCATTGTAAAATGGGCGCTACACTCTGCCTATGGTACAAAGTTTATAAATACAATATACCAATACAAAGTTGAAGCCATTAAAAAGAGCTTAATAACTACCAGGAGATAATTAAATCTGGGGTGTTGATGGACTCTATGAAGAGATTTAGAAATGACACACAAACTCAAACATAGTAAACATTTTACTTGGGAAGGGGTGAAAGGGGGACTTCTTATGTGCTACGGGGGGTTTCTAAGTTGCTTCAGGCTTACTTTCTTTCTGCTATTATCTTTAAATACTGTAAAGCATTGTGAGCTGCGTCACTCTGGGCATTGCCACAGGAGATCCCGGAGCCATGACAGACTGTGATGGGACTGGTGGATAGTTCAGCGAGACACTGATACTGTCCATTGGCACTCAGCTCTTCTGCAATGACATTCAAACGGGACAGTTAAGACCAAGTGGATAGAAAGCAGATTCTCTGTGAAAGCAAGGTTTTACTATTGTCTTCCTTTAGAGACCCATGGTATAGGACTCTGCTTCCTCCACATCTTTATCATCCTTATACAAACAGACACCAAAACACAACTGATCAACTCCAGTAGCTCTCAAACACAACTGGGCTTCATAACCACCTGACGGAGCTCAAAAGAAATGCAGGCTCAATCAGACACACAGGGCTAGGGGTTGGAGTGGCCAGATTCTTGCATTTCCTCTTAAGAGCTCCCAAGGCAATTCTAATGTGTCTAGTTGAACAGTGTTTGCAAACTGAACCACAGTGACTTTTTTAGAGAGGAAAAAACCATTTGCTAGAGAACTAGAGAGATTGTCTTCTTCCCTATGAAGTCTAGAGTTACTTTCAGTAGACATCTGAACCAGGAAATACAGGGTTCAGAGCAAGACTTCTCTCTTGCCTTCAATGTTCTTTTGTTATACATCTATGCAGATAGTCTAGTTCCATACTGCATATGGGTTAGGGTGTTTTAAAAATACCTAAACTCAGGAAACAAATGTTCTTCTCATCAACGGATCAATCACTGTCACTAAAGACGGTTAGATGACACAAGGGAAAGAGAAACAGGTGAGTTACAATTTGTTAAAAGTGGTCATGATTAAACGCTATTTCAGCTAGAGTCCATATAACAGGAAACATCCAGATACAGTGGAATGACTTCATGTGTGAAGAGGCTTTCTAGTGCTGGCGTTGAGGCTCTTTTGTTTTCTTTTAAATTGAGGTAAAATTCACATAACATAATGCTAACCATTTTAAAGTGAACTATTCAGTAGCATTTAGTACGTTCAGATATTGTGCAACCACCACCTCTCACTAGTTACACAACATTCACAACATTTCATTTCCCCCAGAAGAAACACCAGATACATCAAGCAGTTGCTCCCTGTTTTCCCTCCCCTGAAGCTCCTGGCAACCATCTTGGATTAACCTACCCTGGGTATTTGATATAAACGGTATCATACAACATGACCCTTTTGTGTCTGGCTTCTTTCACTTAGTATGTTTTCGAGGTTCATCCATGTTGAAGCATGTAGCAGAACTTCACTTCTTTTCATGGCTGAATAATAATAATTGCATGTATATCCCACGACTGATTTATCCATTCATCTGCTTATGGACATTTGAGCTGTTTCCACCTTTTGGCTACTGTGAAAAGTACTACTATGAACATGTGTGTACAAGTATTTGTTCGAATACCAGTTTACAATTCTTTTGGGTATATACCTAGCAGGATTGCTAGGTCATATGGTAACTCATTCGAAGAGCAGCAAAATTCCTGTTTTCCACTGCAGCTCAACCATTTTCCATTCCCACCAGCAGTGAGGAATGCTACAATTTCTCTACATCTTTGTCAACATTTGTTATCTTCTATTTTCTTCATCATAGTCATCATCCCAGTGGGTCTGAATTAGTACCTCACTGTGGCTTTGATTTGCATTTCCCTGATGACTAATAATAGTGAGATCTTTTTGTATGCTTGTTGGCCTTTTGCATATCTTTTTTGGAGAACATTTAGGTTCTTTGGAAGGTAACTGCATGGACGTTAGGCCAAATTAGGGGCGCCTGGGTGGCTCAGTTGGTTGAGTGTCCAATTTCAGCTCAGGTCATGATCTCATAGTTCATGAGTTTGAGCCCTGTGTCAGGCTCTGTGCTGACAGCTCGGAGCCTAAAGCCTGCTTCGGATTCGGTGTCTCCCTATCTCTCTCTCTCTGCCCCTCCCCAGCTTGCTTTCTGTCTCTCTCTCAAACAAATAAACCGAATTAAAAAAAAAAGGCCAAATTAGCTGTGGTTTTTAGATTGCTGTTCTATATTTACAAGAACTACTTAGTTCTTAAAATTGGTAAGATTCGTTTTAAAGGCATCATTAATTCATAATCTCAAAGGCCATCTTAAGTTTCCTTCTTTTCCCAGATTCAAAACTATCCATAGTCCTATTCATAACATGGCTTATTCATCTCTGTATCTTAAACACTCAACAAAGTGTAGATACTTACAAATATGTTTGTGGGAGATGCAGGAGAGAAGCATCAAAGGAAAAGACTTCAAAAGGGAAGGGCTGGAGAAGGTACAAGGCCTTAGGACATGGTTTTTTTTTTTTTTTTTTTTTTTTTTTAAACGTTTATTTATTTTTGAGACAGAGAGAGACAGAGCATGAACGGGGGAGGGTCACAGAGAGAGGGAGACACAGAATCTGAAACAGGCTCCAGGCTCTGAGCAGTCAGCACAGAGCCCGACGCGGGGCTCGAACCCACAAGCTGTGAGATCATGACCTGAGCCGAAGTCGGACGCTTAACCGACTGCGCCACCCAGGCGCCCCTTTTTTAAAATTTTTTTTTTTTTAAACGTTTATTTATTTTTGAGACAGAGCGAGACAGAAGGCCTTAGGACATGTTTACATAGCTGACCACTGCTGCTGCTGCATAAGGAATGCCTAGAGCCATTAACATTGTCCAGGGCGGATCCTCCTTCACACCTGACCCTTCCTAGTGTTGTAGAAACCAATTAACTCGAAATTCAACCTTGAAAAGCTAAGCCATTAGACTGATTAACACACTTGCTTAGCTGACTTTATGCACGTAGTCTTTAGCAATTATCCTAATAAAAAGAAGCTTCATTCTGGGGGTCTTCATTCTGACTCAAGTATGAGGACCTTCACTTAACTGCACTTTGTTTGTGGACTCATCTTTTGTGACTCCGGCCATACTCCCTGCAACATATTTATTGAATGAATCGTCTCCCATCAGCCATCTTTTCTGACAATGTGTCCGTACTAAATTCCCAGGTTCTGCATCATTTTCAGTATATTAAGATACTGCACTCGGGAAGTAGCAGACAATCAGAAGTTCTTTAAGCATCTAACCACCACAGCTAACAGCTCCTTCAAGCTAGGTCCCCATAGCCCACTGGGGATGCTATAAGGGATATCAAATTCTTCACATATTACACATGTTAAGTCAAGACACCAAACGCACATGCACACAGGCCACAAACACAGGTTGGCTTTATAAAGCTAATTAAAATCCAAACTGACTTGCTATGTAATTTGTCCACGTTTGTCTATCTAAGTGATTAAGAGCTCGAAGAAATCTAGAATAGCTGGGATGGAACAGAGTTATAAAGTACTTGTCCCCACTGATATCCTTGAATGGGCATATGGTGACAAAGTGGAGAGAAGGGGTCTGGCCCCCACAACCTTGGTACTTGTTCTAGAAGTGTGGGTGCCTTTTTATTTGTCAAGCTCTCCATCAGGGCTAGTTTAATAGACACAGTATCTGTGTCTAGGGGACTCCTCCCCTAATCTGACTCTACCACTAACTAGCTGTCATCTCAGGCAAGTTTCCGAACCTCTCCTGTGCCTTACTTTCTTTCCTTATATGTAAAAATAATAGACCTATTTCACAGGATTAGTTTGAGAATTCAGTTAAGTTGAAATATGTAATATCCCCACAACAGTGCCTGGCCTATAATAAAACTATAAATATGAGCTACTGTTTTTATTATTACAACTGTATAGATGATAGCTATTAGCATTATTTATAAGAATGGGACAGACAGATCAATGATAAATATTATTATTCTAATTATATATATGTATAAAATATGTATTTATTATAAATAAAAATGTATTTATAAATGTATGTGTGTGTGTGAAAAAATATATATATTTATATATATTATATAATATATATATTTATATATAATATATATAATATTAATATATATAATATATAATATATATTATATATATATATTTATATATAAAAAATATATATATTTATATTTATAATCCCTGGTCAATGAAATAAATTATAACACAGGTTTTGTTTTTCAAATACTTTTTAAAAAGAAACAGGTTTTGAGGTAAGCTAAGGAAAAAAATCATACCTATATCCAAATATGTTATATTAAAACCTTGTTCCTTGGCGATTTCACTAAGCAGCTGGATGTAATCTGTATTTGGAATACTGAGGAGGCTTCTTTTCAGTAAGTTGATCTTTTCACCAGGAGAATTCCTCAAGGAATGCCAAGTACATCCTAAAGAATGTCCTACTACATTTGTCTGAAAAACAGAGATGAAAATTAAGACTTTTAACTCTGACTGGGCTCTAATGCTATGATATAATTAAAAGTATTTATTAGGCACATTTAATACTCTACCAAGAGAGCGTGTTTAAATGGATACCATTTGGTTAAACTTCCCATTTAAAGTAGACAACACCAACAAGGACACTCTTAACAAATACCACAATGTTACAGAAGAAAGAAACACATACAATAATATACTGGAAGTATTTAAAAATACTTTTGTGTAGGACAAAGGTCTCTCCGCCAAATTTTCTGATGGCCACATTAAGATGTGTGTTAAAAAAAGATGTCTTAAGAAATTTAAGAGCAGTATAAACCAACCTGCAAATAACTGAATCTGCCTAATGGAGCAATTTACAAATTAAAATAAAAACCAATGTTCTTATCTTCATGATTTCCTGTATTAAATACCAACCAATCATTGTAACTAACAGCTGTAGAGCAGAAAACAAACTGTAGAAAAGGTGCGATGTGCAAGTTAGGTTTGAGAAGAACAAGTCATTCAAATGAAAGGAAGGACGTCTAAAAGTTCTTATCAGACTTTTCCCAGATCCCAACCGAGCTTATGGTTTTTGTTTTCTTTTTTCCCCTTTTTTCTCCCTTATATCCATCCCTTTCTACCATGTTCGTTTATTTTTCTCAAATTGCTTTCATATCGTACGCCAAAAACAAAGTAGGGCAAGCTATTCTTAGTCTTATTTATTTTTAAAATTTTATTTTTTAATATAACTTGTCAAGTTGGCTAACATACAGTGTATACAGTGTGCTCTTGGTTTTGGGGGTAGATTCCTGGGATTCACTGTTTACATACAACACCCAGTGCTCATCCCAACAAGTGCCTTCCTCAATGCCCATCACCCATTTCCCCCTCTCTCCTATCCCCTCCATCAACCCTCAGTTTATTCTCTGTATTTATGGTTTGCCTCCCTTCCTCTCTGTTTATAACTATTTTTTTTCTCCTTCCCTTTCCCCATGGCCTTCCGTTGTTTCTCAAGTTCCATATGAGTGAAAACATGTATCTGTCTTTCTCTATTTCACTTGCCATAATATCTTCCAGTTCCATCCATGTTGCTGCAAATGGCAGGATTTCATTCTTTCTTATTGCCAAGTAGTATTCCATTGTATATATAATCACACCTTATTTCATCAGTTAGACATTTAGGCTCTTTCCATAATTTGGCTATTGTTGAAAGCACTGCTATAAACATTGGGGTACATGTGTCCTTTTGAATCAGCACTCCTGTATGCTTTGGATAAATTCCTAGTAGTGCCATTGCTGGGTCATAGGGTAGTTCTACTTTTAATTTTTTGAGAAACCTCCACTCTGTTTTCCAGAGCAGCTGCCCCAGTTTGCAGTGCAACAGTGCAAGAGGGTTCCCATTTCTCCACATCCTCACCAACATCTGTTGTTGCCTGAGTTGTTAATTTTAGCCACTCTGACTGGTGTAAGGTGGTATCTCAGTGTAGTTTTGATTGGTATTTCCCTGATGATGAGTGATGTTGAGCATCTTTTCATGTGTCGGTTGGCCATCTGGATGTCTTCTTTGGAAAAGTGTCTATCCACATCTTCTGCCCATTTCTTCACTGGATTATTTGTTTTTTGGGTGTTGAGTTTGATAAGTTCTTTATAGATTTTGGATATTAACCCTTTATCTGATTTGTTGTTTGCAAAAATCTTCTCCCATTCCATAGGCTGCCTTTTAGTTTTGTTGTTTCCTTCACTGTGCAGAAGTTTTTATGTTGATGAGGTCCCAATAGTTCATTTTTGCTTTTGTTTTCCTTGCCTCCAGGGACATGTCTAGTAAGAAGTTGCTGTGGCCAAGGTCGAAGAGGTTGCTGCCTGTTTTCTCTAGGATTTTGATGGTATCCTGTAGGTCTTTCATCCATTTTGAGTTTGTTTTTGTGTTTGGTATAAGAACATAGTCCAGCTTCATTCTTCTGCATGTTGCTGTCCAATTTTCCTGACACTATTTGAAGAGACTTGTCTTTTTTCCATTGGATATTCTTTCCTGCTTTGTTGCAGATTAATTGGCCATACATTTGTGGGTCCATTTCTGGGTTCTCTATTCTGTTCCATGGATCAGTAGGTCTGTTATCATGCCATTAATATACTATCTTGATGATTACAGCTTTCTAAAACAACATGAAGTCTGGGACTGTGATGCATCTAGCTTTGGTTTTCTTTTTCAACATTATTTTGGTTATTCAGGATCTTTAAATAGAATTTCATATTCCTTAGTTGGAAATTTAAAATTTGGTTTTTAAAAAGTATCATTCTTTGATATAGTAATTGCAATAGGAACAAATATATAATGAAAAATAGTCTCTTTTGCTTACTATCTCTACCCAGGAAACTTATGTTGCCCTCCCCAGAGGTACTTAATGTTGAAACATTTCTTCAATATCCTTCTATAACTGTTCTAAATTCAAGCACACATAGTCTTCTTTTCAAACAAAAATGATAGCTTACTCTTCTACATCTTGTTCATTTTTCTCATGTCAATGCACATATATGTACTATATTTATCTTACCAGTCTTCAATTATGGGTTTTAGGTTATTTCTGATTTCTTGCTTTTACTAACAATGTTACAATAAAACTCTTTTGCACTTGGATGTCTTTACCTGTAGGATGATTTCTAGAAGTAGAACTGAGTCACAGAACATGTATGCTTTTAATTTTGATAAATACTTCCAGACTGATTTCTAAACCAATTTATACCTCCATCAACATTCTTGGAGGGTGCTTGTTTTCAGATACCCTCGCCAACAGCAGGTGCTATCGAACTTTGTAGGTTTCATCAATCTAAAAGGTGAAAATAGTATCTAGTTTAATGTCCATGAATGAAGCTGATCATTTTTTTTTTAACCATTTGTATTTCTTCTACAGGGTTATCTTTTTTATTGATGTGTAAGAGCTTTTTATGTGGTACAGAAAACAGTCCATTTATAGATCAGTGTTCCAAATAATTTCTTCTTATTCTTAGATTTACAAATTTTACTGCCATATAATAATAGGTTTTGTGTAGTCAAATTTATAAATCTTCTACTACTTTATAGCTTATAGGTTATACTAAAATATTTTTCCCTATGCTAAGAATTTTAAAAAGGAAAGCTCTTCCAAGTTTTCTCATACTTGGTTTCAATTCTTATGGTCACACTTTTTTTGTTTTTTTAATTTTTTTTTTTTTTTACACATTTATTTATTTTTGAGAGACAGAGAGAGACAGCATGAGCAGGGGAGGAGCAGAGAGAGATGGAGACACAGAATCAGAAGCAGGCTCCAGGCTCCGAGCTGTCAGCACAGAGTCCGATGTGGGGCCCGAACCCACGAACCGTGAGATCATGACCTGAGCCGAAGTCGGACACTTAACCGACTGAGCCACACAGGCGACCCATGGTCATACTTTTTTTTTAATGTTTAGTTTTGAGAGAGAGAGTGAGAGCAGCGGAGGGGCAGAGAGAGAGGGAGATACAGAATCCAAAGCAGGCTCCAGCTCTGAGCTGTCAGCACAGAGCCTGTCAATTCTTATGTTCACATTTTTGATCCATCTGAAATTTATTTAGATATAAGGAATAAGGGAGCAACCTAAATATGTCACACATGCCCAGGTATATACAGCTTCCTCTCCTTTCCTTCCTGCAAATGTGGCTGTTAAATTACTTCTACATTATTTATTGAATAATCCATCCTCTTGCCCATTGATTTGAAATCTCACTGTTATCATATCCTATACTCCTATATGATTATGGTCTATACTTGGGTTCTCTATTTTATCCTTTGTCTATTCCTGTACCGGTACGTGTTTTATCACTATAGATTTACAGTATATCTGGTAAGGTATAACCCCACCTTCGGCACTCTTTCTTTTCAGTTTTCTTGGCTATTCTTGAGAGTTCATTTTTCCAGATAAATGCAGTAAAGCTGTATTGAGATCCAAAGTGAATTCCAGTAGATTTTTTGTTTGCTTGTTTGTTTGGTTTTTAAAGTTTATTTATTTTGAGAGACAGAGAAGGAGAATGAGCAGGGGAGGGGCAGAGAAAGAGGGAGAGACAGAGAATCCCAAGAAGGCTCAATGCTGTCAACCCAGAGCCTGATGGCTTGATCTTATCAACAGGGAGATCATGACCTCAGCCCAAATCAAGAGTCAGATGCTTAACCAACTGAGCCACCCAGGTGCCCCAAATTCCAGCAGATTTTGAGACTACATTACCTTCTTAAGTACTATATTAACAATATTGAGTCTTCCTATTGTTAATAAAGAAACAGCTTTACATATATTCAATTTCTGTTAAATCCTTCAGTAAAGTTTTAAAGTTTTTTTCACATGGGTCCTGCACATGTCATTTTACGTTCATTCCCTGGCACATTATCCTCTTTTCTATTGTTGAAAATAAGATCTCTTTTATTCTACCTCTTAATATCTATAAATAAACTGTTGATTTTTTTCAAGTACACTTTAAAAAAGATTTCTATTTTACTATAAAATGATCAATGTTACCAAGCTCCATAACTTTTGTTAAGTAATACACACACACAACAAAAAGTCAAATAGTACAGAATTATAAAAGCAATAATCCTGAGCTTTGCTCCATCCCTACCTTTGGTCCCCTTTCCAGAAGCAATTTTTAAGTATCCTCTTTAATTATTGTGGTGGTTACTTTCATAACTGTAAATAATATGAAAAGCTATTGATTTTATTTATTAATTTTATGATCAATTACCTTGATAAATTCTCTTATTCTAGCAGATTTTATAGGAACACAATCATATTATTTTCAGTTAATGATCATTTATATCTCCTTTTTTTGATTTTCAACCTCTTATTGTTTTCTCTTGTCTAATTATATTGATTGGTACCTCTATAACAAGGTTCAAAAAATGCCATTAGTGGATATCATTGTCATATTTATGAAATTAATGGGAAGGGATGTAATAAGTAAATACATAACTATGATTTTGATTTTTTTTTGAGGTATATATTTTGAATCACAATAGGGATATGTTAATAGTGTTTATCAATGATCGTCAAGTATCTTTTTGGCACCCATTGGGAAGATTGTTTTTCTCTGACCCATTAATGTGATTAATTATAGTAACAGATTTACTAACCTTGAAATATCCTTGCATTCCTGAAATAAACCCAACCTCTCTATGGTATATTATTCTTTTATTGTTCCACTGAATATATTACTAAGGTTTTTCACTATAAGGGAGATTAATCCATAATTTTTTTCCATCAGGATTTGCTATTGTCAGGTTTTGGTGTTAGTGTTATTGTTGTTTTTGAAAAATAAATTTAGAAGCTTCCCCTATGTTATAGACGTATTGCCTGGAAGAGTTTAAATGGCATTGGAAATTACCTCTTCCTTGAAGATTTAACAGAATTCACCTATAAACCAATCTGTGCTTTGTGATTCTGGTGTCATCTCTGATCCAATTTTAAAAGAAGTGGGTGCAATGTTTTATGTTTTTCTATTAAAAAGGTAAAACCAAAATCATATTAATGTGTATGTCTTTGACTTTTTTTCTCTAAGAATGAGCCCTTATTTTATCATAAACTTGGCACTGCTATAATCTTCACGTCTCATTCCCTACCTCATAAACACTCAGATAATGAATGTACCACAAGATGTATCTATCTCTAAATATCAGAATCACAAGTAATATGTCACGTGTAGCCTAACCTCTTAAGCTTTACATTTGTTTGCCCAGCTGCCTACTATCTTTACTTAACATATTCTACAAACATTTCAGATTCAATACATTCTGCATTTAACTTACTATCTTCTCCCCCTTAAATCCCACTCATCTTCTGTGTTCCCCATATTATTAAATGGTGCCATCATCTACTCAGTTGCCAATCTAAAAATGTTTATTTCCCCCGTTTTCCTTACTCCCCACATCCAATCAGTTACCATGCCCCATTCACTTCGGTTTTCAAAATAATTTTTACACACTGACCATTTCAACTGCCACCAGTGTAGTAGAGGCCACCATCATTTCTCATCTGTTTTCTGTAACAATATTCTAGCATCTAAGACTTAGTCACTCACCACAGTGCAGCCGGTGATTCCACTTCTAATCCTGTCTTTCCCAGATTAAAATTCCTATGATTTTGCTCTGCCCTCAGGATAAAATTTAATCTCTTTACTATAATAGTCCCTTCCAGATTTAATCCCTCTTTGCCTCTCTGGCCTGACTCTTTGAGACACTCTCCTCCAAATTTATGCTCTATCCACACCAAATTATGTAGGGTTCCCGGATGGCATATAATGTATTACTCCTAGGTGTCTGTACGTGCTTTTTTTTTTCCTCTTTGGGTTTCTTTTCTCCTGTTCTCATCCTAAGGTCTTGACTTAGATATTACTTCCTGCAAGAAGTCTTCCTGAAACCCCTGGTCTTGGCTGGATCCTTCTCCTATGTTCCCGAGCACCCTCTCTATGGACCAGTTTGTTGGGGTCTTTTCTCTTTCAGTAGGCTACAAATTCCCTAGGGGCAGAAACTGTCTTATTCACAGTATGCACAGCACTTGACACAAAGTTTGGCACACAGTATGAGCTCACTAAATGTTTGGTGAGTGGATAAATGAATGAATGAACAAAGGCATGGGAGTGCATTGTTAATTTGAAGGCAAAAATGGCACTACTGGCCTATCATTTTAGAATCCATCATATGATTTCGAATTTGATTTTGTCTCCCAAGCCCTCTCACCTAGTCACCCCGTGACAGCTAAAACTGGGGTGGTGTAGAACTCAACAGTGAGGAGATTTTTAAAAATTGCAACTCTGAGGTGTCTATACAAGAAGGAATCTAGGGAAGTTTCCTACAGTAAGAGCTACTTAATCACATTGACATCATAGGTGTCTTGATCATTACTCACTAAAGAAATGTGGTTCTCCGGAGAAATATTGCTGAATTTGGCAAGAAACTTCTCAGCAGCGTTTCTCTTGGCTTGTTTTTTTGATGCCCCCTTTCCTAAAAAAAAAAAAAAAAAAAAAAAAAAAAAGTAGGTTTAGGAAAGAAATTAATGTCCACAGAGAATAATCAGATGTGTAAAATGTTGTTTTTGATGATTTTTATACACTATTCTTTTGCTGACCTGCCATCTTTGCTTGTTGTACCTCATACAACTGTTAATTCTTACATTTCTGAAGGCACTTCTTTGGCAGTTTATCTTTAATAAACTTTAACTATCTTTAATAGTTATATTTTGTGTTTGGAACAGCTCTATTTCCCTCTGCCTAGCTTCAATGAATCCCATTTGGTTTAACTGTGACCAAGCATTCAAATTTATCAAGGTACGTTTGAATTGTAACTCTTATCTCTTGATGCCGACTTCTTGCTTGTAAACTTCTATACACTGACAACTGTGTGGAATTTTTTTAACATGAATAAAAAGGGCTTAGGGAAGATAACTGCAGTTGAAAGACATCATAAGTATCATCTACTTCCATCTTTTTTTTTTTTTTTTTTTTTTTTTTAATTTTTTTTTTTTCAACTTTTTTTTTTTTTTTTTTTTTATTTTATTTTTGGGACAGAGAGAGACAGAGCATGAACGGGGGAGGGGCAGAGAGAGAGGGAGACACAGAATCGGAAACAGGCTCCAGGCTCCGAGCCATCAGCCGAGAGCCTGACGCGGGGCTCGAACTCACGGACCGCGAGATCGTGACCTGGCTGAAGTCGGACGCTTAACCGACTGCGCCACCCAGGCGCCCTGGGCCTCACGTTTTAAATCCATAAAATAAAAAGATGGAAGTAGGGGCGCCTGGGTGGCGCAGTCGGTTAAGCGTCCGACTTCAGCCAGGTCACGATCTCGCGGTCCGTGAGTTCGAGCCCCGCGTCAGGCTCTCGGCTGATGGCTCGGAGCCTGGAGCCTGTTTCCGATTCTGTGTCTCCCTCTCTCTCTGCCCCTCCCCCGTTCATGCTCTGTCTCTCTCTGTCCCAAAAATAAATAAAAAACGTTGAAAAAATTAAAAAAAAAAAAAAAAAAAAAAACGTGAGGCCCAGAGGGATTAGTGATCGGCCTACCTTTGCACACCAAGGACTGCATCAAGCATGGGAGCTGAAGTTCCCACTTCTGGTTCAGTGCTTTCTGCATTGGTCCACACTGCCTCTCAAGGGCAAACAGTTGCTTACTATTTGAAACTACTATCTAGCCAAGGTAAAATTTCATTTCATGCCATTTTAAGAATGATAGAAACAGGCTGCAGAAGTGAAAATAGGAACCCTCACTAGTGCTCTATTAAGAGACTTTTTCCTTGTAGTTTCTGGCCTTTTACAACATGGAAGTTGCTATCATTCAAAAGGATGATTTCTACTTTATTTTTATCTCACGCTAGTTTTTGCCACCTAGACTCTTATTAATCATCTTGTCTTCAAATGTGATCTTCTTCTAGTCCTCCAATCTTCTACAATAGTTGTTGAAATTCCTAAGAGGTTCACTATTGCTTTTTTCTAAAATGATTTTTAAGTCACTAACACATCAGTGCAGACTGTGTAAAGGGTCAATTATTTGCTACTTTCCATTACAAGATTTTCCATGATTCTGAAAAATATCAAATTAATAAGTATAAGAATTCTTTAAAAAAATTTTTTTTAATGTTTATTTATTTTTGAAGGAGAGAGAGACAGTGTGAGCAGGGGAGGGGCAGAGAGAGAGAGGGAGACAGAGAATCTGAAGCAGGCTCCAGGCTCTGAGCTGTCAGCACAGAGCCCAGCACGGGGCTCAAACTCACAAACTGCGAGATCATGACCTGAGCTGATCATGATCGGACGCTTAACCGACTGAGCCACCCAGGCGCCCCTGAAGTATAAGAATTCTTAAGCCAAATATTTAACTTAAGTTCAATTGCAGAACGAGACAGTAGAACAGGAGTGTATCAATTTTTCCCCACAGAAATATTTGAAAGGAAATCACAACAGAAATTTCTATAGTCATTCATCATGTAAAAGTATTTCAAATGTCTTCAGTTTTAAGAGAGTAAAAAGAAGTAACTACCAGTTTCCATAAATGACTCGAGCCTGCAAATTGTGGTATATTCTCTCTTGTGAGCAGGTCCTCCCTCTTGGGAAAGGGTATATTCAGGAAGTCTCCAGCCATGATGAATAGCCAATTCCTAGAAAGTGGAGATGCGGCTTTAGTAGTAATTTTTCTATGCAATGGCTTAATCACATAAACGATAGTCTTTCATGATTTTGATCCCATTTCTAAGTTTGAAAGGAATAATGATATTCTGCAATGAAAAAATGGGGGAAGACCCTACATTCCCCATAAATACTCCAGCATTTTATATCTTGCAAGCCCACAATACTAAAACTGAAGCAGTTTACTGCTAGGAAGGAATGGTGTTCTTCCATTAAGCCATAGAGAGCCAATATCAAAGAGCTCATAGAGAAAGAGGAGCTACTATTGCCCTCTCGGGGAACATCAGTGAGGACATCTACAGGTCTCACTGTCATTCAGTTCCTAATGCCTCTCTTTCCTAGTTATAGACTTCCTGCCCACAGCTAGCTAACTACTGCATTGCAACAACAGCAAGATGAGCAGAGGCGGCAAACAGACAGACTTGGACAAAGCTGAGGAAAGATCAGGGGAGAACACTATGGAAAAACTCAGACAGCAAGAAAGGGACCAAAGGACCGGCTGGGTAATAGGGAGGGGAGCTGTCCAACAGAGCACATGGATAATCTGCAAGAAGGATATTCCGCATGCAGAAATTCAAAGCTGAGGTTTTTTGTTTGTTTGTTTGTTTTATAGAATAAGCAAATAAACTACTTCCCCTTTCTTGGGTTAGGCTACCCGATTTGGGTTCTTTATAAAGTCTTCTGTTCTAAACAGAAGTAGAAAGAGGTTTGTCACAAGAGTGGCAAGAAATATTCTTAAAGTATAAAACACTCTACCCATGTGCACTGAGGTCCTGTTGATCTCAAATGAGAATTCCACAAACCAAAGGCAGATACTGTATATGGAAGAAAATCCAAAACGTAAATAAATAGGAAAATAATTTCAAGTTAGTGCTGTAATATCTAATGATCACAACTGGGAAAACAAAATATCATACCATCTTATCTTTAAAATATTTATTCCTTATTTCAGCCCTTGTGATATCATCAATACATGACATCTTTCTTCAATAGACAACATGTTAAGTAAGGAAAAACTGTGCAACGTACCTGTAATGAACCAATAGGATTAAGCTGGTTCTTTGGTTGCTTAGAAGGGTCGGGCATTAAGGGGTCAGGAACTGCAAAGCTAAACATTTTTTTAAAGTGTTATAAAACAAAATACTTTTCCCCAAACTGTTAAATACATGACAAGCATTTCCTATTTAATCCTCTATGCCTTTGCTCTTGCTTCTTCATGGAATGCTTTTCTTCCCCACCTGGATGAGAACATGATTTATCCATTATCTGAGATATATCTCAAATGCCACTTCCACTAAGAAACCTATCCTGTTACTCCAATGAAACATAATCTCTCCCTCCTTAGAACTGTTGACATTTGGGTTGACCCTTTCTTAGGCAAATTATATGACCATAAATTATACTCTTACAAATACATGTAATTTGTCCATCCCTCACCACACCTCTCCTGTGTTCAGACTGTCAAATCCTTGATGGTAGGGCCTATGGATTACTTACCTTCATAAGCCTTGTAGTGCTTTGTATATTATGTGTTCAATAAAAATGTATTTAAATAAAGCATACTAATGTTACAGCCACAAAAAGGGAAGACTAACAATTAGGAAATTTAGCCTGGTAAGGTGAATGATACAGGTCATAAAGTTGTTTTTTCCCCTCATATAATTATGGAAGAAAGATCTGTTTGTTTGGTTTTTTTTGTTTTGTTTTTTAAGAAGAAAGATCTGTTTGATATATCATCTGCTCTATGCTAGAATGATCCTCCTAAGACTTACATATATCCTGCATAAAATAGATGGCCTGCATGAATCTGGTTCCAGCATGTGGGGATTGTAATTAGGGAAAAAGAGAACAATCTCTTCTAACTAGTTTAAATTTACTAGTTAGTTGGGGGATGAGTGTGTAACACTGAATAAAGCTGCATTCAAGGTTACTATCACCTACAAGGCTGAAGAGTCATTTCTTTGGTGACAAAAGAGGTTCAGTTATTGGCACTTCTTCAAGTTTCCTTTCCACCTGCCAGAACTTCAAGCTTTATATAGGCTGATGAGATATGAATATTCACTTACAATGCTGCACGCCGAAGCTACCCAAATAATTGTGATGGAGAAGTGAGAAAGTCTCTGTATTAAATCAGGCCACTTTAGCCCTGATTACAGCTTAGTAATTCCCATCTTATCTGTCAAGAAGCACAAATATATAGTAAAGTTTGTTAGCCTTTTTTGCTGACAAAGCGAAGTGCCCATGTGCGGAAAGGACACTACGTACACTCATTTCTACAAATGTACTCAACACTTTGGGTTGACCTTTGGACTGCACAGAAATAGCATGGTCACCACCAGCAAGGGGAGAATCCAATACCTGCCATGCCATTTTGGCATGTCTAGAAAGCCAGCATAAATCAACTATAACATATGACCCCAAAGAATCAAGAATCATTTTGTGAGATCTGAAGTTTGTCAATGCTTCATTCTAAACTACTCAAATGGTTTGGAAGAGCTTAGAAACGGGAGGAGCACTGCATGAGGACCTAAGTACGTGCTAAAGCAAAAGTTCTGAGGCTGGAGAAAAACTCATCCTAAATTCCCATGGGCCTCTGCTGTCAACTATGAGCAGATAAACCAGACTGAACTCCAAGAATAACTGAGTGCACGTAAAGAGAATCTGAAGGCTCAGCATGCCCCAGGACGTGTCCATCAGAAACCAAAGGACATCATCCAATGATACATGAGATGCTCCGGGACTAATACTTTCCAAAAGCACCTGAAGTGATAACACAAATTCATTTTGGAAAAATCATGTCAAGAATTAACATCCCCCTTAACATCTTCTTGTATTTGTTATACATTCCATAATAAAAGGAAATCTCTTTGTCTCCTTCTAAATTAGAATTCCTAAGAGTATTTTCCACTGATCTTTTTCCACTTCATTCCTTGTTTTCTGTAGTACAGAAGTTATTAAAGTCTTAATACAGTAAGATACTTGCCAGAAAAACTGGGGTTTTGTATTGTCGCATCCCAGTGAGGGGGGAAAACGCCTAGTTCACAAGAGCTTTCATTTAACAGTTAATTGGTGGACTGAATTTCTTAAGGATAAAGTCGTCTTTAATGGTGACAGGTTTTCACAAGGAAATAGAATTTTAGAGCTAAATACTAACAGCTGTTGACTTTGTTGCTTTTGTGACCATGTTCAAAATTTTAATCTTACCTCAGCCATGATATTTTTGAGCTGCAGAATACAAAGAAATTTAGCTCACCAAATACTTGCATTGGCTTTCAAAATGTTTATGGCAGCCTCTGCAGCTCTATGTTTCGCCAGCTTCTTACTTGTACCTTCACCTGAATTAAGGTTAAGAAAAAAATGTTTTTATATGCTGTGAAAATATGAGGCTTGCATAGCTGTTTGCATAATGCAAAACAAAGTCAGTACAGTTTTTGTATATATACACGCAGGTAATAAAAACATACTACATACTGTAACAAAATATTCACCATATGAAATTAATATATGAAAAACCCATGATTTTAAACATTTTACCTATTTAACTTTATGAATCCCTATATTAAAAAAATCTGTATATGTTTATTACATAAAATGGTAATGAAGTAGGCCATGCCACACTTTATGAAAAATACAACTTAGTATTTTACTTTTCCTTATTCCTAGAGAGAGAGGAAATTCTTCTGTAGCAAGAAGTTTTCTTCAAAGGAGCAGAGCTACTTATATCAACCCTATTTGACAGCAAAATGTGCACAATTTTATTCTAATCGTCCATCCTATACTGGATTAAAGCCCTGACTGGCTAAGCAGTCCTAGATACATGTTGGGTACAGTGGGAGAAGGTTTATACAGGTAAGATGAGAATTTATGTTATGTGTCTTTGATATAATCTGTATCTCTTGGTAGTCAATGGGGTGGCAGGGGGTAGGCCTGACTAATCACTGAAATTGAAGCCTAATTTCAGTAAGAAATCACACCTGCTAAATAGTCAATCCAACTAATTTCCTTCTGAGTTCAAACTAGGTGTTGAGACCCTTCAAAAGTGGTACCAAAGTGCTGATGTCCATTTCTCCAGTGTGGAAGAAAGAAAAGGGATATGGAATGAATTTCAACTGTGACTCTCAAATGTCTGAGGACATACAACCCATATGCCTTTATCTACTAACGTAGGTATGAGGGATATGGTGGAATATGAAACAGAATCCCTGCCCTCGAAGACCACACAGCCCAGTATGGGACTTTGCCTGTAAATACGCATCTGAAATACAGTCGTATGTGTTAAACAAGCTTAAGTGCAGGGTGGAGGGGAAGCACACAAAAGGGGTAGCTCCTTTACTTGGGAAGGATTCAGAAAGTTTTCATGCAGGAAGAGAGAACTCAATGAGGACATAAAAGATTAGGAAAAGCTAGTAATGTGAAGAGAGTTGGGGGTTAGGAAGAGTATTCTAGGCAGAGAAAAGAACACCTGCAAAGGTTCAGAGGCAACACAGAGCATGGTGTTCTCAAGAGCTCCAATCAGTTGGTAGGTGAATGCTTAAGGAGATGAGTTTTGAGATGAAAGGCTACAGAGTTGGAGGGTAGGAAGGGAGATCAAAGAACAGTCTCCGAAATCTGTGCTTCTCAAACTTTAATGTCCCTAGTAATTGCCTGGGAATTTTGTTAAAATGCAGTCGCTGATCCAGCAGGTCTGGCATGGGGCCTGATATTCTAGAGCAGTTGCTTCAAGTGCCCAGGTGATACTAATGTTGCTGCTGATCACATTTTGAGAAGCAAGGCTGTTAAGTCCTATTAAGAAACCTGTATCTATCCAGAGGATGATGGGCAAACCACTGAATGGATTTAACAGCAAGAAGGACACAAAAAGATTTGAATGCCAGTGTCCTTTGAGGAATGGACAGCCTGAGACTAGAAGCTGAGAGAGCAACTGTGAGATAGCAGCTGTGGCCCAAGTGCGCGAAGACAGCGGCCGAGACACCAGTAATGAAAACAGAAGGGAAGGAGGCAGGTACCAGAGATGCTTAGGAAGTAAGACTTAGTGGAAGAGTGGGCAAGAGGCAGAGGGATGGGAAGGAGTCAAGAAAATGAAACCCAACACTCTACTATGAGCGAATGGGTGATGGTGGTGCCTTTACTGAGCCAGGGAATAGAGGTGGAACAGATCTAAGGGAAAAGAGATGGATTCAGTCTGGGCCATCCAAGTGAAGATGCCCAGCAAGCACAGGTTGGAAGACTGTTCTGTAACTGGGGCTGGGTTGAAGACAGAGATTTCAGAATTATCAGCCTTTAGATAGTATTTGAAGCTGTGGAGGCACATAAACTTGCATAGGAAGACAGGGCAGTGTGGGGAGAGTAGGGGACCTACACAGAATGGTTGGTTGCCATAGGCTGTTAATCTTAAAGGGAAAAAGACCATTTCTTTTCTTAAATTTTCACTGAATATTTAAAAATAGATCTGCTAAAGGAGTAATGCAATGATTGTATGGTTCATAATGAGTAAACTTGTAGCTGGCATTTACAATCCACCTGTCTCATATAGACAAAAAAGCCTCAAGATTTTCTTAAAGCAGTTTCAAGGAAAATAGTGGATTCCAGACTTTCAGGGACCTAAGCAAATGATGCCTTTCATTTACCAGATGGTGCAACTCCAGCCTTCTTGTGGAATTGTTTTCTTAGCATTCTTCCAAATTTAGTATTCAATATTTTTTTGTGTTTGCAATTAAATATACATAAGAAATAGAATGCCTACATTTACAAATGGGCAACTTCAGTTATCATTTGTTCAAGCTCACAGACCATAATAAGGGGAGTCTGAACTCTGAAACTTCATTGCTATGTGACTTTGGGCATGTTACTGATAATCTCTCTGAATCCGTTTCCTCATGTATAAAAAGGGAGATGAGGGGCACCTGGGTGGCTCAGTCAGTTAAGCCTCCCACTTTGGCTCAGGTTGTGATCTCATCGTTCCTGGGTTCGAGCCCTGCATTGGGGGCACATCGGGCTCTGTGCTGACAGCTCGGAGCCTGGAGCCTACTTCAGATTCTGTGTCTTCCTCTCTCTCTCTGCCTCTCCCCTGCTCGTGCTCTGTCTCTTTCTCAAAAATAAAATAAACATGAAAAAAACTGAAAAAAAAAAAAAAAAAAGGAGATGACATCTTACTAAAACCTGTACAGGGTCAGGAACTAGAAGGTGCTATAAAATGCAGTATTTGAGCCTTCTGTCTTCCTCATTTTGTTTGGACACAGAATCAAGTGTGGTACAACGGGCCTAAAGTCCCAGATGGACACTATGGACAAAGAGAAGAGGCTCAGAATATTTTGGGATCAGGTCTCTGGGCATCTGCTATAATCTATGATACTACGAAACTTGTCAGCACCTACTGACCCAGCTATGGTTGCTCCAAAAACCTTTCCTGCTTCTAATTCTTGGAAAAACCGTAGGAGGATCCTAAGGTATGTTTCTAAGCTTCTCTTGGTGTCTGGAGAGGAGAAAATGAAGGAGAGAATCAGATGAAGTTGGAAAGTCCCCATGACCTGAGATGAGAGGTCTCAGTTTCAAGAGCCTGCTCCTCACAGCTGTCCCTGGTTTAAAAAGGGCACTTTTCCGAACTGAAAAGCAATACCAAGTCTTGCCGGCCAACCCACATGGTCATCGGGGTTAACTGAGCACACAGACCTGTGCAGGTTATGTCACCAACGGTTACTCTGAAGGTGAAAGTGGGTACGTGTATTTGCACATCGGATCTTTCACATTCATAAACCGGGATGTTCTTGGTCTTCATGCCGTATTCGTGTAATACTTGAATCGGTGTTTTCCCTGGCTTAGCTGTAATCATCTTCCCCAAACTGCAAAAACCAGAAAAGGTGTGCCTTGCATGCCAAAGCGGAGAGGGAAGCAGAAGCATACAGAGGCTAGATTTGACTGCTACCAACAGTGATGCGGGAGGCGCCGAAGCTCCCCTGAGGCCAGCACCAGCGATGGCGAAGCGCACCAGTCTCCCAGCCCCGCTGCGGCGGGCAACCGGCAGGGTGAAAGGGGCTGTAAGGAGACAACTTAAAAGCGGGTGGGGAGGATTCGCTCGGGTCTTCGGTGCTGCTACCGCTCAGGACCAACCCCACATAAACCCCCTCCCGGGCGGCAGCCGCGGGCCATCTCCGCCCACCCCGCGCGCGCACCGAGGCCGCAAGCGGGGCGGGGCCAGGCCGCAGACCCCGGCCCGCGCGCCGCCGGGAGGGCGGAGCTGAGTGCCGGCGGGTCCGCCCGCAGCCGCGCGGGCGAAAGCGCCGGGAGGGAGCTCTACCCAGAATGCCGCTGGAAAGCGGGCTCTCCCGCCCCGCCTCTTGTGCCCACCACTCCCGGCCCTGCCCGGCTTGGCCGCGACCGTTCGGGTGCTGACCTGAAGGTCCCGCTGTCCTCCCGCTCCAGCGGCGGGGCCGCAGTGCGATGCCTGCTCTGGGACATAGCGGAGAAAGGACGGTCTGGCGGCAGGCGGAAGAGCGGTGCCGAGCGACGTCCTCGCTCCCCGGGTCAGCCGGTCCCCGAGAGGAGCGCTCCAGCGGTGCCGCCTCCTCCGACTCCCCCTTCCCTCCCGGCTTGCGTCCCTCTTGCGAAGGGGACGGGCGAAGGCGGAGCCTCGGTGCAGCAGCGCCGGCCACGCCCCCTCGCTGTCTGGGCTGCGGGTCTTACTCTAAGGTGGGCCCCGCCCGCCGGTTCGCAGGTCTCCTGGGCGTCCGGCCCGCCCCTTTTCTTTCAGACTCCGCCCCTCTCCCGGTCCCGCTCGCTCCCGCCGGTACCCCGCTGTAGTCCCGCGGCTCCCGGGTGCTCGTTTCTCTGCTCCCCCCATGGCCTTGAGGAGGCCGCAGTTTTGTGTCCTTAAACAGGCGGTTTCCGGCCCGGAGAGGCGGCTTGTCGGTCGGCGAGCCTCACACTATGTGAAGACTGAGCTCAGCATTCTTGGTGGTGGGGCTGGGGGAAGTTAAGAATCGGGGTTGCGTCACTTTATGAAAAAGATTTCAAAATTCTAAATGCAAAATTGCTACGGAGCGTCCCCGGGCCTGGCCCCTAAGCTTGCGATTCGCGGTCTATCCGCCCCTGAGGGCTTCGGTGGGCTCTCCCGATTCGAGGCCTGCCTGGAGGAGCTCTCAGGAATGTCCGGAGACCCCCTCCCGCCGGGTAGTCTCCATTGTGTCTAGGCTTTCGTCTCGAGAGGAATGCGGGCCCACCAATTTGAGCAAGGCCCGTTAGGTGTAAACGAAGGCTTTTGTGTGGGCCCCAATTAAATGCTGTTTCTGCACACCTGTGTTGCTAGTCGTAATTGCGATTGCCTGGGATGCACCGCCTTTGGTGGAGATCAGAGAGCGACGGTGGAAGTGTCGCTTAGGGGTTTGCTAGGCACTTGGGAAATGACTCCCTGTGCTTTCTCTGTGTTGAAGATTGCACTATGCTTTTCACACAAAAGGACATTATTAAAAACTTTTTCTTTTTGGTTTTGGTGGGTTTTTGTTTGTTTTTTGGTTACATGTGAGCCCTGGATGCTTGAAAGCAAATAAAAAGTGTTTAGGATCTAATCAAATTGATTTATATTATTTGAGGCTTGAATTAAGTCTATTCTGTCTTCCACTATCCCCTCTGTATATGTATGTATAGCGATTACTACTACTGTTAGGTTTTAATGAGTATCTTACCATAAATATACATAGCCACTATTTCAACATATATTAACATCCACAAAATTAGGGCAATACAATATTTCAGCATTCAGATTTGTTCCTAAAACTTATTTTTCGCCATGATATCCTAAGCCCAAACTTTATTCAGCTCTCTTTAAGGGTTGAGTAACAGATAATGATGATGAAACAAAATAAACGCAGTGCTATTTCAGAGTTGTCTATGTGCCAGCTACAGAGTGAGAAGCCCCTAAGTTGTAGTTTCTAGTTATTTATATACGTGTTAGAATTCTAGTTATTTATGCATATATTGTATATATTTGTACATATATTTATGCATATATACAAATAAACTTTCATTTGTTATTTCTTAGTTGTCTGCATACAGTTGCTTCCCTATATTCAATGAATTTATATTAATTACTTGGTTTTGTAACATACAAGAAAGAAAATGAGTGAACTGTATACCATAAGGATTCAAAATAGCACCTTACTATTGCCAACATTGGCATGGCAAACTTGTGAAGGAATTCCCTTTGGACTAGGTCCACTAAAAATGGTGTCCAGGGCTAAGGTGAGTGCCTAAACTGCCTTTTTCCCAGAGGACTAGATGTTTCCTCAAAACTGGCAAACTACTATCAACAGTAACCCTCATCAAGGACATTGGTAGTATTTTTAAATGATTAGTTTTCTGTGTATATTTTAGTGCTTAAAGACCGCAATTCCAAATTGACTGCTTTCAGTATATCATTTTACGCGGTTGATCTATAATTCATTACCTGAGCACACCAGGGGAGGCAGTGTTGTGAACTGTACACTGGTAAGCTACTTGGTGAAACCAGGCTTTGTATTTTTAATGTGTTTAATTATATTTAAAATCAAGGAAGGCTTAGGGTTGTGCCTGGTTTTCTTTGAAAATATGGATTTGTTATCTAAGGGTTGCAGTTGATGACGTTTTGATGTCATATTAATATGTTTGCTGCTGCTACCAAGAGCTTTGTCAAGCAAGTTGGAGATGGAGGGAGATTAGTTCCTGTTCCAAGCCTCAGTGAGGCTGACAAATACCAGCCTCTAAGTCTGGTGGTAAAAAAGAAGCGATGCTTTTTCTTTCCCAGATATAAATTTACTTCAACACCTTTTACACTGAAAGATATTCTTCTAGGAGACAGAGAAATTTCAGCTGGTAAGTTTTAATGTCTATTTCAGAGCGACTGCTCATTGGCTGTATTACAACAATCTAAACAGGTTGTATGTACTACTTATTTTGTAATATTTACACATTTTCATTGATAAAAGCAACTTTTCTTATGATAGTAGTAATAAGATTAATAATATCTAAAATTTGTATAGTATCAAATCTTATTGGTTGAATAATTTTCCAACATATTCTGTAAAATCTTTTATTGTATAATTTTATTTCACTTATCTTATAGATTGTTTTGACCAAATCAACTTAGAATATGACAAAATAGATTATAGATTTCATCTATAAAATGAGATCTGACTTGCCTATTTACATGGTCACATGAGATGAAACTAATTTACATTTATTTCTTATGGCTCAGTTATTGCAATTGGTAAACTGAAATGTATCTTATTGTCATGTGTTACTCATTCCCAGTCCACCTTAACTAAAAGTAAATCCAGGCAGGTCTAATACAAATTACAAAGTATGCTCAAAAGCCATTAACAATCTGCCTCTCCTTTCTGTTTTCTTAAAACAGTTTAGAAAACAAATTGACATTTTGACAAAGTATTTCTTATAAACACTTGTTTTTCTTTCAACCACTCTGTGGATATTAAAGCTTATAGAGTTCTGTTGGTGGAACGAAGAACTTGAGTTCTCTTTTAAGTACTCTATTTTTGTTGTCAAATTAATGCTATTTTAAATCTTGGCTTGACACGTTGCCTTTCTCAACATGTAACGTGTCTTCTTCTCAACGTGTGATGAAGTCTTACATAGTAAATTAATGCATTACTACATATAACATATTAAATGAATTCAAGACATTTAAAAAATATTGATTTCCTTTTCTTAAAGGTATTTCATCTTATCAGTTACTGAATTATGAAGATGAATCAGATGTTTCACTCTATGGAAGGCGAGGCAACCATATTGTGAATGATGTTGGGATTAATGTCACTGGATCAGATTCTGTTGCAGTGAAAGCTTCATTTGGTGTGGTGACCAAACATGAAGTGGAAGTATCGACATTACTCAAGGAAATTACTACACGGTCAGTAGAATAATACTTAATATACTTGAGTGTTTTCATTAAATATCGTAATTATGTAAACTTCGTTATAAACAATGCTTAAAACATTCAGGTTCTATCTATTGTCTAATGTAATTTAATTCTTTCATTTGATTGAAATACTACAAATTAGCAATATATCCAGGCTTTAGATAAGGGTAGATAGCCAAAATCATTTGGTTTAAACAGGATTTTTGATTGTTCCACAGAATTGCTTTGGTCCTAAATTGGTCCAAAATTGCTTTGGTGCCAAATTATCAGATGAAAAGAATGTACTAATCTGCATGCAACAAATATACTAAGGGGGTCTCCTCCAACAGAATCCTATAATAAGCATGTTTTAAGAAAACAGAAAGGAGAGGCAGATCATTAATGGCTTTTGAGCATACTTTGTAATTTGTATTAGACCTGCCTGGATTTACTTTTGGTTAAGGTGGACTGGGAATGAGTAACACATGACAGCAAAAATGTACTTGATAATATGTAATTAGATGTGACAGGTTCTTGTGAATCTTTTTTTTTTTTTTTTCAGAAAAATTAATTTTGACCACAGCTTGATACGTCAGACAAAAAGCAGCAGAAAGGCAGTATTGTGTGTGGTCATGGAAAGCATTCGAACCACACGACAGTGCTCGCTGTCTGTGCATGCTGGAATTCGTGGGGAAGCCATGCGGGTAAACCATACTCATTAAGTTTCTCTTACTAAAAAGCTGCAATGGGAATTTTTACATAGTACTCAATTTCTAATGAGACGTGTATTTTGTCAAATGTTGAGATTAAAGAGCTGCAAGTGTATATCAGATTTTGCACAGTAATGGTTTTGTTTGAGAGTTTTAAAAAAATCCAAGAAAATTTGGATTCTAAATGTGGAACATAATGCAAACAAAACACTAATCCTTATGAAATAATTTACACTGAAGTCTCTCCTATTGCTATTTAAATGAAGTTTTAAGAATGCTTATGTTGAATTCTTGATTTTATTTTTTTATTATTTTTTAATGATTTTTTAAAATGTTTATTTTTGAAAGAGAGAGAGCATGAGCAGGGGAGGGGTAGAGAGGGGAACAGAGGATCTGAAGCAGGCTCTGTGCTGACAGCAGAGAGCTCGATGTGGGGCTAGAACCCATGAACCATGAGATCATGACCTGAGCTGAAGTTAGATGCTCAACCGACTGAGCCATCCGGGTGCCCCTTGATTTTATTTTTAAGTGATGTACTTTATACTTGAATTTTTAAAAGTTGATTTTATATTTTTATTTTAAGTTTTCTAAAATAACATTGTCAATGGCCAAACATGCTTCATTCAATGTTAAATACTTTTAAAAAACCTCTTGGAACTTGTTTTTAGTTTTTAAAAAGCTCCGTATTATTTGTCTTTGTCATTCACATAATAATGACACATAATAATGACACTTGATTGGCTTTATTAAAACCAATTGTTAGGGTTCAGTGAAAAACTTTTAAAGTCTTTGCAAATAAAGGTTCTGTTCAGTGGCTATGTTTAGCTGCCTACTGAATTGTTTAACATTGGATCATTTCAGGGGCACAAACTGAAACATTTAATTGTCGGAGATTACTTTGGAAAATAAGTTGATGATTGCTTTGGAAAGCTGCTGAAAACTCTGGGGACTTTAGAACAATAGACAGGGTAGGCTAAAAACAACTGTAGCACTTAAACAGTTGGTTTGTGGTTGAAAAGAAAAGGTTTCTATGTTAGCATTATTGTAGCACTAAGTGCCAGTGTTAGTGAGAAAGTGGTGAGTGGTATTTCCTAGATCATGAGACCCCATTGGACCACTTGGACCTCTGGTATAAACAGTTAAATTCAATGGGATAATTTGTTTTTAAGTTTGAATTATTTTATTAATTTTATTATTATTTTTTTTGAATTTACATCCAAATTAATTAGCATATAGTGCAACAATGATTTCAGGAGTAGATTCCTTAATGCCCCTTACCCATTTAGCCCATCCCCCCTCCCACAACCCCTCTAGTAACTCTCTGTTTGTTCTCCATATTTAAGAGTCTCTTATGTTTTGTCCCCCTCCCTGTTTTTTTTTTTTTTTTAATTTTTTTTTTAATTTATTTATTTATTTATTTATTTATTTATTTATTTATTTTTGAGACAGAGAGAGACAGAGCATGAGCAGAGGAGGGGCAGAGAGAGAGGGAGACACAGAATCATAAGCAGGTTCCAGGCTCTGAGCTGCCAGCACAGAGCCCGACGCGGGGCTCGAACTCACAGACCAGGAGATCATGACCTGAGCTGAAGTCAGACGCTTAACCGACTGAGCCACCCAGGCACCCCCCCCCTGTTTTTATATTATTTTTGCTTCCCTTCCCTTATGTTCATCTGTTTTGTACCTTAAAGTCCTCATGAGTGAAGTCATATGATACATGTCTTTTTCTTGACTAATTTCGCTTAGCATAATACCCTCTAGTTCCATCCACGTAGTTGCAAATGGCAAGAATCATTCTTTTTGATTGCCAAATAATTAGTTTTTGTCTTAATGGTAGGATTGTATGAACTGTTTTCTTTCTCCAAGAAGCTGTCTTTATGTGTTGTGCTCCTTAATAATGTTATTTATTTATTTACTATAGTTTCATTTTATGGATGAACAGAATCCCAAGGGAAGGGACAAAGCTATTGTTTTTCCAGCACACACAACCATAGCTTTCAGTGTTTTTGAACTCTTCGTTTACTTGGATGGTGCCTTTGGTAAGTGAATGATTTGCACGAAACGCTGAAATGATTATATTTTTAAGAATTTAATGGGAAACACACGCATACATTCTCTATGTGACTGTAGAAGAATGATGCTCTCAACACTGTCAATCATATGCTTGGGTAAAGTAGCTGGGAAAGACCCTCTGTCTATATTCACCCACTACCTCTTTTCTGCCTGGTGAAAGCTGTAGACACCCCGCCACCCAACTTGCAATTATAGATAAGAGCTCAAGTGCAATGCCATTGGCAAAGTATTCCTTGAGTTACATAGAGAGATAATAAATGACCTTCTAATAGGTAGTTTTTGATGATGGCAAATAGAGGAGTGGGTAGGCAAGATGCCCGCAGGGGTCAGTGCCCAAACTAGGGTACCCAAAGACAAATTCTTTTCAGTTTTACCTACCATAGACCAGCTTCACCCCGACTCTCTCTAAAAAATAACTTTAATACAAATACTTACCTTAAAATTGTCTTTATATACTTTATACAGTACTTTATATACCTTATATGATACCTCAGTGCAGTTCACTGTAGACCGCTAAATTTCACAGGTCTTTAAGATTAGGGGGCCAACCAGCTCAAAGCACTAGGTGAGGGAGCCCCCTAACCATGGTAATTTATAAACATTTGTAGACCTGTTTTTGTTTTTGCAGTTCTGTGGGAAGAGGGAATAGGGAATCCAGAAATGTGACAAAACATGCTACTTACAGCCTATTTGGGACGCTTCAGATGTAGGTTTTTACAGTTATTGTGATTGTTAGGAGCAGTGTCAACTGATAGAACTGATATATCCATTAAAATGTAAAATGTGCATATCCTACACTTTTAGGAATTTATCCTACAGATATACATATGCAAAGTGATATGAGTATAAGGATATTCAATTTGTAATAGCAAAAGATTGGAAATACCCTTAAGATCTACGATCAATAACTAGTTTAATAATGATGCATATCCACAATACAGAACATTATGAAGCCATTAAGAAGAATGACGTAGCACTAGGGCACCTGACATGGAATCCTAAGAGATATTTTAAATAAATGTGTGTAGTGTTTAACTATTTGAGCCTAAATAATTTTATGTGCATACATACATACGTATATATTCCTTTATGCTTGTAAAATATATGGAGTATTTGTGGAAGTATACTCAAGAAATTTAACAGTGGTTACTTCTGAGGTGGAAAACTGAGGCTGGGATCCAGACTAGATGGAAACTCATCACTGTATCCCCCTTTTGTTCTCTGGATTTTGTACCATGTGAATGTTAGCTTTTCCAAAAATATAGAAAATTTAACTTAAAAAATACAGTGAATGACATGTGCCAGAATTCATCAACCACAACTAAAACTCCCAATAAAATGTGAGTTGTTCCAGTAATAACATCAAAAAATTTTCTTACAGACCTTTGTGTCACTTCAGTGTCAAAAGGAGGTTTTGAAAGGGAAGAAACTGCAACGTTTGCGCTGCTCTACAGATTGAGGAATATACTATTTGAGAGAAGTATGTCCGTTGAAAAGTATTTCAATTTTTTTTTTTTTTTCCTTCTCAGATTAACACTTGAGTTTATCTGTTCAGTACTCCTGTCTGCTAAGGAAGAATTACAATCTAAAAGTAAAATCATTTCATGACTGATGGTTTAGATTCACGTATTTATAAATGCACTTTGGTTATATATTTTTTATTTGACCTGTAACACATTTCTGTTTTTGTGCTTTTAGATAGAAGAGTGATGGATGCCATTTCTCGTTCACAGCTTTACTTAGATGATCTTTTTTCTGACTACTATGACAAACCTCTCGGCATGACTGATATTTCTCTCAAAGAAGGGACTCATATCCGAGTTAACTTACTTAATCACAACATTCCAAAAGGACCTTGCATACTCTGTGGAATGGGGAACTTCAAAAGGGAGACGGTTTATGGGTGCTTTCAGTGCTCCGTCAATGGGCAGAAGTATGTGAGACTTCATGCAGTTCCTTGTTTTGATGTTTGGCACAAGAGGATGAAATAAAACAAAAATAATGAACGTACCTTGCTAGTGTTTTAGGTGCACCTGTGCCACACACCTTTCCAAAATTTTCTAGGTTTGCTTTGATGAATTGTGGCAAAGTAAAGAGGGAGAGGAAAGAGAAATTAACCTGTTTGGGCATCATTTTCTTCAGCGATAAAAGGGAAGATAATAGTTTCTATCCTATAAATTGCCATAAAGGTTAATATTGTTTATGTGAAAAAGGTTTAAATATTCAAAACATAGCGATTCCTTCATAAAATCTGCCAGTTACCTTAGAAGTATACTTGGGAATTCAGTCTATCATCTTAACTTTACACAGCGATTTTTCTCAATATCAATTTTGGTTTTAATTGGCTTTTAAGTCAACATTTAAGAATGACAAGAGGTTAAATGTGGTGACTTTATGGTGCCTTACCCACTGCCTTAGGTCTGGTAAAATGAGAAAAATGTGTTAATAATTTAATGTAATCCTAAATATTTAATTGCGGTATCAAATTAAAAGCACACTGAGCTCAGTGTGGGGTTTTGTGTACACAGTTAACAGGGAGACTGTTAGTGGTAATGGGCTGCTGTCCTGTATCATACACATGCTCCCTAGTTTTGTCTTTATAAAAACTCACTGCTGTCAAGGTAAGGCAGCTAGAAAAAAAAAAAAATAGTTAAGGCAACTAGGACACCTTTATCTTTTGCCTTTGAAAATGTTTAAAATATTTAACATATTTAGTTCTGAGAGCTCATTTTCATCTACTCTGTAAGACATCTGAAATTTTTCATACACAGACAACCTAAATTATTAATTTACTCGACACCCTTATTAAAATAATTGCAAAAGTGATGTTAAAATTCTAGAACTCAAAATGTAGTGATACTAGGTATCTACTCGTATATGCCTGTGAAAGCATAAAACAATCATGAAAATATAAAACATCTGATGCCCGTCTGCACGTAGAATGATTAAAATGTTACTGTTTATTTAAATGTGACTAGGGTTTTTGAATCAATCTTCATTTAATATCATCTATAAATTTTAAAAACATAAGTTTAAAAGCACTTTGAAAACAATGGGACAGGATAGAATTGTGAATAGTTTGTATAAAGGGATGATTTCCTTGTATATCTTCCTTCCACAGTATTTTTGTTTTGAGCAGAATATATGAGTCAAGTGCAAATACGAGTATACTGATGGCAAAATATTCTAGTGACTTTTTTTGCATGGATACAGATAATGGGAGTCATTTCCAGTGGAGGTTTTCCGGAGGGAAGTCAAAGAACAAGAATTCGCGATTAGCAAGTAAAGAGTTTACAAAACTGGGTACAGGCATGAAGAACTGGGAGGAAAAAAAGATAGTGAATGTTTTGGTTTTATGAAGTGTCAAACTCAGTGCTATGGATCTGTGATATCCACTAATCTGGTGGTTTTTGTGTTACCCCTGCACTTTTAGGTAATAGAATTTCTGGCAGTGTATCGATGGTTTGGAAAGGGCAAGTTTCAGAAAATGGAAAAAGCTTTGTTTTGAACTCACATGTCTTGAACAGAGCTATTTCCTGACCATACCTTCCTACATATGCAGTAGGCAAAACCTTACATGTTCTGATAAATAATGTGTCCTTTCTTTGGCACCAGTGTGATCTTCTACAGCATCTCTTACCTCCTGTTCTCAACAAATTGGATGTCATGATTTGACTGTGACACAGAATTGCCATGGCAGTGTATGTTCCCATTTGTATCCTCATTTGATATCCTCACATATCCTTATGTGTAAAATAAATTCTACACATTTTCAAAAATTTGATGGCATAGGAGTTTGTAATGCTCATTCATGATCAATAACAAGAACATTGTAAAATGAAGTGACTGACAGGATAGAGACACATAGAGAAAGGGAACTGGAAACTAGATGCCATGGCATCAATTTAAGACTATCAAGACAAAACATTAGGGATGATAGATCTAAAGGCCTACAGGAGGCCAGAGGAAATAACACATTTATAATGATGTCTGAAAAAGTACAGACTCAGAGCAGTATAGACTTTATTATGTCTGCTATAAGAGACACAAAGTCTTTGGTCTGATCAAATATCTTTAAACATTCCCCACTGGAATAATGACCCAAGGCCAGAGCTTGCACCAAGGAGTACAGCGACGGTGTTAAGGCTCTCTGTGGGACAGAATTGTACAAGTAATATTTTCCTATATGCATACCAAAGGAAGATTTGTTCAGTCCTGTCATTTAAAAAATTTTTTTTAAATGTTTATTTATTTTTGAGAGAGAGTGCGAGCAGGGGAGGGGCAGAGAGAGGGAGACAGGATCTGCAGCAGACTCTGAGCTGTCAGCACAGAGCCCAACACAGGGCTCAAACTCACAAACAGCAAGATCATGCCCTGAGCTGAAGCCGGTCGCTTAACCGACTGAGCCACCCAGGCGCCCTAGTCCTGTCATTTTGATATTATCCTTTCATTTGTAATGCTATGAAATGTATCAGCAAGTGAAATGTTAATTCCTGGGTCCTTATTGAATATTTTAAAAATTGGATATGTATACATGTTATTAAAGTTAGAACTGGGAAGAACCTCATCGATTTTGACATAGGTGTTCTCCTATCTCCTGAAGGGGGAGAACTGCCTACTGGAATGAAGAGGTCTATTTCATGGTGCCACTATTCGTGTTCACAGGATAAAGCAACCGGAAACACAATTATCTTTCCTGAAAGTTAAATCTGCAAAATAACACATTTATTATGCCAAAATTACATGTATTGAGGGGATCAAAATATGTTCTCATGGAGGGAAAACAGAAAATACAAGTTCTACAAAAGTAACTCTTTTATATATAAAGTACAGTAAGTAGCTAAGAAAATTTAGAAATAAAATACACTATAGTTCATCATGTTGATATACATTGTATTCCTTGGAAGAAATGAAGCCATCACCATCATGATCATTCTTCTTAAAAATATCTTCTAAAACTGCATTCTGATATGACTGGTCACGAGGCTTCTCATCTTTTTCAAATTCCCTTTTCAGGTAATTATTTATCTAGAGGGCCAAAATATGTCTTTAATAAAAAAGTACCACAGTAAATATCCAGTAACTTTAAGGAAATGTTTACATAAGGAAACTGAAATCTACTTATAATAAGTGATAAAAAATTGTTAAAAGCTATTTGAGGTTTTATTTTTTCACCTTTAAAGCAATTTTCTGAAAAGAAACATCTTCAAATTAGCTTCCCCTGAGGTTATAGATGTTAGTTGTACATACTCAAAGATTAACATCGGAAATGAATTTTGTTGAAACTTAAGTGTTTTCGAGTAATCTACACTGTCCACATTATGAAAGGAAAATCATCCTTAAGGATTTCTATTAGTGAATAAAATCCAAATTGGCATTTTTATAATCTCTAAAATTAATGAATATATTCTATTATCAATAAAACTCAACCATAATTTTTGAAATAAAATTTAATTTTCTTAATTTTCTATGCTTCTATAACTCTCCTTCAAATCCATATGATAATCTCTATATAATAATGTCAAATAAAGAACAGATATTCTTTTTTTTTCTATGTTTATTTTGAGAGAGAGAGAGAGAGAGCACATGAGCAGGGGAGGGGCAGAGAGAGAGGGAGAGAGAATATCCCAAGCAGGCTCCACACTGACAGCATGGAGGTGACATGGGGTTCGATCTCATGAACCATGAGATCATGACCTGAGCCGAAATCAACAGTTGAACACTCAACTGACTGAGCCACCCAGGTGCCCCTTAAGAAAAGGTATTCTTAAGTATTCTTTCTCTGTATAATATGACATTTCTATTAGCCACATGTGACTACTAAGCACTTGAAATGTGGCTAGATCAAATTGAGATATGCTACTACTATAAGGGTAAAATACACAACAAATTTTGAAGACAACAAAAAATATCTCACTGATTATTTTTGATTTCATGTTGAAGTGGAAATATTTTAGATATACTGAGTGACAAAACATACTATTAAAATTAATTTCACCTGTTTATTTTTGTTTTTTAAGATGTGGCTACTAAAAGTGTTTAAATTATGTACATGACTTGTGGCACACAGGTGGCTCAGTCGGTTAAGCATACCACTCTTAATCTTGGTTCAGGTCATGATCTCACAGTTCATGGGATCTAGCCCCACGTTGGGTTGTGCACTAACGGTGTGGAGCCTGCTTGGGATTCTCTCTCTTCCTCTCTCACTGTCTCCCTGCCCACCCTCCCTCCCACCCCAAGCTGTCTTTCAAAATAAACTCAGAAAAAATAAATTATATATGTGACTCAATTATATTTCCACTGGCAAGGGCTAATTTATGTAATAACTATAGAAAGCAGTGTGTAATAATCTGGAGATAATGTTCAGCAAGGCAATAATCTGGAGATAATGTTCAGTAAGGCTGGGCACTTTAGAAAAAAATTTAATGTTTATTTTTGAGACAGACACAGAGCATGAGCAAGGGAGGGGCAGAGACAGAGGGAGACACAGAATCCTTAGCAGGCTACAGGCTCTAAGCTGTCAGCACAAAGCCCGATGAGGGGCTTGAACTCATGAACCATGAGATCATGACCTGAGCTGAAGTCAGGCATTTAACCCACTGAGCCACCCAGGCATCCCAAGGCTGGGCATTTTAGAGGAAAGACTATTTTTGAAAGCTAAAGTTGAACTCTGAGAGGTATTTAGCAATACAGATCCCAACTCAATCCATCATGAGTAGACTTTATTTTAGAATGATCAATGGATCTTAATGAAGTATATATAAACTGTTCTCAAATGGGACTTAAGTCCTATTGAGGGAGATACATTTTTATTCCAGTTGAGCCTCAGCAATCCTATGAAGGTGAAAAGAATTTTAAAGAACCTCAAATCTTCCTCAGTTTCTAAGTAAATATACTGACCCTCAAAATGTACTTTTCTAGTACACTGTAGTGGAGAGGTACAAAATGGCAGTGGGTAAGAACATAACCTTAATGTAGTGTATTCCCCTTCTCTCCCACCTTATACTAAGGAAATAATTGACACAATCTGATGATGAAGGGAGGAAGTTTCTTTTAGTTCATATTTCAAATCCTGGTTTTGTCATATACTGGCTGTGTGGTCTTGAACAGGTAACTTAACGTCTTTGAACCTCAATTCTGTCATCTGTAGAAGGAGGGAAACAGTACCTTTATGGTAGGATTGATGTAAGGATTAGAGTAATATTTATAGATGTCAATAAAAGATAGCTATTGTTATTCAAGCATGTGAAAATCACTCTGACCATCTAGTGACAATGCAGGCGACACCTGAGAGACATCTGGGCAGATGGTAGCTAAGCAGGTCACTGTTTTTGGACTTTCTCTACTTTTATTTTCCCGAAAAAACTAAAGATCTGATAAGGTCTCCTGAGGGAGTGTTCATACCGCAGAACATGCCTTTTTGGATGCAGTTGATAATGAATGGTCTGTGTGCATAGGCTGAGCTCTTGGGTCCCATGTGAATTCATCTGCTGCTGTTCACTCTACAAGTCATACGGAGTCAACGCAAAGCACATACTGGGATGAATTTTCCAGCCCTCTAATTGTCCTCCTTCTTCAGGAATGGGGTATGTTCACATTCACATATTCCTCTTCCACTGGTGAGCAGCAAAGGACCTTCAGGAGAAGGTCCTTACTAATACCCTGGAGGAGGAAGTAGCATCAGGGTGGGGGAAGGACTAGGGATGGAGAGGAAAAAAACAAAACCCGAGAAAGGGGGCTTACTTGTTTCCTGAAATCAATGACTCAGGTACCTTTTATCACTTAGGTGGTAGAGCCATGCCTGTTAAACTGTTTTCAAACAAGAGGGCAGACAATTGGGTTACTCAATTTAAGGCAAAAGGGTATAGTCAGTGAGACTAGGTAAGGCACCAGTCTTCAAGAGTACAAACACTAGCCCTGAAACATCTGTGCTGGAAATTCCCTGAAAGACGCAGGGTAGGCCATGGTTAAGAGCACAGAAATGGAGCCAGACTGCTGAGCTGCAATCTGATGAAGTCACTTACAGTGGCGTGACCTTAGCCAGTTCCTCAACATCATTTCCCCCTTCTCTAAATAGAGATAATGACAGGTGTCTACCTCATAAGTTGTCATAAAGATGATGCTTGCTAGCCCTTTTCAGAATTTCCTGTAATCCCCACAATCCTGTGAGGTGGAAATTATTTGCCCTGTTCCAAATTCCTATGGTGGTGTTTGAACGAGATTTGTTCCTGTAGTCTAGAAACTGGGGATGCCCTGTAGAAATTAGCTTGGTATTTTAATGACCCTCTGGCAGGGAGAAAGGCAGCTGAACAGGATGACTCAGTTACAAGTTTTATACTCAAAAAGCACATTTTCTTCTTGGAGCTTAGATTTTTTAGTAACCAGCTCTATTTTGTTTCAAAGTTTATTTATTTTGAGAGAGAGAGAGCAGGGGAGGGACAGAGAGAAAGGGAGAGAGAGAATCCCAAGTAGGCTCCCCTCTGTCAGCACGGAGCCCCATGTGGTGCTCAAACCCACGAACTGTGAGATCGTGACCTGAGCTGAAATCAAAAGTTGGACACTTAACCAACTGAGCAACCCAGTGGCCCCTTAGTAATCAGCTCTATTAAAAGCAATGTAATCAGCCCATACTTAGTAGAGCTAAAAAATAACAGCTGTAACATGGATGTCTTTAAATTGTGATTAAAAAAATGAGACTGTACACGTGGAACTTAGTTTGAATTACCTCAGTTTTAGAGAGTTGCCTATCATTGTCCATGTCTATCTGTTTAAATGTTTCAATGCTTCGTGGTCCTTTGGTCACAGCATAAAGTTCAATCTCAAAAATCAATGTTGCATCAGGTGGAATCTTGCCTTCTGCTAAAGGTATAATTTTTAACAGTTTAACTGATGAAGATAAAGTTCACATATTTATTCACAAGTAGCCATTATAACATCATGATTACATTATTTCATATTTATAAAAACTACCTACTTGGCTTACTTTTAAGGAGGTATTTTCCATGTTTTAAACCAAATCAGTTCTAAGGACCTCATGGGCCCTTATTTCCTGGTTAAATTAAAATATAGATTGTGTAATTTTTATTAATTTACCCCATCATTATACAGGAGGGAGCTGGTGCAGAGAAGAAGTAAATGGGCAGAAAAATTTCAAAGTGTAAATCAGTAATCTTTTAAAAAATGATATTGTATAGTTATTTGAAAGCATAAATAAAACATTTTTCCATAGACTTATCTTTCCACCCCTTTACAGACATCAAAACATAAGTGCAATGACAGAATAATCCAGTAACAATTTTATGAAACAATTTCTAATCATAATAAAGAATTTTAAGTATTAAGTTGAGTAGTTCTCTTTAATAAAGTTAACCTATTAACGGATATCACAGATGATTTTAACAACCTATGGGCTATTTCAGATGACTGTTTCATAAAAATAACCTACTGAAATGACTTGCTAAGAGGCAGCAGTTAGCTTGTGTCACCAGGATATTCCAGAGTCTACCAGGGTCTCATCCATTATAGGCACTCAAATATTTGTTGAATG
The DNA here is from genome assembly GCF_018350215.1 of Panthera leo. Classification (NCBI taxonomy): domain Eukaryota; kingdom Metazoa; phylum Chordata; class Mammalia; order Carnivora; family Felidae; genus Panthera; species Panthera leo. Next base: position 165,539,476 of record NC_056686.1, read on the forward strand.
AATGATCCCTCTGGTTTATTTTTAAAATGGCTATTTGTTCTTTGAAGGAAATAGTGATTTCTTTAATGAAACAGTGAAGAATTCTTGCTAAAGTATTTATATAACCCAAAGAGAAAAGAACTTGAAAGTTATAGCCAAAAGAAGTGAATCAGTCACCTTCAAAGCCAAGACATAGAAAAATCTACCTCTGCATCATCATGTGACTAATGAAGTCCCATGCAATATATCACATACCTGACATTAGAGTAAAAGAGCTACAGATTAATTCAATGATCAGTTTTACAAAATCCATTCCTATTCTGTCCAGTTATAATCTCCTTATGACAGGAAAATAACTAATCATAATAATTAAAGATAACCTCAAACACAAATTCAACTTAAGAAAAAATATTGCATGTACATATGAAGTTTCTGAATAGTTCTGCTGTAAAAGCAGAAAATATTGCCAATCAGGTTTTCTCTTACAAAGAAATTAGAGCAGAAAGAAGAGAAAATGAAAAAGGTAAGTTTGCTATAGAATGACTTGTATTTAGAGAAGCAAATCAAAGACACAGGAGTTAATGTAAAGAATCTATACATACCACATGTACTGTTAATTAAAGTACTAAAAAGTCACATGCATTTCAAGACATGCAAGGGTGCTCTGTGACATGAAGCAAGGATACCGTGCAGAGGAAAGCCTTCTTCAAGTACTACCTAAAATAAAGTTATAGCTGGTGTTAGTAACATAAGTAACTTATGCAAGTAACTTAAAAATGAGTAATAACTTATTTTATTTATTTAAAAAAATTTTTCTTTAATGTTTATTTATTTTTGAGACAGAGAGACAGAGCATGAACGGGGGGAGGGTCAGAGAGAGGGAGACACAGAATCTGAAACAGGGTCCAGGCTCTGAGCTGTGAGCACAGAGCCCGACGCGGGGCTCGAACTCACGGACCGCGAGATCATGACCTGAGCCGAAGTCGGCCGCTTAACCGACTGAGCCACCCAGGCGCCCTGAGTAATAACTTATTTTAAAAAGCTTATTTGATCAAGAAGTTGTTTGTTAAGCAGTTACTTACATCTTCACTACATCTTTTAAGTAGTCTAATCCTACATATTTGGCAGGTAACCAGCAGTTAAGTATGCTCCAAAGAACATTCTTTTGTTGGGCCTCAGTTTCCTTATGTGTAAAACAAAAGTGTTGGTGGTGTTACTAATGAGATTCATCATTTGTATGTGTATTGGAGAAACCTCAAATTAAATATGAACTAACTTCTTCAAAGTTAAACTTGTGTATCTCTACAGCAGGGGTCTGGTTTATTCATAGCTTAGGCAGCCAGGGTAGTCATTCATAGTTAAGCATAAATTAGTTTCAGAAAAGGAAACCTAAGTGGTCATTTGCTGAGGGGTAAGGGGGCTCAATAGGATGGATGAGCACCTATTGATGAGGGATGTGGTTAAAATGAGATTAAAGAGTCTGAAAGGCATACTCTGCCTATATCATTTTGCCTCGAATTGGCCTTGACCTATGACAATAATTTTGGACAAGTATTGCATTCAATTTAATTTATCTCCAATTTTTTTTTTCTCTCCCTCTCCCAGATTCCTCTATGACTAAAAACAGGATATATAAATTGTGGTTCCATGGGAGCTATTTTGATGGGACCAAATGATTGGCCAAAAGCATCGAAAATGAAGTTGGAGTTACATGGAACTGTCTCTAGGAGTTTTAAGTCTGGGTCGGCCTTGCACCACTAACCTCTTTCTAGTCCAATTCGGTGCAGTGATCCCCTGCTCTTACTGGAAAGAGGTGAGGGAATTACTACTATTAGTGAGGTAACCAAACAGCCTCAAAGAGGTTGTGCCATTTCAATGAAATATTTGGGAGTAATGACAATATCTCATCGTAGAAAACTAATCTTTAATGACTTTCATTATATACTAAGTATTTTAAGTAGGTGGGGTTAGCAAGTGTCCTAAATAGCCTGAGGAAGGAATGATTCTGTCTTCCTAGTCTTTACACAGCAACAGGGAGCAAGGACCTAACTGAGAATGCAAAGTAAAAACTGCCTCTGCCAAGCTGACCATTTTCCCCTTTTAAAAACTGTCCCTCTTTATTTAGCTCCACCTTTAATTTTAGTAATTTAAAAGATTAATTTTCGAAAAATTGATACATATGCATGGTAAAAAATTTAAATAGTACAACATACTACAGGGTAAGAAGAAATCTCGTCACCCTTGACCCTCAGGTTTCCTTCTCAGGAACACTTAATGTCGTCAGATGACTGTGTATCCTTACACATATAATCTGTGTAGATACATGATGCATATGTGAAAACGCCCCCCTCACATGTAAGCTCTTTGAGTATAGGAAATTGTTTCTTCTATGTATGTTGCCTTATGCTCAGTGCCTAGAACTGGCCCTGGCAGTTGATGCTCAAGAAATGCTTGTTGCATGAATACATTGTATCCCATTTTATTTTTAACATACTAATACATATGGCTCTACTGCATTCTTTTTACTGGCTGAATCATAATCCATTGTATAGATATGCCATAATTTAACTAAAATAATTCCTTATTAATGGATACTCAGGTAGTTTCCAGTCTTTTGCTACCGAATAAAAGTCTGTATGAATGGTTTTTTATATATACCTTTGTGTACATTTCTATAAATGGAGCTATTGGGTCAGAGGATATGTGCTTTTAAATTTTGATAGAAATTGCTAGCAAGGTCACATGATTTATATTCCCAGCAATAAGGCATGAGACTGCTGGTGTTTCCATACCTGTGCCAACTTTTATGCCTTTGATAATCTGATGAGTGAAAATGGTGAATCACTTTGTTTTAATTTCCCTTTAATTATTAATGAAACTAAGTACTGTCATAGATTTACAGGTTATTTGTATTTTTTTGTTAGTGGGCTGTTTGTTTATGAACCTATCCATTTCTAGGGCTAGGTCATTTTTATTATTCGTTAGTAAGAGTCTTCATAATAGTTGCAAACATTTTCCCCATTTACCAGCTCTACCCAGGTTCTCAGGTCTAATTGTGAGATTTCAAATAAGATATTGAAGCAAGCAGTTCATTTCTTCTACATTTCAAGGCTTCACCTGAATTTGGGTACCAGTGATTGACAGTCGTTATATTCAGATGTTCTTTTTTTCTATGTTCTAGTACTGTCCTTTTACTCTAAAATCATGTTTCAGTTTCCTGAGTTTTATGAATTTGACTTTGGTACTGCTTACCAAAGGCATATACTATAGACATTTATGTAATAATAAAATAACATATACTAAAATACATAAAAATGACAAAGGCAGAGCCTATAGAATATACAGGATCATTATGAGTACTGCCATTATGTGAGGGAAAGAACTCGCCAGAGATCTGTCTCCCAACAATGTCTTATTTTCATTCTATGTAAAAAGTGGGGACCAAGCTGGCCTGCACTAGATACAGCTAAAGTTTATCGGACTCAACAGTTCTGTAAATATTTCCCCTGTGATGTTATATTTGTTTGTTTTAGTGATTCAAAAGTTTTTAATTGTGGGATATACATGTAACAAATAGTTACCACTGTAACCATTTTAGGTTCAGTACAGTTAAATACATTCACATTGCTGTGCAACCAATCTCCAGAACTATTTCATCTTGCAAAGCTCAAACTTTACATCCATTAAACAACTCCCTATTCCACCCTCTTCTCAGCTCCTTCTTTGAAGTTGACTATTCCATGTACCTCATATAAGTGCAATCATACAATATTTGTTTTTGTGATTGGCTTAGTATAATGTACTCAAGGTTCATCCATGTTGTAGCATGTATCAGAATTTCCTACCTTTTTAAGGCTGAATAATATTCCACTGCATGTGTATATATGTTGTTTATCCATTCATCTGTCGATGGATATGGGTTATTTCCACTTTTTGGCTACTGTGAATGGTGCTGCTATGAACATGAGTATACAAATATCTCTTCTAGACCCTGCTTTCAATTCTTTTGGATATATATACCCAAAGCTATGATTTATTTATTTTTTAGCTGGGATTTATTTTTAAATATAACTTAAAGATATAAATATTAAAATACTTTACCATAACCTTCCTTTCCATATGCAAATGAAGGGGGTATAATCACTTTTCGCTTCTCTCCAGGGCACATATCCATCATCGCAATGTCTAGGCCTTTTATGACTTGCCCAACACCAAGAACAAACCATTTGGGGTGGCCTTCATTTTGTGTGCGGCTATAGTAAAAAAAAAAAAAAAACAACACTTAGGTAAACTGATTTTAAGATCAGTGAAATCAAACTTTAAAATACATCTGGACGCTTAGTTATAATTTAAAATAGGAGTCCTCTCTGACTCTTTTCCCATATTAACACTCATTCTGAACCCCCTGGTGGAGTGTTTGGCTCAAACTTCTTTCATAACAGCCAGAAAGAAGTATGATTTGCCCAAAGCTAGTCATTAGGAACCATCTCATCTTTTTTATTGCCATCTTTGCAGAAATGATTCAACAGTTACTTTTTTAATGGGTCTCTGGCCACTAACTAGCTGCATGGCTTGTCCAAATAACTCATTTAAACTTTCTGAGTTTGTTCTAAAAATGACGGTACAGGTTTAGCCTCAAAAAGTCATTTGAACAAAAATTAAAATTTGTATCTTTACTTATTAAATTTATCTATTTTCTTCTAATATTTATTTTATTTTTGAGAGAGAGAGATATACACAGAGTGTGAGCAGAGGAAGGCCAGATAGAGGGAGACACAGAATCTGAAGCAGGCTCCAGGTTCTGAGCTATCAGCACAGAGCCTGACACGGGGCTTGAACTCAGGAACCACCAGATCATGACCTGAGCCCAAGTTGGATGCTTAACCAATTGAGCCACCCAGGCGCCCCAATCTATTTTCTTCTACGTACTAAGAACTTTCTCCAACCCTATCTTCATAGGATAATAGCACAGATGAAGAAAAGCCATTCTCCTTCTGAGTAATAAATGATCAATTAAATCAGAGTAGGCAGTGGCGGGATGAGGGAGAAGGTGGGAGAACACAGGGCCCAGAAGACACCAGGGAAGGTTATTGTTGTGGTGGTTTTTTAATACAGTTGCAAAGTGGCTCTCAGCCTCTAAGTGTCGTGCCTCTGAAGGCCAGTTAAAATCACTTAAACTACCCTACCTAATACTCTGTAAGGAGACTCCAATATACGGAGGAAAAAAAAAAAAAAAAAGTGAACATCCTTACAGACAGCTCCATAACTGAGTTCTATAGATCCCAGGGGTGGGGGCGGGGGTCGGTGTCTGGAGGTAGTGTATTTCCGATAATCTCTTGGGCCAACATTATCAATTTAAAAAGTAATAGTTCAATAGGGAACTAAGGCATATCAGTAGGAATCCCCCACCCTCACGCCCCCCCTCCCCCTGGCCCCGGGAATACAAGGCTCAAACCTTACTGTTACAAGAACAAACCAATCAACCAACCACTTAGGCTTCTGGTTGGTAGAAAGGGAGGCTAGTTTTCATGTATGAACTGGATGCGGGAGTAGTTCACAGCATTTCCTACCTGCAGTAGAATTTCGAACCGTCTTTAGCCAAGTAGCCGTCGTAATGGGCATTTAGCAGGTCTCCCTTCTTGCTTGTCTTGGAACAGTTTTCTGGACGATGCACAACTTCTATTTTCACTTCCTCTGTGCTTTCCTCTTCCTTTTGTCCCTGAGCCCCCAAAATGCCCCATACATAAAAGAAAACGATTAACCTGAATACAAACTTCATGATTCCTGAAATTGGCCCCAGATGACAACTGCGTTCCTTCACGCGTGTCACTTGCTTCCAGAGGCAAAGGCAGCCCAGTTCCGACTCGTGGCAGGCATTGTTCTACGTCACAAAGGGCCGGGGGCGGGACGGCCGATGGCCCCGCCCCCCCCCGGGCTGCGCGCTTAGCCTCAGAATTTTCTTCCGTCCGGCTAGGTCCTATCCCTCTGGTACCCGGCGCTTTAGATGGCTGTCATCAGTCGTTGAAGCAGTACTGAACACTTGCACCGCTTCTCGTTAAATATGCAAATTTTACAGCCGGTTTCCTCAGAGTTATGTAGTAATGCTCGCACTTCCTAAAATGAAACCGGCAAAAGAAATAAACAGCCTACGAGTGGAATGTTGTAGTTAGAGAATACGGCTGTCATTTTTGGAATTAAAAGGTTTCTCCTCAGACCCCTAGGGAACAGCGGGCATATGGCGAGGCAGTCTGCTTCTGCGGTGTCCTTGAAAGCACCTTCTCGGGGTGGAGCCATGCCTTAAGAGATTCCAGGCTAAGCCTCACACAATCTGACCGCCACCTGGTCGCGAGTCAAAAAAGATCCCAATGCTCCCCGCCCCTTTAGATGAGTTTCCCAGGAGTCAACTCCCGCGGTTTGGGCGGGGCTGCTAGTTTGCGCTTCTTTCCCCCACCACTCGGGGGCCGCCGTTTATATGAGGGCTCGGGGGAGTTGAGGAAAACTCTTGATGGTGACTTTTTTTCTTACCATCCACGGTACACAGATGAGAAAATGAAGTAATTTGAGTATTCGGCTTTTCCCCCCAAAACCTAATATGCAGCAGGGATTTGACCAAGTCTGACACAAAACCACCCTTTATCCCACCCCCAAACATTTTAGGATGAAAAACTTCCAAACATACAGAAATATTGAATTTTATTACCTCATCGCCGCGGCCTTCCAACCACCACTTGGAGTCTATCGTTGACATGTAACTATATTCGATTTATTACACATCCATCCATCCATCCATCCATCCAACAACTCACCTTATTTCCAAGTGAATACCCAAAGACTTTTTACCCAAATCAGAAAAGCTTCAGCACAGGCCTGGATTCGGTTCGGGAAAGAGAGGTGTTACTCTATTTGGTGATGCTAAGCAAAACTGCAGCACTGAGCTTGCTTTGCTTAAAGATCCAGCATTTAGTAAACCTGAATTATTGTCATTACGTAAGATGATCATTTCCAAACAGGATTTTTTAAAAATCATAAAAGCTAGGGGAAAGCCCTTATTTCTAGAATAAAATAAATTCCAAAGTTCGGTTCCATGTTTTATATTCTAAATGAAGTAGTGGCTAAGGTTAATTGTCAGCGTGGTGACAGTTCCCCTTGGGGCCCCTCGCGGTTCCTTGCCGGAGGATTTTCAGCGCCACACTGCCTAACTAGGAGATAGTTTCTTGGGCCCCCTGAATGTGAGGAGGGTACGGGGGAAACATAAACGGGTAATCTTTTATTCTCCTGAAACACCACCACCGGAAGGACCTGAGGAAAACCCGAGAGGCCTACGAGACGTAGGGACTTTTGTGCTCCTGCAGCGAGTCCTCGGGTTGGCCGGGGGCTGCGCGCGCCGCGGAGTCCGCCTGCCGGGCCTAGGAGGCTTTAGCCCCGGGGCACGGTCGGTCCGAGCCTCTCCGGGGACTGGGGGGGCGGGGAGGATGTGGGGAGCCCCGGGACCGCCGGCCGAGGGCCAGAGGAAGAATGAGGCGGAGTCAGGTGCCCAGGCTGGGAGGCCAAGGGTGCGCCGCGCCCGCCGGCCCCCTCGCGCAGCCTCCGGCATCGCGGCTGGGCTGCAGGCCGCGCCCGCTCTTCAGCCCCGCCGCCGGGGAGGGGTTTCTTGGGACGAGCCGGCCCCTTTCATCCAGGAAGTGAAAGCGACGTCGGGGTCAATGAAAACAAACGGGGAGCCCGGGGGGAAGGAAGGCGGGCGAGGAGGAGGGAGCGCCGGGGCGCGGGAGGGAACAGCCGTGGGGTGGAAGCGCGAGCGGGAGGCCGGTTGCGGTCGTGATCTTGCCGCCGCCGCTGCCGCGGCTCGCCCGGGGATGTCTGAGCCCGCGCCTCGCTGCCCTCGAGCTCCACGCGGCGGCAGCCGTCCCGGCCTCTAAGGGCCGCCACGTCCCGGCGGCGCGCGCAGGCTGAGGGCGGCTCGGTGCCGGCGGGGTTGCCCGGGGAGGGCCCGGGCAGGCCGGGAGGGGCTGCCCAAGCTCCGCGCCTACCCCAGCACCGCGGCCGGCGCCCGGCCAGGAGGATGCGCGGCGCCGGGCTCTGAAGCATGGAGGGGGTTCTGTACAAGTGGACCAACTATCTCACAGGTCAGAGGGCTCGCGTGCTCCGAGGGCGGCCGGGAGAGGCCGGGTGCTTGGGCGGGTTTAGGGGGGAAGGCTGCGGAAAAGACCGTTCAGGGGCCCCTCCCTCTGCCTGGCCTGCGGTGACCCTCGCAGGGAGCCGGCCCCTTCTGCTTCCGAGGCTAATCCCTAGCTGAGTCCCGCGTTAGATCTGGCGTCTGTAGGGGACCGTTCGAGACTGCGCACCTTCCTGAGGGTGGGAAGTGCGCTTGACCACTTTTTTGCCCCTGTAATAATACTTGTTTCCTCCTGTAGCTTCCGGAACAATTCCCAGTTACTCTGCCCGTGGTGCTGTCTCCATCCTTATTCACACTTAATTCGGCATTTTGCTAATAACTGAGTTGTCAGGGTATAGGAATAGAATGGACCTTGTAAGATCAAGATTTAATTTTAAGAAATCTTTTTTGTATTTCTTTTTAATTTCCTTAGCAACACGGTTTACTTTAAAAGTTCTCTCCTTGAAGTTGTTCAGCATAGAAAGCATGGTTTTCTGGGAAATCGTCCCCAGATAACCATTCTCTTAAGAGGTGGTTGTCAATAAGATATCTTTATATTTTGGAATTCAGGTAAGTGTGTGAGAAATAGTGGAAGACAGTGCAACACACACAAGTGGAAAAGGCAGGTCAGCATCACCCATGAAGTGGGTTGAAAGGAAAGACTCTGAAGAGCTTTGTGTTTCTGTAGAAATGAGAGGCCAGCTGGGAAGGGTCTTTTTCCATGACACCAACAGCCTGGCTTATTAAAAGAGACTTAATTCTGAGTTGCAGTCCCATCTCTGCCATCATCCAACAGTAAAGACAAGTCACTTACTCTCTCAAGATCTCAGTCTGGGAAGGCCAGGATGAGCAGTTAGTTTATCCTGAAGGGGTCTTCCAACTTCAGAATTCTATGATTTCACCACATTAGATGAAAGGAAATGAGTTTAAAATAAGATTAAATAACAATCATTTCTTGTTCCAGTGTAATAGGAAAATCTTGATTTGCTACCCATTTATTTACTCTGCTCAAAGTACTGAACCCCCGGGGTGCCTGGGTGGCTCAGTCGGTTAAGCGGCTGACTTCGGCTCGGGTCATGATCTCGCAGTCTGTGAGTTCGAGCCCCGCATCGGGCTCTGTGCTGACAGCTCAGAGCCTGGAGCCTGTTTCAATTCTGTGTCTCCCTCTCTCTGACCCTCCCCCATTTATGCTCTGTCTCTCTCTGTGTCAAAAATAAATAAACGTTAAAAAAAAATTAAAAAAAAAAAGTACTGAACCCCTTTGTAACTGCATAGTACACTCAATTTGTGTCCACCTGACCTTGTGCAAAATCTGCACATAAACTCTTTAAGGCATAAGCATTGAGCTACAGTTGCCCCTTCCTTCCTTCCCTTTTTTTTTTTTTTTGATTAATTGGAATGCTAAAGCCCAATTTATAGCAGCAAATGCTTTAACACTTGTATGCATGCGTGCTTTATTTTGCTCACATTAAAATGTCAGTTTGTTTCTGTAAATGATATGTTTTAGCAGGAAACATTTAAAAACGAGGTAAATATTTTTTCTTAAGCATTTCGTTTGGGCAGTTGTGAGAGCAGTTATGCTGTTTAGTTGAGATATGGTATTAACTTTAAAGACAGTAGTTTCTATGCTTTGATATGCAAATGATCATCTCATGGCACACATTCATAAGCATAGTGTCCACAGTGTCTTGGGAGGAACCACTTATGCCTGCAATAGAGCAATTGGTGATTACTGAGATGAGTCATAATTTATTCCTGGAGCATACTGTGGTCTTGGTGGCCATCTTTCTTATCTCCTCTGGCACTGAGCACTATAGGCACTTGTGCGCTTAACGCTTTTAGTCTTTGCAGAGCGTTTAAGTAAACTGCTAGTATGTGTTGTAGGAGCTTGCTGCAATGAAATCTTTTGTTTGGAAGAATTCAAATTTAAATTTGACTCAGTGGGATCCTGATTTTTAATTTTAGTACATCTTAGGTCAGAAGAATGAGCAGCTGTTTGTACTGGATGATCTTGAAGGAACCTTTCAGTTTCATGACAGTATTCTTTGAGAATCCTTTGTAGAGGACAAGGATTTCAGTAACATTTGGTAGTTTGAGATAAAAAGAAAGTGTTTTTTTTTTTTTTTTTTTTAAAGAATGCCTATGCCTATCTTTTTCACAGATATAGCCCTCTGTTATATAAATGTGTGAATCAGTTAGAGATTGTTTTAATTAAATATTTCTTCAAAAATGTGTGTAGAGATAACTTTCTTATTTAATCATGGTCACCTTTCAAGTTGCTACAAATTGTTTAAAAATTTTTTTTAAATGTTTATTTATTTTTGAGAGAGAGAGAGAGAGAGAGAGAGAGAGAGAGACAGAGTGCAAGTGGGGTAGGGGCAGAGAGAGAAGGGGACACAGAATCCGAAGCAGGCTCCAGGCTCCAAACTGTTAGCCCAGAGCCTGACACGGAGCTGGAACTCACATACTGAGAGATTATGACCTGAGCCAAAGTTGGAGGCTTAACAGACAGACTGAGCCACCCAGGCACCCCTAAGTTGCTACAAATTCTAAATAAGTCATTTTGCTCATTATTTGTTTTAAAGAGATACTGAATCACAATAATACGGGCTTACAGAATCCCAATTTGTCTTATAGGCACATAGGACCTCGGGTGGTGTGGAGTGCACTTTTACCACCCTGCTTATAATTTGTTTGCCAAGGTGAATTAGTGTTTGGAAAGATAATGTTTTCATCATTTCTATGCATGCTGGTATACAAAATACTCTCATGGATATATTGCATATCTTTACTGTCATGGATAACATGCAATATCTCACTTTTCTGGTATTTAATCACTTGAGAAATACATTTTGTTTTAGCACCTGCTATGTGCCAGACACCATTCTAGGTGCTGGGAATGCAATGACAAACAAGATAAAGTTCATGTACCAAAAGAACTTACCTTTTAATTTGCTAGGCCTCATTAGGGGTATAGTGTTTCATAATAAGAATTTTCCAAGTATTTAAAACTTGTTTTAATTACTTTGGGTATCCGTCTTTCTGAACTGTATTATGACATTCCCTGTTGTGAAATTTAACCTTTTTATGATGACTCCGTGCTGTCATTTCAAAAGTATTACAGGAAAAGCCTTTGAGGAGATAAGTCCTGGGTCTTATCAGTGTGTAAGAATGATTCTCCCATCTGCCACTGTTCTGGCACTATTTGGCCCTTGAAAAACCGAATTGATTAAGCAGATAGTGGGCTACATCTAATGTGACCAGGCTGAATTATGATTTAATAGTTACAGAAAGAACAAGGACAGTCACACTGCCTTCAGTGAGGCACCCTGGTCATGGTCACTGTGTTATTAATCAGTGAACTGTTGTAAATCAGTAGCATGCTTGATAAGATTTTAGGGAACACCGAGTTTGGCTTGCAAGGGTGGCAGTTGAACTCTGAGGAAAGCCATCAACCTCATCCTCATCTTTGCCTGAGAGCCAAGTCTATGATAGTTGTGTAATCTAGTCACTGAATAAACACAAATGAAACGAATGATTGCAGTTTCTAGCATTTCGGCCGGAGTTGGGCAACAGCAGTACAAGGAGAGAGGTATTAGGGGGAATGCAGGCTCTCACTATAGTATGCATCTTCTGTGGAAGAGACTACATTCAGCACCCGCTTGTGCAAGGGAATTTGCCTAGGCAACTTGTAAGAGATGGGAAAGTTGCATTGCAGAATTAGAGGGCTGAGTGGCACCTGGGAGGTCACCTTTTTCAATCCACTCATTTTTGAGACTGGGAATTTTTTATATTTATTAAAGTGAAAAGATTGGTTTCAGCTTATCTAAAGAGTTAGAATAAAGCGGGGCTAGAATCCATGTCTTTTAACATTACATCAAAAACCCAACTCTGTTCCCTTCAGGAAAAGGGCAGTCATGTTGCATCCAGTATAGGTTATTATTGAGCATGAGTCTCATGGGTTGTTAATGAGAAGGTTGTGAACCAGATTAAAGGTATTACCCCCTATATTTATGCTGATCTATAGATTTCTTCAGAAATCTTTCCCAACAAAGTGGGATTGATGCAAGAACAATTTCAGCAAGACTTGGCCATTAGAAATTTCATTGTTAGGGGGCGCCTGGGTGGCTCAGTCGGTTGAGCGCTGACTTCGGCTCAGGTCACGATCTCGCGGTCCGTGAGTTCGAGCCCCGCATCGGGCCCCTGTGCTGACAGCTCAGAGCCCGGAGCCTGTTTCGGATTCTGTGTCTCCCTCTCTCTGACCCTCCCCCATTCATGCTCTGTCTCTCTCTGTCTCAAAAATAAATAAACGTTAAAAAAAAAAAGTTAAAAAAAAAATTAAAAAAAAAAAGAAATTTCATTGTCAGAATGTCACCTTAGAGCCAAGAAAACATGGATGGCAAATTTTGAAGTCATACTTTTCTCTGTGATTAAAGTAATTTCTTACCAATCTTCTGTTATTTATAATCTTTGCAGGTTGGCAGCCACGTTGGTTTGTTTTAGATAATGGAATCCTGTCCTACTATGATTCACAAGATGATGTTTGCAAAGGGAGCAAAGGAAGTATAAAGATGGCAGTTTGTGAAATTAAAGGTAAGTGAGTGCATGGAATTAGAGAAATTTGAAGTTAGGTAAGGAAAACATTCTTCACTACAATCCAAAAAGAGGAAAAAAAGCATTTCTAGTCAGGTAGGGATCTTCTAATGCTGTTTATTTCCTTAGCAATTAAGAGTGGCACTTAACATTGTTAAGCACAGTTGGGGTTTTTTTTTTTTTCCCCCTCCTATTGAAACTCAAAATCTTAGGGTTAGTTTTCTAATTTGGACCTGAAAAACAATTTTTGTGGTTGCTACTTCAGCGTCCTTATGGAGTCCACAAGTGTTCTCTTTTATATGCATTATAAAATAAAGGTATTGCAAAGATAGGAAGCTGAGCTTTAAAGGTGTTGAGGTGCGGGGCCTGGCTGGCTCAGTCAGTAGAACATGAGACTCTTGATCTCAGGATCATGAGTTCAAGCCCCACGTTGGGCATGGAGCTTATTTGAGGAAAAAAAAAAAAAGTTGAAGATTGTAGAGAGATGGGGCCTAAAGGTGCGGTGACGAGAATTGGAAGCAGGGGGCTAAGACTCTCTAGGAGCCGAAGCACCGGTCCCCTGGCTCGAGCCTCTTTTATTTTTTGCAGTTTGTCTGATAACAGCGAGCACATACAACATAGTATTTGGCATCTGGACAGGTCATGCACCTGCAGTGTATTCCATACTGGGTCATGAGTACATCTAGCGCCAGACAAAACAGTCTTATCCCTGGCCTGGCGCCCATATGATGTCCTTCTGGAGAGATGAGCAGTCCCAGCAGCTTTCTCTTCCTTGCTTTCACTTCCTTGCTGCTCTGTCCCTTTCCTTCAGGACATTCTTACAGTGCCTCCAGCTTCTTCTTCTCCAACAAAAGGTGATCAGTCAGGCTCTGCAGGGTTTTGCTAAATGAGTCAGTTTTGCTAAAACATGAAGTCAAAGGCATAAAACTCTGGTTCTTTGTTGAATCGGAGATCAGCTCTTCTGGGTGATAGAGATGTTTTCCTTTTCTTTCAAAAGAGAAGAACTAAAGCAATAGGTCATGCTGTAATTTTCATGAAAGAAGGTTTCATGGACCATTGATTCATTTGTATATGTGGTTGGGTTGTGTGGGGTGGAGGTAGGCAGGGGAGATCAGACAAAATGATAATGAAAAGTACTAAGTTCTTCAGAGAATTGAAGGAAAAACTAAAGCACTAGAGGAGCCAATATCAAGCACCTACAGGCCTTTTTCATTTCTCCTCTGTATCTTGAATACTTGTCCTTCATGATGGGTACTTCCTTTGACATGGTGAGCGCTTGGTCACAGCTGTCAAACACTTGAGAGTAATCTTAATGCTCTGTGCATTTTCTTATTTAGATTAAAGCAAAGCAGCAGCTAGTGCATTATCTTATATTTTCCAGGGCCGGATTGCTAGTTTGGTGTAGTTTTGTGGTAGTTCTTAGTATGATTTAGCTATGGAGACAAAATAGAATTTTTCTTTGCTGCACATCTAATTCTTCACATTCGTTTAGGGTTCTTTCCACAGCAGTGATTTATAACTTGGGGTAGATAAGTGTCATCCAGGGAGCTTTCTCCAAAATGCACATAGCTGCCATGTGATTGTAACATGCCCCCTTTAGCTGAGAATTAGTACTGTTCTAATGGAAGGAAGTGATGGCTATCTAAGATACAGAAACACTTCAGCCTAATGTATTGTTATTGCATCGTCCCTGAAATATGTGAGGCATAGTTTTGTTGTTTATCTTAGACAAAAGTACTGAAATGTATACCAATTAAGTATTGGCTTTCCAGGTACTCAGTTTTATGTATTTATTTTTAATTGCACCATCATCCCCCATAACTCTTTAGAACTCCTATTTTAGAATTGCCTTATAAACCAGTTTATAAATCACACAAGAAAAGCACAAAGTATGAGTTTTTATTTTTTTAAAAATTGATGGTTTTATCTCATTTTATTCCCCAGATTTGATTCCAAATGATATTTGGTGAGAGTCAGAAATCAAACTACACAGTTCAAAGATTTGCCACCCTTGAGGATATTTAAAAGACTGTTAGTGGCAGAATCCTAAGGCACTTGTAAAATGTTTCAAGATGTGGCAGCATTTTTACTGTTGTTGTTTGTTTGAAGTAATCATTCTATTCAAGAATAAAATACAGAAAAGGGAGCAAATCTTAAATATTCAGTTTGAAGAATGTTTACAAAGTACACACACTTGTGTCACTATCAACCAGATTAAGAATTAGAATGTTGTCAGCCTTTCGGATACAGGGATATTGTCATGTTTCCTCAGCCATTAATCCCTTTAAAAAGTAACCATTAATTTGACTTTTATCACCATAGATAAATATTGCCTACTTTTGAATTTTTATAGATGGAATAAATCAGTATTTTCTTTTGTGTTGGCTCCTTTCACTCAACATTGTGAAATTCATCCATGTTGTTCTGTGTAATAGTAGTTCAATCATTCTTACTGATCTGTAGTATTTCTGATGTTATAAATATCCCACAACTTGCCTATTCAGTCTAGTATTGATGTGTATTTTTTTTGTTTTTTTTTTTTGCTTTTTTCTATTTGGGATTATAATGAGTAAGTAAAGCTGCTATAAATATTCTTATTATATTTCTTTTGCTGAACATACATATGCATTTCTATTCAGTATATATCTGGAAGTGGAATGGAATTGCTGAGGCATTGATACTCATACTTTTAGCTTTAACAGAATTAAGGAGAAAATTATTCTTGACACTTGCTAATAAGGCTGACTTTATTCAAGTCTCTCATGATAGGTATAGGGACTACTGCATTGGGGCTTTGTAGTAGGGGAGAGAGATTGGGCTCAACTCCAAAAATGATAAAGAAAAGTGGGAATTTGCAGCCAAGCAGTAGAGTGGGGGGATTGGTGGGTGGGAAATTACTAAGAGGAAACATGAGGGATTAGGGGGCTTTCTGGGTAAACAGATTCTTGCTGAAGGCAGGCCAGATATTACCTGGGGGATGTTGGGGCTAGAGGAATTTTTTTGGATATTGAGGGTAATCATATATTGAAGGTGGAGGATTCTGGCTAAACTGACTTAGCAGAGTTCTTACTAAGATTGGACTCTACAAGGACAGAGATGGAAGCCCAGGGTCGGGCATAGTCAAGCAGAGGGCTCAGAGGAGCCTGACTGAAGTTTGATCAAGGAGAGAATCTTTGTCACAGGTAATGCCAAACTGTTTACCAAAGTGGTTGTATCAGTTTATTCTTGAACTAGCAGAATATGAGTGTTCCAGTTGCTTTGCATCCTTGCCAAAACTTGCATTATCATTTTTAAAATTGTGAATATTTTTAGTGTATATGTTGGTATCTGATGGTGGGTTTAACTTGTATTTCTTCAATAACTAATGATGAATAGTTTTTCAGGTATTAATTAGCCATTTGAATGTCCTCTTCTTTTGAAGTGTCCTTTCTAGACTTTGGCCTAATTTCTAAATTGGGCTGTCATCTTTCATGTTGTTTGTGGGAAGTCCAAATGTGTGTGTGTGTGTGTGTGTGTGTGTGTGTGTGTATACATATATATATATATGTACACTATATATATATTCCAAATATATGTATATATATATTTTCCAAATATATGTATATATGTATGTGTATATGTATATATATATATATATACATTCCAAATATATATATATATATATATGTTTATGTGTATATATATATATATATATATATATACACACACATATACGTATATATATGCACACACACACACACATGTTTGGACTTCCCACAACATGAAAGATGACAGCCCAATTTAGAAATTAGGCCAAAGACTAGAGATACATATATATTTTCCAAATATATATATATATATTTGTATATATATATGTGTGTATATTTATGTAGTTAGTCCAAATGAGTCTTTGTATTGTATCTTCTTCCACTTTGTAGGTTGCATTTTCTTTCTGTGAAAGGTATCTTTTGATAAGCAGAAGTTATTAATTTCAATAAAGTCCAGTTTTTCAATATTTTTAATTAGAACTTTTTATGTCCCGCTTAGGAAATCTTTTTTCTTCTTGAAGGCTTATTGTTTTACCTTTTATATTTAAGTCTGTATTAGGTCTGTGATTGACTTAAAATTTATTTTTATATATGGTATCAGCAGGGGTTAAGATTCATTTTTTTCTCATAGGGATATTCAGTTGACTGAGTATCAATTATTGAAAATATCAACCTTTCACCTACTGCACTGTAGGAACATCTTTGTCACAAAGCAAGTGACCATGTACATTGGGTCCTTTTCTGGACTGTCTTTTGTTTCATGGGACTATTTCTCTATCCTTGTGCCATTATCACACTGTCTAAATTTCTTTAGCTTTATACTTCTTAAGTATTTGATGGTCTAAGTCTTCTAACTTTGTTTTTTTTCAGGATTGTCTTGGCCATTATTGGCTCTTTGCATTTCCTTAACACATTTTAGAATCTGCTTGTAAATTTCCACAACTGTCTGCTGGAATTATGATTGGAATTATATTGAATCTATATATCAATTTGGGAAGAATAGTATTCTTGACAGTGTTGAGTCTTCTGATCTACTAACATGGTGTATTTGTATATTTAATTAGGTTTTTAATTTCAGTAATTTTTTACAGTTTTGCATATAGAGTTCTTGTCCATTTTATCTTGAGAACTTGATGTTTGGGGAGTCTTGTTCTTAAGTTTGTTGTCTTAGGTGACTACTTTGTAGGGGACACTCTTGGTTAATACATCAATTTTGGTATGTTTAAAAAGGAGTCATCTTATTTTCATTTGTAGCAGCATCATTGGCAATTAGAGCTTTGTTTTCTTTTAAGGTAGTTATTGATACTTTCACTAGTATTAACAAGCAGCAAAAAAAGTTACTCTTGGGGCCTTGGGATTTCAGTAATTTTATCCTGGCTTGGAAATCTTTGCACCCATCATTGATTGTTGCATGTTTGTATATTTCACTATCTACCTCTAAGAATGGCATTTCTAAATAGAATAATAAGCTAGCAAAGCTTTTGTGGCACTTATTTGCCATAGTACATCTGGTCAATATTTTTGGTAATTAATCATGTAAATTAGGGCTTCTGCCAGACTTGCAGAGCCCCTGATAATTTGGCTCAACTCAGCTTGTCCATTTGTGAATATTATTACCATGTAATATAACACAAGGCTTTATTTACTACTGATACCCTCAGTGCATATTATGTTTATTTCCTCATCTAGGCCTTTTTTAATGCAGTTTTTCTCTTAACTAAATCCTACTATTGTCAAATCCTTCTTCATGAAGACTTATTTCCCACCTCCTCTCACTTTCTCCCATCTTAATTACACATGAAGTCACTGTACCAAAGAGTTCATCATTTAGGTGTTTTGATTATTTTTGTTGTGTCAGTTTGTTTCCTTGGTTAAATTGTCAGCTCTGTTAGAGCAAAGACTCCTTTCTTTCTCCCCTTGTGTCTTCCCCCTCTACCAGCACTTCTCTGAGCTGAGTGAATACTTCTTGATTAAGGACAGTGTAACACAAATTTATTCTTACAACAAAGATTGAGGATTGGCTCAGTATAATTCTTGGTTAGTTTTCTTTTGTCAGAGTATCAAGGTGGGGGGTGGTTTAGGAGAGGAGGAGGAGGAGGGGGGTGGGAAAGAGGAGAAGGTCTCCAAAATACTCACACTTTCTAGGTGATTGTGATATGCCCCTTAGTTGAGGGCTGCTGTTTTAATGGAAGGTGGCCATAGGTACCATTTATTCATTTATTTATTGTGGTGCTTCTGTATGCTAGGCACTATCCTAGGCTTGGAGGATACTAAGATGTAGAGTCTGTTTTCAAAGAAATCAGTAAAAAAATGTGTGGTAAGTGTGACAGTGCGTGTGTATTTAAAGTAGTATAGGCAGCCCCAAGAGAGGGAGTTTTTAGTTTTCATTGCTGTTTTCTCTTCCTCTTGCCATCACCACTTTAGCACCTCTGCCAGCCATGAGTAGATGTGAGAAGGTGGTTTTGAGGGTGCCACTAGATAGCCCTTTAGGGAAAGTCAATGCCTGCATCTTGAATCTCAGTTTCTTGTTGTAGGTGTCTGTAACATCTAATACTGCGTAAGAGTGATTGTTTGATTCTCCCCAAATTACTTAAGTTCATTACTGTATTTCTCCTGTGTTTATCATCATAGTCCATTCAGCAGACAACACAAGAATGGAATTAATCATTCCAGGAGAGCAGCATTTCTACATGAAGGCAGTGAATGCAGCTGAAAGACAGAGGTGGCTGGTTGCTCTGGGGAGCTCCAAAGCTTGTTTGACTGATACTAGGACTAAAAAAGAAAAAGGTAACTATACATTTTTCTTTGGTGGTGAGAATGTTTTCTTAAACATAAATGTTAATTGTCTTGTCTACTTTTAGGAATCTAGCCTCAAGAAATATCAGAAATGTAGATGAAGATTTACATGCATGACATTCATCATAGTAAAAAAACTTGTAAACAATGCAAAGATTTAAATTTAGGGGAATGGTTCAGTCACCTCTAGGCTGGAATAAGCTGCTATGTAGCCAGTAAAATGTTTACAAGGAATTTTAATAATGTGAGAAAATGCCCAGTGTTAAGTGATAATTGTAGAAAAGCAGGATTCAAAATTACATATCCATTCATTGGCCAGTTCAGGAAAGATCTATGAAATCAGTCAAGTTGTTACCTTTGGAAAGGTAATTTGTGAGAAGGAGACTCACTTTTTATCGTATATACCCTTTGGTACCTTTGACTTTACCATGTTCATATATTGCTGACTCCAAAGGATTAAACAAATCAAAAGCAAAGTAAATAATTTATGGTATTAGTTCAACCGTATGCAGATACAGTGCAAAAATAATAAAATAATTTATGTCTTGGCAGTGAGTTTGCGGTTGTTTTGATTTTTCTTTTCTATATATTTTTTTTGATTTTCTGAAAGTTTTCATTGAGTATATATTACTTTTTATAATTAAAAAATGATAGAAGTTATTTAGATTAGTGACAACGACTGAATTATGGGTATTGAAAAATGAAGGTCCAGAATTGAATTTATAATCCTTGAAAAACATATGAAAGAACATCATGCATAGAGTATGGCTACAGGTAGGATAAGAAGGAATGGAAATTCATAATAGCCAAAAGATAAAAACAACCCAAATGGACATAGACAAAGAAATAGGTGAACAAAATGTAGTATTATACATACAATGGAATATTATTCAGGCTTTAAAAGGAAGGGAATTGAGACACATGCTACAATGTGGGTGAATCTTAAAAGATAAGTGAAATAAGCCAGTCACAAAAGGACAAATACTGTATGATTGTACTTACTAGCATACCTAGAGTAGTCAGAGTCACAGAGACAGAAAGTAGAGTAATGGTTGAAGGGGCTAGGGTGTGGGCAAGATGACAGAGTTCTGGAGATGGATGATGGTGTGGTGATTGTAGGACAATGTGAATGTACTTAATGTCACTGACCTATACACTTAAAAATGGTTAAAACAGTAAATTTCATTATATATTTTGCATTATAATTAAAGAAAAGAGGGAATGGACTTAAATTTGAGTAGAACCTAATTTAGGTTAAGTCAAATAAGCAGATAGAGCTTGTTTGGTCCACTGTGGCCAGAGTTGCTTTGTGGCTAGTATCACTAGCCACTGACTAGTGGCTCAGGGAATATGGAAAAACGCCAGGATCTGCTACGTGTATTTTTCCTTACTTCTGCTGTTTATATTTCTAGTTTAGAATGAATTGAATGGTTAAGATTATGGCTGGATGTTTACTGTGTCTGGATGTATTAAATAAAAGAAAGCTCCTAATAAGACAATTATGAAAACAATATAATGTGAAAATGAAGTTATGAAAGGAACAGAAGAAAGCAGATGTTTAATACAATAGTTTTAATGACATAAAAATTAAAAACTTCTCTGCGTTAAAAGGTACAATAAAGAAAGCTGAAAGAGAGCAGATAGAACTGGAAACATAGTTGCAGTATATAGGACAGGGGAAAGATTGCTATCTTTAGTGGGTAAGAACTTTTATAGATTATTAATTTATATATTATTAAGAGAAAAACTGAACATCAAAATTGGAAAAATATGTAAAGGACAGAAAAGACAATTTACAAAAGAAGAAATATAAAGCACTTTTCAAATGAAGAATGAGCAATGGAATGGAAATGTCCTGTATAAAACATCCAGTGGTCATCATCTTGCATCTGGAAATTAATCTACCTAAGCTTCATGTCAGACATATGACTTCCATTTTTTCCCCAATTATTTGAAGAGAGGGTATTTCCTCAATATCCTTGTATCTGTTTCCAAGGTCCCACACCTCTTAAGCTATAGGTATTTATATCTATTCATATAGGTATTTATTATCTATTGCATTACTTTTAAATGATTCCATTTTGTTTTATTGCTGAAACAATATGAAAACAATCTGACTGAATGTTTATATATATTCCTTTCAGAGATAAGTGAAACCAGTGAATCTCTGAAAACCAAAATGTCTGAACTTCGTCTCTACTGTGACCTCCTAATGCAGCAAGTTCATACCATCCAAGAATTTGTTCACCATGATGAGAATCATTCACCTCCCAGTGTAGAGGTATACAAAGATGATCCCTTCATGTCTGATTATGCTTTGTAATACACTGGTGGGTGAGGTTCTTCTCATAAGGTGGCAGAGAAGCATTTTCAAAATGAGCTATTTTTAGCTCTTCTGGGCAATCCCTACTCCAGACTCTGGAAATCTCTAGGATCTTCTAGATTGTATCTGTGCAACCAGAGTAAAGCAGGAAGCAGCACACTGCCCCAGGGAATCAAGGCTTATTTAATCAAGGGAATCAGCCAATCTGATAATTTGGAGGTTGGGGTGGGGAAGAAGCATTCCAGGCTTTGTTCTCTGGGCTAGCTGTATGAATCATTGGACAGCTGCTCTTCTCTTTCTTTTTGTGACGAGGTCCCAGTTTCTATGACTCAGAGTTGATAACTTAGCTTTGTCAAATAACTTTTTAAAAAAGTCCTTCTCAGAACAGTAATGCAGTAATCAAATTTCGAATTTGTGGGACCTGGCTATGAAATAGGTTCACACTTTCTGATAAAGGAGGACCAGCAGGCCCTACTGTTCTCTGGGTGAAAAGCCAGCATGGTTCCCAGTCACCTTTTACCTAACTTAGGAGAAACGGGACAAGAAATGTTCCTACTTCTGTGGCCTTCTCCTGGTGGGGAACAATCTTATGTGAGGTCATATTTAGTTGTAGGTACATTAGACCCTCAGGGCACTCACTGTTTCACCACAAGCTCTCTGGAGGTGGGTGCCCTCACATTTGCTCCAGCGGCTCAGTGACAATATCAAGGACCTGGTCTTGCTCCAGCCTTCCACTCTGCTATTCTTGGTGTGTTGGATTTGCCCCCTTAAGTGCAAGGCCAAGGTCATACAGAGGCAGGAGGCAGTGGGGTAACCAGGGTGGAAAGAGACTTTCTTAACTTGCTGTCCTGGGCTTTTATCTGGGAACAAAAGTCCCAGAAACTCCTTAACAGACTTCTCATCTTTTTTTGTCTGGGTCAGTGGAAATTAAGAAATCTCAATATTTGACAGAGGGTCATGGAATAGCCATGAGTGGCTTCCACCAGTCTGTATTCATCCCCCAGGGTCAGGACACATTGCTGTCATTAAAAAAAAAAAAAAAATGGAGTTTTTATTCTACCATGGAAGAAGTAGGAGAATGGGTTTGGAGTAGATATGAATTGTGCTTGCCACTTAGTAATGCTCAGGGTGTTCTGCTGTGACCACCTTCAGAATTTTGATACTTAGAAAATTACTGTTTAGGTTAGGTTTATCTAAGATAAATTTTTGGATATAGTTTTTCAATATGATATTTGGTTTAAATGCAAAATTTATTTTTTCATGGAATCTAATTTCATACACTGTTTGTCTGATAGACATTTCTTATTCATATATTGCTTTAATTTTCTAAGGTAGTATATTTTAAATAGATTTGCACGTAACCTAGTAAGGTGTCTGTTGTAGGTAATGTTTAGTTACGTGATTATAATGTGCTGCATGATTCCATATAATTGTGGTTGAATCTGTTCAACTCAGTGTGTAATTTTTCAGAACATGAATGAAGCCTCTTCTCTGCTTAGTGCCACATGTAATACATTCATCACAACGCTTGAGGAATGTGTGAAGATAGCGAATGCCAAGTTTAAACCTGAGATGTTTCAGCTGTCCCATCCGGATCCCTTGGTTTCCCCTGTGTCGCCTTCTCCTGTTCAAATGGTTGGAACTTGTTTTTCTTCCAGTGATGTTGCATTTTTGTTTTTGTTTTTGTTTTTAAGGATGGAAACTGGCAGTGGGAGGGAAATGGTCAACAGATAGAATATTCTGTATTGGAGCCTCTTAGCTCTGTGGGCTCAGCATGTGCCAAGGTCCTGTCCTTTTCCCTTGGAGGGACTGTGCCATTTACCCCAGAGTGCCAGAAATATATTATAATGCTCTGTGGGTGTTCTGACACAGAAAAGGTTGGGGACACTGCTCTACTCGGTAAAAACATCACAATGGGGTGATGTTTTACTCACAAAGGAATAAAATTAAGCAGATCTTTAAAGGAGCTTGACAGGGGTTTGAAAGAACATGTTACAGGGAAAACAGTATTTTATAGTCCATATTTGGACTTGAGCCCTCTGAGTAGGCAAGTTACTTAATTTCTCTGGACCTCATTTTCTTCATCTATAAAATGAAAGGTCTTCTCCATCAGCAGGTCATTGCAAAGGAGCTGATCTGTATAATGCAGGTGCTTCATGTCCGTTTCTTTCCTTGTGATTGCTCTGAACGATTACCCTTTGCCAGGGGTGGTGAACTCCTTGTCCTTTCCAAGTTAATAAACTTGCCCAGGCAAGCTGTAGGGAACTCATAGGTGAGAGTCTGATGAGACTTTACATTTCTTTCATCCAAGTGTTTTCGGGAGCCTTTTATAGAAGGAACAATGCCACTTGGCTACTACTTTAGCAATTACCTGAAGGCATATTTGTTAGAAGAAGGAATTGGGTACAACTCATTCCGAGGTTCTCTTAACCACGTCAGCCAATTTAGTTATATGAGATTTAGTAAAGATTATTACCTATGTTTATTTAGATCATTTTCTTTTTAAAAAAAAATTTTTTTTTTAATGTTTATTTATTTTTGAGAGAGACAGAGAAAGAATGCGAGTGGGTTAGGGGCAGAGAGAGAGGGAGGCACAGAATCCAAAGCAGGCTCCAGGCTCTGAGCTGTCAGCACAGAGCCTGATGCGGAGCTTGAACTCACAAGCTGTGAGATCATGACCTGAGCCGAAGTCGGATGCTCAACCGACTGAGCCACCCAGGCGCCCCTAGATCATTGTTTTCTAATCAATGTATGATGGGCTAATAATGTCCTCTGAGAAAGGTATACTATGAAAATGAGTTTTATGGGCAGATTAGTTTGGGAAGTTCTAAATGAATTGGGTCTGTCATTGGACATCTTAGAATCTCTTTTATGATAATGTGTATTATGAATCTCTGAGAAGGAGAGGTGGTGTGCATTGTTTCTGAAATTTATTTGACAAATGAACCCTTCCTGTGTATTTTTAAATAACAGCTCACAATACTGTGGTGTTCAGTAGAACATTTTGACAATATTGCCTTATAACACAACTGTAGATACGTTATGAACTGTGAGATAACCTGTATGGTTGAATAACAAGAAAAGGTCTTTTGAGGTGGGTGTATATATAACACTGTGTTCCTGAAGTTGATATATAAGGTGTCAAATACAGACTTCACTACAAATACTACTATGTTTGACCTTATAGAATCAAATGCAATAAAGCCACCTTAAAACTGCCTGTTTTTGTACTGAATTTCTGAGGAAAATGCCTTCTGTTATAAATGCTCCATAGTCCAGAGAGGTCATATGTGTATTTTATGCATAAGAAGCAATGATAACTGTTTCTTTTAAACCAAAACTTTTTATCAGTAGCAATGTTATAGGAAATCCAATAGGTTAATCTAAAAAATACTGGTTAGAGGCTGTTTATTTTTCCTTGCTTTGCCATTTTACTTCATACATAAAGCAAAAGTTGTGGCTTATGAGAATTAGTTCTGGAGACACAGATGGAAAAAAAGGTCAGTCTTTGTGGAAAAATATATATATTTTTAATAATATGAGTAAATGGGAAATAAACCTGAAAGATTTGAGAATTCTAAAACTATTTAAACTGATTGTTAAACTACTTTATGTAGCTAATATCACTGTGTCCCTCTTAGAATAAATTTGCATTCAGTCTTATTTCAGGTCATAATGGAAGTTCAGAAAATCATCATTTTGACTCCAGACTGAGTGATAATTGTAGTGGGGATATCATTGGATTAGTAATCCCGAAGGGAGTGACTTCTGTTAAAGGAGATGTTAATGTCCATTTGTATCTTAATGTCAATCATATTAGATGTTCTGGACTACAAAATGGGTTGGTCATATCTGTTATCATTTCAGCTGGGATTTCTCAGAGCTATTGTTGGCTTACGTTACAAATACAGCAGCCACTTATTTACATAACAGACTTTAGACTTGGACTGGTAAGACCCTTGAGCCCCTGCATATAAATATAAAAGCAACCTGTAGTATAAACTGTGCTTTTCTGCTACCTTGCTAAACATTGAAATAATCTGTTTTAATTGGTGGTCTCTTTCTATTTTTTTGGTGGAGTCATTGGATCTTTTAAATTGTGTTTAGTATTTGTCATATTTATTAACACTCTGCTCATTCAGGTTTTTTAATTTTTAAAATGTATGTTTTAGAGTCTTATTTGAGACTTAGGGTTCTTCTGAGTTCTTAAAAGACTCAGATTATTAATGCTATCTTCCACAAAAACCACACTTTAGAACATCTGTGTAACAGCTACCTGAATAGTGAATTACAAAGAGAAGCTTTGCTACCAGCCTCTTTTCCTGGCCTTTAAGAAAAAGAGAGAGGAAGATATTTATTAGAATACTTTCTGGCTTGCTAGATACTGCTTTAAATAGTATGATTTTTTTGGATTAGTTATATATTTTTAAAATATTTTTATATACATGCACTCACATATGCACACATATATATGATATATATATTATGTATATAATGTAAAATTTGGTTTTTAGTATTGAGAAAAGAATCTAGCATGTTTTTGATAGGTGTTGAGAAAGATTCCAATTAATGGTTATTAGGGACAAAGCTTGACATTGTGCTAATAGTGTTGC
Source organism: Panthera leo (assembly GCF_018350215.1). Taxonomy (NCBI): domain Eukaryota; kingdom Metazoa; phylum Chordata; class Mammalia; order Carnivora; family Felidae; genus Panthera; species Panthera leo. Next base: position 165,565,462 of record NC_056686.1, read on the forward strand.
TTGAGTCTGTAAAAAATAAATATCTTGGCTAGTCATCTTTTTTTCGGAGTAAATTTGTGTTAATTATGATAATGATAATAAATTAGAGCTGTATTATTCTACTTCACATACTAATTATGCTTATTTTATTTTAAATTTCTAGATGAAGCGTTCTGTCAGCCACCCTGGTTCTTGCAGTTCAGAGAGGTAAAATAATCTTTTCTTTTAACCAAGTACTCTCAGAAATTTACCTACTTAGGGAAATTCTTTGGGCCTTTAACGTGAAGTAGTGTGGAATGGAAACTCTTTTTGAGCAGAGCTTGGTTCTGATTTGCTCAGCATTATATCTCTTAGTTACTAGTTTAGGGCCTGGTCCTAGTAGGTAGTCAGTGAAGATAAAAATGAGTGGATGAATTAACCAGCAAGGTAAGCATCTTGCCGACTATTGTACCTTTTTTAGATGTTTGAAATTATATCAAATGATGGTAAAAAAATCCAGTTTTGAGGTGAGTTTAGACTCACTTTACTACAGCTTTTTATAGTCACATATTCATGTTGATCTGTTGTTTAAGAATTAAAGATCTTAACTGAAAAGAGAGAAAAACCAATTGATATTTTAAAGTATATATGCATATGAACACATTAAGACATTTGCCTTCTAGATAGATCTCACCAATATCCCAGGTTATTAAAATGTTCATTATCTTAGTAGATAATAGTCTTTCAAGTTGCCCTAGTTGTCATATTTGGTTCTTCGGAAAATGATGAAATTGTAGTGACATTAGCTTTATTTCTCTATGTTAAGAATAACTGCCAGGGCACCTGGGTGGCTCAGTCAGTTAAGTGTCCCGACTTTGAATCATATCATGATCTTGCAGTTCGTGGGATCCAGCCCCGCGTTGGTCTCTGTGCTGAAGCTTGGAGCCTGGAGCTTGCTTCAGATTCTGTGTCTCCCTCTCTCTCTGCCCCTCCCTCATTCTCTCTCTCTCTCTCGTTCTGTCTCTCTCAAAAATAAATAAACATTAAAAAAAAATAAAAAAAAAAAGAGTAAGTGCGGCACCTAGGTGGCCCCAGTTGGTTAAGCATCTTACTTTTGGTTTCTGCTCAGGTCATGATCTCACACTCATTAGTTTAAGACCCATATCAGGCTCTGCACTGATAGTGTAGAGCCTGCTTGGGATATTCTCTCTTTTCCTCCCTCTCTGACCCTCATGCTCATGCTCTCTCAAAAAACAAAAAACAAACTAACAAAAATCTTAAAATAACTGTTAACTGAGCCCTTACTGTTGTTTTGTCACTGCCCCCCCACCCTCCCATGATTATGTAATCTGTGATTGGACTATTATGTGCACAGAGTCCAGTGATGAATATATGTATCCAGTCCTGTCAGGGAATAAAGAGTTTCACTAGCTGAATTTTCCAGAAAAACAGAAGCTTGATTCCTTTTATAAACTTTCATTTTTATGATAGAAATTTTTCTGAACTGTATTTTATCTTTTCTACCTAATTAGATAAAATATAACTAGAGTTAAAAAATTTTTTTTTTTGTAATGAATCAAGATTATCATTAAGAACAGTAATGTTGGGTTTTTATACAGTGGTAGTCAAGGTGCTGTTGAGTGGTGGTGGTTTATTTCTATATTAAATATTTTAGATTGACTTGTCTACTTTTCTGATTTTCTAGACTGTTTTTTAAAATAGTTTTTACGGCCTCCATTTGGCACATTTATTTGTTCTTGCTGCTGTCAGTGAGTTGACCTCTAGCATGTTCCTAACCTACTTGCCCACCCCCTTCATTCTGCTGTTTTTGATGATATGGATTGATACTAGATTCATGTACTTGTGTAGGTCATAACTTCTAGTTTTCAAACATTTGTTAACCATCTGGTATATCTAATGTCTTGGTGGACCCTTCTCTATAAAAGAAGTTGCTTCATGGTTCCCCCTTTCCATTTAATTCGGCTCAGAGGCCATATTCTTCAGGTTACCGGCTGGATTGTGAATGATTTGACTTGCCTGTGGTGTGACCTTTGAAGGAGTCAAATGTTGCTAAAATAGAACTTTGGGCGTAAAAATAGTTCTCTTTCATTTGAATAAGTCATGTAAAACTCCAGGTAAGTTCAGGGTGTTATCATTTGTTTAAGGCCTTATGATGCAATGCTTTTTATTTAATTTGCAGGAATAGCCACTCTGTAAAAGAACCAATATCTACACTTCACCGACTCTCCCAGCGACGCCGAAGAACCTACTCAGATACAGACTCTTGTAATGATACTCCTCTTGAAGACCCAGACAGTAAGTTAAATGGGCCCTCTCTCTTTCTTTGGCTTATTCCCCCAAATTGTGGTGGGACTCTATGTGTGTTGTAGTCAATGAAGGACACTGACAGTGAACACTGTCTTTTCCCTTTGGATTAATTCCTTAATTCAGAGCCAGGCAAATAGCACACAATCAACAGAAGCTCATAATATCCTCCTACAGACACCTTTATTATTAACTAAGAAGTGCTGAGTAACTGTGTAAATGCCATATCTTAGATTAATATGTATAACATCAAACTGTTTTCTTCCCACTATATTTTAGTAATCTCTTAGTAATGTTCTACTCCCACTATATTTACATTAAAAAAGCATTTTAGAACAAAGCATCAATTGTGGTTGGGATTCTAGGGGAAAATAAAGGCAAGTTCTGAGTGCAGAGAAAAAAAAAATCGGTATTATTACTTAAATAATTTGAAATGGCCAAGGAAAATAATTTTTTCTGGTGGTGGTGGTGAATTATGGTAGCATTTATTCCTATGCCCTTTTCTCCTTTTTTCTTTAAAGAGCAGCATCCTGTGATTGAATACTTTAGGCAAGGTTTTATGATTTAGGTTAAAATTTATTTTTCTCTTCCAAGAAAAAGCTTTGAAAATGTGTCAGAATGTCTAGTTAGACAGTAGTGACCATGATTTCCAGTGAACACAAATAGAGTCTTATTATTACAGCTCTATTAATATACTTTTGCTTTTCAGGGTCTTTACTATTGCCCATGAAGCATGTGTGATGGAAATTACATAGAGTTCCTATTTGGGGGGCAGGTTGTGTTCCAGGAGTTTGTAAGTCTGTTGTTGGGAACAGATTTTATTTCCCTTGTGGAAATGGTGTGATAAGTGGTGTTTAGATTCTTTAGGTTGTCTAGAAGAGCTCAGCTAATTCACGTTGATTAAGATAGAATTGTTTCACTGAACCAGAAGGTTAAACAGGTTTAATTAGAGGAGAATGTAGAGTTCACGAAAGTGGTGGAGGTTGGAGAGGGCCTACTGCCCATTTTCAGATTTTTAGGAGTTGATGGCATCTTTTTTTTTTTTAAGTCCATTTTCTTCACAGAACTATTTATTGACATAGAGGACTACTCTACACTCATTGCCATTTTTAACTCAAGTTGAGAAAATGGGTAAAAGAAATGAAGGAAGGAAAATGGGTGAGGGTGGGAAGGGGAAGGGAGAAAGTAACTTTCCTGGGCCAATTTAGTACAACTTGAAAGAGATAAGAGGAAGAGGGTTAGGGGTTAGGTGTGGGAAGAAAAATTACTGGGGGCAGGTAATGTATATTCTGATATACCTTGTTCTTTCTGCCTTGTATACATGACCCTTTTAATCTAGAGCCCATGAAAGAGCTCTATATGCTGCCTTGTACTTTTCTCTGGATGCTGCTCTTTTTTACTTTATGGGGATCATTTTCATTTGTGACAGTGAAAATTTTTTTAAAGCTAGCCATTTTTCTTTGCTTTCTTTTTAAGCACGCTGGTTTTGAATTTTTTTTTTAGTGTATTTATTTATGAGAGACAGAGAGCAAGCTTGTGGGGGAGGGGCAGAAGGAGAGGGAGAGAGACAATCCCAAGCAAGCACCATGCTAAGTGCAGAGCCTGAAGCAGGGCTCAGTCTCATAATTGTGAGATTATGACCTGAGCCAAAAATCGAGGTGGATGCTTAACAGACTGAGCCAGCCAGGCACCCCTTAATTTTTTTTTTTTTTTTTTTTAAGTAGGCTGCATGCCCAATGTGGGACTTGAACTCATGACCCTGAGATCCAAGAGTCGCATGCCCTACCAACTGAGTCAGCCGGGCACCCCTGGTTTTGAATTTTTGAAAATAATTTTTATAAGTTCTGAGTATGCATGCCTTATTCCATGTAGCATTCCCCTAGTTAGCTGCTAAGGAGTGTAACAAAAGTAGTCACACATATCTGCACAAACATACACACATGCATACATATTTATATACATACATGTGTCTCAGTTCTCTAGAACTTTTTTTAAATTGGGAAGTGTAGCCTAGGTCAGGAGTTTTATCCTTAGGTTTCCTTCTATTTATCCTAAAGTTTAGTGTCTCAGTTAGTTGACAGAGCAGAGACTGAATTCCTGTTCTTCTTTACAAAGTGCATGTTTTACAGTTGGGTGGTCTTAGTCCGAAGCCTTTATCCCCAAATATTCTTTTCCTTGAGAGATAAAACTGCTTCTATTATTTATTAACTGGATTTTTAAAAATTATAGAAGTAATAAATGTTTATGGTAAATTCAAATAAATATGTACATATAAAAGTACAATTGTTTTGCAACAGGGCCATGCCAGTGCGTTTAACTGTATTCAGTCAGAACTGCAATGATAGTTCTGTCAGCTGCATTCCAAGTGGAGATATGGGACCTTTCAGTGTGAAATACCTTGTCAGCTCTGCTCAGAAAGTCTTGTGGTAAAAAGAGCAAACCTGAATTAGTCCTAGTTCTGTTACCAGTTGGGTAATCTTGGGTTAGGCATGTAACCTTTTTGGGTCTTTTTTTTTTTTTTTTTTTTTTTTTAACCCTAGAACACAAGGAGGATACGGACAGCATTAAAACAAATCAGGCCTGAAAAGCAATAGTTAGCTAAGAAAGACTACATTCAGTTCAGCACATGTTTATTGACTGCCCGTTACATGCCAACCGTGGTTCTAGCAGTGAACAAAACCATCTCTGCTTCAGATAGCTTCATAAGTTATTTTGTTAACTCCGAAGCTTCTCCTTATGACTGCCAATCGTGGGAAAGTTAGATTTTTCTCTATTCAACAGTCAACCAAAAAATTAGTAGGAAGCTGAAGGAATTTCATGTCCCTGAGTAGGAAATTTAAAATTGTTTTTTTCGTAGAGAACTGGAGTTATATTGATAGGCTGTTTAACCTTTTAATTTATCTCTGAATAGGACCTGTTCACTGTTCAAGAAATACACTTAATGGAGATTTGGCATCAGCAACCATTCCTGAGGAAAGCAGACTTATGGCCAAAAAAAAATCTGAATCGGAAGATCCTCTTCCATCCTTCTCTTCCTGAGGAAATGGAAGTGTCCAACTTCCTCTAAGTATTGCTATGCAAAAGCTGCTGTAATTAAACTATGTTCTAGGGAGTAGTTTTTCCCTTAGGATTTCTCTGCACTTTATAGAATACTGTAAAACAAACAAACAAAAAAACAACCCACATACCTTTGAAGTGTATTTTATCTTTATATAGTTTATTTGCAAGAGTATTTTCCTAATAACTTCACAGTATGAATGTGCATCTTTTTTTTTTTTTTTTTGTTAAACAAATGATGGTGTAACATTTTGACATCCATAAGGACAAATGTAGATATTTTTCTAAAAAACTGTGAGGGACTGACAGCTTAGTCAGGGTGTATTGTAGCTTATAAACATGAAATCTTATAAACATAAGGTTTCAGTTTGATAGATGTGTGATATATGTAACTTGTGCCATGGACCAAATGGTCACTTTACCCCAGCTAAAAATGAGTTACGATAGCAGCTTGATGGTGATTCTATTGTATTCTTTTAAGCAAAAGGAGACATTTAATATTCCAAATATTTTTAGCCCAAATACCGTGACACATTGAGGATTTTTTAAAAACCAGACTGTGCTGTCCTTCATATGTGAAGTTGACACTACTGATTTGTCAGTACCAAATGTTGGGTTAAAGTATTTAACTTTTATTTATTTATTTTTCTGTTGCATCAAAAAATGATTGCATCCTGACTTTTATGACCTACCAAATTTAAGATGTGTATACATTTGTTATTTACATTGTTCTAGAAAAGAGGTTAATGTTGTAGTGACCTTGCTCACTTACACCAGAGAAATAAACGCCTTTCAATGGAAGAGGATTTTAGTGCTTTTTTCCTAAAATAGACATTAAGCTGCTGTTGTAAGGTATTAATGTTTGCAGCTCTTTAGACTATCTAGAGACATTTTTTATTTATGACTATTTATACAAAAAAGGAATTCTGTCAAAGTGACCACTCTACATCACTTGAGAATGGCATTATTTAATTAAAGAACAAATAGCATTTTTTGGTAGTGCCTGTCCATACCTATTGTCAGTGTTTGCCTTGTAAACTGTTTTTTTAAAAAAATTCACTTTGGAGTGATGGTTTTGTCCAAGGTCTTGGATGAGGAGCACTTTAAAACAAACTGGTTTGGTGTTTTTAAGTTAATCACATGTTTAATAAATATATGGTTTTTGCATTCAAACATATCATATAATACATTGTATTTTTTACATTGTTGATATTCTGTCTGATCTTTATCAAGTGCTATTAGTATTCTTCATTGCTTTGATTTTGTTTGTATATTTGGACCGCCTAGTGAATACACAAATGAGGCATATTTTTAGTTTTGTTGCCTATGAGCTTAGAATAGTGTGGCCTGTTTCACTTTAAATTTCTCTTGTAGGTTTATGTGGGAAGTTTTTTTAAACAGTTAATATTTGGTATTTACTTCACTAAAATAAATCTGTAATTGTAAGTTTAAAATGGACACAATCTAAATACATTAATATGCATTTAGATAAACTGTATGCTGCTTAAAAGTATTTGTGACTTTAAGTAGCACACAGGTCATTAGGCTAGATTAAGTGGAATTTTTCCATTCGTATGTTGTACTTCATATGTCACATTTGAGAAAAGTTTAATAATGTAGTAAGTTTCATGTTGAGTGAGTAATCAGACTTTTTCCTTTTTTTTGTGGTAGTAAGAATTTGCATAGTGACTAGATAATGAAAGTCAAGGTGCTACTGATAGGGAGTTTTTCAGGTAGGTACTTTTTTTGAACCAGTAGGTTTATAATGAAAATACTATAACAAGCTTTTGAACTCATAGGAAACAAATCCATTTTTTTATTGCTTTATCCAAAAAGATGAGTTCCTGAACAGTTTTCTGTAAATATTTTTTAAAATAAAATGCTATCATTTCTGGTTTGTATCATTTTTTCCCCCTTGAAACAGGTGCTTTGAACAGGTGTGCCATATTCCTAAGTATGGCTTTTATTGTTACTGGGACCTGCTTTTTTCCCTTAGGAACCAACACATTTGTGAAATCATTTTTTTGGGAGGAGTATAAATGTATCTTGAATTATATCTAGGTTTTGATTAGTGAATTGATAGCATGAAGCAATCGATAAAGCTTCAGTGAACCTTGCATTTTGAGGAGCCCTGTGTATGTTCAAGTGTGCCTGACTTTTCTGAATTTTAAGAAAAAGATAAACCAAATAAGAACAATCCTGTAAGAATTTTAGCTTGTCATAACTTTCTCTAATGTATAGGTAGTGGTTGTTCCTTTTTTGCTTTGTCTAGCTAGGCCTTGGGGTTATCGAGAAATTTGGAGACTGTTGGTATGTCATTGATCCTCTAACCAAAGCCAGTGCTTGCTTTTCTTTTCAAGTGCCTGATTTCCGTTGTGTGGGAATCCAGGCCTCCATGGTTAAAGTGACTTTGATGAGAATTGTTTTATAATTGGACTATTTTTGAATTCTCTTACATTACATTGAATTTAGTGTATTACCTTCGATCAGGACAAGTTGAGAAATGGATGTTGTCACTTGAACTTAAATTCTAGAGCAGGAGATAAAGTATCTTCATTTGATAGTCACCATGGAACCTTTAACCCTGAATTGTAGTTTTTCACTGTGTATTATTACACTTAGTATTTAGAAATCACCATTAAGATCTCAGGAAATATACCTTTGTAATATATTAATATTATACTGCTGTTAACACTAATTCCACATACATTATTATATCATTAATTTGGACTGTACCAATTCTTCACTTCTTTTATTAAATGAAGTGCCTCCATGCCTGTCCTTTGAGCCTTGCTATTGCCACTTGGTACAGAGGGAGTGTTCTGGCCTGAAAGAAAGCCTGGTTAGACTGCGGGAGATCCTTCCAGGAGGTCTGTCTTTTAGTAGCCCAGGTGGGGCAAGGAAGTTGTAGCTGGTAGATAGGGTTTCCTTTTCATGTTTTTCCAGGTCCCCGGTTCTCCTTTCTTTGAATTCATACTGAATTTGTAAATTAAAAAAATTTTAGAAAAACTGTAGTTTTCTTTTTATTAAAGTAATTCATGTACATAGTTTAAAAAACCAAGTAGAACTGGAAGGCTTATAAAAAAAAAAAAGTCCTCCCTCTCCCCAGATGAGTGTCCAGAGATGAGCACTTTCAACTCCTAGTGGTTTGTTCCTATTTGAAAAGATATTGTGTTACTTTTTCTTGATTTATCAATTTCAGAAATGCTTTCTTGAGTTCCTTTCATGTTAGGCAGGATTTTTCTTTTTTTTTATTTAAAAAATAATTTTTTTTAACGTTTATTTATTTTTGAGAGACACAGAGAACGAGCAGGGGAGGAACAGAGAGAGAGGGAGACACAGAATCTGAAGCTGTCAGCACAGAGCCTGACATGGGGCTTGAACCCATGAACCGTGAAATCATGAACTGAGCCAAAGTCAGTTGCTTAACTGACTGTGCCACCCAGGCGCCCCAGGATTTACTTTTCTTATATCCCTACCTCTCCCATATTTCTTTCCCATCTCTCCCACTACAAGTTAGCCACAGGTTTTTGTAAAATCAATAGCTGTACAGTCAATTACCCCCCCCCCCCCCCCCCCCCCCCCCCCCCCCCACCAAATCTGCTGCTTTGCTTTCTGTGGTTTTGCTTTCTTTGGTTTCAGTTACCTGCAATCAGTCCCGGTCTGGAAGCAGATGATCATCCTCATACCATCAGGTCAGCAGTAGCCTAATACTTCATCTCAGCGCCTGTTTCATTCACCACACTTTGTCTCATCATGTAGGCATTTTATCATCTCATGTCATCACAAGAAGAAGGCTGAGTACAGTACAGTGAGATATTAGAGAAAGGGACCACATTCATACAACTTTTATTACAGTATATTATAATTGTGTTATTTTATTAGTTATTGTTGTTAATCTGTTACTGCATCTAACTTATAAGTGACACTTTATCATAGGTACATATGCATAGGGAAAACCTAGTATATAAAGTATTCAGTACTATCTGTAGTTTCAGGTATCCACTGGGGGTCTTGGAACATATCCCCCAGGGATAAGCTGGGGAACTACTCTAAATGTTGGTCACTAAGGAACCCCTGTGGTGAACTATCATTATTTCCTCTCAACTATAACCTTATTTTTCCCTGAATTAATAATTACCTGATTTTATTTTATTTATTTTTATTTATTTATTTTTCTGTTGGGGTAGCTGTTTATTGTTTGTTTTGTTTTGACTGGGATATATTTCTTCCTTAATTAAGCCACAAAATTACAGTAGGTTGTGCCATAGACATTTTCATAGTTCGGGCACCTTTTGGGCCTTGATTTTAGTGTAATTATAAAATCCGCTGACAGGACAGGACAGGACATAGCTTAAAAACTTAATACAGACTTAGGTAATCAGCCAGTCTTCTTTGCCAGTTTTACTTTGAATTAATGTCTGGGTACCTTTTCTTTTTTCTTTTTTTTTTTTCTTTTTTTTTTTTAATATATGAAATTTATTGTCAAATTGGTTTCCATACAACACCCAGTGCTCATCCTAAAAGGTGCCCTCCTCGAAACTAGAACAAGCAATCCTAAAATTCATATGGAACTACAAAAGGCCCCGAATAGCCAAAGTAATTTTGAAGAAGAAGACCAAAGCAGGAGGCATCACAATCCCAGACTTTAGCCTCTACTACAAAAATAATTACCTGATTTTAAAATTGGCTTAGTTTTTTATATCCAATTGCAAAGATTATTCAAAGGGTTAAATGCTCCAAAACATCATATAATCTATCAAATTCCTTTTTTTTTTTTTTTTTTTGACCTTCGGGGACCTTTCTTCCACAATCCTTCATCTTCTGCCATCTGGACTGTTGTTTTCTAGGCCTGTGCATGGCTCAGCGGTCATTCTGGGACCTACTTTGTTTTTTAGTTTTATGTTGGATTTCCCGTTTATTGGATCCTATGACTTCCTATTTCTTGATTCACTGCCCCTTTTTTTGCCAACGTGTGTTCACTACTGAAAACTTCCTAGGAAAAAGTGTGGCAAGCTGAAGATTTTGAGGCTTTACAGGTCTGAAAATGTCTCTACTCTTGAATGGTTGGTAGTTTGGAGTATATGTCGAAAATAATTTTTTCTCAGAATTTTAAAAGCAGTGCTCCATTGTCTTATTGCATTCATTATTTCTGTGAGAATTCTGAAACTATTCTTTCACACAGACCTGTTCTTTTACACTCTGGAAGCTTTTAGAGGCTCCTCTTTACCCCTGACGTTTCATGATGTTGTGTGGGTCTTTATTCATGCCAATGGGTACTCAACTTGGTGGAGTCTTTCAATTTGTAGACTTGTCTGTTTCATTTATGGGAATATTTCTGTGTTATCTTTTTGACAATTTTCTCTCCTCCAGTTTCTCCATCCTGTCTTTCTAGAATTTCTATTATTTGAATGGTGGAACTCCCAGATTGATCCTCTAAAAAAATTTTTTCTCTCCGATTGTTCATTGAGTTGTATTATATTTGTTCTTTTTGTTATCATCTAGCTCTTCCATTGATTTTTTTTTTTTTTTTTTTTAGCTATGTATTTTAATTTCTAAGATTTTTTTTTTTCTCTCTGTTCCTTTTTTATGATACCGTTTCATTTCAGTGGGGATCTTTCCTTTGGAGCCATTTGGTTTCTCTAGAAAGGACTCCTAAGTTTTGGTAGGGTAGAAAAAGAGGGCTGAGGACCCCAGAGTTTATATGGTGGCTTTTCCTTAATCTCTTACTTTCAGCGTCCGTATGTCCTGACCCGCCCCACTCCAGCCTTCTGTGGATGGTGACCCTCTCATTCAGTTTCTTCTGTGTATAGAGGTTGGGTGGGTTGTCTGGCTGTGGAAAGTGGGAAGAAGACGTGGGGTCCAGTTGCTTTTTATACAGATTTCTAGTCCTATATTCAGCTGTATACTTCACTCCCTTTTTCTATAACACCTGGTACTTCCAAGTCCTGAACTTATTAGGTGCTAGGTAGAATGTATTTGTTGGCTTCTCTCTTCTGGGGACTAAGGCTTTAACTTCCTCCATTCTGCTAGATTAGTTATCACACCTCCTCTTGTTTTCTATTGTTATGAACTTTATTAAAATCTCATGGCTGTATAGCCTGTTTTCTTTGTCTTTATGGATTAATACCATTTATATTCCTTTGATCTCTTTTTGGTGGGGTTTGGAGGTAGAGAAAACAAATATAAGTGGTCAGTCTACTGTATTTAACTGGAAGTCTAGATTTCAATTCAGATAGTGTGTAGAAAGTAAAACTGTGTGTGTATTATTCTGTAATTTATTGTTTCCACTTTCTAATGACTTTTAACTAATATGATTCTACTGTACTACCTACCTTATAGGGTTGTCGTGAGGATTAGAAGAATCAATACATCTGAAGCAATTAGAACAGTGCCTGACACTTGGTGTGTGTTAAATCAGTGTTAGCTATTAATATTGTTGCTACCATTATTATTTTTACTACTATCACCCTTATTTCAGTAATCCATTAGATCTAGATTAAAATGTTTTCATCACAGGAAGAATTATTGACATATGGAAAAATCTAGTGTTTGATAATATTGACCCTCTTTTGACTAGACTTCACATGGAGTGTTCAGGGGTTAGATGTAATCTTTCTAAGATACATGAAAGCCTTAAAAAATCCAATCAGTAGTGATTACTGCATAAGATTTTAAAAGCATATAATAACAATTTTGATGTGTTTTTAAGCTTTATTGGTATTGTGTTTTGATCATCTAAATGTGAAGTATAGAAAATAAATTTATGGAGGTGATGTTTATTATGCCTTTCCTACAGCCAGTAAATGTATACTCTTTGAGTATGTAGAGTATAGAAATGGACAAACAGTGGACTCCAGTCACTGGATCTATGACCTTGTCAGTGGTTGTATAGTTTTCAGAAAATGTTGTGAAGTTATAAATCAAAATGTCTGCATTTGCTCAGTTATTTAAAGTATCTTCTTTGTATCTAGATTGAGTGTATGATAATGCTGAATTCTAATTCTTAGAAGTGAAGTGGCATTAGGTGCTCACACTCCTCTTTTTATGGGTAGAGAGCTGCATACTTTGGGGAAGTTTTTTTTATTTATAAGGAGATTTGCATTCTCTCTCACTGAAGTAGAGTCCCATGGTTGTGACAAGTGGCTGTAAATATTAATACTATTAGAGGTGAGAAATTTTTCGTTTTCTTTTTTTAAAGATTTTAGTTTTAAGTAATCTTGACATCCAACGTGGGTCTCGAACTTACAACCTTGAGATCAAGAGTTGCTCGCTCTACCAACTGAGCCAACCAGGCACCCCGAGATGAGAAATTTTTCTACAAAAGAAATAGCCAGTTACTTAGTGTGAATAAACTTCTTTGCAAATTATCAGGTTGACTTTGCTAGTATAGATGAAACAGGGAGACATGGCCAGGGTTAATTCCGTGCCTGCTATTAGCTTGATGTGGGCATTTTCCTCTTTCCCGATGGGAATATTATTGTGTGCCCTTACTATTTGCTTTGATATTTCATCTCTGAAGATTTAATGTCTACAGCTTTGGAGCCCTTATGCTATCTTTTCTCCAAATGCAGTAACTAATCTTGTATATTTTCACAGGATAGAATTTTTCTTTTCTCATAATGTGCTTTCCCCAAAAGAGTATTTTGTTGATCTCTGTGATAATAAAACATTTGTAACACTATGGGCCAGTTGCTTTACCACATTATAGCCTTGTAACAAAGATATTAAAGTGCAGGCATACAAAAACATCCAAAATATGCAGAACCAGGATTAACTCATACATGACTGATCAGCATGATGAATATTTTGTTACTATATCCTGAAATACTAAGTGTTTAAATTAATCTGTTTATTAAAAATTTTTTTTAATGTTTATTTATTTTTGAGAAAGAGAGAGACAGAGTATGAGCAGGGGAGAGGCAGAGAGAGAAAGGGAGACACAGAATCTGAAGCAGGCCCCAGGCTCTGAGCTGTTGGCACAGAGCCTGACGTGGGGCTCGAACTCACAAACTGTGAGATCATGACCTGAGCCGAAGTTGGACGCTTAACCAACTGAGCCACTCAGGCACCCCTAATCTGTTTATTTTATTTAGTATTTTAGTTTATATGCTTTTGGGCTACAGTTAGTTGCTGAATAAATAGCCACACACAGAATTTACAGCAGGATGTATTAGGTTTTTATTAACTGTGATAGATAAAACAAACGAATCAATGTACAGGGATATTAGCAAATTCAGAAATTCCTTTGACATCATGAAGGATAGTTTATATGGGTGATGTATTCAGAATATCAACGATGAATAAAATGTCTGACTATAATGAATTCCTCCTTAGTTTCATTCTGTCCAAGTGAGAGGAGGATGCTGTTGATACTCTTTGTGCTTTTGAAAATTTGTCACAAAGACTGTTTTACCCACTGAGCTTTCAGTATAAAGTATATTACCAGGTTTGGTAGCACGGGGACAGTCAGCAACAAAGGAGAGAGAACAGTGTCACAAAGGGAGCCATAGCCACCAGGAGCTATCCCCCTACACTCTTTTCTTTCCCATCTGCTCTCAGCATTAGCAGAGAGAAGTTGTCATTTTGGATGAGATGTAGCAGTTTGGGAATAAAGACTAATGAGTTATGTGCAACGAAAAGGAGGCGTTCTAGGGAAACTTGTCAGCCTCACTCAGTCCCGCCATCTTCTCTCAAGACTCTAGACTTCAAACTCAGAGAGCTGGGTTATTTCCCACCCTTTCTCTTATTTTTTTTTTTTAAAGCAGTACCTGAGTATATTCTATTAAATAATCATTTAGACTATGAATAAAGCAAAAGTTCACCTTGACACGCCCACTCCCCCTGAGATAACCACTCTTTTCTGGTGGGTATCCTTACAGACCTTTCCTATGCATTTTTTTTAAATATGAAATTTATTGTCAAATTGGTTTCTATACAACACCCAGTGCTCATTCAACAGGTGCCCTCCTCAATACCTCAATACCCATCCCCTCCCCTTCCCCCCACCCCCATCAACCCTCAGTTTTTTCTCAGTTTTTAAGAGTCTCTTATGTTTTGGCTCCCTCCTTCTCTAACATTTTTTTTTTTTTCCTTCCCCTCCCCCATGGTCTTCTGTTAAGTTTCTCAGGATCCACATAAGAGTGAAAACATATGGTATCGGTCTTTCTCTCTATGACTTATTTCACTTAGCATAACATTCTCCAGTTCCATCCACGTTGCTACAAAAGGCCATATTTCATTCTTTCTCATTGCCAAGTAGTATTCCATTGTGTATATAAACCACAATTTCTTTATCCATTCATCAGTTGATGGACATCTAGGCTCTTTCCATAATTTGGCTATTGTTGAAAGTGCTGCTATAAACATTGGGGTACAAGTGCCCCTATGTATCAGCACTCCTGTATCCCTTGGGTAAATTCCTAGCAGTGCTATTGCTGGGTCATAGGGTAGATCTATTTTTAAGTTTTTGAGGAACCTCCACACTGTTTTCCAGAGTGGCTGCACCAATTTGCATTCCCACCAACAGTTCAAGAGGGTTCCCGTTTTTCCACTCCTCGCCAGTATCTATAGTCTCCTGATTTGTTCATTTTGGCCACTCTGACTGGTGTGAGGTGATATCTCAGTGTGGTTTTGATTTGTATCTCCCTGATGAGGAGCGATGTTGAGCATCTTTTCATGTGCCTGTTGGCCATCTGGATGTCTTCTTTAGAGAAGTGTCTATTCATGTTTACTGCCCATTTCTTCACTGGATTATTTGTTTTTTGGGTGTGGAGTTTGGTAAGCTCTTTATAGATTTTGGATACTACCCCTTTGTCCAATATATCATTTGCAAGTAACCTTTCCCATTCCGTTGGTTGCCTTTTAGTTTTGTTGATTGTTTCCTTGCAGTGCAGAAGCTTTTTATCTTCATGAGGTCCCAGTAGTTCATTTTTGCTTTTAATTCCCTTGCCTTTGGGGATGTGTCAAGTAAGAAATTGCTGCGGCTGAGGTCAGAGAGGTTTTTTCCTGCTTTTTCCTCTAGGATTTTGATGGTTTCCTAGGCATTTTAATGTGGGTGTATACGCAGTCACTCAGATTAGCTCATTGACAGCAAGGTGGCACATCTGTATGGTGCAGCTGGTGACACAGAAGGAGGTAACCCTATATATCTTCACAGGTACTTTCTGTGTGTGACAGCAGAATAATTTTGACCTCTGCTGTTGTTGACCCGACTGACATTTATTTTGGCTCTTTTATTTTCTTTTTAATCCTCCTTTGCAAGGGACTGTGAATTGACTGCCTTTCTTTCTCTTTCTTTCTTTCTTTCTTTCTTTCTTTCTTTCTTTCAGATAGCTAGAATGAGGCCATTTTCTTTTGAAAGGCAGTCCTAGGATTTCTAGTGCTTTTCTTTAATCGTGCATACATGAATGTGTTTGCATGTATGTCTTTACATATAGTTTCTTGGTTGTGGACCATGAGACCTGGAATCATTTTGTTTTCCGATACATACATACAGCTTTACATTTGTTTTCACAATTGATTTTACAAGTTTACCTACAAAAGATAGAACACGTTTGCTGGAGAAATTACTATGATTCAGTCAAAATAGAGTTGTATTTTTTGTTTGGCAGCAATCAAAAGTGTGGCCTAGAGGCAGTAAGCATTAAGCATCCAGATTTCTGTCTTGGAATGTATACATGGCCATGTGATTAAAACTTTATTTGACAAATTTATATGGTAGATCAGCATACAATAAATGTCTTTGAAGTCTTACACCAGAATCAGACTGTAGTTGAGTTAAATAGGAAGTTTCTAGACTGTGCCCTTTTCTGTGGTATTTGTGGTTGCTGGGACTTGCTAAGTTATGCAAGTGTTCCAGCACGCCCAGAAGACTGTCTAGAGTCCCTTGCTACGATGTCTAATTTTGGTGAGGCTTTACAGTACAAGTAATATATACAATTGCTGTTTGGCTTATTATTTTTTGTTTGTTTGTTTTCTTGTTTTGCAATGGTTGGCCAGAGAGAAATGTGTGGCAATAAATACCTGTGGTTTAGTATTGTGACCATGGATGGCATACTGCCTTTTTTTTTTTCCTTCTGTGCCAACTCTGATCAGTTAGCTGTAGCTTCCAGGGATTCTGAGTTTGAGGCTAGGATCAGCAGAGAATAACCCACCTACTTGATTAATGATGCCCGTCATGGGTTTGGTGGTAAGGTGTGGGGAATGGTGGCAAGGGTCATTCAGAATACAGGGCAATGATTGTGGTCTGACTTTCCATAACTTTGCTACGTTACATTTTTTTAAGAACTCAAAATAAAGTTGAACGACTCATAATTGATTCCTTGTTTTAAGTTTACACTATTATACAAGGATGAACTTAACCATATGTATATATTTTCAATGCAAACAAAACTAGCCATCGCCTATTCAGGCCAAGTATATATGTGTGCATTAGTAACACGCACCATTCCCTTACTAACATTGCTTTTGTGAGTTCGAAGACCTTTGCAACCTTGACATTGGTGCTCGGGAAAAAAGACCCCAAATAGTGCCATACTTTTAAAAAACTTTAAAAAGTATGAGTTTAGCAAGTGAAATTCGATAGCATACCAGTGTTTTATAGAAGTCACCTTTTGTGTTTCATTGCCCTTGGTCATCTCTTGAGAGACCGTTTTTTAGTTCATCTGCAGTTATACCTAAGTAGCAACACTCCTTAGATGAGTTGTCCTTTCTCCTTGCTGCATTTTTAAAATAGAGGCCATGGTTTTGGTGCAGGGGGTGGGGCAGATGTGCAGATTGAAACTTTTCTTTCTTGCTTTTGTGAATCAGGCCACGTTGGCCACACAGTGTCCTTGAATATGGCTTGAGTCATGAAGCCTAGCAAAATGTACTGGTGACCTACCATTTTTTGACCTCATAACAGTATGTTTTTTGGGGACACATGGCTTCCTTTACCATAATGTTTGTATCTGTATCTGCATCTCTCAGACTCAACTCCTGCAGGTGTCTTTCTTCTGGAGGAGAATGAAGGGAGTGAGGGAGTAGATATAGTTTTAGATGAGGTTTTTAATAGTTCAGATTCATTACTAGCTTGACCAAGAGAATAGGAAAGACTCACTGTGTGATTTTTGCCTCTGGTTTTCAAAATTCTGTATGTTATTTCAACCTTTCCTTTCTGCCAGCTCTGAAGAATTCATGGTTGTATGTTATGTTATAGAAATCATGGTTGAATGTTAAAAGTAAATTTCTAAGAGCTTTCCAATATTAATCTAGCCAAAGAGAAAGTCATAGGAACTTTGCTCATCCTACCTTTCCTTTTTTAAAATTCTTATTCACTTTATCTTTTTGTCCATTTTTTAATGGCTCAAACAAAATAGAAAATTGAGATATAATTGACATATAATATTATGTTAGTTTTTTTTAAAAAAATTGAGATATAGTTGACATATAACATTATGTTAGTTTCAGGTGTTTACACATAATGATTCAATATTTGTAACTTTTTCTCCGTGTTTAATTAATAATGTAGAGTCTCTTATAATAGCCTCCCCAATATTTCCATATTTGGTGAAACTGTTTTAGAAAACAAAAGAATCACTTGGGAAGAGTGGAGAGTACAAGAGGGAATTTAAATTTAAGATAGCTTAGGGGCACCTGGGTGGCTCAGTTGCTTAAGTGGCTGACTCTTGGTTTCAGCTCAGGTCATGATCTCAGGTTCATGAGCTCTAGCCCAGCATCAGGCTCTGAGCTGACAGCTACCGAGCCTGCTTGGAATTCTCTCTCTCTCTCTCTCTCTCTCTCTCTATCTCCCCCTTTGTTTCTGACCCTCCCCTACTCACCCTCTGTCTCTCTCTCTCAAAATAAATGAATGAACATTAAAAAAATTAGGATAGCTTATATATTTATCCAACTTAAAAAATTTGTTCAGTCAATATTTATTGACTGCTAAGTGCCATTTTGTTAACATTCTTATTTGCTGTATAATTCTTGAGTGCACTGAAAACTCACTGCTTTATTTTTAATAGTTTAGATAAATTGACTATCTTAAATTTAATTGGCTGTCCTAAATTTTCACTTCTTTTAGTTAACTAGTTGAATAGTATTTATTATTCACATTTGCACACCAACTATTATTTTACCTAAATGCAAATAAGCAAGCATTGGAAAATATCACGGTCGTTTTAAAACAGCTGTTTCTTTATGTATATAAATATTATTAAAAACACAAG
This sequence comes from Panthera leo, assembly GCF_018350215.1. Taxonomy (NCBI): domain Eukaryota; kingdom Metazoa; phylum Chordata; class Mammalia; order Carnivora; family Felidae; genus Panthera; species Panthera leo. The sequence goes on from NC_056686.1 coordinate 165,584,013, forward strand.
CACCTGATTTTTTTGCTTTTGAAATGTTTTTATTTTGGGTTAGTCATAACTAATACACATAATGGTTTTTGCAACAAGTTTGTGGGTACTTAATGAACAATTTGTAACTTTAGAAGTTAAATAAATTGGAAATACTGAAAGAGATAGAAAAGCTAGTCTCTAAAAAAACTTAATAACCTAATAGCTTTAGATTGCTTTTAGATTGATATAACTAAGCACTTTAATATTGAAACATTTTCAGAATAGGATTTTTGTTCCCAGGGGAAAAATAAACTTGATTTTGAAATATATGTATACTTCGTTTTTTTTTTCTCTTCCCAATGCCAAAAGGTGTACTCTCTATTTTTGTTATGAAAATGCTGCTTGTTTAAAGTATTGTAGCAATTTTATAAATCAATAAACAGAACCATGTTAACAGCGTGGGGGAAGCTTTAATAAATTTGCCATGTCACTAAGAAAATTTAAGGACAGCATGTTTTGAAAGTTTAAGGAAGGGTAACTCTGCTTTTAAAATAATGTGACGGTTTGCCTGCACACTTAAATGTAAAATCTGATTGGCTAAATTAAAATTAGTGGTGTGATGTGAGAACAGATTGTAGGAGAAGGAATAGTTGACCTTTAAATGAAAACATTAAGTGGATCACCTTGTTTGGCTAGATCAGGGGTTCTCCACCTTGGCTGTGCATCAGAAACCCCCAGGAGCATTCAAACTTCCTTATGGTTGGCCCAGACCAATTACAGCAGATTTGGTAGGGGTGGACCCAGTTCTTGATATTTTTTAAAGCTCCCCCACAATTCCAATGAGTATCCAAGGCTGAGAACCACTGAGGTAGGTGGAAGCTCTCACTCCTGATTGTTGTATTTAGGAGTTATATTATATAGCATTCAAGTTTGGGGCCATCACCTAACAGCCAGAAAGTCCAAACATTTTTCAGGTCCTTAGTAGCATGGCCTGATGATCAGCAGCATTGGCTTCATTGGAAGCTTGTTGGAAATGCAGAATGTCAGGCCCCTACCTCAGGTCTACTGATCCCCAGGTTATTCTCAGGTATTTTGGAGGTGATTTAGGGTAAATGTAGCTCTTGATACATCCTGCCTTCAGCTTCTGTCTCTGGTTGTCTGTCCTAGGTAAGTTGTGATATTTTCATACAGGGTTGGAAAATGAAATTAGTGCTGTGTGCTCACATCAGCAGGTTACAAGCTAGAGATGATTTTTCTGATCTGGAGCACATGTAAAGGAAATGATGCCCACTATGACCATCAGCACCAAACTGCACTCTCCCCAAAATGGGGAAGAAAAAGACACTGAAAGAATGGTCACTGGGCTGAAGGCCATGTGTGCTCTTTCACTCCCTGCATACAGCTTTCTTACGTATTAAGGAAAAAAAGAAGTTATAGTCCTTGCAAGAATACTTCTTCATACACATCTTTATTTTGATAATTCTTCTCTGCAAGAGAAAGTTCCTTTTAAGTAAGAAATTTACTCATCCCAGTGTCAAATGGAAATGAATAAAATCAAATCCTCCAAATGCTCTGGAGTGTCTGTCCAGCGCCCAGCTCTCAGAAACCTCCCTTATCATGGCTGCGGTCCCCTACCTTAAACATTCCAGGAACTCTTAGCTGGCTTCCCTGTGTCTAAACACGCACTGAGAACAAGGCAGATTACCTCCTTCCTCTAAAGTTGGAAAGGTTCTTTTCTATTATTTTTTCAGAGCCCATAACATGGTTTACAGAGAGCTTTGGCTCTCCCATCCCTGTCTGTTCACGTGATATGTTGGGTTAGATAAGCACCCTATTTCCAGGTGTGGAATTGCAGACGGCAGTGAAGGGCTCTAAGCTTTCTGAGAAGAGGAGTTGACTACACTGGAACTGAGAAGCCTCTTTATGGGGAGTGACCTGAGGGGATTTTGCTGTCTGCCCTACCCTGGAACCATAAGGACCCTGAAAGTAGAATAGAATCCTCTTCTCTCTAAAGAGGCCCTCCCTCTTGCACTCTCGCTCTCCAGCAGGTTTGAATTTTGATGTTGTGAAAGGGTGGCAAGACCACACTGATAAGTGGGGACCTGGCTTCTAGTTTCAGCTCTGCTACTAACTATGTGGCTTTGGGCACGTTATTCAAAGACCCTGGGTCTCAATATTCTCTCCTTGCAGCTTTCTTTCTGGTGAATATCTCCATTAGGGGCCCCTTAATTGTGGTCCTTCCATTTATTAGACAGGGCATCAGCCTCCCATCTGGTCTTGGCCTGCTAGACCTGGTGATGTCCCTTCTCTGCATCTTCTTTGAGTTGTTCTAAGCAGGGACATAAGGGTAGAGGAGGTACCCAGCCTCTCCTATAGATGGTGGTGAGGTTCTCAGCGGATTGGGGGAGGAGGAGTACCCGTGGGCCTCACCTGACTACAGTGCCCTCAGACAGAACTGGCAGCTGTCAACAAAGAGCTGATTTTGTTCATGTGTTAGAACTGCAGGGAAGAATTCTGTCTTCCTGTTCCTAAGTCTGAGACTGGTGTCAGACAGGGTCCCCTCAATATCCCTAGAAACTCCCCCTATAATTCAGGATATTTGTACCTATTACATTCTTCGCAAGAAGCATTTGGCATCCTGAGCAGCAGAGCTCTGGAAAGGTTTTCCAAAATGGGGCTTATCACTGCCTCTTTCTATGGGGAGCTATGAGTATTTCTCAGATAGATGCCTTGGCATCTATCTGCCTGCTCCCTTTGAAACATGTAGGGCAGTATTTCTTAAACTTTTTGAATCACTGACATCTTTAAAAATGAAATGAAAAGTAGGAGTCATGTCCCTAAAAGATACACATAGGCATAATCTCGATATGCTTATGGACCCCTAAAAATACGAGGATAAGCATGAATTTCAGGTTTGGAGTCCTGACTTTGAGGACATGCTGCCTTTTCCACAGGATTCCTGACAGATTTGAAAGCACTGGTATGTCTGCTCTCTCCTCTTGCTTCTTACCTTTTCTTAAAGTGTAGTAGGAGTGAGTGGGAGTCATCCCCATGAGCCACATTCTCAACACGGCATCCTCAGGGGAGCTCAGCTTGCTGGGCTGGACTGTCCTACCTCTCCACACTGCCAGTTCCACGGCAGCAGTCATTGTCACTGGGAAGGCCGTGGGCACTAAGGTGCCCTCTCCTCTCCACAAGTTCCCTCTCTCCCACACCTCTTATGTGCCCAGAGAGTCTACCAGCCTGGCTTTATTACTGTATTCCTAAGACCCCAGACAACCTTAAGAAAGACCTTTCCATGAATGGTTATAAAGCCCTGGAGCCTTAATAATAACTTAATTTTAATAATTTACAGGACCACTATGGGCTAGAAATTTGGTGTTAGGTCAAGGTCTTCCTGTGAAGTCCTCCTTCCTTTCCAGGTAGAAATAAGCTCATTGATGTAGAATGGCAAGCAAACATGATAGCTTTCTAAGAATAGCTAAAGTCTTGTAAATCTAAAATTTGATCAAGTAAGTACTTTGCTTGAATCTCTTTCATGCTCCTCCTTAACTTCTTAGGGAAAAGCCCAAACTGTATAATGTTTCTGAGGCTTTTTGCAGTGCTGCCTTTCCTCTTGCCCCCAGCCCTTCAGAAGCTATTGTACCAGCCTTACTAATCATTTTTTCTACTTTTTTGAAAGCCTCTGCAGGTGCAAAGGTCCTCTGCTTGGAAAGCCCCACCCTGCTTTTCCTTATTCTGCCCACGCTTCAGGTTGAAGCTTTGACAGGGAACTTCCTCTAACCTGATTGTTCTGCATTTCTCTGACTGGATGCCCCAGCGGTGTGGTTTTGAGCACTTTTTTTTTTTTTTTAATGTTTATTTTTGAGAGAGAGAGAGACAGAGCATGAGTGGGGGGAGGGTCAGAGAGAGAGAGAGGGAGACACAGATTCTGAAACAGGCTCTAGGCTCTGCGTGGTCAGCATAGAGCCTGACACAGGGCTCGAACTCCAGAACGGCGAGATGATGACCTAGGCTGAAGTTGGATGCTTAACCAACTGAGCCACCCAGGTGCCCCTGGAGATAGATATATATATAATAATATATATATAATAATAATATAAATATTATATCCATCATCAATTAAGTTTAGGAAGCACTGTCTTGGAGAATCACAAACACATTTAGCTCACCAAAGACTCTGAGAAGTCCTGCATAAAAAAGTACAATTATCCATGTCCTAAGTTTATTTGGCTGTGAAACACTTTTTTTCAAAACATCTACCAACATCCTGAGGAAGAGAGTTTGGGAAATATTGACCCAGAGATACCAAAAGGCATAAAATTAAGTTTTAAGCCTTCACGTTTTATAATCTTAGACTAAAAATTGATGGGCCAATCTATTTTTAAAAATTCTGTTTAGCAGACACTCTTTCCTCCTTTTACAAGGAAACTAAACTTTTTCTGTTTGAATTTTTCAAAGTTATATTTGGGGCAGAGTAAACAAATACAAATTACTTTCTCTTTTTTTGGAGCACCCTCATAAAACATTCTTGAATCAGTCTCCATAGAGACCGTCATTTGAATATGTTATTTTACCTGCTGTTTGTGATTTACCTCTCTCCTTACCTCTACATGGTTCCTCTATATAATCAGCTACTATTGAAAACAGGTAATAAGTTCACGTGGCTGCCCCATGTTGCCTGCCTAGGCTGCTGCTTCTGCTAAGGCATAAATAGAGGTCAGACCTTGCCTCTGGCGCAGGTGTTCTTGGCTAGATAAACCGGTGCTCCTCCCCTCTCCCCTCCCTCAGTGCCTGCCATGACTGCGAGCTGCAACTACAGGAAGTATGAAATCTTTGCAGCATGAAGAGTTCTCCTGAGCATGGACTGTAGTACATGTGAGGATATTAGCATGTTGGGGCTGGGAATCATCCTCAGGAATCACCAGTAAGTTCTGCCTCTTATTTTAAGGTAAGAATAGGCATTTAAAATGGTTACCTGACATAGTGGATGCTGTTGGTGCTATCCAGGTCCCCCAGGGTACGTGTACCCCACTGGGTTTCTTGAGTGTTGGCTGTTTAGCTACCCTAGTCTGCAGAGACTGCCCTGGTCAACAGGTACCCCTCCTTACCTGGGAGATTATTTCCCTCCCCACCTTCCATCCCCCCAAACTCACAGCCTGTAGCTGCTGGCTGGTAAGGGGGTACAAAAGGTCAGCCCCCTTGTTCCAAGATGGAACCAACTGTGGTACAATTTATGTTCCCTTGTGGGATAGGGCTGATGTCCCCACTGAGAGTCTAGCTTAACCTTCTTCCTCTGTTCTGCTTCCCTCACTCCCTTTTTTCTGAGATGAGATCAACTGCTTCTGTAGGAATCCCTGTCTTGGGCTTTGTTTCTAGGGAATCTGACTTAAGACAGAATACTTGCTGAATAAATACCCCAATTTTGTTTTAGAGAATAAAAGTTGACAGTATATGTACTTCAGCTTTGGCCACTTGTATTGACATTTAGAAGGCAATTGTACTTACATTTAAGAGGTAATTCATTAGGTCAGTAATCATCTTTATTGGTTTACAATTATGATTAATTGAAGTGGATAAATACAGATTTTTCTGGCACTAGGTATTTTATTAAGTATAGAATAATTGTTTAAAAAAGCATGGTAGGAGTGTACCATTGAACATGTGTTTTTTTAGTTTTGAGAACCTTTATTTTGTCTCAACTTGGAGTTGCAGTAGGGGATATGGATTCAGTTGCACAACATCATTTTCCCTGAAGTTATCATCTTCTCTTGACTGCATTCCTTTGAGGGATAGGGTCTGTATTATCTTGCTCAGTTTTGTGTCGTTCCCTATGGTGTCTAGCACAAGATAGTGTGAATTGTAGATGTTTGGTATTTTTGATGGATTTAGTTGAATGAGTTCCCATAAAAATATTTTTCTTCATAAGTTTAAAAGATGTAAGCTGTTATTTTGTTTTTTTTTTTTTTAATGACTTTTGAGGATGAATTTATCCATGAGAATCAAATCTATGCTTTAAAAAATGTTGACTATGTCCAACACAATAATTCAAATATTTGCTTTAAGGAACCTATCGTCATGGGCCATTTTGAACCCTATCGTCATGGGCCACTTTGCCTGATCTGTGATCATTTCTGTGATTTGTTCAGTCATAATCCCCAACCCCAGGATTTCACACAAAACAACCAACCACACATTTTGAGGTGCAGATAGCTTGCTTTATTTTGTTGTTACTATTTCTCAAGGAGGTCCAACAATTGTAACTAATAATCGAATTTATACCTGCATGAAAGGAACTACATCAAATTGACATTCTGGGCAGTTAGTAATCTTGTAGTTGTTTTTAGTTTAACGACAGCTTTATTTTGTTGTTGTTGTTGTTGTTTTTTTTTTTTTTGCTGTGGCTCATTGCTTAGTTGCCCCAGTTTCTCAGGTTTCAATGTAAATTTAGAGCTACCACACGAAGGCGTTGGCTGCACCCCAGAACCTCCAAGAGTTGACACTGCTCTGGCAAAGGAATACTTGAATAGCTTGGTGAAATGAAGGGATGACCAGGCGATGTTACTTTTCCAAGCTATCCCCGCATTCTCTATGGTCAGAGACAGTGCAAAATGAGCGAACAAAGTGTTGGCCGTTACACTCTGCTCTGGTAATATCTAAGTCATAATTTTGAGTGTGACATCATCAGAAAATGTAAGACGTTCAAGTGTTGCTTACAGGAGGGTAAATGCAAACATCACCAATGCCTTACATTCCTGATTCAGTAGGTATTGGTGCACATGTCAGGTTACACACATGGCATCATCTTTTAGGTGGATAGGACATCTTCAGTGGGGAATTTCTCAACCCACTGAGGCATACTTAGACATCAACGTTATGTTGAGGCACAAAGATTGATTAAGTGTTGAGCAGGGTATTCGTTCCATAAGAAACTTTCTCCTGCCAACAGTTAGTTTCAAAAGTTACATTGTAAAATGTCATAAAATAAATGGTACAAAACTTTATAACCGTCAATCCGGCTATATACAGTATGTACATGTCACTAGAAAATGTATATTCTTAAGTCAACAATTATGAAAAGATTGAAATGTATAATTTCGAACTTTGACTCATTTAGGTTGATACACAACTACTTTTTCTTTTTTAATATTTACAGATCAGAAAGATTAGTCCATGTGAATCATGTGTGAAAGGTTAAGAATGAGTAGGAGTATGAGAGCACAGGCTCTCTTAAATAGATCGAATGTTTATATTCACAGTGGCAGAGTCAGATCCAAATTCATTCCCTAGACTAAGGGTATAAAGTCCACCATCTTGTTTCTGTACATCCATGATGATTAGAGTCGTCAGGTCATCCGTGTTTTCAATGTGGAATCTCCCGTGTTGTTCTTGATGTTGAATTTTTCTTCCACCATGGGACCATGTTATTTCCGGGATAGGCTCACCCGTAAAAGCACAGGCTACTGTTAAAACTTTGCCCTCATCAATGCTGATGTCAGAGGGAAGAGCTTCAATTTTAGGTGGAATTCCTTTATGGAACAACAACAAAAATGTTTTAGGAACTGAAAACACAATGATTTACTTTCTACTAAATTGTATGAACTAAAGGCTATACCGTGCTACTAGGCTTATCTACCTCTACCAGTAATTTCATTGCTCACCTCTTATGCCTGCTTTAAGCATTCTACTAGTTGAGCTTTCCAGTTGTGTCATACTAGATTTTCCCATAAAACTGCTGGAACTCATTTCTACAAAGGACTCTTGCATGGAGGACATGCTTTGGGCAGACATGCTTGCAAATTTCATTTCAGTCATGCTGCTAGCACTGCTGCTGCTGAAACTGCTGAAGGAGGCCTCCTGCTTAGAGGCAGACATTTGGACTGACTGAGACGAGAAGCTTCCTTGCAAGCTCGTGTCACCACTTGTCCTCAATACTACCTCTCTGGGAGGTTCTTCAACTAGAGCTGTGGAGCATAGCAGATACACAGTGAACATTGATGACATCCGGTTAATTGGTGACATCTGACATTGACTTGCAGAAATGGAAAACTTACACACACACACACACACACACACACAGTAACGTAACCCAAACAATTTGCTGTGGAAGCATAAGCAAATACATACATTTGTCAAGAGCTAGCTCAATGTCTCCAAGAAACGTATCTTTTATATTTCTATCATTGTATTACATGCAGGTGCTAGAATAACTGGGAGAAAAATGATTAGTCATATAGAAAATAATATAGATTTTGTGCATTCTGGAAACAAATGTAACAGGACACTTGGTAGCTTGGCTTTGAAAGTTAATTTATCCACATATCTGTTTAGCTGTCAAGAAACTTTGTAAGGATGAGGGGAGACCTGTGCCTCTCACTCACGGAATTTAATAAGGCTCATCGGAGTTGGTTGTGCTCGGAAGACAAAGGCAAAAAAACAAAAAATATATAAAGGCCTTAAGCAAGTAAAAAAAAAATGGGAAAGATCTACTTACGAAGGACTGTTAAGGAAGCAGTAGCTGAACACTGGCCATGGAAATTTTTGGCCTTAACTGTGTACTTTCCACTGTCGCTTACTGATGCATTTCGAATTTCAAGAGAATATACATTTCTGGAGCGACTTACACTGATATTTGAAGAAACAGAAATCTAAAATGTAAGGGGGAAAAAAAGAAATGTTTCTTTGAGCTCTTCAGGAATAGATGTGTCATTTTAAATTTTCTTCAATGACATATTCATAATTAAACTTACTGGCAAGTTGTTTTTAAACCATTCGATTTCAGGGGATGGCTCACCACTGATTTCACAAGAAAAGAGAACATTTTGTCCTTCATTAATATTTTGAGATCTGGGCTGTGAGATGAAGGCTGGAGCATCTGAGAGTTCTTTGCTCAGGGTCAAGTCATACTGACACTTGATGATCCCTTGGCTGGTTTTGCCAATGCAGGTGAGAATCCCTTCATCTTTGTGACCGGCCCGCTTGATGGTTAGGGTCTGATCACTGCCTGAGACACCGTATCTGTACTCTTCAGAGTTAGTGAGCTCTACTCCATTCAGTACCCATTTCACATCAGTGGCACCAGCAATGTTGGCTTTTAAGGTCACTTTCTGACCATCACTTATGCTCATCTGAGTAGAAAATGCTTTAATCTCGGCATGTGTTCTGATTTCTTCCGATGCCTGTGATGTTTTAGTGATTTCCTCATGGACAATGGATTTTTCCAGAGAGGTTGCTTCTGATTTCTTGACTTTTTCAGAAATCTGAACTTTTGAAGCTTCCTCCTTGATGGCTAACTTTTCCTGAGATTTCACTTCTGACATTTTCATTTCTTCAGAAATGAGGGCTTTTTGGGAAATTTCCTCTTGGACAACCGCCTTCTTTTGTGATAAAACTTCAGAGGTCTTTTGCGTAGATACTTTCTGTGCCTCAGTGTCTTTTACAGCTAAAAAAGAAACCTCTGTTAGGTGTTAGGCGAACTTAATTGAAAAGAGGTCCCACCCTTTACTCTTTTGTAGTTCTGCAAGTGAATAAATAATATACACACAAAAAAAGTTGTCATGCATGATTTTTGAGATCAGTGTAATGATTCTTTAAACTAAATTGAAGATGGTTCTTATGACTTAAGGGAAAAGTCTCAAAAGAATAGTCAAATTATTTAGGATAGGTGTGGATTTAGGAAATTTTGATTAATAAAAAAATTGAATTATGTTTTAGAAGATTGAAGGAAAGCAACCTAATTTTTTTTTTTAATTTTTATTTAGTTTTGAGAGGGAGACAGAGACAGTGTGAGCAGGGGAGGGGCAGAGACAGAGGGAGACACAGAATCCGAAGCAGGCTTCAGGCTCCGAGCAGTCAGCACAGAGCCCCATGTGGGGCTCGAACTCACGAACCATGAAATCATGACCTGAGCCGAAGTCGGATGCTTAACCGTTAACTGAGCCACCCAGGTGCCCTTGAAAGCAACTTAATTTTAACTGGGAAAAGTAATATAGCTCTTTTACAAACTGCACCGCTTTGGAAAATTAGCAAGAGTGAAAGTTTATGGAAGCAGTACCATTTTGTATATTCACCTGACTTTATTCCTAAATATTCTTGGGAGCAGTGGCTGCCTCTTTGGAATCTTAAGTAATACCACATATAATTAGGTACCTGATATGTGCTTTTTATGCTACTATTAGGCTTTCTTTAAATATGTGTATTTGCATACAAATGGTATTCTGGAATTTGGAAAACAGTTTTACTGGGTACCTCAGTCAGTTAACTGTCCAACTCTTGATTTTGACTCAGGTCATGATCACAGTAAGTGAGAAGAAGCCCCACATCTGGCTCTTCCCTGACAGAGTACGGTCTGTTTGGGATTCTCTCTCTCCCTCTCTGCCCCTCCCCTGCTCATGCTCTCACTTTCTCGCTTTCAAAATAAATAAATAAACATTAAACCTTAAAAAATGAAAACAGTTTTACTTTAATATTTGTGTGTGTGTGTGTGTGTGTGTGTATGTGTATGTAAGGGAGAATGTTTAGAAAGTTTCCTTAATATCGTTTTTCTGAAAAATATTGGTACGAACAAAAGCCAACCTACCTTTTATAGTTAATTTACAGCTAGAGGACACAGATCCAGCTGAATTTGTTATGGTGCAAGTATAAAGCCCGCTGTCAGAAGTATCAGTCTTATGAACTTCTAAGAAGAAAACTCCTTTGTCTTCAGAGAGTTTATATTTACTTCCTTGTGTAAGAGCCTGTAGAATGCAAGTTATTTGAGTGTTAAAAAGTGAGTTAAGTTTAAACATTTTTGGGGAGATGGAGATGAGGGAAGAAGTTAGATTTTTAGGAGATACCATCAGGAGATAATTAAGAAATGGTTACCTTTCCATCCTTTGTCCAGATGACTGTCGGCCGTGGTTCTCCAGTAGCTTTAACTGAAAATTTAGCAATGCTGTCTGAAGAAGCAGTTGTATCCTGCAGCCCAGTAACAATTACTGGTTTGGAGGAAATTGGTTCAGGAGCTTTTGCTTCCGTTTTCTTGGTTTCTGTAGACTCAGCAGTTTTCTGAACTGCTTTCTTAGTTTCTGATGTGCTTGACACCTGCTCATGGATACTCTTAAAGGCTTGTCCTGTAAACTGGAAGTTAGTTTTGGAAGTTCCACCTTCACTAGATATCTCGCAAATGTATTCTCCACAATCCGATTCCGTGAGGTTATGGATCTTGAGCTCATAGGTACCATCTGCTGAATAATGAAACTGGAAATGCCCATTTTCCTTCAGTTTCTTGCCATCTTTATACCAGGTGATCTCTTTTGCACATAATGCACTACTTTCGACTGCACAGGTCAGCTTTGCAATATCTTTAGAAGCTTCAGCCTTCAGGGACTGAGTTATCTTGGGTGGGACGGAGACTCGGAGCTGCTGAGCTTTCTCTGTCGGTGTGGGTTTTGTCTCTGTGGGTGATACGGATTTTGGGTGAGAAGTAACTGGTTCTGGGGATTTCACTCGTTTTGGAGCCTTACTGGTTTCTGGAGATTTCACTCGAGGCTCTGGGGATTTGACTCTCGGTGGTGATGTCACAGCCTTTTCAGTAGCCCTGGCCTTTTGAACAGTCAGAGTAAACTGTGCTTCTTGCTTCCCTTCACTGTTTTCTACCACCACGCTGTAGTTGCCCTCATCAGAAGCCTGGACTGAAGAGATCTCGAAGGTCGATTTGTACTTTGTGGTGGTCACTTGGTGGCGGGCAGAGGTACTTATCACTTGTCCTCCACGCAGCCAGATCACAGTGGGCACCGGCTCACCATCTGTGTCGCAAGAAAACCTTGCGGACTCGCCTTCATACACGGTTATGGACCTTGGCTTTGTTAGAATTCTTGCGGCCAGAGTCGTCTTGATCTTTCTGTGTGTGGATTTTTCTGCCAGCGACTTTTCTTCTACTGCAGCGCTTTTCATTTCTGCAGATGCGTGGTGTTCATATGCTAAGAGACTTTCCCTTGTCTCTGTCATCTGTGACTTCACTTCCCTGACCGAAGAAGAAGCTTCCATCTCAGATGTTTTCTTAAATGATGAAACCGCATACTCCTCTGTTCTTGTTAGCTCAGGGAAGACAGACCGGGGGACCTCTTCGTCTCTGCGTCGGGAAGCATAGGTGGTGTAATCCCCGCCTGTTACATCCAAGGTCGCGTAGTCTGAAGCCTCACCTTTGTAGTTGGTGCACACAGCACGGTATGTTCCACTGTCCTCGGTGTGACAGTCCAGAATTTCCAGGGTCAGGACCCCGCTCATGTTGGTGTAACGAATCTTACTGCTTTCTTGGAGTTCAACGCCATTATGGTACCATTTAACCTCGGCAGTTGGCTTAGACTGAACGTTTAAGATAAAACGTGTATTTTGGCCATATGGTACCCTGTGGGAGCGCATTCTCAGTGTGATTCGAGGCGCATGGTCCAGTGTAAAAGGCTGCTGACTCAATACTTCATACATCCTTTCTGATGTCTTCTGAGTCTTTAAAGCAGCTTTCATGGACTCGTACCTGGAAAAGATATCAAATCTTGCAGACCTCTCAAATCTTGAGAGTGATCTCTCACTGGACACAGGGCTGGGGGAACGTGGGCGAGTTCTCTCTGGAGTAGGAGACCTTCTTTCTGTGTCCTCTTCATATTCCTCCTCTGGTTGTCGACGTGGCCGGATCAGCTCGGACACTGGCCTCATTAACTCAATGTAGGTTGGAGACAGGGAACGCCGCCGCCTCAGTAGTCTAGACACAGATGAGGAGGACTCTCTTTGAGCATGTTTTGAGATTTCGTATTCTTCCTCAATTTCTGTTATTTCTGTCACTTCTCTCTGTCGCCTGGATTTCTTTCTAGACTTTTCCTCCTTTGACATGTGTTCAAGCTCACTTTTGTATTCCGACAGTCGCTGGGTGGTAGTAACTGGGCGAAGCAACTCTTCATCTTCTTTCTCGGCCATGATCCTTTGCCGTTGTTTCGGCTGTCTGTAGGAGGCCCGGGCGTGCCGTTCCCGCAGTTCTGCATAACTTGTGCTAGTCTCCTCCTTCATGGGGATGTGATAGGTTGAATATCTGAAGTCTTTTTTTGTTTCCTCTACCTTGACATGAGCTTGTGGTGAAGAGTAACGCAGGCTAGAAAGCTCAAAACGTGGAGGGCTTCGGCTTGGTGGTGAGGCTGAGAAGCCTAATTCAAGCTCTTCTTCAAGACGCAGCCTCTCTTCCTCTGTCCTTTTCATTGCCAAGTAGTCATCAATGGGCAGGAGAAGTTCTTCATCCGACATGTCTCCAAGAGAACGTCTTCTAGGTCTGTAATAAAAGTCATAATCAGGAGAAGGTGTGCGGCGGCGGGCTGGTCTCACCATTTCAAGATCATCTTGGGACAGTTTGGGAATACGCCATCTAGGTCTGTATTGATCTGTAATGCGTGGAAGAGGCATCACATAGAACTGTTCCCATCTGGAAAGGCGGATGCGCTTGGGTCTTTTCTGTACAACTCTGTCAATTTTCCCAGGCATTTCATATTGATCACGTATCTTTTTGTACCATTTCATGTCAGACATAGGCACAAATTGCTTAATGCGTTGGTCTTCTTCTATTAGAGTCTGTTTGTATTTGCGTGGCTCTGGTACTTCATAAGGCATACGGAGTTTTCGCTCTTCCTTCTTTTCTTCTGTCTCAAGTCGGAATTCCCCTTTTACGGTCTTGGTGCTTACAGCTGGTTTGTAAAGGATGGCAGCTTCTCTCAGAGCCTCTTGGGCCACGTGGGTCAGTGGCACCGTTTCAGTGCCAGAAAGAATTTCAGCCATTCTTAGTGTCTTGTCAATTTGCTTTTGTACGTGTCGTTCACGCTCCTCCTTACTCTTGAATTCTTGTTTGACATACCTTAGGCGTTCCACTTGTAGGTGAGCCTGGCAGCTGGTAGATCCAGCTGTGTTTGTGGCTGTGACCCTATAATAACCTGTGTCTTCAGGCAAAGTGTCCCTGATGTGCAAAGCATAATAATCCAAGCCTTCATGGAGAATTTCAATGTTAGGCCCAAGGGACAGTGGCTGACCATCTTTCTCCCATTTTAATGTTGGTGGGGGGATGCCAGACACTCTGATCTCAAAGCAGACACTTTGGCCTTCTTGGCACTCTGCGTTTGCCAGCAGCCGTTTGAACATGGGTCTTAAGGTTGTATCTGTTGGCGGTGGGTGTGGGGTTACAGTCAGCTTTGCCTTACAGCTGTCCTCACCATATTTGTTCCTTGCCACAACAGTATATTCAGCATCATCATCCATAGTTACACTGCTGATTGTTAACTGGTAAAGACCCTTGTCAGACTCAAAGGTGTACTTTGCATCATCATCACCTGGTTTGATTTTCTGACCTGACTTATACCATGTTACACGAGGCTCGGGGTGGACAGTTATAGTTACTCCAAACCGGACATTTTCACCCACATAAGCTGTCTTGTTATAGAGAGGCAAGGTAAATTCTGGTGGCCTTTCCAGAAGTCTCATTGTGTCAGTTCTGCGCTTAATTTTCTTCATGGTTCTACGGCAGTAATAGTCATAAGTTTCTCTCACACCTTTAACAAATAGCTCTGCATAAGAACTGTCTTCACCGTAGTCATTGACTACTTTGCATCTGTAGGTACCATCGTCAAATCTGGTAATGTCTTTGATGTACATGGTGGCTACTCCATCTGCATAGGTGATTTCATATTTCTCACTGTTCTCCAGCTGTCTGACTCCAAAGTACCAAGTCACTTGGGTAGACTGATCATAGTTTTCAATTTTGCATACGTATTTGGCATATCCTCCTTCTTCGCCAACTGCATGCATTATCTGTCCAGAAACAGGGCCAATTTCAATGGATGCTACTTTAACTTTAGCGACACTGACTCCCCTCTGCGATCGAATTGCACCGCCGCAAGAGATTCGGGCTGCTGACACAACCATGTTGAGGTCTTTCTTGATCAGAGTGTGGTAGTAACGCCGGTGTTTTAATGTCCTGATGACTTTAGTACTGACTCTTTCTATCTTCTGCTTCAGCCATGGATGCTGGAGTGCCTCAGATGCTGTCATGCGAGATTTTCTCTCTTTCACTAACAGCCGGTCAACAAAATCCATGGCTTCGAGGCTAATCTCTTTGAATGCTTCTTCATCAAAAGTATATTCGGCATTCATGATGTTCTCAATTATCTGTTGGTTAGTTTCTGCCAGGAATGGATTAATACCACTTAACAGCACATATACCAGCGTGCCAAGTGACCACATGTCTGTGGCAGTGCTGACAACATCATGCTGGTGGACTTCAGGTGCATAGTATTCTGGGGCAGTGAACAGAAGCCTGAAGTTGTCCCCTGGCTTCAGCTGACGGGCTTGACCAAATTCTATGATTTTAATGACGGAGCTCCTTCTTGTTTGGTAAATGATATTTTCTGGTCTAATGTCAAAGTGTCCAATATTATGACTATGTAAGAACTCAAGTGCTTCACAGACCTGGCGAACATAACTTACGATCTCTCTTTCGTTAAGTTCAAAAGCGCTTGTGTTAATGCGTTCAAATATGTCAAGTCCTGATATGAACTCAAAGATCATAACTAATTCTTCCATGCTCTCAAATGATTCGTGGAGGTATAAGATGTTTCTGTGTCTAGCAATGTTTAGAATGGAAATTTCCTTCTTTACCAAAACCTGGTCAGTCCCTTTGACTTTAACAAATTTGGCCATGTAAGTCTTCTTTGAGGATGTTTCAACACAACGGTGGACAATTCCAAATTGACCACGCCCAAGATCTTCAGCAATCATATATTTCTCATAGAGTTCCTTAGTTGAAGAGTGAGATGCTTTAGTCATGGAAACTTCCCTGGTTTCGTCTACCTCTTCATCATAGTTCATAGCTCTGGTCTTGTCTTCTTTGGTTATGGTTGGCTCTGAAGGCTCAGAAGGCTTACTCAGGCCAAATTTGTTTTCAGCTATCACACGGAACTGGTAGCTTGTTTTTCCAAATAAGTTGACCACGGTGTAACGTGTTTCTCGGGCCTGTCCTACACGGATCCATCTTTCTGCAGTAGTGGCACATTTTTCGACAATGTAGTTGGTGATTTTGCTGCCACCATCAGAAGCCGGCTCAGTCCATGTTAAGTTGACAGAATCTCGTGAGACATCACTAACTTTGACTCCTCTGGGTGGGTCAGGAACATCTGCCACATCCAGTTCAACAGTCTTCTGATCAATTCCAAATCTGTTTTTAGCACAGACCACATAGAAACCAGCATCTTTTCTCTCTACTCCATTGGGGAAAACAAGTGATGTGAAAGATCTTGTGACAATAACTTGGTAGTGTCCATTATTGTCGATCAGATCTTGTCCTTTCTGCCAGGTGATCACAGGATCTGGTTTGCCACTGAAAGGGATCTTGATGCTGACCACCTCACCTCGGAGAGCGTGAACCGCTCCCATGCCTTCAAGCGTTTTAGGCAAGTGTATCTTAGCTGGAACTGTATCAGAATAAAAGAAGAAAGAATATAATTTAGCAATACCCAACACTATTTAAGTGCAACAACCACCCCCACGAACCCTAATTAATATGTCGTCTAGCACCAAACTGATGTTTATAGATTTGTAGTATTTACCTTCCACTTCCAAGGAAGCCGTGCCAGACACAGATCCCCCTTGGTTGGTAGCTCTGACTTGATAAACTGTGGCATCATCATCTGTGACACTTGCAATGATGAGCTGGTGGTAACCACCCTTAAACTCTTGGATCCTGTACTTTAATCCATCTGCAATGATTTCTTTGCCTTGTCTGTACCATTTCACAATAGGTTTTGGGTGACCAGTCACTTTGCAGACCAGGGTAGCATTGCTCTGATATCTGACATTTAGATTTCTCAGTTCCTCTTTAAAGTGTGGCGCCTGAATTGGGACATCAGATTTAGGAATGGCAGGTTCTGATATTTCACTCCATTCACTTTCCCCACCTAGGTTTTCACATTTCACACGGAACTCATATTCAAGACCTTCAATAAGGTTTTGCACTGAAAAGACAGTTTCTCGAATTTCTTCTGTTGTCACAGCAATCCATTTATTCTGCTTCTTCTCACGTTTCTCAAGGTAGTAATTTCTAATCTTTGCACCTCCATCACTGGCAGGTGGCTTCCAAGCCACAACACAAGAATCTTTTGTGAGAGCAGTAATAGTTGGTTTGCCAGGAGCACTTGGCTTTTCTGTTTCAAAGAAACAAAAAGGATTTTAGTCATGAGGTGAAACAAGCTGCTCTATTAAAAGCTTAGTTTTCAAAAATAAAATTTTATGAACTCCAAAGTTCTAAGAATAGCTATTCCAGAAAAACGAAATGGGTTACTTTATACTAAGAAACTTATCAAAACACAAAGTTCCTTTTTAAAGAAGAAGATGGGGTTCGTTTTTGCCCTTAAAGATGTGCAAAAATTCAATTTAAATGGGATAAAAGGTGCTTGTACTTTGCCTAAGTCTTGACTGTTTTCTTTCAAAAGTTATATCTATTAACAAGAGTTTTACGTAAAGATGGAATTTTGCCATATGAAGATTGTAGAGGTTGTACTCACCAAAAGGACTCTTAATGATCACAACTGAGGCAACCTCTAGAGGGTCACTGATGCCATAAGTGTTCTGAGCCGAAACTCGGAAGTAATAGCCAGCGTTTTCTGTGAGGTTTACAATTCTACAGGTTGTCACTGAGATGGCTGAAGACACCAATTGCCATTCAGCCCCTTCCCTGGCCTCACATTTCTCCACCACATAGTTGGTGATCCAGGAGCCTCCATCATCTGCAGGCGGTTTCCAGCTGATCACTGCAGAGTTCTTCAATAGAGCTTCTATCACAATTGGTCCTGTAGGTTTGTCGGGTTTATCTGTTGGGAGAAAACACAATTGTAGTGTTTTTTTTTTTTTGTAGTGTGTCTCCTGAGATCTATTTTTTCTTCAAAAATTAAAAAAAAAAAAAAAACTAAACTAAAACGAAATACCTTGTATTTCTACATCAAGGATGGCATCAACTGTTCCAAAAACATTGCTGAGCTGAACTTTATATTTCCCAGCATGAGTCTTACGTTGGACATTCTTCATGACAAGATGAGTATAGTGCTCAGTGTTTTCAATAGTAATGTTTTCTGAGTTTTGCAAAAGTTTCTGGCCATAGAACCAAGTGATGGCAGGTACCGGACGACCAATGTACATAACGTGAAGTCGAAGCGTCGAACCCACAGCACCATAATACTTCTCTTTCAGTGGGTAACCAGGATGGAACTGCGGTGTTGCTTGTAGGAGAAGCTTACTACTGGTTTCTACCTCTCCAACCTCATTTGTAGCTATGCAGGTATAAACACCTTCATCTTCTTGTTCCTCTGTCATTACTGTTAAAGTATGTGTGCGTCCGTCTGAAGACATTTTGTACTTCCGGCTTTGTACCAGCTCCTTACCAAACCGGTACCATTTAATATCAGGAAGAGGCCTTCCAACAATCTGGCATGAGAGTTGAGCAGCTTCGCCCAACGTGGTGGTAACATCCTTCATTTCTTTGCGCACTCCTGGAGCCTCTCCAGCTGAAGGATATGAAAGATAATATTAATGTATTAATATTACTACCAAATCTGTAATCCTCTGTCCTTGTATATCAGGAATGAATTTATCCTTTTGACTAACACTTTATTAGATAGCATGGTTTATATAGGAGTCTAATTCTTAAAAATTTCATAGTGCTTTTCCTGGGGTCCTATGGAAAACAGGGATTCAGTGAGCACACCATTACATTATTATGTAGAGTGACTTTTCCCTTTACATTGGGAGACATCAACAATGTATAGGAGTGGGATGCCTGGGTGGCTCAGTCAGTTAACCATCCGACTCTTGATATCAACTCAGGTCATGATCCCAATGTTGTGGGATTGAGCCCCACATTGGGCTCCACGCTGAGCGTGGAGCCGGCTTGGGATTCTCTCTCTCCCTCTCTCTGCCCCTGTCCCACTCTCGTTCTCACTCTCACTCTCACTAAAAAACAATGTATAGGGGCTTGGAGAAGTATGAATTATGTCTATAAATCTGTAGTATCTTGGCCCTTGTTTAGGTTCTGCACCTAATATCTACTGAAGTTATGTGCTTGGAATGACTTCCTGTAGAATGTATTGGCTATTCCATGTGTGTGTATATGCCAAAGTGAGTGATTCTGCCCAAACACTTGGCCTCCAATAAAGTTTTCTAGATATCTACTTAATATAGGGAAAGAATTAGCCTTAACATGTTACTTAGTTTGTAGGTCATGAGCAGAGAACTAATGCCAACTTACATGTTAGTTTAGTCTTTACAGACATAGCAGTTCTTCGAGGTCTGCTAAGCCCAGTCTCATTCTCAGCAAAAACTCTGAATTCATATTCAGTAGATTCTAGCAGACCCCCTATTGTGAATTGCCTGTCCTTGATGCGGTCCTTATTGCTCTTCTTCCAGGCACTGTCTCCAGACTGCCTATATTCAACCCAGTATCCAAGGATTTCTTTGCCACCATCACATTCAGGTTTCTCCCACTGTAGAGTGACGCTGTCTTTGGATATTGAAAGAATCTCAAGTTCTCCAGGTTGGCTTGGCTTATCTGAAATATTTTAAAACAATTGAAAAGGGAATCAGCTTTACTGCTGAAATAAAAGAGAAAGACCAAGATGGCTTGCCTCTATGATTTGAAACCCTTTAGAAACTCTCTCCTTACCAAATGGATCTTTGCAAACAACTGGTTCAGAAGCAGGGCTGGTCTCACTTAGGCCAACATCATTCTGTGCAATGATGCGGAACTGATATTCAGCATCAGGAACAAGCCCAGTGACAGTGTACATTGTGGTCGTTATCTGAGTCTTGTTGTGTCTGACCCACTTGTCAGTTGATGTCTCCTTGCGTTCAATGTAGTAGCCTGTGACTCGAGAACCACCATCGTCTTTGGGCCGGGACCAGGACAGGCTGACAGAACTCTTGGTCACATCAAGTACTTCTGGAGGATTGCTTGGAGGCTCTGGAGGATCTGGATATAAAGTAGGAAACGTGTTAAGAGTACAACCCCATATCTTGTAAGCTGATGGCTTACAAAACAAAAGAGTACTGAAAGAATTTTTACAGTGTTGTGGTTGGAAGAGTACTTACTCAGTGGTGTTTTTGGTATGACTGGTTCCTCAGACTTCAAAGGTTTGCTTATGCCAAACTGGTTTTCAGCTGAAACACGGAAATGGTATTCCACATTCTCTTTGAGGCCTTTTACAACCAGAGATGTACCTCGGACTCTGGAATCAATGGTATACCAGGCGGCTTTAGACACTTCTCGTCTCTCAAGAATATAGCCTAAGATGTCGGCACCGCCATCATCGGCAGGGGGTCTCCAACTGACCCTTACAGAGCGAGCTTGTATGTCGTCATATTCAAGTGGCCCTTCAGGAGTGTTGGGATTTCCTATCACCCTGACTTTGATGTAAACAGCCTTCTTGCCACACTTGTTTTCCAGAACCAGGTCATAAATGCCAGAATCATCCCTGTCTGCTTCTTTGATTACAAGCTCAGTGTGTGTTTCAGAGGTTGCAATCATGGCACGTTTACTAATATCTTGGCCTTCCTTGGTCCATTTACATATTGGGAATGGTTTTCCTTTGATTGGTATGGTAAGTCTGATGACTCCACCTTGTCTTACAAAGATACCTTCTTGGTATCTTTCATCAAGTTCATAATCAGGATATTCTGGGAAAAAAGATCCAGTTACAATTAGCATTTTTGTGGGGTGGATGGTAAGAAACAAATCTTAAGACAATCATAGCAGAAAGTAAATGATCGTATGTCTTACCGAGCATTTCAGTGACTTTGACTGTTCCTGGTACCTCAGCAGGCTCCCCAGGTCCACCAGCGTTACAGGCTAGGACCCGGAATCTGTATTCAGCGCCCTGAGGTAGGTGTGTTAGAGTATACTCCCGAATCTTGGTTGGAGTGGTGTTACATTTGGTCCATTCGTGTTGATCTACTTTTTGCATTTCAATCAAATAGCCTGTGACTTTAGATCCTCCTTCATCTTCTGGAACACTCCAGGCCAGGGAGACTGATGTCCTTGTTGTATCAGTAACTCTTGGGTTTTGTGGCTTTCCTGGAGGAGCTGGGAATAAGACAACAACATATTGTTAAAGTTGCTGCAAAGCTGAAAATCGACTGTGCCACCTAACATTCAGTTGTGTAAACATGAACTGTTGGCATTAGAATACACTGTTGTTAAAATTTTATTCATTATTATCAGTTAAAAATACTCAAAACTCTTGCTTTTTCCTTTGTCTTAAATGTGCTTTATTTATGATTACTGCCATATTACGTTCATTATCAGCTTTTAAAGTGCTTTCAGAGATATTGTTCTAAAAATTTAACACTGATATAGGGCATATATTTTAAGTCCCTTTTTTTTAAAGAGTAGGGAATAGACTCAAGAGGAGAATAAAAAATTACTTGCCAAAGTTGCTAGGGGCTGGAGTGGGGAGGGGATTGGTGACAAATGAACTTTTTGGGCTGATGAAAGTATTCTGTATTTTTATTGTGGTGGTGGTTATATAACAGGACCTTTTCAAAACTTAGAATTACATATTTCAGAAGGGTAAATTTTACTACATTAAATTATACCTTGATACATTGACTTAATACAAAATGTATTTACCAATTGGATCCATGGCAACGATGGGTTTGGAAGGACGACTTGGTTTTCCGGTCCCTCTCACATTAATGGCTGTGACACGGTGTTCATATTCTAAGCCTTCAATAAGGCCAGTGGAACGGTACCGTGTCATAGTCACTGGTACTTTATTTACACGGACCCATCGATCTGCTCTCACTTCTTTGCGCTCTATAATATATCCAGTCACTTGGGAGCCACCATCATTTTCTGGTGGATACCAAGTCAGTGTCATGCCATCACGGGAGACATCAAATATCTGTAATGTTTCTGGAGGTCCAGGAATACCTGCAGCAAGACAGAGGTAAACACATTATGGCAATGGGAATAAATTAAAATAAAGACGCCTACATTTCTGTGTGTCTTAGCTTTTTAAGTAGTATACAAGGCTTGTGACTTTTTCTAATGTTTTCATTTTTGTACTTTTGAGGTTCCTCACTTTCTTCTATTTTATAAACATTTATTAAGCACACATTCTGTATTTTTTTCTGTGACCTAGCTAGTCCCTCTTGCCTCCCTCCCTCCTTCCTTTTTGCCTTCCTCTTCTCTTTCATTAAAACAAAACAAAACAAAAAAACCAAAAAAAAAAAAAAAAAACCAAAAAAACAAAAAAACAACTAACCATGTTGAAAACTTCCAAGAAAATTCAGAAACCTTAGAAAGACCCTGGGGTTAATTCTGTGATCTATTTTTGCTTAGGGCATAGTAAAAACAAATTCCTTTCTGTTAACATTCAGAATAAGGTGGGGAGAATGGGAGACTTAAGGGTCCAAGGACTTACTGATGCTGCTGCGACATTCTATGACCTCAGACTGTAAGTAAGAGCCAATCCCGAAGCGGTTTGTTGCAGCCACACGGAACACATACTCATTGCCTTCAATGAGTCTGGTAAACTTAAATGTCGGTCTAGTCACTGATTCAGACACTGGCAGCCATCCTGGACGATGGGCATCACGTTGTTCTACCACATAACCACTCAGTGGAGCACCACCATCCAATTCAGGTGGTTGCCAGGAAATGGTAATTGAAGTAGCATCAATTTCATCAATCTTAATAGGCCCAGTTGGTGGACCAGGCTTGTCTATGAAAGAGAAAGAAATCCAGGAAGTTAGTTTTCACTTCACATCAAAATTGGGTGACTGAACATCAACAACTTGTGTGTGTCTTTGTCACACATCCTTACCAAGAATGATAACTTTAATGGTCTCTGAAGTAGTTCCAGTTACATTCTTTAATTCAAGTGTATATTCTCCAGTATCTCTGATAGTGGTTTCACGGATGGTTAATTTAGCTACTTTAGTATGAGTTTCAACCGTGACACGCTCTGATTCTCTTAGTTTAGAACCAGCAAAGAACCAGGAAGCAGCAGGAGGTGGGCGACCAGCGATTGGTATCACCAGTTCTACTGGTCTGCCAGCTGGGACATGGATGGTCTTTTGAGGCATTGTAGAAAGATCGATTGTTGGCAATACTGTGAGGAAAGAAAGTAGGCATTTATTCTTAAGCATTATTTCTAATGATGAAGTATCATGAATTCAGAATTTTTATTTTACCTACTATTATTGATATTTTTTGGCAATTTGATACATACCTCTGAGGTCTTTTACAGTTACGGCTGTTACGATCTCTCTTGGTTCTGACACACCTTTCTCATTTTGTGCCCTTACTCTAAATAGGTACTGTTCACCTTCGTTTAAGGAAATAACAGTGTGCTCTAAGACGGTGGGTTTTAAGGTGACAACCTTCATCCATCTCTCAGTGCCAGCTTTGCAGGCCTCAAGAACATATCCAGTGAGTCGGCTACCACCATCGTAGAGTGGTTTTTCCCAGGCAAGAGTAACGGTTGATTTGGTGACATCGACCACTTCTAGCTTTGTAGGCACCAGAGGTACTTCTGAGACCAGAACTGCATCAGATGTTTCACAAGGTTCCCCAATGCCATAAATATTTTCTGGCAGCACTCTGAAATAGTACATGGTTCCTTCTACAAGTCCGGAAATTCGATAAAGTGTCTTGCTGCATTTGGTAGTTACTGTTTTGAATGCTCTCATGGCAGCTTCACGCTTCTCAATAATGTAATTGTTGACAGGAGCTCCACCATCAATTGTGGGAATTTCCCAGGTAATGGTCACAGAATCTCTTGATACTTCCTTAACTCTCACTGAAGGACAGGGACCAGGAGTATCTAAAAAAAAAAAAAAAAAAAAAATAGAATGGAAGATTCATACTTATTTGCTGATTGGTTGATAGGTTTTTGTTTTTGTTTTTTGTTTTTTTACGGGAAAATGTATTGAACATAGTTTCTCTCTAGAAAGGTGATCAATCATAGGACAAAGTGTAATTTTTTTTTTTTTTGTAAGAAATCTACTCCTGGCATAGTCATTTTTAAGACAAATACTTACCATATACTTTAACAAGGACTGTTGCTGATTTCTTGCCAGATTGATTTTCAGCTTCAATGGTGTATTTTCCAGCATCATACCGGTTAACTTTGTCCACGATAAGTAAAGAGTAGCTGTCAGTGGTGTCAATAATTGCCCGGTTTACAAGGTCAATGCCCTTCTTGCTCCATGTAATGACAGGAGGTGGTCTTCCAGATACAGACACCATCAGGCGCAATGAGGCCCCAGCTCTGATGGTCACGGTCTTCTTTAAATCATCTGCGAGTTCTAGGTCTGGTATTTCTGGAAAGTAAATGTCAAAATTTAATTAATTCATGAGCAGGTATGATGAGAAAATAATTCACCTAAAAGCTTATATTACAAATACCTAGTCTCTCCACAGGCTCAATTTCAGCAGTTGACTCGCTGTATTCACTCATACCCTTCACATTCACAGCAGCAACCCTGAAGGAGTATTTCTGGCCCATTTTAAGGTCTGGCACGGTGAATTCAGTATTTCTTATTGTGGCATTGGTATGCACTCGGTACCACTGATCGGTGTCTTTCTCTTGCATTTCAAGAACATATCCCGTGATGTCAGTGCCACCATCATACATGGGCTTGGTCCATGCCAAACTAATGCTGTACTTGGTGGTATCCACAACTCTTGGAGCAGAAGGTGGTCCAGGGGTATCTATGGAATTTAAAAAGGGGGATTCAGACATGATACAAATAAGGAAGTTTTGAGGTTTGTATTTTTGGTTTTCGAGACTCACAAGTGCATTATTCTCCCCCCACCCCACCAGTATTTCAAAAGGTCTTTTAATGTTGTAATTAAGGTTTAAGAAAAAAACCCTATGATTTATTAAATTCAGTATTTCCAAAGGCCTTTATTTAGTAAAGGATTAAAAATTTAAAAAGTGGGATTCATTAAAGATGTATCCTTACGGGCTGTAAGAAACACAAGTTAACTTATAATCTTTGCATCTTAACCCACAAGTATGTGGTTAACTGATCTTTCTTCTGATTCTTCTATCCCCAGAAGTGTAAGGCATTATTGTTCTTTGTTAGCACTCACCAAGATAATCTGTGTAATTTAGCTCTTCTGCTAATATAGGGCAGCACTGTATGCTATATCATTATCCTCATCATTATTGAATTTAAAAAATTACACTTTCTTAGAAAGCTAGATGGTTTTCTTCTTGCTACTTTGGCTAGCTATTCTGGGTTCTTCTAGTTCAGCTCATTGCTTAACATACCTGTTCTCAGGGACTTTTCCTTAGTTGCTCAGCTTTCACGGTGTTAATATCACTTGTTACCTCTATGTTTCTAGTGAGTACAGGAATTGGTTTCTTCTACTTCCCCTATTCAGCCACAGTGGTTTACTCTTTAGTCATTGAGCTCAAACTCTGTTCAAGGATTTGTCACTCATTTTTGAAGGTCTTGTGACAATAATTTTGTTAGGTACTTATTAAAATACTAAACTTTATGCTCTTCTTAAAAGAGACTTTTTTTTCTTTTTAGTAGTTATCACTATACCACATTTTTTCCATTCTTAGGAATATTTATAAAATATATTTCTTTTGTATTAGTAGTAAAATAATTTATTTTTTACATAGACTAGAAAATATTGCAATAATTTTCAACAATGTAACTGCTAACTTATCAATGGAAGTAGTAGTTAAAATGTTCTGACTTGGCTATGCTTAAGATCTCTCTAAAAAGCATATGCTTTTCTAGATCATTCATAAATTCAAGAAGGTCTTGGAAATGGTATGTTGGAAAATTATTTGTAACATGGTTTTGATGGGCATTAGGTTAATGCGTGATTCTTAGAACTCACATGATGGTTCTCTGCATGAGATAAAGTTGGAAGCTTCACTGGGTTCACTGTTACCAGCGGCATTCACTGCAGTCACCCGGAACTGGTAATCACAACCTTCCATGAGGCCAGTAACCTTCAGCCTGGTATCATATATCACATAGTCTTTGTTGACACGTGTCCAGCGCAAGCTCTTTTTCTCACGTTTGTCTACTAGGTAGTTGCTGATCTCATTGCCACCATCAGATTCAGGTTTTGCCCACTGAATGATGATATGCTCTTTGCCAGCCCCAACTTCTTCAGGTATGCCAGGTTGTGATGGAATAGCTGTTTATATTTTTATGAAAATAAGGATGGTCAGAATTATACAAAATCACTGTTGATATGATTGTCCTCCTCTCCCCCGATCCCATTATATTTAACTACCAAGTTGTTTAAAAGTGTTAATACTCACTGAATGAGTTTCTGGCTACGATTGGCCCTGATTCAACAGGCACACCAGGGCCGTATTTGTTTACTGCCCGCACTCGGAATATGTATTCATTGTTCTTGATGAGTCTGGTAACCACATGGGATAGTGTTGGGCATTCGGCTTCAACAATCACCCAGTTGAGCCTGCTGGTCTCACGTCTTTCCACGATGTAGTGAGTTATTTCTGCTCCTCCATCTTCCTGAGGAAGGCTCCAGGCTAAAGTGCACTTTTCCTCTGTTACTCTGCTGACAGTGAGATTTCCACATGGGCCAGGGGAATCTGAAACAAGTGTAATGGCAAGCAACGATTAAGATCTTTTTTTCTACCCACACTTAAAAATGCTATAAAAAATAAAAGAACATTTGACATGCTTACCAAGGACTTTGACCATGACAGACACGGCCTTAGTCCCACTGGCATTCTTCACTGTTAAAGTGTACTTTCCACTGTCACTTCTGTCACAGAACTTGATCACAGCAGTTGCTCGTTTGCCTGTATACTGCAGAGAGACTTTCTCACAGAGATCTAGTTCCTTGTCTCCTTTGGTCCAGATAATTTTGGGTTCAGGTTTGCCACCAACTGCAGCATCAAGGACAAGATCTGAGCCTGCTCTTATGGTAACCAGATCACCCTGTAATCTGGCATCCAGTTCAGCTTTGGGTGGAGCTGTCATGGGCAAAAATAGATGTGAATAAATATAGGACAGTTTATTTTCATATAAATTGTGATAATTTAAAAGGAGAACACGAACATTGAAAAAATTTTTTTTTTTTTTTTTTTTTTTTTTTTTTTTTTTTACCATATTCATCTCGGCAAGTGACAGGGCCTGTAGATTCTGATCCTTTGCTAATTACTCCTGCTGCATTCTTAGCCAACACACGGAATTCATAAGTGTCTCCTTCACTGAGAGCAGTCACAGTGAAGAAATTGTCAGATACGATGGTATAGTTGCACTTTAGCCAGCGACCATCTCCAACCTCACTGACTGGCTTACGCTCAATGATGTAGCCCACGACCTTGCTGCCTCCATCATATACTGGGGCAGACCAAATCAGTGACACTGTTGATCTTGTAACATCTGTCACCTCTGGTCTTCCTGGTGCATCTGGAAGGGATGCAAAAATGAAGTTAAAAAATACAATTCTGAATTTTAGTACCAGTAATAATGATGATAATAAATGAATGTACCGATTAAATATTGATACATACCAACTGGGTTTTGAGCCATCATAGGTCTTGAAGCCTCACTGGCTTTGCTAACACCTGCAGCATTGAGTGCATATGTTCGGAACTGATATTCTAGTCCTTCTACCAAACCAGTCACTTTGTAGTTACACTCTAAGCATGGCACTTTGTTTTCTTTCACCCAAAGAATGGTGTTACGTTCTTTCTTCTCAACCCAGTAGCCAATGACTTTACTGCCACCATCATGGTAGGGTTCTTCCCAACGAATAGACATGGCATTGGCAGACACATAGTAGACTTCAGGTCTTGTAGGAGCACTTGGTGGGACTAAATATAAATAAAGGTATCAAATATGAATACAGTTTTATAAAATTCAAGGGAAATATTTAATAATGGACTTCGAAATATTCTTATTTTTCTTACCGAATGGATGCTCAGCAACTATTGGTGCTGATTCCAGAGGCTTGCTGACACCAAATCTGTTCTCTGAACTGACACGGAAAGAATATTCCATGTATTTTGTGAGATGAGTGACTTTAATCTGAGTGCGCTTGACACTGGAATTGACAAGCTGCCAAGCTGTTGTACCTGATTCACGCTTTTCAACTATGTAATTAGTAATGTCAGTGCCTCCGTCATCTTTAGGTTCAGCCCATGATAGGACACATGACTCAGCCGAGACAGATGAGACCTCAATGGGGCCAGTTACTGGACCTGGCCTTCCAATGACCACGACTGTGATGGTAAATGTTTTAACACCAGCTGTATTTTCCAGGGTCAAGAAGTATCTTCCAGAGTCACCTCTCATGCTGTCCTTTACAGACAGGGTGGTTCTGTCCTTTGTTGTTGTGATACTCACTCGATCTGTGTCCTTAAGTCTCATTTCTTCAAGCTTCCATGTTACTTTAGGAGCAGGACGACCAGTGATTGGAACATCAATGGTAAATGTGCTTCCTGCTTTGCAAGTTATGAGCTGATTAGTAATTCCAGTGAGATCAGCAGTGGGCTCAATTTGAGGCTCCTTGATGATGACAGAAGAGAAGGCTTCTCTGGGTTCACTGTAGCCAGCGTCATTTTTGGCCTTCACACGGAATTCATATTCAGTGTTCTCAATAAGGCGCTCCACTGTGTAAGTCAGCTGTTTGGTGTGACCAGCCTCAACCCAGAAGTCAGATCCCTTTTGTCTCATTTCAAGGAGGTAGCCAGTGATCCGGCTGCCTCCATCATGGTCAGGTTTAAGCCAAGCTAAGACTGCAGAGGATTTACTTGTGTCAATGATATCAAGTCTCTTAGGTGGAGCAGGCTGTTCTGTGGCTATGATTGGTTCTGGCATTTCATAGGGTTCACCTACACCATACTCATTTTCTGCAGAAACACGGAAATAGTATGGAACACCTTCTGCCAGGTCACTGACCTTGAAGATCTGACGAGTGCATTTTTCGCTGATAACCTGCCAGCTACGACGACTTGCTTCTCGTTTTTCTACCACATAATGATGGATTCGGGCACCACCATCAAGGATAGGAGCATCCCACATCAGTGTAACAGATCCGCGGTTCACATCCTTGAAAGTGATTGGGCCAGGTGGACCTGGAGAGTCTAGCACCTTTACAGTGAATGTGATTGACTTGCTACCACTGTTATTTTCTACAGTGAGGGTGTATTTCCCTGCATCATTTCTGTTGCAGTTTTCCACGGTGAGGGTGCTGAAGGAGTCTGTTGTATGGATATCAGCCCGAATGCTGAGGTTAGAGTCAGGTTTGCTCCATACAGCTGTAGGTGTAGGTCTACCCTTGTAGGCAATGAAGAGGCGAATACTGGCCCCAGCTCTAACGACATGAGTCTGCTTGAAGTTCGCATCGATATCTAACTCAGGAGCTGTTAATCGGTCAACTGCTTTAATTGCACCGGTCGCTTCACTGCTGTCTCCTTTTCCGGCACCATTGACAGCACTAACCCGGAATTTGTATTCTTCACCTGCCTGTAGATCAGTGACTGTATATCTTGTTTTCACACATGCCTCTGCATTTACCTTGTGCCAGTCTCCCAAGTCAGCCTTGCACATTTCAATAATATATCCAATTATTTCCATGCCTCCATCAAACACTGGCCTAGACCATTCTAAGCTCACAGTTGTCTTGGATGTATCTGTCACTTTTACCACAGTGGGAGCACTTGGTGGGCTGACTGGCTCTCTACATTTGATTAGTCTTGAGATACCGCTTGCAGGTCCTATTCCTGCATCATTTTCAGCCATGACATGGAACTCATACTCATTGCCCTCTATCAGGCCAGTGACTTTGTATCTTGTCTCAGAGATTGGTCGTTTGCTGATCACTTTCACCCATCGTGTGCTCTTCTTTTCTCTCCTTTCGAGGATATAATGTTGAATTTCGTTGCCACCATCTGATTCTGGCCTTGTCCATGTCAGCGTAATGCTATTGCCTGTTACATTACTAGGTTCTGGAGTGCCAGGAGCATCGGGAATAGCTGTGAAATGAAAAAAAATTAGACATGTTTGGTTGGAAGTTAATCTTTTGACATTATACCACTTAGTGAAAACAGACACTTACTGTATTGTATTTGAGCAACCACTGGGTCAGAATCAAGTGGCCTCCCAACACCAAACTTGTTGACTGCAGAAACACGGAATTGGTATTCATTGCCACTTATTAGTTTCGTGGCAGTATAGCTGTGGGCTTGACAATTATCTTCAATTAGTGCCCAAGCAAGTCTGCTGGTTTCCCGTTTTTCAATGATGTAGTGAGTGATGGGAGCACAGCCATCATTGAGAGGAGCATCCCACCACAGAGTCATCTTCTCGCCAGTAATATTGGTGAATCTTATTGGCCCAACTACTTTTCCTGGTGTATCTATAAGAAAAAGTTTCCAGAGTTAATTTATCCTTCTCTATTAAAATGCAACCAGGCATGTCTCTACCCCAAGACTTGTAAATGGCAAGATTAAGAAGCTATTTCAGAAATACCTTGTACTTTAACTTTAATTTCTGCTTTTGTGGAGCCCGATGCGTTTTTGGCTTCCACACTATATACACCACGATGGTCCCGGGTAGCATCTCTAACAAAAAGGCTGGTGGATCCAAGGACATCAGTTATTTCCATATTCATCTTCTTTTCAATTTCTACTCCATCTCTGAACCAAGTTACTCGAGGTACTGGACGTCCCTGCACCAAAGCTTTAATTCTAAGGCTCTCTCCAGACTTAATAATGATGCCATCAAAGTACTCAGGGCCAAACTCTACGGTTGGTGGAACTACAAAAAAAAAAAAAAAAAGAAATGATATGTGTTAGTTTGGCTTAATAAAAACATAAATGTGTTTTTCATTAGCACCATCCTAAAGCATAGAAGGTAATGTTTATCCTGTGTTACCAAGGGCTATTATGAAAGTAGGATTGATAATTAAGAATTTAGATTACGGGGTTGAACATCTGCATGCTATTAGGTTATCTCCTTTTTATGTCTGTCATGTTATTAATTTGCATTGCCACTTATAAAAAGAGAAGAAACATTTGTAGATCGCTTACTTCCTAATGCTGCTGTATAGTCAAACAAGTTCCTATAAGAGGTCATCAGCTGCACTCAAGCAAAATGCTGATTGTACTGCTGGGTGTATATTGTATTTTAGTAACTTCGTAAAGCTTGACAGTTATTCTCGAGAGTGTTTTTCTTTACTATAAATGACTGAAATCAAAACTAAGAATTCATTCCCACTTGCATGCTATTTATATGGGAATGAAGCGAAACCATAGTCATGGTAAAAAGAATTGATGCCAATGTTGTTTTTCCTTCTCTTCATCTGAAAGGTAGAAAATCTAATCCATCCACTTAACAACCCTGGGTAATCTGCATGAAATGAGATTCCTGCTCCCCCTTTTACAGACCAGGGGCCAAAAGTATCTTTAAAAAAGTGTGAATGCTTTTAATCATATTTGGAAATCAGTTGTAAATGCTTACCATTTTCATCTCTTGTCATGATAATGCCAGAAGACTGTGAGGGCGGACTTATGGTTCCAACAGCATTTCTTGCAATTATTCTGAACTCATATCGATCCCCAGGACTAAGTCCTGTGACTGTGTACTGACATTCACTGACGTCGGTAAAGTTGCATCTGACCCAACGATCGCTCCCTTGCCGTTTCTCAATGCTGTAGGCCACAATCTTACTGCCTCCATCACGCAATGGTGGGTTCCACTTAAGTGTGATGGTTTCCCGGGTAACATCAATATAGTCAGGAGTGCCAGGTGGGTCTAAAAAATTATATGGAAATTAAATGCATCATTTCTGTAACCAATTCTTCATTAGCAATGGGAGAAAAGTAAAGTGAATAAATCCATCAAACTCATTTTAATTTCAATTTTTTGTAGCATGGGTCTTTAAAAAGAACTTTAAATTATTTTATTAGACTGACTTAAAATCATTTCTTTTGCTTTATTTGACCAGCACTCTAGTGATCAGAAGATATGTGGGAAGGTGATACGTGGAAGAAAAGCAGTGTGTGATTTATTTGTTAGTGACATATTCACTTGCTGAATTAAATATGCTTGAATAATATTCACTTACTTACCTACTGGGGAAACAGCTAACGTAAATTTGCTTGGGTCACTGGGCGAGCTTAGGCCAGCAGAATTTTCAGCATATACACGGAACTGGTAATCTAGGCCTTCCATTAGTCCAGTAGCTCTATATTCTCTTCCAGATATAGGTGTTGTATTAACTCTTTGCCAGAGGATGCTGTTTCTTTCTTTCTTTTCAACATGGAATCCAGTAACTGCTGAACCACCATCGTAAGCTGGAGCATCCCAAGTTAGTGACATGCCATCAGAAGTCACATTGTATATAACTGGCTTTCCTGGGGGGCCAGGAATCCTGAACTGGTGTTTTGCCACAATAATGTTTGAGACAAGTGGCTGGCTGACTCCATATCTGTTTTCTGCCCTAACTCTAAACTGGTATTCAGCATCTTTGATTAGATTAGGAACTTTGAAAGTTGTCCTGGCAACACTTGAACACACCATCTTCCAATTAGTTTGTGAAGCTTCCCGCTTCTCAATGCTGTAACAAGTGATTTCTCCTCCTCCATCATCTTCAGGCACGTCCCATGACATGATGACACTGTCAGCCTTGATTTCATCAAATCGAATGGGCCCTTTGGGCTTTGATGGTGGGCCAAGTGTGATGATTGTAATGGGAAATGAGTTTCTACAAACTGCATTATCAAGAATAATGGTGTATTTCCCTCCATTCTCCTTCTTGACATGCTTAATATTCAAAGTAATTTTGTTTTCGGTTTTACTGTAACGAACATACTCGCTTTCTTTCAATGGCAAACCATCTTTCAGCCAACTGATGGATGGTTTGGGTTTTCCTTTATAAGGTAATTCCAGGTGCACATTATGCCCAATTCTCACAGCGACTTGTGCCCCAGGGATTTCTGACAGGTCAACTTCAGGTGTAATTATAAGTTCTTTCACTGTAATTGGCCCAATAGTGACAGCATCACTCAGTCCTTTCTCATTTTTGGCAGACACTCTGAATTCCAGCACTGACTGTTCCTTAAGTTGGCCAACTTCAATTTCACAGGTCTTACTTATGCCAGCATGTGACCATATTTGTTCACCTTTACCTTTTCTTTCCACAACATATTCTGTGATGACACTACCACCATCAAAGTCAGGCTTGGTCCAGTGCAGGGTAACAGATGTCTTTGTGGAGTCTTTCATTGAGAGATCCCGTATAGGAGCTGGTACTTCAGCAGCCTTCACCGGCTCTGTAGTGTCACAGGGTTCCCCAATTCCAATTTCATTTTCTGCAAGAACTCTGAAGAAGAATGGAGTTTTCTCTGACAAATCTGTTATCTTAAAGGATGTACTAGAACATTTGTGTGACACTGAAGACCATGTTCTTTTGGTGGCATCTCTCTTTTCAATGATATAATTAATTATGGGAGATCCTCCATCAATGAGAGGAGGATCCCAGAACAAAGTGACTGTGCCTCGAGAAACATGTTTAACCTGTAGTTTCTGGCAGGCAGCTGGTGTATCAAGCACTTTAACACTCACAGTCGAAGACTTTGGTTGACCAACACCATTTTCAATTGTAAGAATATATTTTCCTGTATCATTGCGAGTGACTTGAGGAATAATTAGTAATGAAGATGAATCAGTGTTTTGAATGTTGTATCTGGCATCACTGCCCAGATTCTTCTCATCTTTTCTCCACGTGACAGTAGGTGGAGGTCTGCCTTTAAAGGGAATCAACACGTGTACATCTTCACTGGCTTTAGCTATAACAGAGGTTCTGAGAGCCACATCTAGGTCGATCTCTGGTTCCTCTGTAGAAACAAAATGGACATACGTTTTGAATTTTAAAGCAAGAAAATGAATGATTTCTTAGCAGCACTCTAATAAAAATAAACACACAACCATACCAGTAGGTACATACCAAGTATATCTTTAGCTTGAACAGGTTCAGTCATTTCTATAGGTTCTCCTTGTCCAGCACAGTTTATAGCAGATACCTGGAAGTAGTAGTTGACTCCAGGTTTCAGGTTAGATACCACATATTCTGTAGTTCTGACCTCTCCCTTGGTAGAGACAACAGTCCATTCCTCTTCCTCTCCTTGTCTCATCGCAACAACATATCCGGTAACAGCGCTGCCTCCATCATAGACAGGTTTACTCCAGCCAAGAGTGATGGACGATTTGGTTGAATCTGCAATTCTTATCTTAGCTGGTGGGCCTGGAGGGTCTGGAATGACCATTCATAATACCACAATTACACAATCATGTACAATTTAGTGACCTCAAAGAGACATAGCGAAGATGCAGCATTTATGAGCACTTACCAATAGGATCAGCAGCTTTGTAGAAGTCAGATGGTTCAGAAAATGGACCCTGACCAGCAGCATTTACAGCACAAACTCGGTATTGGTAGTCATTGTTTTCTGTGAGTCCTGTCACTTTCTCTCTGGTGTCACGGATAGTCTCCTTTAGGACTTTAAACCATCCTAGGCTTTTCTTGTCTCTTTTCTCAAGGAAATAGCCACTCACTTCACTACCACCATCAGCAATTGGCCTGCTCCAGACAACAGTCATTGAATTCTTGGTAATCTGTGTCACCTCTGGTACGCCTGGAGGTCCAGGAGTAACTATTTAAAAAGAAAAGGAAAAGGAGTTTGAAGGATCAACACCACTGATAAATTCATTTTCAAGAATAGTAGTTTTACTTATTATACTTTCCACCTTTTGAAAAGGATGATAATGAGGGGAGATGTGAGATAAAAGAAAATCAAAATCATTCTAAGAAAACATATTCACAAACTAGCAGAATAGTTTATTTGTAAAATATTCAAGCATTTGATTTCAGTTTCCTAATGAAATTATGTCTCACCAAATGCATTCTTTGCTACCACTGGGTCAGATTCCAGTGGATCGCCAATTCCATATTTGTTCACGGCTCGAACCCGGAAGATGTATTCATTTCCTTTGATAATTTTGGTGGTTGTAATGATGCACTCTTCCAAATTTTCGGACACCATAGACCACACAACGCGGCTTGTCTCACGTTTTTCCACGATGTAGTGAGTGATTTTTGCACCGCCATCATCTGCTGGCGGGCGCCAGAGAAGAGTTATCTTTTCAGCAGTGACCGTCTTGAATTCAATTGGTCCACCTGGAGGTCCTGGTTTGTCTGTTAATGAAAGAATGAAACAATATGTCAGTACTTTTTAGAAGACTACTCATTTAAAATTGCTAAGTTTTAGATAATAAAATATGATGTTGTCCTATAATCAGCACCTACCAAGGATCTGCACTCTGATGGTGGCTGAGGCTGAGCCCATGGCATTCCTTAGTTTTAATTCATAGATTCCACTATTAAGGCGATTTGCATCTTTGATGAGTATAGATGCAAGGTCAGTGGTATTTTCAACACACACCAGTGCATTGGTTTGTAACTCTTTATCATCTTTGTACCACTCAATTGTAGGCTCAGGTTTCCCAGAAATACCAGCTCTGAGCTTCACAGCTGTACCTGCTCTATATTTGACAACTTCTGTATATTCTAGAGGCAAATCAATTACAGGTCCACCTGCAAGAGAAACAGATGAGAAATATTTAAAGGATCACAAGGATGGAAAAAATAATTGCAACTTCAAAGTAAGGCCATTGGTCTTTATTAAGTAATATAGTACTTTTTTTTTTTTTTTACATGGCAGTTCTAATTTTATTTACCTATTATTTTAAATTTTTTGTTTTTAATGTTTTTGTTTTATTTTTAAATAATATTTTAATAATGTTTTAATGTTTTATTTTTGAGGTGGACAGAGCATGAGCAGGGGAGGGGCAGAAAGAGAGGGAGACACAGAATCGGAAGCAGGCTCCAGTCTCCAAGCTGTCAGCACAGAGCCCGACATGAGGCTCGAACTCACAGACTGTGAGATCATGACCTGAGCTGAAGTCGGATGCTTAACCAACTGAGCCACCCAGGCACCCCATATTTACCTATTATTTTAAACAGTAAAACTTTACAAGCCATAGTTCTATCCCAGATGGGGAAGAAAGGTTGTAAGGAAGCTCTGCCCTCCAATGACACACTAATTGCACAAGGACTTCAATGCCTTTGAAATGTATTTTAAAGTCTATCAGGTATTTAATTCTAAGGATAAAATGGGATATGGTAGTGAGAACATCCCTAAAGAAGTTGTATTATCCATTTTCTTTCATTTCAGATTCTCCTTTCTTTTCCTCTATCTCCTATTCTTGTTATTTTCTCTTCCCAGTTCACTGATATCCAAGTGTGGATTGTTCATGTCTGACTCTTGAAGTCTGAATTCATTACTCACAGAGTATTTCACTGGACAGATTTTCTGCCAGGCTGGTTAGAAGCTTAGGACTTTTGAGAAACTAAATTTGAGAATAAATTTGACTTGCTTCACAGTCTCACAACAGTGTTCACAAAGCCTGATTCATAAAGAGCAGCCTTGAGGTTCTCAGCATGAGGACAGGAGTGGATACTTATGCCGAGACACCATAGAGACTCCTTGAACACACGGAACTTTTAAAAAGAGTATCATAGGGTACATAACCCTCATGAAATTTTAATTTTGAAACCACTGTTGAGTTGAATCTGTTCTTTATCTTCTATAATGGTCAAGTGTGTGTATTTTGTAATGACAGCAATGTAGACAGAATTCTGGAGTCTGTCTCTTTGAATTCCCACTCTACACTGATGAGCTGCTTGATGTTGGGGAAGTTACATATAAGCACTCTAAACCTCAGTTTCTCTTCTGTAAAATGGGATAATGTTAGGGCTGTTAGAATTAGGGGAGAGAATTCATGAAAGCACCCAGTATATGTTAGCTGCTGCTAATACTATCATTAATGCCTCTGTTTAGTCTTTCATTTATGTAAGACGAAAATTATCTGAGCACTCAACCATGGTTTTAATTATTAATTCTCATGTTTTAAAATAGAAAAAAGGGAAAGTGCCAACTCATAAATACAATCAAAGAATTCTAAAAGGTTGAAGTTGCAAAGGACTTTAGATATCCTGTAGTCCAAATCTCACATTTTACAGTTAGGTCAAGAGACCAGCAGAGATTAAGGAACTTTCCTAAGATTCTCAGCTAGTTCATATACTTTCTTCAAATCTCTAATTAAGGTGCATAGTCAAAGTTATTCTATAGATTAGAACCAGAAAAAGCAAGGAAAGATATTGGGTTAAAATGCTATTGGGATTAAAAGTTCTAAAAATGCTTACCATAAGAATCGATGCACGTAATGGGGCCTACAACCTCAGATGGATTGCTGACAGAACCAACGGCATTCCTAGCAAAGACCCGGAATTCATACTGGGAATTCTGAGTCAAGCCAGAGACAGTGAATTGAGTCTCGATAACATTGGTGAAGCTGGCCTTGGTCCATCTGCCATCTGGAAGGTCTCGTCTCTCAACAATATAGCCTGTGATCTTGCTTCCTCCATCGAAAGCTGGTTGTTGCCATGAAAGGTGGACAGAGTTTTTGGAAATATCAGTGATACGGACATTTCTTGGGGGTTCTGAGGAAGTAAGAGAAAGCAAATCAGTGGAACTTATGTCAACATTATTTTGCTTTTCAGAAATAAGATTTTCATTTTTAAGTAGTCAGAATTGTCCTTCTTATGAAAAATACATACCACAGGCATCAATGGCTAGGACTGGTTCAGAAGGATGGCTGGGTTTTCCAACACCAGCAGCATTTTCTGCATATACCCTAAATTCATAAATAAGTCCAGCACTGATCGTTGTGACTTTGAAGTGAGTTGTGCGGATGACCAATTTGTTGGCTTTCTGCCACAAAATACTGTTTCTGTCTTTCATTTCCAGGTGGTAGCCTATAACTGCACTGCCTCCATTGGACACTGGTTCATGCCAGCCCACGGTGATGCTTTCTCGAGTAACATTAGTGACCCAGGGTGTAGATGGTGGTCCAGGTGTTGCTACAAGAGACAGGAATCCCTTAGGTTAGTACAGATATTTAAAACACTTATGTAAATGAAAACCTGGGATCTTTGAAAAGTTCAACAACTTACTGTATGGTAATTTGACAATCACACAAGCTGAATCTATGTGATCACTGATGCCAAAGCGATTTTCTGCCTTGACGCGGAATTGGTATTCTTCTCCTGTGGTCAGTTTCATGACTTTAATCATGGTCCTTGCAACCGTTGCAGACACTTCGGTCCATACTGCAGTACTTGTCTCTCTCTTGAGTACAATGTAGTTGGTAACTTGACTTCCACCATCATACTTAGGTGGCTCCCATTTGAGAGTCACGCTTTCTTCTGTTATATTGCTAATAACAACAGGGCCAGTAGGGGGACCAGGCCTATCCAATACAATGATGTTAATGAAAGCTTTTGTTGTTCCACTGGCATTGGCGGCAGTGATCTCATATCTTCCAGCATCAGCAGTAACGCTTTCTTTGAGATTGATGGTCAGGTTCTCAGCAGTAATTTCAGTGTTAAACCTCATGGTTGCTTTCAGGGGGACACCATCTTTTGATAAGGTCACTTTGGGCAGTGGTTTTCCAGAAATAGGAATGTCAACTTTAAGGTTTGAACCAGCTCTAACATATACAGTATGACTTGGGAAATTCTTCATATCAATTTCAGGTGGTTCTGAAAGATAAGAATATGTCAGACGAAGGTGAAAAAGAGTTTCTAAAAATTAATACAAACCATTTCAAATTTTGCTTTTACATAAAATTAGACATACCCAGTTGTTCCTTAATAAGAACAGGAAGCAGAAGCTCTCTGGGGTCACTCAGACCAGCTTGATTTTCAGCAAACACCCGGAAAAAGTATTCAGAATTCTCCCTCAGACCAGAAACAACATGATGGGTTGATTTCACCACTGCGCATTTAACCCAATTTTTCTGTCCCTTTTCTAGTGCTTCAACGACATAGTGTACAATTCTGCTTCCACCGTCGTGTTCTGGCTTCAACCAGGTCAGGGAAACACTATCTTTGGATACACCTGTTACTCCAAGTTTTTCAGGTGGGCTTGGTTTTTCTAAGAAAGTAAAACATCAAAATAAAGGGATTATTACAACATTCCTCCCCTCATATGTGTTCTTTCTGCACTGTCAGAGAAAAATTTTAAATGAAGGCTACATACTTAATCTTTGATTTGAGTCTCTCTTTTCATATGACCAGTTTAGCTTCTGAGCCAAGCAAAACTTCCCCAAGCTTTGGTCATTACATGTCAGGATACGTCATTGGAGTCAAATTCAAATTAAGTGTCAAATGACTAGATTAAATGGTAAAATGCATCCCAAATTTATCATGGGTATAAAAGTGAGGAATAAGATGAACAATCTTGTAAGATTTTGGCACACACATACTATATATGTGCAGTCAAATTCAGTTATACTTAAATTCAATATATATTTTCCAATTCCAGCTATGTAAGTTTCTGCAATTTATCAACAAAAAAACTTTTTGTATTAGAGATTTCATGCTGTGCTATAGTATGAATTGTTGAGGTGTGAACTAAAAGCCTTTAAAATTAAGTGAGACTAATTAGAATGATTCATCATATTCTAGGAAAATTAATATAGATATAAGATGTTCTTTGTTTTTAAAACATACCTGTTATTTTTACTCCTTCTTTTGTTTCTGCTGGTACACCAACACCAAACTCATTTTCTCCAGAGACTCGGAAGTAGTAAATTGCCCCTTCTTGTAAGTTGGTAACTTTGTAGGAGAGGCGGTTACAGTTGTTGGTCACAGAGACCCATGCTTTCTTACTGGCCTCACGTTTTTCTATGTGGTAATTCTTCACTGGTGCTCCACCATCGTTTTCCGGAACATCCCAGGATAACACTGCAGACTCTTTGGTTATATCATGTACAGTAATATTGGTCGGAGGACCAGGAGAATCTAAAACTTTGACAACTAAAGTCAGTGAAGCAGCGTTCAAAATATTCTGAATTGTTAATGTGTATTTTCCAGAATCACTTCTGTTGGCATTTTCAATAGTAAGTGATGTGCGAGAGTCTGTGGAATCAATATAAGCTCTAGTGCGGAGGTCAGTGTCTGGCTTACTCCACGAGACACTAGGTACTGGTCTTCCTCGGAAAGGTACAGTCATGGTAAATGAGGAACCAGCCTTGACAATCAAGGTCTTCTTCATTTCACTGTCAAGTTCAAATACAGGTTCTTCTTCTCTTTCTTTTGCTATTTGGGGATCAGAGCTATCACTGGGATCACTAGCACCAACCTTATTGATAGATCTTACTCTGAACACATATTCAGCTCCTGTTGTTAGTCCACCTATGGTATATTCTGTGCCTCTTAAGTTCTGAATGGCAGTTTCCCATTCAGTCTCATCAGATTTTTTGTATTCTACAGTGTATCCAGTTACTGGGGCCCCACCATCAAACAAGGGCTTAACCCAGCTAATAGTTATATTTGTCTTGCCTGAGTCCACAATTCTGGGTTTGGATGGAGGAGATGGTAAGAACACTGGATCTTCTGCCCGAATTAAGGGAGAGGGTTCACTTGGAAGGCTCAGGCCAGCAGCATTTTCCGCATAAACCCGGTACTCATATTCACATCCTTCCCGAAGTCCGGTTGATTTCACTCTCAGATCATAAACTGGTTTTTTGTTTACACGCACCCATCGTAGGCTGTTTTTCTCTCGCCTTTCAATTATATATCCAGAGATTTCACTGCCTCCATCACTCTCAGGTCTTGACCAGCAAAGTGTCATGAACTCTTTGGTCACAGACGTAATTTCCAAAGATGTGGGTGGACTTGGAACTGTAAATGGATCTAGTGCCTTTACTGCCACACTCTCTAAGGGCTCACCAACACCATACTTATTAACGCCTGTTACTCTAAAGATGTATTCATTGCCTTTGAGTAACTTGGTTACTTTACAGGATGTTGTCCTTAATTCTCCTTCACATATTGTCCATGCGAGGTGGCTCGTTTCACGTTTTTCTACAATGTAATAGTCGATGTCTGCGCCACCATTTTCTTGGGGCGGTCCCCAGGAAAGAGAGCATTTCTCAGCTGTGAGGCCAGTTATTTCAAGTGGTCCTGCTGGTGGGCCAGGCTTATCGAGTACCTTGCAATTAATTGCCATAGACCGAGTTCCTGCAACATTCTTTAGTGTTAGTACATACTGCCCAGTGTCTCGTCTGACACAGTCTTTCACTGTTAACAGAGTATCATAGTCCGTTGAGACAATTTCTGTTCTTGCTCTTTCTTCAATTTCTACACCATCCTTGGCCCAGGAAATTACTGGCAGAGGTCGCCCTGCAATGTCTGCATGTATCTTAAGGACCTCTCCAGCTTTGACAACAATAACATCTCGGAACTTGACATCCATCATAATTCTTGGAGCCTCAACATCGTCTTTAACTGTAATAGGTCCAGTGGATTCAGATGGTTCACTAATGGAGTCAGCAGCATTCTTTGCAAAAACCCGGAATTCATAACGCTGATCTTCAGTAAGTTCAGTTACTTCAAAGTATG
This sequence comes from Panthera leo, assembly GCF_018350215.1. Classification (NCBI taxonomy): domain Eukaryota; kingdom Metazoa; phylum Chordata; class Mammalia; order Carnivora; family Felidae; genus Panthera; species Panthera leo. Next base: position 165,625,573 of record NC_056686.1, read on the forward strand.
TTTCTTGTATGTTAGTAAAATTGCACTTCAGCCACCGGCCATCAGGTAGTTCTCTACGTTCGACAATGTATCCTGTGATCTTAGCTCCACCATCATAATGTGGTTTAGACCATTTAAGTGACACTGATTTTCTTGTGATATTTGTGACTTCAGGTTGTCCAGGAGGGTCACAAGGATCTCTTGCAGGGACTGGCTCACAAGACTTACTGCATTTACCAATTCCAGCAATATTCTCAGCATATACACGATACTCATACATCAGTCCTTCATCAAGGCCAGAGACTTTCATTTGAGTATCAGTGATGAGGATTTTATTTGCTTTTGACCAAAGAATACTGCTTCTCTCTTTATATTCAAGGTGATAGCCAATTACTTGGCTTCCTCCATCATTTACTGGCACTTGCCAGGTTACAACCATGGTAGATTTTGTGGCATGTACAACTTTAGGAGTACCAGGAGGACCTGGGGGGCTGAATGGATACTCTGCAACAACAGGTGAAGATTCACTGTAGGAACTCTTGCCATAGCGGTTTTCTGCACAAACACGGAACTGATACTCACTTCCTGTTGTCAGACGAACTATTTTAATGGATGTTCTTGCAACTGCTTGTGAGACTGTGTGCCATGTTGTAGAAGTGGTTTCTCTCTTTTCAACGATGTAATTGCTAATTTGGCAGCCACCGTCATAGTCTGGAGGAGTCCAAGAAATTGTTACATTGTCACAGCTAACTTCATCAATATGCACAGGTCCTGGAGGTCCTGGTCTGTCAAGGACAATTACAGTAATAGGAACTGTTATGGATCCAGCACTGTTTGAAACACATAATTCATAAGTTCCAACATCTTCCCTTGAAGCTTCCTTAATAGATAGTGATGTTACAGTCTTTGAAGAAGAAACATTGACCCTCGTGGTTTCTTTAAGAATCTGACCATCTTTTTTCCAGCTTACAGTAGCTTGAGGTCTTCCTTTAAACGGAACATCAATCTTAAGTTGGTCTCTAGCCTTTACATTGAAAGTGTTGAAAGGAAGCTCAACTGAGGGCTTTATTTCAATATCCCTTGCAATTACTGGCACTCCAAGTTGTCTTGGATCACTTCGTCCCTTTTCATTAACTGCAGCTACCCTGAAGGTATACTCTTCTCCAGCAGTTAGCCCAGATATAGTTGCTTCTAGAGTCTTGACTTGTGTGCAGATGCTCCATTTTTCACTCCCTTTAGTCTGCATTTCAACTACATAACCAGTAATTTTGCTGCCACCATCACTTTCCGGTTTCTCCCACTTAATTGTAGCTGTGTTACGAGTCACATCGACAAGAGTTACTCTTCCAGGTGGGAGGGGTGGTTCAGAAACTTTAACAGGTTCAGCTGTTTCAGCTGGCAAACCAATCCCGTATTCATTGGAAGCCAAGACTCGGAAGTAGTAAGAACATCCTTCTTGTAGATTTTCAATCTTGAAAGAATTCTTAGTGCAATTGTTTGTAACAGTAGCATATGCTTTTCTTGTAGTTTCCCGTTTTTCAACAATGTAGTTTGTAATCTTAGCCCCACCATCAATAAGTGGTGGTTCCCAAGACAACATCACCGAGTCTTTCTTTACCTCTCTTACATTCAAATTCACAGGGGCACTGGGCGAGTCAAGAACTCTGACGTTAACAAAAGCTGTTTTGGAGCCACTGTTATTTTCTAGTGTCAGATTATACCGACCGCTATCAAATCTGGTAACGTTATCAATTACCAACATTGTGTACGAGCTGGTCACCTCAATCTGGGCCCTCTCAGTGAGAACGCCTTCGGCCTTTTCCCATTTAACTTCAGGCTCTGGTCGACCTTTGATTGTGACAAATAAGCGTAAAGTAGTACTTGCACGCAGAACGACCACCTTTCTGAGATCAGCATCAAGTTCTATTTCTGGTGGCTCTAGCCTCTCTTTAGCAACAACTGAGCCAGGTATAGTTGCAGGTTCACCTACACCTTCAGAATTGATGGCACAAATACGGAAGTTATATTCAGTATTTTCTTTAAGCTTGGTCACTGTGAACTGCTTTCCTTGTAATCCTGTTGGTGGAGTGCAAATTGTCCATTCATCAGCCGCATCCTCTTTGACCTCAACAACATAGCCCTTGACAGGTGCGCCACCATCATAAATTGGCTTATTCCATGCCAGGGAGACAGAAGATCTGGAAGTATCTGTTACTTTTGGATTACTTGGTGGACCTGGTGGATACAAAGCATCACACGCACGATAGAAAACAGATGGCTCACTAGGTTCACCCACACCAGCTGCATTTTCAGCAGCAACTCTGAACTCATAGGAATGACCTTCGGTAAGGCCAGTTACTCTGAGTCGGAGATCTGTTAGTGTTTTCTTGTTGCACTTGGTCCATCTAATACCTTCCTTATCTCGTTTTTCAAGAATGTAGCCCTCAATTTCAGCACCTCCGTCATCCACTGGGCGTGCCCATGTTACTACCATAGAGTCTTTGGTGATTGCTGAGGCTTCAGGTGGTGAAGGAGGACCTGGTGGTTTATAAGGATTACAGGCTATGACAGGCTCAGATTCCAAAGGCTCTCCAATTCCATATTTATTCACAGCCATGACACGGAAAATGTACTCATTACCAGGAAGAAGTTTAGTGACTTTGTAGTTAAGGGCCTGTACCTCAGTTGAAACCTGGGTCCAGGAGAGTCTGCTTGTTTCTCTCTTTTCAATGATGTAATGTGAAATACTAGCACCACCATCTTGTAAAGGTGGGTTCCATGCCAGGTAACATTTCTCAGCAGTCACTCCAGAAACTTTCAGAGGTCCTTCAGGGGGCCCTGGCCTGTCAAGTACCTTTACGGTAATTGGGATAGACTTCGTACCACCAACATTGCTGAGTTTCAGAATATATTGTCCTCCGTCAGTACGTATGCAGTCTTTGACAACAAGAGTGGTTCTCTGAATAGTAGATTTAATTTCCATCCTAGCAGCTGTTTCTTCAAGCTCTCTTCCATCTTTTGACCAAACAATATCAGGTATAGGTTTGCCGCGGATATCAGCTTCAAGGACAAAAGTCTCTCCTGCATGAACAACGATTACATCTTTATATTTTGGATCCATCGAGGCATTTGGTGCATCAATTTCATCTCTTGCAGTGATGGCACCAGTGCTTTCAGACGGTTCACTTAAGTTGCCAGCTGCATTTCTTGCAATTACTCTAAATTCGTATCTTTGGTCTTCTACAAGTCCACTCACTGTAAATTCAGTTTCTAATACATTGGTAAAGCTGGCTTTCATCCAGCGGCCATCAGGTAGATCTTTCTTCTCTACAATATAACCTGTTATTTTGCTACCACCATCATAGGCAGGTTTCTTCCATTTCAGTGTGACATTGTTTCTTGTAATAACAATGGCTTCAGGGCGACCAGGCGGGTCACATGGATCACGAGCGACAAAGCATTCTGACACTTTGCTAGGCTTGCCAATGCCAACAATATTTTCAGCAGAAACTCTGAACTCATACTCAAGGCCTTCATCAAGCCCAGTTGTTTTGAATTTGGTGTCTTGAATGAGAGTCTTATTTAATTTGACCCATAAAATGCTGTTCTTTTCTTTCTGTTCAAGATGGTAGCCAATAACTTTGCTACCTCCATCATTAACTGGCTCATGCCACTGCACAACCATTTGATCTCTTGAAATTGATGTCACAAAAGGAGTTCCAGGTGGTCCAGGTTCTTTAAATGGATATTGTACAATAACCGGTTTAGAATCCAGAGGGGCACTTTTTCCATACCTGTTTTCTGCAAAAATTCTAAACTGGTATTCAGTGCCTGTTTTCAGTTTGGTTACTTTTATCGTTGTTCTTGCAACTGTTGCTGATACTATATGCCAAGTGGTGGTAGTTGTATCTCGCTTCTCTACAATGTAGTTGCTTATTTGGCAGCCACCAGTATAGGCTGGAGGTTCCCAAGATATGACCACAAAGTCTGCACTAACTTCATCAAACCTAACTGGTCCAACTGGAGGTCCAGGCTTTTCCAAAACAATAATGCTGAGATTTTCTGTTGCTGTACCTGCACTATTTGTTGCTGTTACAGTATATTTTCCAAAGTCATCTTTGTTACTCTCTTTAATGTGCAAAATAGTTGAAGTAGCTGTTTCCTCAACATTTACTCTTGTTGTCTGTTTAAGAGGTTCACCATCTTTGACCCATGAAATTGTAGGTCTTGGTCGGCCGATAACTGGAATTTCAATTTTAAGATCTTCCCCAGCTTGGACACTGTATGTGTTAAATGGTAACTTAAAACTAGGCTGTATAGTCAAGTCCTTGGCTATCACAGGAACACCAAGCACTCTTGGATCGCTTTTTCCTTTCTCGTTGTAAGCCTTGACACGGAACTGATATTCTTGTCCAGAGCTCAAACTAGTAACAACTGCGTTACAGACTTTGGATTCAGCCACAACACTCCATTTTTCTGTTCCTTTAGGCTGCATTTCAACAACATACCCCAAGACTCTGCTACCACCGTCATGTTCAGGTTTCTCCCACATCAACGAGGCACTGGTCTGGGACACATCAGTGAGTGTAACTTTTCCTGGTGGGGAAGGAGGTTCAGCAGCTTTCACAGCATCAACAGTTTCCACTGGAACACCAACTCCAAATTCATTTTCAGCCATAACTCTAAAGTAATAAATGGCTCCTTCTGTAAGATTCCCAACTTTAAAGCTTGTTTTACCGCATTTATTACTCACATTAGCATAGGCTTTTCTGGTTGACTCACGTTTGTCAATAACATAGTTCTTGACCTTTGAACCCCCATCGATGACGGGTGGTTCCCATACCAGAAGGACAGAATCTTTTTTCACTTCTTTGACTGTCAAATTCTGTGGTGGTCCTGGGGTGTCAAGAACTTTCACAGTTACAAAAGCAGATTTAGATCCGCTGCTGTTTTCCAGCTTGAGAATGTATTTTCCAGCATCATTTCTATCACAGTTATCTATTGATAGTTGGGTATAGTTTACTCCCTTTTCAATTTGGACCTTATCTGTGAATTCACCTTCCTCTCGAGACCAGGTGATTTCGGGTGTTGGGCGACCTTTGAATGGAATATGAATTCTGGCAGATCCACCAGCTCTTACAACGATTCCTTTCCTTAATTCAGAGTCAAGGTCAAGTTCAGGTGCTTCAAGTTTATCTTCTGGCTTCACAGTACCAGGAACTGATGTGGCCTCACCTAAACCAACTTTATTGAGGGCACAGACGCGTATTTTATACTCTTGGTGCTCAATGAGTTTTGCAATTTCAAATCGAGTGACTCTCAGGCCAGTCTGTGGAGTAACTATTTGCCATTCTTCCTCATCTGCTTTACAGATTTCTACTACATATCCTAGGATCTCACTGCCACCATCATAGATGGGCTTACCCCAGGCAAGTGTAATTGAATTTTTAGTGGTGTCTACAATGTGTGCATTTGTGGGTGGGCCAGGTTTGAACACAGGATCGCAAGCCTTGTAATAAACTGTAGCTGGACTTGGTTCTCCAACTCCAGCAGCATTTTCTGCAGAGACTCTGAATTCGTACTCGTGATCTTCTGTTAATCCCGTTACTCTCAGACGCAAATCTGTAATGCGGCGTTTGTTACATTTTATCCACCTAATGCCACTTCTGTCTCTTTTCTCTACAATGTAACCAATAATCTCACTTCCACCATCACTATCTGGACGGTTCCAACAGACGGTCATGGAATCCTTGGCAATGTTTGTGACTTCCAAGCTTTTCGGTGGTCCAGGAAGCACAAATGGATTTTTCATTAGTACTGGTGCAGATTCCAAAGGCTCTCCAACACCGTATTTGTTGACAGCCATTATACGGAAAACATATTCATTCCCTTCTAGGAGTTTGGTAACTTTCAGAGAATTGGTCACAACTTCCGAAGCAACAACAGTCCAGGCAAGTCGACTCGTTTCTCTCTTTTCAACAACATAGTGAGAAATGTCACTGCCACCATCTTGAAGTGGTGGAGACCATGTTAAAGAGCATTTTTCAGAAGTGACTCCAGTAACCTGGACTGGCCCTTCTGGAGGTCCTGGTCTATCTAATACTTTCACATTTACTGGGAATGACTTAGAACCTGCAACATTGGAAGCTCTTAAAATATACTGTCCACCATCAATTCTAATGGCATCCTTTATAATAAGTAAAGCCTTGAAATCTGTGTTCTTTATTTCACATCTGGCAGATTCTTCAACTTCCTTATCTCCTCGTAACCACTCAATGGTAGGTAGGGGCTTTCCATGGACGTCAGCCTCAAGCCTGAATGTTTCTCCAGCATTTACCACAATCGTGTCTCTGAATTTTGGATCCATTGAAATTCTTGGGAGTTCAACCTCATCCTTGGCAGTTATTGGTCCAGTACTGTCAGAAGGTTTACTTATTGCCCCAGCGGCATTCTTTGCAATGACTCTGAACTCATATCTTTGATCTTCAGTAAGACCTGACACAGTAAATTGAGTTTCAATGACATTTGTGAAGCTGGCTTTCATCCAGCGACCCTCTGGCAAATCACGTTTCTCTACAATGTAACCTGTAATCATACTTCCACCATCATACGCAGGTTTGGTCCATTGTAAAGTGATTTCATTTCTTTTAACCATTATTGCTTCTGGGGTTCCTGGTGGGTCACAGGGATCTCTGGCTACATAGCATTCAGAATTCTTGCTTGCTTTGCCTACTCCAACAATATTTTCAGCATAAACTCTGAATTCATATTCAATGCCCTCTTCCAGATTGAGTGCTTTAAACTGGGTGTCATGAATAATAGTTTTGTTGACTTTTGTCCATAAAATACTATTTCTTTCCTTTCTCTCAAGGTGGTAACCTATGACTGGGCTCCCACCATTATTGATTGGTTCATGCCACTGAATGACCATGGAGTCTTTGGAAATGGCTGTGGCAAATGGTGTGCCCGGGGGGCCTGGTTCTTTGTAGGGATATTGAGCTACAATTGGATCAGACTCCAAGGCAAAGCTTTGTCCATATCTGTTTTCAGCAAAGATTCTGAATTGGTATTCTGTACCAGTTTTCAGTTTGGTCACTTTGAGTGTGGTTCTGGCAACAGTAGCAGAAACTGTATCCCATACTGTGGTGGTTGTGTCTCTTTTCTGAACAATGTAGTTGGTGATCTGGCAGCCCCCTGTATATACTGGGGGATTCCAAGATAGTGTAATACTTTCAGCACTGACTTCATCAAATTTAACAGGTCCTTTTGGAGGATCAGGTTTATCTAGAGTTGTAATTTCAATGGATGCTGTTTTCTGACCCACAACATTAGCAACTGTGATTCCATAATGTCCACCATCATCCTTATGAGTTTCTTTAATACTGAGTATAGTGAGGTCAGGTGAGTCCGTGACATTGACTCTTGTAGTCTGCTTCAGTGGAAGATCATCTTTAGTCCAGGTAATGGTTGGCTTAGGACGTCCAGCAATTGGCACTTCTATTTTCAAGTCTTGGCCAACCTGTACACTGTAATTGTTGAATGCAGGTCTTACATCTGGCTCAATGACCAGATCTTTGGCAACTATTGGAACTGCAAGGGACCTAGGATCACTTCTTCCCTTTTCATTTACAGCAACAACTCTAAAGAGATATTCTTCTCCCTGAGTTAGGTTAGTAATTACTGCTTCAAGGGACTTGACACGAGCACACTCTGACCATTTCTCACTGTGTTTAGCTTGCATTTCCACAATATACTGAATGATTTTGCTGCCACCGTCATGTTCAGGCTTTGTCCAACTCAAAGAAACACTGTTTCTGGTGACATCATCCACAGTTATTTTTCCTGGAGGTTGTGGGACTTCTGCAACCTTAACTGGATCAGTAGTGTGGGCAGGAAGGCCAATACCATACTCGTTCTCAGCTGTGACTCTAAAGTAGTAACTGCATCCTTCTTGGAGTTGATCAATCTTCCAAGAATTCTTATGGCAATTTGTTACAACTGCAGCATATGATTTTCTTGTGGCTTCACGTTTCTCAACAATGTAATTTTTAATTTTGGATCCTCCATCCAAAAGAGGAGGTTCCCAGGTAATAGATACTGAGTCTTTAGTGATTTCTGTGACTTTCAGATTAACAGGTGGACTTGGTGTATCCAGGACTCTCACAGTAACAAAGGCAGACTTTGTTCCACTGCTGTTTTCTAACGTGAGAGTATATTTTCCACTATCGTATCGGTTGACGTTGTCAAGAACAAGAGAGGTGAAACTGCTAGTGACATCAATTATAGCTGCATCTCGGATTTCACCATCCATCTTCCCCCATTTAACTTCTGGCGTGGGACGACCTTTAATAGGAACAAATAGCCTTAAGGAGCCACCTGCCCTTATATTTATAATTTTCCTTAGTTCTAGGTCAAGCTCGATGTCTGGGGCTTCCAATTTTTCTTCAACCATAACAGGTCCAGGGACATCAGCATGTTCTCCAACTCCAGCTTTATTAATAGCACAGATACGGAAGTTGTATTCATGCTTTTCCAACAGCTTTTCTACTTCTATATTTGTTTTATTGATTCCAGTTGGTGGAGTGCACATTGTCCATTCACCAACACTCACATCACATTTTTCAACAATGTATCCTTGGATTTCACAGCCACCATCATATATTGGTTTGCTCCAAGAAAGGAAGACAGAAGATCTGGTAACATCCACAACCTTGGGATTGTTTGGAGGTCCTGGTTTATAAATAGGATCACAAGCCTTTTGGTAAGCAGAAGGTGGGCTTGGTTCACTAAGTCCAGCAGCATTCTCAGCTGAGACTCTGAATTCATAATCGTGATTTTCTATGAGTCCAGTTACTCTCAGGCGCAATTCTCCAATCAGGCGTTTGTGGCACCTTGTCCATCTAATGCCCTCCTTATCCCGTTTTTCAAGAACATATCCAAGAATCTCACTGCCACCATCAGATGCTGGTCTTTCCCATACAACAGTCATTGAGTCCTTGGTCACTGTTGTGATTTCTGGGGCCTTTGGCGCATCTGGCACTACAAACGGATTCTTGGCAATTACTGGTTCAGATTCAAGAGGTTCGCCAACACCGTATTTGTTTACAGCCATTATACGGAAAACATATTCGTTGCCTTCAAGAAGCTTAGTAACCTTATGGCTGAGAGTTTGCACATTGGCATCAACCAGAGTCCAAACTAAGCGGCTGGTTTCTCTCCTTTCCACGATATAATTTATGATGTCACTCCCACCATCCTGTAGCGGGGGTTTCCAAGCTAGTGTGCATTTTTCTGCTGTCACTCCTGATACAACAACAGGTCCTTCAGGTGGCCCTGGCCTATCAAGAACTTTGACGTTTACAGTAACTGATCTCTCCCCTGCGACATTTTTGGCCTTTAGTATATAATTTCCACTGTCAACGCGTACTGCGTCCTTTACGCTGAGACTGGTGGCAAAGTCCGTGCTCTTTATTTCTAACCGGGCTGTATCTGAAAGCTCCTGATCACCTTTTACCCACTGAATGGTTGGTATCGGTTTGCCATAAATATCTGCATCAACCCTGAATGACTCGCCAGCATGAACCACAATCGTGTCTTTGTATTTTGGATCCATACTTATCCGTGGTGGCTCTACCTCATCCCTTGCCGTTATTGCCCCTGTGCTTTCTGAAGGCTCACTGAACACTCCTGCAGCATTTCGAGCTATGACCCGGAACTCATATCTATGATCTTCAACTAGGCCAGTTACTTCAAACTGAGTGTCAATGACATTTGTAAAACTGGCCTTCATCCAACGACCCTCAGGCAATTCTTTCTTCTCAACAATATAACCAGTGATCTTGCTTCCACCATCATAAGTGGGTTTCTTCCACTGGAGAGTCACAGAATTTCGCGTGACAATAATTGCCTCTGGCCGTCCTGGTGGGTCGCATGGGTCACGAGCTACATAGCATTCTGACACCTTGCTTGGCTTGCCGATGCCCACGATGTTCTCTGCGGAGACTCTAAATTCATATTCAATGCCTTCATCGAGGCCAGTTGTTTTAAACTTGGTTTGAGGAATAGGTGTTTTATTCAACTTCACCCAGAGGATACTATTTCTTTCCTTGCGTTCTAGATGATAGCCGATGACTTTGCTACCTCCATCACTGACTGGCTCATTCCATTGTACTTCCATGCTATCCTTGGAGGAGAGTGTTACAAATGGTGTGCCTGGTGGACCAGGAACTTTGAATGGATACTGGGCTACAACAGGCTCTGAATTGAGGTAGGTACTCTTTCCGTATCTGTTTTCAGCTGCAATCCTAAACTGATATTCACATCCAGTCTTTAATCTGGAAGCCTTTATTGTTGTCCTTGCAACAGTAGCTGACACAATTTGCCAGGTGGTTGTGGAAGTGTCCCGTTTTTCTACAATGTAATTATTGATAGAACTCCCACCATCATACTTAGGTGGGCCCCAGGAAAGAGTAATACTATCAGCTGTCACTTCATCCATTTTAACTGGTCCAGTTGGAGGCCCTGGTTTGTCAAGAACAATAATATTAAGGGTTTCAGTAGCTTCACCAGCCGAGTTTGTCAACTTAACTGTGTAATGTCCAACATCTTCTCGGCAGGCTTCCTTTATTGTCAGTAGTGAATTATTTTCCATGCTCTCTGCATTTACTCTAGTTGTCTGCTTCAGTGGTACATCATCTTTATGCCACGTAACAGCAGGTGTAGGGCGTCCAATGAATGGAACATCAACTTTTAGGTCTTCACCTGCCAGTACAGTGAAAGTATTGAACAGGAGTTTGAAGGCCGGTGGGATGACAAGATCTTTGGCAATCACTGGCACACTCAGTTGTCTAGGATCACTGATACCCTTTTCATTCTGAGCTGAAACACGGAAAGAGTATTCTTCACCCTGAATTAATCCAGTTATAGTGGCTTCGGTGACTTTGACTGTGGCACATGTGGCCCATTTGTCACTACCTTTGCTCTGCATCTCAACAATGTAGCCTAGAATTCGGCTGCCTCCATCATGCTCTGGTTTTTCCCAAGAGAGTGACACGCTATTTCTGGTGACATCCATCAAAGTTATTTTTCCTGGAGGAAGGGGTCGTTCTGATGCTTTCACAGATTCTGCGGTTTCAGCAGGCAGCCCGATGCCATATTCATTTTCAGCAAGAACCCTGAAATAGTAACTACACCCTTCTTGAAGCTGGTCTACCTTCCAGGAAGTCTTGTGGCAATTTGTTGCAACAGTTGAATATGCTTTTCTTGTTGATTCCCTCTTTTCAACAATATAGTTCTTTATTTTTGAACCACCATCAAGGAGGGGAGGCTCCCATGTCAATGTGACAGATGTCTTAGTGACCTCCTTTACCTTAAGATCCTGTGGAGGGCCTGGTGTATCTAGTACTCTAACGTTGACAAATGCAGACTTGCTGCCTGAGCTGTTTTCTATAGTTAGTATGTATTTGCCACTGTCGAATCTGTTTACATTTCCAACAATGAGCAGGGTGTAAGAGCTTGTGGATTCAATGCTAGCTTTATCTAAAGATTCTCCATGTTCCCGGGTCCACTTCACCTCAGGTGCAGGCCTTCCTTTGATTGGAACAAAAAGTCTCAGGGTACAACAAGCCCTTATGGTAACAACTTTGCGCAGGTCAGCATCCAGCTCAATCTCTGGAGGTAGCATCCTATCTTCAGCCTTTGGAGTTCCAGGAACAAGTGCAGGTTCTCCCATTCCTTCAGAATTCATGGCATAGATTCGGATTTTATATTCCTGATTCTCTTTGAGGTTGGTGATGGTGTAAGAAGTTGCCTTGAGCCCAGCTGGTGGAGTGACAATCTGCCATTCATCTTCCTCTGGCAGGGCAATCTCAACAATATACCCAGTGATTTCTGAGCCACCATCGTAGATTGGTTTATTCCAAGCAATTGAAATGGATGATCTGCTTGTATCTAGGACACGTGGGTTACCTGGTGGGCCGGGCTTAAACACAGCATCACAAGCTTTATAAAATGGACTGGCAGAACTTGGTGCACTAATTCCAGCAGCATTTTCAGCCATAATCCTGAACTCATATTCGTGTCCTTCTGTCAGTCCAGACACTTTATATCTTAAATCTGTAAGAGTTTTTTTGTTGCATTTAACCCAGCGTTGCCCAGCTTTATCATGTCGTTCTACAATATAATTGATGATTTCACTTCCACCATCAGAGTCAGGATGTCCCCAGCAGACAACCATTGAATCTTTAGTAATAGCTGTAACTTCAGGGTTTTTGGGTGGATCAGGGGGTCCATAAGGGTTTACTGCAAGCACAGGCTCTGATTCCAGTGGTTCTCCTACTCCATATTTATTTACAGCCATGACGCGGAATATGTATTCATTGCCTTTCAAAAGTTTAGTGACCTTTAGTTTGGTCACTTGGACTTCAGAGGCTACATTTGTCCATGCCAATCTGCTGGTTTCACGTTTCTGAACTATGTAATGATCAATTTTGGCACCTCCGTCATCCAGTGGAGGCAGCCATGACAACACACATTTTTCTGATGTCACTTCGGATACAGTTAAAGGTCTTTCAGGTGGGCCTGGTCTATCAAGAACTTTGACATTGAAAATATGCTTAGCAAAACCACCAGGATTAGTTGCTGTAAGGGTATAGGCACCACTGTCTCTTCTTGATGAATCCTTGTTTACCAGATTAGTTGAGAAATCTGCAATTCTTATTTCTAACTTTGCTGTGCCTTCAAGCTCCTTTCCATCTTTGGTCCATTCCATTGTTGGAGGTGGGCGACCTGAGACATCAGCTTCTAGCTTGAATGTTTCACCTGCTTTTAATATAACTGTGTCTTTAAATTTAACATCCACCATTATCTTTGGTGCTTCCACATCATCCCTGCACGTGATAGCATCTGATGGCTCAGATGGTGGACTAATAGCACCAGCAGCATTTTTAGCAATGACACGGAATTCATAGGCAGCATCTTCTGTTAGGCCGCTGACTGTAAATTCATTCTCCAAAATGTTGCTGAAGTTGGCTTTCAGCCACCGTCCATTGGGAAGGTCTCTCTTTTCAACTATATAACTAGTAATTTTAAAGCCTCCAGTATATTCAGGCTTAGCCCATTTAAGTGTCACTGTGTGTCTGGTAATATTTAGAGGAACTGGTTTCCCAGGTGGGTCAATGGGATCTAAAGCAAGCATGGGTTCAGATGGCTTGCTTGGCTTGCTTTTGCCTGCCATGTTTTCTGCGATCACTCGGAATTCATAAGCAATACCATCTGTAAGTCCACTTGATTTGAAAATGTTGCCTGGTACTAATGCTTTGCTCACAGTCTGCCAGAGAATACCGTTTCGTTCTTTTCTTTCAATGTGATATCCTAAAATAGGGCTTCCACCATCAGTAAGAGGTTCATGCCAGCTAATTGTTATTGAATCCTTGGTAACCGCTGTCACCTGAGGGGTCCCAGGAGGCCCAGGAACCTTAAATGGATAGCTGGCAACTACAGATGCTGAGGTGATGGGTGGTCCAACTCCATATCTATTTTGAGCTTTTACCCGGAATTGATACTCCACTCCAGTAGTAAGGTGAGTGGCTTTATAGGTAGTGCGTATAACGGTGGTGGCTAACTCAACCCACGTAGTACTGTCAGTCTGTCGCATTTCTACTATATAGTTGCTTATTGGTACACCTCCATCATTCTCAGGTGGGTCCCAAGAGAAGGTTACAAAATCAGATGAAACTTCATCAAATTTGATTGGTCCAGTAGGTGGCCCTGGGATATCATGGACTTGAATGGTGATGGTATCACCAACCTCTCCTACAATGTTTCTTGCTGTTAATGGATAGGGCCCACTATCACTTCTTACACACTCATTGATATTTAAGATGGTTGAAGTTGCTGTATTTTCAACATTAACTCTCTGTGTCTGTTTAAGAATTTGGTCTCCTTTTTTCCACGTAACTGTGGGCTTTGGTCGACCAAGCACTGGAATTTCAACTTTGATGTTGTCACCGGCTCTGGCAATGACTAATTTCTGATAAATGCCACGGAGATCCAATTCTGGAAGCGATGTCTGCTCCTTAACAATGACAGGTCTGCTTTCTCTAGGCGCACTTCTTCCTGCACTGTTCACTGCCATCACTTGGAAGGTGTATTCTTCCCCTTCGGTTAGATTCTTCACAACACATTCTAACCCTTTCACAGTTGTGATATGGGTCCATTGGTCAGAGCCTTTTCTCTGGGCTTCAATCACATAGCCAGTGATCTTACTGCCACCGTCGTGCTTTGGTTTAGGCCATGCTAGGCTGACTGTGCTCTTAGTTATGTCCATAATGTTAAGACTGTCAGGTGGTGATGGTGCTTCGGAGGCTTTTACAGGTTCTGTTGTTTCTGCTGGCTCACCAATTCCATATTCATTTTCTGCCATCACTCTGAAGAAGTATTCACATCCTTCAGTCAAGCCAGTAACTTTATATGTGCATTTATGGCACTTAGTGGTGGCTGTGGAGTAAGATTTCCGTGTTGCTTCTCGTTTTTCCACAATATAGTTTGTTATACGTGAGCCCCCATCTATCAGAGGGAGGTCCCAGTGGAGGGTGACACTGTCCTTTGTGATGTCCGTAGGCCTTAGGTTAAGGACAGGTCCTGGGGTATCCAAGACTCTGACATTAACGAAGCCACTTTTCTTCCCAGCAGGGTTTTCAATGGTCATGACAAATTTACCAGTGTCGTATCTGTTACATTCTGGTATAATCAAAAGAGTAAATGATTCCGTATTCTCAATGTTAGCTCGGTTTTTAAGGTTGATACCATCTTTGGTCCATGTCACTTCAGGAGCAGGACGACCTTTAATTGGGACGAATATTCTAATGCTGAGTCCTGCTCTAACAACAAGTGTTCTTCGAAGCTCAGCATCTAGTTCAAAATCAGGAGCCATTTCCCGTTCTACAATTTCAACATCTGGAATCACTGCTGGCTCCCCAATACCTGCATCATTGATGGCTCTGATTCTAAAATTGTATTTTTCTTTAGTCTGAAGATCAGAGACAACAAATTGAGTGATTCGGAGAGCAGTTCCTGTTGTGTCTTTTATCCAGGCCTCATCTCCTACTTTTTGATGCTCTACAACATAACCAGTGATTTCAAGTCCTCCATCATAATGAGGCTTGCCCCAGGCCAAAGAAGCAGATTTCTTGGTAGTATCAGTGATGTGTGGATTTGAAGGTGGGCCTGGGGGATCTGAAATAGAAACAAAGACACAAAAATGTATATTAAGAGTTTAGCTTTTGGATAACTTCTATGAAATATTGGTACTCCCACATGAGTGATGTTGAAAAAAAATAAATACTAACATGCTACATCTTTCATTAGAACAGGATTTGAAGCATCACTAGGTGGACCAATTCCTGCTTTGTTTTCTGCACTGACACGGAATTCATAGGTATTTCCTTCTTGCAGTCCTGTTACTTTGCATCTGAGATCCGAAACTGGCATCTTTGTTGCTCTCACCCATCGCAAGCCTTTCTTTTCTCTCCTTTCAATGTGATATCCTGTGATTTCACTACCACCATCATCAGCTGGTCTTTTCCAGCTGACAGTGGCAGTGTTTTTAGTGACATTTGAAACCTCTGGTTTTCCAGGAGGGCCAGGGGGACCTGAAAAGAAAGTAAATTTATGAGAAATCCATGATTTCACAAACTGTGCTACAAATGTTAACAGGTCAGGTGTCTTATATGCTCTACATACCAAATCTGTCTACCATTTTGACAGGTTCAGACTGTACAGGTTCTCCTTTCCCATAGTGGTTTACAGCTGAGACCCGGAAGACGTACTCATTTCCTTGGATAAGTTTGGTTGCCACATGCCTGCAAGACTGAATATCTTCAGCAACCACTGTCCACAAAAGTCGGCTGGTCTCTCTCTTTTCAAGAACATAGGACTTAATTGGTGAGCCACCATCTTCCAATGGAGGCGTCCACGTAAGTGTTGCTTTTTCAGCAGAAACATTACTGATTTCAATGGGACCTGGGGGGCCAGGTACATCGAGGACTGTTACCTTCACATGTTCTTCCTTTGTGCCAAAAGGATTGGTAGCAGTAATGGTATATTCACCAGCATCTTTCCTAGTGGCGTACTTGACAGTAAGCATGGAAGATGTTGGAGTCGAAGATATCTGAACAATATCTGATGGTCTAATGTCTTTTCCGGCCCTAGACCAACTTGACTTTGGAAGGGGCTTGCCAAGAATGCTAATGGCACTCAAAACAATGGTATCTCCTGCTTTAATTGTTAGCCCATCTTTTATTGTGGGATCAAGGACGATGGTTGGTGCCTCTGCAAAGAAAAAAAATACATTTTAATCAAAAAAGGAAGGCAGCTTGATTTGCCATTTTTTATATGTATAAAAGGTAAAATACACCTACCATATTCATCCTTGCAAATAATGGTTCCTGTACTTTCTGATGGGGCACTGATAGCACCTGCTGTATTCTTCGCTCTAACTCTGAATTCATATTTCCCACCTTCAACAAGGTCAGTTACGGTAAAGGCACAATCTGGGACATTAACATGGTTGGCTTTCGTCCAAGATTTAGAAGGTAGATCCCGCTTCTCCACTATATAGCCAGTCAACTTATGACCACCATCATATTTGGGTTCAGTCCAGATGAGGGTCACCGAATTCCTTGTTACATTAATAACCTCAGGTTTGCCAGGAGGATCTAAAACAAAGCAAAAGAGTCAGTCAAATACCGATGTTTTTTGTTTGTTTGTTTTGTTTTCATGCAGAAAAAACACACAGACTTTTCTTTGTATAGTGACTTACCAATTGGATCAAGTGCCACAACTGGCTCTGATGGCAGGCTTGGCTTGCCGACTCCCGCTAAGTTGATTGCCATAACTCGGAATTCATATTCAAGACCTTCAGTTAATCCAGTCACTTTGAAGTCTCTCATCCTAATGGGAGTCTTGTTAGCTCTCTTCCACAAAAGGCTGTTCCTTTCTTTGAACTCAATATGATATCCTACAAAAAAGACCAAGTGAATTTGTCAATTCAGGTAGAAAATACGAATGTCACCTGTGTTTTAAATATATGTTTTTGCCCAAATGGTTAATTTGTGGACATAATATGGAGTAAACAGTCATTCTTGCTAGTATCTACACTTTTATTACCCTAGGGAATAGGGCTATTCTCTCTCAGAATCTGTGTATTTATTGCATCTTCTGTTGAAAAATCCTAACTTACAAAAATAGATATCACTAAGAAAGCCTTTTCTTGTTAACTATTAGATTTTCATTGAAATCAAGTATTAGCTTAATTAATGCTTAATGTATGAATGTATAATATACTGAAAGGAAAAACATTATTATATATGCAGGTAGTGCTATAAATAAGGAACACACATTCAGCTTGTTTTCAGGGAGGAAGATGTGGAAGCAACATTAATGTACAAGCTGTGGGATAAGAGCAAATTAAATACCTGTAATTGGAGAGCCACCAGTTTTCCTGGGGTCAGTCCAAGTTAGAGATACTGAATCATGTCTGACGTCTACAATATTGGGAGGTGGGGGAGCATCAGGCACATCTAGGAAAAAGTAGATAATGCAAGATTTACAATATGGAACTTCCTCAAAAACATGTTTTGCTTTGTGTTTTCTGACTCTGAGACACTTACCAAATGGATGTTTAGCAACAATTGGCTCTGATTTCAGGCCTTCTCCTACACCATATTTATTTTCGGCACTGACCCTGAAGGTGTATTCCATGCCCTCATGAAGTCTGGTTACTCTAAAGGTAGTTTTCTGAACAGCTGAGGCACATGTCACCCACTTGTTGTTTACAGAATCTCTCTTCTCTAGGATATAGTTGGTGATTTCAGAACCTCCGTCATCTTTTGGAGGACCCCACTTTAAGGTCATGGCTTCTGCTGTGACTTCATCAAATTTGATTGGCCCGGTGGGGATGCCAGGCTTGCCAACAACTTTTATAGAGAGAGTTCCTTCCTTGGTGCCAGCAACATTCTTTAGTGTGATTGTATATTTTCCAGCATCAGATTTTTGGCAATCATATACCACAAGAGTTGTGTTAACGGCAGATGACTCAACACTGACTCTTGTGTCAGTTGCTAGAGGATCTTCCCCTTTCTTCCAGGATACAGATGGAACCGGCTTGCCTTTTATGGGGATCTTAAGACGGAAGTTGCTGTTTTCTTTTGCCAAGTAGCACAAGTCAGGTATATCCTTTAAGTCAAGGTCCGGAGCCACTGTAAAACAGCAGAGATAAATTATTGTTATTTTTCAGACCAGGCAATTAATTTTTTCAGATCATTATAATTTGTAAAGGGTGTTTATATAAGCCAGTGAGTAGGGCTCAAGCATGCACTTTTGATGACAATAAAGGGAAAATGAAGATGCATGGCTTACAAACATCGTCCTTTGCCACAGCAGTGATTTCACTTGGGGTTCCTTCTCCATTTTCATTCTCAGCACTCACTCTGAAGGTATATTCCTTCCCTTCACTCAGATCTTTTGCAGAATATTGTAAGCTTAATGATTTCATAACACGTTGCCACTTATTATCTTCAGTCAGGAAATCCACTACATATCCGATAATTCGACTTCCACCATCACTGTGAGGCTTTTTCCAGCCTATGCTACAAGATGACTTGGTTACAGACCTCACTTTCAGGTCCACAACTGGTCCAGGGGTTTCTAAAGCAAAGAAAACATGATAAGTCTAAGCCCCAGATAACCATGGTAAGAGGTCACTCAAAATGATGGGGAAGTCGCTCATATGCTTACGGGAAGCTTTGACGGCATCACGTGTTTCACCAGGATCACCGATGCCATACTCATTTTCAGCAAACACCCTGAAGAAGTAGGATTTTCCCTCTTCCAAGTTAGATACTCTGAAGCTTGTTTTTGAGCACTCAGTTGTCACTGTTGACCAGGACTTCCTCTCCGCGTCACGTTTTTCTACCACATAGTTTATGATGGGACTTCCACCATCAACAATGGGAGGATCCCAAGTAATATAGGCAGAATCTTTGGATATTTCCTTAACAGTCACATTGACAGGTGGCCCGGGAGTATCTGGATAAAGAGTGGGTATATAAGAAAGGAATATGTAAAAAATACATAAGCTACATTTTTAGCATATGGGTTTTTTTTTTTCAAACAGACTTACCAAGCACTTTCACTACAATGGTATATTCCTTTTTACCACAGCTATTCTCCAGAGTCAAGATATATTTTCCTGCATCATATTTGTTCACATTTTCACAGCGCAAGAAAGTGTCAAAGTCCGTTGACTTTATATCAAGTCCAATCCTTTCTCTTAGATTGACGTTTGGTTTAGACCAAGTTATCTTTGGAGGTGGACGTCCTTTTACTGGTACATACAGTCTCATTGTAACTCCAGCACGTAATATGAGTGTTTTCCTCAAATCCGCGTCAAGTTCTCCCTCAGGTGGAACTGTTTAAAGTTAATAATTTAATGGTCAAACGTATTTCTAAGGACTAGCCTTATCATTCCTAAAATATGTTTCTTTCTCACAACTGATTTCTTGGTCTTTTTTTTTTTTTTTTTTTAATTTTTTTTTTTCAACGTTTTTTATTTTATTTTTGGGACAGAGAGAGACAGAGCATGAACTGGGGAGGGGCAGAGAGAGAGGGAGACACAGAATCGGAAACAGGCTCCAAGCTCCGGGCCATCAGCCCAGAGCCCGACGCGGGGCTCGAACTCACGGACCGCGAGATCGTGACCTGGCTGAAGTCGGACGCTTAACCGACTGCGCCACCCAGGCACCCCGGTCTTTTTTTTTTTAATGTTTATTTATTTTTGAGACAGAGACAGAGCACAAATGGGGGAGGGGTAGAGAGAGAGGGAGACGCAGAATCTGAAGCAGGCTCCAGGCTCTGAACTGTCAGCACAGAGCCCGACGCAGGGCTTGAACTCACGGACCATGAGATCATGACCTGAGCCAAAGTCGGATGCTTAACTGACTGAGCCACCCAGGCACCCCTGATTTCTTGGTCTTTAAAAAATCCTCAAAACGTTTATCAACTATTTCAGTAGTCTATAGTTATTGTTGATCTTTCTATATTCTAATATCCTGTAGGCTAAATCAAGTTTTTCCTGGAGAACCTGTACTTTCTCTTCTCATGAACCTTCCATATTCTCAAACTCTCTCTATATTAAATGTAGATAATTGATTCTTGGCTCTCTTCCATTCTTGTTTTTCTCATCTATATTCAGTGAAGGCTCTCTGCTGTATACTCTGTCTTTATTTCATCATGGGAAGAAAAGTACATTGGGGGTGAAGTATAATACCAAGCAATTTAAAATAAAGGGAGAAATGGTTATGGGGAATAAGTGAATAGAAGAAATGGTAAGAAGGGAAATTAGGATGGAGAGGCTATGATTACATACTTATGAAGACAGGTGGATTAGAAGAGAAAAAACTTTTAGAATGATAAATAGCTCACTACTTAGTTAAAAAAATCTATTTTCAGAATAAAATTCCTATATTCCATATTCTTTTGAAGACATTAATTCTCACATAAATATGAAAAGGTTTTCAAAACCACAGATGAGCTTGCATTCCATTTGATCTGGATATGATACCATAAAGTACCAACACACCTCTCCTACGATGTAGTCCTAAAGATATCAACTCTAATGCTTCTAAAAACAAATCTACATAAGGGAGTTCTGTACTGCATTTTATAATATGACTGATGAGAAAAACTCTATGTATTTCTCCTGGTAATACTTACTTAAGATGTCCTTGGGACAGTGTTTGTCTGGCACATCACTGGGGTCACTGTATCCAATCTTATTAACAGCATACACACGGAACTGATATTCTGTGTTCTCCATTAGGCCGGTAACCTCAAAGCGGGTTTTCTGTAGCTTCTGCGGTAAATTGCACCTCACCCAGTTATCAGAGTCAGCTCGTTTTACTTCAACAAGGTAACCAATGATAGGGCTACCACCGTCATAGGCTGGCTTGCCCCAAGATAGACTCACAGAGCTACGGGTTGTATCATATACTTTAGGAAAAGCTGGTGGGCCAGGAGGATCTGAGGATAAATAATAGAAAATGTTCATTAAAACCTCATTCCTGGTTGTTCAGTGCTGATTATAACCTAAGATACGGGACTCTTTCATGAGAACTTACACAGAGGGTCCTGGGCATAAGCAGCTTTGGATGCATCACTGGGTTTGCCTGGTCCAGCCTTATTTATAGCTGTAACTCGGAACTCATATTCAGTGCCTTCTTGGAGACCTGTTGCTTTTATTGTTCTTTCTATTACAGGTTTTCTGTTGACCTTAGTCCAGTTAACTGCCTGGGTTTCTCTCTTTTCAAGCAAGTAGCCAGTGATGGGTGAGCCACCATCATCTGCTGGTGGTTTCCAGCTTACTGTCATGTGATCTTTGGTTATGTTGCTAATAACAGGAGGATCACAGCGCCCGGGTGGATCTGCAGAGATTGATTGAAAAGTTAATATGGCAGTCTAAAAGGTAAATGTTTAAAAAGTAAAATGAAAAACTAAAAGAAAATGTTCTTACTGTATGGGTTTTTGGCAATTGCTGGTTCGGTGAAGATTGGATCGCCCACTCCATATTTATTCTCTGCACAAATTCGGAACTGATATTCATGGCCCTCTATAAGTTTCTCCACGCTGCAGCTAGTGATGGGCACAGTGGCAGAAACCTGTGCCCAGTTGGGTCTGCTCGTTTCACGTTTGTCAACAATATAGTTGGTGATTTCTGAGCCTCCATCTTCAAGAGGCGGTTCCCAAGAAAGCATTGCTCGATCTGAATACATTTTGTTGATTTTAACAGATGCTGGAGGACCTGGCTTATCTGAAAGAACAAGAAAGACAAGTGAAGTCTTACTAACACTTACTTTTACACTAACATGTAAAATGGGGAATGAGTAGATTGGAGGTCTGGAGACCTGGATGCAGTCTTTATATTGTCATTAACTTCCTGTATGACCTTGGAAGGTCTGTAATTTTTCAAAATCTTAATTTCCTTATGTGTAAAATATGTAACTGGAATATATGACTTCTAATGCTCTTTTCAGCTCTAAAATGCCATTGCCCTGTGATGAGACTAATTCTCTGGTTATAAAAGATACATCGGGATATGTATCTTTTCTCACATATGATTTTGTAAATTCTATGATATCACATTAATCAAAGTAAAATATGAGATTCTAAATAAGCACTTAGGTACCTAACACTTGAAGCTTAATGGTGGCTGATTTGGAACCACTCGAATTTTCGGCAGTAATGGTATAGTCTCCTGAGTCCTTTCGGTTCACACTGAACAGCTCCAGTGTGCAGTGGTTCCGCTTCATGGCCATCTTTATGCCTTCTGCTGGTTTCAGCAGTGTGCCTTCCTTCTTCCAAGACACTGTTGGCATTGGTTTACCAAAAACAGTAGCATCCAGGCAAACATTAGTTCCGGCTTTCACGGTAAGCAAAGATTTCATAGCCACGCTTAGGTCTATCCTGGGAGGAACTGGAAAGAAATAAGATAAGGATTTAATATAAGAAAAGGTATATTATATCATTTTTATTAATACAAGTAGAAAATTCATATGCTCGGTCTCTTTCAAGATGAGATTTTTAGAAGTAATATTCATTATAGAAGAATATAGGTTTAATGTAGAAGTTTGATAATGCTGAAAATATAAAGAGATGATTATCTTCCATGGTTTCAAAATCTTTCAGTTTTCACTGTTATCATTTGGTGGCATTTCCTTGTCCCTCTGTGCCTATGATGGTTGAAATGATATGGTCTTTACAATTTTGTATTTTGTTTTTAATGTTTATTTTTGAGAGGGAGACAGAGACAGAGTGTAAGCCAGGGAGGGGCAGAGGGAGAGGGAGACACAGAAATCTGAAGCAGGCTCCAGGCTCCAAGCTGTCTGCACAGAGCCCGATGCGGGGCTCAAACCCACAAACTGCGAGATCATGACCTGAGCCGAAATTGGAAGCTCAACAGACTGAGCCACACAGGCACCCCTTGTATCTGGTTTTTGAGTTTAACATGCTATGAAGATTCTCCATAATCATAATTTTTAGTTGTCTGTATACAAAGTACCTATCATTTTACATGGGTTTTTTTCCCTCATGATGTAGATTTAGTTTTTTATTAGGAGAAATATACATTACGAGTACTTTCCACCTTTGCATATATAATACTGAACAGAATCTTACCATTTTCTGCCTGGATGGTCACTGGATCAGAAGGTTCAGAGGGCTGGCTAATGTTCACTGCGGTCTTGGCAATTGCTCTAAACTGATACTGAGCATTCTCTTCTAAGCCAGTGGCTGTGTACTCTTCCTGGGGAATCTGGTGTGGTGTAGTATTGCACCGTACCCACTTATCACCAGGCAGTTTGCAAGCTTCTACAAAATAGCCAATAATTTTGCTGCCTCCATCATGCTTTGGACGAGCCCAGATGAGGGACACAGTACTCTTGGAAACATCAATAACTTCAGGCTTTCCAGGAGGATCTAAAACCAAAAGAGGTATTCTCAGCATTTATCGTAATTGCAGAAGTTGTAAACTTCCGTATTTCTCATTATCACCCAGAAATGTTGAGAATATTTCCGAATAGAAGTAGTAATCTTCAGAGACTCCAAGGTTTAAATATATTCCCATAATACTAACAAAAAATTACTCACCAATTGGCATTCTTGCAGTTACATATTCTGTTGGTTTGCTGGGTGGACTGGATCCAGCTTTGTTTAGTGCATAGATTCTGAATGAATACTCAAGACCTTCTACAAGGCCAGCACAAGGATATTCAGTTGACCGGACAGGAGTATCATTAGCTTTTACCCAGAGCAAACTGTTTCTTTCTTTGCGTTCAATCAGATAACCAGTAATGGGACTTCCTCCATCACTGTCTGGTCTGTCCCATGCCACAAATATGCAGTCTTTGTTGACTTTAGTGACTCGTGCATTCTTTGGTTCACTAGGAACATCTGGAGATGAAGACAAGGGAAATGTCAGTTTTTATCTTAGGTAAGAGACTAGAAAGAAAACAATTTTTTTCTTCCTGAAAGAAACGTACCAAATGGGAACTTAGCCAGCATCTTTGGAGATGGCAGAGGCTCTGAAATGCCGAATCGATTTTCTGCACGGACCCGGAAGATATACTCCTGGCCTGGGATCAGTTTTCCAACTCTGCAGGAAGTTTTTGTCACCGAAGCTAGAGCTGTCACCCAATCACCTCGGCTCACATCACATTTCTCCACTATGTAATTGGTGATGTTACTGCCTCCATCCTCCAGAGGGATGTGCCATGAGAGGGAGCAAGCATCAGCGTCTATGTCAGTAATGTCAAACGGAGGCTGAGGGGGCCCCGGAGCATCTGCACAGACCAAGAGGAAAGAAATGTATAAGAACAGGGATTTGATAGGAAAAAAATGTTGCCGATTTTCATATTCAGATAGCCATTTGTCTAATGCTTGACCTACCCATGACGATAACTTTGATTTTTTGAGTGTCTGTCCCAGAACTGTTTTCTGCAGTGAGGCTGTAGTAGCCACTGTCTTTCCTAGTCACATCTTTTATGATCAGGATGGAAGAACTGTCCGCTTTATGCACTGCCAGGTGGCTGGATGTGACGACTTCATCTTCTCCTTTTTTCCACTTACAGATTGGATGAGGCTTTCCATACACATGGGCTTCAACTCGGAGTTTCTTCCCAGCTTTAATAGTAATTTGCTCTGGCATAAGGATCTTTGGAGGCACTAAAAGTAGAATAAAAATTCATTAACCTTGCAGGGAGGTTAAATTTCCTCTGGTGGGGCAACCACACTAGTATTTCTCAAATTGTGGGTTGCAACCCATTAATGGGTTCAAATTAATGTCTGCTTTACAGCTAATATTTTTTTTAAAAGAATAAGATTGAATCGACGAGAAAATATTAGGGACAAGTCTGGATGTCCAAAGGAAATTCTAATCAACTTTTGTCACATGATGAAATGAGACAATGACTACTTACACAGCTGTTCTTTGGCCTCATATACTCCTTCAGCTTCTCTTGGCAAACTGACTCCAACAGCATTTCTGGCCACTACTCTAAATTTATACTTCTTTCCTTCCTTTAGGCCAGTGACAACAAGGCTGAGATCTTTTACCACTGAGTACTCTGTCCAGCGATCTGCAGGCTGCTCCTCTTCCCTGTAACTAATGATGTAGCCATCAATTTTAGCACCTCCATCACGCAGGGGAGGTAGCCAGGCTAATGTAGCACTGTTCTTCGTCATTTCAGTAACTTCTAGTTTCCTTGGGGGATCAGGCTCACCTGGAAGAGAAGTGCGATTTAGAAAAACTGTCCAGGTAGCCTAATCAAATCCCCGTGTTACCACCTATACATGTTTGAGTATGCCACTTGCTTTGAAGCATACGGGAACTATAGTACAGTATGTTGAAAGTGAATACTGCAAGACGGGGCAGATTCAAAATGTCTTTAATGAGTTAGAGAGTTGTTTGTACTGTTTGTGTTCCTACAAATGAAAGCCATTTCAGTGCTTGGGACCTCAACCTTGCTAAAGTAGGAGACCAGAGCTAAAAGGAGGCAAAAAGAAATTACTTACTTAGAGGATCTGATGCTAGCACTGGTTTGGGGACGTCTGCAGGCACACCGGGGCCGTACTCATTGACAGCAGTTACTCTGAAGAAGTACTCATTGCCAGGGACAAGATTGGTGACTTGGAAGCTTGTTTTCTTAACTTCTGGGGTGACTGTTGACCACGTCTTTCTATCTGCCTCACGTTTCTCCACAATATAATGTGTCACTTGGCTCCCACCATCATTCTCAGGAGGGGCCCAGGAAATGTGGCATGATGTTTTCGTGACATCTGAAACTTTTAAATCAGACACAGGTCCAGGAGTATCTGTAACAAACCACAAATTCAGATACACTGTGTCTCCTCAGGCTTCTACTTACTCTGAAGGGGAAGAAGGAGCTTGTCAGTAACCCACCTAATACTCTGACATTCACATACACGGCCTTTTCTCCTGCTGGGTTCACAAGCGTCAAGGAATATTTTCCTGAGTCATCACGGGTAGAATTGGGAATGACAAGGAAAGCCATAGTGTCAACCAGATCGACTTGTCCTTTTCTGACCACGTTATCAATACCCACTCTCCGCCAAGTGACTTTAGGGGCTGGTCGTCCTCTCACTATGGCAAAGAGTCGAATAGGGCACCCTGCTCTCACTGTGACCAGTTTTCTCATGCTGGCATCCAATTCAATCTCCGGAGGTTCTGCAAATGACATGAAAGCCATTAGCTGACTTTTCAGAATGTGGGGAAATTATGTGAGAAGCGCAGAAAGGATGAGTCACATGATAAAATAGGGCCTCACCCAGGATTTCTTTAGGTTTAATAGCATCCTTCAGTTCTGCGGGGCGCCCAATGCCAGCTTGGTTTTGGGCGCACACCCTGAACTCATATTCCTGGTTTTCATCCAAGCTGGTGACAGTGAACTCCCTGCGAACAAGTTGTGCCGCAGCATTGCACCTTTTCCAGCCTTCGTCAGGTGACATGTCTACTCTTTTTGGTCTCATTTCCACAACATATCCAATTATCGGTGCGCCACCATCATATACTGGCTTTCCCCACCCAAGAGTTATGGAGTTTCTGGTTGTATCAACCACTTTGAGGTTGGTTGGTGGACCAGGTGGCTCTGAAAATGAATTGCATAACAATGAATTCACACATTGTTAATGACTACGAGTGATCCCGCTCTAATGTGTCATTTTCTACAGTCCATTCTCAGTTCGTCAAAGATGGAGGGCTCAATTTCTCAGACATGGAGTCCTCTTTTTCCTTCATAAAATTAGAATCTACCATTGTTTGTACATGTTAGGTGATTTGGAAAAATACTGGCTAAAATGAAGTTTGGATGTCATGGATTTAATTTATTTATCTAACAGCTCTGTGCTTGAGATTAAGAACTGGCATAGGGGCACCTGGGTGGCTCAGCTGATTAAGCGTCTGATTCAGCTCAGGTCCTGATCTTGTGGTTCCTGAGTTTGAGCCCCACATCGGGCTCTCTGCTGTCAGCACAGAGCCTGCTTTGGATCCTCTGTCTCCCTCTCTCTTTCTGCCCCTACCCCACCTGCATACACACTCTCTCTCTCCTCCACCATCCACCCCCTCTCAAAAATTATGAACATTAAAAAAAATTTGTGTAATATCAGAAAAAGCAAGAACATCATACCTATGGGGTCTTTTGCCACCACTGGCCTTGAGGGCAAGCTTGGTTCTCCAATTCCAATTTCATTTTCTGCCTTGACACGGAACTGATATTCATGTCCTGGGAGGAGATTCTGTACTTTGAGACGTCTTTCAGGGATTGCACTCTTGTTAACAGGGACCCATCGTGCTGAATGTCTTTCCTTTTTCTCCAAAAAGTATCCTGTGATGGATTTTCCACCATCGTATTCAGGTGGATTCCAGACCACAGTCATCTCTTCTTTGCTTACTTTGGTGACTTCTGGGGGATCTGGGCGACCAGGTCTATCATATTTGGTTTTTGCAATGACTGGTTTACTTTCTGTTGGAGGCCCTGTGCCTATTTTATTTTCTGCACGGACTCTGAAAATATATTCATTTCCTTCTATGAGACGTGTTACTGTCATACCGGGTGTTAAGACATTAGCAGAATAGGTAGACCAAACCATTCGCTTGCTCTCACATTTTTCTAGAATGTAATTTTGGATTTCACAGCCACCATCATCCTCTGGTGGATCCCAGTGAATAGTACACCGATCACTGGACACATCAGCAATTTTCAGATTTCTTACAGGACCAGGCTTATCTAAAACATTGACGGTGGCATAGGCCACAAAACTGCCAGCTGTGTTAGTTGCTGTAACTACGTATTTCCCACCATCACTTCGCTTTGCTTTAGAAAGAGAAAATTTGGATGAATCAGCACTTGTATCAATTTTGACCCTTGGTGATCTTGTTAAGTCTGTAGCATCTTTGTCCTTGGTCCATAAAACTTCTGGGAATGGTTTGCCTCTCACACCTGCTTCAAGTCTAATGGTTTCCCCTGCTTTGACTGTTAGCACACCACTCAATTTCAGATCAAGCACTGGTTTCTGTAAGTCTTCCTTCACAACAACTTCCTCTGTCTTTACCCAGTCACTTTCCCCACCTTCATTCTTTGTTTGTACCCTGAACTCATAAATCTGGTTCTCAACACATTTATCAACCATGTATTGGGTTTCTTTAATGCTTCCTTTATGCACTCTTTCCCAGTCATCAGAGCCCTTCAGCCTCCTCTCAACATGATAGGATAGATTCGGGCTGCCACCATCATAATCAGGCCGTCGCCACTTGAGATAGACAAATGTCTTTCCTTTATCTGCAATGTGAAGGTTTTCAGGCTCACCTGGTCTATCAATAGGGTTAATAGCCAGAATTGGAGTTTTGGTTTCAATGGTTGGTCCAACACCTACTTTATTCTCTGCACAAACTCGGAAATAGTATTCATTGTTTGCTAAAAGGTTGGCCTTAATTAATCGCTTAGTGACATCTGAAGCAACAATTGACCAGCCTTTCTGGTTTGGTTTCCGATATTCCACTATGAAATTTGTTATTTCTGAGCCACCATTATCTAGTGGGTTTTCCCAAGAAAGTGTACAGTTCTCTTTGCTTACATTGCTAACCTTTAAGTTCTGGCAAGGCCCAGGTCTGTCAAGAACATTAACGATGGCAGAACCTTGGGCATGCCCACTGCTATTCTTAGCTGAGATGATATACTTGCCATGATCAGCTCTAACAGCTTCTTTAATTTGTAACTCAACACGAGGTAGATCATGAATTACGTCAACCCGCTTTTCTCGGACCAATACTTTGCCTTCCTTGGACCAAGTTATGTCTGGATCAGGTCTGCCTCTGACTCGAGCAAGAATGCGAATAGTTTGGCCCACTCTAACGGTAATAATATCACGACAGGTAACATCAAGTTCTACTTCTGGAGGATTAAGGATGTCTTTTGCAATCACAGATTCTGCTAGTTCTCTTGGCTCTCCCTCTCCCACAATATTAGCTGCCTTTATACGGAATCTGTACTCATTTCCTTCAATTAGTCCAGGTACCCTAAAGGCACATTGCCTAATGAGCTCATCTTTATTAATCCTGGTCCACTGTGTTGTACCAGCTTTCTGACATTCTACTACATAGCCTAGAATGGGACTACCACCATCACTGAGGGGCTTTGTCCACACCAACTCAGCTGTTTCTTTGGTCTTGTCTTTCAGTTTAGGATTAATAGGTGGTCCAGGTGGTTTGATGGGCCGGCAAGCTTTTATTGGGTCAGAACTTGGGGATGGATTGCTTAATCCTGCAAGATTTTCAGCAAAAACTCTAAACTCATAGGTATTTCCCTCATAGAGTCCAGACACTCTAAACTTCAGGTCAGCTATAGGTGTTTTGTTGACTCTCACCCATTTGCCAGTTATTTCTCGACGTTCCACATAGTAACCGGTTATTGGACTGCCACCGTCAGATTTTGGCAGAGTCCAAGACACCATTGCACCACTTTCAGTAATGTCAGTAACCACTGGTTTACCAGGAGGAGATGGAGGACTAAACTTATGTTTAGCAACAGTAGGTGTGGAGTCAAGGGGAGGACCAACACCCATCTTATTCTCTGCTCTGACTCGGAAAATATATTCACAGCCCTTTTGCAGATGTGGGATTTTCAGCTTTGTCTTACTGCTTCCTGATGAAACAACACCCCATGTGTCTTTCCTTGTATCTTGTTTCTCAACAATATAATTTATCACGGGGCTTCCTCCATCATCCTTAGGTGGCTGCCATGAGATAGTCATATGTTCAGGAGTAACATCCAGAATATTAATAGGACCTGTTGGTGGACCAGGCACATCAAGAACAGTAAGATGTGCAGCTACTGTTTTGCTGCCAGCTGCATTGGAAACTGTGATTTGATATTCCCCAGTGTCTCTCCTTAAGCAGTTCTTAATGGTAAGTACTGACGAGAAGCTGTCAGTTTCAACTGTGTAGTGTTCATCTGTTTTAATCTCACTCCCGTCGGTTGTCCACTTTGCAGTGGGAATGGGTACACCTCTTATAATAGCAGGGAATCTGACTGTAGTTCCAGCTTTTACCACGAGACCTTCAATTAACTTCACATCCAGCTCCACAGATGGAGGCACTGAAAAGTAAACATGAGAAAATTAGATTTTGATTTTCACAATATGAATATTCACAGTATGAATTAAAAAATTAATAATGCCAGTCCAAAAATTACCTAGTTTTTCTTGACATTCTATTGGGATAGTTGTGTCAGGGAGACTAAGACCCACAATATTTTCAGCCTTTACACGGAATCTATAGGTCTTCCCTTGTTGTAGTCCAGTAACAACACACTCTAAGTTTTTCACAGTCTTGAACTTAATCCAGTCTTCGGTGCCCTCTTCTTGATATTCCACCAAATATCCAGTGATTGGAGAGCCACCATCACGATCTGGCTTATTCCAAACAAGGGAGACTTCAGTCTTGTCAACATCTACATGGTGCAGGTTTTTGGGTGGCCCTGGGGGATCTTTTCAAAAGAAGAAGTTATGATGAATGAATAATATTCTCAAAGACAGGCAGACAAAACTTTTGTATCCAGAGAAAGCAACTTACTTAAAGGATCCAGAGCCTTGATGGGTTTAGGTGTTTCTACAAAAGGACCACGTCCATACTGGTTCTCAGCAGCTACTCGGAAAAGATACTGATTGCCTTCGTTAAGATGTTTAGCCAAGTGACTCTTTTTCTTTGATGTAGTTGAAAGAGGTGACCACTGGGCACTGGCAACATCTCTCCTCTCAACCACATAATTTGTAATAACAGAACCACCATCATCTAGTGGTTCCTTCCAAGTAAGGTAACAAGAATCTTTCCTAATTTCACTGACTTCCAGATCTCTAGGTGGCCCCGGCTTATCTGAAAGTGTTAAGTAATGAAGTTATATTAGTGACTTAATCCAGATAAAGGCTCAAAATATATTAAAATTTATTTTTAATATGTTATCACATTAAAGATATAACCATGAAAATTCTTACCTAATACGAGTACTTTTACTGAGACAGTTTTCGAACCAGCTGGATTCTCCACTGTTAAAGAATAAATTCCACCATCTTCATGGGCAGCATTACGAATTTCAAGCTTGCTACCAACTGGAGTAACATCAATTCTTGCTTTAGTTGGAGCTTCTCTGTCTCCTTTTTTCCAAGTTACTTTTGGGAATGGCACTCCTTTGATGACAGCACTAAGTCTTAGAGTATCACCAACCTTTATGTATTGTTCTCTTGCCATGTTGGCATCAAGAATCAATTCAGGGGGTTCTAGGATAAAATGAATAGCACTTTAAGGTTTGTTGATGTATTTTACAATGAAGCATATACAATGAGACACCTATCTTCTTTGCTATTACAGCTGAGAAGATTTTACTCACCAAGTCTGTCTTTTACTAGCACTGGCTCGGGAACATAAGCTGGATCTGATTCACCAGCTTCATTGACTGCTAATACTCTGAACTTATAGGTTTGACCATCCCGAAGACCAGTGACTTTATATTTAGTTTCAGGACATGACTCAGGAGTG
The DNA here is from genome assembly GCF_018350215.1 of Panthera leo. NCBI lineage: Eukaryota > Metazoa > Chordata > Mammalia > Carnivora > Felidae > Panthera > Panthera leo. The sequence goes on from NC_056686.1 coordinate 165,657,209, forward strand.
TGGTTGGCTCTCTTCCACTCTTCATCTCCAACTTTCTGGTACTCAACAATGTAACCCAGAATCTTGCTCCCACCATCATGACGTGGTGGCTGCCACGTTAGGTCAACTGAATTACATGTTGTATCAATTGCTTCAGGATTAACAGGTGGACTTGGTTTAGCTACATAATAAAAGAAAAAAAAAAGGAGTTAGAATATAGCTGAAAACGAAGTTGGATAATATGAAAGCTGAATGAATGCTTTAATACTATACCAATTGGATCTTTAGCAAAGAATGGTTTGGATGGTGGGCTTGGCTCTCCAATGCCAATTTCGTTTTCTGCAGAAACCCGGAATTCATATTGACACCCTTCTAGAAGATCAGGAACCCTGAATTTAGTGTATGGATGGATGGGCTCTTTGGTAACTCTAGCCCATCGTTTAGACATAGTTTCCCTCTTTTCCAGGATGTAGTTTGTGATGGGCTTTCCTCCATCATTTGGCTTGTTCCAGGTTACTAATGCAGAATTTTTGGTAACTTCTGTAACAATTGGCTGGTCAGGTGCATCAGGAACCCCTACAATAAACATTAGAGTGTGTTAGAAATTTAATTTTTCCTATTAACAATATCAAACATTGAATCACCAAAAAGAAGTGTAATGCATACTGAAACGATCTTTGGCTTTCATCGAATCAGATACCAGAGGATCACTTATTCCATACAGATTTTCAGCATATATCCGGAAAATATAATCTTTTCCTTCAAGAAGTTTAGAAACTTTGCATGTTGTTTTAGCACTTGCAGACGTAACAGGCATCCAAATATCTTTTCCTACTTCCTTTTTCTCAATAATATAATTGGTAATTGCACTGCCTCCGTCATCTAAAGGTGGCTTCCAAGAGATAACCATGTACTCTTTGGTCACCTCATCAAAAATAACCGGTCCTACTGGTGGTCCAGGACGGTCTGCAGAAACACACAAACACAGAACACAAAATGTTATTTCCACTTCTGCTCTGGAAAGGACAGAATATCTACTCTTCTTGTGAAATTATACTTACCAACAACATTGACTTGACAGAAACCTTTCCTAGAACCTGTACTGTTCTCCACAACCACACAGTATTTGCCAGAATCTGATCGTTTGGCCTTGATCTTCTCTAGGGCAAGTGTTGTCGGAGTGGTCTTTATGTGAGTACGATCATCTTCTAGCACATCAGCTTCATCTTTGAACCAAGTAACCTTAGGCTTTGGTTTGCCTGAGTAACGGCCAGTGAGGGCAAAAGCTTCACCAACCCGAATTGTGAGTTTATCTCTGAAGTCAAGGTCAAGTGTCGGAGGAGCTAAAATTTTAATTAGAAATGCAAGTCAGTTTTACTGATCTCTTATGGTAAATCTGTAAATGTCCAAGTTTTCAAGGTATAAATTGAATTAGAACACATACCCAGGTCATCCTTGCAAGTGATTGGCTTGGTACAAAATGATGGTTTGCCTTGTCCAACAATATTGACAGCGCTGACGCGGTACTCATAGGTATCACCTTCTTTTAAGCCTTTAACGGTGTATTTTCTGCTAAGCAAGTTGTCCTTTGTAACTGAGTGGAACTTCTCAGTTCCAATGAGCCGGCTTTCTAGGACATAGTTAATAATTTCTGATCCACCATCATACTTAGGAGGATTCCAAGTCAAAGTAACAGAATCTTTAGTAACTTCTTTGACTTCCAGGTCTTCAGGACGCTCTGGTACAGCTGTAAGTAAAATATGGAATTATGGTGAAAAAATGCCACATTAAAATGTAGTAGAATATAGTAGATGATACTTTTTGAGAGTTGCATTTAAATATTAAATTATCTGCTTTGATAAGTAACAAGAAGACATCTCATCTTCTGAGATGAGAAACTCTCATTTTTAACATTAGAGTTAAAAAGAACACCATACAGTCTAATTTCCTCTCATAGATGAGGAAATAGAGGTTCACTGAGGCCAAATAATTTAAGAAGGTTCTCCAGAGTTAGTAGTTTCTGAGTTAGGAAAATATATTTACGCCATTAAGGGGGAAATTAAAAAAAATTAGTGTAGTATACATGGAAGGATTTGAAGAATCATATATATTCCCACAATCTTTCAAAATCACATTCATATACTACCAACATCAGATACTGAGCATTTGCCTAATGAGTCTCGTCAAAGGAACAAAATGGTTGGCATTTATATACATATTTTGTCACCGCATTCTTTTATTAAATGAGTGAAGAAGTGATTGAGAATGAAATTAAGATGTACGTACTGATTGGATCTCTGATGACAAGTGCAGTTGGTGTCTCTGTAAATGGGCCTATGCCAACACTATTTTCAGCCGCAACTCGGAAAAAGTAGGCTTTGCCCTGAATGAGACCCTGGACGGTAGCATTTTGCCGGGTGACTGTATACGTCACTGGCGTCCATGCTCTGCGGTCAGATTCACGCTTTTCAATGACGTAATTGGTGATTGGACAGCCTCCATCATCTTCCGGAGAAAACCATGTCAGCTTGCAGGAGTCATTGGTGAGGTTGTCAGACCGGAATGGTTCTCCAACAGGACCTGGCACATCTGGAAATAAGAGGAAGAGATTTCTAATGAACCTTCAATGAACTACAGGGCTCAATATTTGTCACCCTCTGTTTTTAAAAAGGAGACACTAAGACATTTTCTTATGAAGAAAATGAGATTTTGTCTATTGATTTTTTTTCCTCCCCATGATATCTATATTCAGCCATATTTTAAAATGAAATAGGTAACAGTTACTGTTTGCCACTGTTTTAGCAGGAGCTGAAGGAATAGTAATGTGTGTAATATAAATATGTATATTTAAATATGTATTTAAATATATATATATATATATATATATATATATATATATATATATATGTTTAATTTGTAAGTCAGATAGGAAGAGCTGCTGGAAGGAGAATGCACAGAAGGAGACAGGAGAGGGATGAGGGGTGGCATGGCTGGCTACTTTTTGTGTCTAGTTTACTCTCCAGAGGGGAAAGGGAAAGAAAACTTTTTCTAGATGACTAAAAAATCAGAAAGCAGCACAGGAGTCCCCAAATCTCAATGACTTTTGAGAGGGTTAGAATTTAATCTGAAAAGGTACCACTTCTCAAGTTAAAGTAAAAGGTGTTTAGGAGCTTGAAACTAACCCAAAAGCTTATAGGACTATTGGTCAATGAGATCTTTTTCCTTATGCCATTATCATTAATGAAAATGTAACATGTTTACATAACATTAATTATGTTCAACAGAGAACCAGTTATTCTCACATAAAAACTCACTGTTTGGGGTATGGTTGTGTTAGAGACATGCTGAGAGAGAAATCTGAGCGGGAGAACTTTGCTTTCTGAGCAAATCACTACAATAAAGCAGCCAACAAGAGGCATGAAAAAGCCTTGTAGAATTCACCTCTATATTTAGTGACTAGAAGTGCAATATTGATAACCAAAAATGATGTTTTCAATTAGAATATGAAACCTTTCACAGATGTTTGCTTTATTAAGATAATTAGCAAATAACGATACACTCTCATGATAAGAAATTGATCAATGTTAGATATTCATGTACACTGGCAGGAAAGTTTCTTTTGTGAAAACTATATAAAACATAAATGCTTATGGTGGCATGTTACGTAACAAGGCAAAACACAAAACTTTGTTATAAAAAACTTTGTTTTTATATAATATAAAAACATAACTTTTTAATGTTATATAAAAAGGTAACATATAAAACTGTTTATAGAAGTATAACAATATAAAATATGTATAGGATAAAAAAGCAAAGAGGAAATTTTTTTAAATGCTAATAGTGGTCAGGGCACTTGGGTGGCTCAGTCGGGTGAGCGTCCGACTTCAGCTCAGGTCATGATCTCATAGTTCTTGGGTTTGAGCCCTGCATTGGGCTCTGTGCTAACAGTTCAGAGCCCAGAGCCTGCTTCGGATTCTGACACACTCTCTCTCTCTCTCTCTCTCTCTCTGTGCCCCTCCCCCGCTCATGCTCGGTCGCTCCATCTCTCAAAAATAAATAAACGTTAAAAAAGTAATTTTAAAAAATGCAAATAGCGGTCAATGGGATTGTTGGTAATTTTTTAAGTTTCCAAAGTATATGTAACAGTTTTATTATTATGTAGTCTTATTGTAGTTGAAGTAAAGATGTTATTTTTAAAAACTGCATGGACAAATTCAAAGTATTTACCTAATACATCAACGATAATGGTCTTCTTTCTTTCTCCACCTGCATTTTTGGCAAGAAGAGAATAGACACCTTGGTGACTCCTCTGGCAATTCTTGATGACCATGGATGAGCTGATGGCTGTGGTCTCAATGGTAGCTTCTTGAGGTAATGCTCTTTCATTCATGTTCCAGGTGACAGTTGGAGGAGGTTTTCCAGACACATACGCGATGATCCGGATCACCCCTCCAGCATGGACCACAATTCTGTCTCTGACACTGGCATCTAGCTGAAGGTCAGGCAACACTGGAACACAATTGAAAATTACAAATGTGGTTTTCATTTCCAATACAAAACACAAATATTGATAAAATGATAGAAGTATGAATAATTACCAATTCTGTCCTTCATTTCGATGATATCTGTGACTTCTCCAGGTTCTCCAATGCCGGCAATGTTGACTGCTCTAACTCTGAATTTGTAGAAAGCTCCTTCTTTTAACCCTGTCACAACAAGCTTTGTTCCTCTCACTTCTTTGTCTTTACCCTGGGGAAGGATCACAAGCGTTCAGTTCTTTGTAGCTTCTTATTTTAATGGCTTTCTAAAGCATAGCCAACAGCATATTTAACTAGTCTGGGAAAATTGTTGCTAGTTTATGTATTGGGGATCAGATATTATAGGTAAATGCTGACTGAAATGTCTTTCCAGGAATTGTGTTTTAATATTATGCCAAATGATTGAAAAATGTACTCTTAATTTTTTCCACCGTTTTAGAATTTATAGCCAAAAGAGAAATTAATGATAATATAACTTAACCTTTGATCAGATTTTTGACATAACAGATGTTTGGATTATTTGTAATTATGTTATTTTATAATTGTTATTTCTCTGATTTCTTAATAAAAAATACAATGGGATTAATGGGATTGAGGATAACTGCTACATTTTCAGTTTATTTATATTTCCATAATTCCAAGTGTTAAGTACCTGCTCCCATTCTTCTTTTCCTTCTTCTTTATATTCAACGATGTATCCAGTTACTTTAGACCCACCATCTTTTAGTGGAGGAGACCACTCCAAATCGACAGAGGATTTAGTCCAGTCTGTGACTTTGGGAAGTGGAGGACCAGGAGGGGCTGGAAAGAACCAGTATACATCAGTATTCTTGCCTTTTCCACGGCACTGTGAGGGGGTGGGGGGAGGAATGGTTTCAAGGCTTACCAATTGGATCTCTGGCAGTGACTGGGTCTGATGGCAGACTTGGTGGACCCACACCGGCAGCATTGATTGCGTACACACGGAATTGATAATCAGAACCTTCAATAAGACCAGTTACTTTATAAGAAACACCCAAAGTCATGGCTTTGATAGGATCTCGGTTAACTCTCTTCCATCTCTTCGAAGTGGTGTCTTTCATTTCTAGCCAATATCCTGTCACAGGAGAGCCTCCATCATACTCTGGCTCTTCCCAATTGACAGTCATGGAGTTGCGAGTCACGCTGCTAACTGTTGGTTTATCTGGTGCTCCAGGGACAGCTAAGAACAAAAATCACATTGATCTATAAGAAACCATGAAAAACAACAGGTAAGAGTGATTTTGTATAGCAAATATGTTCTACTTACAGAAGAGGTTTCTTGCTGTTTCAGGTTCACTGTCAAGAGGCTCCCCAATGCCGAATTTATTCTGGGCCATGATTCGGAATACATATTCGTGGCCTTCTAGCAATTTGGGAATTGTGTACATGCACTCTTTAGGTTCACTGGAGACATGCACCCATGTCTTCCTGTTAGCTTCTCTCTTCTCAATTACATAGTTTGTAATCTTAGACCCCCCATCATCCAAAGGTGGAAGCCAAGATAATGTCATTTGATCTGCTGAAATAGATTCAAACTTTATTGGTCCCACTGGAGGGCCAGGACGACCTAAAATGGTTTAAAAAAGGAAAAAAAAAATATTAGAAGAATGATTTTAAAGCCAAATAGTATATTTAGGAACAGAAAAACATAGTTTTAATAAAGCCAGGAAAACATTACCAAGCACATTCAGTCTCATCTCCTTTGATGCTGTTCCCAGATTATTCACAGCTGTGATGGTATATAAGCCAGTGTCACTCCTTCGAGACTGTGGAATAACTAAGGTGCAAGTATCATCCACTACCAGTTTGTTGACATGGGTGTCATAGAGAACAGGTTCTTTCTTATCAGGCTTCCTTGGAGGAGCTTTAAACCAGGTTAGTGTCGGGAATGGCACACCTTTAATTTTGGCTACAATGTTAACATCTGTTCCTTCTTCAACCTCCATGAATTCTTTTAGATCAATTGATGGTGGGCCTAGATGATTTAAAAGAAAAAAAAAAAAAAGGTGGTCATTAGGGACCAGAAGTAGAATTTACAGTGCCTATAAAGCTATTTGTATCTACTATAGGCAGACTTCATAGCACAATATGAAGAACAGATTTGACTTCAACTAATTATATGACTTCGGAGGGCAGGTAATGTAGTCATCATCCTTTATTGGATCTACATGTGGCTATGTATCGGCTATTGGCTCTCTCTTACCTAATGTTATTATACATGTAGATACTGAAAAGGGGCAGAGAGAAGTGAAGATTGTAGTAGCTTAGTCTTGGGAGTTCTATCATGATACTCCCTTTAATATGCATGCATATTCCCTTTAATAAGCAGAGTTATGACAGGACTATTTTTATTCTAAGATGAATTCCCTTTTTAAGAAAGATAACTGCTAGTAGATGCAAAGCAATTTTCCATTTTCCAGGAATCCAGTAGAAGAAAATGTAAAGAGGGTAGTGACTACATGCGCCCCCCCCCCCAAATTTAGAAGAAAAAACTGAACACACAGCAGTAGTGATGGTAACAGAGGAAGAATTTCTACCATATTTGTCTATAAAATTTGTCTATTTATATATATCTTTTTCTTAAATAGAGAAAAAGAAACTTGATTATGAAGATAAATGGGTCTTAGCACTCACTGAGCAAATAACTGCTTAGTTTCTTCCCCTCTTGAGGATCATGCAGAAAATTACAGTAAGGAAATCTAAACGTCATCTCCTTTAAATAAGGGAAAGGTAATATGTAAGGAAATTTGATAATTCTGTAGAAGTTGAGGGAATGAGTGATTAATGTGCCCATGTTCACACTCAATTCATGGTAGCTTCCTGATGTACAGATATTTCTTTTTATTTTGGACAAATATTAAATTTCTAGGAAGGATTCATAAAGAGGACATTTTCTGTTAATACATTGGTACTTACATGTCTGATCTTCGACAGTCACAGGGCCAACAGTGGCTGAAGGTTTGCTGACTCCTGCAGCATTGACAGCCTTGACTCTGAATTCATATTTTCCACCCTCTATGAGGTCTTCAACAGTAAATTCCAGTTCTTCCACATCGCGTTTGTTGCACTGCTTCCATGCTTCTTTCTTTGTCCCAGTAGGATCCCATGCAAGGCACTCAACAATATAGTGGGTGACAGGGGAGCCTCCATCATTCTTTGGGGGTTTCCATGATAGGTGTACCGTGTTCTTTGTTATGAGGCCAATCTTGAGTTTAATAGGGGGATCAGGAGGATCTTTAAAAATAGTTAAAAGAAGTATTAAGCATTGTTTATAATGATATATTTCTTGAGAAACTACTTTAATCTTCGGTTAAAAACTTACATATTGGATCTCTGGCAGTGGTCCTCTGAATGGTTTCCACAGGTGGACCAATACCGAAACGGTTTTCTGCCCGCACACGGAAGAAATATTGCTGTTCAGAAATAAGATCGGGAACTACAAATGAGGTGCTTCCACAGTTTGGATTGACTTTAGTCCAGACTTTTCCATCAATAGTCCTCTTCTCTATAACATAGCCTTTGATCCTGTCTCCTCCATCATCATCTGGCATCTTCCATGTGAGTTTGCAACTACCCCTTGTGATGTCACTGACTTTCAGATCTTTGGGTGGCCCTGGTACATCTGTTGGATGCAAATCACAATATAAACAATGTCACTTTGTTTAAAATAATTTGTTCTTATTCTATGGTCCCTTTTAAAGTCTTTCTTACCCATGACTTTAACTCTACAATTTGCTGTCTTTTGTCCTGCTTTATTCTTGGCTGTGATGCTGTATTTGCCTGAATGAGATCGCTTGCACTCCGGAATAATAATTACTGATGAGTTTTCAGCTGTCTCCAGCTATAGAAAGAAAACAGTAGTCATACATTGGATGAAGTAAAACCATTATTGCAGCCAACCATGTTCTGAATCATTTCAATTTTTTCTTTTTACCTGTGCATCCTCGGGTATATCATGAACTCCCTCCTATTAGAAAAGAAGACAGTTGTGGTATAAATATTCCTTAGAGTGATTCACCGGAAGACACAGAAAATCATATTTTTCTTACCTTCACTGCCTTCTTTGCCTTTCCATCAAATTCCCAAGATGATTTGGGTGTCGGGCGTCCCTTGATGACAGCAGGAATCCTAATTTGTGAGCCAGCTGGACAAATCAGACAGTCTTGTGCTCCAATATCAATGAAAACTTCTGGTGCCTCTATAGTACCATGAATAATATAATAGGATTTAGTTTACTTTTTCAAAAAATGTAATTGACATATCTTCAGGAAATTAATTTCATGAGATCAAAAGATGAAGACATAAATGTAATAAAGGGCTGGTACCTAGAATATCAGTGGCAGGGATCTCTCCAGTTGTATCACTTGGTTCAGATTCACCAGCTTCGTTGACAGCTTTCACTCTGAATCTGTACTTCCTGAGTTCTTTCAGATTTGGTACCACACATTCACAGGTAGTTAGCAGTTTGTCTGGTTCATTTACTCTTTTCCAGTCAGTAGTACCTTCTTCTTGCATTTCTACAATGTAGCCTTTGATTGGACTGCCACCATCTTTGGCTGGAGGTTTCCATGCTAGCGAGATGCTAGACTTTGTTTTATCTTTGACCTCTGGGCAAGAAGGTGGGCCAGGTGGATCTAATAAAGAAAAAAAATATATATCAAGTTTTGAAGCCAATAGGATGCTAGATTTAATCTACTAAATACTAAAATAGGAATGCCAAAAGAATAAATTACCTTCTAGAGAAGAGAACATAAGAAATAGTCTTTTTTCATTTAGCATTGATGTGAAAACAAAAGAAAGCAGGCAACTCACTGGAATTAGAAAGACTACTCAACTATCTCTAGATAGATTTATATTCTATTTACACACAATTGGTGAAAAGCTATTTTCGTTTTAAAATCCCTTTGAATCTACTAAAAACTTATTTATTTTTTTAGAAAAAATATGTCAGATTATTTATTTATAAATTTAAATCCAAGTTAGTAAACATATAGTGTAATAATTTCAGGAGTAGAATTTACTGATTCATAACTTACATGTAACACCCAGTGCTCATCTCAACATGTGCCCATGTTAATGCCCATCACCTAGTTAGCCCATCTCCCCACCTGCCTCCCTTCCAGCAACCCTCAGTTTGTTCTCTGTATTTAAGAGTCTCTTATGGTTTGCCTCCCTCTCTGTTTTTTATCTTATTTTTCTTCCATTCCCCTATGTTCATCTTTAATTTAATATTTAAAAAATAATTTTGTCATTAGTTGGGAAACCTTTGAACACAAATTAATCATAATGCCTTTTAGGGACAGGGTCAATGTATGTAATAATTACATAACATTTCTGATGGTGCTTTACAATTATAGAAAGTCTTTTACTCTGTTCTTTTTAACCCTACCTCTTCCTCTCTAGTGCCTAGCACAGTTCCTTGCACATAGCACATGTTCAATATAGCTTGCTGAATGAATGACTGCTTCATTTTATAGATGTACTCCATATAGAACTTAGAGTATTTTAAGTCTTAACAAATAGCTGAATTCTTTTTCTGCAGATAATCTATTCAGATATATAGCAAATATAATTAACCATTAAGGCCATGCTATTTTAATTTTTGAACTTATCTGCTAATAGATCTTTCAGAAGAATTTTTTTTTTTAATTTCACTTCACAGACTGTGCTTGAGAATCTCGTATCTTTGTTCAATAAATATTATTGAAAAGTTAACATTTGCCTTTTGTTGAACTCCACCTAGAGGGTCTAAACAGGGAGGGAGATAATGTCCACAGTATCTAATTAGGGGTTAGGCGTTTATTTAAGGTAGGAGAGCAGAGAGGAGCTTATAGTCCAGGGTCTCTATTATTGTGATTCCTCATAAAATACTAGGTTTAAACCAAGAATTTAAAAACTATATGATTTTAGGTATGTGTATACATGTGTGTATGTATGCATACGTATAGATATGTGTAGTGCGTATATGTATATGTAGTGTGTATATGTATACACATACATCTATGCTTCTGATACTCTATGAAACTTTTTACTTTAATAAAAAAAATTTTGTTATAGAAAAACGCAGGCAATTTAAGAGAGAATTATCCATTTAGTGGCTTTGCCCTTTGTAAATTCCGGAAATGGAAGCATACTTACATATAGGATCTCCTGCAACAGCTGGATCTGATGGTTCACTGGGAGGGCCAACTCCTGCCGCATTTATTGCCATTGCTCGGAACTGGTATTTAACACCTTCAATCAAACGCGGAACGTTAAATTCCACGCCTTTCAATCCCACTTTGGTAATTGGTGCTCGGCTAACACGTGACCAGTAGGCACCTCCCTCTTCTCTCTTCTCGAGCCAGTAGCCAGTAATTGGAGACCCGCCATTGTCCAGAGGAGGAGTCCAGCTTACTAGCATCGACCCTTTGGTGCGCTCCAAAACTTTTGGTTTTCCCGGAGGTCCAGGAGGGCGAAAGGGATCTTGAATGACTACTTTATCTGATTTGCACTCATCACTGATTCCATATTTATTCACTGCCCTAACTCGGAACTCATACTGACCATTGGGGATAAGTTTCCAGACCTAGAAATCAAATGAATAGTGATTTCTTAACAACATACTTATGTTGATTTTCACTTATTTTAAAATTCAAGTTATTTTGGTAGGGGAGACTATAAAAATAAATCTATAAAAGCAAATAAATATATAGTTAAAAAATAAATAGGCTCAAATGTGGAGAAAGCATTTTAAAATGAGAATATGTGAATTTATTGTACCTAATACTGGATCTCTCAAGTAAAAAAGAATTTATATACAAATAGTATTTACTAAGTGGCCTTATGTACATGGTGCTAAAAACTGTGCTAAATCTTTTTGTGTGTGGTTTTGAGTTTAATCATTAAATTCCCAGGTTATGCCCTAATGGTGTTAATTCAAAGTCGTGTCCTTTTAATGTGTATAAGTAAATATTTAGAATAGTTTACCCCATATCTCTTCTCTACAGCAGTGTTGGTGACTTCCTCCCATTCACTTTTCTTCCTGCTTGCATCACGTTTGTCAATGATATAATGGGTAATTTCACTGCCCCCATTATCTAGAGGGGCATCCCATGTCAAATAGCAAGATTCAGCTTTAATGTCAGTAACAGCAAGATTTCTTGGTGGTGATGGACGATCTGGGAAGGAACCAACACAGGAGAATGAGAAGGCCATTCTTAAAAAGGTACTGGATTTCATCTTGATAGAAGAAAACGGGTCCCTTACCATATACTTCCACATGAACATTTCGGAACACTGAACCCAGGCGATTGGAAGCAGTAACTGTGTAGGTGCCTTTGTCTTCCCGGACTGCTTTGGGAATGCTAAGCTCCGTCTTTGCCTCACTTCGGGATACTTCTTCCTTGGTTATCTTAAGTGCATCAGTGGGTTTTTCGATCACAGTTTCGTTCTTGGACCACTCAATCTTAGGCATTGGAAGGCCTGTCACATCTGCAGGGATGTTAACAGGCTCTCCTGCCTTAACTTTGATAGTGTCTCCTCGAACAGACAAGCGCAACTTAATAGTTGGAGGCACTGTAAAGAGAAAGGAAAGAAAAAAAATGCATAGTCCTAAGTATATTTGCTCAACTTATGAAGATAAAGGCCGCGCTGTAAAATGCACTAAAATCATGCACAGATTCCACACCTTCGTCATCCTGTATGACCACGTTAAGAGGCAGAGATGGTTCACTTTCGCCAATTTCATTGACGGCTTTGACACGGAATTCATACATTTGGTGTTCATCAAGATTTTCAACCAGGAAAGATGTGGTTGGGCAGAGTCTCTTGTTAACTCTTTCAAAGTCAGGTTTGTCGTGACGCCGTTTTTCAATGATATAACCTTGGATGGGGCTGCCGCCATTACTGCGGGGCTCTTTCCAGTCAAGGGTGATAGTGGATTTTGTCCTTTCTGTGTATGTGAGCCTCTCGGGAGATGTTGGAGGACCTTTAACCAGAGGCAAGTTGAAATGACAAGCATGAAATAAATATTCATATAGGAAACAGCATTTCACTTTAAATTAATTATGTGAGAAATAAGTTTCTGTTTGGCATAACCTTACATCCATCTTTAAAATCCTTCCAAAAACATATCAGTTACCAGAATTATAGGCATTTATACAGGCAGAATTTTTCTTAGAGTAAAAATTATTGATTAAAAATAAATCAAAGGGAATGTAGACTTTTGTTATTTTTAGCATTTTAGATATTTTACCTCTGTCACTGGGAAAGCTTCTAGTCCTAATGAAGTAGGAGAGAAGGTCTGTGAAGTTTTGCTCTGAATGACCAGCTGGGAGCAAAGTGTTTCCTTTATTAAAGGACAGTGCATGTGTCTGCTGAACACACTTAGAACCATGTTGCCTCAAGTGTGGGTTTAAAATGGAGTGGAAAGATAATTTATGTGATGCTTCTGTAGTTTCGTGGCCCAAAGGACAAAACAAAGCATAACTTTGCATGGTAAAACTAGTCTCCTGTTGAACTGTCACTGTAACTGGAAGCAGAGCTTTGCAGTGGAAGCTCAGCTCTGTTTTGATACTTGTGGCACAACTTGAGCTAGAGCAGACATTTTTGAGATGAGCTGTTATGGGGAGGATGTGATGGGATGTCAGTATGCATTACCAAGTGTGTGCAATTTTAGAGTTTCACATTTGCTCATACTGCTTAAGGAGATTTCCTTTGGTTGGTTTTCTATTCTCTGGTGGCTTTCTCTGACTCTGAGCATCCATATCCTTCCAGTGTGGAGACTACTTGAGGGCTAAAGGAAGACTAAGGCATTTATTATAAGGCTGTTGTATATCCTGTAATCCTTCAAAAACAGTGAATTCCCTTTAACTACTAAAGCATTAAATTAATCACTCCAGAGTATTCTATTGCCAAGATGTAGTATTTCTACCTGTTTGTAGGTTGTTGTTAAGCTCTGGTAGATTCAGGTTTTTTCAGTACATGAAACCATACGGTTTTGTGCAAAATTACATTGATATTATAGCAAGTATGATATTCTTAAAGTTGCCAGTAGTTTTTTGATTCACCTTTCTTATCACTCTCTTGCTATAGACCATGAGACTCTTGGGAGTTTGAAGTCATAGGGCTCAATAAATAAATGGCATAACTAGAAGCAAACAGTATTTACTTTATAAACACAATGAAAACCTCTTTTACCTAGTGGATCAACTGCAAGAATTGGTCCTATTTCAACAGGAGGGCCACAGCCAAACTTGTTCTTGGCAATCACACGGAACATATATTCTTGTCCCTCAAGGAGACCTGTGATGTCACATTTAGATCTCTCAGTCTCTATTGGTTGTCTCCAGGTATGCATCTTAGCATCTTTTCTTTCAATAATGAATCCTGTGATTTCACTTCCTCCATCATCTGCTGGGTCAGACCAATTAAGCAAACACATCTTTCTATTTGTCACAACAGGTTTTAAGTCAAGAACCGGTCCAGGAACATCTGAAAAATTAAAACAAACAAACGTAAAAATCAGTGCAATAAATTGTATCATTTAGAAAAACCCTATGAAAATCCATGTAACATTCCTTACCAAAAACTTCTACCCTGGCTGCTGCAAATTTGGAACCACAGCTATTGGTAGCTGTAATCACATATCTGCCATGATCTTTTCTCAATGCATTCTTGATAATTAGTTCCGATTTGGTTCCAACATTCTCTATTACAACACGGTCTTTATCCAGCTCCCCTTCTTCTATGGTCCATACTTTGGTAGGCACTGGACGACCAGTTACCACAGCTGGAATTCTAAGGGTCTTCCCAGCCATTATTTGTATGCCAGCCTTGACAGAAACATCTAGTTCCACAGTTGGAGGCTCTGTTTAAAGAGAACAGTAATACGTTAGTCCAAGAAAGATGAAAAAAAAATCCTATGGTGGAAAAATGTCCATAATCTTATTGCATGGATCCATGCAACTTTTAAGTTACCTTGTGGTTCAGCCACAGTAACCGGTCCCGTTTCTCCTGGTGGTCCTTCACCTGCAGCATTGACGGCACTCACTCGAAGTTTATAATCGGCACCCTCTCGGATTTCTTTGACTGTGTACTGACGGACCTTGATCATCTTCTCCGTGCAACGTGACCATTCGTTTGTTCCAACCAGCTGCTTATCAACAAAGTAGCCAACAATTTCCCCACCGCCATTGAAAGCTGGGGGTTCCCATTCTAGTTCAATAGTTGTAGAGCTTGTGTCGGTGACTCTTGGGACAGGTGGCCCAGGTGGAGCTAGAATGAATGTAGATACACAAATCAAAACTCCCAGAAGATTTTAAAATGCACAGTAGCTTACTCTATCCCACTTTTTTTCATAGCGCATTGCATGTAATATGGGGTAAGTATTGCTTTGTGAAACTTTTAAGCTATATGTACAAGATGTTTAAAATTTTACATTGCAACCTTAATATATGTCTGTAGGTATTTAATATTTTGCTTGTTTTTTTGTAAATTTAAGGTGTACAATATGATCTGATACATGCATATATTACAAAATGGTTACCACAATGTTAGTTAACACCTCCCTCCCCTTACATAATTAATTATTTTTTTTTGGTACTGATAACGTTCAAGATCTACTCTCTTAACAACTTTCAGGTATATAATATAGTACTTAATTAACTGGATGAAGTGACTTAATTATAGTCACCATGCTGTACCCCACTCTCTTCATAAGAAATTACTTACAGATTGGATCACGTGCTGTTTTGGGGTCTGAAGGCGGACTGAACTTTCCAGGTCCAGCTGCGTTTTCAGCACATACTCTGAAAACATAGGTGAGTCCTTCTAATAGGCCTTCTACATTGGTCTTCAAAGAATTCAGAAGATTTCTGTTGACACGAGACCAATGTGTACTATTAACCTCACGTTTTTCAAGCCAGTAACCCAAGATGGGGCTTCCATTATCTTTTGGTTCATTCCATTTCACTAGCATACTGTTGCTTGTAATGTCTTCTACAATGGGCTTATCGGGTGCATCAGGTGGTTCTGATAAAAAAAAATGGCATATTTGAATTAATTCTCTAGTATGACCTAAAAATTCAAGTTTATAAGCTACGATAATGAATATACCCTTGCATATGATAAAAGGCAAAATGTAGATGCTAAAAGAACCTTACCAAATGGATCTTTAGCTATAAATGGCTTTGAAACACATGGCGGTCCAGGCCCAAACCTATTTTCAGCTCTTACACGAAAGAGATACTCTTTCCCTTCAATCAGTTTTGTCACTGAATATTTGCAGTGTCTAAGTGTTGAAGTGACAATAATCCATTCTGAGTCAGGTTTTGTCTTGTCTTTCTTTTCCAAAGTGTAGTTTATAATTTCACTGCCACCATCATCAAGGGGTGGTTCCCATTTACAGAGGACGGAGTTCTTTCTAATATCTTCAAATACAAAGTTGATTGGTGGCCCTGGTGTATCTAATATTTCAAAAGATAGCAGTGATTAAAATTTTGTGTAGAAATGGTTGCAAAGGAAAATGTAAGTGTTAGCATGCTCCTTTAACATAAACTTCTGCTTTTTCTACATCTGTCTTTGTATGGCTAACAAATACCAAGGTGGGTTGATTTTGTTTACATAGCCAGCAGGAAAAATGGGACTGAGGATAACTTGCTGAAGCTATTTCCTACTTCTTTTATCCCCCTTCCCCACCTCCCCTGCCAAAACCCCTTTTTTAAGTTTTACTGAAACTCTTCATATAGACTTTCTTCCATTGAGAAGTGTAGTTTTACCTACGTACCTAGCACACAGACAGTACAAGGAGCTTTTGCGATACCATGGTCATTTTCAACTTTGATCATATACAGGCCATGGTCAGGTCGGAGAGAATCTCGGACACGTAGCTGAGATTCTCCCTTTTTACTGTTGTCGATACTCAAACGTTGTGTTAGAGGCAGGACAAATGGTTCTTCTTCTTGAACTTCACCCTTCCTCCTCCTAATTGTGGGTTCTACTCGCTTTTTAATTTCTTCTGGTGTAATAACTTTTTCATCCTTTAGCCACGTAATAGTCGGGTAAGGTGACCCAGAAATAGTTGCATCAAGTTCTATTTCATCACCTCGTTTCACTTCTAGGCTTGTTCTCATAATGACTTTTGGAGCATCTGTAATGATTAAAAACAATAATTGTTCTCAATTCTGATCAAAACATTGACAAAACATTATTCTCCTTGATTGTGCCGCGGGCAAACAGCAACCTCATTAAACAAAACTTACCAATAGGATCTACAGCTTTGGTTGGAGGAGTGGCTCGAGAAGGTTCACTAATACCAGCAGCATTTTCTGCTCGCACTCTGAACTGGTATTCCTTTCCCTCTTCGAGTCCTTTTGCTGTATAGGTCAGGACTGGTACTAGGTGTTCATTGCATCTCTTCCATTTGTCTTCACCCTTAGCAATCTTCTCTATGATGTAACCCATTATTTTGCTCCCTCCATCATACAAAGGTGGCTTCCATGTAATAGTCATTGCTTTAGCTGTAGGATTATGGACCTCAACATCTACAGGTGGATCAGGGGGTTCTGAACAATAAGGAAAAAAATGGTTAATATGTACCCATGCACAAACCCATCTTTTTTTAAGTAAAAAACTGCATATTAATTCCTAGCTATGTTACATCCATGCCCCAACTTACGCTTTGGATCTTGAGCAATGACCGGATTTTTCAGTTCAATATATTCGCCTCCACCAATCTTGTTGACAGCTTTAACACGGAAGAAGTATTCACCATTTGGTATGAGATCTTTTACAGTCCAAGACAGCTTGTTCTCACCAGACATGACTGGTATGTATGTCCTTCTCCCAGCCTCTCTGCGTTCCAGGACATAATGAAGGATTGGGCTTCCACCATCATATTCTGGAGGTTCCCAGGTTAATTTACAAGAACTCTTGGTCACGTCACTTGCTTTAATATCTTTGCATGGTCCAGGTAGGCCTATCAGAAATAAAGTGATAATTATTATTGTAATCTGAAAAGTCAGCATGTTAAAAGTACACTCTTTCTTTCTCTGAGACTATCCACCTGTTGGGTGGGATAATCTTTGATGTGCTGGAACGCCCCTCTGCCGCCTTATGCTGAAGGCTATTTAGCGTCATTGGCCCCAATTACTAAACATATGTAACTCCTCTGAGTTTTTGTTCTAAGTGAAAATCACCCCCACCCAATTTTTAAACATCATCTGTGTGGGAGGGGGCAGAAAGTATTACTAATCCTGGTGAGTACACTATGGAAAAATGCAAATACAATTAATAAATGAATATTGGCAATTTAAACATTCTTTGGGTATGCTGTATCTTTTATTTAGTACTTCACATGCCAATAATTACAACAGAAGTAAATTAGTTTAATCAGAGTTTAACTAGCAATTTCATTTCTATAATTACTTGTTTTCCAGATGATTTCTTTCCATATGAGAAGCAATTTAGTTTACAAATAGCCAACTCATGAAGCCCTTTATACTAACACTACAAAGTTAACTAATTTTCCCAATGTGTGAAGAATAATATCTTGTATTTCATCAAAGACTGATTACCTATGACTTTGACATTGATTGAGGCAGTTGCTGAGCCAAGCTTATTCTCTAGTGTAATGGTATAAACTCCAGCATCTGCATGGACACTCTTGGGAACTTCGAGGTGTGCAGAGATATGATCATTCTTCATTGTTAATCTGTCACTTGCTTTAACTTCTTTGCCATCTTTATGCCAACTAACAGTTGGAACTGGGACAGCTCTGAAGGGAACAGGAATTCTTAACTTTTCACCTTCAACAACAACAATGTCATGAGTCTCCATATCAATTGTTGGCTTGCCTGTAAGATATCCAAAAAGGAAAAAAAAGATATGTCAAAATGCAATGTATGATAAGCAAAGTCTGTTTTATTAATTGAAAGAAACTGTGTTCTTACAGTCTGGGTCTTTGGCAACCACATTTTCAGAGATTTCAGATGGCTCACTGACACCAACAGCATTGACAGCTCTCACTCTCAGAACATACTCCTTGTCAGGAACAACACCTTCTTCAACTTTGAATTTCAAGTCTTTAATTGGGCGAGAATTAACTCGCATCCATTTCTCAGTGCCTACCGGACACATTTCAACATGATATCCTATAATAGGACTTCCACCATTTTTCTCTGGAGGCTTCCAGGCAATGGCGATGTGCTTTCTCCCAGCATCAGTCACATGCAAATCAAGGGGAGGTGAAGGAGGACCTGAAAAAAGAGTGAAACATTCACATCCACAATCTCGTCATCAAGCTCTAGATGATATCCTTTGTTTAATTGACACTACTTACTTGTTGGATCTTCAATTGACAGGATTTCTGTGGGTTCGCTTGGGTGACCAACTCCAGCTTCATTTTCTGCCCGAACCTGAAACTGGACCTCTGTTCCTTCAATGACATCAGTTACTCTGAAGTTACAGTCAGGTCCTGAGGTCTTTCCAGCTTTCACCCAACGGGTACCTAACTTTTCTTTCTTCTCAATGATATATCTATTGAAATAAAGCAGTTCATTAGTGTTAATAGAGAAAATACAGTTAAGAATTTTCAGCTGAGTATAAATTATCCTTTGTAAATTAATTAAAATTCTACCTTTGTATTGGTCTTCCACCATCATTTTTAGGTGGTTCCCACTTCAGGTCAACATGTCGCTTGGTTACATCAACCACTGTCAGAGCATAGGGTGGTCCAGGGGTGGCTGGAAGCAAAACATTCAATAGTTAGAAAAAACAGAGGGAAAAATGATAATCCAGTACGAACAGTGTCACAAATATTAAGTTAGCATACTAAAGGTGTCTTTGGCCAGAACAGAGTCCTCAACTTCACAGTAGTCACTTTGTCCTATGGCATTTTCTGCAGCAACTCGGAACACATATAAAGAGCCCTCTGTCAGTGGGGTTACTGTGCACTTGGTGTCCTTGACAGTTGTGTCCACTGTTTGCCAGCCTTTTCGCCTCACATCTCTCTTTTCCACGATATAGTTGGTGATGGGGGACCCTCCGTCTTTCTCAGGAACTGTCCACTTGAGGTCTGCTGTATTTTTTGTGATATTAATAACTTCAAGCCAGCGAGGTGGTGATGGAGGATCTAAAGAAGAAAAAAAGAAAAATTCAATTTTTTTATTGTCCAATACTCAGTCTTCACTGAATTCTCTAGCAGTCACTAGGAAGTCACATAGCAATGATGAAGCAATCTAGTTATGAGTTTTTCATATTTTCTCATACTGTAGTTCTCAGACCTACGTTAGAGGAATTTATATACACTAAGCATCAAGAGTGACTTACACAGCTTTTCCCTGCAGAGCACAGGGTCACTGGGTTCGCTGGGCTCACTTTCCCCAGCCTTGTTCACAGCTCTAACTCGGAATGAGTATTCCTGCCCTTCCATGAGACCCTTGAGAAAATGCTGAGTGGTGGGAACACCTTCAGCCACTCGGACCCAGTCCTCCGTTCCAGTCTTTAGCATTTCAATGACATAAGACTCAATCTTTGCCCCTCCATCATGTTCTGGCTTTGTCCAATTCAACATCAATGATGTTTTGCCTACATCTTTCACAGTTGGTTTTCCAGGAGGCCATGGAGGATCTGCAAACCAATGAAATGAAACCATGATTTAGGTTTGTCAAAAAAGGAGTTAATATAAGCTTCAAAATGACCACATAAAAATATATAAACAATACCTATTGGATCCTTTATTAAGATTGGTTCAGTTGATCTGCTTGGTTTTCCAGGTCCGGCAAGATTTTCAGCCAACACACGGAATCTGTATTTTTTCTTATTGGTGAGACCTTTCACTCTGAATTAGGGACAAAGTATGAGTTGAATACCATGATAAGCAGAAGCCTCTATGTATTTTACATGGAAGGAACTAATTTATTTAAATTGTGAAAAACTGATTTGGAAATTTAACTGAAAATATTTCAATATAATTTTAAAATTGCCTTTTAACTTTCGATTTGATTGAATGTACTAATGTAATTCTAAGATCTATAAAAAATCATGATCATAATATACTGGAAGACCAAACACTTTGAAACTCACAGAAAGTTAATATTTTATAGTAGGAAATTAAGAAATGTGCCCTTGAATGGAATTTATATCATTTCTTAGATCATGTGGTAATACAAAATATAAGTACAAATAATTTAAAATGTTATGGTTAATATATAAGAATTTGTAATCAAAATGAATGCTTGAGAATTAAAAATTGTGTATACTGCTGTCTTAACACCTTGATGGAGATATTGGACATACCTATATGTTGTGTCCTTTATTGGCATTTTATTGCATCTAACCCATTTATCAGTATCAGGATCTAATCTCTCAACCCAGTATCCAGTGATTGGGCTTCCTCCATCATCGTCTGGCTCACACCATGTGAGAGTAACTGCATCCTTAGTGATATCAGAAGGTTCTAGGCGAGTTGGAGGTCCAGGTGGATCTATAGGTAGGATAACGATGTGTTATATGCCCTATATATAAATATGACACCCAAATCCAAGTTTGACACAAGTATCTTTTTAAAAATTTTTGGCCAACTTATTAAAGAGAAACTTACCAAATGGATATTTAGCTGTTACTGGAGTAGCCTGAACTGGTTCACCAACACCATACATGTTTTCTGCAGCAACTCTGAAGATGTATTCTTTGTTGGGTGTTAATTTGGTTGCCTTGTAGTTTGTATCCTTGACAGTTGATGAGAGCTTGTGCCACACTTCACTGTCAGTTGCTCTTCTCTCCACAACATAGTTTGTGATTTTAGATCCACCATCATCTCGTGGGGGGTTCCATGTTAGAAGACATGACTCATTGGTCACTTCTGTGATGTCAAAAGCAGCTGGTGGTCCAGGTTTGTCTGTGGATGACATTATACACTCAGGAAAAAATCATTTAAAAAATCATGTTTTATTTTTAAAAGTAACTGAAATGAGTCTGCGCATTTTTTAAATGATGGCCTCTCTTACCTAAGACGTTCACTTCTACCACAGCAGTGGCCCGACCACAGATGTTGACAGCCTCGATGATGTATGTGCCAGTGTCACTTCTCTTACTATCAATGATGGTCACTGTGGATTTTTTAGGAACATTTTCAATGGTGATTCTTTTGTCCTGCTTCAGAAGCATATCGGCTTTTGTCCAAGTTATTTTAGGTTCAGGTTTTCCAGTTACAGTGGCAGGAAGTTCAATTTTAGTTCCTGCTTTTACAGTGAGACCAGCAAGGAGCTTCACATCAAGGAAAATTTCTGGAGCCTCTGAAATTGGAAAAGATGATTTATAATGTTAGCAAGCTCAAACAAAATGAAAAGCAGAGGCCTGGTTAATAATACAAAAACCAAAAATAAATACCCTGTGTATCCACAGCCTGGATTTCATCTGTGGGTTTGCTTGGTTTGCTAGCACCTTGCCTGTTCAGGGCCTTCACGCGGTAGGCATACCATTTGCCTTCTTCAAGACCTGTTACTTCCATTCTATCAGAAAATAAAATGGTATATTTTACTATAATGCACACAACCTGTTTTATATGATCTTTCTAAAATTCATACCTTCTCTTCGTATAACACTATTTATTCCTTAAATTAATTCTGGATTGCTTCAGTATTATAACTAATGAACACCTTGGGTAGGGGATAAGTTCAGTAGCACTCTTTAAAGTCGGACAAGCACACCAGAGGAATTATCAATGAAAAAAACTAATAGATTTTCTAAAAGAAAAACACTAATTTTAGTAAGATGAAACATTTACTCTTGTGTCAAATAATTATAAAAACCTACTCTGTGCACTTGTTGGAATGAGCACTGGGTGTTGTATGTAAGCCAATTTGACAACAGATTATATTAAAAACAAACAAAAACCCTACTTTGTGTCTGCAACTGGTTCCCCACAGGCAACCCATCGATCCGAACCACGTGGACATTTTTCAACTATATATCCTTTGATGCGTGAACCACCATCATATTTAGGTGGATCCCATGTTAGGAAGATGCTGTTGGCTGTTCTATCTCTCCATTTAACGTTCTCTGGTGGGTCAGGTACCGCTATAAACATTTTAAAGAGAGTCAGTGTTAGATAGGCCATCTATGAAATCTCCATATTGCCTGCCCCTGCCGTTCCCCCATAAATTCGACTCCTGGTCTCAAAGCAAAAAAAGGTAACAAGAGGCTCCATAAGCAACCATCAAGAATGTACTCACTTGCAGGAGCTGACATATTTACAGGTTCATCAACATAAGCAGGTTCTCCTGGGCCACACTTGTTACGAGCACAGACTTTAAATAAATATTCTTTCCCTTGAACAAGATCAGGAACTGTGAATTCTAGGTCAGGCACAAAGTCCATAACCTGGGACAAAGAAATATAATTACTCGTTTCTCAAAAGCCTGAGTCAAAGATTTTTACGACAAGCAGTGATACAAATGGAAAATTTTTTTAATGGTAAGGGTTATTAATTTTACACTAGGGAAAAATTTGCAGAGTAAGACACAATATTTGAACCTTATATTAAGGTGAGACTTTCATAACTTATACACATTAAAAAGGTGTCAAATAAGGTATTGGTTCTTTCCACCAGCTTGGTTATTAGAAATATGCTTTTAAATCAAGGTAAAAAACAATAATGAGAAATGAATAAATAACAGTAATAAACTGAAGAGAAAACAAATGGTAGATTGGGCCAACTAAGATAATCTAGTGGAGTGAGAAGTTTGATGACCAGGGAGTTAAATACTTAGTGTCCTTAGAATGGCTGATCGTTTCATAGGGCACACTGGATACTCATCAGGTACCAAGTGAATAGGTAATTTTATTTTTTAGCAAACAGTAGAAAATTTGGTAAGGCACAAAATAAGGTAGTTATACCAAATCTTGGTTGAACTACCTCAAGAAGCATTAGCATCAAGGCATTTAAGAGAAGTTTTTGGGTCTTTTTCAGCAAGGTAAATTTAAACCATGTAAACTGTGCATGGCATCCCAGCATTCTGGGATTCCCCCCACTCTTTTTTCTGTGAGTTGCATTGCTGCTCAAAACTCACTTTAGTCCATGTTTTCCGGCTGACTTCTCGCTTTTCAACAACATATCCAGTTAATGGACTCCCTCCATCATCATCTGGTGGTTCCCAAGTCAAATGTACTGAGTCCTTGGTTATCTCATCAAATTTCAGTTCTTTGGGTGCACTTGGGCGAGCTGAAAAAAAAGGTAGTCCAAAATCAATATCGGTAATAGATTGAACCAATATTTGTTAATACTGTCAAATCACCATATGTAACAAAAGTTTAGTTCCTTACCAATCACATTGACGTCAATTTCCCCAGAAATTGCTTTTACGGGATTTTCTAATTTCAGTGTATAAATGCCCTTGTCTGGACGTTCACTTGGAGAAATGACAAGTTCAGCATAGGCAGATAAGGTTTTCATTTTCACACGGTCCCCTGCTTCTAGTACTTTATCTCCAAAAGACCAGGTTGCAGTTGGCCTTGGATAGCCTGTACTTGGAACCAGGATCTTGATAGGATTCGGGACAATAACTTCTAGACCATCTTTAAACGCACTTAAGTCCATTGTTGGTTCAGCTACCAAAAAGAAAAATTAATGAGTCTCCAGCACTATATTTAAGGCTATTAAGCTATATTAAGCTATTAAATCTAAAAATAAAATATCCACTTACCAAATGCATCATCAGCAGTTAGAGGACCAAGAATTTCAGATGGATCTGAAACACCAGCTTCATTTTCTGCAGATACTCGATATAAATATTTATTTCCTTTTTGTAATCCAGTAACCTAAAGTATGAATCAATAGTTGTAAGAAAAATACACACACACACACACACATACATTTAAGTCCATGATCATACATTGAATATTTTTTTTAGATATAAGCTCCCTACCTTGTAAGTCAGTTCAGGGACAAGTTTCATATTGCAACGAATCCAATTATCTTTTCCTTCTTCACATCGCTCAATTATATAACCCAATATTGGACTTCCTCCATCTTTCAGAGGAGGTTCCCATGTGAGCTGAACTGATGACTGAGTCTGATCTGAGGATTTTAGGTTCACAGGAGGACTTGGTCTCTCTGGAATGGAAGAAAGAGTTGGAACATACCATTGAATTCAGTAACAGTTTGTTAAGATAACGTGTAACCATTGCTATCATCTGCATTAAAATAGCAGGTTTACTGAATTCACTGAGTAAAAGTAGGCACAGCCTGGATTTCTATGATAGGCACAGCCTGGATTTCTATGATTTTGCTCACATCTTTCTGATGTTCTATCTTTTCATTAACTCCAATTTATTTTAATTAATAGACTTAATTTATGGATTTCATGAAGTAATTATTTCCTTGTTTTGATGAGCTTACCAATTGGATCAGCAACTTTGACAAAAGGTGTGGCTGCACTTGGTTTTCCAACTCCAATGCGGTTTTGGGCTCTGACCCGGAAACTATACTCCTGTCCTTCTACCACATCAGTGACAGTTGCAGATAGATCTTCAGCTCTTACTGTCATGGCAGTGTCCCATCTGATAGAAGTCTTGTCTCTCAATTCAATAACGTAGTTTGTGATCACAGCTCCTCCATCATACTCTGGCGGTTCCCATGTCAGTGAAACCCCAAATCTATTTATGTCAGTGATGGTTACATTCAAAGGAGGGCCTGGAACGTCTGGATTTCATCAAAGAAGAAAACATAGGTTTCGGGTTAAATCAGAGATAAAAGCAAAGATAAGCTAGTTTGCAATTTACTTAAAAACTTCTTACCATATTTACTCCTTGCTTCTACAGGATTGTCAGTTTCTACTGGTTCACCAGTGCCAACTCTGTTTCTTGCACTGACACGGAACAGGTACTCAACTCCGCCTTTCTGTAGTCCAGTGACAGTGAACTCACAACTATCTGCACGGTCAGTGGCCAGAACCCAGGTCTTTCTTTTGATGTCACGTCTTTCAACAACATAACCTATGATTTTGCTTCCGCCATCAGTTAATGGTTCTTCCCAACCAAGGCTTACTTCACCATCAAATGTTTCTGTCACTTCTAAGTTGCGAACTGGCCCTGGAACATCTGAAATGCACATATACAAATTTTTTTAGTGTGCTGTCATGCTTTTAATTGTGCTTTGCCAATCAAGTCCCAAGTGATTTAAGGGCTTACCAATAACTTTTAAATTGATGAATGCTTCTGCTTTTCCATGTTTGTTCTGAAGCACAATTTTATACCTTCCTTTGTCTCCTTTCTTAGCTTCTAAAATTCTGAAAGAAGTTTGTTCAGCTGTAGTATCAACAGTTTTTGAAGACAGAGCTTCATTTTCTTTAAACCACTCGGCTTCTGCTTTAGGGTAGGCATCATAGGGCACCACCATTGTCAGAGGCTGGCCAACATCAACCACAAGATCTTGATCGCCTGTCTTGATTTTAGGTGCAGCTGGTGAGAAAAATAACACGTGAATGCTTTTGACTTATATGTTGTAGTCCAGTTACACCATAGCTTCTTTACTATGCATTTGTTAGCAAATATCAGTGATACAACCTTGGAAATATATCACAGTAACTTTCTAGCACAGAACACTGACTGACTTAGAGTTCTCATGGCTTATTTTGCAAATTGTCAGACTTGAAAACAGAGGATTAAGGATGATTTTTATATCATCCATAAAATCTCCATTCTTTGCCAAAATTAATAATGGAGAACTAAACATAGTACAAAACATGTTTGTTTTTGTGAAGTGGGCGTGTCATACTTAGGGATAAACCAGACAAACTACCTAGGTACAAGAGGAACACTAATGGCTTTTTCATAATGTCAACCAATAAGGATGCCTTGGAAGCTTGAATCAGGATGAAAACAGACCTAAGAGGCTCCATGGGGTTTGGAAAATAGAAGAAACCTGAGTTTGCCCTAAGTCCAGGTTTTTGGGGATGACTTTCAAGGTACTATGTCAATTCTAGGTACTAATGAACAGCCACCATGTGCCAGGAACTGTTCAAGGTTCTGGCAAGTAAAGAAAAATGCTATCAATTACCTCTTACTCAGGACACCCTTGTGGTAAGAGAAATTAGAATAGTCACATGTGGGTGGAGCCTAACAGAAATTAAAGGCTTTCACAGGCATTACCTCATTAATTGCAAAATCTGAAACTTACAATGCATCTGTGATATTGTGAGGATATTTGAAAATAAAAGAAAGGCATTTACCTGCCAGTTCAAGCTTAGCTCTGGCTTCTTTGTCTTTGGCAATAAATCTGTATTCACCCTGGTCACGAGGTTGAATATTACAAATCTGTAACCTGTGTATCTTTCCTTCACTCATCATCTGATGTTTGTCACCCTGAACAACAACCATGTTATTTCTTAGCCACTGGACTTCCACCTTATCTTTGTTGAGCTCAGCCAAAAAGACAACATCAGCACCAGGGGCTTCAAGAATATCTTGGGGAGGCCTGATGATCTCAACAGGGATTTCTGAAAAAAATGCAAAATGAATACAAACATGTTCATATTTGGGTTCACAACCTTTAAAAACTGGTGCTAATATTAAAATTGTCCTTTCACTCAGTGTGTACCTTCCACAAAAAGTCTAGCTCGAGATTTTCTGTCTTCTACTCCACAAGCATATTCACATTCATCATCCAGCCTGCAATCTTTGATAATGAGTCGGTGTATACTTCCATCTTTTTCAAATTTGTATCTAAGAGAAGAGATTGAATTATTGGTTAGCTTGCATAATGATCACTAAATTGTCAAATGTGTAATAGTTACAGAAATAGAGATTAAGAAGCTTCCACTTACTTTTTGCCTTCTTTGATTTCTCTCCCATTTCTGTACCATTTCACATTTGCTTTCTCTCTGGACAGCTGGCAGGAGAAGACTGCATCATCAAACTCAGTGACTGTCTGGTCTTCTAAGTGTTCTACAAATTCTGTCGGGGCTTCTATGATCAGAAGCTCAGCAACAGATTTATCTTGTCCAGCAGTAACAATGTATTCACCCTCATCTGGGAAGCCACAGTCTTTAATGATTAGAGAGTGTTTATATTTATCAATTCTGTATAAAACACGGTTGTCGAAAGCCACCTCTTCTCCATTTTTGGTCCACTTCAGTGTTACGTTGAGACGATTCACCTTGCACCAGAATGTGACAGATTTCTTCTCCATTGTTTCAATATCTTTAAGAGGCTCAATAATCCTAAGGTCTTCCTCTGTTATAAAGGAGAAGAATAATGTTGATTTTAACTATTTTCATAATAGACATTGACTTAAAAACTCCTTAATGCCACATAAGTGACTTACCTTCTACTATCAGATTAGCTGCACTCTTAACATTTTCACCTCTGTGATTGGTCAGAGACACACTATAGTTGGCTTGGTCATCTAATCGTGCGTCTCTAATTCGGAGTGTGTAAACCAGGTCTTTTTGGAGAATAATGTATTTTGAACTATCAAAGATGGCCTCTTCATTTCTGAACCATTTGGCTTTGGCACCTTCTGTATTGACTTCACAGTTGAAGATGACTTCCTGTTGTTCCTTTACACGGGTGTCCTTAAGAGGAACTACGATCCTGAGTTTTTCTGAAAGCAACCAACAATTCTCATAGTATGAAGAAGGACCAAGGTGGTAGAGACAAACATAAGTAAACCCAAGGAACAAAACAAACTTACCAATTACTGTCAAGTGAGCTGCTGCTCTGGCGGCCCCAACCATGACTACATAAGTGCCCATGTCTTGTAATGTGGCATCTTTCACAACTAGGATCCTCTTTTTGCCATCAGCAATAATGTCATATTTGTCTCCAGATTCAAGTGTCTTATCATCCCTCTTCCACTGGACTTCAAAGCTTTCCTTTGATATAGAGCAGACAAATTCGGCCTTTTCTCCTTCAAGTATTTCAAGATTTTGAGGCTTTGAGATAAATTCAGCAGCAAGTTCTGGAAAGAAGCGGTTGTGAGGTATTAAAAACTTCAGCATTTGCACCTTAAATACATCAAGTATGAATTCTTAGAATATTATTTATTGTGATTTTCATACCATGTACTTTGACTTTGCCATCAGTTCGAGAACTTGGGAGTCGGCAGTTGTAGTTGCCAGCATCCTCAAGGTGAGCGTTCTGAATGATCAGGATTCTCTTTCGTCCATCCGTAAGTATTTCATACCTTCCTGTTTCAATGATCTCTTCATCCCCTTTGTACCAAATCACTTCTGCTCCAGGCTTGGAGACTTCACAAACCAGCTTTATAGTGTCTGTTTCACTAACTTCAACGTTGCTAAGATTTTTTGTAAAGACAGCTTCTTCTTCTACAAGAATAACAAGAACATTGAGTTAAACCGAATTTTTTTTTTTCTTGAAACGTATACCTCTCCAAAGAAAGACTTTATTCTTACCTAGTACGGTCAGCATGCCAGAAGTTCTTGCTGTCCTTACTTCACAGGAATATTCTGCCTCATCATTCAGTAGACATTTGTTGATGACAAGAATGCGCACTGCTCCCTTAGATATGATGTCATATTTTTTGCCCTTTTTAATTTCAGCACCATCTTTAAACCAGTGAACCTATATTTAAGGTAAATAGATACTTTTCTCAGGTTTTTTTTTTTTTTTTTTTTTTTGGTTCCTTCACATATGTGTCCTTAAGAGGAACTAGGATTCTGAGTTTTTTTGAAAACAACAAAACTATGGTGTAAAGAAGAACCAAAGTGGTAAATGCAAATACAACCTAAACCCAAAAGGACAAGAAGAAATTTCTTCAGTTATTGTTAAGTGAACTATTATCAGTTATTAAAGATAATAGGATCATGTAAGTTGAGAGTCACAGAGGGTTTTAGATATCATGCACACTAACTCTTTGTTTTCAGGATGTGTGAACTGAGACAACAGTAGTAAATGAGGCATGAAATTGCAGATATTTATTCTTAGCCTAAGAAAATAGCAATTCCATATGGCCCAAACCAATAATATCTGAGTCTCCTGATTGTGAGTCCATTGTTTGTCAAGTAATAGTAAATGAATAATACTAAAAAGAAAACAATAAAATCAAGTATGTATGTCATACCAAAGTGACAATCTTTAATTTAAAAGTAAAGTGATTATCAGAGGTAAGTTTGATTCACTCTTTTTTTTTTTTTTTTTTCCATTTTGGCTAGACTAAAAGTAAAGGCATATGACAATACAAGATAGCAACCATACAATCACAGACCTTAGCATTTTCTCGGGAAATTTCACACTCAAACCGAGCCATTTCTTTTTCTTTAACTTGAAGATCAGTGAGTGGTCTTAAGAATTCCACATGAGGAGCTGTAAGAGAAGGTCATCAGAATTCAAAATGAGACTTCTAGAATTTACTCTAACATTACTGTGGTGCATATTAAGATAAAGTTAGTCTTTTGCAGGACCTTTCCATTTTAATAGGTTACAACAGATTTTGAAAGCACTTGGAGCTGCCATTCAGGTATGATACTTTGCTTTTATTTTTTACATATCTCTGTAGTTTTCATGAAATTATATTGCATGCTACATGTTCAACTCATTATATATCTATATCTGTTATCTATCAATCAATAATGAACTCAGTTCTTCTGAATAACTGAAAGAAAAATTCCCATTGATACTCTTCCAGAGTTGAAAGTTGATATTGTCGAAGGAAACACCGGTAGCAAAGAAACATTATTTTATTTAAGGCAGGCAACGTAATCTTTAAGAAATTAGCAGAATTCAATGATAATGCAGCTTGAAGTGCTATTACTAGTCTTGTCTATGGCTAAGAGGCATGAGTCAGTCTGCAATTGAAGTCACACACACTTAGCTTTTTTTGTTTTCTTTCATCTTCAAAGATGTTCACACATAAGACAGGCATGAAATCTATTAGTGCAACAAAGCAATGTGTTTTGTATGGGAGGGTAATTTGGTTTTTCACATCTCTTGTTTCATTTATCTCCAGAATTAAGTCAGCAAATGTATAGGATCAGAGAGCTGCCCTTTGCCCCTCCTTCTTTTAGGGCTCCTTGTGAGTCCTCCCAAGGATGATTGTTCTTGATCAGTGAAATTCTGGGACACAAATGCTGGCCAATAGGTTTGAAGACATGCTCAGTGTGGCTGAGCTTTCTTGGAGTGGTGACAAAACAGATGACAAAGGGAAGAAGGAGACCCAAGAAACTACTCTGTCATAAGCTAAAGCAGAACAACCACAAAGTGGAAAGAATAAAACAATACAAGATACATGGAAGCACAATCAAAGCCACTATTTTGTAGCTGTTGACAGATGAGAAGCAACTAAACTAAACAACAGCAATTGCACAAAAATATACATTGAAAATGTTATCACCAGACAAATGAATGAATGAAGAAAATGAACTAGCATGTGACATTTGGAAAAGAGATGCTGTATTTTTCACCAGAGGAAGAAGTAATGTTAACAACCATTAGATTCCTCTTCATTCACAGGACTCCAAGAATCCAGGCTTTGCTCCTTCTTATTATCCTTTCTTATTTTCAGAGATAGTATTATGTGAGTGGGCTATGTCATATTACAGCAGACCTTAGCGTGCTCCTACTCAAACTGAAATTTCGTACTCATTTTCTAGTTGTTCCTGACATCTGAGAATTCATTCTTTCCAAGTAGAAATTGCTTTCCTTTCTTTTCTTTTCTTTCTTTTCTTTCTTTCTCTTTCTTTCTTTCTTT
This sequence comes from Panthera leo, assembly GCF_018350215.1. Taxonomy (NCBI): domain Eukaryota; kingdom Metazoa; phylum Chordata; class Mammalia; order Carnivora; family Felidae; genus Panthera; species Panthera leo. The sequence continues at coordinate 165,688,436 of NC_056686.1, forward strand.
CTTTCTTTCTTTCTTTCTTTCTTTCTTTCTTTCTTTCTTTCTTCTCTTTCTTTCCCTTTTTTTTTTTTTAAATCATGACTCCTTTCTTGTCTCTTTCATTCAATTTGTCCTTATCTGTTTCAGAATATTCCTACAGTAGCCTTACCCCCTGGTCAGAAACATAGTGAAAGTGATCGATATGTCCTTATCAGACTAGATGTAATAGAACTTTTCTTTCCTTTTTTTTTTTTTTAAACACATAAAGATCATGTTAGGTCAGTATCGATACCATAAGTTGCCAAGAAATGCAGTTAGGCCAAGAAGGGCATGCAAAAAGTGCTGGTTTTTTTGTTGTTATCAAAGAGTTGCAAATGAAAAGTCCCATGTCAGAAGAATACTTACGCACGACATTCAGGTTACAGGAAGTCTTAAAATCCTTAGCATCACAAGTGTATGTTTTAATATCTTCTGGGGTACAGCCATGTATAATAAGTTTTCTGACCCTGCCATCAGCAACAATTTCATACTTCTTGCTTTTGAGGATTTCTGTCCCATTTTTGAACCATTTCACCTTAGCATTTTCTCTGGATACTTCACATTCCAATACTGCGGTGGCTTCTTCTTCGACCGTCTGGTCCTCAAGAGGCTTAGTGAACTCAACGGGGGGTTCTGAAAGAATCACACTAATTAGCCAAGGTATTTCTCCTTTCCTTCTCCAAGAGTTTGAGCACCTCCTCAACTTTCTTCTGATATCGCCAGAGCTTTTCCTGTTTTTCAATTTCATTTGCAAGTTTTGATTCCACTTGGATGGTTTCCTCTAATAATGATGTTTCACCATTATTTGTACATACAGAGGAAAGGTGTTGTTTTAAAAAGTATGAAACATCAAGGAAATAATGGCCAAATCTTGATTAATGAAGTGATAGATACCTAGTTTGATAATAATTCTTCCTCTAGCCATTTATTGAATGCAACATAAACAGTTGGGAGGAAGTAAAACACATTCTAGTCCATTTTGACTTTTTTTTTTTCTTTTACAGTCTGTGACCTAATTTGTTAGGCCAAAAAATAAAATTTGGATCTTTGGTGGATTTTAATGATCTATGGAACTAATCATAAAAAGAAAATTGAGAGTTGACATTATTTATGAACCTCCACATTATACCACGTTTTTGAAAATAAACCTTGTAATTACCTTTCACAAAGAGGTTGGCATGAGTTTTGAAATCTTTTGCTCTCAGTTGGACTTCTCCAGCATCTTCTAACTTTACATCCCTCAGAGTAAGTGTATGAACTCTTCCTTCTGAACGTGGGACCACCTATTTTTTTTTTTTGAAAAAAGTGCAGTTTAAGACTATATGAAATAGCAATTCTCTCTCTCTCTCTCTCTCTCTCTATATATATATATATATATATATATATATATTTAATTCACTTAGTCAACAGTTTAGAATAGTGCTTTCCAAGTTGTTTTATAATCATATATACAGCACATATGCCTTTGAAAATGATTTTAACCAGTAGTTTGGAATCTTTTAAGGAAGTTTTAGGCTTTCATAGTTGCCTTACATAATTACTAGGTGGCCTTTTATGTTGAAATGCCTAGGAAATTTTCTGTTTATACTTATGTGTATATATTTATATAGATAAATATTTTCATCCATTCTGCCACTGAGCCTTTATATATATATATATATATATATATATATATATATATATATACATATACACACACACATATGTATATATATGTATATGTGTATATGTATATATGTATATATATGTATGTATATATGTATATGTATATATATATATATATATGAACTTAGAGAAGCTAAATAATTAAAGGAAAGGAAAAAATTAATTCACAATCCTGTGATCTTAGACTATCAAGACAAATACTGCCATTGCTGTTAATATTTGGATGCTAAATTCTTGTTGTAAATGCAACCTTTGATGGTTTGAGGAAGAAGTCTGTAGGAAAATGAATTGTCCAAAAAGAATACACCACCTTGATATGGACTGCCATTAGGTCCCATAAATGTGGCTTATACAATTGGAAATCAGGCTACAGACAGGGCCATCCTGACAGTAATCACAATACGACAATCAGAGTTTCTTCTATGAAAGTCTGTGAGATGCTGTGCCCTGTCATTGGGATTCATTCTGCACCACTTAAGAGTTCATTTAGAGTTACGAATAATGTAAACATTTTTTTACCAGTGAAACTATTTATTATGCTGGTGTGAATGAAAGAGTCAGGAATAAAGTTTCATATGAAGATTTTTCTTAATTAAGAGCTGGGCATGGCTATTAATAAAACTACCTTAATAATTGAGAACAGGTCAAAGACATAATAAGGGAAAACAAACAGATAGGAGAAGGTAATTCAGATATGTCTTAATAACATAGCTACTTATTCAACATGGTGCTTGAATGGGAAAAAATTGTTTTTGTAATGATGTTTCAATATAAATTTGAATATAAATTTTGTACTGTGTGTTAGGCTATTCTTTTAAAGTATTTCAGATCCCAACCCATCCACAGATATAGCTTCTCTGTTTACACATTATTTTATCATTTAAATTCCTCTGAGGATACTTTAGAATACTCTGTTACCAAGAACTTGTCTCAGAACACAGTAGTTCTCAATACGTAACTCATATACAGTGTACTTTGATTATGTTAAAAAAGGAAAAACTAAGCTGATGATTTTGTGGCGGTTTCTGTTTCCATGGATAATATTAGAGATTATCCTTTTACAATATTGTTAACCTTTAGTAGGTGCATATTGCTGTAATAGGCATTATGACTCTGACCATGCTGTTAAAGTTTAAATACATAATTATCAAAGGCCCAGTTAGGACTAGTAGTGCCTTCCTGCACTAATGGCCAAGGTGGGGCAGGAAACACAACTGTTTTTTCTATAAAATGTTTTCTTTCTTTCTTTTTTTTTTAAGTGATTTATTTTGAGAGAGAGAGTGAGCAAGTGAGCAGGGGAGGGGCAGAGGGAGAGAGAATACCAAGCAGGCTCTACACTCAGCGCAGAGCCCAACACAGGGCTCAGTCTCATGACCAGGAGATCATGATCTGATCCAATATCAAGAGATGGACACTTAACCAACTAAGCCACCCAGGCACCCCTAAATTTTTTTTTTTTTTTTTTTTTTGATTTTCTATTTCAATCACCTGTATTTGGTTTGTGTAGTTTTGGAGGCTAAACATTTTGCAAACTGAAAATGAAAGGCCTGAATTAAATTGAAACAAAATCTGCAAAATGTAATAAAATGACTTTATGACTTCACAGTTTATATTTAAGTTCTTTTAAAAAAGAGACATATAAGGGGCGCCTGGGTGGCTCAGTTAAGCGTCTGACTCACAGCTTGTGAGTTCAATTCCCGCATCAGGCTCTGCGCTGACAGCTCAGAGCCTGGAGCCTGCTTCGGATTCTGCGTCTCCCTCTCTCTCTCTGCCCCTCCCCTGTTCACACTCTGTCTCTCTCTCTCAAAAAATAAATAAACATTAAAAAAAGTTTTTTTTTATAAAGAGACATGTAAGTAATTTAAGAGCAAGTTCATAAACAGCTGAAGTATTTTGGGTGGCTAAAATAAAGGATTAAAATTCCTATGCCAAGAGAGACACAAAGAAGCCCTAGAGAATTATAGTAAGGTGATCTCTTTTATTCCCAGAAAAAAGTTTAGTGACTATATACATGTATGTATGTGTATATATATATATACTATATAAAATCTTTTTTTAATAAAAGAAATGTGGATACATTTTTTAGGAATCTACATTTCAAAATAAAATAGTAGAGCTTTTACATTAGAACTAATGCGAACTGATCTGTTAATAAAACAAAGCTCTTAATTTGACCAAAAAATACTTAGTAGCAAAAGTATAATATCATTTGTCCTTAAGCAGTGTTCCTATATTCAAATCATGAGTTTACAGATATAGAAAGGATCTTGAAAAGGCAACCAATTCTCTGCATTTGGACATGAAAGCAATGAGACTACACGTATTAGGACAAATGTACATTTCAAAAAAAAAAGAGCAAACTTGAAGGTGGACATGACTCCTTCACCCAGTTCAGTATTTAGAAGACCTCACTGTAGGGAAAGTTTCCTCATATATACCTTAATTCTCATACGGTCATTTGAACGTACAGCTGTTTTTTCTGTCCTTAGCAAAAAAAGGAGACCGACTAATCATTACTGTCTGTGTAACAAGCAGACTTTGTCTCCCCAGTGACTGTTAACAGAATTCTCCTTTAATGACTTTGATAGAATACATGATTTTTTGTTTGTTTTACTATTTATTTACTATTTTTACTATTTTACTATTTACTGTTATTCAAATGCATTTGCCTTCTTATTACTTCAGTCAACCTTGTGACTCTGTTAAACTGAATCCTTTTTGAATTATTTGCCTTCACACCTTTGAAGTTTGATTTGCATTGAAGCTTTGCTGTCACATTCGATATTATTTTTTAAATATTGAAAAAAAATGTCATAGAACAATGTACTTCCCTGTGCTTTATTTCTAACCCATTTTGGACATTTTCTAAAAGTTTTATTCTAAGAACTCAAAATTAATGAAGAATTATCAGGATAACATAAACACACTGTTTTGGGGGGCAGAATATATAGCTCAATTTAGGTAAATGGTAGTTTAGGTCTATCTGAACAGTCACCTCAGTTTTTACTTACAGTGAAAATTTGGGACATAGAAGTGCTAACACTGAGAGTTGGTTATTTCCTAAAACTTAATGTGTATTTGCTCACATATGTGGATAACCTCTGAGCCCTCTTTCTTGTCACAACTGTCAGCTGCACTGTAAATAGTCCACTTGGCATTCCAGAATTTGCACAGCTCAGAACACTTGAGGGTTAAAAATAGCTTTGGAGAAATGCTTGAAGAGCAAGTCTACTCAGAAGTTATCTCAACCACTTGATCAACTGCCTGAAATGGAATTTCCATCTTCTCCTCTTAATCCCCTTATATGCAGAGCACTAGAGAACACGGAGAGAATTAGTCACAAAACTTAATGTGGGCTGTTGTTGCAAGGCGTCCAATCAAAAGGCCTTTTTGATCCCTCTTGTCTTCCAGTTAATCAAACAAACTAGTACTAATAGCTAATGAGCATTTGCCTTCTCCTCAAAAAACTAAAACCTTATTGTATTTAAAACTTTTATTTCCATTTCAATAAAAATACCAACAGATTAAATCCAACAATGATGTGAAGAATCTGCTTTTCAATTTAAGCAGAAATCAGGCTAGAGTAGGTAAGAGAAAGGGAAAGGAAGAGGAAGGGACATAAGAGCAAAGAACAAGGAACATCCGAGTGAAGTTGGAGAACATGAGAGAAAGAGAAGAGCAGGACATGGCAAGGCGCCCGCCTTTTACCTGATCGCTGGGCTCGAGTTTCTTCCCTTTGAGATACCATTCCACTGGGATATCCTCATAAGAGAGCTCACAGTCAAAGGTGGCTGTTTCCCCTGCAGTCACTGTGACATCCTTCAGAGGTCTCAGAAGACCAATTACTCGTGCTTGGCGAGAAGAAGGAAACAGCTCAGGATCACTCATTTTGTAATTCCAAAAGCATAAATACACTTAGTTATTCATCTCCATGGTTGCTTTCTTCAAGAAGGAAAGAGCCAGGGGACTGGCCACTATTTTAACTCGCATGTGAACGTGGCCCCTCAGTGCTGAGAAGGGGAGAGCTGGTGGCCGGACAGTGGGTATTTGTAGGGGCCCTTTCGTTCTGATATCCAAGGTCAGCAAGAAATCTGCGCTGCATCTGTCTCTCTGCCAGGCATCAAGTTCCTCTTGCTACATGTGGTATGTGACTTCCAAAATAACTAAGACTGTGATTGGGAGAGGACGAGGAGCCCTCAATCACATAGCCTGTCCATATCCATCAAACACTTTGCACCTTCCAAAAATGTTAGCCCAAGCACCCTGCCTCCCTTCTTCAGTCTGAGATGCCCACACAGCCAAGTTTTTCTGTAGTGCTGCAGTTGTAACAGCCACGGGGGTATGTGGTCTTCAAGAGTTCTGAGTTAGATTCTTATTGCATGCATTGCGACTTTGAATGGAAGGATTACACAGTAAGAGAATCTGACTCACTTATTTTTATTTTGTTCCAATGGCCAGCAAGGTCAATGAAATGTCCAAAACTTTGGAAATGGAACCATGTGTGTGTTAGGATGTCAAGAAAGCCAGTGTCTGTACCTTAATAATGTTTTCTAATTAATTAAATAATTCCAATTAATTGCATGCACATTCATTTTCTGCAAAAGTACATCCTTCCTTTTCAGCAGAAACACCTATTACTTACGTTTCACTCGGAGGTGGGCACTAGATTTAGCATTGGCAGCTTGGAAATCCACCCCGCCTGTCTGGTCCAGGCGGCAGTTGTGCAAAATAAGGAAGTGCACTTTGCCTTCTTCCTTGATCTCACAATCCTGTGCCAAAAGAGAAAAAAGGTTTCACAGGAAATAAGCTTTGGTATTTTTTCTGAGACTATCAGAGCTTAAGGAATGTTACAAATAACTAGTGACAAGACTTGATGTAATTTGAGCTCTTTTTCATGAAATAAAGCTTACAGGAAATATCAAGAAAGCGAACTTTCTTTTATCTGTAGAATTCTGAACCAACTAGCAGCATCACAGAATATCTACAACCTATACCACTATGCTGGATCAAAAAGAATGCACGATTTGTGTGGATCTGTAGATCCTAATCTCTCTCTTTAGGTCTGATAGAGAACCTGATAGCATGTTTTAAATGCCCTGCATGCATTCTGACTTGTTGCCTGTCCTTTTTTATTTCACACAGCTCCTCTAGGTGTTGACAAGTTCAGAAATAGCCTTACAGGTGTTTGGAGTAGTGCCTCTCCCTTGAGTTTCCAGTTGGCATGGATGTCCTCTTCAGAGATTTCAGTTTCAAAGCGGGCCGTCTCAGTCTCCATCACCTCTACGCTGTGCAGGGGTCGCACCATTTTGATCTCCCGATCTAGAAAAGTGAAGGGTCAGCATGCGTCATTAGCCTCGGGCAGAAATAACCCCAATCAGCTTCAAGAGTCAAACTCATGGAAATTCCTTACCTTCAATGTTGAGCTTTCCTGAGGTCTTATCTGTCCCACAGTCACAGGTATACTGTCCAATATCTGATTTCAAGGCTTTCTTTAGGATTAATATGCGCTTCTTGCCATCTGCCTTGATAATAGCATTTTTAGATGGTTTTATTTCTTTGCCATCCTTAAACCATGTCACTGGTGCATCTGCTTTGCTGATTTCACACTGTAGAACCACTTCATCTTTCTCTACGGCAGTGTAGTCTTGAAGCTTTCCGGTAAAGTATGGATCTCCCTCTGCAAGTAAAGTATAAGTGAAAACATTCCATTAACCACTGAAGAAATGCGGTCCCTTGGAAAGTTTAAGAAGCAGCTCACAGTTCTGGGCATAGTTTAAAACTGTACCCAGCTTTTGCTTATTTGACATGCTTATGTTCAGAAGTTGTCTAAAGGTTAGAAAGGGAATCAATGCATGTGATCTGTCAAGATCTAATCCATCTATATTTTAAAGTATGTTATTAATAGTGGTTTGAAAGACACTATGAAATTTAGCTTCAAATATGATTATGTGTTCCTTCATTGCTCGGCTAAATTTCTAATTCCTTAGCAAATCTATTACCTCTAGTTTACCTTTAAGCTTTCGGATTCATGTTATTAGTTTTTCTTATATCAATCAATAGTTCACCTGTAATAGTTTCTACATGTTAGACCTCATATGTAATCTGCTTGATATTAAGGGGCCAAGAAAAATAATGATTTTTTTTAATGTTAGTGCTGTGTTTCCTCTCTTATTAGAAGTTGGAAGATACCCTTCTGAAATAATTTTGATGAAGTAAGGAGATGGGAAGTACTTCTATTCCTATTTTAAAGATGATAGGGCTCAATAATTAGGAGTTTTATTTCTGATTTCAATTGGTTATTTCATGAGCCCAAATCTATATTACTTGAAAGTCCTCATATTTTTAGGTAAAAATATTTTAGAAAGAGGCTTGATAATGTTTGTGATAGTTTCTTAAGGACAGCACTGCTTTCATGCAATATAACACTCAGAAGACTGTTTTATATGATAGATACTCCACAAATTTCTGTTGAATTTAATGTAATAAAGTTAAATAGAAAACACCTACCAAGCACAGTGAGTTTAGCTTCTGAACTTAGCCCCATAGCTTCGACTTTAATTTGCGAGGTATCGTCAATAGAGAGGTCTCTGAATGTGATGGAATGAGTTTTCCCTTCATCGTCCATCCAGACCGATCTGCTGGTATGCAGGCGCTGGTCGTTTTTGAACCACTTAACTCGGATGTTATCGTGGGACAGGTGCACAGTGAACACGGCAGTTTCCCTCTCTTTGGCTGTTACATCCTTGAGTGGGGTGAGGAATTTGAGTCGGATTCCTATCAAGAAAAAAAACCTCATTAATTCCAGCCCTTAAGGAGGAACTATAAAAATAAAAGCTAAATAAATAAATAAACAAATAAATGTGGTCTATTTAATAAAAGAATATTTACCTTCAATGATCAGTTTGCCACTTGTGTGTTTATCTTCGGCTTCAAACATGTATTTTGCTTCATCTTCAAAAGCAGCTGACTTGATCACCAATGAATGTCTGGTGCCATCCTTTATAAGCTCAAATTTGTCATCACCTGTGATTTCCTGGGTTCCTTTCAGCCAACGGAATGTTTTGGGCTCCCTGGATACTTCACACTCAAACTTAGCCTCATCTTTCTCAAAGACTTTAACATCACTGAGAGGGGTGATGAAGATGAGTGGCAGTTCTGCAAGAAGAGGGTGATGTGGATAAGCCAGATTAGGCTTCCATTCATGACCCCTGATCAAGTCAGGGTCTCGAAGTCTTGCAAAGAAAATAACAAAAGGGTGGCTGACAGGCAGAGCCTACCTTTCACTTTCAGATTGGCTGCAGATTTAGCATTGGCAGCCTGGAAGGACACCTCCCCTGTCATATCCAGTTGGCAGTTATAAAGGACCAGAATATGCTTCTTCCCATCTTCAATGATTTCACAGTCCTGTTCGGAGTGAAAGGCAAAAGGAAGGAGCAAGAAGAACATCATTTTCATAACTGGTTATCCTTACCAATCATCAAGACATTGTAAACCAGAAGTATATCTTTTTTTTCCACCCCAAACCACCAAGCACGCCCTGCGTGTGTGGTCAGATAATCTTGACTTACAGGGGAAGCAGTTAAAGGCTCTCCTTTCAACTTCCACTGGCCATGAACATCTGGTTCTGAAAGTTCAATTTCAAAGCGAGCTGTTTCACCAACAAACAATTCCACTCCATACAGAGGTTTTTCCACTTTTATTAGTCGAGCTGAAATCCCACAGAAATTTGTTAGGATGACTGAACAAATAAACTTCATGTTCAGATAGCATGAGTTTAAAATTTTTGAGCGACTCACCCTCAACAGTAACATTGGCTTTTGTCTGGTCGGTGCCACAGTCACACATATATTCGCCTTTATCTTTAAGTTCTGCCTTTTTGATTTTTAAGATGCGGCACAGGCCATCCGTCTTGATAGAGTATTTCGGTGAAGCTACAATCTCTTCGCCATCTTTGAACCATTTCACTGGTACGTCTTTGCTCACCTCACACTTGAGAATAATCTCATCCTTCTCAACTCCAGTTTTGTCGTGTAATTTCACGGTGAAGTAGGGATCGGCCTCTGTGAAAGTGGTTCAGCAGATTGTCAGAAGCATGTGAAAATTCGAGTTTATGAGAATTACAAGTTGCAAAATATGTAAGGACCGCCCACTCTCACTGTCCCCAAAGCAGCTATCTAGTTATCATTGGTCAGATTTACCTAAGACCTTCAGGTTTGCAGTGGAGCTCAGGTCCTTCACTTGAGCTTTTATCTGGGATATATCGTCCAGCGTCACCTCTCTCATTTCCAGCTTGTGGGTCTTGCCCTCAGATGAGATGAGTACAGTCCTGCTTGTGTGGAGTTTGGCATCATTTTTGAACCAGACAACATGCATCTTTTCATGTGAAAGCTCACAAACAAAAGTTGCTGTTTCGCCTTCTTTCACCGTTTGGTCTTCAAGAGGTGATATGAATTTCAACCTTATACCTGCAGTGGAAGCGTGGAGAATTTGCTTAGACATACAATTTACCTTCAGAAATATTCCACTCTAATCTGCCAAGGTCAAAAGGAACCATTTCACATAGCATTTATTTATTCGTCCTTTCAAATGGAGTCATCCTTAATTAAAAAAAAATTGAGGGGCTTTTTTTGGTGGCAATTTGACAGTAAAGTTGTGGTGCCACTTGGAACTTATTGTTATTAGAACTTGGTGTTTGCAGCATAAGCCTTGACAGTTGGCTTTTCTTTTTGTGATGCAAGTACCTGACTTAAGCTTTGATTGCCAAGCATCTACCTCAGAGATGGCTATCCTGAAAAACACCTTGCCAGCCACAGGGCTAGATAAGGAGCTAGACTGGGTCCCTTCCCAGCACACCCCACAGCCTCCTCTGTTTTGGGGACCTTGGTTGATTTTGATAACTGACCAAACAGCCAGTTTGAGCTGCATGTTTTTTCTCTTCCCTCACTTAAAAAAAATTTTTTTTAATGTTTATTCATTTTTTGAGAGAGAGAGAGAGAGAGCACAAGTGAGAGGGACAGAGAAAGAGAGAGGGAGACACAAAATCTGAAGCAGGCTCCAGGCTCTGGGCTGTCAGCACAGAGCCTGATGCGGTGCTTGAAACCACAGACTGTGAGATCATGACCTGAGCCAAAGTCAGACGCTTAACCAATTGAGCCACACAGGTGCTCCTTTCTTCCCTCACTTTAAATTCCTGCTCTTATGTTTTAAATTTACCAATAAAGAGTGAGCCCATAAAACCACAGACCCTCAACCTCAATAAAAGTGGAACCCCCAGGTCCACTCTCTACCCCTCACTCCCTCTTCCAAAACACACACACACACACACACACACACACACACACACACACTTCTGGCACTGTGGCCCATTGTGCTATGTAATTTCCAGGTCCTGTGAGTAATAAACCTTGTCTCTTTTGATGTTTCCTGATGGGTGCTGCTGAGTGCATTTTGCAATCATAACAAGAACCACAAGGGGTGGTCCAGCCATAACACTGGTTGTTGACAGGCTGGGAATGGCACACACAGCATTCTATCTTTAAAGTCATATGTCTGTGTGTTTAAATGTAGGATATTCTAGCCAGATCTCATCTCATCAGCTCTTACCTGTAACAAATAATCGTGCTGAGCTCTTCTTGCCCTCCACCTCAGCAGTATAGACCCCTTCGTCACTGAATTGAGAATCATTGATAACAAGAATGTGTTTCTTTCCATCAGCAATGATATCAAACTTGTCAGATGCCTTGATTATATCAGGTCCTTTAGACCATATAACATTCGCCTCTCGAGTGAGAACACATTCAAATCGAGCCTGTCGTCTTTCTGGAACAGTGACATCCTTCAGGGGCACAGCAAAGTCAAGTTCGATTTCTGAAAATCAAACATTAAGAATGAGGTTTTTTTCAGAATGCCCAGGGCTGTGTAATGAAGTTGAGCCCACCTCATGCACTCCATAAGGCCATACCTTTTACTGTCAGAATGGCAGTTGTAAACGCATTAAGTGCCTGGTAAAGGACTTCCCCAGCTTGGTCCAGTTTGACTTTGTGCAAAGTTAGGAACCGTTTTCCACCTTCTGCTTTGATTTCACAGGTCTGAAAAACAATGGTCTTAGTTAGCATTTGGATGAGATAATTTCCCTCAAGGAGAAATGTTTCAGATACAGATGTCTAAAGATATCATAAAAATTACTAATAAAAGTAAGTAAGGGGCGCCTGGGTAGTTCAGTCAGTTAAGCAGCCACCTCTTGATTGCAGCTCAGGTCAAGATCTCACGGTTTGTGAGTTTGAGCCCGACATCGGTCTCTGCACTGACAGTGTGGAGCCTGTGTGTGATTCTCTCTCTTTCCCTCGCCCTCTGCCCCTCCCCCCTTCGTGTCTTCTCTCAAAATAAATAAGTAAACTTAAAAAATAAGGAAAAAATCTTGACATAAAATATTAAAAAATTGCCTGAGCTGTCCACAAATAGTGCATCAAAGTTCTCCCCCCCTACCTTTGAGACTTTAGAACCCTGAAATAACTCCATCGTTATTGAACCAAATCTGAATGTTAAATCTGAATATACAATGTGGACATTTTATGTGACTGACAATTTAAAACCAGAAATGACTCACAGGTGAGGGCCGCAGAAGTTCTCCCTTCAGTTTCCATTGTCCAGGAATGTCTGCCTCTGAGATTTCTGCATCAAAGCTTGCACTTTCTTTCTCGTAAATGGTAACATCCTCTATTGGTTTAAGCAATTCAACTTCACGCTCTGTATTGGTCAGGGATGAAAAATCATAATGCTTTCAACAATCTGACAATGCTTTGGTTTCTTTCTTCTTTCCCCTTTTTATTTATTTATTTATTTATTTATTTATTTATTTATTTATTGATGTGTTGTTTTGCCTTATTTACACACAAAACTTATCTTTTAGAATAAAAGTAAAGAGTGTTATACCTCCAAGTGTCAGCTTTGCAGGGTATCTCTTCCCTTCAATTTCCACTGCATATTCATCAATATCTTCTGGTGTAGCATTCTTGACTTTGAGGAATAGCTTATTTCCTTCTTTTACTATCTCAGTCTTATCATTTGGTTCCAAGGGGATTTCATCATATCCCTTGAACCACTTAATGTTTGGAGTATCCTTTGCTATTACACAGGCAAAAACGGCTGTCCCCTTGGGTTTCACATGCTGATCTCGGATAGGTTTCACCAGCCAGTCTCTAATGACTTCTGCATGAAAATGAGGTCAGAAAAACACTCATATAATATAAATACCTTGCTTAGTAAATTTTAGAAATAGAAAAAAAAAACATTCTCAAAACCGGAAATAATTAATTTGTTATGATGTGTTGCTATTCCCCCTCTTAGGTAAGGTACAAGGTTTGGAAATAAAGTTCTCTCTTCCATTTTGTTAACATAATGAGCAGTACTAATAAGTATGATAAGCAGAACAAAATTTCCTGGCAAGGTACTAACCTACTACTTTGACACAGGATGAACATTCCAGGTTGTTGGCATTTTCCACAGTAACTGTGTATGTTCCAGCATCATGGTCATCTGCATCATTGATGGTCAGGGCTCTCATCAAGCCAATGATGCCGGGCACAATTTTGCCAGGTTTCTCCACGACAATCTTCCCATCCTTCCTCCAGACCACATCACGCTCTTTGTTTAACTCACAGCTCAAGTACAGTGGCTGTCCTTTTACCACCGTGACCTCCTCTTCAAGTGTCTTTACAAAACGCACGGGAAGTTCTGTGGGGAATTTCAGTATTAAAAATCTGCAAAGACTTTCCAATTACATACAATATTTTCAATGATATTAAACAAACGACTCTTTTTGGTGTTGTCCAAAGTTACAATAAAAATGGCTACTGAGGTTTGTTGTATTAAAATGTAATAGGGACCATATTTAGAAGACTGGAAATTACCTTCTACAACAAGCTTAGCCGTGGAGGTCTTCTCCTTATTTCCCAAACGTAACACACAGGTGTATTCGCCGGCATCAGAAAGCTGGACATCCATAATATGCAACTTTCTGTCTTTACCATCTGCGATGAATCTGTGCTTTGGGCTCTCACGGATATTGCTACCATCTTTCATCCAGCTTGTAATTGCAGTGGAGGGGGAGACTAAACACTCAAAGATTGCAGAAGACCCAACTGACTCTGCTTCAGTCAAGACGATGTCTTTGATTTCTTTCACGAACTTCAATGGCACAGCCTTTAGCTGGTACGTGAATGGGGCTTCATCGGGAGGTTTCTCCCCACCACTTCCTGGTCTTAACTTTTTCCTTTCAACTTCTATTGGTGAAGGAGTCTTTTTGGCTACACCTGATTCAAAATAAAGTTAAAAGTTGATTTGGCATTTTCATTAGGGTCAGAAGGGCATACCTAGCTGTCTGCTGGGTAATACCACTGGTAGAGCAACTTGAAGACAAGAACAGAAAACTAAAGACTAAGCAATTGAAAGGTCAATTGAATTTATACTGCCTTCTTTCAGATAGGAAAATGAGATGGTATAAGGAAGCCATGAATAATAAATGCTCTTCGTTTTCTCAAGTTTTAAACCAAATATAAAATGTCCCAATTAATGTCTAATTATTTTATCTGTCATGTATAAATATCAAACATATGAAGAATGAACCTAAGAACGTATGGGGTTCATTATGCTAAAATATAATTGGTTATATATAATACCCACTTGAATAATATTAGAGTTATAGTACTTGAACTATCAGAAGACATATTCGTTTTAGCAGAATCAATTGGGAATAATGAAAATTGTTATAAATTTTAAAACTTTTTTCCTCTTTTTTTTCTGTAGTTTTTTTTTCTTTTGGCATTTTATTTTTTTAAAATAGAATTTATTGCCAAATTGGCTTACATACAACACCCAGTGCTCATCCCAACAAGTGCCCTCCTCAATGCCCATCACCCATTTTCCCTCTCCCCCACCCGCCCCCAGACCCCAATGTTTATAGCAGCACTTTTTTTCCCTCTTGAATGTAAAGTTTCCCAGAGTGAAAGGTTACAATTGAGGTGCAGGGAAATGACTCTTACCTTTGATGGGACCTTTCGGCTTGGCAGCTTCCTCTTTAGGTGCTTTGGCTTCTGAGATACAAAGAAAATTCAGCATTTAAACAATTTTTAGATCTATTTTATGTGTCATAGTAAACCATGCAGGGTCAATCATATTCTTTATTATAAATATTAATGCATGAAGAGAAATTGACTTTATTTATATGACTTCGATGGACAATACTTTGCTACTTCCAAGAAGGCATATTTTGATCAGTATCATTCTGGTCAATGATGTGACCAAGCCAAATTACCAACATATTTAGGATTTAAAAATCGCTTTCAGCAAGTGATTTTATTCTTCTCCCATTTCTGGGAGAAGGCTTACTCTTGCCTTATGAGGAAGTTTTACTCTTGCGTAGCTATGCAAAGTATTTGATATGATTTTGTATGTGTTGGGTAAGTGAATCGAGGAAAGAAGTTTTTGTCAACAAGGAATCAATGTAGGCAAAAGGGAAATGGCCCAGAAATTACCAAAAGCCTATTTTTTTTTTTTAATGTTTATTATTTTCGAGAGAGACAGAGAGCAAGCATGGGAGGGGCAGAGAGAGAGAGAGAGACACAGAATCGGAAGCAGGCTCCAGATACTGAGCTGTGAGCACAGAGCCCCACGGGGGGCTTAAACTCACAGACTGTGAGATCATGACCTGAGCTGAAGTCAGCTGCTTAACCAAGTCACCCAGGCACCCCAAGTCTATTTTTTGTTTTTGTTTTTTTAACTGGGCAGACAAATCCAGTAAAGACTGAGGAAAGAGGAGGGTCTACGTGTTACACACATACGGATTCCTTTGAAGAGTTCCCTTAATCAGACAATGAACTAAGGCAGAAGTAAGACAGTTCCTCTATTTAGAGTTTAATGAAATTATTAATGTGGCAAAATATAAACTATAGAACCAACTCTCTAGTTTCAGCTGCTGGGAGTGTGAGAAAAGCTTCATTTTTATGCACATTTAATTAGCTCACTGGCAGTTAGGATCCTTTCCTGAGCTAATGAAAGGTATCACATTGCAATTATAAAAATTTAACAGAATAATGCCTAAATCATAAATATCAGTGACAAATATATTAATATAAATAAATATTAAAGTTAAACTACAACCCAAAGAATACAGTATATTGTCTGTCATTAAACATAATGAAAAATTTATTGTGCTTTACTATATGCCAGGTGGCACTGTACTGTTTTATATATATTTAATCCTTACAATGATCCTATGAGGCAGATATAATTATGAATCTGATTTTACAGACTAGGAAATTTAGAATTTAAACAGGTTAAATAACTAGCCAAGGATCAAATAGTTAGGATACATATTTATCAATGATCAATACATATCAAATCATTTTTGGTTTTGAGATTATCATCAAGTGACAAACTACTAATAGCTTATGTACAATTTATAAGTAACTTAAGTTTGTACCTGAGATAGTTAATGCCACAGAGTTAGTACATCTAAGAAAATTACTATTGACCTAAAGTCTTATATAGATTTAAAGGCTGAACTACGTTGTCTTTTTTTGGTCTCTCCTTTTTTTGTTGTGGTAAAATACACCAACATAAAATTTACCATTTTAACCACTGTAACAGGTATACAATTCAGTTGCATTAAGTATATTCACAGTGTTATGCAATCATCATAACACTGAACTTTTCCTGAACTTTCCTGAACTTTCTCATTTCTTAATATGCAGTCTTTTTTTCCTGAACTTTCTCATTATCTTAATATGCAGTCTTTTTTAAAGAAGGAGAAATGTTTCCTACAGGTCACATGGGGGAAATTTGAATATCCACAGGCTGCCTAGATGTATGTCCTTAGAGAGTCTGTCTGTCTCCTTTGTTTTCATCAGCCTTGAACATATTCATTTCTTAATTTCAAAAGCATATAAAGCAATGATGCTTTGAAGGAATGTATATTTCAATCAAAACACAGTATGTACCCATGGGTGACAGATTAGTTTGGTAAAGGACATAAGATGATAAAAATTTAATCAAGAATTTATACACACCCCTGCTCCCCCACCTTGATGATACCTACATTTCAACAAGAGGGCTTGAATTTTAATGAAGTATGAATACTTTTATTAAGCCATTAAAACAAACAAGCAAAAAGAAAACTATAGAACAAATACCTGCTTTCTTTCCAACTACTGGTACGGTCACTGGGGCAGCAATGGGAGTTGGTGCGGGCTCCACAGGAGGCGGTTTGATTATTTTCACTTCTGTAGAGAGATGTCCATTGCATTAATGTATCCATTTGTCTCTTCCTAAAATCTCATTTAGTGGCCTATTTGCCTTTTCTGATATAATTTTAAAAATTTTAAATCACTAGTTTTTCAGAGAATAATATGTTCTAACTATAACATAATCTTTGTATAGTATAATATATTCAATATATTCCAATATACTTAAGTATATTGAATAAAATAAATAATGTCTAAAGATATATTGGGACATTGGAAATCTTTTGATGCATGTGGACATTTACTCCCTTTTTAAATTAACTACATATTTGCTTAAAAAAAAAAAGAAAAGAAAAGAAAAGAAAATCGCAGGTCCAAAATGGTGTCATTTGATCAAGTTCTCAAAATGGGACTTTATACTCGGTCTAATTGCAGTTTCAACCTCCCTCCAGAAATGTGGCCTTCACTGGTAAGTCAGGAGATTTTTCCTCCCATCAGCACCAAAGAGTGGGTCACCTGGGTCCTCTCTAACCCCCAAAGAAAGAAAGACATAATATGCATGATAAAAACCCCCTGCTTTTTCCCCCCTGGCAGACAATCTCCTTGGGAACAATCCTTTTTTGAGCTCATAACTGTTTGCCTCCACCCTCTGCATATAAAAACCTCCCATTTTGTACAACTCAGGTGCCTCTATTTGCTAGACCGGGTGTTGCCCCATTCATTAATCATGTAGCCAATTAGATCTTCACATCTGCTTGGTTGAATTTTGTTATTTGACATGTTATTTGTAACGAAGCCTGAAGGAATATGCTGTTGGCACTGAGGATAAGTTTGCTTACCTGGTTCAGGCTTTGGTTTTGGTTCAGGTCCAGGGAGAGGTATTGCTGGCTTAATTTCAGGCACTAAAATAATTCACAATAGTAAGCAGGTTATCGCAGTATTTTGGAAGTTTTTCACAAATTCAAACCAAAATTGGACAGACTTAATAGATCTTGGGATATACTAGAATTTATACACATACAGTCATTAAATCAAGTATTTGATCTAAGTTTATTTTGCATTTGAAACAAAATATTTGGAAAATAATAGTAGAGCATCTGATTGGTTCTAATGTTGTCATTCATCAAATTACCCATTTCTTTCCTAGCGCTTAAAACTTATTTATTTGATAAATGGGTGGTCATTAGCCAAGTTCACATAAAAGTGAAATGGTATAGAAAATTAAAGCCATATGTGATGAGCAGATTAAGGTCATGTGTTCCAATCTTAATGCCAGTGTAATGGTATTTTAAATGATGCATATTTGCATTTTTAGAGACTAAGAAAGTGCCAATAAGTTTGTACCTTTTACTGGTTCAGGAACTTTCCTTTCCCTTTTCGTAACAGCTGGAGGTACTTCAGCCTCTTCAACAGCTTTTGGAGGTGGCTCTGGTACTTTAAGATAGTAAGATTATTTTCTAGTGTTATTTGAATAGTTAGAAATCAATTGACCTGAAATAATCAGATCAAACTATCTTTCAAAAGCTCCATTAATGGCTTTTAACAAAACCTTATACTGTATCAACTAATTTCTATTTTCTCTTCTTGACTCTGCCTCAATTTATTTGCCTTTCTCTTATTCCATCCACTTGGGTCCTAACTCCGTCAGCTTCCCCTGTCTAAATCACTTCCATAACAGTTCCCAATAAATACATCCTTTGAAAATAGACTAATGATAAAAATCAACCCACTTAAAAGCCCCCAAATTCTGTGCCACATTTGCTGACATGCTCCCATTAAGTTATTTTGTAGCCATTTTGATTATTTCACAATCATTTCTACCAGAAGGACCAGTGGCAAAGTACTAACAACAATGAAGTACAGGGACATACATGAATGGATTTGAAATAACTATAAAGATATTTAAACAGAAAGCAGACAATGGAAAGCACAGACTATTTCACAGATGATATATGAAGCTGTGTTTATATTTAACTCCGATAATGTTTACAAGATAAACCTTTTGTTAAATGTCCATTTTGTTAAAAGAGAATTGTTACTGAGATTCCTACCTGGTTTTTTAACTTTTTCTAGTTTTTTAGGTTCTACTTTAGGTTCTTCTTCTTCAGGCCTCTTTCTTAGAACTTAAAAGACAAAAAGGTTTATATGTAAACCAAGACAAACAAACTAATGAAGATGTTGAGCTAGACAAATGCAAATAGTGCACAAAGCAAGGAAAATGAAAAGCATGCCACCTGGTGCACTGGGCAATTAGCATTTATGCTAGAAGTGCTTGTTTTTAAGAAAAAAAAAATCAAAGGTTGCTATCTTAATTAGAATAACACTCAGAGTCACTTTATATCCATGTACATAGCCAATCTGTTGTTTGGAGACAACTCCATTGCAAAAATGACCAAATCACAACATGAGTAAGTTTAAATAGCAACAAATTCGAATCATAATTCAACATTCTAATATAATGAGGAGTGTTTAAATAAGTATAAAGTTTACTTAAGTGGAGATAGCCAAAGAACTGTGGCCTAGATATCTGTAATTCTGCATGAAGAAAATGTTACAACTTCTTCATCTGAAAATCCTACTTTCAATTCTTTAATAGTTTATTAGTAGAAAGAAATGTTCAGTTTTTTAAAAATGTTACTTATTAGTTGTGATGGTCCTGTGTTACACTTCAAAGCTGAATACTGAATTTAGGCTTACATAGTTCCTCTGTAATTTGGGGTACTTAATAGGCTTAGTGTATTTTACTACATCATGTGATTACAAACATGACAGCTGTGGTCATTATTATTAGCTTAGAGCATTATCAGTTTGGTTATGTCTATTCATATAAATTTCAAAACACTGTGAGTGCTTACAAAATTTCTGTCTTCTTTTAAAAAAGACATGGAAATGATAACCTTCCTAATTTTCAATGCAACTATAAATGAATTGTGATAAATAGGTATCTGAATAGGTAATCTGACCAAGAGACAGAAACATTTTGTAAGCTTTCAAGTCTGTTTCTGGTCAACGTAAAGCTAAAAAAAACAGTTGAAAAATACTATACCGCTTTTGAGAACAACTTCTTCCTTTGGTTGAGGCTTAGGTTCAGGAAGTAATTTGCGAACTTTCTTTTCAACTCCAGGCACTTAAAAGAATATGATTTCAAATTTTGAAGTGAATTCATATAAAAAGTAAATTTCAACAAGAAAAAGGTCTCTTTCAAAACTAGTTAACTGCAGTGCATAAGTAATAACGTTTGCTGCCTATAAATATCACAGAATTTAAAAGCAAATAATACACCTCAAGTTATTTCCTCTGCAAACATCTACATAGCCTTGTGACAAATTCCACTGCATTTATTACAAGCAAATATATTCATCTTAAGTGAGGGTAGAAGACGTTATTGTATATTGACTTTATGAGTCTTTGATCACATATAGGGTTCCTGACAGCATCTTTGCCCCAATCTACAATTATAGATTGTTCAAATCTATATTGGTGTCTCACGAACCATTAATTACATTAAAATGATACTGGTAAGTGTTAGTGTCAATATTCAATCTTCTCCACTGGTAAGAGAAGAAAGCCACGGGATCTGGCTGATGACCTTGATGTTGGGAAAGGGCCATTCTCATTTTCTTAACAGAAGAGAAATATCATTTCTCAAGATCTCCTTTTTGAAATTATACCTAAAATTATAAAACTATAGAATTTGAGAGCTGGTGTTGGAGTTCTTTTTAATGAATAAAAAAATGGTCTTTAGACTAAAAAGGGACCCAAGTCTAAGTTCATTCTATTTTGCATCTTCAGTGACTGTTGGGCACAGTTGAAGATATGTACAGCATGTATAATGTTTCTCCTCCTCCTCCTCTAGCCCCCTCAAAGATTTGAGTGGAAAAAAGAGAAACACTGGGTGCTTATTGAACCACCTTATGTCTCTACTCATGTCAATGAAAATCAATTTAATACATTATTTTGTATCACTTAACACCATATTTATTTAGTCATGTGAAATCTGAATTTTAGATATTTCTATAAAATTTCCTGTTTGGTGCTTTAAACAAGATATTTGCAATTCACTAAATAGTTTTATTTTTTTAATGTGAAGATAACTTTGCATAACTACAAAATTTAAATATACAAAAGGTAAATATGTAAGCATTTCATTTTAAATGATTTTTTTCTGTCAAGTATGTTAAGTAAAATTTCACACCTAAACATTAAACTTTTTTAACCATGATAAATTGTGGTGACTTTCAATAGTATTTTAGGATTACTAATATTCTCAATGTAAAACCATTTTTATTGATCAAACCTGGAGAGACAACCACACATCTAATGAACATAAGGATGGCATATATCCTTTACTCACATGATGGACATAGTGGAAATACATCTTTGCATTTGTTTTTCCATATTATTTCATTTCAGGTACAGAACACACCATTGCAGCTATTATCTTTAAAGCTATTATATGTAATTACATGTCATTTGAATGTTTGAGTGGCTTTTCCTTGTCACTAGTTAACAGCCATTATCACATTATTTTGTAATCCCCATTTTATAAATCAGGAAATGTGTATTTAGAGGGGTGACTTCTCTAACATTACAGAGTGAATCAACAACAGATTCAGTTTCTGGGTCTGGATATGTTGATTACTTAAATAGAACACTGTTACCCATTATACTTACTAGAAAAGTTAATAATTTTATTTGTAACAGAAAATTTTCTAAAATTTATGATCCATTTATTTTCCTTTAGGGTCTAAGTTTAGATAGGGAAAATACTGTGTCAAGAGAAATAAATTTTGAAAAATGACCTGCAGCAATGAAGAATGTTCCCTAAAATGTGAGATCTGTACACCTGAAAGAATGTCTTGGAGTCAGTGACAAGAGAGTGACAGGAAAGGCCTGAGGAAATCTCTATGAGTCATCTCAGTAATACAGAAGGAGAGCGTGACTTATTTTTAGTGCTTATAACACTGGCTAAAATACTGTTGTTCAGGCGAAATTCTAAAGTTTTCTAATATTAACTCCCTGCATTTTAACCTAATATGGGTCCTGATACTAATTTCAGCTAGTCAGTAAAATGTGATATTTTTAAGTTTAGGAAAATGCAAGAAGACATATGTAGATGAGACAAAGATAAACAATATCTATCCACAAATGTATGAATTTGATGGGAGACAGAGGAAGCAACACTCATGAGCCAGGACCATAAAAGCTACAAAAATACAAGAAATAAATGAGATTACTCTGATTACTTAAAAGAAAGAAGAAAAAGAAAGAAAGAAAGAAAGAAAGAAAGAAAGAAAGAAAGAAAGAAAGAAAGAAAGAACATTCTAGAAGACAGGAAGAGCCAAAAGTCAGATGAAGGGATAATGCATATAAATGCATTTCCCAGACTGTGAAATACCTTTCAGAGGTTTAAGCTCCACTTTTTCTGGAACTTCAGGTTTTTCAGGAACTTTCTTCTTTGGAACAGCTTTAAAGAATATGATCTTAATTTTATTATTTGTATATTTAGAATAATCTGAAGCAAATTTTTAAATATGTGCACTAAGAGTCAAAACCAAGCTTTTCTTACAACGAAATAGCATTAATAACAGCCAACAGCAGCCACCAAAGAACACACAAGACGCGCTTAAACCATGAAAACATTGCCTCTTTACTCTGACCTTGGGTTGTAGGTATAAGTCTGGTGGAGAAAGAAGATAATTTTTGTTCTTTGCAGGAGGAAGAAATATTCCTTTGAGTATAAATTTATATTAAGGGAAGTGTATTAAGTGTGCGTCTTCATGGACTATGAATCAACAGATGGGTAGTCTTAAAAGGAGCCCATTTTCTATGTCTGACTTAAAATACCAGAAGTTACCCCTACTGGTCAAGAGGAGTGAAGAGGGACAAGAATCATTATAAGCAGTATTACTCTGGAATATCCTGGCTTTGTACACGTGTAGGTGAGTATGGGAAAAGTGCTTATCTAAGATTATATGTAGATTATTTTAGGTTGAGAAATCTCATGACACTACAAATAAGACAACACTATATTACAATTAAAAGAATAATATGCTTTTGCCAGTTTATTTCAGTGTTTCAAGATGTTATTTTAAAAATTAAGTAATATTGCATCAGTTCAAAGAAATATCTAAATGCAAAAAGAATGAAGGGAAACTTAACAATGAGAAGAGATTCTGGATATCAAATGTATTCATAATCACTCTTTCTGGCTACACCGAGGACCACTACAGAACACAATTTGGCTTTTATTAAGTTGTGAAAGAAAAAAAAAGTAAGGGAGCAGTGACTTTCTATCATTCATATGCTTTCCTTTGATGGTATATGAGCACATATCAGCTATCAATGCCATAAATATATTATTTAGAGTATGTTTTAAAGCGCGTGAAATTATTTAAGAACAGAGTTTTAAATTTGTTACTGCAACGTTAAAAATTTCATGCAAAGTTTTCTTATACATCCCAAATGCACAAGATCTCAAAGATATGCATGGCAATCACACTTTGAAACGAGGAAATCCTTTCTCCGTAAGAAAGTTAGTTGGACAGCGTCTGCATCCAGATTGCCAGGATGAAGCTAACCATGATACACTTTCTGTCAGGCATGACCAGACAAAGCACCCAAAGGCAGCAGAAAACACAGGTCTCTATGCAATTCCCACAGCCTGATTGTGTTTGCAAGCACACACTTTTAAAAGTAATACATTTCTTGCAAGCACCATTTCTGATGACTGAAAAGAAGTTTGAAGCAGGTTAATAAAATTTTGGTGTGGCGTTTTATACCTTTAAGTTGGAATATTTTCTCCTTCACATCTTCCTTAGGTGGAGCAGGAGGAGGTACTGCAGGCTTTGGTTTGAGTTTTGGTTTCTCGATAACCTTCTTTTCCGGTTCAGGTTCTTGAAAGAGTATTTCAGGAGTGTTAGTACATGTATATGTTAATTAGCAGGTGTGTAGATAGTATATTCAGTAGAAATTTAAACATATATGAAATAAAAGGTTTTCTTTTTAAGTTCTTATTAGTGTCCAACATAAAACATAAAACAGTATCCCACATAAAACACAAAAACATCAACATTGTGCACAGATGATGAGAAATACAGCAAAGGCACCAATAAAAACAAAGGAAGTATCCGTATATGCCACACTGACATGAGATCAACAGTACAAATGACAAGGATACATATGAATGAAATGCACACTTAAAAAAGAGTATCTTACATACAGATGCAAAGAGACTTACAGACTAACATAAAACATATATATGTATATGAAGATGAAGTCTATGATGATGAAGATAATCCAAGTAATTGAATACCTTGTATCGGTATTTCTTCTGGCTGTGGTTCAGGTTCAGGTTCTTCAGGCTCAATATACTTTTGAATTTCACGTTCTTTAAAGAATGTTGACAGAAGATATGAGGTTGTAAAGTTCTTCACAGAGACTCATACAAATTTCACACAGTTGCAAAGATTTTAGTCACAAAAACAAAAATATACAATTTGTACAGATTCACTTATATAGAAAAAGAGTTAAGGTTTCTGTTACACTAAAACATTCTATTAACTACTTTATTTGTTGTATGTTGATAGCAAATGAGATGACTTAAAATTTGATATGGGGTTATTGTTTGAGAGTCCAATGCAATTATTCCAGTTTTGCTTTGTAAACTATCTTTGGGAATTTACAATTACTGTCAAGAATAAGCAAATTCAAGATTATATTCAAAAGAAGTATAACTATTTGAAAAATGAAGCAAACATATGCTGGAATGCTTCTGTATATAATTTTAAGAAAGAATGTCACCCTATGAATACTGTGTGTGTGTGTGTATGTATACACACACACACACACACACACACATACACACATATATACCTTCAACAGGGGGAGTCACTTTTCTACCAATGGTTATGGATGCTTTTTCTTCATATATTATTTCCTCAGGAGACTCTTCAACTTAAAAAACACAGTGTTATATTTTAGACTCAATTCACAAGAGAATCCTGTAACTGCTAAGTTACAACATATCATCTTAGTTAGACTCAATAACATATTCTTCAGATGACCCCAAGATATCAACTTCAGGACATAAGACAGACAACAGATAAATACATAAGACCCATCTACAACCAAAGCAAGATGAAGACAATTGTCATCTTTCCAAGATTTATAGAGCAGCCATGTACCTTGGACAGGTGGAGCTTCTGGCTCTTCAGGAATAGGAATGGACACTTTCTTTTCTGGGACGATTTCCTTGGGCACTTGAGGCACTTTAAAGACATTGATTTTTTTTTTTTTTTTACTATTAAGAATTTAGAAGATGTGCAAGATTCTGCAAACAGCAGGCAAAGAATACAGGGGAAAGCACTTTATCTTATAAGACACTGTGGGGGAATATGGCTTTTCTGGACATTCCAATTTTATACATGAGTCTTCTCAGCCTTCTTCATTTACTTCTCTTCCTCTGTGTACCCTTAAGTGTCAGTGTTCTCCACTGGTCTAACTCTGAAGCCTTTACAAATCAGCTCTACATTCTTTAAGCAGTCACTCCTGTACCCGCAACTCTTGTGCCTCTCATTTCTAGATCTACATCTCCAGCTCTCTTTCCTAAGCTCCAAATGCATATTTCCACCTTCAGTATTTGAAAAGTGAAAAATATATTCATTATCTTCTAATATTAGTTAGGGACCCAATGAACCTCATGGATATCTAGCTACAATCCTTACAATCATCTTGGGTTCCTCTATTTCCCTAATTATTTTGATAATAGACACCAATTAGATCTCCCATTTCTCTCACTCTTGTTCCATTTCTACCACCACCAATCTTGTCCAACTCTTAATGACCTTAATGAACTGCAGTGGCTCTTTACTATTATCACTGTCTTCCAGTAGCTGGAACTACTGCCAGTTATTTTTCTGAAGCTCAGCTCTTACTAATTGGTACACCTGCTTCAAAGCCTTTGAAGCTTCCTGTGACACATCTCATAGGGACATTCAAAGAACTCCAAAATATGACTCTCAGCTTTATATCCAGCCTGTCTTTCAAGATACACCACAACCAATCCATCCTCAAATTGCAAAAATTTATTTGACAGCCCTTGAACTTCCTAGACTCTTCTACCTCTGTGCCTTTTGATAAAATCTTCCCTTTGCCTAGGGGTGCCTGGGTGGCTTAGTCGGTTAAGCGTCTGACTTTGGCTCAGGTCATAATCTCACGGTTCATGGGTTGGAGCCCTGCTGCAGGCTCTGTGCTGACAGCTCAGAGCCTGGAGCCTGTTTTGGATTCTGTGTCTTTCCCCCCACCGCTCTCTCTCTCTGCCCCCGCTCTCTCTCTCTGCCCCTCCCGTCCCATCTCAAAAATAAATAAACGTTAAAAATATTTTTTGAAATATTCCCTTTGCCTAGAAAACCATTTTCTCAATGACTACAATGTAAAAATCCATCAAAACATAAAATGCTATTTCTTTCATACAGCTTTCCCTGATGCCTCTCTGCCCGAAGTTGATCTCCCTCGCTCTGTGCTTCTGTAACCCCTTATACTCTGTAGTTGTGGTCACTTCCTGTCTCGATAGGAGTTATTGCTGTGCTTTCTTCTCACTGCAGTTAAGGTGCTTGAAGACAGGATCAGATCTTATTTTCTTTTTTTCTAGTACACTGTTTTGTTAGTTATAAGACATTCAACAAAATATGCTCGATTGAGCTGTTCTACACCTTCAATCAGAGGAGGTCTTTTTCTACCACATGGACCACGTCATAGCACCACTGAATCTCCTTATGTTTGTTTTCCTGCTTATCTGTCTCATTTTTTCTCTTTGTCCTCATTACTTTCCCCTTTTTACCTGGGAAAAGTGGTTTTGCAAAAACGGCGGTATGTTTTGCTCTGGGCACTATTACTAAAATGCTCAGATGTGATTCAGAGAAATAGATATTGTTTCTTCATGGTAGGTACCTTTTTCTCGCAGGACTTCTGGTTTTTTGGTAACAGGTACAGGTTCCTTCTTTACTGGAACAAGTTTCTTGGGCACCTCAGGCACTTTGAAGATATTAGTTTTATTTGTAAAAAGATTTTTGGAAACATTTTACATGTTAAGAATAAAGAATCTATAATTAATGGAACGACATTAAAATTACTGAAAACAAAATCAGGACATTCTTGTCCTTAGTTATGCAACAAGGACAGATATCAAATTACTTTATAAAAATAATATCAATGATGACATGAATACCTTTAGCTGCTGGTATTTCTGGCTTCTTAACAGTTGGAACTTTCTTCACTGGGACAACTTTCTTTGCCATCTCAGGTACTTTAAAGATATTAGTAGCATTTAATAATATAAGATTTCAAGATGCAATATGTACACATTAATTTGATGAGTCTGTCCAACACACCAACATTTAGATAACAGTTACACACAGAATATAACACAATACGTAATAAAGAAAGAGTGTCACATTTAGACAGCACACAGAAAAGAAGCAAATATTGATTTCTTTTACTATAAGTACCTTTAGGAGGTGGAGCTTCTGGTTTCTTGATAACAGGAACTTTCTTCTCTGGAACAACCTTCTTTGGTTCTTCAGGCACTTGAAGGATAATAATTTCTTTTAGAGTCAAATGATTACAACGAAAGGCTTAACGTTAATGAATGAATGAAGAAGATCACACCTATTCCTTTGGTAGGCATATTGTAAAATTCTATAGCTTTTGGTGTGCAATGACTTCCGGTTTTGCCAATGAAGTCAAATTTCAAATAAGAAGATAGAAGACTGGAATTTTATCTTAAAGAAGATATATAATCGATATAAAAATCAAAGGATGTATTTTCTTAGACAGTACAGGATCCTGCCTTGTACCTGTTGGTGGTGGCGCTTCTGGTTCCTCCTCTTCCACAACAGGAACTGGTTCCTCCTCTTCCACAACAGGAACTGGCTCTTCCTCTTCCACAACAGGAACTGGCTCTTCCTCTTCAGGAGCAATTTCCTCAGGTTCTTCATAGACTTAAAAAATATAGTTAATTTTAATTCCACGCGTGGAACAATATTCTAAAATGCACAAAGCACTGAACATAAGAACTAGTAACCTTGATTTCTTTCCATGTTTCAATTAATATCTTCTCTCATTTTTGTGAAGATGAAATCTATCTCATTTGCACTGACTTCTGTTTCTATTATCTGAATATTTGAAAAAGCCCTTTTGGTATTTAATGTCATTTATAGTCATCAGTTCTGTCCTCCTTTCTGTGCGTATGAGAGAAATTTTCATATAGCTTATGATGCCTATGATGCCCTATGTAGATGTTTCTGATTGATAACCCAAATCAGAGCTAATTAAGAATAATTAAGACAAATAACTAAAGGATAGAAAATGACCAAGAGATACTAGATTAGAAAAAAAGGAACAAGGCTTAAATTAGCAATTGTCATGAGTGGCAAGCTCATTAATGGTCTTACGTGTACCTTCTGGAGGAGGAGACTCTACTCTCTCAGGAACAGGAATGGCTGGTTCCTCTTCTAAGACAGGTTTCTTTGGTACCTCTGGCACTTTAAAGATATTAGTTAATTTTACTTCTAGGTAGTTGAGAAGTACAGTACATGGAATTTATACCACCTCTAGTTCATATCTAGGTCAAATAACCCAGAGACAAATCCAAGAACAAAATTTACAAGGCCAGTAATTTGTTCTGAGATCCACACAAAGCAGGGAGGAAAAGAGTGGCCTATTAACAAAAACTCTTCCAATGCTCAGAATAGATGCGTCAATTCTTTTTTTTAAACAATGGTGTTATTTAAGAACATTTAAACCCTAAAAACCCAGAACGGCAGGTTTGTAATTATGAATATTAGGTTTGACAAACAACAGGGTTTACTATAATAAGTGACTTTTAAAACAAAGAGCGAGTGTTTTCTGCAGAGTCTCATTAGTGACATGTACCTTTGGGTGGTGGGACTTCCGGCTTCTTGGGAACAGCAACTTTCTTTTCTGGAACAACTTCTTTTGGAACTTCGGGCACTTTAAAGATATTAGTATTTTAACATTAGGAAGAGTCACTAGTAAACATTCATCACATTTACATAGAACAAAATACTTTTTAAGAGTTCGAGGTTTTTATCCTCCATCAAATGGTAGACATGTACCTTTGGCAGGTGGGACTTCTGGTTTTTTGGGAACCACTAGAGGCACCTTCTTTTCAGGAACAACTTCCTTGGGTACCTTGGGCACTTTAAAAGATATTAGTCATTTTTAGCTCATAATTTCAATGACATATGGAAACCATTAAGTATAGCAGTGGAACCCAACACTTTAAAGACAGACATTTTTCTGTAGGAGGTTAGTGGCAATGAGAAATACCTTTCACTGGTGGTGGTTCAGGTTTTTTGGCAACGACAGCAGGTGGTTTCTTTTCTGGGACAGGTTTCTTGGGTGGCACTGTCACTAAAGATATTAGAATTTATTTTTTAGACTCAGTGAAGATAGATGAGAAATGACACAAAAGCTCAAAATGTCCAGCATCTTCAGGGCGAGAGGGGTGGAAAATTGGCTAAGGCAACCTAGCTGGCCAAGTACCTTTTGGGGGAGCGGCAGGCTCTGGCTCTTCCACAACTTCAGCTGGAGGCTCTTCCAGGGCAATTTCCTCAGGCTCCTCGTACACTTTAAAGACACAAGCTCATTTTAATGCAAGAATTGACTAAAGCATATGAATTGTTTTACAAAAAGATTTTTACAACACTAAGAAAACAGTGTTCTTTAAAAAAATACATATATACATATATACACATGTGTATAAATGATATATGTAAATATATACACGTGTGTATATATTTATATATATAGGTTTTGACAGTTTCATTATTACCTGCAGGAGGCGGACTTTCTGGTTTTGGAGGAATAACTTCAGGCACCTTCTTTTCCGGAACAGCTGCCTTCGGCACCTCGGGTACTTTAAAGATATTAGCATTTTCATGATTAGACAGAGTAGAGACAAGTGGACAGTATCAAACACAGTGGCATGGGGGTGACTACCTTTGGCTGGTGGGACTTCAGGCTTTTTAGGAGGTGCTACAGCCACTTTCTTTTCAGGGACAACTTCTTTGGGAGCCTCGGGCACTTAAAAGATATTAGCAAAATTACATTTAGTTGTTTATGAAGACCATTGGAACAAGATATTTTCAAGAGCAGAAGAGTGGTATCTTTATAAGCCCAAGGTTGGTGACAAGTACCTTTAACAGGTGGTGGGACTTCGGGCTTTTTAGGAGGCGCCACAACCACTTTCTTTTCAGGGACCACTTCTTTGGGAGCCTCGGGCACTTAAAAGATATTAGCAAAATTACATTTAGTTGTTTATGAAGACCATTGGAACAAGATATTTTCAAGAGCAGAAGAGTGGTGTCTTTATAAGCCTAAGATCGGTGACAAGTACCTTTAACAGGTGGTGGGACTTCGGGCTTTTTAGGAGGCGCCACAACCACTTTCTTTTCAGGGACCACTTCTTTGGGAGCCTCGGGCACTTAAAAGATATTAGCAAAATTACATTTAGTTGTTTATGAAGACCATTGGAACAAGATATTTTCAAGAGCAGAAGAGTGGTGTCTTTATAAGCCTAAGATCGGTGACAAGTACCTTTAACAGGTGGTGGGACTTCGGGCTTTTTAGGAGGCGCCACAACCACTTTCTTTTCAGGGACCACTTCTTTGGGAGCCTCGGGCACTTAAAAGATATTAGCAAAATTACATTTAGTTGTTTATGAAGACCATTGGAACAAGATATTTTCAAGAGCAGAAGAGTGGTGTCTTTATAAGCCTAAGATCGGTGACAAGTACCTTTAACAGGTGGTGGGACTTCGGGCTTTTTAGGAGGCGCCACAACCACTTTCTTTTCAGGGACCACTTCTTTGGGAGCCTCGGGCACTTAAAAGATATTAGCAAAATTACATTTAGTTGTTTATGAAGACCATTGGAACAAGATATTTTCAAGAGCAGAAGAGTGGTGTCTTTATAAGCCTAAGATCGGTGACAAGTACCTTTAACAGGTGGTGGGACTTCGGGCTTTTTAGGAGGCGCCACAACCACTTTCTTTTCAGGGACAACTTCTTTGGGAGCCTCGGGCACTTAAAAGATATTAGCAAAATTTCACTTAGTTGTTTATGAAGACCATTGGAACAAGATATTTTCAAGAGCAGAAGAGTGGTGTCTTTATAAGCCCAAGGTTGGTGACAAGTACCTTTAACAGGTGGTGGGACTTCAGGCTTTTCAGGAGGCGCCACAACCACTTTCTTTTCAGGGACAACTTCTTTGGGAGCCTCGGGCACTTAAAAGATATTAGCAAAATTTCACTTAGTTGTTTATGAAGACCATTGGAACAAGATATTTTCAAGAGCAGAAGAGTGGTGTCTTTATAAGCCCAAGGTTGGTGACAAGTACCTTTAACAGGTGGTGGGACTTCAGGCTTTTCAGGAGGCGCCACAACCACTTTCTTTTCAGGGACAACTTCTTTGGGAGCCTCAGGCACTTAAAAGATATTAGCAAAATTACATTTAGTTGTTATGAAGACCATTGGAACAAGATATTTTCAAGAGCAGAAGAGTGATGCCTAAGGTCGGTGACAAATACCTTTAACAGGTGGTGGGACTTCAGGCTTTTTAGGAGGCACCACAACCACTTTCTTTTCAGGGACAACTTCTTTGGGAGCCTCAGGCACTTAATAGATATTAGCAAAATTACAATTAGTTGTTATGAAGACCATTGGAACAAGATATTTTCAAGAGCAGAAGAGTGATGCCTAAGGTCGGTGACAAATACCTTCAACAGGTGGTGGGACTTCAGGCTTTTTAGGAGGCACCACTGGTGCTTTCTTTTCAGGGACAATTTCCTGAGGAACTTCAGGCACTTAAAAGATATTAGTAAAATTACATTTAGTTGTTTATGAAGACCATTGGAACAAGATATTTTCAAGAGCAGAAGAGTGGTGTCTTTATAAGCCTAAGGTTGGTGACAAGTACCTTTAACAGGTGGTGGGACTTCGGCCTTTTTAGGAGGCACTACTGGTGCTTTCTTTTCAGGAACAATTTCTTGAGGAACTTCAGGCACTTAGAAGATATTAGTAAAATTACAATTAGGAGTTATGAAGACCACTGGAATAAGATATTTTTAAGAGCGGAAAAGTTGGTCTTTTTAAGCCTAAGGTTGGTGACAAATACCTTTAACAGGTGGGATTTCGGGCTTTTTAGGAGGCGTCACAGCCACTTTCTTTTCAGGGACAACTTCTTTGGGAGCCTCGGGCACTTAAGAGATATTAGTAAAAATTACCCTTAGGAGTTATGAGACTGCTAAAACAAAATATTTTCAAAAGCAGAAGGGTTATATCTTCTGAAGTCTAAGGTGAGTGACAAGTACCTGGAACAGGTGCAACTTCCAGCTTTTTAGGAGGCACCACTGGTGCTTTCTTTTCAGGGACAACTTCTTGAAGAGCTTCAGGCACTTAAAAGATATTAGTAGTTTTACATTTAGATTAATGAAGACAGTGGACTAAAAATATTTCCAAGAGTAGGACAGGTATTTCTTCTGTAGATAAGGATAGGAGTGAAAAATACCTGAAACCGGTGGGGCTTCTGGTTTTTTGGGTGGTACTCTGGGGAATTTCTGTTCTGGAACAACTTCTTGAGGAACTTCAGGCACTTGAAAGATATTAGTAGTATTAAACGAGTAGTTAATGATGAGCTATAGGCTAAAATTATTCTCAAGAATAGAAGAGATATTTCTTCTTCCTAATAAAGTCAGGGCTAATATGTACCTGTGACAGGTGGGGCGTCTGGTTTTTTGGGTGGTGCCCTGGGAATTATCTTTTCTGGGACAACTTCTTGAGCAACTTCAGGAACTTAAAAGATATTAGAATGTTTAGAATTTATGAATGATGAAGGCCTATATTACAATGATTGTGAAGAATACAAGACAATAGTTTTTCTTCTTAACAGGGCAGTGGGAATAAATACCTTCAGCAGGTGGGGCTTCTGGTTTTTTGGGTACAACCACAGATATTTTCTTTTCAGGTAAAACTTCTTTAGGAGCTTCGAGAGCTTTGAAGATATTAGTATCTTTTAGTAAGAGATTATAAAAGTGGAATACCGACAACACATTTATCCAAGCAAAGACAATTCATGGACTGGCAGACATGTCTATACACACTTTTCCCAGCCCCCTGGAATAGGTGACCAACAACATGGAAGGATAAATACCTTTAGCAGGTGGAGCTTCTGGCTTTTTAGGAGGAGCCACAGGTACTTTCTTCTCAGGGATGACTTTCTTTGGCGGCACCTCAGGCACTTCAAAGATATTGGTAATTTGTGTTTAGAAAAGATGAAAAAAATTGGTGACTGTACCATGTAATTATACACTAAGATATTTTGGTTAACTCCTGACTTTATTTTCCTTAGAATTATATCACCTTTATGCTGTGGTATTTACATATATAATTTTCTAGCTAAAATTATAGTTGTTTTCTTTTCCTAGTATGTATAGCTTTGACATTACCTGCAGGGGGTGGACTTTCCGGTTTGGGAGGAATAACTTCAGGCACCTTCTTTTCCGGAACAGCTGCCTTCGGCACCTCGGGTACTTTAAAGATATTAGTATTTTCATGATTAGACAGAGTAGAGAAAAAAATGGACAGTATCAAATACAGTGGCATGGGGGTGACTACCTTTGGCTGGTGGGACTTCAGGCTTTTTAGGAGGTGCTACAGCCACTTTCTTTTCAGGAACAACTTCTTTGGGAGCCTCAGGCACTTAAAAATATTAGCAAAATTACAATCAGTTGTTATGAAGACCATTGGAACAAGATATTTTCAAGAGCAAAAGAGTGATATGTCTTTATAAGCCTAAGATCGGTGACAAGTACCTTTAACAGGTGGTGGGACTTCGGGCTTTTTAGGAGGTGCCACAACCACTTTCTTTTCAGGGACAACTTCTTTGGGAGCCTCGGGCACTTAAAAGATATTAGCAAAATTTCACTTAGGAGTTATGAAGACCAATGGAACAAGATATTTTCAAGAGCAGAAGAGTGATGTCTTTACAAGCCTAAGGCCAGTGACAAATACCTTTGACAGGTGGGACTTCGGGCTTTTTAGGAGGCACCACTGGTGCTTTCTTTTCAGGGACAATTTCTTGAGGAACTTCGGGCACTTAAAAGATATTAGTAAAATTACATGTAGGCATTGTGAGACCGCTAGAACAAAATATTTCCAAGAACAGAAGAGTTGTATCTTTTTAAACCTAAGGTTAGTGACAACTACCTTTAACAGATGGGACTTTGGGCTTTTTAGGAGGCGCCACAGCCATTTTCTTTTCAGGGACAACTTCTTTGGGAGCCTCTGGTACTTTGAAGATATTAGTAAATTTACATGTGAGTCACAAGAATCAACACAGACAAGAACTTTCAAGTCCAGTAACTTTCAACTTCCATTGCCCTCCCTACCCCACCTTAAAGAGTGGTTTAGAATGTACCTTTGACAGGTACGACTTCAGGCTTTTGGGGAGGATACACTTTCTTTTCTGGGACAACTTCTTTGGGAGCCTCTGGCACTTTAAAGATATTAATATTTTTACATTTAGGAGTTATAAGAATCAGGACAAACAGGAAACACATTTACACAGGAAAAGACATTTTCCCAAAATTCTAAGCTTCTAGCAACATATACCTTCATCACGAAGAACTTCAGGCTTTTTGTGAGGAACCACATATGTTTTCTCTTCAGGAACAATTTCTTGGGGAGCTTCCCGTACTTTAAGAAATTAGTATTTTAATATTTAGTGTTATGAAGATCACTAGGAACAGCAAAATATTTTCAAGACTACAAGAGCTATTTCTTCTTCAGCTTGAGGGCATGGTAATTTGTACCTTTAACTGAAGGAGGTTCTCTTTTTTTGGAAGGGACTCTCTTTGCAGGAACAGCTTCTTGAGGAGCTTCAGGCACTTTAAAGATATTAGTATTTCACATTTAAAGATTTAAAATTGTTAGTGAAAACAGTAACCACAATAAGTTAGCAAATGTAGTTTTCTAGAAGTCTCTTCTTTGCCTGTCCATTCTTGAGAAGAGGCCTTCCCTAGCACCTGGCATAGTTCCTGTGACACTGTGGACCCTCCTCACTAAGTATTTGTTGAATGAATACTCCTAGTAGAAGAGGTTTCTGTTTTAATAGGAACACCTGCAAATATTTGCTTCTGAGAGGGAACTTTGGGCGCAGCTTCAGATGCTTGAAAGATATTTGTATTTTTATGTTTATGTGTTACGAAGGACATTAGAAAAACATGGTTTTAGGAGCTGAGGACATTTCATCTCTTCTTCAGGATCTGTTCACAGGTATCACATACCTTTTACAGGCAGAGATTCTGGCTCTTTAGGAACATCTTCAGATACTTGCATCTCAGGAGCAACTTCTTCCATAGCTTCTGGTGCTTTGAAGATATTAGTATCATACTTAGAGGTTAAGGGATCAGTGAAGACACTAGTTAACTGACATTAGACATGAACTGAACCAAAGTGATATTTCTGGTTACATGGGTGCTTCTTTTAAAAGGTGGATGAGGTATAAAGTTTTGAAGAAAGGAATCAAGTCTTAACTGTCTTTGTTCATTATTTCCCAGCTCCCTACCACCATATACACCATTGACATTTATGAAATGAATGAAGGCAGGAATGATAGAATGAATGATACCTTTACTGGAAGGTGTTTCAATTTCAGGGGGAGCAGCCTTGGGTGTTTTCTTTACAGGGACAGCTTCTTGAAGTGATTCAGCCACTTTAAAGATATTAATGCATCATACTTTAGAGTGATGAAGAGTTTTATTCCTAATTCAACCTACAGGAACACCCCAGACTGGGGGCCCTCCCTGCTCCCCACATTGGATTTTTTAACGATGGTAAGAATACATACTTATTAGGAGCTGTTTTCTTGGTCACCTCAGGTACTGTCAATGTTAGTAATTTAATTTCTTGGAATGGTAGATGTATAGAAAATTAGATCATGGAAAATTAGCTTCAAGTGAGAAAAATTGATTTTGTATAACTAATGATGTACATTTATATATTAATTTGAGGAGAACAAAACAGTTTCTTTCTTATCTGGATTGGCCTCATTTTGTACCCCTACTTTAGGCACTTTAGAAAGGTGTTTGTTTTTCAAGCATGGGAGACAGGAGAATGACCTAAAGATCTAGACTGAAAAAATCAGGTCAAAGTGTTCAGATATTCTTTAAAGTACAGAATATCATGGATATTATAAAGAAACTGTTATGCTGGATGTCTTAAAACTTTCTCATATTTTGATTTATTTAAAACACTCAAAATGGAAAAATGTAGAACTCTTTAAAAATAAAAGACAATGAGAGGAGCAACTAAGTATTCAGTACAGAATTCCAACTTTAACTAGTTTTAACTGCCTTGGTTTTAGAAGGCTCTCAAGTGGAGAGGGTATTACAGGAAGAACTGCTGCTCAAAGTCATTGAACTTCATATTTTATTGTCTTTAAGTCATGGTTTTCCAAAAATATTTCTGTACTTAAGTCTTATGGGAAAATAATTATTTCAAATTAATATGCCTATTTTTAGTAGTAAGTTTATCTTAATAGAAGAGCAACTCTATTAAGCAGTTATATTCTGCGATTTCAACCCCATGGAGAGTTGAATTGCTGATTTATAGTCTACAGCCAAACACCTCTGTCATTTGATGGCACTGATGTCTGCTTTAAAGGGGGAGCTAAACCAATTCAATCTAGTTTCAGGGATATAAATATTTTAAGTGGTCTTGTGTAGATTTTTTCCAGCTATTCTGATTTTTTTCTTTTTTGGGAAACAATAATAGTATTAGTAATCCTACTGAAGAATCTATCTGGGTCTCATATAACATTATATGTATTCATATACTCCCTGAAGGCCTCAGAGGTTAAACTTTATAACCCACGTATCTTCCATTTAGATAAGTTAAAGATCTTTCCTCCTCTATTTTCTCTTGAATAACTCCTGGGAACATGTGTATACCCAAGTCGAGCTTCTGCTTCGGGGCTCCCACTTCTCTGAAATGGTAGCATTTGGAGCTTTCAAGATATAAGTATATTTGCATGGGTTAAGTACAACTACAATCATGAGATATGAAAGTTGACTTTCTTCTGGCTTGTACCTTTTGGTGGTGGTGTTTTTCTTCTTTTAGCAACAGGAGCTTGCCGCTCTGGAAGACCTTCCTTGGAGACTTCCAACTCTTTAAAGATATTAGTATTTTTTAGTTGAGAAAAAGGCAAAGACACGAAGACACAACATATTAAGAAAGTTACATGTGTTAACAGATATTATAACTTTAAGTTAGAAATTTAATTTTTGTTCTAATTGTTTATCCTTGTACATTGTATGAGTGGGACTCTTTTGGGTGGCGGGGGGAGGCAAGTCATATAAAGTTCCTTGTCTTGGGTACATTGGATGCCCTAAAGATATTAGTATTTTAGCGTTAGAGGTTCTGAGAACCTACACAAAACACTAAACATATCTTTCAGAGTGAAGAAGAAAGATTTTCTTATTTAGATTTTCATAACTAAGAATTATACCTTGAGTTGGAGGATGCTCTGGAATTTGGGGAACAGCCTCAGGTAACTCCACCTCCAGAAAAACTTCTCTGGTTGTATCAGGCTCTTTAAAGATATTAGTAGGTTTACACTTAGAAGTTGTAAAAACAGTAAATTATATAACACACAATTTTTGAGTCTTGAATCCAAAGTTATTCATCCAAGTTCGAGGTTGTTGAAATGTACCTTTAGTTGCTGGTGTTTCTCTCTTTTTAGGAATAGTCACATATATTTTGTCCTCTGGAACAACTTTCTTGGGTGGCTCAGGCACTTAAAAGATATGAGTATAGTTATATTTATAAACAGTGAAGGAAAAGATTCAGCTTTTAAAATGAGCTAAAAAATAAATTTTCTTCAGACCAGATCATTGGTGTTATATACCTTTTGCTATTTTGGTTTTTGTCTTTTGAGGACGAGTCACAAGTACTTTTTCTTCTGAGGTGGATTCTTCAGACACTTCATAAACTTTAAAGATATTAGTATTTATACAATTAAGGGAATTTCAAGTCAATGACAAACAGTATTAAGAAAACATAATACACAATACACGCTCATCACCCAAGTTACCAGTAGTACATAGACACAAACTAATGACAATAACACATTGGCTAATTTCCAGTTTTATCATATAGAACCCTCATTTATGATGATGATAAAATTGAGGAATTCCCTGGTCAGGGGCTATATAATTCTACTTTGCAGAAAGTTACTGGTAAAACTGTCCTGTTGCTCTTGGTTTTGTTCATAAAGAACAGGGTTGATATTGAGTTGCACATTAAGAATTCTCTTATGTTATATTTGGGCTACTGGAAATTCATATAAGTCCTTTCCTTTTCCAGAAACGTAGTTGGCTATAATCTCAAACCACATCTGGCTTATGGCTGTGTAGTTTAATAACCACTTAGGGATTGGAAGCAGAAAAGAAAAAGAAAAATAATTAAATCTTTGGAAATAAGGCAAATGAAGAAAATAAAAGATTTCTCCAGCTTTTAGAAAGGAAGACTGGCTGATGACAATAATGAAACTCAAGCATAGAAAAGGTATTCAAAGAAGGGAGTCATCATATATTTTTATCCCAACCTAGTATTAAAGACAAAAAAAAAATGGGTTTAAGCAGGGAATTTTTAGATTAAACTAAATGAAAGAATATCAGAACTATTGGCATTTTTTGGATTGAAATAAATGGAAGAGTATCTTGACTCCTAGCAATTTTACTATTCAGATTATTGAATAGTATTCTATTCAGAGTATTTTATTATTCATATTTTACTCCTCAAATTATTTAATCATAATTTTGCATAAGACCAAAAAAAAATGGCTTGAGAATTCTTTTGATGTTGTAATGGCCTTATAAATCTATGGTTTGATTGGAGCAGTATTGCCAAAATATTTCCAATGATGGCTGGGAAGAGTAGAAAAATAATAATGGGGCATTTTGAATCTATAAAGTCCAATTAAAATATTATTATGAAGTTAAAGTAAGTTACTTCATGGCCTGAGAAAATAAAATGCTTTTGAGCTGAAAATATTTGTACACAGAGCAGAACAAGACAAGACAGTGACAAATACAACAAGGTAAATGGCTTTTCTAAATTTGGGCAACGTTACAGGTAAAGGACTATTTTTTTTAAATTGGTGAGGAGATATACCTTGTCTGAGCAAGTAAACTTTCAAATGATTTAATTTTGGCCAAATATTTTTTGGCATGTTAGGCTTTTATAAGGTATTAGTATATTTATTTTTAAAAGCTGTGAAGACAAACACAACTGAAACCAAAGAGAAGCACCGATTTTTCTACACTCACTGTACATCGTTGTGTCTTCAGAAAGAACTGTAGCTGATTTTTCTTCGTGAATACTTTTCTTAGGCACCTCAGGAACTTTAAAGATATTAGTATATTAATTGTGATAAATAACAAATATGCAAAGAATATAAAGAAGCCAAATACAAGAATTTAACATCACACACATTCATTTTAAACTATGAATAACTAAACAAAGAATCATTTCATGTTGTGATTAGTATCAGTGTATACCTTTAGCTGGTGGAACTTCAGGCTTTCTAGGAACAGCTTCATGAACCTTTTCTTCTGGAACAATTTTCTTGGGTACTTCAGGTGCTTTAAAGATATTTGTTTATTTTATTTTTAAAAATATCATAATTGGGTCTAAAATATCAAGATAAAGAGGGGGATCTAACAAGAACACCAAGAATTCCAAAATCGTAAGCCAACTAAATACACAGTGCGTCTCTCTAGATTGCCTTGTTGATGAGTTCTTGATTTGTCATATTAAAAATACTTTGCCCTTGGGGTATAGCATCATTTTCTGTTGTTATTTGGAATGTTTGTTTCCAGAGCTTCCTGACAATAGTTCCAAAATAAATTATTTTTGAAAAGAAGTTGAGGGGGTCAATATCACTTAATTATCGCTTAAGAAGAGGATCAAACAAAAACAATAACAATGTTTAGGCATATGCCTTCGTTTCCAGAAGGTCATCACAAAGGGAAGACTATGTTTTAGAACATAAACTGCAGTTTACATAATTCAGCTATATTGTGGCATTGAGGGGAGAATGATCTCTCTTTCTCTCTGCTCCACAGTAAGTGAATAAAAGGGGGTTTTATATTAGTGGTGAAATCAGCAAAGGCTGGTACCTTTAGCTGGTGGAAATTTGGGCTCTTCAGGAACACGTACTTTTTCTTCCACCACAATTTTCTTGGGCACTTCAGGTACTTTAAAGATAGCAGTAATAATTTCTTTTACTTTTAAACATTCATAAAGATTTGTAACAAGCAGAACATAAGAAAAACATAAACACAAAACATGACATAGTCACAATATAAAACAGTTTCACTTTATCACATACATTACTGTACTTAAAATGAGTTGAATTTTGATAACAAACATGACAACAGAGATCCAGAAGAATTTCCCGTGTTAGAATCCGTTAAGAATTTGACAAGAAAAATTAACAAGACACTGTCAGCTGGTGCTACTTCTGCTTGTCTTGATGGAATAATCGATACTTTCTCTCAAATGATAACGTTCTTAAATGATTCAGGGACTTTAAAGATAGAAATATATATTATTTATCAGGTGTTTTTTTTTTTTTTATTTCTGTTGTAAAACTCAAGAGGTTTACAAGAATGAACAAAGCAGGGACATTAAACACACGGTCACTATGTATTTATTATTACTAAGTTATTAAAACTAATGATTAATAGGAAAACATGGATTTATCAAAAGGCATATTAGTGAATATATAATTCAGTAGTACCAAAGAAGGAAACCTGGGTTTACTATCTGGTTGATAAGGATATTTGCTTTATTTTTTTAGGTATAACAACAGTGGCTTTCTCTCTTGGTAGAACTTCCTTTGGACCCTCAACCATTTTAAAGATAATAGTTTGTCTTAGAAATTCCAAAAACACAAAACACAGAAGAAAAACATCAAGAACACAAACTTATAATGCAATCAAGGTGCTACTGTACATATAATTAGGTAAGTAGTTTTTCACCAATGAAATACCTTTAGCTGGTGGCTCTTTTCGAGGAACAACTTTAGTGGGTGGTTTTTTTGGAGGAATGATTTTCTCAGATATCTCAGGCCCTTCAAAGATATTAGTGTTTTGATTTAGAATGAGTTCTTAAAGTATTAGGGAGTGCTACTAATAAAGTTAGTCCAATGAGGGCTCATAAATGCTTTATCTATTTTTTTTTTGAATTTGCATCACACCTCCAAAAGGGATGTGACTTTGCTAGATTTCATCTATATTGTAGATTTTCTATGTATACTAAGCACACATGCACACCATACACATATTCCTTCACATTACACATATATTAATTCGTTCAAGATCTGGAGTGGTATTGAAGAGAATTTATTTGTATCATGGTTTCTCCTCGAAAAATACCAATGCTTCGTTTACTTCCTTAATGTTATTTCTCTAATGAAAATATAAAATGGCAGAAGCTTTTGATAAGCAGTGATCAGTTTGTGAACAGTTGACTCATGATAACAAAGCAATGGTTGTATTGCCTCACATGTAAATTCTTCAGTGAACTGAGGAGCTTCTTTTCACTCAACTGATAACCTTGGTCAGATATTTTGGTACCTGTAACAATCATTCTTATGTTTGTAAGAATTTTGTACAAACAAAGAATTTTGTTTGCAACAGTCATTCTTAGCTAGATTCAAAAAAGAATCTACAAATTCATATAGTGAGCTCCTTAGATAAGTAGATATCAAATACTATTATTTTGCCTGCTAAATTATATTCTGTGTGGTTAATCTCTACTCCATATTAATCTTTGTATCAAATAGTTGAAGCTCATGCTTAAAGCATTCAATGATTTTAACTTGGAAAGTGGGTTTCTAGTGTTCCAAACTGAACATGAAATACACTTAAAAAAAAGTGAGTTAGAGCAAGATATAACAATTTGTAGTATCTACAGAATTCTCCTATACCTTTAGGTGGAGCTTTGGGTTTTTCATATACTTCCACTTCTTCAGCCTCTAAAACTTCTATTACTCTATGGACCTCTTCAGCTTTGTGTACTTCTTCAATTCTGGGTTGTTCTACTTTAACGAATTCTTCTACTTCATGGAATTCTTCTTCTTCAAAATATTCTTTAACTTCATGGAACTCTTCTTCCTCAAGATATTCTACTGGTGTCTCCACTACTTCTAATTCTGTTCTTTCTTTTACTACTTCCTCTTTGTGGAAGGCAACTGATATTTTTTCTTCAAGGACAGTCCTCCCTGAAAGAGCATCTAGTTTAAGAAATTTGTCTTTTTTTTTTAAAAAACACAAGAGAAATGAAAATGTAAATTCAAAATACAGAATAAAAACAACTGAAATAAAAAAAAAGCTTTCATGCAACAATAAGTGAAGATCAAAGATCTTTCCGAAAATACCTTTAGCTGGGGGAATAGCTTCTTTTTTAGGCACAGGGACTCTCTTTTCTGCAATTTTCTTTTCTGGGACTTTCTTTTGTACTTCAGGCACTTTAAAGATATAGTTTTAATATATAGGACTGTTAAGAGCAAATTTTCATAGACAAAAGACATCAAAACAGTCAAGACACAGAGACATAATACATAAGAATCTTTTTTTGAATTAAAAAAAATCTATTCTTTTTAAGTAGGTTTCATGCCCAGCGTGGGGCTTGAACTCATGACCCCCAAGATCAAGAGTGGATTGAGACAGCCAGGCACCCCAAACATAAAAATCTTAATGAGAATATATTAACAGGAAGTTTAGGTTTATAAGAGAATATGTACCTTTGGCTGGAGGTGGCTCTTTTTTCTGAACAGGAACAGGTACTTTCTCCTCAGGAACCTTCTTTGGCACTTTAAAGATATTAGGCATTTCGGTTAGCTGACAATACTCAATAATAAACATGACATAAAAACAGCAAAAACAACATCTTTAATAATCAAAGTTTAAGAAGACACTCCGTACTACTGGCCACCAGTTTTATAGGCAATAGAGTTATCTTTCCAAATCCCTTATTTGTGCTAACCAAACCTTAGAGGACGTGTCCACAAGAACCTGTGCTGGTTTGTTTGTTTGTTTGTTTGTTTGTTTATTTATTTATTTATTTATTTATT
Organism: Panthera leo; assembly: GCF_018350215.1. NCBI lineage: Eukaryota > Metazoa > Chordata > Mammalia > Carnivora > Felidae > Panthera > Panthera leo. The sequence continues at coordinate 165,731,576 of NC_056686.1, forward strand.
TATTTAATAGCAGGAGTTACCAATATTGGACCTATTTTTAATGTGACAAAGACTTCTACAATTTTTAATTTGACAGAGACTTTTTTGAAGTGATTACCATAATGGAGTACTTAAGCCTTGACACAGGCGCCCTTTCTGCTGATAGTATTACATCTGCTGGCGATGCCTACTGTGATAGGGACAGCGTAAGCTCATCGTCTAAGAGCATTCCTGAAGCAGTAACTTTATTAGGAAGCAATGAGAAGTAGACATTTTGCAGTAAACTTGAGTGCTTAGGCAAAATATTAGAAAGGACATGAGGCTCTTTAAAATAGTTATTATCCAAGCATTAGGACAGATTTTTTTCCCCTATAAAATAAGATTGTATACATACTTATAGTAACATGAGAAAACTCTATGTAATGGAATAAGATTTATGAACGGAATGTGGGGAAGAAGAATCTATTGTTATGTATAAAAGTATAAAGAAATGTACTAATTAACATTAAAATTCTCAGTTACAATGAGAAACTTCTGGAATAACATATACACACATAACCATCCATTAACATTCCAAAAAGGCTAAAGATATGAAGTGGGTTACAGTTTTATTGATCCTTAATCAATTTCATAAGTTTGCTATTTAAAGAAAGCAGTCAGAAAAGAAATTTCTGTTTTTTAAAAGAACATTAATTGGAATTTAAAGATGTTATTAATTGAGATTTGCTATACCTTTGGCTGGTGGTGGCTCCACTTTTTTAGGAACAGGAGTAGGTGCTTCAGGTACTGCTTTCTTAACCACTTCAGGCACTTAAAAGGTATTAGATAGACATTTTGAAAAATGATACGCAATGAACGGAACAACATCCACATATGCAAAAAATAGCAAAAAAAGCATTGACTCATTTTTAAAAGATATTAGCAACCTAAATGGTAATTATATATATGGAGTATCGACTCTAAAGGTGAGAAGGCTATTATTTCTTAATCCTATTAGCAAATATAATATCAATTAATGAAAAAGCTTGTCATAGTTTACAGGAATAATAGGCTAAGAATTATTCTATAAAGTAAACAACACAGAAATAGATTTCCCTCCACTTTCATATTGAATAAAAGCCCCAAAACTAGAAACTAGGAGAAAATCTTACGACAGGGCCTCGCCAGAAAAAATTGAAGGGCTAATAGTAGAAAAGTTGGGGGAGGGGAAGGGACACTTTCGGTGCTATTAATTATTGATCTTCAATTTATCATTGATAAGATGTGAGAAAAGTATATTGAGGAATATTAGATTTAGACATATCCTGGGAAAGATTTGGAACACCATAGATTTTAAATGTCCAACTCCCAAGAGAAGCTGTACCTCTAGGTGGTGTCACCTCCTCAACCTCTTCTATGCTAGGTGGTTCTTCTGGGATCTCTTCTTCCGGAATAGGCTCTTCCGGTTCCTCATACACTTTAAAAAGATTATTACTTTGTAAATAATAATTCTTTTTGAATATTAAACTAAAATGATCTATCTGAAAACAGAGGTCGTCATAAACATAGGAAATTCATAGCTCAACCTTTTTCCAGTGCGTGAGAACTCACTAGTCCTTGAAAAAAATCTATGGGGTCTTCAAATACATTAGGCCCTTTCAAGAATTTCATATTTGGAAAGGATATCAAAGAGAATTCAGTTAGAATTATATCATTATTTTTAATGGAGATGGACTTGTTTGAAGGCAAACATTCACTTAGCAGTATAAGTCAGATTTTCTGTACAAACTACTCAGGCTTAACTGGGAATTTCTTTTGGGTGGGTATATTCTGCTATTGCCAACCACATCATTTGATGAAAAATTCCCCATGGAAAATACAGTTTCCTTTCAAAGAGTGTCATTAAAAGAAAGAAATAAACAAACAAACAAATAGGCTAAGCGTGTGAGAAAGGAGAGTCAGTTGATTTTCATTTGCCTGCCCAATTTTTATTAGGTAAATAATAATTTCTTTTAGAGCCTGAATATGTTTATTTTCTGAAGTGAAATGTACATTTGTCTCCTTCAAATATTAAACAATGATAAGACAATGATGACTTGGAATATCTATTTTCTTAGAAAGTCATCTACCTTCAATCGGTGGAACTTCCTCTTCTTCAAGGAGAATGATTTGTCTTTCTTCCACTTTCTTAGGCACATCAGGAACTTAAAAGATATTGATTGTTTTAGGAATTTAGAATGCAAGAACCAAAGAAGAGTTCATAAAGACCAAGTTTCCCATTTTTCAACACAAGGTAGTAAATATCAAAATACACATGCACAAGATGAAACATTGAGATTTCACATAATCAGCTATTGAAACAAAATTAAAGAGGTTTGTGATTTAAGACTAACAGCCCATTAAAGAGATATTCTACTGTTTATTGCTGGAGCCTCTACTCTTTTAGAAAGAGCAACAATAGGGGCGCCTGGGTGGCGCAGTCGGTTAAGCGTCCGACTTCAGCCAGGTCACGATCTCGCGGTCCGTGAGTTCGAGCCCCGCGTCGGGCTCTGGGCTGATGGCTCGGAGCCTGGAGCCTGTTTCCGATTCTGTGTCTCCCTCTCTCTCTGCCCCTCCCCCGTTCATGCTCTGTCTCTCTCTGTCCCAAAAATAAAAAAACGTTGAAAAAAAAAAAATTTAAAAAAAAAAAAAAAAAAAGAAAGAGCAACAGGTACTTCATGGACTGGCTTCTTAGTTACTTCGGGCCCTTTAAAGATAGTGTTTTTATCTTTGAGAAGTAACGTATGTAGAGAATCAACGTAAAATACACAAACACAAAGCGGGGAAAAATGACATAGCACAAACATGGTTGCAACAGAGTCACAAATGGGGAATGCAAATGACACACCACACAAAGCAAACGTTTATGTTGAACATCCTGTGTGGACAGCATCACAGTTCAACATCAGTACAACAAACACATTCCTGTTTTGGGGAGATGTACCTTTGGCAGGAGGAGCCACTGCTTTCTTAAGACCAGGAGGAGGCACCTTCTTTTCTGGTTCAGGTTTCTTAAGCACCACAGGAACTTTAAAGATATTATTTGATTTTACAATTTAAGATACACAAACACAGAGACACCAGACACAGCAATAATACAAGTTATAGTAACAGATATTGAAACAGAACACTGGGACTTTTACGGATAGAAAGAAGTGGCAGTGTCTAATTTGCTTGGGAGTAGCAGTACCTGTGGCGGGGGGAGCCTCCTTTTTCTTAGGAATGATCATTTTCTTCTCTGGCACTTTCTTCTTAACCTCAGGCACTTTAAAGACATCATTTCATGATAAGAATTTATTGTGAGGGACAAAAAAGAGAGAACACAAGAAGTCCACACACAGAAAGAACACATGCAACAGTTGCTCAGGGTAGAGATATAGGGTAGATCAGGAGCCCAATGTTATGATATAAATAGGTTTTGTAGAGCAAGGGATCAGCAACCTATTTGAATATCAGAGGACAGATGCTGTCATTTCATCCATCTAAATTTCACTGGTAATTTATTGAATCATTATCTATAAAGTATTTCTGAATTCTTGAAATCTAATAAAGGACCAGCATGGGGTATCTGGGTGGCTCAGTCGGTTAAGCATCGGACTTCAGCTCAGGTCATGATCTTGCCGTTTGTGAGTTCAAGCCCCGCATCGGGCTCTGTGCTGACAGGTCAGATCCCGGAGACTGCTTCAGATTCTGTGTCTCCCTCTCTATATCTGCCCCTACCCCACTTGCACTCTCTCTCTCTAAAACATAAATTAAAACATTAACAAATTTTGATAAAGGACCAGCTTTACCATTTCACTGCTTATATGATATTTAACCTGGTGGAGGGGTTATGCTTATTTTAAGTAGTGATGCCATGACCTTTAGCAGAAAATACTGAGCTTTAAGGTATAACTATATGGACTTTGTCCTGTACTATGGTCTGACCTGGATAATTCATTCAGTGATAGAGCACTTTCACATACCTTACTTTATTTTGTCCTCACAATAATATCTGAGCCCGCTAGAACTGATACCAGTCTGCCCATTTTAAAGGAGAGCTACCCGAGGCTCAGACTGGTTAAAAGGCTTGCTCAGAATAATACAGCAAGGAACAAACCCAAGGCTAAAGTCAAAACCTGCTGGGCTACCATTTATATATATGTAACACAAGACATAAGCTATTCCATAATATTTTGAGAAATACTTCAATCCTTTTTATCTTCATCCTGGTGTTACAAAGGCACTTCATATAAATGGCTGAAGGATGAAACTTAGGAAAATGTATTCATAATGTTTAGCTTGGCAGAATATCTATATGAAAATTATGATGTTTGGGGCGCCTGGGTGGCTCAGTCAGTTAGGCGTCCGACTTTGGCCCAGGTCATGATCTCACGGCTCGTGAGTTTGAGCCCCGCGTAAGGCTCTGTGCTGTGAGCTCAGAGTCTGGAGCCTGCTTCAGATTCCGTGTCTCCCTCTCGCTCTCCCTTCCCCTGCTCATTCTCATTCTCTCTCTCTCTCTCAAAAATAAACATTAAAAAAATTAAAAAGAAAGAAAATTATGATGTTTAATAAAATTATAGGCAACTGGGTAGAACTTCTGTGGCAGTACTGGGACAATATTTTCTTTTAACTTTGTTCTTGAATACTGTTTTGCATCCAGTGAAAAGTGGATATCAGTGTTCCTGAACATTTTTAGAAATAAAAATGTGCCACTCTATTCTATAAATATAATTTTTCCTAAACCCAATTCCACCACAATTTGTCTGGATGAAAATGTTTATGGATGAAGAATGTGCATTCACTTAGGGGAAGTATACCTTTGGGTGGTGGAGGTTCCACTTTTTTAGGAGCAGGAACAGGGACTTTCTTCTCTGGTACAGGTTTCTTTGGCACTTCAGGCACTTAAAAACATTCATTTTAAGACATTAAAAACCGCAGGCACAGTATTATATATGTAACAAAAAGACAAATGAGACTAAGACCACGAACAACTAAATAACATTGCATGTCATGAAATCTGAAAAGACATTCAGATCATTTACGATAGACACACACGACAGACATAACAATAAAGGCACACATGTCTGGAACGCTTTCTAAGGTTCAGATGGTAGGCAACGTAAAGAATGAAGTAGTATAGATAAGACTGGAGATGAATACGAAAGATGGAAAGGCAGAATGCAACACAAAAGAGGTCTTGATGACTCCAAGAAGAGTTGCTATACCTCGTGCAGGTACTGGCACCTTAGGTTTAATTTCTGGAAGAACTTCCTCTTCTTCAGGTACAACTTCTTCCTCAGGTATGAATTCTTCCTCCTCAGGAGGAACTTCTTCTTCTTCAGGAGCAATTTCTTCTTCTTCAGGAGCGACTTCTTCTTCCTCAGGTAGAAATTCCTCTTCCTCAGGTAGAACTTCCTCTTCCTCAGGTAGAACTTCCTCTTCAGGAGCAATTTCTTCTTCGAATGGGACTTCTTCTTCCCGAGGTAGAGCTACAGGAACTGGAACTGGCTCGCGTTTCTTGGATATCACTTTAAAGATATTTATTCAATCGTACAAGTGTCACTTTTACGTACACTATTCATAACAATGGGATAACATGAAACGCAAATATTCTGTTATCATAGAGCATCGATTGTCTCAAATTCAATGTCATTAAGCATTAATTGTAATTAGTGAGGCAGTATAATACCAGTTAGTTTTCCTTTTTCTCTGTTTCTGTAAGAAACTAATGTACCTTTGGGTGGTGGAGCTTCCACTTTTTTCGGAACAGGTGTTGGTTTCTTTTCTTCTGGGATGAGCTTCTTGGGCACCTCTGGCACTTTAAAAATATTATTTGTCTTTAAGAATGTGTTCTTTTATGTTTTGGAGCAACGAATATGAAAATAATCACAGATGCCTGACTTTTACATTTCTTATCAACAAGGTTTTAAAACATGCAATGTTATGGGGGAAGGTGTATGTGAATATACATAACTGAAACCCACACTTAAATGATGAAGTGATGTACCTTTTGCGGGTGGAGCCTCTACTTTCTTAGGTACAGGAACTGGCACCTTCTTCTCAGGCACAGGCTTCTTGGGCACTTCTGGCACTTTAAAGAAATTATTTAGAGAAAAATGTTACATGACATAAAATTTTGAGTTTAAGCATAGTCTCAAAAAAGATTAATAAAATTATAACCAAGGCATTTCAAGAAGCATTTTATCTTTAAAATAAATTTTTTTCTTTTCCATGAGGGAATATTAAACAGTTGCATCCCGAAAGAGCATAGAATTGAACTGGTTAATTTTTCCTTATATGCAAATGTGAAATAAAAACATTTCGCAAGTTCATGTACCTTTGGCAGGTGGAGCTTCCACCTTTTTAGGAGCCGGTACTGGTACTTTCTCCTCTGGTACAGGTTTCTTGGGTACTTCAGGAACTTTAAAGATATCAAGTAGGATTAGTGTCAAATTCTTCACCCATCGATAAGGACCCAACAATTTTAGGACTTAACTGAAGCATCATATAATTTTACTTTAAGAATGAAAATAATAACAGCCACAAAATAAAGGCAAGGAGAGGCACAAAATTTAAATAGAGAACACTGAGAAAACACAGACTGGTGATAAAGACAACACACAATGCCTGGTAAAGGGGGATCTTGTCCATTTTGGTATTATAAGAATTTACCTTACAGTAAGAACTTTCCACTAAAGACAAAGAGCCAAGCATTTAGCATCAGCATGCTTTGATGGCAAAATTTAGAGATGAATACATGGTAAACTGCTTTTATGACCAGTTGGGAGGCCCTTGTCTTGTTAATATTGTCATGGGGAAAGAAGTTTTATCAAGTTATACTACGTGAATAAATTATTACATTATCCCACTGATGGATTATAAAGAGATGTACCTTTAGCTGGTGGAGGCTTCTCTTTTTTAGGAATGGGCACAGGAACCTTCTCCTCTGGCTTCTTAGGAATCTCAGGCACTTTAAAGATATTGTTTATAGGTAAGTTCTAATTACTAGTAACAACACATCTGTATAAAGCACAATTAACATTTCTAACAACAGAGAGCAACACACACAAAGTTGTGAACTCAGAAGATATTCATATGGAGATTAAGGCTTTTCTATGGTCATGTTATGAATGGTGGTATACCTTTTGCTGGTGGGGCTTCCTTCTTTTTGGGAACAGGAACAGGTTTCTTCTCTTCTGGAACAGGTTTCTTGGGTATCTCAGGCTCTTTAAAGATATTATTAAGAATTTTGGGAATGTTGCATATAAGATATAAAATGTGAAAAGTAACTGCAGAAATCATACTTCAGCATAAGTGTCTGTTTCTAAAATAAGCAGAATTGGTCATCGGTACTAATAAGCCCCAGAGTCTGACCAAATGAGACACCTAGACTCTAGAGATGCTGCTGTGTATCCCTTTGTCAAGAGACATAATCTACCTTTGACTGGTATCACTGGTACCACTTCTTCTTCAGTTATGAGTTCCTCTTCTTCATGAAGATACTCTTCTTCCTCTTCATAATATTCCTCTACTTGGGTGACAACTTCCTCTTCAAAGGCAATCTCTTCTGGTTCTCGTCTTTTGGGTACTTCTGGCACTTTAAAGATATTATCTTTAGGTTTGACATTTACCAATTACTAAGGAAATTAAGACACATAGGAACATAGCCATTTGTAACAGAAGAAAGATCAGGCTTTATCTTTCCCAGAGAAGAGTTTCACACGTAGAACTGAACATGACTTTTACAACAAAGAAGACAACACATTAAAAAGAATATTAGGTACCTCTAACAGGTGCTGTTACTTCTTTTTTAGCAACAAGTACTTTTTCTTCTGTGACAACTTTCTTGGGCTTCAAGGGCACTTGAAATTTAAGTATAAGGAGATTTATTGTCAGAAACAGGCTACCTAGCCAATGCTTGCTTTGTCAGACTTTAAGCAGACAGAATAATTTTACAAGTCTTTCATGTGATAGATATAAAACTGTTCATTTATAAGAAGCTTTATATGTTCCATGGAAATGCTTCTGAACCTCACTGGGATAAAAACGGACAAAAATACTCAAGTAAGTTTGAAGTAGCAGAACCCAGATGTGAAATTATGTTTAGTGTTCAGGTATCTCTGCTTGTAGGAAACATCCTTTACCGAAAAGCTAAATTTGCCTCTGGGTAAGTATACTTTCTGAAAGTGCAGAGAAATTACCTCATACTTAGAAAAAAAAAAAGACTAGGCACTGAGTTAGATTTTTTGTTTTTAAGCCTTTAAAATAAGTTTAGAATGAATAAACAGGTATTAAACCGTGGTCAACACTGTTATATCATTATATCAATTTAGATAAGTTAGGAATGTGTCAAATGGTTACCAATTTTAAATCCAAGTATTCTATTTTAAATATATTGTAGCCACAGCTTTTGTATCATAGGCTAAGGATACATTTCAAAACAACTTTTTGTTTTATAGGTAACATTATCTACTTATCCTATGTTGACAGATTTTTCTATCTAATAAATCCCGATGATAAAAGACATACAAAAACAAAATGAAGCAAAACATAGCTACCTTAATTTTAAAAGAGACATTATAAAAGATCACAATTTTGGAAGGAAATCATTATACCTTTAACAGCTGGCTCAGCCACCTGCTCTTTTTCACGTTTGGTAACTGAAATGTGTATTTTTTCCTCAACAAGTTTCTTTGGTTCTTCAGGCACTTTGAAGACATTAATTATTGAAGAACATTAAAACCAACCACACAAATACCATATAAATAAAAAATACACAAAAACTGTGAAATGTAAGAATCAGGACCACAACACATTCAGTAAAAACAAAAAACAGCAGACAAGGTAGTAAGACACATTTATAGAACATAGGTAACAAAGATGTTTCTCGTAGTTATCACTCTGCAAAGTACCTTTGGGTGGTGGAGGTTTGAGTTTCTTGGGAATGGGCACTGGTACTTTTTCTTCAGGGACAGGTTTCTTCGGCACTTTAAAATATCAATATTAACAGATTTAAAAACCAGATTTCTCAAGAGTAGTAAGAACAAAAAGAAACACAATGTACAACATAATACCGCCCCCCCCCCCCCATACACACACACAATTTGTACGTTGCCACTTCAACACGTGTGTATAGCATGACAGACATGTAGGAAACATGGGTCTCTTAGAACTGATAACATTTTTCTCACTGTACCTTTAGTTGGTGGGGCCTTTGGCTTTTTGGGAACCGGTTCTTCTTGGACAGGCTTTACTGGGAGAGGCTTCTCGGGTTCTTTAAAAGTACACACAGGGTATTTAATGTTAGACTTTGGAACATAAATAAAACATGCTATTTCCTAAATGGACTCAAAGAACTAAAGTAATATATCTTTTATTTACAGTGTAGCCATAGCCTCTAGAGCTGAATGAGAATCACAGGTTCAAGGAGATTAAGGTCTAAAAGCTTATAGTGCCCTTTCCTCCTGGCTTTTAGGTCACTGTAACTTTCTCTTACATATTAACATTTTCATTTCACTTCAGGTAGAAAAAAATCATGGTTAAGACTTCTTTCTAAATAATGTTGGCTTTTAATGCTATCTGTACAACCACATAGAATGTTCTCAAAGTTAAGCTATGAAGTATCAGAGATTGGGTACATGAAATAATAATATTGATTCATTTCAAAATTCCAGTAGGAACTTAATTCTTTGAGTAAAATAAAGAAATTGCAGCTGAAGTTATACTCAACAAATCTGATCTTCATTAGATATAACATAACTGCTTGTGTTAGCCTCCTCTGTCTTTACTTCTGAAGCAGTCTTGTCAAGTTTTTTTTAACATGAAATTTATTGTCAAATTGGTTTCCATACAACACCCAGTGCTTATCCCAACAGGTGCCCTCCTCAATGCCCACCACCCACTTTCCCCTCCCTTCTACCCCCCCCCCCCCAATCAACCCTCAGTTTATTCTCAGTTTTTAAGAGTCTCTTATGGTTTGGCTCCCTCCCTCTCTAACTTTTTTTTCCTTCCCCTCCCCCATGGTCTTAAGTTTCTCAGGATCCACATAAGTGAAAACATATGGTACCTGTCTTTCTCTGTATGACTTATTTCACTTGTCAAGTTTTGATGATGGGAACCCATCTTTTGAGTTTTACATCAAATGGAAAACATTTTTTTTACAAATATTTTTGACTCATGGAAAATATTTTTCAAAAGACTATTGTACTCGATAATAACACATTTTAGAATAAGATATTCAGAAATTTCTGATCATGTATTACAATGATCATGGGCCCTTGCAGATAAACTCTTAACCCTTTTGAGAAAGAAACTTAGGGACATTTGCTATTTTGTGTCTAAGCAAAAATGAGGGGGAAATAGGTTAGTCTCAGAACCAAAGTTGAATAGTAACCTTAAGATTTATGGAGATTTTTTTCTAAAAGTTACCGAAGAACCAAAAACTCCTGAATTTGTCAAATGAAGTAAAGTTCTTTGCAAATGTCTTTGGGCATCCAAACTTCTATCCCATTCTAATGGAATCTGAAAGTATTTAATGTGGTGTCAGGTGTGCAGTTTTGCTCATACCTGTGACATATTCTTCATGCTCTTTATACTCTTCATAATGCTCAAATTCACGTTCCCCATATTCTTCATATTGGTCATATTCTTCTGTTGGCTCATACTCCTCAAATTCTTTATAATCATATTCCTCATATTCTTCATATTCCTCTTCCCGTTCTACCGAAACGGTTTCTTCTTCTTGAGTGTAAGACCATTCTTTCTCTTCAGTTACAGTTACTTCTAGAATAATATTGACAACAGGCAGCATTTTACTTCAAGCCCATTTAGGAGTGATAGTGACGATGCACTTTGATTTCATTCTTATGTGATGGATTCATGCACTGGTTATGGGAGACCCTGACTGTCCTTTCTTCCTCAAGGATTAAAGAATGTACATTTTGCTCTTTATGATTACAAATGTTAGATGTCCTGCCATAAGTCAACATAAGCCAGGAAAGGTGGGAGTCAAATTAGGAAGTAGCAGGCAAAAAGCTGTATAGTTTTTTATTTAGTCAAAGCTCAACATACCTTTCACGGGAGGAGCTTCTCTTTTTGGAACTTCAACGGATACCTTTTCTTCTTTAACAGCTCTTTTTCTGATTTCAGTGACTTTAAAAAGAGTAATTATTAAAAGTGAATTGCAGGATTTTGAATATGTACATGTTAAGAGCTACTGTGTATGAACCATCCACAGACAAAGACAACCATCACCATGCTCGTCATTATTTCTCATTCACATGGCAAGAAAAAATCAATAGACTGGGAAATAAACATGGTCTGTGATACAAAGGAATACTTTTTCCTAACCTGCTTAATGTTTCAAAGATATTGAATGCCTTTAAGAAGGTCAGGGAGTGTTTATAAGAGACTTCAAAAAGACACCCAGCCAGCATAAACAATGACTAGAGAACAAGCATTAGGCAGAAGCTTGAGTCACATAAGTAGTGTCTTCGCCTGAATTCTAAAGTGTTCTCAATAAGCTCCACTGGCACCATGTAGAAAATCCAGGCTTTAAAAAATTTGAAGTTTTGTCAAAGACTGCCACACAACACAATCATTTCGGCAGATGAGTTTAGTATACAGACAATAACATATTAGAAGACGAGTCCATTTTGAGGGAAAGTACACGTTTGGGGGAGCTTCGCACTTTTGCGGAAAAGAAGGAAGAGAGTACTTTCTGGTATCAGAAATGTTGAGTTTTGAAGTGACAGGAAATAGCGTGTGCATATGACTTACTTTATAATAAAGTATTCAGATTATTTTCTCTAAAGATCCCAATTCCTCTAGGTTAACTTCAGTACCTACATGCTTCTTTCGAGTTTTGAAAAAAGTTGGTGTACCTTTTGCTGGTGGTTCCTCCTCTCTTTTAGGTTTGAGTTTTGGAATTTTTTCTTCTGGAACAGCTCTCTTGGGCTCCGCGGGCACTTTAAAGACAGATTTCACTTTAAAGACTTGTTTCCCTCATTCAAACCTCCAAAAGGCAGTCAGAGAATAGTAACTCAAACATAAAAGACTTGACATTTGCATTATTTCAAACATACAAAACAACTAGAGCAACAAGAACAACAAACAACACCCATATAACCAGTGCATTTGGTAAAGAGAATAGATTAAATACAATATTCTGTGTATTGAAAGGTCTCATGTACCTCTTGCTCTTGGAGGCTCTTCTTTTTTAGTCACAGCAACGTGAACTTTTTCTTCCTGAGTAATTTCCACGTGCCTCTCAGTCACTTGAAAGATAATTTTAGGATTTGGGAGTTAAATTACTTACTTAAAGTGGATTTTTTTTTTTGTATTGGCCAGAAAGTACTGTGATTTTAGACTATGACAATTCACAACACACACACCAATAAACGTCACAACAGGTTAATACTCCACCCATAGATAAGGCAATAATACACCATTGCCTCCGACATACACCAGTAACCCCCACACACAAGGTGTGAGCCAAGGTCAGCAGCGAGAGGATGAAAAGACAAGACACGGTTCTTGTTTTTGTGCTGGAGAATTTCATTTACCTTTGGTTGGGGGAGGTTCTTCTTTCTTAACCACTTTTGGAGGAACCCTTTTTTCTGGAACTGGCTTCTTTGGCTCTTCTGGCACTTAAAAGATATCAAGCAACACAATCAAGCACACAACGTGGAAAATCTTAAACACAGGCACACCTTTTCTTGTTAGTGTTACACAAATCTGAAGAACGTACCAATTTAAGATGAAAAAGACAGACATTATGCAAGAAAGAATAAAATAAAGCCAATATACCTTTAGCTGGTGGCACCTTTTCCTTTTTAGGAACTGCAGCAGGGATTTTCTTTTCTGGCACAGTTTTCTTAGGTGCCTCAGGAACTTTAGAAAGATGAGGTTTAAGAACATCAGTTTGCATTACAGATAAAGTGACATGTGGGGCTTCGCTTTTTGTAAAGACCATACGTACACACAAACATTAATGACTGAATCAGCAAAGATGTTGATACACGTGTGAGGACAAAATTCAGGCAGTCCTCAGAGGCTTTATAGCTATTAAAGCAAAGGGTATCATATTCTTTGAGAGAGAACTATACCTTCAGCTGGTGGAGGCTCCTCTACCTTAGCAGGAATTTTCGGTTTCAGCACAATCTTCTTCTCATGTTTCTCACGCACTTGAAAAGATTACAAAATACATGTGTAGAAATGCCCAGATTTCTTTTTTTTTAACTGTTTATTTATTTTTGAAAGAGAGAGAGCACACAAATGGGGAGGTGCAAAGAGAGAGGGAGACAGAGAATCTGAGCAGACTCTGTGCTGTCAGTGCAGAGCCCAATGTGGGGCTCAGTCTCACAAACCATGAGATCATGACCTGAGCTGAAATCAACAGTCAGGTGCTTAAGTGACTGAGCCACCCAGGTGCCCCCAGATTTCTTTTCGATAAAAATATATGGAATCTTTTTACTTAGACGTGATGGCTATCAATACTTGCAATACAAGTGATAAACTAACCACAAGAGGACATAAAGAATGGGACAAGCCAAACACACGTGGGGCTCAAATTAACACAAGAGTCGGTGTACCTTCGGCAGGTTCGGCCTCCACTCTCTTAGAAATAATGTGCATCTTTTCTTCCACGACATATTCCTCAGGCTCTTCCATCACTTTAAAGACATCAGTTTTAAAAAAAGTTGTAGTGCTTTTCAAGTTTAACTTCAGCTGTAATTTATTACTTCAAAGAGCAATTAAAATAATAAAAAGTTTAACACATGCCAGATTCCCGATTGTTCCCATTTAAGATACCCAAAGAAGTGCATTTTAGTCAAAGCATGTGCCTCAATAAAGCATGGGGAAAATAAGTTTCAATAATTTAATTTTCAAGTGTATCATAAAGATAATAATGCTTGTATTCACAGGAAGAACAGGACAAGTACACGACATAAAAAACAATCCTAGTGGCTAAATTAATAAGAACACAAGCATTTGAAGATAGGTTTCAAAAATAACAGAGCACTCTAGGTTTGAAGGCTTCAGGGCAGAAACATACACTTGAGGAATCGTAAATGGGTTTATAAAAAAGCCTGAATTACATATGAAAAACCTACTGAGGACTTGGAAACTGGGTGGTGTATTTTTTTCCATCTTTGTGGGGACAGGTATGGTAGAAGAGACAGGTGTCTTCATATGATTTTTGAACCTATGTGTATAGTATTAATTATAGAATAGAATCTAGTTATAGACACATCTCTTTACACTAAAAGCCAACTTAACAGACTACCCATCTTCTCCCTAAATCTTCCGGGCTTAATGAAAACTTAAGAACATCATAGAACATCTCTCTTTTTAACTAGAATCCATATACAGAAAGAGATTTATAATGTGTACTGTCAAAAGTTGAAATCAGATTCATGCAGTGAGAACTTCCTTTTTTTTTTTTATTTTTTTTAACGTTTATTTATTTTTGAGACTGAGATAGAGCATGAACGGGAGAGGGTCAGAGAGAGGGAGACACAGAATCTGAAACAGGCTCCAGGCTCTGAGCTGTCAGCACAGAGCCTGACGTGGGGCTCGAACTCACGGACCGCGAGATCATGACCTGAGCCGAAGTCAGCTGCTTAACCGACTGAGCCACCCAGGCGCCCCGAGAGCTTTCTTTATACACATGTTATGTTTGGTTTCCCAAACATGTCTAAAAGGGATGGGGCCCTCTTTGATCTATTAGATTCCTGACTTACACCCAACACCGTGGCCTTTCCCAGGAAGCACAACAGAACCGGTGGGCTTCCTCTTGGGACTCATGTCCCGTCTTGCTCTGCTCCAAGCCATTCCATTATGATTGCCCCTGGGAATTTTATATGGACTTTTCTTCCACGTGGAGAAGAAGTGGGGCACATTTACTAGCCAGAAATGCACTCTCAAGGGCATCTACATATAGAATTCTATTTATCTTTTTATTAGAAAAAGGGTCAATTTGTTACAGAACTTACTGATTTTTCTTTAAAGCAGAGCTATGTCGGAACTTTCTTAAGGAAGTTCTTTCAGATATATAGCTTCAGCCAGGGTGCTGCACTTTAACAGTAAACCTAGTGGTATCTTACTCATTGAAAAGGACTGAAATAAAGCTTATTGTTCAATCCTTATGAAGCAATAGAGAACTAGCATTATAGGTATGGGGACATCTGAATAGCTAATTCAATCAAAGATATTACATCATTGTTTTCTCCACACATGAAATATAAGAAAAGCCTATGTGTTCAGTGCTTCACTATCAAACATGGCCTTGACTTCTGGAATATAATAACACAATTTCTTATTCATTTAAAAACTGTGAGTTGTGCTATCAACACTGCTTTATGTTACCCATGTTTTAGACATTAGACTACCAGGTGAAGTTTATGCTAGCTCACCATGCTGAAATCGAGTCCTGTCTACTGAAAGGATACATGTGTATGGCGATACCTGCACCATGAGTAACCTATAAATATGAAGCCTTTTCTCTCCCCCTCACCTGTAGCCAAGTAAGAGAGGATGGACAAGAAACACATTGGATGTTTACTCTAAGTCCTGCTCCTGAATCTTGTGTTTTGATCAACAGATACATCTAATGAGGCCCACAGATGCTCACTGAATTTGTGTCACTTTCATTAATCTGAGAAACAATCTGTGAAAGAAAACAGCCCATCAAGACTCCAGATCATCTCTGGATCAGGGCATTGTTTACCTTCATATTCTGTAACTTCCACTTCCTCCTCCTCCTCCTCTCTTTCCTCTTCTCTATAAACTGAAACGGACACTCTTTCCTCTTCTGCTGAATAACTCCACTCCTCCTCTGCAGGTATTTTAAAAGATAATATTTAATTTAAATTCAGTCTCCTGAAATACTGGTAATAGCCATATGTTCCCTACAGATAGATAATGGTTCTTCTCTCTGCTGAGGGCGTGGCTTCATAGTGCTTCCCTCATTACATGGAAGTGAGAGCTGATTTAAGATAAGAGAACAGTACAGCCCAAGACTGAGAAGAATATTCAGATGATGTCCAAGTGTGGCCACTTTGGACAATTATCACATTTTCAGCACCCCATTCACTGTCTTGGAATGATTTAGGACCAATGCAGACACAAAAGACTCAGTCTCAGAAAGCTATGGCATGTAGACACCGATAAGGACAACTTGTAAGGTAAACAGTCACATCTGGAAAGAAGGACATTGAGGAAACACACACACCCATTTCCCCCCTCACTTCTGATTATATACCTTCATGTCGCATGACTTCCACTCTTTGAGGAACTGCAACAGATAGTTTTTCTTCGGCAGCAAATCTTTTTTCTTCTACCACAGTTTTCTTAGAAACTTCAGCTTTAAAAAAGCATTAAAGTTGAAGTTTAAATTTTAAGAATCTTAATAATTTTCTCTCCCTAGGAGTTTGGGTAATAAATACACAATATACTGTTCTCACTAACACAATGGGAAAACAAGTTACGTAACACATCACAAGGATGTACACATAACAATTCAATCAGAAGAGAGACAGAGGGTCACGCAGAAAGACACGTGATGGAACAAAGGAAGAATTCACAAGCTAAAAGATTTTTGTCAAATCCTACCTTGGGGAGGAGGAGCTTTCTTAGCGACAGGAACTGGCACAGGAACTTTTTCTTCAGGGACGGGTTTCTTACGTAGAGCTGGCACTTTAGAAACATGTACTTTTAGAACCTCAGAGTCATCTCACTGAAGGCCAACCCCAAACACAGATATACACCCACAATGCACTCAATATCACAGAACTAACAAAACTATCATTTGCCTTGTCACATAATATTATGTAAGATGGTTCTTGGAAAGAGAGAGAGGCGATACCTTTTGGTGGTGGAACTTCTTCCTCTTTTTGAGGAACGGGTCTTTTTTCTTCAGGAACTTTCTTCTTTGGTATTTCTGGCACTTAAAGAATAGTATTTGATTTTAAAATTCCCAGAACGGCAAAATAAATGAGCAACACAGAATTGGCATGCCCATGAAAGAAGACATGCAATTAAAGAAGCCTCAAGGAAAGACAAGGTTATTTATGAAGATGGAATTAAGTACCTGCTGGTGGTGGAGATTCTTCTCTTTGAGTCACAACGGTTATTTTTTCTTCTGTGACAACCCTCTTCTGTACTTCAGGAACTTGAAAAGACATGAATTTTTAGAAATGAATTTATATTTTCCCAAGTAGCTAATTTACAGCTACTTTGTAAAAGAGTAGGCAGGTGGACAGGCACTTCCGTTGAATTATTACTTACACCATAAAACACTCATTTTGAATTAAAGTAACTCAACACATAAGGAAACACAAAAGTGTTTTGTACTCAAGACATAAAAATAGGGCTCCTTTACCATGCAAGACACCGTACCTTTAGCTGGTGGAACTTCCTTTTTCTTTGCGACAGGAACAGGAATCTTTTCTTCAGGGACTGGTTTCTTTGGCACCTCTGGGACTTAAAGTTTTTTAAACAGAACATTAGTTCAGACATATACCACTTTTATGAATGGACATAGGCACACACACAAATCTTTAGTAGTTAATTAATGTTATAGTTTCAATGTATTGGCAAAATAACACAGAAAATTAGACTATAATGTTACAAAGGTCATGATGTGATAAATGCCACAAGTAGTGTTACAGAAGCATTCAAGCAATTAAAAGTGAGTTATATACACAAAAAATATGTACATAACTTATTTACATATCGGTATGCTTTTGATAAAACAAACCAGTGACTACACAAACAATATAGTGTGTAGATATAGAATATAGCAAAGTGTCATTATGCTTTGTATGGAGAAATGGAATCCATAATGACAATGGAGTTAATTTATCTAAGACTATCTTAGACTAAGACATATTTAGAATAATTGTATCTATATGTTAGCATTTTTTCCCATTTCTCTTCTGATTTTGTTTGTTTTTGATGCAACTGTAGTGTGTTGAAAAATCAGGAAACACTCATTCTAGAGTAAATTGGCTTCTCCATCTGATATCCATGTGTCAATGGCTTTGGGGAGCTCTGTGTGTGAAATTTTGTGGGTATGTGCATATATGCTTTTCTCTAAGAGGCTTCATTGTTTTCAAAAGGCTCTCTGACCCAAAAAGGTTAACAACAGTTTAGTTTATCTAAGTGTCGATGGTGTGGAATTTTTAACCAGCAGATGTATTTTATTTTAACAGGATGCATTACCAGCAATAATTGTTTCCATTTCAAACAGGATAGCAGTTTTTGTGAACTCCTGCACTTCTATACTTGCATTTGCAACATCTCGATGTAATTATACAGATACACATTTCTGTCTGTATATATTATCTATATATGGGTGTTTATGCATATCTATATATGTTACTATGTGTATTTATTTCAATGGTGAGACATGTCTCTGTGTCTCCTTCAGGAGTGATCAAGTGGCTTTGGTATTAGTATTGGTTTTAGTAATATGATCTTTTAATATATTTTATCTTCATATACTCATTATTTTCTAATGATTAGACAATCAGAAATCATTTTACAAATCATTCGATTAAAAAAAGAAGACCCAGAATTCTGAAACAGTCAAGAGTTTGAGAAAGAGGAGAAACAGAATTGATTCAGGAAGAAACTGGACAATGGAAGTCAGGCAAAATGGGAACATGATGATTTCAGTAAGCCTAAATTGGATGCTAATGAATTCTTGCTGAATCTCTCTGTAACAGACCAGATGTGTGCAGTCTATAGTTTCACTGCATCCATAAAGTCGTGTCTTATACCACCACCCGCCCCCACAAAACAAACCAAATTCAAAAGCAAAGTAAAGGATTAGCACATCGAATCCAAACATACCTAGACCAAAAGGCCTCTGACTAGATAATAGATAATCATAACATTTATGGCAAATACTGACATTCAATTAAAGTCGGGAAACACGGTGAAAGTACATGTCGAAAATCAATGTTTCCCACTATTCTAGACTCACCACTATGGACTTTTCAGAAGAGTGACAGTTACTAGCAGCATTGTACAATCTTTGTCTAGTTAATATTCAGTTCTGCCAAACACTGTCAGAAGGTTGCTACTCTTTGTCTCTCATTATAACTCATGGAAGTGTTTTGTATTAAGAAAAACATCCCATATATAAGAGGTGAAAGAGTTTTTCTTCCAAACACGCCTGCTGAATACGAGTTTCACAAAATTTCTTCTTTCTCTGAGACAGGAAAGATATTAAAAATTTAAGACAGCAGTTTGACATAGTTACTTCTTTTAAGAACACTTTGGTAATGTCTTTGGGATGTTCAGTGTCATAAATAATGCATGCCAAGAGTACAGCCCTGGAAGGTGGTAAACAAATGAAAAACACGAGGGGCATCTACAAGACACAAAATACTAAGATAGCATAGCATGCGGTTGAAGACCACATAAAACAAAAGACTGGCATTTGGGGCAAAGGGTTGCCCCGTGATCAGTTCTGGTGTACCTTTTGGGGGAGCAGCAGGTTCCTTTTTGGGTACAGGAACGGGCTTTTTCTCCTCTGGCACAGGTTTCTTGGGAACTTCAGGAACTTTAAAGATACCATTGTTGAAACAATGTTGAGAATTCGAGTCTCCTTCTGAGACATTTAAGATTATACTAAAGCATAAATCCTCAGTAAGAGTGTAAGAATTTAGGAAGTAATTAAACATGCTCTACTTGTGGTAGAAATGTATGCTAAATAAATCAGTACCATAGAGACACTACATACATTCCATGAAACAAAGACCCAGTTAGTATGGTCTAAATGTTACTGATACTTGCATAATACATTACCACAATTAATGAAATAAACATACACAGAACTAAATACATTACAAATGGTTGACAGATGCTGTTTCGTTAATACACAGATCCCATAGAGAAAGATACAAAAAAAAAAAAAAAAAGACAGACATGGAGAAATTTTTTCCCCAAAATATTATTCTACCTTTGGCTGGTGGGGGCTCCACCTTTTTAGGAACGGGAACAGCAACCACTTCTTCTGGGACTGGTTTCTTAGGTGGCTCAGGGACTTTAAAAAAGAGTGCCATTTTTGAGAAATCTTGTGTTTTTACAACAAGGTATATGTGGTTGCAAGGTAGTGTTAAAATAAAGTGTAGACATTTCTCTTTTATGACAAACAAATGCAAGAAACTTCTACGTGAGAAACGAGTGTGAAGGGAACTGAAAATGTGGCTGTTAGTCACCTTCGACTGGACTGCAGGAGCCTCCACTTTCCTAGAAAGTGCCCCAGATGCCAGTTTTAGAAACTTTACATGTACAAAGTGACTGCATTATAATGATTGCATTAGATTACCTTAAATAGTTTTTGTATCCTAAATATGTAACGATTTGGGGAGGGGGTGTGGGGGAAGGGGAGCCCTAATTTGTAGCAGCTGCCATTTTCCAATTTCTGTGATGGTGTAAACACTCCCTCCCTGGCTACCGAGCATGGTGACATTGTCATGGAGTTGGGAAGAGATGTGCAGTTGCCCACCGCAATTCAGTACTTCGACTACGTAGGCACAATAGATGGAAACAACCTCAGAAACAGAGATAATAATAATAAAGTGCAGTCAAAGTGGAAGCAGAGAGTTTTAACTATGATCATGGTTTTTAATATAATTTGTTTAATTGTAAGTTCATATAGTTTAACTTTTAGTCATGGAGGTATTGCACACTGGGTCGCAGCATCCCTGAAACTTAACCATCAGCTCTGGGGGAGTTGGCCTGAGCTGGCTCCAGGACATCAAATCTCTATTTCCAAAAGGCTGGTCGCTAGATTGTAAGGTCTCTGAAGCAGAGAACAGAGTTTCCATTTATGTTCATTCCTCTCTCCTGTGTGCTCCTCATGGTCTCCCATCCCCCTGTAATGTCCATTGTACACAGTGGCCATAGGTCTGCTGACCGTGTGACCAAATCCATTATGCAATATTAACATATCCAGATGCTTGGATCTGCTATGGAAATTTTAAAAGATTTTAAACTTAGAAGGAATCACTAATACCTTTAGGTGGAGGCTCAGTCTTTTTGGAAACAGCAACATGAATTTTCTCTTCAGTAACAGTTTTCCTTTGTACCTCAGGGACTTTAAAAA
Organism: Panthera leo; assembly: GCF_018350215.1. NCBI lineage: Eukaryota > Metazoa > Chordata > Mammalia > Carnivora > Felidae > Panthera > Panthera leo. Next base: position 165,752,676 of record NC_056686.1, read on the forward strand.
AATGTACATTTTAATTACTGGTGTGCCATATTGTGGGTGGTAATTATAATTTACAAAGAATATTGAAATACGAATTAAAACAGAGACAATGTGCAATAAGAAGATGACAGAGAGCTACAAGGAGACAGAGATGCCTATAGAATCACAAGTTAGGTAAGAAGAAGAGGGATAAAAATTCATCTGACGCCCTTCCATCTGAGCCCCCAAATTCAAATGTGCCTTATACCTGTGACTGACACTTCCTCCTCTGTGTGAGAAGCAAAGAACATCTCTTCTTCTGAAATAACCATCTTCTTTGTATGCACAGCTGGGACTTCAAAGAGAGCATTTCACATTTAGTATTTGTTTTTCTAAGACAAGATACCAGATCAAATACATAGATTACATACTCTGTGTAAGTCTTTAGATACAGAATGAATGGGTTAATATGAGAGCTTGAGAATAAAGTCAGTATTGACAAGAAAACAAATCATGTTTTGATATATAAGGACAAACAACCCATGCAGCCTTTACCAAACATTATTAAGTGGGAATCAAATAGACACAACTTCTTCACACAAAATGTGGTGCTTTTCCAAATCCATTACGGTTTCTTCACATGAACAAGAGGATGGGGAATATTATATGCAATGGGATGCATTGCATAGTAAAGTTAGAAGACTATTCATTAAACAAAGCCTTCCTTAGATTAAAAAAAATTATGTAATTTTAAAGCAAAATTAGAAACAAAGGGAATGTTATTATTTCCTTAAATTATGCGTTATGTGCAACTCGACATAAAATATATACTGTATAAACATGTCTTCATGTTGGTAGTTTCAGGTTTGTGAATTGTTTAGTAATATATGTACACATATCCATAGACATAAATAAAAATGTTTAAAACTTGTAGCTGGAAAGACAAAGATGTATACCTTTCACTTCAATTACTTCTTCCTGCACTGGAGTCCGAGAAGGTTTTTGTGGAACAATCTTCTTTGAAACTTCGGGTACTTAAAAAATATGTACAGATATATTTGTATTGTGAAGAATACTGCTTTGCACAAAATTTAAAAATACTTTAGATGATTATATAAATAACTAACACGGGAACATACATCAGTAAACAGACGACGTGTGTACATGGTACTAGAAATGTTTTAAATCATAATACCTTTGGTAACTTGAACTTTCTCCTCCTCCATTCTTCGAGAAGTCTTTTCAATTTTTTCAACTACTGGCTTCTTTATAACTGCAAGCATTTTAAAGAAATTGCAGTACTTTTAGAATTTCTATTAAAATTCTCTCTTTCTCCCTATGTATCCATATATGTATGTATATATGTTTACATGCATATATAATATGTATATAATTTTAAAGAAAGAAACAAGTTTGGTACTCTGAACTTTAAGTACAAGGTTCTGTACTTCAAATATTTTGGTTATTTTTAAAAATATTTATCATAATAATCTTTTTATGATCTTTTTAAATTTTGCATTAAATAAATTAGATATTCTTAGGAAAAAAATTCGTTGATACAATAAAGCTTAGAGAAGAAGTTGTGCCTATTGGATTGAACTGGTGGTTTATACATCTTTGCCAAACAAGCCATGATAATGATGTTGATGCTCTGATCTACTTAAATAATTCCAATTACATACCTTTTGGAGGCGGTGCTTTCTTTTCAGGCACTTTTGCTGGAACTTTTCTCTCACGGGATTCTTTAACAAAAACAGGAATAAGAAGGGATGCTTAAATAGGTGAGTTCTAGTAGTTTGTATCAATTGCAAAGGAAATCAGAATATATAATCATGGAAAGTATTGTGTTTGGGATCGATATTGGAAACACGATCCCTTGCAGCTGGATTTCGAAGCAGGATCAAGCAGAGATGCAGCAAGGTAGTGGGAGTAAACCCTGAATTTCTGCATTAGAAAATAGCACTCGTAATTCGGTAATAGGACTGAATGTTTCCACTTATAATGTCAAAGCCTGAAAATAATTACAGAAACTTAAAGATTAAGTTTCTAAAAATTTCTAACCTTAAGACCTAAATGATCACTTCATTGATTTCATATCCATTACAGATCAGGGTAACAACATTGAAAATACGAGGAACTGAGAAGAAAGAGAACAAAAGGCGCCCAGTTGATACATACCTTCGGAAACCTCCTTTTGCACTTGAATTACTTCTTTCTCTTGGTAAGTTTCTTCCCACTCTTCTTCCCCTTCGTCATAACCTTCTTCCCTTTCATAGTATTCCTGGCCTTCCTCGAAATCTTCTTCCCATTCCTCATGAACCTCCCTTTTAGCTTCTACCTTGGTCTCCTCATAATCTTCATCTGGTTCTTCATAATAAGGTTCTTCAAATGGCTCCGTGTATGGTTCCACTTCTAGTTCGTCGTAAGGTTCTTCCAAAGATTCAATGAAAACTCTCTTCTCCTCATAGACGGCACGCTTTTTCTCATACACAGCTTCTTTTTCTTTCTGAACCTCTTTCTTTCTGGTTATGGTTTTTATCTTCACTTCTTCCGCCTTGGAGGATACATCGATGATTTCAGGAGCTAAAATGAATGAATGAATGAATGAATGATACATCAAATGACAATATTAGCATATTAATTATATCCATTACCCATAATTATATCCATATCCAATTACTTCATAAACCAAAGCCTGTTGTCAAACAGTATCAGTGTTTGGATCTCAGCGTTATGTCGATAATTTGTCATATTTTCTGTGTGTTGAATCCATTTAAATTTTTGTTGACTATGGAACACAATAAAGAGTATCAAGGTGCACTCTACTCTTAATTTGAGGATTTTTCCAGTGTGAACAAAACAGCATTCAGTAAATATCAAATGGACACACCCTCCATTGTTCTAAAGGACCTCCAGTTTGCGAAGCCCCTGGTTTCCCACAAGGATATTTTAACATTTGATCATTTAATGGAATTTATATTTAATGTTAACCTCTATTTAAGTTTCTAATTATTCTTTCAGAAACATTTCTAATTTTAAAGCTACATTTCTGATAGTTGAATATGACTCTCTTATCAGTTTTGTAAAGATGATACTTAAAATTATGTAACCAAGTCAAATAGTTGTTTTTATAACAACAGCTTAAAAAAAATGAAGGCTAACATTGTTTACGTGATCCCTAGTACTTGTGTTAACTACAAGTAAAACAATAAGGATGCTGCCTCCCTTTCCACCCCTCACCACTGCTGTTTCCACTGAGGCTGCCTGCATCAACATCGCCTCTGATTCCCTTTCTGGGATTGGAGCAATAGGAAACCGTCATTTCTAGTACTAATTTGAATATGGCAGAGGAGATGCCACAACTTTACGATCAACTAGAAGCCTCATATTTAAAAAAAGAATCCAGAGCAGAGATGCAAATCTCAGGAGTAAATAAAAATATTTAACAATATCGTTTCATTTACCTTTTGCCGGAATTAAGGCAGTAGGAGGCAGGGGCTTCTTGGCAACCTCTGGGATTTAAAAGAATAGAAAATACGTTTATCTTTAGATTATGCATTATTTAATGTTTACTAATCCTCTGTGCTTTGTTAGTCATTTGTACTATCTGTGACTACTAGACTAAATGCCTTTATAATTTCCAAATTTAGCCCACCGGAATTGCTAGGCAATGCCATATTAACAAAAATGGGGAAAGGCTGAGCTCTGATTCTAGTTTAGGTCGATTTAAAACAATTTCAATGAACATGAAACATGAAGAGATTATTCAATAAGTCTAATGCCAGAAAATAAGGCGTGTTTCATTTTTTCAGTGGTTAACTATGAAGTTGAGAAAATATCCACACTTTTTGAGCTTCCTCTTATACCATAATGTTTCACAAATGATCACTCAGGGAAACATCTCTGGGAATGGTGCCTTGTGCTCCTGGACTCTCCTTCCTTCAGGAGGACTTCCTTACTCTAATCTTGGTTAAATAGGTAAAACTATTTGCTTCAATTTAGTTATCTAGTCTCCCTCCTAAAACACTTCCAGGATTTAGTACAAATGGAAGTAATTGAATTGATCCTCCTTCAAAAAGTGTTTTATTTTTCTTCAGGGACTGGCAGCAAGATGAGCCAGGAAGGGTTGTGAGTTGGGCTGGAACAGCCACTGAAATTAGCATCAGTCCTTGGCCTTCTATTGGTACAACTGAATCCAGAGCAGCCATGGGACTGGAGGTGCCATCCAGAGATAACAAGAGCTCTGGTGCTACCGCTGTGTGCCATGGACAGACACAGGCACAGGTGGACAGGGAAGAAAAAAAGGAGAAAGTAGAAAGTTGACGAAAAGAAAGTGAGGACTGAGTTTAAGAAGAGGGCGTGAGTGAGGGAAGGCAGAGGTTCCATTTTGTGAATTCAAACTCTTACCTTCCTCAGCCTCCACTATTTGGCATTTAAAATTGTTAACCAGGAGAAAAGCAGTAACATTCAATTTTGATTAACTAATTATAATACCTGTAGGTGCCTCTTCTTTGGGCTTTGCAACAACTTTTTTGGCATCTTTCTTCACAGCTTTTTTGGTCACTAAAAAAAAGAATGTCAGAGGTAAACAAGTAAAATGTTTCCAGGCTTTGATGGTAATGAGATCTTGCAACATTATTGCAAGATACCTTGTTTCAGAAAGGTCTTGTGCTAGAATGCAGAAAATGTTTTTTGGATGGAGATAGAATATGTAGGGTGATTTTATGCCTGTCTACAGTTCAAGTTTTCAAAACACTGAGCCCATGAACCTGTGATACCATAAATAGAAAAGGTCCACATTTTCACTTTGTTTCACTTAGATAAGAGCACTTTAAATTTGTCAGAAAGAACAAGCGAATTAGTAAAATTAAAAGTCCCATCTATGATACCGTAGAAGTATTCTTTGTTGTTGCTGACATTATACTTTGATCATGGCCCTTACTCATAACTTGATTACAGCTTTTGATATTCATGAATAGCACAGTTTTTAACTTTTAAAATAAGGTCTCATATTTTAGTGGGTAGTCAAACTTAGCCATGTTGACAGTATCATTCCAAGACTCATTCATTAAGATATGATTATTATTCCTGACAACACATGTAAATGGAAATTTATGATTTTTAATTCTTGTTCTTCTTTGCTCTCAGAAGTAGATGAAATATACTTAACTATTCATATAAGTTATAAAAATGCTTTTGTTATTGAGATGTATTCATCACATAACTGGAAGTTTTTCATTTTTTGTTTGTCTACTATAGCTTCCCTGAGGCTGGCTGAAAACTAGCTCAACCTCTTGGCACCAATGGTAGCAGATATTAGGGGACTAGCATGCCAAACCCTGGAAAATGCTACACAAAAATCTGACTATGGAAATATCTGGTTTTGACATGCAGAATTTTTTCCTGATGCGAGAATTCTGACAGCAATTCTCAACTTTCAGAACTCTAGAAAGTCCCAGGAAGTCTGCTGACTGATTTACTTGAATAGCTTGGGGGACAAATAGCATAATTTGTCTATTGAAGTATTTGTAAAGGGAAATTCCCTGACATACTCAAGAGCTCTTTATCGGTTAACTCATTCCTTAGCTAAGGAAAAAAGAAATCAAATATATCAAAGATGTTCTAAGTCATATTTTTGTAACAAAACAGCAAATTTTAAAAAGGCATTAACATTGTAATTGAGAAAAAAATACAAACTATAATTTGCAACATGACCATAAACTAGTATGGGTTATCCCCAGGAACTTCACTAGAAATTAATTCCATTATATATATATATATATATATATATATATATATATATATATATATACACACACACACACACACACACATACATACACATGTATACACGTGTATATATACATATACATATATATACATACACGTGTATATATACATATACATATATACATGTGTATATATGTATACATACATATACTATATAAAATATATTGTACATATATATATACACATATATAATAAGAAACATGAAATCAATTTGCCATTAATGTTTAAGTGATTCCATTAAGATAAAATATTTTAATATCAAGCATTGCATTTGGTTTCATGGTTATTTTCATAGTTTTAATCATATGTCTGTCTTACACATATTTAAAGTATTGAAAGCAAGTAATTTACATTTTGAAAGGCAATTCAACCTGTTGACCACTAGAGGGCCAACATGTTGCATTTGACAACATTTTCCAGGTCTGCAATAATTAATCATATACTTTGACATTTAGGTAGATAACATAAAATACCTTCAATGCGTTTTGCTGGTGGTTTCTTTTCTTCAGGTGTTGGTAGCAACAGAGGAATAGGAGGAACAGCCATAGGAGGGATTTCTGAAGAAAAGAAATGCCATCATCATGGTTTGGTTTTTTATTTGGTGTGAAGTATAATGAAAAGTCTGATTCATTACTTTCAGTACTCAAAGGTGTTATACTACAAATTAATCAACCAGAGAAAATAAAAATAGCATATATTTATAATTGTTACTACTCTTCTGTTTTGATTTTTAAATATACAGTGAAGAATATGATGTGTTCTGGCTTTCTGCTGTGGTTTGGCATCGCTAATTTCCTAATGGTAGAAAATTGTTGCTGCAAGCCCAGGTGTCGTGGTGTTGGGTCTTACCTTCTGGAGGGACTGCTCTGATAGGCATGGTTGGGATTGGAACCCTGGAGTCAGGAATATCTGAAAAGGAACATTTAATGATCAGCATCGAGGGATTGAAACAACACATATTTATTAGATAACTAAGATGTGTTTGTCAGGCATTTCCAACAGCAGAATCTAATCTACAGACACCTGTATATAGGATCTAATATAGAGAGATATTAGAATTCTTTTGTAAGTAACCACATAGGCAGGTTGATTCCCTGTGAAAACTGGTTTTGTTCTATGGCCACACAGTTTTGGCATGATCCTAGATACCAGCTAAATGAGACCTTATTATCTCTAATTTCCCAAGCTCACAAAGCCTAACATTTATCTTATTTCCTGAAAATAATTTTACTGAATAATATTGGACTAAAAAAATAAACAATATTTTTAGACTTTTCAGTTTGGCTTCTATCATTTACAAAATTATGTTGAATATATGGTGAACAAGGGTTGATTTCTTTTCTTTTCTTTCTTTCTTTCTTTTTTTTTTTTAACTTACCAGGAGGCTTCATCTCAAGTTTGATTTCTGCAAAGAAAAAAAAAATGACATTTTTGTATTTAGAATCATCTGGGCAGCCTTCTTTGTTTCAAAGATTGCAGTGTGACTTTCATGTGGTGTTTTCTGACCTTTAGTTGTTAGGTACAGTTCTGCTGTGCTTCTGGCTTCACCTCTTGGTTCCAGTCGAGCAATTACCGAATAGACACCTAAGGAGAAGAATCATCAAACTTTGTTTTCTTGTGTTTGTAAATTACCCTTCTTTATTTAAATACAGGATTTAATTTGAATTTATTTATGTATATTTATATATAATTCTCTTTCCTTAAATAGTATTCTATATAAAATTACAGAGTGTAAGTGTGAATTTGGGTACAAGTATATAAAACGGACAAGATTTAAATGATATATTCACGAGGACCCTGTGAACTGAATTACCTTCATCATCTGGGGTCACATTGTGGATGGTCATATAATGGCAGCGACCATCATTCCTGAAGTTGTATTTCTGGCTCTCAGTCAGTTCTGTTGGTCCTTTATACCATGTTACAATGGCATCATCAAAGGACACTTCACATTCGAAGGTGGCAGACTGATGCTCACTCACCACAATGTTCTGTATGCGTTTCGTAAACTGAATTGGTTCAGCTGCACAAAGAGGAGTCAAAGTTAGATTGTACAGGGAGGAAGTTTTTGTAGTCTCCTTTCTCCTCAGACAGTTAAACTCTCCATCTTTGTCTCCAATTGGAATATAACAAAGGCCGAAAATGTAAAACAAAAAAGAAAGAGCTCTTGTCTGCATCAGTAACAAAAAATTATCCCAATACTTAAGTGTATTCCTTCAAGACCAGTGTAGGAAAGTATAAAGAAATCCCTGAGAGTCCTTAAAATATTTGCACAAAGGCAACAGTCAAAGGTGCTTATAACCCAAAAGTCAAATTAAACTTTAAAATGTTAGTGAAGTTTGGGTTCAAAATAAAGGGAACATAAACTTAACTTTACTCTGTAATTTATTCTCCTTTGAAATTCTATCTTCTGTAAAAATAATCTTGCTATTCAGGACCTAGAATTGTTTATTATCTACTATGTTATAACTTTCCTTGTGAAATAATGTAAACTCAGTAGGAAGTCTGGACTTTAAAATTTCACAAGATTCATTTATCAGATTCTGAAACCTGCTTGTAAGCACCTGTGGACATACACAAAGGAGTCAATCCATGGGAATTGCAGGCATGGTTAGTAGGAGAATGGGCTGGAGTAGGCGGTCCTTCTGCAAAATTTTATTCGGAAGTCTGGAATTCAATGTATAATAGTATCAAGAACATCTTCGGCATCATAAGTACTCTGGTGAGCTTTTCTTTTCTTTTTTTTTTTTTTTTGAGGGATCATATAAGAATGCAATTATTTAAAAAATGATAAGTGGTTTCAACTGGATCCTTTAAATTGAAAATAAGAAAATTTTTTGAGCTTTAAAATACAACCAGGCATTAATACCCATTTAAAGCAAGTCAGAGAAATTGAAAAGTCATATAGTTGTATTTCAACAACTATAAGTGGGCATCAACTGGAAGTAGATGCTATCATTATAGCCAAAATGTTGCTCAAAATAACCCCAGGGTGTCTTCAGATAGTGCATATAGTCAGAGGATTGGGAAATGAATAGTGCTGCTCCTAAATCCTCAGATTTCACTTTATTTCAGAGATTTAGAAGATTGGAATATAATCCTCACATGAAATAATTATTTTTGAAAAATAGCTGCTAATCACACACCCCATATGTTGTTAATTTTATCTAATAGGTAGATTCAAATTAATTTCTATAAACAAAACATCAACTCATAGCCAAGATCTTTTAGATACAGCTATGAAATCTGGTCATTTCTGTGATTTCTTTCTTAGAATAAGAATCACAGATGTGAGAATTATGGAAACTGGTAAAATTATAAAGACTTGTTGAATTTTGCAGAATTATTTAGAATTTAAATAACTGTTAGAAAGTCATGTCTTAGTTTAGACTGGTATCCGCCTTTGATCCAAAACTACGCAAAGGAATTGGCATTTGTGTGACTATTTCCCTTTTGGCTTCATGTGAATTTTGAGATGTGAGTGAATGCTGTGAGTACGTGTTGGGAAATGAGAACACAAGCACTTTGGAATATGCGCAATGGCAGGGTGACAGCAAGCAGCAGGGGTCCCATACGGCTGCCAATGACCTGTGCTGAAAGAAGTCCAGCCATACTCTTTCACCCACCTTCAATTCTGAGCTCTGCTGAAGTTTCGAGGTCTTCATATTTGCAGGTGTACTTGCCCTGGTCTTCTGCTCGCACGTCAGCAATGGTCAGTTTATGCACTTTGTGTTCCACTTCTGTCTTATGTCTACCTTGGGGTTTAAGGATTCTGCCATTTCTGAACCATTCAGATTTTACGTTTGGCACAGAAAACTGGCATGTCATGGTGCACGTCTGGCCTTCTTTCAAAGTAACATCCTGAAGATGCCGCTCCCAAGCAGGCTCTGTTGGAATGATACAAAAAACATTTTGTTCAATACCACATGCAGATGTGCTCAATAGTGAATTAATCTCACAAGTTTTTTTTTTTAATACGATGATTTTTACTTACCAATTACAGTTAGTTTAGCACTAGCGATGTGTGGACCACACACCAGTCTATAATTGCCCTGATCTTTAAGTTGACAGTTTTTGACTCTGAGTGTATGTCGATCACCATCAATACTTATTTCAAATTTATCACTGGGTTCCAGTTTTTCAGTCCCTTTGTACCATGAAAGCTTGATCTCTGGATAATTAATCTTAATGTCAATTTCAAACACAGCATCATCATCTTTCAAAACTGTCTGATTCTCAATATCCTTGATCAGAGTGACAGGCTAGGAGAATAAAGAATTGACACATGTTAGTCACTCCTTTCCTTATAATCCTGAATAATAACCTGTTCACTGTATTATCATCATAACTCATTTTACCTCTGTCTGTGACAGCCTTTGCTGAATAAATGATACAAGTTCCTCAAATTCCTTTTCATCCTTCTCTGACTTCTCTATTTCCTCAATTTCCTGAGGAGGAAAAAGTGTAAGTATTACATATGGAAAAAAATGTGAATTCGAGGATACATGATTCTACTCAGCTTCCACTCTTGATGCTGTTTAGGTTATACTAAGTGATCTTATACAGTTGTAGGGCTCTGGAAATTCAAAGGGGATATATTAGATGTTTCAAATATAATTTTTTAAATATATATTTTTTAATGTTTATTTTATTTTTGAGACAGAGAGAGACAGAGCATGAGTGGGGGAGGGGCAGAGAGAGAGACACACGCACACAGAATCTGAAGCAGGCTCCAGGCTCTGAGCTGTCAGCACAGAGCCCCATGCGGGGCTCAAACTCGTCAACCGCGAGATCATGACCTGAGCTGAAGTCGGAAGCTCAAACGACTGAGCCACCCAGGCACCCCCCAAATATAAATGTTTAAGATGATGCTATATACAAAAGGGCATACCAATCTATGGGTCTCTTCTTCTTGACTTTGCTTTAGTATTTCAAATGCTTGAAGAAGACCCCGGAAGTCAGTGATTCCATACATCCGGGCATATTTTTCATATTCTTTAGGATCAACGTTTTTGAGAAGTTCCATGATATCAATTTCCTCTTCTTCTCCAGGTCCTTTCTTTAAGATTGGAGTCCTAAATGAAATCAGAAATACACATAAATCACCTGTCTTCTACTTATTTTGAATTGCCTATCATTTAAAGATTATAAATGTCAGTAAGGTTCTTTTCCCCTTCACAAAGACATAGTGCTATGTCCTTTATTCAAGAAATATTAGTCTTTCAGGGGCACCTGGGTGGCTCAGTCGGTTAAACATCTGACTTTGGCTCTAGAAAACAATTCAGAACATGAGAAATAATACATAGAAATAAAAATTTCATATCTAGATGCATACACACTTCTCTGTAGACCATTTCCTTTGTTCAAAATTTTAATAAAACTTCACTTCATTCTCAAAACTTTCTCATGATCATTCAGAAATTGATCTTAATGAGCCACTAACTTATGCCCAAATACTGGATGTTTACTTGTATGTTTTTGTGAGAATGTCTGTGTGCTTATGTTCTTACATGATCTGAATCTTGGAGGGAATGGTCCATACCTCTTGAGAGATCTCTTCTGTGAATGGAAATTTACTGTGCATGTTTGTTTGTTTTTTTTAATTGAACTTACTTTTTCAGCATTGCTCTAAGATCTCCTTCAATCTTCTCTTGTTTCTTCCTTTCATCCACCTGTAGGTTAACATTACTTTCAATTTCACCATGTTTATTAAATGCGACACATCTATACAATCCAGAATCCGTTTTTGTGGTGTCTCTAATCTCCAACTTTGCTTCATCGCCTTTCTGGTGGATAAAAATGCGACCCCCTTGGTTCAGTTGTCTCCATTTCCCTTTTGTCCATTTAACATTTGGAATTGGATCACCTCCAACTTTTGCAATGAATGTTGCAGTGGTTTCTAAGGAAGAATGAAAGCAAATGAATAAAGACCTTAATTTTCCCAAATCAGTTCTTGCAGATTTAAATTGGTGGCAAAATGTACAGGGTAGACAACAATGCACTTTTCCCAAGAACTTACTTTCTACAACTCTGATACTCTGAGGTTCTGACACGAAGAAGAGTTTCCCATCTACTGCTGCTTTCTTAGCCACAGGGACTGCGGCTGGTTTGTCTGAAAGACATATTTACATGTTTTGTTATTACAATTACGTTAAAATTGGAATAGATGATTCCGTTGTAAAATAAGCTTTAGGAATTTGGCCATGTCAAAGATATCATTCACTCTAGGACTCTAATGAGAGTATAAGAGTGACTTATGGGAGATACAGCAATTTTATAAGCACTTATAACTAGTATAACTAGTTATAGCTCTCACATACAGGTTGAATGACAATTATAATATCAGTATCAAATTTTGTATTTCTATGCTTGGCTTTATTATATAGATTTCCTCCAGGACTATGACATCAGACTACTTCATGTTACATTATTATAGCATAATTTTTGGAACTTAATTATACATTCTTGGATACAGTAAAAAAGGTACAAGAAAGAGGATGGTGAACTTGGGGTAATTTCAGACAATTTGTGTTGAAATCATTTTCATTGAATTCTCTAATACTTCAGTCATAATAAGGGGGCTATAACTGCAAGTGAGCAAGAACTGATGTTTCTAAAAATTGAATTCCATTCTTATTTAAGTTGTAATAAGAAAATAAATGTGACCAGTCATTGACTTGGTCTGAATAATACTTTGGAGGTATCTGTACCTTTAATGGTCACTTTTGATTTTGAAGTGTCACTTCCAGCCACATTTGAAGCTTTACACACATAATCTCCTGAATCTGCTTTAGTCACGTCCTTAAGTTCCAGTACTGCGGTGCCATTAGCAAAGCTGAAGCTGCATCTGTCTGAAGGCTTTATTTCCCTTCCAGCCTTCAGCCACTGGATCCTGATCGGCTCTGATCCATGAACATGGCAACTGAGCTGCACAAATTCTCCCTCACTTGCTGTTACTGGAGTAAGGTGCTGATCAAACACAGGCGCTTTCTTAGGTTCTGGAATTGAAAAGATATTTAAAAAAATGTTTATTTATATATTTTTGAGAGGGAGGGGAGGGGCAGAGAGAGGGAGAGAGAGAAGCCCAAGCAGGCTCCACACTTTTAGTGCAGAGCCTGATGCAGGGCTCGAACTCACAAACCATGAGATCATGACCAGAGCCGAAATCAAGAGTAAGATGCTTATACAACTGAGCCACCCAGGCATCCCAGGGGCTATTTTTAAACATAAAAGGAACATAAAAGCCAAAAAAAAAAATTGAATTCCAGCAAAGAAATAAGTTTTGCCTCTAACAGGCAATACTGGTTGTGGTAGTAGAACTGAACCAAGAACTGAATCAAGGTTGATTACTCTCTGAAGGCAACAGCTACATTTGTTAGATTTTTTTTTAAAGACAAAGGTTTAAAAATAAGCAAAGACTAGATGCCGTGTTGCTCATAAATCATGTAAGCATCTGTGTCCTGATTAAGCACTGCAAACATTGCAACTGGCAGTTCCTATAAACTTCTGTGCCATATAGCACACAATTGATTCTCTCAAACCTGCATATATCTGCATTTTTGCCAAATCCTAAAGACTAAGGGCCTACTGGGGAACTCTCCTCATCTAGAGGAGCAGTTCTTGCTGTCCTCTGGGAAGGAAAGCCAACATTTTAGTAATCCATGAGCCCATATCGTAATACGTGATTATCTGTGACTTTTATCTTTAGTTGTTAAATGCAGCTATAGTAGCGTTTAAAATCCAGTCTTTGCCCAAAGGAAACAGCAGCTGAAGCTCAGTCAACTGAAAACCAATGAAGAATACACAAGTAACGTGATAGGAATGCCATGTCCAACTCAGTGTTATATAATGATTTTATTCAGTGATTCTGAGAAATATTAAAATAAGGCAATATTCATGATTGTAATGATTAAAACTTCTGACGTCTACATAAAAAATTTTTTATTTCTACAAAGAAATAGCCTCTGAATTCTATAGAAAGTACTTATCTACTTAATAACCACCAGGGATACAAATCATAAACATAAGACACTGCTAAGGATACATTTTTTTTGTTTTATTAAACATATTTTAAAACTAAATGCACTTAAGTTCTGTTCAATGAGTGTATTTTAAGTTAAGACAACTCAATGATATTAGCCTATTAGTGATATTAACCTATTACTTGTGCACGCACCCTGAAATGGCATGCTGTGTCATCAGAGCTGGTAATCAAACTCCCAGCTACTCTAGGAAGTTGGCTTGTAAAGTGATTTTGATGATTCTACATCAGACTCATCTGGATGAAGCCATTATGGTCAGAGGATCAGATGAAAAAGACCTCCTTAAATGATACACTCTACTTCTTTGCCTCAAGCTATGAGTGTATATTTAAATACATCTTCCATAACGATATGCAGCATCTTTTAAGTCATCTTTTTTTTTTTCCTTTTCAAGCAAATTTTACTCTTTTGTCTGGGATTAATATTCATTTACAGGCTAAAAGCTTTGGGCAATATATGTCAAACAATAATCCTTTAGCAATGGAAAAGAGAATGTTTTAGAGTGTGATATAACTAGAAATGAGCAAAGCTAATGCAATTTTCAATGATGAAAATTTAAGAAGTTTTTGAAACAAATATGCTTCATAAAAATCCATATACCACTTGCACATGAATTTCCAAGTAGACTTGGAATTAATTCTAGCTGCTGGAGAGAATTGTGGGATATGATCTACAAGCTAAGATTTTAGTCCCTTGAGTATAGGACACCTACTTTGCTGGCCATGTAAATTACAAATAGTAATATATTTTAAGTAAATATATGTGGAATTATGGTGTGCCAATTACATAATGCATATTTATAGTTGGCCTTTGAACAACATGGGTTTGAATGGCGTGTGTCTCCTTACCGGCAGATTTTTTTCTCTTCTCTAGCTTACTGTACTGTAAGAATATAACATATAATACATAACATAAAATTATGTTAATCAACTGTTGATGTTATCGGTAAGGCTTCCAGTCAACAGTCCCCTATTAGTAAAGTTTTGGAGAAGTCGAAAGTTATACAGGGATTTGTCAGGGCTCGTAACCTCCATTTGTTAAGGGTCAACTGTACATGTATCTGTTATAACTTACTTGGTCAACAGATGTAAAGAAGAAATGCATATGTCAGAAGAAATGCACAGGAATATCTAATGGGCAATAAAGAAGAACACAGGAGGCTTGGGGGTGCAAGGATAACTAACCTTTGATGACAATCGAAGATGTACACAGAGCAGAGCCTGCATCATTCGACACTTTGCATGTGTACAAACCAGCATCACCCATGCCCGCCTTCTTGACGTGCAGCAGGAGTATGTTGTTCTTGAACGTAATTTCACAGTTAGAAGTTGGATGTATCTCTATATTATTCTTGTACCATGCAACCATTATAGGCTGGGAGCCAGCAACACGGCCCTCAAGCTTGAAAGAATTCCCTTCTGTTTCTTCAACTGTCTCTGAGAGTTTTTTAGTGAAACTTGGTGGAATGAGCCGCTCTGTAAGAAATTGCAATGATATATGAAATGGAAGCCAGGAGCAGGTTATCGATGTGAGGCTTTTCAGGAAAAAGGAGTCATATTTTACGTTAAAAGTTAATGCTGACCAACTAAATACACCAAATCAGTGTATGTTCCTAAAATTTCAGCCCCCTCCACAAACTTATTCTAAACTGTTCTCTCATTTATGGGATAGATGATGAAAATAACTTACAACTGTCTCCAGAACCACATAATTGTAAAAAATAAAAAGAGGAGGGTGGCCTTAGGGTTATGTAGGATGTATATAGTTTTAGAAAAATATGAATTTAAAATATCACTTGTTCTCTAGAGAAACATTTCTTCTTAAACATTTTTATGTCATCTGTTTAAAAATGTCCTAAATTTCACTGCCCTGATAGAAACTGCACTGTTAGGAAAGAACAGAAAGAAAATGATTATGTTTTTGTTGGACCACATGAGAAATAAATGATACCTTTTATATTAAGTTGAGCCGTGCAGGAGTCCTTTCCCACTTCATTCACAGCATAGCAGGTATACTGCCCGGAGTCTCCCTTGTCCACTTTCAGGATTGTCAGGTGGGCGCTGTTTTCCAGGTAACTAATCTGGTAGTTTCCGCCACTGCGTATCTCTCTGTTATCTTTGGCCCAGGTGACTTTTATTGGTTGTGTCCCAGTCACGTGGCACTCAAAGTCCGCACTTTCCCCAACCACAGCATCCACAGGGGCGACAGGAATGTCAAAGAAGGGTGGGTTCTTCCCCTCTAAAAGCAGAGCAGAAAGGCAAGGTTTTATAGCCACTCCACTTGACAGAAACTGTGATGTTTTCTCCTTAATTTTGATTACAGAAATTTTATTTATAGAAATAGAAAGAAGTCAAAGAATCCACAAACCTGTGAGAATGAGTCTGGCACTGGAAGAAGCCGACCCAATAGGATTTGTAGCTGTGCAAGAATACTGGCCTGCAAGGCTCCGATCTGTTCTAAAAATATTCAGAGTGGCTACATTATCTAGAAATGATGTTTGTACATTTGGGCCATCTTTCAACGGCTTGCCATCTTTATACCAAGACACTGAGATAGGTTCTGATCCATGTATGGTACATTCAAAAACAACTGGAAGTCCAACTGTTTCTTGGACATCTCGCAATTGCCGAGAAAATGATGGTGGAAGTTTTTGCTCTGTAGGAACAGAATTAAAATAATGAACACTTCTGGATGTTTTTAATTTGCCAAATACTCTTTTCACAATTATTGTTATATAGATAATAGTATGTCTACAAAAATATCAAGAGGTATTAACAGCTCTTGAATTAACTTGGACGCAAAGAACAACATACAAACCTTCGGAGCAAAATTTTCACTCTGTGGTCACCCTAATGCATACTAGGCACAAAAACATGTAAGCCTGAGGGGAAATTGATTGGCTTAAGGTACATCTCCAGGCACACAGCAGATTCTCCTATTGTTAGGACTGCCTTGTTGCCTATTGAATGGGATACTCATGAGGTGAAATTTTAAAAATATGGCCACTCATTTTTCTTAAAGATTTAATTACAGAGACAATTGATTCCATGATCCTTCCAACCAAACACTTAGGCCTCTTCTCACTTCCACCTATAGACAAAGGTAAGCCACTAACTGTAGATGTAATTTCTCAAGTGGAATATTTTGCATTGGGCAGAAGGAAGTCCTTCACCAGGTATTTTAAATCTTATTCAAAAGCAACACAAATTCATTCACTTCTAAAATATTGCAATCACCTTGAACAGTAAGGAAAGTTGATGAAGAAACTTCTCCCACACTGTTT
The DNA here is from genome assembly GCF_018350215.1 of Panthera leo. Classification (NCBI taxonomy): domain Eukaryota; kingdom Metazoa; phylum Chordata; class Mammalia; order Carnivora; family Felidae; genus Panthera; species Panthera leo. The sequence continues at coordinate 165,769,749 of NC_056686.1, forward strand.
TCAGCTCTGCAGATATATTCTCCACTGTCACTACTGTCAACCTGGTTGAAAACCAGTGTAGCAACGTTGTTCCTAAAATGCATTTTGTAGGTGGTAGTAGGTCTTAATTTTGTATCTCCTTTGTACCAAGACACCCCAATTTCAGGGGTCCCAGCAACTTGGCATTGTAAAGAGGCAGAATCTCCAACGGTCACCTTAACAGGCTCCAACTGCTTGACAAAATACGGTGGTTCTGCAGGCAGGAGAGATAAATAGTCATCAAGAGACATGCCAGATGATTATTTATACATGAAGATATGAATGTGGGATAACAAACCTAGTATCAGTATTTGTGCGGAACAGGAATCTTTTCCAGAAGCATTTTCGATGTAGCAATTGTATTGTCCTGCGTCCTCTACCATGCTACTTGGGATTTCCAGGATTGCAGACTTTTCGGTTGTGGTTATATGACACCTCTGAGAAGGAGTTATGTTTATGCCATTTTTCTTCCATGTAACGGAAATAGGAGGAGTTCCGGTATACGTGCCCTCTAGAATCAGGGGTTTTCCTTTCTCTATGCTGTAATCATTGAGCCTCTTCACAAATTTGGCTGGGGCTATAGAAAACAGATCGACAATATGAAATCAACCGATATACATTCAGATATAGACCTAACTGTTACTTTGTGTATGCTAATTGTAAAAATGCAAAATAGCAGCCCAACAAACCTTTTACATAGAGATGAGTTGTACAAGAAGTTCTGCCAGCTTCATTACTAACTATGCAGGTGTATTCTCCACTTTGTGTTGTATCTACATCAAACAGCTCCAGTTCGGCAACTGAATCCTCCAGAGACACATTACATCTGTCCCCTGGTACTAGTTCAGTGCTACCCTTGAACCAGCTGACACTGAAAGGAGGTGTTCCTTTTACGATGCTTGTGAAAGTTACGTTGGCTCCGGTTAAAACATCCATGGCCTCAGGTTTCTGAACAAAAGATGGTGGTTCTACACAAACACACACAAACACATACCAAAAACAATTTAATATTTTTCCACTTTGATGATAAAAATACTTACTAAATTTAACAAACTATGAAATACAGCTCTATTTGGCTGTATTTTTAAAATTTATTTATTTTGAGAGAGAAAGCATGAGTGGGGGAGGGGCAGAGAGAGAAGGGGGGAAAAAGAGAGAATCCCCAGCAGGCTTCACGCTGTCAGTGCAGAGCCCAACGTGGGGCTAGAACTCACAAACTGCAAAATCATGATGTGAGCTGAGATCAAGGGTTAGACACTTAACCAACTGAGCCACCCAGGTGCCCCTGTTTTGCTGTCTTTTTAACTGACCTCTCACAGTCAAAGGAGCACTGCATTCGTCAGAACCAGCCACATTAGTAGCTACACATGTGTAGTTGCCGGCATCTGATTCTTCCAGCATGTTCACAGTTAAAGCACAAGTGTTATCTGTCAGGGTGGACTGGTATTTCCTTCCACTGCTGATCTCATTTCCTTCATGGAACCAGGACACAGAGATCGGAGGTGATCCATAGACTTTGCACTCCATTACAACTGAGGAACCAGACAGACCATTCGTCTCTTTCAATTTTCTCGTGAATGCAGGAGGAACAATTCGGTCTGAATGTGGTAAAAATCAAACGAACAAGGGACATCAGTTAGAACATGATTTGAAAAGAGAATTATTGTATTTTTGATGGAATATCCCTAGATCCACTTGGCTTTTTTGCGAAGGTATCAAAGAGTTCCCTATGGGTTCACACAGTCAAAAGCCTCACGAATCAACGTGAGATGTACTGATTGATGTGTTAAGGATCTTGGTCTCTCATCACTGTGAACTATTGTGTGGTGAATTATTCCAGCATAAGTGATAGTTAAAGACAAACTTTGTCCTTCTCCAGGGATTCAGTTTTACTCTAATCACTCTGAATTGTGGAAATTTCTCCATGTGGTTTTCTTCTAACTCTATGGGTACGTTACTTCTGATTTTGCTGATGGAGAAGATGTAAGACTCACGGTCACACTGTAGAAGATGGAGCTTCCCATACGTGTATATGTAAATCAGGAGCTATACTAAAATAACACTGAGGCAAAAGGCTAACCAACCAACCTGAAACTTGAACTGAGGCTGTACAGCTGTCTTTGCCAACGGGGTTTTGCACCTCGAAACTGTATACGCCACTGTCACTAGGTGCCACATTAATGATCTTAAGGCCAGATACTTTGTTGAAGAAGCTTATTTTGTATTTGCTGTCACTTGTCAGTTGTTTTCCATCCTTAAACCACTTAGTACTGAGTTCAGGCGTGCCAGTGACCGTGCACTCCAAGGTACAGGTATCTCCTGTGGTAACTCTTATGGATTCCGGCTTTTCCACAATTGCTGCAGGTTCTGGAATGAGATACAGATTACACTCAGATTTTAAAATCAGCTGAAAAACTAAGGAAAATATGGATACCAGTAAGGCTGTATTTTGTATTCATGACAATGTTCTATTTGTACTAACCGAGAACAGAGAGTGTGGCAAAGCACTCTTGCATTCCAGCATCGTTTTTGATCTGACAGGTGTACTTCCCAGCATTGGCTGTTTCTGCTCTTGCAAACTGTAGGGTTGCAACGTTTTCTGAATAAGAAACCCATATGTTGTCACTTTCTCTAACAATTTCCCCTTTATCTTTGAACCACACCACTGAAATTGGCTCAGCGCCTTCGATAGTAGTCTGCAGCTGAACTTCTTCACCAACGATGGTAGAAACATCACTGAGCTTCTTCACGAATCTTGGTGGTGCTGAAGGCAAAGAGGCATGTCATTTAAAATGCATAGGTCTAACTTTTCCAAAGGAGACATTCAGATGGCCAACAGACACATGCAAAGATGCTCAACATCGCTTATCATCAGGGCAGTACAAATCAAAACCACACTGAGATACCACCTCACACCAGTCAGAGTGGCTAAAATGAACAACTCAGGAGACAACAGAGGCTGGTGAGGATGTGGAGAAAGGGGAACCCTCCTGCACTGTTGGTGGGAATGCAAACCAGGGCAACTGCTCTGGAAAACAGTGTGGAGGTACCTCAAAAAATTAAAAATGGAACTACCCTACAACCCAGCAATAGCACTACTAGGAATTTACCCAATGGATACAGACAGCTGATTCATAGGGGCACATGTACCCCAATGTTTATAGCAGCACTTTCAACAATAGCCAAATTATAGAAAGAGCCTAAATGTCCATCAACTGACAAATAAAGAAGATGTGGTTTACATATACAATGGAATACTACTTGGCAACGAGAAAGAATGAAATCCTACCATTTGCAGCAACGTGGATGGAACTGGAGGGTATTATGCTAAGTGAAATAAGTCAGTCAGAGAAAGACAGATATCATATGTTTTCACTCATATGTGGAATTTGACAAACTTAACAGAAGACGATGGGGGAAGGGAAGGGTAAAAATAGTTTCAAAAACAGAGGGAGGCAAATCATAAAAGACTTAAATACAGAGAACAAACTGAGGGTTAAAGAGGGGTACAGTGGGGAGGGGAAGATGGGTGATGGATATTGAGAAGGGCATTTCTTGGGATGAGCACTGAGTGTTGTAAGTGATGAATCATGGGAATCTACTCCTGAAACCAAGAGCACATGGTATACACTGTATGTTAACTAACATGACAATAAATTACATTTAGGAAAAAAAAACAGATGATGTTCATACAAAAATGTTCCAGAGGTGCCTGACTGACTCAGTCAGTGGAGCATATGACTCTTGATCTCGGGGTTGTGAGTTCGAGCCCCATATCGAGTATAGAGATTACTTAAAAATAAAACCTTTTGGAAAAAAAAAATAGAACGTATGGGTCTAGTAGTACTTAAGTCATGCAATGCTAGGAATTACACTAGTGATAATGTGTTGTTTCCATTTCTTAAATAAGAGGTATTTTTGGTGAGTGAGAGCAGGGATATGCTAGAATTTACATTAAGCTGAAAGAGTCAAATATCTTGCCCTCTCCAGGATTCTAAGTTCAATGAAATCCACAGGAAAAATGGTCTAAAATGGTAGTTGGTAGGATTTGGAAATGGGATGCACACTAAACATTAAAAAAGGATTTGGAAAAATAAAAAAGGAAAAGTGGAAGACAGAGCTAGCGATAAAAGGACAGGGCATCACTAAGAAGCCAAAAGAGTATCACAATTAGAGGGGAAAAAAATGGGAAGGGAAAGAGCAGACAGAAAAAAATGAAGCTACTCTAACCTTTCAGAGTGATAGAACCAATACAAGAGTCACTGCCCACATCGTTGGTGGCTCTGCACTGGTATTCCCCCATGTCCGCAGTGTCGACGTTCAGGATGTGAATACTTGTTAGGAAGTTCTCAGTCATTATCTTGTACTTCTTGCCGCTCCTCAGTTCTCTCTTATCCTTATGCCAAGAAACTTGGAATGGGGGCGTGCCCTGCAGCTCACATTCAAGATGAACATCAGCTCCTTTCAGTGTCTCAATAGGATGAGGTTTTTTGCGGAAAATGGGTGGTTCTACAATTGAAAGGTAATTGGGTTAGAGAAAAAAGGAATATTTGGATGTGTTCTGTAAGTATCTAGTTTCAAGTGGGAATCTGTTTTCTGTTCTATTATCGAGACAGACAATACCACTTTTAATTTTCAATTGCACCCTTTAAACATATAAGATGAAAGAATGAAATCTGGCCATTTGTAGCAACGTGGATGGAACTGGAGAGTATTATGCTAAGTGGAATAAGTCAGGCAGAGAAAGACAGATACCATATGTTTTCACTCATATGTGGATCCTGGGAAACTTAACAGAAGACCAGGCGGAAGGTAAAGCGGGGGGAAGTTACAGAGAGGGAGGGAGGCAAACCATAAGAGACTCTTAAATACTGAGAACAAACTGAGGGTTGATGGGGGTGGGAGGGAGGGGAGGGTGGGTGATGGGTATTGAGGAGGGCACCTGTTGGGATGAGCACCGGGTGTTGTATGGAAGCCAATTTGACAATAAACTATATATATTAACAAAAAAATAAAATAAGTAAAAATTTAAGATACTGCTAGAGAATCAAACAGGTAACTGAGAGGACTGCTGGAGAGGAGTCCAGTGTGAAAACCACGAAGGAAGAGTAAGGTCTGACCTTTCACTTTTAAGGAAGTGCTGCTGCTTGCACTGCCTGCTGCATTGCGGGCTTCACACGTGTAGTCTCCACTGTCTTCAACACTGAGGTTGTGCATTTCCAACACTGCCACCGAGTCAATGAATGACATTCTGAATTTACTGCTCTCTTGAATTTCAGTCTCGTCCTTGTACCATAACACCTTGATTTCTGGAGACCCTCCTATTTTACATTCATATCTTGTGGATTCATCCTGTTTCACAATTCTTGATGGTTCTAGCTTCTTAATGAACCTGGGTGGTTCTATGGAACCAAGAGAGAAAACACAAGGTAAGGGATGGAAAAGACATGTGTAACTCAAGATGAAGAGAAAAAAGGAAACTCTTTGTCAGATGCAGAGGTCTTTAACTCTGGAAAACAAATTATGTGAGGCCATTCAGGGAAGAATAGCTAATAACTAGTAGTTAACAATGGTTAAATCTAAGCAGAAATTTCTAAAACTAACATGCATTTATTTCAGTAAGCACCTACATTAAATATTATTGCAAAAGGAAGGAGGAAAATACATCGATCCATATTGTGTGGTCCTCCTCCCAACAAAAGAATCATATCTTTTCAAACAACATTTATTTTGAGCGGGATAGGGGCAGAAAGAGAGAGGGACAGAGAATCCCCAGCAGGCTCCGCACTGTCAGCACAGAGCCCGATGCGGAGCTCAATTTCATGGACCCGTGAGATCATGATCTGAGCTGAAATCAAGAGTCAGATGTTAAACTGACGGAGCCACCCAGGTGCCCCCCAAGTCGTATCTTTAGTGCAAGATCAGAGGAAGAGGGTGCATCTGTTGCTGGAGGCCCTATGAGGTTCACCGGGAATAAATAAGAGAGTTTGACCACTCTCCTGTATGTAAGTCAGCAGAGGCCTATCTCCTATGGCTGCAAAGATATCAGATATGTACCATGAGGAATCAAAATAACAAAATTGGGTGAGTTTTGTTAATATTTATGCCAATTTCTCTTATACACCTTAGATAGATATTTCTTCAACCCTCATAATTTCCCATATGAGGTAGGGAGAGCAATGCTTTCTTCATTAACTGAAGGAAAAAATTCAAGCTCAGGGAGATAAAAATGATTAGGAATATGCCATAGAGCAAATGGGCTGGCAAATACAATGCTATTTTAATTTCAAGATATCTATAAAGTATCACCACAAAAACCCTTAAAAATTTCTCTAATAGGTTAAATCAGCAGCTCATTAACTATTTAATTTCTGACAATAGCAGCCATGCACTTGCTACAGACAGAAATGGTTGCCTTCTACAATGTTGAACATTGATGTTCTCCTCAGCCCTCTGACTTCCACTATTATTTAAGTGGGTATAGTGGAAGAAAAGAGGTTGACACAAGCTCACTCTTCTGGAAGGGCTTGATTGTTTGGGATCCGCTACCCTCTAGAGAAACTAAATCCATTAATTTACAAACTACTGTGGAAGGTAAGTCATTTGAGATAACTTCCTTTCTTTCTCCCACCCAAACTGATTTCTTTCAAAACTTGGATCTTCTTGCAATTCTGCCAAACACTTTTGTTCACCATTTCCCTCGTCTCTATTTTAGCCTTTGAAAATGGATTTTCAGTCCATGTTTTACTGGTTTTATAATTTTTTAATAAAAAATTTTAAAGCTTGACCCCACTTGATAGGCTCTGGATCCATCTGGTCTCTTCTAATTACTAGACCATGGTCCTAAACATAACTTTCAAGCACACCCTTCCTCCTATATTTCAAGATATTGAAAATGTAAGAGATGTTGCTACTTTTTTGGGACAAGTACCTTGTACACCCAGATGAGCAGAACAAGAGTCTTTTCCAGCGACGTTGCTTGCGTAGCAGGTATACTGCCCAGCATCGCCTTTGCTTACTTTGAGAACTGTCAGAGTGGCAGTATTTTCGACCAAAGTCATCTTGTAGTTGCCTCCAGGGCGAATCTCTCGGTTATCTTTGGCCCAAGTGATTTTGATGGGTGCAGTTCCAGTTACATGACATTTAAAAGAACCACTTTCTCCAAGAGCAAGATCTACTGATACAGGCTTTAGATCAAAGAAAGGAGGCACTTCATGCTCTGAAAAGGATGAAGACCAACATGGTGACCTCAGTTTTCATGCTCCCAGACATAGAGCAGGAACTAAGTGGCACCGGCCCAGTGGCCCACAGCAGCGAAGCTGCTTGGTAAGAAAGAGAGTAAGGTGATTAACTACTCACCTGCAAGAATGAGCTTGGCACTGGATGAAGCAGTTCCAAGAGGATTAGAAGCTGAGCAATTGTACTGACCAACGTGGCTCTGGTCAGTTTGCAAAATCTGAAGAGTTGCTACGTTATGAACAAAAGATGTTTGCAAATTAGAATCATCTTTCAAAAGCACCCCATCCTTGTACCAAGACACTTGAAGAGGTTCTGAGCCATTGATGCGACATTCAAACGCAACTGGGAAGCCAAGAGTCTCATGAACATCCTTCAGTTTTCTTGCAAAGGAAGGTGGAAGTTTGCGCTCTGTAAAGAAGTTACAGATAATCCTTATTCACAAGAGAGAAAACAACCACGATATATTTCAACCCATTAAAATTTTGATGTTTTTAAGAAAATGGGTCTGTCAGCACACAGTAAGACTCGTTAAATGAAAGCATCATCACCTTTGATAACAAGCACAGCTGAAGAAGCGACGGCCCCCACACTGTTTTCTGCCTTGCACGTATACTCTCCTATGTCACTGTGATCCACTTTGTTGATTACTAAAGAGGCAACGTTATTTTTAAATTGCATTTTATACGCAGGAGCTGATCGTAGCTTTGTGTGTTCTTTATACCAAGAAATTCTAATTTCTGGGGTTCCATCCACTTTACATTGTAAAGTTACGGGTTCTCCGATGGCTGCTTCCACATGTTCCAGAGGTTCAATGAAATAAGGTGGTTCTAGGGTACAAAGGATGATAATCAATCAGTCACGCTAACATAAAGAGGATGCTTTAAAAGAAAGAAAAGATAGCAATGAAAGAGAGATAACTTGTTAACACACCTAAGACAGACACCAGAGCTTCACAGATATCTTGACCAGCCTCATTTTCTATCAGGCAACTGTATTGTGCGTAATCCTCTACAGTGCTGTCAACAATTTCCAGGATGGTAGACTTTTCTGTCGTGGTAATACTGCAATTCTGAGACTGTGAAAGAGGGAACTCATTCTTCATCCAGCTCACTGAGATGGGAGGTGTGCCAGTGTATGTGGCCTCGAGAACTATGGGGCTTCCTGTCTCCACACTGAAATCAGCCAATCTTTTCACAAAGGTGGCTGGTTCTATATGGAGAAAACATGAGGGTAAAATTGGCATCTTTAAATGAAGACTTGGAAGAAAATTGAAAAGATACGCAAGTGGGAGCAAAGAGCCGACCTTTCACAAAAAGATGTGCGGTACAGGAGGCACTGCCAGCATCATTAGTAACAAGGCAAGAATAGTCTCCGCTCTGCAATGGCTCCACCTCCAACAACTCCAGTTCTGTCACAAAATCTTCCAGAGAGATGGTGCATGACTCCCCTGACACCAGTTCCCTGCTGCCTTTGAACCATTTGACCTTGAATGGAGGGGTGCCTCTAATGACGCAGCTGAATATGAGGCTTATTCCAGGTAGAACTTCCACAGAGTCAGGGATTTGTTCAAAAGATGGTGGTTCTGGATACCCCAAGGGAGGGGGAGAGCAAGAAAGAAAAGAAATCCAGGTGAGATGTGCTTCTGCTACTTGAAGAAAAGGGAACTAAGACTAAGCATGAAGAGAAGATAAAGAAATTGCAATGCAAGGCAGGCACTAAGTCCCTCAGAGAAAAGACGTTAGAGAAGCTGCAGCCCGATCCATGCACACTGACCTTGCACGGTCAGGACGGCAGAGCATTCGTCAGAACCCGCCACGTTGGCGGCCACACATGTGTATGTGCCTGTGTCGGTGGGCTCCAGTAAGCTCAGATTCAAAGTACAGACATTTTCTGAAAAGCTGGACTGGCATTTAGGCCCACTAACGATCTCATTGCCATCTTGAAACCAGCCAACTGAAATCGGGGCTGAACCGGAGACTCGGCACTCCAAAACCGCGGAGGCTCCCAGGATGGCATTCGTGTCTTTCAGCTTGCGGATGAAGGAAGGAGGCACAACGCGATCTAGGGTGGAGAAGAGTAGTTTTCCTTTGATAAGAGAAGCTTTCTTTTTTTGTTTTTCTAGGAAAAATTATATACTCATGAGAACTTCCTACCACTCACCGGAAACGTGGACAGACACAGAACAGCTACTTTTACCAACGCTGTTTCTCACTTCAAAGCTATATAACCCCTTGTCGCTCATCTCTGCGCAAGGGATTTTAACTGAAGCCACTTTGTTGATGAATGTAATGTGATGTTTGCTGTCTGCAGATAATTCTCTCCCATCTTTGAACCACTTGACTGAAAGTTCGGGGGTTCCAGTCACTACACACTCTAAAGCAAAAGGATTTCCAGTAGTGACAGTCATGGGTTCCGGCTTCTCTAGGATTCTGGCTGGTTCTAAAAGAAGAAGTATAATGCATTGAAAATAAAGTCACCTTCCAAACTAAGAGTGTGATCAATATATTATGGGGTAAGAGTACTATTTGCAGATGATGATCATGGGCCAATTTGATTTTTTTCTCAGGTTTTACTTCGTTACTAACCTAGTACAGTCAAGACTGCTGAACATTCTCTCATTCCAGCTTCATTTTTGATTTGGCACACATATTTTCCAGAATTAGATGCTTCCGGGCTCCCAAGTTGGAGGGTTGCAACATTATCAATGAATGAAATCCTAGTGTTTTCACTCTCTCTGATGACTTCACCTTTATCTTTCAGCCAGACAACAGAAATTGGCTGGAAGCCTTCCACTACAGCCCGTAACTCAACAGGATCCCCAATAAGGGTTGAGGTGTCGCTTAGCTTTTTCACAAACCGTGGGGGTTCTAATGAAAGAAATTTGTGGTTAGAGAAAATAAAGAGACTCACAGCCACATAAATTATTAGTTGAGCAAGAAAAGATGAAAGGAAGAGGCATATGTTTTTGTGCCCATGTATACAAACCTTTGAACTTGACAGTGCAAACACATGTGTCGCTTCCCACCTCATTAGTAGCTTTGCAGTGATATTCTCCTACATCGGAGGCTTCAAGATTAAGGATATGAAGACTTGTATCAAAATTTTTTGAAGTGACTTTAAATTTCTTGCTGCTTCGAACTTGCTTTCGATCTTTAACCCACACCACTTCAAATGGGGGGGTTCCCGAAATTTCACATTGCAAGATAACATCAGAACCTTTAAGAGCTCCTACTGGAGAAGGCTTCTGAGTGAAAACGGGAGGTGCTACCAGAAGAAAAAAAAAAAGAAGTTAAATGATGAGAATATTTGCTAGCTAAAAAGCAAAAAAATATCTTAGAATCCAGAATCATTAAGAGGGATTGGTGTGACCATATGACATTTACGCTAACAAACACCAGAAATAATAATTCGTAAAAACTAATTTAAGAATTACAAGCAAATCCTCTTAATGAGCCTTTTTAGTTTGGAGCTCATAACATTGTTGAGAAAGAATCAAATCAGAGGAAAAGAAAGATGCTTAGTGTGTCTAACCTTTAACAGTCAGGGCTGTGCTGCAGCTGGCGTCCCCAACACCATTATGGGCCTCACAGATATAGTCCCCACTGTCCTCAGTGCTGGCTTCATTGATGGTAAGCAATGCCACAGAATTAACGAATGACATGTTGTATTTCCAACTTTCATGAAGTTCACTGTCGTTTCGGAACCACAAAACTTTGATTTCTGGGGAACCACTTATTTTACATTCCAGTTGGATGGGTTCTCCCTGTTTTGCAATTTTTGAAGCTTCTAGTTTCTTAACAAACTTGGGAGGTTCTAGTAAATCAAAGGAAAAAAATAGCTTATGTTTGTAGTTGAAGATCCCACAAACACATATTTAAACTGGTCACTGGTTTATGAAGAATATACTGCCTGATAATTTTATGGTAACATGTTATCTTTTCTATAAAATAAGCTTTTAATAGAGGGTTTAACTGTAAGTTTATTTTTGTAGTTTGATATATAAACTGAAACATATAAGTTAATGTATTATAGAGGTATTTGATCAAAATTTAGTAATGATAAATCAGAATGCATATGACAGAAAAGTACAAAAAATGAGAATGGACAGTTGAAACAATATTTAACAAATTTCAATTAAACACTATTTGATAGGATCACACTTAGAGATAACACTGATTTAAAGAACAATATAAAGACAAAACAGGAGCGCCTGGGTGGCTCAGTTGGTTAAGTGTCCAACTTCAGCTCAGGTCATGATCTCATAGCTCGTGAGTTCGAGACCCGCATCAGGCTCTGTGCTGACAGCTCAGAGCCTGGAGCCTGCTTCCAATTCTGTGTCCCCCTGTCTCTCTGCCCCTCCCATGCTTGCTCTCTGTCTCTGTCTCTCTCAAAAATAATAAACATTAAAAAAAAAAAAAGACAAAACAGAACATTGATTAATGTTTTCTTCAACACTAACATACGTTCTAACATGACCCGGTTAGTTTACCCCCAAAATTTAAAAGCTAAAGAAACTTTTTAGAAGACAATTATGCAAATGTGGGAAGGAACAAATTCTGGTAGACACCATATAATGATACCTTTTACACTGAGTTGAGCCGAGCACATGTCTTTGCCAACATCATTGGTTGCTTGGCAAGTATATTGCCCGGAGTCCCCTTTGCCTACTTTAAGAATTCTTAAATGGGGAGTGTTTCCCACACATGTGATAGTATAATTTCCTCCAGGACGTATCTCCTTGTTGTCTTTTGACCAAGTGATTCGCATTGGTTGAGCACCAGTAACATGACACTCAAAGTCAGCACTTTCCCCAGCAATGACATCTATAGATACAGGCTTGATGTCAAAGAATGGAGATTTCTTAGGTTCTGGAAAATGAAAAGAAAAGGCAATGGACATTTTGTTTTGTTTTACTTTTTTCATTGGCCATTTCTCTTCTGACAATGAATAAGAAGTCATGGTTCGCAAAGAGGAAGATTAACGTGGGAACAAACCTCTTGCCGTCAGTCTAGCACTAGAAGATGCTGTTCCAAGTGGGTTAGACGCTGAGCAGGAGTACTGGCCAGAGTGGCTCAAGTCAGTTTGCAAAATTTTTAAAGTTGCCACGTTATCTACAAATGACATCTGTAGATTTTCATCATCTCGTAAAAGTACCCCATCTCTATACCAGCACACTTGGATGGGTGTGGAGCCATTTAATCGACAAGTGAGTGTAACTGGAAGCCCAACAGTTTGTTCGATGTCTTTCAGTTGTCTTGCAAAGGAAGGTGGGAGTTGGCGCTCTGTAGGAAGACAAGCAATACTGGAGTCATTAGTAGATGAAGTGAAAATTTCTCCACAAAGAGAGAAGAATTAAGATTTCAAATTTTCTTAATTTCTAAAATAATATCATCACCTTGAATTCTGAAGACAGTCTTAGACGAAGCAGTTCCTATACTATTTTCTGCTTTACAGGTGTACTCTCCACTGTCGTTAATGTTCACTTTGTTAAAAACAAGCGTGGCCACATTGTTTGTAAAATAGGTCCTGTATTCAGGAGTTGGCCGTAACTTGGTGTCTCCTTTGTACCAAGACACTGTAATTTCTGGTGTCCCAGCAACTTGGCATTGTAAAGAAACTGAATCTCCAACGGATGCCTCCAGAGGCTCCAGTTCCGTAACAAAATAAGGTGGTTCTAAAGAACAAAGGATCGCAATCAGCGACTGGAATTAAAGAAAACCAAACAGACCCATGCTTTGTGTTACCTCAATGCCAATTATTAAAAGAGAGAATAAGACAACACACCTAATGTTGATACCAAAGCTTTGCAAACATCCTTCCCTGCCTCATTTTCAATTTCGCAGGAGTACTGTCCCGCGTCTCTTTTTGTGCTGTTCAGGATTTCTAGGATGCAAGTTTTCTCTGTTGTGACTATGCTGCATTTTTCAGATGGAGTTATGTCAAAACCATCCTTTTTCCAGGTAACTGAAATTGGAAGGGTTCCAGTATAGGTGCTCTCCAGAATTATGGACTTCCCTGGTTCCACAGACTGATCGCTTAACCTCTTCACAAACGTAGCTGGTTCTGGTGAGTGACAAAGCATAGCAATCAAACACAGTAAAAGCACAAAGATGTCAATGTATAAAGAGTAGGAAGAGAAATGCACTTGAGCAAACCTTTTACAAAGAGGCGAGTAGTGCAGGATGTTTGGCCAGCACTGTTAGAAACCACACAAGTATACTCCCCACTCTGAGAGATGTCCACATTAAATAATTCCAGTTCTGCCACAGTGTCTTCAAAATAGATGTTGCACTGGTCTCCTCTCACCAGTTCCCTGGCACCTCTGAACCAGCCCACCTTGAACGGAGGGGATCCTCTAATAACACTTGTGAAGGTGACATTTTTGCCTGGTAGTATCTCCACAGGTTCAGGTTCCTTCACAAAAGATGGTGGTTCTACATAGACATGGAGGACAGTGAAAAGAGCCTATAAGCTTCTAAGCTGCAACTTTGAATCAAAGACAAAGAGCACTTTTGAATGTGTGTCAGATGCATGCCTGGATGTGCACCCAGAGAGGAATCTGTAAGAAACGGTTTGCATCTATAACACTGACCTTGTACGGCCAACACGGCACGACACTCATCAGACCCAGCGGCATTCGCAGCCACGCATGTGTAATTGCCCATATCTGAGGAATCCAGAGAATTCAGCTGCAGGGTGCAGACATTATCTGAAAATGTGGTTTGGTACTTTGCTCCACTGACAATCTTAGTTCTCTCATGAAACCAGGCAACAGAGATAGGTGATGAGCCAGCTACTTTGCACTCCAAGATGCACGAAGTACCCAGCACCCCGGCGGTATCTCTCAGTCTTCGTGTGAAAGAGGGAGGGACCATTCGGTCTGTGTGAAGAAAGGCAAGAGACTCATCAGGATTTGAAAGAGCAGAAGAGACTTGAGAGAAGGAAACCGGTGAAAGGAATTCACACATGCAACATGGGGAACGGATCGGAACTAACCTGAAACATCAACCACAGCCGTACAGCTGCTTTTTCCAACATTATTTTGCACCTGGAAAGTGTATGTGCCTGCGTCTTGCCTTTCAACAGAGAGAATCTTTAAGGAAGAGATTCTGTTGTAGAAGCTAAATTTGTGTTTTTGGCTGCTGGTCAACAGCTTTCCGTCCTTGTACCATTCAACTGAGAGTTCGGGAGTGCCAGCCACCTTACACTCCAGAGTGCACGTTTCTCCCACGGTCACCGTCATTGGTCCTGCCTTCTCAACAATGACTGCAGGCTCTGAAATAAAACGTGACAGCCGTCTGTCAAGTTCCATTACCTTAACCATGCCTCTACTCTCAAATTCGCTCACATTGTTTCTTCCAGTGGTGTGGTTATGTTAGGCTCTCTCTCTAGACCTCAAAATGTGATTCCACAATTACGTGCTATCATGAAATTATGGGAATTATTAAGAAATGTGCTTGTGCACTAGTTGATTTCCAAAACAATTCAGACAATACACATTGCACAATGTGTATTGATTTGCATTTGACCCTCTTTAGAGCAAAGGATTCATGTTATTATGAATTGATATTCCTGCTTTATTTTTTTTAAGGTTCTAGAGCCAGTTTTTTTTTTTTTTTTCAAAGTTGTCATCCAAACAATTGCTAAATTGTTCAAAGATGCAAGTGGAAGTCTTTCCTATCAAACTTTGATCTTGGGAGTTCTTGTGAGTTTTAACAACCAGTACTTTGGAACCAAAATTTCTTTGTTGCATATGCTGGCTCCCAACAGTTTTCATGCTTAAGCAAAAGAGAGTCATGATTGCATCTGCTAATCCATCAAGAAAAGTAGTAGGTAAACAATCAAACAGCTAATTTTTGTCAGGATCACAGAAATAGGAAAGAGTGTTTAAAAGATCAATTAGGGGAAAAAAAAGAAGAAGAAAAAGAAGAAGAAGGTCGATTAGGTCCTTTCTCTTAAACCTTTCAAATAAGAAAGTATTAGTATCATTCTAGAAGAAATTCAGAACAAGAGATTCTACCAGTGACTCTCAGTAAGTCTTCTCAGTGTTTGGCCCCACCTTCTATCAGGGGACCATCATACTATATTGTACCAACCTAAAACAGTCAGCGTGGCCATATTTTCCCTCATTCCACCATCATTCTTGATTTGGCAGATATACTTCCCAGCATTAGCTGGTTCTGCTTTTGCAAACTGCAGAGTTGCAACATTTTCTACAAATGTAATTCTGATGTTTTCACTTTCTCTGATCACTTCTTCCTTCTCTTTAAGCCACTGGACAGAAATAGGCTGGGCTCCTTCTATGGATGCTTGTAACTCAGCAGGCTCGCCAGCCACAACGGTGAGGCTGTTCAGTTTGGAGACAAATCTTGGTGGTTCTGAACAGGGAAAGATGGGTGGAGACTGTTGAGAACATTGTCCAGACAATGGAAGAGAGAGAGAGGAAATAAGTGTTGGGCACATTCCTGCCATTTCCACCATGTGCAGGAAATATACTTACCTTTCAATTTGACAATACAAATGCAAGTATCACTTCCCACTTCATTCCGTGCCTTGCAGTGGTATTCACCAATGTCTGAGGTTTC
This sequence comes from Panthera leo, assembly GCF_018350215.1. Lineage (NCBI taxonomy): Eukaryota > Metazoa > Chordata > Mammalia > Carnivora > Felidae > Panthera > Panthera leo. The sequence goes on from NC_056686.1 coordinate 165,785,591, forward strand.
AACATTGAGAACGTGAATACTTGCATGGAAATTTTTGGAGGCAATCTTGTATTTCTTGCTACTTCGCAGTTGCCGCTTGTCTTTGTACCATATCACCTCAAATGGCGGTGTTCCCGAAAGTTCACACTCAAGACTAACTTCAGTATTTTTAAGGGTTTCTACTACAGGCGGGAAGCTGCTAAAAACAGGTGGTTCTGTAAAAAACAAGAATTTCTAATGAATTGGGCTATTTAATTCCATAGAATATATTTATTTCTTTGTTTTTAAGTTGGAAGAAAGAGTCAAGATACTGTAATGGGCAACGTTAGCCTCTGTAAAATCACTCCGCTTCCTTGGGAGAGAGCTCAGACTAGACCCCCTAGATGTCTTTCCAAAACAGCTCAACTTCTATCTACCTTACCTTACTAATTTATCTTGGACTATAAGGATTGATGCAAAAGTTGTAAAACAAAAACCAAACCCAAGTACCTTAATTAAGATGATTTGCATGAGGTATGGAATCCTGACTTCAGGGCTGAAATTTTTTGTATATGCTCTATAACTAAGATACTTAGAAGCCACCATGATATCTGTGATCTAATCTTCCATGTCAACAAATGTTATTGAAATAATTGCCTCACACCATGACAGACTTGGACTTTGTGATAAAAATATTGGAAAATGGCTGCAGATAACTAGTACTAAGAGTATAGTGATATAATTTAAAAAAAAAATAGGAACCAATTCTAGAGAGAGAGAAAAATATATAATTTTCCTCTTTTAAATGTAGGGTTAAACCCATATTGCTTGTACCATATATATATGGAGTAAAATATTGCTTGTTATTTTTATTTAAAATTTTTTTTAATGTTTATTCATTTTTGAGAGGCAGAGAGAGACAGAGTGTGAGTGGGTGATGGGCAGAGAGAGAGGGAGACACAGAATCCGAAGCAGGCTCCAGGCTCTGAGTTGTCAGCACAGAGCCTGACACGGGGCTCGAAATCACAGACGGTGAGATCATGACCTGAGCTGAAGTGGGACACTTAACCGACTGAGCCACCCAGGAGCCACTAAATATTATTTGTTATTAATGATAAAGATTATCATGAGGATGATGATCCATTCATAAGGTTATTGAAGGCAAAAATTAATTTTAAAATGCCTACTTTTTTTTGGTATGTTTGTGAAACATCTAATTTGAATTGCTTGGCTAATGTGTTGAGGTGATCAGAATTATGGCACTGGAATAACATGAAAAATATCCCAGAATGATTGGCTACGTGTAAGCAAATCTTAAGAAGAAATAACATCTGAAAAGGGAAGTAATATTAGTTTGGGAAAAGAGTCTATGATCTTAAATGGAAGCTAAAATGACAGTGAAAGAAAAAAAGAGTTCTGCTACAGCAGGGGAGAAGAAGGTTTTTAGGTAACGAGGAACAGAAGAAAGAGATTTCTACCTTTTACGATAACCTTGGTACTACAGCTTGTGCTGCCAGCAGGATTCTGAGCCTCACAAATGAAATCCCCACCGTCCTCAGTACTGAGATTGTTCATCTGTATGACAGCCACTGAGTCAATGAAAGTCATTCTGTATTTATCACTGGCTTGGAGTTCATGTTCATTTCTGTACCACACAACTCTGATTTCTGGGGATCCGGTTATCTTGCATTCAAGTCGTGCCGAGTCACCTGCTTTCACTATCTTGGATGCGTCTAATTTCTTTACAAACTTTGGTGGTTCTAGAGAGTGAAAGAAAGAGGAGATTATGGGAAAATCGATATAAATAACAAAAGCCACATTAGGTAATATGTAGGAAAGAGGAAAAGACGAACAATGCCCGGCATAATACAGTGCACTGTTAGAGAGAGGTGTACTTTCTTGATTGGGAAGATGCATTGTACAGAAAGGAGCCAGAGGTCAGACACATAAAACAATCAAACTTGCACACCTGTCACAAGCAACATTGTAGTACAAGAGTCGCTACCAACATCATTGGTAACTTGGCAAGTATATTGTCCAGTCTTGGAAGCATCCACTGAATAGAGATTTAAGAAGGTAGTTGACCCTTCCAAGCCAATGAAGCATGTAGGTCCAGAGGCAAGTTCCACATCATCTTTAAACCACTTTATTTTAAATGGTGGTGTTCCTTTCAGTACTGCTTTAAATTCTACTGTAGAATCAGGTATCGCTTGTTGCCACTCAGGTTTCACTAGGAAGCTTGGTGGTTCTATAGATGTTAAGAGAAATATATTTAATTAGATCCCTTGTAAACTATTTTGACAGTCTTATAGACATATAAGAAAACATTTCTGAAAAGAGGTGATGACCGTATATTTCTTGAACTCAATAAATATGTAGCTAAAGAAACAGAATTATTAAGACTTTTAGCTATAAAGAATACAAGGTAAGCGTGGTACATTTAAAAAGCAGTCACAAAGAAGAATCAAGAAGAGGAAGAGAAGTTCTAACCTTTAACAGTTAAGATGCCACTGCACGCATCGTCTCCTGCTACGTTTGAGACCCTGCATGTGTAATTTGCAGTATCTTCTAATTCCAGATTATTGACTTCCAGTGACACAGTGTTTTCATGACAGACAAGTCTGTATTTTGCACTTGTAGATATTTCTTTTCCATCCTTAAACCACTGAGCACTAATAGGAAGTGAGCCAGAAACCTTGCACTCCATACGTATAGAAGAGCCCAGAACCTTATCCATTTTGGTTAATTTTTTGGTGAATGATGGAGGAATATTTTCATCTATCCAACGCAAACAGCAAAACACATCCATCAGTATGTTGCCATTTGTTTACAAAGGGTATTGAATAGTAGAAATAAGGAAGAGAAGCCAACTAGCGCCAAAATACAAACCTAGCACTCTCAGGTAGGCGTCACAGCTGCTGCTTCCAAAGTCGTTTTCCACCTTGAAAGTATACTGACCACTGTCTTGCTTCATTACCGACTGAATCCTAAAACTGGCCACGTTATTTTCAAAACTCATCGAAAAGTATCTACTGGGCACAATTTGTTTTCCATCTTTGAGCCACTTCACTTTGAGTTCTGGTGTTCCAGCCACAACACACTCCAGCGTGACTGGGTCTTTCTCAGTAACGTCAACGGATTTAGCTTTCTCTAGGATTTGAGCAGGTTCTGCAGTGAGAATTAAAAATGCAAATTAGTTGCATTGATAATTCTACGAGAACTAAGGCGTGCTTGTGAAATTGTCCCCACAGACTAAGTTCTCAAGAGAAAGGCTTACAAACCTTGCACTAAAAGGAAAGCATAACACCTCTCAATTCCTGACTCGTTCTTGGCTTGACACGTGTATCTTCCGCTGTGCCCATTGTCCACAGCCCGGATCTGAAGTGTGGCCACATTGTTCACAAATGAAATATGAACGTTATCATCTTCATTGAGAATGTGATCATCCTTTAGCCAGGTTATGGAGATGGGAGGAGCGCCCGCCACGGTACTCTGAAAGGTGGCAGAAGTTTTCAAAACAGTAGTGACATTCTCTATCTTCTTAGTGAACGATGGTGGTTCTGTGATGGAATCAGACAGTGCGAAAAGAAGAGGGATATTTGAACTTCTCCTCGTAATCATAAAATTAAAGAGCATTGCCAAATTTATGCATGGTAGCCTGCTTCTCGTGTGTATGACTGACCTTTGAGGGAGACTCTAGTACTGCAAGAGCAGCTGCCACCTTCATTGGATACGATGCACTGGTATTCACCAGTGTCTGAAGGGTCACATTTGGTGATATGGAGGTTAAACACAGATACTCTGCCACTCAGGGTGTACTTTTTGCTGCTTCGGATTTCCTTGTTATTCTTCAGCCACGTGACTTCAAATGGAGCGGTTCCCATCACTTCACATTCCAGCTCCACATCGCTGTCTTTCACTACTTCCACAGGCTTCAGCTCCCTGATAAAGGTGGGAGGTTCTAAGGATTCGAAAGGAAGACAGAGACTGGCTTACTCAAGGGAAGACCCAGGGCCTGGCCGGCAGCACAGCCCAAATGGAAAGGAGATCCGGTCACAAACCTTTCACTTTTAATTCAATGCTGCAGCTTGCCGTGCCTGCATCATTACGGGCTTCACAGACGTAAGTCCCGCTGTTTTCTACCCTGGCACCAGAAATTTGGAAAGTGGCTAAACCATCGATGAAGGAAATGCCATGTTTCTTAATGGCCGTTATTTCATTGCCGTCCAGATACCAAGCAACTCTGATTTCAGGAGTGCCTGTTATTTGGCATTCAAATGTTGTAGACTGTCCATTTCTCAGCACTAATACAGGGCTGGGCTTCTTAATGAATTGAGGAGGTTCTAAAGATGGGGAAAAGAGTGTGATGTTGAACATTTTTGTAAAACAAAGGCCAAAATCGCTTTCTTAAGCCTCTTCCCTCCCTCCAGGAAAAGCTAGACTAGCAAGAGAGGTGTATGCAGAGATCAGACCTTTCACAAAGAGAGTGGCTTTACTGGTTGCTGTGCCAACATCATTGCTTAGTTGACAAATGTAGGTCCCAGAGTCAGCAGCTTTGGCTGAAAAGAGCTCCAGAATGGTGGAGGTGTCATCCTTCCAGACTGAGCGAGCCGCTCCCGAGTGCAACTCTTTGTTATCTTTAAACCACTTTATTGTCATGGGTGCAGTACCACCCACAAGAGCCTTTAACTGAACCCTTGCATTGGGGTTGACATCTTGTGACTGTGGCTTTTCCATGAAGTAAGGGGGTTCTGGGATGAAAGAAAAAGGAGTAAAAAGAGAAAGGCAGGTTTATTTTGGAATGGAGCAATAAGGGTGAGAATTAAGAAATGAGAGAGCAAGAAGTTGTTGATAAGTGGAGATAAAAAATGCCAACCTTTGACTGTAAGATGGCCACTGCACTGGTTGTGTCCTGCCTTATTAGTGGCAGAACAAGTATATGTCCCACTGTCTGAACCTTCCAGCTGAGTGATTTCCAAGAAGGCAGTGTTGTCATGAAAAGAGAATTTGTATTTCTCACTAGCTGATATTTCTTGGTCGTCTTTGAACCATTGGATGCTTATGGGATGGGACCCAGCCACTATACACTCCAGGTCAATGAAAGACCCTTTAATGCTGTCCATTTTCTTCAGCTTTTTGGTGAATGAGGGAGGTATGATAAGATCTATGCGATGAAAAAGCAGAAAACAACAAGAAAAGTTAGGTCAACCCAGCAATCTGCATTTTCTCTGAGACTGTAAGATGTGGAGGAGCACAGGATACCCCGTTTCAATACCAACCTAATACATTAATGCTAGCTTTGCAGCTGCTTCTGCCAACATCATTCTGGACCTCAAAAGTGTATTCTCCACTATCTCTCTTTTCTGTAGAAATAATCTTCAGCACAGAGACTGTGTCACTGACGCTGATTTTGTATTTTTGGCCCAGGGTCAGCTCTTGGCCATCTTTAAACCATCTGGCTGTAATCTCCTTGGTCCCTGAAAATTTAACCTGCAAAGTGGCTGGGTCTCCTTGGGTGACATCTATAGACACAGCCTCCTCGGTGATTGTTGCAGGTTCTGTAGAAAACAAAGGGATAGGTGTGGGTTGTGAATCACTCTGCTAAAAGGCTTACATCTGCATTAGTTCCTAAAACCCATGGCAAACTTTCTGAACCGACCTTTAACTGAGAGCAATGCAGAACATCTTTGTATTCCTGCATCATTTTTGGCCTGACAGACATATTTCCCATCATGCTTGACTTCAATGCCACTGAGGTACAGACTAGCCACGTTGTTCTCAAAGGTCATTCTTATATTATTGTCTTCGGTGATTTCATCGTTGTCTTTTAACCAAGTCACCGTGATTGGCAAGGAGCCCTTCAGAGTGGCCTGGAAGGCAGCCGTGCCTCCTCGAAGGGAGCTGGTACTCTCAATCTTCTTTACAAAGGTTGGAGGTTCTAATAGAAGAATAATTCTCAATCAATGTCAGCTTTACACCAAAACTAGATTTTTTTTTCTAAAGAAGAGTTGATTCTGCAGAAGAGCCAGTGCATCATTTGAACTGACACTAACCTCTTAAAGTCACCCGGGCACTGCAGGTGCTGCTGCCCACCTCATTGGTCACCCGACACTGGTATTCACCAGCATCTGCAGCTACAAACTTGAGGATCTGCAGGCTAACCAGCCGGTCCTGAACCAAGGTTTTATACTTCCTACCACTTCGCAGCGTTGTGTTGTCTTTGAACCAAGTGATCTCAAAGGGAGGTGTGCCTGCCACCTCGGCGAGCAACATGACATCGTATTCCTTCAACACCTCAATTGGCTTAAATTCCTTGGTAAAGTAAGGTGACTCTACAGAAGAGGAATTATTTTGAGTTAGTGAGGGAGGAATCTATGCTATGGGCCACAACTTTGGTAAACCAAGGGGCAAGGTGGACACAAACCTTTGACTATTAAAATGCTACCACAGTGGTCACTGCCAGCCTCATTTTGAGCCTCACACATATATTCACCGCTGTCTTCGATGGCAACGTCTGTAAGTCTTAGGACCGCAGTGGACTCCACAAAAGACATTTTGTGTTTGCTGCTCTCCTTAATTTCTCTATCATTTGCAAACCATGTTATTTTAATTGGAGGGGTACCAGTTACTTTGCAGGCCAGCTGGGTGGCATCTCCCTTCTTTAACAACTGTGATGGCTCTAACTTTTCAACAAACATGGCCGGTTCTGTGGAAGGAAGGAAGTTATGAAGAAAAATGAGGAAGAGGAAAGAACCTAGAACGATGGTAGCACAAAGATGTCAAGAAAACAATGCAGACCTTTTACAAATAAGTTTGCACTGCACTCCACGCTTCCGGCGACGTTGCTGACTTTACAGGTATATGTGCCCGAATCGGAGGTTTTTACTGCATAGAGTTCCAGGGAACTTTCTAAAGCTTCTTTGGTAATATAGCAGCTCCCACCAGAAACAAGCTCTTTGTCACCCTTAAACCATCTGATTTTGAGAGGAGTGGACCCTTGGAAGGTGCTCTTCAGGCAGACTGCTGAGCCAGGCAGAACATCCTTTGATGCAGGTTTAATTACAAAACTGGGTGGTTCTAAAGAAGGGGCAGAAGAAAGAATTTCTAAGAGTTAAGAGGCATGATCTAAGGGAAGAAGTCTTAACTGGAACATCGTCTACATTAGAATGAAATGCAAAGTGTCCAGCCAACCTTGCACAATCAGGGCTCCGCTGCTGTCTTTGCTTCCCACGGAATTTGTGGCTCGACAGGTGAAATTGCCTGCATCGTTCATGTCTACTCTGCTGATCTCCAGAGAGGCCGTGCCTTCCACAAACGCTATTCTGTACTTGTCAGAAGAAGCTATTTCTCTACCATCCTTAAACCAGGACACCCTCATTGGGAGGGAGCCAGCGATTTTGCAGTCCAGCCTGCAGGTACTGCTAACAACGCTATCCATGTTGCGCAGGGGTTTGGTAAAAAATGGAGCGATGTCTCTATCTGTTCGTGGCACAAGAAGAAAAGAAAGATGAGCATGGAAAAGGGCTCGGTGGTTTCATTTTTGCTCATTTGTTGGGTTTCAAGGGAACTCGTGGCACAGGTTTCTGAAGATACTAACCTAATACAGTGAATGTTGTTTCACAGGAGCTGCTGCCCACTTCGTTGGAAATCTCAAATGTGTATTGGCCACTGTCATGCAGTTCAGCTGAATAAAATTTGAGTTGGGCCACATTGTTTTTAAAACTTATTCGATACTTTTTACTAGCAACCAAAGGTCTCCCATCTTTGTACCATTTGGGCTTGAGTTCTGGGGTGCCTGTGACCGTGTACTCCAGTGTGGCTGGGTCTCCTGCCGTCACCTGGATCAGTTCTGCTCTCTCAACGATTTTGGCAGGTTCTACAATGGTATTAAATGGTTAGCATGCCGAAAAGTGCATTAAGGTTTCGCTTTAAATGGAAATATTGATTCTAAGTAAAAATGTTCCTACACGAACCTTTAACTATTAATTCCCCAACAGATGTTTGGCTTCCGGCTTCATTTTCAGCCAGGCATGTGTATTTGCCACCCAAACTAATCTGAACATCAGGGATTATCAGGACCGCAACACCATTAGAAAAGCTCATTTTGATTTTTCCATCTTCTTTAATGATCTCCTGTCCTTTCATCCATGCAACAGAAATGGGTTCTGACCCTCTCACGGCAGCTTGTAAGGTAACAGTTTGACCTGCTAGTGCAGTAAAATCATCTACTTTCTTTACAAAGGTTGGTGGTTCTAGTTAAAGAAAGAGAACAGACAAAACTTATCAATTCCCAAGCACTTTCAACACCATATACATCTAAGTGTTTTAATCTAGATTACATTTATCTTGCCAATATTGCTATCCCATGGTGTTGGCCAATTAGAAGAATATATTGAAATTTAAGAAAAATGACAACTCCATCCAAGAGAAAGAAGCATAGAAGACACACGGTTACCAGCTGACAAAATGATTATAGGAGATTATTCCATAATCCACTTTTGTTATCTGAGATTAAATGTTTACAGTGATCTCAGAATAAAGACTGGATGAAGGTCACTGGCTTTGTCCCCAAGGTCCCAGGTTAAACCAAAGGTGAAACATATTTTCAAAGATTAGGAGAAGAGAAGGCACCAGCTTTCCTTCCATGGGTTAGGAAAGCTACCTTGACAATTTATTAAAGAGACATCATTATGTTTAAGCACTGACCTTTTAACAAATGTGTTGCAACGCAGCCACACTTCCCAACTTCATTAGCAACGACACATTCATAGTCACCCACGTCTGCACTATTGAAAGAAAATATCTCCAGGAACACAAGAGACTTCTGAGAAAACAACCTGTACTTTTTACTACTCCGAATTTGCTTCTTATCTTTGAACCAGCTAATTTCAAATGGTCCAGTGCCTGAGACTTCACACTGAAGAAGGGCATTCGTTCCTCTCACTATATCTGCAGGCTCAAGAGTTTTGATGAAAGAAGGAGGCTCTACAAAAGCACGAAAGCATCGTATAAGTAACGGGTTACCAGCAATTAAAAAGAAAATCTTGTCTCAGAAACACAAAGGACTCTGAGTAAACAAACCTTTGATAACTATTTCGGCACTGCAGCTGTCACTGCCAACATCATTCACCGCTTCACAAGAGTAATTGCCACTGTCTTCAACTTTCACATCCGTAATATCAAGCACAGCCTCAGAATTGACAAAAGACATTCGAATAGTGTTACTCTCATTAAGTTCTTTGTTATTTTTAAACCAAGTAACCTGGATCACAGGTGAGCCTTTCAGCTTGCAATGGAGGCGTGCTGATTCACCTGGGAGCATTAAATAAGAGGGATCCACCTTCTTCACAAAGGATGGTGGCTCTACAGGAAGTTAACAAAAAAGAAAAAGGAAAGAGATCTGAAGCATAAACTCCACAAAAGAAAAGTAGACATATTACAACCAAAAGACACAACACACATAAAATATCTCGATGAAAGTTCTGTAAAGGTTATGGTGCACTCAATAGCTCTCCCTGTTTCCATGATTATAAAACACTTTCCCAGGCTCTCAATTAAAAAACAAACAAACAAACAAACAAACAAACAAACACAAAACAAGCAAACTCAACTTACACAAAATACAATTTTATAAAAGAAGACAGTCAAGAGTCGCCTAGACACTCGACGTTCTTAGAAGAAATTTTAAGCAAGCTTTGTTAATGGCAGACAGCTTTAAAAGAACAAAGTGATTTCCAAAGAAGATTGAAAACATAAAATCAAACAATGCCAGGATTTCCCCAAACCAAAACAATTTCTTGGATGAAATTATTTTAATAATAAAATGTAGGGGCTGCATTGTTTGCCAAAGATTTTCTACAGCGGCATCCTTAAAGAGAAGGAAGCGAAAGATGATATTCACGCATTTCTTACCTCTGATAGTCACTGTGGCTGAAGAGGAGCTGCTCCCAGCCTCATTGGAAGCTGTACAGACATAGGTTCCTGAATCTTTTAGTTTGGCCAGAGGGATCTCAAGCGATGCTGTTTTATCTTCAAAATAGATCTTATAATCTTTCCCAGGGGGAAGTTTTTGCCCATCTTTGTTCCATGTTACTGTAACTTTTCTGTCTTCGTCTACTTGGCACTCAAGGCGGATCTTCTTATTGATAGCTGATTGCACAGGCTCCAATTCTTTAATGAAACGCGGCTTGTCGATTATGATTAACTCAGCTTGGCAGATGTCAGCTCCAAACTTGTTAGAAGCTTTACAAGAATAAACTCCTCTATCTTGAACTGTAAGATTTGAGAGTTCTAAAATGTGTTTGTTTTCTGCATCTGAAATCTTGCGGTTAGGGGAAGGTGATAGTGCAGCGCCGTCTTTCTGCCAAATGGTTTCAATCACGGGGGTCCCTAACACTGTGCAGAGGAACTTGGCTGTCTTACCCACAAAAGTTGTAATGGACTTAGGTCTGGAGTAAAAGCTTGGTGGATATGCCTCTGCAAAAGAAATTTTTTCAACGTTACATTTTGTCTCCATGGAAGCTCTTGTTGTAACTTAACATTCTAAGAAAGGGAGGAGATGAGTTCTATATTTAGATAGACATGAGACACTGTTTAAGATAGGATAATAAGATGAAAAGATCTGTCCAAGGAAAGGGATGAGTGAGTCCTTTATACAGGAGCGAGACAACACTTTATGTCTCTATTAAAGGAAAGAACAAATGTTGCTTTATCTAGCAGCAACATCAACTTAATACAGTTAAAAGATTTGTCCACTTTAGTAGTTGATTAGTTGTCTGAATTATTTGATAGGTAATTCAGCTGATACTTTAATTCTGTAAATTAGAAGACTGTGTAAGAAGATAAAGAAAATGCACTTGACTCTTCTGAAGAGTAGGGACATTCATTAAGTGATAAGAAGATCAAGTTAGTGTTGTGAAGTCTCTCTAACCTTCATGTCAACCAAGGAGTTAAGCAACTCCTTAAATGGCCCAACTTTGAATTCATCCCCTAAATCATTTCAAACTTGTAAAAATATTTACACCAGTAATTTCCCATTTTCATTCTGCACTTTGAAGGAAGCCTTTCCAATTAAGAAAAAAATCTCTTCCTTCTTTTGCTCTTGTTATTTGAAAGTTCAGGTATCAGTCCTGTTACTGAACTGGCCTAATTTGGGAGAAGAGGTTTTCAAAAGTGTCCTTAAGAATACTGCCATTAGTTGGTTGCATGGAGACTCTTTGATCACAGTGAAACCAATAGATGGGTTATCAGGGATCTGGGTTTCAGATTTTCTGATATGTAAAAGAGTTGCAGAGGTGAGGAAGCTACAGGGAACCCTGACTTTTCCAAGTCAAAGAGATGTGCTGTTTTTGCCTTTCCCCTTCATGCTTCTGTTGGAAAAGACCTGGGACTGTCCCTCCCAGATATTTAATGCATAGCTTCTCTCAAAAACACAGGTAATTGCTACCTAGACCCTAAGCCATAGGTTTTTTTTTGTTTTGTTTTGTTTTAATGTTCATTTGTTTATTTTAAGGAAGAGATAGAGAGCAAGCAGGGGAGAGGCAGAGAGAGAGGGAGAGAATCCCAAGCAGCTCCGTGCTGTCAGCACAGAGCCCAACATGGGGCTCGAGTTCATGAACCTTGAGATCATGACCTGAGCCAAAACCAAGAGTCAGATGCTTAACCAACTAAGCCACCCAGGCACTCCTCTAAGCCATAGTTTATAGTCATATTTTCCCTTGGAAGGAGAAAGCAAAAGAGAAAGACAGAGACAAAGAAAAGGAAAATGCTATACATTTTCTTTCTTTCTTCTTTAATCTTTCTTTTCTTTCTTTCTTTCTTTCTTTCTTTCTTTCTTTTTCTTTCACTAATGAGGGAATTCAAACACTCAATGAGCATTAACTACTCAAAAGTTATGCTGTTGGTCAATTAGGAAACTGAGAACAGAATATTTATATAGTTGCCCTTATTTTTAAATTAATAATAAAGCCTAGGGTGAGAATCCTAGTTTGTAGTCCTGTATTTTTATTAGGATTTAACTTTCATCTTATGATTTGGATTTTTTCAGTTTGTAATTCTGTTCTTAACTGGTTAACTGGTTCCAAATGATTAAATACATTGGGAATTTATTTTTTAGTGGCACCAAAGTGTCCTGAAATTTTTCATATTAAGTGCCACGCCAGGCCATGAGGAGTTATCCGAGGCATTTCCACAAAGCTAGTCATTTTTTAAAATAGAATGAACAAAACAACACCCTAAACCAAGCTTTCAGGTGCCACTGGTCACTTGATTCCTTGATGTTGTTTTCAAAATAATGTATTTTTATTTTTTCTTTAGTTGCTCTTAGAAATATGACTCTAAATCATGATTTCTTGTCCCCCTATAGACTCTGCAGTACCAAGCCACTGTATTATAACATGTCTATTGGTCTCTCCAGTTGGTAGGACATCCTGCACCTGTATAAAGAACAAAACAGGCAATGGTATGAAATGGGACAAGCACCTCGATGTATGTCATTTACCTGTCACAGTTAGGGTAGCCGTACAGCTGACACTGCCGTACTCGTTGGAAGCTTTGCAGGTGTATTCGCCACAGTCAACAACCTGGGTTCTCAGGATTTCCAGGATGGAGACGTAATTTGAAGATCGGATAGAACACTTGTCACTTTCATAAATTTCTCGGCCAGCTTTAAACCACTGGAAGCGTACATTGGGGGCAGTGTGGATCTCACAGGTGAATTTGGCCAGGTGGCCCAGAGCTACCTCCAGGGGCTCGATTCTTCTCCTGATCACTGGGGCGGCTGCAAAGGGAAGCAGAGTCCATTAGCATGCCTCCTTAACAGGAACACCAGTTTTCTTCTAACTTCTGTTGCTGTTAATGAAGGAAAACAGTTGAATTTGATGAGATGGATTGCAGCAGTTTAAGACAAGTGACTGGAACGTGAGAACAATCATTGAAGGTAAAAGAAGACAATAAGTAGCTTTTAACATCTTCAATCATTACTCTGCAGTGAATTGTGAAAAAAATGATTAAAAGGTGATGCTATGAGCTTACATGCATAACAACATGATGTACTCTAAATATACCATGCTGGCTAGGTACACTGTGAATAGCATTTCATAATGTGATATACTAAATACAGTGATGAAGTGAAAACAGCATCAAAAAAGAAGTAAAAATACGAAACACAAATGGACAATTAATCATGGTTATTTTGAGTTTAGGGATTAGACTGGCAATTTCAGAGGAGCTAGGTGTTCACTGACAGCTTTTATTGCATATTATTAAAGTATTCTGAAGTAAATATAAACTAAAAAAACCTGTTGGTATTATCAAACATATGAAAATACGTTTTATTTTAAAAATAAATAGCAACATGGAGATGATGATGTACTACCCTGTAAGGCAGTCAGGAAAAAGGAGAAGAATTAATAACCATGATTATGTCTGTGATGTCATTCTTACTCTACACAAATTGCATCCTGGCAGAGGCAGGTAAGTGAAAACTCAGTGATGAAAACTAAAACATTACGATTCAGTGATTGTTAGAGCGCGACCCACTTCATTCTTAAAAATCCAACCTCTTTTGACCACAGTGAGTTTTGCTGAAGTTGCTGTGTGTCCATGTTCATTCAAGGCCTCACAGGTATATGTTCCTTGATGTTCTTCTGTATTTACTTTGTCGATTACTAGCATGTATGTATTTTGATCTTGTAAACACTTGAACTTTTCATCTGAACGCACCAGTTTGCCCTCATAATACCAATTCACCTCTTTGGCATTTGTTATGGATGACGTGAGGTTGACAGGGTCACCTTCCTCCATAGTAGTGTCCACCAAGGGCGTGTGTATGACAGGACCATGTTCTTGGACTAAGCTACCCTCATCTTCCTGTACCTCTTCGATGCCAACCTCCCTGGTACCACTTCTGGGGGACTTTCCTTTTTCCTCTGATTGGTCTGGTGTCTCATCAGGGATAGCAACTGAAGCAACCTCATCAGGGACAGGTGTGGTATCTTCAACTTTGATCTGACTTTCCACATGGAAACAGCTGACCTCTTCCACAGAGACGAGATATTTAGATTCGACTTCGGGTTCTCTGATTGTTTCGACCTTCTGTGAAACTGAAAAAGGACCCATTTCTCCTTGCAAGCCTGTTTTGCCTCCTTTCTGGATTCTGGGATCCTCAGCTGTTAAGATGTTTATTTCCTCACATATAATAGAGCACAAAGCATCCTTAAGTTCCGTTCTCAAGTTAGCCATTTGAGGATCAATGCCTTCAATAGCAATGGTTAATTCTTCCGTTAGCGACTTCACCGAGGTAATAAGGTAGGTGCACATAATGCGTTTGGGCTCTTGGGTGAAGTTTATGGCCTTGATCTCCACCCTTTCAATGTTTCTTAACCATTCAGAGAAAAGACTCAGTTGCTCACTGGCCACTGCTGCTTGCAAAGCCCTGCGGATCTGAGTTTTGAGGTTTAATCGTTCTTCTTCTGGAATTCCAGAAAGCAAACTTTCCTTAGAAAGAGCGTCACTTACCTGCACCTCTTGCACACCATTTATCACCATGGGCTCTTTTTTACACTCACTGGTTTGGTTCAGGGGCGCTGCCAGGTTGTCAGAGTGCTCTTTGAGCAGTACCTGCTTTTCCTCACATGCTAGCGGAAACCTTAGGGACTTGCCTTCCTCAGTCCTGGCTGCAAAATCTTGCACTGCACTTTCCAGTTGATCTGTACTTTCCATCAAAATTTCACCTTCTGAGCATGTGTGTTCTGAAGGGATCTGGGGCTCACAGTTGACCTCAGAGATTGTGATGTCAAGACCCTTGAAACTTTCCATGCTGCCCTCAGCTAAGCTCTGACTCAGGATGAGAGCACTTTGTTCCTCCTGCTTTTGCAGAATCACTCTTTGCTCAGTATCCATTGCAGATACTGTCTTTTCTTTTGGTAAAAGTACTTCCTCAGCCACAGAGGTTGGATATGAATGGACTGGAGCTTCTTCGATTGAAGATTGTGGATAACTCCCTTCAGGTTCAGCTAATAACGTTTTCAGAGGCTCCACTGGTAATGAACTAATTTCCTCTATGGAGAGAGCACTTGGGAAGACTTTTTCAGTATCTGATAGGACCCCCTGTGACTCTTGCTCTTGAGGCACTAGAATATCTTCTTTGGGGAGGGTTTTCTGGGCCTGGACAATCTGCAGCTGTAAACTGGGAGACGGTTCCTTGATAGACTGAACATGAAGAGTCCCATTGATGGAAAGGAGTTCCCTGGTGCTGTCTGCATTAGGCATATTCTGCTCCAACGTGACTGTGGACTGCAGTTGTTCAGCCACTAAAGTAACTTGGCTACTCAGTTCTTTGGTTTTAATCACACGCTCATAAGAAAGCTGCTGGTTTTCTTCTGCAATTAAAGCAGCTTTCAAAACAGTATCCTTCACAAAAGCTGCAATTTCCTGCTCGGAGTCAAATGCCTCAATGGCAGGATCCTTTAACGACATCGGTGGAAAATCTTTAGTAGCCTCTGGCATGGGCTTTGCTTTACTGGGAGCATCAGTCACATCTGGGTCTTCCAGAAGCACGAGAAGCTCTGCAGCACAGGTGGACTCACCCCACCTATTCTCTGCTTTACAGACATAGAGGCCGCTATCTTCCCTCTGAGGGTCATTGACAATGAGCGTCCCGGAACCATCAGGATTATGAATGATGGTGTAATAAACACTGGTGTAAAGCTGTTTGTTTTCTTTGAACCACAAGACAGTGGGTGCAGGCTCTCCAAGTACTGTGTACTCAAAGATGGCAGGGAGCCCCTGAGCACAGTGAATTGGTTTGAACTCCTTAACAAAGTAAGGAGGACAGGGACCTTCAAACTTGTCCAGAATTTCTTCCACTGGTTCTGGTTCTGTCTCTTTGTGCCCCTCTCCTTTGGAACTTATTTTTAGATAGGCACTGCATACTGTCTGTCCGTATTCATTACTGGCAATGCATGTATACTCTCCCTCATCCTCAAATTTGGTGAACAGAATGATCAGACTATGATCATTGCCATCGAAAACAAATTTGTAGTCAGCAGAAGGGATTAACATCATTCCATTGAAGAACCACTGAATTTTAGGCTTGGGAATGCCAGTGACAGTAACAGACAGTTTAGCCACATCCCCTATGCTTATTTCAACATTTGACACTTCTTTGATGAAAACTGGAACATGGCCTTCCTTTTGGGAATCAAATTTCGTTGAATGAACTGGAGGTTCAGACAAAAGTTCAAGTGTTTCCTTTCTATTAGATAATTGAAGGCCAGAGCTATTGGTTTGGAATCCTTCTTCCTCAGCAGACAGAAGAAAACTAGAAAACTCTGTATGGGGAAAAATTATTATTATTTTATTATCAGCTTTACTTAACAACAACAAAAATATAGAAGTCAAAGAATTATGTACCAGCTGATGGCCTTCTTCTGCTTTATTCCTGGAATCGCTAGCGTATCTTGAGATTTACCAAAAAGCACATTCCTAATTTTTTAACCTTAGCTCATTATATCATATTATATAATTATAGATACTGTACTAATGCAACTTTCAATCCACATCACTTGGGTTAGAGTTTACAAATTTTAAAGCTGTTTTATGAGTTCCTCTTTGTGATATAAGGTTTGAAAACCTGCTGCCTCTATATTTATAATAAAAGAATCCAGGATTATTTAAATCAATTTCTAAAACGATCCAGGATAGTTATTTACATTTAAGAATTTTCTTGAGTTCAGAATGATATCTATCTTCAAATTGAAGACCAATGATTTCCAAAATAAAACATCTATGTTTCAGTTACTGCTTATAAACTGAAGCTACTCTTAAAAATAAGAGGCTACAGAAAATACTTAATTTGAATTTGTAAGAGAACCACCTCTTTCAGTTACTAGAAATTCAGGCCTTCTTTTGCCGTGTAAATGGCCATATTATTTTAACAAAGCTTTTATAACAAGGCTTTTGTTGTCAAGAAAATGGGAGAAGGAGAAATGAAAGAAAACAACTCCAACATTAAAAACTGGATTGTACTTTATTGTGTGAGAAATACCTACACACCATTATGGAACAGAAAAACAAAAAAGTGAACAACGGATATTCTTTAAACAGGATCATGGATGACAGGATGAAGGGCTTAATTTGATAACAAGGAATTCAGCTTTTCATTAAATCTGTTAGGAATGTAGAACAGCTCTGTTGTTAATTGTTTCATTACCTTCCTCCAAAGAAGTATTATTATTTTATTAATTCACTCCCTTTGCATCACATGGAATAGCCAGGCCTTAATTCCTTTCTGTTCTGGTGTGGAAGCATTAGAAGTCACGACTCTAGTGTCTGTTGGCTTTAAATGTACTGGCAAACATTATCTACAGCATGTACACTACATACTTGGTTATTTATTTTTTCAATTAGTAAGCCAGAAAACCATTGACTAATTTCATACACTAATGGTCACCACTTAACTTTACATTTAATTTGTAACGTATAACTCATGTCCACTTTCCCTTCGCTTGAACTCCCAAAATACCTGGAAAGGGAATGAGTGTGAATATAGTTAAATTACCCCAATTCACTAATATGTTGAAATATTTTCAGTTGTTTTCCCTTACTTCTAATATGGTGTTTTGACCATAAAAAATACAATAAATAAAATTCAAATGTGCTCAAACATGAAAGGTATAGTTAAAAATACATGTAGTAGTAGCAGCTAATAACTATGTCTAAACTCTAGTATACATAATACAATGAATTCTTTATCCAGCATCAGGGAAATTAATATTTCAGGCATTTAAGTTATATGCCATTGACTCAGAAAAAAATTCTATTTAATTATCTACAACAATAAGTAAGACAAGACTTATTTTTCTTTATTCAGTCATTGTTATTATTCTGAATATCCTCAAGTTCAATGCATTTGAGACTAAAAATTGTAATGAGCAAAATCAAATTCTTCCTGTCAATTTGATAAAATGTTCTTTCCTTTCCTTTCTTTTCCTTTCCTTTCCTTTCCTTCCCTTTCCCTTTCCTTGTCCTTTTCCCTTTCCTTCCTTCTTTCCTGAAACAGGTTTTGAACTGCCCCACCACTGTACCAGCTATTGTCATGTTTCTCATGACCTGAATTTCTAATTTATTGAAACATCCATTTTGTAACTAGGAGTAGAATAAATCCCTAAGTCCCTAAAGGGATTGATGATGTGATATATTACATTATACCCATACTTATTACCACAGATATCGTGTGCTCACTGGTTGAAACAGAAATTATTGTTGCACAATAGTATATCTGGATGAGTTATGGTGACTCAAAACAGGTAAAACAAATGTTTTTTTTGGGGGGGGATAAGTAGGGGAGGGATATAAAGCCTGAATATATGAATTCTTATGAATATTAAATTTAAATGAAGTGTTAAATTTTTTAGAATTAAAAGCAATATGTTTAATATGATCATGGTACATAAAAGTTGCTCACTGCAGGGACAAATACAGCTGTTAGGTAACAGTGAGTAATTTAGAATTAGACGGAGGAAAGATTCACAACTTCAGTATTATATTCTGTTGTTTTTCTCATCATTTGTTGCAAAACTAAAATTTATCCTAAACTATATTAAGAAAAGTTAACCATTGGAACAACACAGAATCACAGAGTTGAACAATCACCTCTGAGGTCTTTTGGTCCAACTTCTCATTTTCAGTTAAGAAAACTGAATTCTTTAGTATTTATTACATCTTACCATAAGAAGATTCAGGTTCACAGTGATAACATAGACACATTTTTAAGGATTCTGTGAATTTATTAGAATTATAATTTTGAAAACAAATTCACTTTAGGAACATATATACATCTTAAATTTGCATACTTATGAATTTCCAGTTTTAAAAATGAAATTCAGTAAAAATGACAGGAAAGCTGAATATCTTATTTGTATATAATCTGAAATACAAGTTACCATATTGCTCACTACTAAAAATGTCCCCCCTTCTTTTTTCTAATTTTAAAGACTCTGAAATTGGTTTATGGTTTAAAATCTGTGTATAAATGTAATATAGTAGTTCCCGCCCCTGCCCCCACCCCCCTCACTCCAGGCCAATATCGAATGCTGTATTTCACACTTGATGCCATTTTAAAAATTGAGAAAATAGGGTATTCCCAAAAGTGGAAAGATTTTTCTTTGCATATTTTGCAAATGTCTAGATGAACTCCACCCAAAAAAGAAAGCACCATTGGTCCCTGAAAAACCAGCAAGAATTAAAATATTTAAGAAGGGGGACATTAATACTGAAAATATTTGTAAAAGAGCCAAACAAATATATTAAGATCGCAAGGTAAAACAGATTATAGAGTTAGTCATCAACTGGGTGAAGCTGGTTTCTGTTGTTTATTCTAAGTCCAAGTCACTATGCATGGATTTGGATGCAAAGAGGTTATAATTTCAAAACTGACTTACACTCAGAGCAGAGAGGAAATTTACCTTACCGATTTGTCCGCGTGGTCATGTGACACGGTCTTCCATCTTACGTTTTACTTTACTTAAATAGCTTATCTGCTAAAAGAGAATGCATTCTACTGAAACTCTTTTGTGGAGGAGGAACGAGGGTAAAGCAGCAGTACAAACAGTTAGGTGGCCACAGAGATATTTAATTGCGTTTGATGATTCACAACAGAGTTGACACAGTGATGGTTCCACAGCTTAGATGACAGACTATTTACATGTATTACAAACACAAGATTTCTCCAGAGAGAAACTGTTTTCCCAGGCATTTTCCACGTATTGAATTCAAATCGAGTAGACCTATTTGGAAATTTATTGGATCGATCTAATTTGGGAAATCTGGAGCACTCGAATCGATTCACTACTCACTGAGGCACCGAAACATTGCACAGGAAACTAAGTTAGGGTGAGGGCCGCACAGCTCTCCGCCATTCCTGACTTGTTTGTAGCCACACACCTGTACTCACCTTCATCATCTTTTACTAAGCTTGTTATGAATAGGTTGTGGAACCCTATGCCACTTTCCTCAGCGCTGAACCTTGTACCTTGCACCAATCTCCCATCTTTGTACCAGTAAACCGTGGGTCTTGGAGAGCCACGAACTAAACACTGGAAATAAGCTGCAGTACCTACAGGTGCATAACAGTCAGAAATACCTTTGATAAATCTGGGAGGCCCTTCCACCACCTGAAATTCAAAAAAGCTGTCTGAATATTTGCTCTTTAGGACTAATTCTTCCTTCATACTGCTTAAAGTCACTTTACTTTTCTTTGTCGTCATAGCAAACATTTCAGAATCTCCCATGGTGAGGAATCCCCGGCAGATAGCCTCTCCTACTCGATTGATAGCTCTGCACCTATATGTTGCACTGTCAGACGGACAGACATTTCGAATTTTAAGGGTGTGACTTCCCTTCTCCTCACTGATCACATATTTGATGTTATCTGGCTCGATACACATATATTCTTTATACCATTTAACTTCGGGACTAGGGATGCCTATGACTGAACATTTGAACACAGCGTCTGAATTTTCTGGAATTTTAAAATCACAAATAGGCATTATAAAGCGAGGAGGCATTTCAAATACTTCTAAATCAATTTTTAAATCTTTGTCTTCTTCTTCCCTTGAAGCCATACTTGGATCTGCTAAATTCAAAGGTAGAACATCCAGACTCACAATCATGCTTTTATGATCAGGAGTAAATTCAGGAACTGTGACTATTTTCACTTGCTTCTCAAATTCCTTAACATCCTTTTCACTTAATTCAACTTCCAGGACAATTTCTTGAGGAGAAGGTGTTCTGGACGATGTAGTGTTTTCCAAATCAAACTCCATGACATGCTGATGTGTTACTGGAGGTGGGAGAGCCACTGCTGTTTCTCTTTGGGGTACTATGTCTACACTGGCAAAGCTCTTTGCTTCCCCTATGATGTTTACTGCATGGCACATGTACTCTCCTGCCTCTCCTTTTTGAATGTTAGAAATTTCCAAAGAACACACATTACCCACCCTTTCTATTTTGATTCTTTCATCTGGCTCGAGCAAAGATTTATTTCGATACCATTTCACACCAGGAACTGGAATGCCCTCAACTTCAACAATGAAGCCTAATGTTGTGTTCTCATATATCTTCCTTTTGGTCAGAGGCTCAATAAAAGATGGGGGCATTTCATTGTCTTTTGGTTCAATGGCTTCATTGGGTGTGCCAAATGAATCAGAACGCCATAGTTCATAAGATGAACTTCTCTCTTCTGTAGGTGTATGGAATTGTTCATTTGGTGTACTGTCCTCCCTTTCTGTTTTTGATGAGTATCTTTTAAAGTTTCCAGTGGGGTTTGGTCCTCCAGTAGGAATAGAATATTTTTCAACCGTTTCTCCTCCTAAAGGTGTAGAATATCTCTCTAGTGTCTCTCCTGGGGGTGTAGAATATCTCTCTAATGCCTCTCCTGGGGGTGTGGAATATCTCTCTAGTGTCTCCCCTGGGGGTGTGGAATATCTCTCTAGTGTCTCCCCTGGGGGTGTGGAATATCTCTCTGCTACCTCGCCTTCGGAAGGTGTTGAGTACCTTTCGGCAGCTTCCTCTAAAAGTGTGGTTCTTGCAATAGTCTCACCTCCTGAATTTGTTGAGGATTGTTTAGTTGTATCTGAAGGAGTAAAATATAAATCAGGAGACTTTGGAGTTTCAAAATGTTCAACAGAGGATGGTGGGGTATAAAACTGATCTAACTCAGGGATCTCTTCACTGCTTGTACTTCCCACATCAATCGAAATATCAGATTCAGGAGAAAATGGGCGACCTAATGTTTCCTGTTGTTGGTTGTAATATTCATACACAGTGCTGAAAGTTACTTCTTCAACCTCCATTGATGTGATTGATTCGCTCTGAACATGCTTTGCCTTGCATGTGGTGTCTTTCATTTCAGGAACTTGGTGCTTTCCAGCAGCAAGTAAGTATTGTGTTAGGGAGGTCTCAGGGTCCATTACTTCTGCTGTATGTGCTTCATCCAATTTAGGTAGATTTTCAGAGAAACAAGTTTCTGTCTTTCCTTCTTCAGTAGCGGAGAAACAAGTTTCATTCTGAACTTGAACTTCTTCATAGCATTTTTCTTTTCCAAAGGCATCACTTTTTTCACTAGTTTGTTCATTTGGATTCTGCTGTTCCTCAGTCATCAAGAATGGAAAGCTCAAGGAGACTTTTCTGTGGCATGTGGCTGCCTCATGATCATCACCACCTTCGTGGTCTCCCAAAATTCCAGTGACATATCCCTGTGTCCCTCCACCCTGCTTTTGAAATGGGGCCAACTCTGGTTCCAAAGTATGCTCTTCTTCCACTTCATGAACCTCTAAAAGCTTTTCCTCACTTGCTGCTTTTTTCAAATGTGAAATGAAACTTCTATCTCCATTTTCTAGAGAACTTTTTTTCTCAGAAATATCCATTTCTCCAACATCAGCAGATGAGGTTTGAAGTGGGGTCCATGATTCACTGTGGGTTTCTTCAGAAAATGATTTAAGAGAAATATCAGTATGTGAAATTTCTAAATTGTGTTCCTGTGTATGTTTTTCCAAATAAAAGGTATTTTCATCCAAATGACTTTTCTCCATCACAGTCCTATTTGAAAACCCCTGACTGGAAGAAATTTCTGGATTGGTGAATATGTTATCTTGCACACTTTTAGAGGTATTTTGTGTTTCGGATTGCAATGTTTCAGTGCCAGCAATTTCTTCTTGGTAAGGTGTTTCCTGCTGCCTAGTTTCTTGCCCTTGAAACTCCTTTGCTGGATCTCCTATATGAGAATACATTTGTTTTAGATCAAATACAATGTTCTCAGCACCAGCTATTTCAGAAGCAGGACGTTGGATTTTAAAGTATGCTTCTGGTTGACTGCCATCTAATGCTTGGAATTTTACATTTGCATTTTCTATTTGAGAGTGGAATTGCTTTAAGTCAAATGTAATAGGTACTTCATGTTCAGTCCTTTCAGAAATTGTAGACTGATCTAGAAGACCTGTTTCTTTTGGTTGTTCCCTCTCTTGTACTTCAAATTCCTTAAGAGTTTGAGAAGAAAGCAGCTTTAAATTCATCACAACGTCAGAGGAATCTGGTTCAGTGTTTGGAGACATTGTCTCTGCCTGACTTAGGTTACTTGATCTTGAGTCTCTTGGCGTCAATGGAAAATCCCTGTCACCAAGCTTCCTTTGAGGAGGATTGACAAATTTCCTGGTAAGTCTTTTTTCTAGAACCCCTTTTTCTACACGTTGTAACTTTTCAAATGCAATGATTCTATGCTTCACTTTTTTTCCTGGGTAATACCTCTCTTCAACCAGGGGTTCTTCATACACAATGACAGATGGATCTTTTGTATCATAACTATCAGAAGTTCTCTCAGAGTAGATATTTGGTAAATAGTCACGTAGGGCATATTCTTGCACATCTTCCCTTTCTGCTTCAAGTTTTCCAAAATCATTTTTTACCTCTTTTCTAATTTTTTTAACTTCACTGATATCCTCGACAAATGGATAAACAGTACCCTCTACTTGGTATCGCTTTGATTTTTCACTTATATGTCCCTCTTTCCCCTCACCCTGATATTGTACGAGTTTGGCTCTGACAGGCTTGTCAATTTTTGTGGCTCTAGAAGCAACCTGCATAAATCTAGGTAGTTTTTCTCTGGAATATGTGCAATGAACCTGGGCTTTCTGGTCTATCTGTTCAGTTGTCTCAAAGCTTTGAAAACATTCCCTTACAGAATGTTCTTTTATATTGGATTGGGGAGTAAAAGGACCAGGTGGGTAATCATAAAAATGCGCCCTTACAGATTCTCCCTGAATTTGTTGATTTTTGGAATATTTTGCATAAATTCCACCAATATTTCCTAATCGACTATATTCCCTGTGAGTGTCAGGTTCCACTGTCAGATCTGAAACACTCTCAGCTGTTCCTGAATTGTTTTCAGCAACACACTTATATTTTCCAGAATCTTGAGAATTGAGGTCATTAATATATAATCTGTGGCTAAAATGAACTTCTTCAAACTGAAACTTGTGGTTCTGCTTTAACATGACTCCATTTTGAAACCATGTTACAACTGGCTTAGGCTCACCAGATAACAAACATTCAAGTATTATGGAACCCCCCTCTCCACATCTGATATGCTTCGGCATTCCCTGTAACATTTTTGGTGGCTCGTTAGTAATATCAGATGAAAATATAAATTTGTGTTTTGGTGACCGAGAAGCTTCATCTTGAGGTCTTGCTTTAGCTCCCAGCTCCTCGGGGTGAAACGGTTCTCTGGACTCTTTATCCTGTTCTGGGGTGGGAGTAGCTGCTGTTATCTGAATTTCTACAGGGAAGGAAAGCAATTCTACATCTGCAGAGGGAAGACGTGGGGGGTTAGCGTGTAACATATGGAGATTTGTTTGGCCCTTTTGTCTCAAAGATGGATGAATGCCTTTTGTTTGGTCAAACACCAATGCCAGCTCCTCTTCCTCATCCGTGTACTCATGAAACACAGGGACTCTATGTGCTTCGACACCGTGTCCTTGTTTTGCTTTCACTTTAAGTGTGCCAGTTGTTTTTACTGTTCCATATTGGTTAAACAGCACACAGGTAACAGAACCTTCGTTTTGAGGAAGAACAGAAGAGAAAGTTAATATTGAATAGTTTTCCGAGGTCTGAGAGATATAGCCTCGGTTCCGGGGGATTGGTATATCATTGCTGTACCACGTCACGATGGGTGGAGGATATCCTTGAAAGTGACACACAAATTTACAACTGTCCCCTTCATAAACTTCTTGAGATTCAATTTCTTGAAGAAATGAAGGTGGGCAACGTTGTGGATGCTTTTGGAAAGGACTTTCATAAAATCGTGCGTTTTCTTCTTCTTGTTCAGGTTTGAATTCATCAACTTTTGTGGAAATAGAGTGCTGTAATTCTCTCAAATCATCCTTTCTTATTCTCACACTATCTCGTTCTTCATTTTCTTCAATATTTATAACTGGACCAACAGATTCACTGGCATGTGGCATAATAACTTGGGGCACCTTTTCAGGAGTCTCATAGATTTCCTCGTTCTTATTTACAACAGTGATATATCTAGATGACTCTCCAATTTCAGTTTTGGTCATAATTTCTTCAAGTGGTTTTCTTGCTCGGGTCTCCTCACTTACTAGAATCTGACCATATAAATGGTCTTTCTGTAGATTTTCTCTTAGAAATGCCTCTTGGCTCATTCTTATTTCAGTCTGGAGAATTTCTTCATCAACAGTAGTTTGAAAGCTTGTGGGAGGTTCTCCAGATGCTACATTTTGATCCATTTGATTAGAAAGGACATGTGGATTTGGGACAATACCCTCGCTTGAAGGATCTACCTT
Organism: Panthera leo; assembly: GCF_018350215.1. Classification (NCBI taxonomy): domain Eukaryota; kingdom Metazoa; phylum Chordata; class Mammalia; order Carnivora; family Felidae; genus Panthera; species Panthera leo. Next base: position 165,810,910 of record NC_056686.1, read on the forward strand.
GTCCCTACCTTCGGCTAGATCAGATACAGACCTGCTTTCCATCTCCTCTCTAGAGAGCAGAGTGTCTTTATCGCTAGCTTCACTTCTCAGAGTTCTCGAGCTGATTTCCGATGACATTTCTGAAAGAGATAATTTCTTTTTCTCCGTTAAGATTTTTCTAGCCTCCCGTAAACGTTGCAACTTCGTTTTGGTCTCCTCATCTAGGAAGCTTTCACCTACATTAAGCCATTCCCTTAGGTCAGGTTTACTTTCTAAATATTCTTCATCACACAGAAAGTCAGTTTTCTTGCCCGGACTTACTGTCTTAAAGTGTATAGTTCGCATCAATCCCATTTGTTCTACATCTTGTTTTTTGTTAAAGGGAGAGCCTGTAAACCTCAGGCCTACCTTTATCCTGTCTTCTCTCCTTTCAGCTAAAGCCTCCATATTCTCATGTGTCTGTTCTGCCCTTTTCAGAAATTCTAAACATTTCTCATCTTGCCCTTTTTGCATAACAAGCAATGATGCCGTTGATTCAGCGGACCCTTCACTATTAACTGCCAATAATCTATAACTTCCAGAATCTCTGTGCTGGACACTTTTAACCTCTAAGCTGGAAGAGTGATGATGTAAATCACTCTCAGTTTTTATAACCCGTCGAAGACCTGTTGGGATAGGTCGGTTGTTATGAAACCAAGTCATTTCTGGAGTTGGCCAGGCAATTAATTTACACATGAAAACAACGGGTTCGCCCTCTAAAACATATTGAAATGTAAGTTTTTGGGTAAAAGAAGGCTTGAAATACTCGGGCCAGGAGCTTGTAGATGATATTCTACTTGCATATCGTTTAGCAGCCATGGAGCTGTGGTCGAAGTCTTCAGAATCTGAAAAGGCGTCGCGTGCATCTCTTTCTGAATGTTCAGATTCTCCCTCAGAGGACGATTCTGAAAGAAAAATTAAATTATAAAGCATTTTACTATTTTCCATAGTATTTGAAAAAGTTGAAAATAAATGAAATTGCAAAATAGGAAATAAAATAAAATGCATGCTACAGATTCTCACAAATCCATAAAAAAAATTCACTCACCATATTTGTTCGAATAAACGCAACACCATGCTCTGTTTAAAAGATTCTGACACGAAAATCGTTCGTTGTCTGGTCTTTTCTTCAAACTGTTGAAATTTCTTCTTGAACAAGCAAAAATGCATTTCAAAATAACATGTTCCTGTGCATGTTTGTTTTGAGAGCGGGAAATCTTTGTTCTTTTGGTGGCTAAGAGGAAAATCTTACCTGACTTGCAGAGAGTGGAATAAACGCCCTTTCTGATCCTTTTGATTGTTGGATTAAATTATTATCTTTTTGAGCATTAACTATTTAAAAAAAAATCTGCAAGAACTTTAACCATAAGTAATTAGCTAAAATAAAATGAGAAGGCGTTTATTCGAACTAATACAGCCATAAAGTCACAACGTTACGCAGAGAAAAGCAGGCAATAATGATCACGTAAGGCAGCTATCTGCAAGCCAGTGTAAGAGACAGATCAATGTTAAAATGATGTATGTGCATGAAGTGTAAACCAGAATGAGAATGTAACATTTTCACACATCCTAAATGAAGTAGCATTTCAATCATCATAATTCATTCATGACATTGCATTCTGAGACTGACAGCTAGGTGATTGCCTATTGTTCAATTTAACTTGCTGCGATTTTGAAAACAAATTCCACTAATTGATTTCATGCATTAAGATGACAACTTTTTCTGATACACACTTATGAAAATGGCTGCAAACATGAAGTTGAAAATGGCTGATAAATTTTAAATATAAGACTTTAAATTACTGTTAAACAAATTACTGTGAAATGCACGTAACCATCAGCATACTAAACCAGGCATGCGACATAGTAATATATACTCTAAGAGATATATTTGTACATCTATGTCATTTTTCTCAATATTACTAAGAGAAAGTAGGCAGGTCAAGGATTCTATTAATCCTTCAGAATTTCTACTTAAATCTCACATCCAATATAACAAACAATACCTTTCATCTCCACCTCAATCTCCTCTTCAATCCTCCCGTGCAAAATTGATTCTGGGGCTAAAATGGGAAAACATATAAAGAGATTTTAATGATTAACCTGATATACTTTCTGCCTCAATTCATATATTCATATAATTATAATTTCCTCTTCATTCTAGTAACAGAAAACTATGTCCCCCAAGTGCACCCAAAAAATCCATGCCAGACAAATCAATGAGCTGATAAAGTACATGACAATGTCGGCAGAAAGATTTTAAAACATTTTTTATTTTAGGTTCTCTATGAAATTTCCACGTTTAGTTTCATAACTCCCCATGCCTTTACATGCATTCCAAAAAGCAATCCATAAACTAAAGGAATATTCTCTTTTTTAAAAATAAAAATGTCCTATCGATGGAACACTTGCTAAGAGAAGGAATCACATTTAGAAGGAACATGCATTTTCTAACTTGCCGCCTTTTGCTGAGGGCTATTCTCAGGTTTTCCTGCAGAATTAAGCGTTTCCTGCTAGTAAACATGCCTTTCATTTGGACCACCTTTAAAACTTGAGACTACACAAAGTCTGGTTACATGTTAAGGAGCAAAACAGAGTCCTCAAGTCAAAATAGCTTTTATTATATAGGGAAAAGGCGCAGGCTTTAGACACAATCATCTCTGGGGCAGCTTCCTGGGAAAGGTGGGTGCCTTGGTTCCCTCTTGTTCCTCTGTCCATCCGTGTGGAACTGTGTGGGAACGCGGGACTCCATGGCTCCTCCGTTCCTTGTGGGCTTTGGCATGAAGTGAATGACAAACTTGCTGTTTTCCTTGACGATTCTCTCTTTACTTCATGGGTTGTTTTATTTTGTGACTCTTTGTGTGTTTTAAAACTTTTAGTGTCTGAACCAAGGGCAATTTTTGTAACTGTTCTGGTTTGCGATTCGTTTGCTAGGTGAGAATAAGGTTAGGAAAAGTAATAAATTAGCTGTGTTTGTAAGAGTAAAACACACGCTGAATTTAGAGAAGGTGATGTGTCATTAGGATGAGAAGGAAAGCAGCATGTTAGTCCCCAAACTAACATATGATATATCTATACTTTTACGTACAGAAGAACTACTCAAACAGACTTACAGGGTTTACCTTCCTACTTGATCTTTGCGGATAACTACTCTGCCTACGTAGAGTTACAAGGCCAAAGTAAAAGAGGAACATGTAAAGACTGGTCTTATGTGCGATAATTAGATAACTGTGCCTGATCCTTCATTCTTCAAACACTTAAAAGTGGCTTATCTTTTCACTTTCTTAAGTACCAGTGAGGCAGTCTGGACTTCCCAAGAGAAAAATGCTCATGCTCCAAGAACACTTTAATGATATAATCCATTAGAACTGAGTGAACTAGAAATCCTGTGGCAAAAATGTCCAGCTTAAATCCACTCTGGCCATGTGCTGATCAAGCATGTACCATGGCCCTACATTCCTTAGGAAACGAGTTGAAAGACCTACATTGTTCCTACCTCCACAACACAGCCAACTCTCAATTATATGGCTGCAGAAACCGTCATGGTTGTCACCACGTCACCTCCAGATAAATAATCACTATGTGTAATTATTGCACTAGCCAGCAGCTATGGTGAAATTGAGAGTCAACTCTTTGGATGGTGGAATTTTCCATCTAATTTGCATAACTAGATCTCAGTTCTGGAGCTATTCCCTTTGAAGCCTATGAAAATGTTACCAGAAAGAGCTACAGAACAAAATGTCAGATTAAGAGATAAAAAAGACTCCTTTGGGCGAATGAGGATTACAGATATATTAAATGATATATGAGACTCTTTCAAAATTCAGAGCCAAGATGGCTGTCATATAGCACTGTACTATCCCCTGCTCGTCTCTAACATTTCAAAAATGGATGGAGAGATCAGAAAAGACCTTGAGGCCACAGGTCTCCACCGACCCCTGGAGATGCTAGAACTTCTTCCATCAGTTACCTTTCACGGGACTCAGTAAAGACTCTTTGCTTACAGACATACAGCATGGGATTCTAGCACCTGAAGAATAACTTTCCTGTTTCATTAGTATCTAAGAGGAGGTCCATGGATAAAAGGAAGAACTTATCTTTTCCGAGACAAATTTATTCATTCCCTTCCAGACATGGTGGCAAATCAAGCACGATAACAACAAAAATAATAATCTTGCCATGAGATAATTCTAGAATTCCAGGAAGATCTGGGACTTTGAAGCAGCAGCACCTATTAAGAAATAGCTATAGACTCCTAATTTTGGTCCAGACAGAGCCCTATCATTATCAGTGCACAATTTTCTATTGCTCCTTATAAACATCTAGAACTTCCAGATCTGCAAACAAAGGGCAGATGAGAACTTTTGAGCCTCCTAATATTAAAATAATTAAATTTAAGCTTGGCGCAGTATCAGGCACAATAATAAATAATCAATAATTGATTAACAGCTTGACCTTCTTCAGTATACCTTGTAGGGGGCATATTTGGGAAATACTAGGAAAAGCATCGCACGTGAAATAAGCCATAACCTTCCAAAATGAGATTTGAAAGTTACACTTCCCTGAATCTAGACTGGAAAGTTAAAAATGTTCATCACAAGTCTGGCCAATAACTTGGCTGACTTTCGTGAGTCTTTTACGAATAGAGTGCTTAGTTAGAGATATTCTAATTAATATATTCATTGATTCAATTTGCACAGCAGAAAAGCTGCATAAAGCGATGGGGATGAAATGAAGCAAGTCAGAGCTAAAAGCCAAATAAGCACCTTCTATGCTTAGTACTGCTGACGTTGTCTTCTCTCCATACTCATTGTGGACACTGCAGCTGTACAGTCCTTGGTCTACCAGCTGAACGTTACATATGATAAGAAACTGAATATTTCCACGTTGTGACTGCTTCACTCTTTCAGAGTCCTCGATCTTTATGCCTTCATGAGTCCAGGTTACATCAACAGAGGATTCATCTTTTAAGACACAGAGGAATTCAGCAGTGTCGCCGCACCTTACAGAGAGGTCCTGAAGCTGCAGGAGAATCTTTGGTGCCTCACCCACTGCCTCTTCAGCATAGTTCCCAGATAACTCAGTGCTTTCTGCAATTCGTGAAAGGGACGCAGTGTGGCGCAACTCTACATTTTGAACCGATGCAGCTGTGTGGATGGAACTTTGAGATACACTTTCAAAAACCTGTGATTCATATTCATATGATGATCCTTGAAATGACTTAATTTCGTTTTGGGATAGTTTGCTCTCCTGCTTTGTGAAAGAGGAATCTGCCACTGCCTGGGACTTGGTGGACTCTCTTACATCTTTCCCAGAACTCTGCCTAGCTAGGGCTTGCACTGTATAATCAAGTGACAAGAAAAAGAAAAGAATATTAAGATCTAAGCTTTGTCACTTGGTTAGGTTAGTAACATAAAATGGCATGGAAGATGAAGATGGAAGACGTCATTGTCACTTGGAAGCAGCATGCCAAATGGAGTATGCTCTAGGATGTCAGATCATACAAAAGAAAATTCATTCCCAGTGACCCAGTGATGAATGGATGATGAAGGCTCATGCGATGCCATAGCGTCTCTGCGTCCTTCCTTCTGTTGTCACTGCAGCTAACCAGAGTTACATAGTCTCTCCCTCTCTCTCTCTCTCTCTCTCTCTCTCTCTCTTTTCCCTCTCCTGGGATACCATTTGTCCTTCTTCTTCTGTATACTTTATAAACAATATACAGCAAATGGATCATTAATGATCCAATCATGAGATGTCGTTTAGAAAAGTAAAAACATCACGCAAAGCTGATGCCTTAAAAAATACTAGTGTACTATGCAGAATATACACTTCAGTGAGATTTTAATTGCATAGGTTAACCCATAATTGAGAACTAAGGAGGACTTGTTGGGTGTTATTTTATTAGTAAATTATCAACTGACCACACTATGCAATGAGACAAACAGTAGAGACTCTCATTAGTAACAGTGGGAGTAGGAGGTATGAAGCAAATCCAAGTCTTTAAAGCAACATGAGCTTTACCTTTTGGAGTCACTGTGAGTGTAGCTGCACAAGAGGCTTCCCCAGCACTATTGGCGGCTTTGCAAGAGTACTGCCCAGCATGCTCTGAGTAAGCATCAACTATAAGCATTAAAGCCATGCCTGTGGACTCCTCAAAATGGAAAACTACATCTTTTGTTGGTAGAATTGGCTGCTGGTTATGAAACCACTGGATTTCTGGCTTGGGAATGCCAAAAACCCTTGCATGAAATCTGACTGTCTCCCCGCTGTGCACCCTGAGGCTTGATAGAGGCTGGATGAAGATGGGCTTTTGGCCAAGGGAGTCCTTCTTAAATGAAACTGACGAAGAAACATGCCATTGGGAGTTTGATGTAACTTCTCCAAATTTGCTAAATCCTGAAAAGAAGCATGCCAACCTTTAATGTCTTACCCTGCATTGAAACCAGAACTCATTTGGAGTTGTCTACAGATCTGTCGTAAATTGTAATGGTGGACTAGAATCCAGACCAATCTTAATGCCTTGTCAACGTATGACATTATTGGTTCCAAGTCACACATGTTCACTTCCATTTTCCAGACAAACAAATGGAGACATAAATAGTCTAAGAAACTTCACCGTATTGTTTGTGAAGGCAGTAGTGAAGTACACAATTTCGTTTAGGTATTCTTGTTTTCTGTTTTTATTTTTTTCCCCTCTGGTTATAAAATCAGATTTTCTATTTTGTAAACGACTTTAAGTTGATTATTAAGAAAGTATCTGATTATTATTGTATTTAAAATTAAGGGAAAAATCAAAGTTGCCTTCAATCCTTATGTATTTGTATATAGTTAAGAATACATAGACTAAATTAGCTCAGCAAAAATAGTCTGACTGTATAAAAATATTGTTGTTATCTTGTTTTGAATCAAAGTGCTCCCCACTGCCAGGGAAGTGTTTCTGATTGCAGTTTAAAAGCCCCGAATATCAGAAATGCTAAACCATCTTTGGACTGGGCCCCTTAACCTGAAGGCATTCTTGGAATGATGGCGAATGCATCTAGATGGTGTCCAGACCCGAAATCATCCTCTGTAGCTTCTGTGAACTCAGAATTGTGTCAAGACAATGGGGGGATAGTAACGCTGGCATTAAAAAACATTTTTTTTAAATTTTCATCTTAGCTAAATGAGAAAACAATTCTACCTAAGTATTTCTTTAGCATATTTCTCTCCATTCTGATACATGCTGATCAGAAAGCATGAAAGCTGGCGAGGAGAGCAGTACATTACAAAACAGTATAAAGACAAAGCAGGGCAAAATAGAAAATGATGGTTTGTGATTCATCATGAGATGGGATAAAAGAAAAGTAAGAATGTCATATATAACATGGAAACAATTAGTTGCATTAAAAGAGAATGGTAGGGCCAATGATGGTTTACATGGAATCTTTAGTGATTGTTACTGGCATTGAAAGATTAGATCCATATTTAAATGTGGTTCTTAAAGTTGTTTACTGTACCTGCCAGTCTCAAGTTGGCTGTGCTTGATACTTGACCAACAGCATTATTAGCAACAAAAGTGTAAGTTCCTTCATCTTCCGGAAAAGCTTCGGCAATTTCCAGTTGGTAAGTGTCTTCAAATTGAGTCATTCTAAAGAACCGAGATGGCTTGATTTTCTTGTCTTTGGCGTACCAAGACACTTTTAGATCTGCATCACAAAAGAAAAAAAAGCTATTTAAAATCACAAAAAGTGGTGGATGATTTTACCTGCAAACACAGTATTGATTACATTGTTGACTACATTTCATATTTATCTTAATAACATTAGATTTCCCTTTTGGGCTTGCCACATCTGCTCTTTTAGGTTTCCTTTTCATCTTTAAGAAAAACATGATTCCAGAAAAATCCAGCTTATAGACTGGTTGTAATATTTGAACTTTTATAATTTTAATTATATTCTTTTTAACCATTTGCAGTCCATGCTGTGGAAACAGGGTCAAGGTTTTGACATAGTGACCTTGAGAAAAAGACAGTCCTAAGGTAGAGTCATCAGGATGGGTTTTATCTAGGATTGTGGTTGCTTACGAGGACAGGGAGAGGAAATTCTGTGCTTCTGGTGGGCAGAAAGATCAATCAAAAAGAGAGCTGAGAGAATCAACATTCCCAAAAGTATAAAACAGACACCCTGTAGTCTGAAGAAAAAAATTCTATACTGTCATTACCAATGAGCAAGCATTGAAAGGTCTGAGCAAAGCAAAAAATAATTTTTAAAACTGAGAGTAATGGAATTTGGGCATCTTAGATATATTTGGCTTTTTTCAAAGTAACAGTAATAGTATATAATAATAAAACCAGTTCTTTTCATATAAGGAGTTGAATCATGTTAAAATGATAGAAAATAACCCCAAAGCAAAGATAAAATAACATTATATTGTTATGGTTTAAGGTAATGTGCACTTTAAAAAATATTGTACTTCCATTGAAACAGTAACCCTGTAAGTCAAGAGTGGATTTAAATTTAGCTATTTGTTTTAAAAGCCACAACCCAAGCTGAGCATGATCACTATACCACTCCCTTATCTAATTACCATCTATGGAGGATTCTTTTGTGGTGCAATCAGCTAGCATTTGTTTGCATTTTGGCACAAATATTGGCTTGTGAAGGTTTCCCTCCATCCTGCCCATGGTGGTAGTATTTTTAAACTACAGGTTCTCCTTTTAAATCTCTTCACTTCCTTAGGTAGCAAGGTAAGGTAGAAAATGGAATGCTGATACCACAATTTACCAGCTGTGTGACCTTACACCTGTCATTTAATCTCTCTGGACCAGTCTTCTCATTTGTAAAATAAGATGCATAATAATTCATGAGCTATTTTTTTTAATATATGAAATTTATTGTCAAATTGGTTTCCATACAACACCCAGTGCATGAGCTATTGTTTGCAATAAATTGTTGTGTGAATTAAATGGCTTACACATGGAAGGAGCTTTATAAACCACTGCCACAAGTCAGTCATTATAGAAAGAATGTTTAACCTCACAAGGGATCAGCAGTGCCTTTGATAATTTACCAAAAGTCAGGGCCAGGTGATGTAAGAGACAACACCATCACATGGAATTTAGCGATCATTCTATAACTATTTAGTTTGTCTATTAAACCTCAACAGAAATGGAAGATGAAGGGTTTAGTTCACCACTTTGCAAGGTTCTCTGCATATTACTACTGACAGAGGTAAACTGATTGAAGCCCTAGGATAGGCATGTATTGTCAACAATAAATAAGCTAACAGGTGAGACCTCTCTTGGTAATGGATTTGGTGCTTCTGACTGGGCTGCCCCTTTCTGTGTTGGTCACTGGCCTCTTTTGGCTTCCGTGAGGCCTCTCCACTGTCCCTGCTCCCCATTCTATTACTCCATTGTATTTGGTCCCTAAATTCTGTTCATTCCACCTCTTGAATTCAATATACACCCTTTTTTCTCCCGATTCCCCTAACTGAGGGCCTTGTCAGCACCTTCCAAGCCTGTTAGGATGGCCTCTCCCTTGGTCCTCACCTGGTCTCACCTCCCACATCTGACCATTCCTCTTTTCACTACCACAGTAGTGTCTCTAAAAAAGTAAATCATGTTACCCAGAGGCTTAAAAATCCTTCAGTTGCTCCTTAGTATAAACAAGGTAAAATCTAAAATCCTCAGCATAGAATACCAAACCTTTAGTACCTGGCCCTTGCCTTCTTTTCTGGCCTTCTCATCCACTTATCACACCACTTTCCAACCATACTTAAGCCACTTGTTGTTTCCAGCACATGAAGTACCCTTGCAAGCTTTTATGACTTTGTAAATGTCGTTCTCTGCCTAGAACACCGCTGTGTTCAAGGATCCTGTTGATTTTTCAATGCCCAGTCTGTGCATCTCTGTTCATGTTGCAAACAGTCAGCGCTGAGTACGTGGGCTGTTATGGCACTTACAACCTTGGGATCTAGTTGTGCACGTGTGTCTCCTCACCTACACTCAATTCTATGAAAGCCAGGTCTGGCATCCCTAGCAGCTAGTGTAATGTTTTAATAGCGGTCGAATAAAACTGAAGAGTTACTTAAATGAACAACAGGAACCCATCATTGCCAGACTACTTATCATTTTATTTATCTAGCTGTTGCTCAGTAAGCCTTTAAATGATACTGATTATCTGTAGAATAAACATTGGTAAAAATGTAGCTTTATTACGTTTTAAAATTCTGCTTTTACAAATTGCTTTTCCACCAGTAGGTGGCACCAGAGACCTTCAGTAGGCAACAGTTTCTCATAAAAGCACCACTAGATTGCTGAGGGCCAAGTTCCATGCTTCAGTATGTATTGGATTCCAAAAACATGTGACTGAGGTTTCTGAAGACTGATAATTTTTTTCACATTTGTAGAAGGCAGGGCTGAATTTACTTTCCTAGGGTAATACTTGCTCAGAGAAAGTTGTGTAAATATATTTAGTCCCATGGGCATCAACCTTTATGATTTGGTGAGCTTTTAAAAGGGGATTTTACTTAAAGAACTTAAATTTTGCCATATAGAAAATACATTTGCAAGAGGATGCTCAAATCTCTATACGTGTATAAATAGTACCACACATAAAGAGTTAGTAATCCATAAATTTATAAAGTCCATTTAAACATTTAAAGATGTCAGTCATATGAAAAAGATATTTTTCTCTTTCTACCCCAATTGGAGTCTTTTTAAAAAAATTATTATTATTATTATTATTATTATTATTATTATTATTATTATTATTTTAGAGAGGGAGAGAACATGTGTGTGTGAGCAGGGGAGAAAGGCAGAGGGAGAGAGAGGGAATCTTAAGCAGGCTCCACCCTTAGCATGGAGCCTGATGCGAGCTTGATCCCACAACCCTGGAATCATGACCTGAGCAGAAACCAAGAATGGGATGCCCAACCAACTGAGCCACCCAGGCGTCCCCCAATTGGAGTCTTATGAAAGGCTTAAAACATATTTTTGTAATACCTTAAAGGCAAAACTATAATATTATTTATAAACTGAAGAGTACTATATAAAGACTACTGCTTTAAACGACCCATATATATGTATATTGATTTGAAAAATTTCCTCTAAAAATTCAATGGAAGGACAAATTATTTAGTGTGGCTTTAATGAATTTGATATTAAAATGCCTTTTCTTTACTGTGTTAGTAGGATATTATCAAATCAGATCTTATTTCTTAATATTTAGTGTTTCTCAAACTCACAAAGTCTATGGTATTTCTCCATGTTGGTTGCTCACTACCAGACTTTTATGTTTATATAATTCCCCTCTATAGCTATAATAAAATTAATGTATTGAGCACCAGTCACTTGCCAGCCAGGCCTATAGATGCTTTACCTACATCATTAATTATCTTTTCATTATACTCATAAAAATCAAACAGGTCCATTTGGTTTCTAGATCAGCATCTTCACCTCAGAGGAGGAAATCATCAGGTTTTAGAAGGCCAATTGAAATACTGACTTGTTTACAAAAATGGCTCATGGCAATGCAGAGATTGGGTTGTAAACCAATGGAAGAAGCATAAAAATAAACCCACACTTAACTAGGAATGCTATGAAGCTAAGCTCTAAGAATTTCCCTTTGGTGGGCATATATAAGGGCCAAGAATATGAGAGTGACTTTCATTTGGGATAAAGGTGATTTACTTTTTCCCTACCTGAGATAAATTTACAATCATAATTGGCTTGAAAGAGCTGCAAATATTTTGCCTCATTCTACCAACATCAGACTCCTGAGGCTGTGAGACAGGGCCGTGGGTGTTTGGGAAGCATGCCCCAATTAAAGAGCATACAGTTAACCAACTGAGGGTTACTATATGATGAACACTGTGCTACGCGCTGGTGTGTGCTATCTAACACGATCCTCATTGGTATTAGTCATTTGATAATCATTCTTTTGTCCAGTTAACAAGTACATATTGACTATCCACTATGTATGAAGCTATCCTAGGACAAGGATTCACCCTCACTGCCAAGGGTCTTACCTTCTAGTAGCCACTGCCTTTTTAGGCACCAGGTTTTAGGTGCTAAGACAGAATCCCTGCCCTTGTGAAATGTATGTTCTAAGATCAAAGGCAATACTATTCTTACTTTACTCATGAGGAAAAGAGAGCCAGAGAAATAATATATTTGCCTAAGGTCACACAGGGGAGCCACAATTCAAATCTAACCTCTCGGATTATAATGCCCTTACTTTTGATGCTACAGTTCAGTAGCGGTAAACATGGTCTATTCCTTAGTTCAGTAATTCAAGTAAGTCTTCTGCAAGATTCCCATTAAGAGTCAAATTATGCCTGGGACGTGTCTGTGATGGAGGAAAATGTGAGAAAGCTCTCCTCAGATCATTCTGTGTAAGTATTAGCAACGATACCCTTGCTCATGAACCTACCTGTTCCAGAAACTCTGCACTGAAAACGGGCTGGCTGTCCCTCAGAAGTGACGGTGTCCTGAAGTGGGGTAATGAGAGCAGGAGGATAAACTGGCATTTCCTGATCTGGAGACACGACTTCCGGAACTAAAGAAAGGGACCACAAGATGCGTCAGGATTAAATCACCTGCAGACCTCAAAGAAGAATGGAGCACGTGGATTTATCTTAATTCATGTGGCATCAGGGCACTTTCTGAAAGCTGAGCAGCAATCCACTTGTATGAGCTCCAAATTGTATTCATAAATGCAGTGGGACAACACACAAAAAGCGGGTTTCTTAGGTTTTATTTTAAGCTGAGGCTAGCGAGGCCTTTCTACCTTCCACGGAGAGGGAAGCGGACGTCGTGGCTACTCCATAGTCATTCTTGGCTTCACAGGTATAAACAGCCGCGTCCTCTGGGAAGGCTTCAATTAGCAAGAGCGTGTACTCTTGCCCGTCGTGAAGGAATTTGCACTTGAAGCCAGTGGAAAGCAGCTGCTCTTCCTTGTACCAGGAAATTTTGGGCTGTGGTCTGCCAGATATCACAGCACAGAAGCGGGCAGGCTTGCCAGACTGCACAGTGACAGGCTGGAGCTCCTGCAGAATTTGGGGCGGTTCTGGAGCTGGGAGTAAATGAAAACAAACAGCTTGTGAAAAAACATGACAACACAGGAGAGCACGTGAAAGTCTGTGTTCATTTGTGGCCAGTGCCCACAAACAAAACTTTGGAATTATGATAACTTTACTTGCCTCAGAATATTGTAATGTTCTTTGTGCTGGGAAGGAAGAAAACATTTGGAATTTTGTCCTCGAGGAGAGAGAATAACTTTAGAAAGGTACTTCTATTTGAGGCTTGGTGACGGGGTGTTGCTGCGAGTGTTGAACTTGTCAACATAAGGTGATCGCCCCTTTGCATGTTGGGGTCTGGGTGGGGGTGCAGTGATGCACAGTACCCTAAAAATGCTAGAACAGGGGTGCCTGGGTGGCTCAGTCAGTTAAGCGTCTGACTTTAGCTCAGGTCGTGATCTTGAGGTTGGTGAGTTCGAGCCCCATGTCAGGCTCTGCACTGTCAGCACAGAGTCTGCTTTGGATCCTCTGTTCCTCTCTCTCTCTGCCCCTCCCCCACTCATTCTCTCTCTCTCTCTCTCTCTCTCTTTCTCTCTTTCTCTCTCTCAAAACTAAAAAAATTGTGAGAACAACTGCCACGTGCTACCTAATTTTACATCATTTGGACAAACCATGTGGTGATGTGGTTCATTTCATACTGGTTTGTTTTCCAAGTATTTGTGTATGTGTCATAGTCATTTCTTTATATATAGGTGCCAATGAAGCACAATCAGTAACTACGAAGGTAAGAATACATGTTATTCCAGATCTAGTTAGAGGCAATTAGGTAGATTGAAAAAAACTCACTTTCCTGCTATCCTAAGTAAAGCATCTTGTCTGTGTTGTGATGAGTGAGGGGAACTAGCTAGTTTACTGAACACAGAGATGGGGAGAAAGGACTCCTGTGAGGCTGGTTTCTGACCTTTACTTCTCTGTGCCTCAGTCTATCCACCACTAATACAGAAATAACAAGAACTGGATATCATGATCACTTGGTCTCCTAGGGACTGAGGGAATGTTGGCAATATGGTTCTTTTTTATTAACTTGAGATTTTCCTAGAGTTCCTTCATCTGCCTCAGGGGTATTTGTGCAGACAGATATGACTCAAAATTAAAATAGGGATGAATGGTCCATTTTCTCTATTTAGGTTAGTCTCATTTCCAGGCCAGTTTCAAATTCAGCTCTAAGGTTTGTAATGAAGAAAGAAAATGGTTTAATGGCACCCCTCTCAGCCTTTGGTAGCATGTGGAATTTCCCCTAAAAGTAAGAGCCTATGATCCTAGGGCTTGGGGCAGAGAAAACCTAGTTGAACATTGCCTGTGGCTGTCTAGGCCCTCTGGGGCCTCAAAGAGGACCTTTGGGTTTTCTCAAAGGAAATGACCCTATGGCTTGGTAAGTCTACTGGTACTTAAGCACTTGGGGGCAAGGGCAGAAAACTTGACCAGCTGAATTCTGTATCTAGAAACCCATTGGGGGTCTATTATAATTGACATACAGTGGCTATCAAATAGTGTTGACCAACTCAATGAAGATCCAGCCACTAGGTACTTTCAAGAAATGACATCTTTAAGTCTTTTTAATAGCTGCTGTCCCTTTACCAGGGAATGATGTGAAAATAAATGTAGTTGCAAGCATACAAGGACCATGGCTTCCCTAGAGATTTCCCAGAAACTATCAGCACTTTAGGAACTTAAAGAAGAGGATTACTATAGCTGGATTCACAAAACACATCAATATCTCCACCTACCATTGACATAGAGTGTAACAGAACTCCTGTTCCTTCCTGCCACAAAGGTGTATTCGCCGGCATCGCTATGCCTGGTTTCAGAGATAAACATCCTGTGGATTCTTCTCTCCACCACATACTGGTATCGTTCTTGAATTTGGAAGTTGATTTCAATGCCGTCTTTATACCAGTGGGCATCCACATCATCTTCGTTGACCTCAAACTCAACCACAGCACGTTGTTTCTCAATAACCTTTTGATGGAACAACAGAAAAAGAGAATTGAAGCCCCGGTTTCCTTTCAGTTTTGACCTGTTTCTAAAACTGCTTATTTCAAGAGTGTGCCAAACTTATCCATTACGATATAAAAAGCTGACTGGTTGTGTCACATTCTGATTTGTCCTGCATATCCTTGGACAATTGGTGCCCTAACTTCTTCTGTAGAAATCATGCTTATACCTGCACTGAGGAGAGATGCTGCCCCCAAAGAGACCATGTTCGAGTCCTTAAATGTTTGCTTCTTAACTAATAATAACAGAAATAATGACACTTTATGCCCATGGGCTTTTTATTTTCGACAAAGCTCTTCTAAGTTAGTACTCAATTTGATTTCATGGGGTAGGAACAAGAATCTACTGGGGTAGGTGGAAGCTATTATCCTCGTTTTTAAGAGTGAGGAAATCAAGGTTCAGAATCAGACAATAAAGGACAGAAGATTTATTCAGGTGGCCTGAGTGGCCCGGTTCTCCTTAGACGAGCAATATGATAAATCTGAACTCTAATGACACTTCTCTTACCATGTTATCTCCATTACATCATTTGAGAAGACTGGCCCTCATGAGAATAAATTCTGCACATGTGGTAGAGAGCAGAGGTGTCTGGCTCAGCATGTTTGCTAGGAATCCAGCTTTGCCGCACCAGTCTTCCTCTTGGACCTCAGAGGAAGTGTTTCCAGCCAAGTCCCTACATACCTGCCTCTCCATAACAGAAGGCTTCTGAGGAAATGCCACCTTGTTCTAAATTCCCTGAGTTCTAGCTGCTGTGTAAACACCACAACTTAAATTTTAGTTCTTTTCTGGTTTGTGCAGCTTGGCAGGTGGCCATTTGTTAGACAGTGAAGTTTCCACAGCTGCTTTAATTAAAGTATCTAGACAGCTGCTAAGGACACACCATTTCCCTAAGTGAGGGAAAACTGTGACTAAATTGATGTCAGATCAAGAGTCTAAGCCAGCAGGGATCAGCTGTTTTCATTCTTTAGAAGACTGTGCTTAGAAAATTCTAAAGTTAAAAAATTAGAATACCAAACTATGGATTACAGGCTCCTGATGATGTCTCCCAAAATTCAGCATGTAGACAATACCTGAACCGACTTTTTAATACTCCGGATGCGAACATCTCTGCCCTCTACAAAGAGGTTAGCAGTGGATATGTTGCCTCCTGCCACCACTGCGTATTGCCCGGCATCAGACATGCGGGTGGATGGGATCAGGAGGCGGTGGACGTATTTCTCCTTCTGTATCTTTATTCTGTAGATGAAATGGAAATTGAAGTTCAACGCACAGTGACTCAAAGCAAACTGCGCATTCCTTGAACGCGGCAAAACAAAACTACTGACCTATCCACAATCGGCAGTTCTTGGCCATCTTTCATCCACTGGACAGTGATGTCAGGTTCAGAAACTTCACATTCAAACATGGCTCGCTTCTTCTCGAGAACCTTGATGTCCTTAATGTGTTTCCTAAATTCTATATGACGAGCTGGGAAACAGCATGCAAAAAAATTAACCTTTCTAACAGCCTTATGACATAACTTACTTAGTATACAATTCACCTGTTTAAAGTGTTCGATTCAGTGGCCTTCAGTATAGTCAGAGTCATGCAACAATTACCATGATCAATGTTCGAATATTCCCATTACCCCAGAAAGAAACCATGCACCCCTCAGCCATCACCCTCCAGACACCTTCTACTGTCTGCCCTCAGATTTAGAGACAAATCTGTGTCTCTACAGATTTGTGTATTCTGACATTTCCTATAAATGGAATCACACAATATATGGTCCTATGGGACTGGCTTCTTTCACTTAGCGTAAAGTTTTTAAGATTCATCCATGTTGTAGCATGTACCAGCACTGGCTTTTTATTGCTAACAATATTTCGTGACATGGATACCCACATTTTATTTTTCCATTCACTAATTAGTGCACTGATTAACATTTTGCATAGTGTATTCACATTTATTTTTATGGATAGGACGTTTGTGAAACCGTACCTTCCACATAAAGGGTGGCTGTTGATGTAGCTTTTCCAGCCACAAAGGTGTACTCAGCTGCATCCCCAAAGTGCACGTTCCTGATGTTCAGTGAGTGCGTGAGCTTTTTGGTTCTCATCTGGCACCTGTCAGTTGATTTGATTTCCACACCATTCTTTAACCATTTGTATGAGATGCCTTCATAGTTCACGGTTACCTCAAAGGTAATGGTGTCTTTTTCTTCAGCATTGATGTCTTTCAGCATGGATGTAATCATGATTGCTGCAAAGGGGAAGAAAATACACCCAAGGAGACTTTGTGTCAGCATGATGTGAGTTACAACAAGCACAGAGTGAAAACTAGGGATGTGTTTAGTATGTCTGCTAAGGTGATTGTAGTTCAGGGATATGAGCTGTGAGAGCTTCCAGGTACCCCTCTACAACAGGACAAGGCCAAGCAGAAAGAGCTAGTGATAGACACTAGAGCATCTTTGTAGGTAGCCTTTCCAGGCTACTCTAATCAGAAAATTTTAAACAGATAGAGATACTAGTGCCTAAGTGTGCACACATAGTAGATGTGTCAATCAAGGATTTTTGAGTGGGTTAACTGGTTAGGAAGGAAAGGTGTAGAATACGGAATAACCAGGAGTTTCCCGAATATTTTATACAGCTTTTTTGCCTGTGTACTTACGGGTCACTTTCAGGGTGGCACTGACTTGGTCATTGCCGCAGACAAATGTGTATTCTGCGGAGTCCTCTGTGCTGGTGTTCATGATGATCAGCTGGTGGAGTTTCCCTTGCACGACTATCTTGAACTTCTCACTCATCTCAATCTCCACGCCATTCTTCAGCCACATGGAAGGGACATTGAAGTGGGACACCTCACACTCAAAGGAGGCATTTTTCGTCTCAGGTACCTCAATGTTTTTCATGGTTTTTGTAATATGCAATGCTTGGGAAAACCAAAGAGTATTTCAGTTAGTATATATTATTTTTTTAAAAAGCGGATGAAACCAACCAACCAAAAAATGAACACATGCGGATCATCTAGGGAAACGCCATAGGGGGCTGTCTCATACTCACTCTCCACGAAAAGTTTAGCTTTGCATTCCAATTGTCCCACCACCGCTGTATATTCCCCAGCATCCGAGGGGGAAATATGCTGCAGCATCAGTTTGTGGACCTTCCTTTCTGAGACCAGTCTGTGTTTGTCACTTGGCTTAATCTCCACATTCTTGTGGAACCATTTTACTGGAACTGTGTCATGGGAAACACTAACTTCGAAGGCAACGGTGGCATTTTCCAAGGCGGTCACATCTTTTGGCTTTTTAATGATCTTGACAGCTAATGAGGAAAGTTGAAACAATTCAGGGATATGGGTTAACTTAGCGGTAACCATTAACCGGCTACTTGTAAAGTGTTTCTGAATCAACTTACTCTCAACGTGCAGTCTGGCACTGGCTCCTAGCTTTCCAAGCTTGAAGCCATACACGGATTCATCCACAACAGCACAGTTTTTAATCCTCAGAGTGTAAACTGTTCCTTTGACCGAGATGTCATACTTGTCATTGGATCGTAGCACAACCCCATTTTTGATCCATTGGACACCCTTTACGTTAGGGTGTGTGAGTTCCACAGTGAAAACAGCATCCTGTGTCTCTGTCACCGTGAGGTTCTTCAGAGTCTTCTTAATTTTGACAGCTGGAGACAAATTTATGATTGATTTAGGAAATAAAGATGGTATCATCAAGTAAAAGAATTCCTGGAATGAGATCATTACCTGGTCATCTTGCAAAAGAACGGTTATCAAAACTTTTGTGGTTTATGCAGCACCTCTATTTTAAAAGATACCTTGAGATTATTTACGAAAACCTGGAATCCAGTTTAAAATGTACACTGTGCAATGATTTTTCTACACTTGAATGAGATGAAGTTTGCACAGCTGTATACTAATAGCTTAATAGACTGGAGAAGAACAAAAGAAGGGTGGAGAATGAGAGCATCTCATTAAGCTGTTCCTCCAAGCTGGAACCTAAGAAATGGCTTCTGCACAGAAACACATCTTATAAGCAATTTTGTGCCCTGTGTATATGGCTTAGAAAGTTTGGAGAGTTTATAATGATTTTATGAAATCATGATTCATGACATCCAAAATAATTATACCATTGACTTTTAAAACGAGAGCCATCAAGAAGATAATATAATGTGGAATGGATAAATCTGTTATTATATCACTAACCTTCAACTTTGAGTTTGGCAGATGTTTTGGAGGTGGCCACCTTGTAGGTATATTCTCCCATGTCATCTAATTTGGTGGCAGCAATGATCAGTCTCCTTTTGTGGTCATCAGATTCACTTCTGATGTTGTTACTCAGCGGTAGGTGTTTGCCATCCTTCAGCCATTCTCCTTCAGCATCTGGGTTGGCAACTTCACATTCAAACACAGCTTCCTGTGATTCAGCCACAGTCTGATCGGTGAGTGGCTTGGAGATGGCCCCCCCTTTGGAACAAGAGAAGTACAAGTGTGAGTCCTTTAAAAAAATATTTATACAAAAAGGAAATCTTTGCACAATTAAATATAAAATATCAAATTTTAAAACATGATTTTGAATATAATGAACTGTCGAATAGAATTATCGTTGCCCATATTGAGAAGGTATCACAGAAACCCCTATTCTAAGTTTGCATGACTGATAAGGAAAATACTGGAATCAGGAAGGTTTTGCAAAGGGAAAGCAACCGGTAAATTACTACTGAATTCTAAGAACCATACCACATGGATGGCCTCTAACTCAATTCCTTCTTCAAAAGCATTCTACCTAGTCTTCTAAGGATTGTTTCCTGCAAATGTGTCTAATATTTGATTGGGAAAAGATGTGCTAAACAAAATATACAGTCATCAATGTTTCTGTAAGATAAGAGATTCTTATGTACTAAAAAATCACTATTTTAACAACTGTCATCTCTTTTATGAAGCTTCCCCCTTTGTCTCCATGGCCATCATTCACTGGCAGAAAAAATTGCTCCTTCAGCAAGTTAGTTACTGATGTATCTGTCCCTCTCTAAAAATTGTGAATTCCTCAAGAAAAAATATCATGCCTCATTTGTTTTTGTGTCCTGTGCTTTTCTAGCAGTCCTTGCCTATGGTAGAGCCTTAAAAAATGTTGAGTGAAATAATATAAGGGCTCATAGTTTTTTCTTGTTTGCACACATTTAAAAACATGCAATTTATATTACACATGTCAGAGTGCAGGATCCAAAATTTTGTTTCAGAAGTGTTTTTCATAGTCAAATATCTGCAGAAATATTATAATGTAATAAAGCATAATCTAGGTAACTCATACGAAGTGGGACACACAATTCCCATATGGACTACACAATTTAATCTCGATGTCATATCTCAACTCCTCAGTAATTAAATTGTAATAAACCAAGCAAATTAATGATGACTTCTAGTTTTTTTCTTAGCAATTGATTTATGCTTTTGGTTCTCCATTTTGAAACTAGGGATTTCTGCTGAATGAGAATGGTCTACTTCATGTCACAAGAAAGAGATATACAGATACATTGAGTTATATTTTAAAATTTTCACTGGGTTCATAAAACAAGTATGAAGGGAACAAAAGAAACAAAAGTTGAAGAAATAAGAATGATTAAAAAAAAAAGAAATACACCTTTAGAGTAGGAAAGTTTAAATAAAGCTCAGTTCAACAAATGTTTATCGATCATCTATCACGTGCAATATGTTAGAGAACAAAGATGGGAAAGAAGCAAAATTCCAGATTGGAAGAGTTTATACTCTGGTGTGAGAAGAAGAAATGGGCAATGAGAAAAGTATGTGATAAAGGCCATGGAAGAGACACACACAAAACAATCCTGAGGTTGTTGGAGTAAGATCTTATACAAATGAGAAGATTAAGGAAGGCTTCACAAAAAGATGGCATTTGAGGTAGGTCTCCCTAGAAGCACATGGTGGGGAAAGTGTTGAGGGGACTCCTGACTTTGAGAACAGCATAAGCAGAGGCATGGAAGAAGGAACCTGATGGGAATTTGGAAGGAAATGGGCCACAATTTCTTAAATTGAAATAAGTACCCCACATAAGAACTCAGATTGAATGACAAATGTACCAACCTGCCACAGTAAGTTTTCCAGATGTCATATTTTCTCCAGCAAAAAATGTATATTTTCCTTCATCATCTTTCATCATATTTAGAACTGTCAGCTTATATATTTTTCCATGAGCTTCAATTTTATATTTGGAACTGGGTGTGATTTCTTTGTCCTTAAAATTCCACAAAACATCAATTCCTGAGTGGGATAGCTCAACTTCTAAGACCACATTTTGGGTTTCTGTACAGGTAAGGTCACGAAGACCTCTGATAATTTTAATTTCTGGGGAAAAAGAAAATAAACACTTGGTTAATATTACACTGGGAAAATAGAATGCTTAAAACTATAATAAGTTAAATGGAAGAATCCTTACTTTCCACAGAAAGATCACAGCTAGTTTCGACTCTGCCAACCATCAGCTTGTAAGGTCCTTCATCTGAGGCGTGGGTCCGGTTAATCACTAGTCGCTGCTTAGTGCCTTTGACGATGGCTTGTACACGATCATCAGGCTTGATTTGTTCATCATTTAAGTACCATTTAACAGAAGTCACATCAGGGACTGAGACCTTGCATTCGAGCACAGCCTTGGTACCCTCAATCACATTAACATCCTTCAGAGGTGTTATCACTTCAACACCTGCAAAACCACACAGACACAGACACACACACACACAGACACAGACACACACACACACACACACATTTATTAATGTGAATTTTGTTTTAAATGCCTGCTAATTAAAGTTTTCTACCTCACTTAAAAATATACACATAAAAATATGTAAGTTGCACTCACTGTAGACAGAGACACGCCCACTGGTTGATAGTCCAAGGGATGGAATGGTGAAGGAGTAATTTCCAGCATCCTCTTTAGTCATGTCTTCAATAAGCAGCATATGTGACTGTTTGTCTATCACAATGTGAACCCTGTCACTAGGCTGTACTTCTTGGCCATCTTTCATCCAGACACCTTCCACATTCTCTAAGGAGACCTTAACTTCAAGCTGAACAATGTCACCTTCACAGACTTTTTGATCACTAAGTCCTTGTAGAATAGCAATGGGACGGGCTGTGAAATATGGGGAGAAAAGTGAAAGTTATGATCATTTCTTATCAATAAGCCATAATGATATTCCCTTCAGGCCAAAAAGAACAGGCAGACTTACGTTTCATCTTTAGTTTACAGGTTGTCTTTTTCCCATCGACAACAAAGGTGTATTCTCCCTGGTCCTCTTTGGTCACATCCTTAACTGTGAGGTTCTGACGTCCACGGCGAGATGTAATTGTGTATTTACCATTGGATTTCAGCTCCACACCGTTATGATACCATTTGCCTTCTATATTTTCTGGGGATATAATGCACTCTAACTCTCCTGAAAATGATTCTGGAACTTCTATATCCTGAAGTTCCTTCACAAACTCAACAACTGCACCTGAGGCATAAAATAAAGAGAAGTTAATTTTTCTTGAGAGTTACACATCTAGACTTAGGGTAGAAAAAATTCCTTGTAAGTCTCTTAAATCCCCCCATGCTATCAGGAATATTCTTAATGTGTATCTGCTGATGAAATGAGGAATATATTTTCAATAAAAAAAGTTATTTTATTTAAAAATTTTTTTAAAACAGAATTTTATTTCAATGTAAAAATTTAAAAATAAGGCATCAAAATAACCTTGATTTTTAAAAATCCAAATTGTCATTAACGTGAGAGAAGAATTTCATGTCATGCCATCCAATAATTTTGAAATAAAAATTTTGAAAAAAAAATAAAAATCCAAATTGTCAATAATCTCAATTAGTGGTATACATTCAGGAATCTTGCTATGGAGGTTATATTCAACTCCCACATAGTTCTTTTTATAAAAGGAAAATTGCAAAGCTAATTTAATCACATACTAAGGGTGACTTTAGAACTTAAGTAAATGGTGAAATTATTATTTACTACCTTCGACGATAAGTTTCGCTGTTGTTTTTACATTTTCATCTTCCACAAGTACACAGCTATAGTCTTCAGCATCAGATGTGTCAATCGTCAGTATGGACAGGAAGTGAACCTTTCTGTCAGAGTGCATCCTATATTTATCTCCCGTGTGAACCTCCACACCATCTTTATACCATTTCACTTTGACAAATGGCTCTGAAGTTTCACATTCAAAGGTTGCCATGGTGTCTTTTTCCTTAGCAACAACATCTTGTAATTCCTGTGTGAAAATGATCGATTGCTTGGCTACAAGGGGGGAAAAAGACATTATATTAAATTCACAATTTGAATAATGGGAAAATAAAATAAAAAGAAATACACCAATGGATATTCATGGATAAATAGAGACAGATCCATCAAACCAAAGACATCGAAATTACCTTGGACAAGTAAGAATGCATGGCTTGAGGTTTCTCCAGCTATGTTGATGGCTTTCACCATGATGCTGGCAGAATCCTCAGCAGTCACGTCTCTTATGACCAGTTCACAAACATTGTCTTCGGGCCAGTACCAGTAGATTCGGTCAGAGCGTTCGATCTTTACCCCATTTTTGTACCATTCACATTCAGGATCTGGTTTTCCCACCACTCTGACCCGGAAGTGTGCGTCAGATCCTTGGCCCACTGTTTGGCTTTGGATTCTTTCAAAGATTTTAGGAGCTTCCATACTAGGACTTAGTTCAATTTTATCAGGTTTAAAAGTTGGGATAGTGATTTTGCCTTCTTCAGCAAGGGCTTTCTTTTCCTCTTCAGTTAATTCTTTGGTCCAGTGGAGAAGTTCATCTTTTGTCTTTCTTAGGAGTTCTTCATAGGATTCATCCTTCTTACGAGACTTGAGCTCCACAGCAGTAATTGCTTCATAATATCCCTCCTCAGTTCTGCGCTTGAATTTACTGCGCAGCTCTTCTGACTCTTCAGGTACCTTTTCATGGGTAATTCTTTCAGCCCTTTTCAACTTCACAACTTCCTTGGTTTCAGTGGTATCAACAGGTCTATCTACTTTTTGTACTTCAAACTGAAGTTTTCCAGGTTCATGTACATGAAACTCGGGCTTTGGTTCAGGGGCTCGTCTGAGGACAGACCTAAAATCTTCCCTCTGTTGGATCTCAAGTTTCACTTTATGCTCTATCACACCTTCAGGATTTTCTGCAGTAACCTTGACTTCCCCTGTATCGTATGATTTGCAGTCCACGATGTCCAAATAATGAATGCCATCATAACGAACTCTGAACCTTTTGCTTTTGCGAATGAGCTGTCCATTGAGGTACCAGTTGACTTTGGGTTGAGGGTAACCGGTCACTCGGCAACGGAATCTAGCGGTCTCCCCTTCAAGTACTCTTACTGGCTCTGGGAACAAAACAATGTCTGGCTTTTGCTTCTCTTTTTGATCTGTTGTTACACCTGTAAGAGCACCTTCATGAGCCATCCTCTCTAACTCTTCAATTCTTTGTAAGCCTTTCCTCCCCTCAGGCAATTGAGACTCTTCTACAAGACTTTTTTCATCTTTAACAATAAGTGTAGCAGATGTGTGATCTGTTCCATATTTGTTAGTAGCTCTACAAGTAATGATACCACTGTCTCTGGAATATGCAACCCCATAATCAAGGCTGCAATACCCAAACTCATTGATCATACGGAGCCTGTTGGCTGCTTCAAGTGGCTTCCCATCATGGAGCCATTCCACCACCATTGTTGGGTCACCAATTGGTGTTAGCCTACACTCAAAGTGGGCGGGCCCAAAGCGCTTGAGTCTTAAGGAAGTGAGTTTTTTCTTGAAAAATGGTTTCTGTTGTTTCTCTTTATCGTAGAGGTCACCCTCTTCCCATTGCTCTTGACCATATCGCATATGGAGGGGCTCCAGTTCTGGGGCTGCAATCTCTTTTGCTCTATATGTCCCTCGTGGGATGATTAATTTTCTCTCTGGTTCAGGCTCTGCAAACTCAACTTCAACATTTACTTTGCATCTCGTAGTATCTCTACCAGCCTTATTGATAGCAGTTGCAGTATACCAGGCAGAATCTTGGCTGACAGTGGAATCAATTCTGAGGGCAGCTTCTCCCTTTATGCCTTCAATTCTATAAAAAGGGAAGAAAAATCAATACAGAAGTAGTTATTGCTTCTTTAGTTATTTGGATTTGATAATGAGCTTAGTTTTATTATTTTCAAGCAAACTCACATGATTCTTGGATATTTATGAGGTACAATGATGTCACTGTTTTTCAGCCATACAATGTCAGGGTTGGGATTACCCGTAGCTCTGACTTTCATTTCAAGTCGAGAACCTTCCTTTATATTGACATTTTTTAGTTTTTCCACAAACATTGGTTTTACCTGGTGTTCCACAGCTGGAAGAGAAAGTTTGTGATTCAGAGTGAGTAGGGCTGAAATACCTGTTTATAGCCCAAGTAATAAGGTAGTTTCTTTATTAAGGGCTAATACCTTCCACAGTTAAAATCACTGAAATCGAAGATTTGCCTGCCCTGTTTTGGGCAACCACAGTCCATTCCCCAGAATCACTGGGGGATGCAGGGACAATAATCAGTGATTGGGTACCATCTTCTTTAATGACTACTTTATGGGTATAATCATTGACAATTTGCTGGCCTGTAAAAAATTAAGTAAAAAAGAAAACATAGATTAAAATAGTTCTTTTTAAAAAGTGTTGTACATACATATAAGCTTATTTTTGTGTTTAATGATTTGTAAGTAAAAAATTATCATACTTACCATCATGAAACCAGAAGGTCTCTGGCATAGGTCTACCGACAACCTTTAAGTCAAATCTGGCAGTTTGTCCTTCTAAACATTTGAAAGAAGCAGGCTTTAACACAAAGACTGGCTTATACAGTCTCTCAAGTTGTGACTCATCTGTTTCCTCCAGCCGACGTCCAGGGGACATTCTTGCAGGGGACATCCGTGCAGGTGACATCCTTGCAGGGGACATGCGTGCAGGAGACATGCGTATAGGAGATCTACTCACTGAACGTGGAGAGATGGATCTGAAAAACAAAACAGAATATTTTCATGAGGCACAGAGAAAACAAAGCAAAATAAACAAACCCCCTTCTTAATGTTATTTTAGAATATACTTCATATATTATTAGAAGGCACTTCAAACTCACTGGGATCCAAAACAGAATACATTATTGTTGCCCCCAAATCTATGTTTTCCATATATCCTCAATCCCAGTCAGTATTATTCAACACAGTCAAGTACTCAGCCTTAAAATCTTGGAATAATTCTTAATACAGTCTTTCCATCATCACCTGAATTAGTCACCAAACCCTTCTGATTCAACTGCTAAAACATCTCAATAAATGTTGGTCAGTTAAATAACCCAATGAATAAATTTATAGAAAAAGAGAAATATAATTTTTTATCCAAGGGAAGGGAAAACATAGAAATTATATTTGAAAAAAACCAAAAACCTATTTGCCCATTGCAGCCAGACTGGCTTGGATTGAATTTCAAGTGCTGGCACAATCAGGGCTGGTGAACTAAGACAATTTTTATAGGCTCACAAAGATTAAGTGCCCCCACTTCTAAAATAGTAATAAGAATACCTACATTGCAGGGTTGTTGTATAAATTAGAGATAACATATGTAAAATCAGGTATTAAGTAAACCTTTATAGTTTTCATCATATTGGTTCTAGCACCAGCAAATGAATAGCATGCCACACTAATGACAATGCTTTGCTCACCTGGCACAGGGGCAAGAAGTAAAAACTCTTGGCATCATCTGAATTGCGAATGGCAAGTTTTGGTGTTATCTCCACTTTTTTGGCCCCCACACAACAGCAATTTGCTATTGGGATATTTGGTGTTTTAAACAATTTAAACGTTAATCAACCCGAATTGTTCTGAGTCTTACCTTATTCTGCTCACTGATTCTGGCGTAGGTATGTAAGTCGGAGCACTGAGAGGTGCAGCAGGTTCCACATACAATTTCCCTGAGCAAATTGCATTTCCCTTAATATTGCTGGCAAATGCGGTGTAGATGCCTTCATCTTCTGGAAGAACAACAGGTATTCGCAGACTAGCTCTGCCATCTTGCAGAAAGTCCATTTGGTATCTCTCTCCATGTTTGATGCGCTTGCCATCTTTGTACCATGCAATCTGCAAATAATATGCATATTTGAAAAAAATTAGATAAAATAGTTATTGTAGATGATGTATATCTTTATTGTAGTGTGGAGGCATGATGTTTATTTTTTTACCTTGGGTAATGGATAGCCAGACATCTTGCAATGAAAAGTAACACCCATTCCCTCAAGAATTCTATAATTCTTGATTCTTAAATCAAATCCTGCTTCAATAGCTTCAGATTCAGAAATGTCAACTGCCATCTTTTCTTCTCCATCTTCTTCAAGAAGTTCTTCTAATGTAGTCTTTATTATTCTGTATTCAATTTCTTTGATGAGCCTCTCTTCAAAGGAAGAAATATGGAATTCCTATGTAGTAAAAAAGATGACAGTTTGTTAAAAATATATAAATCTTGACAGACAAAAATGCTTTAAGACTATTAGTTTCAGGGGCACCTTGGTCGCTTAGTTGGTTAATCATCCAACTCTTAATTTTGGCTCAGGTCATGATCTCGCGGTTCATGAGATTGAGCCCCATGTGGGACTCTGCGCTGACAGTGCGGAGCCTGCTTGGTATTCTCTCTCTCTCCCTCTCTCTGTGCCCCTTCCCTGCTCATGCACATGCTGTCTTTTAAAATAAGTAAATTAACTTTTTAAAAAAGAGTATTAGTTTCAGAGATAAGGATCCAAGTTTTGGGGGGAAAATCTAGGAAGATTTTTGTTTGTTTTTGTTTTTCAGTGAGAATTATAGGAGTCCCTGTTTTGTTTTCTAATCTGCATTACCATCATCTCTGTCAGTTCATGCTGTGGCATCTTGGGTCAATGACATTCTAAAGGCACAGGTTACTTTGGGATGCTCATTCTACAGATGAAGGGATTTGGGCAGCAGTGGACCTGGTCATTCTAATATTTATCTTTTCCTGCATATATAGAATCCTTATTTCTAAAGCCACATTATGCAGCAGGTCATGAAGGTTAAGGAAACTCATCGGCAGTGAACTTGGAGCTAATAACTATAGCCCAATCCTTACCCCATCACCTGGCAATGAAAATATCAAACAAAAAGAGGGGCACCTTGGAAGGAAAGTGTAATTTATGAGATGATTTGCTTGGTCATTATTCTTATACTCACCTGTTCTTCTATAAAAGTTCTGACCATTACAGTATCTTTGGCCATTTTTTTCCTAATTAAGGCCTGTTCTTTTTCATACTCTTTTTCATAATCAGAGTATAAAAATCCAGGTGCTATTTCTCCAACTTTAGGTTCTTGCACAAATGCAGTCATTTGTGTTTGGTAAAGCATTTCTTGCTGGGACTTCATCAGTGACTCATAATCAGCTAGGAGTTAAAAACAGAAGTTGTTTTAAAGTTTTGACTGAAATTCCAGTATAGTTAACATACAGTGTGATACTACTTTCAGGTGTATACTAAGGTGATTCAACAATTCCTTCTGACATCCAGTGATGGTCAAGACAAGTGCCCTCCTTAATCCCCATCACCTATTCCACCCATCCCCCCAGCCACCTCCCCTTCAGTAACCAGCAGTGTGTTCCACACAGTTAAGAGTCTGTTTCTTGGTTTGTCTCTCTCTCCCTCTCTTTCTCTTTCTCCCCTTTGCTCATTTGTTTTAAGAACATAAGTTAATTTTTAATGTTCTCATGAAAAAGCCTTCATGCCACTTCATTCAGGCAAGCCCTATACTAGAGAAAGTTGATAATCAAAAGCCAGATTTTCTAAATTTTACTCTCAAGGTGCTCAATATCTGTGAGATTGAAATTCAAAAACAAACTTGCCTTGACAAGTCAAAGCAGCCGGTACTGTTGTAGAAAGAATTTTATGTTAGCAGTCAGTTCTTTAGGAACTATCCTGGGGGTCTTCCTAATTTGCCATGTGGCTTTTGGCAATTCATCTATCTTCCTGGGTCTTGAGTGCTCTATCTGCTAAATTAGGATAATATCCTAACTTTCTCTAAGGGGTATTGGGCAGGTCAAATGAGACAAAACATGGGATGGTCGGCTGTAAATGTGAACAATTAAGGGAAAGTAAATGTGACCCACAGATACATTCAGTTTGGCCTGAACGCCATTATGCTTTTTGTCCAATTACTTATGAATCCTGAAAAATCTTGATTTCCAAGTTTTCTTTAAAATACCAGAAACTCTAGGAACATTGAGCCTGGCAGGTATGTGCCTGGTCACAACACAGTGGAGGCAGGGAACGACTGCCCCCTTGAGGCGGGGCATATGCTCTCCAGTTTGCCACTATCTTCCTACCACTCACTGATATTATCTGTCTGGATCTGGAAGGCAGCGAGGTGTGGAGTCTTTGCATCTTTGAAGGCACGATATGCCTAGAAATGGAGGCACCAGAAACTTCGTGCCAGAACCGTGATGTTCAGCACCAGCATGGCTTTTGAGGCCACGTGGTCTAAAACATTTTCTGTATAGCTGAGGCCAAGAGAGGGTAGCGATGGGGACAGAGCCAGAATCAGAACTGGGATATTTTAATAGGTCTTTGATAAACACACAACAGTGCTACTTCCCTGCATTACCATTCCTATCAGGCACATAGGAAGTACTAAGGGCTGCATTTACCTTCTTCCAGCAGGGAGGCAGAGGCAGAAGTCTCGCCATGCTTATTACGAATAACAATAGTGTATTCTCCAGCATCATCGGCAAAAGTCATTGAAATCACCAGTCTGCACTCTCCAGTTTGTTTGTTGTAACTCACTTTGTATCTTTATGGAAATGAACATACATAAAATTCACTCACAAATAACCCTATGTGAATAAACAAACTCTCATGTGGATCTATGGTATAAAATTCAATGATCTTAAACATGAGACCAAGCTCCATATAGAATATAAGATTGCTGAAAATGGAGGAAAGTGCACGGACATAAGTAATGAGGGACAAACAACTTAAACTTTTCATTTTGAATAAGGCTCATATATTCTTTGAAATAAACGATAGAATATAATACCACTAGAATCAACCACATGGAAAGGGCTTCGGTGTTTATGCAAATGATGAGGTCATTTAAACACTTGGGTATTTCTCTTTGTTCAGTATTTTGCTCCTTGTTTCATGTGAAGATCAAATGAATGATCAAAACAATACATTCCTTTAAATATTTCAATTTTAAGCCTCTGGTATACTATATTTCTTCTTATTAAGACATAAGAGGTACATTTTTAGATGATTTGTCTCAAGCTGCAGAAAATTCAAAGCTAAATTTTACATTCAATTATAACAAATTTATTAGCACATATTTTCATGTATAACTTTCTTCTTCATTACATGACCCTTGTTCTTTTCTCTTTTAGTGACTTAATTATTATGCATTTCTGCTGAACGCTGTCTTAGACGCTTTCTAGAAGAACACGTGTATGTGTGTAAAAATCCACATTTTCTCTATTTCACTGGCGCTATACATGAATCAAACTAGAGTATAAAGAAATTTATCTTCTATCCACTTTGGTCACACAGCTTTGTTCCTCGGTGAGACTGTGCAAAAATTTCAAAATAGCTGAAAACATACCCTAAAGTTTCCATAATAAAAGAGCCTACATTTGGGGGATGGTAGGGTAAGTATATCCCACCTCTCTCTAGGCTTCCTTATACATATCATACAAATCACAGAGAACTCTATCAGTCAGCCATCAACATACCTGTATCCCGTGGTGAGAGGGACACCAGATTTTTTCCAGTAGACGTGGGGCTTTGGATTGCCGCCAACCTGACATTCAAACACAACACTCCCACCTTCCACCAGTTTCTGGACCACTGGTTTTGTAATAAAGAAAGGAGCGGCGGGTTCTCCGGGGGCTGCTTGTTCCTCTGTGATGCTGGTATCAGTCATTACCACATCTCTTGACTCTACCAAGCTGGAAAGAGAATTCCCTTAAAATTAGCGTCTGGGCTGTAATTTGCCAATACCAAATCAAAACCATCCTAGAACAAAAGCAGAAGAATGTTTTTACCGTTTCTCTTCCGTGGTAAATTTCTCAGCCACGGTGGTTGTTTCCTTTTCAAACTCTTCTGATGCTGGAAGAAGACAGAAGTCTCTAATTTAAGTCGGGCATTTAGTCTGTTTTGTTAGTGACCTCTGGTTAGCATGACAGTTAAGTTGACCCCTTAATCTAGCCCCAGTTCCCACAGAGGACACCATTATAGGGTGTGCAGAAACCGTATTGTGGAAAGAAATGTCGGCTGAGAGTAAAATGGCAGGTACAGACGGGTGGTGGGAGTGTGGCCACAAACCTTGCACAGCTAGATAGCAGGATGTGCTGACGGTCCCAGCCTCATTCACAGCACTGCAAGTAAATCGACCGCTGTCTTCTGCAAAGGCTTCTCGGATCATAAGACGAGCGATTCCACTCTGGAAGGTTATCTGGAAATCAATGGAACTTTCTATTTGGTAGTCTTCCCTGTACCATGTCACTTTTGGGGATGGGTATCCAGAGATGTGGCACTCCAAGGTGACGGATTCACCTTCTATAACAGTCACGTTTTTTAAGCCCTGAGGAGAGAAGAAAAAGGAAATACTGATAACATGTACATATTCATTAATCATCTCTATAAATTATAACAAGTGTCAGGGTTTGCACATTCTAATGGCCCTAAAATGTTTTCAAAGGTCAAGACTGTAGAAATATTAGTAAAGAGACTCCCCTGAAAAGTTATTTCCTAACTTGAAATACATGTAAGGTATTTCCAAGTTCATAAGGCAGAACTATATTAACACCATTTAATGGGACAACTCCGTACCCTCTGTCATTCTCACATATTTAAATCCCAACGGGACGTAAAGGCTCAGTGGCAAATGCTGCCCCTTCACCAAGCTTTCCATGCTATCTCCAACTGGAAGTACTCTATTCTTCCTCTGTTGGGGTGCTTATCACCGTCTAGATTTTGCCTATTTATGTACATTTTCCTTAATAGTAAGGCTAAAAATTCAAAGAGGGCTGGATTAGTCTTCACATCTCCATAACGCTCCCAGTAATCCCTTAGACCTAATAGAAGCTCAATAAGCCTACAGACTATGTGACCGATCGTTGTCTCACAGAATTCCCCCTTTTCTTGCCAAATAGTGTGCCATCTTAAAATTAGCATTTGTGAACTCACTAATGCTGTTTTCCAGTTGAAGAAACTGATCTTTGCATACATGAAAATATCTGACCAGATATGTGTATGGTCCAACACAATCAATTTCATCACTCACCGAGACCAAAGTTGGTGGAGTAACAGGGATTTCAACAGGTGCAGGTACTCTTGCTGTTTCTGTTACCTACAAATTTTACAAAGGATGTTACAAAAATGCCCGTGGCATAAGGGGCAATCTCATCAACTCTTAACCCATGCAAAATTATAAAAATAATTTGAGGAAAAAGAACTCTGACCCACACCAGACTCAATAAAATTACGTTGGAGCACAGTAAAGGAAAGGTAGGATGCCTGGCTGAGTACTACTGCAGCACAAACTGGCCGTGCGTCTGACCCTGCTCAAGAGGAATGGGTCAAGAGATAGTGTGCGATCCAGTGACTGACCTTGGCTTCACGCTCATGCAGTACTTTGAAGCGCTCTTCATGGACTGCGCCACCAGTGATGCTCACCCCTACCTCCTTTTTCACTTCAACGCCAGCTTGACTCTTGTAAGTGTCTGGCGTGTCGGCGAAAGGGAACTGCGGAGAGGGGGTGGGTTCTGCTCTCACTCTCGCCTCGGCAGGCTTCACAGTGGGTGCCTTCACCGACTTGGTGATCTTCTGAGCAGAAGACGTGGCTGACAACTCTTTCTGTAATGTGGCGATAGCGCTACCGGCTATCGATGCCTAAATGGAAAGGGAACAATCTGTGTCATGGTTCAGAAGTACGTGGCTACTATCACTCATTCTGTGGTGGGTAGGAGTCTATGTTCTATATGGTCTGTCTTTCAATGCTCTCATTCTCACTTTTACGGTTAATGGAAAGTCAGTTAGGGATGAGCTGGTTATAAAGCTCATTGTCATTCCTGCCAGTTTATAAAATATGTTTGAAAATATTTTTCTTGGGGCGCCTGGGTGGCTCAGTTGGTTAAGCATCCAACTTCGGCTCAGGTCATGATCTCGCGGTTAGTGAGTTCGAGCCCCGTTTTGGGCTCTGTGCTGACAGCTCAGAGCTTGGATCCTGCTTCAGATTCTGGGTCTCCCTCTCTCTCTCTGCCCCTCCCCCACCCCCCTCATACTCTGTCTCTCTCTCAAAAATAAAATAAACAGTAAAAAAATGGAAAATATTTTTCTTAGAGAGTTGTATTTAGAGCTCCTTATTTTATTCTCTCATCATAAAGGGACAATGGAGCTTCTAAAGTTCAGTGACCAATTTTCACTTAACCATCCTGAAAATACTACAGTGGGAAATTCAGAATCAGGAAATTATTAAAATATTTGGTAAATTCCTAAGAACTACTTGACAATAGTTTAAAATTGTAAAGTTTCAGCCTCAGGTCTGTGTGGACGGTAAAAACAGAGACATTACAAAAATATTTGAAAGGCTATCTCACTCTTTTTATTCTGTCACTGTCTATGGTCATCTGATTTCAATAGTGATTTGGGGCTATTCCAAATATAGGTATTAAACGGACTTTAAAATGCTGTGAAGGCACATAAGATTTGCATTCTACGTCTTAGATGTGCATAAGAGGAACAGAGACTAATATTAAGGGTTATTATGTGCTGTCAACTTGCTACCATTTTCGCATGCATTAACTTGCCCCCGATGACAGAGCTAATAGGAGCAGAGCTAGGACACGAATCCAAGACTGTGTGATTGATTCCACAATCCACCCCCACTACCACACAATCCTACCTCTCTCCATCTTGTTATGTTGCGTATGTGGACATATGATTTCTCAGTGACTGTTATATTGAATATAGGATTTCTCAATGTCTGATTTTTATATTGATACACATTCACAGCTAAGTTACTGTGAAATGTTTCACAGCATAAGGAAAATGAAACTGTACAATGCACCATCTTTTACAAAATGTGAAACTGAGAGAAGCCTGTACAGATTTGTGTCTTCTCAGAGGTATGGGATAACCACCTCGGCTACTGTGTGCTCACCCTGCTCGGCAAGTTTCAGAAGCCAAACTCCAGGGGCTTGAGAGTCTCTTATGAACGCAAACAGACATCACCAGCAAGAGGCCCACATTGGCCTCCACCAAAGATACTGTACATCGCACATTAGGTATGTACAGAACCTCTGAGCCAGACACTTCTTTGGCATGCTCTTTAACTTCTTACCTCATATCCGTGTTCCGTCTTAGGAACAGAAATTTTTGAAACAGTAAAGTGAGGGCTTGCTGTGCGGGGGCGTTTATCCACATGGACTAATCTTTCAGTTGTTAGATCTGTAGTTTTCTTGATCTGCATTGAAATGAGACTCAATGACACCACTGTCCACCAGACGACCACAGCAGTTAAAATTGCTTTCCCATAAATAGGGTAAAAATCTAGGGGTACAGACTCACCTGTGATGAAATGTGCATTCCCATTTGATCAGTAGTTGTGATATGAGTCTCAGAAGGAGCTTGGATTACTCTAGGCTTGACTGCTTTAGGGACAACGTGGGGTTCCGAGGCTGGACGCTGGGGACGCTCAACAACCTTTGTGGCAGAAATGTGCTCCTTATAGCCATACTCCAAAGTGGTCTGCTGAGCGTACGATTCTTTAGGACGCTCAGGCTCCCTGGGCTCTCTGACACGGGCCTGGTCCACTGCAGCAACAACCGTTGCTACAGCTTCCGCCTTTTTCCCAACGTCCACCTGGAGACAAGGTTTCCGGAATTAATACACAGTAACACCAAGTCAAGCTGGGACATGTTCTCCAAGGATAGTCATTAGGAACAGACAAATGCCTAAAGGTGTGGTAGGCCGATGGCACCTGTGTTATATGGCTGTTAATGTCTCCAGAAATGTAACTCGCAGATACATTTAGGAACTTATTTCATTGATTATTATAATGTAATGGGCATCTAGTTAGATACACTCTATATACACCTGTTTAATTAGACAAGACATTAAATCACACAGACACCACATGGGACAACACAGTATGGATACAAAATAGTAAGGAGATTTTGAGTTTTTCTAGGATTTTGTCTGAGGCAGTTAATTAGCACTTGGGAAATCAGAATTTGGGGGATGGTTATCTTCATTGATTATTTTTATTAGCCTGTCAATCATTTAGTCTAGTGTTGTTGCAAAGACAGTAATGATAAAAATACACTCAAAACCATCATAGACCCATCCAGAAAAATCAGTTGCTACAGAGTTGTACGATTGCGTGCAAATCTGAGATAATATGAAAGCTCATGGAACATAGGGAGCATATTAATTTTCTTATGATTCCCTAGGGATAAGAATTTTTAATCTATTAGGAAATATCTTTCTTAAAAAAACACAAGTGAAGAGACTGTGATTAAAATGAAAGTGTTAATAATATTTGGATTCAAGAGAACCACCTTTTGCAGTAAAGTTCAATTTGCTTTGGTTATGACTGGGAGATAAGTGCAGAAAAAACCAGAAATGTTGTTTTCTCATTTCCATGAATCTGATTAACATAAATGAAAACAGTCTGCAGAGGTGTTTCTCTTTTAAAGAAAGAAAACTAGCTGATATGACTTACAAATTAGGAGTCTATGCAATGCTTGGAAATAGCAAATCCTAAAAATCACATCGCTGTGTCCATCACTGCTCTTTAAAAGTAATGCTGGAATAGTTTATTAATGTCCATTTTTCTTTTCTGCTGCCGTGAAAAGAATCTAGATCACAGCTGAAATGTTCTTCAAGGATGCTACCTGTGTATCTGTTAAAATTGTTCTCTCAATCATTTAAGATAGAAATGAGGGTTTTTTTTTTCTGAGATGAAATTGGGCCTTTAGCGATCAAGGGCTTCATTCAGTGCCTCCTTCCAGTAAGCCACAAACACCCTAATCTGCCTTGAAGGATTGCAAACGCCATTTTCACTTTACCATTGCATCTTAGAAGAAGCTGTAAAATATACGTGAGGCTTAGGTGTGTTTTCATCTGGCCTTCTTTTTTAAAACATATAGGCCATTAGTTGATTTTAATTTTATAGATGCTTCAAAATGTTATCTGTCTCTGACAGATAACAGAAATATATTTAACATCTATCATGTATATTTAATGTAGACTAAAGATTCAAATGAGATATAATGTAAATGTAATAATTCTATAAGTGGTATCTTAAGTATATATACACTTTCAATGTATATGAAGTCTGATATGCCATTCTACATATGTGTACACACATTTAAGATAGATCACTTTGTTTGTAAAGTGACGTTTATATTATATCTCATTTGAATCTTTCAACCAGTCTATGAGGTAACCAGGTTGAGTTTTATTTTAACAGTGAGAAAACTCAGGCTCAAAGAAATGATCATTTGCCGACCAAAATGTACAAATATGCAAATCTTGTTCTGAATTTAAAACTTATGCAAAAAAAAAAAAAAGAATCTTGATTATGGGTAGGATATTTCAAATTGGGGGAGCATCTATGTATTTTTCCCTGAGTTAATGCATATCAAGTCCACATACAGCTATTGTTTCATAGACAACCACAGGCGTGTTTACTTTGGTTCAATTTACTTGTCCTCTACGCTGGTACCACTTTTACTTCTTAGTGGACTCTAAGCTCTCTCATATTTTTGGAACCTAGATCAGCAGGAAGAAGAATTGGAGTAGGAGACCCCAATTCAGAGCAGTTAAACACTGAGAACTAATTTAGGCAAAGCAAAGAAGAGTGTTACCTAATCTGGCTCTTCACATCTAGAAATGCTAACTGTTGCACTGGAGGAACTGGACAGGGTCTAATCAGCTCTAATGTTTATTGACCACTTCAGCGATTAAATGAAACACTAGGAACACAACGACTCATGCTGGATGAAAAGTTATGGGTGCTGGTGATAAAATGGGATGAAGCAATGCTTTTCACCTCCACAGCATCAGTTTTCATCTCCTCATGAAAAAGATGGATTTGTTCTTGCTTAATAGCAAATCCTTCTCTAGTCCTTGGCAGTGTGGCTGGTTCAGTAGATTTTGCAGTGGTAACTACTACTTTGGGTACAGATATTTTCTCAGCTTCCATTCTTAGCTAATTTTTAACAACAAAAATAAGACAGTCAAATTTATGTGATTCAGAACAAACAAAAATTTAAATACAATCTCTCATGAAGTATGTTACGTATTAGAATCTCCATTACCAATGAGATTTCTGAAAGGCTGATATGCCAGTCAATATCCTACTTGGTTAAGTGTTTGGAAAGTTGACCTTCAATCATGCCTTAGGAGAAAACCCAAAAATGTAGAGACAGAAAACAACACTGAGAGAAATATAGACAGGACTCAGCCATGACACTAAAGAAATTGAGTTGCTCATTTCCAAATGATATTGACAACAAGGAATAAAATTAGGTAAATAGCTTATTTAGGGTAAATGACAGAATCATAGGAAGTTGGTTAATTCATGGAGATTCATAACTACAAATAAATGCTACAAATAAAGTTTTTCATGGCTAATGTGCATTCTAGTTGGAGGATTCCTTCGCTAGACTTGATACTGCATCTTGTTAGCATTAGCAGTAGTATGGCGGGCTTTATAATTTTCTCATCTGGTATTTACAGAAAGAAAAAAGATAACCTTTCACCTGAAAAAAACTGATGGGTGATTTCCTGAAATAAGTCCATACTTTACGAAGTAATATATTGAATTCACGACCCCTCAAACCACACATATTCATGACAGTAAGTAAGATTCATCACTTACTCATACTTTTTTCTTTAATATTCACAGGATATCTTAAAATCAGCCTGCATGCAATTTTAATCAACTTCCAGAGAACTTATAGATGTTAATAATAAAAAACATGGAAAATAATAGTGAGGAGATCAGTGGGAGAGGAATATGTAGTAATATTAACATAATAATTTGGTTTTTTAGTTTCCAATTGTTTAATCATCTAAACAATGAATTCGGTTAATAGTGTCTCATACAGAAGAAACTCTTGAGATTGGGTATTAATGTATTATCAAAGAGGGGACTTCACACTTGGAATAGCAAGCGTCACCTTTCCATGAGTAACTTGGATTTGTTCTTGTCTACTGGCCACTCCTTCTCTAGTTCTCAGTATTGTTTCTTGTTCTTGGGCTTTACCAGTAGCAACTGCTATTGTAGATAAGGCAGTTTTCTCAGCTTCCTTTCTCATCTGATTATTACAGTAAAATCAAAGTGTCAATTGCACAGGGCTTTAGACACACATGGTATGACCCTTCCCCCCCTCCTAGTGGGGATGCAAGATGAAGTTATTCGGGGTTAACTACACAAAAGAAGTTACTTGACAATGTTTGCATATATGGACTGGGAGTCACAAAATTTAGAAATGTTAAATAAAAAAACCCACAAAAATCTCTCCATTTGATTCTATATATTGCTTTTTAAGAATCAGGCTAAAAATGCTAACTTTCATGCAAAGAATAATGGTTGAATAAAATGAGTTATCAATGTTACAGATGGATGAAAATCAAATGTACAGATAAAATTAATGGTAAGCAGTCACACATTTACCATTGTGCTTTTAGTCTGGGATTCAGAAAGGAAAATACAGACTACCAATTCATAGAACATCATAGTTAACGGTTTACTAGAAATTAGTTTAAAGATAAATTTTTCCCATCTCAAATATCTGTATTCACCTTTTCCTGAGTTATTTGAACTTGCTCTCTTTTGGTAGTGATGCCTTCTCTAGTTCTTGAAACTACATCTTGTTCTTTGATTTTGGGTGTGGCAACTATGACTTTAGGCACCACTGTTTTCCTAGTTTCTTTCATTATCTGGTCATATGATAAAAAGAAATGTGAGAAAATGGTCATTAAATTTCATACAGCCTCTAATAAAAGAACCTGAAGTCAAAACTGAGAAAGGAAGCAAATGTCTTCCTGTTCCCGGACATTTTCATCATGCTTAAACACATAATGTGAGTTACTTTGATCTTCCTTACTGTTTTATTACATAACAATATCAAAATGAGTGCAGTCTAAAAGAAAAACTTGTGATCAGCAACAAAAGAATAAAGGATGCACTTCTCTTTCCCACATTTGTCTTACTATAATCCACGAGAAATTCCATTAGAGTCAAAAGCAACACATACTTTTACATTTTATCAATTGACTTGAAAACTGGAATCTACGGCAATAGGAAGATATTAAAGTGAATTATCATATCATGTTAGTAACAACCCCAAGAAAGTTTGAAAGTTAGGAATGAAAAGTGGCAGTGAAAGCTGGAGAGGTGGCAAAGGGTTCGTGACAGATTCTGAGGGAGTTTTCTATTTGAGCTATAAAGAGAGGGGGTGAAAAAGTGATGATTAAGACCCATGATGACAATGGAGGCAGCCTGCACATGAAGTGATGAAGAGTGAATTTCACACCAGCAGGAAGTCATCACCTTTTCATGAGTCATGTGCATTTGATCATGTTGTGTGGCAACTTCTTCTTGAGCTCCCAGGATTGTTTCTAGTTTTGTGGACTCTGCAGTGGCAACTACCACCATGGATGCGGCAGCTGTCACGGCTTTCTGTTTTATCTGATTTTCAGAGTAAAATAAGGGTTTGAGTTTCAACAGGCACAAAAGAAATGGCAAGATACCCTTGCAACATCAGAAGAATACAAAATGATTAGCTCTGAGAAAGAATCACATTTCCATTTTAAGGGCCAACACTTAATGGTTTAAAACACAGACTTTTGTTTTCCTGAAAAATAGTCTATAGGCTTCTTTTCTGCCCACCTGCTCCTTAGCAGATTGTCCTAGAAACTGAAAAGTTCTCATCTCTGGGACATGTTGACACTCTAGGACACCCAATGAGTGGCCACGGGCAAATGGCTGGAAAACTACGGTCAGGCTGAACTTGCCAGTAAGTGGCATCGCAATGGCAACAGGCATTTCTATGCTCTTGATTATGCCAAGTAGAGTTCTTGGGCATTCAAAGTCTCTCACTCACTATAAGGGGATGGAAATTCATTCAATAGCCTCTGGCCAGCCTCCAAAGTATATAATGTTCTCAGCTAGACCTTTGTAAAAAGTAGCTCTGGGATCAGCAAAGAACTTGAGATCAAGATAGGTGAGTGCAGGCACCCTCCTGAACATGAAAGAATTAAAAATAGATGCTTCTTTCCTGACACGTTAAGGTTTGATGTCACATGTGGAAGAGAAGTGGACTTTAGTGACACAGGCTGTTCTCACGTGGCTGTATGGCACCAAAGCAGCAAAAGCTTTAAAGCATTTTCTTGAAGAAGTACCAGTCAACCCTGATGTCCAACATTTCCTCACTCTCCCTTGATATTTACATGGGAGTGTTCATGGCTGGTGTGTGTGTGTACACAACATGTCTTACAACCTAAGCGACTGAGGGCTCAGGCTATCCATTAAAAAACTGTACTGGGGGTAACTTGATTGGGGTGATATCTATCTTACACTTAAATATGCGCCAGAGGGATGCCTGGGTGACTTGGTTGGTTAAGCATCAGACTTTGGCTCAAGTCATGATCTCATGGTTTGTGAATTTGAGCCCCACATCCGCATCAGGTTTGCTGCTGTCAGCACGGAGCCTGCTTTAGATCCTCTGTCCCCTTTTCTCTCTGTCCCTCCCCATTTGAACTCTCTCTCTCTCTCTCTCTCAAAAAATAAACATTTCAAATAAGTAAAAAGTTATGCCCTAGAAATGTCATAGATGTGCCCCCAAACTGTTCTAGTAGACAATCTCCCCAAAATGGATCAATTGAGTGAAAAACTGCAATGAAAACAGAATTTCCATCATGAAAGAGTTTCCGTACTAGACAGAGAAACAACAAAAAGAAATACACACACAGGACTCCTCCATTTAGAGTTTCTGGTCATAGGGCACAGGCAGCTGGCTAGAATGCATTATTTGTCCATGAATTACAATGTAATGACAAAACTGGACTTACTGTTTCTTGAGTTACTTGTTTTTGTTCTTGCTTTGTAGTAATTTGTCCAGTTACTCTAGTTTCTTGTTCTTTGGCTTTGGTTGTAGAAATTACTACTTTTGGTACAAACGCTTTTTCAGTTTCTTTTCTTATCTGAAATCAATGATCAGAACAAACACTTATTGTCTCCTGATCTCGAATGGAAGTGACATAATGTTTATAAAATAGAAATTTGAAGAAAGGAGTAAAATCTTCTTTTTCTGGACAGATCACTAAATAAATTATCTCATTTGCCTCAATAGGACCACACTCCTTCTCTGCCTCAACCATAATTTATGCTGCTCAGGGGAAAAAAGGTTGATTTCAACACCATTATCTGAATTGGAGAGTTGTCTTCTTTGAAAAGACTTTCAATTTTTACTAATGGATATATGGCAATACTATTCTATGCCACTTCTGTCATCTAAAGGTTGATCTTAAAGAATAGGATATTAGAATGAAAGGCCTTAGAATTTGTCCGACCCTTTTATTTTATATATGAGAAATCAAGTATGGACAATTTACAATCTGCATTCATATGTTATTTTTGCTTTGAAAACTTTCTTAATTATGATGGTTTGGAATATATCAAGACTTACTTTTCTAAAACTGAGACATTACAGGGAGAAAGTTTTACACATATCTTGGGCAAGATGTTTTCCAAATCCTTAACCTTCCAAAGGAGGCTGTTTGGATCCGGATGCCTAAGGTGTGTGTGTGGGAGCGGGGAAGCAGTTTTCCCCTTTTGCCTCTTTGCCGTTCTCAGACATTATCCCTGGCGTTCAGGATCTCAGGGTTTAAAGGAGACGTGAAAGTTCATCTTCACAAGATGCCCAGGTGGCTCAGCTGATTAAGTGTCTGACTCTTGATTTCAGCTTGGGTCATGAGCTCACGGTTTGTGAGTTCCAGCCCTGCATAGGGCTCTGTGCTGACAATGTGGAACCTGCTTGGGGTTCTTTCTCTCTCTCTCTCTCTCTCTCTCTCTCTCTCTGCCCCTCCCTACTCATGCTGTCTCTCTCTTTCTCAAAATAAATGAATAAATAAGCTTTAAAGGAAAAAAAAAAAAAGAAAGTCATCTTCTCAAACCACCCAGCTGGCTCCGCTGGCTGAAAGCCTCACCAATTGTTTTTTTAAAAAAAATGTATTTTCACCTGTTCGTGAGTTACGTGCACCTGCTCTTGTTTTGTCGTAATTACTTCTCTGGTTCTTGATTTTAATTCTTGCTCCTTGGCTTTATCGGCAGCCACTACTACCTTAGTTACAGCAGTCTTCTTCTCTGCCTCCTTTTTAATCTGATTTTCAGAAGAGAAAGGAAGGAAATAGTTTCATGCACCTTATATAAAAACTTACAATAATAAATCAGGATAAAGACATAAACGTCACACAAGAGAGGATAAGGAGGAAAGCTAGAGTGATTTTAAACTACATAAAAAAAATCTATTCAAATAGGAGGTGGGAAATTATCCTCGA
Source organism: Panthera leo (assembly GCF_018350215.1). Lineage (NCBI taxonomy): Eukaryota > Metazoa > Chordata > Mammalia > Carnivora > Felidae > Panthera > Panthera leo. The sequence continues at coordinate 165,853,630 of NC_056686.1, forward strand.
TTTATAACACTTTTCAGCCATGAATCACATGTCACATTTGAGGTAAGTAAAAGCAAAGGTCTCTTGGGAAGGCTTAGAGAAAGGTAATGTTTGCCCTGCAATAGTGGTTTCTGTGCCTGGCTCTGCAACTGAACTCTGGATTGACCGGTCCAGAACTAGAGAAATGAATGCGCATACACTCCTCTTTGTTTGGTTGACTTTTTGGGCCACTCTTTGCCTGTCTTGACCCAGGACCACTTTGATACTTTGAATTCCTTCTCTGGCCTCCTGTACTAACTCTCTGATGGCTAACTCCTGTGTGTTTTCCTGCTGGACACGGACTAGGTAGTCAGGTAACTTCTCTCTCGAACACCCTGGGTATCTCAGGCCATCCGTTGCTCAGAGTGTCCTAGAAACCCGGGCCACATTGGGCTCAGGGCTGTCCTCAAAATGACTGGAGCACTGGTTTGCCATGGGATCGCTGCATGCAAAGCTCGTTCTGGCTGGCCACATGCATACCTGTTCTTGAGCAGGTTGGATGTGCGTGGCAGTCGTGGTTGTCCTCTGAGCAGTCTGCTCTACAGCGCTGATGACTGGTTCTCTCACTCTGGCCATATCAACAGCAGCAACGACGGTCGCAACAGCTGCACTTTTGTCAGTTTCTTGTTTCACCTGGATTGGAAATGACCAAGTCCCTTTTTAAAATGACATGCCCAGCAGCAAATACAAGAGTGCAATGGAAATGAGCAGCTCTAGTAAAGCATTCACGGGACAAGCATTTGTCATTGCCAAGAGATATAGGGCGTGTACCGTTAAACCCCGTATTTTATAAAAACCTGACAGATTAGAGCCTTCATCCCCATTAAAAATGATTTCACAAAGCACGAGCCAGATTTGGTCTTTAGTTTCTGTTATGTTCCCACGTGCATATGCATTTCCCCTCCAACCTCCAGAGACGGGGCTTCGTGGCAGGGTTCTGGCTGGAGAAAGCAGCCATGAAAGGAAACAGGACAGCTCTGACAGTACCTCTGCAGCACCAGTAGCCACAGCCCCGGCCGCGAACGCAGCACTGGCCGACACGCCGGCAGCAGCTCCCGCTCCTCCGCTGATGGTCACTTGCTCCTGGATCCCGTATCTCCCTTCCCATCTCTCTTCTGTTCTGATCTGGGTGGCGCTTGTCACCGTGGTTTCTCTCATCTCAGCCTCGGACGAAGCCACATAGCCCTCTTGCTTCCAAGGGGGAGGCACTTCGGGGCCTGTGGCCGTGCTGGGTGTTGGAGTCTTCCGCATGAGTAATGGAGACCTAACAGATCGGATGGGAGACGTGGAGATCCTCCCGGCCGGAGACACGGACCTGAAAACCCAAGGGCAGAGGTCAAGAATGCCAAGACGGAGAACTCCTCCTCGGGTCATCAGATTTGAATAATGGAAGGAAAATCTGGAAGTGTTTAAGGCAGAGTTTAAAAACCTGTGCCTCAATAACCGATTCAGAGGCTAACAATGTACTTGATTGAAAGTAATGTGTTTTAAATCTCAGTAAGCCTTAATCTTATCTTCTGTAATTCCGTAAGAGAATCAGACTGAATTCTAAGCTAAAGAATTCTGTGCCCTGCCCCACCTTCTCACCATTTAAAAAAAGTCACGGCAGCAGGAGGTCTTGAAAGACAGCCAAAGAAAGGACATGGTGAATATGGTAATCATAGCTCTCAATTTCTTTGCACTCTGAATTCTGGTGAGTGAGGGCATGTCAGACAGGTGTTGAACAAAGAAAGGTGTCTGTAATCAAAATGCTTGTGCAATTAATTCTAGGCTAAATACGTTACACCTTTCCTCATGGCTTTCACATGCCCACAGACTCTGTGAAGCTCCAGGCCAGGAGGAAGCATTCTTGGTACTTGGCTTTACAGAGCTTTTTAGGGCGTAGGCTGTGCAATGCACTGTGAAAACTGCCATTCTGGTCAAAACGTGTTGTGAACCGCTCTTCTTAATTTTCTCTGTGTTTACCTTCAGGCTCATTTTGTCGGACTCTGGACTTCTTTTAACATCCATGTAGCTACTGTGGTAACTGGCTATTTTGAAATCCAAGGATCCCACAGCGTTATTATTATTATTAAATTGATAAAGTGCTTCTTCCAAAATAGTTTTCATTGTTTTTTTTGTGTGTATATCCAAAGTGCAATAGCATCATTTGAAGAATCTAGGTGTAAATCCTGGCATTTACGGCCAAAAAAGACAGTCCCTGGTCTTCAGCAGTAATTCGAGGGGTTGACCAATTATTTTAAGACAGTTTTCATAATTTAATTCTTGATCAATTCTTAATTTTTCCCTCTAGGTGGCAGTATTGCCTTATCATTGAATTATAACTACTACCCATAGAAAAATGTTTATAAAAGCTCTCTGGCATTAAATGAAATGACTATTCTAATTAAGGTTGAAGATACAGCTGATATCTGCTCTAAATTACAGAGTAACTTAATAGTACACTAAAATATTAAACAGTTTCATGAGGAAATGTTTAGTCATTTTCCTGAAGAAGGGTTTTTCTTGGTGAAAATCAATTTACATTTTATAAATGAAGTTGTAATCAACTAAAGGGAAACCCAGGGGGACATGTCCCTATTTTAAAAGTGACTGCATTAGAAATATAACAAAGACAAGTTTAGAATAATGAGGGTCTACACCAACTGATGAAAAGCAAAGTGACATGTACTTCCAAGTTTCAACCTGTGCCTTACTCTTGCTGTTCACCATAAAGTGGGCTTATTTCAAAAAGAGTTAAAGACATGATTAGCAAGACTTGAGTGATTAGCAGCAGGCTGCAGGTAAGCCCATAACTGTGGAAAATCAATGTAATTTGTGTCATTATAGGAAAGTGCTTATTTTTGCTCTTACAATAAAAAGTCATCACCTGGTCACAGCTAGATACGTGTACCTTATTCAACAAAATATGTTTGCCTTACTCTACGACAAAAATCAAGATTAAACCATTAGGCATTTTAGGAAGGAGTCTATCTTGGATAACCATTATTTGCTCCACAAATTGCTATTTTTATTTCTTATTTGAAAGCAAATTTCAGGGACCAAGTAATGGGGATTGTTATTAATGAACTGCCAGAACTGCTAAGACAGTCAAAACGCTCCATGGAATCAGGAAAGCTCTGTAATTTTCAATGACCCTTAGGCTTGGATTAAAAATATAGTGAGGTTGTTATCTCCCTCAGATATTCACATTTGGCCTGTCTTGTGATTTCATGGTGTGCAAACTCAGAGCTAGCCTGAGACAGAACACTTTATTTATTTGATAGTCAGACATATTTTTAAAACTCAGCTTTTTGTTCAAGGCTTCATATTAGTGTTTGTCAGAACCATTAATTTTCAAAGTGGCCAATATAATAAAATTTGGAAAATATCTAGCATTTTTCATATATTTGTTGGACATGTACATTGTCTCCTGTGTGAAATGCTTGCCTTCTGTTCATTTTTTCCCATTTGTGTTGCTTATTTATTTCCTTTAAAAATTAATTTGTGGGGAGGGTGCCTGGGTGGCTCAGTCAGTTAAGTATCCAACTTTGGCTGAGGTCATGACCTTTGGCTGAGGTTCATAGGTTCCAGCCCGAGTGGAGTCTGCACTGTCAGTGTGGAGCCTGCTGGGGATTCTCTCCCTCTTTCTCTGCCCCTCCCCCACTCACACTTTCTCTCAAAATAAATAAACTTAAAAAAATAATTTGTGGAAGCTTTTTAATGCATTTGGCACTTAGTCATTTGTCGTAAGTATTGCAAACATGCCCCCCCTAGATCTACTGCTTGCATTTTGCTTCTATACGGGATCTTATCGAGCATCAACATATATAGTTGTTTAAGTTATGCACTGTTTCTGGCTTGTACCATTCATATTGTAGCTATAGTATATTTGATACAATACTTTTATGGCAGAGGCAATGAAATATCTTGAGGAAGAGGCACTTCTAAAATATTTTCGCAAATGCACTGCTTGGCTTAGCAATGACCTTACTTTTGCCATACATACATTTTTATTTTTGTATAATTGAATCTCTAAATCTATTTTTAAAAGCTCTCCCCTACAAATGTTTCCCCAAATACTCTCATTTTTTTTAGTTTTTATTTTTTAATTTAGCTTTTTAGTCAGGCTGAGATTTATTTTGTACATGGTTTGAGGTAGAGATTAATATTTGTTTTCTTCCAAATGGATGGCTAATCAGGCCAGCACTCTTTATCAAGTAAAATACCCTTTCCCCCACTGACCTGAAAAGTCAGTTTGATTAAAAATGGAATTTCCAGATACTTGAATCTATTTCTAGATGTTTTGTTTTGCTTCCCTAATATGTTTTTTATTCACCTACCAATACCATACTGTTTTGATTTCAGTAACTCAAATAAGTTTGAAAATTTTTAGGTCAGCTATCTGGCTATTTTCCTTTTAAAATTTTTCTTGGCAGGGGAGTTTTCTCTACATTAAAAAAAGTCATAGGGGTGTCTAGGTGGCTCAGTTGGTTAAGTGCCCGACTCAGTTTTGGCTCAGGTCATGATCTCACGGTTGGTGAGTTTGAGCTCTGTGCTGACAGCATGGAGCCTGCTTGGGATTCTCTCTCTCTCTCTCTCTCTCTCTCTCTCTCTCTCTTTCTCTCTCTCTGCCCCTCCCCTGCTCATGCTCTCTCTCAAAATAAATAAATAAATATGAAAAAAAAATTTTAATCATATAAATTGGCTAAGAACACTCTTCTAATTCACTCCAAACTGTGTACATTTTTCTGATCATCATATTAAAAACTTCAGCAGGTTAAGCCAAGTTCCAAAGTTTCAAATTTGTTATGGATAATTTACACTTGATTATATAATTTCTGAGCCCTGATGATACATGCTCACTTTCTAAAATACTTCCATATTAACTAAGCATAGAAACCGATTTTATTTTCCACATAAAATGACATAAACATGCACAATATTTAGAAGACTTTACTTATTACCAGAGCATAAGAACATTTGTATAATTATTTTCTATTTACAAGGAACCTTTAATTATCTCACTGGATCTTCACAACACACCTTGAGATCTTTCTTGTCGTGATTTTCTTTAATTTATAAATGGTATGACTAAGACCTTAAGCAAATTATTTAATTTCTTTGGCTCCACTCAACTTGCCTAACTATAAAATTAGGAATGATAATTCGTAGAGGTTGCTACGACTATTTAATGAGATAATATGTATAGAATGCCAACCAAATGTCTGATTGAGAGAAAGCGGTCAATATACAGTAGTGACTATGTCAGGTTGATTGAACATCGGGCTTCCAACCCTAAATTCTGTGCTCTTTTTATTTTGCTGCTTTCTCTTGGCCCCTAATGCAGATATTTGTTAAATGGAATACAAATAGGAATTCAGAAATGGGGTTTATAAAGTCTTCCAATTTACCTGTGGACAGTGAGGATTTGTGAAAATCGTATTCAGCACCTTTCGGCTTACCTCCTTTATCACGTGCTACGTTTTTTATTGCTTCCTTCTATTTCTCTTCTTGCTGGATGAAACCTAATTGAAAAATGCATAGTGACTTGCTCTCCTTTGAAAGGCTTTACCTGACAGGAGATGGGGTTGGTGCCCGCACATGTCTGACCGGGGAAGGAGAGTGTCTGATGGGCGATGGGGACTGCTGTCGAGCCAGCTGTGCTTTGGCAGCAATGGAGGGTGGTGTGGGAGACCTTGACTTTGGCTTAGGAGGGATCCTGGGAGGTGTTTTATGTGGCAGCTGTTGCCCAGCGGCACCATCTATGACCATCTCAACTGTTGCAATTGATCTGGCATCAAAGTGGGCTTCAATCTTCTGTAAAAGAAGAAAACAAAGCCCACGTTGAGGAGGAATAGTTGGTGAAGCCACAATCTGAAATCGGTTTGAAAACCGATAGTATAGAAAAGTACCTTTTCAGTTCGGGTCTGTCTTGTTTCTGAAATCTGAGCAGTCGAAACAATTGTCTTTGTCTTTTTAGCGGGTACTACTTCTTCACCTGTCAGAAGGGAAAGACAGGTGTTTAGCAGGGCGACCCATTTCTAAAGAGATTATGTTAATTCTGTCTATGAAGTCAGTAACATTTTCTAGGTATTTTGATGGAGAAAAATGCATAAGGTTTTGGATTTTGCATTAATATACATCAGGTTTTAAAATACAATATGTTCATTATTGGGTAAGAATTTACTTAGAACCGTATTTTTTCACATCCATTATTGGTCAACAATTTGAAAACACAGATGACTCAGCTGAGAGACTTTCTAGCTTCTAATGGGCTTAGTAAACACAGATTGCTTCAATGATTATGAGCTCCTGCTTGGAATCTCAGAGACTTTTCACCCATGCTGAAAAGCCTGCTTTTCTGCTCGCAGGTTCCCCAAAGCCTTCGAGGGGAGCCAGGACGGCCTCTGGCTCCACTTCCTCCTAGATCAGCACTCTCTCCTCCCTGTTAGTCTCCAGCACGCACCTTGAACCAGTAATTCGGCAGTGGAAGTAGCTCTTCCAACGCTATTGGTGGCATTTACTGAATAGGTCCCGGAGTCTTCGGGGTATGCTTCTGCAATCAGTAAGCTGTAGAGGTCGCCTTCTTGTGAAATTTGAAAATCAAGGGAGCTCTGGATTTCGGCTCCGTCCCGGTAGAACTTCACCACAGGTGTAGGGATTCCGGTCACTCTCACTTGGAGTCGCACTTGGCTTCCTTGTCTCACGGTCATGCTCTGCAGTCGTTGAACAAAGTTGGGTGGTGCTGTCTCTGCTGCAGGGGGAAGGGAGGAAAATCAGCACTGCAAGCCAGGGTGCTCCAAATAGGTTATTTTTAAACGATCACAGCTCCGTTTCCAAAATGAGGCGATGACTCTCTGAACCAAACAACCTTGACTGTCCTTGAGCCCAGCTCATGCATATGACAGCGAAAAAGGAGCCAGAAGATGGCAGAAGGCAATCCCACAACCATATTTTATCATATTCGCTTTGTTTAGTTTGGCAGTTCTAGGCCACCACAATTTTTTTTTTTAAAAAGCCTAGATGTCATTATAACATTTTTAGAGAATATTTTGGACACATCTTCCCAACCTCACATCTAGCACTATATTAACATGTTAAAATAATTTCTGTATATTTCAGTAAGTTGCATTAAAATGAATCCCAATGGCTGTGATAAGTGTACCCGTGACTTATAGAATCATTAAATTTTAATTTAATGTTAAAAATCCTAAATTACCTCCAAATTGATTAGTATTCAAATAACCCAAATATTTACTTGCATTTAAAATGTTAATCTAAATAGTGACATGATTTAATGTTAGTTAGGCTACAGAAAGGGGATTATTTGGTTAATTACACTGAAAGAAATTTTTAGGAATGTGAAGAGAGAATGGGATTAACTTTGACATGTATTTGAGTAATAAACAACCTGTCACCCCTGTGAATTTTCCATTTCTGGATTTTCCGGATAAATGTTAAAGTTCACACGCGATGTTCTTGATACACCTTGTGTTTAGATCAGTAACAGTCCTATACTTGAACATGCCGGCAGCATAGTTTATTGGATAATTATATATAACGTTCCGTAGCTGGTTATGCAGGTACTGTTTCTAGCGTGTAAAGTAAGGCGATGTTTCATGTATTAATGTCTTACCAGGAAGTAAAGGATGAAGGAAAATGACAGAGGCCATGAAGAATAAGTAGTAACTTTTCCGAGGTAACTGCGTCATGCATTTGCCTTTTTCTGTGTAATGTCTACCGTGTACTATTATTAGAAATGGAAAGTAAGTGAAGCATTATTGAACTTTATAGTCGAGAGCAGTTTTCTTAAATGGGTGGTCTGTGAAGACTTGCCTCAGTATCATCTAGGAGCTTGTTAAAGCGTAAATTCTTGATGATGTACCTGTTTCCTTAGTAGGCTTATAAACAAGGCTTTAAGCTTTTCCGCTTGCTCAGAAACATGGTTTTTAATATTTCCTTAATATATTCTTGAGTGTTTAACATGTGTATAGAGGAAATGTTCTCAGCCACTTTTGTGCTGTCTTTTGAGAGGAAAATTGAGGCAAACAACTTTGCTATCAATTGAGCCTCCTGGGCCCCTCTCTAGATTTTAGCCACATCTACTTGTCCCTCAGTAGCTCTTCCTGGACCTCCTTTCCCGTGTGCTGGAGAGGCCCTGGGGGCAGAGCAGAGGACAGATGCGTCCCCTCCAGCCTACCTGTCACGAGAAGCTCAGCAGTACTAGTCGCTTGTCCAGATCCATTGGTGGCTCTCAGGGAGTATCTTCCACTGTTGGCTTTAGTCACGGCGGGGATCGTCAGTCTAGCGCGGCCATCGCTAAAGGAGATCTGCACGCCGGGCAGAGTGGAAGTGGAAATTGCCTGGCCATCCCTAAACCAGCTCACCTCAGGAACTGGGAAACCTGGAGCACAAATACAATTCATCTTTATGTTGGAATGGGGCTCTGCAATGTCCTCTGCTCTGTGCTGCTGTGTTCACCATCTTGTCCTAATGGTATGAGCTCCCCAGAGTGTAAGGCCATTTAATGATGAGGAAAACCTGACAGCCACACGATGAAAGGGTCAACTTGCAGACAACGAGGAGGTCTGTGGGTTCATGTAGAGGTCAATACCTTCATTTAATAGGGAAGGAGACTGAGACCAAAAGAGGCTCAGTGATTTTTCCAAGGTCCCTCGGCCAGCAGTGGCACATGGACGATTAGAATCTCCAGCTCCTGCCCCCCTGTCCCAGGTTCTCCCTGATGCAATTTAACGGATGGCATTAAAATCATGAAAGGGATTTATAGAAGTGCAGAGCCAAGGAAACTTTGAAATAAAAAGTAACTGTTGTCCTCTTCAAAAACAAAGAGCAAAAGCAGCAAAGGGTCCAAAAGCACTGCCTAGCAAGCACGAGAGGTCAAGCCCGTCCGTGTCCGCCCTCTGTGGTTGCAGGGACACTGTCTCCTCGAACTCTCCTGCCTTTCAAATGTGTAATCAGCAAAAAACGCCAAAGTGCAGAGAGAGACGGGGTCTCATATAAATGACACAAAGCCAAAACTAGTCTTACAGAACATGTATACTTGGAGTTGCAGGTAGAGAAGGCAAATTCTCTTCAATTGTCACAAATTGTGGAGCTAAGAACCACGTGTACGTGGTTTGATATTTTAAGGATAGTAACATTCTGTACATTCAGAAGGCATGAGGCAAATTCAGAGCATGGTTTATTTTATTTTATATTAAACTGAGGTGGAGAAAATCAAGAGAACATTTGTTTCATTGTCCTTACGTGAACCCATCTCCCACCATGACCAAGGGAATAGTTTATTTGCCTAATTCATGAATATCAAGTATCTTCAGTGCTGTTTTCCTGAGAATTTATTAGCACGGAGTGTGAAGGAATAAGAGGCTATGGGGAAGCAAGATCCCACTAACTTCATAAACAGGCAAAATTCCCACTGAAGCCAATTGCGTTCAGCTCAGTTCAAAAGTTACTGAGTGTTACAAGGTAAATAAATGTATTATTGTAAAGTCAGAGTTTATCATGCGTGAGAAGAATGGAGTTGGTCTCTATATGCATACACAATGGAAAATGAAGAATGACTATAGGATATTTGTGCAGTGTAAAGGTCTTATCCAGTTAGGAAGAAGATTGCTACATAAAATAGAAAAAATGAAAGGAAAAAGAAAGGAAAAGGAAATCTTATTTTATATCTTTATTATAAGCCAAAAAATATAAAAAGAGGGATAGTGCACCATGGAGGTGCATCAAGCTTGATTTTTAATCAATCCATATAATTTTATAGGACCAGTTACGATACTGCAGACAATATTGATTAAATAATTTTGAAATTATTTACAATGTAGTTTGTAGATTACCCTCATTTTTTTTCCAGAAGACAGTAAGTCCCAGAAATCATGCATTTTTTGGAACCACCTCTAATATGAGTTATGAAGAAGAAAAAGGGGGGAAAAACCAGAAGAACTTTCTTTTAAATAAAATTCTAAAGTCAATGTTTATTTCTCTTTAATATATAGACCAGGGTGGCATATACTATTTTTTGTTATTTCCAAAAGATTGGAAAACCTTTTAATTCACTAGAATCACTTAATAAAGATTGAATATACAAGAATAAAATAATTAGGAGTTAGCGCAACACTGAAAGTTTTCTGCTTCTTATAAAGTCCAATGTATTGTTATTTCCCATTGTCTGGCACAGAGCAGTCAGCCCCAGGCTACTTGCCCCGCAGCTCCATGGCTGGCCCCCTACTGGGCTTCAGTTCTTGGCTTGCAGTCTGGCTCTGCAGCTGAACCCAAATATAGAATGACCAGATTTGGTTGTACTTAGCTGCTGGATTCTGACAGCAATTTTAATCCAATGCTAATTATTTTGCTCTGTGGAATTATAAAAATGAATAAAACATTTTTAAGCCATTATATTGTCAGATTTTGTCAGTACTCTGTGAACGGTATACCCTTATAATGGCCCTCCATACAGTTGGACCAATTTTACAAAGCGGAAACATGGCTTAAACTTGGTGTCAGGTCATACAGCCAAGTTAAGGTACTGGGGAGAAGATGGACAAAAGGAAAGTGTGAAGGTGTGAGCTTACCACTAATGTGAGCCTCAAAGGTTGCGGTACTACCCTCCAGTACCACAACGCTTTGTAACGGCTGCTTAAACGTCGGTGCTTGAGTGGTCATCTTTTTAGGCACTCTGAAAAGGAACATAAAATAAGTTAGAATGTCACAGCTAAGGGCCACTCTGGAGCTACTTTGTAATGGCAGAGACACACATTTTCAAAGAGATTGCTCCTTAGGTCGTCTGTGGGCCTAGAGTGATGGGTAGGCCTTCTCCTTTGTGGCTTGAATTTGAACATGGGCCCCTGTCTGAATTGACCTGAAGCTAACAGAGTAAGAAGTCTAAAGAGAAATGGGAAAAAATTCAGGAGAGCAGAGCAAGGAGTGTCCTCTAGTGGTCAAAGAGGGAAATTCAGTCTTACCAAACGTGGGACACCAAGGTGAGAGAAAGAGGGAAAGTTGGAATTTGTGGGGGTAGAGAAGAACAATAAAAGATGTGTGGAAAGAATAGAATGAATCTGTGCATCAGTTCAATGGTTGAGAGACAATAATTAAAAAAAATTCCTTCCTCCCAATATCTTTTACTCACTATATCTCCATTTATAAAGTTGACATAGTTTCAGGCAGTATTACTTCAGGAAATCTTGGTGGCTACTTAAAATAGTCACCAACACTAAAAATTTGAACTTTGCAATTCTTTCCTTACTTGGAAAGTTCTGGAAAGTCTTGGTCACTATGCAAACCTTTCACAGACAGCATATAGTGCAGTCTATTTCTAATATTTCTTCACATTGTAACTGCTCAATAAATGTTGCTCCTGCTGAACTGCATAGGAACATTTAAACTCATGTGAGCAGGCCAACTTTTATACAGATCTGAAAGAAAAATACTGACTTGAGTACTTAATAAGGAACAAGGTACAAACCTGAAAAATGGAATGCTGATGTGAAGTGTAAATGAAGTTAAAAGCCCCATGCTTTCTTAACACGAATATTCAAAACCAAAGAAATGAATATGAAATTTGCAGCTAGGTCCTTTTTTAGTGGGAGAAAGTATTTTGTTCATAAGTTCCAGAGAGATTGTGAAGAATTTTCTGATGCATAAATACCTTATATTCAATTGTCAGTTACTTCATTCCCGATTTTCACAAAATTCCCTGTTCACTACGACTTTATGGAAAAATAATTTTTCTAGAAAATTCTGTACCGGAAACCCATGGGGGAGGGGAAGGAAAAAAAAAAAAAAAAAAAGAGGTTAGAGTGGGAGAGAGCCAAAGCATAAGAGACTGTTAAAAACTGAGAACAAACTGAGGGTTGATGGGGGGTGGGAGGGAGGGCAGGGTGGGTGATGGGTATTGAGGAGGGCACCTTTTGGGATGAGCACTGGGTGTTGTATGGAAACCAATTTGACAGTAAATTTCATATATTAAAAATAAATAAATAAATAAATAAATAAATAAAAAGAAAATTCTGTACCTTATTCTTTAGTTAAAAGAAAATGAAACCAGAATTCTGAGCCAATAAAATTTACACTTGGAAAATTCAAATAATATCCCCAAGTTTTTGTGAATCTTTTGCCAAGAACTCCATATGGCATATTACATTGAGGACAAATAACTTTTTGTGTCTAACTTCCTCTGTTTACAACCTAGTGCATCTTCTAAAAATAGCTGTATTCTTTGACACCATTTATGTATTATATACCAATGTATTTACAGGCATTTATAATTAGTAATCTAAATCCAGGAAGATGGGAAGTCAAAACGTATTTAGATATTAAGTCTTTAAAATACTATTTCTTACCCTCAACACCAACATTTAGCTCATATATAACTTGCTTACGAACTAAATTAAAATGCATAATGAGATCCTGAGTCTTTTCTAAAACTATGATATAGCTTTCCCCCCAAATTTCTAAATATATTACAATTATCTTATCTAAATTGGCCTTTTATTCTTATTGGATAGGTAACTTTTGTTGTTTTAGCACTTGCTCTTGAAAGGCCTTTGTGTAATTGGGGCTGAAGGTATGCATCTAAAATGTCATGCTCCCAAAATAAACTCTCCAGTGTTGACTGACAGCAGGCAAGTGTTTTGTCACTGTCCCGCAACTGATACCTCAGCAGTTGATTCCCTTAAAAAGTCATCAGGGTGTAGCTGATGCCACATGCATTTTATCAGAGCTATTCTTGGTGTGTCTCACTTTATCACTGAGTAATATAACCTTGAACACTCTCAACAGACAAAGAGTCTATAACAGAAACAAACATTTCTATCACCATTTCTGACCTCAACTTTAACACTTTTAGAGTAGTAGGTGGATCTAAACAATTTGAATCATCGACTGTGCTGATACGCTACAGCGTTGAACTTTTTAAAGAAAATGGATTCAAATAATTGAAATTCAAATTCAAATAATTCAAATAACAGAACAGTAACAGCGACAAGTAGACAAACACTTCTGCGTCGGAACGTTTCATACATTAGAACAAAAGTTTGAATTGGGAACTAGAAATCAAGAAGGAAGGGACCCTATTGTTAAAAAAAAAAAAAGAAGAAAAAAAAGTAAAGATGCTGCTCACCTGATTTCTCAAGAGTGCCCAAAAAGGGTGGGACTAAGCCCAAGGTTGCTTCTGAAACGACGTCCTATCTAGAGTTGGTTTTCTCGACCATCTCCGACATGAATCGGTGAGCCTCTAAACTTAAAAACAAAACTACACAGTCAAGACTGTGCAGTTTTGTTTTTCTATGCAATCCCTACACCCGAGGCGAGGCTGGGAATGCACGACTGCTCAAGAGCCAGGGCTGGGCTCTGCCCTTTTATTTACCAGATCTGCTGACAGCCCCACATCCCTAGGGCAGGCCCCTGGGTGATTGGCTGTCTTAGGAAAGCATGATGGGAAAGGGACCTATTTGGTGGTGTCACAGACCACCTGTTCTTCTGATTGGCAGTGCTAAATTTAGCATCTCAAAAGAGGCTTTACCAAGGAAATAGAAGTGTATTTAAAGAACAACTATTGAGGCTGAGAGAAGAGCATTTGTTAACATCTGCAAACACTGATTTGAGACTTTGTGGCAATAGCAGGCATTTGTGGGCAGTTATATAAAATAGCCTTTTACCTGACGGGCCTGACCTTGTGAGTCAGGCCCCGCTCCTCTTCCCTTCCCCCACACAACCAACCAAATGTACCTGTCAATCAAGACAGCAGATGAGGGAATCTATCTCATGCATTAGACTTCACCTTCTTTGAAGAATGAGTGCCTCTAAACTTTAGCATTGAGAGAGCTCATTTACACTATCTACATTCTCCAGAATCCACTTGTACTTTAGGAAGAATTAAGTCAATGTTAATGAGCTAAGTGTTTATACGGCCCTGCAAGACATAATGTGGAATGACAAAATCTGAACTCTGCTTAGATTTAGTCCATGCAGTATAATGATTTCACTTTTTTTTTCAGATTTCATATCTTTCTGGCATTAATATTTACAAATGTGCATGCGCTGTTTCTTAACAAGTAGCGAACTCTTCTGTTTAAATCATCCATAGGGTTCTTTTTTCCAGACACATGAAGGCTGCTTTACTTATCTCTGGAGTTTGCTGTTACTAATGGGAAGTGGTTAGGAAATGATATAGTTGCTATTTTAGGACTGAATTTAATTTCAAGCAAGAGATATTTCAAATAGAAAAGAGCATACCAAAAGATCTTTATAATGGTTCAGCCAAGAGATTTGTAAAACTTCACTAAGAGGGAAGAAAATTGTCTTGTTGGTAATGGAGAAAGACTTTGTTTAATAAAATAGACAAAAATTTTAAAATTTAAGCTCAGTTTATTTGTGTTTTTAGTAAAAATGTTCTGGGTTGTGGAAGAACATGGCCATGCATCAGACTTTTCAACTTCTTGCATATTTCATACTTTATAACTATTTATGTCATGATTAATTTATTAACATTGAACAGTGCTAAACTATACTGGAAAACTAGTGTAGTACAATTATATACATAAGATGACACCATGTATTTACTTAAAAATCATCTCCTTTACTTCGGAGGTGATATCTATATTGGTGGCATCATTTTTCCCTCTATTGACTCTACCTTCAATAATCCTGTTTGATTGACTTTTTCAGAAACAACTAGTTTCATGTCGTATGTCTTAAAAAATATTCTCAAGAAGAGACTCATGTTACAGGCAAGCTGCCAGTCATAAAGCAAAGTAAGACTAGAAATGTGTGACCTCTCTGATTTGGGGTGTTCACCAATTGGCTATCTATTTAAAATGTGCTTGTGCACGTGTGTGTGTGTGGTGTGCATGTATGTATATTTTTTAGGTTCATTTGATCTAATGTGAAGCATGTTAATGTCTTGTTATTTTTGTTGGAACCAAAGTCAAAGCCCTTTATTTCTTCTGGGAACTAGAGGGAACGAATGGGTAGAATCTTGAAGCTTGCGTCATCTGGTGCAAGCTGGTGCAATTCAGGGAGCTCAAGAGCTGGGAAAATGGGCCATATATTATAAACATAAGGTCCAGTGTCTGCCTCCAAAGTTTTTTGTCTATTCACTGTTCCTGAACATTTCTAGACTTTGCAGTATTGTCAAGATCCTTGCCTTTTGATATTTACATCCTTATGTGACATTCGGAGTTAAGAAAGAAAGGAAGATAGGAAAGAGGAAGGAAAGAAGGAAGGAAGAAATAAGGAAAGGACTAGTAAGTAAATAACTAACATACTAGTCTAGAAAGAAGCTATATTATTTTGGATTAGTGAACAGTAGTGGACAGCACATGATATCATGGTAAGCATTAGTTTTAAAATTAAGTATGCCATAGTTGGAATATAGTAAGCTAGCCCAGTGGAAACCAAATACTACTCAGTTTTGAGGAGTTTGCTGATGCAGTAAGATCTTAATTTACCACCCTAACAGTGGAGCAGAGTCCCATAGATAATCCAAAACAGCTGATAGTTCAAATATAATGCCTACTTAGTTTTGGAATGCATGGTGTGATTCTTTTTGAACATCAGTCAAAGCAATTCAATAAATTTTTATTAAGTATATGCTCAGTGCTGAATGCTATGCTAAATTATAATTCTGGATTCTGTCATCAGTCATTCACTCAACAATATCTGCTGAATAGTGATTTTGTGTCAGGCATTTTGCTAGATGATGGCTAGATACCCATGACCAAGAAGATAGTTGTGGTTCCTGCCCTCTTGGGGATTGTGGTCTAATAAATTCAAATAAATTCTCAGTAATTTTGACTGAGACCTAGACTAGGATATGCATAAACTCAGGCAGTCACTCCATCTACACAGCTGGTGGTGGTGCCAGACTCTGTTTATACTACACAGAACAATTTACCAAAGGAAGGACTTACTGGGGATAGAGAAATGGGTACAGTTTTCAAAGCTAATGTAAGAGTCCTTTCTGAGAGAAAAGAGTAAAATTAATGTATTTATAATTCATTAAAAACTTTTGTGTGAGCTCTTACTCTGTTAAATACTGTTCAAGCACAGGGATTATAGCAATGCACACAGCAGACAAGAATCTCTGCCCTCAAGGAGTTTGCATTTTAGTAAGGACAATAGTATCTAATAATATAACTATATAGTCTATAGATTTATCTATACTCATAAAGTATTTCAAAACTGAATATAAGCTCATCACTGAGCTTGTAATACACAAGAAAGGAGTAGAGCAAATTTAGGAAGTGTACAGGGAGGAACTGGTCACCCAGAAAAACCATTTTAATGTATTATCATCTGTGTTCTTTGAGTTATAGAAGCAGACAAAGTTACACTGGGGATATAAGAGGCAAGAAAGTACTGGTTGAAATTCAAGAGAAGATTCTCTTCATCCCACTTTTACTAGCTTGTTTAGTAGTAAGATCAACTTGATTGATTTCTAGTTATTGATAGGTGTACGAATAGTCCCCAACACATTTAATGCCACATAAAATTCGAAAAGATTATTTTAAACACATAGGATACTTCTGCCAAAATCAGAAAGATCTTCGCATTTCTTAACAGCACTGACTCCAGAGACACATGGAAATTCACTCCTACCCTACGTGGGTTTGGGCAACTCACTTGAATCCCTGAGTGTCAGATTTGTCAGTTGGAAATTGGGGATTATAATATCCACTTCAAAGTGTTATTGGGAAGCTTAGGTGATAAAATGAACATGACTGTGCCCAGGATAGTGAGAATCTGACACTTAGTGAGCATTTTGCTTTTTGCTACTGCCAACTGGGACCCAAATATAATAATTTCTGTGCTTAGTAATATGATTTGATCAATTATTTAACTACCTGGCTAAATATTCTAAGAAATCTTTGAAAAGTCCGACAGTGAACTCATAGAAACACATACATCCTTCCCTGAAGGATCTCAGAAGGTGACATGACATTTATGCATAGAATTAAACTACCACAACCTTAAAGAAGAAATAAGCTGGATTTCTGGAGGCGTGGGACTGGAGACCACAAACCAGATCAGATCCAACCACCAGCAGATGCTCACTGGAGGTGATATTGTTGTCAAATAATAAGCTTTACACCCACTGAAAGGAGGCAGCCTGGCTCATTTTAAACAGTAACTGCTTCAGACACAGAACCTAAAAATTAAGGGCTTTTTTCAGGGTCAATGTGTTTGGGGGCCGAAAAATGCTTTGCCCTGAAATACAAAAAGGAATCTGCAGAGGTGAAAAATAATAGATGCTTATCAAATGTCTGCAAAAGAAGACATGTCAGCTAGTCAACTACATTTATGATGGGTATGCTTAAAAAAAATTTTAAGTTTATTTGTTTATTTTGGGAGAGACAGAGAAAGCAGGTGGGGGAGAGGCAGAGAGAGAGAGGGAGAGAATCCCAAGTAGGTTCCACACGGTCATCACAGAGCCCCATCTCATGAACCATGAGATCATGACCTGAGCCAAAATCAAGAGTCAGATGCTTAACCAACTGAGCCATCTAGGTGCCCCATGACAGGTATATATTAATATGCTTGACATGTTAAAGGGTGGATCTTCCAAAAGTAAAAGAGCCTGTGTGAGACAAAAACCTAAAAGTCAAGGCAGCTTTACTGTATCAAAAAGCAAAGTAACTTTTGAAACATTAGAAAGACCCTTTGAGCGTTAAATGATAATTTGGGTTCATATGGAACTTTGAAGATTTCGTGTGTCTACTGAAGAGATTTAGACCTTACTTCTGTGTTTTACCCATCTATTTCAAATTCTTAGCCAAATACTCCCACTCCATTTCCACCCTTCATTATAAATACAGAATCCTTTTGAAATAAGCCCTTACTGTGAAAGCAAAGTGTAGGGCACTGGATTCTCTGGTTGCCCTTCCATATGTTACCTACCTTCTTTCATCCTTCATGCCCCTAAGAGGCTGAACTCTAGGGGGGGGGGTCCTCCCTTGCCTCTGGCTTCTGACAAGGTCCAGCCAATGGGAAATGCTGACAGGAGAGAGTTTGGGGTATTAATTCCCCAGACTCTCTCCTTGCCTGGCCGTACTTTGGCCATGGCCTTTATTTGTTGCGGCCATGCTCCTGTCGGGGACCCCTTTCCTAGCGGTACTTTCTTTGGTTCCCAATAACTTCTCCTTTCCAAAGTTTCTAATTTTGGCTTTGTTCTGTTGCTATTTGCAAAGTTCTTTGCCAACCCCTGATTAGTGTTCATGAGCCTGCACACACCTTGTAATAGTCCTTCATTAAACCCTCCTCAGTTATGCTATTGAGTTGCATGTGCTTCCTGTCCTATGACTTGACCTTGTGTAGAGACAATAATAAAAGCTTCTATCCTTCTTAAGGTAAATCAACCTAAGCATTTATCTTAGTTGCTAGATAGCTGCTTCAATTTCCAATAGACTTCTTCCTTATCCCTTCTTCCCTCCAGGCAGCTCATATTTTTAATATTAAGTTCAGACTTCCATTCCTTTCCCCTACTCTCCTTCCTTCCCTTCTTCTGTCCCTCCTTTATTTTCTTATAAAATAATTTTTGAGTGTCTTCCATGCACCAAGAACTATACAGGATACAGAAAATGGAATATTCTTCACTTAAATATTAGTTGGAAAGACAAGAGAGGTATGTAACAATGCAAGAAGACACAATGAAAGGTAAGGGTCAAAACAATTGCTAGAGACACTGGCAGAGATGGAGGAGGGCTCTACAGGTGCCACAAAAGCAGAACTTTTCATGGAGAGGGTACCTTGGGTTGGTGTTTTTATTTCATTCCACGGAAGTATTGAAGCATTTCAGCAAAAGCACATAAAATAGATAAAAAAGAAATGGAAATAAAAAATATCTTTCAGAGAACATACAAAAAAAGTAGAAAACTAAAACCATGTCAAAGAACGGCACAAGTTCACAAACCAAGATGGCCACAATATTTGTTATAGTTGAACTTCAGGTATAAAGCTGAATTTCCTGGAAGTTAATTAAAAAGAGAAGCACAAATTCCCTATATAGAGAAGGAAGCATACCAATTTCTTGAGGAAGTGTAATTTTTCTAACACTAAATTTTAAAAATATGTCATGTACAACTTTAAAAGACGGGGCACTGGGGCATGTGGGTGGCTCAGTCAGTAAAGTGTCTGACTTCAGCTCAGGTCATGATCTCACAGTTTGTGGGTTCAAGCCCCACATGGGGCTCTGTGCTGACAGCTCAGAGCCTGGAGCCTGTTTGGATTCTGTGTCTCCCTCTCTTCATCTATCCCTCCCCCACTCACACTCTGTATCTCTCTCTCTCAAAAATAAATAAACATTTAAAAAATTTTTAAAAAATTAAAGAGGGGGCACTGAATGATATACAGAACATAAGTGTTTAACAATATATCTAGAGCAGATGTAGTGACCTAATTTATATGTTGATGTTTTGGGTGAAAGTTTTTAACAAAAATTCCAGGGCATAAGACTAAAAGTCAATTAACTACATGCAACTGAATGAGAGGCTAAGGAAATATAGTACAAGTTTTAAAAAGTAAGAATGGGGGTGGGGCTCCAGCCCCTGATTTATGGGTGGAATTTATAACATCTTAAAGATCTTGGATAACTATCACCTGTCTCAGGTATTCCTTTGATATGAATTGAAACTGTAAGCCAAGAGTATTCTGGCTAGGGTCCTGGTGTTCTGTGTGGTTGACTGCCAAGTTATTAACATTAAGAGTTTTTAATAAAGATTACATTCCCTGTTGTAAAGGTTTCCACATTTTTTCCACTGGCATTAACAATAATCACCACTTTACACTTACTGAGTAACTTATATTTGTAAATGAATCCACTTCCAGTTTGATAATTATGCTTTTGGATTGTAGAATATGAATTTAGAATAGTCCTTACAGACATTGAGTGGATCTTCTCTTTGTAAGTGTGTAAGAGGCAAGCCAACACCCTGGGGAAGGTCAACATGAAATGCAAATATATCTCTCCCAGTGTCAGAACCTGCTGCTCTATGAGAAGGCTAAAGGCACTTGCTCCACATTGTTTTTCAGGAGTTCATGACACAAACTGGCTTTGAAGATGAAGCTATGTCATATGTCAGTGTTAGAGCCAGCCTAGTCGAGTTGACTGCCTCGTACCTCTGTTTCTAAGACTTTTGTTTAAAGACTTTAGCAGATAATATTTGGCAGTAGGTCTGAGCAGAAATTATCACTAGAGAAAGAAATTCAAGGGATTAGTCAATTTAAGTATTTGATCTTTAAAAATCTGAAGGTCTGAAAGCTGTGCGTGTCCATAGAATAAGTCCAGTAGGGTGCCAATTGTTTACATCGTAGGTTCTTGACATTGAGAGGTTTAACATTTGTGAGTTTGACACATTGTAATATATTCACACTGTTAGAGTTATGGCTGTTAATTTGGGGGAAATGTGAATTTGAATAATATGTGTATAATGTAGCTGTGTAAGAAAGCGTTACTTACTAATAAGTGAGTCTATAGCAGATCAGAAATACATTAATGTGTGGCTTTTGTTCTCTACTTGTCTTACATAGAATTATATCACATGATGAAAAAACACTTGTTCTAGGAATTTGTAATAGAAAATATACACTGAAAACAACTTATACATCTGCCAGTGGGGAGTATTTATACTGATATGATAGACCACTTGGCAACTCTTGAAAAACAAGAATAATGGTAAAAGGGAACTTGCCTTGCCAGAAACTACAACATACTATAAAACTACAGCAATCAGACTGCAAGGTATTGACACAGTAATATAAAAGTAAATTATTAAATACAGTGTCCAGAAATAGATCTAAGAAAATCTGAGGAATTAATCTATGATGGTTTTGTTATAATGATGCTGACATAACTGGATATTTATTTAGAAGAAAGCACCTCACATCATGTAAAATAAATCTCAAATGGATTAAATATCTAAAAGTAAAAAGAACATAATAAAATATAATAACAGCTTATATGAAAATATTTGTGGAGTCTCACAGGTTGGAGAAATTATCTTAAGGAACACTAGAAACTGAGATGCCTTAAGGAAAAGACTAAACACTGCACCAAGTAAATAATTTTGTATGGCATAATCTACCCTGGTCAAATTCCAAAGATTGAGGGAATATTTGCATGCAAATGAGGTCAAATGCCTCAAAACACAGAGGTATAGGTAAAAAATGTTTTTAGCATTGTCTGAAGTGGAAAAATTTTGGAAATAATCTGAATGTCAGTCAACAAGGAATGTCTGATTTATGGTATAACCATGGTAATAGCATGACTATTATCCACTAATTAAAGATGAGTTAGACCCACATATTGCCCGAGAAAGATGGCCATGACAGTAGGTGAAAAGCAAGTTGCAGAATGATACACAATGCATATTATTCCAGATCACAGCAATCTGTTTCACTCACCTTATTTGGGTTTTGTTATTTTCTGGATTATTGTCTGATTCTCCCACTGGGTTGTAAATTCCATAAATTTTTTAAGCAGCAAAATCTGTTTAGTTGACTTTTATATCACTGACTCCTGGTACAGTGCTATACTAGACAAAAGATGCTCATGAAAATTCATAGCGAACTTCTGGAATGATACAGAAAAAATGTTAAGAGTGATTTCCTTTAGAGAGTTGGACCTACTTATTTTAAGGCAAGGATGAAAACCTTTTAATTTTCACCTTTTTCCTGATTGAAGCATTTGATTTTTTACCATAAGCACATATTACTTTCATTTAAAAAGACTAATATTACAGAAATGTATCCAAAACCAGCTGTGAAATTTAAAAATTAAATGAAAACTGGGGTGCCTGGGTGGCTCAGTCGGTTAAGCGTCCAATTCTTGATTTAGGCTCAGGTCATGATTTCACAGTTCATGAGTTTGAGCCCCACACTGGACTCCACAACGACAGTGTGGAGCCTGCTTAGGATTCTCTCCCTTTCTCTCTCTCTGCCCTTCTCCCCGCCCCCACACACACACACGTGTGTGTGTGTGTGTGTGTGTGTGTCAAAATAAATAAACTCAAAAAATTAAATGAAAACATAAAAGTCTAGTTAATGAGAAAAAAATAACAAACAAAAAAACTTTCTCCATGAAAGACATCCCCTTAAACTGCTATTCTGTGGCTCAACGTGACCACAGGCTAAACGAATCTAGACAAGGGAAACCAAACACATGCAGGGGGAAAGAGGCCTAATATACTGAAGTGCTAGTGATGTTATTTGGGTATAATGGGCATGTATTACTTTTATAAAGAAAAAAAAAAGCAAACACTGACAAAAGCAGTTGCAACTGTCACCAACATATATAAGACAAGGCAGGAAATGAGCTTTTTGGGAAAATCTTTTTTTGCTGTAGGTTCTGTGTCTGCTTCTCTTGAAATCTGACCTTCCCTTCCCCGGGCCCTCTGGAATCTCCATACCGCTGTAAACAATTACTTTATTAAAGTTTTCATTTTATTTTGTAATTTTACATGCTTTCAAAACATAATAGTTAACCAGCTTTTTTTTTTTTTTTTTTTTTTTTTTGCTTTTTCATAGTACAGTAAGCAGTAAATACTGAATGCGGAAGCTTTGTTGATGTGATTTGGACGGCCTTTTCTACACCTTAGTCATGCAGTTCCTGGCCTGCAGGCCTTGGATGACATTCACTTCTCTCCCTCTCCAACTATGCTTTGTATTTTGTTCTCTCCACGTCTCTTCCCTGGAGAGTGGCTTTTCTTCTAACATCAACGGACTAGTTGAAGCTACATCTCCTATAGTCACCATTATCATGGGCAAAATTTAAACATGAGTTCTATAACCATATGTACACTTAATCTTTTTTCCTCAGTCTCACAGGAAATGGGTCTATTCCTCTTCAAGGCTAGGCCAATAGTCTGGATCCTTCTCTTCTTGTCCCTGCCCAGACTTGCACTATTCCATTTATACATTCAACCTCCCCTTTCTAGAAGCTTCTGTCTCTTTCCTCTTAAATCATGATCTATTTTGTCTTAAAAACACAAAATAATAAAAGACACAAGTTTCTCATGACTCGGCATTGCCCTCTGGGTGTCAGTCTCTTTTCTTCCAATAACCATTCCGACTATGATGGCAATCTGCATTAATTGAAGTTCTGTCCCTATTATGTGCCAGCCGCCCTAGTTGACACACCATATATGTTTCCTTCCTTAATTTAGAGCTGAGCTTATTGCTCTATTTATTTCTTCATTTCCTACTCATTTCATTCCCTCATTTGGCTTCTTTTCTCTTCTCATGCTACTCACATTGTTTTCTAATGCCTTTCTTATTTCTAAGCCTAATGGGCATTTTTAAAAACTGTTTTGCAGCATTTTTGGTTGTCATCATTATTAATTCCTGATGAATCCCCCAGTAGGTTGCAATGGGCCTTTTAAAAATAAAGTATTTTTTATAATGCCTAGGATGTCCTAGAGAATAGAGAACTTCAAATATACTAGAAGGAAAACTATGTTGAGTGGTTGAAAAGTCAGTGAGTTCATAGCAATGAACTTGAACTACTTCTCAGACCATGTCTTCCTTTGGCTTCAGATTCTTTAATAAAACATTTTATCTGTGAACAACACTAAGGTTTTTCTGCATTACATCACTTTCACCACTGCACCTACTTTTTAAAAAAAGTTAATTATTTATTTTGAGAGAGAGAAAGAGACAAAGTGTGTAAGTGGGGAAGGGGTAGAGAGAGGAGAGAGTGAGAGAGAGAGGATCCCAAGAAGGCTCCCCCCAACATGGGGCTTGAACCCATGAACTGTGAGGTCATGACCTGAGCCAAAATCAAGAGTTGGACATTTAATCAACTGAGACACTCAAGTCCCCCCCCCCCCCCCCCCCGCGCCCCATAACTTTACACTTCCTCTTCAAAGAGCTTTCTTCAAACTTGAATCCCATGATATCCTTTCTGGAGATACTTTCTTTCTATACTCCTGGCTCATTCATGAGCAGTTATTCTTTCTGCCTCTCCTTAAATGTTGGTTTTTCTTAGCTTCTGCTTCTTCTTACTCTTTGTGCTTTCCTTGTGTTAGCTCATCTACTTTCCAGGCTTCAACTACATCTTGATACCTTCAAAACAGTATCTCTGGATCTTTCATTTCTCATGAGCTCCAGATTCACTTTTCACTATCTATTCAGTATCTCCAAGAGACACTTAAACTCAAAATACCCAGATTGGACTGCTTATAAATCTATTCCTCTTCTTGATTTTTCTATCAGAGCTAACAATGTCACAGTCTATCCAATCAGCCAAATTAGAGCACTGGGAGTTGTTCCTAATTCTTCCCTCTTCCTCATGTCTGCTCCTGAGATGTCAATAGATTGTTTTAACTCTGCCACCTAAATATATCCTGAATCTTTGTAGTTCTATTGCCACAGCCACCCTCAGGTCCTGATTTCTCACTTGTACTATTAGATTTAGTTCTTAACTGTTCTTGGCCTCCTCTGATCAAATTACACACCAAAGATACTCACTGAATCTATTTTCCTCCACTTCTGACTATTTGGCCCCAGTTTTGACTTTGCCCAGCTCATTGTCAGGTGCAGTACTGCCTAGAACAATGATTAACACACAGTAAGTGCTTGTTCTAGGCTGATTTGTGTCCCCCTCCACAGTTCATATGGCTGAAATCCTAACCCCTAGTACCTCAGAATGTAACTGTATTTGGAGATAGAGACTTTAAAAAGGTAATGAAGTCAAGATGAGGTCATTAGGGTCGGCCCTAATCCTATGTGACTGGTATCTTTATAAGAAGAGATTGGGATACAGACATACACAGAGGAATGACCATGTGAAGACATGGAAACAAGATGGTGATCTATAAGTGAAGGAGTGAAGCCTCAGAAGAAACCAACCCAGCTGACACCTTGATCTTGAATTTATAGCCTCCAAGGCTGTGAGAAAATAAATCGCTGCTGTTTAAGCCACCCAGTCTATGGTACTTCATTATAGCCACCTTCACAAATTTATACAGTGCTCAATGAAATATTTCTGGAAGCTTTATCAGAGAAAAATATTGATGATTATTTAGTGGCAGATTTTCTCTGAAACCCTGAAGCTTGTTGGAGGAAATGAGAGTGCAGCATTTTGGAGAAGATGGGCATTTCCAGCTGCCAATTACAGTATTCCAGTAGCAAATGAGAGCCCAGCTTTTGGCCCTCATTTTGGATCTAAGTGTTAAATGTTTACCCTCCCATTTAAAAAGCGAAAGCATTAGCAGTAAAGTTCTGCCCTTAGCAAATTCTTTCATCTTTAGAGTGAAGAAACACTTACCACCTGCCCGTGTGGTAATAGATTGCGGTGTGGGCTGGGGTTGCTTGTAGAGGCCCAGAGGAGGAGGAAAACAGTATCATTCACCCTATAGAAACTACACTCATTAGAGGTTAGTAGACTAACAGGTATAAGGCCTTATATAGGCTTAAAAAGACTCTAAGCTTTGAGAAACTAAAGCAGGCCCTAACATCCAGAAACTGCCAGGCACTCAGAGCTAGATCTTGTGTCTTTCTGTTGAACATAAACAACTTCACGTGGAACCATGGAATCATGGAACCATGATGGATTGGGACAAGGACAAAACTATTCCATCATCTTGTCTGAACACAAATGTGAACACTGTCCAAGCCACAAAAATGACCCAGCAATACGCCATCCCCTACCCTGGCTCATGTGACTAAATCAATCTTCCTGCCCTACAGATGAAATTCATTAAGATACTGAAACATAGACTTCCACCTCCAATCCATAACAAGGCCTTAAACGTTCCCCAAAGTCACATAACACAAAGTCTAAGTCCAATTGTAAGTCATGTCTATCCCCTTATTACTGATGTGCCTGTAGTTCCCTTTGTTGCAACAAGCAATACTCCAACATGTTTAACCATGGATATGCTCCTGGTGCTCTCTGGCTGGAAGGCACTGATGTTCCATATGTTTACAGGTAGCTACATACGTGTGTGTGTTCACAACATAAAACCTGGAAATACAAATAATATAATGTTGATAGTATTTGTCTCTGAGTGGTAGATTATGGGTTAATTTGATACTTTTTTTTTTTTTGCTTTTCTATACAATCTGAGTTGTCTACAATGAAGATTATTGCTGTAATATTCAATATATGATAATACAATATATATTGTACAATAAGAGAAAAAAGCCATTTAAGAGAAATGACATGCAAGAGTAGAATGGAAGAAAAGAAAGACTATTTTAATAAGTCATGAACATCTTGTTCATAGAGTGCTTAAACAGGACTTACCAAGGCAAGGGTTGGCTCTCTTCCCTTCCAGCACCATCTGAAAGAAGGCAGGCAGGGTGCTCTTGGAAAGGCCTACATTCACTGAACCTCCATCATCTTATGAGGATAAGTACATTGGGCTATCTGAGCCTAATAATAATGAATTCAAACTTATCCTTCTAAGTCCACACTCATGGAACAACCTTTTGAATGGAAATTCAGCTTTGCTGGCAGCTTGCTATAAAACGATACTCACATTTTAAGCAGCAATTAGTTTCAGCAACATATCATCTGTCACATTAATGGATGCTGATAGATATAATTTTATTGGTTTTGTTTTATCTTTGGTTTGCATTTTTTTGTTTCCTAGTTTTGGAAACATAAAGGACTTATATTTAGCTTAATATTTGCACAAATTTAAATAATAAAGTATTAAAAACAATGTAAACAATTCTTGGGACCTGTAATACATTTTTCCTTTAAAATAGATTTCTTCATTGTTAAAGTTTTGAGAAACAGGGTCACAACTGAAAAATCTAAATGATACTTAAAACAACCACTCCATGTATGTTTAAGAACCATAATTTTATTAGACTTCACATTTTTATCACTTCAAAAATTAGTGGTTTTCTTTTCAGAGCCATTAAAAAATTGATAGACTAATTTTTAGGGAAGTTTTAGGTTTACAGAAATATTGAACACAAAGTATTGAGAGTTCCCACGTATTCCCATCCTACACATACAATTTCCTTTATTGTTAACATCTTATATTAGCATAGTGCATTTGTCACAAATGATAAGCCAGTATTCCAGGTACTGTAGTGTGGAATCATATCTCCCTCCTGGAGGTGGGCAGGTTCAACACTTTCTAGGAATGCTGGAATTTTGTCTAGTTTTAAAAAATAAAAAGATATTTGACATTGCTGATATAAAGCACACATGTGCAATATTTAAAATGAGTTTACTTTCAGAAGGATTTATAAACAATCTTCTCTTTACTGTAATCTTACCATCCTCTAACATATAGCAACCATGTATAGTTTCCTGAACCAGAAAAACAAAAACAAAAACAAAAGTCAAGCCAAACCCATTAAGATGACTTTATGTTAAGAATATAGTCATCTTGTTATATTCTACTTTCCTCACATATAAGGGGGAGAGAAGGACTTGAGGGGCAAATTTTCTTAAGCTACCAAATTTCCATGCTCGCTGGGGGATCAGGAAGGATTTCCAGAGTAAAAAGCCACATTTCTGAAGAGTAAGTATACTATAAGCACAGATTTCAACAGAACTGGTATTGATGACATTTAGGACCAAGCATGTAACCTTTGATTACAAAGGAATCTAGCCTCTTTGCCAAAAAATGGTATCCCTTACATCTCTTTTTCCTTTCAAATTCCAGGAGAATGTAGACTCCAATCCAATGAGTTCTGTGGGCTTCTGTTTGATACATTTGATTAAGCAATTTCATTATCATTATATAGAGAGATGATATGCCAGAAGTTTTAGATCTCATAACAAGTTTTTTCAACAAAATAATTTAGCAATCTATCCAGGATAGTAGCAATCCACTTAAGAAAAAACTGATAAAGGATAAGGTTAAATAATAAAGCAATAGTAACATTGTTCTGTGAAGTCCACATTAATTGCTGGATTTTATTTTCTAAATTTTGATGAAGAGAGCACCAGCATTTGAGCCCGACCAAGCCCATGCTATCTTGTATCTTTAGAACAGTGGTTTCCAACTGGAGATGATTTTATGCCGGGGGTATTTGGCAATATCTGGAGACATTTTTGATTGTCACATCCGGGGGTGGGCATGCTAACGGTGTCTCATGGCTGGAAGCCAGAAATGCTGCTAAATATCCTGTGATGCACAGGACAGCCACCCACTACAAAGATTAATCTGCTTTCAAATGTCAGTAGTGTCAGTGTTGAGAAACTCTGCCTTGGAGGAATACACCATGAAGACCACATTTTCTATATTTTTAACTAACTTCAGTAAGTGTATAGATATCCTACGAAAAGTTCTCAAAACTCAAGCACAATGCAGTTTCCACATAGAACATTTTCTGGTCAATGTACATACAAGCTGAAAAATTTGGAAAGCATTCTATTACATTAAAGGGCATAAGTGGAATATATACCAGCATACCAGTAAGCATATTTACCAAATAAAGCACATCAGTGATACTTTCCCTTATTTATCTGATACATAACAGGATCCTAAGTCATGACTTACTGCAGTTTATGTTCTATCACAGGGTAGCTGATTAGAAAGAGGTCATTACTTTTCTTTGAAACTATAGCTGCTGCCTGCCCTCTGGCTCACTTTGAAAATTGGTGGTTCTGAAAGATTAAGATACTATTTTTAATCTTCTTCTTTGGCCGTGACTTGTGTAACTATGTTCCTGCTTCTCATTTTCCTTGGTTTGGTCACACTGGTGGAGAACGGGTGTGTGTGTGTGTGTGTGTGTGTGTGTGAGTGTGCGCGTGCATGCGTGCACACATGTGGTGTGATTAGGACAAGGTAAGGGGTGTAGTCCCTCAGATAAGGCTCAGATAATTTCTCTTTCAGGATTATCTTCACCCTGATAACCAGAATTTATAATTTCCCAAGATAATATTTTCTTTTCAGATATGTGTTCTTAATTAAACAGACAATCTCTTCCTTTAAACGTTTTAAAAACAAGGAAAATGATATTTGAATATGTTGGGCACTAAAACATATCTAGGCTTAAGTTCAATTTAGAAGAAAATCATGATGTGTTCTATATGCAATTAGTTTAGATGCAATAAGAAGATACCATTTAAAGAAATATCTTAGGGCTGCCTGGGTGGTTCAGTCAGTTAAGCATCCTACTCTTGATTTTGGCTCAGGTCATGATCTCATGGTTCGTGGGATAGAACCCTGTGTGAGATTCCATGTTGACAGCATGGAGCCTGCTTGGAATTCTCTCTGTCTCTATCTCTCTCTCTCTGCCCCTCCCCTGCTTGCGCTCTCTATCTCTCTCACAATAAATAAACTTTTAAAAAGTGACTTAAACACAGTTGCTTTTTCCTGAGAATGAGAGCTAAAGTTGATCAAAGTGAAATTAAACAATATATTTTGGAGAAAACATGAATTTATATGAACCATTCAGAATAAAACATTAGAATATGTAAAAGCTTATTTTGAAAGAGATCACAATAGAAAGGTGACTTCATTTCAACATAATGAAGATTAAAATGTGGGGGCCCCTGGGTGGCTCAGTTGGTTAAGCATCCTATTCTTGGTTTTGGCTCAGGTCATGATCCCAGGGTCGTGGGATTGAGGTCCATGTGTGCCCTGGGTGCAGAGCCTACTTAGGTTTTCTCTCTTTCTTCCTCTGCCCCCTCTCCCCCACTCATGCTCTCTCTCTCTCTCTAAAATTAAAAAAATTTTTTTTTGCCTGAAATTGGTACCAAGCTTTTCACTAAAACAAGTATTGAGTGAACAGACGTGTAGTTTAGAGCACTACAATCACATGATGTCATCCATGTATGAAATGCTTTCAAGATCCCTCACGATAAACATGTTGAAATGAAATTTTAGGTTCTATTATGCCACTATCCACATTTATACTCATTCCACACAAGAGAATATTTAAGGTGTTATAGAATGTCACAAAGTCATAGAATGACAAGATTGATGCCAACTCTTTCTTTCAGAGAGAATGTGCATGCATGCACTGGGGGAGGGGCAGAGGGAGAGAGAGAATCTTAAGTAGGCTCCATGCCCAGCGAGGAGCCTGACTCTGGGCTCCATCTCACAATCATGAGATCATGACCTGAGCTGAAATCAAGAATCTGATGCTTAACTGACTGAGCCACCCAGGCACCCCAAC
The DNA here is from genome assembly GCF_018350215.1 of Panthera leo. Taxonomy (NCBI): domain Eukaryota; kingdom Metazoa; phylum Chordata; class Mammalia; order Carnivora; family Felidae; genus Panthera; species Panthera leo. Next base: position 165,883,738 of record NC_056686.1, read on the forward strand.
TTTCTCTTTTCTAATATAGAGATATATTGTTCAATTACTCTGTGAGATATTCTCAGTTATTTTATTATTCAAATGAGTCATACCCTGCCAACAGCATTTCTGCATTAAAGGGCTTTGACTTTGGGACTTTTGGAGGCTGAATTAGAGCCTGTGTTTGGGTATACCAGGTTTTTAGCCCACTCTATTTGGACTCCTACATACATTTTTTTCTTCTCTGATGAATAAAGAGAACATTTTATGACTGACAAGGAGTGTACTATTTCCACCAAAGAAAGTTCTTCTCTGCCCATTGCTTTCCAAGAAATTTTCTTTAAATTTTATCCTAAAATTGAGCTGGCCTCTTGATCTTTGACCCCCCCTATCCAAGTCCTTGGTAATATCATCTGCCCATTCGAATGAGAAAATCAAGAATGCTGTTGTGTGTTTAACACTCCTTAGAGATCAGTGAGAGCCAGAAGCACTTTTAGAGATGGTGTAATTCATACCATTATTCACAGGCAAGGAACATGAGGGTCAGAGAACTTAGTTGCCTAAGTCCTGAGAGTTCTTCTATAACAGAGCTAGGATTAGATTTTAGATCTTTAGCTCTTTAAAAGAGTAACATTTAACAAGAGTAATAGGGGATAGCCCATATTTTTAAAACAAGTGCTCATTTCTATATGAATGCAAGATGATTAAAGCAGGCTGAAATACATGATGTATTTTATAAAATCAGTGTTCCACTACTTTAATAAGCATTATTTAAGGATTTCAATTAACTTGTAAAATGCACATGACAACCTCAACAAAAAAGCCAACGTTTATCCAATTTATAAAAGATTCAGATGCCTGTAGGTTTCTCAGAGCAGCATTAATAGAGGGGCTGAGTTTTATCTCATCTACCTTATTCCAAATGGCAATTCCAGATTAGACATGTAAAGTCATATCTGTCATCAAGAAAATGAAATGAAAGTGAACATTGGTTATAATTTGTTTATGTCTGATAATGTGCATAGTCAATGTCATATAACTTAAATAACAATAATATTCATTTTAAATTTGCGTGCCAATGTTACTAAAATAGAAATATAAAATTTGTATTGTGTATGGAGTCAAAAATATACTTCAATGCTAATACATGAATAGCAAATTTTCCTTGGTAAATTCTACTCACAGAAATGGCAGCGGTAGATGTTAATAATCTTCTAAAAATTAGATTAATTACAATATTTAAGTGAGCACACCATGACTCAAGTTTTTAGGTCACTTGAAATAGTATACACTGGGAACTCAGGCTGTTAAACTTTCCAAAGAGCATTTAACGTTGGCATGGACTTGTTGGCTATTTATGCTCATTGGTGGGGCATGTAATTCTGAGTGTAACTGCAAGTTACACTGCAGAAATCAGAAACTGTAAGTGGTTTCTGCTTTCCCCCCAAAGTAGTTCTAAATAAAGAGAATATTTTTTTCCCATTCTGAATAAACCTTTGGCATATTGTCAGACAGATAAGCATGATAGCCATTATAATATGCTTGACCTGCTATGACCCTAAGATGTTTAGTGGGGCAGAGCCTGTGGGTTTGGAACTAGAAGTTTGCTATTCTTCTGGCACCTTCTGGTTTTGCAGATTTCTTGGTGGCATTGCCTAAATCCCACACATCATCAAAGTTATCTGACTGAACATGTGATGCCTAAATCTGAATTCATTTTCAAACAGGACTCTACAACTCTCAGAGTGGTTTATATCATTCTAATTTCTTTTACTGTTTCTACTGTAGAAATCTGTCAATCCATGTCAGTGTTTCTATGGAAACCAGTGTTGAATTCTTCCATTTTGCATCTTATGAATTTGGAGCACAGATGTAACCAGCAGGAAATTATTGCATTCAAGGCTTGAACTCTTTAAAACTCAAAGCATTTTCTAAAACAATGTTTCTCAAACTTGAATATGCATAAAAATGACTAGAGAATCTTCCTAAAATGCAGGTCCTGATTCAGTAGATCTAGGGTAGAATCTGAGGTTCTTCATTTTCAGCAAGTTCCTAGAAGATGTTGATGTTGCTGGTCCTCTGTAGCAAGAGTTTACAAGACACCAGATAAAAGCAAGCAATTGACTTATAGCAACTTAATGTTTAGGACATATAGTTCCACAGAACTTGGGAAAAATATTTTTCTCCTAGTTTATATCAACCCTTCACTTAAAGAAATCAGGTTTAAAAGTGGGGACTGTCAAGTGTGGATACACAATGGAGAAATGTTCCTCTTTTCTAACAATCTGAAATTCTGCAGATCGGCTCACACAGGCTAAATCTTAGAGGTTTTCACCACAGTGTCTGCATACCAACCTGGAGGAAACTTCCCTGAAGCTAGCCCAAATATTCTCAGGGTCACTGGTGGAATGGTTATATGGATACTGATGAGGATGCCTGGGATGACTTTCTGCACCGAGTCTTTGTGAGACTTTCAGAGGACAACTATTATGAATATAGATATAATTAGATGCATTCATATATAAGTTTCTAGGTGTATACGGACATGTATGTATATGTGTGTCTCCTCCAAAAGAGAACAAAGAAGAACCCTTAAAAAAAAAGAGAGAGAGAGCTCAACACCCCAGGGAAGAACATTAAACACAATGGGAACTGGGTTTGCATTTCCCTTTCAGCACAGAAATAGTTCCCATCCTTCATCCCATTTGTTATTGCATAATATTGTGATAGCTATTGTTTGTCATCTTGTCTTTACCATAGCACCTGTTTATTGCCTTAGATAATATTTCCTGTTTGTGTCTGACATGGAATTGCATTTCAGCGAATTTCAGCCCCACAGTTCCGTGAACCTGAGAAATATTCAATACAACTATTGGGTTAAATTATCTATGCAGCATACAATTAGTGACTTAGTGCCAGGCAAAACAGATTCACAATTATTTCATTTCTCCTAAACATTTCTCATTAAAATCAATGACATGGCAAGAAAGTATAGGAGAAATGAATTCAGTAGCTAGTTCTTTTTTCATAGAGAAAGGATATGCTCATTGGTGGGACGTCTAATTCTGAGTGTAACTGCAAGTGGTTTCTGATTTTTTTTCCCTAAAGGAGATTTAAATTCTTTTTTTTTAATGTTTATTCATTTTCAAGAGAGAGAGACAGGGTGCTAGCAGGAGAGAGGCAGAAAGAGAGGGAGACACAGAATCTGAAGCAGGCTCCAGGCTCTCAGCTGTTAGCACAGTGCCTGCAGGGCTCGAACTCACAGACCTGAAGATCATGACCTGAGGTGAGGTCGGATGCTTTAGGGACTGAGCCACTCAGGCGCTCCTCCCAAAAAGAGTTTTAAATAGAATATTTTTCCATTCTGAATAAACCTTTGACATATTTCCAAACAGACAAGCATGATAGCCATTATCATTATCAATATGCTTAACCTACTATGGCCCTACACGACTTAGTAGGGCAGCACTAAGAATTTGGAACATAGAAGTTTACTATTCTTCTGGTAGCTATTTTGCCTAGTTCTTGGTAGCATTGCCTAAATCCCACACATCTTCAAAACTATGTGACTGAACATATGATGCCTAAATGTGAATTCATTTTCAAACAGGACTCTACAACTCTCAGAGTGGTTTCTTGTGAGAAATCAGTAAATTTGACTAGAGAAAACTATCTTCACTTGCTTTGATTACTGACCTGTTATAAAACAGATTACTATACTAACGGGATGTTAAATAGGAGTATATTCCCTATCAAATAATAAACATCATGATGATTTTTCCTCTTGAATTGAGCAACTGCATTTATTAAGAGCATTTGTTGGGGCGCCTGGGTGGCTCAGTCAGTTGAGCATCCGACTTCGGCTCAGGTCACGATCTCGCGGTCTGTGAGTTCGAGCCCCGCGTCGGGCTCTGTGCTGACAGCTCAGAGCCTGGAGCCTGCTTCCGATTCTGTGTCTCCCTCTCTCTCTGACCCTCCCCCGTTCATGCTCTGTCTCTCTCTGTCTCAAAAATAAATAAACTCAAAAAAAAATTTTTTTTTAAAAAGAGCATTTGTGAGTCAATATTTACACAAGATAAACATACCCTATCTGCAAGACGGAATGAAATAATCAGATTAAATGTATTACAGAGATTTAATGTTGAATTACATTTTAAAGAGCTCCCAGTAGAGCAAAGAAACAGGTAGGTAAATTCTATTGCTTCTAGGTACTTAGTAGACATAATATACATTTCATTATCTGCATGCATAAACCATTAGCAGTAAAAAAAGAAATGAACACAAAACATTTGTTCTTGAAGTAATCATATATACTTTAATAACTTTAAGAAATGAGCTAGAGAAATCTGCCTTTAAGGACCACATTCAGTACTTCATATGGAAAATTCAAATACAATAGCCAATGGATTAAAAAAAAACAACAACAGCAGCTTCTTGAGCATGATTTACGATATCACATTTAAATAGAGGCAACCTCCAAGTTCTATATTGAAATAACTCTTTTAGGATTTCTACCTATGAGGAATTTAAATGGATTTACATTTGAAGTTGATATATGTGTATATAGATTTGAATAGTATTTTCCCATTTCCATCTGCTATCTAGGAATTCTGTTTGAAATATACTGGCTTTTAATTGCACATTTTTAATACTGGAGTTGGGCTGAGTATTTTATCTTGTAGGATGCATATAAATACATGTCTGTATTATACCACACTAAAATAAGAAAAGCCTGTTTCTTCATGAACTCTTAGTCATCAGTTGCTCATAGCACTGTTACCATCAACATAAACTGTCTTTCTAACCTCATTACATCATATGTCACCTGGGCATCTTATATATTACCTAAATCATACAGATAAGAACTCATACTAAGAAACAGATACACGTACACACACACACCCCACTTGTAACGCCAAGATCCAAAACACTTAAAATGGTTTTTATTAATTCACAGTGATACTAATGACATGTGACATGCTGTGCTATGTAACAATGATTAAGACAACCAAGCATAATTTTTCACATTTAAAGAAACCATAGATTTTCCTTAAATTCTAAGGTTCCCTGTGAGATAGCATCATCCCTCTGACTGAATTTTTACCTATGATGGATTAGAGTCAGAGCACAGAATGGGACTCGTGTCAAGAAAACAAGCCCCTGTACCTTAGACTGTGGTCATGGCTTGCATATGTACATTCTTCACGATCCATTTTGAATTGTAAATGTGAATTACTATTTGTTCAAATATATACTATGCTGCCATAGGTTTAAACAAAAACTACAATGAGTACTCTGCTTGAATATCCATTTCTAAATCCTGGATGGGATCTTAACAGTACTTCGCTGTTTATATGATTTATATGTTTATATGTTTATAAAGCTTTTGATAAAATACAAGTTTAATACTTGCCTTTTGTGGTACATGAGTTAGTTTTCTTTTACGTCATAAATTATAATAGAATTCTATTTTGGACAAATGATGTAGATGACCAAAATTCGCCTTCGAGGACACAGAAAAGAGAAAGCACTTATAGTTACTATTTGAAAATACAAAATGAGGGGCATCTGGGTGGCTCAGTCGGTTAAGCGTCCGACTTAAGCTCAGGTTATGATTTTGCAGTCCCGTGAGTTTGAGCCCCGCGTTGGGCTCTGTGCTGACAGCTCAGAGCCTGGAGCCTGCTTCCATTTCTGTGCCTCCTTCTCTCTCTCTGCCCCTCCCCAGCTTACACTCTCTCTCTCTCAAAAAAAAAAAAAAAAAAAAAAAAAACCATTAAAAACATTAAAAAAAAGAAGAAAATACAAAATGATTAGTTTCACTGAAGTTTCTAGTTCAATGTAAGTGCCAAAGTGGCCATTTGTATTCTATCCTTTAATTAATTAATAGACCAAGATACTTTATGGAACTGATTATTTTTAAAAGTATGATACAATGTCTGACATATTTTAGGTCTGGTTTCTATCAAAAAATCTTAGAAGTATACTAGTAGCATGAGCACATCCTTGCTGATAAGAAAGTACTAATCCATGAAAGATACAATTCGTTCTTGTAGAGCAGCAGAGTACTAGCTGATAAATCATCCACTCTGGGATTTGATGTCAGAGGCCAAAAGGACTCCTTTTCTTCTAGTATTAAAATTGTTATTGTTCGAGAAAGCTCAGCCCTACAATGTTATAACTACGATGTCTTTCTAATTTTTCTCTCTTGGTCTGTTAATAATGACAATGGCCAGTAAATGATCACATTTGATTTATGTTCCATATCAAGTATCCCCTTGCCCTGGTGAGCATCATCTCCTTCAAATAATATATCTCTTTTGAAATCTCCTAAATATCATAGAAAGCTGTAAGAACAATCAAATGTGAAGCGTTGCAAGTAGATGACAAGTATCCATGTTGTCTGTAACAAATTTGTGGAAAAGGGACAAATTCATGTTGCCTGCCCTTGCCCCTGCCTCTGAAGATGCCTGATTCACTGTGATTCATTAATTGCTAACTCCTTGTCTTTCTCCTGGATGCAGTTGTTGCAGACCTTCTGCTTCTGATAAACTTGCTCTGTTTACTTATTGATTCCAAGAGTTTTTGGTAGATTCACTGGGATTTTCTACCTAGAAAATCATGATACCTGCAAATATAGTTTTATTTCTTCTTTTCCAACTTGTAAAACTTTTATTTCCTTTTCTTATCTTATTCACTGGCTAGGAATTCCAGTACAACATTGAATAAGAGTCGTGAGAAGACACTCTTACCTTCTTCCCAATCTTAGGGGCAAAATGTCTAGTCTCTTACCATTAAGTATGATGTTAGTTATAGGATTTTTGTAGATATTTATCAAGTTGAGGAGGTTTCTTCTGTTTCTAGTTTTCTGAGAGTTTTTTTTTAAATTATCATGAACACATGTTGGATTTTCTCAAATGGTTTTCCTGAATCAACTGACAGACATAAGCATGTAATTTTTCTTCTTTTGCCTGTATATGTGGCAGATTATATTGATTGATTTTTGAATACCGGACCAGCCTTGCATACATGGACCAAATTGCACTTGTGTAAGAAATCTGATTTATTCATTGTTGTATTTGATTTATTAGTATTGTGTTGAGAATGTTTATGTCTATATTCATGAGAGATATTGGCTATAGTTTTCCTTTAATATCTTTATCCGTTTTTGTATTAGGGTAATTCAGATCTCATAGAATGAGTTATAACTGTTCTCCCTACTTCTATTTCTTAAAGAGATTTTGGTGAATTGGTATTATTTCTTCCTTAAATATTTTGTAGATTTACCAGTGAAACCATCTGGGCATAGTACTTTATTTTTTTGGAAGCCTAGTAACTATTGTTTTAATATCTTAAATAGATATAGGTGTGATTCATGTTGTCTCTTTCTGCTTCTGTGAGTTTTGGTAGTTTAAATATTTCAAGGAATTGATCCATTTCATCTCAGTTATCAAATTTGTGGGCAGTTTCTTATAGTATTCCCTTAATAGGTTTTTAATATCCAAGGATCAGTATGATGCATTTTTTTAATTTTTTAATTTTATTTAAATCCAAGTTAGTTAACGTATAGTGAAATAATGATTTCAGGAGTAGAATTTATTGATTCATCACTTATATATAACACCCAGTGTCATCCTAACAAGCCCATCTTAATGCCCATCACCCACTTAGCCCATCCCGCCACCAACCACTCCAGCAATCCTTAGTTTGTTCTCTATGTTTAAGAGTCTCTATGGTTTGCCTCCCTTATATTGATGCATTTTTATGTACTCCAAAATATTTAAACATTTCCCTTAAGATTTATTTTTGACCCATGTGTTATTAGAAGTATGTTTAATTTCCAAATATTTGGAGATTTTCTAGCTATCTTTCTGATTTCTAGTTTAATCCCATTATGGTTTAAGAACATGCTTTGTATGATTACTATTCTTTTAAATTTAAGTGAGGTGTGTTTTACAGCCAAGAATATGGTATCTTGGTGAATGTTCCATGTGAGCTTAAGAAGAATGTGTATTCTGCTATTGGTGAATACACTATTTTATAAATGTCAGTTGGATCTAATTGATTGACAGTGCTCTTTTAGATCGTACATATCCTAATACTTAGGTGTGAGTAGTCCCATTTATTGAACTTCTCTCTTCTTTACACTGTGTCACACTACACTTCCGTATACTGGCTCACATTTCTAACCACAGCTTCCCTTTGTCTTCTCCCCTACCTGGAGGCCATTTTTTCCTCACTTTGATTACATACTACCTTGTTTTTTCTTTTTCTTGTTCTTGCAAATAGTTGTTCAAACAAGTAGCCAATTTTTCTTGTTCTTGTTCTTGCAACTACTTGTTCAAGTACGTAGTTAATTCATTAGGACTTGTCTTGAAGGACTCTTCCTTTAGAACCCCTAGTGCTTGGGGCGCCTGGGTGGCGCAGTCGGTTAAGCGTCCGACTTCAGCCAGGTCACGATCTCGCGGTCCGGTGAGTTCGAGCCCCGCGTCAGGCTCTGGGCTGATGGCTCGGAGCCTGGAGCCTGTTTCCGATTCTGTGTCTCCCTCTCTCTCTGCCCCTCCCCCGTTCATGCTCTGTCTCTCTCTGTCCCAAAAATAAATAAAAAAAAAAAAAACGTTGAAAAAAAAAAGAACCCCTAGTGCTATGGTGCACATGGTGGGCAATGTTCACATAGAGGATGAATATAGTTGTTCACTGATTAAAATGTGTCAAGGTGATCCCCCAAATTAAGAAGAGAACTGAGGCCTTCTAGAACACCTGGGAGTGCTGGTTTGAAAGGCTGGTTGGTGTCTATTAATGAATGTCTCTGGGAATTTTTTCACCAGAGAAAGACTTGAATAGACTTGAATAGACTTTTCTAGAGCATGGTCCTGGTATTGCTTCCTGAGGCTGCTATGACAAAAAACCACTGGGTAGCTTAAAACAACAGAAATTTATTCTTTCTCAGCTCTGAGGGCTAGAAGTCCAAAATCAAGGCTTCAATATGACCATGTTCTCTGCAAAGTCTCTAGGGAAGAATAGTTTATTACTTCTTGTTCCTTGCGGTTGCAATCTCTGGTGTTCCAGAACTTGAAGAGGCTGACAATGCCACCAATCTCTGCTTTTATCACATGGCCCTTTCCTGTGTGCCTCCTTTGTCTCCATGTCTGTTATGGTCTTCTTATAAGAACACCAGTCACTGGATTTAGGGTAACCCTGATGCTATTCAACTCAGTACAGTCCTCTAATTGGGTAACAAAAAATGTCATGCAGACACATTTTATTGTGGCCTCATCTCCCCTCAGGGGTCTCCCCACATACATTTCCTGAATCTATAGGAAATTCACATTGAGAGTGAGGATGAAACCCCCAGCTGACATTCTGTTTCCTCACCCTGATGTTTGGCTATTTTTCCCTTCCTGTCCTACATTTCCCAACACTTAGTAGAACGTAACATACAACTCATTCAGGCTCCCACATATCCCAGTTCCTCAGAAGAATTTATTTTTTGGTAGGGGAAACAATTGTATTTAATCTGATAACCCAGACCAGGATATGATGAGAAATTCTTTTACTCCTTTAAGAGTAATAGAAATGATAAATACTCATTTTAAGAGGCATCTTCTAGAGCTGCATTAATTTTAATCAAAGGCAGGCCTCTGAGAGTCAGCATGGCAATGGTGGCTAGGGAAGACACTTTGGAGCAGATGGGAATTTTAGCCTTTCTGATCCTGCCAGGTAACTGGTTTCCTACTTTGTCTGCATTTACAGTGGCCCTGTTTGCCAACAGCTTGTTTGCATGTGGGTTTGCATAATACTTCTTACAAAGAAAGGTTCTCTGGCATCATGAGAATAATATGGGTTGGAGACTATTCACCATGAATAAGTTATACTTTTTTATATATTTCATCCTTTGAATTTTTATCTTCAGGAGATTTCATTATATGATTTTTAATGCTAACATGAGATAAAAATACCATTTTGTAGTTGTTGGATCAATAAGGTTTTTGGAAAAGAACAGTTGTTGAATGTCAAAGGGAAAAGTTTATTTCATTAGCTAGCTCTGGAGCTGTTATTTCACAAGTATTGATATTTAAGTGGGTCCTAAATGGAAAAAAGCCATAGCAGGGAGCCATCTGAATACAGATTGAAAACATCAAAGTATATAACTATTATTCTTCTGATTTAAAGAAAGATCAGGTTGGATAAAGGTTTTCCAGCTACTCCTCTGGTTAAAATATGTTTCAGTTTCAGCCAGTCTTTACTGTGCTAATTGGAACTATATGTACACAAACATTCTTGTCCATACAGCTCTTCCTACTCCCTTGTTCCTTAAGGAGAATAGGTGTTAATTTTATAATATAAAAAGGAGGATACAAAGAATTGGATTTGCTAGGTCCTGGCTTATACAAATGAAATTTCCACTGAACAGAAGAAAGATCTGGCCAAACTCCAGAATCAAAGATTTGTTCATCTGGAGGAATGTCATGCATCCAACTTCCACCCCTGATGCTTGGGTAGCTGATGATGTTATATAAACACTCACCAACACAAGGAACAGTGGTGTGGGGATTCATGGGTAAAGGCCAAATTAGCAGCTTTGTGCTTTCCATTTTAAGGCTGAATTCATACACAGCTGATAACATTCAAATCTCATCTCATGTAATGAGAGCAGAGAAAATGAATTGTTGTTGCTTTAAGGAGGACACTGTTTCATTTAGTGAATGCAAATCTTTTGGCTAATACAGCTCAAGATTCTGCTAATGGAAAACAGTGTGTTATGCTTTGGCATTTGCATTGACGTGCACAATATCAGAGCATACTAGGAGCATATATTTTATTTTGTTTCAAATAACTGTTTCATGGACAGACTTAAAACAAAGTACATACAACAGGAATGTCAAAAACTTCAGATGGCAATTTCTAGTAGGGAATAGTCACAAATAAAAACAAGTGGAACAAGGTACAATATTTTTGCCTTTGTTCATTTGGAAATCAATAGAAATCCTTGAATTTGGTTCTTTTAAAATTTACACGTATGAATGAAATGTTGGTTTTAAGTAAAATCTGTATACAGCCAGATTACTGAGACTATTGATTACTACAATAAGATACTGATAATTTGTGGGGTGTTGAAAGAAGTACATAAATTGAGCTTTTGGCATTTTGGACATAGTCATTGTAGTATGCCTACATACTTCATGACTAGAACCTGATTCTGATTGGTCAATGGACATAATAAAAAGTAATAATCAAGTAACAAATGTATCTTTCTCTTTTCATATTCCTCCACCCCCTCTCTCCAGAAAAAGAAAAAAACAAGTTGAGTGTATTTTTGTTGGCCTCTAATAATTCAAGAAATATTTATTGAATATGACTATGTCTTAGGTGCTAGTAATATAGTGATGAACAGGGCTGTCACAGAGGAGACGGATGCTCAAACATGCAATTTCAGTATTATGTATCAAGGGACATGACATGGGCAGCTCAGGTTCTGACAGCACACATAGCAGGAACATCTACACTGGACTTGATGGGTCAGAAGGCTTCCTGGGGGAAGTTGTATCTCAAATGGACCAAGAAGGATATGCAGTAGTTAAGCCACATGAAGATAGGTTAGCATATAGGAAGGAGTTCTGGGAAGAAAGGACAGAGAGAAGAAAGAACATGATAGGTTAAAAACCTAAAGTAAAATGTCACCGTGTGGGGGGATCAGAAGTGATGGAATAGAGGTTGGGAGGGGAGGCCAGGTACTAAAAGGCTTTGTGCACCACTTGAAGAAATTAAAACTTGAGTGAAGTAGTTAGAAGGTTCTTACAGTCATCTATTTTAAGGCTGCATCTTGATTATAAGTGATGGTTAGCATTATTGAATGAGATAACTAATTGTTTACTGCTTCTTTTTCCAAAGATTTTAGAAATTTTAGAATGTGTAGAGATCTGAATGTAAGGATTCCTGCATAAATTTCTCTTCGAATTGAGTATGAAAAAAATTTTACCACCAAATGTTTATACACTTTTTATTAGAAAATCAGAACTGGAAAGCTCAGTTATCATGCCTCATAGGAAACTCAAATTCATTTTGTTTTGCATTCCTTCAAGGTGTCAAGTATATGTTCCTTTTAATCTTCCTTGTCATTTATATTTTCTTGTTGAAAAGTGTTTTGGTATTACTAACTGTCCAGAATTTTCTCTAAAGTAAATGGGTATAAATGTATATGTTTTTAAATAGAAACATCACTTGAATTTCCCAGGTTTTTCATTTTTAATCAATAAGTTTAGTTCACACTTGCATAAGGAGAATTCTTTTATCAAGACAGAAATCCAGGCAAAAAGAAAATCACATGTAAGTCTTTGAAATTAAAATATAGCTGGAAGAATAATTGGATAGTTAATTATTGTTCACTGCTACTGGAATTACTAGATAGTCAATCAATAGCGCAAAAGAATAGGTAGGTAGGTAGGTAGATAGGTAGGTAATAGGTAGGTAAGTAGATAGGTAAATACTTGGATGTATGGATGGATGGATGGATGGTTGGATAGATGAATGATTGGACAGATAGACTGATATACAGATAGCTAGCTGAACTATGTATCTTGACCTATATATCTTGAATATCAATATAATGCTTTTTCCCAATATTTGGGTTCTATGTGTGTGTACATATATGTGTATGTATATACATACATTTGAAATATATATCAAATACATGTTATATTTGGTATATATACATCCAATGTATCAGAGGTTTTTATGCCTTATTTAGTCATACATCATGGATATACAATCCTCAAAGGATTAGCCTTTAAGTGGCATGCAACAGGTAAAACAAATCAGCTATTTCCATGCCCTAATAACCTTAAGCCACAAATTTCATCAAGATGACAAAGTGGGAAGGGAGATCTTATTGAATTAACAGGAAAGAGACATAGAGTGGGAGAAGAATTTGTTACCTGGTCCTGACCACCCTCTTTGGACATGAATAGATTTTACTATTTAGCTTCAACATGGGAGCAGCAGTTAGGCAAGATATGAAAAATATGTGAAACTGGACCAAAGATTCCCTAGGATGTTATATATAAGCTTTTAATAGATTTCTGTCAAAATTTGGAAGAAAATTAAGTGATTTAATTTTTTAATTAAATTGAATGCATAGGAAAATATGTCAACTTTACACAACCACACATTTCATGTCTTCAGATACCCTTTGGTAACTTTTTAATATTAACTTGAATATATTACATTTAAATATTATTGTAGACAGTCTTGCAGCAACATAATTAATTCCTTCTCTTCATTAAAATATGTAATAAATTATTCTTTCAACCAATGATTTTAGCCTACCATGACAAGACTATGTTTAAAATTTAAAAACAAATGCCTCTCTCATTCATGTTTATTTTTAAAAGGAACCAGAAAAAGACCCTCTTTTCTGAATGATATATTTCAGAAATGTATAGAGCATTCTTCAGTATTACAGTGATAATTAGAAGGATAGAATTCACCTTATGTTATCTTATTACACTCTTCTTTTTCCCTTTTATCATACTAAATGCATCCTACTATGGTTAATTTCAAGTCTTTGAATAAGATACAGTCTTACAAAATTAGAAAGGAATTTGACTTCCAATTCATAAACCATCAACATCCCACACGGGAAAGCTTGGAAATCACAGACTAATATTATTCCTTTAATATCCTAAAGAAATAGCATCTGAAAGAGAAGAGTGGGCAGGAGGCAGTGTGATGATAAATTACATCAACCAATATAATTACGTTTAGCCTTCATAGAATGCTTTGCATTTCCAAATGTTTACAAGACATGAAACAAAAATGCTCAATTGCCCAAGAGGTAGATGATGAACCCATTTTCCAAATGGGAAACTGAGGCATTGAGATGTCTATACCACAGGCTGCAAAAATAGTTGAAGAATCAAGATTAGAAGCAGGAAGAGCAGGTTGCTGGTGTATATACATGGCTACCCAAAAGGTGACAGTGGCATGACAGGAATTATGTTGGTCCATCTGCAGCCTGTGCTCCATTTTGCTCTATGACATGTACAGCTGATGGAAGTTTGAAACTTCATTTGAAGTTAACAGCACATCTATTCTCCACTGTGAAACCCATGAGATCAGCATAAGGAATGATTATTTACGATGGCCTCCCCAGACTTAGGATGGAAGGCTAGGTTGAAAATATATAGAATGTATTTCAATAAATGAGATAAAGACATAAAACAAGATGAAAGGACAGCTTATGCAATAATGAAAACTACAACTTCAATATTTCTACTGTTATTCTACAAAGAGATGTTTATGACCACAATTAAAAACAAGTTATTGGGGGTGTCTTGGTGGCTCAGTCAGTTAAGTGTCTGACTCTTGGTTTCGGTTCAGGTCATCATGTCATGGTTTGTGAGTTCAAGCCCTGTGTCCAGCTCTGCACTGACAGTATGGAGCCTGCTTGGGATTCTCTCTCTTTCTCCACCTCTCTCTCTGCCCCTCCCTGCTCTCCCTCTCTCTCTCTTTAAAAATAAATAAACTGAAAAAATTATCAAACAATTGAATTTGAAATTTAACTCACATCTTTCTACTGAAGCGAACCTTAATATACATGCTCTTAAACTGGGAGGGAATAAACAGTGTATTTTACTGTGCTTTTGTCTTGAACACATCTCTCTAGAATACAAAAATGTATGCTTATCCACTGCTAATAATTTACCAACGTCTTCAAATATACTAAAACACTAAAGAAAATGTGATTATTTCACTGAGCAGTGGGATTAGCTGAACAAACAACATGACCAGAATGGGGGTACGCTTCATGGAGGATGTTCTGTGGGAGATACAGGAAAATAAACAACCATAGCATTGTTCTTTAGGCTCATGAGAATGACATCCAGGAGTGCTAACCCCACAGTTACTGTGTGAGTACCCAGTACATTAGGGACACACTAATATAGATGACACACAGTGTTATCCAGTTTATTCTTGTGATTGGCGGCCTGTGGTTACCTGTCACGTGGAGGATGACATTGGAAGAGAGAATGCCATTAGAGTTTTGGGCCCGAGCCACATAGAGGCCTGCGTCTGCCTCGCATGCCTTCGGAATGAACACCGAATGTCTTGTCTCCTTGTGTAAAACCTGTAAGTGCCCATCTGCAGACAATTTCTGGCCCTTCTTGTACCTGAAGCAGAGAGTCAGTTTTTAAAGTTAGGATCACTGTATATTCACATCATTTCCAAGATCTAAAAACCATTGCAAACAAACCCATTACCACTGGCAATAGTCTCTAGTATTAGCAGGAACTTTGCAGCTGCCACAAATTCCAATGGGGCTGTTCATCCTTCAAGCAGAGGTTGGCGACTTGTGGCCAGAGAAGTGTGTGATTGAGTCAGACCATGTTTTTAAAAAATTGAATTTTTCAACAACATTTAACAATTGGAATATTGCATATAAAAATCCAGATATCCAACTACTCTTTGAAAAACCCCAGACCATCTGGCCACACAGGGCCACCATTTGCTTATAGCAACAATCACCTAGAGTGTGAAATGGTATGCCTCTCTTTGGCCTGTGTCATTCTTTTAGCTGCTATGGAACAGCAGCCTGTGACTTCTGGGAATCTATGTTGGAGCAAGACTCATCCATCCCATTGTATTCGTGGACCCCACAAGATCCACGTCAGAGTATTAATATGCTGTTTTAGAGAAAGGCACTTATACAGCATTTCCTGGTGAAATGAACTCATTTAATTTCTATGAATTAATTTCATTAGAAGAAAATGATTTCTAATTATGAAAGGCATTTATGTAATTGGATTATTACTGTTAATGACATGTTTTGAAAAGTTTCCTATAAACACAAGCACTTAGCTGCCTCTTTTTAGAAAGCAAATAATTTATTTTGTATATTCTAGATTCTTTTCTATTTATTTACACCCATGTTCCTTCACCTAAGAAGTGGTGACAAACCTGAGTCATTTTCTGTTCCCATTGCCTAAGTGATAACTTTGCATTTTTATGAGTGTCCTAAGGATGTATGATTCCAAGACTTTGCCAGTTGTTAATTGAGCAAAACTTAATTGTAAATCCAAAAGCAAGGTATCTTTTCACAATATTGCAATAGTTCTTCAAGAAATACTAAGTTATTTGTTGTGTGGACAAAACCAAGAAACACTGCAGACGACATTTTCTTTGGGGTGAACTGATATTTAATAATGAATTAAATATCTTTCAAATTCATAAATATGAAATTCCTCATCTGTCAAAAACATGCAATTGTAAAAACAACAAAATAAAACAGAAGCACAAACAGCTGCACTGTAGCATAAGTGCAGTTTCTTTTAATGATCTGAGGAACCAAAGTTTTCCCATAGATTCTTCAGATAACCACCTCACACTTCAAGTATCGTCAATGGGCACACACAGTCATCGGAACTGTTAATGTCTACCGAAATATTATGATAAGTAAATGTTACCTTACTTATCTTAGTTGATGAGTATGAATTCAATCTCACCTATTTGTAACTTTGTCCTCAGATAAATCTACTTAAGAACAAGAATTAATTTTGTTTTTCAAAGATAAAAAAATTTCTAAATGTTTAGAAGTAACCCACGTGTTGAGAAAGTGAGAACTACTTTTTAAAACAACAGTGATTCAAACCCTGTATTCTGCAGTTTACTCTCTATTAAAACAAACACGCTAAAAAATAATGATGTCTCCAGAGGGAAATCCTATGGTTTACAGCTCAGTTATTACACCACCTTTCAAAAATGGGTTTATTACCTGTCACCGGGAGCAACTGTGAAAGAAATATTTTTATTCCATCTCTCATACTGAAGAAATTTATGGAAAGAAATCTTAGTGAAACAAACAAATATCACAAAAGTGGTGTGTGACTCTGTTGGGAAGAGGGAAAAGATGAAACAGGCAAATGAAGGAAAAGAGAAAAACCCACATTCGTATGTTTTTGAATCGAATATGGGATGTTAGACTAAGAAAATGTCATGCTTTTGTAGACATAAACAAGGGGAAAGAATTTCAACCCATAGTCTTCAGAAATGTGGAATGTTAAACTAATACCAGAAAACAAAAACAAACAAAAAGGAACACAGCTAAGTTGCAGTGCTTTTGGAGTTAGTCAACTATTATTTTATGTGGTTACTTTTCTTTCTAGGGGGTTTTAGCCATGCTGGGACTACAGTCAGAGTTGGGGGCCGGTGTGAGGCTGAATCATGCAGATTTGCAGTGTTGCAGAATATTAATCAGCTGTCCCTAAACCTTTCAGTTAGTGCACACAGAATGATTTGCTCAGTCATTCAATGTGTTTGTTTATGACTTGTCATTGTAAGCTACCCACCATGTCAGTGTAGGCTCTGGAAATCCTGTCACTTCAACTTCCAAAGTCACTGGAGAACCTTCCATGACAGTTACATTAGACTGAAGCCTGGAGAAATTAGGTGCCTGGCCAGCAAGGCTGACCACGGTGTTCTTTGCTGATGTACATTTAATCTCCTCTTGGGGGACCGTTTGCCTCTGATAGGCCTGGCTGGAGCCTGATCGAAACCCAAGGCCTGAGAATGCATCCTGGGAAGCATGCAGCCTGTCTTGGGTTTTAGTGACATTGTTATCAGCATGCACTTTCTCCCATGTTTCTAGCAAACTTCCCTGAGCCTGAGGGTGCTGCTGCAAAGCTCTCTCATGCACTTCACTCAGCATGCTCTCTGGATGTTTAGCACTGATTTTGCAGAAGGCAGTACTTTTTTCCAAAATTCCTTGGGAGGTTAATGGGACTTCAGCTTTGAACTGGGGAGAGGGCCTCTGAAAATGACTTGAAAATGTTTCTCTCTTATCATTGTAAGCATCAGCAAAAGCAGCAGGTGGTGGGATGCCAGATTCCTGGGCCTCCCCTGGACAGCTGGCCCCTGTCTGCATCCTGTAGTTGCTCATGGGAAGGCTGCGGGGAGGGCTAGACCGCCCCTCCACTTCCATGTCAGCAGGGGCAAGGGGGGAATCAGGGCTTTCCGGGAGTGGAGGCAAGGAGATGTCATCAGGTGAGACACACTCATATTCTTCCCCCAAAAGCATGTCTGGAGGCAGGAGATGGCCTTGGACAGCATCCTCTTTGTCAGAGAGCAGCTGCGTCAGGTGCTGTGGGAGCTGACCCTCTCCTGTTCCATTGACAGTCAAAATATCTTCTACCTGCGCCTTCTCCTTCAACACAGAAAAGCCAAAGCTTTGAGTTAGTCATTGAGTTTTTTTCCAAGTCACAAACTCAACTTCAGACAGACAACCTAAGAAAAGCTACAGTGAATTAGAGCTCGGGGCCCTGACACAAGCGTTACTGAACTTGAAACCATCTGTCTGTTTAAACTGGGCACAGTCCCATCCCATGACTAAGAAATGGGTAAACTGACCTCTAGTCTCTGAATGAAATGTGATAGACCTTATGAAAGAGAGGAGAGAAAGCCCTAGTTTTCATCTCTAATGAAGGGGTTGAATCAGATGAATGTCTTTCAAATCATGATCTGAGGAACCTTCTTCCACCGGCAAATTCTGCTTTGTTTTGTCTACATTCCATGTGAACACGTAGCTCCTAAACATCAGAGGCTCCCTTGTTAGGTGATCCCTCAGACCCTCCTAAGAATAACCCCTCTTTTTTTCCTTAGGAAAGCCATCCTTTATTATTATTATTATTATTATTATTATTATGGTAAAATATATAACATGAAATTTACCATTTTAACCACTTCTAAGTGCACAGTTCAATGGCATTAAGTACACTCACATTGGTGCAACCATCCATCATCCAGCTCCAGAACTTTTTCATCTTCCCAAACTGAAACTCTTTACCCATTAAACACTGAACTATCCATTCTCCCATCCCCCCAACCACTTCTACTTTCTGTCAGTATGAATTTGACAATTCTAGGCCATATAAAGTCATTTTTAATGACTGGTTTTATTTTCTTAAGCGCCTTATTTTTATTCTCCCGTTGCAAAATATCTACTGAGCACTTATTTCATACTAGGTGCCATGTTAGGCATTGGTGAGATGAAATGAGTAAAAGTAAATACAGTCTCTGCCCTCAGGGAGATAATAGCCCAGTGGGGGAGGTAGATATTAATGGAACAATCACAGGTTACGGTCCTTCACAAGAGAACACAAGATACAAAAGAGGAGTGCCTGCCACTTATCTTTCCATGCCATGTGGAGGGCAGGTCATGCTAGGAGACTGTGAACAGCAGTACATCACCTCCTGCTTACACTGATCTAGTATTTCTCCCCACTAATCCATGTCCATGTCTGCTTTCAAAAAGAGACTCAAATATCCATCCTTTCTGGCACAAACTCAAAAGAGCATTGACGCTGAAGGGGACCTCATCTATCTCAGCCTGTTGTTTTATATCTACTTCTTCTTTGCCTTTCCTCTTTTTGGGTGCATTTTTACTTAAAAATTACTGAGATTTTTCCATTGCCACTGCTTGCACATAAGAAAGTTATGTCTTGCCTTGACTTTGTGTTCTTCATTTTAGCTCCTTCACTTTATAAATAATTTTTGAGACGTAAATGTGTTTTCAGGTTGAAGATTAGAAGTAAAAACAGTGTTCCTTCGACTACCCCAGAGACATGACTTATCCTCAGAGAAAGTATAAGCATAGGTTTGGAGAAAGTGGTTTCCTTCAGCCGTTTAGTAGAAGTTTAAACTCTGGGCCTAAAAGCCAGAATTTTTATTTTTATTATTTTTTTAAGTTTATTTATTTATTTTGAGAGAGAGAGAGAGAGAGAGAGCATGAGCAGGGGAGGGGCAGAAAGTGGGGGAGAGAGAGAATCCCAAGCAGGCTTCCTGTAGTCAGCACAGAGTGCAATGCAGGGCTCAAATTCACGAACAGTGATATCATGACCTGAGCTGAAATCAAAAGTCAGATGCTTACCCAACTAAGCCACCTAGGCGCCCCAAAGCCAGAAGTTTTTTAAAGTCCTTCTCATTAAAAAAAAAAAAAACCAAAAACTAAATAAACACATATCCAGTAGGAAATGTCCCTCCTTCTTTTGATTTTCCTACATCGGCTTAGCTCTGCATTTATTTTCCTTTTCATAGGGACTTTGGTCCAACTTCCTGTTCAGTATAGGCAACTTCTCTATGACATTCTGGTAGCTTATGTTTGAATACTTTTCCTGAAAGAGTTTTTTCTTTGAATAGAAGTTTATGCTTTACTTGTGTTAAGAATCTTTTCCTATATTTAGCAAAGATATGCCTTCACTCAGTATCCAACAACGGATCTGAACCGGCCTCCTGGAGCGACAAAGATGTCCAATTTCTCTCTTCTTTTAACTGCTCTTTGACTATTTGGAAAATTGGTCTCGCAGTCTGTCAATCTCTTTCTTCTACTAAAACCTCCAGTCTTCTTCTGCCTTGCCTCTAGAACTTTTATCATCAAGGTCACCTTCTGGGAAGCCCCACTCCTACCAGGCATTTGTTGATTTGAGGGTCATCCATGGCCACGCAACTTCTTAATGCCTTCTTTGGGTAATGTGTGTCTCTCTAGAGAAGAGTAATGTTTAAGAATTGTCTGAAAATTTGCAACAGGCTTAGGAGAAAAACTTGAATAAAAGTCCAGGCTAGTCTTCTCACTCTTCCCTCCTGCTTGGGGAGGAAATGACTTACTTAACTGCAGGTTTAGACTGAACATGCTCAGCTCTGACTTTTTGAGGCCTCTCCTGTGGATCTGTCTTCTACCAAATGTGTGTATTCATGTTAGATTTAAACTATGAAAAGCCCCTGTACAGAAAGCCTCTGGTTGTCTAGCTGTGCACCCAAGTGTTTAGGTAGGCAAGTCTATCTAAATCAGAGATAAAGTTTTAGGAAACCCACTAGAAAAGTCCAAGCCATATTCTCTAATCCTGCTTTTACTAGTTATTGATTCCTGACTCCCATGACTCTCTTTCAGTGGTGTCAAACTCAGAGGGGAATCCAAGAATATTATTTTTTTACTCCCTACAATTCCTAAGGTAGAAAAATACTTTCCACAGCAAATAACACTAGCAGATAATTTCTACTGACAATAAGAGAGAATGTTCTGAAATCTTTTCCAGAAACATTTCAACTTATTACTGTTTCCCCTAAATATGTTTATTTCCAGGATTTATTTACTTTCCAGATGGGAACTAATCAATGGAACCAACATCTCCTTGATCTATGTGATATATTTTTATTAAAGTGATTATGTTAGTTCTTTTTGTGTTTTTATAAGAACCATATGTGGCTATTCATACTGAGTTTTTAAAATTTTTTTAAATATTTATTTATTTTTGAGAAAGAGACAGAGAGAGACAGAGAGAGAGACAGAGCATGAGTGGGGGAGGAGCAGAGAGAGAAGGAGACACAGAATCTGAAGCAGACTCCAGGCTCTGAGCTGTCAGCACAGAGCCAATGCGGGGCTCTAACTCATGAGCCATGAGATCATGACCTGAGCTGAAGTTGGACATTTAACCGACTGAGCCACCCAGGTGCCCCAATTCATACTGAGTTTTTAAACAGCCAAAATTTTCTACCTCTTCTATTAATGCCATTGATAAAAATGTTGAACACTGCAGAGTTTAGAACAAAGTCAGATGTCTCCCCAAGGCAAGGCAAACTATCTTCCAGGTTAACACTGTTGAACTACCTAAGATTCTTGGAACAATTATAATCTAATCAAACTCTTATTCAGTTCACGTACTTACACTTACCTTAAGAAAGAGATCATAAATATGTTTATCAAATGACTTTTTGAAGTCAGAATAATTTGCTTATGACACTAATCTAGAATTATCCATTAAATAGTCATCTCACAAAGCAAAAGCAAAATAAGGTGAATTTAATATAAGTTTTTCTGAGTCAATCCATGTAGGCTCTTGGCATTTTTGCCTTTATTCTCAAAGGCAAATAAGCTTTTCATTTTTAAGTCATTATGGAATTTTACAAAACTTCTTTTATTAATTAATTTCTAAAACTCAAGTATAATTAACATATAGTATTCTATTAGTTTCAGGTGTACAATAAGTGATTCAACAATTCTATATATTACTCAGTGCTCATCACAATTAAGTGTGCTGCTAATCCCCTTCACCTATTTAAATCTCACTGAGTTACAGTTTTCTGGGTCTACCAGTTTCCTTTATGAAAATGGTTTTCAAACATTCACATATACTATTTTTTTTTAACATTTCCCCACCATAAAATCATTTTGCTATTAGTAGAGGGAAAAAGTGTGTGTGTGTGTGTGTGTGTGTGTGTGTGTTTCCAGAAGGGGGTATTTCCAGACAGAGCATATTTGCATCAATTTAATAAGTTCTGGCAGAATGGCTGGGAAGCTGATCTAATTCACCACAACACTGCTCACTCTCAACTTGTTTCTCTTATATCCTTGGCTGCTGTTTGTCTTTTTGTTGATTCCTTTTTCTTCCCCAACCTTCTAATTATATGGATAGTGTGTGATCTTGTCTTAAGTTCTCTAATCTTCTCTTTATACTTTTCCCCTCAAAGATCTCACCCACTTTCATGTCTAATGATCAATTAACTTTTAATTAATCCTAAATCTGTGGCCTCAGTTCTTATATCTGTCACAATTTCTAAACTTTCATTTCCACTGATAGCCATAACCACTTGGATTTACAACCATTGCCATGTAGGCAAACAAAGTGAGTGTTTGGAATAGAGAATATAATAATATTCTACATCCCTTGAAGTAAGTGTGTAGCACAAATTCTCAAAGTACACACAGTGGGGAGCCATCTATATGGTAAATTTAAGGGAACATCAGAAGACTTTACCTTTCCAAATAGTCCCACAATACTCTTATCCTGGTATAAATAAGATTTAATGAAGGTAAGTAGGAAGTAGAGAAAGAATGATCTTGAACACAGGACTTCTCTATGAAAGACATTTCTGGGGAAGGCTTTTGGAAGGGGCTTTGGGCAGCCAAGGGGTAAGTTGGTAGCATTGCACACTTGGGGTAGACAAAATAAAAGAGATGAGAACAGAAAGATGGTGAAGAACACTTTGTCCCTTTCCCATTTTTTTCCAAAGCAAATGTCTTAAGAACGCCTTTGCCGCCTACCAGGTGATCAGGATTAGAAGAGGGCACAGGGCTGTCCTCACCCAGTTTGATAAGAGTACTCCACTGATTGGTATAAATGTACTTCCATGATGAAAGCAAATTAAAACAACAGTGAGATATCACCTTACACCTTTCAGAATGGCTTGAATAAAAAAGACAAAACATAATAGGTTTTGGGGAGGATGTGGAGAAAAAGGAACCCTCATGCACTGTTGGTGGGAATATAAACTGGTACAGTTACTATGGAAAACAATATGGAGTTTCCTCAAAAAATTAAAAATAGAAATACCATATGATCCAATAATTCCACTACTGGGCATTTACCCAAAGAAAATAAAAACACTAGTTTGAAAAGATTATACATCCCTATGTTTATTGAAACACCATTATTTTTTTTAAATGTTTATTTATTGGGGGCACCTGGGTGGCTCAGTCGGTTGGGCTTCTGACTTCAGCTCAGGTCATGATCTCACTGCTCGTGAGTTCAGGCCCCGCGTCGGGCTCTGTGCTGACAGCTCAGAGCCTGGAGCCTGCTTCAGACTCTGTCTGCCTCTCTCTTTGCCCCTCCCCTGCTTGTGCTCTGTCTCTCTCTCACAAAATATGAAAAATAAAAAAAAACTTCAACAAAAAAATGTTTATTTATTTATTTTGGGAGATAGAGCATGTGGGGAGTGAAGAGAGGGAAAGAAGGGGAGAGAGAGAGAGAGAGAGAGAGAGAGAGAGAGAGAACATCTTATCCCCAGCAGGCTGGCATTTTCAGTGTGGAGCCTGATGCAGGGCTTAAACTTCCAAACCATGAGATCATGACCTGAGCTGATCAAGAGTTGGATGCTTAACCACCTGAGCCACCCAGGTGCCCCTAAAACATTATTTACAAAAGCCAGGATATGAATGCGTCTGTCAATAGATGAATGGATAAAGAAGATGTGATGATATAGATACAGATACAGATACAGATACAGATAGATATAGATATAGATATACACATACACACACATATACACACAATGGAATATTACTCAGTCATAAAAAATGAGATCTTGCTATTGGGACATTTGGACAGACCTACAGGGTATTTATGCTAAGTGAAATAAGTCAGAGAAAGAAAAATACCACAGGACTTTACTTGTATGTAGAATCTGAAAAATAAAACAAATGAATAAACAAACTACAAGCAGAAACAGACTCAAATACTGAGAACAAACTAATGGTTGCCAGAGGGGGATGGACAAAATAGGTGAAAGGGAATGAGAAGTACACACTTCCAGCTAAGTCATGAGGATAAAAAGTACAGCATAGGGAATATGACCAACGGTGTCGTAATAGCACTGTGTGGTGACCGATGGTAGCTACAGCTATGGTGGGCATAGCATAAGGTATAGACCTGTCGAATAACTATGTTACATACCTGAAACTAATATAACATTGTGTGTCAATTAAACTTGAATTTATAAAAATAATAAATTATAAGGCAAATGATAACAAGTACTTACAATAGGTATTTTTGATGTTGCCACCTGTAATTAAGCAAGCATTAACACTATATGCCATTTTTTTTTCTTTTTTGCAGTTATGTACTTTATTCAAGCAGGTGAATCCAGACAACTTTCTCCGTGAGGTGAGACAGTATCCATTAACCTGTGGGTCTTATGATCTCTTCCATCTGAGCAACTGTTCTCCCATATTAGTCTGGTTCTAAGACTGTGGGGAAAGTTAAGTAACTGGTTCTTAAATTTTTAAATTGTCATTTCTATGATATGTTATCTCCAAACTAGACCCTGAGATAATGTATGTATATTGAGGGGAACTTTGAAAA
Source organism: Panthera leo (assembly GCF_018350215.1). Classification (NCBI taxonomy): domain Eukaryota; kingdom Metazoa; phylum Chordata; class Mammalia; order Carnivora; family Felidae; genus Panthera; species Panthera leo. The sequence continues at coordinate 165,908,610 of NC_056686.1, forward strand.
CATAAATTTGTTTTATATTTCTTGCTCTTCTTGGGGTGCAACCACAGAACACCATTGTGCAGTGGGGATTGATGCCTTCACTGCCTGTGTGTCCCTGACTCTGAGTCATGCAGGATTGAATTCTTTTACTTCCCTGCAAAAATGAATGATTCTATTTAAGTATGTAGTTTAAATGAGCTCAGTTCAGAGTAGGCTCCCAAATTCCCTGCTTTTGTTGGCAGTATCTTTAACCTATGAGAATTAACTAATATACCTGAGTCTTAAACTGGCAACATCATTTTCTGGCTATGATTTCCTTTGTGGCCCAGGAAAACCCTTAACTTACAGATCTATCTCATAGAATTAAAAGTCCTTATTAATACCAAAAAAAAGTACTTCCATGCTATTGCTTTATTAATCATCATGTAAACAGATGAAGGGGAAGAGTGAGGGAACAGGTTGGCAGGGGAATCTGCAGTGTCATTACAAAGCAGCTTATTTACACAGAGCCGTTCCTTAGAGCTCACTTTCGGTCTTACAGAAAAAGTTAACGTGTCTGAAATTCAGGAGAATGGCACTGCCTGCCCAATGCCGACACTACTTTCTATGATTCTTGGAGGGCAAAATATTTTATCTCTTTTAGTCTCAGTTTCCTCAACTATAAAATGAGATTTGATCAGATGATTGTTAAATCCCTTGTAGCACTTGAATTCTATAACTCTAAATGTGGGCATTGTAAGCCTGCATCCTCTACTGAATAGTTCTGTGGTTTTGGGGGAGTCTCTTAATATTCTGGGTGTCTGTTTAACCTTAGGAGTTTTCAAATATTACTATGGGTTTGGCTTTGGTGCTCACCTTGGAGGGAAGACACTATCTCTAATCTGTTAGCAGTGCAACGGGCACTGCATTTACTAAATTGCCTAATTCCACCTGCTGCATTTTGGGGTTAGAAAAATGAGAAGCACTTTATTATCACCAAGAGAAAATCCTGTGATGAGTATATTATTGTAATAGTCTGGTAGAATTGTTCTCTTTACTTTTTTTAAGTTTTTATTTAAATTCCAGTTAGTTAATATATAATGTAATATTAGTTTTAAGTATAAAATATAGTGATTCAACAGTTCCATACAATACCTGGTCCTCATCACAACAAATGCTCTCCTTAATCCCCATTACCTATTTAACCCATTCCCCTCCCCTCTGGTAATCATTAGTTTGTTTGTTCTCTGTAGTTAAGAGTCAGTTTCTTGGTTTGCCTCTCTCTCTCTCTTTTTTTCCTTTGCTCATTTGTTTTGTTCCTTAAATTCCACATGAGTAAAATCATATGGTGTCTGTCTTTCTCTGACTAACTTATTTCACTTAGTATAATACCCTCTTGTTCCATCCATGTCCTTGCAAATGGTATGATTTCATTATTTTTTATGGCTGAATAATATTCCATTGTGTGTGTGTGTGTGTGTGTGTGTGTGTGTGTGTGTATGGACACACCACATCTTCTTTATCCATTCATCAGTTGATGGACATATTTTGGCTGTTTTAATAATTTGGCTATTGTAGATAATGCTGCTATAAACATTGAGGTGCATGTATCCCTTTGAATTAGTATTTTTGTATAGTTTGAGTAAATACTTAGTAGTACAATTGCTGGATTGTAGGGTAGTTCTATTTTTGACTTTCTGAGGAAGCTCCATACTGTTTCCAGAGTTGCTGCACCAGTTTGTATTCCCACCAATAGTGTAAAAGGGTTCCTCTTTCTCCACATCTTCACTAACACAGGTATCTTCTGTTGTGTTTAGCCATTCTGACAGGTGTGAGGTGATATGTCATTATAGTTTTGATTTGTATTTCCCTGATGACTGGTGATGTTGAGCATCTTTTCATGTGTGTGCTGGCCATTTGTATGCCTTTTGAAAAATGTCTTTTCATGTGTTGTGCCCAATTCTTAACTGGATTATTTGTTTTGGGGGATGTTGAGTTTGGTAAGTTCTTTATAGATTTTGGATACAAACCCTTCAACAGGTATGTCATTTGCAAATAGCTTCTCCCATTCTGTTGGCTGTCTTTTAGTTTTGTTGATTGTTCCCCTCACTGTGTAGAAGTTTTTTATTTTGATGAAGTCCCAATAGTTTATTTTTGCTTTTTTTACTTGCCTCAGGAGACATGTCTAGAAAGAAGTTGCTATAGCCGATGTCAAGGAGGTTACTGCATATTCTCCTCTAGGATGTTCATGTATTACATTTCAAATTTATTTTTGTGTATGGTGTAAGAAAGTGGTCTAGTTTCATTCTTCTACATGTTGCTCTCCAGTTTTACCAACACCATTTGTTGAAGAGACTGTATTTTTTCTCACTGGATATTCTTTCCTGCTTTGTTGAAGATTAATTGACTATATACTTGTGGGTTCATTTCTGGGTCCTCAGGGCTGTACTATTGACCTGTGTGTCTTTTTTTGTGCCAGTAATGTACTGTTTTGGACTACTACACTTCGATAATATAACTTGAAGTCTGGAATTGTGATGCCTCCAGCTTTGCTTTTCTTTTGCAAAGTTGCTTTGACTATTTGGCTATTGTAAAACTTTAACAATATTTATTCTTCCAATCTATGAGCACAGAATATCTTTCCATTCCTTTGTATCATTTTCCATTTCTTTCATCAGTGTTTTATAGTTTTGAGAGTATAGGTCTTTTACCTCTTTAGTAAGGTTTATTCCTAACCAAATTGTTTTTGGTGCAATTGTAAATGGGATTGATTTCTTAATTTCTATTTCTGCTGCTTCATTATTGGTGTATAGAAATGCAGCAGATTTTTGTGTGTTGATTTTGTATCCTACAACTTTACTGAATTCATTATGAATTCTAGTAATTTTTTGGTAGAGTCTTTTGAGTTTGCTATATAGAGTATCATGTCATCTGCAAATAGTGAAAATTTTACTTCTTCCTTGCTGATTTGAATACCTTTCATTTCTTTTTGTTGTATGATTGCTGAGGCTAGGACTTCCAGTACTTGTTAAATAACAGTGGTGAGTGTGGATATCCCTGTTTTGTTCCTTCACTTTTATACTAAATAACAGATGATCTATCACCTTTTAATTTATATTAAAATAAAACCAATTTCTCAATGAAAATAAATCTTGATTTTTTATTTAAAACCATCTGTTCATTTAATTTTTCTTCTAAGAAAAATAAATAAAAGCAATAAAATAAATGAATTAAAAGCAAAGCAATAAATTGCTTGCTTTGGTAACAATAACCTTCACTTTAAGTCTTAATAAATGTGGGTTGGTTGGCAGTGCAGACAAATGTGCAGAATTTAAAAGATAAGAGGAATTTAGTATCTCTTAGAAACTTAGTTAAGAAGATGAGATGCACAGTGGTGCCCGGGTGGCTCAGTCAATTAAGTGTCTGACTTCGGCTCAGGTCATGATCTTGTGATTTGTGAGTTCAAGCCCTACTTTGGGCTCTGTGCTGACAGCTTAGAGCCGAGAGCCTGTTTCAAAGTCTGTATCTCCCTCTCTTTCTGCTCTTCCTCTACTTGTACTGTGTCTGGCTCTCTCAAAAATAAACATTAAACTTTTTTGTTAATAAAAAAAAGATGTGATGAACAAAAATAAATTCAAAATGGATGAAACACCTAAATGTGAGACAGGAAACCATCAAGATCCTATAGGAGAAAATAGGCAGCAACCTCTTTGACCTGGGTTGCAGAAACTTCTTACTTGACATATCTCTAAAGGCAAGAGAAATAAAAGCAAAAAATGAACTGTTGGGACCTCATCAAGGTAATAAGCTATGGCACAGCAAAGGAAACAATCAACAAAACCAAAAGGCAACTGGTGGAATGGGAGAAGATATTTGCAAACGACATATCCAATAAAGGGTTGTCCAAAATCTATAAAGAACTTACCAAACTCAACACCCAAAACAAATAATCCAGTAGAAATGGGCAGAAGACATGAATAGACACTTTTCCAAAGAAGACAGCCAGATGGTCAACAGACACATGAAAAGATGCTCAACATTGCTCACCATCAGGGAAATACAAATCAAAACCACAATGAGATACCACCTCACACTGGTCAGAGTGGCTAAAATTAACTCAGGAAACAACAGATGTTGGTGAGGATATGGAGAAAGGGGAACCCTATTGCACTGTTGGTGGGAATGCAAGCTGGTGCAGCCAGTCTGGAAAATAGTGTGGAGGCTCCTCAAAAAATTAAAAATAGAAATACCTTAAAGCAAGCAATTGTACTACTAGGAAGTTATCACAAGGATACAAAAATGCTGTTTTGAAGGGGCATGTGTACATGCACCCCAATGTTTATAGCAGCACTTTCAACAATAGCCAAATTATGGAAAAGCCCAAATGTCCATTAACTGATGAATGGATTAAGAAAATGTGGTATGTATATATTACATACATACACACACAATGGAATGTTACTTGGCAATGAAAAAGAATGAAACTTTGCCATTGGAGGATATTTTGCAACTGGAAGATATTTTGCTAAGTGGAATAAGTCAGGGAAAGACAGGTATCATATGATTTTGCTCATGTGTGGAATTTGAGAAACTTAATAGATGATCATAGAGGAAGAGAAGGAAAAATAAGATAAAAAACAGAAAGGGAGGGAAACTATAAATATAGAGAACACACTGAGGGTTGCTGGAGGGGAGATGGGTGGGGGGAAGTGGCTAAATGGGCGCTGGGCATTAAGGAGGGCACTTGTTAGAATGAGTACTGGGTGTCATATGTAAGTGATAAATCACTGGATTCTACTCCTAAAGCCAAGACTACACTGTATGTTAACTGACTTGAGAATAAAAGAAAAGAAAGGAAGGAGGAAAGAATGAACATTGATGCATTTAGTGTTATTCTTTTTTTATTTCAACCACTTGGTCTCAATTGAGGGTGATTTTGCTCCCCAGGGAACATTTGGCAATGTCCATGGACATTTTTTAGCTGTGACAACTGGGTGGGTGGGGGAGGCGTGCCACTGGCATCTAGTTGATAGAGGCCAGGAATGTTGCTATATATCCTGTAACGCACAGGACAGCTCTCCACAGCAAAGAATTCTCTGGGCCAAAATGTCAGCAGTGCTGAGATTGAGAAGACCTGATTTAGACCAATCACAATAACCAAAGATCATTAGACATAAGACTAAGGTTTAACAAAGTAATCAAGGTTTCGCAGCTTTCCTTTGCCTCAGGGTGGAATCAGGGTTTAAGTGCTTCAAGGCCATCCAACAACAAAGTCAGTTTGCGTAATGACACTTGCTGTCTGGAGGTTGTATAATTGCACTAGACCTTGACAAAGATTGAACCTATGGAACACGACCTATATAGAAGATCTAAGAATGGTAATGACTTTAAGGAAAGATAAATCTTTTTCCATGAGATAACTACAACAAGTGGGGAGATATTTATTTTAAACTCTCATATCACAAGAAGCATACTTTATTAATTTGGGGACAGTTGAGAATAATGTTGACTCTATTTGTTCCTTCAGTTCCTTGGGAGAGAGAGGAACATTGGAAGCAAAACTGGCAAAGCAAAAAGACAAGAGCTAATTATAGTCCAGCAGCTATGAATAAAGAGTGAGCAACTTATACCAAAAATTGCATAATGATGTGATTTAAATAATGCTTTTGAAATCATAAAATATTTGCATTTTGTGAATGTTTGCAGTTTTTGGTACATGCTCAAATTATCTGTAATACATAAATTTTAAAGTAATTTAAACATTTTTGTACTTTAGTATTTATATTTCAGTTGGGTTCTATGTTTTAGTATATGTACATGGAAATATCATCTTAGAAGTAACTTCTGTGGGAACAAGATACAAGCTAATTTTGGGCACCCGGGTGGCTCATTTGGTTAAGCATCTGACTTCAGCTCAGGTCATGATCTCACAGTGAGTTCCACCCCCACATCGGGCTCTCTGCTGTTAGCACAGAGCCCACTTCAGATCATTTGTCTCCTTCTCTCTCTGCCCTCCCATCCCCCAAAATACATACATACATACATGCAGTTTTAAAAAAGTTAATTTCATGTATTATGGTTTTCTAGTGGATAATGTAAAACAACAAAATCATAGCTTGGTGGTGTGACAGAAGTGGTTTGGGGGGCTCTTGGGTGGCTCAGTCTGTTAAGAATCCGACTCTTGATTTTGGCTCAGGTCATGATCTCACAGTTCATGGGTTCGAGTCCTGCATTGGGCTCCATGCTGACAGTGTGGAGCCTGCTTGGGATTCTTTCTCTCCCTCTCTGTCTTCCCCTCCCCCACTCACACTCACACGAGTGTTCTCTCTCTCAAAATAAATAAATAAACTTAAAAAAAGAGTGGTTTGGAGTGACAGTATGGTGACTAAACAGCTATCCCAATACCACTGTGAACTACTATGGTCCCAGTATTCAATAGGAAGTGCTCAGAGGGAAATAACTTAGGTGGGAGAAGTACTAAGTAAAGGGTAGAAAGGAGGTACAGGATGAGGGCAATCACATTGAAAGATTTGATTCAGATAGATAAGAAGGCTTTAATTCACTTTATTTTTCAATGAAAAGGGATTCTAATCTCAAAATGCAAAACTGAGACTACATGGTTTTCATTACCTTCTTTCTTTCTTCATTGAATAGTGTCTGCTTATTTCTTGCTGGTTCTTTTAGCAGGTCAACGAAGTCATCATGGAGATCTTCCAAATTCAGATTCATTTTTAAAATGTCTCCCTGCTGTACAAAGAGATGGTTAGTCAGAGTCTGGGCCAGGAAAGATGGAGGCACAGTGCTACACAACAACCACTTGGAAGAAAACATAGGCCACTTGCAACCTTTCAGCAAATGTACTCTACAGGAGAGTGACTATGCCCAGCCCAGGATGTGACTTACAAAATTATCTTGTGAAGTTTCCAGCTCCCCTCCTACCTCACTCCTTTGATCAAGTTCATTGCCGGTAAAAACTGGTGGTTCAAAAGCCCAGCAGGAACAAAGTCATTGCTCTAATAGGATGCACCTACAGGGAGCGTTTTCCAGAGGAAAAAAAAAAAAAAAAAACATTGTGCATGGCAGTCTAAGCCATTAGGAAAGTCTGGGGGAGTGGTGAGGAGGAAGAAATGTCTGAAGGTTCTGGTGGAGAGCAAAGAGGAAATCCAGAGATTTTACGTAAGTAAATATTTGGGAGACTCAGGAAGAGAGGAAGGAGATATCACTGAGTACGTTAAAGAAAAAACAATTGAGAACAAAGGATGCTTCATGTGGATGATGATATTTTGCTCCTGTAGCTCATAGGGCTGTTTTAGTCATGGAAGTATAGGTGTTTGCAAGCTGCCAGGGAACCCCTGTGGGGGCTGAGAAGACTTTGGAAAGGTAAAAGGAGCATCAGGTACACCACATTTAGGATGATTAATTATACTGCACCAGAACATTCCCTATTCCACCTGAAACATGATCAGGCCCATGGTCAGATGGGCCTTAAAGAAACAGCATGTTCCTCAATGTGCTCAACGTGCTATATGGACTCAGAGAATTTGGGGAGATGCTTACTGGGGAGACTCAACTTTTAGTCTAACTCTAAAACTTAAGCTGGTTTGTGCTATTGGTTAAGTTACTCTGCTTTGGTACACACTTGACATCTAATTCCAAAATGGTGGTTGTTGTGGAAAGAATGCTAGAGTTTGAATTGTATCTAATTCCAGAACCTCCACTACTGATGGTGAGGCCCCGGGCAAAGCACTTTTACATTCTTTGAACTTCACCTCTAAAACAAGGAAAACAACATTTGCTTTACTACCATCACAAGATTATTTGCAAATCACTGAAGTAATATATATGAAAAGACTTTGTAAATCTCAAATTGCTACCCAAATAGAAAGGATTATTATCACTATTTTAGCCTTGATAGGGATTTCTGGGCCTATTTTTAATAACCCCTACAAAAGAGCCATAGCACCAACCTTAAAAACATAAAAACTAGATGTTTATGCTTTCATGCAAACATATGTAAACTGTTAGTAAGCATTCTTTGACAAGCTTTTGTTCAGGCTGTAACTGGTAAGAGCCTTGCTGATGCCCGTGTCTCTTGCCAGAGAGGCTCTTCCTCACTTTTATATCCACCCAAATCACATCTTTTTGAGCTATGTATTGAATGATTTTTCTTCTCTGTATCAATCCTTTGAGTTTTTACTACAAATGCCACAACTCTTTCTGGAGAACAAGCTTCAGGCAAAGAATAGTGTTAAATGTGTGGGACCCTAAGCTGAACAGAGTCATAGGGTTTCTTCAGGTGTAATGGAGTAAATGGTTTGGGGTACTAATGGTAGTTATATGTGATGATCACAGTAGGAAAGAATGGGGGAATCAGAGAGGCAGGGACCCAGACCACAAAGGAACTGTGGAGGAGGCAGCATTTAGGTTTGGCTTTGAGAGATAGTAAAATTTAGATAAGCAGAGAGAGAAGGTCATGTACAGGAAGGTTTAGGAGGAGAAAACTCAGAAATGTGGGGTAGCAGACCAGTGAGACAGGAGCCTACGATGAGTATAGAAGCACACTGATTTGGAAAGACAGCCTTGGAATACCAGAAGGCCTTGAGTTTAAACTTTATATAGTAAGCAATGAAGAATTTGTAGTCAAGTGTTTTGAGTGTAAAAATGACATTAGCATTAGGAAGTGTAATCCAGCTGGAATGTATAATCAGGATGCTCCTGACTAGTGCAAAAGGGAATCCAAGTGATGTGTTGGGAATAAGAAAAAGAGGGTGCAATCCTGATTACAGGGGTGTAACAAGAATGGGAAATGAGGAAGTGAGGAGAGGGAGTGGGTAGAGCTTTCAGAAAGAACGGCCATGAAGGTGAAAGCAGAAAGGAATATCACTTTGAGAGAGTAAATTTTATTAAGTGGACCTCACTTGAGGAAGTACAACAGAAATGGGAGGGATGTTGTAGATAGTAAAGAGCAAAGAGTCAGGGGAAGTAGCAGTTTTCAAGCTGTGTCCTGGAAGTCAAGAGAAGAAACAGATCCTCGGAGGGTTGGATGGAGGTGGGGAGGAAATGATCATTGTTTAAAAAGATAATATAAGACCCATGGCACATTCATACATTATTGATGGCATTAAAATTCTAAAATATTTGTGGAATTTAATTTAACGTATGTATATTAGGAACATTAACAATTTTGTACTCATTTACCCAAATCTGCCCTGGAGAGCTTATGTGTAGGTAACAATACAAGAGAAAAAAAAAATCTTTATGCACGAAGATGTTCATTGCAGTGTTAATTAAATGGTAAAATAAAAAAAGAAAAAAAGTTGAAAATCTGTTTCTTAAAGAAAAAAGATAATTTGGTCATCCACTCAGTTAAAAGATAAGCAAACTATTCTGAATGGACTGAGTACTCAAATTTATGATGTGGAAATTCATACAGAAAAAAAAAGGTTGCTAGAAATAGAATTCTGCTCTGAACTGCAAGAGCACCATTATGTCTCCATATCAACAATAATCACAATAACCATGGGTGTCTTCACATTCAATCCTCAGGGTTACTCTGTGATTAGGATCCCCTATTTCCTCCATTTTATAGATCAAGAAACTGAGACTCAAAGAGATGAAGTAACTTGCCCCAAATCACAAATCCAGTTATTTGGAGAATTGGTATTCTGAGGCAGCTGTATTTTACTCTACGGCTTGTGCTCTTAATTACCTTGTCATTCTCTACATCTTAAGTAACTAGTTCTTTCAGCCAGTTGTTAAAATAGTACTAATGAAGCTAGTTTTCATAAAATACAGACAAAACAATATATGCATTTCTCTCTCATAACTGGATTTTTGCCTAGGGATTAGACATCAACATATTTTCTATTTTTTATTCCATCAGCTTATTACTTCATGAAAGATGCTAATGATTAGTTCAATACTTCCATGAAGCTAAATGTTCAATGAATCTAATACGTGAAGATTTAGTTTTATTTTCTCCGGGGCCACAATTTGGAAGGAAAAAGAACCCTTACATTTATTATCTGGGAATGAAAGTATAAGGCTACTTAATACAGACTTTACTTTGATTTTAATGGCATACATTTATCCTTTAGGATGTGATCCATGAAAATGTAAATGAGACACCTTAATTGTGTTTAGCCCTCATTCCCAGCAATATTTTTCTCTGCAGTGATGGAAAAGAAACAGAATTAATTATCAGAAACACCCAGATAATTATGTTAGAAAGCTGTGAAACAAATGTGCACATTATGTCCCTTGAGAATTTCCATTAGAACATCTTTGGACCAGAAGACACTTATCAACACATTTTTATTTATATCACTTGAAAATACATACTCTGGGAAGAAGAAATTACCTTCAGCTTTTCTTCAAGCTCTGTGAGAGAGACGCATAATTCAGTGATAGATTCAAGAACCTCTTTGTGTTTTGCCACTATTTTCTCAGCATATTTCTGCCCTTCTTCAAAACCTGGTGAGGAGAAGGGACAAAAGACAAAAAACAAAACAAAACAAAACAAAACAACTATTTTTTGAGGTCAAATCCTTAGCAGAAAACAAACAAACAAACAAACAAACTCTGCTAGGGTGTTAATTCATTTCCCCAGTATCTGGTGTAAAGGCTGGTAGATAGTAAGTGCTTAATAAATACTTGTTGAATAGATAAATAAATGAATGAAGGCATGAAAAACAGGTACCCTAGGAAAATGGTTACAAATCTGCTGTACCACATCACTTTCATGTAGCCTAAACCATGTTGCTTTGTTAATATTCTTAAAGCTCCACTCTAATCCATTTTCTCCTGTTTTTGAACATTCAATCATTCTTTATTCATGGATTCAAAGCCCTCCATAATATAGTTTCAAGGTGCTTCTCCCAAACGTATGCCACCCTAGTTCCCTCACACATTTAGTTCTGGTCAAACTGAACCAGCAACTCTCCCCCTGCGAATCCCCATAGCCAGAGTATTCTTTCCTATACCAAGAATACCCTTCCCCCACTCTCTGCTGTCAAAACCCTATGTACTCTTCAAGATCTACTTCAAATAGCAATATCTCTGAAATGTTCTTAATCTTTGCCTGCCTAGATTTTTTTTCTCTCTACCTGAATAACAATAAAAATAGCTACCATGTAGTGAGTGTTCATTGTTTGACTATGGCTAAACGTTGTATTTTATTTATTTATTTATTTATTTATTTATTTATTCATTCATTCATTCATTTACCATTTCAACCATTTTTGAGTGTGCAGTACAGTGGCATTGAATACATTCTCATTGTTGTGCAGCCATCACCACTATCCATCTCCACAACTTTTTCATCTTCCCAAACTGAAACTCTGTACCCATTAAAAAACAGCTCCCATTTCTCTCTGCCCCTAACTCCTGGTAACCACTACTCTACTTTCTATCTCTTAAATCCGACTACTCTGGGTCCCTGCTGTAAGTGGAATCACATAATATTTGTCTTTTTGTGTTTGGCTTCTTTCACTTGGCATTATGTCTTTAAGGCTCATCCCTGTTGTTAACAGGTTATGGCTAAGCACTTTATACGCATTAATGTAATTCTCCTTGGATTCTCTAGGTTCTATCGCATTTTACATATGACAAAACTGAGACTCAAAGAGTCTCAGGTTACCCAGACAATCATTGCAGGAGCAGGGATTTGAAACCAGGATTACAGACTCCATGGCTTAGACTAAGCTGTATTTCACGTTGTTATGAGCTGAACTGTGTCTCCTTCAGAATTCGTAAATTGAAGCCTCAACCTCCAGTATCTCAGAATGTTACCACATTTGGAGATAAGGTCCTTCAAGAGGTGATTAAGTAAAAATGAGGCCATTAGGACGGGCCCTAATCCAATATGACTGGATCCCTCCCACAAAAGATGAGGGAGAGACACCAATGGGAGCCTGTGCACAGAGGAATGCCTGTATGAAAAGGCAGCAAGAACTCAGCCGGCAGCCAGCCAAGGAAAGAAGCCTCAGGCAACACCAATCCTGTCAGCACCTCAACCTTGTGATCTTGGACTTCCAGCCTCCAGAACTGTGAGGAAATGAATTTCTGTTGTTTCAGCTGCCCAGTCTATGGTATCTTGTGATGTTAACCCTAGCAAACCAATACTCACTTTTCATACCTTTCTTACTGCATTAACCATAACATGACTTCTAGGCCTAGGTTGTGGATTCTCAAATGAAGAAACTAAGTTTTATTTGTCTTTAAATCAATCACACCTCTTCATAGATAATAGGTATTCAAATTTTTTTAGATAAATTTATTTGCATTAAAATTCTGGGTCCAATGATGTTTGGGTAGCCTGTAAGAGTTAAAATAATATTCCTAAAGCATCTTACTCGATGAAAATTTTGAAAATTGCATAGCTTTCATACTGAGCAGATGAAGATTGATGACATTCATTTATTTATACAAGGTATTTACTCAATGATTCATTTATTTACCAAATATTTGTGAAGTACTTAGTACATACCACAAAGCAGTAAACTAACAGGCAAAATCCCTTCTCTCATGGAGCTTACAGTCTGGTGTAAAAGCCAGGCAATAGACAAATAACTATACAATTTGTCAAGTGGTGATAAGGGCCAGGAATGCAGACAAAGCAGGATGCAGGATGATGAATAATGGGAGGGGGATTTAACTTGTCTTGGTCTTTGTGAGAAGTTAGTGTGTTTGGAAACTGAATAGAATACAGTGGATAAAATACACTGGAATAAGCAGAGCATTGTTCTGGTTTTATTACCCTGGGGATGAGCGACAGGAATAGGGGAGAAAAGAACACAGAGAAGGAGGGTTTATACAATATAGTGAAAATCCAAAGGCCTCGTCTCCTGCAGGCAGAAGTTACTTCCTATTTTCCCTCCTGCTTACTTTTATAGAGATGGGCTCTTATCTTGAGTCTCTTCCCCCAAGTAGTTGCTACAGTGAGGACCCTGAAGGCCTGCCATGCTCTGCTTTCTGCTGGATTAGGTGGCTATAGATTTGTTCAATGGCAAATTGCTGGATATTTTTAAAAAGACCTCACCATATAAGCGCTGGGCTAGGTCACTGATCTCCTGAATCCTTTCTTCTTGCTGAGGCACTGAGGGCATGATATACTTATTGAACTGCTGGTGGAGAATTTCCACAGCTTCCTTTGTCTTGCACTCTGTAGAGTATTTTCCAACTCTTACAACTGTGGCACTTGCGTCTTCATACCAAAAATGACACTAAATTAAAATGGGATAAAGTATAGATTAAGGAGACACCATCCTTCTAAAGTTCTTCATTTTGACCACTGAAGTATCAAATTTCAAATCCCTCAAACTTTATAATCACATTAGTTTGAACTTTCTAAGTTATAATAAAGAAAATATCAAAATATGATCATATGTTTTTGCACTAGGGTATTAGAGTCAGTTAAGAAAATAAAGGTATAGAAATGCATTTGATTTTCCTGCCTTCTTAGATTTACCTAAAATAGAATTCCTAAGAACATTATACACTTACAAGAACATGCAGTAAAAAAAGTGTATAGCACTAAAAATAATTCAAATCTCAGCTAAAAGAAAAGAAAAAAGCCCAAACATACAAAATCTAGTCTATTTTTTTTTTGCTTTTATTTTTTTTAATTTTTTTTATTTTTTAATATATGAAATTTACTGTCAAATTGGTTTCCATACAACACCCAGTGCTCATCCCAAAAGGTGCCCTCCTCAATACCCATCACCCACCCTGCCCTCCCTCCCACCCCCCATCAACCCTCAGTCTGTTCTCAGTTTTTAACAGTCTCTTATGCTTTGGCTCTCTCCCACTCTAACCTCTTTTTTTTTTTTCCTTCCCCTCCCCCATGGGTTTCTGTTACGTTTCTCAGGATCCACATAAGAGTGAAACCATATGGTATCTGTCTTTCTCTGTATGGCTTATTTCACTTAGCATCACACTCTCCAGTTCCATCCACGTTGCTACAAAAGGCCATATTTCATTTTTTCTCATTGCCACGTAGTATTCCATTGTGTATATAAACCACAATTTCTTTATCCATTCATCAGTTGATGGACATTTAGGCTCTTTCCATAATTTGGCTATTGTTGAGAGTGCTGCTATAAACATTGGGGTACAAGTGCCCCTATGCATCAGTACTCCTGTATCCCTTGGATAAATTCCTAGCAGTGCTATTGCTGGGTCATAGGGTAGGTCTATTTTTAATTTTCTGAGGAACCTCCACACTGCTTTCCAGAGTGGCTGCACCAATTTGCATTCCCACCAACAGTGCAAGAGGGTTCCTGTTTCTCCACATCCTCTCCAGCATCTATAGTCTCCTGATTTGTTCATTTTGGCCACTCTGACTGGCGTGAGGTGATATCTGAGTGTGGTTTTGATTTGTATTTCCCTGATAAGGAGCGACGTTGAACATCTTTTCATGTGCCTGTTGGCCATCCGGATGTCTTCTTTAGAGAAGTGTCTATTCATGTTTTCTGCCCATTTCTTCACTGGGTTATTTGTTTTTCGGGTGTGGAGTTTGATGAGCTCTTTATAGATTTTGGATACTAGCCCTTTGTCCGATGTGTCATTTGCAAATATCTTTTCCCATTCCGTTGGTTGCCTTTTAGTTTTGTTGGTTGTTTCCTTTGCTGTGCAGAAGCTTTTTATCTTCATAAGGTCCCAGTAATTCACTTTTGCTTTTAATTCCCTTGCCTTTGGGGATGTGCCGAGTAAGAGATTGCTACGGCTGAGGTCAGAGAGGTCTTTTCCTGCTTTCTCCTCTAAGGTTTTGATGGTTTCCTGTCTCACATTCAGGTCCTTTATCCATTTTGAGTTTATTTTTGTGAATGGTGTGAGAAAGTGGTCTAGTTTCAACCTTCTGCATGTTGCTGTCCAGTTCTCCCAGCACCATTTGTTAAAGAGACTGTCTTTTTTCCATTGGATATTCTTTCCTGCTTTGTCAAAGATGAGTTGGCCATACGTTTGTGGGTCTAGTTCTGGGGTTTCTAGTCTATTCCATTGGTCTGTGTGTCTGTTTTTATGCCAATACCATGCTGTCTTGATGATGACAGCTTTGTAGTAGAGGCTAAAGTCTGGGATTGTGATGCCTCCTGCTTTGGTCTTCTTCTTCAAAATTACTTTGGCTATTCGGGGCCTTTTGTGGTTCCATATGAATTTTAGGATTGCTTGTTCTAGTTTCCAGAAGAATGCTGGTGCAATTTTGATTGGGATTGCATTGAATGTGTAGATAGCTTTGGGTAGTATTGACATTTTGACAATATTTATTCTTCCAATCCATGAGCAGGGAATGTCTTTCCATTTCTTTATATCTTCTTCAATTACCTGCATAAGCTTTCTATAGTTTTCAGCATACAGATCTTTTACATCTTTGGTTAGATTTATTCCTAGGTATTTTATGCTTCTTGGTGCAATTGTGAATGGGATCAGTTTCTTTATTTGTCTTTCTGTTGCTTCATTGTTAGTGTATAAGAATGCAACTGATTTCTGTACATTGATTTTGTATCCTGTGACTTTGCTGAATTCATTTATCAGTTCTAGCAGACTTTTGGTGGAGTCTATTGGGTTTTCCATGTATACTATCATGTCATTTACGAAAAGTGAAAGCTTGACTTCATCTTTGCCAATTTTGATGCCTTTGATTTCCTTTTGTTGTCTGATTGCTGATGCTAGAACTTCCAGCACTATGTTAAACAACAGCGGTGAGAGTGGGCATCCCTGTCATGTTCCTGATCTCAGGGAAAAAGCTCTCAGTTTTTCCCCGTTGAGGATGATGTTAGCTGTGGGCTTTTCATAAATGGCTTTTATGATCTTTAAGTATGTTCCTTCTATCCCGACTTTCTCAAGGGTTTTTATTAAGAAAGGGTGCTGGATTTTGTCAAAGGCCTTTTCTGCATCCATTGATAGGATCATATGGTTCTTCTCTTTTTTTTTGTTAATGTGATGTATCACGTTGATCCATTTGCGAATGTTGAACCAGCCCTGCATCCCAGGAATGAATCCTACTTGATCATGGTGAATAATTCTTTTTATATGCTGTTGAATTCGATTTGCTAGTATCTTACTGAGAATTTTTGCATCCATCTTCATCAGAGATATTGGCCTGTAGTTCTCTTTTTTTACTGGGTCTCTGTCTGGTTTAGGAATCAAAGTAATACTGGCTTCATAGAATGAGTCTGGAAGTTTTCCTTCCCTTTCTATTTCTTGGAATAGCTTGAGAAAGATAGGTATTATCTCTGCTTTAAACGTCTGGTAGAACTCCCCTGGGAAGCCAACTGGTCCTGGACTCCTATTTGTTGGGAGATTTTTGATAACCGATTCAATTTCTTCGCTGGTTATGGGTCTGTTCAAGCTTTCTATTTCCTCCTGATTGAGGTTTGGAAGAGTGTGGGTGTTTAGGAATTTGTCCATTTCTTCCAGGTTGTCCAATTTGTTGGCATATAATTTTTCATAGTATTCCCTGATAATTATTTGTATCTCTGAGGGATTGGTTGTAATAATTCCATTTTCATTCATGATTTTATCTATTTGGGTCATCTCCCTTTTCTTTTTCAGAAGCCTGGCTAGAGGTTTGTCAATTTTGTTTATTTTTTCAAAAAACCAACTCTTGGTTTCGTTGATCTGCTCTACAGTTTTTTTAGATTCTATGTTGTTTATTTCTGCTCTGATCTTTATTATTTCTCTTCTTCTTCTGGGTTTAGGCTGCCTTTGCTGTTCTGCTTCTATTTCCTTTAGGTGTGCTGTTAGATTTTGTATTTGGGATTTTTCTTGTTTCTTGAGATAGGCCTGGATTGCAATGTATTTTCCTCTCAGGACTGCCTTCGCTGCGTCCCAAAGTGTTTGGATTGCTGTATTTTCATTTTCGTTTGTTTCCATATATTTTTTAATTTCTTCTCTAATTGCCTGGTTGACCCACTCATTCGTTAGTAGGGTGTTCTTTAACCTCCATGCTTTTGGAGGTTTTCCAGACTTTTTCCTGTGGTTGATTTCAAGCTTCATAGCATTGTGGTCTGAAAGTATGCATGGTATAATTTCAATTCTTGTAAACTTATGAAGGGCTGTTTTGTGACCCAGTATATGATCTATCTTGGAGAATGTTCCATGTGCACTCGAGAAGAAAGTATATTCTCCAAACATACAAAATCTAGTCTAATTGACTGAAATAATTAACAATACATGGATAAAGTATTGCCTGACTAACACTCTAATAAATAAATTCTCTTTTAAGAATGAGATCTAGTTTATCAATTAAGGAAGTATCATCTAAAGAATAGCATTTGACTTTTTTTAATAGAAGATACTTATATAATATTTTCAAAATACAGTGGAGAACTGAGACAGTTTCTCACAAAAAATACTAAATAACTGTGATGGAAGGAATGTGTCTGACCAAGGCCGGAGAAATTATGATGAGCAAGAAATAGAAGCACATGACTCTGTTAAGAGCTGCCTTTAAATAAGTGCCAGAGAGCTACAGCAAACCTATACATCAGATAGAGAAGAATGATCACCCTCATTCTCCTTAGCATGGTGTTACATCTAAACACTGCTGCATCAGTGGTAAAGAGAGACACGTTTTGTCTCACAGAATAATGGGCTTCAAAGAACCTCAAGTGCGGAATTTCTTCAATATGAAGTGTGCAAATAATAATTTTAACTTGTCAAATTTTGTACAGTGTATGAGCACTCTACCATTTATCCTCTGCAAAAATAAATGCCAATACAAAAGCAAAAATAATGCCAATAACAATCTTTTTACCTGAAAATTCCCAGTATCACTTTTCTTTCTAAACATTTTCAAATTCTGTGAAATAAGTAAGTCATTTTGAGTATTTTAAAAAGCAGTGAACATAATTCCATGATGGTTAAACATCTTGAGTTGATGGGGTCATGTGGAAATGGGAAACTCTTATATGTTGCTGGTAAGAGAAAATTAGTAAAATGTTTCCAAAGAACATTTGGACATTACAATCAAAACCTTGTAACATTCATTCTCTTTGGTCTAGCAATTCTACTTTAAGAAATTATCCTAGGAAAATAATCATGAAAAGGAGGAGATGTATAGATTTCATGACAATAACATCTAAAGCAGCATTGTTTTAAAGTAGCAGAGTAATTTTACAAAACAATATTACATATGGATATCATTACAACAAGAAGATACCTCTTCTATCATTTCCTGGAGATGTTCAGTCAGGTCCAAATTCATCTTGTAATCTGTCACAACTTTTTCAAACTCATCCACATGTTTTTGCAAATCTTTCATGGTTTCCAAAAGGACATTCACTTTATTATTTGGATAATTTAAGAGAGAATAAGAAGTTTTATTCTCAACTTTTCCCATTTTCATTTTCAAAGCCTGTGCAAAAAAAAACACCCAGCTTTTAAAATAACACTCAATTTTTATTTATGAGGCTAGATAGTGATTATATAATAAGAGAAAAACTTGGAGAAATTTTTGCAGCTTTCTCCGTTATATAATATTAAAATAATAATTATCACGAATGTATTTTGGAAAGAATGGGTTTTCTTCCACATATTTTATTGATCCAGTATTAATATCATGTAGAAAATTCACTATGTACCAGGTTCTATTCCAGATTTCGAGAATGATACTATGATTAAAAAAGACAACGATCATAAAATAAAATATTTTATTGTCTTCAATAAGCTCACTGTTTCCTGGGAAAGGTATTCAAATAATCTAGCCAGGGGTTCTAGGAGCAGTGGAGGAGGTTCCTGACATTGGCAGGTGCAAGAAAGGAAAAGGGGTGTACAAAAGGTGTAGACATGCATGTGTGTGCACGTGCGTGTGCACGTGTGTGTGTGTGTGTGTGTGTGTGTGTGTGCATGCGCTGTGGGGAAGAATGGAAGCAGAGAGGCTGGGTAAGTTTGGTACAATCCATTCCAGAGCTGCCTCAAGAGATAAATTAACTTAAACAATTTACATGGGAACCCAATTGTCACAAAAGCAGAAAACTACCTTCTCAGTCCCAATGCTACAAAAAGGCCCAAAGATTAAGCATCTAGAATTAAAATGCAAAATGTTTTGCAGTAATTGTAGTAGTTCATGCACATGCACACACACACACACACACACACACACACACACAAATGCACCACCCACACTTTCTCTTTACCTGTATTTTTTCAGCATACACATCAACTTGTTGAATTTGATATTTAAGAGCCTTCAGATTCCGAGCTTTTTCATTTTTCTTGGTGTAATTAAACTTCAAATTGTTGAATTTCTTTTTTATATCTTTGAATGACTCTTTGAGCTGTAGTTCAGTAAAAAGAAAGAGGTGATTTCCTTAAAATGAGGACACTAATATTGACTTGTAAAAAATAAAAAGTCTAAACACTTCAAGATATTGATAATCTTCAAAATGTATTCAGTGATTTTGCAATAGGAAACAAGTCTGGTATATGCGAAATTAAACATATCCCCAAAATATAAGTAAGCATAAATTGTTCTTTGTACTTCTTGATTTGTAATTTATAATTAGATTTATAAGTATAGAATATCCTTTGGCCTCCAAACAAGACAATTTTTAACATACCATAGATTTTCAACAACTCAAATTTTCTTATTTGTATTGATTTGACATCAAGTGCCCCCATTCATTTCATTCTCAGTGCGCTAGCATTTGCCCCAGATCCTTTTATCTCCAGAGGCTCTGTCTTTTTTTTTTTTTAATGTTTATTTGTTTATTTTTGAGAGAGAGAGCACAAGCAGGGGAGTGGCAGAGAGAGAGGGCGAGGCACAGAATCTGAAACAGACTCCAGGCTCTGAACTGTTAGCACAGAGACTGGTGCGAGGCTTGAACTCCCCAACAGTGAGATCATGACCTGAGCCAAAGTCAGACACTTAACCGACTGAGACACCCGGGTGCCCCAAGGCACCCTTATGGCCATCAGGTATTAATTTATGAGGCTTCAACGAGCTGTTCCTGTTGAAGAGGTCAATGAAGAGTTGATATACAGACCACTGAGGACAATAGTGAGATGTAAGAGGAGACCCAATATGAGATTTAGCAGGAAAAGTACTTTATTTGTCCAAATCCAGTTTAAAAAAGTTATTTTTCATGAGCAGTTTCCAGAAGAGATTTCCTTATTAGGTATAGGCCACTAACTTCAGATGTCCTTCCAATCCAAAGTAAAGTGACAGTGTCACCACTGATGGCAATGCTAACCTGTGTATAAACCAAGCATAGGGCTATGAACTGAGACTAGGGCATGCATCATGACAGCCCGGAGAACACACAGGTCACCTTTACCAGTGACCAAAGTTCTAGCAGCCCATTCCATTAAACACACCACTTTCTGTGCCCTTCTCCATATTCAAGAAAGATAAACATATTGACAGGTTCTTTATATTATCAGCAAGGGGAAGTAAAGAGAAAGCATAAACCTTCTTAGATTATAGGGAAGCATTTAACAGCAAAAAATGAACAATGTCATGGTTGATAAATCTGAGCAATGATAAGAAAAGTCAGAAGCATATTAAAATTCTTTTCAATGGCAGCAAATAAATTATTTGGAAGGGAATAAGAGCTGTGTACATGCAGATTCTAGACTTGTAATGCATAAAAAAATATATCTGCCCTAAAAAAATATTTCTTTTCTCAAAACGCTTACTCAAATTCTGCATATTATAAAAACAGAACCTTGACTTTATCTTTACCATTTCTTGGAGACGATTATCTAGAAAGGCCCTGGCAGACTTGCATGCATGGAAATTATTATGCTGATGCAATTTTTGCACCTGACACACCTATACCTAATCGGCGTTGTTTATTTTATATGGTAAATGAAATTGTTGAAGACGAGTTTTAAGCTACCAATTAAGCCAAGCACAGAGACCATATTAAACATTGAAACTGATAAATCAGTAACATTCTGAAGAGGTGGAAAGAACTATAGTTTCAAAATTTGAAAACTATTTCTCTATTAGAACTCAGGAAAATATTTGAGAATATCTTATTTCTGCTGCTATACTTATGAAATAACCAATAAATATTTAACTTCTTTGACATTCAGTGTTTTAATCTGCACATGTTTGATTTTAGTGGGGGAAAAAACAAATGGGATTAAAATACAAAGGGACTACATCCTGCATTATTCACATAGAGCTTTGGCAGGAACTTTTTTCCCCAAAGTCACAATCAGCAACTATCTGAGGAAACCACAGATTCTTGTATTAAAAAAGATGGTCTCAATAAAGAGTT
Organism: Panthera leo; assembly: GCF_018350215.1. Lineage (NCBI taxonomy): Eukaryota > Metazoa > Chordata > Mammalia > Carnivora > Felidae > Panthera > Panthera leo. The sequence continues at coordinate 165,929,795 of NC_056686.1, forward strand.
ATTATTTAATGGGTACAGAATTTCTATTTGAGATGATGAAAAAGTTCTGGAAATGGAGAGTGGTAATGGTAGTATAACAGTGTGAATACACTTAATATCATTAACCTGTACCCTTAAAATGGCTAAGGTAGTAAATTTTATGTTACGTGTATTTTACCACAATTTAAAACATAATTTTTATCTTTAATAAAAATAAACATAAGAAAAGAAGAAAGAACAGGGAAAATATATGTCCTGTCACTACATGTATCCATTGGAAAATAAAATGTTATATTCTTTTTTTATCTTATTGGAACATGATATATATTATACACTTCAGTCGAGAGAAAGGAAGAGGGGTTCTGTCATCAATCTGATAATCATTGGATTACATTGGCTTGTTTAAATGGGAAAGATCAACATCTATTTGAAAACTATGTGATGAATGGAGAAAGGCTGAGCCTTAGCACTGTAATTCTAAACCATGAAATTTTAAATCTACTTTGGATCAAAAAATTTAAGACTGGTAAATGATGAGCACAATTTTATTTCTGTTTCTTCAGAATGTATGCACTTCCACTGAAGATGATTTATAAGACCAAAGAATGCTCATGGCACTATGGGTATGTGAAACGGACTCAGCTTCTTTCTGACACATGAGCTCCTCTGACAAAGTTGCTGGCACTTTTTCCTTTTGGTCCCACCAGAAATGCAGTTTAAATCTTGTACCTTTCCCAGATCCAATTTCAGACTATTGCAGATACAAGCGGAAGGCAACATGAACAAACTGCCTTTAGCAACTAGATTTTCAGAAAAATCTAATCGTGCCTAAATTTCTTACCTAAATGTTCCAACATGAAAACTTCCCATCTAATCTCCATATAACTTGTCAAATTTTTAAAGAAACTGAGTGCCATGGTCGCTTGGCTATGGGATCATTGTTCCTGCAGCTGTTTCTAACTTTAGTTAGCTTGTCAACAATGGGGAATGGTGAAAATGGCCAAGACAACTGCTCAACAGGAGGACATAAGCAGGAAAGAACACCCAGAGCTGGACGGGAGAGTTTACCCTATTAGAAAATTTTTAATGTTGTTATAATCCACATTAACAACATTTTCTAAAAGTCTTTAAAACACCAGGAGCATTTTCTTTTTCTAATGAATAATGTGATTTTCCAATCTATGTACTTGTTCAGCTCCTCCATATTTGTTATGGAATATGCAGACTAAGTTAATAGAGGTATAATTAGGAAAAAAAGTATTAAGACTTTGAAATTGTGGTTCTTTTGGGGGCACCTGGGTGGCTCAGTCGGTTAAGTGGTTAAGTGTCCGACTTCAGCTCAGGTCATGATCTCACGGCTTGTGGGTTCGAGCCCTGCATCAGGCTCTGTGCTGACAGTTCAGAGCCCGGAGCCTGCTTCAGATTCTGTGTCTCCCCCTCTCTCTGCCCCTCCCCCCACTTGCACTCTATCTGTGTGTGTGTGTGTGTGTGTGTGTGTGTTCTCTCTCTCTCTCTCTCTCTCTCTCTCTCAAAAATAAATGAACATTTAAAAAAAATTTTAAGTGTAGTTCTTTTGAAACTAGCAGAATGAACATCGTCACCAGATTTCCCAGGGAGCAGTAAGCCTCTCTCAGGGTTAGGAATGAACAAAGCTTCCTTGAGAAGAAGCAGAAGCAAAAGGGGCTGATGACAACCAGGCTGGCTTGCTATTCTTAGTCTTGACGAAGCTGGTCAAGGCTGCTTTGGCAGAAGAATGTATTATTGTGAGTCTGGTGCTGGCAAGGCCAATTTATGTGAGGGAAATGGGATATTTTAAAACTAAGGAAACACATTAAAGACAAAAGCCTTTCATTGGAACTATGGCACAGGTTTGGCCAGAATCAAAAATACAAAATCAACAGTCCATTTCTCTTAAGGTCCACTTCATGAGCTTCATTTCTTGCCCATCCTTTTGCCCATTTTAGAAAAAAGCTTTCTGGTGCTCATTTTGAGTAACAGAGGCTTCACAGTTATTATGGCCCAGGGATGCTTGCATTTGAAATGAAAGGACCCAAAGTTTCATAATTCAACCTGAATGATTTGCTACAATTATTATGGGTAGAATATTAAGCCTAAGTCCTGGAGAGATTTCGGGACAAGGCTCCCTTGGCCTCCTTCTGCTTGACAACTGCACCATTGCCTGCTGTGCTCAGGGCCAGGACTGTAGCAGCAGAAGTGGGGCAGCTTGGACAGAGAAGATGGGCACTCCATTTGACACTGGACGTGGCAGCATGTCTCAGTAATGGCTATTTTACAAACTCTGCAAGTTCACTGTCTTCGTAATAATATATTTGTTTTATTTTCTGGACATGAAAACTATGATTTTATTTTATTTTATTTTATTTTATTTATTTTTTGGGGGGTACAAGTGAGCAAAGGGCAGAGAATGAGAGAGAAAGAGAGAGAAGCAAGACTCATGTTCACCCAAAGTGGAACTCAAGCTGACCCGATGAGGGACTTGAACCCACGAACTGCGAGATCATGACCTGAGCCAAAGTCAGATGCTTAACCGAGCAAGCCACCAAGGCGCCCAAAAACTATGATTTTAAACTTCAACTTTCTATATTCTTCAGGAAAAAGAGTCACTTTGCAGATGTTAAACACCAAACTTCTAACACATTTTATGCCTATGGGATGGGCATTTTCAGAACAAATTATAATCTTTCTTATTCTCTTATACATACCCTCTGAACGGACCCACAGTGTGGCCTGGTCACGACTCATTGTGACTTGAAGTCCCATGGGCGTTAATTCACTCTGGACTCCATGTTTCCTGAGGACTGTTGCAGTCTTGTGGTCCAGTACATAGTAGCCACATTGGTGATATGTGTTGAATGATGATAGTTTAGTTTTTTCTTAAAATCACTAGTGAGGGCTATCAATCTGAAATACCTTTACTATACCACAATGCTGCCCCATTGCATGTTTTCCGCATCCATGCATTCTTTTTCTGCTTCTTGTCCTGCCAGTGGGTGACTCTCCACGGTCATTTTGTCAATCAATAGCAAAGTGCTATACAATGTCAGGAAGTCTGATTTTATTAGTTGGATACATGTCTCTCCCTCGATTCTAATTTACTGCTCTAATCTGCCTTCTATCCCTGGAACTCAGATGACCGACTCACCCAAATTGACATAAAAATGTGTGTAAGTGGAACATGAGACTCTGACATATGGAATATACTATATGTGCACTAAGTCTTTTTTCTGCTACCTTCCTGATGTTGCTGCAGTATAAAAATTTCTGGCTAAAAAAATAAAATTATATGAAAGCTTCTGTTTGCAAAACTTATTTTGGAAGAATGGACACCAACCCAATTCTGTCATAGCTATTTTTTTCAGCAAGGTAGTTGTTTGTGACCCATATATAGACTCCAGTTACAAATTTCCATGAACATTATGTAAATGTAAAAGTAATTTTTTTTGTCTTGTTGCAGGTAGAAAACATGCTCAATATTAACGTATTACATTTCTAAATGAAGATGTGTAAATGAATGAGTAACTAATAGTGTTCCGTCACATATTACCACAGAGAGTGTCTGTAAATGCCTTGTGTATTAACAGCTTATTTATGTTGCCAGGCAAGAAAATATATAGTGAAATTCAACATTCATGCATACAAATGTATCTTTGGGTAAAATGAATGAAAAAAATAACTCCCCAAAATCTGGCAGTCTGAAGGCTGTGAAGGTAGATGTGGAGAAAATGAGATTTTACAATTTCCTATGTCTTACATAGTGTATGAAATTAGACAATGAGAATATTTTACCCAAAGATAATCAAGGCGCAAAACCATGGTTCTTTATCTTTACAGAATATCATATCACATTTAAAAAAATCATATTTAGAACAGCCCACTTCATTTTGCCTTGAGGTACTGAGTCCTCTTCTGAGGGCCCTTAGTGCAGTTATAACCATGTAAGTTAGTTAGGGCATCATCAAAGGAACTGTGCTGTTAGCATCAGCATATAAACAGCTTGTAACAGATATGTCGTAAAATAAGGCTAGAAGAGGAAAACACAGAAAAAGGATCCGTGGAACATTAGACCATGCAGTAGTTGAATGGGCTAAAACAGGAACGAGTAATGAACTCTGAGATTAGCAAGTGACAGTGTGTCAGTGCCCAATAAATGCCAATGCCCAATAAATGAGCTTTTGGCCCAAAGCTGACTCCTTAACACAACATGAACAGAAACTCTGCAGTTTGGTAGCATACTGCTCAAGTGAAAATCTTACACACCTCAGTTTTCTCATCTTAAAAATGAAGATGTCAAAGTAGAGATCTTTCAAAATCTATTTCAACTCAGCATCTGTGAACTTCCAAGAAGCACTTTAAGCACATTAGAAGCAAAACAATGTGTTTTCCAATCAACTTAAAAAATCAAATGTAATGTTTGGTTTAGTTCCCTAGTGGGGTGTCTGACTTCATTTTTTTATACCAAAAAGTAGTGTAAACTATTGCTTTTAATTTTATATAATGTTTCAAGTACGTACACCAAATATTAATAACTATAATATAATAAAAATGTCTAGGGGTGCCTGGGTGGCTCAGGCAGTTGAGCGTCCGACTTCAGCTCAGGTCATGATCTTGTAGTTCTGACTTTGAGACCTACGTTGGGCTCTGCGCTGACAGCAGGGAACCTGGAGCCTGCTTCAGATTCTGTCTCTCTCTCTCTCTCTCTCTGCCCCTCCCCCATTTGTGCTCTTTCTCCCTCTCTCTCAAAAATAAATAAATAAAGCATTAAAAAAATTTCTAAGTGTATAAATATTTTCACCACTTGGAATCACCCATCTGCACTTTGATCTTCACAATAAAACTAGAGCGTACATACATTTATTTTACTAAACTGTACTGAAAATATTCCTTCTGCTTATTTTCCCATTAGGCTTATGGTTGGAAATTCCAGGATGTAGATGCTAAACTGTGACATGCCTACTACATTTCTATAAGAAGGAAAGAAGAAATAGATCAAAGATTTTCAAAGATCTCTTAAATGTGAAATTGTAACTTAAATCAAAGATTAGTTGGATACGAAGTAGAAGCAAATGGGAAGACTAGTTCTCTTAATGTTTAAGATCATGTTAAAGTGTTATCTGATTCCTAAAGCAAACCCACATGTATCTGGTTGCTCATTCCTGTTACGGTACAGACAATCCTGGGGTGTCCCTACTGTGACTACAAGGTACATCTGTCATCCTGGCTAGCTGGCTCCCAGCAGAGGCACATCACGAGGCAGCCTGTAAATAGAACCACTGTGGGAAGGGCCTAAACAGGGGGACCGAGCTCCATAAATGCCACAGCACTTCAGGAAGATGGAAACAGCTATAGGGAGCTAGGAATAAGACTTAGCCTCCTCCACTTGTGGCTTCAGTCAGTCTAGAGCTGAACATCCCTGCAGGGAGAGAGATTTTTGGCAAAACAAAAGTTTACCAAAGAAGAAGAAGAAGGAGGAGGAGGAAGAGGAGGGGAAAGGGGCAGGGGATAGGGTGGGGGAGAAGGAGGAGGACGATGGGAAGAAAGAAGATAACTTTGGAGAAAATGTGTAAATTGAGGCTAACAGAATGTTAGAGAAGCTTTACCGCTTCCTTTTCCTGTACCTACTTTTGTAATGGACTTGTGACTAATGGACTCAGAAACATTTTACTCTAAATGGAGATAAATCTGGAATTACATAGTACCTTGTCTTCTGCTGTCAGTTCTCAGTCAAAAATCAGGACCCCTTGGCACAAAGACACTTAGATCAATGGAACAGAATAGAGAACCCAGAAATGGACCCACAAACATATGGCCAACTAATCTTTGACAAAGCAGGAAAGAATATCCAATGGAATAAACACAGTCTCTTCAGCAAGTGGTGGTGGGAAAACTGGACAGCAACATGCAGAAGAATGAACCTGGACCGCTTTCTTACACCATACACAAAAACAAACTCAAAATGGGTGAAAGACCTAAATGTAAGACAGGAAGCCATCAAAATCCTCAAGGAGAAAGCAGACAAAAACCTCTTTGATCTTGGCTGCAGCAACTTCTTACTCAACACCATCTCTGGAGGCAAGGGAAACAAAAGCAAAAATGAACTATTGGGACCTCATCAAAATAAAAAGCTTCTGCACAGTGAAGGAAACAATCAGCAAAACTAAAAGGCAACTGACAGAATAGGAGAGGATATTTGCAAATGACATATCAGACAAAGGGTTAGTATCCAAAATCTATAAAGAGCTTCTCAAACTCAACACCGAAAAAACAAACAATCCAATGAAGAAATGGGCAAAAGACATGAACAGACACTTCTCCAAAGAAGACATCGAGATGGCCAACCGACACATGAAAAAATGCTCAACATCACTCATCATCAGGGAAATACAAATCAAAACCACAATGAGATACCACCTCACACTGTCAGAATGGCTAACATTAACAATTCAGGCAACAACAGATGTTGGCGATGATGTGGAGAAAGAGGATCTCTTTTGTACTGCTGGTGGTAATGCAAGCTGGTGCAGACACTCTGGAAAACAGTATGGAGGTTCCTCACAAAAATAAAAATAGAACTACCCTATGACCCAGCAATTGCACTACTAGGCATTTATCCAAGGAATACAGGTATGCTGTTTCAAAGGGGCACATGCACCCCCATGTTTATAGCAGCACTGTCAACAATAGCCAAAGTATGGAAAGAGCCCAAATGTCCATCAAAGGATGAATGGATAAAGAAGATGTGGTATATATATATATATATATATATATATATATATATATATATACACACACACACACACACACACACACACACACACACAATGGAGTATTACTTGGCAATCAAAAAGAATGAAATCTTGCCATTTGAAACTATGTGGATGGAACTAGAGGGTATTATGCTAAGCAAAATTAGTCAGTCAGAGAAAGACAAATATCATATGACTTCACTCATATGAGGACTTTAAGACACAGAACAGATGAACATAAGGGAAGAGAAGCAAAAATAATGTAACAACAGGGAGGGGGACAAAACATAAGAGAGTCATAAATATGGAGAACAAACTGAGGGTTACTGGAGGGGTTGTGGGAGGGGGGATGGGCTAAATGGGTAAGGGGCATTAAGGAATCTACTCCTGAAATCACTGTTACACTATATGTTAACTAATTTGGATGTAAATAAAAAAAAAATCAGGACCCTTGCCATCCTGATCTGTGTTTTTCCCCAAGGGTAGGTTTATTTAAATGGAAGTTTAACTAGGGGAAGGTGACTGTGACTCACTACATATTTGGGGGTTGGGTTTGGGTAGAATTGAGGAAGAGGAGGTAGAATTATGTGTTCGTGAGGGGGAGCACGGATGCAGAGGTTGACTTTGATGTTACTCTTTTTTTTCTCTAGAAGTTGTTTTGCCAGTAGGCTACTTCATTCGAGTAAACATGAAACCAGCCACTTGATTTTGGTGATAATACTTTGTAGCCTCTGAGGCAAAGAGCCTGTTCCCCTGGCCCTTGGCGCCCCCTTCACTATGAGTCAATGGTGCTTAAATAGAATCTCAGCAGGTTGGAGCTGGCTGTCTGGAGACAGCATCACTCTTTCTATCCTGACAGGCTGTATCCATTCAAGCAAGCAACTGCTATACAGCCTTGGGTGGGGATAAGGAAACAAACAAAAGGCCATAATGGTACATTCTAGGTTTTTCTATTCATTGACAACATACTGACTTGGGTGCTTGAAATTTACTCAAACTTTCAGAGCCCTGAGACTATTGCTTGGTAGATTAAAGGTCAACATTGAATAAATGGTCGCCTGATTGTGTGTGCATGGGTGCAGACACTTGAGCCACATGCTTTAGGTTCAGAGCAACTTCTGGCAATATCGCTGCTCACTCCCACCACCCCACCTCATTTATATTGTCCCTTGTGGTGCAGTACTCCAAGCAGCGGATCAGGGTCCGTTCATATTCCTCGGCTTTGGCACGCAAGTTCACACCATCCCCCTCAAGGACGTCCAGCTGCTGCTGCAGGTTCTTGGCAGAAATGTTAGAGCAGTTCTGAAAATGGAACGGAAGTGCAAGTGACAAAGGGAACGGGCAAAACAGCAATGAGACGGATGTGCTATTTACCTGCATTATGAAACTCATAGAGGACATTAAAAACTAGGTTCCTGGTTTACTTTACCTCAAGCATATCTGAATATGCTGTAATGATTTCAGAAAGAAGCCAGACACCAACATGTCAGGGAAGGCAAACCATTGTATTTCCAGTCTTGAAACTTAAGTTTTGAAGATTTGCTCATCACACTCAAGTCTTCAAAGATGTCGTTTATTATAAGGTATAATTTTTACTTCAAAAGCATAAAATATGCATCGGAAACCTTCAGCTTCTGCACTATAATTTTCCTGTCAACTTGAACTTAACCTCAGATTCATTATGGAAGTGCACCAATCTCTGCTCAGCACAGAGGGCTGCTGAGGCCAAGGCAGACAAGAGTTAGAGAACAATTTATATTATTTGTGCAAAGTGAGACGTCTTACTTTTTTTTTGTAATATCTTTACTAATAAAATAAAACTCTTTAAAAAGAAAGTTCCTTCTTGGTAAAAACTGATTCTATTTTGTATTTCTGTCTTTTAGCTTAAAAAAATTACGTTCTTTGCATTCCATATAGTTTAATATGGATATCTTAATGAACTTTGAAATAAAATTGACCATTATGATTTATTAATGTTATACATATTGGATAGAAAAAACAATCTTTTCTCACTAAACTTAGGAATTTAGAAAGGGATTTTTTTAAAATCAGAGTCCAATATATTATTTAGAAAAATTTGATCTGGAAATATTTTCTTCTCTTTTAGGCTCCTTTGTTAATGTCAGTCCACTGGCATAAAGCATGTCCAATGACTGGTGCCCAAGCCTTCTGCAAAGCCAGGAGGCTCCTCCATTCTGAGTTTTCATGGCTTAAGCAGCTTCTCTGGGCCTCAGATGCTTCTTTTATAAAATGAGTGTTGTGGGCTGGCTTATGTCTAGAATACCTTCCAGATCTGAAATGCTAAAGCAGCATTGGTCCAATCAAAATATAATCTGAGCCACATGAATAATTTAAAATTTTGTAGTAGTCATATTAAAAAGTAAGAAAGAAACAGGTGAAATTCATCTTCATAATGTGAATTGTTAGACCAAATATGTCCAAATATCATCTAAAATGATGATACATATTAAAATATATGTAACCAAATGTAGAAAATATTAATACAGTTTTTATACTAAGTCTTTGAAATCTAGTTAATTGTTGCTAAACTTCTGTCAGAAATACTTGATCTGTATTCAAATTTCATAGTTGGTAACTTAAAATGTAGATTCACATACCCAAGCTGTTCCCAACATACATAAAAGTTTTCCCATAATTACACTGTCAGTTTAAAATTTTTAAATTAATTAAAAATAAATAAAATTAGAAGTTCAGTTCTTTCATTGCATTAGGCACATTTCAAAGGTGAAAAATTGACTGCCATATTAGACAACACAACTCTACAATTCTATTTTTAATTAGCATGAGAATAGGTGTATAAAACAAGACTTGTATAAACAGATTTTCTCCTTAAATATTTTTTCTTTTGTTATAGGTGGTAGACATTCACCACAAATAACTATCCAGTGGCTTAATGTATTTTTTAACTTAACATGTACTAGGCCATCTGCCTGGTTTCATTGATATTATAACCCAACTCTCAGCTTTAGTTAGATATGAATGATGGTGTTCTAAGTTGCTTACAGGTCGCTGTACTGAAGAGATGATGTCCACTCCCAGGGAAAGGGCCAGTTTATAGAGCTGCTCAATATGTGCCTGCTTCTCCTGAGAGCGACTGAGCTGAACCTGGGCTTCGTGGCCATCCTCCAGCTCCTTTGGCTGTTCTAAAAACTCCATTTCTCTTGATTTGATGAGATGACCCAGCTGAAATTTAGGATGTTAACAATTAACATGGGTTTCATATTTTCAGGAAGACAGATTTTTTTTTTAAACAAAAAGCCTACTTCCTATAACCGATTTTACTACCTGGTCAAAATGTTGCCAAGCCCATCTATAATTACTAGTGTTATAGACAAATAAATGTTACAGGGCTTCAAACCAAGAGGGTAAAATTGAGGAACTAATACTACCAGTTCTGTTAAAGAAGGTCATAGCCTAAAACCTTTGCAAGATCTAGGCTTGTGATCCGAGTAAATTCAGAGGCTGTTTTAAAGGGATATCAACACATCTCCATTTTATGTTAATAGAAACTAATAACGTGATGCCTGGGTGGCTTGTTTGGCTAAGCATCTGACTCTTGATTTGGGCTCAGGTCAAGATCTCACAGTTTGTGAGTTTGAGCCCCTCATCAGGCTCTACACTGACAATGCAGAGCCTGCTTGGGATTCTCTCTCTCTCCCTTTGTCTCTGCTGCTCCCTGCTGTCTCTCTCTCTCAAAAATAAATAAGTAAACATTTAAAAGAAAGTAGAAGCTAATAACTTGAACCTGTACTAAGCACTCCTTAATGTCAAGTACTTAAGATACAAAAAAAAAACCCCCAAAAAACACATGAATTTATTTTCTTTCCTCAGAGAGCTTACACTTGAAGGGAGAAAGTAATTAAGAATCAAGATACTAAAAATGACAGATGTGTGAGATAAACTATGAAAGTTCTGGGAATTTAGAAAAGAAACAAATCACTCCAAGTAAGGTAGGCTTGTTGGAAGCAAGGATAGAGTTTAAATAGTAGAGAAGAGCAAAAAGGACCTGTCAGATAATAGCAGCCTGAGAGTCAAGGCTTGGAGAGAGGAAGGTGTGCATCATCTTTAAGGGACAAACAAAAGCTCAGTTTGGCTGGAATGTAAGGGAGGATAGAAGCTAGTGAGAAAAAGTTAAAGGCCAGATTGTGGAAAACTTCAGATACCAGAAAAAGCAACTTGGCCTTTATTACACAATAATTTATTTCTAATTTCATAGTTTAAAGTTTATTTCTTTATTTTGAGAACAAGTGCGAACCAGGGAGAGTCAGAGAGAGAGGGAAACAGAGAATCAGAAGTAGGCTCCATGCGCTGTCAGTGCGAGCCTGATGTGGAACTTGATCTCGTGAACCATGAGATCATGACCTAAGCTGAAATCAAGAGTTCACTGCTTAACTGACTGAGCCACTCAGGTGCCCTTCTAATTTCATAATTTAAAACTGAGGGTCTTGGGGCACCTGGTTAAGCATATGACTCTTGATTTTGGTTCAGATCATGATATGACAGTCATGAGATCGAACCCCACCTTGGGCTCCACGCTGGGCATAGAACCTGCTTGAGATTCTCTCTCTCTGCCCGTTCCACTGCTCACTTGCTCTCTCTCTCTCTCTCTCTCTTTCTTTCTCTCAAATAAATAAATAAATAAATAATAAAAAAAATAGAGCTGAGGGTCTTCCAGATATCCATGACAAGTCCTACCTTTTCCTTAACTTGATGGAATTGGACTACCTTGTACAGGATATCCTCATAATCTTGGATTCTCTCTTTCTGTTTTTGATGGAGGTGAATAAGCTCCTTCAGTTGTTGAGACTTCTCTTTCACAGGGGCTCCTTTGCCAGTTAACTCTTCTGATTCTTTTACAATGTATTGAACTTCAACGTTCAGTTGCTAAAGAAGTTGAAAGAAATAAAAGATATCCAGCTTTTAGATAACTTTTTCCTTTATAACTGACTATAGGAAGGTCTCAATCACTATTCTCTCATTTGCTAACTGTTATTTATTGTCAGCCCCACCCCATCCTTGCAAATCCAGGCTTTGTGTTTGATGCTAAGGATACATTATTCTATTCCCATCTTCTTAGAAATTAAAAAAAAATTGCTATAAATGCAAAAAACATGTTTCAAAGCTAGGTGGTGAAATAGAAAGTCACATATTTCTGTGGCACACCAAATCCTCCAGTTATCTATTAAATGAATGTATTTTAGATATTTTATGAAGCCATGATCATCTCTGATATTTAATGTAAACTAGAATCAGTATGATAAAAACATCAAGAGAAGACAAGTCTAAAAATACATTGGGGGAATTATTTGTCCCTCATGATAACAGAATGATCAGAATGAACTACCAGCTGAGCAATGTGGTAGATATGCTACTTTAAAAATGGTCATCCCAGAATCCACAAATAGACACCACATGTAGAGAGGGATAAAGCAGCTTCCTTTTCCCTAGGACCACTCAGATACCCCTTGTAGGAATCCAGATTTTGGGATAGAACTTGCAAATGCTGGACAACTCAAAGAAGAAGCCACTATAATGTCAGGGATGGAGCTTATATCAAGGAGAAAAGTAGTGGAAATCATTTAGGCTAAGGAAATACTTTGCAGAAGAGTAGGCTAATAAAGGTCTTCAAGTTGAAATCAAGCATAGGGGCATCAAATATATGCATACCACAGTGACAGAACTAATGAAGCTTGGGAATGGCCCCTGACTTAGAAGAATTTACTCATGCATGCATGTGCAGGGCCACGTGCATGCATACATACACAAAATGCCAGTAGGCATATAACACAAGGTATATCAAAGTAGCTAACATGTAGGCTAATTGAATTTTCTAAGAATTTATAGAAAAGACTTCACCATGGGCTACAATGGTGGGTGTGTGTGTGTGTGTGTGTGTGTGTGTGTGTGTAGGAGGTAGTTTTATGCTATCAGTTTTACCTTTAAAGAATCTGAAATAGGGGTGCTTGGGTGGCTCAGCTGGTTAAGTGTCTGACTTTGGCACAAGTCATGATCTCATGGTTCATGAGTTCAAGCCTCGTGTCAAGCTCTGTGCTAACAGCTCATAGCCTGGAGCCTGCTTTGGAGTCTGTGTCTCCCTCTCTCTCTGCCCCTCCCCCACTCATGCTCTGTCTCTCTCTGTCTCTCAAAAATAAATAAATGTTAAAAAAATTTAAAAAAAAGAATCTGAAATAGATCTTCCCTAAAGGAATCTTCAGTCTTCTGATTTGGCATTCTTTAAAGCCAACATTTTTGAAGTAGCAACCAACAGCAATGCAGATATCTTAACTTTGCAGTGAAGAACAAGAAGTCAGGCAAGAGGACAGCATGACTGGCAAATATTTTTGACAGCTGTATCAGGTTTAGGAGCGGCAGGAGGTGGAGGGTATGGAATGCATGGGCAGTCTGGGCCTGGGAACATGACTCATGGTTTTATCTCTCATCTTCTGAGGGCTCTCTGAGAGGGAGAATGGGAGAGCACAGAAAGATTCCTGGGAGAGTGGTAGGAATCTGGGGTGCCAGTGAATGGGGATGGTGACATCATAGTGGTGATTTCAAGGACAAAGGGGAGCAGAGCCTCTGTGTCAGAGCTTGCTCACCCTTGTTCTGAGATGTCTTAATCTAAAACATGTCTATAGGGAAATAATTAGAATGAATATATGTGATAGCTTAATGTAAATTCAAATAATCTAAGATAATATATTAGGCATTTTGTAGCCTGAATATTTGTGTATCATCAAATACAGAATAGTGCAGAAAAACAGTAAGAAAAATGTGTTTTTAAAGTGTAATTTTAGGGGTGCCTGGGTGGCTCAGTTGGTTGAGAGTCCGACTCTTGATATCAGCTCAGGTCATGACCTCATGGGTCACGAGATGGAGCCCCATATCAGGCTCTGCGCTGACAGCACGGGGCATGCTTGGAATTCTCTCTCTCCCTCTCTCTCTCTGCTCCTCCTCTGCTCTAGTGTGGGCACATGCACTTTCATTCTCTCTCTCAAAATAAATAAACAAACATTTAAAAAATAAAAATAAAGTGGAGCTTTAGACAAACCATGCTTTTGTTTAAAAAATAACAATTCACCAGTCTGTTAAAATTAGTTAGGTAAATCTCAACTGAACAGTTTTTGATTTTTTTTTTCCCATTCACCCAAGTCCATCAATCTGTTTCTTCACCTGGAGGTGAGGCTTCATTTCATTCCATTTTTTCTGTAGACCTAAAATGGTCTGGAGGCTCCCTCCAAGGTCAAGTGCAGACACAGGCATAAGTGCTTCCTGAAGAAGTTTTAAGTTGTAAGTGGTCTGAAATATATATTAGATAGTTATGTGTTTATGTTCTTGGACACCATTGGCAATCCAGTGATGACTGGTGCATCATCAAACTTTTCAGTCCCCATGAAAACACTCACTACCTCAAGTGATTCTGTGGTCCTAAACTACCAACGAACAAAAGCACAGGCCCTGGGTTTCCTTTACTTTTTTGTTTTGTTTTGTTTTGTTTTGTTTTGTTTTGTTTTGTTTTGTGGTAAAATACACATAACAAAATTTACCATTTTAAACAGTTGCCAATTGTGCAGTTTTGTGGCATCAGGACATTCACATTGCTGTGCATCGATTGCCACCATCTCCAGAACTTCTTGCCATCCCAAATAGAAACCCCATACCCATTTACCAGGAACTTCCATTCCCTCCTTCCCTCAGCCCCTAGTAACCTCTATTCTGCTTTCTCTCTTTACGAATTTGACGACTCTGGGTACCTCCTGTAGGTGGGATCATACAACATTTACCCTTTTGTGACTGCCTTATTTCACTTAGCATCATGTTTTACAGTCTCTTCTATGTTGCAGTGTACATCAGAATTTCATTCCTTTTTAAGACTTAATGATATCCATGCATGTTCCTGTACCTTTCTAAGTTGTTCTTTGAATGCTCCCCACTGCTGTTTCACAGGTTTGCTTGCTGTGGCTTTAAGTTGCCATGTCATCCGAAGGTGGCTGAGTTCTTCTCTTTCTGCCTTCTGGCTTTCCATAGTGTTCTCCATAAAGTGCACTTCATTTTTCACATTTAGTATTTCATTCTTTTTTGCCTGTTAAATTAATAATCCATATAATGGCTTTTCTTCCCCAAGAGACACAAAATTTTTGTATACACTCTTTTAGGAGACAAACACTTTGTCATGGCCACCACGGAGCATGGTTCTGAGATCAAGACAAATCTGGAATGCTTGTGTAAAGGCACAGTGGGGCTCTCAGAACCTCTGGTCTATGCTTGGACACCAGGTCCTGAGTACTTTAAAATCCAGTAGTGTTTGACTCCCCACCCTCTCCACCCCTAGCCAGAGTCTGGTTATTTCCTGGGGCTTAAGGGGTGATTAAATGAGTGTCAGGATCCAGAAATGTTGAAGTTAAGATTATTTGAATGCATAAGTTTTGAAGTATATTCTATCTTTTATTTTAACATTGTAAATAATGTTAAATAACTCATTAGAATATGTCAAAGTCTCAGCATCAGGAAATATGAGGGGTCTGCCTTTCTCTTTCAACTATCCCATTGTATATACTACAGTTATTTCAAATTTTCTTTGTGAGCAGTTCTTAAAGCTACTCCCTTTTGTAAGAACTGAAATGTACATCTATATATCTCTGTATTTTTATCTCTATTATGCACCTATAGTACACAGCAGAACCCATCCTAAACGATATTTTTTAAATCCCTGCTATAAATAAAGTTAGGGTATCTTTCACATATTATTAAGAAACTATTAGTCAGAATCACAACATCTAAATTCAGAGTCCTCTTCATTTCTACATGTCCAATTTCTACATGTTCTGGTTGCCTGATTTGAAAGCCTATAAACAATGGTTTTATACAGGGGAAATTCAATTGCAGTCAGAAGAATAAAAGAAGTAAAGAGTAAAACCATGTACTTTTTTGTGAGTGCAAACATTAAAAAAAATGCAGAAGAATATTTAGTTGACAAAACAATGGCTTTTTACTTTGATGGCTAGCCTTTCTCAATAAATCCTTGAATTTCTCAGGAGCAAATGTGCATAGATTTCTATACAGTAAAATCTTGGTTTGCAAGCGTAATTCATTCTGGAAACATGCTTATAATCCAAAGCACTTGTATATCAAAGCCAACTTCAAGAACCATTGGCTCAGTTGTGATCATGTGACATTCGGCATCACGTCCTACTTGTACTCCAAGACATCACTTGTTTATCAAGTTAAAATGTATTAGAAATGTTTGCTCATCTTGTGGAACACTTGCAGAACAAGTTACTCATAATCCAAGGTTTTACTCTAATCACAATTACAGCTAGGGATCTAGAAGTCAAGCGATCTTTTAGATTGTAGTCAGAAGACAGTGTCATGAATGTGTGCTGGAGTATTTTAACAGACCATCTTATTTCTAAATTATTTTAAATGACATTAATATCTCACATTTATATTTTTACATTAATTTAGACATTATAAAGTGCCAATTAATTACAAAAGAATATAATTGCAAGTTCTAAATAAGATCTCGCCTATGAATTTGGGGATTCAGAAATAAAATGATATATGCTGTAACTATGGTTAACAAGATGATAATATATCATGAAAGATATCCGACAACTTCAGCAGAACCCATCCCAAACAATATTTTTTTAAAAGATGCTATAAATAAAGTTAGGGTATCTTTCACATATTATTAAGAAACTATTAAGCAAAATATAATATATAATTTAATGTAAACTTGGAAATTGCAGCATATCAATGTCGACTATAATCAGCAGGGTATGATTCTAGTGAGGCCTGGAAAAGGGAGTGCCCAGTAGTATTTGTGCTATCTAGCTAGCAGGATTCAAGAAGAGTGATTATGTACTTGGCAGACTTGAGTATTTTGACCACTCACCAAGATTAAATAATTTGCCCAAGGTCTAGTTAGTAAACACGCTACTCATTCTACTTCTGTTTAGGGGCATGGAAAAAATTGCCATAATCTTATCTAATAGGGTACTAAATTACCCATTTTCCATTTGGATTCAGGCACAATGAATGGTGTGTCTTGTTTTCCAGACACGTTGATAACAGGAAGGCAGTATACTGGATAGCATCCTTGATATTCACTGCTATATATTAGTAAATTAGCACTTTCATTAACATGTCTGCCCAGAGTTCTCACATAAATCAATTTCTTTGATCTTGATGATTTTTTAGATGAACTGAAAAATTTTCGGTGTCAACCTTGAAAAGATGAGCCACAGCAACCCAATCAAGAGCAGAACATTCAGTGGAAAATGCCAGCAGGCCTTCTTCCTCTTTAGCAACCACAAACTGGTTACCACATTTCAACAATAATGTTTGTTTAAAATCCTGATGGTCCAAAAAATATGAAGAAATTAAAACTGTGTTTTACTTGCTTTACCAATGATTTCCTATCTCAGAATGTTACTGAACCAATAAAGTTAACTATTATGTGGATCTTAATTCTTACCAGTAAGGAAGAATTTTATTATATGACAGTTTTTAAGGACCTTGAGGTAAAGCATGTGTTTTATACATAATGTCTGATATTTGATGAATATTCACCAGTCCTGCCAACACAGGGCTACATGCCTGGAAACCAAGAGAAAAAAGTAGACAACAGAAACAATTCCAGGCTCAGATGTTGGAGTTAGCTGACAAACACTTTGAAATACCCATGATTAATATGATCAAGAGAGTACAGGACAGATGTAGAGAGGACAGGAGAGATAATTGTATTGGTAATTGAAATCTAATTAAAAAAAAGATACAACTGGAAATTTCATAACTGAAAAGTAAATTTCTGAAATGAAGTCGTAATAAAAAGGATAGACAAAAATGCAATTTGCAAATATTTGAATTCCTTCTGGGTGTAAATTAGAGAAGTACACAATTAAGAGACTAAAGACTATATAACGAACAAAGTAAAAATGTGAAAGGTGACAGATCAATAGATAATCATGTTCTAAATGTTCCAAATGAAAAAATCACTTAATTAGTTTTTACAGTAAGCACCCGTACAACATAAGAACATGGGCGAATTGCTTAGCAAGTTTTCTCTGATGCTTAAGAATAGTATTAGATAAATCAGCACTATAAATACTTTTTTTCCCCACATAGACTTAATAAGAATGGTCTTCAAACCACGAAGGTTGAGCTAGAGAAGATAAAGAGTTGCTCAGAGTGATGAGAAGAGTTACAGAACCTAATTCTTCCAGATGAATTCAGTCTCCAGACTGAGATTGATCACATTTCAGAGCACTGGGAAAATTGCAGATGTCAGTTATCTTTGCAAATCTACAGAAAATAAGAAAAGTGCCAGAAAGTTAGAGAAAGGAGAATGCCCTGGTTTTCACAAGGGGGAAAAGGATGGACTACATAATTTACAGATTGGTAAGCCCTACATTGATAATTAGTGCAGTAACTTCACCATCGATCAAGAAGCTTGTAAGCACTTTGGGAAGAATTCCCTGATCACAAGGAGCCAACCTGATTTATGTCAAATTATACTTATGTAATGGATAGGATACTTTGTAGGCAGACCTTTCTTTGAGCTGTCTCTCTCACTACAGACTTAGGAAAAAAGTTGTGAATTAATGGTTTAAATAAAGTACCATTGGAAGTATCTGTGATTGTTTAAAAAAACTGTCTAATCAAGCAATTGCTGAATGGGTTGGGACGTCAACTTGCCCCATAGACACTTTTATTAAAGCTCTACTTGCAGCCATAGAAGGCCTACTTATCAAATATATAGACTTAAACTTAGAAAAGATGGCTAATGTAGTAGATAGCAGGGTCAAGTTTACTTTAATAAGATGGAATCAGAGGTAAAATGAAATTAAATAGTAATAAATAAATATAAAGGCCCACATTTGTATATGAAAGATAAATGCTTGACCAATATAAGATGGGAGTGATCTAGCTTGGCAGGAATTGCAATGAAAATGTAATGGGAGTTGTATTTGATTACAAGCCTAATATGAATCAGCAAAGTGAAATTATTGCTAAAAATGCTAGCATAGTCTTAGGTCTCCTTAGTAAAAAATGATGTCCACTTTGTTGTACTTTGTGTTGATGTTGTACCTCACTTTTTGGTTACATTTCATGAATGATTTTGGCAAACCATAGAAAATTCTGGGAGGGATAATTAGGATGCAGAGAGAAGTGAAACTGTCTCACAAATGATGGAAAGGATTTATATGTGGTTAGCTGCCTAAAAAACTCAGATTAGACATAGCAACTGTTTTCAATGTTTGAAGGACTTACATGTGTAAAAAGAATGAAATGTGATTTTTTTTTCCCCTGTGTAGCTACAGAGGGTCAGAAACAGATACAAAGACAGATTTGGCTTAACATTAAAAAAAAAAAAAAAAGGTTTCTAGTAGCTGGGATTTTGTAACAATGACATGAGCAGTTTCATTAGGAAGATACTTGAGGCATTAAAGGAGAGTTGGAGTAGCTATTTTTTAAAACTCTGTAGAGAACTTTATCAGCCACAGGTTGATATAAAGATTCTAGGGTATTTTACAAATACAACTTAACTAAAATTTAGAGTACATTTCTAAATATAATGGAGCTTCATTATGGAAAGATCTGCTATGGTATGAAATTTTTCAAAATGATGATTCATCCTAGATATTGTCTTAAGCTCCTTGAAATTTTGTAAAGACCTTGTTACATATTCTCAAAATAACACAGAACTAGGGGTGCCTGGGTGGCGCAGTCGGTTAAGCCTCCGACTTCAGCCAGGTCACGATCTCGCGGTCCGTGAGTTCGAGCCCCGCGTCGGGCTCTGGGCTGATGGCTCAGAGCCTGGAGCCTGTTTCCGATTCTGTGTCTCCCTCTCTCTCTGCCCCTCCCCCTTTCATGCTCTGTCTCTCTCTGTCCCAAAAATAAATAAAAAACATTGAAAAAAAAATTAAAAAAAAAAAAAATAACACAGAACTTTTGCATGAACCTCTACTGAGGTCTCTGTGTAATAGTGGCAATGTTGTATTTGGATGACAGTCACTCTTTCTTCTTAGTAGTTAAAATAGCCTTCATTATATCTGTGTAGACGGAACTAGAGGGTATTATGCTAAGCGAAATTACTCAGTCAGAGAAAGACAAATATCATATGACTTCACTCATATGAGGATTTTAAGATACAAAACAGATGAACATAAGGAGAAGGAAGCAAAAATAATATAAAAACAGGGAGGGGGACAAAACACAAGAGACTCTTAAATATGGAGAACAAACAGAGGGTTATTGGAGGGGCTGTGGCGGGGGGGGGGGGGGTGGGCTAAATAGGTAAGGGGCAAAAAGGAATCTACTCCTGAAATCACTGTTGCACTAGATGCTAACTAACTCGGATGTAAATTTAAAAAAAAATTAAATTAAAAAATAAATAAAAATAAATAAATAAAAATCCATCCTTACTGAAAAAATAGCCTTCATTATAAATTAATAGGAAGTCTAAGACCAAATAAGCATGTAAATGCTGGGCTTTAGGACTGTTCTAGGTTGAATAAAGCTAAAACAAACAAACAAACAAAAAAACTTCCTAAACCAGCAAGGTTGATTAGCAGACAGTTGAACTTGAATTTATGATTTTGACTTTGATAGTAATCCTTGCAGAAGGTGTGACACATTTAATATCATTCTTACCATATTTATTAAATTAAGGAACTCAAGCCCTAGGTCTTGAGTTAAAAAGCTCCTGTTTAAAAATAGCTGCCACTGCTTTTCAGCTGAGTCAAACTGACGCTTGGATTCAGCATCATCCTCTTCCTTCCGTGGGATTTCAGTTTGGTAAAACTCCTTTAGGCTCTGACACTGCTCCTCTAGCTTAAAAAAATGAGAATATAAATGAAAATTAAAAACACTTAAAAACATTTTTTAAAGTTTATTTATTTATTTTGACAGAGAGAGTATGCACACATGTGTGCACGTGCACCAACAACAACACACACATGATCGGGGGAGGGGCAGAGAGAGAGAGAGAGAGAGAGAGAGAGGGAATCCCAAGCAGTCTCCATGCTGTCAGTGCAGAGCCCAATGCAGAGCTTGAACTCATAAACCATAAGATCATGACTTGAGTTGAAATCAAGAGTCCAATGCTCAAGAAACTGAGGTACTCAGGCACTCCTTAAAAACATTTTTAAAGAAAAATAACAGTAGATGCTAATAAAAGCCTATTTAAAAATCAAATGGAAATGACATTTCAGAATTTTTTATTTTATTTATTTATTTATTTTTAACGTTTATTTATTTTTGAGACAGAGAGAGACAGAGCATGAACAGGGGAGGGTCAGAGAAAGAGGGAGACACAGAATCTGAAACAGGCTCCAGGCTCTAAGCTGTCAGCACAGAGCCCGACGCAGGGCTTGAACTCACGGACCGCGAGATCATGACCTGAGCCGAAGTCGGACACTTAACCGACTGAGCCACCCAGGCGCCCCAAACATTTCAGAATTTTTTAAATAGTTATTCAATATTGTCAATTAACTGCAAAGACATGCAAATCTATTTAGGTTGTTGACAGACAGGAGTACCCCTCAGTAGCAAATTAAGCTGACAAGTTTGTTACCTATAAGACCTACTTACCATAGCCAAAACCATATTTATGTATTATATATGTGCATGTTTTGCAATTGGGGACAATTAATGTCAAAGACCAGGGTGGCCCCATTTAAAGCTGAGTTTTATAATTCAGAAGAAGGACATATGACACACATACACACATACAACCAGGGAATACAAATCAGAAAGAAAGAAATAAATATAAGCCTGTGAAAAATTATTTGTGATTATTAATCACAATTTCTAATCAGTGATAAACCAGAATAAAAAGTACAATTACTAATTTTCTGTGCAAGTATTAATATTAAACTGCCTCAGGAGCTAATCTTACTAAGGTATATTACTTCACCTGCCTAAAATTTTATTTCCTCATTTGGTAACCAATGCTAGCAATACTAGATTATTTTAAATCACTGTCTTTGATCAGAGCTTATATAAAACCAAATGCACCTGCAGAACTATGGATTAACAGGTAATTGGATAATGTAGAAATAGTAGAAAATTTTTGACACAAGCTTTTATGCATTAAATTAATATTTAATAGCCAATAGGATGAGACTGAAAGAGCAATCTAACAGGGAGAGAAATTTCAGGCAATGGTTAGTCACTATATTTTAAAGGCATTAACATCATCCTTCATCTAAATGAACTTAATAGGTGATCCTGCAAATGTGCTCAGAAACAGTTCTATTCTCATTTCCCATATTCCATTTATTCATGCTTCTGTTTTGCTGATGCTTCTTTCCTTAGCCAAGAATGATCTTTCCTTAATTTTCTGCTCCTACCTATGCTTCATGAACTAGTTAAAATGCTACCTACTCCATGGAGTCTTTTAAGATTCCCTAGTAAGAATTAAGCATTTATTTCCTTGGGTTCCCAAAGATAGTTCTGGGAGAAAGAGAACCATAAGCAAATTATCATAACACAAAAACAAGTATACACAGAGGGACCACCAACTCTACACAGAGTAAATAGGGAAGAACTTCCCAAAGGAAGTGGCATTTGATCTGTGTCTTTCAGAATTGTCCAGGGTGAGAGGGAGTAGAAGGAGATCCCAGATGGAAGGAATAACATGTGCAAAAGCACAGGTGTGAAATAACATGTGCAAAAGCACAGGTGTGAAAACACTGACTGGTTCAGAGCATGATAAAAGCTCTTAGTGTGAGTGAAGTTCAGGTTGCATAAGCTGATCGGTTAAGAAAGAAGCTAGAGGGATCACTGTGGCAGGATAAAACTGGCCAGCAGGTTTCAGCTTGGTTTCTGCTGTAACCAACACGATGTGACAGATTCTCATTAGTGTGAAAAAACCGATAGCTATCACAATGATTCAGAATCAGCATGACAACTATCAGTACTTCTATCAGTGTCAATTTGATGGGCTGTCTGTAATGTACAACTCTAAAAACATAAACTTTAATTCATCCTCTTTTTCCAACTTCTCAAAAAAGCCTTGAATGTAAGTAAGTACAGGAATTCCCTTGAATCAGTACTAGTTTATGTTTTGGATAAGTGATACACTTTAATACTTCATCCATTTTTGGTAAAGGTATTTATACTTTGTTTCACAAATTAAATTTTTCGTAGTATCTGAATGCCAGGAGGTAATCCAATCAGATTTGCTTTAGAATGACCGTTTTCTGAAAGGAGTGTAGGGGAGAATTAAAGGAGGCAGAGAGAACAGATAGAAGACAATTTCTTTAAGCTGAGCAAGAGATGATGGGGGCTTGAACCAAGAAAGAGGAGGCACAAGTAGAGGGGAGGGGGATTCAGAAATCTTTTAGGTTGCCCCTATACATAAACAAGGGATAGCATGGCCTTTGATATAGGAAAAAAAACAAAAGGGAGGAGACTGGGGATTGAACTTCAGCTTCCATGTTTACTAGCTGTTTGATCTTGGATACCTAACTTCTCAGTCTCATTTCCCCCCATTTTTAAAGTAGGCATAATAGTAACTAAACATAGAAATGTTATAAGGATTAAATGAAGTCAGGAATGAAAAGCATGGGGCCTTGTACAAAAAATGTGCTCCTCGAGAGAGAGGGCTCAGAAAAGACTGTGAAGTTTCTACCTTGGACTTTTGAAAAATGACAGGGTCATTTATGCCAAAATACAGAAGAAAAACATATTTGAAAACGAGACAACTGGTTGTGTTCAGGAGCTTATAGGAAACACAGGTCATTAGTATGATTAGAAGTTGAAAGCATTGATCTGGGGCTCAGACAGCTGGGGCTGAGAAACTGTTTTTTGTTATTGGTGAATTGAAACCATAGGTGGGGATGCAAATTTTGCAGGGAAAGTATATAGAATGTCCAAAAGAGAGAGCACAGGTAAGAGCTCCATGATCCACCACCCTTCAGGAACAGAAAACCAAATGAGGAAGAAGGAGAAGGAACAGATAAAGAAGTAGACAAGATGATGTCACTTATATGAATTATCCAAATAAAGTTAATCTATAGAGACAGAAAGCAGATCAGTGGTTGCTTGAGGCTGAGGGCTGGAAGCCAGGATTGACTAAAAATATGCACCAAGGCTCTATTTGTGGTGATGGAAATATATATATACCAACACTGGAGTGCAGTGATGCTTTGCACAACTCTGTAAATATACTCAAAATCATTACACTCTAAAGTAGGTGAATTTTACCCTATGTAAATTATACTTCAACAAATCTGTCTTTTAAAAAGTCATGGGAGGTGAGAGTGAGTTATTTAAATAAATGTGGCAGAAAGATCAAGCGGGGTGAAGACTGAAAATACACCATGTCATTTGTCAACTGGTAAGTTGCCAGGACAGAACAGGGAAGACACTAGAGGCAATGGGGTGAGGCTTGGGGAGCAGGCAGAGACAAGAAGTGTCATCTTCCCATTCTAGAAGTGCAGGTGTGAAGAGAAGGAAAAGTACAGAGTGACAGCCTTGGTGAGGGCAAGACCATTGGGCATAGATACAGACCAAAGAGAAGGAAGCAACAGAAAAAGCAGATTTGAACAATTAGAGGATGGGTCTAGCTGAAGCTAGATTCTGAAGGATGTAGGTGTGTACAGGGAGAGACTGATGACTGATTTGTGTTAGGCACAAATAGAGACTTCATGTTATTGGCAAATGGAGGGTGAGTGAACATGTCAATAGGTTTGGAAGTCCAAGGAGGTCAAGACCGTTAGGCTCGATGGTCTTGTTTTTCTTCAGTCACATATGAGGAATAGGCATTGGCTGAGATTTAGGGATGTAAACTGGAGTAAGATGTTTGAGAATTGCTACTGAATGGGCACCAACTAGGGAGCATATGGGGGACCCAAGCAGAGACCCACAAATTGTAATGGTACCAATCAGCACAACAGTATGATTTTCCACAGGAGTGTCTGAAAGCTTGGAAGTGGAAGCTGAGTAAATAGAGTGTTGTACTGATCTAGAATTGGGAATTGGCAGTGTAGGTCAGGGTAGAAGGCAGGGAGTTGACAGCATGGGGAGCAGGCTGGAAATGAGTAAGCAGGAGCCGGTGAGGAGAGAAGGCCACCCTGAGGGGGTAGGAGGGTGACAGACTGAGGAGCACTGCCAAGATGAGAAGGACAGAAGGCTCCACCAGGGTGGAGAACAGATTTGGTGAAGGCAGGGAGGATGAAAGGGCATGAGGTCCTTCTGAGAACATGTTTCTTACAAAGCTAAGGTTCCAGCCCTAGAGAGACTCCTGGTTACGAAGGCCAGGGTGGCCATGGAAATAGATGCTGAACTAGAAGCCAAGCAGGTGCATTTTGGCAATGAAGACACAGAAAACAGCCCTTCTTTGTACTTTCTCTACCATTTCAAGTTTCAAGCAAATATGTTCATCAACTGGATAATCCTGTCAATTGTAATACCTTTGCCCCAAACCATGAGGGTTCAGGGCTAAGAAATGACAAAAGGAGGAGGAGAGAGGTGAAAAAGGTATTACCTGAGATTTGCAGGGACCGGGCATGGCCTTTCTCCAGAGTGGTGAGAATTGAGAACATTGCAAAATGAGAACTGATGGAGGAAATGTGCTTAGACAGGACAGTGGCCGTAGGAGGGAAGGGTGTCAGTGGGAAAATTGAAATCGAGCATGCTCCCTAACTTCGGTTGGCTCTACCTCCTGCTAGGCCAGTACCCACCTCCCTGAAAGCAGCAGGGTCTGTGTGCACCTGTGTGCACTGCCACTAGAGTTAAATGAGGTGGGACCCTAGCACTTTTCCATTACTGATGTCATCTTCCAGAGACTGAGACCTTTGAGAAAGGGAATGTTGGTCTACTAGACAGGATTTTACAGAGTCTCTGGTACAACCCTATCAAAATAGTGCCTCAGAGGAAGCTCTCAGAGAAAACTCGTTAAAAGGCATCAAACAAGACAGATCTGAGAGTGGACCCAAACGCCCGTAATTTCTGATTCTGTATATGTATTTTAAATGAATCACACTAATTGCTCAAGTATTCAAAAAGATCCATGGTAGAAGGCAACTTATTTTTAAGTAATTTTGTTCTATGTTTAGGATATTGTAAATGTTTGTAGACTACAGTAGAAAGTGATCCGATACAACCACTTTGCTTATTTGTGAATATATCTACACCTACACACTTGCATTATTTTTTAGTATAACAACTTACTCTTTGAGTCCTTGTATGGTGCCTTGCTGAATAAAGAACTTGTAAGTGAGTACACGCATGGGACTGGAGGACATGGACCCACCCACCAGGGCTTCCATCCCCAGAGAAAGCAGGAAGATGGGCAGAGGCCACCTTGCTGAAGAAGGTCAGCATATAGGCACCGTACCTCCTCTGATGACTTTAGAAATGCCACATAAGTTTGCAGGACTTGTGACCTGGAGCTGATGCTTCGCCCAAGTGTTTTTAATTCTTCCTCTAGCCATTTAGCTTTAGAAGAAAGCAATGCCACTTCGTCAGGTTCAAATTCATTTTTCTCTGTCATAAGTTTTGTAGCTGCTTCTAATTCTTGTGCTGTCTCCTATGGAAGCCAAGCACAGGGGGTCAGAAGCTGACAGGGGAATCATGAACATTCACATTTCATTACCTGCTGTACACCATCTATTACAATTATTAATTGGACTCAGACCAGCTCTCCTCAATGAAAGAAAGGCACAACTTTCAAAATTACAAAAAAAAAAAGAAAAAGTCATCTTAAAATGAAAACCATTTCAAACCATTCTCTCACTCTGTCAGCTCCACTTCTTATTTAGAGCATTTATTTTCTGTGTCACAAATAGAAGAAAGGTTAGTATGAAAAGTTACAAAACCAAATGGCAGATATGTTTTAAATAATTTATATAATAATTATACACGAGAATGGCTTTATGAATTTAACAATAGCTCTAGCAAATACTTAAACTAATTTTGTTATACAAGAGATGGCAAGTTAATAGAAATTGTTTACTCCTTTTTTAATTTATAAAATAATGGCATGTCAATTATGCAGTCTTATTTAAGTCTTGATCTAGAAGGGTTTTTAAACAAGTATAGGGGAAATGTTACATATGAAATCTAAACAGCCTAAAGGGTTACTCTTCTGTGTTTTGTTTTGGGTGCAATTTCTGGCAGTAAAATCTCACTGATAAAATGGATAAACAGGTATTGTAGACATTACATATACAATTGACCCAGAAAGAACCATGTAAAATTTTACATGAGACTAAGCTAGGAATCAAGCAAAAACCAAAGAAAAAAGCTTCACTGTCATTACAGCAAGGAGGAATTGCTTCCCTGCTTGTATTTAATATGCTTCCCAAGTACTGCATTGAATGAAGCTAATTTTCATTTCCAAGTGTTGCGTCCAGATAGCACTCTGGGTAGGAGGAAGCAGGGGAGTTTCTCCCCACGTAATTTCCTTGTTCCTTCTAAAATTTTGAAAATAAAACAATGAAATTGAATTCAGAGATACGTTTTATTTTAAACATTTTAAATAATGAGTAAAAAAAACTCCATTAAAAAAAAATCGGCTTGTCTGTGACTTCCCGAACATGATGAAGGTCCTTTGGCTTAGAACCAATGGAGTAACGAGGCCATTGCCTACTGACTTGGGTGAGCCAGGAGAGGTGCTAGACTCACCTTCCTAAACACCCATTGGGGCAGACTGGGACTCAGGGCAGATGAGAGCCACTAGCTAGAATATTTGACCTAAGTGTCATGTGAAAGGGGTAAGGGGGAGCTAGAGAAGATGTTAAGAAGAGGAGGGTATTTTCTGTCCCTGAACATTGGGTTTGCAAACAAGATTGTGTTTTTATTTGCTTTCTGGAATCTTGCATTAATGCATGTTGCTTCTGGTAATTTTCTTTTGTAACTTACTCTAGCAGAAAATCACAAATAGTCTTAGAGAAGCACTCTCCCTTGCCTCCTCTGGCCTCCCAAAAGGAGTTGCTAACATCTCCCAGGCAAGGAAAAGGGGCCAAATGAGTGTTTAATACCAGGTTACAAAGTTTTAGTGAGCTCAACACCCTAATAAATGCACATTGAAGTATAAGTAATTTAGATGCACACAATAGAAGTTTTAAGCCATTATTTGCCACAATATTTAGAATTATAACCCTGAAAAGAGCTAGCATTAAGTTCTATAGCCACTGAATATAAAGAAAAGAAATCATATTTATAAAATCATAACCATAATAATAATTCCTATTTAATTTACCTTAGCTTGAATATCTAGTTCCAAATATTTACTCAAAATCTTCCCTGATTCAGAAAGGCTGGAACCGACATCCATTGCATTGGAAAGTACTGGACTGATTTTCTGAATTGACGTTTCCACCTTTACCAGTAAAGAATATATTGCAGTGTTAGTAATATATATTTGCATACATGTTTGCATATGTATAGAAAACATAAATTCTACCCCATATTCCCATTGTATTTTAAGTGGGTATACCAATTTTCATCTAAAAACAGTTTTAAATATTTTAGAATTTTGTGTTTAAATTAATAATGTTGCTCTTCATATGACATAATACTATTGACCCACCAACAGAGGGCATATAGACATACATTTATTAACAGACATGTATTTTATTAACAGCAATGAGATATAAATAATCATCCATATCTTCTAAGAATTTATTATCTATATTTCCTAGAAAGGATAATGTGCTTGCTAACACATCAGCAGAGATGAATTTAT
Source organism: Panthera leo (assembly GCF_018350215.1). NCBI lineage: Eukaryota > Metazoa > Chordata > Mammalia > Carnivora > Felidae > Panthera > Panthera leo. Next base: position 165,958,256 of record NC_056686.1, read on the forward strand.
CTGATTAATTAACTCACAATCATCTACTGTAAGTTGAATGGGGCCCAGTTTATAGGCACATCTTGAAGTAAAGGTCCAAGGCCTGGGTAACCTATGGGTCGCTATATTTAGGGACACTGGGATAGCACCAAACCCTGTATATGTGACAGTAAAATACAGGGACATGCTTAGGCCATTTAACTGATGAACGTGGGGGACTATGACTTGATTTCCAGTACACATGAATCAATGAAAAAGCAGGCTTTAAAGGATTCTATTCCATCCAAGTTGCGTTCTTCATCTCCTGGTTCTAACCAGAGTCCATGCTTTCCATTGTCAAATTGGCTCTGAATTGGCAGAAAGACAAAGAGCAACAGTTGTCTGAGTTCCTACTGTGTTGCCCACCACCACCAAATTAGCTTGAGTCTCAAGCTCTAGAGAATGTGGCACCACAGCTGCTGCCATATTTGGAATCTCCCTGGACCCAGGCATCAGAACAAGGCTCAAATTCCCAAGTTGCTTGATCAATAACAGGTGGGAAGGCAATTTAGACAGAGACACAGTTAATTAATTCCCTCTCCTGTGAGGCCTACTAATTCTACTTGTTTGAGTCAGGCACAGGAGTCCACTGTATCGGATGAAGACATCATTGAAAATCTGAGACCCAGTGTGGGTAACAAGGTTCATTAACATTAATGTCATTGAGATATTACTAGTTTTGCTGTATGTCCCAGCTACAGATAAGTAATTTTTTAATTTAGTCAAATAGTAGTTGCCTGGTTTTCTTCCTCTTTGAAAACAGGAAATAAAGTTTTCCTGTACTAAGCCATTGCCTCCACTCTGAGAAGAGGATTTTCACATCTATGTTTTTATTCAGAATGGCCATGTCCTTTGTACTGGTCTAGTTCAATAAAGTATGATAACAACAATTTGTTCTGGAAATCTCTGAGACATCATTTTTGGTATTTATCTGCTGTCCTTGTGTTGTACAATACCATGTTACCTGAAATTTGTGCATATTGGAACTGAACCATGTTCCAATATGGTGTTCCAACACCGAACCATGTAAAACAAGGACACACAATCTCAACATGCACACATTTCAGTTCTGCATAAGGCAAAAACTGCCTTTGTGTACCTGTGTTCAGGGCTAGCATGGCAGGTAGGATTACATGTCAAGTTTTAGCAACCTGGGACAGGAATGGTTGATGAGCAATAGTGAAGTACAACTCTATGTTGTTCAATTATAAAACCCAATGAGGAACCTAAGAGAAGCCAAAGAAGACCCACCACTATCTGCCCGCCATGCACCCCATGCTGCGGTTGCCATACCATCTAGTAACAGCAGGTAAGGAGTTGCATCTAATTAGTAGCTAAAGGAGGACACGTTTAAGAAACTACCTTCTTCAGGTGGCCCTCCACTGAGGCAGTTAATTGCTGTTTCTTAAGAGCAAATTCCTTGTGCGCTGAACACTGTTTGGTCAGATGGTCCACTCGTCTCTGAATGCATCCCATCATCTCATGGACTCCGGTTATCTGAGAGCTGAATGGAACCAGTCAGCTGTTAGTTCACTCCACCTTGATACAGAAGCCCCATGAGCAAGGAACATTTGAAAGTGGATCTGCTCTTTCAAGATAGGGATGAGTTGATAAAAGTTATCAAGCTTCAGGCTTTAGGATAACAGAAGTTAAGTAAAACCAAATTATGTTCTTTGTTTAAATCAGTTGGTCCTGAGGGAAAAGATGAGTTATGGGTTTTTGCAACCAGGTCTAGTATTTTCTAAAGGTTTACTTTTTAATATTTCTCTAAAATATTTTGAGAACCCTATGGCAAAAAACACAGTATGTTTGCCAAGAGTTTTCCTGGGGGTATTATTTAAAAGCTTCATTTATCTAAAGATGCTCTTCGAATAGAAATGTGGATCAACCAATTAACAAGCCATTTATTAATCCAATAGGGTAAAATATTTATGTAACACAAAGTTCCTTGTTCTCAATGATTACAAATGCTCAAGGCTGTATTCATTAAATGAAAACCAAGTTATCACCAACAATTAGGAATCTAGTGTACTTGTTCATAAAAAAGAGACTAAGCCTCATATTGTCATTTTTCACCTGTGTACTGGTTTCAGGAGAAAGAGAAAAGTGACACGAGATCTCATTAAATGCACATGCCCTTAAAACAATACATGACCTTAGAGTTGGATCCCATTTGCTCTAGTTTCCTAACCACGTCCAATTTAGGCCTACCAGCAATGCAAGACAATGAACAAACACTGCTGATGGAGTGAGCACCTCTTAATTTTCAACCTACCCCTAAGACAGAGTCTCTCCTACTATGTAAGACATTTTGAAGTCTTTAACTTTGTGTCAGTCATTTCCTTCAAATACTAACAAAGATGAACACGATACCTCTTAAATTTAATTACCCAGAGTTAAAAAAGATCTTGGAGCAAGGTATAGATTTCAGTAATTTTTACCTCAAATAATTAATTTATGACTCTGTAAAAACAAATTTAATTAGTAATGAAATGAGGGCAAGATCCCAAATGACTGAGAGGTAAAGTAACTTCACAGGAATGACAATAAAGCTGCCAAAGGGGTGAGGGTTCATCGGGCAGCTTGAGAATCTTGTCAGATGTGCGTGGGATTCATGTATGTCCTGGGGGTTCCACTGAAGCCCCAGAGAAGTTTAATTGGGGGAAGAAAATGAAACCACTGTGAGAAATCTTATTCCTCACACATAATATTCCACAGATGTTACACTTAAAACAATTAGTGTTGCATTTTAACAACTCAGGGATGGTGAAGAGTATAATCAAGAAATCAGGAGAGTTTCACAGAAATAATTCTAGTGATACTTAAAGTCCACAAATTTTGTAAATAAAAGCAGCATACTGGTAATACCAACTATAGTTTGACTTTAGACTTTGGGACATTCTATACTAAAAAAGCACTTAAAAGCCCAGTTGTCCTATATAAGTTCCAATATAAGTTGTCCTATATAAGTTGCATATTCTCTGTAGAATATGCAAATCTGGAATGAGAAAGATAAATAAAAAAGACAAGTGAGAAACCAGCAGCAATGTGGAAAGAAGGTACAGAGAACAGTTTGTGAAAGTAAATGTGTAACTGAGCACTTTTTTAATGTTTGAAGGCAGCATTTTTAATGTTTGTGACAAGGCAGCATTTTTAATGTTTGAAGTAGTCTCTTTTCTAATTTTCATACCTTATGATCTGGGTATAATTGATATCTCCACTTTGCAGATGAGCAAACTGAGAAACGGGAAGGCTCAGTAACTTCTCCAGATCACCATTATTAAGTGGCAGAGCTGGGGTTTGAGCCTTTTATCTGACCTCAGAGTCCACACATGACCTCAGAGTCTTGACACATGACAGAGGGTGGGAGGGTATTCGTCCTCTAAAATTTCACTTTCTCTGGAGTTGACTGTTAAGGGAAACAGGATTAGCCTGACTGGCATGGCATGTTCTTTTGAAATTGGCAGACTTCTCTAATGCAATGTCTGCTTGTAGTTTGCGAAGTGATCACTAGAGGGGCACTTGTCCAAGTTCACGTTTTAAAGGGACCTCTAGCACAGAGGACAGAAATGAGGAAACAAAACCAGGTTAAGCGTTCCTTTTGTAAAAATATTGCTCTTTAGCAACTTACAGTTTTAATTTAGATGAATCATAACCAAGAAAATACAATCTCTCTTTGTCTTTGGAAGGACCATTCATTTTCGGTTTTTCAATGATCCAGATTAGGTCTCATTTTGTGGTAATGTGTGTCTTACTGTATATATCTATTACACTATAAATTCTTTAAGGGAAAAGACAACATTCTTTTCACTCATATAACAAATATCTCCTGCAGTGCTAAGCACAGAGCCTTGTTAATAGATCAATGTATATTTCCAAATGAAATAAAATACACTTTAATCAAAATTTAAGGGAAGAGAAGACAGACTAAGAAAAACATATGCACAGATAGTTACTGTATAAAATGTCACTAGTCCCCACTAGGTTTCAAACAATGATGACTTTGCTCTTTGCTCATTTACAGTAGTTTTGGGCTATCCAAAGACTGACTAAATTCTTCTTTGACGTTTAGCATTTATCATTAGGTTGACTGATACATCTTCCCTATTTAAAGCCTTAGAGGGGCCCACTGAATCTCCTAGGTCTGCTGTTATTGCCTGTCCAGTGTGCACTCCACTTTTACTTGTGGCATGGACCCCTTCCTCAGTATGAGGAGTTCTGAATTACCCTAGCCAGCTCTGGTTTTCCTTTCCCTATGTCAGCTAGATAATTTGTCTGATCAAGCATTAATCTCTTCCCTTTCCTGGATTCCCAATGGGCATATATCTGTCAGAACTCCAACCCTAGTAACCACTCCCTCTCCATTCTTTCTTGCTGAAAGCCTAATGTGTGGGTTACAACCAGCTCTGATTCCATCAGTCTCAGTTAGAAATTTTAAACACTGATTCCAGACTTTTCTTTTGAACATTCCAGAACATTTTAAAACATGTATAGCATGCATATTGGCAATTTCCTCAGAGCCTGAAAAGCAGATGGTTTGATCAAAGGAAAAATATGACCTCACTCTCTGCCAGCAATTCTTACGTGAACTGAAAATAAATTACTAGAATTCCATCAGTCACTCAGGAATGAGTCTTATTACTTGAAAGTAATATTAACTAAATGACAGGGCAAGAACTGAGGGCAGATAACAGAAACTTGGACAAAGTGCCCTGTCATTTCATTCTGATTCTGAAGCCACACTACTTAGGTGCTGCTTGACTGGGTGGATAGGGGCCAACCGTGGACTTCTGGGTCTAACAACCTGTGGCTCTATAATTTGCTTTGTATCTAATGATTGATCTTTGGGCTTCCTCTATTAAGAATGGATTAGATGGTGCCTGTCTGTAGCATGAACATGAGGTACACCAGATTATTCCCGATGTTGACTTTGACTTTTCCAAACATCACAGATACTCAGAAATGACAGACTGTGAGGGCTTCTGCAGACATTTGTCAGAAACTCCATCATGGCTGCATTACTCCCTTATTCACTGAGTCAGTAGAAGAGAGGGAAGGGGGGAAGGAACATGACTGACTTTTTTTTTCTAAAGAGCAGAGACATATTGACTCCTGACTCAAAAATAGACAGTTCTATTTGTTGTTCGGAAGCAGTTGCCCCATCTCTGCATCTGTCGCAAATTGGGGCTGGGGGAAGGGAGCAATTCCCAATGTTAATGTGTTCTCATGGTTCTTTCTGGAGGACAGCAAGTTGCTTTCAAACCTTTCATAAATTACTATTGGCAGCCCATCTGGATTAGGAGCTGAACCAGATGGTAAGTACTTGACAGCTTACTCTCTCATCCGAAGGAATCAGCTGATCATAGTTTTTCTTTTTGTCTATGAACAAATTATACTCTGAAAATGGGGAAAAAATATTTTCCTTATCCATAGCTTGCTGCTTCTTTTGACAGGGACCCAAACAGTGCCCTTTCATGCTTATGATCTTTATTTTGGAGGAAATAATGCCTACTCTCTGGTTTTTATCCCTACTTTGAAAAAAGTGCTATTCATACTGTAGAAGTGAAATGTATGTCTTTACAAATTTTTTTTCTGACTCAAGTTATATACACTACCAATCCCTCACCACCAAAATGTAGATAAGTGAGGCTTAAAGTACAGGTCTCCTGGGTTCTGGTCCAGATGCTTGCAGAGATAGCCACAAGCTCCAGTCCTAGGAGGACACAGCAAAATATGTCCTGTGTGAAGGGCACCATAGCTAGGATTCTACCTGAAATCAAAAGGGATGGTGTTCTTTCTCCTTGCAAAAGAAGGTTGAAAAACGCTATAGCCAACTGGTACTGAGGCCAAGAATCAGACACATCAGGAGACTCAGGAAGCCCACCCCACCTTCTGCTGCATCTCTAGAAACCACAGCATCTCTGCAGGTGGCCCTGATCAAACAGCACAGGCTAGACTGGAGACACTGAATGCAGGTGGAAGTTACTTCAAAGCTGGTAAGGAGGGAAGAGCAGAGAGGAGAGAAGAAAGCAGGGAAAATAACCCTTCTCCTCCAGGTGAGAGTACAATCTAAAATTTCAAGACACATGAGGAGTATAAATCTTAAGAAAAGACATTCAACAATCAAGAAAGAAGTGTACTCAATCTGAAACAAAGCAAGTAGCGCAATCTGAAGATGACTTCAACATAACTGAGATCATTAGCAAGACAAAGAAAAAACCAACACCCATAATAAAAGAATAAGAAACTCTGAAACAAAAACAGTCAGAACTAAAACAAAAGTAGATATAAAAAATGAGTTAGAAATCCCAGAAATAAAATCAATATGGTTATGAAAACTGGAGAAAAAAATCAACAAAAGAGATCAATGTGAGGGAGTCAATGAGAGTAAGATGCAAAGAGGATAGGTCAGAGTCCTGGAAGACAGACCCAGAGGCCCCAGCATTCTCTGCCAAGAGTTAAAGAAGAGAAAAGAGGGAATAACAACAAATCAATATTTAAAGAGATAATTGCTGAAAATTTTCCATAATTGATGACACAAATCCTCAGATAAAAAGGGCACGGCAAGAACTAAAGAGACCAATATTCTCATTTAAGATAATTTGGAAAATATGAAATTACATTTTAATGTGTTTCTTTCTAAAAAAGTGTTTCTCTTTGCAGCCCTTTTCTCCCTGCAAAGTTAGAATGGTGCTCTCTACACACCTGCTTCGCCCACTTAACATTATATGGTAAGGATACTCTCTGTCTTCAAATAATCCTCAAAAACACACTTTCTATATTGGCTCAGAATATTCCATGATGTGCCTGCCCTCAAACTATTTGAACATTTCCTGATTTTCTGGAAATATTTAGGTTGTTTTTCAGGTTTGCACTATTCTAAACAGCACCATGATGGGCATTTTATTCATAAATAGGCCCACTCACTTTTCTCCCTTACTCTTTCCTGTGTTGTTGTTGTTTTTCTCTCTCTCTAATATGAGAGGACTTCTTTTCAGTCATCCATCACACATATTTCTGCCTCTTTAGTCGGAGTTTCTCTGTGGACTCCATAACCCCAGGCCTTCTTCCTCTGGCATTCTTGCTACTTCCACATCACACCATCAACAGCATACATGAACAAATTCATACTGTAATGAATGACTTCTAGATATTTGACAAGAACCTAATCTAATTACTTCCAGATGCAAGGGAAAGTGTGAACTTAGGATGTCTTCCGTACTAACAGTTTCAGAATTATAAAAGCATTGACAATGTTACCAGACCCAGCTTACAGTTACAACATTTACTCAACCCCTAAAAGGTACAATTTAATATACACTTGAAAATATTTGGAAAGTGGCTGAGTTAACAATTACCTTAAGAACTCAACTTTGTAATATCCTAAATTTCAGTATCTGACATTTACCATCTAAATGCATTATCAAACTTGTTTTTGTTTTCTTTTAAGTTATTTTAAGTCCTTAAATGTTTGGTAGAATTCCAGTAAATACAACCATAGATAACTCTACCAGGAAAAGGAAACTTCTGTTTTTGTTTCTTTGTTTTGTTTTGTTTTGTTGGAGGGTGGGGATTGTTTTTGTTTGTTTTCCACTTAGGATATTTTAAAATATTTTTACTATGATAAAATCTTTCTTTTAATATCATACCAGCACCATAACATTTCAAATCAAGCCACCTAGTTTGTAAATACTAAGATAAGGAACATAAAAAAGGTTTCCTACATGATTGACCTTGAAGGCTGACCTGAAAATGATGTCATGAGCTAGGAGGGGAGACAACACTGTTACAAATCCAACAACTAAAGAATGATTCAGAACACCACAGAATGAAAAGTGAAGCCAGGAGGTAGAGCTGACTAATATAAAGGAATTCAAAAAGTATTGTATGGTAGATACTGATTCTGTTCATCCTGGCTAGATGCAGAGCCTTCATCCATGTCAGATTATCAAATTCAACAGTGGCCTTCTCAAGTCCTTCCCGTGACCTATCCTGATCCTAGAAGCTAGGAATTGTGTCTCCCTTCTCTGAAGAGGTGGCCCCAACACCCACTGTCCCCATGGTTTCCTCATGCCTCATGCACACTCCCTGGATGTGTTATTCCCTGACTAGCCTCTAGTAACATTCTTGAGATTCAGGGCCAGGTTTATATATCTTTGACTACCCTTGAAGCTTGGTGCTGGCATGTCAATGTGATGCCTATATGTACACTGAACAACTTTTTAAATAAACTGAAAGAAAAAACTTTGTAGGGAAGGGCAGACTTGAGTTGAAGCTAGCAGATAGGTGGAGTACATTGTCACATTTTAAGCATGCTAGAATAAAAAAAGAATCCACGTGATCAGGCTTTTTGTTATTGATTAAAGTTCAATGAAAGGAATAGACAGAGCTAGCAAACTGACATAGTGGTTCAGACCTGCATTCTAGTACTCACTTTACCTCTTACTACCATGTGACTGATAATAGGGAAAGTTATTGAATCTCTCTGTGCCCTAGCTTCCTCCTTTGCAAAATAGAGACCATGATAATAACAGTACCTATATCACATGGTGGTTTTAGGGACTAAAACTTTTAATTTATATAAAGCACACAAATGCTTGCCATTGTTGCCAATGAGCGTTTGAATACAGTCTGACTCCTACCTACTCTGATGCTATTTCATGCCCTTCTCTACTGTCTCCATCTCTTCCAGTCACACTCTACACACCCTTCTGTTACATCTCTGTGTTGCTCTGCTAGGTCCATTCATCTCCCAGCTATTTGCATGGTAGCTCCTTCTTCTTGAAGATTCTGTCCCTGACTACAGTGTCTACCATGGTCCCCTGCCCACAGTGACTCTCTATCCCATTTCACTTTTACATTTTTTTCAGAGTACTCATTGGTGTATAAGAACATCTCATTTTTTGATTTAGCTATTGGTTGGCTATTTATTCCCACTAGAATATAAACAGCATGAGGGAAGACATTCCACCTACTACATTAGATGCATGGGAGCACCTGATTTATAAAAGATGCTCAATAATATTTTTGGAATAAATAAATGAATAAATGAATGAACCATGTCTGGTCTAAAATTCATCACCATTCATAACATGAACCAAGAGAGGTAGTGGTAGCCAACATAATGAAAATTGTGAAAAGAGAATGCAAAATCCCAATGAACTCCTATTTTTATTTTTTTGTAAAATACAAAAATATGAAGATTAACATTAAATAAGCAATGAGTGTTAGATCAAAACAGACAGCACTTACGGTTATGCCACAGCAACCTATTCAGTCAGAATGAGGTTTAAAGCTTAAATTCACTGTAACAAGGTAGAATGAAAACTGGTAGATACAGTCTTTTATGCAAAGATAGAAATGGAGTCAATATGGAAGCAAGTTTAAGTTAATTTTAGTTAATTTTAAGTTAATTTTAGTAAACATGAAAAGGCAAATGGATATTGCACAAGATGGCCTTATATGGTTTTTAGCTTTGAATTGGTAGCTACACAGAGAAAAAAGAGATTCCTTGTTTTTGTCCAATTATAGAAAACTTCACCTTCATATCAGGTCTCCAACCCAGTATTTCCAATCACCACAGCTTTCTATGGCTTAATCAATGCAGAATTCTACTTGGTAGCAGGCCTCCTTTGGTCTATCTTTAGACTTGCCCGCTCAAAGATTGTGTCAAGCAAAGCTTAGGAAGAGGTGAGAGGTGCTGGAAGCCAGGCTTCCTTCCTGTAGCCAAGCTTCAACTTCCTTTAAGTCTAAGTGTGACCATTATCAGATGCAGTAACTTGTATCATAACTAAGTGAAAATGAATTTGCTAAAATGTCTTTAAAATTAAAGTATATTTAGGTTATATGACAGATATTAAACTCTGAAAAGATAATAAATTATTTAGCAATGATTCAGAGTTATCATCCAAATACAGGGAGAAAATAGAAAGGTAAGGAAACATGTAAACAACCATTATTTATTTTGTGAGGCTGCTCCAACTTCAAAGGGTTTTGATTTCAGTATAGAAAAACAGTGTGGATCTGTTCCTCATAAAGTAATAGTTACAAGAAAATAATGACAAAGGTCTCAAATTTACTGGGAAGCATCATCTCTGAGAAATGTGAACTTCTGAAGTCATATTTTATTGACTAACAGGAAAAAAAATTAGATCTAAGGGTCTCTGAAATTCCTATCTGCCTGCCCCAACACTAAATTTTGTCTTTTATTACCTTAAGATAAATGTGTATATGACCTATTTCAAATATAACCTTCCCCAGTTCATGAAAATGAGTATGATTTGGTACAGCTGACTCTATTGGAATTGTTTGCAACAACCATGTGACTCTTAGTATTTTCTCTTAAAACTCTTCGTAGAGAAGGTTAAAAAAAGGTAAACCAATTGCTAAGAGTAGTGCTGTTTCATTTGATTAAAACAAAAAACAAAAACAAATCCTCTAAGAAGTGTACATCTCCAATTTACAGATGAGAGAACAGGTTCAGAGAAGTTAAGTTTAAAAGTCATGGCATCACGGGGTGCCTGGGTGGCTCAGTCGGTTTGGTTCAGGTCATGATTTCAGGGTTTGTGAATTTGATTCCCACATCGGGCTCTGTGCTAACAGCTTGGAGCCTGGAGTTTGCTTTGGATTCTGTGTCTCCCTCTCTCTCCCCCTCCCCCACTCAGACTCTCTCTCTCTCTCTCTCTCTCTGTCTCAAAAATAAATAAAAACATTAATTTAAAAAATAAATAAATAAAAGTCATGACATCATTTTGACCCTAAGAATGCATAAAGCAAAATCCCCTTGATCCTAAAGTTTCTTACCCATCTGAGTTTTTAAATGTGTGATAGTGGGGACCTTAGTGTTTTATGTCCTAGCAGTGTGCTGGCATTCAGAAGTCTAGGAAGCCCACTGTGATGTCCAGTGACATGTACTTTCCTCTGTTGAAATTTGTAGTATGTTTATTTTCACGGCCAGTTTTCTAAACTCCACCTTCACTTTCAAGTGGCTGCAACTTGAAATCTTATTTTTAGGTTCTCTTCTTTCCTATGATTGGTGACCCACATCGTTGAACAGATGAATCATTAGATGAGGAAAGGAAGCAAGTCTCAAATGTCATGCACAGGACTGAGGTCAGTAGCTATGTGGGGTTTAGTTTGCTACCAAGACTCTAATGCATTTCAATTCAGTTTTTAATGGATTTCTATTCTACATCTACCTTCTGAATCAAAAATGTCCTTTGCCAAGTAACAATTTCACTTTAGCTTCAGTTCCTCCTGCAAAGTGGAAAATAGGATGGATTTGTAAACTATTGTGAAATCTTAGGAACCAAGGAAACTTTGGAACTACTATGAAAGCTCATCTGTCTAGGATTTAGACAGAAACCATACTGCTAATATTTTTTTTTAAAACCCAGTTACCTAACCATTTAAATTCAAGTTTCTTGAAATGGTCCCTAGCTATTGCTTCTTATATTAAGACTCAGTCTGAAGCTTGAAGAAAAGAACTATTCACCTTCACCTTCAAAAAAACAATATATATATATATATATATATATATATATATATATATATGAATTAAGAGTGGAAAAAACAAAGAAGGCAGAAAGAATGAGACTAACTAAATAAATAAACATGTCCACCATGACAAAGTGCATGGCCAAAAGTATCACTAAAACCCTGAAAACAGAATACAGTATAAAATACAAGCACTTTCCCTTTTATATTTATGTATTGAAGATAAAACATTACTAATTAGAGCAAACGGGATAAAGTTTAAGAGTACTAAATTGTGACCAGCTTTCTAACTCTAGGAGCTAAGCATCAAAACTAAAAGGGAACTTCAGTTTCTGGCCAGCAGCAGGGACTAGAGTTACCCTCCCCCCTTAAACGACTAGAATAGGCAAACTATATGAAACAAGAGTTCTCAGACATTTAACAACAGGTAGCACAGGACAATGATCCCCGAGAGAAGGGAAATGAGTAAGATATGCCTATGATTACATCAGCTTACTGCCTGAGAGGCAATTTCCAGACCAAAGCTCAGGGAGGTAGAACCCAAAGACAGCCCAGGGGTCTTGCTGAGTTGAGGAAACAAAGCTCACACTTTGGGAGGCCAAAGCACCTAGAATTTCTGGGGCAGTGTACCAGATACAGACCTCCAAAGATCTAGGGAAGGGTGTTTAGCTGCCTCCTGATCTACCCATGCATGAAAGGAAACTGGCCAAGGCAGTACCGCAAGTAAAGAGTAGCCTAAACAGAGAAAACAGTGTCTGTGCTTTGAGACTCATTTGTGAAACTGAAATGGGACCATTCCCCAGTTCTAACTAGAGAACTCAATACTTAATCCTATCATCACATGACTCAGATCAGCATCCAACATGTACCCTGGTACCCTGAGTCCAGGCACCCCATAGAATATCTTTTGCATGGTCCAAGACGCATATACATTCTGGGAGACTGGACCTTTAAACAGTAGAGAAGAGAAAGGAGCTCTTGTGCCCACAATTTGGGGCCAGACATGGGGGTGCTGGGGCTCCTGAAACAGAGCAGACACACCATTACCAGATGTATGGGTTGGAGTTAAAGTAAAGAAACTTAGTAGCTACAGTTGTTAGTTTTTAAAAGGGGAGAACCATCTGCCTTTCTGGTAGCCTCAGCTGTTTGGCTCCTGTTGGAAGATCTTGGATTATTTCTGATCTTGGCTTTGCATGGTCCCATAGTAACCATCACAAGCTCTGACTAAATACCTCCATCCAGATTCAGACTGTCTTCTGAAAAGAAAATTCCCTAAACCCAAACTCACCAAATCAACACTTTTAAACACATCTAAAATAGAGCAGAATGAAGATTTAAATAGAAATAAGGTAATTTTACCACTTCTGACTTATTTAATTATTCTTCAATTTTAATGTCTGTTTTTTAGGAAGATTGTGGATACGAAAGATAAACAACTGGGTTTATCTCATTTGCAAAAATCTTTTTGTCTCGCTCTGTCAAAATGTAAGCCCTGCCTTTATTTCTTCCTGAGTGATACGTGTTCCATCATCTGCCCCAGCATCTCCCTTTGTCTTCCAATCCCTATTCTTTCTCATACGTTCCCACAGCATCCTCTTTCTGTTTCTCAAAGTCCTTATCTCTCCTCATTTCCTCCCAGATCTAAACTCACACTGATACACTCACCAAAGGCATTCATAAAAACAACCTGCCCTAGCACACTGGTTAGGAATGTGGAGTCTAGGGATACAGGGGTGCTGGTTCAAAGGGGCACATGCACCCCAATGTTTATAGCATAACTACAGACAATAGCCAAAGTATGCAAAGAGCCCAAATGCCCATCAATGGATGAATGAATAAAGAGGATGTGGTATATATATACAATGGAGTATTACTTGGCAATCAAAAAGAATGAAATCTTGCCATTTGCAACTACGTGGATGGAACTAGAGGGTATTATGTTAAGTGAAATTAGTCAGAGAAAGACAAATATCATATGACTTCACTCATATGAGGACTTTAAGACACAGAACAGATGAACACAAGAGAAGGGAAGCAAAAATAATATAAAAACAGGGAGGGGGACAAAACACAAGAGACTCTTAAATATGGAGAACAAACAGAGGGTTACTGGAGGGGTTGTGGGAGGGGAGATGGGTTAAATGGGTAAGGGGCATTAAGGCATCTACTCCCGAAATCACTGTTGTACTATATGCTAACTAACTTGGATGTAAATTTTTTTAAAAATGTGGAGTCTAGGGCCCATGCTCTTGGATTCAAATTCTGACTCTGTCATTAACTGCCTGTGTGACCTTCTGCAAGTTATTTAACCTCTCTGTGTCTCAGTTACTCATAAAAAGGAGACCATTAATAGTGCAAGGTCCCTTCCTTATCTGCAGATTTGTTCTGTAGTTTTAGTTACCCATAGTCAACCATGGTCCAGAACACAATCCTCCTTCTGACATATCATCAGAAGGTTAATAGCAGCCTGAATACTATGTCACAATGCCTATGTAATTCACCTCATTTCATCTCACCTTGTAGGCATTTATCATCTCACATCATCACAACAAGAAGGGTGAATACAGTACAATAAGATATTTTGAGAAAGAGTGAGGAATCGCATTCATATAACTTTTATTATAGTACATTGTTACAATTGTTCTATTTTATTATTAGTGATCATTGTTAATCCCTTACTATGCCTAATTTATAAATTAACTTTTATCATAGGTATGTATGTATTGGAAAAAACATAATATATATAGGGTTGGGCACTATCTGTGGTTTCAGGCACCCACTGAGGGGACGTACTCCCCCATGGGTAAAGGGGGGACTTCTCTGTGTGTCTTGTAGAGCTGCTGTGAGGATTAATGCCACAATGTTCCTAAACTTCTTGGCACAGTGCCTGGCACATGATGGGCTCTCAGGTTTTCAAAAAGTGAGCTATTGTTATTATTAATAATGTCACCTTTTATTTGGGATTTTGCTTGGTGAGCCACGAAGGTCATAAGTGAAAGGGGATTCTGGTACTCTTGTGTTTTTTGTTTTTTGGGTTTTTTTTTCCAGAAAGGAAAAAAGGGACAGGGTAGACTCAACTTTCAAGAATTAAAAATGAGAAAAGACCCCACAGAGGTGCTAGGCTAGCAAAAGCATTGAGAATTAAGCTCTGTTTTTTCCCTTGTCCATTCTTTCTCCCCACCTCAGAAACTCATAGAAAAAAAGCATTAGCATCTTTGGGTCCTCAGTCTCAGAATATGGTCTCACTTGTGGATGAGTATTGCTATGTTCAGAATCACTGTTGACCAAAATTCAATAGATCCTGTTAAGCCATGTCATAATGCAGCAAAACATCAGAAGCAGAAAAAAAAAAAATTGTGTAACTTATTTTTTAACAGGTTGTGGAAACCGTGGAAAAGCTTGTTACACGGAGGAAGAAATAGACTTACCTACAGGAGTCTACTTGGCTGATTAAGGCTTGTCCCTCTTGCAAAGCATCAGCTGTGCAGTCTGTAATTTCTCTGTGTAATTCCTCATGCCTTGCTGCCAAGACAGGCAGACTTAAACCCTCTGATTTAAGGAGCTTAAGGTAAGCTTCAACTCTTCCAAGTACATCAAATGCCTGCCAACGAAAACATACTTTCATTTTCTGCTTTTCTAGTTTAAAATCTACATCAATGTGTACATGAAATACTAGAGATTAAACCAGCCTATTCAATTTATTTGTTTGATCATAACCAAAAACAACAATCTTGGTCTGAGAAAACAGCTGTGTAGTTCTAAGGCTCCATTTAGGGAAACTGATCACAGCTTAGCTCGGCATAGATAAATATCAACACCATAAAGTTACCACAATAGTTTACATTGAGAATGTATCTATACAACACAGTTATAACTGTACAGAATTCAGAGAGCCAGGTTTATTTTTTGCACATTCTGTAATGTATACCAATAATGGATGAGATATTTTAAAAACGTTATGCAGACTTTCACAACCTGAACATCCCTTATGTTCTTAAAAGGCAATTTCCCAGTAAATTTAACTTTGAACCTGAAACATTATAGGGCAATATTCAAGAAATGACCAGTATGTTTTTATCCCTTGTTTTTCCCAGTGTAAGACCTTCCACCTACTTCATCCAGGACATCCATCTGTCTACAAACGAGATTATAATTTGGTTCTGAAGCTGTGCAAAGATTAATACCAAAATAATATTTAGCTTCTGACATGCAAAATAGGATTATGCAGAAAAAAAAAAAACATCACCTTGCAAATCAAGATATTGTCTTAAGAGAAGCTTTTTAAATTCCTATATTTTCTTCTTTTATTAGCAGATCAACAACCAGCCATGGGGGATTAAGTTTCTGGAGTTACCATAGAGTAGAGAGGAGCTTTCCTTTTGTCCATTAAGGTTTAGTTGGCATTAAGGGGGAGGAGTATACGATACGAAGGTAGTAAAAGAGGACCATGGTAACATGAGGAAAACGGAAAGAGAGAGTAGAGTGCAATGGTCTCCATACGTGTCCTGATAACCTGTCTCTGACCTTGGGCTTGGAGAGCAGGAGATGAATTAGGTAAGCTGAAGAAAAGCTGAATGGCATGGGGCTCTTGGCATGTTGCCCTTTGGCACTACTAGAAGAAGCAACCTTATGGGATGCTCCATATCAGTCTGGAGAACACTCTTATCCCAGGAACCCTGATAGTGCCACAGTCAGCAGGGGCCTTGAAATCTAGCCTTCCTGGACTGTCAGTTGGAAGCCAGTGAGCTTGATAGGAGCCCACCAGGTGGAGTAGGAAGGCTCCAAAGAAGACTCATAAGAAATGAAAGCAGATGGCCTCATGAGTCTGGTAACCACTGAGACCTGAAGAGAGACCAGAGGAGCAAGGTTGAGTTAATGCTGAAGGCACACAGTTTAAGCCAAATAAATGCAGAGGCTACCACCATGGAGCTGTGTAAAAGCACGCAAGCACTTACACCTGGCTGCCATCTAAGGGAGTGAGTTTTAATGCCAGAACTGGAACTGGATAAAATTCGAATTTACAAATGAAATATCTCAAATACTGTTGCATTACTTATATCTTGATAGTCTATACTCTCATCAATTTCTTCATGTCTCCTGAATCTGTTCTTTCTGATCACTTAAAATGTTTAAAACAAAATCATTCCTATTATTTAGATGATAGGAAAGTAATAATAATAACTACAGTTTAATGAGAACCGACTTCTGCTCCTTTTATACTATGTGTTTCATTCAGCCAACAAATATTTTTGAATGTCTGCTGAGTTTCAGACACATTGTCCTTAATAGCCCTAGATGGAAGTGAGAAATGATCTCCATTGTGTGACTGAAGAAACTGAGTCCCAGAGAGATTAAATGAGCTGCACAAAGTGATGTTTCTATTAAGTGGCAGATTTGGTCTTTGTACTCAATTTGTCTCCCTGAGGCCCCTGCTCTTAAACCCTGGCCCATGGAGTCATGTAGCAAAGATTCAGGGGAGGCTTAAGACAGGAGGGGCATTTCCAAGAAGGCTGTTCATCTTAGGTGGTTTTAAAAGAGATTTTAAAACCTACTTTTTGTAAATATAGGTATGAAAAGATACAGAAAAAAGTTAAGTGATTTCTCTTATGCCATATAGAACTGTAAAAGAAAGATAGCTTTATTAAAGAAACTTTGAACCTGAAGACTCTCCTTATCTGAACTCCCCCTTTTATTCTATAGTGGACAACAGAGCCAAATGTGTCAAGATGCTGATGTTAGAAAAGATTATTTGAATTACTTTCTCAATCTTTCCATAACACATTGAAATGCCGCTTGCAGTAAACACTGTTTCTGGAATTTTGTTTTATATTTAAAATTTTTATTACTTATTTTAAGTGAAGTGGAGTCTCATGTTACTCAAAGGTTCTAAAGTTTTAAAAGTTTTAAAGTCAGGGGGTGCCTGGGTGGCTCTTTGGCTCAGGTCATGATCTCACGGTTTGTGAGTTCGAGCCCTGCGTCAGGCTCTGTGCTGACAGCTCAGAGCCTGGAGCCTGTTTCAGATTCTGTGTCTCCCTCTCTCTCTGCCCCTCCCCCTTCTCACGTTCTGTCTCTCTCAGAAAGAAAGAAAGAAAGAAAGAAAGAAAGAAAGAAAGAAAGAAAGAAAAAAAGTTTTAAAGTCAGTGCCTAAAACAAAAATCCAGTGTAGTCAAAATTATCATGAATTGCCCTAAATCATGCTTAAAGTTTAGTATATGTGAACCAGTGCTACTGTAATACATATTCACATTTAGCATTGAGAGCCACTGAGCTAAAGGAAGAAATAAAGAGAAAACATATATATGTAGATGTCAGGGTATTCACTTCTTTCTTCCCTTAAGATAATTCCCAAAATTCCTAGTGGGAATGGGGGAAAGGATAGAGAATTCCAAAGTGCTTTTTCTTCTCTACAAGTTTAACTCCACTCTGTTTTAGTATTAAGCCAGTATAACCTTAATACATATCATGTTTGTTATTGTTTTAATAATTAAAGAAAAAAATATGAAAGTTAGGGCATGATGGTAGTTAAGTACTCGGAAAATATTTGCTCGTGATTACATCTCGATCAGACACATCTTTGAAAAGTCACTGGGAAGAGCGTGGCCACCTGCTGCCTGTCATTCATCCCACTGGGCCTTTCCTCTTGTGGCCGCTGTGAACAGCTGCTACTCTCATATCCTTGGGCAGTGATATGGTCAGAAGAAGTGGTCTTCTCTTCACAGGAGTTAGATTCTAAAGCCACATGTACATTAAATGCATGTCTGAGGTGACTCCACCCCACTCCTGAATGTTATTATAAAAGTATTATAGCTTAATAACATGGGAATAAACTGAAGGTATAAACAGTCAGTAGAAGGAAAAAGCGGTATATTAAGATAACCCATAACTTATAATCAAAATGGCAAAATTTTCGTCAGAGTTTTTTTCAAAAATATCCAAGTGTTAGGAAAACATTTACTTATACATTGCTCTATGTATCACACTTGATAGAACTACAGCAGTAGAAAGGAGGCGAGTGATTTCATTCCTTCATCAGCTCAACAAATGCATTTGTAAATAAGATGAGCTGGATACTATAAGAGAGCTTATTCTTTACCCTTAATCCTAACCTAGACCTAATGGGAATGATCTAAACACAAAGACATGTTAAATGTATTGATTTAAAGGGGGGTTCCTTTTTAAAAAAGTTATACTCCCTGTGATTGTCAGAGTCACATGTAAAACTCATTTCTCTTATCCCCATGCAGCATTTAATGAGGAATCCACATACCAATTCCAGAAAAGATCTAACTATCATTGCTCTCACTTAATCTATCCCCAGAATAGGACTTAATGCTTTTCTATTTACCATATCCATAAGGAACCTGATATACTGGATCTAGCCTGGAAAGAATCTCTTTGTCTCACACATGTTATAGAACAGGTTATTTCTGGCAATGACACTATCATGCCCATAGAAACTCCTTTGGAATTAATATTTCCCCTTTAGTTTACTCTCCCCATCCCCCTCTTTCTTCACACCTGGTCAAATACAGGTTTTATGACTAGAGGCAAAAACAAGGATATAAACACAAGGATAATATTTTCTCCCTCTTGGTTCTAGCTCTTCCTGACTATTTTGTATAACCACACGGTTCTTAAAAGGATAAGGAGACCAACCAGTTCTTTTTGCCTTGGTTTGGAAAAGACTAAGGAGTTGCTTGGTGTTTTTTCTTTATGACGCTCATCAAGATCTTTCTTTTTTTTTCCATTGTTAAGTACAGGATCCAAAGCAGGCTGGACCGGGGTGCCTGGGTGGCTCAGTTGGTTAAGCGTCCGACTTCAGCTCAGGTCATGATCTCACGGTCTGTGAGTTCGAGCCCCGCATCGGGCTCTGGGCTGATAGCTCAGAGCCTGGAGCCTGCTTCCGATTCTGTGTCTCCCTCTCTCTCTGACCCTCCCCCATTCATGCTCTGTCTCTCTCTGTCTCAAAAATAAATAAAAACGTTAAAAAAAAAAATTCAAAGCAGGCTGGACCAAATCAAATAGAGATGGTATCAGGACATGGCACATTGTACTCTTTTTAAAATATCTATGGGATTAATAAATTAAGCAAGAACCATGAGTTAGTCATCCAGCATAAATATTTCATGCTGTTTCACAAAGATGTTTAATAAGTACTATTGTTTGCTTCTTGACTAACTTATTTGAAAAGAATCAACATTAAAAGCAAAAAGCCCAAATGCTACAGAACCTTGAAATTTTCCTTTCGTGAGTTCCAAGGCTGGAGAATGAGTTTGGTTGGAACCTTTATAATTACCAAGGACACAATATTCAGCTTCTCATTAGAGCATTGAATCCCACTGTCTGCAGAGATTTCCTCTGGGTTCAGTTTTCATCAAAACCAAAAACTTCAGTTTCCTTTCCTAAATACTACCTGAGATAACTTCCCATGGCTCCCAGTTTGGCAAGCTGATACTTGATTCAGGTCCTGCCCAAATCTGCCCAGGCTTCCAAATGCTAGAAAAGCAGGGCAAAAGGGTGATGGGATTTTCAGCTCCCAGTGTTTGCTGCTCCCTACTGGTGCTCCAGCTTATTTCTTGCCACTCCGAGATTGTTGCTGCTGGGCCCCAGAACTCACTCCACATTACAAGTGATATTAATGAGAGGTGTGTAAAATCATGAGATTTTAAAACTGGTTTGGCCTCACAATCTGAAAAGCTAAACAAACACACAAACAAACAAGACAAAACAAAACAAAAAACCCAAACAAACAAAAAACAAAACAAAATAAAACATTGGAAAAGGAGTTTGGGGTTGAAAATGCATGTATGGGGCACCTGGGTGGCTCAGTCAATTGAGCATTCTAATCTTGATTTCAGCTCAGGTCATGATCTCAGGGCTGTGAACTCAAGCCCCCTTTAGGGCTCTGCACTGAGCATGGAACCTGCTTAAGATTCTCTCTCTCTCCCTCTCTCTTTTTCTCTCTCTCTGTCTTTCTTTGCCCCTCTCCCCTGCTCGCGTGCTTTCTCTCTCTAAAATAAAAACTAAAAAGAAAGAAAAAGGCATGCATCTGATGCATTTTATCAACAAGGAATGGAGGAAGTTTATGTATTAATAAACTCTTACTCTTTCTGAGGTAAGTCCATCTTCGAAATGGATAAACTAGACACATAAGTAGAATCCTAGCCAGCTAGTCACTGTTTATACTTTCTGGTTTCTTTTAATCTATTGACCTAAATAGTTTCAGGATAATCTTGGGAATATTTACATGGAAAAGCATCTATTTACAATCTGCAAAGCATTTATTTTTTTTTCATTATTCAACAAATATTTATTGGACTTTATGAAGCATGTACTCTGGTACATGCTGGGGACAGGAAAATGGAACAAAAGCATTTAAGTCATGTTAGAGTGGCTAGTGCAGTATTAAATGCATATAAAATGACAAAATAATGGCTAGAACTCAGTGAGTGCTTGGCTGTTCTATGCACCAGTCAGGTATTAACTCATTTAGAAGCTCAGTGACTCTGTGAGGTACATATAATTATTATTTCCATTTTTCAGATAAAAAAAGCTAGACACATAGGGAAGTTAAGGAACTGCCTAAGGTCACAGAACTAATAAATGTCTAAGACCAGATTCATACCTCAGCAGCCTGGCTCCAAAGTCTGCTATATTATTTTAGAAAAGTATCATCCTAACAAACATTTTAAAATTTTCACTTAATACTCTGCAATTCCATTTATTTATTTATACTCCAACTCTATCATGGAAAGATTTTGAACATGTATCAGCAGTTGCAGGAACTTTTATTACCTGAGGATCGTTAGACCTCTTTTAGAGAAGTGAAAACTCAGGCTCAAAGTGTAATTGACCTGTCACATGTCCAGTCATTCATTCATTGATTCAACAAAGTTTGTTGAATGCTAGGTGGCGTGCAAAGATGACTAAGACACCCCCTCTCTAAGGAGCTCTAAGGAGCACAGAGAAATACTACAGGAATAATGAAAAATAGGCAATTAATGCTGCCTGGAGACTTCTTGGAGCAGGTGGCATCGGTGATTACAAATCTCTTCACCCAGCATTACCTTCCTTCTCAGCTATGACACAGAGATTGAGCTCAAAATTTGTGTTCCTTGTATATTAAAGTAATTAAGCTCTCTTCATTCCAATGACCTTGGATCAGTATAATCTCTTATGAAAATGGAACGTAGTTGGCCTTGAAACTCCATAGTTTCTACTATTTCACTACTTTCTATCATTCAAATAATTATTGAGCATTCACTGCCTGAAAGGTGCTGTTCTAGATGTTCCGTTCTGGTAAACACAAAGTAAAACAGACATGTGTTTTACCCTCAAGGAATTTTAATTCAGCAAAGGAAAGTAAATCTACCAGAAATGCCTACAATACAAGGAAGAATATATTTAATATCAATGGAGATGTGCAGCAGTTTAAAATTGTACATGGAAGGGAAACCAATAAATAACACTCATGACTCACTTAGAAGTCACATGATAGCTTTATTGTGAAGGATACTAATGAATGAATGATAATACTGAGTGTCTTCTGGGTGCTGTATGTAAGCCAATTTGACAATAAATTATATTAAAAAAAACTGAGTGTCTTTATTACAAGACTAATTAAATAGGGGCTGAGTTGTGGGTTCTCATGAAAAATGTAAGATGGTAAATGCATTTCTTGTTTTGATAATCTTTCTATTTTATATATATGTTTATATATGTATATATATAAACATATATAAACATATATATATAATTTTATGTTTAGCCATATTTATCAAATATTTGCATGGTTTAAATAGCCTCTCCTTAAGTTCTAAAACCAAAAGTTTCTACACCAGTCTCTCAGAGAGAATACAGGAGGAGAGTAAATTAAGACATCATTTGCATCTATATCAGGAGGTTTGCCTCATCACGATTTTTTGAAGTCCTTAATATCTGTTCATAGTTACAGATATGTTCAGCATAAGATAGAAATTTCTTAGCATGCTATTCAAGACCCTTCCTGACCCCCTGTCTGCTTCTACTACTTTTCTCTCATCATTCTGGTCTTATACCCTACACTCGTGGCAAAGTGAATTACCTTAGATTCCCCATGCATGGCACAACTCTGTACCACCCAGTCCTCCTCCAATCACTCCTTGTCCTAGCTTT
Organism: Panthera leo; assembly: GCF_018350215.1. NCBI lineage: Eukaryota > Metazoa > Chordata > Mammalia > Carnivora > Felidae > Panthera > Panthera leo. The sequence continues at coordinate 165,980,924 of NC_056686.1, forward strand.
TCAGATTTAGCTCAGTGCTCACCTCCTGTGGAGAAGTCTTTCTTGACACTTTTTCCCTGAGACTCTCCTCTGTGTTCCCTAATGCTCTAGGCTCACTCCAAAACTTTGGGCTTTTCCCAAAGCATACAGCACTTCTGTTCCCTTGCCTCTCCTCCAGACCAGACTGAAAGGGTCTTGAAGGCAAGGATCTTAAAGCAAGTATCTTTAACTGCTTTAGCTAAAGTACACATATGATATATGAAAACAGTAGCTATACAACACATTAGGCGAAGGGAAATGTAGAAGCATGGAGGGAGGTTTTTTGGGGGGTTTTGTTTTTTTGGGTTTTTTTGTTTTTGTTTTTAAAGATGCTTCAGTTCTTTGTAAGAGAAAGGGAAGTTGTTCTAGAAAAGAGAAATCTGAGACAGGCTGCCTAAGAATTATGAAACTGAAAGCAAGTACGTTTTCCTTAATTTCCAATACAATTAGCTTAGTTTCTTTAATTCATTTACATCACCTTAACAAATTCCTTCTGGATAATATTTTTTAGGTTCTCTATTTGGACAGATTTCTTCACTCTTCAATCTGTACAACAACTGAGTCATTTTATTTAATTGCTTCCCACATCTGGGCTAAAATGTATCTATTTTGAAAATGGGAGAATAGTGTATATATAAGTGAAAAAACTGTACCAAACTTCATCCTTAATTATTTTGTTTTTATCTGAAACAATTATGTTGCTGTAGGCATTACTGTTTTGCATGGCTATAAATATCTTGAAAAAGCAACATTAACTTTTTAAAAGACATAAAACTTTCAGCAGTGATGGCAGAAGCAGTAGAAGCTATGACAATTGCTACATTTCAAACTGCTTTTGGGGTGTTGCTTTAGCTGCCCCAGCGTTTGCTTCACCTTTGCTTTTAGGCTAATCACCCAAGAAGCACACCATGTAAATTTGGCCTCAGTCTTCACTGCTTGCTTTCCCCCAATGAAGTCATGTGCCTATGAACAGGAAGCATGGGAAATGAAACTTTATGGCCAACCAGCCATGTTTTACAGATTTAGGTTCAATCATTGTTGTCATCTAAATACAGGTTCATATTGTTCTGCTCTTGAAACATATATATTTATCTCTGTTTTATTCTAACCACATTCCCTAAACAATGATAAATACAATTTGGATGATTGACATATCTTAACCAACTCCTTGGTTGTGAACTTGTTAGAAATAAATAAGATAATCTATAATCATGAAAAGATGAAAATTTGGGGGGATTAAGATGAGTCACTATAATAGGTGCTATGTTCATATTTCATGCCATGTCCTACTTTTAGCAACATCTAGTAATTAGAGAAATTCTTTTCCAATCAGCTATCATCCAATATTGATAATCAACCCTTACTTGTATTTGTTGCTAAGTGATTTGGCAATAAATTCACCAACACAGTAGATAACTCTAAAACAGAAAGGAAGTATCTAGGGTTCTTAAATTACCTGGCCCAATCTCCACTTGAATCCAGTGTCTGGTTTAAGAAAAGTGTCAGTAGCAATATGCTAAGGTCCTGTGTGCTAACATTGCCACCTATCGCTCACTACAGGTACAAACTACCACACTCAAGCCAAAGGCTATAGGCACTTTGGGTATGAAACAGATTCTTGAGCCTTGGGTAATCATCAACCCCTAGCAGGATTAAAAGGTAATCAATTTCACTCCTAGAGCCACAACGCAAAGGCAAAGGCAATGTGGTTGTCTAGTCAATGTAGATAATTAGGCAATAATTATATTTTATTGAATTTTGCAAATTGGAAAAAAACTCTAGATTTTTTTGTATGTTTGTTCTTTGCTGTAACCCCAGCATTTAGAACAGCACCTGATACACGGTAATTGTATAGTAAAATTTTACTAAGCAAATGTATCTCTAAAGAATCTCTAAATAAAGAATTCTCTAAAGAATTATTAACCACACTACTCATTTAGAGACTTCAATAAAAAATTATTATGACTTTTTGTCTAGTAAATAAGAATATCCCTATCTAAAATTGGTAGGGAGAGAGAAGAATAAATTAAAATGAAAAGGTAAGCAAGGGAAAAAGAGGAATTTCCAGATGCTTGCAACAAAAATACCAGCAACATATGATAAAAATCCAGATTAAAAAAGAAATATATATGATATGGAAAGTATTAACAAAGTCCATTTTGTAGATTATATTATGACCACCTTTTTAACTTAACAAACTTTTTAAAAAGTGAAAGTTGTATTTTAAAAATCACACATTTCACTTTTTATTGAGCAAATACACAAACTGTCACATCCTGTCATTTATATTACCTGTGACACTAGCATATTTTCTCACGCTGGTATTTGGCACAGATATTGAAGGAGAATATTGACCTAGCTTTAAGAAATTTGGAATAAGAGGTTGTTTGCTGAAAAAATAATTCTACTTATCAAGAATGGAATTGATTTTCAAAGTCAATATCTTTTGGAAGCGCTGACTTCCTCTTTCTTTCACAGTGCTGCATGTGTTGGGAGAGTGGCTAGTGCTTCCACCCATCATTATCGGTGTGCCATGAATGGCCCACAGTGACCCCTCTTCATTGGAGCCCTTTCTCAGTGTTGGGTTTGCAGCCAGCAACCAACCTTCAAGGTTGAGGAAATGTCTCCTTCTGAGACAAATAGCAGGTTGGCTGATTGTTTGCTATAAAAAAAAAGATTCCCCAAGCTTAGGGTTCCTCTTTTGGAAACCACCTGCCGCAGGTGCAGTCATCCATCTGGGCCCATCTGCATCACCCCCACCCAGGGGACTGGGACTTGGGAAACTGATATGGCATGTGGACATTTCGATCATTGTTTTTGTAATAAAGTCTTTCAAAACTGACACAGAAGTCATGTGTCTTTTGTGAGCATCCACAAAACTGTGACAAGTTAGCAAGTTAGCTTGAAGTTTGGGTAAAATTTCACATGCCTCATAGTTCTTGACAACATGACTTCATCTAGGGTTAAGGATGCTCACAACTAGAAAAATCCAATACACCCAAGGTATGGTAAAGTGAATTTTCAAAAGGAAAAGTCAGTGCTTCAGAGATAAATTGATGATACAAATTGAAAATACCCGTTTGCTGGTATAAACAGAATTTTCAGCCTAGAAAACACAATTTTAAGGGATTTTAAAATTATATTAATGTTTCAAATCCAGCTCTTTATTTTAACTGGGTTATTTATAAGTGTTATGCCAAAAGTTAGGTAAAATGGTGCGAATTTTGTAAAATTTGGAGATTCCATAATATAAATAAAAAATAAAAATGCCATTTACAAGTCTTAAGGATCTTCCCTCTTTAATTTAAACAGACTTACCCACTACATTATTTAATCGTGTATTGCTTCTTAATAATAGGGCAAATATTTCATTTCAAAAATCATGATTAAATATCCACTTTCCACACTCCATCTTCTATTTTTTGCTGAAGTAAAAGTATCTATCACCTTTCACATTGATTCTTAAATTTGGAGTCAGAAATTATTCCCTTGATGCTTTGAAAAGGGAGAACAAATTCTATACCTTTCTAAGTGCCACTTGACTATAGAGAATGATATAATATGGATAAATAGAGTATGAACAAATCCCAACTGAACTTGTTATAATTTGAATGCCATGGCTTTCCAATGATGAAACGGGATGTAGAAGTCAAGTCTTGGGGCACCTGGGTGGCTCAGTCAGGCAAGCATCTGATTCAGACATGTCGTGATCTCATGACAGTTCATGAGTTCAACCCCCCTGTAGGTCTGACAGCTCAGAGCCTGGAGCCTGCTTGGGATACTGTCTGCCTCTATCTGCCCCTCCCCCTCTCACACTCTGTATCTCTGTCTCAAAAATAAATAAACATTAAAAAAAAATTAGGGGCACCTGGGTGGTTTAGTCATTAAGGTGTCAGACTTCAACTCAGGTCATGATCTCCCAGTTGGTGGATTCCAGCCCTATGCCCTATGTCGGGCTCTGTCTGTGCTGATGGCTCAGAGCTTGGATCCTATTTCAGATTCTGTGCCTCCCTCTCCCTCTCTCTGCTCCTCCCCCATTTGCGCTCTGTCTCTCTTTCTCCCCCCCCCCCAACTCTCTGTCAAAAATAAACATTTTTTTTGTTTTTTTTTTTTAATTTAGAAGTCAAGTTTTGGGGGGAGGGAGCCTAGGTGGCTCAGTCAGTTAAGTGTCTTTGTGAGTTTGAGCCGTGCTCTGGTGGCAGGGAAGCTGCTTGGGATTCTATCCTTCTCTGTCTACCCCTCCCCCACTCATTCTCTTTCTCCCTCTCTCTCTCTTTCAAAAAAAAAAAAAAAAGTCAAGTCTCGAGGGTTAAGAAATATAGTTTCTTATGATTTAACCTGAATTACTATGTGAATTTGAGAAAGTAACCACTCTGTTCTATTATTATTATTATTATTGTTGTTGTTATTGCAATACATGTCATTCCTTTCCCCCTCAAGGCCCAGAAGCAATGTCAGGAGAAAGTCTCCCTGGAAAGTTACCACATAATGAGAGCAGAGAAAGCAAGAGCAGGGGGGTACAAATTGAAGGGAGAGAAACTACATTTTGCAGGGCTGAAACTATAGGGTTTGTTCTAGAAGCATTGTTTTATTCTAGCAACATGTTCTATAACTGTCTTCCTTAAAAATGACATTACTTGATTGACAGATGACCCACTCATTTTGTAGAATGAGAGTGTAATGTAAGTTAGAAAGTCTCTTATTCAATACTATTCAGTGATCAAAAAGAATGAAATCTTTCCATTTGCAACATGATGGATCTAGAGTATATTATCCTAAGCGAAATACGTCAGCCAGAGAAAGAGAAATGTCATATGATTGCACTCATATGTGGAGTTTAAGAAACAAAACAGATGAACATAGGGGAAGGGAAGCAAGAATAAGATAAAAACAGAGAGGGAGACAAACCATAAGAGACTCTTAAATACAGAGAACAAACTAAGGGCTGATGGAGGGAGGGAGGTGGCAGGGGGGATAGGCTAAATGGGTGATGAGCATTAAGGAGGGTACTTGCCGGGATGAGCACTGAGTGTTATATGTAAGTGATGAATCACTAAATTCTATTCCTGAAATCATTATTACACTGTATGTTAACTAACTTGGATTTAAATTAAAAAAAAAAAAAAGAAATCTCTTATTCAAAAACAGGACTGTTCAAGAGAAACTTAACTAGCACCTACCATTTACTTAGTTCAACAGTTCCAGTAATATGCTATGACTGTTTCTTCTGTTAAAACAAAGAAATCCCAAACAGATGTTTATCATATTTGTCAAATTTTTCTTTAACACTTTTTTTACTGTAATTCTAGCACCTCTATTTTGAAATTCTACTCTGCAAGTTTCCTATTAGTACGGAAGTTCAAAATTAAATAACTATTTTGATATATACCAGGACATTGTATTCAGATTGTTGATATCATGTCTTTAAACCACAATATACCCACCTTCTGGGGGTTACCCATTCATTTCCTGTCACATTGTCCAGTTTCAAAAACATCAGTAAAATTTAAGGTATTGAACAATTCCAAGAAGGCAGTTTGAAGGTGTATATTAGATTGGAAAAGGTACAAAAATTTTCAAATATCGCCAGCTTCAGATACACAAGTGATGTGAACATGTAGACATTACCACTCACTAAGAACCATCTGCTACAATCAATATTAAAAGAATCAACCAGGAGAAACAGAGCACAGTCTCCAACTCAAGAAGACCTGGAGATGGTCCAAAGCAAGATTTCCCCTTGGCAGATTTTAAAAGGCAAGACCAAGGCAGGGCAGTCAGGTTGAGACTCTGCTTCTAGCCTTATGGCTTGTATGCAGAAGGCTTACAATATTCATGTACCTTTCCCTGATAAATGAAAGAAAATTTTTAAAGGGGAAATATTTTTTTTTGGTGAAAATTTCAAGGTGTTATTTTAACCTTGATACATTTTATGATAATTCCCTTACTCCATGAGAAATATGGCAGTGTTGGCACAAGTGTCCCCTCAAGCAGTTCAATGACGGCTCTAAGATGAAACCCTCATGGGGATTTTTTTTTAACATGTCAAAGCATAGAACTTCCTAGTTTTGAGAACCAAATAATGGCCATGATAGGAATATATTCTTTCCAAATTTTTGTTTAAATTCTAATTAGTTAACATGCAGTGTAATATTGGTTTCAGGAGTAGAATTTAGTGATTCATTACTTACATATAACATCCAGTACTCATCATAAAGGAATATATTTTTAAAAGTTCACTTTTGCTGCTATTAATTTTGAAACTCTATGTGGAATCCAGACCTCTGTGATGTTCGCCAGCCTACTGAAATCATGAGTCTTTTACTGGTCTGTCCTGATTACCTAAAATTACCAACGTAACTTCCCACTGACCTTATTGGCACTGTTAAAAAAAACATTTGCCTTTTTTAACCAGGTTTTCCTTTCCACCATGAGCCGACCAAATTCTCCTTGAAGCTGATCCAGTTTCTGGTTAGAGAGCTGTAGATGTTCCTTCTCCACGTAGTCCTTGGACAGCAGAATCCCAAGCGCATCACTCTTTAGCTTCTCAACAGCAGAATTCCATTCCTACAAGAGATCACTCCAGTTTATTTTACACATCCTCCCCTTTGCAACTGTGCTAAGACTCAGAGAACATTTAGATGGGTTGAATGTATCAGTAACCATCTGTCACTGTATTTTCAAATTATGAAGGAGTAAATGCTACATTCCAGGTTTCAGTACCAAGAATTAGGTAAAAAAGAAGGTAGATAAAAAAGAAAGAGACTAGGAAGAGGCAGGTTGGTTGGGATGTGTGATCGATGGAATATCCAGTTGCCCCAAATACAGGCTACTTCTTCCATTAACGCTGTCTGAAAACATACCCAAAGTACAGTCAATAGCGTTTTTTAATCTCTAACTCACTTTGATCTGTTTTCATTTAATTAAATATAAAAAGTCTACTTCCCACAATTCGGTCTCACTGCCCATGTGGGCAAATATGTACAAGACAGGAAGAGAAATCTTATATTTTATGGTGGTTGTGTTTGTATTGCGCCTACACTTAGAACTAAAATTAAGATCTGTTATTCTCCACAAAATTAATAGTTGGTATGGTGCAGTATTCCCTCCTTCCTGACCTGAGTCTCACCTCTCAATACTTCATTCTTAGTGCTATATAAACATTTCAGGAAAAGAAAGGAGGTAGTTTTTTACTTTCTGTTACACAAGGATGAAAAACAGTAAGTAGAGAAGAAAATAAAAGTTGGAGTTAACTGAACATATTAACACTTTATTTATTTAAAGGGAAACTCAAATTTCTTGCAAAAGATGAAGCCAGATTCAACTTCATAAAATATCTCTAACATGGATGTCTTGTGAGTGAATTTTCGGTACCCATCTCAGCTAAGACTGTGACTAAAAACAGCATAGGTTGTTTGTTAAAGCATCAGAAATTTAGCGCCAAATTTCAAAAATTACATTCTACCTCCATCCTGGCTTGTTCCCTAAGGCAAACGTCCTATTATTAAGTTACACTTGTTACATTACGCTATGTAAAATAAGTATAATTTTTAGTGCAATTTACCACTACCATTTCCATTCATTCATTTCACAAGACATACTAAATACTATGTACCTGGTACCATGCTAGGATAGATAGCTTGGGGAATATGAAGAAAGAATAAAGTGTAGTTCTTTCCTTCAACAATATATAAACTGCTATTTTACATAATTTTCATATATACTTACATTATCAAATGTATGAAATGTATGCTGGTCCTATAAACACATCCTGATGACTCAACTAATGGAAACAGCTAACGTGTGATTCTTCAGCCTGACCACATCAATGGTGGTAACCAAATATAACGCTATAGTGGCTGATCATACTCTCAGCCTTCTAAGAGAATGACCAAAGAGGGAGGGGGTTGTTAAAATAAAAAACAAATGGAGACCAGCCTTAAAAATGGCCTGAGCAGACATAACCAGTTTAGTCATACAAACAAAGCTTAATTTAGCTTATTTTGCAAGGCTGACTTGACCTGGGTCATTTCTTGTTTATGTCTCTGGAAATTATAAGCAAAACTTGAACCTTTCCCAAGGTTGCTATGAGGTAACCACTGACCAATTCCCCATCATTTAAGGAAATTCTGATATTATAACCAATAATTGTGAAGAGTAAGAAGTCACCGTTTCCTCACTATTTAGGCTGCTTTATAATAATATACCCCTGAGCCTTGTTCCATGTTTTGGGGTGAGTGCTCTGGTTTGCATATTGTCTTTTTGGTGTGTGCACAGTAAACTTTTACCAGTTACTACTTTGGTGATTCATTGTGGGTTTTTTTCCAGTTGTTTATGAACTTTTCACACTCCAGATTTCTCAGTGAGTGCAAAATCAATATTCTTAGGCATGAATATGGGCTATGTGATTTCTCAAGATCCTTCATTTTTTAAAGAGCTAGTCTGTCCCCACTTAAAGATAGCTAATATGTTCCATGACATTCTTTCATAAAGCACTGTAAATATCCTTCCCACTTAAAAATCATTACCTTAACCTTATCAGGAAAGAGCAAATGTTTTTAAAGCAGTTAGCACAATTTCTGGCACATGTAATAAACACTCACTGTTAGTCCCCCTTTTCATTCCATCAGTTTTACCATGGTTCACTAGCACCCCAAAATTTGTTCTTTATGAGAATTTCTGTTTCTCAGCTCTAAAATAATGGTAGTGGAAGGATTCTCCAAATGTTATTGATCAGCGTTATGTATCAATCAGTATTATGGGATAAACAAAACAAAGCAGGTTTCTTTACTGCCGGACTTCTCAGAATCCTCAATATGTTGATGTGCATTGAGACTCCTAGATGGAAACGCAGTGCGAAATATTTTGGACAGCCTGTTTTGACCATGAAACCATGTGTTTACTCATCATCTCAGGGGACCAATGCTCCAGCTGGAATAATGTTGGGAAATTCTGTTCTTATGGCTAAAAGCAGCTGAATCACCTATGAGTTCACCTGCTTTCACAAGTCTGTTTCTTTACTCTTTTGTTTTGTCTCTATCCTTCCAGACCCAACTAGTCCATTTTCTGTCTCTTGTACCCATTCTCTCATTTTCTGTCTGTTAAGATCCGTGGGGTATTAATCCTCAAAGACTCAAGTGAAGAAATGCTTCAGGAGTTAAAACAGAATAAAGCAGTTTATTCAAAAAGTTATCATTGACCATAATCTTCTTGCTCATTAGAGGAAGACCACTTAACAAATATGAAGAACCTGGGGAAGGCCTACAAAGCTAGGGGGAAGGAAATGGAACGGGAGTTAGGACATAGAGGAATGGGTATGGCAATTATGTGTTCAACCTAGACAACACCAAGCCCTAAGGTGTAGGTGTCTTAACTGTCTGCAATATAGTATTGATTTTTCTTTATGTTTAAGCACTGTGCTAAATGCTTTTCATGTATTATGTCACCTAATCTTCACCATACCCCTGGAAGGTGCAAAGTGTTACCATCCTCATTTTACAGATGGGGTGATTGAAGTTTGGAAGGATTAAGAACTTTCCTGAAATCTCAACACCACTAAGTGAAAGAGCCAGAATTCAAAATGAAGTAGTTTGACTCTAGAATCTGTTTCTCAATCAGTATACTCACCTCAGCACTTCAGAGAGGAGAGGCGATAGAAAGTGGTTGTTTTTTTTGTTTTTTTTTTTTTGTTGTTGTTTTTTGTCTTTTGGTTTTTTTTACAGCATAAAAGGATTAAATCTATTGGCTTAGAATTACACAGGTGAAAGTTGCATGAAACCTGGATAAGGTCTTGGAAATTACAAAAAATCTTCTAAGACCCTGAGATTTTCTGATTTGGAATCAGAAGCTTCATTCTTTCTAAATAAATACAATGCTGTTACATATAGAACTGAAAATTTACAGCCCAAACTCAAGCTTAATTTTGCTTAGCCAATGGACCAAAATAATAAAACATTTCTCTAAGAAGGGAAATACCTGTTCTCTAACAGTGTTCATAAATCTCCCTTTAGCATAAATGTTGCAAACATTAAAGAAAGATATCTGGAGTAGAGCCAAATCTTGGAAAAACCACTTTAGCTTTGTGCTTCACATCATATTTATAAAAAGTAGGCTATGACCTTCCAAGGAAACTGTTAAAGGACCATTTTGGCCTCGTATCTTTTCTTATTCTCCATCTCCAGTCTTCTTAATTGCATTTTCACATGAACTCTGTGGGTATTAAATGAAGTTGTGTCCATTCAATATTTCTATTCAATCTTCTCAGAAAATTGGTTCTGTTTTCTTTGGGCAATCCATAGGCATTTTCTGATGTATTTCTGTAACATTCTGATGATGAATTTACCCAGCCATTTTTCTTAGGGGATGCTTCCACTATTTTATTTTTAACATAAAATGTTCCAGAGTCATCTGAATCCATCACACTATTTTAAAAAAACTTAGTTGTCACTGTTGTCAAGGCTGGAGGAACCCAATGGAGAAAACCATGGTCCGTTTTCTCTAGCCGTTGCTGCCTGCCTGCTAAGTGTTAAACATCTGACTTTCAGTCACTTTACAATAAAATATTTCCAGTACGTGTCCCTACCGGCTGAAAGCCAAAGACTACCATCTCCTTGGCTTTTCAATCTTGACAGAGATATGTGCATATGTCTGACCTAGTAAAGATGTGTGGCACTGTGTGATCCTGGGCTCAGGGTGCCTCCTCAGGTCACTCCATTATTTTCCTTTTTTCACTCTCAGTGGTAACCCTTTTAAACTGTACCTTTCAGTGTTCCATCCGCTGAGGAAATTGAGCTTCTGTTGAATCCGATGATTGAAAGGGTATTTTTAAGAGGATTAGTGCTGATAGACAAGAAGGTGAAAATGATTTCTTCTTTCTTTTCTATACTCCCAGGTTAGCTCTTCAAATGAAGTTATGGATTGGCATAAAAATTATCCAGCAAGTAAATTCAAAAAGTAGGAAGATTAGCTATTCCATTTGAAAAGAAACAATATAATCACAATATGTTTAGTAAACTTTTATTCACATGAAAACTTCAGGGTAGATGAAGGGGTTTAATGACCCAACACCATGTGGTAAATTATTTTCATTATAAACTTGAAACTTCAGAATGTAATTTTTAAGTGGGGGACAAGAAAGAAGAGAGGACATATTTATAAACTACTAAGAAAATACCAGCTGTGGAGATGACTGGCCAAAATCACATCTGGCCAAAGCATGTGTGGAGCTCATGTATAGTTCTCATAGCATGGTTATTTCCTAGGGCATCTCATTAGACACAGCCCATTTCTTGTTCATTCTTTAAGTCTACAGTCCCATTTGGTTCGGCACCAAGGAGAATTAACTCATTGACACAAGAGCATAGAATTGTACATGATTGCATTAACAGCTGGTACAAACAAAATAAACCTGGCAATTTTAATCAGAGAATATTTGAGAATCTGTTTTGAGCAGGAGTTTCTTTTTAGAGGAACTGTTGATGCTTTTGAAGAGCGGCAATGAGCCCCTGAAAAGCTGAAACTCTGATTATGCCAAGTCGGATTGCACACTGGGCCACAGTTTCCTCTCATGCTCTGTTCCCAGGATTTCTACACTGACCTACGCGAAAGCAAGGATCATATGAGAGCTGGGTCCCATCCCACTGTTGGATGAGTGCAGAGTTCAGTGTCCACAGGCCATTTGAACCTGGCCCTCATTATGGTGCATTTCAGCAAAGGCATTGTTTGCAAACAGGAAGAACTGCAATTTTGTGTCACCTAAAGATAAAAGAAGTATGGTGTTTCACCTCCCAGCCATGAGGCAGACAATCATTGCTATTGAACCAGGCAGAGCTCATGGGGAAGAGCAAAGAACTGGGGCTAGAAATACATTTTTTATTCCAAACTTAGTAAGTGGTCTCAAGCAGGGCATTTTGCTTTACCGAGCCTTACTTTCCTGCAGTGCAATGACAGGCCTCTATCACTTCACATATGCTTCTGCTTCTCTAGTGAATTATATGTAAATTCAATGATGAAATGGCTGTGCTTCAAATTCCTACCAAAATTTGGGTATTTTAGCTGTATTTCCCATAATTAACCCTAGTGGGATTAGGACTGACAGTCTATAGTAGAAACGACATATATCACCAAAATAGTTTCTGAGTAATGGCTGTTTTCTTTTTTCTCTATCCATTCAAATGTTCCAAAAGTCACAGGAAAAACCATGGCTTGGAAGGTTCTTGTCTCCCTTATTCTGTTCAATGCATGGCCATTAAGGGGAGCTTTTTGTTTAATTGCTCAGAGCTTGTTGTTAATACTGAAGTAAATGAATATGCGGCAGAATAAATTTTTAAAATCAAATAAAATCTTAACAAATTACACTGTGAGCAAATCTTTGAAAGAATGATTGGAGCAACAATACATTTAGTTTTTCTTCCTTAGTTCAACATAGTTTTGGGATGAAAATTTAATTCCATGGAAAGTTGGGGACACATTTTTTGAAGATTTGTGTTTTGCAAGAATCATTATTTTTTCTTACTGTCTTGTCCTTGTTGTTTTTCTTACATTTTTTGCTCCTCTTAATCAGAGTTTCTTTGAGTTGAATAAGTAAGGAGTATATCCAGATTTGGGGGGTATTCGTGTTTCAGTTTTTTAATAAAATTAATAAAGTCTAGCTGGCCAAACTATTGGCATCTAACACAATTTGCCTACAATCAGATTGGGCCACTAGCTGACTAGGTGACTCCAGTTTACATTAATGTTTTCAGAGGACTTATTGTTTCATTTTCTAGAGCATCTGTTGGAGATACCTTTTAGGATCTCAACATAAATTCAATTATTAGGTTTAGATGTTCATCTCTTGTGAAAATTTTCCTAAATGAAATAGATTACGTTGGGAAGTGGGGGAAAGGAAATCCATATATATTACATCCACAATGAATATCTGCTATAGACTAGAACAATGGCTCTTAAATCTGGCTATCAATATCTCCTAGAAAAAGTTTTAAAACCGATATTCTCACACCCACCCCATTGATATACTGAATCATTATTGGTAGGGTGGAAAAATGCATATTTTAAAAAATCTAAAGCATTTTAGGGGCTCCTGGGTGGCTCAGTCAGTTAAGCATCTGACTTTGGCTCAGGTCATTATCTCTCGGTTCATGAATTTGAGCCCCAGGTTGGGGTCTGTGCTGACAGCTCAGAGCCTGCTGCCTGCTGCAGATTCTGTGTCTCCCTCTCTCTGCCCTTCCCCCGCTTACACTCTGTCTCTCTCTGTCTCTCAAAAATAAATAAACATTAAAAAAATCTAAAGCATTTCATTTGAAATCAGGAACAAACAAAAAATACTTATAATCTGTGAAGTTTTGGAACTGGACTAGAATATTCCAAAATAGTTAATGACTGGGTAATCATACCAGTAAATGAGAAAGAATGATTATATAATAAAAGTGTTTTAACCTTGCAACTTTGAGCTAATTTAACTCTGTGAAATTATGTTTTGTATTGATGACTCCCAAATCTAAAACTTAACCTCTGTTTTACAAATTACTTTATTCATTCAGTGAGTATTGTGTAAGGCTGCAGAAGATACAATGACAAATAAAATCTTTGACCTTACACTCCTTAAATGATTAATATGCCAATCCATCATGAATTTAAAACAGCCCTAAGATTAAATCATTAGTCTTAATTCATAAGGAAGAAATCAAAGCATTTCTTTCTACTTTGTACTTTCTTCACAGTGTGTTAGGCAAAGGAGCAATTTATTTAAAAGGGAAACAGAAAGTAAAAACAAAAACAAAAACAAAAAACAAAACTGTGAAGGTATAAAACTCATCCAGTTTTTGTTTCCCAAACTTTTCTATACATTTATATGGTTATCTTTAACTTGCCTTCAAACTTTTTATAACCATATTTATAATACATATATACTATATCTTTATTACAGGAAAACCCCTTACCTCTAATGGTTTAGAAGAAATAACTTGTCTTTTAACAAAATCTAATCAAGGCTAGAATTTCTTCAATTTGTCTCCCTTCATATAGGTTCTGTTTTTCAGCTAATCACTATGTATATACACAGGATTCTGATTCCATACTCAATAATCTGTGAATCAGCAGCATGTGATACTGGGTTTGACCTTCTATAACTCTCCTATACCAAATACGGTCCAATCTAAAAAGCATTATTTAACAAATCTTAAGAACACCTAACTAATATAAATAGATCATTGTAAGTGCAAATGGAAAATAAAACAGTGTTCAGTAGAAGAAAAAATAAATTCTGATTTGGGAATCTGATTTGGGAATTTCGGAATCAGATTTATACAATCTGAATTATGGGTGAGACCTTCAACTAGTGAGTGTAGTGTGGGACTGGAAAGAAGGCAAGGGGCTGATTCAAGCAGAGAGACAGCCTGAGCAAGAGCATGTAGGCTCCTTATGATCCTGGCTCATAAGGAGACAGAACTATCTAATCTGGAAAATTAATAAGTGTTTCTCATAGGAAGTGATATCTGAGCTAAGACTTAAAACAAAGGGTGGGGGTTACCTAGACAAAAGAGGAGTGGAGGTATGGTGGAGAGTGAAGAGTGAGTTCTTGGGCAAACGTCCAAAAGAAAGCTGGTCAGTACCAGATAAGAGTGCTCAGGACCAAAGACACAGATTTGTGAATAACACTCTTCAGAGAGAATCTTTGAAAGCAAAACACCACTCACTAAAGAGCAGTGTGGTGAATGAGAATTGGAAAGAGCTAAGGACAAAAATGGAGGGATGAGCCTGCACTTGTGCAATGGCTGGACAATGAAAAGCCCACACCATAGAAACAGAAATAGACAGGAGAAGAAATTACACAAGCCAAACTAGAAGAGTTTTACTAAGAAGCACACATGACAATCAAATGCAATGCATTATCCTCAATTTGGGACAATTTGAAGACATTTGTAAATGAACAACAGAGCAGAAAATATTGTGTCAATGTGAAATTCACTGGGCGTATAATTGGATTACAGTAATAGAAGAAAGCATCCTTATCATTAGGATATCTGTTGAAATGCTGAGGGTGAAAATGCATGATGTTCACAACTTATTTTGAAATGATATAAGAAAGAGTAAATATATGCAAATACATACTAAGAGATAAAGGAAATGTAACAAAATTTTTAAATTGGTAAAGTCTATATGGGTATTCATTCTGTACTATTCTTTTCAATTTGCTGTGTGGAGTTTCAAACTTAAAAGTTAAGGAAGAAGAGTTAATATAGTTAATAATAAAAAGTTAAGGAAAAAGAAAACGACTTACTAAAGTAAACTGTTTAGTTTTATTAAACTAAAAAAATAAAAAACTCAAACTTTGAAAGCAATCAGAAGGTCAATCAATGAGGGTTATTTTAAATAAATACATCTATAAATGGAATACTCTATAGCAAAAGCATCAGAACAACATCTATATACTAATATAGAAAAGTAACCAAGTAATAAAAACAAGATGCAGAACAATAAGTGTAGTAGGCCACTAATGAGGTAACAAAGGGACAAAATATGAATATATAGTTGTATTTGTTTAGATAACATAAAGAAATTAGACATATAATAAAAAACTAATAACAATGGTTACTTTTGGCATGATGGAAGGGAATCAGGTAGGTGAAAAGAGAAATATTTTATTGCA
The DNA here is from genome assembly GCF_018350215.1 of Panthera leo. Lineage (NCBI taxonomy): Eukaryota > Metazoa > Chordata > Mammalia > Carnivora > Felidae > Panthera > Panthera leo. The sequence goes on from NC_056686.1 coordinate 165,996,591, forward strand.
GGTTTTTCTATGTTCCTTTAATATTTTTTTTTAACAATGGAAATATATTGGCCAAAAAGTAAATTAAATACATTAAAAAACAAAGAAATGCAATTCGCCAAATAAACAAAAGAGAAAAACCATATGATAATCTCAATAAATACAAAAAGAGGCATCAATAAAATTCAGTGTCTATCCATGATTTTAAAAAGAAAATAAGAAATGTAACAAAGGACAGATGTAAAAACCAAACCAAAATTAAAAAAAAAAAAACTAAAAACTTAAGAAACACTATACTTAATGGTAAAGCATTTGAAGCCTTCTGTTTAAAGCCAGGAATAAAACAAAAATGTCCTCTATCACTGCTGCTAGTCTCCATTTTACTGAAGGTCTTATCCAATGAATGAAAGAAAGAAAGAAAGAAAGAAAGAAAGAGAGAAAGAGAGAAAGATTATTGACGTTATTTGTATATTATGATTTTCTACATACCAAAACCAAGAGAATCTAGAAAAACAATTTAAATCAATAAGAGTTCATTAAAGTTGCTGTATATAAGATCAATATAAGAAAATTAGTAACATTCCTATATACCAACAATAGTTAATTTTATATTCAGTTAGAAGATACAGATCTTCTAATAAAGATCCAATTTATAACAGCAACAAAAATTATGAAGTACTCATTTGTTCATTTAATCAACAAACATTTATTTGGCAGGCCTGTTCCATGTAAGGCATTCCCCTAAATACTTCATCTAAGCCAGGGAAATCAGTAATGGGCTGGCAGGGGAACTCCAATGTTAGTGATAGTGGTGGTGCACCACTATTTTATTCTGTTTATAACCAATAAACATGAAAAATCAGTAATTATCTAGTTTGTAATAAAGTGATGAAGTTGTAGAATAAAGACAAGTAGAGCTGGCAGGTGTCATTTCACTCCCCAACCCACCCTCCAGCATAAACAAAGGCTGCTGGCAGGAACCAGCATGCACCCACACTACTTACCTAACTTTCTTGCACCAAGTTGTCCTCCCCATCCCTGCACCTCAAGCTTCAGCAGATCTGCCCTTCCCAGCCATGTTCCCCTGAGTCCCAGCACTGCAGGTTCCTCCCTTAGAAGACCAGCACCAACCCTACCAACACCATATCTCCTGACCCACATGTTTTCTTTTTAATGTTTATTTATTTTTGAGAGAGAGAGAGAAAAAAAAAAAAAAACCAGGAGGGGGCAGAGAGAGGGAAATAGAGGATCCAAAGCAGGCTCTGCATTGACAGCAGAGAGCCCAATGTAGAGCCCAAATCCACAAACTATGAGATCATGACCTGAGCCAAAGTCAGACATTCAACCGAATGACCCACTCAGGTGCCCCTGACCCACATGTTTTATGAGACCTCAGTCTGGACAGCAGAAAGGGTAGTTCTTGTTTGGCAAGCAACCACTGCACATCTTGCTGCCAATAATTGGCAAAGACAGCTGATGTAGACAACTGAACTGAAGAAAAGAGGCCAAGACCCAAAGGCAGAGCACATGCAACATATATAGGAGACACTCTCTAAAGTGCCAGCATCTGGGGAACAGGGGACACTGTACTGCAGGGCACTATAGGACCTCTTCTTCATAAGGCTATTATCATCAAGTGCAACAGAAGTAACTTACTTTCCTAAAATGCAGAAACAGACACACAAAGTCAGACAAAATGAGGAAACAGAGAAACATCTCCCAAATGAAAGAAAAGGACCAAATCACAGCAAGAGACCAACGCAAAATAGATATAAGTAATATGCCTGAAAGATAATTTAAAGTAATGATCATAAAGAACCATATGATCCTGTCAATTGATGCAGAAAAGGCATTTGACAAAATTCAGCATCCTTTCTTAATAAAAACCCTCGAGAAAGTGAGGATAGAAGGAACATACTTAAACATCATAAAAGCCATTTATGAAAAGCCCACAGCTAATATCATCCTCAATGGGGAAAAAATGAGAGCTTTCCCCCTGAGATCAGGAACACGACAGGGATGTCCACTCTCACCGCTGTTGTTTAACGTAGTGTTGGAAGTTCTAGCATCAGCAATCAGACAACAAAAGGAAATCAAAGGCATCAAAATTGGCAAAGATGAAGTCAAGCTTTCACTTTTCGCAAATGACATGATAGTATACATGGAAAACCCAACAGACTCCACCAAAAGTCTGCTAGAACTGATAAATGAATTCAGCAAAGTCACAGGATACAAAATTAATGTACAGAAATCAGTTGCATTCTTATACACTAATAATGAAGCAATAGAAAGACAAATAAAGAAACTGATCCCATTCACAATTGCACCAAGAATCATAAAATACCTAGGAACAAACCTAACCAAATATACAAAAGATCTGTATGCTGAAAACTATAGAAAGCTTATGAAGGAAATTGAAGAAGATATAAAGAAATGGAAAAACATTCCATGCTCATGGGTTGGAAGAATAAATATTGTTAAAAAGTCAATACTACCCAAAGCAATATACACATTCAATGCAATCCCAATCAAAATTGCACCAGCATTCCTCTCGAAGCTAGAACAAGCAATCCTACAATTTGTATGAAACCACAAAAGACCCCGAATAGCCAAAGTAATATTGAGGAAGAAGACCAAAGTGGGAGGCATCACAATCCCAGACTTTAGCCTCCACTACAAAGCTGTAAGCATCAAGACAGCATGGTATTGGCACAAAAACAGACACATAGACCAATAGAATAGAATAGAGACTACAGAATTGGACCCACACAAGTATGGCCAACTAGTCTTTGACAAAGCAGGAAAGAATATCCAATGGAAAAAAGACAGTCTCTTTAACAAATGGTGCTGGGAGAACTGGACAGCAACATGCAGAAGAATGAAACTAGACCACTTTCTTACACCATTCACAAAAATAAACTCAAAACGGATGAAGGACCTGAATGTGAGACAGGAAACCATCAAAACCCTAGAGGAGAAAGCAGGAAAAAACCTCTCTGACCTCAGCTGCAGCAATTTCTTACTTGACACATCTCCAAAGGCAAGGGAATTAAAAGCAAAAATGACTATTGGGACCTCACCAAGATAAAAAGCTTCTGCACTGCAAAGGAAACAATCAACAAAACTAAAAGGCAACTGATGGAATGGGAAAAGATACTTGCAAATGACATATCGGACAAAGGGCTAGTATCCAAAATCTATAAAGAACTCAGCAAACTCCACACCCAAAAAACAAATAAACCAGTGAAGAAATGGGCAACAGACATAAATAGACACTTCTCTAAAGAAGACATCCAGATGGCCAACAGGCACATGAAAGGATGCTCAACATCACTCCTCATTAGGGAAATACAAATCAAAACCACACTGAGATATCACCTCATGCTAGTCAGAGTGGCTAAAATGAACAAATCAGAAGACTATAGATGCTGGAGAGCATGTGGAGAAACGGGAACACTCTTGCACTGTTGGTGGGAATGCAAACTGGTGCAGCCACTCTGGAAAACAGTGTGGAGGTTCCTCAAAAAATTAAAAATAGATCTACCCTATGACCCAGCAATAGCACTGCTAGGAATTTACCCAAGGGATACAGGAGTGCTGATGCATAGGGGCACTTGTACCCCAATGTTTATAGCAGCACTTTCAACAATAGCCAAATTATGGAAAGAGCCTAGATGTCCATCAACTGATGAATGGATAAAGAAATTGTGATTTATATACACAATGGAGTACTACGTGGCCATGAGAAAGAATGCAATATGGCCTTTTGTAGCAACGTGGTTGGAACTGGAGAGTGTTATGCCAAGTGAAATAAGTCATACAGAGAAAGACAGATACCATATGTTTTCACTATTATGTGGATACTGAGAAACTTAACAGAAGACCATGGGGGAGGGGAAGGGGGAAAAATGTTACAGAGAGAGAAGGAGGCAAACCATAAGAGACTCGTAAAAACTAAGAACAAACTGATGGTTGCTGGGGGTGGGAGGGAGGGGAAAGTGGGTGATGGGCATTGAGGAGGACACCTGTTGGGATGAGCACTGGGTGTTGTATGGAAACCAATTTGACAATAAATTTCATATTAAAAAAATAAATAAAGTAATGATCATAAAGATACCCACTGAACTGAAGAAAAGAGTGGAGGACATCAGTGAGACCTTTAACATAGAGATATAAAAGGACCAAAAAGAGATCAGGAACACAAAATGAAATTAAAAATACAGTTGATGGAGGGGTTCCTTGGTGGCTCAGTTGGTTAAGAGTCTTCCTCTTGGTTTCAGCTGAGGTCATGATCTCACAGTTTGTGAGTTCAAGCTTTGCATTGGGCTCTGTGCTGATGGTACAGGGCCTGCTTGGGATTCTCTCTCTCTCCCTCTCTCTGCCCCTCCCCTGCTCATGCACTCTCTAAATAAATAAATAAATAAATAAATAAATAAATAAATAAACTTAACAAAAAAATTACTTAAAAAAAAGTTTAAACAAATACACTTGATGTAATAAATAGCAGGCTAGATGAAGCAGAGGAAAGAATTAATGACCTGGAATACAGAGTAATGGAAAGTAACCAAGCTGAACAAAGGAGAGGAAAGAAAATTATGCAGATAGAGAATAGTCATAGGGAACACAGTGACTCCATCAAGTATAATAACATCCATCATTATAGGGATCTCAGAAAATAAGGAAAGAGATAAGGGGGTAGAATATTTATTTGAAGAAATAATAGCTGAAAACTTTCTTAATCTGGCGAAGGAAATAGATATCCAGATTAGGAGGCACAGAGATCCCAAAAAAAGTTCAACCCAAGTACGTCCACACCCAGACATGTAGTAATTAAAATGGCAAAATGTAGTGATGAAGAAAAAATTTTAAAAGCAGTAAGAGAAAAGGAGACAGTTACATACAAGGGAAATCCCCATTAAGCTATCAGCAGATTTTTCAGCAGAAACTTTGCAGGCCAGAAGGCAGTGGCATGATATATTCAAAATGCTGAAAGGGAAAAGTCTGCAGCCAAGAATACTCTATCCAGCAAGGGAATCATTCATAAGGAGAGGTTAAGAGTTTCTCAGACAAATAAAAACTAAAGGAATTTATGACCACTAAACCAACTCTATAAGAAATATTAAAGGGGACTTCATGAGTGGAAAGGAAGACCATAAGTAAAAGTGTATATATTAAAAAAAAGCAGTAAAGCCAAGTATTTCTGTAAAAATCAGTCAAGAGACTCATAAAATAAAAGTGTGTAAAATACAATACTATATACCTAAAATGTGGAAGGGAGAGGAATAAAGAATGGATTCAAACTTAAGCAACTATTAACTTAGTAAAGACTGCTAGATGCAGAAGGTGTTATATACAAACCTAATGATAACCACATATCAAAAACCGTAGCAGATATGCAAAGAATAAAGAGAAAGGGATCCAAGTATACCACTTAAGAAAGCCAACAAACCATGAAAGAGAGCAAGAGAAGAAAGGATCAGCGAAAATCTATTGGGGGAAAAAAGTAACAAAATGGCAATGAATACACACCTATCAATAATTACTTTGAATGTAAATGGACTAAATGCTCCAATCAAAAGACTTAGGGCAACAGAGTGGATAAAAAAACAAGACCCATGTATATTATGCCTACAAGACACTCATCTCAGACTGAAAGACACCTGTTAATTGAAAGTGTAGGGCTGGAGACACATTTACCATGAAAATTGATGCCAAAAGAAAGCTGGGATAGCAGCCTATATAAACAAAATAGACCTTAAAATAGACTGTAACAAGAGACAAAGAAGGACACCATATAATAAGAAAGGTGACAATGCAACAAAAGGATATAGCAATTGCAAATATTATGCACCCAACATGTAAGAACCCAAATACATAAAATTGTTAATAACAAACATAAAGGAACTAATCAATAGTAATACAATAATAATAGGAGACTTTAACACCCACTTACATTGATGAACATATTATCCACACAGAAAATCAACAAGTGACTTTGAATGACACATTGGACCAGATGGACTTAACAGACATATTCAGAACATTCCATCCTAAAACAAGAGAATACGTATTCTTTTCCAATACACATGGGACATTTTCTAGAATAGATCATGTATAAGGCCCCAAGACAAGTCTCAACAAATTTTAAAAAAATCAGTCACACAATGCATCGTGCATCTTTTCTGACCACAACACCATGAAACTAGAAATCAACCACAAGAAAAAATCTGGAAATACCACAAATACATGGAGGTTAAATAATGTGCTCTTAAACAATGAATGGGTCAACCAAGAAATCAAAGAAGAAATGAAAAACTACATGGTAACACATGAAAATGAAACACAGTACAAAATCTTTGGGATACAGCATAAGTGGTTCTAAGTAAATAGCAACACAGGTTTCCTTCAAGAAGCAAGAAAAATCTCAATGAAAATACCTAACCATACACCCAAAGGAGCTAGAAAAAGAAGAATAAAACACAAACCCAGCAAAAACCAAAAATCAACAACAAAAAACCCCTAAAGTCTAATAATAAAGATAAGAGCAGAAATAAATGATATAGAAATTAAAAAAAAAAACAATAGAATAGAGCAATGAAACCAGGTTCTTTGAAAAGATCAACAAAACTGATGAACCACGGGGTGCCTATGTGGCTCAGTCAGTTGAGCATTCGACTTCAACTCAAGTCATGATCTCACGGTTTACAAGTTCGAGTCTTGCTTTGGGTTCACTGCTGTTAGCGCAGAGCCCACTCTGGATCCTCTGTTCCTCTCTCTCACTTTCCCTCCCTTCTTCCCACCCTCCCTCCCTCTCTTTGTTTCCCTCTCTCTCTCTCTCTTTTTCTCTTTCTCAAAAAAAAACATTAAAAAAAATCTGATAAACCTCTAGCAAGACTCACTATAAAAATGGAGAGAGAGAGAGAGAACCCAAATAAACAAAATTACTAATGAAAGAGGAGAAATAATAAGCAACACCAAAGAAATACAATTGTTTTTTTTTTTTTTTTTTTTTTTTTTTTTTTATTTTTTAATATATGAAATTTACTGTCAAATTGGTTTCCATACAACACCCAGTGCTCATCCCAAAAGGTGCCCTCCTCAATACCCATCACCCACCCTGTCCTCCCTCCCACCCTGCCCTCCCTCCCACCCCCCATCAACCCTCAGTTTGTTCTCAGTTTTTTAACAGTCTCTAATGCTTTGGCTCTCTCCCACTCTAACCTCTTTTTTTTTTTTTTTTTTTTTTCCTTCCCCTCCCCCATGGGTTTCTGTTATGTTTCTCAGGATCCACATAAGAGTGAAACCATATGGTATCTGTCTTTCTCTGTATGGCTTATTTCACTTAGCATCACACTCTCCAGTTCCATCCATGTTGCTACAAAAGGCCATATTTCATTTTTTCTCATTGCCACGTAGTATTCCATTGTGTATATAAACCACAGTTTCTTTATCCATTCATCAGTTGATGGACATTTAGGCTCTTTCCATAATTTGGCTATTGTTGAGAGTGCCGCTATAAACATTGGGGTACAGGTGCCCCTATGCATCAGTACTCCTGTATCCCTTGGATAAATTCCTAGCAGTGCTATTGCTGGGTCATAGGGTAGGTCTATTTTTAATTTCAAAGAAATACAATTGTAACATAGTATTATGAAAAGCTATATGCCAACAAATTGGACAACTTAGAAGAAATGGCTAAATTCCTAGAAACATATAACCTACCAAAACTAAAGCAGGAAGACATAGAAAATTTGAATAGATGGATCACCAGCAATGAAATTGAATCAGTAATCAGAAAACTCCCCCAGACCAAAAGTCCAGGACCAGGCAGCTTCACAGGCAAACTTTACCAAACATTTAAAGAAGAGTGAATACCCATTCTTCTCAAACTATTACAAAAAATACAAAAGGAAGGAAAATTCCAAGTTAATTCTATGAGGCCAGTATCACCTTGATACCAAAATCAGATAAAGATACCACAAGAAAAGAGACTACAGTCCAATATCTCTCATGAATGTAGATGCAGAAATCCTCAACAAAATATTAGAAAATCAAATCCAACAATATATTAAAAATCATACATCACAATCAAGTGGGATTTATTCCTGGGATGCAAGGGTGGCTTAATGTTTTCATAATAATCAACATGATATGTTACATCAATAAGAGAAAGGATAGAAACCATATGATCATTTCAACAGATGGAGAAAAAGCATTTGACAAACTACATCATTCATGTTTATCATTCATGATAAACACCCTTAACAAAGCAGGTCTGGAGGGAACATATCTCAACATAATATAGGTATAGAAAAACCCACAGCCAACATCTTATCCAATGGTGAAAAACTGAGAGCTCCCCCTACGGTCAGGAACAAGACAAATGTCATGCATGTCATGAAAAATGTCATCATTTTAATTCAACATAGTATTGGAAGTCCTAGTCACAGGAATTAGACAATATAAATAAATAAAAGTCATCCAAACAGGTAAGGAAGAAATAAAACTCTTATGATTTGCAAATGACATGATAATATATATAGAAAACCCTAGAGACTCCATCAGAAAACTACTAGAACTGATAAAAGAATTCAGTAAAGTCACAGGATACAAAATTAATGTACAGAAATCCATTGAATTCCTGTACACTAATAATGAAGCAGCAGAAAGTGCAATTAAGAAAACAATCCCATTTACATTTGCACCAAAAATAATAAAATATCTAGGAATAAACTTAACCAAAGAGGTAAAAGACTTCTACTCTGAAAACTATAAAACACTGATGTAAGAAATTCAAGATGACACAAAGAAATGGAAAGACATTTCATGCTCATGGATTGGAAGAACAAATACTGTTAAAATGTCTATACTACCCAAAGTAATCTACATGTTTAATGCAATCCCTATCAAAATACCACCAGCATTTTTCACAGAACTAGAACAAACTATCCTAAAATTTGTATGAAACCACAAAAGATCTCAAATAGCCAAAACAATCTTAAGAAAGAAAAACAAAACAAAAAGAAAGAAAACACAATTCCAGACTTCAAGTTATATTACAAAGCTATAGTAATTAAAACTGTATGATACTGGCACATAAATAGACACATAGGTCAATAGAATAGGACAGAAAACCCAGAAGTAAACCCACAGTTATATGGTCAACTAATCTTTGACAAAGGAAGAATGAATATACAATGGGAAAAAGACAATCTCTTCAACAAATGGTCCTGGGAAAACTGGACAGCCACATGTAAAAGAATGAAATTGGACCACTTTCTTTCACTGTACACAAAAATAAACACAAAATGGATTAAAGACCTAAATATGAGACTGGAAACCATAAAAATCCTTGAAGAAAGCACAGAAAGTAATCTTTCTGACATCAGCTACAGCAACATTTTTCTAGATATGTCTCCTGTGGCAAGGGAAATATAAGCAAAAACAAACTATTGAAACTATATCAAAATAAAAAGCTTTTGCTCAGCAAAGGAAACAATTAACGAAACTAAAAAGGCAATGTACAGAATGGGAAAAGATATTTGCAAATGACATACCCAATAAAGAGTTATTATTCAAAGTATATAAAGAACTGATACAACTCAAAACCCAAAAACAACCCAGTTTAAAAATGTGCAGAAGACCTGAACAGACATTTCTCCAAAGAAGACATACAGAGAGCCAACAGACACATGAAAAGATACTCAATGTCACTCATCATCATGGAAATGCAAATCAAAACTACAATAAAATATCACCTCACACTTGTCAGAATGGCTAAAATCAAAACCACAAGAAACAAAAAATTTTGGCAAGGATGTGGAGAAAAGGAATCCTCTCACATTGTTCGTGGGAATACAAATTAGTACAACCATTGTGGAAAACAGTATACAAGTTCCTCAAAAAATTAAAAATATAACTACCTTACAATCCAGGAATCTCACCACCCAAAAAATACAAAAACACTAATTCAAAGGGATATATGCACCCCTATGTTTATTGCAGCATTATTTACAATAGCCAAACTAGGGAAGCAGCGCAAGTGTCCATCGATAGATTAATGGATAAAGAAGATGCAGTATATATACACAATGGAATATTATTCATCAAATATAATGATGTCTTGCCATTTGCAACAATATGGATTGAACTAGATAACATAATGCTAAGCGAAATAAGTCAGAAAAAGACAAATACCATATGGTCTCACTCATATGTGAAATTTAGGAAACAAATGAGCAAAGGAAAAAAAGGGAGAGAGAGGCAGGTCAAGAAACAGACTTCTAACTACAGAGAACAAACTGATGGTTACCAGAAGGGAGGTGGGGAGGGGGATAGGGGAAATAGGGGGTGAGGATTAAAAAGTACATTTATCATGTTGAAAAAAATAAAATAATAAAAAATGCATTTAAAATTGATGGTAAATAACAAGTAGTCATGAAAAGCTAAAAGAAAAATTAAATTAAATTAAAAAATAAATAAGACCACGGGGCTATCATTAAGAATACATGGAGGGGGAGGGGTACAGACACACGGGTGCAGACGCAAGCACAGCGATTCGTGAGGAGGCTACTGCAATGAGCTTGGCAAACATGCAAGTGGCTCAGTCCCCAGGACAGTGGTGGAGATGGTGAAAAATGATAGGATTCTGGAGCTATCTAGAAGATACAGCCCAGGTGATTTCCTCTAGGAAGTGAAGACTCTTTTGATCTAAGTAGCTGCAAGGATTGAGTTGCCTTTAAGGTGAGGGAACCAGGTGGAAGAGATTTGAGTGGGAATTCTGTTCATGAGACCCTGTTGACCCTGTCTCTCTGGAAAGGCTGTGCTTAGGCTCCTCAGTACTCACCACTGACCTTTGCCTGCACAGGCACGCACACACACACACACACACACACACACACACACACACACTCATATATGCACACTCACACACTCTCACCCACACATTCACATACACACTCATGCACTCTTACATACACACACATGCACTCACACACTCCTATCCCATTAGCAAATGCTCTCATGGATTCTTCCCAAATAAGCTCCAAGCCTCTTCAGTGAGAACAGCCTATTCAAAAGGGCTATGAAGAAAAGAGGCTTAAAGTTGCCTATAAGAAAAATAAGATCACAAATCTAAAGTAGCAAGAAGAAACCAAATACCCAGTATTTTCCAGATATATTTACAAATGTGCAGACATGTGTGTAATATATACAGCCAGTGGCTCTTCTTGTTCCTGGAATGCAGAGAAGCAAAATGACTGCACAAGCCAACTGCTGTGTAAGGTAATGCTGCACAGCAATCCCAGATTGCAGGAACATCTTACAGAAATGGTTTGAAGCCCATAACATGTGTCCTTGAACATTCAGTGTTTGAAAGGGCTGGTTACTGATAGGCAAGAAGTGACAGTATTTTTCAAGATGTGAGTGTCTGGGTAGAACATCTATACTGTACATACAGTGACATCAGATACTGTGATCATGTTAGCATGACAGTTCATACAGAAGGAGAGGTGCCTAACCCTATCTGAATACTCCCTATGAGCCCCCTTGTGAGTAGTTTCTTTAAATCTTTCTCAGGGACTTACTGTACACATGAATGAGAATCTTTAAGTATCTTTATCACTTACATATTGAATCTTAAAAAAAAGAAAGAAAGAAAGTCAAATTCAGAAAAAGAGTAGAAAAGTAGATGCCAGGGGCTGGGGGCTGGGAAAATAGGGAAAGGTTGGTAAAAGAGGTGGCAAACTTTCAGTTATAAGATGAGTAAGGTCTGAAGATCTAATGTATAACATGGTGATTATAGTGGATAACACTGTTGTATAATTGCAATTCCCTAAGAGGGTGGAACTTAACTGTTTTCATACACATGAAAAGATAAATATGTGAGGTGATGGATGTGTTAATTGTTATGGGAGCAATCTTTTCACAGTGTATACATATATCAAATCATCAAGATGTACACTTTAAATATCTTACAATTATATGTGTCAATTATATCTCAACAAGCTGAAAAAGGAAAAAATGATTCAAATCTCCAGATTCACAATGCAGGGGATCTCTGTATTACAAATACCAGGTTTACAAAGAATTCACCCTGCACACCCTTTCTGTGCCTGTAATGCCCTATTACCATCATAGGACATGCTATTTTTCAGCTTCAGAAGATAACGTGGCATTTGGGACCAAAGGGTGTCATGCTAAGTGAAATAAGTCAGACAAAGAAAGACAAATGCCACATGATTTCACTTACATGTGGCATCTCAAAAACAAAACAAATGATTAAATGAACAAGAACAGAACACAGAAACAAACTCAGGAAATATAGAAAACAAACTGGTGGTTGCCAGAAGAGACAAGGGTGGGGGATGAGCAAAATAAGTCAAGGGAATTAAGAGGGACAAACTTCCAAGAAAAAAAAGGGGGAAAAAGATGACAAAGAAACACTTTACTTTTAAGAGTAGGTAGAACTTAGGGGTGCCTGGGTGGCTCAGTCAGTTAAGCCTCTGACTTTGGCTCAGGTCACAGTCTCATGGTTTGTGAGTTTGAGCCCCTTGTCAGGCTCTGTGCTAACAGCTCAGGGTCTGGAGCCTGCTTTGGGTTCTGTGTCTCCCTCTCTCTCTGCCCTCCTTAACTAGCACTCTGTCTCTCAAAAATGAATAAATGTTTTAAAAAAATTTTAAAAAAATAGCAAGTAGAAGTTAGAGGCAGCGTTGGGTTTGGCCATTCTGCAAATCACCTCACTTTTCAGCATTGCCTGAAATTCCACTCTTGTGTTTAGATTAATAAACATTTACTTTAAAAAATTAGAGATGGGATGGGGTGGTGGAAAATTTTAAGAAGAAGAAAAACAAAAGTCATGGACTGTTAAGAAGGTGGCAGACATTCACACATTAGTGTAGATCAGATTTCTTTCCTTCTAACACTGCATCCATCTTTCACAAAGTTTTGACCATTATTTCTCTGCTGCTTTAGAATCAAGTCTTCCTATCAAATTATGTTTAATCCATAATTATGTAGTAGAGAGAATGACTCATGACCTCCCAGCCAAACTGAAAGTCACTTACAAACCACAGCAATTTAGAAGTCTGGCAAGGGCCAACATGGGGTAACATGTTGCCGCCAGCTTTGTTTCTAATAGAGTCATCTACTGACCCAACAAATGCTAGGTGTCCCAGACTCCTCTACTGGATGCTTCAGGAAGTCCATAAATGAATATGTCATGGCCTTGTTTTAGAGAAATTCACAGCCGTGGAGAAATTAAACATGTGGAGATACCAGACATGTGAACAACTGAAATGCCAGCAAGGATGGAAAAGTTGCTTTAATTAAACAATAAGCAATGATCTGTGAGAAAAAGAAGGGAGGGGTGCCTGGGTGGCTCAGGTAGTTAAATGTCTGACTTCAGCTCAGGTCATGATCTCACAGTTCGTGGGTTCAAGCCCCACATCCGGCTCTGAGCTGAGAGCAATGAGCCTGCTTGGGATTGTCTTTCTCCCTCTCTCTCTGCCCCTCCCCCACTTGCTCTCTCTCTCTCACAATAAATAAAAATAAACTTAAAAAAATAATAGAAGGGAAAGGCAAGTGCTGGGAGTATCCAAGAGCTTCCCAGAGAAGGAGTCTGGATACACTGTGTCCCAAGGTCATCAGGCTAAGATTTGCATAGGGCTCACCGTCTAGGCTAGAATGGAGACAGAGCTTTAGATAGACCCTCTCTGCCCCATGTGCTGACCTCAAAATATTGTCTAGACACCCTAAATGTGAATGCTACTCTCTTTGTTTTGCTTCTGGGCTAACTTCTGTGGGGCCCAATCTTGAATTACATACCGAAGTCTGTTTACAGCTTCTGTCTCCGCTTAGCTTTTCTGACTAAGGCGTTTAACACTTGCCCCTGGTTTCATTTTTGAAGCACACTCTGTGTTCATTCTCCTCCTCTTCCTCTTTGGTAACCAAGCTGACCTCAGGCTATGCCTATTTTTTTTACCTTCACTCTTCCCATGTCAACTCCAACACTATCACTTGCAATTAACTTTGAAAAAGAAGAAGAAAATGAGGGGAAAAACTTGAATACTGAGAGCACAGACTAAATCAAGACTAAAGGTGAGAACAAACGTGGAAGGCATGGAAATGATAAGAAGGGTCGGTTCCTGGGGCACCTGGGTGGTTCAGTCGGTTAAGTGTCTGACTTTGGCTCAGGTCATGACCTCGCAGTTATGAGTTCGAGCCCCTTGCCGGGCTCTGTGCTGATGGCTCAGAGCCTTGAGCCTGCTTCAGATTCTGTGTCTCCCTTCCTCTCTGCCCCACCCCCGCTTAAGCTCTGTCTCTCTCTCTCAAAAATAAACAAACATTTTTAAAAAATTAAAAAAAAAAGAAGGGTCGTTCCTCCTGAGAACAGTAAGGGAAGCACCTGTTCCCAGCCTCTCTCCTGGATTTGTCAAGGGCCATCTTCTCCCTGTGTCTCTTAACATCATCTTTCCTCTGTGCATGTCTGCCTCTGGGTTCAAATGTCCCCTTTTAAAAAGCTATATAGATCTAGGATCCACCCTAATGTCCTCATCTTCACTAATTGCTTCTGCCATCACCCTGTTTCCAAAAGAGATCGTATTCTGACATGCTGGGTGTTATGACTTCAACATAGGAATGTTGGGAAAGACAATTCAAGCCATAACAGTAGCCAAGGAAAAAGTGGAATAGTATCTTAAGGGTTGAGCAGCAGTGTTTTGTTTTTGATTTGTGACACTAAAATATAATTGAGAGAAGATGGGAATGGGTGACTGAAAAATGAGGTATTAAGAAGAGAGACTCAAACTGAAGAGATGGAAAAGGTGGAACCTAGAACAGTGGACAGAGGCTTAGATTTGGAAACGAGGGGATTTGGAAAAGAGGTGAAAATTTCAGACAACAAGGGCAGAGAAGAAAAGAGTCAAGCAATTTTACCTTTTGTGGCTGAGTGACTCTGAGGTTAAGCAAAGCCTGTCCGGGAGCTTTAAAAGAGGATAAAAGTTTGTACTGGTTATTATGGAGAACAGAGCAGGGAGTTAACAGATGATAAATAAAGGAATTCATGGGGCGCCTGGGTGGCTCAGTCAGTTAAGTGTCTGACTTCAGCTCAGCTCGGAGCCTGGAGCCTGCTTCGGATTCTGTGTCTCCCTCTCTCTCTCTCTCTCTCTCTCTCTCTCTCTGCCCTTCCCCACTTGTGTGCACGCACTCTCTCTGTCTCTCTCTCAAAAAAAAAAAAAAAAAACATTTAAAAATAAGTAAATAAATAAAGGGGTTCATGAGGCTAACTGATAATAAGCCATTTCCTTTTAAATAGATCTAATCAGAAAATTCTGCAAATGTTTCATCTTCTTTCAGAAGTAGAAACAGAGAAAATGAGTGATTGAGTTTACTCACAAGTAGCGCTGGTGGCCCAGGCTGAAGACTATGAGGAGGGAAGCCAGGAAAAGGCAAAAGGAAAGGGAGTGTGGGGAGAGCAGGGTCAGATGATGCTCTGGAACCAAGTGCGGCCACAGGACTGGGAAGCTGAGGTGAAGGCCTTTGGAATGATGAACATCACAGAGATCTAAGGCCTCAGTATTGAAAGTCTCCAAGTGGATGCTGAAGTGGAATAGAAAGGCTGTAGGGATTTAAGGGGTGAGTGTGTTAAGCCATAAGAAAATGCTTCTCTGGTGTCTGCTTTAAATCGACTCATTTTTGCTATTATGATTATGATAGCAGTATTACCTTGAGTTGTAATAATAGTTTAACTATACAAATCCATGTTTTGTGGAAATTTTATTTAAGGGCTAAATGAGGAAGAAGGTGGAGGAGGAAAGGAAGAGAAGGAGAAGAAGGAGGAAGAGGACAGGGAGGAGGAAGGTGGATGGTAGTAGGTAGGAAGAGGGAAAGGAGGAGGGGGAAGGGAGGGGTTGGAAGAAAACGTATAAAGAATTATTGTAAAAGTCATAAGTAAAAAAAGAGGGAGAGGAAACTTTTTCTAAGCCTTTAAACTTAACGAGCTGGTGAAGATTCTGTAAACAAAATGACAGCAGGTAGTTTTAAACCTGGTGATCATGGAATACAATGTTCTTTTTTTCCTTCCTTAACTCACCTCTTTCTTAGATGGGCATAAACATTTCTGAGGGACTTTCTAAATCAAATTTCCCCTAGAAATGAAAGCATATGGTTCACTAAGCTTTAAATTAACCCACAAGTTAAGGCTCCAGTAAGTTTACCAATGTGAAAAAGCCCATCACATTGTAGATTTTCCCAATGCTTACAGGCAAACGCAGTACTATTTATACTTATTTTGCCTGTTAGTAATGAAATTGTTTCTAATTTATGTTCTGTAAAAAGTGACATCTGCTTTTAATTGGGAAGTTCATTAAAAAATCAGACAAGTAAAACAAATTATTCACTAAAATAAAGACAGAGGAATTGAAATGCACTAATGCAGGTGCCTTTACTGTTGGGACTCACTTAACTTCTGCCTTGAGACATTTCAGATCCAGACCCCACTTTATTTTTTCCATTACATAAAACATTATAAAAGAAACAGACTCTGCTTCATTTTATACATTTTCCTTGTAATCACCGGAGATGATGTAAGCTGACTCGCTGCAGCAGTATGTTTTATAGTGGTTTTACCATTTTCTCATAGACCTTCAGTGAAAGAATTTGGGGATGTAATGAAAGTTCAAATAGAATAGTCAGCTTCTTTATACAGGTTAATATGTGCCACAATGAGAAGAAAATGATGTATGATATAGGTATATGGTTTAATAACATGTAATCATTAAAAAATATTTAAAATATGCATTTCAATGGAGAAATGCTTATGATTATAATGCTAATTGGAAAACTCACAGTGCATACATACACAATTTTGTATATAAAAACAATACATACACAATTTTGTACATAAAAACATATAGTGTATTATACTCACATACCCAGTTTGGGGATATTCAATTTTATGTATATTTTCTATTTCCTTCCCATTCCCATCCACATCCACACAGTGTGGTTTCACATTTCTTTAGTTTTATGTATTTTCTAATTTTTCTAAAATGAAAATGCATTATGTAATCAGAAAAATAAAACAATAAACATAATATTTTTAAAGAGCCGCTTCCTTGTAGTGGCTCTACTGATGATAATTATGCATTTAAATTATTCAAATAAGCTTACGAGAGATTCTGCTTTACTTTCTTATCTCATAGTTATAAATATTTTGTAACTTTAAACTTAGCTTTTTCCTCTAAATACAGTTTATGTGGGACTTAAGGACTGGTATTTTTTAAGATCCCCAAATAATACTTTTTGAAGGAACTTGAGGCTAAGATCACAAATCCAATTTATGAAATCACTCAGCAACAACTGGAAAATATTTTCAATGACTTGGAAAATCGGATTAGATGATGAATCATGGAAGATGGTTTTAATCTTGAACTGAGGCATGTGAATTCTACTATATGAAAACATTGAAGATGATATTTCTATACATGTCAGAATACCAAAGATCATTGTTAGCCAAGGACTTCATAAACAACATATAGTCATCTGGAAAATTAAGGAGAATATGGACATACAGGAAATAAATGGGAAAACCTCTAAGTCAGTGCCTCTTAAACTTTAGTGTCAATTCAAATCCTCTGGGGAAATTTGTTAAAATGCAGATTCTGACCCAGAAGGTTTAGTGGTTAGAGTCTGAGATTCTGTATTTCTAAGACTTCCAGATGCTGCTGCTGTCTGTGGGCCACATGTTGAACAACAAGGCTATAAGTCTCCTTTAAGCCTTCAAGATGGGGATTGGAGTGCCTGAATGGCTCAGTCAGTTAAGCATCAGACTCTGGGTTTCAGCTCAGGTCATGATCTCACAGTTTGTGGGATTAAGGCCCACATCAGGCTCTGCATTTACAGCATGGAGCCTGTTGGGGATTGTCTTTCTCTCTCCACCCCCTTCCCCACTTGTGTTCTCTCTCTCTCTCTCTCTCTCAAAATAAATAAATATATTTTTTTAAAAAAAAAGCAAGGCATGATATCCTCAATCTCAAAAGACATTACACTCCACCTAAAGTTGTTCTCATCAAAATTGAAACACTTTCTAAGTGACTTTCCTGTCTTCAGTATCACTCCTTCTCATTCTGATTATTCAGTTTCCAAGGTAATCTTCAAAAATGCAAGTCAGTTTCACCACTACTATACTTGGATGGTACCTCATTGCCCATCATGTCTCTAACCCAAATGCTTACAGGGGCTGGGCACATAATGTGAATGAGGTAAAACAAAGGTGGGAGGGGAGGTAGTAATGAGGAATGGTAGGGACTGTGGCAAACTGGAGTGCATATGCCTTCTCTAAAGGAAATAGCTATTTACAGGGCTCCAGCCAAGTGTTGTTATGTCTATATGAAAAGGTGAGCCTGATATTACCATATCTCCCAGTTTTTTTAGAAGGAGAAATCTGGATTGCTTTTTTCATAAAAACATAACCATTTTAAGATTGACAAAATTAATTAATTTGATGACCCAAACTACCTAGAATCTCTGAGCATGAGGTTCAGATCTCAGTAGTTTTTCAAAGCCCAGGTGTTTCTAGTATGCATGAACTACAAAGGGTCTGAACTAAACCAAGCTTTGAAGAAACAGAAGAGGATTAATAGCCTACCACAGTGGTATGAGAATTACTTTAAACTGAAAACATCTAAACAATCTGCAGTCACAGAAAGAAATATTACCTAAACTTAAGCAAAGTCTCCTGAAAATATCACTACCATTGACTCTCTTCCCAGAGAATTTCCTAATTGAAAGAAGACTGACTCTTAGTACGAGGAAGTATAAATTCAGCTGCCATAAACTCTCCCACTGGGAAACTTCCAGCCAGGAAGAATACAAACTGCCCATTTCATTTACATCAAAAAGCCCAACAGAACCTTCCATACCCTTCCACTGGGGCCCTCAGCCCCCACCCCCTTTTTGTTAAATTGATATACATAAACCTGAACTTCTGGCTATTCCACAAATTTTCCATTACTGTGACCTCCCATGCATATATGAAAATAAACCTTGTCTTTACTCCTGTTAATCTATTGTCAATTAATTTGTAGGCACCAATCAATGCACACAAATTGGAAAAGTTTTCCTCCCAAGAGAAGTTCAAGTTCATTCCTGAAGGCAGTTCTTATATGAACATTATTTCTGATGTATAGGAGAAGGAATGATTATACCTCCTCAAAAGAGATAATAAGGAGGTATTTATTTATATACTATGTTAACACATCCTAAAAACAACTGTGAGCTCCGAAGTTTGAATTCAAGCCTTGGGGAATCAAATTCATATATGAGAAAATCTAGGAGTATGTAAGGCTCTTAACCAAAAGGTGGTTTATAATCATCAAGGTCTGCTATTTCTTTATCTGCGACATATGTAAAAGGAAAATATCTTTCTTATTTGGTAAACAAAGTATAATGATTTAATACAATTTACTCATAGTCAAAGATTATAATAAAAATTCCTTTTGTTCAATTATTTCAACACATTCTGAATAAGGTATCATATTTATTAAGAGATAGGGAGTTTTCCAAATTCCTATTTGAATATATTCCAGTAAGAAATGATAGAGGCATTTTCAAAATTTATTTAGAAAGAACTTACTGTGTAGACTAACAAGCAATACAGAACAGCTTCCTGCTGTTCAATTTAGCTGTGGGGAGCAGAAACACCTACTTTCCCTGTGTTACCAGATTATTTATGAATTTCACTAATAAATCCCCAGCTTGAGGCCTTATTTATACATTAAACCTCCTTTGAAAGAAACATTTCCCCCTTCCTTTCCTCATACCCATACCCAAACAAAACTCCAAAATATAATATGCCGGTTCCTGCTTAAGGTCATATAAAATTGGAATTCTTCCCTAAGAACAAGGAATGAGATGGTTGAAAAAGGACACATGAAAACTATTTGAACATTTACACCATTCATGGGGAAAGAAAAACATTTTTGAGCCACTACTAAAATGTGGGTGCTTTCACAAATATTTTTTTAATATGAAATTTATTGTCAAATTGGTTTCCATACAACACCCAGTGCTTATCCCAACAGGTGCCTTCTTCAATACCCATCACCCACCCTTCCCTCCCTCCCATCCCCCATCAACTCTCAGTTTGTTCTCAGTTTTTAAGAGTCTTTTATGCTTTGGCTCCCTCCTTATCTTTTTTTTTCTTCTTCCCCTTCCCACAAATATTTTCTAATTGAGTTTTCACACCTCCTCATTATAGGTGAGGAAGGTAAGGCTAAAAGACATCAAATGCCCCCAAAGTTACACAGTAAGTGACAGCAGAGATTTGAACCATTTTTAAAATGTGGACATAACCCATTATAACATTATAATCTATTTTTAGAAAACTTGTTCATCCAGGTAGGAAGAGGGTCAGTCAGTCCAAGGTTGCTAAGGGAAGTATCTAACCGGCAAATGTTGGTAGGTCCTTGCAGAACACTTAACACCGTAAATAAGACTAATTACACAGGGCCCTGAGTTTAGAAGAGCCCCATGCTTGGTTTAATGCTCTGCTGTTGCTGTATTGAAATCTCAGCAATTTATTAAGAAAGGCCTCTACATTTTCACTTTACGGTGGGCCCTACATATTCTGTAGTTGGTCCTTTTTCTAAAGGCCAACAAAGTGAGAAGAAAGTTTACAGATATGAGAACTTTCCTTGAGGAACCAAAAGGTGGTTGGGTCCCAGTGTCAGGAGCATATGTCTTAGAATAGAATAAAGTTAGACACCCTGGCAGGAGATATGCCAGGGGACAACTTTCTCGGTTTGACGCTTTCTTTCTGCACCTACTTGGTCAGTGCTTGTCAACGTACCATTTTTGGGACAGAAAATAGTGGCTCCAGTCCAGTTCCCTCAATACAAGAGGGAAGAAATAACATCAAGATGACACTGGAATCTGACCAGGTAGATGGTTACTATATGAGAGATAATCAAACTGATCTGTTTCTTAGTGAGCCCTCTCTAATTCTCACTAAGTGAAAGGGATAGAACTTAACCCTGGGAAATGGGTCTTGAAACAAAGCAGAATTGAAAGTCCAATCAGTGGGAGGTCCTTCAAGGGGTCCCCTTCTTTGTATGTGTCTGGGGTAGAGGGGAAAACCAGGAATGGTTGAACCCTAATTGAAACAACAGAAGCTCTCTGCACTCAACTCAAGGGCACCCAGCCCCGCCCCCCCAACTCATCTAGAAGGGGTCAAGTTATACCACTAGCTTTCACTGCCTTACCAGTTAGACCACTAGGTTAGACCACTAGCCTTCCATGCCTTACCAGTCAAAAATTGCTGATATCCCAAGGGAATATTAACTAGAGAAAAATAACATCTGATGAACACACACAACACACTAAAATACCTGAATCAGAGGAAGTAGAATTAAGGCACTGGGCAGATCAAACATTTAATATATGAATAAAGTATATCTTAAGATATAAAGAAGAACATTAGATAAATGAAGCAGGACAAAACAATTACAAAGATGAATCAGTGTGAGGCAACGGCATGAAAAATGGAATCGCTGAAGTGAAGAACTTGGCAACAGGGCTGAATAACAGAAGAAGTTCAGTAAAAGTACCCATGAGCTAGAAGGTCAGGCATTAAGAAGGGATAAAGAAATAGGAGCCAATTAAAGTGAAAGATAGAAGTAGAACATTACTATCTATATGAAAGAACTTGTCAAAGTCCTGTAAGAACTGAGGTTATAGGTCAACAAATACTTTCTCCAGACTGTGAGATTTTCCTCAGGGCTGTGAGGAACCATGTATTACAGGGAATATAACTCCAAGTATGTCTAAATTTTGTGAATAAACCACTTTTGTTTTAAAGGAGGCGACAATTCTGTGAAATTCAGGTCATCTCTTCGGCTTAGCATTTAGGGATTTTGATAGAATTTTCACTGAAACAAACTTAAGAGTTTGACACCCAGAGAATAAACTGCTGTTTAGCCTTAACAGCAACAAAAAATAATAATAATTTCCTAAACAGATAAACCAATTGCGGAAAAACTTTAAAGAACTTTAAAAAATCATCCCCCTTAATAGTCTTCTGTAATTGAATCTTTTATCGATCAGGCAAATATTCAAACCAAACACATGGGATACCTATGTATACTGCAGTGTTCAGAGAGAAGCCATAAATAAACAAACAAAAGCATCATGATCTCTCTGAGACTTCAGTCCAGATAAATGCAGTCTACTTCTTCCCCTGCCTGTCCCCCCTCCCCATGCTTGCTGCCAATCCCACCCTTCCAAACATGTAAATATTTATTTGGTTTGTCTTCCTTAGTTTCAACCCTTATCTAGTAGTGCTCGCCCATTGTTTTCCAGAGTTTCAAGACTTGCTGTAATCTATAGCTATCAACCACCCAAGATATTAATAATAGAAAGTTCTCTAAGTCTTGATACTGATTAAAGTTTTCACTGTTCCCACTCAATCTACTACAAATGAACTTTTGTTTCCTTACAGATTAAAATGGGGCACGTGTAAAGAACTTTGGAAAGTATTTATAGACCCCACACATACAAATGAATCAATTTCCAAATAACAAGACGCCAGGGGGAGAGGAGCCCCTCTACACAGCCGGCCACTCTGCTCATCTTGCTTTCAGTATTTCATGATTCCATTTTGCACATTCCACATACCTACAAGTGGTTGACTGGCCAGTAGCCATTACTTTTTTACAAAAAGAAGAAATGTGAAACAAGTCAAGGAAATGGGGAAATATAAGTGGGAACAGCAAGAAACTATGCCTGGAAATCATAAAAGTAATAGCATAATGAGACTTCATGTAGGGAAAAGATTTTTTTAGAAAGCTAGAAGAATGTAGTTTAAGAGTTTGGTCCTTGGAGTTAGACAAAACCTGGAATCAAATTTCAGCTCTGCCACTGACAAGATATATTACATTGGTCAAGTTACTTTGCATCTCCAAGCCTCTGTTTTTTGTTTGTTTTGATCTCTAAAACAATACCTACCCCTTATGGGTTTGTGATCATTTATATAACGTATCTCTTGAATACAGTGTCTGATACATACTAACTATTCAAAAGAAGATAGTTATTATTGTTGTAGAGGCTGTTTTGTTGGTTATTACTCTAGAAGCCCAGTCAGTAGGCAGTGGTATTAGCTAATGCTATCAGAATCTTTTCTGTGTAAATAGTGATTACTCAGAGAGAGTTTTGGTATTTCTCTATATTACCTACAGAAGTGTATTCAAAAGAAGTCCATGCATTTTTAAATTATTTTTTAATGTGTCTCTTACCTTTGCTTTTATTATCAATTCCTCATGCTTACAGATTAGTTCCTCATTATCTGAAAGTGATGAGCCCAGACTTTGTTCCTGTAAATCTTTTATGGTTTTCTGAAACCAACAAGTAACCTAGGTAAGAAGCAACAAAGAGAAACCAAAGTTCAAGTGATTAGAAAAGGCAAGTAGAAATTCAGAAGTATTTTCTTAATTTTTCAAAACTTAAGCTATTTCAGTCTCTTTTTACATAAGCTCATTTCACATGTTAAATTCATATGAGTGGGTTTTTATTTTTTCTTCATTTCAATCTCTACATAAGAGAAAAAAATAGGGCAATTCCTGAAAAGCATGAAAATGATATATCAGTTCAGTAGATTACACGGAATAAAGAAAATAATTCAAAAATCTGCTAACAACAAAATAGGTTCCTGCAGTCTATAAATCATGCATTCTTTTAGGATATAAATCTTTTCTGGATAAGAATATGAATGTGAGTATAGTTATTACATAAACTCACATGAAGCTATTAAACAGCATATGTAGAATTATATTTCCACTCTAAAAAGACAATGCAAAAATACTTAGTTTGTTGCAATTGCTGAAAATCTGTATTCAGAAAATGGAGAAGTTTTTAAAATTCTGTTGATATAATAAATAGCTAAGGGCATGACTCACATTCATTTAGACTTGATTTATAATACATGCTTTACACAGGGTTGAAACAACAAATAGCAAAAGACTTGAAAGAAGCTGCACATTTTTAAATGGTGACATAAGTGGACATAGGACTGCTGATATGGAGACCCTAGATGCAGATTCCTTATTCCAGTTAAATCAAAGAGGATTTCACTCTCAAATCCTACGCAGTATTATCTTCATGATCACATCACAGCTACTGATCCCTAATAGCCCACACACAACATGCTAGACAGTTTGCTACTTGCTTTTTGGGCCTCATTTCTATTTCTCTCCACAACTCTCTAACAAGTACGATATCATCACTGTAGTGGTGAGGAGAGGTGAAGCAGCTTATCCAGGGCCATACAGTAAGAGGCAGAACCAGGATTTGCCTGCAAACCTACATTAATCCAAAGTTCATTCTCTTTCCATTGTGCCCTGCTGCCATCTTAGATCACCTAAAGTCTTACAGCCCTGGTCATTAGGGAGAATTACTTCAAACCTGAAAAATGAATCCTGGCACCCCATTCAGAATGGTGGGCAGTGCTCAAACATTATACTATGTCTTTTTACAGACTAGGTTGTCTTATCCGCAACAGCCTCGGGATTTTCTGAACTCCTATAACATGGAGAAGTGCATGAACCAGGTGGTCAAAGAGAAAGCTAGGTTAGTCCTGAAGCTCTCCACATAATAAATGTACCCCCTACACACACACACACACACACACACACACACACACACAACGCAAAAATCAAGTTAGGAGTTATCTAGAATAGAACATTCCATTATCAATACAGGGCTGATATCACAAAGCTGGTTATGAGATAAAATGGTTTATACCAACACTTAGCATTTTTCAGCATGGAATAAGCAGTACAACTGGGGGCAAGAGGGTTTCTCCAGGTTTCCACTAACTGGAAATCTTTGCTAACTGGCATTTTAAGATAACAACCGTGCAGTTAAAAAGTAATAGTAACCCTACAGCAATTTTCATGTGAAGTGCACCTCATTTTTTTCAGAATATTTGGTAAGCTGTGCATAATGTGCACATTAGATAACCTCCATATCTAAATATAGTATTAGTGTATTCACAATTATTTGAAGATAATCTATATTTCTATTAACCCAATTAGAACTAGATGATATGTACAGTATGCATATTAGAACCCACAGAGAGTATTTTATCAAGTGCTATACAATTTGTTCATTAATGGGGCACCTACGTGGCTCAGTCAGTTGAGCATCTGGCTTCCACTCAGGTCATGATCTCGCGGTCCGTGAGTTTGAGCCCCGCATCGGGTTCGGTGCCAAAAGCTCAGAGCCTGGAGCCTGCTTCACATTCTGTGTCTCCCTCTCTCTCTCTGCCCCTTCCCCACTTGCATGTGTGCTCGCTCTCTCTCTCTCTCTCTCCCTCAAAAATAAACATTAAATTTTTAAAAAATTTTTCATTAATTTATTTTTATTAAAATAATTTCTCACAGACTGTTAAAAACTGAGAACAAACTGAGGGTTGATGGGGGGTGGGAGGGAGGGCAGGGTGGGAGGGAGGGCAGGGTGGGTGATGGGTATTGAGGAGGGCACCTTTTGGGATGAGCACTGGGTGTTGTATGGAAACCAATTTGACAGTAAATTTCATATATTAAAAAAAAATAAATAAATAAAAAAAAAAAAACAAAAAAAACAAAATGCAACATACAGATGGCCAACAAACACATGAAATGATGCTCAACATCACTAATCATCAGGGAAATATAAATCAAAACTACAATGAAATATCAACTCACTCCTGTCAGAATGACTAAACTCAACTACACAAGGAACAACAGGTGTTTGTGAGGATACAGAGAAAGAGGAACACTTTTTCACTGCTTGTGGGAATGGAAACTGGTGCAGCTTGTCTGGAAAACAGCATGGGCATTCCTCAAAATGCTAAAAATATAACTATCTTATGATTGATCAATTGAACTGCTAGGTATTTACCCAAAGGATACAAAAATACTAATTTAAAGGGGATTGCAACTCTATGTTTGTAGCAGCCCTATCAAAAACAGCCCAGCTATGGAAACAGTCCAAGTAAGCATTGACTCATAAATGGGTAAAGTGTATGTGGTATATCTACACACACACACACACACACACACACACACACTCATACTCATACACTGGAATGTTTCTCGGCCCTGAAAGGAATGACATTTGCTATTTGTAATGATATGGATGGAGTTAGAGAGTATTATGCTAATTGAAACAAGTGAGGGAAAGACAAATATATGATTTAATTCATATGTAGAATTTAAGAAACTTCAAATGGGAAATGGGACAAAGAAGAGAGAAGAGCTACACCAAGAAATAAACGTTTTTCAATGTTTTAAAATTTATGTTGAGATAGAATGGGGGGAGGAGCAGAGGAAGCGGGAAGGAGAATCCCAAGCAGTCTCTTTGCTGTCAGTGCAGAAACCAAAATGGGGCTTGATCTCAGGATCCATGAAATCAAGACATGAACCCAAATCAAGAGTCTTAGGCTTAACCCATGGAACATATAAACCCAACAAAACAGATTCTTACCTATACAAAACAAACTCATGGTTACCAGAGGGAACGTGGGAGGAGGTTTGGGGAAGTAGGTGATGGGGTTGCAGGGCCGTACTCATAATGAGCACTGGGTGTTGTATGGAAATGTTGAATCACTATATTTTACACCTGAAAGTAATACTACATTGAATGTTTACTATCTGGAATATGAATAAAATCTCAAATGATGTAAAAAAAAAATAATAATAATAATTTCTCACAAAAGATGCAGTAAGCCCATATAAATACACAACTAGAGGAATGATTTAAAGGCTTCATCAAAGAAAAATGGATCATGAATATAACTAACTTAAAGAGAGCATTTATCTTATTAAATACTGGAAGTGAATTTTATTTATTCTTAGCCAATGTGGGAGGAACTCAGAAATTTCAAGAATGCTTTAATAGGGAAAGTTAATATAGAATCTGAGTGAATAAAAAATAGGTACAAACAGGTGTTTGCTAATCTCTAAAAACAGGTGAGAACCCTGAACTCTCAGATAATCCTACTCAATTTTGTGAGTCAAAGTCTTGTCATCTAGCACATGCCATCAGTGATGAAAGGAAGGAGTGAGTTGTTTTGATTTTTAAAAGGTATCTACTGACCTCATCCCCTAGATTTGGCAAATACTATTTCAACACCCAAAGGATACTATTCCTGTATGGCAATATTATTCCCTATAGGCGAATGCAGTTTAAGATCTAAGTTGGTATTCTGTGCATTCTGATCACATACCTTCCTGATAAAGCATGCTGACTCTCTAGATCTACACATTTTTACTACCAAATGCACCCTGGGAAGAAACATAAAAACAAGTTGGTATAAAACTCAGAAATAGTTCATCGTAGGGGTGTTACATCTCATCATGAGGCATCACACACATGAGCAGCCTCTTAGATCAGATTTACTGTGCGGTAGTGTGGGATGCACACGGAATAGGCTCTCAGAGTCCTTCCGATGTAAAATCAGGACACCTAAATTACTGAGAGTATGTCAACCATAATACTCTGCCACCTAATAAATCAGTCATTGCATCTCACAAGTAGCTAGTGCAGACAGCTGCATAGATATTCCAAGAGCACTTTTTATAAGCGTTTAAATTATATCAGCTGCTGTCCAAAAGCCTGAGTGAGAAGTACAGTAAATGATGCATCAGAACATTCTGTAGAACATGGTCCTTGCAAGAGGATGAAAACATGAGCCAAGAGTTTAGGGGATATAGATAGGAAGGAAGAAATAAACTGTTCAGAGTATGCAGTGGAAATCAGTTCTGGGCAGTGATGGATTAAGGGAGAAATGGCAACATTTTTCCTCTCTCTTCTCAGTTCCTACCTTCCAGCTTAATCTCAGTAATGTGTTCATAATCATCCTACCAATTTTATATGACATTCTAGGTACTCAGTGCCCAGTGGAGGTAAAAACTAACATAGAGAAGGAGTAGAGATCTTTTTTGGGGAGGGAAGGGGAACACCTATCAGGGAGTGAAGGGACATAGAAAGAGAAGGGAAGTCAGCAGATTCAAAGAAGGAGCGATCAGGGGTGTTCAATGAGAACCAAGAGCTGCCTTGGAAGTTAGGGATGAGTGCCAGGAAAATGCACTCAAATGCTGTATGTAGACCTGCACCATCCTATATGGTAGCCACTGACCACAAATGGCTATTGAGTACTTGGATTGTGCCAAGCCCAAACTGAGATGTGCTCTGAGTATAAAATACACAGCAAATGTCATAGACTTTGTATACAAAATAATAAAAATACCTTGCTAAGAAGTTTAGAATTGATTAAATATTGAATTACTACTTTAGATTTGTTAGCTTAAACAACATGTATAATTGCTTTTCACTTTTTATGTGACTCCTTACGTTTTTAATGTGGCTACTAGAAAATTTGAAATCACTTATATGACTTGAATTGTATCTTTACTGAATGGTTCCACTATTCAAGGATATTCAGACTATCCATGTTGGTTAATTGTAGATCTAAGGACTGAGTTTTTTTAATGTTTATTTATTTTTGAGAGAAAGATAAAGCACGAGCAGGGGAGGGGAAGAGAGAGAGGGAGACACAGAATCGGAAGCAGGCTCCAGGCTCTGAGATGTCAGCACAGAGCCCGACACGGGGCTCAAACTCACATACTGTAAGATCATGACCTAACCTGAAGTCGGACGCTTAACTGACTAAGCCACCCAAGTGCTCCAGGACTGAGTTTTAATTAAAGGCAATTTAAAAGAGTAGAGACAGAAGAACGTTGAAATGATATCTCAGTTGGTAAGCATTTATGGACCACTGAGTGGAGGCTAAGGAAGTAGAGTTAATGACACTTCCAAAGAAGCTTATTGCTTCAGTAAAGGAGGGATGTAATGACAGCTTTAAGGAAGGAGAGGCAATCAAAGGGGCTTCCCTGCACTTTTTTTCTTTATTTGATTAGACGAGACTCAAGCATTTTTTGAGACTCAAACGCAGCAACTGAAGATGCATGAAGGAGAGTTGAGGGGAAAGGCGGGAAGAGAGCACTAACTGGGCAAAGAAGGGCTAGCTTGTTGGACAACCCATCCCCACCTCAACACCCTGTTGGGAAGTGAAAATGAAAGTAAAAGATATGAACCCAACCTTTGAAGAAAGGGGGCAGGGACTACTCTAGCCAGGTTACAAGTTACCTCATCCAATCTTTACATCCCTCCTCTATGGAGAGATTTGCTTTTCAGCAGATGAGGAAACACACCCAGGAGGTGTGTTGCAAGGTTAAACAACTTCACACAACCAGTAAGAGGAAAGTTCCACAGGTAGAGTCAGAAATGTCATGATCAGAATTCATACTTTCTTGTCTAATGTTTTTCTTCTCACTGCAGAACCAAAGGATTCCAGAGGAAAGAAATGGTTCTTATAGGCTATGTTTATGAACATTCTTAAGATAAAAAACCAAAACACAACACCATAGTTATAAAATCTAATTCTAACATGGAAATAGGTTCTATATACCACCACGGGGAATCAATGGAAATATTGCATTAGAGAGAACAGATGTGTGGGTCAGGCCCATCAGGAACAGTGCTTGAGAGGAAGAGGCCAGCTGTGAGTAGAGGCGACAGCAAGGGCAAACAGAATTCCAAAGACAGGAGTAAAACATGGGAGCACAAGTGATAGAAAATGCTGACAGTCAAGAATAAAACACTCAGGTGGCACGAAGGTGAACCGCTGCTGCAGCCCAAAGCGATGCATCAGACCGCCAAAAACTACCAGTCTCTTTTTCTGCAATTTGTTCTACAATCCGAGATCAGATCTTATTTTTTGATCTTTGTTTAAAACTATGCTGGAGGAGGCGAGCTAGCAATAAGCAATTCAAACCACCTTAATAGAAATGCTTAAGGGAAGATGAAAATCTCTTCAAATTACTTTCATTTTCTTTTCCATGTGCAGAACAATTCTTGACAAATAACCGGTTACTACTAGAGACAAAAACTGATAAAGGAGAGGAAAAGGCATCAGTTATTTATCTTCTTTAACCAAGGAATTTTTGATAATCTCTCTTCCAATTATCAAAAATGCACACATATATAAAGCTGTTTTCAATCATAGTGGATGGCCACAGGTGACAGTTTTAATGTCTACTTTGTTTTTGAAGGCATGCTAGTATTATAACAACTATTTTATCTCCCATAAGGTTTTTTTTTTCTTTTTTACAGTAGGGAAACCAGTAGTCATTATTTTGTACTATGCAATATGGTCAAATGTGCTCTGTATTTGACTAGGCAATAACCAAACTTCAAATATCCATTTGCTCCATTGGGTGATAATGTATACTAGGGAAAGAGGCACTAAAGCCATGTTGCTAATTTTTGTACCTGAGGACTTGGGAACAGGGGAAGAAAGAAGAATTACTCCCAAAAACATGGATTGGGTTTCTTTTTAGATGCATTCTGGGACTAACTATTGGCTTATGATTATTTGGCTTTCATCTCCAGAGATTCTGGGAGGATAAAGTTCACAATGTTTCTTTTGTGGAATCTGGAAGCCCTCCATGAATTACTGAAGTCAACTGGAAGGTATTAGTATCTCCTCAACAAATTATGGAATCCCAGTATCCTCTACTGTGGGTAGTAGGAAAGCTAAAAGGTGTTGTTTGTCATGAAGCAAATTTGTTACTTTATAAACAGCTTCGGAGATAATCTATCTCCCTGTCTGGAGTCACAATTTTATGTATTTAATTATTCTGATTTGTGTGGACGTAACATTTTTCTTCTCACATCTATACAGAAGAAAAATGGCACTAAGGACTTCCTCCCTTCCCTTCCCAAGACTGGCCTCAACTCTTGTTTGTGTTTATGTAGGCTCTTTACTTTCAACTCCTTAATGACAGAAAGCCATTTAGTCCAGTGGATAAAATCAGTACAGTGGAAACCTCTGGGCCTAAATTTTATTTCTAGCATTACCTCTGATTCATTGGGGCAAACCCTCCCAGCAGTAGAAGAAAGTCTTTATTTCAAGAAAGGAAACAGAGACTAGCCTAGTGTCCCAGCAACATGCATTACTGCCAAAAATATCTAAGGCACAGTTTTCCCAATATAACTTAGGGTTCTACCATAAGTGACCTGGAGTTAATTATATTCCCTGTGTGTGTGTGAGAAAGAGAGAGAGACAGAGACAGAGACAGAGACATAGAGAGACATACAGAGACAGAGATAGAGAGACAGAGACAGAGAGACAAAGAACAGACATGATAGGGCTACTTAGGAGTGGGACCAAAGTTTGATATTCTCACATTACCATCCCCATTTCTAAGCCACACAGACAAATAGATTTGACACTGAAGCTTTGGCCTACATTCTTGGTTGTTGGAAAAACTGAAAGTCAGAAACTCTCATATTGACAGGATAACTGCTCAATTTTAAGAGATGTTGTCATTCTTTCAAAATGTGCTGTTTATCTTATTTGCTTATAAATCTTCCTATAAAAATCATTAAAATTAATCATACCCTTTACTTGTCTTTGGGGACCATGAGAATGAGGGTAGAGGAAAGAATGAGT
The DNA here is from genome assembly GCF_018350215.1 of Panthera leo. NCBI lineage: Eukaryota > Metazoa > Chordata > Mammalia > Carnivora > Felidae > Panthera > Panthera leo. Next base: position 166,028,119 of record NC_056686.1, read on the forward strand.
CCCACTTCTTGGCCAGCTTGGGGTGGTAGCAGTGCTGAGAGAAGGAAAGCCAACAATCTTCAGCACCAGGGGCAGGGAAGAAAAAGAGATTGGGGTGGTAGAAGGAGATCACAGGCAGCCATGGGGCTGAGCAGACAGCTCAAGTAGCAGCAGCGAACTCTCACACAATGGAAGGGTCTGAGGGTCAGGGATCAATGCGGAGCCTTTCCCATCGAGCACCCATATCAAACAGCTTTATCACCGGTCCTACCACTGCAGAGAGTGCCATTTAGTCACAGCGTGTGTCCCCCAATCCTCTTAGTGACTATTTAGGGGCTTAAATAATTGTGCCTAATTAAAATGTTGTTAAGCCAATTGAACAGTATTTAGAAATGACAAAGCTTAATGATTACATAATCAACCATAAGAAGAATAAATGAGCTAAAAAAATAGCTAAAGGGTAAAAAAGTTAGAGAAAAAAATTAATTTTAATTAAAAATTTTTTGTAATGTTTATTTATTTTTGAGAGAGAGAGAGAGAGAGAGAGAGAGAGAGAATGAACAGAAAAGGGGCAGAGACAGAGGGAGACACAGAATCCAAAGCAGGCTCCAGGCTCTGACCTATCAGCATAGAGACCAATGCGGGGCTTGAACTCATGAGCTGTTAGATCATGACCTGAGCCAAAGTTGGACCGACTGAGCCACCCAGGCACCCTGAAAAAATTAATTTTAAACTTACAAATAAAGTTGGCTTTCTGAAGAAACTACACTCACTACCAAGCCATGAAGTGGCATTTATTTTCCCTCCATATCATAATATTTTGGAAAGCTAAGATTACCTAGTAATTTAGAGAACTGGTGTGGGATCTGGCCAACATGTAAGATTTTATGTGCAGACATTATCCAGTAAAGCTGAGAAAGTGACCACCAATATATATAATGATATGGTGAACATCTGAACATTTATTGAGCACTTACCTTATGTTAAGCTGTGCTCTACACATTTTTACATATATAATGTCATTTTTTATAGAAAATCTATAAAAATGTATAAATACTATTATTATCCTCATTTTCAGAAAAGGAAACTGAAGTGTAGAAGTAACTAGTAAATGTCAAAGCTAGAATTGATATCCATGCTATCTGCACCAGAGTCCTTCTGTCATGGCCTGTGACATGCAGTGTCTTTGAAAGCAATACCGGTTAGCATGCATTCTTATTAGGAGGGGTTGCTATTGCTGTAAAATCATATGCTTCTCCTGTACTGTAAGATACTTTGCATTTACTGCTGGCATGTCTTAGAGTAAATTCTAGAGCTAGTCTATGTGTTAAAATAAAACTCTGATGGGGGCGCCTGGGTGGCTTAGTTGGTTAAGCGTCTGACTTTGGCTCAGGTCACAGTCTCATGGTTTTTGAGTTCCAGCCCCACATTGGGCTCTGTGCTGACAGCTCAGAGCCTGGACCCTGCTTCAGATTCTGTGTCTCCCTCTCTCTCTGTCTCCCTCACTTACTCTCTGTCTCTCTGTCTCAGAAATAAATACACACTAAAAAAAATTTTTTTTTAAATAAAACTCTGATAAATTTTAATCTATGAGTGGCTAGAAAGTCATGTATGTCTGTTAATGGGCTGAGCTATTAGATATCAGTATCTCCAAGATAATTCAATCCTTATTTTGATTTTATGCCAGCCAGTGTTAGAAAGCTGCATTCAAACAGAGACTTTTTTAAAAAACACACTAACCTAGGCACTTTTATGTTATCTCATGTTAATTTAATCTGGTCAACCGTTCAAGCTCTAAGTCCTGTTTACAACATAGGATCATATAAAGGAGAATACACTTGTATGTGTGTAAGTGTATATGCTCACACCCACACAAAAGCTTTATAGCTTCCCACCAGGTACAAGGCTGATGCCCTGAGGCTGTGCTTATATGTGCCATCTTTGATGCCATTTTAATTGCCTATTGATGAAGAATATGATTACATATGGCTACATGATTATGATATACATGGTACTGAAATTATAAAACCTTCCAAATGTGAATTCTGTTACCGGTTTTTCCTCCTGCAAAGAATTGTATCTTATAAGTATGTGTGATCTGGGTAGTAAAAAGAGATTATATGCCCTTATGTTTTACTTAATTCTTTTAGATGTCCTTGACACTGTCTTATACAAAGAGATCATGAATAACTTAGTTTTAATTTATTTGTTTGTCTCACTTATGCCTGATTGGAGCAATTGAGAAAAATTACATTCATAAATCTTCTTGCCAAGATAATTAATTATGCACGAAATATTCCAAGCTGCTTCTGATTTTCATTAATGAAGCAGATTATCTGCAAAATAAAATGCTGCTGGAGTTAGGAAGAAAGGTCAGCCAGCCGCTCATCTTTAAGTGCAAAACAAATGCACATTTTTATATCTGAAAAACAATGATAACGAGAGAACATGCTATGATTATGTTTATCAGACCATCACATCCCAATTAAGATGGAAAAGTATGTGGTTTTCATTTGCTATTTTCCTGTGACTGATACAAACCCTATATCACCACCCTTCTGGTCGGCTAACTTCTTTTCCAAAGGAGAGTTAGCTGAACTACATAGTTCACGGCATTAGGCCATAAGCACTTAGAAACAGAGAAGCACGAAATGTACCTTTTAAACGGCCCTTATGAGAGAAGACGCATCAGATATTCAGACATCTACATTATTATTCATCAGTAATCTTTGCTCTAATTCCCCCCTTAATCTTCCTTTTTCTTAAGTAGTTAAAATGATTGACAAAGCTGGAATTTTATTAATGTAAGATTTAACAGCTCTTATGTTCCCTTAAAATAAGTACAGACCTGACAAAAAAATCTTTATCTTCCAATGAAGCATGTGCCTCTGTAAAAACTCATGGTTCAACAATGTTCTAGGATTATCAGGTAGATTATCCAGGAACATGATAATTATAGAGCCCAATTACTATCTAACAGAGACACACCCAACTCGGTGTTGCTGCCGCCGCCACTGTTCATTCACCATTGCATCAACAAAACTTTAAAAGAGAACAAAAAACTTAAAAACTTAGGTAATATAATTATGCTTGTATCTACCTGGATTTTAAAATACTTCCTTGTTCACATAATTATAAACACACAAAGTATTAATTATTGCTTATAATATTGAGAAACTAGAGAGACTCTACTTCCTCATCAATATGATTTTGCTTTAAATTGTGTAATAGCTTGGGGCACCTGTGTGGCTCAGTTGGTTGAGCGTCTGACTTCAGCTCAGGTCATGATCTCATGGTTCGTAGGTTCAAGCCCCGTGTAAGGCTCTGTGCTGATGGCTCAGAGCCTGGAGCCTGCTATGGATTCTGTTTCCCTCTCCCTCTGCCCCTTCCCTGATTCTGCTCCATCTCTCTCCCAAAAATAAATGTATATTAGAAAGAAAATTTTAATTAAAAACAAGAAAATTTAAATTGTGTAATATCGTGACAGACGGTAACTACACTTATCCTGGTAAGCATGAGCATTGAATAATATATATAATTGTCAAAACACTGTTGTACAGCTGAGACTAATATAATACTATATGTCATCTCTACTTCAGTGAAAAAAATTATGCTACATTCAAACAGTGAAATACTATATTAAAATTATTTATTGTACTTTTGACACAAGAATATACCTATGACTTGTTCAATTTAATTTAAAAATGAGGTAATAAAATTTCATATATTGAAAAAAAATAAATAAAAATGAGGTAATAATACAGCATGTATAGGTTAATTCCATTAGTTTTTATTTGTTTGGTTAGGTGTTCCTTTAATAAATGTGTGTGTGCCTGTGATTGTGCCTCATGCTTTTATAAAGGTCTGGAAGGTCATAGTATGCCAAATGCTAATAGAAATTATCTGTGTGGATAGTGATCTCATCTACAATTTTAAATTTGATTATTAAATCATAAGCAGAAAACAATACAACTATCTTTTTGTTTTACTACTAATTGAATGCCCATTGAGCAAGAATGGCTGTTGAAATTATAAAAGTGAGTTTTATTTGATGACACCTTTTGAACTCAAGACAAATAATGAAACTAGCTTTTAATGCAAGAATAGTCTTGCTTAAGGGGCATCAGGGTGGCTCAGTCGGTTGAGTGTCCAACTTCTTCTCAGGTAATGAACTCACGGTTTATGGGTTCGAGCCCCATGTCAGGCTCTGGGCTGACAGCTTAGAGCCTGGAGCCTGCTTTGGATTCTGTGTCTCCCTCTCCCTCTGTTTCTCCCCCCACTCACACTCTGTCTCTCTCTCTCTCAAAAATAAAAAAGTAAATATTAAAAAAAGTTTTTTAAAAAGCATAGTCTTTACTTAAGCATGGTGGTGGAGGTGGGTAGGAGTATAGAAATATGCAATATGTCTATCTTTTTCAGACAAGATGACAAAACAATGCTGACACCAATACAGCAATTACTATGTGGCAGTCACTCTTCTAAGCACTTGGCATATAATAACTCTTTTGATGATCCTAACTACACTTTGAAGTAGATACTATTATATCTACATTTGACAGGAAACTGAGTCTGAGGAAGGCTAAATACTTTCTCAGTTACTCAGCTAGTAAGTGGTAGAGCCAGGACTTTAACTGTTTTCAGTTAAAAGTCTGGACCCAGGATCTGTGCTCTTACAAGCAAGCAAGCCCAAAGAAGCACCAGTTACTTTATTAATTACTCCAGCTGTTGTCACTGGTGTTAACAAGAGAAAATATAACATGGGATGTTTTAAGACTGATAAGCCTATGGGTGCCTGGGTGGCTCAGTTGGTTAAGCATCTGACTTTTGGCTCAGGTCATGATCTCACGATTTATGAGTTTGAGCCCCACATCAGGCTCTGCACTCACAGCATGGAAACTGCTTAGGATTCACTGTCTCCCTCTCTCTCTGCCCTTCCCTGACTCATGCTCGCTCTCCCTCTCTCTCTCTCAAAAATAAATAAATATTAAGAAAATTAAAAATAAGAGCCTAAATTTTGTACTTAAGAAAATGACTGTCTTAATTATTGGCCAATTTTATTAAAAATAACATTTATCCATATTATTATTTTAAAATTGAGTTTGGTTGAAGACTGTTAGGAATGGAGTCTAATTGAAAGGCTAGTTCTCTTAACCACAAATTAACATTCTTAAAGCTTTCCCTTACCTAGAGCAGCCTCCAAAAATTAAACAGTATTAAGAGACCTCGACGCATATACCAATAGTAATGACAAACCCAGGGGAAAGATTGTGGACCAGATGTGAAAGAATTCATAGACTGTAAATTTTAATCAGATTTATTAAAGTGCCTCTTAAACTCATATTTATTAAGTGCCTCTTAAAATGCTACTTTGTGCTACATGGGCTTTTTTTATTCTTTTCTTTTCTTTTCTTTTACATCCAAATTAGTTAGCATATAGTGCCACAATGATTTCAGGAGTAGATTCCTTAATGCTCCTTACCCATTTAACCCATCCTCCCTCCCACAACCCCTCCAGTGACCCTCTGTTTGTTCTCCATATTTAAGAGTCTCTTCTGTTTTGTCCCCCTCCCTGTTTTTATATTTTTGTTTCCCTTCCCTTATGTTCATCTGTTTTGTCTCTTAAAGTCCTCATATGAGTGAAGTCATATATTTGTCTTTCTCTGACTAATTTTGCTTAGCATAATACCCTCTAGTTCCATCCACGTAGTTGCAAATGGCAAGATTTCATTCTTTTTGACTGCTGAGTAATACTCCATTGTACATATATATACCACATCTTCTTTATCCATTCATCCATTGATGGACATTTGGGCTCTCTCCATACTTTGGCTATTGTTGATATTGCTTCTATAAACATTGGGGTACATATGTCCCTTCAAAACAGTACACCCGTATCCCTTGGATAAACACCTAGTAGGGCAATTGCTGGGTCATAGGGTAGTTCTAATATTAGTTTTTTGAGGAACCACCATACCATTTTCCAGAGTGGCTGCACCAGTTTGCATTACTACCAGCAGTGCCAAAGGGTTCCCCTTTCTCTACATCTTTGCCAACATATGTTGCTTCCTGAGTTGTTAATGTTAGCCATTCTGACAGGTGTGAGGTGGTATCTCATTGTGGTTTTGATTTGTACTTCCCTGGTGATGAGTGGTGTTGAGCAATTTTTCATGCATTGGTTGGCCACTGGATGTCTTCTTTGGAGAAGTGTGTATTCATGTCTTTTGCCCATTTCTTCCCTGGATGATTTGTTTTTTGGGTGTTGAGTTTGGTAAGTTCTTTATAGATTTTGGATACTAATCCTTTATCTGATATGCCATTTGCAAATATCTTCTCCCATTCTGTCAGTTGCCTTTTAGTTTTGCTGATTGTTTCTTTCGCTGTGCAGAAGCTTTTTATTTTGATAAGGTCCCAATAATTCATTTTTGATTTTGTTTCCCTTCCCTCCAGAGATAGTGTTAAGTAAGAAGTTGCTGCGGCCAAGATCAAAGAGCTTTTTGCCTGCTTTCTCCTTGAGGATTTTGATAGCTTCCTGTCTTACATTTAGGTCTTTCATCCATTTTGAGCTTATTTTTGTGTATGATGTTAGAAAGTGGTCCAGGTTCATTTTTCTGCATGTAGCTGTCCAGTTTTCCCAGCACCACTTGCTGAAGAGACTGTCTATTCCATTGGATATTCTTTCCTGCTTTGTAAAGATTGTTGGCCATACGTTTGTGGGTCCATTTCTGGGTTCTCTATTCTGTTCCATTGATCTGAGTGTCTGTTCTTGTGCCATGTGCTACGTGTTTTACATATGTTGTTTCATTTAACCCTTAGAACAATTCTGTGAATTAATAGTTATTTTTCCCAATTTAAAGATGAAATTCATTAAAACAATAAAATACCACTACACACCTATCAGAATGGCCAAAGTGCGAGACACTGATAACACTGATAATGCTGGTCAGGAGATGAAGCCACAGGAATTTTCATTGCTGGTAGGAATGCAAGATGGTATAGTCCGTTAGGAATATGGTTTGGCAGTTTCTTATAAACATACTCTTACTATGTATGAGTCACCAGCTGTATTCTTTGGTATTTACCCAAATGAATTAAAACTTATGTCCATGCAAAAGTCCGTACATGAATCCTTATAGCAGCTTTATTCATAATCACCAAACCTTGGAAGCAACCAAGATGTCCTTCAGTAGGTGAATGGATAAATAAACCATGGCATATCCAGACAATGGAATGTTATCCAGCCCTAAAAAGAAATGAGCTATCGAGCCATGGAGGAATCTTAAATGTATTATTACGAAGTGTAAACAGTCAATCTGAAAAGGCTACATACTGATTCCAACTATATGACATTCTGGAAAAGGCGAAGCTATGGAGACAGTAAAAAGATCTGTGGTTGCCAAGGACTAGGGTGAAGGTGGAATGAATAGGCAGAACACAAAGGATTCGTAGGGCAGTGAAATTATTCTATTTGCTACCATGATGGATACATGTCATTATACATTTAACCAACCCACAGAACATATTGTACCAAGAGTGAACCATAACATAAACTATGGATTTTGGGTGATAATGATATATCAATGTATATTCACTGATTATAATAAATATACCACTCTGGTGCAGGATGTTGATACTGGGAGAGATTGTACATGTGTGGGAACAGGGGGTACTCTGTATTTTCCCACTCAGTTTTACTGTGAATCTAAAACCTGCTCTAAAAAATAAAGTCTGTTTTGGGGGAATCTTGTGGCTCAGTTGGTTAAGCATCTGATTTCAGCTCAGGTCATGATTTTACTGCTCGTGGGTTCCAGCCCCATATCGGGCTCTGTGCTGACAGCTCAGAGCTTGGACCCTGCTTAGGATTTTGTCTCCTTTTCTCTCTGCCCCTCCCCCTCTCATGCGCTGTCTCTCTCTGTCTCAAAAATAAAATGTTAAAATAATTTTTTTAAATAAAGTCTACTTTTATTTTTTTAGCTTATTTATTGAGAGAGAGAGAGAGAGAGAGAGAGAGAGAGAGAGAGGTGGGGTGAGGCAGAGAAAGAGGGAGAGAATTCCAAGCAGGCTCTGCATTGTCAGCATAGAGACTGATGCAGGGCCCCAACTCACAAACCAGGAGATCATGACCTGAGCCTAAACCAAGATTCGGATGCTTAACCAACTAAGCCACCCAGGCACCCCTAAAGTCTACTTTTAAAAAGCACCTCATCAATAAAAGCATATACTCCTCCTAAAAATGATGAGACGCCAAAAGTTAGAGAACTCACCATGCCAGAAACCTTCTGCAATACCTTACTTTAGTTATTATCAAAACATCTTTTGGGGGTACCTGGGTGGCTCAGTCAGTTAAGCCTCCAATTCTTGATATCAGCTCAGGTCATGATCTCATGATTTGTGGGATATAGCCCCACCTCAGGCTCTGAGCTGACAGCATCGAGCCTACTTAGGATTCTCTCTCTCTCCCTCTCTCTCTGCCCCTTCCCGACTTGTGCACACACTCTCTCTAAATAAATAAATAAAATAAAGTCATTTTGAAAAAAAATATTTCTGATTTCCAGGGATGACAATATTCCTCTTAAGTATGTGTCTGAGTTAAAATGTTCATTTTGAAATTTGTAAGTCCTAGAGGTAGGGCTTTGGGTTATAAACTCAATGCAAAGACATAAGAGGAAGGGTTCTTTAAGGGGACAGGAGATCTGGGAAGGTCTGGTGTCAGGTCAGGATTAGGGAAGAGAAAAGAGGGACAAGGAGAAAGAGTGTGTTATAATAGACTCATTTATGACAGGGAAGTTGGGAACTCCGGAAACATTTGTCTGATAAACAATTTTAAGTTAATTCTTGTCCTGAGCATTAATTTTCCTTTGTTGTGCCAGAATCACCAGTAAAAAGACCATTGCATTGGATAATGAGGATATCAAGGTGGGGTGGGCAAAGAAGTAAACTGGGGAGTGGATGAGGGCTGACAGGCAAAACACAGCAGAAACAAGACAGCAGCTGGCAGTAGTCTATGCCAAAGGGCTAAAAGTGGAGATGAGTTGGAAAGTGTATGGTGACTTGAGGGGGAGGAAATAAAATTCCAGCAGAATGTATGAATGGAGGCCTCTGCATTTGGGTCTCTGCTCTATGCCACCTCCTCAGAGAGGCTTTCTCTGATTAAAAGTAGACCAACCCAAGATAAATTTACTGCTCTATTTTATTTTCTTTATAACACATCATTTTCATTTGTTTATGGTGTATCTTTCTAATCACACTAGAACCATGGTTCTCATCTGGGGGCAATTTTGCCCCCCAAGGGATATTTGGCAATGTCTGGAGACATTTTTTGTCGTCACAATGAGGATATTCTGCGGGCATCTAGTGGGTAGAGGTCAGGAATGCTGTTCAACATCCTAGAGTGCATAGGACAGTCCTCCAAAGTTACCCAGCACGAACTGTCAATAGTGCTGAGGTTGAGAAACTGCATTAGAGGGGAAATTCCCAGAGGGAAAGGACTTTGTCTTGTGTGTTGTTATTCCCAGTAGGATAGCACCTGGCACAGAGTAGGTGTTAGTAGAATAAGTGTTAGTTGAAGGGTGATCATCATTTAAGTCTTCATTTCTCCAGTTTGAAATAAGAACCAGCCTCATCTATGCTCCCAGCCATAGTTCTATCTGTCTAATCGGGATCAGAGCAGCAATATATAACATGTGAAGGGACCCCTTCCCCATACATCCAGACCAGGAGACCTCCTTTCACAGATTTCCCCCCGAAAATTCCTTCCAATTAATCGGTACAGATTTAAGCATGGGATGGGGACAATTAGAAATAATGCAATAAATATCCCACCTATTTGAGTTGGGGGTTTGCAAAGACAGTTCTATCCATGCTTAGCCTCAAGTAATTGGGACAGATGGAATGTGCGGCAAGAATATTGACAACTGATCAGAGTTGCGCCTGCAGTTGGGGTAATGAGCTCTAAAAAACATGCAAACTCATGAACCTCTTGCCCCAATGCTTTCTAACCATTGAACATCTAGCTACAGGCCAAGGTCATAGTCCTTCGTTGGCACCAGACCAATCTTCTAAGAACACTATTTGGGGCTGACAGACTTTTTCACTGACATTAGCAGCAATGTAATACAGTTCAGCATCATCCTGCCTCTCTAACTTTCAAGAAAGCTACAATTTATATTTGGAATTTCAAAGAAATGTGTCTAAAAGTAGTAACCTAGAAAGATGTGAGAAAGAGAATCCAACAATAGAACATAGTCATTTTCAAAACTACCCATAAGTACTCTCCCATTTATAAAATCAATATTATGATGACAGGAAATACAAACCTTTGTTTTCCATTTAACTTGTGTGAGAAAACAACCTATTAGTTTGGACCAAAGACCAAAGAATTTGATCATGGCAACTGAAGAACCATCCCAGGAAAGATCTAATCCACATAATAGCCAAACTTCATTAGCTGAAGTCAGGATATCATTAACTCCCCTTTGAGTTACCTGATTTTCTTGCTGGTCCCACTGACATATCTTCAGAACCTGACCCAGTTCTTGCTGCTGTTGCTTCAGACCCTTGTCTAGTTGCCGTCTCCTATCTTGTAGAAGCTCAAGAAGGCTGTCAATCTTCAGACAGCTGTTATGAGCTCCCTGAATCAACTCAGAATTCACATTAGGTCCATCACACTTGAATTTTTCTATGAAGTCAGTGAGTTGTTGACTTTTGTTTAAAAGGGCTAGAGATCGTTCTAAGAGTTCTAGAAGAAAATTAGAAAGAAGAAAGAATAGAGATATGAGCAAGCTCTTCTATAGTAATATTCAGACTCTTGGTAGAATTTCAAATGTATGTAACCTTTATATTAACAATAAATTATACTGTAAGGAATTCAAATGTGTAAACATAAAATGCCTGTGATACAACTAGCCAGATACCATAACCTAACAATTTCTGTAGCACTAACTGCCAAATGATAGGGTGCTGCAGTTCAGTGATAGTATAATACAGTACAGGAGGGGAGAGATCGTGGGATTTGGGCACTGTTTCAGTCAGGTTTTAGTGGTGTGATACTGTTAAGGTGCCTGCTCTCCTTGACATGTTCTATGTTCTGAAGTGAATGGGCTGCTAAAGAGGTTTAAAGTCTATGACCCAGGAGTCATCCATGACACATTCCTCTCCCTCATTATCAAGACCTGTCAATTTCACCCTTTGTCTCCTACAAGTGTCTACTTCTCTTCGTCCTCACTACAGAAAACATTATTTGTTGCCTGGACTTGTGCAGCCACCTCTGAATGGCATCCTTCTCCAATCCATTCATCTATTCTTCTTAGTTAGCCAGAGAGATTTTTTTCTAAACACAGTATGTCACACGCATGCATGCATGTGCGCGCGCACACACACACACACACAGACACACACAGACACACACACACCTACCTAACAATGGCTTCCCATAGCCTTAGAATTAAGGACAGATGCCTTGACATAATTTAAGTCTGGCATGGTCTGGTCCCTATCTTCCCTTTCAGATTTTCTTAATCTTTCTACTCTTCATCCCTCTCTTTTTACATACATTACAAATGCTACATTCCCTTCTGCCCCAGAACTTTTCACTGTGTCCTCTGCCAGGAACACCATTCTCCTCAAACCCTTCCTTCTCTACCTTTATTCTATTCATACTTTGGGTCTTATTCAACTGCCAATTCTTCAATGAATAAACCAGACTGAATCAAATCCTCCTATTAATTGTTCTCATGATGCAATATTCCTCTCATTCATAACTCTTAACACAACCGTAGTTTTATACTTATGTGTTCGGTTAGTTGATTTATTGTCTCCCTTTGCCACCAGGCTCCGATGCAATATGGGGACAGTGACCAGGATAACATTCCTAGCACTTAGCATAGTGACTGGCATAGGAGAAATGTTCAACAGTTTTTGTAGAATGCTTGAATGAGATCAAAGTATTAAAAGAGGGGGAAGAATTAAGAGAGATATACGTGCTAGAGATCAGTGGTCCTCTAGAGATATAAAAAAAAAAGACTTTGATGGGGCACCCGGTTGGCTCAGTCAGTTAAGTGTCTGACTTTGGCTCAGGTCATGATCTTGCAGTTTGTGGATTCAAGCCCCGTGTCAGGCTCTCTACTTTAGAGCCATGGCACTCTACTTTAGCATCCTAACATTCCACAGTTAACTGTGTAGCAATAATTAGGCTGTGGTAGTTGGGCCAGTTGTCTCTTTTAACTTGACAATTTTTTTTTGCGGGTGGGAGATCTGGAAGAGAGAATGATATAAGTGAAGATATTGGAGAGAGAGATTTTGACATGAAAAAGAAAGAATGTGAAGTAGTTTGTGTCACATGATCTAGAGCTGTCAAATAAAGTATTAGATGGTATTATCTGCTCAGAGCAAGCAAGGTGTGATTATGTGCAATGGGCAATTTTATTGGGAGTTAACGATGCAAAGCAACAAACAGCAAGAACAACTTGAACCAAAAAGAGGATGGGATCATTCAAATAGAGCAGGAAGAGGCAGGGAGAACATGAGAGTAAATCTCTTAAAGAAATGGAAGCAAACGTGAATAAGATGGGAGAGGCGGGGCATAAAAAGAATTATCTGTCTAGAACAGGTTCTTTTATAGAAGTGAAAAAAAAGAACTTGCAAATGAGGTGAAGACAGGTTATAGAGGGCCTTGTGTATCAAACTGAAGAATTTTAATTTGTATAGCCTATGTGATAATCAGTATGACTGCTTCTCCATTTATTTATTTACTTTTTGCTTCTCCATTTATATGTATATGTATTTCCTTTGCATTGAAGAGTTTGTTATGATATTGTGAAAAGTTACACACACACACACACACACACACACACACACACGAAATATGGATAAGTGGCAGGGTTTCCACATAGTATTTATTTTCTTCCCTTCCATAACTAGCTCCTACACACTAGACTTTTCCAATGAGAGAGAGAAGTATAGCTCTAAGTGCTAGGGTATTGCACACTGACAGTGGATCATGCCAACCTGTTCTGGTTCCTACAGAATGCATATAATAATCCAAAATTTCCATTTGCAATCTTTTTCTGGTTTTCTGTTTCAACATCTGTCAAAATAGTGTAACTACTACTATAGTACCACCAGGAATGGAGTCTCTGGCCAAAGATAACTTGTAAACTGTACCTAGACTACAATCAGTCTGTTACTGCTACCCATTAAAGTGGATCAATTCTTCCCTCAGTTTCCTCTGTCAGTTCCTTTGGTTCTTCCTCTGTTGGTTTCTTCCATCTTAACTATTTATTGTTCATGCTTTCCTAGCTATTTATTCCACCAGTTGATCATACAAAGTAATGTATTTCTCCTCAAGGGTAAACTAGATAGAATATCATGAGCGTCAAGAAATACAAAATCCCTATGGTGTATTAATTTTAAAGACTGCATTTTTGCATACATAAAATCCCCATTTCTGAGATAATGCCTTGTGATGTGAGGCAAGTAGATATTTAATAGCTTTTTATTATTTATTTTGATTGTCATTATATCTAAGCAAGTTAATATTAAAGTAGATTTTATACAAATACCTGTACAGTTTGCCATTCGTAAGTATATATAATAAATTCAAGATGGATAAATAGAGATGTACATAGCTTAAGTGACTTTATAACTTGCTAAATAATCTTTCCAAATGGGTAATTTCTAAGAAGTATCAAAGTTACAGTCTTGGCATCGAGATCGTGAGTGATATTTCTTCCTAAAAGATTTTAAAATATTCCAAATGTTCCGCAGCAGGATGGTGTTTCCTAAACTCATTCAGTGGGCACTTTCAAATATATACAAAAGTAAAGAAAATAGTATAATGGACCCTAATGAACCTATATGTCAGCCACATTTAAAATATATATAAAACACTTAAGAACAAGGAAATAATAATACAATTGCTACTGTGAGGAATATTCTTAGGTATTATGTTCATTGTAAGAAGACCACTGGAAAAGTGGAGGGCTTAGTTGTGATCTTTCAGAGCTTAGAACCAACTGTCTCTTCCTTAATGTAGTGCCTTGTTTATTCCTCAGGTTTGTATCATTGTGTTGTGTCTTACACTGGAATTAAATACAAATGACACTCAATAAACATACTTTGGGTTGGATGCTATTCTACATCGTAGAGACTCAGGGATGTACTAATACCTACCCTCCAGAGTCTCACAATCTGGTGATGGAGACAAATATGGAAATAAATTGTTATTACACAGTGTGCTGGGTGGTATAACAGGGACCCACGGGAAGCACAGAGGTTACTCACCAATAAATGTATACATGCCCCAACCAAATTGCAGACTTCCTCTACTCTCTTTTTAAACAATAAGTATAACAGTGAAAACGGTATTTTCCTTATCCAAAGCTATTATTTGAAGACTGCTCTTCATTTCCTGACCCTGAGAAGGAACATTCACTGAATTCAACCATTTATTCAATCAAGAAATATTTCATGAGGATCCACCATGTGCCAGCACTGTGCTAGATGCTGAGGATACAAGGCTGAACAAGGTAGAAATGGCCTCTGATCTCAGGAGATAAAATGTGGCAGGTTGAATAACCAAATCTTTGGAGGCTATTCCTCTAACATCCCCTTAGAATCATTTACAACTATGTCTTTTCTGAAACAGATGACCAAAAATAAAGCTTTATTTAACCTCTCTTGGAACAGTTTGAGGTATAAACAGACAAATTTAAAATACGATGTCACGCGTGAGCATTCTCATGTGAACACATTGTAAAACCTCTAAAAGGTTAGGTGAGGAATAAACATATTTCTTGCCTTTGGTATGATTTTCATGAAGCTGCAGAAGGGATTTTAAGGACTCGGCACTCTCAAACTCCTGGGTGTTCCGGAGGAAATCTTCAGCTTGGTCTATTTTAATAGCAAACTACAACAGAAATACAATGGAAAGACATTTGAAAAAATAAAAATTAATGTGCCACTTTGGGTTATTTGTACAAGTTTTTCATTAATTCATGGCCTAGTTGACTGTAAATGTGTGTGTTTGTATAATGATGTGTGTGTTTGTGTGAGTGCGTGCTGGCTTAGGGTGCTTGTATGAGGCTGTGTGTTTGCATGTTGTCACTTTACAAAGTGCCAAAGTAAAAATTTTCTTCTCCTTCCTTTGTATTCCTTTCATACTTGGAAATATGTCATATATGCTGAAATAATCTAACTAGTTTACCGATAAATGTCTATTGGAATTTTCAGCTAAAATTATTGTGTCTAAGCAGCCATTTTTCAACATGTAAAGCAGTTCATCAAAGAATAACCAGAAAGCTTGCTAACAACAACAAAAACAAAACAATGAAAGTTTGGTAAACCAGTAGCCTATGTAATTATAAGTAAATATAATTTAAGAAAGTTAAAATATAATGTTTTCCTCTGTGATTAGACCTAGAACCAAAAAAATGTAACTTTCAAAATAACACAAGTCTAATCCCATTTCAAAAAGACTGAGAATCAATGTCTAATCCCATTTCTTATACAAAACAAAAATATATATTTTTGTGCAAAAACTGATTTGAAGAGATATAAACCAAAGGATTGCCTTTATAAGAAGGAATGAGATTTAGGATGGGGGAATGCATTTTACCTCCTAAATCTATACTTTGTAATTTTGTTTGCATTTTTATCAATGATCTTATGTATTCTTTGTATAAATAAAAATGAAATTAGATACAGCAAGAATGCAAAATGGAAAACTTCTCCACTGTTTCAAAAAACAAGAAGCAATTTTACATCCTAAATGGTGACGAATATGACCAGTCTTTCTGTTTCTCCTTGGAGGAAATATGAAGGGGAGGTATCTGAAGTGATGTTAATATTCTCAGAGGAATAATCTTAGAAACAAATTTTAGAAGAGGGTAAAACATCTTTGGTTCTACCAGTACAGTATATCCATGGTAGTAGACATAGTGGTAGTCTAGCTGGATAATAGTTTTAACGCTCAGATTGAAAGGTAATTATGATAGTTTATAAGAATATTTCAATCAACTTGTTTACCTGTGGATTAGGTATTGAACTGATTCATAAAGGTAAAGTATCAGTGAGAAAGATACAAAAGCTGGGTGGCTCAGTTGGTTAAGCAACTGACTTCAGTTCAGGTCATGATCTCACAGTTTGTGAGTTCAAGCCCTGTGTCGGGCTCTGTGCTGACAGCTTGGAGCCTGGAGCCTGCTTGGATTTTGTGTCTCCCTCTCTCTTTCTGTCCCAACCCCACTCATGCACTGTCTCTCTCTGTCTAAAAAATAAATAAAACATTTTTTAAAAAAGACATAAAAGCTTATCACATGCTTCTTTTTCAAGTTTTCTCCAAATTATCATCTATGAATTTAATGATTTTTAATATTTTTATGTAACTATCCAGTTAACGAGATGTGCTGTATTTTGATTATTATAATAGCCACATAAAATCCAGTTATAAATGCATGGAATGATGAAGACAGACTAATGAGGATGCCCTCTTTGGAAATGTGGAGAAGGCCTCCGCCACCATGTTAGAACAATCTAGTGATACCAGCCACTGCCACTTATGGACAATGTTCTGAAAGTTAGCTTGGTGTTTGATAAGAGAATAACCTGTCTAATGGTCAAGTCTGTGCGTCTGAAACAGTCCTGTAATAAATATCAACCATGCAATAAGAAGTCATTCCATTTCTTATGGAACTTTATGCATCATAATTCAATAAGAGGATCCTATCCACACATCATTTACATCTCTAATTCATTCCATTTATAATAGCTTATGTTAAGGGTATTCTTTGGGTTTTTTAAAAAAATGTTTATTTATTTATTTATTTATTTATTTTGAGAGAGAGAGAGCAGGGGAGGGGCAGAGAGAGAGGGAGAGAGAGAATCTCAAGCAGGCTCTGTGATCCTTCTCATGACCCATGAGCTCATTTCATAATGAATTGAAATCAAGAGGGACACTTAACTGACTGAGCTATCCACGTGCCCCTTGAGGGTATTCTTTGAAGAGAAGCTTCAAAACAAACAAACAAACAAACAAATAAACAAACAAACCCAACTCTAGAAGGTGATTTGGTTTTTCTCTTTAGAACACTAAAAAGTTTTGGAGTCACTGTATAACTTATACCTATATTTCATCTGTTATTTGAAATTACAATAAATAAATAAACAAACAATGCTTTACTCAGAAAAGTTTTCTCTAAAGATCTGTTAACTTTTTTTTTTACCTGATGGGTATTTTCTTTTGCCCACTTTTCTTTTTGCATCTTGCATGGGATAGAAGTGTCAATGGTGGGACACTTTGCAAAGACCTTATTCTCATCTTTTTTTTTTTTTAAATAAGTAATGACAATAGTTTTAGCATACAGAAGGGGCAGGAAAGATTATGTAAGAGTCTGCATTCAGCTTAGTATGAAGTGACCCACAAAACTGGGAGCAGGATAATACAAGAAACAGTATCTTTTCAGTAGAAATCAGAGTGCTGGGTTGAACTATGAGTTGACTTAGTATTTCCTTTTACTTCATGCAATATCTGGAAATAATTTCTCATCACAGAGAAAATCAGCTAGCATTAATGCTACTACCTTGTGAGAAACAAATATTGGGCCTAATGTTTGAAGGAAGATCATTTCCTGGGCTCAAATGAGTTGAATTTCAAGGGCAGTTGACATCTATACCCCACTTACTTAGATGGAATGAATCCGATGTATCTACAATTTGACCCCTGGAGGTGCATTTCACCTGGTTTCTGTTTAGGAAAGAAAACTATGTGTGAAACTTTTTCTCAAGATGATCTATAAAATGAATTGTAGTTGGACTTCTGTATTCAAACTGTAGGAAACAAACCTTAAAAGTTACAATAAGGTTTTTGCTCCTTCTTTTTACTTTTAAACAAGTTCATGATGCATGAGATTGCCTACCCCAATTTTTATGTTCTCTTACTAATCTTTCTTCCTTCATTATTTTGGATTTAAGACCCGAATTTTCAGTTCAGAAGTGTCATATTTTTCAAAGCTAGTGCTTTATCATAATGAAGCAGTGCTCTCACATCAAAATGAATGTACTGCCACTTGACAGAGAAGTTAAAAGTGAAATTTCCAATAACTGTCTTACACCAAATACAACAGCTCTTTTGATAATGTTCTTTGAGTCTCACATTTTGAAATTGGGAACTGCAAAAAAATCTCAGAATTCAAGAAAAGTCACAGGAAGAAATGACCTTCTTAGGTCCAGGACTTTTTCTTTTACTTAAATTTTTAATAAGTTCAAATTATGGAATTCAACTATATGCCTTAAGAAAGCATTCTATAAAATACTATGCTTACAAGTCAAATGTTCCATAGAATATTCTGCAATTGCCTTTTGGTAAATAGCCAAAGAAACTCTATCCTCCATCTTTTAGTCAACAAGAACACGTTATACCAACATTTCCCAATAATCCTGTAATCAGGGATAATTGTTTGATTTACTAATTATACTGACTTATGAATAAGAGTTTCCATTTTTACTTAATATTTTACTTAATTTTATAGTTATAGTTAAAAGTTTTTTTTGAAGGACTACATTTAAAATATTAACAACTTTATTCTTTGGCAATCAAAAATTAAATGCATTATATATAACTTAGTCATTCTGCCATTTTTTAAAGTGATTGCAATGTCCGTTTGTGGAAATAGAACATTTTCAGAAGTGCTATCCATTAGCTCTGAAGTGAAGAGGTAGTTTTTTAAAACACAAACCTCCAAGGCATTTTCAAAAAATTCAGAGGTCAACCTGAGGAGCTCCCTTCTTTTTTCAAGCATAGAGACAAGCGCTGTCCATGCTTCACCCAAGGTGTTGGCCATGGCATCATAGACTTGACTCTGATCCTTGTTCTCTTCAGCTGTCTTGTCTGCTTCCTGCAAGAGTTCCCACACCTGATCTTCCAAAGCCTAAGTTCAGGAAAGAAAAGAGTGTGAGAGCCTGGAATCATATTTTAAACACTTGAATATTTAAAATTGCATGTGGTCTAAGAAAGTTTATATAGAATTTATAAACAAAAGTGGCAGGGCAGGTAGGTAGATCAAGTAGACAGAAGGGAGCACATGGAAATTGTGATAAGCTAGAAAGCATGGCCAGGCTAAAGGCATTTACATTTAAACATTGTTCAAACACTGTAGAGATTTATCAAAGGTATGCATTTACATTCCCAGAGGTCCAGAATATTATGTTGACCTCACATTTCAAAAAAATAAAAATGAAAAAATAGAAACCTAATTGGAACACATCCAGAAGAGAGTGATGGGGGGGGGGGCGGTAAATGTGAGAAATAAACCCAATAAAACTTAGTTTATCCTAAATAATTATTATTAGCAATATGCTCATGAAGCTTAATATAAATGTCAAGAATAAATTCTTGAAAGACAATATTCATAATGTAAACATTAGAATGTCTGTAACCAATAATACAGATTGAACAAAATATGGAAGATGAAGGGGACCATGTGCTTACCTAATTGTTTCATTTAGGGATAGGAGGAGGATCTCACAGATTCTTTCATTCTTAAAGTTGGCACCAAAATAATGGGAAAAGTTTTAAAAATATAATAGACTAAAAATAATATGAACAAATTCTAAAATATCAGCAAAAAATGTGACGAAAATGTGATAATGCAAAAGAAAACAAAAGAAATATAGAGCATATTTATCAGGATACACACAAAAAACAAAACATGATAGGAATACGATTAAATACCAGTTAACACACAAAAAAGTGGATGAGTTAGTTTTCTCAATTAAAAGACAAACATTGGAAGGAGGAGGGGCCAACATGGCAGAGAAGTAGGGGGATCTGAACTTCCCTCTTCTCTCAAACAAAGAAGTGTTGAAACCAAAGGCCTTTGAATCCCAAGAGTCCAGGAGGAAAAGAGACAGTCGTGCTTCCAGGGACCCACTGGGACAAACTGACAGGTCATATGTGTGTGATTGCGAACTGGGAGAGATAAAACAAATGGAGGGGAGGGAACCCTTCTGTGGAGAGACAAAGGGAAGAGAATGAGCAGCTGGTGAAGCATAGGACTGTATCTGGACAAGAGAAAAAAACACTGACCCTGACAGGGAAAGATCCAATCTCTAACTGAGGG
Organism: Panthera leo; assembly: GCF_018350215.1. Taxonomy (NCBI): domain Eukaryota; kingdom Metazoa; phylum Chordata; class Mammalia; order Carnivora; family Felidae; genus Panthera; species Panthera leo. The sequence goes on from NC_056686.1 coordinate 166,048,206, forward strand.
ATTTCTCTGGACTGGAGCCAGCTGCCTGGATCATGAACCTGGGGAGGAGGGGAGCCAGCCCTGGGCTCAGTGGCTAGGTCAGAGGTGCAGTCCGCAGTGGGAGAAAGTGATCCCCTCCCTGGAGTGCTATGGGACAGGACAAAGCCTGCATGCATCTGCCAGCCAGGGACCACATACTAGGCAGCATGGAGCAGCACTTCCCCAGTACCAGTGCATGCAGAGCAAGAGTTTAAACCCCAGCCAAGCTCCAGGGCACGGGAATCGGCTGAGTGGAACAAACTGCCTCATTTGCACCCACAGCACAGTGAGGATGGCTCAAACAGAGTGGTCTGGGCACTGGCTCCATGGAGAAGAGACTAGGGGTTACCATTTCTCTCCCCACCACCACCAAGGTGGGGTCTCAGGGATCAGACAGCAGGGCCCACAGTGGAGGCGGGACTGTCTACACCAAACCATGCCCCTCTTCGCCTGGTAACTGCTCTCTACTGGAGAGGGATAGACATTGATTAACCAGACGGTCCCTCCTCCAGATCAGCACTGTTGCATTGCCTGGTTTAACTCTCCAACAATTTTTATTATATAGATACATTCTTCTTTCCTTTTCTCCTTCTTGTCTCTTCCCTCCTCTAGTCTGGTTACACTGGTTGTTGGTTTGTTTAAGCACACATATTTAATCCATTCTCTTGATACATGGTCCATACCTCCTTCTTTATTCTCCTTTCACTCTCTCTCTGGATTAAGCCATAAGTATAGTTTCTCTGTCTGGACAACTTTATCTTCTTTTCTTTTTCCTTGCCTCCTTCTTAATTTTCCTTTCTTTCTTTCTGGATTAAGCCATATGGTTTCTCTGTCTGGATAACTTTCTTTTCTTTTTCTTTTTCCCCGCCTTCTTCTTTATTTTCCTTTCTCTCTCTCTGGATTATACTGTATAGTTTCTCTGGTCAGTTTTTATTCTTTCTTTTCCTGCCCCCGCCCCTGTCATTTCTCTCTTTGTATGGGATAAGGCCTCTTCTATCAGCACCTCCTCTACCCTGTTGTTTACTTGCAGCTGGTGTTTCTGGTTTTTTGTTTCTGCGTTTTTTGTTTGTTTGTGTGTTTACATGCTTTTGTTTTGTTTTATGTTTGTTTGTTTGTTTGTTTTCCTTTCCAGGGCTACTTCAACGAATAATCAAAGCACACCTGGTGGAGGGTTCAAAACATCACTAGGAGAAGGGAGATAAATAACCAAAGGCACAACAGAGAGCAAGTAACACTCTCTAAAAGATGTCTTCTGAAGGGATATGCCCTGGACAGTGTATGACCCCTCTTTAATATAGTAGTGCTTGCAGGTGAAGAGCATATAACAAGCTTTTAAAACACATGAGGGACAGAAAACTAACCGAAATGACAAAACAGAGGAATTCTCCTCAAAAGAAATTCCAGGAAGAAATGACAGCTAAGGAATTGATCAAAACATATTTAAACAATATAACTGAACAAGAATTTAGAATAATAGTCATAAGATTAATCGCGGGGCTTGAAAAAAAGCATAGAAGACAGCAGAAAATCTATTGCTGCAGAGACCAAGAAACTATAAAAATAGTAATGATGAATTTAAAAATGCTATAAATGAGGTGCAAAATAAAATAGAGGAGGTCACAGCAAGGATTGAAGGGGCAGAGGGGAGAATAGATGAAACAGAAGACAAAATTATGTAAAAAGAAGAAACTTAGAAAAAGAGATAAAAAAATTCTGGATCATGAGGGGAGAATTAGAGAATTGATTCAATGAAATGGAACAATATCCATGTCATAGGAATTCCAGAAGAAGAAAGAAAGGGTCTGAAGGTGTACTTGAACAAATCATAGCTGAGAACTTCTCCAATCTGGAGAAGGAAACAAACATTGAAATCCGGGAAGCACAGAGAACTCCCTTCAGACGTAACTGAATCGATCTTCTGCACAACATACCATGGTGAAACTGACAAAATACAAAGATAAAGAGAGAATTCTGAAAGCAGCTAGGGATAAATGGGCCTTAACATACTAGGGTAGACACATAAGGGTAGTAGCAGACCTATCTACTGAAACTTGGCAGTCCAGAAAGGAGTGGCAGGAAATTTTCAATGTGATGAACAGGAAAAATATGCAGTCAAGAATCCTTTATTCAGCAAGCCTGTCATTCAGAATAGAAGGAGAGATAAAGGTTTTCCCAAACAAACAAAAACTGAAGGAATTCATCACCACTAAACCAGCCCTACCAGAGATCCTAAGAGAGACTCTGTGAGTGAAATGTTGCAAGGACCACAAAGGACAAGAGATATCACTACAAGCATTAAACCTACAGATAACACAATGACTCTAAACCTATATCCTTCAACAACAACACTGAATGTAAGTGAACTAAATGCTCCAACAAAATGGCATAGGGTGTCAGAATGGATAAAAAAGCCAAGACTCCATCTATTTGCTGTCTACAAGAGACCCATTTTAGACCTGAGGACACCTTCAGATTGAAAGTGAGGGGATAGAGAACCATATAACATGCTACTGGAAGTCAAAAGAAAGCTGGAGTAGCCATACTTATATCAGAGAAACTAAATTTTAAACTAAAGTCTGCAACAAGAGATGAAGAAGGGCATTATATAATAATTATGGGATCTATCCATCAAGTAGAGCTAACAATTATAAATGTCTATGCACTGAATTCGAGAGCACCCAAATATATAAAACATTCACAAACATAAGCAGTCTTATTGGTAAAAATCTGGTAATTGCAGGGGACTTTAATACTCTACTTACAACAATGTACAGATCACCTAGACAGAAAATATATAAAGAAACAATGGCCCTGAATGAAACACTGGAACAGATGGACTTGACACATGTTTAGAACTTTTCATCCTAAAGCAGCAGAACATACATTCTTCTCGAGTGCACATGGAACATTCTCCAAGATAGATCACATACTGGGTCACAAAACAGCCCTCAATAAGTATAAAAGAATTGAGATCATACCATGCACACTTTTAGACCACAATGCTATGAAACTTGAAATCAACCACAGGAAAAATTTGGAAAACCTCCAAATGCATGGAGGTTAAAGAACATCCTACTAAAGAACAAATGGGTCAATCAGGCAATTAAAGAAGAAATTAAAAAATATATAGAAACAAATGAAAAGGAAAACACAACAATCCAAACCCTTTGGGATGGAGCAAAGGCATTCCTAAGAGGAAAATACATTGCAATCCAGCCCTACCTCAAAAAACAAGAAAAATCCCAAATACAAAATCTAACAGCACACCTAAAGGAACTAGAAGCAGAACAGCAAAGAAACCCCAAACTCAGAAGAAGAAGATAAATAATAAAGATCAGAGCAGAAATAAACACTATAGAGTAAAAAAATAAAACAAACAAACAAACAAACAAAAAAAAACAAAAAAAACCCCACTAGAACAGATCAATGAAACTAAGAGTTGGTTTTTTGAAAAAATAAAATTGATAAACCTCTATCCAGGTTTCTCAAAAAGAAAAGACAGAGGACCCAAGTAGATAAAATCATGAATGAAAATGGATTTATTACAACCAATCCTTCAGAAATATAAGCAATTTTCAGAGAATACTATGAAAAATCATACGCCAACAAACTGGACAACCTGGAAGAAATGGAAAAATTCCTAAGCACCCACACATTACCAAAACTCAAATGGGAAGAAATAGAAAATTTGAACAGAGCCATAACTAGTAAAGAAATTGAATCAGTTATCAAAAATCTCCCAACAAATAAGAGTCCTGGACCAGATGGCTTCCCTGGGGAATTCTACCATATATTTAAAGCAGAGTTAATACCTATCCTTCTCAAGCTGTTTCAAAAAATAGAAATGGAAGGAAAACTTCTGTAATCATTCTATGAAGCCAGCATTACTTTATTCCCAAGCCAGACAGAGACCCCCACAAAAAAGGAGAACTACAGGCCAATATCCCTGATGAACATGGATGCAAAAATTCTCAACAAGATACTAGCAAATCAAATTGAACAACATATAAAAAGAATTATTCATCATGATCAAGTGGGATTCATGCCTGGGCTGCAGGGCTGGTTCAATATTCACAAATAAATCAATGTGATACATCACATTTTTAAAAGAAAGAATAAGAACCATACGATCCTGTCAATAGATGCAGAAAATGTATTTGACAAAATATGGCATAGTTTCTTAATAAAAACCCTCAAGAAATTTGGGATAGAAGGAACATACTTAAACATCATAAAAGCCATTTATGAAAAGCCCACAGCTAATATCATCCTCAATGGGGAAAACCTGAAAGCTTTCCCCCTGAGATTAGGAACACGACAGGGATGTCCACTCTCACGCTGTTGTTTAACATAGTGTTGGAAGTTCTAGAATCAGCAGTCAGACAACAAAAGGAAATCAAAGGCATCAAAATTGGCAAAGATGAAGTCAAGCTTTCACTTTTCGCAAATGACATGATAGTATATATGGAAAACCCAATAGACTCCACCAAAAGTCTGCTAGAACTGATAAATGAATTCAGCAAAGTCACAGGATACAAAATTAATGTACAGAAATCAGTTGCATTCTTATACACTAATAATGAAGCAATAGAAAGACAAATAAAGAAACTGATCCCATTCACAATTGCACCAAGAATCATAAAATACCTAGGAACAAACCTAACCAAATATACAAAAGATCTGTATGCTGAAAACTATAGAAAGCTTATGAAGGAAATTGAAGAAGACACAAAGAAATGGAAAAACATTCCATGTTCATAGATTGGAAGAATATTGCTAAAATGTCAATACTACCCAAAGCAATCTACACATTCAATGCAATCCCAATCAAAATTGCACCAGCATTCTTCTCAAAGCTAGAACAAACAATCCTAAACTGTGTATAGAACCACAAAAGACCCCGAATAGACAAAGTAATACTGAAGAAGAAAACCAAAGTGGGAGGCATCACAATCCCAGACTTTAGCCTCCACTACAAAGCTGTAATCATCAAGACAGCATGGTATTGGCACAAAAACAGACACAGAGACCAATGGAATAGAATAGAGAATGCAGAATTGGGCCCACAAATGTATGGCCAACTAATCTTTGACAAAGCAGGAAAAAGTAGCCAATGGAGAAAAGATAGTCTCTTTAACAAATGGTGCTGGGAGAACTGGACACCAACATGCAGAAGAATGAAACTAGACCACTTTCTCATATCATCCACAAAAATAAACTCAAAATTGATGAAAGACCTAAATGTGAGACAGGAAACCATCAAAACCCTAGAGGAGAAAGCAGGCAACAATCTCTTTGACCTCAGCCACAGCAAGTTCTTACTTGACACATCTCCAAAGACAAGGAAATTAAAAGCAAAAATGAACTATTGGGACCTCATCAAGATAAAAAGCTTCTGCACTGCAAAGGAAATAATCAACAAAACTAAAAGGCAACCGACGGAATGGGAAAAGGTATTTGCAAATGACATATCAAATAAAGGACTAGTATACAAAATCTATAAAGAACTCACCAAACTCCATACGTGAAAAACAAATAATCCAGTGAAGAAATGAGCAGAAGACATGAATAGACACTTTTCCAAAGAAGACATCCAGATGGCCGACAGACACATGAAAAGATGCTCAATGTCACTCATCATCAGGGAAATACAAATCAAAGCCACACTGAGATCCCACCTCACGCTGGTCAGAGTGGCTAAAATGAACAAATAAGGAAATTATAGATGCTGGTGAGGATGTGGAGAAATGGGAACCCTCTTGCACTGTTGGTGGGAATGCAAACTTGTGAAGCCCCTGTGGAAAACAGTGTGGAGGTACCTCAAAAAATTAAAAATAGAACTACCCTATGACCCAGGAATATCACTGCTAGGAATTTACCCAAGGGATACAGGAGTGCTGATTCATAGGGGCACATGTACCCCTATGTTTATAGCAGCACTTTCAACAATAGCCAAATTATGGAAAGAGCCTAAATGTCCATCAACTGATGAATGGATAAAGAAGACGTGATTTATATATACAGTAGAATACTACTTAGCAATGAGAAAGAATAAAATCATGCCTTTTGCAGCAATGTGGATGAAACTGGAGGGTATTATGCTGAGTGAATAAGTCAGTCAGAGAAAGACAGATATCATATGTTTTCACTCATATGTGGATCTTGAGAAACTTAACAGAAGACCATGGGGGAAGGGATGGGGGAAAAATAGTTAAAAACAGAGAGGGAGGGAGGCAATCCATAAGAGACTCTTAAATACAGAAAACAAACTGAGGGTTGATGGGAGGTAGGGGAGTGGGGAAAGTGGGTGATGGGCATTGAGGAGGGTACTTGTTGGGATGAGCACTGGGTGTTGTATGTAAGCCAATTTGATAATAAATTATATTTTAAAAAAAGACAAACATTATCAGGTTAAGTTTAAAAAAGAAGTCAACTAATTTATGTTTGCTAGAGACATCCCTAAAGACATAACTTTTGAAAGTAAAAAGATGAGATATACCAGGCAAAGACAAACAAAATAAAAGGACTAACAACATTAATGACAGACAAATTAGAAATGAAAACAAAAACCACTGGGATTTAAACTGGCATTTTATTTTGATAAACAGTGCAATCTACAGTAAATATAAGGTACTCACGAATCTTTATATTTATGGCACTGAAATATTTTTAAAAAATAGAGCCAGGTGCAATGCAGTACATAGAAATAAACAACAAAAGATCCTGGTAATAAAACAAATCTCTCAGAAATTTTATGATAATACTTTAAAGAATAATTCTTAGATTAAATGGAGAATAAAAACTACTATTACAGACTGTTTTAAGAAAAACAATAATGAGGCTATTCTGTTTAATAACCTAAGATATCCAGCTAACTTTAGGCTCATATAAAATTCACAGCATTGAGCAACTTTGTTTTAAAGAAAAAAATTAATTCATTAAACATTCAAGTCTAAATTATAGAGAAAATATAATAAAATAAAACAAGAATTAAGTTATTAAGTATAAAATTATAAATTAATAAATTAGAGAAAAATATAAGAATTAATTTAAAAGAAGTTGGTTCACTGGAAAGCCAAATAAAACATTAAAATATCTGACAGATGTCCATAAAAATAGCAGAGTAGATAGTTCCAATGTTTCATCCCTTTACACAAACTTTGCAAAAGCAAGCAAAGACTGTCTTAATCAATGTTGTCAGGACTCTGAAAAATAGTCAAAGGTTTACAACAATTAAGTGAATACTGACACACAAAAAAAGCAACTTATTAATGATAAGAAAGTTTTGAGAAATTTTTTCTCACCCTTGCCCACCTGCAGGGTTCAGCAGAAACTATCAGCATGGTTGCAAAAATAAGACTATATGTTGTCTACAAGAAATCCACTCTCAGTATAAAGGTATAGAAAGATTAAAAGTAAATGGATGTAGAAATATATATCATGCTAACATTAACGTAAAGAAAACCAGAATGCCTATATTAATTTCAGACAGAGCAAATTTCTTTTTTTTTTCAATATATGAAATTTATTGTCAAATTGGTTTCCATACAACACCCAGTGCTCATCCCAAAAGGTGCCCTCCTCAATACCCATCACCCACCCTACCCTCCCTCCCACCCCCATCAACCCTCAGTTTGTTCTCAGTTTTTAAGAGTCTCTTATGCTTTGGCTCTCTCCCACTCTAACCTCTTTTTTTTTTTTCTTCCCCTCCTCCATGGGTTTCTGTTAAGTTTCTCAGGATCCACATAAGAGTGAAACCATATGGTATCTGTCTTTCTCTGTATGACTTATTTCACTTAGCATCACACTCTCCAGTTCCATCCACGTTGCTACAAAGGGCCATATTTCATTCTTTCTCATTGCCCTGTAGTACTCCATTGTGTATATAAACCACAATTTCTTTATCCATTCATCTGTTGATGGACATTTAGGCTCTTTCCATAATTTGGCTATTGTTGAGAGTGCTGCTATAAACATTGGGGTACAAGTGCCCCTATGCATCAGTACTCCTGTATCCGTTGGGTAAATTCCTAGCAGTGCCATTGCTGGGTCATAGGGTAGGTCTATTTTTAATTTTCTGAGGAACCTCCACACTGCTTTCCAGAGTGGCTGCACCAATTTGCATTCCCACCAACAGTGCAAGAGGGTTCCCGTTTCTCCACATCCTCTTCAGCATCTATAGTCTCCTGATTTGTTCATTTTGGCCACTCTGGCTGGCATGAGGTGATATCTGAGTGTGGTTTTGATTTGTATTTCCCTGATAAGGAGCGACGTTGAGCATCTTTCAGAGCAAGGAATAATTTGAGAGATTAAGATGGGTATCCCAAAGTGATAAAGGGATCAATCTCCAAGAAGATATAACAATATTAAAAGTGTATGTTCCTGGTTGATGGGGGGTGGGAGGGAGGGGAGGGTGGGTGATGGGTATTGAGGAGGGCACCTTTTGGGATGAGCACTGGGTGTGTATGGAAACCAATTTGACAATAAACTTCATATATTGAAAAAAAAAATTAAAAAAAAAAAAGTGTATGTGCCTAACAATAGAGCATGAAAATATGTCAGCCAAAAACTGATACAACTATAATTCTATTATCGTTGGAGCCTTCAATACCTCTATTAGTAATCGACATGCCCAGCAGACAGAAAGTTGTTAAGGATACAGTTGAATTGAATAACACCATCAATCAACCAGATATAATTGACAGGTGTAGACTACTATGCCCAACAACAGCTGAATACACTGTCTTCTCAAGCTCACATGGAACATTTACCAAGATGGACCCATGTCCTGGGCCATAAAACATATCTGAACAAGTTTAAAAGAATTGAATTCAAAGTATATTTTAATACGTAATAGAATTGAAGTAGAAATAAATAACAGAAAATTGGAAAATTCCAAAACATTTTTAGTTAAACAACACACTTCTAAACAACACCTGGGTCAAATAAAAAGACTCAAGAAAAATTTTAAAATATTTTGAATTATATAAAAATAAAAATACAACTCAAAATTTGTGGGATGCAGCAAAAGCAGTGCTTAGAGGAAAATTTATATCACTGAATACATATATATGAAAAGAACAAAGATATAAAATTAATACTCTGAGCTTCTACCTTAGGAAACCAGAGATAAAAGAGTAAATTAAATATAAAATAAGCAGAAGAAAAGAAGTAACAAAAATTAGAACAGAAATCAATCAAAGCAGTAGATAAAATCAATGAAATCAAAAGCTCGTTCTGAAATCAATAAAATTGATAAACCTCTAGCTATACTAATCAGGAAAAAGAGACAAGAAACAAATTACTAACATCAGAAATGAAAGAGGGGTCATAACTACTGATCCCATGAACATTAAAAGGATAATAAAAGGATATTACAACTTTGATAACTTAGATGAAATAGATAAATTCCTTGAAAGACATAATCTACTAAAACCTACACAAAGAGAAATAGGTTAAAAAAATAAATTGAATCAATAATTAATAACCTTCTAAACAAGGAGCACTAGGTCCAATGGTTTCATTGATGGATGCTACTAAAATTTCAAGAAGTTATACTAGAGGTAATAAATAAATTCAGCAGGGTTGCAGTACACAAAATTAACACACAAAAGTAAGGTGTGTTTCTTCTATACAGCAGAAATAAAAAATCAAAAAAGGAAATTAAGAAAACAATTCCATTTATATCATCCAAAAGAATAAAATACCTAGGAAGAAGTTTAACCAAGGAGGTGAAAGATTTGTATACTGAAAACAAAACAAAACAAAACCATTACTCAAGAAAATTAAAGAAGGCCTAAACGAATGAAAAGACATCCTATATTTATAGACTAAAAACCTTAATGTTATTAAAATGGCACTACTACTCAAATCTATCTCTAGATTCGACGTAATCACTATTAAAACTCCAATAGCATTTTTTTTTTTTGCAGAAATCAAAACGCTAAACCTCAAATTCATATGAAAGTGTAAGAGGATCCTAATAGCCAAAACAATCTTGAAAAAGGAAGAACAAAGCAAAAGACTCACATTTTCAGATTTTAAAACTTACTACAAAGTGACAGTAATCAAAATAGTATTGTACTGTCACAAGCACAGACATATATAGATCAATGAACTAGAATTGAGAGTCCAGAAATATACTCATACATCTATGGCTAATTGATTTTTTAACAATGGTGCCAAGACCATTTAGTAAGGTGAAAATAGTTTCTTCAACAACTAGTACTGGAACTACCGGATATCCACATGTATAAGAATGAAGTTGGACCCTTAACTTGTAGCATATAAAAAATTAACTCAAAATGGATCAATGATATAAATGTAAAAGATCAAAATATAAAATTCTGAGAAGAAAATGGGTAAATCATCATCTTGAATTTAGCAATACTTTCTTAGATATGACACTGAAAGCATAAGCAACAGTAATAAAAAATAGAGATATTGGACTTCTTCAAACTTAAGAACTTTTGAGCATCAATGAAATTATCAAAGAAGTGGAAAGAAAGCCTATAGAATGAAAGAAAATATTTGAAAATTATTTCTCTAAAAGGGTCAAGTATGCAGAATATATAAAGAACTCTTCCAACTTAACAATAAATGAGAAGTACCTCAACGTCATTAATCATTATGAAAATGAGAACCAAAACCACAATAAGATGACACTTCACACCCACTAGGATGACTGCAAATGTTTTTAACAAACAGAAAATGGTAAGTGTCAGCAAGTATGTGGAGAAACTGAAATCATCATATATTCCTAGTGGGAATGCAAAATATCACAGCTGCTGTAGAAAATATGTTGGCAGATAAATGGTGGAGAGGCTTTGGAAAGGGGAAATAAGGAGTCACTGCTTAATGGGTATGAGATTTTATTTTGGTGTGACGGAAATATTTCAGAACTAGAAAGAGGAGGTGGTTAAACAGCATTGTGAATAAACAGCACTGAACTGTACACTTCAAAATGATTAATTTTATATGATATGAATTTCACCTCAATAAGAAAAAATTTTAAAAACTAACAGATTTAAAAAGGAACAAAATGACATACAAATAACAAAATTATACAATATGGAGATTAGGGGATACAAATGAAAATATTAAAATTTGGATTTATTTTTAGGTATAAAAGAAATATTTTTGTTAATAAATATCAAAACTGGAATAAAATGGAAAGTTTCCTAAAAAAAATACGTTAACAGCCGCAGCAACTTCTTACTCAACATGTCTCCAGAGGCAAGGGAAACAAAAGCAAAAATGAACTATTGGGACCTCATCAAAATAAAAAGCTTCTGCACAGCGAAAGAAACAATCAGCAAAACTAAAAGGCAACTGACAGAATGGGAGAAGATATTTGCAAATGGCATATCAGATAAAGGGTTAGTATCCAAAATCTATAAAGAACTTATCAAACTCAACACCCAAAAAACAAATAATCCAGGGAAGAAATGGGCAAAAGACATGAATACACACTTCTCCAAAGAAGACATCCAGATGGCCAACCAACGCATGAAAAATTGCTCAACATCACTCATCATCAGGGAAGTACAAATCAAAACCACAGTGAGATACCACCTTGCACCTGTCAGAATGGCTAACATTAACAGCTCAGGCAACAACAGATGTTGGCGAGGATGTGGAGAAAGAGGATCTCTTTTGCACTGTTTGTGGCAATGCAAGCTGGTGCACCCACTCTGGAAAACGGTATGGAGGTTCCTCACAAAATTAAAAATAGAACTACCCTACGACCCAGCAATTGCACTACTAGGTGTTTATCCAAGGGATACAGGTGTGCTGTTTCAAAGGGACACATGCAACCCCAAGTTTATAGCAGCACTATCAACAATAGCCAAAGTATGGAAAGAGCCAAATGTCCATCAATGGATGAATGGATAAAGAAGATGTGGTACATATATACAATGGAGTATTACTTGGCAATCAAAAAGAATGAAATCTTGCCATTTGCAACTACGTGGATGAAACCAGAGGGTATTATGCTAAGTGAAATTAGTCAGAGAAAGACAAATATCATGACTTCACTCATATGAATACTTTAAGACACAGAACAGATAACATAAGGGAAGGGAAACAAAAATAATATAAAAACAGGGAGGGGGACAAAACAGAAGAGACTCATAAATATGGAGAACAGAGGGTTACTGGAGGGGTTGTGAGAGGAGGTATGGGCTAAATGGGTAAAGGGCACTAAGGAATCTACTCCTGAAATCACTGTTGCACTACACTAACTAATTTGGATGTAAATGTAAAAAATAAATAAAATAAAATAAAATAAATAAAATAAAATAAAATAAAATAAAATAGAAGCTCCTATAACAGAAAAAAAATAAAAATAATAAAAATTTAAAAATATATGTTAACAAAATTGTTCTAGGAAAATCTTACCATTATAATCCTCATTATCACTATCATTACTGTCCTCATTATGGGATATATTGAATAATTTCTCAAGAAAGTATGTCCCCAATGGTTACCAATCCCAGAGAGGTTTTTTTTTTTTGTTGGTTTTTTTAATCTTGCTTTATTTTAAGGCAAATCTCAGCTACCTTCAAGAAACAGAGGCAGAAATAGGGGCGCCTGGGTGGCTCAGTCGGTTGAGCGTCTGACTTCAGCTCAGGTCATGATCTCGCTGGGTTTGTGAGTTTGAGCCCTGCGTCAGGCTCTGTGCTAACAGCTCAGATTCTGGAGCCTCCTTCAGATTCTGTGTCTCCTCCTCTCTCTGCCCCTCCCCTGCTCTCTCTCGCTCTCTAAACAAACAAATAAACAAACAAACAAACAAACTTAAAAAAAAAGAAAACCTATGTACTGAAATAGTGTTAGGAAAAATTCAGCATTTATTTCTGATCAAAATTCATCCTGGGAGAAGAAAAAGAGTATTTCCTTAAATAAAAAGAATAGTTGTTTGATTCTAAGAGCAAGCTTCCTCACTGGTAAAAATTTGTATCAGTTAAAAGAACTGTCAAGAATCCATTTCTGCTTATTAAACATTGCCTTGGAACTGTCAGTCCATGTGATTAAGTTAAAAATGTGTGATATGATTGTTCATCTAGCACACCCAAGAAAATCAACTAAATAATTATATAACTAATTTTAAAGTCCAATAGGCTAAGAACAAGATAACCAAGTATCAGTAAGAATCTCTGAGACTTTTTAATAATTCAAAAATCAACTTTATTAAAATTATAGTTTGCATGTAATAAAATCTCATCTCATGTACTTCTTAAGGAATTTTTTTTAAATTTTTTTTTTAACGTTTATTTATTTTTTGAGATAGAGACAGAGCATGAACGGGGGAGGGGCAGAGAGAGAGGCAGACACAGAATCGGAAGCAGGCTCCAGGCTCTGAGCCATCAGCCCAGAGCCCGACGCGGGGCTCGAACTCATGGACCGCGAGATTGTGACCTGAGCTGAAGTCGGACGCTTAGCCGACTGCGCCACCCAGGCGCCCCTTAAGGAATTTTAACAAATGTATACATCTAAGTAACCATCACCATAATAATTCTATTACCCCAGAAAGTTTATACTTCATGCCCTAGGTTGCTACTGATATACTTTCTGCCACCTTAGATTTGCCTTTGCTAAGGTTTCACATAGTGATATCACACAACATGTATTCTTTCATATCTGGCTTCTTTCAGTCAGCATAAGGTTTTTGAGATTGACTCATGCTCTTGCATGTATCCTTTTCACTATGGAGTAGTATTCCACTAAATGAATATACCATAAATTTTCTAGTTACCTGTCGGCATTTGAGTGTTTCCAATTTTAAGCTACAATGTATAAACCTATGATGAATATTTATATACAAGTTTTTGTATGAATATATATTTTCTTTTTGCTAGGTTTTATCTAGGTGTTTACTAAATGAGTTTTGATTTCTTCCTTATTTATGCCATCTTGTATGTTTTTAATTTTTTATAAGAATGTTATTTTATCATTGGGGAAAATGTGATATTCATTTTTGCAATTATATAAAATAGAACCATTCTGAAAAAACAAAAACAAACAAACAAACAAAAAACAAAACAAAACAAAAATCCATGCCATTGTCGTACTGGGAACAGGGGACCTGAGTTATCTCCAGTTAGAATTCTACAGCAGTTCTTCCCTCTCTCTCTCTTTTTTTAATTTTAATATTTATTTATTTTTGAGAGAGAGAGCAGGAGGGAGGGGAGGGGTAGAGAGAGGGAAGACACATAATCTGAAGCAGGCTCCAGGCTCTGAGCTGTCAGCACAGAGCCCAGTGTGGGGCTCAAACCATAGACCAGGAAATCATGACCTGAGCCAAAGTTGGACACTTAACCGACTGAGCCACCCAGGCGTCCCTCTTCCCTTTCTTACGCTTTCACATTATACCCTAAGACACGTTATATATTTTAATTGTATTATTATTCCCAGTTACTTGCTGTTTCTTCCTGTACGAGGATTATATTCTCATGCCTCCTAACATCAGACTTGTTCATGTGATTTACTTAGACTAATGAAATGTGAACAGGGGTTTTGTGTGCCACTCCTGAGCAAAAGTTTTAAGAACCAATGAGTGACTCCACCAGATCTCTTTTCATAGAAGGGACTGCTCCTTCACTCTGGATCCTAAAATAAAGAAGACATGCGAAGCTGAAGTCTAATCACCATAAAGTCAACATGTAATACGAGTAAGAAATAAAATCTGTTACACTGAGTCACTGCTGTTGAGGGGTTGTTTGTACCCTAGCATTGCCAAATACATTCACAAAAGTAAAATCTTTAGTTATGTATTATACATCCAACGTTCTCTCATGCTTAATAAAGAAGGTGAATAGAATTTGTATTGCAAGAAAGGAAAAAATCTAGACCAGAGCCTGATAATATCATGGTTAACTCAAAGTCTCAGGCAGACTGGGTTGAACATGCCAATGAACTCTTCAGATATGCACTGAACATTTGCCAGCTCTGATCTCTTTGGTGTTAGACTAAACCAGACAAATGATTGTCTAAATTGCCTGAAGAATTAGATCAAATGTATACACATTCTTATCTAGCTATTTGAAAGCACAGTATCTGGGCATTTTCTTCCTTGTGACAAGTTTTAGATTATCCGGAGGGCTGATGAGTTTTGTATTGTGCATGCTTTTTCATTTTATACTCTTTGTCATTAAAGTGGAATTACTTGGCCCTAATTTATACTTATAATGGGTGTTAGCTCAAGAGAAGAAAGAGATTATATTAGGAGTTTTAAATTCTAAGAGATCTCATTTTATGACAGACTGTACTAAGAACTGAAAGGAAAACTTGAGCATTCCATAGCAGAAATTCAGGGGGAAAAAAGAAATAGGCAATAATTTCATTCTAGAGCAAAGCAAGTGAACACAACCTTTCAGTGGTATTTCTCAGGTTTGACAGCAAGGTGATAAGATAAATCTGAAAGTTGGCTATTTCTATATCTAATACGGCCATCTTCAGAAGTGTTTTTGAGCCTTGTTAATCACATATAAAATAGTTCTTCTTAATATTGTTCTTTTCCCATTAAAGAAATACTTCATAAAGCAGTGATGCAAAGGTTTTGGGGACAAGTAGTTTGAAAGACTAGAATTCTGGCTTCCAATATTTCCTTTGGACTCTCCCATGACCTCCAGTGTGAACCACAAAAATGTTCTATTCACTGCAATCCCAAGGCCAGAACATTCTTGCAGAACCCTCTGGGTTTAATTTGGTACAAGTTGCACTTGGGATTTTCTCCAAGAAAGCCTGCAGACATTCTGCTTTGAGGATTGGCAGAAAACTATCTGCTCCAAATTCTCTTGGAATTTAGATCACTCTTGGGGTGCTGAGATCAGAGGCCAGGTACAGTTCAATGCTCCCCAGGGTCTATGAAATATCATCCAAAATACTGGAGGAAAGAGGGTACCCAGGCAGAGTGAGATAGGCAGGATTCATGAAACAGGGATATTTTTGAGCAATTCAAAATCTCAAGATAATGATCAGTTGAAGTATATTTCTATGAGATTCCTGAAATGGAGCATGATTTGAATCCTAAGCCAAAATCCACCATTCAGGTGTTTGATATTTAGCACTTGGGTCTCTGTCTTCTGCAGCCTTGAAGGTGTTAGGAAGGCCATGTGATTTTTTTAGTGTTCTCCAACTTTTCATGTTTGCCCACATACATGTCACCTTATTAGCCAGCCTTCCCGTCTGAATCTGGTGCTATCTCATATGCTGCCAGCACTCAGAAAATACCATTCTATTTTAATGCTAGTTGCTGAGCCCCTGTGGAGATTACCTCTTTCTTCTCTCTTCTCCAAGAGAGAGACTGTCTATATCTAAAGGGCTGATTTTCCAAGAAAATCAGTGAACCAGTTAGGTAGCCTGAAACACAAATCCAAGTAACGTGCTAACGGAGAGGATGAATGAGCTATGCATGCGAATCATAATGATTTCAAGTCTGTAAAGGAGTCAAGAGAGACCTACATTTGGTCTTGCTCATATTTATAGCTCCAGCATCTATCATTGGTTCTCAACCAAAATGCCCCAAAGGAGTGTCTGGAAACCTGCTGAAGCATTTTTAGTTGTCACAATGTGTTTGTGTGGTGGGGAGAGGATTGATGGCATACTGTCCCACCGAACAGAAACACTACTGAGAAACACTGAATGCCCTGCAGCTAGTAGCCACTCAATAAATGTTTGTGGTAGAGTGTGTGGGAGAGATCTAAGAGGTTTCTTTCACTTTCCCTTGAAAATCATTTCACCTTAGTTCACAGGCTGTAGGAGGAGAGTTTAGAGGCCAGTCATTCCAATCTGACATCAACTTTAGGAAGCCCCTCTAACAAAACTACAACACAGCACTGATTCTAGAGTAGCCGCTGTCCATTTTTCTTTGGATCAAACCCTTCCATGGTTATTAGGAAAAGCTTTCTTGGACTGGTCCAAAATTTGTCTCCTTATTCCCTAGAATGCCATACCTCCCAGCTTGGTAAGTGTGGAGAAACTTCTGACAACCTGCAGGTCTTCTACAGCTCTCAGTTCTTATTTAGACCAGAAGGGTTCTTGTAAAAGTTTCATAGGATTTATGTAGTGTGAAAGTTAAGCCCAGACAACCTTGAGGATGTAGTTTTGAACACTTGAAGTGAGTCTGGCGCTGTTCCCACCTTCACCCCATCTCTTCAAACTGCCTCTCTCAGTCACTACTGGCTACAGATGGACTGCTTGTCTAAATGGGGAGAAACAGCTCTTCCACATTAAAAACTATCAAAAACTGTGAGGTAAAAAGATTAATTAGTATCTGAAAACACATCTAAAAGGGGAGAAAATTCATTTTTGCATGTCTTATTTATCAATGCAGTAATAATATTGCAATATAAATAATAGTATTTATATAGTGCTTTAGAGTTTAAAGATTTACATAATATCTCTGAAGTACTTACAACATCCTCAAACAACAGGGAGCTACAGAAGGTATTTCACTTGAATGGAAAGAGTGCTCATTATTCTCCACTGAAGCTAAAACCAAACTGTCACTTGTTCAACTACAATATAATAATACTCCCAATGACTCTTATGGTTCAGAGAAGATAACACCTAATGGGGCCTGAAGTTATTCAAGAATGTATTCACTTATCTTTGCTCTCACCCACTCAGCAAGAATTTTCCAAGCATCTCTTAATCAAGTCATACAAACTGTGGTAACAGATATGAGAGATTGGGGAGGGGACATCTAGTTAGGACTGTATTGTTTTCTTCTCTTTGATACTTCAGCTTTTTCTCAATACCCACCCACTTCTTAGCCCATCTCTGAATAACTTCCATCTCTATTACCTTACTGAAATATTCTTGTATAGGTCCACAATGACTTCACATTTGTCAATGCCAACAATCCTCTTTTATTTTTTTACGATTAATACTGTTACATGCTCCTTAAATTTTTTTTTCTTCCATTGGCTACTACTGCACTCAGATTTTCCTTCTGTGCTTTGTCTCTCTTTTACAAATCCACCTTTTCTGCCTAATTTTAAATGTCTACATGTTCCAGGAGACCATGGTCTTTATTATTTTCCTCTCACTAAACAAGTAGGTGTAGGAGTGGGCTGAGGAGATTATATCAAAGTCATTTGTGTGACTTTTTCAAACTATACTTCTTCTAGAACTCTGGATGTGGACCTGTGGGCAGAAGGCAAATGATCCCAAAGTTTGGGCAGACTATTACAATGAGCCACAAGTATTGATTAGATTGTGTCTCCATATAATTCATGGGTGGAAGGTAGAAGAGAAAGAGTAGAATCATTGCTCAATACATCTTTGCAAGTGAATGCATAAGCTGTTATAACTACAACTGTTTATATAATTTATTTCTCCTGATTTTTAAACTCTACCGAAAATCTTCACTCAAATATCCAACAACCACCTCATACTCAAAACATCTAAAACAGAATGAAAAGTCAACCTACTGAATGGGAGAGAATATTTACAAATGATATATCCAATAAAGGATTAATATCCAATATATAAAAGGGACTCATACAAATCAACACCAAAAATACATATAATCCAATTAAAAAATAGGCAGAGGACCTGAATAAACACTTTTCCAAAGAAGACATACAGATGACCAACAGATACATGAAAAGATGTTCAACATCATCAATCATCAGAGAAATGCAAATCAAAACCACAATAAGATATCACTTCATACCAGTCAGAATGGCTAGTATCAAGAAGACAAGAAATAATGTGGAGGATGTGGAAGAAAGAGAACCCTCATGCACTGCAGGTAGGAATGTAAACTGGCACAGCCATTATGGAAAACAGTAAGAGTTTCCTTAAGAAACTAAAAATAGAAACCATATGATCTAGTAATTCTACTTCTTGGTATTTACCTGAGAAAAATGAAAACACTAATTTGAAAATATACATTCACCACTATGTTCACTGCAGCATTATTTACAATAGCCAAGATATGGAAGCAACTTAAGTGTTCACCAACAGATGAATGAATAAAGATGTGGTATATATGCACAACGGAATATTAGCCATAAAAAAGAAAGAAATCCCACCATTCATGACAACATGGATGGAGTTAGAGGGTATTATGTTAAGTGAAATAAGTCAAACAGAGAAAGATAAATATCATATTATTTCACTTAAATGTATAATCTAAAAAATAAAACAAAGAAGCAAACAAACAAACAATGACAAAAGAGAAATAGACTCATAAATATAGAAAACAAACCAGTGGCTGCCAGAGGGGAGGAAGGTGGAAGGATAGGTAAAGTAGGTGAATGATACTAAGAGGCACAAATTTCCAGTTATAAAGTGAAAAGCCACAGGAATACAAAATACAGCATAGAGAATGCAGTCAATAATATTGTAATAACTTTCTGTGGTGACACATGATAACCCCACTTGTTATGATAAGCATTTCATAATGTATATAATTGTCTAATCACTATGTTACACACCTAAACTAATATTATATGTCAACTCTACTTTAATTGAAAACAATGAGTAATGAATCAATCTTGTCCATATTCCAGGGGAACTCAAGAAAAATCTAGAACTGATCATGCCATCTTCTCCACCAAATCTCCTACTCACCTGGCTTTCAGAGCAGAAAGAAGGAAGACATCCTGTATTTACTCTCCTCTCCCCCACATGTCCTTCAATTCCAATATGTAATCAGTCACAAAGGCCTATTGTATTGAGTCAACCTCCCACATACCATTCAAACCTTCTCCCCCTCTACTTCCACCCCTCACCTCTGGTTAGTCTCTCATCACTTCTCACCTGAATTTCTACAATAGCCTCTCAGCTTGCCCTTCTGTCTCTAGGCTCACTCTAGGCCAATCCATTCTCTGTCCTGAGGCCATGCAGATCTTTTTATACCAGAAATAGGATTGTGTCACTAAGCAACTTAGGAATTTTCAGTGACTTCCAACTGATCTTATGATAAAATTCAGAGTGTAAGCATAGCATGTAAGACCTTCAGTGCTCAATTCTCTTTTTAATCATGTTTCTGCTCATTCCCTCACACTGCTCTCTAGCCCTCTAAACTTTCTGTGGTTCCCTGACCCACCCATGGACTAACCTTCATGTTTCAGTCTAGAAAGCTTTCCCTTCTTGGCTCCACTATTCCTGCCCCCTCCTGTGACTCATCTATGCCTGAATAATTCTTCATCATCCTTCAAGACACTGCTCAGGGCTTGACTCTTTCAGCAAGCCTTCCCCCATCCCTTCTCCATGGGTCTGGGGTGTTTGCCACTTTAAAGTGCGTTCCACTATTATAGCAATTATTATAGCAAATTATTTTTTTTCTGATTATAAAATAATTTCATATTAAAAATGGGAAAAACTTAAAAAATAAAGATAATAAATTACTTATAATCCCACTACCCAGAAATAGCCACATTAATATTCATATGGCTTGATACACACACACATGCACACATACACATGCATATATAATTAGAATCATACAGACAGGGGATTAGCAAACTATGGCCCACGGTCCAAATCCAGGCCATAATCTGGTTTTGTATGGACTACAAACTAGGGATTATTTCTACATTGTCTTACATTTTACATTTACACTAAGTGTTTTCAAAACAAAATCTCAAAAAATACTATTTCATAATACATGGAAATTATACAAAATTCTAATTTCAGTTTCCATACATTTTTATTGGTATACAACCATGTTTATCAGAGCAAATCTCTTTGTTTATGGATTGTCTATAGCTGCTTTCACACTACAGTAGCAAGATTTGAATAGTTGCAACTCACAAAGTAATATGATCCACAAATCTTAAAATATTTACTATCTGACCATCTACCAGAAAGGTTGCTGGGCCCTGGTATAGACAGCTATGTGTTGTTTTTTCTGCTTAACATTATATTATGTATCTTTTCTTTTTCAATATTTTATAGAAATACTATTTGTAGTGGCTATTTAATATCCCATTAATAAGGTACAATAATTTATTTAGGTATTCCCTCTTGTAAATATTAATTGTGGTCTCCATTTTTAACTATTGTAAGATTGTAAGTGATATTGGCTTGAGTTAATTCCAACAATTCTCAATTCATTTGATTTCCTGATTCTTTCCTATAAACTTTTGTGGTTCTCTCCATAAAACAGATTCCTAAGTGTGAAATGACTAGGTCAAGTATTATCCCACATTTTCAAGGTTCTTTTTTTTATGTTTATTTATTTTTGAGAGGGGATGGGGACAGAGAGAGAGGGAGACACAGAATCTGAAGCAGGCTCCAGGCTCTGAACTTTCAGCACAGAGCCCAACGTGGGTCTTGAACTCACAAGCCATGAGATCATGACATAAGCTGAAGTCGGACTCTCAACCAACTGAGTCACTCAGGCACCCCACATTTCCAAGGTTGTTGATGAAACAGCTAAATTGCTCTCCTGCAAGTTTGTACCAATTGACTAGCACTATCACAATATATTAAAATTGTCTTTTTACGTATCTGACTTCCCCACTAACCCTTGAAGACAGGGACTTTATAAATTCACAGTGTGTAGCAGAGTGTGAGGCTCATAGGAATTATAAAATAGATGTATGAGGAATGAGTAGCCAGGCCTGGGTAATTGATCGTTTGTCCAGGCCCATTTCAGCATAGTAGAGCAGTGTTTTTCAACACTGCTTAAGAATTCTGGAACTCAGAGCATTAGTGAGTGGACTCCCAATTTGAGAAAATACCAAAATAGTCAAACTGCCACTCTGTTGGAACCAATGAAATGAAAAACACAAACACAAGTGTAAGCATTGAAATTTGATGTCTTATATTAAATTTTTTAAAATAATCATCAAAAACTTGAAATCATTTTAGGTATCCATGGATCTCTGAGACTATGTCTCTAAACAACCAGGGATCTGGGAAGCACCGTTTGACAAACAGTGCAATAGAGGAAGTAGATGAGTAGGCCCTGGGGGGTGCCTAACTGTGCTAATGCGCAGCAGCAAAGAGAGCAAGGAGCACCAGAGATGTTCTATGCTGAAGAACAATGTGATCAATATGTTCCCTGAGTAGAAACCACTTGTGCCTTTCCAGCCTTACGGTTGCACCATTTGGGGGAGGTAAGTAGAGGGGAGCCACTTCAGGTGACAAAAACCACAGGGTTAAACAGGAAAGGTTGGAGAAGGAGGTATAAAGTGAGAAGAGATATGTTTGATTGCAGAACACCTGGAAATCAGGAAACCTCAGGAAACAGAGGCAAAAATGGCAGGATTAACAGAGCCAGGAAGATGCCGGTCATTCCAGAGCTTGATGCAAGAAGATTGAGACCAGGAAGGACAGTTTAATGGATGAGGTGAAGATCCCAGGAAGCATCACAAACACATCAAAATGATACATCTCACAAACACAGCATACTTGATATGCTTCTTGAAGAATCACAATAGCTATGAAGTACAGGTTGCCAAGAAACATAAGTGAAGAGTTGAAGAATTACTCAGATAATTTGATTTATGCAGCAAGCCAATCTGGAAAATGGTATAAAAATCTTTTTTACTCAGTGCTTGTTTCTGGATTGAATTACCCTGATATTTTTCATCTGTGTATTTTAACATTTCTTGATGAAATTAAAATTGTTTCTTCTCACAAAGAGGAAATAAAATTTGCTCATGAAAATCATTTTGAGGTTAATGTCTGGTCTTTCCTAAAGGAAGATGACCTATTTTCTGACCAACAAACATCAGGTGTTTTTTCAGTAGTGGAGATGAAATTGCCTACCTGTAATGTAATGACTACATTACAAAATAGTAATATTGTTTCTTTTGTGGTGCATGGCATGCAATATAACACAGTGATCCAGTCACAGAATCTGAGGTCCACACTCTGGCTCCACTTAGTAGCTCTGCACATTTTACAAATTACTTTGTTTCGAGTCTCAGAGTATTATAAAATGGGAACAATAGTAATAGCTACCTTATAAAGTTTTGTGACAATTAAAGGAAATAATCCATGGAAGCTCCTAGCATAGTGCCCGGTATACAGTAAGCATTCAATAAACGTTAGCTATTACTTTAATCGTGTCCATGTGTACCTTCTTACCATAATTGTTTTTATGTATTCAATAGCACTGGATAAAGAACACATTGAGGTCCGAGTAGTAATAAACTAAATGACTCCATATCCCAAATAGGAAACAAAAAGCTATTTCTTTTCCCTAAACTTTTTAAATGTTTTTATTTTATTTTTGAGAGAGACAAGAGCATGAGTGGGGGAGGAGCAGAGCAAGAGGGAGACACAGAATCAGAAGCAGGCTCCAGGCTCTGAGCTATCAGCACAGAGCCTGATGCGAGACTTGAACCCACAAACTGTGAGATCATGACCTGAGCCAAAGTCAGAGGCTTAACTGACTGAGCCACCCAGATGCCTCCAACAAAAAGTTATTTCTGATTTGAAGTGGCTACGTGACTTGCCAATCACTATAGCCTGTGATAGTAAATTCAAGATTGATAAAAGTTCAAAATATAAAATACTTTAATCTGAGTCTAAATAACAGTAACTCACTTCAAAGACACATATGTTAGAATATATTTTATAAAGAATTGTTGTTTCAGAAAAATTGTCAATCACTCATTTTGTCCTTAAATTTTACACTATTTCTTTAGGGTTAAATATTTCCTTTTATGTATGCAAACAAGTAATTGTATCACATATGCTCATAACACATATGAAATGGATAATACAAACATTCACCACTTAAAATTAAGTGTAGAAATGTAGCAAACTTGACAAAAGTCTATGTTATGCAAAGTTCAAGTCTCACCATTTTGGGTTTCACAGTAAGTCCAACTACATCATCAAATTAGGTCTATTAGTTTCTGAAATCCATGTTTAAGAATAAAATGTTAGATTCTGGGATTTGTGGTTTCCTGGAGCTGAGAACTGTATTGGTGACAAGGAAAACATCAACATATTCCTTTTTTATGTATCTCTGAGGCATCCCTCAGTAAAACAGAGTAAACATATGTGAAAGTAAATATGTTCTGTCTTTATTGCAACCACTTTGCGAGTGTTGATATCAAATGTATTCTGGCAATGTTTATAGTCATGTTCTGCCATTTATTCTAATGTTAATAATTGTCCTAACAAATTTGTTTCAAAACTCATCATACAATGCATACTAACTACCAATTTTTAAGAGTAATAGCCATTTACTGATAGGTGAACTGTGTTTATGTATAAATGTAACAGTCGTTGTTTTAATCAGTAAGTATTTGAGTTTACTATCAATCTAATTCTAATTCCACTGCCAAGTATTTTTGTTATTAGTTATTACATTTCAGAGTCAGGATAAAGATGACAACCGAAATATCTATTTTACAGATGAGATCTGAATATTGATTTTCTGGTTTTCTTGAAACCATACTTTGTCCTCCCTATTGGGTAATTTAAGACACTTCTGAAGTAAAGAAGAGCATAAAATTTGATTTTAAAGCCACAAAATTTCCTTTCGTTTCTTGACAGTTTTGAAATTACCAAACATACCAAAATTTAGACAAGATTTTAAGGTGTTCTATTCAAGCCAAGAATAGAACAAAAGCAAGTCAATCCCAAAGTGAGATGTATTTAGAGATTCATACATGATTCATCTATGGAAAAATAACAGCAAAAAGTCACAGTGCAATGAACAAACACATTATGTTCTAACAACCTTTGTTACCGGAAGTAACAAATCATAATGCAAGAGGTGTGAGATGTGTGCTTACTCTCCCCACCCCTGCTTCAATACTGTGTGGGTTTCTTAAAATAAACTATGTCTCTGGGGTACTTGGTATATTCCCACCTTTCACATGAGGTAGCACCTCATGTCCCTTTTCTCTGCAATCCCAGTGAAGACACACCTGTACCAGCCACAAGGAAGGCACAGGGGCAATCGGCACAGGTGTCAACTACTCAGTACCACCATTACCACAGCCTCCTACTTAGGCGGCTCCAATGTGACTTTGAGGGGCTTGGACCTGAAAGGGTGCCCCATGGCCTCATTTCCGTCTCCCCTCCATCAATTCCTTGACCAGAATTGTCCTCACATTTCCCCCCAACAAAGGCCAGTTTGTTCATTTGCGTTTCCTTGGCAGGTAATAGTACTTGAGACATTACTCAATACTAACTTTGTTATTTGCATCCCACATGCATGAGGGGGGAGGGAGAGAGAAAGAAAACAAATGAAACAGTGTGAATGCTCCTTTGTTCACTGTTATCAGCTTCTAATCACTTTATAAGATGTTAGTATATGGCAAACAAACTCCCTTGAGAGGAAAACAGTGGGGATTTTCATATGCAAGTGTTCAAATACCACTCTGAGGATATTGTAGGGGAAGTCCATATCTATCTAAGAGATTAACTGGATGATTTCCACAGTCCCTTTGAATTCCATGGTTCTGCAGTATAATAACTCATTCATTTATTCAACATGAATTGAGTACCTACCACTTCCAATGTATAGGTAGTAGCTGAAATCTAGACACTTGTATATGAAGTGTTTAACTTCATTTTTTACCACATTTCATACTAAATTTGGAATTGGTGAGAGGCTGATAATATTTAAGACCTTACTAAAATACATAAATAAAAACACTGACTATATTGTCGAAGAAATGTGTTTTTTTTCTCACTTAATAGAGCAAATTTTGTTTTTGCCATTGAATACTGTACTTTTTCTTCTTTTCCTACACACACAAACACTAATGGAAAAGTTTGTTGATTCTTTCCTTTTTGCCAATAGAATAGCCCTTTTCTTCCCTGTCAAAAGAACCCTTCTTTCATGTGAAAAGTTCATGACATGTGACTCTAGCAAGGGCCAACGCTGCTCCTTGGCAATTAACAAAGGAAGGCAGTGACATAAGGCTAGCCCACGGGGGTTATCTATCCCAGCTCTGGATTGGTTGGTTGGCTCAAGGATCAAAATGTAATTGATCAGGGATGGAAGATGATGCAAGCCTAAAAAATGTAATTCCTCCAAGTTCCTACTGGAGCTTTCTAGAAAGGCTTTCTACTTGAGTTACTAAGTTGGTAGGACATGAGCCTGATGTAATTGACTGGCCATCCTACCAGCCATGTATAGAGAGCTTGTCCAAGAGATGGAGAGACAGCTTTGACAGCATTACTGTGTTCCTGATTCTGGCCATGTCTGATTCTCCTATTTACACAAACACATTCAGACATTTAGTTAACATTCTTCATGGCTTCTGCAAGCTGAAATTACTTAATGAATATGTGAAACAAATTAAAATCTTAAAATCACTTCCACTCTGGAATTGACGGTAAGCAAACGAACCGCATGATCAATACCATTATTTAGCTACTTTAAGATGCATGTGGCTCTGGAATATGGATTTCGAACAGAGTGAAGTATTAATTCCTGAAGATCAGTTCTCTTCCCCAACATCCACTTTCTGACTGCCCATTCAGCCCCTCCTCATATTCACGATGCATTAATAAGATGGTTTAAGTAGTTGATGGTTAGAAATGGAAGACTTAGAAAAAAAATTTAATGTCTAACAAGAATCTTGGTTTTGACATCTGTAATGAAATGCCAGCTAATGATTATGCAGTAATACTATCTCTGCTTTTGCCAAGTAAGATAATAAGTTTCATAACATTTATTTCAAAACATTTGAAATAAACATCATGGAATGACTGTCAAGTTTAGTTTTAAATGATTTTTCCTGTCTCCATTATTCAATATATGTCTGAATTAACTCTCATTATTTTCTCCACCTGTCATCACATAGATTATCTGTTATAATCACACAGTGGTGATAATTGATTCAGAAGGAGTACCAGGGAATACATTTTCTTAGTTTAGCCCATAAAATCTCAGTGGCAGAGTTTACCAGTTGATTGATGTCATCTCCTATATTGTTCTTCTCTTTAAAGCAGGTATTTTATCAAAATGGCTGAATCTTTGTGTTTTTTTTAATGGCTGAGTCTGATTTAAAAAAAAAATAGAATTGCTGAAAAGTCTGAGTAAATATCTGGGCTTCAGGCTTCCTCTATCATTTATTTTAATAAATTGGTATTTTTAGAGTGCTTTGGTCAAAGATACACAATCATAATGCTAGCCATCTCCTTTACTATCATTAGGGTTAAGCAATGCTCATTCATTTTTCAGGTATCTGTGGAGCCCTTACCTTGTACGTGACTTTGTGATATTTTCCAAGGACACAAAGAGATGAATGACATGGTGACCTGAACAATGCAGGCTTATGCAAAACAGCATTCCCCTAGCATTTGGTAGAGTTGTCCCAGGCACTGACCAGCCCTTTGCAAAGACCCCTGCTGCTGATTCTCCTTGTGCCTCTCTACTGGTCAGTGATCCCAAATTCCAGGCAGTGAACCTGGGGGAGACCCTTAGAATACAGATTCCCAGGGTGCCTGAGTGTCTCAGTCGGTTAAATGTCTGACTTCGGCTCAGGTCATGATCTCACGGTTTGTGGGTTCGAGCCCCACGTCGGGCTCTGTGCTGACAGCTTGGAGCCTGGAGCCTGCTTCAGATTCTGTGTCTCCCTCTCGCTCTGCCCTCCCTCCCCACTCATGCTCTTTCTCTGTGTCTCAAAAATAAATAAACATAAAAAAATACAGATTCCCAGGTCCCACTTCAGAGGATTCTGACTCAATAGGTTTGGAGTAAAACAAACAAACAAACAAAAACCAAGACCTAAAAAATCAACCTGGAGATCTTTGTTTCTCAAAAACTCCTCAACTGATTCTGATGTACAACCATGTTTTTTTGAAGCATATTTCCACATATCCATTCTTCTGGGGATGGAAAATAGAACATCTATTCATGAGTGAGTATTAGGGCTTTTAAAAGGCCATCAATTTCTAAAATATTTCTATCTCTAGGTTTATCAATGTATCTGAAAATTTCTCCCTTACAGTAGTTTTTCTAACTTTAGACATGTTCTCTACATAGTTCTGGCAACAGTGTACAAATCAGGTCATTCCCCACCTAACACCTGCCAGTGATTATTCATCAACCATAAGATAAAGAGAATCCTGCTTTCTATGGCATATCTGGTCACTGCCTACCTGACCATCCTATCTCTCTCATGATCCTTTTTCTAAACACCTTCTCCCTAGTCCATGGTCCAGCCATGCAAAGCTATTTACTGCTCTCCCAATGCTCCACACTGGGTTGGTCCTGGGTCCTTGGTACATGCTTTTCTTATTACATAGGCTATCTTCCCACCCCATATATACCTGGAAAATAATCTTATGAAGAATTTCCTGATTTCCTCCTATACTCTCCTTTTTCCCTGTAACTAAATTTTATATGGGTTTCTGCTGAAACCCCTCCAAACTTACTGTGCTTATTTGTTTAAACATCCAACATTTGATGTCTGAAACTTACTTTTAAATAGTTCTCTCCCTTCCCCCAGAAAGAAAAGTATATAATTTCTTATCATTTGGTGAGGAAAAGAAAGCAAATATAATGCAATGTTAACAATTAGTAAATCTAGGTAAAGGATTTCTGTAAGTTCAAAATGTTTCAAAATGCAAAATTGCAAAAGCTGGCCCACCTTCATGTATGCTCCATGATACAAAGACAATATTGTTTTCATCTTTGTGTTGGCTGTGTATAATCCAGGCTGCGTATAATCCAGTACCTGCTTTCACTACCTACTGAATTAGTGAGTGGAAGGAATGACACATTAGTATTTTTTTTTAAATCTCTACCTTCACACCCATTTTCAGAAATACTACCAATTCTTAAGTGTTTGGGGTCTTCTCCAGGATAACTAGGCTGCTTCTCAGCTTTTCTTATCATGTGTTTAGGAAGCCACTTTCTCAAATCTAGGGTATGGCGAGGGTGAGAATTAGGGTAGGCATATTAATATCTTGATACATTTTGATGCATGAGTTAACTTTTACCTAGTGGAAAATAGGTTGAATTCTGGCTGAGGATGGAGGGTGGAAGGTGACATTATGGTGAAGGACTAGAGGAGTCTGGACTTTATGAGCTGCTGAGATTCTGTGTTTCTAAAGAGTAGAAGGTGACAGAAATGGTGAAGTTTGAGTGAACTGGTTCCCAGGCAAAACTTACATCAGCCCCCATGCTTCAGGAATTTTCTCTCTCTCTCTTTTTTTAAGTAGGGGATGGTGTAGATTTTGAACATGCATAAAAATGCATCCACTTATTTATTTAGAATTTCTATTTTCACATAGCAGAAATACTTGTAAGTTAAAATTATCAAACTTTCAATGTTATCCAGATATTTTGAACTTTTTTAATGAATAGTTACAAAAAAAGTAAGTGCCTAACAGTGGCCTTTTAGTCCAACTTTCATCACATCTTACTTTCTTGATTTTTATCTGAACAATAGTTGACCTTTGGGGAAAAAAATTAACTCTAGTTCTATTTTTTTTTTTTTTTTTTTTTCAACGTTTTTTATTTATTTTTGGGACAGAGAGAGACAGAGCATGAACAGGGGAGGGGCAGAGAGAGAGGGAGACACAGAATCGGAAACAGGCTCCAGGCTCCGAGCCATCAGCCCAGAGCCTGACGCGGGGCTCGAACCCACAGACCGCGAGACCATGACCTGGCCGAAGTCGGACACCCAACCGACTGCGCCACCCAGGTGCCCCTCTAGTTCTATTTTTTAACAGTGTTGGCTGTGCTAAAAAGCTGCATCATTCCACTGTAAACTAGAGAAACCTGTCTTACAAATGAACTTCTACTTCCTGCTTCTGTCTTCATTTGGGAGAAAGATGCTTTATAAGGGTGTAAGGTGGGTGGTAATCTCTCCTTCCTATCCCTGGGAGTAAAACACACTGGGTCTTTACCTCTCAAGTCTTCTCTATGCCCTTCTTTAGACCCTCATTCCCTGTCACCTGCTTTAGAACATAATAAAGCTCTCCCTTCACCTGGCTGCCATCCTTAAACATGAAGAAAGTAGCAGTTGGATTACACAAAAAAAAATCACAAAGACAAATTAGACACTGTCGGTGGTGCAAATATGTATATATATAATTCAATCTATTTTCAAAATCTTAAAAATTGATTTATTGTCCTTGCTTTGGAAAAACAAGATATTTTCAGATTTAAAACAATCTATCCTCAAATTAAAGAATCCTCAGGGCATTCGCTAAATATAACACTTAGATTAATTAACAGTAGCAGTAATAACATGTTTTTTGTTCTGTTTTGTTTTGTTTTGTTTTTAGAAAGCTAGTTGTTGGAACAAAATGGAATGCCCAGTTTACAGTGTAAGCAGACTTTGTTGACAATTGAGCTATGGAGCTTCTAAGATGAGCAATCCATGAAAAATGGCTTGCCTCAGGATTTGGTCAAGGCCAATTTAATTTAAGTTTTCCTCTCCCACTTGGTTAGTCATTAAACTCAGGGAAGTATTTTGGAATTGGATCTGAGAAAAAAACACTCTGGCCAGCATCATAAAACTGGTTATTTAAAGAGATGCTAAAAGACACTACTTTGCCTTTGGGTTCCAAAAGAATAGGGAACCAAGGCTATTCTATGATACTTGAAAAATGCACTCTGTCTTTTTAAGTGTAGCTTTGAAATCACTGGTTTTAAGTATAGCATATTTTATGGACATTACACCACCTCAACCGCCACGCAGAGCACACAAAAAGGATTATGGATTTTCTCGTCAGCGGAGCATTAAATGGTCCCCTGAATAGCAATTTTCTAAAAGAGCAAATATATGTGGCATATCCTGCATATGTTTTCCTGACATGGCACAGTCTATCTGTAAAATAGACTGTGGAGTACAGGTAGAGTCACTAATGCATGGAAATAATATTTTTGACCACTAAACTGAAGATAATTAACTTAGGATACTTGACCACAAAGAATGAACATTTCACAAACTTTTGAGAATAGGAGACAGTTAAGTTCGATTATTTTGGTCAGTCTCTTGCAAATAACATCACAGATTGTTTTGGTGTTTGCTGTTCTTTTTAATGAGA
The DNA here is from genome assembly GCF_018350215.1 of Panthera leo. NCBI lineage: Eukaryota > Metazoa > Chordata > Mammalia > Carnivora > Felidae > Panthera > Panthera leo. The sequence continues at coordinate 166,079,169 of NC_056686.1, forward strand.
ATATTTTATATTTTCATTTCTGCCTATCCAAAACCCGTTAGGCGTCAGGTCCTAATTCCATTGCTGCCTCCTGCATCAAATTCTTGTGTTCACCCCAGCCATTTCTCTGATGCAAGAGTAATGAACAAGCCACCACCTAATTCTGGCTAGGCAAACCTAACTGCACATGCCTGTTTGGTGGTGTTATCACCCTGCTTTATTCGTTTGGGCTGCCCCTAATCCAAACTGGCACACAAATGGCAGAACTAGATTTCTGGTTGGCTTCCAGTTTGAAATAGAAGCTGCAGCTAATGGGCTGCTGCAAACCCCATGGGCCACAGCTGTCCTGAGTGGAAACAGCCTCTAACTGAAAGTTAGACGAGGCCTCATTTAATGAAAAATTCTTGTGACAGCTCTAACTTTCAGGGATTTCTGTGCTAAAACCAAGTTCGTAAAATATCAGATGATTGTGTTGTTGCTACGAAATGTCAGTAACAATAAGCAATAACAGAAAGAGGCAAAATTAAGAAAACCAACTTAGGGGCACCTGGGTGGCTCAGTCATTTAAGCATCTGACTCTTGATTTAAGCTTAGGTCATGATCTCAAGTCATGATCTTGGGGTTTGTGAGATAGAGCCCCACATCGGGCTCCGCACTCACAGCATGGAAACTACATGGGATTCACTGTTTCCCTCTCTCTCTGCCCTACCCTGCTCATGCATGCACTCTCTCTCAAAAATAAATAAACTTAAAAAAAAAGAAAAAGAAAACAAAACAAAACCAACTTGAAAAATTCTGACATTGTACTGAATCAGTCGATTTGGATTTTAAAAAGTAAGCTTTTTCTTAGGGATGAGCACTGGGTGTTGTATGTAAGAGATGAATCACTGGGTTCTACTCCTGAAGCCAAGACTACACTGTATATCAACTAACTTGAATTTAAACAAACAAACAAACAAACAAACAAATAAAATAAAAAGTAAGTTTTTTAGGGGGCAAAGGGGTCACTTTTCAACCAGAGTTCTTTACTAAGGTACCATAAAATCCATTCACAATGAAAATGCCAGAACAACTTTACCCTTCAAAGTTACAACTTAGTCTCTTTATAATTAAATGTAAATGGAACCAGATATTTTCTTTTCCTCAGTTTAGTGTCGAACAATTGTTGTTCAAAAAAGATTTCTTGACAGCAACATGCAGAAGGTTGAAACTAGACCACTTTCTCACACCATTCACAAAAATAAACTCAAAATGGATAAAGGACCTGAATGTGAGACAGGAAACCATCAAAACCTTAGAGGAGAAAGCAGGAAAAGACCTCTCTGACCTCAGCCGTAGCAATCTCTTACTCGGCACATCCCCAAAGGCAAGGGAATTAAAAGCAAAAGTGAATTACTGGGACCTTATGAAGATAAAAAGCTTCTGCACAGCAAAGGAAACAACCAACAAAACTAAAAGGCAACCAACGGAATGGGAAAAGATATTTGCATATGACACATCGGACAAAGGGCTAGTATCCAAAATCTATAAAGAGCTCACCAAACTCCACACCCGAAAAACAAATAACCCAGTGAAGAAATGGGCAGAAAACATGAATAGACACTTCTCTAAAGAAGACATCCGGATGGCCAACAGGCACATGAAAAGATGTTCAACATCGCTCCTTATCAGGGAAATACAAATCAAAACCACACTCAGATACCACCTCACGCCAGTCAGAGTGGCCAAAATGAAGAAATCAGGAGACTATAGATGCTGGAGAGGATGTGGAGAAACAGGAACCCTCTTGCACTGTTGGTGGGAATGCAAATTGGTGCAGCCGCTCTGGAAAGCAGTGTGGAGGTTCCTCAGAAAATTAAAAATAGACCTACCCTATGACCCAGCAATAGCACTGCTAGGAATTTATCCAAGGGATACAGGAGTACTGATGCATAGGGGCACTTGTACCCCAATGTTTATAGCGGCACTCTCAACAATAGCCAAATTATGGAAAGAGCCTAAATGTCCATCAACTGATGAATGGATAAAGAAATTGTGGTTTATATACACAATGGAATACTACGTGGCAATGAGAAAAAATGAAATATGGCCTTTTGTAGCAACATGGATGGAACTGGAGAGTGTGATGCTAAGTGAAATAAGCCATACAGAGAAAGACAGATACCATATGTTTTCACTCTTATGTGGATCCTGAGAAACGTAACAGAAACCCATGGGGGAGGGGAAGGAAAAGAAAAAAAAAAAAAAAAAAAAAAAAAAAAAAAAAGAGGTTAGAGTGGGAGAGAGCCAAAGCATAAGAGACTGTTAAAAACTGAGAACAAACTGAGGGTTGATGGGGGGTGGGAGGGAGGGCAGGGTGGGAGGGAGGGCAGGGTGGGTGATGGGTATTGAGGAGGGCACCTTTTGGGATGAGCACTGGGTGTTGTATGGAAACCAATTTGACAGTAAATTTCATATATTAAAAAATAAAAAAAAAAATAAATAAATAAAAAAAAAAGCACCTACAAAAAAAAAAAAAAAAAAAAACAAAAAAAAACCAAAAAAGATTTCTTTCTCATAGACCCAATAAAAGATGGCATTTTAAAACAGATTTTTAAGTGTACCCAAAAGTTCTACATTATTTTTCAAAACTGTATTTTCTTAATTTTTCCTTCTCAGATATTTTACATGTAAATGACTCTTCCATGTCCGCTCTGTGAAATGAAGTAAATAATGTAATTAGAAGTAATATACAGGTGTGTGGATTAGATTATTAATTGTGGCTTCTATTGTTTGTGGAAGTTGTCTTGGATTTGTTTAGATTTACTACCTTTCCCTAAGAGTTCTGTAGCCTTTTATGTTACTGAAAAAAAACAGAGTTCTGAACGCTTATCAAGAATGCCATTGTGTGTTTTACTGGAGAACTTGAACTCTACCATGTTTGAATAAAAAACAAAAACAATAACAAAGAGAATGACACATTCCCTAAGACTAGATGAAAGCTAGAACATTGGGAAGTTTTTGTACCAAAAAGAAGCATAAATAAATATGAGTATGAAGCTAGTATTTGTACACAGGATGAAGCCAAAGTGGAGGAAAGACAAAGCTACTTCTGGCTTGAAGAGTCAGCCCTCTGCTCTGGCCCAGAAACTCTTCTCACACCACTTACTCCCACAGCCCCATATTTCACGGTTGACCTTAAATTCCACCTTCACTAAGAAACCACTCCAGCTGAATTAATTTCCTTTTTTCCCTGAATTTGCCTATCAACATCTTTCATCTGGGGACTTAGTTAATCATTCAATGCCTCGATGTTGTGATTTCATTGTTATTTAATTGCTTCATGGGTCTACCAGGGTCTTGCCCTTTGTTATTATACATTATAAGTTGCTGGAGGCCAAGGATGTCTTTCACATTTCTTTTGTGTCTCTCTACCCCCTAAAGCCAAGCATAGAGTCAGGAACACAGGAGACAGGGAATCTAGCCTGAAAGAGCAGAACCATCTTGATGCTACTGCGACTTGGTTCCTGCAAATCCTATAGGATCCATGGCCATAACGTTGCTAAGAAATTATTGAGTGGTCCTTTTCAGTAAGCTGAGAAGTTACTCATACCATCCTTATAACTCTCCCAAATGAGTGGGATTTTATAGTACAATCAATGACCAATGGTCATGCGAAGTATAGGTATGGCACAGAGGCACACTCCTGGAGTTGGAGTCCAGCTCCATTGCTTCCTAGCTTTGTAGCAAATGACTTGTGTGTACATTAGTTTCCTCATCTGTAAAAATAATAATAGTTACCAATCATTTAACACTATGTGTGTATCCCTGTTCTAAATTCTTTTAGTGTTTTAATTCATTGAATTCTCACACCTACCTTATGAGGTAGGCAGGCACTATTATTATACCCATTTTACAGATGAAGAAACGGAGACAGAGAGAGAATAAGTAACTTTCCCAGAGTTACAAAACTAAGCAGAAACATTGGGATACATATTTAGGCAGGCTGTGTGCTTACATGCTAAACTTCTTTTTTCCTATGACACAGTCTTTGCAGACAGTACCTCTTTATTTTTTTTAAGTTTACTCATTTATTTTGAAAGAAAGAGAGATGGGACAGAGAAGGGGCAGAGAGAGAGAGAGAGAGAGAGAGAGAGAGAGAGAGAGAGAGAATCCTAAGCAGGCTCTATGCTGTCAGGATGGAGCCCCAACACGGGGCTCGGTCTCATGAACCATGAGATCATAACCTGAGCTGAAACCAAGAGTTGGGCACTTAATAGACTGAGCCACCCAGGCATCCATACATGCCCAACTTCTAAGGTTGGATTACCTCTCATAAAATTTATCTCATATATTATGTAAAGGATTAAACCAATTAATACACCTGAAACATTTAATATATTTAATTTATTGAATTTTAAAAAGTGGTTGACACATAATAAGCACTCAACAAAAGTATTATGTATACATTTAGGTCATGATTTAGGCTCCCAAACTCTTAAATGAATTTAGACAAAAATTATCCAGATAATACCTTAATATGTGCCAACACAATCTCTGCCCAGAGGAAGCTTGCACTCTTATGAGAACTGCATACATATGTAAAAAAATTAAGCAAACTAATGTTAGAAGTGATACTAAATTTTGAGCAAGAGCCCAGTGGCGCTGCAGGTTGCAAATTGCCCTATTTACAGACAGTCTTAACTCATATGGTCTACATAATTACTTTTAACAGGTATCCAAGGCAACTCTGGTGTAAATATTCATAAACTACACTTTAAATACATTCATTATACAGGCTGCACTCAAACAAGTACCACATTAGGGTATAAGTCTTTGCATATATAATGAGGTGCTGATTGAGAAGTGCAATGGAAACACATAGACAGAGATGGCCTAAGATGGGGCCGGAGCTTAAGGAACACTTCCCAGAGGAGGGGGACTTAGCATTCCAAAATGAGGATATCAATAATGTACTCAGAAACTCATCATCCAGCTCAGTTAAAAGAATGATGACACAAATCAGAAAAACTAATAGTATGAATATTTTATCACTTCCACCATTTTCTCTTAGGAGCCCAAATATTCTGTACATTAATAATTGAGTCTCCTTAAAACCCTCAGAACCACTGTGAACAGGAAGAGCAAGGTATGTGAATACCCTTTAAATTATCACTATTTTTTTTTACCCACTGTCCTTTTATGCATGTTTCTTTTGTTAGTACACAGAGATGACCGGTTCCTAAAGTTATATAATGGGTACATGTATTCATTCCTTCCGTGCCTGATTTATTCACTCATTCTACAAACATTTACTGAATATATATACCAAGAACAGTGGTAGGCCTTACAGATAGAAATATGTTCTAAGTCTGATGAAGAAGCCAAAAATGAAACATATAAGGGTTTTCCATGAAACGGATCTAAAGTAGAGATATATAGGCCACAAATTACAGAAAAGGCTCAAAGGAGAGCATGGTCAATAGCATAAATGGGGAGCCCTCCAGAAAGCTTTCAGAGAGCAATAATAACTTCCTCCCAGTCCAATCTAATGACAAATGCCTCAAACTTGTTGCTGCTTCTAACACTATTCAATACTTCTGTCTCGAAATTCCTTTTCCCCAAACTTTTGTGATGTGTCCCTGAATATTTTTGCCTCTAATTTTGCATGGCCCCTTGTCCCAGTTCCATTGGCAGCACTTCTGTTCAAGCACATTAATGTGATTGTTTAATAGTAGCTGTTTCTTTTGATTTGGGCCACAGCCTCTTATTCCTCATTGTGCATCAGAATTTCTGCCCCAAATCTTAAAAACATACAAGTGTCCCAGCCTTCCTTTGCTTCTTCATGTTTGAAACATGGATATATGAATCCTGTGTTTTCTTTTTAAGCTTCTAGGCAACTCTGATGCCATCCAGGTTTAGCTACCTAATGAGGTCTTCCTTCCTCTTGTCCCATGTGGAGATTGTTTATTTTCATCATTCTCTCTCCCATTGGCTTCCTGAATTGCCTAGAGTTCTAGGCCCGGAAATAATCATCAGACTGAGAATGACCGGAATAGGAAGTTACCATCCCAGACTTCTTCACCAAGGATACCTTGGGATCAAATCCACCATGACCATTTGGAAGCTCAAAACTGCCTCATATTCCCTGGTCCTTGGTCACTGGTGTAAGACCTTCTAGTCATCTATCCTCTTTGTACTCTTACTCTTACTGTTCCTCTATCCTTCCAAATTCACAATTGTATCTCATGGAAATTCAGATTCAGAATAAAATACCCTTCACTAATTCTCACACTCCACTACTTAAGTGAAAGTTTCCCATTTCCCCTAAACCTGGCCTTTCCCATCTTAACAAAAACTTCTCAGTCAGCATCACCCTCTTGCTGCAAATTTATTGGAGAAATGGCTGATTCTTTCTATCTCTGATTCTTCTCTTCACATTCATTCTTTAAACAACTGCAATTTGGTGTTCAGCATCAGTGTTCCCCTGAAACCACTCTAGCAAATGATATCACTAACCTCCAATCTGTGCAATATAAAGAACATTCCAATTCAAAATTGCATCCCTTTTCAAATAGCCAAAACAAGCCTGAAAAAGATAAACCAAACTGGAGGCATCATGATTCCAGATTTCAAGCTATGTTGCAAAGCTGTAGTCATCAAGACAGTGTGGCACAAAAACAGACACATAGATCAATGGAACAGAATAGAAAACCCAGAAATGGAGCCACAGATGTATCAACTAATCTTTGATAAAGTAAGAAAGAATACCCAATGCAAAAAAGACAGCCTCTTCAACAAATGGTGCTGGGAAAACTGGACAGCAACATGCAGAAAAATGAAACTGGACCACTATCTTACACCATACACAAAAATAAATTCAAAATGGATGAAAGACCTAAATGTGACACAGGAAACCATCAAAATCCTAGAGGAGAACACAGGCAGCAACCTCTTTGACCCTGGCCGCAGCAACACCTTTACTAGACACACCGCCAAAGGCAAGGGAAACAAAAGCAAACATGAACTATTGGGACTTCATCAAGATAAAAATCTGTACAGTGAAGGAAACAATCAACATAACTAAAAGGAAACCTTTGGAATGGAAGAAGATATTTGCAAATGACATATCTCATAAAGGGTTAGTATCTAAAATCTATAAAGAACTGATCAAACTCAACACCCAAAAACCAAATAACTCAGTGAATAAATGAGCAGAAGATATGAATAGACACTTTTCCAAAGAAGACATCCAGATGGCTAAAAGACACATGAAAAGATGCTCAACACCACTCATCATCATGGAAATACAAATCAAAACCACAATGAGATACCAGCTCAGACCGGTCAGAATGGCTAAAATTATCAATACAAGAAACAACAGGTCTTGGCTAGGATGGAGAGAAAGGGGAACCCTCTTGCAATGTTGGTGGGAATGCAAACTGGTGCATCTACTCTGGAAAACAGTATGAGGTTCCTCAAAAAACTAAACATAGAACTATCTTATGATCCAGAAAATGCACTTTAGATATTTACCCAAAGGATACAAAAATACAGATTTGAAGGGGTACATGCATCCCAATGTTTATAGCAGCATTATCACAATAGCCAAACTATGGAGAGAGCCCAAATGTTCATTGACAGATGAATGGATAAAGAAGATGTGGTGTGTGTATATATATATATATATATATATATATATATATATATATATATATATATATTAGTCATCAAAAATAATGAAATCTTGCCATTTCCAATGATGTGGATGGAGTCAAATGTATTATGCTAAGTGAAATAAGTCAGAGAAAGACAAATACCATATAATTTCACTCATATGTGGAATTTAAGAAACAAAACTGATAAACATATGGGAAGAGGGGGAAGAGAAGAGAGAGAAACAGACCACAAAACACTCTTAATAATAGAGAACAAATTATGGGTTGACAGAAGGAGATGGGTAGGAGATTGGCTAGAGGGCTACTAAGGAGGACACTTATTGTGATGAGCACTGGGTGTTGTATGTAAGTAATGAATCACTGAATTCTACTCCTGAAACCAATATTGTACTGTATGTAACTCACTAAAATTTAAATAAAAATAAATTAAATTAAATTAAAAATTAAATTAAAAATAAACAATAAACCAAAATGGCACCCTTTTGGCAAGTATGTAACAATAGCAGTGGGACATCTATTTTTCTTATACTATAAGCTTTAAAAGCTTGGGATTATCCTTGATTTTTCCCTTACTCCTTATGTAAAATAAATTATCTGATTCTATAATATTTTATAATTTTTTAATTCATCAAAGTATATTTCTACTATACATAATATATGGTACTGTTACAATACAAATTTTCAAATTTTATTCTCTTTACTCTTACACTCAGAATTCTAAGTTCCAATATCTATTAAAAGCCTCCATATACACCTTATAACCCCAGTGATTTTCCACCCAAGTCCACCCTGCATATTGTTATAAAGGTAATCTTTCTCAAACTTAATTTTTACCCAATATTTCCCCTGCTTTAAGAACCCTCTCTTTGCCACAATCAAATCTAACTGTGTAGCCCAGCATGTACTGCTTTCCAGCCCAAGCTTCCATCATACCAGTTTAGTCTCATCTCTTGACATTTCCTTGCAGGATTCTTCACGTACCATGTGTATCTTTCTTATACTTGTCTCAACAGCTTTGCTAACACCTTTCTCTGATCTGAATATCATTTTGACTCCCAATTCTTGCCCATCACTTCCTTTGAGATTCAAATAAATACTCTCTTCTATTGCGCTGATGACTCTTGCATGAGCCATTTGTCAGTACTTCATACATAGTTTTCCATATGTTATCTGGCAATGATTACATTTTGAATATTTATCCTACCTCTTTAAATAAAGTGGAGTGGAAGTGACATATAGTGGCATAAACCATTGTAGGACTTGGGCAAAAGCCACTATTGGATTTGTTTTATCATCTGTTAAATGTGAATATTTCCTACCTCACAAAGTTGATGTGAGCATTAAATACCTAATGCATCTATTATGATGGCTGGCACATAGAATATGATCATTAAATAGTAACCATTATTGCATCTGCAACCTTTTCAAGAGGTAGGGATTTCTCTTCATTTTGTTAACATGCTATGCCCACAACCCTTTGTGCACCCAGTTCTGAGGTGTGTACACAGATTAGGTCCTATAGCTATATATTGGGTTACTAAGTTAACAATAGAAGTTCTGGCAACTATGGCAAAATCCCATTTGCATTTAGCTAGCTTTTTGAAGAAGTATAATTTGATCAATTAAAAGAAATTTCTCATGATGACAATGAATTGGTCGGGATGGAAATTTCAGAATTGAAAATGTCATTTGGTATTCCTATATTTATTTAATCTTTTCTACAAGCCAGTTGTAAGTCTCAGGCAATAAAGAAAGTTTTTTTGTTCTTAGAAGAAAAAAATCCAGAATGTATAATTTTTGTCTTCCTAATTAATTTTTAACACTTTTTCCAGGTGAATGGCTTAGTTCTGGAAAGTAGGCTTTACCAAAGACTTAAATCTTTACCTCATCTATGTAAGTAACGATATACAGATCATGATTCTTTCTTCTTCAAGCACAAAACATTAGCTGGCAATAAAAATTGGTAGATTGGGGTGCCTGGGTGGCTCAGTTGGTTATGTGTCCTACTCTTGATTTAAGCTCTGGTCATGATCTCATGGTCCTGATGAAATTGAGCCCCTTGTTGGGCTCCGTGCTGAGCGTGGAGCCTAGTTGGGATTCTCTCTCTCTCTCCCTTTCTCTCTGCTCCTCTCTAACATGCACATGCACACTCACTCTCTCTGTCTCAAAATAAATTAATAAAACTTTAAAAAATGCTTATGGAACTTATCTGTTTGAAAAAAACTACTTTTTCAAGTAAAATCAATTGCAATACGCACAAAATACATGCACAAATACATTTATGCACATACATATTTTAAAATATCACACTAGGAAAAATATTCCCACTCCCTCTATGACAGTGTGTAATAACGGTTTTACTAACTGCTTTCATAAATTTCCTATTGGAAATAAACTGGCCTGGTTTTCTTTCATTTCTTGTCTCTGAAAGAGATCTCATTTCACAATTTTCCTTTTCAGGCCTACATATACTGCCTTGGGTATAAGCAGACTTCTCCTGAGCTAAAAAATATAAGTAAAATATTTTGATTCCCAGAAGGTTTATTCTTCTTTATTTTCTAAATCTGCCTCGTACAACATGATATCCACTAGTTATTTGAAATGCGGCTACTTCAAATTGTGATGTGTTATAAGTACAAAAGTACATACTGGATTTTGAAGACTTAATACAAAAAAGATTAAAATGACTCATTCATAATTTTTATAATGATTACATATTAATTGATAATATTTTTGATATGATTGGGTTAATTAAGCATATTATTAAATTAATTTCACTTGTTTCTTTTTACTTTGTTTATTGGGTGAGTTTTGGCAATTTATGGTCTTCAAATAATTGGTTTATTTCCTCTCTGTTGTTGAATTTATCTGCATAGAGTTGTTCATAGTATTCCCATATTATACTTTTAAATGTCTGTGAGGTTTACGGTGATGCCTTATCTCTCCTGCATTAATACTGGTCATTTTTGTCTTCTCTCTTTTTTCCTCTCTTAGGCCAAAGGCTTATTGATTTCATTGACCTTTTCAAAGAACCATTCATCTCTATTGTTTTCCTGTTCACAATTTCATGGATTTCTGCTCTTTATTTTTTCCTTCATTCAGCTTGCTTTGGTTTAAATTTGAACTTACTTTTCCAGTTTCATAAGGTGGAAACTTAGAATGTTGAACTGAAACATTTATCCTTTTCTACCAGAAGTATCTTATGCTCTAAAATTTATATATGGCAATTAGAAAATTTAAATTTACGTATGTTGACTTCCATGTATGGTTTGCATTATATATTTGTACCTATTGCTGCTTTAATAAGTGTAACACACTAGCAGAGAAGTTTTCTTTTTTTGCCCATAACATCAATAAAAGTTCAGTAGCCTATGGGATCACTGAATCTCAGGTTCTCAGAAAGCAGTGAGCAATAGCCTTGAATGATTTGAGTTTCTCCAAATACAATTATGAAAAAACTTGGTATGTTTGGAGTTGAAACTTAAAATTTTAAGAAGTGTCATATGAAACAACTTGAGAGCTTATAGTTCTTCAGATTTCCTTGCCTACAGACATAGTAATTGGGCTTTTTAAAAAAAAAGTTAGAGAGCCATCGATAAAAATATGAGTTATGGAGTTGGAAGGCAAGATTGCTTCTTTTAATTTCACTGGCTTGACTCTGCCTGAAATTTGTGCCACAGAAGCCCCCTTACTGGTCCTCTGCACTGAAAGCTGGAGCTTTGGTTTCCTCACTCCACTGTGCACTTCCCACCATTGGGTCTGCAGGACCAGCCAGTGGGGAGAACAGAGGGAGGAAAAAAGCAAGGCAAACCATAAGAGACTCTTAACTATAATAAACAGAGGGGTGATGGGGGGAAGTGAAGGAAAGATGGGCTAAATGGGTGATGAGCATTAAGGAAGGCACTTGTTGGGATAAGCACTGGGTGTTGAATTAATAAATTCTACTCCTGAAACCAATACTACACTAAATGTTAACTAATTTGAATTTAAATAAAGTCCTAAAAAATAAAGTTTAAATAAAGTTCTTTAAATAAAGAAAAAAAAAGCAATGTAAATTCACCACAAGCTCTGAGACAATAATTCCTCCGGTCAGAGAGAGGTTTCCCTCTCTCAGAGGTTTAGCACCAGCCTGGTTGCCTCCACTTGCTCCATCATGATTAACTCTAAGGGACTGCCTGGGCTGGGGAAGAAAGAAGAGAAAAACAAAAAGCAAAAACAAAAGCAGGGTATTTCCTCCCTTTCTGTCTGACCCATAGAAGTCCTCTTTTTATCGCTTAGACGTGAAAGAGAAGACTTTCCTAGAAACTTTTCTGTGGACATCTGGTGCATACTTGAGGATGTCAACTTGCCTTTGAATCTAAGCTGGGCAATCGTAGAGGGAGAAAAAAAACAACACTGCTGGTTTGGTGGTATTTGGAATCCTGATCTCTTTCCTTAATCTACTGACTAGCTCTTACTTTTCAGCATCCTCAGCACACACGCATTCTGCCAGGGTTTGTAGCTGCATTTAATGAAGGTATCATGGAAAGTATTTATTCTATCTTGCCTGGAACTGGAACCAGTATTCCATTTTAAGACAATTTTTTAAGACAATTTTTTAAGACAAAAATGTGAATCTCATTCAAGTCTCTGAACTTCAAATATGTGGTAGGAGGGAGATAGAGGATACAGGTAATTTGGAAGACTGGGCTAACCACAGAATCAGAAGTTTGCCTTTTATTCTCCTAAGGACTAATAGCTTCATGAATTTGTCATGAGAATGATATAGCCAAGCCATTTGAAAAACTCTTGAGTTTTACACATTTACACATTATATCTAAGACAAAGTCTATATGTAGAAAAGATACATTCTTGGGTAAGTACAATATATATTTGGGCCTTTTCTAGAGCAGAAGGATCTGTTGCCATCTGTATAGAATGCAAAAGGGATATTATTACAGTAACATTTAAGCTAGCTCAGCAGTAATGAGTATTGAGAGTAGGGGTGAGTGGGTCCTGTGCTACCATCTTATCTCTGCCATCCCTTATTGGTGTTTCTAAAACTGTCAAGAGTTTGGTCCTGTCAGTTCAAATCTCAGACCAAGACCCTTTTTGTGATAACTAGTAAGGCTATGGGTTTTACTTTCAATGAAAAATTTTTGTTTGTAGATTTATATTTTAAAGAAGCACTGTTTTCTAAATAACTAATAGCTTGGAGATCACAGGCCTATGATCTCGAAACATGCTAGGTGTATCCTAACTTTCGGCCCAGATTTCAAATAGGAATGTATTTGGTGACAATTAACAAAGCCAACCAACATTGGGTTAAGCATCTTGTATCACAAGAAGCCTGGGACTCAGCATAATCGTCCACAGGATGAAAGAAGCATAAACAATCAATTTATAAACGTATTCCCTTACTGTTGGACATTGTTTTGTTTCCAATTAAATTATTCCATTAAAAGCCTGTGGAAAGATGCTCAATATCATAGCAAAATCACTTTCATATCTATATCTTTACCGGTGCTTTTATTTCTGAGGAGAGATTCAGAGAAGTGAGGTTGCTGAGTCACACAATGTAAGCACTTTACATTTTTAATGCAAGTTTCCAAAATGAGTGTGTCAACCGAAATTCTCACCAATAGTAGGGCAGAATGCCCCTTTCCTCATATTTTCACTCATTAGATATTATAAATATCTTGAATTTTTAATGATATTATTAGGCAAATCATGGTTTATTTTTTATTATTATTTAGTTTTGCTTCTCAGGCTATTAATGCTGTTGAACATCCCTTTTACATGGTTTATTGGCGATTTGCCTCCTGTGAATTGTGTATTTTTTATTGATTTTATTGGTTTATTTGTCTCTCTTATCAATATGAAGGATTGTAACCCTTTGCCTTTCATATAAACTGCAAATATATTCTCCTAGTCTATTGTTTGTGCTTTAAATTGGGCTATGGTGTCTGGAAAACTCATCTTCATTTTCATGACAGCCAATATCACTTTCTCTGTCAAGATTCCCTTGGATTCCCTGTCAGTTAGTCATTCTTTCCACACTATACCCACAATATTTTGTGCATATACCTGTGTGCTGAATTATAACTACAAACCTTTTCCTCCTGTTCAAGAAATTATACCAAAATGCTACTCAAATAGAGTAACATTATAATAGATATATTTTTGAATCTGCTTTCAATTTTCGGAAAGCAAATCATTTATAAGCTTCAGAATTTTCTTTTTGCTTATCATTAGTACCATGACACCATCTTTCATTTTAGCGAAACTTAGTTCCACTTCTAAACTGTCTCCCCATGAAAATCTTGCTTTCTTCTTCTTGTCCCTTTTGGTTCATGACTCCTGACTTCAAAATCCCCTTAGGATACCACGCTTGCTGTTACCCTCAGTTCTAGTTATATTTTGCTATGTGACAAATTGCTGCCTATTCTAGTGGCCTAAAATAATTGCTTATTTTGCTCACAATCCTCAACTTGAGCAAGGCTCCATGGGGAAGATTTGTCTTTGCTTCACACAGTTCAGCTGGGAAGCGTAACCAAGCCTGAGAATCAATCTACTTCCAAGATGGCTCAGATGGCTCACTCACGTAAGTAGCAAGTTGGTGGCTGTTACCCAAGGTCTCAGCCAGAGTGGTTGCTAGGAGCCTCAGTGCTTCTCCACATGGGCTTCTCTACAGTGCTGCTTGACTTCCTCACAAGTTGGTAAGGTTCCAAGAGTGACTATTTGAAATTACAGAAAGTAAAGGCAGCCAGTCTTTTGATACTTGGTCTGGACACTGGCACAGCATTATCTATGCTGTATTCTTTGAGTCAAAGCAGTCTCAGAGTCTGTTCAGTTTTAAGAGAATGGACACAGACTCCAATTCTCAATGGGAGGAGTGCCAATATATTTATGGCCATCTTTAATCTACCATAATCTACCTGTGTACTGAGTCCTTCTAAAGTTGTCAAAAACGTTGTCAGTATTTGCTATAACCAAGCCATTATCTGTTTTCTACAGAAACAAGGAAGATGCCTCTCTTTCTTGCCAACTCTTTGTCACTTGGTGCCACAGCCAGAGCAATATGGTGAGTGCCTTGTGTTTCCCACAGGCCCTTCAGCTTCTGCCAAGGAGTCAAGCCCAACCTTTACTGCTGAACCAGGGTCAGGGATAAGATAGACTGTCCCCACCCCCAATTTTTTACTCTACAGTCCCTATGCCTACAAAATATTCCACTTTTAGAATTCCTTCCCCTCCACTAAATCAATTCCCATCAACACTTCACTAGGTATTATCACACTCTGAACTGTTGCTTAGCCTGAACTAACAAATTATTTGTGATATTTACAATATTAATGTACCTTAACTCCATGTCTGAAAAGCCTATTGTCATTGACTCTCTGACTTCACTTAAACCAACCTTCTCTTATAAAAACAATATCTTATCACATTGTCCATGGCACTTTCCAATCTAAAGAATGCTATTCAAATTTTATTTCACTCCATACCTCTAAGTACTCACTGGAGCTGACCATCTCAGAAAAGAAATACCCTGTAGACTAGAAAAGTGCCAAGTGAGGTGGGGAAAATCACTAGGAAGTTATACTGCTTCATAATTGTAAGATGGCTTTTTTTGTTTTTTAACAGAAAAAGGTCTCCATTTTCAAAAGTGTAAAAGAAAAATTAAACTGCCTACTAGTTTCTATTCCCCCAGGAATAGTCCTCCAGTGACTTTCTCCAAAATTATCAGTGAAAAATATGACAGGTACTTCACAAGTGTAGAATACTAAGGCACAGATCCCTTTCAGCCATAGAGAAAAAAGAACACTCGTGAACTGTTGGTGGGAATGCAAACTGCTGCAGCCACTGTGGAAAACAGTACAGAGGTTCCTCAAAAAGTTAAAAATAGAACTATAACTAGTAATTGCACAACTGGGTATTCACCCAAAGAATACAAAAACACTAATCAAAAAGATATATGCACCCCAATATTTATTGCAGCTTTATTTACAATAGCTAAATTATGGAAGCAGCCCAAGTGCCTCTTGACAAATAAGGAAGATGTAATATATAAATACACATATATACATACAAAATGAAATGTTATTCAGCCATAAAAAATAATGAAATCTTGCCATATGCAACAATATAGATGGAGCTAGAGAGTATAAAGCCAGTCAGAGAACGACAAATACCATATGATTTTACTCATATGTGGAATTTAAGAAACAAAACAATCAAAGGGGGAAAAAAAGAGACAAACCGAAAGTAAACTCTTAACTATACACAACAAACAGATGGTTACCAGAGGGGAGTTGGGTGGGGGAAAAGAGTGAAATAGGTAAAGGGGATTAGGAGTACACTTATCTTGATGAGCACTGGGTAATGTATGGAATTGCTGAATCACTATATTGTATACCAGAAACTAATATAACACTGTATGCACTATATGTTAACTATGCTGGAATTAAATTAAAAAAAAATTTTTAAGTATTGGATTTGAATGGTACAAATTAATCTCACCTCTCTACTGTCAAGATTACAAATCAATTGAAAAGTAGACATCAAGGTCAGATACAAATCAAATATCTGCTCTTATTAGGACTAGAAGATGGGTTGATTTGGCTTTTACTTTTTCTTCCTAAAATCTAGTCAATGGGACCTGCCTGTGAAGAGATTTGGGTCTGAGGCACAGACACACATTGAACCACCCTAGAGGGTGAGATGGTGTCCTGCCTCTGCTGGGCAGGGGCTCCCAGCCAGGTCAGCAGCAGCAGAGAGAATAAAGAACATGTGGCCCATGGGCAGTCAGGGTCTGTGCTGAGAGACATTGAGGTTGGCTTCCGCATGGCAGCCACTTTTCCTTCTCTCACCAGTCAGGTAACACAGCACCCCCTCACTCCTGTAGAGAAGAGAAAGGGAGCAGGAGCGATGGGTGGAAGAACTTAGTAGAATTTCTGACAGAGTAAATCTATCAGATTTGTGGGTCTATGGGAAAATAGGGAAAGAGAAAATGAATCTCCTGTATGAAGTAAACATTCAGGGTAAAACACTGCTATGGTGCAGATAATGTAAAATAGTTAGTCCTCTTCTAATACTGTCCTAAAGGGTTCCATCATATTCTCAACATACATGCTATAAATTTTTCTGTAGTGTATAAATACATATAATTAAGTCACACAGATTTACTTTATTAAAATATATTCTTAATAGACCTTATCAGGAAGGTGAAAAGACAACCCACAGAATGGGAGAAAATATTTGCAAATCCTACATCTAACAAGGGATTAATATCCAGAATATATAAATAACTCCTACAACTCAACAACAACAACAAACCAAACAACCTGACTGAAAAATGGGCAAAAGACTTGAATAGACATTTCTCCAAAGAAGATACACATTGTCTAGTAAATACATAAAGAAGCTTAACATCATTAGTCATTAGAGAAATATAAATCAAAAGCACTTCATACCTAGTAGAATGGCTATCATCAAAACACAGAAAATAGCAATTTTGGGGAAGAATGTTGAGAAATTGGAACACTTGTATGTTACTGATGGGAATACAGTATAATGCAGCTGCTGTGGAAAACATTTTGGTATTTCTTCAAAAAGTTAAATATACCCAAAATGACTGAAAACAGGTATTCAGATACTTGTGTGCCAATGTTCATTGTAGAACTATTCATAATAGTGGAAAAGTGTTAACAACCCAAGTGTCCATAAATATATGAATGGATAAATAAAATGTGGCATATCCATACAATGAAGTATTATTCATTCATAAAAAGGAATGAAGTTCTGATAAATGCTACAAAATTGATGAATCTTGAAAACATTACATGCTAAGTGAAATAAAGCCCAACACAAAGAACAAATATTATCTGATTCCATTTACATGAGGTACCTAAAACAGGCAAATTTGTAGAGGCAGAAAGTAGATTTGAAGTTACCAGAGAAGGGAGCAATTGGAGTCATTGCTTAATAGGTGCATAGTTTGGAGTGAAGGAAAAGTTCAGGAAATAGTGGTGATGGTTGTACAACACTATGTACAACAATTACTAATGTAATTAATGCCATGGAAATAAACACTTAAAATGGTTGAAATTGCAAATTTTACGTTATATATATTTTACCGCAAAAAATTTAAAGACTATATATTCTTAATAAATAATCAAGTTTACAGCAGAAAATCATGCTATTCCATGTTTAAGGCAAGTTTTAATAAGACTTTTAGCTTTACTACTAATATACTTTGACTATCTCTTATTCATTCATTTCCAGCTAAGTGAATGGAATAGGACAAAAATGAGTATTCATTGTGTGAGGAATTTAGTCATAATCTGGTAACCAATACTTTTATGAGTCAAATCAGAGGTAAAACTTAGTATTTTATACTCCAAAGGGTCATTCTTCACTGAATGCTAATATTGCATATGTATAAATAGACAAGCCAGTGGCCGGAAGTTTTTTTGGTTTGTATAATTCCTTTGGACAATAGCAACGTAGTTAGTTGCAAGACACAGGCTGAGAAGAATATTCTCAGCAATATCCCTAAGGTATTTCCAGTTCCTCTTACCTCCTATAACCACTTAGAAATGTAACGTCGAGAGCAACCATAGGCAGATCTTCACCTGACTTAAATCTGTCTCCTCTTTCCCGAATTTCTTCTTTCTCATTAGAAATAATTTGGGTAAGGTTTGGGAATCTAGATGCCTTTTGGGAGTTAATGTTTTTTCCACATGATTATGCTTTCACCACTGAAAATAAGGAAATATTTTTTCTCTGGACATTCCACTGGAACTAAGTACTATACTGCTGAAAGGAAAATAATATCTTCAGGGTATAAACATTACCAACATTAGAAAAACTCATAAAAATTCTGTGTTTCCAGAAATTTTTCCTTTAGTCTAAATTACTAGGGTTTGAGATAATTTTCAATGGAGGGAAGAAAATTGCTTTTCTATCAAATTAAATATCCAGATTACTCTGATATATCAATTATTAACACAATTGTTATTATTATTATTATTATCTATATATCATTGAATTTGTCCCCCAACATTTTCTTTTTAGTTGTTTGAGGGTAATTGCTTTTATCATAATTTTTCAAATGAAGAACCTGAGACCAGAGAGGCTAACTGTTATGCCCAAATCAAAGTAAGCTCAGTGCTGAAGCTTACACCCTGCCAACACCCCTTAAAGAGCATTTTTCTTTATAATTAGAACAAATTGCAGAATGCTGTGCATAGGAAAAAAACTGGAATGAACATTAAATATTAAATATTATTGGCTTATTGAACTACTAATGTTCTTATCATTCAAAAGCTCACATTAAAACTAACTTGGATCCAAAAATTTTGTGCTACAGGTTAAGTTGTGCCTACACTGACAGCATAATAGCTAATAAATTGATTAAAATTGTGATCTGTGTATTTGCAATATGGAATTTACCTTTTTGTTATTTTAAAAAGGCTTTTGTCAGCCAATCTGGAACAGACTTCAGACTCCTTGGTTTCTTTTTTTTAATCAATCCTCCAATATTGGAGGATGATGCTACCATTTAAAATTTCTTGGGGGGTGGGTGGCTGAGTTGATAGTTATCGGTGGGGTCAGGGAGGGTATAGGAGATAGACATAAAGAGGTCATCATGAAAATGAGGCCTAGGTGAAGCCAAAGGCCTTTTTACCTAAAACCACACGCAGAGAGGGAGAATGGTCCTATGATCCCATGGCACCTTATGGTAAGATCCACAATGGATATGAAGCTTTGATCTATATCCTCTCTCTTCATTTTACAGTTAAAAAGCCTGATGTCCAGAAGGCTAGTCCATAGTCAGAAGACTGGCATTAAAGGGCAACAAAACTTTAAAATCTAGAATCACAAGCACCTTCTGAGGGTGGATCCTGTTAAATGGGAAGCCCTTTTCCAGCAGAGCTCCTGAATGGATTTAGGAATAAAAATTTGAGCATAGTTGCTGTGAAGCTGAACTGCTTTGCCTAAGAGAGCACTCCCCCAGGAGTTGTGTGGGCCTGGACAGGAATAGGGTTGGGAGAAAAGAGAGGTAGCCTAAAAGGTCCAGAATTCCATGAGCTTCCCCACCACTCACACTTCATTAATAGACCAGGAAATGCTGGCTGGCATGAATTGTTAATGGGAACTGGGGAAGGGATGTAGTTTCGAGTCCAAGTTAACTTCAGCAGAAACAGCTGGCAGGTGTAGAAGAAGGAGCTGGGGACACAGGAGACCATGAGAAAGTAAACTGCTGGGGATAAGCAGGAATTTTGAGGAAGTGCTGGATTTCCACAATTCGTGGAATTCAGGTTTTTTGTGTAGCAGTAGCAAGACTTTGAATTTTCAGCTGAATTATGCTAGTTAGTGGTATAATTAGTGCTAAAACATAGATCTTTTGATTCCTGGTTCAATGTTCTTTCACATCATAATGTGTTCTTTTCTTATATACAAAGGACTTCCTGGTGGCCAGGGATTTCTCCTTTGAAAGATAGCACAGAGACCAGAGCAAGGAGCTGTCTAAATAGGAAAATAAATTCTGGATTCTAATGGCTCCCTCCTTCAGTACTAATTCTTTCTTCAACTTTCCAGTCTGATATACCCAATTACTTTTACTACTGTCCAATCAGGAAACCACTGTCGGTATATATCAGATGCAGTTTATATCTGCTTCTAAATCTAGGAAGCAAGTATAAAATCCAGCCTAGATGTTCAAAGAAGCCAGTAATATTAAAGTACTAAAAACACAGAGTCATTGCAGGCTGCCTAATCAACCCTCTTTGATCTTAGTGAAGACATTCATTTACCTGCAAGGGCTATTACTCACAGGGCTGGCTGCATCAGAGCTCTGTCCTTAGAAGGGGACACCACTTGGGGTTTAAAGTGACTCTACCTGTCACTGCCTTGAAATTCTTAATAACTTGATTTCCAAATTTGTGTTTTGTAAGTAAAGTTCACTGGGACAACAGAGGAAGTGCTGGAGGATTGGAGTCTTATCTCACATGGGGTTCTGCCTCCTAGGGAAAGTCTCTTTGCTATCCTGTCTGTTCCCCCGCCCTTGTTCAGTGACCTCTGCCATCTGCTTGGTGGGGTCAGGGCACAGTTGGGAAAGGTTGAGATCAGGCCCACACCCTGTGCACTGAGTCATGGCCAGGGCCCAGAACCTGTGAGGCTATGCACTCGCCCAACACGTATCCCATGCCAGAAGGAGCTAGACATTAAATAGTAGATCAAATACAATATGACAGGTCAAGAAAAAGTATTTTCTTGCCTTTTGAACGGAGGTCCACCTTTTTATTTTGCACTGAGCTCCACAAATTATGTAGCTGGCCCTGAATAGATACCTTATCTGGCAATCTCAAGATAATTTTATTTTTAGATTCTGAACTAAATAACCACAATATATATATGGAATAATAACTCTAATCTTACTAAAATTATTATTTGGTTTCAAGAACTCTTAATATTAAATACAAAATCAGATACTTTCAATAGTTCAACAGAGGCAAAATAAGCTTCTATATTATTCTTGCCAGCCGGTATCATTAACAATAAAAAGTTTGGATCTGTTGTTGTGATTTGACAGCATAATGGATGAAATGGAAAAATGATGGAATTTTTTTTTTCACTGAGACAGCCAGGAAAAAAAAAATAATTATTTCTCCACAGTGAAATATTATCACTCCATATTTTCAATCACATTTGGGGAAGGGTTTTAAAAATCTTGCTACTTCTCTCCAATGATGGTATTTGCTCATAAATAACTATAGAGTTTTTCCATTATCTATGTGGCACTATATTAAAATGGCCATAGGCCAGTGATGTCAGAGAAATCAAGAGGAAGTATAAGAAATAGCTTTTTATTTCTTTTTAATTTTGTACCTGCTTCACATTTTAATATCTTACCTTGAGCTTGGCCAAAAGAAGTTCATGATCATGAAGAAGTTTTTTGGTCTCATCTTGACTGCTACCAATTTCTAGAAGATTGGGCTGTGATTCAGCCAACTGAAGTTGTACCCACTTGCCACACTAAAAATAAAAATGAAATAAAATGTACTTTCAATTCCTCTTGTTCCTTCCCTTTTCTCTTTTTTCTTCTTTTCTCTTTTTTCTTTCTTTTTTAGTTTCAGTTATACTGTGAACACTTTATTCTTTTCATAGAAATAGGCCTTATTTAAATTGAAATCTAACAGGTTTAAATTTTTTTTAATGTTTATTCATTTTTGAGAGACAGAGAGAGACGGAGCGCAAGCAGGGGTGGGGCAGAGAGACAGGGAGACACAGAATCTGAAGCAGGCTCCAGGCTCTGAGTTGTCAGCACAGAGCCTGATGTGGGGCTCAAACTCATGAACTGGGAGTTCATGACCTGAGCCCAAGTCGGCTGCTTGGCTGACTGAACCACCCAGGTGCCCCAAAATCTAACAGTTTAAAATAAATCCGTGCACTGTTTTTTTTTTTTTATTCTTAGGGTAAATTCTTTTGGCATATTGTATTTAAGTTGAAAATTGCCAAATGACGAACACATGCAGTAGATTATTATTGAAAAGCACAAAATTACAGAATTTGTGACACAATTGTACATTCTCTCTCTCACAAGACTTAATACCATAAAAATAGTGAAATTGCACCTGATCAAGCAGGATGCAAACTTCACCAAAGGGGAAAGGTTTTGTAAATGCAATTTAGGCTGATTAGTGTCTTTACCTTGACCCTGCTCGTTCAACTGGAAAGAATAAACAGCAGATGAAGCAACAGACTTTTAACTTATAGTGAAATAAAAACATAACACTTTCCAACTTTTGTTGTTAAGTAACCAATAATGTGGGTATGAAAATGTCAATAAAATTAGATGTGTCTGACAATAGCCATATGAATGCAGCCAGATTGTTTTCCACACTTAGGACACTTCCACTGCTCCAAAATGTAATTCACCACTGCATTTCCTGAGGAATTGCTTTTCTAAGAAGCAACAACTGATGAAGCAAGGGGAACTACTAACAGTCACGTGCACTTGGATAAGCAAATCGCTGAAGAGAAATGAAAAAAAAGAACGTGTGGCCAGTCCAGATCATTAGTGCCTAAGACAGTTTTGAAACAAACCCATACGGATGAGACACAGACACTTCTATTCCTTTCTACTTTGAATAGCTTGAGATTTATTTGATATGGGGCACCAGTGAGTTAAAGAAGTTGTGGAGGGTAATCAGAGGGAACATTCTTAGAAACACAGTCTAGTTAAAACAAGTATTTCCAGTGTAATTTTAGGGTTTTTTTCCCTGTACTGTCAATTGACCTCTGATTCTCATATAGTTTATTCCATATACATTCTTCCTCTTCCTGCTCTAAGAAATGTTCCCTGTTTGAGGGAAAGAAAAGTTAGCTTTTTTTAAACAATGAGTTTGCCTCTTTTCCCTCATTGCTGAAATTTATAGTTACTCAAAGCATCATAAAATCACATGCAAACGATCAACTTTTGCTACTTCTGCTCCAGGCTTCTTTTCATGTTCACCTATTGCCTTTGAAAGGACTTGAGGGCAAGGTAGTCAGCAGAGGTGCTGTTTACATGAGGGCCAGGTCTCAAGAGCAATGGAATAATGTTGGTAGGAACACTTTACATTCAGTGCTTCTATAGTGAATCGTATCAAGTATAGTGCTCAGTATCAAGTGCTGCTTTCCTGTTACAAATTTTCATATTAACATAAAGTTTGCAGCAACTACATTAAACTGAAAAGGACTCGGTTCGGGCTTCTAACAAAGGCCAGAAAAATCATTCAACTCAGGCTGGTGAGGTCCTGGAAGTAACTCGCTGGTGAGCACCAGCTTGTTTGCCCGGTTTCCTTCATTAAACACTGAATTCCTGAGGTAGTGAACTGTCTGTCTAAATGCAAGCAAAATTCTTCAGAGATTTTTGCGGGACATGTTCATAGGAAATAAAAATGATGGATATCTTCTTCAACCTAAAGGCATGTGGCCATCTTTGCAATCAGCAAATTGTTTGACATAAAATATGCAATAGCCTTAAGCCCCAAGTGGCTTCCACCTCCTGCTGTTAAGGGCAAATTTGACACATGCCCTTTGCACCTTCCTTGGCAGGGTCTTCACTCCCCCAAAATGTGTTAAGAATTTTCTAGTGCCTTCCCCATGTCAAAACCAATGCTGTGGAGGGCACATATCAGAGCCTCTTATTAGGTGTTCCCTGCCCTCCATCATGCTCAAAACAGTGCCACTCCCTGTCTCCTGGGACCGACCTCTTCCCTCCTTCATCATATCCACGCTCAAAAAATCACAGACATTTTACTGGTCCACTTGACTCTCCAGCCTGGTAATCATGAACTTGTAGTCATGAGTACCTTGTCTTTCAAAGTCAAACTGAAAGTACATGGCAGAGGTTTCTGATTTTATTTTAATTAAGTTGCCGGCAGATGTTTTCCTACTAACTGAAAGAGAAACTATAGTTAAGTAGCTGAGACTTAGAGGTTTGTTTCTGTTGCCAATTTAAGAAAGCAGGAAGATGTACTTGCTGTGTTATTTTCTATATGCTGTGTGCTGCCGACTGTGTGGAACGTTCTCTAGGATTATCAACACACAGCACAAAGCCAACAGCCACGGAGAAAAAAGAAAGTTTTTACCTTACCTTTACGACAGCTATAACAATTTTGGAGTCTCCGGCCTGAACAGCTACTGAACTGACTGTCGTCGTAGAAAACTCCACACCGGGACTTCCTCGGCTGGACATGGTACTTCAGAACCAGAATTTATACTCTGGACAGGCTCTGGACAGAAGTGTGTCTGCTGGTCATTTCAGAAGGCAATCACTGGGGTTACTTGGATTCATTCAGGGAAAGAGCTCAGCTTGCACTGATTACTCTGCCAAAAGGAAAGAACAGGAGGTTAAAAATAGACAACCCCATTGAGTTTATCACGAGAGAGAGAGAGAGAGAGAGAGAGAATGGGAAAGAATCGCCACACCCCTAGAATGGTAACACTAAGTGCCTGTTATTTTTGCCATTATCTTAAATAGGGAGGGCATTTTCTAAACTCTCTGCCTATCAGCTGATGCTTGATAGCAAATGGAAAAAAAAAAAATTACATCCTGACAATTCAAATTAGTTTTGCCATTGACTCTATACAGTTACAGTGGACTTTGAAACCAGCCAGTCATGGACCTGAATATTAATCTTTTTAAGATTTTTAAGTCTTCCTTATGCAAAGAAAACCCCCAAAAATGTACTTTAAAAATAAGTTCTAGAATTTGTTTTGGGATTAAGCCACAGAACTGCTTGTAATTTTAGATCAATTTGATTTTCTAAAACTTAATGTCTTTTGTCAAATGAAGTTTATGCAGCATGGTCACATTTTCTCAGAGCTTCATATATCTTAGGAACATTTTAAAAAAATATTTCAATGAGCAGTTATCAATAGATATCTACCATTTCAGGATTTCTCTGTGACTAGTACACTCCACTGAGCAGCATTTTGAATTCAGTTATCACAACTACCTGGGAGTAATATATCTTGCTATCACCTTTTAATTACAGCACGAAAATGTTTTTTGTTTAATTAAAGAATAACACTGTATATTGTACAAAATTTTTTTTTTAAAAGGATAACAACATACTTTCAGGTTTGGTTTTCATTCTCCCCCCACCACCTATGCAGCTTCAAATCAGAGCTAAGATCAGCAGATTAATCCTATTGCTAGAAACCCAGCGTGTGCCACAAGTTGTCTGTGGTATTAAACAGCAGCTGTTGGATTCCCTGTCAAAGAACAGCTGAAAATAACACTGAAGTTTAGGTCAGAGGTCAGATGCGAATACATCAGAGATACTGACTCCAAAGCCGCTAGAGCCATTGGAAATCTCTGGGACAAAGCCAGAATGGAGGATATAGCAATAAACAGAGTGAAACAGAGTCTGCTCACTGTTTAAACCTTTAGCTCATTTCAAAAGCATGCTCAGGTTCAGGCCTAATGTTGAGAAGACTGACTCAGAGCCATTGCTTTGTTTTGTTAAGGTTCGTGATAATATTCTTGAGTCAAAGTGGGGAAGTGCTTTCACATATACTTTGGTGTTCAGCAGTTATTTTTGTTTCTCAGGACATGTCATGGCTGCTCTACAATTATGTAGCCATGACCCAGGTCTCTGGTCTCAGCATCTGCCTGCTGGCCAGCAAAACGGAAACCACGCCTGGATCCCAGGTGCTGGGATCCACAAATTTGTCTGACACCATGAAGGGTGCAGCTGGAACAAGCTTGGGAGAGTAGATACCAAGAGATGCCATGATGTCGAAAATATAAATGATTTCATTTCACGGCAGAGATGGAGAACCAACCTGAACTCTTTGTTGAGTTTGCCTCAGTGTCAAAGGCAGGTTCCTTCAACTTGAGCAGATAGTCCAAACAAACCAAAACAAACAGAGAAAAACCAGTTTTCCACTAATTGCCCTCAAGAAAAACCAAGAGTTGACAACTGTATCACATAATACCCACACCCTAAATTAAAATGCCCAAAGGAGCATTGCTTAAATCACTGTGTACATTGTCAGCCAGAACAGCAAACAGTGACCTGCACCCAAAATACACAGTGCACTTTTACTCCAAGTTAATCTTCTTGTTAGAAACTCAGTGTGTCATAGTTGCATACAGACCCTCAGGAGGCAGAGAGACATTTTGTCAGCAGGCTGCAAAGACTATGGCTGGGAAAAGAGTGGTTATGTCCATAAAGCCCCACTTCAGATGGAGGATTGTGTAACGGGTGTGGACGGCAGGGTGGAATGTGTGGCACCGCTGGCCCACACCAAGGCAAAGGAGAAGAGAGACAAAAAGGACAGAAAACATGGCTTCAAGTCTGATTAATTCCAGTTTAAGGACAAAGGGAATTAGAAATATTTAAGACTTTATTAAAAGATTAATCCAGCCCTTCAGCAGCAAAGGTAGTACTTTTGCCTTTTTATGTACAGATGACCTTTGTTAGGTAGATGGAACAGGCCTGGGGTGTTGCATACAGAAATTGTTTTCTATGTTAGGAGACATGAAAAATAACGCAAACTGCATGCATGAATTTAGGTGATTTTTGACTAATATTTTCAAATTCGAATTCTTGGCTTTAAAACCTTTAGAAGACTTTAATCACTTTTTTCTCTCTGTCCCTTGCTTTCTATTTTCTTCCTTTTTGACTTTTTAGTCCTTTCCCCTTTTACAGAAGGTCCATCCATACCTAGCTAGTTTTGAACCTTGACCTATGTTTCTTCATCTAGCATGATATTTAATTATAACTTGCACCATTAACACTGGGAAACAGTTTGGAGAATAGTTGGTATAAAATATATTGTACTACAGAAACTGGTACACTATAATTAGTTTTTTTTTAAAAAAAAAGCTTTTTGAGATACAGTTTTTTTATACTCCACCTCCCCTATCATCACAAAAAAAAACAAAAAAACAAACAAAAAAAACAAAACAAAAAAAAAAACACATACACACACAAAAACCAAAAACAACCCCCAAAACCAAACCAAAACAAAAAACCTTACAGGCATTCTCATATCCTTTGAAGTTTATGGAGGATATTTCAGGGGTTATTATTCTGTCTCTGTTTATCCCTCTGGGAAATGCCTGTTTTTATACTAGCTGAATTTTAGTGAAGCATCTTCCATGGGGTTTATCAAGCCCATCTTCCATGGGCTATAACTGGATTCTAAAGAGTTACAAATAGCACTTTTTTCCCCCAATATTTTTTATTATGGTAAAATACACATAACATGAAATTTACCATTTCAACTATTTTTAAGTGTTCAGTTCAGAGACATTAAATACATTCACTATGTTGTGCAACCATTACACTTACCTATCCCCATAACTATTTTAATCTTGTAAAACTGAAAATCTACACCTGTTAAACAATAGTTCTCCATTCCCTCCTCTCCCAATCCCCTGGCAACCACCATTCTGCTTTCTGTCTCTATGATTTTGACTATTCTAAATACTTCACAGAAGTGGAATCATACAGTATTTGCAGCTGGCTTATTACATTTAGAGTAATGTTTTCAAGGTTCATCCATGTTGCAGTATCTGTCAGAATTTCATTCCTTTTTAAGGTTGAATAATACTCCATCGTGTGTGTGTGTGTGTGTGTGTGTGTGTGTATGTGTGTGTATACACCACATTTTATATTCATTCATCCATCTGTGGACACTTGTGTTGCTTCTATATTATGAATATGGGTGTACACATTATCTCTTTGAGATCCTGCTTTCAATTCTTTTGGGTGTATACCCAGAAATGGAATTGCCATATTATATAGTAATTCTATTTTTAATTTCTTAAATGTGAGGAAACATCACATTATTTTCCATGGTGGTATATAGCACATTTTAATAAAATATAGGTAGCTATATAGGTAGCTAGTAGTTGAAAACTTGATCATGTGATTACATTTTACTTTTGTCTATAGATATCACATTAAAAACATATTTTTGGGGTGCCTGGGTGGCTCAGTTGGTTAAGCGTCTGACTTCGGTTCAGGTCATGATCTCACGGTCTGGGAGTTCGAGCCCCGCGTCGGGCTCTGTGCTGACTGCTCAGAGCCTGGAGCCTGCTTCAGATTCTGTGTTTCCTTCTCTCTCTGCCCCTCCCCTGCTCATGCTCTGTCTCTCTTGGTCTCAAAAATAAATAAAACATTAAAAAAATTTTTTTTTAAACATATTTTCTTGGAGTGCCTGGGTGGCTCAGTCGGGTTAAGCATCTGACTTCGGCTCAGGTCATGATCTCCAGTTCATGAGTTTGAGCCCTACGTTGGGCTCTATGCTGACAGCTCAGAGCCTGGAGCCTGCTGCAGATTCTGTGTCTCCCTCTCTCTCTCTCTCTCTTTCTCTCTCTCTCTCTCAAAATAAAATAAACATTAAAAATTTTTAAAAAATAAAATAAAATTTTTAAACATATTTTCTTTGTTGGAGTATATGTGAGGTCTGCTCATTTCTTCATAGAGAATTGCAGGTGTTTGTCTTAATTAATACTATCAATACTTAAACTTTATAAAGACAAATTAGATAGACCTGACATAAATAAAACAGAATGAGTCTATTTATCCAGTTTAAAAATTCAAGGCAAAACTTCCTCTGCTACTATTATTGTTAGCAGTAATAATAGCTACCATTTAGTGATAGTTAACTATATGGCACAAACTGGACAAGTGCTATATGCTCTTTATTCTATTTAATCCACTAATAAGACTGGAAGACTTATTTTCCTGACTTTATAAATCACACATACACACTGATTTACTGATACTCACCACTTCTTGTTCAAAATTTTCTGCCTGGGTTTCAAAGCTATATATGTCCTGGCCCCTTCTACCTGCCCAATGACATACACCATTATTATAATTCAGTTGTTCTATGCAGGAGTATTATTCCCTTCTTCCCTTCTTCTACCCACTTAGGACCAAAATGAAGTACCAACTCCTTTTAAAAGTTGAAATAACTGCCTTTATATTCCTCTTTTTTAAAATAAGACTGTTTTCAAAATTTAATAATTATATATTTATATTACACATTTGCTTTGTTTCTAACTATTTCATTTCCATTAGTATTATTTCTCAACTAGATTTGAAGCTCCGTATGGAAAGGAGCCATGTCTTAACATTTTGGAGGATCTTTTCAGACCACCTCATAGGATTATTGTAAAGATTAAGAGTTGTTTACCTAGACTGCTTGGAAGAGGACCTGGTATTTAGCAAGTGCCATATACAGAGCTCAACACTAGGCACAGAATTGGTGCTTATAAATACTGGTTGATTGACTGAATCACATTATATAAAACAAAAAGTTACTTTTAATTAAGTCAGTATTTATTCATGCAACCAACAGTTATTAGCATTTGCTCTATGCCAATCACTTAGACATTAGAAATACAGCAGTGAGCGAAACACAGGTCCCTAACCTTGAAAAAGTGATATTCCAGGAAGAAAATATGGATCATAACCAATAAAATAAGCAACCCAGATAAAAATAACTGTGATAAAAACTAGGGGAACAACAACTAGTAGTAGTTTAAGTAGACTGAATCACATATTTAGAATTTTCCAGAAAAATCGAGGGATACGTTCAGAGTATTTCTCCTGTTATCTCTCATTTATTTTAGATTACAAGCATTCTCGCTTAATTGCCATTCATAAGTAAATGGAAGTTGCTCTTTCCTCTTAAAACAGCCTCCATTCTAGCCATCAGCTTATTCTTCTATGCATGTATTCACTTGTTCATTCATTGAGTATGGTTAAATACCTACTAAGTGTCAGGCACTATTCTAGATGCCAGGCACACAGCAATACACAAAACAAGGTTTATTCACTGATGGAGTTGCCTTTTGGTGGAAGAGACATAATCAAATAGGGAACAAGAAGTACATATATAATTATGTTAGGATGTAATAAATGTTAAGGAAAAAAAATAAGGCAAGGTAAGGAGGAGAGAGTGAACAGGAGAAGAGGGATACTATTTTAGGAAGGAGTCAGGAAAGGTGTCACTAATAGATGAGATTTGGTTAGAGACCAGGATTAAATTAAAAAGGGCAAGACATGCAGATATCTCAGGGAAGAACATTCCAGGTAGCTGGGGCATGATTAGGTTATATTTAAAAAGCACCCAGTGTAGGTCAGGGTAGCTGGAGCTGTGTCTTGAGAGAAAAGGAGTCTGATGGAACATGAGCCCTAGAGTTAGTGGTGCCTAGTTCATCTAGGGTCCTCTATGTAGGTGCCTCTATATCCTGGTTTGCTTGGGGTAATCATGGTTTACATCTGTTGCCCTGGCATAATTACTCTTAAGGCCCTTTCACTTGTAAGAGTCCTATTTGGATGATAAATTATGTGGCTACCCTGCTATTAAGCTGAAGTAAGGACTTTGGATTTCATTCTGAGTGAGATGGGGAAGTGTTGCAGGGTTTTCGTCCAAGGAATGACATCGTTTGACATAACATTGTTAAAAAAAAAAAAGAAAAGAAACAAAAACAAAAAACACTCTTTGTGGAGAAGAGACTGTAGGATGAACTCCTTAGTACCCAACACACAAATACCAACACAATGCTCCTTTGGGATACTTCTTTATGGTGATATAAGTTTCACTTAAGAAGAATAACATATCCAAAATATCATGTCTCCTTTTGACAGTTTTATTCTTTCTGTAAATGGACTTCCAAAGATTGTGTTACTAAACATATTTAATGACATACAAATCCTTAGCTTTTCTGTAAGACCTGGAAGAATAATTATAAACAAGCAACTTCTGTATCCAGCAAATTTCCTATCTATGAATAGTAATGGAAAATAAAACAAAACTCAGGCAAATCCAAAGAATACTTAATTTGGTCAAAAGATCAAAGGTGACTTGTGTTTATTATAATTTTAAGTAACTGTATACCAAAGATGGTGTGCAAAATATCACTATTTGTGTACATCTTTTCTTGAAAATTCTCTATTGAGAGAAACATATGACCTGGAAAACTGTCAAATATATGTGTAGACTCCAATTAAAATGAACAGTAACCATGTGACTATTACTGATTTGGGAAAACTCCTTTCTGAATGAGAGATCTGTGTATAATATTTCAAACCAGAAAAAGTTAAAAAAGATCACTGAAAAACTTTCATGTGCAGTGTTTATTTTTTAAAGTTTAAGTCACAAGACTTCCTACCTGTGTTGAGCTGTGCTCTTAGGCTTTGATGTAGCAGGGTTCACTGTCTGATAGAGTTCCCTTTAACATAATGAAGTGTCCTAAGAGTTACCCTTCAGAACAGTGGGTGGTTGGTTATATGAGAAGATAGGAGTCTTAGTCAATTTGATTTTGGAAATTTAAATTTCTTTTGTTTTTCCCAACTGTTACTAAACTCTAGTTGAGGCTGAGAATTTCCATCCCAGAGTAATCCCCAGGGAGACCTAAAGAGCAGAAGGTCTTCCAACTGCTTGGGAAGCCAGCACTGACACTGAGGGGAAACTGTCACTTCTCCACGCAGCAAGAGTTTTTGCCAAGGAAGGAAAAATCATATAATGTAAAACCCAAGGACATAAAAATCAGATATCCTACAAAGGATGGTATTAGCCATGGATTCTAGCAGGAAGTATATAAAGAGGTAAAAGGAGGAAATGTGTCGTTTTAAAACATGAGGTTTTAGTAAGAAACATAAAGATATAAAGAGACAAATGTAAATATGTATATATTGCATTTGTGTAATAATAATATGCATATGTGTGCAGATATGTATATTATATATAATTTTTTAATGTTTATTTTTTATTTTGAGAGAGAGAGAGAGTGAGCATGAGCAGGGGAGGGGCAGAGAGAGAGGGAGAGAGAGAGAGAATCCCAAGCAGGCTCTGTGCTATTAGCACAGAACTCCACTCAGGGCTTGATCTCACAAAACATGAGATCATGACCCGAGCCAAAATCAAGAGTGGGTCGCTTAACTGACTGAGCCATCCAGGCATTCCACGTATGTTATATAAAATAAGGCTCTTTTAAGTAGTATTACAATGGGCTTTCTCAGTTATATGGGATGATGTTTCATAATTTACTAACAGTTTATTGGCATCAGTTTAATGACAAAGCCAGTTTTAACAAAATTCTACTGTAGATTATATTTTTTAAGGCCTGAGTTTCTAAAAATTTACTGTATGGACTTTTAGATCTGCATCCTCACTCCAAGTAAGAATGCCTCATACCAGTGTTCACACAGAGGTCACTTGTTATGAGAATCTTCATTTTTGTTAATGCATCACTCACCCAAGTCATCGAACCCAACATAAAAGGCAATGATTGCGGAGAATGTCCGGAAGGATAAAGTTACTAACACCTGCAGGAAAAAAGATACTCATATCCTAGGGGTTTTAGGGAAAACAGGAAACAAGATGAGAGAAACTCACAGAAACCTGGAAATCAAACATGGAAACAAAAGTAGCAGCTCATGTGTGCCCCACCCCACACAACTAACACCACCCTAAGCAAACCAGTTTCCTATCACAAATTCCACACTCACAAAGGAAGAACTTCAAAAGCAAAGTCAATTTACTCTATGTAGAGTTTGGATTCTGCTTCTGGCATGTCCCTGCTTTAAGCTCCTGCTATCAGGGTGAGCTGATGACCTCACCACAAAATGTTTGCTGAGCACCTGCTGTGCACAGGCCCTGATTTCCTATATTAGCACCATCCTCACCAAATACTTTTAGATTTGTAAAATGAGTAACCACTGAATCTGGCTGGGACCCTCAGCAACCTTATACTCCAGTTAATACAGGATTATTATTTCTGTCACAGGAGTTGGAGGATTAAGGGAGAAGAAATTCAGTGGCTTTATTCAAGTTGATGAGTCAAGTCAGTCCACAGCCCAGCCACTTCCCTCTTTGTCTTTTGCTCCAGTACCGCAGAGAGGAAGCTCTTTTATCCTAATGTGAAGTCAAACATTATTCATTTGGAGGGCACACACACCCTTCATTCAGCAAGTTCACACAGTTGAGCACTTCTTAGACAGAGCTCTGAGTCAGAACCCTACACCAAGACATACCGAACGTCATCTCAGAGTGTTCTCAGTTCTCCCCATTAGAAAACTAAAGATAAAATACATACATGAAGCACTCTGACAAGAAGCCTTTATAACATAGAAAATATACCAAGCCTAATGTCCTGGAAGTGACAAGAACCCTGTTAAAGAACTTCCCAAATCAATGTGAGAAATCATAATACAGAATAGTTTTTTATACATGAATGTAAATTAAGATCGTAATAATACTGCTTTGGGATTGTGTCAGAGTTCTTCCTATTTTTATTTTATTTTTTTTTTGTTTGTTGTTAAAATGAAGTCACATTATCAAGGATTTTACATATAGAAGAATGGAAATCAATTCTAGTAACATTCACTATAGGATTGTTTAGTAATTTTATAGGCATTTCACAAATTATACATTGAAGCATCTGCTGTTCAAAGGTCTGCTTAGGGGCGTCTGGGTGGCTCAGTCAGTTGAGCATCTGACTTCAGCTCAGGTCATGATCTCGCGGTTGGTGAATTTGAGCCCTGCATCGGGCTCTGTGCTGACAGCTCAGAGCCTGGAGCCTGCTTCGGATTCTGTGTCTCATTCTCTCTCTGCTCTTCCCCCACTTGTATTCTGTCTCTCTCTGTCTCTCAAAAATAAATAAATATAAAAAAATAAAAAATAAAAAAAATGTTTAAAATCTGTTTTATGGACTTAAAAATTTTTTTTAATCTTTATTTATTTTTGAGAGAGAGACAGAGTGTGAGCAGGGGAGGAGCAGAGAGAGAGGGAGACACAGAATCCGAAGCAGGCTCCAGGCCCTGAGCTGTCTGTACAGAGCCCCACGCAGGGCTTGAACCCACAAATTGAGATCATGACATGGGGCTGGAACCCAGGAACCCTGAGATCATGACCTGAGCCAAAGTCAGACACTCAACCAACTGAACCACCCAGGTGCCCCTATTTTATGGAGTTTTACCTTCTCAGATTCCTAATTCTATCTTCCTGATTTCCCCATACTTTATACAGGTAAGTTTAAATATAAATATTTTAAATGACTTTCTTGCATTTTCATTTTTTTCCATGTACCTCGCTGGTATTTAAGAGAAAACAAATCCACGGAGAAAGGAAATAGCTATATTTAGCATTCATTTTGAAATTGGCCTTTATGTTGAATATTT
Organism: Panthera leo; assembly: GCF_018350215.1. Classification (NCBI taxonomy): domain Eukaryota; kingdom Metazoa; phylum Chordata; class Mammalia; order Carnivora; family Felidae; genus Panthera; species Panthera leo. Next base: position 166,113,490 of record NC_056686.1, read on the forward strand.
AATCTATTTTTACTTGCTGTTGCATTGGATTATTTATATAATGTTTATTTATAAATATTTATATATAATATATATTTACAGATAAATTTATATACCATATATATTTATTTCATTTATATTTTATATTTATATTGATATATATTTTAATACAGATATATTTAATATGTAAGATGACATTGTTTTTCACCATTATTCATTAATTTTAAATTTAACATAATTTTGAAGAGCTGTTAGTTTACTTTTCAGAGATAGGTAATTTCAAGAAACCTTAAAATTGCCTAGGAAGTGTTTATTGAATAGCTTTAAAAAGGTTATTTTTTTTGTTCTGGGAGGAACTGGAAATCAGAACAGAGGGGCAAGTGTAAGGCTTTAATGTACAAAAAGCTAACAACGGACTTGTATGTCCTAAAACGTTTCTTTTTGTACCTAAAGAAACTCATGGATTTGTACCCAGCCTTATTTTCCTGTCTTTTCTTTCTTTTCTCTTTTCTCCTTCTCCTTTGTCTTCTCCTTGGTCTTCTTCTTCCTCCTCTTCCTCTTCTTCTTTTTCTTAATAAAGTAGATTTACCATGAGGCATCTCTCCATTGGTCATGTACATGAGCTTAGAACTGAATGGCTTGAATTTGATGTAAAATCATAAGATCAGAAGTAAAGGAAATTTACTCTTTAAGGATAGATAGGTGTGAACTTCAAATGAAGAGATTCAGCAGAACAAATCAGATTAACGAGCAATGAATATTAGAACGCTTAGTGATGTGGATATATTGAATGGTGAATAATCCCCACTCATATACAAGAAATTTGATTGCATATGCTCCTTGGAGTAGATTTTCTCTATGGATTATTGCTTCTTCAGCACTTTCTGGTTTATCCACAAGCAGTAAGAAATATCTGTTAAATTAAATTTGGAGAGGATAAGGATGAATGAGGATGCCTGGCCTGATTTTATCTTAATTTTAAAGAAAATGGATGTAATTTCGCAAGTAAAAAGAGGTTATAGTTTGATAGTCTGATTACTTTTTGAGGGGAAGAGTAATACAAAGAATAATGCAATAGGCACAAAAGAGCTTAGAGAATTTTTGCACTGTTCTTAAAAATTAGAAAAGTGAATTAGAAAACAGTTTGCAGAGGATAAAAGATTAAATGAAGTGGAATACACAGTAAAGGAAATAAAAAGACAAAAGAGTCTTCAAGGTGATGAACACAGATTATGAATAATCAAGGGTGACTATAATTACATGAAGAGAGAAAACAATCTACTATTGAAAAGACTTAAAATTATTTTTAAAATGTAAATTTCCCCTCTAAATCTGATAAACATTATTGCTTAAATATTCTGCATTCTTAGGAAAAAGGAAGATACATGGGTTTTTGATAGGTACGGCAACATTAGCCTGTACCAAAAATGAAGGTCTTTAACTAGTAGAATTGTCCTCATTTAAGCAGTCATGATTTTTTAATCCCCTCTACTTTCTGAAATTGAGTATTAGCTTTTGTATTGGTTTTCTAAGGAGCAGACCTTCAATACAGGTATATTTAATACAGATAAAATGTAGGGATGCCTGGGTGGCTCAGTTGGTTAAGCGTCTGACTTTGGCTTAGGTCATAATCTCATGGTTAGTGAGTTCAAGCCCTGCATCAGGCTTTGTGCTGACAGCTCGGAGCCTGGAGCGTGCTTCAGATTCTGTGTCTCCCTCTCTCTCTCTGCCCCTCCCCCACTCACGTTCTGTCTCAAAAATAAACATTAAAAAAATTAATACAGATAAAATGTAGAGGTGTATAGGACCATGTTTAAACATTGGGTGACTCCCCAAAGACATGAGTCCACTAACCTTCACCTTTCCACTACTTCTTTAATTCATACTTTAATGTAATAATTTCCAATCTTTAAGATACTACCCTCTGTTGGGAATGCAAGCTGGTTCAGCCACTCTAGAAAACAGTATGGAGGTTCCTCAAAAAACTAAAAAGAGAACTACCCTGACCCAGCAATTGCACTACTAGGCATTTATCCACAGGATACAGGTGTGCTGTTGCGAAGGGACACATGCACCTCCATGTTTATAGCAGCACTATCAACAATTGCCAAAGTATGGAAAGAGCCCAAATGTCCATCGATGGATGAATGGATAAAGAAGATGTGGTATATATATGTACAATGGAGTATTACTCGGCAATCAAAAAGAAAGAAATCTTGCCATTTGCAACTATGTGGATGGAACTGGAGGGTATTATGCTAAGTGAAATTAGAGAAAGACAAAAATCAGATGACTTCACTCATCTGAGGACTTTAAGAGACAAAACAGATGAACATAAGGGAAGGGAAACAAAAATAATATAAAAACAGGGAGGGGTACAAAACAGAAAAGACTTATAAATATGGAGAACTGAGGGTTACTGGAGGGGTTGTGGGAGGGGGGAATGGGCTAAATGGCTAAGGAATCTACTCCTGAAATCATTGTTGCACTATATGCTAACTAATTTGGATGTAAATTTTAAAAAATAAAAAATAAAAATTAAAAAAAAAAAAGATACTACCCTCTGTGGTTTAATCTGTGAAATTACTAACCCATTACTACCCCTTCTTGCCAATGGTATATCAGGTACTAAACTGTGTTGTAACATTAATCAGGTATTTTAAGGTATTTTAAAAAATATTTAAATTCCTGGAGTGCCTGGGTGTTTCAGTTGGTTAAGTGTCTGACTTTGGCTCAGGTCACACCTGTGCTGGAGTTCAAGCCCTGCGTCAGGTTCTGTGCTGACAGCTCAGAGCCTGGAGCCTGTTTCAGATTCTGTGTCTCTCTGTATCTCCCCCGCTCATGCTCTCTCTCAAAAATGATAAACATTAAAAAATAATAGTAATAAAAATAAAAAATATTTAAATTCTTGTGGAGATATTTGAAGATACATTGAGATATCACAAACTTTAGACTTAGAAATATTAGTATTCCAACTATTTATTTTTTTTCAACCTTATTGAGACATATAACATGTGTAGTTTAAGGTGTACAATGTGCTGATTGCAAAATAATTACCACTGTAGCATTAGCTAGCACCTCCATCACTTCATATAATTACCATTTCTTTTTTGCAGTGAAGATATTTAAGGTGAACTCTCTTAGCAACTTTCAAGTGTACCATACAACATTGTTAACAATAATTACCACACTGTGCATTAGATCCCCACAACTTATCTTCTAATTGGAAGTTGGTACTCTGACGAAAATTTCCCCATTACTCCAATCTTCCAGCCCCTGGGAACCACCATTCTATTCTGTTCCTATGAGTTTGGCTTTTTTTAGATTCTACATTTAAGAGAGATCATACAGTATTTGTCTTTTTCTGACTTACTCCACTTAGCATAATGCCCTCAAGGTCCAACCATGTTGTCGCAAATGGCAGGATTTCCTTCTTTCTTATGGCTGAATGATTTTCCATTGTACACATATCACTTCTTTAAACCATTAATTCATTGACAGACACTTCAGTTGTTTTCATAGCTTGGCTATTGTGAAAAATGCTGCAGTAAACATGGGAGTGCAGTCATCTCTTTAAAGATACATTTCCTTTGGATATATACCCAGAGGTGGGATTCCTGGATCATATGGTAGTTCTATTTTTAATGTTTAAAGAAACTTCCATCTTGTTTTTCATAGTGGCTGCATTAATTTGAATTCCCACCAACAGTGCACAAGGATTCCCTTTTTTCCACATCCTTGCCGACTCTTGTTATCTATTGTCTTTTGATGACAGCCATTCTAATAGGTGTGAGGTGATATCTCATTGGTTTTGATTTGCATTTCCCTTAGTATTAGTGATGTTGAGCATCTTTTCATGTATCTGTATCTGTGTGTCTTCTTTGGAAAAATGTCTATTCAGTTCCCCTATTTTTTAACTTTTTTTAAACGTTTATTTATTTTTGAGACAGAGAGAAACAGAGCATGAACGGGGGAGGGTCAGAGAGAGAGGGAGACACAGAATCTGAAACAGGCTCCAGGCTCGGAGCAGTCAGCACAGAGCCCAACACGGGGCCTGAACTCACAGACCGCGAGATCGTGACCTGAGCCGAAGTCAGACGCTTAACAGACTGAGCCACCCAGGTGCCCCATAGTTCCCCTATTTTTTAATTGGAATTTTTTTTCTTTTTTTTTGCTATTGAGTTGTATGATTGTGGGTTGTTTGTTTTGGTTATATGCTTTGGATATTAACCAATTATCAGATATATGCTTTGCAAATACTTTTTCCCATTCTGTAGGTTGTCTTTTCATTTTGATTTTTTTTTCTGTGTAAAAGCTTTTTAAAAGTTTGATGCAGTCCCACTTACTGATTTTTGCTTTTGCTGCTCGTGCTTTTGCCACCATATCCAAAAATCGTTGCCAAGACCAATGTCAAGGAGATTGTTCCCTATGTTTTTTCTTCTAGGAGTGTTATGGTTTCAGGTCTTATGCTTAAGTCTTCAGTCGATTATAGGTTAACTTTTGTGAGTGGTGTAAGATAAGGCTCCAATTCCATTTTCTGTATGTGGTTATCCAGTTTTCCCAGCGCCATTTATTGAAAAGACCATTCTTTCTCCATTGAATCTTTTTAGCTTTCTTGTTAAGTATTAGTTGACTTCCTTGTTAAGTATTGTTTAAGTATATAGCTGTTTACTTCTGGTTCTCAAGTCTGTTCCACTGGTCCATGTGTCTACATTATGATAGCACCACACTGTTTTGATTACTATAGCTTTATAATGTAGTTTGAAATCAGGATTGTGATGCCTTTCTTCCTCAGGACTGTTTTGGCTATTTGGCGTCTCTGGGGGTTGTACAAATTTTAGGATTGTTTTTTCTAGCTCTGCAAAAAATGCAGGTGTTAATTTGATGGAGATTGCATTAAATGTATATATTGCTTTGGGTCATATAGACATTTTAACAATGTCTGTTCTTCTAATCCCTTGAGCATGGAATTTTTTTCCCACTTCTTTATGTCCTCTTCAATTTATTTCTTAAGTGTTCTATAGTTTTCAGAGTACAATCTTTTACTTCTTTGGTTACATTTATTCCTAGGTATCTTATTGTTTCTGATGCAATTGTGAATTAGATAGATTCCTTGATTTCTTTTTCTGCTGCATCATTCTTAGCGTATAGAAATGCAACAGATTTCTGCACATTAAATTCATATCCTGTGACTTTGCTGAATTCATGTATTAGTTCCAGCAATTTTTTTGGTGGAGTCTTTTAGGTTTTCTACATAGAGCATTTTCTCAACCACAAATAGTGAAAGTTTGACTTCTTGCTTGCAGATATGGATGCTTTTTCTTCCTTTTTGTCTGATTGCTGAAGCTAAGACTTCTAGTACTATGTTAAACAGTAATGGAGAGAGTGGACATCCAGGTCTTGTTCCTGACCATAGTGGAAAAGCTCTCAGGTTTTCCCCATTGAGGATGGTATTAGCTGTAGGTCTTTTGTATATGGCTTTTATGATATTGAGGTATGTTCCATCTATACCTTCTTAGTTGAAAGTTTTTATCAAGATTGGATGCTGTGTTTTGTCAAATGCTTTTTCTGCATCAATTGAGAGGATCATATCGTTCTTATCCTTTCTTTTATTAGTGTGGTGTATCACACTGATTGATTTGTGAATACTGAACCACCTCTGCTGCCAAGGAATAAATCCCACTTGATTGCGGTGCATAATTCTTTTAATACACTGTTGCATTTGATTTGTTAGTATCTTGTTGAGAGTTTTTGCATCTACGTTCATTAGGGATATTGACCTGTAGTTCTGTTTTTTAGTGGAATCTTTGGTTTTGAAATCAAGGTAATACTGGCCTTGTAGAGTGAGTTTGGAAGTTTTCCTTTCATTTCTGATTTTTTGGAACAGTTTGAGAAGAATAGGTATTAACTTTTTTTTTAAATGTCTGGTAGAATTCCCCTGGGAAGCCATCTCTCCCTGGGCTTTTGTTTGTTGAGTTTTTTTTATTACTGATTCAATTTCTTTGCTGGTTGTGAGTCTGTTCAAATTTTCTATCTCATCTTGTTTCAGTTTTGGTAGTTTGTATGTTTCTGGGAATTTGTCCATTTCTTCCATATTGCCCAGTTTTGGGGGCCAATATATTTCTCATAATATCTTCTTATAATTGTATTTCTGTGGTATTGGTTGTGATCTCTCCCTCTTTCACTCATGATTTTATTTATTTGGGTCTTTTATATTTTCTTTTTAAGAAGTCTGGCTAGGGGGTTATCAATTTTATTAATTCTTTCAAAGAATCAGCTCTTAGTTTTGTTAATCTGTTCTTTTTTCTTATTTCTGTATCATTTATTTCTGCTCTAATCTTTATTATTTCCCTTCTTCTGCTGGCTTTAGGTTTTATTTGCTGTTCCTTTTCTAGTACCTTAAGGTGTATGTTTAGGTTGTTTATTTGACACTTTTCTTGCTTCTTGAGGTATACCTGTACTGCAATAGACTTCCTTCTTAGGACCGCCTTTGCTATATCCCAAAGGGTTTAGACTGTGTGTTTTCATTTTCAATTGCCTCCATGTAATTTTTAATTTCTCCTTTAATTTCCTGGCTAACCCATTCATTTTTTAGTAGGATGTTCTTTAATCTCTCTATATTTGTGGTCTTTCCAAATTTTTTCTTGTGCTTGACTTCAAGTTTCATAGCATTGCGGTCTGAAACTATGCAATGTATGATCTCAATCTTTTTGTACAGGGATGATTTGTGACACAGTGCATGATCTATTCTGGAGAATGTTCCTTGTGCACCTGAAAAGAATGTGTATTCCACTGCTTTCAGATGAAATGTTCCGAATATGTCTGTTAAATCCATCTGGTCCAATGTGTTATTGAAAGCCATTATTTCTTTGTTGATTTTCTGCTTCATCTGTCCATTGCTATAAGTGGGGTGTTGAAGTCTCCTGTTATTGTATTGTCAGTGAGTTTGTTATTGATTTATATACTTGGGTGCCTCCAAGTTGAGGGCATAAGTATTTATAACTGTTAGATCTTGATGGACAGACCCCTTAATTATGATATAAATCTCTTCTTCATCTCTTGTTACAGTCTTTGTTTAAAATCTAGTTTGTTTGACATAAGTATGGCTACTCAGGCTTTCTTTTGGCATCCATGAGCATGATAGATGATTCTCCATTCCCCACTTTCAATCTGCAGATGTCTTTAGGTCTAAAATCAGTGTCTTGTAGGCAGCATATAGATGCTTTTTTTTTTTATCCACTCTGATACCATATCTATATCTTTTGACTGCATTTAGTCTATTTATACTCAAAGTGATTATTGAAAGATATGAATTTAGTGCCATTATGTTACCTGTAAAGTTGGGTGTTTCTGGTGATGTTCTCTGTTCCTTTGGTCTTTTTTTCTCCAAAGAGTCCCCCTTAGAATTTCCTGCAGGGATGGTTTAGTAGTCAAACTCCTTTCGTTTTTGTTTGGCTGGGAAACTCGATCTCCCTTTATATTTTGAATGATAGCTTTGCTGGATAAAGGATTCTTGGCTGTGTATTTTTCCCATTAAGCATGTTAAATATATCAGGATACTCCCTTCTGGCCTGCCAAGTTTCTGTGGACAGATCTGCTGCAAACCTGATCTGTTTTCCCTAGTAGGTTCAGGACTTTTTTTCCCTGGATGCTTTCAGGATTCTTTCCTGTCTGTATATTTTTTTAATTTGACCATGATAGGTCTTGGTGATGGCCGGCTTTTGTTGAATTTAATGGGAGTTCCCTGTGTTTCTTGGATTCTGATATCGGTTTCCTTCCCTAGATTAGGGAAGTTTTCAGCTATAATTTAAATAAACCTTCTGCTCCTTTTTCTTTCTCTTTTTCTGGGACTCCTATGAACAAATATTATTACGTTTTGTGGCATCACTCAGTTCTTTAAGTCTACATTAATGATCCAATACGTTTCTGTCCCTCTTTTTTTTTTCAGCTTATTTTCCATAATTTTATCTTCTATATCACTGATTCGATCCTCTGATTCATCTACCCTCAATGCCATTGCATCCATTCAATTTTGCATCTCCATTATAGCTTTTTAAAATTTTGGCCTCACCAGTTTTTAGTCCTTTTACCCCTGTACTAAGGGATTCTCTAGTGTCTTCAATGTTTTTTTCAAGCCCAGCTAGTAACCTTATGATTACTGTCTTATTTTCTGGTTCAGACATCTTACTTTTATCTGTATTGATTAAATCCCTGGATGTGACTTCTTCCTGTTTTTTTGGGGTGAATTCCTCTGTCTTGTCATTTTGTCTGGGTCACATGTAAAATTTTTTTTAATGTTTACTCATTTTTGAGAGAGAGCAAACACACAAGCAGGGGAGGGGTGCAGAGAGAGAAACACACACACACAGGTTCCGAAGCAGGCTCCAGGTTCTGAGCTGTCTGCACACAGCCTGACATGAGGCTCAAAATCACAAACCATGAGATCATGACCTAAGCCAAAGTCAAATGCTTAACTGACCAAGTCACCTAGGTGCCCCTTGACTGGGTCACTTTGTATGTGTGTATGATTGTTAGAAAAGCCTGTTGCATTCCTGCTCCTGAGATTAATGGCTATATTAAGAGGTCCCCACCCTGCAAAAAAAAAAAAAAAAAAAAAAAGCTAGATCCTAGGTGTAGTTTGGTTCACTTAATAAGCTAGATCCAAAATAAATAAAAATTAAATATAACATTTTTAATTAAAAAAAATGGAAGCTAGATCCTAGTACCCCTACAGCCAAAATCTGAAGCACTCTATGATTAGACTTAGTGTGTGTGAGCGGTTTGTCTGGTCTTACTGGGGAGGGGTCTTCTCAGGCGGACTTGCCCTGGTGGAGATGCACCTGCAGGGTACATGGGGGCGGCGTTTGGTGTTAAAGGTGTCCAACCTTCACTGGTGTCGCTGTTTTGCTCCCTGAAGTTGGTCAGTGCTGATGGATGGAGGGGAAATGTTATCACTCTGATCTCTTATCCATGGAGTGGGGATCTTGTGCCCACCACTCTTCAGGAAGTCCTCACAGAAGAGCAAATAATCACCTCTCTGGGTCTTCAGCTTCTTCCAGATCCCTGCCTTCACCCTGCCTGCATTTGAGCTATCTGCCTGTCCGGTGGTAAAGCACTCCAGTGTTTTACCTCAGGCGGGTGACTGGGTTTCAAAACTCCAAATTTTAGAAGTCTGCACAGTGTGGACCATGCTGATCCTCTGGGGTTCTTGCTGCACTATGGCTGGTGCTGGCTTGTCCCAGAAATCAGTTGTGTGACTGTGCGGTGCTTCAGAGTTCACAGTGAAGTGCAGCTAAAAACCAGCACCAAGGTTTGCTGCCCTCAGCTGGTGTCTTTGTTCCTATGCTAGGACACAGGGCAGCATGCTGCAGGTTCCTTTGTCCCCAGAGGCTGTGCTGCCACTCCCAAAAGCACTCCAAGCAGGGGAACTGGTTCTGTGTAACCCAGGAGATCCTCAGCCCACACTATCGGCTCCTGGGTCTCCACCCTCCTTCCCCACCAGAGCACCACCAAGCCCACCAGGCACAATCCCAGCGATGGCACGGACTTCCAAAACGTCAGACTCTGCACTCTGCTGTTTATAAAAACTTGAGTATTCAGCCCCTCTCCCTTTCCCGGTCAGTGGTTTTGGGGAAGACTTTTTCTTGTGCAATTCCTGTGTATGCTTTCTCTCTCTCTCGCTCCTCTCTCCATGATCAGGGCTTCCTCTTCTTTGCAGCACTGCAGCTCTTCTCTCCCCCAAGTCAACTCTCTGCAGGCCCTACCTTCCATGATGTGGAGGGTTTTTTCTGCCTCTAGTCATGCAGTTTTGCTCTCCCAGTCCTCAAATCGATTTCTTGGGGGTGTTCAAAGTGATTTGATATTTATTTATCTAGCTGTGTTCAAGGGATGAGGCAAGACTAGGGTCTCTCAACTCCTCCGCCATCTTAACCTCTCCTGCAGATGTCAGTTTTATTATTTTTTTAATGTTTATTTTTGGAGAGACAGAGAGTGAGCATGGGAGGGGCAGGGAGAGAGGAAGTCACTGAATCCAAAGCAGGCTCCGAATTCTTGTTGCAACAGATATTTCAGGATATAAGAATATACTTGGCAGCCATTTTATATTCAGAAGTACTTTTAAAACACCCATTTTTGAAAAATTAGAAAATAAACAAAACTACAACGGTTTAATTCCACATCTCAAATGTAACTTAATGAAGTTCTGCAAGCATCTATTTTTATTTTTAAAAAAGGATAATATTCCCATAGTTTTGGAACCTGCCTTTTTTCACTCAGTAATGTATCATGAATATCTTTCAAATAGACTTCTACCAATTTCAATTAGTAAACTTTCATAAAATTTTCAATGGTAGAATATTCTTGTGGGATAAATTTATTTAAATATTTGGGTTGTTTTTTTTTTGTTTTTTTAAATATTTTGAGGGGGAGGGGTAGAGAGGGAAAGAGAGAGAATTCCAAGCAGGTTCCATGCTGTCAGCACAGAGCCTGACATGGGGCTAATCTCACAACCTGAGATCATGACCTGAGTTGAAATCACCAGTCAGATGCTTAACCGACTGAGACACCCATGGACCCCCCCCCCCCAATTGTTTATTCTTATAAACTCTTATAACTAAATATTTTTAAGACTAGACCCTTAATATTAAATTATCAAAGTAACTAAACTGGAAGGTAAGCTTCCAAAGGTAGCTAAGTTAGGGTCTGGTATAGTACAAGGCTATTTAAAAAGGGAATATGGTTTGTTAATAATTACATTTTATTTAATCATGGTCACAAATAAGCTTTTATACTTATTATTCACTTTTCCAGTTTTTCTATTTTTTGTTACTTTGACTTCTATCACTGTAATTCTCTTCCTTCCAGACCTGGCAAAAACTGGGTAGTTCTTGTGCTCATTTTGACTTTCACATAAGAGTTATGATTATCCGAATATTTTGGAGATTTTACACAGAAGGTGGATCAGGTTTGTGAATACATCAAGTGTCTAATGTGAAATCTAAAGATGGTGGTGAATACTGTAGTAAAATGAAAATATCTATTAAAAATAAAGATACATTCTTTTTGTTTAGAGACAGCAAGCATGAGCAGGAGATAGGGGCAGAGGGAGTGAAAGAATCTTAAGCAGGCTCCACACTCAACGTGGAGTCTGATGCGGGCCTTGATCCCACAGCCCTAGGATCATGACCTAAGGCAAAATGAAGTTGGACACTCAACCAACTGAGCCATCCAGGTGCTCATTCTTTTTATATATATATTTGCTTATATGTTAACTGTCACCCAAATGTACTTAACTTCAATGGACAAGGTCTAAGGTTTGCCTATTTCCAAATTTTGCCAATTCTAAATTCCTGGTAGCCATTCTGGAGCTGCTATTATTTATAGCATAATATGATTAATTTTGTTATTTTAAATATAGCTAACTTTGTTCTAAAATGCTTTCCCCAGCCTTGAATACATATTCACCTTTTAAATTGTAAAAATGGACTTCTTGATAAGATCAAAGGAAATTTAACCACTACCTGTTGTGGTTAGAACCTAACAATTTCAGACAATGTAGGATTTAAAGGAAGCCCTGAATTTCTGTGCCAAACCTATGGGAAGACGGGATAGGGGGACTGTTGGACAGAGAATGAGAAGCGCCAAGGGAAAGGGTATTTAGCCTCTGTCTTCTACGACTCCACATTATTTCAGAATAAAGAAGTTACATTTTGTTTTAATCAAATATTTTAGAAAATACTGTTAGAAAAAATTTACAGAATACAATTCAAATAGATTCAAAGATGCAGAATTCATCAGATTGTTACACAGACCAGTAGGACTTAATTCTCCCTAGATTTTATGAACAATCTTTATTAACAGAAACCAAACTTATTGTCCAAAGTGATAACGTATCAAAGAACTACATATCAAAATATACTGCCATTAATAATAGTTTTTAACATTTTTATTGCATTTACAATGTGTGGAACATTATAGGGGTTTACAGTAGAGGCCAAATATCCCAGCCCTTAAAAATTGAGTAGGAAAGATTGGATGAACCATACATAAATATCTTTGAACACAGGCATTAGAAACATACATATGATTATAATTTTACAGGTTTATACAGGTGACTGCTCTATGTAATTTAACAGGGAGGAAGGGTAAAAGAACAGTGAATAACAAAGTCACTAGGGTGTGAAATAATTACAGCTGGGTGGTACTAAACAAACAAAAAACACAGAAAATACGATTTGTAAAGGCTAAAATGTCCTGCGAAAAACATAGCTATCCCCTATCACAACAGTGAGGTAGAATTCTTCCCACCCTGTTTTCTGGTTTCTTGACCAATTGGGGGGGCTATCCCATCCAGATGGTTCTGTCTCACATTGCTGTACCCAAGACAGACTAGTAGCATATGTTTTTGACTACCCCTTCTACCCCAATTGAACAGAAATAATCTTTTGTTTAATCGGTCTTATTTCACTTATTGAAAACAGGTGGCAAAGTTAGTAACATAAACAAACCAGTGCTGTTTCTTCTAGCTAATGTATCACCATACTTGGGAAGTGCTTGAATCTTTCAAGAAGTGAAACTAATGCTAAAATTTCAGGCATATATACCTGTTGGGGAGCTACTTGGGGCAGACAGGTATTTCTTCTCTCAAAAAACACCAACTGCCAACCATGTTAACAATGCCATTTCTATCACAAACCCACTTGTAATATTTCAAACATGGATCATAAAAATAGTTTACACCTTTCTACACATCCAAAATAGAGTGAAAATCCAAGCCACCCTATAACCACATTGAAAAAGGTATAGCAGTTTCTTTTAAAACTACCCTATGACACAGAAATTCTAACCCTAGGTATTCATCCAAGAGAAACGAAAGCCTACATTCACATAAGACCTATGAATAATCATAGCAGCTTTGTTTATAGTTACTAATGCTGGAAACAGCCCAGGTATTCCTAAATAGGAAAATGGATATACTGCAATATAGTCATACAATGGAAGAATACTCAGCAATAAAAAGGAATGAACTACTAATACACCTAACATGGATAAACCTCCAAAACATAGTAAGTGAAGAGGCTTCTAGAAAGATTACATGCTGTGTGGCTCTATTTACATAAAGATCTAGAACACACAAATTTTGATTTGTGGTAGACAAAAGAACAGTAGTTGCCTTTGGGAGGGTGTGGGGTCAAGGATTGACTAGAAAAGGCAAAATGGGAATTTTCTGAGAACGCTTTACATTTTGATAGCACTGTATACATCTTCCACAACTCAGTGATGCACACTTAAGATTTATGCATTTCATTGTATGCTAATTCTACATAAAAAATGTGGTAAGCATATTATTGAGCTCCAGTTGATATGTATGCTGAAGTTATTAGTAGGAAATGTAAATCTGTCTGCAACTTAAAATGCATAAAAAATAATTTGGATTGATGAACTGATGGGTGGATAGGTATAACACAAGCATAGCTAATGCTAACTATCACCTGGGTGATGAATACATTGTAAAATTTTAATTTTGTATGTTTGAAAAGTTTTGTAAAATGTTGGAGACTTTGAGGGTGCAACACTTACCAAACAATGCCACTGAAAATTTCATTATTGATCTCATAGCAAGATAATCATCAGATTCTTCCGACCAGTGTCAATTTAGAAACTTAAGAGCCTGTGAAAAGATATTCCTGAGTGTGAGGTGAGGAATCAGCTCAGATCTACACTGGCTCAAAACTGTCAGTGACATTTTGATCCCCTCACACCTTTTAAAAATAGAATACATATTATCGACCATATATTCTGAGCAAATTTGTTGGCGATGTAGACTAATGTAAGAGCGAAGATAGAAGAAACATTCTTGAGAAATATCAAGCACAGAAACTTTTACCTGACTTCTAAACTAAAAAAGAACTAGGGCAAACTATAATAGAAAAGATGTGCTGACCCAAAACACTATGTGAGGTTTGATCATACCACACAGGCCCCTATGCTCTGAGTGGAAGGACATCTGATTATCCTGTCTCTCCAAAGAAGGACTTATTTGGGGGGTGCCCTAAAGTGATGGCATGTAACTTGTAAATACTTCTAAGGTGACTCCTTCAGATTCAATAAGACTGGCCTCAGACTCCAATAGCCTTTTGTCAGAAGTAGTTTTCCACATGCCTAACTTAAAATCTGTAACAACACTGCACTTATTATCTAGTGGCTGGTAACTATCTTTAGTTATTTGCTAAGAATTTCTATATAATTGTATAGACAGACACACACACACACAAACACCCTCATAAGAGTTAACAAAAATAATCTTGATTCTTTTAAAAATTTACTCACTGCTTTCAAAATATTTAGTCACAGTTCTGACTTTCCTTTGATCTCTAAGTACTTCATGTTCTAGTACAGGCTCTACTTTTTCTTGAAGCACACGGACTAGTGTTGCCAAGTTTTCAAGTTTGCTCTAAAATATTGCAATCGGGTCATTTAGCATCATCTCTGTCAACGTTTTTCAGTCTTAAAACACACTGCTCTATATTTATGCTATTTCACAGAGCATCCTTAGTTCTAGCGGTCTCTATTACAGGACCAGTCTTTGTTATTATCACTGCCCAAGTTTATCAAGACTGCTCTTCTCTAGCTACAGCGGAACTAATGGTGGTCTCAAGTCATGCTTTTTACCTCTTTTTTAGGATACTTTAACAGATTTGTGCTTTTGTTGTTTCTACAGGCAGATGCTAACTCTCTGAGATCCACTCTGAGTATGACTTTTACTTACTTTTACTTATTTATTAATGGCACTCTGTCATGTCCTGTCAACCTCAAAGTAGATGATACTCCTCACTTGTCTTCCATCTCGCTGGTCTACCATCCTGCCATAAAAGAGTTAATCTGTCAGATCCAGGAGTCCTGTTATTTACTGATGAGCTCACCAACTCCACCCTTAATATTTCCAGTATGTAATTCTGAATGGAGGGGAAATGGAGCTCAGGGAGGTGAGCATAAACAATGTACCATGTCTCCCACAACCCCATGCTCGTCATCTGAGAAAAGAGCAAGATTAAAGAATGCTCTATTTTCCATTCTGAAAATATAATTACAGTAATAATTCCTTCCACTTTGGATAACATCATAATTTTCAACACATTTTTCTAGTATGATTGTATTTATAGACACAGAAAAGTTGAGTAATTTTTACAAAGGTCAGTAAATGGCAAAGCCAGATTCTGAAATCAGATATTCAAACTCCACTCTTTCCATTATATTCAGTACAGCTCTTACTTTAGCTTTTTTATGATCTTTACTATTCTTGCCACTATTTATGCTTCTTGGCTAAACGCAGACGTTTCTATAGCACACAATGAAGGCACATAATATCAGATGTTAAATCAGTACTTAACTTTGCCTCATCAAGGTATCTGCTGCCCTCCATACCAGGAGTGTATTTTCCATTTTCTTCAATTGAAGCTTTCTATTTTCAGAACTGAGAGTTAACCTTGGAAAGTTTTCTAATTAGGTTAACTCGGCAGGTATGTTTCAGCCCATCTTCTTAATTCTAGAGGATTTCTCTTTTGGGGATTTAACCAAAGTTATCTCAATCACGTTAACTCTTGTCACTGATATTTACTGATGATAGTTCCCCATATCATTTTCAATAGTTTAGGATGTGGAGAACTTAGCAACCAGAGCATGTGCAGTTCCTAGTAACCACAGGGTTTTACTATGGGAAAAGTACACAGCAATCTCCAACCTCTCTGGCAGGGAACGTGCAACGTAGTAGAGGATTCTGAGTTCTTCCTCTGACTATACCATGAAATACGTTCACATACTGTCACAATCACATCACTGGTTACAATAGGTTTAGATCAGAGAGTATGGTTTGTGCAGCACTATCAGAAAAGTAATTGTCATGTTCACCTTAGATTCTGCCAGCAACAATAATAAACTAAACAGCACACTCCATATTTCAACTGATGGGGTAATGAAACAACACACAACACTAGGTAACACTCAGCAACCTGGCTAATTTAAATGCCTATAAAGTGAGAGTAGTATCCAATCCTGTACCCAGTGATGAAGCCTAGACCTGCCATCATCATCCTGGCTGGCAGGGTGAGCCGTCTCATCACCATCAGCAATGTGTTGCCAACAATGGGAACTGGGAATGAAGTCAATTTTTTCCTGAAATCAAGGTACCATCTTTGCATCTGCTGGGTCAGACGTGTGAAGAACAGCTGTCAAAACTTATATATTGAGCTAAGAGAGGAGCAAATACACAATAAGAAGGCAAGAGGAAAAAAAATCCCCCAAACCAAAACAAAAAACAAAACAAAACTATCCCAATGAACACTCCAAGAATTCCCTGAGATGAGCTAAAGTGATGTGGAAAGTTGTGGCATATACCAATAGATGGCATGTAGAAATGATGGTTCTTCCTCCAGTTGTGGACCAACGTCAATTTATGATGTACAAAGAACTCATGATTTCAAACAGACTGCAGTCACTTCCTTCATGTGTACTCTAAGTACCCTATGATGCTACGAAACAAAATCACGTTAGGGCATTGTTGGGTTTTCAATCATAACTGTACGTGTATGTACAGATATACATATAGAAAGTAGCAGCAAATTTACAAATGAAGAACAATATCATGTCAAAAGCATATTCCATTTCATCTGAAATAGTCAAGTTACAAATAACATTTCCAGATGCTACCTTACTCTTGCTGTAGGCAAATAGCTTAAGGCATATTAACAACTAACTCACTGGACAATTAGTAGTCGAGTTGATGATAAAACTAAGAGCCCCTTTACTTACAGTGTAGTTCTTTTCTAGCAAAGTCTTAATAAAAGCACTCTAATCACTATGAAGTTCAGTAGAATAGATATTGAATGTAACTAAGTATCTAAATTACCTAATATATAAGTATCTGAAACACCAAATCACTTCCTTATGAGTAGATTCATTCATAAGTCAGTCATAACTTTAAGAAATATATTTAAAACACACTTTAGACTATCATATAAGGGGGACTATTACTAATGCCTACAACAGACCATTCACATACAGAAGAAGTAAAGCAACTATTACATATGAGGAAAAGGCTGGGAACAGGAGAGTCCCACAAGAGTCCTTCCCTCAAAAGAGATTATAATGTAGCAGGCACAGACATCAATAAACAATTGTAGCATGTGGTGAGCACCATTATGAAGACTGAAATGAAGAATCACAAAAGTCCATACTCAGAAGTTAAGTCCTAAAAGACTTGAGAGGATTATCAAATATAGAAAGAATTTCCTGGATGTTTTCAGAAGCAGTGGCAGCATAAGAAAAAAGGGGGCAGAAGTTTCTCCCAGATTTTCTGGCATGTTTGACTATAAAAAAAGGCTGCACCTTTAACCAAAACTGCTCACAGAGAAGAAAGGTGAAAAATATGATACTTCATCTAGGAAATGTCAAGTGGGTAGTTGAAAGTATGGGTCTAGAATTTTGGACCAGATACGTAACAGAGAACACTGGGATAAAACAGAAACCCTAAGGATGAGATACCTCCAGAAGCATTCCGAAGACAGAATCTGAGAGCACATTTGAGTAGATACACTTTAAGTTAAGAGCTGTGTGACTGTACTCACGGTTATGGCAGAGGATAACATCTTCGAGGGTGGAGACACTGTCTAGGAAAGGCTGCTAAATGGTGTAAATGTTGCAGAGACAGAGGACAAGGAACGCAGACAGAGGGCCAAAAAATTATTCAATTCAGTAACTGAGAGCACACTGAGAAGAGTTTCACTGAAGTGCTATGTTACACCAGGCTGCAAGGTGCTGAGCAGTGAATGGTGAGGATGCAGGGAGAATGGATATGGATTTCTCCGAGAAGTCTGGCAGTGAAGAAGGCTGGAGAAATCGGTAGGTGCAGAGGGATTTTTTTGCATTGCAAGATACATGAACATCACTGAAGACATGAAAAGAAACCAGCATACAATTCTTTGCATAATTTTGTATTGATCACAGACTAAAAAAGTATTTTTAATCTTTTTCAGAAACATTTTCTGAAATAAAAATTAACACAAAAATTAAATACATATTTTACCATTTAAACTTAATATAAACTTAAAAGCACTAACATTTTATAAATTTTATTTCTAAAAGAGTTGTACAATTTTTGTTACTAGACTACTTCAGAATTTTGCTTCTAGTATGAGAAATTAAATTTTATTGACAAATGCTATTTTAGCTCCAGTAAGATTCCTCTGATATAAAGGATTACACTTAAGTAATTATGTATGCCTTCTTCCCCATACCTCCTCCCCAAAGATAAAGTATCTTCAAGGTAGGAAATAATTTGGATAACATTTTTCAAATTGAAGAAGAGAACAATCAGAAATAGTATTCCATTATTTTTAAGTTCTTTAAGATCTAAACTTATTATTTCTCAAAATTAAACATGCTTATTATATACACATGCTTACATATGAATTTCCTGGCTAAAATACATGCAACAAACATGAAAAAAACAAATACTATGCCAGCCTCACAATCCTAAGAATGCCCTTTTAAATAAGGCACTCATGTCTGGAAACAGGATATAACCACCAAATTAAATAAGATGTTTAAAAGAAGCTTTTTATTAAGCACAAACAACTTTTAATACATTATCAATACAAATAGGAAACTGTCTTTTAATGAATATGATATATCAAAGATCTGAAGATTTTCTTCATACTGACACAATAAAAATAATCACTTTTGAAGAATTACAAAGTAAAATTTTTGAGTACACCACTGTCTACTAGTAACAATTTAACTATTATCTAAATTTACTACATCACCTGGGGAGAAAGGTCAACCATTTTTATAGAGAGAATTCCTAAACTCTTATTAGCACCATTCAAAGCTTATTATCAGTTGTTCATCTACAAATTGACAGGTCAGGTAAAGCTTTAAAGCAAGTTTTCAGTGCAATGTTTACAGTTCCTTCTTTTAAGATACTTGGAGTCTATGGTCTCAAAGCATGTTAAATAATTATGCCTTGGTAGTTGCAAAGTGTTAACATGTAGAGAGAAATGTAAAATGGAGAGAAATGAGGCTTATTCTGACTGTGAAATGTATCTTAATGTATTGCAGCTAATGCTGTAGTATGCCAACGACATGCGGGATTATGAACTGCAGATTTGTGGGAAGCTGGTAGCTATTAGCTCTCTGTGGTCATCATTTCAGGATGTCTCAGCTGCTGCCTTTTGAGACTAACCAGTTTCATCCTGTCTCTGATGTGTTCTGCGGTGGAAGCCATGTCACTTGGACTCCCAAAATATTGTTCAGTTCTAAAAATCAAAAGAAACAGAAAAACCCCAATCAGGTTAATATAAATCCACTGACCATAGCAAATTCAAAAGGAAGCAAAGATTACCATAAAAATTATCTATGTGATAAGGCATTAGTTCATTTGCAAACCATACTGTTTATCTTTGAGTAGTAATTTGGTAGGACAAACTTTTTTTTTTAAATTTTTTATTCTTTAAAAAAAAAGATTTTGAGAGAGAGAGACAGCATGAGTGAGGGAGGAGGAGAGAGAGAGGGAGACAGATAATCCCAAGCAGGCTTCATATTTAATGCAAAGGCCAATGCAGGGCTCGATCTCATGAACCATGAGATCATGACTTGAGCCGAAATCAAGAGTAGAATGCTTAACCAACTGAGCCACCCAGGTGCCCTGCAGAGAAACATTTTTATAAATGGCATAAAATATCTGAAGATATGTTGAAAGAAATAGATTAATTGTATTAAATGTTTACTTATGACAATCTCAATAAACTGAACAATGCAACCCAACAATGAAACCATAAAAGAAACAAACATTGGAGATATTTACTTTTCAGCTTAAGGTGCATAAGCATACACAAATATAAAACCTGTATGTGTCCTTCAATGATAAGGGTTATGTACACCAACTGTATAGCAAATATAGCTGGCAAATAAAATATCCATTTCATGTTAAGGCATCCCTTGGGACTTTAATAGATAAAATCATTTAATGTTATCCTACTTGAAAAGATAATGTATTCGGAGCCACTAGAATCTTTTGGAGCTAGAAGAGTTCTTAGAAAGTATCTGGTTACGATCTGCATTTTTTAAGATCAGAAAACTAAGGCCTAGAAATTAAATGACTTAACTAGGATCACACAGTGGGGAAACCAGGATTTGAACCTGAGTCTTCAAGCAGTGAATTCAGAGAGATCATCTAATTTATTTTTCCAGGACAATGTAACAAAAGAGAAATCTGAATAAGCTTATCAAACAAACTTTGTATAGCATCAAAAAGTTATCCTACAAATGGAACAGAATAGTAAATCCACATATTAAAGGTGGTTGTAAAATCTGAACACACAGTACTTATTCTTCAATCTTAAAAACATAAGGAAATGCCATATGACTATTTGTGGAAGGAGGAGAAGTCCAAGCAAAAATGCCAGTTATAGATGCTCCTAGGCTGACCTGAGAAGAGGAGATGCTGTAACACCTGGCTGTGAAATGTGGAAACGGGAGTGGGGCTTTCCTGGAACAACCAGAAGGCGCCCCTTCAATACTGTTATAAGCTGAATTTACAAACTTTCAGATTTTATTCTTTCATTCACTGCAGATATGTAACATGTATTTAGGTTATTTCTGATGGTTCAAGTTTGGCTATGACCAAAGATTATATAAATGTAGATAATGAATTATATTCTTTCAAGGGAATAAAATCGTATCTTCCCCAAATAAATTCCAAATAATCACATGAAGCTCCTGACACAGTAGTGGCACTTACTATGTATCAGATTCAAGTAATTTATATACATTCAGCTCACATAATTCCCCTGCCCCTGTAACCTGAGGAGGTATGAATAATATATCCCTATTTTATATCCTTACTTTTTAGATGACAGGATTGAGGCACAGAAAGGTTGAGTGGCTTGCCCAAGGTGTTACAGCTACTAAGTGGTAGAGTTGAGATTTAAACCTAAGAAATCTGAGTCCAGAGGCCACAATCCTATCCAGTATGCTATTCTACAATGTAAGATAGATGTATCCAGTGACTTGGCTTCTCTGTCATTTGAATTAAATATCCTCTGGATTACTTCTAAACTATTTTCACTGAGGTCTAAGATCCTCAGGGATGAAGCTCCTTCAGATTCATTTACTGGCCCATTTATTTGCATGAGATTACTTCTTACTTTTACTATCATCTTTTGAAATGTAAAAGGAATGTGGGAATCAGGACCCCATCGTTTTACAAGTGAAGAAATTACGAATCCATACAGCATATTGGAAAGAGAATGGGTTTGGAGCCACAAAGACTTGACAGTGTATTCCAATTCCACTTATAAGCTGTGAAATCCTGAGCACCTCACTTAATCTTTCTGAGCTTCAGTTTCTACATCTGTAAATCAGGAATAATCACACTGGTCTAGCACCGTTTGGTCAAAAATAGTGAAATGAAGTGCTTAACTCAGTGTTTGATAAATTATAAGCTCACTATACATTACACCCCTCCACTCCCCTTTCCTTCCCTGGATGAAGCCCAAAGTCACCCTACTCCCTATCATCACAGCCAAGGCTAGAACCCAGGAGTATCAACCTCATCAATGATCTTTCTTCTACAACAAGCTGTCAAGAAGCACATTTGATAGCAGCAAGTACCAAACCCACTTTTGCTAACAGTTGAGTTTGCATTTCTTTTCATTACAAACTAATTTATTGTAGGAACTGAAGATGTGAACCAAAGCTAATTTACTTGGCTTTTTAAGAAACAGATTTTCCTCTCTTGATGATTTCACTTTAAGACCTCACCAATAAAAAGACAAGATTATAAGAACATGTACCATACCCATCAGGATAAACTACAGGAACAGTTAATCTATCCAAAAGGGATTTCCCAACCGCTTCAATTTCATCAAACTGCTCCTCATCATTAATAGCTTCGGGCTCTTCTGGACAGTCTTGCAAAATCTGCAACAAATAAAATGGTGTCATCAATCAAGAAATATAGAAAGGCAATGAAGCTCATGTAAATTCAGTAGATTGAAGGTATTTTTGTTTTGTTCTTAGCATCTTCATGTACACACCCTTATACAAGATTGATTACTGGTGAAACTGGCTCAAAAAATCCTAACAAAATGAAATACATAATCCTTACTAATAATATATAATGAGAATACAAAAGGTCTACAGTGATTTCCAAGAAAAAATAATACTAAACTACTATTTGGAAAGTAAGTTCAAACTGCACTTACAAAGTATTCCTTCATTCATTAAGTATTTATTGTACTAAATGTTTATTTAGCAGCTTGGGATGGGACTGAGATATAGATTTTGATCTCAAACAGCTTACAGACTTAAAAAACGAAAGAGAGGAGCCTGGGTGGCTCAATTGGTTAAGCATCCGACTCTTAATTTTGGCTCAGGTCATGATCTCACAGTTCATGATATTGAGCCCTGTGTCAGGCTCTGCACTAACAGCACAGGGCCTGCTTGGGATTCTCTCTCCCATTCTCTGTCCCTCCCTTGCCCTCTTCTCAAAATAAATAAATAAACTTAAAAAAAAAAAAAAAACTTTACAAAAATGAAACAAAATATAAATGCAAAACCACATATACTCAAGTATACAAACACAGAACTGATGGGATAACCTAGACAGACACTACAGTTATTTTAAAAATTGACCTGCTGACTTACCTGATGTAAACTGCTAAAACTATAATTCACATATAGGAAGTTCTATAGTCCTTGATAAAATATTACTTTTTCCTTAACTATTACCATTTAAATTTAGAAAGGTGAGGAAAGGGGAAGAGAGGAAGGAAGAAAGGAAGAAAGAAAATGCTGTAATTTATAATAGCTAAGTCTAAAGGTACTGACCCACACTGATCAACATAGTAGCAACCAGCCACATGTGTCTTGTGACACTTGAAAAGCAGCTAGTCCAAATTGAGATGTGCTGTAGATGCACACTAGATTATAAAAAAATAAACATAAAAAATGGGGGAAATGAGAAGTATTTATTTTTGCAACTTTTTTTGCATTGTATTTTACTTAATCCAATCTGTTCATTTCAGCATTACTCATAAAGAGCCTTATAAGAAGTTCTAGATTCAATTTAAGTATCTTCTCAGTCATTATACTATATAAGTTACTTAGAGTTATATTTATGCATATTGGTATAAAATAAAACACAGTCAAGAAGAAAATACCATCTGATAACAAAAAGCTTTACAAAGGTTTGAACAGTAAATAACCTATAATTGAGCTTATTATAGGCATGATAAGAAAAAAAGGCCAGGTAACAGCAGAAGGAAAAGAACAGTAATTTTCTATGCAAAAAACTCTCAACAATTTACATTCTTATAGGACCTCTTAAGAGAAGTCTAGACCTTAAAATGTCCTTGCAGAAACAGTTTATTTTTTAAAGTGTTTCTTTAAATTCCAGTTAGTTAACATACAGTGTAATATTAGTTTCAGGTGTACAATATAGTGATTCAACCCTTCCATATAATACCCTGTGCTCATCACAAGTGCATTCCTTAATCCCCATCATCTGTTTAACTAATCCCCTACCTACCTCCCTTCCAGTAACCTTCAGTTTGTTCTCTATAGTTAAGAGTCTGTTTCTTGGTTTGCCTCTCTCTCCTTTTTTCCCCCTTTCCTCATTATTTTGTTTCCTAAATTCCACATATGAATGAAATCATATGGTATCTGTCTTTCTCTTATTTCGCTTAGCATTAAACTCTCTAACTCCATCCATGTGGTTACAAATGGCAAGATTTCGCTCTTTTTTATGGCTGAGTAATATTCCATTGTGTAGATATGCCATGCCTTCTTTATCCATTCATCTATGGATGGACGCTTGGACTACTTCCATAGTTTGGCTATTGTAGATAACGCTGCTATAAATATCAGGGTGTATGTATCCCTTTGGATAAGTGTTTTTAAATTCTCCGGGTAAATAGCTAGTTGTACAATTGCTGGATCATAGGGGTAGTTCTATTTTTTAACTTTTTGAAGAATCTTCATACTGTATTCCAGAGTGGCCTCACAGATACATTTTAAAAACAGTATCATATGTAGAACTTAAGAAACACACAGATGAATGTAGGGGAAGGGAAGGAAAAACAAGATAAAAACAGAGAGAAAAGCAAACCATAAAAGACTCATAAATACAGAACAAACTAAGGGTTGATGAGCTTCCTTTTGCCTGAATTACCCCTTCGTATCATTTCAAGGTCTCTGATTAAATGTGATCTCCTCAGAGAGGTCTTTCCTGGAAGACTTGTCTTACCTGCTCTCCACTCCCTCTTTCCCAAACTGAGGGTGGGGGGAAGGGCTAAATGGGCAATGGGTATTAAGGAGGTCACTTGTTGGGATAAGCACTGGGTTTTATACGTAAGAGATGAATCACTGGGTTCTACTCCTGAAACCAATACTACACTGTATGTTAACTAACTTGAATTGCAATTAATTAATTAATTAATTAAATTTTTAAAAAGCTATCAGTAGTGTTAGGAATTGGGCCTCTTAGATAGGAGGGAGGGACAGAAGGAGCAATGTGACTAAAAGAGGGTGGGAGAGCTTCTGGGGTACTGGTAATGTTCTGTTGTTTGAATACTGAGCTGATCACACAGTCATGTTCACTTCATGAAAATTCATCGAACAGACTGAATTCAACAAATTCACTGAACATTTATGATCTGTATATTTTTCTATGTTAATATACTTCAATAAAAACTTTTCATTAAAACAATCAGTAGATAAACAAATTAAGCCATTTTATGTATACTTTCACATTTATCATCATTAGGCCTATTTTAAACCAAAATACTGACCTGTGGAGTTCAGTGACCAACTCAGGAAGAGTTAACTATGAACACTTCCCAACAGATGTACTGCATAACAAGACAGAAACTATCTAATTCCTGATAATAATAATAATAATAATAATAATAATAATAATAATAATTCTTCTATTCTATAGACTAGGCTATCACACTTACATTTAGGTTTCTCATATTTCATTATATTGAACATCCCCCACACATAAACTTTCAATGTGCGAGATCACAACAAAGTTAACTACATAACGAAGCTCCTCCTCAGAGTAGAAATGTAAGGGTTGGTTGGGTGCTATAAATTTTCTCTGTGCAGAGTTCCGAAAAGGGCTCTGCTGAAAATCTGCCCAAATAACAGTACACATTTCATTTTTGGTTTCTGGGACTAATGAATTCATTAAATAATAAATTCCAGAATGAATCTTTAAATATAACACATGAAAAAAAGTTTTATTTTTATCCTTACTCTGAGTTGGGTAGTCTCTAGTGTAAACATTATAAAATTACTAAGTGCTCTTTTAAAAATGTTATGACAATTAGTAGTAGATGCAGAGGCAAAGTTTCCTTTCCTTGCGTAACGAAAGAGATGGGAGTTGTGCCACCCTAAATATAGAGAGCACATTCTGGGCGTCAGGTCTGGAGAGAAGAGAAGCACTGTTGAGAGAGGACTCCTGGATGGTTTTGGATTTCTCCAAGCACAGTATGCCAGCACTGGTATGGATTACTAAGAGGATTTCATCTGAACTCTCTAAGAATACATTACATCTAAACAAACTTTAAACATAGGATTAATAGGAGTTGCAATAAGAAAAAAAACCAAGCGAACTACATAATTATAATATTAAAAGTAATATATTTAAAGACAGGCAATAAATACTACTGAGACTACATTTTTTAAAAAAGCAAACCTTTTCGGCATTTGAGTGAAAGGCAATAGCCATCTCCAGCCTATGTACTCTCTCTTCAGACGCTATCGTAAACTGTTTCCATACTCTGTTCAGTCGAGGAAGCGTGTCCCCAGATGATCGAGACGTGCAGCGCAGAGATTGGCACAACACAACTGTAGCCTGTAGCAACTGTCTTCCATAGTCGTAAGTGCTCTAAAAACAAACAAAAAAAAAGTATACATGAAATTACAATAAAAGAATTCTGAAAAGAGAGATGGAAAAGTGTACAGGAGGACTGTGGTTGCAAATGAGTAACACTACCAGAAATCAATGCGGAATGACTCCACTGGCACTTACTACTATAAATTAACTGCATGCATAATAAAAGATAGGAAAGCAATTCTTTTTAGTAAGTTTCTTCCTTGTTAGGTTTTATTCTCTTATTCTGTTTTCCCCATCTCAGTCTACTTGATTCCACTGGCCAAAAAGAATGTCTGCTCATTCACTAAGCAACAAGTGGGTGAAAATGGACGCTTTATAGGGCACTTTATATCCCACACAGGAAACCACAACTGTTCACTGAGAGCTCAATTATTAGGGAAAATAAATTAAGATACTTCTCTCTCTCTCTCTCTCTCTCTCTCTCTCTCTCTCACACACACACACACACACACACACACACACACACACACACACAGTTTATATTGTTATACTAATACTGAGGAGACGAAAAAACTGGGACTTCTACTTTACTGATATTAACACATATTTCTTATTAACTTTAGTGAGTGAGCAGTTGGATTGCCTAAAAATGGCATAGTATGTAACACAGTATATATAATGACATAGTATATAACAGCATTCATATAACATATAAATCAGAGGGAGCATATACAGAACCTGTATTCAGGAGAACATAAACCCTCTCAAGTTTATGCAGGCTAGTTTTGATGTACCAGCTGACACTTTTCTTAGTTCTGTGATATTTCTGAAATAACATGACTAACCTTCTTGGACTTGGAGGGTTATGTTACATTATAATCATGCAGAAAGCTATTCAAACACTGAGCTTGTAGAAAAGGAAGATAACCAGTTCTGCACCTGTGCAACATCAACAAATTTTCTATGCTTTTCCAGTAAAACTTTTGTTTCCTGAGCATCATCACCCAATCTGATGTGGGTCTTAAGCAGGGCATCCAGAAGTTCACTTAGCCATTCTACTGCCTAAATAAAAATAAAGAACAATGAAGCTCGACTCATAACTCTTATTATATCAAAACGTATTTATAAAAAGAAAAATTACTACCATGTGATTAATTAACCCACTAGTTATAACCTAACTTCTTAATAGCTCATTTCATTCAATGCCAAGCTACATGAATTAATGACCTCTCCTCCCCGTCAAAATCTGTAAAATCTAACAAGATGTATTAAAAAGAAGCACTCTTTTATTTTTTAAAAAAGTGTTTATTTTTGAGAAAGCACAAGACGGGGCACGGGGGGGGGGGGGGGGTGGAAAGAGGGGGACAGAAGATCCAAAGAGGGCTCTGTGTTGACAACAGTGAGCCCAACTGTAGGGCTTGAAGTCATGAACCATGAGATCATGACCTGAGCTGAAGTTGGATGCTCAACCAACTGAGCCAACCAGGTGCCCCAAGAGAAGCATTCTTTTAGTATCATGTGGGGGTGCCTAGGTGGCTCAGTAAATTAAGTATCCAGCTTTTGATTTCGGCTCAGATCATGATCTCACAGGTCATAAGATCAAGTCCCACGTCAGGTTTTGCGTCTGACAACACAGAGCCTGCTTGGGATTCTCTCTCTCCCTCTTGCTCTCTTTCTCAAAAATAAATAAATAGATAGATAAATAAACATTTAAAAAATAAAAAATAAAATCAATATCCTATGATTTGTATTATTAGAAGATCGTGAGTTTATGTAATATAGATCTTACATGTTCTGTGATGCTATCTACGTGGAGATAACATTGTTTATCTAGTTGAAAAAAACCCTCTTGCAGGTTAAAAAGCAACGTGCTACACCAGCCTTAATCCTGGCATGTAACTCACAAGAAAGTCAACAGTAATAATAAATAATCCCAATTTCTAGTTAAATGGAGAATTTCATTGAGAAGATAAGCCAAATAAGACCAGTATGGTAACTGAAAAGAAAAAAAAAACACTTTATTATTTTAACAAGATAAGCTAGAACTTGACTTAATGCATTTACTTTCTTGGACCATGAAAAATACACTTTTTTAATAGGTGAAATCAACATTTTAAGAGAAGACAACTACATCATGTGCCTGATTGATCTTTACCTGGGCAGCATCTTCTTCACATTTAAACAACTGCACCATCTGAAGCATCTTTAACCTTCGCACATCTACCATGTCTTCACATCTAATAAACCCAAACATAAATTTAAGACACCATTTCAGTTTCGTTAATAACTATTATAACATCACCATCTGGCACACATATTTTATAGTATATTAAAATACTTAATCTTCCACACCATGGAGACTTCAACTATTCTGTACTGATTTGTAAGAATTTTAAGGATATCTATGTTACATCAAAATACTTCAAAACCCTCAAGACACCTGAACGATACCTAATCACACACTCTCGAGGATAGAATGGATTCTGCAAAATACTGAAGCAAAGCACAAACATAGTGGTATACTAAAATCCAAAGAAATCTCCACTGCCAGTTAGCATTAAACAAGCCTCAAAGATAAGATTTAAAGTTTGTCAGGGTGCCTGGGTGGCTCAGTCAGTTGAGGGTCTGATTCTTGATTTCTGCTCAGGTCATACATGGTCTCATGGTTTGTGAGTTTGAGCCCTACATCGGACTCTGCACTGACAGTGTAGAACCTGCTTGGGATTCTCTCTCTCCCTCTCTCTCTGCCCCTCCCTGACTCATGATCTCTCTCTCTCTCTCCCCCACCTCCCACAAAATAAATTTAAAAACTTCAAAAAAAGTGTAAACCTTCTCAAATACTAATTTTGAAGATGATGCTCCAATGAAATAAGACAAAAATGTTAACATTTTTCATTATATTACCCAAAGCACTAATTCTAAATAAAAAACAAAACAAAACAAAAAACACTCCCATCTGTTTTCCAAAGAAGAAATAAAGCTCTATTGATCTCTGGGTGTAGAGAAATACAATTCAGAGTATTTTTACATTTTATTTACTTATTTATTTTAATATTTATTTTTGAGAGAAAGAGAGAGCTTGCATGGTGGAGGGGCAGAGAGAGAGAGGGAAATGTAGAAATCTGAAGCAGGCTCCAGGCTCTGAGCTCTCAGCACAGGGCCTGATGTGGGGCTCAAACTCACAAACCGCAAGATCATTACCTGAGCCGAAGTCGGATGCTTAACGGACTGAGCCACCCAGGTGCCCTAAGTATTTTTAAATGTTAGTGTGGTTTGCCCTATCTAATATACAGATTAAGCTTTCAAGGTGACTTGACCTAACTCAGCTCTGATCCATTCCCTTCATACCCATGCAATTCTATGTTACTTTAGACAGAAGGGAGAATTCAAATTCACTACAATGCCAAACACCAATAACCAGTTACCCAGGAGGCACTGGGCTCTGCTACAGTCAATGTTCTCCAGCAAGCTGAATAACAATACAGAAACCATGGTCACAAGGCTATTTTTTATAAGGACCTCCTTTATGAAAGCCCATATTACTAAAATGACCTTAGTTAAAGGAAACTCTACAAGGGACTAAAAGGAAGTGATTATGGTAAGAATTGTTTAAAATCTGAAGCTAAACAACAATGTAAGGCACTGTAATGATGAAAACGCTATCACAGATATACTTAATACACGCTTTCAGGTCTTGGATAATGTGCCTGGAAAATGTAAGACATGGTCTAAACTATTAAGTTGGTCGCATTTGGGGAGGTGGACTTCTAAAGAATCAATATGGTAAGTGCTACTGTGGAGCTACGTAAAGAGTTCTATGGGAGAGGGAGGAACAAGTGACCAAACATGCCTTAGAAATCTAAAAGAAAAGCCTTCCAAAAATAAGTATCCCTGAGTCATGAAGAATAAGCAGGAGTCCATCAGCCAGAAAATGAAGAAAGAAGTATTCTAAGTCACAGATTCATGAAACAGCACAGTGCATTCAGGAAAGTAAAAACAACTGTGTTTATATGAGAAAGTTGCAGGAAATAAGATTATGCAGGATTTAATTATGAAGGGTCTCCCACACTATTTCAAGGAGACAGAACTTCATGTGAGTAAAAAGGAAGTCACTGAGTGGGGTTTTATGATTAGATATGCACTTTACAAAGATTTACTGTCACGTACAACAGACTAGAGAAGAACAAGGCCAGAGGCAGATAAGAGAGAAGATCTTAAGTAGAAAACATTCAGGATTCAGAGAAAGTAGAATTTAAGACATTTAACTAGGCTATAAGAGATGAGGAAGAGTATGGATTTTAGGATAAATCCTAAATTTGGTAGCTGATGGTAACTTTGCCTGGAAAATTAAAAGACAAGAGTACATTATCTGAACATACTAGGTCTGAGGAATGTATGGGGGAAAATACCTGGAGATACTAAGTAGGCAAGTGGGATTACAGGTCTAAAGCAAGGGCAGGGGTGGGGTCAGAACCATAAATACTTAGTTACAATCACATAAAGTCATTAAAGTAGTAAGACTGTCCAGGGAGAACACACAGAATGAGAAGAGGATTTGGCCTCAAACCCTGAAAGCAGTGAAATTAGTGACAGAACAAGAAATCAGCAAAGAAAACTGAGAAGACAGAGTGCCAGGATGAGGGTGTTTTCAAAAGAAGACAAAGTTGTCAGAGTGTTTCAAGAAGAAAGTAAGTCAGTGGTGTCCAATGCTATTCAGTGTGATCAAGCTATGTTAAGACCAAAAATATTCCCCGGATTTTGAGCCAGATCAGGCATTTACTCAATACGGCAATTACAAAGTCACTGGTGACATCAATGAGAAGAAGTTCAGTGAAATGGTGAGGGTAGCAGTGAGACTGGGGAGGGCTAAAAAGTAAATGGCAGTCAGTGAGAAAGTAGCATGAGTGCAGATTAGACCTTCAAATGACTAAGCTTTCAACAAGGAGAACTCTAGGGCTAGATGACAATGAAGCGGTTGAAGAGGACAGTATATGCATGTGTATAATTTTTTTCTTAATAGGAGAGATTTAAGGATTTAAATGAGAGGCAGAGATCAGAGTAGAGAATGAGAGTGGAAGGGGAAAACATGAGGCAGTTGGCTTTAGTAAGAACAGAGTTACTTTGTGATTAGAATAAATAATGAAATGCTAAGTTTGCAGATACTAGGCTAGAAGGAATTTCTGCCTAATGCATATTTTCTGCGTGATGTAGTGATGTGTTCTGTGAGGTTTTACTGATGATGTTAAAATTTCTAAGTGTGCCAACATTTCATACAACCATGCTACACTGTATATACTTTCATATATTTAACCTTCTACTTTGTAATGCTCTCCAGTTACTACTGCAAATTGAATTTTCAAAGAATCCTTTAAATTCCTCGCTGTATAACTGAGAACAAACTGAGGGTTGATGGGGGGTGGGAGGGAGGGAAGGGTGGGTGATGGGCATTGAGGAGGGCACCTTTTGGG
Source organism: Panthera leo (assembly GCF_018350215.1). Lineage (NCBI taxonomy): Eukaryota > Metazoa > Chordata > Mammalia > Carnivora > Felidae > Panthera > Panthera leo. Next base: position 166,144,834 of record NC_056686.1, read on the forward strand.
ATGAGCACTGGGTGTTGTATGGAAACCAATTTGACAATAAACTTCATATATTAAAAAAAATAAATAAATAAAATAAATAAAAAAATAAAAAAAATTTCCTCGCTGTATATCAAAGAAAACTAAATAGCCTCTTACCCAGAATCTATTGTCTATTCTTTCACAGCAAATGAGTACAATGGATGTGTGACAATTCGTGACTCAGTTCAAACGAAGAAACTGATCAATCCAGATGACACACTTAAGAGCATCTCTAAACTAAATGAAAATGGAAAAGAGCCAAGTTCTCCAAAAAGCGTTTTCTTTTCTTTTTTAATATTGTTAACATTCATCCATTTTTCAGAGACAGAGCACAAGCAGGAGAGGGGCAGAGAGAGGCAGACACAGAATCCAAAGCAGGCTCCAGGCTCCGAGCTGTCAGCACAGAGCCCAACGTGGGGCTTGAACTCACGAGCCGTGAGATCATTACCTAAGCCGAAGTCAGATGCTTAACCGACTGCATCACCCAGGCACCCCTCCAAAAAGGGTTTTCTTAAAGGACAGAAGAGTCACAGGCTACCGTGAAGATATGGAATGTGAAGTACTTGGGTGTAAGTGAAATTTCACCAGTGGGTAAAAAGGGAAAAGGTAGCATTAATTGAACAAACTGTTGTTGTTAGTACAATTACACAGAATAATTCCATTCACCAAAACCTAACACATGCCTACTATATCACAGGTGAGAACTTATACTCTGTATGGAAAATATAAATTATATCAGTTATTTTAATATTATGTTATTTTAGCAAAAATTAACATTAATAGTCAAACTTTGCCTTTGTTTCCTAAGCTGCATATCTTCCATCACTCCTTGTATGTGGTCCACATTTTCTTTATTTTCAATGGTGACATCCTTTCCATAGGCCCAGGATGCCTGATTGGAGATCTGATCCAGAAGTCCTTGACCTTTTTCACGCAAACCTTGTAATCCTACATCTAAAAAAAAAGTTCCTAGATTTAATCTCTTAAACAAAAGAGGCACTTTCCCTCCCTCAAGTAAATCCTCTCAATTGTACTTGGATTCCAAGTGGAACAGCTTTGTGCATTAAACTACCTTGGGGTGGAGGTCTCTGAACACTTCAAGCAATAAACCCCTTTTAAGTGGTTCAAATTGGAGGTCCTTCTCATGCCAAATTCTCCATAAAGAGAATTTTCGATTATTTCTCAAAATTGAAAGCAGGAAGTAAGTGCGAGAATTTCTATCTTGGTTATAGTAAGATTTTTCAATTTGTTTCCTTTTTGCTTTTACGTAGTCCAATTTTTAGGAGGAAACAGCAAACATTTTGTTCAAAAAAATGTAGAAGAGTTACAAGACTTCAAAGCATTCAAGCAATGTATGATCACTGTGAAAAAAGGATGCTGAATGTTTTGAGTACAGGCATCGTCCAGCTTATACCAAACAAGAAGCAACATTTAGGGTAGATTTACAGTACTCCAAACTAGACAAGCATAGAGGAATTCTTTTTTTTTTTTTCTTTTTTAAAGGAAAAATATGATTCCAGAAAGCTTCTGACACTTTGAAATGAAGTGCATTGGGCATATTAGATACAAAATATGTATTATGCCTGTCATGTGTTAAAATAACAAAGACTGCAAACAAGTAAAATGCCCATACAAACATGATTTTTCAAACCCATTCCCTCAAATCCTTTTCACTAATTAATCTGGTTCAATGGTATGTCATCATTTTCGACTAAATCTCTGTCTCAGGTTTCTGCTTCCTTGCCTCCATCCCCCTTTGCCATCCTATCCCCCTCAATATAACCCTCCCTTCCCATTCGCACATCTACTATCTTCTCTCCATCATGACCTAGGGAAATTCACTGTATTTCCTTCCTACTGTAGTAAAATGTTAAAAGGCCTTGGTGTCAAGTGAAACGGGACCATCCTCCCCTTGGGAGAGTAGGTAACCTTGGCAATATTCCCAGTTTGGAGAAACAAATGCACAGAACCAAACCGACTATGTATTCACAAGGTTAGGATATAGCAACAACAAAAATCATTGCATAAAACACAGTTTGGGGCATACAAGGTTTACCACAGAACACTTCACAGCTAATTACAGTTTATGCATGCACTACAAATAACTGTTCATAGGATATGCAAGACATAGCACCTGTAGATATAGCTGGGTAAAGAAGAAAGGCTAAAGGCCCAATGAAGGAAGGGTGATTGGCCATCAATGAAAAATAAAAATTTTACCATGTATTACACCCTTCAAGGGAATAAAACCTATTTTATACTATTTTTTCCTATGTTCCCTATAAATAATTCTAATTAGTTCAGTACAAGTTGACTTGTCTAACCATAGTAATGATATTTCTAAAAAAAGAACCCTTATGTTTCAGCATTTTTAAAATCTGCTTACCAACACTTTTCAGCTTCTCTTCAAGCAGTTTTAAAGTCTGCTGAATCGATGCTCCATCAGCTGGTGCTACATCTACGCACAACATCCCTAATAAGCCATCCAACTGCTGAGACAACTAAAGCAGAGGGACACCAAAGAGATAACCCTGATGTAATCAGCATCTAAAGTGTTTAATGATTAATGAGGTTTATGTCTAATGAGGTTATCACAATTACACTTGAAAAAAGACTATGCTGTTAAAAGACAAGGACGAATAATTAGGATACATGTTATCTGAAAGACAGAACACATAGATGCATGCACCAAGAAGACAAAGATTTATATCCAGGTCAGCAGAATGTAAAAAAAAGTACTGCAACTTCCATTTCAATCTAAGTTACAAAGCATAAACAGAGAAACAATCAAAATAAATATATCAACTAGGTTGGAAGACTAGACAAAACAGGTTTATGTGCATGCAAAATGACTTAAAAATGAAAATTAAAAAAAAAAGACTTTTATCATCTCTCCACAAGCAAATTATTCTATTGTTCCAGAAAAATAATTAGGAGACATGCAAACCTGCAAAAATTATGTGCAGATAAGTATAAGTGTTCAGATCATTTGAAGAAAAGAAAAGCAATCAGAGTAGACACTTACATCTTGGGCAACACCATGAAATTCAAGAGCTGCTTGTAAGAGATTCTGCCTAAATTCCAGCTGACTGGCCTGTCGGTAGCAAACATCACTAAGTTGTTGCTGCAGTGACTTCAGTTCCACAAGATCTTCCTCATCCCCAGCATTTAAGAGTGCTGCAATTTGCTGATTAAGTTCCACATACACTGCAAACCATTCCTGTAACACACATGTTGTAAATTAAGGATCAAATTAGTTCCTGAAAAACTACATTACATTTTATAATTCCTTTAGATAAACTAAGTAACATATACGACAATTTTCGAAGGCAAAATTTCTTCGAGTGAAGATGAGAAGTCCCCAACCCCCAAATCCTTCCATTCCAACCTGGAGCTCACTCCTGACAACAGCTGTATCTATCCTATATCCTTATCCTGGTCTCTGAATGTTCCATTTCCTTTCTTGTTCTACCTAAAACCTGTCCACCCTCAGAGAAAAGTATTACCCGACCACTTTTTCTCCCTTTCCCTCAAAACCCACTTCTCCTTTACAATGCATGCTATCGGACAACATCCTTCCAATGCTTCCCATTACCCAGGGAGCATGGCAAAGGTCACTGCCCCTCTCTGGGCCAGCCTTCCCATGGGCTCCCACCACGTAGACATTCACCCGGCACTCTTAACTCTTTCCCTGATTCTCTCCCTCACTTCCAACCATCCTATCCTCACCCCACCTTGGCCACCTACCCCAACAGATGCAAACTCTTATCATTTTCATACACTACTATCCAGCCCCCAAATCTTAACTTTAATAATCTCATTCTCTGACCACCAGCTCCTGACTCTCCAATTAACATCCTTTAGGATGCTCATTCCTACAACCCCATGTGATTGGCCAATTCAGTGGCCTGCTTGTTTTACTTTCCAGCACTCAAGAGCCTCATGTCCTCATGTCTATCTTTGGTCGACTATATAACCATCTCCCAAGGCAAGACCCATGCTCATGCCCTGCTCTCTTCCTTTCATCAGATTCCCCTGCAGAATCCTCAGACCTGGGTTTCTGTGCCTACTGTATACCTATACCAGAGTAGCAACATAGCTGGATAATAACAACTATGTGAACAGCTGTCTTTTTAAATAAAGATAAATTAAAAAAAAAAATACACACATACACATACACATTCTCTATATGAAAATATACAAATATATATAACCTCAAATAGAATTTCAGCAATCCTACTACATTTCTCTAGTCAATTCATTTTATCATTCTCCCGATTATTTGTTTTCTTTACTCCAACTCCCACTCCCTTTCCCTCTCTTCACTCTAAAAATCTAGCCTCTTATTTCACTAGGAAGCAATTAGAGAACTCTCTCATCTTCTTACCAACAAATCTATGACCCTCCCTCCTTCTGCAGCCCTATGCTTTGCCCTCCCTACTAAAATAGCACACAAACAGTCCCTGCATCTAAGCCAACCCCTTCACTCATGCTACCTCTGTCCTCTTTTGCCTACATAAGGCCTTGCTCTTGCACTTATCTTCTCTCTCCCATCATGAACTCACTCTTTCCAACTGGATTATTTCTACCAGCATACAAATAAAATGCAGTATCTTATATTTAAAAACAAAATATACTTAAGACAGGTGCATTTAAATTAACTTAAATTAAAAACAACAAAAAAACCCCAAAACCCTTAAGACCAAGACCATCCCTTAAATAAATACTCTACACTCACTCTACCTTCTCATTTCCCATTCTCTTTTTAATCCATTCTGGTCAGGATTTTGTCCTTCCTGCTCTTACCAAATTCTCAGTCTTTATCTTACTGGGCGCCTCAGTTGCATTTGACAAAGGCAACCACTTCTTCCTTGAAATGCCTTTTTTCTCTAGTTCCCTGAGACACAGCAGCTCCTCTGCTGGCCCTCCTGCTTTTTTGCCCTCTAAGTTTAAGATGGCCGGGGCTCAGCTTTCCAAAGTCTCTTTTCTTTTTAAATCAGTACTCTTTGGGCTTGGATGAGCTCACCTACCCATGTCTTTGAGTAACCTCCATGCGCTGGTAATTCCCACATTAATATTCTTATCTTAACCCCTTCCCTGAATCCAATGCTGATATTCAACTGCCTACTAGCTATCTCCATTTGGATGAGCATTACACACCTAAAATTTAACCTGTCTCCAAAGCTACTAGTTCTAAGCCTCTCAACCTGCTTCTTTCCCAGTTTTCCCCTTCTTCAGAGGTGCTAAGGTCAAGCACCTGATTCTTCCAAGAGCAAGTCTTACTGGCTCAATCTCAGGAATGTGACAACTTCTCATCACATCTACTGCCTCCATTCTTAGTCTCTTGTTTTCCTATTTTGTTGTCCTTCCCTTGTCCCTATTCTCCATATGATAGCCAATGATCTTTTAAAAACATAAATCAGGGGTGCCTGGATGGCTCAGTCAACTCAAGTCATAATCTCAAGGCTCATAGGTTCGTGCCCTGCATCAGACTCTTGTGCTGACAGCCCAGAGCCTGAAGCCTGCTTCAGATTCTGTCTCCCTCTCTCTCTGCACCTCCCCTGCTCGCAATCTCTCTCAAAAATAAATATTTAAAAAAAAAATTAAAAACATAAATCAGTTCTCTGCTACAAAATCCCTCCAATGATTTCATCTTAACATTTAAAATAAATGTCAAGCTCCTTTCCATGAGCTAAGTGAACATGCTTTGGCCCGAACTCCCTCTAGAAACATGGTTTTGTGTGGCTCCTTAACTTGTTCACAGACATACTTATTATTCCTTTACTATGGCAAGTAAGCTCCTGCCTACGGGGGTTTTCACTTCTGTGTCCTAGATCTGAACTTCCTTTTGCCTGAATTACTCCTTCATAAGGTCTCTCATTAAATGTGATCTCAGAGAGGCCTTTCCTGAAAGCCTTTTCTTATCTGCTTTCCACTCCCTCTTTCCCAATATAAATTTAAGTTCTATATTATAAGACAGTGTTATATACCAAAGAACATAGAATGATATGTGACATATATAGTATGTGCTCAATAAATACTGAATGAACATGTAAGATGCTTTCTATTAGATACTGCAAATTAGCTGACATTAAATTAAGTTAGGTAACAGGTACTGGTCTAAATGTGGTCTACTCTTGTGCCCTATACCTAAAACTTGGGGTTTGCTTATTTGTCACATTGTTTTATTGCTTGAACTACTACTATGAAACCTTTGAAAATTATTATACAGATGATGTAGTCAGATGTAGTGAAAAAAACACTGGATCTGAAAGACAGGCTCAAGGTCTTTTTTCCTTACAAAAGGTATGATCTTCATTAAGTCGCTTAATTTCTCAGAACCAGTTTCTTTCTTTATAGCAGTGATTTTCAATGGGAGGTTATTCTGCTTCATAGGGAACATTTCCCAATATCCAGAGACACTTTTGGCTGCCATAACTGAGGAGGCACAATGCTAATGCATCTAGTGGGTAGAGACCAGCGATGCTGCTAAATTACCCTACAATGCACAGGACAGCCCCTACAATAAAGATCTATCTGGCCCAAAGTGTCAATAGTGCAAAGTTGAGAAACCCTGTTCTATACACAACACTGATGACACTATTATCTGTCTTACCTATTTTATTGGTTATCATATAAATTTATATACTACCATACACGAAATACTTTTTAAACCATACAGTGATTTTGTTTTTATTTTTTTATTTTTGAGAGAGAGAGCGAGCGCATGAGTGGGGGAGGAACAGAGAGAGAGGGAGACACAGAATCTGAAGCAGGCTCCAGGCTCTGAGCTGTCAGCACAGAGCCTGAGGCAGGGCTCGAACTCACGAGCCATGAGATCATGACCTGAGCCGATGTCGGACACTCAACCAACTGAGCCACCCAGGTGCCCCCATACAGTGATTTTAAAGGTTAACGGAGAGTAGGAGTTAAGATGGCAGAACAGGGGCGCTTGCACGGCTCAGTCTTAAGCATCTGACTTCGGCTCAGGTCATGATTTCATGGTTCATAAGTTTGAGCCCCGCATCAGGCTCTGCGATGATGGCTCAGATTCTGGAGCCTGCTTCGGATTCCATGACTCCCCGCCCCCCCTCTGTCCCTCCCCTCCTTGCACTCTGTCTCTCTAAAATTAACAAACATTAAAAAAAAAAAAAAAAGATTAAAAAAAAAAAAAGATGGCAGAGCAGCATGGAGACCCTGAGCTTATCTTGTCCTTAAAATGCAGCTAGATCAGCACCAAACCATTTTGAACACCTAGGAAATTGACCTGAGGATTAACCCAATGGCCTGTATACCTTGAGCCACAGAACTCAGCAGGTACGCAGTGCAGAGAGGTGAACTGGGGGAGAGAAAAGCTGTAGAGGGCAGGGAGCTGTTTTTGCAGACAGAAGACACAGAGAGAGAAAAGGGGGAAAGTGTGGTGCATTGGGGTCCTGCAAGAAAAGCATTCCCTTGAAAGTAGCTGGAGAGAGAAAGAGTGAAAACACTCACAGGAAGACTGAATAAGTAATCTGTTCCCCAAAACCACTGACAGGGAGAAGGGAGAGGGTTTCAATACCACCAGGATTCTATAAACAGTGGAGCACAGAGTCTGAAGTTTTGGAGTTCAGTGCCTGGTGGTGCTCTGGTGAGGAAGTACGGCAAATCCCCAGGAGCAGACAGCAGAGCCTTAGAGGTCCGTGTGCCACATGGGGAAAAGTGGTTCCCTTGATTGGAAAGTATTTGGTAGAAGCCATATGGCCTCCCCAAAGGAAAAGGTCCCAGTGGACCCCACAGAGAAGCCACGTTTGCTGGTACTGGGACAAAGATGCCATAGTGCAGCGAAACCTGGGGCCAGCTATGTGTTGTAATTTGCCATAATCTCTGAACCTCTGTCACTGCACGATCGCATGAACTTTTTCTGGGGCAAGCCGGCACCTGGCCATTGCTCAGCAAGACCCTCCACCAGAGAGTCGGCAGGCGTCCAAGCCACAGAGGTCTCTGAAGTGTAAGGTTCTGAAACACAACCCCATCTGAGATAAAACACTGGAGGGAGGTGCTGCTTGGCAGGCAGACAGCTGGGACACGGATGGGGTGGAGGCAGGGAGTGGATGGAGGCCTGAGACAAAGGAGGGGTGCTTGATTGTGGGTTGGTGAGGGCACGAAGTTCCTATGCCAGAGACTAGGGAGCTGGGTGAAGCCATTTCCACCTCTCCTGCACACACACATGTGCACATGAGCATGCGCACATTGATCCACCCCAGTAGCCTAAGCAGTGCCAGCCACCCAGTGGAGAACAGAGCCATTACACCAAGCCCCACCCAACTGCACCCTGCCCTCCAAGCACATTTCCTAGAAGACCAGAACAAGTCACTCCACCTGCTCCATGTATGAACTATAGAGTGCTTCATAGTTACAGTTCTAGGGGAAACTGGATGTAACTTCATTTGGGTTTCATTCTGTTCACAGGTTCATTTATTTGCTCGTTTTCCTTGCTTCTGTTTTTGCTTAAATTGTTTTTTCTTTCTTTTCTTGCTCTTTCTTGGATAGAGAGAAAAAATGTTTTTACTTTATTTTTTATAACTAAAATTTTTTTGTTCTATTTCATCTTATTTTATTATATTTTTTAATTTTTACATTTTTTACTTTTTCTTTCTCTCCTTTCCCTTTTTTTCTCTATCAAGCTTCTTTCAACAAGCAGACTGAAAGACACCTAGGATCTAGCTTTGATTTTTTTTTTATTTCTAAATTTTTATTAATTTTCTTTCTCCCTCCCAAATGAAAAAATGAAGGGATTCACGCCAAAAGAAAGAAGAGGAAGAAATGACAACTGGGACTTAACACAGATGTAAGTAAAATGCCTGAACAAGAATTTAGAACCATGATAATAAGAATACAAGCTGGGGTTGAAAACAGCACAGAAGACACCACAGAATCCCCTTCTGTGGATATTAAAAAAAAAAAAAAATCTAGTCAGGCCAAAATTAAAAAATGCTATAACTGAGAGGCCATCTTGAACGGATGCCACGACAGCAAGGATGGATGAAGCAGAGCAGTATCAGCATTACAGAAGGTAAAGTTATGGAGAATAAGGAAACAGAAAAAAGGAGAGAAACAAAGGCAAAAGATTACAAGACACAGAGAACTCAGTGACTTATTAAAGAGGAATCTGAATCATAGGAGTCCCAGAAGATGACAAAGAGAGAAAAAGAGGCAGAAGGTTTATGTGACCAATTCATAGCAAAAACTTTCCTAATCTGGGGAAGGACACAGACATCAAAATCCAAGAAGCACAGAGAACTCTCATTAGATCCAACAAAAACCGACCATCACCAAGGCATATCATAGTCAAATCAAATTCACAAAATACAGACAGGAAAAGAATTATGAAAGCAGCAAGGGGAGAAAAGTCCTTAACTTATAAGGGAAGACAGATTAGGTTTGAAGCAGACCTATTCACAGAAACTTGGCAGGCTAGAAAGGAATGGCAGGATACATTCAATGTGCCAAACTGGAAAAATATGTAGCCAAGAATGCTTTATCCAGCAAGGCTGTCATTTGGAATAGAAGGAGAGACAGGGTTTCCAAGAGAAAAACTAAAGGAATTTGTGATCACTAAACCACTCCTGCAAGAATTAAAAAAAAAATTTTTTAATATTTGTTTTTGAGAGAGAAAGAGAGAGAAAGAGAAAGAGAGAACAAGAATGCGAGAGTGAGAGCGCGCATGGGAGGAACACAAAGAGAGGGAGGTACAGAATCTGAAGCAGGCTCCAGGCTCTGAGCTGTCAGCAAAGAGCCTGACGTGGGGCTCAAACCCATGAACTGAGCTGAAGTCAACATTCAACCGACTGAGCCACCCAGGAGCCCCCCTGCAAGAAATTTTAAGGGGGATTCTTTGAGTGGTGAAAATTCAAAACAAAAAAGACCAAAAGCAAGTAACACTAGAAAGGACTAGAGAACATCACCAGAAACACCAACTCTACAAGTAACACAATGACAATAAATTTGTATCTTTCAGTACTCACTCTAAATGTAAACGGACTAAATGCTCCAATCAAAAGACACAGGGTATCAGAATGTATAAGAAAACAAGACCCATCTATATGCTGCTTACAAGAGACTCATTTTAGACCGAAAGACATCTGCAGACAGAAAGTAAGGGGATAGAGAACTATTATACTAATGTTCATCAAAACAAAGCTGGAGTAGCCATACTTATAAAAGACAAACTAAATTTCAAAATAAAGACTGAAACAAGAGATGAAGATGGGCATAATTAAGGGGTCTATCCACCAAGAAGATCTAACAATTGTAAATATTATGCCATTGTGGGAACACCAGAATATATAAATCAATAAAATCAATAAAAAAACTCATTGATAATAATACCGTAATAGTAGGGGACTTCAACACCCCACTGATAACAATGGACAGATCATCTAAGCAGAAAATCAACAAGGAAACGATAGCTCTGACACACTGGACTGGATGGACTTAACAGATATATTCAGAATATTTCATCCTAAAGCAGCAGAATACACATTCTGCTCAAGTACACATGGAACATTCTCCAGAATAGGTCCCATACTGGGACACAAATCAGCCCTCAACAAGGGCAAAAATACTGAGATCATACCGTGCATATTTTTAGACCACAACACTATGAAACTCGAAATCAACCACGAGAAAAATTTGCGAAGACCATGAATACTCGAGGATTAAAGAACATCCTACTAAAGAATGAATGGGTTAACCAAGAAATTAAAGAGAAAATTAAAAAGGACACGGAAGCCAATGAAAATGATAACACAACAGTCCAAAACCTCTGGGACGCAGCAAAGGTGGTCTTAAGAGAGAGTATACAGCAATCAAGGCCTTCCCAAAGAAGGAAGAAAGGTCTCAAATATGCAATCTAACCTTACACCTAAAAGAGCTGGAAAAGAACAGCAAATAAAGCCCAAAACTAGCAGAAGAAGGAATAAGGAGCAGAAATCAATGAGATCAAAAAAAAAAAAAAAAAAAAAAAAAAAACAAAAAAAAAAACAGAACAGATCAATGAAACCAGGAGCTGGTTCTGTGAATGAATTAACAAAATTGATAAACCCCTAGCCAGACTGTGGTAAAACTCTACTCTCCACTCGTGAGAGTGCAAGTAAAAAACACAACACCTTAGTATTATGAATAGTTTTGACCCTGTGGACCCTATAATAGAATCTCAGGAATTTCTCTTCCCAGAGATCCTCTGGCCATATTTGAGAACTACTGGACAAGTTAGTTAACGATGCTAAGAAAATTGGTGATGTCCATGAGAGGGGGTGGGGGCGGACAGGAGCCTACCTCACACCATACAATATTAAATTTCAAATGAATTAAAAGGTGTAAGTGTGAATAATTTTTTTAAACAAGATTAAGAGAGATTGATTTAAAGCAGAAAATACTACTTGAGAAAAATATCACTACGTTTTCAAATAGAAAGGAATTTCACAATCTTCTCCACAGTACTTGCAAATTTAGTTTATGCTCTAAATAAATAGAACCAATTCTTTGAAAAAATGAGTAATGATACAGAGAAAAATAGTAAACTAAAAGATTAGCGTCCTGGATCAGTATTTCTTACAGTGAGATCTATCTACATCACAGTGGGGTGCCTGCGTGGCTCAAGAGGTTAAGTGGCCAAATTTGGCTCAGCTCATGATCTCGCGGTTCATGAGTTTGAGCCCCGCATTGGGCTCTGTGCTGACAGCTTGAAACCTGGAGCCTGCTTCGGATTCTATGTCTCCCTCTCGCTCTCTGCCCCTCCCCCACTCATGCTCTGTCTCTCTCTCTCTCTCCCAAAAATAAATATTAAAAAAATAAGTAAAATAAGAAATCTTAAGTTCCACCCTGACCTACTAAATCAGAGTCTGCTAGTATGTGGCTCTGCAACAGGAAGTTTAACAATTACTTCAGGTGACTCCTATGACCACTAGGGTTCACAGAACAACCATACTAAAGCTGATTTTTTTCCCTAGTTTGAACTTATAAGATAAAGGCCCTAGTAACCAGAACCAGGATGCAAACAAAACTAGTCTCGTTCATGAAATTAACACCTGAAATTAAAGAAACTCTTATCAGGAACTGCACCTGTCCTAAAAAAAAAAAATAATCAGTCTCCCGGGATGTAAGGGGAAAAAAAAAACTGTCATGCACGTGCACATGCGCACTCTTCAAATTAATCAAAATGTTTCTTTCTAAGAAATAGAATATAAAATTTATAGAACACTGAGTGAACAGGCTGCCTTCGGCTCAGTTTTGGCCATCCTCTGGTCTACCTCTTACAAACATTTAACTGCACAGAAAAGAATTACTTCATAGAAAAAAACACATCAATTCCAAGACATTGTAATTTGGATGCAGGCAGCAGATAAGGAATGAGCTTGAATGCTCACATACTAGGACAAAGGGAGTCATCGGGATTGACACTGGAATCATGTGGGAATTGGTGGTGATGCACAGCTGGTAAAATAATGGGTATTTATGCTTTTACCAAGAAATACAAATCCTAATTTAGGCGGAGAGAAACACTGCCAGCTCACTGAAGGCTAATATGTTCAGAAGTGGGTGTTCACTCTTCATGTACATCTGTTTTGCTGCTTACTAGAAGGCACAACACAACAGTCTTCTCTTTGGAAACCAGAAGTCAGCACTGTGAGATGGGGGATACAAACAGAATCCTAAAGCATCAGAGATTTATGTTTTTGCATATTCCTATGATGTGCTTTTACTTGCAAAGAGAAAAAGAAAACTTTTAATAAGATAGCAGATCATAAGCTAATATACTCATCCTGCATCAATCTATTCTCAAGGTGACAATGTAGTGCCACTTATTGGTTTAAAAAGTGCAATTCTCTTTTGTAAACATTTAGAATGAAAAATTTCAAATATATTAAAAACTGGAAAAAACAGTATAATGAACTCTCTGTGCCATCTATTTTCAGTAACTATCAACTCAACTCATGGTGAATCCTGTTTCTTCTATACGTCCATCCTATTTGTCCTCACTCCCCAATTTTGAAACTATCACACATCATTTAAAATGAGATCCAGGGGCGCCTGGGTGGCTCAGTCGGTTAAGCTTCCGACTTCAGCTCAGGTCACGATCTCGCGGTCCGCGAGTTCGAGCCCCGCGTCGGGCTCTGGGCTGACGGCTCAGAGCCTGGAGCCTGCTTCCGATTCTGTGTCTCCCTCTCTCTCTGCCCCTCCCCCGTTCATGCTCTGTCTCTCTCTGTCTCAAAAATAAATAAACGTTAAAAAAAAAAAATTTAAAAAAAATGAGATCCATAATTAAGTCATCAATGATTCTTTTCTTTGAGCACCATGTCTATAAACGCAAACATCAATATATATGCATATGTCCTCAAGTACTAAGAGGACAGAAATGGAAAAAAAATGTTATTATCTATTATCTTAAACATATCAAAGAAATTCAGCAGCTTTCTCTGAGAGTGAGCTAGTGAGCAAGACAGAGAGAAATATAGAAAGGGACAGAAAGAGAAGTACAGAGATGCAGACAGAGGAAAAAGGATTTTATGAGTATCAACCCAGCTACCCATTCATCAAAAAATGCTCTCTCCCAGTTTCTTCATGTATAAAAATAAGGTGATGGTATTATTAGAGTAGTCGAAAAGATCGGGGGGCCTGGGTGGCTCAGTCAGTTAAGTGTCCGACTTTGGCTCGGGTCATGATCTCACGGTTCGTGGGTTTGAGCCCTGCATTGGGTTCTGTGCTGACAGCTCAGCGTCTGGAGCCTGCTTCAAATTCTGTGTCTCCCTCTTTCTCTGCCTTTCCCCTGCTTGCATGCTGTCTCTCTCAATAATACATAAATATCAAAAAAAAAAAATTTTTAAGAATAATCTAGATCATTTACAATTCAAAAATTCTGGAATTTTGTATTGATTTCATATAAGTAAACAAGTGCACAAGTAAACGAGCCATTCATAAGCAATGCGTTTCTTTTTTTTTTTTTAGTTTATTTTTTGAGAGAGAGAGAGAGAGAGAGAGAGAGAGAGAGGGTGAAGCAGAGAGAGAAAGAGAGAGAGAGAGAGACAGGAGAGAGTGCAAGCAGGGAAGGGACAGAGAGAGAGGGAGAGAAAGAATCCCAAGCAGACTCTGCACTGTCAACAGAGAGCCTGAGGCTCTCTCCAACTCACAAACCGTGAAACCATGACCTGAGCCAAAATTAAGAGTTGGATTCTGGGGCACCTGGTTGGCGCTGTCGGTTAAGTGGCCACCTTCAGTTCAGGTCATGATCTCGTGGTTCATGAGTTCCGGCTCCATGTCAGACTGTGTTGACAGCCCAGAGCCTGGAGCCAGCTTCAGATTCTGTGTCTCCTCTCTTTGCCCCTCCACTGCTTGTGCTCTCTCTCAAAAAATAAACAAACATTAAAAGAAAAAAAAAAAAAAAAAAGAATTGGATGCTTAGCAACTGGGCCACCCAGGCACCCCAGCAATGTGTTTCTTTAAATGACTTTCAAACTTTATAAATAAAAATACAAAAATAAAAATCTAAACACGAGAATCTCTATGTATACCCTTTGTAATTTCATCCACACTATATGCAATATAAAATGTACTTTTCAATTCCTTTTGTGAAGTTCTTCATAATAGGTGTATAATCCAACTTCTAACTATAATTATTCCTCTTGACATCTTAAAAAAATAATAAAATATAGATAAATCCTGTCTTTAGGATCCTCATGTGTCACATATCTTTATTTAAAAGATTTTGCGGATACTCTTATAACTAAATCCTCTAGATGAAGTCTAGAATGTTCTATAGCAAATACTGTTTTCAAGAACTAAAAAAAAACCCTGTTTTCAAGGGGCTAAATTAAATTACAGGATAACTAAATTATAGGATAGAGTTATACTATAGTAACATGCTCTAGAACAATCCACAGGGTTCAAATGAGTCACAGTTTATGTCAAAAATATCAACAGCATTAAGTTATTTAAAAAGTACCAAGAACATCAAAGGTTATAAGGTAAATACAAATTATTCAATTTTTTTAGCATAAAAGGAAAACACATTATGTTGGAACCTGTGAAATGTATAAAATACACATATTTTTTTCAATTACAGGATTTCATTTTTAAATCTCTTACAAGTACTAATTAGGAAAATTGCTGACAATATATACACTACCTTTAGATAATTCCAAATCCAAATCTTGTGATACCTCTTGCTTATACGTTATTCAGTGAGTTTACAAATTCTATAGAGAACAGTGTGTATTTTATCTGCCAATACTGCAGATTAGTAAAGCTGATTTGGGGAATATTATAATGAAAAAAATATAAAAAACTAAACAGAATGGTATGTATTAAGAAGGAAAATAATTACGTCAGATATTGTTAAAATACACCTTTAGTAAAGAGACAATGATACTTGGTCAACAATTCAAATTTATTCCTGAGAAAAGCATATTCAACATTTATTCTTTAATCTCATTTAGTTAAAATATACATTTACTAATACAATTATTTTATTTATTTGAGAGAGAGAATGCCCAACAGGCTCTGCACTGTCAGCACAGAGCCCAATGTGGAGCATGAACTCACAAACTGCAAGATCATTACCTGAGTCGAAACTAAGAGTCAGGAGGTTAACCAAATGAGCCACCCAGATGCCCCAACTAAAACTATACAACTTTAAAAATTTTTTTTAATGTTTATTTATTTTTAAGAGAGAGAAACAGAGTATGAGCAGGTAAGGAGCAGAGAGAGGGGGAGACACAGAATGTGAAGCAGGCTCCAGGCTCCAAGGTGTCAGCACAGAGGCCAATGTAGGGCTTGAACTCACAAATGGTGAGATTATGACCTGAGCTGAAGTTGGATGCTTAACTAAATGAGCCACCCAGGTGCCCTTAAAACTATACAATTTTTATTTATCACTTCAACTGGGGAAGATGTAGGGGAAAGAAAAAAACTGGATGTTCAGATAACCTGTAAATCTCATCTGGGTCCAGAGTTTAAAAGTATTTTTGATCAATTTTTTTCAGTTCTCTATTATCTATAGATCCTAGTGATCAGGATGCACGCTATAGTCACCTCTGAACACATGACCTTTTTTCCAATTAACACATAAATCCAATCAGAGTGTATTCTGATCACTTGGATTTGTCTTTTTGGGGACGTTGGGGGGGGGTGGCTTCTTTTATTACCTATTTAACGGAAAGATGTTTTATTCTTCATATTATATGTAAGGTTGAATGCTGTGTGTGTGTATGTGTGTGCAAACTAATCAATTTAAGCTACATAACCTACAAAAGTAGAAATTAATGTATTTCAGTTTATTTTTCCAATTTTCTAGTCAATCTATCGAAAGTACCATAAGAAATATAATTTGAGGGAAAAAAGGGATGAGCTAATTGATCCACAACTGAATGATCACTTTCTCAGTAATAAAGAGCTAACTCTAACAAAGCAGGGGCTTAACATATATCAACTTCCTCCATACACAAGTTGTTCAATTTTAAACCCTTTTGAACAATTATTATCTATAATCTGCCTATAGATTATTTGCTAATTGTGTAACTGTGATTTGTTTGATCATCCCCTTCACAGATACAAACGAGAGCCTCTAAACGCACAAAGAATGGAAAGATATCCTGTACCCTCTGCAATCATTTTCCATCAGTTGTGACTAATGCAACAATTCTGGAATTACTCTCAGGCATTAATTGCACTGTATATACCCTAATAAGACAGGGACAGCCTCCCTGAGGATTTAAGGATCATAGTTTCTGTCGCAGGACTACAGATGAAGATTCTGTTTTTGTACTACCACTCTTTACTCTGTCACTGTAATTTTTTAAATTTCCCATGAATTAAAAAATTTTCACAAGAATTATGTTTCTATAAAAATATACAATTAAACTGGATTGGAGCCAAACGCAAAACCAAACTTCCAATGAATACATAGTAAGGAGTCAAAATGTACCTTATGGCCTCTGAATATTAAACATACTATACTTTATGTCCTGTGCTAAAGTTTACAGCAACTTATCTCTTAGTACCACATACGCTGATTATGCACAGTAATCACAGCACTGTAACTTGCAGAGGAAAAGCACTCACACTGTGCTGACTCTCGATCTCCTCGTGCTTTTGCTGCAGTGCCTGGGAGGCCCGGATGGAGTCTCCAATCCCCCACTGGGCTCGTAATTGTTCTGATCCAGGCCCTTCAAGCCAGTTCACAACCTATAAATGAAAGTTGAGATGAAACAATCAAAAGCTTCCCAAACATCCACTGTTTTCTCCTCCCAAAGTTCCTAAAGTATTTTTAATTTAAATTAAATTCTATTGTAAAGGCAATAAATATTTTTTTTTGAAACTATATGGCCATAATCTGACAACTTTTCCAAAATCAAAATTTGAAAGAATGTACACTACAGCACCTTAGGCTTTCAGCCATCTGATCATCTGCCAGGCTAAAAATGTGGAATGCCCCCATAAAAGAGGATTAAAAATTAACATACGATAAGAAATAAAAGAACTATAGGATTTAGAGTTGTAAAGGATATGAGAAATGACACTGGTCAAATTTCTTATCTACCACTTAAGAAAACTGAGTTTCAGAGATTAAGTGACTTCCCAAGGTAATCTAATCCATTATTAAAAACCTAGGACACAAAAAGCCATGTGTTCTGACTCATAGTCTTAACGTTCTCAAAATACTGCTAAAACTAAATGAATTAACTAATATGAAGCTAAAATACCATTTTTCTCTGTTCGAAAATTAAAAACTGTAGTTTTATACTACTAGAGTACACAAGAGGGGTCCTGGGATGAACTAAACATGCAGACCCACAGACCATCTGAGCTCCCACTTGTACCGCTCAGTAGGATGTAAGGTGATGAACTAAGTTTGCCAGAGCAGCATCAAATATTTTTCTTCTGCCAAGTCCCTGAAGCAGTCTAACAGTTCAGGCATAAGGAGATGAGATCCATATGGGACAGATTTGGGGGGCACTCTGGAATCAAAACTCCATAGTCCACAGTGGTCATGCATACTATAAAAGTCCTAAATTCGGAGCACCTAGGTGGCTCAGTCAGCTGAGCGTCCGACTCTGGATTTCAGCTCAGGTCGTGATCTTGCGGTTGTGAGACTGAGCCCTGCAATGGGCTCTATGCTGACAGCATGGAGCCTGCTTGGGATTCTCTCTCTCCCTCTTTCTCTGCCCCTTCCCTGCTTGCACACTCATGTACACTCACTCTCTCAAAAATGAAATAAAACTTTAAAAAAAAGTCTTGAATTCAAGGATGCCCAAAGTTATGCCTTCCATCAAGTATTAGTTCTCCCCGTCCAGACCCAGAATAATTTTTACTATAAAAGCAATGTTGCCCACTAAACACAGATGACATTCCAAATTTTACATGTTTTCAAGGAAAGAGAGCTAGAGAGTTAAGCAAAGATCAAAGTCTCATGCAGAAAGAGTAAAGAATTGTGTTAACTCTTCACCCAGAAACACACACACACTAAAACTACATGGACACAGTAAAATAATTTTAACAGAAAAAATAATAGTATTATCAAGTTTTACCTGTTACTAAATTAAGGAATTCAATAACAGATGTACGGTTATGCCCCAAATGTAAACTTAAGATAGCTCCTAAAAAGTGAATGACGGTATGTCTGTAGCATAATATTACAGACCCTGGATAGACAGGCTTACCTCAGAACTTTATAACAAAGTATTACAGACCCATACTGCATTTCGTTATTATCAGGTTAAAATTTATTCCTTCAAAAATCTAATAGTTTATGTAATTTTTAGTAGTTATATAAAAGTACCACATCATAGGGAAAAATCATATATATTTCTTTCAATTAAGTTTTCACATGCACTGCATTTTCATGTTACTCCAAATTTAAGTGCTACAAGCAAAGGAAACAACCAACAAAACTCAAAGGCAACCAACGGAATGGGAAAAGATATTTGCAAATGACACATCGGACAAAGGGCTAGTATCCAAAATCTATAAAGAGCTCATCAAACTCCACACCCGAAAAACAAATAACCCAGTGAAGAAATGGGGAGAAAACATGAATAGACACTTCTCTAAAGAAGACATCCGGATGGCCAACAGGCACATGAAAAGATGTTCAACGTCGCTCCTTATCAGGGAAATACAAATCAAAACCACACTCAGATACCACCTCACGCCAGTCAGAGTGGCCAAAATGAAGAAATCAGGAGACTATAGATGCTGGAGAGGATGTGGAGAAACAGGAACCCTCTTGCACTGTTGGTGGGAATGCAAATTGGTGCAGCCGCTCTGGAAAGCAGTGTGGAGGTTCCTCAGAAAATTAAAAATAGACCTACCCTATGACCCAGCAATAGCACTGCTAGGAATTTATCCAAGGGATACAGGAGTACTGATGCATAGGGGCACCTGTACCCCAATGTTTATAGCGGCACTCTCAACAATAGCCAAATTATGGAAAGAGCCTAAATGTCCATCAACTGATGAATGGATAAAGAAATTGTGGTTTATATACACAATGGAATACTACGTGGCAATGAGAAAAAATGAAATATGGCCTTTTGTAGCAACATGGATGGAACTGGAGAGTGTGATGCTAAGTGAAATAAGCCATACAGAGAAAGACAGATACCATATGGTTTCACTCTTATGTGGATCCTGAGAAACATAACAGAAACCCATGGGGGAGGGGAAGGAAAAAAAAAAAAAAAAAAAAGAGGTTAGAGTGGGAGAGAGCCAAAGCATAAGAGACTGTTAAAAACTGAGAACAAACTGAGGGTTGATGGGGGTGGGAGGGAGGGCAGGGTGGGTGATGGGTATTGAGGAGGGCACCTTTTGGGATGAGCACTGGGTGTTGTATGGAAACCAATTTGACAGTAAATTTCATATATTAAAAAATAAAAAATTAAAAAAAATAAAAAAATAAAAAAATAAAATAAAATAAAATAAAAAAAAAAAAAAAAAAAAAAAACAAATTTAAGTGCTACATTTAATTCTTACAGAGTACAAGGAATTTCTATCCTGTGTTGCTCACTTAATATTATACTATAAAACTATAATGATTTTCTATGTGGCTACAATTAAAATTTTCAGTAGCTGCAAACTTATAAAAATTTTTAATGTTTGTTCTTTTTTTTTTTTTTTTTTTTTTTTTTTTTTTTTTTTTGATAAAGAGAGACAAAGCACGGATGGGGAAGGGGCAGAGAGAAAGGGAGACAGAGAATCCAAAGCAGGCTCCAGACTCTGAACTGTCAGCACAGAGTCTGACGCAGCGCTCAAACTCATAGACCTCAAGATCATGACCTGAGCAAAGTTGGACACGAAACTGACTCACCCACCCATGCACCCCGCAAAACTCTGTTTTTAGGAAGACTGACCTCCTTGCCTGCCTTCCTCCCTCCCTCCTATCTGTCCAACCAACTGTCCAATCAACCCACCCCTTATTAAAAGCTGAGTAATGTATCACATGTATCACTTCAAATACCACTTTTAAGGCTCCAGGTATCTACCGTTGAGAAATCTTTTATATGCCCTAAATGTAAACTTAGGGAGTGGGTATATGTATATATATGTGTGTGTGTGTGTGTGTGTGTGTGTGTGTGTGTGTGTGTGTGTGTGTGTATGGAGAAGTTCATATGCAGCATTTTTTTCCCTAATTCTATGTTGTTTGCCTAGGAAACATTTTCAGTAGAGATCTTGAATTCAATGACAATGTCATGTTAGTATACATTATAAAATTGCTCTCTAAAACATGTTTCTATTGGAACATCCAAGTCATTAAAGTTCTAACTGAGCATAAGCTGTGCAAGTGTACAAACTATTGCTTTTAAAATGCTTCTGCCAAATTGAACAACAGAAATCTCTCCAGGTATATTTTTAAATATTATTAAGATTGAATAAAGTGCAAGTGTTTGTTTACTAAAAGTATATGATCTTTAGTGAATTCTATCCTCATGTTCTTTGCCCATTTATGTTCTACAAGGTTTTAATACTAGGGAGCAAAAATTTAAAAACAAAAAATGTCAGAATATTACTCTGTATTCATGGAATAGCCTTAAGTGCTTTAATTTTCTTGGCTAAACTGTTTTCAGAGTCCTAAGTTCATCTGCAAACCCTTGCTCTGAAGTTCCTTTTGGAATACAGTGCTTTGCTCCTCAATATCTCTACTTTTCTGCTTTAACCTTTTGTATGAGCAGTCCTACTAGTACCCTAGGATAGGGTACTAGGGTCCTGTTTTTCTCTGTTGGCCTATGGAAAGTATCACTCTTTCACCGAGTAAGAAAGCACAGGGCATGAAATTCAATTCTGAATTCTGGCTCTGCTCCTACTAGTAGAAACACTTTGGTCTGTCCATCTTTAAAATAGCATCTATGCTACATACCATACAAAGCTGCTGTCAGGATTATACCAGTCATTAAATGTAAGACACTTAGCACAGTAGATAAATACTAGTAATTGTTTCCTTCTTTGCCTTTCCCACTTTTCTGAAGAAAAAAGCCTAGCTCCTCTTTATTCAATCTTTTTATTAGGTTTTTAATTTTAATTCCAGTATAGTTAACAATAGAGTATAATATTAAGTTCAAGTGTACAACATGGTGTTTCAACAATTCTATACATTACTCAATGCTCATCATGGTAAGTGTACTCTGTAATCCCCATCCCGCCCATCTCCCCTTTGATCATTAATCAGTTTGTTCTCTACAGTCAAGAATCTGTTCCTTGGTCTTTTTTTTTTTGCCTTGGCTCATTTGTTTCTTAAATTCCACATGAGTGAAATCATATGGTATCTGTCTTTCTCTGAATGACTTATTTCACTTAACATTATACTCTCTAGCTCCAATCATGTCGCTGCAAGCAAATGGCAAGGTTTCATTTTTTATGGCTGAATAATATTCCATTGTATATATACACCACATATTCTTTATCCATTCATCTAAGGACAGACTAAGATCCATCCTTGGGCTACTTCTCCAATTTGGCTACTGTAAATAAAGATAAATTTATTGTATATGCAATAAATATGGGGGTGAATGTGTCCCTCTGAATTATTATTTTCACACTCTTTGGGTAAACAACCAGTAGTATGATTATTGGATCACAGGGTAGTTTTATTTTTAAATTTTTGAGGATCCTCCATACTGTCTTCCAGAGTGGCTATACCAGTACAAGAGGGCTCCCTTTTCTCCACATCCTCACCAACACTTGTGGTTTCTCGTGTTTTTGATTTTAGCCATTGTAACAGGTGTGAGGTGACATCTCATTACAGTTTTGATCTGCATTTCCCTGATGATCAGTGAGGTTGAGCATCTTTTCATATGTCTGTTGGCCATCTGTAGGTCTTCTTTGGAGAAATGTTTGTTCATGTCTATTTTTTAATTGGATTATTTGTTTTGGAGTGTTGAGATGTGTAAGTTCTTTATATATTTTGGAAACTAACCCTTCGTTGGATATGTCATTTGCAAATATCTTCTCCCATTCAGTAGGCTTTTAGTTTTCTTCATTGTGCAGAAGCTTTTTATTTTGATGTGGCCCTAATAGTTTATTTTTGCTTTTATTTCCCTTGCCTAGAAAAAAATGTTGCTATAGCTGATGTCAGAGAAACTATTGCCTGTGCTCTCTTCTCAAGTTTTTATGATGTCAGGTCTCACACTTCGATCTTTAATCCATTTTGAGTTTATTTTTGTGTATGGTAAAGAAAGTGGTCCAGTTTCATTCTTTTGCATGTTGCTGTCGTTTTCCCAACACTATTCGCTGAAGAGACTGCCTTTCTCCCATTGCATATTCTTTCCGCCTTAGTTGAAGATTAATTGACCATGTAACTGTGGGTTTATTTCTGGGCTCTCTATTCTGTTCCACTGACCTATGTGTCTATTTTTGTGCCAGTACCACACTGATTACTACAGCTTTGTAATATAACTTGGAAGACTAGAATTGTGATACCCCAATTTTGTTTTGAAATCTTGAAAAAGACTGCTTTAGCCGTCTTGGGGTCTTTTGAGGTTACATCCAAATTTTAGGATTGTTTGTTCCAGTTCTGCAAAAAATGCTGTTGGTATTTTTGATAATAGCTACATTAAATCTGCAGATTGCTTTGGGTAGTATAGACATTTGAACAATATTTGTTCTTCCAACCCATGAGCATGGAGTGTCTTTCTATTTCTTTGCACCATCTTCAATTTCATTCATCAGTTTTTCATAGTTTTCAGGGTACAGGTCTTTCACCTCTTTGGTTAAGTTTATTCCTAGATATTCTGTTTCTGGTGCAACTGTAAATGGGATTGTTTTCTTCATTCATTTCCCCTTTTTACTTTTTCATTATTAGTGTATAGGAATGCAACAGATTCTGTACACTGATACTGTATCCTGCAACTTTACTGAGTTCAGTTATCAGCTCTAGCAGTTTTTTGGTGGAGTCTTTAGGGTTTTCTATATAGAATGTCAGGTCATCTGCAAATAGTATTTTACTTATCAATTTTTTTTAGGTTGTCTAATTACTGTGGCTAGGACTTACAGTACTTTGTTGATAGAAGTGCTGAGAATGGACATCCTGGTCTTGTTCCTAACATTAAGGAAAAACTTTGTTTTATCACCATTAAGTATGATGTTGGTTGTGGGGTTTTGATATACTGCCTTTATTACACTGAGGTAGGTTCTCTTTAGGCCTGTTTTGTTGAGGGTTTTTAACATGAATGGATATTGTACCTGTCAAATGCTCTTCCTGCATTTATTGAAATGGTCATATAGACTTTATCCTTTTACTGATGTGTGGCCATTCACTCTTTACAAAGTTTCACATCTGTATTTTACAGGAAGATCCCTGAGGTTCTAACAAAGTCCCTGAATTGTTTCATTCAATATTTTAAAAAATGGAAATAAAAAGAAGAAAAAAAAGTCTTAAGGACATTTATGTAAACATTTTTAAACAATTTTCCATTTCCTTTTGGGAACTCAATTCTCATTGATTGCTATACATTACGAATACAGACATAAAGATAAATATAAAATGCTAAGGGTGGAATGAAAGCCTCCCAAAAGTTTTTAACTATTAATAATGCATTACATGTTATTTTTAAAAACCTAAAGTATTATTTAAACATTTAAACTATGATTTTAGAATATTCTACAAACAAAAAAAGCAGATTAATATAAATCATGATAACTGAGGAAAAACAATTCATTAGCATGAAACTTCCAAAGAGTCATAAATTTAAAAATAAATTTTAAATAAAGCATACATACACTTGGTGCAAAAAATGTTACATACTCAAGTGCACATATAGTTTTAATGTATGCTGAAAGTAATTTTCCTTAGTATGCAACACCAGTAATGTAGACACAGTAAATGTATGACTATTTCTAACAAAAACAATGCAAATGGAGGTTGACGCCCTAGTAAACAAGTCTATTTAAATGCATTAATGATGGTAGTTTGCCAAACTAGGCTATAAAACTTAATTTTAATCAGGATATCTTGCTCAATCTGAATATTAACTTACTGCAAAAACAGTTTCATGCCCAATCCATATCAATGTGACCCCTCAAGTGGTTACACTGATATGCAAAGTATAACCTTGGAGATGTGTTCTTTTAAAAAAATTTTTTATTTAATTTTTTAAATTTACATCCAAGTTAGTTAGTATATAGCGCAAAAATGATTTCAGGAGTAGATTCCTAAATGCCCCGTTTAGCCCATCCCCCCCCCCACAACCCCTCCAGTAACCCTCCGTTTGTTCTCCATATTTAAGAGTCTCTTCTGTTTTGTCCCCCCCGTTTATTAGTTTTTGTTTCCCTTCCCTTATGTTCATCTGTTTTGTATCTTAAAGTCCTCATGTGACTGAAGTCATACGATATGTCTTTCTCTGACGAATTTTCCTTAGCATAATACCCTCTAGTTCCATCCATGTAGTTGCGAATGGCAAGATTTCATTCTTTTTGATTGCTGAGTAATACTCCATCGTGTGTGTGTGTGTGTGTGTGTGTGTGTGTGTGTGTGTGTGTGTGTGTGTGTTTATCCATTCATCCATCGATGGACATTTGGGCTCTTTCCATACTTTGGCTATTGTTGATAGTGCTGCTATAAACATTGGGGTGCATGTGTCCCTTTGAAACAGCATACCTGTATCCCTTGGGTAAATACCTAGTAGTGCAATTGCTGGGTCATAGGGTAGTTCTATTTTTAATTTTTTGAGGAACCTCCATACTGTTTTCCAGAGTGGATGCACCAGTTTGCATAACCACCAGCAGTGCAAAAGAGATCCTCTTTCTCCACATCATTGCCAACATCTGTTGATACCTGAGTTGTTAATGTTAGCCGTTCTGACAGGTGTGAGGGGGTGTCTCATTGTGGTTTTGATTTGTATTTCCCTGATGATGAGAGATATTGAGCATTTATTCATGTGTCGGTTGACCATCTGGATGTCTTCTTTGGAGAAGTGTCTATTCATGTCTTTTGCCCATTTCTTCACTGGATGATTTGTTTTTTAGGTGTTGAGTTTGACCAGTTCTTTATAGATTTTGGATACTAACCCTTTATCTGATATGTCATTTGCAAATATCTTCTCCCATTCTGTTGGTTGCCTTTTAGTTTTGCTGATTGTTTCCTTCGCTGTGCAGAAGCTTTTTATTTTGATGAGGTCCCAGTAGTTCATTTTTGCTTTTGTTTCCCTTGCCTCTGGAGACGTGTTGAGTAAGAAGTTGCTGTGGCCAAGATCAAAGAGGTTTTTGCCTGCTTTCTCCTCAAGGATTTTGAAGGCTTCCTGTCTTACATTTAGGTCTTTTGTCCATTTGGAGTTTGTTTTTGTGTATGGTGTAAGAAAGTGGTCCAGGATCATTCTTCTGCATGTTGCTATCCAGTTTTCCCAGCACCACTTGCTGAAGAGATTGTCTTTATTCCATTGGATATTCTTTCCTGTTTTGTCAAAGAATAGTTGGCCATACGTTTGTGGGTCCATTTCTGGGTTGTCTATTCTGTTCCATTGATCTGAGTGTCTGTTCTTATGCCAATACCATACTGTCTTGATGATTATAGCTTTGTAATACAGCTTAAAGTCAGGGAGATGTGCTCTTAAAATCTACCATGACAAATATTTGCAGAGGCCAAAAATGCATGTGACTATATAACATTCTTTCCTAGCCAGGCTGTTTTCTAAAGGCTGCATGAGAGAATATGTGGAAGACTGTGGGGTCAAACCGGTCAGAAGGACATGTCAAGCAAATGTCAAGCATCTGACCTGAAGAACTGGGAGAACTGGAGCATAGCCTCCCACTGTACACTTATGCAACTAGGAGTGTATCCTATTTTCCATCCATGATTCCTTTTTCTACAAAGGAAGAAAAGCACATGGATGATCTTAGAAAGAACATTTGCAATGCTGGCAGTAATTACTACCAGAGTAAATAATGAGAATAACAACAGCATATTTCAGTGAAGTGGCATCAGCTCCTTCCCAGAGCACATGAAAATCTAATTTTTAAATGTAGTAGCAGCAGCAGCATGGAGAAGAACCTCTGCATACCACATGAACTCTTAATGCTACCAATTTAAACTGTGGGGAATAAATGATAATTACATTGGTTATTACCTGTCATAGAGTTTATCTATTAGAGCTATTGATTTCTCTTTCATAATGCTGTCAGTAATAAGACAGTAAAAAAGAAATTTGGAAAAATTCAATTTTCACTAATTTAACATAAACAGTGATACTCAACTTTATGATTATCTTTATACAAACAAAATTTTTTTTTTCATTTTCCCCAAATTTGCAAGACTATAGACAGTACAGTTTATGCTCTGTGTATGCTGACATGATCAATACACATGACTATATAGCTACATTTACGTAATCACTCTGGCTAAAGAAATAAATTTTTGCCTAAGATGTGACCTGTGAAAAATAGAGAGCAGAAACCATTACATGAAGATTAATGTTCTATCCAATTAATGTGTAACTCACATAAAGAAAATGAATTGTAATAAAGGTTATTTGTTTTTAACCATAATCTCATTACCATCATCACCATCATAAATATCATCACCTCCCTTCTCTAGTTTCTTATCCAATTGAGCTAGTCCATCATTTTAAAAATGCATGTGCCACTCTGTTTTTTTATCATACCCACTGATCCCATGTAGTAAAGTATAAATGCTGGATGATCCCATCACCTGTGTTCTCTGTGCCTGCACCTCAACATCTAGCTAAGAATTGATAAGGTCACACAATAAGCCAGAAAGTTTCTGCCATAAATCCAAGATTAACACCAACTAAAAATACAAGTACAGTTGTGTGGTAATTTTACTCTTCCAATTCTCACAAAGAAAATTTTGAATTCTCTCCACTTTTATTTTAACCTCATCCTCTTCAACCACCACTACCTACTCCACCTGCAAACCTGTACCTCTAAGCAAATTGCCTTTCTCTGTCTTACTTTACAGAAAAAAAGAACACATCACACAGGAACCCATTCATCTTCATGACGTCTGACTTGTAAGGAGGCACCTCTGGATCCATCCTACCCACCATTCCTCCTGTTACAATGGAGTTCTCCCTGTTCTATTCTAAAGCTAATCCTTTCAACTGTGCTTTGGAAGTCTATTCATTTCTACTTTGTCAGGAACTTGATAGTATTAATTATCCTTTCTTTCCTGTATATTCAACCCCTCCTTCCAAACAGATACTTCTTCCTGGTCTTTAAACCTCTTACAGCTTTCCACATTACTTTAAAAAGATAAACAAAATTATACCTGACCCCTGTTGTGAGCTGAGTTGTGTTCTTCATAAAGTTGAAATTCCTACCCTCAGTACTTCAGAATATAATGATACTTATCTGAAGACAGGGTCTTTAAAGAGGCAATTAAACTGAGATTGAAAATATATAAACAAAATGAAGTTGTTACGGCCCTAATCTGACTAGCATCCTTAAAAGGAGGAGAAATTTGGACACAGACAGGTACAGAGGGAAGGCAATGTAAAATACAGAAAGATTCTTGGCACTGACAAGCCAAGAATCTGGGACAGATTCTTCCCTCACTGCCTTCAGGAGGAATCAACTTTGCTAACACCTTCATCTTATTAAACTTTTAGCCTTTAGAACTGTGGAAAAATAAGTTTCTGTGGTTTAGGCCACCTGGGCTGTGGTACTTCATTACAGCAGCCTTTACCAAATTAATACCACCCTTTTTCTATCACTTCTAGGCATTGCTATTTCTCATCATTCCCTCAGAGACAAAATTCTCAGTGAGTTGTCTACACTCACTGCCTCCTTCACCACACTTCACTGTCATTCCAAATTCACTCCAGTGTGCTTCCAGCCCTCCATGCTTAGGGATCACCCGTGGCCTCAATCTTGTGCATTCTAATGGACATGTTAAGCTGTCCTTTTATTCCATCTTTTAGAGCATTCCACAGGGTTCCTGAGTCTATCCTGAAATGCTCTCTTCCCTTGGCTTCCATGACACAGAACTCTTACACACTTTTCTCCTCCATTTCTGGCCAATCCTTCACTGCCTTCTTTTCAGGAATATGCTCCTCTATCTTGTCATTAAATGCTGGAGTTTCTCAAAGCTCAATGAAAAAGACCTCTTCTCACCTAGTCTCAGCACTTTCCTCGGGCAATTCTCACCCACACTAATGCTTTTAACTGCCATTTATACATGATGACAAACAACTAAGTGATCAGCCCAGACCTCTCTGATTTCTGGACCTGTTTGGGACTACCCTTCTAATTTGTGGTGTCTCAAAGTCACCTCAAATTCAACGTGTCTAAAACCAAACCCATGTTTCTCACACCCTTTTCCACCCACACTTAAACCCAGCGTTCCCTAACTGGACAAGACTACCCATCAAGTCTTGCAAGCCAGAAAAATGATTCATCTCTGATTATCTTACTCTTACTCCCACCACTCTCCTTGGGGCTTGGTACAATTGCATTTTTACTCACCACTGTATTCTACCTAGCAAAAAGTCACACTACTGTAGACATTCATTTTTTAATAAGGGAACAATAGATACTATTAATAGAAAACTCATTATATGCTAGACACTAAACACTTTATAAACATTATTTTCTTTAATCTTTGTGGTTTTTTTTAATGTTTATTTATTTTTGAGAGAGAGAGAGAGCGCGAGCGAGAGCACAAGCAAGAGAAGGGCAGAGAGAGAGGGAGACGCAGAATCCGAAGCAGACTCCAGGCTCCGAGCTGTCAGCACAGAGCCCGATGCAGGACTTTAACTCATGAACCACGAGATCATGACCTGAACGGAAGTCGGCCCCTTAACCGACTGAGTCACCCAGGCGCCCCTATTAAGCAGGTATTATTATTGTTGTTGTTATCCTCAGTCTACTGAGTAGGAAGCTAGTGCACTGAGAAGTTACACTTCCTTCCCAAGAGTAAACAACTTGGAAGTAGTAGAAAAAGGTGGACCCAGATCACTTAGGTCAGTTATATACCACTATGCTATTCTATCTTTATGGTTTTCAAAGATACTCTCAGGCTACTTGGCTGAAGTGTACCTGGGTTTAACACTGTCTATAATTTACAAATATATTACATAGAAAAAGTTGTCCACAATTAATGTATGCTTGGAAATCTTCCCTTTATATGCGGCTATCATGAGAAAGACTAAATTCTTTTGCCTGAAATTCACCATCCTCCATGATCCAACTTCCCCTTCTTTTCAAGTCGTTTTCGCTCTAACACCCTGATGTTCCTAGTCAGGGGTCAACAAACTACTGCCTGCAGGCGAATTCTGACTACCCACTATTTTTGCAAACAAAGTTTTATTTTAGCATAGCCACACATTTGTTTACATTATGTCTACACATTACAATAGAGTTAAATAGCCACAGCAGCTCCAAGAACTGTACAGTCCACAAAGCCTAAACATTTACTATTTGGCCCTTTATAGGAAAAGTTTGCCAACAACTGAACCAGATATATAGACTGGACTCTAGTGCAATGGAGATAAATATAATGCTACCATTAATCAAGCGCTGGGTTCTTTCAACAAACCTTTATAAAGAGGTCTTGTTACCCCTGTTTTAGTTAATGAAGGGAAGAAAGGGAAAGAAAGGGAGGTTAAAAAAAGAAGGAAGTCAGGGGTGCTTGGGTGGCTCAGTCAGTTAAGTGTCCAACTTCAGCTCAGGTCATGATCTACCGGTTGGTGAGTTCAAGCCCCATGTCGGGCTCTCTGCTGTCAGGGAGGAGCTCACTTTGGATACTCTCAAAAATAATAAAACACATTAAAAAAAAAAAAGAAGGAAGTCAAACTGAGGCTCAGGTGCGTGAATAATGTGATCATGATCACACAGTAAATAAGTGGAGGAACTGAGATTTAGATCTTACTTGTTGACCATGCTTTATGATTCAAAGGCCAAAAACTTCCCATGGTGACTTACTGCTTCCTTTTTCCTCAACAGAGTTTGGGATTTCATACTGCTAGTGTTTATTCATGTTAGTCTTTCCGCTGCACAAGGTGCCAATTCTCCTTTAAAACCTAAAGGAGGTGCCTGGTGAAGTCTTTACATATTCTTGGAGAAAAAGCTCAAGTATGCTAAATCTTCCTAGATTACCTACAGCCAGAGGAACAATCCTTCCTATATAAAGGCCCACACATTTCAGTCATACCCTTGAATACTTAAGACTTTGTCCCCTTAACGTGATGATAGCAAAAACCACATATACCGTTACATAATTCTATAGAAAACCCACCAAATGTCTTCTACATAATAAGCACTTAAAAAATATTTACCTTATGAACGAATTAATCTAGATAAAAACATTGGGACATTTCAATGTGGGATTTTTTTAAGTAAGAGATTTAAGATCTATTTCTTAATAATTCAACAGATAAAAACCAGGATGTGGTCTAAGTAACAGAAATGTCTTAGTATTGAGTTTTAGTATTTTTAGCCTATTGTTTTAACAAAAATTTTAAAAGGAACTAAAGATTCATAAGTATTAAATACATTTAAAGGTTTCTATCAGCATTAAAAAATAATGAAATTTCATACTAAAATTCCTTATATTATATGTCATCATTTTGCTAGGAAAGAAGAACTCTCCATAATGCCTAAATTAACAAAAAAACAAGTTATTAGAAATTAAGAATAAATCAATAATCAACAATAAAATGTTATTTATTGCAAGAATACAGAGACCACAATGTTTCCAACAACTAGTTATTTTTAAAGTTCATAATAATAATGTAAGATGTATGCTCAATGTCATCACTGTAGAAATAATATAGTTTTAATGCAAACGCTATTTGTAAAGATATAGAGAAAATGATTTTAGTGTGGTTTGATATGACTTAGGTTCTCTACATAGTATAAATAAGGCTTAGTATAAAATCAGTCACACAGGAAAAATTATTTCTTAAAAACTCTAGCATTTACAATTTTCAAAAGTTAAACATATTCAAATCAGACACCTACCTGCATTACCTTCTGCTGAATCTCCTCTAACTGTGTACGCTTACTACGTTGCCTACAAACTTCCTGGTAGCGAGTATACTGCTCTCTCAGTGAATCTAATAACTTCATAACCTGTGGCTGGGCCAGCAGTTCATCATCCATAGGAGACCATGAGACCCCTCCATCTGAGCCATTAAATCGACGCTGCTGTAATTCGGACAACAATTCATGCCCTTTATGAATGAAAGATACACAGTTATAATTAACATCCATAGAGAAATACAATTCTTATTTATCACTCTTCTCCATTCTAATCCTTTATTTTTAGAACCTATCTGCCTATATGTCTGCCTAACTATCTACCAGGTTATAAGTACTGAAGTGCAACTTTTAAATTTATATAGAAATGAGTTGGAAAACTGCATATATGAATATTAACATACATATAAACTATACATATGCTATATATCATGAATGTATATACTATATATGCTACACTATTTAGTAAAGATATTGTTTTCTAAAGCTGTTATTACATTCTTTGTTATTTGTGGATTCATTACTCAGGAAATTATGCCAACCAATCCTCTTTCCCTGTAGAACACAATTACGCTCTGAGATTTCTGTATGATGGTAGTAACTAGTATGTTCTATCTGATGATACTAATCAATACTAAGCAGGATGTTGTAGGATTTCAGTATTAACCCATACCCTTAATCATAGCACCTAAGACGAAAGCTAACAGTGTAATAACGTGTATGATTATGGGGAGAAAGCTTTATTACTGGTATGAAATAAAATTTAAATAATCTGTCTATAGGAATCTCTATAATTATTAACTGCAAATCATGATGGGCCACACCAGTGTCAGAATTGTATTCATTGTTATTCAATTACAGCAAACTCATGTAAAGAAAATGCATTCATGCATGAGAAATTAAAATTGCAGAATGTGCAATACCTAAAACTGTAAATATATTAGCAATTTTAAAAGTGAATAAATCACAAACTGTTTTTCTAGGATAATACTATTTCAATTATTAGACAAGGACCAAAAAAATATGCAGATACTTTTAAATTCTCTTAATCTTTATTCAGGGAAACATCCTAAACTTAAATGTCTTTAAATATATGGAAACAATTTTTATTATGATTTGAAGGTATTTCCAGTTTCTAAAAGATAACCAAAATTATTCTAAACTTCTCTATTTTTATACTCTCTTCCCATCCCTACTTTAAGACTTAATAGCAGGGGTGCCTAGGTGGCTCAGTCAGTTAAGCATCCTACTCTTGATTCTGGCTCAGGTCATGACCTCATGGTTCAGGACTTCAAGCCCCAGGTCGGTCACTGCATTGAGTGTGGAGCCTGCTTGGGATTCTCTTTCTCTCCTTCTCTCTCTGCCCCTCCCTGGTTTGCACACACGCACGTGACTCTCTCAAAGTAAATAAACTTAAAGAAAAAGATAAATAAACTTAAAAACATTTAAGAGTCAATAGCATATTAAAAAAGAACTTAGTGGCATATAAAGTTAATTTTAAAATACAAATTTAAAAAGTTCTTAATTCAAGGGCTTCAGTAGCTTTGAAAATGTTAAATAGAAACACTGAATTACATTTTAAACCTAGAGTAAGCCATATTTTTACGGACAGTCTACTGTATCTGCTAAACATGTAGCAATTCAGAGATTACAATTATTTCTTTGTTCTCTAAGGAAGTAAGATCTATACCATACTGAAAACACTTGGCACAACTGAATACAATGGAGATATTTTGAATTTATTTCTTTACTCTTCATTATGTTTTATAATTAGAAGAACAACTGCTTCAAAGACTTTTGTCAAGACTCTACACACACACACATTTATATATATATATATATATCTATATCTATATCTATATATATATAGTTTATACACATACACATGTGTGCACACACACACACACACACACACAAAGCCACTAAGATCGAAGTAATTTATTTTTCTGCTTTTACAATTGATACCCTTAATGTTTTCCTTATGGAAACATTTCCATTAGAGGAGCAGTACCACATAATGATTTCAAAGACCATACTTTGAAACCAAACTGCCTTGGTTCAAGTCCCAACTCCAGCATTACTAGCTGTGCAACTTGCATAAGTTACTAAGCCTTTTTTGCCTCAGTTTCCCCATCTTAAAATTCGGACAATAGTAACCTGTTTTTAGTGATATGGTGATAGATGGAGTTTAACAGTTACTCTTCATGAGCAAGTTTTTCATATCCCTAAGCCTTGGCCTCCTCAAGTACAAAACAGAGAAAATAGTAACAAATTATCCCAAGAGATCATTAGGAGAATAAAACATGACAATACCTAAAAACACAATCTTAGAACATAATGACTATACAATAATGTCACAGCAATCCAATGAAATAGAAACTTTTATCTCTATTTTACAGATAAAGAAGTAAATACAAATATTTCAAGGGAGAAATAATTTAACTATTTATCATTATTAATACTTTTTAAAAGTATTGTGAAGTATATTAACACAGGTTAAACCAAAGAGCAGTTTGAAATTCCCAAGTTTCTATTACATAATACATGCTTAATCAATGTTTATTTCATGAACCAATCAATATACAATTGGCTTATTAGATTATGATTATCACTGATACACACATTTTTTCATCTTACCTGTCTGAAGAACTGTTTCAGGATCAACTGATGGAAGAAAGTTTAAATCCACAGACCTGACAAACACCAAAAGAATAATTTTTTAAAACAATATTTCTATCCATGCAACCTAAGAAAACTTTTTATATATACATTATCAAAACAAGAGAGTAGAGTATGGAAATGTGAAGCACACTATTCTACCAGGCTAATATCCTTAAGCATTAAAAAACCAGTTAGAGGGGCATCTGGTGGCTCAGTCTGACTTTGGCTCAGGTTATGATCTAATGGTTCGTGGGTTCGAGCCCTGCATTGGGCTGTGCTGACAGCTTAGAGCCTGGAGCCTGCTTCAGATTCTGTGTCTCCCTCTCTCTGGTCCTCATCTGCTTCCACTCTGTCTCTGTCTCTCTCAAAAATAAATTAAAATGCTAAAAAGAAAATTTAAAAAAAAAAGCCAATTAGAGATGGAGTGCCTGGGTAGCTTGGTTGAGCATCCAACTCCTGATTTCAGCTCAGGTCATGATCTCACCGTTTGTGGGTTTGAGCCCTGTGTCAGGCTCTGTGCTGACAGTACAGGACCTGCTTGGGATTCTCTTTCCCTCCCTCTCTCTCTCTGTCCCTCCCTCTTTCTCTCTGCCTCTCAAAATAAACAAAATTAAAAAGAAACCAATTAGAAAATTAAATACTAGTAGCCCCCCAAAAGTCTGCGATAAATCACAAAATACACTACTTGGAAAAAATAGTGTATCATTATAGTATTATTTCAAATATATCAAAGGAATCCATTTTAGTATATTCCCACCGCATATCTGTTCCAAAATGAGATGTGTGACTATATAATAACCCAGAAATGTTAACATTAAAAATGTATGGAGCCATCCTCCAAACATTTACTTATCTACAGCAACCTCTGAGTGCTGCACATAATCTCTAATATTCATGTGTGTGTGCATCCTCAAGCAGTTGTACTCTCTTCCCTGTACTAATTGGGTTTCATTTGCAGTTGGACTATGCCCTGTATTTTCCTAAACAATATAAGGGAAGTAGAAAATGATAGAAAGATAAGTTACATACAAATCAAAACCTAGGTAGAACCTTGCTGCTGGAAATGACAGGTCCTGCTCTAAATCTTTCACTTTTGCCAATTAATCTAGGCCCTCACCTCTTGTGTAGCCAGGATGCTTCCTGAGGAATGACATTAAAAAAGTGATGAAAATTTGTAAGAGGATGGACTTGGTTATCTGGCGTTTCAAAGAGACTAGGCAATAACACTTGAGCTCCTTGGGGAGGAAATGACAAATACAAGATTTTATTTGATACTTCATGTAGTCATGCAAAACAGCATTTCCCAAAACACTGAATAAGATATTATTGGGTGGAGAAAAAGGGTTCCCATTGGCATGTAAGTACAGGAAGTTCTAAGAAACAAATAAGCAGGTTTCTTTACGAGAATGCTTTCTCAGAACCAGTCATTCTTAGATAGGGAAACATGGTAAACAGCATTAAGCTGTGACCATGAACCCACTTTCAACAGGGACCTTCTTAGAATGTCTTTCCTTATGAATATGACTTTAAGAAACTTCAAATTACTCTGGTGGACTATTCAAAACACAAGAGATTTGGCTAATTTTTGTCAAGCAACTTCTATGACATTTTCAATTCCTAAACCATAACATACAGTATGTGTGTTATCTATACACACACGGATAGTTACACATGTAAAAATTTTATATTTTATATTTTTATATGGTATCTACAGGGCAGTAATGTTCCTAAATGCTTGCTGTGACTTAACTAGATTTCCATTCAAACAATTTGTTTCTATATTTTTACTCTGCTTAAATCAAGATTTGGTGTTAAACTCCAACCTTCTCACATTCCTCTTACCTTATTACCTCGATTAACTGATATGTGACTACATTGTATTCATGGAATAAGAAGACGCATTTTATCAAGGTTCCATTATATTTTTAAGATAAGATTCAAAAGATGTAGACAAGGAAGAGTACTGACTCTTTCAAATTTCCTAATGAAAAATTACTGTTCTGGGGCACCTGGGTGGCTCAGTCGGTTGGGCATCTGGCTTCGGCTCAGGTCATGATCTCACAGTCTGTGAGTTCGAGCCCCGCGTCGGGCTCTGTGCTGACAGCTTGGAGCCTGAAGCCTGCTTTGGATTCTGTGTCTCCCTCTCTCTCTGCCCCTTCCCTGCTCACTCTCTCTCTCTCTCTCTCTCAAAATAAAATAAAAACATTAAAAAAAAAAAATTACTGTTCTAGTTACCACTTTGTTGATAGACCAGAAAGGGTTAAGAGTTTTTAACTGGGGAGAGGGATCTGGCCT
Organism: Panthera leo; assembly: GCF_018350215.1. Taxonomy (NCBI): domain Eukaryota; kingdom Metazoa; phylum Chordata; class Mammalia; order Carnivora; family Felidae; genus Panthera; species Panthera leo. The sequence continues at coordinate 166,181,266 of NC_056686.1, forward strand.
ACCAACAAAAAATGAAAACTGTTAAGATTGTAAAGTTCAATGGAAATCCGTTAAAATGATAAATCTAGTCAGTTACATTTACAGAATACAACTGAACAATTACTTCATCCAAGTGTCATAAAACACTAAACTCCCCAACTTAAACTCATGAATATCATATTTTACAAGGACATAAGAGTTCTAGAAGGTAGGCATTTAAGAACTAATGTATTTAAATAAGGCTATAATAATTTTATTTCAAGCTGCAACCTTTTCTAGACTTCACAAAGTAGAACTCTAAAATGAAAATGGTTTCATTTTGAAAACATGTTCTTGCAAATGAATTTTTCACAGTGTCAGAATAAAGTAAATACATTACTATTCATCAAAAAGTCTTTTGTAGAGGGATGCCTGGATGGCTCAGTTAGTTAAGCGTTCAACTTTGGCTCAGGTAATGATCTCATGAGTTTGAGCCCCACGTCGAGCTCTCTGTTCTCAACACAGAGCCTGCTTCTGATCCTCTGTTCCCCTCTCTCTCTGCCCCTCCCCAACATGCACAAGAATGCTCTTTCTCAGAAATAAACATTAAAAAAGAAGTCTTTTGTAGAGAAACTTTGATTCAAATCAAGAAATTTTACATGTAAAGCAAATTCTCATGAATTAATAAATTTAATTCAACCTTTGTATGTCAAATTGATTGGAGAATTGCTTACCTTAATTCTTCTAGCTTGCATTAATAACTGATGTATCTATCCTTCATCAGGTTAATCACAGCTTTGCAAAGGTATAATTGCATGACACTAGCCACCTACCTCTCTTTCTCTTGCTGACTTCCTTTATCACCTCCATTGTTAATCAAAGCAAGTTCATCTAGTAATGATGTAGATTCCTTTGTAAACTTCTCAAAAACCTACAATATGAGATTTTGTTAACATATTAAGAATAATCTTAAAGTTAGTGTTTACATAAGGATTTTCAGTTAAGATCAACAGAATTAGCCAGGCAGAATTCCCTTTCCTTCTCTTGATGTCAGTTAGTACAATTCAACCACCAAAACACAACAACTTAAGGAGAGAAGACAAAATCCCTCCTAGAACAATGAACAGCTTCAATGGAGAAGAAATTTTTAAAATTTAAATAGAGTAAGAAATTATTTTTATTCCTCAGACAAGTTTATTTTTATTCCTGTGTTTCATGGAGAAACATCTGCACCAGTGACAGTTTTAACTACATGAACATGATTTAGACCAGTACTCATCTTCTAATTCCAGTTAGAGAACGTTTCTTTATGTTTTTCTATCACCAATCCATACTAGTTGCATATATTAGTTAAAAAGTTTTATATCTAAGCATGTAGGAAAGAATAAATTAGTTATAATTTTAACATTTAAGTTTATTTATTTTGAGAGAGAGCATGCGCCTGGGCACACACAAGCACGAGGGAGAGAGGGGCAGAGGGAGAGACAGGGAGACAGAGAGAATCCCAAGCAAGCTCCACCCTCAGTGCAGAGCCGAACATGGGCTCGATCTCCTGACTGTGAGACCACAACCTGAGCTGACATTAAGAGCCAAACGCTCAACTGACTGAGCCACCCAGATGCCCCTTAACATGGTTTCTTAAAATATTTCTAAAAAGGGATTTGGTGAAGTCTGTTCTTAATAAAGGGGATACTCATTTGTCTGGTATCACTGTCCAAATAAGATGGAAATTGGTTATCCATTCTGAAATACCCAAAAGTTTGTTATTCCTCAATAAACTTAGCAGCTGACCCTTGAACAACATGGTTTTGAACTGCATGGGTCCAAATTGATACACAAATTTTTTTCGATAAACATAGTACAATACTATAAATGTATTTTCTCTTATGATTTTCTTACCATTTTCTTTTGTCTGGCTTGCTGTATTATAAGAACTTGGTATATAATATGTATAACATACAAAATATATGCTCATCATCTGCTAATGTTATCAGTAGAGTTCCAGCCAATAGTGGGCTGTTAGTAGTTATGTTTTTGGCAAGTCCAAAGTTATAGACAGAATTTCAACTGTGGAGGTCCCCAACGATTAACTGTAATCTAAACTGACCTAATGAAAAGTTGTTCTTTTAGCCCCCAGCAGCCCCCAACAATGCCATTATCATGCAGAGTAGGGCAATTTCAGCCTGGCCAAAGATACATTTTCAGATACCAACTTTAACCTGTCAAACTGCTTTTCAACTCAAAATGATGTTTAAATATCTCTAAAGATGGTACATCAACTAGATTACCTCTTAGGAGAATATGCTACTCTGTTATTCTACTAAAACATTAACGATTTTGACTAGTAATAATACTGCTATAAATGACAACACCAAAAGCAAACCCAAATGTGACTCCAGAGTTATCTGCCTTCAAGCATTATGCTATCATGTGATATGCAATATATTTTATTTTTATAACAAAGAACAATCTGTACTGTAGTTGATTAAAATGATAAAGTTACCAAAGTATGTCTTATTTGTATGTAATAACATTTCATCTCATGGTAATATACCAACCAGCCTCTTATTTAACCAGTCCATGTGATCATAGGTGAGACTCCCACCAAAATCTTCTGTTAACTGGCACGGTTCTATATAACGAGTCAATTTATTGGCAGACACTAAAATAACCTACAAAAGTAAAAAGAATATTTAGTAAGCCAATGTTAAAGGCCATGAAAGTAGTAAGGAGATAAAATCAGGTTAAAATATGCAATACTGTTTCCAGATGATGATATGTTATCATGTATTTAATTAATACGAGATTTAATACATTAATAGAAGCATTTAAATTAATCCAATAAACTGTGGATATCTAAGAAATAAACTATCATATACCATTTATTATACCACTTACAAAAAAAACAAGAGACACCAGCAACTCAGATGAGATATTTTCAAAATTTTACCAATATTAATAACTTCTTGGTAATAAAAATCAATGCCTTTGATACAACATATTCAGCAAAAAATTTTCATATGGCCTTAAAATTAGCTAAGCACACTAAAGTGACAAGCACAAATGAGTAAGTCTGGCAATCAAAAAATTATACACTTTCAATTTTCTGTAACATTTCTTTGATTATATATTAACAAAACATGTCCTCCAATGGAGTAAAATTCAGGATAACATAAACTTAAAATTGATGTGTTAAAGTGATAATCTTTTAATGCTAAACTTTAAAAGATTTTAAGTATAAATTAGAGAATGACCTAAGAGATCACTGTGGCACCAAATAAAATTCCAATGAAGATATACAAGAATATAAAATAAAACATACGTATGAGAGAAAGATATTCAAATGCCAGTGTTAATGCAAAAATGATACATGGAAATTCTAATCTACCCCCAAAAAAGATGTGCTAAGAAAAATGTGTTTAATGTGTCCAGCTAGAAAGAACACCATTCACACTCTAACAATAACGAAAGCCAGATAATCTATAAAATTATAACTTTTGTAGAACTTCTCAAAGAGCCAAGGTCACAGAGAAACCAACTAGCCTGAAAATGAAGAAAAGACAGCACCATAGAATGGTGGAAAGGGAGCCTACAAAGTGCCATGAGCAAAGTTTTGGGGGATTATGGAACTCTTCTATATCTTGACTGTGGTGAAGGATTTATAACTATATGTATCTGTCAAATCTCATTAAACTGTAGGCTAAAAGGGGTGAATCTTACTACATGTACATTATTCCTCAATAAAGCTAACTTTTTTAAAAAGTAAAAAAATGAAAAACAACATAAGAAGAACTTGTGGACAAACTACTAGAGAAAGAAAGAAGGAAACGAAAAATTTAGAAACATACCCAATATGCAAGTGGGGTACATCCACACCATGTATGAAGTTATAATATAAACACTAAATGAGGGGAAATTTACCCAAACTGCTAACTGCTTGGTTAAAAGGTGGGGGGAGATAATCTTAGTAAGGTAACAAAACCATGGTATCAAAACTTCATAAAACTATCAGAGAAAAATTGATTCTACCATAATTAGACTTTATTAAAAAATTGGTATTGAAAACAATGTATTAAGTGCAAACTAAGAGCCTTAAATGTTTATATTAGCAAAAAAAAAAAAAAAAAGGGTAATGAATAATGAGCTAAGTAACCTATCAAAGAAGTTGGGGACAGGGGGGTAGTGGGGGAACAAAAGAAAAAATTCAAAGATAATAGAAAGAAGAAGGTAAAAAATAAGCAATTAATAAAGCCAAAAGTTGTTCCTTGAAAAAACTAAAATGAAATCAACCAATTTCTGAGATGACAAAGCAGTAAGAAAAGCACAAATATGTAGCAATACAAGTGAAAAGAACACAGCTACATTGGCAGCAGTGGTTTAAAAGATAGTAGGACACAGAACAATCTTGTGTCAATAAGTATGCAAGTTTACAAGAAATGGACAAATTCCTATAAAAAATAATGTATCACAATTGACATAAGAAAAAAACACACCTATAACCAATGAAGTGAATCACTAGACCCCATTTTCAGGAATCATAGCATTAGTGGTAATTTTAGTATTGCTATTCTAAGATCACTTGATGAGGAAGAAAGCGAATGATTAATAGAAGACATTCTAAATTCTCCCATTCCTGAGGTCCTTGAGAAAGTGGAATTCTTGAGAAGGAAGACACAACAAGGAAAAAGTTCCCCTTATGCTCTTCAATTTGAATTGGAAGTATCAATTTAAACTCATGATATCTTTCAACTTAAATAAAAACACACACACAACTTTTCTAGTTCTAACCATTAACAGGTTTAGAAATAATGACCAGTTCTGTAGAAATGCACACCTCTAGTATCCAGACTGTTACCTACAAATACCATTTCCCTCTAAAGGGAATCAAGGCTCTTTGAAAAAAAGGCCAATTCCAGGTCTTAGGGCTAGAAACACACGATGAGCTTAGAATATCTTCTCATCCAGATATCAAGAATGGCATCAAAGACTACTAGGATTGTGCCAAAGGTCTTGAAAAGGTTTCCACTGGCCAAAATTCTAACAATTTGCATGTCAATAAAATTAACAAGTGCTATATTTTGAAACATTAAGTATGTTTAATCCAATGAGCTCATACTGATACAAAAGAAATGACAATCATTGGACTACAATGGGGAACAAATTTACTGAAAACCAGCAAACAAAGGGAAACAGGCATTTCTCTCAACTTTCATATACAAACCATACCACTGGGTAAACAAATAATCAATGAAGGTAAGCTTCTCATTACAGAAGTATTCTAGCTAATAAATGAAGAAAGAATAACAGAACTAGATCATTTTAAATCTTTAATAAATCCACGCATTAAACATAAATGGCTGCTAACATCACAAAAAAAGAAGACAACTATTATGAGTTTCATGATCAAGGAACACATCACCACCAATGAACAGCCTTGGAAAAAGAAAACATGAATCTAATCAATTCTCTAAATCCAACTATCAATTTATGGAAATACAGAGAATCAAAAAGGCAGAAGAATATGTTAAACTACACCACGCAGATGCTTGCTGCCATGAAAAACTATAGGAAAAACAACAATCTGGTCTCTTTAAGAGACATAAGAGAAAGAAAAATTGATATTAAACAGCTTTATTTAATGAATACAGAATCCCACAACCAATAATAAGAGAAGTACATATTCTTTTCAAGAAGCATTTAATATTTAAAAACTTGACTGTGTATGAGGCCATAAAAAAAAGCCTTGGTATATTTCAAAGGAACTGATAATATTCTTTCACCACAATGAAAAAAGTTAGAAATCAATAATCAATCAAATCAGAAATCAATCAAATCAGATTTTAAGACTGTATCTACTTGGAAAGGGATCTCAATCAATCACAATAAGTTGCCACTCTTTGGATCCTGATTCAAATCAATCAGTCAAATAATCCATGCACATGCATGATTTATATATACATTTATAAACAAATTTTAAAGTGAGATATATAATTCATATATATTTTTTATATAACTAAGTCCTTTTATAACATTTATTAAGTAATTATAAACTTAAAACCAACTGGCTCTTTGATATTAAGGAATTGTTTCTTTTAAGGTAGAATAATGGTATTAGGTTATATTTTTTTAAAAAGACCTTTATGTTTTAGAGACATATAGTAAAATATTTACAAATAAATTCAAATGTCCTCCATTTCCTTCACTACAATATCTCCAGTCTTCCTTGACAGAAGTGGATTAAGGTAAGGAGGGGACAGGATGGACCATGGAATGATGATTGCTGGAACTGGGTATAGGAATTCATGGAGTTAACTATAATATTTTGTGTATTTTTTATGCGTTCATAATTTTTATAATAAAAATACTAAAAGCCTAAAATAAATATAAATCTCTCTTTTAAAAGAATCTTTCCAGAAAGAAAATGCCCCACCAGTCTATGAGTGAGTTTTAAAAATCAAAGAACAGATCATTTTGATCTTAAACAAATGCTTCCAGAGAACAGAAATGCAGAGAACAGTCCCAACTCATTTCATGACACTGGCATAACACTGATACCCAAGGACAATGTGGGAAAAGAAAAGACCACAAGGACTTGAAAATATCAAGTATTAGCCAATATCAAGCAAGGCTGTGGAGGAGTAAAAATTCTTATACACTGCAACTGGATATGTAAATTAGAATGCCTCTTTGGAAAGCAATTTGGCATTATCTTAAAAATTTGAACATTTCTATAACCTAGGTCTAGTGAATCTGCAAAAAGAGAAAACTTTATACATGTTTTACCAGGAGACATATACAAAAATTTTTGTAGCATATCATTCATAATGGCAAAAGAATGAAACAACCCAAATGTCCATCAACAGGAGAATAACATAGCAGAATAACATAGTGGAATGACATTCACCAGTGAGAATGAATCAACTACATCCACTACAAGAGTATGCATGAATCCTATATATATGATGATGAATGAAAAAAAGCAGATCAGTGAACGTTAAAATCATACCATTTTTAAAAGCTCAAAAATAAGTGAAACTAAATACAATATTTAGTAACAAATAATATCTTTAAATGGCAATTCTACAGATACAAATATAAAAGAATTATAAAAGGTAAACATTTCCTATTTTCTTCTGAAGATTTTGTCTTTCACATCTAAATTAACACACACACACACACACACACACACACAGAATGAGAATATGAACAAAGGATGGATAAATACAAATAAGTTACCTTTATTTCAAAGAATGGAGATTTGGGTTCTTGGGATGGGCTGTGGGTAACCAAGTGTTTATTTCAGTATTAAGCTTCATATATACCTACATGTTTTTAAAAAGAATATGTAGCAAATACTGTATTTAAAAACTAAACACAGAATCAAGAGAAGGGAACAACTGTCAGTAGCTGACTGAAGAAAAAGCTAACTTCTGAGGCAGCAAGCAGGGAGGTTACAGGGAGAACAAAGGGAGATCTAGAGATGGTAGTAGTAAGAAAGCTGAGGGGGTTTATATGCCTTTTCTCCATTTAAAAAGTAAAAGAAGGGTGCCTGGGCGGCTCAGTCAGTTAAGTGTCCCACTCTTGATCTTGGCCTGGGTCATGATCTCCAGGTTTTGAAATCGAGCCCCGCATCAGGCTCTGCACGGAGGATTTTCTCTCCCTCTACCTCTCCCCTGCTGGGGTGAGTGTGTGTGTGTGCATGTGCACGTGCTGTCTCCCTCTCTAAAACATAAACAAACATTTACTAAAAAGTAAAAGAAAAGATATAGAACACCAAATTACATTTTTGGTTAGTTTAACAGCAGCAAACTATATTATACCCATCCGTTTTAAATGGCAATTAATGCAATCTCTCTTGCACAAGTTTAGCATATCTCAATTTCACAGTCTTCCTGTTTAGGTAATAATAAAAGCTAACTTAAATATCTCTTAAAAATTTTTAATGTTTACTTATATTTAAGAGAGAGAGCGCAAGTGGCAGAGGGGCAAAGAGACAGGGAGACAAAGAAATTGAAGCAGGGGGTGCCTGGGTGGCTCAGTCGGGCGTCTGACTTCAGCTCAGGTCATGATCTTGCAGTTCACGAGTTCAAGCCCCACGTCGGGCTCTGTGCTGATAGCTCAGAGCCTGGAGCCTGCTTCAGATTCTGCGTCTCCCTCTATCTCTCTGCCCCTACCCCACTTGTGCTCTGTCTCTCTCAAAAATAAATAAAAACATTAAAAAATTAAAAGTTTAAAAAAAGAACTCTCAAAAATAAATAGACATTAAAAAAAAATTTTAAAAAAAGGGGCGCCTGGGTGGCTCAGTCGGTTGAGCGTCCGACTTCAGCTCAGGTCATGATCTCGCGACTCGTGAGTTCAAGCCCCGCGTCGGGCTCTGTGCTGACAGCTCAGAGCCTGGAGCCTGTTTCAGATTTGTCTCCCTCTCTCTCTGTCCCAACCCATTCGCATTCTGTCTCTGTCTCTCTCAAAAATAAATAGACATTAAAAAAAGAAAAGAAAAGAAAAGAAAAAAAGAAATTGAAGCAGGCTCCAGGCTCCAAGCCATCCCCACAGAGCCTGACATGGGGCTTGAACTCAGACTGTGAGATCATGACCTGAGCTGAAGTCAGACGCTTAACCGACTGAGCCACCCAGGCACCCCAAAACAAACATCTTAAAGAATTTTTTTAAATAAAATAAACATCTCAGAATAAAAAGAACACAAAATCTTTTCTCTTATTGAAAAATCTGTCACAGAGGGCTTTATTTTATTCTCTTGTTCTAATGCGGCTTCTTTAGACTAGAGGACAGGCATGACGCTGAACAGTAAATGTTAAGTGGCGTTCAGGTCACAAGAACCATCTCATCTTCCAGCAAGTTCTTCTGGGATCTAGACAGATATTTCCACAAGAGCAAGAGTAAACACAGTCAGCTCCCACGGAGGGCCTTTTCCTTTGTCCAAAGTGCCTAGCAATCTATTAACTAGATATACACTAACAGTGAAAAAGAAATATGTATTTACTCCAGGAAGAAATACTGCTTGCTAAATTAAGCACCAATTCACATCTGAAAAGACACCTGAATAGAAACGAATGTAAAATATAATGAATAGTCTCTCTGGTCTTCTACTCTGCCTCACCTGACACAATATTCTATTTGAACATTGAAAAAATGTCTACTGAAAAATCCCTTTCATGTCCCTCTTATTATAATTTAACTTTTAATGATGTTATTCATTTGTTCAACATTCATTATTTAAAAGAGTTAAACTGATTAGAAGTATTATTTATTAGAAGCTATGTGTTCTAGTGCTGGGAATATAAGGATGGATAAGATATGTTTCTACAAAGGAAATGAGCTTTTTATTTCTGCAATATTCTACAGAGTTGTTTTCATAAAAAGAAGTAGATTAAAGTTTTCTGATTTATTTCTACAGCCTTTGTTAAAAATACTCTAAATAAATCTAAATATTGTTGCAATAGCACAGAGGGACCAAAGTTTTACTAGAATATCCCAAATGATTTCTAAATACCTTTCTTAGGTTAAACACCATTATAATGATTTAATTGTAAGGATACTGAGCTAGGAACCAATCACTCTAGGTTTGTGCCTTAGCTCTGTCACAAATTCACTGACTTTGTAGAAGTCAGCCTAAAGGAACTCACTCCAGGCTATTTTTCCAATCTGCCAAAGAAGGCAGCTGCGTTAAACTATCTATGTCTCTCTCTTTAAGCTCGTAAGAGGACATATTCTAATGAGCTGTCATGCTGTACATTTAATTTGGACCATTCTTCTCTAATATATGACCTATCTTGCCCAATGAAGAGTACTTGTCACTTTCTACACACACTGGTTAGCCTCACTAAAAAAAATAATAATAATAAAAGTTAACATAAATTATATTATAAAAAATGTAGAAATATATATTTGTAGTATCTAAATACATTAAAGTCACTGGTAACAGACTTCAAGTTTAATAAGCCAAAGGGAAAATGTGAAATTACTTAATTATGCAGAGCAAAAGCTGTACTTGCATCTGAATATTTCTTGTAAAAAAACTTTTTTCCTAAAACCAACATAAATGCAAATAGTGCAGAGTCACTGTCTTTTATCACATAAAATATATTTAAGAAAATACTATCTCTTAGGAAACATAACTTTTGAAGAAAAAAGTTACCTAAGATTATTGTTATGATATTTACACTTACGCAAAATAGACATAAACAAGAACATATCACAATTATAGACCTGCATAAGACTCATTTTCTCTATTGTTAGAAAATATTTTATAGAATCTATATTCTTATAAAACTCACTGATGGCTGTTCAAAGTGAAAATAGATCTGCCATGTAGATACACAGAACTGTATCAATACCAAAGGTATCTCAAAGCTAAATTATGTCTGTGGAGAAAAACAATAGCTTTAACAATCAGAAGACTGAAAATCACAACCATTTAAAATTAACAACTTAAGGAACTATCTACTGTGGTGAAGTATCAGTTTCTACTTCAATAATTTCATCTTTACTTAAGAGGGGGACTGAGGACAAGGAGAAGTGCAGAAGAAGCTGGCAAAACACCAATAACTGATTCTATTTTATTAGATAATGTTCAAAAAGAATGAAGGAAAAAAATTAAGAAGGGTTCACAACAGTAGGAAAGAATCTTACTGTATGAAAAACCAAATATCTAAGTATCACCCCTCTGAAGTGAGTCAGGAGAAGCATCCATAAAAGAAAAGAGAAAGCCTCCTTCCAGTCCACAGCAAAAGTACATTGTTTACAAAGTTAAGTTGTCCAATTACCTTTGGAAAATGACACCATTTGCCAGAACGCAGCATATAAATTACAACTGCTTCTAAGATGACAAACCAAGCTACAATGAACCAATGACTCTACTCCACTCCAGTGCCAGCATCACAAAGAAACAGGATTTCACAAAAAGAGCAAATTCAAATGCACAAGCAAAGTAAATATGGTAAGAAACCGTATTTTTCTGGGGGTGGAAGGGCAAGGATTTAGGCCTGAAGTAAAACTGGAGTGCTAAGAAAGTAAACTATGCAGACAAGGAGATTTCTGGAAGTTGGAAAAGCGCAGAAACAGATTAGAAAGTAAATAATCTACATTTCAAAAAAACAGAGAGAGAACTCACACGTATCACAGTCAATGTGGTGAAACAAATTTGGAATCTCACACTAGGTGATTTTTTTATTTTCTTTAATGTTTATTTATTTTTGAGAGGGAGACAGAGAGAGCAAGTAGGGGAGGGGCAAAGAGAAAGGGAGACACAGAATCAGAAGCAGGCTCCAGGCTCTGAGCTGTCAGCACAGAGCCTGATGCTAGGCTGGAACCCACAAACCATGAGATCATGACCTGAGCTGAACTTGACGCCCAACCGACTGAGCCACCCAGGTGCCCCTAGGTGATTTTTCTCTAAGCTATTCATTAGAGCTTCTCAAGTTACAAAATACTGGTAAGATTTCCTATATTTCTGTTAACAGTTCTGAAAGAGATCACTAATACAACAAACCTTCATAAAAGGTTTAAATATGAAGCAGTGAAAAGTCAGGGCTATTTTATCTTACGGGAAATGTTTTATTTCCCCTCAAAGAGGGGGAAATACACACCCAAAAGCAATCATCCCCAAAATTAAAAACAAAATTAGAAAATAAAGGTCCAAAATATCACATTTAGGTCATGCATATTATGTCTAATCCCTTTACCCCAGGATTCTTCATATAAAAACACACAAATAATGCCATAATTGCTAAGAAGTCTAAGGAAATATTTTCCAAAACTACAGAAAAAGGTGTGAAAATCTTTAACTACTTAATAAGAAATAACACTGCAAATTAGAGCAGAATTATTAAACAGTTCAAAAAGACACAAATAGGTAGGTATCATTGCATTAGAATATTAAGCATACTAGCCAGTTCTTTATCTCCTATAGAACTTTCTTTCAAATATTTACTGACAATGTCACCTATTCTAATCAAGGGATTGTCAGAAAAACTACATTTGAGCAGAAAAGCAAACCTCCTTAAAAATCAAACAATTCCTTACCTTGGAGAAAGAAGATAATACCATAAACTCAAGATTTCATTTCTCAAAAAAACATTTAAAATAATACATTTTCCTAAAGAATTTCTTTAGACTGACTCACTGGCAATACTTCTCCCCAAAATTCTGACAATCTCAAGAACACTCTCTATAACATTCTATAGTATTTTATCATTTTTCCCAGAGCATAACAGAGAAGTAGTATACAATGAGCTTGTTTTAAGAAAGGATTTACTAAATTGTTAATACTATAAAATACTGAATTAAAGGGAACTTCATTAAACCATCAAATAACATGATATACACCAAATAGATCAATTTTGACTTTTCCCATCTAACAAATGCTAAGGATGATCTTTAATTTTAAAACAGTTACGTAAGATGCGGAGTGAGTTATTATAAACCATTTACAAAATTATCTATTTTTATGTTCAATTTTAAGACTATATATAAATTATGATGAAAATGGTACTATACCTTCAAAAACAGAAGGGGAAATTATTTTCATAACCTAATCTTTGAAATTTTAACTTTTATACTTTAAAAAAATTGACTGGTTTATTTTTATAATGTTTACATTTCTTTTTAAGCAACTATAAGTGAGAAAAGGTTTGTAAGCCTAGCCTGATAGACGACTCTTTGAAAGGGTAGAAAAGTCTTTTACTGTTCATAAATGAAAGTTCAAATTTGATTTAATTACAACATATGCTATCTTTTTTACCATAATTTTTGAGTACCAGAGACATCATCATATGCTAACTAATAATTTTGATGAAATGAGATTCATGTGTCAGAAAATCTATCTCAATCTTAGGAATGGGCAGAAGATATTACTGTTCTTTCAAGAAATGCTGGGTCTGTACCTTTGATTGACTTCCTATAGACTAGTCAGAGACAGGTTAATTTGTAGATATTGTTCAGAAAAATGCAAATAGTTTATGATCAGTGAAACTGATCAGTTTTGGTCTAGTGAAATAAAGCATAACCTCAAATTTAGAATTTATGGATCTAAAGGACATTGAGCAGTTTTGCATCTAACTTGGCAATCTTATCTGTCTGTAAAAATCCTAAATTCCTCAAAAACTCTTAACCACACCTTACAAATTACTGATAACCTCATCAGACAATGATTTACCTATGTATGAATTGTGTTTATGTTATATTTTCAAGAGTGTCATGTTTCTACTTTTATGAAAATCATTCTTTAACATATGCTTGATCTACTCAGGATTATGGTAGAGATCATATTCTGATTTTTGTCTAACTGCTAAATAATTCTAAATTATTTTCAACTATTCATCTCCATGAATAATATGTATAGATACCATTAAATTCTTGAAGAAAAGATTAATCAGTTACATTCAAAGTAGCTATCATTTTAAGCAGGAATCTAAACTTCAGATCTACCTCCAAAGAAATGTGAAACCTAGAAAACAAGCACAAAGGGAGCCAGAATAAAACAATGGAACTGCAAAAAGTTAGATAAAAAATATCACTACCCTACATAAGTTTTTCAAACTTTTGCCAAGTCCATTCAAAGAAAATAAAAATCATAAAAATGCTTAAAGGTAAATACTACTTGAAAAAGTGAGAGGTTAAAGTAAGACAAATTAAATAACTACTCCACAATACTTAATTAACTAGCACATATGACTGCTTAACTAGTTTGAAGAGAAAGATATTTGGCCATATTGTCTTTAATCAAAACATTTGTGAAGGTTTTCTTTAGTATAGAAACTTACTTATAAAAAGATTCAGAACTTGTTTCTCCTTTATTCTCCCTAGAACATTCACTCTTTCCTAATAAAACATTCCCAAAAAAACTTAACACAGAACCTCTTACTCTACAGGCACTTACATTTCATTTTTTATTTTACTTAATGGTAAAAATGTGTGCGGAAGATATGAATTAAAAATGTGTCTTTGCGGGTTTACTACAGATTCATGTGTGTATATGTGTTTATATATATATATATATATATACATTATTTCAACGTGTATGTCTGCTTGTATCTGTTAGCTGGGGAGTATTTTTTTCAGTAAGGGAAAACTGCTTTCTGCAAAAACTAGAAAGAAGTCATAATACATGGAGCCAGAGGTGCTCCCAACAGAACGTGAAGGAAGTCTCTGGTCCTGGATCCTAGCATTAGTATGGCCTCAAAAAAAGAAAAAGGAAAAAACAGAATCAGATGCAGTATTAAGAGGAGATAAGAGAAGAAAACAATTTATAATGGTGGCTGATTAACATTGCCAGTAAATAACTTCTACTCTCATGAATAACAATAAAGAATAAGGTAAAGATCCTTTGTGATTATTAGTCTCCCAATTTGAGGATAAGATTAATGCCGTACTACTTCAATTTTATCTTGTCATTTAATAGACTACAGATACTATCATCTAACCAGCAAAAGCTATCAAAGCCACGAGGTAGAATGCTGCTGAAGGACAAAAAGTACATGAATATCTGAACTGCTAAAAGGGAAACTGAACAGGTAGGTACCTATTTCAGAGATAGGACAATACATAAGGAAATATTTAGGTGAGCAATGAGAGCTGAATATTCAATAGCTGATGAAAAACATCAGAGAAGTAAACAGGAAGAAAGTCATCTAGAAGAAAAATTTAGGAAAGATGATGAGCAAGGAAATGTGAATTCATGTGGGAAAAACAAGCTGTCATTAAAACAACAAGTAGGTGTTTATTTGATGAATGTTGTTGACAGATGGTAATAAATAAACTTTTCTTATGGATAATTCTATAAAGTAAAACATACTGTTGCTTATAGGAATGCTGTACTTATAACAAAGTTGTACTTTAAAAATATTTAGTATATATCCAAAAACACAACCTTAATTACAACAGCCCAAATGATCCAAATAACATCAAGGAAAGTAATTTTTGATTAAACGAGAATCTATGTTGAATTTAATTATACATAGCTCTAAGTATCATATAATGGCTGTGCTGAACTGCCACTTAAAGTTGAATGTGCTTGGCAGTACATTAGCCAGCATTTGAAATTACTCTCATCTCATTAAGATATTAGGCTTTTTAATAAGTGCCTAGTGCTTATTTACTCGGGAAAATATCCTAGCTAAATCTCTTCAATGACTGAAAGAAAACAATATAGTGATATAAAAACTTTCATAGTTGGGTTTTAAACATCAATCTATGACACCAGATCTAAGCAGAGAGGAACTCTGTTTTCTACTTTATTTCCAAGATGCAATGTGTTTAGTCACTATGAACTCATATAGCATGAGACTCAACTAGGCACAGCATTTCTGAGCAGATGCCTATGCTTAAGCAGGATGTGACAGGCTCTTCACAAAAGGGATCTTCTCTCCTATTCTGTGTTCGCAGCTTTAGTTTCTAAACCACTGGCCTCTGCTCACTTTCTCTCAGAGCAACATTTCCTGCACAACTGGCATGAACAGCAGACCTCCCTGCCTGTCAGAAGTACTCACTCATCATGGCAACATTCAGGCAACCTTTACTCTCTACCCTCACTACACTTTTATTTCTCCCCCCTCGGATGCAGTTTCTCATTCAACTATCAGGGTAACACCTTTTCTAACGGTGTTAGAAGGCAGCCTTCCCCTACAGTGCCGGCACATCTTTCCACTAAGTCCACATCACAGTCAAGTCAACCGATGACAAAAGTACGCAAGATAAAATGGGGGTGGGGGGGGTGGGGGGGGGACTCGACTCCATCTGCATAGGATGTAGAAAGCTGAGATGAACAATGCTCCAACCCTCAGAACACCACCACCAGCACCACCACCACCAAAATAATGCAAGTTAATCTGCAAAATGACAACTTTTCTTCAACACACAAGAGTTACCAGGAAAACCAATTAACCTGAAAAACAGGAATAGGTTAGCGCTTTCAAGAAAAGATGGGACTAGAACACTTGCTTTCCTGAGGAAAATGCCAGAAATGATACAAGCCAGGTAAGGATTAAGCTACCATTTTTAACAAATCGCTAAGGGCCAAATGTGAACCAATGTGAAAATACAAAACCTCCGGAAAGTACAGACACAACAAGAATTCAATCTCACTTGCAGGCTCTTCTACACAGACCTCCTGGGAATCATGAGAAAGATAAGGATGGTTAAGATAAGAAACTTCAGGGGCACCTAGGTGGCTCAGATGGTTAAGCATCTTACTCTTGATGCATCTTACTCAAGTCATGATCTCATGGTTGTGAGATCGAGCCCCATGCCAGGCTCTGTGTTGAACGTGGACCCTACTTAAGATATTCTCTCTCTCTCTCTCTCTCCCCCCCCCCCCCCATCTGACCCTCTCTCCCACTTGTACGTGCATGCACTCTCTCTTCTCCAAAAAAAGGTAAGAAACTTCAAACAGCCTCTCTCAGATATAGACCTGGGAGACGTGAACAGCAGCCACCAATGAAAAGGCATGAAGATGAGACAGCCCTGATTCTTCAACTCTGTCTCCTCTAGAGAACAAAAACCTTTGCATGCTGAGGGAAAGGGAACAGAACCCAGATGACCTTGGAGCACAAATACAGCCCCACTGTAGCTGGAGGAAAGGAAAAGAAAAATCTTCTGCTGGAGGCAAGAATATATGATGAGCCCACACCATCACAGCCCTTCTAAAGCTGGGAAAGAGGGCTCTACTTCCTAGACTCAGTGTCACAAAGCCTGCCTAAGACTGAGACTGAACCAGAATAACAGAAAATGCCCCTCGGACAACCACGGAGTAGCAAGGAACAGCAGTCTTTGGTTGACAGAGCATCTATAATGCAGAGAGAGATCTTTTCTGAGGCAAGGTACAAAGGAAAGACCTATAGCTGAGGGTGAAATAAACACTGAAAAAAACAGTCTCTGGCAAGCTAGCACCATCTTCAACACAAGGTAGCTCAAGAGGAATTTGAAGCCTGTGGTGCACTAAGGAAAATAAAAGCAACAACAAAAGCCAAAGCCAACTCAACTGCTGGCGTGGCTAACTCTCCTGCCCCACTAAAAACCTAGCGAAAACCAAGATGGGCCCATGAACAGGCACAAATACTATTTACTTCAGTCTTTACTATCCTAAACAAGATGTCCAACATGCCACAAAAAATAACAAGGCATGCAAAAGGCAATCAGGAATCAAAGCAAATGACCTAACTAGAGTAAGACAGACCCAGATACTGGAACTATCAGGTAAAGAATTTAAAATAACTATAATACACGCTAAAGGTTCTCATGGAAAAACTACAAGAAAACAGGCAAGAACAGATGGGGGATTTCAGCAAAAAGAAACTATAACGAAGAATCAAAAAGAAATACTACAAACAAGGGGCGCCTGGGTGGCGCAGTCGGTTAAGCCTCCGACTTCAGCCAGGTCACGATCTCGCGGTCCGTGAGTTCGAGCCCCGCGTCAGGCTCTGGGCTGATGGCTCGGAGCCTGGAGCCTGTTTCCGATTCTGTGTCTCCCTCTCTCTCTGCCCCTCCCCCGTTCATGCTCTGTCTCTCTCTGTCCCAAAAATAAATTAAAAAAGTTGAAAAAAAAAAAAAATTAAAAAAAAAAAAAAAAAAAAGAAATACTACAAACAAAACACATGGTAACACAGATGAAGTTGAGTTTACAATGAATGACTCATCAATAAACTCAACAAAGCCAAAGAAACAAACAGTAAACCTGAAAATGTTATCAACAGATGGGCACCTGGATGGCTCAGTTGGTTAAGTGGCTCTCTTTAGCTCAGGTCATGATCTCAGTTTGTGAGTTCAAGCCCCACGTCGGGTGCTGTGCTGACAGCTCAGAGCCTTGAGCCTGCTTCAGATTCTATGTCTCCATCTCTCTCTGCCCCTCCCCCTCTCATGCTGTCTCTCTCTCTCTCTCTCTCAAAAATAAAATAAAAACATTAAAAATTTTTTTTTTTTAAAATGACAATGCATCAACAGGAAATACCCGAGGGGGGGAAAAAAAAAACACATGGAAAAATAAAAGAGAACACCAACCCAGAAATTTTCAAATGGTCTAATATACATGCAATTAGAATTCTAGAAGAAGTAGAAAAAGAAAATGGAGCAGATAAAATATTTGAAAAGAAAGTAAGAATTTTCCAAAATTGATGGCAGACATCAAACCAGAGATGCAAGAAGTTCAGGGAACACCAAAGAGAATAAATACTAAATAAAATACATCAAGGCATTACATAATAATACTGCAGAAAAAACAAAAACTAAATGAAAAATCTTGAAGGTGGCCAATGGGGGAAAAAATATATGGCACACAGGGGGCCAAGGATACAAATAACAGAACTCTCCACAGGAGCTATGGAAGTAAGTCACTGGTATGATAATGTCCTGAAAGAAACAATGAAACAAAATTCTATAACCACTGAAAATATCTTTCAGAACCATATTAGAAATAATGGTTTTTGTTTGTTTGGTTTTTTCAGGGAAAAAAAAAGGCTGAAAAAATTCGATGATAACAGACCTGCACTGCAAGATACATTAAAGGAAGCCTTTTAGACAGAGGACTATATTAGACAAACAGATGAATCTCCAAAAAGAAATGAAGAACACCAGAAACGGCATAAAGATGAAATTCTTTTTTTTATTTTAAACTGATGTAAAGAGACTATCTATGGCAAAAATAGTAGCCATCTATTGTGTGTTTACAGAATAGAAGTAAAATGTATGAAAACAAGGGGAGAAAATATTGGATATACAGTGTTTTAGGTAATTTCCACTATATGTTAAATGGTATATTATTTGCAAGTAATAGTCCATTAATTAAAGATGTATATTATAGGGGCACTTGAGTGGCCCAGTCCATTAAGTGTCAGACTTCAGCTCAGGTCATGATCTTGCGGTTCATGAGTCCGAGCCCTCCATCAGGCTGTGTGCTGACAGCTCAGAGCCTGGAGCCTGCTTCCAATTCTGTGTCTCCCTCTCTCTGCCCCTCCCCTGCTCACGCTCTGTCTCTCTCTCTCAAAAAGAAATAAACATTGGGAAAAAAAAAAAAAGATGTATATTGTAAACCTAGGGTGTACACACACAAAAAAAATCTAAATAAGAGATATAAACTACAATACGGATAAAATGTTATCATAAAAAATAATCCAAAAAATAGAAAAAGAACCAAAAAATACACAAAACCTAGCAAGATAGATTTTAAACCACCTGGTTTTATGAAATACTAAAATAACAGATTATCAGAATGGATATGAAGCAAGACCTAGGGGCACCTGGGTGCTCAATCAGGCATCTGACTTCGGCTCAGGTCATGATCTCGTGTTTTATAGGTTTGAGCACTATCGACAACGGCCAAAGTATGGAGAGAACCCAAATGTCCATCAACAGATGAATGGATAAAGAAGGTGTGGTATATATATACAATGGAGTATTGCTCAGCAATCAAAAAGAATGAAATCTTGCCATTTGCAACAACGTGGATAGAACTAGAGTGTATTATGCTAAGCAAAAGCAGTCAGAGAAAGACAAACATCATATGACTTCACTCATATGTGGAATTTAAGATACAAAACAGATGAATATAAGGGAAGGGAAACAAAAATAATATAAAAACAGGGAGGGAGGCTCTCTCGCCCTGTATTTTAAGAGACTCTTAAATACAGAGAACTGAGGGGTTTGCTGCTGGAGGGGTTGTGGGTGGGGGGATGGGCTAAATGGGCAAGGGTTAAGGAGGACACTTGCTGGGATGAGCAGTGGGTGTTATATGTAGGGGATGAATCACTGGATTCTATCTCTGAAATCATTACTGCACTGTATGCTAACTTGGATATAAACTTAAAAATAATAATTTTAAAAATATGTTAAAACTAGGAAAAAAAACGCTAAAAAATACAAAGAGTGATACAAATGAAAACAAGAAAGAATTTGTGGTCTTTGACAAGGAATCATAATCTATTCAACAAGTATGTGAATGTCAATTATATACTAATCATTGCTTAGGCACTGTGTGAGAACTGCTTGAGCACAGCTTGGTATCCAATGACAAGCAAACAAAATAATATCAGCAAAATGCTATTTTTAAAGATACAACACACTTCTGCTTTTTTATATAGAGTATATTTACCTCAAAGCCAAGTCTATCCTTTTCTTTCCAAAAACAAAAATGTGTTACTTTCTTATCCCAGAATTCATCGGGCTTCACTACACAAACAAGGGACACCTCAGCTGGAACAACATTCTATAAAATACAAAAAATAATAATTATAAATTAGACATGTAAAATGAATATTAACACCATAAATTACTAAATGTTCACGGTTAGGCTGAATAATTAAGAGACCTTTGGAAAAGAATTAAAATAATAAAGAAATGTTCCAAACTTCAAAACATACATGGCAATAAAGAAATACTTGGAAAGACAAGCTGATTCAGAAAAGACTTCAAATAAACAATGTAATAAAAACAGTACATGTGGGGGTGCCTAGATGGCTCAGTCTGTTAAGTGTCCGACTTTGGCTCAGGTCATAAGCTCATGGTTCATGAGTTCAAGCTCAGCATCAGGCTCTACTCTTGACAGTGCAGAGCCTACTTGGGATTCTCTCTCTCTCCCCCATTCTCTGCCACTCCCCCACAATCTCTCTCTCAAAGTAAACAAACTTTAAAAATAAATAAATAAATAAACACTGTACATATGAAATTACTTTTGTTTTACTGAATCTTTGTAATAGGTTATGTTCAGATTAAACTACAATATAATTTAAATTAAATAACTATCAAATTTTGTTTTTGTGTTCAAAAAATTTTGGGGGCATAACAAAATCATCTTGGAGAATTTCTTCAAATGATGTAAAATCAATTTTTTCACAAAATAAATTTTTTGCTGGCAATTATACAAAGAAGCCAAGATTCTACTTGATTATTAACTTGAAGAAGAGGATAAGCTAATCTTTGACAAATACAATTTCACATTTACTAGATATGGTTATTCATATTACCTTAAAAAGAATGGAAATTAACATTTACTGAGTCAATAAATATTCCATGTATATTTTATCAGCAAACCCATATAGTCTATCTTTAAAATAGATCTGAGGGCACCTGGGTAGCTCAGTCAGTTGAGCATTCACCTTTGGCTCAGGTCATGATCTCAAGGTTCATGAGTTCGAGCCCCATGTCAGGCTCTATGCTAACAGCTCGGAGCCTGGAGCCTGTTTCGGATTCTGTGTCTCCTCTCTTTCTGCCCCTCCCCTGCTCATACGCATGCACGAGTGCTCTCTCTCTCTCTCAATAAATAATACAATACATCTTAAATCTATCCATTTCTACCACCTGCATTGCTAACATTCCCAAACTAGTGAGCCTTTTAAAATATCCTCTTAACAGGCCTCCCTTCTTCATATTTTCTCATGCTCAGAGTAAAATTCAAACTCCTACCAAGGCCTAGAAAGCCCTCCAAGCTCAGGGCCCCAATGACCCTCAGACCTCACCTCATACCCCTCTCCCCATAGATCACTCCCCTACCACAGCCACACTAAGTTTCCTGCTGTTCCTGCCTCAAGCTTATGCCCTTGATGTTTCCTCAGTCAGGAATGTTTTTTGCCCCGTACACAGAAGAATGCTCCCTCTGTTTATTTAAGATTCTACTCAAATATTCCCTCTTCAGACAGACCTTCCCTGACGACCCTATCAAAAGTAGCACCATATGACTCGGTCTCCTTTTACCACTATATTTTTCTTCATAGCATTTATCACTATCTGATGTTACATTACTTAGTAATTTGCCTAATTACTTACTATCTGTAGTAATGTACTACTTTATGTACGATATCTAATATCTTACTATGTCAGTCCTATATCTCCAGCCTTTGATAGTGCCTGGTATATAGAAGACACTCCATAAATAACTATTAAATAAATGAATTCACATTAAATAAAATTGAGAGAATGAGATCTACTTGAATTTCACAGAAGAATAAACAGAGTTTCAAAGAACTAAAGTAACTTGTCCAATATGACAGAGTTGTTCAGTGATGGAGCTTAAAGAGAAACCAGATCTGACTCTAAAGTTCTATCACACCATTTCAAATGTTCTAGACCAGGAGTCAGTAAATTCTCTCTCAAGGTGTAGACAGTAAACATTTTAGGCTTTGCAGGCGATACAGTCTCTGTTGCAACTACTTCAATCCTGTCATTATAGTATGAAAGCAGCCATAAACCATATAAATGAATGGGCATAGTTGAGTTCCAACAAAACTTTATTTATGAATTCTAGGGGTCAAATACCATTCAAGACCATAAATGGCAAAACTGAATAACAATAATAAATTATGGTTATAATTAATTATTATTAAGGAGAAAATAGAAATCTTTCCATTTAAACATGTTATTGGGCACGTCACAAATCTAGTGCCCCCTGCAATTACCAGGCTATGAATTAGTTAAGTAAATTCAACAGTATCAAAGTTATCAGAGAGGCTGGGAAACTTAGGGTAGACTGAGGTTTATTTATATATTGACTTTTGGAAGACTATTATTTCAAAATCACTGAATATTAAAGTTGCGAGAAACAAGAGAAACCAAACTCATTTTAGAGAATATTAGTTACAAAGCCAACACTAAGCTCTGGGATCCCAAACAACTGGTACTCGTACCTTTTGAAATTAAAGCAATGAATGATTTTGTACGTAGAAACTGCTTGACCAGGAGTAAACAAAAGGCCATTGCAACTTCTGAAAATGTTAACTACTAATAAATCCAAAAGTTG
Organism: Panthera leo; assembly: GCF_018350215.1. Lineage (NCBI taxonomy): Eukaryota > Metazoa > Chordata > Mammalia > Carnivora > Felidae > Panthera > Panthera leo. The sequence goes on from NC_056686.1 coordinate 166,203,962, forward strand.
TTAAAATACCTATCGGAAAAGAAATCCCAAGAGGGGATTAAATCATCCATTGACTGTTCTTCAAAACTGCCAATGATCAAAGTCCAGTTCAAACAGCAAGCCCCAAACAGGTCATCTGTGACACAGGTGAATGACAGGATGAAAGGAAGAACAACACAAGGTCATAATTAATGGATTTCTCACCTAATAGTTATTTTAACAACTTTTACTGAGAAGAATTCATCTTCACGGGTGGGATATAAAAGTGCTCAGAACATATCTGACAGAAAAAGTTATGGAACATCAATCTGTGCTCCCGTAAAAACTGATCCTCTAGAGGCTATATCCTTTCCAACTCGAAGGAGTAATCCTAATGATGAAGGTTTAGGCCACACATTTGAAAACAAGGTGATGGGTACCTTATTTGGGAACCTCCTCCAATACATCCCACTGGTAAATATACACTTTGTAAAGGATAAAAACAAGATTTAGGGGTGGGACCATGTTAAGTTCTAACCGTGGCTCTTTCCCATGTTCACTGTATGAACCTGGCTAAGTTACTTAAAATCTTTGAGCCTCAGTTGACCTTTGGGGATAACAAAACCTGCCTCCCAAAGTTCTGAGGATAAAATTAAACGACATAATTTATATACAAAGCTTAGTACAGTCTTAACCATATGCTTAATCATATTAAGCACTAAAAGTATCCTCATCCCTCAAATCCCTTTTTCCTAATAGTCCCAAATAAAAAATAAAATACTAAGAATCATTCTCCATGGGGCACCTGGGTGACTCAGTCAGCTAAGCATCTGACTCTTGATTTCAGCTCAGGTCATGATCTCACAGTTCATGGGATTGAGCCCCATGTTGGCTGTGCTGACAGCACAGAGCCTGCTTGGGATCCTCTTTCCCTCTTTCTGCCCCTCCCTGTCTCTGCCTGCGTGCTTTCTCTCTCTCTCTCAATAAATAAATAAACATTAACAAACAAAAAAAAGGATCATTCTCCTTAGTTATCATCTGAAATTTTATATTACCTTCCTTTCCACAGAACCCCAAAGCAGCTACTAATTATTTCCCAATCCATTTAAAATTCTTGATCTTTCTTCCAATATCATTAATATTTACTTAACTGAATTTCACTATCCTATGTAACTGCCAACTTCTATTTTCCCCAAACTGACCTGCCATCAACTCTCTTCATTATATTTGCTTCATTTCTGAGCTATCATGAAGTGAGTGTCCCTGCCAGGAATGCCCTTTTCACTTTCTTTCATCTAAATTAGATCATCTCTTTTATTTAACTCATTTAACTTCTATATTCTCTTGAAGCCCTTCTACAGAAACCCAGATATGTGTAAGCAATCTGCCTTTCAATCACTCAAATGTCTTATTTTTCTATTTCAGATCACAACATCTTCAATACCCTTATAATAAAGCAACAAATATTTACTAGGTCCCTAGAACATGCGAAGGATCATGAAAACGTTCTGTGAGGAACACAGAAAAACACAGACTAGGCTCAGACCACGGACTTTGTAACTGCAGCTGTTTATTAAATGCTGGTTTGTGGGCTGCTAAAATCCCCAAGGACACAACTGTCAAGTACATTTCTTCTGGCTTAGAAATAAATAACAACACCATCATGAGTCCTGGTGCTTTTTGGAGGAAAAGGAACAAAAGGGAAAAGACTGCTCAGAACCACATGAGAAGCTTTTTCAGAACAGACTTACCCAAATCGTGCTCTCTACCTACAGGATCAGAATGGAGTAGACAGGGGATGATGCAGATACCACAGCCTGCAAAAGCTCCCAGTTAAGTCCGACAACATTACACTTTTAGACTCACTGGCCTACTTATTAAATTTCTTAAACATGACATACTATTTTTGATCATTTACAAACCTTTAGGACTGAAATTCATTTTACTAATCAAAGTCATACCTCTAAGAATTGAATTTTAAAAATCCAGTAGTGTCCATTTCAGAACTCAGTCACTGCCGAGAAGTCTGGGCACAGTCCAATAAATGAAATGCATTTCCATTATCACTTTATCTGTTGCTATAAAATAAAACCATTTCCTGATAGACAAAAATAAAATTACCTGTAGCATTAAGACTACTGTTTTCACCACATTCCACTGTGATTTTCTGCCATCCACAATCACGGTAAATCCTCTAGCCTTACACTTTTCACTGAAACAACAACAAAAAATTACAAAACATTAAAATGGCCTTCATATTTTGTTCTTTATAATCCTAAATAAAGTTTATAGCTTAATCATATATGGAGCAGCATTAATCTCACTTGATCTGGCTTACACTGTCATTAATAAAATGTTTAAGAGTATCCTTTCAGTTTTCTCAAACAATTTACTTTTTTCATTTCAGGAAATGTTGACAATCTACAAACTAATCTGGCAAGAAAATTACTCTCAAAGTACAGAATGTCAATGGCCTAAAAAAAGGAAGAAATCAAAGCAACATTCAAATAATCTCAAAAGCCTTTCAATTTCTTCATCTGTAAAATGGGATCACAGTGAAGTAGATAACTAGTGGCTGCCAAGTGCTTACAGACTTCTTACCTCTCCTTCCTGCCAGAAGTATAAGGTTAAAACAGGTAGAAAATAGTGTAAGCTATGACTAACCAATAGAAATGGATTCCCTGGTGTTCTTTTTAGGAAATTTAATGAGATGAGGTAGAATTTGGTCTACATAGTAATTCAAAGCCTGAATACTCCATGTATGAACATACCACCCACCTCTGCATTCTCACATATTTGACCAACAAAATAAATATCTTGAGTGTTGGAATGTGTTACTGCTATATATTATATTCAATTATTCAAGTATTAAACACTTCCCAAAAGCCTACCCTAGTAAAATGCAACAACTGTGTTGAAAAACTCCATCCTACAGACCAAACTACATAGATGCTTTATTATTATTATCTACTTATAAAATCAATTCAGTGCAAGGATCTCAACTGTCCTCCCTCCAATACAATAGAAGACATTTAGTTTTACTTAGCAGGGCAAGGATTTGGTAGTGAAACCTCTCCACACTCAAAGTTCTATCAGTTACATACATTACAGAAAAGGTAATTAGCAACCCTTTCCTAAAATATAAATCCAACAATCCAGGGTATTTTACTAATCCTGCCTTACTTCCTCCAACTATTCACATTAGCCTCAAGATGGTTCTTGGAAAAGTGAGGTCTAATTCCACTGAGAAACAATAAAGTTTTAAGAATGGGGATGGTATTATTAAAGGTTTCTAAGATCCCCTGTAGGCAGGGATAGAAGCTGAGTTTCCAAAGGAAACAGAGAACTACTCAAAAGATGAGGCAAATTGAAAAAATGTCCATACAAAAAATCTGCACACAAACGTTCACAGCAGCATAATTCCTAACAGCCAAAAGCAGAAACAACTCAAATGTCCATCAATGATGAACAGGAAAACAAAATGTGGTGATCTGTACAATGCAATATTGTTCAATGTAAAAAGGAATGAAGTACTGGTACATACTACGACATAGATTAACCTTGAAAACATTATGCTAAGTGAAAGAAGCCAGACACAAAAGCCCACATATTGTATGATTCCATTTACATGAAACTTCCAGAATAAACAAATCCACAGAGACAGAAAGCAGATTAAGAGCTGCCAAGGGCTAGGAGGAGAAGAGACTGGGGAGTGAATTCTAATGGGTACAACATTTTGTGGGGGGAGGGGGCAAATAATAAGAGTGCATGATGGATACACAACCTTGTCAATATACTGAAAACCACTAAACTGTACAGTTAAAAAGGTGATGTTTAAGGTATGTAAATTATATCTCAATTAAAACAATGGTTAAGTACTCTGTTTTTGGATTTTGCATTTTAAAACAAAGGATTCATTAGGTATTCTTTGGGAGAAAAAATGTGAGATAATACAATGATCACTTTGGATTAGAAAGAGCATATAAAGACTTGCTTGGGGAAGCAAATCTGATACTTAACTGCTAGTTGAAGGATCAGGTAAGGAAGAAATTCCTGGAGTTTCCCAACAACAAGACATCTAGGAAGATCACTTTAACTTAGGTAGGATACAAGACCAAGAGAGGTCAACCTAGGTCAGGTAGCTGGCTGTTGAGTAGTCTTCAGAGAAGTAAAACCAACTGAGGGTCTCTGCCAATGCATTGTAGAAATTTGCAGGAGCAGGAGATAAGACACACAGAGCTGTTCAGTGGAAGGCCTCCCCTCACCGGTACTAGAGACAAGATCAGTGTGCCATCCCCATAATTTGGTACTTTCTTTTCAACTGGCATCTGCATCTCGGAGATACAGGTTACACAACCATTTTGTTAAAGAAGTTTTATGTGAATAATACATTTATATTTCAAAGCACACTCTAAATTAATCTGTATGTTAAGACAAAGAAAGTAAGGAAGCTTGAAAATACCATCTGCAGTAATCTTAAGGGCGTAAAAGTGCTCTAAATTTATCTTTTGGGGTAGTTAAAAAAACACCCTTAATCATAATTTTCTCACATTTTACTAAGATAATGAAAATACAATTGAAGGATACTATTTGAAAATTGCAAGACCAGTGATCTCTCAACTATGGGAATGGATTGTGGGTTTTTGTTTTGTTTTTACATTCCTACAAGTGGAGAGATAGTTTCAACTCTTTTCTAATATCTTAAGTTTAGAAGCATGTTCTGTCCTCTATAAAGGGTATGTTAGAGTAGCTGCAGTGCTAATATTAATAAATTTCTATACCTTTAATATGTTTATAATTACATCTAAAGAACAATAAAAACAATCTATTAAGACTGTCTCGTTGGTCCTCCACCATTTGAGCCTTTCAAGGTGAGGTAGCTACATTAAAACAACTATTAAAAGAGGAGAGGCTCCTTAAGAAGCTCACTCACTTTGACTAGAAACAGACTGGGGATTTCTGGGGTTCAGTACACTGTAGCTCTTCACTAATTTCTTTAATTAAAACTCTTCCACTTACAGAGCTCTGTTTATACTTAAATAATCGCAACTAATTTCACTTATGCTTTTATTATAACTTCTTATTTACAATTTATCCTTAGATAACATGCTTCCAGAAAGCAAGGATATTATCTGACTGATATCCTGGCAGCTTTAGCACAGTGCTTTAAATATAGATACCCTTGGGGCGCCTGGGTGGCTCAGTCAGTTAAGCGTCCGACTTCAGCTCAGGTCACGATCTCACGGTCCGTGAGTTCGAGCCCCGCGTCGGGCTCTGGGCTGATGGCTCAGAACCTGGAGCCTGCTTCCAATTCTGTGTCTCCCTCTCTCTCTGCCCCTCCCCCATTCATGCTCTGTCTCTCTCTGTCTCAAAAATAAATAAACGTTAAAAAAAAAATTAAAAAAAAAATAAATATAGATACCCTTTAAAAATATTAGAGGGTGTACATTGTATCACTCCCCAGTCAGAAAGCAACAGTGGCTTTCCTTCTCCTTCAGAACGGAGGCCCTTACCATGGTTTACAAGGTCCTCTCTATGATCTGTTTCTAGCCTCTCTGACCACTGTTCCAGAACTCTGTCCCTCTCTCAAACTGCTCCCACCACATTACCTCCTTGCTGATTCCACAAGCCTGCTTTCACCTCAGGGCGTCTGCACTAACTGCTCTTTCATAAATGCTCTTTCCTAAATGCTCTTCCATAAGATATCTGTGCTACTTGCCCCTCACTTCCATCAGCTCTGGTAAAATATTATCTTATCATTTTGTGAAATAGTACCACACACACCATCCTTAACTCTTTCCATGTTTTGTCTTCATAGCATTCATAAACATCCAACAAACTGGGTGCTTATTGGTAACATTCATTTGATCATTAGCTATAAGGCCCATAAGGGGAGGGACTGGGTCTCCTCTCTTCACCCATTTCCTCAGCACCTAGAACAATGAGGAGTTCATTGCAGGGTCTCACATATTTACTGAGTGACTAGAGACTTGTGGTATTAACAACTGTATAATTTTTTGGCAACTCATTAAAGCTCTGCATTCTGGTGTTTATTCTGTAACATAAATGAGTTTTTCTACAATTTTGAAGAATTGACTTAAGACCCAAGTTTGAATGAAAAAAATAAAATAAAACTAAAGAAAATGGAAAGATGACTTCTATAGGTATTGAATCACTACAGAATCAATAGTAATCTGATCAAGATTAATCTGGGCAAGTACTTGGCAGCATTTCTATAAAGAAGATTTAAGAGTGGGGAGATGATTCTTAAGGTAACTTTCCAATCCTGATGATGTACTATGATTCTATATTGGGATGATCAACAAGTTCCTAAACTTTAAGCTAGAAAATAATGATTTTAAATACAGGTATACCTCATTTTATTGTACTCTGCTTTACTGCACTTCACAGGCCCTGCATTTTTTACAAACTGAAGGTTTGTGTGGCAACCCTGGTCCAGCAACTCTATAGGCACCACTTGCTCACTTAATGTCTCTGTGTCCTACTTTAGTAATTCTCACAGTATTTTTTTTATGTTTATTTACTTATTTTTGAGAGAAAGATTGTAAGCAGGGGAGGGGCAGAAAGAGAGAGAGACAGAGACAGAGACAGAGACAGAGAGAGAGAGAGAGAGAGAGAGAATCCAAAGCAGGTTCTGCACTGCCAGTGTTGAGCCCAGTGTGGGGCTCAATCTCATGAACCATGAGATCATGACCTGACCCAAGATCAAGAGTCGGACACTTAACTGACTGAGCCACCCAGGCACCCCAATTCTCGCAATATTTCAAACTCCAAATTATATATATTTGTTACGGTGATCTGTGATCTTTAATGTTCCTACCATAGTTGTTTTGGGGTGCCACAAACCACACCCCTATAAGATAGAGAACTGAATACGTGTTGTGTGTGTTCTGACTGCTCTACCAACAGATGTTCCTCTGTCTCCCTCTCTCCTCGGGCCTCCCTAGTTGCTGAGACACAGTAATATTGAAATTAGGCCAATTAACAACTGCTCAGTAGCCTCTAAGTGTTCAAATGATTTTGTTCTTTGAATCGAAAGCTAAAAATGATTAAGCTTGGTGAGAAAGGCATGAAGAAAACCAACAAAGGCGAAAAGCTAGGTCTCTTTCACCAGTCAGCCAAGTTGTGAATGTAAAGGAAAAATTTACTGGAGGAAATTAAAAGTGCTACTCCTGTGAACAAATGAACTATAAGAAAGCAAAACATTCTTTGGAGAAAGTTTCAGTGGTCTGATTAATCTTCTGATTAAACCAGCCACGACATTCCCTTAAACCAAAGCCCAATCCAGACAGTACTATGGAGGCTGAGAGAGGTGAGGAAGCCGTAGGACAAAAGTCTGAAATTAGCGGAGTTTGATCTGTGAGGTTTAAGAAAGGAAGCCACCTTTAGAATGTAAAATTGCAAGGTAAAGCAGCAAGTGCTGATATAGAACCTGCAGCAAGTTCTCCAGAAGATCTAGCTAGGATCATTAATGAAGGTGGTTTACTCTACAGCAGATTTTCAATGTAGACAGAACAGTCTTCTATTAGAACAGCATCTTTAGGAGATGCCATCTAAGACTTACACAGCTAGAGAGGAGAACTTTACAGCTGACTGTCAAAGGACAGGCTGTCTTGTCAGGGCTGACACAGCTGATGACTAAGTTGAAGCCAATACTCATTTACCATTCTGAAAGGCCTAGGGTCCCTAAGAATTATGCAGATCTACTCTGCCTGTACTGTGTAAATGAAATAACAAACCCTGGATGAAAACACATCTGTTCACAACATGGTATACTGAATGGGCTTAAGCCCACTGTAGAAACCTACTGCTCAGAAAAACTGATACCTTTTAAACTATTACTGTTTATTGACACTGCACCTGTTCACCCAAGAGCTCTGATGGAGGTGTACAATGAGATTAATGTTATTATTTTCATGCCTGCTAACACAATATTCACTCTGCAGCCCACGGACCAAGGAGTAATTCTGACAAGGAGTAATTCTGACTTTCAAGTCTTATTATTTGAATATTTCAAAAATCTATAACTGCCAGAGACAGTGATTCTTCTGATGGATCTGGGCAAGTAAATTTAAAACCTTCTGGAAAGGATTTGTCATTCTAGATGACATTAAAAACATTCTTGACTCATGGGAAGAGGTCAAAATATCGACAATAACAGAAGTTTGGAAGAAGGTAATTCCAACTCTCATGGATGATTTCGAGGCTTCAAAACTTGATTGAAGAAATAACTGCAGATGTGGCTTTCCTGTAATATTGGCTTCATTGCAGTGATCTAGAGCTGAACACGCAATTATCTCCAGGATATGCCTGTATATACTGAATATACTGTTGAAAGGAAATGTGAAAGCAAATTAAAAAGTCTTTCAAATGTCTTTTATAAGACCATATTCACCAAGGCTATTTCATATGTCAATCATCAGCTGTGATAGATCCAGGTTAAATGTGAATAAATACTAAAAGTTACCAATAAATATGGCACTGTGACGATAGCAGAGGTGGCTGCAGAGCAGTAATCAGGAACACAAACTAGTGGTCAAAATGCCAGGTTCAAATTCCCCTTGGTTTACCACATGCTCTTGGTCAAGACACCTAAATTGCCTACTCTTTCTATGTCTCAGAACCCTCATACATAAGATGGGGATAATGATGACTGAACTCATCCCATAAGTTTGTTAAAAGAATTAAATGACTAAAAAAAAAAAAAAAAAAAAAAAAAAAGTTGGAAAAAAAGAAAAAAAAAGAATTAAATGACTTAACGGTATCTATTATTTCCTGAAATCTAAGATATCCTTTTCACATATGCTTCCCAATCATAATCCACAAGCAAATCCTCAGGTCAGGTCCATTCCGAATTTAAAGTCCTACAAAGGAAAGAAATACCAGCCTAGACAAACTTCTGTCCATCAAAATAGTTTCTAATGAGCTGGCAACTTCAGTATGTTTGAATTTTCCAACAAAATATAAGATGTTCTGAGAATGGTCAGTTACTAGGTTTAGTCAGCCCACATTTGAGTACACAGAGCTCTGAGAAACTGAAGCAGTAAAATAAAATAGAAGGTAGAAACCCATATCCATAAGCCACACTGACCACCGACTAAGAGTAAGGTACTACACTGGGCTATGAAAAATACAAATTATAAGATACAGTTTCTCCCCTCAAGGAGCTCAGAATCATTTAGAAAGATGAAAGAATAAGGAGTATTTCAGTTAGTGTCTACTATACAGTCAAGACATTATATTATTTGTTACTAAGGAAACAATATACGCTTTTGAAATTAAAAAAATCAAGACAAATAATAAATGTAAAAATAAATAAAAAATCAAGAATCATCATTAAACACATTATGGTTAAATTCCTGAAGAGTCAGAAACGGTTAGTGCTATAAATCTGGATAACAGCAGAATCTGGGAAGGATCTACTTAAAGGAGCTAATAAGATTTAATGTGAAGGACAGACACTGAGCATAAAGAATATGAGCAAAGGCACTATGTTAAGTTGAGAAAGTTTCTTAATTTCTCCGCCCTCATTTTTTCATCTATAAAATAGAAATAATACTATCTACTTTACCATTATTTTGAAAACTGAGTTAGTAAAAGTACTAAAACTAAGTGCCTTACATAACAAGTGCTCAAGAAATATTAACTGAAAAGGTGAGTCTAATCATACAAGGTCGTGGCAGAGAAGACTGAAAGACTGCCCTTGAGAACAAAGACCTAAGTCTTTCCTGCCTTCGCAATGCACCATGTACAATGTCTGCACTGGCATCAGCAAAATAAATGGCTACTGAATTGAATTCACTGTGCAGAAAAAAAGAGGTCATGGAAAACTGAGAAGGATGATACAACTGTTGTTTTAGCGAAATCAATCTTGGTTTTGCCTGCAAAGTGGGAAGAGAATGGGGTTATTATACTAGTCCAGCTTGACAATTTAGCCATCCCTTGATGTGAACTTAAGCATATAAAAAGGGAACAGAAAGGACAGAAAAATAAAAACTACATGGCAAAGAAAGGAAATACTAGCTTAGCAGTTACATTTTAAAATGGCACATTATAAATTTTCAATACATAGGTGTTTCTTATATTAAAAACAAAAACACTCATCAAGAGCATAAAGCATGTTCAAAACCCTCAACCATCATGCTTTGAAATAACTCTAAGGACAATGCAATTATACCTCCATCTAGTAAAAGTACATTCGTTAAAGAGGAAAATGGAAGGCACTGGCTCAAAATTTCTTGGGAGTGAGTCCCATTTAAAAAAAAAAAAAAAAAAAAAAAAAAAAGAGGAAAGCCATCTCAGTCACACTCTCAGACTATACTGAGTCTTCTCAAGTCTAAGAAAACATATCAACGATGAACTAAGATATTCCAATTATCTTCTAATTGCTCTGCAGAGTCCTAAAAGCTCCAAGAAGTCTCCTTAAAAGTGAGGGGGTTGGGGCGCCTGGGTGGCGCAGTCGGTTAAGCGTCCGACTTCAGCCAGGTCACGATCTCGCGGTCCGTGAGTTCGAGCCCCGCGTCAGGCTCTGGGCTGATGGCTCGGAGCCTGGAGCCTGTTTCCGATTCTGTGTCTCCCTCTCTCTCTGCCCCTCCCCCGTTCATGCTCTGTCTCTCTCTGTCCCAAAAATAAAAAATGTTGAAAAAAAAATTTAAAAAAAAAAATAAAATGCTTAAAAAAAAAAAAAAAAAAAAGTGGGGGGGGGGGGCGCCTGGGTGGCTCAGTCAGTTGAGTGTCCGACTTCGGCTCAGGTCATGATCTCACGGTCCGTGAGTTCTAGCCCCGCGTTGGGCTCTGTGCTGACCGCTCAGAGCCTGGAGCCTGTTTCAGATTCTGTGTCTCCCTCTTTCTCTGACCCTCCCCTGTTCATGCTCTCTCTCTCTGTCTCAAAAATAAATAAAATGTTAAAAAAAAAAAAAATTAAAAAAAAAAAAAGTGAGGGAGGGGGCCCTGCAGCGGGAGTGAAGTCTGAGAAGAGAAAATAAGAATGGGCAGAAATAGCTGTGGACCTCCACTTCTATCTGTTTTATAAATTCTGCTTCTGGCTAAGATTTTCTTTGAAGAAAAATGTCCATAGATTTTTTTTTTTTAATTCTGAACATATAGGATACATAACCTACAGAATACTAGTAGTTATACAGTCCAGAAAGGAGTAGCATAATGTATTCCAAGTACTGAAAGGAAAATAACCTACAACCAAGAATACCCTACCTACCAAGATTATCATTAAGAATTGAAAAATAAAGGGTTTCCCAGATAAACAAAAGTTAAAGGAGGTCATCACGCCAAAACAGTTTTACAAGAAATGCTAAAGAGAATTCTTTAAGTGAAAACCATAGCCCATAACTAGAAGAAAATTATGAAAACAAAAAAGTTCACAAATAAAAGCAAGCATATAGTAAAGGTAGATTAACGACTTGTATCTTTTAAATTTTTTTAATGTTTACTTATTTTTGAGACAGAGAGAGAGAGAGAGAGAGAGAGACACAATAGCACAAGCAAGGGGCAGAGAGAGGGGGACAGAGAATTGAAAGGGGCTCTGTGCTGACAGCAGAGAGTCTGATGCGGGGCTCCAACTCATGAACCACAAGATCATGACCTCAGCTGAACGTAATGTTCAACCAAATGAGCCAGGTGCCCCAGATTAATGACTTATAAAGCCGGTACAGAAGTTAAAACACAAATTATAGTAAAACATATCCACAAAAATGCCAAGGGATACACAAACAGATGTAAAATATGACACACACAACATGTGGGGGTGGGCAATAAAAATTTAGTGCTTTTAGAATGTGTTCCAACTTAAGCAATTATCAACTTATCACAGACTGCTATACATACAGGATGTTACATATAAACCCAATGGTAACCACAAATCTAAACCCAATAATAGCTACACAGCAAAACAGAGAAAGGATTCCAAGCATAACATAAAGAAAACCATCAAATCACAAGAGAGCAAGTGAAGAAAATTAACGGAAGAATTACAAAAACAATCAGAAAACAATTAACCAAATGGCAATAAGTACATACCCATCAATAATTACTCTAACTGTAACCAGACCAAATGCTGCAAACAAAAGATATAGGGTGACTAGATAAAAAAAAAAAAAAAAAAAAAAAATGCTGCCTTACAAGAGACTCACTTCTGATCTAGTCACATACAGACTGAAAGTGAAGGAATGAAAAAATATATTTCATGCAGAAGAAAGGGGAAAAAAATAGCTGGGTTAGCAATACTTCTATCAGACAAAATAGACTTTAAGAGAAAGACTGCAGCAGAGCACATGGGTGGCTCAGTCAGTCAACCATCCAACTCTTAATTTTGGCTCAGGTCATGATCTCACGGTTCATGGGTTTGAGCTCCATGTCCAGCTCTGCATTGACAATCCTGAGCCTGCTTAGGATTCTCTCTCCCCCTCACTCTGCCCCACCCCTGCCTGCTAAGTAAATAAACATTAAAAATAGATAAATGAATAAAATGAGAGACAAATAAGGACATTACATAATGACAAAAGGATCCATCTGACAAGAGAATGTAACAACTATAAATATCAGACACCCAACACAGGAGCACCTAAATACATACAGCAAATTTTAACAGACATAAAGGGAGAAACCGATAGTGATACAATAGTAAAGGACTTTAACGCCCCACTTAGATCAGTGGATAGATGATACAAACAGAATATCAACAAGAAAACAATGGCTTTGAATGACACATTGGACCTAACAAATATATACAGTACATTCCATCCAAAAACAACAGAATACACATTCTTTTCAAATGCACGTGGAACATTTTCCAGGATAGATCACATGTTAGGTAACAAAACAAGTCTCAATAAATTAAGGAATAGGAAGACTGAAATCAAACCAAGCATCTTATCCTACCACAACAGTAGGAAACTAGTAATCAATTACAAGGAAAAAAAAAAAAACAAACTAGAAAAAATACAAACACATGGAAGCTAAACATGCTACTAAACAACCAATGGGTCAATGAAGAAATCAGAGAAAATAAAAAAATACATAAAGACAAAACTGAAAACACAACAGTACAAAATCTTTGGGATATAGCAAAAGCAGTTCTAAGAAGGAAGTTTATAGTGATATAAACCTATCTTAAGAAACATAAAAAATCTCAAATAAACAAACTAATCTTGCACCTAAAGGAATTAGAAAAAAGAACAGGGGCGCCTGGGTGGCTCAGTCAGTTAAGTGTCCAACTGTTGATTTCAGCTTTGGTCACGATCTCACAGTTTGTGGGACTGAGCTCCTTTCACGCTGTCAGCGCCCAGCCTGCTTGGATTCTCTCTCTCCTGGTCTTTCTGACTCTCCTCTGCTCCTGGGTGTGCTAACTCTCTCTCTAAATAAACAAACTTAAAAAAAAAAAAGTTAGAAGGAAAGAAATGATAAAGATGAGAATGGAAACAAATGAAACAGAGACTTAAAAAAAAATTAGAAAAAGTCAATGAAACTAAGAACTGATTCTTTGAAAAGATAAACCAAATTGATAAACCTTCAGCAAGACGCATCAACAAAAAAAGAGAGCTCATAAAATCAGAAATGACAAAGGAGGAGAAATAACAACTGACACCACAGAAAAACAAAGGGTTGTTGAGAATGCTATAAAAAATTGTATGCCGACAAATTAAACCACCTAGATGAAATGGATTAACTTCCAGAAACAATCTTCTAAGACTGAATCAGGAAGGAATAGAAAATGTGAGCAAACCAATTACTAGTAACAAAACTGAACTGGCAATCAAAAAACTCCCAACAAACAAAAGTCCAGGACAAGATGGCTTCACAGATAAATTCTACCAAACATTTAAAAAATAGTTAATAACCTATTCTTATCAAACTATTCCAAAATATAGAAGAGGAAGGAAAACTTCCAAATTCACTATATGAGGTCAATGTTACCCTGCTACTAAAACTAGACAAAGATAATACAGAAAAAGAAAAACACAAGACAATATATTCGATGAAGATGGATGCAAAAATCATCAACAAATTTTAGCAAAGCACATTTAATAACACATTAAAAGGATGATTCATCACAATCAAGTGAAATTTATTCCAGGGATGCAAGAACTGATACTCGCTAATCAATCAATGTGATACACATTAACAAGAGAAAAGATAAAAACCACATAATTATGTCAATAGATGCAGAAAAAGCATCTGACAAAACACAACATCTGTTCATGATAAACACTCTCAACAAAGTGGGTTTAGAGGGAACACACCTCAACATAATAAAGGCCATATGTGAAAAAAACCCACAGCTAACATCATACACAATGGTGAAAAAACTGAAAGTGTTTCCTCTAAGATGAAGAACAAGGATGTCCACTCTCACCACTTTTATTCAACACAGTACTAGAAGCCCTAATTTCAGCAGATAAAAAAAATTTTTTAAAGGCACCCAAATTGGTAAGGAAGAAGTAAAACTGTCATTATCTTAAGATGACATGGTACTATATACAGAAAACCCTAAAGATGCCACCAAAAATCTATTAGAATGAAATCTGTAATATTGTAGGATACAAAAATATACAGAATTCTGTTGCATCTCTAACATTAATAATGGAGCAGAAAGAGAAATTAAGAAAACAATCTCATTTACAACTGCACCAAAAAGAATGAAACACCAGAACAACTTTAACCAAGCAGATGAAAGATCTGTACTTTGAAAACTGTAAGAGACTGATGAAACAAACTGAAGGCAACACAGACAAATGGGAAGATACCATGCTTATGGCTTGGAAGAATTAATATTGTTAAAATGTCCATACTACCCAAAGCAATCTACTGATTCAACACAATCCTTATTAAAATTTTTCACAGAACTAAAACAAATAATCTTAAAGTTTGTATGAAACCACAAAAGACCTTGAATAGCCAAGGCAATCTTGAGAAAGAACAACAAAGCTGGAGGTATCACAATCCCAGATTTCTCACACCAGTAAGAATGGCTAGTATCAAAATGAGAAAAAATAACAAGTGTTGACAAAGATGTGGAGAAGAGAACCCTTATGCTCTTAGGGTAAGAAGATAAATTGGTACAACCAGTATGGAAAACAGTATAGAGGTTCCTCAAAAACTTAAAAATAGAAATACCATACAGTCTTATAATTCGACTACAGGGCACTTACCCAAAGAAAACAAAAACACTAATCTGAAAAGAGATATGGAATCCTATGTTTATTGAAGAATTATTTACAACAGCCAAGATATGAAAACAACTCAAGTGTCCAATGACAGATGAATAAAGAGGATGTGGTGTGTGTGTGTGTGTGTGTGTGTGTGTGTGTGTATACATACAACAAAATATTACTCAGCCATAAAGAACGAAATCTTGCCATTTACAACAACATGGAAGGACCAACAGTTATTATGCTAAGTAAAATAAACAAAGAAGGGACGCTTGGGCAGCTTAGTCGGTTAAGCATCCGACTTCAGCTCAGATCTCAGTTCATGAGTTCAAGCCCCACATCGGGCTCACCGCTATCAGCGCAGAGCCTGCTTCAGATCCCCTCTCTCTCCCTCCCTCCCTTTCTCTCTCTCCCTCTGCCCCTCCCCCCTCCTTCTCTCACAAAAATAAATAAACATTAAAAAAAAAGAATTTTAGGGGCACTTGGGTGGCTCAGTTAAGCGTCCAACTTTGGTTTAGGTCATGATCACACGGTTCATGGGTTTGAGCCCCACATCAGGCTCTGCGCTGACAGTTCAGAGTCTGGAACCTGCTTCGTATTCCGTGTCTCCCTCTCTCTTTGCCCCTCCCCCGCTCATGCTCTGTCTCTCTCGCTCTCAAAAATAAACATACATTAAAAAATAAATTTAAAAAAAGAATTTCAGGGCATCTGGATGGCTCAGTCGGTTGAGCGTCCAACCTCAGCCCAGGTCATGATCTCACAGTTCGTAAGCTTGAGCCCCACATCAGGCTCTCCGCTGTTAGTGCAGAGCCTACTTTGGATCCTCTCTTCCCCTTCTCTCTGCACCTCCCCCACTCACACACACTCTCTCTCTCTCAAAAATAAAACATTAAAAAATAATAATACACAAGCCCCCTTTGCAAAATGAAAATGCCTGGCCCCTTTATAAAAAAAAATCAAAGAAAAATATGATATGATTAACTTATATATAGAAAAACAAAAACAACAACAACAAAACAGACTATTAAATACAGAGAGCAAACTGATGATTGCCAGAAAGGAGGTAAGTGTGGTGGGATGAGCAAAATAGGCGAAGGGGATTAAGAGGTACAAACTTCCAGTTATAAAATAAGTCACAGAAATGAAAACTGCAGCATAAGGAATAGTATTGTAATAACAATGTTTGGTGACCAACTTTATCATAGTGAGCACTGAGCATAGAATTTTCAAATCATGATGTTATAAACCTGAAACCAATATAACATTGTATGTCAATTACAGTTAAGAATTAAAAAAAAATACTGGCAGTTATAAAACTAATTATGGGATTCAAATAATGATTTCAACATTTTAAAAAATTATAGAACTATACACAGCTGTTCTATTTCCCTTCATGTTTTTTAGGTCATTTCTATGACTGTTGCTAAGTGTGGTTCGTTCCTTCAATATGCATATAATGAACACATGAAGTCTTCAAATCACTTTACTGGCATTGTGGATATGGAGATAAATAAAACAGGGTTCTGCATTCAAGGACCTCATAATCTTTTTTTTTTTTTTTTGTCTTTTTGAAGTAAGCTCCACACCCAGCATGGGGCTCAAACTCACGACTCTGAGATCAAGAGTAGCATGCTCTGCCCTTCCACCCAGGGCAGCATGGCGTGGCTCAGTTCGGCACCAGCCTGACTTCCCTTTGGCCCAGTGAAGCCCTGGGAATGCCCAGTGCTGGTGCAGCGGCCCCAGCCCTGGAAGCGCCGGGGAGGGAGCTGGTGGCGGGCCCAGAGAAGCCAGGAGGGGCTGAGCGGCCCATGGTGGGCAAGGAGCCAGGCAGCAGAGCGGCCATATCCATCATGATCAAAGATTTTGAGACGTTTCTCTGTGTAGTTCGGGTGGTGAAGAAATGGCTGACAGTATCAAAACCTTTCTCCAGGACCTTGCCACGAGAATCAAAGGCTCATTCTGGGGAATCTGAACCATCTCAAAGCTAGATGCTTGGACTCAACAAAGAGAGAGGAGCTGTGTTGAAGAAGGGCAAGCAGTGTCGTGGCGCAGAGGAGAGCCCAAAGTATTGAAAGGAAGCAAGAGAGTGAGCCGTGTATCATCAGAATTTTCCAGTGCTGCACTTGGAATGGTGGAGTATTCTGGTTAAGTCTCCTCTTGTTTTATCAAGTGTTTATTCCTGTGCTACATTCAGTAACAGCCCAAGTTACTGGTGATCCATCACTACATGGAGATGTTTGGCTGTGGCTAGAATTCTTCCTTACGTCCATGTTTGTGCTTAGCAATGTTGTCAGTGCCATTTGGTTTAAAGACACAACTGATCTAGCATGATCCTGTATCAGGGAGGGAGCCTCACCCATTCCCTAGTGTCAGCAAAATTATTGCTGACATGCTCTTCAACCTTTTGCTGCAGGCTCCTTTCCTGATCCAGGGGATGATTGTGAGTCCCCTTCCCATCTACCTTGTTGGTCTGCAGGTTAGTCTTCTGCATATGTCCCTCCTCTACTCTCTATACTGCTTTGAGTATCATTGGTTCAGTAAGGAATTGAAATCCACCACTGGCTGTCAAACACAGAAAGGAACTGGCTGTACTACTTTGGATTTGGTTTGCCACTGGCTTTCCTCACAACAGTGCCATCCTCATGTATTATTAGCCTCTTCTCCATTCTCTTTCCTCTGTTCATAATCAGCACCAATGAAGCAAAGAACCCTGGCAAAGCATACCTTCTCAAGTTGTGCTTCTTCTCTTGGTGGTTTTCTTAAGGAACGGACTTTTCCACAAGACAGACTACCTGTAGTCTTCCCTGAGTAGCTCAACCTCTGCTGAGAAATTCCCTTCACTACATCTGTCTCCTGCCAAACTGAAGACCCCTGCAGGCCACTGAGTCACCTGCCATCCAGAGGAGGGAGACGGGTGGGACTGGAAGGAGGCTGTAGGAGCTCTTTTCCTTATCAACTCCTCCACCAGGGAAGGCAGGTCCCGTTCTGCCAAGGACCCTCTGCATGTTCCCTTCTCTCTGAGGAACTGGGATTTCTGTCTCTAGTGTGTATAAGGCAGAATCTTCCTGACACCAGTATATGGATTTTTAACACCAGTGAGTCTGAATGGACCACAGGTTTTTCTGCAGCTCTTCTCTAGCACTTGCCAGCCCCTGTGCCTGGACTGATTTGAATACTTTCTTTCTCCCTATGCCATTTACCCTCCCAACTCCCCTGCCTGCCTCCCACCACCCTCGGATGAATGGATTTTGTAATTCTAGCTGTTGTATTTTGTGGGACTGTTACTTTCGGTCGTTTTTCTGTGAAGCACATATATTGGATGTGAGAAGTAAAGAAGCATCTCATTTGCTCCTGGTCACTTGCTTTATAGCCATCTCGGTCTTATTTCTTGTAACTCATGTCAGATCTTGGTCTCTCTTGCTCCACTGAAAAAAACAAGCCTGAAGAGATAGGACAGGAAAAAGACCTCACCGTCAGATCTGGTGGGCTTTGAGGAGTGATTTTTTCTTGCCCTTGAAGGGGAAAAAGCTTTTTTTATCCAGTGGTACATTTAAAGTTCCCCAGTGGTAGGGATGTACCAGTTTTGGACAAGTGCCACTACAACACCGAATACTCAGAGAACCTACACTTTTTTTTTTTTTTTTTTTTTTTTTTTTTAACTCCGGAGGTCTGAAGTGTACTGCTGGCCACTGCCGGGTCTGTCTGGCATTTCAAAGGAATACTGGATGCTACAAATAGGAACTGAAGGTATAAACTTATGAAACCCATTAAGCCTATGATTGGGTGTTTTCCTGTCATTTTAAAGAGACTAAATATGGAGGAGGGAGCAGATGTCAAAACAATTGTCCAATTTTAAAATGTCACAATGAAACGTGAGCTGGTCCCACCCGCCCCCCGAAAAAAAAACACTCGGATGCTCTACCAACTGAGCCAGCCAGGTTCCCCAAAGACCTCACAATCTAAAAACAGACTGTAATTTGACTATACTGTAACACCAGCAGAAGTGAATAGGAAAAACTTTCTAAAGGGTCTCCTTAGAAAATTAATAATGAGAAAACAAGGTTAAGAAATGTGTTTTGCCATTTGTCATGTGATTTTAAAAAGCATGTAGTCTAGGGGTGCCTGGGTGGCTCAGTCGGTTAAGCGTCCGACTTCAGCTCAGGTCACGATCTCACAGTTTGTGAGTTCGAGCCCTGAGTCGAGCTCTGTGCTGACAGCTCGGAGCCTAGAGCCTGCTTCAAATTCTGTGTCTCCCTCTCTCTACCCCTCCCTCCTGCAAAATAAACATTAAAAAAAAAAAAAGCAGGCAGTCTCATTATCTTATAATCACATTTCACGTAATAGTATTGAAACAAATTTCATTCTCTGTACTGAATGTGAATATGCTTCTGATCTTAAATTTTGAATTATGTAATAAAATGAGATTGACAAACTATTTGTGAGATTTTTGGTTAGTGCTAGTCTCAGTATTTACTTCTTTAATGAAAACATTTGTAGATTAATTTCTATTTCTTGTCTTTAATTCCATAAAGGAATCTCTTAATTATAGACTCACATAAGTTTCTGATCATGCTGTTTATGTCTAAAATATACAGCAATAGCTAAGAAAACAAAAGATAAACTTGATTTACCTCTCCTAAAATTCAACACTCAGGCTGGCCCAAACCTTTATTATTCTGTACTAAAACCTATGATTGACCTTTTACAGAAAATGGGGCAGTAATGGTTAGGTTTGAACTCCACGTAGAACTGACATGAGTTACTTGGACATAAACTTAGTATTTGATTTACACCCTCTAATTGAGGATCTGAAACAAAAACAGGCTTAGGGGAAATCCATGTGAAAAAGAATCAGGAAATGCTTCCATTCTCAGTTGTGCTGGGTTACCTGTTTAAAACAGGAACATATCCAAAAAGAATGAAATCTTGCCATTTACAACTATGTGGATGGAACTAGAGGGTATTATGCTAAGTGAAATTAGTCAGAGAAAGACAAATATAGGACTTCACTCATATGAGGAATTTAAGATACAAAACAGATGAACGTAAGGGAAGGGAAGCAAAATAATATAAAAACAAGGAGGGGGACAAGACATAAGAAACTCTTAAATACAGAGAACAAACTGAAGGTTGCTGGAGGGGTTTTGGGTGGGGAGATGGGCTAAATAGGCAAGAGGCATTAAGAAGGACACTTGTTGGGATAAGCACTGGGTGTTATATAAAGGGGATGAATCACTGGATTCTACTCCTGAAATCATTATTGCACTATATGCCAACTTGGATGTAAATTTTATAAAATAAATAAAAATAAAAATAAACGAATTCTCAAGATAACGATTCAGATTTCTGGTTAATAACAGGCAGGTATATGGAATACTAAATGGAATAAATGAAAAAAAAAGCAAAATTAAATAAATATATAAAATAGGTATATATCATATGGTGTCTCTAGTCATTAAACATAAGCATGAAGTACAGATAAAAAACTGAATAGTTTCTTTTCATTTTTACATAAGTTTTTAAAATCTATTAATATATTCAAAATGTTAATGTGTTCATTGCAAAAGGGAGACCACTTTGGGGCATGTCCTGTGAGGATGAGGCCACACAAGCACACTGCTGGAGCTGTCCTCAGACAGTCACAGCTTAGGAGGGGCCAAACTTTAACAGCAGAAAACTGGGAGACACAGCAGGTCACACAAAAAAATTAAGACATACTACTAAAAAGGACAACTTTCTAGATACATGCTGAGCACATTCTGATAGGGTAAACTTAAAAATAGTTCTGGGATGGGGGCGCCTGGGTGGCTCAGTAGGTTAAGTGGCCGACTCCGGCTCAGGTCATGATCTCACGGTCTGTGAGTCTGAGCCCCACATTGGGCTCTTTGGTGACGGCTCGGACCCTGGAGCCTGCCTCCAATTCTATGTCTCCCTGTCTCTCCCTCCCCCACTCACACTCTGTCTCTCTCAAAAATAAACAGACATTAAAAAATTAAAAAAAGAAAAAGTTCTGGGATGGAAAGAGGGATGGGTAAATGAATAGACATGTGATCAAGTTCAATATTGGTTGGAGACTTCTAAGTGATGGGCATAATGGTATTTACAATTCTTTAAACTTTCTTGTACATTTGAAATATTTCATACTAAAATGTTGGGGGGATTATAATTTAAAAGCAGTTTTGGGGCGCCTGGGTGGCTCAGTCAGTTAAGCGTCCGACTTCAGCCCAGGTCATGATCTCACGGTTCGTGAGTTCAAGCCCTGTGTCGGGCTCTGTGCTGACAGCTCGGAGCCTGGAGCCTGTTTCGGATTCTGTGTCTCCCTCTCTCTCTGCCCCTCCCCAGCTCGTGCTCGCACTCTGTCTCTGTCAAAAATAAATAAACGTAAAAAAAATTTTTTTTTAATCAATAAATAAATAAATAAAAGCAGTTTTGAGGGGCACCTGGGTGACTCAGTCAGTTAAGCATCTGCCTTTGGCTCAGATCATGATCTCATGGTTCATGAGTTCAAACTCCACATCAGGCTCCATGCTGACAGCGTGGAGCCTGCTTTGGTTTCTCTCTCGCGCGCTCTCTCTCTCTCTCTCTCTCTCTCCCCGCCCCCTCTCTCCTGCACTTCCCCCACTCGGGTGCACACAATCTCTTGCTCTCTCAAAATAAATTTTTAAAAAACATTTTAAAAAATAAATAAAATAAAAGCAGTTTTGAATGGCAGACATTCTGAAGGAGAAAAGTCAGTTTTCAAGACTGCACCCAACAAACTGATCTCCAGATTTGCAATGAAGAGCTCAAAAACACTCTAGTTCTCTAAGGAAATGTCAAGTACTGATACAGAGCTGCCAACTCTGTTTTTAAACACCCAAATTATAGAAGACTGTTCCAAGAACACCGAAATTTAACAATTCAGTTTTCACAAATACTTGAGAAGGCCAAAACTTAGCAAAACAATTTTCAAAAATAAAGTATCCAAGTATTTATTTTGCCTTGCTAGAGTAAGTTCTTTCATTTTGCTTCAATTCATAACTTCTCTATTAGCCAGCAGGTATTTGTGGATATGCAGAAACTGATTCATAATTCACAGAGGACTATTATGTATATATTTATGTAAGAAAAAGAGAGAGAGAGAGATTTTAAAAGTGTAGGCTACTTTTGTTCTCCATTGTACTTGCTGCTTGCACATCCAGAGTGAATAGACAGAGGATGTGAGTCAAACTGCTGGTGCCTTAGCCGGCCTCATCTACCCAGTGCCTCTTACAATAGGGGCATTCTACTGGGCTGAGCATGATTCTAGCATACATAAGCAAGCATTTTCTTATCATAAACTTAATCACTAGCCAAATGTGTCTTCTGGAACTCAGCCTCAGTGACATGTTCCTCAAGTGTCACTGGAGGAAAATCTGCATGTTCATGGAAAAATAGTTTGTATGTCTCTAATTCTAATCCTTCCTTGGGCATTATTCAAGGATAATTTTGACGATCAGTAATTTGTCATTACAATCCAACTTCAGAACCTCACCTCACATAAAATACAACTACACTGTACTTTATTCATGTGAAATATGAAGAGCTCTGGATCGGTGTCAGCAAAGGTAGATTCTAGTCTCAGCTCTACTACTAACTAGCTGTGTGATCCTGGGCAAGTACCTATAACCTGAGTTTCAATTTCCTCACCTATATAACAAGGCAATTGGTTCAGATGGTCTCTAAGTTCCCTGACCACATATCTATGAATCATGGATACTTTTTCCAAATTTGTTAGCAGTATGTCTAGCTAGTGTTATTTACCTAGAAGTAATATGTTGTCTAATGGTGAATAACACAAATAGCTATCAGCAGCTCAGAGGACTAGGAAGGTTATCCAATACTAACACGCTGTGAAGTTTGAGAATTTTCCTTTCCAGAAAGTAAAAAAAATGAAAATTTTCACTTGAAGACCTCTATTTCCCCAAAACGGAAAAAATAATCAGCAAGAGAATCATTAAATTATAGACCATTATTGGAAGGAGGTGTAAATAAAGTCAGTTGTTCTAAAATATAGTTTTAACCATGATCTCTAGAAGATGGTTTAAAATGAAATAACCTATTACATAATAGGTTGCAAAATACAGAACCAGAATACAAAGAACTGTTTGCTCTGACTAAAATATTTAAAATTCACTATCTGGACGTTAAAAAGCATTAGATAAAGATAGTTTTGTTCCCTTTGCCACCTCTATATTTAACAAACAAACAAAAAAATCTGCTCTCATTCTCATTATTTATAGCAATGGTTTACAAATCTGACTGTGCATTAGAATTATCTGGGAAGTTTAAAGGATTTTTTAAAAACGTCTGATGAGCAGACCTCACAAGTACAATTTGATCGGAATCTCTGGAGAGCATTAGAATCTCCCAGGCATTAGAATTTGGAAAAAAAAAAAAAAAATCTCCAGGTGAGTCTAACATGCAATCAGACTTCAACCCTCAAATATCACATATGGGAGAGGAAGTTGGGGAGGGAGCTTGTTTTTATTGTTGAAGTGATGGGTCAGCTGAAGCAAAAAGGAAAGTTTGTTTTGTCTTCATCCAAGAAATATAGGAATTAAAAATCCAAGGACCTTCAAAGTAAAACAAACATTTTTGGCATTTTTAAAAATAAAAATGTTTTTAAACTCCTAATAGCCTTCCTCAGTATATTAAAACCTACCAATTTATATCTGTAGATATATAGATAGATTATATATACATAGATTTAGATCTATATCTATGGAGTAAAATAGATGTTTAAATAAAAAATACTTTCTACCAAATTCTGTTTTCTCAAGTTGCATGGTATACAGATGCTCAATCTGTGTATTCCTTAAAAGCTGCAGTACAGGGGCGCCTGGGTGGCGCAGTCGGTTGAGCGTCCGACTGCAGCCAGGTCACGATCTCACGGTCCGTGAGTTCGAGCCCCGCGTCGGGCTCTGGGCTGATGGCTCAGAGCCTGGAGCCTGTTTCCAATTCTGTGTCTCCCTCTTTCTCTGTCCCTCCCCCGTTCATGCTCTGTCTCTCTCTGTCCCAAAAATAAATAAACGTTGAAAAAAAAAAAAAAAAATTAAAAAAAAAAAAAAAAAAAAAAAGCTGCAGTACATACATTTTGGAAATCTGTATCACATTATTCAGTGTATTAAGAGCATACAATAATTGTTTTATATGGTGTTGTATCAGAAATGATTAATTCTAGTGTTTTTAATTACAATGTCACTAATAAAAGCGGGTAAGATAGCAATGCGTACCTTAGTAACAGGAATCATTAGTAAATGAATGACAACATATCAAAATTTAAGGAAAGACACCTTTAGAGTCACCTTGGAATGCTGAGTAGGTAGTCTAAGGTAACACTCAGCTCATCCATATTTGTCTGTTCCAAGCATAATGGAATTGTCAGAATGAGGCCACTTCGTCGGTCCTTTCCTCCTATTAAAAGAAAAAGATACAAATATAACATGTAATAGATATTAAAGCACTAAATAAGTGTTTGAACCCAATGTTACTAAAACAAAGAGTGTTTATGATAGAAGTAAAAATACTATCTAATAGTTGTTTATCTTATATATTGTAAATGTTTATAGTAGTATAGCAAAATTATACAAATTTGAGAAAAAAGAAAAAAAAATTCACCCATGAAATCTTCAGTTAAACATAGCAATTATCATTTTGTTCAATTTTCTTCCAGTCTGTTTCTTGATATAATCAATTCATCGAGCACCTATTGCATGTCTAGCACTATAAGCATTATGAGGAAAATAAATTTCCAATCAACCTAGGAAGAAAAGTTTTATGTCATAAGAAATAAGAGTATAAAATACAAATTCATTGGGTAGGCTGTGTATAAAATACATAAAGTATTACAAAAAATGACTCAGAAAATGGAGAAAATGATAACAGCTGTTATAAAGGTGCAAAACTTTATAGAAAAGACTTAAGAAGAATGGGTAGAATTTATTAGCTAAGCTAAAAGAGTATTAGAGTAATCTGTGACAAAGAATGGTCTGAGTTAACTCACAGAGGTCAGACAGGCATTCTGCGTTCACAAGGAGAAAAGTCCCGCCCAGCTGAGAAGAGCACATGGGACCTGGATACAGAAGCATGAAAGCCAGGCAGCGGAACACACTCCCACTTCGTGTACATGCAAGTCCTCTTCAATTTTCCATCAACATTAAAATCTAGCTAATACTGGGGCTCCTGGGTGGCTCAGTCGGTTAAGCGTCCAACTTTGGCTCAGGTCATGATATCACGGTTCGTGGGTTCGAGCCCCACGTTGTGCTCTGTGCTGACAGCTCAGAGCATGGAGCCTGCTTCGGATTTTGTTTTTTCCCTCTCTCTCTGCCCCTCCCCTGCTCATGCTCACTCACTTGCTCTCTCACAAAAATAAATAAAACACTAAAAAGGTTTTTTAAAAATCTAAATAATACACACAGCTTCTTTAAAAAGTTCCCCATGTGACTTCCACACTGAAGTCCGTTCTCTGACCCCAATGACATTTATGACAATTTCAGAAGCTTAAAAACCAGCAAATACTAAAGGTAAAAACATCATATGATCACTAGAAATCTATCAATAAAAACTGAAAGCTGTGAAGTGAAAAAAACAACGCCTGTGAGTGCCATGAGGGCAATTCATGACGTACCTACCATAAATGACCTTCTTTTATTAGGTTACCCATATAAATTAACAATACTCAACCAGTTTGTTTAACCTGAATAAATGTAATTTCAAATGGTTCAACTTAATAGATAATCAATAGTGACTTCAACTACTCATGGTTTTGTTCAGGTTTTACTTTTTAAAAACCCATACCCATGAGTATCAAAATGTCTCCCCCAAATGATTTTGGTTTAAAAAGTTTTTCTCTATTATTAAAAACATTTGAAAATTATTGGTTGAAATAATTAACAATCAATAGAGGAAGTCTAGAGGGAAGGCCTAAGGGAAATTTTCATTTGCTCCTCAAAAATCGCTAAGCTTTATCATTGCATTAAGCCAAATGTGCAAAAAGGTTCATATTTGAACCACAGCATTCTGACCCACTATGGAAATGTCTTCAGAGGACAGGTCTAACACTCAGGACCACACTTAACCTCACACCCTCAAGTTTTCGCTAAGGGACAATAAAATAATCACTAGAGTAAACAAAAAGAGAGAAGCAAAGACGAAAAAGACTTTCAAGGCAGATATGGCCAACCAAGTCATATGCTGCATAGAGTCGAGTGTCATAAAAATGCAAAAATGCCACTAATAAAAATTATGAAAGAATAATAATATCCATTTTTGGCAACAGTGTAGGCAAATAGGCATTTTCATACACGGTTACAAGAAACAGAAATTCAAACAATATTCTTAGAGTGTAATCTGACAAAACTTAACACAAATTTAAATACCAATTCTCCTTAATACTTCCACTTACGGGAATTGATACTGCTGAACTTGTACAAAGTACACAATGAATAAGAATGTTTCCTGTAATACCATTAATATCAGACAAGAATGGTGAAAATATAAGTGTCAACTGGTAAGTTTTTTAAAAAAAGGAAATACAACAATACTAGTGAAATTCAAGAACTTATTTTACCCTTTATAACATACACTAGAAAAACATGCCAATTTACAGAGGGATACAATACACTTTTTAAAAAGGACATTAGGACATTTATAGCCTAAAGATCAAGACAATTCTGATAGGATCTAAAGTGAAAAAGAAAAAGCACGATGATAAAAAAAAACAAAAAAAAACAAAAACTCAAGTAACCCTTAACAGGCAGGCCACAGCGCCTATTCCCAACCGCATGCAAATTTACTCAATGATCCGTAATTCCAGAAAATCACTATACTCAGCGTACCACCCTACTGCTCTCATACTAATACGGTACCTTGCAGTTTCTCTTTGATTCTTAGCGGATACACGCTTCTGGGTTAATAACTAGAGATAAATGCAAGCCTGTACAACCAAGTTCAAACAGTGCAAAGTGAAAGCGATGCAGCTGATACTTCCTAACTCCTCCAAGTGCACTGAAACGATCTCATGGAAGATGGAAGACAAAAGCTAGGATACAGGATATCATACCAACTAATTCTATATTTCAAAAACAATTACTTCAGTGCTGGCTAGTCAATTATTCTTGGCCAGTATTATTTTTATATAAAAAGTGAGATATCATGACATCTACCTTGTAGAGGTCATTTTAATCAATTACAGAATAAACACTGGCCTGCCAAGTACCAACAGTGACAGAGGTGGCTCGCACAGTTATCCATTCTGATTAAAAGAGGTCTCAAAATATCTCTGAGACAAAACCTTCACAGAAAAATGCAATTCTGTCAAACTTGTCAAAGAAAAAAAGTTTAAACAAATTTATACATCAAACACTTCCAATTTTAAGAAGAAAACATACCTGAAAGGAAGGCAAGCTTTTTCTTCAGAATAGGTAATATTACTGAGGCCTCCATTTTACTCCAGTAAACTTCCTCAATTCTGAAAACAAAGAAAGTTAAAGGTCAACTGCAAGATCATAACTATTCTATGAAATACATACTTATGATGGCTTATCCCAGGGTGTCTCAATTTCAGCATTACTGATATTTTGAGTCAGATTATTCCTTCTTTTTTGTAAGAAATGTCCTGTACATTGTATTTGGCAGCATCCCTGGCCTCTTCCCATTAGAATACCAATAGTATCCTCCCTTCTAAGCTCGAACAACCAAAATGTCTCCAGACATTGCCAAATATACTCTGGTAGGTAAAATCACAGCCATTTGAGAATCACTGGCTTAACTGTTTTTTTCTTTTTTGTTTTTTTTAAGTAGGTTCCACACCCAACGTGAGGCTAGAACTCAGGACCCTCAGATCAAGAGGCACATGCTCTACCAACTGAGCCAGCCAGGCACC
Organism: Panthera leo; assembly: GCF_018350215.1. Lineage (NCBI taxonomy): Eukaryota > Metazoa > Chordata > Mammalia > Carnivora > Felidae > Panthera > Panthera leo. The sequence goes on from NC_056686.1 coordinate 166,232,009, forward strand.
CCACTATCTTAACTGTTTTTCAGAGCAGTACTCTTGGGCTACAACAGTGTCTAGCACATAGCAGTAACTGTATAAATTACCGTCGAATAGAGGAATGAACTACTCAATCTTTTCTCTATTGCTCTTATTATACGACTTCCAAATATCTGACTTCAGTTCCACTACTAAATGTCTGTGTCTGATTTCTCACATTTTTGCTTCTTCATATCACACTGTAACACACCTTATGGTCATGTTTACCTCAAGACACTTCCTAATACACTGTTTCAATTTTTGCCCCCACTGTTAACTGTCTCCATCTCTCCACATTCTGAATTGTTTTAATTCTCCAGGAAAAAATCTGCTTAACCCAGTTGATTTTTCCTACTGAGGAATTGGTTTGGTTCCTACCACATTTACTGTTCTTGGTTTAATTTTCTAGTGTCCATTTGGCCACAGTCAGGGGTTATGGCTAAACACAAAATGGGACTATCCATACAGCAAGGCCTAAGGACAAGACAGCTTCCCTTAAAAGGGAGCTTTAACATGGCAGACACCTGGAGGCTTAGCCAACCCAGTATATTGTTAAAACAGGATTCTGAGGTGAGGACCTTTAAAACAAAACAAGAAAATTAAAGGTTCAATTATATTATCCACCTATACTTAATTGCATGTCTAAGAGAGTATTCTCCATCACATTTTATCCTTCCTGCCCCACCCCTCCTCACACCCACCATCACAATACTGTGGCAGTTACTTACAATACCCCATGAATTTGCATGTTATTTAGTTAAGCCATACTCTTTTTTGTAATAGCCTCCTCTTTCTTTTTAAATTGAGATAACTGACATATAGCATTGTAGTAGTTTAGGTGTACAACATGATTCAGTATTCATATTTATTGCAAAGTGATCAACACAGTCTAGTTAACATCTGTCACCATACAATTGCAAAAATTTTTTTTTCTTGTCAGGAGAATCTTTTTAAGGCCTACTCTCCTGGCAATTTTCAAATATGCAATACAGTATTATAAACTATAGTCACCACAAAGCATACTTTGTGACTCCACATGAAAGTGTATTACTTATTCGGCAAATAACTGCAATAAACTTATCCCATTTCAGGTACTGTGCTATCAGCTAGAGCTAAAAACTCAAGTCACAGCCCTGCCGTGGGGGAAAAAATGCAGTCTTTAAGAAAAAAAAACCTCAGATATTAACAAAAAAGAAAAAATGTAGCCTTAAAATTTGTCAAATAATGACTAAGCAAGATTAAAAAAGTGTATTATTTTACAGCTTTTGTGCATACAACTAAAACAGTATCACCATTATTTGTACCTCTCTTCACGGAAAAAATGCTGTCAAACTATAAATATTCTTTACAAGTTATATTACTGAATATTTGTTTATAACCCGTTCATTTTTGTTCAGCATCAGCCCCGGCTGAATACAATTGGTAGGAAAAATGATGGAAAAACTCACACTATGCATTTCAAATCTGAAACTGGTAGTACTTTATGTTTCCAGATCAGTATCTTGACCTGATCAATCAGTTCGCCAGCCCTACAAAAACCAGACAGCTCAGATTCACATCTATGGTCCCTTCTCTTGTGACCATTGTTTCAGAGACCAGATTTGAAAGCTCAATGATGTCGGGGTTCAGAATGAGTTGCCCCAAGATATGCCCCTTGCACAATTATGTTGAGCTAAAACAGAAGACACAGGAAAAAACTCTGACCTTCCCCCAGCTGCCTAAAATAACTTCGATAAAGGGCCTGCTCCAGGAAGAGAGCTATCACTATTGATAACCACATTCTAATATTAAGTCAAGGCAATAGACAGGGAGGAACTTAAACTTTATTTTTTAATATTTTATTTTTAAGTAATCTCTACACCTAACATGGGGCTTAAACTCACAACCCCAAAATCAAGAGTTGCATGCTCCATCAAGTGAGCCAGCCAGGTACCTGAAGTTTAATCTTTGATCAAATTTTCATATATAGGGATGCCTGGGAGACTCAGTCGATTAAGCATCCAACTTCGGCTCAGGTCATGATCTCGCGGTCTGTGAGTTCGAGCCCTGCATTGGGCTCTGTGCTAACAGCTCAGGGCCTGGAGCCTGCTTTGGATTCTGTGTCTCCCTCTCTCTCTGTGCCTCCCCCGCTCACACTCTTTCTCAAAAGCAAATTAAAAAATTTTTGACATATGTGTGTATAATATACATGTATATATATATACAATATATTTATAGTTTATATGTATAACGTATACATGTGTATGTATATATGATATATATGTATATATCATATATACATACGTGCTACTATCTTGATTCATGCTAAGGCAACTTTTGCCTACCATTGCTTCTGCAATCATCAGTGCAAATGGCAAGTGATGTAAGAACTGTTATAAAAACAGTTTTGATCTCAGAGAGTTGTGCAAGCTGGAAGTAAGAGACCTGCTGCTCTAGGACGTCAATGGGATGCTCCCACAAAGGAATTTCAGCCCTGAAGGGGTAATACCAATACAAGTACAACTCAGTCATAGAAACAGAACTGGCTTCCTAATCAGACTTTTCTTTTGGCACGGATGCACAACCACCTGCCTTTGACTCCTTACTATTTTGAGCCTACTTTACCATCCTTATCAATTCTGTGAGCTGTATAATATCCTTCCAATAAATCCCCTTTCTACTTAAGTTAGCTAGAGTAGCCTTCTCAACTAGTCAATGGAGAAACTCGATTGATACAGGAAGCAAAACTCCAATTTAGAGTTGTAGATGGTGTCTGCTTTTTTAAATCTGTTACCATTTATTCTGAATGAAAATGTCCGTCAATACTAAGGTTTTCAGCCTTGCTACAATAAAACCCAATTAACCAGTACCCATGAGAAAACATCTGGAATTCCTAGGATCCCACAAGGCCTAAGAAATGACAGCTGCCGCTGACCCTTAAAGTAGCATCTGCGTTATCCAAGGTTTACAGGCCAAGTTATTGATTTTTACACTGAGAAGTACCAAATTTTTCACCATTGTATTCTCCATATAAAGTGAAAAAGGAAGATGGTCTCAGTTCCCAGTCTAGATGTACCTTCACACACTATGATATCCAGAAGCAATCTTATTTTTTGTCACTGTCTCCTGAGATGAATGCTTTATTCAAACTTTCCATTACTTTACTGAACCACCACAGCATGACGAAACACTAAATTGTTTTTTTTCTTTTTTTTAAGAATATGTTGAAACTGATGAAGTAGCTTAAAGTAATGAGAAATACAGTTTTGGGGTATGTAGGTCAATTCAAATGACCTGGTGGATAAAATGCGAAGCAGTCAAGAAATGAAAGCTGTGATGTTTACCCTTCTAGAGTCTCCTTTCCATCAATCTTTCACTGCTGTCACAAGAGAAGAGTAATGAAAAATGATTACTGTACTACTAGCTCCAATTAAAAATAGTTTTTCAAAAGTTATTTTAAAAATGTTTTTAATGTTTATTTATTTTTGAGAGAGAGAGAGCGAGCGAGCTGGGGAGGGGCAGAGAGGGATACAGATTCTGAAACAGGCTCCATGCTCTGAGCTGTCAGGCTTGAACCCATGAACCATGAGATCATGTCCTGAGCCAAAATTGGACGCTTAACTAACTTAGCCACCCAGAAGCCCCTCAAAAGTTATTTTAGATTTTGCTAGTCATTAGCACAGACATAAATAACAAAAAACAAATTTGCCTATCTCTGGTCATCTTATATATCTCACAGATAGTTAAAACAGTGAACAAAACACAAAAAAATCAAGGAAAATCTTGCAAAATACAACCATCCAATACCATCACCACAATAAAATGTAAAATGACACAAAGTCATGGCTGTTCTCTAATCGTATAGTTATAGATCAGTATTTTTCATAAGATGCTTATTCAACCAAAATATATCTGAGTGGATTATATTCTCAAACAAGGAATGAAACCAATGATGAATATTTACCTGACCTTAATTAATTAATAAAGCAAGGGAAAAAACGTTCTTAAAAACTTGCTAAATGAAGTTAAGAAATGGAAGAATTAAACAATTCAAAACATGCTTAATGAAAATGTCATATATCGCATACGGTCATTTAAAATGACCTATTTTGGGGGCGCCTAGGTGGCTCAGTCAGTTAAGCGTCGACTTCAGCTCAGGTTGTGATCTCGCAGTTCGTGGGTTCGAGCCCATGTTGGGCTCTGTGCTCTGAGCACAGAGCCTGCTTCGGATCCTCTATCTCCCTCTCTGCCCCTCACACGCTCTCTCTCAAAAATAAATAAACATTAAAATAAAATAAAATGACCTATTTTGTTACAATTTATTAAATATGAAAGAAGCAGAAAGTCAGAGTTTATAGCAAATAAGGTGCCTTAGAGACAAGTGAATATGAAGAAAATATTCAACCATGACTGCAAGTTACCTTTAATCAAAAGTAAAAAACAAGGAAGTAAATTATCATCATTCCTAGATGCAAAATAAATTCTATCTAAAACAGAGAGAGCCCTTTATGGTTACAGACTATGAATTCTGAGAACTAGATATGTAAAGGAAATGAAGTTTCAACTGATATCTGTAAACATCTTCTACTTTGGGTATCTCTCTCAAAATCTTGGAGCATTAAAAGAGGAAAATTGGGGCAGCCAAATAAATTGCCATCTTGCCCCCCACAGAGCAGAGACCAAGTCTGAGAGATTTATCTTTGTATTCATTCATTCATTCATTCCTCATTTAACAAAATGGTAGTAAGCACCTAACAGATCAAGACAATGCTAGATGCTAGACAGACCTGGCATTCAACAAGTATCTAATAAATGAATGTATAAATAACGAAACAAACACTAAAGTAAAGCACCCTAGGAATCCTATCATTATCACAAGTACCTGGATGTCAACACCTTGTGGTGTTGCAAACATAGGATCACATGTACATGCTCTTCCTTCAAAGCAGCTTTTCCCAATTTCTTTCTACTGGGACAGTCTCACACAGATCCAGCAGGTATATAAATTATTGGGATGCTGGAGAAAGGCAGGTCTGTGATGGTGCTTAGATGCACATCAATGGTGCTACCAAAGGGCAGCCAGTAGAGGGCAGCAGAGGATGTGCTGAGTATCAGGAAAAGAGAATTGCAAGCCTTTTAATCAAGACTGGGCAAATTACACTTCATAAGAGATTGTAATTGATGACATGAGTGGGTGCACTGGAACTCCTCTCTCAATAAGTATAAATCAACCAGTTTATTTGGAAAATTTAGTTAGATTCTTCGAAGAGCTTTAACAACCAGTGAAAACCCATTAGGATAGCCTAAGGCTAACTAAATCATCTCTAATAAGTCTACATCATGTAGACACATAATGGCAATGAACAAAATCAGAATGCAAGCTCCTTAGCCTGCAGTTCCAGAAGAAATACTACAGCTGTCCTTAAACTCAGATCAGAATACCTCTGTTGTTACGAAATAAAAGCAATTGTGGAGATGGAAACAAGAAAGCACACATATAGATCCTCACTATCTAACTGGGTTCACCATATGTGTGTGTGTGTGTGTGTGTGTGTGTGTGTGTGTGTGTGTGTGTGTGTGTATAATATATATATATATATATATATACATATATATATATATATATATATAAAATGCAGAAATAAACATTACTCAACTTTACAATGATACATCAAAAGCAGATCACAAGCTGAAAATGTATGTAATTTTTCATTATGGCAGATGCCAGTGTATGATTATTAACTGGTTTTACAACAATATTGACAGTTCTAAATGGAAGAACAACAATCTTTTTGGATACAGTTTAAATAAAAATGATAAAATAATGGTTAGTTTTGACCAAAATACACATTTAGACAAAATTGCAATTCCTCTAAATAAAATTGAAAGCTAAAGTATGGCCATATAACACCACTTTTACAGATGCATCAGGACCTAGTTTATTCAAGGAATAATGGAGGGAGAAAGGAAGAAAGGTTAGAAAGAGAAATATTTGAAGTTTGCTATGAAAATATCAATAATCTATCTGGAAAGAAAAAAAAAATTTTTAATTATTTTTTTTAACGTTTATTTATTTTTGAGACAGAGAGAGACAGAGCATGAACGGGGGAGGGTCAGAGAGAGGGAGACACAGAGTCTGAAACAGGCTCCAGGCTCTGAGCTGTCAGCACAGAGCCCGACGCGGGGCTCGAACTCACGGACCGTGAGATCATGACCTGAGCCGAAGTCGGATGCCCAACCGACTGAGCCACCCAGGCGCCCCGAAAAAAATTCTATATTAAGTTCAGCTTGAACATTAAAAGTCCTATACTGTAACTTAACTTCAAAAATTCAAAAACCTACTGCTAATGGTAATGATAGCCCACCACTTAAAAACTCTTTTCAAAAACAATAAAAATAGCTATTCCTACACCACCATTCTAGCCCTGCCTATTTTTCGAAGGAGCCACAGACACTGATGTCTACAAGGTCAGAAACGTAAGGAACTTATTAGCTCCTTAAATATTTCTCTACAATTCTAGCTATTCTACCAAACCTTTAGCAGCTCCAAACTTCCATTTTGAAGGTCCAGCTTTAAAAATTCTTTAACACTATTAGTTTTTCAAATCTCTGGCTCCTCTTCTCCTTATATTAATTCTCAGGAGTTTGGCTGCTTCACCAAAACTGGGGAGGCAAAGGAAAAAGGAATATTGCTTTAGAGAATTACAGAAGAATAGAATTCCAGGAAAGTAATTTCTGGCATCTCCAGCTATAGAGTACCTCCTGGCTAGAGCCTCTTCAGAGGCTTCCAAAGCTCTCAGATGAGCTCTCTACCTGCATGGCTCAGTCTTAAACTAGCTCCAAGAAGCCTGGGCCACTTCCATTTCCAAGGCAATGATTAAGTCTACTGAGGTCACCTGGCTGGGTAGGTCTCTCTCCATCATCAGAGGAAGATGCATGCACAACCCTAATAACTTCACAAACTCATGGTCTCATTTCTAGATCCCAACCCCTCTTCACCTGCCATTGGCGTCTCCTGCCCTCCTCTTCACCTCAGAATTTCTCTGAGTACTCACCAAACTCCTCTCTCCCAGCCTTTATCGTAGACAGAAGTGTTCTTACTCTCTTTGGCAAAGACATACATGCCTTTCATTGAGCTGATCTCAGACAAAATCCAATATCCCAGATATAAACAGTTTAACAGATTTGAACAGAGGTTCATTACGTATCATCAGATTCCTAATTCCAAAGAATTGGCATACAAATTAATTTTTAGTAACCAATTATTTATATGCTGGATACCACACATTCACAAGGGAACTTCTGTACAAGGGAAATCTAACACAAATTGAGATTTTGGCACTATCACATTTTTTTGTTTATATAATGTCAGTATAAGGCACATAGCAAACACCACACTGGAAAAAAGGTAAAAAATTGTAAAATGGAAAACTACTCAAAAATGGAATTATAATATTACCAGGCAGAAAGAAGCCAGTGGAACATGTGAAGAGTTATTTTCCATCATGCTAAAAGTCTCATTTAAAAAACAATGTATATAAAAAAAAATGTGATACGTTTAACGTTTCTAAGGTGAAACTACAAAAACAATACTGAACATACTACAAATCCTTTAACTTGTTCAGTAACTGAAATGTCACTTCACTATCAATGGAACAAAGTAATCTAAGGCGCATAAAAACTATTTATAGAATAATCACCTCTTTTATACCTCATAAGGACTATTAGTAATACCAGATACCTTTCCCAAGCAAAGACCTCCCCCACTAAAGAATTTCCCTGCCATAGGATTCTGTTTCAAAGAGCTGTTCCCTCTGAAAAGCAGTTTAGTGCAGCAGTAAATAAAGACCATGGCCTTGGAGACCAGGTGGGACTCCAAGGCAGCCACTTACTAACTAGGTGGCTTGGGCAATTCCTTTAATTTCTCTTCAGGGGCATAATCACTGAGCTCACAGGACTGAGGATTAGGTGAACTAACATTACTGTTAGTGTTTAATATACTCCAGGATGGTAGGCATTCAACAAATAGCACCTAGTATTAGCAGGTAAAACTTCCCTCCTCCACTAATTACTGATTTACTATCAATGATTTTCCAAAGGCCATAGTCAAATCATCCCCTCCTAAGGCTTTCTTGGTCCAACACACTAAAATGGCCACAACCCCATTACAACCAAATAACTTAATACACCCTGGCATTTTTTTATGTTCAAGAATTTTATTTCATCCTCACAACAACATACTATTTTGTTAGTATCCCCATTTTTTCTGATAAGGCACAGAGAATTTCCCAAGATCATACAGAAATTAACAGATTTATAAATCACAGACTTAGAACCATAGAGAGCATCTACTCTAACTTTTTCATTTTATTGATAAGGAAACTTAGTCTGTTTGGCTGCTATAACAAAAATACCATAGACTGAGTAACTTATAAACAATAACTTTATTTCTCATGGTTCTGCTCAGGCTGCTATTTAACAAAATACCATAGAGTGGGTGCCCTATAAATAACAGAAATTTATTTCTCATATTTCTGGAGGCCGAGAAGTCTAAGATTAATATGCAGGTAGATTCAGTGCCTGATGGAAGGCCCACTCCTGTTCTACAAAAGGACCGTCTTCTACATGTGTCCTCCCATGGTGGAAAGGGCAAGGGAGTTCTAATGGGGTCTCTTTTATAAGAGCACACTAATCACCTACCAAGGCCCACCTCCAAATACCTTCACACTGGGGATTTGTTTTCAACATACGAATTTGGGGGGGGGGGGGGGGACACAAACATCAAACCTAAAACAGAAACTGAGATCTAGAGGACATATATTTACCCTCCTAAGGCTACATGGCAAATAACATTAAACCCAGCTTCAGGAAACCCTAAAACCTTGCACAGTGCTTCTCTCCACCGTATTATTTTATCATATAATAAAATATAAATTAAAAACACACAAATCGGGCGCCTGGGTGGCTCAGTTGGTTGAATGTCTGACTCTAGATTTCCACTCAAGTCATGATCCCAGGGTCGTGGGATAAAGCCCCATGCACTGAGCATGGAGCGCCTGCTTAAGATATTCATTCTCTCTCTCTCTCTCACTGTCCCCACCCCCCCCCCCCCACTCTCACACACTCTCAATGTCCATCAATTCTGAATGGATAAACAAAATGTGGTATTATCCATGTAATAGAATACTACCTGGCAAGAAAAAGGAGTGAAGTATTGATACATGGTATAACATCAGTGAACCTTAAAACATACTAAGTGACAGAAGCCAGACACAAAAGGTCACATGTTACAGGATTCCACTTATATTAAATATCCAAAATTGGCAAATTCATAGAGACAGAAAGTAAGTTAATGGTTGCCCAGGGCTGGAGTAGGTGTGGGAAATGACTGGTAATGGGTGTAAGGATTCTTTTCTGGGGTGATGAAAGTGTTATAAGATCAAATTATGGTGATAGTCCCTGCAAATCTACTAAAAATCACTGAATTATACACTTAAAATGGGTGAATTCTATGGCATGTAAATTTTACCTCAATAAAACTGCCAAAAAATAATTTAAAAAAGTAAATAGAATTGTCTATTTTGTAGATTGGGGAAATCTGGATAAAAATGATGTACAATTCTGGAGCACCTGGGTGGCTCAGTCTTGTATGCGTCCAATTGTTGATTTCAGCTCAGGTCAAGATCCCACGGTCCTGGGTTTGACACTGACAGCACAGAGCCTGCTTGTGATTCTCTCTCTCCCCATCCCCTGCTCACGTGTGTGCACGCTCTCTCTCTAAATAAATAAACTTAAAAAAAAAAAAAAAATGACTAACAGTGCTGAAAATGTTCTATAAGGCAATATATAATCACTTTGTGTTTGCTGCTTCATTTAGAACTCACAACAATACTATTAGAATTAGTGTTGTCACCACTTAACAGCTGAATAAACTGAGACTTAGTGAGATGAAGAGAGGTCACCCTGCCCAAAGTCATGTAGTTCATAAACAGCAAAACTAGAATTTAAACCCAAGGCTGGGCCCAAGGCCTAAATACATTAGTTCCCATGCTCTTGTTTAATGTAGTAACTTTTATTATAAAATGAATAAAATCTTTAACAGTTCTTGAACAGATTGTTCATTTTTAAAATTTAATGACATGAACGTTGTTAGGGGAGTCTCCTATTGTCTAGTAACACTGACTTTTAATATTTGCAAATAGAATTTTGCAACGTGTTAATTGTTGAAAGTAGACAATATGTAAATAGTGGCTCGTTTTACTATTCTGTTTTTGTATGATCAAAAATTTCTGATAAGATTAAGAACACTCAATCTTAAACATGCCAATCCGGAAAAAGAGGAAGCCACAATCCTTTAAAATTCTGTTGCACTTAGCAATATTTTATTTCAAAATCAAGAAGACACAAGAAGTAGACTACATATAATTTTTAAATATTCACATAGTCACCATCATATTCTAAAACCTTTATGGAGAAAGATCTGAGTATTTGGTCCTCATGTAAAACTGCTGAGAAGGAAGAGATCAATTCTGTCAAAACGCAGAAACCAGGAGATAAAAAGAAGCAGGCAGGCAGGCAAAACTTTTGTTCCCTGTCTCTTCAGGTCTTTCATACCTTATGACTGGGGTCATTTCCTCAGCAGTCTCCCTCTCACTCTATCACCATGACCATATTATACTATTTTTAATTAAATTACTAAGAAAAGCAAAAGCGTACGTCCACAATAGGCACTCACTGTAACATGTCAACAGCAGTGGTTGGTCAGAGACCAGGAAGATCTCCTAGGAGAAGAATCAATTGAATATTATATGGATTAGCCCACAAAAGTCCAAACGTTCTGCATGTCACACGTTTCAACACTTAAGAGCACAGTTCCAAATTTAGTAACAATTTATTTTAGCTATAGTCAATAGAACCAAAAAGGTTATGTCTGAAATCAAAAGTAGGTGTTAGATCTGAATGTGTTTGAATGAATGCGTGCGTCCAGGACAATATCTGGCACATGACCAACGCACATTATTTGCTGAATTAACTCCCTTCTTATGATCCCATCACAGTTTTCTCATTTCAGAGTCACTGGGCACAACAATTAGGAAACAGGAGAAAACAAGCTTAAATAATTTTAACTTGACAAAGCACTATGAATAGAGCATGCATTTACTTTGAGCAGAATATTAAAATACATAGTTCAGGAACCTTTACTGAAACATCTTGGGACCTGGCCCATCAAGATCATGAATGAAAAGAAGCACTGTATAAAGCCTGCTTTATGCTACAACCCACTGTATAACCTCTGGCTTTTAGAAGTGGCTTATTTAACTTTACTATCCTTACAGCCTAAGTGAGTTTTCATGAACATTTGGAAAAAGCCACTGTATATAATATGAACATTTTTCCATTTTCTGAAATTCTATCATCACTTTTATTACAGTATTCACCATCATCCCCTCTTCCACCTCACTTTCTCACTTTAGTATCTATCAATACTTTCCAGTTAGTAGTTCTTTCCTGCAATATTTATTTTTTCAAAAGTTTTTATTTATTGGGGCGCCTGGGTGGCTCAGTTGGTTAAGCGTTGACTTTGGCTCAGGTCATGATCTCATAGTTTGTGAGTTCGAGCCCCACGTTGGACTCTGTGCTGGCGGCTCAGAGCCTGGAGCCTGCTTCGGATTCTGTGTCTCCTCCTCTCTCTGCCCCTCCCCTGCTCATGCTGTGTCTCTCTGTCTCTCAATAATAAATATACGTTAAAAAAAAATTTTAGAAAAAGTTCTTATTTATTTATTGGGGGAGGGGGGGAGCAGGGGAAGGGCGGGGGGGGGGGGGGGGGGGTGCACGGAATCCCAAGAAGGTTCCACCCTCTCAGCCCAGAGCACAACACAGGGCTGGAACCCATGAACCGTGAGTTCAGGACCTGAGCCAAAATCAAGAGCCAGATGCTTAACCAACTGAGCCATCCAGGCACCCCTCTTGTGCTATTTAGACGGCTCCTGAATCTAGCACCCATCTCTCACTGGCTGATTATCTGATCTGGAAAAATCACAAAAGAACCATAAAGGAAACTCTGGGATTCCTCTACACATTCAAAAAAAAAAAAAAAAAAAAAAAGTTTTTGCTAGCAAGTATTTCTAATAATTGAGGCAATATAACTTCTGCCATCAACTAATTAATACTGTGCTCTAGATGTGAGGTTTACGGCAACAGCAATTATGAACATTTTTCGTAGTAACACACAACGTGCAAACACTGAAATTTTTTAAATGAGAAATGATGGTGGGGTGCCTGGGTGGCTCAATCGGTTAAGCATCGACTTCACTCAGGTCATCATCTCATAGTTTGTGAGTTCCAGTCCCACATCAGGCTCTCTGCTGTCAGCACACAGCCTGCTTCAAATCCTCTGCCCACCCCCTTTCTGCCCTTCCCCTGCTCTCACTCTCTCAAAAGTAAACATTTAAGTTAAGGGGCGCCTGGGTGGCGCAGTCGGTTAAGCGTCCGACTTCAGCCAGGTCACGATCTCGCGGTCAGTGAGTTCGAGCCCCGAGTCAGGCTCTGGGCTGATGGCTCGGAGCCTGGAGCCTGTTTCCGATTCTATGTCTCCCTCTCTCTCTGCCCCTCCCCCGTTCATGCTCTGTCTCTCTCTGTCCCAAAAATAAATAAAAAACGTTGAAAAAAAAAAAAAATTAAAAGTAAACATTTAAAATAAAATAAAATATCTTAGAAAGAAAGAGAAAGAAAGAAAGAAAGAAAGAAAGAAAGAAAGAAAGAAAGAAAGAAATTGTTAAAAAATGATTTAAGTTTAAAAGGGCTTTCTTGAAGTGACCAGGGCTTCTAATACAAAGCATACCATTAAAATAGGCGGCATCAAAGCAGCACTTCCTGTTTTTAATGACTTCAATACCGCTTGTGGAGCTCCTGAAAACAAGCAGAGGCAGCAGGGTGTCATGATTAAGACTAGAGTCAGACTGACAAGGGACATATCCGAACTATGTCCCTTGTGAGCTGTGACCTTCAACAAGTTGCTTTACTTCTTACCTCAAGAGGACCTAGCTACAGTTCTGTGTAGGGTGATATGCCAGAATCTCCCCTTTAGCTTAAGCTCATTACATTAGCTTCAGTGCTTACAGGGACCCCTGTATCACCCATCCAGAACCCTTTCCTAGGACTGATTCTCCCACCTCCCAGCAATCGCCACATATCTACCACTGAGGCAAACTGAGAGACACATAACCCTCTCTCCTACAAGAATTATTTTATAAAGACATCTAACAAACCATATTTTACTACAGTGACAGAGGGTATCTTGAATTAGCATTCTTATAAAACCCCCCTAAAACATCAGCCTTGCTCATAGAAATGCAGAGGCATAAGCAATCTTCATCTACGTGAAACTACTGTAAATATAAAATCAGAACAATTAAGCTGATGGAAAGTACCCCCCAAAAAACAACAAAGCAGAAAACTTTTAATAAACACTCCAAACTGAATTGTTATCTCTTTAAATAGGCAGTTGGAACCAAAAAAAAAAAAAAACCAAACAAAAAAAATGGACAAAAGCAAAATAAAATGAAAAAAGAGGTGACTAAACCCAGGTAAGAAATAGAAGAAAAAAATCACATCAGAACTGAAGATGAAATTACAAGGTGCTCAACAATAAATTCAAATAAAAAATTTCTTGTTTAAGTTTATTTATTTTGAGAAGAGGGAGAGAATCCAAAGCAGGCTCTGTGCTATCAGTACAGGGCCTGACTGACTGAGGCACACAGGTGCCCCCAAATCAAGTAAAAATTTAATGAAATACACTGACTGAAAGCAAAAGAATAAAAATGAGACAATGAAGTAAAAATAGAAAGTTTTGAAATGGAAGACAAATAAGATATAATTGTGCATACATGAAGCCCCTGAAGAAAAAAAAAAAACCAAAACGTTAGAATGGAACTGATGTTTAAAACTATAATCCAAAAAAACTTCAGAAACAAGACCCAATTTTACATACGAAAAGGATCCACTAGATGGCAGGGAAAATTGACCTACTATAATAAACTCTAAGACAAATCCCAGTAAAACTATTAGACTTTAAAAATAAAAGGAAAAATAAAACCAGGGATTCCAAGCAAAAGGATCACATAACTTAGGACAAAGAAAATAAGGCTGGTAACAGACTTCTCAAAAACAATATATACTGCAAGACCACACCGGAAACATGGAATGTGTGAACCAAGGATATTATTTCTGACCAACCCGTCCTTCTAGTACAAGGCTATCAAGAAACTTTATTTTTTTTTTTAAGTTTATGTATTTATTTTGAGAGAGGGAGAGAGAGTGTGCATGGTAAGAGGAGGAGAGAGAGGGACAGAATTATAAGCAGGCTCTGTGCTCTCAGCACAGATCCCAGCACAGGACTGGAACCCATGACCTGCAAGATCATGACCCGAGCTGAAATCGAGATGCTTGAACGTTTGAGCTACCCAGGAACCCATACACGTTACACAAGATTATTCATTATAGTACATACAAATTGGAAAATACAACTGCAAACAACCTGCATGTCCAGAGAAATTGAGAAGTTTAATAAAGAATGAGTGGGGCACCTGGGGGGCTCAGTCGGTTAAGCTCAGGTCATGATCTCCTGGTTTGTGAGTTCAAGCCCCACATCAGGCTCTGTGCTGACAGCTCTGAGCCTGGAGCCTGCTTCAGATTCTGAGTCTCCCTCTTCTCTCTGACCCTATCCTGCTCACGCTCTGTCTCTCTCTCGGAAATAAACATTAAAAACAATTTAAAAAAAAGAATGAGCATATCCACACAATTCTTCTAAAAAAGAATGAAGAGGACCTCCATAAAATAACATGGATATCCAGTATACACTGTTACATGAAAAAACTAGTGCAAAACAATGTCTGTACTGGGTTATTTTTTGTGTATTAAAAAATAAAAAATATATACATTTATCTGTTCATTCTGTGCAAAGAGAAACAAAATAGGTGATAAAGTAGAGTAACTGCCTACAGAAAGTAGGGGAGAATGGGTGCAAAGCATAGGAAGCTGGAAAAGGAAA
Source organism: Panthera leo (assembly GCF_018350215.1). Taxonomy (NCBI): domain Eukaryota; kingdom Metazoa; phylum Chordata; class Mammalia; order Carnivora; family Felidae; genus Panthera; species Panthera leo. The sequence continues at coordinate 166,247,049 of NC_056686.1, forward strand.
AGAGATGATTCTGTGCAGTTCTGACTTTTGGAACCATGCTAATGTTTCACATACTCAAAGAAATATAACAATATTAAAAGGATGAGAGGAAAATAAATCCCATAATTAAAATCAAATGGAAAGAAATATCTTAATGGCATTTCAAATGACAAACATACTGCACTAAATGGGGCAGTGTGAGGGGAGAAATAACCCAAATAACTTTTGAACAAAATAGTTTTACCATATACTCTAAGGCTGTAAACAAAACTGTAAATAAATACTGAACTCCAATAAATGAGTTTGTTTGGTTTTACAGTGTTAAGAATTAGCAATTCTTAATTACTTTCTGTGTATTCTAAGATTGAGCAAATAAGTAAGTAAACTGAATAATGAGAGCCAGACTTCTTACTGTCAAAGGAAGTTACAAATATGGAAGGTGGGAAGGAAGCTAAAATGAACCCCATAATGATAGCTGGAATAGGAAACATTAATATATACTCAGAAAACTTTAAAACATTTAGATATAGAGGTATGTGTATATGTTACATAGCTCTGTCCACTGAGAATTTTCTGATTAATTTTATGTGTCAATGTGACTAGGCCACAGAGTGCCCAGATATTTAATTAAATATTATTTTGAATGTTCCTACAAGAGTTTTTGATGAAATTAACATTTTAATTGGTAAAGTATACTGCCCTCCATCTTGTGGGTGAGCCTCACCTAATCACCTGAAGGCCTGAATAAAACAAACAGACTGACCCTTCCCCAATGGGAGAGAATTCCCTAACAGACTGCCTTCAAACGAAATCTGCAACATCAGTTCTTCCTGCCTGATAGCTTTTGAACTGGATCATCGGTTCTCCCTCAGTCTCAGCAGCCTGCCACCCTACCATGCAGACTGACCTGAAGCCTCCACAGTCACATGAGCCAATTTCTTATGATAAATCTTATGCATATATCCTATTGGTTTTGTTTCTCTGGAGAATCCTAATACAAACGCCTAAAGATCAACAAAATCTCAGGAGCAATGAGCACAGATGCCTAGATCTTGATTTTTTTTTTTTTTTAAGTTTATTTATTTTGAGAGAGATAGAGAAAGTGAGAGATTGGCAGGAGCAGAGACAGAAAAGAGCATGAGAATCCCAAGCAAGCTCCACACAATCAGAACAGAGCCTGAGAGCAGACTCAAACTCACAAACTCTGAGATCATGACCTGAGCCCAAGTCGGATGCTTAACCAACTAAGCCACCAAGGTGCCTCTGAACCTTGACTTCTGAATACTGTTCCCACTAAAAATAATCAGGACTCCTTGAAAAAAATGGCAGATTCCAAGACGAGGTAAAGAAAATATAAGATGACTCTGGAACATCTTATTGTCAGAATATAAAGTGCTCAAAAATGTATGGGTACGTGTCAGACAAAGAATAATACAGGTAAGAATTATCATTGTATGGTGAAATTCATGGGTAAAAAAGTTATGAGAAATAAAATATTTAGAAATTCTCAAAGTATCTCCCTTAAAGATATTTATTAACTACAAATGCAAAAAAAAGTAAGTTTACAGTGGGGAAACCTAGAGGATGCCACCATAACCAACTAATAAGAATTTACATCACTAGTAATAGAACAACAATAGCATGGGCCTCCAGATATAATATATGGATATACTTCTGGAGTATTCTGGCCAAAAGTGTACAAACTAAATTTAATCAAGAGGAAATTAAAAAAAAAAAAAAAGGGACAATATTTCTACAAAACAGTGGACATGTATTCTTCGAAAATGTCCTCTCATGGGGGCGCCTGGATGGCTCAGTTGGGTAAGCGTCTGACTCAGTTTCAGCTCAGGTCAGTCTCATGGTTCGTGAGTTTGAGCCCCATGTTGGTCTCTACACTGACAGCAAGGAGCTTGCTTGGGATAGTGTCTCTCTCTCTCTCTCTCTGCCCCTCCCCCATGCACACTCTGTCTCAAAATAAACTTTATAAAATTATATATATATATATATTTAAAAAATGTCCTATTGTGAAACACAAAGCAGACCAAAGAAGATTAAAAAGGTATGACAAATGAAAATACACAATCCTAGACTGGACCCTATGCACGGGGTGGGGGGAGGGAAGGGTAGTTTATCATTCACTCAAAAGGACATTATCAAATTCAGCAAATTTGAATTTTTAAAATGTATCTATTTTTAGAGAGAAAGCATGCAAGCAGAGGACAGGGGTGGAGGGAGACAGACAGGGACAGGACAAACAATCCCAAGCAGGTTCCATGCTGTCAGCACAGAGCCACAGCACAACATGGAACTCAAACACACGACCCTAGGATCATGACCTGAGCCTAAATCAAGAGTCAGATGCTCAACCAACTGAGCTCCCCAGGCACCCTCTAAAATTCAGCAAATCTGAATAAAATCAATGCTGTATCAATGTTAACTTCCTGATTTGATCACTATACTGTGGTTACATAAGAAAATATCCTAGAGCATCTGGGTGGCTCAGTCGATTAAGTGTCTGACCTTGGCTCAGGTCATGATCTCACAGCTTGTGCGTTCGAGCCCCACATTGGGCTCTGTGCTGACAGCTCAGAGCCTGGAGCCTGCTTCAGATTCTACATCTCTCTGTCTCTCTCTCTCTCTCTCTCTCTCTCTCTACCCCTCTCCTGCTCACGCTCTGCCTCTCCCTCTTGCTCTAAAATAAACTAACATTAAAAAGAAAAAAATAGGCTTCGTTTTTGGGAAATGCAACCTGAATATTATTTAGGGACAAAAGGACACAATGTCTTCAATTGCTCTCAAATGGCTCAGAAAAACTGTGTATTCAACTGCTTTATAAAAAGCAAACGTGGGGTGGCTCAGTTGGTTGGGCTTCCAACTCTTGATTTCAGCTCAGATCATGTCATGATCTTACTGTCGTGAGATCAAGCCCTGTGTTGGGCTCTGTGTTGATGGCACGGAGACTGCTTAGTATTCTCCATCTCTCTCTGCCCCTTCTCCATTCTCTCACATACATGCATGCACATGTGTGCACTCACTCTCAAAAGTAAATAAACAAACATGTTAAAAAGCTAACATTTGAGGAATCTGAGTTGAAGAGTAAATAGAATTCTTTGAATTATTTTTGAAATTTTTCTGTAAGTCTGAAGTTATTTCAAAAATAAAAGTTGGGTAAAATTAAATATTTGATAATAAGCCTTCCTACATCATTCCCCAAGGTGTGCACCCACATACACATTATAATAAAAGCCAAAGCTAAAAACCAAGGGTAGACCTTCAAGTTATTCTTTTCCTATAACCTCTCTACAAATGGCCATATAACCTGCCAACCCTATCCTCTTCTCTTCAACAGCACTATTGCCTCAATTACTGTATAACGTCTGAAAGATTCCCAATTCCAGAATCTCCTCTTTCACACTTGCAAAATTAACCACCTCACTACTCTACTCTAAAATTTTGAACAGTCCTCCACAGCCAACTCTTCTGCCAGATTTAAGTCTTTTCCAGATCATGCCCCTGACTCTTTCTACCTCACATCCTCCTCACCGTCAAGAAACCGAGTGCAGTTCTCTGAACTTGCAATGGTATTTCATTGTTGGTGCTCTGGCATATGCGGTTTTCTCTGTTGAAATCCCCTTCTGTCTACAGAAATTCCTATTTATTCTTTAAAACTAAAGCTTCACCTTGTCTGTGAAAGCTTCCCTGACACAACACTCAATGTGAGGATGAGTAACTATTCTCTCCTTCCTTCATGCTATGATTTTATCTTACACCTTCTCTTATTATACTTATTACACAGTACAACTATCTCACATTCTAAGGTGAATGGGAACTCACTGACAGAAAAGACTAACTTATTCTTATTTGTTGAATTACCCAACAAATAAGGGTCCTTGGGATACCTGGGGGTTCAGTCGGTTAAGGTCCAACTCTTGATTGCATCTCAGGTCATGATCTCTCGGTTTGTGGAATGGAGCACCATGTCAGGTTCTGTGCTAACAGTGTGGAACCCGCTTGGGATTCTCTTTCCCTCTCTCTCTGCCCCTCCCCCTGCTTGTGCATGCATGTTCTATAAGTAAATAAACATCAAGAAGAAAAACCTTAAAGAAAAATATTATAATGATACACTTGCACCCCCTTCTAGTATACTCATTACAGGGATAAGTGAAACTAATTTTAAGAGATCCTCAAATTATCAATGACAATAATCCATGTTAAAGCTTCCATGAAAAAATGCTGTCACATACAAATATGCAAAATCCTAACTACAGAAATTAGGACTGTTGATGTCTTTGATACCTTGTCCTTCTGGTTTTTCTGATGATCACTTTGTCTTAGCATTTTGGGGACCAAGCATGATCTGACCCTCACTTACCTGGCCCCTCCTACATGTTTCTATCATAGCCTAAATATATTTCCAAGCATAAAATTTAGCATCTATCATTAAAAGCGTATGCTCCAGAAATTCAGGATTGTGTCAGTTTTAATTTCCACTATATGTCTGCCCTCTCCCTACAAGTGACAAGTACAGTGTGTGAAGCATAGAAGGGACTCCATGAATTTAAGAGAAATGGCTGAATTCATCTGGAGATATTTTAGGTGGGAATTTTCAAAATGACTGATTTTCCTTAGAATAAAGAAAGATTATTTTTCAGAATAAGCCCTGATAATCAGACCTATGTACCTTATATGGCAAAAGGCCTATTTTCAGTAGCATGAAGGGTACTTCAAGATTTCCCCTCAAGGTCTGGGAGCACAAAGACTTCCCCTACCACTGTTCACCACAGACAAGAGTCCACAGGGCTTAATAGCTTTATTGCCTACCAGAAGGGCAGAGCTACAACTGTGGCAACAAATTCTGAAACGATAGTTAAGTATAATGGCACTAATACACCCTTAGAAAATGGTTGCTGTACTGAAAACTAATGCCTTCTCTTGAAAGTTCTATGACCATGAATGAAATTCCCTTCAAAGTCTTGATCATGAATTAAATTCCATAAAAATTTTTATATTCCAAAAAATATATATATATTAAAAAAAGCATTATACTTATAGCATACACTATCCATTTAAAAAATCAGAAAATTTAACAAGTAACTTGACAATAATCCAATAACTTTCTTACTATAATGCATTAAAGTTTTCTTTTTTAAAAAAAGTTTTTTTTTAAAGTTTATTTATTTTTGAGAGAGAGAGACAGAGACAGAGCACGAGTGGGGGAAGGCAGAGAAAGGAGGAGACACAGAATCTGAAGCAGGCTCCAGGCTCTGAACTGTCAGCACAGAGTCCAATGCAGGGCTCAAACTGATGAGCCATGAGATGATGACCTGGGCCAAAGTCGGACGCTTAACTGAGTCACCCAGGCGCCCATGCATTAAAGTTTTCTTAATATAAAGTACAGCTCTTTTCAAATAGTTCCCTCATAGCCATGCCAGTTTCTATACAAAACTAGTTTATTACTAAATACTAACTGCAGAAAAAAGTCCGTGTCATCTTATAATTCTTTGTGTATTTTATAAAGGTCATAGGTAACAAAGCAAACTGAGTATGTGTCCCTAAAATAAAGAAATGGAGCACCTAATTTCTTCTTCCTCAGAGGAAAGGCTTTGTTGTCACCAGAGTTAATTGAATTCTTGCTTTGATCCTATTTTTTTCTCTAATGTTCTCTATTAATTGACCTCTTTTTACTTTCCTCTTTCTCTAACTTGCCTTTTCCCTTTAGCCCTAACTGCTTTTCTTATTGAAACTTAAAGTCCTGTCAACCTCTTAAGTTAAATACACAACTACTTAGATGCCAAATGTCTACCAATTTTATCATAGGACATTCAAGAGTGCCATATTTACTAATCACTGCCAATGTCTGATTTCTCTGCTCTAATAGTAAATTCCTTTTTTACACCTAGCTAAAGTACTATATTTTATTATGTTCTCTCTCAGCGCTTAACAAAAAGTAAATACTCAAAGATTAATACTATAATTTAACAAAACCCTAGTTTAAATGGACTATACAATAGAATGCCATATAATCCGCAGTGTTCTTACAACCATATTATAAAAAATAAGATCAAGAGAGAATTAAAATAGACTTGGAAATTTTAAGTTACTTACAAAATACATTTTCCATAAAATGTCTTCTCTTTGCAAATCAGATCAGATTTCATGTAATGCTTCATAATACAATCACACAAGTGAGTCATTTGTACCAGGTACAATAGGGTTTTTAAAAGTCTGCTAAGGTAAAAACTATGAAAGACAAAAGTTCAAAGCTGCACAGCTGGAAGCATTCCAGAACAGAACCTTAAAAGTGACAGAAACCACTAGTGCTCACTTGTATTTTTTGATAGCATCATTCTAAACTAGTGGTTCTCAATCTGGCTACATATTAGAATCACTTGGAGAGCTTTTAAAAAATATCCAGTCCAGGCCAAGTGGATCAGAAGATCTGGGATTTGGATCTGGCATAGGAACTGTTTCAAAGCTCCCCAATGAACATAATGTGATACTAGGATTCAAAACCATTAGCCAGGTCTCTATAATTATTAACAAAGAATAAAATATTAAGATATCATTTAGCACTAACAACATTTTGTTCTTAAAGAACAGTCATTCAACTAATTTACTCTTTAAGTTATCTAGCAGTATAAAAAATGAAAATTAAAAAAAATAAATCATCTAGCAGTATGAAAACACTTAAATCTATACTTACCAAAAAGGAGGTCCTCCACTATCATTTGTTGGTGATGCAGATATTTTAACAATTAAAATTATGGTGATTACCTTATTTTAGAAAGAGTATGGGGCTCCTATAGTACAAACATATTATTTTGACATTTTACAGTAATTCTAGCTTCAAATTCTCCAAAATAGTTGATGATGCAGTCATCAACTAACAGCTTGCAAGTTATAAGATGATAGGAAATATACTTTGAGATGAAGAATTGGGGTATTTCAGGCAGAACAAACTGATCAAGGCCATGATATAAAGACAGTACAAGTGTAGAATCTGTCTAGAACAAAGGAGGAAGTTCAGTGTGATGGAGACAAATAGGGATAGTTAGATATGGGAAGAAAAGCTAAGATTGTGTGCAGACTGAAAAGTCTCTGAATGACAGACTATTAGTCTGTTACTGGAGAACTAACTACTAAAGAACGACAGGGTGTTCCACTTTTGAGAAGATGGAGTAGATGTACTTTTTCCTCATTCCTCCCACTAAGTACAACTGAAAATGCTTACACATGAAAGTGGTGAATTCCCTGGGTTTTCTTTGGTCTTCACCTATCTATCTCACATTTGGAGCTAAAATGCTGGCTACCTGCAAACACGAACAGATCAAACCAGAAAAGGCCCCAACTTGTTCTCTTTAGCCAAAGACCAAGAAGGGGTAGTCTAGCAACAGAGAAAACTTTTAGACAATAACTGCACTACTGTAACTAAACACCATACAAAAGACCATGACCCCACCCCACCCATGACAACAAAGCCTGAGTGGGTAGACTACACTTCCACCCTCAGGAATATGTAATGAGGTACACTAAGACCGTCAAGTAAGGTGGGATCACAGACAGCCAAGGAGGGATCCAACACTTTCATCTGAGAATGAGTCCTCACCCTCCAGGACCTGTCATCCCCACTGTGTGAGTGGAGACCACATGAAAAGCTGTTAGAATTATCTGGCAAAGATTTTAAAGCAGCCATGATAAAAATATTTCAACGAGCAATTATGAACATGCCCAAAACAAATGAAAAACTAGAAAGTCTCCACAAACAAAATCTGAGAGCAAAGAAATAGAAGATATAAGAACCAGATGGAAACTTTAGAACTGAAAGATACAATAACTGAATGAAAAAGCTTAGATGGACTCAAAGCAGAATAGTAGAGACAGAGGAAATAATCACTGAACTAAAAGAGAAAGAATATAAATTATCCAATATTAAAAACAGGAAGAAAACAGACTGAAAACTAAATGAAGAGATCCTTGCAGAGCCATGAAACAACAAAAGACTTAACATATGTGTCACTGGAGTCCCAAAAAGGGGGCAAGGGACAACTGAAAAAGTACCTTAAGAAATATGGCAAGAGACATAAACTTACAGGTTTAAGAAATTTAGTGAACCCAAAATTAGATAAACCCAAAGAAATCTATGCCAAGTCACAACATAATTAAACTTCTGAAGATTAAGGACAAAGAAAACATTCAGAAAAAAATCAAAACCTTACCCACAGGAGAAAAACAACTCAAATGACAGTGATTTCTCATCAGAAACCATGAAGACCATAAGGAAGTAAGCCAATATTATTCAAGTGCTGAAAGAAAAGACTGTCAACCCAGAATCCTATACTCAGTAAAAACATCATTCAGTCATGAGAGGAAAATCAAGACCTTCTAAGATGAAAACAACAAAAAAAAACTAAGTGAACGCCACCCATACACATACCTTCAAATTCAACTAAAATAAGACCTCTGAACAGAAAGGAAATAATAAAAGAAGGAATTTTAAAATATCAGGAAAGAAAAAAGAAAACAGTAAGCAAAAACATTGGTAAATACAATACGCTTTCCTTGTCCTCTTGAGTTTTCTAAATTATGTTTGACATTGAAGCAAAAGTTGTAACTGTCTGATATGGTTCTAACTGTACATACAGGAAACGTTTTTAGACAATTATAAACAGGGGAGGGTAAAGGGACATAGAAGGAGGTAAGGTTTCTATGGTTCACTAAAACTGGTAAAATGATGAGAACAATAGGCTGTAATAAGTTATGTGTATGATTGTAATACCCTACAGCAAACACCAAAAAAGGTATACAAAGAGATATGTTCAAAACACAACTGATAAATCAAAATGAATTTCTAAAATATGCTCAAGTAACCGAAAGAAAACAGAAAAATGAAAAAGGTAAACAGAAAACAAAAATATTAAATGACAAACTTAAGCCCTAACACATCTACAACATCATTAAATAGAAAAGTCTAAACACATTCAGACACATTAGCACAGTGAATTAAAAAACATGATGTCTACAAAAAACTCACTTCAAATATAACTATAACGGCTGGCTGGAAGTAAAAGAATGTGAAAAATTACATCATGTAAACATTAACCAAAGGAAGGCAGAAATGGCTACATTAATATTATACAAAGCAAACTTCAAAGCAAAGACATTTACCAGAGACAGAAAAGCATATTATAGAATGACAAAACGGTCAAGCCATCAAGAAGACATAGCAATCCTAAATGTGCAGGTGTCAACTGACAGAAGTGAAAAATATATGAAGCAAAAACTAAAAGAACTAAAAAGACAAATCCTCAATCATAGTTGGAGATTTCAACATCCCTCCCTGAACATCTGATTGACCAACTACACAGAAATCAGAAGGATACAGACCTCAAGAACACTACCAACCAACAGAATCTAATCAACATTTATAGAACACTCCACCAATCAACACCAGAATACATACTTCTCTCCAAATACTCATGGAAATATACAGACCACACATCAAGATAGATCCTGACCCACAAACATATGGCCAACTAATCTTTGACAAAGAGGAAAGAATATCCAATGGAAAAAAGACACTCTCTTCAGCAAGTGGTGCTGGGAAAACTGGACAACGACACACAGAAAAATGAACCTGGACCACTTTCTTACATCATACACAAAAATAAACTCAAAATGGATGAAAGACCTAAACGTAAGACAGAAAGCCATCACAATCCTCCAGGAGAAAGCAAGCAAAAATCTCTTTGACCTGGCCACAGCAACTTCTTACTCAACATGACTCTGAAGGCAAGGGAAACAAAAGCAAAATTGAACGATTGGGACCTCATCAAAATAAAAAGCTTCTGCACAGAGAAGGAAACAATCAGGAAAACTAAAAGACAACCAACAGAATGGGAGAAGATATTTGCAAATGACATATCAGATAAAGGGTTAGTATCCAAAATCTATAAAGAACTTATCAAACTCGACACCCAAAAAACAAATCATCCAGTGAAGAAATGGGCAAAAGACAAGAATAGACACTTCTCCAAAGAAGACATCCAGATGGCTAATAGACAAAAAGATGCTCAACATCACTCATCATTAGGGAAATACAAATCAAAACCATGTTGGGATACCACCTCACACCTGTCAGAATGGCTAACATTAACAACTCAGGCAACAACGGATGTTGGCGAGGATGTGGAGAAAGAGGATCTCTTTTGCACTGCTGGTGGTAATGCAAACTGGTGCATCCACTCAGGAAAACAGTATGGAGGTTCCTCAAAAAATTAAAAATAGAACTACCCTATGACCCAGCAATTGCACTACTATTTACCCAGAAGACACAGATATGCTGTTTCAAAGGGGCACATGTACCCCAATGTTTACAACAGCACTATCAACAATAGCCAAAGTATGGAAAGAGCCCAAATGTCCATCGATGGATGAAGAAAATGTGATATATATATATATATATATATATACATACACACACACACACACACACACACACAATGGATTATTACTCAACAATTAAAATGAATGAAATCTTGCCATTTGCAACTACATGGATGGAACTAGAGGGTATCATGCCAAACGAAATTAGAGAAAGACAAATATCATAGGACTTCACTCATATGAGGACTTTAAGATACAAAACAGATGACCATAAGGGAAGGGAAACAAAAATAATAAAAAACAGGGAGGGAGACAAAAACATAAGAGACTCTTAAATATGGAGAACAAACAGAGGGTTACTGGAGGGGCTGTGGGAGGAGGGATGGGCTAAATGGGTAAGGGGCATTAAAAAATCTACTCCTGAAATCATTGTCGCACTATATGCTAACTTGGATGTAAACTAAAAAAATAAAGAAAAAGAAAAAAAAAGATGCTGAACCACAAAGCAAACCTCAACAAATTTAAAATAACCGAAATCACAAAGTATCTTCTAACAACAGAACCAAACTCCATAAGGGAAAAATAAAAGGAAAAATCTTCAACTACTTGGAAACTAAGTAACACACTTCTTGTTTGACCCAGGGTTTATTTAGAAGTCTCAAGGGAAATTTAAAATATGGTTATGCGTCTGACTTCAGCTCAGGTCATGATCTTTTGGTTCAAGGGTTCGAACCCCTCATTAGGCTCTCTGCTGTCAGCAAAGAGCCTGCTTCAGATCCTCTGTCTCCCTCTCTCTCTCTGCCCCTACCCCCCCCAAAATAAACAAAATAATAAATAAAAATACACTGAACTGAATGACATCTAAAATACAGTACAGTTGCCCCTCAAAAAATGTTATGGTTATGGGCACCAACAGGTTACGGGCAGTAGAAAATCCACATGTAACTTTTGACTCTCCAGAAACTTTACTAACAGACTACAGTTGACCAAAAACCTTACAGATATCATAAATCAACGAACATGTCTTATCTGTTTTATAGATGTTGTAGTCTTACAATAAAATAACCTAGAGAAAAGAAAATGTTAAGAAAATCCTAAGGAAAAAACATTTACAATACTGAACTGCATTTTTTGATAGTATAAGTTTACAGTACCTGTTTTTAAAGATGAACTGTCAATCCCTACATCAATATTGTCTTACCCGATACAAAACTGTATGTGTTATGCACATTACTAATGCTAGACATCAAAGAGTGAGATAATATGAAACAAAGTGGGTACAAAATTATTACAGTAGTACAATATGTACTACAGTTAACTTTATGCAGTAATGATTTAATACTGCATCTTTATATCTTTATATTTGTTTATTTAGTTTTTACTAGGAATGGTGACACATATGGTCTGGAAGTACTTGTGTGCATAAGTTTTGATAAATTTTAACTTTTTATAAAAGATTTGTGTTTATTTTATGTTAGTAAGTGATAAACTAGCATCTACATATTATCTTATGCATTTGTTACATACCTCTAATTTTTTGTTGTTGTTGTTATTTCTAGGCTACACAGTTTGTCTGCTAGTTTTTTCACAGTGTCACAAAACTCCAAAAATTTTTCCAATATATTTACTGAAAAAAAAAAAAAAAAAACCATGTAAGTTGACCCACAGTTTAAACTCATGTTGTTAGGAGTGCCTGGGTGGCTCAGTCGGTCAGGCATCCAACTTTGGCTCAGGTTATGATCTCACGGTTCGTGAGTTCAAGCCCCGTGTCAGGCTCTATGCTGACCACTCAGAGCCTGGAGCCTGCTTCCAATTCTGTGTCTCCCTCTCTCTCCATGCCTCTACCCCACTCACACCCTGTCTCTGTCTCTCAAAAAATAAACATTAAAAAATAATAATAAATTAAATAAACTCTTGCCATTAAAGGGTCAACTATATATCAAAAAGTGTGGAACACAACTAAAGCAGTTCTGTAGTATAGTTTATAACATTAAATACATTAGAAGAAGAAAAATCTCAAATCAATAATCTAAGTTCCAATTCAAGAGAAGAGCGAAATAAATCCAAAACGGGAAAAAATAAGAAAAAAAAAGCAAGAAGACATTAATTACCAATATCAGGAATGAAACAGGAATAGCACTACCAACTACAGACAGCAAAAGGATAAGGAAATACTATGAACACTTCTAACCACTTTGATTTGACAACTCAGACTAAGTGGGCCACTCCCTCAAAAAGCACAAACTACCACAATTCACTTAATATAAAACAGATAATATGAATAGCTCTTTAAACATTATTAAGATAAATGAACTTGCAATTTACAAAATTTGAAAAAAAAAATCTAAGCCCAGATGGTTTACACTGGAGAAGTCTACCAAATGTTTATAAGGGAATTAATATAAATTCTAAACAACTACTCTAGAAAATAGAGAGGAGGGAACACTCCCCAACTGATTTTATGAAGCTAGCACTACACATTGGTACCAAAATCAGACAAAGACATGAATGTAAATATAAAAACTGTTAACCAAACAGTAAATAGTAGTTGGCAATATATAAAAAGATAATACAAAATGATCAAGTGGTGTTTATTCCATGCAAAGTTGGTTCAGTATGTGAAAATTAATCAATGTAATCCACCATATTACCAGTGTGAAGGGGAAAAATTACAATTATATCAATTGTTGCAAAAACACAACTAGCAAAATTCCTCACCCATTCATCATAAAAACTTAGAAAAATATCTACAGAGGGGAACTCTCTCAACTTGATAAAGAGCTTGTACAAAAAAAAGTACAGCTAACATCATACTTAATGGTGAAAGACTAAATATTTTTCCCTAAGAAACAAGGCAAGTATGTCCACTCTCACCAATCTTATTCAATACAGTCCTGGGAGTTCTAATCAGTGCAGTGAGAAAATAAAATAAAAGGTATACAAATCAATAAATAAGAAATGAGATTTGCCCCTCTTTGCAGACAACATATTCATCTATGTAAGAAATCCCAAGGAATCTAAAAACTCCTAGAATAGATGAGTTCAGCAAGGTTGTAGAATACATCATTAAAAAAAAAAAAAAAAAATCAACTGGGGGCACCTGGGTGGCTCAGTCAGTTAAGCATCCGACTTTGGCTCAGGTTACGATCTTATGGTTCATGGGTTCGAGCCCTGCATCAGGCTCTGTGCTGACAGCTTGGAGCCTGGAGCCTGCTTCGAATTCTGTGTCTCCCTCTCTCTCTGTTCCTCCCCCACTCATGCTCTGTCTCTCTCGCTCTCCTTCAAAAATAAATAAAAACATTAAAAAAATTTAAACAAAAAAAATCAACTGTATTTCTAAATACTAGTAACAAGTCTGTGAACACAAAATACACCATTTATAATCACTCTAAATAATGGTATGCCTTAAGAGACTGTTAAAAACTGAGAACAAACTGAGGGTTGATTGGGGGGGTGGGAGGGAGGGGAGGGTGGGTGATGGGTATTGAGGAGGGCACCTTTTGGGATGAGCACTGGGTGTTGTATGGAAACCAATTTGACAATAAAATTCATATATTAAAAAATAAATAAATAATGGTACGCTTAACTATTAATCTAACAAAACATACACAATACTTCCATACTGAAAACCACAAAATGCTAACGAGACAAAACAAAGACCTATAAAACAAGGAGAGAGATACCATGTTCATGGATTGGAAGACACAATATAATAAAGATATCAATTCTCCTCAAATTAACACATGGGTTTCATGTCCCTCTCTTCGAAATCCTTTGTAGATACAAAGAAGATTATTCTAAAATTTACATAAAAAGATAAAGGAACTGGAATAGCTAAAATAAATTTGGAAAATAATAAAGTAGGAGAAATCAGTCTACCAGACTTCAAGACTTACTATATATTCACAATAATCAAGACCGTGGCACTTGCAGAAGAACATATAGGTCAAAGGAACAGAAAAGAGAACCGAAAAATGGTACATGAATATGCCCAATTGTTTTTTAGCAAAGATACAAAATCAATTCAAGGGACAAAGATCGCCTTTCCCACAGATGGCAATAGAACAACTGGATATATATGGGAACAGCGGCGGGGGGGGGGGGGGGGGGGGGGGGTGGAGAGAAACTTATACAAAAATTAACTCAAAATGGATCACAGTCTTAAATGTAAAATAGAAAACTCAAACTTCCACAAGTTTTCTAAAATCTTAGGAGTCAGTTTTCAAGATCTATGTATAGCTACACTAGACTTGACATCAAATGCAGAATCCATAGAAGAAAAAAATGAAAAAGCGGCCTTCATCAAAATCAAAAACTTTTGCTCTATGAAAGACTATGTTAAGAAAACAAAAAGACAAGCTACAGAGTGGGAAAAAACTTCTTTCAAACTACCCATCTAACAAAGAACTAGTATCTAGAATATAGAAAACAATACTTGAAACTCCCAACAGTTAAAAAAAATCCAAATAGAAAATGGGCAAAAAACATGAATAGTTTCACCAAAGAGGATGCACAAATGACAAGCACATGAAAAGATATTCAATGCCATCCAGCCACCAAGAAAATACTAATTACACCAATTAGGGTACACTAATTACACTGGGACCTCATCATGCACCTATCAGAATGGTTAAAATTGAAGTCAAAAACCAAATGTTGCCAAGAATGTGGAGGGAGGGGCACATGGGTGGCTCAGTCAGTTGAGTGTCCAACTTTGGCTCAGGTCATGATCTCATGGCTCATGAGTTCCAGCCCAGCGCTGGGCTCTGTGCTGACAGCTCAGAGCCTGGAGTAGGCTTTGGATTCTGCCTCCATCTCTCTCTCTCTCTCCACCTCTCTCTCTACCCCTCTCTCTCTCTCTCTCTCTCTCTCTCTGCCCTCCCCTGCTCACACACTGTCTGTCTGTCTCCCTCTCCCTAATTTAAATAAGCACTTAAAAAAATGGGGGGGGAGGGTAAGGACCATTCAATGTATTAGTCTGCTAGGGCTATCTGCTATAACAAAATACCATAGACTGGGTTGGTTAAACAACAGAAATTTATTTCTCACAATTCCAGAGACTGGAAGTCCAAGATCAAGGGGTGAGCAGGTTTGGTTTCTTCTGAGGCTTCTTTTTTTAGCTCACTGATGGCCACCTTCTCACTGTATCCCGATGTGGTCTTTCCTCTGCGAATGAATATCCCTCAAGGATGTGTGCCCACATTTCTTTTTATAAATACAACACTCAGATTGGATTAGGGCCCACTCTAAAGGCCTCATTTTAACATAAATTGCCTCTTTAAAGGCCTTATCTCCAAACACAATCACATTGTGAGGTACAGGAGGTGAGGAATTCAACATATCAATTTTAGAGGGAACAAAATGCAGTCCATAATATTCATACATTGCTAGCAAAAATTAAATGGTACAGCCACCATGGAAAACAGTTTGGCAAATTTTTTTTTTAATGTTTATTTTTGAAGTTGGGGGGGAAGGGAGGGGCAGGGGGACAGAGAATCCAAAGTAGGTTCTGTGCTGGCAGCAGATAGAGCCCTGTGAGGGGTTTGAACTTATGAATGGTGATATCATGACCTTAGCTGAAGTCAGATGCTTAACTGAATGAACCATCCAGGTGCCTCTGCAATTTCTTTAAAAAAAAAAACAAAAAAACAAAAAAACTAAACATGCAGCCATACAACCCAGCAACTGCACTCCTGATCATTTAGTGCAGAAAAATGAAGACTCATGTTCATATGAAAACCAAACAAAAATGTTTGTGGCAGCTTTAGTCGTAGCAACCAATAACTCAAAAAACAATCCAGATGTCCTTCAATGGGTGAATGTTTAAATATACTGTGGCACATCCAGTGTGAAATACTACCCAGCAATTAAAAAGGAATAAACTCTTTAGATTACAAAAAACTTAAATGAATATCCAGAGGACTACAAAGAATGAAAAAAAGCCAATCTCAGAAGGTTACATACTACAGATTCAATTTACATAGCATTCTTGAAATGACAAAATTATAGAAAGGGAAAATAGATTAATGATTGCCAGAAGTAAAAAGGGGGTACGTGGGAAGGAAGTAGGTGTGGCTGCAAAAACAAAACAAAACAAAACAAAAAACTGTATCTTACTACAGATGGGTGGGAAATTTCACTGAAACCTTTGCACTTTCTGATATCTGAACGATGTGCTCTAAAAGTAAATTAGAAGAATAATAATGATCAAATAGCAATGGATGGGGAGATATTAGTTACCATATGTAGAATGATTAAAGAGGGTCAGGCTCTGTGCTAAGCCTAAGCCAGATTTATCCTAGCTCCAACACCTATGCTTCCCTTCACCAGGCTATCCTCAATTCTTCAATGTCACAGAAAGTTAACAACCACAGTGTCCAGCATGATCCTGCACAGAAGATGCAAATTATAAAATGACCTCTCCTATCAACATTCTTACTTCCTTAGTACCTGATCTCAGCCAAGTATCAAGGGGGAAAGCAATAATTACCTGCTTAAATGACTCACACTAAGATATAAGTAAGTGATAGGCTTAAATATTCTCACTATGTACAAAAGCAGGTTAACTCAAATGGCATTTAAACAGAAACTGTATGTTTAAGACAGAATTAAAACTGTAGTCCAAGTGTTGTCATCTGTTTAATTCAGGTACCCAAAAGCATCCACTCCCCATTTCTGATCTTGGGAGTTCTAGGTATTTTCAAAGTAAATTGAATACAAACCCCAAATTACAAAGCAGCAGTAGCAGTTTCCATCTCACCACAACTCAAGCTGTCTGGTTAGCTGCCCATCCTATAGAGAGGAAATATTTGGAATAGAGCTCTTATTTGTGAGGAAAGACAATCCAGAACCTGGTGAAAATCCATAAAACTCCACCTTTGTCTTCTAAGCTGCCTCTAAGCTTCCCTTTCCTGTGCCTTCTGAGTTCCTTCCCACCCCAGGGCATCCTTCAGACCTGCTGGCCCCAGGAGGCCAGGAATAGTCTTTCAGCCTACCCTATCAAAACAGAAAATGACTTAAAAAGGAAAGAAAATCTTTTAACAGACTTGTTTTAGAGTTTAAAGCATCTAGAAGAATGTTTGGTTTGAAGAAGTAGGAACGGTTTTTATTTTGCTGAGTCCTCCAGGAAAACCGCTTTCCTCCAGCTCCATGCTCGGGGGAACCGGGTCAAGAGTTCATAGGTAACATGAGCTCTACTTTGCCCTCTCCACTCTTTCCGCCTTACTTATTCAGAAGCCAAGAATCTAGGGGCGCCTGGGTGGCTCAGTCGGTTAAGCGTCCGACTTCAGCTCAGGTCACGATCTCACGGTCCGTGAGTTCGAGCCCCGCGTCGGGCTCTGGGCTGATGGCTCAGAGCCTGGAGCCTGCTTCCAATTCTGTGTCTCCCTCTCTCTCTCTGCCCCTCCCCCGTTCATGCTCTGTCTCTCTCTCAAAAATAAATAAACGTTAAAAAAAAAAATTTTTTTTTTAAAAAGAAGCCAAGAATCTCAAATTCTGAGCATCCAGATTCCATTTTTCATGGTGCCTACTTCCGCTTCCTGGTTTGACATCCCTTTCTTCTTTCAGAATTGTGGTCATTTTGTACCTCCTCCTCCCCTCCACCATCCCACAATCTGTTCATGCTTCAGAGTTCTTGGAACCTCCAATGTGTTAGGGGTAAAGCCGGGTGTGTACAGTCCATGAGGCGGTTAAGCTCATGAACTCCCAGACATGAAACTCAACTAAGGAAAAGAGCAAAAGGTCATCACACCCACTATCACCCCTATCCAGTAGATGGAAAGTAAGATTCAGCACTTTTGATTTTTACATGTACTTGGGGGTGGAGGTGGGGGTGTTGGAGGGAGGCAGTTAACAGTAACAACCACCAAACAGTACATAATACATGATCGGAACAAAACTACCAACCGGCAATGATTATATATACGGGAGAAGGCAATGGTATGGAAATACTTCTAAAACTACATGTCAAAATTAATTACAATTATATACACAACTAATTACAATATATTTTAATTTTGGCCTAATTATTATACAAAATAAAAACATGAATATCATAAAAGATGTGTCACGCTGATTACCTTTCAGTTTTACTCTAATGTAACTATAACCTTTCCTTCCAACCTCTACCCCTGCCTTCAGTTTCCTTCATTGCTGGCTTCAAATGTAGGATGGTGGCAATACCTCTTAAAACGTTTTTTTTTAAATTTTTTTTAATGTTTATTTATTTTTGAGAGACAGAAAGAGACAGCATGAGTGGGAGAGAGGCAAGGAGGAGAGGGAGACCCAAAATATGAAGCAGGCTCCAGGCTCTGATCTGTCAGCACAGAGCCCGACGCGGAACTCAAACTCACAAGCTGTGAGATCATGACCTGAGCCAAAGTCGGATGCTCAACTGAGCCACCCAAGCACCCTACCTCTTAAAACTTTTTTTTTAAACTTTTTTTTTTAATGTTTATTTATTTTTGAGAGAGACAGAATATGAGTGGGGGAGGGGCAGACAGAGGGAGACACAGAATCCGAAGCAGGCTCCAGGCTCTGAGCCGTCAGCACAGAGCCTGATGCTGGGCTCGAACTCACGAACCGTGAGATCATGACCTGAGCTGAAGTCGGATGCTCAACCAACTGAGCCACCCAGGCACCCCTAAAACTTTTTTAAAAACAGGGCACCTGGGTGGCTCAGTTGGTTAAGTGTCCAACTCTTGATTTCAACTCAGGTGATGATCTCACAGTTTGTGAGTCTAAGTCCCACATCAGGTTCTGCACTGACAGCATGAGGCCTGCTTGGGATTCACTCTCCCCCTCTCCCTCTCTCTCATACATACATACATACATACATACAAAAACCTTTTTAAAAAGCAATTACCAAGACACCATACTACCACACCAGAAGAGAGGTCAGCAACTTAGTGATCTACTTCTCAGACTGCCCATCTTGCAACCATAATATTAGTTCTAGTCTTTACGAGGTTCAAACTATTCCTTACCTAGTTATTATAATTATTTCCCCCAACATTTTTTATCACTTTCCAGATAATAAAGTCCAACTTACTTCACAAAAGCAGCATCAAAATCTAAAATTTTTAATTTTTTAAAAATTTTTATTTATTGTTTTTTAGAGAGCGCGAACAAGCACACAAGGGAAAAGAGCAAAGGGAAAGAGAAAATGCCAAAACGGCTCTACACTTAGCACAGAGCCTGAGGGGCTCAATCCCAGGACCCTGGGATCATGAAGCTGAGACCCTGACCTGAGCCGAAATCAAGAGTCAGATACTTAACCGACTGAGCCACCCAGGCGCCCATTCATCCATTTCATTTTAAAAGTTAATTATTTTTTGAATGCTAATTCTATTTTTCAAAATTAAAAAGATAGAAAAGGACACATTAAAAAGTCTTTCCTTTATTCCTGTTCCTCAACTATTGAGTTCTCACCTCCACAAAGTCATCCAGTGTCATCAGATTCTTATGTATCTTTCCAGAAACCTTTATGCATACATGTGCTTTCCCATCCATTTTATACAAACAATATCTTTAGGGGCGCCACGAGATTCCATACTACATACATATTCTACACCTTTCATTTTTCACTTCTTAGAGGTTTTTTTTCATATCAATACACAGAGTCATCTTCTTTTTTAAAAATAAACCTTTTGCTTTGGAATAATTTTAGGTTTACAGAAAAGTGGGGGAAAATGTGCAAAAAGTTCCTATATGTACCTTACCCAGTTTCCTCAGATGTTATCATCTTACTGTGGTACATTTGTCAAAACTGAGAAACTGACAGCAATACATTATTGTTAACTAAATTGTAGACTTTATTTGGATATCATCAATTTTTCCATTAATGTCCTTTTTCTGCTCCAGGATCTCATCCCGAATACCACATTGCATTTAATTATCTTGTCTCCTTAGTTTTCTCTGACAGTTTCTCAGTCTTTTCTTGACAGTTTTGAGGAATACTGGTCAGATACGCTATAGAGTAACTCTCAACTTGGGTTTTATCTAATGTTTCTCTCATGATTAAAATGAGGATATGGATTTCTGAAAACAATACACAAAGTTGAGCTGCTCTTCTCAACATGTAATGTGAGGGAGTCCTTGATGTATTTACATGACATCATTGGTGATATTAACCTAGATCCCTTGGTTAAGGTAATGTTTGCCAGTTTTCTTCAATGTAAAGTTACTATTTTTCCCTTTCCGTATTTTGCTTTTTGAAGTCAGTCACTGAGTTCAGTCTACCCTAGAACTCAAAGGGGGAATTAAAGGAACTTTCTTTTTAAAAATGTAGTAGTCTTGGGGGCCTGGCTGGCTCTGTGAAGAGCATGCGACTCTTGATCTCAGGGTGAGTTTGAACCCTCATGTTGGGTGTAGAGATTACAAAAAAAAAATCTTTATAAAAATAAAATTAAAAATGTAACACTCCTTAAGAAGGATGTACTATATATTGATCTATAGTTAGATGGCATGTCAGTTAAGAAAACAGGCTCCGGTGCTACACTACCTGGGTTCAAACTCTTGCCTCTACGTTGTCTATGTGGTCTTTGGCTACTTATACTTGGCCTCTCAGTTTATTTATCTATAAAATGGGAGTGTTAATAGCACCTACCTTATAGGATTATTGAGAGGATTTAATGAGAAAGTGTGTAAAGTGCTTAGAACAGTGTCTGACCCTATACCAAGTGTAGATAAATGTTGGCTGTTATTCACTTTTTTTGTGCCTACAAATACTGCAATGAATAACTTTGTATATGTTATCTTCCACACAGTGGTGAGGCAGGTGGGTATACTATAAGAGATTTCTAGACATGGTTACTTGCCTTTGTAATTTTGGTAGGTATTGTAGCATTTTGCATATCCATCAAAGACCTAGAAGTACATCTGTGTTTCTATATCCATGTTACCAAATTATTTGGTATTTGTCAATCAATTGGTGCCTACTTTTATTATGAATTAATTTGAGCATCTTTTTACTGAGCCATTTAAGAGTTAAGATTTTAGGGGCACCTGGGTGGTTCAGTCCGTTAAGCATCTGACTCGTGATTTCGGCTCAGGTCATGATCTCAGTTTGCGAGACTGAGCCCTGCATCAGGCTCTGTGCTGACAGCGTGGAGCCTACTTGGGATTCCCTCTTGCCCTGTCTCTGGTTCATTCGTTCTTTCTCTCTCTCTCTCTCCCCCCCGCCCCGCTCTCAGAACAAATAAACTTTAAAAAATAAATAAATGAAATGAAAAGGATGACAAAAACATGAACTAAGGCAAAGCCACTGGAAATAATACAAGGAATTAATTAGAATTTTAGGAGATAAAAAAATCTAATTAAGGGTGCCTGGGCGGCTCAGTCAGTTAGCATCTGACTCTTGGTTTCTGCTCAGGTAATGATCTCACAGTTTGTGAGATCAAGCCCCAGGTTGGGCTCTGTGCTATCATAGCACAGAGCCTACCTGGGATTCCCTCTCTCCTCTTTTTTTTTTTTTTTTTTTTTTTTTTTAAATGTTGATTTATTTTTGACAGAGAGAGAGAGAGAGCACAAGCAGGGGAGGGCAGAGAAAGGAGACAGAATGTGAAGCAGGCTCCAGGCTGGAGCTGTCAGCACAGACCCCGATGCGGGGCTCGAACCCATGAATTGTGAGATCATGACCTGAGCTGAAGTCAGACGCTTAACCAACTAAGCCACCCAGGTGCCCCTCCAGCTACTTCTTAATGCAGTGTTCCATGCAGCCACCATCAATCAAAGCTGGCCCATGAAATAAAACCCATTTGCCACATCTGGTCTCCACTACATTAATCTGTTTGCCTCGATATGTTCCTCCATGGATTTCATATACATACATGTATGTACACACATACACACATACCAGTATTTTGTTCTGAAAAGGATTGAGACTTACAAGAATACACAAACTGTAAAAAGTTAATAAATTTAAAAAACAAATGCAAAAGAATAAAGAAAACACCAAAAATGGTGCCAAGAAAAAGGCTAAAAATATGTACAGCATAAAATCACTATGTCTGCTCTGGAGTGGGCCACAAATGACTTTGGCTTTCTAGTGGGCATCACAAAAAGGAAAGCCCAGTCCACAGTCCAGGAGATAAACAGGAAAGTACTCAAAATGGGAACTATTATGTGTATTTAGACCAAACAGTAATTTTTATGGAGCAAAGAGAACACTATAGAATGAACAAGATGAACTAGATATACAAGATACACAACTACCACTTCTCAAAGAGTTGGGAGGTTTCTGATAGTACCATCAAGAGATACCTACGGTATCTTACCAAAGACCAATGCAGCAAAACTGATTTTACAAAAAGCACGCACAAGCTTTAAGAATTTGCTATGTGCTTTTAGTTTTTTTCCTTCAGTGCCTCCCTAAGTATAAACTTTTTGAAGACAAGAACCACGTTTTCTAACGATTACATATACCTCATGATGCTTTGTACTGTATTCTGCCAAAAAGCATTCAATAACAGTGAGAATTTACATAGCACAATTCAAGCCCACTCTGATAAAAATTCTCTAAGTTAAACACAGGAATTCCCACTCCTACCAAATAGAATAAAAATGATAACTGAAGTTTCAAAAGACAGAATTTCTGGACCTTCTATATACTATTATTCAATTACAATTTAATTTGTGATGTCCCAAGAGCAGTTTTTTGTTGTTGAGTTTTTTGTTGTTGTTGTTTTGTTTTGTTTGCACATCCCTAGCACAAAACTTACAAAAAAGCCAGTCAATACCATGGACTCTGATCAAATAAAATGAAACTCATAGCAAAAGCTTTGGCAACCCCTATCAAAGGAAATACAGTATCACAACCTTTCAAGAACATAATCAATAGCTCTTTATAAACCAGCTGACAAAGGCAGGTTCATTTTTCAAATGACTCTGCAAGTCTGCAAGTAGACAACGAATTATAATGCAGATTTTCCCTACTTCTTTCCAAGAACCTGTAGTTTCTGTAAACGCCAAGCTGTCAAAGAACTGCTGCTTCTGAGCTCTTCCATATACATACACATACACACACACACACACACACACACACACACACACGTGCGCGCGTCACTATCAAACAGTCTTAGATTTCTCTGTATGACCATTACCTATTCCCTCTCCTCTACCTGGTCAAATTGGAAATGCAATGAAGCCTGATGAATTATTTAGGTAAAACGATTATCAACAACTCAAGTACTATATTAAAAAATTTAAATTACTACTCTTAAGTATGGGCATTAGGATACATTAACCATCCTCTATTTGTATTTTATTAATGGAAATCATTAATAAATAAGTAGTCTCAGCCAACTGTGGTTGAGTTTTTTAATACATTTAGTATTTCAGTTTGCAGTATGCTTATTCGGAATTCCCTGTGCACAGGGGCACACCCTACCGTCACCAAGAGAGGACAGCTCTAACAAGTGAAAGAACATGGACAAGCATGGGCGGGGGGTTCCTCCAAATAAATGTCAGAAAACCCTGAACCTCTGTTTCATTAAAATGGGAAATAATCATCTCTATTCAATAGAATTATTGGGAGAATTAAATGAGGTTAAGATTTGTAAACTACCTACGAAATGCATATAAAATAGATGCTCAATACGTGTTCAATTTCTTGCTGTTTTTTTTAATAGGTAAGGAAACAGAAGCTGAGCAGGTGATCTGTCCAAGGCCAATGGCTAGCAATTGTAAAACACAGGCTAAAAGTCTAAGGGCCTAATGTTCTTTACACTACATCAAGCAGAATTAAAACAGCAGAACCCTCGCACCGCATGTTTGTCACTGATGGTCATGCAAAGAAAAAGAATTAACAATCAGAACACCTGGGGCACATAAATGACTCAGTCAGTTAAGCATCCCACTTCAGCTCACATCACAATCTAATGGTTGGTTTCCTTGAGTTCCAGTCCCGCAAGGGGCTCTGCACTGATAGGGCAGAGCCTGCTCGGGAGTCTCTCTCTCTGCCCCTCCCCCACTCTCGAAAAATAAACTTAAAAAAAAATAATAAAAACAATATGAATGCCTATTAGATGCTAAACACTATGCTAATCTCTTTCTGCTCATCTCCCGCCAAAATAGACTTTAAAAAATAAAAATAAACAATCTGAATGCTTTTTAGATGAACACTATACTTCTCTCTTTCCTAACACCTACCCTATAAAGCTAATGTATTTATCCCATTTTACTGAGAGAAATTCTTAACTTGTCCGAAGTCACAAGGCTAATAAGTGATAACGCAGGATTAATCCAGGTGTGTTTTCCCCACTAACCTGCCTCAAAACTGTGCAGGTATTTAAAAATCACTGTCTATTGGGGCACCTGGGTGGCTCAGTCGGTTAAGCGTACGACTTCAGCTCAGGCCACGATCTCTTGGTCTGTGAGTTTGAGCCCCGCGTCAGGCTCTGGGCTGATGGCTCGGAGCCTGGAGCCTGCTTCCGATTCTGTGTCTCCCTATCTCTCTGCCCCTCCCCCGTTCATGCTCTGTCTCTCTCTGTCTCAAAAATAAATAAACTTAAAAAAAAAAAAAAGCTGCTGAGAATTCAACTCAGTTTTTAAAAATCACTGTCTACCAAAATCAAATTCTAAATAACCTGGAAATTTTTATAGAGCCTTCTAATTTATTAGTGGAAACCATCCATAGCTCCACCATTCCCTCTCCTTAAACTTGTTCTTGATAAAGTAAAACAACTTATGGTAACTACAGTGACAAATTTACATTTGTATAACGTTACAGTTTAATAGTATAGATTTGTCAATTTTTATTAGATACAACTACTGAGATTTTTTCATACGCTAGCTCACATCTCATTTTAATACTTTCAAGACTCCTATGAGGTAGGGATTATTACCATTTTACAGATAAGAAAACAGAAGTTTGAAGAGAGAAAGTCTTCTCTATGGTTATACAACTAGTAAGCATAGGGCCTTACCCTGGACCTCTCTAAGAGAAAAGCACATATACTCCTGCATCCACTGCTTCAGCTAACCATTTGCTTTTCTCAACTTACTCATCAGAGCTAAGGGAAGGGAAGTGTGTATATGGAAGGATTCTTTCCCCAAAAATGTAATAGAAAATACTGGCCAAAACTCAACAGAACAAGAAAAACAGGAAGAAGTTAAAAGGTTGTCTCAGATCTCTTCCCTCCCCCAAGGTTATCAGGGAATTTCTAATAAATGCTTAAGGGCAGACATTTTTAAACTATTCCAGAGCACAGGGGAAAAAAGGAGAGTTTTTCACTTCATTCTTAGAAGGCGGCTTAACTCTGACACCAAAACCAGGCAACGATAGCAAACCAAAAAGAAAACATAAATATTATATTTATCCTTTGTGACTATAAATGCAAAAATCTTAATGTATGTAACTATAAAAACTAAGGAAACGTGTAGTACAATCCCATCTGTAAAGGGAAAACCAATGTGAATGTATGTATGTATGGTTGGATATATGTAGGTTGGATATACACACGTACACATCAATCAAAGATACAGGTGGAAATATAAACCCTAAACTGTTAACAATGGTTACCTGGGACAGGAATGATCTTGGGGGTGAAGGAAAGGACGGGGACAAGAAGTAAAGGGAGGTTTTCAGCTTTTACTGAATATACCTACATACTACCTGAATTTTTATAATGAACATGCATCAAGTCTTCCATTAAAATATATAAATGAAAAGCACAGCCTAAACACTCATTTGCTGTATCTTCTCTACTTGTTACAATGAAAACGAATTCTTCTATTTACTCATTGGGCGTTCATTTATTTAACATGGAGGGGGGTTGCAGCTCCTATGAATGGGCACTGAGCTTATAAGCACTTGTGCCAGCCACCAGGTATTTACACCCTATTGTTTTTTTTAAGTAAACTCCACCCCCCACCCATGGGGCTTGAACTCAGGACCCTGAGATCAAGAGTCACATGCTCTACCTATGGAGTGAGCCAGGCACCCCTAGGGCCTTTTTTTTTTTTTTTTTTTTAAACCCAGGATGGAACAGTTACTTCCTTCCATAAGATACATGCTGAATTTTAAGTCAAGTTCCAATTTTTACCATTTATTATTTTTTTAGGTCATGTGTCAGGGGTAAGAAATATTTTTTTTTCTGGAATTTTTACTGCCTTTATTCTAAAAAACAGCACCAGATCATTTTTATTGAGTTTTTTTTTGGGGGGGGGGGGATTAAAAAAATTCATTTGTAGGGGCGCCTGGGTGGCGCAGTCGGTTAAGCGTCCGACTTCAGCCAGGTCACGATCTCGCGGTCTGTGAGTTCGAGCCCCGCGTCAGGCTCTGGGCTGATGGCTCGGAGCCTGGAGCCTGTTTCCGATTCTGTGTCTCCCTCTCTCTCTGCCCCTCCCCCGTTCATGCTCTGTCTCTCTCTGTCCCAAAAGTAAAATAAAAAATGAAAAAAAAAAAATAAAATAAAAAAAAAAAATTCATTTGTATTCATAGTGCTGGACACTATGTTGGACAATGGATATGCAAAAATGAATAAATAACATATGGCTTCTCCCTACACTTAAGGAGCTGTTAATCTTGCATACCTATGTCTGATACAGAGTGCCACATAAAAACTGAAATATGTACCTCAGTAATCCTGCACTTCAAGATGAAACTGGCAAACTGCCCTGCTCAAAAATAAGTTAATTTCAGTTTAACCCAGAAAATTTTTAACATTTATGAAAGATGGAAAATTATTCAATTATTTTAAGATAAAGGGAACATATCAGTGGGAGAACAGAACAAGGAAGCTGTAGGGTAATATAAAACACAACGTCTCAGTGAAGAGTGGGTTCTAGGATTAGCTATGCCACCAAGAAGCTGTTACTAGGTTTACTCTTTCTGGTTGCTTCTGTATAGGAAATATGGAAATCATATCTACCTTATTAGGACAGAAGAAAACAAAGGCTTTATTTTTAAAAGAATAACAAAATCTAGGGGCTCCTGGGTGGCTCAGCTGGTTGAGCATCCAACTTCGGCTCAGGTCATGGTCTCACGGTTTGTGGGTTCGAGCCCTGCATCAGGCTCTGTGTTAACAAACAGCTCAGAGCCTGGAGCCTGCTTCGGATTCTGTGTGTCTCTCTCTCCCCCCTGTTCATGCTCTGCCTCTCTCTGCCTCTCAAAAATAAATAAATGTTAAAAAAAAAAAATTTTTTTAAAAGAATAACAAAATCTGGTGAATATGAGGCACTATGGCCACAACACCTGCTTTTTGTTGTTTGGTTTGATTTTTTATTTATTTTTCCCCACTGTGTCAATGATTAGCCGAGCAAATTTGCAAACACAATTTAACTTCTGTATGCCTCTTGGAGTGGAAAGAATGGAGGAAGATCTGAGTGTACATTCAAACCCTCCTACTAACTCTAAGGTTAAAAAACAAGCAATTTATTTAACCTTTTTGCACCTTAGCTTCCTAGCAGTAAAACATGGATAAACTTATCTTACAGAATCATTTCAAAGACTAAATGAGAAAATACATGTGAAAACAAACTTAGAAACCATTATAGACATTTTGTCTAAATAAACAAAAGGCCAATAAGAACATGAAAAGATACTCAACATCATTAGCCATTAAGGAAATGCAAATGAAAACCACAATGAGATACCACTTCAGACCCACTAGCATGGCTGTCATCAAAAAGGCAACATTAACAAGTCCTGGAGAAAATGGAACCCTCATATTTTGCTAGTGAAAATGTAAAATGGTGCAGCCATTGGACAACAGAAGTTTGGTATCGTAAGACCCAGCTGTACCACATCTCAGTATACACCCGAGAGAACTGAAAACACATGTCCACACAAAAACTTGTAAATGAGTGTTCATAGCAACAATTCTCATAACAGCCAAAAAGTAGAAACAACCCAAATGTCCATCAACTGATGAGAGGATGATCAAAATGTGTCATACCCATAGAGGAAACATTATTCAGCCATAAAAATGAAGTAGGCAAAATGCACAATATGGATGAACCCTAAAAATATTATGCTAAGTAAAAGACACAAATGGCCACATATTTGTATGATTCATTTTCTATCAAACATCCAGAATAGGCAAATCTCGGGACAGAAAGTAGATCAATATTTGCCAAGTGCAGGAGAAGAGGAATGAGAGTGACAGCTAATGAGGAATGAGAGTGACAGTTATGGGGTAAGGGGGTTTCTTTTCAGCATGATGAAAATATTCTTGAATTGGTGATGTCTGCACTACCTTGTGAATATACTAAAGCCACTGAATTGTACACATTATAAGAGTGAATTTTGTTGGTATAAGATTTATATCTCAATTAAAAAAACTATTATAAAAATTTAAGTTTCTGCTCCTCATCATCAGTCAATATTCTACTTTTTCCAAGAGGTTGTTCCTGTAGCTTGTAACAGCTATGAAAAGCTCTCTGAAGTCAGATGTGATACAGATGAATGGTATTTTTAGTAAAGTAAAACTACTAATCATTCCAGAGAAACTTTCCACAGATCACATTAATTTGGTATAATTTTATTTCTTCAAAAGAAAAGTCCTTATTAATAGCAAGTTTGTTTGTAGGGAGTAGAAAGAGCTTCAAGGAGTCTTTCCAGAGTACACTGAAAAAAAACCAAATAGGTCAGAATGTAACACGTTTTTCTGCTTTTTTATAGTAAGTGGACATTTAGTTTTCAGATATGCCCCTGCCTATCAACTAAAACCGAAGTAGATGGAACTTTGCAATGTCTACCACCTTTCATGTTCTGTTCTCCTGCCACTCTGCTAAATCCATCAGGGGTTCCTAATCTCCATCAATTACTCCTTCCCATTACTCTTCTCAGGGATTAAAATGCTTAGCAAACTCTTCAAATGCAATCAATTCATTCCTAACGTTGAAGGAGTTTATAGAGTTAGGCCCAATGTTTAAGGTTAAATTAAGTCTATGTTGCTTGAATAAATACACAGCAAAATGATTTCCTGGGGTTTGGGATAGACAATCTATAGAGTTGTGTAATGCTGTCTAAGTCATTGGGAATTTTTTCATGTATTGGGTCATGGGGCAAAGACAGTCACCAACTTTTGTCCACAAAAAGTATTATGTATAAAAACTTCCTGGTTCTAGAACAAAGAGGCATTTTATTGCTCAAAGCACAAGTAAGATATTTTCCTTCCATTTAGTATTGTTATACTAAAATAGCATACCAACAAAACCAGCTAGGTAACAGCATGACCAAGGTATATGAACAAAGATAAATTGTTTTTTATTAAGTATTCCTCCTGGGGGGGGGGGGGGTTAGAAAAAAGTTCTTCACACATACGAAAATAATCCCAGATTAAGCCAAAGAAAACCATGTGGATTAATATTTTCCAAAACAGGCGGATTTTGAGTGGCAATTTTAATTTGAGAGTTTGTCAACCTATGCCAGGATGTGTTGTGGGTATATTTGGCACGGACAAAATGTGCACCAAGAGGTGACCTGTCAAACAGCTGCTATACAGTTACTCCCTCAAAGACCACTTCCAACTTCTGGGATAATGTCTGTGTAGGAGAGAAAGACGTCAAAGCACCAAGAAAACCACTTGCTGTCAGAGCAGCAGCAAGTCCAAACCGTGCATCCCAGGTCGAAATCCCACCCGCAACTTCACGAGCCGGCCAGACTGCGGCTCCTTTCTACTATCAGTCTACCTAACGTATGAAAAATAAATACATAACCAGAGATCCTTGCCAACCCTCTCTTCCTTCTCTTTGTGACTCCTCCAAAGGCTGAAGGGATGTTAACAGCCTGCAGGCCCAGGGAAAGCCAAGCCCCACGCCGCAACACAGGCATCCAGGAGCCTCGCCACTGCCCGGGGGCCTCGGGCGGGCGTCCCCCACCCACCGGGCAAGGCTGGTCACTGGCCACACAAAGAAGCCGGCTGCCGGAGCCGGCCGCCGGGCTCGCCCCGGGGCCCGGCGCCTCCGCATGTGGTGCCCGCACGCCGGGAGGACAAGACCCGCCGGAAAATGAGGATTAACGCCCAAACCTGTTGCATGATGCGTGTCCCTTTCACCCAGAAATGAACAAGGGTGCTCGGGGAGGGTGGGGAGACGAGAGCGGCCGGGCAGTGCTGAACGAGGCCGCACCCGGCAGGCGGCGCGGAGGCAGAGGCCGCCCGCGGGGCTCCCACCTCGGGCGCTTTGTCTGCGGTGGCGGCGGCGGGGCGCGGGAGCCCCTCCCTCAGCCGAGCGGCTCCACCGCCCCGCGGCCCGCGCCCAGGAAGAAAGCCGGGCCCGCCACCCCCGCCTCCTCCACCCGCCCGCGCTCGCCGCCCGGCCGCGGGGCCTGCGCGCTCCTCCCGCCAGGGCCGCCCGGGCCGCGCGGCGGCCACACTCACCTGGCTGGCGCTGGCGCTCGCGCGGGCGGCCGGCAGCTCCGGGGTTGGTGGGGAGGACGCGGGGACGCGAGCTAGGCGCGGGCGGAGGCGGAGGACGAGGCGGGAGAAAGGCGGGCCGGGGGCGGAGCGGGCCTGGACGGCGGCGGCGGCGACTCCAGCCACTCGCGGCAAATCGTGTCCCGGCCCCTCCGTGCGTCAGGCAGGGGGCGGCGGCGCGGGCGGCCTGGCGACCTCCCCGCACCCGCGGCCCGACCCGCGTCCGCGCGACCCCGCGCGCGCGCGATTAGCGGCGGCGCAGCGACCCCGCCCGGCGCGGAAGGGGGCGGGGCGGGCAGTCCCACCGGGGCTGCAGTGGGGGTGGGGCGAGGAAGGGGCCTCCGACGCACCCCGGCTGACCCCGAGAAGCTGGCCGCGCGCGGGGCTCCGCGCTGCCAAGTCCGCAGCGGTGTGGGTAACGATAGGAGCACTGGGGCTAGAGTCTGGAAGCCGGGTCTTAAGGAAAGACCCGCTACTTGACGGCTTGCAAATCGTTTCTTTTCTCTGTCCTCAGCCTGACATATATAGGTTTGAGTATATGGTCTCCAAATTTTCGAAATTCTAACCTCTACGTTCTGGAGAATGAAGGCAGCTGGGGGAAATGGGTCGTAGTGAGGAAAGGCTGGATTCAGGGCATTTGTTTTTCTTTGGGGATTTTTCTATTGGGCGATCCAAAATTTATTCACAAATGGCCCTCTGATAATCCTACTTCCCCATCTTCACCAACCCTAGTTATTTTTCTCCAAATGTACTGGCTTCAGAGTCCTCGTTCTTCTAACTTTATTGCGCAAATCCTTTTTATGTCATTTCCTGAATTCAGTTCAAAAGAGTCAGCAGCTAATATACACAAGCTCAGGGCAACCATATGGTCCCAATCCCAGGCCTTCCGTATTACTCACTGTACCACTCGCTTCTGTATCACCTCATTCAATGGATAAAATCTTGCCATTCCAACAACTAGGCAATCAAATTTCTCTCCACTAAAGTTCTCTGATCAAAATCCCATGGATGAATTCTTCCACTTATTTCTGTGACTAATAATCTGTCTCCACTATTTCAACCTCTTTGCCACTCTTTAGATCAAGCTTTCCTAATTTCTGCTTCTGTTTCGTATGACTGCCAGAGAATGCTCCAAAACCACAGAGCCTCCCTCTTTAAAATTCTTCAGAGGCTCTCCACCTGGGCAATCAGGTTCAAGCTAATTACCATGGTATACAAGGCATTTTACCATCTGATCCCTAGACCTCTTCAGCTCCAGCTCTGACTCCCACCACATTTCACGCACAGATGCAACAGGTTCTGTCTGAGTATCTTTGTGTATTTACCCCCATCTGAAATCCATCCCTCATTTAAACAGGTGAACTCCTACTATCCTTCAAGATAATAAACTCATCATTTTCTCTTTGGAATCTTACCTGACATCACCTCTTTTCTACACACCCACATGCTCACCCTATACACTTACACTGAATTAAATACTCTTTCCTTTATGCCTTCATGAGACCTTTTATGTATTCGCTATGATTATCCTTAGTACTTTTTTCCCATTGCTTTGCTTGGTGGTCTTTTGTTGCCAGACTGAGTTCCTTAAAAGGATGCAGATTTTTGTCTAGTTCATTTTTGGTTCCCAGACCTAGCAAAGTGCTCAGCACCAAGAAGTTTCTCTTTGAATATTTGTTGAAGGTTGAGGCATTCCTTCCGGCAGACAAATGTTGAGCATCTATTCACCAGGAGGGAAATATACAGTACAATCCACAGTCCCTGTCTTGTTAACCTTTCACAGTATTCTATTCTTCCTTAACAAAGTGGCATTCTCTGCTTATCATTTAAAGTTTATTAATTATTTTTGAGAGAGAGAGTGAGAGTGTGGGAGGGGGGAGGGCTGGAGAGAGGAGAGAGAGAATCCCAAGCAGACTCTGCACAGTCAGCGTGGAGCCTAATGCGGGACTTAAATTCACAAACCGGTGAGATCATTAGTTGAAAACAAGAGACGTCAAACTGAGGGAGCCACCCAGGCACCCCTCTCTGCTTATCATTTAAAACCCTGGGGGGATCTGGTGGCTACATAGGTTAAGTGTCTGACTTCAGTTCAGGTCATAACCTCATGGTTCACGAGTTGGAGCCCCACCTTGAGCTCTCTGCGCTGATTGCCTAGAGCCTGCTTAGGATCCCATCTCCCTCTCTCTCTGTACCTCCCCCACTCATGGACACACATGGGCGCTCTCACTATCTCTCAAAAAATAAACATTAAAAAAAGGTTTTTTTAAAAATCCTGTCCTCCTACCATCCACATTCTTTCCTTGTTTTAATAAAGCAAGAACATGCCAAACAATCCATTACAGTAATTCCCAAACATCCCTGCCCTTCCTCTTTCCATACCCTCTAGCTCCACACTGTTACCCAGTTAGTAGATAAGGACTAACTGCTGTAACAGAAAAAAAAAAAAACAAAAACAAACAAAAGCCATCAGGTTGTAAATCCAGGGTGAAGTCTGGGCGCTGCATTTTCCAATAACTACTGAATTAATGAACATAGCTCCATCGCTGAAATTCACTAGGCCTCGGAGTTCCTTTGGCTCTATGATTAGACTTCATTTTTGATATTTTTGTGATGAAGGTAAGCATATCCTTTTCTTATGAATTTTTTTTTAACGTTTATTTTTTGAGAGAGAGAGAGACAGAGTGTGAGTGGGGCAGGGTCAGAGAGAAGGGGAGACAGAATCCGAAGCAGGCTCCAGGCTCTGAGCTGTCAGCACAGAGCCCGATGTGGGGCTTGAACCCACAGGCTGTGAGATTATGACCTGAGCCGAAGTCCAACACTTACCGACATTTAACTGACTGAGCCACCCAGGCGCCAAAGCATATCCTGCTTTATACAGCCTATGTAGAAGTTGAGGGACTACTAGATCCTTACAAAGTAGCTGTCCAGCATAGGCACAAACTCCATGTGGTAGGGAACCACTCACTACTTTATAACGATATTCATCTTTGAACAATCCTTCTAGTCCTTACATTGAACTGAAATATGTCTCCTTATAAATTTGTAGGTAGCTATGGTATTGAGAGGAAATACCACTAGGTTTAAGTTCTAAAGCGGGGTGGTCAGATCCCAGTTCTATAACTTCCTAGCTGTATGAACTTGGACTAGCACAAAACAACTCCAAGTGTGAGTTTGTTCAACTCTAAAAGGGGAAAATAAGAATACTTTCAACCATTATTATAAATATGAATACAATGTGTATTAAAGGGCCCAGGGAATCTGAGTCTAGTACCGTGTACTGAGTACAGAACAGCCCCATTCCCCTTCCATACATAGCCTTTTAAACATTTGAAGTCAACAACCATAGCACATGCCTTCCCATACATACTATGCTTCACTCACATGTACCCTTCATCTCCTCCATACACTTTCATCTGATCATACCCTAGTGCCTCTTAAAAAGTGGCATCTAGAACTGAGTCCAATAACCCAGGTATGAAGAGAGAAATAGTGAAGTATAATTTACCACATTTTTATGATATTTCAAATTTCAGTCTGATATCACAATAACACTTTTCTACCACCTCATATTGTTCATAAACATCAAGTTTTGCCAACTAAAAACAAAAGTACCTCCAAATTCTTTTTAAGTCTTTAACACATATATAGCTATAAAACCAAGTCTCCTTCAGCCTGTATTTGTACAATTTGTTTTTGAAGACTGAGTGCAGATCTTTGCATTTATTCCTCTTAAATGCCTCTTTGGAAGTTATGTATCAGGAGTCCCTGCCAAATAGAAATCAGCGAAATGAGAATAACATTAAAGAAAAACATTCAGTGGTGGGGGGAAACCATCCCAAAGGCACTTTTGCAACCAAGTCCTAAATTCCTAATTTCTGCCCTGCAATTTTCTTTGGGCTTTTTATTAAAAGCCACATTTAAATGTCATCTAAAATTAAATAACTTTCACACTTGTCTTGTTTTATTTTTATAATAAGTGAATGTTGAAAGCACCTTTTATGTGCAATATGTTCCCCACACATTGTTCACTGGAACTTCTGAAGAACTCACTGTGAGTTAAGGCAGACCCAGGTGTTGTTAAAGCCACCTTACTGAAGCTCAGTAGGGTGAGGTAATTTGCTGAACAGTCACCCAACACCAAAATTGGTTTCTTGAAGAAACTGCCCCACCCACAGCCCATGCTGAAGGGGAGGCCCCAGGCAGTACTATTGTGCTGTGCAATCCCTGAGTCACTGCTAATTGCTGTGATCTATAAAAGCCAGGTCACACCCATTCAAAAGTGACCTGGGGTGGGGGTGGGGGGGGACCTCAATCCAAAAAAGCTGGTCCAATCAGACAATCAATTGGGGATACTATCTCCCCAAGAGATCCGAAAGGAGACACAGAGGGTGCCCATAGGTGAGTAGGGCTCTGGCAGAATAATGTCAGCCCAATGACTAAGCAGAAAACATCCATTCATTACACATTCAACTCTTATATTCAACAAATATTTATTAAGCATCTCTGGTTTAGGTGCCGGGGATACAGTATGGACAAAAATACACAAAAATTCTGCCTTGTGGATCTTGCATTCTGGTGGGTGGGACAGATGATAAATACAATAAATAAGTAAATCAAAGAGTATATTAGAAGGCGATAAGTGTTGGATAAAAATTATGCAGGAAAGGGGACTAGAAAGTTTAAGGGGTAGGGTACAATTTTTAATAATAGGAATAGGAAAGGCCTCACTGAGAAGGTAGTATTGAGCTAAGGCTTGAAGCAGATGAAGCACTGACCCCGTGATAAAAAAGACACATGCAGTCAAAGCTAAGAGAATCAACTGGTAGTGGGCTGATCATAAAGCATACAATGAGAGACTAGCAAAATCAGGCAACTCCTAGAGCAGAGCATTCAAGATCCACCTGGAAGATTTTTAGCAAAGAAGAGACCAGAGCATTTCCTCATATGGACTAGACCAGAGCCTTTGCTGATGGGGTCTCACTATTTTTATCTATCTATCATCTATCTATCTATCTATCTATCTATCTATCTATCTATCTATCTATTTTTTTAAGTAAACTCTAAACCACAGGTGGACCTCAAACTCATACCCTGAAACCAAGAGTCACATGATCTATGGACCGAGCCAGTCAGGCACCCCGCACAATCTGTATTTTTAAAACACTCCTCAGGTGACTGGGATGTTCAGTAGGATGGGAACCCCTGCTCTAAGGAAAAGATTGGGGGCACCTGGGTGGCTCACTTGGTTGATCATCTGGCTTCTGCTCAGGTCATGATCTCTTGTTCGGTGAGTTCGAGCCCCACATCGGGCTCTCCTGGAGCATGCTTTGGATTCTGTGTCGTCTCCTCTCTCTGCCCCTCCCTTGCTCACTCTCTGTCTCTCAATAAATAATAAATAAATAAATTAATAAATAAATAAATAAATAAATAAAACATTAAAAAAAATTTTTTTTGAAGAAAAGATCTGATGCCTTGGGTTCTGAACACTCTCTAAATTTTGTGTTCTGGAAAACCCAACCCAGTGTGCATCCCTCTTCTAGGAAGCATGGTTATTCAACTTCTCTGTTGTTCCTGGGAAGCCTGATATCCCTGGCTGAGATTTCAGTTTTTCTCATTTGCATATGTATTCTTTGCAAACCAAAGGAAAAAGAACCAAATTCCAATGCTATTCCCTGAGGGCACATTGTTGAGTTTCTGTATATTGCCATCCAAAATTGCCTAACATACCACAGTCACAAAGCTATGAGATGGTGGCAGTGAAACTGTAGCACTGGGCTGTTATTCCTCAGGCTGCCACTCTCTCCTTTAGTGGCAAAACAAAATGAAAATTTGGGGGTATTTCTTTAACATTGCAAAATCAATATTTGAAAAATTGCCAAAGTATTCTATTTTATTATTATTATTTTTTTAAATGTCTTTTTGGGGCGTCTGGGTAGCTCAGTCAGTTAAGTGTCAGGTCATGACCTCAGGGTTGGTGGGTTCAGCCCCGTACCGGGCTCTGATCTGACAGCTCAGAGCCCGAAGGCTGCTTCAGATTCTGTCTCCCTTTCTCTCTGTCCCTTTCCCCACTTGCTCTCTCTCTCTCTCTCTCTCTCTCTCAAAAATAAATAAACATCAAAAAAATTTTAATGTCTTTTTATCACATCACTCATATTTTTAATGTTTGTTTATTTAGAGAGAGAGAGATCACATACGTGCACAATCGCGTGCCCGTGGGGGAAGGACAGAGAGAGAGAGAGGGAGAGAATCCCTAACAGACTCCTGGCTGTCAGTGCAGATCCCAAGGCAGGATTCCATCTCAAACTGTAACATCACAACCTGAGCTGAAATCAAGAATTGGAAGCCCAACGAACTGAGCCACACAGGCACCCCCAAAGTATTCTATTTTAAAATCTAAAGGGATATAGCATTTGTTTTAGGAATGTAAAGTTAATATAATATTGAATTTTTAAGAGAAGTATTTAAAATTTTTATTTAAAAGTTACTTTGAGTACTCAGTTTATCAGTTTTTACATTTGATATTTTAATTCCAAACTCAAAATTTCTCTTTCACTAAGGAAGTTAAAAAGACCTGTTTTGGGGGGTGCCTGGGTGGCTCAATCAGTTGAGCATCTGACTTTGGCTCAAGTCATGATCTCGGGGTTCTTGAGTTGAAGCCCTGCATCAGGCTCCCTGCTGTCAGAGCAGAGCCCACTTGAGATCCTCTGACCCCTTCTCTCTGCCCCTCCCTTGCTCACACTCTCTCTCAAAAATAACGATTAAAAAAAACAAAACAATGGGGCCCCTGGGTGGCGCAGTCGGTTAAGCGTCCCACTTCAGCCAGGTCACGATCTCGCGGTCTGTGAGTTCGAGCCCCGCGTCAGGCTCTGGGCTGATGGCTCGGAGCCTGGAGCCTGTTTCCGATTCTGTGTCTCCCTCTCTCTCTGCCCCTCCCCCATTCATGCTCTGTCTCTCTCTGTCCCAAAAATAAATAAAAAAACGTTGAAAAAAAAAAACAAAACAACAACAACAACAAAATCTGGTTTTGGTTTTGGTTTTAATATACTTTCATGGTCCTGAGGTTATATAACTAACATTTTCAAGGGTTTTGTTGTTGTTGTTGGGTTTGGGTTTTTTTGTTTGTGTGTTTTGGCTGCCTATTAGTTCATCATCTAGGCCAATGTATTTGGAGTCCTTCATACAAGAACTTTTTCCAAGGCCAACATAATTTGCATTCGCTTGTTTCAGGTAGGTTCCCGCCCCACCCCCCCCCCCCCTCCAAATTACACATTTACAAAATGTTTTTGTTAAACAGGCCAAAGGAAAGAGTGAAAAGCACTGTTTGATTTTTTTGTAAAATCAGCAAATGCTTTTCCTAACAAAACTGACTTTTTCTAGTTGTCAAGTCATGGAGTTTTAAAGTTGGAAGACCCCTGACCTATTCCAAGATTTTCACTTTCCTGTGACCAGGAGAAGTTGAGCAACATACCTGATTCTAGAGTTAGTTAACAAAACACCCAAGATTAGAATCTAGGTTTCCTGGCCTAAATTAGTTGATATAAGCTGAAAGTATTTGAATATTTGTAGGACCATCCACATGCTTATAGAGGTGGTACATAATGTGGGCATACCACAAGTTTATCTCTTAAACATCAGTAGTGCTTTAAAACTATTAGAAATAATAGAAAATGAAATAAAATTTCAGACTAAGGGAAGGTCCTAATTTCAGCAATTTACTGTCACTCTTAATATAAACTTTGTAATAGAGATTACCAAAGGAGGTCACATTAAAAACAAATGGTTTTAAATGCCTCTAGCAATATGCAATACATTATATAATAGAATACAGCAAACTGACTATACCATTTTTTTTAGTTGTCTCTAATAAATTTTCTTCCAATAAGTACCATGAAATGTCAATATATGATACGCTCAGATACGTGTTCCTCAGTCAGAACTCTTTCGTTGAAAGTACTAAAGCCAATTTCAACTGGATTGGGATGAAGAGGTGATGGATTTTCTAGATCAATACTGTGGATTTTCTGGAAGAATAGTGAGGTAGCTCAAGCACACTAAAGGAAGAATTGAGTTTTTGGGTGTTACAATAGGCAGTCAGATTCTAAAAGGATACCTGGAAGCCAGCAAAGAGGAAGTCATGGCCAGCTATTGGGAAAGTCAGAGGCATGTGCTGGAAGCACTCCACAAGAGG
The DNA here is from genome assembly GCF_018350215.1 of Panthera leo. NCBI lineage: Eukaryota > Metazoa > Chordata > Mammalia > Carnivora > Felidae > Panthera > Panthera leo. Next base: position 166,285,959 of record NC_056686.1, read on the forward strand.
CCAGATCAAATCAGACAGGCCCAAGATGGTGGGTACCATGATAGGAAACCCCTGAGCACATAAGGAAGAAAAGGTGGGAAACCTTGCTTTCAAGAAATTCTGGCCCCAAGTATTGAGTATTCCACCCCTTAATTAACAATCATCAGTAAAACATGGTTGCAGGGCTTGCAGTCCCCCTCCCCCTTTCCCTCTCTCTCTCTCTCTCTCTCTCTCTCTCTCTCTCTCTCTCTCATTCTCTCTTGCCAGCTCTCACATCTCCAGAGTATACTTTTGCTTTAATAAATGTTCTTACTTGTTTCGCTCATCTGCTGCATTGTGCATCTGTCCTTGAATTCTTTCTCAGGACACTTCCAAGAACCTTCCACGATATCTTTGAGATAGGCTGAGTTGAGGCCTCAGGGCCCAGGGTTCTGCCAGTTCACCCAGCAACACAGGGACCTCAGAGACCAAAACAGAGACCAAAGCAAAGTCAGCATCTTTCTCAGCTGCTTCTGTCAAACCAGTTTCTCTGTGACTTGCCTTCGAGCTGTCCTGCAGCATACGGGTCTGTTTTAGACACACAAAAAGAGCCCTAGGTAGCACTGTGTGCACATCCTCCAGCTTAGGGGTAGTTCATGTAGGAACTGATATTTTGGGTCACATGAATGTTCAAACACTGTGAACAGTAGAACAAGATTGGCCTATGAGGTAGGCAGTTGGGTGTCATAAGGGGCAGTTCCCTTCATGGGAGGAAGTCTCCTCCTAAGGGACAGCCACATTACCAGGAAAAGGGGAGAAAGGGGTACCAGGCCAACCAAAAACAATAGGTATTCAGTGCAAAATGTGTGCTGCTCTAAACCTCACACTGGAAAGATGATTTTCATAAAAGTTTTTATTACTCAAATGTTAAAATTGAAAATTGTAAATTACTTCTAGTCTCATTATTTTGTATTAAAAATCTATACTCAAGTACCCTTTATCTGGTTTGTTGATGCTTCTTTAAAACACTAGCCTAGAAAAATCCTTCAATGTATTCATAATTCTGATAGGGAAATACACTTTTGTTTGATCAGGGCATTTTTACTTACTCCTTGCATTATTAGTGTAAAAAATTTAGATCGACAAATATTTTATTCAAAGCTGAAGAGGTAGAACACTTGATGGTCAAATTCAATTAACATAGTGAAAGTCAGGTCTCATTTAAAGAGTGTTAGTTAAGTTACAGAGAAAGTTCTTTAGTTTCTGTTACATGGTATTTCAATACAGGGCTAGGTCCTAGTTATTAGTAAGACAGAAAAGAATGTTAAAAACAAGCTCGCTCCAAGTCATAAGGTTTACTTTGTTTTTCTAATGTGTTCCAGTCATCAGCCTGAATACAAAGGTCAAGAACATTTACCTCAGACACTACCAAAAAAAAAAAAAAAAAAAGGAAGAAAGAAAGGAAAGAAGAAAGAAAGAAAGAAAGAAAACTACAGGCCGATATGATCAAGCAATGTATTCTGCTCTCAACTCAAAATCTGAGGCTAGAGACTAAAGTGTTCCCTCCTTGCTTCAATTCTCTAGCGGTCAGAAATGGCTCTCTTGTTGATCTACATTAAAAAAAAAAAAAAAAAAAAAAAAAATCCCTATGTTCCTGAACAAAACAGGGACAAACCACATTTAAAAATAATCTCCACCCATTGTCAGGCTCTTTCCACTGTCACTGTCTCCAGCTGCTCTGGGGAGGTGTGTGAAGCTTCTCCATGACTCCAGCAGCTGAGTGGCAGCTCAGGAGAAATCCCATTGCATAAAGTCGGAGGAGGCACTAACAACACAAAAGCAAAGAATTGATTGGGTTGTGGGATAAAGTGGAAAATGGGAAGAATTGCCTTTTGTATCAGTCCAACTTTTCCTCTCCTTCTGAATAAAACATTATTATGTAACAAAGAGCCTTTAAACCATTTCTTTCTTCTTTAAATTGGCAATTTGACAACTACAGATTGTGTCATCCTGGGTTAGAGCCACTTCTTAGGGTGTGGAGTTACTTGATTCCGGCACTGTGGATCAGTGTACTCAAAACATGTGACACAAGCTAGGTCCATGGCTCACTGATATTATCTGAGATTTAGGGGAGAAGAGAAAAGAAAAGCTTGTTTCTCTTTAGAAACTTGAAGAAAAAGGGCCCTAGTTGATCCTTCTTTTCCAAAACCTTAACTTTTGTATAAAAATCATGCAAATAAGCCAAGAAATACATTCTATCATCATTCCTAAAGGTGGAAAAAATTAGTCTAGACTTTTCCATTGAAATGATGGCAGATTTGAGACAAGAGCTGAAGCTGCTGCTCCGTTTACCATCTCGAAAAACAATCCTGGATGTCCTATCTGTGCAGAAATTGTCCCTAGATCCTTCTGAGGGAGAGTGTCCTACTCTAGTACAGTGTTTGGAGATTGTGTTCCTGGTTATATCCAGCTGTGTCATTTTTATATCCTATGACCAACTTTTAAGCATTTTACTCATAAAACACGGTGAGAGTGAACAGAAACATGAGAACAGATATTCAATGATTAATTTGTCCATGAAACTAGAATGTAGTGCCAGCACTGCTTTAGGGACCTGGGGACAATGGTGAGGACACTGTGAGTTTGCTTTTGGTCTGATTGGGAGGCAGGAAACAAACCAAACACTCAAAGCAACAGGGTACATACTAGAGTTGTCATTAAATTCTACACAAAATGCTAACAAGACCTAGAGAAGTCACTGCCAAGGCTTCTAGTGAAGGCTTCTTGGGGGCTTTGATGCTTACACTGAGTCTAGTAGAATGAGCACTGTCTAGGCTGGGAGAAGGGAGAAGAAACAGAAGAGTGTACCAGGTGGCTGCATGTAAAAAACATGCTACTTGCAGGAGAATTTCGAGTATTCTTTCTGTGTATGCATGAGCAGGGAGAGGACATTTAAGGGATGGAAATGTGAGCCAGGCGTGGAAAATTCAATAGCCTGCAAGGCCAGGCAGGTAATGTAAATGATTGAAGATGGCCAGCAGGTCTAGGTGCAAATGCATTTGCTGTGAGTGCCTGAGCAAATGGCTCACTAGGGGACACAAAACCGCTAAAAATAGTGCATGGAATTATGCTTACCTCCCCAAACATGAGAGATTGCCTCTTCCCCATAACCTTGCCAAGATGAGTACTTAGAGTAATATTTCTCATTCATTAAATAAATATTAATTAAGGGCCTACTGTTGTGAAGTATTTGTACTAAGGATTGAAGATAGAGCAGTGAATAAAACAAAAATTCCTATTCTCATGAAACTTACATTCCAGTGAAGGGGACACAGACAAAATAAAGAAGTAAAAGGTGCAGGTGTCAGATAAATGCTATGGAGAAAAATAAAAGAGGGACAACTTATAGCGAATGGGAGATAGATTGGATTTTATCTTTCGTTTGTCTATTTTTGAGAGACAGAGAGAGAGAGAGAGAGAAGGGGAGGGGCAGAGACAGAGGGAGACAGGGGATCTGAAGTGGGCTTGGCACTGACAGCAGCAAGCCCAGTGTGGGACTTGAACTCACAAACTGAGCCGTGAGATCATGACCTGAACAGAAGTCAGATGCTTAACCGACTGAGCCCCACCCAGGCACCCACCCCTAGGTTGGATTTCAGATATAATAATCAGGAAAACCTCACCAAGAATGCAGCCATTGAACAAAGACTAGAGGATGTGAGAGAGGGAGCCATGCAGATATCTATAGGAAGAGCATTTCAAGCAGAGGGAAAATCAAAGGCCCTGAGGTGAGATCACACCTGCCAGGGAAGGGTGGTTAAGGGGTGAGAGGGAAAGGGATTGTATAGGATCTTTTAGGAAATTGTAAAGACTAAGGCTTTTGTTCTGAACAGATTCAAAAAGCTTTCTGTGGTTTTGAGCAGAGGAGTGATAGGTGGGCTTTGTTATTTTTAAAGACTCACTCTGACTGCTGTGTGCAGAGCTGAATGCTTTGGGGGAAGGGTAGAAGCAGAGACCAGCCGGGAGGTATGAGCTACTGCTCAGAACAGACAGGGGGTGACTAGGCAGGTGGCTAGGGTGGGGGCAGCAGGAATGGCAGGAAGTGGTTGGATTCTGGTTATATGCTCAAGATAGAGCATCAAGACTTCCAGACAGATTAGATGAGGAGTGTCAGAGAAAAAGAGAGATCCAGGGATAACTATGGGGTTTTTGGTCTCAGTGATTAGAACAATATTATTTCACATATTTTGGAAAATTGTGGGGATAAGCAATTTGGGCTGTGTGGATGGGAAGGGAGGGGGGCTTAATAATTTGGCTTTGGAAATGTTACTTTAAGATACTTATCAGACAATAAGCATACATTTAGAATAAGCAGCTGGACATATGAGTTTGGAGTTAAAGGAAGAGGTCTGAACTAGAAATACATATTTGGAATTTGTTAGTGTAACCTCTCTAGCCAATGAGGCTGGAGGAAAATCCCTAGAAATCAAGTAAAAGTGTTTCCAAGAGGAGGGCAAGTTAGTAGCATTTGACAAAATTCTTCCTTCCTTCCCTCTCTCCCTCCCTCCCTCCTTCCTTCCTTCTTGTAGGCTCCATGCCCTATGTAGGGGTTGAACTCACAATCCTGAGATCGAGAGTCATTTACCCTACAACGCCAGGCACCCTGAAAGTCCACCAATTTAAATGTAAATCTCATCCAAAAACACTTTGACCAAACATTCAGAAAAGTGTTTGACCAAATATCTGGGCTCTGTGGCCCAGCAAAGCTGACACATAAAATTAACTGTCACAGCAAGTGAGAAGTGGCTATTATATTAACAACATGGAGGTTCTTGGCAACCTTAGGATGAAGTTTTGATGGAATGGTGGGGGGAAAAAAGCTTGATTCAAAGGGGTTCACAAGAAAAACGGAGGAGGTCCTTTTCCACTACAAACCAAAAAATGTCATTCTGGGTGCATAGGACCTGGGGAAGAGAAAACACAGTGGGCTGTAAACCCGAGGCAGGCTGACTTGATGCTCGTTGCCAGCACCTAGAGAAAGCCTCGAGGCAAGAAGGACTACTAAAGGAGAGCAGATGTCTCCTGAAGCCAGAGATCTAAAAGGGGCATGTGGCTCCACACAGAAGAGGACCTTTGGAAAAACAAAGCAATTTAAGCCCTCAAGATTCCCACAGATTAATATCAACTAAACAAGAGTTATTCATCAGGGGATATAAAAAATATAAGCAAGCAAATTATGAGTGTATCAGAGACAGCAAACATCAGATCTGCCCCCAGGGGTTTCAGATATTGGACTTATCAGACAAAGAATATGAAAAAAAGAAAAACTTTATGAAACGTTTAAAGAAATGAAAGACGAAATAAAAGCAAGTAGTAAGAGACTGTCCTGTATGACTAGGCGTATTTGAAAACAAATCAATAAGGCTTTTAGGAATAAAAACTAGAATTGTTAAAACCTCTTGGGGGAGCCTAGGTTAAATGGGTTAAGTGTCCAACTTCTGGTTTCAGCCTAGGTCATTATCTTGCAGTTCCCTGAGTTCAAGCCATGTGTCTAGCTCTACAGGGGCAGCATGGAGCTTACTTGGAATTCTGTCTCCCTCTCTCTCTGCCCCTCCCCCACTTGTTCTGTCTCTGTCTCTCTCAAAATAAACTTTTCAAGTTTTTCTTTTTAATGTTTATTTCTTTTTTGAGGAAGAGAGAGAGCAAGCACGAGTGGGGGAGGGGCAGGGAGAGAAGGAGACACAGAATCTGAAGCAGGCTCCAGGCTCTGAGCTGTCAGCACAGAGCCTGACGCAGGGCTTGAACTCCCCAACCGAAAGATCCTGACCTAAGTGGAAGTCGGATGCTTAGCCGGCTGAGCCACCCAGGGGCCCCATCAAAACAAAACAAAACAAAACAAAACAAAACAAAACAAAACTTAAAAAAAATTAAAAATAAGTAAAATAAGACATCTTGATTATAATATACATAGTAGCTACAGCCAAATAAAAATATTAATAAATTACGCAACAGATCTGAAGAAAGCAACTGGCAAATATTAAGGATAAACAGATATGGAAATAATCATATGAGGTTACTAGGAAGAGAAAGAGAAAGCCCATTTCCTCCACATGCCTAACACTAACCAGGTGAGTGGAAGATAAAACACACAGTGCATACACATCAACAATGAGTCACCAAATGTTAGACTGATCCGAAGGGGTTGAGAAAATGGTAAAGCCAACAGAAGTTCCTCATCCCAGTTACCAAAAATAAATGTGATGCATAAATAGTGGAACCATTTACAATGTGCATGTTTTTTTATATTAAATATAATTTATTGCCAAATTGGTTTCCATTCAACACCCAGTGCTCATCCCAACAGGTGCCCTCCTCAATGCCCATCACCCACTACAATGTGCATGTTTTAAGATAGGACTACAGTCTTCCTATACAACTAATCTTACCATTTGACATCACAATTGTCTTGTGGGTTGTTTCTTCTTCTGCGCCTATAAACATACTTAAGTTTCTATTTATTTATAAAAATGAAAATTCAAAGAATTCTTTCAAGCTATTATCTTCTCTTTCCCCTTCCATTCAGTGACAAATTTCTTGGGAAAAAAAAAAATCAACCAGACTTGAAATGATTATTTGTTCACTATTTGTTCATTCATTACTTTCTCCCTCCCCACTTAACCAACTGAAACAGTTCTTTCAAAGTTAACAATGACTACTTACCATATTCAATGAATTTTCTTCCTCTCTTTCCTTTTTGTAGTACTTGATAATGTTAAGCATTCATTTCCTTCTTTTAATCAACAAATATTTATTCAGTTTTTACTAGTCTCTAACCTAGGCCCTGGAGACAAAAAGAGAAGGTGGTTCTCTGATGACAAATGGTTTACCATCCACTTATGAAAGAAGACAAGTGCACACTGAAGTGAAATAAAACACTGAAAGAAAAAGTACAACCACAAATGAGGGAGTGTTCAGTTCCACCTGGGGGAGTCAGGAAAAGCTTCACACTTGAGTTTTCCTGAAAGAATGTGTGCTGCCAGGTGGATAGATGAAGACTATGGCATCATTTGAGGCCGAGGAAGCATTATGAACAAAGGTGCAGAGGCATAAAGCATCCAGGTATATGGTGCTGGGACCACAAACAGCTCAATATACTTAGGACAAAAGAACTAAAATTGACATAAGGCTAGAATGCTAGGGGATAAAAAATCATGGAAGGCTGTGAACTCATTCAAAGAAGTATGGACTTTATCCAATGGGCACTAAGCAGGGTGCTAAAGGGATTCTTTTTTTCTTCTTCTTCTTACTGTATTTGCAATTTAGAAATAATCCTCTGACAGAAAGGTGGAGGGTGGATCAGAAGGCTTTAAAGCTGGAGGAAGGAGACCATTTTGGAAACTTTTCAGTTCTGAATGAGAGGGTCTGATCTAAGAAGAGTCAAGCAGGTGTGAGAGATGGTGAACTGAGTGAATGAATGACAGTCCCATCAGGAGAGAGAGGAGCAGGTTTTAAGAAGATGTTCTCAGAGGTGAGGAGTGTGGGCTGGTTGGGCATCCCAAAAGGTGTCTACTTCAATTGATGACCATGTATTACTTTTTGGCTCTCTTATTTTTGTTGTTTTTATAATACTGATTATTTCCTCATTATAAAATACATAACTTTCATTGCAGATGATTTGAAACATCTTGCAAAGTAATAAAAGCCACCAGTGATCTGAAAATTTAGATGATTATAGGACATTTTATTTATTTATTTTTTATTTATTTTTTGATGTTTTATTTATTTATTTTTAATTTATTTTTGAAGGAGAGAGAGACAGAGCATGAGTTGGAGAGGAGCAGAGAGAGAGGGAGACAGAATTCAAAGCAGGCTCCAGGCTTTAAGCTGTCAGCACAGAGCCTGATGTGGGGCTTGAACTCACAAACCGTGAGATCATGACCTGAGCGGAAGTCGGACACTTAACTGACTGAGCCACCCAGGCGCCCATAGATGATTATAAGACATTTTAAAAGTGTGAGCTATGCAGTCATGTACATTCTTCAAAAACTTTAATATTCTATGTAGAATGTTATATACTGCCTTTAAAATTTAATTGTATACTATAAGCATTGTTCTGCATAATAAGATAATCTTTGAATATATCACTTTAATGACTGCACAGTGTTTTATCCTATAAATGAATTATACTTTATTTACCTATTGATGAACATCAAGATTGACTTTTGTTTTGGTATCAGATATAATGTTGTGATGAACACCTTTGCATACAACATTAGATTTCTCTGATTATTTCCTTGAAGTGAAATTACAGTGCCAAATTTATGAACAATAATAAGTCTCTTGATATGTATTGACAAACTGTTTCTCAAATACACTGTCCCAGTTTACATTCCCATTAGCACTGAGAATTGCATTAAAATTTTTTTCTTTTCTAGATTTACAGGCAAAGGTTTCTTCCTTTAAAAAAATTTTTTTTTTAATGTTTATTTTCGAGAGACAGACAGAACACGAACAGGGGAGGGGCAGAGAGAGAGGAAGACACAGAGTCTGAAGCAGCTGCAGACTCTGAGCTGTCAGCACAGAGCCTGATGCAGGGCTAGAACTCAGGAACTGCAAGACCGTGACCCGAGCTGAAGTCAGAGGCTTGACCAACTGAGCCACCCAGGCGCCCTCGAGGTTTCTTCTTTTAATTTGCATTTCCAGAATTACAAGTTAATATATTTATTGGAAATTTATATTTTCTTGTTTTGTGAATTGTTCCTTCACGTTCTTTGTTTTTCTATTAGAATTTTTTTTCTTCATTTCTTTTAGTTCTCTTTTTTAACTTTTTAAAGTCTATTTACTTATTTATTTTGAGAGAGAGCACAAACAGGGTAGAGGCAGAGAGATGGGGGAGAGAGAAAATTCCAAGCAGACTCTGCACTGTCAGTGCAGAGCCTGATGCGGGACTCAAACTCATTAACCCTGAGACCATGACCTGAACTGAAATCGGGAGTCGGATGCTCAACTGACTGAGACACCCAGGTGAATTACTTTACAGCTGTATGTATTTATTTATATATATGTACTTATTTATTTTATAGCTATATGTATTTTATTTATTTTTTCCTTTGGAAGCTTTGGTTTCCTCTCAAACACTTCTCTTTCTATGTCTGTGATACTATTTTATCCTATTTCCTATTTCTTGGTCTATTTCCTTATGATGTCTAGTTGACACTTCCTTCTTCAAATAGAGACATTTGTCATGGTCTTTGGCCTTTTTCACTCATTGTCCTTATACTCAGAGAGTTCATCTATTCCAAATATTTCAGTGTTTATAAATATTGACTCTCTTAATCTAAATTTTTTTCTGAATAATATATGTACATAGTATCAAATTCAAAAGTACAAAATAGTATACAGTGAAAAATCGGTCTCTTTTCCTCCCTGATCCCTAGCCATTTTATTTCTCTCCTAGGAGGCAACCACTATTTCAGTCTCCTGTGGAGCCATCTAAGACTATTCCATGCATTTACAAATATTCACACAAATATCAGCAAGCTCTGTACAGTGTTCTACATATTACCATTTTAACTTAACAATAGTTTTTGGAGATCTTTTCCTACCAGCACACATGAGACACATTGTATTTCATTATGTGAATATATCATAACATTTTAAACCAGTTTTCTAATGCTAAATAAACATTTAGTCTGCTTCAAATCTATTACAATTGATTATAAACATTATTTTGTTCTTATAGGATAAGTACTTAGAACCAGAATTGCTAGATAAAAAAAGTATGTATATTTGTTATTTCAATTAATTGTTATAAAATTGCCTTTCACTGACATTGTACCAATTTGCATCCCCTTCACCAATGCTTGGAAACTGTGTTATAAAATTTTGGGGGTTTTGCCAGTCTGCTAGGGAAGAGCATCTCATCGTAGTATATAATTGAGGATTGTTGTCTTTTTTGTACATTTAAGAGAAATCTATACTTCCTTTTTAGTAAACTATTTTTTATATTCTTTGTGTGTTTCACTCCTATTTTGTTTGAATAGTAGGTCTTTTTTCCTTTAAAACATTTTTTTTAACATTTATTTATTTTTGAGAGACAGAGAGAGGCAGAGAGTGAGTGGGGGAGGGGTAGAGAGAGAAGAAGACAATCTGAAGCAGGCTCCAGGCTCTGGGCTGTCAGTACACAGCCTGAGGCAGGGCTGGAACCCACAAACCGCGAGATCATGACAAGAACTGAGGTTTGATGGTTAACCGACTGAGCCGCCCAGGTGCCCCAGTAGGTTTTTTTTTTCTTATAAATTTATAGGAATTTGCTTCTGATATATGTTTTATACATTACAACTCAATTTTCAGTTTAGATAGGATGGGTTTTTTATGTTCCATTTTCTGCAGAGCGTCTGTGGTTATTATGTAAACAAGTATACCATTTCTTATGGTTTCTGAATTTGTGTTGTACTTGGAAAGCTCTTTCCATGTTGTTATTATTGAAGACAAAATTTTCCAATGTTTTAATTTTATATGGAGTTATTTTTATATCTAGATCTTTGATCTATCTGGAATTTATTTACATGCAAAGTTTAAGGTAGGAGTCCAATTTTTTTTTTCCTAAGTGGTATCCTCTCACTGCAACACTATTTGTTGAATAATTTTACTTTCCTTCCCAATTTGATGTGCTATTATTACCACCTTATGTTTTGTAGTCTATTTCTAGACATTGTACTATGTTACATTGATGAACATAATCCAAATATTTTAATGACTGTAGTTTTGTATTATATAGTAGGGAGTCCCTTTACATTTCTCTGTTCTGAATTTTTCCTGGCTATCCTTATTTATGAACTTTAGAACCAGCTTGTCTAGTTCTAAATTTTAAGAATTCTTACTGTTAATGTTGATTGCAGTCAGGTTAAATTTACAGATTACATGCCTTTTATTTATTTATTTATTTTTCTGATTGCTGAGGCTAGGACTTCCAATACTATGTTAAACAACAGCGGTGAGAGTGGACATCCCTGTCATGTTCCTGGCCTTAGGGGGAAAGTTCTCAGTTTTTCCCCAATGAGGATGACATTAGATGTGAGGTTTCATATATGACTTTTATGATGTTAAGGTATGTTCCATCTATACTTACTTTCTTGAGGGTTTTTATCATGAAAGGATGCTGTCAAATGCTTTTCGTCAAATGCTTTTTCTGCATCTATTGAAAGGATCATGTGGTTCTTACCCTTTTATTAATGTGATGTATCACATTGATTGATTTGCAAATATTGAACTATTCCTGCAGCCCAGGAATAAATCCCTGGAATAAATGGTGAATTATTCTTTTAATGTCCTGATGAATTCCATTTGCTAGTATCTTATGGAGAATTTTTGTATCCAGGTTCATCTGGGATATTGGTCTGTAATTCCACTTCTTAGTGGAATCTTTGTCTGGTTTCGGAATCAAGGTAATGCTGGCTTCATAGAATGAGTTTGGAAGCTTTCCTTGCATTTCTATTTTTGGAACAGTTTGAGAAGAATGGGTATTAACTCAGCTTTTAATGTCTGGTATAATTCCCCTGGGGAGCCATCTGGCCCAGGACTCTTATTTGTTGGGAATTTTTGCTACTGATTCAATTTCTTTGCTGGTTATGGGTCTGTTCAATTTTTTTTAAAATTTTTTCCTGTTAGAGTTGGTAATATGTAAATGTCTAGGAATTTGTCCATTTCTTCCAGATTGTCCAGTTTGTTGGCATACAATTTTTCATAGTATTCTCTTATTGTTTATATTTCTGTGGTGGTGGTGGTGATCTCTCCTCTTTCATTTGTGATTTTTATCTGTTTGGGTCCTCTCTTATTTATTTATTTATTTATTTAAGAAGTCTGGCTAGGGGTTTATCAATTTTGTTTATTCTTTCAAAAAAACAGCTTTTAGTTTCATTGATCTGTTTTACTGTTTTGTTTTGTTTTGTTTTGTTTTAGATTCTATGTTATTTCTGCTCTAATCTTTATTATTTCCCTTCTTTTGCTGGGTTTGGGCTTTGGGCTTTATTTGCTGCTGCTTTTCTAGCTCCTTTAGGTGTAAAGTTAGGTTGTGTATTTGGGACATTTCTTGCTTCTTGTGATAAGCCTTAATTGCAATGTATTTTCCTCTTAGGACTGCCTTTGCTTCATCCTAAAGGGCTTGGACTATTGTGTTTTAATTTTCATTTGCTTCCATGTATTTTTAAATTTCTTCTTTAATTTCCTGGTTAACTCATCATTCTTTACTAGGATGTTCTTTAACTTCCACATATTTGGGGGCTTTCCAAGTTTTTCTTGTGGTTAATTTCAAGTTTCATAGTGTTGTGATCTGAAAATATGCATGATATGATCTCGATCTTTTTGTAGCTGTTGAAGGCTGATTTGTGACCCAGTATGTGATCTATTCAGAAGACTGTTTCATGTGCAATCAAGAAGAATGTGTATTCTGCTGCTTTTGGATGAAATGTTCTGAATATATCTGTTAAGTCTATCTGGTCCAGTGTGTCACTCGAAGCCATTGTTTCCTTGTTGATTTTCTGTTTAGATGATTTGTCCACAGCTGTAAGTGAGGTATTAAAGTCTCCTACTATTATGGTATTATCAAGGAGTTTCTTTATGCTTGTTATCAATTTATATATTTGGGTGTTCCAAGTTGGGCGCATAAGTATTTATAACTGTTGGATCTTCTTGGTGGATAGACCTGTTAATTATGATATAATGCCTTTCTTCATCTCTTGCTACAGTCTTTGTTTCAAAATCTAGTTTGTCTGATATAAGTATGGATACTCCCATTTTCTTTTTATCTTCACTAGCATGGTTCTCCATCCCCACACTTTCAATCTGCAGGTGTTTTTAGGTCTATAATGAATCTCTTGTAGGCAGCATATAGATGGAAATTGTCTTTTTTTTTTTTTAATCCATTCTTGTATCCTATGTCTTTTGATTGGAGCATTTAGTCCATTTATATTTAGAGTGATTATTGGAAGATACGAATTTAGTGCCATTGTGTTACCTGTAGATTTGATGTTTCTGATGATGTTCTCCAGTCTTTTGTAGTTTTTGTTGTTTTGGTCTTTTTTTTCTCCACTCAGAGAGTCCCTCTTAAAATTTCCTCCAGGGCTGCTTTAGTGGTCACAAACTCCTTCAGTTTTTGTTTGTCTGGGAAAGTCTTTATCTCTCCTATTCTAAATGATCGCCTTGCTGGATAAAGGATTCTTGGCTGCATATTTTTCCTATTCAGCCCATCGAATATTCCTGCCACTCTTGTGTGGCCTGCCAAGTTTCAGTGGACAGGTCTGCTACTGTGCTTACCACAGCCTACTTTTGTAAATAAAGTTTTATTGAAATAAAGTCATGTTCATTTGTTTACATTGTCTATGGTTCCTTTCTCACCATAACACTGCATTTGAGTATTATAACAGTGGTTGACTATCCCACAAAGCCTAAAGTATTTACAATCTGGTCCTTTACAGAAAAAGTTTGCAGACCCCCGGTAAAGAGTAGCTGCAAATAAGGGTGTGTTTGGTAAGATATGATATTTTTCCAGGCTTATAGGGAGGGGCCCGAAGCAAGTGAATAATGACATCAACTGAGAAGCTGAGGCCCTGTCAATGAGAAGCAATAAAATCTATTGCTTAACACTGGCTCTGGAGCCAGTCTGCCTTGGTTTAAATCATAAGTTTATCACTTATTAGCTATGTGACCTTAGGTCAGATTCTGTGCCTTTGTTTGTTGTATAATGAGGATAATAATCATATGTACCCCATAGGATTGTTGTGAAGATTAAGTTAACACATATAGACCTCCTGGACTAGCATCTGGTAGACAGTGAGTTTCACTAACAGCTATTACATTAAACAATTCTGATATAATTTTGTATTTCTAAAGTATTTAAGACAAAAAATGGAAAAATGTTTATTGAATTAGTGCTCTGATAATCAAGATAAAGTGAAATATGTCTGACAAAGGCTCAGGTGTAAGGAGAAATTATGATGTATTTGGAAGACCACAGGCAGAGATCTGTCTGGTTTTAGATAGGTAAAAGGAAAACCGTAAAATGTCACCTAATCTCTGAAGCGGAAGAAAAACTACAAATCCCATAATTGAGTGTTTATTTGTATTGTTAAGGTGATGTACAACTGTAATAGTAATTCTTTGGATCTTTTTGAAAGAATTATATTTTGCTAATTTAAATAATATCTGATATTTGTTGAAATCACTGGGTGAGTCCAGGTTTCTGTTTATAAAGCTAAATCCATGAAATTTAAATATAAATATAAAAATTAAAATCCATTAATTATTGCTGGGCATTACTGGCTTTAAAACATTAAAAAAGCATTTTCTGTGATTTAGTATGATAGATGTGTTAATCCTCTGTTGCTTTTCAGCCTTACTTATTCACCTAAAATGTGCTACACTCTGCACATTACAGGATTATGTTAACTGATTTATTTATGTGTGTGTGAGTGTGTGTGTGTGTGTGTGTGTGTAATTGTATTTGACCTTTAATGAATAGAAAATGTTTTCTAAAGAGCTAAAAGCACTTTACATACATACTGCATCAGTTAATTTCAAAACTATGTTCTAATGTGGGGAGAGAATTTATGGCTTTTTTTCCAGTTAAAATTTTTAAAAATAAAAAATAATACGTTTTTCTTCTTGTTTCAAATCATGCTCATAGCTATTAATGTACTCAATCAGTTCTGAGACAGAGTAGGTATCAATCCTATCTAATTGATAAGGAAGCCAAAGCTCTGAAGGATTAAGGGATTTACTGGAGGTTGTGAAACTGTCTAGTGCATCCCAGAATCCAGAGTTGGTTCCCAGGGCCCACTGTTTACTGTCTACTTTGTAAGTTAACTTTGTGTTGAATTCTCTTTTTTAACTCATCATATTATAGGAATTTTCCTTCCTAGGTCTGTCAGTCTAGTCCACACATGAATTGGTTTTAGAGTCAGGAGTTCAGATCTACTAACTCTCAAACCATGATACATGCCACAGCCTTATAAATATTCTACCAAGCAAAAGGATTTGTTTCCATTTCCAGATCTGAACAGCTAAGACCATACACACAAACCATAAATACAGTTAACCATATTAATCACTAGGAATTTTCATCCTATAGAAAATTCATGTGTATTCAGGAAAAACTCACATATCGGGGAGATTTTTACACTGGAAAAGTTTGTTAAAAACAATATTTTGAACTGAGCTGCTGGAAGCCGAGCTACCCAGCCTGAGTGGCAAAGCCCGGGCTGTGGACGGATTGGTGACTGCAAGGCGGCCCATGGACAGTGAAGCTTCTTGTACGCCCGTTTTTAGGTAATTTGGCCTTAAAACTACCTGGGGTTGGGGCGCCCGGGTGGCTCAGTCAGTTAAGCATCTGACTTCAGCTCGGGCCATGATCCCACGGCTCGTGAGTTCGAGCCCCACATCAGGCTCTGTGCTGACAGCTCAGAGCGGGGAACCTGCTTCAGATTCTGTGTCTCCCTCTCTCTCTGACCCTCCCCTGCTCACACTCTGTCTCTCTCTCTCAAAAATAAATAAACATAAAAAAAAACCTACCTGGGGTATTGTCTGTATTGTCTGTTGGGGAATTGCCCTTGGCAGACCCCCTGGGAAAAGAACCGTTAGGGAAGAAAATAAGGTTCCGCAAGAAATTGTGTGGCCTTACCCTTAGCCCTTGTCATCCCCTATGGAGACTCCTCTGCTTACAGGAAGGATAGCCTCATACCTTTGCCAGCAAAGAAGGCCTGTAAAGGAGAGACATATGGATTTGAAAGCCTCACTCCGGCAGCTAAGGAGTGTATCTCTGGGCACAGGTGACTTCAACCCCTAGGCCCACCTGGCCCCCCGGAGGCATTCTAGATGATGACTGAACCTAGTTGGTTAAGCTACAGAATGGTTCATTGGTTCCTAGGTGCATTGTCTCTCTCAGAATGTATGAGGCATGGGTTTCTAAGGCCTTTTCAGCCCCTTTCTGGCACCTCGGACTAAGGCAAACGCATTGTTTTTCTGGCCTCATGTGGTTAGGAGGTCATGTCCCTGTAACTGTTCCACTTGAGGTGTTGAGAAATGGAGGGCCTTTTACGAGAACAGCAAAGCAAATGCTTTGTAGATGATAGATAAACGCAGATGCATAATGGAATAATGTAAGAAATTAATCTATAATCAAAGGGTATGCGGGAAAGTTAGGGGAAAATCACCATGTTATTTCTTAAAGGTTGTTTGTATATAGGAACATTTTCAAAATTAGGTAATGTTAAAAAAACATAGTTGTATGCTACAAGGAAATCACTAGCATATATAATGCCATGTTTGCTACAATAAATTGGCCAGTTCAACACACTGCTGTTGTCTGTGTCCATTTTTATTTTAGTTTTACTTTTTTATTTTAGTTTTTTATTTTCCAGTTTTTTATTTTAGTTTTATTTTATTTTCACCGACGCCGTTCTTCCTTCGGGAACCCCTGGACCTGCTGGAGCTGGACTCTGGCACTGAGCGATAAAGGGCCTCTTTGTGTACATAATGAAGAATATATACTACCTACTTAATATTTTCCTATTCATCGTTTTCCTAAGTAATATTAATTTTGAGTCCACCGTTTGCCTAGAAACTCTTCAGTGAAGCCTGAAGGATGAAAACGCTGGACATTCTAAATGTGGCTAAAATATGTCCATGGTGGCTGGATATTTAAGTTGGTGTTTGATTAGAAAGGAGATAGTTGTTTTCCCATTTGACATTGACTCATCCCCCTAACCATTACCTACAAATGCTGGTTCTACAGTAAATTAAGGTCCTAAGGTATGCTGTAGTAAGCCATTTATTACTGAACATTTTCAATAAAATAGCTCATAGAATAGAATAAAATCCTTGAGGGTAAGGACTTCCCTTTTGCTGGTTGCATTTGGTTGTACCTACTTTACTTACCTGTTTTATGTAAAACAACTGAAGCCCCCAAACAATGGAATTAAATATAGGATATAGTCCATCCAGTAACATACAGACTTCTCTGCATTATCTGAAGAGTTAGTTTACCCACTGACTACATTTGAAGACATAAAGGGAAATTTCAACTCTTCAGCAGACTTAAAATTTCCAGTTGGGTTATAGCCTTGTTCTCCAGTCCTATGCAGTCATTACAATGAAGTTCACAAAAACAATCTGAAATAAACTCTAAGGAAGTTCTATATTTTTCTATGCTGAAAAAGACAGGTGGGGGAAACTATTTCAGGGTTGTTTCTTTCCAAAACTTCAGAGTCTTCACATCTCTCTCAAAATCACCTTTAAGGCCTGTCTTACTTGGGGCTCCCTAGATACAGATACTCAGATGGAGAGTTGCATCTGGAAAGTGAATTGGGGAGTGCTCTCAGGAAATACACCTGTAAAGAAGAAAGGAACAGGAAGGAGCTGAACTGCAGTTGGTTATAAATGAGGCCTCAGCCAAATTGAAGAGGAGATCTAAGCTGGGTGGGCCAAGTTGAGGGAAGGGGATAAGCCTAGCTATTGTATTTCCACATTAGCTAGTCATTAGTCACGGGCTGTTCTCTAGAAGGGATGTAACCTTGGGGGAGTCAGTTTTCAGTAGCCAAGGGCAAGGACCATGGAAAGACACAGCACTAGCTCACTGACAGCAGCTAGGGATGGGTGCATCAACCCTGAAAAGGGGGGTTGGGTAGAGGGCCATTGTATTTACTAAAAGGTCTTGCATGATGTGACCTCTTTGTATCACTGAGCTCATCCCCTCTCTAGATCACTGGCCTCCTTACTAGTTCCTGAAACTGCCAGGCGTGCTCCCCTCTCAGGCCTTTGTTCTTCCTGTTTCCTCTATCTGGGACACTTTTAAGATGATCAATTGTTTTGGTTTGCCTGGGCTGGGACTACCTGGTTTTAACACTGGAAGGCCTACAAAGCAGGAACCCTTAGTCCCAGACAGGCTGAGACGGTTGGTCATCTAAACCACTTGCAAATATCCACATGCTTTACTCCTTCACCTGCTTCAAGTCTTTGCTTAGATCATATCTTTTCTGAGCATCCTATCTAAAATTGTACTCTCTTACCCGCACATACATATTCTCAATTCCCTTTCCCTGCTTTTATTTTTTCCTGTGGCACTTAATATCTTCTAATATGCTATATCATTTTATTTATTTATTTATTTATTTATTTATTTATTTATTTATTTATTTTTTAATTAACGTTTATTTATTTTTGAGACAGAGAGAGACAGAGCATGAACAGGGGAGGGGCAGAGAGAGAGGGAGACACAGAATCTGAAGCAGGCTCCAGGCTCTGAGCCATCAGCCCAGAGCCCGACGCGGGGCTCCAACTCACGGACCGTGAGATGGTGACCTGAGCTGAAGTCGGACGCTTAACCGACTGAGCCACACAGGCGCCCCTCATTTATTTTTTTAATTTAGTTTAAGAATATAAATTCCATGATGACAGCTTCTGGCACATAGTAGGCACTTGATGAAATAATTAAATATTTCTAATATTTTATAGAAAGCCTATGGTTCCTGGTTCTTATGAAATGTATGCCACCCTTTAATGATTAGTTAAAAATATTTCAGATTATAATCATTTATCATTGCTAATTATTTGGTAATTATGCTGGTAAAAGGTCAAATTGATCATAGAATCATTTCTTTGGTAAGCAAGTAGAGAGGAGAAAGGATTTTAAATTAAATCATTCTACTTGGTGGTTGATGGTAATGACATGCTATTTTTAAATTATGTGAAATAATTTAACAGATTACTTATTTAGAATTTACCCTTGAAAATAATAGGCTGGAGAAAAAGGGGGCAGTGTAATTGCCTGATGGCATTGCCCACCATGAAACAAATATCTGGTAGCAGCCATTTCCTACACATATTTTTATAAGCGAATGTTGAAACCGGAGCATGGGACAGCCTGAGATTGAAATTCCAATAGCTACAAGGTCAAAGCATTAGATTTTGCTTTCTTGTCAGTGATTCATATCTTCTAAAAACAGAAGGGCAGGGAGCACAGGTGGCTCAGTCGGTTAAGCTTCCAACTTTGGCTCAGGTCATGATCTCGCAGTCCATGAGTTTGAGCCCTGCATTGGGCTCTGTGCTGACAGCTCAGAACCTGAAGCCTGTTTCCGATTCTGTGTCTACTCGCTTTCTCTGTCCCTCACCTGCTTGTACTCTGTCCCTCTCCCTCTCAAAAATACATGAAACAGTAAAAAAAACCTTTTTTTTTTTTAAAGAAAATAAGGGCAGAAGAAGAGAAATGGGTATCATTTGGAGAGATAAATTTTTACTTGCACGTGAAAGAAAAATTTTTAGAAAATATAATGCTCAAACACACATTTTCATTTCCATAAAATGTAATAGATGTTTTGACTGCTATTTTTGAGAACATAGCCCAACTAGAGTTCCCTCTGCTCCACAAAGAATGAAATATGATAAGAAATATGAAGTGGTCTCTCATAATATTTTAAATGAGTTCTTTTGCTTTTGGTAGAGAATTAACATCCCTCCAAACCCCTTTATCAGACGACTTAAAAAAATTTTTTTTAATGTTCTTTATTTTTGAGAGAGAGAGACAGAGCATGAGTGGGGGAAGGGCAGAGAGAGAGGGAGACACAGAATGTGAAGCAGGCTCCTGGCTCTGAGCTGTCAGCATAGAATCTGACATAGGGCTCAAATCACAAACCTGAGCTGAAGTTGGGTGCTCAACCGACTGAGCCACCCAGGGGCCCCAGACAACTTTTAATATGAGCAAATAATTATTATTTTCAAGCCCATGGAGAATTTTTAAAACCAAAATGTAGAAAGTTATTCTTTAACTTTATTTCTGAAATATTTTATCCTAAGTAAATGTAACAAATGAAACCCAACTGAACAAATTTTATCATGTTAGGACTTATCCATTTAGCTTTCCATGATTTATACATGGATTCATACACAATATCATTGAGTTAAAATAGATCTTTTATCTTTGTTCTGTTGACAACAGTAGAAGGAGTTAATTAACCTAGGTACTTTACCTGAAAAAGCCCATGGTTGTAACACATAGCCAGAAGGCTTACTTTGCTAATCAATCTTTTGTCTCCTAATATTGAAAAGGCAGTAAATTCAAATCATGTTTATTGTATCTTTGTTGCAATTCTACTAAAGATATTCCTTTAATGGGGCACTTGGGTGGCTCAGTTGATTAAGCATTCCACTCTTGGTTTCAAATCTCATGGTTTGTGAGTTTGAGCCCTGTGTTGGGCACTGCACTGACAGTGTGGAGCCTGCTTGGGATTCTCTCTCTCCCTCTCTCTCTCTGCCACTCTCCCACTCACACATTCTCTCTCTCTCTCTCTCTCTCCCAATAAATAAATAAATAAACTGAAAAAAATGACATTCCATTAATAAGTTTACATTCTCTAAAGCTGTAAGCCAAACTCCAACATGGACTCAAGCAATATATGAAGTTTTTCTTTTTTTTAATTAAATGAAATTGACTGAGTACTGTTATGGTTTCAGTTGTGTCTCTGGCCCTCCCTCCCCCCAAACCCCAGATTCATAGTTTGAAGTCCTAACTTCCAGTACTTCTTTATTTGGAGATAGGATCTTTACAGAGGTGAGTAAGTTAAAACGAAGCCTTTAGAATGATCCCTAACCCAACTTGACTAGTGTCCTTATAAGAAAAGGAGATAGGGACAAGCACAGGAACACCAGGGATATAGCAGAACAGAAGAAAGACCACCTGAGGACACATTTGCAAGCCAACATCTTGATCTTGCAGTTCTAGTACCCAGAGCTGTGAGAAAATAAATTGCTGTTGTTAAAGTCACCAGTCTGTGGTATTTTGTTAAACATCCCTAGCTGTCTAATACGATATACTTTTAAAGTGTAGTAGTTGTGGGCACCTGGGTGGCTCAGTTGGTTAAGCATCCAACTTTGGCTCAGGTCATGATCTCACTGTTTATGAGTTTGAGCCCTGCATTGGGCTCTGTGTTGACAGCTTAGAGCCTGAAACCTGATTTGGACTCTGTGTCTCCCTCTCTCTGTGCCCCACCCCCACTGATGCTCTGTCTCTCTCTGTCTCAAAAATAAATAAACATTAAAAATTTTTTTAAAAGTATAGTAGTTGTTAACTCTAATTTTTTTAAGGGAAAGCTTTTTTTTAATTTTAAAATTTATTCAGAGAGAGAAATCAGGGGAAGAGCAGAGAGAGAGAGAGGGAGAGAGAGATTCCCAAGCAGGTTCCATGCTGTCAGCATAGAGCCTGACGTGGGGCTCAAACTCAAGAACTGAGAGATCATGACCTCAGCCGAGTCAAGAGTCTAAAGCTCCACCAACTGAGCCACCCAGATGCCCCTGTTAACTTTAACAGCTAAGCCACTTTTTAAAATTGGTTTTAGGCCTTGGTTAAATGCAATTTAAAATTGTTTGTTTGTTTGTTTGTTTTGTGGACCCTGGCATGGGGGCTGGAAGAAATTTGTTTACCTCTTACCCTCACCAAACATCCTTTGTTCCTTCCTTGTATCCACTCTTCCTTCCTTTATGTCTTGCCCTGTGTTCCCCTTCAGCTCTTCCCCTGCCAGGACTTTTGAAATGACCCACGTGCTACATCCAGATGTCTTTAAATAAATGGAAAGGGAAAAAATGTCAAGTTTTATTTTAAATGAAACAAATAGAGAAGCAGAAAGTTAAGGGGAAATAGATGGTACCAGAGTTTTTGAAAATAATTGGGATGGCTTCCTTCCTTATCAGATTTTTTGGTATTTCAATAGATTTCTAGTTAGATTATCATTTTTCCTAACCATTTAATGATTTCACATTTTACCACCTTTGTAACACTTTCTCTTATTTTTTTCTTTTTGAAGAAAAAGAAGTTCTTCCAGTTTCCCTTTTTTCTATAATCTTCCTTTTTACTTTGAATCTTTCTATTCACATTCTTGACTAATGTTTCTCCAATAGCAATCATGACTTGACAAATAGGTACATAGGAAATGCTTCCTTGATGGATGTATAAATATCAAAATGCGTGCTGCCCTTCTCTACCTCTCACCATCCCCCATACTGTGGCCCTGCTCTGAGCCTCATCATCTCTCCTGGGTCATGGCAAAAGCTCTTTGCTGGTCTCTCTGCCCTCCTTGTTCCTGAAGGTTTATTCTCAAAACAGCAGCCAGTGACTCTTTCAAAATATAAGGTAAATATGTCACTGCCCTACTGAAAGCTCGGCCATGATTCACCATTTTACTCAGAATAATACACCAAGATCTTACAATGACCTACAAGGCCCTATGTGACCCTCCAATCTCATCCATCCCTTCCATGCTAGAAACTGCTGTTGTTCAAATACCTGTAGAAAATTCTTATTTTAGGGCCTGTCTCTGTTTCCTGCCAACTCCAGAGTTGCACTTTTTCCCCTTGTATTTCCCAAATCTCCATTTTCTTCTTCTCCTGTTCATTACTTACCCCCTGAGCTCCCAGTTGATAAATTCCATAGACATGTCTGTTCTCATTTTCCTTTACTGCCATCTCTTGGACCATTCTTGGGTCTCCTTGGTTGGCTCCCTCTCCTCTTCCTGACCTCAATATTCTGTGTCTTGGGCCTCCTCTTTTTTCGTGCATCTTCCTCAGAGAGAATCTCATCCATTTCATGACTTTAAATAAAACATCTGTGTTATGTGCTCAAAATTTCCAGATTAAGATCTCTAGCCCAAGCCTCTCCTCTTCACTCAGCACTTACATATCCAATTGTCAACCTGCCATTATCTTGAATGTCTCCCTTAACATGTCCAGAACATATTTTCTCCCAATCCTGCTTGTCTCCTAGCTCTGAAGCTCAGAACAGGGCACTAGAACATCCACCTAGATGTTTATGCCAAGAACTCGGAAACCATCATCCATTCTGTCTTCTCCTTGTCTATACCCTTCCCATCTAGTCCAATAGCAAGCTCTGCAACATTACTGTCTTTTTTTTTTTTTTTTTTTTTTTTAAGTATGCTCCATGCCCAATGTGGAGCTTGAGCTCATTTCCCTTGGATCAAGAATCAGATACTCTACCAACGGAGCCTGCCAGGCAATAATATCTCCTTAATAAATCCTAAACCAATCCACTCTCCACTTTTGCTTTCTTCTCCTACTTCTAGGCCACATTCATCTCTCTTTGGAGATGAGGTTCCTGCTTCTATTCTTGCTCTCATGTCATGTTCCAGGCCTCATGACTTTCCCTTGGATCTCTGCCATAGCCTCTTGCCTTCTGGCACAATTTAATCCCTTCCCCACATTGCTGTCAGTTGGGTCTTTTTTAACACGTGAGATTCAGAATCTTTAGGATTGCATCTTTAGGAGGCCATTTGTGATCTGGTATTTCTCTGTGTCTCCAAACTTATCTTCCTCTTGCCTGTCACATACACTACACCCTCCCCTACTTCTATGCTTTTGCTGTGCTGCTCATGACAACCACCATTATTCATCTGCCTTACTTCTATTTGCCCTTCAGACACTCCATTCAGATTTTATCCCTTCTAGAATACCTCCCTTGATTTCTCACAATCTGAGAAATGTGGCCCTTGAATCTATCTAACTTCTGCCATGGCACTTATCACAGAATATTCTCTCTCTCCTGCTAGACTGAGAGATCTGAGAGCAGGGACTCAAATTGCATATAACTGGCACAGCATCAGTGCTTACTTAATATTTATTGAATAAATTAACAGATGAAGAACACAGTTTTGAATAAACTTAGAGAAGTACAGATATCTGGGCACAAAATAAAAAGGCAGCAAAACTGTTCACTCCGGAGAGAATTGTGAGACGGAAGGAAGGAAGAATTTTCATTTTGTTTTTTAAAAAAATTTTTAACGTTTATTTAATTTCGAGGGGGGTGGGTGGAGAGAGAGGGAGAGAGGGAATCTCAAGCAGGCCCCGCACTATCAGTGCAAAGCCCCAGACAGGGCTTGAAGTCACGAACCGTGAGATCATGACCTAGGCTGATGTTGGATGCTTGTCCAACTGAACCACCCAGGCGTCCCTCATTTTCCTCTTCATGTACTTAAGAAAAAAACCTAACTGGCCTGTTGTATGGAAGTTATGAGACCAAGACAGCCCGACACAAGGGCTGTCAGGATGGGGGCTTGTTCCTCTCCAGACACCCAACAAAGGCAATAATCCCAGACAAACCTCTTAACTCATCTGGGCCTCAATGTCTCCACGTAAAATCCGAGGATTGGCTAAACTAGCTGTTCTTTTAAAATCCTTCCCAAGTCTAAAATTCTACTATTTTACAAATGGAACGAATTAACAACCTCATAATAGAAATCTGAGCACCCTTCTTCTGTTTTAAGACAATTTTTATATGCTCTTTGGATGTTAAAAAGCTATTCCAGAATTCTCTAGGACCTGTTTAATATCTCAGGATTGTACCACGGCAGATTCCTGAATTTTCCATCTGCAGGATATCAAAGAAAGTGTTCATTTGCTCTCTTGGCATGCCTGACTTTTTGGTGAAAAAAAAAAAAAAAGCCTGAATAACTACATGTTTTTTCTGAGCTGTATTCTCCAAGCCAGTATTCCAGGAGATGGAAATAGGTTGCCTCAATAGAGGTCAAGTAAATTTGGGAAGTTGCTGCATTTGAAAGCCCTTTTTGGAGGTACGTGACCTATTTTGGTCTATTGAAGTCTCAGAGAACTCCAGCAGTGTAGAAATTGTGCGTAATCCAGCATTTCCCTAACCAATGTGACTGTGGAACATTTTTTTTTTTTTCATGAAGGCACGTGTATTCATATTCTGTGGCAATTTGTTATGATGGCACCAACTTGGGAAACTCTGATTTAGAGCAACCTTTCCACTGTTCCCTTTAGTTTTTGTTCATAAAGTTCCATGAAGTAGTCCTAGCTTGAGTAAAGCTGCTTATACAAGGATGATCCGATCAGATCATCTCCACCTAATTCGTGTTTCTGTTTTAGACTGCCCCGATGTAAGAGTTTATTTCTATGGTGTTTTTTTTTTTTTAAGTTTATTTATTTATTTTTGAGAGAGAGAGAGAGAGAGAGGCAGATAGTGAGGGAGAGAGAGTCAATTGCGAGCAGGCTGTGCACTGTCAGCACAGAGTCCCACGCAGGACTTGAACTCATGAACAGTGAGATCATGACCTGAGCCAAAACCAAGAGCTGGGCACTTAACCGACTGAGCCACCCAGGCGTCCCTTTATGGTGTTTCTTAAAGCTATCTCCACACTACCTTATAAGACTTCCATTTTACCTTCTTGCTACTAATTATAGTGTCTATAACTTTTCTTTATAACATTTTAAAACACATTTGTGTAGATACATACTTATAGACATTTTCCAGCTGATCTAATTGGCACAAGCTTTTCTTTAAAAAAATTTTTTTTAATGTTTATTTATTTTTGAGAGAGAGACAGAGCATGAGAAGGGGAGGGGAAAAGAGAGAGGGAGACACAGAATCCGAAGCAGGCTCCAGGCTCTGAGCTGCCAGCACAGAGTCCCATGCAGGGCTCGAACCCACAAACTGTGAGATTATGAACTGTGAGATCATGACCCAGGCCGAAGTTGGACGCTTAACCGACTAAGCCACCCAGCCACCCAGCCACCCGGGCGGCACTTAAACTTTTCGAAAAAATACATTATCTTACAAATTGCTTGAATTTCTTGTCCTATCACACACGAACCATATTTTATTGGTAGTTAGACCACTTAAAGTGCAGAAGAATATATTCTTTCCATATCCCTTCTCACATAATAGATGCTATCCAGAGAGGTCAGCTGAGTGCCCTGTATCTTCCTGTTGCCAGCAGTACAAACTGAAAATCTGTAAAATGTCTCTCTCATGTTTTACTATTCGGACAGCCGCTTCTCACCTCTTTTCCAAGCAGATCTACCAATGCTTCATCAACTTAAGATCAGAGAGGAGGCCTCAAGCTGAAAAATCACAAATCTTCAATTATTTGTCCTACTTGATAGGGATTTATTTTGAAATCAGGCGGAGAACCAGTGTTTGGATGGTCTGTGCTGCCGGACCTCACATGCTCAGCGTGACTGCAGACAGCTGCAACCAAAGTTAGCAAGAGGCTAACGGGCTCTGACCTGACTGCGGAACGCCATCAATAATCTACAGCAAACGCTGGCGGCTGTAGCCAAAGGAGTTGACAGCTGTCTCCTTAGAAGCATTTCAGAGCAATTTCAGTGAGCCTGGTTGTAACCTCTTTTGAAAATCTCCTGGTTTCAAATTTTTGAGACCAAGTAGTTGAATGAGGCTAATCTGAATAATGTCATAATAGCTCCATTTAGAACTCAAACAAAACAATACATTTAAAGGAGCTGTGAAATGAATACTGTTTAGAAAGAAAACAAAGTATCATTATTATTGGCACTGTCTTTAAATAACAGACCCAGCTCTAAAAAGGAAATTGTCGTTATAAGACATATGGGTGAAATTGACTGACCCAAGTTAAAAAAAAAAAAAAGTCATAAGTATTTTAACATATGATTTATAGTTAGGTCACATTATAGGTATGATAATTAAAAAAGATAGTGTATTGGCCTAAAAATAGATCAATTAATGGAAGAGAATAAATAAACCATAAATTAATGGTATAAGAATGTAATATCAGATAACAGCAGTAGTACAAATCAAAAGGGGATGAGAATGTTATTGGGTAGTGTCATGGTAACTGGATAGCCACAAAAATATCATCCCCATCTTGTACTATATACTAGTGTTTGTAGTAGGGATGCGTATATTAGAACTGGGGAGCTTTTAGAACTAAATAAATAAGTAAATGCCAACTTAAACATTCAATAATACGGAATTGCTAATGCAAATCGTGGCATGTTTATGAGATGAAATTGTAAATAGCCATTAAAAATTATGATGACTGTCTTAATCTGTTCAGGCTGCTGTAGCAGAATATGATACATTGAGTGGTTTATAAGCAACAGAAATTTATTTCTCACAATGCTGGATGCTGCCAAGCGTAAGGCGCTGCTAGTGGCTTGCTGTCTGGTGAGAGCCTGCTTCCTGATTCATAAATGGCTGTCTCTCACAGTGTTCTCACACAGTGGAAGGGATGCGGGAGCTCTCTGGGGGTCTCTTTTATAAAGGCACTAGTTCCATTCATGAGGGCTTCTTATGATATAATCACCTCCCAAAGATTCGTTCTCTTAATACCATAGCATTAGGGGTTAAGATTTCAACATATGAATCTTGGGGAATACAAACAATCAGCCTATAGCAGTTATAAAGGGTAGTTGGTAGTAAAAAATATTTAATATAGTGTTAAGTGAAAAGGGTGGACTATAGCAAAGTTCATGCACCTATATTACCTAAGTACAAATACAGGTAAAGAAAATCCTAAGTAACAGTGGTTTAAAGTAGACAGAAGCTTATTTCTCTGCTAAATGAGTATCCATTTGGCTGTCCGGTGCTCCTATGGTAATAGGACACAGATATTGATCTTTTTGTTCCACTACGCATGGACTCAACCTCAAAGCTGCATATGAAAACATCTGTGTTCCAGGCAGGAGGAAGGGAGATGAAGGGGAAAAGGCAAAGGGTACTCATGCTGTCTTTAAAGGGTGATTCCCATACTCTAAAAAGTATAGAACACTTATGAAGGAAATTGGAGATGACACAAAGAAATGGAAAAACATTCCATGCTCACGGACTGGAAGAACAAACATTGTTAAAATGTCTGTATTACCCAAGCATTCTACAATTTAATGCACTACCTATCAAAATACCACCAGAATTTTTCACAGAGCTAGAATCAACAATCTTAAAATTCATATGGAACCACAAAAGACCCCAAATAGCCAAAGCAATCCTGAAAACACAAAGCAAAGCTTGAGGCATCACTATTCCAGGCTTCAAGCTATATTACAAAGCTGTAGTTATCAAAGCAGTATGGTACTGGCACAAACACAGACACATAGTCAGTGGAGCAGAGTAGAAAACCCAGAAAAGGACCTACAACTACATGGTAAACCAATCTTTGACAAAGCAAGAAAGAATATCCAATGGAAAAAAGACAGCCTCCAACAAATGGTGTTGGGAAAACTGGACAGCAACACGCAGAAGAAACTAGACCACTTTCTTATACCATACACAAAAATAAATTCAAAATGGATGAAAAACCTAAATGTGAGATAGGAAACCATCAAAATCCTACAGGAGAACACAGGCAGCAACCTCTTTGACCTTGGGTATAGCAACTTACTAGGTACATCCCTGGAGGCAAGGGAAACAAAAGCAAAAATGAACTCTTGGGACTTCATCAAGATAAAAAGCTTCTGCACAGTGAAGGAAATAATCAACAAAACTAAAATTCAGCTGATGGAGTGGGAGAAGATATTTGCAAGTGACATATCCAATAAATTGTTAGCATCCAAAGTCTGTAAAGAATTTGCCAAACTCAACACCTAAGAAACAAATAATCCAGTTAAGAAATGGACAAGAAGACATGAGTAGACATTTTTCCAAAGAAGACATCCAGGTAACTAACAGACACATGAAAAGATGCTCAACATCACTAATCATCAGGGAAATACAAATAAAAACCATGACAAGATATCACCTTACACTTGTCAGAATGGGTAAAATTAACAATACAAGAAACAACAGGTGTTGGTGAGGATGTAGGGAAAGGGGAACCCTTTTGCACTGTTGGTAGGAATGCAAACTGCAGCCACTCTGGAAAACGATATGGACATTCCTTAAAAAGTTAAAAACAGAACTACCCTACAACCCAGCAATTGCACTGATAGGTATTTACCCAAAGGATACAAAAATGCTGATTTGAAGGGGTACATTCATGTTGATATTTATAGCAGCGTTATCAACAATAGCTAACTGGAAATAGCCCAAATGTCCATCAACTGATGAAAAGATAAAGATTTGGCTTAACTGTTGTTTAACATAGTGTTGGAAGTCCTAGTATCAGCAATAAGACAACAAAATGAAATAAAAGGCATCAAAATTGGCAAAGAAGAAGTCAAACTTTCACTTTTTGCAGATGACATGGTACTCTACATGGGAAACCAAAAAGACTCCACCAAAAGACTGTTAGAACCAATACATGAATTCAGCAAAGTCACAGGGTACAAAATCAATGTACAGAAATCAGTTGCATTTCTAGTCACCAATAATGAAGCAACAGAAAATCAAGAAATTAATCCCATTTCCAATTGCACCAAGAACCATAAAATACCTAGGAATAAACCTAATGAAAAATGTAAAAGATCTGTATGCTGAAAACTATAGAAAACTTATGAAGGAATCTGAAGAAGAGATAATAAAATGGAAAAACATTCCATGCTCGTGGATTGGAAGAATATGTCGATACTACCCAAAGCAATCTACACATTCAAGGCAATCCCAACCAAAATTGCACTGGCATTCTTCTCAAAGCTAGAACAAACAATCCTAAAATTTGTACGGAACCACAAAAGACCCAAGATAGCCAAAGTAATATTGAAGAAGAAAACCAAAGAGGGAGACATCACAATCCCAGATTTTAGCCTCTACTACAAAGCTGTAATCATCAAGACAGTATGGTATCGGCACAAAAACAGACACAGAGACTAATGGAATAGAATAGAGAACCCAGAATTGGACCCACACATGTATGGCCAACTAATCTTTGACAAAGCAGGAAAGAGTAGCCAATGGAAAAAAGACAGTCTGTTTAGCAAATGGTGCTCAGAGAACTGGACAACAACATGCAGAAGAATGAAACTAGACCACTTTCTTACACCATACAAAAAAATAAACTCAAAATGGATGAAAGACCTAAATGTGAGACAGGAAACCATCAAAGCCCTAGAGGAAAATGCAGGCAACAACCTCTTTGACCTCAGTTGCAGCAATTTCTTGCTCAACACATTTCCAAAGGCAAGGGAATTAATAGCAAAAATGAACTATTGGGACCTCATCAGGATAAAAAGCTTCTGTAATGCAAAGGAAACAATCAACAAATAGTGTTGGACACTATTAGTTGGACACTATTAGTGTCCAAAATCTATAAAGAACTTACCAAAGTCAACACCCAAAAAACAATCCAGTGGAGAAATGGGCAGAAGACATGAATAGACACTTTTCTAAAGAAGACATCCAGATGGCCAACAGACACGTGAAAAGATGCTCAACGTCACTCATCATCAGGGAAATACAAATCAAAGCCACACTGAGATACCACCTCACACTGGTCAGAGTGGCTAAAATGAACAACTCAGGAAACTACAGATGCTGGCGAGGATGTGGAGAACCAGGAACCCTCTTGCACTGTTGGTGGGAATGCAAACTGGTGCAGCTGTTTTGGAAAACAGTGTGGAGGTTCCTCAAAAAATTAAAAATAGAACTACCCTACGACCCAGTAATAGCACTACTAGGAATTTACCCAAGGGATACAGGAGTGCTGATTCATAGGGGCACTTCCAACAATGTTTGTAGTAGCACTTCCAACAATAGTCAAAGTATGGAAAGAGCCCAAATGTCCATCAACTGATGAATGGATAAAGAAGATGTGGTTTATATGCACAATGGAATACTACTTGGCAATGAGAAAGAATGAAATCAGCCATTTGCAGCAACATTCATGGAACTGGAAGGTATTATGCTGAGTGAAATAAGTCAGTGAGAGAAGGAAAGATACCATATGTTTTCCCTCATATGTGGATCTTGAGAAACTTAACAGAAGACCATGGGGGAAGGGTAGGGGGAAAAGATAGTTACAAACAGAGAGGGAGGGAGGCAAACCATAAGAAACTCTTAAATACAGACAACAAACTGAGGGTGGATAGGGGGGTGGGGGAGAAGGGACAATGGGTGGTGGGTATTGAGGAGGGCACTTGTTGGGATGAGCACTGGGTATTGTATGTAAATGATGAACAATGGGAATCTACCCCAAAAACCAAAAGCACATTTTACACACTGTATGTTAGCCAATTTGACAATAAATTATGTTTTTAAAAAAAGAAGCTGTAATGAAATGCCTTAAAAAAATAGGAAATGATATTTAGAACAAAAACTGAGGGGAAAGAATAGGTGTACTCATTGCTATTGGGAAATTTTTGCTTCCAGGTCCTATGAACAGACAGATCTGGGAAAAAGTATATGTATATATTTACTGATGTACATAAATGTATGTATCAAAAATATAAAGAAGATGTGGTTTATATATATAATGGAATATTACTTAGCCATTAAAAAAGAATGAAATCTTGCCATTTGCAACAAATGTGGATGGAGTTAGAGTGTATTATGTTAAGCAAAATAAGTCAGTCAGAGAACAACAAAAACCATATGACCTCATTCATATGTGAAATTTAAGAAACCAAATGGGTGAACATATGGGAGGGAGGAAAAAAATGAAAAAGAAAAAAAGAGAGAGGAAATTAAACCATAAGAGACTCTTAAAGGTAGAGAAGAAGCAGAGGGTTGATGGAGGGAGGTGGATGGGGGGATGGGTTAAATAGGTGATGGGGATTAAGGAGGGCACTTGTGATGATGAGCATACTTATGTTGTATGTAAGTGATGAATCTCTGAATTCTACTTCTGCAACCAATATTTCACTGTATGCTAACTAACTAGAATTTAAATAAAAATTTGGGAAAAAAAGGTATAAATTTCTAAAAATTTGGAAGGAAGAAAGAAAGAAAGAAAAAGATTTCGAGAAGTTGCCACCTGACCATTCTGCTTAGATCCCTCTGGCCTGAACTTAGTCAAGTGGTCACTCCTAGTTGCAAGGAAAGCTGGGAAATGTAGTCTCCAATCTGGATGACCATCTGTGTAGCCAAAAATCAGGGTCTCTGTCATTATAAAAGGGAGAAGAGATTTGGGAGTATAACCAAAAATCTCTGTTTTAACACCATTTTATAACCATGGAAAAAAGCAAAGAGGGAAAAGAATGGAAAAAAATAAATCTCTAGAAGAGAATATGTCATTGGAAGGAAAGATACCCAATGCCTATTTTTGCTTTATTGTTTGCTGATTTTAAAGTCCCTTCCTGGGTTGTACCACCAAGAGGGGTTCCCTTTTTCTGGCCTCTCCTCTTCACATCGTCTTCACCTTCCCTAGCTCCTGTCTTCTGGGATTCCCTCTGCAAATACCTAAATTCTATATGTATTCTCCTCTCTTTATTATTCAGAGCAGTTCAGCTCAGTCTCAGTTTTAGTCTTCAATATATACACAGGTGCTGAACAACAAAAAACTCCTTAGAGTGTAAGGAGATCCACCCTTTACAAGGCAATGATATTTTATTTCTGCTTATGGGCTGTATTTTTCCCCAAAAGGAAGCTGTAGCAAGTCACAGGGATAGTATTATACCAGTTAATCCCTGTGCCCAGTGTGCCCACAAACTGTTTGAAGAAAAGCTGTTCTACTCCTAACCTGGAGCTGAGGC
Organism: Panthera leo; assembly: GCF_018350215.1. Taxonomy (NCBI): domain Eukaryota; kingdom Metazoa; phylum Chordata; class Mammalia; order Carnivora; family Felidae; genus Panthera; species Panthera leo. The sequence goes on from NC_056686.1 coordinate 166,318,311, forward strand.
AGCAGCCCGCTGGTCTTTGGCCCCATTACCTCCAAGCCATTGCTGGTTGGACCAGAGATAAGCATCTGATCCAAGAATAGCCTGGAGACAGTAGCACAGCCTAAAAATGTAATAATGGAGGTGAGTTGAGCTGCTTAAAGAACATATTCTGAAGGCAAGGAAAGAGCTGTGAGTAAGAGGTGTTATGAGGCCCAGTAAAGATGCACCAATAGAGAGGGGGAATGGCTGGCCATAGTGTTTCTTTGTGGAGATTCCAGAATTTCTTACGACATGTGTATATTTTTATCAAAGCCAATTCCCTAAAAAAGATCAGCTAAGAAATTGATAAAATAGGGACAAATATTATAATTTTGCTGTGAGAATTAAAGCTCAACAATCAACATGGACACATCACTGGATCCACAGAAGCTACTGAAGCCAAGTTGAAAGAAAGAACAGGAAACATTGACACGTGGAATCAAAGTTTAAGGTTGATATTTCCAGGAACAGGACGGGAGCATATAGAAGCAAAGTGGTCACAGTCCAACCAGTGAGTTCTGCTTGTAGCTGTGGCCGGGTTTTAAGTATATTTTTGTGGCCTCATTGCGTTAGTGATGAGTCATTCTCACAAGTTAAAAAAAAAAAAAGTTTGTATACATAGTACAATTTCTATGAGTAGTAATCCAGGAAATAAGTTTCAGAAGCAAAATGAGTCCCTTAAATTGGCAATTTTCATGCACAATTCTATCAAGTGTTATAAACCTTGCTAGGATATCTGAATGTTAAATTATTTGAATATAATGGTATTTTCAGTGTTTGAATATTCACTATAGGCTACAGGTCTTTGAAATACTATAACAGAAAAACACATGTGTATGTTGTAGAATACTATCATATGAAATCAGAAAAAAGATCCAAGATCTGAACTACCAAAAGTGATATTAATGTCAACAGCAAAACCACAATCAGGGCAAGGAGACAAAACATTTTTAAAAGCCCAACTTTTGGATACCGTTTTAGCAATGTGACCAACATCAATGCAAAATGAAAGAAAATTTTCTATGTTTAACAGGCAAGTAATTATGGGTGCCGTTTCAAGTTTTACTTTAAGACTGATAATTTTAAATATTAAATATTTGTGGCATTCTATTATATAATTTTTAAAATTATTTTTATTTGACATTTATTTTGTGTTATTATTGCCGTCTTTTAGTGTTTTTTATGATCAGGTAAAGATTATTTTACATGTTTTATATATTTACATGTTAATATATACTTTTAGATGTTATATATATTTACATGTTAATATATTAGGGCCATAATAATTATAACCTTAGGGGTGTCTGGCTGGTTCAAATGGTAGAGTATACAACTCTCGATCTCAGGATTGTGAGTTCAAGCTCCACATTGGGCATGGAGCTTACTTTAAAAAATAATAATAATCTTAACTTATCATTATATCACTTTTATAGAAAAAACTTTGAAATTTTTTGTATATCACAGAAAAATTATTCATTGCTTATTATTAAACAACATATGAATAAAACATGATGAGCGGTATACACAACTTATGATTTCAGAATTCCTGGGAATTTCGAGGAATTCTGATATCTTGTTTCTGAATCCCAAATATTAATAATTGTTGGGGATCTAGCAGGTCAAGCCTAGAGCCATAGAAACAATGACAAAAGGCAATAAGCCACCCTGGAGGTGGAGGTGAAGCCCAGGCTGCGGAACTTGCCTCAGGCCTGGAGTGCTCGTGGGGGCGTCCTCATCAGCCAGGCCGCTTTCCCACGTCCTTGAGGTCCTCACCACAGGTAATGCACTTCCTGTTCCTTCCATAAGAATCCTCTTCTCTTTACTGCCACATGTCACCTTACTGTAAATTGCTGACGGTAATTTGAGGGTGTCAAAAGATCCTAAAGTGCACAGAAATGTAGAGTTAAAGGATCAGTCAGGGGGTCATCGAAGAGCATTATGAGCATTTATTTTCAAGTAGGTATAACAAAGAAGAAGTGACCTTATTTCCCCTCCTGATTGAATAGCTTTATTTACATTAAAATACAGAATAATCCTAGGCTGTGCTATCTCAGAACACTACACTACCTTAGAAGCCCAGTTCTGGCCTCTGCCTGATGTCAGAATTATTCAACAGGCTGAGGACCTGCACTGATTTTCCAGGTGGCACTGTAAAATGCCCACTACACTTAGTAGAACACAACATTATTTCTTTGGTGTGTAGTCATTATCAGAGAGAATGCCAGCACTTCTAAAACAGAACTCAAGAGGTACCTGGGTGGCTCAGCCGGTTAAGCCTGCAACTCTTGATTTTGGCTCAGGTCATGCGTGATCTCATGGTTTGTGAGATGGAGCCCTACGTTGGGCTCTATTCTGACAGCACAGAGGAGCCCGCTTGGGATTCCTCTCTCCCTCTCTCTCTGCCCCTCCTCCACTCTCTCCCTCTCTCTCAAAATAAATAAATAAACTGAAAAAAATAAATAAAACAGAACATTGGAAAAGCATGTGGATGTCTGGAACTCACAAAGGGTTTGACAACATCACAGAGTGTGTTTCGTCTGTTGTAACTCATACAACTGTGCTACCATTTCTGTTGTTTATCCCTCCATGATCTGAATGAGTTGGGGCACCTGGGTGGCTCAGTCGGTTAAGCGTGGACTTCGGCTCAGGTCATGATCTCACAGTTTGTGGGTTCGAGCTCTGTGTCTGGAGCCAGCTTCAGATTCTGTGTCTCCCTCTCTCTCTGTCCCTCCCCCACTCACACTCTGTCTCTGTTTTTCTCTCTTTCTCTCAAAAATGAATAAACATTAAAAAAGATCTGAATGAATTATTTCCTTACTCATTTTTTCTGTCCCTTGCTTTTTTGAATTATAGTCAAAATAAATTTTGTATCATAGATCAAAGTGCCCCCAAATGAAAATGATGTATTCATTTCCACTTCTATTTACAATTAATTTTTTTTTCTTTTATTGAAAGGGAAATCAACTTCATTCAAAATCACCTGTGTCTCCACGCTCTAACATGACTATTTTCTGTTTGGAATATTAGACCTTAAAGGCACACAAAATTTGTACATATGTCAATCTCAGACAACTTTATTATATTTTAGTATTTTATTTTAATTAAACATGAATACCATTCTTCAGTTTTTGGCTATTTACTGTTGGGATGCAAAACTGTCTCATACATTTAAAGCAGGGTTTCAGCAAACTTTTTCTATAAAGGGCCAGCTAGTAAATATTTTAGGTTTTGTGGGTCATATAGTTTCTGTCAAAATTATTCAACTCTGCCTTTGTAGCATGAAAGCAGCCATAGATAATGAGAAAATGAAAGATTGTGGCTATATTCTGACAAAATTTTGCTCATGGACACTGAAATTTAAATTTTATATAATTTTTATGTGTCACAAAATATTCTCTTGACTTTTTTCTCAAGCATTTAAAAATGTAAACATCACATATGTGGGCCATACCAAAACAAACAGTGGGTTGGATTTGACCCATGGGCCATGGTTTGACACCCTAGGTAGTATAGTATGCCAGATTCATACATACTATAAATATTTTCTTAAAAATTTTTTTAATGTTTATTTATTTTTGAGACAGTGAGACAGCGAGTGGGAGAGGGACAGAGAGAGAGGGAGACACAGAATCGGAGGCAGGCTCCAGGATCTGAGCTGTCAGCAAAGAGCCCAATGTGGGGCTCAAACCAACGAACCGTGAGATCATGACCTGAGCCGATGTCAGACACTCAACCTACTGAGCCACCCAGGTGCCCCTAAATATTTTCAACATGATGGCTCCTATCCACTTTTACTAGTAAAGAATGAATATTAGTCAGTAGTACCAGAAATCCAGTTTCATAGGCAAATCTCTGACAGTTTTGAATTCACTTATTTATACATTCCACTACTGTGTATCAGGATGATAGGAGATAATAACTAGCTTTCATTTGAGTCGAAGTGGCTTAGTTAATCATATACAGAAATAAAATTGGATTAATAATGCTTCCCTCTCATCCTCAAAGGAGAATTGAAAGAAGTAATTAGTGATTTTACATCATATAAGAAGTAAAATTGCTATATAAATATGGAATTTAATAAGGCATGTGGACCTGGCTTTAATCAAACCCAATTATGAATGTCTTGATTCACACAAAGGAGACTGCACGGTGATTGCTTGCTTTACCGAGAGGACATGCTTGTATCCCTTTATTCAACAGGCTCAATGAGTACATTTAAAGTATAATTTGGTTTGCACACATCTTTTCTATAATTTATCACATAAAATGAAGAACTTTAAAAATGATACAAAAATATCTATAAAGTTTTCACCCACCCACTCTCTACCATGCACATGCAAAAGCCCAAATTCAACTCTAAAAGAATATATCATCTGGTTCCTACTTCAGAATGATCAGTGGAGCCCTACAAGACCTCTAGCTGTCACCCTACAAAGATGTTTCTCCCTACATCAAAGAAGCCGTTTGGTATACATGCAGCAGAGTTTATTTGCAAATTGAGTTTTTACATTTAGAGAATTCCAAGATGCCAGAAAAGAATCCTTTCAGCCTCATCACTTCCTCAGTCTACCTTCTGGATTGGCCTTTCCTCTCTTCTGCACTCTGCTTCAGCCACTGTTTAACTCAAAACCTTTCCAGCATGGCTGGAACTACAAACCAGGCCTGAATTTCTAGCCATGGATGATTTGCTCCCTTTGCCTTTGGAAACATAACATTTGCAGCAGCTCCAGATACCATATGGGGGTGCTCTCTGTGATCTGGATGTTTCTCAGTGGTGGCAAAACCTTTGCTCTCTTTTATGTGTTTAATATGAATTGTAAAGGGGAAACTCCTCCACATATCAAGTGAGTATAAAGTGACTAGTCTGAATTTGGGCTGGGTTCCACTTGCTCCTATGTGGTATGACTTGGTGGTTTTGGAGTCCAATCTTGCCACATATCTTAAGGGCTAGAAAAATCTTAATCTTCGTAAATCTCCTCCCATGCTTCCAATTTGATATTTTGCATTTGCTCTGTAGAGTCTGGCCCTTTCAATTTTCTTCATTTCTGGCTGAGCGATAACTGGATCATGCCAACACAAAACTGACCCAGTCTCAAGTAGGATATTAATTTACTTTCTGGAGGAAAATTAGACTTTAAAATTCCAGATTGTCATAGTTTTCCACAGAGCACTTTACCTGACATTAAAGCTTACCCTCATTAAAGTCCTCACTGGAAAATAATTTTACAGATGCAGAAAGCACCATAGACAAGTAAAGTAACTTTCCTAAAAGTTGCCAGAGAATCCTGGATTCCTTGAATTTGAGTACTTTGCTTATCCTTTTGAGTTGCTTCCCATCTTAGAGTAAAAAAAAAAAAAAAAAAAAAAATCACCTTAAACTGTAATGTTAAATAGATTTTCCTTAAGGCTGACAAATCTCTTTGGACATTACAGAACATTCCAAAAAACACTGTTAGAAATAGCACAGTTTTTTTTTCTCTTTAAATTTCTATACTGAACATTCATTTTTTACCTTAAAACATAAAATAGCCTCTTTAGTATAGTTTCCCTAATTGGAATTTTACTTTTTTCCTTATCTTCTATTTAAAATGCTATTTCAGATGGTTTTGCAAAGGTTCAGTTTCACATCAATTGTTTAACAGGACTCACTTTTCATTTTCCAGATGAAGTCACTTCTATAGAATGAGCTTCAGAAACAGACATAAAAGTCAGACCTTATATTCAAGGCTTAGTCTGTAGAACCATATGATCTCTAAAAAGCATATAGGAAACAAGATACACAGTAATATTATTTGATTTAAGTAAATACTTTTGTTTCTATAATGCCCACAAGAAATTTTTAATTCATAATGTTACCACCCTATATATATCTCCAGATTCATAAAATGACTAGATGTCGAGATTCTCACTAGACCAAGAACCACAAAGATAATATACAGACACCTAGCTTTGCAAATTTTTAGGGAAGAAAGGAAACTGCTGTTATGTAGAACTGACCAGAAACATGGAGATGAACTACATAACCTAGAATATTAAGGTGATAAATTTTCACTAGAGGACTAAACCAAATAAAGACAGGCAAGGACCGAAATTGTGAGTTCTGATTACAATATTGCTTTTTTTTCTTTTTCTGTTTTTTTTTTTTCCTTTCCTTTCCTTTTCATGAGACAGAAAGAGAAAGAGAGAGAGAGAGTACAAATGGGGGAGGTGCAGAGGGAGAGGGAAAGAGAGAATCTTAAGCAGATCCACCCCCAGCACAGAGCCTGACACAGGGCTTGATCTCACAACCATGAGATCATGACCATGAGCTCATAACCTGAGCCAAAATCAAGAGTCAGATGCTTAACCGATTGAGCCACCCAGGTGCCCTACAATGTCGTTTTCTAAGAAGTAGACTGAGCAGCCACTGTTCTGTTCATTCTTTTCATCAATAAATAAGAATTTCTTAGGCATTTACTATGATCAAGATATCATACCATGCCCTGGAAATCAGTCAGATCTATGCCTTCTCTGAAATCAGGAGCTAATAAGAGCTCATAATCCATGAGAACAAAGCATCTTCTACCATTTGTAATAAAGTACTCCTCATTGGCCAATTCAAAATTTCAAAGGATTTCTTCAATATATTAGTAAAGGTATATCAACTCTTCATAGAAATTGCATTGGATCTGGTATACAATGGCTTAACTTTTAGGTCTCAGGGGTAAAGGGTAAGATGCCTTATTGCATTCAGATATGCGGGTTGCTACATCTGGGTTTAGAAAAGCATTCAGACATATTGACATAAATTTGAGAGGAAAAATGTGTGTTGTCAGACAATAAAAATATTAATTATATTTCTGGATCCATCACTGAGGCATTCTATTTGTTTTTTTGGTGCTTCAGTTTTCTCATCTATAAAATAAGATACCTGAAGTAAATCTCTAAAGTCCCTTCCAGAATTTAATTAAATATATTTTTAAAATGAGAAGAAGTTGGTTTATTCATCAGGTGTCAGGACTGACATAAATTGAACAACTACAGGTTCTACGGTTCAAATGACCAAGAAACTATGACAAGGAGAAAGAAAGGAAACAGAAAGAAAGTTTGTTTCCAAGGATTAGGAGCTGGACAGAAGACATTAATAACAATCCATAACAATTTGGCTAGAGTGTGCTTGAGTTGAGTTTGAGGGACATACATCTTAACAAAACAAAACTCTCTTGACCACCTATCTCCTTCCTGCCTCAACCCCATTTCTTTGTTTCTCATTCATGGCAAATGTACTAGAAAGAGTGGTCTTTATTTGTTTGCTCCATAATTTCTTATTGCCTTTGGGTTTGACGCCACTAAAAATCGTTCCTTTAGTCACCAGTGCTTCCCACATTGCCTAATCTGGGGATTACTTGTCTGTCCTCCTCTTTTCCTTCTCTCACAGGGCTGACACACTCAACAACTCCTTCCTTCCTCCTCCTGTACTCTCGTGCTGCCTGTCTCAATATCTGCAGTTCCTATCTCTAGTTCCTTTTCCTCTGCCTGTTCTCTCAATTCTGGAGTGTGAGAGAATTCGGTCTTTTCTACCTATGCTCTGTTCCTGGAGAATATCATTTGCCATTGGCTTTAAAATTTTTTTTTTAATGTTTATTTATCTTTGAGAGGGAGACAAAGACAGAACCTAAGTGGAGGAGGAGCAGAGACAGAGGGAGACACAGAATCCAAAGCAGGTTCCAGGCTCTGAGCTATACCCACAGAGCCTGACACAGGGCTTGAACTCATGAACTGTGAGTTCATGACCTGAGCCAAAGTCAGATGCTCAAATGACTGAGCCACCCAGGCGCCCCTGCCCCGTATTTACATTTTAGGGGTGCCTGGGTGGCTCAAGTCGGTTGAACATCCAACTCTTGATTTCATCTCAGGTTATAATCTCAGGCTCATGGGATTCAGCCCTATGTTGGGCTCCATGCTGAGTGTGGAGTCTGCTTAAGATTCTCCCTTTCTCGGGGCACCTTGGTGGCTCAGTCGGTTAAGCGCCCGCCCTCAGCTCAGGTCATGATCTCACAGTCTGTGAGTTCGAGCCCCGCGTCAGGCTCTGTGCTGACAACTCAGAGCCTGGAGCCTGCTTCAGATTCTGTGTCTTCCTCTCTCTCTGCCCCTCCCTTGTTCATGCTCTGTCTCTCTCTGCCTCAAAAATAAATAAAAACATAAAAAAAAAGATTCTCCCTTTCTCTCTTCCTTCTCTCTTCCTCTGCTCCTCTGCCCCTCTTCCCAGCTCACATGCACGCTCTCTCTCTCTCTCTCTCTCTCAAAAAAAAGCACATATGTTCTAATGACTTGCAAATATCTATCTTCAGATCTATTAGACTCAACATGTCTAAACAGAATGCTGGAAACTATCCTCCATCACCATCTCTAGGAAAGCTGTTCCTCACAGGCTTTTAGAGAATGATACCTAAAAACCTCTGCAAAATTCAAAAACCTAAGCATAATTCTCGATATTTCTCTTTCTCTCATTTTCCCGATCCTCACCTCTGCCCCTGTCACTTGCTCTTTCAGATGGTCCTGTCAGCGCTACCTCTAGAATAGATCCCAAATTCCCAGACTTCATTTTCACAGCCACCACCCTATTTAAGCCACCACATCTTCCACATGGGACGCTGATCTAACTGGTCTTGTCAACCGATTTTTTTTTCATTGAACATGTCCAAAAAACTTTTTTAAAGATTTTATTTTTAAGTAATCTCTACAGCCAACATGGTATGGCTTTGGCTGTCATTGGTTTCTGATAAATCTTTTAAAGTCATTGTGTTCTAAGTAAGGATGAATTCATTCTGATGTTTCCTTGCTGCTATGTGCACCTGGACTGCTAGAAGCACTTGAATAGCGACATAAATAGCGCCATTACAATTTGTACTTTCTAGCCTCACCTGGGTTCTCAAAGACCTCCAAAATATTCCTGCTTAGTCCTACTTGCTTCTCTTCTCTAGCCGTACAGCAGCTGTCCCAAACTTTCATAATTCACCTCACTTATACTTATTAATTGACTTTACCTTCAATTTCTCATGAAAAGCAGTGACTCAGTAAACAATTTCCTCAACTTCCCACAACCCCAACTGTAAACTGCCCTTTACTTTCTGTGATACATCTTTTCTCTGTAGTCTAAATTTGAACCTGCTGTAAATTAAACTTTCTATCCAAAAAATGCTTTGATAAGGTTGACCCCTTCTTCCTTCTTGGAAATCTGTTTTCTCTTGAGTCCCATCCACTGCATATCTTTGCATAACACCTTTCCAGTAGGGATGTGAATGGGAGACTAGCTGTATTTTCACTCCCATATTTTATCTGAACTTCATATTTATATTTCCAACCAGACACAGTTATGGGAGGGATTTGCTTACCACACGGTGATGGGACACCCTAAGCACTATTTTCATACCACATCTTACTGAGATTTGCCTGGAGATGTAAGTTTTCAATTACTGTCATCTAACTAATCAGCAGATGCTTATTAAAAATCTACCACAGTCAAGGCATTGTGTGAGCCCCTGTATTTTCTGCTTCAAACAACTGAAATAGGGATCTGCTTCGCTTTGCCCAAACAAATACAATTAGCCAGAATTTTGATGAAGTTGATCTGGAGGGAAAAGATCAGATAAGGGTATAACTCCTAATTAAATGTTAGAAATATTTGTCTTTTTTTCCATCAGAATTTATTAGGCATGAAAATTGTCACACTCTGCCTTGTTGCTAAGTTGGAAAAGGTTTCCTCAGTAGGGCACATGAGAACATTAGAAAAAATATAAGAGGCACAATGCTGTGCTATTGTAGGAATGTAAAATTCATATTTTGCCTGCAGAAGCTGATCACTTCTGGCTGAGTCTATTTGAGGCAACATGGGAAAGTATATATTCTGGACATTAATGATAAATACTACACTTCTAACTTGATTGATTTAAAAATATTCTAAGAATGCATGAAACAGGTACACAGAAAAGTGCAAAGATCTAAGATTGCATGTTTACCTTGTGATTCTGATTCCATGTCTTTACTTACAAAGTCCTAGATTAAGTTTTTGCCCATTTCTGTCAAAGTACAAAGCAAACCTCAAGATGAGAATTCCCAGGATGTCTGGCTGGCTCAGTTGGTAGAGCATGCAACTCTTGATCTCAGGGTTCTGAGTTTGAACCCCACATTGGGCCTAGAGCTTACTTAAAAACAAAAAGATTAAGGGGTGCCTGGGTGTCTCAGTCAGTTAAGCGTCTGATATCGGCTCAGGTCCTGATGTCACGGTTCCTGGGTTGGAGCCTCGTGTTGGGCTCTGTGCTGACAGCTCAGAGCCTGGAGCCTGCTTTGAATTCTGCATCTCCCTCTCTCTCTGCCCCTCGCCCACTTACATTCTGTCTCTCTCTCTCTCTCTCTCTCTCTCTCTCTCTCTCAAAAATAAATAAACATTAAAAAAAAAAGATTAGAATTCCTGTTGATTCCTGTTGGGAGGGCTTTTTCCTCCATGAAGTATCCTCCCTGTCCTAGTGAATGGGTATCACTTTATAAATCAAGAGAAAAATATATTAAGGTAGGAAAACATGTGACCAGGTAGAAAAGGAACAATTTATTTACTTTAGTAGCACAGTAGCACAGATTTACCATAAATCAAGAAAATGAAGGAGATAGGTTAATGGCTAGTATAGATTAGCAAAGAGTTTTTATGCTGAGACAGCTTTAGTGATGGAGGTCTGAAATGCGGCATTGGACCCCAAGTTTAAGTACAGGCTAAACAGGAAAGATCGATGAATGTATATTTGCCTTGGGTGTGGAGCTGGGGAATAATAGCACTCATAGAGTGTACTTGCCCACCTGAGTCTAATGGTATTGCCATCATGCCAAAAAAAGTGTCCAGAGTGTAAGATGAAAATATGATTCTTAAAAATGAAAGGAAAACCTGATCTTATAGCCCCCAGAAAAGATGTAAAACATTGGTTATAAAAAAGATGAGGTCTGTTATGGGAAAAGAAAATTAATACCCCTTGAAGGAAATTCTACACCCTAGTAACATTTGGAATTTGTGAACTTTGATGTAGTTGAAATAGCATGATACAAGAGGTTAATCATCAAATAGTAATGAGATGTGTATAAATCAAAACAGGGAAAGTACACATTCCTATTTTCCAGAGGTGAGTAAATGAAACATCACTGATTAGTTTTACTAAATCCAAGGTTCAAAATCTTAAATGCAAACACCATATTAAGCCCCAAGTTTAAACAAATACCTAATGTTCAGGCTCTTCTCCTATTATGTCTTTTGTTTTTACGCTGATTCCAAATGGAGATTTTGCAATGACTTGCCAGTCGGGAAATCTCTCTACCTCTCTCTTTCAGTTTAATTTAGTTTCTTTCATAAAACAGGTCGAGATGCTTTGTAATAGGAAACAGAAGATAAATGAAATTAAATGACTAATCACCTAATTAATTTAGAAGCTTATCTCTGACTGGCTGAATCTATTTTAGGCAACATTCCCTTCTAGTTGGCTAATACCTATGCATTTATGAGGAGTTCAGGACGTTTTGCAAAACAATAGTGCCACAATTAAACTTAATCTGTTAATTTCACAGCTAGCTAAGTAAAAACATTTAAGAGATAGATGTCCTTTATCATATTTTATGGCTTAATTTATGCACTTAAAATGGCTATTTTCTTAAGAGGGGAAGATAATTGTGCATGCACATTACACTATGTATGATGAATAAAGTTTCAGATCGTCTCTAGGACTCAGACAAAATCTGTTCAATTCGTTCTGTGAGACTTTTTAAAAAGTCAACTCATTAACAATGACAAGGTACCCAAGCCTAGTAAGTTACCTCCGTGCTCCATCTTCTCTCTACATCATTCATTTCTTGAAGGGAGAAGGGATACATCCAGCTTTTGAGAAGGTACAGTTTTGTTGTAGAAAGTACAGAGTTTTAGCCTCTGAAAGCAAAGCCTCAAGGAACAAGTGAAAACACAGGTCTGAGATGATGTTTCTTAGGAAAGGAATGGAAATCAGTTTTCCTCAAATTACTTGATTACTTCCCATAACATCAGCACACTGTAGCTAATCATTTAGTAAAAATATATTAATGAATTTGATTAAATAAATATTGATTGAATATCTCCCTCAATATGTTCAAGGTACCAGGCTAAGTGCAGTAGAGGAAAGCCAGGATAAACAAGACAGACTTGGCCATCAAAGAAGTCACAGGCTGGTGGGGGACTTAGACATTTTTATAAATCTGTCTCTCTGCCAAAAATGTCATTAGGGTAAACAAAATATAACCAGAGAAGTTGGATCAGAGAATTATCTTACTCAAGTTAATTTATCTATCTAGCAAGAGGCCAAAGTGGGCTTTAACTTCAGGTTTTCTGTTTTTTTGTTTTTTTGTTTTTTTTTTACATTTATTTATTTATTTATTTATTTATTTATTTATTTATTTATTTTTGAGAGACAGAGACAGAGCACAAGCTGGAGGTGGGCAGAGAGAGAAGGAAACACAGAATCCAAAGCAGGCTCCAAGCTGTCAGCACAGAGCCCGACGTGGGGCTCGAACTCACAAACTGTGAGATCATGACCTGTGCTGAAGTTGGACGCTCAACTGACTGAGCCACCCAGGTGGCCCTAACTCCAGGTTTTCAATTTCAAAGATATATCTTCACAAATTAGAAAATACTCTTTAGGCATGTACTGATACTGAAAGGAGGCTCATTAAATGGGAGTGGGGAGATGGGGGTTAGGCTGTGGAGGTCAGAAGCAATGGATTTAGAAGACATTGTCCTAGTTATATTATTTACTGGAAACTATAACTAGGGAACAATTCAAATTTAAAGTTTATTTATTTATTTATCTTCAAGTAATCTCTACCCCCAATGTGCGGCTCGAACTCATGACTCTGAGATTAAGAGTCGCATGCTCTTCCGACTGAGCCAGCCGGGTGCTCTGGGGAACAATTCCAACTTATAAGCAAGAGAGTGGTAGTAGGCTATATACATATAGTATTTGGTTGGTTCTAAGGTGTATGTTTTTCTCATAGTTTAATGTTTCTGAGTTCAAGATTTATCCTACATTTACCATTTATACTTAATATACTTAATATAAAGTTGTTAACTTTTTTTTAATTTTAAAAAAATGTTTATGTATTTTTGAGAGACAGAGAGAAACAGAGTGTGAGCGGGGGGAGGGGCAGAGAGAGAGAGAGAGAAAGACAGAATCTGAAGAGGCTCCAGGCTCTGAGCTGTCAGCACAGAGCCGGATGCAGCGCTCGAACTCACAAGCCATGAGATCATGACCTGACCCAAACTCAGATGCTTAACCAATTGAGCCACCCAGTCGCCCCAAGTTGTTACTTCTTGTAATCAGTGACATCTTAGAGGAAGAAACCTTGGTTTTGCTACCCATTGACAACATGATCTGGGCTCTTTGCGTTTCATCTCAACTTCTTCATCTATGAAATGGGAATGAGAGTACTTCAGAATCTATGAAGATTAAATGAGATGTATATGTCACTTGCAATGCCTGGCACACAATAGACCCGCAGCTAAATGTGGTCATAATTATCATCATTCTTATTGCTGTTGATGTTTACCTGTTCATAGGCTGAGCACCTTTCATGGCAAAGCTTCTGTAACTTTACTTTCTGTTAGAATTTTATCATCATACCCAAACCATGACCATATATCGGTCACAAGCCTACTTCTTGAAAGAAAGAGATTATGATGGGGGTTGGAAAGATGGGGCAAATTAGAGGGGAGGGTTGCCAAATGTTGAAAACCTTCTTTGGAAATATAACCTCTAAGAGAAGAACTACTCTGAAAGCACACAGATGCATCATGAAAACACATCAATTTTCTATTCTGTGGAAGGGTGAGCAAATTGTGGCTTCTCATCACTGAATTCAATAATGACAATAATGTGATGACAGTTATCTGATGACAATGGCAGCCATGAATGGGGAGAAAGTCTTCAGAAGAAAAACAATTATAATTAGACCACAGGAAGGAGGATGGAAGAATGCAGAAAGTAGAGAGCTACATACGGTTTTGTTGAGGTTACCTAGCAACAGGGTACCATTTTTGTTGTTGCTGTTGCTGTTTTTGTTAGAAAATGGCAAACGAGAATATGAAGAATAGGGTGCAACACTGAGCTCTGGAGGACTAAAATGCATGACTATTACCAGTGAGGTTATAATTACATTCAGAGAAATATCAATATAAACTGGTGATTTGTGGCACATGCTTTAGAGAATTGTTAACATAAATACGTGTGTGTGTGTGTGTGTGTGCAAGTGTGTGTGTGTGTTATAATTTTATAGCCATGTCTATAGGGAGGAAGGATAACCAAATATAAAATATTCAGATAGTATGAGAAAAAATTTCAGGTACCACCCCCAACTGGAATGTGCGAGACCAAAACTTTAACTCAAGGAGACATTCCATATAAACCAGATGTGAGTTGGCTAAATATAAGGCTTTTCCCAGTAATATTTACATTTTAGGAGGCGACTTCTGAAATGAATTCTGCTAAGCTGTAAGGTATAGGGGTAGGGATTTCAGCACCTGCAAGACAGATATTTTTGAAGTAGCGTCTTTGCAGCAGCTGAGACAAGTTTACAGCGCACAATCTGTTCTTCTCCTGTCCAAGGTCAGTGTGCACAGATGAAAAACTGCCCTCCTTTAGAACAGGCTAATACAATTTGCAGCAGCAGCTATAGAACAGCATACACTGTCAATCCAAACCTGCACGATGAAAATTATTCATATTAATCAATTAAAAACATACATAATGCATTTGCCACCTAGCTTTGTTCTATTTAACTGGCTAGGTTCATAATCAAGGGAGTTAACATTCTTTAAAATGCAAATATTCATGTTTTCAATCTTTGGAGACCTTGCTAAATAGACAATAAGTAAAGTCTACCAGGTGTAGTTCATGAAAGCTTTTAGAAGGAAAACATTTGACAAATTTCAGAGTAAGTCAAAAGGAGAGCATAAAAAGAATGATTCCCTCGCCTCCCTAGGTACTCCAGGCTCTTTGAATGTGCCAAACCAACATTCACTGGTGTGTTCCCAAACCTCCCACATTGAGGCAGAGTGGAAATAAGCAAATGGCCAAATCATTCAGGAAGAAGGTGAAATATGTACTCTCAATTCCAGTCTGTGGCTGAGCCCCAGGGTCTTCTGAGTCTTAAAACCTTCACTTTCATTATTCTTTGGTTCTTTTTCACTGTGTTAAAATGAGTACAACTGAGTTCTCTTAATTCAGGCAGTAGCCATATACCCACTTCAGTCAGCAAGGATAAATAGCTACCCTGTTTTCCCCAAGCAAGATCTAGCTTACTGAGTTTCTACATCTGGAAAATATTGTTGGCTGCTTAAAGTATCCCTCCAACTGTGCGCTGCTGGCAGGAATTCCTGCTGCTCAGACTTTTGGTATTTATTGGGAGAGCACTGAATACTGGTGCAAGGATGCCCGGAGGGAGTCCTAGAAAATCCTTTTGAGCTTCACAGCTGGGCTCCCTTTCCAGACTTCACAGCTGGCATTGTATTTGGGCAGTGTGCCTTACCTACCTCCTGTCTGTTGGGATGGAGAAGCCAAACTCTCTGTGCTGTCTTAGGATCTTCAATTTCTTCCAATACCCAGCTTCTGCCTTCATGAGAAGAATTCTTGGGTTGACTCATTCTTAAAAGCTCCCAAATTGCTGTCACTTCATTAATGCTCAGTCCTAAGTATGGTATGTTTCACACAAAAGAAATAGTAAAATAATAATAATGGATTAAATAGGTATTGTCTAACTCTGAGAAAGAGGCAGCTAAATTTAAAATAATTTTATTTGTGGAAGCTATGGAAAGAGAACTGAAATTGGATTTTTTTTTTGAGCATTTAACTAAAATTTTAGTGGACCTTAAACTCATTCCTAAAACTCCTCCTGATGTCAAGGTTCAGAAAGGTAGTTAGATTATATAAGGGAGAGCAAAGTTGTCTTCCAAACATTCTCCTTAACTCTCTCATACCATTCTGTCTGAGTATTCTTGTATTTCCAGGCCTGGGATTTAGCCATGACATATCTAAACCAGTCGTGGCAATCTTACACACTTGACAATTTTATTAGTTCAGGTAACTCAGGCCTAGGTAATTAGCACATGGAATTTTCCTTGTTAAGTGGTTGGGGAAGCATGCCTCTTATCTAGTTTTAAATTTTTTTTAATGCTTATTTATTTTTGAGAGAGAGAGAGAGCGTGCCAGAGGGGGAGGGACAGAGAGAGAGAGAGAGAGAGAGAGAGATAGAGAGAGAGAGGGAGAAGAAGACACAGAATCTGAAGCAGGCTCCAGGCTTCGAGCTGTCAGCACAGAGCCCGACGCGGGCCCGAACTCAAGAGCTGTGAGATCATGACCTGAGCCAAAATCGGACACTCAACCGACTGAGGCACCCAGGTGCCCCAACCTCTTATCTAGTTTTAGATGTGAATGTGGTGCAGGTGGCTCCAGTTGAAGTGGGCAGCCATCATGGGAAGCCAACCTGGGGGCAAAGTTGATGTATGAGGAAAGGTAGACCCAAAGAACCATTTCTCACAGGGTCTGTACCCTAATTGAATGTCACCTCAACCCCCACACAGTCGCTGAAGTTAAAAATTACCATTCTGAGTTAAAAATTACCATTTATTGTTTAATTCAATAATTATTGTTTTCTGATACTTGCACCCAAAAGAATTCCAGCTGACATAGATTAAGGTGCAAGCTGAGTATCTACAAATGTCTTCAGTCTTCTGGGATAATTCTTTCTCTTAGTACCATAATTCAGGCTCTCATCCTGGGAAATGGGTAGAAGTACTGTGTGCTTTCCAACTACTTTGAGTATGATGCTTCCTGTGTTCTCTTGCCACCTTTTCTCTTGTGGCTGGTGCCACTCTCATAATCTAAGTTTTCTCTCCCTTTTCCTCTTCAGTTTTAGGATGACAACTCTGCTATTTCTCACAACTACAATCCCAACCAGAAAGTTCCAAATTAGTTATTATAATAACCTCTACATTTGGGGAAGGCAGACTTTTATTTAATTATGGAGAGAATTATTGTCTCTCCGTAATACCTCATTGCCTGAATATTCCCCCACTCCACCTAAACACTATTTCAGCACCAAATTTTGGGTCTTATCTTACCTGAGCAGAAATTCATTAAAATGTTTTTCCAAAGAAATGGACAATTTTCTCCAAAGAAGTTGCAGCCACCGCCTCTAATATAGAACACATTTCAGTTTTATATGCTTTTACATATATAAATACCAGGCAAAAAATAATGATTATGGCTGAAGTTTTTCTAATGTCTAAAATTGCTTTCTTCATGTTGAATAACAATGAATAAAATTTGAGAAAACTAGTAGAAGGTATGAAGTATGTCTTGTTGACTCAGTGCAATGAATATTCAGAATTTTAATAAATATTATTTATTGTGTAGGTCTGAAATCAGTAAAAACAAATGTCTTATTTTACTAGGATCCTCTTTTGGATATAATTTAGCAGACAATTCTTTCTATACTTTATATTACATTATTTTTTTCATTAAGAAAGGCTTTGCTTAAATCTCCCTAATCATCAAAAGTGTCTTCATTTGATTTATTTTGCATTTCATCAGTGAAGGTCTAGGCAAGTAAACACCATTGGGGAAGTATTTGAGTGTGGAAGATATGATTAATATTATGCTTGAATTAAGTTACATTGACATTCATAATAGATCTCTATCTGGCTAATAAGAATGAATATTTTCTTGGATAAAGAGCAATATAAACTATAGACAGACAGTGATCAACTACTAGTGCTTGGTTTTAGGACTTCAGATCAAATGGATCATATTATATGGGGTAATTATAGAACTAATTGTGAAAAGTAATGACACTCTGAAAAAAAAAGATTCTCAGCAGGAGGTAATTATAACAGTTACTGATAAATCTATAGTTTTTAAAATCTAAAATTTTCTGTGAGTGGGCTGGATTTTTACATTGTAATTTTCTTTTTAAGAACCACCATGATTGAGTAGCTTCCAAAATAACTTAATGTACAACATATGACATAAAGTGAGAATCAGACACCATTTCTGCTCATGGTGAAGATTATTCCAATAGGTCTGCTCCTAAGCATCAACTGAGCCCCCAAATGCAAAGCATCTTCCTTTCCCTACAGCCATTAATTATAGGCAGTACAAATAAGTGGAATTTCAGTAGAGCTTGGAGCTTCCAGGCTCATTACATTGTGCTCTCATGTCAACTCTACCTTTCCCATACTCCCGTCACACACAAATATATCCATTCATTGAATCTTTGGTAACATATTTTTATACATACACTCTCTACCTTGATCAATTTGTTACGGACACATGGCTATTTTTTGTTCCCCAAACATACTAAACTTGATCTTGCTGTAGCACCTTTTTGTAGCTGTCCTCTACTGGAAGTCTACCTGCAAGGCTTACAAGGCTAACTCCTGTTCAGATCTTGGAGCAAAGACCACATTCTAAGACAATCTTTGCCTGATAATTCATTCTAAGGTTACTCACTTTCCCTACTGACAATCACATAATCCTGTTTTTTCTTTTTCTGTAATTAACCGAAATCATCTTTTCTTGTTTAGTTGTTAATTGTCTGTCTCCTCACTTACATACTAGAAGTTAGTTTCCCCAAAGCAGAGACCTTATTTGTTCTTTTTCCTTCTATATCCCTACCATCTAGGAAGTACTAAAAAATATTTGATGAATGAATGAAAAAGAATGAATGAATGAATGGAGATAATAATGTAACTAAGGAGAGAAAAATCACAAAAGTACATCTTTAGAAAGAAAGAAAGAGTATTCTACCACTTAGTCTTTACTGATAGTGAAAATTCTATGAACTGATTTTATATCTGGGGTGTGAGAATCTCCTTCTCCCTCAGTGCTGCTTTCTTTCATTACTGGCCAGTTACTCTGTTGCAAGGATGGAGCCTGGGAGATTTGCCTCAGCCCAGGAATAACCCCATCAATTAGATTTCTCTTTCCCCTCAATATATTCTGGCACCAGAACAAATGGAGAAACTACCCAACCATAAATCGATTTGTAGTGGGCAAATGATCGGAAAACACACAAAGCTTTCAGAGGCAGGAGGCCTCACGTTTTAGACTTTTGGAGCATTCTACTGGTTTTTCAATCTATTGCACTTGTACTTTTTAAAAGGGAATATATTGGAGTAATCTTTTTGGCTTTTAGCTCCACTCCTTGAAGAATGTAAGTCATTTTTAATATTTGTCTAGAATACCTACTGATTTGTAGGCAAGGAAACATAAGTGTGTTTTGTTCTTTTACCTTGATTTCCTTAAGGCTTAGATGTTGGAAAACCAAGGAAATGATCAGATGTGAATGCTTGCTTGCACAAATACTTCTCTCTATCTGTACATGCTTTGCACGCTCAGGGTTCATATTGGTGCTAAAAGGCACCAGAATATGGGGAAAGCCCTAGGAAAGCTCACCTGAATGTGGCAGGAATATTTGAACATGTATGCATATATATGGGAACACTTATTTTTTGTCTTATTCAAAAAAGATTTAAAGCAGTTGATACTAAAAAGCACAAACACTTATCTTCCATCAAACCACCATAATAAAGGATGGCGGGAACATAGAAAGTTGTCAGGAAATGTGTCTGAATGATTCATTCATTCATTCATCCCTTCATTTATGGAGCATCTGTTTATCAAAGCAATGTACTAAGGGTTGGAAATGCAGATTCTTGCCCAAGTCATACTGTTGGAGGAAGAACTGGGATTGAAAACTAACTAGTGTGATTGTATAATCCATGAACAAATATACTTCCTCAAAACTGTCAGCCCAGTTCACAATAAGGAGCCAAAAAGAACACCAAAGCTCTGAGTCTAAGTCAGTGCTTCTCAAACTTTAATGTGCATAATTTCTTACGGAATCTTGTTAGACTGTAGATTCTGACTCATTAGTCAGGGGTAGGGCCAGAGACTCTGCTTTCTAACATGCTCTGAGGTGATGCTGATGCTGTTGGGCTGCGGACCACACTTTGAGGGACAAGGGCTTAAGTAAGGGAACACCTGCTTTCAACAAATTGGCTTTATAGTCACTGATACGCTGTCCTCTTGTGGCTCCTGAAGTAATTGCCCTCTGTGCTAGCATTTTTATCTGGAAGTAAACATCTGCAATCATTCTGTAATTATCCCAGGTAAATGAGTTTCAAACCTTAGTTTTCTCATAACACTTTCATATTTTCCCATATCCGCATACCACTACACATCACCTCATAATTTCTAACATATCCATGCATAATCTCTTCTCCAAGATAATTATTTTAATTGGCTTTATTTTCTTTAAATAGATTTGTTTTCAAAAGGGACTTTATATCATCACTTCAAATGGGAATACCAGTATTATTGATCACAAATACAAGGTAACTGTAAAAATAACTGAAAGGAAAACAAAACAATGCTTAAAAGTCCAGGTAGATGTCCTTCAAGGCTTCAAGCCTATGTCTTTCTTAAAGGGAGATTATAACGGTATTAGAGGGTGTTAAAGACTCAGAGGACTAAACTGGCTTTTGCTTTGATTACATCACAAGGATTGAAAAGGAGCTGAATGGAGATGAAGTCCTATGTAGTTCAATGTGGATATGCGCCATCTAAGTAATTTCTTAGAGAACTTGCTGTAGATAATGTGTTAAGAGTCTTGTTTTTTTCCCTGCACGTTCATGTCATTTGTACTAGAGACATGTATTTATAGATCTATGCTAATCAGTGTCAGAACAGGATGGATCTAAGGCAAAATGTATGTGTGTGTGTGTGTGTGTATGTGTGTGTGTGTGTGTCTGTGATACTCTTACTACCCACTTCTGCATAACCAATGGGTGAAGGCATTGTGGGCTCTGAAGTCAGATAGACATGGTTTATTTCTGTGCCATTTCACTGTCAATTTTCTGGATATTACTAGAATTTCTGCCTATAGTCATAAATAAACTTGTTTTCATACATTCATCCATTTCAGAAGTAGTAATTGAGCTCTAAAATATAAAGCTTGGAAAAGGTAGTGGACAAACTCTTTTTCCCTTCAGATGATCAATCAAATTAATTCTGAAAAATCCATTTCCCTTTTTCCATGAAAAACCATTCACCCAGTGAATGGTTCAGGGTGGGCAAGCTAAAGCCAACATGGTCTAATGAGATGTGAGGAGAGACTAGCTGATTGTAGAAAATCAAAAAAGCTATTTTTTTTGTCCTTAATAGAATGACAGGGAGGTAGCTTTCCTCTCCTTTCAGACAAAATAAAGTGTGATTATTATGGTAGGGTGACCATAGGCTTCCTTCACCAGAGACGGCAACATATTGAGGGGAACATGTCCTAGGGTGAAGCAGATCCTGTGGATGGTAGAGCAGAAAGAATCTAGGTCCTTAAGGACATTGTTGATTGCTGAACCAACCACCCCTTAAGCCTGCCCTGGCCATCCTCCTGTGTGAGGTAATTGATTTCCTTCCTGTTTAACCCAGTATAAATTTGGTTTCCAGAATGTGTAATCAATAGCATTCTCATTGACTGAAGGAGGATACGGTAGAAGTACGAGCCATAGGCTTTTAAATCTAGTTAAGCAAACATACAAATAAAAAAGGTAAATATCAATACATTTCAGTATAGATAAATGATGGTATGATCATGTTCTGATACTTTTTAGGCACCTAGTATGAGCCAGGCATTGTGCTCATGTTTTACATACATTATCTCATTTAATGGTTTTAATACATTAGTAGGTGGGCCTTGTCATCCCAATTTTAGAGCTGAGGAAAATAAAGGCTCAGACAACTGTGTACAATAACCAGTTGCACAGTGAGGGAGTAAAGAATGTGATTCTACATTTTATGCCTTTTCCATAAGGCAGCTGGGAGAAGGAAGTTAAGTAGAAGTTGTAGAAGTTAATGTAGCAGATTGTTTGGCCAAACAGTGGAAATAGAGTGGCTTTGAGTTCAGATAGACCAGGCATTTACTTCTTACTGCAGTATAATCTTGGATAAATTACCCAATTTCTCTGAACCTTGGTTTTCTTATTTGAAATATGGGATAATTATATGTACCTTATATGGTTCTCGTTAATACACTTTTTAGGTAATATATTTGTTTTATTATTTTTTTACATTTGTTTATTTATTTTTGAGAGACAGAGCACAAGCAGGAGATGGGCAGAGAGGAGACACAGAATCTGAACCAGGCTCCAGACTCTGAGCTGTCAGCACAGAGCCCGACGTTGGGCTCGAACTCACGAACCACAAGATCATGACCCAAACCCGAAGTTGGACACTTAACCGACTGAGCCACCCAGGTGCCCCTAGATAATATATTTATAATGAGACCATGCTACTTGAATAATAGCTGGCATACAATTGAGTTATAGGAAGGGTTTAAAGAAGAGGCTGTGGAAATACCGCACTCATATGTTATTTCATGGGAAGCCCCTCTGTGTTTGGGTAAGACTATCCCAAGTTTAACTTGTTTTTATTTTGAAATATTGTTGATTCACAAGAAATTGCTGCCAATACCCATTTTTAAAGGCTTATAATGTGAAGCTTTACCTGTGTATCTAGCTATGCTTCATTCTTTTGCTTAAAAAGTTTAGTTTTAATTGAGTGACCATTGTAAAATATGTCAATATAAATGGAAAATGGAAAGTTCAAATGTACCTAGACTTTGATTTTGAAACAGTAGATATTTGAAAATATTAAATTAAGGTGGCCAAATTTCAGAACTCTCACAATTCACGTTCTTAGTACTCTCCTATTTTTCATATTTATTGTTTTTAGTAATCTCTACGTCCAGTGTGGGGCTCGAATTTACGACCCCAAGATCAAAAGTCACATGTTCTTCTGATTGAACCAGCCATGCACCCCTCTGTATTCTTCTATTATAGGAGGGGCAGAAGTCTTCTTGTTTAACTGGTCAGAAAGCTGAAGGCAGAGGACAATAGGAAAGGATGTGAACTCAACAGGACTCTCTGCAGTCCCAGCCCAGAGTGATGATGTACTACTTCCTTGCTGCTATATAAAGGAATTTTCCACTCATCCCATTTTCATTTATGAAATACAATCTTCCACAAACTGTATGAAATGGGCCTTGTGCCTTTTACCTTGCATGAACTTCTCACCCACTCTCCTGATCCTCCTGAATTTGCTCACCCTTGAAAGTAAACTTTTAAATCCTGGGAAACGATTCTGTTTTCTCAATTGACCCACAGAATGTCTGTTGCTCCCTTCAGTGACTCAGCACCTCAGGGAGAAAAATTGTTCTAGAGGGAATGTTAAGGCAGGCCACACTGCTGTTTACAGGAAAGAAAGAGATCAAATACTGACTACGGGGAAAGTTGAAACACCAAACTTAAATACTGAATGGAGAAAACAACAGATGATGGAAATCCTGTGAGGACAAGATAAGAGAGAAGGGGATTCTCTTAGGCATGAACAGGGCAGGTTCTGCAACACTGCTTGTAAATCTGCAGGTACCATGAGCAAGGGGGCTCTGGTCAAGTGATCTCTCTGCTCTTGGGGGACAAGCAGAGCCTACACTCCTTTGTTCTGATTCTTGGCTATGTCTTCACTTTTCTGAAGTTGAAAGTAGTCTGTGTAAAGAATGGATGCAATGTAGAATTGGAACTTGGAAAATGGCAAAGAAACAAAGAGAACAGTCATTCTTCCCAGCCTCTCTGATTTATCCTCTTGAACCCAAAGCCACTGGCCTATTCCCTGAGTAAATAGTCCATTTTAGGTTGTTTGCATTGACATTGTGGATCTTGTCAACAGCTGTTTGTGTACCTTGGACTTGGACTCTGTCATTCTTTTTGAAAACAAGTTGTGTGTGTGTGTGTGTGTGTGTGTGTGTGTGTGTGTGTAATCTTCCATTTGTCATGTTTTCATCATGTCAGCAACTCTTGAATCACTGTAGATTATTCTAGAAAAACAGATGAAACCATAAAACTCTCCTCCTTATTGTCTTAATTTGAAATCATAATAAGTTCCCATCACAAAATTGCTTTCAATTTATTTGTTCATTCATTTCTCCTTTCCCCCTCATATGCTTTGAAGGAGCATAGAAAGATGAAAAAAAGGAGGAAGTCAGTGCCAGAAGAAAATTTGAGATTAGTATACCAAACACACATCGGGACATTTCCTGGAGGGACACTGCATATTTGACCCAGAGCTTTACAGCAGCTAAGACAGGGGGTTGTGAGTGACCTGTAATTTTTTAGTTGATAATACAAGTTACAGTGTCCATAAGATTAAAACAGTCTGTTGCTTAGAAAGATCATGGTGATTTTGACTTGAAAAAATTTCCTCCTAAAGTGTAATAATGTGGTGAGTAGCTGTTCCAACAGCTCTCCTACATTTAATTCAATAATGGGTTTCATAGAATTGCTGCTTATAAGGTTTCTCAAATGCAAGCTGATGGTCTTTTAGCCAACTTTATCTCAGCGAAGGTAATTCTGTAAGAAGCTTAACAGTATGGTTGAAGGTTACAGCTGTAAGATTTGGTGGTAAAATGTCAAGTCCCAGAGAAATAGGTAGACTATATGGTCATCTGGGACTTTTATCTGAATATTTTTTCTTTTTATAGTCAAGCCTTTTAATTGTTTTGGACAGCAGAGTTCAAGGTTATGCTCTCTGCAGAGATGCTCAAGTATAGATAATCTTTGACTACGATGAAGGACACATCCATCAGAGTCAGTTGAGCTGGTGGGTACAATTGACATTTTCTTATGAAAACTAAGGAGTCTAATGCCGACAAAGGACTGGATAGGAGGTCATCTACCTCTAAATAGAGGTGGTAGTGATTGTCTCAGACAGAAACAAAAACCAGACAAACTCTTTTCTCTTCTATGCTAGAAATTAAAAGAAATTTACCTTAGGAATTTTTATGCTTTACTATGCCTTAGTTTTTGGAATTTAAAGGCAAGATATGGCCATTTCAAAAAATTTAGAAAATACAGAGAAGCATAAAGGAAAAAATGAAAATCAGTTTTCATCTAGTCTCTAAAGACAGTCAGCACTGACATTCTATTTTCTTTTTTCTTTTTTAAGGTACAAATTTGGGATTTTTGCAGCACTATTTTTTTAGCACTTTTTTCATTTAATATTATATTAGGAGCATTTTCCTATACCATTAAATTTTATGAAATTATTATGTTTTCTTTAAGGTTTATTTATTTATTTTGAGGTAGGGAGGAGCAGAGAGAGAGGGAGACAGAGAATCCCAAGGAGGTTCTGTGCTGTCAATGCAGAGCCTGACACAGGGCTTGATATCACAAACCATGAGAACATGACTTGAGCCAATATCAAGAGAGCACAACTCACTGAGCCACCCAGGTGCCCCTCATTATTATGTTTTATTATTGCTTGATATTTCATTGCATGAGTAAAACATAAGTTATTTAATCATTCCACCATTTGGGGCATTTCTTTTTTTTTTTTTTTTTTTTTTTTTCAGACATTCTGGACCACACTTCACTTGGCTTCTGCCAAGATATACAGTCTTTGCATTCATACTACTTGGGTTCAAACCTGTTCATCCACTGTGTGACCTTAAGAAAGTTACTTAACCTCTCTGATTCTTGGTTTCTTCATATAGTGGGGACAATATCAGGACCTGTCTCCTAGAGCTTTTCAACTGATAATATGTCATATACCACATAGAAAGGGCTCACTAGGGGTAGGGGTGCCTGGGTGGCTTAGTCAGTTAAGCATCTGACTCTTGATTTTGGCTCAGGTCATGATCTCATGGTTCATGGGATCCAGCCCTGTGTCAGGCTCTGCGCTGACAGCACAGAGCCTGCTTGGGATTCTCTGTCTCCCTGTCTCTCTGGCCCTCCCCCACTAGCACATGCTTTCTCTCTATCTAAATAAATAAATAAATAAACATAAAAAAAAAAAAAAGAAAGTGCTCACCAAATGATAGCTATTATTATGATTGTCTTTCAGAAGAGTCTTTCCAGAGTTCTGACATCAAAAATGTAAGTTCAGGTCTTGGGTACCAGACCCCAAGCACTGTAGCCAATTCTAAGAGAGTTAGTATCTCACAGCTGAAGCTTCAGGGAGAAGGGAAAGATGTGGCAATCACAATGAATACATCATTATTTAAAATAAAGGTGCTGAGGGGTGACCTGAGGGGTTCAGTCGACTGAGCTTTTAACTCTTGATTTCAGCTCAGGTCATGAGCTCATGCTTCATGGTTTCAAGCCCCGCATCAGCTCCACGCTGTCAGCTGGGAGCCTGCTTGGGATTCTCTCTCTCCCTCTCTTTCTGTCCCTCCCCCACTTGTGCTCTCTCTTTCTCTTTCAAATAAATAAATAAACTTAAAAAAATTTTTTAGGGGCGCCTGGGTGGCTCAGTCGGTTAAGCGTCCGACTTCAGCTCAGGTCACGATCTCGCGGTCCGTGAGTTCGAGCCCCGCGTCGGGCTCTGGGCTGATGGCTCAGAGCCTGGAGCCTGCTTCCAGTTCTGTGTCTCCCTCTCTCTCTGCCCCTCCCCCGTTCATGCTGTCTCTCTCTGTCTCAAAAATAAATAAACGTTAAAAAAAATTTTTTTTAAATAAAGGTGCTGGATGAGAGGTAAAGGGAAAAGCAATCACTTACATTTGGATTCTGTATAATTTGCTAGGGCTGCCATAACAAAGCACAACAAATTGGGTGCTTAAAGAACATAAATTTATTGTCTCCCAGTTCTGGAGACTGGAAGTCCAAAATTAAGGATGGGTGCCTACTGAAGGCTGTGAGGGAAAGGTCTGATCCCAGCCTTTCTCCTTGCCTTGCAGGCAGCCTGATTCTCCCTGTGTCTCTGCACAAATTCCCCCTTGTTATAAGGACGCCAGTCACTGGATGCGGGCCCATCCTAATGACCTCATTTTAACTAAATTACCTCTGTAAAGACCTTACCTTCAACACAGCAATTTTGGGAAGGACACAGACCCAAAACAGTTTGCAAAGTAAGCTTCATTTTACTTTACTCTTTGGAAGAAGATCACTTCATTAAGAAAGACAAGAACCACACCTGTTCTAACTTTTAAACTAGCCCACATAGCATCAAACGTATGTGTGCACAATGTGAGCTTCTGTGAGATCCGTGTTAGCTGATGAAGGGGTGGATGTGGGGGAAAAGACCTACATTAGATAATAGAGAGGTCTGCAGAGCTACTTTCTCAAATTCTATGGTTCAAATGGTCGGTCTCTTCATTAAGCAATTCTTTGATGAGTCCTTAGGTGTTCATTATATTCTTAAGTGAGCTACATGAACATTTTACAAGACATGCAAAATTGAAACCTGATACTATTTCAAGTCTAAAGGGACCTCACTGCCTTGATAATAATCAGAGAATAAAACTGAACTTCAAATGTGACCCAACAATGGCTTAAAGAGATAGGAGAAAATGAGAAAATCGTGGCAAATATATTTTCTTTCCTACATTTCAAAACTGAAACAATAAGCTAATATGTAACTGTAAATGTAATTGGCTAAAGGAAGTAAGCATTCTAGAAATAGGTCATATAAAGGACTGAAGTATTTTAGGAATATATAGGACTAGGGATTTAGAGCAATGGAAGCCCAGTGGATCAACAATAACTGAGAAAACAAATATTCTTGGGAGGGGAAGTGGAGATTCAACTTTACTGAGCCTATCCTATCCCTGGCCATTCCTCTCAGCTACCAAGTAATAGAATTATGATTCAAGTTAAATCATCCAAGGGTTTTCGGAACTGCAGAACTTGAAGAGGCGTTAAATGTGAAACAAGGAGAACTACTGACAAAATTAAAACTCAGAGCTGAATTCTCATGTCCTTGAAGATTGTTCAACATTTTGAAGCTGATATAAGGCAAAGCATCAAGTTCTAGTGTTCTTGCTTTAATTCCCAACCTAAAGGCTCAGAGCTGGTCTGTGGAGGTCAGGAGCATGATCTAAAGGTGCCCCCAGGGGCGCCTGGGTGGCTCAGTCAGTTAAGCACCTGAAGCTGGACTCTTCGGTTCGCCTCAGGTCATGCAGGATCTCAGCGTTTGTGGGTTGGAGCCCTGAGTCAGGCTCTGTGCTGACAGTGCACAGCCTGCTTGGGATTCTCTCCCTCCTTCTCTCTCTGCCCCTCCCCGCTCACGCGCACGTATGCTCTCTCTCTCTTTCAAAATAAATAAAATTTAAAAAATAAAATTAAAAAAAGGCTCCTCCTGAAGATTACATTTCCAACTTGTCCTGGAGCAAGTGTTCACAGGACGGTGTCTGGGATCTCCCTGGTTCATACAGGAGTTCAGCACGAGGCAGTCATTACCTGGGCAACCATTTTCCCTGGAACTCTAGCCAGCACTCCTCAAAAGCCAGCTGAGGGCTGAAGAACGCTTAGAAAGGAGAGAAGACCGGAAGTGGAATGGTGCTTGCGAGCACTTTTGCCCCCATGGCTTTCAGCTGTTGGCAGATGTGGAAATTTGCGGTGGGAGGAGTTTGAATGTTTGCGGCCCCCCCCCCCCCCCGCCTTTTTTAAAAAATTTCTTTTTCTCAATATTTATTTTTGAGAGAGTGTGAGTAGGGAAGGGGCAGAGAGAGAGGGAGACACAGAATTCAAAGCAGGCTCCAGGCTCTGAGCTCTTAGCACAGAGCCCCATGCTGGCTCAGGCCCATGAGATCATGACCTGGGCCGAAGTTGGACGCCCAACCGACTGAGCCACCCAGGCGCCCCTGTTTGTGGCCTTTCTAGTTGAAGTACTGTTTCCTCCTTTTGTAAACATTAAAGCATGATGCCACCAGTCTTCTAGCCCATTTAGGAGCAAGGCAGAAAAGTTGATTTTTGGTAATGTTTCTACCTTGAGTGAGATAGAATTGGACGGCAGCACATCATAGTTCTTCCTGCAAAATGTTTGCTTTTGTATTTTGTGTCCAAACTGACATCTGTTCTGATGCATGCAAGCGCGGAGGCTGTTTGGGAATCTTGCTGCCTCCAAGACAACCTTTTTTTGGGTTTAGTAATAAGCCCTATGCATAGGCATAATTTCCTGCCCTTTGAAATGATGATATTTATAAACACCTCATGATTTATTTCAGATGCATTCAATTTAGTGGATGGGTAATTTTAATCTTCTCACCAGAAGACACAAATACAGAAGCATCTCCCCAATTTTAGTTTTATAGTTGTGGCAGAAACACACACGAAAAGAAGGGTCTATAAATAAAGGGCCATGAGTAACTCCCTGTCATAAATATTTTATTCTCAAGTTTATATTTCTTTCTCCATCACATAGGCCTGTGATGTGTGGCTGAAATACACATCTGTAACAAAACTTTCTAGTAGATTCTTGATGAGTAGTGAAAATGGCTTATGACTTATTACTATTATTATTATTTTTTGCAAGGTAGCAAGGACTTTGATACTTGTAAAATTGGTCCACTGCATTCTTAATATATTTAAGAATAAGAACGAGTTAGCTATTGACTCCTGCTTGAAAATCAAATTTAGGATGTCTTTCCCCCAGGAATTTATATACCATGCTATAAATAGCATTTGCTAATAATAATAACAAGGAACTGACCTAGTTCCTCCTTTTAGCCAAGAGATAAAAGGTAACTGACTTTCCAATTACTGAGTACTGCTTCTGCTATCAGCTTGTCTCATTTCATAAATATGTTGAAATCATTTAAATTTCAAACCTAGGGAAAAAAATTGGTAGAATTAGAATTCCCTGCCTTTCTTATCAGGACAAGCAGGAAAGTATGCCTAATACTGTATCTGGCTCGTTGGCATTATAGCTCCAGAGGAAATATTTGGATGTTTTCAATTAAAACCTGACCAAAGGTAAATTGCAGTGTGAAGGACAGAGAAAATCAAACGCTGATTTTATTAGAAAGAACCCATTAAGGAGATCCATTAAAACCAGGAACTGATGGCCTCTTATGGCTATGAGAGACAGAAAGTGGGTCTACTGCCACTCAGAAAATGTTTCACAGCAATAGAAAATAAATTCAAGTACAGGTAGTGCAATGAGACGTCTTAGTTCTTGCAACAGCCAGGGCAAGCCTCACTAATCAGCTATATCACACCAAGATTGATACCTGGGCCTTGTTCACTGCGAGCTCCCCTCATGTAGGATTTTGCTTTGAAATCCCAGAAGAAAGAGATATATGCTGAGTGTGACAATTCAGAAGTCACTGAAAAAACCCAATGGAGAAAATGAAAGTAGCTATAATCTATTTCCTTAGAGATTGTTTATTTAAATGTTTATTTATTTATTTTGAGAGAGGGAGGGAGGGAGAGAAAGAGAGAGCACGCACAAAGGAGGGGCAGAGAGAGAAGGAGACAGAGAACCCCAAGTAGGCTTTGCAGTGTCAGCACACAGTCTGATGCAGGGCTGGATCTCAAAAGCCTTGAGATCATGACCTGAGCCGAAATCAAGAGTTGGATGCTTAACTAACTGTGCCACACAGGCACTCCTATTTATTTATTTATTTTAAAAGTTTATTTATTAAAGTAATCTCTACACCCAATGAGGGGTGTGAATTCATGACCCTGAGATCAAGAGCTGCATGCTCTATTGACTGAACCAGCCGGGTGCCCCAGAGATAATTTATTGTTGGCAGTTCAGTAAATTGTCTCCTAATCTTTAAGAGGCTATCTATATCTACTATTAAAATTTATTTTTTAAACACTTATTTATTTTTGAGAGACAGAGAGAGACAGAACATGAGCAGTGGAGGGGCAGAGAGAGAGGGAGACAGAATCTGAAGCAGGCTCCAGGCTCCTAGCTGTCAGCACAGAGCCTGACATGGGGCTCAAACTCACAAACCACGAGATCATGACCTGAGCCAAAGTCGGACACTTAACCAACTGAGCCATCCAGGTGCCCCTATATCTACTATTAATCTATCTGTATTAGACAATAAGATAGAAACATTTTTGTTATCTTAACTGCTGATCTAAAAATTCATCACAGATTGATTGAGGCTGGAGAAACACATTAATAAATGATTGAGTTAAAAAGTGTTGACCAAGGTGTAGGTTGATGCCTGAACTTCAGAGAATAGGGCAGAATTCCTCTATATGAAACTGGAGAAGAGTTCTCCTTATTTTTCTTCCAAAACTGGGCAGAAGGCAGAATTGTGAAGAAATAATCGGGGGACATCAATGGGAGATGGGGAGAGGCGCCTGAGGGAAGATTGGGTACTGCATGGAGGAGTGAAGAGAATTCATGGTGCCAGGGTGCCAGAAGCAAGGTGATCAGTATTCTCTAATGTGGACGTCCTGCCATTTGTTGTGTAGGGCAGAACCACCTCTTCCCTGCCCCCCAGTGATACAGTAAAGCTTGTTCTAGCTACAAAATGCTCTGTGTGTGTAGACTTTTCTTGTGGGAGTATGTACACTCAAGGGGTGAATGTCAAAACCATATTGAAGCTGTTTAAAGAGAGACCACACCAGAGGCATGGGATGAAAGTCCCTTCCTCCTCTGCTGCCTATTCCTCTTGAATTCACAGAACACTTAGGGGAAGTTTTAGAATCTACAGGACTTGAAATTGGGGTTTGGTGTTGAACCACTTTTATCTTTAAAGGTCAGGAAGACCCCAGATAATATCTGGGTTATAATTACTCTAATCCAAACCATGATGGTGAGACCTCTCCCTAGTCTTCTTTATTGATTAAGATGGAGTTCTCAACAAAGAATATCCCTCTGATACTTCTAACAGTTTTTGATACCTAATATGTGCTAAGGAACACGTCCCTGGCACCCTTCCCCTCTGGTTCCCTCTTCTTGTCAAAGTACTTCATCTTGTTCCAGGGATGAAACTCACCATTTCTAGTCCAGAGGCCATGATACCCTCTGGCAGTAACCACTGCCCATGAGCAAAGATGCAGGCTCTCCAGTAATTTCCCCTCAGCCCAGAGATCCTACTGAAAGACAAATACTAATGGAAGGGAAGTCCAATAGGAAAAATAAATTGCTGCTGCAGTTCACGTCCAGCCTGCCTAGGGTTCCTCATGGGCTGAGCCACCCTCCTGACTTGTCATCTGCTTGTCTCCATGTGGTCAGGCACGGGTCAGGGCTCTCCGCCTCCCACATTCTCCAAATGTCAAACCCAGAGAAAAGAGGGAAATTTTCTTCTAACCTCAGTTTAGTTTCTGCTCCCTAAGTCTTCATTTTCTTTCCCAGGATGAATTTCTTCCTAATATGATTGACAGTGATGCAATACCTATATACAGAAGTGAGACCTAATTTTGTGTCCCCAGAAAGAAAACCACAAAGAGGATGCTTTTTCCATCATCTGAGTTAGATGGCCTTACCTTTGGTGAACTTGATGTAATATTAACTCCCCATTCTCTGTTTCTCCCAGCCCCGAGAAACCACCATTCTACTTTCTGTCTCACTATGATGGGGGTGCCTGGATGGCTCAGTCAGTTAGTCTTGATTTTGGCTCAGGTCATGATCTCATGGTTTGTGGGTTTGAGCCCTGTGTCAGGCTGACAATGTGGAGCCTACTTGGGATTCTCTCTCTGCCTCTCTTTCTCTGCCCCTCCTCCGCTTTCATTCTCTCTCTTTCAAAAATAAACATTTTTAAAAAAGAGAGAGAGAGAGAGAGAAAGAGTCATTTATGTTGTAGTATGTATCAGAATTTCTTTCATTTTCTAAAGCCGAATAACATTCCATTTCTAAAGCTGAATATATATATATATATATATATATATATATATATATATATAACAATATTGTTATTGTTAATCCATTCATCTGTTGATGGACACTTGGGTTTTTCCTACCTTTGCTTATTGTGAATAATGCTTCTGTGAAACATGGGTGTAGAGATATCTACTCATGTTCCTGCTGTCAGTTCCTTGGGGAATATACTCAGAAGTGGAATTTCTGGATCATATGGAATTACTGTGTTTTCTTACATTATTATGTTTAATTTTTTGAAGAACCACCATTCTGTTTTCCACAATGGCATTTGGGTCATTTTTAATAATAGAAAAACAGCTTTATACATATATCTCTGCACATTCAAATGCAAAGTATTTCTGTGTGATAAAGTCCTGAAGTGTAGAAAGGGAACTTCTGAGTCAAAAACACTAAAAAATTTTTTTTAAGTTTATTTATTTATTTTGAGAGAGAGAGCATGAGAACAAGCAGGGGAGGGGCAGAGAGAGAAAGAGAGGATCCCGAGCAGGTTCTACACTGTCAGCACAGAGCCCGATGAGGGGCTTGAGCCCATGAACTCTGAAATCATGACCTGAACCAAAATCAAGAGTTGGATGCTTAACCGACTGAGCCACCCAGGTGCCCCTTGAGTCAAAAACATTTTAATAAATATTGCCAAATTTATCTCCCGGAAGATTGTATTAGTTTATATTCCTATAATAGCACTGACATTCTCTGCTTTATTATAATCTTAGAAATTTTGCATTATCAAATCTTTTAATCTTTGCTAAGATGATCAGTGAAATGTTTAAGCTTGTTTAAATTTGTGTTTCTGTAATTACTAGTGAGGATAAGCATCTTCTAGTTTTCTGCCCATTTACATTTGTTCATCTGTGGTTTGCCTATTTAAGTCCTTTGCCAAGTTTTCTTTTGGGTTGCCTTTTTTTTTTTTTTTTTTTTTTTTAGTGATTAAGAGACCTCTTTGTAAACTAGAAAATTAGCACTTTGTCTTTACAAATATTATAAATATTTTTCCAGTGTTTACCTTCTGACCATAGTTATGGAAGAATTTATAAATACTTTAAAAGTTTAAATATGTGTAGTGTTATATTTGCAGATATTTTTATGACCTTTGGGTTTCATTTTACACTCATAAATGCTTTCCTCAGTCTAAGATTTATTAAAATACTAATTCTTATTTATTTTTAGTATTTTATCATCTTTTGAAATTTAATCCATGAATCTAACTGGAATACATTTTGGTGTGAGGAGAAAAGGAGGACTTTGTATTTTTTCTCCAGATGGTTAATTAGTAGTTTGAATCCATTTTTCCTCAGTAACTCAAAATGTCAATATTGGCATTTACTAAAATACCACATGCTACTGTTTCTTTGTTTATTCTATTAATAGATTTTTCTTTTACTGTGCTGATAACATGCTGTTTTATTTATTATGGCTTCATATCACCTTTAAACACATATTAAATCTAGTCTTCCCCTATATTATCCCTACTTTAATGTTCTTGTTGTTCTCGTCTATTTTCACTTGCATGTTCTTAAAGATAAACTTTAGAAGCATTTGGACAAGTTTATTAAAATTCTATAAGGATGTTATTGAATCTAAGGACTAACTTAGGGAAATTGACATCCTAAAATACTGAGTCTTTTTATCCAGGAACAAGATATTTTCTTCTATTTATTAACGTCATTTTAATTTATGGTTATGTCTTGATTACTCTCAGTTGAAAACAAGTCCTAATTTCAAGGTTTTGTTGGGAACCACCTGTTCTGCTTGATTATCTCCTTTGTTTTTCTTAACTGCTTTTATTCTCCTCATCTATACACAAAGTGAAACTCATTAGGAATTTGGATGCAAGAACTTTAAAATAAAAATATCTAATTAAATTTCTATAAGAAAGGAATGTAGACAGAGAGATTGCGATGCTTTTAGCAGCAGCTCTTCTAAAGTGTGTGCTTTCTTTCAGTTTAAAGATGGGCTTTGGCCCATTTGGGGGTAGGAAGAAAATGAAGTGTGGGAAAGGCAAAGAAAGAAAGAAAGAAATAGGGCATACATTTCAAGT
The DNA here is from genome assembly GCF_018350215.1 of Panthera leo. Lineage (NCBI taxonomy): Eukaryota > Metazoa > Chordata > Mammalia > Carnivora > Felidae > Panthera > Panthera leo. The sequence goes on from NC_056686.1 coordinate 166,353,078, forward strand.
TCTTGTAGAATCAGAATTTCCATGTGTGGCTTCTTTATTTGATTTCAAATGTTGTGAATTCTTAGAAAAAGAGAGGTACTCATAACTAAACACGAGTAAAAAGGACCTCTGAACTCAAATAAAAATGATATTTTGGGGTATGTAGAGTGCTGTATATACTTCCTCTAGTAGTAGAAATACCTGCTTTCTGACAATACTCTGAAATGGAAGAAAGAGGAAATAGAATATTTTTTAAAAAGTGGAATAAAATTTGGGTTAATAAAATATGAAGAAAATGGGTCAATCTCCTATACTATTTTTAATGCATTTATCAACACCATGATAATGTAATACAAATGATTTTCATTATTTGTATCCCTTTAAAGATTAACATAATTCTTTTACACTGTACAATTTGCAGTAAGTCCAAGTAAATAAATACTTCTATAGTAGACATATAGTGAACTTATAGTAAAAGGTCAAAAAATGAAGTCAATATATTTTTTAGAAGAATGTCACAATCACCACTAGAGGGTACAATATGCAGCCTTTTTTCCAGGTATTCGAGCAGAAGAATATTACAGAGAAATAAAAGGCAATTTAGAATCACAGTACTTGAAATAACCCCCATAGGTCATCTGGAAGAGAAATGGCTTTTAGAAATGTTCGTCAGATTTGACGTGTAACCAAGGACAGATGCGATCAAGTGGTTTTCAAGGACAGTGTTTGTCTTGGGTAGAAGTGAGTTTATCAAGAAGCACAGAAATGTTTCTGAAGTAATTAAACAGGAAAAAAAATAAGCCTTTCAGACTTACATGAAACTGTACATCCATCACACTCAGCAAGCCTGTTGATTAAAGCTTCTCCTGGAGTGATTTTATTCTGGAAAGATAAACTCCACGAGGGTGCAGAAAACAAAATGATGACACAGGCTTTTAGACCTCAGCAAGATCCACGTTGGCCCTAAAAGAAAGAGACAACATTCTCAAACTAGCTTGCAGCGATGGTGTGAGCCAGATGCAGAGTGTATGAATTCCTCACTTTAGATATTTCACCAGCCTAGTGGAGCCCATGTTGTGAAAAGTAAATACATTTCTCATTAGAATTCTAAGAAGAGCGATTTTTTGTTTGTTAAAGTTGGACCATCTCACCCATTGCACCACTGAATCTCCTCTAATCGTTCTTGAAAAAAATATCCTTTCTTTAATATAGGTTTTCCCCTATTTCCCATTATAAACATGCTCCCAGCCTTCTACTTTTGAATCCCGTGTTCCAGAATGTGCTTCTTAAAAGAAACACACCAAGCTTTGCGATATAGGACAAAATAAGGCAAGCATATCTCATTACATGGAAGAAAATTTAAGCTTTCTTTTATTAATTATTTTTTTAAGAATATTGCTTACCAGATACCTAGTGCTTTACAATGTATAATGTACCTTTACAGTAATCTTTTGATCTAGCCAGGTGGATGTTTTCATTCACAATTTCTGAGTGACAAAACAGAGTTTATGGGGTCATGAAAGGCCTTACCAAGAAGCTGGAAGAGGAGGGAGCAAGGAGAAGGCAACCTTGAGCCCCTTCATCCAGTCCTCCTGGTGTTGTACTCTAGTCCCCATTCATCTACAATGATTCAGTATTGGAAATCTTTTTTTTTTTTAATTTTTTTTAACGTTTATTTTTATTTTTGAGACAGAGAGAGACAAAGCATGAACGGGGGAGGGTCAGAGAGAGGGAGACACAGAATCTGAAACAGGCTCCAGGCTCTGAGCTGTCAGCACAGAGCCCGACGTGGGGCTCGAACTCACAGACCGCGAAATCGTGACCTGAGCCGAAGTCAGCTGCTTAACCGACTGAGCCACCCAGGCGCCCCAAGTGTTGGAAATCTTAGTGGCACATTTACATTACATTTTTCTGAAGGAACTTTAGACTTAATATGAGAAGAATTTTCTATTTGTCTGTGAACGTGCTCGTGTTTGTTTCCAGAGTGTCAGTAACCAACAGTTTTGATTTCTTAGCCATTTTAGTTCCCCAGGCCCATTTTATCATCTGGGTATGATGCCCCAGGCAGGATATCACTAAAGGGTTATTATATTTCTCTAGTGGTTGAAGTCCCTTGGCCTTCATTACAACATTGCCCAGTCTTGTTTTATTGGTTACCTGGAAAAATATTCTCAATGTGTATAAAGTTGTTGTTGAGTGTATGCTTAAATCTCGTCAGCATTTGTTAAAGCGTTAGAATAGTTGACCATGCTTAGTTATATTATTACTCAGCAATTTTAATGTACATGTACTGGATATAGAAACATGTTTACCATTTTTTGTATTTTGATATATCGAACAGCAATGACACTAGAGTTTAGGGTTATAGAAAAACAAAACTGCAATAATGTCTTCTATATGCTATCGACATGTATTTGCTAAAAATATTTGCTTTACATCCAAATCGTGAACTTAATATGGTCACTGGACCATTCTGAACAGATTTTCAAGATGTTGTTTATAATTTCACATGAACTTGATATGGTGAGGTTTTCAAACCTCAATAGTTTCTCTTCAAGATTTTTGCCATATCTATCTGCCATCTGTACTGTTTTTCACTATATATATGTATATACATATACTCATGAAATCAAATTTGATTCAAATTATTTTTCTAAAATGTATTAAAATAAATGTGTAACTTTAAATTTTTAAAGCGTTTTTAAAAATGTTTATTTATTTTTTTTTTTTGGAGAGAGAGAAAGAGAGAGAGAAAGCATGGGGAAGGGGCTGAGAGAAAGGGAGAGAGAGAATCCCAAGTAGGCTCCATGCAGTCAACAAAGAACACTATGCAGGGCTTGATCCCAAGAACTGTGGGATCATTCCCTCAGCTAAAATCAAGAGTCTGGCACTTAATCAACTGAGCCACCCAGGGGCTCCAAAATATATATTTTTAAAATAATCTATTTGATGCTGGAGAGGATGTGGAGAAACAGGAACCCTCTTGCACTGCTGGTGGGAATGCAGATTGGTGCAGCCACTCTGGAAAACAGTGTGGAGGTTCCTCAAAAAATTAAAAATAGATCTACCCTATGACCCAGCAATAGCACTGCTAGGAATTTACCCAAGGGATACAGGAGTACTGATGCATAGGGGCACTTGTACCCCAATGTTTATAGCAGCACTCTCAACAATAGCCAAATTATGGAAAGAGCCTCAATGTCCATCAACTGATGAATGGATAAATTGTGGTTTATATACACAATGGAGTACTACGTGACAATGAGAAAGAATGAAATATGGCCCTTTGTAGCAACATGGATGGAACTGGAGAGTGTTATGCTAAGTGAAATAAGCCATACAGAGAAAGACAGATACCATATGGTTTCACTCATATGTGGATCCTGAGAAACTTAACAGAAACCCATGGGGAAGGGGAAGGAAAAAGAAAAGAGGTTAGAGTGGGAGAGAGCCAAAGCATAAGAGACTCTTAAAAACTGAGAACAAACTGAGGGTTGATGGGTGGTGGGAGGGAGGGGAGGGTGGTGATGGGTATTGAGGAGGGCACCTTTTGGGATGAGCACTGGGTGTTGTATGGAAACCAATTTGACAATAAACTTCATATATTGAAAAAAAAATAAAAAAATAAAACTAAAAACTAAAATAAAATAATCTATTTAAAGTAATCTTGGATACCAAAAATGATATGTGTACCATATTTTGTGAGACACTGGTTTAGTAGAAAGAGTTTTGAACTTATAGTAGAAGTCTGGATTGTGCATAATCATTACCATTTTCTAACTTTGATCATTGAACAAATCAATTAGTCTCCCTGAGCCTGAACCTTAAAGAGTCCTGAGGATTAAAGAGCTAAATGACATAAAGATCTTTGCATATGCAATGTACTTAAATGTTAGTTTCCATCCCTTAAAGGGAATTCAGCTGATTAAAGACCACGTTGACCTCAGTCAAGACAGAATGACTTGAGTCCAAATACCTTTTCTCTGTGTAATTTTTATCCACGTCATATACAATAAATGCTGATAAAAGACAGAAGGTATTTCAGATCGGCCAGGCTACTGATGAAACCAAGTGAGGAAGTGGGTCCCCACTGTATACTTTGTATGGAAGTTCACACAATTACTTACCATATTCTCTCTGGAACCCTAATGTTTGAACAGAGTCCCACCAAAAGCGCTCACGTCAAAGGGGAATGGGCTATTGTAGGTACTCAGAGATTTCATGGACTACAAGGTAATTAACGACATTCGGAAAGGTCTCATGTCAACTAGAACTGGAAAACCAAACTTAGGGCTCTCTTTTTCTCTGTCTTATTTCTGCTCCCTAGGAGCTTTTTCCGTGTTCACAGTTTCCTCAGCTCGCTCATCTTTTATGTGACTCCAAGATGGCAGTAAGAGGAATCCTGTCCAGCTTATATATTTCCATGAAGCCAAAGGTCTCTGGCTTCTCTGGGAATCCACCTCAGGAACAATGAGCTGTGCAGGGAAGGGAGATGCATGTCCTTCATTTATTCAGTCATGAATATATAAATTCCTCCCACTACCTGACCCTCCCTCGAACGCAGTAATAATATTTTTCTAGGTTTCATGGGAGCATACTAAAGACCTTATAGGAGTGCATGATTTGAAGACAGGTGTTTTTATACGATACATCATATGTCTGAAAAATATCCTGTAAGTGCACCATACTTTACTCTTTTTAACACCACTGCCAACCTGGGTTATTTTGGCTATCAAATTAAGTCAACAATCCTTTCCTGGGACAGGCCATATTCATACTCAAAACTTGAAAAAAAATATTTTTTTAGAGAAATTGGATCTGTGAATCAGACTCCTTTATCTGGAGAAACATAGCCCCATCTAACCCTTCTGATGGTGAGGAACAGTATTAACACTTGCCATAAGGGCTCACTGGCTCTGGCAAGTGTTACGATGAAATATTTCATTTCTTAAGCAAAGAGTCAGTAGTTCTTCCCCTCATACCCCCAAATGTTGATATACCATTTATGTAGACTTAGGCTAATAACACTCAATACCATTAATTAAAGAAGTGAAATTTGCTATTTTCAGTACTATTTTACGCACTGAGTGAATTCAGCACAAAATAAGGAACTTTCCTATGCAAAATATTTCTGGACTCTTGACATAAAAACATGGGTCCTAAACTCTAGCATGGCCAAGAATCAAATTAAAGATTCTTAGCCACTAGGTCTGAGAGAACACCAAGGAAGCTTTTTTAAGAAGCACCCCAGATTTATTTATGTGAGTGGTCTGAGAACCACATTTTGAGAAACATTTTTGAGGAAGCTGCTATGCATGGGTGAGAACAATCTAGACAAGCTCCTCTGGGGCTGATCTGGTTTCTGCTTTCTGCAAAGGGATCATCACATCATGTGCTTTCCATTTGGGACACTCATGCACTCGTTATACTAGCCTAAGTCCCATTTACCTACTTGGAACTCATTATATAACAACTGATGTTTAGAAACCAAGATTTCTCAGTGTCCAAGGAAAGAGCCGGGGCACCTCCCTAGTTAAGCATAACCAGGGCAATCCCACAGTGAGATTCTGGTGTCGGTTTCCTGTTAGTCCATGACCCTTTAACATACATGCCTTCAGTGATGTTTTGTGCTTTCAGAGTATGTTGTGAAGTAAGAAGCTTTGTTCTACTTTGAAACAGGTGTTTGCCAAGGGAAATGTGTCTTTTGAAATTTTCTTAGGTGTTAGAATGCATCATTGTAGCAAATGATGATAGAAATGCTATGGTAATCTTTGGGGCTATTTTAAAATATACCATATGATTTTTGAATCGTAAAAACTTACAAGTGATACCAGTTCAAATTGAGTATTGTATGACTAAAGTACTTAACATATTCTGAGGCCCACAGGGATTTTTTTTCACGTCTCTAAAGGGAAATTGTGGGAAAATTGAAGGCATGAGATAGCATAAGAGACTTCAGGCTGTTTATCATAAAGATCTTCTGGGTTTTAAATGGAATTTCAAAAATGATTGTTCCAGCCTGAAAAAGAATTTAGAAAACAACAAAGGCAAACTTATTTCCAAAGTTTAATTTGTGTTTTTATATCTAATGCTCCCTGCATGCTTGTTATAATGCCCCTTTATTCTTCACCCCTACATGTAATGCTGGCCTTGGGTCCTTAAAAAGCTTTTTTTCTGCTTTAAGTCTTCTCTTCCTAGCCGTGGAAAAACTTGTTTTTGTGTTTTTTATTTTTTATATTTTAAATCTCTGGACCATGAAGAAAGTTAGATTTTGGAAACTTGTTTATTATTCTTGATTTTCCCCTTGGAGACTCACATTATCAGCCATTACACTTTTTCCAATCAGGTTTTCAGAAGCCTCTAATGGTTTTAGATCTGATTTAATTCCTAATTGCTCCATATACTGTTAAAGGAAAGCATCATTTATTTTCTTTTTAAAAAAAAATTTTTTTTTTAACATTTATTTATTTTTGAGAGAGAGAGAGAGCGAGCCAAGAAGGGGTAGAGAGAGAGAGGGAGACACAGAATCTGAAGCAGGCTCCAGGCTCTGAGCTGTCAGCACAGAACCTGACAAGGGGGTCGAAACCACGAACTGTGAGATCATGACCTGAGCCGAAGTCCAGCCCCATATATTTTCTATAAGTGATTAGACTTGTACACAAGGTATGGTTTTTCATCATGTCCATGTTATAAAGTCTATTTTGTTTTTTTTTTCCAGCCTCCAGTCTGAAGTACTTCTACTTAACCATGTAGTTTCAGCCCAGAACTCCTCCGTCTTGAAGACTTTTCTGAGAATTTCCTGCCTTCTTTGGTGTTCTTTGTCCTATTTTTCAGTCTCTAGTTCTACAATTGTCCTATGGTAATGTGATTGCTGACCTGTCTGTCTCCACATTAGATAGGAGCTCATAGCAAGTAGGGAACTTATCTGGAGATCCATAGTGCCTAGTGCATTGTCTACTGCAAATAAAATGCCAAATAAATATGTGAAGAAACATATCTTTTTATAGTAGACTCAAACCCGTGTGGTTCTGATCCATATACACATTTAAAATTTTATTCTGAACAAGCAAATTTGAACAAGGAAAGCTTCTCTTCAAATGCAAAAAGTTATACATTTGCTTGAGGAATGGACTGCCAAAGCCTTTATTCAAATACAATTGCTTCTGGTATCCTAGAACATGGTTTCTCAACATTGGCACTACTGACAAATTGGGCCAGATAAGTCTTTGCTGTGGGGGTGCTGTCCTGTGCGTCGTAAGCTATTTAGCAGCATTTCAGGCCTCTACCCATTAGAATCTAGTAGCATCCCTAACCCCAGGGATTTGTGACAACCAAATATGTCTTTTGACATTGTCAAATGTATGCTAGAAGCCAAATTGCCCTTGGTTGAGATAAACTACCCCAGAATGATAACTTCACCAACTTTAGGTCAATTGGTCAGTATCCGAAAGAATTTTCAAACATTATTAGAAATTTAATGTTATTAACTCTGCAAAACATTTGTTTTAAGTTTTAATTGCCCTTTTAAACTTCCAGTTAGCTCACAATGTAAATTTGCAATTTATCTTTAATATTTGCCTAAAATCTTGTGAAACCAGTCTTCCAGCACATATTTCAACTATACCTCTTGTTGCCGTTATCGAATGCTTCTTAAACAAACCTCAAACAAACAATGCCTCAAAACTTTATGGCATAAAACAAAAACCATTTTGTCATATACATTATTTTGTGAGTCAGGGATTTGGATAGGGCATAGTAGGAGGGGCTGGAGATGCCTAGAACAGCTCAACTGGGCCATATGAATGGGATCTTGGTTCTGCATGTCTGTTGAGTTTCTCCATTTTCTCCAAGTTGCATCTGCTGGGACAGGAATATCTAAGATGGCTCCTTAACTTATGCGACTGGTGTATATGTAGCAGGGTGGCTGGATGTGTGGAGCTAGCTGGACATCTAGCTCTCTATGAAGCCAGCTTGTGCTTCCTTACAGCATGGCAGTCTTAGGGTAGTCAGACTTTTTACACTGTCCCAGAGCAGCTATTTCAAGAGACCTGGACTGAAGCTGCAAGACTTCTAATGATCTAGTCTTAAAAGTCCTGGAATGCCAGTTTTGTTGTATTTTATTATTTGAGGAATTCATTAAGTCCAGCCTAGATTCAAGATGGAGGGAGTGAAGAGGGGGACGAACAGACATTACTTCTCTTGAAGAGAATGAAGTGTATATAAGGAAGGGAAGAAATTGACAGTGCCCATCTTGCAGACAAGCTACCAAATCTGCTCAGGTTTGTGGCAGCTCAATTTCTGGGAATGGACAACAGAAGACAAATAATCCATTAAGATTGCCAGGATATTCCTTAACTTTGGACAACAGCTTTCTTTCCTCTCTGTATTTTGTTGACAATTAGAATTTGGGGTCCTGCTGTCAAGACATCTCATTTTGGAGGAGACATGCTACGTTGCTCATTTATAAAGTTTTACTTTAGTTCTTCAGGGTATCTTTCAAGAAATAACATTTGTCAGCCTAGAGGCATAGTAAGGTAATAGACATTTTCCTTCCAGAAGGATTCAGTCATGATTTTTGGCTTGTCATAAGCATTAATCATAAATATGCATGGGTCTCCAGACTCATTTAGTGCGGAGAGTTTATGGAGGGAGACAGGGCTAGGTGTACATCCCAACTGCACTATTTTGCTTTTGGTGAGTTCCTTAACTTCTCCCATCTTCATTTCCTTCTCTGGAAAGTGAGTGAAATATGACTATCTTGAAGGTTTTTATTAGGTATTGATTGTTGAGACACATTTCTCGAAGAAGTCCATGTGTTTGCACATTGTAGAGGCACTGGCAGCCTTTCCTCTAGACTATCTTCTAAAGGTTGATTGTACACCAAACAGAGTTGGAGGATAGTGATTGCTCCTGGGACAGAAGGCAGATTAGTTTCCTAATCAGGAAAATAGGAGAACGTCTACCTCCTGGGCAAAGGTCAGTCAGGTTCACTGTCTCTTATAAAAGATTCAGATTTCCAAAGCTCGAAGTTTCTTAGTTTCTCAGCTCTACTTGCAGGAGTGAGCTGGCCTTCTCCCTGTCACCCTGTGGACATTAAGCCTTGCAGAATTTATGCAAATGATTTGTTTCTGACCCAGGAGTCTATGCTCTGATGTTAGGCCCTAAGGCAGGGAGGGGATCAGCAGCCTTGAAGTTTCTCCCACTTTTTGCTCCCTCTACTCTTGTCTCCTGTTCGTTCTAATCAACCCGACCTAGAATGGTTTAATTTTCTTAGGCTTCCGCTTCCTGCTTCCTGTATTGACACCAGTCTCTCTAAAGGAGATAAAGGAATTTAGAGAATCCCTTTGCTCTCTTCTTCTCCCAAAAAAGTTGCTAAATTTTGGTGTAAAAAGCTGAATGTAAGCATGACTTTTTTTATCTTTTCATTCTCATTTGAACAATTCTAAATCTCCCCTAGGCAAATTTTTTGGAAGAATGGAAGAAAGATTAGTGTAAGAAAACGTAAAAAAGAAAAAGAAAAAAATCAGTGTGAGAAAATCTTATGAATGTTTTTGAAATTCCTCATTATTGGAGTGCCTGGGTTGCTCAGTCATTTGAGCATCTGACTCTTGATTTCTGCTCAGGTCATGATTTCACGGTTCGTGGGATTGAGCCCTGAGGTGGGTTCTACACTGACAGTGCAGAGCCTGCTTGAGATTCTTTCTCTCCCTCTCTTTCTGTCCTTCCCCACCCCCACCTCCAATTAAATAAATAAACTTAAAAAAAAAAAAAGAAAGTCCTCATTATTACTAGCTCTCAAAAGTGTTGTGGAGTGATTCCTATCTCCCACTAATAGAGTCATTTGGTATGTTGTGGTTAAGTTTGGTCATACTCTCTTTGCTCAGAATGTTTCTTAGCGGTAGTTGGCTATTTCAAATCCTACATTTCTATCTCTTTAAAAAAGCTCAGTGTCCTCCATACCAGGTAAAGGAACTAAACCCATAGAAACCTACTGAGTATCACCAAGGCATTCCTATATGTATTTCTACACACATGGCTCTTTCCAGCCATATCTGAGAGCTGGAAGATAAATATTACTCAAATTCTCAATGTCATGGCCAGTTCCTGTAAGCACAGCTTAGATTGGTTGAAAAGCAGCTGAAAGAGAGAGCACACTGTTTGGCAATGTGAAACAGTACATTTTATTTCTATTTTGACAAGTGGGTCACTTCAGATTTTTACCTGGATGAAATTGGATTAATTCTCCCCATTTATGTGTAGTATTCAAGTTAGAATTCACATTACCTGGGGGTGACATTTTTTTATGGACTCCAAACTGCATTCTTTTTCTGGACCTAAAGCAAATCAATTCATTTTTCTTAAGAGGTGGTGGGGGAGGTCAGGCAGTCCATCCACTAACAACATTGAATCACCTTCTCCCTTCTCTGGTACCTATGGAAAGCCATTTGTGTACTTATTATTGTTCTTAATTTATCTCAATTCAAAATATTGATCATTTACTAGGCAATTAACATGGGCTGAGTGTTGTGTGGAATATTAAATAAGTACCTGAAGCCTATAACCTTGTTGGGTCAATTTGACACTTGAATGGAAAACAATATAAGGCAAAATAAAAATTGTGCCCAAATATACAGTAAACCAAGAGAAATGAAAGCATACATCTTTACAAATACTTGTATCCAAAGTTTATAGCTGCTTTACTTGCAATAGCCCCAAACCTGAAAAAACCTATATTAGTTACCTATTGCCCTGTAACACATTACTCTGAAATTTAGTGACTTAAAACAGCAAATGTTCATTATCTCACTATTTCTATGGATCACTGAATTTGGGAGCAGCTCAGCTGAGTGGTTCTGAGTGGTTCTGGCTCTGGGTCTCCCATGAGGTTGTAGTGAAGCTACAAAGAGGCTATGGTCATTTGAAGTCTGGACTGAAATTGGAGAGTTTGCTTCCAACATGGCAATTGGCAGGACACTATAGTTTCTCATTACATGGGCTTCACCATAGGGCTATTTGAGTTTCCTCACAGCATGGCAGCTGGCTTCCCCCAGAGACGGTGATCCAATAAAGAACAAGGAAGAAGTCCAAAATCCTTAGTTTCAAAAGTTGCATGCCATCACTTCTGCTTTATTCTATTCATTAGAACTGAGTTGCTAAGTCCAGTCCATATTGAAAAGAAGAGGGCAATTAGATGCCCTCTGAAGAGAGTTGTAGCAAAGACTTTGTGGACTTATTTTAAAACCATCACACAACTTAAATGTCCACCAATAGGAGACTCCCTAAAGAATTTGTTTGCATATGACACAATGGAATACTACTCAGAAATAAAAAGGAATGGGTTTTGAAACATGTAACAACATGGATGTATGTCAAAATAATTATGCTAAGTGACAGAAGTCAGACATAAAAGAAGATATATTGTAGGATTTCATTTATATAAACTTCTAAAAAGTGCACACTAAGTTATCTAGAGAAATAGATCAGTGATTGCCTGGGGACGAGGTTTGGGGGGATAGAATGATGAAAGGAGGGAGAGGCGATTTCAAAGGAGCACAAAATATTTTGAAGGTGATGGGGTGACAATTTTAGAGATATGTCAATATGTCAAAAGTCATCAAATTATAGGTTTTAATAAGTGCAGTTTATTGTAGGTCAATATAATTTAACAAACTGCAAACATTTATGGTAAAGCAGAAAAAATTTTAAGTTCACATCCCAATGATATTTTCCAGAACCTTATTTTTTTTTTTTAGCTCTGTCTCTTTAGTCACCAAATGTAATTAATAAGTCTGGGACTTTCATCTATCACAAGATAGTTTCTGGCATGGAAGGAGCTTATTAACTTCTCCCACATCTGTGTATTCTTGTAACTAAGCATTTATCAAGGCATAGGATAACTGAGTATTAAGGAAGAAAAAACAGGCGTCCATTTCAACTAGGCCATGCTGTTTTCTTGCAGAACATAACATTTTCACCAAAATTATAAGGGGTCACTCCATGGCTAATCCATTTAATAGATTAAAACAAAACCAGGAACCCTCCATAATCACATCTGAACACAGACAAAAACAAGAATACTGTGCTAACTATGAACATGGTCACACATCCCCTCCTTTCCCATCTAACATGAATGACTACTACTTCTTTACCAATTACCCATTCCATGCCTCCTTCCTCCTAGGTAAAAATTATTAAAATATCCAAACATAGAATTGCTCCCAACTTTCTGACAGCACCTAATCCAGAGCAAATCCCTGCTTCCTGGAACCTTCTCCAAAACTATGGTAACATGGGACCAAATCCTATGACATGTCCCCCAAACACCCCCTGAGATTCCCTTTTGTTCTCCAGGGTGTAGGGTCTCCCTGCTTGTAGCAAATAAGAAACCAGAATGCAGGTATATTCCTGGTGGTGTTTCACTGTTAGGCATCAAGGAATTTACATATTCAATCTTTCTTCTAGATACTGAAGACTTAGAGATCTGAGACTTGTACCTCTCTATCATCTATCTATCTATCCATCCATCTATCCATCTACCTATTTACCTATTTTGGCTCCCCCAGCACCAAGCATAGTGCCTGCCTACATACTGGGTACATGTTTGTAGGATAAAGGAATGAATGTATATTTTATGATTGAAGGCACACCCTTTAACAAATAGAAGGAGCTACTTTACTAAAACATGTTATTTCTCATCAAAGTGCAGTCTGCTACTGACTGAGTTTGCTTTTACATGTGAAGGTACTCCTGTGGTTTTCATGTTGTTGCCTTTGGCCAGTTCGCACCATCAGCAAAGCACATGTCTTCGTTTTTGAAGTGACGGTGGCTTGTATTGGACCTGCATGGTTCCTCATGATCCTTACTATTCCCAGCATGGGCAGCTCCATAGCCCACCAGGTGTGAGGATGCTGCTATCCCAACTATACGCTACCAGAAATAAGTCACAGTGGGGCAAATTAAGACAGTTTAAAGTGTGGGAAAGAGAAGTTATGAAAGACTAGAAAGAAGATTGATTTCTAACTACAGTTAGACCTCATACTTGTTTTGACTTCATGGATGATTCAAAGTACAGTATAGTTGGTCTTTCTCTCCAGGATTTATTTCTATCTGTAGATTTCCAGAGTCCTCTCAAATGTAATCTTATGGATCTTCCTGTTTTGTGCTTTAGTAAAATCCTATTCAAAGTGGAATAGAAAATGCTAGTTCTACTCAAGGCATTTATCTCAATTCTGTCCAGTATAGCACAGTGGTTAAGAGGTTTTTGCATTAGAAAGATATGGATTGGAATCCTGGATGATCAGCTTCCTGAATATGTGAATTTCATGTCATTTGAACTTCTTTGGTCTTAATTTTATCACCTGTAAAATAAGGATATCAATAGTAAATATGCTATAGGGTTGTGAGAATGAAATGAGATAGTATATGAAAACCTACTCTGACAGGGCAACTGGGTGGCTCAGTTGTTTAAGTGTCCAACTCTTGATTTTGGCTCAGGTCATGATCTCACAGTTTGTGAATTTGAGCCCCACATAGGGCTCTGCACTGACAGTACGGAGCCTGCTTGGGATTCTTGCTCTCTGCTCCTCCCGCATGCACCCTCTCTCTCAAAATAAATAAATAAACTTAAAAAGAAAAACATCTCCTGTGGCACATAAATTGCTAAAAGATTTTAGCTAGTGTTAATGCAATTAGCTTATTATTTTTCATTAGGATATTATTTATAAATCTAAGGTGAAAATTAGATACTATATACTATGCAATATGATGTTATATAATACACTATTATTTTATATACTATAGCATATAAACTAAAATAGCATATAAACTAAAAGTCAAACTACTTTAGTAATGAAAACTTTGCAAACTAATTTGTGTGTATTTAAAAAAGATTTTTTTACATTTATTTATTTTTGAGAGACAGAACGTGACAGAGCACAAGTTGGGGAGGGGTAGAGACAGAAGGAGACACAGAATCCGAAGCAGGCTCCAGGCTCTGAGCAAGCATTCAGCACAGAGCCCGATGCGGGGCTCGAACCCACAAACTGTGAGATCATAACCTGAGTCGAAGTCAGTCACCCAACCGACTGAGCCACCCAAGGCACCCCGTGTGCATTTTATCTTGTCTGAAATAAACTTCTAAATCTAGAAAAATCAAATAAACCCTTTATAATACCTATCACAGGGGGGAGCTGTAGTGATTAAACTGGAAGACTTTCAAGGTTTCTTGTCAGAAAGAAAACAGTGAATTTGATAAACTGGAGCCGAACTCCCCAGCAAAGCTGATCCCAAATTCTTGATCCACAGAAACTACCAAGCATTTAAACCTAAACAAAAGGACAAGAAGGAATTCTGCTTCCAGTCAGATTTACCCTCTGTCTGAAGCAACGACGCCCCGCCCCCCGCCAAAAAAAAAAAAAAAAGAAAAAAAAGGAAAAAAGAAAGAAAGAAAAAAAGAAGGAAGACAGAACAAATTGAAGAAAAATAGACAAACAGAATGTATAAAAAATCAGTTTTCAGCTTTCAAGATGCTGAACATGAGGCACTGAAAGTCAGGGTCGTTGAGAGGCAGGAAACAAAAAGGGGTCAGCTTCAGTTTACTGCCCAGAGAGGTTCCAGGCTGTAGCAGAGACAGGTTGAATCTGGCAGACTCCCTGAGTGGAGAAGATGAATCAGACTCTGTGGAGACCAAGGCGGCTAGGGTTTCCAGGCCAAGAGTCCTGGAGAGGAGAGCACCGAACAGAAAGAAATCCTCAGACATCTACTGCATGGTCCTCTCCTGCCTCTCCTGTGTTCAGTGAGTACTGATTGCTGCACGCACCTAACAACAGATTCAGAATATATGAAACAAAGCATAATAGAACTGCAAGAAGGATTAGACAAATCCACAATTTTAGTCAGATATTTCAATTCTCTTTCGATAATCGATAGAACACACAGGCATAAAGCCAATAAGGACATGGAATATTTGAATAGTACTGCCAAACTGACCTGAAAATTGAAGAAGACATCATCCAACAACAGTGTGATACATATTATTTTAGAGTTCACGTACAAATTTGCCAACATAGAACATATTCTGTACCCAGACCAACTCTCAATAAACTTAAAATTCTTAGAATCATACAAAGTCTGCTCTTTGACCACAATTGAATTGGAGATAAAAAATAAATAAATAAATAAAATAAAGAGCTCTAGAAAAATACTCAAACATTTGATAACTAAATAACACTTAAATGATACACAGATTAAGTTTTGTTTATTTATTTATTTATTTATTTTAATGTTTATTTATTTTTGAGAGAGAGAGAGAGAGAGAGACAGAGCATGAGTGGGAGAGGGCAGAGAGAGAGAGAGGGAGACAGAATCCGAAGCAGGCTCCTGGCTCTGAGCTGTCAGCACAGAGCCTGACGCGGGGCGCGAACCCACAGACCGTAAGATCGTGACCTGAGCTGAAGTCGGACGCTCAACTGACTGAGCCACCCAGGTGCCCCCAGATTAAGTTTTAAAAAGCAAGGAGAAACAAAGTATTTGAATTGAATAAAGATGTCAATATCAGAATTTGCTAGAGCATATATACACACATATAAATCAATGACCCCTGCTTCCCTCTTAAGAAACCAGAGGAAAAAGAACAAATGAAATCTGAAGTAAGAGAAGAAAGGAAACAAATGATACAGAAAGATCGAAATGAAAAGAAGAGAGGATATCAGTGAAATAAAAAGCTGGTTCTTTGACAAGATCAATAAGCTTTATAAAACTCTTGCCAGACTGATCAGCAAGAAAGAGAGAAGACACAGATGATCAATATTCAGGAATGAGAAAGGTGACATCACTATAGATTTTATAGATAATAAAAGGATAATAAAAATATTATGAGCAGCATTGTACCTATAAATTTTACCCCTTAGATGAAATAGACAAATTCCTTGAAAGTCACAAACTACCAATATTTATTCAGGAAGAAATAGACAAACTGAATAGCTTTTAATTTATTGAAGAAATTGAATTTGCAGTTAACATCTTACCTAAAAGAAACCCAAACAACAAAACTCCAGGCCAAGATGATTTCATTGGTGAATTTTTCCAAACATTTGAAGAAAATATAATACCAATTCTACACAAACTTTTCCAAAAGGTTGAAGAGGAGAGAATACTTTCCAGCTCATTCTGTGAGGGCAAAATTGCCCTGAGATTGAAGATATTACGTGAAAAAAATTATAGACCAATCTCTCTCATGAGCAGAGATGTAAAAATTCTAAAGAAATATCCAGAAATTAAATGTGCCAATATATAAAAAGGTTGCATCAGTACCAAGTGGGGCTTAGTCTCTGGAATGAAACTTTGGTTTAACATTCAAAAATCAATCATTGTAAATTATTTAGTTTATTTTAATAAACTAAAAAGAAAAACCATGGGATCATCTGACCAAAGAAAACACATTTGGCATATTAGTTACTGCTTTTACACAGTAGTAATGATATAAATTGTGAGGTGTTGTCAAGATAATATACACTTGGCAGGACAGTGTGTGTGTGTGTGTGTGTGTGTGTGTGTGTGTGTGTGTTTGTGCGCGTGCACACATGTATGCATGCATATACTTCGTTTCTTTTGGAGAGTAAGATGTATATATCATGGTCCTTTGCCTTCAAATACTTCAGAGTGTTTTTCCTAGGAATACAGGTATCCTTTCACATAACCATAGTACTGTTTTTACTTTAGTAAATTTAACATTGATTTAATACTTTTACCTAATGTCTCATCCATATTCCAACTTGGTCACTTGACTCAATAATGTCTTTCATAGCACTTTTTCCTCCTCCAGAACAGAATCCCAAAAATGGTCAGGAATTGCATTGAGTTGTTGTATCTCTTTAGCCTTCTGTTACCTGGAACATTTCCACATCCTCTCATTGTCCTATATGATACTAACATTTTTAAAAATATTTTTTTAAGTTTATTTATTTATTTTGGGAGTGAGAGAGACATGGGGAGGAGGAGGGCAGAGAGGGAGGGAGAGAGAGAGAATCCCAAGCAGGTTCTGCACTGCCCAATGTGGGGTTCAAACCCACAAACCATGAGATCATGATCTAAGCCGAAACCAACAGTCAGACACTTTACCGACTGAGCCACCCTGGTGCCCCTATGATACTAACATTTTTTAAAAATATAGGGGTGCCTGGGTGGCTCAGTTGGTTAAGCGTTCGACTTCGGTGCAGGTCATGATCTCACAGTTAGTGGGTTTGAGCCCCACATCGGGCTCTGTGCCCACAGCTTGGAGCCTGGAGCCTGCTTCAGATTCTGTGTTTCCCTCTCTCTCTGACCGTCCTCTGCTTGTGCTCTGCCTCTCAAAAATGAATAAATATTTAAAAAAATAAGAAAATACAGTCACCTCCCACCTTGGCTGATATTTCCTCATTATTTGATTCAGGCTATTCTTTATTCTCTCTGTATCACAAGCGCAGACACATGATATCCATCTGTCCCTCATAGCTGAGGTTAATTTTGATCAGTCTCGAGGTGTTGGATTTCTCCAATATGTAATTGCTGCATTTTACTCTTTACAATTAATAAGCAGTCTGTGGGGACACACTTTAAGACCAACCACATAAATGTCCTAATTTTTTTCTTATAAAAGTTTCCTAGATTTAGTATTCATTGATGATTCTTGCCTGATGTGATCTTTATTATAAAATAATGTTTTTCAACCCCAGGACTCCTGCATTTACCAGATGGCATTCTGTTTTCTACCATATGCAACAGCTTTCCTTTCTCCTGTTCATTTGTACTGGTGATAACTAATAAATTACTATTTGTTCAATGGTTTATAGTTCCTTACTCAATTATTTTGATGATCATTTCCCCCAACCCCGGATTGACTCCTCAATTTGGCACCTGTGTCTGTGTGATGCACCTCATCATGTTTTACTTTCTGGCAATATGTTCCAGATTCATCTTGAACCTACCCTGCCCCAGCCCTGGAATCAGCCATTTCTTCAAGAAATGTTCCTTCTAATGGAGAATGGCACTAGGGACTAAAATTTGTGTTCTAGATGATAGCCACTATATTTTGATATCTTTCCTATTAAGTAAAAATATTGTTTTAGCACATTATTAGAGCTAGGTCACCTGAATCTAAGGTTACCATTTGCTACTTCCCTCTCTTCTTTAATATTTTAGAAGGCTTAGTTATATATTTTTTCATTTTTTTTAAATATATGAAATTTTTTGTCAAATTGGTTTCCATAAAACACCCAGTGCTCATCCCAAAAGATGCCCTCTTCAATACCCATCACCCACCCCCCCCTCCCACCCCCCATCTGCCCTCAGTTTGTTCTCATTTTTTAAGAGTCTCTTATGCTTTGGCTCTCTCCCACTCTAACCTCTCTCTTTTTTTTCCCTTCCCCTCCCCTGTGGGTTCCTGTTAAGTTTCTCAGGATCCACATAAGAGTGAAAACATATGGTATCTGTCTTTCTCTGTATGGCTTATTTCACTTAGCATAACACTCTCCAGTTCCATCCATGTTGCTACAAAGGGCCATATTTCATTCTTTCTCATTGCCACGTAGTACTCCATTGTGTATATAAACCACAATTTCTTTATCCATTCATCAGTTGATGGACATTTAGGCTCTTTCCATAATTTGGCTATTTTTGAGAGTGCTGCTATAAACATTGGGGTACAAGTGCCCCTATGCATCAGTACTCCTGTATCCCTTGGGTAAATTCCTAGCAGTGCTATTGCTGGGTCATAGGGTAGGTCTATTTTTAATTTTTTGAGGAACCTCCACACTGTTTTCCAGAGTGGCTGCACCAATTTGCATTCCCACCAGCAGTGCAAGAGGGTTCCTGTTTCTCCACATCCTCTCCAGCATCTAGTCTCCTGATTTGTTCATTTTGACCACTCTGACTGGCAGAAAGCTTAGTTATATTTTAAAAATAATACATATTCATTGTAAACAGGATGTAAAACAATTGAAACAGATAGGGAGAAGAAAAACAACCAGATCAAAACCCCAAAACACTTCAATTCTCACCAACCAACCCTGACTTCCTATAAACATTTGGCTTATCTGCTTCATAACTGGGTGTTATGCTGAAGATTTAGTGGGAGTAATCCACTGACTAGATAAAGTGTGTCTTTTTTATTCTGCTTTAACAAGAAGGTCCCTTTGATCTTGGGGCCGGAGGAATGGATACATCGAAGGGTGGGAAACAGATGGCAAGGTATGCCCTTGCCCAGTTAAGTAGGGGGTTATGTTTCTAAGATATGGTAAGATATGGACCTGTCCTGACACACAATTGTTGGAGAAAGGGACTAAATAAGTATTTTTTTAAAGTTTTATCTTGACAGACAGAGAGAGGACATGAGCAGGGGAGGGGAAGTGAGAGAGGGAGAGAAGGAGAATCCTAAGCAGGCTCCACACTGTCTGGCCACACGAGGTGCAAACTAACAAACCGTGAAATCATGACCTGAGCCGAAATCAAGAGTCAGATGCTCTATTGACTGAGCCACCCAGGAGCCCCACTAAATAAGTATGTTGTATTCCAGGGTATGAAAGGATAGGTGACATAATCTTGGGGGCTGCAAGGGGTGATTGGAAGGTGGCATGTTTTAAGTCTGTTAGACAATTGGTTAAACAGACTGTCAAGTTCCCCAGAGATGTACAGTCTTGGTCTCATGTTGAGGAACATGATCAAAGAATACACTGTGGCACAACAAAGTATGAGTGAGGAGATGACAGGTGCCACTATGCCACATTGACCAGTGGGCCCTCTGTATTGATTTTCTGTTTACCCTGTGCTAAGGACTTTTCTTGCTTTTGAGCTTCAGAGACAACACCAACAGGTCATCTGGTCACTCTCATGAGGGGGTCTCTAGTGGCTCTTATACAACATACAGAAGTCTCTCTCTATGGCATGTGATGATTTCTATCAGAAGAGAATAAAATATAATTTAAATCATACAACATAATTTTTTTAGCACTTAGTATCAGTCACTGTGAATGATACTAAGGATTCAAATATGGAAAAGTCTACCTTATGGTGTTTCAATAGCAACACTATCAGGGCATCTGGGTGGCTCAGTCAGTTAAGTATCTGACCCTTGATTTCAGCTCAGGTCATGTTCTTGCAATTCATGAATTTGACCCCCACGTTAGGCTCAGTGCTGACAGTGCTGAGCCTGCTTGAGATTCTGTCTCTCCCTCTCTCTCTGCCCCTCCCTAGCTTGTGTGTGCGTGTATCAGCAAGTATGTGTGATCTCTCTCTCTCTCTCTCTCTCAAAATAACTAAATAACTAAACTTTAAAACAACAACAACAACAAAAATAGTATTATTGGCCTCACAGAGTAGGTACAAAGTGCATATGGAATATAGGAGAAGCTGCAACCAAGTCAAAGATGATAGAAGACACAAACTGGGGTGACCTAACAGTTCCAGGTTCCCGTAGTGGCTGAGCTTGATCTATCTGCCATCTTAGTTAGTCATGTAATTTCTGCCTGGAATTTGAAATGAGAATATGGATAGAACACTATTGGTCATAAGTCATTGTGGGGTAATCCTCTGGAGAGAAGATCCAAAAGCTCTTGCTGCAGAGGTCCTTGGAGCTATTTTGCTTTTTGTTCTCCCCAAGGCTGAGTTATTCAGGTCCTCCTGAGATTTCTGGAAGGCATCCTACATCCTTCCAATAAATCTTTTGTTTCCATATCTTAGCCACAATCCATTTCTGTCCCTTGAAACCCATGAAATTTACCAGGTACTAGAGGTTTCAGAATAAAGGAAGCATTTGAACTGAGACTTGAAGGATAAATAAAATTTCCTAGATAGATATCTAGGCAGAAAATATAGATTCTTGATATCCATGTTGGCTATTTGTCAGAGCCTGAATTATTTTCCTCCAGGATAGTGCCTTGGAATCTCATTGGTCAGGATGAACAACACGGAAAAACATTTGAAGATTCTGAGAGAGATTATTATGTATTAAATGCATTATGTATTAAAAGTATCTCTTTTCTTCAACAATCCACCTACTTCAAGTTCTTGAGCAGATGAAAGTAGAGATGTATGTTCTTGGTATTGTCAGTTTAATACTAGCTATTTCATGCCAAGATAAGTTTATATACGCAAATTACATAATTTTTAAAGACTATATTCTACATATCTCAAAATGGGGAAATTTAAATCATTTAACTGGAATATTCAAAACTAATCATTTATTTGCAAACATGACTTGGAAACTCAGTAGAATCCAGTGGTCTATTAAATGCAGTTATTATAGAATGCTTAGGCAAAACTTTGGCTCTAGTGAAGCTTATAAAATAGATGATTACATTAAGGTCTTATTTGTGTATTACAGAGATTAGGTAAGCATGGAACAAAATCAATTAGTTGATTTATTTGCCTTAATCAAATAAGAAGTCAATTAAGTTGAATGGAAGAAAAGTCAATCATTTAGATAAAAAAGAAATAAAATCAACGTTGAATAAAAATTCCTTTTTGAGAGCAATTGGGTTAGTATAACTAGAAAGAATTGCAGAATTGAAGATAAAAAGATAAAACTTTTTTTAAAGTTTATTTTTGAGAGAGTGAGAGTCCCTGAATGTGTGCGCGTGAGGGAGGGGCAGATCGAAGGGGAGACTGATGATCTGAAGATAGCAGAGAGCTTGATGTGGGGGCTCAAACTCACAAACATGAGATCATGACCTGAGCCAAAGTCGGACACTTAACCAACTGAGCCACCCAGGAGCCCTCAAAGATGAAAAGTTTTGATTTCAAAAACTTTTTTGGCCAAATCCTTTTGGTATGGTCATTCTATTCAGAGGGCTACTGAATATTTCTTCAGAGGCTTCTGGGGATTGGGAGGTAGAAGAGACCAGGGTAGTGGAGAGGAATCTGAAATTTTATGTCTTCCTAGGGACGTAATGGGGCATGTGGGAACTTGCTCTCCTTAGGAGTATAGCATCATGGTAGGAATTTGCCAAGCTAATCTAATTTTGCCATGTAATTCACAGATTTAAACACATCATTTCTCTTCAGACTCTCTGAAGAAATTTATAGCTTTTTCTGTCTGACGGACTTGGTGTATTTTCTGACCTAAGTTCTTGGTCTATTGGAGATTACTTTGACAATTTCTTAAATTTAGTATTTGTGTGTCTAAAAACCCACAATACTTCAAGGAGCTAACAAATTCTCAGGAGCCCCTTAACTGTGGAGTGTCCAAGTGCTTTGCTAACAGAGCAAGCAGCTGTACAAATCTCACATTAGAATCCCATCATAGGAACACAGCAGAGGACCAGGTGAAATTAAGTGAGAAATCAGCTATCCATACTCAAATAGATTACACTGATGGAATCAACAAAAGTATTTGTCTTTAAATATTTAGAATTCTGTCTGTGTAGACACACACCAAAGGAGTCTGTCAACATGGCTTGTCTTCAAAGCTCTCATAAATAAATAAAACCTAGATTAGTGAGGTAGGTATCAAAAAGTTTGGATATTATTTCATTTTTAAATTTTGTTGCTTTTAAAGTATTTACTTAGGAAGTCAAATATCGATAATATATGGTGAAAATCAAAACGTACCAATAAACTTAACATTAAAAGTAAGTCTCTGACCAATCTTCATTTGTTACTATTCAAATCTTTGACTTTTTAAAGCTGTTTCTTCTATTCTTTTTTATAAATAAGTTTATTTATTTAAATAATCTCTACCCCCAATGTGGGGCTCAAACTCACAACCACAAAATCAAAATTCATACACTCTTCCAACTGAGCCACCCAGGTGCTCCTGTTTCTTCTAAGTCTGTATTTCGAAATAACAAACTCATCCTACTCTTTCTTCAAGTTATTGGTTTTAGACAACTTGTTATGACAGATGTTGGCCTACCTTACCCCACCTCCTACCCATCTCTTATTACATGCTACTACTTTAATTAAGTCAACACATAGTGCAAGATCATTATAAGCTTGTAAATACTGTTTACTGTAGAGCTAAAGCATATGCTGCGATGTATTTTCCCTTTCTGTAGCCGTTTTTCTTGTCATTGGTTTCGCTTGTAGCACTTGCTGTCCATACACCCCGCCCCCCCCCCCCCCCCACGCCGCCTGCAGCTGAAATGCTCCATAAATATAAACAGAACTACTGAATAGTTTCTCCAGAGAACACGATTGAGGTCTGTCTGTTCTCTCACTCCAACACGAGCTGCATGGCCCTATTGTTGGGAGTCCTCCTTGCCTCTTTCTCGGGTTGATTCCATTTTCCCTTACATTTTATATTTTCTTCTTTTTCATTTTACTCCCTGATTTTCCTTGAGCCTGCTCTTCAGAGGCTCCTTTTGAAAGACTGCATGGGAGGTAATATATGTTGTTCTCTGTGAATCAGACTATGTCATTATTCTGTGCTTGTCTTTGAATGATGACTTCAGATTGAAAATTATTTTACTTCATCAGTTTGAAGGCGTTGCTCCACTGTCTTTGGACTTCCAATGTTATTTCTTGAGAAGTCAGTGCCATTCTCAGACTTAATCTTTCTTATGTGACCTAAAGTTTTTACGTTGGAAATTTTTAGTATTTTCTCTATTCCTGATACATTGTTGTGGGTCTTTTTACATTGAACGTGCTGTGCATTTGGTGCCTCTTTCGAGCTAGAGACTCATACCCTTTCATTGTAGGAAATACTCTCATATTATTTCTTTGACTATTTCTCTTCCACAATTTCCTCTGATCTCTCTTTCTGGAATTCATCTTTGTTTGATGTAGGGCTTCCTTCCTTGAACCTCTATGGCTTATGTTTTTTCTTATGTTTTCTACCATTTTCTTTTTTTTTAATAAGATTTTTTATTTTTAAGTGATCTCTACACCCAACATGGGACTCGAACTCACAACCCCAAGATCAAGAGTCACATGCTCCACCAGCTGAGCCAGCCAGGTGCCCCTCTACCTTTTTATTTCTTTGTCTAACTCTCTGAGAGTTTCAATACTGTCTTCCGCTGCTTTGAATTTTGATATTTGAATTTGAATATTTTTAATTTCCAATATTCTTTGGCTTTCTTTTTTATATAATTTTTTTCTTATTTATGCATCTATTATTTTCTTATCTTTTTGAGGATTCTAATAACAGGTTTGTTTTCTTTTTAAAAGTTCACTTTCATTCCCTGCACACTCTGTTTTCCTTATACACTTTTTAAAAATGTTTGTTTTTAAATATATATATATATTTTAAATTTTGGAGATGTCTTAACTGGTGATATCTTAGTGTCCATTTATATTTAAGAGTGAGACATTACAAAATCTGATTAAAACATTCTAAAAATGTGGGCTTGAATAAGGATCCAGCCCTCTTACTGGGGGACCTCGAAGTGCCAGTTCTCTGGGTCCATCATATATGATCTCTCATAGAAATTTTCCATCTCCTTCTTGGGACCAGGTGTTTAAATTATCAGTGTTCTGTACCAAGATGTAATGGGAAGGGGAGTTGGGAAATCCATATACAGCCTGCCAATTAATTCTCTGTTATGAACTTGGTATCTCATCCCTGATTCTGCCATTCCTGGTGTCTGCCAGACCTAAGTGCCTCTCATCCAAATTCTGTAGAGAAGGAACCTCTAGGCTCCAGACTGAGTCTTGTTAGGAGTGGCTATATGAAGATGAAAGAGTTATGGAATTCTGCCTGTGAGCAGTGAGGGGATATTGACCACTGCATGTATTGACTTCAACCCATATCTTCGTTTATAATTCCTCACCTTATCTCTACCCTCATTCATGTCAGCTGATTTCAAGTCCTTCCAGATATTATTACTTCCTGTCCACTATTTAGACTGTGACTTTTCCCAACTAGATCATCGGTGTTCATTTATTCATTTGTTTTTGCCTTTCAAAATTGTATTGAGCTCCGTCATCCACTAATATCACTTCTCTCATTCTTATGACTTTGATTGGTTTATTTTCTCATCTTAATGAGGTCTTGGTAGAAAGAAGAGATAAACATGAGTGGTAAACCCTGTGTCTTTAAATGAAATTTTACACCTCTTGTTTTCCATTTGGAAATTTGCTTCTGCACTCTTTCCATCTGCCCTAATTTTAGGTGGTTTTATTGGGATTATCAATCCTAAAAAGCTTCCTTCTGATCATAGAGGTGAGCAGGTAACTTGGGAGTGGTGGGTTACCGATTCTAAACATTTGCTGTGTGATTTTTTTTTCAGGCATAGAAATTACACAGGAGGGGTGCGTGGGTGGCTCAGTGTGTTAAGCTTCCAACTCTTGATTTCAGCTCAGGTCATGATCTCACGGTTCATGAGTTTAAGCCCCACATCAGTGTGCACTCAGTGCAGAGCCTGCTTGGGATTCTCTCTCTCCCTTTTTCTCTGCCCCTCCTCTGTTCTCTCTCTCTCTCAAAGATAAATAAATAAACATTAAAAAGTAAATGACACAGGAAGGGATAATCAGATGACTTGGAGCTGGAAGAAAAACAGCCTTTCTTCTAAAGATTACAGAAACTTGATCTGGATGAAGTTCTGGAACTTACAGTGGTAACATTATCTCCACAGGTAGAAAAACTGTCTGAGGCAAGAGGAAATGGTGTCAAACTGAAACAAGGGATTAATGGAGAATGAGAATGGTAAAAATAATATTTGCGTTCTGAGACCCAGTCATGCCTAAGTTTGCTTCACCTTTGAAACTTTACAGAGATGAACATAATGAGAAAGTCTCCTCTAACTTAGACAAGATTGAAATTGGTATCTATTCTTCGTAATCAAATGTGTCCCAACAAATGCATCGTAGTTCTATCGGGTGTATGTAGGATTTTGGTAGTAATAGCTTGCCTTTTTCTAAATGGAAATAAAATATTTTAAAACAAAATAAGGCATTGAAACTTTTATTTTTATACAAAACAAACATTTCTCAAACTGGTCTAAACAAATCATTACTTTCATAGAAATAAAAAGTTAAGAGATTAATCAGGCATGACTGGACCTAGGTGTTTAAAAAAAATTTCTTTAGAATCTGTCTCTCTCACTCTCTTTGCCCTGTTCTCCTCTGTGGCTGCATAGTCCTCAGGCAATTTCTTCCTGTGTAGTGTTAAAATTCTATCAGCTCTAATCTTAAATCCTAGCAGCCTAGAAAGCCCTGAGAGAGAGAACTCTTCCCAGGTTGACTCAGCCTGGATCTTACACCTATCTCTGAACCAAATGCTGTGACCCAGATGAGGGGTGGTGGTGGAGTCAGCCTTTCCCTAACCATGGGGACACAGTCACATAAGATTTTGAATGGAGTTACAAAAAAGTACAAGTCAAATCTGGCATAAGAGGATTAGATATGGAAAAAACTTAAGGAAAACCAGTAAATGGCCTTTTACAAAGGGTATCAAGAAAGTAATGATAAAGTAGTAGAATCAACAAAGTAATGGCAAAACAAATAAATAAATAAATGAATAAATAAAGGAAAGCAGAAATGCTGAGCTGAGGCAACTCCTTTGTTGAAGTTGTAAAGAAAGCAAAATGAATTTTGTGTAATAAAGATTGGCCATCCTTTCTTGGACATGTGTTTAGATCATATATTGAATGTAGACAGTGTTTTGATTGAGGTTAATTTCTTCTATGAGATGCTTCTCTCATCTACCCAGAAATGGATATTGAAGGAAATTTATACATTTACTGATCTATCCAAGAAGCATGCCTATGAATAATGGCCAACTGCGGAAATTGTAAACTAAATCGCAATTTATTTGTAATAGAGAGGGAAAATAAATTCATCGAAAGAAAGGGGTGAATATTTTCAGTGCTCTGGAAATAGAGTTTTGATTAATTTATAGATTTAAAAGGCCACTCTAACTCAGCCTTGTAATTTGAGTAATAAAACTCTTCTAATGGCTTTACAACAGATTTATAAAATAAATGAGCAAACTTAATCAAACCACAGTGCTTGGCCAATACAAACGTTTCTGTTGTCAGCAATTTATTCTACCAATTGAGAGATTTAGCCGTGAATTTGGGTAACTACATGCCTCATATTCCATGAATATATTAGCTTGACCTTCATAAATGCATTCTCTGTGATAAATTAAGAAGGGCATATCCTTAACAATCAGCTGAAGAAAAAATATTCTTTATTATTTTTTATAATAATGAACAACAAATTTTTTGAAGTTCCATAAATATATATATTAAATAAATTTTTAAGAATCTCTAGCATATTATATTTAAAACAGTTAATATTTCACCCTCTACTGTCATCTCGGTTGACTGGTACAAATATACAGAAGTGTCCATTAGATGTTTATGTATCTGTGGCTTTAACTTGGAGACTTACAAAAGCATAGAAGGTTACTGATTTATAATTTACATTTAAAAATTATAGACCAGAAAGAGAATTCAATTGTAATCTAGTCTATAGTTGTTTTCCGGAAGAGCCAGACCATGCAAAAAAGCTGTCTGCAGTGAGGGACACATGCCCTTTCTACTCATCAGGTTCCAGTGGGTCTGACCTCAATCATATATACCTCAAACTCATTCCATAAGTAAAATGTTGATTATACATTATGATAGGGCCATGGACTTCTTTGAGAATCTGATGGACATCAAAGACCTTTCCCCCAGTGAAATACACATATCTTTACACACATAGTGTATATACCTTACTATTCTTTCTTGAAGTGTAAATGACACACAATATCTTATTGGTTTCAGGTATATATCATAGTGATTTGGTATTTTTATATATTATAAGTGATCCCTATGATAAATCTAGTTACTGCCACTATGCAAAGTTATTACAATATTATTGATTATATTCCCTATGCTATACATTACAAACCCATGACTTTTTTTATTTTATAACTGGAAGTTTGTACCTTGAAATTCCCTTTACCTATTTTGTGATCCCCTCCTCCAGTCCTTCTTTTCTGGTAACCATCAGTTTTTTCCCTGTACCTATGAGTCTGTTCCTGTTTTGTTTGTTCACTTGTTTTGCTTTCTAGATTCCACATATAATTGAAATCATATGGTGTTTATCTTTCTCTGTCTGACTTATTTTACTTAGCATAATACCCTCTAGGTCCATCCATGTTATTGCAAATGGCAAGATTTCATTCTCTTCTATGGCTGAGTAATATTTTGTTTTATATATACCACATATTCTTTAACCATTCATTTGTTGATGGACACTTAGGTTGTTTCCATATTTTTGCTATTGTCAATAATCCTGCAGTGAACACAGGGTTGCATATATCTCTTCGGATTGGTATTTCACTTTCTTCAGATAAATACCTAATTAACTTGCTGGATTGTATGGAACTTTTGAGGACGCTCCATACTGTTCCCCATAGTGGCTGCAACAATTTACATTCCCAACAACAGCGTATGAGGGTTCCCTTTTCTCCATATCCTCAACAACCCTTGTTATTTTTTTTTTTGTCTTTTTGATAACAGTCAATTTGATGAGTGTGAGGTGATACCTTATTGTGGTTTTGATTTGCGCTTCCCTGATGATTAGTGATATTGAGCATCTTTTCATGTGCCTCTTGGTCAGCTGTATATCTTGTTTGGAAAAATACAAGTCCTCAGCTCATTTTTGAATCCAGTTTTTTGTTTTTCTGTTATTATATTTGGATGTATTTTTGATTTGATATTTGGATGTGTGATTTGAAAATATCTTTTCCCAGTTAGTAAGATGCTGTTTTATTTTGTTGATGGTTTCCTTCACTGTGCAAAAACTTTCCAGCTTGATGTAGTCTGATTTGTTTATTTTAGCTTTTTTTGTCCTTGCCTGAGGTGGTTGCTAAGTTCTTGTTTCTTAAGATGAGTAGTGCATATATTTGTGTTTGCTGAATTAGTCTTCGTTCCTTTATGCATTAATTATAAAAAATTGCAGTATCCATTAGACTGAATGATAATTAAAATGCAAAAAAATAATAAGAATTTATTGATGAGTGGTGTCTGGGTGGCTCAGTCAGTTAAGCATCCAACTTTAGCTCAGGTCATGATCTCACAGTTCATGAGTTCTGCTCCTACATCAGGCTCTCTGCTCTCAGGACAGAGCCTCCTTAGGATACTCTGTCCCCTTCTGTCTGCCCCTCCCCCACTCACGTGCATGCACACATGTGTTCATGCCTGCTCCCTCCCTCTCTTAAAAATAAACATAAAAAAAATTACTGGTGAAACTTCTACCAACATTGTGGACTAAGTCTACATAGACTCCATATTATAACTCATAAAAACATTAGGTATAAAGTCCACTTAAGAAATTGTGAATATAGGGGTGCCTGGGTGGCTCAGTCCGTTACGCATCTGAGTTTTGATTTTGCCTCAGGTCGTGATCTCACAGTCATGAGATTGAGCCCCACAGTCCAGCCACATGGAGCCTGCTTAAGATCATCGCTCTCCTTCCCTCCCCTGCCCTTCCTCCACTCACTTGTGTGTGTGTGTGTGTGTGTGTGTGTGTGTGTGTGTAAACACATTCTCTCTCTCAAAAAAAATGTGAATATGTCATCAAGCTCAAAATAAAGAAAGAGAAATCTTCAGGTGCCAGACATGAAGAGAAAAATCAAAGCTAAAGCAATGAGCAAAGGCTAAGTCAAACTGAGCTGTCAGCTGAGATCTAATGCTCCACTAGAATAGGGAAAGTGGCCTAAGTCCTAAGAAGATATAGAAAATGGAACTGAAATCACTGGATAAAGGCTGGACCTTGGATGAACTGCCCCTTTTGTTAATCCTGCCCATTGACTGAGGAGAAATAGTGAAAATGTTTTTATTTGTCCTGTGCCTTGTATTGAAAAGAAAAGGCATACATTAGGAATTATAATTCTAAACTTGCATCCAGATATGGGATATAAATTTGTATACTACATGGTTCAGGAATTCACAAGCTGAGACACTTTCATGACAAAAGAAACTTAATGATAATAAATAATAATAATAATAATAATATACTCTATTATGAGCTTGCAATAAAAAAGACACATCACACACACACACACAAAACAAAATTAGTTGAGTGTATATGAACAAATGCAATAAACAAAATAATTATTATCCTGAGAATTGAAGGTAATAAAGCAATCAAAAAATTAGGATTATTCAAATTGTTTGAAAAGATATTTTTTTAAAAAGGAATTGGAATTATTATGAAAACAGATACCATAAAAAAGTGAAGATTGATTTTTTTTAAAAGAATGAAGGACACCTAGGATTAAAAATATATTCACACAAATGAAAAATTCAAGATAAAGATTAGACACAAGTGAAAAGATGGAGATGAAAAACAAGGAAATCATTCAAATGTAGTGGAATGGAAGAAAAATGTTAAATGGAAAGAAAAATGGAGAATAGAATTTAAAAAGTACAACACATTGAATAGTAAAAATTTTCCTGAAGTGATAAAAAAACATGAATTCACAGTTGAAGAAACCCAAGTTGTGATGCAGACACATGGTGAAACTATGGAATACAAAGAGAAAATTAACTTGAGAGAAAACAAAGATTATATATAAAGGGAAAAAAACTTGACAGGCAGAAGTCTTCTCATCAAAAGATGCCAGAGAAGATGGAACGATATTTTCAAAGTTTTTAGGAAAATTTTCAGTCAGCCTAGAACTGTATATTCAGCTAAACTATCAATGAAGATAAATAAATGCTTAGAAAATATGTTCCAGGAAGAAAGAAATTAAACCCAAAAGGAAGCAGCGAAATAAAGGAGCAGTATTTAGCAATTACAGTGGTAAGTGGATCTTCAACTAAAAATAAATAATAAAAATGAATAATTTGGATTAAAATACTAGACAACAATAAAATAGAGGAGAAGGTGTCAGTGTGACAGTGTCCAAGGTCTTTTTATTGGCTGGAAGAAAGACAGGTTTTGATTAACTTTGAACTTGTTAGTCAACAAAACAAAACAAAAAAACAAAACAATAATGAAAAGCATAGATATAAAATGTGTTCCTTCCAAGCCAGTAAAGTAAAAAATAGAAATAAAACTCCATCAGTTCAGTAAAAAGATGCAAAGAAAACATGTGATTGACAGAAAAAAATAAGATGACAGAAATAGGTTTAAGTGTATCTGTTAAAGCAACAAATGTAGAACATACCTTTAAAAATTAGAGCTCCTTACTTAGTTTTAAATTTTAGCCATGTGCTCGTATAAAGTAAAACATTGAAGTTGAAAGTAAACAGAAAAGCTATATCAAATTTCAATGACAAGACAGTAGTAATGTTGATATCACACTAAGTAGATTTTAAGACAAATGGCTTTGTTAGGACAAACAGGGTTATTCAGTTTTCAAAAAACAATTCTATTTACTCTTTTTTTTTTAGTGTTCATTTTTTGAGAAAAAGAGAGAGAGAGAGACAGAGCACCAGTGGGGAAAGGACAGAGAGAGGGGGAGACACAGAATCCAAAGCAGGCTCTCTAGGCTCTGAGCTGTCAGCACAGAGCCCATCAATGCGGGGTGCAAACTCACTCTCCGTGAGATCATGACCTGAGCTGAAGTCTGAGGCTTAACCAACTGAGTCACCCAGGCTCCCCGAAAAACAATTTTATTTATGTATTTACTTAATTTACATGGTTGCACAATGTAATTTTCTTTAAGGTGTATACTGTGATATTTAATATATGTATGCATTGTGAAATGATCACCAGAATCAAATTAATTAACGCATTTACTGTTAGAGTAAGCAGTCGGTTAGGCTGTAACAAGATTCAAGAATGCAGCAACCAGGAAGTCACGCCAGTTACAAGGAAGTCATAGGACCGCCTTGGCAGCACTCCAAAACGAAACCACAAGAAACCGGATCAAACCAGACAGGCCCAAGATGGCTGACAGAGTAGGCTGAGGTTCACCTTACTCCTTCCTTATACTACAATAACATAGTAAAATCTCCATCCTGAGGGTGTGGTGACAGGAAACCCCTGACCAAATAAAGAAGAAAAAGCACGTCACCCACATTCCTAGAAGAGATCACCTGCTTCCAAGACATCCCAGCCTCAAGAAATGAATATTCCACTCCTTTGTTAACAACCGTCAATAAAAGATAAGCACCCAAATCCCAGCGGGCCCAGCTCTCCCCTGAGTTCGCATGCTCTCATATTTCACTTTCGCTTTAAAAAACTCATCCACTGTGCTGTGTCTGTCCTTAAATCCTTCTTTTGGTGAGACCAAAAGCCTCTGGTGACATCATTTGGACAGGCTGGGTTGAAGGCTCAGAGCCCGCGACCGGATTAACACTATCACCTCACATCGTTACCATTTTTGTGTGTGTGGTGAGAATGCATAAGCTCTACTAATGAGGGTTATTCTTTAATGACAGAAGAATGATGCTAAGAAGTTATAAGATGCCTTATAAGACTACCTCTCCACTTTGGAATAATTTTTGCAGACTTAATGAAGATTTACTATATTTAATTACTATTTATTTGCTGACTAGTTATTTGAATGAGACATTGTAATATGGCTGCTTTTCATTGGGCTTCTTGATTTATTTGTACTACAGTTTAAAAGTTCTCATCTGAGATTTTGGGCTTAGAGTTGTCCTTTGGATTAAAGTCATCATCTAGTCCCAAACCAAGAATAATATTTCACCACGTCTAATTTAATTACCTTTCACATTCAAGCCTTTAATTCATTTTAATGCATTTTGGTGTGTACTGTGAAGTAGAGAGAAAATTTCTTTTATTTGAAAATGAATATCCCATCATTCCAGCACCATTTACTGAGTGGTTTATTCTTTTACCAACTGCCTACAATACTAAGCCAATACATCATTTTCAAATATGTTATAGGTCTGTTTCTGAGCTCTCTTTTCTGTTCCATTGCCAATTTGCCAATCATCCTTTGGCTGCGTAATAAATCTTAATAGAACAAGTCTTCTACTTCCTCTCTCTCTCCTCGTCCCCCCTCCCTTGGAACATCTTAGCAATCTTTGGCTTTAGCCTTTCCATAGGAATTTTAACATTTGTATAATTTCTAGAAAAATCTTTGGGGAAATTTGAGTGTAAATGCAGACAGTTTACACACTAATTTAGAAAGAGTTGGGACTTTTAAGATTTGAGTTTTCCTATCTACTAAGGTATCCTTTTTATTTATTTAGATGTTCTTTAATGGCTTGCCATAAAGTTTTACAATTTTCGCCATAAAAGTTTTAAACATATTTTATTAGCTTAATTCCCAGGTACTTAATGTTTTGTTGCTACGGAAATTGGACTCTTCTTAAAAATTATGCTTTCTAGCTTTTTGTTTTTTGCTGCTATACAGAATTACAATTGAATTTCGAATATTGACTTTATATCTAGTCACTTTACTATATTCTCTTATTAATTTGAATAATTTAAAAAATCTTGGTATCTTAATATCTAAGAATAAATAGAATTTGGTATCCTCCTTTCCAGGCCTAATATCTTTTTAAAAAAAATTTGTTTTAGAGAGAGGGGGATAGAGCTCAAGCAGGGGAGAGGAGCAGAGAGAGAGAGAATCTTAGGCAGGCTCCATGCTCAGAGCAGAGGCTGACATGGGGCTTGATTCCATGACCCTGGGATCTTTACCTGTGCTGAAATCAAGAATCAGATGCTCAGCCAACTGAGCCACCCAGGCACCCCTAATCCTTACATCTTTGAAAATTTATTTTGTTCCCTTAATGTGCTGACTAGGACAGGAAAATATAGGTGGGTTAGAATGGGGTGTCCCAATGGGCAAGAACAGAAGTACCATGTTGAATATAAGTGGTTATAGTACTTTTCTCAATACTTATTTTTTTAAGTTTATTATTTATTTTTACAGAGAGAGAGAGAGAGAACACAAGTAGGAGAGGCACAAAGAAGAGAGAAGGAGAGGGAGAATCCCAAGCAGGCTCTGCACTGCCAGCAGAGCCTGATGTGGGGCTTGAACTCATGAACCGTGAAATCATGACCTGAGCTGAAATAGTCAGATGCTTAACTGACTCAGCCACAGAGTCTCCCCTCAATAGTTATTTCTAAGTGAAAAATTTCTAAAATTTCTCCACTAAAAAAATACTGCAATAGTTTTTGCTAGATACCCTTTATCAGATAAGGATGTACAATTTTTTTACAGGAATTTTGTAGTATCTGGTTGAATTAGCCAGGGGAAGGAGGTGTTATAAGGGAAGGTTTTGGCCAAAATGCATGAACATTCCTTTTTTTTTTCTTTCTTTTTTTTTTTTAACCCAAACACGTCACTCACTTAGTTCTTAGAAATAGGTGTCATTCCAGGGAAGGCAAAGGAGGTCAGTGACTGAACTGCTCTTATAATTTGAAGTTTCTGGTCTGCTCCCCTGCTAGAGACTACATCTCCTAGGTGTTTTGTGGCTGAATAATTGCTACCCAGAATTTCTTTGCAAGAAACTACATGCCAGGAACTAGAGAAATGAACTTTCAGTGGGCAATAGAAATGTCAATAAACAAAATAGTGGTGGAAAATGATTGAAAAATACTGTCAACTAAATGAAAATCTAAACTTCCCAGTCTATGGCAAAATGCTTAACTGCTCTAGAAAAGGCATGTTAGAGTGGTCAGTTACTAGGATTCAATATATTCATATATTAATAACCAAACTTGGAGAAATACTCTACCTAGGTGTTGAGCATAATAAAGCTGTTACATTGTGTCATCCACCAGGGGGCAATAGTGTGATGCTTGGAGTTCTCAAGTTCCTAAATGCTAGCGCTGAAAAGTTGAATTGGGATCCCAGCAACAGTGCCACCCTGGAGTTCAAGTAAGGCTGGTATTCCTCTCCACTTGATCTGGGGCTCGCATGTGAGAGGGTCAGTTCTGATCAGGAGCAGTGTGTTACGTGGGACCATAAATTTCATCACAACTCTTTACTGGTCATCTTTAAAACTCTTGTCTGGGTTGAATAGACTCATTAATCACTCAGGCTGCACAGAAACAGTCTCAAGTTTGTCTCAATTGTGAAGAGAAGCATGACCTACAACTGTACAGGAACAACCAAATCACTTTCCAATCAATATTCTATAGAATTCCTTTGGTTAATCTAACCCCCACTCCTCCAAAAAAGAAACTACTCCTTTTTGTATGTCATACAAGTCTTACCAAAGGTCTGAAACTTCCATGGCCTCAACTATGACTTTTTTTTTTTAAGTTTATTTGTTTTTGAGACAGAGAGAGACAGAGCATGAGCAGGGGAGGGGCAGAGAGAGAGGGAGACACAGAATCCAAAGCAGGCTCCAGGCTCCGAGCTTTCAGCAGATGGCCTGACGCGGGGCTCAAACTCCATCAACTGCGAGATCATGGCCTGAACTGAAGTTAGATGCCCACCTTACTGAGCCACCCAGGCGCCCCTCAACTGTGACTTTTATGATGACTTCTAATTCTGCATCTCTAGCACAGGGACCTTTCCTTTGAACTTCAAACCACAATTCCACCCACCCACATGACTCTCCATTGGAATATTTAATTGGTACCTCAAATTCAAAATATCCAATTCTGGGGTACCTGGATGGCACATGGGGCTCTATTTCCCCATGAAGTGTCAGAGTCTTTCTGGTGGAAATATTATTTGTGTTCTGCCTCCTCCATGTTTCTTTCCTCTGCAGTCTTTGTCTGGTTCTCTGTCATGATCTGGGCTCTGCAGCTGGCTTTGGTAGGTTTGGATGTTTAGTTCCTAATTACATATGTATTAATGCTTGATATTCTTATTCATAGTTATGCTGTAGGCATGGGTTATGGGTGGTTTTATTTTCTTTTCTTGTTGATTTTTGGAGAGTGTGGGGAGAGATTTAGATTTAGGTGCCCCTTATAATTCAATATTCTATAGAATTCCTTTGGCTAATCTAACCCCCACTCCTCCAAAAAAGAAACTACTCCTTTTTGTATCTTATTCTTTTCTTTTGGATTCTTTGTGTTTTTTCCTGAAGTACACCAGTGAAGGCTCATGGAACAGTTGGAGTAGGCAAGGTTATGGTGAAGTAACTCCCGTATAGACTTAAAATAACAAAGATTTTTTAAAGTTTATTTATTTATTTTCAGAGAGAGAGAGAGAGCACAAGCAAGGGAGGAGTGGAGAGAGAGGGAGAGAGAGAATCCCAAGCAGGCTCCACCTTGTTGAGGAAGGGCCTGATGCAGGGATTTATCTCATAAACCATGAGACCATGAGCTGAACTGAAACCAAGAATCGAATGCTTAACCAACTAAGCCACCCAGGTGTCCCCTAAAGCTTCCTTTCTTGATCACATCATATTCAACAGAAGCTGGAGGGGAGCTCTGCTCATTTTAGTCATTCAGAGACAAAGGCTCCATCTCAACATCCTCTGCCACTATTATGGTGGTAAGAGTTGAACACAGGTTCCTAAAATTCTACCTGGAAATGACATCTATAACTTTTTCTCATAACTTATTGGTTGAAGCAGTCACCTAGCCATAACGAATCTCAAATGAATGGAGAAGTAGATCAGGAGAGTTGGGAACAGCCCTAGTGACCATGATTATCTGTACTTCAGTGTGTATATCATTAACTAGAGTTTAATATTTGTTTTTATTTTTCAGATGCAAGTTATACACAGTGAAATGAAAAAAAAATCACCTCTGAGTTTTGACAGATGTGTAAATCTTGTAACCCAAACCTTTATCAAAATGTAAAACATTACCATCACCCCAGAACGTTCTGTTGTGTCCCTTCCCAATCAATTCTGACACTAACTTGCAAAGACAGTCACTGTCCTGACATTTTTATCAGCATAGATTAGTTTCACTGATTCTGGAACTTCATAAAAATAGGATCATATTGGGGCACCAGGGTGGCCCAGTTGGTTGAGCGTCCAACTCTTGATTTTGGCTCAGGTCATGATCCCAGGGTCGTGGGATCAAGTCCTGTATCAAGATCTGTGCTGAGCATGGAGGCTGCTTGGGATTCTCTCTCTTTCTGAATGCAGCCCTATTGTATGGATATGCCATAATTTGTTTATTGTCCTAGTGATGAACCTGAGCTTTTACCGTTTCTGATTCTAATAAATAAAATTTCTATAAACATTCCTGTGAAGATCTTTCTGTGGGTATGTGCTTCTATTTCTCTTCATTAAGTACCCTGGAGTGGGATTGCTGGGTCATAGAATAGACATGTTTAATTTCTAATGATATTTCCGGACTTTTTTCCAAAATGTCATACCATTTTACATTCTATCAACGTGTGAGACTGAGTTGTTCTACATCCTTGACAGCATTTGATATTATCAATTTTTTTAAAAAAATTGAACCATTCTGGGAGTTTTGATTAAGTGGGGTTTTATATTTATTTTATTCTATCTAGAGTTTGCTGTACTTTTTCAATCTGAAAACAAGCTCTTCATCAATTCTGCATATTCTATCATTAGCTCTTGAACTAATGCTTCTTTCCCATTTTTCAAAGCTTTCCTTTGGAACTCCAACTAGATGTATATTAAAAGTTTTCATTCTATTCCACATGTATAAATGTTTTTTCACATTTTCCAACTTCTTATATCTCTATATTGCATTCCAGGAAATTTTCCAAGACCTGTCTTCCAGTTTACTAATTTTTTTTTTTTTTTGAGAGAGGGGAGGGGAAGAGAGGGAGAGGGAGAGAGAGAGAATCTCAAGCAGGCTCCATGCCCAGTGCAGGACCCCACAAGGGGCTCAGTCTCACCAACCATGAGATCATGACCTGAGCCAAAATTGAGAGTCGGGAGCTTAACCCACTGAAACACCCAGGTGCCCCGCACCTAGAATTTTTTTAAATTCTACAGTGTCTAAGTTCTTATTTAACACATCTATTGAGCTTTCTCTTGTTTTGGCTCCTTTTCCTCTGACCTTTTCTATTTTGAAATTTACCTTTTTAAAGTGTATTTAAGTTTCTTCCTATCCTTACATTTGTTTTGTCTGCTGAATCTCAGTCAGAGTCCATTGTTTTCCTGTTTATAAATGTGGATCTTGATCTCAACATCAGCAAAACCTTAACTGTGGGAATTCTCTATAGCTTGGTTTATTTATTTTTGCTTTCATAAGAGTTTTATGATTTTTATGCTAGATTCCCCAGGATATCACTGAAAGGGACCTTTTTTTTTTCTGCTTTGGTTCCCTGATCTGGGGTCTCTGGACATTACAGACAGTATGTATTTGACTCCACACTCACATTGGGGCTACCCTAAAGTTACAAATTCTTGGGAGAGATTTTATTCCTCGCAGAGCCTAGGAAGAGACAGTAAACCTGCTTTGTATCTTCCTGGATTGGTGTTTTCTGGTCTATGCCTCTGAGGTTGAAGTCCTTCAAGAATCATGACTGTATGTGAGATCTCACTTGCAGCTCCCTACCTTGATGGAACATCCTCTGCTATGTCCATGTTGTCATTAGATCCAAGTTCCATGTTGCTGGGACTTATTATTTCCTGTTCCCTATGGTGTAATCATTACACTAGTTTTCAATTCCTTCTCCATTTTCAGCCTCTGGGCTTTTTAATATTTTGTTGAACGCAGAGATTTTTATTTAAATAAATACTTATTGGGGTGCCTGGGCGGCTCAGTCAGTTGAGCGTCAGACTTTGGCGCAGGTCATGATCTCGCGGTTTGTGGGTTTGAGCCCTCCATCTGGCTCTGTGCTGACATCCTAGAGCCTGGAGCCTGCTTTGGATTCTGTGTCTCCTCCTCTTTCTGCCTCTCCCATGCTCATGCTTTGTCTCTCTCTGTCTCTCAATAATAAACGTTACGAAAAAAATTTTTTTTTAATAAATATTTATTATGTCTTCCTCTGTATTTCTTGGTATTTGTGGTAATTAGTAAGGTTTAGAAAAGGTTATTATGGTACATAACCTCCAAATATAGCAGTCAACAATTTCTCCCATTCTTACATGATTACACTGCTCCTTCCATTACTAAATTGAATCTGTTTTCCCTCCTTTTTTTTTTTAAGTTTATTGATTTATTTTGAGAGTGAGAATGTGCAAATGGGGGAGGGGCAGACAGAGAGGGAGATAGAGAAAATCCCAAGCAGGCTCCTTGTTGTCAGTGCAGGGCCCGATGTGGGGTTCGGTCTCATGAACCATGAGATTATGACCTGAGCCGAAATCAAGAGTCAAATGCAAGACTGACTCAGTCACCCAGGTCCCCCTGTTTTCCCTTTTTCTGAGTTTTACCAATAGGATGTGGTGGGAATAACATTCTGGGACTTCTGAGCCAAGATCTTAAGAGTTCCAACAATTTCTTTCCCTTGTAGCCCAGGCACTATGCTGTAAGGAAACGTAGGCTAGACTAATTAATGCTTAGTGCCCACAGGGAGAGAAGCTCTGGGGGATAAGAAGGCATCTTTGGACATACCAACCCCAGCCCAGCTCCCAGCTAAATGAAGGTACATTAGTAACCCTAACTGACATCATGTGAAGCAGAATGAACAAGCTGAGCCATGCTGAATTCTTGACTCATAAGTTAATGAGAAATAACAAATTGTTGTTTGAAGCCATTGCATTTTAAGGTGATTTGTTTCACAACAGATAATGGCTACTTGCCAGAAAACATAAAGGATCTTTCTAACATGCAAATCTAATATATTGTCTTTGATGCATCTCACACCCATGGTATAGTGGAAAAGACAGACATGAACACATATAAGTTAAATATAATTCAATAAATATGATAATAAAAGCATACACAACAATGCTGTGAGGGTCACCCAAGCCAGCTCTAGGGGAGGAAAAAGGGATCAGTCACATACAGTTAGTTTTTCATAATTTTGTATTTGATTAACTCTCCTGTTTCTTTTGGACAAGTGACTACGTCTCATCATTTTTGAATGTCCATGGCCTAGTATGATTTTGGGTATATAGTTGGCATGTGATTGGTGAATGAACTTAATGTGGTCTATTTTAGAAAAGTATGTCAACCACATTGTCCCTAATCTCAATTTACTAAAGGTATATAATTGATACAGCATTAAAATAGATTTTCCATGACTCAACATTCTGGCACCCATAACTGAATGGTGACATGGTGTGATTTCAAGTGCCTTCTGAAATAAAACCTCTAGCATTCTTTCTCATCATCTGGCTGGAGTCTCAAATTGCAATGTAAGTATGCTATTCCTTTAGCTAAGGGCTTTGAGGCTAGCCAAAATATATCTCTCCATTTCCAGGGGAACAGTATCTCTTTAAGCTGTGATGAGTTATTTCGCTGGAGTGTGGATGGGCTTTATATCTTTCCAGGGAGCTTGTTTAAGTGGAAAAAAGAGGCAGAGGAAATCTAAGGCTGTGAAAGGAGCTGTTAAAGATGGTCATTTGCTAACTACAGTTTAGCTAAGGGATTGGCCCTGGTTGTCTTTTTTAA
The DNA here is from genome assembly GCF_018350215.1 of Panthera leo. Taxonomy (NCBI): domain Eukaryota; kingdom Metazoa; phylum Chordata; class Mammalia; order Carnivora; family Felidae; genus Panthera; species Panthera leo. The sequence goes on from NC_056686.1 coordinate 166,393,341, forward strand.
AATGAAAGAAAAGTAGAGGTGCCTGGGTGGTTCAGTTGGTTGAGCATCCTACTTCCATTCAGGTCATGGTCTCACAGTTTGTGGGTTCAAGCCCCATGTTTGGCTCTGTGTTGACAGCTTGGAGCCTGGAGCCTGCTTTAGATTCTGTGTCTCTCTCTCTCTCTCTCTCTCTCTCTCTCTCCCTCCCTCCCTCCCCACTCACACTTTGTCTCTCTCTCTCTCTCTCTCAAGAAGAAATAAACAGTAAAAAATTTAAAAAAAGAAAGAGAAAAATAGATAGAAAGACAGTGTATATTGTTATACTTCATATGTGCCCACACATTTGCCCAACAAAGGACAGAATATTCACTTCCCTTAGAGTTTAAAGTTTGTTATTTTGTTAAAGAGTACCCTGTATACTTTTTCCATAAGAACCTACAGTAGTTCTTGGTATGTTGGGCTTTTTAAAACATTATTGTAAACTAATTAATTTTTAGAAATTGTGGTAAAATATATAACAAAATTTACCATTGTCATCGTTTTTAAGTGTACAGTTCAGTGGCATTAAGTACATTCACATTATTGTGCAACTATCAACATATTCCATCTTCAGAACTTTTTTCATCTTGCAAAATTGTGTACCAATATAGGACCCAAATTGTCTACCCATGTGTAGAATGTACCCATTCTACAAAAATTCCCCATGTGCCCTCTACCCAGCCCCTCTAGAGCACCATTCTACTTTCTGTCTCTATGAATTTGACTACTCTAAGTACCTCACACAAATGGAATCATGCAGTATTTGTCCTTTTGTGATTGGCTTAGCATCAGGTCTTTCAGTTATAGCATGTGTTAGAACTTCCTTCAGTTTTAAGGCTCAATAATATTTCATTGTGTGTATATACCATATTTTGCTTATTCATTCATTTATTGATGGACACTTGAGTTGTTTCCACCTTTGGGTGTTGTGAATAATGCTGCTATGAACACTGGTGTACAAATATCTGTTGAAGTCCTTGCTTTCAATTCTTTGGGTACATACCCAGAAGTGTAATTCCTGGATCATATGGTAGTTCTACTTTTAATTTTTGGAAGAACAGCCAAACTATTTTCCATAGTGGTGTCACCATTTTACATTCCTACCAGTAATGCAATTCCAATTTTACCACATCCTTACTAACATTTGTTATTTTGAGAGTAGAATCTCTTAATAATCTTAAGAATATGAAGTGGTATCTCATCGTGGTTTTGATTTGCATTTCCCTGGCATGTTGGTTTTTATGATCTTCTTTTCAATGTTTGTTATTACCTCTTCTAAAGGAATCAGATATCTCAAGACATAGAAAGTTAATGAGCCTAGGAAGAAGGATAATCCGTCTATAGTAGAAAATCAAAATGGATGTTGGTGTCTGATGGTGAAAACTTGAGATGTATATATCTCAAGTCAAAAAAATACGTATGTATATATATTTTAGTAAATGTAAGAGAGAGGCTCCCAATTTCCATTTTCTGGCCCTACCAAGACTGGAGTCCTCTGTATGAAGAAGTATAGTGTGGGTAGCCTCCAGAGACTGCAAGAAGCCTATGGGTTTGCTTGCCTCAGGCCCTGGCAGGTTTAAGAATAGCAGGTTACCTGAGTTCTATTTACAGTTTCATTGGTTCGCATGACTGGGTAGAATTCGTTTCAGGGGTTTCTGTTAATTCTGCTAGGATCCTGAGGAGCAGTGGCAAAAATCACATAACTCTCTTATGTCCTGTGAACTCAGTTTAACTGTCAAGAGAATGACCTGAAAAACTGAGGATCACACCAAAGTTATAGAATCTTTTATTACAGGGCCTGAGGAGAGGAAATATTTATTATGTGCTAGGCATTAGGTTAGATACGTTTCACATATTGGCTTATAAGTTATATATTACTTTCTCTTATTAAAAAAAATAAAGGTTAGAAATTTGTTAAGGTCACATAACTAACTAATGCCAGAAACAGAACTAAAATCCATGTTCAATTCTAAACCATGCTACCTCTGGAAATATCTATTACACATTGGGCATAATTATGGTTATTTTTATTATACTCCTTTTAATGACTAAAAAGAGATCATCTTTGCAATTCATAGTTTAGATTACTTTGGAATCCTTGGAAGTATTGTGGAATTTTGAAATACTCTAAAAACAACCCAGTAGAGAAAGGATGCTGGTTCTGGTTTGATGCTTATTAAAAAATGAATAGCTGGGTGTTCTATGATTTACTTATAAATGCTTGAGCTTGTCCAAATCACAGGAGTAGACTTGGCATGACCTTGTTTATCAGAATTAGATTCCAGAAAATGTAAACCCCAGACAAATTAGGATTTTTCTCTTTCAAACTCTTTGTTCAGTGAGTTGAATATAATAAGGCAGGGCAAGCCAAGAAGTAATTATACCACTGTTTATGAGTTTCTGTTCTAATACCATTTTGTTTACTTCACTCACATGTTGACCAAAAAAACATTTAGAATATATTAAAAATATAAAACCTGCCCTATAATAACACTCAGTTGCTTGTCATATGATAACAATGCTCAGGGGCAATTTTATCTAAGGATTTCACAGTGCTTTATATGCTCATTAACTCACAACCCATCTGTTTTGCTCCATTTTATAGCAGAGACATGGAGGTACCACGGAAATCACAAAATATGTTGGTGCAGTAGCTTAAGAGAGAATTTTTTAGATTCTGAGCATTCAGCCTGTTCGTTCCTGACTTAATATGAATTTACTAGATATGGTGAGCAAGGAACATAATAGCTGTACTAAAAGCTTATTATGTATTAGCTCATTTATACCTTTAAGAATTCTATGAGGTAGAAATTATCATTATTAGATGGAACAACTGAAGACCAGAGAAGTTAAGTTACTTGCTGTTAATTTACAGTAAGTATTGGAGCCAGGATTCAAACTAGGCAGAGCCCATGTTTTTACTCATTGCCTCTCCACATAATGGAAGGTCTTGTATCTTTAAATATATTGAAGCTTAGTGGTTCTAGAGAAAGTAATCATTTTGCTCTGACATAAACTAAGCTGTGTATCAGTCAATTAATCAGAGTTCTCCAGAGAAACAGAACCAATAGGATGTGTGAACACAAATATAAATACATGAATACATAAATAGAGAGAGAGAGTGATTGATTTTAATGAATTGGCTTACATGATCGTGGAGGCTTTCAGTCTTTCGTAAGTCCAAAACTTCAGGGTAGGTGGGCAGGCTGGAGACCCAGGGGAGAGTTTCAGTCTGAGTCGAAAGGCAGTCTTTTGGCAGAATTTCTTCTTACTTAAGGGAAGTTAGTCTTTGTTCTAGTAAGGTCTTCAACTGATTGAGTGGGGCCCACCTACATTATGAAGAGTAATTTGCTTTACAAAATATCTACTGATATAAATATTGGTCTCCTATAAAAAACACATTCATGGAAACATCCAGAATAATGTTTGACTAAATATTTGGGTACCATGACTCAGCCAAGTTGACACATAAAATTAACCACTACACTCAGACAATATCAGGGGGAAGCTTTCCTGATGATCACTAAGCCCTGATCTGATCATCTAGTCGGAATGGGGCAAAAGTTCCAGTTTCTTTGTGTAAATTAGCACTTAGAGCCAGGCATTTATTTATTTACTTATTTATTTGTTTGTTTGTTTATTTAAAAGTTTATTTATTTTTGAGAGATGTGGTGATGAGGGACAGAGAGAGAGAGAGAGAGAGAGAGAGAGAGAGAATCCCAAGCAGGCTCCATGCTATCAGTGCAGAGCCCGACCTGAGGCTCGAACTCATGGACTGAGAGATCACGACCTGAGCCAAAAATCAAGAGTTCGATGCTCAATGACTGTGTCACCCTGGCACCCCAGAGCCTTGCCTTTATAACCTCATAAAGGTTATGGGCTCACGAATGGGCTACGTGAGGTCTGCTCCCAGGACTAACTGTGCTGTTAACTTTACTTTTCTTGTTGGGGACCTGACCCTGCAGTCAGGGTCGATCTTCCCTCTGCTAGTCATTTGCTGTAGCTCTGGGTTATTAATGACTTTTACTGTGGATGATCTCAGTTGTTTGAATCACTCTCCTCCATTTGACCTTCCCTCTGAAACTCGCCAGATTTTGGTTTCCTATCCTCTGTGGTTGGTTCTCTCTACTTATCAAGGTGATTAATCCAAAAAACCCTAGAAATTCTAAACATAATTCCTAACTTCCATAGGAACAAAGGAAGCAAAGCTAAATGGTTAACTCTTAAATTTAGGTCTTCTATTTTAAGCTGGGCACTTATTGGTTATTCAGCAAACTGATGAATGTGTTTATAACTTTGGCTAACTCCTTTGACTTCTCTGTTTCCTCATCTATAAAATTGTGATAACATTACCTGATTTTTCAGGTGTATTGGTAGGTACACATTAGAACATTATTTTATTTTATTTATTTATTTATTTTTTTAAAATTTTAATGCTTATTTATTTTTGAGACAGAGAGAGACAGAGATGAGAGTGGGGGAGGGTCAGAGAGAGAGGAAGACACAGAATCTGAAACAGGCTCCAGGCTCTGAGCTGTCAGCACAGAGCCCGACGCGGGGCTCGAACTCACGGACCATGAGATCATGACCTGAGCCGAAGCCAGACGCCCAACCGACTGAGCCACCCAGGTGCCCCTAGAACATTATTTTAAAATGCCTTGAAAAGTAAACTTATAATGCGTGTGTGACATCTATACTTTCTAGAAGCAGTTCCTTCTCTCTGGCTCCAAAACAGTACCTTATACCATGGTCACCAGAACAGTCACAGGGATATTTCAGACCACATAGAAGAAGGAAATTCTGACACTAGCAGGAGGGTGAGGGGGTCAGAGGGAACTATTTACAGCAGAGGGTGTGCTCTTGGCCCTCCTTAGATGATATGTTATAGGTGCTCATATTTCGCCATTATGGAGGACTGGCTCTGTTCCATGTACATGTGGACCTATTGCCTGGATTCTATTAGCAACGAAATAAACTAGTTAAGAAATTATGGACATTTGATTGGTACAGATGGGACAAAAGAACACTTACAAATGACATTGAAAGAGTATCAACTTCAAACAATATTTCTCAGCTCATAGCTAAAGGATGCATTTAAATTGGCCATCACAAACTCAAACTTACTAACCATATTAAATGGCTCCATAAGAGATAAAATAGAAGCAAAAAAATGTATAGGAAAATCGCAAGGGAGAAAAGTCAAATGAAAAATTAAAAGAAGGTTCTGACTCAGATATGGATTAAATTAAAAAATAAATACAATATTTATATTACTAAGTAGTCAATGCTATACAAAATATGGTTCTAAGCTCATTACATGTGACAACTTATTAAATTCTCATAACAACCACATGAAGATGAGGAAACTGAGGCACAGAGAGATTAATGCTTTGCCCCATGTCATGCAGTTACCAAGAGGTAGAGCCAGAAGTTGAACCCATCCTGGAAGTCTGATTCCAGAGCCTATGCTCTTAACCAGTAACTAGATTAAGGAGAGAAAGTGCTTTGTGAATATCAAAGATCCATACAAAAATCAAGGTATAATGGTCATGATTATGACCAGAAGTTACATTAGGGATAATCTATCAGAACTCTTCATCTTGCATCTAAGGGAACAGGCCTGGTTAACTGACCTGCTGAAGGTCACAGGTGAGCTCATTTGCTGTGTTTTAGGCATATTGTCAGCACCCCTGCACGAGCGTATCCCACTATATTGAGAGCACACATTCTAGTCACAGTTGTGTTGCGATTCTGTTTCTTGCCAGTGCCCTCATAAAATTGTTCGGTGCATTGAAAGAAAAATGGTGGTAAACCAGAGAAAGGCGTAAGATAAATAAACAGGAGCAAAAAGATAACAATCTCTCCATTACTGAGCCTGCTTCTTAGAGTAGATTTAGTCCTAAGATCACCTAATCTGTGTAGCTCCCTGACACTGGGCTTGGATGAACACCGACACACTGAGAGACTGCCTCCCACCCCCACCTCGCTCACCTCCTTTCTAAGAGTTGTGTTTGGAGAGGTCTACTTCCAAGACTGCCTTCAGTATTTATTTTAGCCATCATGATAATGTTAAATGGAGAGATGTTAAAAAAATTAGTTCAATAAACTGATGTTTTGAAAGCCTCCCTTCTTTACCCCAGAAATACCTCCATATTTTAGATTAACTCCAGTACCAAATCCCAAATAATGATTTAAAGGATGTAAGGAGTAGGTATACCTTGAATGTCCCTGGGTCTCTCCAGCCTGTGGGAAGAAATGAGGTCACCTGAAGTATTTACGTCCACTTTTTACTGACGTGGAGCTGGTGCTCTTGCTCAGTCAATTCCCTAGCTCCCAAGGCCTTAGTGGGTCTCCTGTGAGTTCCACACATGTGGCACTTCTGTGACATCTGTGCTCTGCTGGGCACAGGTGTCCAGTGCTGGTGGCTGTCCTTCAAGTGGCTGGGGTGGAGGGGGTGAGACTACCTTTTACTCAGAATGAAATCCAGGTACAGGATGCCAAAGCATTGCCATTTGGTATCCAGTGAGTTACAGGACTGAGTATGGTCGCCTCCTCTCTGCCAGGACCAGGCCTATATCCAGGGCACTGGGTAGGGGTTGTCATGCTGTTCTCACTCAACTCTAAGAAGTAGAAACTCTAAAAGACAGTGCCTCCCTGAGTCCATGGAGCCATAGGCGGGGATACATAGGCTTTTTAGGAGTCTGAGAATGTCCTTGGGATTGTATAAGAAATTGAGTGTTGGGGCGCCTGGGTGGCTCAGTCGGTTAAGCATCCGACTTCGGCTCAGGTCACGATCTCACTGTCTGTGAGTTCGAGCCCCACGTTGGGCTCTGTGCTGACTGCTCAGAGCCTGGAGCCTGTTTCAGATTCTGTGTCTCCCTCTCTCTCTGACCCTCCCCCGTTCATGCTCTGTCTCTCTCTGTCTCAAAAATAAATTTAAAAAAAGTTAAAAAAAATTAAAAAAAAAAAAAAAGAAATTGAGTGTTGTAGGTGCATATGTAAACTTTTCCATGGGGAGCGTCCAATACTTTCAGCAGACCCTCAAAGGGGTCCACGAAGTGTCTCTGCACTGCCCTGCCTCCACCGAGGGGTTATTGTCAGGCTAAGCTCCTCACCCCATAGCTCTGTTCTTCCCCCACCAGGGGCTCTTTAGCAACCCTTCTCCCCCTCCCCCCAACTTGGGGCAGGGAGAGAAGGCTGTTTGCTCTGCAAATAGGCATTTCTTACCACCCTCCTCACCCCAGCTCCAGATATACTCAAATATGCCTGAACCCAGTAGAAGACTGTGGCTCCAAAAGACATCCTTGCTACATGAGTTTAATTAAATTTAGAAAAGGTAAGTTTGCACATTTTATTGCCAGTCCTTCGGCATTTGTAGCAGAGGTTGTGTTACCATTTTAAAACAGCCTTGGGGGAAAAAAATCCTTTCTTAGAGAGAGTGACAACTTATTCTGGGGAAATAGGAGTGGTAATGGAGAGTGTTGATTTAATTAATTTTACTGCCTATCTGCATCGCCTGAGAACAGGTAAAATAACCAAATAAATTGGTAACATTTCATCTTCATGATCCCCGCAATCAAGTCAGGAGGAATTTACTAAATTGTGGAAACCACTGTGTAAGGCACAGTTCAAAGAATACTAATGAGATTTAGAGTTCCCAGGATTCAGAGGCACACCTACCATGGGCCCTCTGAAAGCAATCCAGTGGAATTGTGGTCACTGGTAAAGCAAGGGAATGGTCCTCGACTGGCGGGGGGCGAGGGGGGGCACCCATAATAGGGAGGTGGTGAGAGGGGGTGAGGGGACAGTAGGAAATTTAGGAGGAGGCATTATCTCCATAGGAGCTGCAATACTTCTTTATTTTACATCGATTCATACTTAATTCCATCCTTTTCCTATTTTTTTTTTCCTCCAATGTGGTTCACCTAATTAACAAATGGCCTGTATGTCTTTTCCTAGAACATCCCATTTCCTTCAAAGTATCTTTGGGGACCACAGGAAACTGCTCCCCACCTGCTTGTGGGGGCTGTAAGACCACAGGCTGTCTTCTTCCTTGGGCGACTATTGTAATGGTTCTCATCTGCTCCCCTGAGAAGGAAATGAAAAGCATCGCATTCAACAGGTGTTGGATGGAGGCTCCCGCAGCTCTTGTGAGTAGAGCCAAGGACACTTGCTGTTTCTCCAGACCATCCCATTTACCTAAACTAAAGCAGTGTCCCCACTTGTCCACAATGACTTCTGATCTTCCTAAATGCCAGATTCCTCCTGCCCCTAAGAATTCTGACTCATTCTAAAAAAATAAACTGTCGAGTTCCAGCATTGCCTGAGAGCTTAGCTCCACTACCTGTATTTGCTTGTAACCAGCACTGTTTCACCTACTTTTCTAGACTGAGAGTGGGCGCGAGGCCATGGGAATGAGACACAGGGTGGAAAGGCCTGCAGGTGATTGCGGAGCTCAGTCCCCACAAAGCTCCACAGCTGCAGCTCCGTCTGCCCTGCGACACGGAGGGTCTTAGCTTTCAGCTGAATGCAAACACGTGCAGGAGGCCTTCCAATACCTGTTGTTCTGTCTTCAGTGGCTAATTTGGGCAGAGCTCCGTATAGGAAGAGCTAAGACTTGGAGCCCTTGGTGACATTGATTGTTTTCCTGCCTGCAATGCATGCTTTTCACTTTTGCTTTAGTGAGTGTTGTAGCAGATGCAGAAAAGGAGTCACCCTACTTTTCTCTGAGATATTTGTGGTTGGAGGACGAGGTAATTAGTCATCAGTGGCACCCCTAAATGAGAAGGCCCTTTGCCGAAGGATTTGTATGTGGCAAACAAAATGGGGCCAAATTCAAAGGAAGCAAAGAAAAAGTAGGGCAAGCACCCCCTCCTTCTCTGTCTCATAAATTACGATCTCTCTCTGTTGTATAAAACATGCCTCCCACCCTGCTGTCGTCTCCAGAGCAAGCAAGTGTGTGTGGCTCTGTGTGAGGATCCTCCCGTGGCTCACTTTGTAGGATCTGATTATAATGCCGTGAGGTCTCAGAGCAGAAATCGCCCAACATTATCACATGGAGTCTGGCAAAATTCACTCTGTGCAGTTAAAGATCATTTATAACCTGCTTGAGAGTGTTCAATATATGTCATGGTTCAGAAACATCCATGACTTCTTAAAATTAGTATTGCTAGCCATCATTTGTTATTATTTATTAAGTATGTTCATTTTCACCCGCCTTCATCATCACCCAAGGCACCCAAATATGGTTTTTTGATCTGAAAACCATCCTGACCTGTATTTAATACATGACAATTTCCTATGGTGATTTTTGGGTCAACACACGGTTATTTGTGTAGATTGTGGGCATTTGTATAATTAAAATTTTTTTGCTCTAGAATCAATGGTCTAATAATTACTCTGTGCCGCTTCAGGGATTTCTTATTTAGATAAGTAATTTTAGGATATTTACTTCCAGAGTTTATACTTTTCAATCAGAAGTTTAGTAATAAATTGATAACATTTTCTCCTCAGATGTCCATGAACATAGTGCCAGCTGACTGTTCCAGTGGTTTATAGTTCCACACGTTGGTGGATTAGACGGCGGTCTGAGGAAAAACAGGATATCATTTAACTAAGATACCCTCCCCTCCCCCACCGCTCATATACCTCAGAAGCTGGTTTGTTTGTCTTGTTCCTCGGGCTTGGAAGATGTCTTTTTGCTCTCAAATAATAGTGATCAGTGGCACCCAACTCCTCTTGCCTTCATGTTTGTGGCCCCTCTCCCGCTCTGAATGATCAGTGGATTTGAAGCCTGGCTCTCATTAAGATCACCTGGATAGTTTATTTGTTTTCCTGTCAATGCCCGGGACTCACCACCTGAGATCCTGATTCAGTTGATGTGGTGCTGAGACCATGGCTCTGATAGTTTTTGAAACATCTTCAGGTGATCCTTGGTCAGGATGAAGTCCTCTGGAGTGAACTCACCTCAGTATTATCAGAAATAAAATAAATAAATCAATTCCAGTTAAAACAAACTGTCAGACACATGTAAAAATTAACTAGTACCTGAGACTTTGCTCTCTTTAAAGGTCTTAATAATATCTTTCAGGGCCAAATGGGAGTCTCATTCGTTCTAGTATTTTCAACACAGTGTCTGGTACATCATGGTCTGTAGAATAAATGAAGAAGATGATTATTGGGACGCCTGGGTGGCTCAGTTGGTTAAGCGTCTGACTCTTGATTTCCACTCAGGTCATCAATCTCACCGTTTGTGAGATTGAGCCCTGCATAGGGCTCTGTGCTGATAGCACGGAGCCTGCTTGGGATTCTTTCTCTCTTTCTCTGCCCCTCCCCTGCTCACTTGCTCTCTTTCTCAAAATGAATAAATAAACTTAAAAATATGATTATGTATTTGTATGGTTCAATAATGATTGAGAATACATGTTCAGAAGCCATTTCTATGACATTCTCAACTTAAAAACAGTACGGAACACCTGAAAGAAAGGGGTAAGAATGCCGCCGCTGAGCAGCTAAAACAGATGTCAAGAAGCCTAAGAATGGGTCTAGCATATTTTATTCCTGGGAGCATCTTTCGGGCTGCTCTGGGAGCTCTGTTCCTATTTTACACAGAGTTCTAACACTCTTGCGTCTCTGGTTCTCCATTCACAGAGACTTAGAGGGTGAGAGATGATGGCTTTGCAATTTGACACTAAGGAAAATGACACATCAAAAAAGTAAACAGTGGAACTCAGAGTATATTATCACCTGGGATATGTAGGATGAGGGCAAAGAGTTCTACGTGCCCAGCAGCTCTGGCTTTGTGCCCATCACTCATTCACGTCAGTCTTCACTAGTGCGTGTTACCGAGTGTGGTGCTGGGAGATCACAGAGGCGGGCTCTCTCAGTGAGTACTGACTGAGCCTCTGCCTGGGCTTGGGGTCCTGCGGTTCCTGTCCTTGAGCTGCTGAGAGTGCCCTGGCATTGTGCTGCTGCTGTGGAGCTTCTGTGTGGTGGTTTTTGCTGCCTAAACCATTTCATGGTTTTAAATTACTGAGACTCTAGTTCAGGTCATTTTTGGGGCCTCATAACAGTCTCTGCTCCACACAACCTTCTCCCATCTGTCCCTTTTATTTCCACCAAAAAGATCTCCCTAAATGCAAATCTGGTCCTGTTACTCCCAATTAAAATCCTCAAATGGCCCTTCCCACAAGCCACGGGATTTCGTCTAGACGTCTACTGGAGGTTCTTCATGACTGATCCACATCTACCTCCCAGCCAATGTTTACCCCTCCCATCTCTCATTTTTAGCCCAATGAAATGCTCACGGTTCCCTCCAGACACCGTATTTCATACTTCTGTGCTTTTCCTCATGCCATTCCTTCGTTTAGGAATGTTTCTTCTTCTTGCCATTTCAGCTCTCCTGTCCTCCAGAAGTTTTCCCCAGCCTCTCCTCCCTCTGCTCATGGGCAACCCCCACCACTTGGGCTAGTTGTCTTTCCTTTGCTTGTATTATGTATTGAAATACTGTTCATATGTGTTGTCTTCACTGGCCCCCTCCCCCTACTTCTTAGCCGGAAGGCAGAGACCATTCTTATCCACTTACTGTCTTTCCAGAGTCTGACATCGACAATAAGTTGCTGTTAAACGGGACTAAACTGAAAGCTCCCTCCTATTATATTACTCAGATGTCATGTCTCAGCAGGAATCTCTATAAGTGGTTCACAAGCTCTGTGTTTCTACAAATGGTTCGCAGGGTTTGGGCATGAAATCTGTGGCACTGACAGTGGAACGGGGAAGTTGGCAGGAGTCTGTCTGGGATACGTTTGTTACTTGATCTCTGTGGGTCTCGGTTCCTCATCTGTTTCTCAGGTACGTGCAGTGTCTGTCATGCCAATCATACGATGGCTAAAAATGTTTTGAGCATTTACTATCATTCTTTTTACTTGATCCTCATGGTAAATTTTGGTATATGCCCGACAAGTAGTATCACTCCTATTTTAGAGATGAGGATACTGTGTCTCAAACTTGGTTAAAGAAACATGCCCAGTAAGAGTAGGCTCTGGAGACTGGTATTTAGGAATTCTGATTCTTGGTCTGTTGCTCTTTCCATAGCTATATGGCATCTTCTACATATGTGTCACAAATGATGGTTTTAGTGATGAACTTGAATCATCAAGAAAAGATTATAGCCAGTATATCATGCTTAAGAAGGCAGGACATGGGGCACCTGGGTGGCTCAGTCGGTTAAGCGGCCGACTTTGGCTCAGGTCATGATCTTGCGGTCCGTGAGTTCGAGCCCCGCGTCGGGCTCTGTGCTGACAGCTCAGAGCCTGGAGCCTGTTTCAGATTGTGTCTCCCTCTCTCTGACCCTCCCCTGTTCATGCTCTGTCTCTCCCTGTCTCAAAAATAAATATAACGTTAAAAAAATTTAAAAAATAAAAAATAAAAACAGAAGGCAGGACAATTGGTAATAACTTCTAGAAGTTATTCAGACATTTGGTTCTAAAGGGACTATGATTCATGTATGTGAAAAATAAACTTATGTTGACACCTGATATTCTGATTTATAAATCAAGTATTATAGTAGCCAAATTTTAGTATCATAGTGGGCTTATTGGAAAGAATCATGAGATAGATTCCTTGAAATGTATTCTGGTGTATTCTCCTATGTTTGTATACAGTCATGCTTGCCTAGTCCATAATAATAATGGATACATTTTAGAGATCTCCCTCTGAGAGCCTCCTCAGTAACCTTACTTTTCTAGAATTGCTTCTGAAGAAGTAGCCTAAGTCTTTCATAAACACCCAGAACCTATTTTCTCTTATTTCTCTTCTTCGATTAGAGGTCATCCGATTCCTCTATTTGTCTTGAATCATTAGAATCACATGCTACAAACTATTTTTATTTGGTTTTGTTTTTGTTTGTTTTGCTTTTAAGTAAGGCTTATATGTAAGATTTTGTTTGCAAGGAGGGAAAATATGCGGATTCATTTCTAAGGCATTTGAAAATCTTTATTATTTGCCTAAAAGTATTGGGTTGTTTGGAGATGGAGTTCCTTGGAGTTTTAGCCTGAAGTTGCTCCACTCAATATAGTCTTTGGAACTGCTTATTGCTTTAATGTGGACTTGATACACAGCACTACCTAAACCCAGGAGTCCATTAGCATCCTGAGGCCAATAAAGCTTTCTTCGATTTTATGAGCCAGACTGCTGTCTTCTCCGTGTTACACTGGGAGGGGAATACGGGGGGAGAGGCGGGCCTGTTAGGATGCAGATTTCTGGGCATCACTCCTGCCCCCTTGCATAATAGTCTTAGGTGATGGGCCCAGTAATACACTTTTTTTTTTTTTTTTTTTTAGATAGAGAGCACACACACATGGACGCATGAGCAGGGGAGCGGCAGAGAGAGAGAGACAGAGAGAGAGACTGAGAATCCTAAGCAGGCTCTACACCCACCACGGAGTCCCACGTAGGCTTGATACCACGACCCTGGGATCATGACCTGGGTCGAAATCAAGTGTCGGATGCTCAACGCACAACGGACTGAGCCACCAAGGGCCCCATAGTAATATACGTTTTAACAAACTCTGCAGGTGACTCTCCCACACACTGCCCTTTCAGAATCTGTAGTCCAGGTTGTACTTTGTACCTCGGTGAAGGCTCAGCAGTTAGTTCAAGTTTCTTTGCCTGTAGACAAAGCCAAGTAACCCCTGTAGTAAGAAGCTTTGCTTTCTGGTTTGAGACCAGTGGCACTTTTCCACTCTCGCTTGGTGTCCTGCTTCCAAAGTAATTTCGGTGCTTAACTGTTCAGTATATTGATTTTAAAATGGTCTCAGCCACGTTGCAAAGTGTACGTGTGGGAGTTAGAGCTAGGCTTTTGTTTTAAAAAAAGATGTGAACTTCCGGCTATCTGTAGTGATACCGCATCTCAGGAGAGCCTCCTGTTACCAGGAGCTACAAGGAGGAGCCTACTGATCTTTATCTTTGAGAGCCAGAAATCAAAGTGCAGAGTGATCCATCACTAGAGGGTTTTCCTATTTCTCCTGCAAGCTTCAACATTAACATAGTCTCACGTGCCCCCTGTTTATATTTATTGGAAAGTGAAACAGTTATTGGCATTCAAATAATGAATTCTCTTAGGGCAGGGTCTGGATAGTATTCTGACTCCTTGTCAGGAAAGGGAGCCTGTGTTTTGCGCTGTCCTTTTATCATTTGAAGCTTTGGGGCCTTGTCTAGGTTAACTGCTGTCAGGGGCTCTTCAAGGAAATTTTCCAAAGTACTTATATAATCTGTGCTTTTTCATGTGCAATTCTTCCCCACTGCCTACACTGCAGAGAAGAAAACATCAGATAAATATACCGGGGACGGCGGTCCCCTGAGAGAGGGGAAAACGCTACCTCTTCTTTCAGTTGGTGGCCTATCCACCAAACTCTATACTATAGCGAAAATGCAATTCCAGTCAGCAGTGAGACACAGATGCATTTTGATCTTATAATAATGTCATTCCTTGAATAAACAGGAACAGTCTTTCACAGTCAAAAAACAACTGCAGCTATACGAATCTATGCACTGGTTATACAATTCCCAAAGAATTGGTGCTTAGTAATAAAAGGCACAGAGGGGTGCCTGGGTGGCTCAGTCGGTTGGGGGTCCGACTTCGGCTCAGGTCATGATCTCACGGTCTGTGAGTTTGAGCCCCTCGTCGGGCTCTGTGCTGACAGCTCAGAGCCTGGAACTTGTTTCCGATTCTGTGTCTCCCTCTTTCTCTGACCCTCCCCAGCTCACGCTCTGTCTCCCTCTGTCTCAAAAATAAACGTTAAAAAAAATTTAAAAAAGCAAAAGATGAAGGAGATAATGTTGTACAGAATAAATTTAAAAAAAAAAATAAAAAAATAAAAGGCACAGAATTAGTTGAGTAACAGAAGAGCCCAGAACATGGGAGACGGAGAAGAATCCTTGTGAGAGGCATTGAGAATCATAAACCTTTATTTTTAATGTTTATTTATTTATTGTGTGTGTGTGTGTGTGTGTGAGAGAGAGAGAGAGAGAAAGAGAGAGAGAGAATCTCAAGCAGACTCTGCATGGTCAGCATGGAGCCCAACTGTGAACTGTGAGATCATGATCTGAGCTGAAACTAAGAGTTGGATGCTTAACCAACTGAGCCACCCAGGTGCCCCAACTTACTATTATTTTTAGTGTTTGTTTGTTTGTTTGTTTATTTATGAGAGGCTGAGCAAGTAGGGGAGGGGCAGAGAGAGAGGGAAACAAAGAACCTCAAGCAGGCTCTGTGCTGTCAGCACAGAGGCACACACGGGGCTCAAACTCAGGAACCATGAGATCATGACCTGAGCCGAAATCAAGAGGTGGACACTTAACTGACTGAGTCACCAAGACCCCCTGCGAATCATAAACCTTAAGATTATATTTACATTATTTAAGCAGTTGGGTGTTTCCTTTTTCAAAGACCTAACTGCAGTTTTCAACATGTCAGGAAAATAGTTTTTCTCAATGCAGGAAAAAAATTATGAAATAAACTAAAGCTCTTTTCTTGCTTTTTGTTGTTCAATTAACTATTCTTATTTGATATTTATTGCCCATTTATTTTCCAGTTATAATTTCTTGTAGTCTTCACAAATTGTCTCTGTGTCATAGTGTAGTGGAGATCAGTTGTTTTGGTTATGATTGTATTTACATGATTCTGAAACAGCGACATGTGTTCATTACATAAATTCAAACTATACCAGAAGTTAAAAATAAAATGTAGAGCCATATGAAAATCTACAACTTAGCAGTAACTTCTTCTCTCAGTCTGGATAATCACTCTTATCAGATATGTCTCCATGTATGTATACCAACATACACGTATAGTTTTAAAATTTAATACGAATGTGATCATACGCAACATGTTGTTTTGTAACCTTTTATTTCTCCCTCTTGGACACATATCACGGACATCTTTTCATGTCAGTAATTACAGAATTATGTCATCATTTAAAATGGTTGTGCTATTTCCAACTGCATATGGGTTCCGTGATGTATTTACTCATTCTCTATGGATGAATTTTTTTTCACTATTTTGAAACATACTTGTGCATAAATCTTTTTAAATGTACAGGTTAGTATCTTACGATAAAGTCTTGAACATAGGATTCCTGGGTCAAATGTCATGGGTAATTGATGATGATACACATGACCAACCATCCTTCTGGAAAAGCTGAAGCAATTTTCATTACTACTAGCAGTGCATGAATGTGCCCATTTC
Organism: Panthera leo; assembly: GCF_018350215.1. Taxonomy (NCBI): domain Eukaryota; kingdom Metazoa; phylum Chordata; class Mammalia; order Carnivora; family Felidae; genus Panthera; species Panthera leo. The sequence goes on from NC_056686.1 coordinate 166,409,602, forward strand.
CCTAATCTCACAGATACAAGGTTTAGAAAATTTATATATTTTTTGTCAATATGCTAGATCAAAAATACGTTGATTTCATTTGTATTAGGTGATAACAAATGCCTTTTCATGTTTATTAAGAATTTGTACATATTTTGTTTTTGTTTTTGTTTTTTTCTGAATTGCCTTTTTGCCTGTTTTTCTATTGGATTATTTTTCTTTTCTGGAAGCATTCCCCCATCCCATTTTGTGAGTTCTCTGTATGATGAGGATATGAAACTCTATATTTCATATGGATTGTAAATATTTTTCTTAGTTTTTCTTTTATGTTTAATTCCCTTTATAGTGTTTTTTTTTTAGTTTTTTGCATCAGAAAGAAGTTTTTAAAAATTTTTTATAATGGTAGTTGTAATTTTTTTATAACTTGAAACTCTATTTTTATTATATAGAATATAAGACTTAGAAAGTTCAAACATTATGTAAATACTTTGCATTTACTTTGGTTCTGTTATCTCAGTATTGCTTTATACCCTTGTGAATAGGAACATAAAACTAATGAATTTACTATTTCTTCTCCATTACAGATGTGTTTTTCTCTGAGTCTAGATTAATGCTAAAGACTCAAAATTAACTAATTTGAGAGAATGTTACTTAAAATTTAAAAATTAAAAATGTGAAAAAAAATGATCTCATTTATCCATATATGAAAATCAATAGAGCAAGTTATGATTTGCAGTGACATTTTACGTGTTTAGTTTGACTTGTGTCTCAGAACCACCTTGTGATTTGGGTACCATTGTATCTTCTTATATGTGAAAAACTGAGGCTCTGGGGAAATAACACAATATCATTTTCTTTTCTTTCTTAAAAAATTTTTTTAATGTTTATTTTTGAGAGAGAGAGACAGAGCACAAGCAGGGGAGGGGCAGAGAAAGAGGGAGACACAGAATCTGAAGCAGGCTCCAGGCTCTGAGCTGACAGCATAGAGCCCCACGCGGGGCTCGAACTCATGAACTGCGAGATCATGACCTGAGCCAAAATTGGACACTCAACCGACTGAGGCACCCAGGCGCCCCATAAAATCATTTTATGACATAAAATCACAGAACTAAGAAATAGATGACCTGACAGGATTTGAATTCAGGTCTTTTGAATGCAAATTGCGTATTGTTCTTGTTTAATTCTCCTCCATCCTAATTTTAATTTTTCACTATAATAAATATGAAAAGGAGGTGCTGAATGTCTAGCTTGAGTGATCCTCTATAGATAAGTACATATGACATGAAGATACGGTCACCGTATCTACAGAAGGGATCTGACAACCAAAGGTGTGATGCAGTATGAGTAGTTAGTAGAAGAATACATTGTATAGTAATTCTGGTTTTGGAAATTTTAGCCAAAGAAACCATTGTGATTCGGGTACCGTTATGTCTGCTTATGTGCCACACTGCATAGCTGCTGAGAGCCTACACCACATCGCTGATGAATTCCCCCATGGAGCTAATTACTTGGAGAGAGGAAGGAGGCAAAGATGAGCATCCCCCATGGAATTTGCTCTTGCACTACACAGCCCCACCTCAGTCGACCAAAGTATCAAAACTGAGCTTTTCCCAAAGAGGCCATGTCATCTCTGACATTAATTGAGGGGCATCATATTAACAAAATCAGGATCTGGTGGAAGGAATGCTCTGAAAAGATGCCAGATTCCACATAGCAGACTACAGAGGAGAAACATAATCCTTCTGCCTGTTACCCAAGGATGCTTGTGCTTGTCAAGGATGTACGTCTCGATGCTGACTTAATCTTTGTCAAAGAGTTCCTGGTCATCTCTGCCTTCCTGCCATATCCTTCTCTCTGATGACACCCCAGGAAGTGGGTACCCGTTTCTCAAAACATCCCCCAAACTCAACCTCCTCAGTGAGTTGCTTCAGATTCCTGAAGGGAATGTTAGCACAACAGGATTTCCACCTGATCATCTATCAGCTCTTTCTCCTTTTTTTTCCCACCGGGAATTCCCACGGTTCCCTTTCCCAGCTATATCAACTGCGGGGTAGTTCTCCTTAAAGCACTTTCCGAGAGAAAAATTCATAACCATTTCTGATCTGGAATATAAGAATTCTCTTAGGGCAGAGAAGGAGCAAACAAGGGGTGGTATGTTTGGTGCATAATACAAATGAACACTTTGTTTTTTGCTTTTATGATAATTTAGGGCTGCTAAGCAGGGGTCGGTGTGGCTTTCGGAAAGGGGCATCTGTGGCTACCTTTTCCCGTGTCTGGGTCCTACCCAGTGTCCATATATCATTTTCTTTTATTTACTGCAGGTTCCTTCCTCTGCCTATTTGTGAGTACATCTCACAATGGGCCTTTAAAAGCTTGTTATTTAGTTGTGAATACCCAAGAGGTGACTTCCTTCCTGAAGAATCATGGTGCTTGAGATGAAGAGGAGTACTCTTGAGACCAGGGTTGCCAGATTTAGCAAATAAAACTACAGGCTTAAATTTGAATTTCAGATAAACAACAGAGATTTTCTTTATTATAAGTACATCTCCAATACTGCATCCTTTATTTCTGAGACACACTTATACTATGTGCAATACCGTACTAAAATGACTAAAATATTCTATTAAAAATTATTCCTCATTGACCTGAAATTCAAATTTAACTAGGTGTCTTGTATTTTATCCGGAAATTCTATCTGAGATCAATTTTCATACTCTACAGAGACCAGAACTGGGCTAGGTCAGAGTAAGCAGCACATTTTTTAAGTTTCCCAATTAGTGGAGGGGTAGAGTGGTAGTCTTTCCCCACTAAAAATGGCGTAGGAAGGGCTATGAGTTCAAATGTGCACATCCCTCAGGACTGACCCACTCTGCCACCTCAGAATCAGGGTGGATACGATATATCTGTTTGATAGTGCTTTATACATCATTACTTGAAGCTACTCCTGGCTTCTTTGGGAGGCAGGCATTTTAATTAATCGCTCTTCTTTTGTACTTCCTCCCCGAGGTGATTTTTCAAAATCTTTAACTATAAATCTAATCAGCAAATTCCTTGGTCTATTTAAATATTGACATTTAAAATTTTTTGAGGACGGCAGTAAACATTAATGAGATAGAGGAAAATGAAATATAATTGCTGTTGGAGTCCATAAAAAAAATTCTCCTAAGTGTTAAACTGAAACACATTTTCTTCAGAGCATGATGTTTCTAAGCTATGTTTGAAGGTCCAACCATGGTTTAGTGTAACTAGTATAGAGTTCAAATGAGTCATATTAAAAAAAAAAAAAAGAAAAAAAAGAAACTCAAATTCTGAATGTCAAACTGGAATTCTAATAGACTCTAACACTAACTTAATTATAAGCCTAGAATATTAAGGCCAACAATCTTTAAACAATTGGATAAACTCTTTGATAAAGGAAGCCTATCGCCATATATCACAGCTGTACTGTCATCCACTGGCTTTAACTTCTTAGAAATGAGAATTGAGGTCCCGCTCCACCCCAATTCTTCTCATTTTAAAGAATGGCATGGTTTGGACTTAAGGTGGGGCGGGAAAGGGGCTCTGTCATAGCTTTGTTACCACTCCCCTCAAAATTCTGTGACAGAGTGGTAGATTAAAAATGGCCAGTCTTTGCTCTTTTTCACATTGAAAAGTGAATACTTTCCTTCTCCTTGAATCTGGATTGGCCTCCGTGACTTGCTCGATCCGTAGAATGCAGCATAAGTGACATGCTGGGAGTATTGAGACAATTTTGTACTTAAAAAAAAATTTTTTTTAATGTTTATTTTTGAGAGAGGGAGAGACAGAGCATGAGCAGGGGAGGGGCAGAGAGAGAGGGAGACACAGAATCCAAAGCAGGCTCCAGGCTCTGAGCTGTCAGCACAGAGCCCGACATGGGACTCGAACTTGTGAACCAAGAGATCATGACCTGAGCCAAAGTCATCCGCTTAACCAACTGAGCCACCCAGGTGTCCTGAGACAATTTTATAAGAAGCTTTTTGACTTTCACCCAGGCCTCTTGAAGTACTCTCTGTCTAGGAGTCCTGAGTTACTATGTAATTGCTTGAGACCACATAGCTGGAGAGGCCATGTGCAGGTCCTCTGGTAACTGTTCCAATAAGAGTTCATACTTCTAGCCATCTCCATCAAGGCACACATGTGAGTGAAGCCATCTTGGGCCTCCAGACCAGCCTCCCCCACCCACTGAGTATTACCAACAGACTTCATATTGATGCCTCCAGGAATAGAAGAACAGCCCAGCCAAGCCTGGCTGGAGTTCTTGACCCCTGAAATCATGATATAATAAGATGGTTGTTATTTTAAGCCACTAAGTTTTGGAGTAGTTCATTAAGCAGCAATAGATAGATAACCAGGACAAATAGTGACATATTGATCTTTACACTTAGAATGAGGTGGAAGGAAAAAAAAAGGGCTGATGGGAAAAGGGGTTGGAGTGGAATAGAAGGAGATCACAAATGCCTCGGACACAAATGAAAGATGGGTTAGGGATTTAGAAGACTTTACAGCAGGTTAAAAAAAATCAGAGTCACAAATTTTTATCAGGCTACTACTATGATTGGCCCGACTTCTTAGGGATTCAGAGGGAAAAGAGCAGTAAAGTCTTGCATCGTGCAGATGCTGTGAACAGTAATGAATAAACATGACAAATAAAAATGCTTCGAATAAGAGCTGAAAATGCTAAATACGTAAGGAGCAATCTTTGCACCTACTGAAAATCGTTCATCAGATGATTTCAAATTGGAGGTGTCTCAGGAGAAACGAACTTTGAAAACACAAACAGATTTTTATTTTTTGTACTTTTATTGAAAAGGTACATTTAAAAAAATACACAGACATTTTACCATTTACAGATTGCAGATATAGATGCTCTAAAAGAGTTCACTCTATTTTGTTGTTTTATGATGCCTCTTGCCCCTGATACCACAAACATTCCAGTCTTGTTGATATCAGTTTAGAAAGGGGGGGCATGGGAGCGAGACCTGCAACATATTCAGTGAACAGAAAGACAAATTGTTCAATTATAAATTTTTTTTTATCTTCTGTACATTATTGCATTAGGGAGCCACAAAATTATGTAGCATCGTTAACAAATGAAAACAGGTTAAAAATGAAGAAGATAATTACGTAGAAATACATGGATTCATTGTCTCCTTGCAGAATGCACAAGAAGTGCAAGAATGTGCAATTGAGGAAGCTCTTTTTCTGGTTGTATACATTTGCTTAGCAACTCAAACTCGTGAGGAAGCTACAAAATAAGTTAAACAAAAATAGCAAACAGTAATTATAGCTATGTTATATGGCTTTCTAGTTCTTTTCAATATCACCAAACGAAACGTGAAATAAAGAAAATACATTATCTTTTGTTCTCTTAGAGAGAATTCAAGCTACTTTGCTTCCTAACATTTACACAGCGACTAAAAAAATGTTGGATTCAGACAAGAGATACAGATCTAGTACTACACAGGATACAACAGTACTTGGGTCTAAAACAGTACACAATCCCTGTCAACAATAGTACACCATGAAGGAAAACGTTGTGATCCGTTGGTAAGATGGGATCCACAAGCAAGCACTTGTGTTCATTTATTTTTGTTCCACACTAGAATGTGCTCAGTTGGATTCCAGAGTTATTTACAGACGTGGGAGGAAGACCCTAGTTTTCAAGTCTGTCAGGAAAATATTCCTTATCGTTTCTAAGCCAGATCACACCCATGGGAAAATAGTCAGAGGATGGTATATAGATATAGATATATATTTTTTTCTGACCAATACATTTGCAAGAAACCAAATATCTCAGATACACAAATCGAGGTCGGCAGGGGGTGGGGGGGGGGGTGGAGAACAGGGGGACAAAGCCTGTGCTGCTCAGATCCCTAATTTCGGGAGCGGTCCCTAAAAGCACTCTGGAGCCTAGTGATTTCTTAGTCTTTGGAGTCGGGGCCGGGGTGGTGCGCCGCGGGGCGGGCGGGCGGCGGTCAGTAGGGCGCGAACAGGATGGAGGCGGGCGTGGCGCGGATGGGCCCGTGGCCCGGCCGCAGCAGGGCGGGAGGTATGGCCGGCGCCTGGAACAGCGACGCCGACGGCCGGGGCGGCAGCGACAGCGCCGACGACACCGCCGCCGCCGCCGCCAGGGGCGACGACAGGAAGGCCGGGGCCAAAGGCTTCATCATGTCTTTCTGGAATGCAAGTTTTGCCTAGCGGAGGAAGAAAACCAGGGACGGGGTGGGGATAGTGTGTTGGGTGAGCGAGACGGACGTTGAGAAGTCACATTATAAAAATCTTTACTCTCGGAAGTCAAGAAATTAGGTTCACAAAGCTGGTTGCAAGGGCTCTGGGCGTACCTTTACTTTGATCGGTTTCCATTTCAGCTCTTTTTTGGGGGCCTTTGCCCCTGGGCCCCGAGGACACGGAGGACACCTGAGGGCCTCTCTGAGTAGATACTAAAGCTATTTTATGCTGCTTCTCACAAAAAACAAGCAAACATACCAGAAGGTTTCCTGCTTAAATAATGGAGCTCAGTTTAAAATTCTGACTTGTCCTAAACCACAGTGCAGCCTTGAGAGGGTTGTTTTGTTTTTTTTTTGAGAATATGCATGACCTTTCACTTCTCTTTGAAGAGCCGCACAGGGTGAGCTGAGGTTCAAGACATGAGGGACTCGTTAAAAGTCATGAAAACAGTCAGTTTACACCCCTCTCTCTGGCCACTTAAAGGGTTATCCCTGAAAAACTGCAACCGACTCAAATTTCTGTCGTTGGAAATGATTGTAAGTGCACCAGAAACGTTCTCTATTTAAAGGAACCCCAAGGTGGAACCTTCCTATAAAGTCAGAAATCAATCCTTAATTTCTCTCTTTTGCAATCAGGAGAAATCCTTAATTTCTCTCTTTTGCACACTGGATTTGTTTAATGCAGGTAACACCTGCTTGCAGCATCAGATGGAGGCTTTGCAGAAGCTGGGAGCATCGCCTCCAGCTGGCCAATCCGGTTTCAACCTCAAATGGAATGCCACACTGGGCTAAGTCCCAGGGAGATTATGAAATCCATCCATCTGGGTATTTATATGACATCTATTGCTGGCGCCCCTGGGTATTTTTGCAAAGAAAGTGAAAACAACACATATTGAGAGCAGGTAGGACAGGCTGAATACCAGCATGCCTGCTAGACAAGGAAAGAGAGTAATATAAACACTCACTTTAATTTCTGGAGGCAGGGGCACGTGGGGGTGGAGAGGGGAGATGGAGGAGGGAGAAGAGGGAGAGCCCTCTAGAAAGGGAGAAGGCATTAAATGGAGTTTTGTTTTAGGAAAGCAAGCCCCCTTCCCAGGTACAGTACATTCCAGGATTCCTCAGGCATTACTTGTCTTTGTTCCTGAGCCTTTATTTTTCTTTATAAGCTAAAGAAGGCAGCCTTTTGGAAAAGGTTCCTGGTAATGAGTAAGGGATTAGCCTTTAAAGAGGTTCAGTTTCTCTTCTGTAAAGAAGCTTCCTTCAAGGTGCCCTACAGCAGGGACTAAGCAGTTCATCCTAAAACTTCTGTCTGGGAGGGCTATTTAAATTCAAAACCTTTCAGGACCAATTAGTCGCTAGACCCTCCTAAACCACAGTCCCTGCCCAAGCCAGCAAGGCAAACCCACAAAACAGGTGAGCAGGTGAGGTGAACTTACTGCTAAAATGCTCGGGCTCCGCTGGAGTTTGTTGTAAGGGCTGTATTTCGGCTTCAGTGGCTTCCCTGCAACTCGATCCTTATGCCTTCGGCTAGAAATGTGCTGAAAAAAGTTTGATGCATTAGCTGAATCTAAATGTGAGCTTTATTCCACCTAAAATATAACTCCTAGATAGAGATTGCTGGTCACTCCATTCCCGGTTCTAAGTCCACAGTTCCAAGGTGGTTTGAATAAGATCACTGCGCTCTTGAAATTAAGACTTGCTCCCCACTCAATTTTTTTTTAATGTTTATTTTTGATAGATAAAGATTGAGAGCACAAGCAGGGGAGTTTCAAAGAGAGAGGGAGACAGAGGATCTGTGGGCTCTGTGCTGGCAGTAGACAGTCCGATGTGGGGCTCAAATTCAAGAATCATGAGATCATGACCTGGGCCAAAGTTGGACGTTTAACCAACTGAGCCACCCAGGTGCCTTCCCTGCACCCTACCCCCCCAATTGTAATGCCTCTATTCCTTTCCTTTCTCTGTAGTACTTACCCTGCTTTGCCTGTTGTTACTGCCATGACTAATGAATCTGTCTCCATAAACAGATTTTGGGTCTTTGAAAGACAGGCTGAACATCTTGCCTTCCAGAAGTTCCTGCTTGACTACAAGCTCCAGATGACTCCTGTGCTTATCTGTCCCTAACACCTATCCTGGATCTGACTTACAGTAAAAGTACCCACTTTTGTGGGTACGTGAGTATTTGGTGCTTTTTCTTTCGGTAGCATCTGCATGTTGTATCTTGTGTGCCTCATATAAAGGTTAGTAAATTTATCTGTAAGCATAGTGAGAACCATTACATAGATTAGATACAAAATCAAGTGGTGACTCAAACAACAGTGGATACTAATTAATTCAGGATACATTACCTGTTTGAGTTGAATTTCTGAATTAACATGAACATCACAGATTTCACAATGAAATGTCTTATTTTGTAGTCCTGACCCCTTACTGCCATTCTGCATCTTTAATCTTGATCCAGGTCTAGGATAGGACTTAATTGGACCAGCCCCATTACGAGCTTCCACCATGGTCTTGTGTTTAGATCCTAAAACAGAAAGAGACATATGGTAAATAGCTATTGAAGAACAGAATACATCTATGAACAACTCTTTGTTTTCTTACCCTTGAGAAGTTTATCTTCAGGATGAATTTCTCATTGCTTTTTTTAAAAAAATAATCATTTTAATGCTGATTACAAACACTTTTTATTTATTATAAACAATAATGCTGCTTATTTGACACATTTTCATTGTAAAAAATGGGAAAACATGAGTCCATTAGAAGGAAAATATGGAAAATATACAGAAGCATAAAGAAAATAAAGATTCTATGTTTTCACCACTCAGAGATTACCACTGTTATCATTCTAGTTAAAAAAATTTTTTTTTAACATTTTACTTATTTTTGAGAGACAGAGCGCAAGCAGGAGGGAGGGACAGAGAGAGGGAGACAGAATCTGAGCAGGGTCCAGGCTCTGAGCTGTCAGCACAGAGCCTGACGGGGGTCTTGAACCCACTAACCGTGAGATCATGATCTGAGCTGAAGTCGGACACTTAACCGACTGAGCCACCCAGGTGCCCTTCAGTTTAGTTTTTTATTCAGGTTTTGTTTTGTTTGTATATTAAAGGTATATATTTTTTTCAAAATTGGGATCATACTAGTTAAATATCCTGAAAATTTCACATAGCAAATCATATACTTTTTAAAATAATTACATTAAAAAAACTTTTTTAACGTTTATTTATTATTGAGAGACGAGAGAGACAGAGCGTGAGCATGGGAGGGTCAAAGAGAGGGGGAGACACAGAATCTGAAGCAGGCTCCAGGCTCCAAGCTAGAGCCCGACACAGGGCTCAAACTTACAAGCCACAAGATCATGACGTGAGCCGAAGTCGGACGCTCAACTGACTGAGCCATCCAGGCGCCCCATAAAGTAATTACATTTTAATGACTGAGTAATATATACTCTCATATTGGGTTCCTATAGTTTATTCGACATTTCTCTACTGAGGGACTTTTAAATTGTTTCCCCCTTTTTTTCCTAAGTGTGTTGCAGTGAACATTGTGCATAGATATTTATCTTCATCTCTGTCACTTCATCATAATGAGTTTTGGGAAATATTAGATGCTTTTGAGAAAATAAAGAACAGAATAAGTTTTATCTTCAACTTGCTTTAAGCTTTTGCCTGCTGTTTCCAAAGTTATCATATCATACTTTTCTTAAAATCAGTCTTTTGAATCAAAAAAGCGGAGAAGACATTGAACAAACCCAACGTTTGAACAACAAAAGATACGGTATTCTGAAGGGAAAGGTTGGTTTTGTTACAAACATTATTTAAATTCAAACGATAGCTGCTAACCTGTGTTGTGTGCCTCTAGCTGTGACAGGGAGTTCACAGCCACTTTGCATAGTGAACAATACAGTAATTTTTTGGCTTTTTCTTCTTCTGATTCAGAAACGGTACAGGTACCGGGAGCTCCATTCGTGCTCTTTGAGGGAGAAGTGGCTGCTCCAGGTGGCAGGGGCGTTGTGCCTGATTTGAGGAGAAATGGGCCACCTTCAGAGCTTGATGGCTGACTGGAACTGTTGACTTTTAACTTCCCTTTATCTTCTAAGAGAGACACAGAAAGATCGTATTAAAGCTTCGTACATGGTATAAACACAGACAAATTAATGTAAAAGGAATTAAAACTAGAAATTTGATTGTTAGGTGTAGTTTTAATCTCCAGATTGAAAAATAGCTCCATGCCATCAATTTCCAATATCAGCTCACCCTAAAAATATGATGACTTATGAAACATGACTTTTTTCTCCCACTGGCAGCAGGTAACTTTCTGATAGCCTTCGGTTGTAAATTAAGCTCCACAGAGGTCTTTAATATATAGGAAAACCAACTACCTTCCAATACAGTTACATGATATGATGGTAACATGAAATAAGTCATAAATAGGACATTAATTAGGACATAAATATAAAGCTAAAACTCAATTTTTATACCAAGTTAAAATTTTAACATTGGGGTGTTGGGGTATAGGTGAGGGAAGACATATGGTTAATTTTGGTTATGATTAGTTAAGTTTCTGCTGCTCTTCGAATGGCAAAGTGATTTATCTAAAATACAAGATGCAAAGATTTCATTCATTGTACTTAATACTGCCAGTCTAAATTATAAGATTTTTCTTTTAAGTAAATTCTACCCCCAACGTGGGGCTCAAACTCATGACCCTGAGATCAAGAGTTGCATGCTCCTGAGTCAGCCAGCCATCCCTAAGTCATAAATTCTAAGTAATGACATTAACCAGAAGCACAATAATGAGGATTAGCCAAATCATTTACAGACATCTTGGCATTTTGATCATGTAGCTACTAAATGCTTACAATTCTCAAGGCCCATGGTGCAAGCTATAAGAAGGATCAGAGTGACTTTAACAGAATCTAACTCATAGGGGTTCATTTGCTATTCAACACAGGTTCTATTCAGTGGCCCCTTTGGGAAAGAAACTGGAACTTCATAGGCAAGAGCCCAATCCATCACACATGTAAGTTGAGTAGAGCCGGTGCTTTTAGAAAATGTTTATACATACGCTGATAAACTCGTATTAAGAGAAGAAGGAAATGAAAACTAACACTTATTTGTTAATTGCCCTAGCTAACTTGGAACTGTGTACCATGGGCCTGGATCACCAAGAGGGAAGGAGTGAGTAGGGGAACAGCAACCTGATAGTGTGTGTCTGTTCTGCATATGGGGCAAAGCCAGCACTTACATATACACCAAAAATACCAGCAGATCATATTTCTATGTGTTTGATTTAGGTATCAACAGTTTATTTCCATCCTTTTCCTGCATTGGATCCATCTGGGTCAAGACTAGCAGATTCTATAGCTGAATTCCAGATCTGGATGGTGTTTGGAATAAATGAATGCTCAGATCTCTTTTATCCTTGGGTTTCACAATCTATATATTCCTTTCCAGCAAGTTTATTAAGACTTCAGGATGCCATAAAGTATGATGGAAAAGATCTTAGACTTTTACTAAACAGACCTCCACAGTATGAGAGAAGGGACTAAAATCAATCTTCCTAAATGGTAATACTAAGTAAATTAGATTGAAAATTATTTCTGGCTTAGAATTCCCTCACCTATAAGGATCCCTTAGATTGATTTTACAATTTTATAGAATTCACAAAGCAGTGAAATAATTCAGTAATCTTAACATTTGCTCCCATGGAATTACTCTGTTTCTTGTGATGGAAACCTAAATTATTGCATGGTAAAATCTTTTCATATAAATTTGACCTAAGGAATCTGACCTGTTTTAGTCATTTACTCATTCTCTCTCTTATTCATATTTATTTTATTGTCCCTTATATTGGTCTCCCTCATATGTTCTTACAGTTTTATAGAACGGTACAACTTACAAAGTGCTATCACTTACATTGTCTTATTATCTCTCATAACAAAATTGTGAAATAGGTAGGGCTGAAAATAATTAGTCCTGTCTTGTTTTTTTAATTTTTTTAAAGTTTATTTATTTATTTTGAGAGAGAGAGAGGAAGAGAGAGAAATCTCAAGCAGGAGCTTGATCCCACAAACTGTGAGATCATAACCTGAGCCTAAAACAAGAGTCGGACACTTAACCAAGTGAGTCACCCAGGCACCCCAGTCATTCCTATCTTAAAGACGAGAAAACTAAGGCTCATCAAAATTGAATAATGTCCCACAGATTGGTAGGTGGCATAAATAAGCATGATGTTTTCTCTATTCACTGGGTAGTGTATTAATCTTCCTGCACAAAGGGTGGACTTCATATGGCATCAACACTATAAAAGGCATATAATAGTCACTGGAGATGTGATAAAGCTCTTGCTTCATTTAGTTTTAAGGCATATTTGCCTTAAATGAAAATATCTATCCTCTTCAACAAATTATTCAGGTTACATTGAGAATATGGACAAAATTATTTTTTTCCTCTTTATTCCTATTTCTTTAAGAAAAATTAAACAGATTTCCTTTCTATATCTCCTTTTCAGAAGAGGTCATTTATTCATTAACAAATGAATATTAGCAAAATGCTAATTACTGACAATGTGCTAGACACTGAAGAGAATAGTAAATAAAGTAGGTATAGACTTTAAGAAAATTAAAGGTTAGCAGGGGAAGTGAGATAGTCATTCAGAGATCTCTAATTTATGAGAGCTTGGAGCAGGAAGTGATTTCTTCTGGTTAGGAAGAAAGAGACATTCTTCATAAAGGAAGTGATATTTTGGCCAGATTTTGCAGGTGAGATTTAGATAAGAATAGAATAAGGTGAGAAAGAGTAGGAAGTGAATGCTTACAGGTGGAAACATAAGGAAATGCTTAGGTGTTAGAAAACTTGGGGTTTGCTTGAATACCTACTAGTTCAGCATAGATGATGGCAACAGGTGTAATGAGAGATATTATAAAGGTGAATTGAATCAGAAGGTAGAGAATATCTTAAAACTAGTAAAATGGATGCCAAGGGAGGCCATTTTCCTTTAAAAATATTAAGACATATGGTATATTTAACATTTACATAAATTATGTTTTAGTTTTTATCCTCTAGGTAGGCCAGAGTCTTAATCTTTGTGAATAGTAGGTATCAATTTTGCTTTGACAATGTGTAAATGGTTCCATCATATTGAGGAAATTCTGCCATTGGATTGAGACTAGCTAGTTAATGAAATAGATCCTAAAACCACTAAGCAATACTAGATTTAAATTTTGGCATTCTTTCTGGATGTGTAAATTTATAAGCTTTGAAGCCTAATTTTATTATTTCTCATTTTAATTGTTTTATATTTTTATCGAAATCCATTATATTATTAATTCTTTATTTATTCTATATATTATTCTTTCCTTATTGGCATTTTTAAAGCCTCCTTATTTTGTGTATTTGAAAGTTTAATTAATGTATTGTTTACTTCTGTTTCTTTTAATAAAGATGCATGTCATGTGGAACTTCTGGTTAATATGAATTCTATTTTCAAGTATTCCCTCACCTAATGTTAATTAGCAGGTTCTTCTGACTGTCTTCATTATTTTCTGATTACTTAAATGCCTTTTTTAAGGTTTCATCCTACAGGACTGGGAAGCAAAATTTGCTTAGCTACATCAGAATTACCCTTTGTAACAAATGTCTGTAATTTATGCATCCAAGTGAATTTAATTCTTCAAAGTGGCGATCCACATTGACTCCCTTATTTTCCAAAGTTCTAAGCATTTTGAAAACCTCTTGTTTTGGAACTGTTTTCATATCTACTTGATAAACCATGTGAAGGAAATCAGTCTTCACTATTTATTTATCATAGTTATTTTTTACAACAAAACTTTACTCAGGTTAACCCACCTATTCCTCAAACTTAGCACTATATCCCTGAAACACAGGCTCAGGGGACTAATAAGCTAACACAGATGATGAAAAGAACATGGAAGTTCTTTATTTTTAAGTTTATTTTTATTTATTTGGAGAGAGAGAGAGAGAGAGCAAGCAGGGGAGGGACAGAGAGAGAGGGAGACAGAATCCTGAGCTAACAGCACAGAGCTAACAGCACAGAGCCTGCTGCAGGGCTGTAGCTTACCAACTGCGATATCATGACCTAAGCCTAAATCAAGAGTTGGATGCTTAACCGACTGAGTCACCCAGGTGCCTCAGTACATGTGAACGTCTAAAAGCAGTTTTCAGAAACTAATCCTGTTGGTAACAAGAAGACTCATGTCCTTGTATAGGTCTTAATTTAAAAACAATCAAAATAGTATTTTAACTACATTATAGATCAATATATATATATTTTGCAGTGTAACTTTGGAAGCTATAGCCCAATTTTTATGAGTCTGCTTACAAGGTTTAATCTTCAGCTTAATATTATTAATATAAGTTTTTTCTAACCAGGTTTCAATGGTTTAATAATAGATACATGATATACACAATAAATATATGCTCAATGTAGAAAATAAAGTCAGACAAAAAAAAAAAAAAAAAGAAAAGAAAAATCACCCATGATTCCATCACCTATAATAAGTCAGCAAAGTTTTCTGTAAACATATTAAGCTTCATGGGCCATATTATTGCAGCTACTAAGCTTTGCTATGATAGCAGGAAAGCAGCCACCAGTATGGCTGTGATCTAACAAAACTTTATTTACAAAAGTAGGCGAGCATGCTAGATTTAGCTCTCAGGTAGTAGTCTGCCAACACTTGACCTAGATTATTAAAATGATACCTGTTACTTCACAATTTACACAATACTACATGTGAATAGATGGAAACATGCTGTAACTCACATTTTTCAAATGGCAATAAATCAAGAATATCTTTCCATGTCAGTAAATGTAGAATTGGATCATGATTTATAACAAATGATATTTACCTATATGGATGTACTATAATTTATCTAAATAATCTTTTGTTATTTGGGTTACTTCTGGTTTGCACTATTACAATGTTAAAAAGATACTGAATGGGAGTTTGGTTGCCTCAGAATGAAGGACATGACCCTAACTGAAAGCAGTTCGCATCAAATATCAGCATCTTAGAGAAAGTCCCCAAGAGACCCCCAGACACATACTTGTAGCATTTATAAGAAGCAGTAAAACTTATCCTGCTACCAACATCCTATCATGCACTTCCCTAGACTATATAAGGATTGGAGGACTCACTGGCATCATGAGCTTCTGTCCTGGTTAGATGTTTCTGAATTTAGTCAAAGTGGTAAAGCCAGAAGTGCATGTAAGAAGAGACACTGGCATCTCATTTTCTAGTCTGGCAACTTATGACCTTAGTGATCCACCCCTCATCCCAGGTGAAGTAGGGGATAGGAAGGTTGGGGAGACGAGCTGGACCAAGAAAGGGTCAGGAGCTGAAGGACCTGTAATCTCAGTTTGGCATGTCAAGGTTGGATGAGTTTTCTTAGGGTCCATAGGGCATCTTGAAAGGTGGTCAGGCTCGAGATCTGTTATTGGTACCTGACACAAGAAAGCTGATCACTAGGATGCTGGCAGTAAGAGGCTGAGGAGTGGAGCTCTGGTGTTAGGAGCTGAGGAAGGACTGAAAGACCCACACGAAGACCTTACACATGGTCCTCGAGAGAGAGAGACAGGGCATCTGGACACCTGCCATGCAGAGGGAATCAATGATTGTCGTTAAGCACAAAAACATTGGCCCTTCTTTAATCTTCATTTATCTTCTCTAATGCCTTCTCCTATCCCTAACAATTGGAACGGGCAAGAACTAGAAATTATAGGTTGGGGAAAAAGAGACGAACACACTATGGCCTTTCCCATGGTCCAACCTGAGCCAGGAAGAAGGAAGTGTTCAGCTGGATAAAGAGCCTAAAGTTTCAATAAGACGAGACTTTCTGATATCTGATAATATTTCTGAGGAATGAGAAAGGGATATTCAATAGAGTATACTGGCAATCATATTTGCACTCCACTGAATTCATATATTCAGTAAATCAGTTTTATAAATAGTACTGCGTATAGACATCTCTGCATACTTGCCCAATAATTTCCTTAGGACCTAAACCCTGAAGAGGACTTACTGGCACAAAGAGCATGTTTTAACTTGTAATGCACGTTGCCAAACTGCACCCCAGAATGGTTGCACAAACTAATGCTCTTAGAGCTCTCTGTCTGTAAGAGAGTGCCAGCTTCCCTGTACCTTTAACCAGCCTAATTATCCACTGCCTTTGCCAATCTGACAGATAAAATACAGTACCTCATTGTTAACTTGATTTTCATTTTTTTTTTATATAAAGGGGTTGGATATCTTTTCATTAGATTAATAATGATTTGTGTTTCAAAGTAATTTAAAAAAATTCTTAATTCTGAAAGGGAACAAACTCTTGAACTAAATACATTTTTGAGAGTTAAAAAATTTTGCCCTTAGTAAGAAGTAAACTTTACCATAATAACAAGCTTTCTCTTACACACAACTAGTAATGTTGTTTGGAGCATCGTTCTTAGAAGCTGAATTCAGAGGCTCAATACTATTTAGGAAAGTTTACTTTTATGTAAAGCAAAAAATTAGCCTAATGATTACTCCGGGCAGTTATATCTGACAGTGAGAGTAGTAGTAACAATTGTAATCCCAACTCAATAGCTGACACTATTTCAATACTCACTGTAGCCCAAGCACTGTGTTAAGAACTTATATTCATTATCTCATTTATTTTTCACATATACTAATATGGTAGATAATGTTCCTATCTGTACCATTTAATTTCCTTTTTTGCTTATATACTTATGTAACTTATATACTATAAGGTACATAAAATTTAATGAATTTCTTCATATGTATACATTTGTTGAAACAGAAGATGTATGGGAAATATGAGATACAAGATACTGATATCTAAGATATACAGATGTTTCCACCATCCTAGAAATCTCCCTTGAACTCCCAATCAGTTGGTGTTTGCATTCCCTCCAAAGGTAACCACCATTCTCATTTCTATCGACTTAGATCAGTTTTGCCTATTTTTGAACTTCATAAGAGTGTAATCACACAATATGTATTCTTTTTGTGTTTGGCTTCTTTCACTCAACATTATGTGTATCAGATTCATCCATGTTGTACATAGAAGTTTGTTTTTTTCGAATTGCTGGAGAGTATTCCATTGTATGACTGTGCCACCATTTATTTATTTTAGTATTGATAAACATTTGGGATATTTTTAGTTTTTGGTTATTCTTATATATGTTTTTGGTAGACATAAAGACTCATTTATGTCATATATATATATGGGAATAGAATTGCTGGGCCATTAGATGGATAGATCTAATTTATCTGCCTATCTATCTATCTATCTATCTATCATCTATCAGGTATCTATCTCTATCAATATATATCTAGCTTTCATAGATTCTGAAATGGTTTTCCCAAATGGTTGTACTGATTTATATTCCTACCAGCAATGCGTGAGAATTCCAGTTGTTCTGCATCATCCCTAACACATGGTATCAGTATTGTGTATTGTCAGTCCTTTTGGTTGTAGCCATTCAGGTGGAGGTGTAGTGGTGTCTTATTGAATAGGTTTTCATTCATATTTCCCTACTGACTAATGGAATTGAACACCTTTGCCTATTTTTATTGGTTGATTACATACCTTCTTTGGTGAAGTGCTTGGTCAAATCTTGTGCTCATTTTTCCCCCCCTAACTTGAGACAAGTGCTTGGGAAACCAAGGACACAACTTTAACAGAATTATTCTTTGTACTTTCTGAGGTCACTAAAGTATACTGCTTGTCACTTCTTTGTACAATTACATTTTCCTTTTTATACTTAATATTTCACTAGAAGGAACTAGCAATAGAGGCATGCAGTGAAAGGACCGCGGGTCATATGCTTTCCTATATTCACAAGCACTTTGTCCAACATCTCATTATTATTGCAAAAAACAAAGCAATGCCCACATTACTGCTTAACACTCATTAAACCAAGTTAGCTCACTTTGATAAGGAATTCTGAAATCGTTCTCCTCTGTTTTATCTTCCCATTTTCTGAATAATGAGAAATTGATGGGTGTCAGCCACAGTACGTACTTCCTTACTAGTTATGCAGTCTTGAGAGAGATGAGGCTAAAAAGCCTACAGGGCTCTGTGTCAGACCAAAAAAACCCCCAAACCCCAAATCAAATAATATTGCAAATCTGTATGTTTGTCGATTGGTGTAACTGTAGAAGTCTTCCTAACTCCTTGCTTCATTTGTCCTCTCCTTACTACACGTTTGACACAGTAAAAGTGACGGAAGCCACCAACTGATGACAGATATTTTAAAGCTCAAAGTGGAGTGCATTAAGATAGTTAATGGATTCTGGAGGGGAGGGGGTAGAAAAGGCAGCAGCACACAAACTACAAGATGAACAAGCCAGTTTGGTACCTTGGAGTTCTTTGCTAAACAAAATGTAATAAAAGATGGACAGATGCTAGCACATCATTCTATTGGTGGATGCACAAAGAAAGGGATATTCATTTGTAGTATAGCAGGACTGCACTAAAAGAGCACGAAGGAAAGACCAACCCTGCAGATAACAATCGGATACAGCAGTCACTCTATCTCCTTTTGTTTATTAGATGTTTTCCTGGAATGTATGTGCAAAAAGAACTTGAACTATTTGAATGCACTATTTAAAAGATTTTTTTTTGAAACAGAGTTCTTTTGGCAATGCAATAATCCCATACCTTTATTTTAAAACTCTATGATCTTACGGATTAGATTTGCTTAAATTAGAAACATCTATAGTGAAGAGTTATATACCTGAAGAACAGGTCAATAAATCAGACAAATGGGAAAAAAGTGATTCTATTAAAGGG
Source organism: Panthera leo (assembly GCF_018350215.1). Taxonomy (NCBI): domain Eukaryota; kingdom Metazoa; phylum Chordata; class Mammalia; order Carnivora; family Felidae; genus Panthera; species Panthera leo. The sequence continues at coordinate 166,428,641 of NC_056686.1, forward strand.
AAGAAACACAGTCAGTCAGCTTCCCCATGGAAAAATGTATCCTTCTTAAGTTCCCTACTGATATCACCAACCTCTCATTAGCAAATGTCTGTTCTCCCATTTTGTAGAGAAATGAGGAAGCTGAATGAGTTTGTCCCTGATGTTACATTTTCTTCTGTCTGCACCTATTTTCTTTACATCTCTGAGGAAGAGGTATATACTTCCACCTGTCTCTCTATCTTTTACATTTCTTCTCTCTTTCCTATAGTTTTGGCTACTTTCTTTGTACTGGGTTCTTTCTTTCTGTTTACAAAATGCTGAAAACTCCATGTTCCAACAGTCATTCCCTGACTTGGTTCATTCCTGGAGTGTTCCACTATCTTCCCTTTGGTGCAGGACTTAAGTGGTCACGGGATGTGGTTCTTCCACTTCCTTTCTTCCTGTTTATCCTTACCTTCCTGCAAAACCCATGGTGTCTCTCCAGTCTTCCCGTGTATTGGGTACAAGTCTCTTCCTGAAATGCTTTTCCCCCTTGATGCCCACAACCACTGGCCTTGCCTGGTTCTCTAAGCTTACTCTAGGTCCCCTTCACCAGCTCCTGTTCTTTTGACTGCCCCTAAGTGTTGGCATGACTCAAGATTGCACTCATGTCCTCTTTTGGGTGTTATATGATCTAATTCATTCCAATAACCTCTTCTAGCACATTGACATAGATTCCTAAATCCATAGGTGAAATCTCTACATTCCTCGCAGGTTCGAGATGTTTTGCCCCTAATAGTCTGTGGGACATCTATTTTTAGAAGTTTCATGCATATTTCAAATTCAACATGCCTGGTACTGAATGAATTATATGTTCCACATAAGGGCCCTTCCAAGCAGTCCCCATTTTAATCAATGACATTACTAGTTGTATGTCAGGCCTGCCAGCAATAACTCTTGAATTCTTCCTTCTCTTAGCTTCTATGTGTAATAAATGGCCTAAGTTTATTGATATTATCTTCTAATATTTATTCTATCAGCCTTATCCAGCAGACATTGACTCAGCATCTACTGTGTGCCACTGCTTCATTTTAGGCCCTCAATATTCACTGTGGATTACTATAAAATTTCTTTCTAGATCATACTACCTCTAGTCCCCAAGCCCATCTCCTCTCTTTTCCCCTTCCGTATGTTCTCATAAGCCTCTTCATATAATTATACGTTGACCTTGCATTAACTGTCATTTCTTCACAATTAAAATTATTACCAGGATAGAGATATTCTTGAGTCCTACAACAATGCCCTAATTCATCTGTGTTCCCAGTGTACAGAAAGCCATTGGTGGGCAATAATATGATGAAATAAAGAATGTTAAATTAATGCAGTGCCTTTTAGCTTCACAAATAAAAATAGTAGAAATTCACTGTTAATGGCCAAATCATAACCAGTGAAATAAACATAGATAGAACAGATATTTCCACTACTGATTATATAAAATACTTGTATCATTGTTGCTGAAGATATATATATGCAACAAATATTTAATGTCATTTGAGGTTGAAACAATTCTCTTAAGAATACATCCTTGAGATGTACTAGGACAGAGTCATAACAACAAGTACATGTGTCAGGTCAAATTTTTTGATTTGATAAAATGAACAAATCTATAGATTTTATTATCTCCTTTATTAGGAATCCTACACAAACCTGCATATAAACAATAAGCGTGAAGCACACGTGAAAACAAATTATCATCAAAGTATAGCCCATCCTCTTTGCAACTAAACTGATACCCTGTCACCATGGCAAGGTTTCAGTCATAGCAACACTACGGTTCTTATGTTGGGAGACTCATGAGATGGTTGTAGCTCAACAACCCACTTTGGCAACGTAGTAAGCAGTCATTAACCAATAACATCAGAGTATATTCATTTGAGTTATCAACAATTACATGATTGATATATTTATGCAATAATATTCATTCAGAAATTTCAAATACTATGACTTATGCCATTATCTAATTTTCCCCACCCTTTTAGATAATAGATATCCATTACTGAAGGTGTCATTTTGCAGACTTTGTGTCTTACTGACGATATCATTCATGGCCAACCCAGATCCCCAAGGCACATAATGTTTATGACAGGTGGCCGGAGATTGACCCAGTACTTTTGGAGTCCTCTAGTCACCTATTTAGCTCCTTCCAACTAGACTCCTCATTTAGATTTGATCTGATTCCAGGTGTCCTCAAGCATTGCCCACCATAGTACAGTATAGGCTGGTTTATCTCACAACACCTACTAGGCTAGCTGACTTGCTTTATTAGTCACAGGACTTCTTGTTGGAAAATGTCTGATCTGAATCCCTCACTTGAGGGTGAGCTGCTCAACCACCTTTGGAAACAGAAAGAGTTCTTTATATGGCTTATGCCATTTTGCAGATGTGGAAAACAACATAGAGTACTTATATGACAAGCTCAGAGACACAAAAAACCAATAATAGACATGGAAGTTAAAGCTAGTTTTTAAAATTCTCAGGGCACTCAAATATTATACATTGGGTCAAGCTGATCCTGATGGAGCCTTTTACATCTAATGCTGCATTATCATGCCTCCAGCTAAATCCCTGAAACACTGCCTCTTCAAGCACAGTTGATCACTGTGAAGCTTGCTAATTCCTAATTAACTATGTTTACGTGTGATTTTCAAATCTTGGCCTTTAGACTAATCCTGGAAGCAGGGAAAATTGTCTATGAATTAAAGTGACTCTTCACAGAATCATTATCTGTATGTCCTTACGTTAAAAACAACAACAACAACAACAACAACAACAACAAGCTTATTTATTTTAAGTAACTTAGGATCCATGAAAGTTAGGTGGCCAATTTTGTAAGTCCAAAATAGGTCCTGTGCTGTAATTTTCTGCTAGACTACAATCCTGAGTTAGGATATCCTGGTCTTCCCATTTGAAAGCCCATGTCAGTTTGGTTCTGGTCATTGGGCTATACCACGCAGTGAGTCTGTGGCCCAATGAAATGATAGTCATTGCCCAGCTCTGCACGACAATTGCCCTGTTGTCCTTCATGCCACTTGGCTGGGGAGCAGAAGCTGCCAGTCTCACATTCAGATAAAACAGTGGCCCCTCCAAATATCTCCTTGTTAAAAGCTGGCAGCCTACACTCTGTATCAATGAGCTGGCACTGATATTAGTGAACGTGTCACTCTCCTAAGGGAGCACAAAAGAGGGCTGGTTTGCTGGAGTTTGAATCTAATGAACAGCTTTCTCCTATTTTGTGTAGTTTTCTAGGCATTTGACTTGTACAACAGAGAAATCATATTTCAAATTTTCCACGTTGAAAAATTGCCCCTTTTCCGATTTGTCACTGAGAGATGTGAAACAGTTATTTCTGAGGAAGCTTTATTATGGAAAACAGAGTAAGTAACTCCTGTCACTCAAATCAAGTCCCCAGGGAGTAGGTCCAATAATGATTCAAAAGCCAGGAATAAGATTAAAAACTAATTTTCTAGGTGGAATGAGGAGCAGGTTCTTTTTCTTCTAAATGAATGGCCCTTTACAGAGGAAACATCGATTCACAAGGTATAAGGAAAAACATTTGAATTCTGCTCCTCCCACGTCTTTCCTTCTAGATGCAGAGATTAGGTGTTAGCTTTGAAACTCTAGGTAGAGTGGGGTGCACACTGACAATGGAAAGGTCAGCTTGAGAGGGACTGAGGAAACGGAGTCTTTCTTCATTTAAAAAATTGTATCTTTATTTAATAGAGAAAATACAAAAAAAAAATTACTTTCTTCAAACAAGCTCATCGCCTTAGGCTGCTCCATGGAGATAGGTACGGGCTGTCACTGTTCACGGACCTACCTGGGTACTGCCTGTCCTAAGGAGACTGCAGACATTCAGGAGCTGGACTTCTCAGATGTAAAAAAGCTACCAATCCTCTTAAAAAATATAGTGCTAAAAGCCAATCATACTTTCACATTTTGAGTCTAGCATTTGTGCCTAAATTCAATCTGCTTTATTATGAAATTGTCAAAGGTAGCTTTATATTTAAGGTCTATGGGTCGCAGGAGAAAGTCTGTTGACCACAGAAAGTCTCCTCTAAAAAGTGATGTTAATTCCAGAGGCCTGAGTGCCCAAAGGGGCTTGTCTAGAGTTTCTCATCATCTAGATCCCTTGGGAATACTGTGACATGGGGACTTATGGCTAAAAGTTTCTTTCCCATCTGACCTGTGCCCTGAGATATATAAACTCATCAAATCATTGGAAGTTATTGTGCAAATAACACAGTATTTAGAAATAGAGGAAAAAAAAAAAACCATAGCCTCTCACACTAAATAGGAGGATTTTTTTAAATGATTTTTTTAATGTGTATTCATTTTTGAGAGAGAGAGGGACACAGAATGTGAAGAGGGGAGGGGCAGAGAGAGAGGGAGACACAGAATCTGAAGCAGGCTCCAGAATCTGAGCTGTCAGCACAGAGCCCGACATAGGGCTCAAATCCATGAACCATGAGATCATGACCTGAGCTGAAGTTGGACACCTAACAAACTAAGCCACCCAGTCTCCCCTAAATAGGAGTTTTTAACCAAGGGAGTCTATAGACATCCAAGGGGCCCATGAATTCACAGAATCCATGAACTTGAGTGGCAAGAAAATGTACCTTTATTTTCATTTATCTCTGATAAAAATTCAGCGTTTTCTTCAATTATAAACGAAGGCAAAAAACTATAGCAGTCTTAGCAGTACCTGTGACTATGTCCACCAATAGGAATAAGATCTTGTCATCAGATATTACAGTTGTCATAAAAAGCTTGAAACACTGTGCCTCATCATTACTTCAAAATTATGGTAGATATTATACCTGTTGCTAGATCTTATTTAACACATTATTGCTATGTTACTATATCATAACAAACATTTGACAACTGTATTTATTGTAGTTGGTTTCCTTTGTAAAAGTACAAGTTAATTTTATGGACTTAAAAACATTATTCTGAAGGGCACCTGGCTGGCTCAGTTGGGTGGAGCAAGAGACTCTGATCTCGGGTCACAAGTTCGAACCCCACGTTGGTCGTAGAGATTACTTAAAAAAAAAAAACGAAAACAAATATGAACATCATTCTGAGACTAGGCTGCTAGTCGGCCACAGGTATCCATGGTACCAAAAGAGATTAAGAACTTTTGTGTTTATGCCCATTACTTCATTCTGCCTTCTTTCTGTTTCTAGCTATCGTTTCAATCACTTTTTTTTTTTTTTAAACCAACATCCTAAATTCCCTTCTCTGTCCCCAAGTGTCCTTTCATTGGTTCAATTATTTAAACCAGATAGGCTTTCACAGCTAAAGTCCTATGGAGAACCGGTCCCTCTGATGAGAATCCTCTTCTCTTCCACCCCCAGATCTGGGCCCCTGTTTGCAGGGCCGACATCTTTCTTACCAGGCAAAGAGAGCTTAAATCCCCTGCCGAGGTGTTCCTTTCCTTCCCAGACAAGATCAACGTCTCTCTCTTTTCATTAAGCTTGTCATCACTTGTTCGGTATTCACCTTTCCAGACAGTATGCTGTCATGATGGCAAGGCCCAAGTCTGCCTAATCCACCATCATATACCCAGTGCCTAGTACGACACAGAGCATGCAGTGGGGGCTTAATAACACATACATAGACAGGCCATTTTGTAACTTTTGATTTAATATATTTTTTAACTTTTTGATTTAGCGTATTATATGCATTTTTATGTTGCTTTTACTTACTGTAAAGCTGCATATTTTATCGGGTATAAGGACTTTACTGAAATAACTTCCCTCTACTGATCATTTTGCTTCCACCTGTCATTAATACAAATAATGCTACAGGAGGCATTTTCATATGTAACATTTTATTTTTCTTGCTTTGTATTTAGAATTATTTCCTTGGCATAAATTGTAGGAAGAGAAATTAACGGTTAAATGAATGGAATAAATGTTTTCATGGTTTTTGACTTATTCTATGATGCTGCTTTCCAAAAGAGTTTTCTCAATTTGGGGTGCTGGGTGACTCAGTTGGTTGAACATCCGACTCTTGGTTATGGCTCAGGTCATGATCTCAAGGTTCGTGGGTTTGAGCCCTGCGATTGGGCTCTGCAGCTGACAACACAGAGCCTGCCTCAGATTTCTCTCCCTCTCCCTCTGTCCCTTACCTGCTCGCACTATTTCTGTCTCTCTCAAAATAAATACAGTTAAAAAAATTTAAAAAAGAGTTTTCTCAATTTAAAATGCCATAAGTAACATAAACAGAACATCTACTAATGAATTTTCAAAATACTTAAAAACTTTACTAGTTATTAATTATTATTCTTATGGATTAATCAAAAGACTGGATAAAATTTTTCTTGAAAAGAATAAAATAAATAACTTTTCCTTAACTCAAAATGTGGCACCCTAATTTCCCATTAAGTGAAAATATTTTATTTATTAATGGAGAAGTAAGAACAAAGATATTGTCCTAGGAAAGGCAAATTGTTTTAACTTAAATATGACCATTTGGCTAATCAAATGAATAAAAATTATCATAAAATTCTGACGGAAGTTTAAATATTTGAAAGCAAAGAATAAAATAATCTCTATTATGACAAGAAATTCTAGTATTTATGTCATTTCATATTTGAAAGAAAACAAAGCACATATTTTGTAGAGGCTAACTAGTTGATAGCATACAGAAATTATTATTATTATTATTATTATTTTTTTAATGTTTATTTATTTTTGAGACAGAGAGAGACAGAGCATGAATGGGGGAGGGTTAGAGAGAGGGAGACACAGAATCTGAAACAGGCTCCAGGCTCTGAGCTGTCAGCACAGAGCCCGACGCGGGGCTCGAACTCACAGACCGCGAGATCATGACCTGAGCCGAAGTCAGCTGCTCAACTGACTGAGCCACCCAGGTGCCCCGCATACAGAAATTATTAAAAAATTGCACACTAAGAAAATGTTTTGCAAGAAGCCAGAAACAAAATGTATGAGCTGACAAGTTTCTCATTTACTGACATAAATGCCAGAAGGGACTTGTTAGGCAGGAGCGTGTTTCTTATTCTGATTACACCACCCCTCTCCTCCTCAGTAGCCAATCCTGTCTCCAGACAGGGCTGCTTCTCCACAGGGAGCACCCAGGTTTCTCTCTCAACAAATGGAGGTATGTTGGGTTGTCCTTTCTTGTAGCACTGTAACTGTGCATAGAGCAGTTTGTTGACCTAGGAGGTGGGGCATGCATCTTATTGAAGATGAAGGAAAAAGAGCTAACCAGGGTCTTCTTGCCCTGTCCATAGTCTAGGGAAGGTGTTACAGCTTCCCCATTAAATTCTTTTTAATGGTATTAATTTAATATATGCTAACTCTGTGACTGCCATGTGCAGGACAAAGTACCCGGAGCCACAGTGGCCATGATGGATGAACTACATTAACCTGTGGGAGAAGGAGTAGAAAGACATTTCCTCCATTTATAAAAATGTGAGGAAGACCAAGAAGGACCTTCCCTATATATTTACATATCCCACTGGGAGAGTCAGGCTCATCAAGCCTTGATATCTGGAAGGAAAACACAAGTGTTAATAATTGCCATGAGATAATAAAATAAGCACATAAAGAGAAATGTAAGTTCAGGTCACTGTTGCATGGCATGAAATGATCATAGAATCAAAAGGACAGGGCTGGGAAAGTTCTTTGAACGATGGTTGCTTTTTATGGCTAGCATTTATTGAGTGTCTGTTACATGATAGGCACTGAAGCAGGCATTATTAGTTCATTAATCCCCAAAACTCTGGGAGGTAGGTATGAGCCCTCCCATCTTATAGGTGGGGAAACAGGTCAGAGAACATGATTTGGTTAAGGTTAGCTGGTCAGTGAGAAGTGGAGCTAATCTGTGTGAGTTCAAGCTCACATGCAAGGTATGTAAATGGCACGCAAAAATCATACTGTGGTTAATATGTCCTTATTCAAAGCCACTCAAAACTTGATTTTTCAAAAATAAAACCAGCTGTAAAACAGGGTGGGGATAGAAATAACACCCCTTCCTGAAGTGTCAGACTTCTAGAATTATCACTTAGTGGAAAAAAATCTCAAATCGCCTTCAGAAAGCACATGCAGTTATAGTTCATGGACCTTTATTCAAAGGTGGCATATCATGGTATTGAATCTGAGAGGCTGCCTGGGTGGGAATCTGGCTTGAAGCTATTTTCTCTCTGGATGACTCTGAGCCATCATTTCCCCTTGTTATGTCTCACTTTCTAGTATCCATCAGAGGAGCGTATTATTAATTAAGATAGTATACATAAAACATTTAGCATGTAAATATCAGACACACAATAATCATTCAGTTACACATTAATTATTAGTAGTACTGCTGTTAAAATTATTTTTGCAGGTAAGTCTAATAAGATTGGATCTGGCTCTCTAGAATCAACTATATTAGGTATAGCATAATGGCAGATGATGATAGCTGACCACTACAAGGGCCACCTGTCACCTCTCACTGATGGCAGCAGAAAGGGGCCACTCCACAAGAGGTTAAAAAAAACAACAACTCAAAACTAAGAATATCAACAATGGGCATTTTTATTATGCTTTACATTTTGCAATGCTCTTTCAAAGTCACTTTATTTGATCCACAAAACACCACTGTGATGCAGGGAGCGCACTATTCCTAGTTTACAGAGGAGAAAACAGGCTTGGAGAATTGAATGCCTTTTCTGGAGTCATGGCTAGTTAAAACAGCAGAGAGTACCATGGTCCACAGATGTGCTGTCCAATTCAGTAGTCATGTGTAGTACTTAAAATTAAATAAAATTAAATACTCAGCTTCTCAGTAGCACAAGCCACATTTCAAGTCCTGAATAGCTATATGTGGCTCATGGCACTCATATTGGACAACACAGATTACAGACCATTTTTACCACCACAGCATATTTTATTCTGATAGAGCTGGCCTATAAAAATGAGAACACCAAGCTATTAATGTGTGATGCCAATCCAGTTTCCACAACAGTAAACCTGATTCTCGCAGAAAGAAGTCAGGGAAGTGGAAAATACTTTATAAATGTTTCTATGCAAAACACTTTAAGCTTTATACTATAAAGCTAAATTAGTGTGGTACCATCAGAACTGGGCCTAGAATCCCCCAAAGCGCCTAGTACCAGTGCCCTGAACAAAGAATCTACAAATGTTTATTGAGTGATTCTATTTGATCATTCATCCAATCTCAAAAAAATATTTCACTATAAGAGAATTTTTCCTGAAGTAAAAAGTGGAATGTAATAAAATGGATGCAATAACCTTCATTAAAATCTTAGGGGCATTTATGGTGGTGCATTTATAAAATTATTCAATGTACACACAAAATCCTCTTATGTTCCAGTATCTTGTCAATGCAGAAGGGTTGTAAATAAGTGTAATCAAAAGAGATGAATACCGGTTAAAATGATATGTCTAAAGATGAGAAAAGTTTTTGATAGTAATATAAGCCTTAACAAGGAGATATCTGAGGTTTTGCTTCTTGGAATTGTTTATAACATGTCCCAAGTAAATTATAGGTTAATAGAGCTTCAGTAAATCATAAGTGAGTCTCAACTTTTGCTTCACTTTCTTAGAGCAATGTTAGGAAATAGTTTTCAGAAGTCGAGAAACTAACAATAAATGCTCAGTATGATTTGGAAGCAATATAAAATGCTCAAAAGTTTCAGAAGTTAGTTTCTAGAGTATGACAACACTTAACTCTCTAAGAATCTGCAGCCTTGCCTGGCAGGATGCTGTTGTCAAATTCAAGGTGCATGGGCAAAGATGGAGGCAGTTTCATTTTTTAAATTGACTTTGAAAGTCTTAATGATATATGTACATTTCATGAAAATATGAGCCTTAGTATAATGGTCTGTTCTCTTTAGACAGATGGGACTCAATTTATGTTCTACATGATTGTACCCCAGAATTTCAGACTTAAGATGTTTGTCATAAATATAGTTAATCTATTATTTTATGAGGGATACTAAATCTCGGCCTCCTGGATTCGGATAGATGTATGCCAAATTTATGATGGCACTTGTCTATAAATGACAGATGCTGTCAAAGCTGAAAACTATCATTTTCTTCTACTAAACAGCACAAGGTCCTGTTGCTAGAGACAGAAAGGGGGGAGGAGGCAGTTACAAAGACCTTGCTGGCTAATCGATGGAGTCCTGTGACCGTCAGAGTAAATGAGAAGTTGTCATTTGGAAAACTTGGCCCCATTTGTAACAACACATAAAAACTATGAAACACACAGGGGAACCCATAAAAATGACGAGGCGAGGGTCTCTCCATTTGTATCCTCGGCAGAAAGACTCTTCGACGAAACTGAAAATACACTTTTGTAAAGCAATAGGGTAACCATAAAAAGCTAAACTACAGACTTTGCAGGTAAGTTGATAACTACTTTGGGTTCATACTTGAGGAATTGCCCCAATGCAAAGGCACAATATGCCGAAGACTAAAATGAGCTGTTCTGAGGTATTCTGTCCTCTTTCCTTCCTTCTTTTGTCTTTTCTGACACTGTCATCTCACAGTTCCCATGGTAGGGTCATGGGTATAGGATAAACAAAACCATCTCCCTATTCCTAGTGGGAATATTTTAGATGGAACGATTCAGAATGCCACTGAAAATGTGGACGGTGTTCAGGACAACTCAGCTGGACCCTTTGGGGGTCAGTTCAAGGTTTCTGCCATATTGGAGATGCCTTACCCAGTGTCTACCTCTATTTCAGTGAGTATATTTGGCTCTAGACACATAAAATCTATAATTGTCAAACTGGAGCTTTGAGAACATTTGGCAGTTACCTGAAATGAGTGTTTTCATTCAAACTTTCCCTGGAAAAGATCTGTAACCTCTAAAGCTTTGTTCTATTACAGTTAAATGCTACAGACAACATACTGCAGAGGAACTAAGGATTATTAAGAAAACAAAGCCTTAATGGCTCTTTCAACGCCATATATTTTACTGAAAAATATCAATAGTCAGCAAGTAATTTAAAAATAATATATAAAGGGATGAGTTAAACAGGTGTTGGGTACTAAGGAGGGCATTTTTTTTTTAATATGAAATTGTCAAATTGGTTTCCATAAAACATCCAGTGCTCATCCCAAAAGGTGACCTCCTCAATACCCATCACCCACCTTCCCCTCCCTCCCACCCCCCATCAACCCTAAGGAGGGCACTTTTGATGAGACCCGGGCATTGTGTGTGGGTGATGAATCACTAGATTCTACACCTGAAACTAATACTGCACTGCATGTTAAGTAGTTGGAATTTAAATAAAACTTGGGAAAAAAATTAAAGTATGGTCCTACTCACTAATTCTTAAAAAAGTGGTTTAGTGGTTTCTGACTTGGCCCATTGGGATACTTGTATTTATTCCTAAGTAAGAGAAGTTTAGAAGTAATGGGAGTAATGGCATATGCATCGAACAGGAAGCCCTGACTTCCTGTTCTGACTCTGTTGGGATATGCAACCTCACACAAACTATTTCATGTTTCCTAGATCCATGGTCCTCATCATTACTATATTTTGGAGAGCAGCTTGAAGGTGGTAACTATGTATTATTTTCCTTTGTAGCCCTAATATCTAACACATTTAAAAAAACACAGTAAGTTAGAAGCTCTTTGAGGGCAAGAAAATATCTTTCTGTTCATTGTTGCACCCTAGTATCTGGCCAGATATACATATATGCAATATTATTTAGTATAGATAGTAAATATTTCTTGAATAAATAAATGGACATGAAGTTTGTTGCATGAATGAATAAAATATGGATACCAATTTCTGCCCTAATAGTCACAGGGCTACTGAGAGGGTCATACAAAAATGTATGTTACTGGATTTTGTAAACTGAATGAATTTAAGGTGTTCCTATTGTTATATTTCAACCAGAACATGCTGGTTTCATTATCTTTGCTCTTAATTGCATTCATAAATATATCTATAGCATTTTGAATCATTCCATCTGCTTTCATCTGTTCAGACAGCAACTGATTAAAGGCTGTTTAGCTCTAAATAGCTTTATATACTTTGAACTAGAAACGGATTTTCCCCACTTGATATCTAATTAATTAAAAAAATCTAGTGCTAAAGACTAGACATATGGACCATTAGGGTTGACTATCACAATATTTTATCATTAGGTTGATTATAAAAATATTTTATTATTTTCAAGAAATAGGGTTTTTTTGAAGGCTCTGGTTTTCTTTGAACCTGTTACGAGGGGTTAAATGCTGTCACAAAGAGCATTCAGTTTGATGTACAGGGCATATTAGCACAGGGAAGTGTACTGTCATATGGCATTATGACACTTGAACTCCAGGGAGATATTTGGGTCGAGTGTCTGGCTAATACGTCCCAGTCATCTTCCTGAAGCTGCTTAATGCTTGCTGTGTTTTGACCCTAATTCTCCTAAAGCACATTTCTCCTCCCTCCTACCATGTTTTGAACTCCCATTGATGCATCGTTAAAAGTTGGGATAGATCCTGGGAGACCAGGAAGCCATTTCTTTGGATTTTACATTTAACTCTACCTCAACTTCTAACATGTGAATGGGACAACTATTTTTAACTGCCTTTAATGAAACATATTTAATTTTTTCAATCATGTGGTCAGAGCTTCTTACAGTAAGTGAAATAAACGCTCTTATAACTTAAGCTCATTTTGTTTACTGACCTGAGAGAAAAAAAAGAAAGCTTGCCATGATACCCTGAAATTTTTATATCTGATAGCTTCGTTAAAATAAATCTACTTGTATTGCACAGACCCAGCTACAATATGAGCCACATTATATCTCCAAATGTATCATAAAATAAACAAACAAAAAAAAGGTTGTCCCAAGTGCCAAAATAGCAAGTAATAAAGCTTTTCTAACTCTTGGAAGATCGTTAGGCTGCTTCTTAGAATAAATAATCTGTGCTCTTAAGGAACAAACAGAGGTTATCTGTTGGTCCGATGCTCCCTGTTAGGTACTCTGAAATAATACTTTTCCTTGACTGATGTTTGGTGAATCCCAGGATGCTCCACTCCCAGGAGTTCCTTTCCTTGATATCTATTTCCTCTCCCTCAAGATTTGTGCCAATTGAACATGATTTGTCCTCTATTGCTAAGTTACTGATGCTAAAATGTGAGAATGGAAATGGAATTAGCTAGTCACGTGGATGCTGTGAACATCTGGATATTTGAAATCTGGTGGCTGAGACATCAAGTAACCAACACGTTCACTTTTGATTTAAATATCTAAGAACTTTCTCTGTAGCTACTGCACATGTCTGCTTGATAGGAACTCCTCATTCAGAAATGAAAGACCAACGCTAGGGAACTTCGGTCTCATAAGAATTGGCAGTCAACCATGACTTTGCACTGTGACTGTTTAATCTAAGTTTTGGTTGATTTCTTAGAGACAAATAAAACATTTGTCTCAAATAAAACATTGTCTCAAATAAAACATTTTGGTCAGTTAAGTGTCATAGTCGCTATTCCTCTGCCCTTTCCCTTCCTCTTCCTCTCTACATTCCATGTAGACTATTTATGAAGGATTGGATTTCAAGTCTTCTGTTCTTCTAAAACAGAGTTTTAAATGGAATCAAAACCAGTTTCTGAAAAATCTAGGACTCTGACAAAGCTGTGGGAGCTTTTTAAGGATTCAGAAATAGGTAGTTAGCAATAGATTACACATTACATTGTTTAGACCAGATTTCTCAGCTGGGCAAAGTTTCTAATTTTCTAACTTGAAAGTTCTACTAAATGCATGTGGGAATTCTTGCTTAGACACCGATATTCAGTTGAAGGTGACAGAAGAACAAATATCTATTTAGCAAATACAACCCACTTTATTTTTAAGTAGTGCCACCTTTCAACAACTTTGGTATTGCTTTTGTGGATATGACAGAACAAATAAAATAAGTTCATTAGTGTTAATATTTATAGAAAACATAGGGAAAGGAAGAAGTAATCTGAATAAGCTGACCAATGAATTACCAAATAATTTACACATATCTTGAGTACAGAAACATGGAAAATGAGGTAACTCCAAAATGTCACTGGTTACCATTACTTCTAGTCCAAGTCTGGACAATGACACAGTGAGTGAGGCCAATGCTGTTAGACCACAAGTACTTTGCAGTGGATAGAGAAGTGGCGGAGAAAGCAGAGGATGCAGGGTCAGAGACCACCACATAGCTACTGAGGAAGAGATTCTGTGGCTCTCTCCCTACTCTCACCCCCTACGGTTCTTCTAGACCTCAGTTATCTTTCCTACTTGATCCTAGTGTGTACTTAATGCTCACTAGGCAAACACAAGTGCTTAGAAAGTCTCTTTCACTAAGCTGTCACTAGTATTCGACAGTAGGAATAAGTCCCTTGAATTGTTTAAATTTTCACATGTGTTCATTGGGTACCTTGTAGGTATAAGGTACTCAGGCCCCTGAGTAGGTATTGTGACCCAGGCCCCTGTATTTGGATTTTCTATTTCCACATTGCTTTTTCCTCGGCTGTGTATCTTAGTCTTTGACTTTTTTTTTTTCATGCTTCCTTTCCTCTTCTTCCACGTTTTTCCTTCTCTTTTTAATTGTCTTCTCTACTTTTGTTGATCCTTCTCTATTTTCAACATTTTCTTTCCACTCAATACTTTTGCTACTATCCCTAGACAAACCCAATTCCCAAGTAATAATATAACTAAGGGGAGCACTGAGCATACACAACAGCAATACTGGAACATTCACAACACCTACCAACTGTGCTATTAGCTTGCAACACAAAATAAGCTGAAAGAATGGGCTCACATTGTTTTATCATTTTGTGTATAAGTTCTGCTTTGCTTCAAGAGCATAATTCAGGTAATAAAACCTTTGGCAGGGTATGTTTCATAGAGGCAACAATATCTTGTAGAAAATGAAACGAGGCAAGAAGTCAGGAGATGATGGATCCTGTTCTTCCAAACACTGGGTAACCTCCAGTAATAACTGCTGCAATATGGACTTTGCCTTAGTTTGCTATTTCGTAAACTGTGGATAATGCTTTATCCTAGTATCTGATAGACCTGGGTGAAAGATTAATTACATAACATACATAAAAAAGACTTTATTCTTTAGAAGGGAAGAGGTGTGATGTAATAATCTAGTATTATCTGTTCATCAGATAACATGATTTAGTGATTCCATCACACAAAGAACAAAAAGGTTTTCTTATCAAATTTGGGTTAACTCAACCCTAGGCTGCAGAGCTCTTAGAACCAGCATTCCTGGGACCTGATCAATAATTGTCTCTTCCTAAATAGTCTTTTTGCCTGACCAGGCTATCTGAAAGTTCCTCTTATAGTAGTGGATTTGCTCTCCTCCAAAGGCCCTGAGCAGCCACAGGAAAGCATTGTTAAGTCTTCCCCTCAAATTTTACAAGGATTTGAAGAGCAGAAGAGATTCAGAAGAGAAGTGTGTTTGTGTATGTGTTTGTGTGTGTGCATGCATGTGCACGTGCGCTTCCAACAGAGAGGTCCCTGAAGACAGAGTCAAACATAAGGGAAAGGGATATAATCTGTTAGTCTCCTTTCATAGACACTGTTCCTCAGTTAGTGAAATGAGATTACTTATCCTTCTTGCTCCCTGAAGGGCAGTTGTGTGTGAAAGTCTTTTAAACATCCAATTTCATGATATACATGCTAGAAGAGTGATTTTTTTCTCTTCTTTCTGAGTCATTCAGTTTGAATCTACTCAGAAAAACTGCTGATTCATTGGACTATGAAATACAGACTCTTATTTTTTTAACTTTTTACTTTTTTTTTTTTACTTTTTTTTTTTTAACGTTTATTTATTTTTGAGACAGAGAGAGACAGAGCATGAACAGGGGAGGAGCAGAGAGAGAGGGAGACACAGAATCGGAAGCAGGCTCCAGGCTCTGAGCTGTCAGCACAGAGCCCGATGCGGGGCTCGAACTCACAGACCGTGAGATCGTGACCTGAGCCGAAGTCGGCCACTTAACCAACTGAGCCACCCAGGCACCCCGTCTTTTTACTTTTTTTAATGTTTATTTACTTTTGAGAGAAAGAGAGAGAGACAGAGCACAAGCGGGGTAGGGGCAGAGAGAGAGGGAGACACAGAATCCAGAGTAGGCTCTGGGCTCTGAGCTGTCAACACAGAGCCCGATGTGGGGATCAAACTCATGAACCACAAAATCATGACCTGAGCAGAAGTCAGACGCTTAACTGATTGAGCCACCCAGGCACCCCTGAAATACAGACTCTTCTTAGGAGGCATTTCCTAGTAGCCCATTTCCAATTATGTAAAGTTCTGTTAGTCAATTCATAACTTTTAAATAGCTCCCTTAAAATCCTCAAGTTCATGTAATTATGAGGAGAACTCTACATAGATCTTCAAAAATCAAAATCTCTTATTACTGAACACATTTCCAGATTCATTCAATAATGCCACTCTCAGAAAACTTCACCTTTTTGCCCCTCCACTCCCCTTTACTGCAGTAAAAGAATATAAAAATGTCTATTAATAAACAACTTTAAGAATTCCTTCACTGAAAATAGCTATAGCAAAAACCAAACATAAAGTGAATAAAAAGGTAATAAACTCAGTATTTTAGATTAGATCCATTTCTTGATTTTTGTCTAAACACATTGTGACCAAGTAGCCTCTGCTTATTTTCATGCATATATACATATACATATATATATATATATATTTACACACACACACATATATATACTTAAATGTATATATTTAACAACATGGAATGGTAACATATCAAATGCCTAGATTCCGTGCAAACACATAACCCTTCCTGTGAAGGAAACATATTAATATCATAAAAACAAATCATGGAGAGTAACATGCAACTGCCGAGGGGAGGAGTGTAGGGTTGGGGCAGGGGACCAGGAGAAACACAAAGAATGTAAAGAACAAAAAGTGTCATTGACCTGATTTGTCAGAGCTGTTGCCTGTGATTGGAGTGATGGAGCAGCTGGGATTAGCCTTTGCGCTGTCCTTGGAAGAAACCATTTTGGGTTTATTTTTCGTTGCCTCTAGTGCTTTGACCTTCTTGGCATGTTTACTTCCTTTGTAGTGGGCCTCGGCCTGGCTCTACAAAGGAGAACAAATCAGGCTCATTTTTTTTGCTACTTACAAACACCACAATGGATGATCATGCAGGAAAATATACATTCATTCATAGGCACCACGGACATTTACAACTCAGCACTCAACTACGGTTTTGGCATTTCATGAAGTGGCCAACCAGTATCTAAGGGGTTTTCGTACATTGAAACCTTCTCTATAGCACAGAGGACCTGTGTCTTTTAAAAACAGACATTACGTGAGCGGACAACAGCACCAGGCCACAATTGTGATGAAGGTGAGCTTTGTCATCAGTTCCCTCCCAACACTCCCTTTGGGTTACTTTTCAAACATTTAGCTGGCATCAAGCTGCTTTGGGTGTGTCCTTCCACAAACATCCCACTTTGTTTCCCTTCAGCTAAAAGCCTGTTTGCCCTGTATCTACTTTCTTCTGGGCTCTGCTCTGAGAGCAACTGACGTGACAAAGCAACTTGCTGGTGGGTGGAAATGGTGCTACATTTTAGAGTCATCTACATGTGCTTCATGCATCATTTTGATGATTCCAGTTCCAAGAACAGATAATTTATTTTTATTTATTATTTACTTATTTTAATTTTTAATGTTTATTTTTGAGAGAGAGAGAGAGAGATACAAAGCAGTAGTGGGGGAGGGGCAGAGAGAGAGGGAGACACAGAATCTGAAGCAGGCTCCAGGCTCCGAGCTGTCAGCGCAGAGCCCGATGTAGGGCTTAAACCCACGAACCATAAGATCATGACCTGAGGCAGAGTTGGTCACTTAACTGACTGAGCCACCCAGGCGCCCCTCAAGAACAGATAATTTAAGCCACAGAGGAGGTAGGGACAATCCTTGTTTCTCATCTCAGATGAGATTCTGAAGTCAAAGCAGTTAGGGTTTCACTCACTTATACACAAAGTATAGGTGGAACTGTGACTTCAATACTAGATCGAAAGGAAGAAATCAAGACAAGTGAGTACTAAAAATCTTTAAAAAACAAAAACCAGATTAGAGTAAAACAAGAAAACATTTGGTCAATTTGTTGACATTTGAAAAATCTCTCTCTGCCTAAAGAACACAGATTTTATATTTTGGGCATCTAGCACTAATAAACATATTAACAAAAGAATCTAAGTATACTTGCTTCAATTTCATTTTGAATAGAACCTGAAAATACAAACATGCATTTGGCAGAAGCAAACAAACAAACAAAAAGAACAAATCAAAACATATATTATCTGGTATATTAGCTTAGTTATAAAGGAGAAATAGATGATAAACTTATCATAAAATGACTTTTCATTAGAGAATTTCTAAAATAAAAACTTTATAAAATGTCAGTTTTCCTTATACATGTATGTGTTTGAAGATGGTTGCACTAGTGTTTTCACTCATTTTCCTCAGCAAGCTGAATACAGATGGGGTGCGTATGTGTGAATGTGCACACATGTGTAAGTAGGGAGATGGGAGTAAAAATGGACAGAAGGAGTCAGGTTTTAATTCTGTATTTCAACTAAAGATATGTAAGTGATTTTCTTAGCATTGAACCCTGATCACGCAAGGTCAATAGCCTTGTATTGACTTATATTGGTTTGCTTAAGGACTTGGTTTGCTATAGTTGGTTTGCTTAAGGACTTCTCATGTTGATCTCTATCAAGCTGGAAAAAAATAACGATACCAAGGAAGGAGAAAAGTACAACATAAGTTCTTTATGTATTATGAACAAAGAACGGTTAAGTCTAGTTGATATAGATGGTTGGATATAAATTAAGAAAATATACAAATAAAAATTTAAAAATTGATAACATGAAGTAATAATAATAATGACTAATATTACTGAACCACTGCCAAGCATAGTTCTAAATGTATTATGTGTATTGGCTCATTTAATCCTCATAATACTCTGTGAGGTAGGTACCATTATCAATTAGCATTTTACAAACAGAAAACTAGGCACAGAGAAGTTAAATAACATGTCAAAAGTCATACAGGTAGGTGTAGAAGCCGTTCAGGTACACCATACAGGTAGGTGTAGAAGCATACAGGTAGGTGTAGAAGCATTCTGTAGAATGCTTACATTGGATACCCCTATTTAATGATTTGCCCACACATTTACGTACACATACTCACACTAAGTTAACATTATAATTTTATTAAAAGGGAAAAGTTACAAAAAAAGCATGCTGCTTTTAATGACTCAGTGAAAGAGTATGTCTTAATAGAAGTTTCTATGAGTAGGAAAAAACTACTTAATTCATGGAAAATATACTAGTATAGTACCTTAGGCCTGATCCTTCTGCTGAAGAGCTCAGAAAGTCTTACTTTTTAGGTATATAACAATTTCTACATGGTATCAGGAGACCTAATAACTCATCTTTCCAGTATACTAAATAGTGTGATGTTACTTTAGTGCCCTTCGGCTAATGAAACGAAACGTACGGTTCTCTAAATAGAACCTCCTAGCACAAGATAAGCAAAGTGTCATTTCCTCAATTACAATTTCCTGGCATCACTGCAGAAAGTTAACAGCATCAATTAGCACTTGAGATAAAGATCCAGCTAAGTGATGCCTCACTGGATGCCAAGATGGAAAGAACTCTCCATAGCCATGATCCACTTCCCTTTTGAGTTTTGGGGCATGGAGAGAAGTGCACCAAGGGAACTTAGCTTCTACTGAATGTTATTTGGGAAGGACTGTGGAATAAAGATAGTGGCAGGCATCACTCCCTCACATTTGCATCTTTCCAACTCCCGTGTGGTATTCTTGGTACTAGAACTTTGCTATCCTCAGTACTGTGTCTGGGGCAGTGTCAACAGCTTCTAAATCCTGGGCAAATCTTCAAGTGAAACTGAGACACTGTTAAATAGTAACACGATTAACCTGACTTCATTATCTAGGACTCTCCTTAGTTGAGGAACGAAAGAAACAAGGACAAGAGCCAGAAAACCCATGAACTAGGCAACACAATCAAGCCCAATCAACAATGGTTCTTGTATCACTTCTAAGAGACCTGGTTGACCAAACTGACTTACTTTACACCTCAGTGACTAAACAGCAGACATGTATTTGTCTAGCTCTAATGGCTTGCTTTCTGCTTCCCCGCCAAAAGTGCTACCATGCCCCTAACTGGCAATGATCAAAGAAACCTCTTGCCAAGAATTGTCAGAATTCAAAAGTCGCCTAAACCACCATACTGACTTCCACATAAGAATTCATCAGTATCTAGGTCTTTCTCTCACAGGTCACCCCAGTAGCAACCTGACCATCTACCGGCAGAGGAATAGCTTCGACAGGAAATGACATCCTGAAATTTTCTCTTCTGTTTATCCCCATTTTTGTTACTAAAGCCTTTTGTTTTCCCAAAATCTCTACATCTCTCCTCCCCAGTGGACCCCACTGGTCCAAACAAAAAAGTTAAAGACAGAGATAATGCATTGCTTCAAAAATAAAAAACATAACACTAAAAATTTCTAAAATCCACTACACTCCCATTTCTGGTTTTTACCTTATTCCTAATTTGGACTTCAGAGAGGTGCCTTGGATCTTGAAACATGACATTAAACTGTGCTCATTTTGTATAGAAAGGACAGTCCAAAGACAAACTTACAAAGTGGGGAAGAACAAAGTCCTCAACTATTTATTTACCAATAAGTCCCATCCGGTTGCTTTTTGAAAACTAATGAGAACTCTTTCCTTCATTAAATAAATTGCATCAGTAAAACTATTGGTGCCTATTTTTCTGAGACCTTAGATTTCAGTGTGTTAAGCAGTGCTACATGGGAAATAGAAGAGGTCAGTTACTTTTCAGAAAAACTCTATACACTAAAAGGCCAAATAAGAAAGAGGTCAGATGAACTACCATAAAAATGGGCTACATTAAAATGGGAAAACATTATTATTGTTGCACAAAAAACTATTTAGTACCTGCTACGTGCTAGACATTGAGAAAGATTAAAAATAAAGACCCCTACTCACAAGAGTGGTGGGAAGGAAAAGAAAGGCTTGCAAATAACTACAACTCAAAGCAGAGAGTGGAATTGTAAAGTGGGGTGTAAAGAGCAACAAAGAGGAATAGGAGTTAGAGAAGGGGCAAATCTCTTTGGTTTGGAGGCGATCACGGAAGCTTCATGACAAAGGGACATTCCAGCTGGGGCCTGCTCTGGGGGTGGGGTTCTGAAGTGGTGATGTGGAGGGGCACAACAGGGAAAGAGGGTCACATGGTGCTACTCTGAAAATTATTATCCCCTGTAAAGCAGAAAATGTATAATAGTGTTCTACAATTAAAACAACAAATGTTCTTTTCATAGGCATCTTGTAGAGAAAATGGTTATAAAGTAAGATGATGCTTTTGCATCACAGATTTTATCCTCTGCTCCAAACTATAATCCTATATTAAAACAACAACTAAATTATTTATATCGAAGCTTTAATAATTGTTTGAGATAAAAGCATGGCACTTAAAATACTACAGCTAAACATATTAAGAAACAAACTAAAGACTAATAAATAGCTAAATCATTATTTAAATCTTTACTTTAACACAGACTATTTTTAACTATTAAAAGGCTTTTTGCATATTGTTGCATTGACAAAATCACACACTTTCAGAGACAAAGCTACAGCATATGAAACATAAAATGCACCCAAGAGCAAGGCTTACTTAATCCAAAGATTGCTAGTAAATCTTTCTGCTGGTATTTGCAATTGTAAGGCTTACACTATCAGTAATGACATACTACTGGCTTTGATATTTACTTCATTCAATCCTCAATCTATTGGGATCTATTGAAAACAAAGTCCAGACAAAATTATAACCAATATGAGCTTTTTAGCTTACAAAGACATAATGTCCTTGCTAATTTCTAATTTATAGCTAAGTGAAACACTCCAGGTTGCTACAATCTGTGCATAGTCGCCACACTGTGTAACTCCAGGAATGAGTGAATGGTGCGCTCTGGATTCCTGCATGCCAGAGTTCCGGCCATAGCATTTCATATTCAATGGCTTTAGAGTACATATGTAAAAAAAAAAAAAAAAAAAAAAAAAAAACAAAACAGAAAACCATCAACTCCAAATATTTCTATATTGCTAAAGAGAAAAGACATGGTTCTCTAGGAAGAAATGATGTGCATTCTGGATTGCTAATTCTCTTTGGGCTCAATTTAGATTCTATCAAATACCATTAGACAAAAGTGGAGTTCTTGGGTTGCTGCTGTTTTAAAATGCCAATATTTGACAACATGAGCTTTACACATATATTTGTTCACGTTATCAAAACATTCCCATGTAGGCAAATTAGCTCATTTCTTTCTTTAGTGGGCTTTAAGTTATCAAGTTAATTTTTCAAATGTAGCCTATTAGTCAGCTAAAAGTCTCAAAGCTCATGTTTCTGGTACATGATTCACTGGTGGAATTACTTTACATATTGAAACATGGAGAAGCTATAAATGGACCTAACAACTATGACAGAATTTACATAATGAACTAGAAAAACACTGCAGTTTGAGTTTAAAATCATTGAGAATACAGCAAAAAGTCTTTTTTTTTAAGTGCTTTAAAAAAATAAAATTGTTTTTTGCAGAGTTCCAAGTGAAGAAAATTTTGCATCATTTTTCCAGTGAGTTTTATATTTCAATTATGTGAAGGTGAATTATTAATTTAATTAAGTAATTAATTAATTAATTTAGAGAGAGCATACACAAGCAGGGGAGGGGCAGAGGGAGAGGGAGAGAGAGAATTCCAAGCAGGCTCCATGCCCAGCCAAGTGTGGAGTCCAACGCAAGCCTCTTTCTCATGACTGTGAGATCATGACCTGAGCCAAAATCAAGAGACAGACACTTAATCGACTGAACGACCTAGGCACCCAATAGGTGGATTATTAATTTTAGATGATTTCCAGCAATCTAAGATTCTTCTCCTGAATATTCACCTATACCATACGTTTCCAGTTAGGGTTGAGTAAAGCAGGGCATTAAAGAGACAGTTAGTTATATGAACTTGACCATGTCAACTGTGATCTGAGCCCCAGATCCTTTAAGATGAAACCAAATCATTTCATTTCATTGAATTCTGCTCTCTCCTCCTTATTCTTTCCGTTTTTTTTTTTTCAAATTAGGCCACAGTTAAAAAACAACTCAATCATACATATGTGTCAAGATGAAGTTTGTTCCAGAATATTAATTTCCAAATTCTATTCATGAATATCACAAATTACAGAGATTGTAGTTTGAAAATATTTTTCCCCCACCAACCTAAGGTTTATGAGAATTTCTTTCAACATAAATAACGGATAAGAAAATGAGATTTATTTAATGTCACAATTTCTTTAGCATCATGAGAATTTAGTTAAGAATTAAGCAAAAAGTATCTGAAATGCTTACCCTAAGAAAATAAGACTGCTTACTCTCCATTTCATATTACATTACAATTTTGAAAGGTATATTTATCTTGTTGTCTAGGCTTGGGGGTCAATATTTGAGTCAATTTAATAATAAATGTATGTGTAAACTCCTAGTATTTGCTCTACAGTTCAATCGAGGCAAGATGAAGTAAATAAAACCCAGGAAAATATGCCCTTAACTTCTCCCCCAAATCATAAGGGAGCTAATCATGAACTCCACATAGAATGCATTTATAAACCAGATTCTCTAAGTTATTATGCCCCAAATGGGAAAATTAGTGTTCTGTACACCAACATAATCTTGACTATGAAATAATGAGAACATTTATAAATTATAAAAATATCTAATTTTCTCAAAGAATTATGCATATGGGGCCTAATGTGTTAGAACTTTTAAATCTTAGAGTTTTTATGCAACACATGGATACCGTCTTTTATTTTTATAGTATGCTACAAAACATTAAGGATTCGGTAATAATTACTTAATATTCTTGAGTCACTTATTTTATGATTTTCCCAAAAGTGGAAACTATCTACCTCTCCCAAATTATCTTCACATCTTATATTAAACTGGGAAATTTTAGTTGCTCATTCTCAGCTACCTTGAAATATAAAGAAGGGCAATTCAGAATTTACAGTGATTTCACAGTTACATTCTAAGTATCTAATATGTTTGAAAGTGCTGCTATCTTTCAGTGGGGAAACGGATTGCCATTATGTGCTTTATAAGAGTGATTTTTGGTACTCAATGATAAGTAATGCAGTATAATTCAGGTCTACACATTAAAGCTGTGAGTCTATAGCTAACTAATTCAAGTCTTCTGATGGTCTTTTAAATTAGGCTCCCAGGCTTCCACACATTAATTTTTAATCAGTCTAGAAGGTATTACATTTACTTCCATTCCCATATTAAGGAAATTTATATAAATGATACAAAATAAATCTAAAATTAGAATTTGCATTGTGTCTCCTTATATTTGATATATAATATCTGTAAAGTAGACAAAAGTGGCAAAGTAACTTTGAAAGTGCAGTGATCAGAAAACTGGTTGAAGAATGGCGTTAGTAATATGTTATATATGTTTAATATATTATTTATGTATCATTATTCATTTTAAAATCTCTTTTACAAAGTAGTTTTTAGTAAAACTCATACCTCCAAGCCCTAAACCAATTTTTAAAACCTAGCATACATTTTCTAATTCAAAATTAAGTGAATATGTAAATGTAAAGACTAATACCATATCCTTTCAAAACATACAGATAAAACTAAGTAAAAATGATGCAATTGTACATATTTAGTAGTCACTTAGCTAACCTGAGTCATATTAAGGTGGTCTCTACACTAAAGTACAAGAGTAAACTAGAAATTTTCATTCCAGATTAATTTTGTCAATGTTCTCATATGTAAGATATTGGTCTACTGGAGGCAAAACTAAAATAAAAATGCCTATAACTTCGATTTACCCATAAAAAATTTTTAAAAAAATATAAAATACCCATAAATATAAAAAATATAAATTTACCCAATATAATCAGCGAGGTGGACTTCTAGTTTCTGAATCTGTGTGATATTGTCTAAAAGTTCTATCACCGGGGTGCCTGGGTGGTTCAGTAAGTTGAATGCCGGACTCTTGATTTCAGCTCAGGTCATGATCTCGTGGTTGGTCGGATGGGGCCCCATGTTGGGCTCTGTGCTGACAACAGGGAGCCTGCTTTAGACTTCGTCTCTCCTTCTCTCTCTGCCCCTCCTCCAGTCATGTGTGCACGCATGTGTGTGTGCTCTCAAAATAAATAAACATTTAAAAATTCTATTCACCAATAATAGTCACAACAAAGGTTGTTCATATAATGTATGATAATAATTAATGTGAACTGTGTCTTACTCATCTTTGAGTCTTCTGAAGTACTTATTGTATGGTACAGACTCAATAAAATGTTTTTGAATTGAATCTAATACATATATGGGACAGAGTAGGAAAAATCTTCTAAAAGCAGGAATTTAATGCCGACAGTCCATTCATCCTTTAATTCAACAAATGCATATTGAATACCTGTTATGTTTTAGGCATCATTCTGAGTGTTGTGGGATGCAGGTCTAGTAAAACTTATATTCTAGCATGGGAGATAGATAATAAAATATAAATTTATATATATTTAAGGGTAGTGTTAAGTGATAAGTGATACATTTATGAGCAGTTAAGCGGTGCTATAAAAACAATCAGGAATGGTAAGTACGGTAGGCTATAATGGGATGGGGTGCCATTTTAGGCATCAAGATAAGTCTTTCTATTGAGGGGGCATTTGCAGAGAGACCTAAATGAAGTGAGGGAGTTAACCAGGTAGATGGGAGAAAAGCATTTCAGATCCAGGGAATAGCAAATGGCCATTGCAAGGATCTTGACTTTAATCTGAGGAGATGGGAAATCCCTGCAGGGTTTTGAATAGACAAGTAACCTTGTTTAAGTTCTGTTTATAAAATAATCACTCTGGTTATTGTGTGGAGTACAAGCTATGTGTGTATGGTGAGGAGGCTGGGGGTGGGCAAAGTAGAAAAGGAGGCTGTTACAATCATTCAGGCATGAGATAAAAAGGATTCAAAGTCAAATTCCACTGAAGGATCTGAAATGTTTCAAAAGAATGATTTTATTAATTAACAGTTATAATATTGGGCAGATTTATAATCTTTGAACTTGAACCAACCAAGATTTCTATAGAATTTTGTGTCTAAAACTGTTTTCAATTTTGTGTCCAATAACCATTACTTTTGTTACTTTAAAACTTGTGTTTATTTTTTGTCTAGGTAATACAACCATACACCTGAAAAGTATATAAAAGAAGTATACAGAGTGAAAAGTCTACCTCTCAAACCTAGCAACTAGTTGTCACTTTGTGTGTGTCCTGCCAGAGATAATTTGCATGCCTATCAAGCAAACATACACATATGTGTGCATTTTCCATTCTTCCCTTTTTAGACAAATGACTACATAGCACATATGCTGTTTTGCATTTGCCTGTTCTTAGCAATAGATTTTACAGAGTCTTTAAATGAGTAATTAAAAATTTTTCTAACTTTTTAAGTGGTTGGATATATTTATTCCATTGTATGGATGAACCATAATTTTTTCCAACAGCACCTTATTGATGGATATTTAGGTTGTTTCCAAAGCTGTGCTATTGCCCATGATGCTGAAATAGGCATTAGATGCTTCAAATAATTATTTTTCTTCTTTCACAATTAGACATGATTTTGTTTTTTTTAAGTATTAAATTGAATTGAAGGAGAAATTTAAGATTTTCCTAGTTTCCATACCCTAATTTGTGATTATGGATATATTCTAGCTATATGTTTCCCTAAGTATATTTGTGGTAATCAGGTAACAAAATTAACACCCCTGCTCCAAGATTTAAAAAATGGTATGAAAATTATAGAAAAGAAAGGGCCTTCAGATGGGCCTTCAATAATGGAAAGGATTTTGAAAGCAATAGATCATGCTCCCAATAAAGAGAAGACTATGATAAGAAAAATATGTCTGGAAAAATGAATTTATGTTTAGGGAAATGTGAATAATCAGTTTGAGTGAAATGTGGGCATGGGTAGAGTAGAAGTGGAAGAGAAGGTTAGAAAGGCAAGTGCCACATTATTTAGGCCTTAAGTAGTAAGCAATGGGAAGGTAGTTTACAAACAGCATACTTAATAAGGTAGATAATGAGAAGCCACTGAGGGCTTATGTTCAGCACAGTCTGATAGCAGCAAAGACCTACTAGAAGGAAAGAAAAGGCAGGAGAGTAAGAATTAGAAAGATCTTACCATAGCAAGACAGGAAGTAATGGTCTTCCTAAATACACAGATTTCAAATTTCAGGGGCATTATAAACCAAAAGCCAGAACTTTTTATAGAAAAGGAGCTATTCCTCCAATTAAGGCAAGCCTCTCAACCCAGAGATGCTGTTCTCTTTTGCCTTTCCCAAGTCTATTATCCCTTTTCTTTGCTACATTTATATTCAATCCTCCTCTCCCAAACAAATCCTTATGCTCAGGGTCTAAACAAGCTCTAATCTCCCCAACTCAAAATGAACCATCTTTCAACCCACTTTCACCCCTAGTTTTGTACCCAGTCACTTTGCTCCTTTTCACAGATTCATTTGTTAAATTGTATGCATATCTTCATTCCCTCTGCTTGATTCTGGTCGATATTAATCCTCTGAAACAGATATCACCAACACACTGATGCCCTACATGCTAAAGCCAAGAACGTTTTGCATTCCTCATCTTGCTTGAGCAATAGGGTGCACCTGACCCTGCTGACCTCTCGCCTCCTCTTTGGAAGGCATTCTTTTTCAGCTCTTTCCTAGGTTGGCATCCCCCCACCTTCCTTTCAGAACCATGCGCAGGCTCACCCTCCCCCGCCCAATCATTGAATGTTGATATATTCCAAAGTTCAGTTTAGGCCTTCTTGTCTCCTCAGACAAAACCTTCCAATCAAGAGATGAGTCTTACCCACACTACAACTTCCCTAACCACCTCTACACCAATAATTTTCTGGTTTCCACCTCTCCAGTCTACGTCTTTCTTCTGAGCTCCAGACCTAGAATATCCACTTGGATAACTCAAGCACTTTATCTTTTTTTAAATTTTTTTAATGTTTATTTTTGAGAGAGAGAGAGAGAGAGAGAGAGAGAGACAGAGCATGATCAGGGGAGGGGCAGAGAGAGAGGGAGACACAGAATCCGAAGCAGTCTCCAGGCTCTGAGCTGTCAGCACAGAACCTGACGCGGGGCTTGAACTCACGAGCTGTGAGTCATGACCTGAAGTGAAGTTGGACTTTAACCGACTGAGCCACCCAGGTGCCCCTCAAAGCACTTAAATATAAGTTCAAAACCCAACTCCTGTGATACCAAACAAGTGGTATCACTTGTCTATACTTTGTTGCCCAAACCACCTAGTGCTCTTCCAGCATTTGCTTTCTGTCAGTAGCAACCCTCTACATCTGTTGTAAGAGCCAAATCCAGGGATCGTCCTCACTGTCACATTCTACCTCCACACCCACATTCAATCAATTACTAAGTTCTCTAGATTTTAGCTTCTAGATATTTCTCTAATCCAGCTAATAATTTATGTCCCTGTCACAACCACTTTAGTCCAAAATGCCCTCATCTTACTCCACCAGCCTCTTTAGTGATCACTCAAAGGCCCTCTTGCTCTCTTGCAATCTCCACATGGCAGCCAGAGTGATATTTTCAAAATACAAATCTGATCATGTCATTCCTCTGCTCAACATCCTCAGCACCTTTTCACTATTTGTGGTTAAAAATCTAAAATAGCCCTATTCAAGATCTGTATGGTCTACTTCTTACCTACCTCTAGTTTCGTATGGTAGCAGCTCTCTGTCACTCTCTGAGGGACTGAAATAGAGTGTGGCTTGAATATAATGATAGTATACCATCCTTTTGCACATGCCTAAAATACTATTCCTTTTCTCTTTTCCTAATTAATTCCTATTCATCCTTCAGAACCTAGTCCAAACATCTTCCTTAGGAAGCCTTCCATGATCCCCCAGACTAGGCTACATCCTAACTCTTTGAATTCCTTTCTTCACAGCACATCTCACAACTAAAAGTTAATTATTAACTTTTATAATAATTTGATTAATGCCTGTATTCCCTCACTAGACAATAACCTTCATTAGGCTTGCCCTTATAAGATTTTTCCTCTTCATTGTATCTCTTATACTTAGCACGCTGCCTGAGACATTCTAGGCATTTATTTCATAGATACTGATTACATGGATCAATGAATGAATGAATGAATGAATAGATGGAGAATCTCAATTACTTGCCAACAGAATTAAAGTAAGGGTAGAAGAAGAAAAGTAATTAGAGTTCTCTAAAAGTTTCAGGCCCAATTGACTGGGAAAATAATGAAATGATTAACAAAAAATGCAGTTATGGTGGGATGAGAAATTTGCAGAGGAAGATGAAAACTCAGTTTGGGCATCTTCTAGTTAGGCTGCTAATGGGCACAGTGCAGAGGTTCAACAAAAAACTGGAAATGCAAATGGTAGTTGAACAAAGTGGCTGGGACTAGAGACACCCATTTGGGAGCCACATGGTAAGATGATAGATGAAACTCTGGGGATGGATGAGATTCCTGAGAAATTAAGTAGAAAGGGGGAGAAAAACCTATCTGAGGAAAGAATTTTGAGAAACAGCTCTATTTAATAGATAAGATGAGGAAGAAAAGTTGGCACAGGATATAGAAAAGACACCAGAAAAGCTGGATATACAAGGAAGTAATAAAACACAGAAATCAAGGGAAATAAAAAGGAAAGATAACTAAAGGAACAAAGGAAAAATAATTAAAAATACATACACACAACTATAAAAGACAAACTATAGTCTTACTGAAGGACAATAACATCTTAAATGTTAAAATATTTTTCTATAATTTCAAAACAACATCATAAAATAACTGGAAAATAATATAATATGAGGTCTTTGTGTCCTGGAAGAATATTTGATAATGTTGCATAGAAAGTGGAGTGGTAGCCATGTTTGTGTGAAATAAAGAACCTATTTATAGCTACTGCCCTGAGAAAAATCATAGTGCCTCACTCATCACTTCAAAGAACTGAAGAATGGGAGCCATAGAGAGAACATAGCAGTCAGAAGACTGCAAACACAATGACAAGTCACAAAAATTACTCTGAGTTCAATAATAAAAATAGTGACAGATAGTTACTATTTACTGTTTTCTGTGTACCAGACACTGTGCTAAGACTTTATTGACACCATCTCATTTAATCCTCATGAAACTATGTAAGGCAAGTGTTATTAGCCCGAGAGACTGAAAAGTTAAGTAATTATCCAACATTATACCACCAGAAAAAAGACCCTGGATTTAAACCCAGGATTAAAAGATAAGACCACTAGGCCCAAACGGCCTTCAGAGGAGAGGATCTAAAACAGAATAGACTCTCTCCCTTAGTTACTCTGATAAAAGATGACCTTCATTTCCTTAGGATAATCTAGAGGCAAAAACGGTCTGGGGATAGGACCTTTAAGATCATGTGAGATATAGTTTTCATTGTAGAGAATGGATTCAGTAATTCTCAACCAATCCTTGGGTGTCATAAATTAAAAATCCCCTTTAGGGGGTGCCTGGGTGGTTCAGTGGGTTAAGCATCCAGCTCTTGATTTCAGTTCAGGTCATGATCTCACAGTTCTGGGATGGAGTCCCTCCTCAAGCTCCATGCTGACAGTGCAGAGCCTGTTTGGGATTCTCTCTCTCTCTTTCTCCCTTTCTTTCTCTCTCTCTCTCTCCCTATCTTCCCCTCCCCCACTCTTACTCTTTAAAAAAAAATCTCCCTTTAGGACCACTTATTAATTCAAGAAATATGTGTGCACTATGCTAGGCACCAGGGAGACAGCAATACACAAAACATACTCACTCCCTGCCCTTATGGAGCCAACAATTGTTTGTGTGTGTGCACGTATGCACATGCACTGAAAACGGATACTAAATGAACGGTTATGTAAATAAAGATATCTTTACCAACCGTGATTCATTCCATGGAGGAAAATTACTGGGTGTTATAAAATTACTACTGGGAGTGGCTAGTTTAGACCAGGGAGTCTAGAAAAGCTTCTCCGAGGTGACACCTGAAAGAGGACTCTGGACCAGACCAAAGGTGTGGGAGGGACAGTAGTAGCTTGGGAGATTTTCGGAAATCAAAAGAAGCCATGGTGGCTGCAGCGTGGTGAGCAAAGGGACAAGTGGCAAGAACTAGATCAGAAATGTGCATAACTGGTTAGAACCCTGAATTTTCAGAGTTCTAGGTAACTAACAGAGTGAAGATTTTGGTGTAAGGAGTGGCCATAATCAAATGAGTCCCTCCTTCTTCCAGATTGCTGACTGAATTCTGCCTGTGATTCAAAGCAGTGGGTTGAAAAAAGGGTCACCAGCTGGTATGATCTTGGGGGTCTGGCTACTTGATCAGTCTCAATGTGCAATGAACAAATTCGGAACAGACCAGTCACTCAGTTACTGGTAAAATAATTCTTAAATACAGTGGTTCCCTCACTTGTCTATCAAGATAGCCCCAGGTCAGAACACAGAATCAGTGATTTATTGATCATTCAGTTAATTTGATCAGTGCAGATAACTAAAATGGATGTCATCCCTCAGAACAATGTCTCTTTCACCTGAAATATAAAATCTAGATATTACTTAAGTTCAAACACTTGACTCAAAAGACTTTCAGAGAAATGTTAACCAAGTCACAAATGTATTCATTTGCTTTAAAAAAAGAGAATAGTATTAGATATTAAGAAATGGTTATAATTTCAGAAAAACCTCATTAACGTAAACTAATTTGGATGAGGCGTATAATGAAATGGTAAAAAAAAAAAAAGGTTGAAAAAGTAGAACATTTTTGAAGAAATGCTGTTAGCTACCAGAGATTTTTAGGTGATTCATTAAAATATGTAAGAATTATTTTAAATTATATCATTGCATATATATTAATGAGCATCCTTAAAGTGCTTAAGTAAACTTAAAAAAATTGTTTCCATTGGTATTTTAAATCTCCATGCTTCAATCTCCTTTGCAACATTCATTTGCATTATCTTTGAAGAAAGGATTTGGACCAAACAAAAGTATAATTCACCCTATACCTGAATTATCACAAATTCCTAATTAATGTAGTCCAAATTAGTAAGAATTTACTTCATCTATAAAAAGGGAAATTTATGCAAAAGACAATTACTCAATGTTTAGATCTTTAGAAAACTAGCTTGAAGAGAATATCTTTTAGATATTCAAATTTTGTATTTTT
This sequence comes from Panthera leo, assembly GCF_018350215.1. Lineage (NCBI taxonomy): Eukaryota > Metazoa > Chordata > Mammalia > Carnivora > Felidae > Panthera > Panthera leo. Next base: position 166,460,956 of record NC_056686.1, read on the forward strand.
TATCTGTATCTGCAAACTCAGTAATTCTATTCTGGCATTTTACAAATATTCATCATTTTCTCAACCTTTACAGATGTTGATGAATACCCCCTTCTATGACCATCTGTGTAAATGTATAAATTAAATCATAAAAAGAGGTTGTTGGTATTTTTAGTTTAAAAGTGCATATAGGGCATTTTGTTACCTTAAGCAATTAAATTACAAAACTTTAACAACTACTGCCTTAATGAATCTATCCTTTTCCATCCCTCTTGAATGATGGAAGACAAGCCAATAAAGATTCATGACATAAACAAATAAATCTTTGCATAAAAGGATTCCATAGGTATCTCTCAAATAACATAGAACGGTATTTTTTTCCAGAGCAAAAACCAGGTAATCACCTCAAGCTCACACAGGTCAGAGAGAATGAAAGCTACATTTCAGAGAACACTCAGTGGGCATCATCAAAGATAAAAAGAAAACTATTTGCTGATTACAAGTTAGCACTACATAATTTTGCATGCTAAATGTAACATGCATTTAAAGCAGAACCAGAATTCCTATAAACTGAATAACAAATGTCAGTGGTATACTGAAAATGAGGCTGTCTACCTCAGGTCCAGGAAATAAGGGGTTGTCCTGTCTATAAATAATTTAGAAGTAATAATAAAGCTATCAAACTAAATGACTAATACAGTGAACATTTAGGTATCAAGAGTGACCACAATCAAATGAAGACCTCCTACTTCTGACTAAATATCAATACATGCTGGCAATTCTAAACATAGTTATAAAATAATCTTTCTGAAAATAAAATTTGTTCATTCCACATTCTAAACAAATGCTGTGGTTACAGTTGAATTTCAATAATATATATGCAAGCTTAAATCAGCAAAGTTTTGTTACTTCTCTTTTAATTAACTACACAGAAGTTAATGCAGAGAACTTGCAATTATATAATTGAACTTCCAATGGACAATGACTCTGCTTACCTATTATTTTGAAAGTAAGTTCCTAATGGTTAAAAATCATTTAAGTTCATTTCAGATGTAGTTCAAGTCTGTGAATCCTGTGCAGCTCATACCCTAGCATTTCAATAGTTGATCTCAAATAAACAATGCTAGTACAGTGATTGCAAAGACAAAGAAATAGACATTCTCTCATTTTACATGACTGCTTAGGATTTTTATTTGTGTTTAAAATTTAGGAGTGAGACAGTATCAACTGTGAGGTGCATTATTCTTGTTTGGGAAATATGAATTTTAGCTTATATGTGACAAATTTTACTGATTTTATTGGCTAATCTTTAAAATTCTTTTAAATTAACTAAGCAATGAAGAACAAAATAAACTATCACTGGTATAATTTAGTACATATGTAGGTTGTATCTTTTTTGTAATTTTGATTTTATTATAATTCACTTATTTGTTATTATAATATTACTCACTACTGTGAAGAATAATATGTAGGTTTAAGTTTTTTCTAATTTAAAATACATTAATATAAATAAAAAGAATCAATCCTTTACTTTTTTCCTTTTTTGTACTGTAATATGAAGTGGTCTAGTAATATATTAAAACTTTAAAAATGTTTCTGAGTTTTATTCTGGACTTTGTTATTATTCATATAGATTCATATTTTTTTTTCCTGAAAGTGACTGTTCTATAGAGGGGATATTAAAATTATCTGTTTCTGGTATCAAATGTGTCAGGTATACCACTGATAAAGTAATACAGTTTTATTTATAAGAGTTAAAATACACTTCTAACTGAAGGTAACACAAATTAAGAGTCAAATCATTTTCTCAGCTCCCAAAAGTCATAACCTTAACAAGAGTGACATATTCTTGGGAGTTCTTGTGCATCAGAACTGTTTTCTGAGTACTGAATACAATATTTACTCTTCATGTGCCTTAGCAGATGGAATTGAAGAAAAAAAGACCAAGGTTTTATTTCATTTCATTTCATTTCATTTCATTTCCTTTCTTTCTTTCCTTCCTCCCTCCCTCACTCCCTCTCTTCCTTCCTTCCTTCCTTCCTTCCTTCCTTCCTTCCTTCCTTCCTTCCTTTTCATCCTTCCTTAACTCCCTACTTCCCTACTTCCTTTTCCTTCTTTCAAGATTAGGTAAGATGAAATGCTAGCCACTAAAAATGATTAAATCCTGGAACATATTGCCAAAGGAAGCTGTGGACATTCACTCTGCTAGAATGAAAGATTCAATCACTTTAATCATTATCTTAAGCGATCGTGGTTTCAGGTATGCAGGTAGGCAAAATTTTGCATAATTTTAGAAGGCTCATGGATTCTCTGCAGCCTATAAATAGAACAAACTCTTAAGAAGCCCCCTCTGTTTTAGCTCTAGCATTTATAATCCTTCAATTCTCTCTCCCTCATCCTGACCATCTCTCAAGTCTTTCATAGTTTCACCTCGTCCATGAACCTCTGTGCAAATACAGAGATAATATATGTGGAGAGTATCTACTATAGAGCCTGGTAGAACAGGCATCCATCAAATGCTAGCTTTCGGTTTGTGGGTATTCCAGCCTCTGTGCTGACTCCTTTTCTAAATTAATATTACTTTACAGTTTACAATATACAGTTAATCAGTGTTTCTAAGTGTATTAGCTTTGTTTCCCTAGCAAAATAATTAGGTCTGTGAGAATGGGGAAACTGTCTTCTATTTCTCGAATCCTCCTTTCTAGGAAAGAACTATTTTGAGACTCTTCTGTCCCTGGCTAAGTTGGCTGCTTCTTTACTCTTCTTGAAGAAGTCATATTAACTAGCAACACTATTTTCCAACGAAGATTCCTAGCTTGAATTTTTTAGTAATTGGCTAAAGCAAGACCTCCTCATGTGCTATTATCCCCTGTCTCCAACCTGAGCTATGTATCATAAAATTTCTTATGGTCAGTCAGGTTTTCTCCGTCAAAACTGACCTTTATGCTGACCCGCCATATCTAAAGTTCTCTGGTCTCTAGAGCAAATGATGTCACATTTTACTCAAACTGATGCTGAGAGATGAAAGTAGCTAAAAGTTATCTCTTTTGCAGGATGTTCTGAACTGTATTGAATCAGCCACTTGCTTGAAAGCAACAGAGTGGACAAAATTAGTTTTTGTTGCATCCAGGCTTTTTTTGTTTTGTTTTTGTCTTACATAAGTATTAGTTTTTTTCGGGTTGTGAAGGTTGTGAAAATTATAGCCAATTGCCCATGGAGGCATGAAGAATATAAAACAAACTATGGGAAACAAACATGTCCTAAAAATAAAACATGAATATAACTTTAAAGCAGTAGCTAATTATTGAGAAAAACTACAGGTGTTCAGCCTCGAAATTCTACCTGATTTCTAATTATACGTTAAATAAATTTTTAGCTGAAGAATCTCAAACCACTAAAATTGAGTAAAACATGAATCTGCTTGTTAAGGATTCCACAACCAATCTGAACTAAGGAAATCCATACCACCCAAAGAAGGAAAATACACAAGCTTTCAATAATCTTCCTCAAACCCCAAGTGGCAAGACAAATTTTAGATGGCCAAAATCACCAACAAAACGACTTGAAAATCCTTTCAGGATCCTTTTGCTTTTACCTACAAGAGCTGCTAACACAGGGATTTTACTCAGGAAAAAAAAAAAAAGAAGTCCCATAGTAATTTCTAAAGGTGTCATTCATATTTGCCCAGCAAACCTGTATTTAGTGGAAATGTACCAAAGCTTGTAGTATTGATAGTGAATTGTAGTACTAAACAGTTTCTGTTGAGAATATATTCTGATATATGGGGGTGTTTTTTGGTACTTTCCTTGTAACATTCATATTTGCTATTCTTCACAGCATCATATTGGCTAATTATTGTAACTTTGAATATTATTGAACACATATAAATACCTAAAGTAGCATGTCATGTGAGGCATCTATGTGTCTTGAGGAAAGCCAGAAAAATATTGAATTATTTGTGTTGCATGATTTCCTCATTAGTCAAGTATAGGACCTGATGAGTTTTTATAAGTCACAATGCTCACCATTTTTCAAAAATTTCACTTTATCCTAGTCTTTCCTTGTGATGAATTTAGGATCTGTTCTAAATTATCCAAATACACATTTAAAATAAGGTAATGCTGGGGCGCCTGGGTGGCTCAGTCGGTTAAGTGTCTCAGTTCAGCTCAGGTCATGATCATACAGTCTGTGGGTTCGAGTACCACTTCAGGCTCCGTGCTGACAGCTCAGAGACTGGAGCCTGCTTTGGATTCTGTGTTTCCCTCTTTCTCTGCCCCCTCCCCCCACTCACACTCTGTCTCTTTCTGTCTCTCAAAAATTAATAAATGTTAAAGAAAATTAAATAAAAAAATAAAGTAAAATAAAATAAGGTAGTGCTGAGAAAGACTGTGGCATTTTTGTAATATTACTTGCCTACTTTGGAGGCAAGGTTTTTTTTTTTTTTTAATTTAATAAGTAACTACTATATGCTTCAAAAAAGCTGACTACACTTTGTTAAGAGCTTTGTTAAACAGAGTTATTGAAGAAAACTTTGAGCTCGGCATGTTCCTTTTCCCTATAACCATCGCTATATTTCTGTCAAGTTGAAGCAAAAAATGTTCATCATTTTGTCAGCTCTGTCTGCAAAGCACAGAATTACCTTCCCAAGCTCCTGAGATTTATGCTTTTAATTACCTCCTATCTGCTTCGCTACCCTCCACACCTAAGAATCAATATAAATAGTCTTATTTATGGGAAAAATGTAAAATGTTTGACAAAAGCAGGCTATCATTTTCTAGATTTCCATTTGATGCTATTGATTCCTTCTATCTTCAGTCTCTTTTTCTTGACAGAATCAGTTGGTTTTTCAAACTTACAAAATTATTCATTTATCTAATAATTTGTACGGCTTAACAGTTGATAGTTGTAAACTTTACAACAAGCTTTTCGGTTCCCAACCCAGCAATGAGGTTATTATTACATTGGTATCTCTTTATTTAATCACCAGTGGCAGAATTCAGCTTAAGTGTGGCTTTCTCCAAACCTCCTCATCATAAACTCCCTTCTCAGTGAGGACCAACTTCCATGGCTTATTTCATCGCTGAATGGGAGACCACTATTAATACAGGTGAAACCCAGCCACCTAGGCACCAGTACTTTTAAAACTCTAACCCTCATATTTTATCAGCATCAATTCTTTAAAACAAAACCCTAACAAATTATGTATACACACACACACACACACACACACACACACACACATATATATATACATATATATACACACATAACAAATTATATACATATATCTCATTATACATAACAAATTATACATATCTCATTATACATAATTGAGATTAGACAATTTCTTTACAATTATATGAATATAAACATAGTATAAATGGATAGACTAAGGAAGCTGCTAGAAGGCTTTAAGAGAAATAGAGCAGATGTGTATGGGTGGCAGGCAATGGTTGTACATGTACTTTGGAGAGGAGGGAACGCTTAGCAGTTGATCTGCAGAATCAACACAGGTAGATATTTTTTGGATGTATGTGACCATGGAGATGTAGGGAGGGTCAAATATTGAAAAAAAAACAGAATGTTCGAAGCTTTCTTTCCTTAACATATCGGTTAGGGTAACACACTATCAAATGCAATGTCTAAGAATTCAGGAAATACAGGATAAACTTTTTTTTTTTTTTTTTTTACACATAATATGCTGGTTAGAGTTTCAAATAATAAACTCAAAGTATTTGTTTTTTGCCTTCTAGGGAATTTTCCAAGTAAAGTACCTCTGAATTTAAAGCAATAAATCCAGTTATAAACCTCAAAAAAGCTTCATGACGACACTACAGATGTCCAAGAAGGACAGGGAAACTAGTATATTTGTTGTACTTTTGTGTCAGAGAAAGAAGAAGAAGGGGAAAAGAGAAAAGGGTGAGGAGTGGGGTGAGAAGGAAGATAGAGAACAAAGGAAGGAGGAACGTAGTCATTCAGTAGAAAACAACGTGTTTTGACACGGAAAGAGAAACACTGATAACTCATGGTTAGAATTTCTGGAGGTAAAAGCAAGCACTAGGCAGCCAATAGCAAAATGTGGAATCTCCTGGAGGACTGTCATATGGTGACTAATAAAAAGCTTGACCCTTCGGAAAAAGAAAGTAGCTGCCCTTGCAGCTGAGTGCCTCTTCAGCTTTGGCTGTGAGGGACATCTTCGAACACAGAGTCTAATGGGTTCCTGTTGGCCACTCGGCCCTTCCTAGGGAAGGGCCGGCAGCTGCTGCAGGGACCTGCTGCCCCATGGCAGCTGGTGGAGAGGTGGAGTCGGGCCCAGTGGCCAAAGGGGATGGAAGGTCAGCCAAGAGCACATGGAGAGGGTGCTTACGTGGGCCCAAGAGCTGTGGCTTTCTCCCTAATCTCATGACTGCTAAAATCTCTGCCGGATGACAGAGGATGCCAGGTCCTCTGGCAGAAATGGCACTAAAGCCTCTTCAATGGCAGATGGTGGGTGGGGGCAGTTTGTTTATGCAAGACGGAGAATTTGTATTGTATTTTGTGAACTGCTAAAGAAATCAGGAAGTGGGCATAAGATCAAAACAAAAAAGAGAGAGAGAGAGAGAGGTGGCAAGAACCAGGAGGGCATACTTAACCTGATCCAAAAGAAAACTGCTAGGAAGGCAAGGATGCAAAATGCTGAGGGAAGGCCCTGAGGACATACGGATCACACACCAACTGCGCTCAGACAGGAACTGACGGGGATTGTGGAAGGACTGCACTTTCTGAAATTTCAGAGAGATTTATAGTAAAGAATAGGAGAGTCAGGTCACCCACACAAATGCTCACACAAAGGTTGGTCAACCTGACATTTTAACTTCTAAGCGAACCCTTCATTTCCCGTCCATTTGTACTTAGTCCAACGTAAATCAATGAAATGGCATGAGGTCATCTGTTTAGGCCTCGAGACATGAGGAAATAGAACACAGCAAAAAGAACTAAAATGAGAGAGCGAGCTACTGGGTAACCAAAGTGCAAAAACCAAACAAAGAACGACACAACAGAATTAAAAATCTAGAGAAACTACAAAGTAAGGCAAAATAAAGAAAATGAGAACAATAAGTGATTCGAAGGTTATTGTGCTATTCAAAGGTAATACTGTAAATCTGAAACATCAAACGGGGTAGCACCAAATGAGTAATGAAAGCCTGTGGGGTCAGCAATTAGGGACACTACATCTCATGCTTAATCAATTGTAGTATTAATGCTGAGTATCAAAATTTCAGGGTCAATTCCTAAATTAGAGTATATAAAACTTGATTAAAAAGATCATTATGCTCTCCTTTCAATTTGCCTATCAAGCATAAAGGACCTACTAGTATATTAAGGGTGTTTATGATTAACCGTGTTCTGAGATGATAATAATAATAAAAGGAGATCATCTCTATTTTTAAATCAAGTTGCCCTGATTTTGTGTCAGATCTGTTTGAGGATCAGTTTCCTTTATCCTTCTGCTACTATTATCCAAAGAAATGAAATTAATATGTAAATCAGAAAATCTTCGGGATCTGCCAGCTGTCAACCTAGCCAAAAATGAGAAAACATTAAGCCTCAAAATTATTTTAAAAGTCTATGTTAGCTCTAGTTTCTGATCTTTTCATGTGAAAACCAAATGCCCAATAATTTTGAGAGTTTTTTTTTTTTTTTAACCAACTACAGGATGGTATAGACCTATTTCCCTGGCAAGGGTTAACTCTAGTAATATATTTCCCAGCTAAAGGGTAAAGATTCAGATTTAGGCTTATCAGTTTACGACCACACTGTAGTTGCAGTACACTCATTCTCTGGAGAAGAAAGGGGCATTCAGGCTTAGGACAACTCAGTGCTCAGCTTCAACCATGTTAGAAAAAAAAGGTGGCCAAGAAGAAACTAAGGATTTGGGTGCTGCACAAATCTGTGCAAATGTCTGGGACTCAGTTGGGAAAGACATATTATTCCTGGACTGCAGTGCCTGCCCCTGGCAAAGTTAATGGTGTTAATTTGTAAAGGTTCATTTGGGAAATGTTTGTGATTAATGCTTGCTCATTTGCATAACAGTATATCGTGTAAATAAAGCTGTAGCCTTTTGCTTTCCAACAGTGGAGTTCTACTGAGATGATAAAAGCCGGACAAAGGGGGCTACGGGACACTTAAACTAGGTCACATTGAATTTTAATGCATGAAGCCTGCCGTGGTACATTTTACATGGGTAATGGAGAACTGCGGAATGCAGTCTGTTTACTGTGCAAATCTGCCTTCCAGATTTTTCAATAAACATATTTTCTACACTGAAGAGTGAAGCCAATTCAGTCTCAGGCTGATTTAGAAATGTTATTAAAGAAAATAAGGATGAGCATCTCCTTAATTCTTACATTAAAATGTAAATAGGGTAATTATAAAATAATAAACTCTCCCCCAAATAAAAAATGCTCAGTTTCAGAGCTCAGTTATGCAGATTATAGCACCATTACTAAACACGGAGAACATGTATATGTCACACTTGTGAATTTGCCATCTAGACTTTGTGACTTTACTGCCCAGAGTCTAGCATGACTCACAAATTAATTTCTTTCCCCACTGTCAGCAGAACTTTTGGGTGGCGACAGGGAAGCTGGTGGTCACATGCTCACCTGTATACATTTGTCCATGTCTCTATTAGTAAGTATCAAGAAAATTACTGACATCAAATGAAACTCAAGTCAAACTTGAACCTACTCCCAGAGTAATCCTGGGGCACGGAAAGGAGATTGGCATTCCTCCTTGTGACCCAACCCATGACACAAATGAAAAATAAAACTTGTAGTCATTCCTTTGGGGTCTTAGCTGTTCCACCTGTAAGGTGGAGGTGTTTATACCCTGTCCTTCCAACAGAAATGCCATGGAAATGATTTTTAATCATAGAGCTGGAATGGTCCTCTCAAAAGATCATGTAGTCTATTTTAGGTTATATAACAAGAGGAAACTGAGACCCATAGTGGTGAAGTGATTTATCAAGTTCAGAATTAGGATTTAAATCACATTCAAAAACTTAATCCAGAGTTCTATACTGCATGGCCTCTCTGAGTATGCACTCATAAAAACATACAGCAGAAGACCTGCAACATGTTCTAAGAGGATCTAAGAAAGTTCATCTTTAGATGCTTTCATTCATATTGTTTGCTAGTAAAAGTTGCTGCTGGTCTCTAGAGCCGAGTATGATGGTAGGCATAAAATAGGAGCCCAATATATGCTAAGTAAATGAGTAAGACTGTTATGTGAGGCAACATAATATACTAGGAAGACCTATGGCTTTCAAGGCAAGAGACCTGAATTTACGTCCTAGCTATCATTTATTGACTATGAAAATCTACATGATTCCAAAAGATCAGAAACAACCTGTGTTCACCCATAAGGGACTATTTAAATAAACTATGGAACATCCACACGTAGACTACTCTTAGTTTTCTCTTGCTATTACAGCAAATTACCACAAACTTAGTGGTTTAAAACAACACATTTATTATCTTACCGTTCTGGAGGTCAGAAGTTTGGGTATCATTGGGCTAAAACTAAGATGTTGGCAAGACTGTTCTTTTTTTGGAAGCTCTGGGGTAAAATAAATTTTCTTATTAATTTTCCAACTTCTAGAGGCTTCTCACATTCCTTGGCTTGTGGCCCCTTCTCTCACCTTCAGAGCCAACAATGGCCAGTCAAGTTGATCTCACATCACATCATTCTAACTTTCTCTTTTGTCTCCCACTTCTACTTTATAAGGATCTTTGGCCATAAAATAATCCAGAATAATCTATTTTAAGGTCAGCTGATTAGCAGCCTTAATTCCATTTACTACCTTAATTCCCCTTTGCCGTACAAGGTAACATAGTAAAAGGTTTCAGAGATTAGGATGTGGACACGTTTGCCTACCACATCTGTAAAAAAAAAAAACAGGGAGCCTCTCTATGTTCTGATAAGGACAACACTCTAGGATATATTGTTATGTATAAAATTCAAGGCAAAGAAAAGTATAAATAGTACACTAACTTTTATGTAGAAAAGGGAGAAGATAAGAATATTTATACCTCGTTATATTTGTATAAACAAACTCGGGTAAGATATGTAAGAAATATTCAAGCGGTTACAGATAGACAGGGAATGGCCTGGAGGGTGGGAGGATGGGGAATGAGATGGAACAAAATTTTTCAATGTATGTTTTGAAATTAATTTGCTTTTTGAACCATGGAAATATGTTATTTTTTTAATTCAAGGGATTCATAATTGCCCCAAAGTCCCTATTATCCACTTGATAGTCAAAAGCTTTTTTTTAATAGAAATTTTAATGTTTTTATTTATTTTTGAGAGAGAAAGAGAGAGACAGAGTGAGCATGGGAGGGGCAGAGAGAGAGAGAGAGGGAGACACAGAATCCAAAGCAGGCTCTAGGCTCTGAGCTGTCAGCACAGAGCCCACACGGGGCTAGAACCCACAAGCTGTGACACTATGACCTGAGCTGAAGTCAGACGCTCAACTGACTGAGCCACCCAGGTGTCCCAAAACATTTTTTTTTTTTTTTGAAGAGCCAATCTATCATCAACCTTGTTACTTTCCTCTTCTTAAGTTAACTCTTCTAACAGGCAGATCCTCCATTGTCAGTGGCTTTGCATCAAACAATTCTCCAACATGACATTCACAGATTTCATGAAAGTCTGCCTTTCTTGCAAAATTTTTGCAATTTCACTTTGCAACCTGTTTGTATTATGAGACGTTTTTGACATCCAGTCTTGTTGCAGTGGGAATGCTAGACGTAAGTATGGATCATGTCTTCAGATGGACATAACACTGTAAGTGGTCAGTTAAGTAGTAAACACTTCCATTTTAAACGTCTATTTATTATTTTTGAGGGAGAGAGAGAGCAAGTGGGAGAGAGGCAGAGGGAGAGAGAGAGAGATAATCACGAGCAGGCTGGGTGCTGTCAATGCAGAGCCTGACACAGGACTTGATCCCACGACCGTGAGATCATGACCTGAGCCAAAATCAAGAGTTGGACACTCAACTGACTCAGCCACCCAGGCACCCCAACACTGCCATTTTATATTCATAAAGTTACAGAGACTTTCATTTCCCTATGTGACCACAGAAATGTGGATAATAACTATGCAAAACTGTTATATATACTTGGATCTATTTTAACATTTGTTATTCTGTCTTTTCTTGCAAAAGTCGTTTAACTATTATACTTTAAATCTAGTAGTAATATTGTAGTTCAATATATTTCATAGTTATATCTCTATCATGAATTAGTCTTCTATTTACAAAATATTTCATGATTCCTATCACTTTGACTTTTTTTTTTTCTAGCCAGGTTTACTGAGGTAAACTTTCTATGAAATAACATTCCTTTGCAGGTATTTAGTTTTATGAGTTTTGAAAAAAAACTTGTTGTGTAACCACCACAGTAATGAAGATATAGAATATTTTCACACTTGAAAAACCTCCCTCATATCCCTCGTACCCTTTGTAGTCAATTCCGTAACCTCATCCCCAGTCCCTGTTGACTACTGATCTCTGTCCCCATAGTTTTGTATTTGGCAGAAAGTTACATAAGTGCAATCATATAGCATACAGTCTTTGAGTCCAATTTCTTTCATTAACATACTGCCTTTGAGATTCTCCCATGCTGTAGGATGTTATCAGTACATCATTCTTTTAATCACTAAGCAGTATTCCATGGTATGGCTATACTTTTGTTTATTTACCCAGTGATCACTTGATAGACATTTGGGTCAATTCCAGTTTGGGGCAATTATGCATAAAGCTACTAGGTGACACATATGTATGAACATAAGTTTTCATTTCTCTTGGATAAATATCTAAAAGTCAGATTGCTGGGTTGTATGGAAAATGTATCTATAACTTCATAAAAATTTCTTATAAATAACTATTAAACTATTTCCCAAAGTCCCTGCACCATTTTGTATTTCTATCAACAATGAATGAGAGTTCCAGTTGCTCCTCATCCTTGCCACTTGGTATCATCAATTTGTTTAATTTTCGTTATTTTAATAGGTGGAGTGGTATCTGATTGTGGTTTGTACTTCTTTAATGGCCAATCGTGTTGAGCACTGGTTTGCATATTTATTTGTCATTCCTTTTTCTTCTTTGGTAAAGTGCTTGTTTCAATCTTTTGGCCATTTATTATTAATTGAGTTGTAAGTTATTTAAATATTTTGTATACAAGACATGTTTTAAATTACTGTCTTCCAGTCTGTAGCTCTTCTTTTCATTTTCTTAAAGTAAAAGAGTGTCATTGAAGAGTAGAAGTTTTTAATTTTGATGATGCCTAATATACCAATATTTTTATAGTTCATACTTTTTGTTTCCTAAGAAATCTTTGCCTAATTCAAGGTCACATAGATTTTCTCCTGTGTTTTCTTCTAGAAGTTTTATACTTTTAAGTTTATACTTATCCATTTGAGTTAATTTTTGAATTTTGTATGAGACAGCTGTCAAGGTTCTTTTTTACAATTTACATGTGGATATCCAATTGCACTATCTATTGCAAAGATTAGACTTTCTCCATTGAATTGTCACTGCAACTTTGTTGAATACAAACTGATCATATAGCCATGGGTCTATTTCTGGACTCTGTTTTGTTCCATTGATCAATGTGTCTACTATTCTTTCACCAATATTACAGTCTTGATTACTGTATTTTAAGGTGGCTATTGAAATCAAGAAGTGGAAGTCCTCAAAATTTGTTGTTCTTTTTTTTTTTTAAGCTTTAGCTCTTATAGGGCTTTTCTTTTCTATGTAAATTAAGAAATAGCTTGGCATTTTCTACAAAAATCCTTTCTGGGATTTTAATTGGGATTGTGCAGGGTCTATAGATGAATCTGGGGACAGATGATAATATTAAGACTTCAAATGAATTGATACTATATAATTCTCAATTTTTTAGGAACACTTTAATTCTTGAATAGGCAGTTGAGGAGGATTTTATCAAGTGCCATAAAAATTTATTTGACCTTTAATGGAAATCACATTAAATATACCTTTACAAATCATATTAAGCATGAGAAAAGCACTCTTTTCCAATGACTATAAGTTTTATTATGTTTCCTATATAGAATTATCAAAATATCATTTAATGGTATATGCAAATAAGAGTATTTATTATTTTAGTATTTGCAAGAAACATGAATCCTGTAACATGTTCTTTGAAAAATGGCTTCTGGGATGGAGTAACTCAGGAAATAACACATATAATATACAGCTGTAGATTCAGATTTGTCTTGGTCATTGGCTTTACTTGGTAATTGGGTATTATAGACATTCTAATATTATTTATTTTAATTTCATGTTATCTTATTTTTACATTTTAAAATCTATTTTAATAAGTGATTTATATCCTTTTCTTTTTCTTTTCTTTTTCTTTTTTTAGCAGGATGGTTATGCTGGCCAGATAAAATAATTTACAAAGATTTCCCTACACTTCCATGTTGTGGGAAAATATAAATTGTATAATAAATTCTTCTCTCAGGTATTTAATATGATTTGGCATACACATAAAATGTGACACTTGTTATAAAGAGAAATAACAATGGTTTTCTTCAGCATTCGTTGTATTTTAAACCTTAAAAAATATTTTCTGCTATTTAAGTATTTTTGTAAAGTAAACATAATTTGAGTGAGATTAGAGAAATTCTTGATTTTTGATATTAACCACTCTATTGCTCTGGTTTCTATGTTGAATCTGAATCGGAAAATGTGGCACGCTAAAGAAAGTGGGCCACCAGTGGGAGTGGCTGCTCGAGGGCATGTAAATATGAAGAGATATACATATCCAGAACAATCAGACTTTCAGCTTGACAGACTACAGAGAGCAATGAAAAGGTGATACTCACATCTGAGTTAAAGCGAAGCTGACAGACATTACAAGAAATAACTTGTTTCTTCTTTGGGGGAATGGACACTCCAAAAGTATGGTTAATGACTGCTTTTTGCACAGGATCCATCTGAAGAGCAAATGATAAAATAGTCAATTTACAACTTCAAAGGACAGACAATAGTGTGAGCAAGTAGAAGTATTTATATTATTTCTTAGGGTTTTAACTTGTAGTTCCCAAACAGTGATAATACAGAATCTCACTCAATAGTAATGTACTTGTTTCCAGTAATTAAAAACGAGAACAAAAAACTGGTTTGAAATAATGACCCTCTCTCCCCCGCCCCCAACCAAGTCACAGGAGAATTACAACATCTCAAGAAATCTTATACCTATATAAGGAACCTTGAAAAATCTTAAAAGAATCATAAAATAAGAAAATTTAAGATCAAAAGGTCAGGGTCCAAATTTACTTGTTAATGTTTTCCCTATATGAGGTGATGATACATAAGATGGTCTGAAATTACCTCAATGATGATTACTATGCATATATTTAAATTTCTAAATTTTTGATTTATGGCAAAATTTTGTAAATGACAGGCTCATATTACAACATAGAAAATTCTGATCTTTATGTTAAAATAATATGGTTTATGTGCTATAGATTGACATCATCCTACTTGAAATGCATGTCACAATTGTACACTCAAATACCCAAAGCAGATTAACATGCAACCTTTGTTTAATTACTGATCAAGTAAAGTTTTGACTTATAACCTGTGACTTTCCTTCCTTTGGTTTGCTTGTTCCATACATATTCAAAGAAACTCATGGTGATGAAAGTACTCAACAATAGACAAAGTATGGCATAAAGCCATGAAAATACCGTGAAAAGGTAAGAACACTATTTGTAGAGCCTATAAAAAGAGAGACAGAGCGGTGATTCTCTTGTGTACTCCAGATAATCTCCAGCATTAACATCAGACAACTGGCAGTTCAAAAAACAATGCGGATGATGAACAAAGCATTACTTATAAACCGATGTAATGCGAATAAGGACAGATCCACTGACACCATCAGGTAGGAAATCTCCTGAGGTTTGAGTTTAGGATTGGATTAGTTGATGATATTTGGTAGAGAAGAGAAATGAATACCATCCCTGATCAGGAATATAAATCAACAAAGTACAAAATTAGCAATTAGAAGAACTTAAGTACATTAGAAAAGAGGGTGGATTACAGAATTACTGAATAGTAAAGTAGCCTATTTTTTGCTAAGAGTTTAAGGGGCATGACAGGACAATGTATTCCCACTATACAGAACAAAAATTTGAAGAGGGGAATGTTCTAGAGTGACAGAACTATTCTATATCCTGACTGTAGTCGTGGTTACACGAATTTACATGTGTTAAAATTTATAGAACTACATGCACCCCTAAAAAGTCAATTTTATGTGTGATAATTTAAAACATAAAAAAGAAAAATTGTTAAGAGTATTACAATTAACTACTAAATGTAAAATATCATTACTGGAAAATCTGGAGATTTCTTTCGTTCAAGGTCATAACTGATGTATTAAGTGTACTTAATGAGAAAAAAAAATCTTCCACAGGTAAAGAAAATCTCAAAAGTTCAGAAAATAGAACTGTAGTTCATTTTTTAGGTTATTCACAAATGCATACACTTAAGCCTCATTCATCCCCTTGTAAAACATGAAACTATTTTTTTTTAACGTTTATTTATTTTTGAGACAGAGAGAGACACAGCATGAATGGGGGAGGGGCAGAGAGAGAGGGAGACACAGAATCGGAAGCAGGCTCCAGGCTCTGAGCCATCAGCCCAGAGCTCCACGCGGGGCTCGAACTCACGGACCGCGAGATCGTGACCTGAGCCGAAGTCGGACGTTCAACCGACTGAGCCACCCAGGTGCCCTGAAACTATACTTTTTAAAAAATAAATGTTTATTCATTTTTGAGAAAGAGAGAGAGCATGAATGGGGGAGGGGCGGGGGGGGGGCAGAAAATCCAAAGTGGGCTCTGCACTGACAGCACAGAGCCCAACGCAGGGCTTGAACTCATGAACCATGAGATCATGACCTGAGTTGAAGTCGGATGCTCAACCGACTGAGCCACCCAGGCGCCCTGAAACTATATTTTCTGATTGTTACTAGAGATGGCAAATCAGTTTGAACAGGCTTAAAAATAAAATAGCCTAACTATAATGGCAGGATGAAAAATAGTACATTGTTTTGCAAAGATTAAAAATAAGAGCAATTTATTGATGTTATCTCTTCTTAGGGTCTGAAAAATACTGGCTCTGTGTGAACTACATGGGATAAAACTATATGAATTTTTCCCAAACACCAGTTTTCTGTATGCTGCTTTCATTATTCTTGCCATATTCATATATTATGCTATTATTATTTACTTATTTTTTCTTTAAATCAAAATAAAATTGACTTTTTGACAACATAGCCATAATATTCATGAAATCATAGCTTTAATGTATTCTTTCTTACATTAAAAAAAGAAAACTAACATTAAAAATGAAAACTTTCATTATCTAAAATAAATGCATATATTCCTGTGGCTCCCATACCACCATATAGAAACAAAGACAAAAGACACATCTACAATAACCTAGCCCCAAGTTTTTAGTAAACCAAGATACCTGCTGATAGCTCCAACATGACCCTTGAATATAAACATTCCTTTTAAAATTTTGAAATTGTTAGCTGGCAATATAACTTTTCAAATAGCTCCTAGTACAACTTTATTCTACTTAAATCTCACATTGGCAACACATCAGCCTGAAAATATCCCCTAGTGTTCCCAAGGCTGGGAGCAATCTATCCTAAAAGGTGAATTGTGGATGAGCACCCCAGATACAAAGGCAGGCAGGTTCCCAGCCATCTGTTCTCTGAAGAATAAACTAAGGAGGTTCCTTCAAGAAATGCTTACCAGAATTGACTTCTCTACTTTATACACATAATCCTACTCATCTTCATAAAATCAACTAAATGAACACACAGCCCTTTTATCCCATTACTTGCCACCTGTCCTTAACTCTTGCTGCCTTTTATCCTTTGCACAACTTACCACTAATCATGTAAAAATTTTATCCCCTATGTTTCTCACTTGGAACAGATTTTCTCTATTTTCCATTTGATTCTCTATATTTTTTTACAGAGATTTTGGGAAAAGATTCACTCCCCACCCTTTCCCCCCTTCCCTTCACTCCCTTTCCCCCCTCCCCCCTTCTCCCCTTGTCCCCTTTCTCCTTCCTCCCTCTTTCTCCCCTTCCCTCCTCCCCCGTCTAAATCTCTTTTGTCTTCCTCTGCTGTTTATCACAGAATTCTATGTTTGTTTGTTGTTTTTTTTAAATTTTTATTCATTATGAGAGAGAGTGTGTGAGCAGGGGAGGGGCAGGGAGAGAGGGAGAGAGAATCCCAAGCAGGTCCCGTGCTGAGCTCAACGTGGGGCTCCATCTCTCGAACTGTGAGATCATGACCTGAACCGAAATCAAGGGTTGACCACTTAACTGACTGAGCTACCCAGGCACCCCTCTACATTTCTTATTCAAATGTCATTTCGGGGAGCACAATTCAGTTGAAAAAAAACTTTAAATTGTCTAAAAAAGATTGTTCACTTGCCAACTCAGCTGATACCTTGAAACAGACACTATCTTGCTGATTTTGAGTATCTGCCACCAGACACAAGAGCTACAAGTACCGGAGTCATTTCAGTGGGATTCAGACATGGAATAACAGAGAGAAGGTTTTCCGATCTTTCCCTCTCTGTTCTTAAAAGTATTAAGTGATAAAATCCTGAATTCTTTTCTTGGCATTTCTGTAACACTCTACAAGTTAGATGAAAATAATAACTACGATGTTAATTTATACTAACTTATATTTTTTTTCTTCCACGAATGCATGTCAGTTCTCTGTAACTATAATGAGATATGGATAACTAAATTAGTGGTAATTCTTTTATTCAATTCCCAGTTTTCAGGATGAATAAAACATCAGGGTGAATAAAACATTCTCATAAATCCTAAAATGTGATAGATGCAAGTGGTCAGTTTAGTATAGTCAAAAGTATATATACGTATCATAATGATCTCATATGTAAAATACTCAGGAAAATTATTGGAGATATTACAATTAAATGAGAGTATGAATTTTCTTTCAAACATTAATTGGCTTTCTCATAGACATTTGATTATTCAAAATAAACAAGTGTTTTCAAACATCTCTATTAAAATATTTATATTACTTTAAAATGAACAAATAGTTTGTTAAATATTCATATTAAGTTTTATGTTCATTTATATTGCACAAGAAAGCTGTATATGGATTGAGAAAATTGTGATTCTTTGTACACTATGCTAAAGAAGGTTTTGTTTTTTTTTTTAAGGAAAAAAAATTCCACACAGCTCTAGCTTCCAATGTTCCTTACCTGGCAGAATTTATTGGTCCCAAATAAGCCTCTTCTTTTCTAAAAAAGTAAAAGTTAGAAGTAGTCATCTGGAATTTTGAGGCTAGCAAGCACATTTACATGAAATTTTAAAAATTTATTTTCTTTGCTCATCTCTGATTAAAAAGCCTGAAATGCTTACTAACTAAAAAGCAGCAAGAGTTAACACTTGCCACTTTTCCTAATGAAAATCATGTAGAAATGAAAAGCTAAACCTATTAGTGCAATTAACTGGTAGGTAATAAAAATGAAAGATGGGGTTGTGGCTATTACCAGGAATTGAGGAGATAATTGGAGGCTATGTGTGGACAAATGAACTATTATATTACAGTACTTATAAATGAATTAATGAAGCTGGCCTTATCACACCATCTTTTATATTTTCAATCAGAATAAGAGCAAACAGGTATCTTTGATGTATTTACCAGGATTATGGAACCATAAATCTCTATTAATTTTTAAAAAGTACTATTTTCATTGAGCATAGCACAAAGTAATATACGTCTTCACAGTGTAGGCTATGACATAAAAATATGCAGCTGCAAATAAAACTTAGCCTCAGGGAAAAGAAACACAGCAGCACCTCACTAAAGGCAGGAGGAACACTACGGGTGGAGAGAGAATTGAATGGAGGGGCTACATCACCAAATGGCTTCGTTCTCAAGGATATTTAGATCGTAGGTAATTTTGCTAGCGGGAACTTTTGGCAAAGAACAGAGAAATACAAACTTCCCTACTATCTCAACAATTTTCACAAGGCCTGAAATTTGATTTATATTCTTGGAAGAGTCTTAAAATGATTGCACTAGCCATCAAGTGGGTCTGGGTGTTAGAATAAACTGAGCACCACCCAATTAAAAAGCAAAACAGACTGCTCAAGGATTGTACAAGGTTTTCTTTTTTTTCTTTTTTCTTTTTATTTATTTTTTCACAAGGTTTTCTTCAATGTGATTAAGTGGCCAGGTATCTGTACTATTTTCAAAGATGGGAAAATTTCATCTGAAACTTAGCCATCTATTTTAACCAATGTTCTGAAAGGCATTTGGTAAGCACTTATTGTACAATAGAACAGGCAATACTAGTTTTTTCTATTAAATGGAAGTATAAACTGTTTTTTTTTTTACTTTTAAAATGTATTTATTTTATTTATTTTAAAGATTTTATTTTTTAAAGTAATCTCCACACCCACCTACCCAACGTGGGGCTCAACCTGATGCCCCTGAGATCAAGAGTCAGATGCTCCACTGACTGAGTCAGTCAGGCATCCCTGACTTTTAAAATAAAAAAAATCAGTCATCCAGGGGCACCTGGGTGGCTCCGTCACTTAAGCAACCGACTCTTGGTTTTGGCTCAGGTCATGATCTCATGGCTTGTGAGTTTGAGCCCAGCACTGGGTTCTATGTTGACAGCACAGAGCCTGCTTGGGGTTCTGTCTCCCTCTCTCGCTGCCCCTCCCCTGATTGTTCCTTATCTCTCTCTCGAAATAGATAAAAATAAACATAAAAAAATAAATAAAAATAAAAATCAGTCATCCAACAAACATTTCTGCAGGCCTAATATGTCAGATATTGTTCCAGACTAGATAGGGTAGGATGAGTCCAACATAAGGACATATTTATAATCATAAAAATTAAAACATGAAAAAAACAAAAACAAAAACCCAACAGTATAAACTGGGACTGGAAAAAGAAGTGACTGTTAAGCAAAATAGTGAGGCATGAGAAGGTACATAAAAGTCTATTTTCTTTGCTCCACCCCTACTTTGGGTTTCTTTTCTCCCTTTTCTGATTTTCTCACATTTTAAGCATCCAGGATCCTCCCTTTAACAGTGGTGTCAATGCGTTACCCTCCTAGGGGTGTTTTCCTTTCATTTCCTTTTTTAGCTGTGGAATAACAACAATAAACATCATAATAAGAGCAGCTTAGATTTATAGAGCTCTTACCACGCGCCAGGAATTACCCAAAGGGATTATTTTGTGCAGTCTCCACCATCGCACAAGGCAGATACGATTATCATTCTCCTTTACAAATGAGGAATCTGAGGCTTTGAGAGATTTAATAGCTTGTCACCCCTGAGTCCAAAGGTCTGAAGCCAGGATTCAAACTCAGGCAGGAGTCTCTCCCACGCTGCTCCCCGCTAATGGAACACGGAGCAGGGATGACAGACAGCGTGGGTGGTGCTGCTGATGGGTGTGAGATTTGAAGGAAGGGTGAGTGTTTCTAGCGCTTCTGCAGTCTGGAAGGCGGTTGTCTACTCCAGCTACACAGAAGGCCTTCTTGATGCTTAAGTAAGTTTCCTGAAGAGGGAAGTCTGGGTTTTCCTGTTTCTGATCCATTTTTGTCACTCTTAGAATAAGCCCATTTCTTCTTCTGTAACTTCAGGAGAGCCACATGTAAAAATTGGGGGGTGTCCTGTCCTCCTTCCCCATTGTAACCATTGGACTTGCACCCAGAAAAAAATACTTAGAGGGAACACTCAGAGATTACACACAGCAGGGGATGGTCATCATTTACACCTGCCCTTGATTTACTGCCCAGAGGACCTCAACTACTAAACCCTGTGATGTAGGACTTTCTGGAAGTTTGGCAAAGCATCACTTTTTTAAGGGCAATATTATCAAATTACAATAGTACAGAAAGAATGACAGTTTTTCATCCCTTCCTTTTTAAAATTCAGATTTATGGAAAAGAATGTGACAATAGGGGCTCATTAAAATGTCAAATATAATGAAGTGACACATTTAAAAGTGATGGCTACATCACTGAAGAGTAATACTCCTCTGCAGTTCCTTCAAAAAAGGTTTTGCCTTTTATATTTGGATACTCTGACCACATGCCTTACTATTATTGTTTTACTTTTCTTAAATCCTTGAAAACTTAAATAGAAACAAAACAGACACAACCATCACAAAGACACATTTCTTCTCTCAAAGATCAAGAAACAGAAACAAGTGCATATCATTGGCAACATTCGCGCAACCACCGCAGCTTTGTACTGTTTGGGATTTCAAATCAGAAAGCTCAATAAAAGTAAACCACATGGAACATCACACTGGAATTGCACGCTACCATGAGACCTGCATTTTTGCATCTGGAATGTGTAAGTGCAGAGACTTGCCATACTGACACTGCTTCTCCTACCCAGAGCACCCTGAGAGGGGTCCACGTGGATTCCGTCATTGTCACTGAAAGGAAGACAAATGGCGTGCCACTCTCTTCACAGACTGTTGATTCAACCAGGAGTGGTATGTCTGGAAAGGTGCTTCCCCCACATATCCCCAGCTTTTTGCTGAAACCACATATTGGCTGTGCCTTGCAAACCAAATCCATTGTGTCCCCACTACAATGGGATACCATTCCTCTACTGGAAAGTTAAGCAGTCATTCAGAACTGGTATAAAGTCTAAAGTAACACAACACACACCTAAGAAAATTATAGGCCACATTATATCTTAGTCTTAGTCTCAATAAAGCTATTTCTACTATGGCTATTACTACTTCTTTATCAAATATTGTAGACTGCTAAGTATTTTGAGGTACGTGACTGCGCAGAAATGAAATGGAATCCCAGGATCCCTTTCTAGGGTCTCCCTAATGGTGGCCAGTATTATTCTGTATAGAAAATATGAGTGGAGTCGGCCCAGAGATTTGAAGCAACCAATCAGAGTAGAGCACAGATTAGAATTTCATCCACCTCCCCTTTTTTGTTTAAATTAATTTAGAAAGGTTGACATCTTTCATTGAAATTCCATATTGTCAGACCCTCTTTGAAAAGCTCTGGGATTCATCAAGCAAGATTGTATATTTCAGTGACAGTAAGGATGACTGAGTAAGCAAAAGTACCCTGTGATCTATTTTGAAGATCTATTTGGAAAGAAAAATTAAACTGCATTTTCCAGGAGCGTTTTGGAGAAATTCCAACTTAGTTTTATTTTTGGATGAATAAAAACAAATGTAGAATGCTAAGAGACTTGTGTTTCTGCCTTAATAAATTTCAAGATTTCTTCCTAAATAAAATTCAAGATCACTCTGATAGTAAAAGGGGCAACATTTTTAGAGGTTAAGTGTTTCATATCAACCTAGACAGTCCTTGGGACTTTTTGCTCCTTTTCTAACACATCATACTTTTATAAATGCATGGTTTGCAATTTGCACAAACACTATCTTTTCTTGAAAATTCATTGATTTAACAAAGGTTGATTACTTGGCTATCATGCACTGTTTTAGGAATTGGACAAACAATGAAGGCAAGGCTTCAAAAATACAATGTTGTAGGTGAACAGACCCATATATCTAAAGTGATAAATAAGGTATTATCAGAGTGTTTCAAGTACCTTAAAAAAAATCAGATAGGAGAATGGGAAAAAAAACCCCACAATATTATACCACAGATAATTCCTAAAAACATTTTGGTTGTCTTGATACAACTATGGTTGATACTTTTACATATAAATCCATACCAAATATGTAAAAATAATGACATTACTCCATGATTTAGGGAAGTTGATACAGAATTCAGAATCATACACCTGGTAAAAGTAAGGGGCATGTTCTTCAGCTTTCAAAGTGGTCTGTGAGATTTCTGCAGAGGATGTCCTTTAACTACCAAGTACCAAGATAACAGCTGGTTGTCAGAGCCACTACGCTCATCATCATTTCCCAAGGGAAAGGGCAACTACAGTGATCTGCATTTTGGAAGCTCTCTAAAGATGAGCGCTAAGTGCTAGAGGCCTCTCACCTGCAAACCTTCCTAGTGGGTTTCTGTGCAGTGCAGTTGGCCTGGTACTTAGCGAATAGCAAAATGAGTATGCTACTTCTTGTGTTTTTTAGGTAAGTACATATTTGGTCCACGATCTAACAGTTATGAACATATTACAAGAAAATGTTTTTTTTGAGGAGCCAGGGTGGCTTGGTCGGTTGTGCAACTAATTCTTGATTTTGGTTCAGGTCATGATACCAGGGTCATGGGGTTGAGCCCTGAGTTCAGCTCCATGCTGAGAGTAGAGCCTGCTTAAGATTCATTTTCTCTCTCTCTCTCTCTCTCTCTCTCTCTCTCTCTCTCTCTCTCTCCCCCTCTCTCTCTCCCTCTGCCTCTTTCTCCCATTTGTGCACATGTGCTCCCTCTCTAAAATAATAAAAAATATTTTTCATTTTAACACTCTTAGAACTTTAAGGAGTTACTAAATGGTAAAAACAAAAAGACTAAAAGCAAATGAATGGGTGATTTCACCACTTCCCTCTCTTTAGTGGAAAACCAGTTTAATACCTTTGACAGATAATTTTAAAATTATTCTGAGTAGAAGGAATACATTTTAAGTTCTTTTTTAGACAGTAGTTATTTTGTTAGTGGGAGATGCTGCAAGCTTAGACCTGGGTGCCCTACGGAAGCCGCACGTCTAATTTTGACAGTACATCCTTGTATGAAACCAATGTGGTCAGTACAAATGTAAAATGTTCCATTTTCCTGGCGGCTCCACATGCCTGGTGATTTTCCACGCTGCCAGGGATTAAGGGTGATGCAGCAAAGCTGTAGTTATGCCGCTGAGTAATTTAAGAAGCCACATCAAAGAGCATTTCAAAAAGTTCAGTTTAACAAATAAGACTTTCAATTTATGTCTGCAATGGGTATGAGACTTAACTGAAGGTTCGCTCAGACCTCATTGCATGGACACACATATGCAACGTTTTGGGTGTTGATGTTCCTATTCAAACAATAGATAAGTAAACTAAAACATTCTATTGCACATTACCCATATTCAGGTTAAACAATGCATTTGGAAATGTCTAATTGGTTAATGTAATGCCCAGACCACCCTCAACTTCAATAGTAACTGCTCCTTTTCAATGCAGGGAAAAAGCATTAAGGTAATGAGCTGAATTACATCTCCTAAGAAAACCCAGCGCTTTTCTTTGTTTGTTTCCATTCTTAAATAAGCAAATGTTTTGATGTGAAACCATTAGCAGAGGTGTTTTTCCATCAGGATGTAAAGAAAGTTCTTGAAAGTTTTTTGTATTATCTTTAAGAGTTGATGTTCCTGTAACTAAAATATTTTTTGGCCAGTAGGTGCATACAGATATGAAAGATCAGTAATGTCAAAGATAAAATAACAAAAAAATTCTTACGAAATTGTTAGATGCCCTTATGACAGAATGTAAGAAAATTTAGAAAATTTTTAAGAAAAATGAAAACTACCTGGAATCTTTTAGGAAATTAATAAGAATTTAGCTCTACTATGAATTTTAATAGCAAAGAAGAAAATGATAAATGCTATTAATATTTTTTTCTGTGAAAAAGTTACTACCTTCAAAGTATCTATATTTCTCAATAGCAACTCAATAAATATTCATATTTCAAAAACAGCTTGGGGCGCTTGGGTGGCTCATTCGTTAAAGCATCCAACTCTTTTTTTTTTAAGTTTATTTATTTTTGAGAGACAGTGAGCTTAAGTTGGGGAGGGGCAGTGAGAGAGGGAAACAGAGGATCTAAAGGGGGTTCCTTTGCTGACAGCAGTGAGTGCAATGTGGGGCTCAAACTCATGAACTGTGAAATCAAGACCCAAGCTGAAGTCGGATGCTCAACCAACTGAGCCTCCCAGGCGCCCAAGCATCTAACTCTTGATTTTGGCTCAGGTCATGATCTC
The DNA here is from genome assembly GCF_018350215.1 of Panthera leo. Taxonomy (NCBI): domain Eukaryota; kingdom Metazoa; phylum Chordata; class Mammalia; order Carnivora; family Felidae; genus Panthera; species Panthera leo. The sequence continues at coordinate 166,485,923 of NC_056686.1, forward strand.
ACGTTTTGTGGGTTCAAGCCCCACACTGGGATCTGCACTGAGAGTGTTGAGCCTGCTTGGGATTCTCTCTCTCCCTCTCACTCTGCCCCTCCCTAACCTCCTCTCTCTCTCTCAAAACAAATTAATTAAAAAAAAAGCCTAAGATATGCAAAGTTGATAATAAACTATGTTACCTGCCTGCCCCCCCCCCCCCCAACACTAACAAAGTTATAGTACATGATTCAGAGTGATGGGAACAGGAACTGGATTCACCAAGAGAATCTAAACTAAATCGATCAGTTGTTTCCTGTGTCATTTAGTGTTGTCTCTTCTCAGGGCAAAATAAAAAAGGAAATAGAGGGGCACCTGGGTGGCTCGGTCAGTTAAGCTTTTGACTTCAGCTCAGGTCATGATCTTGTGGTTTGTGAGTTCGAGCCCTGCTTTGGGCTCTGTGCTTGGAGCCTGCTTCAGATTCTGTGTCTCTCTCTGCCCCTCCCCCACTCATGCTCTGTCTCTGTCTCTTTCTCTCTCCGTCAAAAATAAATTAAAACATTTTAAAAATAAAAAAAAAAGAAATAGAATATTTTGGGATTATGGACTGAAGAATAGGTTTTCAACAGATGTGCAAAATACTCAAAAAGATAGAGATTCATTTGAGAACAGATCGTGAGAAGCGATTATTCTACAGTACATTGGAAAAAGACATCCCATCCTGAAGTTTGGAAGGATAGGCTAATATATCTGAGATAGAAGATAGGCACTTTGTTTTTGACCTTTCCATTTGTTTTTAAAATAGTGACTTGAAAATATCCTCCAAAACTTTGTCTTCCAGATTAAACTGCTATAACATAAAATTGAGTGCCAAAAGTAAATCTGAGAAATATCTTTTCAAAAAACAAAATTCTTCATACTTTAGGAGAAAAAAAAATGCCATACAAGTAACTAAAGACTACTTGCTGATACTTACAAATGTAGCTTTAAAAGTTAGCAGTGAAGGTCTCCATGTATAAGTAAGTAAGAATATGTTTGCCCGTGTTCTGGTAAACAGGCTAAAAAAATGTTACAAAGGCTTTCTAAGAGACTAGGGAAGTGATGAGCTTTTTTGATTTAAAAATCAATATGCTTCCTAAGCAGCCAAATACATTAACTGACATCCTCTCAAAACCATTCTGTCAAAGCTAAGTTTGAAAAGCTGTTCAGTAACTAATCAGATATATCCCAATGCTGAGGCAAAACAGGTCCGTGACACAAATTAAAAAGGTAGAAGATGAAAAGAAAACCCCACTTGGCAGGAAGAAGTGCAAAATCAGAAACCCAGGCGTGTTGGGATGTATTCTTCATTCTGCAAAGCAAAGTGGAAAATGGAATGTTTTTTCCCCAAATGCAGGACAACACGTTTCTAACCCTTGCGCCAGGAAGAAACCTGACAGTTGAAGACTGACAAGGCTCCATGCAAGGTAACAAGCTGCAATGCTCCAATCCTTGGCATCTCGGGCTCTTACTCTCCCTGCCATACTCTCCTTACACAGTGGTAAAATGTCAGAGATCATCTACATTTTCAAATTGTTTTTTAATTTGTTTTAGTTTGAGCCCCAGAACACCCCCCCTCCCAAAGCAGAATCCTAACTGGAAATTCAATACAATAAACACTGAAAACCGTGCTGGGTAAAACCGGTAGGCCAGGCCCCACACCCACCAGCCTGACTTTAGTCCAGCTTTCTCATGTGAAAATAAGAAAAGATTTGGAGAATTTTAGTGAGTTGCTTGAACCTCTTCAGCCAAGACCAGAACCCAGATCTCTTGCTACAATTGCCAGATTTGCAAATAAAATTATAAGGTGCTCAAAGTTGAGTTTCAGATAAACAACAAATTGTTTTTTGGGGGTGCCTGCGTGGCTCAGTCTGTTGAGTCCAACTTTGGCTCAGCTCATCATCTCACGATTTGTGAGATCAAGTCCCACATCAAGCTCACTGCTGTCAGCACAGAGCCTGTGTCAGATCCTCTGTCCAGCTCTCTGCCTGCACTTCCCTGCCTTTCAAAGATAAATAAAACATTAAAAAAACCCAACAAATAATTTTTAATAAGAATATATGTATGTGCCAAACATTGCATAGGATATTCTTATACTAAAAATAATTTGTTGTTTAGCTGAAATTTTACTTCAACTGAGCATCCTATATTTTATCTGTTCTTGTTTCCTGATTCCCATCCAAGATTTCCATGATTACATCGATCTGGATTCTACTGGTCCTCTTCCTTGCAAGCTTATCTTATAACACTTAACATTTTAGGGCTTTTATTAGGAAAGTGGTCCCGGAGTGGTTTTCTGGACAGGTGACATCAAAAATATTTTATGTCATATATTCACCTTGCTATTGCCTTTTTGTATGGATGTGTATACATATTAACTCTTCTCAGCAAAAAAAGGTTTGGGGTCCAACCCTGCATTTATACTATACAAAATATACCACACTTGTAAAGTAAAATAAAGAGCTTCCATATTGTGCCCTACTCTGTTCTCTGCGATGATAATTGCTTCATTGAATAATGCTCTGTTAATGGTACAGCTTGACATTTGACATTTATCCATTTGATTTATAATCATTTTTAGGTGATTGCAAGGAGCTACAGTTCAAACTAAAAGTAGTCTGAACTGAACTGTCTTCCTTTTCTTCTGAATTTGGAAGGAAATGTAGTCACTTCTAGGCAAAGCTATCTTATCCACCAGATTTGTTTCAAATATACACAAAGCCTTTTCTGCCTCTATATATTCTGAATAAAGCAACATATATAAGAGAAAAATGAATACAGAAAATGAAATCACCACGTAAATGTGTCTAGTTTGCTTATATTTTGGCCGTGGATATTGCATCAACATTTCCTAGTCAAGCCATGGATAAAAACCTACATGCACCACATAACAAGTTGTTGTGAAATACAGAATCCCTCAGTAACATTCATGAAAAGTTTTCACATTATGGAGCCAAAACCATTGACTTATAAACCATTGGTTTATAATCTATCTACTCCTTATGAAGATTCTCAGAACTATTTTTAAATTATTTTGTTTTCCATTCTGAAAATCAGCCAATCAGGATGCTTGGCACATCAAAGCCTTCATAACACTCGCCTGAAATTTTTATTCACCCTTTTGTCTCCACCAGCCTTTAACATCTTTACTCAAATGGAACAAATACCTATACCTAACAACACAAGAAGTGGATATATCACTTGATTTAAAAGGGTTTGTATAATTATCCAGGAATCATCAAATTTCTGCTTCACAACAGAACAGTATCACAAGAACAATTGTTGGCAGTTATCAAACCACTGCAGTGCAACCGGCCTCCTGAAGCTCGGGGTTAAAAGCTGGCCTCTGGAAATCAATCATGCTCTCGGCAGAGAAGAATATTTCAGTGATATGAAAGCTGAAATGGAGACTATAATCTTTTGTGATTACCCTCGAGGCCGAAGCAAACGCAAAAAGGAAAGTCCATGAATTGCTGATAATTTCCTGTGATGACCGATTCCCAGGAAATTCAGATAGAACTCTTGCTCTGTAACAAAATGATGGTTCTCCCCAGAACTGCAGCCTCAAAGAACTCCACATCCAGATGTCACAATGCTTCTTCAGAAGCTATTCACCCATAAGAGGGGCCAGGCCTGTGAGGCAGCAGGTCTCCCTCTGAAGACAATGGAGTGTCTGATTGCACAAGGAGGGATGAGCTATGGGCTATAGGCTGTTTTCCTAGAACGTTATTTTATGAAGGAACGGATTGAAAATATATCTGTTTCGAGCCTTTTTTCTCCTCATACAAGTGTGAAGATTGATTTATTTCTCTGCTGTTCCTATTAGCTATTAGCTATGGTTATCTTGGCTTATAAAATTTTTAACTTTTTATTTGGGCTGATAGTTGTATTCTGAGAAAAAAATGTTTTTCATACATATGTGCATACTCTTAATGTCTATATAATATTTTGGGATAGAATACAGAATCTTTTCTGAATAAGCATCAAACTTACAGTTAGATGCCACTGCTCAGAACACAGGTTAAATGGGTTCTTCTCATAGATTGGCAATTGAAATTCAGGAAAAAGGGGGGACACAGAGTCAATGGAGATCTCTAATTGTCAGAAGTCCAAATAATTTTTAGAATAAATTTCCATTATCAATAGATGAAGGATAATTTAATATGTTGGCTTCTATGACTGGGTTTAAAATCTTTTTTAAACTGTTACATTAACTACTAGTCGTTTAATGAATAATGTGAGAATAAAGGTTCTATGTTTGGAAATCAAGCATATTTTAAAAATGTAATAGAAAACATTATTACATCTTAGGAGTCAATGACAATGTGTCCTAAGTGCACAGCTCTCAGGTTCAAAATACCGTTATCCATAGCCTTTAAAGTCTAAATATCATTGAAAGTAAACAGGCAAACTGGAATGCAACCAAACCAGTAAGGTTATTCCCCACCTCCACTCCACACCTTCTCCCTAGCCCTGCTCCAAATTCGGCTATAGCCTCTCTTCATTGTTTTTAGGCAGTCAGGTGATTCTGATCTTTAAGTATGCCCTAGTACTATCTCATTCAGCTAATGTAAATTGAGTACTTGCTTAGTACCAAGCACAACTCTTTTAAGCTGAGTGTAAATGTTTTAAACTCAAGAACCAGGTCTTAGCCATGTATATATCCTTAGCATCTACCTTAAATAGGATTGCTCTAATGCACAAAGCCAGCCCCAGTGATGAATATAACTTGGTTTGTTTAAGGTAATTGGCTAGGAAGATGAGATCAAAGGGATAGAAATATTAATATTAATATTATTTATAAGAATAGAGCTTTGCCATTTTAAGAGTCCTTTCATAAACATGATCTCATTTGATATTCATGGAATTTTAGATTGTTAAAAATAATATGATGATACAATGGGGTGCCCGCCTGGCTTAGTCCCTACAGCATGTGACTCTTGATCTCAGGGTTGTGAGTTTGAGCCCCACATTGGGTGTAGAGATTACTTTAAAATAAAATCTTAAAAAATAATATAGTGATAGGTTGTATAGTTATGATTTTTTCACAGAGTCACACTAAATTTCAGAAATTTTCTAAATATGCAGTCATATCCTCAGTTCTCCATAAACATACTAAACTTAAATTTTCATGATATGATATAGATTAGGAAGGTATTATCACCTCTGGTTTTAAAATGAGGAAAAGTGGAGCTAAGTGACTTTCTCCAGATCAAAGAGAATGAGTCCAGATATGAATGAGTGTTCTGGCTCCCAGTCCAATGCTCTTTCCCTGTGCAAAGAAGTAGCTCACTGTCCTTCACTCTGCCTCCTGCTTCCCCATGTAGCATGAAGCAGCATCAAGACCAGGTAGAATAGCTACAGATTTACTTTGGAACAAGGCAAACAGAATTACTTCTTTGAGATCAGAGAGAACATTCCAGGTGGCTTTGGGGAGGAGGTGAGATATAACACATGAATGAGTGACTGACTAAATGAATGCCAACACCTCTTTAGAAGGTAAGTACTTCAAAATTGACAATTAAGTATACACTATGTAATAGTGGTGTTACTAATCATTTTAGCCTCTAATAGCTTCAGCTCATTTTTGGGAAACGAAGGTTTTTTTGGGTTTGATTATATTATTATGAAAATGAATCAATTTACATACTATGAATGTTTGATGTCTACATAAAAAAAAAGATAAATTAGACCCAGACACATATTTATAATTAATGGAGACTTAATGTACACCTCTAATTATTGTAAACCATAAACCTGTGAAAGAGATCAGATATGTGTCCTACTACAACACTCACATCATTACTTGGCTGTAGAAACTATTCACAGTAAGAAAAAAGTATGAGACTGACAAGACAAGTCTATCTTCTAAGTAGAATACACTTGCAGGGGTGCCTGGCTGGCTCAGTTGGTGGAGCATGTGACTCTTGATCTTGGGGTTGTGGATTCAAGCCCCATGTTGAGTGTAGAGATTAAAAATAAAATCTTAAAAAATAAAATAAATAGAATACACATCAAATGAGAGTTTTTTAAATCTGACTTTAGGAGCCACAAGGATTTTTTGGGTACTTAAATATGTCCCACATGAATAACTTGTTAGAAAGATACACATTTAAATTCAAAATATGTCAGGGTGGAGACCAGCTCTTGCTTGTCTAATATTTAGCTTTTTTCCCTTTTCAGTGGCAGAGCTATCTACTGGAAGAAATGTGAAGCCTGGATTATATTCTTCAATCTTCCATTTTGCAAAAAGGGGGCAACAATGACACTCGTAGCCTATTTTATATGTGAGCGTGTTAGAAGAATTAACCTAGAATGTCTTGAAAATATGTTAAAGCCCTCTGATACTAGAATTCCATGAAAATAAAGTGTTGTTCATATAATTTAAGTTTTTCCCAATCTTTTTTCAAGCATCAGAACATAAAATGGAAGGTAAGAACATCTAAACTGACAGCTAAATCTGTGAAAAATATATTTTTCCAAGATTCCTACTTGGTTCCGCAAAGATGTTGAAACTTCACAGATTGCTAAATAGCACTCCAATTCATCTTTAGCACCCTCAATGACAGTTCTAAAAGTAAAGGGATTGGAATATTCCAAAACATGTTTTTCCTTCCCCCAAAGAGTTTTAAGACCTAATTCTGAATACAAGAATCTAGATGGAAGGGGGGGGGGGGGGGGAAGGAAAAAGAAAAAGAAAAAGAAAAAGCCCAGTCTGTTGGCTATTGGATGGATTCCCAAATTTTTGATAAAAGTTTTCCAGAAAACACCACCATCAATGAATGTTTATAGAGCAACCAATTTGGAAATAACATTTTGGGCTGAAGGGAATGTTTGGTACAATAATATTTTGCTACTTTTTTATATTTATTAAGCTCCCCTACTTTATCATTGGCACTTAAAGCCTTGGTCACTGAGAGAAGCTAAGAACAAGGTTGTTGTTGGTTTCTTCTCCTTTTAATTAACTGGAGATTTGTTAAGAATAAGATAAATTATTTTAAGAAGATGGCCTGACATAGACACTTTTTCCAAGTTGACTCTACTCTTGAAAAATGCTGTGCTGGGACAGCGCCAAGACTGAAGACCTGTCTTGCCAGAAAATCTGATGTGCCCTCCAAGTACACATAATCCTTGAAACCCTAGCACTGAAGATGAGGTCCCAGAGCCATGTGAGGTTGAGACTGGGATAATGAAAGGGACATGTGAGAGGACATAGCGTGGTGGGACTATAGATGCCTCTTTTCACAGGCTTCTGAAACCTTGTGTTCCCTTACTGCATAAGAGCCCATCAAGGTCTTAATCTAATGTTTCTTGGCAGCTTAATCAACTGAATTGACTATTGACTATCAACAATATCCTCTATTATGTTATGGTGAATTTTACAAGAGGAAGAAGTAATGTCTATCAGACAGTGAGCAGCTTCTGTCTTATTCACTGTAATTCTTTCTTAGCACAATGACTGGCATGCATAGACATTTAGTGAGTGGTTGTGAATGAATGCCTTTTCCTAGATGCCACAGACAAATAATTTATTTAGGGAGAGAGAAGACATATGACCATACGTTATATAAACATACATGTATACATACCGTATAAATAATATCTACATATTCTAAAGAGGTTTCAACAGTGAGTAAAGGGAGCTTTGAACACAAAGTCTTTAATAGGTAAATCTTGACCCTTTGAATAGGGCAAAGGACATGACTTAAATTTTTTTTTTTTTTAATTTTTTTTTTCAACGTTTTTTATTTATTTTTGGGACAGAGAGAGACAGAGCATGAAGGGGGGAGGGGCAGAGAGAGAGGGAGACACAGAATCGGAAACAGGCTCCAGGCTCCGAGCCATCAGCCCAGAGCCTGACGCGGGGCTCGAACTCACGGACCGCGAGATCGTGACCTGGCTGAAGTCGGACGCTTAACCGACTGCGCCACCCAGGCGCCCCGACTTAAATTTTTAAAAGATATGTTTGTAGTTTGAAGAGGGAGACAATAGTATAGATAGATGGTCACGATGTCGTTTTTTTCCTCCTAGGTCATGTTTACATAATTTTTCTCTGTCATATTGAATAGAGTTGTAAAAATTTCCAGGCAGGAATTTATGCCTAAATATTTGTACAAAATCTTTGTTAGTTTTATACGACATTTCAAAGATTTCCTATAAACATTTTTTTTTCAAATGATCTAGGGTGTTGCTATTCACTTTTCTAAGTCCAGCAACAGGCCTTCACCCTCCCCCCTCTTTAAGTAAATTTCAGTAACCATGGAAAATTTCAACTTGGCATATTCTAATATACATTTCACTAGAACATATAGAAGAATAGGATCCTTCAATATATTTTAAGCATATCATGAAAATAAAAATTCAACCATATTCTCTTTTTTATTTTATTTATTTTCTTATCCATTTTATTTTATTTATTTTATCTCTATTTCATTCTATTTTTTATTTGGACAAATGTATCATTTCGAGTAGCTGGACATACTAACATCCCAGGAAATAGGGAATATATAACTTTTTAATGAGAGCAAAGCATTACTAGAGTAAAAAAGAAGGCTTAAATGGCAAAAAAAAAAAAACCAAAAAAAACAAAAAACAAAAAAACCAAAAAAAACCCTCACAGTTGGTTACATTAGCAGAGATAAAATATTTTGTTTAAATTAAATGAAAAAAAATCAGATAAAAAAGTATGTATCCAAATGTTTAAATCAAGACTTCATTAGATAGTAAAAGTATTAAAGATAGATTTAAAAATTAAATGTTTTGGCTTACTTCAGGTTTCCTTACAGTAAAACATCATGAGAAACATGGCATGAATTAATAGCAAAATAAATGTGATTTTGATTCCCAATTTCTTTATTTTGTACCTCCTTGATAAATATATTATTATTTCTGGTACAAGAAAGAAAAATTTTAGAGCTTTTTTTTTTTAATTTTAAAGTTCATTTATTTTTGAAAGAAAGAAAACACAAGTAGGGAAGGGGAAGAGAAAGAGGGAGACATAGAATTTGAATCAGGTTCCAGGCTCTGAGCTGTCCATGCAGATACCAACATGGGCCTCTAACCCACGAGCTGTGAGATCATGACCTGAGCCAAAGTCTGATGCTTAACCAACTAAGCCACCCACACATCCCAAGAAAAAAAAAAATTAAATATTCATTGAGATTACCAAACTGTGGATGGCCTAGAATCTCAAGGGTTTAGAATGACAAACAGTAGATATATAGATCATTTCACAGATTGGCATGGGTGATTCAGAGGCATACAGTGATTTGGGACTGTATGCTTAGAAATCATCTTTATTCTGTTCCACAAATTTGTTAATGTGTCAGGAAAAAATAATTTCAAGGTATGTAGGAAAAATCAGATTATTTTTCACAAAAATAAGATTGTTGAGCCTCTTGCAATAAAGCATCTGTGATGCTATTGTGCTCATGCTTTCCTAGAGCAGTTGCAAAAACAAGGCAGGACTCAAAAAGACATCTGAAATAGTAGACATGGAAAATACCTGCCAATCAGCAGAGAAATTGATAGGTGACTGTGGTCTTGAGGTGGCTTGTGATTATATCTATAGCTATGGAGAGTCACACAAATACATCTGTGTATGTATCCAGTATGTGGCTGTTAAAAAGGAACTTGACCTATTATCACATACAATATATAAGTTGCATATATGTCGTAGACTGCTTGTGCTACCATAACAAAATACCATAGAGTGGGTGGCTTAAACAACAGAAATATATTTTATCACAATTGTGGAGACTGGAAGTCTGAGATCAGGGCACCAGCGTCTTCAGGTCCTGGTGAGAGCTCTCTTCCTGGCTGCAGACGGCTGCTATCTCACTATGTCTTCACATGGTAGAGAGAGGGAAAGCTCTCTGTGGTCTCTTCTTATAAGTGCACTAATCCCATTATGAGGGCCTCACCCTCATGATCATCTAACCCTAACCTCTCAAAAACCCCATCTCTAAATACCATCTGCAGGTGTTAGGGCTTCAAAATAAGTATTTGGGGAGGAGGACACAAACACTCAGTCCATGGCAGTATGTGTGTGGACCTGGCTACTTAATGGACTTACTTTATCATAATAAGTTGATACTATCCATCCTGTTAAATATGCAATTTATTTCAATTCTGAAGCAGCCTCTTCTTATGGAGAATTAAACATCGTGTATTACCTGCTTGTTAAACACCATATATTAAATACCAGGTATTATCTGGATTGAATGAAGATAACAATTGGATCCACAGTAAAGGAAATGAGAAATTCCAATTCTAATAGAAATAATTGAATATATTTTGGTAGCTACCAAAACATTATGTACAGTAACTAAAGGACGACCATGAGGCATTTGACAAATTTAATCAAAGTGAAAAATAAAATAATGAAAATAGCTCTACTGGGATACAAAACAAATCATTCTTTCTGGCTCTTCTATAATACTGTAAAGTTCAGTAACTATTTTTACTTTGCCTATATTTCTTGGTTTTTGTTATCTTTCCTTTTCTAGTCTTTTTTATTCTATTTCTTAGAAGTTTCTTGCACACTAGGGAATTTTTGTTTTACTTATTTTGTTTATCCTCTTCATCAAATCCAGTACTCGTTAGTGCATATATTATGTTTTCAATAAAACCCAGTAATGAATAATTTTCTTTTTAAACTAACTGCTCTTAAGAGTAGGACCCAGGACAAGAAATGTAGTAGATACTTGCAAAGCTTCCATACCATCCACACAGAGGAAGCCAGAACTAGAGCTGCAGAAAAATTTGTAACTAATTATTGCCCTCAAGTTAAAAAAAGGATGACAGTTCCCAGAGAAATACAAATGAAAGTGAACACTTAGGCTTAATACCTCATGCGTAGATACGGCTCAGAAATGTTGGTATTTCCTTTGCTGGGTAGGGGAGCATGTGCATTGAGAAGCAAAAAACTGGGCCCCTTTCCTCCCTCCTTTTTTCCTTCCCTTCAGAAAAGTTTTACTGAGCTCTCGAGCCAGATACCAGGCATCCAGCAATGAACATACCATAGGCCCTGTCCTCAAGGATCTGACATTCTAGTTAATATAGATAATTGGGTAATTAATTAGACTATAGTGTGACAACTGCTATAGTGGAGGTAATCCGGGGGTACCCTGGAAATACAGAGGATAGCACTTAATGCAGACTCGCAGATCACGGAAAACTTCCTGTGAGGGAGGTGATATCTAAGTCGGCCCTGAACGACAAATGGTTGAAGGTGGGGCAGTGGTGGAAGTGAGCATTAATAGGTAGCTAGGCAAAGAAGCCCATTAGGCTTTAGATATAAAGGTTGAGATCTTTAAACATTGCTGTTGTGGTTTACAGAGCCTTTTACCTGTAAGTGACTCAAAACAGCCCCCCTGTAAAGTAAAACTGCTGAAGTGCAGAGTTAACATCATTGTTCTCCAGACCTGCATCCTTGACATGCAGCCCATCCGAAAGTATCAGTGATCTACACTCTGCCTTTCCTAGCATGTCTCTTCATAGCTCCGTTTGGACAGTGTCTTGAATTATTTGCTTATTCTTCACATGTAAACACTGAGAGAGATTTTGTCAGTCGTGGGGTAGATGGTAAGACAGCCACTAAATGAATGTTGTGAAGCATGTCTCTTCATTGTGTACCATTTAATATACAACAGGCAAATATCCCATTTTGGAATATGACAATCCCATTTCATTCTTGCTATAATTCTCATGCAACATTATCATACTCCCCTACAAAAATAGGAGGAAACCATTACTTTATATGCATTTTTAAAATTCTGCTTAAAGAAGACAGCAGAACTTCAAAATTCTAAAACTTTGAGCTATGGTATGAGAGTACAGTGTTTATATTCTTCTGATAATAATTACGAGTTAAAATATATTTCTTATAGTTACTAATACTATCTTTGGTTAAAAAGAAAGTGATTATAATAGCATTCACCTTGCCTTTCAAAGAACAAGTGGACTACTGAATGGAATAGGTTTTTAAAATTTGCTAACAAGAAATTACAACTTTTTAATATATATTCTGTTTTTTACACATTCAAAAAATTCTTTCCTCTTTCTATGTAATGATTCCGCTGAAAATTGGCTACCATGCTTCCAGAAAAGAGCACAAAAGATTTCTGATTGAGCTTTGTTCACACTGAATGATGTGGGAGGTAACATGGACCGAAAGATCCAAAGACGCGGACAAGCCGGAATATGAGTTTTGAAGTTAGGAGATTCTAATTCAAGTCTCAGTTCTTCCATTACTAACTCTCTCTCCTCTAGACAATAGGAACTGAATCATAATCATGGTCTACTAAAATGTTCTAAGGCCTGAGTTCTTTGAAGGATAGAAAACCTCACAAATATACAATGATCTAGTATAATTACTATTAGTGATACAAAAATGTTTCCTAGGAAAATGTGGACAATGACTTTTATGAAACTGTCCTAGGAAATTTATGAGGTGAGTTAGACACTGGGATGGAATAGTCTATAGGGAAAAGAGTAGAGTAATTGAAGCTGTAACTCAATGAAAAATCATAGGTAGTCCAATGATCCTATAAATTATTTACCAGATGATAGAGGGTCGCACTTGCAGTGACTTAATTTTTAATATCCTACCAGAAGTACTCACTGCCCACCAAATGCATTGGATGTAATATAATACAGAGAGTAAAATGATTATTTCATGTAGTTCTTTGCTATATTCTTCATCATAACCAAAAGTATTTCCATTTGAAAATTACTAGTTTATTTTCTTTCAAGAAAAAAAAAAGTGAGCTCCTATTAGAATTACGCTTGGGGTGTCTGGGTGGCTCTGTCAGTTAAGCGTCTGACTTCAGCTCAAGTCATGATCTCAATGCTTGTGGGTTCGAGCCCCGCGTCAGGCTCTGTGCTGACAGCTCGGAGTCTGGAGCCTGCTTTGAATTCTGTGTCTTCCTCTCTCTCTGCCCCTCCCCCACTCACACTCTGTCCCTCTCAAAAATAAATAAACATTAACAAATTTTATAAAAATAGAATTATGCTTTGGGTTTTCTCAAAGATTTCGTAATGTTAATTGCTATATGGAACAAACAAAAAGGCAAGTTAGTATGTCTATCAGCCCTACACAACATTAGTAAACCATTATGAAACCGTATTTTTACCTTAAAATTATGAAGACATTCTTTCCATTTTTTATAGCCGTTAAGAATGCAGAAGTATACGTAAGACATTTTGATAGTTGAAAAAAGTAACTTAGAGAATAGTGCCGATCATTCCATCACAGTTGTAGAAAGACAACTGTGATTGGGTTCCTATTAAGTATGTACATAACACACTTCTAGAAGGGGAAGACAAGGATGCCTATGAGGGTGCTTTCCTCTAGCAAAGGGAGTAAACATATACACAGGGCAGAGAATGCTGACTTACACATTTTGCTTTGAATGTTACTGTTTTATTTGAATCTTTGAAATAAGTATCCATGTATTATTTGTGTTAAAAAAAAATGAGCTGCAGTAGGAACCATTCAGGCCTACCCTACCCACATGATCAGTGCCTGCCTGACAGTGGCTGGACTTCTGCAGTGGCTACAAATGCTGTCTTCTAAATGCACATTAATCAAAATAAAAACACCTAGTAAGTGTTTTAAGAAGTATAGTTTAATTCAGTTATGCTTGGAATGTATCACCCATGTTTCAGTAGACGATACAACAGGCATGCTTGAGTTCAAGTTGTTTGAAATGGCACGATGTGGTGTTTTGGGTGGTTACTCCTGATGGATTAAAGTGGTCAGGGCAGGCCTGATTTCTCTCACTGAACTGCTCCACTGCGCTAGAAATGATGCTCACCTGTTTATGCCTTCTTCTTCTTCTTCTTTTTTTTAAACTGTTTGACTTGTCTTTGAAAAACCCAGACGTGAACATTCACTTCAACTGTTTATTCGCTAAGTCACAGCCAGTGCTCCTTAAAAAGAAGGCTGATCCCCTACCCCCTAATTACCTTACGACACTAAGCCATGACAGAAGGCCCATCAGCAGATTTATTTACAAGCCTTGAGGAAAAATCTTCTTTCTGTCTCACTTCATACAGAAGATAAGTTTGCAAAAGGAAACACTTGGCAATACTTCAAATGCTCACTGTCTGGTGGTGTTGATAATGCAATTCTTTTTCTTGATTATGGCAGCTTCTATAATGCTGTATAATTCATGTAGACCATCAGGTCCCAAATGACTGCATTTATTGACTAAACAAACAATTCATACAATCACCTGAACTGTTTAACCTTTTCTCTTCCTACAAGTTTAGCATTTGGCTGTGGACTGATTTTATGCTGAATTCTATTGTTGAAAGGTGTCATGTTCCACTTGGCATGCCTACAAAATGTCTTTCATTCAGATAAACAGTCAGCTGACCTGAATGAAGAACATTAGTAATTGTAGGTAATTCACTAATCTTTATTGTATGTTTTAAAGGGAATGTCAAAGTACCATGCAGACAATTAATATGTAGCTTTAAAGTACTTTTTAAAAAATAGAGTCACATTCACATAATCCACAGTAGTTTTCCAATAAAAATTCTGTTTGTTAAGATCTAAAATATGTCCCAAATAAAAATGTATCTAGGTAGTTAAAGCATTTCCTTTCTTTCTAGTAGTAGGGAAAAATCAATGTGGCTTGGTATCTCTAAATTGTGTTCTTGAGCATGTGAATAGTATCCCAGAAATAATAAGGTTCTCAAGCCACCGAAGTCTGTCAAAACTGCTCAAAGCCACAGGTGAAAAGTCACTTGTGGGAATATTTGTAAAAGAAATATGCTGGCTATTGTTTGGACTAACCCCTACAGGAGAAGGAGTATCTTGCACAACATAGCTGGTCAGTGTAACCAATATATGGTCTAAACTTACACACTTTGGAAACAGGCTATATCTATTGCCTATTCACAACTGGAATGAAAGAGATTGAGGAGGACACAAATAAAATAAAAATGCATTTACTCACTGTGTTAAAATTTGGAAAGAGCCCCACAGCAGAACTACTGTCCACTGGAAAAGACAGTGGAAATGGTTTGATATCCAGTGAAGGCTGCATCATCAGGGTAGGTGTGCGCACAAGAGCAGGAAGTGTAGCAGTGTGGCATGTACTGCCTGCCAAGAACAAAACAAAAATGAATTCAATCTTCCTCCTATCCATCTACCCCCAACCAACCATGCAAAAAGAGGACTGCTGAGCTGCAACCCCAGAGCAAGAGAGTTATGCTGAAAGTAAGCAAATGGCACAGGAGGAGAGAATACAGTTAAAAGGGGTCTTCTTGTTCATTATGTGAGACAGTGATGCAGAATACTTCCCTACGGCAGGGGCCAAGGGATACAAACTCAGAGTTTGCTCAGAGATACAAACTACACAGATCCTGCTGGCAGGTGGGGCAGAATGAGATCATCCTGTGGGTTCAACCATTGTCGCTGAGTAGTCAAAAATGTAGGAGAGAGGAGGGGATGAGGTTCTTGCAGCAGATGCTCTTTACTAGTCAGTTATTGAACAGCTAGTAGGCATGCTTTATGCACATCAAAGATAATTATAGGGTTTTTACAAGGGGAACAAAAAACCTCGGACTCATAGTGACTGCTCCCAAGAAAATTATGACTCAAACAATTTTATCTCTAAAAAAACCAAAGTGAAGCTTGCCCTTGCTGTGAGGGCAATAAGTAGTCTAGACATTGGATAGTTAGGGAACCCAAAAGGAGTGATTACTGCCTGGGTGGGGCATGGTATTGGGGGATGGGGAGAAGTTGGGACAGGAACTCAGGTATTTGTCTCCACTTTTATTTCTAATGAGCTTTGTGTTATTGTAGCCACTAACCCCCCCCCCCTTTTTTTTTAACAATTAAATTAGCTGTCATCTCTTTAGGAATCTGGGCTACACCATGTGTGGGAGATTTAAAGCACTCCTCTCCAGTAACAAGCATTCTTCTGAAGCCTCCACATACTGTAGGTGAGTAGCTGCTGATGCAGGTGGCTCTCTGAGACACAGGCTCAGATGTACCTTTTTTTTTTTTTAAATATAACTTTATCGAGATGTAATTCACATACTGGACAATTCTCCCACTTAATGTATACAATTCAATGGTTTTTAGCATTTCTGCAGAGCGGTGCACATCACCACAATCAATTTTAGAACATTTTCACAATCCCTAGAAGAAACTCCATACCCATTAGCAGTCATTCCACACTTCCTCTCAACACGCCCAGTTCCTGGCAACCACTACTCCATTCTGTTTCTAGGTTTGTCTATTATGGACATTTCATTTAAATGAAGTCATACAATATGAGTTCCTTTGTGACAAGCTTCTTTCACTTGGCATAATGTTTTCAAGGCACATCCATGTTGTAGCATGTATGAGATTTCATTCCTTTTTAAGGCTGTGAAATATTCCATTGAAATAGACTCACTTTTTCCTTATTCATTCATCAGTTGATGGGCATTTGGGTTGTTTCCACTTTTTGGATATTCTGAGTAATGCTGCTATGAACATTTGTCTGTAAGTTTTTGTGTGGAGATGCATTTTTAGTTCTCTTTGCTATATACGCAAGAGTAGAATTGGGGATTATTGGGTCATATGGTAATCATATGGTTTAATGTTTTGAGAATGTTCAGACTGTTTTCCAAAATGCCTGAGCCATTTTATAGTACCACAAGCAGTGTATGAGGGTTCCAATTTCTCCCAGCATGTCTATATAGGACCACAAATAATCATATGCCAAAAATCTCCTACTGACTTAAAGGAGAAATAAACAGTATGGGGAAATGCTCCAACTATTAAAACTTCTACCAACGTCCTCACACAGTGTTCCAGAATAATTAAAATTTCTATTTCAATGATATATTTTTGGATAATGGATTTTCTTAATAAACTCTGCATTATATTTCAAATCATTCCAGAACATTATTAGTAATAGTGTTTAATGGACTATCATGCCTTATTTACATTGATCCTAAAAGCAGAAAAAAAGAAAAAGGCGTCTGAAGCATTTATCTGTAATGGCAAGTCTTCAGGTCAGCCTCATCCATTAGGGAATGTAGAGTAGGACTCAGCAAAAATAGAATCAACCAAAAGTATAGATCAAACAGTAATGTTGTTTTTCAGATGTTAAAGTAAATACTCTGATCTCAGCCTGGCATTCACATGACCACCCTGTATTTAATTATACTTTTTCTTCTAATTAGGTGACGTTACAGTCACTGCTAACTTCAGAGCTTATAGATCCAAGATGATATATTATGTCAGTATTTCAAATGCTGCAGAAGCACTTATTAAAATATTTATTTTAAAAGCTTTGCTTTAAAACTGTAGCTAAATTGAAAAAAAGAGATATTTCTTATTTTAGAACGATGGCCTTTTAAAACTCACAATTATTATAATTGTCAAAAGCCTAAAGTCTAGAAAGTATGCAGAACTATTCTACTTCAAGCTGCCTGATGAACGGATGAATTATTTTGCCATCATGGGTCTCCCCCACTCACCAAAAAGCAAAGTTTTTTCCTTAAGCCCATAATGGTAACACTCTGATAACACCAGCAGCACACGGTATCAGAGGGCCTGGCAAAAGTCATTTTGTACTAACAAACTCAACTCAAATGTAATGCAACACAGAACCTGACAAACAGATTGCTCCATCAACAAAGGTCAGAATGCGCAATGATCCCCTTTACCCAATCAAATATCTATGCTAATAAAGACAAGGCTTGAGAACTACTTCGCAGCCACCATTCATTAGCATAAAAACTTAGCAGCTGTTTACCATTCATTAGCATTTTAATGACAGACAATTTGCCATGTTAAACACAGATTGTTTTAAAGCACTGGTAGATCTCCTGAATAAATACAAACTGCTTTCATCAATTCCCTTCACCTCAACCTTGCTGTTTTCACTTTTAAGACCTGCTTTTTCAGATTGCTTCACCAAGACCCACGGCTTCAGAGGAAGTTTTTGCAAGTGGGAGATGAATGGGGATAAAGTGCACTTTTTTGCACAGGCTGGGTTAGGTTTTAATCCCTCTGTCACCTTATTCCCGATTTTACTACTGTTCTGAGGCTGGGAAGCATTTCTCCTCACCCTAGGATGCCCAAAAGTTAGTGGCAGATACAAGCAGAAATGTGGCCAAAATACATTGTATCCTGCAAGAAAATGCTTAATTTCTCTTCAATTTGCTGAGAAAAAAAAAAAAAAAAAGAGGGTTGGAAATACAAGGGATGAGCATGGATTTCAGCATAAAAATCCTTTACATTGCTCTGCCCAGGGGACAGGACCAACCTTTGTCTTTTGTATGATTTGGCAATATTATGTAAGATACCTCCTATATGTAGCTTTATTTCAAAGCCTAGGATATAATCTGGTATATATCATAATGAATTAAGTCATAATAGGGCTCTACCTTGTTTGACAATAAAGATTTTATATCACTTGCTGTATATATATTGATCAGACTCCCTGACCTAAAATGAAATACACACACACACACACCAGCATGTATACCCCAAAGATGTAACAGTCACCACTCTCACCGTGGAAATTCCACATGTTCATATACTCCCCCTATGAATGCAATTAAGCCTCTCCCCCCAATTTCATTTTCACTGTAAATTCCAAGTTGTTTTCATCTATAACTATGAAACCAATAATATGAGAAAGACAACTCACCACTATGATCATAAAACTATTATTACAGCCAACTGCCTCTGTAACATAATAGGTGCTTTATTATGTCAACGGATTATATCGTAATTCATCACAATAACACCTCATTTGAGAGTTAGGCAACACTTGACATTATTGCTGTGATCTTTCACGTTTAGAAATATTACCTTGAAGGTTTAGGTGATAGCTGTGAGGCTTTCTAGTGGTTCTTCCCTGTGTACCATAACACGAGCAAACGAAACACCTCAGCGTTAGAAGGAGAAAACTCCAAAGTCACAGAAAAACTGTGTGAAGAAGCATTTACAGAATGAGATCAAATCTATATTCTATATCCTGCAGAAGTAGTATCTTCTTATGCCATTATGTATGTCTGCTTTATTGAGTACTAAAATAAAAAGCTTAGCATATTATAAAAGTCTATTAGGTAGAGGCAATGCCAATTATAGAACTCCCAAAGATATCTTCCCCCCCCCCAAAGACGTCTTTAAAGAAATTAAAATGAGTGGCGTTTCAAGTTCTACCAAACTCAGTTTTCTCTTTTTATTGCTTTCTCAGCTTCAGTGAGTAACCTTCTCTCTTACCAGAACAATCACCAACCAGCATCTCCTGTGGTCTCTCTCTCACCATTTCCTTTCTTTCATCAGTCTGTCATGTGAGGAAAACTAAAGTATCAGGAGGTCTACTGTAGTCATAAGGAGGTGGCTATGTGAAGAGGCTATGTGACTGAAAAGGGTTTGTTTCTGAAAAGGCCACATAAAAACTGAGAGATAACATTTTTATAGTGCATACTGTGTGCCAGGCACCATTCTAAGCACATTACATATGTATGTACATACGTAGACACACATAAGAATATATATATATATCTGTATGTGTATATCCATATATACTCATTTAGGTACATTAAATTATATGTTTATATCATTTACATCTTTATACATTATTATATATTATATACTGATTTCTGTATATATTAATTGTATATGTTGATCTCACGGTTCGTGGGATCGAGCTCTGCGTTGGGCTCTGACCTGACATTGCAGAGTCTGTTTGGGAATCTCTCTTGCCCTCTCTCTCTCTGCTCTTCCCATGCTCTTGCACGGGTGTGCTCTCTAGAAACAAATGACTTAAAAAAAAAGAGTATATGTGTAAGTTATACATATGTGTTCACAATAACCTAATAAACAAGGTATTATTACTAGCCCCATTTTACAGATGAGAAACTGAGTCACAAAGAAGATAAGCTCAACCACAAGTGTTTTGTACATGGAGAAGGCAATATGAAAATCCAGGAAATTTGACTACTGAATTTTGTTCTTTACTACTGCGCTATGGTCACCAAATTACACACTTGAAAACACTTCAGTTATATTGGCACATGCTCCAGCTGCAGATAGCATTTTACCATTGAATTAAGATATTTAAAATGTTCAATCTTCTTTGAAGCTGGGAATTAGTTGAAACTTTTATTTGATCCTAATGTAGTGATTGATACTGGTAACTAAAATATATAAGATTTCTTTAATACTCTATAGGAAATGCTTCTAGAATATATTTATCTAAAAATAACCTTCCCTAAGTAATAGTATTATTTAATTTCATAAATACTATGGATGAACAACTGTAAAGCCATAGTGCTAACAGCTGCAGGGACTATATAACCTGAATCAGACAGAATTTATTTTACTTTTTGGAGAAGATAAACAACTACTACCATTTAATGAGATTTTACTTTATATATGGCTAAGTGATTTGTGCTCCTTATTTTATTAAATTATAATACAATTCTATGAGGCTTGTATTATTATCCCGTTTTACAGATGAGAAGGGTGAGGCTTAAAGAGACTGAGATCACCTAGTATGCGGTAGGTAGTAAGGCCTCAGTTTCAGTTCTTGTTTGACTGACTCTAAAGCCCATGTCATCATTCCATAAAGTGGGTTATATGTAAAGTTGTTAAGTGAAAAAGATTCTGTCCTCAAATACATTTAAAAAATGCTGGCTTCAACAAAGTTTAAAGTGATTCTTTTTTGCAAGACATCTTGCAGCTTACAATATAGTAACAGGCACTGTGAATGTCGAGGCAGATATAATTTCTACTCTCAATTTCTTGAGCATGAACCAATTCTTCCCCCCCGCCCCCACCCCCACAGAGATTCTGGAACCATTAATGCTTGGCATGTCCTTCAGGCAATGCTGTTCTACGCAAGTGAAATGTACCAGTTCAGGAGTTCAGGTCTACTACTTTCTTGTGCAAATGTGGACAACCTCTATTTTCTTTTGTATAAATTGGGGAAAATAAGAGTACTTACGGCATAGGACTGGTAGTACTTTTCTAAGAAAAATGCTTAATCCTGTGCCTGACACATACCAAGCTTTGGTTACTGGAGTTATGAACTATTCCTACTCCTCTCACGTTACACCATATCCCGGGAGAATAAATACTTAAGTTCAATAGTTATAAAAGGCAGGATATGTCAGGGATCACAAATTATCAACAAAATGCTACAGGGGTTCAAGAAAGAAAGAAATTACATCTGTTTAGGAGTTGGGTTCATAAATGGTTTCATAGATGAGCTATCTCTTAAGATAAGTCTCGAGGAACGATGCGTATTTTGAGAGGTGAATGTGGTAGAATGGTAGAGTGAACCGCATAAGCAAAAAACATGGAGAAAACCAAATGTATTACAATTCAAAACTTTCTTAAGCATTCAAGATATTCTTAGCATTTCTGGCTTAAAAGATCGAACGGGAAAGAGAAAAGCAGAACATCTTTATGACCTTGGAGTAAGCAAAGATTTCTTAAATAGGAAACAAAAGGTGTTAATCATAAAAGAAAAAAATTGACAATATACTCTATGAAGAATAAATCTCTGGTAATATGACATATCAAGGAGATGAAAAGGTAATCCACAGAGTGGGAGATAATAATAAAATAGAGATTTTGACAAAGGACTTTAATCTAGAATAAAGAACTCCTATAGATCAATAAGAAAATGAAAACATGACAGAAAACATGGGTAGAAGAATAGACACTTCACAAAAATATATACTAAAATGGCCGGTAAATATGAAAAAGTGCTTAACTTCATTAGTCATTAGGGATATGCAAATTAAAACTTCAATGAGATATCACTACATACCCACAAGAATGGCTACAATGAAGAAAGATTGAGATTATCAAGTGCTGACAAGGATATGGAGCAACTAGGACTTTTTTTTTCAGTTTTCATTTAAATTCCAGTTAGCATACAGAGTAATAGAGTTTCAGATGTACAATATAGTGATTCACCACTTCCATACATTACCCAGTGCTCATCACAACAAGTGCCCTTCTTATTTCCTATCACCTATTTAGCCCATCCCCCCAACCTCCTCCCCTCTGGTGTCAATGATTACGACCACTTTGGATAACCAGCAATATCTACTAAAACTGAATATATACATACCCTATGACTCAGCAAGTCCAGCCTTAGGTATTTACCTAACAGAAATAATATGCACTAGAATGCTCATAGCAATACTATTTACAATGCTCCAAACTGGAAATTAGCTAATTAACCCATCAACAGTAGAAATAAGTAATTTTGGTTCTTCATGCAATAAAACATTCACATAATGGAATATAGCAATGAAGACAAATGACTTATAATTACACGCAACAACAGACCTTGCAAACATAGTGTTAAAAAAAAACCCTAAAATCAGGAAGCATATCAATATGCTGTATAATACCAATTTACACAAAGTACAAAATCAGACATAACTAATCTATACTGTTAGGATAGGGCTATCCTTGCAGGAAGGGCAGGTGGAGCATGAGACGGGCTTCTAAGGTGCTGGAAATGTCTTCTACCTGGTCTTGGTGCCAGTTACACAGGTATGTTGTGGTTTATGTACATTCATTCAACCGTACACTTATGTGCACATTTCTGTATGTTATACTTCACCAGAAACTTTTTAGAAGTAATGTGTCCAATGATAATAATTTTAGTAAACTATTTTGGCAAATACAGGCAAAATTCTCCAATAAGAAGAACATCTTCAAACGCTGTCAGGTTTGTATACTTTTAGGATGAATATGATGTTTTTTCCAATAATTTTAGTAAACTATTTTGGCAAATACAGGCAAAATTCTCCAATAAGAAGAACATCTTCAAACGCTGTCAGGTTTGTATACTTTTAGGATGAATATGATGTTTTTTCCCCCTGCCAGCTTGATTTTGCTCAAAATGATTTGTGAGAAAATAAAATTTCCCTTTAATGCTGATGCTTCCTTGCTGAATTTCTTAAGTGGATGGAAGAGACTGACACAGAATCTACTGATGCCAAAGAGAAAAATGTGTATCTAGAACTCTGAGTCCATAAAATCTTAACAGTTGGCAGTTCTGCTCCTGGATCTCCCTTGGGGCACCTCAGGGTTCCCTCCAGAGAGTCCAACAGCGGCATCCTGGCAGAATGTTGCATTTAAAAATAAATCCTTCTGAGTATCACACTGAAGTTTATGGGCAATAATGAAGTGCTGCCTCAAAAAACAGCAGTGAAGCCACATCATGATGGATTTTAAGCCACAATGTCCTTTGGGTTTAGTAGTAATATGCCAGCTTTTACACAAAACGATGAATCTTTTACTAAGATGCAATGGATGGCCGTTTGAATGTGTGGCGATAGAATACTTACAGCCACGTCGGGATTCATTTATATCTGAATATTTTGCCCATGCACTGACTTTCTTATATTTAAATGTTGAAAGAAAGGGTCAGATTTTTTTACTCTGTAGTACCAATATATCATTTGATTACACATGTGGATACCTCAATAGCTGTCATCCGTTTTTGAGGTAGAATTGAAAAATCTGAGAATTTCAGAATTTAAGTAAAGAAGATAATTGGTTTTCAGAAAAAGTCTTGAGGATCAATTGTCTTCTTTGAAGCTGAATGGACAATATTTTTGCTTTGTTATAGTTTTTCCACCTGTAACCTGACATTATTAAGCATGACCATGCAAGAAAGGAAACTCAAAGAAAGGAAAACAGGGTTCTGACAAGTGCTTTATCATTTTTTTGAAATAGTTTTTAATATACCTGACTTATCAAAAGGGAATGTCATGAGCTTAGTTCCTAAATTACCAAGTCTTTAGAGAAGCCAAAATTATCTCCAGACAGGGCTTTACTAAAATTGTCTGAGGTCGAGCATGGATTGGGAGGTCACTGTAGCCTGACGAAACTTTCTGGCAAAAAGAGACAGGGAGATGGTCCTGTGCTACATTTGCCCAATGATTCCTGTCTATGGCATCAAGATGCTTTCGTGAAGTCTGAAGCCTTTTTCTGTTACAGAGGAAATTTTTGCTCTCTCTTTACAGCATGTGAAGGACCTAATGGCCTCATGGAACTAAGACTTTTATTTTATTTTATTTTATTTTTTTAAACTATGACTTATTTTAGAAACCTTCAAAAAATACAGACTCTCTTATTCCCAATAACCATTTTTCTCAAACCGTTGAATACTTCTAGAGGAATTATATCTCATAAAATTTTACAGCTAAACATAATATAAGAATCTACCTTTGGGGTACCTGAGTGGTTCAGTTGGTTAAGTGTCCGACTCTTGATTTCGGCTCAGGCCATGATCTCATGGTTTGTGGGCTTGAGCCCCATGTCGGGCTCTACACTGGCAGCGCAGGGCCTGCTTGGGATTCTCTCTCTCTCTCTCTCTCTCTCTCTCTCTCTCTCTCCCTGTCCTTACCCGCTTACGCTCTCACAAAATAAATAAACATTAAAAAAAAAAAAGAATCTACCCTTAATTTTACATGAGATAAATGATTAAGAGAATTTAATCCAGCATGATACCTGACTGACGGTAGACTCACATTTAGAGTTCCCATTGCCCAGAGACATTGTTTCGAATATTTAAGTCAATACAATCAAAGACGTACAAGAATCATATGTTGAAGTCTTTATCTTCTTTAAAAATTTAAATAGATGGTCTGTTTTCTTTTTATATTTTGACTAAAATTTAGGAGTATTCATTTTTCAATGAGATTTTAATTTTAATGTTTTATTAATATGAATAATGAAAGAAACTAAATCAAAGAAAAAAGTCAGTGCAGCCATGAGGCAACATTTAAGAACAGCAGAAGATTGATTGCAACACCTCATTTTAAACAATTTTTTTAATATTCCTAATGATATAAAAAAGAGAACAACAAACCCCATCAAAACTATGCTTTCAGCTGTACTGTTTGGATCAATATAACTAATTCAAATAGCTTCATACCAGGAGGCACACATGCATTTTTTGGTGATTTTTATACTGAAGGACTATCAGTACTGCAACAAAAATGCTATCTGAAAAGACACATTTTTCCAAGCAATGGCAACTGACTTTCCATCGGAGCAGATCAAAACAGCAGGGTCATTGAGGCCTCTCTGGGTCTGTCTTTATGCCTCTCCTCTGCAGCTCACTAAAGGGCCAGGCTGAAGGCACTGCATACAGCAACTCAGGAGGTCAACCCATCCAGCTGCTGCTATACATTCTAGCTCCAGGATACAAAATGTTTTGCCCCCTAGTTTCAGCAAATTTCAGTTCTTGCATTCAGTGACTTGGCTATTTGCATTTAAGAACCAAACAGGGTGAAAAGGAATAGTGATTTACTTAATGGTCCTTTAAAAAGACACTTTTTCTCCAGAAGCTTGCTCAATTTAAAGAAACAGAGTTAGTATTTGCTCTGCCAGTGCTTTCTACTCCCACTTTGGTAGAGAAAAGAGGTTTCCTTAGCTTAAATATTAACTAAACATTTCAAAGCTATTCAAAAGCTGTTGCCTATGTTAAAAAAAAAAAAGAAAAAAGAAAAAAGTAATAGGCTCCTAGGAAGCACAGTTTGGGAATAAACAGGATAGTAACAACTGTGATATAACCCTTTTTCCTTTCTGCATACATATTCTATGGCCACCATAATTATAATGCACTGTAGAGAATTCAGGACAAATTCTAGTGGATTATGATCATGGTGACCATCATAGATGAGGCCATTCTTGGTCCCCCATCAGCCAAGAAGCCATTTTCATCCAGGAACCATAGACATGGCTCCCATGTGGCTGCCAGGACTCGTGAAAGCTGCCATTTCATCCCTGTGGAAACCTGGTATGGGGTGACTAATCTGGCCACGCCAGGAATAGAGCAAGCAGAGACTGTAAGCAATAGGGAGATAGTGAGGTTCACTTAGGGAAAAACATGAGGGGGACTTGAGGAGGGAGGGAAGAGTGGTTAAGTTTGGCTTAATGTTACAGAGACTAGAATTAGCACCAATTCCTTATTTGGAATTTCCTAACATCTCACTCCTAAAATGATTTTCCTCCCTTTTATCTTTGACTGTATTGTAGAAATCTGTAGAGAATGAAGTAGAACAGAGCAAAAACTATATAAGGAGGTACAACTTAGTTAAGCAGGCCATCCAATCCCTTCCAAGAAAGGAGCTGGGCAGCTGGGAGGCAATGTGGTATCACCCTTATCCTGAGAAACATGGAGTCCTGTGACCTAAGGGGAGGCTTGCACTCCAAAGGGTTTTTAGTGGATATTGAACGGAATGGCCAACCCCTGATATGGCTTCTTGGAACTCTGCCATTGTCCTGACATCCTAGAAATTGATGCTACTTGCTTCAGTCATTCAGGCAGCTTCTGGGGCAGTAGTGATATGCAAAACAGCATCAGATAAGGCCCTCCAATGAATGCCCAAGGATTTTCTGCATTGGAAGTGATTCATCATAAATGATTGCCCCCTGTCCCTGTGTATCATGTTTATTCTTGTGCCATTATACTGACTTTGTGCCAGTTTTTCTTCTATGGAATTTCTATTTGGCTTCTCAAATGATTCTCACTTCCCCAAAGAACACCAAAAGTCAAAGACATAATGATTTTTTAATAAAGTGCCACATGGAAAGTAGAGAATTTAATCATAGCACTCATCATTTTCCTTGTCAGTGATTTGCTTTATAAAGCAAGAAAGGAATGGAAATGTTTTTTTTTTAGACGAACATTTGTTTTGACTCTTGGTCTCTTCTGAACTTCAAACAGCCTTTTAAGCTCCCTTTGCTTTAAAGGACGCAAATGGAAAAGTAATAGACCTAGGGCTCAATGTATTTAATTTGACAAAGCATGTTTCCAGTTAAAGAAAATGTAGAAAAGAACCCAAAGTTCCAAAATTGCACAATTTCTATTTCCAAACTTTGATCGACTTGTGTCTGTCTTTTTTTTTTTCTCTAACACCCTCTTTCTCTCTCCTTCTTATCCTTCCCTGTCTCTCTAGTCTCCCTCCCTCTCACCTGTTTGTCTTGTCTGCCTCTCTCATCTCTCATCCCTCTCATGTCTCTGTTTCTATGTCTTTCTATCTCTGCATGTGTATGTACCTGTCTGTCTCTTGTCTCTTTGTCTCTGTCTCTCTCTCTTTCACTATAATACTGCCTGGGAACCAGAAAGCACTCAAACTTTGTCATTTGCCTTCTTTTGCAGCATTCATTTTGTTTTCAATATTTGCTTCTACAAATCAAAAGACAAATAGCAAGATTTTACTGGTATCAGGACAAGTTTGTCCCTGTGACAAGATAAACCAATTAGATGAAGGTCATATCTCTGGTTATGCCTCAAATAGTCATGTCAGTTCCAACAACTGAGGATTGTTTTCATATATACTCATATAATATCTGCCATACCCATGACAAAGTAGAGAAAGTTAAGAAGTTAGATTTTAGTGGTATATTTGTATAGAAATTTGTCATCAGTGTCCTGGGTTATACAAATACTATAACTTTTCATTACAGAGCACAAGGTGCTTTAAAATATACTAAGTAGATATCTAATCTGTTACATGGCTTATGATCATCCCACATTTTTCTGATGAAGAAAATGGTGCTAAAGATAAATGACTCCATGACAAAGCAAATATACAGATTGAAGCCAATCATGGACCCAGGGCGAGAAAAACAATTTTCTTCCAAAATCAGATACTAGCCTAATTGTGATAACTCCACTGAGCAAGTGTCTGCTAAGAAGTCTAACATCACGGAGTCTCTAGGACCTTGGAAAAATGAAGGCTCATGGGCTTCAATCTACTCATTTTTTCAAGAGTCTACTGAACCCTCAGTGTTTACACCTCTAATTCACCAATGAGACAGAATGAAAGAAGTTGATGCTCTTTCAATATTTTCCAACCACCTGAAATCCTACTGGGGACTATGAGATAAAACATCTATCTACCTGCTGCCAAGACTTCATAAGCTCTTTACTAACAGTAATATTTATTCATATTCAAAAAAATGGCAAAATTGAAAAAAAAGGATTTCTGGGGGGGGGGGAACTAAAGCAATAACATTAAAACAGAAATGAGAATTTTGCAAGCATCTACTATGGACATACAAACCACATCCATCCTCATAACAGACAATACTCCCTCTTGAGGAGCTAAACTTACCTAGTTTCCAGAGAGATTTCTATGCCCAAGGGTCTAAGTAAACATTGAAGTCACTGAATTTTGATTTGAACTAGATGAAACATTCAAAGCTTGAAACACGCTTATCATAAAGATGGGGATAAGAGTGCAAATCACCCACGTCACCTAATTTAGTGACAGGCTACTAGCCACTGTTCTGTCAGTTTGAATGTGCATTCTTGAATCGGGACAATCATCAGCTTAAACAGATTTCCTGAAGGAAAAAGTGAGAGAGGGCTCTAAATACTTGGATTAAACATGAATTTCATTTTTACCTACCAGCTATTCTGAGACAAACTTCAAAAGAAAAAGGATAGAGGAGATGTGGGAAATCAGTCACATCTTTATTATATATAGCAAAGTGAACCAATATTACAATTTAAATAAAAACAAACCAGGAAAACCAAGATGATCTTGAGCAGGGGAGTTGTAAAATTAGCAAATTCTATTTGCTCTAATTCTGATCCTTTTCTCTTTTTCTGAAATTGATTTTAGCTGTTTTACATTTTTGTCACATACTTCATGAAAAAGTTCCCTGAGGTGTAAATGCTGATCAGCCAGCAATGCTTACCTTCGTTTTTAAGATTACAGTCCACGTTCACTCCTGCATTCAAGCACTGTACGAAGTATTACATTGAGAGATAAATAATTCCATCATTTCAACCTGGTGCTTCTGTGAAATGTGGTGCTAGGAAACAGCCGACAGGCAGTGCGTCTGAACAAATCATACGTCCTGTAATTGCCGCTTAGCTCTAATTACTATTGAGGATAGTGTTTGCAACTTGATTCCAGGGAGAGGGCAGACTACCTTCTGACGACACTGAACCAAATATATCCTAAAAGACTGACAATTACTTTCTTTCATGTAATTTTTCTGAGTAGCTCCCAGGTACTCGGCTACTCAGAAACTACCACTCAGCCATAGTAAAAATGAAATCAGATCATCTGACACTCACCTCTCCTTCCCAACAAAGCACTGCAACTCTCTCAAAATATTTATTTATTATACCAATTTGGAATTTATGGTGTCACTTAGACTTAAAGGGATTGTTGTTGTTTTTTCTTTTCTGGGTGGGCAACTAAATCTTTCTTTTAAAATTGCTTTTTATTTGAAAAAGGAGTATGTTCTCAAAATATGAACTTCATTTTTATTCTGTTAGTCCAGAATAATTTATCTGCATACCATTAGGCCTCAATAATTTCTTTCCTTGCCTGTACATTTTTAGGTTTTAAATAAAGATTCACAGCATATAATTAAAAAAGACTAAAGCAGGTAACAATTTGATGTTGATAACATTAATAGGGATATTTATGCTTTTCAATGTCAAAAACCTAATTTCAATCATGTGGGAGAATTTTCATGGTGAAATTAGCAGTTGTATAGGCTTGGAACTAAAAGGATACATTATGTACTCATATGTCTAATTTCACTCTTCATCTAGTGGCATCTGATCATGTGATCATAATAAGCTTCTGTTACGTCCGTGTTATGCAGTATGGCTATGACTTACTGGTTATTTTGCTTATGCTAGGCTGATTGTCATTGATATTGATGAGTTTGCTTAGTGGGCATTTGACTGAATGAAAGAAACTTGAAATGATTGATCTTTTAAATGTCAGGAAGGATTTTGCACCTTTGGTTGTGCAACTTAGCACATTTGCCAACCACAGCCAACACTTTAGTGACGTACAAAGCAAACTGCACCCATTCAAATCCAGAGATCTGATATATCTGCTTATGTCAGATTTGCATGGTAGCCATCAGGGACAGGTAAACCTAAGGAAATAATTAGATGCAGCAATCAAAATGATAGTTATAAAACCAGCTCTTAGAATTAGTGCATATCTCCAAGCCCCATGATCTCAGTTGTTATGAATAAAACAAAATAGCATTCTAAATGGAACATAGTATGCCAGCTCTATACTTATTTCTCCCCAAACAGCAATTGTGCACTTCTTGCTCACATAATATTTAGTTGTTCATGATTAAAATAAACTTATAGTCACTGCTGTGGTTTTCACTTTAATTTTTAATTTTAATTTTTATTTATTTAAAAAAAATTTTTTTAATGTTTATTTATTTTTGAAAGAGAGTGAGAGAGTGGGGCAGGGGTAGTGAGAGAGGGAGACACAGAATCGGAAGCAGGCTCCAGGCTCTGAGCTGTCAGTACAGAGGCGATGCATGGCTTGAACTCATGAACTGCGAGGTCATGACCTGAACCCAAGTTGGACGCTCAACCGACTGAGCCACCCAGGCACCCCTAATTTTTTATTTTTAAAAATCTACACCTAAATTAAAAAATCTAGACCTCTCCTAAGAAAACTCTGTGTTCAGTAGGTATTATGTTGTTACCTCCTTAGAAGTATTTTTCTTTCATGGAGCCAGGCAAATAATTCCATTCTTTTTTGCCTGCCCTTAAATCATGCCTGATTCCTGGAGTATTTTCCAGAACATTTCTAGGTCTGACATACTAGTCCATACTCAAACTCCCAAACCTTTATGTGTACCTCCCATAGGTCCTTCGTTTTCTTTAGTAGCATACCAAGTGCGGTCCCCAAACCAAAAGCGTCAGCATCACCTGAGAAGCAAAGCAAAGCAAATTTCCAGGCTCCATCCCAGAATTATAAATGCTGAGAGTGGCACTCAGAAATCTGTGTTGTTGTTGTTGTTGTTTTTTAAGCTTATTTATTTATTTTGAGAGAAGGGGAAAAGGTGGGGGCAGAGAAAGAAGGAGAGAAAGAATCCCAGTCTCCTCGCTCACAGCATGGAGTCGAATGCAGGACTTGATCTCACGAACCGCAAGATTATGACCTGAGCCAAAATCGAGAGTAGGATGCTTCACTGACTGAGCCACCCAGATGCCCCTCAGAAATCTGTGTTTTAACCAGCCCTCCAGGTGATGTGAAACACACTGATCATTGTGAGCCACTGGTCCATGGTGCATGCATATATGTACTAAAAGCGGTAGGAGAACGTGATAGAGAACTTAAGCTTCTATGGGAAAGCTAAAGGCCTTAGCAGAGAGGTGGCATTTAAGTGGTGATCTAAAGGGGGTGACAAGAGTCTGAATGACTCTCAAGGAGTCACCAGACATCTCTTACTTGGCTAACCCATCACATATGCCCTTGAGTTAGTGCAGCCCCACAGATTACAAAATTTAACTCCATAAGTTACCATCGTTCTTCAGTCAAGTCATTTCATTCTTAAAGAAAACAAAGAAAACTTCCCTTATTTCTGTTAGCCTTTTAGTCTACCAGCCATTCTCTCATTTCCCTTAACTTCAGTTCCTTTTAGCATAGCCTACTTCCTTCTTCACTTTTTTTTTACTATCCTTTTCACTTCATAAATCTGGCTTCTGATTTCCCCATCTTAATAAAACTATGGTTTTGAAGTCCTTTATCAGTCCTCCTTGACCTCTGTGTACCATTGGTAGAATACGCTCCTATATCTAAACACCTCTTTTCCAAGATCAACTTTTGTATTTCTGAACACCTGCTGGACTCCTCGCACCTGTATTATCCCCTTGGCATCTCAAGTTCAACTTGTACAAAATTAAACTAGTCACACCAGCTCCCCTCCATCACCAGAAGGGACATTCTTCCTCTGGTGGTCTTTATTTCACTGCCCTGGACCATGAGTTTTCTGGTTATATAGACTCTAAAACTTAAAGAATGGTATTTAACTTTACCCTCTTCCTTGCCCCTAAATCAAGTTAGTTATCTTTAGGACACCTTTCACCTCCTTCCCCTTTTCATACCTATTACCATTACCGTCATTTAGATCCTCATTGGCTGCTTACTACTAGAATTCTTTAATCACAGTATTCCCCCCGTGGTTAAGTGAATTCTTGGGAAGGACAGCTCAAATCAATCATTTGCCTATTCAAATGTCTTCCATTGTTCCCCTTAGTGAGTTACAGGCTCTGAAATCCAATACTGTACACCTGTTCAAATCTCTACTCTGCTACTTACCAGCTGGGCAACATTAAATGAATTAATTGACTTGTTAAGCCTGTTTTCTCAGCTGACAAGTAGGAATAAAAACACCAATCATATCTCATAAGGAGACCTGAAGGAACTAGTGCATGTAAATTCTTAGTAGCGCATACAGCACATTGAAGGATTTAGCAAATGATAGGCATTACCATCACCATCACCAAAACCATCACCAGAGTATACAATTACAACATCTCAGTTCAGCATCCCTCATTGTTCTTAACTGAAAACTTTCTAAGATATGCTAAACTGAACTATTTCTCAAGGGCAAGGACAAAATGTTTTTCTTTCTGTCTCTGGCTTCTTGGTGCCCTACACCTAGTAAGTAGTTGCTCTAGAAATGTCTACTGCATGAAGCACTGGTTGGTCTTATATATATATACTTTCTTAGTTCTATCACTTTGCTTAGGCTTCCCAGGATGCCCTTGCCTTTCTGTCCTTTCTCATTCTACCCTCAAGTAGCATTTTATTTTATTTTATTTTATTTTATTTTATTTTATTTTATTTTATTTTTTATTAAAAAAATTTTAATGTTTATTCATTTTGAGAGACAGAGAGAACAGAGTGCAAGTGGGGATGGGGCAGAGAGAGAGGGAGACACAGAATCTGAAGCAGGCTCCAGGCTCTGATCTGTCAGCACACAGCCTGATCCGGGGCTCAAACTCAGGAGCCGTGAGATCATGACCTAAGCCTAAGTCGCAGGCTTAATCAACTGAGCAACCCAGGCACCCCTCAAGTGGCATTTAAAATGCCACCTCTTCTAGGAAGTCTTTCTACTTCCATCAGAATAAAGTATCTCGTTCTCCTTTGAACCTGTGATACATTTCACTAATATGTCCTTTACAGTATTTAAGTCATTCTATTGTGTATCCTTTCCCCCAAGAAGCTATAAGGACTTCCGGGTTAGGGACAAACATGATGTGCTGCTTTTGCCTAGGGACTTGCCAAGAGAAAGCACTCAACAAATGTACCGAATGAATGAATGAGGTAAGAGGAATGACATGTACACTCTTACATGAACTGTGCTGCTGCATACTACCTGATTAAAGGTTTTCTTTCCCCTTGGTAATTATGATGGTCTTCAAAGAGGAAACATGGTGAAATATACAGAAACAAGTTTTAGAGGGCCCCTTATAAATGGGGTGTTTTCTTAACCTTGGGTTTAAAGTTATTCTAGAACCTAGAAGCATTTTTCACATAAATAAAGTCCTAAACGTTCACTGGATTCCTGGAATAGTGCTCCAAAGCTAATTAACCCACCAGACAGGTGTAGTAGCTAGAACATTACATTAGCAAGAGCACCTCAATGCCAACATTACTACAAGGGGTCAGGAAAAGGAGTCAATATTCTATGAGTGCTTATGAAGTGCTCAAACTCCTTTATAAAACGTAACACCATGAATTTTGTTTTCTTCTTCATATTTTAAGGCATACTCCAAAAGTTATAACCAGAAGCCAATTTTTTTGTGTGTATTCAGATGATTACTTTTCATTGCCAGGATGAATGTGCTCTGGTTAAAGAATCAATTTGTAACTGTCGATTATAAATGGTAAATTTAGAAAATGAAAGTCTTCTATAAAGTCAATATGTTTAAATTTTCAGAAATCAGAAATTATTTTCTTCTTTAATTACAATTCTAAATTTCAGCTTCTTTGTCTTCATTTTGGATTAATTTGAAATTGATTGTGGCCCCCGATACTCTAGCTTCAGTTCCTTTGCCCACATCCCCTGACAAATACATGATGGCCTGTTAACAAACTTTTAATTACATTCATTAGGGGAGTCTGTTATTTTAAAGTAACTCTTCAGTGAGTAAATAATCCCTTTTTAATGGAAAAATGATTGCCTTTCCAATTATCTGAATTGCAATTTTGGATTTTCACAAATTTATTTAAAGTAGGCAAGGCTATAAACAAGACATTATTATCAACAAAGAAGACATATTTTCACTGTTACTTTTGCTCCCTTCCCCCCCACCCAGTAGTGAGCTAGACATCATGATAAACTGAGAACTGGGGTCCTTGGTCCTTGAGAAGGTGACTAATTGCAGAACAAAAATAATATATCTGAAACACTTAGAGAATAATACAAAGACACATACAATTTAGTGTGAATCATAGGCCCAGGGAAAGAAGTAGTACAGGAGAGGATACAACCTCACAAGGGCAGGGATATGTCTTTTGTTCACTAATGTATCCTAAACACTAGGAACTGTGCCTTATACATATTGTGAGCTCAAAAAACAACTGCTCCACCAAAAGGAGAGAGAAGTGAGTTAGAATGGCTGGAGAAGTTTCACTGTGAGGGCAGGACTTAAGTAAGACCTTAAAATACATGATTCCTTGGTTTCTCCTTTGGCTCACCACCTATTTCCGGACTATTACCAAGTCCTGGTTGTACTCCCAGCACATATTACAAATCTTTCTGGTTCTCTCCATGTCACTGCCACCTCCTAGTCCAAGCCATCAGCATCTATCTGGACCACAGCTAATGGCTCTGAATGGATCTTTCTGGGAACATTTATGTTCCCTTATACTTGGTCTCCTCACAGCAGATAAACAAACTTTAAAAATACAAATCTTATCGTGTTATTCCAGTGCATAATGGCTTCCCACCACACTTTGCATAAAATCTTTCCTTACCATGGCCTACATTTGCCACATGATTAAGCCTCTGCTTACTTACATAACCCCACCTTGTATCACCTCCACTTGCCCACCCTTCCTCCTTCCAAGACCCAAGCTTCTTTTCTCTTTCTTGAACATGTCAAATTCACTCTTATCTCAAGGCTTTTGCCTTTCTTGTTCCCTTTCTTGTTTTGGGAATTCTCATCCCCAAATTCAGTTGTGTTTCAGCTGAGGTCTTCAGGAAGGTGTTTCCTCTATTACATGGTTCTGTTTTATTTACGCCATCCACTTATTTGTTTCTAAAATTATTTTGTTTTACTCGTTTACTTGTTCATTGTCTCCTCTTACTAGAGTATAATCTCCATGACAGAAGCAGCTATATTCTAGGTGTTTTATTCCTGGCTTCTGGAACAGATTTTGAATGAATGAATGACTATAATTCCCCAGCCTTTACAAGTATGAAGATACTTTTTATGCATCAAATGATTTGAAGGACTCCCCAGATATTGTTATTCTTTTCTTTCCCCTGAGTATTCACTGATTATATACAGTGCTGATATGAAGTCAGGAACATTTAAAACAAAGGTATATCATTATCACAGGGCTGACATATATTTGGCAAGAGTATGATATATGAGACGTGGTATTTATTCAATCTACCAAGTATTTGGTGCACATTTCCATTTATAGGTACATGAGGATCCTTTGCCTACAGATGTTATGGGATCACTGACTGATACGCAGACAAAACAAGAGAACAGAAGCCATTCTAGTTAGCGCTTTCTGAATACAGAGATACAAAGAAACTCAGGTAAAGCCTTATTCTGAACGAAGGACAAACCAACTTCTTTTTTGAACCCTCTAACACCCACTGTAGGGTTTATTAGTCATCTTCACACATTTGTGTAACAGTGGCTAAAACATAATGTTTATTATATGCCAACACTTTTCTAAGCACATTATGCACGTATTAATTCACCCGATCTTCACATTAACACAGCAAGGGAGGAACTTACTATTACTGACATTTTGTAGATGAGAAAACAGGGCACACAAAGACTAAGTACCTTGCTCAAGACCACAAAGCAGGTAAGGGGCAGAGTTGGCGTTCAAACCCGTATTGTCTGGTCCGAGAGTCCCTACTTTGACCACTATGCTATGCTGCCTTGCTGATATAAAAAGAAGGCACTGTCTTCACGCTAGGCAGAGAATGCCTTGCATCATACATAGCATATAAGAAAAATTACATATCAAATGTCAGCTACTTCTAAATATGCATGTTTTACTCCTAAACATTTCCAAGCAGTTGTTTTTCTCATTACTGCCACATAAAGGTCTGAAATGCTTAGCAGCAAGTGACTTCATGAAGCAGTTCTATATCATGTGGGAAATCATGAGGATAATCTAAATCAAATACCAAATCTCACTGTGCCTTTAATATCACTGTGAAAACAGCATGCTTTTCTAGGACACACTGTGAAGTCTGAGGTGATAAGATAGCATATCCTAAAATTACTTGAAACCAAAAATGGATTTGTGATTGTTATTTCCAACTCACCAAGAATGTTCTTGTTTTGACAGGTTAGAACATGGGGATACAGACCTCACCTTGATATATAAGGTCTTAAAGTGTACAAACCTCAGTGATTTCTGCACAGTATTTGGTCAGGCTGTTTACAAAGAAAGTTCAATATTAGCTTATAGAACCAAGACAGAATTCCAAGAAGACTCAGCTTGTTTTGTCATTCACATAAGGCCCTTTGTTTGTTCTCCTCCATCTATTCTCTCCTTTTTAAAGAGATTAATTAGTTACCTTGCAAAATATGAATGAATCAAGGAGGAGTGGTGTCTACTGGGCATAGCACATGTTATGCAACATGACCCTTATGTAATAAATCTTTTGGAAAGCAGGTCTTCTTTTCCCCGTGAGACCTGTCTTCACTTTTCTCATGTGAGACTTGGCAAATGGGACATTCTGAGTCTGACAGGCCACTTCTGTGCTCCTCAGCTGACAACTATTTTACACAGATGTCAGCTGAAACCCTTACTGGGGCACGTAGAGGATCAGAACTTTTGAATCACATCCAGCAAACAGAATCCATCATCCCTCAGCTCTCTGCCTGCCGCATCCCATCCCAACAGCAGCTTAGCACCCCTACAAGTAAGTCAGCCCAGCTCCAGTGAAACAGCACACACCATGGGCAAGGGATCATGTGATGGTCAACATGAAGTTGGCTTAGGGCGTTCCTCTGTGAGAAGTTCTCTAAGGAAGAGAAATCTCTGAAGTTCTGTGATTATCTTTTATAAAGATTTAGGAGCTTGAGAAGAGATGTGAAGGAATTTAGGGCTTTTTCTTGTGTCGTAGTCGCTTTAGAGTCAGAGTCCAATTCAAATTTTGCTTCCACTATTTATTAACTAAAGATGTCACTTTGGCGAGTTACTATCTGAACCTCATTTTTCTCAACAGAAATACCTACCTTTTTTAGGTTTGCAAGTAGAAGAACATCATAACACATGTAAAATGCTTAGCACAGTGTCTGGCACAGAGTATGCCTTCAATAAATGTTAATTCTCTCTTTCTCTAAAACTGAAAAGGGCCAGGTGTTTGGAGGTCTGCATTTAGAAATGACTCCAGTATCCTCGGCACATTCCATTTTCGTTGGCTTTGTTTTTGCTTTATGTTTTTGTTTTGGGTTCTTAAATTAGGATCCATGGACTCCCCCTCTCCAAGAATTCTATGCAAATATTTGCAACCATGCTCATTTTTGGGGAAAGTGGAATCAGATGTAACCAATTTTCAAAGGATTCTATGATTCACAGAGATTTTTAATCTTAATAGTTGTTTCTTAATAGTTCCAGGCAAAGAATATCTTTTTGTAAATCAAATTTGATTTTTAATGTACTAGAAGAACCAGTGAGCAAAGGAACTCTACAACGAATCTTTCTGTAAAGCAAATACTTGCCTCATAAACTGCATATTTAATCCAAACTTTTCCAGTTTTTAAGAAAGATTTAGAATTTCAATATAAGGTTTGCTTAAAATAGGACTCCTAGTGATATTATATGCATAGCAGGAACTTCCACTAACAATTTACAATGTAGCCTGGGGTCAAGTTCAGGTATAATGTAAACTGAAAAAGAAAGAACTCCAAAAAGTCCCTGCTCTTAACTGGGCAGAATTTTAGTTATCCTCTGCTCCAAAGACCTCATTTTACGGATGAAGAAATTGAGGTTCTCAGAGGTTACATGACTTGCCCAAGGTCATTGCAATAGTTACCGACAATAAGGAATAACAGCTGTAAGAATAATGACAGTGATTATAATGATGATGACAGCACTATGATCTGTTGAGCATTTACTTGAGCTAAGCCTTTTAAAGACTTTAACCTCATGTACTTCAGCTATAACCCTAGAGGAAGATTTTATTACCTCCACCCATCAGATGAAGAACTCTGCCCAGGGCTCCACAGCCAGTAAATGGACAACTCAGAACTCGAACCAACTCAAAACTCAGAATCTGTTTTCGCTGGAAAGACTGTGTTTTTAGCTGCTTCCCAGAATAGAACAGAACAGAGAGTCTTGAAGTAGACTGGTCTTGAAGTAGAAACAAGAGGTTAGTTAGGAAAGATGTTATCTACAACCTTCAAGGTATATTCATGTATTTGAATGGGTTTTTAAAAAATACATTATTAGACAGTTCTTGATAATGCTACACCCTCACAGATACATACTTGGAATACACCAGGAGTATAAGCTCCAGAATAAATCCAGGTCAACTGCTTGCAATATCATCCTTAGACACAACCCTCTCTGACCAGGCCTCTCCCCAGACTGTAGACCAAGGGGATTGGTCCACATGGTGTCTACCCTCTCCTCCCCCCACTTCTAAGCCACATTCTGGGTATCTGGGATTCCATATGTTCATCCTCAAATGGCCCTGGAACTACTTCCAGGACCTACATAGGTTTCTTCTAGACCTCTCTCCCTTGAGGCAGATAATACCTATGTGGGACCAGAATGGCTGTTTTCCATAGGTAGAGCTTGGCAGCCGGGATTGGGGGGTCCATACTCCTACAGTATAGGACTGGGCCAGGATTAAAAAAAAAAAAAAAAAAGAGAGTGGGACAGGAGCCACTTTGTGCTTCCCTGTTCTGGCACAGAACTCTGACATGTCTGGGAATTCTAAAATAAAACCTGGCCTTCTCAGGTTTTTATGAATATATATTTGTCAGGATAGAAGGATGAAATATACTTTGTTTAGCAGCTTAGTGCCTTGATTTTTAAACTTTATAATAGTTTATAATAGGTAAACATGGGCATCAATTTTTATCCTTGTCTCGGACCTTGCATACAATGGGACAGGACAGGGCAGGCCTGCCTGCTTTTCTACTTGCCAGTGCTGTTCTTTCTCAGCCTTCCTGGTCCTTGGATCCCTTTGATATGGCTCCATATCTGCTTTGGTACCTATTTTCCTCATTCTACTTTTACTGATGAAAAACTTTTACTGTTTGGTATGAAATCCATCTATCCAAACATCATCTGACATTTAATGATGGCTGATTATAAGCCACACACTGTACTCGGTGCTATGCATGTAACAATGGATGAGAAACCCTCAGTTAGTCCCTGCCATTGTGGAGCTAACTGCCTGTGACAGGTCCACTTGAAAATAGAGGCATTTAAAAGAGAGCATGACAAGTGTGATGATAGGAGTAATACTGGCTATACTAAGGGAGCTCTTTCATGGGTGTCCAGTTAGGTTTTTTTGAAAAAGTAAGGGACTAAACTGAAAACCTGGAGTAGGATTCAGCTAGGCAAAAGTTAGGAATGAAGTAGAAGAGGAGGAGCTGGTTCCATGTATGT
Source organism: Panthera leo (assembly GCF_018350215.1). Lineage (NCBI taxonomy): Eukaryota > Metazoa > Chordata > Mammalia > Carnivora > Felidae > Panthera > Panthera leo. The sequence goes on from NC_056686.1 coordinate 166,525,565, forward strand.
TTTAAGTAGAGGGAAGTACACATGAGGCCACGCCTTCAGCTAGAGCAGGCATGGTGCCCTGAACTGAAAGAATTTCAGTCTTGACCAATGTATGTCTCCGGGGTGAGAAATGTTCCTGGAGAGGTAAACTTGAACAAGACCAATGCAGGTCTTATAAGTCATGTTAATGTGTTCAGACTTGACCTAAAGTTGAAGGGGAGTCAAGGGCAGATTTTAGACAAGGGCCTGACATGATGAGATTTCTTTGTTAGGAACATCAGTGGTTGAAACATGGGTTACGTGTATGTGCAAGAGGAGCTGGTGGGGAAAGGGTGGGAGGGAGGAGCAGGGCTGATGGTGCTGAGTCCAAGTAGGAGGCATTATAGCAACCTAGGTGAGAGATGATCTTAGCATAAATTGAGGGTTAGGCTGCAGTGAGAAGATTGGCCAAAGGGGTAGAATCAATAGGACACAATAAATGTTTGGACATGGGGCTAACATCCAATGGACTAAATAAAGCAAAGCTCCCAACCTGGGTAGATGGAGGGATCAGTCACAGAGAAGGAAAGCAGATGAAGGTGAAAGCTTGAAGGGAAACTTGGTTTCTGAGCGATGACCTCAGCACCACTCCAACTCAATGGCTTTTGATTTTCATCTTTCTACGCCACACACTAGGACTGAGAGTCTAGGGCCTAAGTGCTAGACTTTGGGGGCCTCCTCTTCCCACTGTGCCCTGCTTGTTTTCTACCATCAGGAGGAAGGGTGGATAAGCAATAGCCATGAAAAGGGGAATCCTTAGATGAGGCTCTCATTTTTCATTCATCTGTAAAATACCATCATTTGTTTAAAACACTTTGCTATCATAAAAGTTACCAGGACTATTCAAAAAATGACAATGGGTCAGAATTTTCAGTTATATTTGATTTTGGGGTATCTCAAATACTACAGCAAAGTTCAGATTTAGTCATTACGGCAAAATTTGCTCTCGGGTATTTGATGTTAACCTAATAAATGTTGATCCTTTAAAGATGAAGAAAGTTATGTACAGAATGGCTAGTACATATCCTTCCCTACCATCTTCTCAGACTTTACACACGCATTTCATAGTACATTGATTACAGAAATCAATCCTTATCCATATATCTGAGTTAAAGTCTCTTCTGAATCTCTAAGAATTTCACATGGGCTATTAATACCAGAAGGAACATTTTAAGTAATAACACTTAGTTTTGGATAAAAGGAATAATGTAATTTTTATTTTTTATTTTGCCATACTATACATCAACTGATATGCTATCAATCCTTTATGGAATTAGCAGCAACCAGGAAAAAGTAAAAACAAAAACAAACAAGCAAACAAACAAAAAGACACTAAAGGATGGGTTCAGTTTTTGAAAACAAACTTTTCAAAAGTAAATGTGTCATTTTGCTCAATATTGATGAACATTGTCTGAATTATTTATTAGCTGTATTATATGCAGTACAGTTGGGTCTTTAAAAAATAATATAAAATTTAGGTGAAAAGCCAAATTTAAGAAAGTTACTTTTGAACTTCTTAACAATTGTGCTATGTGAATTTTTAAAGTTAAAAAAATAGAAATCGATGCTATGTGAGGAAAAAAAGAAAAGTGGATGATAAAGCTTTCAAGGGCTCTATCAATATTTTAAGCAAGCTTAGAGGAAAAAGTCAAGTTGTTGCATCAGAATTACCAAGGTTACTCATATCTAATGCCTGTGCGGCTTTGGATAAAATTCTTTATTTCTTTATATCTTAGTTTTTTTTCATAAATAAAAGAAGCAGAATCAAAAGGAATTCACCAAAATGCCATAGGAAATAAGGCTTATAGCGAGTTTTGACATTTGCTTGATAAAAAGTATAGTATTATTAGATCCGTCTTACTTTATCTTTACACAGACCCGTATACCTGTGAACCAAAAGGAATGATTTTTTAAAATCACTTCTTTACTATGATGATCTTTAAGACTGATAACAAAATCTTTCCCTAGGAAGAATGGGCAAGTAAAACTTAACACAATGAGAATGCCTCAGTAGAAGTACTACTCATGCCTAGATTAAGGGGTTTGAATCCTACATGTGAACTGCATTTTGCAGGGGGGAAACATATCTAAACCACCATCTATCCAGGGAACAACAGAACTGCATGATTCTGTGGATAAAATACAGACCAGAACTGATATGAATCACACAGGCAGCACTGTCCTACTCAGAACACTGTACAAGAAAATAAACTTTTCTGTTTATCCTTCTCAAAATTGTTAGGAGTTCTCTTAATGCAAACAACAAAGTAGAAAGTCCATGGAAGTGGAATCTAAACTATTTCTGTTTGGCTCTGAGCAAGGTATTTATCTATTACATCCAGAACAAGGAGCAGAGTGGACTAAAAAATATCCCCGAGTAAACAATGGTGAAATCTGCCGGGTAACCACAAAAATAATGACTATTGAAACACTCACATTATAGTCAAATTAATTGTAGCTCCTTACAGGAAAAGACCATTAAAAGCCACAAAGCCTATAAACAAACTAGATGGAAGTGACGTTAAAAGAGCCTAATCCAATGTCATACTTGCACACAGAGGAAATTGTATTCTTCACATGGCATAAATCATTAACATAAGTACAGAAACAATGGTGGACCACCTAACATCTTCCCTCGTGGTTCAGAAGAGTCGTGTGAGAGGGACTGTGAAGACGCCAGGTTGAGGAGGCAAGGCTAATGAGAAAGAAGTGGGTTTGCTTGCTGCTTCCCTTGCTGTCTGCCTCCTTCCTTCTTGAACTTCTCTTTAGCCATGCCTCCTGAGATATGTCTCTCCAGGTCCTCCTCTGCCCTCTCTGACCAAGTTGCTCTGTCCCTGTAAGGCCTGCTCTTCCTCTTCTGTGTATGTTGATGTTTGGGTTTCATCACTGGTTTTCTGTGGTCCTCTACACGCTCTCCCTGGATGACCCCTGCTTCTCAGGGCATTGTCTCTGCAAAGGACTGCTACACAGAGCCCTGCTTCTGCCCCAAGCTTCAGCTTTGTATATCCTGGTTGCCAGCTGGATGCCCCGTAACCATGTCTAGAACCAAACTTATTTGGGCTGAAAGATTTTACTCTGAAATGTGAGAGAATGAAGTTACTCATCCTAAAGGAATATCCTGAGATAATAAAAGATATATTTAGAAGAGGAAGAGAGCCAGTGCCAAAGACTGAGAAAGAAAGAACATTAACCATACTTCTTATAAATCTTCAGTGTGCAAGAATTACATATTTTAACAATATTTTTAACCATCTGAGTACAATTAAATTTAACATTATTTGAACTTTAGGTTCAAATGAAGGGTGGCCCTTTGTTCTGTTGGATTTGTTTTCGCCCCTCACCAAATGTTACAACCAGACTGAGAAACAGAAGTAGGAATGCTGTTTATTTGGAATTCTCCTTGGCCTCTAAGCATTGCTCTTTTCCCTTGCAAAGTGGAGAAGCTTTCAAAGGCCACTCTGAGTGAAGCTCCATGTGGGGGCTGATTCCACCCCCTGTTCACTGCAGAATGCTCAACTCAGAGGAGGAATATGGGGGTGGGGGAAGGAAAGCAAAAGGGAGGAAAGAACGAACAATTAACATTTTTCTCTCTCTACTAAAATTTGTATGTAAAGAAAAAGTGGTGGGGCACCTGGGTGGCTCAGTCGGTCTAGCGTCCCACTTCAGCTCTGGGCATGATCTTGCAGTTTGTGAGTTCAAGCCCCACGAACCCTGCATGGGGCTCTGTGCTGACAGCTCGGAGCCTGGAGCCTGCTTCAGATTCTGTGTTTCCCTCTCTCTCTGCCCCTCCCCAGCTTGTGCTGTCTCTCAAAAATGAATAAATGTTAAAAAAAATTAAAAAAAAAGTGGTAACTAATTATGCCAAAATGTTTTGGTGTTATCAGAAAAGTCTTTTAAAGGAGAGGTGCCCATGCTTTTAGATTATGTTCTCACCTAATGCTAATACAATACCCACAAAATATTTGAAAAATTTAAAGTTCTAGAAGATCTTAGTTGAAAACCTGTTAGAATTTATCCATGGGTTCATTTTTTAAAGCAAAAGTGGAAAGAAATTTAAATTCTAATATGTTTTCAGAAAAACTTGAAATTGATTCTTCCCTTAGACAACTCTTCTCCTAGTATTCTTTAAATTAAATGATGGCAACTACCATAACACAGGCCTCCTACCTTTCCTTTTTTTCTCACAGCCACACAGCCACACAAACACCAGGTCTGACATATTTAGTCTTCCAATATGTCTCAAATTCATCCCTGTGACTGACCACTGCCCTACTTCAGATCCTCACCTTTTCCCATCATTACTGGTCTCCTTCACTCCACATTTATTCTCCTTGGCTCCACCTCTAAGGCTGCTGCTAGAACAAATTGCCAAAAATCTAAACTGATCCACACAAATCTTCCACTTAAATCCTTTTTTTTTTCATTCTATTTCATTTCATCTACTCAAAAAACCTCTGCTGAGGACCAGGACCTGTGTGTCAGATAAATGTACCATGTTGGGAACATGGAATGAACAAGACCAGCAGGGTCTCCATGCCCATGGAACTTTGCCTTCATCATCAAACTTACACTCATGTGGCTAACATGGCCTTCCAAGATGAGACCCCTAACTACCATGTGAGTTTCTCTTCTCACCATCCCTGTTTCAAACACTGCATTAGCGACACACATCTGTTTATAGCTACCTGTATACGTCATGCAATTTCTCACCTCTGATTTTTCTCCTACTGACCCTTTTCTCTCCTCCCCCACTTCATCTGCTTATTTCTATGCATTTTTTTTTAAGAGAGGAAGCCTCTCTTTGACTAACTCAGACTGGGTAAAGTATTCCTCCACTGTGTTCCCATCATATCTACATTCCATATCACCATACTTAATACACTTTATTCTAAATATTCTAAATATCTAAATATTATATGTATATATATACACACACACACATACACACACACTTTATTTTAGGTATGTCTAGTTACACACACACACACACACACACACACTTTATTTTAGGTATGTCTAGTTCTAGGCAAATATTTATTTAACAACTACCAAACATAATGACTCAAATATTCTATAACAATTTTAGAGAAAATTGGTGGCAAAGAGATGCTGTGATTACACGGAGTTATAATTCAGGGAAGAGGGCAGGAGGCAGGAGATGTTTGGATCCCAGTTCTAATTCTATATCCATGATAGGCTTAAAAATTCAGGCAGTTCAACAAATATAGAGTAAGTTCAACTGACTATCTTGTTCTAGTAATCTCTGCTCACTAGTATGTTTGCCTTCCTGATTGAGGTATTAATAATTAAGTGTGTTGTGATAAAGCCTGGTCCTTTTGCTAGTGGAGAGGGTTTGAGGAAAAGCTCTTAACAGATGGCTTCAAGCATTCTTCACATGAGAATATAGAATCCAGGAGAAAACTGTATATAAAAATACACTGAGGCAGTAAAGAGTAATCATTACCTACAACGATTACCTACAAATGACATGGAGGAGAAGCCCTATTAACATTGGGTTACTAGCGTAAAACCTAAGACTTTCTTTGAGGCCTTCAGAATACTCCATGAGACAAAAAGCAGACTACGCAGGCCCAGTTGGATTGAAGAGATCTTGTTTTTTAAGGTCAATATTAGTGGGGAAGTAAGCCAAAGCTGCCTTCTCAGATGAGATCTTGGAATAATTTCTTTTTTCCATTTTAAGCTACTTCTGGTTCTCATTAGAGTAGATAATATAAAGTTGATTATATATCAGATATAAAAAATCTCATAGTGAAACAAAGTTTCTCTAATAACAAGTGCCAAAAGTATACATGTACATCCTTTCCATCTGTAAGACAATTTACTATAATTCTCTAATTATGCAGAGCTGGTATCTTCTTTAAATAGAAACTTTGCCTGTGTATATCAGTATATTTCTAGTAGAAAATGTGGCAACTAGACCTGTGCTCTTTTATAACTACTGATCTTGAGGGAAAAAATCAGGTTAATTTAAGGGTTTATTAAAACCTTGTAAGTTGTATAACTTCTTACTAGAAAAAAATAATAATTGTTTTTTAACAAAAGTTTGGATCATTATGTTTCAGTGTTTTTAGTAAATTACTAAGATGAATACTACTTCTGCCCACAGTAAGATAAAACAATGAATAAAATAATTGCTTTTTGGGCTGTAGTGACTGTCTTTGTTTAAGAAACAAAAAAAGTGCACACGCACTCACACCTGCACGCGCACACAACACACACACACACACACACACACACACACACACACACACACACCAAATAATTGGTGGCCGTGAACGGATGTTAGTATGCTTCTGTGAGTTTCTTGGGCTGATTTTGTAACCCTGATAATGTTTTTAAACTGATATATGTCTATTAAGAAATTATTAATTTTTGGGGGGCAACTGGGTGGTTCAGTTGGTTAAGTGTCCAACTTTGGCTCTGGTCATGATCTCGTGGTTCGTGAGTTCGAGCCCCGCATCCAGCTCTGTGCTGACAGCTCAGACCCTGGAGCCTGCTTTAGTTTCTGTGTTTTCCTCTCTCTATGCTCCTGCTCCACTTTGTGCATTCTCTCTTCCTCTCAAAAATGAATAAACATTAAAACATTAAAAAAATAAATTATTAATTTTTTTCTGTTTTGACAATTACTCATTATTTAATTACATGTTTATATGGTATTGCTGTTGGCTAGATACCTTAGACATTACTTTCTTTAACTAGTTACAGTACTCTGAATATGGGATGTGTGTGTGTGCATGTGTGTGTGTGCATGTGTGTGTCTGGGTATGTGTCCATATGTACATGGATAAAACTCTTCATACATGTTCGTATTTATGTGTTGCACATTTAAGTATCATAGACTCACTTATTAGTTCAAATACATTCATGCATTCATTCAAATATTTCTTATGCATCTATCATGAGCCAGGTCCTGTGTTTATCCTGAGTGAGACATGATCCTTGTTCTCCAGAATCTACTAGGGAAAACAAAAGAAACATATGGGACAAAGGTAGTGAATGAGTTCTATACAAGGTAATGTGTAACTCTCCTTTCTGAGTACATATTACAACTTAAACCATATATTAAAACTGTAACAGGTATAACAAAGCAAACTGTCATAGCATAGTCATCTTCCCTTCTCAAATCAAAACCATCAGAGGGTATGTGTCAGTGTCTGTCCATATGAGTAGTCACACTGAGACCATTATGAGGCATAAAAAGAAAATAATTTTATGCTACCAGATACCTTACTCATCCATATATTCATAGTTGCTTTGCCCAGATGCTGAGAACTATTTAGGGTCAACTCAAGTCATTAGTATTATTAATTTCCAATCAAGACAGTTCAGAATTTACTAACCCATGTACTTAGTGGGAAGTAGTTCCTTTACGTTTCAAAGTCACTAGACCGTGTTCCTGAAGGCTGAAAGTCACATTGGCCTTTCATTGTTTGTTCAGCAAATCAGAGTTAATGACATTTACAATGCTAATGCACTTTGCTCCAAAGTATCTTAACTCCAGGTTTGGCACAGTTTCTCCTACCTGAGAAAAGCTTATTTGACCTCTCGCATGAAACTTTAACCAGAACTAATGATCTGAATAAGAACATTCCCTTACTCACTCGTATATCCACAATCACATGTACATATTAAATCTAGAAATGTATGAAATTCTGTAATTAACTATTCCATTTGAGAATCAGGATTAATGTGCAAGACAAATTAAGGTATGTATTATTAATTTATCCCCACATACACATTAGATTACCCGACAAATCTGGGCACAGTAGTGGCAGACTACTTCCCAGTCGTTATGGTTGACATAGCTTATGTGACAATCACCTCTTATGTTAGACTTTTAGAATCAGACTCATAGGAAAATATGTATTTTGGTAGAAATTATTTCCTAGATAATTTGGAGAACTGCAAATAACTGTACTTTTCTGTATACCAAATTTCAAGCAGCTAAAGCTTTGCTTCTTTAATGTTCTTTTAATCACAATTATTAGCATATGTTGAGTGTTATTGGCTTACTGGTATGAAATGAAAAAACAAGAATTCCAAACTCAGTTTACTTTATTAGTGAGCATGTAATGACCTCAAACCAAAGTCAGATAAAAAATCCCATTGGCTTGCTTAAAGTGTAACTGGTAGAGTTTAAAATATCTGCTAATTATTAACTGTGTTAATCTGTTGCTTGACCAGGCAAGAATGAATATACACACACAGAGATAGATATTCAGGTGACAGTTAAGGTGCTCATATCTCATATTATGAATTTTATAACACTTATAAGCTTGTGTACAATAGTCTACATAATTTGAATAATATTTTATCTTCAAGTCCAAAAAATGTATAAATTTGGTTTGACAGTTAAACTCAATGCAATAGGATTTGATATGTGCTTAAAAAATAATAACCAACAATTTTGAACAATTTTCTGTGCAGTGGGTGTTATGCTAAATAATTTCTATGCATTACATAATTTACTTTTCATTAGAAACCTGTGAGGTGTACTCTAATTTTCAAGTCACAGAGAAGATTGAGAAATTTTAGAGAGTTAAGTAATTTTCCCACTTACTGTTAATAAGCGACAAAACTTAGATTGAAACCAAACTTCAGTGACTCCAGAGCCAAACTCCAGCTCATATATGGTCTGCTATAGATTAGAAATTGGAAGGCCTGGAATGAAGTCTCAGTGGCAATCAATTTTCTAATATATAAAATAGAGCCAATAATATATCCCAACCATCCCTCCAGAGTTACCATGAGGATTCAAGAGATAATGTAGGCAAGAAAACTGTAGAGTGCTCTACAAATAACACTTTATTACATTGTAATACCTTAACATTTTACAATCCCCAAGGCATTTTGTGGGGCCAAACGATGACATTAAACCAAATATTTCACTCGAGAAAGAGACTTTAGGAAGCCACCAGAGCAATTTTTTACTGTAGCAGCTTTTAAGTAGGTTGCCCAGGGTGGCACAGGGCAATCAGAAAAAACATTCACCCTTTGTGGGTACCATGATAAATGAAAGGGGGGGGGTCAGTTCTGAGGGTTGAATGTTTTTATTCTCCAAAAATTCATATGTTGAAGACCTAACCTCCAAAGTGAATATGGATTGGAGGTAGGGCATGATAGTTACAGTGATAGTTAAATAAGGTCATAAGGGTGGGGCCCTAATCCAATAGGGCTGATAACCTTACAAGAAGGGGAAGAGATACCAGAGTACTCTCTCTCTGCCATGTGAGGACACAGAGAGGAGGCAACTACCTACAAACCAGGAAGAAAGTTCTCACCAGAAACTGACTTGGCAAGAACTTTTACATTGGACTTCCCAGTCTCCAGGACTGAGAGAAATAAATATTTGTTGTTTAGGGGACCTGGTCTATGATATTTTGCTATGGCAGCCCAAGCCAACCAGTATAACCAGTATCATGTTCACCCCTCATGTTACCAATGTCACCAAAAAGCAGGGCCATCTGAGTCCTGTCCAGCTGCCAGCTGGATGGCCGTGTGGCCTGTTAGATCACATGAGGGGCTGAAAACCTACAGTTAGGACCCATGGAATGTAAAAATGTCCTAGGCAGGCTTAGCATAAATGGGGCTCAGTATAAACTGCTTTGCCTAGAATAAAACTGTCCAAGTTCAGCAGATTATACTAAATATCCTCAGGAAAACAATCAAACCAAACCAGTAGAAAAATGAAAAAATTTCCAAAGATGCAGTCCCATGTCTGTAAATATAAATTATTGCCAAAAGCTTGAAACTGACTCCATGAAAAGAGTAAACAGTGGAAAAATTCTGATGAACAAAATTACAACTGAGCAAACAAAGGAATTTCTACATTAAAAATGACTAGCATAGTTCACTTTGCATCTTCCCCTTTTCACCAGAGCACAGCTACTTCTAAATTAATCTACCAGAGTTTCCTCAGCTAGAAGGGTAGTGAGCTGAAGCCATTAAATATAAAAACAAGTACACATTGAATTATTACTTCTGCAGCTTATTTTCCTTAGGATGATATAAACCTCATTTCTTGGGAGTTGTGTTTTAGTTTACAAGAAGATAGGCAAGTTTTCAAATGTAAACACAGCTTCCCAGGAGGATCTATCCTAAAATCTAAGTAATGCATAGTTGAGAAAATGTTTCCACTTACCTTCTCCTTTCACACTAATCACCTTCCAGATGATTTAAAGAAAATATCATTTGGTGAGCATTCATTCCATGTGAGGCACTATTCCAGGTGCTGAAGGAAGGCTCTGCTAGTTTTCTTGCTACTCTCCATGATACCTGAAGTATTAGTTTAGCAAACTGCTTCCCAGATAAAGAAAACATTTCCCAGGTTCCCTTGCAGCTAGCTGGGGCCACATGACTAAGTTCTGGCCAATGAGATAGGAGTTGAAGTGATAACTTCCGGGTCATTCCCTTAGAAAGAAAGGTATGTTTCCTCTAGCTTTCCTCCCTCTGGTGGCCTGGAATGTGGAAGTGGTGGAGACTTGAGCATGCAATAAAAGGAATGCAGATCAGAGACGGCTAAGCAACAGGATGGAGGCTTCCCCAAAAGCCTTTATACCATTTCTGGGTTGTTAGATGAGGCAGAAACAAGCATTTGCCTTGAGAAAACCACTGTGTCCTTGGGCTGTTGTTACAGCAATCTATCCTGTATTTTCATTAATAGAGGACTGCATATATCTTGTGAGGTACGACTATCCCAGTTTTAACAGGGAATTAAGGTTTAGAGGGATTGAAGAACTTTTTTATAATCACACAGGTGGTAAGTGGTAAGGCTGGGATTTTAATCAAGTGCCTTTCCCATTAGTTCTTTTTTATACTAATAGAGAGAAAATTACTAATTTATAGAAGATTAGTGTTGTGCAGCTTTCTAATCCCTGATCTATTAATCTGATAGGATTATAAAAAGGTTTTGGTTTCCTTGAATTAGAATCAGTGCTACAAACCCCTTTATTTCTAATAAAGTGTCTGACAGTTACCAACTCCTCCAGGACCTACCCCTCAAAAAATGTTCCATTAGAAAAATTATAGACAAAAAGTATGCTGATTCTCCTGGACTATGAGGTAGAGGACTAGTAAGAATGCTCTAACAATTTACAAAATAATATACTGAAAAATCACAATAACTCAGAAACAGATCAGAGGTTTTTCTGGTATGCATTTTCTTTCCTGATGTTACCCTTATGTTAACACATAAATTCATTCTCAGAAGGAACCATATGTGCATTCATTCAACTTTTAACAACTTTTAACAACATTTACTGAGTGCCTAGTCTATGTCAGGTACTTCTTTAGACACTGGGGAAACAGCAGGAAACAAACTAGACAAAGGTGGAGATTGTTCTCAAATGTATCAATTGTAGGTAATGTCCTACACAAATGAACATAACAGGCTTTCGATGTGTGCCAGTAATTCATATTTTTTAAAATAAACATTTTTGGAGTAGTTTTATTTTTTTATTTTATTTTATTTAATGTTTATTTATTTTTGAGACACACACACACACACACACACACACACACACAGAGTGCCTAGTGCCGCTGGGGGAGGGGCAGAGAGAGAGGGAGACACAGAATCTGAAGCAGGCTCCAGGCTCTGAGCTGTCAGCACAGAGCCCGACCTGGGGCTCGAACTCACCAACTGTGAGATCATGACCTGAGCTGAATGAAGTTGGACACTTAACCGACTGAGCCACCCAGGCGCCCCTATTTTTTAAATTTTTTATTGTTTTGAAGTTTATTTGGGAGAGACAGAGTGTGCGTGCATGTGAGCTAGGCAGGGACCAAGAGAGAAGGCGAGCAGAGTGTGGGTGCATGGGAGCTAGGCAGGGACCGAGAGAGGAGAGAGAATTCCAAGCAGGCTCTGCATTGTTAGTGCTGAGCCTGACACAGGGCTTGATCCCATGAACCTTAAGATGATGACCTGAGCCAAAATCAGAGTCAGATGCTTAACTGACTGAGCCACTGAGGTGCCACATTTTGGAATACTTTTAAAATTTATGGAAAAATTATAAAGATGATACAGAGAGTTCCCATATACTCCTCACCCAGTTTCCTCTAATGTGCCTCTTATAGTTTTTGTTTGTTTGTTTTTCCTTGGTTGTGTATGTGTGTGTGTGTGTTTAAACTAATGTCCTTCCTCTGTCCAAGGTCCAATCTCAGACTAGCACATCACATTTATGCCTCAAGCTTCCTTAGTCTCCTCTAGTCTGTGACAGTTTCTCAGTTGTTCCTTTGTTATCATGGCCTTGACAAGTTTGAGGAGGTATTTTATGAATGTCCCTCAATTTGGGGTTGTCTAATTTTTTTTTCATAATTGAATTGGAGTTTGGGTTTTTTTTTTCTTTTTAAAGAATATCACAAAGGTAAAGTGCCCTTTTCATCACTTCAAACCAATGATAAATGGGATAAATGATAGCAATATGACTTATCACTAGTCATGTTAACCCTGATCTAAGGATTCCTGATTTTGTTTATGGAAAAATTTTGGGTGTGCTTTTTGCTACCAGGAGGAGCTCCATTTCTGTAAGTCTGTATTAAAATATAGTAAATTTATTTGGGAACACACACACACACAACATACACACATGCACATGACTTAGAGGTAATAAAATAACGTTAGGTATAGAAAGGTAAAATGAATTCTTAAGTGCTACATTTCTGTCATTTGTTTGTTTGTTTATTTAATGTTTATTTTTGAAAGAGGAAGAGCATGGGGGAGGGCCAGAGAGAGGGGGGTGGGACAGAGGATCCAAAGTGGGCTCTGCACTGACAGCAGAGAGCCCGATGTGGGGACTGAAGTCACAAACCCCAAGATCATGACCTGAGACAAAGTTGGATGCTTAACTGACTGAACCACCCAGGGGCCCCTCTGTCCTTTATATTCAAGATACTAGGTGTTAAACAATTTACACATAAGCACTCTTACTGTGTCAGAATGTATTTTGGGGGTACCTGCGTGGCTCAGTGGGTTAAGTGTCTGACTTTGGCTCAGGTCATGATCTCATGGTTTGTGAGTCCAAGCCCCACACTGGGCTCTGCGCTGACAGTGCAAAACCTGCTTCGAATTCTGACTCACCCTCTCTATGCCCCTCCCCCACTCACACTTTCTCTCTGTCTTTCTCAAAATAAATAAACTTAAAATAAAAGAATGTATTCTGTTTTCTCTTTAAAAGAGACAGATCATCACCATCCTCACTCTGTCCTCTAATCTGCTGCTTGGCACACAGCATTGGTGACTGGTACTCTAGCATGCATTTTGAATATCAGGGCCATACTTTAGCATTGGTAAGTATTAAGCTAAAAGGAGCCTGGATTCCTTAAACATCATACAAACCCTGGATTGCAGACCTCCAGACTTATTTTCTGGGGGAAAAAATAAACTATCTGTTTAAGCAATGATTATCAGGGCTCTGTTTCTGAGTCGAATGCAATTCTTAATAGAGGTAGCTTGGAGAAGAGGCAGAGGGATGTCAGATTTATTGAGAGCACTATGTACCATGTACTTTATATGATTTAGTTCATGTCATTATCAAAACAAAACAAAGTTGAAAAAATTAAAGATCAATGGCAATAAAACTCATGTTTAGGTTTACAAAGCTCAGTATTAGAACAAAACCAGAATTTAACTTTCTTTTAATGTTTACTTTTTTCTGAGAGACGGGGGCGGGAGGGGAAGAGAGAGAGGGAGACACAGAATCCCCAGCAGGCCCCAAGGTCTGAGCTGTCAGAACAGACCCTGATGCGGAGCTTGAACCCACGAACTGTGAGATCATGACCTGAGCTGAAGTCGGATGCTTAACCGACTGAGCCACCGAGGTGCCCCAGAATGAAACCAGAATTTAAATCAAACCATGTTTTCTCATCACAGCATGCTAAAATGTCTTGTTTATCATATGTGCCCAGACCTTTGTTGATTACTAGCAATGGGTATAAACACATATATTGTTTTAATTCACTCACCAATAAAAGACATTTAAATAAATAAAGTGACATATACTTAAATACACAACAAAACAGAAACACGCATCCATAGTTTGAATCTTCCCACTTCTCTCCATGATCAACATCTCAAAGAGTAGAAGTGGCATCAGGGTGACTTCAGGAGTGACACATCAAACTTATTGTCCTCAGCCTACATATAACTATAGATTTTTTTTCTGGGCTAGAATGGGAAGCCATTCAAACCATCCATCCATCTACTCACCTATTTATGCACTCATACAGGGCATCTACTATGCTGAACAACCTGTTACTTCCTACATATATAACGTTGAATAAGACACAGTCCATGTTCTCCAAAAGCTTATAATTTAATGAGAGAAACGGAAAAAGAAATATGGAATTAGAACAGAATAAAGTTTTTCAAGTTCAGCACTAATGACATTTTGTACGGGATGATTTTTTGTTGTGGGCATCTATGCACTGGAGGATAGTTAGCACCATCCCTAGCCTCTACTTACTGCATATTAGTAGCACCCCAATCCTTTGTTATAACCAGAAGTGTCTCCAGACACTTTCACATGTCACATGTCACTTGTCAAATGTCCTTTGCGGGGCAAAGCACCTTTCTATCTCCTATGTCTTCCCCTCCCCCACACCTTATTGAGAACTACTACAAAAGAGTAAAAGCCACCATAAAACTTCAAAATATGGTCACCTACAACAGAGGTCTGGGCCAGAAAAGTTTTCTGGAGAAAGTAAATCCTTAACAGCGGCTTGAAATTTCAGTAAAATGCAGCCAGATGAAGTAAATGACTGTATGTGTTTTTATATGTATCAAGAAGGCCTTCTAAGCATGTGCACAGACTCAGAGTTTATAATGAGTGCAAGACATCTGGCAGAATAAAGGTAGTTGAGCATGTTTGGAATGGGGAGGTGTGCAGTAGAGGGAGTTATGAAAAGTTGTACATGCCCACAGAGGAATACAGGGGTCTAGTTGTCACAAGATGAGACTGTAATCAGAAAAGGCAAACATTTGGGGGAAGAAGGAATTCAGCGTTGGATGTGTTGAATTTGAGTTGCCTGAGGGACAAGGAGGCGAAGGTGTCCAATAGAAAGTTAAATTTTCGGGGCGCCTGGGTGGCTCAGTCGGTTGGGCGTCCGACTTCGGCTCAGGTTATGATCTCGCGGTCTGTGGGTTCGAGCCCCGCATCGGGCTCTGTGCTGACAGCTCAGAGCCTGGAGCCTGCTTTGGATTCTGTGTCTCCCTCTCTCTCTGACCCTCCCCCATTCATGCTCTGTCTCTCTCTGTCTCAAAAATAAATAAACATAAAAAAAAAAAAAAAAAAGTTAAATTTTCATTTATGGAACACAGGGACACGACTCCGGCCAGAGAATGAACACCATCTGTATCAAGAAGCTGCATGTGTGCATGACATGACCCAGGGAGAGTGTAGAGCTGAAAGGAAGAACCCATGGGCCTGATAGTGGCAGCATGGACAGAGGTGAGGGAGAAAAAGAGTGATTGTGATGTCACAATGAGAGTTTCATAAACACGGCATAAAGGTCAGATCAGATGAGGAGCGAGACAGGGCCAATGGAGCTGGCAATTCGGAAGACATGGTGGTCTTTGCAAGAGCCATCTTACTGGTATGTTCTGGGTGGTAGCCAACTTACAGGGGGCTGGAGTGGATGGGATGGGATCAAGGAGAGAAACTTTCAAGAAAAGTGTAGAAAGCATTAGAATGATGTAAAGACAGTGCTTATGGTAGAATAAGTGACAAACACACCCCGAGTCAAAAAGGTGAGTGGGGATGGGTAAGAGGAGTTTTAAGCATGAGTTCTGACTTCAGGTTAGCTGTGGATATTGCTTATAGGCTCTATTCTTATTTCTGGCTCTCAGAGTCTCGTGGGTGTTTATATTAAGCTACCTCATAGAATTTCTGAATGTAAGCACAACTGGAATGTTTTTGCCTCTTCACAGCATACTGCACGATTCAGGGTGACTTAACAGTATCAATTTACTTGCCTATGGTGTATCTTCTGAACAAAGAATCAACTTTAACCACTTGACTCTCTCTGTACTAACCATATAGAGTTCTGTTTAAAAACACAATATTCCACTAGTCTAAAAGCAGGAATTCAGAATAAGCCATTTTATAAAGCTCTAAAAATATATTTTCATTAGGTGTGTTTATGAGAATCTTTCCTTTAATTGAAAGGTTTTGATCCAGCTGCCTCAGAATAATTGACTCATGGGAGACAAAAGTTGAAAGGGAGTTTAGAGTCCCTCCACCTCCTTCCTTACCCTTCATCCATTCAGTGATTTTAGAGGAATCACTTTCCTCATGTCCTACAGTTCTTTCCCTTCCACTCGACAGCTTCTGCTGTCACCTTTATCATCTCTGTTGTGTGCTTCTAGATAGCTTCCTGACTGGCTTCCTTGCCTCTAATCTTTGCCCCCTCTAAGCCTTTGCCATACTCTGCTAAAGTGATCTTTATAGAACACAAATGTGAACAGCTCTTAAGTTCTGCTTAGAACTACTTGTGGCATGGCTTCTTACAAAATTCAGAATCCTTATGTCATATAAAGCCTTCTCCATTTGTTCCAGGCATCCTTTGCATATTTCATCTCATACTTACATTACAGCCAGACAGGACATCTGTTAGATCCTGAGGCTGTATACTGACTTCCTCCCACAGGCCTGTGTTCTTACACCTCTATGCCCTGTTCATCTGCAGAATGACATTCAAACTCAGTTCAAGCATCTTCTCTCTAAAGTCCTTGTCAGTCTTCTTTCTACCACCTGAACCTACATAGGACTGACCACTCCTCTTGTGGTGCCCCCCAATATGTCAGGTATATTTGTATACCTTAAAGAAATTTGTATACCTTAAAGTAGTATCAAACTACTTTACTGCATGCATTAGTTTTTACAGGTGTGTCCCCCATCGAACTCTCAGCTCCTTGAAGACAGGGGCTGCTTTTTAAAATTTTTTTATGTCTTATTGAAACATGGTATTTATCAGGAGATCAGTAAATATCTATCTACTGAACAAATCCAGTCCAAGCCTCTATTACTACCAATGAGGGAACAAGGCCCAGAGAAATTAAATGACTTTCCCAAGGTCACTCATCTAATGAGTGGCAGGGTGGGGAATAGAAGCTGTCAATGGGGCCTGACTTTAAACTAGGGCTCTTAAGGGGTGCCTGGGTGGCTCAGTCGGTTAAGCGTCCGACTTTGGCTCAGGTCATGATTTCCTGGTTTGTGGGTTTGGGCCCCATATCAGGCTCTGTGTTGACAGCTGAGAGCCTGGAGCCTGCTTCAGATTCTGTGTCTCCCTTTCTCTCTTCCCCTGCCCCATTTACACTCTGTCTCTCTCTCTCTCAAAAATAAATAGACATTAAAAAAAATTTTTAAACTAGGCTCTTAGCACTGTCCCAGGTGCTACTTCATCTGTTTGAAAAAGGAATGCCCAGGGCCCAACCTTGTAGTTTGCTAACTTGATTGAACAAAGTTTTAATACTGAATATTTAAGTGAGTATTTGATGGGAAAATTTTGTTTTGTTTTGTTTTGTTTTCTGGTAGAGATAAGGAAAAGTGTGCTAATTTTAAAATGATGGATTATTTGATTTTATTCTCACCTTTTTCCCTACTGTTTGTCCCTTCTATCTGGTTGATTTCACCAATTAGCCTTTAGTGAGGTATTTTCAAAAATTTCAAAATCAATAAGTACATACCACATTCTTCTTGTTGACAAAAGGAAAATAACCATCTTGGATTAAGAATTTACCATATGTATTTCATACATAAATAATCAATAGTAGGTTGAAATTGTTTTTGTTTACTTGTTTTTCTGTTTAGAGATAAGGAGAAGAGAGTAACAAATTCTAGTCTCCCTTGGAATGATGTGATTGAGTTGCCAGATAGGTGAATAAGTTTGTATTAGGTTATAATTTTTTTTTCATAAATGACCATTTAGATAACTAGCTTGTCCTTTTCATTCATTCATTCACAAATAAAACAGAACATTTAACTGGTGAATATGTTTTATTTGGACTGCTTTAATAGTTCCTTGTATATAACATTAATATGTAAAGGCTCTAAAGAGTCCATTAAAACTCTGCACAACAAGCTGTATTTTAATAATGCAGAGACTATGTGAGATGGAAGCCGATTTCTGCCATTTAGATAACATAAGCAAAAACAATTTCCCAAAAGAGCTGAAGCTTATAAGTAAAAGAAGTTTAAAATGCACAGGTCCTACAGATGGCAGAACTTAACATCAGCCTCAAAAGCACAGAAGAAAAGATAAAAAAAAAAAAAAATTCTCTCCAAACCCAGGCTTCTTTCAAGTCTCCTACTCAAAAGAGGATCTAGGATGCTAATGAATATTCAACTTCCAGTTTCTTCTAATAACAAATTCCATTTATAAATATGTGAAGTAAAACAAACTTGCCCTATGTTTAGTTTCTCTCAAAAGATAGTCTTTCATATTCCTTTAGGAGTTGATGGTGCCTGAATATAAAAAGACTTGACATACTGAGTGGAGGTGAAAAACTGAGTGCCATTTTGTCAATGGCAGTTTCTAACCTCCATTGGAAAGGCGAGCATTTTGCAGGCTCTTTTCTCTGGATCAGCAAAACTTCCGATACATAGAAATCCTCTTCTGCTTGGGCAGACTTTCATTTCAAAGAAATTAATGAGGAAGATGATTTTTCTCATCTTTATACTGAACGTCCCACAAGTCAAGACCCAGTTCTGCCATCATTCCTCCTGCAAGCAGAGAGGTAGGAGGTGGTATTTGAGTTTTGTCAGACTTACCTACCATGGTTGCTAAAATCATCTTCCAACTTAGTCTCTCTCTCTCTCTCTCTCTCTCTCTCTCTCTCTCTCTCTCTCTCTCGGGAAGGAGCCCGAGGCTATCAAAACCACTCATTCATCACCTCCCACACCACAATGATTCTCTGAGCAGACATCCTGGGCTGCCATAATTTGCTTGACAGCCCTGAGGTCAGCCTGCCTAGTGACTGAAGACTTTTTTCTTTCCTGTCTTAAAATGTTATAAGCCACTGTCCTTTATGTACATGGATGATATTCTTGACCCACCATCAATGGTGGTGAGTCTGAAAAGCAAAATGTGATGATGCAGTAGGGCTGAGCTTGAGGGTTACACATGGAAGGAAGATGTCACAAAATGATAGGAACTCTTGAAAAACCCTGCACTGCAGAGAGAGCTCTGCATTAGTCTGCACCTTAGGCTTCCAGAAACCTGTTCTCATCCAACCCAATATCTCCAGCCTCTCTGGTATTTTTCATATTTTGGTCTTAGTTTTCAGGTAGATTTCTATTATCTGGAACAATTCCATATGTTGACTGGTACCCCATATATTTACAGGGAAAAAGAGGCATTAAATAATAATCATACTTAAGCACCTTGGGAAGAATTAAGGAAGGTGTGTCAACTTTAATTTTGAATTTTCCTTTTACTTGTCAGTTTGCCTCTCAGACTTAATGCCAGGAGGGAATAAAAATCACCATTACCCTCTAGATGCTCAATGGCATACAAAAAATGAATACGGGGCTTAACTCTGATCTAACTAACTGGCTTGATTTCTACTCTGAATGATCCAGCTTCCTGTCCATTCTCCTATCAAATCCAAACTTGGTAGAGCTGCCCAGGCACACACATTCAGTAGGGAAAGGGGAGCAACAGAGAACAAAAGAAGGTTGGGGAAAGGGAGAACACACATTTATTTCTGAAGTAGGAAAACTGGGAACTTGTATTGACATTTCTTTAATCCACAGCAATTTCCTGCCTCCCAGAGAAGGGGAGAGAAATGGCAGTTCTCTCCCACCCCAGTCAAAGCCCAGATTATGTCTATTACCTATTTGTATATGTCCATTGACACTGAACCTGATATATGAAGAGTGTTTTACTGGAGGGTCCAAGAATTTAGAAATAATTAACCAAACTTTACTTTACCATACTAGCTCCATGAATAAAAAAAGAAGAATGTTGTGATGATATCATTAGTTACAATGATACAAGCAGATTTAAAATTATGAAACTGGCCCACTTTGGTAATAGGAACAGATTCTTATGGAAAACTATGCAATGGCCAATCTGAAAAAAAAAAAAAAAAGGATGTTACTGTGATGTGAATACTTATTGCTAATGTGAAACCTAGTGTTGATCTGCTGATTTTCCTTTTGTGAAGTAGATCTAATTATAATTAGATATTTAATTCAATATTCATTAAACTGTCACCACAGGACAAAAATTATAAAGGAGAAAAATTTAGCATGGCATAGAAGAATGTATGTGTTTAAAGGGGGCAGGACTAACATTTTTGCTGTTGTGTAGACTGTGTGTAACCCTAGAGCGGTTGCCTAACCTCACGCTCACCCTACCGTCTACATTAGCAGATGGTGCCCATCGGACAGAATTGTCAGAATTGAGTGAGAGAGAAAGCAGATCCTGGAGACAGCCTACTGGGGTTTGAATTCATTTTCCACAACCTCAGTAGACCTTGGGCAAGTGAGCGAACCTATTTTTCACTGTAAGATAGGGATTAATGTTACAATTTGTTTCCCGGGATCACATGAGACATGAGACAATGTATGCATAGGGCTTAAGCCCAAAGCCTGGCATCTGAGACTTAATCTGCACCTGTTTTGCAGATTTCACCTGTGACTGCTTTGTTAGTTGTTATTATTCTTACCATCATTATTTTGCCATCCACAATGTGGTAGTGTGTAATAAATAGTAGCTTTATTTCTCCCTTTTAAATTCCCTTCCTCTCTCTCCTCTAAGAATTTTACATGTTTATTAAAATATTAAAGGGCTTTGGGGAATATGTCTCCCAAGCAGAGAGTCAGAACCCACTGGGAGGGAGGGCGTTGGCCAGGCTAATACTTCTTTGCCTCTGTACTTTCTTAAAAGACTTTGTATAATAATCATCCCTACAAAGGGCTCATTGCAGAAGAATCTCAAGATTGTTCTACCCAGATGGTGCCTCAGCACCTGGTAGGGCTTTAGGGCGAAAAGTAAAAGAACTGGCCCTTCTCTTCTTGCTTTGGCTTATACTTCGCTCTGCCTACTTAACGCTAAGAACAGGTTCTCCTTGGGGGTTCACAAGAGAAATATCGTCTATTACCTCTCTCTTGTCGTCATAAATTGGTTATAGTGGAATATGTGGACTGTCCTCATTAATAGGTAAACTGAGGCACAGGCAGAGCCTTGCAGTGATTTATCAAGTGTCAGAGCTATGGGCTGAATGTCAGGTCTCCCTGCTGGGTCCATTCTATAAGGTCACTTGGACCCTTCGGCTCCTTCTGCTCCAGTGACTCTAAGTATCAGCTTATTTTCTTTTCCTTAGTGGAAAACAAGACCCAAAGCCTCCCCACAGTCCATAATGAGAAAATGTAGTGGTGTTAGCAGCAGTATGATCAGGTGTCTTGTGATTACAAAGTGGGCAGGAACAACATCTTTCCCAAAATTAAACCACTGAAACTTCTATATACATCATTTATGAAGAATAAAATTATGGATTGCCTTAAAAAGGAGACAAATCTGAGACTACCAGATCTCTTTCCCTGTTCTTCTCCCTTTTTCGTTGTCTCCTAGAAAACATCGATCTCCCAGCAGCAAGGCAGCCTCTTCCTCTATTCACACAGGCAAACCTAATGTCTATTTGGGGGGGAAAAACCTGTTTCCTTAAAATAACTGCCATTTTTATTAACTCATAAGTGTAGCACTGACCACTGTAATTTAATAGTCTCCATAAGTTGGACAGTTAAAACACACCATTCACTCATAACAATCATAACATGGACTCTACCATTTTCATAGGACGTTTTCCTTCAGCAATAAGTACACCTTGTTAGAAACGGAGATGAAGGCATGACATTGGGATTAACCCTGTGTTATCTTTACAGTAGCAGAAACCCACAGCAAATTTTATCCCGTAGAAGTACTAATATTTAGTAATTGGGAGAAAGAATACTGAACAAAAGTACACCATAAGATTTTTGGACGATGCTTTTTACAGAAAAAAAAATGTACCATAAGAACTCCTTTGGAATTACATTCTATTATTTCATGGTCCAGATGGAGTTGTTGCATTATGTTAATTATTAACAAGGTAACAAAGCATTAAACTGAAAATGTGTTACCTCTAATTGCAAGGTGTATGTCTAAAGTACTTGGAAGGCTTCTGGCAACACTCATCATTCGATATTTTACTCCTCGGTGTCTTTTTCTTATTGATAGCATGTTCTAATGGCTTCTCAAAAATACATACAACTTATATTAAGTATAGTAAGTGAACATTGTAAATTTTCATACGGGAAAACTGTCTATTACAATCCACTTGGGGATTCTAAAACCTAGGTCTTTGTAGTGAGCTTTATTTATTCAACCCACCATAAGAAGTTATTCTTAGAAGAGAAGACAAAGGAAATAACTTGTCTGGGATTCAATTAAATTTCTATAAAATATTAATATTGCTTTCAATTATAATAAAAATGAATTACTTGCTATCAATGGGAATGAAAACCTGGTTTGGGGTAAGAAACATTTTCTTTAAACTATAATAAACACTAAGAGCTCATCAAACTCCACACCCGAAAAACAAATAACCCAGTGAAGAAATGGGCAGAAAACATGAATAGACACTTCTCTAAAGAAGACATCCGGATGGCCAACAGGCACATGAAAAGATGTTCAACGTCGGTCCTTATCAGGGAAATACAAATCAAAACCACACTCAGATACCACCTCACGCCAGTCAGAGTGGCCAAAATGAAGAAATCAGGAGACTATAGATGCTGGAGAGGATGTGGAGAAACAGGAACCCTCTTGCACTGTTGGTGGGAATGCAAATTGGTGCAGCCGCTCTGGAAAGCAGTGTGGAGGTTCCTCAGAAAATTAAAAATAGACCTACCCTATGACCCAGCAATAGCACTGCTAGGAATTTATCCAAGGGATACAGGAGTACTGATGCATAGGGGCACCTGTACCCCAATGTTTATAGCGGCACTCTCAACAATAGCCAAATTATGGAAAGAGCCTAAATGTCCATCAACTGATGAATGGATAAAGAAATTGTGGTTTATATACACAATGGAATACTACGTGGCAATGAGAAAAAATGAAATATGGCCTTTTGTAGCAACATGGATGGAACTGGAGAGTGTGATGCTAAGTGAAATAAGCCATACAGAGAAAGACAGATACCATATGGTTTCACTCTTATGTGGATCCTGAGAAACATAACAGAAACCCATGGGGGAGGGGAAGGGAAAAAAAAAAAAAAAAAAAAAGAGGTTAGAGTGGGAGAGAGCCAAAGCATTAGAGACTGTTAAAAACTGAGAACAAACTGAGGGTTGATGGGGGGTGGGAGGGAGGGCAGGGTGGGAGGGAGGGCAGGGTGGGTGATGGGTATTGAGGAGGGCACCTTTTGGGATGAGCACTGGGTGTTGTATGGAAACCAATTTGACAGTAAATTTCATATATTAAAAAATAAAAAAAAAATAAACTATAATAAACACTGAAACATAACAGAAAATCGCCTTCAGAAATTATATATGAAAAGGAATATTAAATTATCTGAAAAAGACACCACTCTATTATTTTTTTTGTTTGCTGAACATTTCAAATATTTTCCATTTCAATAGTTTTTCTTTACCCAAAGTTAACAGCAACAATAGTATCCTTGAAAAAAAAATTTCTTTTAAAATCCATCATGAATACATTTTATTAAACCTCCATTTAAATTTCTGAACTATAATTCCCTAAGAATTTTTATTAGGACTATTTTTTAGATTATTGAATGGCAAATACCCTCTCACTTATGAGAATTCTATAAGCTGGCTAGTTCATGCATATAAATAAGAACAATTACTTAAATATTAGAAAACACTCCTAACAGATAACATAGCTCTGAAGAGTACACAGACACCCCAGTGTCAAGAAAGGCAATTTTGTCCTTGCTATTTTTAACACGACATTAAGTTAAACTGGCTCTGCCCAAATTTCAACTACCATGGATATTTTTTTTAAAAGTTTCTACATTTTTCTATACCATCCTTTAGCCCATCTCAGTTGTTACTAGGGTGACCTCATAACTTATTATCCAAAAACCAGGACAGTTTTGAGAATGAAAGGAGATACTATTAATAGGCATAAACTTGGACCATCCCAAGCAAACGGGGATAAACAGCCACCTTAGTTAGCGCTATCTTCCTTCATCACCTTTCTGCTGCCATGAAGTTAAAAATGCCCATGTATAGTAGTTACCTTCTCCAAATTACAATTTCGACTTCCAGGACCATAAGTAATGATGGCAAAGGGAGGGGTGGGAGTAAAACAACCAGGCAGATTTCTTCCAACTTTGAAAAGGAAAAGCAGGCAAAAAGAAAGAAAAGACCAAAAGGAAACCAGATCAGTTACTAGAGGAGGGCATAAGTTAAAAACATTTAACCCCCTGTCCTAGTTACTTGCTTCTTGCTTTCCTTTGAGCCCTTAGCCTACTAATATAGGTTAGTAGTTCATTGAAATTAATTTGTTATTGTTATTAAGCGGCTCTAATTTCAACTTAATTTGGCAGTCATACGAATAAACCTAAATAAATATTAGAATAAGCAGTGGTTAATTCCATCAGGTTTCACTTGTGAACAGTACTCAAAGCCACTGTAAAGGGTCCAGTGCTCTCAAATGGCAGCTATGCTCATTTAGTCATTGTTAACTCATCCATATACACTATATAATACCTACTTTTTGCGTATGTTACAGCAGGGAAGAGATTATTCACCACTACTGGTTTCTAGTCTTCTTTGTGTCTGCCTATATCTAAGTCCCAATGTTGGGAGCGTAAGTCACAGAAAATAATATGCTAACATATGACTCGAGCCAGCCTATGGCACTTGGCCTAGGGTTGACTCAGTTACTAAAACCACCATCACTGCTGTAAGCCCATTGTAAGCTGATGTTATTTTTGACACTAGTATTTTTGAAGCTAGTTCAGATAAAGAGGAGGCATAATGCCAAGAAAAAAAAGAAAAGCTTGTTAAGTAGGATTCTCATTTCAGGACAACAGTACCTTATACAAACCATGAAACAAAGCCACTGTCTCAGGTAATGTAGGCGAACCCTTGTTATAAGTTAGAAAGGACTAGCAGACTGTGCAGATCTATGATAACATGATAACGTACATTTCATATAAGCCTAAAATAAATGCCAGTGAAAAATAATAACCAGATTTTTATGTTCATTTAATTTAATATTAATCACTGAGACCTTACATTACAAAAAATGAAAATTATGACTTAAAATGCTTCCTAACACCTGAACTTAGGAAGATTCAAAAGAAAATTATCCTTTAAGTATCTGATCGTTTTTATTACTACCTCCAAAACAGAGAATTTGTCTTCCTATATGAAATGGCTATCCTAGGCCTTCTTAATTTAAATATTAGGCCCTCAAGGGGGATTCTGTGGTTGTTCAACAGCTATACCAACCTTCTTCTATTATTTCTTCTTAAAAAAGCTTAAAAACTACATTTTGTGTATGCTCTTATTGTTAGTGCTCTATATGATTTTGGTTTCACCAATTATGAATGCTAAATTAGTTCACATGGAAAGAGACTCTGGGTCAAGGCATCTGGTTGTGATGCTAAGGGTTTTAGCAGAGGTACAAGGTGGTGATGCTTCTTAGTTGTGGCTGCAACAGTAGCCCCTTGTCAAAGCCAAGTTCTGAGATAGGGCTTAGACTCATATCCAGAAAGTCAAGCTAAAGGTTATTTGTTTTTCAGCTATCTCAAATATTCTGGAAGTCATTTAATATGTTCTAACAAACCCTTTTCTTATTGAATTAGCTAATACGAATTTGTTCTCTGCACTTCATGCCTGACCAATGCATTATCCCTTAAAGTGAGAACATAAAATTACTAATTTCCTTACTCAAAATTAAAAAAAAAACAAACAAATCAGGAACATAAATTTCTCCTAAGAAATAGAGTTTTTGTCTTCCCACCTTGGACTATTTTTTATTTTTCTCCAGTAATTTAGCAAATTCTTAGCATGCCGTACAATTTCCTCTCCTATCTCCCTATACCTTCTATTACTGCTCTTCAGGAAAACAAATTATTCAAGTTGGTATGTTCTGGAATGCTGATTTGGCCATTCTTCCAACATAGGCCACACCATTTACCTTCATTTGGAAACTTAGTTATGTTCTTGTGTGATGAAAAGTGGAGTAGAAAACAAAATTTTCCCAACTTGACTTTTACTTTGCAGTGATATTTCAGGTTCAGGTTGATATATGAAGTTTCTACACAGAGTAAACAATTCAAGGAATGACATTAACAGGTATGCAGGGAAGGTAAGGGATAGAAGATTCCATAATGACTTGTGTACAACTACGGCTCTGAAGGGGAGACTTAAAATCTACTTCTGTAGGTGCGCATTGATGAGTGTGAAAGTGGGGAATAAGCAGTGAGCTCCTGGAGTCAGAAATACACGCATTCGTAACTTAATAGAAACCATATAGAAAGTATAGCATTTGAAAACTGTTTTCAGAGCATTTATAAACATTTGTAAAGAATTTTTTTTTAATTTTAATTTTTTTAACTTTACTTTTTATTTTTTAAAATTTACATCCAAGTTAATTAGCATATAGTGAAGCAATGATTTCAGGAGTAGATTCCTTAATGCCCCTTACCCATTTAGCCCACCCCCCCCCCCACAACCCCTCCAGCAACCTTCAGTTTGTTCTCCATACTTATGTTCTCTTCCGTTTTGTCTCCCTCCCTGTTTTTATATTATTTTTGCTTCCCTTCCCTTATGTTCATCTGTTTTGTCTCTTAAAGTCCTCTTATGAGTGAAGTCCTATGATGTTTGTCTTTCTCTAACTGACTAATTTCACTTAGCATAATACCCTCCAGTTTCATTCACATAGTTGCAAATGGCAGGATTTCATTCTTTTTGATTGCCAAGTAACACTCCATTGTATAGATATACATTCTTTATCCATTCATCCATCGATGGACATTTGGCCTCTTTCCATACTTTGGCTATTGTTGGTAGTGCTGCTATAAACATGGGGGTGCATGTGTCCCTTCGAAACAGCACACCTCTATCCCTTGGATAAATGCCTAGTAGTGCAATTGCTGGGTCGTAGGGTAGTTCTTTTTTTAGTTTTTTGAGGAACCTCCATACTGTTTTTCCAGAGTGGCTGCACCAGCTTGCATTCCCAACATTTGTAAAGAGTTTATAAGTGAATTCACATAAAAACCTCATGGAACCACTTTATTCTCTTTTAAATTGTATAAACTAAATTCTCTAGGATCTTTTAGTGGCTCTAGTTATTAGTATCTGTATTAGATTTCTATTGCTGCATAACAAATTACCAAATGAACTTATTGGTTTAGAATGACATCCATTTAATATTCATGGTTCTGTAGGTTAGAAGTCTGAGTGGGCTTGACTGGCCATAATCCTAAGCAGATCCTAATCTCTGCTCAGGATCTTACAAGCCTCAGGATCTCACAGGCTGAACAGCCTGGACTCTTATCCGGAGGATCTCAGTTCTGCCCTCTGGACTCCTGGTTCTACCCCCTGAGTCATCCTTCCTTTTTCACAAACAGTAGCATATGTTTGCAGTCAAGTAGTTTTATTAGCCTACTTCCTGTAAATAGAATTTTGGAGTCCAACAGCCTCCTTTCACTCTGTACTCTTTTTGTTCTTTCAGTCCAAGCCGGTAGTGTTTCTGTTGATACAACCTTCTTCAGAATTTTTTGAGTCTCTTATGGATGGCACAACAGTACTCTCCATTAGAAAGAAGCTATATTCACAAATCTTTTTGGGATAAATTCCTTCTCTATCTTTGGCTCCTGATGGGTGAGGGCAATGCAAATTCCTGGAAGCCCTCTAATTGAATTGAAAAGAGCTATGAGGCATGATCTTAAATTTTTTATGCCCAAACACTCTGATGTTTTGATCCTTCAAAGGTTTTAGCAAAATGTTTTATAGCCAACCTTGGATTTTTTTTTTTTGGGGGGGAGGGTCTTTTCTTTCAGAGGTCTCTTACTTTTAGCATCTTTTGTCATCTGCATGGGCTGAGAATTTTCCAAATTATCATGCCTTGGTTCCTTTTTGTTTAGCAGTTCTTCCCTCAATTTATTTGTCTCCTCTTGCATTTTACTCTAAGTGGCAAGAAACAGGTCACATCTTTAACACTTTACTTAGAAACCTCTTTAGCCAGATATCCCGACTCATCTTTCACAACTGAAAGACAGGATTCCAGTAAACTTTGCCACTATGTAACAAAGGTCTCCATTCTTCTATTTCCCAGTGACATGTTCCTCACTTGCTACTAGGCCCCCGCCAACAGCATCTTTAAGTCCATATTTCTACTAAGAGTTGATTCAAGGCAATCTAGAATTTTTCTATTCTACTCCTCAGTAGTCTTCCAGCCTCTATCTACTCCCTTCTCCAAAGCTATTCCTACCTATTTAATTATTTGTTATGACAGTATCCCACATCCAGGTACCTGCTCTATCGCTTTAAAAAGACCATATTTCCCTCTTATTCCTTCCTTAGTTCTTATATTTTGTAAAAACTGTTTGGTTTTGGGAAAGCATTAGTGGGGGAGGGGCACAGAGAAAGGAACAGAGGATCTGAAGCAGGTTCTGCACTGAAAGGCTGATAGCAGTGAGCCTGATGTGGGGCTTGAACTCACAAACCATAAGATCATGATCTGAGCCAAAGTCAGAGGCTCAACTGACTGAGCCACCCAAGCGCCCCTTAGTTCTTATGTTTTTAACCACTTGTCTGGTGTTTATATTTTTACAGTGGCTTTAGTGCACCATCTTAAAAGGCACAGCAACACTTTACAACAATTTAGGAGTAGACAACATCTACTATATAGATGTATATATTGTTTTGACTATATTTTACAATAAGATACACTGCCTTAGCACCTATGCTTGAATATGCACATAGCTTAATATGACATCAATGACTGCAAATGCCAAGTTGATCTGTGTCCTTCACAGTTATCTCCCAAAAGTCAGTAGATTCACACTTGAAATTAAGCTTCCATTAGTCTTTTGTGTTCCTTCCATCTATCTTTCCTTTGGTCACTGCATCTGAGCTTCTCACACAGCTAATGCACAGACATCTTTGTGTCACTCATTCATGGGTCCTATTGATAGAAGTTACTTCCTAATATCATTTTATTTTTCATTTTAATGTAGTTTGGGAACATTGGAATATTTCATGAGATAGATATGAAGTATATGTGATGTTCATGTCTTACAGTTAGGGGAAAAGTGGATAATTGTGTTTTGTTTTGTTTTGTTTTGTTTTTGTTTTGTTTTGTTTTGTTTGTTTGCTTCATAGGCCTTTTTCTTGGTCGGAACTTCAACTTCTAAGTTGAAGTGTTCTGATACAAAAAATTCAATACACACAAAACTCTTTGAAAAGATTAATTCAACTTTTTACAGTATGAAGAAGTAAAAATAATCTTCACTAGAGTTCAAGCATTGAAAATGTCAGTCCAAAGAAAGAATCTTGAAAAAATTCCAACTTAGTGAAAGAAAGATGTTTAACATAGTTGCCATGGTAACTGCTGTGTACCCTGTTGCAAACTAGTTTGCAGTTAGTAAGGTGGTTATTCCCTAGGTTCTTTAGAATGAAAGATATTGTATAAATACAAAGTTTTGTGAACTCAAAAACAATATCAGTACATCTTGAGATGCTTTTAGGAAGATATCTTAAAAACATAGCCAAACCTAAAATCCATGAAAATGATCTTGTTTTCTTGATATGCCTGAAGCCACTCAACTGTTTCGCCTGCCATGGCTGTTTCTGCAGCTTTAGCTTGTGTGCTATGTAGTCTGTACCCTGCTTTACTGCAGTGAGAGGTACCACCTTAGGCGGGGCATGGACTGGGCTTTCCCAGGAATGATGCTAACTGTTCTTATGTTATAGAGCTTGCCACAGAATTTTCCTTGTGGTTCCCATCATGGAGTGTTTCAAATGCACTTTGGTATTTTACGTGTCCAAAACATGTTAAGACCTTTCTTTGATACAATGATACAAATGATACAAATCATTTGATATATTTGCAGCTGTTAAAAATGAAGTCCATTTACATGATACATAATCTGCAATATTCTAGTATGTGTTTATTAAAAAACAAAACATAAATGTATGGGGGTGTGTGGGAATGTGCACATGATGTATCGAAAGCATGAATCATATACACTACTACAGTTTTAAGTTTGGATTCTGGAAAAAAACATAAAATTGTAATAGCTACCTTCATAAATTCTTTGTAATCAAGACTGTCCGCATAACAACAAATTCTGACATCTTCTAATACCTAGTTGTTTGCACTTTGAAAAGTCAGACTTGGAAATATTGCTTATCCTTCTAAGAAGAGTTTACTAAATTCTTATGGTTCAGAAACCTGAAGCATTTTGTACTCATTCTTTTTATTCATTTATTTTATATTTTTAATTATTATTTTTTAAGTATTTATGTTTGAGAGAGAGAGAGACAGACAGAGTACGAGCAGGGGAGGGGCTGAGAGGGAGACGGAATCCAAAGCAGGCTCCAGGCTCTGAGCTGTCAGCACAGAGCCTGACATGGGGCTCGAACTCAAGAACCATGAGATCATGACCTGAGCCGAAGTCAGATGCTTAACCGACTGAGCCACCCAGGCGCCCCTGTACTCATTCTTTTTAATTAGTAGTGGGACACTTTGCTGTAAGCAATGGATTTTTATATTAAATGCTTTAGATATAAATGTTGTAAAGAAGAAAATGATTCCTAACTGAAGACACTTACTGTAAAGAATTCCAAAATCTGTGAGGAATCACGGTTTAATCCATATATAGGGAACCCGTCCTCTTTGGTGAAAGGTGGAAAAATAAATGAGTAAATGAACATTATGATAATTGTATGAGTAAACATTTTGTGTGTGTGTGTGCGTGTGTGCGTGTTAACAGATAACGGAACACCTCTGCAGGGATGAATAAGTATTTAGACTTTTTTGAGTAACAGCTGGTATTTCACTTTTCCAACAGACTGCCTTGCTGTATGTTTCTATCTTCTACAGAATCTCTTGAGTGGTCTAATTATTGGTACACTTGTTTGTGGTTCAAAACATACCCACGGTATGGATTTAGAAACTGAAATTCCAAGAAGGCTAGGGGACTTGCAAATAACTAAGCTGTTTTGAGTTTCAAAGCTGAGATTCACCCAGATTTTCTGATTCAAAACCCCAAGGTGTTCACACCTTTAAACAAGTTAGTGCCAAACTCATATAGATGGAGAGTATATGACAATGAAAATTAACAGACACAAAGTGAGAATATCTGATAAACTTATATTGCATATTGTCATATCAAAGAAAGAACAGCCAAATGTTTCATTTCAACTAACTGCCAAAATTTCTGTCATAGCTAAATTAATTGGCAAAATTTAGAGAAATTCTCTTCAAATTTCCTTACTTAATATTTCCCCCAATTTATTTATCTGTTTATTTATTTATTTGCTTGTTTATTTTTTCTTCTAAGATTTTATTTAAATTCAAGTTAGAAATATATATTGTAGTACTGGTTTCATGGGTAGAATGTAGTGATTAATCATTTACATACAATACCCAGCGCTCATCATGATAAGTGCCCTCCTTAATGTCCATCACCCATTTAGCCCATCACCCCACCCAACACCTGGCCAGCAATACTCAGTTTGTTCTCTATAGTTAAGAGTCTCTTATGGCTCACCTCCCTATTTTTATCTTATTTTAATAAGATAAAATAATTTAAAACAAATAATTTAAAAACAAAAAATACTTTTTACAGTTTTATGTGGAACTCTCTTTTCCCCAAACCTCACGTCTGTTAAAATGTCTCTATTAAAGGAGATTCTAATTATTTAAATGTTGTGGCATTACATGTCAGTACAGTGTTTTTCCCAAAGTGAATATCCATCAAATACTTTAAATGACAACACCAGTTCACAGGCATTTCTTAAACTACAAGTATACCAGTAGTGATTAGATCAGCCAAGGGATTCTGTAGAATAGATGTAGGAGAGAAAGCAGTTTCTTGGAAGTTCAAATACCATTCAGAAGACTAGTGGTAGCCAGTTTGGGTGGTATTATAAAAATAGAGTATATAATGGTGATTCAGGACAAAATTATTTCTATCGTGACAGATAAACACCCTTCCCCTGGCCTAATGGGCTATGAGACAAAGACACTGGTTCTGGGCTGCTCTCTCCAGGTGGATTGTTCACGGTGCATGGATGGCATTGATCACTTTGAATATGCCTGAGGAACAAGGAAGGTTTCAGGAAATGTGAACACTAACCTATTCCTTGATCTCACATTTGTTGTACTATTTGTTAGCTCATTAGTAAACTTAAATGAAAATGACCCTAAATGGAATGTGAGCCTTCATTTGTGTCAGTCTTTTAGCTCAGACCAGATTTAGAGGTCTGGGCCCAACCTTAGAGGATTTAAGGCCCAACCATCATCACTAATGTTTACAAATATAGGAATTATAGAATAACAAATCCAATCTGAATTATTTTTAAAAAAATCTTTATTTATTTTGAGAGAGGGAGGGAGAGAGAGCATGAGCCAGTGGAGGAGAGGTAGAGATGGAGGGGGAGAGACAATCTGAAGCAGGCTCCACACTCAGCATAGAGCCCGACATGGGGCTTGATCTTACAAGCATGAGATCATGATCTGAGTTGATATCAAGAGTCAGACACTTAACCGACTGAGCTACCCAGGTGCCCCAAATCCAATCTGAATTCTAATAAAGGCAACTAACTCCAGTGTATTGGGAACTAAAGACACCACTCAAAAACAAAATGGCATTTCTTTAAAATATTTTAATATGCAATTAAATAAAGGGGGGGAGGTAGCATTTTGACTGAAAAACTGTAAATGTAAATTGGACACTGACAAATTTGACAATATTAAATTACTTCTGCAAGGAAGTCAACCAGAGGAAATCTAATAATATTCTAACCAAAAGAGAGTATTGCAGCAAAACTAAAAGGCAACTGGCAGAATGGGAGAAGATATTTGCAAACGACATAGCAGATAAAGGGTTAGTATCCAAAATCTATAAAGAACTCATCAAACTCAACACCCAAAAAACAAATAATCCAGTGAAGACATGGGCAAAAGACATGAATAGACACTTCTCCAAAGAAGACATCCAGATGGCCAACAGACACATGAAAAAATGCTCAACATCACTCATCATCAGGGAAATACAAATCAAAATCACAATGAGGTACCACCTTACACTTGTCAGAATGGCTAACATTAACAACTCAGGCAACAACAGATGTTGGCAAGGATGTGGAGAAACAGGATCTCTTCTGCATTGCTGGTGGGAATGCAAGCTGGTGCAGCCACTCTGGAAAACAGTATGGAGGTTCCTCAAAAAACTAAAAAAAGAATTACCCTATGACCCAGCAATTGCACTACTAGGTATTTATCCAAGGGATACAGGGTGTGCTGTTTCGAAGGGACACATGCACCCCCATGTTTATAGCAGCACTATCAACAATAGCCAAAGTATGGAAAGAGGCCAAATGTCCATCGATGGATGAATGGATAAAGAATGTATATCTATACAATGGGGTATTACTCTGCAATCGAAAAGAATGAAATCTTGCCATTTGCAACTATGTGGATGGAACTGGAGGGTATTATGCTAAGTGAAATTAGTCAGTCAGAGAAAGACAAACATCATATGACTTCACTCATATGAGGACTTTAAGAGACAAAACAGATGAACATAAGGGAAGCGAAGCAAAAATAATATAAAAACAGGGAGGGAGACAAAACGGAAGAGACTCATAAATACAGAGAACAAACTGAGGGTTACTGGATGGGTTGTGGGAGGGGGAATGGGCTAAATGGGTAAGGGGCACTAAGGAATCTACTCCTGAAATCGTTGCACTATATGCTAACTAATTTGGATGTAAATTATTTTTAAAAACCCCAAAACAAACATTACACAATAAAAAAAAGAGTATTGCATAATTTCCTAAGGTGGTTACTTCAAATGAGAAAATGTTTGTCTAAATACAGAAGTCTGGGGACATTATCATGTATCCATTTCTGTATTTTTTGGATCAAATATTTTCTCTCTCAAATGTTTGAGGAGGTATATACTCCTTTATTTGAAAGCATAACGTTAATTCCTTATGTTGGTTCTACAGAGGAGCATAACCATTTAAATTGCTTAAGAAAATTAAAGTAACTGTCTTGCAGTTCTTGTTTTGTATAATGCCACTTGTTTACACAGCAGTCTTCACCACTCAACTGTGAGATCCTTACAGGCAAGAATCAATCCTGTATTATTTATTTTTCTTCCTCCATCACAGAAACCAACACGTGGTGAGTACCTAACAGAAGTTCCCAGAATTATATTACTCTCATAGAAAGACCCATTCCATTTTGGAAAAATGTTTCCAACTCCCACTTTTCCCATATAATAGCGACATTAAACTCCCACTGGAGAAGGAAATGAAGTTCAGCTGAGTTTCTCAAAAGTTTTGTGAATGTATGTGGGAAGAAAAAAAAAAAGACAAGATTAAAGTGGTATTATAAACACATAGGCCATTTCATTCTTGGATGAATGAAGGCAGATAACCCATTTGGGTATCCCAGGCAGCACCATTTTCTTTGAATATACAAGACGAAACTGCATATTCTTACAATCCTTTGAAAGCATTAGAGACTCTGGGTGTAGTTCTTCAGCAACATCCAGAAACTACATTTAGGTTTGGGGATGCTGCCAGCTCATTTGATAGCTTTATGCTAAGGGAGGAGTCAGTGTTTTGGGCTGGGTGAAGCAAGGACAAGAGATTCTGAAGTTCACTGAGCATATTCTGAAAATATCCCAAAGCAATAATAAAATATTCATTTCATGTATAAAATTCTTAGTTACAATCTAGGATTATCATTTTTATGCTTTATGAAACTAGATAACAGGTGTGGAATAAACAATTTTTCTGACTTTTGACATAATAGTAACTAGTATATAAAGTTTCTAAATCTAAGTATGATAACAATTTTGCAGTTTTGTGTTGCTGATTCTATTTTTTTAAAGCTCTGGTATGTAAAAAATAGAACCTGATATAAAAAACAAATTTTACTTTGTACCCAAGTGATTTGAGAATCTTTTACTATCAAACTCACATTTACCACTTGAAATCAGGACACAGCTATGACAGATATGCATGGTTCTGAGTTACTTGAACTTCTGTGTTAATTATCATACCCCTGTTACAAATATTCCTGGTATCACTAGCTACAAGGTCCCTTAAACTCAATAGACCTGGTGATAGTTACACTAAAATGGCATGATCAAAGGGAAATGTTTCCATTTGTAAACATCTTTTCCCCCAAACATGTCATTAGGACAATTTGCTTTTGTATGATCTATTTCTCCATTTAAAATGATGATTTATTGTACCTTTTACTATGACAAGATCCAAAGAGTCAACCAGAAAGAGGATTCATGGGCAGGATGAAAATGACTGCACTTTTACTACTTAGTGACTAACCTACAATTCTCATCACATTGATGGGAGATGTATAAAAAAATATGTAGCATCAAATGAAATTGAATGCCTCTCTATAGTAGGTTTTACAAAAAAAAAAAAAAAAAAAAAAGAAATATAGCATAACAAGTATGGTGTATCAGGATTTTCAGGATTACTTGACCACTGGCTTATTGCTCAGACTCACTCTAGAAGTAGTTATTCTGTAAACTGCCTGAGACTTAATTAGAAAAATACCCTGAGAAGATATTTATGTAATACTTAAAACTTCCCACTAATAAACTGTGCAATTAGGAGCAGACTATATTTGTACACTTACCTTTAAGTAAGTGTAATTTTTCAGTAACTTTTACTGAAAAATTATAGGTTCAGAGTTTTATTAACCAAAATATAACATGCAAGCTTTTCTTTTTAAAAAAAAATTGTTAAAATAATTATAAACATTCTGCTCAGCAAATCACCTGAGACTGCCAAATTGGAACTGCATTTTTGAATATTATGTCAGAATTTGTTTCTTTACTAGCCTATCTAATTATAATTGCCAACAAATGAGAGTTTTAAAAACCAGAATGATTTTGCAACTAGAGGATTGTTATTTTTTAAATGGAAGTTATCATAATTCAAATATTAGAGGACAAAATCCTGATATTTTAACATAAATTACATATTTGGAAAATTCATGCATTGCCAACAAACATGTCTTAAGTAATAACTCATTAAAAAATGTATTCTGAAGGGCGCCTGGGTGACTGTCGGTGGGGCATCTGACTTCAGCTCAGGTCATGATGACACCATTCATGGGTTCAAGCCCCGCATCAGGCTCTGTGCTGACAGCTCAGAGGCTGGAGCCTTCTTCAGATTCTGTGTCTCCTCTCTCTCTGCCCCACCCCTGCTTGCACTCTTTCTCTCTGTCTCAAAAAATAAATAATAATTTAAAAAATTTTAAAATGTATTCTGACATTTGGTTTTCATTGATTTAGTATTTAAAAAAAAACTCTTCATGTGCAAATATGCTAAAATTTTCTTGACCACCTCAAAAGATCAATGTGATTCTATATGCATCTTCAAGCCAATTTGGGATTAAACAATGTGATTATTATATTTGATTTTCTTCCTCATGGATTTGGATTGCTAGAAAAATGATTCAGCTTTAGCTAATAAGTATTGCCAGGGCAGAACAGAAGACATGGACATTGGTGCTGGAGTAAGAAAAATGTGGATTCAAGTTGAGCTCTGCCCCTTTTGATTTGTGGGGCCTTAGACACATGAGCCTATTTAAGCCACAATTTTCTCACCTGCAAAGTGAGGATAATAACACTGCCTACCTTTTATAGGAAGGTATCGAGGATCAAATGAGACATGTGCCTAGTTTTTAGCAAAGTACACACACTCAATGTATGTTGGCTCATGTTAGTACAGTCTTCCAAGGCAGCCCCAGACAATAGTTTGGTTATACTGGGGTCTAGTTCAGAGTATAAGCATTGTTAAAGCTTGGATCTTTTAAAATAGGGTTTCCAGGATCTCAGTTTCTCAAAAGAAATTATTTTCAGTCCCAACAACAAAGCAATGGCCAAGGACCTTAGAACAAGAGTATTCTCTTATAACATTCAAGGTATCATGGTAAAGGCACAGCGCAATCATATGTGCATTTTTATTGTACTTCATAGAACTCAGAGTGCTACCTCATACATTACTTCATGTGACTGTAGCAGCAAGTCTATGAAGCAGGCCAAGGAAATAGTAAGTACCTCCAATTGCACCTTGATAAAGGCAGGTGGACAGTATTTGGTTACTTAGAAAAGCTCACAGGGTTAGTCACCAATGAAGCTGTAACTAGAGTTCAGTTAGTTCTTCAGTCTGGTACTTCCTCCATGTTCCCTTCCCACATGAAATATAATAATTCTCTTTTTACAGGAAAGAAAAAAAAGGCTACAGTAGACACCAATATTTATCAGAAGTTGAATGCAAGTCTCCCTTCAGAAATTGCCTCTGTGGTAATTTGTGATCAGTTTTAAAGCTGAGTCCATTTACAGCATTAAAAAAAAAAGTTTATTTGGACAGCAAGCAAGAAACAGGGAGAGAGAGAGAGAGAGAGAGAGAGTGAGAGAGAGAGTGAGAGAGAGAGAGAGAGAGAGGGGGAAAGAGAACACGTGAGTGCATGCGGGAGGGGCTGAGAGAGGGAAAGAGGATCCTAAGCAGGCTATGCACTGTCAGTGCAGAGCCCAATGCGGAGCTCGAACCCACTGTTTGTGAGATCATGACCTGAGCCAAAACCAAGAGCCAGACACTTAGTCAACTGAGCCACCCAGGTGCCCCCATTTAAAACATGTTCATTGAAAGCTGCCTTTAAGGACTGGCACTGTGGGAGATATCACAATGAGCTCATAGAGACTCTGCCCTCAATATGTTTAAAAGCCAACTGGAAAAACTGTCTAAAGGTTTAAAAAAAAAAGCCCCAAACTCAAAAAGTATAGGACAGACTATAAAAAATGATGTAAAAAAATTTTTTTAAAGTGGATTCCTAAGAGAGAGCTAATGATAATTAGAAAAAAGGAGTGATCTCAAGAAGGGAAGGACGTAAGAAGAAATAATAAAAATAATTCTATCCCAGTAAAAGAATGGTCTTATTATCTAGAACTTCTGAGTTAACTTGCAAGAGGAGACTGTAGTTGGAATTTAGAACTTCCATCAGCCTTGTAATATTTAAAAATATTTACATTGGTAATCTTTATTGAATTCTGCTCATCATACAAATTCAAATGCAAATAATATAACCAGTAGGTCTTAATATTTGGCGAGGCTTTTCCAAAGTAAATATTTTTGCATATTGTAAACATTCATAACTATATTATAGGGCTTATTCTATACAGATTTTAATTTGTTGCAAAGGAAAACATCAAATTTGTTTTTGAGGAAACTTTCTTGCCTGCTTATAAATACTATCCTTGTCAAAGTGGTTTCTGGAGGGAACTTCTCAAATCATATTTCCAGACTATAGCATTTAAAATTGTAAAACATCACTGTGCCTACACACACCTTTTAGCTGAATCCCAAAACAATTTATATTCAGTAGCACAAAGGAATAGTATTTTCTTTTTATACAAGGTACATAATTGTGAAGTGATTCGTTTCCCACATTGCGTATTTCAAGAAGTACTTATATAATATTACTTTGTTTCTGGCTCCATATCTGTTGAAACAGTATATCTTATATCTTTAATATAAGAACCCCTTTCCACATTTCAAGGATTTTGAGTACCTAATAGAAGCATGTTTTAAATATACAGTATGCTTTTCAAAATGCATATGGCAATATATTTTGACATGTTAAAATGTTAGGTAATAGTTTTTTAAAATATATAAATCTTTTAATTCTACTACACGCTACTCACCATTCTAGCCTGACTAAAAACATTTTCTGATTAAAACAGAGGACATCAAGACACAGGGCTTCCTGTGCTATTTCACCTATGTCATATTCTCCAGCTTGTAAACCAACCCAACTTATCCACCACTTGAGGAGTTATTTTCTAAACATGAAACAACTGAAAATTTCATGGGAATAATCAATTGTTAATAATCAGTATGCTTGTTTTTGTTTGTTTGTGTTATGAAAGAGACCAACACATGGTCTTGGATTTAAAGTGTATTTATGGGTCACAAAGGTGGGACCTAAAAGCAGTCATTCATCCTGGATCACCAAAGTACATATGATGCACCATTATTTAACAAACAGGGTGACAACAGATCCCAATACTTATAAAACGTGTGTGGGAGCTATATGAATTCTTACTGAGTGATGTGGTTCAATGTGAGGAGTGAATGGTCAAGGATCCTTACTCCTTAAGATACATTTATTTTCACATTCTCAAATGAACTTCATAATTACAGGGAGTCCAAATGGTTGTTACTATTTCATGTCCTTAAGTACAGTGTTCTTGAATGAATTAACTGGTTCTACCTAGCAAACATCAGTGCTATTAGGGTCGTGAGGCCTCCATTGTCCCAGTAAATCAGGATAGCAAACAACAAGAAAGTCAACTTTCCTTCTTCTAACACAGGGGTTTCAGAGGGTTTTCACAGGCCTGAAATCTATGAAATATTCTGAAGAGAACATTAATATCTAGGTGAGGAGGGCTTCCCAGTACCGATGAATTGTGGACTGATTTACAAACCACCTTCGGAAAATAAGAATCCGTTATTTTGTAAATCTGAGTAGAGATTATGATGATTTTTTTTGGTAATAGCTTAAGAAGTACAAGTAGCAGTTGACAGTCAACACATTTGTAGGAATAAACAAACCATGTTTTTTAAAATGTATACAAAATTACCTCTGACATGTTGATCAGAGTTGATCAAGTGATTACTAGTGGGAAACATGTTTCTGCTACCTGTGGAGCACATAGATTGAGATTAGAATTTGAAATAGAGTTTGAAAAGGACTCTCCTTATTCATCGAAAAATTAAAAAGGTAAGTGTATGTGACACTGAGCACCTCCTTAAAAGGTGTCTAAAGTTTAGGGCTGACCAGTATCACGCATTGACATTTTTAGAGGCCCTTCTCATTACTAGGGCTGGACAGCAGAGTGGCTGTGTTTCACCAGCACATGGGAATCACAGACATTCTCGAAATGCCTTCTTAGACATTTGGCAGTATGGTGTTGCCTTCAGAAAGTACGGTTTCTTCTTTCTGCTTCTTCATATATTTCTTCTTTTTTGCTCTGAAAAAAGATTATCTCCTTTATGTTTTGAGAGCTGTAGAAATCTAGAGTTTTCTAAATTCTAGACTGGAGTTAAGGAAGATTTACTGAGTGTCTATAAAATATGCAAATAAGTTAAAATTTAATGACTGCCATGTCATTCTGGTTTTTCTTTATTCTGTTTTTAACAGAGTTCCCTTGACAAAACATAGCATTTTAAAAATAATAATTGAGTTTCTCTCTCATTATAAAAGCAGTATAGCTTCATCATAGAAATTTTGAAAAGCATAGGGTATGATAAAAATGAAAATGAAAATCTATTTCCATCACTTGGGGATAACTACTTGTGATTTTTAGGTATTGGTCGCCTTTTCTTAATTTCCATAGATTCCAGACAGTGAAATGTGGATGACCTGAATGAGAATTTCTCATACAGGGAATACTCTAGGAGAGAATGTGCAACAGTATTTGCTGGCACTTGGACCCTGCCTCACTCTGGGATCTGTGGTTTCTACCTCTTACGATCTGCTTAGCTAGATTTAGTAACCCAGATTGTCTGGTCCTATCCGGACTTGGTTTCTGGCTTGTTCAAGGATGAGGGTATGGGCATAGGACATTAAAGCAGACATGTGCGTGGTATGTGCCAGTATACTGGGTGAGGAGAGATGGGTCTGGATATGTGAGATTCACAAAGTAATGAGAAATGAACCACAGGTATTATTAAATGTGGATAAGAAAGGGTAGGAGTCTAGAGATGGGAGGAGCTAATAGAATCATAGGCGTGTGGAAACCCTGAGTGCTGTAAAAGGAACAGTAGGTCATAAATCAGGGAGTGATGAAGTGACGAGTGAATGTTAAAAAAGACTTCACTAACTCCTCGTTATGACCTCAAAATTTAACATTTAAAATTCTAGGGTGAATTACCTTGTCGGGCAGGGGGGTTGTGCTTCTGGTGACTGACAGAGATACGCCATTTCTACTCACTTCTACTAACTTATCTGGATGGAATTTTCCCTGTACATCGAGATTCAACTTTGTGTGTCTTCTCAGAAACCCTTAACCTCTCCCTTCTTTTTCTCTCTCTTGGTCTGCACCCACCCCTCCACATTCAGATTTGGATACTGGAATTCAGAAGTGTAGGGGTGGTACCTCCCACTGGTGTGAACCTCAGTCAGCAGAAAGCAGGAGTCAGGAGGGACCCGGGTGTGAACCTTCCCCACAAGCTATCTGGAGAAGCAGTCCCACGTGCCCAGCAAACCCACTTGCTGGCTGAGCTGTTGTGCCCCTTCCAGATTCACTTTGACATAGGAGCCAGCACAGGATCTCATCTCTGCAGCTTCCCTTGCCTGCCAACCCTTTTTCCTTTATTCGGACTGTCTGGGGCTTGCACTCTCAAATAAAATCAGAACTGTAATCTTTGCCTCAGGCTCTGGTTCTTGTTTAGAGCAGTGCTTCTCAGAATTTAATGTGGATACAAATCACTCAGGGATTTTGTAAAATGAAATACAGGTTCTGTGTCAGGAGATCCGGGATGGAGCCTGAGAGTCTGCATTTCTAACAACTTCCCAAGTGATATCCATACTGCTGATCCTTTACCTAGCAAGGTTCCTGAAGATATAAAATAAGACAAAACTCATCACCATGACAGTGTAAGCTCCTTGAGGGTCAAGACTTGTCTTGCT
Source organism: Panthera leo (assembly GCF_018350215.1). Classification (NCBI taxonomy): domain Eukaryota; kingdom Metazoa; phylum Chordata; class Mammalia; order Carnivora; family Felidae; genus Panthera; species Panthera leo. The sequence continues at coordinate 166,567,535 of NC_056686.1, forward strand.
ATAGAGAAAGTTTTCACTGTTCTCTCCTCCGATTCTATAATAATGCCTGGAATGTAGGAAAGTACACAATAGCTATTTGTTGACTGAGTAATAAATGAATAAATTCCCCCTACAGGACTTCAGTCATGGTCAAAATGTCTAATTTTAACATCCAAAATTCTAGTGTGAACTGCATTGTCTGGCGGTGGGATTTCTACATTTCTGGTGACTGACAAATAAATGTGTGTGATGGACAGAAAGCTTATGTCTCCCTTCTCCAGAATGCATATGCTGATATTCTAACCCTCAAAGTAATGATATTAGGATGTGGGGCCTTCGGGACCTGATTAGGTCATGGAAGTGGAACCCTCATGAATAGAATTAGTGCCCTTATAAAAGGACCCCAGAGAGATCCCTTGCTCCTTCCACTGTGTGAGGTCATACAAAAAGACAGCCATCTAGGAAGCAAGGCCCTCACCAGAAACCAAATATTTTGATGCCTTGGTCTTGGATTTCCCAGCTTCTAAAACTGTGAGAAATAAATTTCTGTTATAAGCCACTCAGTGTATGCTATTCTCTTGTAGCAGCATGAACAGACTAAGAAAATGTTGAATACCAAAATGTAGCCATATACTTATATTACCCCAGCATCAAGGGGTAAAGCCAAAAGCCAGTTAAATGTGAGAATTGATTTGTGATTTGGAAGCACAGATGGACAGTACTGAGGTACCAAGTTCAGGAAGATTTCCAGAGGTCAACCTTCCTTTTAAAAGCCTGATTGTCTTCCGTCACGAACTACAGAACAATGAGAAGTGTGCTTAAGATCCATTATATTGGTAGCATCTTCTGTTTACTCACCCAGCACTTCACTTTTCATAGAATACCTTTTACTATGGAGGGTAAATGGCAGTTTTCCTCTGAATTTTAAAATAGTATATCATGTATAATTCATAAAAACTGCCAGTAGCATCAACATCCTCTTCTGGTATTTGTCCTACTTAAGAAATGTCACACATTAGACTTCTGTGATAGGTGTTATGCCTATTATTGGATGTTAACTGACCTTGCCCCACTGTCCCTTCCATTGCTACCAACAACCATTTGGACATTAAAGATTTTTTTTTTTTGCTGACAACATCACTAGCCATTCTTTTCTTGGTACGCTTTTACTGTTGTCATAGAGATATGGAAACAGCTGAATAGAGTTTTCACATGTGGAGTTCCTGAAGGAGGGGGGATATGAACCATGCTACTATCTGTTACAGAATTTGTTTCTAAATGATTACATCAAGGTCAGGCTCTTGCCCTTGGATTTGAAGGAATGTTCAAGGACAACAAGAATCGTTTCTACCAGGAAGTCTCATTTGGAGGATGACTGCAGTACTTCTCAAAGTATGGTCCCTCTACCAGTTGCATTGGCATCACTCACCAACTTATTACAAATGCAACTTGTTGTGCCCTGTGATGGTTCACCAGCCCAGTTAGCTGGCAAAAGGTGATTTCTGGGTGTATCTGTTGAGGGTGTTTCTGGAAGAGATTAGCATTTGAGTCAGTAGACTGAGTAAAGAAGATCTGCCCTCACCAATGTGGGGGGTATAATCTAATCTGTTGAGGACGTACATAGATGAAAAAAATGGAAGAAAGGTGAATTCTCTCTCCTTGAGCTGAGACATCTATCTTTGGCCCTTGGACATTGGAATTCTAGTTCTCAGGTCTCCGGATTTGGACCGAACTGTATCATTGGCTTCCCTACTTCTCCAGCTGTAGACAGCAGGTCATGGTACTTCTCAGCCTCCATAACCATGTGAGATACTTCCTATTATAAAACTCCTCGTGTCTCTCTCTCTTTATATACACGATTGGTTCTGCTTCTCTGGAGGTCCCATCCCAGGCCCATTAAATCAGAAACTCTGTAGGCTGTGTTTTAACAAGTCCTCTAGGTGATTACAAGGTATGCTAAAGTGTGAGAACCACATCTTTATTAGACATCATCCTGTCTATAAAAGGTAGTATTGATGAGAATATTAAAGTACTCAAGAACCTGGAGATAACCTGAATAAAAGATGCTCTACATAGGGGTATTTGGAAATCTAAGGTATAGAACAGTTTTTAGAACTGAGTTTGGACTGTATATAGTACCACAGGAGAGGTACTTATTAAAAATACATAAGCCTTGGTCCCACCCAAAACTAGTGAATCAGCGTTTGACTCAGGGCCAATTGCCTCTTTAAGGGCACACCAGACAGTTCTGAGGTACCAAGTACGACAACCATAGAATAAAGTATAGCTTATGTTAACATCAGTTATCTCTGGGTGATGGGATTGAGAATGATCTTCAAAATCTACACACTTTAGGCATTTTTTTGAGTTGGTTGCGATGTCATACATTACTTTTATCATCAGAAAATAACAAGGCAATTATTTTAAAAGAATAAAAGCAGACAGAAGAGCATAAAATCACATTGGAGACCAGAGAACTTGAGGGAATGATATATTTTCTTTACATTATTTATATCAGAATGGTGAAAAGCTTAGATTCCTGCATAGGACTCCTGGGTTCAAATCCTAGAGGCTCTTATGAACCATGTAATTTTCCTCCCCAAAGCTTCAGTTTCCCCATCTCATAAGCAGAGATAGTAATAATAGAGTCTATTTCACAGGGGTTTTTGTGAGAATCATATGAGTACTTGGTATAGTGCTTAGCACATAATGAGAATTCAAAATGTCAGCTATTAGTAGCATGAGGACATCTATGTTTTATGGTTATTTCTGGCACTATGTTTTATGGCTATTCTTAGCTCTGTTTTCTATGAGCCACATACTGATCAATCAATCCATTTATCTTGTAATGCTTTAAAAAACTGGCTATGAGCAGCACTTTCAACAATAGCCAAATTATGGAAATAGCCTAAATGTCCACCAACTGATGAATGGATAAAGAAATTGTGGTTTATATACACAATGGAATACTACGTGACAATGAGAAAGAATGAAATATGGCCTTTTGTAGCAACATGGATGGAACTGGAGAGTGTTACGCTAAGTGAAATAAGCCATACAGAGAAAGACAGATACCATATGGTTTCACTCTTATGTGGATCCTGAGAAACTTAACAGAAACCAATGGGGGAGGGGAAGGAAAAAAAAAAAAAAGAGGTTAGAGTGGGAGAGAGCCAAAGCATAAGAGACTCTTAAAAACTGAGAACAAACTGAGGGTTGATGGGGGGTGGGCAGGAGGGGAGGGTCGGTGATGGGTATTGAGGAGGGCACCTTTTGGGATGAGCACTGGGTGTTGTATGGAAACCAATTTGACAATAAATCTCATATTAAAAAAAAAAAAACTGGCTATGACTCTAAGTGGAAAACGTCCCACTTCATGGATAATAACTCTTCGGCCTCATCCTCCCGGCTTCCACCTTCTCATCTGACTCTGGTCTCTTGCCATGACTCTCACTCTCCTTCCTCTTGACAAAAAGCCAGATCTTAGATTTTTTTCCATTCAGTGCTCAAAGCCTTCATGTTTCCACTTTTCCCCTTTAAGTTTGGTGTCTGTTACCTTTGCCGTATTTATTTGACTCCAAAAGGTGGCAACTGCCGATTATCACTACATTTAACAAATATTTGCTAAATTATCTTAGAATTAAAGTTCAGCATCACCAGCTATTTTTTTTTTTTTTTCATCTTGGACATAATTAGTGATTTGGGTTTCTGAAACTCTGTTAAACAGAACACTTCTGAGCCTCAGATTAAGCACCAATTAAAAAAAAAAAATCATTTCCGGGGGCGCCTGGGTGACTCAGTCAGTTGAGCGTCTGACTTCGGCTCAGGTCATGATCTCACAGTTCCTGAGTTCAAGCCCCATGTCGGGCTCTGTGCTGTCAGTTGGAGCCTGGAGCCTGCTTTGGATTCTGTGTCTCCTTCTCTCTCTGCCCCTCTCCTGCTTGTGCTCTGTCTCTGTCTCAAAAATAAATAAACATTTAAAAAAAATCATTTCCAGGTTTGTGCATCAAGGGCAGGGACCGATTCTGTGCCTGACTAGGACTTGCCCGTAGCTGCTGCTTGTCAGGTCCAGAGCCTAGCTATGCTGCTCTTTTTCAAAGAGAGATTCATATGCGTCAAAAGCTTAGCACTTAACTGGGATTTTTTTCTCCTAGATTTAATCAGACAATTGTAAAACATTGACAATAGGAGTTTAGGAGAGAAACTGGTCAACTTTGTACTTTCTGAAGCACTTTTATATTGGAAACAAATACTTTAAAGCAGTGTTTTTCAGATTTTACCATGCACAAGAATCACCTGGGGGTTTGCTATAGATTGAATGTTGTGTCCCCCCAACAAATCCATATTTTGAAATCCTAGCCCCTATGGTGATGGTATTGGGAGGTGGGGCTTTGGGGAGGGGATTAGGTCATGAGGATGGAGCCCTCACTAACGGGATTAGTGCCCTGATAAAAAGACCCCGGAGAGCTCCCTCATCCCTTCTGTCTTGTGAGACTAGTCTGTGAGGAAGTGGGTCCTCCCCAGACACCAAATCTCCCCGCCTCTAAAATTGGGAGACATAAATTTCTTTTGTTTATAAGCCACCCGGTTTGTGGTATTTCCTTTATAGCAGCCCAAATGGAGTTAAGACAAGGGCTTATTCAAACACAGCTTGCTGGTTCCACCTCAGTTTCTGGTTTAGCAGGCCTAGCATGCGGCCTCAGAATTGCCATTTCTAAGGTTCCCATCACAGGTTCCCAGGTGATGCTGACTGCTAGCTCAGAAAATTCACTCTGAGAACTTCTTTAAAAGAATCTATTCATAGGAATCTTGAGAACTCAGTCCCCCTAGAAGGGGAGGAGAGTTAGTACTAGCTATGCTAGGAACCCTCCAGTCACACTTTTCTCTCTCTTTTCTTCCTCCTACACGCTGAGTACTCAGATAGTACTCAGATTTGCCAATTCCAGCCTGAGGAAGTGACCACTCTCATGCTTACTAAATTTCAGAGAAACTTATCACGAAGAATCAAAGAAATGTTTAACTCTTGCCTTAAAAGACTCATCACCAGTTTACTGATGATGATAGATTTTTGTTTTTGTTTTTGTGTTTTTGTTTTTTTGAGAGGGGGAGAGGGGCAGATGGGAGAAAGAGAGAGAGAGAGAGAGAGAGAGAGAGAGAGAGAGAGAGAGAATGAGCAGGGGAGGGGCACAGAGAGAGGGAATCAAATGCAGGCTCCAGGTTCTGAGCTGTCAGCATAGAGCCAATGCAGGGCTCAAACCCACAAACCATGAGATCATGACCTGAGCTGAAGTCGGATGCTCAACTGACTGAGCCACCCAGGTGCCCCAGTTCAATTTATTTGCTATTATTTTCTAGTATCTTCTGGCTGATTTGTCTTCTTACTTTTAATTTTGCTATCTTCTTCTGACCATGGCACTCTTCCCCTAAAACCGGGAGATACAGGGAATAAAAACTGATAGTATCTCCTTTCACTGCCTGAGCTTCTCTGGGCATGGGAATTGCAAGGGGGGGGGGGGGCGCGGACAGGCACAGCCAGGTTATTCCTGAATAAGAGACCAAGGAGAAGCAGGAAAGCACCGGACTTGGCTTTCTTGCCCATAAAAAGTCTACACTCCCAGGGCCAGCAATGACAAAGCACCCCTACATATCTTGCCTTCAGCAGCCCCCAGATGCTAATTGTAACCTGCTCATTCTTCCCTTCCACTTAGAGTAGACACAATTACCATGCTTAGGAAAGTAGCCCAGCCAGAAGGGTGGAGGGTTTTGTTTTACACTAAATTTTTGCTTCAAAGCTCAGAGAATGTATCACACAACTGCTGTGAAAGAGTGCCTGGGGTGTTTACTAACACAATATTATAAAAGTAAAACATAATTAAAAAAAAAAAAAGAACTGGATGACTGGGCCCCAGAACAAAACTGAACCACAAATTATCACCTCATACCTATAATTACAACAGTAATTTGAGTGTGGAAGAGATGCCAAATGATTCAGGCCAACCAGGTTAGATCCCCCTGCTGTGTGGGTGAACTTTTCAGGTGCATCTCAGCATTGCATTGCTGTGAATATCAAAAGCACAGCAAGGGTCCCCACAAAGCTGGCAACAGCCAATAAACTCAGGGACTCACAGGCTTCCAGGAGCAAAACATACTCAGCATTTGGTTTACCGAAATGATTTCTTCTATTAGGTGAATGGTTTTCACTCTTTTCCTACCTTCTTTAGTGACCCCTTTTCTACTGTGATGTTCAACATGTATCCCCAAAAGTTCTGGCAGAAGTTGGGTAACCAAGTTTTGCCTGATTTCTGTCCTGTCCTCCTGACTCTGCTAAGAACCCCTGTGAGGATCTGGAAGCATCTCCTGCAAACCTCTACAGCCCCACAGAATACAGGTGAAATAGCAACGACGATACCACATTGATTTGTAGCAAGAACAATTGCTATTAAGACACTAGGATTCAATTCTAAATTTTTCTCTAGTCGTTCAGTTGAAAGATAGATTTATTTATAGGGAAGGAGGTATACTCTCACTATAAACCAGCCTGTAAATAGATTTCTGCCAATTGTAAATATTAGACCTGGTTCTTTGAAGGTTATTCTCTCCAAACTAGGTAGTGTGTATGAAATATACACATAAAAAATGAATCAAAGTTCCATTAACCTTAAAAACTATTATTAAGTATTCAGTCAGTACGATGTGACATATTGTGGCATAATAAAAAGACACTGGAGCCAGAAAGATATGGGATAAAATTCCAGTTCTGTTATTTACTAGCTATGTGGCCTTGGCAAGTGTCTCAACTTCTCTGATTGTCAGTTTCTGATTTTTTAAAAAGAAATTTAAAAAATTCTAATAATAGTATATTTCAGGGTAACTGTTAGGTTTAGATACTGACTACTCAACTTCCTGTTCTGTGTCTCATGAATGATTAGCAAAAATTAGAACTGTTTTCCCTTTGGAGGCACCTGGGTGGTACAGTCAGTTAAGGGTCCGACTTCAGCTCAGGCCATGATCTCACAGTTTGTGGGTTGAGCCCCGTGTTAGGCTCTGTGCTGACAGCTCAGAGCCTGGAATCTGCTTCAGATTCTGTGTCTCCCTCTCTCTCTTCCCCTCCCCTGCTGGCGGTCTATCTCTCTCTCCCTCAAAAATAAATAAAACATTAATAAAAAAAAATAAAAAAAAAGAACTGTTTTCTCTTTGAAATTCTCTAGACACAGAGATAAACATTTCTTGTTCACCTAACCAAGTTAGATTTTCCCTGGTTGCAAAATCCCAACTGCGAATCCTCCCACCCGTAACCTGTCTAGTCCTTCTTATAAAAGACAAGAGAAACCACTCTGTAGAGACACACTCTGATCTTCAGATCGGGGGTGCTCTCCCTATGGCAAGAGCCTTAATAAAATTGATTTCCTTGTTTTCTGGTTTTTGTCTTTGATGATATCATATATACAAAAGTGCCTGACATATTATTTGGAAGTTTACATTAAGGACCTTTTATAAATAGTGCCCTGAGTATAAACCATAAATTGTATAAAGATGAGCAGAATGCAACTTCTGCACTGGCATCTGTGAATCTAGTAACAATTCTATAGATTTATGATGCTAAAATCTTATTTTTGCAAAGTTACCCTAACTCCCATCATGATAAGCTAATTTTGGCAGATTAGTAAACAATATGAATTAGCTCAAACTACTTTAATGGGAACTTTACAGTCATCTAGTCATAAAAACTATAAATAGAGTTGAACTTTCATATGCATACCAATTCTGTAAGACTTAGTTGAGATGGCTCCATTTTCATGAAGTCTTCTCTAATTTCTAATTGCTACAGTCAGAAATAACCCTCTGGTCTCTGTGGTCCAGCTTGCATTCTTCCTTACTTTTTCTAATACAACTTTCACATTGTGCTTTACATTAGTCATAGTTGTGTACATGTCTGGTTTTCTCCCTAGATTTTATGTTGCTTGGGACTACATACTGTGTCTTATTTTCTCTGGCATAATGACTTAGGCAGAGGAAATATTCAATTAGTGTTTGCTGAATTGAGTCTATAATACTTTTTGATGCCTGGATCATACTAATCAGGCAGTGTGCATACGAATACTTCTTCATAAAATGTCAGAGTCACACTGAGAAGACTAAGTAATCAGGAAAGGATAATAGAGAAGGGGTTAAAAAAAAAGGAAAGGGGAGCGTGAAAAGAAAACTAACAATGCATTGAGAAGTCTAAGAAGGTAAAATTGCACAAGAAACAAATGCATCATGAGTAACTTAAATAGAGAGCACATTATTCCAACTCTTCATCTTTACTACACAAAGGTTGGGATAAGGCAGACTATAGTCAAGGTCTTTAGAAATTTTACCTATACTGACAGGTCATAATCAGGAAGTGATAATAATGGTAAGGCTGTGATACACAACGTTCCTTTCAACAACAGGTTATCAGTGGAATGCTAATATATCTTAGCAACCTACTCTGACAGGGGGATGGGGGAAGGGAGCCCCTCATTTATACCCCATCAATTTCTATGGTGTAAATATTTCCAACGTGGCTGATTTTAAGGTATCAACAAATTACTTAATGTAAGTTTGGGAAGAGATGCACAAAACTGGCTGACTCAAGTCAGCAAAGCTGGTTCCATCACACTATGGCCACTTCCCTTTCTCCTCACCTTCCTTCCTTTACTTCCTTCCAAGGAAGAGGAATGGAGTGCAGCAGGTCTAGGGAAAGGGCAACAATGGAATAGAACTTCACATAGAGCTTTTCTTCTCAGTTTCCCCTTTGGATTGTGCTTTGGTGATAATGGATCACCTCCAATTCATCCTCTCCATCTCACTTTTCAGTGCAACCTGAAAATCCAAGAATCACTTTGGAAATAAAATGAAACCTACCATTTTCTTTTAGGCTACTGATGAAAATGTTAGGAAGATTTGATTCATGATAAATGTTACTCTCAATCTGACAAAATGATGAGAGTTTAGCTTCCTTGAATCTTAAAGAAACTGTAAAATTATACATGAGAAAGACTGAAACCACTGCCTTAGTATTTTTAGCTTCTTCACTGTTATATTAAGCAGTAACTTTGTAGCTACAAGTTACAATTGTTGAGCCGGTATTTGCTTGTCAAAAATCTATGTGCTTGTTTTCTCTTAATACAAAATATGCTGAGATACAATGAAAAAATATTAGCATGGTTCTGAGCATTTAGGCAAATTCGTAAGGTCTCAAAGACCCATGGATAGGAATGAATCAGATCTCAAGGTGTGCAGCTATTAATAAAAATGTAACACAACAACCCATCTCCAGAACTTGTTCAGCATCATCACTACCAGATGCACCATCACCCTTACATCTTTTAGCCTCACTTGGGCCAGTGTAAACACTAAGCTCATGGAGTTTCCTGGATTTATCTTTGAAGATAGGCAGATGAAATCTAGCTTTTTGCAGCAGATACTTTGTGGCTTCTAATGACACTGGAGAATCCTTAAGAAAATCTTCCTGGAATAACTGAAAAGCGGACCAAAATTAAAAATAAACCTGATTTTCTAAATTTGGGAAAGAATGTCTTGGGAGAGCATCCTCCCAGGAATGGTTCTAAAAGTTATTTTGATTCCAACTCTACATTTTAGAACCTTACAGAAGTTATTTATGTTCTTGTTCTGCGTTTTCAGAGCCTTGTGTCATTTTATACATATATAGGAATAAGGATTTTAAATCACAACTAGCTGGGTAATCTATTTTCCCACTTGTACAACTGACACACTGGAGTGTGGTCTGGCACAATTTTCTATAACTGGCATTGTCAATTAACAGGAGACAGAAAAAAGACTGGCCTGCACTCTGGAAGAACAGCAGCGGTAGCAAGGACTCAGAGGTTAGCATAGTGCCTGGCGAAGACAGGGACGTGCTTACATAGCTGGAGCCTGCAAGGGCCAGTTCTGCACTATCATCATTATTTTCGGGGCTTCTCTGGGAGCCTGCAGTGGGCATATACATGGGAAAGTCCTAAAAATTTAGATTTGTTTTCAATTAATAAGTACGAACAACAGAATAAATTTGATGTTGATACTTAAAATGTTAACACTCAACATGCAAAATGTTGTGATGTACAGGGCTTAACTAGGTCTCCAAATACAATGGCGCTGAGTTTCACCACGGAAACTGGAACAGAAAATTAAGACTCATTAGATAGCCTTTTCTAGAGGGCCCTGAAAACTTAAAGAACCAATCCAAGAACTCAAGAATATATGAAGGTTTGAAAGAAAAGTTTAGTGGGCAGTTACCTGTTTTTGGGGGGGTGGGGTGGGAAAGAGGTGCCCAGAAGCTGAGCCTTAGGTTTCCCTGAGGAATTTGCACCTTTCTAGTCTCGGTGGGAGGTAAAGTCCACACCTCACTAAAAAAACCTGTTATGGACTGAATGTTTACGTCCCTCCAAAATTCATATGGTGAAACCCTATCCTTCAAAGTGATGGTGTTAGCAGGTAAGGCCTTTGGGAAGTAATCAGGGTTAGATGAGGCCATGAGAGTAGAGTTCTCATGAACGGGATTAGAACCCTTTTAAGGGTCACAGGAGAGCTTGCTTCCTCTCACCACTCTTGAGGATACAATGCGAAGACAGCAGTCTGCAACCCAGGAGAGGGTTCTCACCAGAACCTTACCACTCTTGCACCTTGATCTCAGACTTCCAGCCTCCACAAGTGGGAGAAAGAAGTTTCTGTTGTTTATAAGCTACCCAGTCTATGGATTCCTGTTATACAGCCCCAAAGGACTAAGCCAGAACATATAACTTAGGCTCAGCCAGTTAGAAATAGCTCATCCCCTTCCTGTGCCTTCCACATCCAAATCTTGAGCTGGTGATGTCAAGAAGCAGAATTGGGGAGAAGCCATTTTGGAGAGGGCAGCAGGACCGGCACTTTACATCCAATCTCCAGGAGCAGGTGGGGCCAGCAAGATGTCTCCTGGAAGGATGCAGCTGTGGTGCCCAGGGCTTACTGGCACCAGCAGCCCTTCTCTTACTAGATGGATCCCATGGCATGAATCTAGGCTCTGTGTCTAGCTTCTTCCTAAACCTGGTTCTACAGGCTTCCTTGTGATTCTCTGGGCCTCCCCAATGCTTTTTCAACACATTTCTTTTCTGCTATAAACATCCAGTTAGTTTTGTGGCTAGCAACTAAAACTCCCTGATTATTACAAAATGAATTACGGCCAGAAAGTTTATTTCTCAAAAACGCTCACTTGTTAACCACCCCCAAATTAGACAACTTCTGTTTCCTTCTAAATGGGCTTTCATATGCAACCATATTTTTTAAATTGAATGACAGTTATTTTTATGCTTTCCTGAAGATGAAACCTCCTTAGGTTTACTAGAACCAGCCCAAGAATCTTCTATTTCATCATCTTTTCCTTGCCCTCCCCACCTCTCATTTGTCAGAGTAAATGAAGAGTAAAATTTATCTGATAATTCCTATAAACCTTCCTTTACTCCTCTCTTCTAGGTATTTGGCATTCTTTTGCTGCCTCAACCTAATCTGAGGCCCCCATGCATCCAACCCCTCAATCCCATTGCCCGTGTTTAATCACAGGCATCTTGTAGTGATTCCTCTCAGGAGCTATCCAGAGGCTCCCTAGATATCCCCAATTCTGTGGTCCATCTCTCCTTCAGATAATGTTTACTGCGAAGTTTCAAATTGTGGAAGTGATTCTTCCACTGCTATATGAAGTAGATAACTCCTAAGTGCCCAAGCATTCTAATGATTGTTTGGTGCCCCAAACACTAGGTGCTCTGTCTTTCCAATTCACTCCCAAATAACTTGTCAATTTTTGTCTGAAGACTAGTACAGACCCCCTGACCCCTCTAACAGAATATGAGCGGGACTCCTAGAGTGAACGAAAGCTGGCGATTAGCAGCGGTACGGGGAAAAAACAAACAAAGCAAAGTACAGCAAAAATTATTCCCACACATTTTGAAATTGCTGTGGGATGGTACTCTGGATTCAAGCTTTGGAAACATTTTGTCACAGAATAACCCATCTTGGTGTGGAGGTGGAATGGTTCATCAGGCAGGAACCCTGGTGAAGTTGGCAATTTTCACCAAAGAATATCGACCTGATCTCCTAATCATAACTTTTTCAGATGGATTTGTTTGCAACCAACAATCCTGAATGCCTATCTATCTAGGCCCTAGCCAGAGGGTGTATGTAATCTTAGACCCCTGTCAAGCAGTTTAGTTAAAAATCTGGTTGAGATAGGTGATATTTGGGGATGACTGTTTAAATGATTTCTTCTACATGTTCTGAGTGATATTTTAGAATAGGCAAAAGATTACCTTACTGGATCATAATTTTCTGTCTTTTTACAGATTTACTTTTGCTGTGTTTTGTCAGAAAGTCTTCAGCCTCAGGGTGCCTGGGTGCTCAGTTGGTTAAGTGTCCGACTTCGGCTCAGGTCATGATCTCATGGTTTGTGAGTTCAAGCCTCATGTTGGGTTCTGTGCTGACAGCTCAGAGACTGGAGCCTGCTTCAGATTCTGTGTCTGCCCTCTCTCTGCCCCACCCCCCCTCATGCATGCGCGCGCGCTCGCTCTCTCTCTCTCAAAAATAAATACACATTAACAAAATTTTAAAGAAAGACTTCAGACTCCATGGAGGAGAAGTAACAAATAATAAAAATAAAATCCATTACCACAATTCTTCAGGAGTGATGGTATGGACATTTTTGAGTTTCAGACACTGATTGTCTCCTACATGAAACTTTATGTGAGAGATGCCTTTTAGTCATGTCTCTCGTGTATATAAGGAAACCTCTGCTTTTCCTGCAGGTGTCTCTCTTCTTTAACAGTAAACTGGTAACTGATATATATTCCATTTTACTTTGCCTACTGGGGAGTTCAGATACAAGAATGAGCCTCAGAGAAAGACTAGGAAGGAACTTATTGCTTGATCATTCACATTTTTTCCTCTGACCTTACCTTTAAGATATATAAGGGTATGTGTATATGTGTATAAAAATATTCTTGAATGTGTGTATTTGTTTATTTTTAAAATGTGTATATACTTTTGTAAAGTTTACTTATTTATTTTGAGGAGGGGAGAGGCAGAGGGAGAGGGACAGAGACAATCCCAAGAAGAGATCCCATGACCCAGGGATTATGACCTGAGCCAAAATCAAGAGTCAGATGCTCAACCGACTGAGCTACCTAGGCATCCCTAAAATGTGTATACTTATAATATATTATAGTAATTTTTATTTATAATTCAACCATTATTTTCTTATTTATTCACATCAGAAGCTGCACTAAATCCTTTGTGGGAAAGAGTATATGAGTAAGTATATAAACATATGAGTAAATGTGGCCAAATAGTATGTTAGGGCAAACTTGAGCTCTGATTACTACCAACTGTAATGGTAAGCATATTCTATTGTGTGTGGGAGACACTTCATGGGTGAGAAGGTAAGAAAGCACAAGGTAAAACTTCTGACCCCAAGTCTTGAAATCTAACTGAGATGTTTGTGAATATGTAGGCAAGCCAAGTAGCACTGTCTGTCCTACTTCAGAAAGGAACAAAATCAAACAGACAAAAGGTCCATCTCCACAACTGTGTCCCCCTCTGCCATCCCTAGTGAAGTCCAGGCAGACTCACGACTCCCTCGAAATCCAGGATGCTTCTGTCCAAAACAACATTTCAAGAGTTGTTAATCTAGATTATCATTTTGACATGTACCACAAAGGGAGAATTTTTTTATTTTTCAGGGACTTTTGATTGTATATTTTAAAACACTTCAAAATTCTCAATTTTTTAAAATCATGACTCAATGAGAAATACATTTTACTTCAGTTTTGAATGTATATGTACCCACAACTAAAACATGAGTTTTACAAAACACTATTGATCCTTCCTATTTGTGACATACTCTATTTCTAACTTATTTTGTTCCATTTCATTTCCTAAAGCATCCTTATTATGACCCAGTGAATTAAGGTTAGCATAAAAAACACTGTTTTAAGAAAATAGGAAGTTCAAATTTCCAAGGGGCAAATGTTTTAATTTTCTGAAGGAAAACTATTCTTTTAAAGATCAAAGAATATTAGGCCAACTTCAGATGGATGCTATAGCATACTGCTTCTTATCTCATTAAGTATTTGCTCAGAAATCCAAAATATGTAGAGTTGAGTCATGCAACTCTTCCCGAGAGGAGAAAATACATCCCCAAGTTGTATTCCCAGTAGGAACACATCAACCCACACATGCAAATCACATTTCAAATGCCTTTAGTATTAGTGTCTTCAGATTCTAAATGTGGGCTTGACTTATAATTCCCTCTCTCTCTAGCCTTGCTTTTAATTAAAGAATATTTTTATATATGCATTTAATTCAGTAATTCTGAGAACTGCATCATTATTGACTAATCAGTGATGACCTTAATCTTAGATTTCTACATAGAAAAAAAATTGTTCAGGAAACAAAGGCAAAAAAAAAAAAAAAACCTTCTTTCATTAACTGATACTGTAGTTAATAACCCAAGTTAAATAAAGAATCTGGAAAGTACGTTGCTACTATTATTAATAACTGCTCAAACAATCAAATTGTGAATGGAAATATTTCCAATTTGCCAACATAACCCTTAGACTTATTCATGCCAGAAACGTCTTAGCTGGGTCTTAACGTTCCCTGGGAAAATAAGTAAGTTATAGTTTTTTTTTTTTTCACCATGTCAACTCTAAGATAATTCTAACTTAATTCTTACTGTGTATTTGCAGTTCCAGATCACATTGGACAGAAACCACTACTTTTAACAGATGGTTCTATTCTAGCCACAATCATATCACATTAACTTCCCAGTCTACCTATTAATATCCAACCAAATTAGAGCTTGGTGAGCTTCTGGCAGGTTTATGACAGTCCCTAAAACCTGCAATTTTAAGTAATTATAGAAATTCTGGGCAGGAAGCCCTCTAAAAAGATGATCAGCTTCATTCTGTTCTTTTGAAATTTTGAGACCATCCCAACCAAAGTGAGAGTTCTTTCTTCTATTTTAACTTGGAGAGAAGAAAGGATATTAGCATGAAGGATCACTCACTATGTGACTGGAACCATACTAGGTCTATCACATGTGTGATCTCATTTAAGCCTTATATCTTGATGTAGTAGGAATTACTATCTCCATTTTACAGAGGGGAAAGCAAGGCTCAGAAAAACTAAGTAAGTTGATCAAGGACAGAGGGTGCATGTTAGAGTCGGGGTCTGACCGAGAATCTGCAGAAACTAATGCTTGTCTGTCTGCTCTCCGAGTAGGGGGCTGCAGCTGGCCCCACAGACTCACAAGAGCTGGTGGTGCATGCCTCTTCCCAACTCCACGTTCACTGAGGTCACACCAGTATCTTGAAATCAGCCACAGTGGGAGTATTTAGACCATACAAACTGGCAAACGCTACAAACCAGGGCTTTCTTCTTTAGATAGTCATTTACCAGCAAACCACTACCGATAACATTCATATTGAGTATCTCACAAATGCCATGATTGGATGTTTCTACTGGTCAGTTTTTTTTTCATTTTCAAAAACAAATAATAATGAGAATATAAGTACGGTATCTCTCTATATGTGCTTTCCACATTTACTTTCCATGTACCTTTGCCTACAATTAAGAAAAACTCCAGTTATCTAAAAGTAGTTACAACAATATAATAAATCTCCGTATCTTCATGATCCAGACTTAATAATTATCAAAACAGAGCCAACTTTATTTCATTTATGCTCCCCAAACACTTTTTTCTCCCCAGCTGGATTATTAATTTTTTTTAAAAAAAAAATTTAACTTTTATTTTTGAGAGACAGAGAGACAGAGTATGAGCAGGGGAGGGCCAGAGAGAGAGGGAGAGACAGAATCCGATGCGGGCTCCAGGCTCTGAGCTGTCAGCACAGAGCCCGATGAGGGGCTCGAACCCATGAACTGTGAGATCATGATCTGAACCAAAGTCGGATGCTCAACCGACTGAGCCACCCAAGGGCCCCCACCCCAAGCCAGATAACTTTTAAACAAATCTCAGATATTGTATTACTTTATTTATAAATAATTGGTTTGCATTCTTAAAAGATAAGCTCATTTTAAAACATTATAACAACACCATTATCATACTTCAAAATTATCAGTAATTCCTTAACATCTTAATACCCTGTCTATATTCCACTTTCCTTGATTTCCTCAAAGCTGTCTTTTATGATGTTACTTTGTTCAAATCAACCAAAGTCCACCTATTACACTTGGACAAAATGTCTTTTCAATATTAATTTATCTTAATCTGTTCATTAGCTTATTATTTTTTTATAGTCTTACCCTCCTTTTTCTCATGTCATTTATTTGTCAAAGAAATTGAATCATCTATCCTATAGAATGCCTTAACTTTTGGATTTTGCTGACTGGATTCCATGTTATCACATAAAATGTCCCTCTTTGTTCTGTATTTTTTGGAAATTGACACTTAGACCTAGAGGCTATGTTCTACTTTTTAGCAAGTATATTTCAGGGATAGGATTGTGTAATTGCTACTTGTATAATACTTGTTGTGTCTTTTTTTGTAATTAATGGGTTTTGGTATTCCCAGTCTAAGCTCTCTCTTGTAAAGATTCCTCATCAACCCTTCACCCCCAAATGGTTTGCACATCCATTGATGATCATTTCCTAAGGTGATTATTTCAAAAAGGGCTGCAAAATAATGGTGGCTTAGTTTTTTTCATGCCTTTTGTAAATATTGGCTGGAATTCTTTCACAAAGTAGACGTTTTTCTTACCAACTCTTTGGTTAACCTGAGTTACAATTTGTCAGAAAAGGCAAGATAAATATTTGTTTCTTCCCTTTATCAACCATTTTTTAGAATGACTTTATGCCCTCATATCCTTGACTCAAAGAAGTTTTTGGTTTTTACTCTTTGATTCATTATGCATTCATGGGTTTTAGTACATTGATGTGTTCCAATACATTTCAATTTTTTTTATTCTGTCATATTGGTTCCTGTGTCCTTCTGACACGACTCCAGTAGTTTTTGATAGTTTCCTTGCTTTCTGCACATTCCAAGCTCTTGTACATTTCCTGCCCCAGTCTTAGAAATAGACATTTCTTTTCTGAGGAGCCTGATTTCTTGTGGTGGGAAATTGTTCTGCCCACAATTTGAACAAATTCTATCTCAACTCAGGAGAGATTCTCAACCAGAACACTCTGAGCACTCATAGGCTACAGATGAAGTACAAAGTACTAGCAGCCAGTATTGAACTATTTCTTAGAGCAAAAGTTGCCATCTTATTACAGGATCTGTTGGGTTATATGTGTACAATACAATCTTTACCATATCCTAACTCTTTATTGATTGCCTCAAGCATATGAATGAGTGACTGTCTACCAGACTACACACATTTTATATATTAGTAGAGAATGGGGCAGATCCAGGTTTTCTGGGATCTGAAGTCTAATTGGGAAGAGGACTCTCTTTTAGAAATAAATGTAAAATTTCAAAAAAAAATTAAACAAGTGAATATTTACTTGACAAAAAATCAATGCAAATTGTAAGTGTAAAATGGCTAAAAATCACAAATATCACAAAATATGAAAAATAAGATGATTTTATTAAATTATTCCCACTTCTGGTTTTGTACTCTTTTGATCACCTTTTCTTTTTTTTTTTTTTGATCACCTTTTCATATGATAATGATTTTGTGTATCATTCTATAGATGGATCAGAAAGAGAATCCAGTCTTTCCTTCAGTATGGTTGACTATATTTTCTTTTAATTCTTCATAGTTGGAATGCACAAAAGCTTGTGACTTAACAAATAAATATTCTCATATCTGTAGCACTACTATGCTTTGTGCCTGACTCAGGAATTTTTGATAAATCCTATCTGAAGCAATTCACATCTAAAAAGGGAAAAATACATAACATTTATAATTGTACACACCAATATATTATCTAGTAGAGTTCTGACAGGAGAGAACTTGCATTATAACTAATGATCAATTAGACCTCAATCATCCAGTTACAAGTTTACATCCCTGGTGATTGAAGTAAATTGTACACAGGTTAGCTTTTGGTTCTGTACATTTCAATCATTATTTCTCCTCTACTGCCTATATACTTCCATGGCTTACTGTAGAACACATTTAATAACACAACATAGACTCTGGCCCTGCTGGGTGAACTGGCCAAGTATGTGACAGGACCTAGAAGCCATTTCTTTGCTGGGATGGTGGGCAATAACTTAATTATACACAGAAGCAACTGCAGACCCTATACAGAGTCAACGATACTCAAAGTAAATGTATCTCCCAACCTTCGTGTTCCATGCACACAGCTACCTCTACTTCCACTCAACATGAGGAAAACTAAGATGGACGGGAAGTTTTAGTGGAAGGAAACAGTGGTTCTAACCAGTTGTGATTAAAATACCACATTTCAGCAAATATTACAGAAGCATATGGCCACCTGAACATGCAGTTCAGGACCCTCCTGGAGTCCTGGGAGGCCCACACAAGTGACAGACCCTGAACTGTAAGCTTCACAGTAATTCTCTGTCTTAAGAGAATCATCACCTCACTCCTTAGTCTTTTCTTTCCCAATGGTTAATCAAAACAGAATCTTTCTGTCTAGAGCCTTTTCACAGTTCCTTGAACATTTATGGAGCATCCTCTGACTCTTTGGCCCCATCCTCAGGTGACCTTAGTGCGCACAGAGAGAAGTCTGTGCTTTCCACGTTCAACACATACTCTTCACAAACCCTCCACGTGAATGCAAACGTATCATAATCTTGCATCTTGAAAACAATCCCCATGTGTGACAAAAGACTGATAGTGTCAGATATAATGTTGCTCTTATCTGAACTCTTCACTGGTGGGATCAAAGTTTATATGAACATAGGTCATAAGAAGCTGTTTGTGGATTAAAAAATACGGGACATCTATACAAATATATCTAGCTACTTGTGACAGTAACCCAAGAGTACCACAAGTAAAAAGAAAGAAGAGGTAGCAAATGATTTCTAGCTATTATTTTGGTTAGTGCCATAGCACACTCACCAGCAAGAGTAGCAACAACATTCTTGCTTTAGTTACAGTATGCTGTGCCTGTCAAGCCTGGAGTTGCCAGCAAGCATTTCAGGAAAATTTCCAAAGCTATTATTAGATGTAATACAGACTTTCCTATCTAGTTTGTAGCCCTGAGATCTCTGGCAGATGCCTTGGTGATTACAGCGGCTGTAATGCTCGGCATCTCGACAGACAGCCTGCCCCAGCACCAGCAGCAGCGACTGACTGGTGTTTTGCAGGAGGAATTTTTATTTTTATTTTTTAGATGCTTCAAAACAAGGACAAGGTCACTCTCAATGCCAGAACTTTTAGCGAAGCCATAACTTTCCCTTGTGTATCAAAGGGAAAGTACTGAAAGAAAAAATACAAAAACAAAACCAACAAAACCCGCAAAAAACAAAACCAGTTGCCAAGAAAATAAGCCTTTAAATATAGTGTTAGGAAAGCTGGATATCTGGAACACACTGTTTCACATTTAAGACCAGCATCACCACCAGCACCACCAAAAATCACAGGTAATATTTATTTTGCACTTACTACTCATTAGGCACTGAGGAAAATGCTTTATATTAAACTTTGCAGTATCCTGATTTTACACGTGAGGAGGACAAGACAGTCAAAGTATAATAAACCTGACCTGGTTGTAATCTGTAAGTGTGGGGTGGGTCAGGGTTGGGACCAGGGTTTACTCTCAGGCAACCTAATTGCAGAAACAATTTGTTAACTTCTGCTCTGTACCGCTTTACAGCACTGGTATGCTTGAAAAAACTCTTGATCCTGAATTTGGAACGGTAATAAAAATATAAGTTATTAGTACAAGAAAGCAAAATATTTATGCTTTCCCTCTGTTAGTTTCTAAACAGATCTTGAATATGATGATGACCACAGCACCAAAGTTTGCATACAGTTGGTTAATGTTTAGGTTTCTTAGCATTTAAAAAACAGCACTTTTTGCATATTCAAAAGTAGATTAAATCAACACTACTGGAAAATAAATTCTTAGATCAATTAGATTTCAAGCAAGTAAATGTAAACCCGTATTAAGTTGATAAGAAAAAAAGAGAATTAATCCATATATAAGCTGTTTCTAAAAATACTTTGACTAACTAACTAACTAACTATATCTACAGGGACATATATTCTGCGGACAAAAAGAATGGTGGGAGAAACTAATGTAGCATCGTGTGTCAAAGACACTAAAAAAAAAAAAAAAAAAAAAAAAGTAGGAAATCTTGAGCTTGACCCAGTAAGTTTGTTGGTAGTCACAGTATTGGTGTAGCATGTATGGAACTGTTTTGTGTGCACTGCAGGATTGAGGAAATAGATAAATATATTGCTACTGGGGGTACAAGGATTGGGAGAAAGGGAATAGAAGTACAGAATGGGGTAAGGGGAGGAAGGACCCTATAATGCTAGAATAAAATTGATGGTAGTAGCATAGCAGTACTATACTATATAGAGCTATAACAGTACTATATACATATTGGTGTATGTATGTGTGCACATGTGCGTGTGTGTGTATGTATGTTCTAGTATCCTTTGAAAGGGCCTAGAAGCAATGACACTCCAGTAGTAATGAGCAAACCTTGCGTCCAGATCTAAGTTTTAGAACCAGGCTGAATTCTAAAAGGAAATTATGTGGGTATGCCACAAAGAATGTGCTCAAACTGATGAGGACACATCAAAGAGGAACAGAAGCCAACTCTGAAGGACCCCCACTGGTCAAATTTGGTACAATTTGAGCAGTAAATGGATAATGAGAAGAATAGATTATAATAATATTGAATTGAAAAGTATATTCCTAAGTACATAGTGATACTAAAAATATCTTTTCTTAACGGGAGAGGAAGAAGGAGAAAAAAGCAAAGCAAATCAACTAATAAATGTAAAAGGAATGATAGAAGTAGAAAACCAGAATTTGATAAGCACATAACAATAACCAAATCAGGTAACAGTCATCAATGGATACTAAAACCACTGGGTAAAAAAAGTGGGGAACTGGATAGTCGCGGTCTCAGAGTATCACTATGAAGATTATATTTGTGTTACAAAAGGGAAAAAGTTGCTTTACAATGGAAAAATCATGCAGATACTACTTTTACCTTAACATCACCAGTAATGAGCACACTGATATCCTATGCCTCCTGAGAAGGACACAAGATTACTTATATACATATCCTGTCAAAATGCCTAATCTAAATCTAATCATGAAGAAACAATTTTAAAAAATCCAAAATGAAGGACATTCTGCAAAATTAAACCAGTCTTTTCAGTAATGTCAACATTATGTAGAACAGTGATACCTGCTAAAATAAAAAAGTTGGAGACCTGTTTGATTTCAAGGAGACTAAAAAAATATGACAAATAACACAGTATATAATCCAGACTGGATCCTTTAGTGAAAAAGAACGAAAGGAAATAATATTGTTTATAACAATATTATTGGGACAACTGGGGAAATATGAGTAGACTATTATATAACAGTACTCTATCAGTACTCCCAGGTATTTTGCAGAGAATGTCCTGTTCTTAGAATATCCATAACTGAAGCATTTAGGGATGAAGAGTCTAGATGTCCATAATAATTCTCAAATGGTTTGGCATGAGAATATATATACGTATATATGCATATTAATGATATAAATGTATGAACATAAATAAGTGAAGCAAAAATCCATATTCTATATACTTTACAGAGTAGGAGAGCCAATACTTGTGTGGAAAAGTTAATATTAAGTAAATATTTAGGTGAGGGGGTAGGATGTAGGTGTTCCCTTGTACTATTTTTGCAATTTGATATGGTTTGAGATTGATCAGAATAAAAGTTGGGGGATATTACAATGAAACTGTAATGTTTAGGCTCCCTTTGAAAATAAAGATCTCAGCAAATTGCCAAGTGGGAGAATATATTGTTAGGGAGATGATGGAAGAGTAGACAACTACCTGAAACAGCTTCAGCTGAGCAGTGGAACTGAACAAGTGAATTCATGAGGTTCTACTTAGTGTTACAATTTGTAAACTAAGAAAAAATAGAAACAGGAAAAAATAATGGATGTTAGCTTGACTTGAATTTAAATTTTTAGTTTTTTTTTTTTCTTTTTGAATACAATGGTATGACAGCTACCACCTGAGGTCAAACTCATGGATTATTTAGTCTGAATTATCTAATCTCTAGTTCAAAAGTTATCAATGCATTTTATCCATCAAAAGATATATTTTCCCTTAACTTTTATTATAGCTCTATTAAAGGTGAATTTTCCATACTGATTCCAAGGGGCACATGCATCCCCAATGTTTTTAGCAACACCATCAACGATAGCCAAATTATGGAAAGAGCCCAAATGTCCATCTACTGATGAAAGGATAAAGAAGATGTGGTATATACACAATAGAATATTACTCAGCCATAAAACAGAATGAAATCTTACCATTTGCAATGACGTGGATGGAGCTAGAGTGTATTATGTATGCTAAGTGAAATAAGTCACCCAGAGAAAGACAAACACTATATGATTTCACACATATGTGGAATTTAAGAAACAAAACAGATGAACATAGAGGAAGGGAAGGAAAAAAAAACAGAGGGGGAGGCAAACCATAAGAGACTCTTAACTGAGGAGAACAAACTGAGGGTTGAAGGAGGGAGGTGGGTGGGAGGTGGGCTAGATGGTTAATGGGTATTAAGGAGGGCACTTATTGTGATGAGCCCTGGGTGTTTTATGTAAGTGATGAGTCACTAAATTCTACTCCTGAAACCAATACTACACTAATGTTAACTAACTTGAATTTAAATAAAATCTTGTAAAGAAAAAAAAAAACCACATGGTATTTCCTAAATCCTCTTTGAATCTTTTTAAAAATTTTTTGTTAGAGGTCTGTACTACCTACCATGGCAATGATTTCCATAATGTGACTACTGCATGGAAAGTAATTCTTTTTATTTATTATATTTTATTTGCCTCTTTAGAACTCCAAAGATTTCCCTTTGTGGTACTTCTCAGGGATTTGATGAACAAGTAGGTTCAGTCCTATCCATATGCTATAACATTTTATAGTTTTCAATCATATTCCTTTGTGTTTCCAGCTTGAAGAAATGGCACCCTAATCTTTTTAATGGCCTTCGCTATTGCCATTTCAATGTCACCTCACTCACTTTTAATTGCCCTTCCTCAATCTTCCCCATGAGTTAGTTATATTTTCTAGAGGCAAAACAACTAGAAGAGAACATAATTCTCTAAATATTTACAGTTTCATTTCTGAGACCTTGATTTCCAGCAGTTATTTATTTTTTTAATGAAAGATAGCCTTTGTTTTTAACTGTAACTTAGTTTAAGCTACAAGGGACAAATTGGCTTTTCTTGTAGTAGAAATGGACTCTTGGAAATTACCACTGTATAAATATAAAATAGAAGTCAAATTTTATCCCTCAAAAGTGTTATGTTACACATGCACACAGCAAAATTGAACTTCTATGGTCTCTAAACATTCAGGATCTATTTCTGATACTTAAAATTTTTTTTAATGTTTATTTTTTGAGAGAGAGAGACAGAGAGAGACAGAGAGAGACAGAGATAGAGTGGGGGAATGGCAGAGAGAGGGAGACACAGAATCTGAAGCAGGCTTCAGGCTCCAAACTGTCAGCACAGAGCCTGACGCAGGGCTCGAACCCACGAACCACGAGATCATGCCCAGAGTGGAAGTTGGACGATCAACCAACCGAGCCACCCAGGTAGGTGCCCCTATTTCTGATACTTTTACTCTTATAATATAATCCTCATATGCAAAGGTTGAGAGGCAAAAAATCATTTTATAGCCTGCTTGTCTTTATAGAGAAGTCTTGCCAAACACAGCAAAGCTTTTCCAACCCTCATAGTTGGTGAGCCAAATGAAGGTCGAGCCCTTCCATCTCAGAAGTCACAGTGATCAGAGGGTCTCATGGCCTGAGACGCTTTCAGTGTAGGTGGGAAGAAGACCTAGCTGTCAATGGTTATCTGCCCCCATTCACCCTTGGAATGAGTGTGAGCAACATGTAGCTCTCTTAGCAGCACAGCCTCAAAGAATTTGATTCAATTCTAGCCTGCAAGTTATTGAGAACAGCATCTTGCAAGGCTGTAAGAAACCATATTAAAACTGAAGACTGTTTTAGAATGAAATTGCATTTTCAGAGATATTGAAAACTAGTCTGAAAAAAACATTTGAAACAAGACAACTATACTTAGAGATATTATAAGCCACACATCCTTTGGGACCACAAAATCATAATATTAGAACTTGGAGGAATGTTGAGAAATTATTTGATCTGGTTTTCTACCTTGAGCCACTTGTAACAGTAAATGTTTTAAGAGAGTAAATAGGATTCTGTTTTTGGAGATCTCTAGGGTATAAGGCACATCTTCCTCCCTTCTAATGGTCAATAATATTCTTCCCCTTCACCCATGTATTCTCATGCCTTAACAGCCCTATCCTCATTTTTTTCCCCTTCTCATAGGGCCTGTGTTCCACAATGATCTTATTCTTCTTTGAATCAATATGCAGCATAATCTATCTGCCAGTTCTCCAAGAGTGATCTGTAGACCCCTACAGGTCTGGAGAGATACCTCAGGGGGTCTGTGAGTTCAAAACTATTTTCATAATCCTAAAACTTTTTTGTGTGAGCCTTTTTCACTTTGTTGACATTTGGACTGATGGTACAAAAACAATAGTGTATACATTTGCTGATCTTCGAGGAGCAAAGGTGGTGGCACCAAGCTATAGCATCAGTACTTGCCTTTACCACTAATACTCAGTTAAAAATTTTATTTTTAATCTTAAGAATGGCTTTTAAAATGCAATAAAAATGTTTAATTTCATTAAGTCAACCCTTCAATAAACATCTGCTGAATATTCTATGTGACAAAATGGAAAGTACACATAAAAAAGCACATTTTCTGTCCACAGTAGTATCATGGTTGTCTCAAAAAAAAAGAGGCTCTGTGTGATTGAGCTATGAATTGAAATAGACATTTTTTTCATGGAACACCATTTTATTCGAAAGAGTGGCAGACGAACTGTAGTTTTAGACTTGGCAATTTGGCAGACTTTCTTTAAAAAAAAGAAGTGAATCTTCAAGGGAAGATTAATATTTTGGAAAACTATTATCACCACTGTGAGTTTGACAGTCTTGCAAGATTTTTCTGATGAGACTGATATTAATCTTAATATTAATGAACGTGATTTTTCGATATTATATAAGGAAATGTGTCGGTATTTGAAGGATTTTCTTATCCCAGGAAATCAATATTTTTCAAATGACTAATGAAGTATGTTACGGAATCATGAAGAGTTGTAAGATCCATTTAAAGTATAGACAGATCAATGCATTTCTTATAGTATGAAAAGATCACTGATACGGTTTCAGACTCCAACGTTGCTACTAATATTTGAAAAACGACCACTTATTAAATTCAAATGAATATCAAATTCAAAGGGCTACTACACAACAATAAAAAGAAATGAATTACTGGTGCTTGTAACAATAAGAATACATCTCAAAGAATTTATGCTTTGAGACAGTGAAAGAGGCCAGTAATATACGGTTCTTTGATATAAAAGTTTGGAGAGGGCAAACTACAGTTATGGAGAACAGCTCACTGGTTCCCAAGGGTTAGGGGTAGAAAGAGGGTGTGACTACAACGGCACAGCACAAAGGAAATTTTTAGGGTTACAAAACTGAATTGTGATTGTACTTATATAAATCTACATATATATGAAAATTCCTAGAACAATAAAAACAGCCCATTTTACTCCTAAAAGAAAAAATCATACAGCACAATGTTAGCTCACAGAAGATACACAATAAATGTTAGCTACATACATGTAGGAAATTCAAAATCCTGAGTGCCATTTTCAAGCCCCTTACTTAATCTGATTCTTTGATTAGATTCTACATTTGTAGATAAACAAACCCCCAAATATTTCCCCTGATGATACTGAAGCTCAGTCACATTTGGGAACTGCTAGTCTTGTGAAAATAAAGGGGAAGCTCAAATCCTGAAGTTTGCTTCCAGTCCTGCTTCTAACCATAGGAAAGCAAATATAATCCATTCAATCATCACTGTCCGCGATACCGTGAAGTTCTATTTGTCAGTACTGCCAGAGTTTGATGAAGGTACTGATAGCCGTTAACTTGTGATTGCTATATCCATGCCTTGTGCCAAGATCTATCTGTACTCAGTTCTCTCATTTGAATCTCAGAAAAATCCTACCAGTGAGGTCATATCATTTTGAGATCACATAGCTCATAGTCAGACCACAAAAGGAATGCGTGCAGCCACTGTGTGAAGCGAGCTCTGCGTGTAAGTTATCAAGGCCCAGTATTTACTAAAAATAGATGTAACAGGAAAACTTCCCTTTATCCTATATCCTGTAAGTCACAAATCTTTTGAAACTCACTTTTGAAGAATTTTCTATTTTAAACAATTTGTGATCAAAGATTTACTCTCATTGTGGAAATTCGAATCAAGATGTCAAATTCTTCAAAGGTAATTTTGGCAACTATGTATTCCTATCATTTCTTGGATTATGGGTAACAGGATTGGAACATTAGGCTAAAATAAAACATGAAGTCTAAGACCATCATCTAATCAAACTAACCTGCTCATGATTCATGGACTCCATCATACTCCAGATCTCCCATTTTCCCCCAAATCATCCTTTTTGGCATCTTTCCTATCATAGTGTGTTTGAAACCTTAACATAGGATATCACAGACTTAAATTCTGTTACATCTTACAAAGACCACGTGATTTTTTTAAAAGTTTGTTGTAAAATTTTAAAAAAAGTGTAAAAAAATGCACTTAATTTCTCATTATTTATTGGCAAGCAGATGCTTTCATTTGAGGCAGTGTCAGCCTTGTGTGCAATTCGTTAGAGAATGAGACATCAGATTTTTTAATGGTAGGAGTTTGGTGGAAAATATTAAAATACTATGGTCGCACACCATATCACCACCTTATTAGACTTACAAAGCAAATGGGAGAACCGTCTGACTTCACTCTGGCTCAGCAGAGCATCCGGACAACTTCTGTAACTTCTAGGAGGCGTGCAGTGTGCACGCAAGCTTATGAAGGAGAAACTCTGACAGAATGGTTGAGGGACGCTGACCTTCTCAGGGCTTATTCTCATCTGGTTTTTATTCCTAATTCTTGGACTGCTGATACAAGAAAGCCATCACTGTCAAATAACCTTCTATCAATCTGGGGAAACATCAGCACATCTCACTATCTTTTATGTATTTGATGTACTTAGTAATAATAAGAACTAACACTGACTGAGGTCTATGTGTCAGGCAAACTGCTAAGGGTTTCATATACACCATCACATAAGAGGGAGAGTTTTGAGAGAGTCCCTGAGAAGCAGTTACCCGCCCTGCCCCCCGCCTTTTTTAATGTTTATTTATTTGTGTGTGTGTGTGTGTGTGTGTGTGTGTGTGTGTGAGAGAGAGAGAGAGAGAGAGAGAGAGAGCAATCTGGGGAGGGGCAAGAGAGAGGGAGACACAGAATCCGAAGCAGGCTCCAGGCTCTGAGTTGTCAGCATAGAGGGTGATGCAGGGCTCGAACCCATGAACCATGAAATCATGACCTGAGCTGAAGTCGGATGCCTAAATGACTGAGCCACCCAGGCGTCCCTACAGTTACTCTTTAAAAAAATTTTTTTTGTTTATTTATTTTTGAGAGAGAGAGAGCACAACTGGGGGAGGGGCAGAGAGAGAGGGTGACTCAGACTCCAAAGGAGGCTTCAGGCTCTGAGTTGTCAAGACAGAACCCGATGACCTGGGAGATCATGACCTAAGCTAAAGTCAGAAGCTCAACTGACTGAGCCACCCAGGTGCCACCCACTCCCTTGCCCCTGAGTAGCAGTTACTCTTGAGACTCAAGCTTTGTGCTCCCCAAACAGTTCATGAGGATCCACAAAGTGCCAAAAGCCTAGAAACTGCTGATGCCCTCTGAAGTGGCTTCTCCATCCTGACCTGTTGAAGCCCCCTCTTCCTATAAGTCCTAGTTCAGGTTCCACGTCTTCTATAGAACCTTCTCATCAGCCCAGCTGGACGTGTACTTCCCCTTCTTGGAGTATAGTAGAACAGGGACTACAGACAGGTGTCTCTGGAGACCTGCAGGGCCAGACCTGTGCCCCTTTAGGAAGGGGACTCAGAAGGGTAGGCCTTATGAAACTGTACTTGTATACACATCCATGTACATCTTCTCTCTGTAGAGGAGACCAAAGGTTTTCATTTGATTATTAAAGGGAATCATAACCCTTGGGGTTTATTTAAGAACCACATTAGGTCTAATCTGTTCCATCTGGTCTGTTCCACTGCCTTCACCACATATCGGCATCTTGCCCCCGATAGCGAAAACACTGCAATGTTTTCTAGCCTGCTCTCCTGCCTCTGCCTCGCTCCTATATTCCATCCTGCACAATGCTGCTATAGGGATCCTTTAAACATGCAAATCCGATGTTATATTCAACTCTGTGTCCCGTTACACACTTAACAGTGTGTTGGGCACAAGTAGTGCTCAATAAATATCCACTGAAGAAATGGATGGCTAAATGAACTCCTGCTTACAGTGTGAGTCTTCAGCTGAGGACCCCAATATAAACCTGACTTGCTCCCTGTGATACCGAAGACCTTTGGCCTTGGCACTGTAGTAAAAGTGTAATGAAATACAGGCTACTGTGCCAAGACAACATCACAATCTCCAATTTGTGAAGGAAATACATTAACAAAATATATTCCTAGTTTAAATGTCATAGATAAACAGATTACCATACGGTTAGTAGGTGAGTGGCATTGAGTTCATTATTATTATGGTTTTAAAATATTTTTATTGAATTTTTTTTAGAATAGCCAGGAATATCTTCCTTTGAGAAGAAGATTTCAGTGAATATACCATTTTAATATAATTATAGATAAAAGCAAAGCTGTAATCTAGAAGCAGAAAACCTTTAGCAACTAAAATTTCACACATTTTTTTTTAGTTGTTAGTGTCAGATGTCACAGCTTTGACTTTTTTTTAAATGTTTATTCATTTCTGAGAGAGAGACAGAGAGACAGAGAGAAACAGAGCATGAGTGAGGGAGGGGCAGAGAGAGGGAGACACAGAATCCAAAGCAGGTTCCAGGCTCTGAGCTGTCAGCACAGAGCCCCATGCAGGGCTTGAACCCATTAGCCGTGAGATCATGACCTGAGCTGAAGTCGGACACTTAACTGACTGAGCCACCCAGGTGCCCCAATGGCTTTGACTTTTAGACAGAAGAAGACTGCTTGCCCTCCAGGTAAGGCTGATATAAACTTGTCCTAGCTTCCAGAAATTCAAATTTCCCATATTACATTTTATCTATATGTGAATAGAATGCTAACAGCTGTGAGTTTCTGCTATAGTCTGGAACATTCCCCAGAGAAAACTGATCAGGTTTCCTAGTTAGCACAAAAAAGTCTAGGAAACCCTAATGTGGCTGAAGTTGTCCCTAGAATAGCCTAGAATGCTCAAGTTCCCTGAACCCCAAGATGCCTTTCTTTCTTTCCTTTTTTCTTTTCCTTTCTTTTTTACCATCTACATGTGTGAAGACATCTTTGTTTCCTCAATTCTTAGAATCTATATTTATTGGTTTCTTCCCAGATAACTTTATATATATATTTTTCTCAATAAAATGCATTTATTTTAAAGAACTGTCAAGTAGATTTCCATATGTGGATGCTGTTACATTATTTTTCCCCAGTTTCATGGAAAAATAGTTGACATACATCACTGTATAAATTTAAGGCATACAGCAAGACAGTTTGATTTACATATATTGTGAAATGATTACCACAGTAGGTTCAGCTAACATCTATCTTCTTATAGAGATACAATAAAAAGAAAAAAGGAAAAAAAATTTCTTCTTATGATGAGAACTCATAGGATACTCTCTTAACAGCTTTCCCTTATATCACACAGCAGTGTTAGCTCTAGTTGTCATGATGTACATTATATCCCTAGTTTTTATATATCTTATAAGTGGAAGTTTGTACTTTTGACCTCTTCAGTTGTTTTATGTCTTGGCTCTTTGTAAATGATGTTCTATAAACATGAGGATGGGGTGCAGGTATCTCTTTGAGTATGTTTTGTTTTCTTCGGATATATTCCCAAAAGTGAAATTCTCGGATCACATGGTAATTCTTTTTAGTCTTTTGAAGATCCTCCATACTATTTTCCATAGTGGTTGTATCAAGTTACAGTCCCACCAACAGTGCAGAAGGGGTCACTTTTATTCTCATCCATGCTAGCATTTGTCTTGTCTTTTTGATGATGGCCAATTAAAAAAGTTTGAAGTGACATATCATTATGGTTTTAACTTATATTTCCCTAATGACTAGTAATGTTGAGCATCTTTTCATGTACCTGTTGTCCTTTTGTATATCTTCTTTGTAGAAATTTCTATACAGGTCCCTAAAGCCCCTTTAATCTTAAAGCCAAGCCAAGCCATGTCCAACCTGAAGCTTCTAGCCTGGAGCTGCTCACACCTGTCTAGAGCCCCCTGGCTCCTGACGTGCATACCATACAGCTGTCTTAAGACTTACAGATCACTAAGCTCCAAATCATCAAAAGGTGATCCGAAAGCCATAATCTCCTGCTTTATGGCCGTGGTATTGAAGTAAGGTTTCCTTCAATAGCAGCTATACCAAAGACAAAAAAGAGTAGGTATGTGGTTGAGAAGATCCCAGGGATGGGGGAAAACAGAACAGGATGTTTACGTCTACAGAGTATGTGCATAAATCTTATAAGTTAAGGACTACCTACATAAAAAAGCCAAAACAAGTGCTAACATCATTATAACTCAATAAACAAAATAGGAGGAGCGCGTGTAGCTCAGTCTGTTAAGTGTCTGACTCTTAAGTTCAGATTAGGTCATGATCTCACGGTTTGTGGGTTTGAGCCCTGCATCAGGGTCTGTACTGACAGCATGGAACCTGCTTGGGATTCTCTCTCTCCCTCTCTCTGCCCCTCCCCTGCTCTTGCTCTCTCTCTCTCTTAAAATAAATAAATAAAACTTTTTTAAAAATT
Source organism: Panthera leo (assembly GCF_018350215.1). Taxonomy (NCBI): domain Eukaryota; kingdom Metazoa; phylum Chordata; class Mammalia; order Carnivora; family Felidae; genus Panthera; species Panthera leo. Next base: position 166,598,667 of record NC_056686.1, read on the forward strand.
GAAAAAAATAAAATGTATAAAATGGAAAACTATGATCTATGCAGATAGAAATAAACTAGTGGAGAAACTAATGAGGAATGGGATATTTTTATGGTTTCAAAGTAACTCCCTACAAAATGCTTACTAGTTGTAAGGGGAAATAAAAGAGTAACTCTATGGTTGAAAAGCTGGGAAAACACCAACTTTATGAAGTAATCAAAGTGAACATCATCACTAATAAGAGAAATTAAAATCACCTGAGACCTTGCAGGATTCAATCAGAGGAATGTAGCATCGATTTCATATAATTCCTGTCCACAATTTATAACCTAAGGTTAATCAGGAGGAAACATGAAATAAATCCAAATTGGCCTATTAATTTTCAAGAGTCAAGATCATGAAAATTAAAAAAAAAAACAAACAAAAAAACCAGAGAGAGAGAAACCACTGGCAAACTATTCCAAATACAGGAAACTAACCAGACATAGTAACTAAATGAAATGAGAGATTTTGAAACAGATTGCTTTACTATAAATAGATCTCTTAACTATTAAGACAACTGTTAAAACCTGAATGATGTCCAAAGAGAAGAGGTAGGAATTCATCTATGTTAATTGCCCAACTATATTGATTGTATTCTAGTTTACTGACTTGTTTATAAAAAATAAATACTAAGATATTCCTAGGTAATAGGAAACTCACTCAGAAAAATAAATGTTCTTGATATAATATTACATCTTTCCTAACATTTGATTTTATCAAAAATTTTAGTCCTTCTATGGAAAGGTACACCAGATAAACAAGATACACCAGATAAAATACTAAGTGAAAATATGAAAGTACAGAATATGCCATATGCTACTATTTGTGTGCCTGCAAACATATATATGTACGTGTGTTTGTGTGTCTATGTGTGTTTTGTTTTAGTTTTTTATTTTGTTTTACTCTGCAACAAAGCATAAAATCTGTTAGCAAAGTTTGGAGGAAAGAGGATTAAGGACTTGGGGGAGAGGAAAGAAAAATTTTACTTTTAATTACATATCTTTCTATATTCTTAAATTTCCCCATGTTATATTTTAGTTTAAACATTTTTAAGTTAAGCTTAATAAAATAAAATCAGTTAAAAGTAAAATTTAAAACATAATTCCAATCATGATATCTATTTGCATCTCCCAATACAAGTATCCTTCCTCTCCACTTTTCCAGGCTAGGAGTAAAGAAACATCATCCCTGGAGACCCAGTGCTTAGCACAGAGCCTGGTATGAAGGAGGCAATAATTACATATTATTGAATAAATCCATGAGCCAGTAATTGATATACATAACCATTTCACAGCTATATGATTTCATCATTGTTTTCTTTTTGAGGCATAGAAGACCTGTGAGTCTTGTCATGTCTGTAATATGTTGTCTATACTCAATGTAACAAAGTTCTTCTCTGAAGATTCTAGAAGACCACAAAAGCAGAGTGAGAGATTTCACTTGGAAAGACTGTATGTTAAATAATATGTTTTTGAAGAAGGGAGGATGTTTAAAGTATGAAAGAGAGAAATAAATTGTGATTCCCATGTGATGTCCATGTTTACAACATTGGTCTATGGAAAACTTTTGCTTTATAAATAGGGTTTCTATATTCAGGGATGAACACAAAAAATGAGCATTGGTGAGAGAAGGTGCCATACGTTATTCAAGATAAGGGATGCTTGAAGATAAATAAAAGCCCAAGTAATAGATATATTGGTAAGTGCTGAAAGGGTAACATGATATTCTTCATGCTTGGGCTTGGTGCACAGGCTGTGGGATTATTGTTGAAAAAGGAATCCTATAACGAACTGTCATTTTGAAAGCAGCACTTTGCCTTTTCAGTCATTTGGCTATATCAGTAACTCACATTTATTCCATACACAATGGATAATTCATTGTCTTTATCAGAAGTAGAAAAAAGCAAATCAATAAGGTAGGGAGGTGAGAAACCAAGACACAAAAGTCTTTTGTGGTTATCTACGTAACATTATGAATTTTCTTTGAATCCATGTGTCACAGCATAAGACCTGGCTGACTGATAGCTAAGCATTTCCCTGTCTTATTAGACAGCTAAGCGGCATTAAATCTACTAGACAATTGATACAGTCATACCCTGATACAAGGGAAAAATTGATTAAGGCAAAAAGCAGCATAATAGTTATCAGTATCAAAATGGCAAACATTTGGAAATAATGCCAATTGTTGATTCCCCTTTGTCACTGACATTACTCAAGGATGAAAACACAAAGACATACATTAATTTAACTGCATAATATAGGAAAAACACATTGACTTGCTTAAATAATTCTCACTTTAATATCTTCAGGATGCATGTCTTTTCCCAAGATTTTTTTTTTTACCATTTGAAGAAAATCTGACAAAAAGGTCAAATTAAGGGGCGCCTGGGTGGCTTAGTTGGTTAAGCGTCTGACTCAATTTTGGCTCAGGTCATGATCTCAGGGTTTATGAGTTCAAGCCCCATGTCAGGCTCTGGGTTGACAGTGTGGAACCTGCTTGGGATTCTCTCTCTCTCTCTTTCTCTCTCTCTCATTCTCTCTTTCCCTCTCTGTCATTCTCTCTCTCTCTCAGAAAATAAATAAACTTTTTTTTTAAAGTGACTTTCAAAAAAAGGGTCAAATTAAACACGTTGTCTGTAAAGTTAGGTAACTAACATAGGATAAGCTATTTTTTTTGAGATATAATTGACATGTAACATTATATTAGTTTCAGGTATACAATATGATTATTTGGCATTTGTAGGGATAAACTTATTTTTAAACAATATGTAAATTATATTTTGAAACAGTATGTTCCAGAATGTGTTTTCAGATAAAAAAATTTCTAAATGTAAAGCAATGTATTTAGTGGTTAATCTGGAAAAAAATACAGTTACTAAACATATATACTAACAGTGTCCAAAAAGTCTAGAAACATGGGTAAAATAAGATATGTGTTGTACTTTTTTAGGTTAATAATTGGACATATTGCTTTGCATTTAGAAGTACTTTACCTAAGGGGTGCCTGGGTGGCTCAGTCAGTTAAGCGGCCGACTTCGGCTCAGGTCATGATCTCGCGGTCCGTGGGTTCGAGCCCCGCATCGGGCTCTGTGCTGACAGCTCAGAGCCTGGAGCCTGTTTCAGATTCTGTGTCTCCCTCTCTCTGACCCTCCCCCGTTTATGCTCTGTCTCTCTCTGTCTCAAAAATAAATAAACGTTAAAAAAATTTAAAAAAAAAAAAAAGAAGAAGAAGTACTTCACCTAAAATGTGTCTGGAGGCTGAAGAAAAGTACACCAAACAAAATATTATAAAATATAGCTAACACACAGTATAAAAATAAGTTTATATTTTTCCAGCCTCATGGACATACTATATTATACAGTACATAAGCCACTCAATCTCTTTTACTATAATGAATGAATGAGCAAAATTCCAATAAGACAGTCTCTGAGACTAAGTTTTTTGTGAGAACTCCAAATATGATGTATAACTTGGTAAAGGATGTCAATGTTGCTCTGTAAAGGCTTCCTAGGTCCTTGGTGGTAAACCTATAGCATCATAACATGTGTATGGATTGGTGTTAAAGTAGCAGCTAAGGTGTGAATCCAATCACTGTGGATATTGTGGAAAACTTAAAGAAGATTATTGTCCTCAGGGAAAGTGGCTAATATTAGTTTCCCTTTTCTTTATCAGGGACACCTCTTCGTAGAAAAAAAATAAGGGAGGAGCACCTGGGTGGCTCAGTCAGTTAAGTGTCCAACTTCAGCTCAGGTCATGATCTCATGGTTCGTGGGTTCAAGCCCCACATCAGGCTCTGCACTGACAGTGTGGAGTCTGCTTGGGATTCTCTCTCTCTCTCTCTCTCTCTCTCTGCCTCTTCCCAACTCATGCTTTTTTTTTTTCTCTCTCTCTCATAAAATAAATTAATGAAACTTAAAAAAAAGAAAAAAATAAGGAAAAAAAGAGTCAGGAAGAAATAAAAAATACATTCCATAGGAGTGTTTCTTCCTATTGTTTAGAAAGACAGAGCTTCATTGGGCATGCCAAAAACGTACTATCAGAGAAAAGTTTTAGTCTTAGTTAGACAAAAACTAGGATTGTTGAGCTTCCTTTCAGCATATCAGGTGATTACCCAACTCTGGCTTAGACCAAGCATTTCTCATAGCTTTGGATATATAACAACGGCTATGACTTTATAGGTAGTAGTAGAGTCCGTAGTTGCAACTGCTCAGATACATAAATAATGCCTACCACTATTAGGACAACTTTTTCATGATTATGTGGTTTCAGTTTTCATAGTTTCAGTGAGCATTTTTCCAGAGTCCAGGTCTATACTACTAGTATAAGGTACATGTTCAATGATCTTTAAAACCATAATTCCTACTGAATCCCCTAATTGAGAATCATGTGGTTTATTCCCAGTGTTAACATTGAGCTTGGAACTGTTTCATGTGTGTTTCAAAGAGTTGAATAGTCTGCCAGTAGGATTCTGGGAAACACTACTTTTACAAGTAAGTACTTATGGAACTTCTATTAAATAAAAGCAACACATTACTAACAGTGAGGCTTTAAACTGCTTGCCTGAGCAGCCAGGAAATTGGGCGCTATGGTTATTACTGTAACTCTCATAGTCAGTCTCATCCTAACAATGGAATCATTTGCTGGACCCATAGACCTTGACACTCAGCCTTTGTAATTTTCATATCTGCTTCCCAACTAGATGAACAGTACCCCGAACACTAACATATTTTATTAATTTCTCAATCGCTACACATACAAGCATATAATAAATACTCAGAAACAATTTTTTGAGTGACTGACAACAATGATACTAAATAGAGTAACATAAATACCTCATATATTTATTTAGTAATCTTGACAGTTCAGAATTCAGCTAAGGTCCAGAAAATGTGCCTCTGCCCACTCCCACCCCCACCTCTCAGAAAAGCATCAGAAGATTAAAGATCCTTAAGAGAGTCCTTGAGGTCTCAAAGTCTAGCTTAGAAAAAACTTAAGACATAAACTCCTTAAGGGCAGGAGGATTTTCTCTTTGCTTACCTCAATTTTCTCAGGGCCTTTACTGCGCAGAATAGATGATCAATAAAAGTGTGTTGGGCAAATGACTACAGTGATGGTTATGCCTTTTCTAAATGAACAGAGAAATGAAAATAGTTGAATTCAGAACTAGGTGCTAGAGTTGCTACAGACATGTACAGCTGCGACACCTGCCAGTCAATGTCACAGAATACCAGCGGACCATAAAAACGCATGGTCAAAAATGCAGAAGTACGGCAAGTTGGAACCATTCTTTTTTTTTTTTTAAGTAAATTTTTATTTACTAATTTTTGAGAGAGAGAGAGAGAGAGAGAGAGAGAGAGAGGCAGAGAATCCCAAGCAGGTTCCGTGTTATCAATGTAGAGCCCAACACAGGGCTCAAACTCGTGAACAGTGAGATCATGTCATGACCTGAGCTGAAATCAAGAGGCAGACACTTAACTGATGGAGACACCCAGGCACCCCAAGTTGGAACCATTTCTTTTAGAAGCAAACAGATCCCAACCCCTCACTAGACTCTGTGGATTACCACTACATAGTTCAACAATTAACATTTGCATTAAGGATTCTGAGTTAAAATTTTAAAATGTCTAGAACATTTAAAAAAAAACACAGAGGAATATGATGCATTAAAGGAACACTTCCATCAGTTATTGTTCAAATTAAGTCCTGGACGGGAAAGATGTTTTGAAATAAGTTCAGGAGACCATGTGTGCTGGTTGTTCTCTGTTTGCTCCCAGATCCTTGCTCATCCCAGGTTCTTTGCCCATTCTGTATGGGAAGAAGGGAGAAGTTGGAATATTCCTTTCAGTCTTCCTCCTTGTCTGCATTTGGCAGTGACATCTTGCCTATGATAACAGCTTTTGTTGAGTACTATCCTTTACAGCCTCCAATTTCAGCTCTCACCAAATTTAGACACCTCCATTAACTCCCTCTCCTTTCTCCTTCAGGAATGAGAGAGTTTGTGGTGGGTCAGTAGGAACGATGACATCTATCGGCGACTCCCTTCAAACTTACCATACCACTGCAAACATCCCTCATTATACTCTCTTTGAAAAACCCAGCTGATCATGCTTTCAATCAAACTGTTTGACCCACCATAGAATAGTCAGGTCCTTCTTACTTTGTATGAGACTTAAAACCAATATATCAGGCACAGGTCAATTATCAAACCAATCCATCTCTATTTCTTCCATCCACAGGAAAGTGACCTACAAGCCTCAAGAAAGTGGTAAAGAAGGAAAAGCCAAGGATAATATGTGACCAGCAGCAGCAACATGCTCTTGTTTCAGTAATACCCAGGCTGGTGAACAAGTACAGACTGGCTAGTGACTGGCCCACATCAGTCAAGGACACTTTAATCTTTCTAAAGGGATGAAAAATAATTGGCGATGCTTCTCTGAATTATTTTGAAATATTTCTGTAGAAAGAAACAGAGAAATGCACATGGGTGAGAGGAGGCAAAAACAATTTTAACAGAAAAAAGTCATTGGTCTGGCTCCACGAATTTTCAAGTATACTACAGAGGAAGATCTTGTATTTGGTGACTGAGAGATGCATACAGAATTAAGGGATGGAGTAGGGGGCATTGCATGACCTTCCAGCACACATATATACAAGTGTGCCACATATATAGTGGCCTGTCACCTGGGCCAGGTCTCTTGTCTACCTACCTGAAAGAGAAAGAAGCACAGTGAATGAATAGAAAGAAGTAGTGAACTGGGTTCTAATTCCAATTTTCCTAGATGACGTGTTTTGGTTAGGTCACTTTGTCCGTCTTAAGTGAAATAGGGATGATGAAAAGTACCGTATTAATTTCTCATCATGCTGTAGTTCCAAGTCTGTGAAGGTTATTCTAACCTCTAGGGGGTGACACTTTTAGATTTCCAGATTTGGGGAAAAGGTTTCACTGGTCAGTCCTGAAAGGGGCTATCTTACAAATCTCAACATTTCTGCTGAAACATTTGTCTCCTAATATCTTGAAAACTTGCAGATTCTTCCAGTGAAATGGCAGCAAGTAGACATGAGATGATTCTGTATGGGTGAGAGAATATCTAGTATACACCAGAACTTCCAGGGTGTCATTTAGTAGATATGTATTCTTATTCTTAATCCAACTTTGCAGCCCAATGACTTTATGAAGTCAAAAATTCTCCCCCAAATCCTTTTGGAGTATGATTTTTGAAGCATATAGAGACAGAATCTGAGCCAATATACTTTATTTCAAATAAGGTTCTTTGATTTCTAATATGCTTTTGAAATGTGACATCTGTCTACCTTGTGAAATTCTGCTCTCTCAGCTCCCTGGAGAGCTAGGAAGAGTATTAAATAATTGGATCCTTGTTGCTTTCTGAATTCCACTACTTGTGGGCCATTTCTGCTGGATAAGCATGTTGTCTATCCATAGCATTCTCTTAATTCTGCTCCTCAAACTCCTATTTTCTGCTCTCAAAGCCAAACTCTGGGATGGAGAACACTACTCCATGGTTATTTGTTATTAAAGGACTTCTATCACAGAAAAAGGGAAGCAATGTTGATAAGATAAAGTACCTAAAAAGAAGATAAGCTGAAAAGGCAAGGAGGGATGTCATGCATTTCAGAGTTGCTCATTTATTCTGTTTTGCCACATCACAATCCTTACAATGAAAGCACTCTTCCTTCTCCATTGGATTTTCATCTGTAGAGTATTTAATCTTACAAAGTTAAAAAAAAAATCAATAACCAGGGAATATTCAGTAGTTTAGAGTTTTAATATTTATCACAAAAGCAGAGCAACCACTTGTGAAGGGGTGGGGAGAGACAGAATTACGGGCACTTCTTGCAAAAAAAAAAAAAAAACAAATATAATCTTCCCCAAAGTTGTATTGATACTAAAATTCACCCAATTTCACATGAATCCTCAAGAGTTGTATCGATACCGAATTTCACTCCACTTCACTTGAATTTTCAAATTTGAAATACCAGCTGATTCGCACTACTTCCTTTCAGTTAACTTTTCTAGCCTACAAATCCATACATGTTGGTGAATACCTAAAAGCAAATATTATCTATACAGAGACAGGAAATGATGACATTACTGGCAAAAGTGATGTCATAAACAGACATCAATTCCAAAGGATACTGAGTTCTCATGGTACTAGGGGAAATAAAATAATGACTTCACAGCTGAATAGAATTAAAAAAAAACATATTTCAACAAAACTGCCAGAAAAATGAATCATTCTACATTAACAGGCTACATTAGCAACTAGATATGTTAAAAGTTTAATTTAGCAGAGGACTGCCTCTGACCAAAAAGAGTTTAATTTAGATTTTATCTGTCTTTTTAACTTAAGTTTATTCATTTTTGGTAATCTCTACACCCAATGTGGGGCTCACCCGGAGATCAAAAGTTGCATGCTCTTCTGACTGAGCCAGCCAGATGCCCTGTAGATTTCATCTGTTTTTTTTTTTTTTTTTTAATTTTTTTTTTTTTTCCAACGTTTATTTTTGGGACAGAGAGAGACAGAGCATGAACGGGGAGGGACAGAGAGAGAGGGAGACACAGAATCGGAAACAGGCTCCAGGCTCTGAGCCATCAGCCCAGAGCCTGATGCGGGGCTCGAACTCACGGACCGTGAGATCGTGACCTGGCTGAAGTCGGACGCTTAACCGACTGCGCCACCCAGGCGCCCCTCATCTGGTTTTGATTTATGTCAATAAGTATGGTTATTGGCTTAAAGGAAACCTGAAATTTATCTTTCTCTTTATGGACAATATTAACATATTTCCTAGAGAAACTTCTGTATTTTATGGGTAACAATACTTTTATCTCCCAAATTTAAATCTTTTTTTCTATGATAAATTTAAGAAAGTAACTGACAGAAAGGTACAACACAAAGAATTATAGCTAGTAATTGGCATCCACTTATAATGTACTAGGCCAGGTGTAGAAGGTTTTATGTACCTTATTTTGATTAATACTTGTGATACACAATGTTGACATTATAGAAATGTGGACACAATGATCCCCAGGTAAACTAAAGACAAAAAGAATGAGGCCTAAAGAGGGTAAGTGATCTGCCAAGGGTCACAAAACAAATAAGAGAGGAGGTGGAATTCAAATTTAAGTACCTCTCGTTCTTAAGTCTTTCTCCTTTATTTACTCTTATAATTAAAGAGTAAAAAGTACAACAAGTGAGCATATTTGACTTATTAGAACATAAATACTGTTTTTCAATGTAAGTATTAAGTTGGAAGTATGTTACTTCATACTGAAAATATTTAGCACAAATTCAGTAGAATTTGCCTCAACAGCCTCAACAGGCTTAACAGAGTCCTTTAAAATTCTCATCTACAGCAGCATTTCTCAACTTTTTTCATCATCTTCCCCCACCCCCCAAGGGGTCTTCTTGACACTTTTTTTCTTAATCACCCTACCCACAAAAATTTAATACCACAGATATACCACATACTATATGTATATCTGTGCATACAGACTATATGTAGATCTGTGCTTTATACATAAGAAGAGTTAAGATTTTTTTTCCCTAGAATGCATTTTTGCCCCTTGGAGGGTAATGAGGATGTATAATCTAAAAGATGTATCTGTTTTTCTTTGTTGCTCCAAAACCTTCCAACCCACTGGCTATTACTTCAAATTGCACAGAGTTAGGATCTTAGACTTTTAGCTTAAAGTTTTTCTGTATGTTAAAATATGAATACATAGAAAATATTGGTGAAGCACCAAAACCCATGTACATTTTAGTGTGAATAGAAGATGGAAAAACCAGTTTGATGGGGGAAAATGAGAAGAATGTGAGAGCACTCCCTACTGGAGCAGAGGAAGGAGAACAGAGAGGCTCTGGGTCGGAATGCCTGTGGCACAATTGTGCTTCAGTCTAGTCCCGTTGAACACACTAACATGAAGTAAGTACTTGAAAATGCCAGCTCCCATTCATGATGAACAAGAAATCTTAGTCATAAGCCACCTTAGTGACCATCACCCTATTGATTAATGTGTAAATATTGGGTTTCCTGCCTGTGAAGATTTGCTGTTTGGTTCCTTTCAGGTCTGTTTGTATATTCCCAATTGCTATGTGGCCAAGAACAAGTAAGTTTATGTAATGTTCCAAAGAAACAGCTCGACACCGTGGCTCATTTTAACCCAGGTATGAATAGAAGACAGAGTTGAATTCACAAATACTTCTTTCACATGCACTATAAAATACAACTTTTCACTCCCAGAGGCCAAAATGGTCTTAACCATTGAAGTAATTATAGCTCATGACTATAATTTAGAGTTAGCTCTAGTTGACTCAAAATTCACACAGGAAAATAATTCAGTCATCTTATTGGAACACTGGAGTGAATAACTTCATAAAACCCATATAGTTGCAGCAATCCTAGAGAGAAGGGTAAATTCTAATAGAAATCAAGAGTTGATAATTTCATAAGACAACAACAGTAATTGTCTACCATTTACTGGTCACCAATTTAAAGGCTCAAGTACCACAGTTTACATTTATAAATATCACCTACTCAATCCTTATAGCAATCCTATGAGATGAACAGTTGTATCCACTTGTATAGAGGAAATGAGTTTAGAAAGGATGGGCAATTTTCCTGAAACCTTTCAGAAGTAGAGGCAGAGTAGAGGAATTCAAACTCCTGTCATCTGAAGCTCATGCTTTGCCACCTCAGCCATAGTGAAATTATCTCAGTGAGATGACAGAAAAGGCTCAAGTCTGTAAACTTTTACTTTCCAGTCAGATGGAGAAATCTTCGGTAAATGGAGAAGTAATGGATACGGTGTGTAACATCTTTTGAGATTTTACATATAAGAAGCTACTGTTTAGATAATTTAAATTGAAGGATTAAAAAAAATAAATACCTTCAAGATGTGTATTGGTAAGGATTTTCTGACTTTGAAGCTTTTAAAAAATATGCATATGTATCAGGACCTTGGTAAATGTTAAATAAAATGGTGGCTACTCACACAAGCCTAGGTGCACTTTCCAGAAGCCAGGTTAACTATAGTAAATTATTTCCATCACTCATTCCCCATCAATAGCATTGAACCTTATAATATGAAGGGAGCCCCCATATAAAAGAATGGCCCTTCTAAAATAAAAAATACAAGAATAACACATGTTGGTGAGACATGCAGAGAAAAAGGAACTCTCTTGTATTGTTGGTGGTAATGCAAACTGGTGCAGCCACTGTGGAAAACAGTGTGAAGTTTCCTCAAAAAGTTAAAAATAGAACTACCCCATGATTTAGTAATTGCACGACTGGGTATTTATCCAAAAAATACAAAAACACTAATTCAAAGGGATACATGCACCCTTATGTTGCATTATTTACAGTAATTAAATTATGGAAGCAGCCCAAGTGCCCATCGATAGATGAATGGGTAAAGAATGTATGGTATATATTTACAATGGAATATTGTTCAGTCATAGAAAAGAATGAAATCTGGCCATGTGCAGTGACATGGATGAAGCTAGAGAGTATAATGCTAAGCAAAATAAGTCAGTCAGAGAAAGACAAATACCATATGATTTCGCTCATCTGTGGAATTTAAGAAACAAAACAAACAAGCAAAGGAGAAAGAGAGAGCGACAAACCAAGAAACAGATTCTTAACTATGGAAAACAAACTGATGGTTACCAGAGGGGAGGTGGGTGGGGGTTGGGTGAAATAGGTGATGGGGATTAAGGAGTGTACTTGTGATGAGCGATGAGTGATGTATGGAAATGCTGAATAGCTATGCTGTACACATGAAACTAATATAACACTGTATGTTACTATACTGGAATTAAAATAAAATAAAATAAAATAAAATAAAATAAAATAAAGGCTCTTTTTAAAACATCCAATTCATTTTATACATGTATACAGAGTTCCATCAACATGAAAGGATAATAAAAACTAAGAGGGCAGAAGTGGAATAGCAAAAATAAAGTAAAACTCTACGAAATAATTTTATAGATTTATAGAAGAGGTTAGGAGCAGTGTTGAGGAGCCAGGAACCAAATGTGTCACCTCATTCCTAGTCCAGTATTTTCTTCATAACAGTATACTGTTACTAAGTAGAATAATAAATAGGCTTGAAATTATAGCAAAAACTGACCTCTAAAATACATCATCAATTTTAGGCTTAATCTGTGGAGACCTAACTAATATTTAAATTATTCAAACATCCTGATAATGAAGTACAAATATAATTTATCTTTTAAACTACCAACCTAGTTATATTTACTATGTCCCAAATGGGTATCAAACATCCCTAAATAGTGACATAATGAATAACTCCAGTAAAGGCTAAAATTGTTCTCACATGTGAAGTAATGTGTACAACTGGTCAAAGTATAACCATCGCAATAAAAGATGTTTTCACTTAATTTCCTAGAAATTTCAAATGTTTGTTTAGCCCTTATTAACTGGAAAATTCCATAATGCATTGTACACTTACTGACACGTTCTAGTAAGAAAATGTTTTTAAAATAAATAATCCATGGCATAAAATTCAACCAGTGTTTCACAATATTAACTTGACAATAAATGAAGCATTTTTAATGTATGAAGCATTTTAAAAATGTTTATGTAGCTTCCAATGAAATTCTAATTTAATCATATTCTATAAAGTGAGAAAGATTCCCTATGTCAGATTCTCTATTAAAGGTTTTGCCAGATTTCTATTAAGACTAATGCATGCAAATGCTATATTTAAAAATATTTTATAACACTTAAGATATAATTGTGAATACTACTAAAAATATGCTTAACACTTCACTTTTTCAATGTTCTCCTACTTGAAACTAATGTTAAAACTGACAATCTAGGCATTCCCATATATGTTACATATCAATAAAATGATCATGTAGAACCAGCTCTTTCTAGAGGACATATCAGAGCATTTTAACAACATATGGAAGTGCAACATATTTTTAAACCAGAAGTCACGTTAACACTTAGATCACATGGACTCTGTTGTCTATAACAACTACTAATTAAACCCCAAAATGTTGTGTTCATCTTAATGGAAGGGAAAAAAGTATAGTTATGCTAGTCATGCTCCCTCTTTAATTTATACATACATGTACAAGATCACTCTAAGGTGCCATACCTCATCAACTAAAATCCTAGTAGGACAAATAATACCAATCATGGCATTGCCCAGCACTATATGAAATCTGTACAAATCTGGAAAATTACATCCAAAGCCAAGTATACCTCCCTATATATCTTTTCTATCACTTCAGAACAAATCTACCATTCGGAAGGTATGTTACTTACCGAGAAGCATGTTTCTTAGCAGAAGTCAATTCAGTCTGTCTGTAATTTATGTGCAACAAAGGTATAAAGAGCTGAGAAGTACGGTTAACCTGCCACACGTTTTGTTACAGATAGTGTGAGCCTTCACAAACTCTTCCTTGTATCCTATGCCTGCTGGAGTACTGGACAGACTCCACTCACTCACTGTGCACCTCGGTGGAAACTAACAAACAATACAGTCACTGTCAGTAGATGTTGCCTCCTCAGCGTACAGAGCCAAAAAAAATTATGGAAAAGTAGGTTACTTCACTGGGGTTGGAGATGTAAATTCTGAATTGATTATGCTGTTTCTTTAAAATTCCAGTAATATTTTCTACTGAATTCACAAAGAAACAAAATTTAAACTTATGCAAATAAGCTTATAAGATCATATTTAAAAAATGTCACTGTCCTCTTTCTCCCCTTCTTTTTTTTCTCTAAGAATTTAAAATACATTTCACTACAAACTAAAAAGAAATTGTGTTATGAAATAACCTCTGTATAATATGCATGTTTTTAGAAGTACTGAATATTAAAATTATATCACTAATCAAGGATCATAGAATGCAAATATACTTATTACTTGGTGTTATGAGATTGGGCTTCCAATGTGATTTCAGTTCCACAATGGATTATTTGTTTGACTCCAATACAAAGATAATTATTTCTGAAATCAGTTTCTCCTGAGAGAATAAACCTTACAGTTTTAAAGCAATAAGAATATTGCAATGAACATTTAACAAAGGAATATCTTGTTTCTTTTTCTTCTTCTACTAGATGTGTATTAACAATTTAAAAAGAGAAAAATCTATATCTGAGCCCAACAGAAGAATACACAGCATGTCAGATAACACTAAAGCCAATAAGTTGAATGTGATTTTTAAGACTATGTTTTCTAAAATAGAAATGAGATAAAAACTGTATGTATTGGTGAAAGGTGGTTAAGATGGTGGAGGAACATGGAAGCCCTGAGCTTGTCTTGTCCCTGAAATGCAGCTAGATCAGCATCAAGCCATTTTGAACACCTAGGAAATTGAGCTGAGGATTAACACAACAATCTGCATAACTTGAACCACACAGCAGGTACACAATGCAGAGAGGTGAACTCAAGGAGAGAAAAGCTGCAGAGGGTGGGGAGTTGTTTTTGTGGAAAGAGAACAGAGAAAGGGAAAGGGGAGGAGCGTGACATCTTGGGATCATGCAAGAAAAGCACTCTCCCTGAATGTAGTGGGAGAGAAAGAGACAGAAAGAGTGAAAACACTTTCAGGGGAGACTGAACAAGAAATCTGTTCCCCAACATCATTGACAGGGAGAAAGGGGAGGGTTTCAATCCACCAGGATTCTATAAACAGTGGAGCGTAGAGTATGAAGTTTTGGAGCTCAGTGCCTGGTGGTGCTCTGGTGAGGAAGTAGGGCAAATTCCCAGGAGGAGGCAGCAGGGTTTGAGGGGTCCGTGGTGGTTCCCCTTATTGGAGTGCATTTGGTAGCAGCCATATGGCCTCCCCACAGGCAAAGGTCCCAGAGGACCCCTGAAGAGCAGCCATGTTTGCTGGTATTGGGACAAAGATGCCAGCGTGCAGCAAACCCTGGTGCTGGCTGTCTGTTGTGGTTTACCGTATTCTCTGAACCTCTGCCACTGTGCAATCACATGAATGCTTTCTAGGGCAAGCCAGCACCTGGCCATTGCTCAGCGAGACCCTCTCCCAGAGAGTTGGTGTGGGTCCAAGCTGCAGGGGTCTCTGACGCATGGGGCTTTAAAATTTTTTTTTTTTTTTTTAACGTTTATTTATTTTTGAGACAGAGACAGAGCATGAACGGGGGAGGGGCAGAGAGAGAGGGAGACACAGAATCGGAAGCAGGCTCCAGGCTCTGAGCCATCAGCCCAGAGCCCGATGCGGGGCTCGAACTCACGGACCGCGAGATCGTGACCTGAGCCGAAGTCGGACGCTCAACCGACTGAGCCACCCAGGCGCCCCTGACGCATGGGGCTTTAAAACACAATCCCACTCGAGGTAAAACTCTGGAGGGAGGTGCTGCCTGGCAGGTGGACAGCTTGGACATGGACAGGGTAGAGACAAGGAGTGGACGGAATCCTGAGACAAAGTAGGGGTGTTTGACCGCAGGTCCCTCAGAGCATGAAACTCCTGTGCCAGAGACTAGGGAACTGAGTGAAGCCACCTCCACCTCTCCTGTGCGTGCATGCACACCATACTGATCCACCCTAGTAAGCTAAGCAGCGCCACCTAGTGGAGAACACAGCCATTACACCAAGCCCCGCCCAACTGCACTCTCCAAGCATATCCCCTAGCATCCCCTAGAAGACCAGCACAAGTCACTCCACCTGCTTAGTGTATGGACTATAGAGGGCTCCATAGTTTCAGTTCTAAGGGAAACTGCGTGTAACTTCATTTGGGTTTCATTCTGTTTACAAGTTCATTTATTTGTTCATTTTATTTGCTTCTGCTTTTGTTTAATTTTTTCCTTTTTTCCTATTCCCTTTTTTCTTTTCTTTCTTCCTCATTCTGAGATACAGAAAATTTTATTTATTTTATCTTATTATTATTTTTTCTCCCATTCCCTCGTTTTTTCTCTTCTATCAGGCTTCTTTCAACAAGCAGAAAAAAACACACCTAGGATCTAGCTTCTTTTGATATTTTGTTTTGTTTTTATTTTTTTAATTTTAATTTTTATTATTTTTTTCTTCCCTCAAAATGACAAAATGAAGGAATTCATCCCAAAAGAAAGAACAGAGAGAAATGACAGCCAGGGACTTAATCAATACAGACATAAGCAAAATGTCTGAACTAGAATTTAGAACCACGATAATAAGAATACTAGGTGGGGTTAAAAACAGCATAGAATTCCTTAATGAAGAGAGAAAAGAAATAAAATCTAGTCAGGATGAAATTAAAAATGCTATAAGCAAGATCAAATCTTGAATGAATATCACGATGGCAAGGATGGACAATGAGGAGCAACAAATCAAAGATTTAGAAGATAAAATTATGGAGAGTAATGAAGAAAAAGAGGGAAACAAAGACAAAAGATCATGATTCAAGACTTAGAGAACTCAGTGACTTATTAAAAAGGAATAACATCCGAATCATAGGAGTTCCAGAAGATGAAGAAAGAGAAAAAGGGGCAGAAGGTTTATGTGATCAAATTATACCAGAAAAATTTCCTAATCTGGGCAAGGACACAGACATCAAAATTGAAGAAGCACAGAGAACTCCCATTGGATTCAACAAAAACCAACCACCACCAAGGCATATCATAGTCAAATTCACAAAATACACAGACAGGCAAAGAAGTATGAAAGCAGCAAGGGAAAAAGTCCTTAACATATAAGGGAAGACAGATCAGGTTCACAGCAGACCTATCCATAGAAACTTAGCAGGCCAGAAAGGAGTGTCAAGATATATTCAATATGCCAAATCAAAAAAATATGCAGCCAAGAATTCCTTATTCAGTAAGGCTGTCATTCAAAATAGAGATAAAGAGTTTCCCAGACAAACAAAAACTAAAGGAGTTTGTGACCACAAACCAGCCCTGCCCTGCAAGAAATTTTAAGGGGGATCATTTGAGTGGAGAAAAGACAAAATGAAACAAAAAAGATGAAAAGCAACAAAAACTAGAAAGGACCAGAGAATATCACCAGAAACACCAATATAACAGGCAATACAATGGCATTAAGTTAATATCTTTCAGTACTCACTTAAATGTCAAGAGACTAAATGCTCCAATCAAAAGACACAGGGTATCAGAATGGATAAGAAAACAAGACCCATCTATATGCTGCTTGCAAGAGACTCATTTTAGACTTAAAGACACTTGTAGATTGAAAGTAAGGGGAAGGAGAACCATTTCTCATGCTAATGGTCATCAGAAGAAAGCTGAAGTAGTCATACTTATATCAGACAAACGAGATTTTAAAATAAAGTGTAACAAGAGGTGAAGAAGGGCATTATATCATATTTAAGTAGTCTATCCACCAAGAAGACCTAATAATTATAAATATTATGCCCCTAAGGTGGAACACCAAATATATAAATCAATTAATCACAAACATAAAGAAACTCATTGATATTAATACCATTATAGTAGGGGACTTCAACACCCTATTTACAGCAATGGACAAATCATCTAAGCAGAAAATCAACAAAGAAACAATGGCTTTGAATGACATACTGGACTAGATGGACTTAACAGATATGTTCAGAACATTTCATCCAAAAGCAGCAGAATACACATTCTTCTTGAGTGCACATGGAACAGTCTCCTGAAGAGATCACATACTAAGTCACAAATCAGCCCTCAACAGGTACAAAAAGATCGAGATCATACCTTGTATATTTTCAGATCACAACACTATGAAACTTGAAATCAACCACAAGAAAAAAAAATTGGAAATACCATGAATGCTTGAATATTAAAGAACATCCTACAAAAGAATGAATGGGTTAACCAAAAAATTAAAGAGGAAATTAAAAAGTAGAATTAAAAAAAGAATACAAATAATAATAAAAGAATAAAATGAGCAATTATATGCCAACAAATTGGGCAATCTAGAAGGAATGGACAAACTCCTAGAAACATATGAACTACCAAAACTGAAACAGGGCCAAAGGGAAAATTTGAACAGATCCATAACCAGTAAAGAAATTGAGTCACTAATCAAAAATCTCCCAACAATCTAGAGCCCAGGGATGGATGGTTTTCCAGGGATATTCAACCAAACAGTTAAAGAAGAGTTAATACCTATTCTTTTGTAGCTGTTCCAAAAAATTGGGGTGCCTGGGTGGCTCAGTCGGTTAAGCGTCTGACTTCAGCTCAGGTCATGATCTCACAGTCTGTGAGTTCGAGCCCCGCGTCAGGCTCTGTGCTGACAGCTCACAGCCTGGAGCCTGCTTCAGATTCTGTGTCTCCCTCTATCTGTCCCTCCCCTGATCATGCTCTGTCTCTCCCTGTCTCAAAAATAAATAAAAACATTAAAAATTTTTGAAGCTGTTCCAAAAAATAGAAATAGAAGGAAAAGTTCCAAACTCATTCTACACAGCCAGGATTACCTTGATTCCAAAACTAAACAAGGACCCCACTAAAAAGGAAAACTACAGACCGATTTCCCTAATGAACATGGATGCAAAAATTCTCAACAAGATACTAGCAAACTGGATCCAACAATGCATCAAAAGAATTATTCACCACAATCAAGTGGGATTTATTCCTGGGATGCAGGGCTGGTTCAGTATCCACAAATCAATGTGAGACATCACATTAAAAAAAGAAAGGATAAGAACCACATGATACTCTCAATAGATGCAGAAAAAGCATTTGACAAAATACAGCATCCTTTCTTGATAAAAATCCTCAAGAAAGTAGGGATAGAAGAATTATACCTCAAAATCAGAAAGGCCATATATGAAAGACCCACCACTAAGTATCATCCTCAATGAGGAAAAATTGAGAGCTTTCCTCCTAAGGTTAGGAACAAGACAAGGATGTCCACTCTCACCACTGTTATTCAACATAGTGTTGGAAGTCCTAGCCTCACCAATCAGGCAATGCAAAAAAATAAAAGGCACCAAATTGACAAGGATGAAGTCAAACTTTCACTCATTGTAGACAACATGATACTCTATGTGGAAAACCTAAAATACCCTACTAAAAAATTGCTAGAACCGATCCATGAATTCAGTAAAGTCACAGGATATAAATCAATGTACAAAAATCGGTTGCTTTTCTATACACCAATAATGAAGCAGCATAAAGAGAAATCAAGGAGTCAATCCCATTTAAAACTGCACCAAAAACCATAAAATACCTAGGAATAAACCTAACCAAAGAGGTGGAATATCTATACACTGAAAACTATAGAAACCTTATGAAAGAAATTGAAGAAGACACACACACACACACACACACACACACACACACACACACACAAATGGAAAAACATTCCATGCTCATGGATTGAAAGAAACCATATTGTTAAAATGTTGATACTACTCAAAGCAATCTACATATTCAATGCAATCCCTACCAAAATAACACCTACATTCTTCACAGAGCTAGAACAAACTATCCTGTAATATGTATGGAACTAGAAAGGACCCCGAATAGCCAAGGCAATCCCAAGCCAAAGCTTGAGGAAAAACAATTCCAGACTTCAAGCTGTATTACAAAGCTGTAGTCATCAATACGGTATGGTACTGGCATAAAACAAACACATAGGTCAGTGGAACAGAATAGAGAATGCAGAAATAGACCCATAAATGTATGGCCAACTAATCTTTGACAAAGCAGGAATGAATATCCATTGGAAAAGAGTCTCTTCAGCAAATGGTGTTCAGAAAACTGTACAGTGACATGCAAAAGAATAAACCTGGACGACTTTCTTATACTACACACACACACACACACACACACACACACACACACCTCAAAATGGATGAAAGACTAAATGCAAGATAGGAAGTCATCAAAATCCTAGAGGAGAAAACAGGCAACAACCTCTTTGATCTTGGCTGCAGCAGCTTCTCACTTGACATGTCTCCAGAGGCAAGGGAAACAAAAGCAAACATGAACTACTAGGACCTCATCAAGATAAAATGTTTCTGCACAGTGAAGGAAACAATCAGCAAAACTCAAAGGCAACTGGTGGAATGGGATGGGTATTTGCAAATAACATATCAGATAAAGGGTTAGTATCTAAAATCTATAAAGAAATTTATCAAACTCAATATCCAAAAAACAAATAATCCAGTGAAGAAATGGACAAAAGACATGAATAGACACTTTTCCAAAGAAGATATCAGATGGCTAATAGACACATGAAAAGATGCTCAACATCACTCATCATCAAGGAAACACAAATCAAAACCACAATGAGATAAAACCTCACACCTGTCAGAATGGATACAATTAACAACTCAGGCTACAATAGATGCTGGTGAAGATGTGGAGAAAGAGGAACACTTTTGCACTGTTGGTGGGAACGCAAATTTGTGTAGCCACTCTGGAACAGTATGGAGGTTCTTCAAAAAATTGCAAATAGAACTACCCTATGACCCAACAATTGCACTACTAGGTATTTATCCAAATGATACAGGAGTGCTGATTTGAACGGGCACATGCACCCCAATGTTTATAGCAGCACTGTCAACAATAGCAAAACTATGGAAAGAGCCCAAATGTCCATTGACTGATGAATGGATAAAGAAGATATGGTATCTATATCTATATCTATATCTATATCTATATCTATATCTATATCTATATCTACATCTATATCTACAATGGAATATTACTGGGAAGCCAAAAAGAATGAAATCTTGCCATTTGCAGTAATGTGGATGGAACTAGAGTGTATTATTCTTTGTGAAATAAGTCAGAGAAAAACAAATATCATATGATTTCACTCATATATGGAATTTAAGATACAAAACAGATGAACATAAGGGAAGAAGAGCAAACATAATATAAAAACAGAGAGGGAGACAAACCATAAGAGATCCTTAAATACACAAAACAAACTGAGGGTTGCTGGCTGGGTGTTGGGTGTGGGGAAGGGCTAAAGAGGTGAGGGGCATTAAGGAGGACACTTGTTTGGATGAGCACTGGGTGTTATATGTAAGTGATGAATCACTAAATTCTATTCCTGAAAAAAAAAATAAAAATAGAATAGAAAATTAAATGACACATCCCAGTGTTACATATTCTAGCCATGTGTTCCATAATACATATTTCATTTATACATTATAATGACAGACGACAGCAATTAAACTATACCTTCCTCAAATCTAAATACTTGAACAGTGAAATTTCATGGGTTTTTGTTCATGTTTCAATATTTCCCTGTTCCTTAATTTGGGGATTCAGCTTCTATAGGCTTAGCTACTATTATTTTTAATGTAAAAAGATACAAACAGGAAAAGGAGAGGAAGAGAGGAGAACACTGAGAATAGTGTAAAAAAGAAAATTTTGAACTATACTGGTATTTCAGATTTTTCTGAATCTAGGTGATACTGGGAAAGTGGGGAAGGACCATGAAGACAGGAGAGTTTGGAGCAAAGAGAACAAAGGGAGAGAGATGGATAAGGATAATAATTAATAAAACATACCAATGATTGTTTTTTTTTCCTTTTTTCCCCTTTTATTGGCCATTTTATTTTTTTAATTTTTTTTAACATTTATTTATTTTTGAGACAGAGAGAGACAGAGCATGAATGGGGGAGGGTCAGAGAGAGGGAGACACAGAATCCGAAACAGGCTCCAGGCTCTGAGCTGTCAGCACAGAGCCCGACGCGGGGCTCAAACTCACGGACCTCGAGATCATGACCTGAGCCGAAGTCGGCCGCTTAACCGACTGAGCCACCCAGGCGCCCCTTATTGGCCATTTTATTTTATTTATTTATTGGCCATTTTATTTTATTTATTTTTTTTTTTAATTTTTTTTTCAACGTTTTTTATTTATTTTTGGGACAGAGAGAGACAGAGCATGAACGGGGGAGGGGCAGAGAGAGAGGGAGACACAGAATCGGAAATAGGCTCCAGGCTCTGAGCCATCAGCCCAGAGCCTGACGCGGGGCTCGAACTCACGGACCGCGAGATCGTGACCTGGCTGAAGTCGGACGCTTAACCGACTGCACCACCCAGGCGCCCCCCTTATTGGCCATTTTAAAATGTAGGCCTTTGGTATACCAAGTGTATACCAAATTTGAGTGTAGTCATCTAAAGGATTGCACATATAAATTCTTACATTGGGTAAACTAACTTTCAATAAGAGGTAGGTGTGTATGTGTGTGTGTGTGTGTGTGTGTGTGTGTTTATATTAATAAATATTTCTTTATAAATGTGGAAGAAGACCTTCCTGACTGCCTTTGACTTCCCATTTATTCTAACCTAGTGGTTCTCACACTTGAGCATGTTCCCTGGAGGGCTTGTTAGAACAGACTCCTGAGCCCAATTCCCAGAGTTTCTGATTCAGTATCTCTAGGGTGGAACCTGAGAAATTACAACAAATTCCCAGGTGATGCTGATGCTGATGCTGCTAGTCCCAGGACTACACTTGGAGAATCCCTGCTCTAGCTCATTATGTTACCCTAGCATCTAACATGAGGATAGTTTCCACTGTAAATTGTTGTGTTACCATATTACATGGATTCTGAGCTCTCCCCCACAGCCTACCACATTTTCACAGCTCTGAGTCAGGATGTGTCTCTAATTAATCACATCTCATGATAAATATAACCAAGGCAGCACCCATAACTGTAATGGTCAATTCAGAGTGTGCATGGACTTGTTCAGAGCTGTTAATAAGGTCTCTTCAGTTGAGCGATAGAATTTTTCAGTGCTATCATGTGTTGAATTTAACTATCATTTAAAAATTATTTTTTAAACCTACACTTTGAGAGCCACAGTTTTATTTGTCTTTAAACATACAAGTGATTGCATACAAAATGGCATATAAACAGGTGTGACATTTGTATTTGTTATTAGTGAAGCAGATGTTTATTATTGTAGGAATGATAGCAATTTCAGACTTTCTTGGAAAGTATCATTCTACTGTATTAGAGGATGTAAGAAAGGTAACCTCAAGGGGAAGAAGTTGTGGTACGTGTAAAACTTTTGCTTATCACAGGCTTAGTAATGCAACTGAAAGTAAAAGAAATTGCCAGATGCCTCTGAACAGAAATTTCAAAGTGACGAGTTGCTGGTGTGAATAATTCACAAGTCCAGAGCAGCTCTCTTTAAAGCTCTGTGTTATAGTTTATTGATACTTTTTTCTTTCTTAGTGATACATAAAGTAATGATGTGACTTACATAAAAAATCCTTAGATTTGTTAAAATGTTATTATTGGAAAATAAAACAATCATTCCTAGTAGTAGCTATTTAAAAATGAATGACCAATGTGATGATTTCGAGCAGGTTTTTTCTTTTATTGTTCAAAGTGTGGTGTGAAAATTACCTAAAAAAAATCACCAGGATTCTCTGCTAAAAATGTAGGTATCTGGGACTACCAGAGATCTATTGAATCAATATTTTTAGTTGGCGGATGACTAACCATCTCACCTTCAAGTACACAGCAATTTAATAAAAATGGCACCACTGGAGGACTCCTAAATGTGAGTGGTAATAATATATTTCTGAAAAAAAAGTCTTTGATTCCAAATCAATTACAATAAACCGTTGGCATTGCGTAGGTGATTAAAACTATGTAAGAACAAAACTCTCCATGGGTAGTTTTACAAACCCAAACACCAAACTGCATAAATATTCCAATGGACCTGGGTAAAAGCAGAGGAGAAAAAGCCAGAGGCAATGGCGGATGCTCATCTGACCAAGCCTAAAGCAAGTAGTGTTTGATAGGAAGGCACGATACTAGGAAGAACAAGTACATAGAGGAGCACCACATCCCCAAGTCAGACTCCAACACTGGGCCAGTACTGACTGGAGTCTCCATGTAGCCCTCTAGTGGTATAAAGAATTTGCAAGAGGTAATACCAGAAAGCCAAGATGTAACTGACTGGAAAGTCACCTAATATTGCTGAGCCTGTTAACTCTGTAATATAATAAAGGTATTGTTACAGTATATGTCTACAGTCCATTTCAGCTCTAAAGTTATGTAATTTGTTTAAAAACTTTCATAAAAGGGTATGGCCTCCTTCAAAGTTTTATTAAGAAAACCTCATGAAAGCAAATGACAAACTAATCAAAGACAAAGAACATCTGTGATGGTTTTAATTATGTCCCCCACAACTTCTTATGTTGAGGATATGAATCCCCAGTATTTCAGAATATGACCTCATTTGGAGGCAGGGTCTTTACAGAGGTAAACGAGTTACAATGAGGTCATCAGAGTGGACCCTAATCCCATATGACTGACTGGTGTCTTTATAAAAATGAGAAATCTGGATACAGATAGATACAGAGAGATGATGTGGAGGTACACAGGGAGAAGACAGACATCTACACACCAAAGACAGGCCAGGAACAGATCCTTCCCTCACAGCCCTCAGAAGGAACCCACCTGCCAACACCTCGAATTCAGAATTCTAACTTCCAAAACTGTGAGACAATACCTCAGTATTGTGAGATACCTCAGGGTACCTCAGTTTGTGTTACAACAGCCTTGGCAAAAGAATACAGTGTCTTTACCAGGTGCGTGATATAATTAAGTACATGCTAACTTTATAAAAAGATTGGAGAGTGGATCACCATTCTCTGTTCTTCTAAGAAGTCTGAAAAGCAGTAGGAGCAGCTATTTTGGGAAAGTTAGTTAAACTCAGATTTTTATATTTGCATTTCCGTTAATTTTTCCTTAATCAGGTTGGTCATGCATTTGTCTTTTCTAGTAGATTTCCCCCTCAAAAACACTAGCTGTTGATTTTTTCCCTACTTGCTTTTATATTTATTAATGTCTACTTCCTAACTTCCTTTGATTAATTTTGATACACTTTTTCTAGTTTCTAAGATACACACATGGCTCATTTATTTTCAATTTTTGTTTTTTTAACACTAAAAACCATTTAAGAACAGTTTTGCTAACTTTTCCCTTCCATTAGCTTACAGATAATCTATCATTTTAGTTTTGATTTTCCTTTTCTCTCCTTACTTAATGGTTAATAGAACTGACAGCAGAAATAACGTATCTATTTTTGTCTTTAGTATTAATTTAGTTTGGTCTTGGGCCAATCACTCACCTTCCATGAACTTCTGTGAGGTTGCCTATGTGAGGATCAAACCAACTAAATATGACAGTATTTGAAACCATGGATTGTTATACAAATTTAAGTTATTGCTTTAATTATTTTTGACTAATTAACTCTACATAAAGAAATAGGGCACGCCTAGGGACATGAGAACTGCTTAACTTTGGGGTTTAAAATTTTTATTTCTGTTTGATATATTATTGTCTCTCAAATTGTCTATATGTTTATAACTTTATAGCAAAATGGCAATAATTCACCTACCAGCACAGTTTTAGTTGATCACTTTCATTCAAGGAAAGAAATTATTTAAAAAAATCTTCCTCTCGAAATAATCTGCATTATCATTTAAAAATAGGAGTAAAAAACAAAACAAACAAACAAAAAACCCAACCATGAGCAAAAGGAGCTAGCATTTATTGAAAGCAGGTTATATGTCAGGCACTCTTTTAGGTAATTTACATTAAATTCTCATAAAAGTTACTGTACTGCCCAAGGTCACAAATCTTCCAATCCAGTTCTCCTTTCAAGCTCCCTCCTCACAGAAACCAGTGAATTGAGACGGCAGGGTTGAATTCAAGTTTTTTCCTAATGATTTCCAGAGAATGCAAAATATTTCATATTTTAAGGGAAATTGAAAATATAAATCATTTTTAAGTAAACATATTTAAAAAAAACAAATGGCCCTTTCGTTTATCCTTGTTTTTTTTTTTTTCTTCAGAGGAAACTTTTAGTTTTTCCTTTTTTTTTTTTTTTCCTTTAGGGGAAAATGAAAATGTCTGTGAGTAATCATTTTGCTTTGAATTATACTATTATTTTTCTATCATGCTAAATATGAGGTTCTAACACATCTTATGTATTAATTCAAGAGTTCTCATGGTGTCTAAAATATATGTACAAATTTTTAGCAACATTCATTTTTAATACCTAATGCTGAGTTTTTACTTAAGACCACCTGAAGGCATTAATTACTATTATTTCTGGTGAGATTATGCTGAGGAAAAAATTGTAGCCTAATCAGGTTTTCAAATTATCTACAAGTACACAGCTCTCTGCAGATGGGAGATCATTATTCTTAACTATGCTGCCACTTATTTGAATAAAGTAAACATTTAACGAATTATATGAGTTCTGAGTTTAAGAATCCAGAATGCACCCAGAAAAGAGAGATAATAATTAAAATTGTATTAGTGAAGATGCTCATTACATTATGTTTAAATGCAAACATATAGAAACATCCTAAATGCTCAATAGCAGAGGAATGGGTATGTCAATATTATAAAATATATTTAGTGACATAGGAAAATGTTCAACAACAACTGGGGAGAACTATATAGAGCTGGTTATACAATAAAGGTCATATATGTAAGAAAAGCATTTCTATATCTATATGAATATTTGTATATGTACACATCTACAGAAACATGTTTAGAAAAAAAATCCTCCAAAATATGTTAGCACTGCAGGTTTATAGAAAATTTTAGTTTATTCTTTTTTCTGTATTGTTACATTTTTTTGGTACTAAACTGAAGAGAATCCATCTTAAAAACTGCAGTGGGAGAGATTTGGCTCTTTAAAAGAAAATTCATGTAATTTATAAAAATCTGGAGGCAGAACTAGCTAATTTAGATAATCTCACTTAAAAATCTTATAGTAGGTATATTTTGAGAACAAGCTAAATTCTCCAGTTTCCTTTGGGTCCTAATGATCCTCTGATGCAACCTGTAAGGTTACAGACCTGGGCAAGCATGCAGACTAAACACACGCAGGAGGCTCTCTCATTGATCCCTGTCACAGGGAAATGTAGAGGAAGTGGTGTGAAATAAACAAGGTAAAAGAGAATGAGGAAAATGGTAATACACTATTTATATGGAACTTCAGCCATCAATTCCCACAATTCCTCAGTGAGTCAATCTCTTCACCTGTAGTATCTGCATCCATATAGATGAGCCTGGAGAACTGGCAGGAAGGGGAGGGCAGGAATCTAGCCCACAGATAGGCTTATCTGCATGATTTCCTTCAAGGCATTAAATCCTTTTAACCATTATTGTAGCACTGTCATTTTTACCCAAGTATTTAACTTATATAAAGGAAACAGTTTGTAGCCTGGATAGATATGGCTCCCAGAAACGTGTTATAACATGGTCCAGATAAAACTATTCCCACGTCATCAGAATATTTCTATTACAACATCATGACATATAACTAACATGGTTCAGACACATCAGATCCCTGCACAACTGGACACATCAAAAGAATTGTTATGTCATCAATGATGCCACCAGAGAGAGCACCTGGTCCCCTCCTACACTGGAGAGCAGATGTTCCAATAATGCCACGGAGGTTTTCTTAAGATACATGTTCAGATGTGTCAAGATTTTCAATAGGGTTAAATTGGAAATGTTATCATTTTTGTTCTATTCATTAAAAAAAAAAATCTCTACCTACCTAAATGACACCCACTCTACTTTGCTTATTTTAATGGAAATCCAGTCTGTCCTCTGAGGCAGAGTTTGCTTAGGGCAGCACAATGCTCTGCAACTGTTTATGCCATGAGAGTGATTGCCAGCTGGGAGAAATGTGCTGTATCTAGTTTGCCTATGGCGTATATTTGGAAGGAGATGGACGAGACTATAAAACGCAGGACAAGTTAGACAATTTTGAAGTGCAATGATATTCTGCAAACAAAAATGTTTAGGTGTATCTAACTCTGGGAGATGAAATCCAAAGGGATTTTAAGATTTGCTCTCCATTGGCATAAAAATCTTAAAAAGAAAAAAAAAAGAACCATTAAAAAAATCACCAACAGGTTTCATTTTCATTCAAGAGCTTGTTACACACAGTGGGCGTTAAAAACAACACTGAGGGGCACCTGGGTGGCTCAGTCAGTTGAGCGTCTGACTTCAGCTCAGGTCATGATCTCGCGGTCTGTGAGTTCGAGCCCCGCATCGGGCTCTGTGCTGGCAGCTCAGAGCCTGGAGCCTGCTTTCGATTCTGTGTCTCCCTCTCTCTCTGCCCCTCCCCTGCTCATGCTCTGTCTCTCTCTGTCAAAAATAAATGAACATTAAAAAAAAAAAAAAACAAACAAACAAAAAAAAAAACAACACTGAAAATCATTTAAAATCATTAACAACTCACTTAAAATAAAAATATAAAAGGTAAATTCACTAGAGTCAAAACTGTTGAAATATTTTAGAAGCATATGGGTACAACTTCCCTGCATCTGAACTGTATGGTTAAATTAACTATAAAAATATTTTTATCAGTAATATACTTTTCTGAAATAACTCACATATATAAACTCTAAATGATATTAGAAAGGAAAAGAAAGATAAAAGATATTGTCTTTGTCTCAGGAAATGAATTTACTTGTTTAAAATGCAGTTTTAAGAAAACATTTAACTAATAGGTGTATTGTGGGGTTTTGTTTAGTTTTGTTTTTGAGAGAGAGTTGAAAGCAGGGGTGAGAGGATGAGGGGGAATCTTAAGTAGGCTCCATGCTCAGTGGCAGATCCCACAACACTGGGATCATGACCTGAGCCAAAATCAAGAGTTGCAGTTTCAACTGGCTGAACCACCCAGGTGCCTCAACAAATAAGTGTTTTTAAACTTTGAATACATGTCATATAATTATAGAATCTGAATACTTAAAAATGACTCCCAAATTATCTCATTTTATTAACAAATAAACTGAGATCCAGAGGGACACATTATCTTGCTTATTGTCATCCAGTTGGAGGGAAATATCATAGGAACATTATTCACTCTCTAAATTTTTGTTAAGTCCCATTCTATGCCAGGCACTGTTCTGAGTGCTGAAACAAATGGAATCCCTGTTCTCATGGAACTTACATTAGACTAATGTTTCCTATCATAAGGCTCCTTGCTCACATACTCCTCTCACCAAACGAGCTAAACTATACAACTTATAAGGGCACTCCAATATCTGATAAAAATACCTGTGTTTTTTTGTTGTTGTGTTTTTCTGCCTAGATTCATCTATAATGATTTCCTTGAAAATGATCACATTTGTCCATATTAAAGAGAAAATTCCCAGATCTATATGTTACATGTACTTGAATAAGAAACTTGAGTAAGATCTGTATTGTTTTTTGTTATCTCAGTGTAACATATTTGGGATATAATGGCATAATACAATTGGAAAGATCTCATTTTTTTTTTATCTCTATGCCCCACAGAAGGGGAAAAAAATCTGAGATTCAGAGATAATGATTTGCTATTTCTTTCCCAATTTAATCTTAGGTATCTCCACTAACATCCAGCAGTCATCATATTATGATTTGAGTGAATGATTTAGGGAAGGATCTATATAATATCAAGTGATGTTGTAACAGTCTACAACTGCAGCAGTAAATCAGGAAGAATTCTAACGTGTGGTTTTAACATTCACTAATATTCTTTAGTAATAATGTGCTGCACATGTACTACAACTTTTAGCCTTAGGCAACTGGATTTTGTAATTAAGGCAGAATACGCAGTATGTTTCCAGGGCTTGCCAGCCCACAGCCTCTTTTGCCTAATGTGACCCCTCTCTGTACCATATGACTCTATCTCATTCCAGCCACAGCAGATGGGACCAGGACCAAGTGTAGATAACTGATTTAAGGGCAGCTAATCATCAGAGATGTGACTAGTGGCCTGGTTCAAAACAACATGCCAATTAATCCTTTACGGATAGGGAAGATGAGAAACTGGGAACATAAACACTAGAGACTGTGAAATTCTAATCAGGTTCACAGGGTCTCATGTTCAAGCCATACTTTATGGGGAAGAGGGACAAGTCACTAGAAAGAACACATCATAAAGTGCTGAGAAGGCAAGAGACTGTGAGAGGTAGAGATCGCTTCTGAGAGAAAAAAAACAAACAAACAGTTCCTGGTGGCTTTCCAGGTCACTGACATCTATTTCCACAAGCCCCAGCCAACTTCGATTATTGGCTTTGGATTTCCTGAGATTCACTGTTGAATCCTCATAACAAATTTCCTCTTTCTTAAGTTATACTGAGTCTTACTTGCAACCATATGAATCCTGGCCAAGAGAAATGGCTTTTCTTGCACCCATACCTCGTTTGAGCAAAAGTCAGTCACACGTGATGGTACGCAATTCCTCTTACTTCTCTGAAGGACCACTCTACCCATAAGTCAATTTTGGTCACTGGTTATTATACTATATCATTAATATATAATGACACAGTGGGATTTAATAAGTTAATTTTTACAACCTTATAAATATAAAATTATAGGATGGCTACTAAATGGTTACTGTATTAATCTTTTCCAACTTTCAACTTTCAAATAGTTTTTGGTGATGCTCATACTATCTGCTTACTTCATCTCCTTCCTGTTCTCTATTGAAGGTGTTGGAAAACAGGCACTCAGAGAAATTATAACAAGTAGCAGTCTTCTGGCTTACCAGAGCTCTGATATTCTCCTCTATAAGTGCTTTCTGGCTATTTTTTCCCCAATAAATTTTGTTCCTAAAGTTCCTGAAGGCTTTCTCCTTTATTCTTCATTTAATTAGTCATTGATCCTCCTCAAACTGAATGGGTGAGAAAACATTTTCTCCTTTGTTTTGCTTTTAAATATTTGATCAGAATATTTTTTTGCTACTTGTTTAGCATACTGTTCCGGTAGCAAACACAGATTTTTCTCCTTCTTCTGTATTTGTTTTGCTACTGCCAGGAACAGAGTCTACAAAAATTATTGTTGCCTCCTCATATACCAGAAAAAAAACTTTATTCTTTATAAGGTAAAGAAAATGTCAGTCTCAGTCAATATAAATACTTTTACTCAAAAGATATATTAAAATGACAATTCAGATATCATTCAGCTACGGTAATGAGCCATCTGAAGCACTCTACTCTGGGGTTTTCCAACTTCAGGGAAAATAAAAAATTGGGAAACAGTTAAAAATAGAAATATTGATATGATTAAAGCTAGAAAACAGTAGGAAAGACAAAAAGTATAATAAAAAGAACACCAAGATCTGGCCTTCAAGTACATAAATGGCTCTATGTTACCAAGCATGGAGATGACAGGTAGAACTACCAAGAGAGTGACCTTAGTAGTAATAACTACTCAGATATACAAAACTGAGATTCGAATGGCTAGGATGGCAAGAAAAGCTGGCAACTTCTGCAGACCTGCAGAACCCAAATTGGCATTCGTCATCAGGATCAGAGAGATATCAATGGTGTGAGCCCAAAGGTTCGAAAGGTGCTGCTGCTTCTTTGTCTTTGCTGGATGTTCAGTGGCACCTTTGTTAACCTCAACAAGGTGAGCTCATAGATCAGTTCATTCACTGACTCCAGGTTTGGGTAACGCCATGCTCCATATGGTTCCATAATCCGTCACATATTAACTGAAGCCTTGTTGAGCTTAACAAAGGTGTGATTGAAGATCTGGAAAGGCGAAAAAGCAGCAACACCTTTCGAACCTTTGGGCTCACACCATTGATATCTCTAATCCTGATGACAAATGCCAATTTGGGTTCTGCAGGTCTGCAGAAGTTGCCAGCTTTTCTTGCCATCCTAGCCATTCAAATCTCAGTTCTGAACACCTGTCTGTATTCCTTGTGGTAATGTTTAGCTCCTTGCCCCTCAAAGCATCTTTTGGGTAAACTTCTTTCTCAGACGCTTAATCTTCAACTCTGAGAAATTCTTTCACTTTTTCTTAAGGGTTTCTGGCACAGGAAGCACCTTCTTTTTCTTCTCATCTGCACCCTCCATGGTTCCAGCCAGAAAAGAGCAAGGCAAATGTTTTAAAGAAGGAATGAAGGGGGTTCTGTGATAACTGTTGAACAGCCAGCTCCTTGGGGATAAAACCCTAATATGCTGTGTTTACCAAATCATAGTATAAATATGATTCTAATTTCAAGCTACCAAAGTGATGAGCATTACTGAATGTAGAATTCAGCAGCACACCATTATATTTCCACATATATATACAATCGAGAAAAAACCTCAAGAGCATAGATAATAGTAAAATGTGGTTAAGTAATTAGGAAGTAATGGGTTTTGAATATTTAATACCTTTGTTTTAAATATAATTCATTTAATTTACATTTATGTAATTTTTAACACTATATTTAATAACTGGCTCACACAATTCCTGAAAATTTAATAATCAGCTCTTGTAAACCTGTCCAATACACCACTGAAAAGGCATCCATTCAGTCATGTATTTTTCTTGGAAAAGAACAATATTTATTCAAATCAATTGAATAAGAACAAGCCAATTTTTACGGCACATAGGATCTAGAGGGGAGAAAACAAACTTCTTGCACTCATTGAGCTATCTCAAGAATGAGAACTTTTGATCCAGTCCTTCAAGATAAATCAGCTTTCAGGGCACATGCACCCTGATGTTTATAGCAGCACTACCAACAACAGCCAAACTATGGAAAGAGCCCAAAAAACCATCAACTGATGAATGGAAAAAGAAGATGAGGTGTAAATATACAGTGGAATATTACTCAGCCATCAAAAAGAAAAAAATTGCCATTTGCAATGACGTGGTTGGAGGTAGAGTGTATTATGCTGAGCAACATAAGTCAGTCAGAGAAAGACAAATACCGTATGATTTCACACATATGTGGAATTTAGGAAACAAAACAGATGAACATAAGGGAAGGGGGAAAAAAGAGGGAAGCAAACCATAAGAGACTCTTAACGATAAAGAATAAACTGAGGGTTGATGGAGGGAGGGAGAATGGATGGGCTAAATGGGTGATGGGAATTAAGGAGGGCACTTGTTATGACGAGCACTGGGTGTTATATGTACGTGATGAATCACTAAATTCTACTCCTGAAACCAATTTTACACTATATGTTAACTAACTAGAATTTAAATAAAAACTTGGAAGAAAAAAAGGATAAATCAGCCTTCACTGTGAACAAAAGAACATAAAGGTTAAGAGCATGGGTTCTAAGGCCAAAACACCTGGATTTGAGTCCTGCCTTGTCCCCATGTAACCCTATAACTTTAAGAAAGTTACTTAAATTTTTGACCATCTATAAAATGAGATGATAACAGTACCCACCTCAAAGAACTATTGACAGAATTAAATGTTATTATATGTAAAGCATATACAAAGTATCCAACACACTGCAAAAGTTCAGTGAATGCTAACTAACTCCATCATATGAAAGTGACTTCAAATATGTAAACTGGGGGCACTTAAGTGGCTCAATTGGTTAAGCATCTGTCTGACTCTTGACAGTGGCTCAGGTTGTGATCTTGTGGTCGTGGGATCAAGCCCCACCTTGGCTCTGCATTGAGTTTGGAGCCTGCTTGGAATCTTCTCTCTCCTTCTCTCTCTACCCCTCACCCACTCTCTCTCTCAAAATAAATATTTAAAAAATATGTAAACTGTGTATATTTGAGATAGCTACTTAAAGCTAGTTATTTCAAGTTCTCTGAACACATCAAGAGATTCAACATATCTTTGACTTTGCTCATGATCTCCCGTCCACCTGATATGACAAACTTTCACCATGTCTTTTTAAGTTCCACTAGAAAATATAATTTCTCTTAACTTTCTCTGATTGGCTTGTACCCTGGGTAATTCAAAAGCCTTTTATAAGAACATATTTAATTTATTCTTAATATGTAGTTAATATGTGGGGTTCCTGGGTGGCTCAGTCGGTTAAGCATCTGACTTCAGCTCAGATCATGATCTTATGGCTCGTGGGTTCGAGCCCCGTGTTTGACTCTGTGCTGACAGCTCAGACCCTGGAGCCTGCTTCGGATTTTGTGTCTCCCTCTTTCTCTACTCCTCCCCGCTCATGCTCGGTCTCTCTCTGTCTCTCAAAAATAAATAAACATTAAAAAACATTTTTAAAAAATAATTTAGGGGCACCCAGGTGGCTCAGTCAGTTAAGCATCCGACTTTGGCTCAGGTCATGATCTCGCGGTCCATGAGTTTGAGCCCCGCGTCGGGATCTGTGCTGACCGTTCAGAGCCTGGAGCCTGTTTCAGATTCTGTGTCTCCCTCTCTCTCTGACCCTCCCCTGTTCATGCTCTGTCTCTCTCTGTCTCAAAAATAAAAATAAATGTTAAAAAAATAATTTAAAAAATATGTAGTTAATACGTTCCTGAAAACATTCTCAAAGGTCAAACATTTGAAGGACGAATAAAGGCAAGTACATCCTGAGGGGGTGTGATAGTATCTGTTTCCTAGCATCCTCATTCCTCAAGGACTAACCACTCTTTCTTTTTTTTTAATGTTTATTTTTGAGAGAGAGAAAGGGGGGGGGGAGGGGCAGAGAGAGAGAGGGAGACACAAAATCTGAAGGAGGCTCCAGGCTCCAAGCTGTCAGCACAGAGCCCAACACGGGGCTTGAACTCACGAACTGCAAGATCATGACCTGAGCTGAAGTTGGAAGCTTAACTAACTGAGCCACCCTGGCAGCCCAAGGACTAAACACTCTTTACCAAAACTTGCATATACATGAGCAGCTTCCTCAGGTGATTGCTCAAATCTTCCTTGACTACTGTTATAAAAAACCTGCTCATTGCATGAAAAGTCTGGTAGGTACTAAGCATTGTACAAGTCAAGTTTGTATTAAAGTGAAAATTATTAAATTTAAGGGCCACCCATGTCTCTATGATATCTATTCCTTCCCTCTGTTATGCTTCTGGTAGTCTTAAAGTCACTGTATTTCAACCTATTTGTATCTACAGAGCACAGCTTCAGGTATGTGCTAGGTGATCGAAAAATGTTGGTTGTATTTAATTTCATTTAATTAGTTCCTAAATCATTTAAAAAATGTGAAGTTTAGGAAAAAATATCTTTGGTGTTTCCTGTCAATTAGCTTGTATTGTTTGTATAATAAAGGAAGCTATATTACTATAAATTTCCTTTTCCTTCCAAGAGTGGCTCTGCAATTTTATCTAAATGATCAATTATCTCATATAGATAGGTGTAAGGGAAGGGGGAAGGAAGAAAAGAAAGGAGGGAGGGAGGGAAGGCAAATGGTTTCTTTTCCTTAAAAGAAATATCTCTTTAAATATAAAATCATTGTTGCATTCTATTTCCAGCAATATAATGAATTGATCATATATTCTAAAATAAACTCTCCCCTTGCAAAATGGATAAGATTATTTTAAGAATCCTTTCAGATGCATAGGAGATTTAGAAAAACACGAAGGAAAATTTTCAAAGGCCAAAAATGGAAAGCTACTTTGTAAGATGGTACTGTTCCCATCGTTGCCCTGAAGGCATTTGCCAGCATGGGTATCCTGGCTTTGTGGGTTCTAACTACTGAATGGGAGCAGAAATCAAGGCTCTGCTCCTCTGCAAGGTGGAGAGTCAAAAACGAAACTCAAAGCCAAGTCCTTTGAAGAGCAAACCTTCAGAAAGCCTGCTCGCCAGCAAAGGTGACAGCAAGGAAAAATGTCTGTTTGGGCCATAAATTAGGGAGACAGGATGGTTTTCTTAGAATTTATAACCATAGTCCTATCCTTACATGGCTCAGGATTTAGATATTCTCTACATGTTTGGTCCAGAAAACCCCCAAAACAAGAAAAATAACAGATATGGTTCCAGGGCTGGTTACCTCCTTCAGCACCAAGAAGAACCTAAAATACTTTTTTCTAGAAGTGTGCTTCCTCAACACAAGTCTTGCAGAATTCTTTCAGAGAAAGGCTAGTGAAACATGAGCTAACAATCAGAAATTATAAAATACACAAAGAAATAAGCCACCGTGGGGCACCTGGGTGGCTCAGTTGGTTGAGCATCCGGCCACGACTCAGGTCATGATCTCACGGTTCATGAGTTCGAGCCCCGTGTCAGGCTCTGTGATGACAGCTCAGAACCTGGAGCATGCTTCAGATTCTGTGTCCCCCTCTCTCTTTCCGCGCCGCCCCTGCTTGTGCTCTGACTCTGTCTGTCTTTCAAACATGAATAAACAACAACAACAACAAAAATTTAAAAAAAGAAATAAGCCACCTTGAACAAGAGAAAGAAAAAACAGTATAAACCTCTTCACGGATTTCTTAGAATTATAAATATAAAATGTATCTGAAATATTTGAAAAATTGTGGATTGTGGATCACATAATGGTCATTAAATGATTCAAATAGTGGTATTTGTGCTCTATATGGAGGTCAAATATAGAGAGAATTTGGGAAGATGTGTTTGGAATAATGGAAATTTTCAGACTAAATCCTGAAGAGAATTGAAAAGGCAATTTTCCCTCAAGCCCAACTCCTGCCTTCATCCTTTCTACATCTTTCTCTTGCCTTCTCTCTTCTCCATCCCCTTTGGAAAGTCTGGAATGTTCACTCTGACTAACCTTAGATTAAGGTCAACCCTAACCATATAAGCATCACTGCCAACAGTCAACTGGAAATCTTTTTTTTTTTTTTTTTTTCAATTGTTTTTAAGGAGAGAGGACCAGCAGGGGAGGGGCAGAGAGAGAGGGAGAGACAAAATCTCAAGCCGGCTCCACACTCAGCATGGAGCCTGACATGGGGATCGATCTTACAACCGTAAGATGGTGACCTGAGCTGAAATCAAGAGTTGGACGCTTAACCAACTATGATAATCCAGAGATAATACTCATGTTCTATTTTTATTTGAAGATATTATTTTATAATATTAATTTTAAAACACTCTCATTATGGCATATTACTTAAATGTGATAAAGAACCATGCTATTTCATTTGAATATGATAGTAAAGAAAATTCACAAACTTTTTATACAACTTAAAACCACACAGACTTCTATCTGAAAAATGAAATTTTGTTTAGTGTAACTACCAAAAGACTATCCAAAATATCTCAGTCTTAGAAAAAGCACAGTGTTTCAATAAATGCTTTATCAAAGTCTGTTATATATTTTTAATGTTTTTATAGAATTAGGTCCAAAACTATCAACAGCTTTCTCAAGGCTAAGAACTACTGGCAATGTCATTATTACATATTAGGAGGCTAATAATGTATTTTTAAAGTAATTTATTGATTCAACAACATTTAAATGGACATCTGCTTTGTGCCTGATACTATGATATGCTCTGTAAATAATTAATGAGCAAAAATGGTCACAGTTCCTGCTCTCATGGAGTCTACGATTAAGAGACGAGCACAGATAATTATTGCAGTGGTCATCAAATAAATGTAGAATTACAAGTGGGCAACTATAACATTATTCTTTTTGACTATAGTCAACAAATACATTGATCTTAAAACACTTTTAAAGAATATTTAACTTGTCAAAAGTTAAGGGGCAATGAGCTACTTTGGTCTTATTGTGGGTACATTCTTATAAACATAACTCAAATTTCCTATGGGAAATCTTCAATTTATACTATACCTATTTAATCTTTTTGAATTTATTAACAATTTTGCCAATTTTTAGAAATTTTAGGAACTATTCATTAAAATCCCCAATGACAGGGCACCTGGGTGGCTCAGTTGGTTAAGTGGCTGACTTCGGCTCAGGTCATGATCTCAAAGTTCATGAGTTCAAGCCCTGCGTTGGGCTCTGTGTTGACAGCTCAGAGCCTGGAGCCTGCTTCCGATTCTGTGTCTCCCTCTCTCTCTGCCCGTCCCCCACTTGTGCTCTGTCTCTGTCTCTCAAAAATAAATAAATGTAAAAAAAATTTTTTTTTAAATCCCCAATGACAAATAACTGAGTTTATTAATTTTAACATTTTACCAAATTTTGTTTCTTTAAGAAAACTTTGAAGCAATGTAGATTGTATGGGATACTTTCATAGATTTCTAAGATTTTTACTTTCAATGTGATATCATAACTGCATTTTAGGAAGTTTCATTTGATTCTCACTACACCTGCCTACTAGAGGAAAGATGGATATACAGGCCAGCACATCAGGTGGGCTAAGCTGCTAGTCCCAGACAGGGAAGCCTGAACTGGAGGACAGGGCTCACAGGGATGGGGAGAGAGCCTGCCGACCTCAAAATCTGCAAATACTGATTCTTTACAGCCCTCAAGCAATCTAAACCCAACTCATACAAAACTAATAGTAGGAAACTATAAATATGAAAAGAAAAACAAGGGTTTGTTAAATCTGTATTTTGGTGACTAAGTTTAATAATTTGGCCCTTTGGTAAACTGGCTTTTAGATGATTGACTTTACTCCATTTGGCCTAGAATTAACTATAGCACGTCAATCTGACTTGGTCCTTAGTCATCAGATAAGAATATCCTGGCAACCTGAGGCTAGAATGGAGCCAGAACTGAAGAGTGAGTGCAAGTTGGCCAGAAGGGCAGAGAGGAGAAGAGCAAGGCAAGAGCCGGGGGAGGAAGGACACATAGAAAAGCCTGAACTGGCAAGAGAAATTGGGTTGAGATGAAGCCAAGGAGTACTCCAGGTCCAACTAGGATGAATGTTGGAGGCTATTTTTAAGAGTTCTATCTGTCACTGGAAAGCAGTGATGGTGTTTTAAAAGGGCTAACATGATGAGATTTGGGTTTTGGAAAGCACTCTGGCCACAATGTGGAGAATGAACTGGAGAGCAGCTGGGGCATATGCAAGAAGATCCAGCAGAAAATTCTTAACAATGGTTTGCTGAGAGATGACAGTAGTGTGGACTGGGGCAGGAGTGAAGGAGATGGTGAACAGTGGACAGACTGGAGTAGTTGTCTTCACTTGAGAGTGATTTTGCTTCACTGAGGTCATTTGAATATCTGAAGACATTTTTGGTAGTTACAACTGGTCTAGAGGGATGTGCTCTTGGCAAATAATGCATAGAGGCCAGGGATGCTGCCAAACATCCTGCAATGTGTACAATAGTCCCGCATAATAAAGAAATGTATGACCCAAAATGCTACAGTACCCAGGCTGACAAATAGTGGGCTAGAGAGATACTTAGGGAGTAACACAGACTTCCTGTTAGAAATTAACTGTAAGTATAATGCCAGATTTATCAAAATAAAATACAATGACCATAAAAAAAAACACAAGGTCAGTAACTGCTTTAGGGGCAACAAAATTGAAATAAACAGGTGCAATTCAGAGCAATTGTTAAATACATATGTATAGTTACTATATGCTTACACGGGATGAGAGCTGTAAACTGCATTCCCAGCTTGACAGAAATACATGGTGACTAAATCTAGCATTGTCTGCAAAAGAGGCACGCACTTCACTCTGGTAACAGTCAGCAGGATCTAAATTTAGTTTATACTCTTAGTGCATTAAAATAGCATCAAGAAGCTCAGGAAGTCTAAAACTATCACACTCCAAGTTTCTGTCTATACTGTTAATAGCTACTTGCCAAGATCCCTGTTGCCCATGTGATGATTATAGTCTATTAAAAACATGTCCTCCGTGAAGTGCTCTAAAAAAAAAAAAAAAAAAAAACAAAAAAAAAACCAACAAAAAAAACACCAGGAAATGTAGTTAAGTGAATGATTCCAGATAAAATAATTGGCAACACAAATATCACAATGTAGGCATTCATAAGGAATATATCTTAACTCCTGAAGTTTTGTGAGAGCTTTATGAGGCTTTTTTACTGTTTACCATAAAAGTTAAAATGCTTTCAATCAGAGTTCCAGTGTCACAATGGTAAATTAGAAAAGCAAATAAACATTTTTATTTGAACAGAAAATCTACTAATTGCCTACATGTGACTTGGATAAAAGCTGAACTGGGGAAGGTCTGAGCCAGGCCTATTACTGAAAATGAGGAAAGATTAAGACTGTGCTTGGTACCTTAATTTATCTGTTAAACCTCTCTTCTATTCAAACAAACAAAAACCAGATGGGCTAACCCAATGAGATTCATGTTTTCACTTCCGTTCATAGGACCTCCTAAAATGCAGTTTGAGTTTTAAAAAAAAAATTGCTTTATTTTCTGAAATTTTAGTTCAAGATGTATTCCTTCCAGGAAAGTACTCTCAACTGTTGCATCCTGCCATCATCTAAGCAGATACAACCCAGGAGAACGAACTTATAAAAAGTTCAGAATTAACATCCTAGAGCAAGGATAGTTTTTTTTTTTTTTTTCCTATCACGAAGCCATGAACAAAAAAGGAAAGAAAAATCAGCAGCTTCATAAAGTCAAATTAAGTCATGTTAGTGTTTTCTTTTACAGGAATATATATACTGTACTCTCCTACACTCATGGGCAGGTTCTTTTACAGTGTTAGATACATGAGATACAGAAAGTATCTGCTTCAGTCACTTTGTCCCCTCACACGTGTACTGCCCTCTTCATGACTATACTCCTGTGCCTATGACTATAAATAGAATTTCAGCTACGTACATAGCTACCTAGAACAAAGACTACATCTCCCAGTTTCCTTTGCAGCTAGGCCTGGCCAGGTGACAAAATTCAGTCCAAGTGAAGCTTCTGGATATTTTCTTAAAGAGAGAGGAAGCCACTTTGCTTCTTTCTTCCTGTTTGCAGGAATTTAAACATAATGACAAACCCAAGCATCAGCACAGGACATGGAGGGCAAGCTGCCCGTGGATGTCAGAGCCAAAGAGAGAAGCCTGGTTCCCTGACACTAGAATGTCACACCAAACATGGAGGGTCAACAAAATATGTTTAAGTGAACAAGAAATACAAGAATTTAAAATAAATTCTTAAGTCACCATTATTTTGTTTTCTTCTGTCACGATAGATGGCTTTAATCCCAATGAATACAATGTCTTTGCATTGTACATTTCTGATCAGCTGGGTCCTCTGTCTTACTCTGGGATTCTCATTTACATACAGACTTCAAGTTACATGTTTTTTTAGGAACTCTTCCAGCTGCCAATTTCCACAGAAAATTTTCTTTACATTTAACTAGGACTTGTGATCTATACATTTCCACCTAATTTTAAGTTTTCGCAATACTGCGTATCAATATATATTAATTTGAATTTACTCTAGGCCCACACAACTAGCTGATGAATTCCTTAAGTTTGGGAAATGTTCTTTCTACTTCCTTGTATTCCTAATACTTTGCTAGAGTTTATAGATGTTCATATACCTGCTAGTAATTTAATATACAGAAAGGGAAGTAAAGGAAAGAAATGAGGGAAAGAGTAAAGAAGGGAGAGACAGAAAATGAGAAGGGAAGAGAGAGACAAAGACAAAAAAAAGGACAGTCCAATAAATTTAAAAGCCACATGCAACATCTTTTGCCTCCAGATATATTTAATAAAAACTTTTACACTTTTACACCCGTGGGCATTATTGGAACGTTATAGGATCACTTTAAACACCTATTGATTAAACATTCCTGAATAGCACTTTTGAATGCATTATTGAGTGAAAATATTTGGGGATAGGAGATGTCTCAAGCTGACACAATAACTCCTCAGGAGTGTAGAGGATAAGAATCTCCATGGGGCACCTGGGTGGCTCAGTTTTTTAAGCATCCAACTCTTGATTTCGGCTCAGGTCACGATCTCACAGTTCATGAGTTCGTGCCCAGCATCTAGCTCCACAAAAAATGTGTAGAGCCTACTTGGGATTCCCTCCCTCTTTGTCCCTCCCCTACTCGTGCTCTCTCTCAAAGTAAATAAATAAAACTTAAAAAAAATAATCTCCTTAAACCATTCTGTTGTTCTTCTTTGTTAAAATCATTGTTAACAACAGCAACAACTGCTAATAAGAAATGAAATTGAAGAAGGCTTAAAATTTTGCTAGAAGCTCAGAATGATTATCTGACAGTGTCTCTTGAGTCTGAAGAAAAGCAAGAAACCAATCCAAGGGTATGTCTATGAGGACACAGTTTCTCACTGTTACTGACAGAGAATAAAGAACTCAAATCTTCTTACGGAGTTTGCCAGATTAGAAGTATCTTCTTGTTCCTACATTCCCTTATGTATCTGGCTTTCTCAATCATGGCTTACCAAATGATTTTGAACTTCTAAGTCTTGACAGTTTTGACTGTGTATGTTTCTTTTTCATGCTTTTGGATACCTTGTAAGTCTAACCCTGATTCCGGATTTTTCTCCATTTTGCCTTAATTTTGTTTAAGGCAAATTTTGACTACAATTAATCCTGGCTGATAAGAAATGGCTCCACTTTCATT
This sequence comes from Panthera leo, assembly GCF_018350215.1. NCBI lineage: Eukaryota > Metazoa > Chordata > Mammalia > Carnivora > Felidae > Panthera > Panthera leo. Next base: position 166,640,751 of record NC_056686.1, read on the forward strand.
CTCATTTCCATTCCTTTCTAAAAATAAGCTTTTCACTTTGGAACAATTTTAGATTTATTCCATTTTTTTTTAATTAAAAAAAATTTTTAATGTTTATTTATTTTTGACAGAGAGAGAGACAGAGAGAGAGAGAGACAGAGCCTGAGTGGGGGAGGAACAGAGAGAGACACACAGAATCCAAAGCAGTCTCCAGGCTCTGAGCTGTCAGCACAGAGCTCAACGTGGGGCTCGAACTCACAGACAGCGAGATCATAACCTGAGCCGAAGTCGGACGCTCAACTGACTGAGCCACCCAGACGCCTCTATTCCATTTACTTTTGATAATAAAGTGGTGCTTATTCTAGGAATGCAAAGTTGGTTAAGGATTCTAAAATCAATCTAATTTTTACCACTATAACAGAAGGAGAAAAAGCATGCAGCCATCTCAATAAGTGTGGAAAAAATACTTAAAAAAAAAAAAATCCATTATTGACAAAAACATCTTAGTAAAGTATTAATAAGATGAAACTTCCTAAATTTGAAAAACGTTGTCTTTAATCAAACTAGTATAGTACCTGTAAAAACAAACAGACACATAGACCAATGGAACAGAACAGAGAGCTGAGAAATAAACCCACACATATACAGTCAAGTAATCTATGTCAAAAGTGCCAAGACTACATAACTGGAAAAGGGTAATCTCTTCAATAAATGGTATTGGGAAAACTGGAAACCCACATGCAAAAGAATGAAATAGGATCCTTTATCTTTTTTACACCATATACAAAAATCAAGTCAAAAGGGATTAAAGACTTAAATTTAAGATTTGAAACTGTAAAACTCCTAGAAGAAAACATAGGGAAAGAGATCCTTGATATTGGTCTTGGTTGGTGACATCCAAAGCAAAAGTGAACAAGTGTTACCATATCAAACAAAAAACTCCTACATAGCAAAGGAAATGACCAACACAGTGAAAAGGCAACCTATAGAATGGGAGAAAATATTTGCCAATGACATATCTGATAAGCGGTTACTCTCCAAAATATATAAGGAATTCATAGAATTCACTCAAAGAAACCACCTGATTTAAAAATGAAAGAAGTGAAGACATTTTTCCAAAGCAAACATACAAATAGTCAACAGGTAGATGAAATGGAACTCCTCATCACTAATTATTAGGGAAATGCATATTAAAACCACAATGAAATATCCCCTCACACCTGTTAGGATGGCTATTATTAAAAGACAATAGATGAAAGTGTTGGCAAGGGTGTGAGAAAAGGGAACCCTTTCTTACCACTGTTGGTGGAGATGTAAATTGTTACAACGATTATGGAAAACAATATGGAGGGGTCTCAAAATATTAAAAATAAAACTTAGGGGCGCCTGGGTGGCTCAGTCGGTTGAGCGTCCAACTTCGGCTCAGGTCATGATCTCACAGTCTGTGAGTTCGAGCCCCACATCGGGCTCTGTGCTGATGGCTCAGAGCCTGGAGCCTGTTTAGGATTCTGTGTCTCCCTCTCTCTCTGACCCTTCCCCGCTCATGCTCTGTCTCTCTCTGTCTCAAAAATAAATTAAAAACATTAAGAAAAAAAATAATAAAAATAAAATAAAATAAAATAAAATAAAATAAAATAAAATAAAATAAAATAAAAAATAAAAATAAAACTTACCATATGATTCAGCATATATCCACTGCTGGGGATATATCCAAAGGAAATAAAATCAGTATCTCAAAGAGACATTTGCACTCTCATGTGCATGGGCACATTATTCACAATAGCCAAGCTATCAAAACAACCTTAAATGTCTGCCAATGTATGTATGTATGTATTTGTGTGTGTGTGTGTATATATATATATATATATATATATATATATATATATACACCACATTTTCTTTATTCATATATATCCATATATCTATATCTCATACATATATCTTATATATATAATGGAGTGTATTATATATTAATATATATGATATATACATATATATACATATATACATATATGTATACACACACACACACACACACACACACACATATATATATATATATATGTAATGGGTATTATTCATCTATATAAAGAAGGAAATCCCACCATCTGGGACAACATGGTTGCACCTGGAGAACATTAATGCTAGTGAAATATGGCAGAGAAAGACAAATACAGTACGACCTAATTTATATGTTTCTAAAAAGGGTGAACACATAGAAGCAGAGGATAGAATGATGATTGAGAGGTTTTGGTATAGGGAAAATAGGAAGGTATTGGTCAAAGGCTACAAACTTTTAGTTACAAGATGAATATGTTCTGGGAATCTAATATACAACATGGTGACTCTAGTTAATAATAGTGCATTATATCCTTGAAATTTGTTGTGTTCTCACCACCACCACCACAACAAAAAAGGTAACTATGTGAAGTGATGGATGTGTTAATAAATTGTGGTCATTCACTTCACAATGTGTATGTATATCAAACCATTAGATTGTATACCTTAAATATACATAATTTTTATTTGCCAAATACCTCTATACCTCAAAAAAGGTGGGGGAAAAAGGTTATCTACAAAATTCCTAATGGTGTATCAAACCATTAGATTGTATACCTTAAATATACATAATTTTTATTTGCCAAATACATCTATACCTCAAAAAAGGTGGGGAAAAAAGGTTATCTACAAAATTCCTAAAGCAGATACCATAAAGATTAAATATTGAAAAAATTCTCTCTGAGATTGACAGTGAGACAAAAATGTACTTTATACTTCTAATTGATACCATATTGAAGTTTCTAGCTAATGCGATAAGGAAAAGAAAAAACATTTTAAGAACGGGAAGAAAGAAATGAAGCTGTGTAATTATTAGCTAATGATGAGATTTGTGTGTGTATAAAAATCTCAAGGATTTCAGATAAATAATTAAACATATAAAGTCAATTTAACAAGAATGCTAAATAAAAAGTCAATCAATAGTATCAATTCAATGTCTATAAAACAGGTAGAAAATGAAATTTTAAAAAACTTATAGGGCATCTCAGTGTCTCATTGGTTAAACGTCCAACTTTGGCTCAGGTCATGATTTCAGTTTGTGGGTTTGAACCCCGCATTGGGCTCTGTGCTAACAGCTCAGAGATGGGAGCCTGTTTCAGATTCTGTCTCTCTGTCTTACAATAAATAAATAAACTTAAAAAAATAATGCATTTATTTAGGTCAATAACAGAGGACAGCATTTTCTACTTTTTAATATATTTTTTCCATATCAAGTAATATGTGCAAATAGTGTGTCATACCTTCTTAAATATGGCAATAAATTTCAAATGTGGATTCTGTTTCGGATTCTCTTTAAAAAAATTTTTTTTTACATTTATTCATTTTTGAGAGACAGAGAAAGAGCACAAGCAGGGGAGGAGCAGAGAGAGAGGGAGACACAGAATGAGAAGCAGGCTTCAGGCTCTGAGCTGTCAGCACAGAACCCGACATGGGGCTTGAACTCATGAGCTGTGAGATCATGACCTGAGCCGAAGTCGGACGCCTAACCAACTGAGCCACGCAGACACCCCTGGATTCTCTTTTAAAACTATAGTAATATTACTGAGTTGTTCAGGGACCTTATATTCTTATGTTCTTTACCTGACTTTTCTAGTTTTTGAGAAAGGAAGAATTATTAGTTTCCTTTTGAGTGATTATACAATTAGAAGGATTAAAGATAGAAATATGTTAGACTGTGGTTAGAGAAATAGATTAGAACACCTGGCTAATAAAATAATGAGTATGATCACTCTGTATAGCTTAAATATTCTTTGATCACCATATTCTTTTTTTAAAAAAAATTTAATGTTTATTTTTTAATTTTTTTTTAACGTTTATTTTATTTTTGAGACAGAGAGAGACAGAGCATGAACGGGGGAGGGGCAGAGAGAGAGGGAGACACAGAATTGGAAGCAGGCTCCAGGCTCTGAGCCATTAGCCCAGAGCCCGACGTGGGGCTCGAACTCACAGACCGTGAGATCGTGACCTGAGCTGAAGTCGGATGCTTAACCGACTGAGCCACCCAGGTGCCCCTAATGTTTATTTTTTAGAGAGAGAAAGAAAGAGACAGAGCGTGAGTCAGGGAGGGGCAGAGAGAGAGAGGGAGACACAGAATCTGAAGGAGGCTCCAGGCTCTGAGCTGTCAGCACAGAGCCAGACATAGGGCTTGTATTCATGAACCATGAGATCATGACCTGAGCTGAAGTCAGATGCTCAACCAACTGAGCCACCCAGGCACTCTGGATCACTATATTCTGTGTTTTGCTCTAACTTCCACCAGGGTATTTTAAAATTGCACACCTTTGATCTCAATGAGTACCAGGAAGAAGAGTTCCTATGACTTAATTGACATCATCTGCACTATTAGAAAAACACAATTCAGAGGTTTATAAAATGATGATGTGCTAGGAGTCTCATCCTTGAATGTGGGAAATGGTTGATGTTTCACGGTTGATGGTTGTGTGCACTGGTACAAACTCTATGGAAGGAAGTTTGGCGAGCAGTAGCGACAGTCTGAAATGGGCAATTTCTAAGCCTCTGTACTCAAGTTACAGCAATTACTCAAAGGAAACAACTAATGACACACAAAGACTTGCCTACGAGGTTATTTGATGTAGCATAATTTATATTAGCAAAAACCTTACTGTAGTATAAATGTCAAATAATAAAAAATTATTAAATACCCATGGCATATTCATATTCACTTAGGAGCCATTAAAATAGGACTGTACATGAATTGTTATAAGACAGTATCTGGCCAGACAAAGCAGTAATATTCAAATGCTGTCCTCAACTAGTCACCTTTCACCTGTGATGCTATGAAAGGATATATATGCATGTGACAGAGTCAAACGGAGGAAGACATTATGCCAAGGCTCCTGTGACTTTTAATACTTAAATGACAGCAGAACAGTTCTTTCTGACACATTTTTCCTGCATCAGCAGGACCTGACTCTACTTATTACAGTATCCATTTCCCCACCCTCTTTCCCCTTTTGTGACCCTACTCCCTTTAAGCAAGTTTAGAACACAATTTTTGAATTCCTGCCCATTTTACTTGATGCTACCCCCTGGTTCCCATCTCCATGTGCAGAACTGACATGATTTGCTGGACCTATGTGTCCTTCTCTGGGTTTCTTTCTATTTCCTACTGTTCTTGTTGTAACTACAAAGTAACCCCCTTTTATTTTAAAAAGTGAGCTCTTTGATATCTTACTTCTGATGCCTTATGTTCTGATTCCAAATCTCAGAATAGTTTCCTAAAAGCCTGAAGGCTTTGTGCCTTCTCACTGTGGTTTAACTCTGAAGAGATCTATTCACTAGACTTTAGACTGATATATGGCACAGATATATAACCTTCTTAACCCTCGGGTTTGTGATAATTTCACTGAATTTTTATTCCTCCTCAACGCGAGAAGCAAACACTACCCTTCCCCCTATTTGGTAGAGATCCCCAATCCTATTACTTATTTTTTTGTATCATTACTGTTATTAACTCCACTGCCCAATGAGGTAGAATCAATATTTTGGATCTTGGAAGTTCATAGCTGAGATCATATTCCTACGCTGTAGGCTAAAACAATTCATATTCTTATACTGGAGGCTAAAAGATCCTAATCAGGAAGGACAGTCATCCCCACTGTAGTGGGGAGCATCTTGTTGGTGGAAAAGCAGGCTGTATACAGAATCTCAGCTTCCTTCTCTCTCATTCTTTCTTTTTGAATGTCTTAAAAAAATTTTTTTTAGCATTAATTTATTTTTGAGAGACAGAAAGAGCGCAAGCAGGGGAGGGGCAGAGAGAGAGAGAGAGAGGGAGACACAGAATCTGAAGCAGGATCCAGGCTCTGAGCTGTCACCACAGAGCCTAACGTGGCATTCAAACACATGAACTGGGAGATCATGACCTGAGCTGAAGTCGGACGCTCAACCGCTCAACTAACTGAGCCACCCACACCCCTTGAATGTCTTTTAATGACTTACAGTGCAAACAAATAATGACAAATAATTAAGTGGGACAAAAAGTACCTTCCAGATGGTAGGTATAAAAGCATCACATTTTTGCTTTACAAAAATGTCCTCCACAGCCACACACAGAATTAAGATGGGAGGCACCAGTTGGGCTACCTGTGACTGGTAGAGAAGCATGGTGGCAGCAGCTGTTGGGGTTAATTTCTCCTTGTCTTTTCATGTCTTTAATTTTGAAATGGTTTACAAAGAAACCACATTTATTACTTTACCATTAGAGAACATTAATGTTCATCTCTTTTAAAAATGTGGCTACTTTATCTTGAACATCCTGAACAAACCATGTCAAGGCCTAAGTTTTGTTTGTTTGTTTTTATCTGTTTTCAATCCTCTTGTTTCCCCAACTTCATCATCCTTTAGTGCTATTCTCATACAACACTGTCTTATTTTTAGCTTTAAAATAAGAAATGTTATAGACGGGATCCTGATTTGAAAAAAAATGTACAAGTTTGCTTATGGGAGATTTGAATACTGACTGCATATTGGAACATGTTAAGGGGATTCTTCACTTTTTCAGGCATCATGGTATTGTGTTTATGTATTTTAAAAATCCCTTATCTTTTAGGGATATAAATGAAATGTTTGTGAATTAAAAAAAACTTTAAAATAAAGTAGTATTTCTTTTAAAAAATGTTATAGATATAAGAAAGAAGAACTTTTTCACATTTCTAAAACACAGCCCTTCCAACCTAAAAATAATAATAAGCACATATAATGTGTTTCTCAAGTTCTCGGTTTCTAAAACCTCCCTTCTACATTCACTGCCTGCTAGTAGAAGTCTCCATTAATAAAATAAAATCATGCAAAAGGCCAGTGACTATTTCATTCTAAATATATGTTCTGTATCATCTCTGTGCTCAGATTAGAAGTAATTCCTGGACAGATACATACTCAGAGTTCAGCTTGGTGGTGGACCATGGCTGTAGAGCTGCTTCCATTTACCCTGTTGAGGTAAACAGTTACATCTTCACTCTCTGCTTAGCAGCAAGTAACAAGAAACACTACATTATAAATAAAATGAAAGGGACTGAGGTCACTTCAACTCACCTTCTAAGCTTCCTCCACTTTAAAATGGTAAAATAAAATATTCATGAACTACCATTATGTGGTTGAACAAAGAGGGAGGCATTTCCTCTGACTTATATTAATCCATGATAGCCCATAGCCTCCTATCAAGTCAATCATTTACACCCATTTCTACCTCATATATGAATAAGGAAGGTAGAAAACACAAATGGCCATGCAAATGATGCTTGTCAAGTAACATTAGAATCAACAAGTGAGACAACTAATCAATCTTTCTAACAGCATGACAAATATACTGAATCAACATTTCAAATATTCACTGGCACTTTGAACAAAAAACACTACCTAGTTCATCCACAGAATAACCTATTTCCCCAAGGGATATCCAAGGATGCCCAAGGCAACCCATCCTTTCTGAGAATTTAGGGAACATAAATGAATACTGAATGCAAGTTTATTTTCAGAGTTAAAATTTTACGCACTTTAAGTGAAATAGCAATACCGAAAGTAATTTAACATCTTTTAAGATAATTCAAAGTGCTTAACTCATTTAATATAATTATCTCTTAACATTGTTATATAGTCTCTATTTTCCTAGTGCTCTTTAGAAAGGACAAACTACCCTTCCTTTTACCATAATTTTCCCCTTGTCTATATCTAATTGAAGAGCTTTCTATCAGGAAACTTGAAAAATGGATAATTACTGCTCTGGGGCCTCTCGTCAACTATGAACTTGGGAATTGGAGTTTCTGGCCTTTCTTAATGAAAAGTGTCTGAATTAAATTTCCTTCATCTCACAAGTATCATTTTTTTTTCTTTTGGTAAAAAGTTTCCCAGAGAATCTCTCTTAATAGCCACTGGCAAAACCCATAATTCTACTACTGAAACAATGAGATCTATTTTCCAGATCATCAATCTTCATTCTCCAGACAGATACAATTGTTTGAAGAGTTGCAATTACATTATCCCTCGGTGCTTCTTCAGCCTCCACATTTGACTGATTCCACAGTTAAACAATTAAAAGGCCAAAGGAATTGAGGATTAATTTTTATCTCTAATAATAAAAAGTTCATTGCATTGAATTCCTTGGTATCAGCATCATCACCCTCCTAATTAAGAGTGCCATAGTTATATAATCTTGCAAAAGGAGAAATGGAAGTCAGTACGCATTCATGGACTATATAATGCGAGCGTAGTAACTGCAATCATCTTGACTGTATGGACAGCACCATTTTATACTACCTACAAATGAGTCAATTTAAAGTGCTAGGCTTAGCCTATATAGAGCTAACACTTAATTTCATCCTCTGATGCTAAACATTACATGTTTTTCAATAGCAAACTATATTTAGCAAGAAATAGGTCTAGTAGATTCCAAACCATGGGATCAAGAGTCAGATGCTCTACCAACTTAGCCAGCCCAGAAGGCGTTAGTAGATTCCAAACCAAAAGTAGATAACTAGGATGAACCACACACAGCATCAGCATGTATAATGTTCTACTTTAGTTGGTATCAAAGGCCAGCAGGAGGCTGTGCCTTGCAGCCTTCTAATAATCAGAAAGGAGTCGAGGCCAGCCCTTCTTCACATTCCCTTCCCTTTCTGCACCACTGCTCCTATCATCTCATCATGTTACCATCAGTTCTGTTCATGTTGGGGTTCCCCTCAATGGCTCTAGGAAGACAGGCCTCCCTGTACCTGCCCAGGTACTGAGGTTTGGTTTCCACAGGCCTCCTCCCGGAGGAGGATCTCCTCCTGGTTTCCACTAGCCTCCTCCAGGAGGAGGATCTGAATTTTTCACCAGCAGCCACAGTATCAGTGAGGTATGGTGTTGGAACCACTTTTCTTTTAAGTTTTTATTTAAATTCCAGTTGACATACAGTGTAGTATTAGTTTCAGGTATACGACGTAGTGATTCAACACTTCCATACAACACCTGGTGTTCATCACAAGTTCACTCCTCAATTCCCCTCACCTATTTCACCCACCCCTCTTCCCACCTCCCTTCCAGCAACCCTCAGTTTGTTCTCTATAGTTAAAAGTCTGTTTTTTGGATTGCTGCTCTCTTTTTTTCCCTTTGCTCATTTGTTTTGTTTCTTAAATTCCACATATGAATGAAATCATATATTTGTCTTTGACTTATTTTGCTTAGCATAATACTCTCTAGCTCCACCAATGTCATCACAAATGGCAATATTTCATTCTTTTTATGGCTGAAAAATAGTCCATCATATATCTATATATCTAATCTACATCTATATCTATATCTATGTCTATGTCTATGTCTATCTCCCATATCTTCTTTATCTGTTCATCAGTTGATGGACACTTTGGCTCTTTCCATAATTTGGCTATTGTAGATAATGCTGCTGTAAACACTCTGGTGCATGTAATCCTTTGAATTAGTGTTTCTGCATTCTCTGCGTAAATGCCTAGTAGTGCGATTGCTGGATTGTAGGGTAGTTCTGTTTTTAACTTTTTGAGGAACTTCCATACTGTTCACAGCAGCTGCACCAGTTTGCATTGGGAGCCACTTTTCAAGAGAAAATTGCCTGTGAGCTTCTGGAGTACTTCATGGTCTGTATACTCTGAGTGCTTGGCACAATGCCTCAGATGAGATAGAAATTAAAAAAAAAAAAAAAAAAAAAGACACCAAAACCTGGAAAAGGAAGGATTTACATTAGAAATTGGCCTGGGGGAAGAAACTGGCCTCAGGATTTGGGTCTTATTAAGTGCTCTTTTATACACTTGTGTCTCTGAGTCTTAACTTCTTCAGGGTAAAATTTGACAGTAGGAGAAACAGAAGGTAAGGAAGGTGAATGATTGGCTGGGAGAGAGCTCAATGTTTTAACTGTATGATTTATGACAACTTTCCTTGATCCCAAAACCACAGACCCCTAAACTTGCCTTCCCCTAAAACACTCCATGAAATCATCGTAGAAATCACCCAACAAATATTATATTTAAACATTAAAAATTATCTTAATCTGCTAAAAGTTGATGGTTTTCATCTAACAGAACTAAAATTTTATTTAAAAATATACACCTTAGAAAATTACCTGAAGTCTATGTAACAGTTCATGAGTGGGCTTCTGACAACTACTTTTTGTTTTTTCTAATTCTCTCATGAGGCAACTGACTAGTTAAGCCAACACTTGTATTGTTTTATCAATACATCTCCATATTTTATTCATTTCAGAATTTAGAGACTAATTTCAGTATCAGGACTCGTCTTCCATACAACTATCACAGTCAACTACTGGGTATTTACCCAAATAATATGAAAACACTGATTCAAAAAGGTATTTGCACCGCTGTATTTATTGCAGCATTATTTACAATAGCCAAATTATGGAAGCATCCCAAGTGTCCATGAATAAATAAATGAATAAAGAAGATGAAGTGTGTGTACACACACACACATACACACACATATACACAAATATATGTACACACAAAATAAAGAGTACACTTATCTTGATGAGCACAGAATATATAGAATTGTGGAATCACTATATTGTACACCTGAAACTAATATAAAACTGTATGTTAACTATACAAGACTTTAAAAACATTTAGATGAAAATAAATAAATAATATTAAAAAAAAACTATCACAGTCATACAGCCAGTCATGAAGGAAATGACCTGAACTACAGGGGAGACTCCCCTGAGACATGATGATTATTATTGGATTGCTGTTCAAGAAATGGGCTAACTAGTAAACATCAAGTGGAGGGACCTGTGTATTGTAATCTATTCTTTGGTTTCTGTTTCACAGGGTCAGTTGCTGTTTGTCATTGTCTTGACTCACTCATGAACCCCAAATTTCTCTATTTCAAAATGCTGGCATGGAGTATGTTGCCCCACCCTAGCATTCACCAGCTGACCTGCACCTGCTGCAACCCATATCACAGCAGGTCCTGTCACGTTGGTTCTCAACTCTTAGAAATACCTGCCTCCACCCACACAGAGTTATCCTAGAAATTAATAACTAACAAGCTACTATATTAATAACACCACTCTGTCCCTCGTATATAATATTATAAAGCAGACATCTTTGGAGTACAGGTCAGTCATTAAGAGAACGCATCTGGAGTCCAACAGACCTGGGTTCACGTGTGACTCTCAAGAGTACTAGCTGTGTGGCCAACAGGGTGCCTTCATGTCTCTGACTCTCATCCATAGAGTGGTGCTAACAACCCTACTACCTCACTGGGTTGATGTGAAGATTAAAAACGCTGCATGCATGATAGCACAAGGACTGGTGACAGTATTTGTTCATCTGTTGGGAGCTACTGTACTAGTGCTATTGTTAATGAAAAGGGATGTGCTTTAGAGTCACAATTTGTTCAAATCATGGCTCTGCATTTCAATTTCTTCATTTGCAAAGGGAAGCTGGCACCAATATGTTATAGATTTGGTTCGAACTTTAGAGATAAATATATTAAAATCCTTGGTAAAACGCTTGGCACGGGGCAAGCACTCAATGAATGGCAGCCACTGTAATAATTACAGATGGAAAATGACTTTGGTTATGAGACTGTAATTCATATGCCATAACTATCAAGTTGTTTAAAGTTTAAAAGTCTTTTGATACCTTTCAGTGCTGCTGTCCTCACTCCATCATGATCCTCACACTGGCAAGGATACATTATTCAGGCAGAAATGCACCCAGCCTTTCTCATCTTCTATCTACTGAGAAGGGTCTCACCTCTACCAGCTCAGTTTCTTTCCCTTCTCTACCTCAGAGTCAGGTTCTGTTGCCAGGCAAGTTCTCTGGGACTTCTGTGGTCTAGAAATGAAAGAAATGGGAAAGAGGAGGAAGAAGGGAGACAGGTGGGTTAGAGGTGGGGGAGGTGCCGGGGAGACTCCAGAGAAAAGATGCTGAAGGAACTGAGAGAGGGTGAGAAAACTGATGAAGGGAAGGGAGAGGGAATTTCCTGAATACTGTTTCATGTATCCTTTTCTTAATATTCTAGGAACATAAGTAAAAACAAACAAAAAAGAAGAGGAAGAAGAAAAAAACCCTCTCCTGTTGTTAGACTACGTTATTTCAGTTGCAGTGCTTCCAGGCTGTGCCACATGAGTTGTGGTTTCTACTGGGTAATAAATACTAGGGACTTGGCTGCTCCAGGAGGCAGAAATGCCATAGGAAATCAGGCACTGTGTAAAGACAGAGGCTACTTAATTTCCTAGGAAGGTAGCCATTTGAAGGAAATGCCTTTAGAACTCAACGCTCTGGAGTATCTGGAGACAGATTGCCAATGGTGTAACAAGGAAGAGAAGCTTCCCTAGTCAAATCAGAGAACCAAGGAATCAGATGACCAGGGAGATCTGCCCCAGAGTATGTGTTCCTCAGTGGACCTGGAGATGGAGTTGGGAAGCACTAGGAGCCCCATAAAAATGGGGCCCAACACCAGGGTAACATCACTTAAATTCAAGAGGTAGACCAGCAGCCCTCCATGCAGAGCAAAGAGGAGACATCTGCCAGAGAGAGAACTTGGAAGACAAAAGGAATGTGGAAAAGAAGAGTGCAAGAGAAGGGAAAGTAGGCTTATTAGGCTATGCAACCATGGCAGTAAAGCACTATGCAACGGATATTTTGCATCTGCCCTTCCAGAGCCATATATGTCCCATTCTCCACCCTGCTCTGTGCCCTGGGGAGACTGACCTTTGTGGACTAGATCAGTGGTTCCCTTGTCCTCTGGCTTCTGTTTGAATTCAGTTAGTTCATGTTGGCTACCAGTAAGAGACTAGACTACAAGAAGAGAGGGAAGGCAGGCATTTGTGTATGTCATTTTCACCCTAGACTTTGTTTGGATTTACTTCTTTCTGGTGGCAACAAACTGGCTGCACCCTTCCTGGAAGATAGCAGCTCCTTGCCTGCTGGTTGTCCCTCTGCTGTGCTGCACCTGTCTCTGGCTTCTGGCAACGGCTCTCTTCTCTCATTGTTTCAGGGTCAAGGGACAGTAATTCATTCCAGCTGTTGCTAGTTCCTGGCCCTTCTCTCTCTCCCATTTGTTCTCTTAACCCTGTCCACACTTTTGAAAATATCGCCTTCATTAAGCTCTCCTCAATTACCTGCTTGAATGTACCATCTGCCGCCTGCCCAGACACCAACAGATAGACCCCAGCACAATGATAACTGCACAATGAGAAAATGCAGATGCGGTGCATCGCCCTCCTGATGAAGGCAGAGGGTGAGAGAAAATATGAGACTAGAACTAAATCACTGGACTGATGACTTACTTTGGTTAGAGGATGTTTATTAAGTTCATGCAAAGCCAAAGTTTGATTCATGGTAATATGATCTACTTGTAATTATTTTCCATGATGATTATTTTGGTAAAACAAGGCAATATATTTTGCAGGATTCTGGTATTCTTAGAATAAGCTGATTTGCATTGTTGCCCAATGGAAAGGGTTTTTGGATTTGTTTTGTTTTGTTTTGTTTTTAACCATTTTTACCACTTATTGTGTTAAGTTACTTCATCTTTGTATGCCTCAATTTTCTCATCTGAAAAATGGGGATCATAATACCTTCCTTGCAAGGTTAAATGGGTTCCTGCTGGATGCATGCTTGCTCACAGTAAATCCTTAACAAGTGACAGTTATTCTTGTGCTTCATCAAATCCTTTTCTACCCCAAGTGTCAGTTAAGAAATCCAACAAGATTGTGGCCATATCAGAGGTGCTTAAATAGGGATGAACCCAATCAGTTCCCTCAGCACTGATTTAGATCTAGATGAAGAGGACTGATAAACTCCACCTGCACCCACCTTGCTTGCAGGGAAGCTGTGGCCAGGTTCCAGCAATCAGCTCCTCTGTCCTATTTCCCTTTGATGAAAAATGAGCTCTGGAGTGTTTATTTTTTCAGAAATATATTCCAAACCACATCAATTTGTGCTACATGCCATACTTCAATCCTGAATTATTAATCAGTTAAAATCCTCAGAATTACTCTTGAAAATTCAAGTAAACTAGCAATACAGAATTTTCAAGCTCTAATATGACTCAAAAATTCATTTTCAAAGTCTTATCTTTTCTTTGTACTTTATTTTCCATAGCGAACATTCTTGAGAAATTTGCTCAAGAATGTTCTGCTGAAAAAATATCAGACACATAGAATATGTTTATGAACAAATACTAAATCTTAGTTCTGTTCTTTTGTATGTTAGGCATCCTACTTGGCACAATATTTTTAGCATTACCATACCTTCATTCACACGTACAATAAATATTTACTGAGTGCTATTCACAGACCTAGATTCTGGAGAATCTCCAGATAATAAATACATAGAAATGTATGCCCTAATGGATCTTATATTCTAAATACAAGGTCGATGTATCTTCTTCATCTTTCCTATATCTCTATTTACCAAAAAGTACTGGATTGCCAATGAATCTAGTGTTTCCAGAAACAATATAGGATGTCCAGTAGATGTGAATTTCAGATCAACAATAAATAAGTTTTTTAGTATGTCACAAATATTTTGCTTGACTAGAGGTATTCATTGGACATTTTTATACTAAAAATTATTTTTAAACTGAAATTCAAATTTAACTGGGCATCCTGTCTCCTTATAGGCTAAATCTGGCAGTCCTAAAGGAAGACACTACTCTGTACCCTACTTGCTGAGTGACTTTGTGCACATAATTTAGTTTTTCTGGACCTCAGTTTGTTCATCCATAAAATGAAGGATCAGGTCCAAGGGAAATTTAAGGTTCCTTAAACTCCCTGGTTTCAGTTCTTCCCTAAGCAAGAGATCATGTCATCACATTCATCCATTTCCTCTCCTCCATTCATGACCTTAAAGCCAGTGGTCCATTCTCTGGCCCCACTTCTCCAATCTCCTTTCCTCAGTACCCTTGGTGATAACCTTGATCTGACCCCCAGTGCCATGCCTACTGGCTTGACTAAGGCTATTAGTATTAATGCCAGTGTCCTATATTTGAGTAGAGCTTTGTTTCACAAAGTGCTTTTCCATACATGACATTACTGCAATTTGATACATTAAATTCTTTCCTACATGTCATTCAAAAAGTTTTGCTGAACTTGTCTTTCATGCCGCTGCATAAATCATCTTTCTCATCTACCTCTGTGAGCACTGGAAACCTTCTAAGAGATCTTCTCTCAATTAAAACAAGTCTGCTCTCATCTTTGAAGATTTTCCAGGGATTCAGTGTTTATCAGTCTTCCATCTTTAGTGCCTCTCCCTCTGTGCACACTGGAGTTTCCTCCTTGCCCCTTCTGTTCACAGGAGCAAGTACCTGCCTTCACCCGTGTTCTTTCACCTTCTGACTCCTGTACCCTGAGGGGCCCATGGCAAGCCTGAACCACACAGTCCTGGTTACTCAGCGTGGTTCCTGCACCAGAAGCATCCCATTCTCTGTGAGCTTGTCAGAAAACACAGTGTTCTGCAGTACTGGACTCTCCACGAGAGTCCTGAACCAAAACTTGCCTTTTTAAGTTTGAGTAGCATTGACTTGGAACACCTCTAGTCAGGCACAAGTTTTCCATATTTTTCAGGAGATCTGTGCTACTTGGTCTATATTTATTGGACTATCCCAAGAGCAATAGTTTCTAACCTTGTTTCTGCCAAGGAACCCCCACAGGATGACACAAACTGCCATAAGGAAGGGAGGCTCACCTCTGTAGTGACTCTCATCCCACCTACCCTGCATACTCCTTTTACAGGTCACTTATTTGCATTAGCTAGGACACTGAATGACTGCATGAGGAAGAGGAAGAATATCCCCGCCATGTCCTGATATCTGTAACACTGTCCCCTAAGTATATGAGCAATAGGGAAATGTGAACTATGATTTTCCCTCCCTACTGGTTGTCTGATATGACCAAATGAATGGACTCATTTTGAAAATGGATACAATAATACAATAATGAATAACTTCTGATACAGAGATGATTCACGACTAATTTAAAAGCACTTTACAATTTCAAAGTTCTCAGAGCTTATTAACTAACAAAAACAATCCAGAGTTTCACTGGCTAAGTTTTTTCCATTTGTGTTCTGCTCCACAGAGCTGTTTCTGAAATTGATAGGCATGTAACATCATTCAAAATACTTTTTATGAAATAATCACAGGTACAAAAAGATTGACAGAACCAACAAAACAATAACTGCCTGTCTTGGTAAATAGATATTTGGTTGTTACATCTCTTTCAGCCCCAAGGGACAACACCAAACAAATATGAAGAAACCAGTTTTTGTCTGACTGGAATATTAATCTTTGGATAATAAGATGCCAAAAGGCAGGAAAAGAATTCTATATACTGAATCCTCAAATAACCCAAGCTTGTGGAGGCAAAAATAAAAACACATGGTCTTTTTTCTTATAAGAGCAAAGTCAAAGCATCCAGTGGTCCAAATATATATGAAGGCTAAAAATATCAACACAATGATTAGTGGACTCATTTACACTCAAATATAGTTTACCTATTTTATTTTATTTATGTTTTAAAATTTTTTTAATGTTTGTTTAATTTTTCAGAGAAAGAGAGCACAGGCTGCGGAGGGAGACAGAGGATGTGGTGACAGCATGAAGCCTGATGGAGGGCTTGAACTCATGAACCATGAGACAATAACCAGAACTGAAGTCAGACACCTAACTGACTGAGTCGCTGATGAGTGATGATTTATTTATTTATGTTATTTATGTTTTTACATGTCTATCTTTTGAGAGAGAGAGAGTGTGTGTGTGCATGAGCAGTGGAGGGGCAGAGAGAGAGAGAGAGAGAGAGAGAGAGAGAGAGAGAGAGAATCCCAAGCAGGTTCCCTGCTCAACTGACTAAGCCATCCAGGTGTCCCAGAAGTTTATCTATTTTAGTACTATATTCACAGATTAAGAAATATCCAATTGTTGTTAAGAGAGATAAATGAGAAAATATGTCTTGAAGATCCAAATTCATTATTATTATTAAATTCTACATAGTAGTTTACTCTGTGTGTTGTCAACTCATAACTTAAGTTGAACTGATAACTGACTCATAGATCTTTTATCAATTCTAACGTTCACTACTGTACTTTACTTAAAAGGATTTAAACAATTAGGATAATTAAATTGGTATCCTTAGGACAGGTAAAGAGATGACAAGTCTGTTGTCAGACTACGGAGAATTTGGAATAGCCCTCAACTTAGCTGCATTACTTTTTATTTTAAACCCTAGATTTACATCACCAAAGTAGCTGTGCAAATATTAGTTACTAATTTCAGCAAGTTTTGAAATTCACTTGTAAAATATGTATTTACATTTTTAAGAGAAAATACAAAATTGCCCATGAGTTGATATTTTAAAGTTAATAGGCACACTACTGACCATGATGGCATAGAGCCACACTGTTTTAAAAAGGAGGAATCGAATAAAATATTCTAGGAATCGAAAAGGAATTGGACTTCAGGGTTTTAAAGACCAGCGGTTGTAGACTTTTGAAAGGAGACATCTGTGAGCTTTGCTCAATCTTCTTAGCCTTTGACTCATTCTATCTTTTTTTTTTTTTTTTGGAAATTATCTTCTCTATATGCCCTTAGGGCCATATGATTCTTGCTTTTATACGTCGTTAATTATCATAGGTCAGGGAGCTTTAATCTATTCCATTTATTTCATCTCTAACTAGAGTGACCATATCATTTATCATCCAGCATTTTGAGAGTGAAAGGAAGCAAGATTAATAATGCCAGCTTACATCACATGTAAAAATTAACACAAAATGGACCAAAGAACTAAATGTAAGAGTTAACACCAAAAAACTACTAAAAGAAAACATAGGGGTAAATCCTCATGATCTCGGATTTGGTGAAGGATTCTTAGTTATGAGACCAAAAGCATGAACAACAAAAGAAAAAAAATTGATAAACTGGACTTCATCAAAAAAATTTTAGTTGTGCTTCAAAAGATACCATTAACAACGTGAAAGAATAATCCATAGAATGAGAGAAAATATTTACAAATCATGTATCTGGTAAGGAACCTGTATCTAGAACATGTAAAGAACACTTACAACTCAATAATAAAGAAGACAAAAATCTCAATTTAAAAATGGGCAAAAGATGTGAATAGACATTTCTCCAAGGAAAATATACAAATAGTTACCAAGCACATGAAAAAAATGTTGACATCATTACTCGTCAGAGAAATGCAAATCCAAACCACCAAGTGATACATCTTCACACCCACTAGTAGGGCCAGAACGAAAAAGCCAAATAACATTAAGTGTTGGCAAGGATATGGAGAACTGGAACATTCACATATTGCTGGTATACTTGTAAAGTGGGGCAGCTACTTTGGACAGGAGTCTGGCAGTTCCCCCAGTGATTAAATATAGAGTTACCATATGGCCCAGCAATTCCACTCTTAGGTATATACCCAAGAGAAGTGAAAACATAGATCTACACAGAAACATGTACATGAATGTTTATAGCAGCATTATTCATAATAACCAATAGAAGGAAGCACTCAAATGTCAATTAATATATGGATGGATAAACAAAAGTGATAGATCTATACAATGGAATAATATTTGGTCATAAAAAGGAATGAAGTGCTCACACAGGGTACAACATGCATGAACCGGGAAAACATGATAAGTGAAAGAAGCCAAACACAAAAGACTACTGTATGATTCCATTTATATTAAAGTTCAGAGTAGGGAAGTATATAGAAGCAGTAAATAGATTAGTGTTTCCCTAAGGCTGGAGGTGGTATGGGGAGGACAGACATATGGGGAACAGAGGTGGTAGCTAAAGGGTATAGGGTGGGGTTTTTTTGAGGTTATAAAAATGTCCTAAGATTGACTGTGATAATGGTTGCATAAACCTGTGAATATACTAAAAACCACGGTATTGAACACTTTACATGGGTGAATTATGATGGTATATAAATTATATCTTACTAAATCTATTAAAAGAGAAAAAAAATATGGTGGGACAATACATACAAACTGGGACTATCCTGAGAAAATTTTGATGCATTGTCACCTCTCATTTCATCTGGGTGTCTGACCAACTCACTTTCCAGAGAAGGACTGTTGAGAAAGTTTGATCAATTCTACACTTATACTGACACTGTTTGAAAACACAAGTCAAAAAATATGTCCTGATGAAGTGGCTAGGAAAGAATTTTCAGGCTGGATGAAAAAAATGCTGACTCATTTAGAAGTATTCTCATACACAGGGGCCTCTAGACTACTTTTCAATAAGCTTGAATCAGCAGCACTGGACCATCTACTAGGTAGATGAAGCATGTGCTTTGGGCACTCACTATATCAGGGCCCTCCTTCCAAATAAGTTTGGCTGTGATGAACTTTTCAAGAAGGCTGCATTTAAAAAACCATAGGAAGAAGTTGTTTTTATCTTAGTATACATCTTGTGCATGTAATACCTGAAATCCAATGGAACTCAATATCATAAATTTCATTTTGAATTGTAATATTCTCAGTGTTGGGACCATCTAGAGGTCCTAATCCTAGCTCTGTGAAGAAGAAAATGTGGACAGAAATATTCAAAGGGCAATGTTGAAGCTTAGCATAGGCACAGACAGGAGGGTCACAGCGAGGACCTGTGAGAACCAGACCAAAGCAGCATTCCCATCCCCTACTGTTCCAGTTGGTGTAAGAATTGAGTACTTTCAAATGGCTCTCAGGGTGGGGGAATTCCCGATTAATTGAGATGAAATGTTCCCCTACCTTGAAGTCAGATTTAATTTTGTTTATGAAAATAAACATATATGCTATTTTATTTTATTTTATTTATTTCGTTTCATTTTTTTGCACAACTGATTTTCTGGGGGCAAAATTCATACTCACCTCACTACCTGTGTCCATTTAGCCAGGACTGTGAGTGAAGACTTTTGGCTTCTTTACAGTCCAGTTGGAAATTAGAGTGTAAAATCCCTACCAGTGCTATGGTTTTAAGATGATTCTAATCACAAGAACTTATGTGCTCTTTTCCTTTTTCAGCAAATTGAAACAATATTTGTAAATTTTGAATTGTATGGCTGAACTCTGTAAGAAATGAAATCATTCAGATTTCATTAAGAAGAACTTGCTAACTGGATCACCATTTATATACATGAAGAGAGTTTTCGGTTAGTATTTTAAGAAGGAAGCCCAGTTTGCTATTAGGATACACAGCTTTCAATAAATCGTGGCTAGGGCAATAGGTATGGAAAATATTAAAGAGTTTATGTCACAAAGGTTTTTCGCTGGGTTCTAAAAATAACCATCATATATACTGAAGATTCTGGAAGGCAATTATTATTTATCCAACTCTGACATCCCACAAAAGCATTTCAGTATATGAGAGGACAGAATAACTTGGGAGTATCACATAAATTCCAGAATCATTTATTCAAATCAAATATCCATTTTTACATCAAGGGCAACTACTTCTTCATAAAAGAACAGTGTAATATATTACCTAGAAATGAATGTTACATATTTATAACTGTGGCTGGTAAATCCCAGTCATACTATTATTATGCCATTAAGCTGGAAATATATAGAGTTGAAAGAGGAGTGATCATAATAAAAGCACTTTATTCTGCACGTAATACCTGAAATTCAATCTAATACAACTTCCAAATACCAGAAGTTTAATGTTTATGGTCTTTATTGAATAATCTTCTCTTTCTTTGACTAAAGTCAATAAAAAGTCATCTCTAAACTTTTCAGCGAAGCTAAAAACCATTATATTAAACTACAAGGTCATCAAGATAGGAATAAAATCAAGAGATCATCCTTCTGATCCCTGCTAGCTGATGCTTTAGTGCTTTTCTTCTAGTTCACTTAAATATTTTAGTGAATTGGAGTTTGACCAACATTTTTTGTTATTGAGCTCCTTACTTACATATTCATATTTGACTTAGAGTTATTTTGGGACACCTGCGTGGCTCAGTCGGTTAAGCGTTCAACTTCGGCTCAGGTCACGATCTCACAGTTCGTGGATTCTAGCCCCGTGTCGGGCACTGTGCTGACAGCTCAGAGCCTGGAGCCTTCTTCGGATTCTGTGCCTCCCTCTCTGCCTCTCCCCCTCTCTCACAAAAATAAATAAAAACATTAAAAATTTTTTGAAAAATTGAAAAAAATCGAGTTATTTCAAGGAAACTAAAATTACCAAGTAATGCCATAATTATGCTAGAAAGCTCTTTAGGTTTAGAGGAGGCAATTTAAAACAGAATTTTATTGTGATAAGATATACATAAATGTACCATTTTAACTGTTTAAAACCGTACAGTTCAGCAGCATTAAGTACATTCATACTATTGTACAACCATCACTACCATTCATCTCCAGAACTTTTTCATCTTCCCAAACTGAAACTCAGTGCTTAAACTCTCTCTTCTGTCTCAATGGAGGACACAGTTTTAAATAATATGCTTTTCAAAAACATACATTTGTAAGTTGGAATTATAGTCTTAAGAAGAAACCCTCAGTTAAGGGGCTCCATGTACTGTTTTGCACTTTAGAAACAATGACTGTGCATTAGTGACACATTCTATTGGAGGCATATTTATTGATATTATAGAACGGTCATATATTTTGGATTTGGGCTATGTAATTACTTTAAGATATCAACAGAATACTGCAAATATTACAGAATAATAAGTTGAAACAGGATTTAATAATTTCTGCTTTTAACAAAAGACTCAGAATACATACAGAGGATATGGATATCAAACAGTATGTTGTTGTGTTTGGATAGCCACATAATGACACTGATTTACTCAAACAGAAAAGTGTTTTGTGTAATTTCCCTAAGGATGAGTGTGGATTTATAAGGATTCCTCTATGCTTTGATATACCATATCCTTTGTGGGCACAATATGGCACATATTTGTGAGCAGATGAATATATAATATGGCATATAAACAGGAAAAATCTATAATTAGCATTGAAATGAACTTAAAAAATAAATGAGGAGAAAGAATGCCTTTTACATGTCAGTAAGAAAATAAGCCAGATCTTGCAAAAAAGAGTTACCATCATAAGCAAAGAAACTTGCAAAAAGCACCTGATTCAGATGACCTGACCTGGCTGGAAGGAAGCATATGTAAGTCTGTCATAAATGACTCTTCTCTGCATATACTCTTCAAGTTCTGGAGCTCATGACTTTAAAATTAAGCCTTGTGGGATAAACCAATCTTCGCTGACTACATTCTTACAGACCACACTTGTTCCACCCAATCCACATTCTGTTGGTGGCAGGCTAGGGAACACTTCCCACCCAAACTTTCCAATGCCTGAGTGTACCGTATTCACTCACCCTAGCCTTTTCATCCTCACTCTCAAATTCAAACCACCACATCAATATGCCATGCGCCTTGGACTCCCTGCCCTGTGCAAATTTTGCTCTTTTCCAATGTGAGCTCCAGATGACGTATCTGTGCTCTCAAAACCTAGAAACCCTCAGTGATGATGTTAGATAGTAGAGTACGATAGCAAAGGAAGACCATCAGTTTTCATGTTTTTGTGGGATGTTGAATGGATTCTATTTGAAGAATGTGGGACTGGGCAAGCAGAAACCACAACTAAAAATGCTGGTAATTCTGGGCACCTCCTTAACTTTCAAATATAGTTATTAATATTGACCGATCTTATGGTTCATACACTCTGAAAATCTTACATGCAGTTCAGAAATCCTCCCCACCTGGCTTCTGGCAGGAATATTACCCATTGATGAAAATAGAACAGTACACCAAGAATAGCCAGAGTAAGGATTCCCCTAGAAGTATTTTCTTTATTCACCTTAACGCAGTCTCATTCTCTCTCTTTCTCTCTTTTTAAAGATTTTAATGTTCATTTATTTTTGAAAGAGAGACTGAGTGTGAGCAGGGAGGGGCAGAGAGAGACGGAGACACGGAATCTGAAGCAGGCTCCAGGCTCTGAGCTGTCAGCACAGAGCTTGAGGCAGGGCTCAAACTCAAACCAGGAGATCATTAACTGAGCTGAAGTCAGATGCTCAATCAACTGAGCCACTCAGGCACATCTTTTTAAAATGGAATTTATATGTGAACTCAAGAGTTCTATTATATACGGAGACAATAAGAACAGCTAACAATTATTGAGAGTGTACACAATGCTAGGAACTGTCCTAAGAGTTTTAGACTAAATTGTTCATTTAAATCTCACAGCAATCCTATCAGGTAGCAACAATCATTATCCCTATTTAATACACTGTGCAGAGAAAGTGAAAGAGAGATTAAGAAACTTAGTCAAGGTCACCTAGCCTTTACCCAGGTTCACTACAAACAGCCAGATTGCACTCTTAATCACTAGTTTTAAATGTCAATATTGTATGTCCACATGTAACTCCTTTTCATTTTCCAGTTTTACCTGTTTATAAACAGACTTTAAGAAGCTAAATAGCAGTACAGATTGGCCAAAAGCCCTGGCATTTGCTAGCCATGCCTGAGATTGCTGCCATGTCAGGATGGCCTTTGCTGGGCACCTTGGAATTTCAATTCAGTAACTGGTATCTCCACAATTTTTTATTTTGCATACATTTTTATAAGCAATTCACTGCTGAACTTCAAAAAGTCACTTAATTTACACAGTTGGGAGTCCAAGTCCTGTCTGAATGATTTGTTAACGTTAAAGCCAAAATTGGAGAATCCCCTGGAAAAAACGAGGTAAGCATTTCATCACACCTAGAAAATGGTTGTCTTTTGCTCTTCCATGTATTATTATTACAGTATCCCATGGAAATAAAAACTGACTTTCAGTGTCAGCCTTCCAGAGATGAATTTTTGATTCATAAATGTAAGCAAAAGGGAGCAAATTCCACTTACCTAACAATGCTCAAAGAGGCCAATCTGTGGCTTCAAGAGAGTTTTTACATTTTAATTAAAAAAGATTGACATTTCCCACATAAAAATCATTCTTATTAATTTTAAAATATATCATACTAAAATTATTTTAAAATTCATGCTAGTGTAACTCTATTAATATTGTTCTATATTTTGAGATTTGTAACTCTACATGACTGTTTTGAATAATTTAATCAAAATAGAAAACAATTAGATTATCCTAAGTACTTTATTATTCATTTATAGCAATTAATGTATTCGCTAGAAAACTTGTGAGTAAAAGGCAGGCTTGCTTTATTTATTAATCCATTTAGAGTCATCTGGACTTATTTACTGAAGAGTGATCCAGGTGTTAAACAAATGCACTTGCAAAACACAGGGAAATTTTATTACTAGAGCATTATGGTCCAAGAAATTTTATGACAGATATTAAAACTGAGTTTGGGTATTGTACGTGATGTGCATATTAAAAGAGACGGATTCCTGTCTCCTTTACACACACACATACACATACACAAATGAATCTTCATAATTTATAGTAACACTGTGTAAACAAACACAAAAATGTTCAAATATAGAGAATTCTCTCTGGGATGATTCTAATTAAATGTAGCTAGGATGGGTTAAGTGTGAGCCTGAAATAAGGCCAATAGGGCAAAACTAAGCAACTGTTAGGTAAACAGAATAGAATTTTTATTTTTTCTATGTTTTGAGAGATTTAGTATGTTGGTGTTATCTGTGATTCTGCTCTTTCTCTCATGTCCCATATCTAGTCCATGAGCAAAGCACCTTCAGAAGAAATCCACAATTCAGTCTTGTACTACTTCTCCCACTGCCACCATCTCAGCCCGGATCATAATTTCTGTCTGAATTATTACAGTAGCCACCTACCGGTTCACCTCGAGCTTCTTTTCAACAGAGTAGCCAGGAAGATCCTGTTAAAACAAGTCATAGTATACCATCATTTCCTCCAGTAGCTTCCCTTTTCAGTCAGGGCAAGTACCAAAATTCTGACCATGCCACAGCCACCTGGTTTGCTATCCCCACTCTCACCTCACCTAGTCTCCCTCTAGTGCTTCCTGAAACTGGAACACTGGCCTCCCTGCTCTTCCTCAAACATGTTCGGCACGTTCCAGCCTGGGAGCCTTTGCAAAGGCTCCTTCCTCAGCCTAGAATGCTCTTCCCCAGATGCTGTGTGACTAGCTCCCTCCTTTCTTAAAGAGACAGGCTCTCCCTCCCATCCTGATTAAAATATCAACATCCCCAGCCCTGACAACACACAGGCTCTTCAAAACCCCCTTCCCCACTTCATATTTTGTCTTCTTAGCACTTATCACTCTCTAATAGAGGATACATGTCACTTCTTTACCTTATTTATCATCTGTCTCCTCACTAGAATATAAGGTCTAGGAGGTCTCATTCACAATAAGTGAATAGGTACTTCTCAGCACCTATAACAGTAACTGGCACATAGTAGTATTCACTTAGCTTCTGTGAACTGAAATGAAAAGATGAATGAATGAATTCGAGGTCAACAGAAAACATAAGCCGTGACAAAGAAAAGAGAATAACCATTAAAACATCTATAGTGAAGGGGAACGAGAACTAAGGGAGCAAATACACAAGAATGTGTGCAATCATTCAGTCTTCCATGCAAACAAGTGCTAAGTACCTACATGTAACTCTTCCCAGAAGATCAAGTACCACCCTTCAAGGAGTGTACAGTACAGCTGGGAAGATCAACAGGTCAACACACATTGCTAACACACTGTGATGGAGGCATTTGGAGGGTTTCCAGGTAGGGCCCCTGACCAGAGTGACAAGGGCACGGCTGACTGTGAAATCAGGATGGAGAGGAAACAGGCCCAAACCAGATTGCAAATGACCTCTTTTGTCAAGCTAAGCAAATAGATTTACTCCTGAAGGTCATCAACTAGAGAGCCACTGAAGAATTTCAAGTGTGAAATTAGGAAATGATCAGATTTTTGTTTTATGAGTGTCATTCAACAAGCATGTTCATTATACTGTTGTATGTAGTAACAAATAAATATAAACCCTATCCAACAATATGGGAATTGGATAACAAATCACAGTAAATACATATAAAAGAATGCTAAGGATTAAAACATGATTTAGATAAAAATTTATTGATAGAAAAATTTCCACGTGGTGTGCCCGGATGGCTCAGTCAGTCAAGCTTCTGACTCTTGATTCCGGCTCAGGTTGTGATCTCAAGGTTGGTGAGATTGAGCCCCGAGTCAGGCTTCACACTGTCAGTGAATCTTGGGATTCTCTTTCTCTTTCCCTCTCTCTCTACCTCTCCCTCAGTTATGCTCTTTCTCTCTCAAAATAAACTTAAAAAAATTTCCATGATACTTTATTAGAAAATAATATTTTTTAAGAGAGCACATGAAATATGGTCCCACTAAATTTTAAGAAAATGTATCTCTGTGAATGGATAAAGATGTGGTATATATATACAATAGAATATCACTCAGCCATCAAAAGGAATGAAATCTTGCTATTGACAACATGAATGAAACTAGAGTGTATTATGCTGAGCTAAATGAGTCAGTCAGAAAAAGACAAATACCATATGACTTCACCCATATGTGGACTTCAAGAAACAAAACAGATGAACATATGGGAAGGGGGGAGAAATAAAGAGAGGGAAACAGACACTTTTTATGATAGTGAGCAAATTGAGGGCTGGTGGAGAGAGGTGGGTGGGGAATAGGCTAAGTGGGTGATGGGCATTATGGAGGGCACTTGGGATGAGCACTGGGTGTTATATGAAAGTGATGGATCACTAAATTCTACTCCTGAAAACAATACTGCACTAAATGTTAACTAGAATTTAAATAAAAATATGAAGAAAAAAAATGCATCTCTGTGAAAAGGAAGTCTATGAAGACATATAGCAAAATGTTAACAGAAGAAATGCCTAGGCTGTTGGATTTGAGATAACTTTACATTCTTTATTATGCCTTTTGTATCATCTGAATTAACATTACAGCTAGCATATATGGCTTGTATAATAAGAAAAAACCAGTTTTTTTTGCCCATTTTGGAGGGGGAAACGAGTCTGTAGGACTAGACTGGAGGAGAGAACCTTTGCTCCTGGACAGCAGCAAATCCAGGAGGAATATGAAGGAGGAATGGAGAGAAATGCAGAAGGTAAAAATGGAAATGACTGAGGTTTCTGACTTAAACAGCCATGTGGTAGAGTCAATGACTAGAGAGTGAGTAGATGCCAGGGCCCAAAGGCACTCTGAGGAAGCCGGAAATTTCGTATCCACTAAGGCCTTGCCCATCTTCCAAAGGTGAGAGCCTCCTGTCAGCTATTCCTCCCTTTACTCCCATGCCTGTACTACTCTGTTCCCTTTCTCTGACCTAAATCCACAGTTTACCTCACTCTAAAATCATTCTATTGTTCTATTTTCATTCCAGAATTCCCATTCCTTAGTGGGGGGAAAAAGGAGTAAAGAAAAAAAACAAAGAAGAAAGCAACTCCTACTATCCTCAATTACTGTCCTAAAAGCTTCCTCCACCTCTTGCCCCCAAATTCCTCCCTTCAAGACATCACTCCCTGGGAACACTCTCAATGATCACTGCTCACTCTCTTGGGGTTAGGAGTGGGTTGCCATCCTTGCTCTTCAATTCCAACTTCAGACCATGGCCTCCCACTCTTTCTTGAAAGTTCATATGAACTGGCCATACTTACTTTTATCCTTCCTTGTTTCTGACACCTAAAGCTTTACCAAACATTTGCTTGTTTGTTTTCCAGGACTTTGGTGTTGGCACACCATCTTTCTGCTCACCTCCAAACCTGTCATCATCCTATGTGATTTCAACATCCATATGGGCAACCCATTTGATAGCCTCAAGTCCTTTATTTGAGACAAATGTCAGAGACCCAACTTCACCTCACCTAATCCACATCCCCAATATTGCCCTGGGCTTGGTAACCCCTGGAAATTGTGTCATTCTCCCCTCTTTTACCTCATCTTCCCATCCTCCCTTCCATTTGACATTATGTCTGTTCTTCAACTTCAGTGAGAAAAATGAAGAAAGTGGAATAGACTAGGGTTTAGCAAAGTTTGTGTATAAAGGACCAGATAGCAGATATTTTAAGTTTTGCAGATCTACTCTCACGATTATTCAACTCTGCCATTGCAGCACAAAAGCAGCAACAGAAGACAAATAGTAATGAATAGTGAGTAAATGGGTGAGTCTGTGTTCCAGTGAAAGTTTATATACAAAAGCAAGCAGTGGGACCTGGCCCTCAGGTCATAGGTTGCTGGCCTCTGACACACACCTTCATTCTCTTCCTTTTCTCTTTCCTTTTTCTCCCTATCTATTGATTGGTTCTTAATCCTCCTTTAGTGCCCAATTCCACCATTCCTTCATTGATATTAACATCTCCATTGGTACACTATCTTTGGTCATCTTGCCCAGAAAAACTAAAATCTTAGGTTGATCCAACTAACTACATTCTTGACTCTTCGGTTGCTAAATGCTGATGGAGAAAACCATTCTTTTTCCCACTGATAGTACTATAGTTCCTACTCTTCAATCCTTAACCTTCAACACTTTGTAGTAAACTTTTACATTCCCTTAATCAGTTTCTCTTCTATTCTTTCCAGTAGCAACTTCAAAACTTTTCCATTTTCCTCAAGAAATCTACTCTATTAGCACCTTAGTCCCTAGCACATTATCACTTACTTTACTTCATAGAGAAAACAGAATATCTCAAAAGGAAACTCCCTAAACATTCTGCTCCCCTACCTACAAATGTACCATCATCTAAACCTTTATTTCGTTTTCACCTATCTTACTAGAAGAGGTTTGCTTCCTTCTCCCCACCCCCAACCCCTTGCACCTGTTTGTTTTTTTTATCTTTAATGGCTCATCTCCACCAGCATTTTAATGTGCTCAGATTTCTCAGGGGGAAAAAAAGAAGATCTTGATATGTGGATGCATTGATATATTAGGGATATAATTTAATGAAAGATTCATGAAATAGTATTATATGTGATATATTCTAATATTATCTATTCTATAATACTTCATTTACTCCATATGCTGGCTAAGACCTATTTAATTGATTTCATGCCCAATAATGGTCCTGACTGAGAAAAACTTGATTATGTGCAAAAGAAGACATGTATAAGAATTCACATTGCCACATTTCTTATAATTGTGAACAAATGGAAAATGGGAATAACCTAAATGTTCATCAACAAAAGAATACATATGTAAATTGTTGTATGCTCATGTGGAATACTGCACAGAATATAGTGACTGCAGTTACATGTATCAAGTGTGAATACACTTCAAAGATAAAATACTGATAAGATCAGTTTGCAGAAATAAAACAATGCTATAATACACTTAATACTTCCCAAAGGCCCCACCTCCAAATTCTATCACATCTGAGGTTAGGGCTTCAACATATGAATTTTGGAAGAAAACAATTAGTCCATAACATTCTGCCCTGACCTCCCCAAACTCATGTCCTTGCATGCAAAACATATTCATTCCATCCCAACAGCCCCAAAAGACTACTAATTCCAGCACCAACTCCAAAGTCTAAAGTCCAAAGTCTCACTTAAATATCTAAATCAGGTATGTGTATGATTAGAAGTATGATTCACTCCATGACAAAGTTTCTTTCCAGCTAAAAACCTGTGAAACCAGACAAATTATAGGCTTTCAAAATATAATGATGGGATAGGCATGAATAGACGTTCCCATTCCAAAGGGAGTAATGGAAAAGAAAGAAAGGGTAATGGGTCCCAGGTAAATCCCAAACCTAACAAGGTAAATACCCTTAGATCTTAAGGCTTGAGAATAATTCTCTTTGGCTTGATGCTCCCCCTTGAAGATTTACTGGGGCAGCAGTCTCACTTTCAGGACCCACTGGGGTGGGAAATGTACTCCTCCACTCCTGGTTCCCTATAGCTCTGGTGGGTAGGAACTGTTTGTCCTTGGAGGCTCTGCCAGGTGGCCCCTGTGTGGCCTGTTGTAACTGAGGTGATGCTTCCCCTTTTAAACTGAGGAGGGAGTTCTGATGATCTCTGAATTGACTTTGGGGTCATTTTCTTGAAGAATAGTGCACATTCATAGCCAAACAGCTCTAAGGTCTGTTTCTGCAGGATCTAAGAAGTTAAACAGCCTTCCTTCTTTTCATCCTGCTTTGTCTGCCCCCTTTAGTTCATATTGGCAGTGTCTTTACCAGTATAATCACATCTCATTCCTGGGGTCTGTTGAAATGACTGATTATATCCATTTTTCAAATCCACACTAATCTCTTTATTAAATGATCAGTGAGCCACACCCTTAGTGTCTTCTCCCAAACACATTTTCTCATTCTTTGCATTATGGACAGGCTGAGGATTTCCCAAATCTTTAAGTTCTGGTTCCTTTTTGCTGAACAGTTCCATCTTCAATTTATTTATCTCTTCTTGTATTTTAATTTAAGCAGTCAGTAGTAATCAAGTTACTCCTCAACACTTTTCTTAGAAATTCCTAAGCTAAATATCCAATTTCATCACTGACAAGTTCTCTTCCACAACACATTAGAACACTAACATGATCCAGGCAAGTTCTTTGCCACTTTGTAACAAGTATCACATTTTCTCCAGTGTCCAATAATACATTCCACATTTCCATACGAGACTTCATCAGAAAATGAAGTCAGAATTTATCATTCATATTTCTACAGAGTGATGAACACATTAAATATGGAAAGTCAAGCAAAATGACAAGTTAGTTTACTCTGCCCTGCAGGGAGCCATGGCTAATCGAATAAGCCTGTAGAGGACTGAACTTAGAAAATCCGAAGCAAAGGAGAAGGGGTCAAAGGGCACAGGGAGAAGTTGAGGGGCTCAAATAAAAATAATAACAATAATGACTGCAATTAATATTCATTGAGCGGGGCGCCTGGGTGGCTCAGTTGGTTGAGTATCCAACTTCAGCTCAGGTTATGATCTCGCAGTTGGTGGGTTTGAGCCCCGCATCAGGCTGTGTGCTGACAGCTCAGAGCCTGAAGCCCGCTTTGGATTCTGTGTCTCCTTCTCTCTCTCTGCCCCTCTCCTGCTCTCGCTCTCTCAAAAATAAACATAAAAAATAATTTAAAAAGTATTCATTGGGCATATGTGTCTACTTGTGTTACATCAGTAACATTATCTCAGGTAATTCCATGACAACCTCATAAAGTAAGGATTATTGTTATTCCCATTTTACATCTAAGGAAACTGAGGCAAAGAGCTTTTATATGACTTACTGAAGGATATCCAGTAAGTAAATGGTAGATCTGAGATTTGAAACTAGAAGCCTGCTTTATTTTAAGTCATGCAAAGATATCTTTTTAACAAATGAGGTAGGTTAGGTAGAGATTTAGAGTTAAGTATTGTGGTACACAAGGAATGGCTGTTGGGGTCAAAATCTTTGCTGCTAAAGGGATAAGGTAACAGTCAGGAGTATCACCCCTACAAAAACTAAACTGTAGAACACCTGTGGTCCCCACAAATGTTAAAGCTTCTTGTTCTTAGAAAAGAGAGCTCTGTGAACGTAGAAATGGTTTAATGCTGATAGTTTTCTTCATATCCAACATCTGTTACAACTTTCCTACTTATACCCACTGCCCCAAACCAAGCACAACCAAATCCTCAGTTGTCACTGCTGACATAATTAACATGTACACACATTCAAACCATTAAGACAAATAACCTTACACCAAATCCCCACACTTCTTGTATACCAATTGATTCCCTCTACCAGACTGGCCATATACCACATTGTAGTTGGTAACTTCCAAATTGATATCTCATTTCTAACCACTGATAATCCTGGAATCCCTACCCCACCTCTGATTTCTACCCAACTTCTTCTTTAGTTATCTAAATCTAAAATGTCATATACAGAGTAAACAACCACAAACCCAGAGTTCTTCACAATCATAAGATTTAGAAGAGTGTTGACATGAAGAGTGCAGGTAGCTCTAGACAGAAGGATTTACTGAGAAAGCACTGACATCAAAATTACATTTATAGCTGGATCCTTGAGTTAAGAATATACACTAAGGTATTCCCAAGGCCTAAAACTTTCTAACATGATTTAGTTCAGAGTTTATTACAGTTACATATCATAAAAGCTAGAACACGTGAACAATATTCTTGCTTTCACTAAAATTCTTGCTTTTTTTATTCTTGCTTTCACTAAAAATGTTGGAGTGGTGGAGTGCCTGGCTGGCTCAATCAGAAGAACATGCAACTCTTGATCTCAGGGTCATGAATTTGAGCCCCACGTTGGGTGTAGACGTTACTAACATAAATGAGTAAGTGAGTAAATAAGTAAATAGATGAATGAATGAATGAATGAATGAATGAATGAATGAAGGGGCACCTGAGTGGCTCAGTCTGTTGAGCATCTGACTTTGGCTCAGGTCATGATCTCATGGCTTGTGAGTTGGAGCTTCGCATTGGGCTCACTGTTGTCAGCCTTTCAGCACAGAGCCCTTTTTGGATCCTCTGTCCCCCTGTCTCTCTGCCTCTCCCCTGTTGGTGCTGTCTCTCAAAAAAATAAATAAAATACAAAAACAAATAAATAAGTTAAAAAAAAGAATTTTAGAAACTGATTCCATTCACAATTGAACCAAGAATCGTAAAATACCTAGGAAGAAACCTAACCAAAGATGTAAAAGATCTCTATGCTGAAAACTATAGAAAGCTTATGAAGGAAATTGAAGAAGATTCAAAGAAATGGAAAAACATTCCATGCTCATGGATTGGAAGAATAAATATTGTTAAAATGTCAATATTACCCAAAGCTATCTACACATTCAATGCAATCCCAATCCAAATTGTACCAGCATTCTTCTCGAAGCTAGAACAAGCAATCCTACAATTTGTATGGAACCACAAAAAGCCCCAAGTAGCCAAAGTAATATTGAAAAAGAAAACTAAAGCAGGAGGCATCACAATCCCAGACTTTAGCCTCTACTACAAAGCTGTAATCATCAAAACAGTATGGCATTGGCACAAAAACAGGCACATAGACCAATGGAAGAGAATAGAGACTCCAGAATTGGACCCACAAATGTACAGCCAACTAATCTTTGGCAAAGCAAGAAAGAACATCCAATGGAAGAAAGACAGTCGCTTTAACAAACGGTGCTGGGAGAACTGGACAACAACATGCAGAAGAATTAAACTAGACCACTTTCCTACACCATTCACAAAAATAAACTCAAAATGGATAAAGGACCTGAATGTGAGACAGGAAACCATCAAAACCCTAGAGGAGAAAGCAGGAAAAAACCTCTTTGACCTCAGCCACAGCAATTTCTTAATCGACACATCTCCAAAGGTAAGGGAATTAAAAGCAAAAATGAAATATTGGGACTTCATCAAGATAAAAAGCTTCTGCACTGCAAAGGAAACAATCAACAAAACTAAAAGGCAACCGACGGAATGGGAAAAGATATTTGCAAATGACATATTGGATAAAGGACTAGTATCCAAAAGAACTCACCAAACTCCACACCCGAAAAACAAATAATCCAGTGAAGAAATGGGCAGAAGACATGAATAGACACTTTTCTAAAGAAGACATCCAGATGGCCAATAGACACATGAAAAGATGCTCAACGTCATACCTCATCAGGGAAATACAAATCAAAACCACACTGAGATATCACCTCATGCCAGTCAGAGTGGCTAAAATGAACAAATCAGGAGACTATAGATGCTGGAGAGGATGTGAAGAAATGGGAACCCTCTTGCACTGTTGGTGGGAATGCAAACTGGTGCAGCTGCTCTGGAAAACAGTGTGGAGGTTCCTCAAAAAATTAAAAATAGATCTACCCTATGACCCAGCAATAGCACTGCTAGGAATTTACTGAAGGGATACAGGAGTGCTGATGTATAGGGCCACTTGTACCCCAATGTTTATAGCAGCACTTTCAACAATCACCAAATTATGGAAAGAGCCTAAATGTCCATCAACTGAGGAATGGATAAAGAAGATGTGGTTTATATATACAATGGAACACTACTTGGCAATGAGAAGGAATAAAACCTGGCCATTTGAAGCAACATGGATGGAACTGGAGGGTATTATGCTAAGTGAAATAAGTCACACAGAGAAAGATACCGTATGTTTTCACTCTTATGTGGATCCTGAGAAACTTAACAGAAAACCATAGGGAAGGGGAAGCGGTGGGGGGGGGGGGGGTAGTTACAGAGAGGGAAGGAGGCAAACCATAAGAGACTCTTAAATACTGAGAACAAACTGAGGGCTGATGGGGGGTAGGGGAGAGGGAAAAGTGGGTGATGAGCATTGAGGAGGGCACCTGTTGGGATGAGCACTGGGTGTTGTATGGAAACCAATTTGACAATAAATTTCATATATTGAAAAAAAAAGAAAGGAATTGTGTCTACTGTGATATGAAAAAGTT
The DNA here is from genome assembly GCF_018350215.1 of Panthera leo. Classification (NCBI taxonomy): domain Eukaryota; kingdom Metazoa; phylum Chordata; class Mammalia; order Carnivora; family Felidae; genus Panthera; species Panthera leo. Next base: position 166,675,106 of record NC_056686.1, read on the forward strand.
GTCTGCTTCAACTTTTGCCAAATAATGTCCTACCTCTCATTATGCTCACAAAAATAATCATGAGGGTGAGGAAAGGGGACAGCATGGGACATTGTATATCTGTAGTGTATTTTAAGTCCTTATCATTTCAAATCACACCCACTATGGTGGAGTGTTGTAGCTACGATTGGGAGCAGATCCAACTTTTGTGGCTACAGAAGCTTATGGAAAGTTGGAGATTCTCTTTAAGAAAAGGAATCTAAAATTACAAATACAAAATTAACTATGAAAGTAAATGTTTATTTAGATTGGGAAAAGAAACGATAGCAACAACAATAAAAAACAATTTAAGGGGCGCCTGGGTGGCTCAGTCGGTTAAGCGTCCGACTTCAGCTCAGGTCACGATCTCACGGTCCGTGAGTTCGAGCCCCGTATCGGGCTCTGGGCTGATGGCTCAGAGCCTGGAGCCTGCTTCCGATTCTGTGTCTCCCTCTCTCTCTGCCCCTCCCCCATTCATGCTCTGTCTCTCTCTGTCTCAAAAATAAATAAAAACGTTAAAAAAAATTAAAAAACAATTTAAGAAGCTGACAAATACTATCAGTACTACAATATCCAGGAAAAATACATTTGTGCTAATTAAATGCCTGACACACATTTTAATACTTTTTTAGCTACATTTTTTGGCTGTATTTATAGATTGATTACTTCTTCATGTGGCAACAATTATGAAATATTTTTTATAGATAAAAAAAGATGCCTTGTCTAGCATGATTGATTGAAACTAGTTTTTTTTACTATTAATAGCTTACAAAAGTTGTTTATGTTTAAAGTCACATATGCTGCATTACTCAATAATGTGTATACATGTGTGTATATGTTTATACACACATATAGAGAACCAAATCCTCCACTTAAAATTTTGCACTTCAAAAGACTTTTCTACCAACTATCTTCTGGCTTTGTATATTAAAAACTTTCTTTCCCTTCCATTTGACATACAGTTTCTTGCCAAAAGATATCATCAAGCAATATTGTTCAACAGAGTGATTTGGCCCAGTGGACAATATATTTCTTGAAGTCACTGCTTTACCAGGATAGCTAATAACAATTTAGTTATGCAAGGAAGTGACTAAAAACCACATAAGAAATTTCCCTAAACTGAAACGAATGAATTCCCAACTCAACTTCTTGCCTGCTTTTCAAACATGCCATGGCCACTCCAATGCCACATGTCATACAGGACATTGTGGTGGAGGGAAGGTTGGAGCTGAATAAGACTGTGTTCTCAACTGAACATGATTAAAATATCCACAAAATGTATGATCTTGTGAATACGGTGAAAGGCTTCCCCTAGAGTTCTGGAAGGGGCCCATGCACATAAAGTCTCAGAAGCAAAGGTTTCACTGGATTCATAGTAAATCTACCTTACTTATGACTACACATTTTGCCACCTCTGTTGGAGAGTTTTCAGGTCACTTAGGGGAGTTCTCCATTCCATGTCAAATCTTTGTATATGTCATTGATACCTGTCTATTACCACAGAGAGGGCAATCTTATCTAGATTGGCTACTCAGATTAGCCTATTCCCAGTCCTTATCAATTAGGTCATGTAACCAAGAAAGTCTAATGAGAATTTCTTAGGATTGATATATGGCTGTTTAGGGAGGGAAATCATCTTTTTTACTGGGGATGTTAAACAAAAAAAGAGTCTGGGTCTGCTAATGACTGACTTTTTCCTTATGGAAAGACCTTGTTTGAGAATAAAGCCAGCATTTAAAAGCATTACTGTGACATGGGAGCTAATATTTGAACCTCTAGAGCCAGCTGTGCATTCTAACTCCTTTTGTTGTTACAGACAGTAATTTCCCTTCTTTCTTCAACTACATGAGATGAATTTCTAGAATGTACAACCCAAACAGATTTGAGTAATAGTCTTTCCTTTGCTACGTTAGAGTGTTTTGCTTCAATCCTCATGTAGTGATTACAGAAAATGTAAATTTTAATAATAAATAAATAAATAAACATCTCCACTATTTTGAGAATTTCTCAGATCTGGCAACACAACTAACATGAAATATCATGCACACAGGAGAGGGAGAAAAGTTAAACATACAAACAAAAACCAAACAACTATGTGTTAATAATTTTTAAGACAAAACAAAGGATAATGTAGACTAAAATAGATCTGGTAGACTGAAAATACAAATCTTTTCAACTCCAAGGCATTTTATATGGTATTTGTATTAACTAATCCAAAAAAGTGAAACTAAATATAATAATTTGAAAATGTGTGCTAGCAGACAGAAGATCAAAGAAAAATTGGAAGCTCCCGAATATAATCAATCCTATAAAATTATATGATAAGGGTAACATTTAAGATCAATGAGAAAACTAAAGATTACTTAAACAATGGTGCTTAAGGACAAAAAGAGAAATCAAACTCATACCCAAAGTGAAATTAAGTTCCATAAGACTTAAAGCTCAAATGTAAAAAAGTAATAAGACTAGAACAATATAGGGGTAAATATTCATGTGGCCATGCAGTGGTGAAATATAATACCAGAAATAGAATTCAATATGTCAAAAAAGATTTATATGTTCTTAAGAAATTTAACATATCAAAATATAAATTAAAAAAATAAAATTAGAATACAAATGACAAGCTGGAAAATTACATTTCAAATATGTCTAATAGAATAAAGAACTCTTGTAAATCAATAAGGAAAAAAAAAAGTAAGTCCTCTAGTAGAAAAGTGGATAAAGGGGATGAGTCCCCACCCCTCCAATACCAGAAAAAGTATATGATATGCTTCAAGATGTTGACAATGGCTATATCAGGATAGCAGGACTACAGGTGATTTTTGTTTACTATGTTGTGTTTTTCATTTTTTAAGATTAAGTTTGTGTTCTTTTTGTAATTAGAAAAAGCAAATAATGCTCACGTAGCCTAAAACCTTATGATAAACCTTAAAGGAAAATAATCTAAGGAAAATTTATACTAGAGGGTGGGAACCAATTCTAACCACACTGTTACTTTCCAAGAAACCTTAGGCATTAGTCGCTTGTTGTCTCACATTATGTTTTAGAAACTAATCTAATCAAACATGGAAATATTTACGATCTAAGTATTTTATTAAATCAAATGCATCTAAGTCCCTTATCTGTGTCGTCATGGACTCTGGTATAGATTTTTCTCTTAGCTCTCCATATCAGGTGGACACTAGCTATATGTGTCTCCCACCCCCATCCCCATAGTCAGTGACTCAAGGGTGCCTGTGTCATCTGTGTAGGTCCAGTACTGATCTCAGTACCAGATCATGGGTGTTCAATAGCTATTGTCCAAATGAACTGAACTAGGCCTCTATGATTATGAAACCTGACCCAGAAGAACATAGTAAAACACAATCAGTTACTATGTTGTCTTTTATATGGGCAAGTATTTTCATGAAACCTCATTTACCAATTTACTTCAAGTCACCTACATTTTCCATTAATTTTCAAATGGTTCACATACCCAAAAAAGAAATAAGCTAACTGTGAGATTGGAGTTATTTAATGTGTAAAAACATATGATGTTTATGGGAAAAAAATCACACAAAAAATTAAAATTTTCCCCAGGTACTCAATATAAAACCATGGTAAAGATGAATTCAGATTAAGGGAATGTCCAAGTGAAACAAGCACAACCAAATCTTTGTTTATATTAAATAATACACATAACTTTCACAAATATGTAGAACTTCTAGTTAAAATACTGCTTCCAAAAAGAGGTTTACTGTTTTTTTTTTAATGTCTAATTCATCACTTGTTGTTATTTGCATAAATGTATCAAAATCCTTTAGAGCACCTTTTCATTGCACAGGTTAATATTGTCATCTGCAGACTTATTTTTGTTATTAAATTACTTGGCAAATAGGTTTCTTGATAGGTAACCTAATGTTTATGTTATGCTGAACCAGTGACATTCACAATGTCTTAATTAGTAAAGGCTGAATTAATGAGACTTCATTATTCTAGCAATATTTTAAATAGAATATATTATGAAATGTAAGCATATCTAAAGAGCAGCCTTTACTAACACAAAGGGTATTGTTATTTAACATAGAATGCATTTATCTATCATCAAATTTTATTTATCCACAGGATGTTAACTCTAAAATAATGAGCCTTTTAACTTCCGTTGTTTTGAACAGGTCTTAAAAGTGTTTTCCTCAATTTACAATCAAAAGATAAATGTATATTTCTTCCATTATAGAATGATTCTAACATCTGTACTTTGAGTTATACTTAAAGGTACTTTTACATTTCATTACACACTAAATCATCAAAATAAACACTGAGGATCATGAATGCCTGGCTTTTAAATGAATGCTTCTGTATATCGTTTCTTTACAAATCTCTGTTTTCATTTTAAAGGTAATCAATCATACACTGTAACAGAACTGGGAAATGATGTGAAAAGGTTACAGATTTACTCACACTTTGCAACTCAATGTGTTAAAAAAAAAAAAAAAAAAGGACCTTGTTTTTCTTTTTTTAACTGATCTGATCTTCCTCACTAACAAGCTTACCAAGAGCTTCCAGGAACTCCTGCTTATTTCTTGCTTTTAACCACATCATGCCACCACTTCCACTTACTTGGGCTTCTACATGCTGCCTATGGACAACTTACTCTAGTGGATTCTTCTCCCTGCCTCTCCCTACGTATATTCTGATTCCAAGTTTCAAAGAGGATCAAGGAAAAATGCCTCCTGTTTTGGCTTTTCCATTTACATGTTGAATACTACCACTACCATTACATGAGTCAGCTAAAATGGAGAAGGGGCAACAATTATGTTCATGAACCTCTCAAGTCCTCAACTATTTCTGTCTCTTCCAGGCCTCACTGTACTCAAATGAAAAGGGCAGCCTTTCCACCTCCCTTTTCATTATACATCCATTATAAATACTTCACACCCTTTCTTTGAGGTGGCATGTTGTATTGTATTTTCCCTAGAGGCCATGATGGCAGATGAAATACAGTATGAAATACGAGCTTACTGACATCTAAGCTTCCAGAAGAAGGATGAACTAAGCTATTGGTAAACTGCGGGCTGCAATGCTCACTTTGTGTGACCAGCAGTGGTTTGGGCTCAGACTGACTTTCGTACAAAAGGTTTTTAACTGCCACCAGGTTTACTTAGAAAGATACAATAGGAGAAACAACACGTCTGCATGAAAGCATCAAATACATCTTCAGCAGAAGCTCTTATGGTGGTCCAGGCACTGCTTCCTGAGCATATTATGCTCAGTTCAGTTGTAAGAAATGAGATCCCACAAGTGAATGCAGGCTACTCAGACACAAAGCAGCCATGAAGGAAATCACATCTTGTAATTGTCTGTGAGTATATTTTCCAAGTCTCTACAAGATATACATTCAGTTATGGGGTAACCACCCAGGCAAGCTGAGGCTATGTTTTCTCTGACAGATTTTTCATATGCTTGTGATCACATGGGCCCTTGGATTTATATGTCAACTAACAATCTTCTTAATCCCAATAAGGAGTGTTCTCCATAATAAATAGTATTGAACATAGCTGACATTCCACATTTATCTTAACTAAGTATGTTTCCAAGGAAAAAATGTTGGCAGAGGGTAAATCCAAGGTCATCATCACATGCAAGACAGGTTTAGACTTGATAACTCCTCCAAAGGGTTATTCTAAAAACACACTGACAATTTAAAACAATAATAGTAATACCTAATTTGTGTGAAGAAAGCAACCTGAAATGAAAATACTGGTTAAAAATATGATACAAATTTCAGAGCGACTACATATTTCAGAATAATGGTAAAGATAGTAATTTTAGACTTTAAGTACCAGATTAAAAATATCTGGAGTAATCAATCACTTAAAGAGCAAGTGAGAATATAAAACATGTAAAAAACTGAAGGCAAAGCTCATGCTATCTAAAAGCATTAAAAAAAATTGAGAGAAGACAAAAAAGGAATACAAAGCACATTATAAGATGGTAGAAGGGAAGTCCAAGCATGCCAGGTATTGCTATAAACATAAATGGACTAAACTCTCCTGATCACTTCAAAATAAAGATTAAAGATAAAACATAAAAACATGGATTTCAGCTATGTGGTTCTTAAAGGAGACAGATGAAAATACTAAAAAAACTCCTCTAGTAATTATATTATTATCAGAAAAAAATAGACTTTGAGGCAAAAAAGAATTACTAGAGATGAAAAAGTATGTGATGAAAAAAGTTTCAATACATTATGAAGGAATACCAAAATGTTAATGATAGTACTAAAAAAGGACAGCATAATTAGAGATGTGTCAAAGATTTAAACTGCTTATTAAGGACTATAATTATAAATTTATACCACAATTTGGGAAACATAAATGAAACCGGAACATTCCTAGAAAAATATACCTTAGCCAAATTGACAAAAGAAGAAATAGAAAGCTTGAATGGTTTCTTTAAGACTTGTTTTAAAAGTAAGTTTTGCCAGTCATTTAAAGTCCTCTGCTCTACCAGTTGAGCTACTGGATGGTGCTGCCAATCATTTAAAAACAGATAAATTCGATCACACAAACTCTTCTAAAGAGAGAAGAAGGAAGATACAGTTTGTCCTTGACAATTGTTCGACTTACAACTTTTCAACTTTAAGATGGTGTGAAAGCAGTACGAATTCAGTAGAACTGGGGTTCAAATTTTGATATCTTCCTGGGCTAATGATATGTAGCATGATACTCTCTTGTGATGCTGGGCACAGGCAGAGAGCCACAGCTCCCAGTCAGCCATGTGATCGTGAGGGTAAACAACGGATACACTTACAACCATTCTGTACCCATAAAACCACTCCAATTTCCACTTCCAGTTTAGTATGCAATCAATTACATGAGATAGTCAACACTAAAACAGGGTTTGTGTTAGAGGATTTTGCCTAACTGTAGGCTAATTTAAGTCTTCTTCATCCATTTAAGGCAGGCTAGGCTAAACTGTGATGTTCAATAGCTTAGGCATATTAAATGCATTTTTGACATGATATTTTCAACTTACCATGGTTTATCAGGATGTAACCCCATTGTAAGTTGAGGAAGATGTGTACATTCCTCAACTCACAACACTAGCATATCCTAAAGCAAAAGCATATGAGGATAACACAAGAAAAAATTTAATCTAGTCTCACTCATGAAGACAGGTTAAACAAGCATAAAAGTATTAGCTTACTAGGGGCTCCTGGAGGGCTCAGTCGGTTAAGTGTCCGACTTTGGCTCAGGTCATGATATCACGGGTTGTGAGTTTGAGTCCCACAATGGGCTCTCTGCTGTGAGCACAGAGCTCACCTTAGAAGCTCTGTCCCTCTCCCTCTCTGCCCACCGCTCCGCGCACGTGCTCTCCCTCTCTCTCTCAAAAAGAAAAACATTAAAAAAATAAACTGTATTAGCTTACTGAATTCAGCAGTGGATTAAAAGTTAAATATTATGAGCTAGGCACATTTGCATAGAAGTCACAGTTCATTTAATTAGAAAATTAATTAATTACATATATATATACACATATATAATAAAAGTAAAGTCATGATCATTTTAATAAACACAGAAAAAGCATTCAATAAGATACAATATCATTTATAATAAAGTATGTTAGCATACTAGTAATAAAAGGGAAATTTCATAATACTTTTTAGGATCTATATAAAAAAATCTCATATTTCTTGATGAAATTTAAAAGTATTCCCTGTGTGATCAAGAATAAAGGCAAAAACACTTCTACAGCATTTGCTTTCTTCTGCCCCTTTACGTCTACCAGAAAATGGGGTGTCTGGACCAAAATGGTGACCTACGAGGCTCCTGAATTTCCCCCCTTCCATGGATGCACTGACTGTACAGCTATACAGGGAGCAATATCCTCTGACGGAAATCCAGAAACTAGCTGAGTGACTCCTACACACAGGGCAAATGAGAAAACACCCACAATGAACAGGCCTGCATCTCTGTGCTGACTGCAGTTCTCCTCTGAAGCACCGACAAGTTTTGGCATGCCCTCAACCACTGGGAGATACTAAGAAAAAAGACAGTGGCTTGGACATCACAAAGGTTTGAGACACCTATATCTACCTCTAGATCTGCCTCTCATTTCTCTAATTTCTCTAGAAATTAGAGGCAGATCTAGGTAGATATAGATACAGGTGTGTGGAATATTATCCAGCCTTATAAATGAAGGAAATCCTGCTATATGTAACAACACTATGAACCTAATGGGAATTAGGGCATTATGCTAAGGAAAAAAAGCTGGACAGAGAAAGATAAATACTGCATGGTATCACTTATATGTGGAATCTAAAAATAAATAAATAAATAAAAGACAAACTCATAGAAACCAAGAGTAGAATGGTGATTGGCAGGGGCTGATGTAGGAGGAAATAAGGACAGGTTGCTAAAAGGATACAAACGTTCAGCCATGAGTAACAATTTAATGTCAACAGGGTGACTACAGTTGGTAATACTATATTGTGTAACTGAATTTTTCTAAGAGAGTAGAACTTAAGTGTTCTCCCCCCCCCAAAAAAAAAAGATAAACATGAGGTGATTGATGTGTCAATTAACTTAACCATGTAAATCCTTTCGCAATGTATATGTATATCAAGTCATCACACTGTGTACTTTAAATATACTGCAATTTTATTTGTCGATTTTACCTCAATAAAACTTAAAAAAACTACTAAAATTTATACTAAAAAGGAATAAAAACAAGAATGTACACTTTGACCATTCCTATTTAAATTACCCCTTTGTTTCAATTTCTGCTCAGCATAAGACAAAAAAAAAAAGTACAAGATATAAAGAATAGACAAGATAAAACAAACAGATACTTTTTGTAAGATGATATTATATAAAAAGTGTCTAACAAATGTTTTAGCCATTTTTAATATAGTCCTTTTTTTTAATGTTTTATTTATTTTTGAGAGAGCACAAGTGGGGAGGGACAGAGCAAGAGGGACAGAGGATCTGAAGAGGGCTCTACATTGACAGCAGCATGCCGGATGTGGGGCTTGAACTCATGAACCACGAGATCACAACCTGAGTCGAAGTCAGACTCTCAATTCACTGAGCCACCCAGGCACCCCCAGCCATTTTTAAATAAAAGTAAAAAACTTTATATATAAAGACTTTTTTTTTTAAGTTTATTTATTTATTTTGACAGAGAGAGCCTGAGGATGAGAAGGGCAAAGACAGAAGATAAGAGAGAATCCCAAGCAGGGTTTGCACTATCAGCACTGGGCCTCACATGGGGCTTAACCTCATGAACCATAAGATCATGACCTGAGCTGAAACTAAGAGTCAGACGCTTAACTGACTGAGCCACCAGGCACCCCTAAAACTTTATATAAAGACTTATAAGTAAGAGATAAATTAAACATGGTAGATCATGCTATTGGATAAGACTCAACATTTGTACAGAAGAGCAAATGGCTGAGATAGATATAATTCCTGGGGGAAAAAAAAGGAGTGTTTAGCAGAACCAATTATAAAGAGTTTTGGCAAGTCTGTAGTGTTAGGGCAAAACAGGTTTGGTATAATGACAGAAAAATTAGCCAATGGAACAAAATAGATAATCCAGAAACAAATTTGGATATACACAGACACTTCAGTTTTAACACAGTGGGTACTGAAAAACAGTGGGGAGAGGAAAATACGTCACTACATGACTCTGGAACAAGAGTTAGTTATTTGGTTATTTATATGGAAGAAAGAAAACTGAATAAAATTCAGTGTGTAAAAACAATTCCAGGTAGATGTAAGATTTAAAGCTAAACTATTGCACTTGTAGAAGATTAATATATTTAGGATCTGTATGACCTTGGAGTAAGGAAAAACGTCTTAAACAGAATACATAAAGCAGAAAGCATGAAAGCATAGAAACACTGATCATATTAAAGCTAAGGATTAACTTTAATAAGAGACACTAAAACCAGTGAAAACTGAAGCCGTAAACTCAGAATATACCTGCAACCTAGGAAACTGAAAAGGATTAGTATAGTACTTATACTATATAAATGTCTATAAATAATTTTTTTAAAAAACTAATGACTCAAAAGTGGTAATTGAATATGAATAGGAATTTCACAGAAGAGGAAACACAAATGGCCAATAAACATGAAAAGATGCTCCACCTCATTAGTTATCAGGAATTGCAAATTAAATACCCAGTAAGATAGCATTCACAACCACTAGACTGTCAAAATTTTTAAAAAGTCACACAGTCTCAAGCATTGCCAAGGAGGTAACACAATGGAATGCTCATCTGCTATTGGTCGGAGTATGAAGTGACACCTCACCTTGGGAAAATAGTTTGGCATTTGTTCATTCATTCAGTATATATTAATGGACTATTTACAATGCATTTGGTACTATTCTGGGATTACAGTATGAGCAAAACATAAAATTACCACTTCAAGTTGAAATATATATATCTTATGACCTAAATTCCACTTTCTGGAAAGGATATGACCCTACAGAAGGTAAGTATATAACCTAGAGAAAACTGTACATATGTGAATGTTCAAAACAATACTGCTTCTAAATCAAATTAAGAAAGAAAGGTGATAATCACACTGTGTATCATCAGTTTAATGTATAAATAAATTGGAGATATAAAAGAATATAAAGCAACATTGAATAAACCACAGCTATGTATAAAAAATAGGAATCTCAGATATTATGTTAGTGGAAGATTATGTAACAATAGGTAAAAACTAAATATTTTAAAAACATTCATATTTAGTGGTAAACTATAAAGAAAAGCAAAAGAATAATTAACACACAATTGTAGAGAAGAATTACTTCTAGGTGTTTTGAAAATGAATTCTAAATCTACACCACTATTGGTAAGGATATAGACATACGATTTGGGGGAATTTTCATAATACATGTAAACAAATGAGCATTACAATGAATTAATAACAGTACTGTGGGAAACTATGCAACATTAATTCAATTCATAGAACGAATATTTAATTTCACCCATTAGATCAAGAACTACACAGACATATTTTTTAAAACTTCAGTAGATGAAAAGGCTTCTGTGATTAAAGGTTTGGTGTATACTGTTCAATCAAATAATCTAATTTCTAAACACCTAAGGATTTAGAAATGTCAAGTGAAATTAGCCTAGGAGAGTTGTCAATTTTCAGTGAAAAGGTTAGTCATAAATGACATACTGCTTTTTTTGACATACTTTGTATAGTCAATAACAAGTTTCAATTACCTTAAAATTACCCACCTTATGGATGAATGTCTGCATGTGTGTAAATGTGTGTGTATGTATGTATGTGTGTATATATATATGAAATATATATATGAAATATGCAAATATATTTTCTCTTTTGAGCTATAAGTACATTAGGTTATTTTAGACATGTTCTCTGGATATAATAAATTAAGGCATTGGGTTTTTATATAATGTATTTTTGGTATGTAGTTAAAATGTTCTCTATTTCTCTAGCTCTGTCAGTTTTACACTGCTATAGGGTATGAAATTGACAAGAAATGGTGCAAAACCAACAACTGGAAGCACAGAACTTTAACAGGAAATTATTACGCACATTGTTTGAGAAAGGTTAAGAAAATAAATATTTGATAGCAATTACTATGCTCCAATTTGATGAGATATTTCAGACAAAGAATCCCAGATTCTTCCAAATGTAAGAATCCTTATATATGTACAAATGTTTACAAAATGAAAGTAGGATAATCTAGACAAATAGCACACTACCTAACAACCTTACAGGAAGAGATGTATAGAAGGAAATCTTATAGCCATAGCATTTGCTTATTTCCCTAGAGTTACACTGTAGTTCCTAATTTTGCATTTTTGTGGATAATGATCATTTCAAACCCTCTCTCCATAGCAGCTTTTTAAAATTTTCTTACAACAAACATGAAATAGCAACTTAAAAAAGGAAAAGTGTGGAAGGTCACCTTTGGTATTCTGGGTATTTCCCATCATTAAAATCTGTCTACTCATTGCCCTAATAAATTAGTTACCATTATTTGGGGTCCCAGTGAGTTTTAAACGTTGAAAGTGATTTTATATATAAAGGACTTAGCACAGTGGTTGGCACCTCAATAAATCGTGGTGGTGGTGGTGGTACAAGCATTCTTATTATGTCACTCTTTACTGCTCCTATTCTAGACTTTCTACATTACTTCATGAGGCTGAAGTCCAATATTAGCAACAAAGGAGACAGAAAAATATGAGGTACTTCTGTTTCCGTAATAAGTGATTTGTAATGATGAGGAGGGGGAAGAGGAAATAATATTAGTAATGATACTGCCCTTGTGCTTTATAAACAACTTTCATAGATGTCATGTCATGCAATAGGCATAGTATTGTTGTAAGTTCTGTAGAGCAGATATAATTTTCCTTATTGTAAGGATGAGGAAATTAAACCACAGAGAGGTTGAATAAGTAGCCCAATTGGATACTGACTGCATATGGGGGCATTTAATGCAAAATAAGAGACCGGAAGCCACATCACTTCAACCCAAGTACTCTGCTATCATTTAAATCAGCATGGCATTCCATACTGAAATATTAATCCTTTGGAGCAAATAGAGTTTCATGTGGGTGTTTCATGAAACACCTGGACTGAAGTGATCAGTTCAAATGAACGAACAAATACTCAACATTAAAAATAGATCACAGCTGCCTTTTATTTGAGTAAAGCAAAAAAAAAAAAAAAAAAAAAGATAATTTATCAGATAACACTTCAATTTCCATGATTTTATTATTTTTATAAATTCAAAATATATTAAAATGGCCTCTAACTTAAATTATCCTACTTAAAATATCCATCAGGTTTATTTTTCCAAAAAATAACACTACAAACAATGTAAAATTCAACTGAATTATTTTCTGGTCCACAGAACTTTCAAAGGGAATGTGCTAGCTTAGCAATATGAGGATCCTACAGCATGAATTACCTTATAATGAAACACTTGGGAGAAGTCTTATATAATTGGGAAAATTATATCTGAAAAGTATATGATTGCTATAGTAATAAATGACTATTTCTGGCCTTTTAAGGATTAATTATGAGAAAAAGCAATAATGTTCAGCACCCCAAAATATTTATAATCATTTAAGCAGACTATAATATAATCTTTCTTCTTAAATAAAGCTTTTATTTTTATAAACTTAGAATTATATATAAACAAGGATGAATTGGGAATTATAATGATTAAAAATGTAACAAATGAACATGTCCAAATAAAAACTGTTTTGAATAACCACCATGGAAAAACAACATGTCACACCTAAATTCTACATATTTAAGCCATATGGAGCACATCAAAGCTACCATAAAATGACTGAAAAGATTTATTTTGAACATTGAGGAAATCTTACTTGTGAGCAGATGCCTAGACTAGCTTGGAGGCAGTAGGTTTTCATTGGGTGACTAATCACATCACTGGGGCATTTTTGTAAAGTCTATAAAAAGGATTTAGTAGTAAAATACATGCATATTGAAGATAACAAACAAGATAGGCACTTCAAGATATTTCTGAAGAGCATCACAATCACAATAAATGCCTTGAATCTTAAAACAAAAGCAGTTCATCCCCAATTTCAGAGAGCAACTACCCTTTTGTCAGGTTTGCCTCAGAAATGAGAAATTTGCCTGAATAAAATGCATACAACTATACTCCTGCAGCATACTTATCTCAATAATAATCTCTCATTTAATTCTTCATGTTCTTAGAGCAGCTAATTCTGGAGAAGCTCAAAACACATTGTGAATTTTCTTCTCCTTTTTCAAAGTACAAATGCAGTCCATCTTCAAAATCTATGCAAATGCTAAAAGAGCTGGTATGTAATGAAGTCATATGAAAAATATCCCTAGAATTTTTCAGCTTAAGCGGTTCATAAAGAGTACTAAAAATGTAGTCCAAATCTCTCATTTGGGGGACAAGGAATTTGAAGCCCGGAGGCTTAATATGACTTACTCAAGGTCTCAAAGTCAGGGAGAGCAGCCTCAAGATGTGAATTCAGAAAAGCCAAATCATCTGGTGTTCTTTCCACCACACCATGACCTCTTTTATATGGAAAGAGCAATCAGGGTGAAAGATCCACATTTGTGAATTTTGGGTCTTGAAATTTTTCTCTTTCTCATAGTTAAGACAAATTGGCCCAAAACAAAGCAGCATTATTGTATGTATAACTAGAGTTAAAAATAACTCTAGTTTTAAGTCTACTATTATCTGGTCTCAATATGTTGCACTTTCTTTCCAAAGGACTGATGTCATCAGAAATTCTTAATATTGGTTAGCTAACTATAGTCTTTAATTGCTAACGTCAACATCTGTAAACTCTCAGTTGGGAGGACTCTGGGATAGAAAAAAAAATGCTAGTTTAATGCATGAGTGATAGAAATCAGTGTGAAAATGCTCTTCAAAAATTGTCATTGTTATTTTATGTATTTATACTTTTAAAACCCATTTATGAATTCTTTCTTGTTTTAGTTTATTTATTTATTTTGAGAGAGAGAGAGAGCAAGAGCAGGGGAGGGGCAGAGAGAGAGGAACAGAGAGAGAATCCCAAGCAGGCTCTGCTCTGTCAGCAAACATGGGGCTCAAACTCACGAACAGTGAGATCATGACCTGAGCTGAAACCAAGAATCGGATATTAACCAACTGAGCCATCCAGACACTCCCCCTATTTTTAGTTTGTTTATTTATTTAGAGATGAATTCCTGATAAAAGATTAAATCAGGGAACTATTCAAAATTAAACAAGGGTAGCACAAATAGTTTCTAAATTTCTCTTAAGTCTAACCCCCAAAGTATTGTCTTCTAAAAAGAATCAAGTGGTTTATACTTTAGAGTATTGGGAAGAGGAAAGGTTAAATTCTAATAACATAGTGGAGTTAAAACATGACTTTAAAGAAAATGTAGTTCATATAAAATATTTACACTAGAGTAAAAACTAGATTAAAGAAAACTAATTAAAATATTCTTTTATATTCAAATAAAAAAGAGGAAACCAAATTTCCTTTTAGTTCAAGTTTCCTGAAAATCCCAAAAGGAAACATTTAATTTTCTAGGACACATTGAGAGACATAGGTAAGAAGGCACCATGGCCAGAGCTGAATTAATCAAGTAAACATCACTGAGAATCAACAGAACTTTCCTGGTGATTAAACTCAATTTGAGACAGCTGGAGGTGGACCCAATCTTGTCCGAGATTCCATGAGAACAGAATCTAAAAGGTACAAAATGGTCTTAGAGAACAGAATTTGTAAACCATTGTAAACCTCCCAGCATTTTCAAGAATACAAGGGTAAAACTGAGTAAAAATCAAGAGGGTAAGCCTTGCATTTTCAAGTTAGAGAGGTCTAATTAAGTAGTACAGCTTTGTACTCAATTCCATTCTTATTTTTCATGTTGCATCATGTTTACATGAAATGCTTGCCTTCTCCAATTTCCTAAATATTCCAAGGGTCATGGAACTATTAGCAATCAGGAAGGTGAAAGATTGAATACCATGGTGTTTCAAGGCTGGAATTGCTTTAATTGTTAATTCTAAATCGTTAAATCTAACTATATCTGGATTCTTGTTTGATCTATTTAACACCTGCATTGGGAAAAATCTAACATTGTCCATACCCCTAATTAGAGTGACCACGCATCCCAGTATGAAGCAACCCAAGTTTAAGCCTTTCTGGCTTAATCATGAATAACTCTTAAAAGGGTCCCATTTTGATGATAAATTATACAACCATCAGCTATAAAGAATTTTAAATGGCCTCTTCCCTTACTCTCCTAGTCCCTAAGAAGACTTTCTTCCATGAAACTTAATGCTAGAAAAGAAGTTAATGCTGACTTCACCATAATGGAAACATTTCAATATATAATCTTGACTTTTCAGATTCTACTTCCTTTCCTTTTTCTTTATTACTTTCTATTACTAGTATGAATTTTGCTTCTTCCTATGGAAATTGTGCATTACTGTTCTGACATTTCCACCCCTCTTCCCCCAACTATGCTTAGTTGGCTTGGAAGCATAGACCTAATTTAAAATATTAAATCTATAATAAAATGTTTCAAAACCATAAATTAATTTACAAAACAATTACCACAACACAGTTCATTTGTAAATTGGGTACAGCTTTTGTACTGATAAAAGAAGTATTTAGGATGAAATTTATGCTTAATAAGTAGTATTGAATAAACACCTGAATGAATGAATGAATGAATGATTAGGAATGGACTTTACAGACTGGAGGTTTAATACGAAGTAACAGAAAAATTCTTATGCCACAAAGATAAAGAGACAGGATGGTGACAAGATAAAGGAGAAGAAGCATAAAATCAAAAGTATAATTAAGTTTGAAAGAATTTCTGCCACCCACTGGTTTTTCACAATGACTAGCATGTCCTAAGGCACCAAAGGTTATAAACTTGGTCTACTGGGACCATTTTTTTTTACTGCAAAAATGTAAAGCAGACTTTATCATGGAAATCACTTGTTAAAATGGATTAAGTTTTTAGAAATAAACACTTTTCTGAGCAGACTGAAATGTGTTTTATTTTGTCAAGTGAAATATGCATACATTGGCTTTCACCCTGTAATGTTCAGATCTGGCTAATACTATTCCCATTTTGCACAAAAGAGGTAAACAAGACTGCACATGTAGAAACATGTACTTCTTTAATTGTTCACAATTATTATGTTTCTAAGTACTGTGCTACGTTCTGTAGCATGTGTAACTTTGATCATCACTCCTACCCAATGAGGTACATTTCACAGATACAACAGTGAGTTTAGAGAGGTTAGAGAACTTTCCTTCATAGTAAAAAGTCAGGGTCAGGGTTTGAAGTCGTGGCCAAATCTCAAACTCTTTGCCACTGTGCTCTATAATCTCACTCGGACAGCTCTTTCATAATCAACTCATTGTGGTGCTTCATTCAAAGACTGTCCGTTACCTGCACAGTAGAGCACAAATCCCTTTAACCAGAGATTCTCAAAGGTGGTTTTAGAACTGAAGAGCTTTTAAAAACACACAAGCCAGCAATTTGGATTTAATTGATCAGGGTGGAGTGTGGGCATCAGTACTATTTAAAAGTTCCCCAACTGGTTCTGAGGCGCAGCCGAGACTGGGAAGGCTCCCAGAGACTTGCATACAGGTGCCCTCTGCAACTGGCTTATCTGCTTTGCCAAAACACCGTTTCATGAGAGTTCTTCATAGACACCCTACCCTCCAGACATACCACAAATAGACCACCATTTTGCACTCATCTTTACACAAAAAAATAATGCCTATCAAAGGAAAGAAACTTATTCAGATTAAGATCTCCTTTTTGTACAAATGTTCAGCCTTTGTAGTTTGTGTATTATAATACCTGTGCTGATTCTTGGACACTTCTTTGAAAGTAAAATGATCTAACATGGAAAGTTTGTAAAACATCTTTCCCTGATCTATTCCTGCTACCATTTTTATGAGGCAGAGAAAGATAGAAATTCATAGAATATTAGCATTAGGTCAACAGTGATTGTATCTAGTTAGCTTAGCCAACTAAGCTAACTCATTAGCACAGTGCTAATGAGACTAATATTGTGGCTTTTGTGTCTAATTGGCTCTGTATGGATTCACAAACACAAACTACCTTAATCCAGGGTAGACAATGCATAAATGTCAGCAATTATGCGTCTGATCATAACAGAGAAGGATGTATATATATAGCTCTGTGAAAATCCAATAGTATCATCTTAAAATGCAAGCGAGAGCATATTTTTAAAAAGCAGCAGTACAGCCAATTTAGACCAATTAGAAGACAGAAGGAAAATGTCTAATCAATAGTTAGCTGATCATAATATTAACCGAGTCCTTCATACCACATTTCTGCAAACTAACATTTTATATAATATAAAATCACTCCCACTTCAGCTCAGCTGGGATTTTGAGCTTATTAAACAAAAAGAATGAGTTAAATTAACATTCAAACTCAGCATTAAACCCCTAGGAGCAAAGGAATTCATGATAAGACGTCCATTGTCAAATCGTGACTTTGTATTACAATCCCAGAGGTAAGATCACCCAGTGTTATGTATTTCTCAGAGAACTAAATGTATGAGATTAAAAAACAAACCCTCTGCACAAAAGGGTGAGCTCAGGGCAGCATTGAATGCTGTCATGTTTGTGGATTTAAGGCATGCTTTACTATTATTTTAACATAATTTTGGTCTTTCTTCCTTTCCTTTCAATATGGTAGTGTGACCTGCATTGGAAGTTTTCATTTCATAAAGCTGAAGTCCCCTAAGGCCCTGGTGTTTTACATGGACACTGAAGACTAAGACATGTGAAAATATTTTATACAAGAGACACTCAAGTGATTGCATTCAATCATGAATACTTGAGGGGTGTATTTCTAGCAAGTTCTGGAAGGAAAAATACACACTATCAGGTAGGCCAAGGCTGGACACCAGGAATGGTCATAAAGGGTCAATACAACACCTGCTCAGGAGTTGACTAAACATCAGCTTTTCACCTTGAACTTCTAGGGAGCAGACACTTGGGAGGACAAAAGGCAATAAACTGGATCATCATCCAATTACCTGGTAAATGGCTTCTGCTTTTCTCATCCATTAACTGTGGCTTAGAGGCATGAAGTCATCACCTGGCAACCCTACAAGCTTTTACTGTGATAACTTTTTTTTTTTTTTTTTTTTTTAATTTTTTTTCAACGTTTTTTATTTATTTTTGGGACAGAGAGAGACAGAGCATGAACGGGGGAGGGGCAGAGAGAGAGGGAGACACAGAATCGGAAACAAGCTCCAGGCTCCGAGCCATCAGCCCAGAGCCTGACGCGGGGCTCGAACTCACGGGCCGCGAGATCGTGACCTGGCTGAAGTCGGACGCTTAACCGACTGCGCCACCCAGGCGCCCCTTACTGTGATAACTTTTAATCACATCACATTCCTGCCATTTTCCCTCTGCCTCTTTCATCTTTCATTTGTTTCTATGAAAATATCTGTTATCCTCAAAAGTAAACTTCTCAAAATTATGTTAAAAATTCAAAAGTACAAAAGGGTATAATAGTTAAATAAAAGTCTACTTCAAACAATACAAAAAGGAATCAAGTCAAAAGCAATTCTACCTTGAACTCAGTCCCCAGGCCCCCTGTGAAATGATTCATCCCTTCTTTCTCTCTTTCTCCTCCTTCCCCACCCCTTCTCTCTCTCCACATGTATATGTATATATACATATAAACACACAAACATATCTTTTATGGAAATATATATTTTTTCTGCATATTTCTTGTTTTACTTATATCTTGTACATTATCCCATATCAGTTGTTACAAATGTTGAAATTCATATGTTGAAATCCTTTTTAAAAAAAAATTTTTTTTTAATGTTTATTTATTTTTGAGACAGAGAGAGAGCATGAACAGGGGAGGGTCAGAGAGAGAGGGAGACACAGAATCTGAAGCAGGCTCCAAGCTCTGAGCTGTCAGCACAGAGCCCGACGCGGGGCTCGAACTCACAGACCATGAGATCGTGACCTGAGCCGAAGTCGGACGCTTAACCGACTGAGCCACTCAGGCACCCCAATATGTTGAAATCCTAATGGCCAATGTGATGGCATTAGAAGGTGGGGCCTTTGGGAGTTGATTAGGTCATGAGGGTAGATTCTCCATGAATGAGATTTATGTTCTTATCAAAGAGACCTTACAGAGATCCCATGCCCCTCCTGCCATGTGAAGATGCAACAAAAAGTCTGCAACCTGGAAGAGGGCTCTTATCTGGCCATGCTGGAACCCTGGTCTTTGACTTCCAGCTTCCAAAGCTATGAGAAAGAAATTTCTGTTGTTTATAAGCTACCCAGTCTGTAGTATTTTGTCATAGCAGCCCAAACAGGCTAAGAAAGTATCACACTGCATGGATGAACCATGATTATTACCATCACCTATGCTGGGTATATTTTTTCTATATTTTTCTACTAAAAATAATGTTACAATAAAATCCTATATTTTTTATAGACACATGCAAGAAAATTTATTGCCTTATGTACCTTTGTATATATATGCAAGTATATATGCTGACTAAATCTGGGATACTGGAGTTGCTGGGTCAAAAGCTATGCATATTCTAAGTTTTGAGAGTTATTGTCACCTTGCCTTGGCAAATACATGAATGAATTTCATGTATTTCATAGCAAGTACACTCCGTCCAACAATGAACTAGAGTGCTCCCATGCCCATACATTTGTTAACTCACTGTATTATCATAAATAAGACTTGATCTTGCCCATCTGATAAGAAACATGCCTCACTGTATTTTTAATTAAATAATAAATATTTTTATGAGCAGCACTATCAAATAATTTATTGAGTTCTGCACAAGTAGTCACAGGTCCTGTATTCAAGTCTTATCCGTTAGTGTTTTAAGTATATCATTTACTATGTGCCTAGTGTTGTATTGAGACTCACATATTTAAAAGAATTAGGACACAGTTCCTATTCTCAAGCAGTCTAGGAGAAGAGAAAGATATTTTAAAAAATAATTCATATATATCATGATAAGTACAATAATAGAATATGTATTGGATATAAAAACGGTTAATTTTGGGTAAAGAGCTTGTTCCTTAAATATAGCTTACTAATCTAATTTACTTTTACATTTTATAAACATACTCAGATGTGATAAGGAAAATAAATATAATATCTTGGTCAGTGAAAAGCATGATGACAACAACAGCAAAATTAAAGATTCTGATCCAATGAAAAATCATCTTAAGTGACTCATCTATATTTATACTCTATATTTATTGCAATAGGAGTATGCAGTCATTTATAAAACTACTTTATTTAGTATTTATTCCTGGCACTTGCAACTTTGTCTAAAAAAATAAATCACAGCCTGTCCATTGTTTTGCAGATGTCGTGAAGTTCTTTTGATTAACGGAATTAAAGCACAAACTTTTGCCTTCTGCCCTTTCTCCTCCCCCAACTCAGTGAACCATTAAACTTTTAATATATGGTGATTCTTATTAACTGTTGGGTTTGTTATACCATACTAAAGAAGCTTGCCCTTTAGTATGAGATGTGTTAAGGATGGTTAATTATATTACACAGAAAGCCCTTTAAGTATTCAGATCCTATAAAATGTGATAATAATGTTAACATCATTGACTGGTAAGGTTACTACTTGAGCTTTTAATTATCATTCCAACCTTCTTTATAAGCTGTCTTCCAATCAACAGGAAAGCTTTAAAATTTTATCCCTGAACTAAATTTGATTCATTGATCACACTCCCCTTACACATCTTTCCTTCATTTCCAAACCTCATTGCATTGTTTATGCTCAACTGGTAAGTCCTCCTTACTTAATGTTTGAGCTGGGCTGCCCACAGAAGTAGGCAGAAGAAGCTGGTGTGATGTGTGGAAGCTGTGGAGTGGAGGTTCAAGAGGTCTGGGTTTGACTTCCAGGTCTGCTCTTCAGCAAGTCACTGCCCAGGTGCTGATTTATTATTAGTATAATGAGCAAATACTACTTTATCTACTTCCCAGTGTTGTGGTAAGGATCAAATGAAATAAAAGATGGAAATAGGTGATGAGTATCAGTGATTAGGGATCTAATTATCAATCCCCTTTCAAAATCTCCCATCCCTACCTAGGCCCAGTTCTTTATGGGGCCTCCACTTACTCAAAGCTGCCCATCCTGTGCCCCATTGTTGGAGTCCCCTATGCTGCTGTATCCCCCACCAAATTTACCTGCTTTCAGTTTTATCTCTCAGACACTAATTTTTACCAGAAGTCAGCTATAACAGAAGAAAGATAGTTTGTAAATAATAATGGGCTACATTTACTGAGTACTTAAACTCATGCCAAATCATAAAATCATCATTGGCAACTTTACAGCTTTTACTGTAACTTCTGATTATATCATATTCCTCCTATTTTCCCTCAGTTTGCCATGCAAAGAAATTTATATACATTATTCTCACTTAATCTTTGTAGCAAATCCATGCAGAGGAATCAATTATTATTCTTGTTTCACAGCTGAGGAAACCGAGACTTGGAAAGTGCAATAAGTTGCCTGGTCATACAGCCAAGCTGTGGTGGACCTGGGCTTTGAAACTTGGAATGCTTGAAACTTGCCATAACACTGTTCTGCTGCTTCTCCTAGACACAGAACTAATGTAATGAGTGAATCCTCACTGATATATTACCTTATTAATTTAACATGCTCCTGTAATTATAGAGTCTGAAGTTGGAAGATCATCTACGTTAACCATCCATGCAATCCTTATTCTCCTCTATCACACACCTAAGTCACACTCTGCCTTTTGCTTCAGTATCACCAATCAGGGACATGTACTATGTTCAAAAAAGGAGTCTCCTCATATTCAGACAGCCCTATTAGGAAGTTCTTTACATCACATGAAAATCTTTCCTATTGATAAGCCCATCCACTGATCTTAATTTTACCTGAAATCTTTATTGAAAAACTATAATTTAAGGGAGGTTGGTGGGGGGGGGGGGTGGGTGACATAAAGGGGATTAAAGAGTATACTTATGGTGATGAACACTGAGTCATGTTTAGAATTATTGAATGATTACATTGTACATCGGAAACTAACACTGTATGTTAATTATACTTCAAAAAATAAATATAAAAAAAATTCAAACAAACAGCAGGAAAAAGCCCACTATAACTCAAATGTTATAACAAACCCTCTGATGATCTCTTCTGCTTGACAAAGTACTCAGTGCACCTTGGCCATGGCGGTCACTCCCAAATGAAAGCACCTACGGCTCTCTGCATCTCTCCCAAACTCCAGGCATGCTCTGGCCAGTTGAAGAAACTTCACTGTTACAGATACCCTATTTTTTCTAGTCCCACCTAAGATATTATCAAGACTGTAGGGGACAATTATATCATGCTTTTGACTCATATAAGAGTTTATAGTTCCATACTCCTACAACTTCTCTCTCTCCCTCTTTCATTTATTGTAGTTGAAATTGACCATGTTGGAGTTTGTTCATCTTTCTAAAACAGTGGCTCAAACTGGGGTTGCACATTGGAATCACCTTGGGAATTTAAAAAATATTATTCCTGTGTAGCACTCCTAGAGATTCTGATTTATTTGTATGGGATGTGGCTAAGGCATTGAGATATATATTAATTGTATTTTCCTATGTATTTATGATCTCCACTTCATATCATCTACAAATCTAATAGCCAAGTCATCAGTGTTCCCACCAAGTCATTGCAGAGTCCTAGAGCCTCAACTTGATATTGAAGAGGTACAAGTGGGTGTAGGCATTCAACCAGTTACAAATCCAGTAACTTACATTATCATTCAGTCTACAGCTTTCTACTCTATTGACAAGATACTATCAACAAACATTTTGTTAGATGTCCTATAGAAAGCTAGTCTAGGAAAGCTAGTCTAGGACAGTGGTTAAAAGCATGGATTCTGGAGCCTGACTGTCTGGATTCAAATCCCAGATGAGTTACCTGGATGACTTTGGGCAGGTAACCTAACTAGCCTCTCTGGATTTCAGTTTTCCTACTTGCAAAGTAGGTATAACAGTACTTACTGATAGGGCTGTTACAAAGACTAAATGAGTTTATGTATGTAAAGGTCTGGCATATAGTTACTTTGAAAGTGTTAGTTATCACTGCTGTTATTCTGAAGCCCTTTAATGCACTATTTTAGTGCATTCACTTGATTAAAGACGGACAGTGACAAAATGTGCTGATAGAGATCCAACACTGGTTAAATCACTTGCAGCTGAAGCAAGAAATAAGTGTTAGAGATCATTTCTTTTTTTTTCAATATATGAAATGTATTGTCAGATTGGTTTCCATACAACACCCAGTGCTCATCCCAAAAGGTGCCCTCCTCAGTACCCATCACCCACCCTCCCCACCCTCCCACCCCCATCAACCCTCAGTTTGTTAGAGATCATTTCTAAACCATCCCTATTTTCTCCCTATCCCAATTAAGCATGATTCACAACCCATTAAAGAATTTCTAACTACTCTGTACACAGACTGACATCCATTGCTTGTTCCCCTCAATTTGTAAAAAGTTGTTGTATACTTAAATTATACAAAATTTGAAAGCTTCAATTAATCAAGAGTTAACTAACTTATCATGAGTATTGTATTACCCATTGTGCAATAATAAAAATACATAAAATGTAGGAAAATGCCAGAAAAAAGTCCCTGTAGATTAATTTCTGAATCTGCTTACACCTGAATATTTTCAAATTTCAAGCTCCCCTTTCCAGTGTGCCAAGAAAAAACTCAAGTAAAGAAATACCACCTTAACTTGCTGGAAGAAACAGAGGGTTTCTAGATGTAAATTCATTACTTCCATCATCTTCTAAAACACCAACACTACCAAACAGTGAATTAGAGTGCCAAAAAATAGAAGCAGAATTACCATAGATATCCAAGTGAAATTCACACACCAATCTGAAATGTCAACAAAAAGATATTTGGCTAAATAGCCTGGTGGTGTTGCAGACTCCCTGGATGGAATCAGAAGACAGAAGATTCCTTGCTCTGATAGAACAGGCATTCCCTGTGGGAGGCACCTAGTTATCATTCAATTGCCATTTGCCAAGAAAATATAGCTATTGAGCAATCTCATTATAGGAAATTAAAAGAAACAGAATGCCTTAAACTACTAGCAACTTTAACTTACTCACCAGTGCCTCTTCTAAGAATTTGAGGACAAGTTAAAAAAAAGTTGTTCGATGATACTTAGTATTAAAATTTAAATTATGGATTCACATTGGTATTTTGCCATAACAAACAGACCATACAGCCAAATAGGACTGATATAAGCAGAGGGACATTGGAGCTAACATGGAGACTAAAACAGTGATCTTTAAGGTAAAGAAGAATCAGAATCTTTTCCCAAAGAACATAGTTTAAATTCCAGAAAAATCTGCCAATACAATCTTGAACAATTAGAGTAATGCATAATATAGTGACACTTATGACTAGGCAAAAGCAGAAAACAGACTGATGAGAGAAGGCAAAAAAAAAAAAATCTTTTGGGATCAAAATAATCAGATTGAAATAGTGATATATTGTTAAAAAGACATGAAAAAAAATGGAAGGAAGTTGGAATTTGTCCTATAGAGCAAAAGACATTGAGAAATGAACGAGATCATTGTGTGTGGGAGGGGGTACCATTTAACTAAGAGAAGATACGGTTTACTGAACAGTTCTCTATTGGGCTATTTCCAAAACTTGAGTTAATTGCTCTCACATTCAACTGATCAATTTGGGCTCAAAACTGGTTTCCTGGTTTGACATGTCACATGACTGACAGAGAGAACTGAGGTGGCATTTTAGACTGGGTACAAAAAGGTTAGCTTAATGAAATTATTCCAAACATCTCCTCTACATTATTTACTAATCAACTTCAAGGTAGCCTAGGACAAAATTCTGTTATAGCACATGTAGTTTACTTCTATATATTTCTTTCTCATCTTGAGAATCAAATTATATGGTGATATCTAGTCACACTCATTGGGGATACTTATAAAAATAGTGGAGGCAGGGACATATTAGGAAGTGAAAAGAGACAAGAAAGGTAAAGCAAAGTCTGAGCAAAGAGGATTTTAAAATACAGGCTTAGGTGAGATAAAAAAAAAAAATGAGCCTTTATTCCTTCATTTCCCTGTGGGGAGGTTGCCCAGATGTTTAAAAGTAACATTTGGAGCCAGGATGGAAATGTTTTGCTCTGTTCTGGTGAGGTTAAAATTGGAGTAACTCTGGGCTAGGAACAGGGTTTTTGATAAATAGCTTAACATGTGTACAATGAATATTACATTAATACACTAAAAAGTGATTAGCATTCAGTAAAATCTGCCTATAAACATTTTAATATTGTATGAGGCACATAGTAGGTACACAATGAATGTTATCTCTATTCTTTTTTACTCAGCCATGGCTTAACATGTGTACGATGAATATTACATTAATACACTAAAAAGTGATGAGCATTCAATAAAATCTGCCTATAAATATTTTAATATTGTATGAGGCACATAGTGGGTACACAATAAATATTATCTTTATTCTTTTTTACTCAGCCATGGTGCACTTAATAACTAAAGGATCCCATAGATCTTCTGAGTCAAGTTTGCAAGTTACTCTGTGTCTCTGTGAAACCTAGGAAGTAGCAGTCAAGAACATGAGTCCTAAAATCAAAAGGACAATGAGCATTTGAGTGAAGTCCAGATGGAGGAGTAGAGGGAGACCATGAAGGAGGGACCCCTCATCATGCATCTTAACTACAACAAAATAAAATTAATTTATAAGAATCTCAAACTTGTTAAAGGAGGAAAATCCTGAAAATGTTCTAGTTGATAAAGGATAACAATTGGAAATTGTTTATTTAAAATGTTACTGGCAACTGTTATTTAATATGCTGCCTTTATTGTCTTATTTCTGTAACTACAGGAGGCTTTCATATCCTTCCTCATGATTTCTGCTCTACCAATCCTTTTATATATATATATAAAAGGTATATATGGTATATATATATATATACCATTTTAAGTTTCTCAAATGAAAACTTTCTTTTCATAGGAGATTCTAGGAATAAACTCCGAGGTAGAAACTGCTTTTATAGGAATATGAAACTGCCATTTTGGCTTTGGCAGACCCAATTTTATTGGTAATAATTAGAGATCCACCTTCTTATTTAGAAAGTAGGTAGGGTTCCCACGTTAAATATAGGACACCCAGTCAAATGTGAATTTCAGCTAAACAATGAATAATTTTTAGTATAAGTATGTCCCAAATATTGCCTGGGACATACTTATACTAAAAAAGAATTTATCACCACAGCAACAAACCTCAAAACAAACTATATACAAACTATATAAATAGTCCAAACAAATAATTGCTTGTGTACGATAGGAAAGCTCACTGAACTTGGAGAGTACTTTGATTTTGTCATGTTCCTCAACTAAAGTATGTTTACTACCTACTTTGGTATTTGCTATGTGTCATAACTAATCATTTTTAAATGCTAAAGGGAACCCAGGATTGCTAGCTCTTGACATAAAGGTGAAAAGACGCAGGTAAATTTCACAGAGATTCACAAGAATCTCACATCCTCATGATAACTTTCTAAATCCTACTCCCGTGAAAGAGAAATTGATGCTAAGATTTTAGGCAAATATGCTGAATTTATCCCTCACTTCTAGTGAATTTCTATGATCTATGTAATATGACAAGTTTTACTATTCTAGGAGAATTCTGACATTCCAAAACTTCTTTAAAGGTTTTATTTACTAAACATGTTAAATCATCAGAAATTTAAAAGAGAAAATCTCAATGCCCTTCTAATCTTCTAATTCTCAACACAAAAACCCAATTTGTCTCATGGGCTTTGGGGAAGCAAGAAATATGAGATATTTGTTTGTAGTCAAAACCTGAAACAAAACCCCCCTGACAATCTGATGATGACTTGTGACATGACATTCCTAAAAGAACAGAAGAAAAATAAGTTGTTTGAAATTAGGCTCCACTGAAAATCAGAAAATCTCCTAATTATAATGGCACATATTATATGCATACGTTTCAATAAATACGATTTTAGCTTGGATCCTTTATCATGTGAAATCACTTAATAACCTAGGCAAAGATCCAAGGATTAACAAGAAAAAAAAATCATGAAATTCAAGATTTCAGAAGTGTTTTCAGTTCCATTGTCAAGGCCGTTTGAAAAAAAAAAAAAAGCATAATAGCACCATTCCAATGTGTACCGTAATCCACCTGTATATATCTATTACCACCATACAAAGAAAAAACACAAGAATAAATACTTCATTAAATGTCTTGGTAGTTAATTTTGACCACCTCTATTTCAAAATGCACTATGACTAGCAAAACTTTCAACAAGGGTTATTTTCTGATAGAAAGAAAAGGCTAAGAAAATCATTCTTACAACATTTAAAGTACATTTCATCTATTATCACTTTGTGGAAACAAATAAAAACTATTTTTAATATAATTTTAGCATTTGAGAGCTTTTACTTTTCAAGATGAGGCAGTTGTATGAAAGAAGACATTTTCAACATTGCTAATACATCTTTGGGCTGTTTAGCTTTATTCCTTAACTAACCCTTCTCACAACACACATATGTATAATAACGTATGGGCAATGTATGGGTAGTTTATATCAACTATAAAATATATAAAAGCCTTGTCCTCTCTCCAGCATTGCTCTGGGATGTATTACCAAACAAGCAGATAAGTCTAATGATGAACTGCACAAAATGGTCAGTACTAATAGAGTGGTTTTCTACAAATGTATTACAAAAAGATGAATAAATACTATACATATGAGAACATAGCTATTTTGATGTCACACATCAAGTAAAGTCCAAAGAGATAAATGTTCATAACTTTAAATCTGTAGGTTTTAGATTAAAAACATAAAGAAATTTTGGAGAAATGACAATGCATTCAGAAAACAGACTAGGTTGAAGGTAAGAGTCTCTTCTTGACGGTCTAATTAGGTGCCTCCCTCCCTCTGCTTTTTAAAAATTTATCTCATAGAGACACCTTAGCAGAAACTATCAGCTTTGACAGAACACCGAAATCCTGGCAGTGAACCATAAATTGACCATTACCATAAAAAGAGCTGCTAAATGAGAAACCATGTGCTCAGTATAAAACTAATTTCATGCTTTCAAAAGCACACAGTGGCTTCTAGCAAGATAGTGGCCCTGGGACTTGCTGAGACAGATTGGCGAACACAAATGGTTTGCTCCTGATGCGTCTGCTTAGCCAAGCTTTACATGTACTGGCAGTAAACGGGGTTCTCGAATCTTCTGTCAAACGAATACACCCTTATCTATAACTTCAGAGTTGAAAGCTATAGAAAGCTGCCTCAAATAAATTTAGCAGGAAAAACACATACACACATATATAAATACATACCTCATGTGCCATGTTAGCTTCCAATCAAACAAAAATAGATTTCTCTGCAGACTTAACACACTAAACAGACACTTAATAAGCATACTGCTTTGTGAACACATCATAACTCTCAGTCCTTTCTTCTTTAGAACAGCTTCTCATCATGAAGGAATTGGAGTTCGAAGAGCCTAAGCAATAGGACTGCATATACTCGGAGGCTAACTTCGAGCTTGCCTCTATCTAGTTGGCTTGCAAATACTTTATACTTCCAATGCCA
This sequence comes from Panthera leo, assembly GCF_018350215.1. Classification (NCBI taxonomy): domain Eukaryota; kingdom Metazoa; phylum Chordata; class Mammalia; order Carnivora; family Felidae; genus Panthera; species Panthera leo. Next base: position 166,704,332 of record NC_056686.1, read on the forward strand.
CAACTGACCTTCCTGGGCAGATGATCTAGTAATTTAACTTTCCAGCTGAGTGTCAGCACTTTATTTACATTTAAGTCATAAAATCTGCTACATTTAAAATGTCACATCTAATTAAAACATGCTTTAGGAAGAAATGTTACTAATTTTCTCCTTCTTTCATTCAGTATACTGTCTCTAAAAATCAATTACTGGAGGTTGTCCAGTGTGTGACAGGTCATAACTTTTAATTATTAATGTCAAGCTTAACAAGGTATCAACTCCAGTATGCAATCCACTTCATTTACTTTCTTAGTTATCTTGTAAACATCACTTGCTTCCTCCTATATATTTTTCACATCAAAGATTCTACAAAGTACATTTAGTTCATAGTCATATATGTGTGTGTGTGTGTGTGTGTGTATATATATATATATATATATATATATATATATATGAAACACATCATAGCACTGCTAATTACCTACTTTCAGTAATGACAGCAAAATTGCATAATATCACTGACTTGTTCTGAATGTTTAAAACGCAAAGGAAGTCACCTACTGTTAAGATGTCCTCGGCAAACAGCTAGCACAGAAAGAAAAGAATGCTATCACACCGTGCATTTAAGGAGTTACTTCCCAATGAAATTAAAGAATCATATATTTTGCTCCTCAGTGTCGCCCTTCAAATCTGTCAGCACGACATGATAAACACAACTGATAACTCCACAGGATTCAACACAGCATAAGAATCTGTTACTGACACACCAGATACCAGATCCAAGTTTTTAGAATAAAAATGCTCACCTCTGCTAGGAAGTCCACTCCACATCCTGGCTGGGCTTTCACCAGCTTTGAGAGCAACCAAGTTGGATAAACAAAACTTCCAGTATGTGACCAGTGTGATGCACAATGCTACCGAGACTTGGCTCCAGCCCTGATTATCTGTGTGACAGTACCACGCTATATCAGCGCAGCTCCAAACCTTCCCAGATGCTGGCTTATTGCACTGCTCATTGAAAATCCTTTACACGCTGGCAACATTTTAGGGAAGGACAAGCACACTGTGAGTCATTTGTAAAGAAAGCAGAGCAATTTCAATTCTATATCTCCACGCGTGCTGCAACCAGAAGCACTGTCAACCTACAAGTCTGAGGTGGATTTATGCCGAGAAACAGGCAACCTAAGCCTTCATTATCAATGCATGAAATCAGCCACTGTGCTCAAATTCAAGCAAACCACAAAAAGGATATGATTATGAAAGGCTCCACAGATTTAGCACCAAACCTTGTGGAATGAAGAATCATCTACTGAAATCGTATAAATGTTAAAAATAGCTCTGGCTTTTCAACAATGAGCAGGATGCAGAGAAGAAATCAGTAGTATATATTATAAGGACTTATAGTAAAAGCTGCAAAAAATCAATAAAGCTGTAGGTTCCTGGGACTTTTCTAGAGACAAATAAAATCAATAGAGGGTATCAAAACAATAACAAAAATATTTCCATATATTTCACATAGATGTCCACTAAAGAGCAAGTTAAATATACTTCAACCCCTAATTGCTTGTTTCTAAATTAAAACAATAATGATAGCAAAAGTGGGCAGGAATATGCTAATACCAGGGCAAAATACTATCCAATTTACTGTAAGACAAATTCTTAAACAATAAAGATTTCAATGTACTCTGTGTAACAAGAAAATAAAGTAAAAGAGTATTTTTAACCCCATATTTTTTGTCTGCTTATTACTTTTTAAAAACTCTATAGCTCATTAAAATCCCCACCCCAGGGACGCCTGGGTGGCTCAGTCAGTTAAGCGTCCGACTTCAGCTCAGATCATGATCTCCTGATTCATGAGTTCAAGTCCCGCACTGGGCTCTGTGCTGACAGCTCAGAGCCTGGAGCCTGCTTCAGATTCTGTGCCTCCCTCTCTGTCCCTCCCCTGCTCGTGCTCTGTCTCTCTCTGTCTCTCAAGAATAAACTTTTAAAAAATTCTTTAAATAAATAAAATCCACCCCATCCACCCCCAAATTTACACCTTTACCTTTTACCATCTTTTCTCTTTCAATACTAAAATAGAAGATGCAAGAGCCAGCTGACATACTCTTAAAAAGGTACAAGGTAGAATACCCCAAAAAGTAGCAATAGTGATTTGAGATCACAAAATATAGAGCTTTGAGACGTGCAAAGCGCAAAGCAAAAAGGACATAAAACATTTACCAAAAATTACAATGATAACTGGAAGAAATTCCTCGTAAGTAGAATTGACAAAGAACACATTCAAGGTTCTATTCGGATTTTTAAAGATGGGTTTTAGGGGCGCCTGGGTGGCGCAGTCGGTTGAGCGTCCGACTTCAGCCAGGTCACGATCTCGCGGTCCGTGAGTTCGAGCCCCGCGTCAGGCTCTGGGCTGATGGCTCGGAGCCTGGAGCCTGTTTCTGATTCTGTGTCTCCCTCTCTCTCTGCCCCTCCCCCGTTCATGCTCTGTCTCTCTCTGTCCCAAAAATAAATAAAAAAAAAAAAAAAAAAAAAGATGGGTTTTAGGCTCTCACTGAGACTCTAATGACAGAACAAATCAGGGTCCAATAAAGGCAATGCTGACCTGAGGACCTTCTGTGAAGGACTGTGGTCAATTCTAGAAATACTGCTAGCTCTTAGGTACCACATTTAGTACTGTCTACTAGATCCAAAATGTCTGTGTAAAAATAAGCACTATTCCTAATGCACATTTACATATCACAGCATTTTGGAGCAACTTTAAACATGGCACCCCCATAGGTGTCCTCCTTATATTTCTACATATATATTTTACTGTTTACAGGCCACTGGTCAGAACTCCTTCCTTGGAGACAGTTATAGACATACACAGAGTAGACATACACACGAGTATGTTTGTGTGTATATACAAGTACATTTTTGTGTGTATATGTATACAAGCACATTTTTATGTATACATATATATACAAGCATGTTTGTGTGCATGTGTTTACACACACCCCTACATCACAGGAAAATGCACTCCTCCTTTTGCAGTTACTTTTGCAGTTACTCCTGAATTCCATTCATTTGTGCCTCATGATTCACTGATTCAGCAATTGCTCAGGGTTTTTTCTCTGTGTGTGTGTGTATGTGTGTGTGTGTGTGCACATGCACTTTTCTAGTCTTAGAAAATTGTTCATGAGATTGTGTGCCTAAAGTTCTTTTTATTATTATCATGCATGCAGCTCCCTAATAATAAGGTAAATTTTCATAAAAAAATGAGGCCATAATATTTGATTATCGTCCTCAATCCCTAATCTAAAACCTTAGTGCCAGATGCATTTCAGAATTCAAGTGCTTTCAGATTTTAGAAAGATAATACTCTGCATAGAGCATGAATTATATAATGCTTCCAGTGGGGTCTGGGGCGACACTCTATAGTCAGACACAACATTTCTACAGCAAAACATGTGCATATTCATACTAGATGGGATAAATAAAGTCTATAATTAACCTCATATCAGTTCAGGTCAGGTTTTGCCATCAGTATTAATTATAAAATCTTCTGATTTTCAGGGCTTCTTGGATTGCAAGAATTGCAGGTTAAGAGACTGTGGACCTGTAAAATGTTTACCTAAACTATTATAGGGTTATGGACCAGAAAATGGTACCTAAACAAGTGTTCTCTTGCTTGAGCAAGAGATTTGGTGATTAGCATTGCCTTGATAGGACAGGCAAAAAATACAAGAGAAGGTGCTATTAAGACTGAGACACAAAGTAGAGCAGAGATGGGGCTGTAATGCAAGATGACAAAAGTAGGGCATGGGAGCAGAAAGTAAGAAGCAGCCATTCAGAACCACTGCGTCAAGAAAAAAAAAAAAAACATAATTATATCAAATGTTCATTGATTAACTACTTTATACCCAGTAATCTGAAAGGCACTTGCCAAAAATATTTGTTTTAGCAATGTACTTTATAATTTTCAAAAGAAAATTTTAAAAAGAAGAATATGTTTTCAGAATGAGGCATGAAACATCTCACTCTCTTGTCAGTGTACCCTGAAACAAAACACCCATAATGTTCAACATCACATATGAAAATGTCACAAACAAAAAATAAACTTCATGAAGTAGAGGTCTCTATTTTATTGTTATATGCTATATACTATTTGGTGTAAGAGTTCTTCAAAATCACTTATAGAAAAAAATGTAGTAATATTCTTTACTTTCAATATTCAAACTGTTTGACTTTAAAACCCATTTTTAAAAAGAATATTCCTCTCCCCCAAAACATGAATATTATGTTGTATTTACTTGGAGTTGTCCTATCAGTATATTTCTCAAATAAATCATTTTTTAAATTATGTACATTAAAGAACTTTAAGATAGCATTGACCCTGGACTTGAGACTTTGGGCCTGTAGAATATTCATCATCTTCTAAGAGATGGTGGTCAAACAGTACGAAGTTACACTTATATAGGATGAATAAGTCTAGAGAGCTGAGGTATAGTATGCTGACTAGAATTACCAATACTATATTGAGTACTGGAATTTTGCTAAGAGAGTAGATTTCAGTTGTTCTCAACACACACACACACACACACACACACACACACACACACACACACAAAGTGATTATATTTGGAGATGGATATATTAATGAGCTTGACTACAGCAATCATTTCACTATGTAGATGTGTATCAAATCATGTGGTACACCTTAAATATATACAATTTTTATTTTTAAAAAAGACTATACATATACCACCTAAAAAGAAGAGCATTTCTTGGGTGGCTTTTGGGGCCCAGACTTGCAGTGGAAAGGAGTCCCAGAGGTGTTTATGAGAATACTGGTCTTCCTATTTACTGTACAAAGTACAACAGAATGTGTGGCTCTAATCTTAGTATCTAGAATATGACCATATTCAAAGTCATTTTCCATGTGAAGAAGGAAACCATTTATTCATTTTGACAGTACAACATAATGTAGTGAATTCTTTCTTTAGTAACCAAAATAGTACCCTGGGGGTTTGCTGGAGTTATTGCAGCTTCTAAAAGTAAGTAACTATCCAGAGTGGGTAACTCCCCAGGATCAAAATCAGTATCTCCTTACACCTTTAACATCATGTCCACATAAGAACAAATAAACATCTGGTGTCTACAGGTCAAGAGTCTCTGGATTGCAAGACAGGCTCACTAGAGGGCAAACTCTTGAAATGAAGTGGGTCAACATGATATGAATGCCACTGCACTCAGGCCATAAAACAAAACAAAACAAAACAAAACCCCACAATAACCAGCCCACCAGCTCCTCCAAACTCATCAGGTAAACAGGAGAAGAGCAAACTTGTTCACAGTGGGCTGAAGAACCAGCTCCAGAAAAAACATAAGTGCAAAGATGAACACCAACCCCATGGTCAGTTATCACATTCCACAGGCATGTCTAATTTCGAACAATGTCCAAGAGCCTCCTTGGCTATGATGTTGTCAAGGGCATGAAAGCAGAACATCCATGTGAAGAAATCTGGTCAGGATGACAACACATTCAACTCACCATGTGAAACTGAACTTACTAATTTTAAATTCCTGCTAAGCCAGCTATCAAAAGGCTTTCTCCACAGATTAGTTCAAAATAGGTAACACACACACACACACACACACACACACACACACACACACACACAACCAGGTAACAGATTTTAAGTTGGCCTTTGATAATTCTCATCACTCAGCCACCCAAACACTTGCCATCATTGTCTAAGATTCAATTCCACACTGAAAAGTGTTGGTATTTGGTTTTTAAAATCTAAATGCCAAGACTTGATATAAAATAACTCTTAAAAGTTCATAGTCCAAAGAATTCTTAAAGCAAAAGATCATCTGTCCTCACTAAAAGGGCCAGCCACTCCTTTTAATTCTTTATTTAAAAAAGTCCCTTTCAAACTCTTATATATGTCAATTCCATAGAGTTCTATATTTATATGATGGGCCCCTTGTTTATAGTTTTTAACCACGTGCACAGAATATAGAATTGTTCTATAATGACTTTTTGAGGTCTACCTTAAAATGTTCTAGAATTCTGACACCATCCAAAATGGCTGGGGTTCTGTCTCAAAGTATTTGGGAGACTGGAGTTATAACTTGAGACATCATCCTATTTCTGAATTGCTCTACTCTCATTATAAGGACCCTCAATAAGCCCAAATCTCAGAGAATTTACCTGGAGAGTACCCATGTGTGGCACTAACTCTATTCCTGTTTTGAAGAATAGACTTAAGCTAGGATTTTGTAAAATACTTGAAAACTTATAATGATCAATTCTGGCCAAGACAAAGAGTCAAAAAAGTATATCAATATTCCTTCTACTGTATCATCACTGGGTCTAAATTATTCTAAGTAAGAGAAAATTCCTGGGCCCTATCAATAGGAATATATGCTAAAGACAGCAAACGTCCTCTTCTTAAGAATCCAATTTGGTATACGTCAACCAAGATCCTTTCCCTTCTAAGTCTGGTTTTCCTATGGAAAATTATAGGAAGTCATATGGACTCTATCTACTGACTGGGTTGTATAATAATTGTTCCATGAAAAGATTTTTATGGACTTACAATTAAGAGGTCTAGGAAAATAAGTGCATTATAAATAATTTAACCCATCTGCTTCCTTAGTGAAATGCGTTTCTTACCTAGTGCACTTACTCACAGGAACTCACTGATACTCCCTCAATGATATGTTATACTTTCATCATAGTACCTATATTTTGCAAAAGATTTCTCAGTTAAATGATAAATGCCAAACTGACTTATCAAAAATGAAAAAGCAAGCATCTTAAACCATGTTTCTACTGCAAAAGTAGGACATTATCATATTGATGAATTCCAACTCTATCTCTGCATCTACCACATAAACCTAGGTTTGCATCATCAAACATTAATGTTCATATCTAATATCTCTTAAAATGAACTACAACTTTTTTTTCCAGACAGGGAACAATATATGATATTTAAGCATTAATTTTTATTACTGAAAAGTGAAGAAAAATCTCCTCTGAACGTGACCTTTTCTCTCTCCCTCCCACCCTCTGTCAGGTGTCTGGAGCGTGCGTGTTCACACATGTGCAGGCACACAGACCCCTGAGATATCTCCCCTACAGATTTTGCCTAATGCATAGAAGATGCTCAAAAAGTCTGTCAAACGAGCATGCTCCTGCCCACACATGCATGTTCGCATAAATGCTCACCCCTTTGTATTTCTTTGCTTTCCATATTCATTAATGAGTTCCAGCAAAATATTGTGGGGTTAGGAATGAGGAAAATATCTTACTTTCGATATACTTGTGGCACCATCTTGTGGTGATTCTACAGTGTTACTATTTCAAGTTTACTTTCTAAAGTTCAAAATTGTCTGAGAAAAACACTTTTTGAGGATAAATTTTCATTTTAAATATATAGGAGAGGCAGTGTAAGAAATTTGGCCTAGGAATTTAAAAATCCACCCACATATTTTAATAGTTATAATACCTATCACAATGTCTTGACCCTAGAAGCTGATTCTTATATGTAAAATAGGAATGCAAATAAGAGATTAGAAGGGAGGGGGAAAAACAGCTGAGGATCACCGAGGATCCTGGAGGCACCAAAGAGAGAAGCAGAGAATATGGCAGCAAAGAAGAGGATACGTTATACAACACTCCAACCCACAACCCATTTTCTGATCTTGCTCTCCATTTCCACTTCCAAATAATTACTTCTACTTCCTGCTGCAAAATCACCTGGTTATATCATTCTTACCTTTCCTCTACCTGCTCCCAAAGTGTCCTCAAGTTAAAATATACTCAAACTTGGGGCACCTTGATGGCTCAGTTGGTTGGGCATCCAACTTCTACTCAGGTCATGATCTCACGGCTTGTGGGTTCGAGCCCTGCATTGGGCTCTGTGCTGACAGCTCAGAGTCTGGAGCCTACTTTAGATTCTGTGTCTCCCTCTCTCTGCCCCTCCCCTACTCATGCTCTGCCTCTCCCTGTCTCAAAAATAAATAAACATTAAAAACTGTTTTTAAAAAATCTACTCAAACTCAGTACAGAATTTCTAAAGCCAAATCAAAGATGCCACTTCTCACTTTAAGAGGCAGGATCTATTTTTCCACCACTTGAGTCTGGACTGGTCTTGTGACTAGCTCTGACCAAAAGAACAAGGTGATTGCACCTTCTACTCTTGCTGTTTTTGCAGTACTGTTCTGTGACTCAGAGTAACAAAGCCCAGTCTAAGTAACTGGAAAAGGAGAGTCTCCTGGCAAGAAAGCTCTAGTATACAGCCAGCACCACACGTGTGTGTGAGGTGATCATAGACCATCCAACCCAGTTGACTGCAGCTGCATGAGTGACCTCTGGTGAGTCCAGGGCAAGGACCACCAGTTCTAATCTTTGACCCCAGAGAATCATGATTAAAATAAAGCATTGTTTAAAAAAAATATCTAAAGACTTCTATTATGCCACATTCTCTTGTGTCTCCTTCTGATTTTCTCACTCAGTTTCAGCCACATCTCAGCTTTTTGGATATGCCAAACTGTTTCTCGGTTTAAGATTTTCAACATTCCCTTTACTGCCTTTGAATCAATGTTTCTCTACTCTCTTTGCTTGACTAACTCTCGTTTAGTCTTAAAAACTTAACCTTCAATGAGATTAGAAATTTGTTTGGGGGGCGCCTGGGTGGCTCAGTTGGTTAGGTGTCTGACTTTGGCTCAGGTCATGATCTTGTGGTCCATGAGTTCGAGCCCCGCGTTGGGCTCTGTGCTGACAGCTCAGAGCCTGGAGCCTGTTTTAGATTCTGTGTCTCCCTCTCTCTCTGACCTTCCCCCTTCATGTTCTGTCTCTCTCTGTCTCAAAAATAAATAAACATTAAAAAAATTAAAAAAAAAAAAGAAATTTGTTTGGAATTAATTGAAGGTGAGAAAGAAAATGGGCAGTTCAGTTAGTAGCAACCAGGAAAACCAAACATTAGATAACAAGAAAGTAATCATGAATTCTTTTCATTTTTACTTCATGAAGGATTTGTTGCAAAAAGTTATGAGAGGTAATACAGAGTGCTAAAAAGATCTTAGACTTTGAATCCTTGTGTGGCCTTTGGAAAGGCCTCCATATCTTTCTAAGTTTCTTATCTATAACATGAGGAAAGTCTTCGTGTTGGGTTGTGAAAACTAACATTATTTTAGTCTTTCCATGATAATTCCTATCTCCAGTGCACCTCAAATCATATACAAATGTGTCTCTCCTAAGATAGTTTGGCACAACCTTCATAATCTGGGCCTGACCTTTCATAGTTTTAAATATTATTTGTGCCAAATAAGTGCCAACTGCAGGATCAGAGGTCACACCCTAAGAAAGAATCCCTTCCCATTCTGAGGAAATACGGGTTCAAAAAACCTCAGAATACAATCAATTCTCCCCACCATAATCCTTGGGAGCAATTTGATTCTCCATGACAGGAATAAATGTTCCTTGAAAACACAAGGAGAATAAAATGTGAAGTTAACATTTACTACTCTGTCTGGTGATTTACATACATCTGATTGGATAGGGTGGGTATCAGAATATCACGTATCCCTAACTGATATGTGGGGAAAGCTACTGGGCAGCAATGCTGGTACATTCAGAGAGAGAACTTACAGCTTCTCTTTTCTGATTCAACTTCACATCAGGTACACTGAGCAGTAACCTATAAGCACAAACTAGGCAAGTTCTGCCCAACATAACATATTCATAGATGGAAGGCAATAACATCGTGGTAAGGAATCAGGCCACAGAATTAGGCCAGCTTGTTCCAAATCCTGGCCTTGCTTCTTCTGGTTACTATCTAACCTCTTCCTTCCTTATTTGCATTATATGTAATAATAATACGTTCCTCACAAATCTGTTTTGAGAATTTAAATAAGGTAATCTCCTTAGCACAATATGTGGCACAAGGTAAAGCCTCATTCACCCACTTAACCACAGCCTTTGGGTCTACCTTCACTGTGTTTATGATACTGTAGAACATACAGAGTTGCTTATAAGGCTCCCGGTTAGAGGTAAGGTTTGGTTGAAAGGGTTGTGGGGACGAGTCACTCTATTTTCAAGACACTGTCTATTTCCATGGGTCAGTGGGTGTCCCAGGAGAAGACAAGGAACATAAGGCCATCCTTCTCTTTCCTAATTTCCAATTATATTTTTATCTAAGTTTAGAAGCTCCTTGTCTGGGTATAAATCCTCCTCAATGGGTTAGATGGTATTCTCAAAGTGTGATTTCATACCAGGAGCTTCTGCTGAGAATTTGTTAGAAATGCAAGTTCTCAGGTTCTACTCAGGCCTACTGAATCAGAGACTTTAGGGATGGAGCCCAGCAATCTGCATTCTAACACACCTTTCAGGTGATTCTGATGCATGCTAAAATTTGAGAACCACTGAATTAGATAATCAGTTATTCATACAACCATTGCTTTCAATTTTTAAAGTTCAAATCCCCCTCAGAGAATTAGAATGGTAAATGGCATAGGAATGGTGGGGAAATATCACAGCTATAGGCACTGATGATAAAGAATAGATCCCAGCCTTTGACAGCAGAGGGCAAGGTGAGCATCACTAGCCATCTACATAGAGGAGAAATGTGGTCAGTTTTATCTGGACTTAGGAAATTGTACATGGATTGTGGAAAATAATCTCTGCACAGTCATGTGGTATCCTAGGGAAACAAAACAACACCAAGCTGAGGTAACTGGACTACATGTGGGGGGGGGGGGGGGCGCTCCTGGTTGTTGTAAACCAGAGTGGTATAGAAGAACTAAGCAGAACCCTGAATTCCAGCAGTTGCCCCTGAATTTTTTATGAGTTTGGGCAGCTGTGTTTTTCCTATGCTCCCATGGGACAAAGAAGACTCGACTGTTCTACCTACTTTCCACAGGCCTGAGGGAATCTTCCCTCCTTTTCATCTAATCACACTTCATTCCAATAATAAACTATTTCTAGCTTGTTCCTATGTGCATTTACATTGCCATCATTTCTATTTGGAATGTTGTTTTTCCTTGAATAACCTGAAACTCATCTTTGAATATTCACCACAAATACCACCTCTTCTGGGAAGCTGTCCCTGACCTCTGGAAAGTTAACCATTCCTTTCTTTGTGCCAATGCATCTTAAATAGATCTATAATCATTCTTAGCATATCATATTGTCATTCATTTATTTAGATACCTATCTGGACACTTATGAAAAGGACATTGTGTTTTATTAATCTCTGTGGACAACCTGAAAATATTTAAAAAGCAAAACCCCCAAATTTGTGTTCATTATCATCTCTAATAATGCTACTAGAAGACTGGGTAATTTAGTAGTCACCTTTATTATGAGTTTTTAACTGAAATTTTATCGAGATGATTAAAGATTCACATGCAGTTGTATGAAATAATATAAGGGGTTCCCTTGAACTCATTCCACCTTCCACCGATGGTAACATTTTATAAACCTACAGAAAAGTATCACAGTCTTGACAAGGATACCATCTACCAATCTTACTCAGATTTCCCCAGTTTTACTTGTATTCCTTTGTGAGTATGTTTATCACCTGTGTAGGTTCACATCCCCACCACCACAGGATCCCTCATAATCCCTCTTTCATAATCACACCCACTTACCTCCTGAAATCTGTCCCCATCCCTAACCCCACTAATATGTTCTCCATTCCTAAAACTTGGTCATTTCAAAAATGTTTCACAATGGAATCATACAGTATGTAACTTTATGGGATTGACTTTTTTCACACTGCATAATTCCCTAGAGTTTCTTCCAAGTTGTTGTGTACATCAGTAGTTCATTCCTTTTTATTATAGAGTAGTATTCCAAGTATGGGTGTACTACAGTTTAACATTTCACCCTCAAAAGATATCCACACCAATCCTGGAAACCTGCGAACATTACCTTATCTGAAAAAAAAGGAGCTTTGCAGATGTAAGTTAAGGATTTTGAAATGAGAAAATCTTGAATTCTTCAGTGGTTCCTAAATCCAACTGTAAGTGTCCTTATGAGAGAGAAGTAGATGGAGATTGTAAATAGACCAAAGAGGAGAGGACACAGATACACAGAGGAGAAAATGATGTGAAAACAGAGGCAGAGATTGGAGCGGTGTAGCCTCAAGCCCAGGATTGCCCAGGCAGTCACTAGAGGGTGGAGGATATAGGCAATTGATTCTCTGTAGTGCCCCTGAAGGTTAATGCAGCGCTGCCAAATTCAGACTTTTAGACCCCAGAATTTTGAAAGAATATATTCTATTGTCTTAGACCAAATTTGTGGTCATTTGTTACAGAAGCCTCAGGAAACTAATAGAATTGTTTATAGTTTATGACTATTACAAATAATGCTACTCTAAACATTCATATACAGGTTGTTGTGGGAATATATTTCAGTTCCCTGGAATAAATTCCCAGGAGTACAATTGCTGGGTTGAATGGTAAATACATGTTTCGTTTTATAAGAAACTTCCCAACTATTTTCTAGAGTGGCTATATCATTTTACATTCCCATTAGCAATGTGTGAGTGATCCATTTTCTCCTCATCCTTGCCAACATTGGTGTTGTCACTATTTCTTGCTTTAGCCATTCTCATAGATACATATTAAAATCTTATTGTGATATCACATTGCATTTCCCCAATGACTAATGAGGTTGAACATCTTTTCATCTGTATATGCTCTTCAGTGAAATTTCTGTTCTGATCTTTTGCCTATTTCATAATTGATTTTTTTTTACTGTTGAATTTTGAGAACTTTTTATATATTCTAGATACTAGTCCTATGTTGAATATATGGCTTACAAATATTCTTTACCATCTGTAGCTTATATTTTCATCCTCTTCACATGGTAGTTAACAAAGCACAAGTTTTTAATTTTGTATGAAGTCCAGTTGATCCATATTTCTCTTACGGATTATGTTCTTGGTGCTAAGTCATAACTTTTTGCCTAGCCTTAGGTCCCAGATATTTTCTTCTATTTTTTCCTTTAGAATTTTTATATTTTTATGTTTTATATGCAAATCTGTGATACACTGTGGTTTAATTTTTGTATATGGCATAAATTTAGGTGAAATTTCTTTCTTTTTTTTTTTTTTTCATCTATGGATATCCAATTGCTCTAGCAACATTTGTTGAAAAAGCTATCTTTTCCTCCATTCTAATGCTCTTGCACCTCTGTCAAAAATCAATTGAGCATAAGTGTATAGATCCATTTCTGGGTTCTGTTGCTCTTTCTGTTGATCTATACCTATACCTCTTTTAAAATAACACTGCCTTGATTACTTTAGCCATATAGTAAGCCTTGATATTGGGTATAGATTTTTCCTGCTCTATTATTCTTTGTCAAGATTTAGCTATTCTAGAACCTGACTTCTTCCATATAATTTTAGAATAAGCTTGTCTATGTTTACAAAAAACCTTGCTGGGGGTTTCGATAGGAATTGCATAAAATGTATGGGTTAATTTAGGGAGCTGATATCTTAACTATGCTGAGTTTTCCAATCCATGAATATGGTATGTTTCTCCATTTACTTAGGTCTTCACATCTTTTCTCAACATTTTGTAATTTTCAGCATATAGATCCTTTATATCTTTAAAGTGTAAATCTAAGTATTTTGTCTTACTAGATGTGATTATGATATTGTGTTTAAATTTCAGTTTCCATATGTTTATTTTTAGTATATAAAGATGAAATTGATTTTTGCATGTTGATTCTCTATTCTGAAATCCTGCTAAACTCACTTAATAGTTTTAGGAATTCTTTCATAGACTCTTTAGGATTGATATATATAGACCATAATGTCATCTGAAGTGAGACAGTCTTATGTCTTCCTTTCCAATATGTACACCTTTTATTTATTTATGCTTGCCTTATTATGGTGATTAGAATTTCCAGTACTGTGTTGAATGAGATGAGAATGGACACCCTTATCTTGCTCTTTTTTAATTTTGTCAGTTTCAAAAATTTAATTCCAGTATAATTAACATACAGTGCTATATTAATTTCAGGTGTAAAATATACTAATTCAACAATTCTATACATTGCTCAGTGCTCATCATGGTAAGTGTGCTCTTTAATCCCCAACACCTATTTCACCTATCCCTTTACCCACCTCCCCTCTGTAACCATCAGTTTGTTCATCTGTTTCTTGGTTTGTCTCTTTTTTTCTTCATTTTGTTTCTTAAATTCCACATTTGCGTGAAATCATTGTACTTGTAATTCTCTGACTCATTTTACTTAGCATTATACTCTCTAACTCCATCCATGCTATTACAAATGGCAAGATTTCATTCTTTTTTGGCTGAATAATATTCCATGGTACCACATCTTCTTTAGTCATTCATCTATCAATGGACACTGGGGCTGTTTCCATAATTTGGCTATTATAAATAATGTTGCAATAAACATGGGGGTGCATATATCCTTTCAAATTAGTGTTTTTGTATTGTTTGGGTAAATACCTAATAGAATGATTACTGGATCATAAGGTAGTTATACTTTTAACTTTTTGAAGAATCTCCATACTGTTTTCCACAGTGGCTGCATCAGTTTGCCTTCCTCGCAATAGTTAAAAGGGATCCTTTTTCTCGATATCCATGCAAACACTTGTAGTTTCTTGTATTTTTTATTTTAGCCATTCTGACAGGTGTGTAGTGATATCTCGTTGTAGTTTTGATTTGCATTTCCATGATAATGAGTGATGTTGAGCATCTTTCCATGTGTCTGTTGGCCATCTGTAGGTTTTTTTCTGGAGAAATTTCTGTTCATGTCTTCTGCCCAGTTTTTAATTGGGTTGTTTTTTTGGGTGTTGAGTTGTATAAGTTCTTTATATGTTTTGGATTCTAACCCTTTATCAGATATGTCATTTGCAAACATCTTCTCCCATTCAGTAGGTTGTCTTTCAGTTTTGTTGATCGTTTTCTCCACTGTGCAGAAGCTTTTTATTTTGATGAAATCCCAATAATTTATTTTTGCTTTTATTTCCCTTGCCTTAGGAGACATATCTAGAAAAATGTTGCTATGGATGATGTCAGAGACATTACTGCCTATAATCTCTTCTAGTATTTTTATGGTTTCAGGTCTCCCATTTACATCTTTAATTGATGTTGAGTTTATTTTTGTGTGTGATGTAAGAAAGTGGTCCAGTTTCATTCTTTTGCATGTTGTTCAATTTTCCCAACACCATTTGTTAAAGATACTCATTTTCTTTTTCCCATTGTATATCCTTGCTTCTTCTGTTGGAGACTAATTCAACATATAATCATGGGTTTGTTTCTGAGCTTTCTATCTTGTTCCATTGATCCATGTGTCTATTTTTGTGCCAGTACCATGCTGTTTTGATTACTACAGCTTTGTAATGTAATTTGAAATCTGGAACTGTGATGCCTCCAGTTTAGTTTTTCTTCCTCAAAATTGTTTTGGTTATTCAGGGTATTTTGTGGTTCCATACAGATTTTACTATTATTTGTTCTAGTTGTGTGAAAAATGCTCTTTGTATTTTGATAGGGATTGCATTAAATATATACATTGCTTTGGGCAATATGGACATTTCAATATTTGTTCTTCCTATTCATGAGCATGGAATATCTTTCCATTTGTTTCTGTCATCTTGAATTTCTTTCATCAGTATTATACAGTTTTCAGACTATAAGACTTTTACCTTCTTGGTTAAGTTTATTTATAGGTATTTTATTATTTTTGTGTAATAGTAAATGGGAGTGTTTCTTAATCTTTCTATTGTTTCATTATTAGTGCATAGAAGTGCAAGGGATTTCTGTACATTGATTTTTGTATTCTGTGACCTTCTTGAATTCATTTACCAGTTCTATCAGCTCTAGTAGTGTTTATACATTTAAATATATAAACTGAGTAAAGTCTTTAGGGTTTCCTCATCTTATGTGCAAATAGTGAAAGTTTTACTTCTTCCTTACCTATTTGAATGCCTTTTATTCCTTTCTTTTGTTTGCTGTGGCTAAGATTTCCAGTACTATGTTGAATAAAAGTAGTAAGAGTGCAAATCCTTGTCTTGTTCCTGATCTTAGGAAGAAAGCTCTCAGTTTTTCCCAATTGAGTATGATATCAGCTGAGGGTTTTTCATATATGGACTTTATTGTGTTGAGGTATGTTCTCTCTAACCCTATTTTATTGAAGGTTTTTATTATGAATGGATGTTGTACATTGTCAAATGCTTTTTCTGCATTTACTGAAATGATCATAATTTTTTAATATTTTCTCTTTTTGATGTGATGTATCATATTGATTACATTTGCAAATATTGAACCAGTCTTGCAACCCAGGAATAAATCCCACTTGGTCATGGTGAATGATTTTTTTAAATATATATTGTTGGATTCATTTTGCTAACATTTTGTTGAGGATTTTTGCATCTATGCTCATCAGAGATATTGGCCGTAGCTCTCTTTTTTTTGTAGTGTGTTTATCTGGTTTTGGTATCAGGATAATGCATGTCTCATAGGACGAATTTGAAAGTTTTCCTTCCTCTTCAATGTTTTGTAATAGTTGGAGAAGATTAAATATTAACTGTTCTTTAAATGTTTGGTAGAATTCACCTGTGAAGCCAGCTGGTCCTGGACCTTTGCTTGTTGGGAGCTTTTTGATTACTGATTCAATTTCACTGCCAGTAATTTGCCTGTTCAAATATTTTATTTCTTCCGGATTTGATTTTGGAAGGTTGTAAGTTTCTAGGGATTTATCCAGTTCTTCTAGGTTGTTCACCCTTATCTTGCTCTTGATCTTAGTTAGGGTAAAGCATTCAGTCTTTCACAATTAAGTATGATGCTAGCTATTGGCTTTTTGTAGTGCTCTTTATTAAACTGAGGTAATTTCTCTCTATTCCTAACTTGTTGAGAGTTTTTATCTTAAATGAGTGTTGAGTTTTCTCAAATTCTTTTACTTCGTCAATTGATATGATCATATGATTTTTCTTCTTTAGCTGTCGATATGATGTTTTATACTACTGATTCTCAAATTGTTGAACCAGTCTTACAAATCTGGACAAAATCTAACTTGGTCATGGTGTAAAATTCTTTTTATACATTACTGGGTTTGGTTTGTTTATATTTTATTGAGAATTTGAGTCTAAGTTCATGAGAGATTAGTCTGTAGCTTTTTTTTTTTTAATATATTGTCTTTGTCTGATTTTGGTATCAGGGTAATAATAACCTCATAAAGTTAGTTGGAGAGTCTTTCCTCCTCTTCTATTTCCTGGAAGAAATTATAAAATTGGTGTTCTTTAAACCTTTTTTTTTGTAGTTTTATTTATTTTGAAAGAGAGAGCATGAGCAGAAAGGGGGGGTGGAGAGAGAATTCCAAGCAGGTTCCACACTGTCAGCAGTGCCTAATGTGGGGCTCAAATTCATGAACCATGAGATCATGTCCTGACCCAAAATCAGGCTTAACTGACTGAGCCATCCAGGTGCCCCCAAATTGGTGCTCTTTAAATGCATGGCACAATTCTCTAGTAAAATCCTGTGGATCTAGAAAGTTCTTTTGGGGGAGCTTTATAACGCATTCTTCTAAGTTACCAAATTTCTGAATGTAGTTTGTAGTATTTTCTTATTACTTTTTTAATTGATGCAAGTTCTATCGTAATATCACCTATATCGTTTGTGTCTTCTTTCTTTTTCATCTTTGTCAGTATTGCTAAGAGCTTATAAATTTCATTGATTTTTTTTTTCCCCAAAGAAACAGCTTTTTGTTTCATTGATTTTTCTCTATTGTTTTTCTGTTTTCAACTTCAGATATCTCTGCGCTATTATTTTCTTCCTTCTGCTTGTTTTAGGTTTACTTTTTCTCTTCTAGCTTCTTAATGCAGAGACTTATTTATTGGAGACCTTTTCTCATTTCAAATATAAGCATTTAATGCTATAAATTTTCTTCTCAGCACTGTTTTAGTTACTTCCCACATAATTTGATATGTCATTTTTCCATTTTCATCTACTCTATGTATTTTTTATTTCCTTTGAGTTTTATTCTTTGATTCATGGATTAAGAGATATGCTATTTTCCTGTTGGTTTTCTATTATCAATTTCTAGTTTAATTTCATTATGGTCAGAGACATACTGTAATCATACTGTGTATGACTATAATTCCTTTAAATGTGTTAAGGTTTGTCTTATGGCCTAGAATATGGTATCACAGTGAATGTTCCATGGGCACTTGAAAAAAATACATGTTCTACTGTTGAGGGGTGGAGTTCTAAATAAATTAGTTAAATCCTGATGCCTTATGATATTGTTCAGATTTTCTATATCCTTGATGATTTTTTGGGCTAGTAATTCTATTATAGAGAGAGAATTGCTGTAGTCTTCAGCCATAACTGGTACATGAACATTTAGAATCATCATGTCTTCCTGGTGGACTGAACCTTTTATCATAATGCAATGTCTCTCTTTGTCTCTAATAACATTCCTTGTTCTGAAGTCTATCTTACCATAAATTAATAGATACTCACACCTTTTTAATTTTTATTACTGTTTGCATGACATATTCTTTTCCATATTTTTACTTTCCACCTACCTATATCATTGTACAGTGAGTTTCTTGTTGGCAGCATATAACTGGGTAATTTTTTTCAATCTTCTCTGAAAATCTCTATCTTTTGCTTATTATATTTGGACCATTGACATGTAAGGTAATTGTTAATACGTTACTCAGTGTCCCATTTATTATTTGTTTCCTCTGGTTCTCATTTCTATATTTATCTTTTATTGTTCTGGGAGTTACTTGGAAGTTTTTGTAGTACTCCATCTTGATTTACTTATATTCTTTTTGATTGTGTATCTTTGTAAAGCTTTCAGAATAGTTGTTGTAGATATTACAATATACATACTTATCACAATCTCTTGGCATTACCATTTAAATACTTCAAATGAAATATAGATATCTTACTTACATTTGGGTCCCTTACATTTCCCTACTTTTAAGTATCATTGTCTTGAGTATCAGATGAGTTATAATTTTTGTTTTAATCATCAAATATGATTTATACAACTTAGGAAAATGACAGTGTGAGGATTAATTTTATGTGTCAAACCCTGACTGGGCTATGTGGTGTCCAGATATTATATCAAATTGATAATATATCAAATATATCAAATATATTTTGATATATCAAATTTATCAAATTTGATATATCAAATATATCAAATATATCAAATTGATAATATATCAAATGTTATTTTGGGTGCTTCTGTGAATTTTGGATTGGTCTCACATTTAAATATATAAACTGAGTAAAGCAGATTGTTCTCCCTAATGTGGGCAGGCCTCATCCAGTCAGTTGCAGGCCTGAATAGAACAAAAGGCTGATCCTCCCTGAGTAAGAAGGAATTCTTCCTGCCTGACTGCCTTTGACCTGGGACATAATTTTTTCCTGTCCTCAGATTTAAACATTGTCTCTTCCTGGGTCTAATCCAGGCTGCAGGAAAAACTGCATCCCCGCTCTTCTCAGATGCCCCTCTGTAGTTCCCAGGTTCACTCAGGAGCCTGTGTGCTCACTAAGCCCATAGGAAATCAGAAGAATGCTTCAGTTCTATTTGCCCCTTGCTAGGGGCCAGAAATACCATTGTCTTACTGTCTCTCTGGACCCTCTGAGGCACAGACTACTTTGTCTGGATCCAAGACTAATCTGTGGTTTCTGTTATTTCCACCCACTCCTTGGGACTAGATGGGGAAAGGAGTAAGGATCCTTCCCATGCAGACTAAGTTATCTAAGCTCTCTTCACATTACCTGTTTCTCCCTTATGTAGCCAGAGTGTTCTTAAAATATTTGACCAACGACAGTGTTGGGAAAGGGATCTTGCTACTACTCATAATGATTTCCTCGCTCAGGAAAAAAAACTACATCGGTACATTCACACACACACACACACACACACACACACACACACACACACACACACAAATGGTTTTAGCTGCACTCTAAGAGTCTTCCTATTCTTCCAGAAGCTGAGATTTAATGGTTTGAATTCTAAGTTTAGTGAAAGAACTGCCCGTGGTTAGGGGTTAGTCACTTCTTACCCAGAGAAATGGCTTAAGTCTCAACCACCATACTGTGGACCCCATGCTCACCCCTGCCAACCCCTACACTATAATGAGACTGACTGACAGGAGGCAAAGTTACCTCTGAAACAGACAGATCTTGGGAAGGCTACCTCTACTATAACATCCCTTCTCCTTTGTGGGGAAGATGAGCTACCACTTTCCTCCGTGTACCAGTCTGTTAGGGCTGCTGTAACAAAAGCACCACAAACTGAGTGGCCTAACAATAGAGATACATCATCTCACAGTTCAGGCAGTCCAGGTTTAAGGTGTGGCAGGGTTGATTCTTTCCAGAAACTCTGAGAGAAGGACTGATTTCAGATCTCTCTCCTTGATTTGTAGATGGCTGTCTTCTCCCTGTGTCTCTTTACATCATTTCTTTTTGTATGTCTGTAAGTCCAAATTTCCCCGTTTTACAAGGATATCAGTCATATTGAATTAGGGTCAACCTAACCCTAAAAACTTCATTTTAATTTACTTTGCAAAGTCCCAATCTTACAAATTCTGAAGTGCTGATGATTAGGATTCCAACATATCTTTTTTTTTTTTTCCAGAGGGACAAAATTTAGCCCACAACACTCCCCAAAGCCAAGCAATGGGTGAAAAGAGAGAGTGACTCTTTGTTCCTTGATTATGTGTCTTCTTTGTCAGTGGACTTCCAAGTCTCCCCTGTGCTACCTGAGCAGGCAAGAAAAATGTGGAGTCCCCCACACCCCACTCCACTTCTACCTGCCTGTGCCCCAGGAGCTCCAGGTTTTGAAGAGGAATGTTAGTTGTCAGATGTATTTTGCACATTCCCTCAAGCCCTAAGAGTTGATAAGTACCTAGATAAGAAGAGAGGACACAATCTCACCAGGACTGCCACAATGTGGGAGAAAAAAGCACACACAGTTGAGGAATGGAGTGTTTTGCTACAATGTGGGGGTAAGCCAGGAGATGCAACTAAATTTCAGGGATTCCCAATGCCTAGTGGATACTCTGGGGGAGTTCTTCATCCAGAGGGGCCATTAGGAGCACTTGTGACCCACAGACACAAATAGAATAGTAATCCCCTACCAAGAACAGCAGTGCAACCTTGCCAAGGCTGTTAGGTAAGGCCACCTCCACCCATCCATCCCTACCTAGGGAGAAGGGCAAGCCAAAGCATGGGAGGCTGGAGGCTAACTGAATCCCATGCTCCATTCTAAACTCCAGGATCTATCTAGCCAAATCTTAATCCAACTCTGACATGGATTTTTTTTTTATATAAATAGCGCTGAATCATTCAAGTCAGAATACTTCTGAATATTCAAAAGTGAGAAGTTATGGGCTGAGAAAGTGTTAAGGGAACTGCTATCCAGCAGGAAACAGATGTTTGATAGATCAAAACTAAAGAAAGTGACTGGAAAAAATAAAAGCATGACAGGCTTGTTCCTCAGTGAGTTGAGACTCTAAATAGTAGATAAGTGTACAGGCACACACACAGCACTAAGGCACAGTCCACTTTAGTGCCTGCTGTTTCACTTGGCCTGAGATCGTGGACAGATTCTCCTGTCATTAGGTATTCTTCAAAAATATAATTTCTTAAAAAAAAATATATATATAATTTCTTAATGTTTATTTATTTTGAGAGTGAGGGTGAGAGCAGGGGAGGGGCAGAGAGAGAGGGAGAGAGAAAATCCCAAGAAGGCTCCACATTCTTAATGTGGAGCCCGACACAGGGCTCAAACTCACGAACTGTTAGATCATGACCTGAACTGAAATCGAATCAGATGCTTAACTGACCAAGCCACCCAGGTGCCTCCCAAATATAATTTTTAATGCCTATAGTTTCTATCATTCATCTTATAAATGTACTATAATGTATGTAACCTTTCTTCTATTGGACATTCAGGATACACCTAATATTTTGGAATTATAAATCGTGCCATGAGAATCTTTGTACACACATCTATGTTTAATTTCAGTTTCAAAGACAGAAAGATATTGTTATACCTACTATTTTTTTCAAATGGGAGGATTAATGTTAACCACTTCCAGACATTAACTGACTTGTCTTCATCATATGCTAAACCCATCTTCTGACAATAGATAATCGACTATATGATCAGTATATGAAAATTGCCCTTTATATCTAATGTAAAACTTCAAAAGCTGACTCATTTTCTTACCCATCTTCCCATATACTAATATTGTCTTATATTAGATGATGAACTATATTTTACTAATAGAATACATCCATAATATCCTGGGTATGTCTTAGCTAAATTTATTCATGTCAGCTAATTTCATTAGCATGGAGAAACTCATGAGTTGGAGCTTTACATGCCTAATTTCAAAACCCATCAAAGTGAGATAGTATGCCACATGATAGCAACCATTTGTGACCACAAATAGATCAAACACATAGGTCTGACATTAACCTGAGTGTTACTGCACGGCAGAAAATGGCAGCAAAGTAGTGACAAAGAATAACAGCTTCACTACTAATTAATTAAATATGGTTGGAACTCTCCATCTTCCATTTCCACGCCAAATTATTTCCTCTCCATTCCTAGTCTGAAAATTGGGGATAATCGTAGTAACTACTTCAAGGTTGATGAAAAGATTAAAGGAGAAAGTTCCTATAAAGGACCAAAACATGTCCCATAAAATATGATCAGTTAATGTTAGCTACTAATATCACTAATTAGAAGTCACAGGTTACCTCAATCTAGGCATAGATGTATGGGTTCTAACAGACAGGATTCAAATCTTTACTCAGGGCCATTTGCTCTTTGACTCAGATATAAGACAATAAATCGGTTTTTAACCTGACACCAACTCTATTTCAATATGCGAATACAGATATATTAATGCATCTGCTAATACTTATATTATCATCATAATAAATAAAGACAAAATGGAAAAGTAATTTTCCACTATCATCATGAATGTGTGTGTCATATCCTCAAAGTTCCTTTAAGTTCTCTCACCGCACACTAAGTATTGACTGGGGAAAATAATTTAATGAAATTCAAGAGGTATAAAGAAGTAGTTAGGTTCAGCTTTAAATATAAAAATTATGTCTTTATAGCACACACACAACATTCAGTGGAGCTGAATACGGATCACGGCATAACTTCACAAAGTAAGAAACCATGTAAGAGCACCAAGTGAAATCCCACCCAACGGCTGCTCTGCATCATCAACACTGCAGGGTGAACGAACAGTTTGCCGGAATGGAATGTGGAGCTCTTCCACTTACGAGGAAGCTTATCTTGACCTCCCTCATAAACCTGGGTAGGAGGCCCCGTTTTTGTGCAGATCTTCACCACGGATAAGAGTAAATTTCACATTTTCTTTAGTTGTGTCCAAGTGAAGATACCCAATGACCAGCAGTGTGGAAGAGGAAGGGCTGCCTAAGATAAAGGATTTGAAAGAACGTTTCTCAGATTCAGGGCAGATGCGGGAAATGTGAAAATTCCTAAGCTTCTGCCTCTACCCAGCCTACAGGACAGGGTGAGAGGTAAGAGGTGAGGCAAGAAGGTGCTTGCAGTAGGCCAGAGCTCAGAGGTAAGCCTTGTTGGTTTTGGCAATGCCTGTTCCTATTGTTAGAACACCACTGGCATGTTGCTGCCAGCTCCCTAAAAGAATATAACATGTCTCACACTCAAGATTAATGCTCCTTTTCTGCACCACGGGATGTTATAAATAAAGCTGTAGCTTTTTATGTACTATCAAGTAGTACGCTACCCCACAGAAAGCAGATGAAGGAAACCCAAGAAAGCCTAATTTTGCAGAGAAGGGGAACAAAAAACTGACATCACTGATCTATTTTAAACACATTTCAAAATACATCAGGAAATGTTCACACACTATGGGAATAAGGATCAAGTCTACAATCCAATACACAAAGTGTGAGTGTGTGTGTAATGTTTGTATCTAAAATATATGAATTTCATACACACACACACACACTGAGAAGTAACAAACAGCTCTTGGAATTACCTGCGGGGAAAAGAATACAGGTTATTGTGGTGGTAGTTTCATGGTGAAAGAGGTCTTGTTCTAAATCCTTCACTTTCTAGGACAGCGGCATCTCTCCCAATAGCACATGGAACCCCTGGGCCTTTCCACCTACCTGCGCTGGTGTTGGTGCTGGGGCTGGCCAGCAGCTGCCCAGAGCCCTGGGCTGGTGGTGGGGGCTGCCCATCACTCAGCTGCTTGACTCGTTTGCGGTGGGATTTACCGTTGTAATGGACCTGGGCCTGGGCTGCGGAGTTCAGCTGGATGTTGCACACCTCACAGAAGGAGAACAGAATTTTCTTTTTCTCTTTACTCAACTGGTCCTCAGGCCTGTCATTCTTTAACCCCTTTTCTTCAAAGCCCCGTAGAAAAGTTGCCATATTCATAATACCATCTTCAGGGTAGTTGTTAGGGCTTAATGAGTACTTCATACCTGAAATTTAAAAAAGTACAAGTGCTTGCAAAATATATGCTGATTTTCTAGTATGATTACAATTAATTTTCATGACATGGCTTCAGCTAAAAGTCTCCCAGCTGCTCAACGGATGCTCTTTGAAAAAGTCATCACAGCTAACTGATTGAACAAATATGGTCTTTGGACATTTTTTTCTCTGTCTGTAGTGCTTCCTACTTTATTCCTGACCCACCTTCCTTCCATCTCTCAATTCCTTTGCCCTTTTAACTCCTGCCCACCCCTTAATCTTAGCTGGAAGAATACCATCTCCAGGCAACCCATCAGACCCTGGTTTTCAGCTCATACAGTGACCGCCCTTCAGAGCATATATCATCCTATGCATTTCATACATAGTTGTGCAATTTGATCTATGAGGGAAGTAACTTCATTTCTGATGTCCCCTAGGCCTAGAACTGTACTGTTTAAATAACAGGCACTTAAATACCTTTTGAAGGAAAGAATAAATGTTATGAACCCGGAACTGTGAAAAAGGGTATGTATAGACACAAAAGTATATATAATACATGCGCACCTGCCAACAGTCACATACCCTAACCAGGGGAGGAGCTGAATAACAAAGATTAAAACATAGTATGTCTGCAACTTACATTAGGTTGTGTTCCAAAAGCCCCTTTATAAGTCAGCCAATGGGAATTTGAACATGCTTTCTTACAGTTGTAGTGAAACAAATTGTATTTAGGTTTCCAGATTAGCCCATAAATATCAATTTAATTTTTGATGAGGTTGAAATGCAGAACATCTGAAATAAAAAATAAAAGAAATACAATAAATGGCAAGCTAATAATTGAAAATTAGAAAAAGAGTAGAGTAGACTAAGATATAATTTTAAAGTGCTGATTTTTTTTCTTCGTGTAGTTAGATAAGGGCATACTGATAGAGTATAACTTAAATGAAGATTTTAAAGGAGACTTTTCAGTACCTCAAGGTCCTTGGGTGATAAAGATGGCCTTGGCTTTTTATTTTGCTCAGTCCCACTTTAACATACGTTATTTTTTCATTTTATTTAAGACCACTATTACAAGCATTTTCATACTTAATTAGAAAACCTCGGATTTTTCCCAGTTCCTTTTTCCTAAGGAAAGTCACTTTACTAGTTGAACAGAACACCTCACTTCTGACACTTCTGGTAACCAAATATATGGAAGTTTTTCCCCAAGCTCAGCAATTCTCTGTGACACCAGCTGGGTGTCCTTCAATGTAACTCAATTTTGACACTATATACCCAGAGAGAGCATCAGATCACACATGTTAAGGGCTCAGTCCCACAAGACTGCCCCTAACCCCCCCTCCCCCCACACACACTTCAGATTGGCTGAGGTGAAGAGTACTGTGCTATGAGGAATGAAGAATTCAAATAAAGAAAGGATTGTGGTTTATGAGGGACTTCTGTCTATGGTGGAATGACATTGGCTCTAAGCTATTCTGTTGATCCATGGTGACTTAGAGCTGTATAAAAAGGAACAACGAGCTACAGACTATTCTGTATTTGGAGTATTTACCCATTAAATGTTTAAAATTCAGAAAATGAATTATAGCACAGACTATGACCATAAAGATAGAGGCTGATTCTATGTATACAGTGTGCCAAAAAGAACACCTTATTTATGCCCATACACCCTATTGCAAAGTGTCATTATGTATTATACCATAGGCTAAGTCTTAACCTTCAATGAGTTCTCAGAAAATTGCTAATTTCAATATGTAAAACCTGTGTGTCCCATAAGTATTTTATCCAGATGCCACCATTTTAAGGAACCCCATTTCACAAAATTTATTATAAAATTTATTCAAATTATACATAAATGAGGTTTAAGCAATTTCCATAGGTGAGTTGCAGAAAATAATTGTTATAATTAAAATAGGATTTAACTGCAAATACATCAATATTTTTGCTTTTATCCCCTAAATCCAAAGCATTATGGTTTCACAAAACCATTTTTCTTATAAAACTTTAGAAAATATCAGTGCCACATAAAAGTTATGTTCAAATATACTACTTTGTGTTCTCTCAAAATATTAAAATTTATAAGAATTAGCTGAACTAATTGATAAAGAGATAAATAATTTTAAAATGAGCTCATCATTAATATATTATGCCCTATCTGGAAAACTAATCCATTGTAAAACATAAGTATAATCAAACATCATTTCTAACCTTGCAAGGATAGGTCAGATACCAACCCACTGAATCACTGAAATCTAAGTGCTATATTTCAATTCTAGCAACCAAAATCCTTGACTCAGCTGAGGACCGATGACACTTTTATCTGAAAATTTAATTCAACTTGGAGGTGGCTGGCTTTGCCTATTTTGCTAATTAACATATGATGTTTCACAGAAAAAGGACATACATCAAAATGTTCCATTTTAGGTTTGAAATCTAAAAAGTGATTTCTTTGTATTATCTTATAAAAGATAAATCCTGCTTAGCTGTGATTTTCTGATTGCCATTTGTCTTAGAAATACATTATGCTTTAGAGTTATTTAAATATACATATTCTAACTAAAAAGAAACTTTTAAAATGAAATGAATAGCTACATTAGAATTCTCCTGTAAAACCCTTCAGAATCCCAGCATCCTTCATAATCTTTATCCCTATTTTACTTCCTCCCAGAGTTACTCTCACTTACAGATAATCCCATAAGCCTCCAACACCACATTCATGGGCCACTCTAGGGAGAAGAGGGTACATTCTGTCCACCAAGTCCCAATTTATTAGTCCTGGCTCTGGCTTCACAATTTCCTCCTCTCAAGGGGAAAATATGTTTAGCTCCTCTTAAGAGCCACTTTCAACCAGAATATCTTTCATTCCAGAGGTCTTGAGAAAAAGACCTAGAGATGATAGAGAGGCAAGATAGCAGAGTCTCAATGTACACTTTTGGCCTGTGATGATATAATTTCTAGGCTTATAATATGTGTGTCACTGATATTTACAATGTCAATTTTCTGGCTAGGGGGAAGGTAAAAGTGAGTTTAAGTGGAAGAAGAATGAAAAATCTCATTTTCTGTTTTAAAGGTTTTTGTTTGTTTGTTTGTTTGTTTTTTGTCAGACTATCTTAAATTTCATGTTTCACTTGCATAGGGAAGAAGGATCTTCAGGGGTATCCATTCTGAAGTAGAGCAGTAGGCAGCATTCTGCTTTGGAATGCCATGCAAACTTACCTGCAGGTAAGAGAAGCCAGAACTAGATCAGGTACTCTGTGCTCTCTTTGTATGATTTTAACAGATTAGATGGCCAATCATTTAACATCCATGAAAGAATAAGATATTTTGGAACAGGTCAAGGAATAAGAAATTCGGTCCTTGAGTCGCTGCTTTTTGGGAAAAATATATGATAGGATAGGGGTGCCTGAGTGGCTAAGTAGGTTAAGCTTCCAACTTCGGCTAAAGTCATGATCTCAGGGTTCATGGGTTCGACTCCCGCTTTTGGCTCTGTGCTGACAGCTCAGAGCCTGGAGCTGCTTCGGATTCTATGTCTCCCTCTCTATCTGCACCTTCTCCACTTGTGCTCAATCTCTCTCTGTCTCAAAAATAAACAAACATTAAAAAAAAAAAATCAATGTTAGTAAGCTGCTTAAAAAAAAAAAAAAAGCTGATAGGATAGTCAGTGACTATCTAAAGGAGTGACTTTTAAATGACCAGGATGTGATGCATCAGGAAAGTTTATACCCAACTTTCTTGTGTAGTTATCCAATTGTCTTTTATAATAAATAGAAAATTTTTTAGAATAATTATGATAAATCAGGAAACTAATTCAGAGGTAAGATATCTCCATTATGCATGTGGAGAATACATTCTTTGACACAAAACTGCCACACCAGACAGAGAACATGGGAAGAGATTTCCTCACTTCTACATAAGTATGTAAGGCCCTGCCCCACCCCATGGATTTATTGTCTCATTTTCCAACTCAAGTCAATCAGTTTTATCCATTTCTCATTCATTCTTTAACCTATAACAATCTGGATCATAACCCTTTTCCAAATTTAGTAATTCTCTTTGAAAAGTCACTATAAACACTTCCTTTTTTCAGGAGTTTTTGGGTTTTTTATTTGTTTTTTTTTTTTTTTAGAAAGAGTCCATTGCAAGAGACACTTTTTTTTTTTAATGTTTGTTTATTTTTGAGAGACAGAGACACAGTGTGAGCAGGGGAGGGGCCGAGAGAAAGGGAGACACAGAATCAGAAGCAAGCTCCACGCTCTGAGCTGTCAGCACAGAGCCTGATGCAGGTCTCGAACTCACGAACAGTGAGATCATGACCTGAGCTGAAGTTGGACACTTAACCAACTGAGCCACCCAGGTGCCCCTTGAGACAACACTTTTATCTTAGAAATCTCTGTGCATCTCAATATCTACAAGAAAAAAGTTTTTCTTTTCTTTCTTTTTTTAAAAGTTAAATCCAAGTTAGTTAACATATGGTGTAATAATGGCTTCAGGGGTAGAATTTAGTGATTCATCACTTACATATAACACCCAGTGCTCACCCCAATTAAGTGCCCTCCTTGATGCCCATTAGCCATTTAGCTCATCCCCCCAGCCACCTCCCCTCCAGCAACCCTCAGTTTGTTCTCTGTATTTAAGAGTCTTATGGTTTGCCTCCCTCCTGTTTTTATTTTATTTTTCCTTCCCTTTGCCTATGTTCATAGGTTTTGTTCCTTAAATTCCACATATGAATGAAATCATATATTTATCTTTCTCTGACTGACTTATTTCATTTAGCATAATACACTCTAGTTCCATCCACATTGTTGTAAATGGCAAGATTTCATTCTTTTTGATCACTAAGTAATATTCCATTATATACATACGTACACAAATATGTGTGTGTGTGTATGTGTGTGTGTGTACGCACACACACACATACACACACACACATACATCTTTATCCATTCACTAGTCAATGGGCATTTGGGCTTTTTCCATACTTTGGCTATCGTTGATAGCATTGCTATAAACATTAGGGTGCATGTGCCCCTTCAAACACTCCCTGATTGCCAAATCCAAGATGGTCCTCTCCTCCCTCCTCATTTTTCTTGAAGTCCTCATGATGCTCCTCTTGCCAGGGTCTCTTCTTCTACTCTCCTGAAGCATTTTTTTTTTTTTTTTTGTATAGCAAGCCTGGCACCCAATTCTCATATTAGCATTTTAATTACTTATAGAGTTTTGTTATATTTGTATAGTAAATATCACTCAAGTTTATTGACTATCTAGGCAGAGCACTTGATGCTAGGGAAACAACAGTCAACAGGGTGGATCAGATGCCAGCCTGAAGGGACCCTGTAGTCTAATAAGAAATAGAGAGGAGAAAACAGGAAATTATAACAGAGTGATAAATGCTGCAGAAAAGTTTACCTTTTCCTTCCTTGCTAGATTTCAAGTTCCTTGAGGATAGGGGCTGTGCTTTGTCTTTGTATCCTCAGCATCTAAGACTGTGTTTAGTACAAAGTAGGCACTTAATAAATATTTGCTGAATAAATGAATGCATTGTACATGTGTGGTGTGTAGCATGGGTTGTGAACACAATAACAGGTCAATGTTTTCCAATAATTTCAGCTTATAAGTGGGCTGAGTACACAGCTGTCTGCACCTTGAGATTTTAAAAACAGCAGTACCTATGCATGCCCAAAATGAAAAAAATACAACCACTAATTTGCAAACTAAAATCCCAATTATTTAGGGAAAATTCCTTCATCCCTTAACTGAAAACAAAATTAAGAGTTCAAATTCTACTGGGGAGTAAGTCACATACTAACATGAGCACACTTGTGCCAACATGGATATGACCTCTGCTCCCTCCTCAACTTTTACAGAGAATGGAGTGCTGGGTATACAGGAAGCCACTGGGCAATCTTCAACCCCCGGGCAGCATGTGCTTTGTTCTCTTGTTACTCCTGTAACCAATGGTCGGCATCAAGATCCAGACTTCGAATCTTCTGTGCACCCTATTGTCAATGCCTCTGGGTTTCCACCAGTTGCACTTAATTTTGTTTTGTTTTGTTTTTAACGTTTATTTATTTTTGAGACAGAGAGAGACAGAGCATGAACGGGGGAGGGTCAGAAAGAGGGAGATATAGAATCTGAAACAGGCTCCAGGCTCTGAGCTGTCAGCACAGAGCCCGACACGGTGCTCGAACTCACGGACCGTGAGATCATGACCTGAGCCGAAGTCGGCCGCTTAACTGACTGAGCCACCCAGGCGCCCCCTCACTTAATTTTGATGTATCGGTCTGACTGGTGCTGGATGAACTTCTTGGTCCTCTTTTTAACAATCTTGGGTTTCGCCAGAGGTCTAAGGACAGCCATGATGCCTAATAACAATTGGTTCTTTTTTTCCCAAGTTTCAATGGGTACTTTTATTATTTAATAAATCACCAATTTTGTCTCCCTACCTACAATTAGAATTTCATCTTATTTCCATGCTGAGTGGTAAACCATGGCAAAGCTAATCAGAATAAGCTACTTCAAAAAGAGAAGTTAACACAGCTCATTTTCTTTTAACAGCCAACATATAAATAAATGCACAATGGTTTAGTCACTAAGAAATTCAAATGGGATCTTGAAGAATGTAGGCAAATCCAGGGTGCAGTAAAAAGGAGCTTAGATGCTGTGCAACTGTTTTAGGGCTCCTGACACTGCATCTCTTGGCCACTAGCTGAATCTTGCCATGGGGGAAGATTTCAGCTAACGCCAAGTAGAGATGCAACAAGTGCTAAGTTGACTTAGGGGCTGTGCACAGTAATAAAAAGGCAGGAAAGTACTAAACACTGCTGAGACCATTCATGCCAGGAAGGAGTTTGCCTTCCAGGAGCTCTAAATTGGCACCTCTCCCAGTGCTCACATGGCTGACTTTACCCTCTGTGTTCCATTTGGCACAGCAAGTAGCAGTGTCTCCACCACCTCTGATGGTGATGTGGCTCCTGGAAGTGGCTTTCACCACCTCATCCATGAGGGCTTTAGTTCCTTGGGCAAAAGTTTCCCATTCAAATACACCCACAGGTCCATTCCACACAATCTGCTTAGTCCCAGCAACTAACTGTCTCAGTATACTTCTTGCTGCTCTCAGGAACGACAATGTAAGCCCAGCCAGCCAGCAGGTATGCCAGAGGCCACAGTGGCTTGGCCAGTCTTGGCATTCTCATTAGTGACAAAGTCAACAGGCAAGGTCATTTTCACATCATTCTTCTCAGCTTTGGAGAAGGTCAGACAAGATAAAAACACACAAATGGGGAAGACTTAGGACTCTGACACTGATTGTTGACCAGTTCACTATGTTACCAGTGTCTCGTCCTGACTCCTAAACTCCTATTTCAAAAGAGGGTAAACAGCTGAGTTCTTGGGCACCAGGCTACAAACAACACTCTTTCCCCAAATACAGAGCATCTGGGAAAATTAAGAGGCCAGTAGAGTATGTTCATTTTGTGGTATTTTTCAGTATTTATTTCATAATAGGATCCACATATGGGAGGCTATAATTAGTTCAATTCAACTAGGCAATTATATATTAGACACTGACCATATACAACACACTATCTTTGGCCCCTATGGTGCCTAAAGAAATGAATAAAATAAATGAATACAATGAAGAGCTTAAAATAAACTAGAATAAGCAATCATTCTGCTGCTCATTTTTGGTGAGAGTGACTACGGAGAATTCTTTGCATAACAGTCCCCAAAGTACTCAGCATACTTCTACAGCATTTTAGCTTTATTACATTGGATTGAAATTACTGCTTAGTATTTGATGTCACTAGACAGTTCATCTGTCTCAGATTTTTTTTTTCCTGATCACCTACTGGCACTTTGCTGAGTGCTAGTGAAATAGATTGTAATAGGGTGCTCTGGCCTAATGTGAATCCCAAGAGACTTTGACACTAATTACAGAATAATAAAAACTGACATTTTAATGCTTTTTGCAGTTTGTTTCCCTTGTGAAAAAATTTGAATTCAGTTTTGGGGACACACCACTCATTTGTTTTGGAGAAAACATCTCGGAAGATCTTTTAATCATTTGGTTATGTGAAGACGTATAGGTAAAGGATTGACTCTGTTCTATAATGGAGACTCTGAAAATAATACGGCTCCAAAGAGCTTAATCTGCTTTTCATAATCATATAAAAGGTTGTCTTCTCTGTGGCATGGCTGCATCTCTGCAAATTATCTTTTCTTTCGCAAAATATTTCTTTCCTGTAAGTGGATTTAAATTGTATTGTCCCTGAAAGTTTTGGTTAGATACTAGGAGATGAATGTATTTTCTTGTTCAAGCAAATAACTGCCAGAGATCAGTGGAGATTGGAATCCACAGGAAGGATGTGAACACATCTTTCCTTAGAAAGAAAAAATGACTGGAATTAGTGAAGCTCAAATTGAACTATCCTGTATAACACCCATGTTTGGAGTCATTCCAGATTAATAAACTCAACTTTGGAAAGTACTGATATTGTTCCGAATTATCCTTGGAGTTAAAGAAAAACCACACCTCTCTGGATGGGTATACGATTATCACAAAAGGAAGACATTCTTCCATTGTCACTCTTACCAAAGATTGACGAGGACAGACTATAGACACACACAGGCATGAGCCTGTGACTGTCTCTGGGTCTGGGGAACAAGGGACCTGTGATCCAAGTATGAGAGACTTGTTCCAGGCACTCTCTCTGTTAGGAGATAAATTGACCCCTGAAACAGATAGGTAGGCCTGATACTGGGCAGAGAAGACTCTGTAAAATAGAGAATGCCTGTGGAAAGCTTTGGTCTATGAACTCATCTGCAACTATCTAATAACAACTGTGTGATTCTCCACTTGTGTTTCTTTTTTTTTTTTTTAAATCCCAAAGCTATTAATGAAATCATACAAATATCACAGCTGATCTTTTAACTACTGTGGGGAATTGTGCAAGAGTCTGGAATGCCAACCTGGGGTAAAGCCATACATGATAGACTGTATCACAGGGTTGAAGGATATTAGCATATTAATGAATAGCAACAAAAAAAAAATGCAGTGGCCCAGAGCTAGGCAGCCAGTTAAGATGTTGAATAACTACTGGCCTAGAATATCTTAGGGTTTCAAAAAAGTATATGAGAAGAGCAAGTTGGTAAAATATTGAAATTCTTGCACTGAGTAGGGTAGAGATTTGAGCTATTTTGAATTAGGTAAATAAACTAGGGCATTTGAGTTACCTAAATGTAAATAAAACAAGGTTATTCTATTCTAATTCATTATCATAAGATTCTAAACCAATTAGCACTTAGAAGATACATCATATTGGTAAAATAAAATAATTGCTATGATTAATTCAGCTGAAGTACAGCTTCAGCCAAAATCTGCTAGTTCATTTGGCCTTGGCCTTAAGAAGGACAAACAGTTGAATGTCTATGTAGATCAATGTCTTTCTTGTACCTTTGATCTTCCGAATGGTCCAAGTTTCCACATATACATATAGTATAACAATGTCAGTAATGATAACAGGAAATGTAGTTTGTTCTTACTGTCAGAATATCAATTTCAAATACTTATGTGCATTTCAGATAAAACTAGGATTGAAAATATACTTATATGCTTAATACACTGAGGTTCTACCAGTAGAAAAAAAATGTGTTTTTTTAATTTTAATTTATTTTTTAATTTATATCAAGTTAGTTAGATATAGTGCAACAATGATTTCAGGAGTAGATTCCTTAATGCCCCTTACCCATTTAGCCCACCCCCCTCCCACAACCCCTCTAGCAACCCTCTGTTTGTTCTCCATATTTAAGAGTCTTTTATGTTTTGACCCCTCCCTGTTTTTTATATTATTTTTGCTTCCCTTCCCTTATGTTCATCTGTTTTGTATCTTAAAGTCCTCACATGAGTGAAGTCATATCATATTTGTATTTCTCTGACTAATTTCACTTAGCATAATACCCTCTAGTTCCATCCATGTAGTTGCAAATGGCAAGATTTCATTCTTTTTGATTGCCGAGTAATATTCCACTGTATATGTGTGTACACACACACACACACACACACACACACACACACACACACATCTTCTTTATCCATTCATCCATCAATGGACATTTGGGCTCTTTCCATACTTCAGCTATTGTTGATAGTGCTGCTATAAACATTGGGGTGCATGTGCCCCTTCAAAACAGCATACCTGTATCCCTTGAATAAATACCTGATAGTGCAATTGCTGGCTCATAGGGTATTTATATTTTTAATTTTTGAGGAACCTCCACACTGTTTTCCAGAGTGGCTGCACCAGTTTGCATTCCCACCAGCAGTGCAAAAGAGATCCTCTTTCTCCACATCCTCGCCAACATGTTGTTGCCTGAGTTGTTAATGTTAGCCATTCTGACAGGTGTGAGGTGGTATCCCAACATGGTTTTGATTTGTATTTCCCTAATGATGAGTGATGTTGAGCATCTTTTCATGTGTCTATTAGCCATCTGGATGTCTTCTTTGGAGAAGTGTCTATTCATGTCTTTTGCCCATTTCTTCACTGGATGATTTGTTTTTTGGGTGTTGAGTTTGATAAGTTCTTTATAGAATTTGGATACTAACCCTTTATCTGATATGTCATTTGGAAGTATCTTCTCCCATTCTGTCGGTTGTCTTTTAGTTTTCCTGATTGTTTCCTTCTCTGTGCAGAAGCTTTTTATTTTGATGAGGTCCCAGTCGTTCAATTTTGCTTTTGTTTCCCTTGCCTTCAGAGACATGTTGAGTAAGAAGTTGCTGTGGCCAGGTCAAAGAGATTTTTGCCTGCTTTCTCCTGGAGGATTGTGATGGCTTTCTGTCTTACGTTTAGGTCTTTCATCCATTTTGAGTTTATTTTTGTGTATGGTGTAAGAAAGTGGTCCAGGTTCAAAAAATGTATGTTTGTTATTACAAGAATAAAATGTTGCCATAATCAATGTTAATTATGAAAGCTGTTAATTTTAGATAAAAAAAACAATTACTAAAAATTTTCAATCAGTTAAACAGAGAAATTGACAACTAAATCTAGCACTAGCTATAGAAATACAGAGGAAACATACGCTTATTTTGAGGTACAAATATTTGTAAACAGTTTAATAATATTAAGATAGAAATCAGATTATAATTCTAATCTCTGTAGAATTCTGTGGTGTGCTAGCTTTCCTAATTTTACACAAATAACCTTGAGGCACTATATTTAGTTTTTATTTCTTTAATTCCATTAGGACATGAATCTTTCTACAAAAAAAAAATACTATTTAGGAATTATTTTCATCTTCTGAGAGTGAAGTAAAGGCTCTGTCTCTGAAGACAGAGAAAACTTCAAATCATGAAGACCTGGGCAAGGGCAGATGTTGCAACCCTGTTCTTCCCACAGCCTTGCCGGGGCAGGAGTGCCACCTTGAACACTGTCCTGATCAGGCTCTGGTACCACTGCAGCAGGTCAAGAACCAAGTCTTTGTGTGAAGCAGAAACAAGCTCTCCTGGCCTTTGCACCTTCTAGGCATGGAAGAAAATGTGAGCAATTTAGTAGATGGCCCCACAGAAGCTCAGTCCTTCAAGGAAGTAATGCTCACAGTTCATTCAGTTCTCAGGTAATCTTAAAATGTTTACAAACAAGAATGGCATTTTCTGACTTTTGCTACATGGAAAATTGTAGTTAAAGAGACCATATTATACAGTCTAGTTTTGTTCTAGTCATAGTCTTTTTATATACCACCTAGATACATTTTGCGATTTATTGTGTTTTTTTTTTTTACTCATTAATAAAAGTAATGGATTATTCTAGAAATTTTGGGAAATACAAAGAGAAAAAAAATCATTGAAGGAAAATTCTCCATGTTCCCACCATTCAAAGTTCACCAAATTTGTTTATTTCTAGTCTTTTTAAATACACATATTGTTCTCACAGAATTCTGGTTAGACAATACATACTTTGATAAGAGCTCAAATATATAAAAAAATAATTACTGAGCTCTTAAATTGATTATATTTACCTGAAATTTGATGAACAAGAAGTCAATTTTCCCCCCTCTGGTATGTATCAAATGTAACTGAAACAAGTGTTCTAAAGAAGAGAAACAGTGCTGTGGACACCTTTAATAGGGGTCTACACCCTCAACTACTGGGAGTAATAAAAAATAAAATAGGTTGTTTGGATAATCATGGAAGTTTGAGAGAAACTGAGAGCTAGGGAAGAGTTGAACAATAAAGTTCATCTACACAAAGCCAGCCCTTCAATACTGGAAGAAGTGGCTGTTTTAGCTAACGCATAGAAACCAAAACTGAGGGGCACCTGGGTGGCTCAGTTGGTTAACCGTCCAGCTTCAGCTCAGATCATGATCTCACAGTTTGCGAGTTCGAGTCCCACGTCAGGCTCTGTGTTGACAGCTCAGAGCCTGAAGCCTTCTTCGGATTCTGTCTCCCTCTCTCTCTGCCCCTCTCCTGCTTGCTCGATCTCTCTCTCAAAAATAAATATTTTTTAAAAAATTTTAAAAAAAGAAACCAAAACTGAGAGTCAAGCAAAAGGAAGAAAGAGTGGAATATATTCCAAATTAAAGAACAAGATAAAAACCTCAGAGGGGCACCTGGGTATCTCAGTCAACTAAGTGTCTGACTCTTGATTTCGGCTCAGGTCATGATCTCAAGGTTTGTGGGTTCAAGCCCTGCACAGGGCTCCGTGCTGACAGTGCAGAACCTGCTTGAGATTTTCTCCTCCTCTGCCCCTCCTCTGTTCTCTCTCAAAAATAAATAAATAAACATTAAAAAATCCTCAAAAAATATAATGAAATGAAGATAAATATTTTACCTGACTAAGAGTTCAAGGTAATGGCCATAAAGATGCTCACTGAACTCAGAAGAACAGATAAACGTAGTGAGAACTTCAACAAAGGGACAGAAAATATCAGAAAGTTCCAAGCAGAAAAAAATGGAATTAAAGGATACAATAACTAAACTGAAAAATATACTAGAGGGTTTCAATAGGAGACTAGATGAAGCAGAAGAAAGAATCAGTGAACTCAAAGAGCAGAAGAACTTACTCATCAGAGTAGCAAAAAGAAAAAAAAGAATAAAAACAAGTAAAAATAGGTCAAGGGACTTTTTGGACATCATCAAGGTGACTAACATTTGCATTCTAAGAGTCCCAGAAGAAGAAGAGAGAGAAAAAGGCAGAAAACTTATTTGAAGAAAGAATGTCTTAACATTTCCCTAACCTGGGAAAAGAAGCAGATATCCAGATTCAGGAAGCCCACAGTTTCAAATAAGATGAACCCAAAGAGAACCACACCAAAACACACTATAATTAAAATATCAAAAGTTAAAGACAAGAGGAGAATTTTAAAAGTAGCAAGAAAAAACCCAACTTGTTACACACAAGAAAATCTCCATTAAGACCCTAAGCAGATTTTTCAGCAGAAACGTTGCAGGCCAGAAGGGAGCAGCACAATATATTCAAAGTGCTGAAAGAAAAAAAAAAATCTAATCAAGAATACTCTGTCCAGCAAAGTTATTCAGAACTGAAGGAGAGAAAAAGAGTTTTCTAGATAAGCAAAAGCTAAAGGAGTTCATCACCACTTAGCTGGCCTTAAAAGAATTGTTAAAAGGACTTCTTTAAGCTGAAAAGAAGGGGCACAGATTAGTAACAAAAAACATATGAAAGTATATACCCCTTTAATAAAAATATATTAAAGGTAGCAGATTAATCACTTATAACTGCTAGCATGAGGTTAAAAGGCAAGAGTCCTAAAGACCATGGTGCTGAACCATCCTCCTCTGCAACTTATTGAAAGAAAACGGGCTATATCTTGGAGACCATTCCAGTATTAAAAAAAAGTCTTATCAGAGGCAGGAGGACAGTTCTGCTCAGACTTCCTTCTTGTGCTCAGACTCTAGAGGAGAACACACATGTAGTAAATAACCTCAATCCAGCTTCTCCAGTCAACTTCTCTCTTTACTTCACCTACAAAATTAGGATACTAGAGATTTATCTGTATCACCATTCTGAAAGCTGAAAGCCAAATTGCTGTGGAAGCCTGAGCAACTGTCAGATAAAGGAATGGCACTATAATTAATCCACTGGAACCAAGCTTAGGTATCATTTATCATTTGTTCTTTCAAAAGTCAAAGAAGTTATATTAGTTGTGCAGTACATGCAGAATTTTAACATCTGTGGATATTCAAAAATAGAATATAAACTTTCCTATAAGGATTCCAGCCCTGATGATTACTTTTTCACATCAGAAAGTGTAGCTTTTGAGAATGTGATTTTCATTCTTTATTTCTGTTATAATATTTTAAAACTCAGGCTGGAATAATTGAAAATGCCATGCTCTAATGTAGACACACACATAACAGTGCGCTTAGGTAACAGTTAATATGGAGACATCAGTAGTTTTAAAGTCAGTACCTTCTATGGGTAATTTTATCTGGCCCTTAGGCAGGTTCTTATCTCACCCTTGTAGTTAGGCCCTATTACAAAGTACTGCCACTAATAGGGAACAAAGATTGCTTTAGATAAGGGATTGTATTCTCATGGGTCAAAGCACACAGCAAGTATAATGTACTTAAGAGTAATATGAGAAGAAAATAGCAATTCCCAAGGCTCCCTTAAAAATTTAGAACATCAGGTCAAGATTCGAAACTGACAGCTTCAGTGGGTGTGATACGGCTGCCAGGCAATGACCCTGCAAGCCCTGTTGGAGAAATTAATCCCAAAGGTACCACAGGCAGAAGATGACCCAATTACTGAGAAGAAGGTCAGGTATATAAAAGACAATGATGAGAACAGGCCACGAGGACTCAAATATCGGGACAATTGATATTGTCAGATTTTGATTGTAAGTCAAAATCAGAAACTGCTCAGAGAGAAAAGGATAAAATGACTTGTTGAAAATCAGTGTCCTGAAGCTCCTGGGGGTAATACCAACCCGCTAGGTTCCAAATGAAAGAAAAACCACTAGGTTCATTATGTCATCACCCCACTGTTAGTTGGAACTGATGTGAAATAGAGAAGGCAGGCAAAGATGACCCAGAAAAGAGATGTGCAGACTATGAGTCTGATGACAAGTATGTTGATTTTGTTGAATTTTTAATTTATTGCCACTTCTGACTACCTGTTCTTTCCATATTGATTTTCTTTTAAATGGTCTTTGCCGTTTTAAAATTGATCCTGAAAACTGTTCTTTGCCAAAAATCTGTGCTGCTTCTGATGTTCCATTTAATGATATTTAAAGTATTTATTTTCTTACTTCCCCCTGAAAGAAATGACTGACTTTGCCTTAATTCTATTATAGGAGAAAACTGGAAAAATAAGGAAAACCAAATGTATTTGTTTCCGCTAAGCATAATTGCTAGACTTATTCTATAAAATGTTCATAAAGTATATTCCTCCAACTATTCTCAGATTCTTAATTTTAAAATTATGAAGTTGTTGGGGCGCCTGGGTGGCTTGGTCGGTTAAGCGTCTGACTTCAGCTCAGGTCATGATCTCACGGTCCGTGAGTTCGAGCCCCGTGTCGGGCTCTGTGCTGACAGCTCGGAGCCTGGAGCCTGTTTCGGATTCTGTGTCTCCCTCTCTCTCTGCCCCTCCCTTGTTCATGCTCTGTCTCTCTCTGTCTCAAAAATAAATAAACGTTAAAAAAAATAAATAAATAAAATTATGAAGTTGTTAAAATCACTCTGATTTACACTCAGAAAAGACTTAGAAAAAGAGCAGCCTGTGTGTAATGCGTTCAGCCACTCAAATCCTGATCTACCGGTGACATTATTGGGCTTTAGACCAATTTCATGTTTTCAGATACCTAAGTGGGTACAAGGTGCTTTTGCATTATAGGTAGCTGGCAATCAACCATCCCTATGTAAGTAGGGATTGTGGTGAAAGTGACAGGCAAGATGGGGCAATGTATGATAGGTTCCAACTACCTGGGCTAGACTGGATTTGTTGGTTTGAATTCTTGGAACACTATGTTTACATCAACAACCAAAATTTATGTGGTATTCTACCACAAAGAAAAATTAAGATAGAACTTTAAGCATTTTGAAAGACAGCACCTTTCTATCACAAATGTCCGTTCAAAACAAGCATTGAAGCATCTATCAACCTCTTCCTTCTTTCTCTCTCCTCTCGCCTCAAAGACCCAGATGAGGAATGTAAAGTATACTAAAATAGTAAACACATTCATAGTATATTGGAGTAATTTTAAAAGTACTCATGCCAAACACACAATAATGCTTGACTATTTGGGGAGTGGAGGGGAAGAAATGGGAATAAAGGGAAATAAATAAACACAAGAAAGGAGCCTCTCACAAACCAGCGATGAGTGTTAACATGCTAGGACTTGAGGAGAGAAATTAACTCTATACATTTAAGATTAGAAAAAAAGATTAAAAAACAATTTTTGTTTTGAAATCACTCTGTGAGGATGAATAATGAGGTATTATATCCCGTGACAACAGTCTCATAAAAGATTCTTGAGTAGCTCCAAGAGGAGCATTCAAGAGCTTAGTCCGGTTATAAGGAGAGAAGGAAAGAAAATTCCCTGTGAAAGGTTGTTAACTCTGGATCCTAGCTTGTCCCATTCTTCCATGAACTGGACAAAACTGAAGAGAGACAAGATTTACTTTGCAAGAATTCCTTTTCCTTTCTCAGAAATTGCTTTTGTAGG
Organism: Panthera leo; assembly: GCF_018350215.1. Taxonomy (NCBI): domain Eukaryota; kingdom Metazoa; phylum Chordata; class Mammalia; order Carnivora; family Felidae; genus Panthera; species Panthera leo. The sequence goes on from NC_056686.1 coordinate 166,745,478, forward strand.
TCTCCTATGCTTCATTCTGAACCTATCTCTGAATTATCTCACATTAAGTTCCTATTGACTGATACAGACCTCTTTGTCAGAAAGTAATGAACCTCTAACGCAGCTGTGTTTAACAGAGGACACACATCAAAAACACCCAGGGAGCTTTTACCACAATTCCTATGTCCCAGCTGTACCTCTGTAGACACTGATTCAGTAGATTTGCATTTATGTAAGTGGTAGAATGAAAAAGAAGGAAGTAAAGTGTTTCTTAAAATGCTAAGAAACTTATGTGTTCAGCTGGTCCTGAGCATTTATCCAAGGATATCTCTCCACTTCCTAATCCCACCACATCAGCTCTAAAGACTTCTAAGCCATTTGCCTACACAGCACAGGATACCAGTATTACTCCCACTGTACCACTCACCTGCTTCTCAACCTAACAAATGCTCCCAGCATCAGGTGGAAGAGACTGGCACCTCTGTCAGTCACTCAATAATTGAGGGACCTTAAGAAACCACCCATCTACCTGTGCATCAAATTCTTCTTCTAAAAAGAGAGGAGAATAAACTGGATAGCCTCTAAAATTCTTCCCCACTCTAAAATTCCAGAAGTTTATACGGCTTCCTTTTTGTCTGCTATTTACTTGCTTTTCTTACAGGGGGAAATTATAATGTCTAACTTCATTTCTCAGCAAAATTTTCTTGCCTTGAGGAAATGATCTGCTCTGATCCTTCTGATCTACCGTTCACCCTTCACGGAGAACCCAACAAGTGCTGCTGTCAGTTCCGGGTTTGCATAGAGAATATTCCCTCTCATCTCATTTGGTGATTGAGTGGGAGGCAGCAGGCAATATTTCAAAATGCAAACTGACATTTAATTATACAAAAATCTCCTTCCATGATCACTTCTCTTGCCAGGCTGATTCTGATCTACTTGAACATTTTTTTTCTTTTTTGTTGACTCCTGGTTTTCCAGTTCCTATTGAAAACAATCAGAAATGGGCCTCAAACACTAGATTTATAGACTGTTTCTTCTACGTAATGTAATCTTAAGTAACACTGTCATTTGCAAAATGATATCTCTTTCTGAGACTCATCTGAACTACTGACATCCACACTGACATTCTCAAGATGTGGGTATTTCCCATCTATATCAAAAACACAGTATTTATAAAAATTCACTTAAAAGCTTAAGTGGAGATTCTGGGGGGAAAAAAAAAAAAGGACGGAATGGAAACGGACCATTCTGTCTTAGCTAATTAAACACTGAAATGATTCAAGGCATGGAAATATGCCAGAGCCAGGACTATGGTGAGGCAAGTGAGGCATTTGCCACAGATGTGTAATTTAAGGGGGCACCAAAAATCTCAATAATTAAGATAAAGAATAAATTAATGCAATATTTTAGAGCAGTAACAGTGCCATGGTAGGCCATAGTGGAACCTGACACAAAAGGAAAAAGAAATTTTAATATTGATCTTATCCTTATTTACAATTTTGATATTTTGTTCAGAGTGGATTTAATTGACTTTGATATTTTTTGAAATATTAAAATAAAATATTATTTATATTAACTACTAAATTTGGGGCATCCCTTTAAAGCCTTAAGTCTGTACCCAAGGCAAGTGCTTTCTTCACTTCACATTAGTCCCAGCCCTGGATTACCTTCTGTTATAAGCCACACACGAATGTTAATGCATCTTGTTCTGCAGGAACAGGAACCCCTACAATAACTCTAATGATTTCTATTACAGCTACCATTTGTGTGTGTGTCTTTTCTAAGTGATTGATACCATTTTAATAATTTATTCTAAGCAGTGACTGGAGAAGTAGGCAATTTTCTTTTTACATCAAAGAAAAATGAAACTCTGAAAAGTGAAAATAACCTGACAAGGGACATACTTCAAGCACACTGTATTGTTAAATGAGATCAAGGGGGGGAAAGAGACAGAGAAAGGGAGAGAATGAGAAGAGGGAAAGAAAAAGAAGAAAAGAGGAGGATAAATACATTATCACAGGGATTTTCAAACTCAAAGTGCATAGACTCATCCAGGAAATTTGCTTAAAATGTGGATTCTCAGGCTGACCCATATAAATTTGAATTAAATAAGTCCTAGGGTAACTCTGAGAATCTGCATTTTAAGTGATTCTGATGCAGGTGTTCAAGGGACCACACGCTGAGAAACACTGATGAGAGGCACCCATTCTGGCAGAAACTGGGTGTATCTGAATGTATCTGAAACACATTTTCTCATAATCTCTTCAATAACCTTCCAGGTAAGAATTAATGCCCCTTTCTTTACATATGAGAAGAAAAAGTCCAAGATGATAAGAAAATTGCAAACTCACATGTTGAGTGAGTGGGAATAAATCAAAATTTAACCCAGATCTACCTCCAAATTCAGGCTTTTCCACTGTACTCTATGACCTGCATGAGAAAGGCAAGGGATGCATCTGTTAGGTGAGTGGTACCTTGTATCAGGGACACCAGATCACAGAAAGGAATCTAAATGAGCCATGGCAGGCAGCTGGGACAAAGGTCAGTGGTGTGCACAGGTGAAAGGAAAGGGTAACGGAAATGGAGAAGTGAGGCAGAACAATTCAGGAAGTGGAAAGAAAGTAATGTTTTGCACATGCAATGATTTTACTTTGCAGTTTAAAATTCAAAATGAGAAGTGTAACCATTATGTCAATGTTAGCTATTATATGAGCAAATGACATAATACATTTATAGATATGACAATAACATAATTTGATGAGGGAAGAACAAAATCTTGGATTGAGCCCGTTTTCTAGTTTGAGTCTACATCGCTGGATTTATCCCCATTCTGCCTTTCTGTGCCTTCTGTCTCTAATCCTGAACTCAAGCTGTTCTTACTGGGCCAGTCTAACATTTTTATATTTTTAAGCCAGAACTTACTTCAAATCCAACTCCCCTGGTGAAATTGCTCTGGTTAACTCCATATTATTCCATATTTGACACCTTACCATTATGTCAACCCAATCTTCACTTCTGTTTACTCTTCTGTGTATAGCGTACGTATTATTTATATATCCTGTGTTGTTTGGCTTAAAAATGTATCTATGTCATTGCTAGATTTGTAAACAGATTTTCAGTTTCTGGAGGTGTCTGAATATCCTAAAACTTAAATACTGAAACTCTATCATCTGAAAAATGCTCCATGATAAAGGTCAGTGAGCACTTACGGAAGAGAATAAAAATAAAACAGTTACAATTTTGTAAGGCAATAGCTCTGAAATGCTATCACTCACTTACCATTGAGGTGAGTTTTCTCCCCCCAAAATACATGTACAGACTTCTAATATTTAACAATAATTATTAAATTATTATTATTAATTTCTCTAGATCTTGTTGGGAGTAGGGGTAGGGGAAAGAAGTGTAAGATATGGTCTTGAGAAATTTAAAATCTTATTGAGGAAATAAAAACCAATGTCCCTAATATAGGCCAAGTTGCACTGAACCTGCAATCAGAATAAGAAAAGAGGGATCAATAGGACCTCAAGAGTCATCTTGGATGAGATGGCAACACTTCTGGGCAGAATCCGATTGTAAAGGGGAGGAAGCTGGACCTAAAACAGAGAGAGAAGTGAGAGTTGAAGATACATGCAGGGGTGTCATCAGTCCCAACAGAACTTGGTCATAATGACATGTAACGGGGAGACTATGTGTGGAGGGAGGTTTAAAATGAGAGACTGGGGGGGGGGGGTGCCTGGGTGGCTCAGTTGGTTTAGTGTCTGACTTGAGCCCCAGTTATGATCTCACAGTCTGTGAGTTCAAGCCCCACATGGGGGTCTGTGCTGACAGCTCAGAGCCTGGAGCCTGCACTGGATTCTATGTTTCCCTTTCTCGCTACCCCTCCCCTACTCTCACTTTCTCTCTCTCTTTCTCTCAAAAATAAATAAACATTAAAGAAAATGAGAAAGTAAGGAATAAGAGAATAGTTATAAATCTTACATCCAAAGAGTCTGGCTAACAAAGGAAGAGGGTATTTAGGACAACTGCAAATGTTTTCTAGAGAGAAGATACTTTGAAGATACAACACAAAAAGGCAACAATGAAAGAGAGGGGCTCCAATGGCAGTGAATCCCAGAAGAAGGATTTAGGAACAGGGTGTAGAATATAGTGGCCAGGGAAGCTTCAGAGGGAAGAAAAAGCCTTAGAAGGAAGATATGGATCCAGAGAACTGCTGGGGGAAGTGGGAGGCAAAGAGGGAACCCACCCCAGTTGGCTTCCATCAATTTCACCATGTGGGAGGTGAGATCAGCTCCTGAAGGCAAAAGGGAAGTGGGGGTAGATGAGAATGTCTGGTTAACTGTGGTGGTGAGTTTCACAGGGTGTCAGTGCCATCTTCATCATCTATGGTGACACTACGCTATGTGTTAAATCTTATATAAGTTATTCTTATATTGTGTGGCTATAAATTTTATACAAAGAGATAGCTACAGCTTCTCCCTCAAGATCATAAAGTGTAAATAATATAAAGTCTAGATGTATTGCAAGGTCTAGAAGAAAAATCTCCATTTTCATTCTTTCACATTTTTTATATTCTCTGAGTCAGTCAACTTTTTTTTAAAAAAATGCTAATTTGTGTTGTTATTACACAATATTTCAAAATTTAAAAAAAAACAGTGGTTAGTGACTTGGCTTGGCAGAGTTTAATCAGTGACACACAAATTTTATAAATTTTATCAGAGAGGTAACATCAACTTCTTGATAAAAGAAACCATATTTTGAAGTATAAAGTAATCCCTAGTTTAACTGAGAATCTCTATGACCTTCCATATATTGGGAAGCTGTTCAACAACTACATAGTAAGAAGCATGTCTGGGTATAATAATTTTTAGATTTAAACTAAAAACTGGACTGCTATAGACCATGCTGATTTATTTCTCTCTTTCCTCCATGAGATAGAAACTATGAAGTTATTAGTTATTCTTGCTGGGGGTATAGGAAAATCCACCCATGGAAAAGGGGAGAAGTAACTAATTTTAAGTTTGAAGAACACATACTCATTCTAATCTTGGGGAAATTTGAAGCCAATATCTAATAATCACTGGCTAGCCAGGAATTGGCATTTCTAATGTTTTTAACCTTCCTTAAAGGGCTGTTTTATTATGTTTTATATGTAATATTAATTTCATGAACAGTGTCCAAGTTGCCTCCATTTCAGTGAAGTGGGAGATGAAAGATGACTGGTTCAATCAGCCTTCCCAAATCCTTACAGTTTTGTGTGTTTAGAGTCAGTCATCAAACGTCTGGAAGCACATATTGTAGTCAACCTCCTGGGCTGCTACTTTAGCAATAAAGCTTCAGTTATCACAAATTATAATTGCTTCAAGAAACGGAGTGGGTCATGTACAAATGATTTTACTGACTTGAGGTTTTTAATTTACTTGCCTGAAGATTACTTAAGCAAATGTTCTAAAAGATTTTATAAGCTCCCCTGGATCTTACAGGAGGATGTTATCCTCCTGGGTGTGGGGGGGGGGGGAGGGTGTGGGGTGGAGAACATCAGAGTTGATCCAAGGGTTGTTTTCATTTCTTAGTACCGAAAGCACCATTCTTATTTGCCTGTCGTGAGTTCCCCCCTCCTTTGTACATATGCATGATAAGGAGACTGGCTCACTTTAGAAGACACCATCCTTCCTCTTCCTACCAGCAGCACACCATGCAAATACACTACACCCAGGAAAACCTCCTTGGAACAATTGATTAAGAAGAATATTATAACAAAACTGCTCCCCTCCCCCCATCTTGTGGGGATGGGGAACAGCTTGCCTCATTAAAGATTCAGAGTGGCTAGTACTGCCTTGGACCAGGCTGACGAGTTTTGGAGTCTCTATTTAGTCAACATGCAAATTATAATCTCCCTCAAAAGGCTTGAATTTGGGCAAAGAATGCTGATCAAGAAAATGGAAAAGTATATATATACCAGCAGACTCTGTCACTCAAAATCTCTGCTCCTGTTAACTGTTCAGACTGAAGAGAGTACGGGAGCATGCCAGCAATAAAAGCCAAATAAAAAGCCTGCCTCTGTCCTCTGTTAGCTGTGTCTTGCTTTAAGATATTTAATCTCTCAGCATGATCTGAAAAGTGAAGACAGTAGAATTTCTTTATAAAATTCTAGCAAATTTGAAGATAACACCTGTAAAGTGACTAGAACAACTGTCTGGCACATAACTTAATATGTAACAAATGTTAACTGCATCTCATTAGGAATGTACTTTGGGGAATGGGTGAAAAACCTAACCTGAAGCCTTTCTTACTATAATAATTATTTCACATAAATGACTACTTTCCTCCATAATATGATCTCTGAGATTGATCTGAAGTGAAAGTTCCTTTTTTTGTTATGAAACATTTAAAGCATAAATAAAATAGAATAGTATATAGCTCGTCCCGGGTTTGACACCTGCCATCTTGTGTCTCAGCTGTACTCGCTGCTACTTCTCCTTCCCCTCAGATCAGTTAAGCAAATCCCAGAAATAATATCATTTCATCCATAAATATTTCAGTATGTCTCTCACAAATGAGGATCAAAAAATCCCCACATAACCACAATACTGGTACCACACTTTTAAAGTTAATAATAATTCCTTAATATCATCACATATCTAGTCAGTGTTCAAATTTCCTCCACTGTTGTATGCATGGTTTTCCTTTCCCTAACAATTTATTGAATTAGGATCTGAATAAGATCCATACACTGTAATTGGTTGATATGTCTTTCAAGACTATTTTAGTCTAGGGGTGCCTGCGTGGCTCAGTCATTTGAGCATCTGACTCCTATTATCAGCTCCGGTCATAATCTCACAGTCATTGGATCGAGCCCCATGCTAGGCTCCACACTAAGCACGGAGTCTGCTTGGGATTCTCTCTGTCCCTCTCTCTCTGTCCCTCTCCTGCAATCACATGCTCTCCATCTCTCTCAAAATAAGCAAACATTTTTTTAAAAGACTATTTTAGTCTATAATTCCCCTTTCTTTTTTTTTCTTTTTGCAATGGATTTGTTGAGAAAACCAGGTTGTTCATGCTTTAGAGGTGTCCTCATGCATCTCTGTGGGATCTTTCAATGCATTCTTCTGGTTTTCTTTTCTTTTTTAAGTTTATTTATTTAGTTTTTGGGTTTTTTTCAATATATGAAGTTTATTGTCAAATTGGTTTCCATACAACACCCAGTGCTCATCCCAACAGGTGCCCTCCTCAATACCCATCACCCCCCCTCCCCTCCCTCCCACCCCCCCTTCAACCCTCAGTTTGTTCTCAGTTTTTAAGAGTCTCTTATGCTTTGGCTCTCTCCCACTCTAACCTCTTTTTTTTTTTTTTTCCTTCCCCTCCCCCATGGGTTTCTGTTAAGTTTCTCAGGATCCACATAAGAGTGAAACCATATGGTATCTGTCTTTCTCTGTATGGCTTACTTCACTTAGCATCACACTCTCCAGTTCCATCCACGTTGCTACAAAGTATTTATTTAGTTTTGTAGAGAGACAGAGACAGTGTGAGCAGGGAGGGGCAGAGAGACAAGGAGAAAGACTCTGACGGAGCCTCCCCGTTGCCAGCACAGAGCCAGAAGCAGGACTTGAACTCATGAAACTATGCGATCATGACCTGAGCTGAAACCAAGGGTCAGATGCTCAACTGACTAAGCCACCCAGGTACCCCTGGTTTTCTTTTCCTCTGAAAACTGGGAATCATCTACGTAGAGGCCTGACCAAAAAGAGTTCGACTCTTCGTCACAAGTAATTCACAGGTGATACTGTGGACCTCCATTAAGAAGCACCTGATGCTTCTTGTCTCACTTTTTGTGACATCGGCAGCTGCTCGGTGGGCATTACCTGAATCCATTGCTGCAAAGTAGAAATGTTCTATCATTCATTCTTCATTTATCAGCTAGTAGAGTCCTACAAAAAGAAAACTCTCTCATCAAGTCTTGATTATCAATTCCTGATTTCCTGAAAAGTCAGAAAAATTGCTGCATTTCTTTGCTTTGTTTCCAAAACACTTGAGTTTGTCTGCTAGCATTCTACACAGGTAGCCACTGAGGGGCCTTTTCTTTTAAAGTATCATTATAAACTGGTGTATTTAACATATCTGGTATGTTCCAATCTATTATTGATATTATTCTAATGATGATTAAATTATTCTATTTTTGCTTAATAAGAGCTTATTCAAGTTGACTCCTAACTCCTTTTGATGAAAACCTAATAGTCTTTATAGCTTTCTTGCTTTCCACCTAATCTTTTATTTCCTGTCCAAGACTTAGGTTGGAGAATCAACTATTTCTCCAAGGGCCCTAGTTCCTTTCAGGAAGAAATGGCACTTAGGTATCACAGTCTGGTGGCTTGGGCTGCTCATTGTTATGCAATTAATCATTGCTTCAAAGCCTTTTCAGTGAACAGAGGGAGTAAATACTAAAAAAAAATAAACCCATGCATCACAGGTTCTTACTGATATTGTCATTCAAAGTCAATAGTACAAGGTTTCTATTAACCCCACTCATCTTCACTGATCTTTGTCGTCATCTTCTTCCTTCAATGTCCAAATTCCACTTTTCAAGGACTCCAACATAATAACTCATCTGTTTTATCTCACAGTACTAGTCTCAGGATTGTAATATAATTACTACCCCCAACAATACACTAGAGAGTAAATAATTTAAATTCTCCTTGCATTTCTTTTGTTCTCAGGGTATATATCCCTAGGTTTGTATAGTCAAATTACTGCGGTTTTAAGTTTTAAGAAGTTCTTTTCTATGTGGGTTATGCCACAAATTTGCTACACAGGTTACTTGTTTCACTTTGCTTTTGACTTTTAGGGATTGCTTTTTACACTTAATTTTGTTTTATAATTATTACATTGGATATTCGCATTGTTCCAAAATCATATCCACACACACACACACACACACACACACACACACACACACACAAAGGTATATTCAGGAAATTCTAGCTTATCTACCTGTCCCTACCTTCCCCTATAAGACTCATATCTTATATTTAATTGTTTTTCCATTCTACTTTTAATATAAGTAAATACATCTCCTTTTTTTCCCCTTTTATTAACTATGCCTCATGCCCAACATGGAACCCAATGTGGGGCCTGAACTCATGACCCTGAGATCAAGACCTGAGCTGAGATCAAGAGTCAGCTGCTTAATCAACTGAGCCACCCAGGCACCCCAAATATATCTCCATCTCATAAAATAATGGTAATATCCTGTACATACATTCATCCATCTTCTTTATTTCACTCAGTGGTTCCTGCATCATATAACTTTCCTCAGTCATCATATTGGAACAATTGCTTATGCTGGCTAAGATAATATAATGATTATCAAATATTACTATCACACATGTGAGATTCAACAGTAGTATAATGAAATAGGCATCCTGTCTCCTCTTCAAAGACTCAATAATGATTAGTTTTAAAAGCATACCTTTTGACTCCCTTTGCCCATGTCACTTACCTTCCAGGGTCAAAAGGTACAAACTTCCAGTTACAAAATAAATAGGTCACAGGGATATAATATATAGCATGGTTACTGAAGTTATTAACACTGAATTGCGTATTTTAAATCTCTAAGAGACCAAATCTTAAATCACAAAACAAATTCACTATGTATTGTGATGGATAGAAACCAGATTTATTGTGATGATCATTTTACACTATATACAAATATCGAGTCATTATGTTGAAAACCTGAAACTAATATGTTATATGTCAATTTTTCAGTGATACCTCAATTTTTAAAAAGCTCATTTGATGTGTCAGTATTAAAAGGGAACACTCATAAAACTACTTCTCCCAAAAGGTGGCTGTTTCTGTTAGTCAGTGTTGCACTCCTTTACATGAATACCTATAGAAAACTGGTATATTAATTCTCTTCTCCTCCTTTAGGCATTTGTAAGAACAAATAGTCTATAGATTAAAATCTTGAAATATTTGTAAAAAGCCCTAGAATGCATGTAAGTTATTTTTTCTTTTTGCCATTTCTTATATGTAGAAATTTTATAATGGAAAACATTGGAGTCAGAAGGACTGAATAGAAATCTTAGCTGACCTGCTAACTAGGTGGATGAATTTAGGTAAAACATTTTACCTCTGAGAACTTCAATTTTCTCATCAGTCAAGTGCAGATAATACTACCAATACCAGAATGTTGCTATGAGAAAGAAATAATTATTTGAATGCAACATATAAACCCCATAGCACTCTGCAAATGTAAAGCACAATAAACAGGGAATAAAACGGCTGGTTTGATAAAAAGCCAATCCTAAAGCTTTAACTTGTTTGTTTAAAATGATAGCAACATTTGACTGTGAATGAGAGCTTTAGAATCATCCAAGCTGCAGTCTGGAAACTGACTTTTTGCCTGAACAGAACTCAGTTATAAATATCTGTCTTTGGGTTTGACATTCAATTCTGAGGTGAATCGAACATGCTTCAGAATTTTAATCTGACATCGAAGAGCTAAAACTCTGAAAGTAGATAAAACATTTTGGAAAAAAAAAAGCAACCTGTTAATCTCAAGTGACTTTTAATTCCAATTCTGATTATTCAATATAGTAACATATCTTCAGATAGAAACTCATTTCTGAAAATTCATCTTCAAAGCTTTTATATAATCTAAGCTGGAGAGGAAATGGACCTATATTTTATGTTGAGGGAAAATAAAATACTAACATTAATCACTTTTTCCCTTAAAACTTTTTAGACATAAACCTCATTAAAGAAAGAATATTATACTACATAACTTTTTGACTGTGATTTAGCAAATGATAAAGCAACAGGAATACCTAAGAGACTTATGACACTGCATTAAAAATCAACTACGATCATATTGACCTTTTGGGCTATTACAAAGCATACCTCACCGAAAGTATTCATACTTGCCAATGAACTCTGAGCGTGGTTCTCTGCTTTTAAAACAAAATTAGCTTTGGGAAGTGCACATTGAAGGGTTATACCTAAATTCATATGTAAAATTAAAAAAAATATATACCATATGTACATTTTTTAGCTCAACATTGCAGGTGCATGTTATTGTCTTCTTTGCACTTAAATCCTGCATGCGCCAACCATTGTATGTCTGAGCCACCAATGCAGTCATGAATAGCTCACTGGAGGAGGGAGGGCACATGAATTAGGGGAGGGAGGGCATCAAGCACATCCAAAAACAGTGAGAATAGGTCACTGAGCCTCCACATATCCATCATCCAGATTTAACAATATCAAGAACTTGCCACATTTACATCATCTTCCCTTTATTACTTTGAGAAGACTGTTAAGCAAATCTCGGACTTCAGGCACACTTCAGCCCACATCTCTAGAAGGATGGTCATTTTCTTACATAACTAATATGTAAATTCTACCATAACAAAATTGCCAATTGTTCCTTGATTTCATCTATTACCCAGTTCATAATAAAAATTTCCCAACTGCTTTGAAATAGTCATTTTAGAATTGGTATGTTCATATTAGGACCCAAATTCAGTCCACACATTACATTTGCTTATTATATCTCCCAAACCTGTTTTAATCCAGAAATGTGCCTCCTATATATTCTCCCATGCCACTGACATAAGAAACCCTCCCTTTCTTTTAAATACACATTCCTTAAGTGCCTATTTCTTGCTAGATACTTAAGCATTTATTACCTAATTTGATCTCAAAATATCATCAGAAGTGATATAGCAGTCACAGGTACTTGTCTACCAAAATTTGGTTTTTCTCCCTCATGGTATGGAGCTTTGCTACGAAACAGCTGCCAACAGAGGCCTTCCCAAGGAGCGACCATCTAAGCCAGGTGGATTACTGTTGGTCTAAAGCATTTCCCAGGGAGAGATCCCCCCAGTAACTTCCCCTCACCTAGGAATCTGCTCCTTGCAAGGTAAGTTGTGGAGATATTTGTTCATAGACATATCCTTCCAAGACAAAGTTCTTAACCCCCTTCTCTGTGCTATGATGTTGTGATTCATTTCTATTCTACCACTTCTTGCATTTAAATTGTAGTCCTACGGGGGTGTCTGGGTGGCTCAGTTTGTTAAGCATCTAACCCTTAGTTTTGGCTCTGGTCACGATCTCCCGGTTTGTGGGATTGAGCCCCACATCAGGCGGGCTCCTTGCTGACAGTTCAGGGACTGCTTTGGACTCTCTCTCTCTCTCTCTCTGCCTCTCCCCTGCTTGCTTGCTCACTCGCTCTCTCTCAAAATAAATAAACTTAAAAAAATAAAAATAAATACATTGCAGTTGTATCTATCTTTAACCCACTACACAGTAAATTCCAAAAGAAAATTATGCCTTATTCAACTTTGAATCTCCAGGGCTTACCACACTGCCTAACATATAACAATTTGTGGAATTAAAAAAAAAAATGACTCAATTACACATCCCACTCCTAGAATATGTTTAAGTGGTAGGTTTATCATTTATTTGAAAGGAATTTTTCTAATGCATCCCCAACAAAATCACAGCACTATAGAAGAACTGAGACATGAAAAGTGTGATACATAAAATTATAGAATAGGAAGGGAACAAAGGGAAAAAGGTGGCTAGGGAAAGAGTCCAAGAGAAAATTTTATACTTTCAAGTAAGAAATGTCTCTGAAATACCAAAACACAAAGCAAATGAAATTATTGTCAATAAGAGGTCATGGATCCATAACTGTCTTTGCACAGGAACATCTCAGGCTGATTAGCAGTTAAGCCATTTTTCAGTATTACCAAGGTTGAGATAACACAATTCAGATCAATGTTTAACTATCTTTATTGTTGAGAAAGTCGAACCCAAATCCCTTATACTTCAGCTTAAGCACATTTCTTCTTTTCCATCATGAGAGGTGAGCAGCTGGCTGCCATGCTAAGCAGATCTCTTTATATACTCTGAGACCCTCCAAATATGCACTGTTTATTCCAGTCTTTAAATAATGCAGCTCTCTTCACACTCTTCCTTATGCATTCTGTTGGGAATGATCCTTTATGTAATTCATCATATTAAATCGTCTATTTTGTTTCTACATTCCTTAACTTTACCTCTCCCCAAGCCCCTTCTGTTAATGTCTCTAGTTCAATTTACTACATAAAATCCTTCCCTTCTCAAATTGGCATTCTGCTTTCTATACCTTAACAGACAGATAATAATTTACTTTGCATTTCATTCCTTGTTCTGAAGTGCCTAATGATAAAATGAAAACAGTCTCAATCAGAATCATGAAACCAACCTTAAAGAGTTTCCATATGTCTTGGGAAGATTTGCCTTCCTGGAAATGTGTTGATGAATTTTTAGCACAAATTAAACCTCACAAAATCATTCCTCAAGTATTTCTACAAGTATTTTGCCATCATGTCACCCTCTGATACTTTGGAATGGTAGAGGCAGTTTGAAGCTGAATGACATTGATTCAAAGAACCCTGCTTACAACTTACAAATCTGAGAAATGTTTCTGGGAGGTGAAGTAAGTGGCCCCAGGGAAAAAGGCCAGTTTGAGGGTTCACAGTACTATGCTGCTTATTAGAAGGTTTTTATTCTGCTTTCATTTACTGCTAACCAAAAGGTCTGACAGATAAAACTACTGGTAAGATAGAGCTAAAATGAAAATGCCTTTTAAACCTTAGAAACCAATACTAAATAATAATACCAACGACAAAATTGCTAAACCTTACTTTGTACTGACTATTGATATCGGTACTATTGTAAATACATTACATATATTAACTCATTCAATTTTTAGGATACTCCTGTAAGGGAGATGTTAATCATCATCCGCACATTACAGGTGAAGAAACAGGCTCACAGACTTTAAGTAACTTGCCTAAAGTCATGCATGATTTAGCTTGAATTTAAATTCAGGGCATCTGGCTCCAGAGTCCATGTTATTAATCAAGACTTACACCATGAATGATTCAGAAGATTCATCTTTGTGACACAGGAAATATATCTGCTAAGGTAATACATATTTAGTAAATATGAACATTTCCAAAATTATGTTTCATCTTAACAAAAAATAGAAAAAATAATCAACATAGTATCAATGTGGTTTTAAGGTGTCTGTTCGTTCCAACCATGGCAACTGATAGAGAATATTTTTACTAGCATATGTATGTGTCTGCCTGATATTTTAATAAAGACCTCTCTAAATCTAAAAAAAAGTCTTAATGTAAACATCAGCTGTTTATATGAAATTATTTTATACTCAAATAATGTTTAGAAAATGCTTTGTCCTAACAAATGGAAGATTTCAGAGGTAGAAGCATAAATCTTATAAAATGAGATTTATGAACAACATGATATTTTATACATTATCATCATTGGGTCCTAACCACTATATATATTCAAAGTCCCAATGGATAGAAAAATTGATCAGCAAATATCAACTTTCTAGCATTTACTAAGTGCAAGGCCCTGGGCTAGATCCTGTAAAAGAGGGATAGTTCTAATGTAAACAGTGTCAATATCTATCTGCAAAAAATACCTAACCGAAGATGTAAAAGATCTGTATGCTGAAAACTATAGAAAACTTAAGAAATAAATTGAAGAAGACACAAAGAAATGGAAAAACATTCCATGCTCATGGATGGGAAGAACAAATATTGTTAAAATGTCAATACTACCCAAAGCAATCTACACGTTTGATGCAATCCCAATCCAAATTGCACCAGCATTCTTCTCAGAGCTAGAACAAACAATCCCAAATTTGTATGGACCACAAAAGACCTGAATGGCCAAAGTAATGTTGAAGAAGAAAACCAAAGTGGGAGGTATCACAATCCTGGACTTTAGCCTCTATTACAAAGTTGGAATCATCATGAGAGTATGATATTGGCACAAAAACAGAGACATAGACCAATGGAATAGAATAGAGACTCCAGAATTGGACCCATAAATGTATGGCCAACTAACCTTTGACAAAGGAGGAAAGAGTATCCAATGGAAAAAAGTCTCTTTAGCAAATGGTGCTTGGAAAACTGGACAGCAACATGCAGACAATGAAACTGGACCACTTTCTTGCACCATACACAAAAATAAACTCAAAATGGATGAAAACCTAAATGTGAGATAGGAAACCATCAAAACCCTAGAGGAGAAAGCAAGCAACAAACTCTTTGACATCAGCTTCAGTAACTTTTTACTCAACACGTCTCTAAAGGCAAGGGAAATAAAAGCAAAAATGAACTATTGGTACCTCATCAAGACTAAAAGCTTCTGCAATGCAATGGAAACAACCAACAAAACTAGAAGGCAACTGACAGAATGGGAGAAGATATTTGCAAATGACATATCGGATAAAGTGTTAGTATCCAAAAATCCATAAAGAACTCACCAAACTCAACACCCAAAAACCAAATAATCCAGTGATGAAGTGGGAAGAAGACATGAAGAGACACTTTTCCAAAGAAGACATCCAGATGGCCAAAAGACACATGAAAAGATGCTCAACGTCACTCATCATCAAGGAAATACAAATCAAAACCATGTTGAGATACCACCTCACACCTGTCAGAATGGCTAAAATGAACAATTCAGGAAACAACAGATGTTGGCAAGGATGTGGAGAAACAGGAACCTTCTTGCACTGTTGGTGGGAATGCAAACTGGTGCAGCCACTCTGGAAAAACAGTGTGGAGGTTCCTCAAAAAATTAAAAATAGAATTACCCTACAACCCAGCAATAGCACTACTAGGAATTTATCCAAAGGATACAGGAGTGCTGATTCATAGTGGCACATGTACCCCAAAGTTTATAGCAGCACTATTAACAGTAGCTAAATTATGGAAAGATCCCAAATGTCCATCAACTGATAAATGGATAAAGAAGATGTGGTTTATATATAAAAGGAATACTACTTAGCAACAAGAAAGAATGATATTTTGCCATTTCCAACAATGTGGCTGGAACTGGAGGGTATTATGCTAAGTGAAATAAGTCAGGCAGAGAAAGACAGATACCATATGTTTTCACTCATATGTGGTATTTGAGAAATTCAACAGAAGACCACTGGAGAAGGGAAGGGGAAAAAATAGTTTCAAACAGAGAGGGAGGCAAACCATAAGAGACTCTTAAATACAGAGAACAAACTGAGGGTTCATGGTGGGGTGGGGGGGTGGAACGGGTGATGGGCATTGAGGAGGACACTTACTTGTTGGGATGAGCACTGGGTGTTGTATGTTAAGCGATGAATCATGGAAATCTACTCCCAAAGCCAAGAGCACACTGTATACACTGTTAGCTAACTTGATAATAATTATATTTAAAAATATAAACCAGTAACAGAGCATCTGATAAAAACTAAACATCTATGTTAGTTGCATTCTTCTGACTATAAGAACAGAGGTTCACTCAGGTTATGGCACATAATAGCGGTTAGCTATAAGCTGTATTTAGAAATAAAAATATATATAGGTGTTTCCACAGACCGCATAGAAACCCAAGAACCATTCAGCTCAGGCTAGAAGAGACAAATGAATTCAAGATGGAAGGTCATCGGGATTCAAAGAAGATCTAGCAATTAGGTTACCAACATGAGTCTGCCTGTCCCTATTCTGCTTATTGCCATCTCTGTTTTACGGTCATTGGGTCTTTGTCTGTTACCACTGGATTCCTTCTCTCTGTGTATTCCTTTAAAGAATTCCAGAGAGGGTATCTGATGCCCAAGTTTGTCACCATCACCTTTGTTAGGCTGAACTTTCATATCAAGACTCCCTTTAGTATTACCAGAAGGTATACCTACAATGAGTGAACACCTCTTTGCTTGACCTAGACCTCCTGAAACCACATGGTCACTCTCAATATCTGAAGGACTCAATTCAACTGGTCCTAAAAAATCTAGTTACAAATACATCAACTTGAATACCAGTGCAGTAACTCCAGTTTCTTACTTAGAGCCCACTTTCCTTAACATGACATACAATTTATGGGAGGCAGCATATAATATGACATAACATGTTTTTATAATCTGTGGAAGATAGATGTTGCACTGGTTGACAAGGTAGTCTCTAAAGGCATTACCTGTGTTCAAATTTAGCTCTGATGTTTACAAGGTATGACTACGTGCAAGCTATTTAACCTATTTACACTTGTTTCTTTGTCTAGAAACTTGAGACTACTAATGTAGTCCCTACTTCATAGGGTTGTTATGAGGATAAAATAAATAATTCATTCAAAAAGCATCAAAATATGACTGGCCACAGTGAGCATTTGATGAACTTTAGCTATGATTTTTCTATTACTTCTCACACATCTTATCAATTTTATCCCTTATAACTCCCTAACACAAAACTTTTATCCAAGCATATTATGCTCTTTCATGTTTCTATTATTGCCCTCTTTCTGAATCTTCTTCTCAGAATTTTCTCTAATAAAAGTTTCCCCATCCTTCAAAGTTCAGCATAAATTTCCTTTCTTGAGTGATACCCTCTCTGGTTCATAGTCTAGTTGGGGGCCTCCAGCAATTCCTCTGGCCCTATATGCTTATGCAACTCCTCACACTAAGGGTGAGCAATTCAGTGGCCCCCTCCCACCCCCCCCCCATTGAATCTGTGCTGACCTTGGGACTAGCTTGGACCACAGAAAGTGGTATAAGTACATTCTGGAACTCTCAAACCCAGACCTTCACTTCCTGCTCTTGGAACATAGCCACCATGCTATGAGAAGCCCATGCCACATTGAGATATTACATACAGGGGAACCAGGCACAATGGTTGACAGTCCTAGCTTAGTTCCCAGCTGATGCCAGTGCCAACACTCAACCATGTGAATGAGCCATCTTGAATGGTCCAGCCCAGTCAAGCCCTAGATAACTGCAGCCTTAGGCATCACCAAGTATCCAGCTGAGCTTAGTCAGCTCAGAGAAAATAAGAGATAATAAAATAATAGTATAGTGGCTTGAAATGACAATAAAATGATTTCAAGCCAGTATAATTCTGGTTGTTTTATTACAGCAATACCAAGACATCATTCATGAAACTCCTGGACAGAGTAGGTATTTCTTGGGCTAAGCTTTCATAATTCTATTCTGTAATTTAACAAATTGTACTGTAATTATTTATTTTTTAGGTCTGTCTCCTCTACTGAAAGTCTCAAGACTAGTAAATATGGACTTAAGGCAAAAAACTTTCAGAATAAGTTCCAAGAAAAGTTACAAAATTTACAAAGAACAAAGGTATAACAAATGAGAACAATTCAAAAGTCACCCCAGTCTATCATTTTGGCAATATCTAACCCTTAGAAGATTTGGAGTAAGTTCTAGAAGGGGTAAGACTTTATCATCCTAAAACAAGAAACTGAATATTAGAATTTCTATCTAGAAGTATATTTATATACCACCTTCTGATAACAGAGGGAGAAAATAAAAACAAATGAAATAGAGAAAGTAGCCAAAGTTAGCCAAGATTATTTTGCTAGTTTATTTTTAAGAAGAACAATGACAAGAGGGAACTTGTTTTGTTAGGCAGAAAGATTTTTTGGAGGCTGGGTAATAGAGGGATTTTAAACGTGGACTCTGGAGCCATGCTAACTGAGTTTTAAATTCAGTCTCATAGTCTGAGTTTGAATCATCTCTACACATTTGTGTAGCCAAGCACTTGACCTGTCTGTGCCTGTTTCCTTATTGATAAAATGGAGACACTGACAGTACTTACTGCATAGGGCATGGTTCAGGAGCCAGTGAGTCAATACATGTAAAGCACATAGAATGGTGCCTGACATTCAGTGAGACCTGAGAGATACTGCTGTTCCCCCTACTCCTCTTCCTGCCCCCACCCTCCTCCTACTATCAGGAAGGCACAGTAATGATGATAGTATCATTTTAGATCATGGAGAGACAAAGTGGTCACTGGAACTAGACAGTAAATAGTGCTTGACAACCAGCTCTACAACTTATGCTGGAAAGAAAAATAAATTCCAAAGAGAATTTTGCTTATAAATCACAAAAATTTTGTAACATTTAGAAGGAAAAAAATAGAAGAGTGTCTTTAATAGCTTGGTTTGGGTGGGGAGGGAATCTTAAGTCAGATATAAAATGACAAGCCATTAAGGAAATGGTTGTTAAACTTGACCACACTAAATTTTTAAAATTCTGTGCAAACTTATGCCGTAACAAAGTTAAAGGACAAGCCAAAGATTGCAAAAAAGAATTCTGTCAGGATTAGTGCCCAAAATATATATGAAACTCCTACTAAATAATAATAAATAGCAAATAATGCAATACAAAATGGGCAAAATGATAAACAAGCTTGTGTGAGTGAAATGCATAATTCAATAAAACTCCACAATAACATACCCTTTAATTAAAAAAAAAAAAAAGATGTTACATACTTGGTAATTGGATCCTCATCCTCTGCGTGGGCCCTGAGCTAGTGTTATCTTCTGAATAGGAAGAGAAGAACGTGGGCGAATCAGGGAGATGGGGATGAGAAGGCCAGGGCTTCCAAGTTTCAGAATTTTTCCATCCCAACCTTTCCAGATTAGAGCCATTAACCTTTCAAAAATGTAAGGTACGTAGTTGAATCTTTTGAAACTCACTTATCATGTTTTGGTGATATGTTGCTGATGACAACATCATCATCTTAGTAAAGGCTGGACACAACTCTAGGAGATTCTCACGTACTCAGAGCAATCCCATGAGGTAGGTGTGATTATTATCCCCATTTTGCCAATGAGCCACTAATTGGTGACAACCCCAAGGTCACCCAGAAGACTCAGGAATCAAACCGAAGTTATCTGGCTCCAACATCCATACATTATTATCATATCTGGCTCCGAGCCACATGTCATTATTGTCTCTAAACATATGACATATGAAAAGACGTTCGGTGTTGTTAGTAATCAGAGAAATGCAAATTTGCTACATACCATTTCATAGGATATACAGAATGACAAAGAGTTAAAAGTGTGACAACAATGAACTCTATGAGGATGTGGAGCATGGCAGTCTATGATGTTTGGAGGGCTTATAAGCTGGTGCAAATCCTTTCAGGGACAATTGCTAGTATTTACTTCAATGGAAGATGTGTGTTCTCTATGCTGTGGCAGTTTCATTTCTACACATACACGGTAGAGAAAAGATTTGCCGAGGAGGTTAGCAGAGAAAGGCTCATTTAAACCATATTTATAATAGTAAACACTATGTATATTTTATAATATGAAAATGTCCATAAGTGAAAAACCATATAAATTTGGAACAGACATAAGATGGAATGCTATTCAGCAGTTGATATGAATAAATTGGAATGGCTAGCTTCATAAAAGATAAATCCTCAACGATTGCATCATATTAAAAAAAATAAGTTAAAAAATGATGCAGTTGGCTCCCATTTCTATAAAGTTAACATGAAAAAATATCATATTTTTCAATGATACATGAGTACAGAGTAAAGTACATAGTCATGAATGCAGATGATAAACAGTAAATTCCAAGGCATGGTTGCCACAGAGAGAAAGGGATACGGCAAGACACAAAGGACTGTATCTGTAATGTAGTCCTGGCTTTAAAATTAAAAAAAAAAAAAAAAAAAACAGCTAAGGCAAACATGTTGACATTTAATAAAACTGGGTGACAGGTGCATGGTGCTATGCTAGTTTGTATACTTGTCTCTACACTTAAAGTATCTCATAATAAAAATATAAAAACAAATAAAATATGGCATAACAGAGAATGTTTCAAAAATAAATAACAAAAGAGGTGATTTACATATATTTCATCAAAGTCCTTCTTTAAGAAATGCATTGCTTTAAGAGGAGCATCTGTTGCTCTGAGTCTAGGTCCTTAACTTTGATGGGTCCTGCCTCCCTTTAGAGATTTAACAAAATAAACGTTTTCTACTACAGCAATAATATTACGGTTTTATACAGAACAACAATGTAAGAGGAATCCCAAAACATTATTGTGATTAACAGGATACTAAAATTAGTGACAAAATATTTATGAAAAAACCAGCCATATACTTGTCCTCACCTGGCAAAATATGCCACAGGACAGATAACAGCAGGCGAAATATGAAAAATATGTTTTCACCACCTTTTTATTGAGCTTTGGTAGTTGTGCTTTCATACAGAAAACATTCAGGGTTGATGATTTTGAATCAGGTTAATAATTGTCAAGTTATGATTAATGCCTTTAAATTATCAAAAGGTAAAAAAGCTCTGGGGTGCCTGGGTGGCTCAGTCGGCTAAGCGCCTGACTTCAGCTCAGGTCATGATCTCACGGTTGGTGGGTTCAAGCCCCGTGTCAGGCTCTATGCTGACCGCTTAGAGGCTGGAGCCTGCTTAGGATTCTGTGTCTCCTTCTCTCTCTGCCCCTCCCCCACTCACACTCTGTGTCTCTCTGTCTCAAAAATAAATGTTAAAAAATTTTTTTTTAATTAAAAAAAAGGTAAAAAACCTCAAGGGTGGAAAAACAAGTCATTCTGTGTCTGACTATGAGTTCACTGGCCCATTACTCTGCATTCCCATCATCTAAATTCCAGGATAAGCACTGATTCAGTTACAAAGTCTGAGACTCAGGTATGGGGAAGACACATAACAGAAACTTTGTCTCAGGAAGAGAACCCAAGATTTCAGAAACTCTCTTTCCTATCATTGTATTTCTTGCCATTGAGGTATCCCCACTCCATTTGTAGTTTATTCAAATTGTATGTCTTTTTGTTCATGTGCGGACATAGTAACATCACACTTAACCAGAGTCATCTAAAGTGGCAGTCTGTATCATATGAAACGTGGCCAACATAAGAATATATACATAAAAGGCCCAAGAGAAACCAATACACAAAGCACGAGTTTAATCATCTAGTCTTATCTTACTTAGAATGTTAAAATTATCCCAGACTGCTATAAATGGAAGCTGATTAAAAAGCATAGATGGGGCACCTGGGTGGTTCAATTGGTTAAACGTCCAACTTCAGCCAGCTCATAATCTCATGGTTCGTGAGTTTGAGCCTCGCAATGGGCTCTATGCTGATAGCTCAGAGCCTGGAACCTGTTTCTGATTTTGTGTCTCCCTCACTCTCTGCCCCTCCCCCACTCTCTCTCTCTCACTGATTCAAAAATTTTAAAGGCATAGTTATATCATATCATCTGGATGTATCACTAAAGGAAGATATGGGGAAAAATAAAAATTTGTCACAGAGATTAAGGAAAACCTAATTCTAAAGCCACTTACAGCACAAGCTTTATCATCTGATCTATCATATCTTGAAGAACTCACAAGAATGCTACAGTATTTATAGTCCATTCATAGTTCATGGCCTGGATTTTTAAGAAAAAACAATGTGATGTTTATTCAGTGTACATTGATTAAGAACCATGGGGAGATCAATTTTAAGCCTCTGATTCTAAAATTCATCTGGAAAAAAAGATTTTTAAGAATGTTCTGAAAAAATGAGGGAATTTGTCCTATCAGTAATAAGGCATAGTGTAATAAAATAATAATTAATAGAGTAAGATGATATCACAACAGACAGGTGAACCAATGGAAGAGAATTTTTTGCTAAACAGATAATAGGAAATGGAAGTTAGTGATCTTTGATAAGGAAAGCATCAGCAATCAATAAGTAAGTATCTAATAAACTGTACTACAACATTTGGTCACTACTTGGAATATTGGTTATTTAAGAGAATTTATATTCTTACCTCAAACCATCTATTAAATAAAGTTCCAACAGGAAGAATTAAAAAAAAAACTTTTAAAAAAGTACCTACTTATTTAATGGAGAAAGGACTTTAAGTATAGAGAAAAATGACTAAATTTAAAAAGATTTTTTCAAAATGTAAATACCTTTATTTTTATCATTATAAAAACAATATGTGGGACATTCGGAAATTTTAAAATGCATGAAAAAATAAGAAAGTTTGTTGATTTTCCTCACCATCCAGGGAAAGTTTTGTTACATTTTAGAGCAATTTCTTTATTTTCTGGTATGTATATATATGAGCTTTTCTTTTTTATTATATAACTGGAAGCACAGTTGCTATGTAACTTAAAGCATTCAATTCTATATCAAGCAGATCTTTGTACGTCAATAGATACTGATGTACATGGTCATCATCATCGTCAATGGCCACAATATATCTTACTCCATTAAAAGGAACATTTTGGATTTAAAAACAAATACAAGCAAAAACTTTTCTCTTTCAACTACATGGCCTCAAAACCTGATTTTGGAAGTCTTTATTTTTTTTTCTTCTAGTTTTAATAGTTTAAAAAGTTAAAGGGTGATTCTGGCTCAGTAGGGTTGTTCATGTACTATATTTCCAAATATTACGTCTATGCATTTGTTTTACTTTCTTTGAAAACTAGTGAGGTTGGATTTTTAAAACAGTTATTAGCCATTGGTATTTCTTCTTTTCTAAGTTATCCCTTCATGCTCTTTGATCAAGTTCCTACTTGGAAATTTTTTTTTTCATTTCTAAGAGATCTATAATATTTACAAAATTAATAGTTACCATATATGTTATAAATAATTTTCCCTGCTTGCCATATTTGTATGTGATCTTGTTAATTTTTGCTGGATGAAAGGTTTCAAATTAGTCATTTTTTTCAATGTGTACCCCAATGGTCTCTACCTTTATTGCCATGCTCAGTAAGACCAACTATCCACTTAAAGACTTTCTCATGCACTTATGTTTTGATTGTTTTTTTAAATATTTGAATCCTTAATCTGCTTGAAATTTATTTTGATATGAGGTATGAGAAAGAATTCTAACACTGTTTCCCTCAAAATGTGGATATTTGTCCCTAGTGAATTAAATACCATGAACATATGCCAAATTCTTATATCTACTTGGGTCTGTTTTAAGTCAGCATTCTGCCATCAATTAATTATCAACTGCCATTTTATTATCTTAAACTTTAAATCAATAAAAGCATAAAAGTAAAAGGCAACAAAGTAGAAAAATTATTGCAGCAAATATGAGACAAATATAATATTACTATGATAAATTATACAAGTCATCAAAAAACTGAAAATCTAATGAAGGGTATGGAAGATGGGCACACGACATAGGGAAAACTCATAAGAAAAATAAGTAACATAAACATTAAAAAGTGATTTTCACTTCTCTAGTAATCAAATACTAGTTTAAGAAATGAGATAACACGAGGTGGCTGAGTGGCTCAGTCGGTTGTGTCTGACTTCAGCGTAGGTCCAGGTCATGATCATGGTTTGTGAGTTTGAGCCCCACATCAAGCCTCTGCACAAGTGCAGAGCCTGCTTGGGATTCATTCTCTCTATCCTCTCTCTCTCTCTCTCTCTCTCTCTCTCTCTCTCTCTCTCTCTCTCCCCCTCTCTCTGTCTCTCTCTCCCTGTCTCTCTCCGCCCCTCCCCCACTTATGCTCTCTCTCAAAATAAACTTTAAAAAAAAAAGAAATGAGATAACACTAAACTACCCAA
Organism: Panthera leo; assembly: GCF_018350215.1. Classification (NCBI taxonomy): domain Eukaryota; kingdom Metazoa; phylum Chordata; class Mammalia; order Carnivora; family Felidae; genus Panthera; species Panthera leo. Next base: position 166,769,867 of record NC_056686.1, read on the forward strand.
TTAGCAAACACTGTTTTATAAAATAATCATTTTTCAAAAGCCATCAAAAGATTCTGAGGAGAGAAGCATGCCTTTACTTCCCAGTAGGCATATAAATTGACAGAATCATTTTTAAAAGCAATTTGGCAATATCTAACAAGAGTCATAAAACAGTGCATATCCTTTGATTCAGCATTTGCCTTTAGACTTTAGCCTAGAAAATAATCTGAAATGTAGTAAAAGATTTATGTACAAAGATATTCACCTTAGTTTTATTTATATCAAAAATAGAAATTAGGTAAAAGTCCGATAAAATCACAAGTATATAAATTGTAGCATGATGACAGCATTAAATACTCTATTTACAACCGTTCCAAAACTGTTTAATGGAATGTGCAAAATCTTACAATATAATGTTAGTTAAATAAAAAGAAAGATTTTGAAAGTCTATACATGGTTGGATCCAAATGAGTAAGAATGCACATAGAAAAAAATTGAATGTAAATACATGTAACGATCATCTCTGAGAAGTGAGATTATGAGTGATTGTTATTTTCTTCATTTCCACAATACTTCACAATATGTCTCTATTGTTTTTATCTAGCCAGATGGGAATATAAATTTAAGAATGGCCAGTATTTTTAAGATTGGAAAACTATGAGCAAACATATTTATGAGCTGTAAGAAGCAATAAAGGGGCAGGATAAAGGCTTAACAGGAGGATGGGGAGACTACAAGGATCCTGAGAGGAAGGGGCATCAAAAAAACAGGTGGAGAGACTTGTTTAGGAGGAATATTTTTCCTTTGATACTTGTAAGGAAGAAGTACTCAATAAGGGCAAATACAGGTAGATTTGTAAGCAGAGAATGGAGACAGAACATTCATGCAGCTCGCAAATGTTCCCTCTTACTATCTAATCAAGCAAGAAACAAGCTCACAAGCTGACACTGAAATGGGCTGAGGGTGGTCGGGAATCTGAGAAGAACGATAAGGTTTATGAAAGGGGAATGGGAGAGGGAGCCAATTAACTGTCCTGGTATTTCTGTTTTCCTGAATACATATTGAGACCATGAAATCATTTAATTCTGGGAAACAGTGCAGTTACTGTATTGTTTGTCAAAGAACAATTTTATTACCATACCCCTGCCATATCTTGATCAATCACTTGATTGAGTCAGATTTTTTTTATTCATTTGACACCATTAAGCCTTTAACCAGGTCAGTAAAGCCCTCCATATTTGCAAATCCAGTGGTCAATTCACACTTTTCATGTTATTATTATAATTTTACATTATTATTCTACGACACTTAGGAATTCTTCATTCTTAAAAATTATATTCATTTGCTTCTAGGACACTACGCTCCTTTGGTACTTTTCCTACCGTACTGGTTAACCTTCCATAGACTCCTTGGTGGGCACCCCTTCATTTATGTGACTATAAATGTTAAAGTGAGCCAAGCCTAAGTCTTTCTGCCTTTTCAATATACTCATTCATTCACAAGGTGATTCCATACAGGCTTGAAATATCTTTTGTACATGACAACTTACAGGTATATTACACACACACACACACACACACACACACACACACACACACACTACGGTCTGGCCATCTTTTTTTTTTTTTAAGTTTATTTATTTATTTGGGGGTGGGGGAGTATGTACATGCTCAAGGGAGGGGCAGAGACAGGGAGAGAGAGAATCCCAAGCAGGCTCTGTGCTGTCAGCCAGGAGCCTGACATGGCACTCAAACTCACAAACCATGAGATCATGACCTGAGCCAAAATCAACAGCTGGACGCTCAATCACCTAAGCCACCCAGGTGCCCCTACAGTCCGGTCACCTTAATCTTCCACCTGAACTTCAAACTCATATACAACTGCCTACTCTACTTAAATGTCTATTGAATTGTCCACAAGCAAAACTCAGACTACTCCTCATCCCCAAATTACTTACCCATTTAATTAAATGAAAACTCCATTCAGCTAGTTGTTCAGGCTAAACACCTAGGAGTCATCACTAACAGGTCCCCCATCTTCTTGCCCTCTCCTAGTAGAGCTGCAAATCCTATCTACTCTATTTTTTAAATACACCTGATCTGATCACTTCTCAACGCTTCCATTCTAGTTCAAGCCACAATATCTCTCGCCTGGAGCATCTTAGTCCCCCAAGGGGCCATATCGCTCATCTCTCATTCCCCACAGTCTATTCTCCCCACAGCAACCAGAGGGATTCGATAAAAAGCCTAAGTCCCATCACATCACCCCTCTGCTCATAGCTCTACCATGACTTCCCATTTCACTCAGAGTAAAAGCCAAGTTCTTTACGAAGACCCTAAAGCCCAAATGGTCTGCTGCCCCGCAGTGTCTGACTTTGAGTCCTCCAAGTTTCTCCCTTTAATTCAACATGCAAGCATCTTTCTGCTTTCTCGGCTTCAGGGCATTTGCACTTGCTCCTCCTTTTTGGAGAACTCTTTCCCCAGATTTACTCAGGAGTCCATCTCTGTCAGCCTCTAAAAAGGAAGTCCTTCTCAGAGAGGATTTCCAAATCCCAAAAGTACGATTTCCAGAGTCTCTTGAAGAAACATGAACATACAATGTGTCCCAGATGGTGCCTCCAATCTTTAACACGCAAAAATGAAGATTTTACTGTGGAGAATGGTGGCCATTTCCCACTCTGTGGAAGGCAGAACAATGATATCTGTCCTTATACACTCAAAAACAGAAAGCTCTCAATTTCAAAAGGCAAGTCAATTGCCCACCTTTTTTATTCAGTCCTCTATCAAAACACTAAGTTTTATTACTATTCTGTCACATGTTATTTCTTAATTAGTAAATTATCATAATCAAAGAAAGCAAGTAATAAAACATGGCACGTCACACAGAAAGAACATCTATCTGCAATATGACAAAATAGAGTCGTTTCTCTTTATTTCATGATATATCCTTTGCCAACTTCTCATCTGACCCTGTTGACTCAACAAATATGTGTGAAAGGCAATTTTCTCATCTACTTACATAATCTTCTCTTCAACACTCGCTTTGGCATATGAAAGCAAAATAAGTTTATGAAGTTCTTTCTCTTAAACAACATGCAAATAATAAAAATGAGCCAGTATCAAAATCACCAATCTCATCTCAAAGGTAATGATATGAAATAATTGATCAGAGTCACCCACTTCTAAATCAAAGATCAAGAGAAATGTATAAACCAAAGACAGAAAAGTCAGAAGTTAGCTACAAAACAGTGAGGAGAAAAAGTGAGAGTTTAACACACAGTATGTGTAAGCATTACTGTGTGTGTGTGTTTGTGTGTGTGTACGTGCGCACATGCATTTGAGTGTGCGAATTTGAACAGGCCTATGTGAGTATGTTAGCCTAAATGGGTTCGCACGCGCGCGCACGTGTGTGTGTGTACGTGTTCTGACCTGAGTAAAATGGAGAGTGTATGTGTGTCCACCAGAGCGAGAGAATGTGTGTGCATGTATGTATTTGTGCTTGAGCACATAGATGTTTATGGGCATGAAGGAGAGGGTTGTGTTAAGTGTGTGGCAGACTGAATGAGTGTGATTGTGAATGTGTGTGTGTTCATGTAACCACTAGGAAGAACTAGAGAGTCTTTTCATTTTCCTGCATACTGGGTGTAATTGGAATGTTTACTTAAAAATTATGAAAGCAAAGACAGTTTCACTAAAATTTGCCATTCCTACGTAAGAGTAGTTACCTCAAAATGTCTTAATTAAACTCAATAGAAATTAGGTGTGAAAATATTCTAAAATGATTTAGCTACAGGGCATGTAGAATTCAGCTGATTTAAGGATTACCACTTTTGGAGCACCTGGGTGGCTCAGTCAGTTAAGCAACCAACTTCGGTTCAGGTCATGATCTCACAGTTCATGGGTTCAAGCCCCACGTCGGGCTCTGTGCTGACAGTTCAGAGCCTGGAGCCTGCTTCAGATTCTGTGTTTCCCCTCTTTCCCCTTTCCCTGTTCATGCTCTATGTCTCTCTCTCAAAAATGAATAAACGTTAAAAAATTTCAACATTACCACTTTATAAGTTAGCAGAATGCTATTTTCTTTCAGTTTAAAATAACCTGACATAATGAACTAATTTTTCTTTCAATAAAACACTCTTTAAATCAGTATTACAATTGATTAATGTCTCTTGGTTAAACATCAGTTTATTTTAAATTAGGGTTTAACAAATAAATAATTTCTGAATGGTCATGATTAAATCATTTGCTAGTACGTTAGTGTTATACATAAAACATAAAATACACCCTTGCCAGAAATGCTTCAACTTTTAAAACTAAGTACCATGAAGCACTGCTATAATATACTAGATTATAACTGTATTTTGATTCCCATAACACACTTCAGGTCAGTTCACTAAGCTTTACTCTCCAGAGCTGACTGAGAGGGGATGTACCACATACAGGTCAGTGGAAAGGATAAAAATGTTCTCATCTTCAATGCTGGCCTTAATAACGCTCATCAGATTCTTAGAAACCCCAAGGTAAACCTGGAAGAACATCAAACTCATCCAGGGGATCTGCTGTTCCCCAAAGTTCCAGTTCTAAAAGCCTTTTCATCAGATAGAAAGTAACAAAGACAGGCTTCTTTTTAGAACTCGGCTAATATTTCAGTGTGTTTTCTGACAGCATCTCATAGACATGTGCACATAAATATATGCACATTTGTAAATACACACACACATACAAATAAAAATTTCCTTCACCATCTAATGTCACCTTTCTTTATTTTTCTAAATCAAATAAAAGATTCTGACTAACAATATTTGTTATTCACACTCCTTCCCACCCTGGTCTTACAAGAGCACCAAGAAATTCAGCAAACTAGAGGACGAGCTATGGCTTTTGGTCTGTTGTGGCCACCACTGAGATGCTGGTGTCTAAAACCCAAGGACAGGTTTAAGGTAGGTGGCCCCACATCTCCCTCTCCATCAGTGGCAGACCCTGGAATCTTTATGTGCCTAGAACACAGTGGTCTCACTTGTGACCCTACCTCCTCCTCTCCCATTTCATCCATCTATCTCTCATGGGTCCTACCACCTCCAAGATCCTCTTTGGGAGTGGGGGGTGGGGGTGGTCCTGCCACTCTACTGTTTCATAACCCATAATTTTATGTGGACCCTTCTGCCTCTTTCAAGTTTCAACACCTCATTTCCTCTTGGGCAGCCCAATTTAATGTTCCCCTAGAGAATAAAACTCCAAAGAGTTTTAGTTTTACCCTTAGAGAAAGGAGTAAAATGTGAGATGCTCAGACTCTAAAAAAATAATTTTGGCCTCTTCTTCCTGAGAAATGGGGAATAGGTACACTTCAGTCAACAGCAGCCCCAAGTGCTGACATTCTATTAATATACCATTTTGCTTGAGTTTACAGACTTTCTGGACACTCTGTGGAATATGGATAGTACTTTTTACAGATTAATAATTAGATTGCCTCAGGTATGTCCCCTGAAAAGGTGTCTAGATGTTAAAGAAAAACGTACTGGGAATATTTTTATAATTAAGTGCCATACTATTGAAAATGTTTCCAGAGTTTCCAAATGCCCTAGGAGTGTGTATATATGTATACATATGTGAATGTGTGTGAGGGTATCTGGGTGTGTGTGTGTGTGTGTAGGTATGTTTATATGTAACAATTAAAATATCCCACTGATGTGTATTCCTGAGCTATAAGAGCTTTTTAAAAATAAATAAATAAATAAAAGCTGGATCCTTTTATATAATACTGAAGAAATCTCTTTTCTAGTTTCAAGTGGCTTTAGTTTTGCTAGTGAGGATTAACATGCAGATTTCATCAAGATTTTCAAATACATCTGCATGAAGTTACACACGGCATGGCATAACTTTTAATCTCTTCTGACTGTGGCCACAGTCTTTTTCTCATTCTTAAATGTGTTTCTTTGTGTTTTTGGGTCCCTTTTTTTTTTATTTTTTTTAATGTTTATTTATTTTTGAGCCCGAGAGAGAGAGAGAGAGAGAGAGAGAGAGAGAGACAGAGCATGAGTGGGGGGGGGGGGGGCAGAGAGAGAGGGAGGGGAGACACAAATCTGAAGCAGGCAAGCAGGCTCCAGGCTCTGAACTGTCAGCACAGAGCCCGATGCAGGGCTCGAACCCACAAACCGTGAGATCATGACCTGAGCCCAAGTCAGATGCTTAACCGACTGAGCCACCCAGGCGCCCCTCCCTTTTTTTATTCCAATTACCAAATGTTTATTTCACTCATTTTAACTGGTCTTAGATTCATCAATTCTATTGTTTTTCCATTTTCTAACATTAAATTCTGTGTTTTGTTCCTATTATTAATCTATCCTTACTGCTTAAATTCAGTTCATTGTTATTCTGTTTCAGGATTTTTTTTCCTCCCAAATATATAGAGTTGAATGTTCTACTCATTTATTTTCAAGTTTTATTTTTAGGCAGTAAGCTATCTTAGGGTTATGAATTTATCTATAAATATGCTTTTGGCTGCAAGGCATAACTTTGATATGCAATTTTCTTCTTTAATTACTTTCTTAAAGGTTTACAGTTGTGTTTTATGTTATCTTTGACCTGGGAAGAATGTTTCCTTTTTCCTGTAAATATTCTAAGTCTAGAAAAGAGATTTGTGAAAGCTTAATAATATTATTAGCTATTGAGAGGTGCCTGGGTGGCTCAGCCAGTTGAGCATCTGACTCTCAATTTCAGCTCAGGTCATGATCCCAGGGTTAAGATTCTCTCTCTCTTTCATTCTGTCCCTCTCCCCTGCTCACATGCACACTCTCTCTAAAATTAAAAGTATCTTTAAGAAAATATTATCGGCTATTGAAAATCCCAATGTATCACCCTGAGCCTTTTCTATTTCAATCCTAGAAACAACTGCCAAATTTCCTATTTGTCCTTTTCAGTCCTATCAAAACTAATAAAGGATTTCAAAGGAACTTTTTGCAAAAGTTTTCTACAAAGCTCTTTTTTCTCCCCTTTTTATACCCAAAGTACTTATTGAAGGAAAGACTGTTAATCGTTTCAGGAAGTCCTTGCATGGCTCTGCAACTGCTAAGTGGAGGCACACTCCCTACCGTCAGAGCACAGCCCATTCTCTCTCTCGCTGGCACTCCCTCCTCCTCTTTCCACCCAGCTACACCACGTTTTAACTAATAATCATAAACTGAGTCATTTGGGGCAATTAAGAAGATCCTCATGATTTAAATTCTTTAAAACCACTTAATATCAGAAATGCTCATGTTAATCATTTAAAATATCCTGTTAGACTTTTGGGTTTCCTCCAAAAAAGGAAGAAAAGGAGAGTTCAGGAGTTTGGGGACAGGGAAGGAGCTGCTGAGAAAATCAGTAAGGCCTCCAACACAGAGTTCAGTTATTCTTACATTTTTTACTCCTTAGCTTAAAAACCACACATGGAAAAAAAACAAACTCTTATTAAATGATTTCTACTTTTCATGAGAATACTTCATAGTTTCACATGTGATTCTTCAGACCTCTGACAGAGATCAAAATAAGAGGCAATTTTAAGATGTCATTCCTTATCTAGCCATTTTTTTCAGACATATTTTACCCAAGCCAGACTCAATGACACTGTTCTCCCCTCTTGGTATGTGCCAGATAAACTAGAATTCCCAGTTCAGCCTTGACTATAGTTCTTACAGAATGTAACTAAAGATATATTCCAAGCAGAAGTCCCCAAGGAAAACATCTTTTCTTAATTCTTACTACCGTAATGAAATGGTATAGTTCATAATTTATTAATCTGACTGGAGTCACAAAACAGGTTGCAGGAAAAAAATAGTGCTTCTATCATACCTAGGAGACAAAACTGAGATAATTCATTAGTGATAAATACTTGAAATTCACCATGTTCTGCTGAATAACACAAGGTTTCCTGTAAAAAAAAAAAAAAAGTAACGGCAACATACACATTGTGGTCACCTCCAAAGAAGCCTATAGAATTCTTATTAAGTAATTAAAATTCTTGATTATTCATGAAAGAAAATCTACACAATAGATTTCTAAACTATATATTCTACTGAGGTAATAAGTTAAATAAAAGTCTACTGAGCACATGATGTATGAAGGACAGTGGAAACGAGTAAGTTAATAGGATTCTGTTCTTCTCCAAGTTTCTTATGCCTCTTCTTCAAAGAGGATTTCCTGTCACTCCTATGAAGCATACATTTTCCAAGTATGGCCATTCCATAGTTTATAGTTATTAAACTAATGGAACTTAGTACATCAGTTTACTCAAAACTAGCTTCTAACTAAAGGCAATAGACTAACATGTAAAACCACTTTCTTTTAGTAAAGTACTTTAAAGCTCAAAAATAGCATGAAGGTAATAATGATGAAAACTTTAATATTCTGTCCTACTCACTATAATCCTAATTATCAGCAGCAGCAGAAACATAAACCTTAATTGTCAAGAGGGTTTGGTTGAGTCCTGCCTTCATGGAAGGTGCCATTCCTAAGCCATAAAGGACATTTGAGTTCTGAATGTTATCTCCATACACTGAATCTAACTTCCCTAGACATTTGAACTTTAATCTGTAATTGAGGCTAGCATGTGAATACCATTTACTCATAAAGACAGGGCAGAGTAAATCTAGACATCTCCCCCAGAAGTGGAAGGCCAAAGACCCCAGATCATCAAGACTTAAAAAATTAAGTCATTCAAATACCTTTCCATTCTAAAAATTATTTTCTAACACACACAAATGAACACATGAAAACAGAAACTCTAGGCTTATGGGGAATAAACCACCAATTACATATAAGGCATGACACCAGGCTTGGGCTTTTGTAAAAATTTGCTGAAAAAAGGGCTATGAAGATATTAAAGTTCTATTAGTGATTATAAAACTTGGGAGTTGTCAGGGAAAAAAGCAGGTTTCAGCCTGTGTAAGGAAAATTTCCTCTATGGATGGGTTCTCTCCATTTGAAAAGGATATTTTATTTTACTTTTTCAACATTTATTTATTATTGAAACACACTGAGAGATAGAGCATGAACATGGGCATGAGAGGGGCAGCGAGAGGAGGACACACAGAATCCGAAGCAGGCTCCAGTCTCCAAGCCGTCAGCACAGAGCCCAACGCGGGGCTTGGACCCACAAACCACGAGACCATGACCTGAGCAGAAATCGGATGCTCAACCGACTGAGCCACCCAGGTGCCCCAGGAAAGGATTTTTTTTAATTTTTATTTTTTAATTTATTTTTGAGATAGAGACAGACAAAGCATGAACGGGGGAGGGTCAGAGAGAGAGGGAGACAGAATCCGAAGTAGGCTCCAGGCTCTGAGCTGTCAGCACAGAGCCCGATGTGGGGCTCGAACTCACGGACCATGGGATCATGACCTGAGCCGAAGTCGGACGCTTAACCGACTGAGCCACCCAGGTGCCCCAGGAAAGGATATTTTAAAAAAACAATACAAATTTCTAGTGTTCAAGAGCTCAGAATTCATAATGAATCAAAAGATGACTTTAGACTGGTCATGAAGTCTTAGCCAAAGGAATATTCTGATTTGCCGACCTTGATTCTATACAGGAGATAAAGTAGTTGAGGTAACAATAGTGAGACCTACTCTTCTGCCTGGATCTTGTCCCTACACATCAAATTCTTCAGTTACCATAAAATATTGAGTAGAAGTGCTATGGTCAATTACATAGCTGCAGTGCAAGTAAGTCTCACAAACAAGTGAATTTTAATTATGGATAAAGAGACGAAGATGCTTGCTACAACTAGGCAAGGTTTGTTTCATATCCACCCTTCCCTCCCAGGCCACCCAAGACCACAAAGCTGCATTCTTTTTTAACAACGTCTTAGCTTTTTGTCCAAATTTGGTTCACTATCAAGTGTGTCTGAAACAATTTCCTTAGCACTCTTTTCTCTTTGTTCCCATGGTTTCTCTTTGTGCAGAAGCATCCTGATTTGAATAGTTTTTTCTCACATCTTTACCATTCATCCTGTCTCTACTTCCCTAATCCAACACCCAGACTTGAAGGCCTTCTTGTACCAATTATAGAAAGAGCATGCCAGTCCTCTTCTCAAATACTGGTTCTCAAATATTTGCAAATCAAATGGTTCGCAATTATTAGTAAATCATGTATTAGTCAGGAAGTCTTTGGTTATAGTAACTGAAACTGTAACACAAAGGCTTGAGCAATAAAAGTTATTGCTTCATGCAACCAAAAACTCCAATGACAGGATTTGGCTTGATCCAGCAGCTGAACAATGCCACCAAGACTATCTTTATAGCAACCCTCTGACTTTACATGTTGTATTCACCCCAGGACGTGTGTTGATCTTCAGATGATCTGTAGTATCTCCTAAAGATACAGCTTCAATTACTTTCAGTAGGAAAGTAATAGTCTGTTTCCCCAGTAGCTGAATTAAAACACCAGTATCCAGTCTAGTTGTACACATCCGTTCCACGGGACCATCACTAAAACAATCATTGTGGCTGAGGGGATGGGAAACATGGATTGCTTACACCAATCAGGGCCCTCTGGGGCTGCAGGAGAGGTCAGTGTTACCCAAACTTCATGGTTAGGACATTTGGGGCACTGTATTTGGAAAAGAGAAGGGATGCTTGAGAATCAATCTAGCAAATTGTGACTACAAAACTAAATCTTTGATATTTATCAGATTGTGATTCTTCTGTACTTTCTATTCCTTACAACGTCCCTTACAATTGTCCCAAAATATCATAACATTTTCTATATAGCACGTGCAATATGAATAATAATATTAGTAGAACACAAACATATGGAGAATAAATGCTGAATACATGCTTGCTATATAAAGTGGATACATTTGGGAATCAGAAGTTGCAAAGGAAATAAAATTTGGAAATCGGATTTAAACAAATTTGTCATTTAAAAAACTCATTGTGACCACAGACCCATATTATGCTTTTTAAATTATTGTTCTTTCACTCCTAAAGCACCACACGTTTTGAACCACACTTGGAAAGGATATTTAGTTCTCCAATATTTTAATCGTGATTTTATAATTTTATTGGAGGAAAAAAATAAAAGTTAAAATATGGCTTTTAAATAGGGTAGCCATACATACTGGTTTATCCAGAAGAGTCCTGGTTTATGCCTTTTATCCCCAGTAACTATTAATACTTTCACCCTCAAGAGAGTCCTGCTTTGTACAATAAATTACATGGTCAGTCTAATTTTAAATAAATACCAAACATCTATTTTATTCTCTAAAAAATTTTTGAGACAAGAAACTACCTAATCAAATAAAAATAATGTTAAACAGGTATACTCTTTGAATGAGAAAAAAGGATAATTCAATTTTTCATGTTGTAAGAAATACAGCATTGCCTCTAAAGTCTGAAAGAAAACTCATTTAAAGCCACAGCTGTTGTGCTTTAGGGATATGGATTAAAACTCATCATTATCTTTCTGTTAATACTCTTCCCTGGACCAATCAGTGGTCATATGGTGTTTACAGACCCTGGACACTGAGCTGACTTGAATGGCCTTTGTATTGCAATGCAATCAGATTATGTCTAATCTAAATGCGGGGTGTCCTTTATAGAACAGACAAATCCTAATCCCTCATTTACAGAAGCAAAGCCAGTCCAGTCTCTGATGGCTATCTATTCATTTCCATTTTTTTAAATTTTTAAGTGACAGAAATTAAAATAAATTTTAAATTCACTCACTCTAAATTTAGTATAAAAGTAAGTATTCAGAGGTTTTGAGCTGTGGTTAAAGCACTGTTTTGATAGCCTAAAATATGTTATTACAAACACAGTTCTTTAGTTCTTTTTCTTCTATAGAGATTAACAAAATAAACTACCCCATAATTCTAAAAGAATAAAGCTAAGCTTAAAAAGCATCTAATTTCCCATTCTCTAAATCACTTCAGAGTTTATTTTAAAGCTCAGATTAGTTAGCTGCCCCTATACATTATCAGTTAAGACGAAATAATGTTTTAAAGCCAAAGTTTCCACAAGAGGACTCATCAAACCTTTCTGGATTGGACTTTCTGCCTTTTGCTATTTCATTACGCTATTGTCAAATCTCGCTTTGCCATTAAACAGAGATTCAGTACCATTTTCAAGGACATGAAGGGTTAAAGTAAGGATGTGGCATCACCTCCATCACCTCCTTGCCCCCCCCCCCCCCCCCCCCGTTAACTCATGGCTTTCACTATCTTTCAGCCCCAAGCCTGTTCTCTTTCACTGTCATCCCCTTCCTCTCAGGACTCTAGAATTCACTGTCAGTATCCTGATGCCATCTCCTTCCTCAGCTCTGCAGGCTTCAGTGAGACTAAATTTGGGGAAATCCTCCTTTTTAAATTTTACATCATCTCTGTGAACCATTTTCTCATGACCTGAAAATGAGAGTCTAAAAGTAGAAGAGAATAAATAGATAAAGAAGTAACTGAAGTATGGCAAACAGCTATTCCAGAATGTACCTACCGCCCTCATACTTATCAGTTTGGGGTTTGAAATTGTCAAACAGGAATGGAGTTCAATTTTAAAATGAATAAGGGAGAAATTTTCTAGTGCATCAGGAAGGGAAAGAGTATTTCCACAAAGATGTTAGTGGTTGGTTTCTTAATACAACTCTATAAAGACACAAATAAAACAACAACCAAAAAAGCAAGGGCTTTGGTGTGCACATGAGTTTTCTTCTGAGATGGAGGTTGCTCCTTCACAATGAAAACACATTTCAGCTCTAACTTTGATGACTGATTTCATTCCTGTTGAAATACTCAGGCATCACTTTCTCCAGCCCCATCCATCTCTATGAAGCAAAGAGCTCTATTGATAGCTCTGCTGAAAAGCAAAAATATTCCTGAGCAGTGCCTTTAAGGTATTTAGCACACTCCCTTGGAGTAGGAGGTCAGTAGCAAAATATTTTTCCACAATGCACACAATGGATCTGTATCTAAAATGAATGGGTCAGGTTTTTTTTCATCTACCTTATATATTGTCCAGGATAAAATTCTTACCTAGATTTCTCTCAGTGCCTAGCACCTACCCACAAAATACGTGCTTAAAATAAATAGCAACTGCTCTTGCACCTATAAATAATGTAATAAGAAAGATAAGTTTGAAGCTAAAGTTTTATTAGACATACATGAGAGACAAATTTAGCTGACTTCTGGTTTATGTATCAATTCAAAACATTCAAACCCTTTATCTAACCAACACTTATTAAATTCCTACCATGTTCTAAGTATGACAGTAGGTAGAAGGCAAACTAGAAACTCATCCTAACTTTAAGGATGTTAAAATCCAATAGACATAATTATTTAAGGAGATAAAATGATATAGTATACTACAAGAGAATGATAAGTTCTTCATCATGCCCTCAATTTACTACAGACCACCATACGTCAGATACCATGTTAAGTACCAGGGATATAGGAGTCAGTAATGCACAAATATGATGAGAGCGTAGGGGAGAAGGAGGGCACAAGGAACAACCAGAGGAAAAACCTGTAGGTTTGAAGGAGGTATCAGAAGGGAAGGGTGAAAAGAGACTCAAGGAGAGTCTAGATCATGGTGGTCCTTACATGCTTCCCTCCAAAATTAAAATTCTATCCTATAGACAATGGTAAGTCATTAAAGATGTTTAAGGAAGTATCTCTCTTCCACTATTCCAAATAATTAATAGCTGATTTCATAACAGCATTTTAAGGAAATGACAACTCAGTGGGAAATTAGTGTTTTATATTTTTGTAAATATAAATCATTTATTTGCAATATATAATTTTGACATGCAAAAGATGAATAATAATTCATAGTATCATTTAAATAATATTAAATATTCTTTTTTTAAAAAACTAACCTTAAACCCATTACTTATAACCAGAACTTCCCACATTTCCTACCCTCCTATTACTAACTGCTACCTATTAAATGCTGCTTCCCTGAGGCCACAGTCTACCACAAATTGATATTTGAATATTTTCCAGTTGGGGCTATTACAAATGATGCTGCTATGAACATTCTGTGCCTTGGGTACACAGGTATACACACTTGTGGAACCGCTGGGTTTGCCTTATTTACTTATTGTTTGTAACATTGATACTTTCAAAAGGGAGCAAATATAAGACAGAGATATGTGCGAAACCACATAAGACATAAAAATACATTCTACAAAGAACATCTAGACCAAAATTTAAACATTATTTACTAAATTGTATATCGATTCTTTCACCATGAGCCCACCATATCACATACCATTTAGGGATAATGGCCTTTTATTTGGGCAGCTTTTTTTTTATGTTTATTTGAGAGAGAGAGAGAGAGAGAGAGAGAGAGAGAGAGAGAGAGAGAGAGAGAGAACAAGCAGGGGAGAGACAGAGAGAGAGAGGGAGACAGAATCCGAAGCAGGCTCCAGGCTCTGAGCTGTCAGCACAGAGCTTGCTGCGGGGCTTGAACTGGTGAATTGCAAGATCATGACCTGAGCCGAAGTCAGAAGCTCAGCTGACTGAGTCACCCAGGCACCCCTAGGCAACTCTTTATTTAAAGTACAACATAAACTCATTTCTGCTTTGTAGCTTAATTAAGTAAAACTTTTAAAAGAATAAATCCTTTATTAAATTTTGTCTTTCAAGAAATTTGCTTCAACATTAAGAAATGTGAGTGGCTACATTACTGCTAAAAAGAATGTACCAAGAGAATCTAAAAGGAAACATTTCTAGAAGAAATCGTTCCTGGTTTCCATGAAGTTTGAGAGTTTGAAAAATACAGATGACTTCAAGAACTTTAAAACCTTTCTTTCAAACAGGCCTATGTAACCAAATCACTGGCAAGTGTATTTCTGAAAATATTTCACAAGACTTCGATGATTTGAAATATATGGGTTTAATGGATTGCCTGGGCTCTATGCCTGGAAATCTTTCCAGAGATCAACTCATGTTTTTATTCCTAGGATCAATAATGTCAGCAGATGTTAAAGCTTGTTAGCTAAGTACAGTGAGAAAGAGAGAAAGAGAGAAGGGAGGAAAGGAAAGGAAAGGAAAGAAGAAAAAAAGAAACAAAGAAGCAAAGAAAGAAAGAAAGAAAAAGGGGCGCCTGGGTGGCTCAGTCAGTTAAGCCTCTGACTTCAGTTCAGGTCATGATCTCTTGGTTGTTGGGTTTGAGCGCCACATTGGGCTCTGTGCTGACAGCTCAGAGCCTAGAGCCTGCCTTGGATTCTGTCTCTCCCTCTCTCTCTGTCCCCCACCCTTGTGTGCTCTCTCTCTCTCTCTCTCTCTCTCTCTCTCAGTAAAAACAGTTTCAAAAATTTTAACAAGATGCAATTTTAAAAAAACAAAAAAGAAATATCTTCTTATAAGTATCTTCAATTACTAGAGAAAAATTAAATGAATAACTGAATGTCCATGCAAAATAATAAATCTAGACACTAATCTTACACCTTTTAAAAAAAGTAACTCAAAATGGATCATAGACATAAATGTAAAACACAAAACTAAAACTTCTAGAAGATAACATAGGAGAAAATCTTGGAGACCTTGGATTGGGCAACGAGTTTTTGCAACTTGTTGGTTGCAACACCAAAAGCATAATCCATAAAAGAAAATTTGATAGTGGAACTTCACTGAAACTAAAAACTTCTACTCTGTGAAGATAATGTTAAGAGAATGAAAAGCCACAGGCTGGGAGAAAATATTTGCAAAACACAAATCTGATAAAGCACATGTGTCCAAAAAATACAAAGAACTCTCGAAACCTAACAGTAAAAAAAAGAAACAACCTAATTTAAAAAGGGCAAAAGATATGAAAGGACACCTCATCAGAGAAGATAGGCAGATGGCAATTAAGCATATGAAAAGATGCTCAATATCATAGGTCACCAAGAAAATGCAAATTAAAACCACAAAGAGATACTAGTACATACCTGTGAGAATGGTTGCAATTCTATTATAATGGCTGAAACACTGACATCATTAAATGCAGAGGATGTGGAACAACAGGAACACTCATTTATTACTGGTAGGAATGTAAAATGGTACAGCTACTTTGGAAGACAGGCAATTTCTTACAGAGCTAAACATAGTCTTACCATATGAGACAGCAATCACACTCCTAGGTATTTACCCAAATGAGCTGAGAACCTTTGTCAAGACCTGCACACAAACGATTATAACAGCTTTTGGTTTTAGATTTATTCTTAAGTAATCTCTACACTCAACATGGGGCTCAAACCCACAAGGGTCACACGATCTATCAACTGAGCCAGCCAGGCGACCCTATAACAGATTTATTCATAATTCCCCTACTTGGAAGCAACCAAGATATCCTTCAATAGGTAAATGGATAAAGGAATGGTGTTACATCCAGACAAAGGAATATTATTCAGCAATAAAAAGAAATAAGTTATGAAGCCACAGAAAGACATGGGAAGGTGGGAGGGACCTTAAATGCATATTGCCAAGTGAAAGAAGCCAATCTGAGAAGGCCACACACTATATGATGCCAGCTATATGACATTCTGGAGAAGGCAAAGCTACGCAGACAATAAAAAAGATCAGTGGTTTCCAGTGGTTGGGAAGGAAAGGGAAGAGAAAGAGAGATGAATAAGGGGAACACAGGGGATTTTTAGGGCAGTGAAACTATTCTGTGAGATTCTGTAACGGTAGATAACAATAAGCATTTGGCAAAACTCATAGAACAGTACATCACAAAGAGCAAACCCCAATGTAAACTACGGAATTTAGTTAATAGTAATGTGTCAACACTGGCTCGTCACTTGTAAAAAATGTACCACACCAATGCAAGATGCTAACAATAGGGAAACTGAAGTAGGGAATATAGGAAACTCTGTACTTTCTCCTCTGAATTTTCCATAAACCTAAAATTGCTCTGAAAACTAAAGCCTACCAACTAAAAAAATTAAATAAACTGATTTTTATTTTTAGGCAGTTAACATTTTTGAAAATCTAGTATAATACTCATGAAATGGAAAACAAGAGAAATTGCACTTGAATCCTAAACTTAAGATGCCTGGTCCATCCAGACTTCCTTTTCTAGGCAGTATTAGTAATCCTAATAATGATAATAATAATGATGGATAACAGTTACTATGCATTTACTAAGTGCACTATGCTACAGATTGTACATATTTGCTAATTTAATCATCACATGAATTTATGAGGTAAAAATTGTTACCCTTGATTTTCAAATAAGAAAATAGGATTTTTCCCCCATTCACTTAGCTAGTGAATGGTAAGGGACAGACTGACCCCACTATGCATCTTAAACCTTAGTGCTACATTGCATTTGACTACAAAGTAAAAATCTAATAAAATTACATGAACATCTCCCAAGGATTCCAACTTTATCAGATTAGGTCACTTGAAAAAAATAGTTTAAAATGGGCTTATAATCTAAATTATGTATTTCTATTTTTTATTCAAAAAATCTTTTTCATGTGTATTATTTGTTTTTGAGAGAGGGACAGACAGACTGCGAGTGGGGGAGGGGGGAGAGGGAGAGAGACACAGAAATCCAAAGCAGGCTCCAAGCTCTGAGCTATCACCACAGAGTCTGACCTGGGGCTTAAACCCATGAACCATGAGATCATGACCTGAGCTGAAGTCAGAGGCTTAACCAACTGAGCCACCCAGGACCCCCTAATTTATGTATTAAAAAAAAAAAACTATCTGTGACCTACAAATACTTGGCTATGCTTTCATGAACTGAAAGTTTAATCTCTTATTTTCTAGAAGTAGACTGCCTTGCAGGCAGATACCAATGCTTTCATGGCCTAGAAGTCTGCTCAAATGCTCCTTCCAAAGGAGAAATGAGAGGTCAGTTTGGTTATAGCAAGTAATAGGCACACGGGCTGCAGGTCCAAGCCCTAGGCCAGGAGTCAGAAGACCAGTGTTGTAATCTCAGCTTTGCCAGTCCTGTGCCAACCACCTCTGTCTCTTGGAACTTGGATTTAAAGACAGTGACACAGAAAATCTCTGAGTATCTTCCAGTTCTCTGATTCATGGATTTGGTACCTTATAGATTATTAATTCTTGTGACAGAGAAAAATAACTCAGTCATAAGGCAGGAACAAATTATGACAGGGTATAGAATTTCATTTGAATTGAGGCAAGACTGCTTTAGTATAACATCACTGGTGGGGCTGAAGGTCTGTGGCACAGCCTCTTTCCACAGGCAGGTCTTGGAATAGCTGAACAGTCAGATTAATTAAACTGTGTTAGTATTAGGAAGATGAGTTCCACTTGGGACCTCAGGTGATTTTGGATAACCAAAGCCCTATGCAAAACTTAAAATAGGAAAAGTCTGGCCTTGTGCTAGATTTACAAAGGAACGTCCCTCTTTCTACCAATGCCCTCCTCAGCCACCTACCACCTTGTGTCCCTGCTTCACTAGGCATCCATCCCACGATGTTCCTTGAAGTTTCCTATGTGCTACAAAATATTCACCTCTTCTATTAAAAAATGCACTGTTAGTATAGCTCCTCTAGGATTTGGAAGGAAAGCAAACAAATTAAAATGAATCAGACTACAAAATAAATGGCTGAATGGGGGCTTAACCCTTTCAGGGTTGATATTCGCATTTTTTAAAATGTTAATATACATAAAACTCTCAAAAAAAGGAATTTGGGCAAAAGGAAGTTTTGTGAGCTTTAAAAAAATTTTATTAGTTTTTAGGAAAGGAAAGCACTATTCTAGGATATCCTGACTTTATTACCCACCCCACCTTAGCAGACCAAATCAGAAAAATAAAACCAAACACCAAGCAACCCACCAACCCACTTCTGAATGATTGTTATCTGCAAGATGACAGGGTATGTGTGTTCTTTAGGCTATTTAAATTATCAGCCTAGATTGTCAACTATACATTTTATAATGTATATAAAATTCCATACTGATAACCAAAGCATCCAAGAATTAAAGTAAGAAATACTTAGAGAAAATATTCAAGACATAACTGCAATTAATTTTTGTTGCATGAATAAATGCAGCATGCAAAGAGAAGTGTGCTGTTATCTTCAATAAGAAATATTTTATTCACTTTAATTTTCTCTGGTTTAGGTCCAAAAGGACACAACATTACATAAAACATCTTTCAAAATCATTTTATGGCTTCTTTAAAGTCTGCACAACCCATTATTTTACATTTCGCTAGGTATACTGCCAGGACACACTGAAGCTTCTGTGTGTGTGTGTGTGTGTGTGTGTGTGTGTGTGTATTTTTCAAACAATCAGATGCTTTGTGCAATTTTAATTTATATAGACACAAATATTTGACTACATTTTTCAATTTTTAGTCTTCTGTTTCCCCAAATGTGCCTTTACTGTGACTATTTCAGGAGAATACAAAGGAAAATTATATAAATAAAATGATCTTTTGTTTTTCTCTGAAACTATTTCTAGACCTCACAGTAAGATGTAATATCCTTAAGAAACACTTCTCTATAGAAGATGCACACTTAAAAAAAACCAGTGAGGGGCGCCTGGGTGGCTCAGCAAGTGGAGCGTCCGACTTCAGCTCAGGTCATGATCTTGCATTTTGGGAGTTCGAGCCCCGCTTCAGGCTCTGTGCTGGAAGTTCAGAGCCTGGAGCCTGCTTCAGATTCTGGGCCTCCCTCTCTCTCTGCCCCTCCCACACTCACACTCTGTCTCTCTCTCCGTCTCTCTCTTAAAAATAAAAAAGCATTAAAAAAATTTTTGAAAAGAAACCAGTAAAAACACACAATGGAAAACACACACATGCATGCACGCACGCATGTAGTATCCTGCTAAAAAAACAGGATAAAATTCTCAAAGTTAAAAATCAAGAGGGGAAAGTATTAATGCTAGAATCAAAACAAGAAGAAATATTATCTGCACGGTCCTTTAAAGTTCTACAAGTGTATTGATACCCATTAAGCCATGTTGATAAAGTTTCCCTATTTACCGATGGCTAGTACACACATTGTTATTTCATTAGAGCTTAAAGTTAAAAATGACTAACAGTATTTTTTAAACTTGGAAGTAATGAATATACCTTTTATGTAGTTTGGGCTTTTAAACCATGCTAATGTTTTACATATTAATAAGCTAAAAATTTAAGTAAGAAAGGATGGAGGAAACTAGAAGTAATTTCAAACAGAAACAAACCTAATTGCTTATCAAATAGATAACATACCTATACAGAAGAAAAAAAAATACAGGTAATTTTTGAACATAGCATGTGACTTTTATATCCTCAGTGAAATATATTTCAAGGATAAAAGGAAGGGCAGAAATATCCTGAATTTAATTTGTCTGTTACTAGTATGAGTGTAACAATTCTAAAATTTGGGGAAGGCTTATTGTTAGCTACAAATGAGTAAATATAAATATATTGATGTTGTCAGGACCTAGGTTTTTCTCTGTGGAGTAAGGGAGATTCTGATACATAAAGGGGGAAGGAGAAAAAAGAATGCTGTGGTGTTGGATTAGAATTACAGATGTCAGTGAGAACTCGTGTGTGTGTGTGTGTGTGTGTGTGTGTGTGTGTGTTTATTTACTAGCTGCATCTACTAAATGGTTCTAGAAGCAGTGATACCCTCATTCTGAAAGCAATGACCCCTTAGTAGCAATAAATACATCTAGTTGCAAGACCTTGTTTTCTGAATATCATGATCCATTAAAAGAAACCATGAAATTTTGGAGAAATCACTGATTTCCGGTCTGGAGAAGGGAAAATAACAAAGTAAGCCTGAAACGTCTTTCTATCTTGGAGAAAAAGCACGCAAAAATTGAATTGAAACTGTCATCCTGAAAGGGCTCTCACTAGTCAAATTTGGGCCAATAATAGCATCAAAATGTATAATTAAAGGAATGGATGAAAACATAATGAATTTTTTAAAAAATCCTTGAGTCCATACTGACTTTTTAAAGGGGCAGTGGGGAGGAAAGTTTTTCTTTACAAAAGCAAGCCAACTAATGAGTATAGAAAAACCAAGAGAAATAGAAAGTCACCATTTTCACAACTACCACAGCATAACTGACTCTGGAAAGATGCATCTGTAGATGCTAATATCATTAGGCGAAAGTCTATTAGGAAACAAGATATTCACAGAGTCTCCAGGCATCTCCCCATAGATTATTTATTGATTGCCAAGGGAAAAAGATACCTTTACAAGGGAGAAACCTAGCAGATACACCTTCACCAAATGATGAAGTTTAATATCAACATTAGGACAAATTAACATCTGATATAACACCTGACACTATGTACTATGAAGGATGCAACATCACCAATGGAGCATCTTGCCAAATACATTTAACCTAAATATAATCATTTATGACATTTGATGGTTTTGTTTTGCCAAAGCATTTCAAAGTTAGTTGCAGACATCATGATGTTTCCTCCTTAAATACTTCACCATCTGTCTGATCATGTCTGGGAAATTTAACAATGAAATACTTTTATCTATTATACAGCCTATATGGAAGTTTCCCAAATTGTCCTAATCATGTACTTTATAAATGATGCAAAATCATCAAATGACAAAGCAAAGGTAGCAAATTATTACCAATTGGTGACTCCACATGAACAGTTTTTGCAACTTTCCTGTGTATTGACTATTTTTCAAAACAAAAAATTGTTGGGGAAGGGTGAGGACACTCAAGGTAATGGGACACTTTCATGTGTTTTGGCCCCTGAATTCTAGAGTCCATGTTATTCAGGTGGGGTCTAAACCTACTGGGGTGCGTATAAACAGGTACACCACAGTGCCCGTGGGGTGCTGGTGTGCCTGGGAGCTAGGAGAACCTCGGCAAAGGTCTTTGGAATGTGGCATTTGTTGGAATACACGGTCCCTTCTTTACCGTGGTCTTCAAAGCCCTGAATTATCTGTGCACCTCAGTTCTCAATGCCTACCTGTCCTGCACTTATGTGTTACTCCTCATTCCTTTCCTTTTTCTATTCCTCATAAGCATCAAAATCCTTTCACCCTGGACTAGTATATTCGGTGCCCTCTGCTTGGGAAGCTCTGCCTCCAGATCCTTGTGCACTGCAGGCTTCCCATTATGTAGGTCTTGGCCAGGGGTCCCCCCGCCTTAGCCAGGGTGCCCTTCCCTGACACCAGCATCTCTAGAGTAATCCCTTATTTCCACACACTCTCTTAGAGCATCTTGTTTAGAGTTGTTCTTCATGCACTTACCCCCAGGCACAAGTCAGACGTTTTCTTTATGCATTTATTTATCGGTTTGTCAATTGTTCTCCCTTGAGGGGCCTTGTCTCTCTTGGCCACTCCTGTAACCCAGGGCCTTGATCAGTGCCTAACGTACTCTTTAAATGCTTATGGACTTAATGGACCCCAAGGTGCTAACCCCCCCCCAACCCTATGGATTAAATGCTGTATTGCTTCTCCTGTGATATTTGCATTTAGAGCAATAAAATAAAAATGCAAAATAAGAGAATTCAAGTCAATAGCCTCTCTCATATTTCTTTTAAAAGACAATTTCAAGATGACCTGAATCAATGCTCTTGGGTTTTCTAATGAAACAAAAGTATATTTGCAAACAATCACAAATCATTGCAAACTGGACCTCCCCACAAGCACCCCCTACCCCTTAATGAGTGAAAGGATAGAACTGCTGCTTTGTTTGCCCCAAACACTCCAGTTACCAGCCAGAGCACAGGATCAAACAATTGGAGGTGCAAACCTATTCTGCCTTTCCACTTCATTAAATCATATATCATTTTTACATGTGAGCCGCCAGGCCATAAATCATGTAAGACAGAATGAGAGCTAATTAAAGGGTCAGCTGAGCATATAATTTTGAATTCCTAGGCACCCAAAACCTGAGATTGACAATAAATGTGATAAAACGCAGAATCATTTGTTAACTAATAAAGCAAGGATTTTCAAGCTGCCAACTTGCTAAGCCACATTTTCATATATAAAAGAATCTATGTTGAATATAACTTTTATATGGTAATGAACTTTCAGTCATTTATCCTAGAGTACTTCATTAAAATACACTCATATTTTAATTTTTTTTTTTTTTTGCTAAGGATTACAAGGTCAAGAAAATACAAGTGAATTGTGTTCTCATTTCATATTGAAGTTCACTCCTGAGATGGGAAATACTGTTAATTGGTATTTCATAGCATTTTTCTTCCAAAATATGTTCAGAGAAAGCAGGTTAGTAGAAAGAAATCCCATTTGTCAAGAGGGAAAATGAAAATGGAGTTAGACCAAGATGGTCAAGGTCACTAAACAAGTCAGTAACTGTTCTGGAGCAGAACCTGAAGAGACAGCTGACTCACGGTGGTTTTCCCTCCTCCAAATACACTGCTTCATCTAAAAGGTATTTTGAGGATATACAAGTTTATGCATTTCATATTTGCATTCCTCGTGATGAAGAACTTTCACATTAGAAAGAAACTATCTTACTTAGACTCTAATAAATATCAAGACTATTCCTTCTTTTAAAGATCTTTATAGTTATAAAATAGAGCTTGAGACCTAACACATTGAGACAGCACAGTCAGATTAAATACTAGGTTATGGTTTTTAAAGAAAGGTACTAACTTTCTATCATTACTATAATTTAACAACCTAAAAAATAAGGTCCATTTTCAGAGTTCTTGAATTACTAGATTTTTATCAACCTTAATATTACTTCAGAATCAGAGCTAAAAGAAACTAAAATTTTACGTGTTAAATATACTCACAGTCTATTTATCAATTCCTTAAACATACAAATCTCCAATATTTTCTGTGCAAGTCCAGGGTAGAAAAATATGTTTCCCTCCTTGAATACAGACGTGGAAAAGGTGGGTATTAGTGAGTTACACAGGTCAAGTTTCCAAGACCGTGCCTGTTTTTAAATACTCTTTCCAAATAATATGATACACACTTCTCTCTGTGATCAAGTATAGGAAATGCAATAACAACAACAAACCACAGCTCGAGGACAACATATTCAAAAGACTGCTTGGATCTTTCCTAATCTTACATCCCAACGAACTGATCCCAACAACCCTGGTACTTCAGGATGTACAAAACAAGAAAACCTGCACAATAAACCCTGCCTACACAAAGGATTTGTCTTTTGACCCCTCTTACCACAATCTTCACACACATGAAATGCCTCACTGCTGATCATATGGAAAGTGTGACCAATATCCTTGCCTACATATCACCCCAACATCACTGCTGCAATACATAGGCTTCCATCCCCTCTACAATGCCAAAGGAAATGCTTACTGCATTGCCATTTCCAAAAAGAAGATTTCCTCAGGAAAAGGAAAGCACATGCTTCTATGGGATGCAAAGCTATATATAGATAGCTATATAAATATCTATATGGCTGGATCTACAAGCAAAAAATAGCAAAGAAGAATACTGGAAGCTTCATGATATCTCTAGTCTGTCATATCTTAGCACTATATACTCCTCTTTAGAAAAGAATTAGTAATTTGATGTTTGTTTTCATGACCAGAATCACGGAAGGAGAAATTAATTTATATAAAACTATATTTAAAATATTTTTTGCTTAAAAGAAAAATAATATGAATAATAGAGTAAGAGCTAAATATGAGTTATTACTATAAAAAACAACAACAACAAAAGACTTTTTGCTGCTCCTAGCAAAGGTCCACTTGAAAGTCCTTTCAGTTTCAGTGCTATATATTCTATCCTAATTCAAAGAACCCAGGATATATAAACCATCTGGAGGAGGAAAACTACCTAGAATTTGCATTCCTACCTGGGTTCTTTCTGGAGAATTCTTCTCCCGAAGAAGATTAACACCTGCCTCTAAAAGAGAACTGCTTAGCTGTGGTCAACAGCCTCTTACTTCTACTTGAAAATTCTTTTGAGACCTGTTAAAGACCAGCTGTAAAAACTGTAGCCACTGAGCCAACCAATGATTTCTGAGTCTGTTGCTCCCATTAATTTCCTAACACACCTATCCACACGGACCTTACCAGAGAGAACTGTGCGCAGATGGAGTCTTTCCCACCACCCAAACCAACTTCCATGAATTTTCTCCCATGGATTTTCATTAGTCAATGGTCTAGAAAATTTTCCAGTCAATGGATCACACAAAATATGGCCTTTCTTGACCAGAAAATGAATACTATCCTTATTCTAAAGTTATTTTTTTAAACAGTTTCTTGCCTATTTTTTTGAGAGACAGAAAGAGCACGCAAGTAGAGGAGGGGGGAGAGGGAGGGAGGGAGAAGGGGGGGGGAGAGAGAGAGAGAGAGAAAGAGAAAGAGAGAGAGAGAGAGAGAGAGAGAGAGAGAGAGAGAGAGATCTTAAACAGGCTCCATGCTCAGCACAGAGTCCAATGCAGGACTTGATCACACAACCCTGGGATAATGACCTGAGCGAAAATCAAGAGTCAGACACTCAACTGACTGAGCCACCCAGGCACCCCTAAAGTTACTTTTAAATGTAATATTCGATAAATTTATGGTAGCATTTGAAATGATATGAAGTAAAACACAAAAATGGACATTTTGTGATAAGTATCTCTGTTTAGCTTAATTCTTTATCATTGAAATCTCTCATAGATGTTAAAAAAATCTAAGTGTTTCAGGTCACTGTTAGGGTCCCAATAAGAAAGAAATACAACAATCAAACTGGGAACATTTGAAGAGAGTTTATATTTACAAGTGCAGAGTCAGATGTAGAGGAACCACAAGGATATGCAAGAACCAGGGGTCTGAGTGGGGATGGGGTTACAACCCCCAGAGGAGTTACCTGAATCTAGAGAGCAGAAAAAACCTTAAGAGGCCATATGGTGAGAGGCAATGACTACCACAGGACACAGCCAGCCTGTGGTATCCTTCCAGGATAGGGTCCAGGAAATAAACACTCTGATCTCATGCTCCTACCTTCTTCCTATCTCCTGCCAGCACTTTCCATTAACCAAACCCGACTATAAGACACAGAGGGCAAGAGATTCTGTAGATTCAGTCCATACAGGTGAGCCTCCCAGAGCAGAGAATTGAGTGGACAAAGGTTAGAGTGGAGCCAGAGGACAAATGGAAGATATCCACAGGCAGAGACAGACCACACAATACTTCCTTTCTAAGATTAGATTAAAGGGATGCCTGGGTAGCTCAGCTGGTTGGGTGTCCGACTCTTGGTTTCGGCTCAGGTCATGATCTCCTGGTGCTTTCAACTTGTGCTTTCCCTTCCTCTCAAAAATAAATAAACTTAAAAACATATATTATATAAAATTATAGCTATATTTTCAAAACATACAGAATCAAGGCATTCACATGGGATAAGAGCAGATGCAAGGTCCCCAGCACAGCTTGTCCCCCAGGATCCTTAAAATAAGCACATGGGCACTGGCAGTACAAGGCAAGATCTTGCAGAGTAAGAAAGAGTTGCTCATTTCTTGCCACACCAGGTTAAATCCGTATTCAGGAAGATTTTGACAAGGTCCTCTAAACATGATACAAATGAGTTTAGATGCCTATGTGCGAAAATGAATCACAGAAGCTCTTCAATCCAAGCAATGCTATGATTGCATCTTTGTTTAGAAAGATTTCTCCAGCGGCATTATGGCATTGAGATGACAGGAGGACATGAACGAAAGCTGGGGGACCACTCAAAAATCCATTACAATAATCTAGGAGAAACAAATTCAGTATGGTCATTTTGTGGTTTATAATTTTAAAAATCTCTGGTGCCTAACACATTGTGATATATAAGGAATGATGCAAAATTTGTTCCTTTAATTTTGAAGTTTCTATATCCTTGCATTGATTTCTCTTGCTTCTTGACTTCCCAGAAACAATCATTCAAGTCCTATTGACTCTAACTTTTTAGCATCTCTAGAAGCTCCTCTTATCTCTGCTAATGCCTTGATAAAGGCCGCATTTATCATATAGACTAGCATCCCTCAAATTATGTACAAACTGTTCTTGAGGATTCCATGAAAAGGAAATGTTTTCTTGTCAAATACTGTGGGGAAGTCCTGAGATAAACAAATTTAAATAGCTTGCTTATATGACTTGTGAATTCTTAGAGAGGGGAACCACATACAGAAGTTCTCCCTTTTCATAGAAAACACAAGGACATCTCCAGGGTCAGTGGTGCACCTCAGAATATAGATTGTAAAATGCTGACATGGACAAACTAATGTTTTTCTTGTAGTTCAGTAAAACTTCATTCAGTCTGCTGACTTTTCTGTATATATTATCCGCAGGAAAGAGATTGCATAGTGTAAAGTGGGGGGAAAACAGGTAATCATTTCTTGCAGTTTGAGTTTCAAACATTAGGGGAACTCATGGGCAACAGACTTGGAAGAATATGATCAGGAAGAGCAAAGCTTCCTACATTTAGACTAAATAAAAGGGAGAGAAAGAGAAATAGCTAAAGGGTAATTGCAGAGATTTTGGACTTACGTGAATACCTGAAAAGGGGGGCCCAAGTCCCAGCCTACTCACCAGCCTTTCACTGAGCTCAGATGGAAGGAAAGGTAAAAAAAAATCCCAGAAGATTTGGTGTATCTAAGAAGCTAGGGAATCTGTGCCTTCTTGGGAAGATGGAGCCCTGAGAATAAGTTATGACTTTGTAAATAAGTGGGTGAAATGTACTATATTCACGTCTCTATTGGAGTTTCTCAATGTCAGTAATATTAACATTTTGGTCCCAAAAAAATCTTTGTTGTAGGGCTGTCCTGTGCTTTAGAGGATGTTTAACAGCATTCCTGGCCTCTATCTTCCCCAGTTGGGATAACCAAAATATTTCTAAACATTGCCAAATGTGCCTGGGGGAGCGGGGGAATCCCAGAAAAAAACCACTAACCAGGGCACCTGGGTGGCTTAGTCAGTTGAGTGTTGGACTGCGGTTCAGGTCATGATCTCACAGTTCATGACTTCAGCCTGCATTGAGCCTGTGGTTGTCAGCTCAGAGCCTGGAGTCTGCTTCAGATTCTATGTCTCCCTCTCTCTCTCTTTCTCTGCCCTTCTCCTGCTTGTGCTCTCTCTCTCTCAAAAATAAATTAATAAACATTTTTTTTTAATGAAACCCACTGATCTAGGTAGATAGAATCCTAGACAGCTTCAATCATTTCCTCCTGGCACAGTATAGGTTATGAATAGTTGAATGAAAACATTTTGGAGGTTCTAGAGCAACCTGCATGGATGATGTGCTAAAACCAGATGGGACAGAGAAAAAGCAAATCCAGGGCTATGGATGCCAGAGAAGACCGATCATTCTCAAGGACAAAATGGTACACTCCCCATGGACACCTCCACATCATAGCTGCACTGGGTACGAATGGAAACACTGGAACATAGCAGGTAGTGAGCTGCCTATGTTCAAATCCCAGCTCTAGTCATTAAGAGCTGTTGGACTTTGGCAAATCACTCAACTTTCTGGGCCTGTTTCTTTATCTATAAGATGGAGATAATAATAGCATATACCCTAAAGTGTTACTATAGTAATTAAATGAGTTCAAATTTATAAAGTATGTGCACTATACATAACTAAGCTTTGAATAAGTGGTGGTTTTACATGTATATAAACACTCTGTGGACTGAGATCCAAGTCAAAGAAGGAGAGTACAATCCTCAATTGTATAAGTTTTTACCATCAAGTCAAATGAGGCTCACAACAGAAACTGAAATTTCTAGAAAAAATGAAGTTATTTTTACATTACCAATTTGTGTTTAGAAATTTCTTCTCATTATGTTGGTATCTTTGCATCCAGTCTAACCTTCTCTGTCTTCACCTCTCTGTGTATCTTCCTACCATCATTGTAATCATCATTCTACATCTCAAATTTGATCACATAATGGATATCTGATCAGTCATGGTCACAGAGAGATGCTTCCAGTGTTCAAAGCTATGTGGTAGAGGGTATAGCATGTGAGTTTATGGAGTTTCTGTGTAAAATTTTATTTGAAAAAGTGATATATGCTCCTTCAAAACATTTGAAAATCATTGGCCCACAGAGATTCCACCAGATGGCAGTCAAGCCCACCCATGAGCAGTCCTGGCCCATCCTTCCAGCTGTTTATAAACACAACTCTAGGATCCAGATGAAGAAAATCACTGGTAGAGAACACATGTGCTGTTAACTTCATAATTTTGCACATGCTAGTTCACCGGCTTGAAATAACTTTCTCTATCTCCTACAGATGTGATGTCAAGGAAGGGATCTTTTGCTGAGAAACATGCTCAGATTTGCATTTTTTAAAGAAAATTCATGAACTGGAGGCCTCTCCTTTGGTGCTGGGGGCCGTGCTTTATGTGCTGTAGGATTTTTTGCCAAGGCTGGAGACACCTATGATAAAATGCATGGCTTCCCTAAATGTATCACATTCCCTCACAAAGTCCTGCCACAGCACTGGGTTACTCCAAAGAAGGAGACTAACCTTGAATACACCAACTTTAGGAAATCAACTCTCTCCTTCTTTCATATTTCCCTGCTTACCCTTCTCAAAGTTCCCTGTTGCTCTTCCCTTCTGGAATACTGTCACCTCCAGGGGCCTCAAGAATACCAAAGCCAGTCTCTAGTCTATTAC
Organism: Panthera leo; assembly: GCF_018350215.1. NCBI lineage: Eukaryota > Metazoa > Chordata > Mammalia > Carnivora > Felidae > Panthera > Panthera leo. Next base: position 166,799,340 of record NC_056686.1, read on the forward strand.
AGGCAACTTCTGCTTTCTTCTCTGCAAGGCAACTCTCCCCTGAGGCCAGGGGAGCACACAGGCCTGGCTGCCTGCTTGGAAAGGGAAAGGAAGTGCCCATGTAGAGTGAAACAAACTCTATCACAGTGAATCACGACTCCACCTGCATGGGTATCTCAATGAATCACCACTTCTTTCTTCATATTTTTCATGAATAAGTTTAGTTTTGTGGTCAGAAGAATACATGACTAAAAAAAGTCCAGTCAGGACACACATTTATGTTGAAGCACCATTATGCAAGCTAATCTGTAATATAGCTATACGACAGAAAGCAGTATCTTGCCAGTAGCTGCTTTCTCCCTTTCCCAAACCTTCAGCATGGTTTATTCAGTGATGAAAAATGTTATTTCCTCAAGAGGGTCACCATTCATTGTCTTTACTCATGCATTGATGTTCATACCCTTTCAGTTCAATGCCACAACCCATCAGATCACCTTCTCCTCTGTCCCATTTGGCAGCCAGTCTCAGGACTGCTGCTGGTTTTCCATCTGTCAAATTCAATCTATCTTCAAAAGAGAGGCAGGGCCTGGAGAGTAGACTGAGCAAAGAACAACGAAGGCAGACTGATTTCACCCTGGATTTGGTCTTCTTTGAGGGGAGGAGGAATCCTAATAACATGGAAAATTCCTTAACAGGAACTTTGCTTCCTGGCTCTGTGAGAGTCTGGCTAGAACTGAGCTTCCAGCCTGGGAGATAACAACCTCATACAGTGAACAGCTTTTGCAGCTGTTCCTTGCCCAGCCATGAAGATTCCTCTTAACCTGCAGCAAGAGGGTCAAGGGAGGTAGCAGCCATTCTGAACAATTCTGTGCAGTGTGCTCACACTCCCTGTTACAGCAGATTGATCCAGAGACGATAGCCAATCCAAGCTAGCCACTTAGAGTGAATAAAACATTCCCACATATCTTCCATAAAAATAGAACCAAATGAAATGGGCTCTTTCATTTGCTAGTTGTGTATCCTAGGGTAAGGCATTTAACCTCTCTTGACCTAGTCAAGTTAATTGTTTGAACTAGATGATGTTTAAATTTCCTTTCTACTCTTGCAGTATGGTTTTTGTGATGAAGGTGAGTTCTAGAGTCAGTGACAACTGGGTTCAAGATCATGTTCTGTCTGTTACTAGTCTTATTACTTAGAAACGTTCCTCAACTTCTTAAGCATCAGTTTCATTATGTGTAAAATGGGGATGATGATAATGTCTATCTTGTTATTAAAGGATATAATACATGTTAAGTGCTTAAAACACTACAACACACAGTAAGGTTGCCTGTGGCCTCTGGTTGCTATTGTTATTGTTGTTCTTTCTATGAAACAAAATTTGAAATTAAAGAATAAGAAGGAAGGAAGGAAAGGAAAGAAGGAAGCCAAGGTGAAAATATAATTGTTCAATTAAAGGAATGCTTTGAATAAAAAGATCAAACCATTTAGTTTATCATTAGGGCAAAGAGGTAGAAGAAGGGTAGACAAAGAATCAGTATGACTCTCCAGTAATGTAAAAATGTACAGGATGTTTAGTTGTGGCCTTAAAAAAAAAAGTAACACTATTTATCTCAAACTGTATCACTCTCAGAACATAAGTAAAAATCTAATAACAAAGGGTATTCCAAATACAAATAACATTCAGTAAAATCACAACTCTCTAACATATGATAAACTACTCAACTTGAGGAACCATACTGAGGACTTACTTTTTCCATTGCCTTTCTTTGTAACCTTGTCTTGGTGACATGTACAATATCCATATACCAGGGAAATCCTTCCTTCAAACATCAAGAGCATATGGCTCACTACTCCAACACAACACAAAATTGATTATCTCAGATCCAAATGATTTTCTCAACCCAGAAATTACTCTAACTCCCCTAAAGATGGTAATGTTTTAAGAGTCTCAGAAAAAGAGTCTAGGATGTCTATTATAGAATATTTTTCTCTATACAGATGGTATGTCCTGGTAGCAACTTATGCCATACATTTACTCAAATATGTAGCCTTATCCCAGTTCAATTCTTTGGTGAGTCAATGATCTGATTGGGTACAATGCAATGAATGGAAGAAGGCGATAGAATATAAGACAAGTAAGAGATAAAAATAAATAAATAAAAGAACGAGTTCTGTATAATGAGGCAGAATATAATGCCACCCTCAAGAGATGTAAAATCTCAGCAATAGATGGGCTGCAGTTATTGAAGGCAGTCGACCCAGGGTACTTCAGCCAGAACAAAAATGTCATTCTGCCTATAAAGGTAAAAGCAAGTGTCACTAAAATTGATGGGGACAGGAATCAAAGATAAACTCATCATACAAAGGGCATGTCACATCTGCCTCTCGTATAAAAGAACTGTATGGATCACATGCGCATTTTTCACATCATATTTGTGAAGATTTGCAGCTCTTGTTCTATTTTCTGGGCTTGCATGTGCAAAGCACCATGTGCACAAATGACCATTTCAGATGGGCCACACTAGGAATTTGGCAAGAGTTTCCCTATTTGAGGGATCCCCGGTACATCCTAAGGAATGCAAGAACTAAATGATTTATGGTTCCATATTTACAATGTGGTATCAGGTGCCCTAGAATTCAAAGTATGTTTATGGTGGTCTTGGATATCTTGGAACAAAATGAGTCACACATCTCTGTCCTATTCAACTCTGTTGGCACTGTCAAAAGTTGTCATGTTGTGTGGCTGGCAGGACTTTTTCAAAGCCAACTGGTTCTTTTGCACAATGATGAAAGACAAAGGGAACATTTCAAAGATTCTCTTAGACAATATTCTCCCCACTGACATATTTGCACGTGGTAGTGACTTTTAGTTGTTGAAAGTCACCTTGGAGGAGTTAATGACTTGTTGACTATCAAAACAGTAATCAGTGCAGGATTATATCCCAAATTTGGTGTTATTTGGTTACTTTTATGCTTACATTTTAAAACCATATTCTTGTAAAGAACCTAGCATGTCTATTTTCAAAATGTGGAACTTAGTTGGATCCAACAGCCTTAGGATCTTGAAGTTATTTCAGAACCAGAAGTACAGATTTAATTTAAGTGATCCTAATCACTCAGACATCTAATGAGATATGTTTCCCACTTGTCCTGTTACATTTACATATTTTTAAGTGAGAATTTGCTGATATGAGGTAGTGCTATTAGGAAGGAGTTTGCTCAGGAGCTAACCTGTTAAAGCCTTTAAATGAGACACACATTCCATAGCCTGTTTACCTATTTGTGTGATTCTATATAACCCCTCAAAATGCTTGGGAGGAAAAACTCTGTTTTATTTCACACATAAAATCTAGGAAGCTGCCCCAAGGCACCTTGGGCATAGTTTTCCTTTATAGAGTGGTCTCTCGGTGAACCCAGAGGGCTTGACCCTGTGTTGGAAGCAGGGGGCAGAGAGGAACTTTCGGTGGAAGCAGGAGGCTCCACCCAATTACTGTCCTCAGACTTCAATGTGCTAAACACGGACAGGTTTATAATGGAGATTTGGATTCCGTAGCCCTGAGGTGGAGCCTAACATTCTGCATTTTTAAACAAGCTTCCAAGTGACATCAATGCTGCCTGTCCATGGACGAACCCTAAGCAACTAAGGAGTCCGCTCTCCTTGGTGAGAGCTCAGTCCTTCTCTGCCACTGAACTGTGCCACTCTGGGCATGTTAGCCAGCTTCTCAGTGCTTCCGTTTCCTTTCCTATACTACCAGAGAAGAAATAGAGGCTCTTAGCAAATTCAGAGAGTTGAAGAGAAAAATGGATAAATGAAATTAGGTGCATGCATTATGAAAAAAGTGTAAAGAGCTGCTTAATTAACAGACGTTTAAAATCATTGAAGGACATAAAGATAACTCTTCTCCTGAAACCAAAAAACTGGATGCTGTTGCTTCTGCTTCAAACTGCTGGTCTAGGTGCCTGCCCTCTGGCAAGGCCACTGCTGATTACCTGGCCTTCTGCACAAAGTTATTTCTGAGTGGCCCCCTGGACTATACCCTGCACAACAGCACAATCCTCTGGAAAAATATTCCAAAGTCCTGCGTTCCATTAAAACCGTCTCAAGACACTAAGTTATTGAATGAAACTGTAGGGAGGAACAGGAGATAATTTATAGTTTATATAACTTTCTCAACAAAAATTTACCTATTGCTACCTGCTTGCCTTACACATGACAGAAGTGAGAGCTGGTGACTCTGTGTGCAATACCACAAAAATAATTAAGGGTAGAAATAGGACGAAAAACAATGTGTTTAGTTCCCAGTTCAGTCTGCCTTTGCTCCACAATGGAGGCCATTTTCCTAAACTCTTTCTTCTCAAGTTCCTTGAAAGTCATCCGCAGCCACTCTTGGTTTTGTGGCAGTTGATGGTAGTGGTGCCATCGGACCAAAGCAATGTTATACCAGATGAAGAGGAAAAAATGGTAGGAACAAAAAAAGAAGTAGTCCTCATAAATGAAGCAGGGAAAAAAGAAACATGTAGCTTCTGTAGCAGGTCATTCCCCCTTTGTCCTCGCAGAGGAGATTCAGGAAAGAATAACTGAAATACCTACTGGGTTTACAGATCCTCAGAGATGCTGTTACCTATTTTAATCCATTTTAAACAGAGCATCTTTTTAAAAGTATACTGCAACAACTAGGCCACCCTAGAACTAGAGTAACCGCTTGCCATATGATGAGGAACAGCTTGGATGGAGGGTCCATGATACCACACAAGCTCCAGAAAGAAGCCTGTGAGCAAAAGGGCATGACGAGCGGCGAGATCTGGACCTGGAAGGCGGCACTGCACATGAAAGGAACCAGCCCGGGATGCAGACTGATTAGCCGCGAAAAAGTGGTCATGGGTACCAAGCAAAGAATGAATTATGGAGTTGTGTGGAGAGAAATGGGCTCAGGGCAGATTTATTATGCTCCATTTCCACTAGCTAGCAGGCTGCACAGAGTCTCAGAGGTACAGATTTACTCAGGATTGAAATTTTACATCCAGGGACACTCTCAAATAATCTAATTTGGTGAGATGAGAAAATCGTATCTCGTAAAACTATCATCCCTTTTCAAAAGCCCATATAAAAGTTTACAGGCTGTTGAGGTATCTATCCAGAGCATGGGCTTCTATTATAGGCGATATAGAGACCACGGGCTTAAAGATGAAATTATTTTAATAAGAAATGTTACTACTCGGTATGTGCAGTTTGTTCTTTACAACCCGAACTTCATAAATTTTTATAAGGTGTCTATTTACTGTCAGATTGAGGAGCTGCTGTGTCACTGTTGCTCAGTCAAAGCTTTCGCAAATAAAAGAATCTTGGCTAGGTGTGATACATTATATGATATTAAGACAGACGACCCCACACCCACTTCCAGTGTCTCCTCAGTAATATTCATGTCTTCTAGGTAAATGTTAAAATAAATATATTCCCAGTCACTGTGAAATGGGTTGCTCTTTTGGCCATTGTGCGTGTGAGAGCAGAATGCCTTGGCAGGAAAAGACCTTGACTATCCTGTCCTAATTCTCGATGGAGGAGAAATGATGTGCAAGAGCACAATATAACTATGCCAAGAAAACTTCTTCAGGACTTGTGTGTGGGTGTCTTTCAGGGGTTGGAGAAAAGAGGGGGAAAAAAGAGAGACAGGGGACTGTTTCCAAATAATAACCATTATCATTTTCGAAGTGCTCATTATGTTTCTGGGGCAGGATTAGCATTTCATACACGTTATCTCATTGAGTGCTTGTAGTGCTAGAGGTATGGAATGTCCCGGCCATTTTACAGGAGAGGAATCTTGACCTTAGAGAAGTTTACAATATTCCCAAGGCCATAGAGCAGGGACTCGAGCCAGTGTGTCCAATCAAAAAGAACACTGTTTCATACCAATGTCACCTCCTGACACTGCTTCTCATCACCGTTCTAGATTCTTGATTCTAGATTCTTGATTCTTGATTCTTGAATCTAGATTCTAGATTCTACAATATTCCCAAGGCCATAGAGCAGGGACTCGAGCCAGTGTGTCCAATCAAAAAGAACACTGTTTCATACCAATGTCACCTCCTGACACTGCTTCTCATCACCGTTCTAGATTCTTGGTCACCCAGGAGAACACGAGGCAGTGGCAAAGGACTTCAAGAAACCTTGGAGAAAAGGTTAGGAACTGCCTTAGGAACTGAAAAGATGTTAGGAACTGCAGTATTTCAGACCTGAATGAATCCCTGAAAATGGTGTTGACAAACTTCTCATTTTACTGGGAAGAAACAATGAGGTGGTCACAGAACTAGTTTGGGTTCACAAAGGCTAGTTAATAGCAGGAGCAGGATTTCCTCCTCATCCTACCAGTAATGCTGCCGAAGGTAACACCTCTGGTTGGGTTGCACAAGAGGTGGTTTTCCCTTTTTTAATTTTGGGGATTTTTTTTTCTTACTTCATTCTCTTTCACTAGCTTTTTCTCTTCCCCTAAAATAGAATGAATGGGAGAGGTGATTAGGATGTGTTTAGGAATGGAAAGGCAGGGTCAGGAGGAGAAAGAATATTCTGGTATTTTTCCTTTTATTTCCTTACCTTGAGGACAAAAGTCATCCTAGGTATTTCTTCTGAGGAAGAGGTATAATGGAAGGAGTAATCAAATATTCATTTAACAAACATGAGCTTTTACTATTTGTCTGGTGCTTGAAAAGACACTAACTAGATGAACCAGTCAAAGGGGTCTGTTCTCAAAGAGCTTACAGCCAAGTAATAAAAATCAATACAATCAATACAAACCTGATCATTATAATCTAATATTATAAACACCACAAAGAAAACAGAAGAAGTGATATGACAAGATTATCAAGAAGTTTAGCTTGGGGAGGATGAGTGTATAGGACAGTTTTTGTGAGTCACTGAAGATACAGGAAAGCATCTGCAGAACTCTGGCTAAGAGAGGACACATTGGGAGTTGTGCCTTTTGGCTGTTAAATGACATGATGCTCTGGCACATTATAGGTGCTCACTAAGTGTAATGTCCTTAAAAAGCGGCGGCGGGGGGGAAGGTGAGGTAATTATTCTTTCATCTTTTAAGGAGTCTAGAAGTACCTACCTCTTCACGTACCTCTTTTCTTATATGTCCCCCTCCCCTGCCTATAGTCACTCCTCAAATTATTTTATCAATAATGCCAAAAAGGGGATAGATTATAGTGATAGGCCAAGCTGAGCTTCCACTCAATCTTGGAATGCCTTGTATGTTTTTTCCGGTGGCTGATCCTCTCATCTGTCACCTACTTTCTCCTGGAGCAAGTACGAAACTTTCAGGGCACTACTCAACAGTATATGTATCATTAGAAAGTTCTCTCTCATATTGAACTGAAATCTGCCTCCCTACAATTCCACCCACTGAATCTAACTGCACCTGCTTGAACTTGAGGAATGAATTTACTTCTTTGTCCACATGTCACCCCTTCAAGTGTTTGTAGGCAGCTTCCATGTCAGTTCAAAGCCCTTTTATCTTGCACCCGATGGTGAGGCATGGGCCTTGTCCTGTCATTAAAGAAGGTTAAGAAATGTCAGCACAAGGGTGGAGAGACTTACAAAAATTCTGCTTTGTCTTTCTTCATGCTAGGCTGCTTAGAGTGGCTTCAACCAGTGCTGAAATCATGCTCTCAGTGCACACTTTCTTACAGTCATAACAGAGCTTGACAGCCACAAGGAAGTGGGTTGGTTCAAGAGGTCTCTGGAGTAGTACAATCTCCCTAAGTAAGCACAGGTGCCAGATACTACTAAAAACCCATCCCATCCAACACACATCATTATTAGCCCTGAGGAATGGTTCTGATCTCATTTTTCAAATGTTTTTCCTAATGTTAGAAAAAGAAACTTACCATGTCACCAGTAATTATCTCTTGAGAAGATCCATAAAGCCTGACTTTCCTATCTCCTATAAGCATTAATTCCCTCTCTCATTTAATTTGATGGGTGGTATCATTTTCCAGGTAGGTATATCTTTTTGCCAATCACCCAACTTTACCAAGCCCTGCTCCCTTTAGTTACCAGTAAACCTTCCTTACTGTTGAAGAAAGAGGTTGACATCTAGGAGGACTGAATCAGGCTACACATAAGGTTCCATCAAAACATGACCTTGCAATGAGGAAATGTTAAACTATTGACTTTTATAACACCTCACCCTCAATCAATCTCTGAAGTTTTATAGATAAAGGAGTATTTAATAAGACAGAAAACTGTTGCTCAGATTTTAAAATAATCAATGACACAGTTGTTCGTAATATAATATTGAATCATTTTCAATGTCACTTTTGTTTGTTATTTCATATAGCAACACTAGAACATTTTCTAATTTATATTTTTAAATGGGTCTACTGAAGTTCATGCCCTGAAGACAGACCTGTTACACATACACAGTAATTTTTCTTGCTATAGTTCTTGATAATTGAGAAATATGGTTTCAAGAATTCAAATATTTCTAAAGATCAGGTTGCCTTTCCTCCATGCCAGCCAAGAGCACATTACACTGTTCCTTTTTCCAAAGCACTTTAAGAGGAAGACAACAGATCTGAAAACCTGTGAAATTCTCAACAAATTTAAACCCTGCTTATGTAAGCTATACACAGGGAGGCAAGAAAGACTTCAAGGATTTAAAAAGGCTTAAAGGGGTCTCACTGCCAGGGCAGCAGCAGTTTGAATGTGTGCCATCACATCTGTACATTTGGCACAGTCACTTGGGTCTCTACTTGGCAGCGGTGGAAAAGAGAAGACAGGAAGAGACCAGAGAGACAGGAGCCTGTATTTCCCATTATAAAACCACAAGGACAGGAGAAATGGCTGTTCGCAGGATGTAGAGATGGGAGATGCCTGGAGATGTGAGAGGGAAGAAACACTGCTGACATTCAGTAGTCATGGTGGTCTCTGTACTGGCCTTATGGTCACTGCAGTTGGTGTGGTCACCACAAGCACTTGGGGTTGTCTGAAGCTGTGAGCCATGTAGGCAGAGGCTAGCTCTATAGGACACTGAATAGAGAACTTCATCAAGGCATAACCATCATCTGGGGAACCAGGGAAAATCCTGGCTCCAAGACCTCACATCCCACCATCTTTTTCTTTTTTCTTTCTTTCTTCTCTTTCTTTCTTTCTTTCTTTTTCTTTTTCTTTTGTTTTTTTTTTCTTTTTGTACAGTTAGGTTTGGGCCCTGGAATCTGAATATCACACGTGAGCTCACAGGGACACTGAGGCAGGTGGTCAGTGGTCCACATTGCTATGGAGAACCATGGTATATGAAAACCTGTGGCTGAAGGCCACTGGGTAGTCAATGATAGAATACAGCCTTGTTCTCTAGAATTTGCACATGACAGGCTCCACATGAGTGACTCAGAGCAGCTTAAGGAAACAGTGTCCTGTGGTTAATACATCATAGAGGAACTGAGCTTGGCCTATTTAACTGGACTTTTACTAAGAACCACAGTAATTCTGATATGCATCCTGAGTTGAGAACTAGTGTTAATCTAGGGAACTAGTACTAATTTCTAAGTGTGGTCTGTGAATCAACTGGGATACTTACAAAATATTTTGATAAAATATTCAGATTACTGAGTCCTACCTCAAGACCTGGTGAGTCAGAAACTTTGAGGGTGAATTCCAGAAATCTGCACTTTTTTGCAAGCTCTCTGGGGATTCTTTTATATACTAAAGTCCAAGAATCACTGTCCTAGAGACATTTTTAGGATCAGCCTAGGGCCACAAGCATGAGACACAAGAGGAAGGCTATGCAAAAGCGGAACAAGATGAAGATTTTACCTTCCACATTCTGAGTCTTATTCCCACGGATATGAGACTGACCATTAAGAACCATAGACGTAGTAATTAGGTACATATGGACTTAAACTCTTTCTTTGGTAATCCTGAATATAGTTTACCAATTATGTTTTGTTTTGGGGCTTTATTGCTAATTATTTTGTTGTCTAAATTCCAACTTAGACAATCCAAGGCAGGTATTAAAATAAATGCCTGTGAACCCAGGAGGATCCAGGTGACTATTCAACCATAATCAGATACCTGAGAAGAGTCTGTCCTTGAATGAGTCCACCCTGGCCACAGATCCTGGTTACATGAGCTGGCTCCTCTATCTGGATCACTCTCTGATTTGGATCACTTGCCAAACTTTCCGGGCTTAGACATGAGTCCCAGGTTCACGAAGCACATTCACAGAAGCTATATCTTAAGCTACTTGGTCTTTTCAAAAATCCTACAGCCTGAGTTATATATTTTGTTATTAAAAATCTGCCTGTGCTTCACATGATTATAAATTTTCTAGAGTCCTTGTAGTGCTTACAGTTCCACACCTCTACTATTTCATTTCATTGTTCTCCTAAAGTAAACAAGGAAAGGTAGAGAAGAAAGTAACATATATTTGAAAAATACAAAGTAAGTTTCAAACTGAAGGCGCAAAACTTAGAGTTGCACAATTCTCTTGGCAAAGATGTCAGTGTATCTGTGAGGTATTTGATATTAATTATTTAACTGTATTATGCATACTAATGGCTACCTTTATGGGTACTGGACTTGGCTAAATCCTAAGAACTTTGCTAAGTATATTACGTGTGCTCATTTTTTCTGACAACAATCCCATGAAAACTTCTCATTGTCTCTTAAACTGAGGAAACTAAGGCACAGAGAAGTTGAGTGACTTGGTTAAACTCACATAGCTAATAAGGGGAAGAGTTGAAATTTGCATCCACAACCTCTGACTCCAGAGCCTGAATTCAACCGTTAGACTATATACTACTTTCCATCTTCAATTGTGTAACATATGCTGGTAATGGATACATTTAACCAGCAGCCTTTCTAGATGTTATGTAAGAACCTGTGCAATGACCAATTCATTAAAATAAAAATATTCATATATGTAAAATAAAAATGCCGGTATTTACATACAAGTGTGTTTTTTATATACAAAAGTATGGTATTTTGTGCTTTGTGTTCTTACTCTCAGTATTGTATTTTAGGTAAAATATATGTTTTAGGTAAAATACATTTTAGGTAAAATATATTGTAATACCTCTCTTCCTAAATCTGTAAGGTATGGTTTTCTCACCTCTAAGGTATCAACTCTAAAGACATCAAAAGGTTTATATAATTTAAATTTTAGTGTTAGTACCAGTAGAGCTTTTCTATCCTTCCTTGTAATGCCTAATTTCCTTAGGCTCAAATTTTAAATACTCTAGATTCTCTGGTCTTATTTTACCAATTTATCAATGAGCATATTGCACAAGGATCCCTTTTAACCCTAAGGACTGTATAGTAGTCATTTTTATATCCTTAACTAATATTTTACAGAAATAGCAATCTACTAAGCCTGAGAGTAATTAGAATCTGAATCTTGATTTGCAACTAGTAGAAGTTGATCAAGAGTCCAGGCCTTTAGACTCTGAAAACCGTACATAATAGACTAACCATCAGACTGACCACTTTAACCAATACACATTAAAAATCACAGCTCTCTGTAGAATTTTACACAATTTTAACACAAGCATATTAAAGCAAAGATTGAAAAAAAGAATTAGCTAAACATTTCTCACAATGAACCTTTTCTTAGTGTAGCTCAAAAGTTCTTTTTCATATGTCATAATATCTTCTTAATTGTGTTATTTTAAAAAGTACACATCACAATATGGAAAATAAACTTTAGAAAGGTTTAATCAGTTTAAATGAAAAATCCTTTTCGTGATCAAAAAGTAAATAAAGCAGAAATGAAATATTTTATCCTAAGAGAAAATGGTGAGTAACAGTGGCCATCTGCTGTTCTTTTACATTCAAAGGCCATCAGCATCACAACCCCTGATTACTGACGACTAGATACCTAAGCCAGGCCCACTGTAATTACTGAATATCCTTTCACTTGTTTCCAGATGTATACAGAAAAACAAGGGATGTAGGCCCTTAGTTAACATTGGTTATATCCATTTATCCAATCTTTGCTTTGCCAATATGATAGCATTATAGCTTAATGGCTATTCTAGAATCTCAGCCAAAAAGAGAAAAAGTTTATTAGCTTTAGCCTGCACAGAACAGGGTATCTCTCTGTGTGTGCTTTTTAATTTTTAAGTTCAATTTCCCATTATAAACTCAGAAATGTAAATGCTTAACACATTTATGTTTATTTCCAAAACAAAATGCTCTCTTAGACCCATGAATTTCAACCCTTTCTATTTGTTGATTATAGAAATGTCTTTATTAAAGAACAAAGTCATTTTTCATGAAGTAGGTATGAAAGCCTGGTCATCTTTTTGTATCCGTTTATATGTGTTTTAATCTTTCTCTGCTATTTATGAAATCATAGAGTTGATGTGGCACCAAATGGATCACAAATAAAAGGGTGATTGGTTTTTATTAATATATATGCCCCCTTCTGTTTTCTTTCACTGACTTCTGAAAAAAGTGCTCATAAATTTCTTCTCAAACTGATTATACTATGCTGAATATCTTGAAACTAAACAGGGGTGAGAAGAATGTTATATCTGAGACGAAATGACCCATAAGTAATTCAGTGGATACATATTGTAATGGTATGATTATCAGGACAAACAACCACTACTGTTTCTTCAACAACCACAATATGCACAGGATTCCACCGAAGGCCCCATGTATCCTCACAATAACCAAGTCAACCCATTTCACAGATGAAGAAATTGAAGACCAAAGAAGTGAAGTAACCTTCCCAAGCTCTCAAAACTGGTGAGTAGCAAAGTCTGGGTTTGGCTAAACACAATGCTGAGTTCTTAATCATTACTCCATACCACCTTTACAGATCAGATACTGTATGTAGCTCTCTACCCATGCTGGGAATTAGAATAACTTGGGGAGATTTAAAAAAATACTGATAAATTAAATCATTCCCTTGAGATGAGCTAAAAACATCACTACTTTTTAAGCTCCAGAATTGATTTTAGTGTTAATCCAGGGTTAACTACTGGATTTGCGAATGCCAAGGTATAAGTTTTTTTTTCCATAAGATACATGAGTCTTCCTCCGAGTAGCACAAAAACAAAAGTTCAAATTGTTTATCTAGAACAGATACATTAGATGAGGGCACACACCAACACCAGAATCATCAGATGATCCTTGTTTCCTCCCCCAAACAGCTCCTCTGCCCCATGTGAAGATCTCACATGCATCCTAGTGCTGACGTAGACCTCTATCCGCAAGTGAAGATACCAGAAAGAAACAGTTTTGTCCAACATCTCATGCTCACAGTCAAGGCAGAATAAGAACTGGAGCCTCCTGCACCCTCTATCAGGGCTCCTTTCGCAGAAAAAAAAAAAAAAAAATTGGAAGCAATAGGAAAACAGTTGGGGCAGGGAGTCAGCCAAGGCATCTGAAGAGAATTTTAAGAACCAGACAGAGCATAGGAAAGAAAAAGAATCATAGCAGAGTGAGAAAGGAGAACAACCACAATCTGAATATAATGAGAAAATAAGAAGGAATATATAACAAAGAAATATCATTGGCCAGAGAAAAATACATTAGGGAGAACTAGCCGCTGCAACACTATCTCAGCAAAATGAAGAAAAACTCCAAAGACATCACCACAGCTTCCACTCAGGCTTGGGAAGCATGTCAAGGCCTCAAATACTTTCAGCATAGAAAGTAACATGGAAGCAAGCACTAACTGTAGGAAAATCACCAGACAGAGAGGCAGGAGCTGCTGGAAACTCCCCAAACTGTGAATTTATCTACTACCTTACTCAAGTTCAAGGATCAGCTATTTCAACATCGGCTGGGAATCCCTTAGAAATGCAGTACCTCTGGCCCCAAGTCAGACCTGCTAAACCAGAATCTGCACTTTAATAAGATCTCCTTGTGATTTAGATGCATATTCAAATTTGAGAGCCCTGGTTCTACTGTAAGAGCCGCACTGGGTTGTTAAAACAAGGAGCTATTACAGGCAGAAGTTGGGACTAGAGAACTAGGTAGAATTCAGTCTAATTAAATTACTTGTTGATGTCCCACAATAAGCCAGCCCCCAACCCCCCCCCCCCCCCCCCCCCGCTGGGTATTTCAGGAAAGGGAGGCCTGAGGTTAGGCAAAGTTGGTGTGGTGCCCTTAGGGGACAATGCAGAAAGCACAAATATAGGAAGAATACAATGACTTGTGCTCCAAGAAGAGGCCAAGCAAAATGTTACAGGGTTTGGAGGAGCAGAAACTGGAGTTCAGAGACGTGCAGAGCAACTCCATGGACTTTCTGACAGCTGGAAATGGTAATGGGGAAGTGGGAGGGCCTATTCCAGGCAGAGGGAACAGCCTAAGCCAAGACAGAGAACTCAGAAGCCAGCTGTGTGTTGAGGGAACACTGCCTTCTGCCTAGAGCAGTGTTTCCAATAGTTTCAGGGAGACTCACGACTCTGACGATGCCTCAGACCCTACTAAGGGTAGGGATGGGAGGTCAATGGGATTGTTGGGGCCCCATTTCAACCACATAAGATTATATTTTAACAGTGGATTCCATCTTTGAAAATTAACACGTAAAGCACATCATTGAGCTAATACAAGAGGTATTTCCAAAAGTACTACCTACGGCTGTGCCTGGCATGCGGCAGACACTCAGATATCCATAAAATGGTGAATGAACGAATGAATGAATGAGAGAGTGAATCTATGAGATCAAAGTAAAAATGTGGAGCTACTTTTGGCCTGGACTGCAAAGGGTCTATAAAATGTCAGAGACGAGGTTCATATGGTATTTGGTAGGCCACTGGGGAAAAGTTCATTAGCCAGTGTCTGAGCTTGGCTCTGCTTTAAGAAGCTTATTCTGCAAACCAAGTGTAAAATGGGTTGGAAATGAGAGAGACTGGATATGGGAAACTAGTCAGGAAGACATTAGTGTAGTCTCTAGAAAGGGAGAAGAGTCTGAACAAAGACAGTCCCTGTGGGAATAAAAAGGTGGAGAAGAAGGCATTATGAGACATCATATGGAAATGGAGTCCTTAGAACTTATCTGTGAAATTATATTTGGAAAGCAAAGATATTGGGAAGGTCCTGGGTGACTGGGGGAATACAGAAATTGGCAGTCACTTCTTTTCCTGTAACAAGAAAGATGTTGATTAGAGTTTAGACCTGTTAGTTTAAGGCACTTGAGAGAAATATAGAGGCATCTCACAGCTAATTCAAATTGTCAATACAAAATTTAGGAAGGAAAGTAGACTTAGGAATCCCACTTTTGGAAAATAATCCAGCACTAATAAAGGGACACCATGAATAAAAGGTAACATGCAAAAAAGCAAAAAAGGAGATCATCTATAAAGCAAAGAGGATCAGAACTGCCGAATAAAAAAAATGAAAAAGAAAAGTAGGATAAGAAGATGATACTGAGACACAGGAGACAGAACTGGGGGACATGGCAGAATAGAGACAGTGAAATAGTGTGGGTGGGGGGAATCACAATAAAAACACAGAAGTTTAACGCAGTGGGAAATTGGGACAAATACACTCATTGTTCTTTAGATCTTGGAAGACATAGGATCTTCCAGGAACAGCAGAAAGCCAATTATGCTCTTTACTTCTATAAGCAAAGATTTTCACAAATGAAGCCATTACTCCTGTGAAAAGTAAACTAATTGCTCATAGTTTTTAATATAAATTGCTATAAAAAATCATGCAATGATATCTTCAAACTCAGCTGGAAGAAAAAATCTAAAGTAAGGGGAGGTGGTCTAGCAATTGAAGATTCTTATCTCTTCCATGGTGGGAGCTCCACACAAGCATTATGCTGAGTAGACATTTTACCTTTCAGAGTTATGTTTGTTTTGCAGGATTTTTTTTTTTTTTCTCTCTGAGCCAGGTCACTAGCCTGAGAGAAAGAATGCTGAGAACACCTGATGTACCTTGATAATCCTTAATGATAGTTAACGCTTGGTAAAGTTATCTTCTAACTGCTGACAGGTCTCACTAATTGGCCATGTTTAGGTGACAAGTACTAATGACAGTTCCTTCTCTCATCTGACTGCAGAGGAGACACCTCCCTTGGTTCCCTTTCTGCCTCCGTTCAAGAAGGATACATTAAGTTCACTGTTCTCTTTTTGCTCAGTGAATCTGTATATTTGGTAAAATGCTATTAAATATCACCATTGTTTTCTTTAATATAGGTGCTGCTTAGCGGTTAAACTTCTATAAAGACATCATTACTTATGTAACATAAAATAATATAATGCAAATGAAGTACATAAGGAATGGAATTATGCTGCAAAACATTTATCTCACTAGGATGATTCCAGGGAGAGCAGTAATTTTTCCTTTGTTAGGAGAATTCACCTTCTCAAAAGCATTTTACTACAAACGCATCCATGAGAGGTCAAGGAGATCTACAAGAATAGCTATTTGATTTGTGGTTTTCATTCCAAGCTTCCTCAAATCATTTTTGGAAATGAGTAGCAGTGTAAATTATAAATCCACAAATAATTGATTTATGGGAATACAGAATCTGAACTACAACCGACAGTTTGACTAAATAAACATTTTTTTCCACCTCAAAAGCTTTAAGTAACAACAGAACTTGCAATGCAGTATTTGCATTCTAAGGGCATTTATCTATTACAGAGAAGAGGCAGCACATACTCAATGCACATATGCATCAAAATAAGATGAAAGGAGTATGATATGAAAACCGGTGAAATAGGGTCCTGAAATATTTAAGGGAGCTCTTTCAAGCCAAAACCTTTAACTTTGTCTAAGATGTAGCTTATTGACTTTATGAAAAGCCTTCTTTTTAATTTGATAAATGTATTTTCTACAGCTTATGCATTGTTCTGAAGCTGCCAGTTTCCAAGCTTGAGGCTGGACCCTATCACACAAATGTTTTATTTCTATTTGAGCATCTTTTGCTACATCTTAACAAAGTTTGCATGTATCTTGGTGTAATGATCCTGAGCAAAGCAAACCCGAAGAGAAATGCAAACCACATCTCTACATGAAAATGAAGATGACGTTTCCTAATCCAAGAACTTTTGAGAGCATTCCAAAACTGTGTTTATTTTGTACTCATGGGGGCCGGGGCTTGATGGCAATTTATTTTCCTTGAAGGACTACAACACTCCCCCATCCAGGTTCACCATAAAAACTGTTTGTCCTCCAGAGCCTGGGGAAACATTTGGGGGAAGCATCGTCCTGCCAGCTCTCCCTTCTTCCCCACGGGCCCCCGCAAATAACAGTGGCGAAGCAGATGGTCCTCCCCCTCCCCTTCTCCTTGTCCCTTCCGCAGTCCCACAGTGTCCTCCCATCTTGCATTGACACCTTCACCCAGCGCCCCCGCCCCCACCCCAGGCTCCCAGCAAGTGCAAACTTTGGGGACCTTCTTTCTGCCTCACCGCCCCCATTTCACCTTCTTTCAGCTGCAGAACTTTCTCAGAACCCTGAGTGTGGACTTCTGTCTTCCTCCCACATCTCCCCAAACTACCCATTTCCCTGTAATGAAGAGACAGACGCCCAGCCCCAAACTTCCAAGCCCAAGTGACGGAGGCACTGCGGCTAACCACAGAGGGGCACTCTCCTTGTCCTCTACCCTTCTCCATCCTCCCCTCCGTCCTTGGGAATCCGAGCCCTGGAGCCCACGCTGGGGACTCCTTGATTCCTTTGGCTTCCACGCCTTCCTCCTAACTCCAGGGGCTCACAGGAGCCTCACGCCACAGCCCGGGCAAGCGGCGGTTAGGCATCCTCCTCTACAAGTGGGACCGCCGGACAAAGTGCAAACTCTAGGGGGGGCTGGGGGAGGGCGGGGGGAGGCTCCCGGCCATTCCCTCGGGCGGCGCGCCCCGCTGCCCGCTCGCCGAGAGGAGGCGCGCGGGCCGGGGCGGGAAGGCTGCGCGGGTCCCAGGGGCAACGGGCTGGGCTGGGCGCCCGGGGCTTACCTCGGCGCGCGGGCCGCTGGCGCGTGGGGCAGTGGCTCCTCCGGCCGGGAAGCTGTTGCTCGCGCTCCGGCGGCTGCGGCGGTCCCGCCGGGGCTGCGCTGGAGCTCCGCGCAGACGCTCTCCCGCTATCTGCTGCAGCCGGGGCGGTGGCGGCGGAGCCGGCGACAGCTCGGCCCGGCGCGGCCCCGGAACTGTCCAACTCTGGCGGGCGCGGGGCTGAGGCTCCCGGCCGCGGCCCCGGCGCTGAGCGCCTGCGCGCCCTGCCTCGCCCAGGTGAGGGGCGTGTGCCTGGAGCCCGCGGGGCGCGCCCGGCCGGGGCTGCGCTCGGGCCCGGACCTCTGGCGCGGCCCACGACCCCGGGGGTTTGGACGCGCCGATACCACTGCCGCGCGCCGAAGCTGGTGGACGGTTTACCAGGCAGGGACTCGGGAGGCACACACACTAGGGCGAATGAGGCGGGACCGTTCGGGGGCCCGTGGCCACTGCAGAGTCTCCCGCAGCATCGCTGCCTTTAAATCCCGCCTTTCCAGGCGTGCGCGCACAGCGAGGGAGAGGAGGCTCCGTCCCGACCCGAGCTCCGCGCGGTCCTCGGCCCCGGGGCTCCAGCCCCTGCAAAAATTCTTGGCAACCGCCGAGGTCCCAACACCGAGATGCCAAGCGGCGCGGTGGGGCGGATCTTTCAAATATTAGTCAAGCCAGAGTGAAACTCTTCTTGGAGGTCGTCAAGCCAACTATTTGTTTTTCCTCTTTGACCGGCTCTCGGCTTGAAGACCACACTGAGCAGCCTGGGCATTTTTTGGCGGAGCCGGGAAGGCCCGCAGCGCTGAAGGCATCGCAGCCTCGCCGCGGATCGGAAAGGCTTGGGGGGGGGGGGGGGGTGGCTTCTGCTCCTCTGGGTTTCTTTCCGTGTTTATTTAAGTTTTCAAAACTAAAACGTGTCATTGGTAACCCCGATGTGGGGCATCTGCTGAAAACAGTGCAGACAGCCAAGGTGCTGGGTTCTGAAAGGGAGAGCGCTTGGAAAGAAAACGTTTAAGGGGGAAGGAAAAATAATTTTAGAAGAGCAGTTTTCTGAGATTACTTCTTTGGGTGGAGAAGTTCAAGAGTAATAAATGACAAGAGACCCGTGTTACACGGCAGAGATTTTTGTTTTTATTATTTTTGACCAAATGATTTTAAAATAATATTCTCAAATGATTGACACTAACTCCATCAATAATTAAGCCCGCAGCTGTTAATGTCTTGGCATAATCGTCCAGAGTAAATATCTCAGTGTCCAGCCAAAGCCAATGCTGGTCTCCAGGGTGGGTCTGAGATTTGACAAACACACCCACGCACACCATCCTAGAGCTTTCTAAAGGAGCAGGTTGTGTTTATTAACCACCTTGGAATTTAGGGTTTACTGAGGCACCAGCACACCTGAGCTACCAGGGTGAGAAGGAGCATTAATCTGACAGATAGCTTTTATAGATTTAGAATTCTAATTATCTTCACATCCAGGTATGTATTCTCACTTACTCATTACTAAGGACAGACGCTGGTGTGTTTATTCTTAAATCTGTACCCTATTTGAAATTGCTATGTACAGGAAGTAAGCACCAACATTAAATCATTATAACCCACATATCACGAGTTATGATAATTGCTTAAGTTATCTTTCACAAAATTATGGCCTTAAGGTCTCCTCCCATCAGTGAAAGTTGTACTGAAAACAAGTCTTTCATGAGTCCCTGACGGTCAGTAAGGTGGGGTTCTGGCAGACTGGGACAGGCAGGAAATTCCAGAGGCAAAAGCCTTCCTTGAGAAAAACACCCAGCTCCCAGTGCCCTGCACTTCAGAACTGGGAGCAGTGTGGTTGCTACTGAGCTCAGATAAGTATTGGTATGTCCAGGTATCTAAGGCGCAGAGAAAGGGAGAGGGGCCCTTAAAGCCTGAAGTCGGTACCTTGGATTGCACTTGCAAGCAGGTAACCTCTGCCTGGTGGAACACCTGTGAGAAGTGTTCCCTGTGGCTTGCACAATTTAGCAGCATGTGCATTTTTTATGTCCTGCAAACTGCAACCATATCCTTCTCTCCTCCCTGTCTATTTTTAATCACCTATAGCAGAGACTTATGGTGGAGATTAATTTGAGGGCTACATTTCCTAACAACAGCTGAAAGAAGCATAAAATAGAGGCAGACAACTCTCAATTTTTTACCTATGACACAACTAAGAACTGTGCCTGCATGTCCTTAGCCAAGACGGGATCAAAGTCTCTGGAGGCCAGAGCACTGAAACAATCGCAATGTGTCCCTTCTAAATATGCTTCAACATGGAAACATTAAACTAAGAAACACAGAATTTAAATATATAGAAACAATAGCTTTTCCCTAGATTTTCTGATTGCAAATGTGTGCTTATTGGATAGCTTGGCATTGCCTATGCCTGTGGTATCTGACATATGGGGTCCTCCTATCCTCAAACTCTTGGACCATCATTTTCCTGGAACCTTTATTACTCATTCCTGGCAAGGATGGTGTAAACCAACTCAGAGAATTATTAGCCTAGGGGAGGAGCACTGGGAGGATTGTCAGGACAGCAGCAACACAGAGGGATTGTGCAGCACAACAGGTCCCTCAATAGTGAGGAGGAATGTAGCAGAAAGGGATTAATTTAAGGCTTTTTCCTACAATTTGTGTTTATGAGGTGTATGGGGCTTTGGTTCTGAAATACTGATGAACTTAGGCGGACAAACTCCTTTTAACTATGTCCACATATAGGGCACCTGGCTAGCTAAGTCAGCAGAGCATGTGACTCTTGATCTTTAGGTCATGAGTTCAGGCCCCATATTGGGTGTAGAGATTACAAAAAAACAAACAAACAAACAACAGCAGCAAGAAAAACTATGTCCACATAGTCACAGTATCCATTGGATTAAGAACTTGGTGATAAGAACATCATCAACAAATTTAAAAGATTTCATAAATCACTTAGTTTTACTCAGTAAGAAGTGGGTAACAGTTTTCTACCACAAGATGTTATAAAACAAGGCCCTATAGATATTTTAGACTGCTTTGCCGCCATGAACAACACCTGTCTCAGGGCTGAGGGCCATATTTTGCAAACCATTCTTGCAGTGGAAGAAAACGGACTAGGATAGAAAACTTGAATTCCAATTTCAGCTGTCACTTTTAAGCCTGGAGACCTCAGTTTCTTCGTCTGTAAGACAGGACAGTTATATCAGCCTTGTTTCAATAGATTACTGTGATGCTCAAAAGAATGGTATACGAAACACTTTGGAAACTATGGGAATGCGGGTGCCATTGGCTGATGAATGTCTTGCTCATGTTTTGCTTTTCTGCCACTGCAAACTTCCCCTCAGAATATCTCGTAACTCCTGTTTAGCTTTTTAATAATCTCCACTATGAATCTTTCCTTATAAACTCTACTTTCAGATGGCTCCAGTATGATATAATTCGGAAAGCACTGGTTCTAGTGTTGGACAAGCAGGGCTTGAGCTCTGACGTAGGTAGCATTTACTCACTAGCTGCATTGAATAATAATCTCCATTCACTCTAAACTTCAGTTTCCTCATCTATAATATGGGAAAATATTGGTCCTGAGGACAAAGCAAACAGGAAAATATTTTGCAAACTCTACAATATCTGATATATGTTCATTGTAATTTATGTCAACAACTACTTGGGAAATAAATAGGAGTTTTATCTCCGTATTGGGCAATAAGGTCTAAAGTGTCTTAGAAATACAAAACAAATTGTATCCGGGACTTTCAGAGCAACTTAGAACTAGATAAGATAGTAAACCTTGTTTTAATAGGCTACTAAATTTTATTTGTTTACAAGGGTGCATGAATTCTACAAATACCAGAAAATCTTTTGTTTCACATACTATGTTCCACATAGTATGAGAAATTAATGGGATAGGTGTTTTAGTTGACATTTGTTCTTTTTTCTAAATTCATTCTATTTCATCATGTCATTGTGTGTCCTTACTTGTGAGAAATACCACTCACCCTATTCTTGTTTTTTTTTTTTTCTTTTACTATTGAAGTATAGTTGACAAACAATGTTACATTAGTTTTAGGTACACTGTATAGTGATTGAACAACTCTATACATTATGCTATGCTCATCATAATGGTGGCTACTGTCTGTCACTCTACAACACTATTACAACACCATTGACTATATTCTCTGTGCTGTACTTTTTGTTCCTGTGACTTATTCATTTCATAACTGGAAGCCTGTACCACCCACTCCCCTTCACCTATTTACCAATCCCCCCCCATCCCCTCCCCTCTGGCGACCATTAGTTTGTTCTCTGTACTTATGGATCTGTTTCTCCTTTTTTGTTTGTTCATTTGTTTTTTGGATTCCACTTATGAGTGAAATCATATGGTATTTGTCTTTCTCTGACTTATTTCATTTAGCATAATGCCTTCTAGGTCCATCCATGTTGTAGTGAAATTTGTTCTTAGAAGCCCCAAGTTGGATTCAGCAAAAAATTGGTATTTGTTCAAATTCACTGATAATAATTATTTTAAGGATGTCTGCCTACTCAAGATGATAACAATGAACTGAAACACAAATATTGAGGTTTTGTTGATAGGTGATTTTCACTATATTTTTCCATGTTTGATGAAAAAATAATGGAATAGATATAGATTTTGAATCTAATGAGTTGGTTTTATATAGAAATTTCCCACTGGACCTAGACATTTAAATCTAAAAAAAATAAATAAATATAAAAAAGTGTTAAGAAGTTTGTTTTAAGTGGAAATCATAAGGTTATTTCTGAGTTATCAATTTGTGATTTATATTCATCTCATTTTAAATGTAATTGTATTATCTGTTAAGTCTAATTGGGGTATCTGCATTTGGAGGGAGAGGAGGTATAAAACTCATTGCTAAATCTCAGGCCTACTTTAGGAGCTGGGCTAGTCTCTTTCTCTACCTGTCTTGGGGGATTGTTTTTATGGGAATCACCAATATTCTGTGAAAAAGAATTGGCCTCTTGGCCTCCAATTATATTTTTAACCAGACATTGAGTTGTTTCCTTTTATCTTCCTATTTTATTTGAATACTCTTAGCAGAGAAGGGTCATGCATTTAAATTCCTTGCTAACTAATATGTCTTCCTTTTTGCATTAAACACATTATGATTGCTTTATCCTGATATTTTAAAATTAATTATTTAAGTATTTTTCCCAAGTGTGACCGAGATCTGCTTGGTTTCACCCTTTCCTCATAAAAATTTATGTTTTTGAGATTTAGTAGAATTGGGGCTTTGTATACAATATATCCCACCACCCCGCCAGGCAATAATATCTTTTGTGTCCACAGGTGATCAATATTGTAAAAGTATTCCTTCTCGACCCTAACTTCGGATTGGCAGTAATAACATGCCTCTTCTGTATCTGTCCCTTTGAAACTTAATCCAGCACTGCCTTGGGCCCCAAAATGAAGGTTCCACCAACTTCACGATATCCCCAAATCCTTTCCTGATTAGATGGCACATACTCCCCTATGTGAGTTTGGGAGTTTGGCTCTTTGCTCTGAGATAGATGTAAAAATTAATCTTCTTTGAACTGCATTTGCAATTTTGATTTCCTTCAGGTTTTTGTAAATCTAAAGATGTGGTAATACTCCTTTCACAAACACTGATTTATTCCTTAGGCTGAGTTCTTCAGTTCTCTCCCTTGCGCACTTGACTCACAACTGCCTGGTAACTGGGGAAGCTCCCAAATGACTAGAACCTTTTGATGTAAAATTATAGTTTTAAAGAAAACTTTTCATTTTAACCTATGTCATACTTTTAGATAAATTACTGATGTTGAACTTTGCATGTTGAATAATTTTTAAGAAGTTCAGTGTCTCAACAGCTAACACTCTATTCCTTATCAAGGAACACTGCATTCCTCATACTGTATGTGCCTTGTCTCATGTGATTGTTATAGAATCCTATGAGGGAGAAATAATGAATACCATTTTACAGATGGGGAGAGTGAGAGTCAGTAAGTTTGTGATACGCCCAAAGTCACAAACTGACAGAGCCAAAATTTCAACTCAAGTTCATCTCATCTTTAAAAAGTTCCTTCTATGCTGCTTCTTGAGGTTAATCAAAAGTACTGATGGGACTATAAGTTCCACTGAGAGTAGAAATCATATCCTACTTGTTCTTTAGTCCCTTATAATACCTAATATGTAGTACCTTACAAAGAGCAGCTTAGTATCTGTTCGCATAATAAATGGTTCCTAATTTTCTGCTTTTCACTTGCTGCTAATTTTCTGCTTTTCACTCCACTACTGTAGCTTGTGAAGCCATTCTCCACTTGGTCACCTTAAGGCAGGGTTGCAGGAAAGGAGTTGTGAGGGCGAAGAGGAAGACCCCAGATCTTGACAAATTCCAAATATGTTGTAGACTTAGACCTCTCACAATCCTTCTGTTTTGGACAACCTTTGAACTTCTCTAAACAACTCCTTAGGATGGTAGCTATCTCATACCCTATCTTTTCAATAAGATTTTCTGACTCTTAAAGCCTAAGGCTGGTTCTTGTTTTTTGTTAGCATTCATCCCACACCTGCAGTGCCTGGACTGAACCAAATCAGTTGTAGGCATTCAACGCAAGCTTGAATGCAGCTCATGTAAGGCCAGACCCTGACTCTGTTGCAGCAAAGGGAGTGATTTGCAGGAAGTGAGGTTCACACAGTCATCCAATCATTTCTTCACCAAATATTATATGTTTGATGTACAAGTCTGCGTTAGGCACTGGGGATACAGTGGAGAAAAACACAGAGTTCTACACTCCATAGAAACGATATGGTTTTACTATAGACCAAACAATGGTTGCTGTTTCCATTTCTACTCCAATACTAACTGTGTGTTGTTTTCCCTGTAGTAACTTAACATTTTCAGTTAGCCTCTCAGGTCCCTCATTTTCCAATTTATCAGTACTTTTCCCATCTCTCAATCTTATTAAAGATAACTTACTGATCATGTACCCAATTTGAGAATAGTTTTGGCCCACATTTTCTACTTCCTTCCTTACTGCTGGCCAAAGCTCATCTCCTTTTTATAAGGGGCTAGCACCTCTTGGCCAGTTTAAGTGGACATCATAATCCTAATAAGATAATTCAAGATGCTGTTGAAGCTGCCCTAGTTAGTACTGTTTTGTGAGTGCCCTCTATGGTCAGAGCCCTCGACCTAACTACCCTCCAAGAATTTTCAAATTATTGGGATCAACCCTTATGTACAAGTGACATCAAATATTAGCTGAAGAATTCCATGCTAATAGAGACATATTCCACTGGAGAGGTTAAAATTATTGTAGCTTAGGCAGGTTTTCTGAAAAATGTTCCTTTAAAGGAGATGGACCCAGCTGTGTTATAATGGAGAGCAGAATGGCCTAAGCTATAGTGTTGGATTATGAAAAGACCTAAAGCCTGGGCATAGAGACTTGAATTTCTAGTCCCAGCTACTTGGAAAGTGAACTTGGGCAGTTGAATTAAATTCCTTGCCCTCTGTTTCCCTATCTGTTCAGCTTTAGCACTATCACAAAACCTTACAGGTTGACCTCAATAGGCTCTGTTAGTTTTTAAAAACCCTCAAAAGGGGGTGCCTGGGTGGCTCAGTTGGTTGAGTGTCCAACTTTGGTTCAGGTCATGATCTCATGGTTTGAGTTCGAGCCCTGCATGTGACTCTCTGCTGTCAGCCCAGAGCCTGCTTGGGATCCTCTGTCCCCCACCCCCTCTCTCTCTGCCCCTCCCTTGCTCGCACCCTCTCTCAAAAAAAAAATACAAATAAGTAAACATTAAAAAGAAAAACTTCAAAAAGCTTCATTTTTTAGCCTGTCCTCACTTGCTATTATTTCACACTTAACAGATGAATATTTCTTACTTCAGATATAAACATCTAAACTTTTTTTTAGCGTTTATTTATTTTTTGAGCAAGAGAGAGAGAAAGCGCATGTGTGAGGTGGGGGAGGCGGACAGAGAGAGGGGGACAGAGGATCCAAAGTGGGTTCTGCACTGACAGCAGAAAGCCTGATACAGGGCTCAAACTCATGAACATGAGATCATGACCTGACCCGGAATCAGATGCTTAACTGACTGAGCCACCCAGGCACCCCAACAGCATCTAAACTTTCAAAACAGAATGACTAAACAAGTAGTTTACTATATTATCGAAAATTTATTTGCTAAAAATAAGATTCTTCAGAAGGTCTGATTTTATCCCCCGGCAGATAATAGCAATATCTGGAGACATTTTTGGTTATTACAAGTTAGGGGTGCTGCAGGCATCTAGTATGTAGAGAACTGGGATACTACTAATCAATCTGCAACACACAGGACACTTCCCACAACAAAGTATTATCCAACAGTAGCCAAGGTTGAGAAATTAGGCTAAAGGACAATCTTGTATAAACAAAGGACAAGTATATGCAAAGTTCATGCTCACTAAAAATTTAAAAACATTCATTTAAAATGTTTATTTTTGAGAGAGGGAGCAAGCAGAAGAGGGGCTGCTGTCAGCACAGAGCCCAATTTGAGGCTCAAACCCATGAACCATGAGATCATGACCTGAGCTGAAGGCAGATGCTTAACCAACTGAGCCATGCAGGCACCCCCAAAAACATTTATTTAAAACAGCATGCCAAACTCTTTTTACCAAACTCTTAAAATGATTATTGACTCAGTAATTTCAATATAAGGCTTTATCTTATGGAAACAATGTTAAATGTAGAGGGAAAAAATGGGCCAAAAGAAAGTGTCATTGCTTTACTAATGATAAGGAAAACTGAAAGCAATCAAAGGAGAATAGTTAAACACATCTTGTTAAAGGAATATTATGTAGTTATTTTTAATGTTTGTTAGGACTTTGTAGTAAGTAACGTGGAAAATGATTGGTTGCAACATAAACAGGAAAGGAGAAAATAACTGATAAAGTGTGATCACAAGCAAAATAAATCAATGCATGCACAGATGGAAGGAAATGTAAAACCCATCCATATAAACTGATTTGCAAAAGTTTTGATTGATACATTTCAAGCACACTATACAAGTCACATAAAATATACTTGGATATACCTTCATTATTGTATTCTGTGGTATATACCATCTATTTCTTTCACATATGTTAAGTTTTCCTGATTTAAAAGCCTCAAGACAGAGTTTACTTTTTATTTTCTTCATTATACTAAGGTCATACTTATCTGTTATATGAGACTATTAAACAATTGGGCATGCTCTCATGCACTATTAATAGGACTGTAAATTGATATAACCTCTCAGGAAGTTACCTTATTCGTGTACATACCCTTCAACACAGCAAGCCCACATTATCCCGGAGACACACTAACACATCAAAGCAAAGCAATAGGTACAAAGATATTCATTACGTTTTAGCTTGAATGAGAAGAAAAATGGGTAGCAAACTAAGTGCCCAACAACAGAAAAATGGTAAAATAAATTATTCTATTTTACATTAACTAGACACTTTATAAGCATGATATAATCACATAGTAACTGTTGTAATAAAAGTGATAAATGCCTTCCAAAAATCAGTGGGCACAGGATGAAGTAATATACACTCAGTTTTAGCAAATTCAAAAGCTAGTTCAACAATCTGTGGAAGTAGCAGAGTTTTTGAAACCTAGAGTTTATTTGTTGTAATCTATGTATTTATTTTGCTTAATGAAAAAATAAATATTCAGCACAATTTGGACAAGGAAGGAAGAGGCATAGTCTGTCTAGGTTAGCCTTGGGATGCCACTCAACCTCATCCCAAGAATCATGAGATTAAACTTCATTTGTTTTAATCCCAACTGGTCATCATACTCCCTGGCCCACATGAATTTTCCTATTCCTAGGAGTTTACTCTTCTCAAGACAACCCTGCCATCTCTAGGCAGATTCAATTATTCAATATTTCTTCCTCATAGTGCTTCCAAATTTACCTATTAATTTTCCTCATTTCTAATTCAAAAGCTTATTTCTTCTAAGCAATTCTTTTTTTTTAAGTTTATTTATTTATTTTGAGAGACACAGAGACAGGATGAATGAGGGAGGGGTAGAAAGAGAGGGAGAGAGAGAGAGAATCCCAAGCAGGCTCCACCCTGCCAGCTGCAGAGCCCAACACGGGGTTCGAACCCACAAACGGTGAGATCATGACCTGAGCTGAAACCAAGAGTCGGGTGCTTAGCCAACTGAGCCAGCCAGGCACCCCTCTTCTAAGCAATTCTTAAGTTGCGTACCAGGCATCCTGCTTATCCTCTTCTATTGAAAGAAAAAAATAAACCGTCAGGTCGGGCCATTCGAGACGAAAGTTTGGCAAGCCACAAGTACACCTTTCTTTCCCCAGGTATACTCCAATGATAATGACTAAATATCTAGCCACTAAGCCCTCCCTCTTCAGTATTCCTAACCTGTAATTCACACTCAGTCTTCCTTTTCATCACTCCTGATATCCTGATATCCCTACACCAGGTCCCTTTCAACTATCCATTTCTTACCTCATATTAACTTCTTAGGCAACATTCAACCATCTCAAATCCCCAAACCCGCCCTCTTAACCAACAGGAAAAACCAATCTCCTGCATGCCTGGAAGGTAAACACCACCTGACTTCAGCATTGTCAACTTTTTTCTTCACCACAAAGAACACCTTAGCGTTTTTCTACCTTTAGGATCTCCAAGATGATGCCACCTAGCTGCACACCTGATGCCGATTTCTCATGGTTCTTTCAGTACAGCCCTCTTTATTCTTGATCTTATTTCCTCTTGCATGGCTCCACCAGTTCAGATAATACCTGCACAGTCTGCTCTCTTACAATTACATTTAGGGGTCTACTATTTTCAAAACAAAATGGAAACTCTCCCTTGATTTTGCTTCACCTAAAGCTACTGTCTTCTTTCATTCTGTCTTGTATCATCAACACTTGTTTAACCAAAATTTTAAGTGACTATTCGTACATAATAACCTGATACGTAGCTCTGTAGTGGAACTTGATATTTTCTTAAAAATTTTTTAAACGTGGGGAACCTGGGTGGCTCAGTCGGTTGAGCGTCCAACATTAAAAAAATAATAAACTTTTAAACGTTTATTTATTTTTGAGAGACCGAGAGAGACACAGCATGAGCAGGGGAGGGGCAGAGAGCAGAGAGAGAGGGAGACACAGAATCTGAAACAGGCTCCAAGCTCTGAGATGTCAGCACAGAGCCCGACGCGGGGCTCGAACTCACGGACCGTGAGATCATGACCAGAGCCGCAGTCGGACGCTCAACTGACTGAGCCACCCAGGTGCCCCGAGATACATATTTTTTTTAATGTTTATGTATTTTTGAGAAAGGGAAAGCATGTGTGAGTGGGGGAGGGACAGAGAGAGAGACTGAGGATCAAAGCAGTCTCTGTGCTGACAACAGCAAGCCCAGTGTGGGGCCACAACTCAGGTACCTTGAGATCTTATGACCTGAGCCAAAGTCAGATGTTTAACCGACTGAGCCAGCCAGGTTCCCCTTGAAATATCTTTTAAAAAACAAAATACAATCTCTGACTTAAAAGCTTACTCTATTCAGGGAGGAAAATACACAAGAACCTTTTTAGAAAAAACTGCCTCTGCTCGCTGTTTACACTTTCCCACCCTTTCCTCAATCAGATCTATCATCTCCTCAATCAAATTTCCACTTCCAATAAAATCAGTGGTCTATCAGATCCTAAAGGTCAAGACTTCTCAGTTCTCATCCTCTTTGACTTTTCTCATTTTACAGGACATTAATGATTACAAACATTTTCTCACATGCATGCTCAAAAGCTATTCTCACAATAACCCTGGGATGGAGATAACCCCCCACAACCCCAAACTCCTACCCCCATTTATCAGATTAGGTTCGGGAAGAGTGAATTACCCAAGGTCACCCAGCATGGGTCCAGAGCCTGGACTTGATCTCATATTATCAGTTTCCAGAGCCTCCATGCTTCTCATTTCACCCCTCATTTCATGGCTGGCTAAAGACTGAGTGGATGTATCTATATTAATCCACTGCCTGCATACAGAATGCAGAATGTCAGAAAACATTTGTCTTTCTCTGACCTAATCTGACAGCATTTCATGCAGCACTAGGCATGGAATTACTGCCCCAAAACTGTTGATGTCTAGGTTTCAACCCAAAATGTGTGTCAACCACGGGCACCTCAAGGGGGAAGATGGTGCCTCACTGTACTGAAATCCTATCCTCAGGATTCCTGTCAAAGAAGAACCTTCCACATGAACCAGCTTTATAATGAGGATTTTTTGGTGCTCACATAACCCAGCAGCTGAAATGCAGGTGGATTCCCCTTGTATATTTCACTACTAGAAGGTAATGTTTTAGTGAAGTTCCAATTTACAAATAACTTCCTTCATTCTAGTACTTTTGAGTCATCAAAGAAATTGGAGCATCTTAAATGCCCAAACTAAAGTCACTGTTGATAGCTCAACCTATACAATCTGTAGTCAATGGATTAATTCCTACCTAGTTATATTGTCATCCTTCTGAGACCTTATGATCCTGGTCTCATCTTAAAAATGCCTAAATCAATGCTTTATCACTTTTTTTCTTATACAAATCATGAACATAGACTATCTAGAATTTCTGCCTCATCTAATTTGCTTGCAGGTAACTTTTTTTTTCTTTTAACTGCCTACATCTGTTGTCCCAGGAAAATTGTTGTCTGATGAAGGTAGCTCTCTGCCTACTTTTTCTAAAGTAAGAGATACAAACACATCTGGGTTTTTATCTTCTAAGCAATCTCTTACTTAGAGTGCTAATTGGTTCAGTCATTTACTTTTATTTGTTGCCACCCTACTTGAACTTTTTACTGCCATTGAAATGTTTTCTGAAACTTGCTGCTTATTGTCTTGCTCCAATATGTAATTTTTCCTTAATTTGGCTTGTTTACATTGCTTTCCTCCTCCTTCACAATTTCTTTGTAAATGGATATTTTTAAATCTCTTCCATATGTCTCTATAACTGGCCTAAGATCTCTGTCAGGCATTTACTTGCGTAAACTGCTGTCTTTTTCTTATTTCCTTGGATAAATCCACCTTAATTTTGTTCTACTTTTTTGAAGTGCTCGTGATGAAATTGAATAAAATCTTTATGGTTGCAGTCAGTCAGCCACTCGCGGGGTCCCCATCACAGGGACAACACTAGGCTAAGCTGTCGACGGAAAAGCCAGGCAGAGGAGGAACCTTGAAAATAGAATGGAATGCAAGAATTCTTAAATTGGGGGGAAAGTTAAAGTGTAACAGGGTGGATACAATATCTAAAAAATCAGAATTCAAAAATAAATATGTGAATATAGTATTCAAATATGAATGGACTCTGAATTTTTAAGGAATAAGCAGTGATGGGTGGGAGTCCTCAAAGAAGGTTCTTGGGAGTAATGGATTTTACCCACAGAAATGTTTGGGGTGTCAACAGTCCAGCGGGTGGTGGCCATATTCTAGTGTGAGGAAATGGCATAAAGATAATAACGAACAACTCACTCAAACAATATCTAATTTGGTGTTGGATGAATAGGAGAATCAAGAGGAAGCAAGGATACGTTTGCGAGTAGAGGAAGAGCAGGATGCGTATCATTTTTAATTTATGGAATGCTTCGCGTCATTTGGGTTCTGATCCTTGTCAGTTATGTGTGCTACATCTTCCAGTCTCTAGCTTGTCTTCTATCTTTTTTAAAAGATGGCTTGATGAGCAGAAGTTCTTAATTTTAGAGTAGTCAAGTTTATCAGTGATCTCCTTCGTGATTAGTACTTCTCTATCTTAAGAAATCCTTCTCCATTTTGAGGCTAGAAAGACTTTTCACCCATATTTTCTTCTAAAAGTTTTCAAGTTTAGCTTCTGACACTTGATTTCTTTGTCTTTAGGCAATGCTGGCAATCCACATGTGTTCCTAGCTCGGTTGATTCAATTGCCTTTCCTTTCCCCAGTGATCTACCACATCCCCTCAGACATGTACTAAAAGTCGCACAAGTCTGTTTCAAGCTCTCTGTTCTGTTCCTCTGGCAACAAAAAAGTAATAACCCTGACCACAGACACTTGTAAGTGCTGCTTTAATTACAACAACTTTACAACATTGGTATATTTGGGAACATATGACATCTATAAATCAGTTTATATACGGTAGGTAGGTAGGTAAGTAGTTGGATGAATGGGCCTTGAATGGACCAATATGAGAGTTTTCACGAACACAGGATTATGATCAATTTTGAGATCCAAATGTTGCCATGAGCAGGGAACAAATGGGATGCTACCAAGTACATTTTTTGGTAAGGTAAGTTTTTTTTTTAATCAGGTATTATTTTAGATTATATCATTAATGACCTTGAGGAAGCAAAGTAAACACAAGAAATCTGTACCAGCTAAATCAAAATTAGACAATTCAATTATTAATTTTTAATAAATCACAGTTTTGAGAAAAACCTGTTACCTTATATCTCACATTGTTTGAGGGCATGAACTGTGTATACCCAGCACCTAAAATAACGTCTGGCAAATAGTAGCCACTCAATACATATTTGAGGCATGAATGAATAAACAGGTGAAGGATTGAATGGTAGAGAGCATCATGGACAAACTATATGCTTTTAAATTTGAACCTTTAGTTCAACCAGTTTTACAGACTAAAATGCTTCAGTTAGGAAAAAATGTCTGCATATACAATTCCATGCACCCCATCAAACTATATTGCTTTCCAATTATCACGTAACTGTGTTAGCAGTCAGCAGCACCTATCCGCCGTCCAGCAGCACGGATGTGCTGTGCTAGGTCCTGGGAGGAGCTATGAAAGGAGACACAGGAGCCAAGCAGCCATGGCCCCTGTTGTTCTACTTTTCATTCAAGCTGAACATACAAAATGACCCAAAGAGAATACGTCAGAACACTTAGAGTAATAAGCGTAAATTAACTCTGTGCAAACTGGGTGCACTGGTGTTGAGGGAAACCAGGCAAAACAGCAGACTCCCCTTTGGCAGGTGAGAAGCACTGGAGCTTCCTTGACAGCTTCCTCCACTGTGGAAGGATTTACTATACTTTTTTTTTTTTTAATTTATTTATTTTGAGAGAGAGAGAGGGAGCGTGTGCAGGAGCATGTGTGGGGAGGGGCAGAGAGAGAATCCCAAGCATGCTGCGTGCTGTTAGCACAGAGCCCAAAGTGGGCTTGATCTCATCAACATGAGATCATGACCTGAGCCAAAACCAAGAGTCGGTTGCTCAACTGACTGAGCCACCCAGGTGCCCCTATAACTGACTGTTTTTCAAACTGTGGTCTCAGACCACTGGCAAGTTATGATTCACATTTATATAAATAGAAAAGATATGTTATCTATATTTATCTATACATGATATACATCTCTACATTATAGATCTTCAATTTTATCTAAAATTTATAGATAGATTTCTGGGGCACCTGGGTGGCTCAGTTGGTTAAGCGTACGACTTTGGCTTAGGTCATGATCTCATGGTTTGTGAGTCGAGCCCCTGCATCGGGCTTGCTGCTGTCAGCGCAGAGCCTGCTTCAGTTCCTCTCTCCCCCTCTCTCTCTGCCCTTCCCCTGCTCTCTCTCTCTTAAAAAAATTTTTAGATAGATTTCTTATAGATTTATTTACTATCTATATAAAATAGAAGAGAATAGTTTATAAAGTACAAGACAGAGTGCATGCATGGCATATACTAAAAATAGGAAATAGGTGTCCGCTTAGTAAACTTTTATTTGTTATTTTATATGGTTTTCCATGTGTAGACATGAGCTGGGCTGTTATGTAAACTGTATTTGGAGAGTCATCCAACATGTGTGAAAGCTTCAAACCATAGTAAACTGAGCAACAGAAGGGTCTGTGCAGCCCACTGTAAAGGTCAGTGCAAGAACGAGCACCCTTTCTGTCTGGTACACACACGGTGATGACTCCTCGAGGTCTGGCCCAAGCCACTCTTTGAGAGGCTCATACTTTGTTGCCTTGTCTTTCCCAGATTTGCAGCCAGGCAGTAATCTTTGTTTAAAAGAACTTTCCCCATTTCTTATAACTACTTGCAGGGCTGGAAATTCTGGTGGCAGCTTCCCAGGTATTTATAGCCCTGACATCAATTTAGAAGTTGTCCCATCTTTCAAATCTACATTCAGCTTACTCAACTTGCAGCCACTCTCCTCAGCAATAATGTAGGGACCCTGCTGCCCCTTCCTGTTCCATCATTCCCAGTCTAGCAGAGCGACACCAGGGCGAGACGGTAGACATGAGTGAATTTCATACTGTAATTTCCAGAAAGTGTCTGGTTTATTTTAACTACATGACGTAGAAGGAGTTTATATTCACTTAATGTAGTACATAGGCAATTATGCTTTCCTCTAAGGGTAAATCTGTAATTATTCTGTAACAACCGCCTTGAATCATTTCTTTTCTAGATAAGCTTTTTAAGTTTTGACACTGAAAAAATAACATTTGAACTAATGAAGTTGAAATTGTCAGCACTTTTCCTCTAATGCTTATTTGTTGAAAGTTCTTGAAACAATGAAAGATAAATCTTTGAGAAAACAAGATAAATGGATTCTATCTATGGAGACTGGTTGTGTTCGTTTTTGTTTTGATTTGTTTTTTAGTATCTTTTTTTTTTTTTTTCAGTGAAAGCAAAACAAGACAATCCAAGAACCAAGATAAGGTCAGTTTTACAGGTCGGTACTGAATACATCAAATGAGCACATAGTTAGCAGGTATCTCTGCCAAATGACGAACAACCTAGAAACGAATCAAAGAGTGAGAACACAGAAACAACAAAAAATGGTAGGCCAAAAGGTTAGAGACTGAGGGCCCAATTTTTACCATGGTCAAATATCTCCTGACTTCAATGAGAATTTTATGGACCACTAGATTTCATGTGTTCCCATGTGAGCAGAGTGCCAAAAGTAAATAGCACTGGGAATATGGTTCTTAACTATAGGCTAATAAACCTGAATAACTAGAATGTGCTTTTTAATTTTGTAATTTGTTTTTCATAGGTAGAAGTGAAAACCAGGCTTTTAAAATGACATTAAATTTATTTTCTCCAGGCCAAATGGATTCATTGCACTGAGAGAAATTTTAGAGGG
Organism: Panthera leo; assembly: GCF_018350215.1. NCBI lineage: Eukaryota > Metazoa > Chordata > Mammalia > Carnivora > Felidae > Panthera > Panthera leo. Next base: position 166,834,347 of record NC_056686.1, read on the forward strand.
TAAGGACAGACATCTTCCTAAGCATACATTCTATCCATACAAGACTGGTCCTGTTCTTTCCTTTGGTGGGTGAAACTTATGAGCATTCATACAGAAGGCATTTCATAATTCTTATTGCTTTCCATATTTACCAGACATCTCATTATTCCGTGACTTTCAAAGAGAGTGGCCCATGGAAGTCTTCCAGATTGCCCTTGGGATGACCTCAACGTACCAATATTTACAACAGTATCTACACTTTTATTTCCGGAGTAATTTAACCTGTTGGTGATCTCTCAATGGACATAGCCTCAGAAACTTTTGTTCTTCTAAGATACATAATAGACCCCTCTGAATTTGAGAAGTGTGGGTTGCCTAATAAAAATGTGAGTTTAATACTAAGTTAAGTAAGTTTGGTGAATTTGTTATTGGTACTAAATGTATAAATGCTAAAAAGAAAGGGGAAGAAAGGACAATCTTCCCTATGAGTGGTTTGTTGATTTTGCAGATAGACTTCTCTTATGAAGTAGTTAAGAATTAAAATTGTATAACTTTATAAAATATGCTGAATCTCCCTTAGCAATTTGACCTTACGCCTTTTTCTTTAAGCTTTTAAACTCCATGGTGAGGTTTTAGAGGAAACATAGAATATCCTCATTCTGGGTTTACCATTCCAGGTACATAAAGAGGTAAAGAAATGTAACACTTGACATAAAGAATTTGTGCGGTATTGCCACTGATTCTGGAAAGCACCATGACCTCTGCACACAAAATTTGTAGGGAAAATGAGCAGCGCCCACCAGTGGAGTTCTATAAATAAAATGGCAATGAACAGGGAGGATTGCATCTTGTCAATTAAGAGCCACTTAAGAATGGGTTCTTGACTTTCTTTAGAATGTTGTAAATCTTCCCCTTTTAGAGTGCAGGATTTTTATTTTTAAAGAAAACACACATCTGTGTTTATACCAGATGGTATGTAGACATTTCCTATTATTATCCATTCTTCTGTCCATTGCTACAGATGTTACAAGTATTTTCTACACTCTTCCCCTCTCTCAAGGCTAAAAACAGAACCTGGCATTAAACATAACAGTAAATGAAGAGGCAGAGAAAAGCTGAAATGAAAACCAGGTGCAATATGAGATTAACTTTGTTCTTCTACTACTTGGTCACCTCAACAAGACAATACAGGTGCAGTATAGCCAAAGCTATATATATATATATATATATATATATATATATATATATATATATATATATATATTTTTTTTTTTTTTTTTTTTTTGCATAGATAACTCAGGAAGATAAATGAAACGTCTTTCCATAAATTGGACTTTATATGTTCTTGTATGTATAAAGAATTGCCCTTAAGTTAAAAACCCTCGCTGAAAACCTCTGCTCTCTTTGTCCAGTTCTGACTTCATTCTTTTTTGTAACTTAAGAGCTTTACTACCCTCGTAGTGAACGAACGTTTGACTTATATTTTCTGAAGCTATGACATTCAATATTTAATTTAATGACATTATTTAGAGTCAAATACAAGGTGCACATGCTTTACCAGAGAATATACTGACAACATGCTGCCCAGAAATAAGCTTTAATAAAAGGACGCAATCTTGATCTAGTTAAATAATGGTTCCAGTGAAGGCATATTGTCGCCTTACCTGGTAGCATCCCCCAGCTCCTTTACCATCCTCTTCTCACTGGAGATAAAGGTGAGGATGGAAAGGATGTTCTGCCCTCGACGCCACTGATTCATTGAACAATATCTATGTAGGGTCTACTGTATACAGAGTTTCTCCTAAGAACTTTGATATTGTGAGGACTTTATCCTCAGCATCGTCTTCTTCCCAAAACTTCAAAGACTTTGGAATATTTTAAAAAACACTCATTACCAAAAAAATTGAGGATACCAGATCTGAGAGCTGTCCATTCTCCATAAAGTCCTTGATAATAAAGGAAAAAGAAACTCAAGTTTATCTCTAGTTCATAGGCCTAGACCCAGAATCTAACTATATTTTAAAGAATCCCGAGGATAATGAGGCAAAGTATAGATTTGTTAAATGGAACTTTCATCTACTTCGCCAGTGAAAAGATAAAGGTTTACTTTTAAATGGTTTTATGTAACTAACATTTTCTGAGGTTTACTCGGAGAGGAGGAAAAGCAAATGACACTGCATCAGATCACAGAATGAAGGACTCGTGTCATTGGGGTACTGTTCTTGGAAAATTAATAGGTTCCAGAATCAAGCAAGATGATTAATACTGGCTTTCATTTGATCTATAAACCACAATGACAGGCACAGCATGCCCCTGACTTTGCCTGGCATTGTGATTTAATGAAAAGAGCTTAGAAGAAGACTATGAAAGGAAAAAAGAAAACCCTTCTGCATTGGGTGAGAAACTTCTTGATTGATATACCCACCTTTTGATTTCGAAATCTTGATCAGGGGCTTTTTTGTTTGGTGGATATTTTCTTTCCCAAGATAGCAGAGTAAAAGGTGTGAGCTTTTTAAACACAAGTGACAACAGTATAGAAGAAAAGTGATAGACAGCTTCATATTTTCTACAGAAAATGCTGTTTGCAAAGATATAAATAAATAATAATGCTGAAGAGAGTAGGGAAGAGTAAATGTGCTAATCATGGATATACTTTTATAATAAAATTTCCATGAAATTTTGGTTTAATGAAATCAGTTTTGGAAACCTGGTTATAATAAGACTGAATTAGAAGATGGTTGAGGCCACAGAACACATCGGTTTGAGTGAATCTATTCTATTGGGTCTCAGTGGTTTTGAGTGGCATTGAAAGACTGCTCTGTGGATGAGAAAAATGGAGTATCCAACCCCCTATTTAAAAGGCTGAAGCCACTCCAGAAGGCTGGAGCTGTCACACAACCAACCTGTAGTCACTCCCACTATTTTTCTTAAGACTCTTATTTAGAACTTTGCTCCAAGGTGGTCTACACCCACCAAATCACCTGACTTCTATAACAACCCCTGCCTCCATTCTACATCCTGGGCACTTCAGTCTAAGCCTGATCCAAGGTGGCTTACATACGCCTAAATTTGTTTCCAGAGATTTCCTCAGAAATCATACCTTCTTCTTTATCTTGCTAGTGACTCTCTAGGGGATTTGTTAAAGCAAAACAAAGCGGGATGTGCTCCACGTGTTCACAAAGAGATTATTTATTCTGTGATTAAACACATATATTGGTATCAAGGGCTGGTCTTAGTGTGTTTGTATTTTCTTTCACTCTCTCATTTTTCTCCACATTTATTGAACATGTCTCTATGCTCCGCACTTCATCTCTGAGTTAAATTTCATTCCCCTGCAGAACTTAACCTGGTGAGGAGAACAGTCAACTTATAGATTATGGAATGGGGATGATAAACACTTTGATAGATGCCAACATAGAAGCTATTGGGTCACTTAAATCAGTTTGCCTGTTTAGCTTGGCCTCTTGATCATAAAATCACTGGATTGAAAGGTCACATAGTACTTTTTCTCATGAGCAAGCTTTATCCTAAAATCTCTTGAGGTTATTCATTCAAATAATATTTACTGAGTATCTATAATTAACCAGGCACTGTTCTTTGTGCTGTAATTTTAGTACTGAATGGGACAGAGAACCATTCCTGCCCTCATGGAGCTTACAATCTGTGGGAGCCAAAACTCCACTAGATAACACATGAATAAACAAAATATAAGAGGGGGAGGTTCCGGAAGATGGCGGCGTAGGAGGACGCGGGGCTCACAGCGCGTCCTGCCGATCACTTAGATTCCACCTACACCTGCCTAAAGAACCCAGAAAACCGCCAGAGGATTAGCAGAAGGGAGTCTCCGGAGTCAAGCGCAGACCAGAGGCCCACGGAAGAGGGTAGGAAGGGCGGCGAGGCGGTGCGCGCTCCACGGACTGGCGGGAGGGAGCCGGGGCGGAGGGGCGGCTCGCCGGCCAAGCAGAGCCCCCGAGTCTGGCTGGCAAAAGCGGAGGGGCCGGACGGACTGTGTTCCGACAGCAAGCGCGACTTAGCGTCTGGGAGGTCAGAAGTTAACAGCTCTGCTCGGAAAGCGGGAAGGCTGGAGGACAAAGGGAGGGAGAGCTGCTGAGCCCCCGGACGGCAGAGCTCAGCTTGGCGGGGAACAAAGGCGCTCACCAGCGCCATCTCCCCCGCCCATCCCCCAGCCAAAATCCCAAAGGGAACCAGTTCCTGCCAGGGAACTTGCTCGCTCCGCGCAAACACCCAACTCTGTGCTTCTGCGGAGCCAAACCTCCGGCAGCGGATCTGACTCCCTCCCGCTGCCACAGGGCTCCTCCTGAAGTGGATCACCTAAGGAGAAGCGAGCTAAGCCTGCCCCTCCAGCCCCCGTGCACCTTGCCTACCCACCCCAGCTAATACGCCAGATCCCCAGCAACACAAGCCTGGCAGTGTGCAAGTAGCCCAGACGGGACACGCCACCCCACAGTGAATCCCGCCCCTAGGAGAGGGGAAGAGAAGGCACACACCAGTCTGACTGTGGCCCCAGCAGTGGGCTGGGGGCAGACATCGGGTCGGACTGCGGCCCCGCCCACTAACTCCAGTTATACACCACAGCACAGGGGAAGTGCACTGCAGGTCCTCACCACGCCAGGGACTCTCCAAAATGACCAAACGGAAGAATTCCCCTCAGAAGAATCTCCAGGAAACAAAATATAAGAATAGGGAAGATAGAGGTGTGTACTAAAGTGAAAAAATAAAGCAGGGAAGAAGGGTATGACATATAGAGGGAGGTCAATATATTAAGGGTGACTAGGGAAGAACCACCTGAGACAGTGACTTCATAGTGATCCAAAGGATGTAATAGAGTGAATTGTGATGCTATCTGGGGAAAAGCATTCTAGAGCAAGGGAATAGCAGATGTAAAAGGCCCTGTGGTAGAAAAGTGCCTACTGTGTCTAAAAACAGTAAGAAGGCCATTGTGGTGTGAGATCAGGGAATGGGTTGGTGAGAAATCACTCTCCTTTTTTTTTCTTTAATTTTCATTTCTTTCTTTATTTTTGAGAGAGAAAGAGAGCGAGCTTGTGAGAGTGGGGAAGGAACAGAGGGAGAGAAAGAATCTTAAGCAGTTCCACGCCCAGTGCAGAGCCCAAAGCACTACTAGATCTCACCCAAATCAAGGGATAGAAGCCTAACCAACAGAGTCACCCAGGGACCCTATCACACTACCTAAAAGGAGATGAACTAGCTTCCCAACCCTGTTTCAGGAGTTCATGAGAAGACATGGTGTTGGAGAAGAAGGTAGTGATGTTGTAAGAGCAGCAGTACAGGAGGGTAAAGCCCTGTTTCCCAGGTCTGGAGTCATCATTGTAGACTTCAATCCTCACTCCTTGCCCTTGGAATAAGATTTGACATAAACACTTCTTCAAGGGAACATGAATGTCAGCAGTATCTTAACAGACAAGAAGGAACTTAATTACCTCAGGCATATTGAATTAAAGGTAAAAAAGTGATTGTGCATCCTCACTACCTAATATTCCCCTCCTTTTTTCCCCTCGATGTCCTTTCTCAATCTGACATTATCGTCACAGAAAGTCACCATTGAACTTCAATGACACAACTTTCTACAAGACCTAAACCAATTGTAGCTAAGAATTTAATCTCCAGAGATCTTACAACCTCAAATTGGCTCACCCTCTAGGAAAATATCTTATGGAGAAACACCAATGAAACTATCTGGTCTCAAAGAATTGAAAACCAGGGTGCTTGGGTGGCTCAATCGGTTAAGCGTCCAGCTCTTGATTTCAGCTCAGATCATGATCTCATGTGTCATGGGTGTGAGCCCTGCATTGGGCTCCATGCTGACAGCATGGAGCCTGCTTGGGTTTCTCTCTCTCCCTCTGACCCTGCTCCTCCCCCACTTGTGTGTGTGCATGCACTCTCTGTGTCTCTCAAATATAAATAAACTTTTAAAAAAAACCACTAAAAACCAAATACACACTCACACATTCATACTAAAAACCAAGTAAAAATTGTAGACAAGACAAAAAAAAGGGCACTTTTGTAACTGCCTTTGAGACAGTGATTCTTAACCTTTCATCAATTACGGATCTAGAGAGTCTGATGAAAGATATGGAATCCATCTCAGGAAAATGCATAAGCATTCAGTTTCAAGGGATTTCTAAACCCCATGAAGCCCATCCATGGACAGCTCCATTGAGCTGGTATTCCAAATATCTGCTTAGAAAAAAAAGTCCTTTCTTCTTCAAAAAAGCTAAAAATTATTTGTATTTGGATTCATTAGATATAAATATGCTCCTGAAACTTCAGAGTTACAGCTCTACTATCTCCATTTACTATAAATGCCCTACAGTTTACAATTCAGTAATCAAAATCTAACCCTGCTCCCAACACTGGAATGGACACAAGGCTGAAGCTGGGGAAAGGAGCTAGCAACAGAATTCAGTATCAGGCAGAGGGTTCATCCAGTTCAGACCAGCTGCCTTTGGAGATGCCATCATCAAACAGCAGCAAAAAGTACCCTCTGGGCCCTGGCTCTGTGTCCCTTCGGTGGCATCTCTGAGAGCCTGCTAGGAGCCCTGGTCCCAGGAGAAGTACTGAGTTATGCAAACAGATTTAGCTGTCTTAGAAAGAACCTTTTTTCCCTCTTAATATTAGTAGGTGTTCCTCTGTCCTACCACTTTTTCACTGCACTCACCTTGAATAGCTTCTAGAAAATCTTTGTTAAGCAAGACCAAGCTCTGTTCCATCACGTAAAGGAGGAAATTAAGGAGAAAGGAAGAGAAAGACTCTGCCTGCTGATATTTTCCTCATGTGTGTACCTGCCAACCTACCAACAGCCCTATGAATCTGAGTATAAACACTGAGGTTAAAAAAAAAGAAACACAAACCCTATAAAATGATACGTCTTACTGCTGGGAGATGGTCCAGAAGAAGGAAGCATTTAAACATGAATATATGCATTGCTTTTTGGGGTTTTTTTCCTTATCAAAAAGGAATGCTGATACTCTAATTTTAATAAAGTGCAAAATGCTTCTCCCACTCTTTTCCTGTACCCACACACCTTCTCTAGCCTCATGGGTTTGTGAACTGGTTGTTCTTATCAAGGGAGTTAGCTAGGAAGGAAAGGGTAATTTGTTTATGATGGTTGAAATCAACACTTCTTTCACAAACCAATACCCATAATCCTTACCCATTGATATGTGACATATTTGCAATTCGTGGTATTGAAGGAGGGGGTCACTTAGTATTTTTATAAATGTGTTGCCCACCACACTCCCCTCCCCTCCCATGCCTTCTAAGAGGGAACTGTATCACCATCAGGGAGGTTGGACATCCCCCTGAGAATCAGAAAGTAGGCGATTAGACAAAAAGAACTCTTCCTCACTTCAGATAGGGACTCTGGGTTCAGCCTGCTTGAGAAGTGCTGTCAATGGCAGAAGTGGGGGATGGGAGGTCCTTTAGGGAAGATGCCAGTGATCCAGTTCCTTCCATGGTGTCCAGCTTATTGAGATTCTTCTTGTCCTTAATGAGGGCAGTTTTTCTATTAGAGCTTCTTAGCATGATACAGGAAAACACAGCAGCCACAAAGACCAGAAAGGGAACTTACCAAGTTCCTTACTAGGCACACCTAGAAAGTCTGGAGTTGCTGCAGACCCCTGCAGCACAGGTACTGTCTGTGTGGGAAAAGGTGTGCAGACATTATGGATTATACAGTCAACCCCTCCCCATGGATGATCATACTAGAGCAGTAGTTCTCAAGTAGGGGCAACGTCTGGAGACATTTTTGACTGTCGTGATTGAGAGAATGGGTGCTACTGGCATCTACTGGGTAGAGAGGCTAAAAATCCTGCCGAGTATCCTACAATGAACAGGACAGCCCCATTCCCCTTCCCCTCAAAGAACAATCTGGTTCCACAAGTCAATAGTGTCAAGGATGAGGTATCCTGTGCTGAAGGGAAGGAGGGCATGGAGATTTGAGGGATGGGAGAAGCAGAATGTGTGGGAGACAAGTACAGCAGAGAGCTCTCATATAGAGAGCAGAGGTCTGACCTCAACCAAATTCAGAGACTTTGGAGACCTCAAAATAAGGTGGAGCATTTTTTTTACTGAATATGTTACTTCAGAATCAGACAACCTATCACACTGCTGGTAAAAATTGGAGTATTTTTTGGCTGCTTGAAGTTAATGACTTTACTCTCTAAGTGACTCTTTCATTTTCTGTGTGTATGCATGCATATGAAGAGAAGGGCAACACAATGCAAACACATGGACCATCTGGAAGGAGGCAGTGGGTAAGTTGTAAACCAAGAAAACCTGGGTTGACAACACTGATAAGAAAGACTACACATTCTTCTTTGCATACAACACATTATCGACAACTGTGGGCTTAAGATAAATGAGCTGTCTTTTGCCCTTGAAGACTGTAGCACTGGACCTGAAAAATTTCCTCTGAAGTATTTCTCACGAGTGACTTTTCAAAGGATCAGTCCAAGTCCATGTAAAGAGCTCCTTCCTTTGTCGACAGACATCTAGGTTGCTTCCATAGCCAAGCTACTGTGAATAGTACTGCAATGAACATAGGAGTGGCAACTATGTCTTCATTTGCATACATGCCAGAAATGGAGTTACTGGATTATATGATAGCTCCATTTTCAATTTTTTGAGGAACCTCCATTTACATTCTCACCCACAGTGTATAAAGGCTCCCTTTTGTCTACATCCTCACCAGCAATGTGATACATGTGTGCATGTGTATGTATATATATACCTACATACATATATACATATATGCACACTATAGAATATATAATATATACAATAGAATATTACTCACCATTAAAAAAAGAAGGAAATCATGCCATTTGTGACAACGTGGATGAACCTGAGGATATCATAGTAAGTGAAATAAGCCGGACACGGACAAATACTGCATGAACTCACTTATAGGTTGAATCTAAAAAAGTTGAACTCATAGAAACCAAGTCGAAGGGTAGTTACTAAGGGACTGGGGAAAATGGGGAGATGTTGGTCAAAGAGTACAAACTTGGTTATAAGATGAAGTTCTGGTGACCTGATGGGTAGCACAGTGACTATAGTTAATAATAGTGTATTGTGTACTTGAAATTCCCAAAGAGAGTACATGGTAAGCAGTGTGGCTGCCCAAAATAGTAACTTTGTGACTTGAGGGGTATGTTAATTAGCTTGATAGTAATAATCCCTGCACAATGTATATGTATATCAAAACACCCCAATGTACACCTGAAATATATACAGTTTCTATTTGTGAATCATACTTCAAGAAAAGTGGAAAAATAAAATGTAATGTTATTGAGAAAGAGCTCCCTCCTTTCCTCACAAGAACATCACCCTAGGAGAATTTACTGAGGACAGAAGGCCAGGGGCGCGTGAGCACGCGCATGTGAAGGAGTGAGAGACAGGGAGAGAGCGAGAGAGAGCGCATGCACGTGTGAGAGAGTATGTGTACATTCTCCTGCTTTTGTCTTAATGTACTTTGTAAATAGAGCATGCTCTGCCAGTAATGAACGCTCCACCTCCCCTTTGGACCTCGGCCTCCTCGTAAAGAGAGGGAGTTGGATCCAATGATCTCCAAGGTCCTTTTCCAGCTCTAACATTTCTGCATTCTGTGTACAGTTATTTTCATGCCTGCAGAAGACCGCCAAATGGCTGCCGCCTTTGCTTGCTGTCTCCAGCGGCCTTGCGCCAACCTTGCTAGCGCGGCAGGCTGCTCTGTGGGCGACAGGCACAGAGGAGCACCCCTAGACGTCCATGTTTCACCTCCAGCTCCTGCTTTCAAGAAGTGCTTTATATTCCTCCTCAAGACTGTGTGAGAAGGGCTTTAATGGGCTGATTTTTATGTGAGGATCCAATGATAGAAAAACAGATTCCAGTCAGGACTTTACTCAGAGGATCATTCCACAGAAGCTGAGCTGTTTCTAAAATTGTCCCCAAAGTAGCTTAAAAAATAATGGAGATTCTAAAACCAGATCATTTCCTGATGAAAACTCTAGGTCTGTTCAATTTTTAATCCTTTCTGAAATCAGCATGGTTTTTCTTTTTCCCATAAAGGCATTTAGAATGAAGTCCTTGAATTTGCCCCTTGGACACATTTACAAGTTGTGTCTAATTTCCTAATTCATTTAATCAAGGCTTCCCTAGCTTTCAATCGTAGTTAACTGTCTTAGGGGGAATCAGGGTGCTTATTCCTATTTGTCTGACAAATACACAGCATCAAATATTCATCATTTAAATTCAATTAAAATATAGAATCACAAAAACATCACTGCAATGATTTAAATTGCTCCTGTTTTAATTAAGGGATTAGGACAACTGGGGATTAGGAATATAATATAATGCACAACCGAGAGGCCATATTTCCAGAGGTTTTCAATAATTTACAACTCTTATGACTTCCTTTAAAGAAAGCGTATTTGCCAACAATGAGTAAAGCACTGGAGAAAAAGAGGAGGACATGGGTAAGAAGATACGAAAACTCAGATTTGCTGAGAAATTTAAAAATCTATCTGCCCAATGACATGTGTAACAGTCCTGAATTCTTTCAGGTTCAAAGCAGCAAATCAGAATAAAACCTCACATATGAGTATAATATGGTACTTAGTATAGTTGTTTGGAACCCTGTCTCCATTTTGGAAAAAATTTCCTACATATCATATTCCTATTTCCCTAGGCCCTTCTTCATTTCTTTATGACTCTGAGACTTGTGGGTCCCCCTTAATATGAATGTTTGGAATTGATCTAAAATGTGGCCTGGGGATGATAAAACCTAAACACATAGTCAAAAACTTAAAATTAATTGACACTTTATTATTCATCTGGCCTCCAAAATGACTTCATATAAATTATATTGCCCTATATAAATCGTTAGAACTTGCACTGCCACATTTTCCATATAAACCAACAGCAGCTATAAACAGTGTTAAGTGAAGCGAAAAGTGGTTTCTCTATGAAGCCTGGAAATGTGAAGTCTCCTAGACTTTCATAATCAACGTCTCTTGTCACATTTTTAATTAAAGTGGTATCAGGGCTTAATGTATTCCCCAAGCCTGTTGCCTACCTGAAGGACACGTGCAGTGCTCACGTCCTGAGGCAGGTACGCATTGATTCTCACCTGGACCGACCTCAAACTGCCGAAGGAGCAATTGTATGCTTCTGGGATCTGGGCATCCATGTACTGGTTTTAAAGGGCACCAGGACCTTCAGAAAAACTTTTGAACAACGACAACAAAAACTTGGGAGATGATCTGGTCTAACATTCTGACTTACAGCAGAAGAATAAATGAGATAGTGATCTTGATGAGCACTATCCTATAAAAATACAATTAAAGTCACCTGTGCAGTTTTAAATGTTCTAGAAAAAAAAAAACTGGTGACATTAATTCTAATAATATATTTCATTCAGCCTAAATTAGAATTATTTTAATAAGTAATCAATATAAATTGTTGAATTGAATTGAATCTATTGTTTTATATGATTTTTTTTCATGCCAAGTCTTTGAAATCCAATATGTATTTTATACATGCAGCACATCTTAACTCATGCTAGTCACATTTCAGATGCTCAGTAGTCCTATCTGGCTAGGAGCTATCCTGGATTAACAGTGCAGCTCTGAGCTATCAAAGTGGACCAGAATGGCTTTCTGACACTGAAGAAATGAAAAGTGTGGGAAAGGGTAGCCTCTTCCTCCAGATGGCATTGTTTGACCTCAGAGATTCAGACAAAACGTTCGAAGTTAGGTTTTGCATCTAGTCATAGGGGCAATGTTTCTAGAAGAAGAAATTATAAATAAGTGTAGAAGAAGGTATAAATAAACTGTGATCTATTCATACAGTGGACTCCTATGCAATAAAAAATAAACGATATACAACTACTTGCAACAATAAGGATGACTCTTACCAACATAATAGCAATTGAAAGAAGTCAGATAAAGTACATATAAACCTTCCTTGACTTATGAATTGAAAATACCATAAATCAAATTTGCATTTAATATACCCAATCTATTCATTCAGAACACTTCCATTACAGTAGGAAAAAGTTCTCTAACACAAAGCCTCCTTTAGGATAAAGTGCTGACTATCTCATGTAATCTACCAAATACTGTGCTGAAAGCGAAAACCAGAATAGTTGTGTGTCATCTACTCTTACGATCACATGGCTGATTGGGAGCTGTGGCTGTCACTGCCCAGCATCATGGGAGAGTATCGCACTGCATATTGCCAGCCAGGGAAAAGATGGAAATTCATAATTGGGAGTATGGGTTCTACTGAATATGTATCCCTCATATACCATTGTAAAAATGAAAAATCTGAGGTTGAATCATCCTAAGTCAGGGACTGTCTATATTTTCTGTATCCAAGTACATGCAATACAAAAAACAAAAAACAAAAAACAGACAAAACTAGGCAAATAGTAAAAAGTCAAGACAGTGAATACCCTTGGCGGGGTCAGGGACTAGAAGGGAGCACAGGGAGAACTACTTACTGGCTGCTGGTCATGTTCTGTTTCTTGATTTGGATGTGTTTTGTTTATGAAAATTCATCGAGCTACACACCACTAAGATGTCTTTTTTTTTTCATCATATATGTTGTACTTCAGTATAAAGTGTTTTTCTTTTGAAGGTAAGATTCAAAGTACTAAATGTCTATATATTTCTGTTCTGGGACATAAACACATATCATGTATCAGATAACATTATAAAAAAAGATGTGCCAATAGTTCTGAGCTAATTTTTTTAATGTAGATTACAAAATAAATTATAAAATTAAACAAAGTCAAAGCTCATAGGTATTGATTGCTGATGATCACCTTCAAAGGTTGCCAGGAGCACTGGCACAGGACAGAAATGGCACTGGCTTCAGGACAGCCCAACAGCTCTCTGTGTTGGGCTGGACACAGAAGGGACATGGGCAACCCACCACACCCTAGCCTTTCCTCTGAAGGATGCTTAATCTTCTTGTTTTGGGTTTCCCCAATTAGTCTTTTATCCCTGGATTTAACAACTGAACTCAAGAACAGAGATCCTCAAGAGTAAAGCTTGTCTCTTAGGCCTTGAAAGTACATGTCTAAGGATGACAGGTTGGAGCATCTTGGTAGATTTGGAACATAACTGCCTCTGATTCCTAGATTGCTAACAGCTCATGATCACTACCAGCTATTGGAACTATACCCCGAAGAAAATATTGTGTTTGGAAAACTTGTCCTAAATGCATCATTAAAATACTTGTTTGTATTCTTAAGGCTTGTTCTTGGAAATTTTCTACCCTTAAGAAAAAGTGCTGGCAATTCTCAATAGAAAAAAGAAAGAAAATAGAAAATCCATCCTGTAACTCAGGATGCCGTGATTCACAAGCAACTCAAACAAGAGAGTCTAGTTAGGATGTAGTCCCGGGCTGAGAAGGCCTAACATGAGAGGGACCCCTTCTTGTCATCTCCACAGGTGCTCTTGCGTGTACTCCAGCCTGGCCAGACTCCTCAGCGATGCCACTTATGTGCCAGTGGTATTGGGCATTAGAACAAAAATCGTAACTTAGAGAATCTAAAAGGCTTCTCACAGACTGTCTTCTGCACATACAATTCTGACAGACAGTTACACCATTAGGGTGTGCTGCCCTTTGTCTTAGCTCCCACATGCACATGACTGACACGTGTAGATGTTTTGGAAGAATGTGTTAATAGTTAGTTGTTCATATGTCTCTCGTAATAAAGGCTGAAACAATAGTTTAATTATTTTTCTATTGTTACAAACATTTTTGTTTAAAGCCCTGAAACCTATAATTCTATTTTTGTGGACTTAAATTCATAGCATTCAAAGAGTGTGGATTAGACATAGTAAAACTATGCCCCAACTTAAAGCACTCCTGAAACACAGTTCTGCTGGCATCGCCACTGACATCTAAAGATGAGATTGCCTATATTCACAGGAAAAGCTTAAAAATTGTGACCACTGTCACCCAAGCCCAAGTGGAATGGCAGTCCAGTCACAAAAATTAACTTCCCAACGATCCAAGCTCTGTGCTTCTTTTGCTTGAATGCCGTGAAAGGGTTGGGTTGAGCATAACGGTATTTCTTAAAATCCCCATTCAACCCCAGTTTCTTTATTTGCCACAGCTTCTCCCGCACCTCTTTGCCAGCACTCTAACCCTTGCCCCCACCACCTTTATCCTTCTGTCAAGACTCTGCCAAGCAGGATGCTACTTGGAGGAGGCCGGAGGCCAAGATAGGGAATAGGCAAAGGCTGACTCCTCTTTAGAGGAGTAGGAGAAAGGAATGTGGGAACAAGCATGTGTTGATCATGTTTGTTCCACCATGTGGTGTTAGAATCAGATGGGTATGTCTTAGGTTGGTTTCCTGGGGAAAGGGATTGAGATGGAGATTTGCCTGCAAAAGGTTTACTGAGGGGACTGTTCAGGAACAATACTTGTTGGAGTAGGAGGGGAGCAGGATAAAAGGGCAGAGTGAGAGGGAACCTGAGGCAGATATAATAGAGGCCACCCACACACCTACAGGGGACCTATCTACTTGGGATGGCCCCTCAGGGTTTCTTAGAGACAAGGGAGACAGGCCTTTGTATCCCCTGATCAACAGCCCCAGGATGTGGGCTGTCCCAGGAAGGGGCATGATCTTGGGAAAGGCAGCTCTCTTCAGCAGGGGGTTAGGAAATGGGCTGTGAGCAGACAGCAGCCCCAGTACCAGGCAGCTGAGAGAAAGAACACCTCAGCCTTGAAAGGGGCATCTGGGTGGTTCACAACAGCATCCACTGCAAACATTGTATTGAAAGTTGTGTTTTTATACCAGAGAGCAGCAATTATCTGTCCCCATGTTGCTGCCTGTGATCATCACTCTTCACTTTATGATCTTTGGGAGATCTTTGTTCCTCACTGTTGTTTCAGAGGGCCTCATATGAAGTGAGACTGCTAAGTCTGTTGTTTCAGGCCAGGTAATGGCTATCTTGTACACGGAAATCGTTCTGCTGAATGTCTTTGAGGAGTTCTTTATGCTGGAGGCTTCTCCTATGAATGTTTCCCTTTAGCTTTCCGCATAGCGGATCAGATGTCTTCTTGCCATTTACCCTCTGCACATATTCAGGCCAACAAAAGTTCATTTTCAGCAGTAAAACAGTAGTGTAGTTATGCAAGTTTGATGCTGGTGATGGTAAGTAGCTGGCACAAATGAAATTGCTCTAGAATTTAACAGCTCAGTACAACATGCCAAAGTCTCCCAGGCCTTTAGGAAATTTGGTTTTCAGCACATCTCGAATCTGGCTTGGATTTCCTTAGTTGTGTTGATGCCAATCCAGTTTCCAAGCCATAGATTTGTACGATGCTATTTTCTTCTTCTCAATCTATTTAGCATGTAGTTTGACTGGGATAGCAAAAGTATGTTTTTATTTCAGTCAAAATGCTTAGTTTACTTGTCCATGGTACATACCATGATATATACCCTTAATTTCCTTCAGCCTGATATTTATTTAACTTGATAGTCAAGGCTTGTCTTAATATGTAACTTCCAGCACATAGGTATGAGCATAAAGCTGTCTTAAATTGGTTCCCAGCTAATGACTGAAAGAACCAGTAATTAATTCTAACTTAGATCTTCCCACCCAATGTAACTGGAACATTATGTAACTGGAACAGCCCATGGCATCTTATCATGTTTTAAAGGGCCTGTTGGAACTTTCTGGTGAATCAACCTAAATAGTAGCTGCTAGAATTACCTGAATGTCATTGGGTAACCTCTGTATCAGCCACAACAATAGGCATTGCATGGTATGGGTCAATGGGTGTTGGGGCAAATTCTTTCCTTATTGTAGGGCCACATCCTCGTGGGAAGTATGTCAAAGTGTGAAACACCAGGCACGTTGATTGCAGTGGGATTGCAGTGAGTCAGACTGAGCAGCCAGAACTGAGAGAAGCAACACAGTTAGATCCTGGCCCAAAAATAAGTAGGATCAGGAGTTCAAAGCCAACTATCAAACTAACCATGAATTTGAGGCTCAGAGAAGTGAGAGGTCAGGGAACAGGGAGCCCCTAGAAGTCAAGACAAGGTGAGGGGCCAGTGGAAGCAACTGGATTTTATTCAGTTGTAACATGGGTTTGTCATAAACTCCCTTTAGCATCGCAAAGTCATTGGATCATTCAGCTTTGGCTTTCCACAAGTATTCATATTCCAAACCCCTCCAGTAGTTTATCTTTCATATAAGGACCTATGAAAAGAGTCAAGTCATTGTATACCATTCAAGGGTACAAAACCAACTTTTTCTTTTTGCCATCACAGAGAGCTTTTAAAAATTGACTAATTAACCTTCACAGTATCTGTCAGTTAAGTAATAGATTGAAAGGAAGTACAGCCCCCTACTGAAATAAAGTCCCATTTGGAACAGCTTTTTTGAGCTGTAACTAGACAGCAGTTTAAGACAGAGTGCTGAGGACAACATATGGGACAAATATCCAAATGGATGGAAGTATGAAAATAGGACAGGAAGCTAAAATAGATGTGCACTCAATTTCTTTAGTATAAATAGCATTGTCTGTAATCTCAGGTATATGATTCAGCAATTGCTAATGGAAATCATTTCCAGTATTACAAATAGACAAGCAGCAGGTCCATGAATTCCTTTATAAAAGTGGGAAAGGTCTCAGAAAGACTTTGAAACACTTGAAGACTCAAGTTGGGTTACATTTTTTCCCATTTGTTTATATACTTAGAGCCCGAATCTCCTAAACCAAATAGAATGACTGTTTACCCATCTACACAGTAAGTTTTGATCCCTGAAGGAAGCCAATCTCAGTAAGGGTGGGTGCAGAAAACTCATAGAGCTGTTGGCTTCATTACAAATTCATGGCCACAACACTCACCGGGGTTCTTACAGCCACTCTGCCCTTTACTTACTCCTCCTGGATGAACCCCTATTTCATGTATAATGGGACATATTTCTCCTCCCTCTTTAGCTTTCAGCTCCTTTATGCAATCCTCATTCTCAATACAGTGCTTCACTGTCCAGCTTGGTCTACTTTCCTTCCCATTCATCACTAACTTTAATTTTTATCCCTATTTCTCTCAATCCCATCTACCTCAAAAAAGGCAGCATCCTCACTTCCAAGTTTTTCCACTTGATCCTATCTCCCCTCATCTTCTTTGGAGCCTTATTCTATCCATCCAACCTTCCTAACATTGCTTCTTTCTTTTTTAATCACCTGTTCCAGGCACCCATTGCTGCATAACAAGCCTTCAAAAACTTCAGCAGCTTACAACAGCAATCATTTATTCACTCACAAGTCTGCAATTTGGGCAGAGCAGGGCTCTTCAGTGGTTCAAGTAACATCTTCCAGCCCACCCTGGTTTCTTCGTTCGTGTCTGGTGCCACAGCTGGGATGCCTAAAACTTCTGGGAGCTAGCTGGCTGGACATCTGTCTCTCACTCCATGGGGCATTTCCATGTGGATAGCTTGGGCTTCCCCCACAGCAGGATGGTGTCAGGTTCAGAGCTCTTGTATGGTGTCTGGCTTCTCCAGAGTACAAAAGCAGACACTGTCGGCTCTTCTTAATGCCTTAACTTGGAAGCCTTTCCAAGAACATCACATTCTATATTGTTCACTGGGCCATCCCAGATTCAAGGAGACACAAGGGCATGAATATTGGGAGACACAGTTCCCTGGGGGTCATCAATGTAACAGACTACCACCTCACATCTTTGTTGTCTCTTTGGAATCAGTTTTCCTTGTCCTAATAAAACCTTCTTCCAACCTTATTATTTGTCAAAGAATTACGGTCCTCTCTCATTTACACTTCACCACCACTTCTCAAAAATAATCCTCTACTCTTGTTTTCTCCAAGGTAACATTTTCCATTTACTCCTCAACCCACTGCAACCTAGCTTCTGATCTCATCACATTATAAAAAATGAATAGCAACCTTCTCTTTGTTAAATCTTTGTATTTCTTCTTTGTCCTCATTTTTCTATATTTCTCTAAATCATTTGTTTTTAGTGACCCCCTTCTTGTAATCCTCTCGTTATTTGGTTTTGGAAGTCCTGGGTAGCCTTTCTCCTAACTTATGCCTTCTTCCTATTTTTCTCTTTCTCTTCCTCTCCATAAACATAGGGGCTCCTGCATCACTCCCACTCCCATGCTACCCAGTCTGTCACTAGATTATCACAACTCTGCCCCAGTAAAACCTAGAAACCACCCCCTCTTTCCATTCCTGTTGCTCCTACACTAATTCCCCATTAGGTAAGTGCCAAGTTTTCTATTTGATCTCCAACAATCCAGCTCCTACCCCTTTCAATCCTGCAAACTCACTTTCACTAAGCAGAATAATCTATGCTCAGAAACTTTCCCCAGCTACCTATTTCCAATTAGAAAAGCAGTCTTCTGGTCTTAGTTTACCAGAACCTGTAATTCTGGTCTTGAACTGTATTTCCAAATACCACAGCAAATGCCCACAGCCTAAGTTTTAGCCCCACAGGATATGTCACAGTTCTCTAAAGATGACTTGTGTTTTCCTGCCTCTGTACTCTTCTTTCAGAAAAGTACCTTCCACCATCTTGACCTATTGAAAACTTCCTTGTCCTTGAAGGCCAGCCTTAAAAGATGCACTTTCCACAAAGACTTTTCAAAACCAATCAGTCTGCTTGCTTTATACCCAAGGAATTTTGTTTAGACATTGCTTTTAGAGCATGTCATATCTTAAGTGAAAATGTGTTATTATTTTAGTGTTCTTCACTAGATCATAAACTCCATGAGACTACACACTCAGTAACCCTAGCATCTAGCTCAGTTGATTGAAACTCACTATTGTTGACTTGAATTGAATTAGCATTATGAGGTGTTTATTGACTTTCAAACTTTAGCTGGAGAGTCAAGTAAAATAAGAGAGGTTTCCTTCAATACGTGTGATTCAATTGCCAGCTTAGAACAAAGGCTTTCTATGGACAGGTTGCTAAAATTCTGCCCCACTCAAGTCACTCAGTGGTATAAATATTAAATTAAATGCCAGAAGAATATTTTTAAAAATCTAGAAGGGCCAACCAACATAACTCTGTGTTTCCCCAAATTACCTAGATAACTGCCTTACTTCACCATCTTGTTTTAAATTACCACTCTAGGATTTATTACTAACGGATGCTCATTAAATTTTAATAATTCTCTGGGATATATGTGGCAGTGACACTGTACTTCCTCTCACAAGTGGCATGTAGATATGTAAACATTTCAGTTAAATGTGTAATATAATATGCAGATAAATCTGTACAATGGAATAAGCAAATGTTGGTAAGTATTTCATGTTGTAAGAAGAAAATATTTGCTCACTCCTGGGAACAAACCCCAACAAAATTACAGTATGTGCCTGGTAAACAGCAATTAAGGCTCTACCTCATGTTCACAAATAGATTTATTTGTAAGATGTATAAATCAATAAATTAATTCTATTTTCCTATCTCCCTATAACACTTAAGATTCATTTTTTTCCATCTATCTTTGCCTAACAATTTCCAACTTTTATATATTAGGCTGCTTAACCCACCCATAGATTCTCTATCAAGTAGTTAATGGTCTGGAAACAAACACTAAAGAAGTTCCTGTTGTAAAAGAATCCTAGGGTGAATACTTCTGCAAGCTGAGTGATTAGATTCTAATTTGTACTTTGAAAATTCAGCTTTGCATAAACAGTTCATGTATGTATTTGCAATTTATGATTACGTTGGGCTCCAAAGATAGTTTGAAAACTGATTACTGAGAAATTGGAAGAAGATTTTTCCATCCAAATAATTTTAGTCAAGTTCCCCAAAATGATACTTTTTAACTAATGCTGGTGACCTGTAGCACATTAGTATCATTAATAAGTAGATCAATTTTGGGGAGCTTGCGTGGCTCAGTTGATTAAGTGTCAGACTTCAGCTCAGGTCATGATCTCATGATCTGTGGTTTCAAGCCCCTCATAGCGCTCTATGCTGACAGCTCAGAGCCTGGAGCCTGCTTCAGATTCTGTGTCTACCTCTCTCTCTCTGTCCCTCCCCCTCTCATACTCTCTCTTTCTCAAAAATAAATAAACATTAAAAACTTTTTAAAAAATCAGTAGATCAATTTTAGGATCCTGCGACCAGGGAGTCTTGATGTCCAGGAAGAAAGAAGAGAATGGAGAACAGTTTCCTTTCTCAGTCTTTGCTGGGTGATTCTAAGCAATATTTCAAAACTATAACATTTATCAATGTTTATCATTATTCTTCTACTCCTTACATTTCTCTTTTTCTTCCCTATCTAGTTCCATCCTCAGGGTCTTGATCTAAAGTTATCTTTTTGTAGTCTCTTTCTTGAATGGCATTGAAGGTGTATTTCAGGATTCAAGATGTCTTATACCCAACCTGTCTCTTCCAGATTGCGCTTCATCCAACTGGGTCCAAGAATCCGAGGGACAAGGGACTCTGGTGGGGAGAAGAGAAAGTGCCAATCTCATGTAGCACATCTATATTAGGCCTGAAGGCAAGAGAAGTGAGTTCATTTTTTTTTCCATATCTGGACATTCCTTGAAAGCATGAATAATGTAGAAACAAACATGAGAAGGAAATGAGGGGAAGAAATGATGTTACAGCCTCTGCAAAGAGAAGAATGGGATGGATCTATCAGCAGCGATGAGTATGAAGGAAGGGGGTGGGGATACTTCTTTAGCCAAGTCAGACAAGATGGGATAGTCATCGGTATGTCAGAGACATTCATTAGTTGGGAACTTTGTGACATACATTGAGACCCTCCTACTGTCATGATTCAAGCTGGTGAAAAGCAAATAAACCAAAAGATCAATATATTTCACTTTTTCAAATATATCAGGAGTAAATGAATACCCAGCTTGGAAATTAAAAGAAAAATTATTTAAAATGAACAATTTTTAAATCTGGAAAGTATTTTTATTTTGAGTTTGAAAGAATTCTTAATAATCCACGAAAAATCTCAAAAGTTTAGTGTATTGCTAGTCATCTATGTTGAGATTTTTTGATTGGGGAAGTTATTTATAGAAAAACAAAAGTGTTCAACATATCACTGATTGAGGAACTAACTAGGTGAGTTTTATACCCATAAGTGTAGAATTTGTAAGTGGGAAATGCAGCAACTTAACACAGAATCATATAGACAGTTATATTTTTTGGTTACTCATATGCCTCCTGTATTTCTAGAACATTTTGCTTTGCTCGGTGAGTGCACCACTTCAATGAATTAACTGTCTCCATTCCAATCTAAGGCCAACTTTTCCACCTATCCCATCCTCCCTTACCTACTTGAGGATTGTGCTCCTGTAGTTATCTCCTCTCATCTGGATTATCTCTATTAATGTACAAATATGCTTTAATATCTCACACTTAAAATAAAAATTATTTTCTTTGAAGAGATAGCTGGTTCCTATGTAAGATAGAAATTGTACTAGATGAGCCTAGGATACCAGATAGTAATGAATCTATAAACAACTATCAGGGTTTGTCAAAAATATTCTGAGGCCAAATCTAAGAGGCTCCTAGGGTGCACAAATGGGGGCGATTTGAGTATCAATAAGGATACTAACTATAATGTATTGAACACATTGAGTATATTTAAACCCATGAGTTCATATTATTTTTAAAAGCATTCATTTTTGAAGATACTGTAGAATTTACTTATTATTTTTGAAAACTGTTAAAGAGAAAGAATCAAACATTTATTCTGTCTTTCCTAAAAACCATAACAGTAACTAAAAATTGATGAGGAAGTATTCCAGCTGATAAATAAAGAAGCAAGGATAGAATTAGAATGTCACCATTTTGCAATCCCTAATGAATTAATGTAACTAGAGAAGGAGCATCAATGGCTACTAACAACTTGAAAAGAGAGACAACCAGACATCATGTTCTCCTTGATGGAGAAACATACCATCATGTCTGAATTAATCTCGCCAAAAAATTTAAACCTGATTCTAATCAAGCTTTTAGATCCAAATATCAGTTTGGGGGAAATACAAAAGAAGAAAACTATGTTAAACAAAATCACAGAAGTTCAATCAGGAATACTCAGACTGCGGGAAACTCTACAAGACAAACTGGTTTCTTTGAAAATAAATTGCAAGGGGGACAAAAGATGGAGAGAGAATGTTTAGACTAGAAGGGATGTAAAAGACACAGCAAAACCAAACAAAACAAAAAAACAAGACAAAACACACACACACACACACACACACACACACACACACACACACACACATGCAGGAAAAAGACATAGCAATGTCAAACCAAAAGAAATTGCAATGTGTAGATCCTTTTTGGAAACTAATTCAAACTTACAACATTTATGAGATAATTAGAACTTTGAATACTATGGATATTAAGGGATTATTATCAGTTGTTTTTAGGTGTCATATGGGTCTTGTGATTATATTTCTTCACAAGGAGTCCTTGTCTTAGAGATATACTCTCAAATATTACAGATAAAACAGTATCCAGGATTTGCTTCAAAATAATACAGAACTTGGAGCGCCTGGGTGGCTCACTTGGTTGGTGAGTTCAAACTCCTCATTGGGCTCTGTGCTGACAGCTCAGAGCCTGGAGCCTGCTTCAGATTCTGTGTCTCCCTCTCTCTATGCCCTTCTCCCACTTGTTCGGTTTCTCTCTCTTAAAAATGAATAAACATTAAAAAAATAATACAGAACTAGGTAAGCATATAGCAGTACAGATGAACAAGATTGCTTAATTCTTGAAGCTATTGATGTATGCAAAGTCTATTTTACTATGGGATCTACTTTTTTTTTTTTTTTTTTTTAACGTTTATTTATTTTTGAGACAGAGAGAGACAGAGCATGAACGGGGGAGGGGCAGAGAGAGAGGGAGACACAGAATCAGAAGCAGGCTCCAGGCTCTGAGCCATCAGCCCAGAGCCCGACGCGGGGCTCGAACTCACGGACCGCAAGATCGTGACCTGAGTTGTAGTCGGACACTTAACCGACTGAGCCACCCAGGCGCCCCTGGGATCTACTTTTTTATACATTTAAAATTTTCCATCACAAAAATATTTTTAAAAACCATCTCTTGATCTTGCATATTTTTTTATGTACAGACTCAGTCCTCTGCTTCCCATTGGAGCGCAATTCCACATGTGACTAGTTTCTACTTCACCTCCCATTATCACTGTCTTCAGTTAGGCTTTGGCTTTCCCTACTCTACTGAGATTCTGTCATCCAGATGCCCTACGATCTCTACTTGCCAAACCCAGCTTTCAATCTCTGCTTTCATCCCACTCAACCTTTTAGCAACACTTGACCATTCTTGGTTTCTGGTGCTCTCCCTGTGTTACAAGCTTCTTCTATTTTTACTGGTTTCTCTGTCTTCAATGCTCCTCAAACTGTTGGATGGCCACTAGGCTCCCTGTTGACACATCCTGGTAGGGTGACCCATCCAGTTCCAGAGCTCTAAATCCAATCTAAATGCTGATGACACTCCACTTGGCCCCAACTTACATGTCTGACTCCATGACAATGTCTAGCAGGTGGAGATCTTAAAATTAATGAACGTACAATGAAACTCCTGATTTTGTCTCTTCCCCTTCAAGAACTCCCCCACCCACTCCATCTTCCCATCATATTTAATGAATCTCCATTCCTTTGGTCACTCAGGCAAAACCTCAATTTTACCTTTGATCTTGTTTTCCCTCTCTGCACTTTCAATCTGTCAGGAAGTCTTATAAGCTCTAACTTAAATATACCCTAAACCTGATGTCTTAGTCATCTTGGGCTGCAATAGCAAAATGACAGAAATTTATTTTTTGATAGTTCTGGAGGCTGGGAAATCCCAGATCAAGGTGCTGGTCAATTTCACTTCTGGTGAGGGCTCTCTTCCTGGCTTACAGAAGACCACCTTCTCACTGTGTTCTCACATAGCTGGGAGAGAAAGCTTTTATAAGGACACTATTCTTAGTGTATTAGGGCCCTATGACTTAATTTCCTCCTTATGGGCTTGATCTCCAAATACCGTTACTGAAAGTAACTGAAAGTTAGGGGCTTAATATATGAGTTTGGAGGACCACACTGACCACAACATCTGAGCACAACCATTTCAGGACTTTTTTTTTTTTTTTTTCAGTTTTTCTTCTGCCAAGAATATCATTCTCTCCAATCTTCTCAAGGCTACCACCTTTTCAATGTTCAGATCTCAGGGCAAACATCCCTTCCTGGAAAGTCCTCTCTGATCATTCTTTCAAAAGTAGTCACATAAATCCAGTTAACCACAGTCACTCCTGTCATTATCCTTGCTTTATTTTCTTCGTAACTCTTATCGCTACCTGAAGTACCAAGTTTATTCACTCATCAGATACTCCCACCAACTTTCCCAGGAGCAGCAGCCTTACCCATTCTCACCAGCACGCACAAGGTCAGAGTAGGAGGCGCTCAGAAGGAATGAAAGGAACCTATCTCTTCCACAGCTCTTAGCAGCCAGACTCTTCCAGCTCTGGTCATCACTACACCCCAGGAGAACAGTTCTAAGAACACTAGATACTGAATTTAAAACTGCTTCCTGACTGAATGAGTGAATGCATCTTTGAATTGTAATGTATTATCAGCCCCTCCATCTCAGCCCTAATTTTCTCCACATTCTTCATAATCTGTACAGCTCCTCCTAAAACATTCAGTTTTCTTCCCTTTCTTAATGACTGCATAACTTCCATACCCTGAATCTCCTCAGTGATTTTATATATGATTTAAAGAATAAGTGACTAAAACCATATTAAAAGTATAAGAAAATATATGATTTACTAATAGTCACTCTATCTAATTAGCTGTGTGCTCTGAGTTATTTCTATTTCCCTAACATTGAAATTGAAAGGTGGGAAATACAGTATTTCTAATAAAACAAAGTTTGAAAGGAGTCATACTAGGCCAATCTTTCACTACTTTTCTTATTTATACCTATATACACACACTTACACATATATAAGCACTCACTTTTTTCCTAATGAAAAACAGAATTGTTCTCTCTCTCTCTCTCTCTCTCTCTCTCTCTTCTATATGTCCATAACGCATGTAACAAAATACCCTGGTCATTTTTCTGGGCCATGTATATCAACCTTGTTCTGTATAAAGGTTGTGTTACATTTTATTGTGTGAACCCGTTTCTTTATTCCTGCTTCAAGAGATGGCACTGATCTCATTTCATATGATTTGTTTTCACAAAGTCCTTTGTATGTGTGTGTTTACAGACTTGTGCAATTCTTTCTGTAGGCTAGATTCCTAATACTGAGATGGCTGTCTTAAGTGAAATGAACATTTTCGTTCCTGAACTCATGCACCTATTCACTTCTCAGCAACAATATGTAGCATTGCTCCCATCAGCTCAAAATGATCAAAATGTTATCAAACTTTTCCATTTGTGTCAAACTGATAGATGTTATCTTGCAGTTTTAGTTTGCATGTATTTAATTATTAATCAGATAGAACATATTTACATATATCAGTTGGCTACTTTCACACTACAACTTTTATATATGATGTTGTATACACTAATTTCTGTATATATTAATATTTGAGAAGGCTTGTCATAGAACACGTGTAGAACTATTAAACATGGATAAAATGACATGTTGGGGGAGATTAAGCTTCTGTGTTGTATATAAGGCACATGCCCACTTCACATATATATGCATTTCAATAAACAGCTATGGGATGCTTACTATGAACCAAGCACTCCTCTAAGCCTTTGGAGACAAAGATTAATATGATCCTGTCCCTAAACTTGCAGTATTTCCACATAATTAATTAAGCATACTAATAGGAGAAATTAAAATATAAAAATAACCAGCTCAATATTTCCATATAAAAAGTTGTAAATTTACAAAAACATTAGGATACAGACCAACAAATTACATCACCAATGGATATGCTAAGGCAAAATTTTTCTTGAGCAAAAAACATAGGACTAAGTTTACACCATAATAGGTAAATTGACTGCAGGTTAGCATTAAACACTTATTATGTTTATATAATAAAAATGTGTTGACGTTTCAGTAGGTGAAAACAAATTTAATGTCCTTGGCAGTCAGGAGAATATGCATGAAGAGTTGGTGAATTGCCTCTCTCACTTCTTAAAACCTCTGCCTATAGATTCTCTGAAGGTTTTACAAATGGCTAAATCCACTGGGACACTGCATTTGGTTTTCTCAGATGTATTCACTCCTTAAGGAGTCATAGTTTGTAATAAAATCATTCCAAGTATTTTTTAAAAATGAGAGTGAGGACCACGTGCAATTCTCTGTAAAGCTGAGAAAAAAAAATGCTCTCACTTTAGATAACTTATCAAACATTCTAAAACAGAAAATAATTTAGTTCAGGATTTTACACCCA
This sequence comes from Panthera leo, assembly GCF_018350215.1. Classification (NCBI taxonomy): domain Eukaryota; kingdom Metazoa; phylum Chordata; class Mammalia; order Carnivora; family Felidae; genus Panthera; species Panthera leo. The sequence goes on from NC_056686.1 coordinate 166,860,714, forward strand.
ACATCCCAGATGCCTGCACAGTTGGAAAAGTGGGGCTGGTCTGATTCTGGCACACAGTGGAGTTATTTATGAGACAAAATGCAATTTCCTTTCCCCTAAACTGCCCACAGATTATACAGGGTCTGGAGAGACTGCCCATTAGGGATGGGCCTTTGTCATCCAAACAGGACAGTAAAATTAGCTGAGGAGGGAGATAGCCTGGTCGGAGCCTTCCCATCTCTCCACAGGGCAGGCAGTCCTAGCCTTTTCCATGAGAAGGTTTATTTTGTTGTTGTTTCCTTTCCAAGAAGACTTGAAATCATTGAGAGGCCGAGTGGATACCAAAGACTTCACGGGATGAGTTTGAACAAGGAGACAGGGAAAGAGGACACTGTGGAAGTGGAAGCATGTTCAGATCGGGGCTCAACCAGAGAGTCATTAAATGCTATTAGTGGGGTTTCTTCCCATGATTGGAGCTTTTTTGTTGAAGATACTTCCACCTTGGAGCAGCCTCAACATCCAGTACTCTAGCAGATCCGTTTAAGATGGGAGAAAAAGCAGGGTACGTGCTTTAGTCTGGGTATTTCTGTGGCATTTTGAGTTAGGGTCTTGGCACCACCTCACTGGCTCCAAGGGAGTCTCAAACTGTCTTAGGGACAAGACTCTGCTCCAGAGCCCCTTAGAAGAGGGCGAGAAAGTCAGACAGCCTCCCTGTGATGAGGCAAAGATTTATGCATCCTGGTTGGTATTCTGATTCCAGTGCAAGTGCTTTTGAAGGCTTGCTTCTAACAAATCAAGCTTTGGTGAATGCTGAACTCTTGACTCATAATGGAACTGATTACAGGTTGGAAGACCAATGGAAAACTCCCTGCAGTGGGTTGTATGTGTTTCCTGCCAAGAATGTCCAAGTCGTAACCTTAGGTACTTGTGAATGTGATTTTATTTGGAAAAAAAAAAGTTCTTTGAAGATATAATAAATTTAAGGATCTCGAGACGACGTCATCTTAGATTCAGCGTAGGCCCTAAATTGAATGACTAGTGTCCTTATAAGAAACAGACAATGACAAAACACAAAGACACAGGGGGAAAGGCCATGTGAAGATGGAGGCAGAGATTGGAATGGTGCATCTACAAGCCAAGGAACACCAAGGGTTGCTTGGCATCCGCCATCAGAAGCAAAGAGAGAGGCATGGAAGGGATTCTCAGAGCCTCCAGTTAGGGACCAACCCTGCAAATGCCTTGATTTCTGATATCTCAACTCTGGAAATGTGAAAGACTAAATTTCTATTGTTTGAAGCCATCCAGTGTATGGTGATTTGTTTTATCAGTCCTAAGAAAATAACACACATCACAATACAGATCCAAGGTATAAGCGTGCTCTGTGTTGGGAGACTGCATTGGAACCCTATGGAAAGAGCCCTTTAGGAGCAAATTTGGGGAACGGCAGAGAGAACACAGGTTGGAGTCAGACAGAACTTGTTAGTTACTGCTGTGTGGACTTGGCCAGTCCTTCTAGGCTTTTGACTCTTTGTGTGAGACCAGGAAGGCAGCCTAGGAATACAGGATAGTCAGATAGCATAAGCCAGGAATATATTAGAGTTTACCAACACTGGCTGCATGTTAATATCACCTGGAAGGTTTTCAAAATATTGTTGACAAGGCCTCACCTACAAATAATTAAATCAGAGTCTCTGGGACTAAGCCATGGGCACTGATAATCTTTTAAACTCCCTAGGCACCACCTCCTACCCACTGGCATAGCTATTATCAAAAACCAGAAAGTAACAAGTGTTGGCAAGGATGTGGAAAAATTGGAACCCTTGTGAATTGCTGGTGCAAAATAGTATGCCACTTCTTAAAGCAACAAAACAACATAGAATTACCATATGATCCAGTGATCCCACTTCTAAGTATATACCCAAAAGAACTGAAAGCAAGAACTCAAACAGGTATCTGTACTCATGCTCATAGAATCATTATTCACAATAGCCGAAAAGTGGAAACAACCTTAATGTCCATCGTTGGATGAGTGGATAAACAAAATATGGTATATACACAGAATAAAATATTATTCAGCTTCAAAGAGGAAGGACATTGTGACACATGCCACAGCACGGATGAACCTTGAAGACACAATGCTAAGTAAAATAATACCAGACATAAAAGGACAAATATTGTATGATTCTACTTACGTGAGGCACCTGCAATAATCAAATTTGTAGAAACAGTGGTGGTTTCCAAGGACTAAGGAAGAGAGGGAAGGAAAAAAGGGTTAGCTTCTAATGGGTATAAAATTTTAGTTTTAGAACATGAAAAAGTTCTGGAGATAGGTAGTGGTGATGGTTAAATACAACCATGTATTTAATGCCATTGAATTGTACACTTGGAAGTGGTTAAATGTTAAATTTTTTGTTATGTATATTTTGACACAAATAAAAAAACAAAAAATGGATGTTAACACCTGTTGTGGTAATTATTTCACAACATATATAAATCAACCCATCATGCTGTATACCTTAAACTTACACAGTGATGTATATCAATAATTTCTTAATAAAACTAGGAGAAACACACACACACGCACACACACACATGCACACACACGCACAAACCCTTTTTGGGCAATGCTGATAGGCAACATAATTGAGAAATAGGGATTAAACAGTGCCCAAGGTCTGAAGCAAAGGCAGGTCAGGCAAATTATGGAAGAGACCACCTTGGCAATGACCAGAGAGGATACTCTGGGAGACCCAGGACAGGGACTCGTGCCTGGGGCTGGGATGCTCAGAGTCAGTGGCAGGAACATAGTCACTGCAAGGGTGGGTCACCAAAGTCAAAGAAGGACGTCGTGCTAAATCAGAGTTCCTTCTCAGCACTCTGTATAGGGTAAAACTGGTCCCAACCAGGGGGCAAAACTGAGCTTGCAGGAGGGTGAAGGGGAAGGCACCAGACAGGTGACTCAGGAAATGGAGAGCCCAAAACCTGTCACAGTCTCAAGTCTGCTTTGTTTTGTTACCATCTCAACTCCATAGATGTTCTTCGCATACAGAGAAACCCTGTGACATCTCAACTCTTAACCTCGTGGGTAGACTCTCACTCTGAACATCAGGCTGAGAGAGGTCTGGGAGCCTGTAAGCCTTGCATAAGTCTGACAGCTCAGTCTATCGATCTATTTCCAGCACAGAGTGGGTTGCAGGGAAGAGTTGAGCAAGGGTGCGTGGGTGCCGGGTGGGGGCGTACATGAATAGATGCTGATTCTGTTCACTTCAGTTTCAGAGGAAGCTGGTTCTGACCTTGTCCCCGGGTTTGGGCATGCACTCTCCTTGCAATATGTGTACTCCCGGCACTGTGTTTGGACTTTCTTCTTTTAAAAAGTGATAACAATACTGCCAAAAGCAAATGTCAGCCCTTTTGTGTGAAAAGATTTCATCAATTTTGTTAACAATGAAAGAAAATTTAGAATCTTCATTTTAGCTATTGTGCATATTTACTCTAACCTGGACCCATTTCTTCCCAGCATAACAGCTGCAGTCATGTTCGCTCTGGCCTTGCCTCTGCTCAGTTATGCTGTATCTGAGAGAGGATATAGCTCCTTAGCACACCTCATGAGGGAAACATGAGTGGGAAGCAGGGTGTCACCTGTCACATGCCATCCCTGTCACCTTCCCAATAGCATTTCATGCATAGAAGGAAAGTATTTCACCTCCCCTGTTTTAATGCAGTTATCAAGAACAACTCTTACCACTTTCTTCAAATAAATGAAAATGGAGGTGGGGCAGGGGGAAGGATGATACATAGCCTTCTTTGTTTCTGGGAACTTTACAGTTCCGTTTGTACATAGATGGGGTTTAATTTAGTTAGTTCTGTCCTCAGGGGTAGAACAAGAACAGACCAAGGCTGGTCCAGGTTTGAGGGCTGGGCAAGTGCTGACCCAGGTCCTGTGAGGGCTACCTTCTCCTTGTTTCAGTGTGGAACCAGACACCAGGATGTGCCAGATGAAGGGAACACAATGGTATAAGTAGATTTGGCTCCCAGGCCCCTTTGTTCTTCAGGAAGCATTCCCCAAATTTGGGGAATCTGTCCCCAGGTTTGGGCATGCACTCTCCTTGCAATATGTGCACTCCCAGCATTGTGTTTGGACTTTCTTCTTTTAAAAAGTGATAACAATACTGCCAAAAGCAAATGTCAGCCTTTGGTATGAAAAGATTTCATCAATTTTGTTAGCAATGAAAGACAATTTAGAGTCTTGCGGCCATGCAGAGAGAGGAATCCACCAGGTCAGAAGATCCCATATGTATGCTCACAGCCTTATACTTATACTTATAAAAGGGGATGGGTTGGGTGTGGGCTGCTGGGGTCTAGCAGCCTACATCACTCGGGCCTAATGTCCAGGTTCTAGATTTAGGATTTCTTGATGCATTGCAGCTATATTAAGGCCTGTGCTCCCCTTTGCTTCTTGTTGAGCCACAGGGTTTCCTTAGGACTTCAGTACTACTGGCTTGGCCATTGTCTATTGTGGTTGCAAAGAACAAATAATTCAACAAATAACTGACTCCAAATTCTTTGCCATTTCCACCAAAGGAATTTTTAGGTGAAGAGTAGCAATCTGTTACAGTAAACATCTCTGTGCAATGACCCCTGTGACAACATTTAGAGGCAAGGCTTGTTTGATGGTTAATTCAGAGTGATTCACATGTGATTCAGAGATCTGTCTTGATAAACCCTTGCTTCTTATGAGGACTATTTCACCCAGCAAGTCTGCCTATACCCCATAACACAGACTTTTTGAGTGACTGAAATAATCATGTCTGCCAGATGAAGCCTTGGCTTATGCTAGACAACACCTACAATTCTTTCTATCCACTTTGTCTTCTTTTCTAGATTCCATGCAGACCTTGGCCCATTTATGTAGCTTCTCACATTCTCCTGAATCAAGACTTCACCCTGTGGTTTTGATATTTTTTACCTCTTGGGTCATACTCATTCATATATTTATTAATTCACTTCTTCAAGAAACATGTATAAAGTATCTATTATTTATCAAGGAATGTTCTGGGCACTGAGAAAACAACAGAGATAAACGACACCATTTTTACTTCAAGGTGTTCACATTCTGGTTGGGAGAGTAGACAGAGAAACCTCTGACAGAGGTCTCCAGATATTTTCAAAACCAATTATGTCATATATCATTTTTAAATCACCTTCACTTTGAATGATGTTGTATCCAAGCTCTGAGATGACCTCCAATGTCCTCACCTCCTGATCTTTATCCTCTTATAAAGCCCCTTCCCATATTAAATCAGTGCAGGCTTGTGTGACCAGAATATAGCAGAAATGGCTTCTGAGGAGACTTAAAAGGTGTCATAGCTTCTACCTCAGTCTCTTGGATTGCTCATCAGCCAGCCACACACTGTGAGGACACTAACACGGCCCATGAAGAGCTTCCTTGAAGAGGAATTGAGATCTCTGGCCATAGCTAGCATCAACTTATCACTCGTATTAGATGGCCACTTTGGAAACCAATGCTCTAGCCCTAGTCAGATCTTTAGATGATTGCAGTCCTGGCCAGCATGTGACTATGACCTCCTAATAGATCTCAAGCCAGAACCAGCCAGCCAAGCCAATCCCAAATTCTCACCCACAGACACCATGAGAGAGAACAAATTATTATTGTAATTTTAAGTAAGTTTAGGGACAATTTGTTACACAGCATTAGATGACTAATACAGATAGGCTATGCTTTGTCTTCTGCATTTCCTGTGTGGAATCTTTCTGTATATGTTTTCCCATTACAGCTTCCTCATATTTTAAGGCACAACATAAATACCACCTATTCTAACAATGCTTTTCTTTGTTATAACAATCCCATATTTGTACCAGTTAACTTGGCACATTGCACATATTATAATTACTTGTCTATTTGTCACACCTATTTCTAGATCATGAGTAATTTAAGGGCAGTTTATAACATCATAGCACTAACCTAAGGTATTACACATCATATGTATACAACAAATATTTGCTAAATGAATGCTGTGCATTATCAGTTATAGATTAGTACATACACAAAATGTGCTATGTTAGCTTTTACATGTTTATCTGTTATTTCAAGGGCTCTTCTGTCTTTATTTTTCCCATGTCAAAATTAGAATGGGGCATGAACCTCATCTATTATATCTTTTATGCCTGCCTACAGCATCTAATATAGTGCTGGATACTCAATGTGTGCTCAATAAAGGTTGACTGACTAAGCATTTAATACCTTAAAACAGAAATTCAATAAATGTAGTCCCAGTGACCTGAAAGAGTAATGTTTCTCCTTGTGTGTCTAATGGATTACCAAAGAGTGTCTTAGAGCCAGGATTTTAGAAAAAATTGTCAATGCCAAACTCAAGGACACAGCTTCACTGGATAGGGCCTGCCTCAGAGAAAGAGAATTCCTGAAGGATGATAATGAGCTGAAGAAATTCATTTGTACCTAGTCCATAGGAATCTAGGCTCCTTAGATGAAAAGGACTCCCTCTGACCCCTCCACCTACCCCAAAATCGAAGATTTCCTTTTAGGGGAGTGACTATCCCATCTTAAGTCAGAGAACAGTCAGAGCCTAAAAGTCAATATTAGTGACGAGGCTACCTGAGGAAAAACTGCCACAGTGAACGGTACATTCCGCTGCTAATTCCTGTCAGAGCACTACCTACAATGTCCGGCTGCTTTCTGCTCAGTAGCCAGTGTGGACTCTGCCTGCGTAGAAAGTCGTGCATCCTGCTTGTGATGCTGGCCTCTGCACACGGTCCTGAAGAGTCACCTGTACCCTCAAGGATACAAAGCTCTTAGCTCCAGTCCTGTGCGTGACTGGCTTCTCTTCATTTTCCTTTATCCATGCTGGGTCTCAATCTCAACCCCTTGGTTTATGTCTCTTGGGTGAATTTCCTTTCATCTACTCAACTACCACTTAGGAACTTGTGATTAATTAATTCCTTCCCAGTTTTCAAACTACGAGATTAATTTGGGGAGTAATTGCTGACATTACCCAAACTTTTAAAACAGGAATTAACTGATTTTTTTAAAAGAAAGCAGCCCGGGTTCTGATGATGAAATTACTCTTAAAAATACTTCTTTATGATATTTGGTATACTTAGTGTTATGGAAATGATGATAATACTTTGTCAAAGGACAGAAATACACAAAAGTGGAAGGAATAGAATGAACATGAAGCTTTATAATATATTAACATTTACCATTCAGATTTTCAGTAATTTAATAGAGTACCAAAGCAAGTTTTATTATTCAACATATTTGCCTCTGGATTATCCATCACAGATATAAATGCTTCTAATTCAATCATGTTTATCTTGAAGGTATATTAATAACTTCACTGTTGATTGCTTTTGTGTTTTGTTTTCAGCTGTATGTTTGTTATTATGAGAGCAATAAATATAACTTTATGAAAGAAAGAGACAAAATTATATAAAGTGAAATTATATCTAAAGGGAATGGAATAAAGTAAAAATTATTAATAGAAACAGAGCTTTAGGAAATAAATTGATTTTAAAATTAACACTATGGTATGGAAGGTTTTAAAAAATTTGTATACCCTACAAAGAATTAAAATGATTCATGGATGTGTTTTGACTCTGAAACTTACTTAAATTTAATAATTTAGCCTGAAAAATCCTTGGTATTTTATTAAAAAGTTCAATAAGGAATAGCAAATAAACCCTGATAATCACAACCTTCAAGTGGTATTAAGCCAGTAGGTTTATGTCTAATATGTGTCATACTACTATCAAAAAAATAAAAGATAGCAAGTATGGGTAAGGATGGGGAGAAAAGAGAGTTTTGTTCACTGTTGGTGGGAATGTAAATGGGGACAGCTATTAAGGAAAACAGTATGATGATTCCTCAAAAAGCTAAAAATAGAACTGCCATATGATCCAACGATCCCTCTGAGTATATACCCAAAGAACTGAAATGAATGCCTTAAAGTGATATCTGCACTCCCATGTTCATTGCAGCATAGTCAAGATATGGAAACATTAAGCGTCCATTGATGGATGAATGGATAAAGAAACTATGATATATATACATACACACTTCACATATACGTACACACATACCCATATATACATGACATGTCATATATTTCATATATAGGTATGACTCATTTCATATCTATATGATGGAATATCATTCAGCCTTAAAAAAAGGAAGAGATCTTGCCATTTGAAGTGAACTGGAAGACATCATACTAATTGAAATAAGCCAGACACTCACTAATATGTAGAATCTACAGGGTGCCTGTGTGACTCAGTTGGTTAAGCCTCTGACTCTTGATTTCCATTCAGGTCATGATCTCATGGTTAGACTGAACGCCCTGTTGGTCTGTGCTGGATGGATCCTGCTTGAGATTCCTGCTCATGCTCTCCTTCTGCCCCTTCCCCACCTGAAAAAAATATTTTAAAAAATTTAGAATCTAAAAACATTGAATACTTAGAAGCAGAGAGTAAGATAATAGTTACCAGGGGCAGGGAGGTGGGGGAAATGGGGAAATGCTGGTCCAAGGGTATAAAGTTGCAGTTACATAGGATAAGTAAATCTAGAGATCTAATGTACAGCATGATGACTATAATTAAAAATATTGTATTAAATAATGGAAATTTTCTAAGTAGATTTCAGGTGCTCTCATCTCACACACACACAAAAGGTAGTTATATGAGGAGATATGTTAATTAGCTTAATTGTAGTAATCATTTCACTATGTTATATACATTAAATCCTCATGTTGTATACCTTAAATATATATTTTTATTAAAAATAAATACATACAAAAATATGTGCCATGTAATCTTCCAACTTTCTCACATATAAGTACTCAATAAATACTAGATGAATTGAGTGTGACCATGTAAAATAGATGTTGATGGTTAATCAGATATGTGTCACATTTGGGGCACCTGGGTGGCTCAGTTGGGTAAGCATCCGACTTCAGCTCAGGTCACGATCTCACTGTTATTGAGTTTGATCCTTACATCAGGCTCTGGGCTGACAGCTCAGAGCCTGGAGCCTGCTTCGGATTCTGTGTCTCCTTCTCTCTCTGCCCCTACCCCACTCGTGCTCTGTCTCTCTCTCTCTCTCTTAAAATAGTAAACATTAAAAAAAAAAAAAAGATATGTAGCTCATTTAGTATAATCCTAATAGTGTACTAAGTAATTCACATGTATTATCCTTATTTAATCCTCATTTATTTCTTGTGAAGTAGGCTTCATCATGCCCATTTTACAATGAAGAAATGGAAGAAATATCAAATAATTTGGCCAAGGTCACAAGGATAACTAGTGGCAGTCTGGGATTCAAATTTAAATCATCTAAAAAAATCTATATTCTTATCATCTACTACACTGTTATATTACGACTTGGCTAGAGCAAGTGATAGTAACAAAATTGTTTTTGCTTCTGGGTAAAGGGTGAATAAGAATTCATCAAATAGAAAATATGTATCACAGTTACATACTATATATCTGAGTACCTGGAACTGACTATCAAGGATATGACTGACTAGTAATTTAATATTTTGGGGTAGGGGAGAAGGAGGAGAGTAGAAGAGAGTCTTCTAGATACTCACCCGAAGAAGAGAAAATTGAATTCAGTCAAAAATATTATCTATAATCCTTTTAGAAAAAGCCTCATATTTAAAAAGCCTCTGATTTCATTGGAAATTGCCAATCATTTCTTTTAGAGAAGTGAAGTTACTTTCATTTTATCTCTGCAACTGGACTTTTTGATTTGAATTAGCTTTAACATCAGAGATATTCCATAGTCCATTGTTATTGCATTATTAAAAATAACAATCTCAAATGTTCTGTTTTTGATCACAAATCTCTAGGGAAACATCACCTATTCTTCCTACCTCAAGCTTGTATTATATTAAAGATTTTATTCTTTCCCCGGGGTCAACCTGGAATCATTCCGTCACCTTCTCTTGCTTTGTCCTTTCTTGATAGATGATTCACCCCAAAAGAGATTCAATCAAAACAAGTCACAGGGCAGCAGGACAGATGAGAAGTGTTCACTGAGCAGGGACTGACCTCCATTGTAATTTCTCATAAACTGATGACTCACTTCTGTTGCAAATACTGGCTTTACTGAGTGTTTCTGCTCTGCTGTCTCTATAGCTTTGCCAAAGATGGCCACAATGGACTGGCAATATCTTTATTTGCTGGGAAGCAATACTTTTGATTGTTTACAAATTGGTCATATCAATAGTTAATAGAGTCATCGATATCTAGGAGCAAAATTGATTTCAGTGAATACAGAACTGGAGAAAGGACTTAGCAGATTTTCCTTTGGCCTTTTAAAAAACTGCATTTAACTATATATCCCTTCATGGTACCATTTTTTAAATGGTTAATATGTTTGGCTGACAAAGGAAAAATAGAGATCTATAAAGGATTATTAATGATGAGGAATTTAAGAAACAGTAGGAAAAAGTGAGTTGCTGCAGAATGAGATACAGCTGAGCAAGGCAGAAACAAGAGAAAAATGGTCTAACACCATGGAGGAAGATTGTTTCAATTCCAAACTGAAAGAAAAAAATTCATTGCCCCAGGGAACTGACCAGAAACACATCTTTTATGTTCCTTTCAGCAGTATTTGTAATGGTTATGACTTAAAAACAATATAAACAATCAGTCATTATGGTTCACTCATGTGAGATAACATCATGCAGACATAAAAATAGTCTGTAGAGGAATATTTGATGACATGAGAAAAATTCATTCAATATTATAAATAAATTAAAAAGCAGATTACAAAATGGTAGATGCAACATGATGAAAATCAGGTAAAACACAGAGATACTCACATGCACATACCTAAAGAAAGATGGGAGAAAAACCCACCAAAATGTTATTGGTAATTAGCTTCGGGTTATGAGCTTATGGATGACCTTTAAGATTCCTCTCTATATGTTTGAATATTTCTCAAATTTTCTATAATCAGCATGTAATATCTTTATAATTACAAAATAAAAACAATCTGCTGCATTTTTAAAAAGGACGAAGAAAACAAAGAGAGCTTCTATTTTTGACCAAAAGGCTGACTAGGGAACCTCAAGAGCCCTTTCACTAAAAAGAAATTCTGGGCTAAAATATAAATAAAACAAACATATAAAACTCTCTCTTTTAAAAAATATTGCCAAGCTGGTAGAGGTAGAGCCTTGAACAAAATCAAAGAGGAAATCCAAGGAGATAAGGAATAACTCAACTGTCTTTCACTCGGAGGGAGATGGCAAACTCGTGAATCAAGCTTTCATTTTCTGAGCCATGTGGAGTGTGAGCAGAGGAGTGTGGAGTTGCCTTCCACCGGTCTGGAGCACTGACCTTGCATATTTCATCCCAACTTCGTGTTCAATGTCTCAAACCAATAGTTTGAAATTGGCCACGTGAGTATTCACAACACAGAAACTGGCAAGTGGTACAGATCAGGACATTTTTTTCCCCAAGAGAGCCAGTCTTTAAGCATTTACCAACACACTTCTGAACACAAAGTTTAGGAAGCAAACCCTAGCATCTATGAAAGATAGAGGGTCTAATTGTAGACCATATGAAACTGAGACCCTAAAGAGCTCCATAGTTAGTAGAAGAGAGAAGTAAAAATAAGCCTATTCCATAGAAGGAATCATCAAAGAAACAAACTTGATGTTAGCTGGGGAGGGGGGGCAAAATATCTTTCCTGAAAATTTCAATGTCGTGAAAGTTTTAGGACCTGAAACTCACACTACTTATGTGGCCCACAATATTTTAAGCCAAAATTCAAACATGGTCCCAGTTGGTAGAATCCCCAGGCTTGTAGCTGATTCAAATGCAAATCCTTTCTGTGGAAACATGCTTATAACTCAGCCTCAAAAATTAGCACAAGTGAAAAATATTAGCTCACATTAAAAAATGAAAATAACACCCAAGAAAATAAGATGGTAAGAAACAAGACAGTAAAATCAGACCTCCAAAAGTTTAATACATTTAAGCTGCACACAAATTAGAAACAAGTTTAATATAAACAAATAAAAGAGAGAACTACAAATATGAGACCAGAGAGTTATTAAAATAGAAAAAAAAAATAGACTCTAAGGAAACAAATAACACTTCCAGAAATAAAAAAAAATCAAGTAATGAAAATTAAAAACAGTGGACAATTTAAACAGAATGTTAGACACAGCCGAAGGCATCATTCATTAGGAGAATCAGAAGGCAGATCTAAAGAAAGTATCCAGGATGCAGCAAAAAGTGTCAAAGAAGCAGCAAATATGTAGAAGGGGTTAGGAGATGTGACAGAATGATTAGGGGGACACCTGTGGGGTAAATCCATAAACAAAAGCATGGGGGGGGTGATTAGTATTACACTTAGGACAATAGTTACCTGTGGGATCAAGTGAAGCATTGGATCGTTTGCATATAGGGCTTTAAACACTGGTAATATATTCTATGTTGTAAGATTGGCCATGGGGACAGTGGTGTGGGTACTGGGGAGGCAGTGGCCTGGCCTGCCAGTGTGTGGGCAGCAGTAGCAGAGGCAAACAACAATCAAATAAACAAACAAAAAAACCCCCAAACAACAAAAAAGATGGGCAGTGGGTATATAGGTGTTCTTCTTTATTTTTATTCTTAAAATGTATAATAAATACTTTTTTATGTTGTCAGTATTTAACATTTACAAAGTAGCCTGAGAGGAAATACTCCATAGTGTTAATTGTATCTGCATTTGAGTCATGAGACTATGGGTATTTTTATTTTTCCATATTTTCTGGGACTTGCAAATTTTTCTATGAAACTGTATTAAATTTACAATAAAGATATAATGATAAACACACTTTTTAAAAAAGAAACATGTGGTTTCCCAACATGATAAATGTCTTTGCATAAAATAGCAAACTCAGGTGATCCAATTACCTAGGACTTTGTCTTTTATTTACAGATAAATAAAATTTTAAATGCTGCATACAGAAGAGGGAAAGCTCCTTTGGGCTGTTTTTTCTCTGGTGAGTAAAAACATAATATCAAGTTTTCCAGTGAATTAGGAACTCTTTGGAGTAAATTTCTCTTTGGAACTTATGCAGATCCTTAAACTGAATTACTTCAGTTTCTTAATTATATTTAGTGACAAATTAATTAGAGATCTGAGATCGGTAAAATTATAATAAGACTACTGAGATTTAAACTTGTTTCAAACAGAGTCGATGGCAAAGATAACATTGATTTAATTTTTGACATAATGTGTTTACAGAAAGAAAGAGTTAGAATGAGGTGCATTAGTAAGAGACACACTGACTCTGGTAGGTTTTTAGACAAAGAATTTGCTTAAGCTTCAAAGCATTTTTAATAACTAGCCGAATAATCAAATCCTAAAGAGAAAAGAAAAAAAAAGACTGTTTTGAAGCGCTGAATTCAACTTACTATAAAATTACAGTTTGGAAAATCATATAAGGGAAATAATGAGATAAAACATTTCTTAAAATGTCATTGGAAGTTGCTTCAGTTTTTCTAACGTAAAAAAAAAATAAGCTATATTGTTATATGCTCAAGGGTGAATACTGTTCCCCGTTAGAAAAGTATAGTTTAGCTTGCAATTTTTATTTTAAGTGACCTAAATTAAGTTGTCTTAAATATTCTTTTGGTTTCCAGCCACATTTATTGAGGTATAATCATAGACAGTGAAATGTACATATAGTATACACAGAGTTCAATCGAATTTAACAAGTACATATACCTGTGTGTAACCCCAGCACCTATAAAGACCACTGCCATCACCTCAGAACTTGCCCTGGTACCCTGTCAACTCATAATCCCATGCAACCAGTGTCCTGATTTTTATTATCAGTGATTGCATTTGAGTTTTCAAGAACCATGGAGTAATTCACTCTTCTGTGTCTGGCTTCTTTCCTGCAGCATGTTTTAGAAATTGTTTCATGCTTTTTTTCCTACTGTATCCCCTGATTTGTTTATTCATTTTCCTGTTGATGGCCACCTGGGCTGATTCCAATCTTGAGCAATTACAAATAAAACTGCTATGAATGTTTTTGTACAAGGCATTAGTGAACACTATGTTTTAATTTTTTTTAAATACTTAGGTGTGGAATTGCTGAATTATAGAGTAAATAAATATGTTTTTTAAAACAAACTGCCAAAGTGTTCTCCAAAGTGGTTGTACCATTTTACACTCCCACCGTGAACGTATGAGAGGTTTGATTGATTCACTCCGTGACAACATTGTTATTGCTAGTTGTTTTCATTTTAGTCATTTTAGTGGGTGTATAGTGTGGTGTAATTATCTCTTCTTGAATATTCTTGTCTGGTCTTGATATCAGGGAAATCTGGCCTCATAAAACAGACTGGGCACTATTTCCTCTTCGTGTATTTTCTGAAACTGTGGGAAGTTTTATATTCGTGTTTCACATGAAGGGTTTTAGATCTTTGACAGATATAAACCTATCAAAGCTGTCTGTATATCCTCCTGTTAGTTTTTGTAATTTCTAATTGTTGTCTACCTTGAATTTGTTCTGTTTCATCCATATTGTTTAACTTACTGGCATAAAATTGTTCATAATATCCCTTTTTGCCCTATAACATCTGCAGAATTTATAATGATGTCCCCTGCCTTCTAAAATTCCTAATATTGGCTATTTGTGTTTTATCTTTTATTTATCTATTTTTTTTTGAGAGAGAGAGAGAACGTACATACAAGAGCACGAGCAGGGAGGGGTAGAGGGAGAGAGAATCTTAAGCAGGCTCCACGCCCAGCAATGAGGAGCCTGGCAGTGAGATCATGACCTAAGCCAAAATCAAGGGTCGGAGGCTTAAGCCACTGAGCCACCCAGGCTCCCTTTATCTCTTTTATTGATCAGTCCTGTTTTATACTTATCAATTTTATTAATCTTTTTTAAAAACCAATTTTTGTTATATTGTTCATTTTTCTGTTTTTGTCAATATTCTATTTCACTGATTTCAACTCCTATCTTATTAGATCGTTTCTTTTACTTATGTTGAGTTTAACTTACTCTAATTTTTCCAGCATCTTAAATTGGAAGCATAGGGTCATTTCATCTGCATCTTTCTAATATATTGAAGCTTATAAAAATAAAAACAAAAATATAGATAGCAAATAAATAATAAAAGCTCATAATATAACCTTCAACAATAATGAGTATATACATCCTAATATAGAAATTTATATTTGAAGTATAAGCCTACTTCTAAGCACAGCTTTTAACTGCATGCCAAAAATTTTGAAATGTTGTTTTTCAATTGTTATTCCATTCTAAATATTTTTAATTTCTCTTGTGATTTCTTCTTTGGTCCATGAGTTACTTATAACTATGTGTTTAGGGGCACCTGGGTGGCTTAGTCAGTTAAGCATCCAACTTCTGCTCAGGTCATGATCTCACGGCTTGTGGGTTAGAGCCCTGCATTGAACTCTATGCTGACAGCTCATAGCCTGGAGCCTGCTTCAAATTCTGTGCCTCCTTCTCTCTATGCCACACCTCCCCCGCCCCCCACCCCCATGCTCTGTCTCTCTCTCCCTCTCAAAAATAAACAAACTTAAAAAAAAATAAAATAAAGACATATGTTGTTTATTTTCCAAATATTTGGAGATTTTTAAAGCTATCTTCATGTTATTCATTTCTAACTTAGTACTGTTGTGGTCAGAAAACATATTCCAAAGATTCCAACCTTATTGAGACTTGTTTTATGGTCCAATGCAAGGACTATCTTGATAAATTTTCTATGTGCAATTGAGAAGAACTTGTATATTCTTATTTTGGGCTATAGTGTTCTACAAATGACAATTAGATCAAGTTCGTTGATAGAATTTCTCCAGTCTTCTATATCTTTACTAGGTTTTTTTGTCTGCTCGCTCTATCACTTACTGAGGTGCTAAAATCTCTCACTAGCTTTGTCTCACTAGCTTTGTCTCACTAGCTTTGTCTATTTCATACTAATTACTTCAAGCATTTAGGAGCTTTGTTATTAGGTGTATACATATTGTCTTCTGTTGTATTATTATGAGATGTCTCTCTCTTATCTAGGAATACTCTTTGAAGCGTTTGATATATCTGTGTTTAATTCTATCATGTTTGTGGTTTTTTTTATTCTTTTTTCTATTTGTCCTGTTTGTTCTTTTTATCTGTTTCTCCCTTATCACCTTTTGGGTGAATCAAATATTTCTTTTTTAATATTATATTTTAGCTTCTCTGTTGACTTTTTAGCTGAGTCTTTGTGGTTTCTTAGTGGTTGCTCTGGGGGTTACAATATGCATCATTAACTTTCATAGTATGTATCCCCCAAATATCTATTATTTCATCAATAATGTAAGCACTTTACAACAGTGGACTTGCTTCTCTTCCCTCCCATTGTGCTATTCTTATATGCCTAACTTTACACATGCTGTAAATCACACAATATATTGTTTTTTTAATTTAAGGAATCAGTAGTTTCTAAAATAAAATTTGAATATATATATTCGAATATATAATTTTATATCTGGTAACTTTTCTATCTGGCATATTTTTCCTTCAGTCTTAAGAAATTGTCTTAGCATGCCTTTTATTGCAGATCTGATGAAGAAGAATCTTTTCCTCACTTTTCTTCATGTATGATGTCTTCACTACACCTTCATTTTGAAGACAGTTTTTGCTAGATATAGCATATTAGATGGCAGTTTTTTCTTTCAGCCCCTGAAATTGTTCTATACTCTTCCAGCCTCCATTTTTCTTTAATGAGGAGTTAGTCGACTTTCTTATTGCTGCTCACCTGTATGCCATGTTTTTTATTCTCTAGATGCTTTCAAGTCTTTTAGCAGTTTGCTTATGATGTGCCTTCCTGTAGTTTACTTTGCATTTATCCTCCTTAGGGTTTGCTGAATTTCTCAGTATGCGGATTAATGATTTTCATCAGTTTAGGATTTTTTGGCCCCGTTTTCTCTCTGCCCTTTTTGTACAACTGCAATTACATGTATTATTGACCATTTTATACTGTCCCACTTATCTCAGATATGTGTTCCACTTTACTTTTTTCTTTCTCAGTTTTCTCTTTGTGTTTAAGTTTAGATAATTTCTATTGACTTACCCTTAAGTTCATTAGTTTGTTCCTATGGTATGTCCTCTGGGCATATAAGCCCATTAATAACTTTTCATCTTGGTCATCATAATTCTCATTTCTAGAACTACCGTGTGGCTCTTATTTATAGTTTGCATATAATATATGCCCCATTTTTTTCTGATATTCCCCATTTTTTCACATGTATTGTTCATTTTTTTCCCATGAGTTCTTTTAACACTTCCTATTGTGGCCACATAGTTGTGTTAATCATTCACCAGAGTCTCCCTCATCCTGCATCTCTGATTGGCAATATACTTCAGAAGGGCAGAGGTCAAGAGATAGGGGTATGACCTATAATGGTACAGCCAACAGAATTGGTTACATAGCATTCTCCTAAAACTTAAAGTATTCTCCTAAACTCACAATCCCAAGTCTCTTAGCGTTAAGAACATTATAAAAATTACTGGCAGCCCTACTACATTGCAAAGGTGCATGCCAATGCGAATTTATGTTGCATTTGAGGCAGAAGCTGAAATCATTGGATCGGTAGGGATCAAAATATTACCTTTAGATGTGTCCAAAGAGGAGAGAAATCTTTCTTCCAAAGTAGATTCCACAACCTTCCACAGTAAACTTGTTCAATTTCTCTGACAGGAATATGTTTCTTCAAAAAAAAAAATCATGAAGTGCTGAAGAACAGTTTTGACTATTGTTTTCCAAATAGTTAACTAATCAGCATGGCTTGTGGGAGTAAAGCTGTAACTAACGTATCTGAAGGTTATTCCTGAAGATTTCAAAGAAGCCGGTTTAGGAAAACAAAACAAAACAAACTCAACAGTGATAAAAATAATGTAACAAACATTGAAAATATTTTAATAATTACGTTTATGTTGTGAAACTATTTAGGGGGAAAGGAAGAATGAGAAGAAATCTCCATCATTATTAAGAACATCTGTTAAGTGCATATTAGTTTTATGTGGTAGGTATTATATTAATTGCTGTGCAAAAAGTTCAGGGGTCATTACTGTGCATATCAGTTAGCTTTTGTTGTGTAGCAAACTACTCTAAATCCAATGACTTAAGGAGGAAACATTTATTAATTCTTAAAGCTCTGAGGGTTGCCTCCTGGTCTGTGCCAGCCAGGTCAGGGCCCACTCCCATTTGGTGCTTGGCAACCAGTTTGGTCTGAAGGGGTGCGGGTGTTTTTTTTTTTATATGTGGCAATTGGCTCGGTGTCAGCTAATGGCATGGCCACAGCCACTCATGATCCAGCAAGCTTAGCATGGGCTCATGCACTTGGTAAAGGAAAGATTTCTAGCATCAGAGAGGACAAGCCCCAATGCATAAGACTATTCAAGCGTCCCTGTGCATTATGTGTGCTAATGATCTGTTGGCCAAAGCAAGTCATACACCCACATGCAAACCTCTCACAGAGGTGTAAAAATAGATTCCTATTGTGAGTAGGCCAAAATTTGAACTAGGATTCAGATTAAAAACTCAGCTTCAGTGTTGGGTATCTCATTGGTTTCAACAGTGCAGTAATAAGAATATACCTCTTAATGATAAGTGGCACCAGGAAAGGGATTAGAGAAATGGCCATGGTGCAGTCTCCCACATCACACACCTTTGGTTACTGTTTACATGAGTCAATAACTCCAAATGCATTTGAATTGGAAAGAAGGTCAAAAGCACAGTTTACTATAGGAGATTTTACACATCTGTATCTTTTTTCTTTTAACTTGCTTTTGCTACTGAAAAGAAAATATGCAAATCCTAAGCATTTATCAGTCAATGCACTGGCACAAAATAAAGACATTATGTAACTAACACCTATGTTTGGGATTAGAACAATGCCAGCATCCCCATAGTCCCATTTATCCTTTCTCTCAACATATTCCACTCTCCTCCCCCAGAGTAACCACTATCCTCACTAGATTGTTTTGCCTGCTTTCCTACTTCATACTGTCCAGAACATACAACATGTGCTCCTTTGAATTGGACTTATTTTGTTCAACATATGTGCCTTTTTTTTTTTTTAAAGTAGGCTCTATGCTCAGCACAGAGCTTAACATGGGGCTTGAACTCATGACCCTGAGATCAAGACCTGAGCTGAGATCAAGAGTAGGTATTTAACCAACTGAGCCTCCCAGACATCCCAAAGTATATGCTCTCTTGTTTTCTCTATGATATTGGACATACCTATGGTTTTATTTTCATTTCTGTACAGTATCCCATTGCATGAATAAACTACTAATTTATTATCCATTCTACAGTTGTTGGACATTTGAGTTGTTTCCAATTTTTTGCATTAAGAATAATGCTATTCTGAACATTCTTTTGCACATCTTTTGGTGCACATATGTACATATTTCTGTTGGGAAGAAAAAAGATTTAAAAAGTTCACTGTTCTTACTGTTTGTGTAAGTAGGTACCCAACATGCAGTGTTTTTTTTTCCCAGCTTAATTGAAGTGTAATTGACAAATAAAATTGTAAGATATTTAAAGTACACAAAATGATGATTTGATGTATATACACATTGTGAGTTTTCTCCCATCTATCACTTCACTTCTCACTTTTTTGTGTGAGAACATTTATGTTCTGCTTTTTACAAATTTCAATGATAGAATACAGTGTTATCAACTATAGTCACCATGTTATATATTAGATCTTCCCCTTATTCATCTTATAATGGAAAGGTTGTACCCTTTTACCAAACTCCCCTCATTTAATGTACCCTCATACCAACCTCCCTATGCACTATTGAATGCCTAGTAGTGGAATTGCCGGCTGATAGGAAGCATGTACGTTCAAGTTTAGCGGATGCTGTCAAACAGTTTTCTAAAGTAATTGTTACTCATTTATACTCCCTCTGCCTCTGTGCATTTTTCCTTTAATTTGATGTTATGCATAAATTTTACCTTCATTTTGGTGTCCTAGGTTTTAAGCTAATATGTTCTTGTCTCCTACTTTCTCTTGCTCTACTCTAAAATAGTTATATTTGGACTCCAATTGGGCTAATAGTAGTTGATTCTTCATTTAAAACTTCACAAAATCGCAGGAATCCTAAAGTTTATCAAATTACTCTGCCTAGCAAATAAACCAAAATATTCTGTTTCCCTGTTTGTTAATCATTGAGCATCTGCAAGAGATTTTTAGATTTGAACCTGGGGCTACAAAGGAATGTATAATTGAACTTCTGACCTCTGAGAAGTATGTATAGTAGAGGACTTTTTTATCGGCAACTCCCGGCTCCTCCCCGGTGCCTCTCACCTCTCTTACCACTTCTCCAATACTTGCCGCTAGTTGCCGCTAGCCTAGGTGAGCAATGAGGGATCTTTCATGAGCCACAAATACAATTTATCCTCTTCTCTTTTCTCTCTTCGGAAAACTACCCATAAGAATTTCGTTTTCTCCCTTTTTAGACAAAAAATACTGTTAAGGACACAAACAAAATTATTCTCAAAACTTGAGGAATGGTGGCAATATTTACTTTCGCATTTTGTATTTGAAGGAAGAGTCTGCAGGTATTTGTATATAATGGGATTTTCAGACTGCCTTTATATTGTGTAAGAGGATTGCAAGTGTTTGCAGTGTCCTTACTGTTCAGTATTTCATACTGTAAATGATCAGGAGAATACATTAGTTGTTAAGGTAAAGTATCTTTGTGGCTTAAAGGAGGTATTATAGCTCTCAAAATAGATGCAGTTAGTCCTTTTCATTGGTAATATGAAACCAATTTTTGTTTGTGAATTGAATTGTTACATCTGTACAATACATTTCAGAGCCCACAAAGAGTGCTATGGGAAAAGTGAGGTTCTGTTATCGACAAAAATAGATCATCAGTAATAAAATTAACCTCATTTAAAATTAACCTCATTTAAAATCACTAGTAATAAAATTAACCTAATTTAAATCGCTCACTTAGATGTTTCTATAAAGTACTAAGAGCCACCCAAAGGCACTTTGTTGTATTTTTTCCACAGGACATCTTTACTGGGTATATATTTATTTCCTTCTATCTTTCTTCGAGTAAAAGTAGGTAAGCACAAATATGGTGAGGTGGGAATAGCTGCCTTTACCATCCAAATGATTCCATCCTGTTCATCAACAGGAATCACCCTGAATTAATACAGATGTTTTTAGTGCAAGTGGTATAAATCCAGATCAAGTAGCTTAAATAGAAAAAGGATTCATTCATTGGCTCATAAAACTGAGAGTTTAGCTTCAGCCACATTTCAATTAATTAGGGACTCAAACAGAATTGTCTCCTCCTCCATCTGGGGGCTGCTTGCTTTTGAGATGCACTGCTCCTTTCTACTGCAGATTGGCTGTTTCCCCAGGACCATGGATGCTCCAACTTCAATCAACAGCCTTCTTGCTCTGTGTGCCTTTAGACATGGCCCTGTGTTTCACGCCCCAAACTGCAGAACTCCTGGGGAAGGATTCTGGGTAGATCAGCTCAGGTCACATGCTCATTCCTGAAACCATTACACTGCTCAGGGGATTGGGTCCTCTGTATGGCCAGGCAAAGGAGTGCTTTTATTGGCAGGTTCTCAGAATTATCTGATCAGAGAGAAGGAATAATCCTCAGACAAAAATTGCAAATGCTGAGTACAGCCTTCAAAGGGACTTCACATGTATTCGTCATAAAAACTGTTGGGGAAGGGACAATCTCTGGTTAAACAAAACAAGGTGTTATATAAAGTATGGGACTCATAAGGACTCTTAATTCATACCAGATACTTGTTTCAGGATCTTTTCCCGGAGGGACTCTAACTCGTAGGAGATTAAATCCCATTTTCCCAATCTTTTAGGTCTTATGATGCATGAAATTACTGATTAAATGACTAGTTAATTCACTTTAGCAACCATTTGATGGTCACTGAAGTGTTTGATCAAAAATTGAGGTGTTTGGTTATTGGATAATCTAATTCTCTATTATAGGATTAAAAATAATACAATGGTCACAGCTGGTTATTTTCCATTCCTAAAATGTATTGGTTATAAAAAACAGCTACAGTGAGAAACCAGAACCTATAGGAGACAATCTTATTAACAGGCTATGAATCATGCATCCATTTGCAAAAAAAACATCCCTCTTAAAATGTCAACAAGAATGTCTTCCCTAAAATGATATGGTATTTTGCTCAAACAAAAACAACTGGAACATTGCTGTCCATTACTCTATTAAATGAGTATTAAATACTCATTTAAAACAAATCTTACCCTTACAAAAAGCAGAGGACAGAATAGTAAGACACAGCTTTATATGACTGGGCACAGTGATGTTCCCAGAACAAGCACTACTATTGTGATCCACTGAAGGGTAGTTCCTAAGTGCTAGGTCTATGGCTGTGGTGGTCAGCTAGGGATGACATTACCTTGGAGGGCATTTTGGCAGTGTCTGGAAACATTTTTGATTGTTATTGACTGGGAGATTGGTGTTACTGGCATCTAGCAGCTGAGGCCAGGGATACTGCTAAACATTGTACAATGTGCAGGACAGCCCCCACAATAATTAAGTGACCCCAAATGTCAATACTACTGAGGTTAAGAAGCTCTGGTCTATACAAGGTGCAGACAGAAAGGCAATATTTAACACAAAACTCATGGCTGATTAATGTATTATCTACCTAAGGGGGTAAGATAAAAAATAAAAGTGATCTCGCAGTACAATATACAGGTGCTAATCACACGCTCTTTACTGCATGTGCCTTGAATTGCATCAAACGATATAGAAGGAAAAACCATTGTTGGGTTCTACATCAGAGCAACTTTCACGTCAATAGCAAGGTAGATGTGTGTTGAATCTTGGGTAGGTGAATAGAAGAAGGATAAATTTCAGGTGGAGGGTAGGAAGGAGGCAAAAATTCAGAAATGAGAGAAACAGCAGTGTCTTTTCAGGACAGTAAATAAGCAGCCCAGCTATTGCAGGGTTTGTGTGGTAGGGTAGCCTTAAGAAAAAAATCTTTCACCAGTCATGTGAGATAAAGTGATGGGTGGAGTCCTGGCCTTGCCACACCTTAGCTGGGTAGACACCAGTGTGCAAGCTGTAAAACTGGGATATCTTCTTACCTTACAGTTGTTGATGTGAAACTTAGGAATTCTAAACTGCCTGCCCCAAAGTAGTGCTCAAAGGATGGCAGCTTCTAGAACAAACATTAAGAAAGACAGGTTGAACTTGAACTTTAAGGAAACCAGAGTAACAGGCTGGGAATTTACTTTTATCCTCTAGGCTAGAGGAGTCATTGAAATTCAAAGCACAAAGAAGTGACAGGATGGAAATAATACTTTAGATTATTGAATTCAGAATTGAGGTAGATAGCACATAGGTGGTCACTGCACTATTCTTTTGGCATTTCTGAATAGCTAACATTTTTCAAAGTGTGAGTTTTTACTTTTTAAACTTTATTTTGTTTTCCCCTGCAAGGACTTAGCCTCAATTGAAAACAGGTCCTGTTTGCTATCTCCTCGGAGCAGTACTTGGAGCACAGTAGGATGATGAATAAACTAAGTCAGGCCACAACATACAAAGGGCCAGAACTATGGTGGTGGTGGCATTCTGGGTGGGAAGACAGTGACATATGCCAAAGATTTCCAAAAGCAATACTGATAGAATTTGGTGATCTGGGGAGAGGGGACCAGCTTTGAAAATTCAAAAATGATGGGAAATCTGTGGAATTGACTTCAGCTAAGTGAGAAAAGATGTGGCTCTGAGGAAAAATGAATTGTATTTTGGATCCATGAAACATGAGGAGTAGGCCAATGAAGTGCAGAACTAAAACTCGGCTAAAGTTTTAGAGCAAGACGGGACTGCTGAGGTTAGCAAAGTAAATGAGTTTTCTCACGAAAGATGACAGAAGACTTCTCCCACTATTATGAGCAGAAAGTAAAAGAGTGATGAGGTTGGTGTAACAAATAGTGTCATTTCAAGATTAAATAATAGCTTTTGAGCGTCTAGAGTTACAAACTAGCTACTCAAAAGCTAATTCACCCAAAGGGATCATAATGTGTGGAGTTTTAATAAAATAACTTTGGGCTGTTTTAAACTTAAAAATAAATCATTTTCAACATTTAAAAATCAGAAGCTATGTAAAAATCTTAATTCTTTAATTCTCTTGAGAATCTGGCAGATTTGTCAGTCTTTGGACTTCTTAAACAAATTTTTTTTAATGTTTATTTTTGAGAGAGAGACAGAGACAGTGCAAGTGGGAGAGGGGCAGAGAGATAAGGAGACACAGAATCCAAAGCTGGCTCCAGGCTGAGCTATCAGCACAGAGCTCGACAGGGGGCTTGAACTCACCAACTGTGAGATCATGACCTGAGTCGAAGTCCAACGCTTAACCAACTGAGCCACCCAGGCGCCCTGGACTTCTTTTTAAAAGATTTTTTTTTTTCTTTCTACATTTATTTATTTTTGAAAGAGAGAGAGAGACAGAGCACTAGTCAGGGAGGGATAGAGAGAGAGGGAGACATAGAATTCGAAGCAGGCTCCAGGCTCTGAGCTGTTAGCATAGAGCCCGACATGGGGCTTGAACTCACAAACCATGAGATCACGACCTGAGCCGAAGTCAGACGCTTAACTGACTGAGCCACCCAGGTGTCCCTGGACTTCTTTTTTAAAAGCACAACTGGAACAGAGTAACCATTGCTGCCTTTAAGGGGCTCCACTCCCCAATCTGACTGGTCTTGTTTGTGTTGAGTTGGCAATTCCTGGTCTAGTGGTACTATGTCAGCATTAGTGACAAAAATAATAAAGATAGTAACACCGAGCACTTAGGTCTATGCCCTGTTCATGTCACAGAGATCTTCATTACTTAAGGGAGGCACTATCATTCTGTTGTACAAATGAGAAAATGGAGACACAAAGGTCAAAGGACCTGCACAAAAGTCAACAGCCAGCAGGTGG
This sequence comes from Panthera leo, assembly GCF_018350215.1. Classification (NCBI taxonomy): domain Eukaryota; kingdom Metazoa; phylum Chordata; class Mammalia; order Carnivora; family Felidae; genus Panthera; species Panthera leo. The sequence continues at coordinate 166,885,694 of NC_056686.1, forward strand.
CATAGGTCAGATAAAAGCCTAGTGAGACTGAAATGTGCAGTTAGCCAGTTTTCAAGTGAAATGGTAATAAGTTACTCGATATGAACCTGAATCTTTTCCCACAAGCAAGTGAAGAACTGGAAGGGCAATGAGAAATTTTCACAAAGTCAATACATCTGAAGTTTTGATGAAATGAAAAGATTCCTAGAAGAGCACTAGGAAAGCAGGTGAGCGGGATGGGCAGTGGTCAAAGTGTGATGCTTGAAGAAGAGATTGAGAGATGGTATGGATTCTGAAGTAACATAAAGGGGAAGACCATGGGCATAGGTCGTTAGGGACATACTAGCGACAGAGAAACCCTGGATGCAACAAGTTGAGAAACAGAAAAACAGTGAGTAATGCATGCAAAATATATAGGTCATAGCTGATCCTTAAAAAAAAAAAAAAAAAAAAAGAGCTAATCCTAAGAAGTAAAAAGTCAGAAACGGCAAACATAGTCAACATGTTTCTTGTCCACATATTAAAAGGACAAGAGTGAATGGCAGAGTTTGCATGTAAGCATACCGTATTTGATGCTGTAGAAATGCACTGTGCAGACAACAGTACCGTTCTGTCCCCTTGACTCCCATTCACTGTGCCCTGATGGGACTCAGTTACACTCAGATACATCTGCTTAAAGATAGTTAGGTATTCTGTTCACTGCTTTTGTTAAAAGTAAATAAAATAGGGTGCCTGGGTGGCTCAGTTAAGTGACCAACTTTGGCTCAGGTTATGATCTTGTGGTTCATGGGTTCAAGCCCTGCATTGGGCCCTGCCCTGAGATCCTGTCTCCCTCTCTCTCTGTCCCTCCCTTGCTTGCACACTCTCCCCCTCAAAAATAAATATTAAAAAAAAAAAAAAGTAAATAAAATAGTGAGGAGGAAAAAAAAAATCCAACTAGTTGAATAGGAAATGTTAACATAAATTTCCAGACAATATTTGTTATAAAGAAACATCTATACCCAAGCAGTTCTTTTTGCTTACGTTCCTCCCCATAGCAATCTACACATACCTTCTTCCTTTAACAATCTGGGCAAAGTCACCCTATCAGAGATCTATGACTTTCCTATGGAAAATTACCAACTACCCGCTAGTATCATGACCTCTTCTCCCTACCAACTATAGTCCGAACCTCAGTGAGAACTGAGACTTTGTTTTCCTCATGGCTTTATTTCTAGTTCCTAGAACAGGGCTGGGCACATAATAGAAGCCCAATAAATATTCATTATGTTTAAAAAATTATCTACTTTAATAACTCTTTAAGGTCCTTACTACTCAATAAAAAGAATGGTTTCCTATTTTTACATTTAGAAATTTTAAACTTAAAGGGAAGAAAAAAAAGCTAAAATTTTTAGTCCATTTTTTTTTCCTTTTTACCATCCCCCAAATTTAGCGTTCAGTTACAAAAATAAACCCTCATTTATTTCCTTTAGGGCTCACAGCGCTATGTGTTCCTTAAATCCAATTTGCTGAGCTTCATAGTTCTGTAAAATGCACGGTGTCCATGACAGTACCTTCTAATGACAACTCAGCATCTTCTAACCACCACAGGAGGAGAAAGTGCTAAAAAGAATTTTTCCAGGCTGCCATAGTCAATTAATACTTTTTTTGTTTTGTTTTGTTTTTGCGGGGCAGGAGGATAGGAGGAGGAGAGGATAATATTTATTTATTTACATGGACTTTATTGTTACTTATACTCCAGTTTTTGAACAAAATAGAAAACATTTTGAATCAGAAAATGCCTGAAAGTCAAACATTAAAGATGGTGGTCCCATTACTCTTGAAACCAAACATCAGCTAAAATGGATTTTATGTACTTTAAAAGTGAACAAGCACAAGTTGTCTATTTGGTAAGTAGGGTTAAATGCAGGTAAATCTAAAATTTCAGAGGCAGTATTTTATTCCAAAAGTAATAAATAATATGGCCACATATTAATTGGTGAGAGTTACAATGATGGAAACCTTTAAAATTCTTATAAAAAAGTGGAATTATTTCAGTTAAGCTGTTCACATTTCTCATGACTATGTTTTCCAACAACCTGTTAATCTAAATTAAAAGTTAAATACACGTTAACTCACCAACAACAATATAATGTCAAGGCTCAGAAAATGCACTAATCACAAAGAATTTCAATTAAATGTTAATCTAGCAGTCCAGAGAGAAGAAATGTTATTAAACAGAGAAGTCCTAATTATAAATAATATAACTGTGTATCTGTTTAAAAGACTAACATACCCATAGCTTCATGAAAACACCTGTTAAAAAAAATTACACATACCTATCTTGTTCAAGATGTAATATGAGACTTGAAATAATTCGTTTTTAAAAAAGGGTGACTCCTAAAAGAGGTTCATAGCATCTCATAACAAAGCAAAAATGTTACATGGAAATGGTTCACCTATTTTGGTCTCTAGTTATATCTATTAAAAAAAGCCACTACTAATTCATATAATAGTTCTGTAAACAATTGGAAACATCAGGAAAAAAAAATTTTGTCAATGAAAAAAAATCACTGATTCAATGAGCATTTGATCATTTTATTAACAAAATATAAGTAAGATTACATCCCTCTCTGGTGAAACTTTTCAAATAATTTTATATGGAGGGCCTTGAGATGTATCAATTATAAAACATGTTTAAAATGAAAAAATTTTAAATGTACAAATACAAACCAGTACTTTATACAAGAATTCTCTATAAAGTTCGTTAATGTAAAAAATAATTTGTTTCAACTGAATATAAGGCAAGTTCAGTTTCTGTAATTTTGTAGCATTACTTTTTTTGCTTTGTTGGAGACTTTTCTCTTCGCCGGTCCGGATGTTTCCTGGATTCTCTGGAGGGTTCAGAGCGTCTGCTCGATTTTTCCCATCGCTTCTCAGCACCATTCTGACATCTATCCTCATCACTTCTAGAACCCGAATGTTTTCTGTTCTTTTCTCTTGACTTTGACCTATCTTTTCTTGTAAAATGTTCACTGTCCTTATTTCGGTGCCTGTGCTCATTTTCGGAAAAAGAATTTCTTCTCTCTCCTCTCTTCTTTTTGGGATCACCATGCTTATTTTCCAAATCTGTGTGCATTTCTTGGTCTCTGTCATTCATGATTCTACTGTAACTATTTCGTTCAGCAGGGACACCTCTGTCTGCACTGTATTTTGTTACGGGATTTCTCCAGTTTGGCTCTCTTGAATTTTTATCTTTATGTTTTTCTGACCTCCTTTCTCTTTCAGTCCTTATTTCCTGATGCCTTTGCTCCAGTCTTCTTTCTTCTTGTTTCCTATCATGTGTGTGTTGTTTCCTGATCAATTTATCTACTTCTTTACTTCTGGTGTTCCCTTGTCCCTTTTTTCTTTTACCTTTAGCTGTACATGTAAAATGAAATAGTTAGCTTTTATTTTAATCTTTAATTTCATAATTTAACAATGACATTTATTGGTCCATTGCAGGCTTACTAATTCAGATAAACTGGATGCAAAAGTAAATTGATTGAACGGAAAGTCTAATGACAATATTTCACGAGATGCATAATTTTAAGAATATACGATATATCACCATTAGTTACCAAAGTACTGTTTTGATCCTTAGACTGAAAGCAGTAAACAGAAACTTTAAATGAACTACAGCAAATGTAAATTTTTTTTATAAAGTGACTAGCATGGTATATTTCCATTACAAATTTTATTCAAAAACAGAAATTTCAGCCCATGTGCATTATGTCATATAAAGTAAAGTACTGTGTCAGATCTGGTTATGTTAATAATCAAAATACATGCCAGCAATATCCCCCTTAAAGGGGAGAGGGATGACTAGTTTGCTTAACAGCATGAATATATATTTTTCGAATAAAAACCTCTTCCTACAAAAAACAACAGTTCTGCTATCAGAGAAGCACTACCTGCACCAGAAAGAGAAGTGATGTTATGACATAATCACAGGCTTTATGAGAGCCATGAAGGCTTGATTTCTGAGAAAACTCTTCTGAAAAGGCCTAGAACAATTTAATCTGATAGAATCATAAATATAAATGTTAAATGTTAAATAATCACAGTGAAATTTTAAGGTATAAAATTTAATCACTTTATCTGTGTGATTTCTTTTGGGTACATAAATCAAAGGTGCTGAGATGACCAAAATTTCTGTCAAATTCATATACATACAGAAAGAAGAAAATATGGAAGAAAAGTGTCCACCTTCATCCTATCTCCACCCAAATCTCACCGTACCAACCTGTATTTCTTCTGCCAAATGCCTACCCTTCGCACAGTCCATTGGTTTGCCACTAAGGATTTATTTCTCTGGCTCCTATCAAGCAGCTCAGCTGAGCAGCAGCTCGCCAAGCAGAAACCATCTGGCTGTGTGCTCCATCAATGTCTCTCTGACCCTACTCTATGCTACTCTCAGGGCTTTGCTGACATGAGAACCCGAGCCCCACCACAACGTGCAATCTCCCGTCTTTGGTGTTTGCTTTACAATTTTCTAATTTGGGGATAGTTCATACCGCTTTTATGCTGTTTAATATTATACTAATAAAACTGAAAATTCTCTACTGAAATTGTATGATGAGGCAAATTAATTTTGAATCAGCAAGATCCCTTATTGCAGCAATTCATGCTGTGTTCTCATCTGTTCTCAAAACAGATAACCATGAAATAACAAATTCTTTAGAATTAAAAGAGGTGAATATTAAATGAACAATGTTAATATATTTTAATTCAAGAGTAAGACTTCCTGTGGACAAATGGAATCTTACTCTGATAATTTAAAACACCAAGAGTCCCACAATTCTGGCTGCCACACATTACGTGACACACTTTCAAGTGCAACAAGCCAGAGAACCAGAGTGTAAAGATCAACCTTCCAACCTACTAAGACTACGGGGAAAAGTGCTGCTTCTCTGAAATATGCATTAAGAAGTTAAGAAGAGATGACATGCATTTTGGACAATCAGACTACGTCTTATTCAGACTAAGATGCTACAATGGAAGAAAGCAGAGTTGACCCTGGGGAAAACAACAGAGACCTCCTCAGAAAATGGCACATTTGAAAATCCTTTACTACAGCATTTCCACTTCCAGGGAGAATGGAGAAAGCTGTGGAAGACCAGGGCTCCTGCTGAAAACAACTAGAAGTGCCAGATAAAAATGTAAAATCTTCTGTTTAGAGGCAATAAAGATCTTAAACAACTTGAGATGTTCTAAAGATGGGTGGTGCTCAAAAAAAAGGATGGGGGTATGTTGAAAGAACAAAGGGGTTAACTTGAAGGAGCTCTTAACTGCCAAAGCTGAAATGATCTGAACAAAATAAATGATAGTACTGGATTTTAACTCATAGAATAAGATAAATATCCATGAGTCCAGACTGATGAAATATATACAGTTAATAGATAAATGGGGATTGAGGGACAACTCTTACTTACAGAAGAAATTCAATTACTAAGCGTAGAAGAAAAAAGACAAACATAAACATCACATTCGGCAAACACCACGGCAGTTAAGTATTGCAGACAAGGTCTAAAGATAGATGCTAAAATTGAACAAATTATCTCTCTACAACACATTAATTTACAGAGAAAAGGAGTTTCCAGAAAGAAATCCAGCAGATATCAACTTAACCAAGTGATCAGTTAATGTCATGCCAGTATTATGAACTCCCAGATAACATGCATAAGAACATAGCATTTCTATGACATTCTGTCCAAAAATGCATAACCTCAATCTAATCATGTAAAAACATCAGACAGATCTCCATATTGAAGGGCACTCTAAAAAATAAGTGACCAGAGGACTTCAAAAGTACCAAAGCCTTTAAAAACAAGGAAAGCCTGCGAAGAACTATCACAGGTTATAGAGGACTTAGGAGAAATACAGTTAAATGCATGTAGGATCCTGGAACAAGAAAAAGGACATTAATGGAAAAACTGGTGAAATTCAAATAAGATCTGTTGTTTGTTTAATGTGTTGTTTCAATGTTAATTACCTGGCTTTGATCATTGAACTATGATTATGTAAAATGCTAACACCAGGCGAAGTTGGGTGAAGGCTATATGGGAATTTTCTGTACTATTTTTTCAACTTTCTTTACTTGGTCGAATAAGGACCAAGATTCAAGAGAAGGCAGAACCATAGAGAGGTAAGCTGACATAATATAGCCACTTGCTCCCTGCAGGTTGTCTGCTGATTCAGGGCTGCTGCTGAGGGACAGAGAGACCAGCAGAGCTCTGGCAGCTGCACAGGGCTGGACATACAAGAATGGAACGGAACTATTTGCAATATATATGTGCAACCAAAGATACATGTCCAGAAAACCTAAAGAACTCCTACAAATCTATACAAAAAGATAACAATAAAACAAACAAAAAGAGTGGGTAGCAAAGGACTTGAATAGCCATTTAACAAAAGGAAACTACCCAAATGGCCAATAATAATATAAAATAGTGCTCAATTTCATTAGCGATCAAGAAAATGCAAATTAAAACCACAATGCAATACCATGACATATGTACCAGAATGGTTAAAATGAAAAAGATAGCCAAGTGAAGTGTTGCAAGGTTGGGGTCAACTAGAGCTCTCATACACGGCTGATAGGGGCATAAACTGAAATAACCACTTGCAAAACTGGCCGTATCTACTGAAGCTAAATGTACACACAACCTACAACCCAGGAATTCGCAGTGAATCTCTAAGTACACACCCAACTGAAATGCATATGTGTATATATACATACCATATGTATATGTATATATATATGTATATTTATTTGGCTCAATGCATATGTATATATACACATACCAAATGTAAATAAGAGTATTCACGGGAATATTTCTAAATCTAAATTGTTACTGAGTAAAAGAGATGTTAAACTAACTGTAGCATACTCATATAGTGGAAAACTATACAGCAAAAAGAATGAACTATAATTAAATGCAATATTACAGATGAAGCTCACAAAAGTGATTGTGAAAGATAAGCCAGACAAAGGAGTTCACAAAACATAGTGATAAAGTTAAAAATAGGCACAACTAATTTATGGAATCACAAATGAGAGTAGTGGCTAACATGAGGCAGTGGACAGGGGAGTGGCAGTAGCTATTAACTCTTGTTATGGGTAGCTAGCACATGGATATGTTCTTCTCATGAAAATTTCTAGAGCTGTACACTTGCGAAGTATGTATGCATTCGATGCATGGCACGTGCCAGTAACTAACACAAACCCTCTAATTAAAGTAAAAAACTATAATTTATTTAAAATATAAACACCAGGAAAGCTGTAAGCTGGACTGCAGGCATTATGAATGTATGGTATTTCAGTCATCATTCAAATAAACATTTACCAATGAAATATCTTCATTTCTATGAAAAAGATTCCAACAGCCAATCTTAGCATTATAAATGATGTAATTCACTACAGACTCCAGCAGTGACAGATGATCATTTATATTATTAATCGTGGCTTTTAAACAACTGAACTCTAAAATAATTAAGCAATCAACTTATTTTCTTCCCTCACTGTAAACATCACCAGCAATATACTTGTTAGAAAAGAGCCCAATCAATTATAAATGAGTTTCAGTACCTGAGGCAGAGCTCTGACTACTGCTGGATGAAGAATCGCTTTCCTCACTGGAAGACTCCGAACTGCTATCACTGCTGTCCGATTCAGAGGCAGAGGAGTCAGACTCTGAAGATGAGGATGCGGAAGAGGAAGAGGAAGGAGAGGATTTATTTGGCTCAACATCTGGTTTCTGTGCCACAATGACCTTTGGTGTATTTTTGAGATGCTCACGCAATTCATCCCTAATTAAAGATACAACCTCTGTTAGTTTTTGCTCCAAAGGCAACTGTGGGATAACTTTATAAGATGAAAAAAAAATCCTGAAAATTATCCTTACGTTAAACCTCCAAGTCCTATAGAAGTAAAGAAGTTGATGGCAAACCGAGTGTTTCTTGGATTATCTCGGGGTAATAACCCTTCAAAAAATGGCTGTAGGGTTCTAAAAGAAGAAAAAAATGAACAAAAGAGAACACATTGCTTGAAGATTAAAAGGCAAAGTTCATATACAGTCATTTTTCAGATTTTCTATGTATTAGGAAATTAATAAATGAAATACAATCAAGGAGGTGATTTATATCATTTATTAGGTTAGACTACATGCTATCTAAATGAAATGAATAGGGTCAAGTCATAATTTACTATACTTGATTTCTATAAATGTACAACAGAGGATTTAAAAACATTTTTATACACCACACACATATTGTGCAACATATACAAACACACGTGCACACACACACAGTATGTGAATGTATATAATGCAAAGTAAAAACAAATCTCTGTTGTATACATATACCCACATGGATGCATGCACAGCACTATGCATGGCATTGGGGGTTGGGGAAAAATCGTCAACAAAAGGAAGAAGTGATGGATGAAGACTGCATGTAATTACTATTTCTATGGAGGGGAACAAACAGAAAACATTAATAGTACAAGGTGGTTTGGATGTGTCCTTTGGAGTGCTACACCGAATGACTAACCAGCAGAGTCAGGACAAACTGCTTCATAGAAAAAACTGACAAATAAGAATGAGGAAGAGTCTGATGGATAGACCAAGAGTGTATATTTCTAGCTCTGGAGGTTAGGAAGTATGAACGAGTGGAGCAATGTTGGTGCAGGCTGTGGAGAGGGGGGAGATAAACCTGGTGAAATAGATGGAGAACAATAAGTAAGTCTCTGAAGCCAAGGGGAGTAGACAGAATAGCACAGAGAGGGCATGTTGAGCCCAGAATAGAAACTGTGGCGAAGAGGAGAGGGGAGGCTGAAGAGCAGAGACCATGAAGAGTAAGGCAGAATGACAAGAAAGTGAGGAGCCACAGTGAGGAAGTGGTCAACTGTCTAAGGGAGGCTGGGAAGTGAGGGCTGTGAGGGCTGAGAAAAAGTACTTGATTTGGCAGATAGTCACTAAGAAATCTGAAAGGATGATTTCAGTAGTGTGAATGCAGTAGAAGCTGATGTGAGTGGCAGGAGGCAATGTGAATATACAGGAAATAAGAAAACTGGGATAGGGATTACACGATAGTCCTGGAATAAGGCCCTAATTCAGTGTAATAATGTGAACAATTACATGACTGAATCATCTGTATATATTCACAATTGTTCACTGATAACACAAAAATTAATATTCTAAGGTTCAAAATTAGCATTAAAAATGAAAATAAAACTGTAAGCACTCATTATTGGAAAACTCCAGTGGGCATGCAAAATAATCCTGTGTGTTATAACTAAATTCAAAGAGGCATTAATTCTGTGCTGTCTCTACTGGGACTAAAATCCATCACTAAAATTACATGTTGTCCTGTGCCACAGAACATGAGATTCAGAGTAGTAACTAACGGATGAAGAAAGTCCTAGGGGCTTACCTCTTGTTTTTACGACTAAGGGTGGACTTATGTCACTAAAATGGAGGAAAATTCCTGAGTACAGTAAGAATAAAAAGTGCATAACGATAAACTTACTCATCCTTTAATCTTGCATTAAGTTTAGGAAGACCCATATATTCACACAATTCTTGGAAAAATATTTTAACAAAAATTCTACTGGATGATGTAGTGGTTTCCTCACTCAGCTTTATACATTCAAGAACCTGAAAATTAAAATTAAAAAAGACAAGTTTATTTTGTTCAAAAGATAAAATGACCAACACTGATAACCTGAAGTGTCTCTGAAGAATTATCTGTGAATATCTTTCTTTGTCCTAGTAAGTATTACTTCTTGGCAAAGTTTAAGACTACCTCTCTATGCTAATTTTCATAATGCTAAGATGCTACAGAAATAGAGTTCTTTCTTTCTTGAGTAATGTGCTTTTTATAGCAGAGATATATTCTGCCATGAGTATATAATGCTGAAGCAAAGATTACTAGCTCCTAAAACTCACTCATCAAAACATGGATGTATAAGGGTTTGGGGCAAACTTCCACTTAGAGCATTAGGCTATAGTTTTGTATAGGACATATACGACAAGAGTAAAGACAGAAAGAGTGATGGCTTGTTCTGAATATTAAGATCGAGGCTTAAAAACGGAAGTTCATGGAGAGAGGTTTTAGGGCAAATAAAAATAAAAGTAACCTCCAGTTTTTATGAGTTCTGTGTTCCAGAAACCCATTTGCTTCAATTGTTTAAAAACTTGATTTCATTTTCATTCCCAGAGGGAAAAGAAAGAAGTAAAAAAATTATTATGATCAGGCTCCTACGTCTGCTCACAAAATGCCTATTAGTACAGCTAGACATGTTTAGTACCTACAGTATTACAACAGTCCATCCAATGTTTATGAGCTCACTTTGTTGCTTCATTCTATCATCAGGTTGTGGTATTCCACAGTGTGATCCTTTTCTTTCTTTCCTCTTGGATGTAATTTCCTTCTTTCAATTTCACTTTTCTCATAACCTATCACTTTTTATTTTATATTAGCACTATGGGCATACCTTACCTTATATATTTCTTATGAAAGCAGAGACCATAAATAATTCACTCTGGATGCCCACTATCCCTCTCAAGTGACTAGGCTCTTATCTAGTAACTAAATGAATGGTTGTTGGATGAACAGAGGTTGTACAATAAATGCCAGTTTCATGAATGCATTTCAAATTCCAATCCAGTGTACATTTCTGTATCAAGAATATCTTATCTTGTTCTAAATAACTATGGCTACATGATACATGACCGCCAAAGTAAGATGTATGTGGTATATGAGTGTGCATGCATTTGTGCACACACAGAGAAGACAAAAATCTATTGTTTTCCCTGAAAACACCACTAGCTATCACTTTTAAAAAGCACTGTGATGTTTGGACTGTTAATATCACCCCGGGTTGTATTTCTTAACACTCATGTTATTTACTTAGCTTCTCGATCTCACGTTATCTGAATATAGCCTCAAAGACTGCCATTACAGTAAAAGTTTGGTATATATTTCATTTTAAATCTTTTTTTTTTAATGTTTATTTACTCTTGAGAGAGAGACAGAGCATGAGCGGGGGGAGGGGCAGAAAGAGAGAGGGAGACACAGAATCCGAAGCAGGCTCCAGGCTCCGAGCTGTCAGCACAGAGCCCGACGCGGGGCTTGAACCCACGAATCATGAGATCACGATCTGAGCTGAAGTCGGATGCCTATCCGACTAAGCCACCCAGGCACCCCAACTATACATTTCATTTTAAAGTACATTTCCTACATAGGAAAAGTACGGCTATACTATACTTAATACCTACTTGAGAATAACAGGATTAGGAAGGAAGTATAAATATCGATCCATCTACTTACACTCCATGGAAGTGAATCAGTGTATAAAAGGTGAGCAAACATCTTAGCAACATTTCTCAATTTGTTTGTTTCCAAGCGATGGATGGTATCATATTGTTCTTTGAATATACTTTCAAAGGATTCCATGTATTCTTTTTTTAGCATGCAAAATCGCTAATAAATAAAAAAAATTGAATGTCAGTACTACTAAAAGTTGACTGTCAATACCATTATGAGTATATCAGATCCTCCTAAATTTATTGAATCAAAAATTAGTAAATCTTTTATACATCACATTACTCAATCTTTTTGTGCTGTATGACAGAATGCTCAAAAAAAAAAAAAAGATAATATGTATCATCCCTATTTACTTGGGATTTATATGCTAAAACAAAATTATACAAGTATCTTATCACAGACACATACATTTGCATAGTACACAAATATATTTCTCTGTGGGTAGAGTTTAGATTTAAAAACTTATTTTAACTCATGATCTATTTGTGCTGCCTGAACATGCACTTGACTTCAAAAACAGCTTTGAGATTTTGAAAAGGCAACATTTAATTGTCCTCTTTGGGAAATTGTTACAAAGCATATAGAATCTCAAAAAGTTCTGGAAAAGACCTATGCAATGTTAAGGCACCACAAAATGAAGTAGGAAAGGAGGAAACTACACAGGGTAGGAAACCTGAGGAAGGGAAGAGCAACGAGCTTTTATCAGAGATATGCTATTGTATTAGACCAGACCACAAAGAAGACACAGTAATTCACAATATTCATGTTAAGGATTCCCTTAGTGATGCTATTAAATTCCAACAAGAAAAATGAGGCTGGAACTCACCCCAGCTAATAAGCCAAAAAATTTTTCATAGGTCCTTTGTTGGGCACAACAATCAAGTATCATGTTGCAGAGTTCTTTCTATTTGGAAAAAAAAATTCATTAATGATTCAAAATACAATGAATCCATGCTATAATTTATCAATATGATAGAGACAGCCTGAATTTTTAAATGAGATTTTAAACACACAAAATTTCCTAAGCTTTGTGAACTTAAGTTATTAAGACAAAATAAAAAACTCAATCTATGTCAGGCCTATAGTTTTTCAAAGCCTTCAGTCTGGCTGACAGTTTCCAAGGTCATCTATGCTAATTAGATTATAAAATTCTCAATTCAAATTAAGTATGAACCACCTCAATAAAATCTACTATATGAAAAAGATACACCAAGAAAAGATTGAATAGATTATATTCTAAAAAGATTCTACACAAAAATTTTTTTTTTTTTTTTTTTTTTTTTTTATTTATTTTTGGGACAGAGAGAGACAGAGCATGAACGGGGGAGGGTCAGAGAGAGAGGGAGACACAGAATCGGAAACAGGCTCCAGGCTCCGAGCCATCAGCCCAGAGCCTGACGCGGGGCTCGAACTCACAGACCGCGAGATCGTGACCTGGCTGAAGTCGGACGCTTAACCGACTGCGCCACCCAGGCGCCCCTACACAAAATTTTTTAAAGTATAGATCATCAATATACCACCTGACAGTTTAGTTACATACCTTTAAACTCAATTCTTAAGAATATATTTAATTAGTATGGAAAAGGTAGAAGATGAGTCTTTATTTAGGCATAAATAAGTACAGCTACAACATTAACTTAAATGACATTCTGGTTAATAAAGAAAAAATGTATTTAATTTTTTTTTATGTTTATTTTTTTGAGAGAGAGGGAGAGACAGAGTGTGAGCAGAGGAGGGGCAACGAGAGAGGGAGACACAGAATCTGAAGCAGGCTCCAGGCTCTGAGCCGTCAGCACAGAGCCCGACGTGGGGCTCGAACTTGCAAGCTGTGAGATCATGACCTGAGCCGAAGTCGGACGCTTAACTGGCTGAGTCACCCAGGCGCCCCAACAAGAAATGTATTTAAAAGAATAAAGAAAAAAACACCTCTGTGGTTGGATTTGCTAGCCTCAAAATAAATGTTATACATATAGATCTATTGATAAATCTATACAAATAGATCAAATCATTCCATAACTGCTGGAATAATATATTGCCAATCAGCTATTTTTGTGCTTTGAAAATTCCTGTATACAAATTCTGTTGAACTATGGGTGCCTGGGTGGCTCAGACAGTTAAGCGTCCAACTTTGGCTCAGGTCATGATCTCTTGGTTCGTGGGTTCGGGATTTGCGTTGGGCTCTGTGCTGACAGCTCAGAGCCTGAAGCCTGCTTCAGATTCTGTGTCTCCCTCTCTCTCTGTCCCTCCCTCACTAGCAGCACTCTTTCTCTCTCTAGCTCTCAAAAAATGAATAAACGTTAAAAAAAATTATTTGGGGGAAAAAAAAATTCTCTTGAACTAATAAATGCAAGAGTAAATCCAGGACAGGAAATACCATCATCACAAATGATTTATAATTTTAAAATACTCAAATGAAATATCTAAATATTCAAACTGTATCAATTTCACTGATGATGAAACTCAGACAACATGGACACATCACTGGAGACAAAATGAAAATAGGCATATATTCATTCTCTGACCACTGCTGTAGTAGTGATTAAGTATCTTTTTCTACAAGACATTTATCAAAAAGTTAAAAATTATTTTTTCCAAATATAGTAACTGTAACATATCTGCTTTCTATAAATGGAAAGCCAGCCTACAAAATATAACATATACCCATTCAGTTCATTTTTACTTCTATTTAATTTTACCTTTATATTTTCAACTAGCATGGTAGCCCCTAGCTATATGTAGCTAATTAGTTACATTACTTAACATTACATAAAATTTCCATTCTTCGGTCACACTAGTCACATTTTCAAGTACTCAAAATCCGTATGTGACGAGTGGCTACTGTACTAGACAGTGTAGAATATAAATATTTTCATCATTGCAGAAAGTTCTATTGGACCATGCTGCTCTAGAAGTTGATAGTCTATTTATAAAACACTCTACTCAAAGTCCTTAATTCACAATATGAGGATATTTTTAGATGTCATTACATTGCTAAATTATTATTTTTTATGATTACTCAGAAGTTACCTCAATTAAATAAAATGCTTCTCAATGTGTAAGTTCTGAAAAGATGTACTTTGTCAAAATTTTAATATAGTAGTAAAAAATTAAAATAAGGCTTTTCTGAGTTCTGCCATATTATGTTAATTTGATATTAAAATGCATTTTCAACTCTTTCTACCAACATTGTATTTTACAATAACATAACAGTTAATCAGGTTTTAAACAATATAACATAGTAATATACTGATAGCATTGCTAATAAAGCCAGTGCAACTTGCAAAACAAATTACTTTCTTCCCTAGACTAAATGCAATTATAAGAGTTATTCCCTGTGGCTTAGAATAATTAAATATTTTAACATTTTAATTAAATATTATAGCAATTTCAGGAGCGTCTTCAGAGTGCATGAAAATAGATGTACTAAGACATTCTTCCAAATGCTATCAAAATATGTTGAGGTTAGTTCTAGAACAACTATCCTCTGAATTAGTATTAATAAAACGTATAAAGACTTAATTATACTCCTCAAATAATGTGACAAGATCATATAGTAATTTCAGTTTCAATTATAATTTTAAAGGTTAATTCCCTAATTTATTTCCTTTCAATGGTGACACATCAGGTACACCCAGGGTACAAATAGGTATACTGTTATTAATATACCAAAAAATAAACTTTAAGAGGGAAAAAAGAACTTTTTAAATTTGAAAAAATTATTTCATCTCAAAATTACGTACCATGGCATTTCAAGAAGAAATCTATAATCTAGAACAAAGGTTGGTAAACTTTTTCTATCATAGGCCAAATAGTAAATATTTTAGGCTTTAGAGGCCATACGGTCTCTGTTGCAACTAGTGAATTCTGCTGCTATAGGGTGAAAACAACTATACACGATCCACCAACCAATGGGCATGGATGTATTCCACTAAAATTTTATTTACAAAAATGGGCAGTGGGCCTGGGCTACAGTCTGCCAATTCCCATAACAGATCATATTTAAAGCCTTAAGACAAAGCACTCACACCTAATGGTAACAGCTCAGATAGACAAGATCTTTTAGAACTAGAAACGAAACTGCCTACAGTTGATATATTCACTCTGGAATCTCTGCTGGGTCTACCACATGTAAAGCAAGATGTGAAGAACAAAACCCTAAAAGCCTTGGCTCAGGTTCCAAGGATTTAAAATGCAGATGGGCAGGGAGCAACATACACAAGAATGCAACTAGCAAAAAAAACCAAGATAATCTACTCAATCCAGTCTTTACTATCTTTGGCATTAGGGTTCCATGATACTTTGAACAGTGAAGTATAGGGAGTTATAAGACTATGAGTCCCATGGATTAAGAGGGGGCTAATATGTACTTTATGGACCACTGAATCCCTGACACCTTGTAGAGTGTCTGACATGTAGTATATGGTAAACATAGACTGCTGAATTAATGAATGAAAAAAAATGACACAGATTCTTCCATATACAATTAAAGTAATGTAATAACATGTATGGTGACCTTTATAATTTCTACCACAAAAGAATGCTTGAGCACATTAAGTAGATGGGCTAAGCAATTCACTAAGGAACAAATTTCTTATTGTATTTAGGCCACCTATTTGATTTACAGGCAACCACTCAGAAACTCATGTAATGTGTAGTGGTTCTGACAGACTTCTTCCTTTTTCCCCCACATCCCATTTAAGGAGCCCATTTAATTCATTGCAATGAGTAACACTTATGAAACACCCTAGGACTAAGTTTCAAGTTACTTTAAAATTTTAGAATAACTACATTAAAAACAGAATATCCAATACTGAGTTATTTCAATTCATAAAACCTATGAACTCCTTTAAACATTTTTATAAACTATATTATTTCCTAATAGAAGAAAAAAACATCAACTTACTGTTTGGCTTTCAGGAAACTCCATTTTCAGCAATTTGTGAGCACATTCTTCAAAATCTAAGCTGTAGAGATAAAACAGACACAATAGGTTAAAAACTTGCAGCATAGTTGAACTATGTTTTATAAAAAAGGATCTTACTTTAATAATTGTTTTAAACAAGTTTTTTACAGTTACTTCACAGTACTCTATTGTGTATAAACAAAAGACATAGCTCTTAATTCTACAAAGAATGAAGTATTGAGACATACTACAACATGGATGAACTCTGAATTATGCTAAGTGGAAAAAGTCAGATATAAAAGACCACATACAGTATGATTCCATTTATATAAAATGCCCAGAACAGGCAAACATATAGATACAAAGTGGACAAATTTTATTACACTGCTAACTACTTGCACTTATCTCTGACCCAAGTCAGGAAGAGATAAAGACGCTCCAGAGCCCATCATGACATCTAGGGCTTAATCACCACATTTACAAGTTATCTTGATTCATACTCAAACACAGTGCTTTTGTGTTACATTTTCAAAAACTAAGTATAAAAATAGTAAATAACCAAAATCACTTACAAGGAAAAAAACTGCTTTTATGCCATATAAGTTGCAGTAAAAATAATTCTAATATGCTTAAGAGAATTATCAAATTCAGTGTGAATTCAATTTAGGAATAATGCTAATATATTTGTACTTTTTGCAGAATGTTCAACCTTTATTCTTTTGATAACATCAGGATAAAATAATCGGAATGATTATGAATTTAGTTTTATAGTTCCTTTGTATTCCTTAGTTTCTGATACTTATTGAGCTTCATAAGCACAACAGAGTAATAACTGTGGATGGTACAATGTAATGGGATTAAGAAAAAAACTATAAAGAAAAAAGAAATATATCAAAAAGAGCTTTTGCAATGGGAAATATTAAATATCTAGCACTAAGATTAAAATATTAAACTACAGTTGATAAACTTCAAGAATATAGCAGTATTACCAAAAAGTATTTTGAAAGACACAGTGTTTTCTTTTCTAGTTTTAATTTTCCTCAAGAAAGAGCATTAGTATGCAGGAATAAACCTATGAAATTTCTGAAAAATAAGTAGTCAAGGAAAATATTTTACAACTGTCCTTTTATCTAGTAAGTACCAGGGAGAAAATTAACTGTATGATAGTCTCTTTTCCTTCTTGCTTTATTTTAAAAGTATTTGGTGACTCCCCATATCAAGATTGTTTTGAAGTTACACTAAACGTGAATATTAAATGAACTAAGTTTGATATTTCAGTTATCTTAGGTTGCTAAGTCAAATGAATTTCAGGTTTAACACAAGTAAGTATTGAGGGAAGGGTACAGAAAAAAAGATTTTACATGATACTAGTTTTCAAGCTGTGTTTACAAATGGTTTTGTTGATGTTTCCAACCTAAGAAACTCTGATGGGCAACGACAGTCCCACCTCCTTCTGATGCTACAGCTTCAAAAATGCAAAATCAGAGTGGAACATCATTTGAAAGCAAGAATAAACAGGAATGTCTACTTTTCAATAATAAAACCAACGGTGTTGTTTTATGTTTTGTGTCAATGAGAGAGGGTCATTTAGGAACCAGGATAGTAACAAGATGATAAAAAGAGTGCTGGTGAGATCAGTCAACAAGTCTAAAAGGAAAGAAATAAAAACAATAAAATCACCACACAGTTCAGCTGTCCGACCTTAGTTTTGTTTACAAGATTTCCGAAAGCAAACTGTATGATGCCCTCACTGCCATCTGACTTGATGAGTTATATTCCATTCTTGATTTATATTGTATTTCGTATAGATTGGTTTACTATCAATGTAAGACTAAAAAAAACTGGAAAAAGTAGACACAAAAAGTCTATAATCCAATTTCCTCTCAAGACAACCACTGTTGAGACGTTATATACTACTTCTAGAATCTGCCTACGTATTGAAACAGTGAAGAAAATACTACTGGTACAGTACTATACAGTCTATACAGTTTTTTCCCCACTGAACATTAAGTCAGACCACTTGCCCAAATCAGTAATAATTCCCCCCTAGCCTGATTTTCAATGGTGGCATAAACTGGACATTTTGTTATTTGTATTGGACAAGATGGTCTCTTTTTTTTCCATATTGAACAATTCTCTCTGTAATTTCTGTCAGTATGTATTTCTTTAAGAAATATAATGAAAAAGGATTGTCTAACGGCATGGACACTAAGCCCTTGATTCATGTTACCAAAAGGCTTTCCGCAGACAGTGTATCCCTTTAAATTCCCACCGATGTTTATATGTATCTCACTAAAATCATTAGTACTGAGTACTGTTGCTTTGGGAAAAAAACCAAAGTAAATCACTTTGCTGTTTTACTGACCAACAATAGCATTTATTGTTCTAGAGTGGTATTTATTTGATAACTTTATGTTTCAGGATCCCATTACATGAATCCCTCAACCATGTCCTTTAAACACCTTTCTGCTGAAGTCTGTGTGGTTCTTTCCTAAAATTTGTATGAGCTTTTAATTAAGTACAGCAAATTTTGTTATAAATAAATTATTTTTACTTGGCATTTGGGGGCTCAAAACTCTTAAAAAATACTAACATATAATAGAGTATTGCTGTTACTAGAGTTCTTACCACTCTGTAATTGTGACTGTGACCTAATGCTTTCTTGTTCAAATATTTCATGTGATTCAAGGATTATCAAGGTTTGGTAAGCTAAAAAAACAGTTTTATTTAAATACTTATTCAAAGAGCTCCACTGTAACTCTTTCAAAATTAATGTTAACAGCAATATTAAAGCAGTGAATCTACTGTTTACAAGTGATTACTGTTGAATTTGTAAAAAAGGATAAATGAAAGGTCAAACTCTAAGAATTTTTATCTGTAACAAAAACTCATTTTCCATTTTAAGTTTGTATGAAAAAATATTTAATAGTTTTTCTTTCATTTGAGAGGCAAAGAAATAGGTAAGGATAAACCAAAAATATTTCTAGCCAATGTTTTGCTTTTTAACATTTTTCTTTCTGAAGATGAATCTAAGCCAAAAAGTTTTCAGACAGAATAAAAACAGGATGACTCCTACGTATGAATCATTTCTGCTATTACATCATATGAAATGGAAATATACAAAACCTAGTAAGAAAACAAAACTGAGAAAACATTCATCCTCCAGTGTAAAATGTAAACACTGTGCCCATTAAATCAATAGGTTGATTCGCATAAAAAACAACAGATGTACTAAGCATTTCATATTTCATTTATTTCTCTTCAAAACCAAACTCAGCCTTCAAAGGGAATAGGATATGCGTATGACATCATAGTAGTTCTTACTTAACATTACTTCAAAGGGTCCTCAAAACCTCCTAATTCCTATTTCCATTTATATTCATTTCCATCCGCACGGCAAATCAGTATCCAAAAGTTATCATAACAGTGTTTCTCTGCTTAGAATCAGAATTAGAAACCAAATTAAAAAAATGCTAAATTTCTACTACACAATTATATACTGTGCCAGCTCTATAATATAGAGTTGTTTTCAGGTTTTTATTAGTTATATTTAACTATGAGGAATGACAGTTAAAAGAACTCTGTTTAATTATGTAACATGAATAGACCTTCCAAATAAGAAAAGATAATTTTCCTTTGAATCAAAGAACCAACAGTAGGGATCTATGAAGTTGGGCAGGTAGTTTGAGAATCCCTGAAATGGTCTAGTTTTCTGTTATCAGATACTAAAAATTTCATTTTCTTTTCCATCTCCTGTGAAAAGCAAGGATCAACAGAGCTACAGTATCTTACCTTGACTGAATAGCAAGATAAATTGTACGACGAAATGAGACTAGATTGATTTCTGTTTTGTCATGAATAGTCACTTTTTGTCCTGAAAGAAATTAAACATAACCAATTACAAAACTACAAAAATAAATGTGAAGAAATGTACATGTATCTCTACATAATAATTTTTCATAAGTATTTAGAATCTAGTTTAATAATAATACTACTCTTTTCTGCGCAGTTCAAAGTAACCATTTCTAGTCTCTTGTCATATCTTAGAGTATTTTAATAACTGTGTCAGTTCAAAGAAGTCCAGAATCAAGCCAGAAATATTATTTTTGTTTCTGCGCCACTTGCTCATTTAGACACTATAAAAGGCAGCGCTCATGGTATTGTTTGCTAAGATATTATTTCTAGAGTTATAAACATGACAATTTGGAAGAACTGTAATTTACAGGTAGAAATTCAGTTTCAGAGAACACTGGATTATCATGACAGACTGGATGGGTCCATTTTAAATATGTGTATTTATCAAAATTTTCTCTTATCTAATTCATGGAAACTTCTCTTAGAAATATTTAATAGTTTTTATTTGAACAGTATTTTCACATGAAACAAAAATTCTGAAGTAAATGTAGTACACAGGTAGTTAGGAAACATTTTAAATAAGAAAGACACTGGAAAAATTGAATTTACTTTTATAAAATATGTTGCAGAAAACTAATTACACTTCAAGACAGAACTAAAATGCATTGTGTCTTAGGAGGAAAAGATATACTTTTAATATTTTCAAGTATGTAATATAAGTAAATAATGACCAGTGTATGTACGTTCTGATGTTTTAACTGAGACTTAACCAAACTAAAGTTCTGAGCTTACTTTTCTGTGAAATAAAGCAATCAAAGTTAAAGAAGATCATGCCTGCTCTGTGCAAACACAGCTTCTGGCCTCCCCACTCTATTTTGCCAAAATGAATAGAAAATACCTCATCACTTTCATGTATCACATTCATGCCAGGGTTGCAGAAATCACATGCACTCAACATGAATGCATCTTTTTCACAGTTTATAGTCACATGCATAAAATGTCAAATTAAAATTATGCTGATATTAAAAAAATGATTTCCTTGTTTAATACTTTTAGAGCAGAGTTTTCAACCTTAGTAATACTGACTTTACTGGCTAGATAATAATCTGTCCTGGGGGGCAGTCTTGTGACTTGTAGTATGTTTAACAGCATCCCTCGCCTCCAGCTACCAGATGCCAGTAGCAATTCCCAGGCCTCCACAGATTTTATTTTAGAAGATTACATTAGAATTAATTTATTAATTAATTTTAAAGGATAATGTCAGTTTAATAAATTAAATAATATAATACATAAATAATAAATAAATTTAATGAACAATCCTAATTTATTTTAGAGGATTACATTAAAATTAATTTAATTTCAGAATATTTTACAGTATTATTTGAACGAGCTACACTTTTACCTTCTTCATCTTCTTCTCCCTCTTCCTCCTCTTCTTCCTCTTCCTCTTCACTACTTCCAGCATCTTGGTCTGTGTTTGAGTCACTATCTCCTTCATCAAGAATTTCTACCAGAACAAAGTATAGGAAAGTATCAGTGAGCAAGTGATACACATGAATCTCATTCTGAGAAGATAATTCTCAGTTGGCCGAAATCCATAGTGTTGTTCCAGTTTACCACCCAACAAAGATGATCACCCCGGCCTATGTTATTGCCTAGGTGGTCAGAGAGCCGTATGTATCATTCTTCTGCCAGCTAGAAAATGGTCATAAAATAAGGAAGGGATGAAAAGAACAAAGAAATAGTAGATGAAGGTTTTCCAAAAGAGCAAGACCACTGGAAAAATAAATTATGAATGGAAACAGGTACACTGGAGTCAAAATAATAGTTCAGCATCAAAAAAGAGATCATCTACTATAAAACGCTAATGCTAGATCTAGGAAAAAAAGAATTTAGGGTAAGAATGTTTTGTGAAAGATTAAGAACGAAGAAAAAATAATTGCATAATTTAGTGTTTACTTTAAATAAACAGTGATGAGATTTTTATTCTTATGTATACTTAAATAGAACATTACAATTAATCTAAAGACTTTCCATGTGTAAACAGAAACAAGTTTAAAAGCCTTAAAAAAAACTAGTAAGATAAGCGCTTCACTGCAAAATTGCTTCTTAAAATACAACTCACCTTCAGAAGGAGATGAAAACAGTGATGTAAATCAGACACTACGTGGGTCCAGTCACCATATTAACAGTTAACAAATGACAAAAACTAAAATTGTATTTTGCCCAATGGTGTCCTCTATTAATCAGATAAAAGATTTTACAAACCTGGCTAATACTTCACTTCTGCATTTCTATTACAATCAGAGATTTTAATATAAAGTTTTGGGGTGAACTTATTTTTAGGAAAATTCTACTTTCTCATATTTAACTGAGCACTATAAATCAGGAGCTACATATAACATTTAATGTTAGCAGAAAACTTCCTATCTTAAAAAATAAATCATTTTATTAAAATGAAGAGGTGTCATTCAATCCTTAGCTGATACACAAATCCCAAGAATACTTCTAACAAATGTGACTTCAAGTAATAATCTAATGTGTCTAGTTTCCCATTATATAATGTGGCTTAGACAGACTTTTAAGAGAGGAAACTATTTAGCATTCAATAGTAGGAAGACAGGCACTCCTGCTGTTTTCCCAAATGCTGTAAGACCTAAAACACAAGTGCACCTGGGTCACTCTAAGGTGCTAATTACTAAAGCTGTGCCCACTTCCTGCTGTGGCCATTTTTTTTTATGCCAGTTCTAGAACATTTTATGAACGAATGAAGGTCAAATGAATTGTCTAGTCGTTTACATCATCCTCTCCTCATCTCTCCACTTTAGAATCTACTTACTGAAATCACTTAGGCAATGACAATTGGATTTCATTAACTGAATGAAGCAGTGGTTTCAAAGTATGCTCTGTGAGTCCCTCGGGGGTCAGTGAGGCCTGTCAGGTGGTCTGCGAGGTCAAAATTGTTTTCATAACAATACAAAGACATTATCTGCCTTTTCACTGTGCTGACATCTACAGTGGCCCAAAAGCAATGGGGGTTGAAACCACTGCAACCTGAGCACAAATCAAGGCACCAGACTGCACCAGTCACTGTGCTCTTTACTGCCATGCTCTTGCAGGAGGTTTTAAAAAGCCAGTCTGACTTAAGAATGCCCTTGAAGAGGAAGGGCATTTCATTTCATTAAATCTCAGTCCTTATGTGTAGGCATACATAGGCATGAACAACAAAACGAAGTTCATGTACGGCCCTTCTGTTAAAGACAGATGCACAATGGTGATGGTTATCTTAGAGAAAAGCACATATGTGACTGCTTGACCTGCCACAGGAATTTGCTACATTTTTCATTTTTACTTGACAGAATGGCTGATGTTAGTTGTTAGGCATTTTGTCAGACATTTTCTCAAATATAAACAAAGTGAGACTGTCACTTCAAGGAAAACAATTAAAAATATTTACCCCCATGATAAAATCAGAATTCTCAAGAGAAAATTAGAGTTTTAGAAAACTCGTATCCATTCTTGTGAGCTTGACAGTTTCCCAATACTCAGACTTCTCTGGTAAGACAGGTGGCAATATTAATAAATGTGATTTCTTGATACTGTGCTAATTTAATTTTGATAATGTTAACATGTTAACACTTGGAAGATATGCATAACTGCGTGAACTGCTATTTCCCAAATGATCAGTGGAGCATGTTACGAAATCATGCATGGGTAAAAGATCCATTCAAAGTGATATGCCAGGGGATTTTAATGTAATAGAGTATGAAAATTCATGAATACTGTTTCAGGTTTCACATTTCAATTAATCTTTAAGAAACTATCAGCTTTTGGGGGCACCTGGGTAACTTAGTCAATTAAGTGTCCGATTCTTGATTTCGGGTCAGGTCATGATCTTATGGTTCATGTGACTGAGCCCCACTTTGGGTTCTGTGCCCACAGCATGGAGCCTGCTTGGAATTCTCTCCTTCTATTTCTCCTTCTCTCTCTGCTCCTCCCCATCTTGCATTCTCTCTCTCAAAATAAATAAACATTAAAAAAAAAAAAACAAACACCCAAAACTATTAGCTTTTAAATACAGGCATACTCTTAAAGAAGAATATACACATTATCTGAAAAGGCTATTAAAATGCTTCTCTCTTTTCCAACCACATATTATCTGTGAGGCGAAATTTTTTTCCTATACATCCAAACAACCTATTGCAATAGACTGAACACAAACAATATGAAAATCCATTTCCTATTAAGTCAGATATTAAATTGTACAAAATATATGAAACATGCCATTTTTCTTAAATTTCTTTTGTCTCATAAAGTAGTCATTAAGAGTAGAAAGGGATCTTGAGTTCAAAGAGTTTAAGAAAGTGCTACAATTAAAGAAAGTACCACTTTCCTGGCACTGCCCAACTGCTGATACCGTAAGGAAACGGATGGAGAGTTCCCAAGTTAAAAAAAACAAACAACAACAACAAAAACAACAGGTATGGTAAAAATTCCATAAATCCATTTAGCATCTTTGAGGGATACTGTAGAAAAGGAAGTTCATAAGAAAAGAAGGCAAAATGGGTCCAAGGAATTCTCCATGTTTAGAAATTAAATTATAATAGCAAAAGGAACCTGGCCGTTGCAGTGAAATGCCCCTAGGAACCTGGTACCTAAGAAGAGAAATCTATTTATTGAACCAGATTTGTAGAATAATGTATAGAAATGTGAAGCTGCTTACACTTTACTTGCTATTTCATTCTACTTCCAAATGACTAAAATAGGAGATGCAGGCAGTGACAGAGCTCTAGGCTGCCTGCTTGCTTCCTGAGAGATTTCAGAACAGTAAGTACTTCTCACACAAAATCACAGCTTGAGGGAAATGGAACTCATAAAATTGTAATTATAATATAATTATATAGGTAATTCTGAATATTAGCTTTAGAAGAAAAATGATACAAATGTGAAAAAAAAACATTGCCTAAATACTGGCTCTACACTTTATTTATCCTTAAACAAGTAACATTTACATAAAACAAGTTTTGTAACTTGTTCTAGGTCACTTAGCTTGTAAAGGCAGACAAAATACAAACCAAAGTCTGTCCAAAGTTAGTGTTTACAATACATTGGCAACATACAAATGATAATAATAACCAATTTATTGACCATTGATACCCTGTCTGGAATTGATTGATTTTATCAGGATATCAATCTGCTCTCAAGAAATAATAGAGTACAGCACTTTATAATAAAAGAATAGCATTCAGTTGATCATTAAATCAGGGGTAAACTTAAGTACTAATTCTTAGGTGGCAGTGAAGTTAAAATGAAAGCCACCAGTAATTCTTAAGTGGTAGTAAATAAAATAAAGGCCATTAGTAATATATGGATATTTCTTAAGAGGAATAAGACTTAAGGGCTGTATAATTTAAACACAGGGAAAGAGGAGAGGGACAAAGAGGTACATAATTTAGAATGAAGTAATACCACCAACAAGCACTAGGCAGAATACTAATGCATGGGGAAAAAAGTGAAGAAAATGGCTTCATAAGAGCAGAGATTTCATCAGGTCAGTGATCTAAACCTTTCTATTAGTATTATAGAGCTACATGAATTGCTTCTACTAATCCAAAATAGACTATAAAATTCTACCTACCTTTCTTAATAGCTTTGTACTTCTCTTCATTCTCCATGAAATTAGGATCCATCTTGAAAACATCTTTAAAAAAAGAAATTAAAAAATACTGTTTATTTTCTATACTTACATTTGTTGGTGTCCCATGTCCCAAATCTCCCCCAACCCCTGACTCACTAAGAACATCTTCTGGATTATAGTCATCCTCCAGAGGAAGCATATGAGTGAACTGATCATCTTCTTCTACTAAATCAAGTCCTTCTAGGATAACAGGGTGGTCCTTAAATCCATCCTTCCGTACAGCAAACATCACTTCAATCATATACTGAACTCTTTTATCAATTTCAGACTCATGGAGAATATTTCGGAGGCGCTCAAATATAGCTAAAGTTAAAATCAAAGAAAAAAACAGGAAAATAAGCAAAAAATATAATACTCAAGCCAAAGCTCGATATCAAACTGAGAGCATATACTTGCCATTGATTCCTCTTGGTGACACCTGTGTTAATTTAAGGCCACATTCCTTGAGAAAACCAATAGCTACTTCAACACTATCGTCAGTTGGTCTTTCCAGGAGCAAAGTGAGCATCTCTAGGCATAAAACTTCATGTGCCTTAAACAGAATGAAGACATATGGAATAGAGAAAATATTTTTAAATACATTAACCTACTATTAATAGTAATTTAAAAAATTAGCAAATCTTGTTTTTGCAGTAATAATATTATACATTTGATGAGCAAAGTTTTATAATGCATATAGAAATACTCCAAATATGGGATACAATTTTTTTTACTTTCATTATGCATCTGTTAAAAATTTCCAGATGATTGTTCCAAAAATCTAAATTATACTGAATACAACTATTTGATTTATCTCCAGAAGAAATAATTCTTCTTACACACTACATGTATCAAACAATATGTTTATAGGAAATGCCATAATTAACTTCCAAATATAAGTTAAAAATTATGTACTAATTTTTTACAATCACTATGTGAAGAATAGTAATACTATATTTTTTCTAATACACTTCTTCACAACCACAAGTCTTTACAGCCATTTCCCAGGTCATTCTATTAGCCACTCTGTTATTTAGCAAATAGTTCATAAATTATATGAATGATTTTATCCAAAAATAACTGTTTCTGGTACTCAAGGACACTTTTGAAATACTTCCCTCTATTTTTTTTTTTTTTTTTTTTTTAACTAAATCGAGTTATTTACACTGGTCACGTTTGAAACTTAGTACTTCTAAATAATGCCAGGAAGGGTGGGAATAAAATTCTCCTGAGAAGCTTTGCTGTGAAAAGAAAATGTACCGGGAGGCACTTTTAAGACACTCTCTATATGCCTTTCTAAGGTTGAATCCTTCTTTGAGATGGGGAGGGAAACAGTCTAACTCTTAGGAAAATATTCTTTCCATTGAGCACAATATCAAAAACACGTCTTAACAGTCTTATATCAGTGATTAGAAAATACTGCCTTGTACCAAAATTGAGAAGATCTAAAATATTTAACATTTTAACTGTTTTGTAGCAATGCCAAAAATATCTTCAAAATGAGTGTAGTTAATATACATTCAAAACTAAAACTTACTATCTGTTCTGTTATAGGCACGTGAAATTAAGTCTCCATTGTCTTAAGAAGCAGGTTAGCATTGTAGTAATTTAACTTATTAGGTTAAAATCTAATAGATTTCTAAGAGTGAACACTGGAAAGAATTTCATGTAGGAAAGAATTAAAATATTAATGGTAGATAAATAAGATTAAGTGTGACTTCAAAATTCTTCATCTTATATGTAGAAAGAAACCTTTTGAGTGCTAATAAGAGCAACTTTATTATTTTCAAGTTTAAACAGAAATTAAATTAAAAAAAAACCCTCTCAAATAGATCAATGGATGAATACAAAATAATCATAAAACCTGAACAATAAAAAGACAAAACTATTTACATTTAAAACAGATTAAAATTACTTAGAATTACTTAAAATTTGTATTTTATAAACTGATTCTAAGAATATATGACTTTGCAGAGAAAAGAATTTCTTATAGAATAGAATGTCAGCATGAGGTTCTCAAAACAACAGGTACAGGAGAAAAGAGTAGAAGAAATATCAACTTTATTGTCTTATAAGTATGATTAAATTACATTCTTTGAAGGAATAATTTATAGTTGAATAACCACATATAGTATTATCAATGTGATAAAATACTGTTCTGTGTTCTTCTTTTTATTTAAGAATGTTAAACACGTTTATTATAGTTTTAAAACTAAAATATCATCCAAGATACTTTTCTGAAAGACTACAAGGAGAAACAAAAATAGAGATGTATCAATGAAGTGGCATCAAGCATGTGGTCTAATGCCACTGAACGGGATCAAGTATTAAAAATTACTTACCACGTTTTGGTTAATAAGATGTGCCACAAATTTTGAAGCAGTAAGACAAAGTTGCTGAAAAGTGAACAGAGACAAAGTTAATCTATAAACTAAAACCAATTTTCAGTTAACTACTGAATCTCCAGCTCACTTACACACTACTTAAAATATGTAGCACACAAACGTAATTTTTATAGTACAGAAAGTTATAAGATAAAAACTATTACATGTGAAATAGTGCCGTTTCTGGCTAAATAATTACAATTCTGCAGTTATAGCCATTGTGTCTGTGGCTCATCATTAGTCGCCAGGGATATTTAATAAAACAAAAAAATGTTCTCATGAAAGGAATGCAAGGAATTCCTATGTAGCAATCAATATTGCTTACCACTGTTGATATAATAGATTAGTCTGTCCCTATGTGGCAGGCAATTTACAAGCCCATAATATATACCTTATCATTTCTTCGATAGCCTTTTCGAAAATTAAGAATTAACCTCTTGAGGATTAATTCTCCGATTTGTGGAAATTTTGAGTTGATAATTGCCACTAATGCTGCATAAACATGGGTGAAGATCGGAGAAGCACTCTGTGCTTGCAAAACAGATCTGGACAGCAGCCCTCTGTTTAAAAAAGAAAAAAAAGAGTCAATAATCACCAAATTAATTAAAAGAAAAAAAAAACATTTAAAATCCAGCAATATGACTCATCTGTAAATAAACACAATAGCTAAAACTGGACTAAATCTTCCTCACCTTATCTAGTCTTACTGATAAACAAAAACTTTTGAAAAACAAAACTTCGAATCTGTGTTTTTAAAACAGCTTTGTCTACAATTATTTTCTTCAAAAATTTTTTTTCTCTAAATTCCTCTTTTCCTTACTTATGTCTCTTCGATCTAATCATGAATTTGAGTTTTTAAAGCATTTTATACTAATATGTTTTACATCTTCAAAAAAGTGAAGGAAAAAAAGATCTGCATCAAAAACTAAAATTAGAAGTTGAATTTCCACTATGAGCCCATCATTTATATAAAATTAATTCTGTGACTAAAGACAAATTTGGATGGTTTCCATCTTTAAGCCTATGTTAGTAAAATGAAGATTTGGAATACTGCTACGAGACAGACATAGTTAAAGCATTGCAAGAATAATAATGCTAAAAACAATGACAGGAAAATATAACGTTCCACTTCTAATTCATTCTGAAGTAAGCATGGTTGTATATGCATTTGATAAGGGGAGAAATGCAAAGTGAGCTAACTGAAGAGTTATTTTTAGCATTGTAATGACAAATAATTACCGGATTGCCAAAAGGCAGGAAAACAATATCTTAACAGTTATTAGGTTTAACTTTGACAACTGAATCACCAGAGTAGAAAATGAGAAAAGAACACCCAGCTTATAAAACTGTGAGATCTTAAGCAACCCATCAAGCTTCTGCTGCTTTCTGACTAAAACGGGAGAGCTCTACCTACCTTTTAAGGACAGTGGGTGCCTCTTGGTCAACTTTTTATATCCCCACAACATGCTACACCTTACTTTATATGACCTCCCCACAATGTTTTTGAGATGATAAATCAAGGTCATGTGAAATGACATAGGAAAGCATCCCTCAGATTTTAAAATAAAAAATAGCATATGAAATATTTCTATTTCCTGACCCTTTTAAAATCATGACCATTTAAAACCACAGAGAAAATGACTGTCACTCCCTTCTGCTTTTCTAAAATTTACCACTGATTTTTCTCATTTCTTTCCCATTCTCACTTTGCTTTCATTAGAAATGAACGTTATATAATAACATTTTAATAATAAATAAATATAATATAAATATAATAAAAATATAATAAAATATTCATTATTCCTCATGAGTTTAAATTAGAAGTATTCAGTAAACAAATATCTGCCCCAAAATCAGTATGTGACATCAAACCTTCTCAAAAAGCAAAAACTCCATGCAATTTCTAACAGTGAAGCACAAGTTATTTGTTAGTAGTTTACATTTTTACAAGAACTGCATTTTAAATAATTATTCTCAACTACTATTAAAGCAGCACAATGAATCAGTGATTACTGTCCATGTGGATATTATGTTCCTTTGAAAAATTGCTATGAAATACTATAAATAAAATAGTTGATGCTTACCTTCCTCTAACTATATTTTCTTGAAGAAGTTCTTGAATAATAATACCTATATTAGAAATGTTGACTTTGTTGATAAGACCATTGATTGACTTCTTTAGGGCCTCCCAACTCATCCTCTGGTATGCTAAGCTAAAAAGAATTGATTTTAATAAAATGAAAACTTACACAATGATTACAATAACAAGAGGTTATAATAAGAACTTAAAAAATACTTAGTGTTCCTTTGTTTTTAACATTATATTCACAAATGACCTCAAAGTGCAGTAAAATATATGACTATATGACTACAAATACATAGATTATATCCTAAACCATATTTGATGTTCTATACATATGATGCTCATCTATAGATCACTTCTCTTTAATAATATAATAAAATTATGTAAGGATAATGTTTTATTCTTATATCCATGTACATTACAAATCATAACATCCATTTATTAGATTCAATGCATATTTATTTTACATTATAACATTCACTTACTTTAAATTATCTTTAAAAAATATTTAAAAATGACAGTTTTAAAAAATTTAAATTATAATATGAAGTATCCAAATATAAGCCATAAAAAGGAGATTTTTATTATGACCTTTCTCATAAAAGCATGAAAAAGAAAACAAATATTTTAAACTATAAAGAAATGGTAAAATTTACAGGAAAAGGGAAGGTCACATGAAATCATAGGGCTGAAAGACTGTTGTATTTTAATTTTTTTTTTTTTTTCAACGTTTTTTATTTATTTTTGGGACAGAGAGAGACAGAGCATGAACGGGGGAGGGGCAGAGAGAGAGGGAGACACAGAATCGGAAACAGGCTCCAGGCTGAGCCATCAGCCCAGAGCCTGACGCGGGGCTCGAACTCACGGACCGTGAGATCGTGACCTGGCTGAAGTCGGACGCTTAACCGACTGTGCCACCCAGGCGCCCCAAGACTGTTGTATTTTAAAGAACATCTCTACATTTAGGCAGTAATCCCACAGCTATATTGGCTGTTTTTTAACTTAGATCTCAGGCAAATAATTTAGCCTAATTGGGTTTATTTTCTTTTAAAGTTCTAAAATTTTATGGTTTTTACATTTATTTCTCTGTGAAATATGATTTCACCTGCAGAAAGTCATATCTTTTTTTTCTTATACTTCTCTGGCAGTCTGGTGAAGCTGATGGACTTCTTGGAATAATATATATAAATATATAGGACTACAAAGGATAGCAATCATATTTAAATAGTTTTCAAAGCATGAAAAGAAAAAAAGTTTGATACAATATTCTATGTGTGTGTGTTTTTTAAAAATATTTATTTTTGGGAGAGGGAGAGAGACAGAGGGCGAGTAGGGGAGGGGCAGAGAGAAAGAATCTGAAGCAGGCACCAGGCTCTGAGGTGTCAGCCCAGGGCCCGATGCCGGGCTCAAACTCATGAACCGCAAGACCATGACCTGAGCTGAAGTCGGAAGCTTAACCGACTGAGACATTCAGGAGCCCCTCTATGGGCTTAACACATTAAATAATACAAGGTGGTGGTGGGCCTAATCACTTCTTTAATTTCCAAATTAGCATGGCCATAAACAATATTTTGAGATATTTGCAACAAATAGTCTGTTAATACTATGATCTATTGCCTACATTCCTAATATAAAGAAATGCCAAATTTTAGTGAGAGATTAGTAATAATAAAGATGCAATTTTTTTCTTTCCACTTACATTCACAGATTGCCTAAATTCTACCCATGGGTAGAAGGTCTGTAGGTTACGAGTCCCTGTTCTGCAGTGGCTTACCAAGGCAGAGGTGGTGAGAGCAGTCTGCCCTGGTGCAGAAGAGTTATTTCATCACTGGCATTGTCCTCAGAAGATACTGAGGACAAAAAGCGGACTCACCTGCAGTTAATTATATTGTTTTAAATTCCGTATAGATCATGTATCCCCTAAATGCCTGCATCTGAGGTGGGCAGAACACTCCCAATGGCCCCCAACCTCATCCCTTTAGTATGCTATTATTTGAGAAAGAAGATCAATGGCTTAAAAACTAGCCTAATTAATAAGATTGTTGATACACAACCAATCTCTCTATATAAAGCTTGGAAAAAAACTAATCAAGTACAATTGTACTTCCTAATTAAGAAGCCTAATTAAGAATACAATTCACCTGACTTAATATCTACTAAAAGCAAAGTCTGTAGGCTTCTTTTAGAGACTTCTACTTCTCTTTGTTCCTTGTCCCCTGCCTATGAACAGACTTAAAATGTATATAAAATTATCTTCCAGGAATCTGTGTAAAATTACATACACTGTGGACTCTTCTCCACTCACTTTATTTACAAGGAAGTAAGACTTGGCTTAATAACAATGTTTCTGGTCTTTTACAATTAGGATTGCTTTGGACAGAATTGGGGACCATGACTCTTTCTCACCAATGCTGCTACTACTGCCTCGGAGAGCAGAGAGCAAAATGCTTACATGCTCATGAAGCTCCTACTGACCACAGAAGCCCTTTCCAAATCCCTTCCCAACATAACACTGCAGGCATTGCCAGCAAGTACTGGAATATGACACATACAGAGAAACTTACTAATTAGTTTTAAATTTAATGTCATCTAATGTCCCTTTCTAGATCATAAATTTTACAAATTTTATCTCAAATATTTATACTTGATATAAATGGCATTTCTACTTCCAGCCAATTCATGAAGTAACTTTAGATTTCATTTATAAAAAGGTTCTCAAGTACTTTCAAGTTGCCATTAAAATATCTATGAAAGATGTGGGAACACTACTGGCTCACCTGGAAATCTGTTTTTCTTAAAGCGTAGCTACCCTCTATCCCATCTTTTTATTACCTAACTGGCAACTGAGTGATCATTTCAATCTTGGATTGTATTACCTCATTCTGCTAGAGAATAACATCTTGAAAACTTAGCTGTATTTTCATACATAGTTCTTCTCGTCTCAATTATTTTGAAAAGGGAAGTGAAGATATGTATTTTCAGGGTGTATGTTCATATATGAATTTCGACTGTTTGCCTTAGCAAAAAATTATAGTCTAACATGGTATGGTCTAAGAAAAGTATGGGTAGAGAAAACTGTCAACTTGATGTCATAGATTAGTATAGGAGTTGGCAAACTACATCCATGACCCAAATGCATCCTATAGTCCATTTTTATAAATAAAGCTTAACTAGAACAAAGCCATATTCATTTGTTTACATATCACCTATGGCTGTATTCACAGCATTCAAGAGCAGAGTTGAGCAGCGGCAACAGACAGAACAACGCATAAAACCTAAAATATTTACTACCTGGCCTTTCACAGAAAAAGTTTGCCACTCTTGGTTTGGTATAACTGGAAAGATCCATTTTAGCTCTAAAATATCAATAATGCTCTTGACCATCTATGAAAAATGGATACTACTAATAGGCATGCATACAACTATAAAAGGAATAGTTTGAAAATAGTAAAAATAAAAGATCTTTCCTTAAACTCTTTGATTTACTCATGCAAAAAAATAAAATGTTGAGCTAATGTCAGGGCAAATAGTAAGCAGAGCTCCAAGGGAGCTTACGGAATAAAGAAGAGAAGTCTAATTTGAGGTCTCTACCATTTTGGACTGGTAAAAGTAAACTCTCAATAGCCAAGGTTAATTAGACCACAGTTGATTTTTTTTCAGAAAGGGTATCTTCGCTTTGTACACTTAGTGATATTAACATGCCTGTTTTTATCTGTAATCTGCTCTTGCATCATCCTGAGCTTCGCAGGAGGAATATATGCTCCACCAGTACGAGTAAGAAGAGGATCCAGTTCATCTTTCTTCTTCTTTGCAGTAGGTTCATCCTGAGCAGGGGAATTCTGGGTTACTGACGGTTCTGGGCTTCTTCTCCCAGGAGACGGGGATTTCCGAGACCTTTTACGATCAGCATCTCTTTCTCTTTCTCTGCGTTTTTCTCGGTCCCTACTTCTGTAATATTTAAAAAAAAATTTTTTTTTTTTTTGGAGAAAAGACCATATAAATTACATTCTTAAATGAGCTACATACCAAATGAGCAATACCATTTGCAGGTCACAAATTCAGATAAGGAAAAGTGGTTTGGAATGGTGAGGAAGTGCTTCACAGAGAAGATAGAACTTAAAAGAGGTCTTCAAAGCTTGACAGAATTTACACTGGGGCAAGTAGAGGAAAGTGGAGGAGGAAGGAGGGCATTCTGCAACTAGTGGAAGACAGAGTAACTACTAGAAAAGTGAGCAGGGATGTTCAAGCTAATTAGCAGAATAGTCAGGAAACAATAAGGAATCATGTACAATGGCAGTTGGAAAGATGAATTTGAGTCAGACTATGAAATCTTTAAAGACAAGGAACAGACTTCAAGTGTTTTATACTGGAGTTGATGGGGAATCATTAGTAGCTTTTGAGTGTGATAATGACGTGAAAATTGTGTTTTAAGAAGACAATTTAGCCTCTGACATACATGATAAACTGTATAAAAAAGAAACCAGAATTTATCTCCAAATGGCAATTTAGAAGTAAAATTATCTTAAAAAACTGTAACATTTGAAATTATTCCTCCATAGAAGTGGCATTTAAAACCTCAGAATATCAGAAACATCTGGTTATTTGAGACAGTGTAAAAAAAATCAACTATTTTCTACCTATAATAAGTGCCCATTCTTAAGCTATCATTTTTGTAGCTGAGTATCCATTCTGAAGCTAACATTTTAAAACAGTCAAGGTATTATTCTCTGAAATGATCAAGAACTAATGGGAAACAGTGAGTGAGTATCCATTCTTAGGCTAACATCTTTAAAACAATCAAGGTATTATTCTCTGAAATTATCAAGAACTAATGGGAAATAGTATATACCTGCTTTTTGCTCTTTTTTCTGAGAAGAATTTGTCCACTTAGTTATTTTTTACCTATACTACCTGGGAAACTCAGATCATTCTGCTCACACTTTGGGCACCATGAGTTAAATGAATACAGTAAATAAAAACAAGTTTCATTTATCACTATTACCAGGAAACTGCTGGCTAGATTTTAGCTAGATCTAGGAAGGGTGTATTTGAGATGGTCTGTCTTAACAAACAGTAATACAACTTACACAAAGAGAAAGCAGTCACCTAGCCAGGTAGATGCAGAGAAGCTGCTTTGAAACTTAAGTATATACCACTATCCACGGAGACACAGTGAACAGAAGGGAAGAAAAGTGGTTCCAAATAGACACGTTAATTAGTCACAAAGCCAGGTGCACTGAAATCTAGGCAGTGATTTGCAACTGAGTTGCTTCTTATTGTGAGTGTGATATGTTCCAAGAGAGCAGCTACAGCAGGAATTTACTGGCATCGGTTATGATTCTTCTGAGAAACACTAGGTAAGACTGCTAGCTGGCTGATCAACTTGCATCTTTATAATTTTAATATTTGGACCTTCGGAGTGCAGAGGTAATAGAGTCAGTCTTCTTTGAGACTAAATAGCATCTCTTCCAATGCTTTCATACTGTTAGCTTTTATTTCTACATAATACACAGTCTGCTTACTTCATAGTATTGTTGTACGGGTCAAATGAGACTTATGTACATACAATGGACCAAAGACAGTTACAATGAGGCAACAGTCAGAGATTTTGGAAAAAAACACGGGCATTGGAGTCAAAATTGAATTCAAATCCCAGTTTCATTGTCAACCAGATAGGCAACTGCAACCTCAGGTAAATCACTTAATCCCTTCAAACTCACTTTTTAAAATTTGTAAATTGTGAAAAATAGTATCTAGTTTTAAGTGTTTTAACCATATTTGACAAAGTATGCAGAATGCCCAGCTCACCAATTATGATTGCAGTCGTTGTTCTTAATGGGTGTCATTAAGGTGATAGCAGATGAGCCTGGCTTTTGGAGGTTAATTTAATCTGACATTTTGGTTTTAGATATAGTATATTAGAAAGTAAGTAGTGAGAAGGAAATTTTGGCTGCAGATATCACATAACGTGATTAGCTCCAAACTGCAGAGGAATTTAATCAAAATTTTAATGGGGGTATAGTCTTGGTAGTCATGGAGTGGGTAATATGAGGGAGATATCAAAAGGATACAGACCTCAGTGAACAATAAAATATGGTAGACAAGTTTTTGAACACGGATGACCAATAATAAGGTGGGTATTCAAATTCTCCAAAGGCTCAGGAAAGAATATATTTAGATAAAAACTAGACGGGCAGCTTCACTCTCACTGTCCTAGTGCCATCATGCAGCAAAGTAAACTGAGATCACTCTATCCATATGGTATCAATGACTTTCACTCAGTAAGGGACCTCAAAAACTCATCCTCATGCACTACAGTATCATATCATGAATAAGAGCTTAGGCTCAGGGTCAGACAGACCTGGCCTTGCCACAGACTTGCTTCTAAAACAAAAACAAATGACTTAATTCTCTATGCCTCAGTTTCTTCATCTATAAAATACACAATAGTATCTACCTCATATATTTACTGCAGTAAGGAGTTAATCCACATGAAGTCTTTATTAGAAACCTGGCACCTAAGAACATCCGTTTAAAATTAGCTATTATTGTTTTCATTATGAAGCGTAAAAAAAAATTTAAACGAGTGTGATTTTTCTATAGTTAAAATTTCCAGTACTAACCGCGACTCCATGCTACCATCATGAGATCGTCCTCTTCTTGAACGCTCATAGTCCGACCTGCTGTAATCAATGCAATCTCTATCCCGAGGGGATCTGTCTTGTTCTGCATATCTAACACATAAAATAAGAAAACCAAAGTTATAAGATGAAAACAACTATGTTATAAATACTTAGCAAAGTCATATACTGGTAATGCTAAAGTAACTCTATGACTGAATAATGTATTATCAAACTATTTTTAACAAACAGCTTATTTGGTTTGACATTCATTTAGTCTCGACTATAGAAGCTTTCAGATTGTGTACAAAATAACTACTAGAGTTCACGTAACCAAACCTGTCATCCTGATTCACACTGTCTCAAGTAAAGGATTATATATCTGGATATCATATGTAGTTAGCATGAAAAAGGCCACCCTGCAAATGACTCGTTTGCCTAGTTGACTCATTTTATCAAAGCAATAACCACAAATGAGACCAAAGTCATGGGTTGGCCTCCATAAAGAACAGTTTAACTCACTCCAACAGACATCCAAAAAACATCAGCTGTTATTCTTGAATCTGCTTTACCGAATAGCAGTGCAAACAGATTTAAATTATTAGCAAACAAGGATGACAGTATAAGATCTGCCTTAAACCTAAAACAATAAAATCAGAGAACCTTAAGAGAAGTTAAACATGTACACACATAATAAACATACATAGTAACATACACAGTAATTATAGTGATTCATATTTCATGTATAGTTAACCCTTGAACAACTGCAGGTTTGAATTGTGAGGGTTCACCTATACATGATTTTTTTCCAATAAATACAACATAGTACTATAAATATGTTTCTCTTCCTTATGATTTTATTAATAACATTTTTTCTCCAGCTTACTTTATTGTAAAAATACAGTATGTAACACAGATAACACATGCAAAATATTAGTTGACTGTTTATGTTGCTGGTAAGGCTTCTGGTCAACAGTAAAGTATTAGTAGTCACTTTTTGGGGAGTTAAAAGTTATAAGCAGATTTTTGACTGCAGAGGGCACCACTGCCTCTAACTCCCAGGCTGTTTAGGGGTCAACTGTATACATCTACAAGTAATTTATATACATACAGATATAGGTGTGCATCAGTACATGCAGAGAGTTTTTTCTTTTAGACAGAGTAGATGATTGATGAAAAGTATTAAGTAGTTGCAAACCATCACAATTAACTTGATGTCAATGAAACAAAAGTTTTTAGAGACAGCAGAGTGGCATAAGAAGAAAGAAAGTACATACGGGGTAAGGCAGAGATCAGACAACTGAAAGAAGGTTTAGAGGATGCTTTTCCCTTCAATAAATTATTTTCAATGGTCATAGTTCACTAAGTAAAATAATCAAAGTACTACTATGAATGCCTGATGAACATTAATAGTAATATTTGTCGGGGTGCCTAGGTGGTTCAGTTAAGCATGTGACTCCTGATTTCAGCTCAGGTCATGCTCTCACGTTTCGTGGATTCCAGCCCCCCATGGGGCTCTTCACTGACAGGGCGGAACCTGCATGGGGTTCTCTGTCTCTCCCTCTCTCTCTGTGTCTCTCCCACTCATGTGCTTTCTCTCAAAATAAATACTTAACTTAAAACAATAGTAATATTTCTAGATCTTTGATCTTAACACAATTATAAGATATGATACACATAAAAGCACTCTGAAATCTATTAAGAGCCATGTATAGGACAGTGGTAACAAAAGCAACACTTCAAAATAATTTCAACTCCGTTTTCCATTTTATAAACTTTCATTTAGTATTCATTTCAATTTATAACTTTAATTTTTTGATATGCTGAAATTATTCTTTCTCACCTCCAAAATTAGATAAAATCTAGAATTATTTACTAGAAACTACCAGAACAGTCATTCAAAAATGATTTGTCCTCAAGCTTATTCAAATAATACTGAAAACCATCAAAAATAAATTGTTCACCCTAAAATTAGGAACCTAACAGCTAAATAATTTCTTAAACTTATTACAAAAAATTTAAATTGCAGAAGCACATAAAATTATTTACCTGTCTTCTGGAGAGGAGGTCCTCTGATATGAATTATAGTTTTCCCTTCTGTCATGACCAGAAGAATGCTTTCAAAGGGAAAAAAAAGAGGGGGGGAGGGACATTTAAAAAATTATGATAAAAACACACAGAAAATGAAATATGTCTTTCAGAAAAACAGAAGTGCCGTACAAATTATTTCAAAACATTTTTTAAATCATAAGAATAATACATGTTATCTAAATAGTACATAAGATAAAAGAAAATTTTCAGGGCCTCCAAGGTAAGTATCTGTGGCAGATCTCTGGTTTCACTATGGACCAACCACTTTTTTGAAACAAGAAAAATTCAAGGTAGAAGAAAATAATTCTCAAATTTGTGATGCTAAGTTACTTAGTTGATATTTTATTCCTATATAATAAATTATAAATGTATAGAGTATCATTTTTATAAAGACCTTCTCTTGGTGAAAAACAAGACCAAAGTTTTTTCTTGGTGAAAAATATGACTAAGGGCCAGAGGTCTTCTGGCACAAAGAGCTCACTTCTGTGGTTATATCGAAGTCTTATAATACTGCACTTACCTCCTTGGATCTACTTTGGCTTATAAAACCACTTTAATCCAGGTTAGTAAATCTGAATAAACAGCTAGAAGAAACCAACTCTAGTATATTTATGAAAATTCTTTTTTATTTTCAGAAAACATTTGAAAGTCTGATATGTATAGCACTATGTTAAAGATTTGAAAAACACGATTTGTGAGAGATAGCTCCTATGCCAAATCCTTTGGAAAAAAAAAAGACATACAAATAAGTAACTGCACTGTAACATGAAACTGAAGAGACAGGTCACAGGAGTGAGAGATATGAACTATCCAGTGAGAACACATCCTAATTTAAAAATCCAAATATAGTTAAAAATCCAAAATATTTATCTCTGTAAATAGGTAAGTTTTTTACATTACTGGTGAAAATTCATGTTGACCAGTTTTTTGTTTTTTGTTTTTTTTTTTAGAATTAAAATAATTTTAACTACCTAATTATAAGAAAAGAAAAATTGTATGTTTTTTTAAAGTACCTTCACCTAGAAATCTAAGAAAATGTAAATCAAATAATGAGCAACTTGTTCTGCATATTTATATGCTTGTCTCCTTAATAAGAAAAAGAAACATTTCAAAATAGAAAGTTATGGGGTGCCTGGGTGGCTCAGTTGGTTGTGCATCTGACTTTGGCTCAGGTCATGATCTCGCGGTTTGTGAGTTCGAGCCCCATGTCGGGCGCTGTGCTGATAGCTGGGAGCCTGGAGCCTGATTCAGATTCTGTGTCTCCCTCTCTCTGCCCCTCCCCTGCTTGTGCTCTGTCTCTGTCTGTCTCTCAAAAATGAATAAATGTAAAAAAAAAAATTTAAAAAAAATAGAAAGTTATACTGCACAGAAATACAAACTTCAACTTCTTGTATTATGAACATCTAATTAACAGCAGTTTGAGTCTAACATTCTCATAAATATATTGCCAAACAATCTCATTAACTATTGAATTTTTCTCCCCCCACAACTATTGAATTTTTCTAATAGTATATACAAACTATTGTATGTAGGTGAATTAGCATGTGATCAAAATTTATAATTTACAGTAGCCATAGTTTGGCTACTATTTTATACTGAATACAACTATCTTAAAATCCTGTTTCTATGTTTCTAATGCATATAAGAAAGTTTTAAAAATTATTTCCCTTAGCAACACAATGAAGTAGGACATTTGTTCAGTATGTAGGACATAGATTTCTACAAAACCTGACACCAAGATCCTAAACCTAAAATGGAGCACAAGATTCATTAGATTCATGACAACATCAAACATAGTATTCACTGATCATTTATTACAGGACACAGCTCTTCCTGTGTAGATACTCTGGAGGATACACAAGATAGGAAAAACCCTCAGTGAACTTAGGATCTTATGGGAGAGAGACGATTGTAAAGATTTCCGTAATTAAACATATCAGATTGTATGTTCCTGAGAGAACAACAGAGATAAAAAGGAGAAGAAAAAGAGGAGGATGAAGAGGAGGAAAAAGAGGAGGAAGAAGAGGAGGAAGAGGAGGACAGGAGGAGGAGAGAGAGAACTCAACAAAACTGCATGGTCTACTTTTTCTTTTATAAGGCACAGCAATTATTTTGATTACATTAGGGAAAAGGCCTCAGTTCTTTGCTAATGATTTTTAACACATCTCCGCAACATCTGTTGTAGGCATGGGGGGAAACCAAAAATATTGAAGTCGTGAATCAGAATTTCGTAAATATGATCAAGTTAACGTGACTGGCACACACAGAAGTGCTAACAGGACATCTTGAGTAGGGAACAGTACTGAATACTGAGGGATGACAGTGGGTAGAGGAGGATTTGAACTCGGATTTGGTAGATAAACAAGATTTCACTCATTTTTGACATGTGATCCAAATAATAACCTGAATTTTCCTATTTCCTTTATCATAAAGTTCAGATTGTAAGTCAGAGTAGCAGTTGAAAATAATATATTGTCAAAATTACCTTAAAAAATTCTCTAAATTGTTCATTAAGCAAAACAAATGTTTATATCATGCAGTTACCTATAGTCTCTAACAATATAAACAGAGCAGTATATGAAGGTGAGTGGAGCAGAAACCCTGAATCCAGACCTCTGAGCATCCATTAGCCGCAGGGAACAAGTCTTTAAGAGCAAGGAGAGGAAGGGCTGGCAATAGGTGGGTAACTTCCTTCTAGATAGCTAAGGAGGCTGCAGTAAGACTCAATGGAAAAACAAGGAATCCTCAGCTAAAGCCTCCTGAACCTAGCAGGTAAGTCCTCAGAACATTAAAGGAAGATGTGAGCTTCACCGGAGGTAAAAACGGGCCCCACCCAGCTTTTGGACCTGCCTGTAGCTAAAAGGATGGAAAAAGGGAGGCAGACTAGATTGAGTACTAGCAGAGAGAGCTGAGCCATCAAGCCTGAAGGGCATGTGACTGAAGATAGCCACTCTCAGCCTAGGGGGATGCCACAGAGGACTCAGCAGGACCACAGGAGGCAAAGGTGGAGAAGCACAGTATAAGAGGAGCAGGAAGAGGATCCTGAGAAAGACTAAACACGTCTCCCTCTGTGAAAAAAGTATCTGACTAAACCTGAGTGCTCTTGTCAGTCAAGAGCCAGTTACACACCAGGTCTCCTTTTTCTTTATGTCCCCGGCTCTTAGTACAGTCTGCAACCTACTAGGCTCACAATTAATCAACTGCTTAAGTGCCACTGGACCAACGAGTACAAGTCCCAAGGAAGCAGATTCCAGAACAATATATGAAGGTATCTACTGACAGATGGGTCTGCTTGAGACAGTGAGTTCCCACCAAAATAGATGCAAGGACGGGCTGGGTGTCTACCTAGCCTTCTGCTCGACAGTACAACAGTCAACAGGATTTAGAAAAGATTGCAGCAGAGCCTGCCTCAGTGCCTGGTGTCCACTGTTAAGCTCGGTCTACTGGTTCTCTTTAAAGAAGAAAGTTTAGGGGTGCAGGGGTGGTGGGGGAGAGAGGAAGGGAGCAGTGCCTAGATCTATAATTAAAAATATACCCTCCCCTTTACTGACTCTATGCCCCAAGAAATGACGCGCCTGTTTATAGATCTGTGAAACTGAAAAAAAGTGGAATGGTTTGTTCTCCTCCTGCTAAGTCCAGTAACAGGCAGAGGAGCAGCTCTGAAAGTAGATGGAGTTACTGGTTCTGTTACTGCTCTGACTGTATCTACCACTCTACCTTTCTTACAGCCTGCTTCAGCCACACTAGACTCCGTCTTCATACTTGTTGTTTACTCTGCCTGGCACATGATTCTCCTGGTCATCTGCATGGCTGACTTCCTCATATCCTTCAAGTTTCTGCTCAGATAGCTACTTTTTCAGTGGGTCCCTATTAAAAATTGCAACTTCCAATGCTACCGATCAACCTTATCCTATTTCTTTTGTCTACAGCCCGAATCTAGCACTTAACACTGTACCATACCATAGAAATGACTTATGTATTAATTTTATAACTTATTTTGTCTTCCCCTACTAGAATGCAAACTCCACAAAACCAAGGATTTCTGTTTTGTTTACCATTTTACCTAAAGTACTTAGAACAGTCACTGGGACATAATTAAGAATTCAGTGACTATCTGTTAAATAAATAAATTTATAATGTCTAAGTAAAGGATGACACAGAATAAAGAACTCATTTATGCATATGAAATATTCAATAAAAGGCTCACTTGTAGATAGACATGCAGGAACTATGATCAACTGAGGAAGCAGACACCTGTCCTCCATTTCATGCTCATTCAGGAAAGTATGCTCTTTAAGAATGGTGGATTCTCTTGCCCTGTTATTTACTTTTCTTCTGCATGTGCTCACTCACATGCACTTTCTTGATTTGTGCAGGCATTGATATACACACACAAGTACATGGACACATACATGCGCACACGTCCCGCATGTTCTCTTCTCACTTGTCCTCTTGCACACTATTGCTTCTATCTGACCAAGGATCTACATTTGAAATTGTTCTAAGTTAGATATGCGTACAATGTCTGTTTCTAATGTCCTATTTATGTAAATGCATGTTTGATTAAAGGACAGATAATGGACTACAAGCTTATGTTCTTCATTATAAATTTCAAACACTTACTTTTATCTGTGCCACACTACTTTTCATTTTTTGTTGACAGTGGTCTGATAAATCAAAGACTCCTTAAGTTGGTCCAAATAACCGGTACCAAACAGTATGAATTCCTTGACAGTTTACTTTTTCTGTCTACAAACGTTACCTGTGAAATAGACCAAAGAAAGTTTTGTTAACATCGATAAAATGTATGTGAAATAACAACATATTATTTCCACACAATGAACACTTGACCATCTTATTTTTCTTAATCACTAGGCACAGATATATAATCAATAATTATATAAAAATTAAAAAAGTCCTTAAATGGTTCCACATAACAATGTATAAAGAACACATATGTAGAACAGACCCTGAATAAGAGAGCAAATAATAACATTATTAAACACCATAAGGTATTTTAGTGACGGAAAGGAACAAAAATTAATTTAATAACTGATGTCAGATAACTTTATTCAAATCGTTTTCATTGAGGGAAACCTATACCTACATCGTAAAACAGTGCTGTGGTATTACACTAAACAAGTAAACAAAGGAAATGATATAAGATAAAGCCTATATAAACCGAGTACAAAATATCCCATGTTTCTATATAGACTAAGAATGAAATATCCAATTATCATTATCTTGTAATAATGATCACTCAGAAATAAATATGCTCTGCATAAAAATATAAGTAATTAAGTTTTAATGTAATCTATCAAAGGTACATGACTTCAGATATATTCAGGCATGAGAACTAAGTATTTGGCTCAGAATAAACCTAGTCACCAATGTTAAATGCTAAAATAAAAGTTTTCCAGTATCTATCTGTTAATTACATTTTAGGAATTTTTGAAAAATGCTGAATTGCTAGTTATGTTAACACAGAACTGTCATTTAAGTATTTTATTTTAATTATGTATCTAGGGGCGCCTGGGTGGCTCAGTCGGTTAAGCGTCCGACTTCAGCTCAGGTCATGATCTCACGGTCCGTGGGTTCGAGCCCCGCGTCAGGCTCTGTGCTGACAGCTCAGAGCCTGGAGCCTGTTTCAGATTCTGTGTCTCCTTCTCTCTGTGACCCTCCCCCATTCATGCTCTGTCTCTCTCTGTCTCAAAAATAAATAAACGTTAAAAAAAAAAATTAAAAAAAATTATGTATCTAAATGGTTTATGGTTTGGTGTAAGGTAATGAAATCAACAAAAATCAAATGAAAGAGTAGAAAATAAGAGATTTAAAAGAGATAGAAAATACAGAGAAAGAACTGTGCCAGTACCAAAATAATTGAATACAACTAGGAAAATTTTT
The DNA here is from genome assembly GCF_018350215.1 of Panthera leo. NCBI lineage: Eukaryota > Metazoa > Chordata > Mammalia > Carnivora > Felidae > Panthera > Panthera leo. The sequence continues at coordinate 166,930,539 of NC_056686.1, forward strand.
AAGCTTGAATGCCAGAAAGGTTTATAGATTATCTAGTCCAATTCCTTCTTTTTATAGATAAAAATAATGAAGGTCAGATAAGTTATTTCAATGTCTTAAGCAATACTACCAGTTAATGGCAGACCTATAACTGGAAACTTAGCCTAAGGACACCCAATTAAATTTTCTTTCCACTAGACCACATACACAAAAATAACACTAACACTATAAAGTGACACAGAGCTGCTATCATTTAATGCAGATAGGGATATACACAGATCACTAAATCAAGAAAAGTTTCTATTACAGTGGTTAGCATGGTATCAAGGTTATTAAGAGCAATATATATGAGATTCTTCACAAACTTAACGTATAAAGTATAATTGCAGCCTAAAGCACACCACCAATTAAGTATTTGTAGCTGCAGTTAGATTAGCATGCTGCTAGGGGACTCTCAGAAGGGAGAGAGCCCGAGAAGAGGAGCCGCATGTGCCCAAATCTCTGACCACCTCTGAACCAACACATGAACAAAACAGTACTCAGGATCAAAGAACCGAACTGTGATATGAATAGCTGCCTAAGAGACAGAATTTGCAATTTAAGTCTAATCAAGTTAATTGTCTAAAAAGTCACCACTCCTCAGAGGAAAGTAACAGAATGTACAGTCCTAACATAACAGTTATAATGACCAGAATACAATTTAAAAAGTTATCAGAAAACTGTGGTCCAATCTTTTAAAAAAAAGATAATCAAAGACCAACATTAAGATGGCCCAGATGTTGGAATTGGCATACAAGGTTTTTAAAGCATATTCCAAAGCACAAAGGAAAACACACTTGCAAGGAATAGACAGGAAATTTCAGCAAAAATGAAACAAACAAAAGCAAACAAAAACAACAATGAAAAGAATAGAACCAAAATGAAATTCTAGAACTGAAAAATATATGAAGTGAAAAACTCACTGGTTAGCCAAACCTAAGGCAAAATGGAGATAATAGAAAGTCAATGAAATTATATAATCTAAAAGATAAAAAGTATCCAATCTAGAAACAGACAAAAAAATTAATGAACAGGGACATGTAGGACAATTATCAAAAGGCCTAATCTACATGTAATCAAAGTTCATGAAGGAAAAAAATGGAATAGGAAAAAATATTTTAAGAAACAGCCAAATTTCCCCCCAAATTTGGCAAAAGGCATAAATTTACAGATTCATGAAGCACAGATAATCCTAGATAGGATAAATATAAAGAAAACCATGCCTATACACACAGTCATACAGGGATATAACTGTTCAAATTATTTCTGACTTCTCATCAGAAACTAAGGAGACTAGAAGACAATCTTTAAAGTGCTGAAAGATTAAAAAAAATCTGCTACCCTAAGATTACAACAAAAATAATATTAAGAATGAAGATAAAGACATTTACTAATTAAAACAAACAAAAGAAAACTAAGAGAAACAGAATGCAGCACCAGCAGACCCATTCTCCAAGAAATGCTGCAGTTCTCAGGCTTTAGGGAAATGACACCAATGGAGACTTCAGAAAGTAATGAAGAACACTGGAAATGGTGACTTTTTCAGGAAGTATAAAAGACTACTTTTTCCTTCACTTAAAATACATAGGTCTGTTTAAAGTAAAAATAACATCTTGAGGGTCACCTGGGTGGCTCAGTCAGTTAAGCACCTGACTGTTGGTTTTGGGTCAGGTCATGATTTCACGGTTCATGAGTTTGAGCCCCATGTCAGGCTCCATGCTGCTGGTGCAGAGCCTGCTTGGGATTCTCTCCCTCTCTCAAAATAAATAAATGCACTTATTAAAAAAAACATCTTGAGGGGTTATAGTGTATGTAGATGAAATAGACACATTAGGTAGCATATATAGGAGGAGGTAAGATAGACCTACATGATCCAAGATTTCTAAGTTTTTTGTGAAGTGGTATTAATTAATATCAAATCTAAGAAACTTATGGAAAGTTAAGGATACATATTGTTTCCCCTAGAACAATGACTGTAAAAGTAATGTTAAAAAAATATAGCTAAAAAGCCTGTAGATAACTTAAAATAGAATTTAAAAATATTTAAATTTAAAATTTTAAATTAAAATTAATTTAAAAGGGCAAGATAGAGCAAAGGAACAAAAAAACAGAAGGAGGAAAAAAAACCAAGATGGCAGACCTAAATCTAACTCTGTTATTATATTAAATATTAATGAACAAACAACTCAAACAGAAGCTACTTCTCTCTCACCTCAGGTGGATCTGACCCTGAAGGCATGATCTTGTCTCCACTGGGTTTTAGGTCCCATGTGCCTTCTCAGACAAGATGACTGTGCCGTATTACACAAATTTCATGACTTTTTTTGACATGACTCATTCCTGTATTTATGGCTATAAACGTATAGAGCCATGAAACTCAAAATTTCACTCAATTAACTTTTGCTTAAAGGTGATGGTTTTTACCCCCACTCGCCCAATCATTATATCATTTCTAACAAATACTTATCACCTTTATCACCCAGCATCATTTATCTATACACTCATTCAACAACAAATAATATTTACTACTTCTGTTATTTTGCCAGGCACCTTTCTAGGCACTGGCTAGACAGCAATGAACAACCATATCAAAATCCCCTGCCCACATTGAGCTTATATTCTAGTTCTAAAAAGTAAATCTATAATGATGAGCACAGCACTAAGCTGCTCAAGCAAAGTGGCTGGTTAAGTTTTTTTTTTTTTTTTTTTTTTTTGCAAATGCCAGTTTCATTCAAATCATTACTTAATGTAAAACTGGTTCCCGAGTTCATTATGTTAAAAGTAATTAAATTATGAACACTTGTGTATAGAATTACTAGTACATATATTGGGGCCTACCTGACTTACTACATCAGATGTGTAGGGGAAAAGGGATGCCTAGGCATGCTGGTTTCATGAAAGTATCCCCGATGTATTTCCAATATACAACTCATCACCAGGTTGGCTCAGCTTTCCAATTTTGGATGAGAAATCTTGGTTCTCAATTTGCCATAAATTGAGAGTAAAATTGTACTTTACTTTAGGTAAAATACAGAGACTTCATAGCCTACCTCCTTTATAGTGTTTAGTCAAAAATCATTTGGAAAGGAACACATACATTCCAAATGTATTAATCCTTACTAACTCAATGGTAAGAAGCATATATATGCGTGCAAAAGAATATCAATAGCAGTGATTTTTAAATGAGAAATTTTGGGCACAATTCATAGGGAGAAAATTCTCAGTGGTAATGCACTGATTGCCGTAGCACAGGTTCTGTGGGAGTTTAAGATATATGCCATGATAATTAAAGTAACATCACCTACTGCAACATGGCCACAAACAAACATAAGCACTAAAATGGAGTCATCCAGATGATAAAATATGTTTATAAAATGCTTTTATTATTCTTAAAATTAATATAAAACATGAAAAATTGAGATAGGAAGAGAAAAAACCTACATCAACAGAGAAGTTCAGCCTTCCTAGGTAAACTAGACACAAATTTCATATTCATATATACATTCATATATAAAGACTAAAATAACTTCTGTAAAAATATTTGCCTGTAAGTTTAAATAAGCTTATTAATTAGTGAGATCTGGAATATATTTTATGGAAAAATTAAAAGCCTAGAAAACTATGAATGTCCTTAATTTGTTCTTATTTCCAGGATAACCAGTGACTAAGTCCCTATAAAATTGAGACTATAGTATACTTCAGTGGAGGATTCCATTCTCTTTGGGTTCTATTATTATTATATAAATTAATCAGAGTTACTTATTGTACACAGGAGTTTTTGCTTCCCTACATTCATCTAAACACTCCTTCTATAAACTAACATTAGGAAGTGAATTGTCCAGAAGGAACATCAAAAGAATCTGTGAAAGACTCCACCTAGTTCTGTTTACTATTTACAGGAAATAACCTGATGGATGCTGCTGCCATCATCACCACCACACATCACCTGCGACTGATTTCAAGGACTTTTTTGGTCCAGAAGCAGAAAACACTGAAAACTACTTCTGACCAAGGCTACAGAATAAGGCCCTCCTTCCCCTGATGATAGAAACCACTGATGATAATGTACTTCTTTGTGTATTTTTGTTTTTTATCCTCTTGGTTATTTATTTTTTCTCTCCTTGCTGGTTGATGCTTCTAAATCTGTATAATGGAACTTTCTACATTAATGGAAAGGTTCATATTCTGCACTGTCAGTAGCCACTTCATTAACACAATGGCCACTGGCCACATGTGGCTATTGAGCACTTCAAATGTGCCCAATGGATTTGAGAAAATTAATATTATAATTTTATAATTTTATTAATTTTATAATTAAGTTTACTTTTAATTTGAATAGCCATATGTGGCTGGCTAGTGATTACCATATTGGGCAACATAATTCTAAATGATTAGTAGACACTTAGGTCTTTTAATCATGGTACTTCAAAATCCTTGTCCTTGACAATCTCCAGATATGGTATTAATTCTTTAGATACTGACAAAGTAAAATAACTCATATCCAACTTGTGAGAAAAGTCACTTGGTTATTTCCTACGAAAGGTTCAGATTATGGGAAATAAGGGATAATATAATAATCCTGGTCCTAGAGTCTGTCTATGTTTCAATCACCAAGGTGTGATCTCTACAGTCTTAAATGCAGTGCATCCACCATGATGCCAAACAATCGTTTAACATAAACATCAAGAAAACATGGCACTAGACATACTAGGACAATCACAAACTTGATACATGATCATGACCCACTGAAAGACAGTGTAGCTATTGATTGATCGTATCTCCAGAAGATAATGGCCTGTTCTGCAGCTGAGGCTGAGTAAGCAGAGGTACTAATAAAGTTAAAAAATAACCCTGATGGCAGCTATGAAGGGAGAATTGACAACTGAAACAGAAACTACTACTTATAAAATGGATTCTGCTAACTTGAAAAACATAAATATTATGCCAGTTTAAGTCACGATATACTTATCATGGATTAGCTAAGGTCATACTCTTATTTCTAGTTACTTTAGACCCATCTGTTCCAAAGTAAGACCACAAAATGATGTCTGCAAGAACCCATAAGTTTTAAAGATATGACCGTTTACTGTCCCAGCAACTCGCTAGTTTACAAATTCAAATTCTGCCCAATCACTGCCAAGATGATCTGATAACTAACCTCTAGTCTCACAAAGATAGTGTGTAAGTACCCGTTCTTAAACCACCTTTTTGAGATGCTCCATGGTCCTCCAAAGTATACTGTCTCCTTTGCTGCATATTAATACTAAACTTTGACAGCTAATGAGGTATGTCATTGGTGATTATTCACTAGTGAGCTTTCACATACAAGCCTAATGATCCAGTTTCTCAAATAATTCAATGCCGTGGGGGACAAAAAAAGAAAAAAGAAAAAAGAAAAAAAGGATAGCTATTATAGAACAAAAGAGACAACAGATTTAGTGTGTGGCCCTTGTTTAGATCCTGAGTTGAACACTTTCCCTTCTCTAAAATGGGATGTATTTATATAGTAGAACCCACTTTACCAACTTGAATTCAGTACTAACTCAACTGACTAATAAACTCTACCCAACTTTCCTTCTAAAATGGAGGTAGGCTGAAGTTCTTATTTCTGAATAAGGGATGAAATAATGGAAGAGAACATTTTCTAATCCAGTTCAATTATCAACTTGCTAAAATTATTAGCATGTTTACATCATGGTTTTTGGACGGGGAGGGGGAGAAGAATGAAAATACGGTGGGACACAGACTCTCAGAATTACTTAAATCCTTATTACATATTTTCCATCCAAGAGAACTTATCTTAGTATGTACCTGAAATAAGACTCATTTCAAAATCACCTGTTACCTAAATACTGTGCCCAAGTTGATAATGGAGATACTTTAAGCTCTAATGCTAGTAATATATGAACTTTAATATTTTCCTCAACTTATAAACATGTATTCCATTGATACAAAAGTCATTTTAGAATAATATAATGATGAATGTCCTGAAGCTGATGTGCAGTGGTGAATGTAGACTAACCATCACCGTTCAAAACCAGCCAATGGGAGAACTGCCAATGTACACAGTAGCTCTTCAACAAACAAATCTACCCTTGACACTAATAGAGTCTATATAGTACATTACAATGATATTCCTGAGATATCCCAGAGATTAACAATTAACTACATATACTTTAGAAGTCTGAAATGTGTAATTTAGATTAAGATAACAATAGCAATAAATAATGATAAATTACTGCAGCCGCAAAAATACAACACTAGGCATTTCATTTATATATTCTTATTCAATCCTCACAATTACCTTGCTTTGTTAATTTTTTAGCCATATTTTCAATGGAAGAACTGAGGTTCAAAGAGTTGAAACAATGTGTCCAAGTAAATTATAGCTAGTAAATGGCAGAGCTAAAATCTAGATGGTTTATCTGATGCCAAAACCATCTGATATTGCATCCCAATGAAAATGACAACATTAATATATGGATACAATATTGGTAAACTATAAAATGTAAACAGATATAGTCTCTACTATACAGAAAATCTTCCTATCCTAAACTGACCCATTTTTCCGAAGTTTCAGATAGCAAAGGTTTTGATATTAATATAAAGCCCTACCCACTTCTTTTTAAAGATGCAAAATAATACTTTAAAGGTTCCCTTTGTTTAGTTAGCATAGCCGGAATTCACTCTGACCAGGTACAGTATAAGCAAATAAGTCACTTGACTCCACTGCGCAAGATTCACCATTTTCCTTGGCTATCCTTGGTTCTGAAACCTGGTTTCTCTTTTCAACTTACCTACACATACATATACACAGCAATTTTCTGTGTATTTTATTTCAAAGTACCTTACTTATCTAAATGTAATGAGTTTTCTTTCTCATCGGTGTGTGTCATCTTTTCCTTTCTACCCGTCAACCATCATCACCAAATAATTTTCTGGCAATCAAGCACACTCTGTTAGATTTCCATGTCCCAAAATGTAACTGTGAAATTGACAATATTACAAAGTAGACTGCTACTACAATTCTAACAAAAAATGCATAAAGTCCTATCATCATCCAGATTTATACAGAATACGCCCATAAGGAAATTCTGGGAGTTCAACATGTGCATGCTTGATACTTAGACTAATTGGAAATTCCTGCAATGAGAGCGATTTATCTAGAGTTTATAGCTCTCGCTGCTCTTCTTAGTATCACTATGTGGATTTTATGATGAATTATTAAATTTCTCTCTCCTTGTCACAAGTAAGCAACTCAGCAAAACCACACCTGCTCTCCTGAACAACGAGGGCATTTTATGATAAGAAGATGGTAGTTTAAAAATTATTTTCCCATCAGTGTCAGCAAGCATCAGAAGGCAAAATATTTAATAACATTTGTAGGATGCACTTTAGATTGTTAACTGGAAACTATGAAATTGTAAATTCTGTAATTATCTTAAAAGTTCAGATGATGAAAACGTCAACTAATGGCTGTAATGCACTGCTTTCTCAATGATTTCTGTTGAGCACTCCTACCGTTGTCCCCGTTGTCCCCAAGGCATCCTCAACCAACGTGACTTGCTGTAACTGTCATAAATTAAAAGGAAGTCAACAAAGGCCATTCCCTTTCCTTCAGGTTGCTCTACTGCATTCTACACAGTAACAGCACACTTGACAAATGTCAAACATGATAACAGAGTTAAAAAAAAAAAAAAACAATCTTAGTTGCTCAATAAGGGAAAATGGTAATATTACACAGTATTCAAAAGAAAAACTAGTTTAAATATGTTCTAAATACAAAACTGAAATGGGAAGGAGATAGTAGTAGGATCCTCAAGAAAATCCCCAAAGAGGACCCAAGCCCCTGGCCCTTCCACAAGGCAATTTTCCTTCCCAGGGAAAAGATACGAAAAACAGATTGGCCACATTTCTTAATATATGATAAGATGTCTATGGCCTTTACATATCTGTATTGAAGGAAAAATCCTTTTAAGAGAATTGCTTTCCTACTATTGTTTCTTGTTATTTTTAAAAATGCATACATATTGGTGAGAAATATGCTGCATTATATACCACACAAGGACAAATGATGTTGTAATCTGATTTCAGCATAGGTCCACAATTTCAAGAAAATAAAAGCATCTGAACACTACTATCACTATAAGGAAAAGTCACCAGGTACAGGTGATGATCCCTTGTCTGCAATTATGGAATCTGAAAAGCTTTGAAAATACAATATTTCTTTTCCTTCCTTCCTTTTTTTTTTATAGAAGGATAGTTGACACACAATGTTATATTAGTTTCAGGTATACAACATAGGAATTTGACAACTCTATACGTTATGCTATGCTCAGCACAACTTACAAAGATTTTTTTTCAGTTTATTTATTTTGAGAGAGAGTGAGCACAAACAGGGGAGGGACAGAGAGAGAAGGAGAGAGAATCCCAAGCAGGCTCCACCCTATCAGCGCAGCACCTGACACAGGGCTTGAACTTACGAACCATGAGATCATGACCTGAGGTAAAATCAAGAGTCAGAGGCTCAAACAACGAAGCCACCAAGGTGCCCCACAAAGATTTTTCTTAAGCTTGTGGGAAACTCATCTGGCAGCAAAACTTGACCTGCACCAACCTGAGACTTAAATGTGACTCTTCATTTGTTGAACTGTAGAAATATTAATGTGTTTGATTGGAAGATATTGCCTGGGATTCCAAAAGTGCTATTACTTCATAAATATATGTGCACTGTGTTTCTTTAAAATCTTAAAAATTCTGAATGTCGAAACAGTTCTGGCTCTAAGATTACAAATAAAGAACTGTGGACCTGTACTCTCTTATTGTTTGTTTCCTAGTCAATACATATACCAGGTATGCTCTTTGACTTCTAACCATTTGAATGACTGAAGATTCCCATGTTCAATTATAGGGCTGGGAGGTGTGCAAATAGTACCTGGATACTATTTGACTTTTTATGAGGAATAAACAAAATATAAAGGCCTTTGATTAGTCTCTGACTCTGTGTAGGGGAGACAGCCCCAATTTGGGGACATCCTAAGACGACGGTAAAAAGACACAGATTAGTAAAAAAAAAAAAAAAAAAAAAAAAAAAAAGACAAAATCTAAAAGCTCTTAACATTTTAATAAAAATTACTCATTATAAACTGAGAGGAGGTATTATCCTTCATTCATTTCCTATATCATGAAGCCAGTCCATACTGGTCTGTATTTAACCAAAGAAATTAAGAAAGTGATATAATCGTTTCAATATGCTACTTAACTTTTTTTAAGTTTATTTATTTATTTTGAGAGAGAGAGCACATGCAAGCTGGGGAGGGCAAATTGAGAAAGAGAGAGAAAGAGGGAGAGAAGGAGGGAGAGAATCCTAAGCAGGCTCTGGACTGCTGGTATGGAGCCCAACATAGGGCTGGAACCCATGAACCATGAGATCATGACCTGACCTAAAATCAAGAGTCAGATAGTTAAATGAATGAGCCACCCAGGTGCCCTCCTTCTAAGCTTTTAGGATGGAAATTTCTGTCTCAATGCTTCATGCATCAACAATCTGTTTCCATATAAAAATCTTTAAGAGAAGAGTTCTTCAGTAGTACTTCCTGTAATTACTGAATAAAAACAAATCCTAAGGGAGGAGTCTGCTGCTACTACTTGTATCACTCAGTCACTTGTATTTACAGCCTAAGCCCACCTCGTCTTGCCTTAGTTTCTCCACACACCCTTTGGTTCACAATTCAACTGCACAGCAACAGGACTGAACTTTCCTCACTAACTCCAGCATCTTCATTCACTGAACAAACATTATGGGTTTTCTTGGTCTAGTGATTAAGCTAAGTTTTATATCCATTTTCACAATAACAAATAGATAAAACCTTAAATTTCAAATCTATGCCATAACCCTCACCACTTTACTTGATAGTAAAAGAACAGTCTTGTAGTAAAGAAATAGCTTTAGTGCTTCTTTATCACCCACTGAATGCTTTTTCATTTAATGTTAAAGTTTGAATTTCTGCAGAAGAGTCTCTTTTGTAAGGTCATAAAAATTAAGACACTTGGTATAGGACTGACACAGGTAAATGGAACTAAAACAAAAATGATGAGGATAAGCCAAAACTGACACTTCTATTAAGAAGTTGTAAAGTAGTATAGAAAAAATAAGAAAGTATAAGGTTAAGAGAAAGAACAGTATGGTTGTGGTCTTTTTCTGTTTTTTTACTCTACCTCCTATTTTTTGGAAACAAATTAAGAATAGGGGGTCAAAGCAGTGTCTGTTAATAGTGAGGCGATACATTAAGCTGCGCACAAGCAACTGGGATCTGAGAAATGAAAAGTTGCTAATGTCAGGAGAGAAGAAAAGTCTTAAGTGCTGTAGCAATGTTATAGACACAGTATTCCTGGAAGAGAGGAAGTGCAACTAAGTGGGTCTGGGGCATACAGAAGAAAGTGGGTCCAGAAGCTGAATGCTGAAGTACAAGTAGGAAAGGGGGAAAAATCACTTCTCGCATGAAAGGGGAAAGAGGTCATTCAGGCAATGAGATCAGCATGTGTAAAGACTGAGATATAAAAAAAGAGTTTAGGGGATTCTCAGTTGTTTGAGTACAGGGTGTGAATGTAAGATTGAGCAGAAATGAGATGGAACATGAGACTCATGAAGCTAAAGCATGAAACACCTTGAATGAGAACAAGATTTTTGAGATTCTTGGTCACTGCTATACATTGAGAACCCAGGACAGTACTTACCACTTCACAGGTTCCAATTCTAAAGTTAAACATAAAAGGGGGCGTGTGGACTTCTAATGATTATTCCCATTCCTTGTTTTTTTTAATGTGTTTATTTTGAGAGAGTGTGTGTACATGCGTGCGAGTGGGGTAGGGACAGAGAATCCCAAGCAGGCTCTGTGCTGTCAGCGCAGAGTCGGAAGCAGGGCTCGATCCCATTAACTGTTAAATCATGACCTGAGCCAAAATCAAGTCACACGCTTAACTGACTGAGCCACCTAGGTGTCCTGATTATTCCTATTTCTTCCCACAAAGAACTCTCTATAATGATACTTAGACAGCTTTTACCAAGGAATACCACAGCAGACTTGTCTTAACTATCAATGCTGACTTCTAGGAAGCCCCGAGCTGTTTGTCATCAACTGCATCAAGACAGTACTATCAGGGGTCATCCCTTGTTTTCACCCCGTGTTAACCTGGAGGGCTGAATAAATTTCCAATTTATGGAAGATGAAAAAAATACCAGTTCCTTTAAAGGCACTGCAAGAGGAAACCTGATCCTGAAGGTGCAGTTACTTCAACTTACAAAACCATGTTTAATCACTGAGTCTGTTTCATGTCTTTGAATACTCATACCACTTTATTCCCCCTCCCCCAAAATGTGTTCCTCAGCTTGCTTAAATAAGTATATGGGCTGAATACATTCTGTCAACACTCAGCACAGCTTTGAAAGTGGCCTTTCTGATTATTAATTAAAGAGCTATTTAGTAAACCACATTTTAAGATTTTTAAAGAAAGTTTATTTATTTTGAGAAAGAAAGAGCACATGCACGAGGAGGGGCAGAAAGACAGAGGGAGAGAGAGAATTCCAAGCAGGCTTTGTGCTGTCAGCACAGAGCCCGACATGGGGCTCCATCCGACAAACCCTATCATGACCTGAGCCGAGATGAGGAGCCAGATGCTTAAAAGACTAAGCCACCTTGGCACTCCAACCATGTTCTAAGTGTTAAAGAAAACTTGGAAGTGGTGGTCTCCACGGAGAAATTTATGAAGTAATCCCTAGACACAAAGCACTTTATTTCATTACGGAGGCACCTGTCACCAAGTCTAGAATTAAACCGTCTTGATAAAATAATTGAGGGAAGAACTCACAGGACCTTTCAGGTGGAAGTGCTGAACTCTGTCTATCCTGATCCATTTCAATTAGGCCTAAAGTCAAGTTAAACATGACTCTCCACTTAGTCTCTTCCTCCGATTAGCTTCTATAATCACAGCAGTCTTAATGTCTCCAGGCCAAGGTAATTTATACCATTTTTGTTGTTGCTGTTGTTGTTACCTATTCTCTGGGAAAACACTTACTAGCTTGGCTACAAATAGCAAAGGCTTGCTTTAGTCCACTGCTTCCTCTCCTGATGTATTATTTTGGAAGAAAATGCTTCGAAAATTCGCACTTTATTGTAGGCACTGCAATGAAATGTATACACTGAGATAAAATATTTAGGTGACAGGTTCAGTCCAGAAGTATGATGAAACTAATGTGCCAGAGGCCTTTTTGTTTCATCACCCTCCCATGCTAAAATTTTCAAACATTACAGAAGAGAAATGCAACAAGGAAGCCCACAGAGTCATCAGTATGGTCAGCTATATTACCAATAACCACCTCTTTCTTAGGCCAGCTAGAACTTACGTTACGGAGATACCAGGTAATACAAAATTCAGTCTAGATACAAGTGGGTAGTAAACAGAAAATAATTTTGTTAAGGCACTGGCGCTGTAAAAGTGTGCTCTCTTAGATGGTCTCAGGTACAACTTACTGTCAATCAATCACCTGGCAATGTACAATCATCAGGGAGAACACAAACCAGAACCCCAGTCAAACGGGGTGGGAAAGGCTCCACGAAAGTGGAATGGGCACGCAAACATGGAAGAGCAATATTCAAAACCAAAGAACAAGAACTGAGGCATAGAGGATTCATCAACTATATTACAACAGTAACAATAATAGTTAACACTGTAGGCCGGGCACTGTACACAGGCCTTATATATAAGCATTGTTATTTATTTTTATCCTCAAAACAACCCACTAAGTTAGATATTATTATCATCCACATTTTTCAGATGAGGAAGCTGAGACTAGAGATGTTAAGTAACCTGCGTAAGTGACAGAGTTTCTAAGGCCTGAATCAAGACTGGAATCTTTGGCTTAGGAGTCCATCACCCAGCACCCACCCTAGCAGGTCTCCTCCTCCTACAGATGCTGTTTGTCACAATGCTTCTAAGAACAAAGTCACACTTTTAATGCCAATTCTAAATCCGCTTTTCTAGAGAAGGATAATTGAGGCTAACTCCCAGATTCACAGGCAATCCTAAAACAAGTTTAAACATGATGAGGAGGCAGGCTAACTAGTTTTCTGAAAGCCAAGTTTGTTTTTCTATCTGCTATTGCTAGTCTGTGGACATATCAAAACGTAAAAGGAACTGTTAGTATGCTTTCAATCACCTCTATCTTGCATCTAGAACATCCTTTCTTCATTTTTTTTTTTCCTTATTTATCTCAAAGAGGTGTTGTGAGGGTGAAGTGAAAATAGGTAAAGCGGTTATTGCAGTGAAGACTCAATAAAATTAACTATTACGGTAGCGATATGCACAAGTGTATTGTAGGATCCGGAGCTCTACAGAGAGGTGGACATACTGGAGATCCAAGTTGGAGAGTTAGTACCTTACTGGAGGTAGATCAACTTATGGAAGGATAAAGGACGCCAGAGAAGAGCCCCCAGGACTAAACACTAGAAAGCATCTAGTATTTACAGGGCAAATGAATGAAAAAGAAACGATTAATGAAAATGTAAAGAAGCCATCACAGGGATATACGCTGGATGGAGGCGTAACAGTGGAACTTCCACTATTTTCTAACTAACCACAGTTCCTTAATCCCACTCCCACGGCCTGGGGCCCGGCCGGTAAAAAAGGAGCCTCGGGAAACCTAAAGGACTTGAGAAGTTCTAAGTGATCCCCGCCGACAAGACAGAGGCCCAGGCGCTGGTGCTAGACTTCAGCAACAAAAACACCACGGCCAGACAGCTGCAGCAACCTCACCAGGAAGCGAGGTCCGTCCGCGCAGGCGGGAACGGAGTTCACGGCCCCTTCCCTACCCGCTCAGACTCCGCCGCACTACCCGCTCAGACTCCTCCGCACTACCCGCACTCACACCTCAGTCTCGGGGGCCGGCGCGCACACCTCCGAGCTGCCCGCGGAGGTACCAGCAAATCCTCACTCACCCCCTAGTCCCCTTTCTATTCCCACCCGGTCCGGCAACCCGCCACCCCCAATCTGGTTCGCTGCCTGAGGCGAGTCTACGGAGTTCGGTAATTACCTGGAGCTCCACCGCGCCGCCATTACACCGGACGCACGTCACTTCCCCTTCTCCGGCCCCGGCAGTACGAGGAAGGCGGAACGTGAAATACAAACCTGACGCTAAATTCACTTTAAAACGTTATCCTGTTAATTTACTTTAAATACCATAACTTAATACCACGTTGAGAGCAGTTGGTCTGGTCACAATTTCCTCTTTCCAAGACGGCGACAAAAGAGAAGTTAACGCAAACTACAAAGTCCAGCATCCGCCGCCAGTAAGGACGGAAATGACGCGTCAATTGTAATTTTTAGAAGGTCGCAATGTACGACGGGAATTGTAGTTCTTCTGAGTAGGCTCCCGAGAGCACATCCAGGCGGCTCATCTGAAAGCTGATAGTGATGAGGATTTCTCAAAATTTACTTTAAAGCTCTTTCTCTGCAGTTGGCAAGAAGTAGACCTCAGTAGTCATTTTTTTCTGTGGAAATCTTTAAGAGGAGCAGACAGACTTTTGGCAGTAGTTAGGTCAAGAGCCTATATAAGGAAAAATGTTAGGAAACGTTAAGTGCCTACTAAGTCCCAAGATTTCAAGCTGCGAGAACGGGAGGATTTTGGACCACAAAGTGAAGTAATGAGGAAAAGCTAATTTTGTAGAGAAGATGATGCTTCTAATTGAGTTTAAGGTACCAGCTGGCACGGCATCGTGAGGATAAGGAGATTGGCTGGCCAACTTGGAAATAGCGAACTGTGCAGAGATCAGAGGTAATTCATGAAATTGTTTTCTTATGCTTTACTTTTCAAGAGTAACAAAACCTAAAAAAATTCAACTGCTTGTTACTGTTTTGGAAACTGTCTTTTCCTAAAGCAACTATATCTTTATTCTCCCCACCCTTGTGTACACCAGGCCTGGTTTATCCAAACATTTCTCTATTAGGATTTTAGAGTACTCATGTGAGTAACCCTTTCTTTGAGGCAGAAGAGTACAGTGATTACAGATAAAGATACTGGAGAAGTCCTATTTATGTTTAACTCTTAAATCTATTGATATACTCATGGATAATTTTTCTGGGGCAGTTTACTTAACACTGTGTGCCCATTTTCTGATGTTGGGGGGTGGGGAGTGCCCATCCCATAGAATACTCTTAAGAATTGAATTCGTTGATACACTTGATGTATGTGAGATAATTCTTACTACATAACAGTATTATCCATCCTTTTTTTCCCTATCTAACATGTTTGACCATAAAGGCACATTTTGGTGTCTTTAAATATTTAAGTGAATAGATTTCAGTTGTACCAATACAGGGCATAGGAGATGAATCTGGTAAACATTTGTATCCATACTGAAAAGAAGCACAATACCACCTCTACAATTATCAGTAGCAATAGGAAAGTTAGAGTTGAAGCTAGGGTAGTTAGATGGAGCTGGAAAAGATGAGGTTTGTCGTTTTGGAATCCAGGAAGCAAACTGTGACATAGGGTTAAGAATGTAAAACAGGGGCGCTTTGGTGGCTCAGTCAGTTGAGCCTCTGACTCCTGATTTTGGGTCAGGTCATGATTTCACAGTTTGTGGGTTCACGGTGTGGAGCTTGCTTGGAATTCTCTCCCTCTCTTTCTGCCCTTCCCCTGTGTGCACTCACGCTCTCTCTCTCTCTCTCTCTCTCTCTCTCTCTCAAAAATAAATAAATAAATAAACTCTTTAAAAAAGAATGTAAAACAGTAAAAGTAAAAGGGAGGAAACTGGCTTGGGTATGGTAACTCCAGAGCAAAGATGAAGAGTCTCACGCTGGGATGAAGAGTCCCACACTGGGATAAAAATGGCTAGGCCCTTGTAACACAGTTTTGCTCGGTCATTGGCTGGAGACACCCCAAGAAAAATGTGGCCACCATTCAAAACCTGATATACAGTTGGAAGTATTAACATTTGAATGGTGTTACCTAACTACTCCTAGCAGCTAGGCAAAGAGCCTTTTCTTGAAAGGGTATCTGAACAGAATTTCTCTGTCACAGTCAACCCCTTGTACCATTTAGATCCACTCTGTATACACATTCAGAGAACAATTCCTCTAGGGTTCCAGTGGCTTCTTTTCCTGAAAAGAAACTTAGTAGAGAGAAGTTAGTGGGACAAACTATAGTCCCCATCTTTGCAGTTGGTTTTGAACCACAGCTGAACCATTGCCTTTGTCCTCCACTATTCATTCTAAATTCCCCACACTCTCAGCTACCAATTCTGCTGGTCTTGGTAGTTACACTAGTTGTGTGAAAACCCTAGTTCCTGAGAAATTTGAACCCTTAGTAATAATCACCTTCTCATGCAGGTGCTGCTGCAGTTGGCTATTAACACCCACTATTCGGCAAGGTAGCACTAAGAGTTGCCCAAATAGATCACTTGAGTGTCACGCATTGTCTTTCTTGTTCCTGTTATGTAACATCAAGACTACATTCTCCTGATGATAAGAGTTAGCTTTTCCTCCCAAGGTGTTAACTCTTCTTTTTGCGTCCTTTTCCCTGAACTCAAGAAGTCCAAAGTGCCTATGCAGCAGATGAAGCTCAGTTCAATGGGACTCTTGCTGTGTCCTCTAGCAAGAATATAACACCTTTGGGGACTAGGACCTCTGATTCCAAAAAGGTCAGAGTTGCAGGTATGGGGACCACTATGTCTCCCTATGGGTCAGTGGGAATGATTGTAAATGGGGCTAATCCTGTTTTAATCCCTTGTTTTGTGGACCCATATATTGTTCCTACTGGAGATTCTAAGCTATCTCAAAGTCTACTGTACGCTGGGGAACAGCACCTCTTCCTTGTAGAGTATTCTCTTAGCAGGTGCTTGAACTTTACCCTTCACAGATCATTCCAGTGCTCTATTAGGCCACCAGCTTCTGGGAAATGCAACATGTGATACACCCAGTGGAACTCATGGTCACAGGCACTTCCTACACTACTTTTACTGTGAAGTGATTTCTCTGGTTGGATGCTGTGTTGTATTGTGTTCCATGTCTGTGAATTAGGCATTGTATAAGTTCCTATATGGTGGTGCTGGATAAAGATTTGTGGGTATGAAGTGCAAATATACATACCCAATATGTATGTATAATCTATTCCCATGGGATTGAACTATTGCCCCTTTCAGGATGAAAGGTCCCAATGTAGTCAACTTGGCATGGAATGGCTGCTTGATCTCCTAAAGGAGTGATGACATATTAGAAGCTCAACATTGCTCTCTTTTGCTGGCAGGTTGAACTTGCAAATAAGGCAGTATCATAGGTAGGTGAACTATGGTAAATGGGCCTCATGCTGATGGACCCCATGCAAAGACTACATTTTTGCCACCATAACCATTTCACTCAAGTGTTCATTGTGCCAGCACTGTAGTGACTGCTAACAAAGACAAGCTAACATCAACTAGCTGAGTAATTTTGTTTATTTGATTATTTAATACTTCTTCTGTAATGTATGCTTTCTTGTGGACATTGATGTATGATAAAAAGATCCTCACACTTTTTACTCACAATGCTATGCATATCCACATGCCTCTAACTCTTTAAGTCCTCCTTGTCTGCAATTCTTTTTTTTTTTTTAACATTTATTCATTTTTGAGAGACAGAGTGTGAGTGGGGGAGGGGCAGAGAGAGAGAGAGACACAGAATCTGAAGCAGGATCCAGGCTCTGAGCTGTCAGCACAGAGCCCGATGTGGGGCTCGAACTCACAGACCGTGAGATCATGACCTGAGCTGAAGTCAGACGTTTAACTGACTGAGACACCAAGGGGCCCTTCCTTGTCTGCAATTCTTAAAATCTTTTTCTTTTCAGACTTCTGACCAGTCAGCCAGGCTGACTGGCATTTCCTATTAGTCTATTTATGCCCTGACATCAGGCCACTTCTCCTTACCATACAAAGCGGAAGACCAGGTGCACCACCTGAAGCTCTGCCCATTAGGAAGCTCTCCTGTCTTCAAACTATTTGCGAGTGAGCCTGTACTGCTGTCCAATTTCAGGTTTCATCCACATACTTAGCCAATTCATCTGTAAACTAAACTCAGCCATTTTTTTCTTTCTTCAGCTGGTGATCAAGACACCACCCCTACTCGAATATGGCCATCAGTACAAGCTGAGAGAGGGTGTTGATGCAACTGAAGGGTGATATCAAGGCCTAGACTTATCTGTTCATGTGGATTTTTTGTGCCTCTGATATTCTTTGTGCGCCATCCCAAATATAATACTTTCATCTTATGATGAATTATGACTGGGTCCTCCAGAATTTATGACATGATGGGTTCAACAAGACACATTGCATTTTGTGTCACTTAGTGTCCCATGGTCAAGCATTCCCTCTTTTTTTTTTTTTCCAGTAGCATGCCAAGACTTAACTTTTAAAAAATGTGCAACCTTGCTCCAGAACCCTGAGGGCTTGAACTGTGTAAGATTTCTATAAACTCCATATGCATCTTTTCCCAAAACTGACAACTCTTAACACCATAGAAAGTGCCAGATCCTATGGCACAAGTACCAAGGCTTTTTGCATCACTACTCAGACCTGCTGCAGAGCTCTTTTGCCAGGTTGTAAAGCTGGCAGCTTTTAATGTCATCTGGCATGTGGGCCAGAAAAATATTTCTAGGTGTGAATTATGTTGCTTACAGAACCCAAAGCAGCCTCCTAGGCGCTGTGCTTTCTCCTTTCTTGTAGAGGATGCAAGAGGTAGCAGTTTGTCTTTTACTTTGAAGGGAATGTTCTAGCACTCCCCAGAACACTGGACATTTAAACCCTTTAATGAAGGGACAGATCCCTAATTATTCACAGGGTTGATCCCCTACTTTCTAGAACACAAACCTCTAGCATACTAGCCAACACTTGCTCAACATGTTTAATCCGCATGGTATCATTGATATAATGGATCAATATGATACTCTACAGGATTTCCAGATGATCTGCATCTCTTTGGACGGTATTATGAGAAAGAAAGGAGAGTTAACATAGCCATGGGGTTAAAGTGTCAATGCATATTGTTGCTTGTTTATTTCCTTTGGATATTAATATTTCTAATTGTGTTCATTGATGGGGTAAAAAAGAATCCATTCTCCAAATCAGTGGCCTGTGCTTGAGGCCATATTATCCTGCTTTAACAATGGCACTTTGCTTGGCATGACAGCTGCACTTGGGGGTGCTAGTTGGTTGAGCTTCCAGTAGTCTACAATCATTCTGCTAATTTGTCTGGTTTCTACATTGGCCAAACTGTTGAATTAAATGGAGGTGTGATGGGAACTACTATTCCTGCATGCTTTATGTCCTAACGGTATTGTTAATCACCACCCTTTGGCATTGTGATATTGTTTCAGATTTACTTTCTTGGCCAGGAGAGGCAGTTTCAAAGATGTCTACTTGGCCTTCCCCACTATGATAACTCTTACTCCACAGGCCAAGGAGAATCAATAGTATTGCCATGGTGTTGCTTCAGTTCTTCAGGTATTAATGTTGACTCTAACCAGGTATCTAATAGTCCTCAAAATATGTGGGTACTCCCCTTACCCCAGGACATGGTAATTCAGATAAGTGCAAATGGGTCTCCTTGGGGAAGGTCCAGGGGAATCACCATGATATATACTTGACATGGTGTCAAGTCAGGGTGATCAAGACATGGTCAAGTCAGGGTGATTCTTTCTGAGACCCAGAAAAATCTTCAGTCAATGGTTTGAAAACTGATACAGAACCAGGAACTGGGCAAGAGATTGTGACTTTTTATTGGGGTGACCAGTCTCTTATTTATTCTTTCATTTAATTATGTATATGAGGCATTACTCTCATTGGCAACCCATATATTTTGCCCATAGTGACACCCTATTCTGTTAACCATCTGTACAATTCACTCTTGGCCACTATTCCAACAACTGGTACCATGATTCTTGTGACTCTCTAGCTTCTGAGGGTTAAGTATTGCCTTAGCCTCTATTGCTTCAGGGACCCATCATCCTCACTGCTACAAATGAACCAAGTTCCATGGCAGCCTCCTCTTTTTTTTTTAATTTTTAAATTTTAATTCCAGTATAGTTAACATACAACATTACAGTAGTTTCAAATGTACAATGTAGTGATTCAACAATACTATACATTACTCAGTGCTTATCATGTTAAGTGTATTCTTAATCCCTTTCACCTATTTCACCAATCTCCCCATCCACCTCCCCTCTGGCAACCATAAGTTTGTACTCTGTAGTTAAGAGTCTGTTATTTAGTTTGTCTCTTTTTTTCACTGTTCATTTGTTTTTGTTTCTTAAATTACACATATGAGTGAAATCAAATGGTGTTTGTCTTTCTCTGACTGACTTAATTTCACTTAGCATTCTACTCTATGGTTCCATCCATGTTGTTGCAAATGGCAAGATTTCATTCTTTTTTATGGCTGAATAATATTCCATTATTCATTCTATATGATGGCTGAATAATATTCCATTATACATTTTGGATACTAACCCTTTATCAGATAGGTCATTTGCAAATACCTTTCCCATTCAGTAAGTTTTCTTTTTAGATTTGTTGCTTGTTTCCTTTTGCTGTGCAGAAGCTTTTTATTTTGATGTAATCCCAATAGTCTATTTTTGCTTTGTTTCTGTTGCCTCAGGAGACATAGATAGAAAAATGTTGCTATGGCTAATGTCAGAGACATTACTGCCTGTGCTCTCTTCTAGGAATTTTATGGTTTCAGGTTTCACATTTAGATCCTTAATCCATTTTGAGTTAATTTTTGTGTATGGTGTAAGAAAGTGGTCAAGTTTCATTCTTTTGCATGTTACTGTCCTGTTTTCCCAACACCATTTGTTGAAGAGGCTTTTTCCCATTGCATGTTCTTGCCTCCTTTGTCAAAGATTAATTGACCTTATAATTGTGGGTTTATTTATTGGATCTCTATTCTGTTCTATTGCTCTGTGTATCTATTTTTGTAACAGTACCATACTTTTGTGATTACTACAGCTTTGTAGAACAGTTTGAAATGTAGGATTGTGATACCTTTGGTTTTGCTGTACTTTTTCAAGTTTGCTTTGGCTATTCAGGGTCTTTCATGATGCCAAACAAATTTAAGATTATTTATTCTAGTTCTGTAAAGACGTTGTTGCTCTTTTGATAGGTATTGCATTGAATCTGTAGATTTCTTTGAGTAGTATGAACATTTTAACACTATTTGTTCTTCTAGTCCATGAGCATAGAATACCATTCCAATTATGTTTTTTTTTTTTTTTCAGTTTCTTTCATCAATGTCTTATAGTTTTCAGAGTATAGGTCCTTTACCCCCTTGGTTTAGTTTATTTATTTATTATTTATTTATTTATTTCAAGAAATCAAGTTTCTGTTCTTGGCATTTTATTGACAAGGCTGTTGATCCTTTTTCTGGGCTGCTGTGGTTTTTTATTTTTATTTTTTTTGGTTGTTTTCTTGTTTTTGTTTTTTAATTTACATCCAGATTAGTTAGCATATAGTGCGACAGTGATTTCAGGAGTAGAATCCAGCGGCTCATCCCTACCTTTAACAGCCAGGGCTCATCCCAACAAGTGTCCTCTTTAATGCCCCTTGCCCATTTAGCCCATTTCCCACCCAAAACTCCTCCAGCAACTCTCATTTGTTCTCTGTATTTCAGAGTCTCTTATGTTTTGTCCCCCTCCTTGTTTTTATATTATTTTTGCTTCCCTTCCCTTATGTTAATTTGTTTTGTATCTTAAATTCCACATAAAGTCATATGATATTTATCTTACTCTAATTTTGCTTAGCATAATACACCTAGTTCCATCCATGCTGTTGAAAATGGCAAGATTTCATTCTTTTTGATTACCAAGCAATATTCTGTTGTACACACACACACACACACACACACACGTATATATACACCATATCTTCTTTATCCATTCATCACTTGATGGACATTTCGGCTCTTTCCATACTTTGGCTCTTGTCTATATTGCTGCTATAAACGTCAGGGTGCATGTGCCCTTCAAAACAGCACACCTGTATCCGTTGGATTAACACCTAGTAGTACAATTGCTGGGTCATAGGGTAGTTTTATTTTTAATTTTTTGAGAACTCCATACTCTTTTCCAGGGTGGCTGCATCAGTTTGCATTCCCACTAACAGCACAAAGGGTTCCTCTTTCTCTGCATCCTCACCAACATCTGTTGTTGCTTGAGTTGTTAATTTTAGCCATTCTGACTGGTGTGAGGTGGTATCTCCTTGTGGTTTTGATTTGTATTTCCCTGATGATAAGTGTTGTTGGGCATTTTTTTCATGTGCCTGTTAGCTATCTGATGTCTTCTTGGAAAAGTGTCTATGCATATCTTTTGTCCATTTCTTCACTAGATTCTTTGTTTTTTGGGTGTTGAGTTTGGTAAGTTCTTTATAGATTTTAGATACTAACTCCTTATCTGATACATCATTTGCAAATATCTTCTCCCATTCTGTCAGTTACCTTTTAGTTTTGCTGATTGTTTTCTTTGCTGTGAAGAAGGTTTTTATCCTGATGAGGTCCCAATAGTTCTTTTTGCTTTTGTTTCCCTTGTCTCTGGAGACGTGTTTAGTAAGAAGTTGCTGCAGCCAAGGTCAAAGAGGTTTTTGCTTGCTTTCTCCTCTAGGATCTTGATGCTTCCTGTCTTACATTTAGGTCTTTCATCCATTTTGAGTTTATTTTTTGTGTGGTGTAAGAAAGTGGTCCAGGGTTTTCTTGAGGGTTTTTATCAAGAAAGGCTGCTGTGTTGTCAAATGCTTTCTATGCATCTATTAAGAGAATCATGGGGTTCTTATTCATTTTTTTGCATGTAGCTGTCCAGTTTTCCCAACCCCATTGACTGAAGAGACTGTCTTTATTCCATTGGGTATTCTTTTCTGCATTGTCAAAGATGAGCTGGCCATACGTGTGTGAGCCCATTTCTGAGTTCTCTATTCTGTTCCATTGATCTAAGTGTCTGTTTTTGTGCCAGTACCATACTGTCTTGGGGATTATAGCTTTGTAATACAGCTTAAAGTCTGGAATTGTGATGCTCCAGCCTTGGTTTTCTTTATTAGGATTGCTTTGGCTATTCGGGATCTTTTCTGGTTCCATACAAATTGTAGATTGTTTGTTCTAGCTCTGTGGAGAATGCTGATGTGATTTTGATAGGGATTGCATTGAATGTGTACATTCCTTTGGGTAGTAATGACATTTTAACAATATTTGTTCTTCAAATCCATGATCATGGAATGTTTTTCCATTTTTTTTTTTTTTTTGTATTTTCTTCAATTTCTTTTGTAAGCTTTCTATAGTTTTCAGCTCTTTGGTTAGGTTTATTCCTAGGTATTTTATGGGTTTCGGTGCAATTGAAAATGGGTTTCTCTTTTTGGTGCTTCATTATTGGTGTATACAGAAATGCAACTGATTTCTGCATTGATTTTATACACTGCGACTTTGCTGAATTCTTGGATCAGTTCTACCAGGTTTTTTTGTAGAATCTTTTGGGTTATCCATATAGGGTATCATGTTGTGAGAGTGAGAGTTTGAGTTCTTCCTTGCTGATTTGGATGCCTTTTAGTTCTTTGGGTCATCTGATTGCTGAGGCTAGGACATCCAATACTATGTTGAATAACAGTGGTGAGAATGGACATCCTTGTCGTGTTCCCGACCTTAGCGGGAAAGCTCTGTTTTTCCCTGTTGAGGATGATATTAGTGGTGGGTCTTGAGTATATGGCTTTTATGATCTTGAGGTACGATTGTTCCATCCCTACTTTCTTGAGGGTTTTTATCAAGAAAGGCTGCTGTGTTGTCAAATGCTTTCTCTGCATCTATTAAGAGAATCATGGGGTTCTTATTCTTTTTAAAAATTTTTTTAACTTTATTTTGAGAGAGAGAGAGAGCACGCGTGAGTGGGGGAGGGGCAGAGGGAGAGAGAGAGAAAGAGAGAGAGAGAGAGAGAGAGAGAATCTCAAGTAGCTTCCTGGCTGCCAGCACAGAGCCCTACCCATGTGGGGCTCGAACTCATGAAACCGTGAGGTCATGACCTGAACTGAAAGCAAGAGTCGGACGCTAAACCATCTGAGCCACCCATGTGCTCCTTATTCTTTCTTTTTTAATGTGGTGTATCACATTGCCTGATTTGTGGATATTGAATCAGCCTTGCATCCCAGGTATAAATCCCACTTGATCACAGTGAATAATTTTTTTAATGTATTGTCGGATCCAGTTGGCTGGTATCTTGTTGAGAATTTTTTAATCCATGTTCATCAGGGAAATTGGTTTGTGGTGCTCCTTTTTAGTGGGGTCTTTGTTTTTAGAATCAAGGTAGTGCTGGCCTCATAGAATGAGTTTGGAAGTTTTCCTTCCATTTCTATTTTTTGGAACACCTTCTACAGGATAAGTGTTAACTCTTCTTTAAATTAAATGTTTAGTAGAATTCCCCTGGAAAGCCATCCGGCCCTGGACTCTTATTTTTTGGGGAGATTTTTGATTACTCATTAAATTTCTTTACTGGTTATGGGTCTGTTCAAATTTTCTATTTTTTCCTGTTTCAGTTTTGGTAGTTTATATGTTTCCAGGGTTTTGCCCATTTCTTCCAGATTGCCCAATTTATTGGCATATAATTGCTCATAATATTCTCTTATTATTGTTTGTATTTCTGCAGTGTTGGTTGTGATCTGTCCTCTTTCATTCATGATTTTATTTATTTGGGTCCTTTACTTTTCTTTCTGATCAATCTGGCTAGGGGTTTACCAATTTTGTTAATGCTTTCAAAGAACCAGCTCCTGGTTTCATTGATCTGTTCTGTTTTTTTGATTTTGATATCATTGACTTCTGCTCTGATCTTTATGATTTCCCGTCTTCTGCTGGTTTGGGGCTTTATTTACTGTTCTTTTTCCAGCTCTTTAAGGTGTAAGTTTAGGCTGTGTATCTGAGACCTTTCTTTGGGGTCAAAGGGACAGCCTTTGGGCTGTCATGTTATCATTTTCATTGGCTTCCATGTCCTTTTTAATTTACTCTTTAATTTCTCCTTAACCCATTCATTATTTAGTAGGATGTTCTTTAATCTTTTAAAGTATTCGTGGTCTTTCCAAATTTGTTCTTGTGTTGATTTTGAGTTTCTTAGTGTTGTGGTCTGAAAATATGCATGGTATGATCTCAGTCTTTTTGTACTTGTTGTGGTCTGATTTGTGTCCCAGTATGTGAACTATTCTGGAGAATGTTCCATGTGCACTCCAGAATGTGTATTTCTGCTGCTTTAGGATGAAATGTTCTGAATATATCTGTGAAGTCCATCGGTCCAGTGTATCATTCAAAGCCATTGTTTCCTTATTGATTTTTCTGCTTAGATGATCTGTCCATTGTTGTAAATGGGGTGTTGAAGTCCCCTACTATTATGGTATTATTATCAATGAGTTTCTTTATGTTTGTGATTACTTGATTTGTATATTTGGGAGATCACGTTGGGGGCATAAATGTTTACAATCATTAGCTCTGCTTGGTGGCTTGACCCCTTAATTAAGATATAATGTCCTTCATCTCTTGTTACAGTCTTATTTTAAATTCTAGTTTGTCTGGTATAAGTATGGCTACTCCAGCTTTCTTTTGGTGACCATTAGCATGATAGATGGTCCTCCATCCCCCTATTTTCAATCTGAAAGTGTCTTTAGGTCTAAAATCGGTCTCTTGTAGACAACATATAGATGGATCTTATTTTCTTATCCATTCTGATACCCTATGCCTTTTGACTGGAGTGTTTAGTGCATTGACATTTAGAGTGAGTACCGAAAGATATGAATTTTTTGCCATTGTGTTGCCTGTAGAGTTGGAGTTTCTGGTGGTGTTCTCTGGTTCTTTCTAGTCTTTGTTGCTTTTGGTCTTTTTTTGTTTTGTTTTGTCTCTTCTCCCCTCTGTGTGTCTCCTGTATAATTTCTTGCAGGGCTGGTTTAGTGGTCACAACTTCTTTAGAGTTTGTTTGTTTGTTTGGGCAACTCTTTATCTCTCCTTCTATTTTGAATGACAGCCTTGCTGGATAAAGAATTCTTATCTACATATTTTTCTGATTCAGTACAATGAATACATGCTGCCACTCCTTTCTGGCCTCCAAGTTTCTGTGGATAGGTCTGCTATGAGTCTGATCTGTCTTCCCTTATAGGCTAAGGACTTTTTTTTTTTCCCCTTGCTGCTTTCGTAATTCTTTCCTTGTCTGTGTATTTTGTGAATCTGACTATGATATGTTTTTTTGACAGTTTGTGTTTGTTGAATATGATGGGAGTTCTCTGTTCTTCTTGGATTTTGATGTCAGTGTTTTTCCCCAGACTAGGAAAAGTCTCCCCTATAATTTGTTCACCTAAACCTTCTACCCCTTTTTCTGTCTCTTCATCTTCTGGTACCTATGATTTGGATGTTGCTGCCTTTTAATGAGCCACTGAGTTCTCTAATTCTATATTGTGTTCTTGTGCTTTAGTTTCCCTTTTTTCTTTCTGCATCATTATTCTCCATCATTTTGGAGGAAAAAAAATTAATAAAATAAAATTAAAAAATTAAATAAAAAAATTAAATACAACACAAAAAATCAAGTAAAGGAAGCTAGATTCTTGGTGAGTTGTCGTCTGGTTGTTGAAAGAAGCTTGGTAGAATAGAGAAAAAAGGGAATGAAAAGAAAAGAGGAAAAAAATTAAAATGTTTAAAAATTAAAAATATATACAATAAAATAGAATATAATGCAATGAAGAAAGTGAAATAGAATTTGAAACTTTACAAAAAACTAAAAAAACATAGTAAAAAGAATTTTAAAAAATATTTTTATTTTTTTAAAAAGGAAAATAAAACTAAATTTTTCTCTCTGTGTCCAAGGAAAAGCAAAGAAAGGAGAAAAATAACAAAAATAATTTAAGCAAAAGCAAAACAAATAAAGAAGTAAAAAAATGAATAAATGACCCAGCAAACAGACTAAAACCCAAATGAATTTGCATCCAGTTTCCCCTAGAACTCATACTATGCAGCACTCTATAGTTTTATATTTAGCGGGTTGAGAGACTTGTGGTGGTCCTCTAGGGCATGTGTTTGGAGGGCACAGTTGGGCAGGGCTTGGTGTAAAGCCCCTATTCTCCACTAGGTGGCGCTGCTTAGTTTACTGGAGTCGATCCATAGGTGAAAATGGAGTCACCCACCTTCCCAGTCTCTGGCATAGGAACTCTGCACTCTTACCTAGTAGCAATTAAGCATCTCTCTTTTGTCTCTGGCTTCTATCCACTTTTTGCTTCTACAGTGTCTGTGTCCAAGCCGTCAGCCTGCCAGGCGGCACCTCTCTCCCAATTTTATCCCAGATGGGGCTGTGTTTCCAAATCTCTCAACCCTATGGCTTTGATCTGCTCTGACCCTCTGGGGGAAGGTCTTACTGAGCAATGGCCAGTTGCCAGCTTGCCGAGAGAACATTGATGTGATTGCACCGTGGAGGTTCAGAGATTGTGGCCCTGTGCCAGACTGCCTGAGAAAAAGTTCATGTGATTATGCAGTGGCTAATGTTCAGAAATTATGGCAAATCACAACACGCAGTCATTGACAGGTTTCACCTCAATCTGGTGTCTTTGTTCTGATACCAGCAAACATGGCTGTTCTCCAGGGTCCTTTTGGACCTTTGCCTGTGGGGAGGCTGTATCACCTCTAACAAATGCCCTCCAAGCAGGGGAACTGCTTCTCCCTGTGTGGCCCTCAGTCCCCTCAGACCTCGCTGCCCTGCTTCTGGGGATTTGCCCTTCTTCTCCACCAGAGCACCACCAGGTAATGAGTTCTGGAATTTCCAACCCTGTGTTCCCCTGTTTATAGAGTCCTAATGGTACTGAAACCTGCTCTTTTCTCCCCATCTGTGGTTCTGGGAAACAGAATTCTTGTTTGGCCCCTTGTGAGTGTTTCCATTCTTTCTCTTTCCCTCCGGCTACTTTTGTGGCGAGTGCTTCTCCTGTACCCTCCCAGTGTGCCGCACTTCTTCCCCCTTTCTCTACCCGCCTCTGCAAAAACAGCTCCCTACCCTTGCAGCTTCTTTCTGTCCCAGTTCACCTCTCTGCAGCACATACCTGCCGGGTTCTGTGGCTCAAGGTATGCAGATTGTTGTGTTAATCCTCAGGTCAATTTCCTAGGTGTGCAAAATGATTTGGTGCTGATCTACCGGCATTTCAGGGACGAAAGAAGCCGAGAACTTCCATGCTGCTCCACCATCTCGGCCCCACCCAGTTCGGTTTATTTTTTAGGTATGTTATTATTTTTAGTGCAATTGTGAATGGGATGGTTTTTCTAAATTTCTATTTTTGCTACATCAGTATTAGTGTATAGAAATGCAATAGATATCTGTATATGGATTTTGTATCCTGTGACCTTACTGAATTTATTTATCAGTTGCAGTAGTTTTTGATGGAGTCTTTAGGGTTTTCCATATATAATCATCTGCAAACAGTGAAATTCTTACTTCTTTCTTACCAATTTGGAAGCCTTTTATTTCCTTTGTTGTGTGATTGCTGTGTCTAGGACTTCCAGTACCATGTTGAATAAAATTGATGAGAGTGGACATCCTTGTCTTGTTCCTGATATTAGGGGAAAAGCTCTCAGTTTTTCACATTGAGGATGATGTTAGGTGTGGGTTTTTCATATATGTATGGTATGACACCCTTTTCTATAGTCAGCTCTTACCTGTAAAGAAGACCAGCACTGGACATCCTCATGATGCTAGTGCCCCTCTTACTAGCACATTCCTATTAACCTTGTGGAATATGTTCTCCAAGCCGTCATGGAAAATGCTTTTCTGGTAGGTTTTCTGGCCTTATATATTCACTGTAGCATATCTACTTTCCTGGGCTTTTTGTTTCCTTTCTCCAGGGTTAGCTATGGCAGTTCAGGTATTTCATTTTACTCAGCATGAGTCATTACTTTCTCCAGGTGTCTGGGAGTCACCCTACCTGAGATTTGCTCTACACCGTTGGATCCTTTCCAGTGTGTTCAATCCTATATTCCAAGAGAGTACCCCCAAATCAGTAAACTTTTCATATCTAGTATTGTTGAGCAATTATACTACCATATTGTGCCAAAGACTAATTGTACCCCATACACCACCTGGGATGGGCTCTTCTTTGCCAGTCAGGCAGTTAGGGATACAGTCTCAAAATCCCAACTTACCACTTGCTTTTTTTTGGGTCATTCCTGGTACCACTGTGTCAGTTGGGACTTCTGAGAAGTGGACACTGAGGTGGGGACAGGCATATAAAAGGTTTATGGAGGTGTAACACCTGAGAAAGGAAAAAGCAGGAAGTAGGATTGAGTAGGAAGAGTCAACAGACCATGATTCAGGTCTAACAAAGTCTCGGAAAGCTCTACAGAGAGGTCCAGAGTGAAGATTAACTATTAAAAGGGTCTTGCATTGGGTCAAAGTCTAGGCCCTGTGACACATGTTGCTTGGTCATTAGCTGGGACCACTCCAGGAGGACCATGACCTGAGCTCCAAAGCAGAGGCCAACTGGAAGGAGTTAATAGTTAGAGGCCATAAGTCCTTTCTTGAAGAGGGATATGAACATCTGAATGCTGCATTTCTATATGTTGCACAACAAGTAGTAGCACTGGAGAGATTCTATAAATAACTAGGTTGGTTTGGTATGTTCTGTATTACTATTGGCCCTGTGGAAAAGACTGCACTAGGTACTCTGAACTATGGGTATTTCAAAGAAGAGGGTACAATATTCCAAGGTAACATTGCTTGAGAAACTGTCAGTCTGTACCAGTAGACCAAGTCAGAATTTGCAAAACACTTTTTTGTCCAAAAACAGACACAATATTAATTACGGTGGCCTTAATAAACTAATGAGGAAAATTTCATGTAATTTATTCAGAATATTTTTGGTGTTATTTTAATTTTGTAGTTCTCATAGACAGAAGAGAGTACCTTCTTCTTCTTCATCTTCTTTTTGAAGCTATTTCAAATTTTCAATTCAATTGACTCTGCCTTTGGGATCTGATTCTCACTGACTTCTAAGAATTGAGAAACAACTATTTTTCCTGAGCCTCCTTATTTTCACAGCAATGTAATTTTTTACCTAGGATTGATAAGAATATTTCCTTAATACATTGGACAAAACATTTATGCAACATTTATGTAAAGTGTCACATTTGAGAATAATTCTCCTTTAATCATGTATCAACAGGGGTTGACTATATATGGAGACCAGCTCATGAATGACATTAGCTGTTGACTTTAGCTGTGGAGGCCAGCCAGCTGAGTAATAACCATTGCCTTGGAGACCAGAGGACCTGGGAATACTGCACAGATTTAGGGGTCCTTGCTAATTCCGTTTTGTATAAAACCTAGGGGCATCTTGGAGAGGAGGTGGGGGAAAGATGGATCTAGAGCACTAAAAGTTTAACCTAAATACCTGAGCATTACTTAGATTTCTTTCTTTCTTTCTTTCTTTCTTTCTTTCTTTCTTTCTTTCTTTCTTTCTTTCTTTTTTTTTTTAAGAGGGAGGGCAGTACTGACCCACAAGGGGGTGGTTTGGAAATGTGTAAGGATGGTTAAGGTTGTCAGCATGCCAGGAAAGACTGCTACTGGCATTTGTAGAGGAGGTGATGAGAGGGAGGGAGTGCTAAATGTCTGCCAAGCTCTAAGAAGAACTGTCCCACCCAGTGTGCCACTTGAGTTATCATGAGAAATATGAAAGGGGTTGTTTAAATCACAAGGTTCATTTGAGTTTAGAAGAATGGCTTAACAGTTTGGGTATTTTTGTTTGTTTGTTTTTTTGTTTTTTTTTCTGTCCACACAATCTAGTGGGTAAGGCTCTTGAGAAATATAAAATTAGTTTAAATCAAATAAAGAATTACTATTGCTTCCCATATCCAATTTGTAATGTGACAGGTCCTGTTACAGCTATGCTTAAAAGCATACTTAATCCAAATACAGAGTAATTATAGCCATACTTTTAACGTTAGGAATATAGATTCCTGGAAGGAACCAAAGATATTCTTTAATTGATTTTCTTTAAGATGTGTTTTTGTTGAGGGTGCCTAAATCACAGATGATGGAGTTAGTCACACCAAAAAGCTAAAGCTTTGACCCACTGTTGTGTGACTTAATTCATATCATATTTTGAATGTTTTAACAAGCTTCCAGTGCTTATGTAACCCACACGTAATAAGTTAAAAGTGCTCTTGGAACTATTTCTGACAGTTTCTTTGAAAACACTTTAATTGGGGTGGCCAACAGCTTTTAACTGCCATAGGGGATGTTTTGATATGGGAGACGGGTGGCAGCAAAACCAAAAACCCACTAAAGAGGGTTCTCTTGCACCACCCCCCAAGCCCACTCTCCACCTGTGTTTTTCTTTCTGTTGATGTTTCCAGAAAACTGTTCTTTTCAGACAAACATTAAATTTTTCCAGGAGGCAAATAGTGCATTTTTCTGTAAGTAAAAATAGCAGCAAGAGAAAACAGTTTACAGGAGAAAGTGGAGATGAAGAGGAGAATAGGGTCTACGAGTAAAGAAGAGCAAAAAAGGAGCAGAAACACAGTGAAAAAAGAGAAGGTTGGGAAATGGAAAGAAATAAATGAAATGGTAACAAGAATGGACATTTCTGAGTCATAATCCAACAGGCATTACCAGTGACTTTGTAGTGCAAACAAGAGGCCAAGAATCCTTTCTTTAGTACAAGAGAAGGAGTTGATTTTGGTACGTGCTATGTGCTGGAATCTCAGCACGACTCAGGCCTTTCGCAAACAGGAGGGAACATGCTGGGCCTGGCTGCAAATGGTGGCCTGTGTGAGAGAAGCTGACAGAACCAGTCCTAGGGAGAAGAGTGTGCTGGCTCAACATGATATCCAGAGCCAGATTACCGGAATTGAAATTTACCAGCTGTATTAGTTACTTATTGTTACAGAATAACTCTAAGGCTTAGTGCACAAAACAACATTTATTATGTCACATTTTCTGCAAGACTGGATTCAGGTATAGCTTAGCCAGGTCCTCTCACAAGACTGTAGTCAAGGTATTGGCCAGGGCTTCAGGCATCTTAAGGCCCGACTGGGAGAGGATCCCTTCCAGGCTCACCCATGTGGTTGTTGGCCAGCTTCCCACTGGCCTTTGGCTGGAATCATCAGTTTCCTACCACTGATGTGGATTTCTCCCTAGGGCAGCTCACAATAAGGTGGCTGGCTTCCATCAGAGCAAACAAGTGAGAAAGGGTGACACAGGGCACACTGTAATCTAAAAGTGACATCTCATTTGGATCTTCTTCCTTTCATGAGAATCAAGTGACTAGGATCATCCCATGCTCAGGGGGAGGAGATGACACAAGGGGTCATCTCAGAGGCTGCTTTATCCCACCAGATAGGAGCCCAAACTGTCAAGTCTCGGTTTCCCTCGCTCTAAAGTGAGGATAAATAAGGCCATTGGTAGCATTAAAGAACACAATAAACAACATTAGAGTTATTTAAGGATGAACTAAGATGATATATGTAAGATGCAGAACATAGTGCCTTATGTAGAATAATAATTTTGAAATATTGACTGCTTTTCCTCCTAGGGATTTCCTTTTTCTTTCTCCTATGCAAGCAGTTGGTTTTCTTGGCTCATTCCTGAGGCCTAAGATATGGCAAAATGGGACCAGGCTTGCTGGTTTTCCTGGTTTGGTTTCCAAAAGCCCAGATCCTTATAGAAACAGAAAGTTTGGGATGGAGAACAAATATATAGGAAAAATTGTAGGGATAGAGCAGGTTTTAGGAAAGAAGAGTAGAGTGAAGGCTGAGCTTTCTCCTGCTTAAATCATGTATAGCATATTTAAAAGGTCTTTTTTCCCCTAATTCTTTTGAATAAGTTTGGTAAAAGTTATGGACATTTAAATAAGCAATTCAGTGAAGGAAAATTGCTAGACTATAATTATGAAGAGGGAAGGTCTCTACAATCTCAT
Organism: Panthera leo; assembly: GCF_018350215.1. Classification (NCBI taxonomy): domain Eukaryota; kingdom Metazoa; phylum Chordata; class Mammalia; order Carnivora; family Felidae; genus Panthera; species Panthera leo. The sequence goes on from NC_056686.1 coordinate 166,963,532, forward strand.
TGAATCATGCAGCATGTGTTTGATAATCCTCAGATTAAGTAGAATGAAAGTACCCTAAAAAAGCAATAATGGGGATTTCACTACCTGAAGTTGAGGTTTATATTGAGTTAAAATTTAATATTACTTGGTAGTATTTTTAAAGTCCTATATCTGTAGTTAGCAAATTAGTTAAGACTATATTAGAATACTTCAGATATTCTATTGACACTCAAAGCTGTGCTAGGAAAAATGCTATTTGGGCAGCTTAAAAGTCAGTGTTTAATGTATCAGGACATTTAGGTATAAAAGGAAAAAAGGCTATTTCTCACATTTGTGTGTTTAATCAGTAGGAATTATTATTAAGCACAGATCACAGAGGCACAATGAAGAATGTGAAGTTTAGGAAATTGTTCTCTACTTTCAAATTTTCTGTCTCATTGAGAGTTTTTTTGTGAAGGATGATTTTTTTTTCCCATCTAGTTGAGAACTTCTATGAAAGGCCTTATTTGTCATACAATTCTCTTATCAGATGTCCTTCCTGATTTCTCGAACTCCAGAGGGAGTAGGCTTGTTTTGCAAACCTGTCTCAAGAGACAGACTATTACAAGTGGTTAAGGTGACTGACTCCAAGACAATCATCACTGCCAGCATCTGTACCTTGACCCTGCCTTTGTACCTGATTTGCTAGCTGTTTGATCTTGATCAAGTTAATTAGCATCTTTGTACCTCAGTTTTCCTATCTATAAAGCAGGAATAATAATAATATTACTTAAAGGGTTATTGTGAGAATGAAATGAGATAATCTGTGAATATACTTAGAACCTAGTAGTTCAAATGTGTCTGGCTCAAAAAACATGAGTGTGTTATTATTAGCTAGAAAAGTGTTGCTCATTTTTCTCCACAAAATCACTGTGAGGCTTTTCTGCTCATCCCCATTATATTTATTAATATAATTTATTGTCAATTTGGCTTACATACAAACACCCAGTGCTCATCCCAACAAGTGCCCTCCTCAATGCCCATCACCCATTTTCCCCCCTCTTCTACCTCCCACCAACCCTCAGTTTGTTCTCTGTATTTAAGAGTCTCTTATGTTTTACCTCCCTCCCTGTTTGTAACTATTTTTCTCCCTCCCTTCCCCCATGGCCTTCTGTTAAGTTTCTCAAGATCCACATATGTGTGAAAACGTATGATACCTGTCTTTCTCTGATTAACTTACTTCACTCAGCATAATACCCTCCAGTTCCATCCATGTTGCTGCCAATGGCATGATTTCATTCTTTCTCATTGCCAGGTAGTATTCCATTGTATATATAAACCACATCTTCTTTATCTATTTGTCAGTTGATGGACATTTAGGCTCTTTCCATAATTTGGCTATTGTTGAGAGTGCTGCTATAAATATTGGGGTACAAGTGCCCCTATGCATCAGCACTCCTGTATCCCTTGGGTAAATTCCTAGCAGTGCTATTGCTGGGTCATAGGGTAGGTCTATTTTTAATTTTTTGAGGAACCTCCATACTGTTTTCCAGAGCGGCCGCACCAGTTTGCATTCCCACCAACAGTGCAAGAGGGTTCCTGTTTCTCCACATCCTCTCCAGCGTCTATAGTTTCTTGATTTGTTCATTTTAGCCACTCTGACCAGTGTGAGGTGGTATCTGAGTGTGGCTTTGATTTGTATTTCCCTGATGAGGCGTGATGTTGAGCATCATTTTATGTGTCTGTTGGCCATCTGGATGTCTTCTTTAGAGAAGTGTCTGTTCATGTCTTCTGCCCATTTCTTCGCTGGATTATTTGTTTTTCGGGTTCATCATCATCTTGTAAGTACTTTATCTAGTTTTCTTCCCATACTAGTTATGCCCCAATGACAAACAGGACTTCTAACCCTTAATTGCTCAAATCACATCTTTGACATTTTAAAGAACTTCACTGAAGTCATTTAAGAGATGATAGTGCAATTCAGGAAAAGAAGCCTAAGATGAAGGTGTGTGCCACTTCTCTCAGAGTTCATTATTCATGCCTTCCAAAGAGCCTCTTTGGCAGGCTACCTCCTTCCTCTCTCCTGCTTTGCTGCCATCGTCCAGGGCTTGACTCATTTTCCCCTGATGGATGTCTCTTCACTCCTGCTTTCTCTCTCAGGGCCCAGGTCCGCCATTTGCTCTGTGTCCAGCTTTTTCAAGGAAAAGCGAAAACCAGGTGACATCATCATAATCTCTGCAGAGATAACACATGGCCTTAAGTAAAACAGAGCAGATTCCCTTCTCATTGTCTCATGTATTCCATCCCCACTTTCTCCTTTGCTTTGCTTAACTTAAAGGCCCATAAACGTCTATAATGTGTTTTACCAAGGAGCTGTCTTTCCCCAAATGCAAATTTTCTGCTAAGCCTAAACAACAGGCACAGATTTGAGTCTGATTTCATCTAAACCAGACTCCAACCAAACCAAACGAAAAACAAAACAAAAAATAAAAAAAAACCCACAAAAAACATGTCTTTATAATTTGTCACAGTTCCTAAATTAATGTTTTTAGTACAGATGAAAGTGGGGAAGATATAAAATCAAAATGGTTAAGCTGTTAGTGTGGGCAATTGCAGCACATTTCTGTGAAAGATCCTGTAATAAACTATATGGTGTTGTCCAACAGAAATGTAATGTAAGCCACATATGTAATTTAAAATTTTCTAGTAAATTACATGGAAAAAAAGGTACAATTAATTTTGATGTTGTATTTTATTTGTAAAATATGTCCAAAATTTTGTAATTTTAGCATATAACCAATAAAAATATTAATGATGTAGTTTACCTTTTTTTCATGCTACATCTTAGAAGTCCAGTGTATATTTTACATTTAAAGTGGCTATCTGGACTAGGTACATTTTGAGGGCTTAAGAGGTACATTTGTTAGTAGCTACCATATTGGACAGCTTAGAGAACTTACTTCATAATTGTCCCTAGTGGGACAGTGTGATCCTTCATTGACTAAGAGCTGCTCCTGAGGGAGTTAATTTCTTCTGGCAGGCTGGCATTCCAGCTAAGCTTGCTTCTGTAGCCAGAAAGGCCTCAGGCAGAGAGATGCCAGTGCTTGTGCTAAAAAGCCATTAGAAGAACAGTCCACCACGGTGTAGGTGACCTCTGCAGAGGACAAGGGATATTGGTCACAGTATCAACAGTGTTTGCTCTAACCATTTGAAGCAGTAGCTACCACTGTTCTTTTCCAGAGCTAGTTAAAAATGGCTAAACCCCATATCAGGAAAATTACTGAACAAATGTTCTTTCTTCTCCTTGACAAAAAAGGGTCTCTGCTCATAGATATGAAATGATAATGTACTGAGTTTGTTTTCCCTTTATATTTCCCCATTTCAAGCCTGCAAGTGGATAGAGACCACCTTCCTCAAGGAAGGTTAGTGATAGGTCTAGAAATAGAAACCACTTGCCCTAAGATTTTGCTGGCTTTTGTTTTCTGAAGGTAGGCACATCTGCAGGGAAGACTGCTGTTGTGGCAGGGAAGAGAGGCTCACATAGTGAGAGAGGGAGAAGGCCGGAGGCACAGAGGTGGGTAAGTCTGCAAGTATGAGGAAATTAGGCCCCATTCAATGATAGTGCCCTGTTTTGGGAGGATGGCAGGATTGCAAGAAGGACCGGATGGAGCACCGAAGGTGGCAAGACCTCAGGTTTGCCAAGATTTCATCGCCTTTAAGTCTAGCACAGAAGTCAAGTACCCATAGGCATCTCTGCAGTGATGGACCAAAGATTGGATGGGGCCTTTCTGGAGATTGCTCTGGGTGAGGCTTCTGGACATTTGCAGGGCTCTGGACCCTAGTAAATTTGCATTCTTTTTTCTTTTCTTCTGGATTTGATATTTAAAGTTGTCAACATTATCTCTAAAAAGGTTTCATGAGGTTTACTGGAAGTACAGGCAAGATTTTTTTAAAATCCCAGATTTCATGAAACCAGTACAAACTTTTCACTTTTCACACTCTAAGACTGCTCCTATGTATCTGTTTTTCTGGCTTCCTGTAAAAAGAAGAGCATTTTTATTTCAGATAGTTGATATTCTTCACACATGCACACATGTATATTGAATTATACACTCCAAAAATAAAAATAAGACCTTGAGGCAGTAGCTAAAAAATTACACATGCATTTTAAGCAAGTTGAGTGAATATTTAAATAGAAGCTTCCTTATTATTGCTGTTGTTTATGAATTCTAAAATTTTATTTTCATTTAATTTTAAATAAACATACTTTCAGGCTTACAGAATATTTATAAGAATAGTGCAAAAAATTCGTATATACCTTTAAGCAAGATTTCTCACATTTATCATTTTGCCATATCTGCTTTATCATTCTCTTTCTTTTTCTCCACATACACAAACACATGTATACACACCTCCTCTCCTTTCTCTGTCTTTCCACCTCCCTTGTGCGTGCGCGCGCGTGTGTGTGTGTGTATGTGTGTGTGAATCTTTTAAGAGGAAGCTATAAAAATGATGTATTTACCCTTAAATACTTTGGCTTTTATTTTCTAAACACAAAGACATTCTCTTATGTAACCATAACATGGTTAGAATCCGGAAATTAACATTCACAAAATATTACCATCTAATTTATAGATCTTAGGCAAATTTTGCAAATTTACCAGTCCTTCATGGCAAAAGGAAGTCCTAGATCACATGTTGCTTTCAGTTGTCTTGCCTCTTTTGTCTGTTTGGGTCTGGAACAGTTTTTTTGCATTTTGTAACATCGACATTTTTGAAGAGCTTGGGCCAGTTATTTTGAAGAATACCCTTCAATTTGGGCTTGTCTGATGTTTTCTCACGATTAGATTTAGTCTATGTGTTCATTTGATAGGAAAGCCCCAAAAGCAATGATGTATTTTTTTTCTCAGTGTATGATGTCAGGAGGCACATGATGTCAATTTCGCTGAGAAAGTCTTATTATGAAATAAGTATTAACTAAACTGTGTTTTTCCAGTGACATAGTGATTTACATTAAGTTACAACATTTGTTACATTGTCCTTAATTGGTAACAAACAATGCATACACTGATATTTTGAACTCTTAGAGTTCATTTGTTGATTATAGTCCCAGTGTCCATTTCTCAACTTGTCCCTTTCACAGAAGACTTTAATTTTCTCTTTGGGGTTGCTTTTCAACCTGGGGAAACCAACTGTATCCCTTCACTCAACCAGAGGACATGTGATCAAGGTCAGTGAAAGTATTGCATTGCCCTGGAGTCAGTATTGTTTCAAGGATGGGATTTTACCAAGGCAGTCTAATTACAGTGAGCCTTGAGATTTTTGATAGGAGTGCTGGAGTAAAGATGCTATTTCCTTCTGGACAATGTGATAGGAATGTGAAGTCTGAAATTGTTGCAGCCATTGTTATGTTGGGGGCTAACCTGGGATCAATGCTGGCCTGTGAAAAACAGATAACTACTAACTTTACAAATGTCAAGATTAAGCCTGACCTGAAGCCTACTTATGAACTGTTTGGCAGCAATTCTAAACCAAGGTTTATACTATCCCCTATTTTTGATTGTGAGAGGTGCTATTGTCAGAACTCATTACTACAGACATTTAGTTTCTGAAGTCAGGAATGGTAATAAACATTTTGTGATGTAAAGAATAGTTCTGAATAATAAAGAATTGTCCTAGCTAAAATGCTAATAGTGGTTCCCAACTGAGAAACACAACGTTTTACATTTGGATTGGAATTTGTACTTATTTTCACCTGAAGGTATTCTAATTTGCTGGAATACTGTTCAGATCAGGGAGTATGTATGGGTACCTATAGACAGTGTGTTTGTCACTAGCATCTGTTTTGATGGTCAGGGCTCATGTCGTCCTAGTTTTTAAATGTTTTGCATATTATCCCTGCCTCTAGACCCAGAATTCTCTGCTCTAGGTATGCTATGTCTAGGATGAGCCTTAGTTCTCGGCTTCACTATTTTATATTTATTTTTTGAGAGAGAGAGAGAGAGAGAGAGAGAGAGAGATGGAGAGAGGAGCAGAGGGAGAGAGAGAGAATCCCAAGCAGGCTCCACACTCAGTGTGTAGCCCAGTGTAGGGCTCAGTCCCACAACCCTGGGATCATGACCTGAGCCAAAATCAAGAGTTGGGTGCTCAACTGACTGAGGTATCCAGGCACCCTTGAGCTTCAGTATTTTTAGTTAACCCTTTCCTAAATCCTAATTGTATCTGCAGAGTCCAAATGAGGAACTGCTATCTTGGTTTTCTGATTTTATACTCCAACCTGTCTTCTTATTGGCTTAACCTCCATCCTCTTAGCTTGGACTCCTAGACACTTGGCAATTTCCTTTTCCCAGAAATTAGAGCCACGTCACCAACATCATGATTGGAGGACTCTTTTGATCAGGCATCCTAAGAGTACTATATTTTGCCTGTCTCTCAAAAATACTCATAGAAGATATTGTTGTAGCTACACTAAACCACCTCTGGTTTGCCATTGCCATGGTAATGATGCCATTCTTAATTGACTCTGAGCTTGTTAAACTCTTCTGGGTATTGAGATTTGGTGTGTGGACAGCCTCCCACCAGGAGGCCAAGTCTTGAAGCACATTTAGTACATCCAGTCCTTCTCCAGTCTTATGCTGCTTCTTCAGTTTCTGTTCCACCATGCGTCATGCCTGAACCTCACAGGTTAAAACAGTCTCCTCAGGAAATTACTATGACTCTCCACCCTTCTGAGCCATCTAATTCTTCTTCAGAGATAAAAGCAGAGAGATTGTTGGGTATTAACTGGTAGTGGTAATGTATTAAACTATAGAATGGAGATTTAAGACAATTATCTAGGTAGAGAAATTTACATTAAAAAACAGAGGAAAAAGGTGAGGTTTACTTTATTTATAGTTACTAAGATTAGCTTTTTATATTGATATTGTCATTGAGGATTCCTAAATATTTGGTGAGGAGGGATTGCTTTTAGTCTGAAGCATTTTTCATCTTTATTGAGGTATACTTGATAAATAAAATTATAAGATATTTAAAGTATACAACCTGATGTTTTGATTTATGAACACATTGCCAGAGGATTTCCCCTCATTGAGTTTATTAACATATCTATCATCTCACATATTTACTTTTTATTCTTATAGCAAATTTCAATTATACAGTACAGGGTTATTTAATTTTTTAATGTAATCTCTACATCTAATGTGGTTTGAACTCACAACCTTGAGATCAAGAGTCACATGCTCTACTGACTGAGCCAGCCAGGTGCCCCACAATACAGTGTTATTAGCTGCAGTCACCATGTTTTACATTAGATACTGATACCTCATTTTACTTTATAATAGAAGGTTTATACCCTTGGCCATCCTCTCCTTATCTCCAATCCTCAGTTCTTGGCAATCACTTTTCCACTCTGTATCTATGAGTGAGACTCTTTTTTTTTTTTTTAATTCCACATATAAACGATACATGTAGTGTTTATCTTTGTCTGGCTTGTATTACTTAACTAATGCCCTCCCGGTTCATCTGTATTGTTCCAAATGTCAGGATGTCCTTCTTTTTTTAAGGATGAATCATATGTCATTGTATACATATGCCACATTTTCTTTATCCATTCATGAGTCAATGGATACTTAGGTTGTTTCTGTACCTTGCCTATTGTAAATAATGCTCCAGTGAAGCATTGTAAAGAGTGTAAAGATATCTCTTTGAGATAATGATTTTGTTCCTTTGGTATATACCTAGAAGTGCAAGATAATATGGTAATTCTGTTTTTAATTCTTTGAAGAATCTCCATCTGTTTTCTATAGTGGCTGTAGCAGTGTGCATTCCCAACAATAGTGTATCAAGCATTCCCTTTTCACCACATCTTTGTGAGCATTTGTTATGTCTTCTCTTTTTGATAATAGCCACCCTAATAGATATGAGGTTTTAGCTTATTATGGTTTAGTTTGCATTTCTCTGATATTTAGTGATATTCACCCTTTCATGTACCTGCAGGCCATTGCTTTTTGTTTGTTTTTTGTTTTTTGTTTTGATATTGAGTTGTAGGAGTTCCTTGTATATTTTGGATATTAACTGCTTGTTGGCTATATGATTTGCAAATATTTTCTCCTATCCTATTCTTTAGATTGCCTTTTTATTTATTGATAATTTCTTTGCTATGCAGTAGCTTTTTAGTGTGATATAGTCCCACTTGCTTATTTTTGCTTTCTGTACCTTTGCTTTTGGTGTGAAATCCAAGAAACCTTCACCACATCGAAAGTCAAGGGGCTTACATGCCTATATTTTTTTCTAGGAGTTTTATGATTTCAAGTATTATGTTCAAGTCTTTAACCATTTGGATTTGATTTTTGTGTATGGCATAAGTTAGGGATCCAGTTTCTTTCATTTACATGTGGCTATCCAGTTTTCCCAACACTTTCAATTGAAGAGACTGTCCTTTCCCAGTTGTATATTCTTGGTTCCTTTGTCAGAAATTAATTGACCATCTATGTAATTGTTTATTTCTGGACTCTCTATTCTGTTCCATTGATCTGTCTAGTTTTATGCCAGTACCATACTGTTTTGATTACCATGGCTTTGTAATATGGCTTGAAATCAAGTGTGATGTTTCCAACAGTATACTTTGTTCTTATTCCTCAAGGTGCACTGGCTCTTCAGGGTCTTTTGTGGTTTTGTACAAATTGTAATATTGTTTTTTTCCATTTCTGTAGACAATGTCATTGGAATTTTGATATGGATTTCATTGAAAGTGTAGATTGCTTTGAGTAGTACTGACATTTTAACTATCAATTCTTAGAATCAATGAATGTGGAATATCTTTCCATTTATTTATGACTTCAATTTCTTTTATCAGTGTCCTATGATTTTTGAGGTACAAATCTTTTGCTTCCATGGTTAAATTTATTCCTAAGTATTTTATTCTTTTTGATGCTATTGTAAATGTATTAATTTCTCTTTCTGATAGTTGATATATAGAAATGAAAGTTATTTTGCATATTGATTTTGTGGCCTACAACTTTACTAAATTTGTTTATTAATTCTAATAGACTTTTGGTGGATTCTTTAGGATTTTTTTTATATATATCATGTTTTCTGCAAATAGAAATGATTTTACTTTTTTCTTTCCAATTTGGGTATTTTTTTGTTTCTTTTTCTTGCCTAATTTTCTCTGACTCATTACTTTTAGTACTATATTGAATAAAATTGGCATTCTTGTCTTATTTCTGATCCAGGATAAAAAGTTTTTAGTATTTCACTATTGAATATGATGTTAGCTGTGGGCTTGTTAAATAGGCCTTTATTAAGTGATGTATGTTTCTTTTATACCCAGTTTATTGAGCATTTTTATCATGTAAGGATGTTGAGTTTTGTCAGATGCTTTTTCTGCATTTATTGAGACAGTCATATCTTTCATTTTGTTAATGTGATGTCACATTGATTTGTGGGTGTTGAACCATCCTTGCATCCCTGGAATAAATCCCACTTGGTTATGGTGTATGATCCTTTATATTATTGAACTCTGGTAATATTTTGTTGAAGATTTTTGCATCTTTGCTCCCTCAGGGATATTAACTGGCAATTTTTTTTCTTGTGTTCTTTTCTGATTTTGGTATTGCAGTAATAATGGCCTTGTAACATGAATTTGGAAATGTTCCATACTTTTCTATTTTTTTGGAAGAGTTTGAGAAGGATGGGTATTAGTTACTCTTTAAATATTTGGTAGAATTCACTAGTGAGACCATCTGGTGCTGGACTTTTCTTTGTTGGAAGGTTTTGGCTTACAAATTCAGTCTCCTGATAATTGGTCTTTTCAAATTTTCTATTTCTTCATTATTCAGTCTTGGTAGGTGGTATGTTTCTATGAATTTATCCATTTCTTCTACATTGTCAAATTAGTTGGTGTATAATTGTTTATAGTAGTGTCTTCTGATACTTTATATTTCTTTGGTATCAGTTATAATGTCATCTCTTTTATTTCCAATTTTATATAGTTCAGACAGCTCTGTTTTTTTACTTGGTAAGTCTAGTAAAAGTTTGTCTATTTTGCTTATCTTTTCAAAAAACGTGTCTTAGTATTACTGACCTTTTCTATTGTCTTTTTAGTCTCTATTTCATTTATTTCGACTTTAATCTTTATTTGCTTTCGTCTGTAAGCTTTGGCTTCGTCTGTTCTTTTTCAAGTACCATGAGATGTAGAGTTAGGTTGTTTGAGAACTTTCTTTTTTCTTCACGTAGGCATTTATTACTATAAGATTTCCTCTTAGAACTGCTTTTGCTGCATTTCATAAGTTTTGGTATGTTCTCTTTCCATTTTCATTTGTCTCAAGATTATGTTGATTTATTTTTTGGTTTCTTGACTCATTTGTTGTTACGAACATGTTGTTCAATCATGTATTTGTGAATTTTCCAGTTTTCTTACTGATTTCTAGTTTCATATCATGTGGCTAGAAAAAAATGTTTGATCTGATTTCAATTTATTAAGACTTGTTTTGTGGCTTACCATATGGTCCATTCTGGAGGTGGTTCCATGTGTGCTTGAGAAAAATGTGTATTCTACTGTTGTTGGTTGGAATATTCTGTATATGTCTGATAGTTTCATCTGATCCAATCAATGCACCTTTAGCTCCAATGTTTGCTTATTGATTTTCTGTCTGGGTGACCTATCCATTGTTGAAAGTGGATTATTGAAGACCCCTGCTATTACTGTATTACTGCCTATTTATTTTTATCTGTTAATATAAGCTTTATATATTAAGTTGCTTCTATATTGGTTGCTTAAATATTTACAAATGTTATAACCTCTTTTTTTAATTTAATTTACCTCCAAATTAGTTAGCATATAGTGCAATAATGATTTCAGAAGTAGAATCCAGTGATTCACCCCTTACATATAACACCTAGGGCTCATCCCAACAAGTGTCCTCCTTAATGCCCCTTGCCCATTTAGCCCATCCCCCCACCCAATCCCCCTCTAGCAACCCTCAGTTTGTTCTCTGTATTTAAAGTCTCTTATGTTTTGTCCCCCTTTTTGTTTTTTTTAAATACTTTTGCTTCCTTTTGCTTATGTTCATCTGTTTTGTATCTTTGAGTCCACATATGAATGAAGTCATATGATATTTGTCTTTCTCTGATGACTTATTTCACTTAGCACAATACACTTTAGTTTCATCCATGCTGTTGCAAATGGCAAGATTTCATTCCTTTTGATTGCCAAGTAATCGTTGTATTTATATATACCACATCTTCTTTATCCATTTATCTGTTGAGGACATTTGGGCTCTTTCCATACATTGGTTATTGTCAATGGTGCTGCTACAGACATTGAGGTGCATGTGCCCTTTCAAAACAGTACTCCTGTATCCTTTGGATAAATACCTAATAGTGCAAGTGCTGGGCCGTAGGGTAGTTTTAGTTTTAATTTTTTGAGGAACCTTCATACTCTTTTCCAGAGTGGCTGCACCAGTTTGCATTCCCACCAGCAGAGCAAAAGAGTTCCTCTTTTTCCACGTTCTTGCCAATATTTGTTGTTGCCTGAGGTGTTAATTTTAGCCATTCTGACTGGTGTGCAGTGGTATCTCCTTGTGGTTTTGACTTTTATTTCCCTGATGATGAGTGATGTTGAGCATCTTTTCATGTGTCTGTTAGTCATCTGGATGTCTTCTTTGGAAAAGTGTCTGTGCATGTCTTTTGCCCATTTCTTCACTGGATTATTTGTTTTTGGGTATTGAGTTTGATGAGTTCTTTATAGATTTTAGATACTAACCCTTTATCTGATATGTCATTTGCAAGTATCTTCTCCCATTCTGTCAGTTACTGTTTAGTTTTGCTGATTGTTTCCTTTGCTGTGAAGAAGGTTTTTATCTTAATGAGGTCCCAATAGTTCTTTTTGCTTTTGTTTCCCTTGTCTCTGAAGACATGTTTAGTAAGAAGTTGTTGCAGCCAAGGTCAAAGAGGTTTTTGCCTGCTTTCTCCTCTAGGATCTTGATGCTTCCTGTCTTAACGTTTAGGTCTTTCATCCATTTTGAGTTAATTTTTTGTGTGTGGTGTAAGAAAGTGGTCCAGGTTCATTTTTTTGCATGTAGCTGTCCAGTTTTCCCAACCCTATTGACTGAAGAGACTTTATTCCATTGGGTGTTCTTTTCTGCATTGTTAAAGATGAGCTGGCCATATGTTAGTGAGCCCATTTCTGAGTTCTCTATTCTGTTCCATTGATCTAAGTGTCTGTTTTTGTGCCAGTACTATACTGTCTTGAGGATTGTAGCTTTGTAATACAGCTTAAAGTCTGGAATTGTGATGTCTCCAGCCTTGGTTTTCTTTATCAGGATTGCTTTGGCTATTCAGGGTCTTTTCTGGCTCCGTACAAATTTTAGGATTGTTTGTTCTAGCTCTGTGGAGAATGCTGATGTTATTTTGATAGGGATTTCAGTGAATATGTAGGTTGCTTTGGGTGGTATCGACATTTTAACAATATTTGTTTTTCCAATCCATGAGTATGGAATGATTTTCCATTTTTTGTGTGTGTTTTCTTCAATTTCTTTCACAAGCTTTCTATAGTTTCCAGTGTGTAGATTATTCACCTCTTTGGTTAGGTTTATTCCTAGGTGTTTTATGGTTTTGGTGCAATTGAAAATGGGATCAATTCCTTGATTTCTCTTTCTGCTGCTTCATTATTGGTGTACAGAAGTACAGCTGATTTCTGTGCCTTGATTTTATATACTGTGACTTTGCTGAATTAATGGATCAGTTCTAGCAGTTTTTTGGTGGAATCTTTTGGATTATCCATATACAGTGTCATGTTGTCTGTGAAGAATGAAAGTTTGACTTCCTCCTTGCCAATTTGGATGCTTTTTATTTCTTTTTTAAAAATTTTTAAAAATGTTTTTAAATTTATTTTTGAGACAGAGACAGCATGAGCAGGGGAGGGGCAGAGAGAGGGAGACACAGAATCCGAGCTGTCAGCACAGAGCCTGACATGGGGCTCGAACTCATGGACTGTGAGATCATGACCTGAGTTGAAGTTGAATGCTTAACTGACTGAGCCACCCAGGCGCCCCAAGGATGCCTTTTATTTCTTTGGGTTATCTGATTGCTGAGGCTAGGACTTCCAACACTTTGTTGAATAACAGTGGTGATAGTGGACATCCTTGCCCTGTTCCTGACCTTAGCAGGAAAGCTCTCAGTTTTTCCCCATTGAGGATGATATTAGCGTCTTTATATGATGATATACCGTCATCATAAGACGGATGATATACTATCTTTAGTATATGGCTTTAATAATTTTGAGGTATGATCCTTCCATACCTAATTTCTTGGGTGTTTTTATCAAGAAAGGATGCTGTGTTTTGTCAAATGCTTTCTCTGCATCTATTGAGAGGATCATGTGTTTCTTATTCTTTTTTTCTTAAGTTTATTTATTTATTTTGAGAGAGGCAGAGACAGCATGAATGGGGGAGGGGCAGAAAGAGAGAGGGAGGGAGAGAACCTCAAGCAGGCTCATTGCTGCCAACACAGAGCCCCATGTGGGGCCTGAACTCATGAAACCGTGAGATCATGACCTGAGCTGAAAGCAAGAGTCAGACGCTTAACCAGCTGAGCCACCCAGGTGCCCCTTATTCTTTTTTTTATTAATGTGATATATCACAGTGATTGATTTGCTGATATTGAATCAGCCCTGCATCCCAGGTAAATCCCACTTGATCGCACTGAATAATTCTTTTAACGTATTGATGGATCTGGTTGGCTAGTATCTTGTTGAGAATTTTTGCATCCGTGTTCATCAGGGAAATTGGTCTGTAGTGCTCCTTTTTACTGGTGTCTTTGTTTTTGGAATCAAGGTAATGCTGGCCTCATAGAATGAGTTTGGAAGGTTTCCTTCCATTTCCATTTTTTGGAACACCTTCAACAGAGTACGTGTTTACTCGTCTTTAAATGTTTTGTAGAATTCCCTTAGGAAGCCATCCAGCCCTGGACTCTGGTTTTTTTGAAAGATTTTTGATTACTAATTCAATTTTTTTTGGATAGCATTGATTTCTGCTCTAAGCTTTATAATTTCGTGTCTTCTTCTGGTATTAGGATTCATTTGCTGTTCTTTTTCTCCAGCTGTTTAAGGTGTAAGATTAGGTTGTGTATCAGAGACCTTTCTTCCTTCTTTAGGAAGGCCTGAATTGCTATATACGTCCCTCTTATGAGTGCCTTTGCTGCATCACAGAGGTTTGGGCTGTCGTGTTACCATTTTCATTGGCTTCCATGTCCTTTTCATTTTCCTCTTTAATTTCTTGGTTAAACCATTCATTCTTTAGTAGGATGTTCTTAATCTCCAGGTATTCTTGGTCTTTCCATATTTGCTCTTGTGTTGATTTGGAGTTTCATAACGTTGTGTCTGAAAATATACACGGTATGATGTTGATCTTTTTGTACTTGTTGAGGGCTAACTTGTGTCCCGGTATGTGATCTATTCTGGAGAATGTTTCATGTGCACTAAAGAAGAATGTGTATTCTGCTGCTTTAGGATGAAATGTTCTGAATATATCTGTGAAGTTCATCGGTCCAGTGTGTCATTCAAAACCATTGTTTCCTTGTTGATTTTCTGCTTAGATGATCTGTTCATTGGTGTAAGTGGTGGTGTTGAAGTCCCCTACTATTATGGTATTATTATCAATGAGTTTCTTTATGTTCATGATTAATTGATTTGTATATTTGGGTGTTTCATGTTGGGGGCATAAATGTTTACAATCGTTAGCTCTTCTTGGTGGCTTGACCTTTATTTAAGATATAATGTCCTTCTTCATCTCTTGTTGCAGTCTTTATTTTAAAAAATTGGGGTCACTTGAGTTGCTCAGTCGGTTAAGTATCTGACTTTGGCTCAGGTCATGATCACGGTTCGTGAGTTTGGACCCCATATCGTTTTCTGTGTTGATAGCTCAGAGCCTGGAGCCTGCTTCACATTCTGTGTCTCCCTCTGTCTCTACCCCTTCCTCTCTCATCCTCTGTCTCTCTCTCTCTCACTCTCGAAAATAAATATAAAAAATTAAAAATAAATAAAATGTAGTGTCTGATATAAGTATGGCTGCTCTAGCTGCCTTTTGGTGATCATTAGCATGATAGATGGTTCTCCATCCTCCTACTTTTAATCTGATGGTATCTTTAGGTCTAAAATGGGTCTCTTGTAAACAGCATATAGATGGATCTTGTTTTCTTATCCATTTTGATACCCTGTGTCTTTTGGTTGGAGCGTTTAGTCTGTTGACATTTAGAGTGAGTGCTGAAAGTTATGAATTTGCCATTGTGTTGCCTGTAGAGTTGGAATTTCTGGTGCTGTTCTCTGGTCCCTTCCAGACTTTGTTGTTTTTGGTTTTCGTTTTGTTTTGTTTCATCTTTTCTC
The DNA here is from genome assembly GCF_018350215.1 of Panthera leo. Taxonomy (NCBI): domain Eukaryota; kingdom Metazoa; phylum Chordata; class Mammalia; order Carnivora; family Felidae; genus Panthera; species Panthera leo. Next base: position 166,978,872 of record NC_056686.1, read on the forward strand.
CCCTTTGAGAGTCCCTCTTATAATTACTTGCTGGATTGGTTTAGTGGTCATTGAACTCCTTTGTTTTTGTTTGTCTGGGAAACTCTTTATCTCTCCTATTTTTAATGACAGCCTTGCTGGATAAAGAATTTTTGGCTGCATATTTTTCCAATTCAGCACGTTGAATATATCCTGCCACTCCTTTTTCACCTGCCAAGTTTCTGTGGATAGATCTGCTATGAACTTGATCTGTCTTCCCTTTTAGGTTTAGTACTTTTTTTCCTTTACTGCGTTTATAATTCTTTCCTTGTCTGTGTATTTTGTGAATTTGACTATGATACGTTTTGTTGATGGTCGGTTTTTGTTGAATATGATGGGAGTTCTCTGTACTTCTTGGATTTTGGTGTCTGTGTCTTTCCCCAGATTAGGAAAGTTTTCTGCTATAATTTGCTCACCTAAACCTTCTACTCCTTTTTCTCTTTTCATCTTCCAGGACCCCTATCATTCAAATGTCATTCCTTTTTAATAAGTTGCTGAGTTCTCTAATTCTTATATCATACTCTTTAATTCTCTCTCTCTCTTTTTTTTTTTTTTTTTTTTGGATTCATTATTCTCCATAATTTTGTCTTCTGTATTGCTGGTTCACTTCTCTGCTTCATCCATCCTTTCTGCTGTGGCATCCATTTGAGATTGCATCTCAGAGCATTTTAAGTTTTGTCCTGACAAGCTTTTACTCCTTTTATCTCCACAGAATGGGATTCTATGCTTTTTTCCCCCACCCCTGCTAGTATTCTTATTACTGTGATTATAAATTCTAGTTCAGAGATCTTGCTTATATCTGTGTTGATTAGGCCCCTGGCTATCATTTCTTCCTGTTCTTTATTTTGGGGTAAATTCTTTCATTTTATCATTTTGGAGGAAGAAAAAAATAATAAAATTTAAAAAATTAAATAAAGGAAGCTAGAGTCTAGGTGTGTTTTGGTCTGGTTGTTGAAAGAAGCATGGTAGCATAGAGAAAAAAGGTAAAGAAAAAGGAGAAAAAGAAAGTAGGAAAAAGTTTAAAAATTAAAAAAAAGCATAATAAAATAGAATGAAATGAAGAAAGTGAAATAGAATAAAAAATATACAAAAAATGAAAAAATATAGCAGAAAGATAAAAAAATTTAAAAAGGACATAAAAATAATTTTTTATCTTTTAGTATCCATGAAAATGGAAAGAAAGTAAAGAAATAACAATTTAAGCAAAAGCAAAAAAAAAAAAGAAAAGAAAAATGATTAGGTGGACCAGCAAACAGAATGAAACCCAAATGAAAGTACATCCAGTTTCCCCTAGAAGTCAAACTGTGAAGTACTTTATAGCCTGTACACTAAGCAGGTGGAGAGACTTGTGGTGGTCCTCTAGGGTATGAACTTTCTGTGTGCAGTTGGACGGGGCTTGGTGTACAGGCTCTGTTATCTACTAGCTGTTGCTGATTGGCTTACTGGGGTGGATTGGTGAGGCGTGTGTACACATGTATGTGAAAGCGTGGGTGAGGTGAAAATGCCATCACCTAGCTTCCTAGTCTCTGGCACAGGAACTCTGCACTCTCACCTACTGGCAGTTAAGCACTCCTCTTTTGTCTCTGGCTTTTGTCCACTCCCTGCTTGTACACTGTCTGCGTCCAAGCTGTCAGCCTGCCAGGCGACTCCTCCCTCCCAAATTTTATTTCATTCGGGGCTGTTTCCAAACTTTTCACTTCTGAAAGCCCTGTGGCTTGGAGCTGTGCCAACCCTCTGGGGGAGGGTCTTCCTGAGCAATGGCAGGGTGCTGGCTTGTCCCAGAGATGTTCCTGCAATCTCTCTGTGGCAGAGGTTCAGAGATTGTGGCTATGTGCTGGCACCTCAGAAAAAGTGTGTGTGATTGCTCAGAGGCAGTGGTTCATGGGTTATGGAAAATCACAACACACAACTGGCACCAGGTGTCATCACACCCTGGTGTCTTTGTTCCAATACCAGCAAACATGGCTGCTCCCTGGGGTCCCCTGGGACCTTTGTTTGTGGGGTGGCCAAATGGCCTCTACCAAATGCCCTCCTAGCGGGGGAACTGCTTCTTCACATGTGACCTACAGACCCCTCAGACCTCGCTGCCTGCTCCCGTGGATTCACCCTTCCTCCCCACCAGAGCACTGCCAGGTATTAAGTTCCAGAATTTTAGACTCTGTCTTCTCTTGTTTATAGAGTCCTAATGGTATTGAAACCCTCTCCTTTCTCCTTATCAATGGTTTTGGGGAATAGATTTCTTGTGTAGTCCCTTGTGTTTCTACTCTTTCTCTCCAGCTCCTTTGGGCAGAGTGCTTTTCCTGCACTCTACAGTGTGCTGCACTCTTCCCCACCCCCCCCCGCCCCCCCCATCTGTCTTCTCTCCAAAAAACAGCTCCCTACCCTCTGTAGCTTTTCTCTCATCCATTTCACCTCTCTGCACTGAGTACCTCCTGAGTTCTATGGCTCAAGTTATGCAGATTGTTGTGTTAATCCTCAGGTCAATTTTCTAGGTGTGCAAGATGGTTTGGTGCTGTTCTAGCTGCATTTCAGGGATGAGAGAAGTTCAGAACTTCCATGGTGTTCTGCCACCTTGGCCAGAAATGTTATATTTTCTTGATGAATTGACTTCTTTTATCATTATATGATGACTTTGTTTATTTCTTGTTATAGTCTTTGGCTTAAGTCTGTTTTGTTTGCCATAAGTACAGCTCCCTCTTCTTTATTTTGGTGTCCATTTGCATGGAATATTTTTTTGTGTTCTTTAAGTTTCAGTCTGTGTGTGTCCTTAAAGTTGATGTGTCTCTTTGTAGGCAACATAGGTGGGTCTTATTTTTATACATTCAGCAACTGTATATATTTTGATTAGAGAATTTTAGTTTGTTTATATTTAAAGTAATTATTGATAGGTATGGACTTACTCTTGCAATGTTGTTGTTTTCTGGTTCTTTTGTAAATCCTTTGTTCTTTTTTGTCTCTCTTGCTTTCTTTTTTCTGTCATGGTATGCTTTGATTTCTTTCTATTTATTATTTGTGTATGCACTATAGCTTTTGCTTTGTGGTTATCATAAGGCTTACGTAAATTATAACAGTCTGTTTTTAGCTTGGAGCAATTTAACTTTGAATGCATAAAAAAGCTCTACATTTTTTGCTTCCCCCAACATTAAAAAATTGTTTAATATTTATTTATTTTTGAGAGAGAGACAGAGAGAGAGAGAGAGACAGAGCACAAGCAGAGTAGGGGGCAGAGAGAGAGGGAGACACATAATATGAAGCAGGCTCCAGGTTCTGAGCTGTCAACCCAGAGCCTGATGGGGGGCTTAAACTTGTGAATCAGGAGATCATGACCTGAGCTGAAGTTGGACACTCACCTGACTGAGCCATCCAGGTGCTTCTTGTGTTTTTGATATCATAATTTACATCTTTTAAATATGGTTTTTAAAAATGTTTATTCATTTTTGAGAGAGAGAGAGAGAAAGAGCAAGGGAGGGGTAGAGAGAGAGGGAGAAAGAATCCCAAGCAGGCTTCATGCTGATAGCACAGAGCCCAACATGGGGCTTAATCTCACGAACCATGAAATTATGACCTGAGCCGAAATCAGGAGTCAGATGCTTAACCGTCTGAGCTACCCAGGCATCCTGATCACTTATATCTCTTTATTTATGTTGCGTATCCATTAATAAATTATTGTAGTTATATTTATTTTTAGTACTTTTATCCTTTAACTTTTATACTAGTGGTAATAGTGGTTTACCTACCACCATTACAATATTATTTTTCATTCAACTATATATTTACCTATATGACTGAATTTAACCTTTCATATGTTTTTATGTAACTAATTAGCACCCTTTTGTTTTAGCTTGAGAACAAAACAACTCTCCCAACTTCTGTCTGCCTTCTTCTGTCTTGATAAACTCTCCCAACTTCCGTCTGCCTGGGAAACTCTTTATCTCTCTTTTAATTCTGCAGGACTACTTTGCCAGGTAAGGTATTCTTGGTTGGCAGTCTTCTTCCCCCCATTACTTTGGCTATATCATCCAACTCTCTTTTGGCCTGCAAAGTTTCTACTGAAAAATCTGCTGATACTTTTATGAGGGTTCTCTCTTCATAGCAATTTGCTTTTCTCTTGATGCTTTTAAGATTCTAACAGTTTAATTGTAATGCATCTTGGAGTGAGTCTCTTTGGATTTGTCTTTTTTTTTTACTCTCTGAGATTCTTTGATCTGGATGTCTGTTTCTTTCCTTAGGTTAGGGAAGTTTTTAAGCTATTATTTCTTTGAATATGCTCTCTTTTTCTCTCTCTTCTGTGATCCCTGTAGTATGAATACTGGCCCATTTGATGGTGTCCCATGAATTTCTTAAGCTATTTTCATTCTTTTTCATTTATTTTTCTGTTAACTTCTCTAATTGGCTGAATTCCACTACCCTGTCTTTTGAATTTTGTTGATCTTTTTTTTTTCCTTCTTCATCTAGTCTGCTTTTGAGTCCATCTATTGAAAATTTCAGGTCAGTTATTGTTTTCTTCAGCTCTATGATTTCTGATTGATATTTTCTTATATTTTCTATCTATTTGTCAAAATTTTCACTGAATTGTTCTTCTGACCTCAGGAAACATCTTTATGACCAGTATTTTGAACTCTTTATTAGATTAATTACTTACTTTCATTTTATTTAAGGTCCCTTTCTGGAGTTTTATCTTATTCTACTGTTTGGTAAGTATTTCTCTGTTTCTTCATTTTCCTAACTTTGTTGGTTTCTGTATATTGTATAAAATAGCCACCTCTTTCCTCTTGACATAATATCTCATGTAGGAGATCAAACTTGTTAATCAACCCGGCCAAGCTCTTGACTTTCTCTCGGACTTCTGTGATTGACCAAGATGCCTGTTTTGTTTTAGTGGCTCCTGGTAGTTAAGTCTTGTCAGTGTTCCAAAAGGGAGGATTACAGTTGGCACCTAGATGTAGATTGATTAGAAGCTGGAACGTCAGGCAGAAGCTGGGAAAGTATGTACTTATGTCATAGTCAGGCCCTAGATATGTATTAAAGTTAGAAGCTTGAGTTGTGGGGCAACTGGGTGGCTCAGTAGGTTAAGCGTCAGACTTTGGCTCAGGTCATAATCTCACAGTTCTTGGGTTCGAGCCCTGCATCAGGCTCTGTGCTGACAGCTCAGAGTCTGGAGCCTGCTTCAGATTCTGTGTCTCCCTCTCTCTCTGTTCGTCCCCCACTTGCACTCTGTCTCTGTCTCTCTCAACAATAAATAAACATTAAAAACAAAAACCAATCCCCCCTTCCCCTGCCCCCCCCCCCCCCCCCCCCCCCCCCCCCCCCCCCCCCCCCCCGCTCATTCATTAGTTTTTAAGAAGCTAGATCCTTTTCAAGGAAAGACTTGGAGAGGAGCATTTTCACCTGCTTCTTCTGTATTGAGCCCTGGAGGGATAGCCGAATAAGAACTCTTCTTTGTTTCCTATAATCCTGTGGGACTGGCTGCTATGAGAGCCAGGTGATTTGCAAATCTGTCCCTTGAGTGGCAGCTGTAAAAGTTGGAGTGCAGACATGTGTACAAGCTTCTTCCAGGGAAATACTGGTGACTTGGAGCAGGCTGGAGGGAGAAAACAGGGAGGTATCTGTTGGTCTTCCCGGTGTCTGGAGATGATGGCTGCCAGCCACTAGATGCATGCTAAATTAGAAACCTGGCCCTCAGGCAGCAGCTTTTAAAGTATGCAAATAAATCCCTCTCATAGACTGGAAGAAGGGTATTTTTGCCTGCTCTCTCTGTGTTGAGCTCTGGGGTGATAGCCCATTAAGAATTGCTTCTTTGAGGGTGCCTTGAAGCTCATTCAGTTAAGCGTTCAACTCTTGATCTTGGCCCAGGTCATGATCTCATGGGTTCCTGAGTTCTAGCCCCGTGTCAGGATCTGTGCTGACAGTGTGGAGCCTGCTTGAGGTTGTCTGTCTCCCGCTCTCTCTGCCCCTCCCCTGCATGCATGTGCTCTTTCTCTCTCTCTCAAAAATAACATTAAAAAAAAATTACTTCTTTGTTTGCTGTATCCCTGTGGGGCTCATGAATGGAAACTCCATTGGCTGTCAGAGCCAGACAATCCAGAGACCCATCCCTTGGTCAGCGGCTGCAAAAAAATGGGGTATAGATGTATGTACAAGCTTCTTTCAGGGAAATACTAGTGACTTGGAGTGAGTGGAGGGAGAAGATGGGGGAAATGTTTGCCAACTTTCCTAGTCTCTGAGGGAGGATCAGAGCCCCTGGATGCCTGCTAAATTAGAAGCCTGACCTTTAGGCAGCAGCTTTTGATATGTGTAGATAAACTCTTTTCAGGGAATGAATGGGAGATGGGTATTTTTTGTCTGTTCTCACTGTGCTGAGCCTTGGTGGGGATAGCCAGTTAAGAACTGTTTTTCTGTTTGATACAGTCTTGTGAATCTCATGGATGAAAGTCCTATTGGCTTTCAGAACAAGGTGTTTGGGAGCCTGTCTCACAGGTGGGAGTCTTAAAAGTTGGAGTGTTAGAGGTAGAATCCCAACCCCCTTTGCTCCAGAGGGAGAAGTTGGCTGTTGGGTGTTCCATTCTTATTGCATAGTGCTGTACTAGGTGTGGGTTTTATGGCAAAAGTGTGTCTCAGCCTTTCCTACCCATTTCAATATATTTCCTTTTTTTCCTTTTTTTAATGTTTATTTATTATTATGAGAGAGAGAGAGTGAGCATGAGTGTGGGAGGGACAGACAGACATACACACACACACACACACACACACACACACACACACACATACACACACACACGTACAGAATCTGAAGTAGGCTCCAGGCTCTGAGCTGTCAGCATAGAACCTGATGCAGGGCTCAAATCCACAGACCACGAAATCATGACCTGAGCCGAAGCCGGACACACTTAACTGATTGAGCCATCCAGGCTCCTTTCAATGTTATTTTCTCATTTGCCCAGTGTGTAGGAGTAACTCGACTAGTTTCTGTATTTTTTCACAGGAAATTGCTCCATGTATAGCTGCATATTTGGTATATCTGTGGGGAGGAGGGAAGCTCAGGAGCCTCCTCTGTCACCCATCTCATTGACTCTCCATTTTGATTCTGGTCTCCTAAAGTATTGAAGGTACCATGGTTGGAAGCAGGGAAGAGGCTGACAATGAAATGGGTGTACATCAGAGGAACACAGACCCTGACATCCATTCTGCCTCATGACTATATGCACCTACCATAGAAAAGAATCTTAACAAGGAGAGGGGAAGCTAATGGCAAATTATTTATAAAAACCTATCAGATGAAACAATATACTATCCACAAGAGTAACATAAGAAAACGATATTTACAGTAGTATCAAATGTAATAAAATACTTAGGAATAAATTTAACCAAGGAGGTGGAAGACTTATTCAGTAAAAACCACAAAACATTGCTAAAAGAAATTTAAGAGAAGACAAATAAATGGAAATACACCTCAAGTTTTTGTAGAGTGGAAGACTTAATGTTGTTAACATGTCCATACTACCAAAAGTAATCTACAGGTTCAATGCAGTCTCTATCAAAATTCCAACAGAATTTTTTAAAGTCTTTTTTTTAAAAGTTTATTCATTTATTTTGAAATAGAGAGAGAGTGAGCATGAGCAGGGGAGGATCAGAGAGAGAGAGAATCCCAAGCAGGTTCTGCGCTATCAGTGCAGAGCTAGATGAAGGGCTTGAACTCACAAACCGTGAGATCTACCTGAGCCAAAATCCAGAGTCAGATGCTTAACCAACTGAGCCATCCAGGTGCCCCTCCAACAGCACTTTTTGAAGAAATAGAAAAATTCATCCTAAAATTTTTATGGATTCTTAAGGGACTTTGAATAGTCAAAACAATTTTGTAATAAAAAAAACAAAGTTGGATGACTCACACTTCTTGACTTTAAAACATACCACAAAGTCACAGTAATCAAAACAGTGTGGCATTAGTATAAAGACAGACAAATAGATTAGTGGAATAAAGTAGAGAGCCCCCAAATAAACCATCACATATATAGCCAAATGTTCTTTGACAAGGGTGCCAAGACTATTCAATATGAAAAGATAATCTCTTCCACAAATATTTTTGGTAAAAGCGGGCATATATATGCAAAGGAATTAAATTGGACCTTATCTTTTACTGTATTCAAAAATTAAACTGGATTAATGACATAAAGACAAGACCTAAAACTATAAAACTCCTAGGAGAAAACAAAGAGCAAAAACTTCATCACGTTGAACTTGGCAATGATTTCTTGGAATACAACATCAAAAGCACAGAAAAGCTACAGAATAGGAGAAGATATTTGTAAGCTATATCTGATAAGTGATTAATACCAGAATAAATAAAGAACTGCTGCAACTCAACAACAAAAAATCAAATAATCTGATTAAAAATTAAAAGTTAAAAATTAAAAAAAGGCTTTGAATAGACATTTATCCAAGGAAGATATACAAATGGCCCACAAGCATACGAAAAGATGCTCAACATTAGTAATCATCTGAAAAATGCAAATCAGAACCACAATGAGATATTACCTTACAACCATTAGCATGTCTACTATTAAAAATAAAAACACAGATAGGGTGCTTGGGTGGCTCAGTTAAGCGTCCAACTCTTGATTTTGGCTCAGGTCAGAATATCACAGTTTGTGGGATCAGGCCCTGCATTGGACTCTGCGCTGTGTGGAGCCTACTTGGGATTCTCTTTCTCCCCCCACCCTCAACGTAAATAAATAAACATTTAAAAACAAGACAGAGAATAATAAGTGTTGGTGAGTATGTGGAGAAATTGGAACCTTGTACACTGTTGGTGGGATTGTAAAATGATGCAATTGCTATGGAAAACAGTATGGTAGTTCCTCAAAAGTTTAAAAATAGAAGTACCATATGGTCCAATAATCCTACTTTGGGGGATATATCCAAAAGAATTGAAAACAGGGACTCAGAGATATTTGCATATCCATGTTCATGGTAGCACTATTCACAATACCTAAGAGTGGAAGCAACCCAAATGTTTATCAGCAGGTGAGTGGATCAACAAGAGGTGATATATACATACAATGGAATATTATTCACCCTTAAAAAGGAGGGGGATCCTTTTTACATTTTTTCACATGCTACAGCATGATTGGACCTTAAAGACATTATGTCAAGTGAAATGAGCCAGTCACAAAAAGACAGATACCATATGGTTCCTTTTATATGAGGTATCTAAAATAATAAAATTTATAGAAAGCACACTGGTGGTTATCAGGGGTTGGGGTGGGGGAAATAGAAGTTGTTTAATGATTATAGAGTTTCAGATTTGCAAGATGAAAAGGTTCCAAATATCTGTTTCACAATAATATGAATATACCTAACACTGTTGAACTGTAAATTTTAAAATGGTTAAGATGGTAATTTTTTTTTCAATAGCACTATGCAGTTTTATTAGCCAGTTAAGTACAGGAGCATCTGGTAAGATCAGGACAGAATTGGGATTTAAATGTGAACAGATGTAACATCTAACAGTTTGAAAGAAGCCACTATATACTCTTTTCACAAACATGTTTTTTTACAGAGCCAGTACTGTACTAGCCATTAACCCAGCAAGTGTACTGAAATAGAAAAGATACAACAAGAAAAATAGCTACATGAGAAACACTTTAGGAGAAGAGTCTTTACCCGTTAGCCTCTAAAACAACAACATACAATCTAGATCTACCTATATAGTCCTACATTAGCTTCTAGAATATTTGTCAGGACGGCAAAAATGAAATGACACTGGCCAGTACAGTCTTTGGATATTTGGGAAAGGGAAGAGGAGAAAGTCAGTTCTCAGAACAAATTAGTCAGCTTCAGTTTCATCAGCAGGATCTATGGAGTCTTTGTTCTTGCACACTTCACATTTCTTCATGTGCTTGCCCTTCTCTCGCAAATGCTCCAGTTTGGCAGCCATTTGTGGCTCTTGATCTGTTTATTGGCATCCATTTTGTGGGTCAGCTTTTCTTCTGCCATTTTACCAAAGTTGTTCTCTGCTGTTTCTTTCTGAAGCACTTTTTCATGTTCTCGTTCCTTGGTAAGCTGCTTCAAGACTTCGGCTTCTTGGGACTTGTGTTTTTCTTCTGCAGCTTCTAATTTCTTCTGAATTTCCTCCAGGGAAAGATCCTTATTTGAAGGGGAAAGGGGGAATTCTGGGACAGATTCATTTGACTGAGGGCTGAGAATCAGCTTAAAAGCCTGGCCTGAGGCATACTTCTCCAGTTCTTTCACGGGGATATCAGAAGAAGCCATGGTGAATGGACTACAAGACTGGCAGTGCGTTCTACTCAATCCGCTGGTAAGGAAAACCCTGCTTGGTCTGAGCCACCTGGCCACACTCTCCAAGATGGTAAATTTTATGTTATGTAGTTTTAATCACAATTTTAAAAACTTTAAAAATACTATGTGGTTTTTCAACTCTTTGTTTAGATTTTGTTATATTAATTGAAGATACACCACCGTTTGTTTCATAAATCATTTTGACCATAAAGACACTTTCAAAATGATCTCTTTCCTTCCTCCACTAGTAGGAAATATATGGTCTTATTTTTCCAAAGAGAAAATATAAACACAAACAAGTAAATCCCGTTCTCATCCATATGGTTCATTTCCAGACCGCTTTAGAAATTGACTTAACTAAATCAATCCCCAACTCTTCCTGACTCCAGTTCTTTTAAGCTTAACTTTGAAAGGATCCAGGGAAGGTGTATGAAAAGGTCAGAATCTATCTTCTGAGCCATAGTTCATTAGAAAATTTCTATCACTATGTGTGTGCCCTTCCATTATAGGTACAGGACAGTTTCACAAGAATTGATTTGTGAAGGAAAGTGAAGAATAGAAAGAAATGCAAGTTGAAAGAAAGAAAATCACGTCAGATATTTAGAAACATTTAGAAGGCTTCTCTCAAGTATTCTATTTAACATGTTTTCTTGACCTTACTTGAGTTGCTTTTTCTTTATTCTACAGTTGAGGATAACTTTGTCTTTCCTTCGTTCCTTCCCTTCCTTTACTTCTTTTGTGCTTTATTTATCTTTCATTAATTCAGTAGGCATTTGGTGCCTATAATCATCTCATGAGTTTCTATTAGGTCTTTGGTTCTTCATGACATCCCTATGATGTAAGATAGTCTGTAGATGCAGTGCTACACCAAAGAGGGAGGGATGACCAATTATTTTACTGTCGGTAAACTTGAGTGCCTGTTGCCTATTAATTATCACATGTGCTCCAGTGATTGCCCTGTTCTGGAGTCTATACTCCTCAGTTTTCACAGGAAGCTCTTTGGGAACTATTTTATTAGATATTATAAAAGGTTAAGGAGTATGAAGCAGTAGGGAGAAGATGTATTTGTCGTCTACCGACAGTGTCTGATCTACCTGTGTGTATTTAGAACAAACAGAATCAATCTTTTTAGCTGTTAGGAATCAAGCATTCCTGTTAGGAATCAACATTTCTTGAATGGCCAGTGGTGCCATTATGGATATCACTATTTTATAGAATATTAAGATAGGAAAAATTTTTGAATACCTACTTTTGCTAGGCATAGTCCTTTTTTTTCCTTATAATGTTATGATGTATGCATAATTTATTACTCTCTTTTATAAAAATAAGAGAACTGAATTTGGGCAACTGGCTCAAGATCATCCAACCAGTTAATGAAAGACAAGAGATCCAAACCTAGGATAATCTATCTCCAAAGTGTCTCTAAGCTTTCTATCTTGATGATTGGCCACATTTAAAATACTTAATAGCTATAATTTTATTTCAAGAGGAATAATTTTATGTACTGTATGAATTTCACTTCAGGTATTTATAGAGTAGCGCTTTTAACCCTTCTTTCTTGACACAAAGACATTTTCTCTTAATAAAGACATTTGCATGAAAATGAGCTAATCCATACTGTAGTGCTTTATCTGTTCAGTCCATGTTATAGGTTTATCAGTTCACATTTTCCATATTTCTTACTTGAAAGCATAAGCCTTGGTGTGCTGAAAGATGACAAAAAAGAATTAATGATCAAAACCTGAGGAGAAAGCTGGGGCCAAGAGTCCCTGGAAAAGAATGTGTTGAGTCAAGAGGAATGACATTGCAATAGTAAGGCTTTTTTACTGACAAACACAATGTCTGGGCATGTGCCTGTGGGGAAAGACATGTAAAAGCAGGGACATTTTAAGAGTTTGTTAGTGTGCAACACTTAGCTCTTGAAAATTGTGTTTTATATTTTACGAAGAACTCATAAGTGTACTCACGTCTCATTAAGTATAATTTCTGCACAGTGAACAAGATGTAAATGCTTTTTATAGTTTTGTTGTTTAAATTATTTGTGTTTGGTTCTGATTTCTAAAGAATAATAATGCTTACTAGAGAATTATTTTGAAATGAGACAATCTAATCTACAAATTGTACTGGGTAACTTAAATTGTTATTAATATTAAATTTAATGATCAATGAAATAAACATCACATTTATTTTGTAGACTTTTAATTATTTTATGTTGGGAGTCAATAACTTTAGTTTTCAAACTAGAATACTGTTTTTTTTTTAAGGTTTATTTTTGAGAGGGACAGAGAGAGAGAGAGAGCAAGCATGCATGAGAGTGGGGTAGGGGCAGAGAGAGAGGGAAACAGAGGATCTGTCTGCTGCACTGACAGCAGAGAGCCTGATGCAGGGCTCAAACTCACAAACTGGAGCATCATGACCTGAGCCAAAGTTCGACCCTTAACAGATGGAGCCACCCAGGCGCCCTCAGAACAATGCTTTTTAAAAAGGATCTTAACTGAGAGATCATTCACATACCGTACAATTGTGCCATTACAATGTGCAGTTCAAAGGGTTTTAGTACATTCACAAATGACTCCTACCATTACAACAGTAGATTTTAGAACATTTTCATGACCTCAAAAAGAAACCCTATTCACTTTAGTATTACCATCCCTACTTGTTTCTCTTTACTCCCTGCCCATCCCTAGGCACCCACTAATCTGCTTTTTAGCTCTATTGATTTGTTAATTCTGGATATTTTATATAAATGGAATAATTAACATTTAGTCTTCTGTTACTGGCTTCTTTTACTTAGCATAATGTGTTCAAGGTTTATTCATGCTGGAGCATGTATCAATAATCTATTAATTATTATGGTTGAATAATATTTCCATTGTATGGATATACCATATATTATTTATCCATTCATCAGTTGGACATGTGGGTTATTTCCGCCTCTTGCCTGTTGTAAACAGTGTTGCTTAATTATTTGTGTACAACTATTTATTTGAATGCCTACTTTCAGTTCTTTTGGGTATATATAAGAAGTGGAATTAGTAGATCATATGGTAACTTATTTAAACTCTACATTTAAATGTTTGAGAAATTGCTATTGAAAAGTGGCTGCACCATTTTACATTCTTACCAGCAGTGTAGGAAAGTTCAGATTTTTTTCACGTTCTTGTCAACATTTGTTATTATCTGGCTTTTGATTCTAATGTCCTAGTAGGTACAAAGTGGTATGCCGTGGTTTTAATTTACATTTCTGTGATGACTAATGGTGTTGAATATCTTTTTATGTGGTTGGTGCCCACTTCGATATCTTCCTTGGAAAAACGTTCATTTAAATATTTCACCTCTTTTTAAAAAAATGGCTTATGTGTCTCTCTAGTACTGAGTTGTAAAAGTTCTTTGTATACTTTGGATACAAGTCTCTTATCAGGAATGTGATTTATTTTGTCTCCATTTTGTGGGTTGGCTTTTCACTTTCTCAGTGGTATCCTTGGAAGCACAAACATTTCTGATTTTGCTGAAATTCAGGTATCTATTTTTCTTTTGTCGCTTGTGCTTGTGATGTCATATCTGAGAATCTTTTTCAAATCCAAGGGAACATATCCTTTGCTTTTTTTTGAGTTTTATAGTTTTACAATTATGCCTTTGATCTATTTTGAGTTAATTTTTGTGTATCATGGGGCAAAGGTCCAGCTTCAATCTTTTACACATAGCTCTTCAGTAATTCCACCTCCATCTGTTGAAATACTCCCTATTAAATGGTTTTGGCACCCTTGTCAAAAACTAAGTTGGCCATAGACATATGATTTTATTTCTTGACTCAGTTCTATTCCATTCATTTATATGTTTATACTTTTGTGAGTACCACACAGTTTTGATTACCAATGACTTGTAGCAAGTTTAAAATCAGGAAATATAAGTACTCCTACTTTGTTACTCTTTTTCAAGATTGTTTTGTCTATTCTGGGTCCTATGTAATTACATATAAATTTTACAATCAGCCTGTGAATTTCTACAAATAAGTCAGATGGAATTTCTCATAGGCATTCTGTTGAATCTGTAGATCAGTTTGAGGAGTATTGCCATGTTAAGTCTTCCAACCCACGCTCATGGATGTTTTTTCCATTTGCTTAGATTTTCCTTAATTTCCTTCAACAGTATTTTGTAAATTTCAAAGTATGAGTTTTGCACTTTTTTTTAAAATTAATGTTTATTTTTGAGAGAGACAGAGCATGAGTGGGGGAAGGGCATAGAAAGAGGGAGATACAGGATCTGAAGCAGACTCCAGACTCTGAGCTGTCAGCAGAGAGCCCTACATGGGGCTCGAACTCACTAATGGTGAGATCATGACCTGAGCTGAAGTTAGATGCTTAAATGACTGAGCCACCCAGGTGCCCTATGAGTTTTGCACTTCTTTTGTTGAGTTTGTTCCTAAGTGTTTTATTCATTTTGATGCTATTGTAAAAATTATGTTTTTCTTATTTTTTTTTTTTTTTAATTTTTTTTTTTTTCAACGTTTTTTTTTATTTATTTTTGGGACAGAGAGAGACAGAGCATGAACGGGGGAGGGGCAGAGAGAGAGGGAGACACAGAATCGGAAACAGGCTCCAGGCTCCGAGCCATCAGCCCAGAGCCTGACGCGGGGCTCGAACTCACGGACCGCGAGATCGTGACCTGGCTGAAGTCGGACGCTTAACCGACTGCGCCACCCAGGCGCCCCTGTTTTTCTTATTTTTGTATTGAGATTATTCATTGCTGGTTCATAGAAATACTATTGATTTTTGTATATTGTCCTTATATTCTGAAAACTTGCTGAATTAATTTTTTTTTTTAGTTTTAATAATTTTTTAGTGTATTCTCTAGGATTTCTTTTATACAGTATCATGGCACCTGTGTTTGGACATAGTTTTTATTTATTTATTATTTTTAAATTTATTTTTAATGTTTATTTTTGAGATAGAGAAACAGAGTGTGAGTTGGGAAGGGGAAGAGAGAGAGGGAGACACAGAATCTGAAGTAAGCTCCAGGCTCTGAGCTGTCAGCACAGAGCCCGATGCCGGGCTCAAACTCACGAACTGCAAGATCATGACCTGAGCTGAAGTCCAATGCTTAATGGACTGAGCCCCCCGGGCGCCCTTCTTTGGATATAGTTTTACTTCTTCTTTTCCAATCTGGATGTATTCTGTTTCTTGCCTATATTGTCCTAATTTGAACCTCCAGTAGAATGTTGAACAAAAGTGCTGAAAAAAGCATTTTTGTCTTGTTCCTGATCTTAGGGGTAGGGCATCTAGTCTTTCACCATTATGTATGGTGTTAGCTATAATGTTTTTTGACGGTGGCCTTTACCAGGTTGAGGAAGTTTCCTCGTATTCCTTCATTGTCATGTGGCTTTATTATGAAAAGTTACTGGATTTTGTCAAATGCTTTTCTGGTGTTTATCGAGATAATTGTGTGATTTTAATTTTTCATTCTATTGATATGATGCATTAAATTAATTGATTTTCAGATGTTAAACTAACCTGGCATTCCTGGAGTAAATCCCACTTGGTCATGGAATATCATTTTTTAAAAAATATGTTACTGGATTCAATTTGCTAGTATTTTGTTGAGGATATTTGCATCTGTATTTTTAAGAAATATTGGTCCATAGTTTTTTTGTTTTTTGTTTTTTTCCTTGTGATGTCTTTGTTTGGTTTTGGCATCAGGATAATACAAGGTAATGAGTTGGGAAGTGTTTAATCCTCTTATATTTTTTGGAAAAGTTTGTGTAGAGCTGTTATTAATTCTTTGGTATAATTCACTAGTGAAGCCATCTGGGCTTGGATTTCCTTTTTGGGTAGGTTTTGGTTAATAATTCATTCCCTTCACTTGTTGTAGATATTTTGAGATTGTTTTTTCTTGAATCAATTCAATAGTTTGTGTCTTCCAAAGAGTTTATTTCATCAAAATTATCTAATTTATTAGTGTACAGTTGTTCATAGTATTCCTTTGTAATACTTTTTTTCCCCCTCTAAGTTCGGTAGTAATATCCTCTCTTTTATTTCTGATTCTAGTATTTTAAGTTTCTCTATTTTTTCTTGGTTAATCTATCCATAGGTTTGTCAAACTTGTTGACCTTTATAAAGAACCAGGTTTTTTTAAATTGATTTTTCACTATTGTTTTTGCATTCTCTATTTCATTAATTCCTGTTATACTTTTTATTAATAAAATAATTCTTATTATTTTCTTCCTTTAGATTTAATTTGCTCTTCTTTTTCTAGTGTTTTAAGGTGGAAGCTTAGCTTTACTATTTGAGATCTTTCTTTCTACATATAAGCGTTTGCAGATATAAGTTTCCCATTAAGTACTGCTTTAGATACATCTATCATTTGTATGTTGTGTCTTTATTTTCATTCATCTCAAAATATTTTCTGGTTCCTTATTTGACTTCTTCATTGAACCATTGATTATTCAGGAGTGTGTTGTTCAATTTTCACATGTTTGAGGATTTTTCTAATCTTTTTCTATTATTCTACTTTCATCCCATTTTGATTGGAAAATCTACTTTGTATTATTTCTGTCCTTTTAAGTTTTTGAGGTGTGTTTTGTGGGCTAGCATGTGATCTATCTTAAAGAATCTTCCTTATGCACTTGAGAAGAATGTATATTCTGTCATTGTTGGGTGAAATATTACATAGGTATCTGTTAAGTCTGGTTGATTTGTAGTGTTGTTCTAGTCTTCTATTTCCTTGTTAATCTTCTGCATAGCTATTCTATCCATTATTAAAAGTTGAGTATTGAAGTCTCCACCTATTATTGAATTGTCTCTTTTTCCTTTCATATCCATCTAATAGCTCTTTTATAATCTCACTTTTTAAAGGCACTCAAATACCACAGGCCAAGATCATTGTGCCTCTGGTGCTCAATGGGAAAATGGTGCAAGGTGAAAGGTCTCCACTGACAAGATCTGAAGGTTTCAACAGATATGAACTTATTTTGTCAAGATTATTTACTCTGAAACCTCTGGATTTCTAGTGATCTAATTTCCAATGATTGAGAATGGAGGGTAAATTCTCACTGCAAGAAGAGGAGAAAGAGATTTTTTAGCTTATCAAATTCTAAAAACAAAGAGAAATTCAACTTATGAAGTGGGGATAAAGAGGGACTGATTTCTTCCTTTGGTATTATGTGTGGAAGCAACAAAACAAGAAAGGAATAAGAAATAATGATAGAAAAATGTAGTTTACTCTTGGGGGAGGAGACTGACTTATTCTTTCAGAAACCGTATTTGCTACCATTAAACCCACTTACCTTCTAGTCACTATTGTGGAACTTAGATTCTCAAGAGGTATGAGGATGAAAACATCCCTAGTCAAAAGACACTATTTCTAAACAGGGCTTTTATCCTGAGTCTTTTTCCACTTTTCTTCCCACGAGTTAAATATTGATACCTCTTTTATGACCATCCCTTAAAATTACCATAAGACCCAGGTCTGGACATCCAGATGAGGTCCTTTCTTTCCCTGGGGTAGTAACCTTGTTCCCTTGGCTAGGTATAGTCAGAGGTGTCCCAAAACAAAAGGCTGGATCCCCAGATGTTTGCCAAAGAGAAGAAAAAATGCAGGATGTAATGTCATATTTCTATGATCCTTTAATTTCATCCATAAAATGTTCCATTTGTTTATACTGGGGAAGAGAGAGTTCAAGGCATCATTTCATAATGGCCTTGTACCTGGATACATAACACACCCTTAACCTTTGCTGGAGGCATCTGAAGTGAGAGTGTTGCCGATGATTGCTTTTTCACTAATGCTGACAAAGGGTCTTGTGGAAATATACTGCAGATCTTATGAATTTCTTTTTAATATATTGGTGTTTAATAATATAACTATAACCAATGAGTAATAATGCTTAACAGACTTTCACTTCTTAGTCATAAACAATTTTTAAGCTAAAATAAAAGAGTCTAATAAGAGTAGAATATATGACAAGTTAAGTTTTGATTAGAAGTTACTGTGAAGTAAAGACCTAACTAATGAAGCCCTACTTAGGGTGAGCCAGTCAGAGAAGGACACTACATGGGAGTATCTGGCTTACCAGAAGGCATTAAGAGGGATTTCAGTGCTGAGGATTCTTCACAGAGTAACAGAATATAGAGTAGATGATGATTGGAGGGGGCCAAAGAAAACTTTTCTATTTCATAAATTTGCCTACAGCTAACTCTGCCCTGTTGACATTAAACTGGGCTTCACCAATTTCTGGATCTTAAAAACATATAAAAGTAAAAATGTTATGTATTACCTAATTAATTTTTAAATAACACCATTTGTTATTTTGGGACACTGTCTCATATTGCATCAACCCATGACAGCAAGTAATGGTGGACATTTATCACTTTTAATGATTCAAATGAGTACTCCATGTACTTCCTATACTGTTCCCCAGAGTTACTGAAAATAAATCTTTGGGAATGCAGCAATTCTATAGAACGCTTATTTTGAGTTTTTTGTAGGGCTTCCTGGTTTACAACATACACCTTTAGAAACTTAGCAATCTTGATAGACAGTTTTAACGCCCCAAATGAAGCAATAATTCTAAGAGGAAGTGTTCTTTTGGGGACTCTGACTACACTCAGAGTTACCAGAGAGGCGCTATTGATCTGGGAGGTGAAAAAAATAACAAAAGCTGTGTTCCCAAAGCTCCAAACTCTTGTTAGAACAGATTGTCCCGGGGCACCTGGGTGGCTCAGTCGGTTAAGTGTCCGACTTCAGCTCAGGTCATGGTCTCACGGTTCATGAGTTTGAGTCCTGCATTGGGTTCTGCTTCAAATCCTGTATTCCTCTCTCTGCCCCTCTACTGCTCTCTCTTTCTCTCAAACACAAATAAAACATAAAAAAAAATTAACCTTCTTGTTAAAAAATAACAGGTTGTCCATATCTAGAGTCCCCATGGAATGAAAGACCAGGCCTCTGGGCATTGTCTCCAGAGTCCTAACCTACGTTAAGACTGAAAGAGTTAAAGATTATCACAGGGAGGTACCTGGGTGGCTCAGTATGTTAAGCATCTAACTTCAGCTCAGGTTATGATCTCAAGGTTTGTGGGTTTGGGCCTGCATTAGGCTCTGCACTGACAGTAAGTGGAGGCCCTGCTTGAGATTCTCTCTCTCTCTCTCTCTCTCTCTCTCTCTCTCTCCCCCTCTCTCTCTCTGCCTCTCACCACTTACAATTTTCTCTCTCTCTGTCTCTCAAAATAAATAAGTGAACTTAAAAAAATTCTTAAAAGATTATCACAGGAAGTATATATGGATATGTAATATTGTGTGTGTGTGTGTGTGTGTGTGTGTGTGTGTGTGTTGGAAGGAAGAGGCAGGGAGGAAGGAAAGATGGGAGCCAATTCCAGATCTTGCATGACCTTAAAGCTTGAAACTTCATTTAGCAAGTTAAAACCAAATCCTCAGTCTCAAAATCTCAAATGCCCTTTGAGTCACTTAGGACTTTGCTTAGAGCATTAAGAATTAGACAAAGGAAATTCTCAACCACTGCACCTGCTCATACTTCATTCTTGTTTCATCATATCCAAGATCTGAAGAATTATTTTTATGCTAGTTTAAGGTCTAGGATAGGTTTAGACCTGAGCTTCCTTCCATCTTCCCTTCCCAGACTTCTTTCACCCCATTTTCCCTTCTTGGGTCTCTCTTGATGTTATTCTTCCAGGGGTAGTAAAGACAGAACTGATCGCTCTGGTTTGATTTATAATCCTTTTGTTTTTCCCTGTCCTTGAGAATCAAATCAAGAGAATGAACTTTGATTCCCTTTAAAAATCATTACGTCTCTCCTCTCTCAACTCTCTCTTCCCTCCTAACCTTTCCCCACAATGATGGTAATGTTAATACTGGAGAATCCCATTTCAGCACTGATCTAGAGAAGGTCTTGTTCTTCTTGAACTTGGATGAAATCAAGGGAGGCCTCTGCAAGATCATATCTCTATTGCCATAGAGACTGAGAGGAGACAGTTTCAAATATTAACAAAACGTCAGTTTGGGGATGGTATATTTTTTCCATTATGATCTTAGGAAATCATAACATTCTTATGCTTTACAGATGAGAAAATTGAGTCTCAGCCAGGTTAAGAAACCTGCCTGAAGTGTCAGAATGGCACAACTCAGCCTTCTTGACTAGACTAGTTTTCTTTCTACCATGCCATGACTACTACTTAATAGTTTATTATTTTATGTTTTATTTATTTTTATAAAAGGTTGTGGCCAAGGGAATTTCCCCACCATAATGTATGAAGTTAGTCTGATTCAGATTAGAAGAATGAAGTCTTGAAAACATTTCCCAATAGAAAAAGAAGAGAGAGGCAGAAAGAAAAAAAAAATAGATTATGTGTTATATATCAAGGACTATTTACAATAAAGAGTCTATAGATACCACATGGTTGTTTTATTAAATATAGAGCCAATTTAAAGATTTACAGGGGCTCACTGAAAGAAAATGTTGTGTCATTGGATTAGAAAAGAGCATTCACATGAATACAGGATTGTGTGTGTGTGCGTGTGTGTGTGTTCAGTTTCTTTTGATCTTATTTTGGTTTGTCAAATACAGTAAATGAACAACTTCTGATAAATGACTTGCATGGAGTAGGGTGTAACAAATGATGATGATGATGAAAAATGTCCTTAGTAAGATGTACTTAGGAACACTGAATATATATATTTGCCTCTCTTCTTCTTTCCCATAGCCCACTTCCCTCCTTTACCCTGAATTGCTATCGAGAGGGGCAGAACCAATATATATTTCTACTTATTGTATATATGTGTACCACTTTCTTTACTGTCTTGGCAACACTGGGTACTATCAATTCCTTTATAAAATTTTGCTACTCTAAAATGGTAAAATTAAATCTTATTTTAATCTACAGCTTCCTGATTACTAATAAGGTTGAGTCTATTTTCTAATAATAGTAATAATAACCAACATTTATTGAGTGCATATACCATGACAATTATTTGATAATCCCTTATGTGTATTGTCTCCTTTATTCCTGATAGTATCCCTGTGAGTTAGAATATCTGATATTTACATTGCAGATGAAAAGGTATAGAAGGATCAGTGACTTGTCCAAAGCCAAACAGCTAGTAAGTGGTCACCTAGATTTGACTTTAAATGACCTGAGTCTAGAGCCTAATGCTCATAAGAATTTTAAGTTATCTTCTTTTAAAAAGTTTATTTATTTTGAGAAAGAGAGAGAGAAAATACCAAGCAGGCTCTGTACTGTCAGTGAAGATATGGAGTTTGAGTACGCAAACCTTGAGATCATGCCCTGAGCTGAAATCAAGAGTTGGACACTTAACTGATTGAGCCACCTAGGTGCCCTATGTATTAACTTTTTTCCATATGTTTATTGTCCATGTGGATTTCCTTTTATGTGAATGATCTATTTTTTGTATCCTTTGTCCTTTGTTTTATTTACATAGCCACTTGATGATGAAACGTTATTACCTAAAGTGTAGTGATTTTTTTTTTTTTAATTTTGTTTCCAATGCTTGGACCTGTAGCAGATCAAAAGACCAACTCATAGTAGATCAACAGGAAATGACTTTAATAATTTTTAAAAATTCTCAGACTTATAAAATTATGTTGCAAACCATTAGAGATTATTTTATGTTTTGTTTTGATAATGGAGAAATTTCTGGGTCTTCATTTTCAGCCCCCAAATAGTAATTAAAAATGTTTATTATATTTTAAAGTGGATATTTAGTGGTTAGACCTACTTAAGACATTCTTAAATTAAGCACTTAAAAAACCCAACTCTTTATTTTTTCCCAAGAAGATGTACTTGCCAAGAATATTTTAATCTATGAGTATATTACACAATTTTAATTGGCAGAAAACATTTGTACCAAGTTAAAAATTGCTTGAGAGAGGCTTCCAACAAAATTGTCAATCTGAGATGTTGACTTCCTTTTTCCCTGTTGAAACAGTGAAGGTCACAAGTTCCAGTTAGTATGTTTTGGTTAGTTTTACAAAAATGAATACTACAGGCCAACTTCTGCTCTTTCTCTTCATTTTTTCTGGATTCCTTTGTTCATTGGTTAATAGAGTTTTTGCCTTTCAGTTAAGTTCTTTATTAAATTGTTTTCTAAAGGAATACAGAAAAGTTATCTGCTTGACTTCAGCAATGTAAACCAGCCAAAATAAACACGCACACACATACACACTCTCTCACTCACTGAGACACAAACAGCCCTGTGTTTGAAACCAAATGAATATTTCAAATGTTGTCCTCAGTTGTTTGAGTCTAAAATTGTATGACAACTGAAACTATGCTATTAAAACAGGAAGTAGAATGAAACCACTGCTCAAATATTGGATAACCTTGGACATTTCTTTGGAAATGCTTAGTTCACATCATTGCTATTTTGTTTGTGGAGTGCCTGCCCTGAATACAGGTGAGGGACTATGAAGGATTTGCTTGGATGGTATGGTCAACAGTGGATGTTGGTCTAGACTAATAATGGATCTCCTTCCCATTCATTAGAATGGCTACACAGACAGAATCCCCTGGATTTAGGCCACCCCCTCCCTCCTATCTAATCCAGCTTAGGATCTTCTCACCTCATGTCTTTCTTTTTTTTCTCAAAGTCATCTCATCCATTGCTCATTCTCTCACTATCTTTCAACGTAGATTCTATGGAAGCAAGAGAGAGAAGGTTGAAGAGAAGCAGGAGGAGAGTAAGCCTATAAGCCACTGAGGCAGCTACTGTTTCCTTTCTTACCCTTGTTCTCTCTCAGCCCTAGGACTGGTCTCGGGATTTTAGAATATTTCCCTTCATTTCTCAAAAACTATCCCTTTCTCCTTTCAGTTTCCTACCAAGAGACTATGCCCCATATGTTCTTATGAACTGAACTGCTTTAGGATTCTTCTGAACACAAGGCATATTTTACTACATAACCCTGCTCTGATCACCTGTGTCCTCTTTATTTTGTACTAGCATTGAAGCAGAAAAAGACGAAGAAAACAAGCTAGGTATGTAGCAGTCTTTTAAGCCACATTTTTATTTATTCATTTATTATTTGTTAGCTTTATTGCACTATCACTGACATAAAATTTAACGGTATTTAAAGTGTACATCATGGTGATTTGATATACATATGCATTATGTAAGTCACATTTTATCTTTAAATCCCATTTTATCTTTAACTATTAAAAATAAAACTGTGAGAAAACCCACAAAGATAGTTTTATGCTTGCTTTAAGACCAAGAAAAAAGGGTAAATTCTGTGAGATTACCATGTTTCTCACTTGGCCAGAGAAAAGCCCTAGGCAGAAGCAAAAGATATAATACTAAAAGTAGAATGAGCCTGGCTAATTCTCAAGACTTTTAGGAGATAAGGAAGGGGGTGACAGGGTTCTGCCCAAGATGGTGGCCTTATTTATTTTCGCTCTCAGGAGCCCTTGACTCCAATTCCTAAGAACCCCATCAAGCCATATTCTGTTGGAGCCCCTCCCCAGGCCATGAGAACTGCATCAGAAACTTGAATTTGGGAGTGTGAGGAGGTGTTAGGGAATAAACAGATAGAACCACAGCTGAGTTTACTGTGTGGGTGTGTTTTGTTTGGCCAATATGGTCTGCCTGCCGTCCATCCTTCCTCCCTTCCTCCTTCCCTCCTTTCTTTCCTTCTTTCTTCCTTCCTTCTCTCCTTCCTTCCTTTAATTTGAAAGCTGTGATGTCTTCAGTTTACCACTGGCCCCACCACTGCCTGTTAGTAAATATACAAGAGTTTCAGTTTTTTATCTGGGCTGCCCAATCTTGAAGACATTTATGATCCTGATTATAATCCCATAGGTGAAAATGGAGTATGGGGAGATGTGTTTTTACTTCTTCCCAGGGCTTTGGTAGGGTGAGGCCTTTTATGGCTAGACCTTAGGGGAAAGAAGAACAGGCTTCTCTGAAGCTCTGTAAGTGTTTTTATGTTTTGTTTTTAAGATTTTTTTAATTTCACTTCTAAAGTAAGCCTTATACATTGTATTCTCCAACATTGTTTACCTTCTTTAATACACAAGCCTTCATTTTGCTCTGTACTGACAGTGTCCATGCTGAAATGCTGAATGCAGTTCCCTACAGAAATGTGTATATATCTATATCTATATCTGTATCTATGTATATGTATACGTATATATATACATATGTGTACATACGTGTATATATATACACATATGTCCATATATATCTGTACATATGCATACATATGTATATATACACATATATTGTTCTTTTGAAAAATCAATAGCAACAAAAATAGAGCCAGTTTTGACACACACCCACACCCACATATCCCTGATCTTTGTGATTTTTTGTTCAGAAAAAATAGTTCAGGTTTTTAGTTGAGAATTCATTTGTTGAAAGCTGTAGTTTTAAATTTAATTATTCATGTATTAGTCAATGAAAAGGCAGCATTTATTTAGTAGGATTTCAAATATATACCTTTTTTCTTAATGCATTCACTGTAATTTTTGATATAATGAAAAAGAAAAGTATTACTGTAAACAATTTCAGACCTTGACCTCATTCTTACTATAATTGGCAATGTAATCTATTTTCTCTTTGCTGTTAGCTTTTATCAGGAGTTTCTGTGCATAGTGCAACTATTTGGCCGTAAAGAATTAAAAACTGAAAGAAAAACAAAAAGAGTATAGAAAGGTCCATCCAAGAAGAGGAATCTTTCTTTTTCTTGGTAATTTTCCTACAGAATCAACCAACCAGTGAGCTTTCTTAATTTCATTTCCAGGGAGGGGTGAGAAAGTGCTAGACACAGACTAAAGAAAACTATCTGATAAAAATAAATTAACAAATTTAGTAGTTGGGGTGAAAATGAAATTTAATAAAAACAATAGAGTGCCTTTTGCTATAGCTGTGAATGATATTCAATGATATTCTATAAAAATCAGTAAGAACAGAAAAGTGGTTAAGATGGTAAATATCATGTTATGTGTATTTAAAAAAAAATTTTTTTTTTAACGTTTATTTATTTTTGAGACAGAGAGAGACAGAGCATGAACAGGGGAGGGGCAGAGAGAGAGAGGGAGACACAGAATCAGAAGCAGGCTCCAGGCTCTGAGCCATCAGCCCAGAGCCCGACGCTGGGCTCGAACTCACGGACCGTGAGATCGTGACCCAAGCTGAAGTCGGACACTTAACCGACTGAGCCACCCAGGTGCCCCTGTTATGTGTATTTTATTGCAATAAAAACTGGAAGGAAAAAGAAATCAGAAATGAGAAAAGTTATGAATTGTGATTTGACAGGAGAACTTCAGTTTCTGAAGATCACAATGTCAACATGAGAATGGCCATTCAAATAAAGCTAACTGGCACGTGTTTAAAATCTTCCATGTCAACTACAGTTAAGTTTGGATATTTTTCCCATTTAAACTATGATCATAGTTTAATCCATAGAGTAGGAACAGCAAAGCAAAGGAAAAGAAAGCTTGTAGCAGAGGATATTCTTGGAAATTGATGCCTTTCACTAGTATCCTGTGCACTTTGAAAGCAAATAATTTAATTGGATGAAAATCAGTTAAGCATCCATTAAGGAGCTGTTTGAGAACATTGTATCATTAAGTAATAGTTGCTGATTTTTCTTAACTGCAAGTAGGAAATGTGAAGAAAACATTGGAGTAAAGGGGACCTTTTGGAATAACAGTTTACCTATAAAACCTGCTCTATAGTTGTTACAATTCTATCTCGCTCATTTGTTGTACTTTTTAGGATTTCATTGGTGCTCATCAGTAGGGAGAAGAAACTAAGACTAGAAGAAACCTAGACAGGAAAAACAGGTCTCTCTGCTGGTTGATGGATCTTAAACTACTTTTGGTCTATGGATTCTTTGAAAGTTTGATGAAACTTCATTTGCATATACCCCAAACTATCAATATACAGAATTAACGTTGAGGGTTCATGGATTGTCTGAAACTTACTCATGAGTCATCCGGAGTTCTGTGGATCAAGAGAGAAGAATCTGCTCTAAGATTTGCCTTCAAGTTGGGTAGTTAGCAGTCCGATGCCCTGACTAGACTTTGTCTCATCGGTGGTCTAATTTGGAAGATGGTAGATAGCAGTAGAAGGATTTAGGCAGTGCTCACATGGGAAGCTGGGGAGGCCTCAGAATGAATTCTCCAGATCATCACATTATTCCAAACCAGACTCCAGACTACAGCTGAGAATGGAAGGGGCAGGGTTTCCCCTCTCCATAGCAGTTTCAAACAGTTAAGTTAACCAGGTTCACAATCCTCGCTAACAAGGACAGCCCTAATAGCACTACAGTACTAAGCAGGAACTTGAGGCAAATCTTCCAGTGTGAGTGAACCCAGTAGGGATTTGAATGCTATGTGTTGGCTGGAGGGCCCACTGGAGCTAAGGGCTTATGCTTGCCAAATGGCAAACCTTTTGCAGTGAACTAAATTTGTAAGCATCAAGGAGACTTTTTTTGCACTTCATGCCATGTTTCTAATTACCTTAGGAATTTTAGAGCTGAAACCTATGACTGAATATCATGGACTGTAGTTGAGTACGGCTAAAAATGTGAGGTAGAGTTCATGGTGTCTGTACATTTTATTTCTGAACATGAACATGGACTGAAGTATATAGAAGGTATTGCAGTAACAATACATCTATTGTTATTGTTATTATAAATGACATTTACCCTTTACATAGAAGACCACACATAAAGCTGCCTTGTATAGAAATGATATCTTAAGCGCTGCTGTTCTCCATATGCAAAGGGCAGATTAGAGCTTGTTATATTATGCAGTTTCCTAGCCAACTCTCTGAATCAATCCGGTTGTCAAGCATGACCAGATTTTTTCTCTTCTAAGTTAGTGATTGAGGCTGTGCTTTAAGAAGAACATATTTATTATTTGGTAATTTTTCCTTCCTCTTAATGGCTTGCATCATCAGACTCATCCCCCTGAGCATGGCCTGATTCAGTATGTCATCTGGCATACCCACACCTGCCACATTTCAGCCCTGCTCTGTCAGGCAGAAAAGTCCAAGCAACACGCTGTTTAAATGGAGCCATGCTGACAGTTTCCGTTCATTCAAATAACATCTGTGAGATTGCATGGATTAACATTCAGATGACAGAAATCTTGTTTTTATTCAAGTAAAGAGATAAGGACTGGTTCATTTTATCCATGGGCAGGCACTAGAGAAGACTCATGTCTCCTCACTGGCACGGATCAGTGATTGTTATTTTACTAATGGTTTTACATCTAGCCTGCCAATAAATTTAGGCCAGGGTCCTACTACCCTTATAAAGAAAACTTCACTGGATATGCAAATAGTGCTATGTTTCTTAGTATCGGGAAATTGTATTCAACTAATTAAAAACCTCATTAAGTGTCCCTTCTCTCACTGCACTAAAAGAATCTACTTTAGAAACTTCTGGGTTTGCCCTAACTCCTCCACGTGCCTGCTTCATTATTCAGGAGGATGGGATGTAAAACATATATGTTAGAATGACAGCGCTGTGTCAGGGATTGCTTTTGGTCGGTTGGATAAGTATTACAAGCTTTGTGACCTGAAGGAGACTGAGGAACACGGTGGGAGGAAATTGTGGAGGTTAATATGCAGAACACAGGTGTGTATAGATTCTTCTGTTGTGGGAACTGATAACTTTATTTCTACATTAGAGTATGGACACCTTGCAAGGAGCTGCTCATCAGCAGGTGTAGACCTAAGGACCATTTGCAGAGCACTAATCATAAAGAAGGTGTCTCTATGTAAGCTGCCTATTTGTGTAGCTTGGGACAGGTGGTCTTCGTGAGTGAAGAATTGCTTTTTTATTGTTGTAAGTGCTGAATCATAAATATAAGCCTTGACACAACCCTAGAGTCTAGTGTTTTTGAACTTTTTTTCCTGGGCCATTCCTAGAAAAACCTGGGAGGTAGAGTAGATTAGTGTCTGATGCCTGCCTGCCCTTTGTTTCCACTCCCTAATGTCCTCTCTTCTTCAGAAATCCATGGTGTCTCAGGTCTCCTTTCTTTCTTATCTCCATTAAAACCTGTATCTAGTAAAAAAAAAAAAAGTCAGAATTATATCCACATCCACATTAAGTTTAAAAAATAACTGATTGCTGACTTTTGATTTACCTGAAACAAACAGTAAAACTGGACAAAATACCTGAAACAGTGGTTTTCAAGACATCCAGTGAAGGACAGTAATGTCTGAGAAATAGGGGAAAATGAAGTGAGGCCTATGATGGCCTCAACTTAACTACACTGAGAGGGGCAGGCTATATTGTGCTGGTACAGGGGGATCCAGGTGTAGCCTGGTGGACTGAGTTGAGAAAAATGAGGATGTTTTTGGTTGTCTTTATGACTGGGGATGTTGTAGACATCTAGTGGACAGCAGTTGATGGAACAGTCCTGAATAACAAAAGAATTTCTAGCCAAATGGTGTAAGTGCCACTGAAGAAACACTGATACGTGGCCTCTGCCAAGAATGCTGAGGAGGGTTAGGGAATATCCAAAACTTTCTGGTGTAATGATACTGGGATGCTGAGGATAGGATAATTTCTGAAAACATGAGAAGCATACAGTTAACTATTTAGTTTAAGAATTATTTACAGAAGAAAATATTACAACATGGTATGTATTTCAGCCACTCTGAAGGCTTTAGGAAGAATTTTCTTTGTTTAGGATATTGTAAAAACCTGTGGTCCTGAAGCATCCATTCACTTGTAATACATTCTGATCGCTTTTGAATTTTAATTTTATCCTGACATTGCCTCTTGTGAACAGGTGTCTTTAAATAAAGAAACATATGGTTTTAATGTGGCTTCATGAACTGAGAGTCATATTCCCGCAGATGAAATGACACTTCAGGCAAAGTGCAGGCTGCCCACCTCAGAGCTTTCTAATCATTATTTATAAGTAAACATCTTGCCCTCTTGGTGATAAATGAAAATAAGCAACTCCTTCTATATAATGACTATATTAATTATGAAAGCAAAATCATAATTATGCCAGAAAAACAAATCTTTACTTTCAAAGAATAACATTATTTTTGTCTTACAGTTGATTAACATAGATAGAAATGAATACTTGGGTGTTAACAGACGATTGACATATATAACAGAATTATTTTTACACATAGCTTGCCTTTATGGAGGAGAGTTGAAGATAATTGTTGGCTAATACGCATTTCACTTCCTTTGCTCCATCAGTGCTCTTTGAGTGTTATTCCATGGAGAAGAATAGAGCTAGATGCTAAGAAAGTGAAAAAGACGGCCACTGCCTTTGCTGTCTTCCTTGTTTAAATTACTGTCTGTTCATACAGTGAAGTGGTTGGGGCTGGAGATGGGTGTTTCTAAGTGGGTTTGGTGCAGAAAGGATACAGAGAAAGAATCAATCTGGGGTGGAGTGGGAGTTGGGGTCTGGGGAATGTTTCTGTCACCAGTGAATGACTCCGAGCAAATCACATTACCCACTGGGCATCAGCTCCTTCATCTGCAAAATGAATGAATTGCTCTTTGATCTCAAAGGGTTTTTCCAGCTTTAATTTATGAATGGAGGAAATCTGCTCTTTGCCTCCAGGGATGGGCTTTCCTCCCACAGCAAAGTTTATATGCTAAGCAGAGACCTTACTTTATCCTTCCCTGATGATTCTCTTCCTGGTACACCCTGTTATACAGAGCAAGATGACAGACTGGCTGAAATCACGGATTTTCATTCTTTTCTCCTGATCTTTTTGCCTTAGGTGAGAATCATAGTTATCTTAGATCCCTTAGGAAACTTTTCAAAAGGTTGAGGGCTCTTTAGTTCTGATGGTTATTATTTAGCACAATGCCTGGACAGGCCCAGTGTTCTTACATACTTAATTTATTTTAATGAACTCTGACAGGCCGACCTGGCCTAACTCAATACATTTGCAGTTTTATTGAGTATCTTTCCTATTATTCTAGTTTAGCTAAAGCATTGATGTCTTACAATTTTTTAAAAATTTTTTAACATTTATTTATTTTTGAGAGACAGAGAGAGATAGAGCACAAGCAGGGGAGGAGCAGAAAGAGAGGGAGACAGAAAATCCAAAGTAGGCTCCAGGCTCCAAGCTGTCAGCACAGAGCCCGACGCAGGGCTCGAACTCACGGACTGTGAGATCATGACCTGAGCTGAAGTCTGCTGCATAACCAACTGAGCCAACCCAGTCACCCCTGTGTCTTACAATTATTAACATAAAAGCTTAGAAAATTACTTTCATATTTTCATCTGAAAACATAAAGAATAATAGCATTATTTATTTGTCATGGCAATATTTTAAACAATGGCTAAGACACAGTAAACATTCAGTAAATGGTAACTGTAATTCTTTTTCTGATTGCTAAAGTTTAAAAATGTTTCAAAGTTTGGTAGGG
Organism: Panthera leo; assembly: GCF_018350215.1. Taxonomy (NCBI): domain Eukaryota; kingdom Metazoa; phylum Chordata; class Mammalia; order Carnivora; family Felidae; genus Panthera; species Panthera leo. The sequence goes on from NC_056686.1 coordinate 167,009,571, forward strand.
CAAATATCCCCTCATTATTTTAGTTTTTTTAAAAAAATCACTGAATATTCTTACATATGACCTTTATAATGCTTTCATTAAGACCCAAAGGGGGTCAGGGGGGTAGAATGGTGCTGTCATATTTACAGCATAAGTTTCCCCATTTCAGTTACCTGATGTACAAGCTAACAATCCTCTCCCCCTCCAGTGGGGATATGTGTGACATTCCTCAGGCCCTTCTGGCTGCCCAGGAACAAGGGAAAGGGAGAAACAAATGGTCAACTGGTAGACATCACAGTCATGCAGGACATGAGCCTCCATCAGTTTGCAACTGTCTTAATGATCTACAAGAAAAAAGGCAATCTCCAGAAACCTATAGACTCAATTTTCTGAGAGCCCTAACATCACCCTCCCCTCCAGAGGATAGAAAGTCTTATATAATCAGTTACTCCTCACAATCTCAGTGCAGCTCTTTCTGCCCATGGCTCCTGTCCCCTTGCTTTAAAAAACCACCTTTTGGCATTCAAGACCTCTCCAGAATTCTTTCTTAGCCATTGGCTCTGAGCCCCAGTACTCCAAACCACATCATTACCCATTGCTGTGAAATAAGCCACCACACAACTTGGTGGTTTAAAACAAGAACAATTATTTCTCACTATCCAGTGGGCTGACTAGGCTGAGTTGGCCAGTTCTTTTCTGCTCCATGCAGTATAGGCTGACGTTGCCTATGTCCTCATATTCAACTGGGAGCTCTGCTGCAGTTGGTCTAGAAGGTCCGAGAAGGACTCTCACATGTTTGGAGTCTCAGTTCTTACTGTTGTTTAGATGTCTCAGGTCTTGTCCACATGGCCTTTTTCTCTTGCTAGATACCTTGGACTTCCCTTCTAGCATGGTAGCCTGCTTCTAAAACTGCAAAGATGGTAGCCCCAGGTGTTTTACAGCCTGGAGTCAAGGCTGTGAACATCACTTTCCACTGCATTCTGCTAGTCAAGTCATCACAAATTTAGCCCAGTGTTAGAGAGTGGAGAAATAAATTACACCTCGTGATAGAAGGGGTAACAGTCAGGGAGGAGAGAATTTGATGGTGTCTGGTAATGGGCCGGAACCAGTATTGGTTAGCAGGTTAACAGTCAGGAAAAAGTGCTGGACGTGGAGCAAAAGGGGGGGTGGGGGGGGCAAGCTGGAGCTCATTGAAACCTCTGTATCTGTCACTTCATAGAACTGTTACCAGTTTCAAAGACCGATGGCTCCTGCTTAACTTCTGCCTCTCAAATACTATTCAAATATTCCTTTTGGTCACTTGTAACTTAGAACCATACAGAGAGGAGGCATCTGGGAACTTTAGCTTAACCAAGTTGAAAATACAATGATCCAGTAGACTATTTAAGAACGTGAATTATCTCTTCATTATTTCAAGTCCTCGTTTATACAATTAGTGGTGTGTTTGCTAGTTCTGTTCATATAACTCTCCATATTTTTTACATGTGTTAATGAGGTTTCATTGTCTTTAAGGCTTGGGTCATTCTTTTGCATTTCTTTTTCAGTGGCTGTGCAGTTTTCCAGCACCATTATTGAAGAGACTGCTCTTTCCTTGGTATATATTCTTAGCTCCTTTACTGTTGTTGTAAATTAATTGATCATGTATGTGGGGGTTTATTTCTGCATTCTCTCTTGTGTTCCATTGATCTTTGTGCCTCTTTTTTATTCCAGTATCCTACTGTTCTGATTACTATGCCTTTATAATATAGCTTGAAGTCAGGGAGCATGATGCCTCCTGTTTTGTACTTCTTTCTCAAGAATGCTTTGGCTATTGAGGGTGTTTTATAGTTCCATAAATGTTAAGATTGTTTGTTCTATTTTTGTGAAACATGCCATTAGAATTTGATGGAGATTGCAATGAATCTGTAGATTTCTTTGGGTAGTATGGACACTTTAATAACACTGATTTTTAAAATCCATGAACATTAAACATCTTTCCATTTATTTGTGTCTTCTTCAGTTTATTTCATCAATGTCTTACAGTTTTCAGTGCATGGGTCTTTACCTCCTCGCTTAAATTTATTCCTAGGTATTCTATTCTTTTTGATGCAGTTGTAAATGGGATTATTTTCTTAATTTGTCTTTTTGAGATTTTGTTATTACTGTGTAAAAATACAACAGATTTTTGTATGTTGATTTTGTATCCTGATAGCTTGATTTTTTTAACTTCTAATTATTTGGTAATATGGTACATGGCCTCTTTTTGTTCTGTTGTCCCAGAACCCACAAAAATTAGAGGGGGAGCCTGACCAAACTTTATTAAATAACGTTATGACAGTTAAGTCCCTGTCTTCTTAATTTAATGAAAGGCTTTTATTATTTCATGGCTTCATATCATGCTGGTTATTCTGCTACTTGCATTTGTTATTTGATTAATTTCGTAGTCAGCAGGAGTATTTCCTTGCATAAATGTTAGGAAGAGTTCATAATTGTTATATTTTCTGAATAAAGGAGTTTCTGGGAAGGTCTTTTTGTTGCCCCACATATAATCTCTCACCTGTCTATTGAATTGTTATGTCGCTATCTTTTCTTCTAAAATGCTTCACTTGTTTTTATATAGGAAAAGGATATATTGATACCAATATGATTGTTTTCCTTTTCATTCAGCTCATTCAGCAACTACTTATTGTAAGTCTACTATGTCTAGTGTAGATAACTTGATTTCTCCCTGGATGTTTATAATTTTGATTTTTGAAATTCATTTATTCTTACTTTTTATGTTTATCTCTTCCTCCTTTCCTTCTGAGTTTAGGAGAATTTCTCTAGGTGTTCTCATTCATGTTTATGGTATTTCTGAAATATGCAATCTACTGTTGCCATAACTATAATGCTTGTAATTCAGCTCTTGCTTTTAATTTAAAAGCATTTTTTCCCTGGTAGCAGAGTGTTCTTTCTTTATAGAAACAATGTCCTCTTAAATATCTTTGAGATTATAAATTGATATTTTCATTATTTATTAAAAATTCTGTTTCATAGAAGAATATTTGCTTTATTACTCATTCATTCAACAAATATTTACTGAACACATTATGTGGGAAGACATTGTTCTAGGCACTGGGGATATATAAATGAGCTAAAGGGGTTTTATATGGGTGTATAATATATCAGTGGGCTAAAGGGATTTTTAAATTCCTGCCTTGGGGAGTTTACATGCTAATGGGGGAGGAAACATTAGCAAGGAACATATTTTTTGAAGGTCACACGATCATTCACGTGGTCGCTGGCTTGTTGGAAAGACTCACAGGACTCAGAGGCAGTTGTACTCAGAGCTACGTATACAAGTCAGGATACGCAGAGGGAAAGGTCACATCAGGCAGAGTCTGGAGGTTTCCAGACACAGCCTTCCAAAGTTCTCTCTCCCATGGGCTGGCATGTCACAGAGAACTTGCTTGTTCTTCTAACAATGACTTGTAGTAACACATGTGCAATGGCATTGTTTTCTGCCCAGGAAAGCTCACTTGAGACTCAAGAGTCCAGAGTTTTTATTATGGGACAGTCACATAGGTGCATTCTCCCTATGCAATCAGCCACATGTTACCAAACTTCCAGACTCTCAGAAAGAAAGCAGTTGTTCACCATGAATCACACGTTTTCACAAAGAGCATAGGCAAGGAGAGCTTGGTGCCCCTGACATACAAATGGATCTTATTAGTAAATAAGATAGGGAACATCCAAAATCCAACTTAACCAGGCCAGCTGAGGGCCAGCCCCCCAAGCAAGCCTTTTTAAAGAACAATAACAGTAGCTCTTCTATGTGAGCCATTTTCTGCACAATATTAAATTTAATATAACATGATAAAGGGCATGAAAAAATAGAGCAGGATAAGGAGGATTGGGGTGCCAGATGGAGAAGCAATGGGAAAATAGTTTCTAATTTTAAGTAGTTTGTTAGAGAGGGCTTCAATGAGAAGGTGATATATGTGGGCAAAAGCATGAAGGCAGTGAGTCACTGGGCCACATAGATAGCTGAAGAAAGAACTGGCTTACAGAGGAACTCTCAGAGTGCAAAGGAACCGTGGTAGGTGGGTGTCCATTATGTTCAAACAGCAGCGAGGACAACAGTGTTGCTGAAACAGAAGAGTATGGAGGAGAGATTAGGAGAGGTGATCAAAAAGGCAATACTTGGATTTTCATTTACTAAAGTTTTTCATATGCTTTTTTTTTTTTTTTTTTTTTTTTTTTTTGCTTATCCTTATATGGAGATTTCTTTTAGTGAGAATTGTAACTGGTTCTGCCAAAATTTCATGGCTTTCTCATCAAAATTTTAGTTCCAAAGTAAAGAGGAAATTTTACATTTTTAACATTTTTACACTAATGTATTAAATGTTTTCTTGCCTAGAGAGTAGAGTGGAATGAGGACTGTTTATAGACAGAGTCAGTTAGGCACAGTGCCTTGCCTAACTTCTATGGCAAATGAAATTTCTTTCTTTAGCTTGAACAGTGGAGATAGCTGCTCCTTGTGCTGGCTTCCACTATTCTCGCTGGAATTTTTTCTAGCATTGACCTTTCCCTCTCCTCCCTAAATCTTCCCCAGGACAAGTCCTCACACCAAGCGTCTGAATTAGGAATGTTTAAGTCAGGTTGAAGTTATAGTTGTGTGAGTAGAAGGCAGTAGACCTGGTCTGGGACTGCATTTCAAATCTCTGCTTATTATGTGTATCAGTCTGAGGTCAGCCAGAGCAGACACCTTTTTCTCTAATTGGCAGCAGAATCTGTTGGAATCTCTTATGGCAATTCCCTTTTGAATTTGAATATTTGCATTTAAGAGCGGGTTTGCAGACACTGGTAAGTGAGTGGCAGTTAGAAACACTGTCTAGACAAGAGGTGTGCCTGTGAGCCTCCTTCAGTAGACGGATTGTAATGTTGTTTTGGGAAGCACCCTAAGGTAAGTGTCCTTGCTCACCTGGAGAGGGTATTGTGGTTGATAACTGATTTGCTACTGTGGCACAGAAGGCAAGAATAAGTGCGTGCTTTCTATGTATTCAACGTTTCCGATCTAGATCTAATGAAAGAATGACTGCAGTTGCATTTGCCAGCGCTGTTAAAAGCAAATAAAGGAGCTCTTTGGGAACTGGAAAGGAACTAATTCAGGTTTTCCTCAAGTGATGCCATAGAGCCACTGCTACATACAGTCTTCAAGTTGTATATAGTATCAGCAGCAGCATAAGCTTTCTTGCAGTTAGTCCAGAAATCCTCCATTTCCTATGACCGGATCCTGCCATCGTTTAGTTGGGGAAGAGGTCCAAGAGCTGCTGGGGTCATTAAAAATAGTACCATGCTCAGAGAGAGGTTAGTTTATATTGGTCTCTAAGAGATTTAGAGGAAGATATCATTAAAGTCCAGAAGCATGGTGGGGATCTATTCTAGTTAATTATAGTTAGAAGGCACTTGGGAGAAATTTGGGTTAGATAGAAAATCTTTCTGGGACCAGATGTTTATGGAGACCTAAGTAAGTGCTTAAACTCTTACCTAATTCTCTACATGTGTCCTACAGTATAAGCCCCTTTCGGGCAGGGACTCTGTGTTACCTCTAGTCCCAGTACCTAGGTCCCCTCTGTGGACCCTCAGTACACATTTGTTGAACAGCAGCAAGCTCTTGCTGACCAATCCTATGACTTCTAAAGTCCAAGTTAATCACTTGGTTCAGGCATCTTTCCATTTAAGAGCTTAGATTATGTTATGGAAAAATTGTTGCTCCCAGGTCAGTGTTTTTAGGCACATTGGTAAATAGTATAATTTTTTTCGAGGCCCTCATTTGAAATCTCTGGAAAATGATGTGTTCCTTCCAGGGAAGTTATGAGGGTTAAACCAGAAAATTCACAGTTTCCAAAGGCCCTTTGCTGGAACATAATAAATGTTAGTTTCCTTTTCTCCTTTCAAACGTGACACCTTAAGATAAAATATAGCATAATCTTTAAGATGAGACTAAGGTAATAAAATTCAAAATGGCTTTTGAAGTTTATTAAAGTTGAGTACTCTAACCTAGATATAGTTTTGCTTTTTGCCTGTTTGTTTGTTTAAATGTAGCTTAAATCAAGCTAAGAATCAATTCAAACAACTTTTTCAATTAATTTTGGCACAAATAGAGCTAGTTTGCTCATTATGTATTACTGTCTGGAATCCTGTTTTCTAGTTTAGTTTATGACTCTGGGAAAAGCTTTTTGGTCTGATCTAATGTGCCTTTTGAGAACAATTAGACTTGAGTGGATTTCAGAGAAGTGTTCTGTGAAATTTTGATTATGTTTTTAGTTCTCTGCCAGTCTTAAAAAATAAAGACATTGATACATATGTAAACCTTTAAGGTGATTATAATCATGTTCACTATCCCTAATATTTGTCAGGTTATCAGAAGATTCTCAGAGTAATTAAATAAAGGTCTTTCAGTTTTTATGTTATACATACCATATCCACTTTTGTTATTTCCAGATGGGAAAATACAGCGTAAGCTGAATGGCAGAATCTATCAGCCTTGTATAACCTCTGGAGAAATATTTTCAGTCCTTAGAACTATCATATAAGACTAGCTTTGACTGAGTTTCTGGTTTGTATATGTACGAGACAACAAGAAGTGAATTATTAAGAAGACTGAAAGGGAGGATTACTCAATGTTAATGGAGCTTATTTCCCCAAATTTATAGGGTCTCTATAGCAGTTATATTATCGGAGAAAAGGCCAAAGTTAATTCACCAGTCAGAAATTATAAAGTCTGCCAGAATGCTATTACTATTTCATAAATAAGTAGAGTGCCAAATACTAAAGATTTAAAAATTTTATTAAAAAAGTACTCCCTGTATTTTTTTTAGCCCCCAGCATCTATTTCAAATCTGAAATAATAGCAGTTTTGATACTTGAGCTCTAATTTTTTTTTATATATTTGAGAATAGTGTTGTTGTTGTTGTTGTTCTCCTCCTCCTCCTCCTCCCCCTCCCCCTTCACCTCCTCCTTCTCCCCCTCCCTCTCCTCCTCCTCCTCCTCCTTTTTTTTTTTTTTTTTTTTTCTAAATAAGCCTCTGGCAACATCAGCCTGAACAGGAATATAACAGAGATAAACTGACTTCATGTTTAAAAATCTCAAAGAACTTAAGATACAGTTGAAATTGCATCAAAAGAAGGAAGTATTTCCTTCAATTTGTAAAAATGGCCAGTTTGAAATTATGCTTTCAAGAAATAATTTTAATGTGATAAATTTGAAACAGAATTGATATTCTATGGGAACATCTAGAGACTTCTTGAAATGATTGTAAGATTATCTAATAGGATCTCAGTGTTTTGCACTAAATTTTTGGAAATTTTAATGAAAAGATCAGTAATTGCAGTAAAAACATCTTTCAAGATATAAAAATCGTTATCACATGTAAACAGGCATTACATGTGATTTCCGTTATGTTATGCTACCAAGTCTCTCAAAGTTATCGCAGTATTTAAATCCCAGTGGAAGGACTGGAGTCAGGTCAAGTCAGACTTGTAAAGTATGGTACATGAAATTCATGTTTACTGCCCAGAACTTCCGTATTTGGTAGCTTTTTTACATTAAATTTTTTTTTAATGTTTATTTATTTTTGAGAGAGATAGAGCACGAGTTGGGGAGGGGCAGAGAGAGAGAGGGAGACACATAATCCGAAGGAGACTCCAGGCTCTGAGCTGTCAGCACAGAGCCCCATGCTGAGCTCAAACCCACACACCCATGAGATCTTGACCTGAGCTGAAGTCAGACACTTAACTGACTGAGCCACCCAGGCACCATAGCTTTTTTACATTCTTGATGCGAATACCCGGCAATCCCCATTTAATTATAGACATACAGTGCATGTATTTTGCTCTCTATGTAAAAACCTGCTTCCAGATAAAGAACAGATAATAGATAGCTCTCATTTTCTTTAAACAAGTAAACTGGTGATTTTTTTGTATGCCTTTGAGGAATTAAAACAAACAAACCAGTTTTCTTTGCTACTATCAGTGATCACAGAAGGCAGGTATCTAAAAGTACCAGAATCTACACACTTTGCATCAACTCAGTCCCTGCTTTCGTAATATTGCCGTGGATTACTGAGCCAAAGAAAGGTCTTGTACTTTACTAGTCTGGTGCCTTTATTTATGGAGGTGATGGTGGTGGGTGGTGGGTGAGCCGGGAGGGTGGACTGAGGCTCAGAAGTGATGCAGTTTTGCCAGCCTCACACATATAGTGTCAGTGGAAGATTGAAAGCCAGCCCGCCTGGATGCTTACACAGAACTGAGCCTTGTGAAAAGCAGTGTATCATGTGCTGATTAAGTGCACTAGCTCTGGAGTTAGAGCTTCTGGGTTTCCCTTTGACTCCAACTCAACCGTTGCTATTTATTTAACCTGTGCCTCAGCATCTATCCCTATCATAGTCTTAGTGGGAAGATTAAATGAACTGAATGAAACCTAAGATAGCCTAGCATGGTGAGCACTAGATAAATGGTAATAACATCATGCTGCCTTGAGGAGGCTGGTCTGCTCTGCCTTTTGACCTATATTTAGAATCATCTCAGCGATTAGTAGTTTCAGCCTGTGCCCTAGTGTTATGTTTTACTTTTTCAGCCCATTAGGGAGGTTATTCCTGTTGACCCATGCCTTGACCCATGCATAAAATGCCATTAGACCCTCCATGAAAAGGAGCATTGGGCTATATTTCCCTGGTACTTGTATACATTAAACTGAAGTTCATATAAGTCAGTTCTTTAAGTATGAGGTAGAGAGCCCTTTGTAAGGATTTTTGCTGCCCGTTTCCAGGGAAACAGCCATTTAATTTACTTGATATTTCCCTAATGGACTCTATTAGGGTGGTGAAGTCACACTCGATTTTGTTTCTTTTGCACATACTAATTGTTGCTGCCGCTGCTGAGACAGCACCATGCTCCCCAGCCTGTTTGACTATGAAGACAGCTTGTGTAGCTGGGACAAGAACTACATATTTGTTCTTTCTGGTCTGGTTGGCAGACGTTTCATCTCTACGTCTGTGGTAACCCATGAACTTCTTGCTTTAGGAATTATTCAAGTGTTTCCAGAAATGTAGTGCTGTGATTTTTCTCCCAGTGGCTGTGAGTTATAGTTCACATGGATGCTAAATTGTTTTAATCTTGGTGTATTGTTAAAAGATGCTCCCATCGTACCACCTCAGTGAATAACGTTACTCATCTGACAGAGAAATTTTTTAAAGAAATACTGCCCCCTTGTGTTGTAATATGGTATGCTATTGAAGGAGGGTAATTTCAGAAAGAAAAGCTTGTAAATTCTTTTAATTCTCCATAAGTATAATAGATCTCACTTCGAGAATTAAAGTAATGTGTATTGTGTATAATACTTGAACATGTTAATAAGTAGTAACAGAAAAACATACAGGATGCCTGTTTCTTGTATCTAGTATTATAAGGGGCAATAAAACGTTGCATTTTAGAAAGATTATAATCCATCATTAGTGAAGTTTCTTTGTATCTTTGTTGTGCTCTTCACACCCTCTTCCCTGAAAGGAATACTACTACTATATTAATTGATTTTTAATACTGCTTTACAGATAACAAAGAACTTCTGTTCTTATGATCTCCTTTAGTCCTCAAGTCAACTGTGTGGGAAGAGGTATTACTGTTATTTTCCCCCACTTTAAAGAAGAAAAAAATGAACATAAGGAAAGTTGAATAACTTACCCAAATGTATACATTTAGAAAGTGTGATTGGTAATAACATAAGGAAAGTTAAGTAATGCACCTGACTCATACAGTTAAGGTCTTCTGACCTTAAATGCTGAGTGAGCCCCTCCTACTTATGAAGTACCAACTGCTTAGATATTCCATAGTCAGGATAGCCATCATATGCTTACATTGTAGAATTAGAATTTTCAAACAGTCATCAAACTGAGGCTCTGTTGTGGTTTCATGGTTTCATATTCTATACTTACCTCTGTTTTATGAAATGGCATTCGATTACTATTCATGTCATTAATTTGTGGGCTATGAAAGAGTGCCAAAAAAGGGGAGGAGAATCAAATGAGCTTGCTTGTATTCTGTAATTAGAAGAATATTTTATAGTTTAAAGAAATCACTGGAGCTGAAGAAGTTACTCAGAGGAAAATGTACCTATAAAATATGTCCAAATAACATACAAATCAAGTATTGCCTAGCTAAAAGTTGTTTTCCTTATTTTTATTTTTATTTGAACAATGAATAAATAAATTCCCATAGGTAAACTTTTCAACAATATGGGAAAAGGAATTAAGAGGTTAAGGGTATTTTCTCCTTGCCTAAATCCCATTTTCTTCTCTGGAAGTAAACACTGTTAGCAGTGTAGTATACATTTTTCCAGTGTATTTTCTATCCATTTACATATATTTTATGCATAAGGACAAATAATAAATTATTTTTTTGAGGTCATATGTAGGATTCATTTGCAACTATTCTGTTTACTGCTTTTTTACTTAAAAATATATGGAAGATCTTTCCATACAAATGCATCTAGATCTTATTTACATTTTTTAAATTGCTGCACTGGATGGTGTTACTAGAATTTAATTCTTCCATCATTGGCAGTCATTTAGAATATTCCTTATTTTTCACCATTATGAATGATACCAGAATTACTTCTTTCTGCATGTTTCTTAGAGAACATTCATAACTGTTTATCTAGGATAGATGCTTAAAGTTGGAATCAGTGTGTCAAAAGGTTACCATATATTTGGTTTGAGAGATATGGCTAAATTGACCTCCAAAAATCCATTATATATTTATATTTTGACAAAGCATCCAGCAGAGAGTGTTGCTTCAGGAAGAGTGTCTATTCCTAACCTTCTCCTCAAAGCTAAATCATGTTAATATTTTAATTTTTGCTGATGGGTTGGGTGAAAAGTTCTATTTCACTATAGTTTTAATTAATATTTTCCTGATTACAGGTAAGGTTGGGAAACTTAACATCTATTTGTCATTTATATTTTTTCTTCCAAGAACTGCTTGTTCATGTCTTTATCCCTTTTTCTATTGAGCTTTTATGGCTTTTAATCACTGATTTGTAGAACGTCTTTTTATACTTAGATTTTACTTTTTCTGTTTTATATATTGTAGACTTTCTTTTCTTTGTCTACTTTAAAAATAAGGTTATGTGGTCCTTGTTTAGACAGAATTTATACATTTTTTATATTGAGGTACGTTAGTCTTTCTTCTTTTAAAGGCTGCGTTTTTGTCTTCCTAAACAAAATGCTGTGTTTGTTTTCCTTTGGCTTTTGTGTTTGCCCTTTCATGACAATAAAATTATTGTACAATATTTTTATACTTTATGGTTTCATTTACTTCCTTTCCCCTCGAATGAATAGCTAATGGTCCAAATAGTATTTATTTATTTTTAAAAATTTTTTAAAATGTTTATTTATTTTTGAGACAGAGAGAGAGACAGAGCATGAACGGGGGAGGGGCAGAGAGAGAGGGAGACACAGAATCCGAAGCAGGCTCCAGGCTCTGAGCCATCAGCCCAGAGCCCGGCACAGGGCTCGAACTCACGGACCGCGAGATCGTGACCTGAGCTGAAGTCCGACGCTTAACCGACTGAGCCACCCAGGCGCCCCCAAATAGTATTTATTAAGTAGCTTAATCTTTTCCACACTGATTTGAATATGGTTCTCGTATCTCAAGATCTAAATTGTTGTAGTTTTAAAATATATTATTTGTATCTGGTGGGGCACCTTTATGTTCTTTATTTTTTTTCAAAAGTTTATTACACTACTCAAGTACCTTTTTTCTTTTTGTATGAATTTTGCATTCAGACGATTTGGTTTTATAAAATATCCTGTCAAATTTTATTCATACTGTGTCAATTACATTAATTTGGTGAGACATTACATATTTAAGACATTATGAATCTTCCCATATAAGAATTTTGCACATCCCTCTCTGTTTATGTTTTTTATAAGATTTTTTAAAGTTTATTTATTTATTTTGAGAGAGATCAAGCACGAGTAGGGTAAGGGCAGAGAGAGAGGGAGAGAGAATCCCAAGCCAGATCTGTATTGTTAGCGTGGACCCTGACACGGGGCTCAATTTCAATTTCAGATGGAATAAATAGGTAAATGTGAAAGTAATGTGATGTGTCTTTTTATATTTATTAGAATCTTTCTTAGGTTTCTTATTTTTGTTCTATTGTCAATGGGGTATACTTTTCTATATTATTTTATAGTTGATCATTGCTGGTATATTAGCGATCTATTAATAGTGTTTGTCTCTTGGGGCTCCTGGGTGGCTCAGCTAGTTAAGCATCTGACTTCCAGTCAGGTCATGATCTCATGGCTCCTGAGTTTGAGCCCTGCATGGGACTCTGGGCTGACAGCCCAGAGTCTGGAACCTGCTTTGGATTCTGTGTCTCCGTCTCTCTCTGCCCACCCCCCCCTCTTTTTTTCAAAAAGAAATAAACATTAAAATAATTACCAGTGTTTGTCTTTTGATCTTGTATTGGCCCCCTATAGAACTCTCATTAATGCTAATTATTTCTCAGCTGATCTGAAAATCAATGATTTCGCCCATAAATAACGATGTTGGTCTCTTCTTTACAATATCTTTTCTTTCCCTAATTGCACTAGGGACTTCCAGTACACTTTGTAAAGCAAGGTTGTTAGATGACATTTATGCTATGTTCTCGACTTTAACAGGAATGCTTCTGTTGGTTATCATTAAATTTCAGGTGTCCTATAAATATACCTCACCTTGTGAAGGACTTTTAATTTATATTTTGCTAAGCATTTTTACCAGAAATTTTATTAAGCCTTTCTTTTCTTGACATAATCACATGATTCATGGTTACATGTGTTGATCCTATAATATGATAGTATAACAAATTACCTTAATTGATTTGTTAAGTTGAACCACCCTAGCATTTCTAGGTAAGACTCGAATGGTCAAGGTAAGTTTTTTTTTTTTTAATCTACACTTTTTGATATAATTTGCTAATAATTTACTTATTGCATTTACACCTATGTCCTTAAATTTGTTTCCTTTATTGAGCTATCTTGTTCAGTCTTGGCATCATGGTAATGGTTCCTTTGTAGAGTAACTTAAAGAATGCTTTAAAAGCTATTTATTTTATGCTCTGGAAAAGAAAACTTGTGTACATAGTAATTATTTATTACAGATTTGGTAAAGCTATGTGAATGTTCTTCTTGAGAGGTGGGCATTTGACCACTTCTATAGTTTATTCTTTGACTATCAGCCTGTTCGAAATTTCTTCATTATTTTAGCAATGTGGATTCATCCAAAAAATTATTCAAGCCTAGATGATCAGATTTATGGAAAGGAAGTGATGAGACAAAGCACTTAATTACCACTTCAGGTATATTTTCTATATCTATAGTTATATTTCCTTTTGCATTTATGACATTATTTTGATCACATCTACAAAGGTTTTTAAATTTTATTTTATTCACCTTTTCAAAAAGGTGGCTTCTGGTTATATTGATGAAATTATTATTTCTATTTCTATTTCTATTTTTATCTTTATTCATTTATTTTGTCTTTTGTTGAAACTTGTTCTTATTAATTGCTATTAGCTATTGGAGTTTTAATCTCATTTCATTCATTTTTCATTCTCTTGATTTCCAACAAGTACAACTGAGGCTAAGTACTTTCCTCATATTATTGCTTTGGCTTCCATCCCACAGATTTTGATATGCAATGTTCCAATTTTTCATTTATTTCTAAATAATTTATGATTTCTGTTTTTTTCTTTCCTTCCTTTTTTTCCTCCCTTCTCTCTGTCTCTCTCCCTGTCTCCTTCCTTCCTTTCATTCATTCTCTCCCTCCTTCCCTCCCTTCCTTTTTTCCTTCTTTCTTTCATTTGCTCTCTCCCTCCTTTCTTTCTGTCTTCCCCCTCCTTCCTCCCTTTCTCTTTTTCTTCTTTACTTCCAAACATCCATCCTTTCTTCCATCTCTTTCCGTCCACCCTTTTTCCCTCTAACCCTCCCTTTCTTGCTTTCTTCATACTTCTTTCCTTCCCTTCTCTCCTCAGAGTGAAGGATGCTTATTACAGAGTGCCATCAGGACCAACACTTTTGGAGGGGAGGGAAAGGAAGCAGGAAGGACAGGAGAGAGCAGTTGAGCTGTGATGCAGGTCCAATGACAGTCCCAGTTGACCCCACCAGGAGTAAATGGTCTGTCAGAATTATCTGAACTTTGTCCAAAATGACAGCCTTTGTATCCCTGCCTTGATCAATCATCAGATGTGGACTGCTTTTTGACTTTGAGTAAGGTGCTTCTCTTCATCTGGGCACTCCCTGGAGGGGCTGATAGGTGAATGCCATCAGCTGACAGCTCTCTAACTGTCAGAGCCACTAGACCTTCTGTGAAAGGGACACCGTGTGGTGCTTTATCTTGTCCATCCTGGTTTCTTGTGTGCTTGGCACCTTCTCTGCTTACCATTCCTTCTCTTACCTTCTTCTGGGGACTTTTTTTTTTTCTTGAGACATATCCTTTAGAATTTCCTTAGTATGTTTAGTATCTCCCTTATTCTTAAATTGGGTACAAAAGTCTAGCTAAGAGTTTTGTGTTTTTTCCTCTTAACACTTCACAGGTATGATTTCATTATCCTCTGCATTGCTACCCTTTAGAAACCTCCTGTCAGTTTAATTGTCATTCCTTTTCATATCCTCTCATTTCTTTCTGGCTGCTTTTTTTTTTTTTTTTTTAATTTTTTTTTTCAACGTTTTTTATTTATTTTTGGGACAGAGAGAGACAGAGCATGAACGGGGGAGGGGCAGAGAGAGAGGGAGACACAGAATCGGAAACAGGCTCCAGGCTCCGAGCCATCGGCCCAGAGCCTGACGCGGGGCTCGAACTCACGGACCGCGAGATCGTGACCTGGCTGAAGTTGGAGGCTTAACCGACTGCGCCACCCAGGCGCCCCTCTTTCTGGCTGCTTTTAAGATTTTGTCTTTATCTTCTGCTGTTTCACTCCAATAGATCAAGTGGATTTCTTTTCATCGATCCTGTTTATGTTGCCTGCATTTGTGTCTCCTCCATTAAAAAAATTTCCAGACATAGGGTACATCTTTTCATTCTGTTACCTCTGCCTTATATTTCCTCTCTCTGTCTCTGTTATCTCTTTGTCTCTTTTTCTGTCTTTAAATTTTGATATAAATTCAAATCTCTAGAAAGTTGCCAATCTAGTAAAATTCACTCCCATAGGGCCTTTACCAGGCTTCACTAATAGTTTGTATTTTGACCCATTTACTTTATCACTAGTACTTTCTTTGTGTGTGTGAGTGTGTGTGTGTGTGTGTGTGTGTGTGTGTGTGTGTGTGTGTGTGTGTTTGCGTGTATTTCATTACTATAGCTACGTAATAGGTTTTCTCTAAAACCTAGTGCATTAAAAACAAATGGATTCTGTGGATTAGGAATTTGGATGGGGTGCAGTGAGCGTGGTTTGTGTCTGCTCATGATATTTGGAAGACTCACAGGTCAGATGCTGGAATCATCTGCAGGCTGTTCACTCACATGTCTGCCCACTGATGTTGGCTACTGGCTGATGGAGACTCCATTTCTGTCCATATGGGCCTCCCTGTGTGGTCTCTGTCTGTCTAACGAATGGAGTCCTTTCATCTTGGACTTGTTAATGTTATCTTCTTTTATGTTTGTCTATTCTCTTTTGTCTTTCTTTTCTTCTTATTTCTCTGTGTGCCTTTTGTGGATTGTGTTTTAATTACACCTTTTAGGAAAATTTCCTCTGGGTTTGAAAGATACATGCTCCATTTATCTTATGGAGGTTACCCTAAATTTTTTGAACACACGCAAGATCAGTGCATAAGCTTATGGTGTTCTCACAAGGTGTAAAATCAATTTAAAGAAAAATGTAAGCACTTTTTCTTTTTTGTTTTCTGTCCTACCTCCTATTACTAATGTTAAGATCATCTGGTATTATAGGTCAGGTTGTCAGTAATTCTATTTGTGTTATTCTGCAAGAATTATTTTGGCTACATTAAGTACATATGTTCTAAGTAATTTAGAAAAATAGATAAAATGGACAGGCAGCCTGAATTCCAAAGCAGAGTTCTCAGAACTCGTTTCTGAGCTTGAGGTGCCTTTGTGAATGAATGTTGCTCATGGTAGAGGGCCTGATGGAGAAAGCTAGAACTTTGACTCCCCCCGCCCATTGTCTATACTTAGTGCCTCATTGCTTCAGCCTCCTGTTTTCCTCTTAAATATCTTGGGGGAAAATGTTCTGTTTGGTAGAGCATGCAGTCTCCCGATCACATTTGTAATTGCCAATAGCCCTCATATCTCTATATCCACTGCTAGGTTTGCTTTATTTCATAGAGAGAACTTTTAGAGAGAAATGTTGTTCTTTATAAACATTTGATCTAAAGTAGAAAACTATACCACAAATAGAAACTAAAACTTACTTTAGTAACATCGTGATAAGAGCTCAATTCATTTATGCCTGTGTCTTCAGTGTTATCTAAGAAAACTTCTTAAAATATATCCATCTCAGTTTTCTTATAGGTAAAATAGGAAAAAAAAAAAAAAAAAGAGAAACTCTACCTTCAAGGTTGTTATGAAGATTAGCAATAATGTTAAGTACAAAGCAAGACACAGAGTAGATGTTTATGAATGTGGTAGTTTTCACTATATACCTTATTCTAGTACCATTCCCCACCCCCTCCCCCCTGCTGTGAAGCTCTTAGGTTATCTCCTGTCCATTCTGATAACTTTTTGGAGCCATCTGTTGAGGGAATGCTGGCCTATATTGTTTGTGTATATATATAATTCTTAATCTGTTGCCTAGAGATAAGCTGCTCTTCTGTAGTGTGAGAATTTAAAGATTATAGAATCATGAGAGGGGCTATGAATTCAAGAGAATGGCAGCAAAATATCAGAGGTTTATCTTCTTTTCTTATATTTTCCCATGTTTAGTCATTTTAAATGCAATCTTCATGATCTTTGCTTTCTACACATGTCGTATTATTATGTAATATTTCTTTAAATTGACCTTAATTCAACTCACTTATTTTATATTGCCTTGTATTAACCAATAATATCCCTGATAATATAGGTATGGCCAGTTATGTGTGCTATTTATTTTAGTGGTTATTATATATATAAACTATAATTGTTAATATAAAATTATTCTTTAGTGTGTCACCTAAAATGATATTATTACATCATATTTTATCAGTGCTAGGCTTTGGGAAACTCTGTCCTAATGAGTGTAGTTCTCACTCTCTCCGAATTTTGTTATAAGCTTGAGTATCCAACTAAGCAACTAGCTAACTGCTTCTTCCCTTCTTTCTCATTTCCTGTGTATCCTACCACTCATTTATCCTTTCATTTACCACTTAGTGCCCTGGGCTATACTTGGTACGTTGTAGGTACTCAATGGGTATAATTGTTGAATAATGAACTTGAGGCTTTTCAAAACTGACTTGAGGTATCTAGTTTTATTTATTTGTCTTTTCCATTTTTATTTACATTTTATCCAGTGTTTAAAAATAAGGCAAACAAGTAAAGATCACGATTGTGCCATGTACATGGTATACTTAGTTTATCTGAAAATAATAATAAAATTCCCAGATAGGGCAAAATACAACCATATTATTATTATTATTATTATTATTATTATTATTATTATTATTATTTTTAGCTGAGAATATTGAGACTCAATGGCCTGAAGTAATTTACCAGATCTCAGAGTGAATTAGTCCTAGGACTTGATTTTGAACCCAGGATACTTGGCTATTAGGTCAATCCCAGAACACTTGAGGTATTTTCCAACCACCAGCTTGGAGATCAGGGAGGCAGGGTTTTATTACCTTTTGTCTATTGCATATAGTCCCTCTTCCTTTCTCTCTCCAACACAATTGCCCCGTCACATATTCACGCACATACCAGTATTCTGTTTTCTCTTTTGCTCTTGGGAATTGAGCTAGAAGCTATGTTTGTAATTACACTATAATTTGGAAGAGGTGGAAAGTATACTATGGCTTATTTTTCTAATTTAGGGTAGAATTACATTTGAATAATTTGCAGTTCAGTAGCAAGGTCATATAGTTTGTACTTGTATCATTTGTGTTACAGAAATGTACTTTGTAAACACAGCATACTTCGTCTATATAGACTATAGTGGTCAAGTTTGGGTTTTATATAATCAAATAAGGGTTGCATTAAGACCTCCAGAAAAAAAAAATATGTCATTGACTTTGTATTCTAAAGCTCTTTTATATGAGATGATTTATATCTGGCAAAAGATGTGAGATTCTGATTGAAAAGCAATCAGATGAGAGCTGTATGTACTTAGTAATACTGTGTAATCTGATAAGCTGTTCCTAGCTTACTCCCACTAAGCACGGTAGACAGGAATACAGTTTTCCTAGGAAGAGATGGGCTGTAATTTATTCTAATGCCAAGGACAAATTTATGCTACAGTTTCCAGTATAGAGAACCTAACAAAAAGGAACCATCTTTTTAAAAATATGCAAAAAATTCTTCATTCCTTTTATTGATTAACCTGATGTGTGTGTGTGTGTGTGTGTGTGTGTGTGTGTGTGTGTGTGTGTTTTAAATTTTTTCACAAAGATCTCCAACCATTGGAATAGTACTCTGTGTAAATTATGACTAAAGGCTTTTCTCCAGAAAATTTATGGCAGGTGAACAAAATAAATTATTTCTGAAAGTAAGAATTAGAGCTACCCTTCTGCAAACACAGAAACTTTTCTTTTATACCCAGTTCCTCATTTTATTGCCTTTGTTGCAGGCATAGGCATGGATTTTCCCTCTCTGTGTCTCCATCTGTCATACACACACATGCACTTATGTGTGCCTATACCCTTCTCCTAACCTTCTCCCTCGGCCCCCTTCTTTTTGGTTTATTGAGCCTGGGTCCTTGTTTTAGGACCCTCTGGCCTGGGACCTGCCATTTGTGACCCATACAGGTCAGTGGTAACCTTTGACTACCCGAATTTTATGTCTCTAGGCTCTCTTTCTCTGTAGCTGTTTTTCTTCGGTCAACACATCCTGTAATAATAGGTCTGTTTTGTAATTCAGCTCTTAGAGTAGGAGCTCTTGCTTTCTTCAGTGGCAGTTAGTTGATCTTCTAAAATCATTATGCCATGCTAAGGGTAAAAAGTGAGAAGATTATATATTATTTTTTGTGGCATGTGATTTTCATACATGAGTTTATAATCTAACTTCCAGAAACAGAACATGTTAGGCAGAAAGAGAGACTGGAGGAAGAGGTTGCTTTGGACGTTTGTGTGGTCTGATGATAACCGTCAAGGACTTGTTATGTAGTGCCTCTGGTAAATGTGGCTGTGTTGCCTTGATTACATTAAAATTTCCCTAAGATACTGGGTCAGATATTATGTCATTTAGAGGGGAAGTCTCCTCTTCATTCCTTTCCGTTTCCTTCCCTTTTTCCAACCCACAGTTTTATGGATTATATCACAGCTTAAGTTTTCATTGTTTCACTCTGGCTGTGGATCAGGCTTTTGAAATTCTGACCAATTTTCCAACCTTGTTTTCTCCAATTTTCATCTTCATCCTTAGCTCTTCTCTGATATTTATTCAATTTCAATTTAAATCTATCATTTTAAAGGTATAAAATGTTCACAGTAATCTATTACAGTCTGTAATGGAATTAATATAGATTGCAAGTGTGGATAATTCCAGTAAAGAAATACCTTTAATTATTTCCCCCCCCCCCCATAAATTTAGATAATTTCCTTAATGCTCCACTTCAATTTTGGTTGTAAGGGAAACATCATGTATAAAGTCTGAGAATTTAAGAGGCTATATGAGCGCTGATGTGCCTGATTTATTTGTGAATATACCAATTTAAGGTTCAAGAAAACAATATTTTTAATTAACAAAAACAGTTGCTGTAACTTAAATGAATTCTTGTAAGATGTTCATCATAATATTGTCTAAAAGAATACTTAATATATATTATTTAGTAATAAATATAAAATAATATTATTTAAAATACCAAAACTTTGGAAGCATCTCACATACTTAATATGAATGGGAGTTTAAGAAAATGATACACTTAATCTATAGAATATATTTACCTTTAAATTGTTTGTGAAGAGTTTTTATTCCATGCAAACTTGTATATATTAAGTGAAAAAAATGCAAATAATGATTTAAAGTATGTGGAAAAAAATGAGACACATACCAAAATGTTAATGGGTTGCCTTTTGTTGATATTTCTCTTAGTCTTTTTTTTTTTCAATGTATGAAGTTTATTGTCAAATTGGTTTCCATACAGCACCCAGTGCTCATCCCAAAAGGTGCCCTCCTCAATACCCATCACCCACCCTCCCCTCCCTCCCACCCCTCATCAACCCTCAGTTTGTTCTCAGTTTTTAAGAGTCTCTTATGCTTTGGCTCTCTTCCACTCTAACCTCTTTTTTTTTTTTTTCCTTCCCCTTCCCCATGGGTTTCTGTTAAGTTTCTCAGGATCCATATAAGAGTGAAACCATATGGTATCTGTCTTTGTATGGCTTATTTCACTTAGCATCACACTCTCCAGTTCCATCCATGTTGCTACAAAGGACCATATTTCATTCTTTCTCATTGCCACGTAGTACTCCATTGTGTATATAAACCACAATTTCTTTATCCATTCGTCAGTTGATGGACATTTCGGCTCTTTCCATCATTTGGCAATTGTTGAGAGTGCTGCTATAAACATTGGGGTACAAGTGCCCCTATGCATCAGTAGTCCTGAATCCCTTGGGTAAATTCGTAGCAGTGCTATTGCTGGGTCATAGGGTAGGTCTATTTTTAATTTTTTGAGGAACCTCCACACTGTTTTCCAGAGCGGCTGCACCAATTTGCATTCCCACCAACAGTGCAAGAGGGTTCCCGTTTCTCCACATCCTCTCCAGCATCATCGTCTCCTGATTTGTTCATTTTGGCCACTCTGACTGGCGTGAGGTGATATCTGAGTGTGGTTTTGATTTGTATTTCCCTGATGAGGAGTGACGTTGAGCATCTTTTCATGTGCCTGTTGGCCATCTGGGTGTCTTCTTTAGAGAAGTGTCTATTCATGTTTTCTGCCCATTTCTTCACTGGGTTATTTGTTTTTCGGGTGTGGAGTTTGGTGAGCTCTTTATAGATTTTGGATACTAGCCCTTTGTCTGATATGTCATGTGCAAATATCTTTTCCCATTCTGTTGGTTGCCTTTTCGTTTTGTTGGTTGTTTCCTTTGCTGTGCAGAAGCTTTTTATCTTCATAAGATATTTCTCTTAGTCTTAATGCTGTGCTTTAAATTTGAAATTTTCAACTTTTTTTTTTAATTCCTGTTCACAGTGATCTGATATGAAGACCAGACTGAAATCCTAAGTCTTACATGGTTAGGAATTGAACAGCTTTTTAAGTGATTGCTCAAAAATCAGGTTTTAAAGTTGGAACCATCTTTAAAAAAAGGTAGACACTGTACATAGCTATTTTATACAGCAATGCACACTGGAAAAGATGATACATTTCTTATTTGTTGGATGTCACTTAGCTTAAGTTGATAGAGTTTTTCAAAGCTTTTATCCTTACCGTTTTTATTTCCCCCATCTGTTTCTACCAAATACTGATACATAGGTAGGAATGTTAGTCTTTTGTTTTAACCAGGCTGTTAGTATATAGTGTATTTTACTGTGGTTTTAATTTGCATTTCCGTGATGAATAGAGATGTTGAACATCTTTCATGCTCATATTGACAGTTTTTCTTCTGCATCATTGTTTTGAATAAGTTTGTGTTTGTAAATGAAAAGAACCTGGTGGCCTCAGTTTTCTTTCTTTGCACTAGTATTTTAGCTTCCTGCCATCCTCAGCCGGCTGTGCATTGAAGTGATGCTGTCAAAGGAGGAATGAAAAAGGAAGCTTTATGCTTGTATTGAATTAATTCGTAAACCTTGGGGTGGAGAAGTTAACCTCTGTGTATAACACTCTTTTCTGATTAACAGATGGCTGTAGACCCTGTATCCTTGGGAGATTGGATCCTATTGTAGCAGGTGTAAAACTATCACTGCTCTGGGTGCATCTCTGTAGAGTTCAAATCTTGTGTCATTCCCTTAAAATAAATTCCGTGGGTACTCAGGTTTTTAACATAAAAGTATGGAATGAGCTCTTATATTACATGGAGTGTTTCGAATAATTTTAACGTAATAATACTGTCTTTTTGAACAGTATGTTTGTTTCCTGGGAGATTTTTTTAAAATTGGGAGATATTAGATACATTTAAAAAGGTTTACAAGGTGCTGTTGTAACAGTGTAAATTAGAAGTTGTGAGATGCATTTCTGTTTTCACAAGGTTAGTTACATTCAAGTAACACTGAGTGCCATATATTTGTTTTGTAA
This sequence comes from Panthera leo, assembly GCF_018350215.1. Classification (NCBI taxonomy): domain Eukaryota; kingdom Metazoa; phylum Chordata; class Mammalia; order Carnivora; family Felidae; genus Panthera; species Panthera leo. The sequence continues at coordinate 167,031,921 of NC_056686.1, forward strand.
TTTTTTTCTATAACCAGCCTTTCATGCATAGAAACACAAAAGACATAAAAATAAAATTCTATGAAATTTTAAGCTCTTTTAGTAGAAACACTTTTCTAGATACATTTATTCTCTCTTTCTTTCTCTCCATATGTATCTATACACACAAATATTACTTAGTAACTTTAGGTAAATAAACCTGATATATAGACTTGAGTTCCTTTTTTTATAAAGTAGAATAGTATTAATCTTGCTCCACAAGATTCTTACAACAAATAGTAAAGCAATGGAATGGAATATTTATATGATAAGAATTTATCAGCTGAGACAGAGTGGGGGCTCTCATAGATTCTTACAGAATCTACCCCAGGGAGTTTAAGGATGCTCTGGACCAATGAACGTAAATATCAGAGAAAGTTTGAGGACCCTAAAATAATACTCAGTCTCATCTCTGATTTTCATGGGGTTTAAGAGCTTTGTGTGAACAAACTTGAATGCTGGCCATGAAAGAGGTCCATTCATCTGCAGACATGTCTAATGAGAGAGAAAAGGAAACTCTGAAAGAAAAATCATAAACATATGATGTGTATAGGAAGAACTAAGAAGTTTGACCAGACTTTATGAGAAATAGGGGAGCAAATTTTGCCGTCCCAAGATATGCCTCTTTGGCATATTGATTATTTGTTTGTTTATTTAAATTCACATATAGTGTTATATTAGTTTCTGATCCACCCCTCCTTGTTCACTGTATTTAAGAGTCTGTTTTTTGTTAGTCTTTTTCTTTGTTAGTTTTGTTTCTTAAATTCTACATATGAGTGGAATCATATTGTGTTTGTCTTTTTTTTTTGTCTGATTTGTTTCACTTAACATTATACTCTCTAGGTCCGTCCATGCTGTTGCAAATGGCAAGATTTCATTCTTTTTCATAACTGAATAATATTCCATTATATATTTATACCACATCATCTTATCCTTTCATCTATCAAAGGACACTTGGCTTGCTTCCATATCTTGACTATTGTAAATAATATTGTAATCAACATAGGAATACATCTTTTTAAACTAGTGCTTTTGTTTTCTTTGAGTAAATTTCCAGTAGTAGAATTACTGGATCATATGGTAAATCTATTTTTAATTTTTGAGGAACTTCTGCAGTGGCTGCACCAATTTGAATTCCCACTAATAGTGCATGAGGTTTCCTTTTTCTCCACATCCTTGCCAACACTTGTTATTTCTTCTCTTTCCTTTTCTTTTCCTTTGATTTTATTCATTCAGACAGGCATGAGATAATATCTCATTGTAGTTTTGATTTGCATTTTCCTGATGATTAGTGATGTTGAGAATCTTTTCATGTGTCTGCCATTTGTATGTCTTTGGAAAAATATCCATGTCTTCTGACCATTTTTAAATTAGATTACTTTTAATTGGATTAGTTGGCATTTTTTGGTGTTGAGTTATATAAGCTATTTATATATTTAGGATATTAACCCCTTTCTAGATATATCATTTGCAAATATCTTTTCCAGTTCAGTAGGTTGCTTTTTTGTTTAGTTGATGATTTCCTTTGCTGTGCAGAAACTTTTTTTTTTAAATATGAAATTTATTGTCAAATTAGTTTCCATACAACACCCAGTGCTCATTCCAACAGGTGCCCTCCTCAATACACATCACCCACCCTCCCCTCCCTCACACCCCCCATCAACCCTCAGTTTGTTCTCGGTTTTTAAGAGTCTCTTATGCTTTGGCTTGCTCCCTCTTTAACCTCTTTTTTTTTTTCCCTTCCCCTCCCCCATGGTCTTCTGTTAAGTTTCTCAGGATCCACATAAGAGTGAAAACATATGGTATCTGTCTTTCACTGTATGACTTATTTCACTTAGCATAACACTCTCCAGTTCCATCCACGTTGCTACAAAGGGCCATATTTCATTCTTTCTCATTGCCATGTAGTATTCCATTATGTATATAAACCACAATTTTAGAAAGAGAGAGTGAGCAGGGGAGAGGGGCACGTGGAAAGAGAGAATTCCAACAAAGCTCCACACTCGTGCAGAGCCCAATGTAGGGTTATATCCCATGACCCTGGGATCATGACCTGAGCCAAAATCAAGAATCAGGTGCTGAACCAACTGAGCCACCTAGGTGCCCCTGCAGAGGTTTCCTATTTTAAAATGGTCCCAACAATTTAATTTTGCTTTTGTTTCCTTTGCCTGGGAAGACATTTATAGAAAAATGTTTCTATGGGCAATGTCAAAGAAGTTGCTGCATATGTTTTTTTCTAGTTGTTTTATGGATTCAGATATCACAGTTAGGTCTTTAATCCATTTTGAGTGTACTTTTGTGGATGGTGTAAGAAAGTGGTTCAGTTTCATTTTTGTTTTTTGCATATAGCTGACCAGTTTTTCCAGCACCATTTGCTGAAGAGACTCTCTTTGTCTCATTGTAATTCTTGCCTCTATTGTTGTAGATAAATTGACCATATATGCATGGGTTTATCCTGGGCTCTCTATTCTGTTCCATTAATCTATGTGTCTGTTTTTGTGCCAGTATCATACTGTTTTGATAACTACAACATTGTAGTATATCTTGAAATCTTGGATTGTGATAGCTTTAGTTTTACTGTTCTTCCTTAAAATTGCTTTGGCTATTGAGAGTCTTTTATGGTTTAACAGATTGTAGTGCTCTGTTCTAGGTCTGTGAAAAATGTTGGTATTTTGATAAGAATTGCATTAAACCTGTAGATTGCTTTGGGTAGTATGGACATTTTAACAATACTGATTCTTCCAATCCATGAGCATGGAAGATCTTTCCATTTGTTTTTGTGATCTTCAGTTTCTTTCAGCAGTGTCTTATAATTTTCAGAGTACAGGTCTTTCACCTCCATGCTTAAGTTTATTCATTGGTATTTCATTATTTTGGTGCAATTATAAGTGGGATTTTTTTTCTTAATTTCATTTCTGCTGTTTCATTATTAGTGTAAAGAAATGCAACAGATTTCTGTATATTAATTTTGTATCCTGCAACATTACTGAATTCATTTATGAGTTCTAGTAGTTTTTTGGTGGAGTCTGTAGACTATCATGTCATCTGCAAAGAGTGAAAGTTTTACTTTTCCCTTACTAATTTGGGTGCCTTTTATTTCTTTATGTCATCTGATTGCTGTGGCTTGGACATCCTGTGCTATGTTGAATAGAAGTGGAGAGAGTGGACATCCATGTCTTGTTTTTGATCTTAGAGGAAAAGCTCTTAGTTTTTCACTATTGAGGATGATATTAGCTGTGGGCTTTTCATATATGACCTTTATCATGTTGAGGTATGTTGGCTCTAACCTTCTTTGTTGAAGGTTTTCATCATGAATGGATTTGTACTTTGTCAAATGCTTTTTCTGTATCTATTGAGATGATCATATTTTTAAAAATTCTTTTTCTTTTTATTGTTATGCATCATGTTGATTGATTTGTGAATATTGAACCACTCTTGTATCCCTGGCATAAATCCTCTTTGACTGTGGTGAATGATATTTTAAATGTATTGTTGTGTTTGATTTGCCAATATTTTGTTGAGGATTTTTGCATTTGTGTTCATTACAGGTATTGGCTTGTAGTTTTCTTTTTTGTAGTGTCTTTATCTGGCTTTGGTATCAGGGTAGTGTTGGCCTCCTAGAATGATTGGGAAGCTTTCCGTCCTCTTCTATTTTTTTTGGAATAGTTTGAGAAGAATAGGTATTAACTCTTGTTTAAATGTTTGCTAGAATTCACCTGTGAAGCCATCTGATCCAGTATTTTTATTGGGAGTTTTTTGATTACTGATTTCATTGCTAGTATTTGGTCTGTTTAAATTTTCTATTTTTTCCTGATTCAGTTTTGGAAAGTTATGTTTCTAGGAATTTATCCATTTCTTCTAGGTTGTCCAATTTGTTGGCATATACTTTTTCATAATGTTCTCTTATAATCCTTTGTATTTCTGTAGTGTTGATTCTTGTATCCCCTCCTTCATTCTGTGTTTGAGTCCTCTCTCTCTCTCTCTCTCTCTCTTTTTTTTTCATTTTCTTGATGAGTTGGGCTAAAAGGCTTATCAATTTTGTTGATCTTTTCAAAGAACCAGCTCCTGTTTCGTTGATCTGTTTTATTGTTTTGTTTTTAGTTTCTATTTTACTTAGATTTGCTCTAATCTTTTTTATTTCTTTTCTTCTACTGGCTTTGTTTGTTTTTCTTTTTACAGCTTATTTAAGTGTAAGGTTAGGTTGTTTATTTGAGATTTTTCTTGTTTCTTGAGTGGCCTGTATTACTATAATCTTCCTTCTTAGAACAGCTCTTGCTGCATCCCAAAGATTTTGGACTGTTGCATTTTCATTTTCACTTGTCTCCATGTAGTTTTGGATTTCCTCTTTGTTTTTTTGCTTGGCCCATTCATTGTTTAGTAACATGTTATTTAACCTTCATATATATGTGTTCTTTCCAGATTTTTTCTTGTAATTTATTTCAAGCTTCATAGCATTGTGTTTGGAAAAGATGCATGATATGATTTCAGTGTTTTTCAATTTATTGAGATTTGTTTTGTGGCCTAACATGATCTATTACAGATAATGTTTCATGTGCACTTGAAAAGAATGTGTGTTCCACTGTTTTTGAATGGGAAGTTCTGAATGTATTTGTTAGATGCATCTGATCTAACGTGTCATTCAGAACCACTACTTATTTGTTGATTTTCTGTCTGGGTGATCCATCCATTGATGTAAGTGAGGTGCTAAACTCCCTTACTATTATTGTGTCACTGTCAGTTTCTTCCTTTATGTCTGTTAATAGTTGCTTTATGTATTTAGGTGCTCCATGTTGGGTGCACTGATATTTACAGTTGTTATAGGCTCTTGTTGGATTTTTTTCTTTATCATGTAGTGTCCCTTTTTGTCTCTTGTTACAGTCTGTGTTTTTTTTTAAGTTTATTTATTTATTTTGAGAGAGAGAATAGGGGAGGGGCAGAAAGAGAGGGAGAGAGAGAATCTCAAGCAGGCTCCATGCTATCAGTGCAGAGCCCAATGTGGGACTCAGTCTCACGAACTGAGAGATCATGACCTGAGCCAAAATCAAGAATTGCACTCTTAACTTACTGAGCTACCCACGTAGCCCTACAGTCTTTGTTTAAAGTCTATTTTTTCCAATACAAGTATTTGCTACTCCAGCTTTCTTTTCACTTCCATTTGCATGATAAATGCTTTTCTATTTCCTCATTTTCAATCTGCATGTGTCTTTAGGCTGAAATGAGTCTCTCGTAGACAACCTACAAGAGATAGCATATAGATGGGTCTTGCTATTTTATCCAGTCAGTCACCCTGTGTCTTTAGTTTGGAGCATTTAGTCCAGTTACATTTAAAGTAATTGTTGATAGGTATGTACTTATTACCATTTTATTACTTGTTTTATAGTTCTCTGTTCTTCTTGTTTTGCTCTCTTCCTTGTAGCTTGATAAGTTTTGTTAGTGTTATTCTTGGATTTTTTCTTTATTATTTTTTTTGTGTGTGTGTATCTATTACAGGTTTTTGGTTTGTGGTTACCATTAAATTAATATAAAACATCTTGACTGATTTCTGTGGATATAATTAATTTTACTACTTACGTGCTTTAACCTTCATAGTGGTTTTATAAGTGATTAATCCACTACTTTTATTATATGTTTGCATTTACCTGTGAAATGTTTTTTTTTTTTCATAATTTTCTTAATTCTAATTATGGTCTTTCCTTTCCACTCAAAGAATTCTCTTTAACATTTCCTGTAAGGCTGATTTAGTGATAATGAACTCCTTTAGTTAGTTAGTTGGTTTGTCTTGTTTTGTCTGAGAAACTCTTTATCTGTCTCATTCTGAATGACAGTCTTGTGGGGTACAGTATTCTTGGGCGTGTTTTTTTTTCCTTCCAGAACTTTAAATGCATCGTACCACTAACTTTTGGCCTGCAAAGTTTCTGCTGAAAAATAAGCTTAGAGCCTCATGGGGTTTCCCTAGTATGTAACTGTTTTCTATTGATGCCTTTAAAATTCTCTTGTTATCATTACTCTGTCATTTTAACTATTATGTGTCTTGGTGTTCACCTCTTTCTGTTTATTTTGTTCAGGGCTCTCTGTGCCTCCTAGATCTGCATATCTGTTTCCTTTGCTAGATTAGGGACATTTCTGCTATTATTTATTCAAATAAATGTCTTCCCCCTTCTCTCTCTTTTCCTTATCCCTATAATGGAATCCCTGTAATGTGAATGTTATTACACTTGATGAAGTTGCTGAATTCCTTTAACCTATATTAAGCTTTTATTATTCTTTTCTCTCTGTGCTATTTAGCTTGTTTGCTTCCCATTATCCTGTCTGTCAGATCACTAATCTACATCTATCTTTCTGCCTCCTCTAATCTGCTATTGATTCCCTCCAGTGTATCTTTAAAATTTTAGTTACTGAGTTCTTCATCTCTGACTGGTTCTTTTTTATATTTTCTATATCTATTTTTGTTAAAGGACTTCCTTCTCATTTCCAGTGAGGAGATAACTTTATGATCATTGCTTTGACTTCTTTATCAGGCATATTGGTTACCTCTGTTTTATTTCGCTCTTTTGCTGTGGTTTCATCCTATTATTTCATTTGGGACATATTCTGCTCTCTCCTCATTTTGTCTAACTCTCTTTTTTTCTATGTATTAGGAAAGTCATCTATGAGTGTAGTGGCCCTGTGAAGAAGTCCTGTGGTGCCCTGTAGTGCAATTTCCTCTTTACCTCAGAACCACGCATTTCAGGGATGTCTCTACTGTAGGTTGTACATGTCCTACCTTTGTGCCTGAGTCATGTTTGCCTTCAATCCAGTAGGCTGCAATGGCCCACTTTGCCTGTTGTGGGCATAATGAGCAGGGTTTGTTCCCTGTGCTGTTAAGGGGCCTTTCTGGAGCTTGTAATTGGATGATGTCAGCAGTCAGACCAGATGTCTGCCCTAAGCCCATTGGCCAATGGTGCAGTCACATTGAAATGCAGGGGTTCTTTCCCTGTGCTGCCCCCTGAGAGATTTTCATTGGTGGATGGGGCCAGCAGTCAGACCAGATCCCTGCTCCCAGCCTGTCTGCCAGGGCTGAATGACACTGGTTGGTAAGACAGTCTCTCTGTGCTGCCAGCTATGATGTTTGGCTACTGAGGTTACTGAGACTGTGGGTACACTGATTTATGTAGTTATCTTCCCCTTTCCCCAAAGCAGGAGTCACTTTGGAGTGGCACTGATCCCTGCTGGGATTGCTAGCAAGGTTTGTCATGGCAGGAGCCACTTTGAAGTGATGCCTACAGAGTGGGTCATGTTGGATGGGGTGGAACCATAGGAGAGCATGGGGCAGAACAGGCTGTGATAGATAACAAGATAAGTAGACAGTTTTCCCACTGATTACTTCAAGTGTCTTGGTATATGGGCTTCAGGAGGGGTGGGAAATGGTTTCCCACCACCAGTACTTGTGTTGTTGGAGAAATCTCTCTCAGATCCCTGCCCCTTCATCACACATTCTGAGATTAGTAAATAAATGTTCTATATCTCAACCACATTTCAAACTGCTGCTTCTATGCTGTATCTGGCCCATTGTTTTTGTTTTGCTTGCTCTTTAAAGGTGGGGACCCAGTTTCTTCTTGCTTACTGGCTCTCCAGAGCTAAGCTCACTGATTTTTAAAGTACCCAGAGTCAATCCTCACTGATTGTAAAAACTCACAAAGTTCAGTCCCACTGGTTTTCGAAATGAAAATGTTATGTTATCTTAGTATGGGTCTCCCATGTTTGGGGTGCCTGGTGTGGGGTCTAATCCTGTGCCTGTGGTGTCCATCCCATTTGAGGATAGTCTCAACTGGTGTTTGGGTCCCAACTGCATCCTTGCCCCTCTTTACAATTAACTGTAGAAAGTCTGTTCTGCAGGTCTTTGGGTAGTTTTCAGAGGTATACTAATATGGCTGTTATTTTGATGGGTCTGTAGGATGAGGTGAGCTCAGGGTCCTCCTGCTTTACCATCTTCCCAGAAGTTCTGGAATATTGATTAATTTAAGCTGCTTATTTTTAAGAAACTGCAGACACAAGAGAAGCTCTGAATACTAAACAAAAATTACCCTTTTGTAAGAGACATTTGCATGTATAAGAGAAATCTCCACTTGTTAGAGTGTCTTTCTGGCTGCACTAGAAAGTGGGGGTTGACTCTATATCTCTAGAAACTGTTACCAGTGGAGAAGGCATGTATTTAAATCTGTGTAATAATCTTATCTTTGTTTACTATGCTTTTCCTAGTAACCTCCCACAACTTCTCCCTACCTCCAATATTTGTCTTTATTTGAAGATGGTATTTAAGGTGATGGCTTAGGCCATTTTGGAGAGTTATTTAGTTTTCCTGAGTCTCTTCTATGTATACAGGAGGTATACATATTATTTTTGAAAAAAATTTTTAATGTTTATTTGTTTTTGAGAGAGAGGGAAAGACAGACTGAGTAGGGGATGGAGCACAGAGAGAGGGAGAGACAGAATCTGAAGCAGGCTCCAGGCTCCGAGCTGTCAGCTCAGAGCCCAGCGTGGGGCTTGAACTCATGGACCATGAGATCATGACCTGAGCTGTCGTTAGACACTTAACCGACTGAGCCACTCAGGCGCCCCAGGAGGTATACATATTATTAAACTTTTGTTTGATTTTATCCTGTTAATCTCTCATATCGATTTAATTCTTAGACAAGGCAGAATAATCTTAAAAAGTAAAGAAAATTTTTTCTCCTTAATAGAGGTTCTGAAGGTTAGGAAGAAGCTGTAGTTTAGGATAAATTGTGAAGCTGCTCTTGAGACCTCCCTGGCTCCAACTCCCTTATGACTGCCTTTTGAAAGCCGTTATACATCTTATGGAATATGCTAGGTGACATAGAGGGAATTATATTTCTAGAGGCCCCCAGAAAATGCTGGGCATTAAGGAAAGAGGGCTGGATAGGGATCAGACAATGTAATATTGGGGATGGGGATGTTGATCAACAGAAGTGGAGAAGGAAGAGTGGTAGAGGGGACACTCAAGACCAAGCTTGGGTCAGGACTGTATTAAAGGTCACTATATTAGTTTGCTGTGGCTGCCATAACAAAAACAAACAAAACCAAACACAACACAACACAACACAGACTGGTTGGTTTAAACAACCAAAGTTAATTTCCTCATGATTCTGAAGGCTGGAAGTCTAAGATTGAGATGCACACAGGCTTGGCTTTTCCTGAGACCTCTCTTCTTGGCTTGCGGATGTTCATCTTCTCCCTGTGCCTTCACGTGGTCTTTTGTTTTTGTGCGTGCAATGTCTGTGTCCTAATTTCCACTTTTTATAAGGACAGCAGTCATATTGGATTAAGGGCCACCGATATGGCCTTATTTTAATTTAATTAGCTCTTTAACAACCCTGTGTCCAAATACAGTTACATTCTGAGGTGCTGAGGGTTAGGACCTCAATATACAATTAAAAAAATTTTTTTTAATGTTTTTTATTTTTGACAGAGAGACAGAGCATGAACAGGGGAGGGGCAGAGAGAGAGGGAGACACAGAATCCGAAGCAGGCTTCAGGCTCTGAGCTGTCAGCACAGAGCCCGATGCGGGGCTTGAACCCACAAACTATGAGATCATGACCTGAGCCGAAGTTGGACACTCAACCGACTGAGCCACGCAGGTGCCCCTAAATATACAAATTTGAGAAGGACACAGTTCAACACGTAACAGTGATTTTAGTATGACATTAGCATCCATATTAAGTTACCACAAGTTAGATTGGAAATAATACATAGAACACAGCAAGAACAGGAAGAGTTGAGCAGTGGAGCCTCACAGTCTGTGAGGACGGCATGCCAGCTCTCCCAGAAAGACAAAAGAGGGAGAACTGTGGTCCTGCCACTTGACATATAGGGCAAATGGTCTAACAACTTGAAGGAAATCTGTGGAAGTGTCCCTTTTCAGGATTTGCAATGCATGTGTTCTAAGATTATTTGGGTTAAGTATAAAATGTCTATTAAAAATTATATAGATGAGACACATAATGTCACAGTAAATGCAAAGAATGCTGATGAAATTTCAAAAATAAAAAAAAATTAACATTATTCCTATTTGCATTTGTTCTGAGTTGGAAATAGCTTTAGAAAATGTTCTATTCAATTTTCATTAAGAGTTTTCATGTATATCATTTTCCTCTAAAAAGTCTGTATAAAAGACAGAACAAACATTTTCAGTGTTAAACAGATAAACAGACTTAATCTGAAAAAAGTTGAGATGACTTTCCCTTGGAAACAAATAAGCTAAGTCTTAAAAGGCAATGTTTTGAACCACCAAAATATAGTATATAGTGTCTTAGTCAGCTTAGGCTGCCATACAAAATACCATAGACTAGGCAGCTTAAACAGCAAAAAATTATTTTATCATAGTTCTGGAGGCTAGAAATCCAAAATTAGAGTGCTGGTATGGCCAGGGTCTCATGAGGACTCTCTTTCTGGCTTGAAGATGATCACCTTGAACCTTATCCTCAAATGGAAGGTAGAGAGCAAGTGAGAGTGAGCAAGCAAGCGTAAGCAAGAGCTAGAGAGAAAGAGATCACGAGCACACTGTCTCTCTGGTATCTTCTTATGGGGCACTAATCGCACCAAATGGAGGGTCCCACCTTCATGGCCTTATCTAAACTTAAGGCCTTACTTGCCAAAGGTACCGTCTCCGAATACCATTACACTAGGGGTTAGGGCTTCAATATATGAATTTGGGGGGGGGGGGATACAATCCAGTCCAAAGCACAAAGGTAGAATAAGCAAAATATGAGGGAACACAGTCATAAACAAACATAGAATGCTATCTAGGCACTAAGCTATTTTAGAACAATTTTATTTGCTTTGTATTTATAAAATGTAAGCCATCAATTTTGGTGACACTACATCCAAGTTTGTAATGCAATTTTCTATAATAATGTGGTATGGGTATATACTATAAAATGCTTCCCTTCTTCCCTTCTTTCCTATTCAGATCAGCAAGAAAGGTATATTGTTGAGAGCTAGTTTTGGCCTTTTCTGTTTGTGTGTTTTATTATTTATCATGGATTTTCCCAGTACTTTGAAGGACCTGGTGGGTGGTGCCTTACAAATAAGATGAGTGCTGCCTTACGGTTCCATGCAGGGATGACTGGCAGGGACAGTTAATTCAACGGGACATCCAATTGTGTTGAAACTGGAAAAAAGCCTTTGTCCCCAGAGCTTGAGGGCATGGACCAGATGAATGCCTTGGAGCTTTTTTAAGGCCTTATTCTTAGAAACAAGCTTCAGAGGGGAGTGCTAAAGCAGCTAAAGGTATTTGCTCAAATATGAATGAAGAGTACAGTGTTTTGAAGGTAATCTTATTGAATTGGATTTGTTATCACATAAAGTAGCAGAGACACTCCTATAAATAAAGGAAGTCATAGAGTCTTTTAATTTTTATTGTGAATGTTTTATTCTCAAGGTACATGCTTAAAAGTATTTGCAGCAGAAAGATCAGGAGTTTTATTTACTTATTTATTTAATAAGTATGTATATAACACTTAACTTTGCTAGGCCCCATTTCAAGCAATGGCAACTCTGTGAGCCAGGAAATGTTATGAAGTGTCTTGCCCAAGGTCACACTTAGCATTTAGTGTCTCCCAAATCAAATGAAAAAAACATTTATATGGAATTAGAGTAATTGTGCTTAAGAGATAGAACAGATAACTTTTTCAGTAATACTATATTTTACGCATCTGAAAAACTGTCAGAATGTCCTTGAGAAGAGGATTTTGCTCCATGTTCAAATATTGTAGAGTCTCCTAATATGCACATTTAACTAATGTAAGTTAAACCATATGTACTTGACCAAAGGGCAAAAAAAAAAGAAGTGGGCAGGAGGGAAGGAGGAAAGGATAAACGTTGAATAGAAGTAGTGATAAGAACATCTTTTTGTTATTTCTAATCTTAGAGTAAAAGCTTTCAATAATTCACCAATAGAAATTATGTTTGCTTTAGTGTTTTCTTTTGTCAAATATTTTAATGCATTTATTGAACTGCTTTTATGATTCTTTTTTATTGTTATTGTGGAAAATGACACGGATTGATTTTCAGATGTTGAACTAACCATGTATTTCTTTTTGTTTTTAGAATAATACTTAATAATTTTTAATTATTGAGTACCCTCAAAAGAACCCTATGAGATAGGTATTGTGATGCTTTTTACAGATGGAAACCATGAGATGGGAAGGGTCTAGTAAGTGAGGTAGTCAAGATTGGGACCTGGGAAGTTAGTCTCTAGATCTGCTTTACTGGATTGCAAGAGTTAAATAATGTGGTGTAGAGCCATGCTTTTCATACTCATGTGCAGGGAATTTTCTGGGGATCTTGTTTAAAAATAGTTCCTGATTTAGTTGGCCTGAGATGGTGCCTGAGTGTCTGCATTTCTACCAAATACTGTTGATCTGCTTTGTGTGGTGAGGGATCAAGGGCCTGGAGATAGAAAAGTGGAGTCCAGTCAGTCTTAGGGATAAGACTGGTTAGCTCAGTTCAGTTAATCTCTTTGTTATTTATTTTCCTGATGTGTGATATGAGCAGGTTGCATGATTCTGAATTCCCAGCCAAGCCTTCAAACCTTACACACACCCCTCTCCATGATTTCAGACACAGGAGGCCCCTTTCGGCTGTCACTAGTGCAGTTCTGGTTCTGACCAGCTGGGAGGCTCAAGACAAGGGGGGCTGGTTCTAACCACATATTTCTGGAATACTCCCTAGAGTCATGATGTGTGTTATCCTTCTTAAAATTGCTGGGTTAGGTTTGCTGATGTTTTGCTTAGGGATTTTGCATTCATGCTCAATAGAAGTTACCTTATGATTTTCCTAACTTTGGATGCCCAATTAGATTTTGCTTTATAGTGACCTCATAAAATGAATTGAGAAGTGTTTTCTCTCTTTCTAACTGTTAGAAGGGTTTGTGCAAGGTTGAGATTGATGATTCTTCCTCGTCTCTGGTGATGTTATATAAGCCTAGAGATTTCTTTGTGTGAAGGTTTTAAATTATAAGCTTAATATATTGAAAAATACAAGAAAATTCAGACTTTTCCTTTCTTTTTGATGAGCTAAGCTTTTGTAGAAATTTGTCTACATCTAAATTTTCAAATTTATTGATGTAAGGTTTTTCATAAAAATCCTCTCATTATCCTTTTCAATGTCTGTATGATCTGTGGTGTGGTGTCCTCCTTTTCATTTCTATTATTGGTTCCTTGGACTTTCTCTCTCTCTCTCTCTCTCTCTCTCTCTCTCTCTCTCTATATATATATATATATATATATATATATATATATATATACTTCTTCTCTCTCTATATATATAGATATATATGCAGAAGTCTATTCCTTAATTAAAAAAAATTTAAATGTTTTATTTATTTTTCGGAGAGAGACAGAGACAGTGTGCAAGCAGGGGAGGGGCAGAGACAGAGGGGGACACAGAATCCTAAGCAGGCTCCAGACCCTGAACTGCCAGCACAGAACCCAATGCGGGGCATAAACTCACGAACTGTGAGATCATGACCTGAGCCAAAGTCGGATGCTTAACCAGGTGCTCCTTCATTAATTTTTAAGAATATGGAGATTTTCTAGTTTTGTTATTGTTGAATTCTGCTTAATTTCTTTGTGGCCATAGAAGATTCTCTGAAAGATCCAAATTCTTTACATTTGTTGAGATTTGCTTTATGGATCAACAGCATCAACATATGTTTTATTTTGATAAATGTTACATTAATGTTGTACTGTTCTTGAAAATAATATATATCCTGACATCCTTGGGGCAGTGTTGTATGTATTTATGTATATCATATATATATATATATATATATATATATATATATATATATATATATAAATTCGTGTGTGTGTGTGTGTGTGTATAAACATGTATATAGTCTGTCAAATTTTGCTGAGTTTTTTTGTCTATTTCTTTAATCAGTTACTGAGAGAGATATATTAAAGTCTACTCTTGCACATTTTTAAAGTATATTTGTAGCTACATTATTGTGTGCATATGAATTAAGAATTGCTATATGTCCCTGGTGAATTGATTATTTAATAATTATAAAATAGTGGTCTTAATCATTAGAAATATTCTTGTCTTCAAGAACATTTTGTCATATTACAGTAGTTACACTGACCTTCTCTTGGTTCTAGTTTGTATGTTTTCCATCTTTTCTTTTCTACCTGTGTATTTATATTTAAAGTCTGACTCTTGTAATCAGCATTAGAGTTTTTTAATGCAATCTGATAATATTAATCTCTTAATTGGACTAATTAATCCAGTTACAGATTACTGATTTATTTGAGTTTCTACAATCTTATTTATTTCTTAATTTCCCACTTGTTATCTTTCTTTTGTACTCTTACCTTCTTTTAGATTAATCAAATTTTAAAAAATATTCCTTTTTCTCCAATCATCCTTTTAGTCATATACTTTTTTTCCTGCTCTCTTAGTGGTTATCTTAGTGTATAAAATATGCATTCATTAGACACCTTTCCATAGAAGACATCCAGGTGTCAAACAGACACATGAAAAGATGCTCAACATCGTTCATCATCAGGCAAATACAAATCAAAGCCACAATGAGATATCACCTCACACTTGTCAGAATGGCTAAAGTTAACAATTCAGGAAATAACAGGTGTTGGTGAGGATGTGGGGAAAAGGGAACCCTCTTGCACTGTTGGTGGGAATGCAAACTGGTGCAGCCACTCTGGAAAACAGTGTGGAGGTTCCTCAAAAAATTAAAAATAGACCTACCCTATGACCCAGCAGTAGCACTGCTAGGAATTTACCCAAGGGATACAGGAGTACTGATGCATAGGGGCACTTGTACCCTAATGTTTATAGCAGTACTCTCAACAATAGCCAGATTATGGAAAGAGCCGAAATGTCCATCAACTGATGAATGGATAAAGAAATTGTGGTTTATATACACAATGGAGTACTATGTGGCAATGAGAAAGAATGAAATATGGCCCTTTGTAGCAACGTGGATGGAACTGGAGATTGTGATGCTAAGTGAAATAAGCCATACAGAGAAAGACAGATACCATATGTTTTCACTCTTATGTGGATCCTGAGAAACTTAACAGGAACCCATGGGGGAGGGGAAGGAAAAAAAAAGAGAGGTTAGAGTGGGAGAGAGCCAAAGCATAAGAGACTCTTAAAAACTGAGAACAAACTGAGGGCTGATGGGGGGTGGGAGGGGAGGGTGGGTGATGGGTATTGAGGAGGGCACCTTTTGGGATGAGCACTGGGTGTTGTATGGAAACCAATTTGACAATAAATTTCATTTAAGAAAAAGAAAGAAGATGTGGTATGTGATATATATATATATATATATATATATATATATATATATATATATATTATAAATACAATGTGGATGGAATTAGAAGGTATTAGGCTAAATGAAATAAGTCAGGCAGAGAAAAACAGGTATATGATTTCACTCATATGTGGAATTTGAAAAACATAACAGATGAACATAGGGGAAGGGAAGGAAAAATAAGATAAAAGCAGAGAGGGAGGCAAACCATAATAGATTCTTAAATACAGACAACAAACTGAGGGTTGATGGGGGGTGGGGAGTGGGGGGGTGGGTTAAATGGGTGATGGGCATTAAGGAGGGCACTTTTTGGGATGAGCACTGGGTGTTACATATAAGTGATGAATCACTAGGTTCTACACCTGAAGCCAAGACTACACTGTATGATAACTAACTTGAGAATTAAAAAAAAAAAAATAGCTATTTTCCAAAAAACAAAAACAAACAAACAAAAAAAACATTCATTGGCTGAGTAAAGTTAAATACACCTTTGTATTTTTCCACTTCCCAGACACATGTACTCTACTCAGAATATTAAACCACATTTACTACCCCCCGACTCTTGCCATTTATGTTATTTTTTAAAGTCATTTAAATTCTACATATACCTAAACCTTCACAAGTCATTATTATTGTTTAGTATGATCAACATTCATTTAGATTTTTCTTTATACTTACTATTTCTGGCATTCTGCCCTTCTTTCTAACTGCAATAATATTGTCAAAAGCTCTGCTGGGCTCTCTACCTCTTATTAGGGCTTTTTCCTTGCTAGGAATTTCAGTCTCTAATCTTGTAACTGCTAATCTGCAATTGACAAATACTTCAAGGAAAAATAAACTCATAGAACATTGGCTTACTCATCTGTGGTTTTTTTCTGATTTTGCCCCTTCAGTTATTGTCTCTATGGCTCTCTGATCATTACTAGTAGTAGTAGTAGTATTTTGTCCCATGTTTCTTGCTGTTCTTAGCAACTCTTCTGCAAGTTTTATTTTTGCCACAGCTAGAAAGGAGAAATACTCTCGCACAATTTTTTTTAAGTTCAATTTGATAGAGTTAAATGGTAAATGAAGTGCATAAATAATTCTAATTTAGAACATAATATAGAAATGATTTGCTAGTCATGTATTTATTTTAAAGATATTATGCTGGGTGCCTAATCTTGCCAGGTAATATTCCATACTAGGTAAATATTGTTGAATGTGACAAACAAGGTATCTTAAGTTCATATTCTTTTGGAAGGGGTTCAACTGGAAGGAGACACAGAAAATGAATATTAACAATATTAATGGGATAATTAAGAGAAATGTAAGTACTGTAAAAAATAAAATTAGGCAATGTGATATATAGAAACTGAGGGGGGCGGGGAATCAGGCTTTTGTAGAGTGAATACTCTGTGTGGTTAGGAACATCTCTGAAGAGGTGAGCTGAGAACTGAATGAAAAATAACTGGCCCTGTACAAACTTACAGAACAGAGGATTCCTAGAGGAAACAGCAAGAGGAACAGTCCTAAGGTAGAGATGATCTTGGCGTGTTCAAGGAACATACACAAATCTAGAGTGGCTTGCATGTAGAGAACGGGGAGATAGCGTGTGACATGTAATCATAAATAGTCACAAGTCTCAGATCACGTGCGAACTTATAGATCACGGTTAAGGGAGAGAATTTTATTGTAATTCAATGAAAATCCAAGAGAGTTTAATACAAGGAAACAATATGGATTATGTTTTAAGGATCATACTGGCTCTGGTGTTGAGAATAGTTTATAAGGCACTGGAGAGGAGGTAGGGAGTTGAGGTAAGGGCTTTTGTAGACTTCTAGTTAAATATGGTGCCTTGGACACTTAGGTTTACCTTTGTTCTCTCCTGTAACTCCACGAAAATGACAGAGAAGGGACAAACAGGAATGAACTCAGACAGAAAAAAAACCCCAAAAATCCATGAGATGAGAGACAACAATAGCTACATTATATGTATTGAGCAGGAGAATAGAGATTTATTCTCTGGAGCTTGGGGTGTCATCCTGAAGAACAATGAGATTAAATGAAAGTGTTTGTATTGAATGGAAAGCTTTCAGCTCTCTCCCTTCCTCCACTCGTGGAGATTGCTCCCAGACAGGATTCTACTTCCCAGACAGGAGACTGGAGCATTTGGAGGAAATTTGGCAGCTTAAGATTTTGTGTTTATTAGACTTTAGTAAGAGGCACTGTTTAGTATCTCCTTATGCTTTTTATCCAATCTGGAGAATTTACTGGGTAATCTAAGAACATTTAAACTACCTAGAGGCTTTGATGATTGTGGCAACTATATCATAACTTTAATCCTTGCTTAAGACTGAGTTTTAATGAGCTTCCCTAATTTAGGACTTTATCAATTTTATATTTTATTGCTTGTGTTTGAAAATCAGTTACATTTTAACACGTCCTCAAATTTCTGGACTCATTTTTTTTTTCATTCTTTTCATTCCTACTTGAAGTCTGGGCAATTCTTTGCTCATATCTATTTCTTATAATATATTGTCAGATACTCACTACCCACAGAAACCTGTCACAGAATTCAGTTCTATTTTTCCTACCTGTACCTTTGTAACTATGAGATCAATAATAACACAATCTGACTCTTGGTTCATAGTTGTACCAACTATTTTGTAATTACATAGCATGAATCACCATCTTTCCTGGCCTCTGATATCAGTTTTTTCAGTACCTGCTGTCTATCCACTAATCCTATGTTACATATTTGATATTTATTATTATGGTAGCACCCCACTTGTGGTACCAATGGTTGAATCAATCAGGATAGCACAATAGACACTGTGATAACAAACAACCCCCAAATCTGGGTGCCTAAATACAACTAATTTTTTTTTTTTTGCTTGTTCATTTAATATCTGCTGCAGTCCTACACTTCTTTTCTGGGCTGCTGTTTTCTATGTATTCCCAGCTCAGTATTCCAAGCTGCTTTGATCTTCATATCAATACCTGCTTCCACCATCACTATTATAAGAAAGAGGCTAAGCAGGTCACGATCTCGCGGTCCGTGAGTTCGAGCCCCGCGTCAGGCTCTGGGCTGATGGCTCGGAGCCTGGAGCCTGTTTCCGATTCTGTGTCTCCCTCTCTCTCTGCCCCTCCCCCGTTCATGCTCTGTCTCTCTCTGTCCCAAAAATAAAATAAAAAACGTTGAAAAAAAAAATTTAAAAAAAAAAAAAAAAGAAAGAGGCTAAGGATTTCAGTACTAAAATTAAATATTTCCATCTAGAAATGACAAGAGTCACTTAATCTCAGATTATTTGGCCAAAGCAAGACTTATAGCCATGCTAACTTCAAGGGACAGGAAAGTACAATCCTACCTGTGTCTGCAACAAGAGGAGAATCAGATGTTATTTGACATTAGTAATAAGTACCATAGAAAATATTGTATTTTCTCAACAAGAAAAGGATGCTAGAAGCAAAAGTACCTTTGGAGAATAAAAGGAGCCCTTAGGAAAAAAATTGGAACGGTAATTTTTTAAGAAACTCATTGTAAGTATTAGAAGTATTGAGAAATTTCTGGAAGATAGAACAAAAAGAAATAGAGACAGGATATTTCTTGAAATTCTGTTTTCAGCCAAACTACCAATCAAGGGTGAAGGTAGAATAAAGATATTTCTAGAGGCAAGGCCTCAAGTCATTTGCCTCTGATGCATCCTTTCTTAGAAGTTTACTGGGGAATTTTCACCAGAACAAAGATTTAAACCAGAAA
This sequence comes from Panthera leo, assembly GCF_018350215.1. Classification (NCBI taxonomy): domain Eukaryota; kingdom Metazoa; phylum Chordata; class Mammalia; order Carnivora; family Felidae; genus Panthera; species Panthera leo. The sequence continues at coordinate 167,051,016 of NC_056686.1, forward strand.
GATGACATGGGGTCCTGAAAATAAGGGTTACAACATTGATAAGAGGTCAAAGGAATTCAAAGGATTGAAGGTGTTTGGGATGCCCAAGACATCTAAGTGCAGAAGGTAGAAAGTTGGACAGATGAGCGAGATTTTCAGAGGAGAGGTCTGGGCAGGAGATACACATTTAGGAGGTTTCTGATGTTAAAGCTATGAGACTGGATCACAGAGGGAGTAGAGAGACAGTTCAAGGATTCAGTCCTCGGGTCCTGGTAAGGTGAGGCAGAAGAAGAGGAGCCAGTAAAGAAGTCTGAGAAGAAGCAGCCAGCAAAGTAAGGAGCACTTGGTGTGCTGGAAATCAAAAGAAAATTTTTCAAGGAAGTCAGATTGCTAAATGTTGCCAATAGATCAAATAAAATGAAGCCTGAGAACTGACCACTGGGTTTGGTAATATGGAGGCCATTTGTTACCTTGATAAGGACAGTTTTGGTGGAATGGATAAATGAGGGTGGCATAAAAGTGTTTGGCTCAGTGCTAAATCTGTTTTTAATATACGTTACATTTATATCACAAATACATAAGTATAAAATATATTTTATAATATATAATATGCATTTTAAATATATCATTTATTCATGGTTTTGCAGTTATTATATAATATATATTCATTATATAAAATTTTGAAAACAGAACATATAGAGAAGAAAATATAAATACCTACAACCAAGGGGGAAAATAGCAAAAGTAAACATAAAAAGAAGCAATGCTATTAGTCCAGAGATAAGAGATGCTAGTGATTTGGAATAAGGAGGTGACAGTGGAGATGAGAAGAAATTGAGATAGATGCTGGTATAGATGGAGCAGGCAGGCCTTGTTTGCGGACTGGCTGTTGCGCTGCAGGGAGGGCAAGGGGGTTACTGAGACTGACTCTAAGATAGGCTTTGTGCATCTTCACTAAATACCTCTCAGAAATCCCTCAAGATTGTTCAAGTGCATATATTTTTTTGAAGTTTATTTTATTTTGAGACAGAGAGCACAAGTGGCACAGGGGCAGAGAGAGAAAGGGGGTTCTGATCTCATGAACTGTGAGATTATGACCTAGGCCAAAACCAAGAGTTGGACGCTTAACTGACTGAGACAACCAGGCACCCCGTGTGCATATTTTTAAATGAAAAATTTAATTTTTCTTAATTAATAGTTTTGTTTTAAGGGTTTACCACCAAAATGGCTGTCTTAATCATCAACCTTAAGACTTTGTGTCTTTTGCTACATGTGAAAATTGGTTATTCTTATCCATTCATCCTCTTGGTGATTTCCATGTCTTGATGGCTGTGCTTTCCATGCTATAATTATTATTTCTTTTTTTTCCAGCATATTTCATCATTTAGGAAATTATTTTTAAATAACTTAAATGTATTTTGAATTTAAAAAAATGGGGTGGGGCACCTGGGTGGCTCAGTTAAGCGTCCCGCTTCGGCTCAGGTCATGATCTCACTGTTCGTGAGTTCGAGTCCCACGTTGGGCTCTGTGCTAACAGCTCAGAGCCTGGAGCCTGCTTCAGATTCTGTGTCTCCCTCTCTCTCTGCCCCTCCCATGCTCATGCTCAGTCTCTCTCTATCTCAAAAATAAACATACATTAAAAAAATTTTTTAAAAATGGGAAAAACTTATTTACTGTTATATGAAAACTAAACTATCCCATCAATCTTTTGCTTTAAAGTTTAAGGTAAAAATACAACAATAAAATATATATTTTGAAAAAGTAATTATTAAAATTGCATCTTTTATTACAACTCCAAGGTCATGGGCAAGGGACTAGGGAACATGTGGCAGAGCCTTATTAGCTTGATTCTATTTTAAATAATCCTAAATTGGCTTTAATGATACCCTAGATTTTTTTTTTTTTTAGTGTCATAATGAGTCAAGTCTTATAAAATGAAAATAAAACCTTTTTTGATAATCATTTGTATATTGTTCAGTGAGAGACAATACAAGAAACGAGACCCACATTCTCATCTAAGCTCTGATGTTAAGCAGGTCTATTTGGAGAGAAAATAAGTCGACATCTTTGAGCCTTGGTTTCTTTGATGTTGTGTTTTTCAGATAGGGGCTCTTCAGTAATATGATTGCTGTCATTCCACCTCATATGCAGGCCATGTAATTCCTGAGTCAACTGTGTTGAAGGGTCTCCAGCATTAATAAATTAGAGAATGGCCAAAGCTTAGTTTCTTCTGCTTATTCATTTTGGGATTGATTGTTTTAAGAATGGGGTGACTGAAATTTCTTCTCTCAGGACCTTAAGAGTGAAAACCTAAATCCTTTCGATGAACAAGCTTGTCCCCACTTCCTTACCCTTTCCATCACATCACATTCTGTTCCTTCTCTTTGGTATATAGATCACAATAGTGAGTAAGAAAGATCCTAGGGCCAATTGATTTTCGGTGCTGCTATGCTGTGGTTATGTCTCCTCCAAGTAGCAAATCAATGTATTTTGGTTGAATGTATCTCACAAGGAAGATACTGAGAGTGATGAGACATGGAAGAAATAGCGCAGTTCTCAAAGAATTTATAATCTCTGTATAAGTAGGGATAGGTCAAGCATGCATAAAAAAACAGCCAACAATGTGAAAACTGATGGGGACAATAACCACTATAAGAATTCACATCCAGGAGCAATCGCGGTGAGCTAGTACTTCAGAAAAAAGCTGCCCAGGCTGTGACTGGGTATATTTTGATACATTTATTTAAGTACGAGGAAATGTCAGGAATTGAGAGTGGGGAAGAGATGGCCTGAATGAAGACCCAAGAGTGGTAGTGGGAACAATAGTAGTAATAAAAACACAATAATTATTATAATTAAAGTTATTGTAATTAGAAATATTATTGTTAGCTAACCAGTACCCATTTCCTATCCCTGTCTCCATTACCGTAACTATGGGCCCTACCATACAGGACATTAGGAAATGTTTACAGTTCTCAACATCCCTCAAACCATCAGGGTCAGACATTATCCTAAAATGGATCCGTTTCAGATAGAAAAGCTTTCAAAAGATTGTGCAACATCCCACATTTACATTACTTCCCAAGTACTCAGCGATCTTTGGTCTTCCCAATACATTACAGCATCTCTCCTATCCCTATGTTAAGAGCACTTGGAGTAGGTCTAGGGGGAACATTGTCAGTGGAACTTGCACCCTTCAACCTTGTTCTGGAAGGTCTCTGATCTCACCTTGTGAGCCCTTGCATTTTTGATTTTTATCAGTGAGAATTCTGGCAACATAGCACGCAGAGCTTTGAAATTTTGGCTCTGGAATTAGACTGAGTTCAAATGCTGACTACACTATTTACCAAGTCTGTTACTAAGTTACTAAGAGCTCTAAGCTTCATTTTCTTCACGTGAAAATGAAAAAGGATAATAATAGTAATGCTTTCTTCATTGTTTTCTGGAGATTGAATAAGATAGTCCATATAAAGCACTTACCACAGTGCTAAGCACATAGAAATACTTTATCACTGCTGACTATTTTGGACTATTTTTTACTTGATACTAGGCAAAATATTTGGACCTTTATATGAGACTCCTAAATCCTAAATGTGTATTTTTTATTTTAGTCTTTTTTAGTTTAACTAGGAGTGCTGTAAATTAGTCTTAGGGTTTGGTAATATTTTTATTACATAAAGGAAAAAAGCACTAGGTAGTTATTCAAAGTTGTCCTGTTTTAAGTGGTAGAAAATATTAGAAGAAAGTGCCCCTTGGTTCTCAAACTTCTTTATAATTAATACTATTAAAAAACAGCAATAATAGGCGACAAATTTTATTGAACACTTAGTATGTGCCAGACATTGGCCTGCTACCTTACAGGCAATATCTCATGAGGTAAGTATTGTATTATCTTTATTACTGTATTATTCCCATTTTTTTAAAAATAAAGAAACTGACTCAAAAAGGCTGGGTAACTTAGCCATTGCCCCATTGCCAGTAAGTACACAGTAGGAGACAAGCCCAGCAGCATGAGAAAAACCAAAGCTCTCTTAACCACTTTGTTGTAGGACACAGCAGTCATGAGGATGTTGGCTAGACTTTCTTGCTTGAGTAGCAGGCTTAGATGGGGAAAGCAGTGGAAGATAAGACTGGTCAGGATTTTGGGGGCTGAATTACGCATGGTTTTAAAAGCAAAGGAACTCTAGAAATTCTACCTTGATCACTCTTGAAAAAAAAATTAGTTACCTGTGTTAGGGACATTTATTATGTGGAATACATGTCTCACTGCCTGCTGATTTATTTAAATCAGAGAAATGGTCAGTAAAGGACTTGGAATAGTGCCAAGGTCCATAGTGAACACTCCACGGATAGTAGCTGTTCCTTATTATACTGTGGAAGTGTTCTTTTCTGACTTCTGCTTAATAGACTCACCAGATTAACCAATGCGATCTATTTCCCTTGTAAAACATTATGACTGATACTCATGAAATACCGTGGTTATGCCAATGCAGATCAGCTCTCACCAGGTGTCCTGATGTGTTTTATGTTTCCCTAAGGTAAAATGTGCTTGTTCTCAAACCTGTTTGCCAGTTATTTGTTATTTCCATCATATAATCTGAGTGAATTATTAGGTAAGCCAGTGAAACATGAATGAATGGATGTGGGAAGAAAGATATTTCTATATTAGCCTCGTTGAATGTTTCGGGTTTAGTTGATAAAAGCAAGTTATTAAAAAATTATGTCACATTTGTTGTGGGCAAGAAAATGTGAAAGATAAAAAAAATTCTTCTAAAAATCTAGAAATATTCTGTAGTCAGATTTCTCCCTAAGGAATTTAAAATTCTTGCCTCACTTTAAAAGCACATTGTAATATGGGACTATTTTATGGAACTTGGGTAAATACAAAATTAACCTGATTCTCTTGTACAAAGAAAAAGACAGGGTAATTTGGCATGCGGTTTGCATAATAAATATAAGAATGTATAGGTAGCATTTTTGTTGTTCTCGTTTACTTAAAAATTGCTATGTCATATCTCTTAAATATCCTGTGTTTGGTTTACATTTCTGAAAATAGGAAATAAGGGATGATATATTATGCTTTTGTTTATGATGGTGACCTTTTTATAAAGTACCTCAGTCAACTCCTGAAGGGCGATGAGTACCCTGTGGTTGATACAGAGTCTTCTATTCAGTGCAGGGTTTCAATTTTAAAACTTTTCTGGTTTAGAAACTATAAATTATTTATGCAGTATCAAGCTTTTTAAACCCTGTTTATGACAGGTTGGGATTTTGCCAATCTCGGTTGAAACAGTCTAAATAATTTATCTTGTGTTCCTTCAATGTACAATACATTCTGAAGCCCAAGAAATGTTAAATAAGTTTTATTTTCTTCTCTGCTATGCTGAGGTCAGGGAGGTTAAGCTCTTAGACATTCTTTGAACAGTTTTTGGTCCCTTGTCTTCTCTCAGTGTGCTAGTTTTGTTTTTTTTTTTTTTAACACTCATATATGCCTTTCTTTTATATGACATTTCCACTTCACTGAACTTCTTTGTAAAAGAATCCTTTATCTCCCATTAATTATCTCTACTGAATTTCTATACATTGTGATTTCAGTTATAAATAAGAGAATATCTTTGTAAGTAAAGAATTCAATTATTTTTAGATCACAGTATGTCCGAGGAATATGAACAATGAATTAGTCTGATTTGATGCTATGGAAATGTGTGAAATAGAGAAACATCAAGAGTTCAAGGTTTAGTTAAATACCTAAAATTTGGGCATTTGTTTGAATTTTATTTTCAACATGTAAACTATGAGATAATGCAAATACAGGTTTTTTTTTTCTTTCTTCATCCAAGAGTGTTTTCAAGATTTATTCATGATTCACAATAGATTCTTTTATAATTTCAGAAGCTATGTAATGATTATACCACAATCTGTTTATTCTGTGGCTGGTGGATATTTATGTTGTTTCCAGGTTTTTGCCACTATAACAATGTGCATTGTTATGCAATATTAGTTTTCTCTCTCAGGTAAACTCATAGAAATGGGACTGCTGGGCCAGATAGTATATGTATCCTCAAATTTTTATCTAAAACGTGTTTTATTGGGATATATAATTGACATATAAAATTATTTTAGTTTCAGATATACAATATAATGATTCAATATTTGTATGTATTGTGAAATGATCATTACAGTTAGCTAACCTCTCTCACCATACATAGTTACATGTTTTTCTTGTGATGAGAACTTTGAAGATGTACTCTCTTAGTGACTTTCAAATATGCAGTCCAGTATGAACTGTGGACACCATGTTGTGCATCACATCCCTATGACTTACTTATTTTATAACTAGAAGTTTGTACCTTTTGATGACCTTCATCCATTTTACCCACCACCACCCCCTGCCTCAAAGCAACCACCAATCTGTTCTCTATGAGCTTGTGTGGGTTTTTTTTCTCTTTTTAAGATTTTATATATGTGAGATAATTTGATATTTATCTTTCTCTGTCTGACTTACTTATTTCACTTACCATAATGCCCTTAAGACCCATCCATGTTGTCACAAATGGCAAAACGTCATTCTTTTTTATGGCTGAATAATATCACACACACACACACACACACTTTCTTTATCCATTCATCTGTTGGTGAACACTGAGGTTGTTTCCATGTCTTAGCTATTGTAAATAATCCTTCAGTGAATATGTGTTTATCTTTTCAAGTTATTGTTTTTGTTTTCTTCAGGTAAATATCCAGAAGTGAAATTGCTGGATCATATGGTACTTGAATTTTTAGCTTTTTGAGGAGCATCCATACAGTTTTTTTATAGTGATTGTGCCAATTTATCTTTCCACCAACAGCGCACAGGGTTCCCTTTCCTCTATATCGTCACCAACACTTGTTATTTCTTGTCTTTTTCATAATAGCCATTGTGGCAGGTCTGAGGTGATCTCTCATTGTGGTTTTTGATTTGCATTTCCCTGATCATTAGTAATTTTCAAATACAGATAGTTTTATTCCATGAATCTTAATTACCTGGGACTGCCAGGTTCTAGTAAGTGCTGATTTTGAAAATAGGCATGACAAAAAGGAAAGGCACATGATCAATATTTGATAAAGATAAACAAGTTCTGGCAATTTTAATTGCCCCATTTCATTAAGAAATAGCAGAACTAAAAGAACAGACATTACATACATAAATACAAAATTTTTATACTCAGTAAAATGCATATGTGATGTTACTAGTGCTATTTATTCTTTTCTGTCACCTACTCAGCTGTTTTAGATAATATTCCTGTTTTTAAACTTGGGGTACACATCATTTACTATCAGTAAATGAGATTGGGTGAAGGGCCAGGGATGATATATGAGTCAGTTGTGGCCAGTCAAATTCCCACTTTTCCCTGTACTCAGTGATTAGTTCGGGGATGCCTAGACAATGCCATCAGAGCCAATGAGATGTCTTGACACTTTCTAGAGTCTTTTGGGATAGAGGAAGATGCAACATGCCACCCAAATGGAATCTGAGGTTGTATATGTTTTTGGAGCTGCTCAAGCTCTCTTTTTTGTATAAGGGAGGAGCCCATCTGCAAATGGAGCAGGAAATACATTTGGAAATATGCCAGGCCCCAGTGACACAGTTTGAGCTTCTGCATCAATATGAACCTATTCCTAGAAATTTCAATTTCATTATCATTAAATTCTTTTTTGCTTAAGCCATTTTGAATTATGTTTTCTCTTACTTGCAAAAAAAAAAATTCTAATTGATGAAAGTTATACACAAAGAACAATAAACCAATTTATGTATTGCAATATGCATGCTAGAATCAATGTAATAACAAAAATGCTTTTTTAATGGATTATTGATAGATATGAAACTTTACGTCCAATGGCAAACCCAGAGCAAGTCCAGTTACATACAACTGTTCACCAAGTTGAAACAATAGTTTGAACAGTGTCTGCATTATGTTAAATTTAACACTGATATTTAAAATATTTTTAGGGGCTCCTGAGTGGCACAGTCAGTGAAACATATGACTCTTGGGGGCGCCTGGGTGGCTCAGTTGGTTGGGTGACCAACTTCAGCTCAGGTCATGATCTCGCAGTTTGTGAGTTCAAGCCCCATGTCGGGCTCTGTGCTGACAGCTCAGAGCCTGGAGCCTGCTTTGGATTCTGTGTCTCCTCCTCTCTCTACCCTTCTCCTGCTCATGCTCTGTCTCTCTCTGTCTCTCAATAATAAACGTTAAAAAAAAATAAAAAAAAACTTATGACTCTTGATTTTGGCTCAGGTCATAATCTCAGGTGGTGAGATTGAGCCCTGTGTGGAGTTCTGCGCTGGTCATGGAGCCTGCTTGGGATTCTCTCTCTCTCTCTCTCTCTCTCTCTCTCTCTCTCCCTCTCTGTCTCTCTCTCTCCCTCCGTCCCTCCCTCCCTCCCTCCCTCCCTCTCTCTCTCTCTCTCTTTCTCTGCTCCTCCCCTACTCCTTCCCTTTTTGTTTCTCTCAAAAAAAATATTATTTTCAAAAAATAAACCAGTTTTGTGTGACTTGGGTTATAATGTTTCGCTTAAAATTGTATTGATTGGTTCCCAATTACATTTTTATGAGAGATTGCAGCCATTTGGAAAATTGATGAATACTATGCACTCAGTCCTGAGAAAAACACTCATAAACACATAATACAGTGTCAGGAAGTGCATGGATTTTCAAGCCCATATGTAGACTTCTGATTAAAGGCCCTAGCCATGGGGTGAGAAAATAAGCCACTGAAATTTTTTATTTTTGGGATTTTTTGAACTATTTTTATCATCTTCTATATGATCAAATTTTAGACATGTTTTAGGGATGCTTGAGAATAGTGCATATTTTCTTTATATAGGATATTGTATCCTAAATCATTCAATCTATTAATAGAATTCAAGTTCAATAATTTTTAAATATCTATGATTTTTTGTGTTTATAATAATATTTATATATTTTGATGATATTCAGCAATAATGATTCACAACAGATATGTATTTCTTATTGATTTATGTTTTCTAAAACATAAGGAGATCACTGAAGCTTTGGGTCTTTAATTACACAATAATAATGCAACCACCTATTTATTTTTGCTTCTATTTGTCTAATAATTTTTTTGCCATTTTATTTTGGACAATTCTCTATCATGTCATTTTAGGTGTTTCTTGTTAGCCACATCTAGTTGAAATTTGTTTTGAACTTAATGAGAACATTTGCCTTTTACCTGAAGGATTAATTCATTTTTTTTTTTGGTATGAATAATATGCTGATACTGTCATCTCATTTTTATGATCCTTTTGGCTTTATCTTCTCTTTTTATAAGGACTATGATTTTTTTTTTTTTTTTGGTTTATCTTCTGTAGTAGGTATACTATTTTTAAAAACTTTATGAATTATTTTGGTGTAAAAAACCACCTTAAAATTAAGTGGCTTAAAACAACATTTATTTAACTCAGATTCAGTGGGTCAGAAATTTAGAGTGAATTTTGATGGCTCCATTGGACTCCTTCAGGCATTCATAATATGGTTCTTCTGGGAATTTTCTGGCAGTCAGCTGTGATGATAGGCAATGGGGCCACAGTGTTATCACTCAGACTTGTATTCAAGGTGATGTGGCAGGACTCAGAAAAGAAAGAACATCTAGAGGGTGGGGCCAAGGGTCATAAAGAACAATTTATTGGGAAGTTACTTCCAGGGTCAGAACTGAGACTTAATCAAGGAACATTTCCTATCTCTGAGTAGGGGATCCTAGAAACAGTTGCTTGGCTGGATTTCAGAATTTCAATGGACTATGACTGTTATGTGTCTTTGATCTTTCTCTCTCTCTGTCTTTTTTTAATGGGAGTGTCTGTTGTGGTTATCCTGTTATGTTTCACTATTGTAGGTTGGTTGTACAGGTGACAGATAACTTGTCATTTTAGGTCAGAGGTCTCTAGGTCAAAAAGATCTGCATTTAGTCCAGATGTAGATTTTAAGATTCTGAACTTTGAGCATAATGCAGTGATTAAATTTGACTTTGGGGTGTATCAGGGGAAAGAAGTGCATTTTTCCTGTTAGAAGGATGTGAATAATTCTGGCCAGACATCAAGCTGTGGTAGATTGTTTGCAGAATTGGCCACAATTATTTCCCTTCCATCTCCGTGGCCCTTTGCAATGTAATCTTGCAGAATTTCCCATCAGCAATTAGAGTCAATTTTTCTACCCTTCAGGTCTGGGCTGACCTTATAATTTGCTTTGACCAACAAAATGCAGTCATAGTGTAATCGTGTTCTGGGCTTGGACCTCAGGAGGCCTTGCATGCTTCCCATTGCTTTCTTAGAAACTTCCTCCTTGTTGCCATGTGAGAAAGCCTGGGCTATCATGCTGGAGCGTGTGTGACGCCATGGAGCAAACATGAGCTGTCCTAGTAGAGACCATCCTAAACTAGTTACTTTCCAGGCCACCTAGTAGAGAGCATCCTAAACTGGTTACTTCCCAGGCCATCCTAAACTAGTTACTTCCCAGGCCACCTGATGCTAATGGAGAACAGAACAACTGGCTGACTGAACACAATCTAAATTTCTTACCCACAGAATTGTGAGCTAGATAGATGGCGGTTGTTTTAGCTCAGTAAGCATTAGAGTGGTTTGTTACACAGTAAAATTTAATGGATAAATTATTCTACTGGTTCTCTTTCACTCTTACAAAGACCTTCTGGCATACGATGTCTTCATCAAATTCAATAAAAATGAAATTACTTTTGAAACTCTATGAGAAATTAAGAATTTGCACACATTTACTTTTAGTATTAGGTGAATATTAATATATTATTATTTAGAGCTCATCCCACATATTTAACTGATATAAATGTTTTCCCACAGACCTTGTGTATCCCATTTTTCTTATTATCAAATAAATATTTTTATTGATTACTCAATTAGGTAAAGTTTATTTCTATCTTCTTTTTTTAAGCAAAGCGTTAATGGGTTGTTTATTTTCATAGCCCTTTTATGCCTCAGGGTGCCTTTCAGGGGCTTTTGCACAGAACCAACCATATAACACAGTTTTCTTCAAAGCTCTACAGACATGGCTTAGACACTAGTGGCCAGTGTCTTAGAGGAGAATGATTTTTATTTATTTTTTTGAAGTTTTATTCCATGTATTCTTCCTATTTATAGGCTTTCCCCCCCTTCATTCCTGAAATGATTTTTCCAGGTGATTTCTAAGCATAGGTCTCTCTATTTATCAATGTTGTATACGGGATACCGAGCTTTTTTAAACTACAGGCTCAGATCTTTTTTATTGTTCAGGAAAATGTTCTTCCCCTCATTGATTATTGCTTTGGCTCCATTTGTTCTCATCTGTCCTTGAAAATATCTATTTTTTTAAGTTGGATTTTTTTGTCTGTTATCATGGCATTAATAATTTTCCTATTTTTGCACATTTTTTTCTCATTCGCAGACAGCTTCTTTGATTTTTCTTCTAAATCACTAATTCCATTTTTAGTATATTAATTTCATAGTCAGGGGGTCAGGAATCCAGGCATGACTTAGCTATGTCTTTCATCGCAGAGTTTCTCATAAGGTTGAAATCACGGTGTCAGCCAGAGCTGTATTCTCATGTGAACTCTTGACCAAAGGAGAAACTGCTTCCAAGATTACTTGCATGGTGGTTGGTAGGATTCAGTTCCTCAAAGGTTGTATGCCTCCCTCAGTTCCCTGTCATGTGGGCAACCACAACATGATAGGTGTCTTCCCTCAGAGCAAACAAGGAGGAGATAGCTTGAGTACCCTAGATGGAGCCTAAGTCTCTTCATAACCTAATCTAGGAAGCGAAGTGACATTTTATCACTTTTATTGTATTCTGTTTAAAATGAGTCACTAAGTCCACTCTACACTCAAGGGGATAGGGTTTCACAGAGGATTACAATAACAAGAGGCAGGGATCATTGGGAACCATCCTGGAGGCTGCCTATCCCAGGAATTTTGTTTAGCCACACAGTATTACCCCATCCCCATCTTTTCTGTATCTCATATTTAGTCAGATATAATCGTATTTCTAGGGTTTCTGTTAGTTACTATTAGGATTTGTAATAATATTCTCAAACCTTGTTTTGTATTCTATTACCTTGAAACAATGTCTCTTTCCTTAATGTGAAGACAGCTGGGTTCCCATACTTATATCGGGCCTCTTCCTCTGTGTCCACATGTCAAGCTGTCAGTACTAAATGACAATATAAACATTGTTAAGGTTCACAGGATTTATGCTCTGTTATAGAATTAAAGTGATATCTTCTGCGACTTGTCAATGGATTGCTTCTTTGAAATAAAAATCAATAAAACAGATTATCATACAATGAGCATTTAATATTATTCACTGCAGAAACTACTCGGGGAAAGTTTATTATTTCTTAGATAATTTTTATTCCTCTATCTTCTCCTCTCCCCTCACCTTTTGTCTCCTTTCTTCCCCTCCCTTCCTCTCCTCTCCCCTCCTGTACACTCCCCTCCTATCTATCGTTCCTCCTCTCCTCCTCTCCTTTTCTCTTTTCTTTCTTCTCTCTTCTCTTATTTCTCTTTTTGACTCCTATTATTTGGATGTTGGATCTCCTGGGACTGCTTTATATCTCCTATCATTTCTCTCATTATTTACCGATTGGATTTTGTTTTGTTTTGTTTTTGCTCTTTATTGTGGCAAATGTTCTCAACCTTATCTCTCAACCTTTGTCATGTATTTTACCAATTTGCATTTTCATTTCTGAGATCTCTTTCATCCTTCATGTACCTATCGTATTTGAAAATATTACATATAAGTATATAAAATAGTTGAAAAAATATAAGCCTACTAAATTCTTATGATTTATTCAGTTCAGTCAGAGAGTGAAAAAGACCCAGGGGGAAAAATGTGTACATTTTATGTCATTTCCTTTTATATACTTGAATGATTCCACCAATATTTAAAATGCAAAGCTCACTTTTATGTCCTCAAGGTGCAACTTAGAGGTTCAGAGCTTTTGGCTGTTTGCTTTTCTTTTCACATTCACCCTGGCTGGAACGATCACCTCCATTCTAGTAACTACTGAATGAATCTATAACTTTGCCTTTATCTTCTACTCTGGCTCTAGTTCTGTGTTTTAGCATAACTTACCTACAGGAGATTTTCTACCGCCTCTCTTGTTACTTAAAGTTGACATTCCCCCAAGCAAGGCTCACTGTGTTGGTGCCGCCATTTTTCCTGTCATATTAGCTCAAAACCTTATGTAGTCGGTATGATTCGAAGAGTGGAAATTCTTCGAATTGTAAAATGTAACATTTTTAATTTTCCTATAATGAAAATGTAATCATATTTTTACCTCATGCATTTTTCCTTCTCATGGTAACAAAGCCACCCAATCACTCCTAGGAAACTTACTTTAATGATTTCTTGTTAAACTCAGTCAAATTCAGTGATCTCCTAGTCATGCGTATTTAATATTTATGTTATATACACACTTATATATGTTTTTTTTCATATTTGATATTTCCTACTCTTTTTCACTTTCCAACAGAGGAATTTCCCATTGTTGGTGGGAGGGGTCTCTGTCTCAGTCTTGATCTGCCCCACGCTGCCATTGGCTGAGATGTATAATCCTCTTGACATCATCTTTGGTTATCAACATCAGTTTTCCTTTTGCTGAGATGTCTTTGGAGTACCACTACAGTGTGGGAACTGAGGGTCTAATATCACTTTCTGCTGCCATAAATTTTTATCGCCATATCTAACACCCCTTTGGGCTACCAGTTATCAAAAAACTTCAGTTTCTTGAGGACCCCTTTTCAGGTCTGTCGAGATATAGAACCATCATCAAGATCTGCATGCCTGAGATGTTACAAGCCTTGATGCCATTGTGTGGGGTAAAAAGGAGGATACACTTCCACTCTATCCTTGGGTCCCTAAGAATAAAGGAGGCTTGTACATCTTTCTGACTCTTTTTGACCAACAAGACTTAGGAATGTGGAAGAGGTAGAGAAATGGGGGTGGACAGTGTCCCAGTTCCTTACTCTGAGTCTCTAAGTTCTCTTCTTTTCACTTAATTTTTTTTTCTTCCTTTCCAGGGAGAGTTTGCATGGAGGGCAGAAAAAAACTTTCTTAATGATTTTCCTTGAGAATCTTCGATTGTTATATGTGCAATGCAACTTTATTATTATTATTATTATTATTATTATTCATTTAAAGCAAAGGATTTGGCGTCTTTTCTTCTTTGACACTTTAAATAGAGCAAAGTCTGCCTCATGTCCCCCAGCCCATCTGAAAGTGGTTCAGGGGGTTAATGTACATGTGGAAAAAACATACCAGTTTATACTTCTCATTGCCTATTAAATTTGGACTTATATTTAATTCCTTCCTCTTTTTAGCTTCTATATCCAGGATCCAAGACCTGTCTTTTCTTTAAAATACATTTCTTTATTTGTTCCTTCCTTTCAATTCTGACAGCTATTGCCCTAGTGAAGACCCTATGAAATACCAGGATTACTGAAATGGCCTCTCAGCAGACCTCAGTGACTCAAGTCTCTTGCAATTTGAATCTATCTTTTGTATTGTTGCTAGAATAGTTTTCTTTAAACACCACTTTTATCATTTCACTCCTCTATTAAAAAATCTACAGTGCTTACCCGCTGGGTCAAGTTCAAAATATTTTACTTGACTTCTGGGCCAATTGTAACAGGGATTAGCTTTATCTATAAAATCTTGTCTTTCCTAGTTTCAGCAAGAACTTTTCAAGTTGGTTTCCTTATTCTCCTTTATTAGTCATCCTAATTTTTATCTTTTGACTAATGCTACATCTCTTTCCAGTCTTGTCAGCTCCCTTTTATTTCATTTCCCCAATTTTAACCATCTTTTAAGGCCCAGTCCAAGCCCCACCATTTTCTTTATGTCTCTTCCCCAACTGGAAACAATTCACACTGCTCTCTCTTGCCGTGGTTCTCAAACTTTCCTGAAAATTAGAATCACCTGGAGGTGGGAGTGCCTTTAAAAAATTCCCATGCCCAGGTTACACCCCATACCAAATAAATCAGAGTGCCTAGGGGTGGGGGCCAGCCATCAGTGTGTTTTAGATCCCCAGGTGATTCCAATGTGCAGTGCAGTTTGGGGAACCACTGCTTTTGGTTTGCTGTAATGTATGTCAGCTGTAACTTGACTTTGTACTTGGCTGTATTTGGTCTAATATTGGTCTCCATTTGTTGTTTTTATTATTATTATCTGTTACTCATGTAGAATGAAATATGCCAATGGAAAGCAAACACGTTTTATACTGATGAGAGATTTTGTTGGTATTCCACCAAGATCTTCTTTTATATCTTTCACTAATCGGTTCACCCCTCCTGCAGCCTCAGCATGGTTTTAATTCCAACGGCCAGCACCTGTAAGCCTTCTTTGCCAGGCCAACCTCAGCCTCCTTATCTCATGAGTAATGTGCTTGGGAATATGAAAGCCCAACTCCTTTGCTTTATTTGGATAAATGTCAAGAGTTTCCTGCAGGATTAAGTTGAGGGTACCCTCCATGGGACTTAGTCTGAAACACATCCTTGCCTGGCTTCTCACTGTTCTGCTTTCCCTTCTCACTTACTGATTTCTCTGGGGAGCACCCTCTTAATAAATCACTTGCTCATGAATCTTCATCTCAGAGTCTGCCTCTTGGGAACCTAACCTAAGATAGTTATCTTTCGTTCAAAGCAGAGCGCTGAGCACATATAAAATTCAATGAAGATTTATTAGAACAGGGATTCTTGATATATGAAATAGAAACACAATTTAATAAAACCTTAGTTGAAGGTACTGAAATATAATATATTCAGGGGTTCTCTATAGAGTTATATATACTTTCTTAAATGTAATTTTAAAAATCTTAGACATATTGAAATCTCACTTGAGATAGGAAATATGGGCTAGGTAAAATTTTATTAACAATATTTATAAAGATACCTGAGGAAGAGTTTGGGACCAAGCTGTGTAGTATCAAGGCAACTGCATGTTATTATTTTATCAAGGAACAGGAGACCGTGCATTTAATTGCATATGACAAATGTTGAGAGGAACTTTGTCTTCTCAACTTGTGCCTGAGAATTTGCATTTCTAACAAGACCCCAAGTTGGCTTTGTGACATTGGAGTCAGAGGAGAAAGGTCAGGCCAGACACCTGTGCACCACCGGTTTCACTAGCTTAGGCTAGGTAAAGTTTTATGATTTTTTCGAAGCATGGAGATGATCAGACATTGATGGAATCTACCCGAGATATTCAGAGGCAAGAAAGCAGTAGTCAACCTAATCACATTTGGAGCAGTGATTAGAAAAATAAAATTGCATCTTGTTAGTGTTCAACTGAATGTTCAGTGGATAGTTAATTACACTTAAACTATCAGCTCACTCAGAACACAGTTCTAGGCCAGTGAAGCAGACTTTTAACATCTTGAATTTTTACATTTTTTTCCTTTCTTATCTCTTCTCAGGGTCAGTGGTAGTGATTTAGCATCTCTCTTTTCTTCTTTATCTCTTCCTTGGGTCCATAGTAGGGAATAGAGAATTCAGTTTATCCAACTGTTTAATAAGGTATGTGGTTATATAAATCATTACTTGAATTATATATACATATATGTATATAATCGTATGAATTTTACAAGGTATGTAGAACTTGAGCTTTTTTTTCTTATTTTCACAATTATTGATCACTTGTTATGAGGAAGTTTTAGGAATTAGCTTATAAAGACAACACATGAGCCTAATGTTCTGATATGATTTCCCCATTTTCACTACCTGTTCTTACCCGTGTGTTCTGGAAAAGCTATTTGTACACATTTCTCTGTGTATGCAAATTTCTCAACTAATGGCTTTGCTCTGTTTTCATAGAACACATTATGCATGATTGCAAAAATGTCTTTCACATAGGCACAATTTACTGTTTTTGTTTATTTGCCCTTCTGGGTTGTATCACAGCAACTGACGAGGCCCTCTTCCTGTCAAAAAGTAAACCGCTACCATTTTAGGCTGTTTGATGTAAAACAACTTCCACTAGATGGCGCGATTGGAACGCAAACCAATATGTCTTTGGTTGGTATGTCTCTGTAAAACCCTCAGTTTGAAATCTATTGTAGCTTGGCATTTTGGCTTGCGAATCATGTCTGCTCCCTGCTAAACTAAATGGATTGGGATGATTTGATATTTCGGTAAGAGACCATGCATTCCCAGAGGCCCTTAGAGGACACTAGGCAAAACAATGAAGAAGGCTTTTTTTGTCCAGTCTTCATCTAGACCACTCCTTTGCTGGTATTTTTGGTTCCTTTATGCTACTCACCTGATATCTACAAACAGTCCCAAAGTTACATCGTCTTTAGACCCTGACTGCTGCCCCAGTCTAATGAATACTTCACCCAGTCTTGTCTCAGCTGACTGAGGGGTGTGATGGATTTATTAGGTTAAGAACTGTTAACAATTAACTAATTGTTTTACGGTTTGTCTAGTGGTTCTCAAAAGTGCAGTCACTGGATTAGTAGCATCACCTGGGAATTTGTGAGGAATGCAAATTCTCAGGCCCAAAGCCAGATCCACTTAATTGGAAACTCGGAGGTGGCGAGCAGCAATCTGGATTTTCACAGCAATCTGGATTTTCACAAGCCCTCCAGGTGATTCTACTGCACGTTGAACTTGGGAACTGGCATATGAGATCCTTTCTGGTAATACAACTCTTACCCCATTTGGGCTAACTTGTTTCCTGAAAGTCCTTAAAGCCAAACTTTGAAGGCAGAAAGCAGAGGAAAAATGTTTGAGGTGAGAATGTGTTCCACTTGATCTATGGAGAGTACTGGTTCTCCCCTCCCTTCAGGGTCTGCCTGTCACCACAACTGCCCCCCCAACCCCCCAGCCTCCATCACCACAGAGGGGAACATTTAAGTTTGGGTCTAGTATGTAAATGAAGTGGAGGGTATGGTTGTCATTCATACTTTTTGGAGAAAGAAGTGTGAGATGTCCAGGAAGGCCACCAGATGGCAGCCTTGTTCCTGCGGTGTCTCTGCATTTCTGAAAGGCTGTTTCTGTCTCTTTACTGTAGTCAAAGAAAGGCAGTCCAATGGCAGCGGTCGTTTATTGGCGAGGCTGTTTGTGTCTTCCTCTACTGCAACATGAGTCACGAGAAGAGAGAGAGAGAGAGACAGAGAGAGAGAGAGACAGAGAGAGAGAGTTAGAGTTTAGTGGGTCAGAGAGCCATCATATAAGACTGCTTCCACAATTGTTCCCATTTCACTGAATAAACATGGGGATGCTAGGGGGATTCAAGGAGCCCCTGAGTCTGGGGCTCAATCAATCAAGCATAGTGGGCTCAAATCAAGCATAATGGGCTCAAACAGATAGCTCTGTTTTCAGACCTTTAATGAATGCTGAGTACCTGACTTACAAATCACCTGAGGAGCTTTCAAATCTGATGCCCTGGCTGCACCTTGGGCCAATACCATCAAAACCTCAGGGATAGCGCCAGGCATCAGTACAGTTTTAAACCTTACCAGGTGATTCTACATATGTATCTAGGACTGGGAACCAGTGTATTAAAGAGGTTGAGATTAAATTTGTGGCAAAGTTAGTTCAACGGAGAAATCTTGGTGATTACCTCATACTCCAGTATAAATTTCAACAGTGGCGTTTGTTGTCTTGGTCAGTTTTGATATTCAAAAAAGAGATTCTCTTATACAGAAAAAGCATCACTCCCCTTCTCCAACCTCTCTTTTCCCCCTTTCTCTTTCTCTCTCTTCCTCCCTTTCTTCCTCTGTCCCTCCCTTTCTCTCTCTCTCTTTTTTTTCCTTCCTCTTTCCTTCCCTTCTTTCTTCTTTCCTTCCACTTCTTTCCTTCCACTTTCTTTCTTTCTTGCTTGCTTTCTTTCTTTCTCTTTCTTTCTTGATGTAAAGACTGAAAATCCAAAATTGTGGCCACAAATTGGGGCTACTTAAAAGGAAAATATTGACCAAAAACATATAATCAATGTTATGAGTTAAATATTATAAACCACAAAAACGCCTTTCTTTTCTGCCATTGGCCACGTTTGTAGGTGCCCTCAGGCTACAATTTCTATTTTAAAGGATATGATAGTAAAAAAAATACATCAGGCTTGAAAAAAGGCCACTGTTTTTCATCTCATTACTTCATCCTGAATAGACAGAATGAAAACATTCTGTAATAATTGGTTGAAAAATTCTGTAGAACTACTTGCTGGAGTTGGAAATTATTCTGTAATACCAAACTCCTTTTGTATGAATCATGTGAGTTTCATGAAACCGTATATGTGAATACTTTCTTCCCTACTTAATCTGGAAAATTCTACATATTTCCATGCAAAATTCTTAGTAATAGGTCATGAAATCTGGAAGTATGTGTAGTTGTGGCATGTGAAATGTGAGATATGGTTCAACTTAATACAAATGAGGCTTAGCTTCATTCTTTATAACTAAAAGCCATCTCCAGAAATCCCAGTGTTATTGATACATTATTAATCTTCTAGACTATCCTCTTTTGAAATGTACATGTTACTAGAAGAAATAATTTCTTAGGTCCTTACTTGGCAAAAGTTTATCAAGTCATTCTCTATGAGTGGAGATTAGGTGAAAAAATTGGGAGACTCGGGAAAAGGGAGCCAATGAATACAGAACAGAATGGAACAAAAGAAAAGTAAATTAAATAATGAGGACTAGAGGGAGTTTTATTTTCCATTTTGACTTAAGGATAGGTTAGGGTCAAAGCTTCAGAAATTTGGAAGTAGCTCATTTGTAGAATTGATGCTCTAACTTTTTTCAAGTGACTTTTTCCAAATTATACTTCATTGGTTTGCGGGTGCTTTCAGAGAACAAAAGGACCATAGACTTTATAGTAAGGTGTCTTGCATTCCAGACAGGTTTTCTGGATTCTACAGACTTCTCACATTACTATAGACATGTCCAAGGCAGTTCGACCTATTCATAACTTAAGCAGTCTCCTGCTTTTGAACCAGCATTAGTTAGGAAGCGGTGAACTTTTGAAGTCATGGTTTATATTCAATTTATGTTTAAAATTAACACACATGAACTCCCTGACTCATGTGTAAGCCCTTCTGTCTGTGAGGGATCAGCTAAAGCTTGAGAGATCTACTTGGTATTGAACCTAATTTGTCCTTTAATTGGTAAACCTCTATTCCTATGGCATTATAATAATTTTTGGCATCAATACCTGTCTGTCTAAAGACATACACATATTCAATTAGTGGGATCATTTGTTTCAATAGCTGCTTTTATTTTCTGTTGTTGATATGTTATAATAGTTAAACACTTACATTCATCTCATCCTATTAAAGGGACTCCATCAGGGAGCAGGGAGGTAACATGTTCGGTGACAGCAGGCTTAGTCACCCTGCTGTGAGAACGAGATGAATAATGTTTTTTAATCTTACATCTATTGACTTTCTCCTTTTAAAACGTATACACCATTGTTGAAAGACACCATGGCAGACTATATTTTGTTAACAGTTTATCTTTTTCATATCTTCATTATTAAATCAAATGGTACATTTACTTACATTGTTCTACATAAAATGAAGTTGCTGCATGACATTTCTTATTGTTTGTAATTCCCATTTTGAAAGATCTAGTCACGCATTCTTGAAATTCTACAAATGCTTTCAGTCTTCATACTAGTAGTTTTCATTTTTCTTTCTTGGCTCTTTGGCTGCCAAATCCTCTCCCGTTTTAAACATTATCTTGCTTATGTTATGCGATTTACCTGCTATTTGTCAAAACAGTTTTTAGAATGACATTTTCTAGTTTCCCATTAGAGTGCAGCATGAAGAAAAATTGGATATAAAAGATCATATTGGTGAATATTTTCATTAGACAAAACCATTTTGTGAAAATTCAAAATTCTAATAAAAACAATTTGAGAAAATCAATTATTTCATGAATTTAAGAAGAGCCAATATTATCCTAAGATAATACTTTTTTGGAAGCATGGTATTTCCTTCAAAAAGACTATAGCCAAAATGTAATTTCTTTTATATCTAAACCAATTTCTTGTAGATCTTGTTCTTGTGGATCATTAATTGTATGGGTCATGCAAGTCAGAATTTTTCCATTCTAGGATTATTCAACAATTATTCTTGAATCTGGTGTAGTGTTTGATAATCTGTAGTGTCATAAAAACATTCTTACTAAGTAGCAGCTTACTCAAGTAATTAATTTACTCTCACTGTTGCTCTGGTAGAAAAAGAATATTTGGCCACCTTGGTTATAACTCCCTTAAATACTAATAAATGACTCGTTGATTCAGATAGACATGTCCCCCACTTTAAAATCTCTGAAATTGGGATATTTCTTGTAGTCAGAGATATTGTGCAATTATAATTGGCAGTGTTTTATTCTTTCTTAGTGACATAGAATAATTGTGCATCATAGAATCAATGGCACCATAGATTTAAATGACATATAACTAAATTAAATTTGGAATTAACAGTGATTTAACAGCTTCATATTTCCAAGGAGATTTAAAAACAGTTTTTGTTGTTATGATTAATTGTGCAGTCAAGATTCTTATACCATTTTTATACACCAAAAGCCCAAAATATCCTGAGTGTGAGGAAGCAGAGAACAATATATAGTGGAAATTCATCATAGTTTAGAACCAATCTAGGCATAGTGCTGAGGATATTGACCACTTCCAGGTCTCACCTGATTTGTTTTGAACATGGTTTTCAAGTTAATTGCTCATAGTTGAATTTTTATTTTCTTATATACGCATTAGGTTGTAATTTGGTGTTCTGTCCTGGAGACCCTTTTTTAAAAATCATAACACATTAAAATTGATTACAAAAATAAATAGGGAACTCTTTCATATATAGATAGGCTTTTACAGGTATGTACTCGGCATTAAAAACTATTTGGTAAGCAATTTGGGGCTAGTTAACAAGGCTAAAATGGTGACAGAAACATGATAATCCCATGGTCTGTGTATGTGTGTGTTTATATGTATATTTGTATATTTGTGCATGCATATATATTTATATATTTATGACATTAGAAGTTGGTGGGGGGATTCTGCAAAGGTAGACTGTCTGAAGCCTTGGCAGATAAAATCTAGACAGAAGTCTTTGCTGGTAAATTTCTGTGTAGCATGCATAGGCATTCATCATTGTTCCAAAAACCTTAAAACTGCTTTTGAGATAAGGATCATCTCTTCTTAGAGTTTTTTTTCTTTTTCTTTCTTTTTTTTTTTTTTTTTCTTGCAGATAGAGTGTTTATTAGGTGCCTGTGAAAATCTTTTATGATAAATTCTGGAGAAGGAGCATTTCTAGCATGACTTCTGTGCTCCCTTCCTCATCAATTCCAGTGAGAAATTTAACTATATATATATATTTTTTTTAATGTTTACTTATTTATTTTTGAGAGAGAGAGAGAGAGAGAGAGAGAGAGCAAGCACACACAAGCAGGGGAGGGGCAGAGAGAGGCAGATACAGTCAGAGCAGGCTCCAGGCTCTGCACTGTTAGCACAGAGCCTGATGCAGGCCTGAACCCATGACCTGTGAGATCATGACCTGAGCTGAAGTGGGATGCTTAACCGACTGCACCGCCCAGGCACCCCAGCTCTAATTTTTTTTCTAATGTCTGTTAGCTCCTATGTGCAGCTTTTATGTGCAGTCCATGGTAGTGCAATTGATTGATTCATTTGTTTAATAATACTGAATGTGTCCTATGTGTCAGGACCTCTTTTTGGCCCTGAAAATAAAGCAGAGAACAAAAGAGATAAGAATCCCCGTCTTTATAGAATTTACCTTGTAGTAAAGTGAGGTCAATCGTAAATTTCATAAGTATGTGTATAATATGTTAGAGCATTGTAAGTGCTATGCAGAAAATTTAACAGAATAAGGGGGGGTGGGAGATATTTGTTGAGAAATGTTCCAGTTGTAAATGGGGTGAATGGGATAGAGTTTATTGAGAGAGTCACCTTTGGGCAATGATATGAACACAGAAAGGGGGTAAAATGGGGGTTCCAGGACAAGAGTAATAGCAAGTGTGGTACAAAAGCTGAGGCAGGAGAGCACTGTTAGTGCTCTGAGACGAGAGGGAGGAGTGAGGGAAGTGAGGGAGGCCAAATTTTACCTGGACATTGGCTTTTACCCTGAGGGAAATGTGGGAGTCACTGTAGGGTTTTAGCTGAAGAAAGGCATGATCCGTTGTCCTTTCAAAAGTATCACTCTGGCTGATCATATGAGATTTTACTGTCACTTTAGCAGTCTTACTTATGATGATAAAAGTTGCATAAATGGGGAACCTGAGTGGCCGAGTCAGTTGAGGGTATGATTCTTGATTTCAGCTCAGGTCATGATCTCACAGTTCGTGGGATCAAGCCCCGCATTGAACTCTGCATTGGCAGTGTGAGGCCTGCTTGGGATTCTCTCTTCTCTGTCTGCCTCTTCCCCACTTGCATATTCTGTCTCAAAATAAATAAATAAAAACTTAAAAAAAGAAGTTGCATAAGTGGAGAGGTCATAAGTTAGGTCAGCATTATTGAGTGAAACGCATACAAAGCATTGCATGGTGAAATGTTCTAGTCTCTGGGACACAAAATATTCCTACCGACCAACAGCCATCCTGATTCAGGAACTATATTAAGGCCTTTAAGAAGAATGATGTAAATTCCATTTTTATTGCAGCCTCACACATTGTGCCTGTGTGCACTCACTGACATGCATGGTCTGCCTCTTTGCAGATTGACCCTGGATATAGGAAGCCGAGGTCCCATATGCCCAGTGGCATAATGTGTCAAGGCTGAGTCTCCATAGTCCATATATTGTTGGTAAATGACTCAACAAAATGATTCAACCCCTATATTGCATCCTCTTCTCAGTGCTGGGAATATAAGAATAAGTAATGAATGCCTTCTTCCTCACTGAGCTCATGACCTGGGGAAGATGTCAGTGTTGTATGTTGGGATTTTTGCTGTTTTTTTACTAGACAATAAAAAGAAATATAATTAGGGGTACCTGGGTAGCTCAGTCGGTTAAGTGTCTGACTTCGGCTCAGGTCATGATCTCACGGTTCGTGGGTTCGGGCCCCGCATCGGGCTCTGTGCTGACAGCTCAGATCCTGGAGCCTGCTTAAGATTCTGTGTCTCCCTCTTTCTCTGCCCCTCTCCTGCTCATGCTCTGTCTCTCTCTGTCTCTCAAAAATGAATAAATGTTTAAAAAAATTAAAAAAAAGAAATATAATTAATTCTGTTCCGTTCACTTTTCTTCTGTCAGACTATTGTCTCTTGGCTTTTTTTTTATTTTTAAAAATCTTTTAAAAATATTTTTTAATAAGGTACTTCATTTAAAACAGTATACAAATAGAATTTTCCTACGGAATCTCAGGAAATATCTTCTGCTGTCTTCTCATAAATGTGCTTAGTCTATCTAAATGGTTAAGTATTTAAATATGTAAGTGGTAAGGTTGAATTCCTTAACATTTATGTGGCCCCTTCTATCCAATGGGGAGACTGTGCAGACTAAACTTGATATTCTTCATTATGCTTCCGTGAAATCAAATCTATGTTTTGTCTTCGAATAATTTAAAAATTTTTAAGTTTATTTATTTATTTTCAGAGAGGGAGGCAGAAAGAGAGGGAGAGAGGGAATCCCCAAGCAGACTCTGTGCTGTCAGTGCAGAGCCTGACACAGGGCTCGATCCCAAGAAACCTGAGCCGAAACCAAGAGTCAGAAGCTTAACTGACTGAGCCACCCAGGCACTCCTCTCACATAACTTACTTAGTTTTTATAGAGAACACTGAGAAGTCAGTTTGTTTCCTAGATATAAATGTGAGAAACAATTAAGATTATTTGGTAAAATATGGGGAAACTGTTGTCAAGTAATTAATCTTGCTATGACTTGATTTCTTAGCCATGTTACTCTGTTTAGTTCTGCCTAGGGTAACACAATATTTTTGCCACCTGGTAACCATTTAGTGGCTTGCTGTCTGTCAAATTGGAATCATTAATCTAAGATCCACAAAATACACTGACCTCATCAAGAATCATCAGCCACATTAATCACATGGTGAGCAGTAATTAATACCCTTGCTACACATCTCCGCAGATGCCAAGTGGTAACCATGCCCAGAGACAGAGACATTTGGTGGGTGGTCTGAAGGTGGCATTCTTTTAGGATGAATTGAGACACAATGGTAGGAAACTTGCTGCCCTACTGATGAATGAGAGAATCATATTCCTTATTTGTCACCCTCAAGCATGCCCACTGGTTGTACAGATTCCCTTGATGGCCCTGTATGAAGCTGATTATCTTTACTCTGTGCTATTGCAGTATCTTTGACATATTCCCTTAATGCACTTATCATAGAGGTTTTTTAGTAGGTATTTCCCTCTTTCCTATTAATGTGTGAGCAGCCAGAAGGTTGAATATATGTTGTATTTATATTTCTAATTCTGGACTAGCACAGTTCCTGGTACTTGTTACTATACTATTATGTATCTGCTAAAGGAATGATTGAATATGCATGCAAATATGCATATATACAAACAAACTCTGATAAAAGCATGTACTTCTCAGGTATAGACCGACTGGTGTCATACTCCTATCCTAGCAGTATGTTGAACACAGAGAAGATGCTCAGTAAGCAAAAAATGCTCGTTGAATGTATGCACTTCTTGACAAAGACTTCAGTAGGATGCCTCTCCCCTGGTAATAATGTTGAGACTGTGCATATTGGTAAATGGGGTCAGCTTCCAAGTGAATTTTTAGAAGACTTCTTTATTCGAAGTGAAAGTATCTTATAGAAGGTTAGAAAGTATAAATAACAGCAACAGCAACACCAAGCCTGGAGGGATATTTACTGTAAGTGAAAATATTTATGTAATTTTACCTAAAGAGAAGAACCAGAAAAAGTCCCAGATGTGTTTTCAGAATTCTCTGAGGACTTCTTGGGGGAAAAAAAAGAAATTTGAAGGATCCAAAATTTAACTTCCCTTTCTAAAACAGTTAAAAACCACACACACACCCAGAAACAAAGGCACAGACACACATATGCATACACACACACATAACTCTAGAAAGTTTATTATGCTACTGTCTCATTTTTACTGGAGCTAATAAGGATATCAAAATGAAATAAAACATATCTTCCTACTTCCAGTTAAAACAATGATAAATAAATATAATTTTTTATGTTGAAGGATTTATGTGGCTTATATTACATAGGCAGTTTTTGCCAGTGGAACTAGGCCAATTATACATTAAATACTTATTAATGAATATATGAATTTCTTAAAAAAATCTTTTTTTAATATTTATTTATTTTTGGGAGACAGAGAGACAGAGTGCAAGCAGGGGAGGGTCAGAGAGAGAGAGAGAGAGATACAGAATCTGAAGAAGGCTCCAGGCTCTGAGCTGTCAGCACAGAGCCCGATGCAGGGCTCGAACCCACAAAGCTCAGGATCTTGATCTGGGTGGAAGTTGGACGCTTAACTGACTGAGCCACACAGGCACCCGAAGAATATATGAATTTCTTAAAAAAATCTAGTAGAGTTTCCTCTTTTGTCTTCAGAGTGTACCATGTAAAAGGAAACTTTGAAATTCCCTTGTGATTTTTTACTGAGCTTTATTTTTAATAGAAAAAGTATTTGGCACATATTGGCTTATCTGGGGCCAGGTGAGTAGTGACCAATGAAGAAAATACCTCTAATTTACCCTACCAATTTAAAACACTCCAAAGATTCTAAACAAAAATGACGGGTAACCGTGGTGAAAAGCTGAATGAGGCAGACTTAGGCATTCAGGACTTGTCTTTCTAATTTAGTGGCTTGTGCCTTTCTGACCTGCTGCTTTACTCACTTGATATTCTTATCAATTATTCATTTGTTTGGTTTCAGCCTGGCCCTCAATCTGATCATTCTATTGTGTAGTCAGCTGGGCTGGTGTCTCTGCAGAGCTCATGGCCCCCTCTTCCTTTTCTGATGCATGCAGGCCTGCTGCTTCAAACACTACCGAAGGGCAAACCCTACCCTTCCCATACTTCTCACTTCGTTGGTTTCAATTTTGGGTGGAAGAACTCATTTGAAATAATTAAATTTAATAATTTCATTTCAGAATTAAAATATATGTGTTCAAGAGAGGATGTTTCTTATAGTAAATCATTTCATCAATTTAAAAATAGTTCTTCAAGGGGCGCCTGGGTGGCTCACTTGGTTTAGTGTCTGACTTTGGCTCAGGTCATGATCTCGCGGTTCATAGGTTCGAGCCCCAAGTTGGGCTCTGTGCTGATAGCTCAGAGTCTGGGGCCTGCTTCAGATTCTGTGTTTCCCTCTCTCTCTCTCTGCCCCTCCCCTACTCTCTCTCTCTCTCTCTCAAAAATATATACATATTAAAATTTTTTTAAAAAATAATTCTTTATTGCTATCCATTTTACCACCTTTCACTTGCCGAGCTGTTTGTAGGCACTGAGGGTTGCTGCCTCTGGCTTACTGTAACACAAAGTACCCAGGATATGGACCGATTTTACTTCTTCACCATCTTTAAAGAGTTTTTTTGAAAGGGCGAAAGTAACAACACTTTAATTCATATAATCAAAATATGGAAAGCAGTTATTTCTGTGACTGTGTCAGGTGCCTAAACATTTTCATGTGAGAAAACCTCTATCGTCTGTAATTGCCTTAAGAAAACATGCTGAAGACATTTAGCATGCCCTTTTACTAAACAGAAGTAACTTAATAGTTCCTACTTTGAGAGGATGCTTTATCACAGCATTACATATCTAAGATACCGTGGATTCATCATAAAGAAAATTAAAAATGGTCAGATCCACAGTTTATTTTCCAGGTATTCTGATAGATATAGTCTGGGCAAATACAGTTTCTTCAGTCATGTTTTAACCTCGTGCCATTCATTTTACTGGATTGAAACCTATCAATTTGAAATGTATTGGCACAATTGCATGAAATGAGGTTTGGAGGATATTTGAGGAATGAAAGTTGAAATTCAGTGGGGAAAATTGAGAGGATTATATTGAGTAAAGCCTAGTAAATGGTAGCATTTGAACTAAGCTAATAGACAATGGAACAAGAAAGCTATAAGTTTGACAAATTACTGTATAAAAGGTGGTAAAAAAGCTGAGTTATCAGAATTGGGCACTATGTGGGTTTGCTGAGGAAAAATGAGTACATTTGTGTATGGTTTTCCTACTATTTCTTTCCTTTTTTAATGTTTTATTTTTGAGAGAGAGACAGAATGCAAGTGGGGGAGGGGCAGAGAGAGGGGAGACACAGAATCTGAAGCAGACTCCAGGCTCCAAGCTGTCAGCATAGAGCCCGACATGAGGCTCGAACCCACAGACTATGAGATCATGACCTGAGCCAAAGTCGGACGTTTAACCGACTGAGCCACCCAGGCGCCCTGGTTTTCCTACTATTTCTATATGTGTGAAGGCCATACAGTGTTTTCATAGCTGATTCTGTATGTTATAGGTACATGATTAAAGAAAACTCTACTGGCATTAATGCACAAATGAAAAAAACAGTTCATCAGATGAAAAGATAAGCACTGCTAGCCAGAGTTGAGAATTTGTATATGAACAAAGCCATATCTGAAATGAATTGTCTGTTTAAAACAGTAAGCAAAATAACTTATTCAGATACCTTTTAATCAACGTTGCTAAGGCCTTGGCCTCAAACTTCAAGTCACAGAGGACTGAGATACGGTAACATGATAGCATGATGTTATGGCATGTTGTAGACTGACAAACATGTACTTATGCTGTAACAGTGAGAAAAACACTGCATGGATACAGGACTTCTTGAAAAGGTATTCATTCTTAGAATAAAACTTCTGAAGGCCAGGATTGTGTCTCATAGGTCTTGTTTAATAATCAGAGTAAACCACATAAAGTAGACTGGTGAAAGAATTAAAGAAGAACAAATACTGAAGATTTTTCTGCAAGTACCTCAGCATTTTAAGTCAGCTGCAGCTTTTGCAAAATAAGCATGAGCATTTCACTCTTGTCCCATCGTAGTTATGGAAGGGAGGGATTTTGAAAGGAATATAGGGAAAGGTGACAGAACGAGGGTGTGTGTGTATGTGTGTATGCGTGCATGTGTGCGTCTTGAGGAGGGTGAAATGGGGAAGGAGCATGGAGTAGAAGGTATTCCCAGAGTTACTTCCCCTCACTGCTATTCTTTGTGTCTGGACTCTTCGGACAGGCTAAATAATGTCTAACTTGCCAAAAGAGAGAACAGAAGAAACCGGAGGTCAAGAAAATCCCCAAAAGGAAAATACAGATTCAAAAGTGTGATTATCCAGCAAACTATACATCTAGGCTGGACAGTATAGCTACTAGTGGTCAGAGAGTTCAAGAAAATGTTGCCAGTCGTGGCGTGGAGCCAAGCAGCATCTTGAGACAAGAGAGCTATTTCTTGGAGTGTTGAAACCACAGTCCGTACAAGTATCTGCAGACGGTATCAGCAGAGGAATCTAGGAGACAGACATATCCTAGAGTGAGTAAGGAGTAGGTGAAACTGTCCTGTTGGCCCAGATAACTACTCTGTACCAAGTGCAAAGTGTAATGTATAAATGACAAGTTTGGTTTTCGTGAGTGATCACGAAGGTTCTTCCATACAGCAGTGCACAGCAACGTGTGAACATGACAGTGAAGAGGAATGGAGATAGATGAACATAAGAGAACAGTGGTAATAACAGTTGAGTCTGGAGGCCTTGTACATTAGAAGCTGGATTTATATGACTGCAGAGGAATTTTGCAGCTCGTTACATTTAGAGCTTCTACCTCTATCAGAAGACCTCCTTGATAAAAGTAAGAAAGATAAAAACAGAACTAGTACTGGGCCTAAGACTTTGAAGAGAGACCGTTGATGAAAAGAGACTCCCACCTGGTAAGTGTTATCATTAAGTATGTATGTGTTTATATCAGTCATTTTAGAAAAGCACTGTCTTTATTATCTCTTATAGCATTTTTCTTCCAAAGTTTATTTTTTAATTATAATTTAAATGTTATGGTCCATGTCTCTCAAAAAAATAAAACGTTAAAAAAATTTTTAGGGCCGCCTGGGTGGCTCAGTGGGTTAAGCGTCTAACTTCGGCTCAGGTAATGATCTCACGGCTTATGAGTTCAAGCCCCGCGTCAGGCTCTGTGCTGACAGCTCAGACCCTGAAGCCTCTTCAGATTCTGTGTCTTTCTCTCTCTCTCTCTGCCCCTCCCCTGCTCACACTCTGTCTCTCTCTGTCTCTCAAAAATAAATAAAAACATTGAAAAAATTAAAAAAAGTTTTTTTAAATGTTATGGTCCAAATATGAAAACTATGTTCAAAAACTCCATTAATTTATAAGGGAAAAAATCTGAATCTGAATGAAAACAAACTGATCACATAATCAGTTGTCTACTTCATTCATTTATTCATCCACCCATCTGTCCATCTATTTATCTAGCCAGAAAATACTTATTGAAAATATATGGTGTACCTAGAATACAGGTGTTAACAAAATATTCTGCCTGCCCTGAGTTTACAAGTCTACAGATAAGAAAACCAATATTTATTGAATGCAGAATGATCAGTGTGTCAAGAAGAGCCTGCATAAGGTGCTATTGGAAATGATGAAGGTCTCCTGAGTTTGCATACTGATACCCAAAATAGATGAAATCATTTTTCTCATACCTGACATTCTGGGCATAAAAGTGCAGGTGTGCACTGGTGGTTACATACCATCAAGGCTCTAGGTACCTTCTATCTTGTTGCTTTGCTATCACCAGTGTGTTGCTGTATCCATCCACATGGTCCACTGTGGTTCCCACATCCTCACTCCAGCCGGCAGGAAAGGGGAAGTAAGAAGTTGAAGGCACTGAAGATTCTCTTCAGATCACAGCTTACAAGATGCACTTATAATTTGGGCTCATATATCATTGGTCAGAAATTAGTTTTATGGCCGTATCTAACTGAAAGGTATGTGCAAATGGAAATACATTCTTTCTTGTGGTGGCTATGCCTTCAGCTAAAATGGAGAGGGTTCATTTTGTTATGAGAATACAAGCAAATAATGGATTAAGGAGAAGAAGGTAACTAGCAGTCTCTGCCAGAGGATCAATTTCAGTATGTGAGTTACCAGAAGACTCTTCCAGCATGAGTTGTAGTTTGCTAGGCCAACAGCATGAAGAGTGGTGTTCTGGGACAAGTATGTTAAGTCAGTGTGGATCTAGACCTCAGCAAATCATCTTCCAGGGTGCCATTCATTTGCATACTTCCTACCCTTCAGAGGTCTGAGTAAGGACCAACCTTGGTTGGGATAAAACGATCTCAAGGAGAGACTTTTTTTTTTTTTTTTTTTTTTTTTTGGTAATGTGATATTACTTTTATGCTAAAGGAGCAAAATTATTGAAAAACACATGCTTACTGTTTTTTACCCCCTCATCCTTTAAGGGGAATTCTTTGTTATCATTGCTAGGTTCCTGGTCTTCTGATGTACTGAGTAGGCTACTGGATAGAAATGCAGCATAGAAAGAATGCTGCTCACATAAGAAAATGCTTCTTCTGGAGTTCAATAATGGAACAGAAAGCTGGGGGTGCCTTTGGATACACAGGGATAGAAAAGTTAGGGGATTGATTGCTTCAATTCATGGGAGTTAAGAGAAAAATCTATCCAAAAAAAGATTATAGAAAAAAATTTATTTGTATTATGTGTTGTATTCTTGGGTTGTTTTTTTTTCCTGCCTCTTCAAGAATATATTATTCTTTGGTACTTTGGGTCATCTGATTTATTTTTTAAATTTTTTTTATTTTTATGCAGCACTGTACTGAGATAAGATTTGAGGCTAGACTAAGAAGACACCATTTTATTTGAAGGACTTAGGATATTCCTCTGCCCAATTATTTTTTGAACTTTTAAAGATCAATAAATTGAATAGATAGCCACCCATATAATGACATCTTGGGTTCTAGAGAATAAAATTCACCAACTCTCTCCTCTTCCCAGTTTCTTAGAATTTATCTTTTGAAAGATTAAGCAATGACTGACTGTTCTCCAAAAATGTACCTGTTCTTCCTCTGTGGAGTGACTTATTCAGTCTCTAACATTTTAGTGTACATTGATTTACATTTCAGTTGTCTGATAACTGCAGAAACTGGGGCCTGGGGACACAGGTGAGAAAACTCCCAGCTGAGGGAAGGTATTTGAAGTGGGAATAGAGTAAAAGTGTAGAAGTGGGCAGAGGAGGGAATCAAAGATTTCATCTATTTGCTTTTTTGCCTAAGGCTGAGTTAGCCACCGAAATTTAAAAATGCAAATAAAAAAGTTACGTTTCTCAAGGAAAGCCTCCTTTATAAAAGTAAAAGGCAATATTTCAGGCTGGAAAGACTATGTTTTTTTTTTTTTTCCCATGTAGTATTACTTGTTAAGGCAAAGTTTTCTCTGGAATAAATGAAAGACATTTACTATATTTTCTCTAGGTACACTTCTAAGCCTTTCAACAAATATGAGAAAAGCTAGAAAGGAATCTTCCTTTCATGAAAACTTATTTTTGTAGGATGGCTTTAAAAATTCATCATATTTGTCAAAATATGACAATTATTTATCAAACTTGATAGACTTCAGGGCTGTTTCCTGGTCTTATTTCATTTACTTTCTGTAAGCAATCCCTCTCCTTCTTTTGACAAATGAAGGCAAACAGCATTTACAGACTGACATATTTTTCCCAGTGCCATCATCATTGGATTTAATGATTGCCAGCGATGACGTTTTTTTCTTCATTTTTAGCCCTAATTCCACAATACAAATGGAACACAAAAGCAGGTTTATGTGGCAAGCCCCATTTGAGGGATAAGTATAGTTCAAAACCCTAGGGAGATGTCTTGTTTATAAAGCTCTTCCTTCCATTAACACTACCTGACCTTCAGGGTGGTCTCACAGAGCCCTCATGTGCCACAGATAACAGGCCTCAGGATGACTAAGACTGTATGTGTCACAAATCCTCGATAGCAGAAAACCCAAATTATCTTGTCACCATTTCACACAAATGAAATAGAAGCCCAAGATAAGGACAATGGCTGTTTTCCACAAGATGGCAGTGGTCTTTGTGCAAAGAATTGAAGCATAGCAATTCACTGGGTCTGATACCAACTGTGACAGAATTTTGCCCTTGTGAATTTAATGCCTGTGAAAGCCATGTCATGGTTGTTTTCTCTGCCATGGGCTGAGTTCTGAAGAACAATTAGCTCTATTTTCATTGGAGAGAAAAAATGCTGCATATATAATATAATGTCTTATATAATGTCTTTCTCTAAGGAGCCAAAAGTATTTTGCAGCTGTTATTTAATTAACCTCACACTATGCCTCTGAGGCAGGAAAAAGGAATTACTGTATATCCTATTTATCACAGTGAATTTAAATAATTCACTGATATCTTTCATAGGGGGAAATGGTGGCACAGGGAATAAAACATTTGTTGAGTTCTGGTGCATAGCCCTAATCATTAAACCAAGATGATTTCTGTAGAGGGTGATGTTTATAAATTTAGAGAAGAGATTCTATTTAGTCCATGTTAAAAAAACAAATTCTTCACAAATGCAGATTCCAAAACAGTGATTTTCCCATTTTAATTTGAGCTCTTAAGTACTTGAGCTTGTGAATTTATTGCTTAAGAATAGTGGGGAGCTTTCAAAACACAAAATCTGAGGTCTGTCCCAGATAGTCTGCTTTCATACATCTAGGAAGGGGCTTAGGAATTTGCATATATTAAATATAACTCAGGTGATTCTGAGACCTGTGGTCCTGCCCACACTTTGAGATACTGCTCTACAAGCCTCGAGTAATATACTGGTGCGAAAGAGAAATGGACCCAATTTTCTGAAATTAAAAGGATGTAACTTCTTTAGAGAAAGATATTCTGTATTACTTAAGAACTTGAAACATAGCGCTTTCCCTCAATTTGGAAGGGTAAATCCGTAAGTGCAATTATTATGCTTTATTCATAAGTTTTATTTAAAAATCAGTTAACAAAACTTTAAGCATAATTATTTTTAAATTGTACTGTCAGATGAATAACTGTAATGTTTTTAAAAAACTTTAACACATGATTTATCTTTCTCTTGAATTCAGTGGTCACTTTTTGTTTTTAAGTTTATTTATTTTGAGAAGGGTGTAGAGAGAATCCAAAGGGATTTGAGGGAGAGAGAGAATCCAAAGCAGGCTCTATGTCAGTGCAGAGCACAATGTGGGGCTCAAACTCATGAACCATGAGATCATGACCTAAGCCGAAAATCAAGTCAGATGCTTAACTGACTGAGCCACCAAAGCGGCCCTCAGTGGTTACTTTTGCATAGACTTTAGGTAGCTGGATTCTGGTTTATCTAGAATCTTATACTCCTAGGACTAGAGGGGACCCTAAAGATATTCAGGTGACAGGTGTATATAAAAGTTAACCCACTTCTGGTAGCATGAATCTGTTCTCCTTCTGAGATAGAAATCAACCAAGTCTAAAACTTGGTCTTACCTGCTTCTTCAATTGGACACATACAAGCTCTCGTAATTGATAAAATGGTAAACTTGACTGAATCATTGAGTTAACAGATGCCACATTCTGAGTAGGTATGAGTCTATGGTACGGGATGTTTAAGGGAGATGGTAAGAGACTGCATGAAGGTGGCTGTGTGACTGTCGTAACCCCTCCCTGGCATTTAGGGTACAGGAGGGTCAAGGGTTGGATTGTGAAGTGAAGGAGAACTTTCACAGAGGGCTATTTGGTGTGCTATGACTCTTGAATCACAGAGAAATGGTGTGTTTCTGCCTTTTGTCAAGTCAAGAGAAAGTGTGATCTAAGGAGAAGGCAGAGACTTAATTTGGACTTCTGGTGATTTGGTGAACATAATGATGGATGTATAATTACTACCTGGAAAATCTTATGGCAAGAGAAAGGCTGTCAGACTTCTTTAACAGCCAGATTGCTCTCAGAATAGCTGCATTCTTATGTCATCATATTCTTGCCAGTCCTTGGCGGTGTCTAGCTGCCTAATGTTTACCAGTTTATTAAATGTAAGCTGATATCTTATTTTTTGTTTTAATTTGCATTTCTCTGATAGCCAGTGAACCTGAGCATCTCACTAAATGCTTGTTACATTTTGATATTTAAAAAAATACATTGTTTATTCATAGTCTCTGCCCATTTTTCCACTGGGCTGTTATTTTTTTCCTATTGATTTACATAAGTTCTGGGTAGAATCTACTGTATGTTTATGTATATAGCATATCCTCATGTAATGCTTTGATGCTTTCAGAAGTTTCAAATATATTCTCCCATTCTGTCAATTGTTTATTAACTTTGTGTTATCCTTCACTGAATAGAAATCCTTAATTTGGTTGCAGTGAAACTCACCCCCTTCCCTTTGTTTAGTCTTTATAATTTTTTTAAGCAGTCCTAGCTAGCTTAGGATACAAAAAATGTTTACCCGTGTTTTTCCCATTGGTTGCAAATTAATTACTTGTTATATATGTTTATATTTATGCAGAGATGTAAAAATTATTTCTATTCTGCTCAAGTTTAGAAAATAATCAAGATGACATATAATAAAATAATTGTATAAAAAGCCTACTCCTATAAAAATGGATACATTCAAAGTGTCAACAACAGGAGAGACAATTTAAAACTATATAGTTAGTATTTCTCAAGGTGAGGACTGTGGGCCCTTGCATCATAGTCATCTTAGATATTCATTGGAAAGGCAGATTTGAGGCTCTTATCCCAGACCTGCATAATCAGAATCTCTTGATGTGGGCCCAGAAATGTTTATTCTTAATATAACTTTTGTGATATTTTGAATGTATACTCAGAACTGTTTAATAGCACTAGTGTAAAAGCGCTAAGTTTGAGCTTTAAATTATGATTTGAGTTTTTGGCTGTACTGATCATGAGGAAAACATTATAGGATATAAATTCTAATTGTGTGATGAAAATAAATGCATAAATTCTTTATGAGAAATAAGCCTTTTTCCGGTTCAAAATCTGAAAGTATATATCCCTATCCATGCTGACTCTTCACGAATCCTTTTAAAGAGGATGCTGAGTGATATAAAGACAATCTTTTTAAAAAGTTTTTTTAAAGTTTATTTACTTTGAGAGAGAGAGAGAGAGAGAGAGAGAGAGAGAAAATGTGCACATACAAGTTGGGGAGAGGCAGAGAGAGGGAGAGAGAGAATCCCAAGCATCCTCCAGCACAGAGGCTGATGTGGGTCTATGAACAGTGAGACCATGACCTGAGCCAAAATCAAGAGTCAGATGCTTAATCTACTGAGCCACCCAGGCACCCTAAAAATTAAAAAAAAAAAAGTAGTAATGGTTTTTATGTGGTCTTTGGTTTATTTAATCTTCAACAGAAACTAAGAGTAAAACATTAAAGTAACTGCATGAATGCATTTTCCCAGCTGAGTTTGAATTTGTTTTTTATACTTTATCAAGATTAATAATGACTAGTTCAAACAATTCTGCATTGTAAGGAATATTCTTGAGGAGAGGGAGGGCAAGATAAAGACAGAATCATCACAGGTCTTCCTGGTTCAAAAAATTTTTTTTGTCAAAATGTGGTATTAATAGGAACATTGGGAAAGTATCAAAATGTTTAGGTAACAGTGGCCTAGGTTATTACGTAATGAGAAGAGTATGGGAAAAACTATTTGTAGTCCACTACTGGAGACTGAATTATTCAAAAATTCCTGAAGTGTTCTTTCTTTCTACTCCAAAGCTTTCAATTGCTGATCAATAGATGAAAAAGCCCCAGGAGCCCATGGTATTGGTTTTGTTGTTAGATATCCTACTTAAGGACTCGCTTCTATGATAATGTGTCACAGTTACTATAATTTGATTGAAAAACACTTAGCACTAGTTCAGTATACCTAGAGTCATAAAATTTTTGGTTAGAAAAAAAAAAAAAACCTTACAAGTTATCTGGCTCAATTCCTCGTTTTATATGAGAAAACTGAGAAGACAAAGAAGCTTAGATCTTTCCTTTATTGGCAAAGCTGAGTCTAGAATTCAGTACTACTAAACCAAAATACAAGAGAAAATTGAGAACAGAGCTTTCTTCTGGAGAATATTGGCTTCAGGACAACACTGAGGTAGATTTTCTTCATGCCTGCCAACTTCCCGAGAAGGGCAGAGGGGATTAGGTGAGCACTTCAGAATACATGAAGCGTTTAATTGTGAGATAATTTTAGATTCACATACAGTTGTAAAAGTAATATGGAGAATTAGCATGTGCTCTTTACCTAGTTTCCCCCAATGATACCATCTTGTGTGACTATAGTACAATATCACTTCCAGGATATTGACATTGATGCAGTCAAAATACAGAACATTTCCATAAGGATCTTTCATGTCGCTGGTAGATGCATATGTTAATAATTTTTTTTACCTAATATCTATTTATTAGACTATGTGCAAGATCAGATAAAATTTCTATTTCTTCCATGTTAAGTCCAGGAACATTCTCTATTACCATTCAGACGAAATGAGCTTCACGAAGAATCTTCTTTTCTTCTTTTCTAAGAGAGAACAAACTCAGTCCTTCCTGTCCTTCACCTGTAAGGGTTGGGGGGTGGGGGCTAGATGGCAGAGAGTCCTATTTGGGAAAAGCAGTTAATGACTCCACGATGATTGTAACCTTCTCGTAATTTCTTTGAAAATGTTTCCAAATCAAGACCAAAAGAAAAAAAAGAATAAAAAATAAAATTGAAATATTGAGTTACCTTAAATTAACAAAAGTACTATAAGACTAAAGCCATTCATAAACAGTATCCATATTAAATTCTGAAACTTTGGTTTATATTTGGATGTTAAATAAACATTTAAGAAAAATGTATTTAAGATGAATAATCTTAAGAATGTGATAAGAAAATATGGGGATTTGGGTTTGATCAACGGGATTTTAGTTAAAATTCTTGCGGAGGCTTGACATCAATAATTACTGTATAGGGAGTAAGCAGCAGGCATGAAGTTTCAGTTAAGCAAGGTGAATAAGCTCTAGAAATCTGCTATACAGCATTGTATCTATAGTCAACAATAATATATCGCACATTTAAAGTTTGTTAGGAAGATAGATCTCATATTAAGTGTTCTTACTATAATAAAAAATTGTTCTTTACATCTGTAGCAAGCAACCTCTGTACAGAAAGTAAATGAGCGTTTAAAAAATAAAGTGGAAATATCAAGGCAAATCTTGCTGATAAAATATAAGGAAAAAAATCTTTATTAGAAAAATCTGGAAAATAATATTTCTGGGTGACAAAAAATGAATTGGATCTAGATTTATTAGGAGGACATTTTTTCTTTCTTTCTTTCTTTCTTTCTCGGAAGGTATTTTATTTTTTTTAATGTTTATTTATTTTTGAGAGAGATAGAGCACAGGTAAGGGAGGGGCAGAGACAGGGAAGAGCAGAGAGAATTTGAAGTAGGCTCCAGGCTCTGAGCTGTCAGCACAGAGCCCGACATGGGGCTCGAACCCACGAGCCATGTGATCATGACCTGAGCCGAAGTCAGACACTTAACCAACTGAGCCACCCAGGTGCCCCAATAAGGAAGATATTTTCAATGAAAATATAGAGAAGTTAAAATTTCTGTGTCCATAATTGACAGCTATCAGGTATCAGATAATTTTTTCTAGAATTTCTTTTGAGTCAAAACAATAGGAATATCAATAGGGCCAATTTTATGTCTTGCATAATTAGTAGTAGTAATATCTCAGGAAAACTCTTTTGAACTAATTAACTTAAGGATAATAGCAATAGACCAAAATCATGTAATTTCTAAGTTAGATTTAGAGTGAAGAGCCTAATTCTTATTTTTACATAAGAGAGCAAACAAACTAATAAACAAAATGCTCTTTTAATGGATTCCAGAGGAGAGGACTAGGACTTACCTGGTTCAAGATAAGGCTGTCTTTCTGCCTTTCATTATTTTATTGCTTGCTCCACTGTCTGACATCAAGGTCACTGGCAGCTTAATCCTAATTTCTGAAGCACAGTCAACAACTATTTATTTTCCTTCAAAATAGGATTGAAGTTCTGTGAAATGATTTGAAGTGATAACAAAACGTTATCCATCGTAAAACTAACCAAGAACTAATAAAATCTTCCCATCTATCTTTAGCAATCTTAGGATGGTGAAAGTTTAATATTAGCCAAATTGCTATAAACATGCAGGAAATACCCAGGGAAGTCATTAGAGTCAGAATCCAACACGATTCAATGAGTTTTTAACTGACAATTTTAGGGGGAAAAATATATTTTTTCCTTGCTCATATGATTTAGTCTTTTCTGATTTTGTCACCACCAGAAACAATAATTTTTCATTTTCTGATTGACTATACTGGATATTTAAAAATCTCACCCTGCAAACATGGGGTGCAAACACACAGAGAAAGCCTTCAGTATTTCATGTGTTCACTGTTCTTGTTTAGCCATTGGTTAGGAAAGAAGGTTGAACTGTCAAAACTTCATTAATTGCTAAAAATTCAGCTCCAGTCATTGAATTATTAATCAGAAAATAAAAGTGACATATAAGTTGTTCAAGGTGGAACAACTCCCATGGGGCCAGGATGGGAGACTATTTAGGTGGGTTTAGCAAATCCTGCACGTGCCAGAAAATAGCACATCAACCAGGACATTCATTGGCTGGTGTAGTAAAGAATAGCAGGCATGTGTAGGGCTCGAAAGTTGGTGAAGCAGATGATAACACACACACATGATGGCCTGGACCTTGAGAAGGTGAGCTTACCAAGAGAACACTAGACTTTTCAGAATGAAACGCTTGACCTGTGTTTAATTAGATAATCAAAAGAAGTCATAAGAAATTATAGTCCATTAAAGAGGCTTGAAAGCACACCCTTATACTCAGGGTAACCCCATGTTTTATAACTCCCTTCATCAATAAGCCAGAACCTAAATTTTTTTATGAAAACCAAGAGCTTCACATCCATTCTTTTTTGCCAGAGGTAATAATCTTCTGCAGTAAGACAATACAATCTGTTTGACAGATGTGAACCACCTTGTTCTGCCTTTATGAGAGCCCAGGGGCTGGTCTTTGAGAGGTAGACTGCTTATCCAGTGTGAGGTTACCAACACTGGATCATTCTATTTTAACTTCTTTCTCTAGGGGAATAATAGTAATAATTGAATACTTTTGTTTTGCATTGTGAGGAACGATAACATCATGTTTAAACTTACTTTCCTTTCATTAATTTTTCATAATTGTACTTTCTGAATTTGTACTCACATAAACACTCCACTGTAATCCTAGGCTATGTTTCTCTTATAGTTTATAAATAGAAACCTTTAAAATTCTGCATCCATAGTTTAGGGACATGAATTAATTACCTGCAACTCTTCACTACCTCTTGTGACTATTTTAGCTTATTACCATGGTAGCCATATGCTCTAAATGTTACCCTGAAAACAATACAAATTAAGAAGATATATTTTACCTTCTTTTCCACTATATCACTGTCTGTTTGATCAATGTGGGAGTATAAGACCAGGATTACATATTCTATATTATTTAATGTTAAATGCATGAATTTTAGAAAGTAGTTAAAATTTCTACCTTTTTCCATCTTACACCTTTGGTTACCAGGAAACTATGTGAGGGCAGTTTGAGGGACAAAGGAAATTTTGAGGTGAGAGATCACTGTCTTTAGTTATCTACAATTTATCTCTAAGGACAATATAATTTTGCGTGAGTGATGCATGAAGATAATCAGTTGTACAGTGTAAATTGTTCTTATTGCTTTCTTTTGTTATTCCAATTGGCTCATGAAAGATAATCTTAAATTGGATCTGATATGCATCTATAACATATATAGAGAGAAGAGTTCAGGCAGTATATCTATTTCATCCAGTAGAGCGACAGTTATAATTCTGCTCTTTTTACAATCTGAATCATATATAAAATTTGCCTGGCATTGTGAAGGACTCAGAATATGATGGTTCAACCCTAGG
Source organism: Panthera leo (assembly GCF_018350215.1). Lineage (NCBI taxonomy): Eukaryota > Metazoa > Chordata > Mammalia > Carnivora > Felidae > Panthera > Panthera leo. Next base: position 167,091,989 of record NC_056686.1, read on the forward strand.
CATGTTAGAAAATGATAGCTTTATTCTCAGTTGAGAGCACAAATTTGAGCATATCTCAAATTCTTCAAATTTTTGGCCCAGTTCTTTCTGGGCTAGGCAAGTAAGCCTGGGACTCACGTACTGTATCTGCTTCTGCTTTGGGTAGGGAAAACATCGCAGTTTCAATGCACAAGTATATTTTTCTTGAGGTATTAGATTTATATATGCTTTCAAGCCAGGAAAATGGGTCATTCTGTATTTGAGCTGCAACACCTATAAATTCTAAACTGTAAAATCTAGTTATTGGAAAGGTGTAGCTCATAAGTACTGTTAACGTTCTATGGTTAACTGATAACCCTGGACAAATTTAACTCATGTAGACTAACACTAATTTATAATTGAAAAGCAAGAACAACAGTGACTGAAAACTTTAAGTAACTCAGAACAAAATGAATGGTGCATGGAAAAATTAAGTGGCCTATCTGAAAATAATATGCAGCCAGCCATACATTTGTATGCAAGCAAATCAGGAACTTAAACATTTGGCTAATGTGTGGCAGCTCGAAGGTTCCAGATGTAACTGGAGGTGGGGAGGACTTTTTTCTCCCAGCCACCTCTTTACGGGATTTCATGTTCAGTTCTCGATCCCTGCTTATTATATTCTTCTCGAAGCTACTATTTGAGTTCTGCCCAACTTTGCCAGTGAGTGACCGTGTGCCTCCCATATTGCCCAAGGCATCAGGTGCATAAAGTACACTTTAGTTGAACATTTGAAATCATGGTGGCATATGCTCAGCATAGCAGACAACAGAAAATAACCTAAAACCATTCTTCTTAAAAGTCCTTGCCATCTCTACCTTGGGATTCCTTATGATTATCTCTTTCCTTGACTTTTGTATGTTAATAGGATCTCCCTTACTCCCTTGAACATTCCTCCCAATCATACTCAAAATTTTGCAAACATCTTGAAATAAGATTCAGAATTATAATATTCCATTAACATATCCTAGTTCAAATTCTTAAGCAGTCCTTTTTATCCCACTAAGCAAAGAAAAATCTAAGCATTTTTCTTTCTCTATTATACATATGTAAAATGAAAGTTATGGAATTACTTGGCATTCATAAGGACATCAGAAAAAAGAACTTTCATTCTTGGTGCATTCCTGGCATCTCATCAAAAGAATTTTTTGTGTACTTCTGACTTTTTGTTAATGATTATTCTTGTATCTGTTAGTCATATATTATTCAAGAGTAGTCATACTACCTGTGCAACTTCAAACTTTGTCTGTATAGCAATATCACTTTGGTATCATTGAACTGGCATAGTAAAGAGTATTCTAAATTATTTGAATGTAGAATTCCAGTGAGCCACATTCTTGTAATGATTTTTAGATTTTCAGATTCTAGAAATTATAGATTTTCAGTAGCTTTAATGAAGGAGCAAAAATAGGATACTTTTTGTCTTGATGGTGATGAAGACTTGTTTGTTTTTCTTGCAGATTCAGATTTCTCGCTACTGTCTGATACATTTTTTTCTGGGAAAGACAACCTTAATATCACAATTTAATTTTTTTAATATATAATTTCTTTGAAATTCTATAGGACTAATAGGACTTATAGGACTCTTATAGCTAAGAGTGTTAAAACAGTGACTAGAGACATTAATTTAAACCACTTTCATTTCATTAAAGTTACCAAGAGACTTGCTTTTAAAGAATTTCATGGATTCATGGAGCTGGGTCATCTGGTCTGTTCACTCACAATATAGAAAATTAACCTATTTGTACCTTCTTTGTATATCTTAATTATTTTAAAATAATCTCTTCCCATATAGCCCCAAACCTTTTCTCATATACTTAAAATCTTGTCTCTTCAAAACATTGCTTTTCCCTTGAAGGTAAAGTCTCTTTATCCCATGATTTTATTCCCTTCTGACCGTCCCTTTGATTTTACTCTTTCCTGCTTGGCTTTCTTCCCTGAAAAAGTATATCCGTATGTGTTCAAGGAGCTCAATTAATTCTGGTATTTATTTAACCCCATATTAAGATACTTTGAGATCATTCCTATACATGGGTTACGCCTAACTTTTTTTGCGGGGGGGGGGGGGTGGTGGCAGTGGGGGGAACTCCAAGATTCTGAAGTTTGGCTTGTTGTTTGTTTATATAGGTATTTTAACCTATAAAGGGGTTAATAAACCCCTTTGTATCATAAAAATGTAAGATTAGTATGCTATAATCTACAGAATCTCAGCTATTATGTATAATAGGTCCCAGTGTTGCCCCCTTGGCTATACTCTGTTGTGTATATGTTCTTTCTATCAGACAGCTTTTAATAAAGCCTTATGGGTGATCTGAAAACTGACTAAACCTAAAATTACACTGAGCAGCCACTATGAATCTCTTCCTTGTTTAATGCTGGGCTATATATCAATAACTATAGTAGCAACTAATGCTGGTGATGTTGAAGATGTCTGTCAATCAAATACATAATGATTAATTATACCTTTTTCCCTCTAGTTTAGATTCAGTTAAAAAAATACACAATTCTTATACAGAAGCATAATACTAGGTTTTTGTTGTTGTTGTTCTTTGTTTTCTGATAAAACTGGACTGTGGACCTGCCACCATAGATTTCCTGAAACTTGTCTTCATAGCTAGTATTTAGCATGGACATTTAAGAAGACTTAAAGTAGACATCTGGCTACATGTGTGGGGAATCAACATGCTTGATATTCAAAGGAAGAGGCAGGCTTCTAGTGCGACTTCTACTAGGCAAGCCATGAGCTTTGATCTTGCTGTGCTTCCTGCATAGTGGCAGGGGCAAGAATAGATTTCCCTTCTTGGGGACAGGCCATTGCAAAAAGGCCATCCTGGGAGGAAAGTCACTGTTGCCTGGTGTTTTTTCAAACCTTACCAATCAGTTAAGTCACTCTTGCTGTCTGAGAGGGAGGGAGGGAGGGAGGGAGGGAGGGAGAGAGAGAGAGAGAGAGAGAGAGAGAGAGAGAGAGAGAGAGAGAGAGAGAAACTCCTTCTTCTCAGTATTTCTGAATGGAAAAGGCAGTCACTTTTCATAGGCAAAAGCAGGAATATCTAGGGAGGGAGAGATGGTCCCCACTTTAGTAACTGCCATTTAATGAATACTTATTATGTACCAGGCACTGTGCTAAGTACTTTGCATTTGTAGTATATTTAAAGCCTCATAGTAGGGGCGCCTGGGTGGCGCAGTCGGTTAAGCGTCCGACTTCAGCCAGGTCACGATCTCGCGGTCCGTGAGTTCGAGCCCCGCGTCAGGCTCTGGGCTGATGGCTCGGAGCCTGGAGCCTGTTTCCGATTCTGTGTCTCCCTCTCTCTCTGCCCCTCCCCCGTTCATGCTCTGTCTCTCTCTGTCCCAAAAATAAATTAAAAACGTTGAAAAAAAAAAATTAAAAAAAAAAAAATAAAGCCTCATAGTAAACCGTAAGATTACCTACCTTTTTTTTTAATGTCTAGCATTTCTTTCCCCCCATCTTCTGCTAATAACCCTCTCTTCATTAGGAGAACCAATATTATCTAATTCATAGAATTCTAGTAGAGCTTCCAAATAAATACCCACTAGAGTCAAACATGCTTAAGCTGCACCATTGATAGTTCTTTACCCCAAGGCATAGTGATTTGTCCAGAAGCTGAACATGTGCCCCAAGTAGTTGGAATTCAAATCATGTCATCTGCAAATTAGGGTAGATTTGCTTCCTCCTTTCTAATAGTTACATCTTATTTTAGAAATTAAGTTAAATAATTTATAAAGTTCAAAATAGGTGTTGATTTTCAGGGTACTCTGAGAGATCATAGATTTTTTTTCTTTGAAATTTTCAAATAATAAATTATATTATGAGATTTACTAATATTTCTAATCTGAGTTTAACTCAGAGCCAGACACAGTAGGGGCTCTTAGCTAAAAACAGATAAATTCATGAAGGGTCAGTAGGCAATTTTGTGGATGATTTACATATTATATTGGATGTTAACAATGATTGTAAAAGCAGTCTATAAACTTATTGATGAGAACAGAAACTCTTTTGAAAATCTTAGTCATAGGTTTTGCAATTGCAAAGATGTTACACTTTTACCTGAAGATTGTTCCTTTATATTTTATTTGAGTGCTTGATTTGATTTCATTTTAATCCTTAATTTCACTGTTGCCATAATTTAGCATGTTTAATTCCTGGAAAGCTTTAATTCCTCTTTCTGCTAACTCACCCATGTTCCATTCTTTAACATAATTCCCTTCTCATGAGTCTTTACATGCAAACCATTATAATTATTTAAACATAGGAGGCCTGGAGGTTTATTTGTCTTTCTTTCTTTTCTCTTCTTCCTTTTTTCCCCTTCCCTCCTCCCTGACTTTATTGAAACATACTTGACAAATAACATTGTGTAAATTTAAGGTGTAAAATATCCTTCTGCATTTTTTTTCTTTTCTTTTTAGAGAGAGATAGCAGGGGAGAGGGCAGAGGAAGAGAGAGAGAATGGAGAGAGTGAAAGAGAATATTTTTCTTTTTAAGTTTATTTGAAGGAGAAGACGGGTTGGGGAGGGGCAGAGAGAGAGGGAGAGAGAGAATTCTAAGCAGTCTCCATACTGTCCACACAGAGCCGGATGCAGGTCTTGAACTCACAAACCGGGAGATCATGACCCGATCCAAAATCAAGAGTCGGCTACTTAACTGACTGAGCCACCTGGGCACCCTGAGAGAAAAAGAGAATCTTAAGCAGGCTCCACACTCAGTGTGGAGCCTGACACTGGGCTCGATCCCACAACCGTGAGATCATGACCTGAGCAGAAATCAAGAGTTGGGAGCTCAACTGACTGAGCCACCCAGGTGCCCCCCAATCCTCTGCATTCTTAAGGTCACTTTCCCACTGTAGTCTTCTGTAAGTTTACAGAGATGCCATTTCAGCCAATTTACTAGAGACTTCTTTTTTTCTTTTTGCAAAATAACTACAAAAAATATAAAATTGACATTGGAAAATAAAGTTATCATAACACAATTTACTTGGTGTATTTTGAAAATCTTAGAGTGTAGATGAACAAGATAATCTTTTCATATCCTGGCATTCCTGTGATCCTTGGAAAATGCCATCATTTTTATTTTATGGAGGTGGGAAAAGGGGATGAGAACTAGATGCCAATTAATTTACCTTAAGTTACATGGACTTTATCTTCACTTGACTGAGAGAGACCAAATATCTGGCTCCTTTGCTCCCTGGATCATCTTTCTCCTTGATTTATGTCTACTTGAAATATAATATTACACACAGTGCCTTCACAGGTTATTCTTAGGTAAATGCCCATTAGACAATCATGATTTGATCTCTGCACATTATTCCTGTAGAACCTTACAACATTTTATTAATCACAGTATACTCGCATGTGATCCTAAATGCCAAAATATAATGCCTTATGGATTGATCATATAGTGCGCAAAATAATTATTCAGAATTCCTGGGATTAATTTAGTTTCTATTTTAACAGAGCAATCACTGTACCTGAATGACCTTGGATATAAGATTAGAAGCTATAGTATTTAGTTGGTGGGCCCCATATTATTTAAGAGGTTCTACTAAAATTGTGAGAAAACAAATAGAACAGCAGTCTCTATACTTATAAATTACATTGCTGGACTGTCAAAACATTTTCCGAAAGCAAAAAAAAAAAAAAAAAAAAAAAATCTTTTGAGAAATCTGTCTTCAGATTTTTGTCAGTTAATATTTTTATACCAAAGAGATAAGTGCTTTCTGCAGTCATGTGATCTTTGCTCGTATTAGATAACTTTGTGCTTTCTTTTAAATGAGAAAACTCTTGGCTTTATCGAGTTCTCTATATACTGAATGATACAATGTCTTGGAAAGCACCTCATTGATTTTTGTTGAGAGAAGTTGCTATTTTAAATTTTGGAATATAAGATTGTTGTTGAAGTAGAAGTGTTGCAATAGTCACTGTGAGGAAAGTTGAGGACAATTAAATAAAATTTTAACTGAAATTCATGATGAATTGGTATTTGTACAAGATACCAGTAATTCAGAGATAAATAAAACAAACGATTTCTGTCCTGATTTTTTTTCTCAGCCATATTGAAAGCAAGTGTTTGCAATAAGACAGCATTGATTTTTGTCCCAAAACAAAGAGCTTTTTTCCCCCAAAATCAAAGCAACTCCAAGGTCAAAACAAAACAAAACCTTAAAATGTTTTTCATAAAGGCAGCGAGTTTTCTTTTTTAGTTATCTCACCCCAACGTAATTAGATTGTATGTAAAGTTGTCAAAGCATTTTCCAGGTGTAAAATATTTCGGGTAACTATAAAGCAATAAAACAGAAAATGAAAAATGAGACAAAATGGATTTATACATAGAATAGTTTATCATCAGTTATGCTAGGTGATATCTTGAAAATAGTATTTGAAGTAATATTATATGATTTAGCTGCAAGTATGTGTGGCAATAAATTCAAGTCTAGAGTTATCCTTCAGTCATATAAAATATTGAACACAGCATATCATTTTAAAATGATGTGTAGTGCACCATGTAGAGAGCAAAATGACAATCTGCGATAATACTTTCTGACCCCAGCTCTCCAACAAAGCCACAGTTTAACTGGTTTATTGACAGGGTAGATTATTATAGATTAGAGTGGTTCACAAAAGATGGCAGCTTCTATTCTTTTGTAATAGTCCAACTGAGCTGTTTTTGAAAAGCTTTCATCTGAGGGACTCAAAACATTACTAACATGTACTTTTATGTCTAAACATTTATCTAGTAGCTACTTATGTGCAGCGCATTTGGAATCATAATTAGTATTCATCAATTATTCCTATGGGATATTCTAGAATATTCAAGTCATTTAAAAATGAGTTGCTGAGGCTAAGGATTAACCCCTTGAAAGAAACACTGGTAGACCACTTGTTCTCCAAAGCTCAACTCTGTCCTTGTATAGTTGACTCATATTTATGACTTGAGTAGGGGGGAACATATCAATTAGCCTTTTGAGAACCATTTGATTTGGGGCAAATTCCTTTACCTCCATTCGTTTCTGTCCTTACATGGTTGTAAATAAGAACATCATTAATTTTCATCATTCCACTTGCTTTACAGAAAACTTGATTTGACTCATGTGCTATTTTGTTTTTCCAGAAAAGATTTATGTATATCAAGTATAATTAAACACTTCTTTGTTACTGCAAACACTTTGAAGAAAGGGTTTCATTTCATGCTTAGGGGACATTGTATTTTCTTAGAAACTTAAACCCTTTGAATTCTCTTCATATGTTTCTGTGGAATATTTAGCAACTGAAATCTCCTTCATTTAAAGTGTCATGAACAACAGATGGTGCCCCTAAAAAGACTAGTTTCATATTCGAGTCACTTTGCAATAAAGCAATATCCTTGAATTGTATTCAAAGTAAACTTAGTGCTTGTGGGTACAGATTAGAAAGCTAAATGAACCAGAAGATAGGAATGACAGATAATAATAATTCTTGCAATTGAATAATTTCACTGTTGTCTTAATTATCAAATCCTGGTTAGAATTACAGGGGTGGGACTTTGGTATCTCTGAGTTCATCCCCATCCACACACTTTGAGACTTGAACAAAAGTTTCCTGCTTGACTTTTTAAGGGAAGTATGTCTTTAGATTCCTTCTGTGAATTGTCCTTTACTCTGAACTTCATTTGCACCCTTAGTCCTCCTGGGTCTCCAGGCTACCAGCCCACACTGCAGATTTTGGACTTGCCAACCTCCATAGTTGTGTGAGCTGATGCCTTATAATAAATCTCTTCCTATATATGTACATTTCCTATTGATTCTGTTTCTTTGGAGAATGACTAATACAAACGGTTTCCAGTTTGGTATAAAATATGATAGATTAAGAAATGAAGAGGGGCGCCTGGGTGGCTCAGTTGGTTAAGCGTCCAACTTCGGCTCAGGTCATGATCTCACAGGTGGAATATTTTCCACCTTCCATTCTTCATAAGGGTGGCATCCCACACCAGTTTCAGTGGTGAGGCTTGAATATATTCTTATCTTCCATACAAAGTCATTTAGGTCAGGGGCACCATGTGGCTCAGTCGGTTAAGCAGCCGACTTTGGCTGAGGTCATGATCTCACTGCTCTTGAGTTAGAGCCCCAAATCGGCTCTGTGCTGTCAGTTCAGAGCCTGGAGCTTCTGATTCTGTGTCTCCCCCTCTCTCTGCCCCTCCCCCACTCATGCTCTGTCTCTCTCTGTTTCTCAAAAAATGAATAAATGTTAAAAAAGAATTAAAAAAAAAGAAATGAAGAAAGAGTGGTGAGGAGATTGGGGCTTCACTCTAGATCTGCAGCTATCCTCCTGTGTGATTCTGGGTGAGTCTCAATGGACTTTTTTGATACAGGGAAGCTTTAAGTCCATTGAGACTCACCCAGAGGAAGTTCAACAAGCTCAACTCTTATATCCTTTCCAGCTTTAACATAGATGGCTACAATCCCTGGATGCTGTTGGCCTGGGGGAGGCCTATAGCTTTTCTGGTACCTCTTCCATCACTACCATGGTATTAAGAATTATGGGAAAGATTTACAAAATGGGGCATTTGCTGAATATAAAGAAATACGTGTCTTCATTAATAAGTAGATATAAAGTGGCAAGGCCCATTTATCTTATCCTATATTCAATCAAAATCAAAATAAGTAATCCATTCACAAAACAATCAAATTCTTATTACAAGTGATTCTTATCTATGTTAGGCATTTTGTTTTAATACATTGATGGAGAATTTAATAATTCTAAAAGAAAAAAAAAAGGACAAGAAAATAAGTAGACAAAGCTTCAGGAATGAGGTCTCCCAGGAGTGTGAGTTGAGACTCCCTGAGGCATCAAATTGGAAACTTAATGGGAGATGTGTGTATAATTGCCACTGTATCAGTGCCTTAAGCGTTTCCAGTTTCCTATTACATGTTTTACTGAACATTTTATTAAGTGATTTATTTGCTTTCTTTCCCACTTTTCTTTTGAATCTTGATTTTAAGAATCCTTGTATTTTCTCTCTGTTAACTTCTATTTTGTTCTCATTATTCCCAGATATTCTTTTCGAATGAAATGGAAATTAAGTTTTAATTAGCTATGTATACTTTTTATCTGCATATCAGTCGTTAACATTATCATATTCATTATCTTTACAGATTTTTGTTCATTTGCTTTGTGCTACTTTTGTAGACACCATATAGTTTATGGACAAGACGCAATTTATGAGGATTTAAAGATGAATATAGAGAGCAATTAAATGAAGGATTATATAAAAAAGAAACAGATGTCCCAGTATAAAATAGAATAATATCATTCCTTTATCATAGTTGTGTAAGAATTCATCACAAACAAATTTCAAACACCAAAAATGCAGATTTAGAAGCCATTGCTACATGTTAAGAATTATCATTAAACTGACCTCATACTATTGGCTGTAAACTCTATTCCTTGGTCTAAAGACATGCAATTTGGTGGTCCAAATTGGGGTGGTAAATTTTGTTCCAGTCCTGTTATATCATTTTGAGCATTTGTGTCTAATACCAGGTATGCACATCTCTGTTGAGAGTGACTGTCCTGTCCTGTTAAGACCCATTGGTAGCGGGGCGCCTGGGTGGCTCAGTCGGTTGAGCATCCGACTTCAGCTCAGGTCATGATCTCACGGTCTGTGAGTTCGAGCCCCGTGTCGGGCTCTGTGCTGACAGCTTGGAGCCTGGAGCCTGTTTCAGATTCTGTGTCTCTCTCTCTCTGTGCCCCTCCCCTGCTCATGCTCTGTCTCTCTCTCTGTCGAAAATAAATAAACATTAAAAAAAAAAAAAGACCCATTGGTAGCCTTCCAGAGTTACTGGTAGGGGCCTGATGTGGTCTACTTGCCAACTATGTTTGGCACCTTTCTCCTTCCTGGGGAAATTGTACCGTCATCTGTGAATGTGGTAATTGTTCAATAGTGAGCCATGGGTCTTGCATTAACCCCAAAATGCTCTTCCATTTTGCATCATACTAAACTAAAACAACGGCTGCGAAGTTAGTCACTCTCACAATCCAGTTACTGACAGTTCTTCAGGAAGCTGATGACATCAGTTCACTAAATGAGACAACTCCTTTACCTTATACTCCCTGGTTTTGGTAGCTCTTTGTCCTCTCACAACCTTGACTACTTTTTAGGTGACGTGAGGTTATAGACGTGCGATTTGTTTTTCCAGCATAATTTTTTCCCATTGGTAGCAGCTCTAAGGCTAAAGGCTGTGTCTTTCACAGGCCAAAATTTGAGCTTAGTGCAGCACCAGAATCTACCCCCAGCACTTTGCTTTACTTTGATTTTAACTGGTACAGATAAAAATAAACAAAGGACTGTATATTTAGCTAGTTTGTCATGATTTTGCTTTTATGTATCCAGTGAGCCAACTCCTTGGGAGTTAGATTATTTCTTAATTATTATTATTATTATTAATTTTTTTTTTTTTGAGAGAGTACACACAAGCAGGGGAAAGGCGGAGGGAGAGAATCCTAAGCAGGCTCTCTTCCCAGCATGGAGCCTGACTCAGGGCTCCATCTCAAGACACTGAGGCCATGACCTGAGCCCAAATCAAGAGTCAGATGCTCAACTGACTGAGGCATCCAGGCGTCCTGGAAGTTGGATTATTACTAAGTTCCACCAGCAACTTTTATTTCCGGTAACAAATGGCGAAATAACTGCCATCTCATACCACAGGGGACTTGGTAGCTATCTAGGCATTAAAGGCTCATCATTCCTTGCCCCTCTATCCTTTTCCCAATTAATGCTTTCACCATGCTTTAATGAGTCAGGGTCATTCTAGAATATCCCACTTGTGATGCCAACTATATTATGTGAATTGATACAGAAAAATGTAACAAAATTCAACCTTAATTCATCATAAAATAAACTGCAAGCAAACCAAAAAGGGAATTTTATTTCAATTGGAAGACATCTAAAAAAAAAAAAAAAGAAAAAAACCTGCTCCCTTCTCTCCTAATTCTGCATTCAACTTCATACTTAATAGTGAAACACTGAATGCTGAATAAAATCAATAAAATGAGAATGTTTACTCTGATATTTCCATTCAACATTTCTGATATCGTATTTTCCATTTCTAGCATTCCTTTGGTTCTTTCGTTTCTTTTTACAGCTTTCAACTCATTGTTGAAATTCCCTATGTCTTCCTGAATGTTGTCCACATTTTCACGTGAATCTCTTAGTGTGTTTATCAGATATTTTGAAGTCCCTACCTTATAATTTCAACCTTTGAGCTATCCTCGGATCTTCTTACATTGATACTTTTCTATTTTCTAATTGGCCACAGGCACATTTTCATGCTTCTTTGTGTGTCTCATAATGTCTAATTGCATAGAGGGCATTTTGCATAAAAGGATACTAGACATTGAAGTTAATAGTATTTACCACCTAAAATAGGTCATGCCACTTCTTTGCCACACTGCTAGAGTAACACCTAAGTTAATGTGGTCATCTGTTGTTGTTGAGTTGGTATGTTATTAATTTATTTATTCAGCTTTTGTTTGATTCTCTTCAGCATTGGCCCAACAGCTTAGGATGGGATCAGAAATTTTTCCTTTAATGGTGTTTGGAGTCTAAGCCCTGGCAAGATTCCAGAACTTTCTTTGTGCTTTATAGGTGAGCCATCAGTTTTTTTAACTGTGGGTGATCTTTCTTTCTATTTTGACTGCCAGCTTTTTGAGTTGCTGGTGAATTGTCTTTGTGAAGAACTAGGTGAAGAACTATAGGAGAGGGTGGCATGTGGGTGCAGATACAATTTGTGGCTGGGGCTCCTTTGAATTCTAGTGTGTAATTCCATATGGTGGTTAAAAGTTTGTTAAAAGTTCTATTCATTCCTCCTTAAACCATCTGTGGTGCATTTGTCCTCATTCTTGTCACGATGCCTGGGATATAAGCAGCTGTGGTCTTTTTTTTTTCCCCCTCTTATGAAGGGCTTTTTCATTTCTTGAATTAATTCATTTAAGTTTCTTTGTAACCTCAGATTTTTAATTGGCTTAAAAACTATGGTTTTGTGGCTTACTTGGTTTGTTTTGGTTGTTAGGGTGAGAAGATAGACTTTTGACTTTTTACATCATGACCAGACTTACCTTGTTTATGGTCCATTTCACCTTTCTGTCTGGAGTTGAATGCTTTGGTTATTAAGTTATAATATTTCTTATCTAATAATGAAATCATTTAAACCCATGGATTGGCATCTTGGTTAAATTTCTCTTATACCTCCTTAATTTTTTTATATATAATATTTTCATTGCCACTAATTTCTAAATACTATTAATTGCAGTTTTGATTTCACTTCTTCCCAGGAGTACTTAGAAAGTGGTGTGTGTGTGTGTGTGTGTGTGTGTGTGTGTGTGTGTGTGTGTATGAGTGTGTATGTGTGTATTTAATTCTAGTTTTGTTACATTGTGATCAGACAGTACAGTCAAACTAATTGCTGCTTTGGGGGAGTCTTGGAGTTCTCTTTATGACCTTACACTGATGGCATTATCTTTGGGTCAGGGTACTGGGGTTGTCTGGCATATAGGTTATAATTAATACTTACTTAAAGAAACTCTTGCTTCTGCTAAATGTTGACTATGTAGTTTTGAAAAGCTATTTGTGGATAGAAAGTTTGAACCATGCTATTATCTTACTTAGATCTATTTTTTTTCAAATTGCTCAAAGGCTGAGAGTGATATGTTGTCCGCTATAGGTTGTATTACTCTCAGTTTCTCCTTGTATTTGCTAAAAAATGTTGCTCTTGCACTATTTTGTTATTCTTAATACGTAATGGTTCATGCTAGTTGTACTTTTTTCTTATTATTTTCACATTGTTCTTTCACTTGGTGATTATGTTTGCATCTTCATTTCTTTAATATTAATGTTCAATTTTTGTATTATCTTTGTGTTTGATCCCAATATTTTTACATGCTTAACTTTTTAAACTTTTTTTGAATGTCACGGTGTCTTAAGGGCGATTCTTACCAACAATGTGTGGTTATGGTTTTTTTAAAGTTCATTACTGGAGACTCTGTCTTTAATCCATTTTCATTTATTGTCGTAATTGAGAGTTTTGCCTACTACTTTCATACACACTATCTATTTTCAATTCTGTTGTCCTCCCTGTCTGCTCACTCCTCCTCCTCTTTCTTCTTTTTCATCTGTCTTTTGCCACGTGGATGACTTTTTTGTTGTTATTTTCATTTCTCTTCAAATTATTTTCAAATTTTACAGTGTTTTAAATTTTACTAGTTTTTAACCTTTAATTTTGAAAATGGTTGGCCCTGAATTTTTGTGATGGTTTAGGTAAAAAGTGAAGCAGTATTTCTTGACTGCTCAGTGGATAATGCAAAGTATGTATGTGACATGGCCACAGATTCTAACAGGTGATCTCCATTGTTCTTGTTATGAGTGCCAGTTTTCCCCAGTTCCTACCATAGATTGGCCTGTAGTCTTAATTTTCAGCATTATTAAGAGTGTTCATCTTTTTCTGAATTTTCATAGCTATTTTCTTTGGAAGCTGAACAAAATTGATTCATGCATCATCAGGCAGGTGCCATCTTTTGGAATTTGCTTCCATTAAAATTTCTAATGGAAGTTGACAAAACATAGAAAAGCTATTGGTTTTTCTTATTTATATTTTATTTAGCTAATTTCCTGAACTGTCTTATTAATTAACATGAGTTTTCATTTGATTCTCTGTAATTATCTGATTATACAATTATATCACCTGGAAATAAGGAAAATTTTGTATTCAACTTTCCAGATTTACTGTTTCTAAATTATCTTTTCTGTTTTATTTCACTGTTAAGTATGATTTGGCTATTGGTTCAGAATATACAATTGCTTTGGCAATCACTGCATTGTTTATAAATGTTCAAAAGTAACTGTGTAATAATCAGTTATTGAATATTTAGATCTTCCCGAGTATCCACATGTGTAGTTTTTATGTTCTTTCCTTTTTCTCTGATTGAACATTGCCATTTCGAGCCATCTGGATCTACTTTCTTTCAGGGTATCACTAACCTGGCTCTGAGATCATGCTTTTAAATTCTTTAATACTTTAAATTAGAGTTAATCTGAACCTAGCATTTTAAACTCATTTAGAGAAGCTGGAAGCTCTCTTTTACTCTAACCTCACCTATGACATATTTCTGCACTCTCCCTAAAATGCTTGTTCTACTCTTCTATAAGTTGAAACATATGAAATATTCTTTAAATGAAAAACAGCATTTATGGAGAACCCCCCTTGACCTACATATATGGGTAACTCTAATCAAAGCAGCCCTAACACACAGGCTTTTAAAAATAGGTTCCTGTGTATTGTGGGAACAGTTGACAAGTAAGTAAATAGTTAGGACCAATACTAGTCCCAGGTCAAGAAATTCTTTTGGGCTGGCCATTCTCCCTTGATTGGAGTCGGTTGGCATTTAATGTGATAGTGATGACTCCATTTAGACAATGGTTTGACTGCTACAGAAACCAAATCTCAGAAGAAAGCCAAAGGGTCTCACTGGGTTTGGATTCCACCACCCCATAATAGTCACATCTGTGATTAGGGTTTATTTCTCTTTTAGTTTCTCCCCGCCACCCCCCCACCCCCGTTTTATTCACTGGCTTATTTCCACCAAGATTTCTCTACTAGAAGCTGGGGTTTAATTTGTCATTCCAAAACCTAATCCCTTAGGGGACATAATTAATTTTGTCTAGCCTTCCCCTTCCTAACTAATAGGAACTAATAGTCTCCAATAGAATTCTGTCTCTCCAATCTGTCTCTCCTTGTTGGTTAGAAGGAAAAGCAGCATAACATAGTAGAGTCAACTCTCATGGGAAGTCAGATTTCTGTTCTCAAATACTGACTCCATTCCTCATTTTTTGGGAAACCTTTGGCAAAAGTGGGCAGGAGATAAGGGTGTGATGAAGTATGTTATAAAGGAATATCTGAGAAAATCAAGGACAGACTAGTAGATCATTCAAATGAGGATAAAAGGATAGAGTCAAATGGCCACATGGAGGGAAACAAAGTCTTAATCTTGCCACAGATCACACATGCAAAGTGAGTTTTAGGGAATTCAGGTATTCAGATTTCTGCTGAATCATTTGAGTTAAATAGTATCCAAAGCTAAATTCTTTTTTTTTTTTTTTTAATTTTTTTTTCAACGTTTTTTATTTATTTTTTTGGGACAGAGAGAGACATAGCATGAACGGGGGAGGGGCGGAGAGAGAGGGAGACACAGAATCGGAAACAGGCTCCAGGCTCCAAGCCATCAGCCCAGAACCTGACGCGGGGCTCGAACTCACGGACCGCGAGATCGTGACCTGGCTGAAGTCGGACGCTTAACCGACTGCGCCACCCAGGCGCCCCCAAAGCTAAATTCTTTACTGCTCTTGTTGATTATTTAATTTTTCAGATATTAGAGTTAGAAACTTGGAAGCTGCTGTCCTGAACCTAGTTTGGGGCCATAAAGAAGAATTGATCAATGAGCCAGAAGTTCTAGACCTTGAGGTAGAAGGACTGCTGTCCCTCCAGTTCTCATGCAGTCTTGGAAGGGAAACAGTGGGCAGGCAGGTGTCTTGGTTTTGGGAAGGCAGATTCCAAAGAAGAGATAAAATGATCATATTCTTATAGACTGAAAATGCAGAAAGAAAAAAATCTCCGAAGTTTGAGAGCTATCCGAAACAAAAATTCAAATATGAAAGAAAGAGATGCACGGGAGTAAAAAGAGATAGGAAGAAAGCAATGCTGCTGTTCACAGAGCCTTTTGATGAGATTTAAACATTTACAAAAGGCAAAGGAGATGCATAACTAAAGACTAATGAAAAAAATCGATAAGGTCCCATAAGAAAATCATCAGGAAGGCCAATGATGGAGTAAGTTGAAATGTGCATTTAGAGGAAAGAGGGTTAGGGGACAGGCCACAAGGGCTCCGTTTTCTGTGTAGACAGCCCAAAGCCATGGATGAGAGCCTCTACAACCCCTTGGTTGGGTGCAAGCCTCTCAGGGCATCACTGTAGTCCTGCCTTCTGCTTTTCTTTTCCAAACCTGCTTAAACTGCCCCCTTTTTCTTTGGCTTAGCTGGATTCTGTCATTATAGTATAAACCCTTAGACCAAGACTTTGATAAAGCTGCTGAATAGTTTATCTCCCTCTTTGCCCAGAAAGATTAAAAAAAAATTTTTTTTAACATTTTTATTTATTTTTGAGACAGAGAGAGACAGAGCATGAGCAGGGGAGGGACAGAAAGAGAGGGAGACATAGAATCTGAAGCAGGCTCCAGGCTCTGAGCTGTCAGCACAGAGCCCCACGCGGGACTCGAACCCACAGATTGTGAGATCAGGACCTGAGCTGAAGTCGGACACTTAACCGACTGAGCCACCCAGGCGCCCCCAGAAAGATTTTTGTAAAGAATGTTTTGTTATACATTCTTCAATCACGCAAAAAGTAGAATTAACATACATGTAACTACAACTTACATGTTGATATTGTTTCATCTTTATATACAGCAAAGGATAAATTAGTTTAAAGTAAGTTAGAACTCTAGAAGAATTTACCTAAATGTTGTAGTATACATTTTTAAATTTAAAAAAAGTGTGTATTCCTATATAACTGCAATATCAGAATCTCATTGAACAAATTTAGCCACAAATCCCTCACATAATTTAATTCTCTGTTGATATTCACATTCTCTAGATTTCTTCCAGAATATTTAACTGTATTTTTAAAATCAAGGTATAATCAAGAATTATGCATTACATGCAAATCTCTTAAATTTTATCCCTTAAATTTCTTTTAATCTAGGATAGTTCTATCCTTCTTCCCTCCACCCTGCCTTAATACTGACTTTTCCAAGAGAGGCCAGTTTTCTTAGAGAAAACCTCATATTCTGATTTTTTTCAGACTTTCCTTCCTTATATTCATTATTCTCTATTCCCTGTATTTCTTCATAACTGAAAGTTAAATGTTAAAATTTTTAATAGAGTTCGCCTAGACATTTTTGGCTGCTGACATCAGGAGTCACTTGATGTCTAGTTATCCTGTCGGGCATTGTTTTTCTAGAAATCTCTTGGCTCCATGCTCTGAAGCTTGAGAGCACTTATGGCTATCTCTGTCCATGTCCCAGCTCCAGGAGCTCTGGCCCACGTGTGATCCCATGAGACACACATTCTGTCGCTAGCTTGTCACTCTTCCTTGGGTAATCCCATCCACTCTTACGGATTTAACAACTACCCCTGAAAAGACCGTTGAATGATTGATTTTCTATGGGAGATAAAATCAGAATGTCATTCAGGGTAGATTAAATTCAGTGTAGCTTAGAGATGAAGCACTCTGTATTTATTGTATCTGAGCTGCTGTTCTTGTGTCATTTAACTTGTGATTGGATATGTCCATTAGATGGGGGGTGCAGACTAAAGTCATTAGTGCTTTTTGTTATTGCTGGCATCTGTTTCTACAGCTAGACTAAAGAAAAATATATACAGTCCGACTCTAATGTTCCAGCTTCATGAGTCCCTGGTTGAAATTTTAGTTTGTGGCTGAACTACCTGTCAGCACATTGATCCTCTGCTAGTGATAGCTCAAAGAACAATAGAAACTATGTTGCAAGGGCACCTGTCTCTTTAATAATTTACAGTATGATAATAAATTAGAGAATGAAATGGAAAAAAACCATCCCCAGCTTTATTCTCTCTGAACTTTCCCATCTGTAGCATGCACATTTATGAAAAATCTGCTTATTATAGCCTCTGATTTGTAACTGTGGAAAATCGAATTATGGATATGAAGGTTTATGTTTGTATTTGCCAGCTTTGCATTGGCATAGATGTGCAGGGCAGATATGTCAGTATCATAGGTGTAAAATCAGGAAAGAAAACTTTATACGCCCAATAATTTACTAAAAAGTTCACAGACTTATTTCTATCAGCATTATTAATTGGCTCTATGTGACCCTTTGTGTTTTATGCTAAGAAGAATAACTTCATCTATCATTCTACTTCTTCAATTCTCATTTTGTCTGAATCAGGGTTGATTTTTTTGTTTGCTTGTTTGTTTGTTTCTGTTAAGAGCCGGATGGTAAATATTTTAGGTGGTGTAGGCCACATGGTCTCTGTCACAACTTCTTGACTTTGCTGTTGTTATAGCACTAAAGCAGCCAGAGACAATATGTAAAGGAGCTTGGCTGTGCTCCAATAAAACTTTCTTTATAGACATCAAAACCTTGATTTCTTTAATTTTCATGGGTCATTAAATATTATCTTTCTTTTGATTTTTGAAAGGGATTTTAAAATGTAAACAAACATTCTTAGCTCACAGGCCATACAGAAAAAAAAAAAAAAAGATATAAAAATGGGGCAGGCTGGATTTGGTCTGTACAATTTAGCCTGTGTAGCTTAGCAACCCCTAGTCCAAATCTTTTGTTTTCAATCCTTAACTATTTCTCTCTCTACCTTTTTCTCTCTCCCTTCTTCTTCCTTTCACGCATGTATACATATTGAATGATAATTTAGCTTTTCACAGTTTTAATAATTTTTTTTTTTTAACATTTATTTATTTTTGAGACAGGGAGAGACAGCATGAACGGGGGAGGGTCAGAGAGAGAGGGAGACACAGAATCTGCAACAGGCTCTGAGCAGTCAGCACAGAGCCTGATGTGGGGCTCAAACTCACGGACCGCGAGATCATGACCTGAGCCGAAGTCGGATGCTTAACCGACTGAGCCACCCAGGGGCCCCAGTTTTTCACAGTTTTAAAGAATAATTGTGTGATATTGTGATTTGTAATAAGAAATATGTATGATTGGTCTTTTTCTGGCTCATGGCACACAGTTCCTAAAACCCCTGGAATTTCCAAAATGTTGAGACAATCACATTGTCTTTTGTTCTGCTAGTGAAGTGGCTTTTGGAAAGCCCCCAGGTAGCCTAAGGATGTGGGTGGGGATGGGGTTGCCAGGGGAACTGATTTTAGGATTAGAGTGTTAGAATTTTCAGCCTCACCACTGACCTTCTGGCACAGGAGAGGGTCTGGAGTTTGAGTCAATCACCAACAGCCAATGATTTAACCAATTATGTCTATGTAATGAAGCCTCCATAAAAATCCAAAAGGTCAGGAGTCAGAGACCTTCTGCGTTGGTGAACACGTGGAGATTTGGGGGGAGTGGCTCACAAAGAGAAAGCCTGGGACCTCTGCCTTTTCCACATGCCTTGCCCTATGCATCTCTTCCATATGGTTTTTCCTGAGTTACATCCTTTTATAATAAACTGGTAATCTAGTAAGTGAAATGTTTCCTTGAGTTCTGTGAACTGCTCTAGCAAATTAATCAAACCTGAGAATATGGTCATTGCAACCTCTGCTCTGTAGCCATTATATCAGAAGCCCAGGTGGCACCTGAAGTGGGGGATTGGAGTGCACACAGTCTTGTAGGACTAGGACTGAGCCCTTAACCTGTGGAATCTGACATTATCTCCAGGTAATTCGTGTCAGAACTGAGTTGAATTGTACGACACCCAGCTGGTGTTGCAGGATTGTTTGGTTGTGTGTAGGAAAAAATCCCCCACACTGAAATTGGGTGCAGAATCACAAATGGCAACTCATCAAGATGTTCATTTCCCCTCAAAAATAGAAATACAACATAAAAAATACACAATACGTACAAATGTAATATAAAACACAAATACAGGGAGGTTCCGGAAGATGGCGGCGTAGGAGGACGCGGGGCTCACAGCGCGTCCTGCCCATCACTTAGATTCCACCTACACCTGCCTAAAGAACCCAGAAAACCGCCAGAGGATTAGCAGAACGGAGTCTCCGGAGCCAAGCGCAGACTAGAGGCCCACGGAAGAGGGTAGGAAGGGCGGCGAGGCGGTGCGCGCTCCACGGACTGGCGGGAGGGAGCCAGGGCGGAGGGGCGGCTCGCCGGCCAAGCAGAGCCCCCGAGTCTGGCTGGCAAAAGCGGAGGGGCCGGACAGACTGTGTTCCGACAGCAAGCGCGACTTAGCATCTGGGAGGTCATAAGTTAACAGCTCTGCTCGGAAAGCGGGAAGGCTGGAGGACAAAGGGAGGGAGAGCTGCTGAGCCCCCGGACGGCAGAGCTCAGCTTGGCGGGGAACAAAGGCGCCAGCGCCATCTCCCCCGCCCATCCCCCAGCCAAAATCCCAAAGGGAACCAGTTCCTGCCAGGGAACTTGCTCGCTCCGCGCAAACACCCAACTCTGTGCTTCTGCGGAGCCAAACCTCCGGCAGCGGATCTGACTCCCTCCCGCTGCCACAGGGCTCCTCCTGAAGCGGATCACCTAAGGAGAAGTGAGCTAAGCCTGCCCCTCCAGCCCCCGTGCACCTTGCCTACCCACCCCAGCTAATACGCCAGATCCCAGCAACACAAGCCTGGCAGTGTGCAAGTAGCCCAGACGGGACACGCCTCCCCACAGTGAATCCCGCCCCTAGGAGAGGGGAAGAGAAGGCACACACCAGTCTGACTGTGGCCCCAGCGGTGGGCTGGGGGCAGACATCAGGTCGGACTGCGGCCCCGCCCACTAACTCCAGTTATACACCACAGCACAGGGGAAGTGCACTGCAGGTCCTCACCACGCCAGGGACTCTCCAAAATGACCAAACGGAAGAATTCCCCTCAGAAGAATCTCCAGGAAATAACAACAGCTAATGAACTGATCAAAAAGGATTTAAATAATATAACAGAAAGTGAATTTAGAATAATAGTCATAAAATTAATCGCTGGGCTTGAAAACAGTATACAGGACAGCAGAGAATCTCTTGCCACAAAGATCGAGGGACTAAGGAACAGTCACGAGGAGTTGAAAAACGCTTTAAACGAATTGCAAAACAAAATGGAATCCACGATGGCTCGGCTTGAAGAGGCAGAGGAGAGAATAGGTGAACTAGAAGATAAAGTTATGGAAAAAGAGGAAGCTGAGAGAAAGAGAGATAAAAAAATCCAGGAGTATGAGGGGAAAATTAGAGAACTAAGTGATACACTAAAAAAAAATAATATACGCATAATTGGTATCCCAGAGGAGGAAGAGAGAGGGAAGGGTGCTGAAGGGGTACTTGAACAAATTATAGCTGAGAACTTCCCTGAACTGGGGAAGGAAAAAGGCATTGAAATCCAAGAGGCACAGAGAACTCCCTTCAGACGTAACTTGAATCGACCTTCTGCACGACATATCATAGTGAAACTGGCAAAATACAAGGATAAAGAGAAAATTCTGAAAGCAGCAAGGGATAAACGTGCCCTCACATATAAAGGGAGACCTATAAGACTCGTGACTGATCTCTCCTTTGAAACTTGGCAGGCCAGAAAGGCTTGGCACGATATCTACAGTGTGCTAAACAGCAAAAATATGCAGCCGAGAATCCTTTATCCAGCAAGTCTGTCATTTAGAATAGAAGGAGAGATAAAGGTCTTCCCAAACAAACAAAAACTGAAGGAATTTGTCACCACGAAACCAGCCCTACAAGAGATCCTAAGGGGGATCCTGTGAGACAAAGTACCAGAGACATCACTACAAGCATAAAACATACAGACATCACAATGACTCTAAACCCTTATCTTTCTATAATAACACTGAATGTAAATGGATTAAATGCGCCAACTAAAAGACATAGGGTATCAGAATGGATAAAAAAACAAGACCCATCTATTTGCTGTCTACAAGAGACTCATTTTAGATCTGAGGACACCTTTAGATTGAGAGTGAGGGGATGGAGAACTATTTATCATGCTCCTGGAAGCCAAAAGAAAGCTGGAGTAGCCATACTTATATCAGACAAACTAGACTTTAAATTAAAGGCTGTAACAAGAGATGAAGAAGGGCATTATATAATAATCACAGGGTCTATCCACCAGGAAGAGCTAACTATTATAAATGTCTATGCACCAAATACCCGAGCCCCCAGATATATAAAACAATTACTCATAAACATAAGCAACCTTATTGATAAGAATGTGGTCATTGCAGGGGACTTTAACACCCCACTTACAGAAATGGATAGATCATCTAGACACACGGTCAATAAAGAAACAAGGGCCCTGAATGATACATTGGATCAGATGGACTTGACAGATATATTTAGAACTCTGCATCCCAAAGCAACAGAATATACTTTCTTCTCGAGTGCACATGGAACATTCTCCAAGATAGATCATATACTGGGTCACAAAACAGCCCTTCATAAGTTTACAAGAATTGAAATTATACCATGCATACTTTCAGACCACAATGCTATGAAGCTTGAAATCAACCACAGGAAAAAGTCTGGAAAACCTCCAAAAGCATGGAGGTTAAAGAACACCCTACTAACGAATGAGTGGGTCAACCAGGCAATTAGAGAAGAAATTAAAACATATATGGAAACAAACGAAAATGAAAATACAACAATCCAAACGCTTTGGGATGCAGCGAAGGCAGTCCTGAGAGGAAAATACATTGCAATCCAGGCCTATCTCAAGAAACAAGAAAAATCCCAAATACAAAATCTAACAGCACACCTAAAGGAAATAGAAGCAGAACAGCAAAGGCAGCCTAAACCCAGCAGAAGAAGAGAAATCATAAAGATCAGAGCAGAAATAAACAATATAGAATCTAAAAAAACTGTAGAGCAGATCAACGAAACCAAGAGTTGGTTTTTTGAAAAAATAAACAAAATTGACAAACCTCTAGCCAGGCTTCTCAAAAAGAAAAGGGAGATGACCCAAATAGATAAAATCATGAATGAAAATGGAATGATTACAACCAATCCCTCAGAGATACAAACAATTATCAGGGAATACTATGAAAAATTATATGCCAGCAAATTGGACAACCTGGAAGAAATGGACAAATTTCTAAACACCCACACTCTTCCAAAACTCAATCAGGAGGAAATAGAAAGCTTGAACAGACCCATAACCAGCGAAGAAATTGAATCGGTTATCAAAAATCTCCCAACAAATAAGAGTCCAGGACCAGATGGCTTCCCAGGGGAGTTCTACCAGACATTTAAAGCAGAGATAATACCTATCCTTCTCAAGCTATTCCAAGAAATAGAAAGGGAAGGAAAACTTCCAGACTCATTCTATGAAGCCAGTATTACTTTGATTCCTAAACCAGACAGAGACCCAGTAAAAAAAGAGAACTACAGGCCAATATCCCTGATGAATATGGATGCAAAAATTCTTAATAAGATACTAGCAAATCGAATTCAACAGCATATAAAAAGAATTATTCACCATGATCAAGTGGGATTCATTCCTGGGATGCAGGGCTGGTTCAACATTCGCAAATCGATCAACGTGATACATCACATTAACAAAAAAAAAGAGAAGAACCATATGATCCTGTCAATCGATGCAGAAAAGGCCTTTGACAAAATCCAGCACCCTTTCTTAATAAAAACCCTTGAGAAAGTCGGGATAGAAGGAACATACTTAAAGATCATAAAGGCCATTTATGAAAAGCCCACAGCTAACATCATCCTCAACGGGGAAAAACTGAGAGCTTTTTCCCTGAGATCAGGAACACGACAGGGATGCCCACTGTCACCGCTGCTCTTTAATATAGTGCTGGAAGTTCTAGCATCAGCAATCAGACAACAAAAGGAAATCAAAGGCATCAAAATTGGCAAAGATGAAGTCAAGCTTTCGCTTTTTGCAGATGACATGATATTATACATGGAAAATCCGATAGACTCCACCAAAAGTCTGCTAGAACTGATACATGAATTCAGCAAAGTTGCAGGATACAAAATCAATGTGCAGAAATCAGTTGCATTCTTATACACTAACAATGAAGCAACAGAAAGACAAATGAAGAAACTGATCCCATTCACAATTGCACCAAGAAGCATAAAATACCTAGGAATAAATCTAACCAAAGATGTAAAAGATCTGTATGCTGAAAACTATAGAAAGCTTATGCAGGTAATTGAAGAAGATATAAAGAAATGGAAAGACATTCCCTGCTCATGGATTGGAAGAATAAATATTGTCAAAATGTCAATACTACCCAAAGCTATCTACACATTCAATGCAATCCCAATCAAAATTGCACCAGCATTCTTCTCGAAACTAGAACAAGCAATCCTAAAATTCATATGGAACCACAAAAGGCCCCGAATAGCCAAAGTCATTTTGAAGAAGAAGACCAAAGCAGGAGGCATCACAATCCCAGACTTTAGCCTCTACTACAAAGCTGTCATCATTAAGACAGCATGGTATTGGCATAAAAACAGACACATAGACCAATGGAATAGAATAGAAACCCCAGAACTAGACCCACAAACGTATGGCCAACTCATCTTTGACAAAGCAGGAAAGAACATCCAATGGAAAAAAGACAGTCTCTTTAACAAATGGTGCTGGGAGAACTGGACAGCAACATGCAGAAGGTTGAAACTAGACCACTTTCTCACACCATTCACAAAAATAAACTCAAAATGGATAAAGGACCTGAATGTGAGACAGGAAACCATCAAAACCTTAGAGGAGAAAGCAGGAAAAGACCTCTCTGACCTCAGCCGTAGCAATCTCTTACTCGGCACATCCCCAAAGGCAAGGGAATTAAAAGCAAAAGTGAATTACTGGGACCTTATGAAGATAAAAAGCTTCTGCACAGCAAAGGAAACAACCAACAAAACTAAAAGGCAACCAACGGAATGGGAAAAGATATTTGCAAATGACACATCGGACAAAGGGCTAGTATCCAAAATCTATAAAGAGCTCATCAAACTCCACACCCGAAAAACAAAGAACCCAGTGAAGAAATGGGCAGAAAACATGAATAGACACTTCTCTAAAGAAGACATCCGGATGGCCAACAGGCACATGAAAAGATGTTCAACGTCGCTCCTTATCAGGGAAATACAAATCAAAACCACACTCAGATACCACCTCACGCCAGTCAGAGTGGCCAAAATGAAGAAATCAGGAGACTATAGATGCTGGCGAGGATGTGGAGAAACGGGAACCCTCTTGCACTGTTGGTGGGAATGCAAATTGGTGCAGCCGCTCTGGAAAGCAGTGTGGAGGTTCCTCAGAAAATTAAAAATAGACCTACCCTATGACCCAGCAATAGCACTGCTAGGAATTTATCCAAGGGATACAGGAGTACTGATGCATAGGGGCACCTGTACCCCAATGTTTATAGCGGCACTCTCAACAATAGCCAAATTATGGAAAGAGCCTAAATGTCCATCAACTGATGAATGGATAAAGAAACTGTGGTTTATATACACAATGGAATACTACGTGGCAATGAGAAAAAATGAAATATGGCCTTTTGTAGCAACATGGATGGAACTGGAGAGTGTGATGCTAAGTGAAATAAGCCATACAGAGAAAGACAGATACCATATGGTTTCACTCTTATGTGGATCCTGAGAAACATAACAGAAACCCATGGGGGAGGGGAAGGAAAAAAAAAAAAAAAAAAAAAAAAAAAAAAAAAAAAAGAGGTTAGAGTGGGAGAGAGCCAAAGCATTAGAGACTGTTAAAAAACTGAGAACAAACTGAGGGTTGATGGGGGGTGGGAGGGAGGGCAGGGTGGGAGGGAGGACAGGGTGGGTGATGGGTATTGAGGAGGGCACCTTTTGGGATGAGCACTGGGTGTTGTATGGAAACCAATTTGACAGTAAATTTCATATATTAAAAAATTAAAAAATAAATAAAAAAAAAAAAATAAAAAAAAAAAAAAAATAAAAAAAATAAAAAAAAAAAAAAAAAACACAAATACATCCCTCTTATTAGAAAAATAAATGATGAATAAATATAGTAATTGTCACAATATCTTTATTAATGCAAGTTATACTATTATTTTAGATTTAAATATTGATTGTAAAACATGCATGCTTATAAATTAGACTGCCTTAATCAATTAATAAAATCAACAAGTACTATTAGTTAATTTCCTCTTTCATCAAATGTTATCCACAACAATTAATTATGAAATCTCATATGTATTTGCATTCAGTGATCCAGCCTATTTTAAGTTTCATTAGATTTAAGCAGCTATTTAATAGAGGCAGATTTCGAACCGGTTCAATGAAGCCTAATAACAATCCAACTAATTTCTGTGGTGGGTTAAACCTATCCACAAATCCTTTGATACTTTTCTCACTGGGATGTGGGGTTTATGTCCTCTCCTCTTGACCTATTTAGTCAGTCATTCATAATCAAGAGAATACAACAAAACTTATGCCATGTAATTTCCAAGATTACCATGTGGGTTTTGTTTGGTTTTCTTGGGATAGTCATTCAGGGGAGAAGGCTTGCCATATAAGAAGTCTAGTTACTATGAGACTGCTATGCTGAGGGCCCATGAATGGATGCTGTGGTTGGCAGTCCATTCCTAGACAAAAGCCAGCATCAATGGACAGTCTTGAGTTGATTAACCCAGTTGAGTCTTCAGATTACTACAGTCCTAGCCAAAACCTGACTACAGCTGCGTAAGAGACTATAAGTGCAAACTGCCTAGCTGAGCTCCTATAAAATGTGAGCAAAATAAAATTTAGGGATAATTTTTTATGCTGCAATAGTAACCAGAACAATATTCTTTATTTTAAGCTTACTTATTTTGAGAGAGAGAGAGAAAGAGAGAGAGAGAGAGAGAGAGAGAGACGGAGAGAGAGCATGCATGTGAGTGGGAGAGGGGCAGAGAGAGAGGGAAAGGGAGAGAATCCTAAGCAGGCTCAGCACTGTCAATGAATGTACTAAGTAATGAGTAAGTACTCTTGCTAAATTGTTAATGATGGGCCCATTTCTCTACAATTAGTGTCTTATAGAACTTCTTACGAAAGTTCTATCAAATACACTATCCAGTAAGTCTAAAAACAAGCCCAAATTTTTGAGGAGGTCTTGTAATAAACTTAAAGGGGATGAGACTTTTTAGCAGCCAGACTTGTATTCAAATTCTTGTTCTTACTACATACCAGACATATGATCTTGGGTAAGTTGCCTAATTTCTTTTTGAGACTCCTCTTCCACACTTGTAAAATGAGGAAAATAATATCAAAGTTGTAGCCTTGTTGTAGAGATTAGATATGAAACCTGGTAATCCGTCTACAAACATTGGTTCCCTTTCCCCATTAAGGAGTTGCAGAAATGTGTTTCCAGGGATTAGAATGAAAAGTTAGAAAACAATGGAAGTGCAGGCCTTTATTAACAATAGATACAAGCCTGGAAATTCTCCTTGCTGTTAGAGAAAACTTGATTATAAAGTAGGTTGCCAAGAGCAATATTGTCCTTTTGACCTGAAAGATTTTGCTGTTGAGTAGCTGCTTTGGGACAGTTTCTCGGGGAGAGTAGTATACTCTGGCCAGTCATATCTAAGAACTGATTCAAGGTTAATCACAAGGATAATTGAATTTTCATCCTGGTTCGACTGTTGGCTATGCCTTTGCCTCCAGTCTTCCCATCTGCGAATCCATCCCACACTGGGCACCAGATTAACCTTCCCAGGACACCACTTGCAGGCACTCTCCCAAATGTAAAACCTTTAGATGTCTTCCATCACATTCAATATCAAATCTAAATTATTTAACAAGTAATTACATGTGTTTGAATAGTCTGGCCCCATTTTACCTTTTCAGCTTTGTTTCCAACTGCTCTCATACACAAAATGTCGCTTCTAGTTTTCTCACCTCCTTATTCCTCCACTTTTTAGCTCCTTCTGTAACAGTCTCCTCATCCCCCTTTTTATCCAAACTCAACCTGATCTTAACCCCCCCCCCAATATACTTTAATACAGTCTCCTCTGTAAATATTTTACTAGCACACCAGCCCAAGCTGTGACCATGTGTACACAAATAACTATGTGTAGAATAGAATGTGATTCATGCCACAAATATAGTTCAAATCGCTACTGGAAGAAGAGGGAGAAACCATTTTCAGCGGGAGCTTGAGAAAGATTTCCTTCGGGTAGTTAACACTTGAAAGAGTCCTTGAAAAATGGCTTAGAATTTCTAAAGAGGTAAGGAGAGACTACTCTTTGTAGGGGAAATAGTATAGAAAACAAATGAAAGTTTGGAAAATGTCAGATATTCTCAAGAAATAATGAAAGATTCAGCTTGGACAAAAACATAAAATATTCATAGAAATATTTTTAAAGGGGCTTGGTAGGTTGGAATCTGATTTACAGACATTATAAATGCCAAATTAAGATATTTGCACCAGAACTCTATTTCCAACACATTAAACTGACAGAGGAGTGTCAGATAAAAGGAGAGGTGGGGTCAGGAAGACTAATGAGACTATCACAGTAAAGGTATGCATTCTGAACTAAGGAATGGAATAGGATCCTGGGGACTCCAAGGGGGAGGACAATTCACTATTGTGAAGTAAGAAGAGCAGTATTTGGTAATTAGATGTTTGCCCTGCAATACAGATAGGTCATTCAGATAAAGTTTTTCTCTGGTAACAACTCTTACTCTGAGAAAGACCCCCAATTTAGATTCTTCTAAGTAGCTAAGGCAGAGTCAAAGTTTCTGTTGAGCCCAAGGGTCTCAGTTGTCTTCAGCTCAAAATAGTCCACATGATAAAATGACACATTCGGGGGAGACTTGCTCTGAACCCCTTCAGGAGCGACATAATATGTATGTGATAATTCAAATATTCCTAAATATTCTTAATCCAAATAATTTTTGCTTAAGTAAAAATAGTATTCTCCTTTTTAATTTTTTTTTGAGAGAGACAGAGCGCGCGCGCGCACACACACACACACACACACACACACACACACACACGTGGGGGAGGGGCAGAGAGAGGGAGACACAGAATCCGAAGCAGGCTCCAGGCTCTGAGCTGTCAGCACAGAGCCTGATGCGAGGCTCGAACCCACAAACCGTGAGATCATGACCTGAGCCAAAGTCGGATGCTTAACCGACTGAGCCACCCAGGTGCCCCCAAAATAGTATTCTCCTTTAAAAAATATCTAAAATTATTAAATCATCAAAAATTTTCCAGGAGAAAGCTCATATAACATTTATTAAATGCTTACCATGCCCCAGATCTGTTAAATGTATCATAATTTTATTCTCCTAACAACCATATAAGGCAGGTGTTTTATAATTAATTTTAACTTTATAGAATCTGAGCTTCAAATGTTAGAATTTATCCATTCTGTTTTCCTGCCTAGAGTTAAAGCTTAATGGCAAAATGATAAAAGGATCTTTTTAGGATCAGAAGAAAAGGAGAACACCCATGAGCACTATTATTTAGTGTTTTATGGAAGTGCTAAGTAATGCCATTGAATAAGAAAACTAACATAATACTAAAAAGAAAGAGGCAGACATTATTGTTTGTAGATGATGTGATTGTAATGTGAACCATCAAAGAGAATTACCATAAAAATTAGTATAAATTAGACTATTCTTAAAATGGTCACATTCAAAATTAGTGTAACTTAGTCAATAAATTTTAGTCAACTAACATTAATAAGAAAGAACATGTTGAGAAAGAAAAGATTTTATTCATAATGCCAATTAAAAAACAACCAGAATATTCCGGGTAAATATAAGAAGACATAAACAAGTACTACATTAAGAAAACAGTTAAATATTCAGAGGGACATTTTTTAAAAAGTCTAGTCAGTTTTGTCAGGCTATCAGTCTCCCAATAATAATCTACATAAATTTAGTGCAAACTCCATCACAATTCAAATCTTGTTTTTGTTTATTTATTTATTTAT
The DNA here is from genome assembly GCF_018350215.1 of Panthera leo. Taxonomy (NCBI): domain Eukaryota; kingdom Metazoa; phylum Chordata; class Mammalia; order Carnivora; family Felidae; genus Panthera; species Panthera leo. The sequence continues at coordinate 167,121,673 of NC_056686.1, forward strand.
TTTTGTTTTTATTTTTGTTTTTTTAATGGTGACGGAAAAGGGAGAGGAAATTGACTGATTCTAAGGTCCTCACAATTATAAGAATAGAATATATTAGAAATAAGAATAGATCGATCAGAAATATAGAAAATTGACCTAAATATTGATCATATTTGGTTTTATTTAAGTCATTAGAGAAAAACCAGTTTATACATCAAAGAGTATTGGGACCTGGATAGCCATTAAGAAAAAAGTGAGCTAATCAACTACCTCACTTGCACTGAGAAATAAGTAGAATCTTATGAAACTGGTGATATTTGACATTTTTGACCTGATGTGTAGTTCATCCTCATATATGAATCAGAGTTTAAATGTAAAAAATACAACCATAAAATAAGTTTGTTTATGATTTGAAAGTATAACGGTGTTTTCAAATGAGACACACACTCGAAAGCCTTACTAGAAAACTTTGACTAATTTGATTATATAACAGCATAGTAATATAAAAATATAAAAGAATAGTATAACGTGCTTTCATTAAATTAAAAACAAATTAGAGCCTGGAAATATACTTGCAGCACATATGATAAACTGATAATCTCTTTGGTTTCCAAGGGACTTGTACAAGTGAATAAAAATCTAAAATTCAATAGAAAAATAAGCATAGAATATGAAGAAGTACTTTCAGGCAAAAAAAATTTGCAAAAGTCCAAAAATAATATACAGATGCCCCACTTCACTTACAAAGAAATGCCAATCAAAACAATAATAACCTATCACTTTCTCCTATAATTTTTTTCTTACTAGCCTACTTATTACAGTATTTGTCTATAGTGTTTATTTACTTATTTTGAGAGAGAGAGAGAGAGAGAGAGGGAGAGAGAGGGCACATGCAAGCAGAGGAGGGGCAGAGAAAGAGGGAAAGAGAGAATCCCATGAAGGCTCCACACTATTACAGCAGAGCCCCCCGTGGGGCTTCATCTCACAGATGATGAGATCATGACCTGAGCCGAAATCAAGAGTCAGACACTTAACTGACTGAGCCACCCAGGCACCCCTTATTAGGGTTTATATTTAAAACACTGTACTAGGGTGCTGTAGAGACATACAAATGAAAATTTTGAGGGTAGGTGAAGATAAGAGAAAGGATGAATTAAGAGCAAATGAAACAATGAAATATATTTTCACGTACCATAAACTGGATGACTTAAAACATTGGAAATGTATTGTCTCACAGTTCTAAGTTTAGCAGTCTCTGGTTTGTGCAGTCTGAGGGCTGTGAGGGAGAGTCTGTTCCATGCCTCTCCCCTGGCTTCTGGTGGTCTTCAGGCAATCTTTGGCATTCCTTGGCTCGTAGATGCATCACTTCAATCTCTTCCTTCATCTTCATATGGTACTCTCCCTGTGGGCCTGGCTCTGTATCAGATTTCTCCCTTTTCTAAGGACATGGTCGTATTGGATTAGCTCACACACAAATGACTTAATCTGAATTTGATCATCTGCAAAACCCTATTTCCAAATAATGCACATTCACAGGTAGTGGAGGTTAGAACTTCAGTATCTTTCAGGAAAGTTTGGTGAGGTAGAAGAATGCAGGCGTTCTCATACAGATGTTAGGAAAGCAAATTGGTCTTATCTTTCAGAAAGCAATTTAGTAACATCTATACAAACCCCAAATGAACATACTGTTTGTACAGGCAGTAAAACTCCTAGAAAGTTTTGTATGCTCGCAGACATTCTCCAAGTTACGCGTGCAGTGTGTTTACTGCATTATTGGTAAGAGAAAAACAAAACAAAATTGGACACAGCCTAAATGTCTACCAACTAAGGACACTGTTACCTAATTATGACTCATGCACACTGGAACACCACCTAGCTCTTTTCAAGAAATTGAATAGGTCTGTGTATACTCATTAGGGTATATTAACTAAAAAATGCAAAGTGCAGGATAATTGCTTTGTATGATTCTTTGGTCTTAACATTTTAAAGGATTAGTATAATGAATTTGCCAATTATTTTCCTGAAGGATGTACAAGAAACTGTTAGCAGTGTTCACCTTTGTGGAAAGGGCTTGGAACTAGGGATGAGGAGGAGACTTTTAATTTTGTACCTTTCAGTAGTACTTGAAATTTCTTACCATTTGCATGTATTATTCATCTTGGTTTTTTTTCTGTTTTTAGTATCATCAGAATTTATATGTGCTGTGGATGGTGAACTGGTTTTTTTAAATATTTTCTGTATTAAAAAGAAACCAATGAATATTAAAAATATAAAAGGACTCTTCTCATCATATTGCATGAGAGAAGAGATTTATTTTTTTGTTGAGTAGAACTTTCCTATAGAGTTGTATTCCCAAAGAATGTTTAACACTTGCGGAAGGACTGTATCCTGTGGTTTTATGAATGCATACTCTGTGACTGTGATGTTCCTTCATTTTTAGGTATGGAAGAGCTAAGTAGAGATAGGGTTCTGGATAGCTTCAGAACTCTAACTGGGAAAACTACCATTAGAAAGAGCTACACATATTGCTTTTATGAAAGCCGAAAAACAAGAGAACCAAGATATTTATTTTAGGATGAAATCCAAAGACTGAAGAAATGCAATCTTTTTAAAAAGATGCTCTCTTTTTCTGGGGTTCAATAGTCTGCTATAGGATCTGCCTTTACTTGCTGTGCCTAGCAGAGTCAACCCAGTTAGACCCCTCAACCCAGTTAGACCCTTCCTGTGGGAAAAACTATTCCTACATTCGTTCGTAGTAAATTCATTTGTTTCCTGGATGTGTCAGTAAGGTTAGTTCAGACACACGGAGTGTTTTCTCTATTATCGCAGTGGAAAAAAGTGTTTTAAAGTAGCTTATATACCAAATAACTTTACGATATGATGCTAATCATTTCTGAAGAAAAACTAAAAAATGCGGCCTACCTGAAGCATTTGGATGTATACCAAGAGCTGAGCCACTGGGAATGGGAAGGTGCCTTTATCCACCTAACTTACTGTGATCAGCTTTCTTGTAGCTTACCAAGTTGAAAGTCAGTTGCACTCTGTGAAACTACCCCAGGGTTTTTTGTTTATTGTAGGTTTCTTCACGTTAATAGAGGATTTCATCATTCAAAGCATCTCCCAACTTAAGCTTACATCATCTTGTATTTGAAGACTTGCCTTTTTCCTTTGACATAGAGGATTTTGAAGTTTGGGTTTCATTTTTCGTTTGGTGGGTTCAATAACATTTGTTCTGCCACAGCCAGATTTTTCAAATCTGTCAAAGTCATTTTCTTGCACAGTCAGGTAATTCTGAACCAGCTGTGGAGTCCAAGGAGGCCTGTGCAGGTGAAGTTGTATAAAAGTACATCTCATGTAGTATCAAGTGCTTTTGCTGAACATGTAATTTAGATTGCTTAAAATACACCCATGGGAAAAGGACTTTCATGCTTTTCCTATTTCTAAACATCAGGAAAATACCTGGTTAAATGCAAGCTCGTTAAAGTATAATGGTGTCATTTTCTGTAAACAGCAGTTCTTCTCCCTGGTTAATCTTGTCCTCCTGTTCCTGAGCTATATTTTTATTAACGGCGCCTTTAACTCATCTGTCTTCAAAACTTCCATCGACCCTGCTTCCCTTCTCTTTGCCTCTAATAAGTTTTCACCTCTAACAACTTTTATAAATGTTATCTCGATAATGCTTCTTCAAATTGTTTCCATCCTCTGAAATTTGATGGTACCTCATTAATTCTTTTTTATAGTGATCACAGTCACCATTACAGGGCAGATCTTTGGCCCAGGCACCAAGTTATGTGATTTACACACATTACTTTGGTCAGTTACCATAGTAGTTATGTAAAGTATACAATATTATGCCCATTCTATAGCAAAAAATGAAACTAAGCTAAATTGTTTAAGTAGCTTGTTCAGAGTCATGTTGGCAGAGCTGAAAATCACATCCACTGTTGGTTGATTTTAGAACCCATGCCTTTTTTCGTACAACATCTTGCTTCATCCCTTTATATTTATCACCTTTTACTTTATAGTGTGCATGAGTGTGCGTGTGTGTGTGTGTGTGTGTGTGTGTGTCTTGTTTCCTTTGTTTGCAGGCTATAGATTCTTTTAGGATAGGTCCATGTATAATTATTTATGCATCTTCCTTTCTATCCCCTTGTCACTTCTCTCTTAGGGCCATATATTTATAAAGCACCTCAAAACATGTGATGATAGTTTATAGTCAAATTAAAGACTTTGCTGGGTAACTTCTGAGACAAAATAAAGGCCTCTTTTATTTAAAGAATTCCTTTTATAAGAATTAAGGAATGTGGATAGATTTGTGAGCCATTTTATTCTCTAAACACATAAAAGGAATCTGTGAACACACGGTACTCATCTCTTCAAACACAGGAAATTCAAATACAAGTGCCTTGGCATTAAACATGTGAATTTGTATGCAAGATGTCATAGTTATATAATTTTTTTCTGTCAGAGATGATTGGATCTGCTTACTGGCTTTTCACATTCTCTCATGTATAAGTAGATGTACTTTAGGGACAAATGCACTCTCTAATATATGGAAAACTTTATTAGCTTACCTTGAACAGGAAAATTTCCTTCCCGGCTCTGGGCCATATATAAGAGAATGAATGTTGTATTAGCCAAATAGATATGTGGGACAACTTGCCATAAGTTTGCCTGTCATCGTAATAGTTTTTTTCCTCCGTGATCGTGAGCTTAAATTCCCAGGACTTATGTGGTGTCAGAAAAATGACGGGAATTACAAATCCAGTGCTAGAATTACATAAAATATATCATAATCACAACTTGAAGGATTGCCTTGAAAAAAAGACACTAGGTCTTTGCCCATCCTTTTTGTATTTGGAAAATCAATCCGACAGTAGCTATCAAAATTGAAAAGAGCAAGAGCTTTATAGGCATAAGTCCTGGGTTTGACTCTTGGCTCTTCGCCTATTGGCCATGATCTAGGGAAAACTGCAACTACTTTAGACCTCAGTCATTTTATCAGAAGAATTGTGAGGATTAAATGAGAGAAGGGATGTAAAGATTTTGTGAACCATAAGGAACTGCAGAAATGCAGGTTATTACTGTTGCTCATGTAAAGATACGTCACAAGTCTAAAGGCATGATGGGGACACAGAAAATAGTTTAAATAAGCAAGCAGAAGTTAAGGAACCACACTTTACGGGGAAAATGAGGAGGAGAGTGTTAGCACAGCAGCGGGTGATGCCCTGTCTCCTGCTGATAAATGAATTACAAATTACCTGGAAACTGCGAAGGAGATCAGTACAAACCAAGCACTGTTTTGGTTAAGAGTTGATAAGAGTTTTGAAAGCAGTCGTAAGGTAACTATTTACTACCATTTCCACTTGCACTGCTGCTAAGTCCACTAGTGTTTATTTAGCTAGACTGTGTCCTAAATCCTACATAGATTATCTACTTTAATGCTCACATCAATCCTTTACAATGAATCCTGGTATTCTCCTAATTTTCTTTCAAAGGTGAGACACAGAGCAGTTAACCCTCTCAAAGTCACATGGAGAAGCTTCTAGTGATATCAGTGATGGTCAGTGTTTAAACAATTGGTATAATGTGGTAATTATCAGATGGCATCTAATGCTGGAATGAAGTAATTTGCATTTTGAAAATAAAACTTGTTGGGAGTTGTCTTATTTATTTCCTTCACTGGGAAGGAAAATGGCATTACATTTAAGAAAATATTTCTCTCTCCCCACCTCCCAATATATGTATACAAATACATATATACACATAATATTATATGTAATATGTGGTATAATATCACGTATGTGTTATATGTCGTATATAAAATGTTATTTCCTTTCCCCAGTTTTCTTAGGGATCCCAGTCCTCGTCCATAGCTACAGTCTAGTGTGAATCCTGCAGGTTTATATGATTATATAGGATATATATTTATATAATTTAAAGACTTAGAAACACACATAAGCATGTATAAATAAATATACAACTGTTTTATCATTGATTTTCAAAACTGGGATCTAATTATACGCATTTTTGCATTTACTTTTCTCAATAACACCTTGTAGAATTCCCTCTGATTCAACTGACTGGGCTCAAATTCAGTCCAAGGGCTGTATTTGCCATAATCTGCCCAACTGTTTTTCTTCTGGAAGACATTCCCTTGTTTTGTTAATATAATGCTGTGTTAAATATCCTGTACCTTATATGTTGTTATTTCTTTGAAAAAGATTCCTAGATGTGTGATTACTGTTTTGAATGGTCAGGATAGGACTTTTTAGCTAAGATTGGAAACAAAGCCTTCAAAAAAGGAAAGAGAATTACTTGACTAGATAAATGTATGGTTAAAGAAATCGGTAAGAAAGTCAACTGGTAATTCATAGATTTGGAAGAACTACTTGCAATGCAGAGGACAGAGAGCGATCTTAAAAATTAACAAGCCAATGGAAAAATGTGAGAAAGATAGGAAGAGGCTAATCATGAGAGAACAGGTCTAAATGGCTAAACAAAGCAAGATAAAACAAATAGGGGCTCTGGGGTGGCTTAGTCGGTTGAGTGTCGGACTTCGGCTCAGGTCATGATCTCATGGTTCATGAGTTCGAGCCTGGAGCCTGCTTTAGATTCTGTGTCTCTCTCCCTCTCTGCCCTCTCCTGCTTGTGCTGTCTCTTTCTCTCTCAAAAATAAACAAACATTAAAAAAAAAGATGAAACGAATAAAATAGTACTTGGACTTAGTAATATGTACATTACAGTAACAATTAAATATAATTGTATACCCTTCAAACTGATGAAAAAATGCAAAAATGCAAACCCCAATTAACATTCGCTGCAAAGGTAGATTCAAGGAAGAGGAGTTTTTAGGGATGGGGTACCATTACTCATTAATGAAACTGTAGAAGTAGCTATAGATTTTGAAAAGAAACCTGGTAACATCTATTTAAATCTTCATTTTAACTTTAAATCAATTTGTAATTGCTGCAATTGATCTGGATTTCAAGGCCCTGCTTTCATCTGGGTTGATTCTTTCTATATAATGTTTCCTGATATTCCGAAATTATTAGTGCTATTCAGACTATTTTCATCTCTCAGCTGGTACTCGTACTATGTTCCTATTAGATATTCTTCCATCTATTAAATTCTATCTTTTAGTGCCCATTTTATACCTTTTATTCACAAGAAACTTCCTCCTTTTCCAGACTATGCTAATCTCCTTTTGTGGAAATCCTAGTGGACTTTTCTTTCTTTTTGCTCTATTACATTGCTCAGTATTATTTTTGCCTAGTTTTTAAAATTTAGTGCTCCCAGTTCAACTGAAAGCTTCTAGTGGTCAAGATTGATTAGCTAACCCCCAGATCTTGAGTTGTCAATATTCTTTCCCTAGGTATCACTCCGTTGGGGCCCCAACCAGACCTGACCTAAGCTCATGAAAGCCCTTACCATAACCACATGATTGCACACCTAGCAATTTGGTCCCAAAATGAAAACCAAGTGAAGCAGCTCAGTTCAACCTGATTCAGGATAGTGGGCTTTCCTAGTCTAATACTTTTAGGTAGAACTCAAGCTCTAAATTATCATAATATTTAATCAAGCCCTAATGAAACACTTTATTATATTTTCTTTCATCACTGGAGATTTATCATTGTATATGAATTTAAAAATAGATGAAGTATGTTTTGTTTCTAAATTAGTTTTCATTGTTCAAAGTTTATACTGTATAAAGGATATTGAGAGGCAAAATCAGGAATGAAGGATGTAATAAAAATTAACTATGTTAATAGTTATATAGCCATATTTTTTCTTCTTGTTGTTTGTATCCAATAGCTAAGAGTTCCATGACAGGACAATGTCTACTTTGTTTTCTGACCTATTTTCTGCTGAGTTACGGGCATTGGGTGTTATGGAGTGATATTTTTAAATTACTGATTTATTACTGACTTTTCTTAGGAGTAGAATATATACTTTTTTTTTCAAGTTTACTTACTTATTTTGAGAGAGACTGAGAGAGTGAGTGAGGGGTAGAGAGAGAGTGGGAGAGAGAATCCCAAGCAGGCTCCACACTGTCAGCAGAGCCTGATGTGGGGCTCAAACTCATGAACCATGAGATCATGACCTGAGCCAAAATCAAGAGTCAGATACTCAACTGAGCCACCCAGGTGCCCTAAGAATATTTACTCATAATCCATATTTCTTGAAGTATGGTCCATAGACCAGGCTACTTTGATGCTAATTAAAAATGCAGATTCATGGGATCCATCTCTAAGGAAATGGGTCTTTTTCCAGGTGCGTTGGGTTATTCTGAGATACACAAAAATTTGAGAGTGACTTGTATAATTCATGCTTCATGTGTATATTATACCTCTCTCTTTGATTTGTTACTTGGTATCATTAATATGACTTTATTATTATTACTATTATTTTTGAGAGAGGGAGAGAGAGAGAGAGAGGTAGAGAGAGAATCCCAAGCAGACTTTGCACTGTCAGCACTGGGCCTGAGGTGGGGCTTGAACTCACAAATTGGGAGATCATGACCTGAGCCAAAGTCAGACACTTAACCGATTGCACCACCTAGGTGTCCCTCATTAATATGACTATCAATTATTAGTGGCTGTTGTGAACAGATGAAGTTTGCATCATTCAATCTGAAACTATCTTGAGTTCATTTCTAATGGACCTCGTGCCTGTTCTGCTACTTGTAGATCTTATTGGGTAAGCCAGATTGTTGAACATAAACTATGACTGGGAAATTGTCCCAAAGATTCTACAAGCAACAAAATTTACTTAGTTCAGAAAAATCACAAAAAGGAGACACCTGGGTGGCTCAATTGGTCGAACGTCCAACTCTTGATTTCGGCTCAGATCATGATCCCACAGTTGTGGAATTGGGTCCCACATCAGGCTCTGCACTGATAGCATCGGGCCTGCTTGGGATTCTGTCTTCATCTCTCCCTGACCCTCCACAACTTGTGCTCTCTCTCAAAATAAATACTTTAAAAAATATTCTCTCTCTGTCTCCCTTTGTCCCATCCCCTGCTTGCACTCTTGCTCTTGAAAATCAAATCAAATCAAATCAAATCAAATCATATCAAATCAATCAATCAAAAAGGAAGAAAGAGAAGGAGGGAGGAGAGAAAGAAATCTTAGATGCATTCTTTTTTAAGTTTCTAAGAGTAAAGTACAAAAATTATATTCCAAAATTAGAATTTTAAGCATTAATACACATTTACTGAATACATGGTTTGAATTCATTGGATTCATCACTAAATCTAATTCATCAGTGTGTCCCACCATTTATGGCTTGTACTTGTTTGCAACATAGTTTGGGTGATAGTCGGCTTAGAGGGTGGGAAATAGTGCACATAACCCCCAGATCTCTTTAGCCTCTCTGTTACCATGTGGTCCTAGAACTACAGCTCTATTTTTTTTCCATCTAGACTTTAGGATTGGAACACAGTGTTCTATTGTGGGAGAAAATGACCGAGGAACATTGTTGCAAATCCTATCAATCTCCTTTAGATTTGGTCCGGCTTCTTCCTGTCTTCAATCTGTAAGTCACACTTTTGATTTGGTAGAGACAGCTATACAGTAAACACATAACTGGAATGCCTTTTTCATTCAATCAGGGAATATCAGTTTGGGGAACTTCAAATACCTATAATTTTTTTTCTAATTTGGAACTAGACATCACCAAGAGGATTATAGAAATCTTCTTACATTTTTTTAAAATTGGTACCTGTGCTCCCCACAAGAATAGCCTAAAGATAAATATGACAATGTCTTCAGTAGATTTAAGGCAGGAGAAAGGCAAGTTATAAATATTAATATTAATATTGTTCCTTTTGACACAGCTAGCCTACCAACCCAAATTGCTGTTATCAGCACAATGTGAATGACTGCCGGCCTTGCTTTCTCCCTGTGGCTCTGTTCCTAAAGTCACAGTGAGCATATGTGGAAATAGCCAGATTTAATACAAACACAAATGTTTGCTCTAGCTGTGCCCAAGACCTGTTATAACAATCTTTGAAAAGTGAATTATTTTTGCCAAGTAAAGACTTAAACCGTAAACTGATAATTAATAATTCAGGCGTGTTAGGTTTTTTTTTTTTTTAATCTTAGCTCTAAGACACTTCACATTTGATAACCAACTGAGAGATTCCTTAAGTAAACAAATTAAGTTATGAATTTTGATGTTCAGAATATGCCAGTGGCCTCTGAAGGCCTGTGTGTGAGCTAAGACTTAGATTATTATTCTCTTTCTATGTTGGCAGTCATGCCTGGAATTACAGAAAACAGCATAAACTCAGCTCTGAGAAATGGAACTAGAGGAACAGAAAGCACTTTTTATTTGTATTGATTTTCGAGGATGTGCATGACTCTTGCCTTCTTCATTTCAGTTGTCACCAGATGCATTTATTCTGTGTGCATCTTCTGTGGTCTCAGCCACACACATAAGGTTAAAAACAAGTTTGTTTTCCTGTCTACTTTAAGTTTAAATTCTGAACCGTGATGGGCTTGTGGATTTGGGTTTGACAGGCAGAATTTGCAAATAGTGAGGAAACATTATGTGGGGTGACTAATGAAAGAAAACTGGGAAGAGCCTGCTAGAATCAGAAAAAAATGCTAACTTCCATTTAGTCCACCAAGGTTTAGAGGTGGTTTGTGTAAGAGAGAAATTTTAGCAACATTCAGGGTATTTGTAGAGTTGTCAAAATAATATGTAATATGTTGGATTCAAATCATACCAGTGTATAAAATCATATATTTGTATAATATGATTATATAAGATAAATATATATATATATATATATATATATATATATAATATTTACCAAATTTAAGGGTTATGCTCTGGGAGTTAGAAACATGATTAAAATGCATACTTTTTTGTGTCTTTTTTTAAAAAAATGTTTTTTTAATGCTTATTTTTGAGAGAGAGACAGAGATAGAGACAGAGTGTGAGTGGGGGAGGGGCAGAGAAAGAAGGAGACACAGAATCCCAAGCAGGCTCCAGACCCTAAGCTGTCAGCACAGAGCCCAATGTGGGGCTTGAACCCACGAGCCGTGAGAGCATGACCTGAGCTGAAGTCGGACACTTAACCGGCTGAGCCATCCAGGCACCCCTGTAAAACATTTATTTTTAAAAAACAGAAAGAACAGTAGAATGGAAAGTGTCCTGAGAAATAGAGGATTTATAAAAATGTTCAGGAATATCATTTGTAGTTATATTCAGAAGTTATGTTACATTTAAAACTATGTTTTTGTGTTAAATATAATAACAGAATATAATTTTTATGTGTAGCCTTGTATAAAATTTTGAAAATGCAAAAATTTTACAAAGTTGCAAATTTAGAATAAAATAATCTGTAATCCTGTCATGGTTAACATGTTGATGTACTTTCTTTGCCATTCTTTTGTGTGTTTGTGTGATATGATCAAATATGTACACATATGCTGTTCAAAACTAATAATGTGCATGGTATGTTCTATAAGTCTTTAGAATAGGGATGTTTGTGGACTTACATGACTAACCTCCTGCTTTCCTGCTCACCAGGAAGCAGTAGCATTCCAGAAGTGTGAGCTACATACTCATTCCACAATTTCCTGTCACAGTGGTGCTCCAGCCAGGCTAAAGGATGTTCACTTCCCAGAAGGGAATATGTTCTCTTAACTTTGAGCCTATGCGCATTCTATTCCCTCTGCCTGAAACATTCTTCTTTCCCACCCCCACACTTACATTTAACTAATTTATACTCATTCTTTTCTATGGGAGCTATCCCTGACCTCTTGCCCTAGATTAAAGAACCCTATTGTGTATCCCATGGGATTGCATATTACTCACTTGGAAAGTGTACCTCACTAGATTATAGTGGCATGTCTGTATTTACCAGGGGAGAGGAGGCTCTGTGAGAGAGGAGACTGAATTTTTGTTTTGTTTTGTTTTGTTTTTGCCTTCCATGGTGCACCCATCACCAAGCTGGCACATAGCAGGTGCTCAACAAATATGTATTGAATTAATAAATAAATTAAACCTTCATGTACCCCTCATATGTAATGGGAGCTGATTTTCCCACTTAGTAATAACTTACAGAGAATTTTTCTGTTTGAGGTTTATGTCTCTCAAATCTCTGATCTGGAGATGAGAAAACTTACTGAAATTATTGTCTTTTTTTTTTTTTTTTTTAGAAATCTTTTATTGTTAGATATACTTATGTCAATACAGCAGTTTTATTTGGTTTAATCTTACTTGAGGTTATGGAAAGCACTATGAATGGAAACTTTGATGAGAGGTCATTTTGTTTTATGTGATTAAATTAAAGATAAAAAAAAAGAAATGGCTAGAAACCTCAGGAAGTATTTTACATGTTTAGCTTTCTGAGACTTTGTGAAGGAGATAATTTACCTTTATGTTCCCAACATCTAGCATATATAGGGATCTCAATGGATGTTTTCACACAAAAGAATTAGGATGACTTTTTTGATACATGTGTAAAAAAATATTTTGTGACTAATATTTATTAAATGCTTGTTAAATGTGAAGTCACCTCTTGGTTACTCCTGTCAATGCAAGGAACCATTGGTGTGGATAATTGAAAACGGGAGTTACTTTGTTTGAGCGAGATGGATGGTGAGACATACTACTTGGTGACTTCTCTCGGGTTTCACGATTCCTCTTGACCTTCTGGATAGATGGTTGGATTTGTCTAGATTGCCTGGGTCATACATGTAAACACATTGTAAGTTTGTTTTCAGTTTTTATTTTCTGCTTGATTTCAAATGATATCCCAGGGGGAAATGTAAACAGATGAAGACAGGGCTAGTGAGAACTGAAAGCACAGTGAGGAAAGGACTATAAAGTTGAAGTGTGAAGTTTGATTTCAGTGTTAAAATTAGTGAATATGTAGGATAGCATCACGAGCAAATTAATCCATGCAATTTTAAACATGTGGGGTTTTGTGTGAGTTAGACAGACTGATATTTTGGAAAAACTAATTAATGTCTAGTATGATGAAGAAATCTGAGAGTAGTCCGTTCTAATTTAAAGAGAGAGGCCTTTGAAATTTAGTTAGGTGTGCCAGATAGTCTTCAAAGGTGGCCGCCAGTTTCTTCCTTTCCCCTCATTTATATGGTTCTCACAATAAAGCGGTAGAGTCAGTCCCTTCCGCTTGAATTTGACCTGGCTTTATGACTTGTTTTGCCCAATAGAATGCAGTTCAAGTGATGTTGTGCCAATTCCAAGCCTAGTCCTGAAGGGGACTGGCAGCTTTTACTTTATTATTATAGAAGCCAGCTGCTGTGTAAGAATCTGACTATCCTATACAGGGCAACCCAAGAAAAAAAAAGAAAAATCTCAAATAAATGATCTAACTTTACACCTAAAGGAACTAGGGAAAAGAAGAACAAAACAAAGCCCAAAGTTAGTAGAAGGAGGGGAATAATAAAGATCAGAGTGGAAATAAATGAAATAGAGACAGAATATAATAGAAAAGATCAAAGAAACCAACAGCTGGATCTTTGAAAAAAATAAAATTGGGTCTGGCACCTGTGGTGAGGGTGGCTTCCTGGTCTGTGGGTCCTGGATGGGGGTTGGGGGAGAGTATGGGGCTCTTCCAGTCATCTGCCTTCTTCCATGTAAGTGTGGCCCCTTCACCAGCTGGCAGGAGCGAGGTGCACCTTGACCTGAACCTGCCAGGCTTGGTGCAGAGCACACCCTGGAGACCTCTGAAGAGTCAGCTCCTCCCCTGGTCCCTGGGGTGCAGTCCCTCTCCTATACTCAGTTGCCTGCCCAGAAGTTGGTATACTTGCATGGGTGTACCTGGGTGTGAGAAGGAGGAAGGGCATGATCTAAGCCTGACTGACCTGCACTCTAGCCTGGTGACCCCTGGGTGGTGTGAACTTTCCCCATTTTTATTCTTTCCCCCCATCCTGGTGTGGGGTAATAGTTGCAGGATGAACTGTCGCTGGGAGATGCTGGAGGTGGAGGTGGGAGGGGGCAGCAGATGGAGGAGGCTGTGCTGAAAAAGAAATAAAACATAAAATTGATAAACCTTTAGCCAGACTTATCATGAAAACATGAGAAAGGAATCATAAAATGAGAAAAGGAAGAGGAATAGTAACAACTGACACTATAGAGACACAAAGGATTATAAGAAACTACTAAGAAAAATTATATGCCAGAAATTGGAAAACCTAGGAGAAATAGATAAATTCCTAGAAACACAAGCCTCCCAAAACTGATCAGGAAGAAATAGAAAATTGAACAGACCAATTATTAGCAAAGAAATTGAATTAGTAATTAAAAAGCCTCCCAATAAACAATAGTCTAGGACCAGATGACTTCACAGGTGAATTCTATAAAACACTTAAAGAAGAGTTAATACCTATCCTTCTTAAATTAATAAAAAAAAAACAAACAAACATAGAAGAGGAAGGAAGTTTCCCAGATTCATTATGTGAGGCCAGCATTATCCTGATGCCAGAACCAGCAAGAGAGAGGGAGAGAGAGAGAGAGAGAGAGAGAGAGAGAGAGAGAGAGAGAGAGAGAGAAAGGAAGGGAGGAAGGGAGGAAGGAAGGAGGAAGGAGGAAGGTAGGTAATGACAGGTCGATATCCCTGATGAACATAGGTGCAAAAATCCTCAACCAAATGTTAGCAAACTGAATTCAACATGCATTAAAAGAATCATTCACCACAATCAAGTGAGATTTATTCCAGGGATGCAAAGAGGGTTTAAGATCTGCAAATGAAATTAATACACCAAATTAGTAAAATGAAGGATAAAAAAACCGTATGTTCATCTCAGTAGATGCAGGAAAAGCATTTGACAAAATTCAACACCCATTCATGATAAAAACTCAACAAAGTCAGTTCAGAGGGAACGTTCTTCAACATAATAAAGGCCATATGTGAAGAACCCACAGCTAACATCATAGTCAATGGTGAATAGTTAAAAGCTTTTCCTCTAAGATCAAGAACAAGATAAGAGTGTCCACTCTTGCCACTTTTATTCAACATAGTATTAAAAATCCTAACCACAGCCATCAGAGAAGAAAAAGAAACAAAATACATCTGAATTAGTAAGGAAGAAGTAAAACTGTCACTATTTGTAGATGACATGATACTCTATATAGAAACCCCTGAAGACTACCCAAAACTGTTAGAGCTAATAAATGAATTCAGTAAAGTTGTAGAATGCTAAATTAATATACAGAAATCTTACATCTTTATATACTAATAACAGAGTAGCAGAAAGAGGAATTAAGAAAATAATCCCATTTACAATTGCATCAAAAAGAATATCTTGGAATATGAAGCATGTGAAGGACTTGTACTCTGAAAAGTGTAAGACTCTGATGAAAGAAAATACAATGAATATTACTCAGCCACAAAAAGAGAATGAGATATTGCCATTCATGACTACATGGATAGAACTACAGGATATTAAGCTAAGTGAAATAAGTCAATCAGAGAAAGACAAATACTATATGATTTCACTTATATGTGGAATCAAAAAAAAAAAAAAACAGGACAAAGCAAATGAACAACAAACAAAAAAAGCAGAAACAGATCCATAAATACAGAGAACTGTGGTTGCCAGAAGAGGGGGCTAGGAGGATGAGCAAAATAGGTGAAGGGGATTAAGAGGTACAAAATTCCAGTTGTCAAATAAGTAAGTCACAGGAATGAAAATTACAGCACAGGGAATATAGTCAGTAATATTGTAATCAGTTTGTAGGGTGGCAGATGGTAACTACACTTATGTGGTAATCACTATGTTGTGCACTTGAAACTAACGTAATATTGTGTATCAAATTAAAAGAAAAAAGAATCTATCCTGAGGTCACCATGCTGTGAGGAAGTTCAAGTTAGCTATGCGGAGTGGCTATGTAAAAGAGCACCGGAGGGCCAAACATATGAGCAAAACTTTCTGGGACCTTCCAGTCAAGCTCAGTCTCCAGCTGAATGCAGTTGAGTGAATGACCCCAGCCTCCGCCATATGAAGGAGAAGAATTTCCCAGCTGAGTTCAGTCAACTGAGAGACTTATAAAAAATAATTTGTTCCTCTAAATTTTTCAGTTGAAGTGGATTGTTTTATAGTAATGGATAATGAAACAGTGGGTGACACATTGCTTCCAATATTCTATTTTGTATAATTGAAATTTGCTAAATGAATACAACTTAAACGTTCTTACAAAAAATACATAAATAAAAATAAATATGTGCGGTGATGGATGTGTTAATTAGCTAGAGGGGAGAGATCTTTTCACAGTGTATATGTATATGAAGTCATCATGATATACACTTTAAATATCTTACAATTTGATTTGTCAATTATCCCTCAGTAAAGCTGACACAAAAGAAAATATAAATAATTCTATTAACACGGTGTATGCATATGAATACATGTAAGTGTTTATATGTAGGTGTGTGTGTGTGTCTGCATACACACACATCAGTTTAAAGTTTATGGTTTGGTTTTTAGCTAAAGTTAAGACTAATGATAAAGATGATCAATATCTACACATTTTCTAGGTTGTGTATTTCTTTTGACTTGTGTGATGACTAAAGTCTGCTTCTGATTTAAGTTTATTACTTTTCTCAGTCATTTGAATTAAATGGGTAGATGAATTTTCAGCAAATTCCATGAGGAAATAAAAAAAAATTCCAACTGATGGCAATTTCAGACTAAAATTGTAAATCTCCGTTTGCTATTAGAAGTGGGAAATTTCATAACAATACCTGATTGAGACAACGCAATTGTTCTTCACATTCTGAAATTAAAATAAGCTGCAAACTTAGTTGAATGTCAGTGGAGGAAAAGGGAAAGAATAAAGTTTAAGATCCGCAGCTAAAGCTTCCAGACTTCTAAACCTTTCATCAAGTGATGACTAACTTCAGAGATCAGTAACACATTATCATTACTCCGTGAAGCTCGTGTACCCCAAATCAAATTCAGAAATGAAAATCAAGTAACAGCACTTTGTCCGTTAATTCTGTTAGCTTCAAGCCCTGATGTAGCAGGGACCCGTGAGGATTTCTAAAGGAACCCCAAGGTTATTGCTTGCTGGCATCTGAGTTTCCAGCGAAGATTCAGTTAGAAAACAGATGTTTCCCCAGAGCTTTTCTTCGTGAAGAAGAACAGATGAGTAGATAGAGGCTTTCAATCTGAAAGCGAACGCAGGGTGATCAGAATCCCAATCACTTGGTAGAAGATGATGAAACAGAGCAGTGGAAGAATGAATTAAGATGACATGCTGTGTTTTATCAATAAAAGCAATGGCAAGAGATATATTTCTTACAATTATTTAACCAGGAGAAAGCTCCCGAGAATGATACATTTTGCTTATAAAGCAGTGTGAAGTGGGATAGATCACACTGTCAATTTAATGGCTCAGTTTGCTGCATTTGTATTAGCAGCAAGAGATTATTCTTTGTATTCATTCAAAATGAATGAAAACATAGGAAACCGATTCTGACTGTAAATCCGTTTCTGCTGGAAACCTTTTGTCATCCTGTGGTCTCCTTATTCTTTAGGCTGGAGCAGGTCAGAAAATTGAACAAATGACTCTTTGTGTTGGGGACACTTTGATATTATGCCCTGTACATCAGCTTAAACACGTAGGGTGGTTTTTTTCTGGAAATTAAAAACACGATTTTCATTTTGAATGAAGGATGTGACATCTATTAGGTAATAACATTATAACTCAGCTGAGGGCAATGTGCATGACAGTTCAGTATGATATATTCTGTAAAGGAAAGTTTTTTTAAATTATTTATTCCCTTATAAGTGATATAATGTATTCGATGCATTTACTGTACATGAGTACCAAGGTAAAAATGCAATCAAAGTTCATTCATCAATAATCAATGTGCAAACACACTGCTGTGAGTGTCAAATCTCCAAAAGTAAGCTTGTCTCACAGAAAATGAAATGGGATTTTCTTCTTCCCCTAAATATGGACTCCATAATACACAGAGAGAAAACACTATTCAAGGATAGACAGAAACCTTATTTTTTCTCTTGTGATGGTTAATTTTTATTTGTTTAAATTTTTTTGAACATTTATTTATTATTGAGAGACAGAGAGGCAGAGCATGAGCAGGGGAGGGGCAGAGAGAGGAGGAGACACAGAATCTGAAGCAGGCTCCAGGCTCCAAGCTGTCAGCACAGAGCCCGACGCGGGGCTCGAACTCACAAACCGGGAGATCATGACCTGAGCCGAAGTCGGACGCTCAACCGACTGAGCCACCTGGGTGCCCCAGTTAATTTTTATTTATATTCCTCCTGATTGCTATCAAAACTGTGTAAACTATGTTGCTATGTAGCATGTCATGACTGAGTACTCTGGGACACCGATTGTGGTTAAGAACCTGGCTGCCTAGTTTCAAATCCCAGCTCTGCAACTTACTGACATGTGACTTGGGCAAATGAGTTGACTCTCTGTTCCTAACTCTCCCATAATAATAGGGATAATAATAGATTTACTGCACATATTTTTCAGTGAGGATGAAATAAGCTCATACATGGAAAACACTTCGGAGTTTTGATAAATTACTACTTGTAAAACACCTAAAGATAAGTACATTGCATTTCTTTAATGAGTATTAGTTATTATTTTGGTACTACATTTTCTGGGTATTGAGCAGGATGAGGATGTGGAAATGCAGAAATAAACCTCCTTAGGGGAGTGATTTCTTCAGAATATAAGCTATTTTTTCCTCTTTAAAATGTTTTTGTTTAATATCTTCATAAAGAGATTTCACGATCTAACTTTGAAACTATTCCTTTCTTCTCAGGAAATTCTTCAGGGTAACCAACCCAATCTGACTTTATTTTTAGAGAGGTATATTTATTTGTTAACCCTCCTTTCTACCACTCAACATTTTTTACATAAATAATTTTATTTTCTCCTCTACTTTCTTTATAAAATTACTTTTAAAACCCATCAGTCACTGACTTAAGACATCTGATCAAATTCTTCATTTTCATTTTATATGAAGAGTAGAAGTATAAAATATTATCTCTATTAAACAAGAAATGTAATGTTAGACAATATGAAGTGAGAGTCTATTAATATCATTCCACTGCTGAAACTCCAGTGAAATCCATTGCCCTGAGGTTGAGTTCAAACCTCTTGCAGGGTTCATAGGCTTGGTCTATGCCCTCAATAACATCCCTTACCATCTTCTCGTCCTCGTCCCCAAAAGTATACTTTCAATACACTTCAGCCTTTAAAACTTTTCCTTCGTTCCTCTAATAGGTCATGTGTTTTTGTTTTCTCCTGGTCTACACCTTCCTTCATCATGACTTCATTCCTCCAAGTAAGTCTGACCTTACACAATTTTTTTCTCAAAGTGCTACTTTAGACCCCTAAACTCTGGGGAAGGTACACTCCTTCTGTATGCTCTCATAACAGCCCCGTATGTCAGCCATCACACTTTTTATAATTGGTTATTTACTTATGGGTACCGCTCTTAAAGCAAAACATTCTGCTGGTAGGGACCTTTATTCATCCAACGACCATTTCATCCCACTCACCTAGCAAGGTACCTGGCACATAGTAAGCATTCAAAATTGTGCTGAATGGCTGATCGAATGAATAAATGAGCTGTTATCTTTCCATTTCCACTGCCAGGTAAATTTTGAAAAATCAGAAAGTTCATCTTTATATTTAAATAACACGTGTTACACTTTGAAAGACATAGGAAAGGAAGAAAACCTAATTTAAAGGAATTAAGGGGATTTCTGTCAGCTAGCTATAGAGCCAGAACTAAATTTCATAATCACTGAACTAAATTTCACTTCTGTGTTTTTAGTGGAGGCTGGGGAAGCATAATTTTGGGGGATTTTGTTGGAAGAAATAAAATATACCTAACAAAATAAGTAGTGAATTTTAAACTAACTATAAATATTTCAACTGAGAAATTGCCTTGAAACTGATGATATATTAAAGATTTAGTATAAATGATGGTTATGTGTGTCGTTCATAGCTAAAGAATGAGTTTATGCTCATTATTCCATTTTATCGTGCCAATTCAATAGCCTTGTGATCCCTTTTTATTGAATATTGATTACAGTTTTGAATACTTAATACAGTCAATGAGAAAATTACCGTAAAACCAATTTGGGCTCAAAAAAATACCTCTAATCCTTCCTAGAAATCTTTGCTGATCCCTTTTAAAGTGATTTATTTTAAAACTAAATTTTTTTCTTTATCTTAACTAGGGTCTAACATGTGACTAAAGTAATAAACATCCACAGATAGCCTTGCCTAACATGTAAACAGTTCTCACCAACTATGAACCTCAAGCAACTCCATCTTGGGCCTGATTTATGCCCTGTGTGCTCTTTAACCTCAAGATAAATCTGACAGCCTATCTTCAGATGAAATATTCATGAAGTTTCATAACATTCATTACCATTTTATGATTCTTTTAGTTGGTATAACAACAATCCTTTCTAGCACTCTATTAAATCAGGAAGCAACTTCGTAAATCACTAGCCCAAGTGCATGAGACCATCACTTGTTAATGTCTTAGCTGTGCTGAAAAACGTGCTCAAGCATGGGGAAACTCATGCTGCCATTTACATCATCCTCCTTCAACATGCTAATTTGTTTGGGAAAATTCCTGTCTGATCTCTTCCAGCTCTGGGTTTTTTGAACTTGACAACTAAGTGAGAAATCTCTGAAAGCCTTGGATAAAAATATGTTGCTCTGTGTAAAATGTGCAAAATAAGTGACAGCACAAAGCCTCTTCTGCAGGTTACTAGCAGATCATGTTTCTTGGACAGGCAGGAGAGGATTCTGGGGAGCAAGCTGGATGGAAGATAAACACCTCTTCCCAAACTGTACTTTATTTTACTCTTTTATTTCAGCATCACTTGTCACAATTAGCTTTTAGAGCATCAGATAACTTTGGTTTCCTATTATTGTACCAGAAATCGACAAGACTCCCAAGTTGGTAGTGCTATTTATATACGTATAGATTATTATAATAAATATCTTTGAATAGTTTTAAAGAGGTCAAAAGGCATGATTTCTGATTTAAAAGGGCTATGTCTTTTCAGTTTCAAGAATCAGAACTTTCTTCTGTGTTTTATTGTTTAAAACGATCCTGATAAAGTATCTAATGTTTATCGTATAAAGATTAAGCCTTGAAATGTAAAATTAAAAGGTAGAGATTCACATTATGCTGGCCTGAGAATTTTCCTCTGTTGTTTGGTATGAAGTCTCAGTCATATTCAAAAGGAAGAATAATCAACATAACTGGGCATTTGGTGGATCTTTTAATGGAATCCGTGATTCATTATGATTGGGGATGTTATATTTAAGACAAAAGAAAAATCTGAGTCCAGAAATCCGGGTGAATGGTTGTGGTGATAGTGAAGGAAGATTGAGAGATTAAGAATTTATGGAGGTGTCAGACAATTTTTATCACAAAGAGAAGTGTGCTGACAAGGAATCAGCACCCCCTTCATTGCCTGTTATATCTTTATCATGGGATAGTTCAGTTCAGAAACTAATGGGAAAGCCATTTTAAACCTCTTAATTGCTAACTGTTTTTATATCTATCCCACTCAGAGGGTGCTACATGCAAGCCAGATGGCTGAAAATGTTATTCTGGTTTACAAGCATGGAGATTTTTGTATCACTGCCAAAGCCATTGTCAAAATGTCCTATATCAAAACAAAACAAAAAATAAAATCCTCTGTTTTCCAAACTTCTGAAAATTCCACAATAGCAGTAAAATACCAACCCCCCTGTAGGTTTTGGCAGCTAAATGGAAAAATTATCCATCCCTAAGCAGCTTGTTGTCTGAACTAACTGAGCAGTGGGGCAGCCAAAAAAGGAACCGCATCATTGAGAAGCTCATGAATTTTCAAACAAGCAGCCTTTGGAATTCAGAACCACTCATAAGAGGCCAAGCCGAATGGGCTTGGCACAGAAATCAGCTACTCAAAAGGATCGCATGGTGACTAGAGGGAGTTTGGAAAATACTAACTATATTCACCCTCAGGCAAAGACAAGACAGTTGCTTTGCGTGATTTTGAATCTGGCTAAGGTCTTTCCTGGATATTAGGTGCATTGGATCAAAGGTAGTTTTACCTCAAATAATATAGGGAAATATCACAATAAAGTAAGGGGTGAATGATCTTGGCCAATACAAGATTATGCCAACCAGCAGCAGAAATAGTTACAATACATTCACTGTATCTTAGAGATAAAAAAGACCCGCTCTATCCTAGAATTATTTTAAAACTGAAAGATATGTAGTTGAAAGTGAATTTCTGACAAGTGAATGTTGTTAATATGTAATTTCAAGATGAAATTCTTATGAATTCTATGATCTAGTAAGCTTAGCTTTCCTACATCCTCCTTCAGAACCTAAGCTATGTTCTGATTATCTCACAGTTGATATGTTTTGCTTATTTATTTGTCTCATAAAAGAATTATCAACTTAAAATGAAGAATTTTCCAGAGAGTGAGTTAGAAGAGAGTTTTGGCTCAGAGTTTTAAGAAAGCAAAGTAGCTTTCTTGTATTATTAGCTGATGTTAAAAACACATAGTACAATGAGGACTCATTAGCATTATTAACATTGCTTCAGTAGTAGATAAGGCTCTTATGTCATATCTGTTGCTCCCTGAGTGTTGCTTACACACATTCTGCTTCACTTTCTACCTCTTCAAGTTTGTCAGTTTTGACTTTTCCCTTAGTTAGAAGTATTGGATGTTGTTGTTGCCAGTTGAGTTCTCCAAAAGTAGATAGTGTGATGGTGTTTGGGGATACAAGATGTTTATTGGAGATCTATTCTTGTGAAGGAAAGTGGTGGAAGCAGGATTGGGCACAGGGAGAAGCTGAATTGTGAGGCATGCCTGGCAGTACCTTGGCCAACGTGAAGGGAGCTCTGGAACAAGAATGGCCCCTGGGAATGTCCAGCATTGGGCCATAATAGGGTGTATGCTGCTTCAAGGAAGGGTGTGACTATGGGCAGATGGCCATTTGAAGCTGGGGCAGTGCCTGATGGGGCTGCTAGTTAGGTGGTCTGCTGACCATATTCACCACAGCTGGTCAACAAGTGTTTCTGAGAAGGGAGATGTGGGTGACACATCTCTGTTTCTATCACATAGGTCAGTATTTGGAAAATCAGCCAAGGCTCAGGGACCAAGTTGAGGACATGAGTGTGCATAATCAAAAGACCCAGAGAACAGGGAGATTAAGAGGCAAGGGCTAACAGGGTCCTAGAAAGTGTGAGTCAGGGACATGGGCCCAGGTCCCAGACCAGAGCAAATTGCCAGGAAAAGCTCAAGATCCGGGGAGGAGTTTGACTAACTGACATATGCACCAAATACCAAAAGAGAATTTTGATGCTTGAGGCAAATTCTAGTTCCTGTGTTTTACATCTGAGGCAAAAGATGGGCCTTCCTGTTTTCCAAATGAAGATAATTAAAAAATGCTTTCTAAATTTTCAATTCATTTGCTAACCCAAATTCAACTGGAAGTTTCCAGCTTACCTTTATGCTATATGGGTATTGAAGGCTTTCTGTGGCTCTTTGGGAAAAAAAAAAACAAACAAAAGTGCATGAGTTTGAATTCAGAAAATAAAGTTTTTGATTATTCAGTGATGATGAATTACAATTACTTTGTTAAAAATATGTTTTTTTTTCTGTCCAGGATAATACCTTTATTATCTTCAAAGAACAAAATAAACCAATTTACCATTAATTATTTATTCAACAAATTTTATTGAGTGTCTACTGTGCATATATGCCAGGCACTGTTTTAGGTAGCTGGGTTAAATAGGAAAATAAAACAAGTATTTCTGCCTTTGTAAATTCCATTATAAGCAGTACACAAAATTCAAGCAAATAATATGACTGTCATTATAAATAATAATATGGACAAATGAAAGATCAGGAGGAAAGGAGTTGGAAGTACAGGAGAGAAAGGATTTTGATCATTTATAGCATGGTGGAGGCAGGTTTTGTTGAGATGTTGATATATGAGCACAATCTTGAAGGCAGTGATGTCTATGGGAAAGTGGTCCTGGCAGAGGGAACAGCTCGTGCAGACACCCTAATGCCACAGCCTGCTGAGTGTATTCAAAGGACAGCAAAGAGACTGTTGTGGCTGGAGTAGAGTGAAGGGCGGGAGAGGGTATAGACAAGGTCAGCTCAGTGAGGGAGATGAGTATGTGAGGAGATGGTGTACAACTTGGGCTTTAATCCCAATTGAAAGGCAGAGCCATTGCAGTTTGGAGTGGATGAGTTTCACCATCTGAAGTCTTTTAAAGGCTCACTAGCTGCTCTTGGAGAATAAACTACAGGGGTGGGAGAAGCAAGGGCAGAAGTCAGTCACCAGTTAACAGGCTGGTCCATTAACCAGGTAAATAAGAAATTGCCTTCCTTTTCGCTATAGATTGAAAAAAAAAAAATAAAAAGCTCAAGTCACACTGTTGTTACTGTTTTCACTAGAGTAAGATCTGACACTCAAAGTCAGCAAAGGAACTGCACTTTGAGAGACATTGTCTGTTGTTTGGTACCTTTATTTTTTTAGGACTAAAAGGTGATATGAAATAGCAGAGAGCACATCTCTCTCCTTTGTACTGCTCTGTGGCATTTCAGGATCTGAGAAGACTGTTCTAGTATTGAAGTTTACATACTGTCATGCCCACAATTCTGGTCAACCATTCCCAATGCAGCTTGCGTCCTCAGAACTGAGTTTTGAAGCTGAAATTCCCAGTAGGACGTGGATTTTTTTGTGTCCTTTTTTCTTTCTATAAAAAGATGTGTTCATGAAGCCCAAATAACAGTTACCACATTAGTGGATAAAAAAGAATGGGATGTGTCATATTTAGAGCAGCCGTCGGGGAAAAGGAATGCACAACGTGTGGAGAAATTTGATGGAGGCAAAGAAATATGTTAAAGGAGATAAAGCTTCTGGGGTGGAAAGCAGAATGACTCAACCCATTCAGGAGACAGTGGTGTGAAAACTGCATTGTCTTGAAAAGTAGGACCTTTGCCTGGGGCATGATGCCCATCAACAACAGCTGAACAGCTCCACTCTTGGCATATGGGCATTTCTGAAACTGACTTTGTGTGTGGAACCAAGTGTTCATAAAAGTAGTTTTTGATGAAGCTTCTTTATTTTTTTTCTTTTAAAAATATTTATCTAAATTCAAGTTAGTTAATATACAGTGTAGTATTAGTTTCAGGAGTAGAATTCAGCAATTCATCACTTACATATAACACCCAGTGCTCATCCCAGCAAGTGCCCTCCTTAATGTCCATCGCCAATTTAACCCATCTCCCCACCCAGCACCCGCCAGCAATCCTCAGTCTGTTTTCTGTATTTAAGAGTGTCTTATGGTTTGCCCCTCTCAGTTTTTATCTTATTTTTGCTTCCCTACCTCTATGTTCATCTGTTTTGTTTCTTAAATTCCACATATGAGTGAAATCATATGATATTTGTCTTTCTCTGCCTGACTTATTTTGCTTAGCATGATACCCTCTAGTTCCAACCATGTGGTTGCAAATGGCAAGATTTCATTCTTTTTGATCACTGAGTAATATTCTTGTGTGTGTGTGTGTGTGTGTGTGTGTGTGTAAATCTTATGGCCCACTTATCCAAACTTTTACCTTTTTGACCAGGATTATCTTCAGTTACATCACTTGACACAAGGCCTGGTAGTAAGTAAATCATTATGATCTAACCATTTTTGAGCACTTATTGTATGATCCAAACTGTAGTAAGTAATACTAAGGATAGAAAAAGGAAATATAGGACTTGACAATTCCTCTCAAGAAAGTTTCAGTCATGTCAGGAGAGAAAAACTTACCTTTGTGAAGTAAATTTGAACAATGAAACATTTAATTATATGTCTGAATATGTGGTAAAGACAATATATTCTGCAAGAAAATTAGAGCTTTCATAAATGACTTTCAAAAAAAGTTGGTCATCCTATGCAGGGCTTAACAGAAAGTCGTTGCTTTAACTGTTCCTTTAATGTCTTAATACAAATTGCAGCTAATGAGATATTTACTCTTAAAATGTTTTAGTGGAAATAGCAATCTATGATAGATGTCAGTGTAAGACATTTTGGACATTGAAATGCAGGATGCCATGATAGGAACCGTTATTTATGATTCATTTGAAGTGTTGAAATTCAAACAATAGGATAAGTTTTATTTGGATTATATCGTTTTACACCTCATAGTATTTGAATATGATAAACAAATTAGTAAAGGCATTTTAGTTATTGGGAGTTTACATGTAAAAGGCCAGATTTCCAGCTTCTCTTGAAACATCTGAAGATCTCCTTTTGGTCTGCAATCTCATAAGGCAATAGCATCTCAGAGCTGAGTTGCAGGTGGCTTCTCCAGTTTTCCATGACTTCACTGTTCCTTACTGCTCTTTCTTTTTTTCCTCCCCCCAGCATGCTTTAGCAGTTCCTGTTCAATACCTAGCCAGCTCCCTCTTGGCAAGTGAATTTGTGATTCCCTGATGAGGCTTACCCTCCACCAAATATACTTATGCCTTTTGCAACATTCTTTCTACTTGAATGCATTACACTGAAATTCACTTCTCTAGGCAACCCATTACAGTGTTGGACACACTATTGCAAACGTCCTTCCCTGCATTGAGCCTGTATTCTTATAATTTCTTTTTCTAATTTTATCCTTTAAAGCAAAAATGTCTTTTCTTCCTCCTTCATGTGTATATGCAAGATGCATATAGCTATCAAATAATGCCAAGAAACCCCATTTAATAATGTTACTTATTTTTCACCCTGACCCTGAACATTCCTTGTGCTCTGGTTTTGTTTTTAAAGTTTTTTTTTTTTTTAGTTTTATGGATTTTTAAATTTTGAGTTGATTGTAGACTCAAATGGAATTGTAAGAAACAATACAGAATGACCAAGTGTACCCATTACTCAGTTTCTCCCAACAGTAGTTAATACCTGGTAAAATAATAATACAATTTCAAAACCAGTATGTTAACATTGATATTGTCAAGACACAGAATCTTTCTATAACCACAAGGATCCCTCGTGTTGTCCTTTTATAATTGCACCTACACCCACGTCTACCCACTCTGTGTCAATATATGTTTTCTATTTGTATAATTTTGTGATTCAAGAGTGATATATAAGGAATCATATATAATATTTTAGGATTGATTTTTTTTTTTTTTTTTTGCTCAGCATGATTCTCTGGAGATTCATCTAAGTTGTGTGTTAATAGTTCATTCTTATAGACATCCAGATGGCCAACAGACACATGAAAAGATGCTCAACATCATTGATTATCAGAGAATACAAATCAAAACCATGATGAGATACCATCTCATACTGGTCAGAATAGCTAAAATTAACAACTCAGGAAACAACAGATGTTGTCAAGGATATGGAGAAAGGAAAACCCTCTTACGCTGTTGGTAGGAATGCAAACTGATGCAGCCACTGTGGAAAACAGTATGGAGGTCCTTCAAAAAGTTAAAAATAGAACTACCCTATGACCCAGCAATTGCACTACTAAGTATTTACCCACAGGATACAAAAGTACTTGAAGGGGTACATGCACCCCGATGTTTATAGCAGCATTATCAATAGCGAAATTATGGAAAGAGCCCAAATCTGTTGATCGATGAATGGTTAAAGACAAAGTGATATATATGAATGTATATATGATATATATATACACATACACCTATATATATATATATATACATATATATATATATACACATATATATACCCACATATATATGTAATACACACACACACACACACACACACACACACACATATGTAAAATATATAAAGGAATATTACTCAGCCATCAAAAAGAATAAAATCTTGCCATTTGCAACATGGATGGAGGTAGAGTGTATTATGTTAAGCAAAATAAGTCAGGCAGAGAAAAACAAATGCCATTTGATTTCACTCATTTGTGGAGTTTAAGAAACAAAACAGATGAAAATGGAGAAAGAAGGAGAAAAGAGGGAAGCAAATCATAAAAGACTATGAAGAACTATAAAGAACAAACCGAGGGTTGATGGAGAGGGGGTGGGAGGTGGATGGGCTAAATGGGTGGTATGTGTTAAGGAGGTCACTTGGGATGAACACTGGCTACTCCTGAATGCTACTGCTGAAACCAGTATTACTCTATATGGTAACTAACTAGAATTTAAATAAAAATTTGGAAAAAAAATTCCTTCTTGTATTGCTGAGTGGTATTTTATGGCATGGCTGTACCAGTCTCTTTAAGCATTCATCACTGAAGGACATGTGGGTTGTTTCCATTTTTCGACCATTATAAACAAAGCATTTATAAATATTTGTGTACAGGTTTGTAAATACAACTCTTGATTTCTCTGGGATAAATGCCTAGAATTGGAATTGCTGGGTAGTCTCATTGTAGAATATTTAGTTTTTTAAAGAAACTACCAAACTCTTTACTAGAGTGGCTCTACCATTTTACATTGCCACCAGCAATGTATCAATGATCCAGGTGGTATTTGATGTTGCCAGTATTGTTTATTTTAGTCATTTGATATGTATGTAGTGGTGCCTCATTGTGGTTTTAAATGAGGCACCTTTGGTGTTAAAGGCATTCCTTTAAAGGCAATTGGTGGTGAACATATTTTTATGTGTTTGTTGACATCTGTGTGTGTATATGTGTGTGTGTACGTGTGTGTGTATCTATATAGTGTGTGTTTGTGTGTGTGTGTGTCTGAAACGTCTTTTGCATGTTTTCCAATTGGATTGTTTGCTTTCTTAATGTTGAATTTTGAATTTTAAAAAACGTATTCTAGATTCTAGTCCTTTGTGAGATATGAATTTGCAAATATTTTTCTCCTCTATAGCTTGCTTTTCATCCTTTTATCAGGGTCTTTTGCAGAGCAGAAGTTTTAAAATTTGATGAAGTTTAATTTATAAATTTTCCTTTGATGGATCATGCTTTTGGTGTCAAGTCTAAAAAACTCTTGAGGAGGTTCCGGAAGATGGCGGCGTAGGAGGACGCGGGGCTCACAGCGCGTCCTGCCGATCACTTAGATTCCACCTACACCTGCCTAAAGAACCCAGAAAACCGCCAGAGGATTAGCAGAAGGGAGTCTCCGGAGTCAAGCGCAGACTAGAGGCCCACGGAAGAGGGTAGGAAGGGCGGCGAGGCGGTGCGCGCTCCACGGACTGGCGGGAGGGAGCCGGGGCGGAGGGGCGGCTCGCCGGCCAAGCAGAGCCCCCGAGTCTGGCTGGCAAAAGCGGAGGGGCCGGACAGACTGTGTTCCGACAGCAAGCGCGACTTAGCGTCTGGGAGGTCATAAGTTAACAGCTCTGCTCGGAAAGCGGGAAGGCTGTGGGACAAAGGGAGGGAGAGCTGCTGAGCCCCCGGACGGCAGAGCTCAGCTTGGCAGGGAACAAAGGCGCCAGCGCCATCTCCCCCGCCCATCCCCCAGCCAGAATCCCAAAGGGAACCAGTTCCTGCCAGGGAACTTGCTCGCTCCGCGCAAACACCCAACTCTGTGCTTCTGCGGAGCCAAACCTCCGGCAGCGGATCTGACTCCCTCCCGCTGCCACAGGGCTCCTCCTGAAGTGGATCACCTAAGGAGAAGCGAGCTAAGCCTGCCCCTCCAGCCCCCGTGCACCTTGCCTACCCACCCCAGCTAATACGCCAGATCCCCAGCAACATAAGCCTGGCAGTGTGCAAGTAGCCCAGACGGGACACGCCACCCCACAGTGAATCCCGCCCCTAGGAGAGGGGAAGAGAAGGCACACACCAGTCTGACTGTGGCCCCAGCAGTGGCCTGGGGGCAGACATCGGGTCGGACTGCGGCCCCGCCCACTAACTCCAGTTATACACCACAGCACAGGGGAAGTGCACTGCAGGTCCTCACCACGCCAGGGACTCTCCAAAATGACCAAACGGAAGAATTCCCCTCAGAAGAATCTCCAGGAAATAACAACAGCTAATGAACTGATCAAAAAGGATTTAAATAATATAACAGAAAGTGAATTTAGAATAATAGTCATAAAATTAATCGCTGGGCTTGAAAACAGTATACAGGACAGCAGAGAATCTCTTGCCACAAAGATCGAGGGACTAAGGAACAGTCACGAGGAGTTGAAAAACGCTTTAAACGAATTGCAAAACAAAATGGAATCCACGATGGCTCGGCTTGAAGAGGCAGAGGAGAGAATAGGTGAACTAGAAGATAAAGTTATGGAGAAAGAGGAAGCTGAAAGAAAGAGAGATAAAAAAATCCAGGAGTATGAGGGGAAAATTAGAGAACTAAGTGATACACTAAAAAAAAATAATATACGCATAATTGGTATCCCAGAGGAGGAAGAGAGAGGGAAGGGTGCTGAAGGGGTACTTGAACAAATTATAGCTGAGAACTTCCCTGAAGTGGGGAAGGAAAAAGGCATTGAAATCCAAGAGGCACAGAGAACTCCCTTCAGACGTAACTTGAATCGATCTTCTGCACGACATATCATAGTGAAACTGGCAAAATACAAGGATAAAGAGAAAATTCTGAAAGCAGCAAGGGATAAACGTGCCCTCACATATAAAGGGAGACCTATAAGACTCGTGACTGATCTCTCCTTTGAAACTTGGCAGGCCAGAAAGGCTTGGCACGATATCTACAGTGTGCTAAACAGCAAAAATATGCAGCCGAGAATCCTTTATCCAGCAAGTCTGTCATTTAGAATAGAAGGAGAGATAAAGGTCTTCCCAAACAAACAAAAACTGAAGGAATTTGTCACCACGAAACCAGCCCTACAAGAGATCCTAAGGGGGATCCTGTGAGACAAAGTACCAGAGACATCACTACAAGCATAAAACATACAGACATCACAATGACTCTAAACCCATATCTTTCTATAATAACACTGAATGTAAATGGATTAAATGCGCCAACTAAAAGACATAGGGTAGCAGAATGGATAAAAAAACAAGACCCATCTATTTGCTGTCTACAAGAGACTCATTTTAGATCTGAGGACACCTTTAGATTGAGAGTGAGGGGATGGAGAACTATTTATCATGCTCCTGGAAGCCAAAAGAAAGCTGGAGTAGCCATACTTATATCAGACAAACTAGACTTTAAATTAAAGGCTGTAACAAGAGATGAAGAAGGGCATTATATAATAATCACAGGGTCTATCCACCAGGAAGAGCTAACTATTATAAATGTCTATGCGCCAAATACCCGAGCCCCCAGATATATAAAACAATTACTCATAAACATAAGCAACCTTATTGATAAGAATGTGGTCATTGCAGGGGACTTTAACACCCCACTTACAGAAATGGATAGATCATCTAGACACACAGTCAATAAAGAAACAAGGGCCCTGAATGATACATTGGATCAGATGGACTTGACAGATATATTTAGAACTCTGCATCCCAAAGCAACAGAATATACTTTCTTCTCGAGTGCACATGGAACATTCTCCAAGATAGATCATATACTGGGTCACAAAACAGCCCTTCATAAGTTTACAAGAATTGAAATTATACCATGCATACTTTCAGACCACAATGCTATGAAGCTTGAAATCAACCACAGGAAAAAGTCTGGAAAACCTCCAAAAGCATGGAGGTTAAAGAACACCCTCCTAAAGAATGAGTGGGTCAACCAGGCAATTAGAGAAGAAATTAAAACATATATGGAAACAAACGAAAATGAAAATACAACAATCCAAACGCTTTGGGACGCAGCGAAGGCAGTCCTGAGAGGAAAATACATTGCAATCCAGGCCTATCTCAAGAAACAAGAAAAATCCCAAATACAAAATCTAACAGCACACCTAAAGGAAATAGAAGCAGAACAGCAAAGGCAGCCTAAACCCAGCAGAAGAAGAGAAATCATAAAGATCAGAGCAGAAATAAACAATATAGAATCTAAAAAAACTGTAGAGCAGATCAACGAAACCAAGAGTTGGTTTTTTGAAAAAATAAACAAAATTGACAAACCTCTAGCCAGGCTTCTCAAAAAGAAAAGGGAGATGACCCAAATAGATAAAATCATGAATGAAAATGGAATGATTACAACCAATCCCTCAGAGATACAAACAATTATCAGGGAATACTATGAAAAATTATATGCCAGCAAATTGGACAACCTGGAAGAAATGGACAAATTTCTAAACACCCACACTCTTCCAAAACTCAATCAGGAGGAAATAGAAAGCTTGAACAGACCCATAACCAGCGAAGAAATTGAATCGGTTATCAAAAATCTCCCAACAAATAAGAGTCCAGGACCAGATGGCTTCCCAGGGGAGTTCTACCAGACATTTAAAGCAGAGATAATACCTATCCTTCTCAAGCTATTCCAAGAAATAGAAAGGGAAGGAAAACTTCCAGACTCATTCTATGAAGCCAGTATTACTTTGATTCCTAAACCAGACAGAGACCCAGTAAAAAAAGAGAACTACAGGCCAATATCCCTGATGAATATGGATGCAAAAATTCTTAATAAGATACTAGCAAATCGAATTCAACAGCATATAAAAAGAATTATTCACCATGATCAAGTGGGATTCATTCCTGGGATGCAGGGCTGGTTCAACATTCGCAAATCGATCAACGTGATACATCACATTAACAAAAAAAAAGAGAAGAACCATATGATCCTGTCAATCGATGCAGAAAAGGCCTTTGACAAAATCCAGCACCCTTTCTTAATAAAAACCATTGAGAAAGTCGGGATAGAAGGAACATACTTAAAGATCATAAAGGCCATTTATGAAAAGCCCACAGCTAACATCATCCTCAACGGGGAAAAACTGAGAGCTTTTTCCCTGAGATCAGGAACACGACAGGGATGCCCACTGTCACTGCTGCTGTTCAATATAGTGCTGGAAGTTCTAGCATCAGCAATCAGACAACAAAAGGAAATCAAAGGCATCAAAATTGGCAAAGATGAAGTCAAGCTTTCGCTTTTTGCAGATGACATGATATTATACATGGAAAATCCGATAGACTCCACCAAAAGTCTGCTAGAACTGATACATGAATTCAGCAAAGTTGCAGGATACAAAATCAATGTGCAGAAATCAGTTGCATTCTTATACACTAACAATGAAGCAACAGAAAGACAAATGAAGAAACTGATCCCATTCACAATTGCACCAAGAAGCATAAAATACCTAGGAATAAATCTAACCAAAGATGTAAAAGATCTGTATGCTGAAAACTATAGAAAGCTTATGCAGGTAATTGAAGAAGATATAAAGAAATGGAAAGACATTCCCTGCTCATGGATTGGAAGAATAAATATTGTCAAAATGTCAATACTACCCAAAGCTATCTACACATTCAATGCAATCCCAATCAAAATTGCACCAGCATTCTTCTCGAAACTAGAACAAGCAATCCTAAAATTCATATGGAACCACAAAAGGCCCCGAATAGCCAAAGTAATTTTGAAGAAGAAGACCAAAGCAGGAGGCATCACAATCCCAGACTTTAGCCTCTACTACAAAGCTGTCATCATCAAGACAGCATGGTATTGGCATAAAAACAGACACATAGACCAATGGAATAGAATAGAAACCCCAGAACTAGA
Organism: Panthera leo; assembly: GCF_018350215.1. Classification (NCBI taxonomy): domain Eukaryota; kingdom Metazoa; phylum Chordata; class Mammalia; order Carnivora; family Felidae; genus Panthera; species Panthera leo. Next base: position 167,155,221 of record NC_056686.1, read on the forward strand.
CCCACAAACGTATGGCCAACTCATCTTTGACAAAGCAGGAAAGAACATCCAATGGAAAAAAGACAGTCTCTTTAACAAATGGTGCTGGGAGAACTGGACAGCAACATGCAGAAGGTTGAAACTAGACCACTTTCTCACACCATTCACAAAAATAAACTCAAAATGGATAAAGGACCTGAATGTGAGACAGGAAACCATCAAAACCTTAGAGGAGAAAGCAGGAAAAGACCTCTCTGACCTCAGCCGTAGCAATCTCTTACTCGGCACATCCCCAAAGGCAAGGGAATTAAAAGCAAAAGTGAATTACTGGGACCTTATGAAGATAAAAAGCTTCTGCACAGCAAAGGAAACAACCAACAAAACTAAAAGGCAACCAACGGAATGGGAAAAGATATTTGCAAATGACACATCGGACAAAGGGCTAGTATCCAAAATCTATAAAGAGCTCATCAAACTCCACACCCGAAAAACAAATAACCCAGTGAAGAAATGGGCAGAAAACATGAATAGACACTTCTCTAAAGAAGACATCCGGATGGCCAACAGGCACATGAAAAGATGTTCAACGTCGCTCCTTATCAGGGAAATACAAATCAAAACCACACTCAGATACCACCTCACGCCAGTCAGAGTGGCCAAAATGAAGAAATCAGGAGACTATAGATGCTGGAGAGGATGTGGAGAAACAGGAACCCTCTTGCACTGTTGGTGGGAATGCAAATTGGTGCAGCCGCTCTGGAAAGCAGTGTGGAGGTTCCTCAGAAAATTAAAAATAGACCTACCCTATGACCCAGCAATAGCACTGCTAGGAATTTATCCAAGGGATACAGGAGTACTGATGCATAGGGGCACCTGTACCCCAATGTTTATAGCGGCACTCTCAACAATAGCCAAATTATGGAAAGAGCCTAAATGTCCATCAACTGATGAATGGATAAAGAAATTGTGGTTTATATACACAATGGAATACTACGTGGCAATGAGAAAAAATGAAATAGGGCCTTTTGTAGCAACATGGATGGAACTGGAGAGTGTGATGCTAAGTGAAATAAGCCATACAGAGAAAGACAGATACCATATGGTTTCACTCTTATGTGGATCCTGAGAAACATAACAGAAACCCATGGGGGAGGGGAAGGAAAAAAAAAAAAAAAAAAAAAAAGAGGTTAGAGTGGGAGAGAGCCAAAGCATTAGAGACTGTTAAAAACTGAGAACAAACTGAGGGTTGATGGGGGGTGGGAGGGAGGGAGGGCAGGGTGGGTGATGGGTATTGAGGAGGGCACCTTTTGGGATGAGCACTGGGTGTTGTATGGAAACCAATTTGACAGTAAATTTCATATATTAAAAAATAAAAAAAAAATAAAAAAAAGAAAAAAAAAAAAAAAAAATAAAATAAAAAACTCTTTTGCATCGCCCTAGATCATAAAGATATTCTCCAAGGTTTTTTACAAGTTTTATAGTTTTATATTTTGCATTTAAATTCATGATATTTTTTGAGTTAGTTTCTTGTATAAGGCATGAGACTTAGGCCAAGGTTCATTTCTTGCCTGCCTCCTCCTTTCTTTCTTTCTTTCTTTCTTTCTTTCTTTCTTTCTTTCTTTCTTCTCTTTTTCTCTCTTTCTCTCTCTCCCTTTCTCTATTCCTTCCTTCCTTCCTTCCTTCCTTCCTTCCTTCCTTCCTCCTCCCTCCCTCCCTCCTTTCTTCCCTTTCTTCTCTTTCTTTCCTTTCTTCTCTCTCCTTTTTTTGTACTGTTTTTCTCTGGCTGTTATATCAGCTTCCTAAAATGAGTTGGGAAGTGCTTATTCCTCTTCTATTTTCTAGAAAAGATATTGTACAAATGGTTTTAAATTTTCTTTAAACATTTGGCAGAAATCTGTGAAACTATGTGGGCCTGAGAATTTCTTTTTTGTGAGTTTTAAAATTACACATTAGATTTCCTTAATATTGCAGGACCATTTCAGTGATCTCTTTTATATATGGATGAGTTGTAAGAGTTTGTGGTTTTCAAGGTATTGGTCCATTTCATCTAAGTTGTCAAATTTGTTTGTTGAGTTGGTTGTAGTAAACCCTTATTATCATTTTGATGTCTGCAGAGCCTGAAGCGACATCCATTGTTTCATTTCTGATATTGGTAATTTGTGTCTTGTCTCTTGTTTTTCCTTTGTCACTCTTGTCTAGGGTTTTGGCTATTTTTATATTATGCTACTCTGGATCTTATTTAAACCAGTTTTAGTTGACTTTGTCTGATGATGCTCTGGCATAAGAAGGGAGGAGAGGACACTGCTTCATTACTGCCAGGTGGAGGTCGAAGTTCAAGTTCTCCATTTTGCCTGCACCGACACCTGAGGTGAGGGTTCATTATTACTTTTGGGTGGAGATGGGAGTTCTAGTTCTCCAGGTTGTCTTCAGTGTCATGCAGTGAGGCATTGTTTTGATACCACCGGGCAATGGTGAACAGCCTAACTCTCCACTAAGGCCTCCACCTACACCACCGCAGCAGGGGCTTGGAAAAGTATGTTATTATTTCCAGGTGGAGATAGAAATTTTGCCTCCCCATACAATCTCCACCTACACTGCTGGTGGAGATGAAAGTCATAGTGCTTTATTTGATCTTCTCTGATATCGCTTGGTATGGGTTTGGGGATACTTGTTTACAGCCTCATAAAGGTGGAAGTCTAAACTCTCTATTAGCTTTTGCTGTTGTGGATGTGGGAGTGAGACCATAGTTTTTTCTATGTTGTTTGTCCAGAGTAGAGCAATTATTGTCTAAAAGTTTTCTGTGTTGCTAGACTGGCCTTTTCTTGTTTATGTGGCTAGAGACAGGAGGCTTTTGTTGGGACTTTTTTTCTGTGCCCATTGGCATTTTCAGGTTGCCAACTTCCTTAGCTCCAAGTCAGAGATATATGAGGCAAAAAGAAAATTTATGTCACTCCTTGGCTCCTATCTGATCAGTCTTCTTTTCTCCAAATTTGAGAAATTTTATGCATTTTATATATGATGTCCAGGGAGGTTAGTTGTAGTTAGCAAGGAGGAATAGGCAAGAATATGTCTACTTTATATTCTTGGAAGCAGAAGTCTGCTCTACTTTTGATGGTTAAAATGTGATGCATTACCTAATCCTTATCCGTGCCTTAGACTCAGAAATCCACAGCAGACAGACCACAGGGATGGTGACATTTACATCCAGTATCATTTTTGGAAAAATGTATAGTCGATGCTGAGACAACCATGGTTTGGCATTCAACTCATAATTACTGAGTGCCAGCTATGTGGCAGTCACTGTTCTAGAAGAATACAACAGGGACTAGTTATCACAGATGATGTCCTCCTGCTGTTCCCCAATTATTTGGAATTAATATTATTTTCACTATGAGTGTATAAGGTGGGCCAGCTTCCTATAGTTCCCTCTATACCTAATCTAGAAATTGCAGAGGTACTATCTCTTTCATTCATATAGTTCAGATATCTGCTCTTAAGCTCAACTTGAAATTCAAGCCGTCTGAGACCTCCAGAGAGCAGGATCATCAGATCTATAACCTTACCACAGTATTCAGAAGGGAAAAAAGAAGGATCTTTTGGAAGTCTAGCAAAATGTTCCTGAATGATTTCTTATAAATATGTCCTGTTTCTTTCCACTTTCCATCACCACCATTACTCTTTGTATTCCCAATTCTCTTCTCATTTCTCCTTTTCAGGGCCAAGCCGGCAAGCACTACCTCCATGCTTATCTCCAGGATGTGACCAAGGAAAGTGGTATCTCCTGGCAGTAGATTAACTGGGAAATGCACATTGGGAGGTGCACAGCAGACATACCTGGGGGCCTAGGAACTATATGCCCACCAACCCAATATTCTGATATAACACACCCTCAAGAAATAATAATCTTGCCCTGGTTGGATATCACTGTGATGGGAAACAGGGAAGAATGGGTAGTATCAGATCATGGGCGAAAGGAGCTGCATTTTTTTTTTTTAACTAGCAGAAGGATGATAATATAACAGGGCCCTTGAAGGAGATCATGTAGTAATAAAACACAGTCCATGTGATTTGGAGTCAGTCATATTTCTACCCCATAGAAGTACACTGTCCAGAATAGTAAATACAAATGGTTATTTAAATTTAAACTAATTAAATTTAAATTAAAAATTAAAATTTATTTCTTTAGTTGCACTTTTCATACTTCAGATGCTCTCAAGTCACCCGTGGGTAGGCCACTGTACTGGATGCTGAGAGTTGGAACACTCCACTCCTGTAGAAAGTTCTATTGAAGATTACTGCTATAGAGTATTGTTACTTCTTGCTCTCTTGTTACCTTTAGGCCTTTAACTTTTTGGATATACTATTTATTTTACTGCTTCCCTGTTTTATCCTGAAGACCTGTCCCATTCCCCCTTCCTGCCTGCCTCTGATTTTGCCACCAACCTTAGTTTTGAAGAAACTAAGGGTTGTTGTCAACACTTGCCAAAGATCTGACCTCTGACTTCTCCATTGGGTTTTGACCTTTGGCTTTATTACTTAGTACATAATGGACTCAACCTGCTCACACCTGAGTTAGGATACTTGGCTCCTGATTTGGCCTTAGCAACTGGTTTGTCTTCTCCTCCCAACTCTCTGAGTCAGTTTACTTTAAAATTTTAGTTCATGGCTTTCTTGTACTGGATTGATATAATCTGTCCTTAATTTACCAGTCTTTGTAGTTTTGCTTGTACCTCTCAATATGTGAGATTGGAGACAGCAGTGTTTTATTATTGTACTATAACTGAGCTTCATTTTTGGCCATTATTGTGGGAAAAGTTTTCAAAATGTGTTTAATACTAAGTCAACACTATATATATATATATATATATATATATATACACACACATATATATGTACAATATATATATATATATATATATATATATATATATATATATGTTTAATATTACAAGAAGGAATTTGGAAGTGTGAGGCTTTCACTGATAACTACTTGGAAGAAAGCTGAACATAAATTCCAGATAGATGAAAAATTTGTAAATCTTTATATACTATACCTAGAGGAATGCCGCACACAATTTGAAAGCCACCAACTTCTCTGCATTATTGGCTAAATATTAATTGGTGGTGTTTCTATCCCCAGAAACATTTCTTAACTAAAATAGTGTAATTCAGCTTCACAAAATTTGAAAATAAAAGAAGTCCAAATTTCTAGTTAATCCCATTTAAAGAAAGATCCGTTGAAGATGACTCCAGTGATTAATTATGTACAAAAATGTTAGGGTTTTTTCCTTGACATTAATTTGTCATTTCAAGATGCACAGAAAAAAATTGCTAAGGGAGGAATCCTGCAATAAAGAGAATATAGAAGCAAAGGAGAACCAATTAAAGTGGGTAAATTATTAGGAAATGTAATCAATCTTCAATTATCTAAGGACTTACCAGTTCGAGTATGTATTTCTTCATTTGTTAGGGAATCATAGAAAAGGAGAGTAAAGTGGAAGTTTAATCACTGATTAAAGCCAGTCTAAAACCTAATTGCATCACTAAGTATGGTGCTTTTCACAAAGTGGGCACTTAATAAAACTTATGGAATTGCAGATAAAAGAAAGATAGACCACTGCAAATTAAAATCAGCCAGTGAATTTAAAATGCCTCTTTTGTGGAAAGCATATTACTAAGAATTCTATAGAAAACAGAAAATAATGTATAGATTCTTAAAAAAAGATTAAAAAGTGTTTCTGTAATGAATGAAAAACAGCAGTGTCTGACATTTTCTTATTGCTTTGTGAGATACTTTATATAATATTATATGCACATGTTTTGATAGTTGGATATTAGATATATACCTAGAAGGCATACTTAGAAGACATTACAAAAATTTGATTTTTAATTAATAACTTATCTTATGAGTCCACCTAACAAAACTCAATTTAAAATAAATTGCATTAACCTCTGAGATTTTTCCTTTCTTCTTGAACCATAATAGAAATCCTATTGAAGGGTACCATTTAAGCATTTTTAAAAATAGTGGCCTGAATTCTATGTTCATCATTTCTATATGTTATCCAGAGACCTATTTGAAAATGTGCATGTTGAAGCTGTTGACTTATGTTATTCAAACAGCTTTCGTTGAGATCAAAAACCACAATCAAAAGTATTGTTAAGCATTTGTTTCCAATTTAGGTAATCTAAAAATAAAGTTGTTTTACTTGTGTTAAAAATGGGAGGAAATCTTGACCAAATAAATTGTTTTGAGAATCCCTTTTTTTTTTTTTTTTTTTTTTTTTGTATTTGGGCAGGGCCAATGCCACCATATGGGTTTCTTTTTCTCTTTTTCTCATTTGAAATTCAAATATATAGGCTAATGCTTACATTTTACTGTTTCTTTCTGTTGTTTTTCTTGTAGGTGGAGGTAGGTATGCAACTTGTTGGTTTTTTTCCCGTCAAAGTTTTTTTTTTTAATTAAAAAAATTTTAAATTTTACGTAGACTCTATGCCCAATGTGGGGCTTGAACTCATGACCTTGGGATCAAGAGTGGCACATTCTACTGATTGAGCCAGCTAGGTGCCCCAGTATCAAAGTTTTTCTTTATTAAAATTGTCTTTCAGTTCAGTCTGTGTTTTGGGATGAGGACCCAACCCAGGGACTATTAACCCACAGCTGAGGCATCTGGGAATTGTGCTCATCTGATAGTAGGAGGTACTTAAAGTAACAGTAGAGTTGGGAGCTGGGGATGATGTTGCCATGCTGTATGTGTAGAAGTCTAGGAAACTGGTGAGGGGGAGAACAGAGACATGGGTGATCTTTGAAAGACACGGAGGCGTGTATTAGTTCCTGCCTTCCAATTCCATTTCTGAGATCCTCATGGTCTAGTAAGTGCTTCATTTCCCTTTCTTTGAATGCCCATGGAATTTGCATGTTTACTTTTATATTAAGCCTTGTTTTCATTAAACTAGTTTTAAAAGATTTCTGTTCCTTGCAACTAAATATATCATTACTAAAACATAGGTTTTTACATTCTTCCCTGAATATTTTTCTTGATGTATCTATTTTATTTAACCTATGGCTCTTAATTAATCCCATTGAATGTCCTTGTTTTAAATTTATACCACATTAAGATTATTATAACTACAACTCTGTTTTCTTTGCTATCTAATATTTATCTTTTTGGGTTTTTTTTTTTTTACCATATTTTGTAATGACTTCTAAATTCTGTAATGTTCCTTTATTTTTTTTAATTTTATTTATTTATTTATTTATTTATTTATTTATTTATTTATTTTTAATATATGAAATTTATTGTCAAATTGGTTTCCATACAACACCCAGTGCTCATCCCAAAAGGTGCCCTCCTCAATACCCATCCCCCACCCTCCCCTCCCTCCCACCCCCCATCAACCCTCAGTTTGTTCTCAGTTTTTAACAGTCTCTTATGCTTTGGCTCTCTCCCACTCTAACCTCTTTTTTTTTTTTTCCTTCCCCTCCCCCACGGGTTTCTGTTAAGTTTCTCAGGATCCACATAAGAATGAAACCATATGGTATCTGTCTTTCTCTGTATGGCTTTGTAATGTTCCTTTAAATAAATGTTCTTTGTAAATACGATAAAACAAGAAGAAGCTTGGAGGCATTTTCTCATTCTGAAGCTTGTTAGTGTCACATGTTATAATTTTGTTATCTCTAATCAGTAGGCTTTTTAGTGTTGCTGACACTTTGTGATATGAACCAAAATCAATGTCTATATGCCACCAATGCAATAATTGGTAATAACTATTTAATATCATATAGTTAGATAATTAATGGGCTTTCCCCTCCTCTTTATCAGATTTAGTGAAGTAGAGACAGCTATTTTCTTTTTTTTTTTAATGTTTTATTATTTATTTTTGAGAGAGAGAGGCAGAACATGAGTGGGAGGGGCAGAGAGAGAGGGAGACACAGAATCTGAAGCAGCTCCAGGCTCTGAGCTGTCAGTACAGAGCCCGACATGGGACTCAAACTCACGAACCGCGAGATCATGACCTGAGCTGAAGTCGGACACTTAACCGACTGAGCCACCCAGGCACCCCGAGACAGCTATTTTCTACATACCCATTTTACCTCCCAGATTAAAAGTGTATAGGTTAAGTATGTGATATTTTACTTTACACAACATAAAATACTGTCATATTTCCAAAGACTAAACCTAAGTTGGGTATTCAGAAAATAAGATATAAAAACCAAGGTCAAAGTAACATAGATCATTGATGTTAAAGTATAAGCACAACTATTTTTATTCTTTAAACACAATAAGAAATGGATTATTTTGAAAGGTCAGCATTTTATATAAATGGGACATGAACAATAACTCAACTCTTTCCCTAAGGATTACATTCAAGCTATGTGAGTTTATCCCTTACTTAGAACGAGGTCAGCAGTTCCACACCAGAAATGGTGGTACTCTGGAGAGTGGCAAACCTTTTCAACTTGGGTTGAATTTAAATTAAACTAGAATTTGCAGACACTGTCTTCTTGAAAGATTGTAAATCCAAGAAAATAACCAAAGTAATTGTTTTTTTTAAATGTAGAATTTCATAAAAGATTTACATTTTTAATAAAATCTATAGGAAAATTTTTTTGCTGGGGGATGCATAATGTTTATAGTTGGATTAACAGTTTTGGAAGTCTGTGGATAGAAGAGGGTAGCATCGATTGGACAACAGCCTGAAATTGCATGTCAAAGAGCTGTAGGTTTAAGTACTGAGTTTCTTTTCTTACTGTGTGATCTTGAATAAATCACTTAGTATCTCAAATACATTTTTCTTATCTGTGAAATGGAGGCAATAATAGTGCTCCCCTTCTAGGGTTCCAAGGGTTAAGTGAGATAAGTATAGCACTTAAGAAAGTGTCTAACACAGAGTAAGCTCTTAGTAGTATCAGATTATTATTATTATTAGTATCAGATTATTATTATTAATTTATTATTACTATTATTATTATTATTATTATTATTATTACTAGGAAGTAGTGTGATTGATCTTATGGAGATTTTAAGGACCAAAAGCTAAATTGATGTACTGTATCACATCATATTTCTTGCAACAACTATGCTTCAATTTTTTTGTAACACAGCTTCAGATATAAGCCAAGTTTCATTATTTTCTTCAAAGCTTGTCAATAGACTATTCATCTGTGATATTTGAGAGTGACTACTAAAAACTAGATTATATTTTAATGTTTTTCCTAATTATACCTTTTTGTTTTGTTTTGGAAATCACCAGTTTGATGGTGACAATTAAATCAAATTTATGATGGGTTTATGTAATAATTTCCCAACTGATGTATGGAGATACTATACTATTTATAACTTTTTTTCTCTATCTACCAAATCTCTCTGTACAGGTCACTTTCTGTTTCATGTATATTACTCAAGTATTCTCTGGGCTCGCTCATGTGCTCACACTCCCTCTCTCTCCCTCTGTCTCCCTCTCTCTCTCTCTCTCTCTCTCTCTCTCTCTATATATATATATATATATATATATATATATATATAATAATATAATATAATGGTGGTGGCAAGGGGGCAGGAATATCTTTGTTGGTTTCACACTTCTGATCTTAATTTAGATTCAGCCAGGACATGCCTCTATATAAGTAAAATGTTACTTTTTAAAATTTGAATTTGTGTTAATTATTTAATTACCGTGTCATAGAAAAAAATCTTTTCATTGTGGGTGGGTGTGGTTGGGATGGGGAGAAAGAGAAAGAAAAAGATAGAGAAAAGAGTTGTACTCCTTTTTCTATTGGGACGTTTTGGCATCTGTGCTCCTGCTCTTGTTTCTCTCCCTGTTAGCAGGGGCCATGGGGTCCATAAATTTTAAGGTACTCCCTCTTCTAATGCTCTTTATTCTGGTCTTCGTCTTTTTCTGGTCAATGAAACTTCAGCTGTTTTTTTTTTCCTTTGTTAGTTTGGGCTCCCTAACATCATTCTTGTGTTCTATGAGTGTTTTCAGATCCTCTATCTCAGGATTATCTCTTTTTTTTCATGTTTATGTAGTTTTGAGAGAGAGACAGAAAGAGCATGCATGGGGGAGAAGCAGAGAGAGAGAGAGAGGGAGACACGGAATCCGAAGCAGGCTCCAGACTCTGAGCTGCCAGTACCAGAGCCCGATGTGGGACTTGAACTCACAAACCAGAAGATCATGACCTGAGCCGAAGTGGGCTGCTTAATCAACTGAGCCACTCAGGTGCTGCTCTCAGGATTCTTCTAAGGATTTAATTGCTGTCTCAGCTTGCTGTCCCATCTCCTCCTCCATCCACCGTTTACCTTCTTGACAGGATGCTCTTTGCTATTTCCTTACTATCTAGTTCTATGGTTTTTATTTTATTTTATTTGTTTATTTTGTAATGTTTGTTTGTTTATTTATTTAATATAATTCATTGTCAAGTTGGCTAACATGCAGTGTATACGGGGTGCTCTTAGTGTTTGGGGGTAGATTCCCGTGATTCATTGCTTACATACAACACCCAGTGCTCTAGTTCTGGTCTTTACTATTGTTCTTTTGTTGTTAACAAAGATGCTGAACTTGTTCTTTTAAAAGGCATTTTATGGCCTCTTACTCACCTTTTCAGTATGTGAAAAGTCTTTGACCAGTTAGAGGCGTAGAAAGTAAATGAACTCTGTAGAGGTGTGTAATGTAACTTCATTCCAAACCTTTCGTCCTACACCTTCTGTACAAAAGAAAGGGCTCCTTTAAAGTGGTATTATTGGGAGGTTGATAAAGGGAGCATCTTGATATTTATAAGATATAGCTTTTATATTCCTGGTAGCTCTACAAATAATTAGCACATGGCTATTATTTTTCTTTCTTTAAAATACAAAATTAGCATTTGAAAAACGAAAAAGAAATGGTGGACATCACTGTTGCTTGTTTGTCAGGTCCCCAGTCTTTTCCAGCCTCCTTGTAGGTAAGTGCACTATGGACTCTGGCCCATGAACTATCCCTTTGTGGCTGCAGAAGTGAGAAGCTCCAGTATCAGTCAGGCTTCACTCAGGGAAGCAGACCACTGAATACTGTGGAGTAAGGATTTGTGATAGGAATAAGGCCTTGTAAAAATTGTAGGGGAAGCTAGAGAACAGAGCTGCTAACCAGCCCCTCTGATGCACTGGTGTGGCTCAACAAGGTCAGGAGATTTCTGAAGCTATTTAGATTCAGCTAGGACATGCCTCTCTATATAAGCAAGATGTTCCTTTTTAAAATTTCATTTTGTATTAATGATTTAATTACATGTGCAGCTGCTAGTGTAGGACCATAAAGGAGAACTGGTAGAAAAATCTGTGGAAGGTTACTGTTTCTATGTTTGGTGATGGGTAGGGGTTCCTGTTCATTAGCTGAGTTAGCAATTTGGAGGTGGAACTGAATGCAGAATGGGGAAGAGTGAGAATAAGCTGAATCTAGGAGTACGTTTGGGTTTGCTCTCAACATGAAGAAGATTAAAGACAAGCTGAAATCTTTTGGAAGATCTTTGTGCTTCTTATTGCCTTTAAACTCGGATGACCTTCAGAAAGTAATGGTGGCTGCTTTATTTCTCACACATTGATTTCTTCTTTGGACCCCTTTTAAATGAGAACCATATAGAGGAAGAGGACTCTGGGAAACATAGCTCTAGATTAGCCAACTTGGTAAAGTAGAGAACAATGGTGACCACCTCTTGTCAGTGTGGCATCTGTTCATAGTGCTTTGAACCACATTTATGTCTAATAGCTAAATCATGATTCCACTTAATGTGATGCATCTACACAAAACTGAAAACATGCTAATTTGTATCCTCCCCCAAAAGAGGACACAAAATTCTACAGTCATTTCATCTGTCTTTGGGTATTGTTCGTAACTTTACTAGCTGAGTCACACTCTGTTTTTGAAATCTTCTAACTTAAATACTGACATATTAGCTAATTGTTATTAACACATATTACGTTTACTAGTAGGACAGCAGGAGAAAGCAAAGTGATAAAGAAAAAGACATATCTATCTATCCATCCATCCATCTATATAGATATGTGGACATATACACAAAAATGTATGCACACAACTATATCAAAGAAAGGAGGAAACAGTTATAACTATTATAGTGTTCATTTTTGGGAATAGTCACACGGTTGTAGCTGGTGTTTAGATCTTGCTTCTTTTAATACCTGTTCCTTATTCCTTTTGCCTTCAGCAAGCAACTGAGCTGATCATGGTTTCTTGACAGGTGGGGTGTCCCAAACCTGAATTCCTGAAGGGTCTATGACATTAGTAGTTCTGTTATTTTGAAGTATTTTAGTGTTCCATGAAGTTTTCATTGTAGGAATATGAGTCCTGAGAAGTGTTCTGTGTTATAAACATCTGCCTCCCTACCATGTTGTGTAGAAACAATACAGTTGTATTAGTTTTTTTATTAGTGCATACCAAGTTACCATAAACTAGCCATTTAAAACAATACTCGTTTATTATCTCCCAGTTTTTGTGGGTTAGGAGTTTAGGTGCAAATCAGCCAGGTGCTCTGCCCATAGTCTCACCAGGCTGAAACCAAGTTGTTGCCAGGGCTGTGATCTCATCTGATACTCAAGATTCTCTTCTATGATCATTCAGACTATTGGCTGAATTCAGTTCCTTGTAGTTCTAGGACCAAGGTCCCACTTATTTTCTGTGCATTGACTGAGGGGGAGAGAGGGTTGCTTTCAGCTCCTAGAAGGTGCTCATGGGTTCTAGACCTGAGGCTGTCTTATCTAACAACATGAAAGCTATTTTTCCAGGTCCAGCATGAGAATCTTACTGGTCTGCTGCAGCTGAGTCTTATATAATGTAACCTAATCAAGGGAGTGCCTATCCAATCATATTTGTAGGTTTTGCCCACATTCAAGGGGAGGAAGTTATAATAGTGCGTGCCCTAGTGAGTGGGAGTTTGGGGAGCTATCTAAGAATTCTGCCACAACCACACAATTTTATCTTGGTAGTCAGAATAAATCATTATACCCTCTACAGTTCCTTCTTTGACTGCTGATTCACCATCATGTGGAGTGGCCAGGTGGCAGTTTCACCTTAAGTTTCTTTAAATTATTGTTGCATCCCCCATTAGGAACATTCCTTCCTTTGGAATGAATATCTCTAAACTAGCAGATCTCAAGTTTGTGGGGGCAGGAAGCAAAACTTTTGCCAAATGTTACTCAGTAACAGTAAATCATCTTCCATTCCTTGTTTCTGCAACCAATGAATCTTGGCTATGGGGAACAAAACCCCAGCATCATATGTTGGTCATTGATTCAGAGCATATGCTACATGCGGAAGGACATTACTCCAACCCTACAGTGTGTGACCATCCAATTGACACTGTATCAGAATCTTTCCATTGATTCCAGGAAACATGGTAAGATGAATTAATTCAGTGAGCAAAAACCCATTGGTGCTTTTTACTTACTGTAAAATATGTTTCCTGGATGGAAGCAATGCTGTGTAGAATACCATGCTGTGTAGAATACCATGCTGATAGATAAGACATTCTAAAAGTTCACAGATGGTGGTTTTGGCTGAAGCCTTGTGGTTGAAGATGGCAAATTTGTATCCAAAATGATTGTCTTAAGTGAGAAAAGATTTCTGCCTTTTCCATGAAAGAAATGGTTCAAAATAATCAACCTACCATGAGGTGTCTGGTTCCCCTGGGGAATAGCACACCATGTACTCAGTGTTAATTTCTGCTATTTTTAGGTTGAGTACTGAGCAGTGGCTTTTGACAGAGTGGCCTTTGTAAGTGGAAGTACATATTGCTAAGTTCATGAGCAACTTTCATCTTTACCACCATGACCACTTTATTCATGAATCAGTGGAGCAAAGTCAGGAATGGCTAAGGAAAGACGCTGAAAAGCATCTATAGAATGATTACTCTTGTACACCTGATTTCTAAAGTTTCTTCTGCTAGAGTCCCTCTTCAGTGGCCATTGACATGATACGCAAGTATCTTCATACTCGGTGCTCATTTTCTGAGGTTCATCTACAGGCTTCTTACCCAGAACTTTTTAACAAATCCAGTCATGTGTCTTCCAAGTCCCTGACTAGCAAACAAACTATAGCCCTTGCCTAAGAATCAGCATAGATCCATACTTGTAGACATCTCTCATTCTAGGCAAAGGAAAAAAAAAATAGGTGCATTGCTCAGAATTGTACCTGCTAGGGCTTTTCCTTCATGACTGTCCTCAGGGCCACCCCACAGTGGGACTTTAGTGGAATAGCCCTTCACTTTGAGGTAGTGTCAGTATACTGTGCAGAGCCATCTGTAAGTCCATCACCACTTTTTTTTCTCATTGGTCAACTGGTGAAAGGAACTTCCATATGTGTGGGCTGATAAAGTGAAGGCAAGGTAACAAAAGTAGGAATCACAGGAATCTGGATTATTTGGTCATACATCTTGCTTGTGTTTTCAGGAATTGTTCAAGCCTAATCTTGTGTATACCTCTTCCAGTTAATGATGGAGTGCTCCTGCCTCCCGCACCCCCCAATTTTATAACTTAGTGGTAAATTAACAATCAGTTCTTGATAGTCAGTTTAGTTTTCAGGATTATCTGGTGGCCTACTGTTAAACATCTATTCTCTATAGAGCACCTATTCTCTAAACGCCAGAAGCTATTTCTCAAAAAGAAAAATATATCCTTTGTATTATCTTCAAAGGATGACGCAACTTAGCTCCAAAATATTAAAGTTGTGCACTTTTTTAAACCTTTATTGGCTTTACAGTGGCTTCATTCAGCATCCCTACTGCCACAAACACTTCAAGCACTGTTGGATCTGCTATATTATATGGTCTAAGCAGAAGAATAACTTATACGGAAGCTTGGATTTTTTTCTACATCCTTTCTTTGTTTGAACCCTACTCAAAGCTGGCAGCCTTTTGGATTACTCAGTAATTGTGTCATTCACCCTGCCACAACCAGACTGACCAAGTTCCCCCATCCCCGTATGCCGCAGCTTGCCCCACCCCAGTTGGGCTGACCAAGCACCTTGCCCACATATGTTTCAGGTACAGCCTAGTCTGCCACAGTGGCAGGCATGCACAGATGGAAGATATCCTTTGAGTGCCTGGCTCTAGTGCCAGTGGGGATTGTATTTCTGGGCCCCATAGATCTGAAACAATCTGAGAGACAGTTCTTGGCAGGCCACCACTCCCAGGGCACTCCACAAACTTCAGACTGAAACACACCTCCAGTCTTCATTAAAAAAAAAGTCTTTTTTGTCTTTTCCTGGAACTTCATCCTATGGAGCAGGCTTCAAGTTTCCAAGCTACAGAGGCCCCAAGGGAATATGGGCAGGGGGACACCATATTAGTGCCCTCCCTTAGGCTCCCACAGCTTACTGATACCCTTTTGAAAGGAACTTATACACACTCTTCAAGCCACAATTTTGACAACCCTAACCCAGTGGATGCCTCTAGATCCCTGGTCTAGAAGTCAGCAGGGTTTACAATTATGGACCCACAAGACTATATACTTATATGCCTTAAAAGCTGTTGCCTGAAGATCTGGCTTATAATTAGCCTGAAACGTAGCATTGTCAGAGAGCCCTCCCTTAGGAATACTGACAAATCTTGGCAAATCCCCAACAACTGGGGCCTGTGAAGAATAAATCAGGCTACTCAGACAATCTCAATGGTCTGAAAAACAATAAAAAGCTAGGGTAAGGTTGGAGATAAGGTTCATTTTTTTTTTATACAAGGCCACTCTTTCAAGACTGGTAGAGGTAGCTAATACATAGTCATCTATATATTAGAGGTCATCTAATATGTAGAAACAAACACAGAGAGTCAAGCAAAATGAGGAGACAGAGAAGTATGTTCTAGATGAAAGAACAAGACAAAACCTCAATAAAAGACTTCAATTAATGGAGGGAGATAATCTCCCTGATAAAGATAAAGAATTCAAAGTGATAGACACCAAGATGCACACTGACCTCAGTAGAAGGTTGGATGACCATAGGGAGAACTTCAGCAAAGAGGTGGAAAATATAAGAAAGTACCAAACAGAAGTCACAAACGGAATACTAGAGGGGTTCAACAGCAGACTAGACAAAGTAGAAAATGAATCAGTGATTTAGAAGGCAGGGCAGTTGAATTCACTCAAACAGAGCAACAAAAAGAAAAAAAAAGAATTTTAAATGTGAAAATAGCTTGAGGGACCTGTGACACA
This sequence comes from Panthera leo, assembly GCF_018350215.1. Taxonomy (NCBI): domain Eukaryota; kingdom Metazoa; phylum Chordata; class Mammalia; order Carnivora; family Felidae; genus Panthera; species Panthera leo. The sequence continues at coordinate 167,171,390 of NC_056686.1, forward strand.
TCAAACAGAATAACATCCACATTATATGGGTCCCAGGAGGAGAAGAGAAGGAAAAGGGTAGAAAACTTGTTTGAAGAAATAATGAATGAAGACTTTCCTAATCTGGGGAAGGAAATAAACATCCAGGTTCAAGAGCCCCAGAGAGTTCAAAATAAGATGAACCCAACAATATACAAACCAAGACATATTATAATTAAAATGTCAAAAGTTAAAAAAAAAAGAGAATCTTAAAAGCAGCAAGAGAAAAATAACTTGTTAAATACAAGGGAGCCCCCATAAGACTATAAGATGATTTTTCACTAGAAACTTTGCAGGGCAGAAAGGATGTCATAATATATTCAAAGTGCTGAGAGGAAAAATTTCCAACCAAGAATACTCTACCTGGCAAAGTTATCATTCAGAATTCAAGGGAGATAAAGCATTTTCTAGACAAACAAAAAGTAAAGGAGTTTATCACCACTAAATAGCCTTATAAGAAATGTTAAAGAGACTTTTTTAAACTGAAAAAAAAAAGGCACTAATAGTAACAAGAAAACATATGAAAGTAAAAACCTCACTGGTTAATGAAAATTACAATAAAGGTAGGGGATTAACCACTTACAAAGCTAATATGAAGGTTAAAAGTCAAGAGTAGTAAAGTTTACTATACTTAGTTAAGGGATACAGAAAATAGAAAGATGTAAAATATGACATAAAAACAGAACATATGTGGGGAGTAAAAATATAGACTTTTTAGAATATGTTTAAACTTAAGATGCTATCAACTTAAAAGAGACTATTATATATAGAGGGTGTTATATGTGAATATCACGGTAACCACAAAACAAAAATACATAGTAGATACACAAAAGGCAATAAAAAAGGAATCTAAACATTACACTAAAGAAAATTACCAAAGCACAGGGAAAAAAAAAAAGATCGAGAGAAAAAGAAAAGAGAAAGCATTAGAGACTGTTAAAAACTGAGAACAAACTGAGGGTTGATGGGGGGTGGGAGGGAGGGCAGGGTGGGTGATGGGTATTGAGGAGGGCACCTTTTGGGATGAGCACTGGGTGTTGTATGGAAACCAATTTGACAGTAAATTTCATATATTAAAAAAAAAAAAAAAAAAAAAAAACAGCCAGAAAACAATAAACAAAATGGAATTAAGTACATACCTATCAGTAATTATTTTACTTGTAAATGGATTAAATTTCCCAATCAAAAAGCATAAGGTGACTGAAAGGATTAAAAAAAAAAAACAAAAAACAAGACCCATATACATACTACCCATGAGATGCTTCAGATCTAAGGACACATGCAGGCTAAAAGTGAAGGGACAAAAAAAGATGCTCAATGCAAATGGAAATGAAAAGAAAGCTGGTGTACCTATTTTAGAAAATGAATCATGAAGAAATAGAAAATCTGAACTGACTGATTATTAGCAAGGAGATTATATCAGTAATCAAAAACTGCTCAGCAAACAAAAGCCCAGGACTAGATGGTTTCATTGCAGAATTCTTCCAAGCATTCAATGAATATTTAATAACTATCCTTATTAAATTCTTCCAAAAGATTGAAGAGGGGGGAGCACTTTCAAGCTCATTTAATGAGGTTAGCATTACCCTAATACCAAAATCAGACAAGAGACAACACAAAACAAAAAATTATAGGCCAATATCCCTGATGAATATTAATTCGAATTAACGTCCTAAACAAAGTATTAGCAAAGTGAGTTCAACAATGCATTAAAAGGATCATACCCCATGATGAAGTGGGATTATACTGGAGATGTAAGGATGGTTTAACATTCACGAATCAGTCAACATGACATACCACATTAACGAATGATAAAAATCATATGGATGCAGAAAAAGCATTTAACAAAATCCAACATCCATTTATGATAAAAACTCTCAAAATGGGTACAGAAGGAACATACCTCAATATAATAAAGACCATATAGGAGAAACCCACAGGTAACATCATGCTCAGTAGTGAAAAGCTAAAAGATTTACCTCTAAGTTCCGGAAAAAGACATGGATACCCACTCTCACCACTTTTATTCAACATAATATTAGAAGTCCTAGCCACAGAAGTTAAACAAGTAAAAAGAAAGAAAAGACATCAAATTTGGAAAAGATAAGGTACAACTGTGTCACTATTTGCAGTTGACATGATATATAGAAAACCCTATAGACTCCACCAAAAAATTATTAGAATAAATGAATTCATTAATATTGCAGTATACAAAAATAATACAAAAATATGCTACGTTTATATACAATAATAACAGACTATAGAAAGAGAAATGAAGAAAACAGTCCCATTTATAATTGCATCAGAAAGAATAAAATATCGAGAAATATATTTAACCAAGGGAGTGAAAGACCTGTACACTGACAACTATATGACTCTGATGAAAGAAACTGTAGAAGATACAAATAAATGAAAGGATATTCCATCCGCATGAATTGGAAGAATTAACGTTTTTTTAAAATGTCCATGCTACCCAAAGCAATCTGTAGATTCAACACAATCCTTATCAAGAATACCAATGGCATTCTTCAGAAACCTAGAACAAATAATCCTGAAATCTGTATGGAATCGCAAAAGACCCCAGATAGCCAAAACAATCTAGAGAAAGAAGAACAAAGCTGGAGGCACTACACTCCCTGATTTCAAACTATACAACAAAGCTTAAAACTTCAGTAATCAAGAGTATGGTGCTGGCATAAAAACAGACACAGAGTTCAGTGGAAGAGAGAGAGCCCAGAAAGAAACCCAAACATATATAGCAAATTAATTTACAGTAAAGGAGCCAAGAATGAACAATGGGGAAAGGACAGTCTCTTTAATAAATGTTGGGAAAACTGGACAGGGATAGTCACATGCAAAAGAATCTTACACTGTACACAAAAGTTAACTCAAGTGTATTATAGACTTAAATGTAAGATCTGAAATCATAACATCCTAGAAGAAAACAGAGGTGGTAAGTTCCTTGACATTGGTTCTAGCAATGTTTTGTTTGTTTGTTGTTGTTGTTTTTAAATTTGATTCCAAAGGCACAGGAAACAAAAGTAAAAATAAACGAATCTATCAAAGTAAAAAGCTTCTGCACAGTGAAGGAAACCATCAACAAAATGAAAACAAACAAATAACCTACTGAATGGGAGAGGATATTTGCAAAGCATACATCTTATAAGGGGTTAATATCCAAAATATGTGAAGAACCCATACAACCCAATAGCAAAACAACGTGGTGGTGATCACTTTGTAGTATATATAAATATCAAAGTATAATGTTTTACACCTTACACATATAATTTTATATACCAAGTTTATCTCAATTAAAAATAAACTACTTAGTCCTAATAGCATGCCCAAATGACATAAATGTTGCCTTCAAATCCAAAGAGACCCACTAAGCATAATCCCTTTCTGTGTTAAGAAGAGTCAAATTCAAAAGCTTAACCTTTACTTTGGAAGAGCTCCCGACTGTTAGAATCCTAGAAATTTTTCTGATTTTTTTTTTCTGCCTATACATATCAAGGTGTCTAGTGTAGTTCCTACTTCTTGCTCAACAAATCTAAGCATGATATCATCAGTGTGAACCATCATGATATCTTGTGGAATGGCGAGGTGATCAAGGAAGTTCCTTGTGGAATAGATTATGACATGGACTATATAGTGGATAAAGTCCTGAAGCAGATTCATAATAATGTATTGCTATCTCTGCTAGGTGAACGCATTCACAGAATCACTAGTTTCATACAAGGAACCAGGGAACATGTTTGGTTTATTTCAGTAAAAAAATCATGTCTGGAACTGCAGCTGTAATAGAAGTCACCACCAGTTTAAGTTTGCAATAATCTCCTGTCACTCTTCAAGATTCATCTGTCCTTTGCACAGGAAAAATAGGCAAGTTGAATAGAAATATGGTAGGAATCACTCTTTCTTTATCTTTCAAGTCCTTGTTATTGGCACTTGTACCTACAATCCCTCCAGGAATGAAATGCCGCCTTTATTATTTTTGTGAGTAGAGTGGTTGTAGAGGTTTCCAGTTGGTTTTTCTTACCTTAATAGCTCTTTCCTCCATGAGCCAGGAAACTAATGTGGAGATTCTGCCTGTTTATCATGTCTATTCCAATAATGCATTCCAGAAGTGGGAAAAGAAGATTGGGTTGATTTTAGGCATACGCTGAGCTTACTATGAGTTAGACTCAAGACAAAACTTAATTAATTGCCTGATTTCCTCAAGCCTGTACTGTGACTGGCTGGTGGTCCCTTGTGGTGTTTTGGTTCTTCAAAAATTATTTCAGCTCAGGGGTGCCTGGGTGGTTCAGTCGGTTAAGTGTCTGACTCTTGATTTCAGCTTGGGTCACGATCTCATGGTTCATGAGTTCAAGCCCTGTCTTGAAGCTGACAGTGCAGAGCCTGCTTGGGTTGCTCTCTCCTTCTCTCTCTGCCCCTTCCCACTCATGTGTTTTCTTTTCCTCTCTCTCTCTGTCTCTCAAAATAAATAAATAAACTTTAAAAACTAACAAGCAAATGGACAAAAAGAAGTTATTTCGGCTCAGAGATAATGTGTAAAAGGCCACATGTCCCTTAGGAAGGACTAAGAAAAAGATTTAGGATATATTATTTGGCAATGTGACAGGGTCCTTCCTCAAGGGATTCTTCCTTTCACTCAAATGCCTCAGGGTTTGTGAACTGGCTCAAAACTTAGAATTGTTAAGGAGCTGTGACTATTATTATGATTCAAGTCAGACATCTGTTCTCCATTCCTAGGTAATTTCTGCTTATATAAATTAAGACATCAGTAGTTTTTCCATTTTAGGTATGCCATGATAAATTGTCAAATGCCAAAGATCCCTGTTGAAACCATTTTAATTACTGCTATGGCTCTGCGGCCTGTTGCAGTAGTCTTGCTCATCTTCTCTCTGGAAATTAAGAGAGTTCCATTTGATTCTTGCCATATCAACAAATTCTGTCCCATCAAACAAGATATTCCTTCTACCACAACTCAACACTCTAATAAGCCATTGCCGTACATATTTACTCGGGTTTGTTGATTAAACAAAAATGACAAACATATTAGAAGTCTTTGAGTGGGTATAGTAGTTATCTTGAACCTGACCATTTGGAGCCTGGCAGGAATTAGGTCTGGTTTGTAGGCCTAGATGGAAGGAGAGTCGGTCTTGATTGGGTAAATCCCTGCATGATAACTACCTCAGGGAAGTCCATCTCCATACTTGGACAGGGTGAGCAGGGCTGCTTTTACTGGCAAAGGAAGATCAGTACAATCTAGGGAGTCACGGTCCTATACTTCATTGGAATGTGCCCATCATATTTTTTAGCGTCTCACTCTTTCTCAATTAATGTCTTTACCATGAGGTTGGGAATCCAACTGAGGTTGTAATGCAGCCACACAGTGGATTAGACTTTGGGTTTTGCCTTCAGAAATCTTGATATACAATTAAAGAAATACGGATGCCTTTTGGGAGCAGACGGAGAAACCATTTTTGGTGTGTTGTTGTTGTTGTTGTTGTTGTTGTTGTTGTTGTTGTTGTTGTTTTTACCAATCTTTGAGATGTAAATTTAACATCCTGAGTCCATCATTTTTTCTCCAAGTTTTCTAGTGCACTTAGAACAGACAACTCATTATACTTTTATTTGTATTAAAATGTTCTAAAAGAGCAAATCACTCAATTCTTTCCCTTCTATAGGCCTTTGAGTACAGGTGATAATTTAAGTGATATTTCTGCCACTGCATGTTGCAGAATAACAGTTTTCTTTGTCACTGTCAATACGGTCATTAATGCTTTCATTACTATTTACTAAGAAAACTAACTCTTTGTTCCCATTCTTTTTTTTTAATTTTTTTTAAATTTTTTTTATAAAATTTTTTAAATGTTTTATTTATTTTTGAGACAGGGAGAGACAGAGCATGAACAGGGGAGGGTCAGAGAGAGGGAGACACAGAATCTGAAACAGGCTCCAGGCTCTGAGCTGGCAGCACAGAGCCCGACGTGGGGCTCGAACTCACGGACCGCAAGATCATGACCTGAGCCGAAGTCAGCTGCTTAACCGACTGAGCCACCCAGGCGCCCCTCTTTGTTCCCATTCTTAAACTTCTATTCCCCTGGAACCACACTTGGTCCCAAAATTTTTAGCAATAAGTGTCAGTCAGGAAAGTAGAACCACTAAAAGTATTACGGAACAAGGGACTTATTATTGGATAAGAATTTACACAATTGTAGTGGACGGAGAAATAGAAGTATAAAAGGGTGATTTGGAGATCAATAAAAAAGTCACAAAGCAGTACTTCTGAAGCACTGGCACGGGTGGATAAATTAGTGTTTGTCAGGGATTGCATAGGCCGGATATGTCCACCTGCCAGTGTGGGACTGTGAAAGAAGAGAGCTGCAGAAGTATATGGTAGGTTGTTGCCTTTGCAACTGTTAGTGGGCTGGGTATTACTGTTGATTAGAAAGGCTGGTAGTCAGGACATGGAGTGAGGGTGAGTAAGAAGCTTAGATCTTCTGTGCCTCCCCATTTATTTGTTAGTGTGGGGAGAGCAAAGACAAGGCAGAATCTGCTGATAGCTTTGCATCTGTCTCTCACTATCTCCAGTCATGAAGATTTTTAGAGTGTACCATTACCATTTCATTTTTTTTTAACGTTTATTTATTTTTGAGACAGAGAGAGACAGAGCATGAACAGGGGAGGGGCAGAGAGAGAGGGAGACACAGAATCGGAGGCAGGCTCCACACTCCGAGCCATCGGCCCAGAGCCCAACGCGGGGCTTGAACTCACGGACTGAGAGATCGTGACCTGAGCTGAAGTCGGACGCTTAACCAACTGAGCCACCCAGGCACCCCTCATTTTTTTTTTTTTTTTTGAGAGAGAGAAAGGGTGGGGAGGGGCAGACAGAGAGGGAGAGAGAATCTTAAGCAGGGTCCATGCCTAGTCCAACACAGAGCTCGATCTCACAACCGTGAGATCGTGACCTGAACTGAAATCCAGAGTCGGATGCTTAACTGACTGAGCCATCCAGGTGCCCCACTACCATTTCATTTTTACCTTTCTAATCTTGGGCTATTCTTGCATTGGCCACCTTTAACTGGGAAACTTAAAGCAGAAAAGGATTCTGGGAAATAGTTTCAGATGGGACAAGTTGATGCAAGATACAACTGCCACACTCCTTGTGCAGCCTGCTTGCTTCTTTTTATTTTTCCAGTAGTGAGCATACAGACCACATATTGAAACAGTGGAGTCATAAGATCAAAGTTTCTTGGAATGTTGAGTGGCTTCAGAGAAGACACTTGTCCTGGAGAGTCACCCAAAGTACAAAAGACTTCCTGAGAGAAAGATAAATAAACTTTCATTTTGTTAATCTACTTAGGTCTGGGAGTTGTTAAAGCAGCCTAGACTATTCTGATTAACACACCCCTCCGTCTCCCTTAAAGGGAGAAAAATTATGCAAGATGGTTCTTGTTTGGAGGTTTCTTCAGTTTCTTAGTGCTGTTACTTCTTGTTCTATTGATGGTTTCTGTCTTCTTCTTGTTCTAAATTTCTTTTTTAAGAAATTTTTAAAAAGCTTATTCATTTTTGACAGAGAGAGACAGAGTGCTAGTGGGAGAGGGGCATAGAGAGACAAGGAGAGAGAGACACAGAATCTGAAGCAGGCTTCAGGCTCTGAGCTGTCAGCACAGAGCTCGATGCAGGGCTCAGACTCACGAACCGTGAGATCGTGACCTGAGCCAAAGTCAGACACTTAACCGACTGAGCCACCCAGGCATCCCTTCTTGTTCTAAATTTCTACTCTCTGAATTCTTTACCATGTCATACATCCTTATTTTTTATAAAGGACTCTCACACATGCTTTTTATTTCAGTCATTATCTCCTTCTTGAATTCTACTCTCATATCTCTAAGTAATGTATAAATGCTTTTTGTCATTCTGATATCCCACTATACCATCCAATTCAGTATCTTTAAAAAGCCACACTCGTTCATTTTTAATAAATTTGTTTGCTCCTCATTTTTATTTTCCTGTTTGTTAATAGTTATTCTATTTATCTAGTTAACTAGGCCAGAAACCTTTCTTGACCTCTCATAACCAATCAGTCATATTCTATAAACTTTCCCTCACTTCTTTAGCCCTTCAAATTCCTTAAGTGATCAGTAAGTGAGAGCTAGGTTAGTGAAAATCCTATGGCCTTTAAACACATTTGTAGATTTTTATTGACTTACACATCTAATTTAAACTTATATTTAAAGGTAAATTTCACTACTTTTGTGTTATAATACTGTGTGTGTTTGACATTTTGCCCTCAAGCATAGTATGCTAAATTTCTTCTCCAATAACTATATGTAAAAACAAACACAACAGACTTTAAGAACATTTGTTAGAAAGAAATGCTAACAAATGAGTGCATGTCTATTAAAAGATAAAATTTAAAGTCAGTTTAAACAAATTTAGAAATCATTATAACAAAAAGATCTTGATCTCTGTTGGACACACTTGGACAACTTATTAAGTGTAGCAATCAAGTCAAATGGAAAATTTTGTATTACTTGTTTATATCTGGAAAATATGGGGAAAATCGTAACTCGATTTTGAAGCAGTAGTCCTTTAAGAATTTTTAAGACACAGTAACATTTAATAGCCAGAGAAAATTGTAGAATCGTAGTTGTAATAAGGTTGCAATATATTTTAAGGTAATGGAAGATTCATTCACAATTCAATAAAGACCTAATAATAATAATACTAACAGTATTTCATTGAGTTCTACTCCTTTATGAATCCAGTCCTGGTTCAGAGAAATTCATTCTTAATGATACATAAAGGGTCCTCCAGGTAATTGTTTAGCATTTATGAATTTGACTTGTGAGATGCCTTGTTGCAACAGCTTCTCCTCTGGTTCTTTCAAGGCTTGCCAGCTGCTCAGTCCCACTGGTGCCTACTTCATTCACCTTGGTGCAAAATTTGATTCCTGACATTTGGTGTTACGTTATGTGTGTTTCTTGTCTTTCTCAGAGTAGAATCTACAGGGATCAGATTTTCAAAGGCACCATTGGCCAGAGTTTAACACCTAACTTATCAATAGGTTTCTTGGATTCATTCCCTCACAATCATTTTCCAAGCAGCCTCCATATGCCTTTATAGCCTGGTGCTAGGAAAACTAAATCCAATTAATAGAGCATATCTACATTCAAAGAGCATATACTGTGTGGAAAAGATATATTCTAAATCAAGCACTACAGTGTAATATGTTAAATATTATTTTAGAAGTAGGGGGTACACAACAGGGACAGTACATGACACATAGTAGGTACTTCATAAATATTTAATACATTGTTAACTAGATACTCAAATATCAAGTAAATTAATGGATGGATAGGTGCATGCATTTTATGGATATAATTTATAATTTATGGATTGATAGAAGGAGCACTGCAAGCTTCCTAAAGGAAAGGATGTTTAAAATGAGTCTCAAAGAATGGAAAGATGTCAGGAACAAAAGAGGGAAATGCACTCAAGAAAGTCAGAATAGGTTTGAAATACAGAGAAAATATAATGTTGTGTTCAGATAAATTATTTCAAACAGATGGAGCAAAGAATTAATTGGGTTGTGGTTGGAAGCTTGAGACCAATATTTCTAATACGGAACTTACAAATTTTACCTTAAAATTGTCTTCTTTGTGATTCTGTCTTGAAAAATGACACCATCAACTGCACAAAAAGTCTATATTATCACTTCCCCTACAATCTCCTACCTCTAATTAATTATTTTCCCTTGCTGAAGACTTACTAACTTATTATCTCTGAGTCCTTCTTTCCTCTCACTTTTTTTAATACATCCTCAGTCAAGATCTCATATCCTTATTCCTTCATTCTTTTATTCACAGATATTTACTGGACACCTATTATATTCATCTACATTGTTATTGCAGTGGTATTTCAGATCTGTAAATTTTATCATGCCCCTATTCATTTATTTACAACAGGCCATCAGGGACCAGATTATGAAGAGCTTCATAGACTAAGCTAAAGAGTTTAGATTTTGTTCCAAAAGCTAAAGGAATCCATTGAAAAATGTTAAGTCAAAGAGTGACATGTCTCTATTTGCATTTTAGCACAGTTATTCTGAAAGCACCAAAGACAGTATCCTGGATAACCTGCTGAAGGAATGTGTGGAGAGAGTGGAGCTGGTCAAAGATACTGTGAAGAATTGGACAGAGAGGTAGGAAAAACATTTGAGGAAAATGGAGTTACAGTAGCCAAAAGAAGATGGAGTTTTATAAAGGAGGAAGTGCACAAAAAGACTATCACATTAACGTCCCCAAGAAAGGGTAGACTCTCACCCATATCTGTCATTCCCTCTTCCTTTGGGAGCAGTGAGGAGATTAGAGAGGGTGGGAGGTCCCATGTTAGGGTTTGAAGCTGAAATGTAATCAGTATCAGGAAATGATTCTCTTATACACCACAGCTTACCATTTTCTTGACACTTTGGCTTGACTGTTAAGCTTATGGAAAACTTGGTGTGCAGGAGGGAGCTGTAGTTTGGAAGGCCAGTCTTGTTCCCATCTTTGTGATATCACACACTGTCACCATCTACCACTCCTGTTATGCTCTTTGAACCATGGTGGGCAATTCAGATATTGCCCCAGAATGATCTATAATAGTGAAAAGAAGACTACATTCAATAATTTGTCTACTAAGATGCATTATATGTATTCTCTGTTCTATTCACTATCTCAAATTATATTCATTTATATAATTCACTGAGTTACATATTCAGTCAAATTACAATAGAAAATGTTCCAGATAACACAATGCCAGCAGCACTAGAAACATGACCCAAATTTTCACAATCAGAACACCCTCTAATTATTAAATTGCTGAGGAGAAATTAATGCCCAGAATAAATTTGCTTCTAAATTAAATTTTCAAAGAATTAAAATCTAAAATTTAGCTCTCCATCATGCTTTATTTTTCTGGTTTTCAGTTAAGTAGGGGTTTTAAGTCAGTGAGAATTCCTTCAGCATTTTAAGTCAGTGAGAATTCCTCCAGTATCTTCTAGTGGGTCCTTTAAAGGAGCCTGAGAATCAATAGGACACACTGGATCACAGCAGTGCTACGTGCTTACCCACATGATTGAGAAAGCACAAAAATCCATAGGCTCCATAACATCAATTTTACCAAAATAACATAATCAGGGCTTAAAATATACCACTATCTAGACTCACTACTGATGTCAGCTAAGGATCATGTATTTACTGGCATTTGGAGGATAGATAGATTTAAAAAATGATAGAAATGGGGCGCCTGGGTGGCGCAGTCGGTTAAGCGTCCGACTTCAGCCAGGTCACGATCTCGCGGTCCGTGAGTTCGAGCCCCGCGTCAGGCTCTGGGCTGATGGCTCGGAGCCTGGAGCCTGTTTCCGATTCTGTGTCTCCCTCTCTCTCTGCCCCTCCCCCGTTCATGCTCTGTCTCTCTCTGTCCCAAAAATAAAAAAAATAAAAAAAAAAAATGATAGAAATATTTTTGGTTTTAGTTTCTCCATGAAATTGTTAAATTGGCTATTATTAGATCCCATTTATGCAAAACCTGTGTTTTCATTGCTGCAAGAGCAGAAGTCCAACGAAAAACATTGACCAATGCCATGTGCTTCTTTACAATAAACTTCTAGTATTTTTTTTTTAAATTCCTTTGTCATCAGTCCATCTTTAGGACTCTAGTGGCACCACCTCTACCACTTATATTCCTCTTTTAGGAGGACTTGACTCCTGTCTCCCCATAATGGATCATTTAGCAACAGCTAAGAAATAGGATAGGGGTGGGAACAAACAATCTGTTAGATTTCTTCTACTGATTCTCAGGACTCCAAAAATCTCAACTTCTATGGCTCAGGAGACACTAACTCCAGCCCTGTACTTCATATTCCAGGCTGAGATGCTTTCCAAAAGTGTATGCACAAAAAGTCTGAATATTGTGATAGGGCCCTTTCTTGGCTCTAACAAATATCTTACTCTATGTGGGACCAAGTCCCAGAAGAAGTGAAATTGTCTTCCTAATTTAAAATCCCGAAAGGAGTCTCTCCTGACCTTGGGAAAGGACACATTATTTGCACCTACAACCAGATTTCTGCCTGTTATGTTTGAAGCCTCTGAAATGTTCATCATGAGTGCTATTATGACTCCCTTTCCTGCTTAAAACCAACTGTGGTTCTAAGCTCAAGCCCACCAGTTAAAGTGTTGCTTAGAGATCCAACCGGCCCCTTGTTCACTTAGGCTAAAGCCTACCTACATAGCCGAAACCTGTTAACACTCTTGTAGAGACTCATGTAGACTCTTGCCACAATATAAGCTTCCTGATTTCAAAGTTCAAAAAACTCAATAACCACCACTTGTTAAAGGTAGCCATTTCAGACACATTAGAATGTTCAGTCTGGCCATGTCATAGTTTGATCTAAAATGGTTAAGTCGTGAATCTATTCTCACAGTTTTCCAGACAATACATCTTATGTTGGGGGTTTAGAGTAATAATTAACCACACTTCTCCACTAGTTTAGTGGATTCTGAATTGAAAAATGATACATAAGAGCCAGATAAAGATATCAGCATTATTTGTTGACAAACAATTGTTGATATCCAGCAATTATTTATTGGCTTGGAAAATTTGCCTTAGGCCAGACTGGGTTGCCTTCTTATATACTCCTTGAATGATACTACCCTTTCTACTAGAAGAAACAATGGCTGGAAAACTATAGGTTCCACCTTCCCACACTGCTGTAACTGAGTTTTATGTATGGCCGATGCAGGATCAAAGAACACACAATAAAGCTTTCAAGGAGGCAACCTAAGAAACAAACAAACAAACAAACAAGCAAACAAACAAACATACATACCTAAGGGGCATTTTTCATGAGAGCAGTTATTTTCACTTCATTAGCTCTGCTTATCATCAGTGGTGGTGCTTACTGGTATTAGGGAGTTTTGGATATGATGGGTAACGACATGAGCATTAGTTTTCTTCCTAATGTGTTAAGAGGATGGATATTCCTGCCTTATGACCTGAGATAGGAGCATGAAATGACAGAGAGGATAATCCCCCATGCAGAAGAGATCACAGTATCACATATTGCACAAAAAGGTCAAAGTCAAGGTCAAGAAAGATGAGGACAGAAAAGTGTTCATAGACACTACCATGGTAGAATTCATTGGTAATCTTAGAAATAGGCATTTTGCAGTGCAGTGATTCTCAAACTTTAATGTGTTTCAGGGTCATCTGGAAGGCTTGTTAAAACACAGATTGGTGAGCCCCAACTTCTCAAGAGTTTTTAATTCAGCAGGTCTAGGATGAGGTCAGATGAGTTTGTATCTCCAACAAGTTTCCAGGTGATATTGATGCTGCTGGTCAGGGGACCGCATTTGGAAAATCACTGCTGTCGACTGTTGGGGATGAAAGTAGAAGTAGGGTACACGAAATATTCTTTCAGTGAACTTGGCTATGAAAAAAAGCAGGGAGACAAATAAATGTTGGGAGATTAGATGGAACTGAGGATGGATTTCCTTTAAGTTCTACAGATATCTTATCTCTATGTTCTTTATTGTAATGGGATTTGTTCCATCATACATTTGCTACCAGACACTGTTATGAACTATCTTTTTGTAGTGGCTGCATGTGCTAGATATCTTCTGTTTGATCTGCCATGTCCATTCTATTTTTAACCGTGTCCTGGGAGCTCCCTTGTCATCTGACTTCCTGCTGGGTTTAGCCAATGGGGCTCCTCTGTCAGAGATCTGAGGGAAGGAGGTGAGTGAGGCTAGCGTATTTGTTCCCCTGGCTTCTTCCTTGCCAGGTTGTCTTGTGCTGACTCTGTCTCTTGACAAAAGGCTCTCCCTTGGAGAGAAATCTCTATAAGATTGCCTTCTTTCAGATTCTGTTAACTGCCGTCTCCTCTTTTTCTTGTTCTGTTTTACCCTGCCCATATCTTTATTAAGTAAATAGTTCTTTATCAAACCTTCCTTAAATTATCCTATTTTGAGCACATTATCTGGGATGCTGAAAGGTATAGGTGTGTAGTGTGTGTGTGTGTGTGTGTGTGTGTGTGTGTGTGGGCACATGCTTTCATGCATGTGCATATGTGGCTTCCTCTCCATATCTCACAGACTTTCTTTTGCGTCACAACTCTTCCTCCACTTTCAGTCCATGTAATTCAGGTAGGCATGAGTCTACCCTTCTCCAGATCTAGAAGTTGGCAAGTGGCCTGCATATGTTGGTATGTTCCCTGGCCACAGTTCAGCTCAGGGAAGGGCACCTGCTCTAATTTGGTTCAGTAAAATTTAGCCCTTAGGCTAGATATATTTGAAAGAGGTGCTGTCTTTCCTCTGTGATTGCTAAGGTAGTATTATGTAAGTGTGGGTTTTCCTGTGTTCTTTATCACCACTGGGAGAGAACCTGAACAGGAATGAAGGCTTACAAAGGAAAGTGGAGAGGTAAAAGGAAGAGAAACAGAGTCCTAATGGTATCTATCAAAAACATAGTTTTAACTGAAAGTGGCTACTTCTGAGTTTAAATATTTATTTGCTCAGATCATTTTGAGTTGAGTTCTGCAATTTGTAACAGAAATTGTTCCGACTGACATATTCCTTACTCCTCCCTTGTTGCATGTGTATTCTAAGTTCCACCTTATGGCTCTCTATGTAATGCTTCTTTGAACTTTCTCTAATTCTCTAGATTTTTCTAAGTCTGTCTTTCTCTGCTTCAAAAGGTTATGTATATATTCTCTTTTGGACATTCTTATAAAAATATATTAAAAATATGTTTTACCCTGAGGGAAAAAAAATGATATCAAAAAGACATTGGTGATGGAGTTAAAATACTATATTTGCAACCTTACTGATATATTTGAGGCTTTACGATAGAAAAGATTCAATTGGTGTCATTTTAAATCTATAGACCTTGAACCATAAAAGTACATGAAATCATTATGGGATTACTTCAAAACTATCCTTTTTAAAATACTTTTTACTACAGCTCTGTTGGTTAACCTACCATATCTTGAACTAAAAAGATAATAAGCTAAAAATGTGATAAACTCGGGCAGTAAGATATTAAAGGCATAAGAATATAAGAGAGCAAGACAGGAAGGTAAGAATATTATCATGGGGGTAAGAGATAAAAATTAAGTGTTAAGATGGCATAGGACCTTGGTGCCTTCTGGATTGTGAAGCTTACTGCCACTGCTTAGCAACATGCACCAGGTGCCAGAAAAATTGGAATATATGTCTTAAGCTCCAGAATTTGTTAACACCTTTAAATGTACTCTCTAACTCACTAAAAATGCATTTAAAAAATATGTAAAGTGCCACCATTTGAAATGAAGGAAAAATTCATTCATTTAAAGTAGCTTTTTAAAAAAAGCCTTAGCTCATGTTTCTAAAACCTGACAAGTACAAAGAAGAAAACTTGTTAATGCCTAGATTTTAAAAAAGGAACAATGGATGAGAAAACAATAAACCAGTTCTGTCAATTTGAAAACTATTTTAGCATTTCAAGATGTGTGTTTTTTTTTAACATGCTGGATATTTAAGTTTCCAAGAAAATGGAAAGTGATTAATAGCTTCTTGTCAAAGTGTGTCCTTCTTAATTAGTAACTTCATTGGCAGATATTTATTTGCAATTGTTGCACAAGCTTTCACCCTTTTGTGTACTCTCCACCCATGGCAATACTGGGAGTATCGTGGGGTTCCCCTCGGAACTGACAATGACTTCCCCGCCCTTCCCTTCACTTCACTTCAGTCCCAGCAGCTGATTTCAGCAGCTGTTTGTGACTCCTGGTGGAGGTTAATTCATTTATGCTTTGGGACAGCTGCTTGGGGTGGCAAGTGTTTCCTTGGGCAGCTGGAGAGAAGACAGGCTTTACCTGCAGCTGCTCCAGAGATCAAGATTTTTCAGCAGCTGTAGGGGAGTGTAGAGATCCAACAGCCCCTTGTTTATAATTCTGCCACTCTGAAGACTCAGAGCTGCAACTTGATTCTTACTCAGAGCATTGTCTCCAGTTCTACCAAGGATGGACAGAAGTTGTCAGGAAACTCAGGCAGTGAATTCATACAGGAAAATGTGTTAGGTTGCTTACTGTCTCCTTAAAAATAATGATTTTGCCTGCTAAGATGTCTGTGTTATTCAAAGCTATGGGGGAGAATCATGCACTAGAATCTTCCTCCTTAGCCCAGTGGCTCTCAGCCAGCCTTGGCTGTTCATGGAATCACCAGGAGCTTAAAACCACGTGGTGCCCAGATCCCACTCTCAGAGATTGTGATTTCAGTGCCCCAATGGCTGCTTAGGCATCAGGACATTACATTCTCAGGTGATTGTCATGACCAGCCTAAGTTGAGAAAGTGCATTAGTCTAGCCTGTTCTCTGAAATTGTTTTCAGAACTACCCTGTTGTCTTCTCAGTCAAATCCAATGCATCTTCCTTTGTCTCACCTGAACTCTTGCTTTACACCTGTGTGGTTTATGCCCAAACACTTTTTTAAAAAATTTTTTCTAATGTTTATTTATTTTTGAGACAGAGAGAGACAGAGCATGAACAGGGGAGGAGCAGAGAGAGAGGGAGACACAGAATCTGAAACAGGCTCCAGGCTCTGAGCTGTCAGCACAGAGCCCGACGTGGGGCTTGAACTCACGGACCATGAGATCGTGACCTGAGCCGAAGTCGGATGCTTAACCGACTGAGCCACCCAGGCGCCCCTATGCCCAAACACTTTTTAAACATTGCTACCTTATGCCTTCTCATCCCCATTGTACTTCACTTTCTTACCATCATATCAAGACATAGCTTCGTTTATGTCTACTGTGTGCCAGAGATTTAGAAGTTAATAATTCTTAAAATCAACAAAATAAAAGGGTATGCTAATTTCCCCCTTTTCTCTTGAAATTCTTTTTCTTTTCTTTCTTCCCCCTGCCCCCCGCCTGTCATGTCTTGCCCTCATTTAGAGGGAAGCTCTTAAGGAAATGAGGAACTCAGACAAACATTGGCATAGATATTACATTCATTTTAAGATGATGTTCTACTGTGGTATGTAATAGTTCTCAAAAAAATTGAAAAGCTTAAGTAATTAAAAATGCCCTTTGGTACAAGTAGAGCTGAAAAGATAGGTCTCAGAGGATGCTTTGTGCCTACCAGTAATTTGGAAAAATTAAGCAATAAAGGAAAATGTCTGTGATCTTATGAAGAAAACAGAAAGTTTAATAAACAAACAAAAAAAAAGCTAGCAATTAGGACTTAGTAAAAAGTAATTAGCAGGCAATATTCTCTACTTCTCTGTGCTCTCCTTGAGCTCTGAAAACAAAGCTATATGAAACAAGAATGACTTAAATGTCAGTCTGACCTCTCATGTTTCCTTCATCAGTCATTAACAGTGACTAGTATTTCCTGAGAATGGGTCCTGAAGACTTAATAGATAAAGCTCTCTCTATTGCCAAAGTGAAACAGCAAGTTTATTATAGGATCCTGGGAGAGAAATGTCTCTTCCACCCCCAACTAACAAAGAGGAAAAAAAAATATGAAGTGACAATAGGCATTTTCAGTATTGGAATTATTTAGATCATATTTCTATGCATTTTTGTTTCAAATAGAATAATTTAACCCACCAATTCATTGTGTTTTTTGTGGCTAGTCACAAAATCATAAAAATAAGCATTTATTATATGCTAGGCAAGCTTCATGAGAATGTGTCACTGAATTCTAGTAAAATCCTCCTGAGGTAGGATAACTAAACACAGCCTACAGATAAAGTAACTGAGGCCCTGGGAAATTAAAGAACTTGTGTGCTGTCACTCTGAGGAAAGAGGCCATATAGATATTCAAATCTAGAGCTGCCTGAGCCCAAGTTAAAGGTTTTTTGATTCAAGAACTAAATCTTGGATTCCAAGTTTGAGATGTTACACTTTGGTGATACAAACTGTCGGTATAGTTTTGTACTTAAGAGATTGATCTTTGGAGAGAGATATAGATAAGGATGTGAATCCTGGGTTCACTAAACAATAGCTTCTCAGTGTTTTCATCTAAAGAATGGGGTTCTTCCTACTTGTTTTATGGTAAAATTGAATCTTTCGTAAGGATTCAGCGAGGTATTATAAATGAAACACTCAAGCTGGCAAAGAATATATATTAAAAACGGTAATAATGTTGTTATTATTATTGATAGTTTTTAGTATTTAGCACCTAAAATAAGCTAACTGTATTTTTGAAACTTAAATTGTTTGATAGTCTTACTTTGGGGCTTTAGCTATTCATTCATTATTCAACATATATTAATTGAGTATCTATGACGTGCCAGACACTGTTTTTGCCCTTGAGAATACATTAGTGAACGCAGGAGATAAAAGTATCTGTTCTTGTGGATCTTACATCTGTGGACTAATTACCTTGCCTTTCTGTTAGCAAAAAGACGCAAGGAACTATTAGAGTGTTAGCTATTTAAAACAAAGTCCGGCTTATCTTTTCTATTCTATTTGATATTAAGTATTTCAAAGAGATTTCATAATTTTATCCATAGATAAGTATAAATTTCAGGCATGAAAAGATTAAGTGTTGCTAACAGCTATCCCAAATTAACCCATTTAAATTTCTTTGACTTAGAAGAGGTACTAAAATCAATTAGTACCATATAATGGGGACTGCATAACTATTTTATTCATTCTCTGGCTCTTTCACCTGAAACCATCATGTTTTAAAATATGGAGTCAATTGATTAAGCATGGTACATGCACCTTAATATTAGCAGCACACTGGAATGTGATCTCGTGGTTCAGCCAGGAGCAAGACAAAATGAGAGTCTTGAAAGCCAAGCGCAGTAGCTGATAGACCCCAGATGGAGGTGGCATGTCATGCGTTTGGAGTTTATTGTCCTATTATCAGAGCAGCAGAGGGCAGAAGGAAGAAGTGGATGGGTAGAGATTAGAGTAAGAGACAGAATTTGAGGGTTAACACCTTCAAGTTTTACTTGTTCTTCCTGTGGTTTCTTTATGCCCTTCTGTCTTTTTCTTTCTCCCGGTGCTGCATGACTTGGAGGATAGGAAAAATTTGAATCACTCTGAAAAATATTAGGGGTTCCTTTTTGTTTTTTTACATTTATTTATTTTTGAGAAACAGAGTGAGATAAAGTGTGAGCGGGGGAGGGGCAGAGAGAGAAGGAGACAGAATCCAAAGCAGGCTCCAGGCTCTGAGCAAGCGGTCAGAACAGAGCCTGATGTGGGGCTCGAACCCACAAACTGTGAGATCATGACCTGAGCCGAAGTCGGAGGCTCAACTGACTGAGCCCCCCAGGCACCCCATATTAGAGGTTCTTGTAAGGAATTTTGGGAAGAAATCTAGGGAGGCAAAATAAGATAACATTGTTCTGTGTAGGTTCGAGTTATTTGATTAAAAAAAGGGTTTTTTTTTTAATGTTTTTTATTTATTTTTGAGAGAGAGAGAGAGACAGTGTGCGAGCAGGGGAAAGGCAGAGAGAGAGGGAGACACAGAATCTGAAGCAGTCTCCAGGCTCTGAGCTGACAGCACAGAGCCTGACGTGGGGCTCAAAGTCACAAACCGTGAGATCATGACCTGAGCTGAAGTCGATGCTTAACTGACTAAACCACCTAGGCTCCCCAGGGATTATTTGAATTTTTAAAAGAGCTTTGAAAAAACATTTGAAAATGTAAATGCTAAAACAACTTAAACTACTCCTTGCCTGCCTTGTCTCCCAAGACTCTACTCCTTGGGGGTCTTCTGTCCAACAGGTACAATGGAGGTATTGATTTCCCTTTCCTTAGACTGCGCCTGTATGTATAATCATTTTGAGTGATTGTTAACATGTTGCTAAATGATCAGGCTAAAGGAAAAAAAATCTGTTACTAACTAAAGGAAACAATGTTGTAGGCATACTTTGAAAGGAATAGGATAAGGAAGGAAAAGAGAACAACTCTTTATGTTACTTAATTAAAAGTAACTTAATTTTTGTTTGAAAAGGCATGTGCAGTATGGTTTCTATTTGCAATGACAGTGAGGATGGAGTTAATGAATGGCTACTTCGATTGTGCTATATATTTGCACCTGCAAATCAGCTCTCCACTCTTCCCCTCATCCTGCCACAAGAGACGGTGCTAGATGAACTACTTGCCTTCTGGCTTCCAGGCAAGATTGGCCAATGGGGAACCTCAACAAGAGATGAGGAGAGTCCAGATGGTCTCCTGGGCTTCTTCATTGTGAGTTTGCCTCTGGCTGGCTTTATAGAAGCCTTTAAAACATAACCTTCTCCTTCTGGGTCTGGGTAACCGCTCTGCCCCTTCAGGCCAACAATGTAGAGCACACTGCCATTGGTTTTCTTAAAGTACTGCTCTCAGTTCTTTAAACAGGCCCTCTAATTTCAGAATTATTCATTCTCTACACCTTTTCCTGCCCTTTCTTGTCTTTCTCTTTTTCTACTCTTCAAGGAGATTTCCAGTTTTACTCTAGCATCCACCTTCTGCTCTGCTCAGGAAAGATGCAACTCTTAATGCATAAATCTCAAGGCATAAATCATCATTGGTCTCACAAACCATTTAATCCCATTCATCTTTCCAGTGATCACATTACGCACATACATGTGACCAAGATGTGGCCAATGAGGCCCAAGGGGAAGATTTCCATCAGAGAGTTTGGGGGAGACTTTTTCTTCCCAATAAAAAGGCTTTATAAGAGAAAAGTCATCTTTGTGTAGGATAGATGCCAATGTGTCTGTATGTGACATTGGGAGCTGCTACCACCACCTTAAACCACAAGGAAGACATCTCTGACATACTGGGCATGGCCAAGCAGAAAGGTAGAGCACACCCAGGCCCTTGCTCAGGCCATTGTGCCTGTGACTTTCAGTCCTGAAACCACCTGCCTTGTTTTGCACAATTGTGTACCTATTATTGATTAAATAACTTATAGTTACTTCTTTTTTTAATGTTTATTTATTTATTTTTGAGAGAGACCACAAGCAGGGGAGGGGCAGGGAGAGAATCACAAGCAGGCTCCACACTGTCAGTGCAGAGCCCAAAGTGGGCCTCAACTCTCAAACTGTGAGATCATGACCTGAGGCGAAATCAAGTCAGACACTTAACCAACTGAGCCACCGGGCCCCCTGATTTATAGTTACTTCTTATGTCATTTGCAGCTCAAAGGATCCCAACTAAGAGATTTATTTTTCTGAATAAAATTGATCTAGAAAAAAAAGTATGACTTCACAAATACCACTTCAAATTACTCTTAAAAACTGGGTGGTCCCTTAACCTAGGAGGAGTGGGCAGGAAGTCAGGAATTATGGTTTGTTCCTTGATTGTGTGTATACTCCTATGGTGTCGAAATAGTTAAGAAGGAAAATATCTAACCCTAGTTCCTTGAATAAATTATTGTAGATTAATGAATAAACTTTTAACATGAAAGATTTCAATGGCTGGATGATAACGCTAGAAATTATCCTACAGTCTAGTTGCCAAAGAACATCAGAGCTCATCTTGTCTTAAATACTTAATTACACATGTCATTGGAAAGAAAAAAAATACAATCGTGATATTTTGCAAGTAGAAATAATGATTTCATATGGGGGGGGGGGAGATTGTGACTACTTTTTTGCAGATAGACTTAGCTACTCCCTGTTATGAAAACTGATAATTCTCCTCTTCTGAGCTATGCGTGTTCCGTTTTTTCTTGTTTAGAAACCCTGTTCTGTTCTCTCAGCTTATCAAACCTATCAACCTTCATGACCATCCTTGGAATATACAAGTTCCAATAAACTCTTTCTCATCACTTTCCTTCTCTTGTAAGCCAGAACACTAATTCACTTAATTCACTTCTTTCTACAGTTAACAGCACTTGGGGACCTGGAGGAAATGCCTAACCTTCTTGTATTAAGATAAAATTCAACATTTTAAAACTGCCTCCTAAGTCCCTGCAGGACCCAGTCCCAGTCTCATTCTGTCTCAGGGTGAGTGATTTGGCCATTCAGGCTTTCTTTCAGTTCTATGAAACCTTGTCAGCATTCACTTCCCTCTTCTTTCCACAGATGCTTTTCTTGGCATGCTCCCCTTTAGCTTGATAAATCCTACTCAGTCTTCAGAACTTGAGAATTAAGTTAGTTTCTCCATTCTTTAATCTTTTAGTGTCTTGGGCTTTCTCAGGGAATACCCACCACAGTTGTGATTTTGTGTTTGCTTAGTTCCTCAATTTCAGCTTCACCTTTTTTTTAAAAAAAAATTAATGTTTATTCATTTTTGAGAGACAGAGAGAGACAGAGCATGAGCAGGGGAGGGGCACAGAGAGAGGGGAGACACAGAATCCGAAACAGGCTCCAGGCTCTGAGCTGTCGGCACAGAGCCCGACACGGGGCTCGAACTCATGAACTGCGAGATCATGACCTGAGCTGAAGTCGGATGCTGAACCGACTGCAATGTTGTGCCAGGTGCCCCTTTCAGCTTCGCCTTCTTAAGAATTTCTTTCCTTTAGTAAATTTGGAACAACAACAACAACAACAACAAAAAGGGACTATTTGGCTTCTGGCCATTTAGAGTCTACTAACTTGGCATTGACATCACCACATCAAGATCTCCTCCCTTGTACTCTCAGAAATGAATGTCTTGAATATTACTTGCTTTACCTCCCTTTATGTGATGCTGGGACCATGGTCTCCTTCAGTACTTGCTGCTAGTTCAGCAGGAAGTGATGTGAGAAAGGGCACCATTCTCTTCACTGAACTTGAACCTAATTACTCACAATCCTACTAACACAAAGCTGTCCATGTGTAGCTCACTCTACTGAAGAGTCAGGGATTACCAGAGAAAGCTATAGTGTGGGAGAGAAACATTTTAAAACTATTTGTGAAATGTCACTATTCTAGAAGTTCAAGGGAAAGAATTTCTTATAGGTTCTCCTGATGGGCAACCTTAACTCCTAGCCTCTTTCCCAGTCTTGAGGTCTGCCTTCTGTACCTCGGAGAGTATGCTCCTCGGACAAATTTTTATTTATTTGTTCGACTGTTTACTCAGAAGTGCTGATCTTGCTTTGTAATTCTTGCCTCTCTGTCTACAAGGGTTAGTGAAGGCATGCAACTAACCATACTGGAATGTTTCCTAAAATCTGAGTTCTGTCTGAAATAAAACCATGGGGGCATTCTATAAGACCACCTAGAGAGGTGTTTTCATGTCAGGGTAGCCAACTTTAGCAGACTTTTCACTCCTATGAAGTGAAGGCATGTTTCCTTTTTCTTTTTTAAATCTCTTGGAAGAAACTCTTGGAACACTTTACACAAACACTCACACACACACACACACACACACACACACACACACTCCAGGGAAAGCAATAATTCTTATAGACTTAGCTTAGATCCATATTAAGGAATAAAAACTTTTCCCTAAATCTAACTTAATCTGTACAGCTTACCCTCTCCTCAGTGGAGATGACAGTTTGTGCAGATAAATGACACTTTTCCTTCGTTTACTCTCCTGCTTTTAGATTTGCTTAGAAGTTTATCATCACATAAGAAGTACAGAAAAAGCAGAGCCCATGATTGTGCCTTTTCAAACAACAAGCCACCATCTACTCTTAGGAAAAACAAACCAGCAAAATAACCAACTATGGGATGCTTTGAAATGACAGTTTTCCCTGTACCTTTCCAATTTGAATTTCTGGGAAGGGTGCTCTTTTCCACTGGTTTCTGTAATAGGATCTGGAAAAATCCAAGTATTTATCTTCTCCCATGTGTGAAAACCCAAGTAGGGGTTTGAGAGGGAGATTGTTATTCCATTAGCACATGGGATAAAACTGCCTGGTGTCTGTCTCCTGTGCTCAAGTTTAAGCTCCTAAATGCACATATGGTATGTGTCTTATTCACAGGTTAGCCCTTGGGGGTAGCACAGCACCATGTATAAAGCAGGCCCTCAGTAAGTATGTGTGGGATGAACAAGTGGAGGAATAGAGGAAAGAAGTTTGGACCTAGGAGGGACATAGGGGACATTCCGAATGGAGATAGAAAGACACAGAGAGGTTAAGTAACTTGATTGAGGTCACAAAGGAAACGACTAAAGCATTGGAAGTGGAGTATAGGTTTCATACTATATACTCTATACTGACACTTATGTCACCACACAGACCAAGACATTATCTAATTCGCTGCCCCAGCAATGGTTCATTGGGCTACTTTGCCCCCAACAAGCGACTTAAGACGCCTGCTCTGAGATCTATTGAAGAGATAGTAAAGGGAGATCTCCCACCAGTCCCACCACACCTGAAAAGCAGGCAGAGTATCAAGAGAATGACTCAGGCACAGGAAGTAACACTGGCAGCCACTGGCTACCGTGTTGGAGGACAGGAGCAGGGGTTCTCAAGAGGCAAGGCTAGGATCCAAGTATGACCCATGTTGAGAGTGTGAAGAGAGTCCAGGGAAGAGGGGGCTGTAAGTACAAAGATTCTGAGAAGGGAACATGCTTGATAAGGCCAAGGACCAGCAAAGAGCTAGCGCAAATACAGTGGAGTGGGCAAGTGTTGTGAGCTGAGTGGGGCCCAGCTACAAAAGTAGTGGGGCCCAGAGCTTTAGGCCATGACAAAGTGTCTGGGTTTGACTCCAAGGCCAGTAAGAGGACTTTGAAGGGCCATAGACAAGGAAGAACCATGATCTGCTTTTTATGTTTTAAAGTCATTCTGGGCAAAGTGTGAGGAAGGCAAGGTTGCTGGAGGAAAGAGCAGAAGCAAGGTCCCCGCAGAGAGATTGCTGTAGCCCACCTGAGACCTGGAGTGGGCTTGGAGGAGGGAGACAGCCACCTCCACCCATGTCACCTGTGTGGGTCTGCTGAGAAGTACTTTCTGCTCTGTGTTCCCACGTGCCTTTTAACATTCAGCTTTTTACATCGTTGTGTGTCTGTATGTCTTACATCCCCAATAAGATTATAGGTTACCTCTTGACCTTTGCACCTAGTGTAGAATCCAGGACAGAGTCTTGATCCGACCAGGCACTTAGTCAACTTTTATTTGAATGTCAAGTATCTCTCAACAGTTCATGGGAACTGACTACCCTTTTCAGTTTTTGCTTCAGAGATCCTTATTTATTTGTTGCCTACAGAACTTAATATTTTCTCCCTTATGGCTATTTGTATACATAATTTCTCCTACTAGGTCATGAGCTACTTGAAGACAGACTACTGTATTTTATTTATCATTTCATACCTCAGTGCACATACCCACATAGTGGGTGTTCAGTAAGTATTATTGAATAGGTTAGATCTAGGGAAATAGTTTTTCAATTTGTGTTGATTACACTGAAAATCATATGCTGCTCTCTCAATGACCAGAACATAATCTCCTCTGTGGAGCCAGAACGTCTGTTTGGCTTTCTGATCAACCTCTCAGCTGTTCCCAGGGTTATTTCTGAAGGAAGGATATAGGAAACTGAACATCGGAAACGTGAGAATAGTCTGCTACTAGAACTTGCTTTTTCATTGTCATTATTATCTTTACGTGTCCACAGCTTGCTTTCTTTTAGCTCTGATTCCTCCGGACTTATTGCTTGTTCCTTGTGTCAGTGATAATAAACTGAAAGTAAAACAAGAATGTTTCATTTGTGGTCTTATTCACTGAAATAAGATTCAAGAGATATATAGGAGTCTACAGGACAGCAGGGGACAGGAAGGTGCTGCATGGAAAACATTGGACTGGAATAAACGATTCAAAGTCTTCCCTGAAGTGATAGTCAACCCAAGATGTATGAGTCCAAGAACAGGACTTCTCTTTCTCCTTGGCTTTGGTCCCCCATCTTCCTTTGCCTCATTAGCTTGACCGAGTCTGATGGAGATGAAGAAGGCACTGAACAGGTGATTGAAGGAGTAAAAATTATAACTAACACTTGCTGAGTACCTACTGAAGGCCAGGGGTTTTTGAAGCACATTTTACATATAAACTCATGTACTACTCTCAACAACCTTAGGAAAGAGATTGCTATTATCTTCATTTTACGGATGAGGAGACTGAGGCACAGAGGTAAGTTACTGATATAATTTGCCCAAGGTCAAGGGAAATTGAAGGAGAATTTCAAGAGATGTGGTCCAGAGCTATTTGTACTCATGGAAAGATAGAAAAAGAAATAGATTCCAGAAGAATACCTGGACATTTATTTCCTCTTTCAGTCACTGAACATTGAAGCCACACTAGAGGTTTAGTGGGATGAGAAAATGCTTCAAGTAGCAATATTTCCATTCTACTCCATAAATTATACAGGTCCTTTTTGAGGCAGCCCGTTTAAACATGTTGACTTACCCTTCCTGTAAAATGTTTATAGATATGATTTGCTACAGGGAACTATTTTAAAGACTGCAGGCACTGTTATGGACTATTACAGCAGCTAACTATAAATTGGTTACTAGAGGCATGCAAATTAGAGCCTTTGAGGGTCAGAATACAATCATCACCATAAAGTAGAAGGAAGATAAGCCATAAGAAAGTAAGAAGAAAAATCCAAATATTTAAATAGCAAATTTGACAGGATACAGGACACTTACATGGCAGCCTAGGAAAACCTGTCATGGGATAGAGCAAGAATTTATTATAGCTGAACTAGGCCAAATGCAAACATACTGTTGTCTTAAAAAAATTAAAAGTACTAACTCAAATAACAATGAAGGAAAACAAATATGCACACAGGGAAGGCATACAACTCAGTCATGTTGGTATTCCTGCTCCGCAAAAGCTGTTAAGGCACAGATTTAACAAGCTAAGGTGAATTGGGGCTCTAAATTCACACACACTCTAGATTTATAGACAATAGCTGCCCAAATGTTAAGCATCGTTTAAAGATGTGAAACAACAAGAACAAAAAATCCTAAAGGGAAAATATCTGTTCACTTCCTTAGCAGAATTAAAAAGGAAATAACTCATTGATTAAAAAGATAACACCATAGAAATTAATGCAATTAATTAATGTCCACTGTTTGAAAAAAATACTTTTTAAGATTGGTCTAGAGGTTGAGGATATGAGTGGAATGAAAACAAACATTGTTGAGCTTGAGTGTTTACTATATAGATAAATACTATGCCCCCCCCCCTTTTAACGTTTATTTATTTTGAGAGAGAGAGAGAGACAGAATGCAAGCAGGGGACGGGCAGAGAGAGAGGGAGACACAGAATCCCAAGAAGGCTCCAGGCTCTGAGCTGTCAGCACAGAGCCCAACGCAGGGCTTGAACCCACGAACCGTGAGATCACGACCTGAGCCGAAGTCGGATGCTTAATCGACTGAGCCACCCAGGTGCCCCATTTTGGGCCCCTTTTTAAATTTTAGAAAACTAGGACTCAGAGATGTTAAAGGAGAAGCTTTCCTGAAATCCTGAAGTTGGTACATGATAGAACCAGACTGATACTTAGGCCAGTATAGTTCTTTCTACTACACAACTTTTTTCCTTTAATAAATATTTGAATGGATTAAAGGTCAATCTGATGGAAGTCCTGGTTAACTATGGAGGTCAGACCCTTATAGAAATGCAAGGTTACAACTCAGCAACATGGTAAAAACAGGGCAGTTTTTTTCTATTATCACTGATAACAGATATTAGCTGACAAATTCCAATGGATTGAGAAGATAATATAAAATTGACAGCAAGTACCATTTTTAATCACTTCTGTTTACTTTGGGGAACAAATTATGTATTTATTTTGTTACTGAAAATTCTCCAAAACCTCAGCATTCAGGTCACACTGGCTTCTGAGATTACTCAGTGGGAAGGATGGCAGACTGATTCTCCTTCCATGCATCTGTACCTGCTTATCGTGTGTGTGTGTGTGTGTGTGTGTGTGTGTGTGTGTGTGTGTGTGTGTGTTGAGGTAGGTAGAGAGGAGCAAGGAAGGAGAAGTTCTGAATATTGGAATTACTGTTGTGGTAGTGAATGATCTTCCTCATCTGAGGATTGTTGCTCTCTCATCTAACTGTGGCTCTGCAGTTGGTTGCCAAATACTGATTTTCTCCTACAGGAACTTTATTATTTTCTGGATGCTCCGTAGGGAACTTCCTCAAGTGCAGTTCTGCGGGTTAATAGTCTTACTGAGACATCCCTCCCCCCACCTCCACAATGGGATTTTTCCTCCCCACCCTCAAGTCTACAGAGAGTAATCCACTCTTCATTGCCCTGCTGTTGGGGTCCTCTCATGTCAATGGGTTGCCTCTGGAAGAAACAACTTAAGAGAGCTTAAGATTTGGCAACCTTGCAAGGTACACTTGTACACTTAAATAGATATGCTGGCTTTGAGTGTTGGATGTGTCTTCCCACTAGAAGAGAGAGGAAAATAACTTAATGACTTCAGTTATTGTCATCATCACATCTTGATATTACCATGCTGGTAATAAAAAGTCAGTATTATGTTGGTATTAAACTTAGATGAATCTATTGATGAAAAATTACACATTATGACCATCACTCAATTTCTCAAGATGTTCCCTAAAAGGAGAATGTTTATATAATCACTTGTATCCATTATCTCTTGAATTTTTCCACTTATTAATCTTGGTTTGGAAATATTTTCTCCTTTTTCCTTCCCTTTAGAACTTAAAGGGGACTTCTGAGAGAGGAAGCAAAGCCTGTACATTTCCTAATATGAAGTGGTGGTTGTGAAAGTCTCAGTTCTTGTTGCTATAATTCTGGGGCTTTGGTTTTAAGTAGAAACGACCTTTTTTTTTTCATACAGTGTTTGAACTCTTAACTCCAAAATATTGAATATTGGAGAAGATAAGAAACAGAGGTCAGGTAGATGCATTAATTCTCATCACCTATGCTTCATCATTTTTGCCCACCTTATAATGTCTGATAATTATAGACTATAGTATCACCTTGACTGACACTTAAAGTATGTTGCTCTTCACTAAACCAGCAACTTGGATTTGATTTTGAATGCTAATCAGGAAAAAAAATAACTTTGAACTTGCTGATGCTCAATATTTATCAAAAGCTTAACTACAGATAATCCCTAACATGGTAGCTCACTTTACGACTTTCTGACTAATGTTGGTGTGAAAGTGAGACACATTCAGTAGAAACCATAGTTTGAATTTTGAGTTTCTATTTTTTTCCTAGGCTGTCAATATGCAGTACAATACTCTCTTGTGATTCTGGGTGGTGGCAGCCACGGCTCCCAGTCAGCCACGAAAGCATGAAGGTAAATTACCAATACATTTACAACCATTCTCTACCCACACAACAATTCTATTTGTCACTTTCCATGCAGTATTCAACAAATGGCCAAGGCATTCGACATTTTATTATAAAATAGACTTTCTGTTAGGTGATTCTGCTTAGCTATAGGCTAATGTAAAGAGTTCTAAGCATGTTTAAGGTACACTAGGCTAAGCTATGCTGTTCAGGAGATTAGGTGTATTAAATGCGGTTTTGACTTATGTTATTTTGTACTTAATGATGGGTTTATAGTGACATAACCACCTCACAGGTTGACTGTACTTTAAAATAATATTTTAGGGAGGTTAGCTTATGGATATAGTTTCCTCTGTTTTTCTAGGTACTCTCAAGTCTATGTCTACATGAAATTAAACTGCAGGAAGATGGGTTCACACAGCACCATGTTGTTTTGGCAACCTGCGTGGTTGCTTGTTTCTAAACAGAATTTGATTATATTGAGTGACAAATAATGATGTAGAAAACATCCTTCTGTAAATTGGCATTAGAGTTCCTGGAAGTTATAATTGAAGATTTTGTTTTCTTTACAAGGGCCTATGGAAAAACCTACTCTGTGGTCTATCAAAATTAGTCATCTCAGTGATTCCAATTGCACGCAGTAAAACTGCCTCCCATTTGCACAGTGGTATTGTCCTCAGCTGGGGTTTTGGGACCCCCCGCCCCCAGCCCAGGGTGCCTCCTGCTCCTGCTCACCTGTACTGCTGTTTGTCCACCATAAGCTGTCATGGTCAAGTTTCCCAGAAGCTGAACCCCAAGCAAGAATTCAAAAGCAAGTGATTTATTGAATTGTTTGCAAGGAGAAACTGGTAAGGAAGTGGGAAAAGCAGGACAGGGAAGGGAAAGAAGCCAAAGCAAAGGGACAATTTTAGACAAATTAGGAAAGATTATTTCAGCTTGAGCCTACAAGAAAACTCTGAAATATAAATTAAATCCCAGAGTTTTTCCTGACAAGGCAAAGGAGCTGAGTGTCATGTTGCTGTTCCTTACCCATAGTTAGGGTAAGGCTTCCCGGTGGGAGCATAAGTGTCCAAGTATTTCCAGATCTGCCAGATGACTCTACTAGCTCTAGGGCAATCCTCTGAAGAGAGTTGAAGTTGCCAGCCATTATAAGCAAAAATGCAAAGAAACTAGGGACAGGGCAGCAAACGTGGTAAGTGGGATCCCAGGGGCCCTAGGCAGAGCACTGACTGCTGCAAGGTCTACAATTAGAAGGGTTGCCCATCTTCCTCTAAAAACATCAGGACAGATCCCATAACCTGTGCCATCTGTCTCTCCCAGGTCGTTCCTGGAACTCCTTATCAGCATATTCTCCATACCTCCCCTAATATGATTCAAACTTGTCTCCTTCCTCAGCTACTCTGGGACCTTCCACTGTGCCTCTAGAATTTAGCAGACATCTCTTTATCCCCAACCTCATCCTTAAATGTCCCCTTTACTGCATTCCTCTAATTTATAATTATTTTTCATAATGAAACCTGTGATTCCTGAGGGTTCCAGTTTACTGGAAGTCTTTTCAATGTTGGCTATATTTTTCTTCAGGCTCAGAGGTGCTCCCCACTGTCATTTTGGACCATTTGTTTCTTTTCCCCAATTCTGAAAAACCACTGATTCTTTAAATGACACACCATCAGACTTGACCATCTTCGGTTCCTCCTTGTTGTAATTTTCTTCTGATCTTTTCATTTAGTGTTCTCAAACTTGGCTTCACTAAAGGGGGTCTCAAAAATGCTGATGCCTAGGCCTCACCTTTAGAGATTCTGACATGGCCAGCCTGAGTATTAGGACTGAAGGAAGCTCCCAGGTGATTAAAGATGCAGGAAAGTTTCAGAGCCATTGCCCTAACCATTCATTGAAAACTTTTTAGCACCTGGCTCTCTATCAGTAAATTGTCATCTTTCTCATTGATTTCTAGATCCATGTTTATCAGTTATTCTCAACTCTGTCAGACCCAATATTTCACCCCTAACAAATATTGGTATGTTTTATAACATGTATTCCTATGTTCCCTTTACTATTTTGAAGTGAATGTCATAGATAATATCATCTAGCAACAAATACAATTGTTAAAAAGTCAATGTAATTACTTAACTGTAATATGAGAAAAATAGTGTCTAATATAATAATATGTACTTTAATATGTGACTGCTCAACATTTGTACTAGAAGACATAAGCAAATAGTAATCTTGCAATAAATACAGAATTACAGAGTGAAGTGGCTATGTTATAATGGAGAATTAAATACCATGCTGCCATACATAATTTTTCTGAAATGATAAATTACTTTGGTAAATTTCCAAATGAATTCATACAACCTTCCTTTGATTAGTGTTTGCATTTATTGAAAATGTAAATTGTATATTAAAACTGTGCCAAAAATACTTTATGTTAAAATGGAGTCTAAGCTTAGGCCAAACTGTGTTTGGGGGGGGTTCTTTTTGCCCCCACTTATGTGAATCTCCAGCGAGGCATTTCAGAATTTGCCAGGACATGGGGTAGTTCTTTGACAATTGAGACCATCCAGAACATAGGAGTGCTTCTAGCACTTCCAGTTCCTGCCCAGTAAATGCCAGTAGCACCCTCCTCATGAGAACAAAAATCACTTCCACAGGTTTCTAAAACATCTCTTAGGAGAAGATTTTACCAAACTGAAAATCACTGACACTGACAATTCATAACTCCCCTGGCCTTTTAGTTCCTGAATCTCCTTGCTTCCACCTCACAGGCCTCTCCTTTGCTGGATAGTCCTGCTCTCCCCAAGCTGTGAATTAGTTGGCCCTATCAGGTTTGATCATAAAGACTTTAACTTAGGGCCTGTTTGGAGAAGCGCAGGCAGGTTAGTGGGAACATTAAAGGACTGTGAAGCACCTGGGGATTAGCATCAGCAGAAAGCTGTACCACTCTTAGGGCTGAGTATGCAAGGAGACAGAGTGCTGGAATTAGAGCTTGGAGGAAGACCTTGGATCTACGAAAAAGGGCTGCTGCACAGAAGTGGTAACTGCCATTTTTGCAGGGGGGTAAGGAGACACTGAAAGAAATATTCATGCCTTTGTTTCTTCCCACCTTCTAATCTACTGATGCCTCCCATTTGCTGGGCTCTAGGAAGACAGAAGGAAGGGAGCCCCGGGGTTATAGTGGTCTGCTGATGTCAGTCTCCTGGGGGCATAAAACTGGGAAGAAAGAGTGGAGAATGGATGGACTGAGGGTTTAGTGGGGTCAGCTCATCCAAGTTTGCCTGGGACTCTGGTTAGCGCTCAGAATCCTACAACCTAGGAAAGCTCTCAGTCCTGAGCGAACTGCAATGATTGATCTTCTTAGAAAGGATGGTGTGCAAAGAGAAAGTAACTCACCAACCCCTGAATGTTGAAATACTTTAAGGACTCAGCACTTAAGCATGGTCTCTTCTCTATCTGTACTCTGAACCTTATCTTGTCCTATCTAAAATTTAAATTAATATATAAATACTATATAGACATTTATGACACTTACATTAATGATTTCAGTCCTGACTTCTTCCTTCCTCAAATGTGTGTTTTTTAGGCATCTTCATTTAGATATAAATAAAATAGGCATATGAAATTAATGTTTTGATTTTACTTGCTAAACAAACCCACACCTTTCCAAGACATCTCCCTCCCAATAAATACACCCACCACTCATTTGCTCAAGATATAAACTTAGGGGTCTTCCTAGATGCTGCTCTTTTCTTCCCACCCCATGTCCAATCCATGTTCAAGCCCCCTTCACCATACATTCTAACTCCCAACTGCTCATCACCTCTGCTGGTGTCACTCTTGTCTAAGCCATTATGTTCTCTTATTGGAAGAAGTTTCTGGCTCATCGCCTTGCTTTGACTCTTGTCTGCACACAGTCCATTCTCCATACAAAAGCTAGAAGGGATCCTTTTAGTATATAATGAGATCATATCATTCCTTGCTTAAAATCTTCAGGGCTTCCTGTCAAACTGAGAATAAAATCAACTCTGGTCATGTCTCTGCTCAAATGTCTCTGCTCAAAGATGCCTTTCCTGGCTACCTAATCTAAAATAACTACACCTCCTCTTTTAGTCACTCTCTATTCTGTGTCAGCTTTCCCCTATCATTTATTGCTAACTGATGTGATAGTATATATTTATTTGTGTATTATCTGTCTCCCTCACAAGTGTGTAAACTCCAAGAGAAATTTTGTCCATCTTGTTCTCCAATGTACTGGTAGCGCATTGGATTGTACTTTTGCCTTCCACATAGTACTCAATAAATATTTGTTGAGTAATTGAGAAAATGTTATTTTAAAAATTATAATTATAATTTGTGAAACAGATTGCATTTCATTCTTTCTGTAGGATGCTATAAAATATGCACAGATGAATTTTTGGCTTCTCTTTATGAAGATAAATAACTTTGAAGTATGGTTTTATATATTAACATCACTCTTGGGTTTATCATCTTTTTCCTACCTTCATTTTACATTTCAGATGATTTTTTTCTTACTTTAAAAAAAAAATCTAAATTTGTCATGTGGTATGCCTTTTGGTAAACTGCCTTAATTCATTTCTGGAATAATGTATGTCATAAATTAATTAATGCCTATTAAAAGTGCTTTGAATATTTGTGAGTTAATATATGTAACCTTGATAATGGAATTCATTGGCACACTATTGGTACCAACAGTACTGTTTCCATTCAGTTCACTCTTAATCCAATTATGTTAATATCCCTGTAAAGTCCTATATCGGTTATATTTGCCATCCTCCCAATATGTGCTTAAAACTCTTTTGGCTCCTTTTACTCTCAGAACAAATCCGGACCCATTGTAGCATTGAGGATGTGTATTACACTCCAGGTTCCTGTATGTTAATTTTCACATCAGATGTGATTGATGTGCAGGGTTTTGTCTAAGCATGGCTCAAGTCAGTATCAACTGAACACTAGTGGACAACAGTTTGTTTTCTTAATTCTGAAGGTGGTATTATGGTCCGGTAGCAGGTGGCAGGGACCCTTGAAAGTGGACTTACCAGTGTATCAAAAACCTAAGATGGAGGGGCAAAGTTAAATTGTGAAATTGAGAGAACAAATGGAGGAGTTAGAGACATCCCTAGTGTTAGGTTTCAGGATGGCTAAGATGAACACCAGCAAGACCCTTCTTTGAGAACCCAAGAGGTTATCTGTCTTAAAAATGTAGGTGAGTCCCTGATAGTAAGAAAATTAACTTATATTTGTATGAAACTTGAAAGTGTTTCTATTACTTACATATATATGAACTTATTTGATCTGTTAGCATAGTTATGAGGAAGGTAGGGTAGACATTATTAATTTTTATTTTATAATCTGAAAGCAAATATTCCAGGTTTTCTTAATTAGTGAGGTATATGTAGATCCTGGACTTCTGGTGCTTGCTCCTTTCCTCTTCCACAAAATGTCTGTGTTTGCCCCCCAAAATCCTGTTTCAGCCCAGCAGACCTGATCATGTCCTAACATTTTAGCTTCTGCATCATTTATGCTGGAATGCTAAGTCTAGCTTCTCCATTATGTGAAGGCTTCACTGATTACTAAATTCAAAGCTATCTTCCTGTTACCTGAAATACTATAGCTTTTGTTATCTGTGTGACTTATTAGCTATTAATGTGGTCCCTAAAATATAACCAAGGACACTTCAGCTTCTGAAATTTTCTTCTAGCCAATTAAAAAAATCGATTTTCATTTACTCTTTCCTTTTTAACTTTCTGTGCTTAAAAGTCTGTCTCCTTAGTTACCGAGCTTCTTCAAGAATGAATTCTTATATATCTTTAAATTCCCTTAGGGATTCTGCGGTGGAATGCATATAGGAGGTGTTCAATAAATACCTGGTAAACAAATAAATATGTAAATGTTGAAAGTCGATTATGAAATAGCTTTTATATTTCTTACTCCCACTTAAATGGTGCTTGTCTAAACAATGCAAATGGTTTTGCTAGTTGATGTTCTCTGCATGACAGAAACACTTTAGTTACAGGCTTAGCATATTGCTATCTACTTGAGATTGTGTACACAAATCAGAGAACCAATTTTGTTCATATTTTTAAATAACAATACTGAAATTAAATTTCAGTATTGGTATGGAAGACTTCATTTGACCCTGATATGCTATTATTCTCGATCCACATGTAAATTCTCAGATCCTTAATAATGTACTAATGTTTGATCTTTAAATTTAATGTACACAGAAGTCAGTTGGTTGGTGTTTTTATGAGTTTCTAAGCCCCAAATGCATTGCCAGAATGCTTTCCATAAGTTCTGCAAATTTTCAGCAGAGAATGTTTTCTCCCCTTGTCATGTACGTTCAAAGCTCCAAACTTCCTCTTTTTTTTTTTTTTTTTTTTAATCTACTAGTGGCCAGCATTTTGTGAATTTTTTGGTTTTAATGCAGACACCGGGGCTCTCTGCAGAAATCCAGTCACACTACACAGCCTTTCTTCTTACATCACCTCCACTTTCTTCTTTATTTTCATTTCTACTTTTCCTTTCCTTTCCTTTCCTTTCCTTTCTTTTCTCTCTCTCTCTCTCTCTCTTTTGTTTTTTTGAATTTCCTTTTTAAAAGCAAGCAGTCTATCTTATCTCAGGCAGAACAGTTTCACTGATACTCAGGTCCCATTATTTTTCACCTTCTATTCTAAACAAGGTTATTGCTGCATTTTCTTAACACAAAGAGTTATTCTCTTTCTAAGAATTCTTATGCCAGCTAAAACATTTATTCTTCTCGTTATACATGGATTTCCAGTCTACCCATATTCATTATGTCTAAAAAGCAAAGCTTGACAATACATGGGATTTAAGGGAACCCAGAAGCTGAAAAGCATTGCAAAAGGCAAACCCCATAAAATATGGCATGAAGGCCAGAGAATAGTCAGAGTATTTGCTAATTTAATACCTATTTATCTGTACATTATTGGAGTCCTCTAAATTTCCACAGAATATTGCATTTGCTACATAACTATCTTCTGCTGAATATCTTAAAACTTATGGAAGGATGTTAAGTTTATTTGTAGAGTTCTTCAAGCCCATTCTCTTCATATAATGACAAAGACATTGAGGAACAGTGAAGTGACTTTTTCACAACCACAGGGTTTACTTGAGATGGAACTTAGACTGGATTTGCGGACTCTTGTCTACCTGTCGGAGGTTGATAACTGAGCTGTTGGGCTTAATCACTCACAAGACTGTGAACTGAACAAGGAAAAATATATTAAGTCCTCACTAATACAAATTCTGCTCAAATAGCTCCTGTGATAGCTAGGGATTTTTTATTGTGTTGCTAACAAATGCCAAGGGGTTCTCCTTCAGGAATTTCTGCTGAAGGAACTGTATTTCTGGGTTTGCCATTTGATGGTCTCTAAATGACAAAAAAAAAAAAGCCCAAAAGTGATGGGCCAGGGAATTAACCGTGTGCTAGGAAGAAGATCATAGTTATTATAAGGTGGCCTGTGTGGAAAGAGAAAGAGATTGTGTGAGAAAATATTAGCATAAAGATCTCACCAAAACAGCCTGTGATCTCACTTTCCCTTTTCTGTTGCATAAACACTGTTAATATTGCTATAAAATTATAACCACATTGCAGTAAAACAGTGGTCCTGTTTCGTGGCTATGACAATTGTTTTCTAGAAGGCTTTATTGAAACTGAGTCTGTGTTTCCCAAACTTGCTGGATTACTTTTTTTTTAATGGATGATTCTTAAGATTTGTCAATTCTTGGAATCACTGTTGTAAAGGTCTGTCTCTCACCTTATTTATTTATTTATTTATTTATTTATTTATTTAGCATAACATTCATCCTGGGGAGGGGAAAGCACTTGTTACAAATGTAGATCCAAGTGTCATTCCTGGGGACTCTAGCTCAGAAAATCTGGGGTGGATTTGGGAATATTCCTTTATAGGCTCCCCCATTGATTCTGTAAGAGTTGGTTTGAAATCCACACTTTCAGAAATGCTAGTCCGTAGGCTATACCAAAGTAAATGCTTAACATGTTTGCTTTGGGTTTAAACATATGTTTATAAATGAAACTTTCCCCCAGGGACTCACAATAAATCATTTCCTAGAATCTGTCTTATTCCCTCAACTACTTTGAAAGCATTAACCTTAAGTAGTAAATTTATTTTCTTCCTGCATCACAATGTATATGTGATATTGTTTATTTTATGTTGTTTAAATTACAATAGTAATGCACACTTATTGTAACAATTAAATACAAAGATGTATAGAGGAAAAGTTTGTTATCAGGAACTTGTGGCATGTTCTATTGTATGAACACCCATGTCACCCATTCTTAAACTCTGGAGTCAGGATTAACAACCTGGTGTTATCATTCTGTGCTTTCTCTTTTCTCATTCAATATATGCAAAAATAAATCACCATACAAGAACTTGCTTTTTTTCACGTAAAATTATCTGGTTTGGCATTCTCATATATCAGCAGACATGGAGTTAGTTTTGTTTTTACAAATCTCTTTATTAATTCATGCATCCTTAGAACCACACATATTTATATGTGTAGTTGTACATAAAAAAGATAATCCCTTTTGTGTCAGTTTTTTTATTTAATAGTTTTTTTTCTTTTTGAGTAGTCTCTTCTTTCCTTTTTTCTCTTTCATCTGCCTTACTTTCCCACCCCCCTTTCAGCCCTATTGAATGCTTAACAACCTTGTCTTTATTGTTTTATCTTTTCCTTTATGTTCATATAACCATATATAAGGATTTTATCTCTCCATCCATCCATCCATCCATCCTCCCACCCATCCATCCAATCATCATATTAAATGCTTTTCTGCATTTTTTTCCTTACACAATAGTACCTTGTGGAAATGTTACCACATCAACTGGAATAAAACCAACTCATTTCATTCTAATTATTATGTAATATTTCATGATGAAATGGTGAATATCATTCTGCCATTCCTCTTTATAAATGAATATTAATTTTATTTCCTTTTTTGCCACTTGAACAGAAGTACAAGTGATGAGGGAGTGGGGGCAAGCTGAGGGCAAAATACAGGCCAGCACACCCTCCTGACCCCCACCCACCCAGGTGGAATATGTGTGATATTCCTCAGATACTCCTGGCTACCCAAGAACAAAGGACACGGGTTTAAGTGCTTGCCTGGAAACTACAGCAAATGAAAAATTAAAGTCCCTTATTGCCTACAGCCCGTTGACAAATCCTTGAAATGGCAGAGTGACCTCCCTTTAGGAGCGCAGCTGCCTGGATGATGACACTTTGCTAGGGGCAGAAGACAATCTTAGCTTAATATTATCCTGATCCCTCGAGGATCCTGTAAGTCTACTTCCTTCATCTCAACTGTCCTAAGATACATGCCGGCAATCATATTCCAAGCTTATGGTCCCCCAGTATACATCTGAAGGGTCTCATGACTGCGGTTTTATTAAACGGTAATGAGTGGCTTTTCCCTAGCAACAGCTAGCCCCTCAAGGTCCTAGAAACCTTGCTTCCAAAATACCTTAGAGACTTACTCTATCCCTGACCCCCTCCCATCCTGAGGGTATATAATCAGTTACCCATCACGACCCCAGTTTTTTTTTTAATTTTTTTTTTAACATTTTTATTTATTTTTGAGACAGGGAGAGACAGAGCATGAACAGGGGAGGGTCAGAGAGAGGGAGACACAGAATCTGAAACAGGCTCCAGGCTCTGAGCCGTCAGCACAGAGCCCGATGCGGGGCTCGAACTCACGGACCGTGAGATCATGACCTGAGCCGAAGTCGGACGCTTAACCGACTGAGCCACCCAGGCGCCCCATCACGACCCCAGTTTTAAAGGGCTCTTTGTATGTTATATGATCTCACTGAATATAATATACATTAAAACTTTTTTTGGCATTTTTTTATATAAATCATTTAAATTATTTATTACAAATATGTCTCCTTTCTTGTTTTTAGTTTCAGTGTTTTCTGTTTTGGTTAAGAAGATTACCTACTCCTGTTTTTTGTTTTTTTTTTTTTTAATGATTATAATGTTTTCAATATTTAGATCTTCTACCTCCCCTATAATTTATTGTTGTTTATGATGTCTGGTAGGGGTTCAACATAATTTTCTCCTAGCTAAATAAATGGTTGCTATTCAGTGGTTAATAAATAAACCCTTTGTTTTTAACATCATTATCATATAGTAAATGAGCTTATATACTGGAATCCATTTCAATATCTTCTATTGTCCTTTAGTCTGTCTGTTCCTAGACTGACATTATGTTAATTTGGTTTTAGTAGTTTTATAGTATATTTTGACATAGTATGATGTCTCTTAACTTATCTTTCATTCCTATTTCCTTGACTATTCTTGACCATTACTTCTTCTGTATAAAGTTCAAGATCATTTTATCCAATTCTAGAACCATCCTTTTGGGATTTTAATTGGAAGTGCATTAATTTACATGATAATTTTGAGTTAATATATTCTGATTTTAAGTGATTATCTAAGAACATTGTGTTTTAAAGCCTTCGTTAATTATTTTAAGTTATGTTTGTTAAGGTATAATTCCTATTCAGTAAAATTAATGTTTGTGGTGTACTGTTTGATGAACTCTGCCAAAGTATAGTCACATGTCTAGCACTGTAATCAAGATATAAGACATTTCCATCATCTCCAAAAGTTTCCTCATGCCCCTTTGTAGTTAATGTCTTCTCAATCCCCCAATCTCTGGCAACTATTGATCAAATCTTTTTCAATTAGTTTTGCCTTTTCCAGAATATCATATATTGGAAAGTCTAGAATATAGCCTTTTGTGTCAACTTTCTTTCATTTAGCATAAAGCATTTGAAATATATACGTTGTTGCATATACTAGGAGGTTGCTTATAATTTAATCGAGAAGTGAATATTCCCTTGAATAGTCACAGTTTGTTTTTACCATTTACCAGGTAATAGCCATTTTGTAGTGATGTTGAATAAAGCTTCCTTAAATATTTGCATATAGAGAGGCACCTGGGTGACTTGGTTGGGCTCAGTCCGACTTCGGCTCAGGTTATCATCTCAGGGTTTGTGGGTTCGAGCCTCACGTTGGGCTCTGTGCTGATAGCTCAGAGCCTGGAGCCTGCTTCAGATTCTGTGTCTCCCTCTCTCTGCCCTCCCCCACTCATGCTCTGTCTCTCTCTTTCCCTTAAAAATGAATAAATGTTAAAAAAATTTGCATATAGCTTTTAGTATGGAACTATGTTTTCATTTCTCTGGTGTGAACAACCAGGTGTGGAATTGCTGGGTTGTATGGTAAGTTATGTTTGGCTCTATAAGACACCAGCAAACTTTCCAGCTTGGTTGTTCTGTTTTGCCTCCCGACCAGTGGTATATCAGTTCCAGTTGCTCTGCATCCTGGTCAGGACATATTGTGGTTTTGTTTCATTTTGTTTGTTTGTTTTGGTGCTTTTAATCATTCTTAAAGGTGTGTAGGTCAATGAGATTTCATAAGTTTCTTCAGGTGTCCTTTGTGGGGCCCTGGGAGATTAAGAATTTTCCTACCTATTTCATTACTGTTGTTAGTTTTATTCTTTTCTCCTTTATGCTTTTTGATGTAGTTGCATACTCTAATGTAAAGCTGCTGAGATTTGTATATCTATCTCTTATCCATCCAAATTACAAATCTCTTCTATAAAATTTTATAAGTTTTAAATTAGAATCTCTTTGGTGTCTCCAGCATATAAGTGCATTATCAGCAAATGACAATTTTATCTCTTCTAAAATATTTATATAAGTTATTTCATTTTTAAAATTGAATTTGCCAGAACCTCCAAAATAACATTGAAAAATAATGACAGCAGTGAACATCTCTGCTGAGTTCCAAACTATAAATAAAATTATTTTAGTGTTTTATCTCTTAATGTGAAATTTGCTATTGAACTTTGATGAGTAGATTTATTTATATTTAAATAGACTTTCTATTTCTACTTAGAGTTTTTTTAGAAGTGTCTGCTGAATATTGTCAAATGCCTTCTATGATTTTTCTGTTTTACATTTTTTGCTATAATGAATTATGGGGATGTATTTTCTTATGTTGAATGAACCTTTCAAGTGCTACTTCTTTTGATAATTTGTTGGTTATTACTTGCTAATATTATCTTTAGAATTTTCTGCATCCATATTTAGAAGTTCTACTTTTTAAAAATTCCATTTAACTTTTATCTTCCTTTTCATTATTAGTATTGATTTGACGAAGTTATTCCCTTTTCAACCTTGTAAATTTAGGAATTTTACTATGATTTCCAGTTTCATTAATAGTTACCTTCTTTTTTTTATTCCTTGTAATCAAACACATGTATATCTACCCATATATTAAAATAAGTTACCAATTATTTATCCCCCAAACATTATTTTATCCTGCTTCTAATTTTCCTTTCTCCATAAGATACAAACTTTACTATACTTTTCATTTCTCACTTTTCTTAATGTCCATTTTCACTTCCCAGATAAAATCTTTGAAAACTTTTGCTTCTGGCCTTGCACCACCAAGCCCCAAATCCTAGTTTAGAAATGTTAGTGCCAGGTGGATATTAGGATTTCCACTATAGTGTATTTCTTCTATTTTAAGAAACTATATTTATCACATATATTACACATTCCCATAGACTCTAACATTGCTTATTTGAATTTAGCAGTACATATTTTAAGAATTACTGGCTGTCACAATTTTCTCTCCTCATCTTCTCCTGTTATATTAATTAAGGGACTTTTAATGGCAAGTAACATAAACGAATTTAAGCTGGCTGAAAAATATTGGGACAATATTATTAGAATTATTTTATCTTAACATTCAGAGAAGTTGGGTTCATTTTTGCTTGGTTGATTCAGTGGCTTAACAGTGTCTTTCATGTACTCAGTTTCTTTCCATTGTTTTGCCTGACAGTGCTCTTTGTTGGTTACCCCCTGAAGCCAAATAAGATCCTTTGCTTTCTGGATTACTTTAGCTTTATAGATATAAAGAACACATTCCATTGTCTACATCTTCCTTCATTGTTTAGGAGGAAGGAATCTAAGTATGCTCTTGAGGCCAGTATGAGCTTTCTCTGTTGGTCCCTGGATTTCTCCCAAGACTTATCCATCAGCTTAGGCTCTCCAACCTTGGAAGTTCTTCAGTGTCTGTCAGTGGGAACATTACCTGTTTGAGGCCACTAGCATTTGCTTGGCCTAGGAGCTGTATCAATTTGGGGTTAGGGTTGTAAAAAGAAGGAGGGTAGAAAGTGATTAAGTTATTATCTCCCCAGGACATTCTATTACTTTCTGTTCATTGCATATTAAAGTTTGGAGGACACACAGTGACCCTTGTATTACAAACCAAATAATATTTTGCATTGTTTTTGTTTACAGTATTAGAAAAATACTTTTAAAGATTCTAATTTTGTTTTTGACATTTATGGTTCTTTTTCTATGTGATGCATGTTATTTCCTTGGCAAACTCCCTTGGCAAAGTAAAATAGAGTGAAATAAAAATCTCCCACCATCCAGAGGAAACCAAATTTTTTGTTTGCTGAATTTTCTTCCTATAATTTTTTTCTCTGCACATAAGTATATCTAGAAAATATTTCTTTTTCCTTAAATATTCTTTAGATGCATTCATGTATATTTTTTCTTTATGTATACTTTAGTTTGTTTCTGTTTTTTGTTCTGTTCTTAGGAATACTTTAATATCTGGTGTTGCTACTTTTCTTTCATTATGTTTCTAATTTACCAAATTTTAAGGTTTTTTTTTTGCTCAATGTTTTACTAAATCAGTGAGTAGTCACAAAAAAGTTCTAGTTGATCCATTTTTGTGCTTTGAATACCTGCAATATTTTTATCTCCTTTATACATAAATAAGATGCCAACTATTTATATAGTTCTGAGATTAAAGACCATTTTAATAAAATTTCTAAATATTATCTGATTGCTTGCTATAAATCAATTCCAGACAAGAAGTTGGAAAAAGCCTGATTTCTTACTCTTTGAAATTAACTCCAAGTACCTTTATATCTCTGTGATCT
This sequence comes from Panthera leo, assembly GCF_018350215.1. Taxonomy (NCBI): domain Eukaryota; kingdom Metazoa; phylum Chordata; class Mammalia; order Carnivora; family Felidae; genus Panthera; species Panthera leo. The sequence continues at coordinate 167,214,612 of NC_056686.1, forward strand.
TTGTAAGATTTGTTTCTTTATCCTTGACAATCAGGAGCTTCACCAAGATATTTTCAGGGATGTGTTTCTCTTTCTACTTGTTTTTCATAGAATTCTAAATCCATTTCAGTCTGCAGATATATACTTAACCTTTCTATTTTTAAGGTTCTGAAAATACTTCTACTCCCTTGTTTCAGTCTTTCCTAAAGAAGCTTATAATTGCTAATTTTTCTCCCCATTCTCTGTTTTCTGTATTTGTTATTTTTCTCATCTTTATTCTTGCCTCTCCTTGGTATTTAGCTCCTTCTTTCCCACACTAGTCATTCCCACAATTGTGTGTATGTTAGAGTCACTTGGAGAACTTTTTAAAACACATATTTTCAAGAGGTGTTATATCAATTGAGTCAGACTGAAGGTTAGGATTCCATGTCTATATATTTAAATTTTTATTTATTTTATTTATTTTTTTTATTAGAGAGAGCACGTAAGCAGGGGAGAAGGGCAGAAGGAGAGAATCTTAAGCAGGCCCCAGGAGCCCCCCATGTCTATATATTTAAAAAACAGTCCAGGGGTACCTGGTGGCTCAGTTGGTTAAGGGTCCAACTCTTGATCTCAGCTTAGGTCTTGATCTCAGGATCCTGAGGTCAGAGCCTGCATTGGGCTCCACATCCAGCATAGAGGCTACTTTAAAAAAAAAAAAAAAAGGAGCCCATATGATTCTGATAGGGTTAGCTTGTTGATCAGCATTGGACAGCCAATATTCTACATTTTATTTTCATTACTTTAGTGTTGATTCTACAGTCTACTGATTCCAGTATATATTTTAATTTTGCTGTTTTGTTTTCATTTCTCTGAATTATCTTCTTATATCTGCCAACTCTATTTTTGTCTTAGCTAATGTTCTCTCTTGTCATGTTAATTTATCTCTTGTTTCATAGAATCTATGGAACCAGATTGAGTCACATTTTCTTCTACGTTCATAGACATGCTTTTCTTCCAGTCTTAAGTGGATTGATTTCCTTGCTTCATGTTATAAATCTTTCCATAGACTTCTTGAATTGGAAAAGATTTAGCCAAGCCCAATATGACTTTGGGCAAGATATTCATTTGATTCTCTTTACTGTATATCTCTGTGCTGTCAGATTCTCTTTCTTAGAGTACATACTGAAACAAAAGTTGATCTACACAGTTGCTAGTGAAATTTCTATTCTATAAAATCTTTTATTTACTATTCCTTTGACATACAGAAAGTGTTCTTATTCTTTGATTACCTATTCTTTTTAATACGAATAGGTGACTTTACTCCTGAGTAATATGCTAGAAGAACAGTTCAATCCCACACTTTTCCTCTCTCTGCCCTTAGCTATTACCAACAAGATTCCAGGTTGTGTTTTATTACAGCCTGTGCCCTTTACTCTTAGTCATGTTGCATTGCCAGGAGATCTGGCTTCATTGATGGATATAGGAAGAAAATTACTGATAGATGTCAAAGGCATGTAAGGAGAAACCAATTCTGGCTCTTCCAGAAAATATATCTTATACATAAGGAGGTCAGTGGTTCTGGCCCCATTTCTCTGTCATTAGGGCTCCCTGGAAGAGAGTGGAAACTTTCTCTTATGTAGTTTCTCTCTAGCCATGTTGCTGGTTCAAAGGTCTAAACCAGCATCATTTGAAATATGGCAGTCACGAAATGTAATTTAACATTTTCTGGTAACCACATTTAAAAAACACTAAATGAAAGCAAGTGAAATATTATATTCAGCCCAATATTTTTTAAATATTATCATTTAAACATATAACCAATTTAAAACTTACTCATGAGATATTTCACATTCTTGTTTTTATTCGGAGACTTTATATGTGATGTGTATTTTGCACTTCCTGAATGTTTCCATTTGGAATAGCTACATTTCAAGTGTTCATTGGTCACATGTGAACAGTTGCTTCCTTTCACACAACATAGCTCTGGACATTGATCATTTCTCAACCATTTCAACCATGCAGTTTTAGAAGGTAAATTTCTTCTGTGTTTAGCCGCATTTGTGGGGGGGTTATTTTGGCTTCTATTACTATTATGTCTTTATATCTCTTTTAGTATTTTTATGAAAATTTCTGTGAGAAGTTTGATTGTATAAATGAACACAGATAACTAGCCATTATCACCTCCTGAAGGAAAGTGTTACTTTAGAAAAAAGAATAATTAACTCTATTATTTTAAGTATTCAATCTACAGTATTATCTAATTATAGTGCAACCCCTGAGATATTTGCCTTACTTTGATTTAAAAAAAAATCCGTTAAGAATTGCTTATTTGCCTTTGCTGTAAGACAATGTTTAATATCCACATGCATTGTTGGTTTTAAACTTATTTCAGTTACATTTCTTCGAAATCTTTGAAATATGTTATTTCTTTCCCTCAAAATCCAAATATTCCTGTATCTATGTGTATACAATTGACTAGGAAGTTGAACTTTTCCTTCTTCTAGGACACCAGTTTTCTAAACCCTAAACCTGATGAGTATGTTCCACTGTTCTCATGTTCACCCAAGTGAGGTCCAGGATTAGGGGAAAAAATAAAGAATTATTATGTCTGATATCAGATAATGGTAGTAGATCTCTTTAGATTTTCATCTGGTAGAGTACTCAAGGCTCCTAGGCTTTTAAACACATATCCTTGTTCTTCAAGCAGAGAATTTAGCAGACCTGCAAAGAGAATCAGTAGCCATTATCAAAGGTAGAGTTATACCAAGTTTAGAATATACTTCAGACTATACATTTCTAGTATTAGAAGCCATTGTCATACTTACTCCATTTGAATGTGAGGTGCTTTTACATTCTTTCATAGACCAACTCATCTAAGTTCTTCCACTGATCTCTTCTTCACTTCAGTTCTGAATATTCTTAAGAGGAGAAACAAGAATATTTCTGAAGAATATTTTTATCATACCTTGTTGGGGAATATCGGATGAACATCAGTAAGTGCCGAGAATTATCCCTGATGCTTGTACCATAATTGACAGTTTGCAAGAAGCTGTATGGTGCAGGCAGTAGCAATGTGTGTCATAATTTGTCATGATACGTTGGATTCTGCTGGGACAGAGAAGATGATGTTGGGTTGCTTGTGGTCTACTTAACTGATGACCGTTTCATTGTAGTGTAATGAAATGTTAAGAACACTCTACAGAGTCAGCCTTTGAGCATAATCAAGAACCTCTTTGGGGACAGCTATGAGGTAACTTCTATGATGTTCAAAGGGGTCACTCAGGCTAAAGTGAAACTCAAAACAATGGGTCCATATTATTATTTTTTTGTTATCAATTGAGTGTTTTCCCCCCAAAAGAAAGGGAGAAAAATCTCAGTTCCTCAGTAATCCACAGGCTCCTGCAGCCTCATCTTCCTTGCATTTGTTTGCATTACAAAGGCCAGTGGAAAACTTGAAGACAGTCTTCCTTGGAGGTCCATTTTCCAGTTAAACTTTGTCTTTTATAACTAGCTTAAGCAGAATTTCCCATCATGCGTGTTCAGCATTTATGAAAACATTTCATCAAAATGATGTGTACATTGAAACAATGGATGTGGAATTAATTTGGGGGAAGTTTGGGTGATTTTATGTTTAGGAAAATCGGTGTCCCTTTTTGTGCTATACTTTAGTGACCCAAATTAATAATTCAAATTATAGCATGGGAAACTTCTCAAAAACAAGTGACTTCCAAAAAGAAATGCCCTTTTGTAAACAATCTTCTACAAAGATGGGCCACCTTCTCCAGTGAAGGACACATCATTATTGTATATCCTGGGCTACAGAAGAAAGGGGACAAAGGTATAGTCTTTTTGAAGAGCTGTTCAGAGACTTCTTACCAGGTAGCTGTGTACTCAGGCATCTCTTTTATGGGCCTGTGCATGAGTAGAAAAGAATGCTTGCTCTATTCAATGTTTATAACAGTAAATTTCATATAGCAGCAGATATGTAAGGCTATGGAAAGCGCATGTCTTTGGAGAATAACAGAATTGTGTTGGAGTGATTTTATCACTTACCAAAAATATAACTTTTAATGCAATATTTAAATTCTTTTTTTTAAATGTTCATTCATTTTTGAGAGACAGAGAAAGATAAAGCATGAGTCGGGGAGGGGCAGAGAGAGAGGGAGACACAGAATCTGAAGCAGGCTCCAGGCTCTGAGCTGTCAGCACAGAGCCTGACGACGCAGGGCTCGAACTCAGAAGGCGAGATCATGACCTGAGCTGAAGTCAGATGCTTAACTGACTGTGCCACCCAGGCGCCCCACAATATTTAAATTCTTTAGTCTCCGTGTTAACTTTTCTATAAAGGTGGTTATTGATAGGTAACTTAGGCTGCTGATGAGAAGATTAAAATAACAAATATGAGTACTTCAGTCATCTTGCCAGATATATAGTAGATACTTAGTAGATGCTGGGTTTTTTGACCTATGTGTGGTCAAAATAATTTTGTTACCTGGCAAACTTTTGCTGTTTACCTATTTTAAAGTTATTGTCAATTAATTGAGAATGGAAATATGGGAAAAATAAGATAGGGTTATAGTTTGCTAGCACAATATGCTATGAAAGTGTTTGACAGAAAAATGCAGTATTAATATTATCATTCACCTATTACTATTATGCTATTTGGATACCTGCTTTGAATAGGATACATGCATATTAAATGTAGCCCTACCTTGGCTACTTAGAGGCAAAGCAGAAGAAAAAAATATTGCTTTAATCTTACCACAAAATAATTCATTTAAACTTCATGTGTAAGGGAAAATAATATATAACTTACTTCTGACTTAAATGTAACTTTTGTTGATAAAAATCTATTATTGTATCCTTTGCTAATTCTAGTTAATAAAAATTTAGTGTACAAGTGGATTGTTGTGAAAATCTGTGCAATTTTTTGTTTATTCCTCTTTTTCTTGAAGGCATTCATGAAGAACTCATATGTTCAAGTATGGTGTACCAAAGTGAAGATAAAATGAAGTATATTCTATAGTAGAGTAGATGTTTCATGAATAAATTGATGTGTGCTAGTAAATTCAATGTGGAACATTCTTTTCTTGATATAGTAGCAGTTCAAGTGTAAGCATGTTAAATTTAGGGTCCTCTTAAACCACTATTTCTTGGCACTCTTTCTGAATGATGAATATGTACATTATTTCAAAAATTTATCTGAGAAATTTTATAGACTGGGAAGAGAAGGTTATTTTAGTTTTTTTTTTTTTTAATATTACGCTCAGATCTCTTCTTTATTGTTATTTCCAATCCATTTGAACAACTTCTTGGTATAACAGTTTCTACTGTACAATGTATTGTTTAGAAAGTATTTAAAGAATGAATGAAAAATAAGGAGATTTTATTTCAGAATTGTGTGTTCTCATTGGTACCATCTATAATTGAGAGGCTCTTTGAAATGTTCTGTAGCAGGGGAGCCTGGGTGGCTCAGTCGGTTAAGCATCTGACTCTGGCTCAGTTGTGATCTTGTGGTTTGTGAGTTTGAGCCCCCTGTCGGGTTCTGTGCTGACAGCTCAGAGCCTGGAGCCTGCTTCAGATTCTGTGTCTCCCTCTCTCTCTGCCCCTCCCCTGCTTATGCTCTGTCTCTGTGTCTCTCAAAAAATAAAATATTTTTTAAAAATTTTTAATAAAAGAAATTTAATAATCTCTTCATGTCTATAGAGAAGACAAGATGTTGGTGACAAAGAAGTTAATAATGGGAAGCAAGAGCTCAATTAGGAGGTTAGCCTGTGGGAATATTTGATAATGGGATAAATAGCCAGTGCTGAACTAGTATTTCTTTACAAAGGGAAAACGTTTTATTTGGAAGGAGAAATACTAAAATTGTAAATATAGACAAAGACATCTTCATAATTAAAAATATGTATGTACCCAGAGGGGCCTTTCTAATATTGATTAATGCTGAATAGAGTCTGTTTCTGAGAGTTGATATGTGAGTGTATGTGTGTGAATGTGTACACATTTCAAGGATCCAAAGAGAGATTATATGGAATTCAGGAAAAAAGCTGGAAAATGAATTTTGGATGCAGACTCTATGGCATGTTTTAGGACAAATGCAGATGACTGTGAGATTGTAAATATTTGAAAGGGTGCTATATTTTTGGTTCATTTGGGTTTCTGGGTGATCTATTGGGCACAGATCTATTTCCTCGCTAAACTCCCGAGGAAAATATGCCTCCAGTAAGAGGTCAGTTGATAATAGCCCGCCAGATGCATTTCTCACATTACGGTCATCTAATGTCATACATGGTGGATAAGCTAGATCGACCAACTCAACGTTTATTCTACCTTCCTTAATGTGCTTTCTGTATGGCAGAGACTGGAAAGCTTCAAAGTACATTTCTCAGACTTCCTTTGGAGAAGAAGCTCCAGACGTAATTTAAATTCAATCAATCAAATGCGCTCATGAGAGGTTTGAATGCAGAGCAGAGTGAAGTGGGGGAAAGGGAGGGCCTGGAGGGGTCATGCATTTTCTTGGCATGGATGGGACACAGGAGCCAGCACTTCCAGCAGCAGCGTCCTGATGCTTAGAACAAAAAGGAGGCACTGTCTTTGTGATTCCCAGTGTCTTGACTATAGCTGAAGTAGCAGTTTCCTTTGAGCTGATTATGCAGTGATGATATGGAGCCCAGAGTACTTTCTTTAGACCATCTAGCAATTTTGTAAGCATTCTTGGTATTAAGTCCTTTGGGTTGACTACAGCCACGGTGTCTTTTGTTGCCTGTATTCAAACACTCAGAGATGCACAGATATTTGATAATTCTTTTCTCTTCCTGCGACTTGTTCCCTCTTCACACTACTTCTTGAATGTCTATTTTAATCAGTACCCGTCTTAAACAACGTCTATGTAGGGCCAAAATTAACAAAAGTAATGTTATATCTATTCATCTCAGAGACAACGTTAATTGAAAATTAATCCAAGAAGTTCAGAGATGAAGTTGGCAGGAGTACAATTTCACTTAGTTTTCCTAGGGACTGATTTTCAGAGTTAATACCATATATTTATATGAATAGTAATTCTTCTCCAAGAAATAGGGCCATCTGTAGACTGGCAATAGTTACTTCAAATTTAGCGTTTTGGTTAGTAAACTTATTTACTTTATTATAGGTGAACTTTTTAAAATTTTATAGGATCAAATGCCTTATGAAGACTTGACAGTCATTTCTAATCTTATAAAACTCAACACGTGTTTTAAGAAACAAGGGGATGATGGGGCCCCTGGGTGGCTCAGTCAGTTGGGCATCCAACATCGGCTCAGGTCATGATCTCACGGTTTGTGGGTTCGAGCCCTGCATTGGGCTCTGCTGACAGCTCAGAGCCTTGAGCCTGCTTCAGATTCTGTGTCTCCTTCTCTGCCCCTCCCCTGCTTGTGCTCTGTCTCTCAAAAATAAATAAATGTAAAAAAATTTTTTTTTAAGAAACAAGGGGGTGATATTTTAGCCAAAGGAAAATGGATGCATTTGAGTCTCTTTTTGCTGACAGAATGTGTTTTTCTGATTTTAGATGTGTCCTTTTGAGTTGCTCTATACAGACCTGGCAGTGCATAGATGGGTTTGTCTTTTTTCTCTTTTAAGTTTTAATATACTTTATTTTTTAAGAACAATTTTAGATTTACAGAAAGTTTGTAAATATGATAGAGATTTCCCATGTACCCCTTATTCAATTCCCCCTATTGTTAACATTTTACGTAACTATAGAACATTAGTTAAATTATTGAAGCCCTATCAATGCATTATTATTAACCGAAGTCCATTCTTTATTTGGTTTTTCTTAGTTTTTACCTAATGGCCATTTTCTGTGCCAGGATCCATCCAAGACATCACATTTACATTTAGTTGCTCTCTTTATGCTCCTATTTGGAGATGACAGTTCTCAGATTTTCCTTGTTTTTCATGACCTTGACAATTTTGAGGAGTACTTAACAAATATTTTTGTAGAATGTCTCTCATTTGGGAATTGCCTGATGTTCTGGTCATGACTGACTGGGGTTATAGATTTTGGGGAAAAGACCCCAAAGTTGAAGTGCCATTTCCATCACATCACATCAAAGGGACATACTGTCAACATGACTTAATACTATTGATATTGACCTTGATCGCCTGGCTGAGGTAGTGTTTGTCAGGATTCTCTACTATAAAGTTACTCTTTTCCTCCTTTTTCATACGAAATGGAAGGAATCACTGTGCACAGCCTATATTAAGGAGTGAAGAACTATGCACCACCTACTTGAAAGTAGAGTATGTATATAAATTATTTGGAATTCTTCATGGGAGATTTGTCTCTTCTCCCCTACTTATTTGTTTATTTATACCAGTTATAGAGACATAGGTATTTATTTTATACTCAGGGTTATAATGCATGCTACTCTATTTATTTCGTTGTTCAAACCATTCCATCCTTGACCATCAAGAGCTCTTTCCATTGACTCCTGTGTTTCTTTGATATACCACCGTTATTATGGATTTTTTAAAGCACTTCTTTATTTTGGGGGAACTACAAGGTACTCTTTCCTCTATCTGTATATTTCCTTCTTATTCATTTTACTGAAGTTCATTTTACTGAAGAAAGATGTTAGAAATCAAGAACGGGGCCCCAGGTAACCTTGCTGCTACTGAAGTGTATTTGCTTCTAGGCCCCTTCAACTGATAGAGCAAAAAGTTTATTTATGTATGTATACTAACCTATTTATATACACATATAAATAAATTTTTATATAGAGCCATCTGTATCTATATTGATCTAAGCACAAGTTCATATGAAGGTCTCCAACTCAAAATCCATGGATCATTCCAGCCTCCTTTTGCTCATCTACACCCTCCTGTTCTAACTGAGAAACATGGCTCCCACCATCAGCTATCCTTGGGAATCCATCAGTTGTAATGTACATAGTGGTATCAGAATTTCCCGTAGGAAGCAACTTTCTCAACCGGAATATAGTTCTTATGGACAGTTCCTTTTGACTTTAGTATTACAGACTCTACTTATACGTAGTTACTTAGGTCAGCACCTTTCTCCTTACCCTCTTCTGTGAGATAATTTCATACATTTATCATACAATTAGATTGATTTGTCACATTCTGCATTCTATTCTAGGAGCTGCCTAATGTCTAAATGAATTCTTAAAACATTTAATACATTGAGACTCTCTCTGTGTGCCATAAAATCTATGGGTTTTCACAAATATATAGTGTCATGTATCCCAATTATGGTATCATGCAGAATAATTTCACTACCCTGAAAAAATCCCCTATGCTTCACCTATTTAACCCTGACCTCTTGGCAACCACTTATCTCTTTATCAGTGATATAGTTTTGCCTTCAGAATGTGATAGAATTGGAATCCTAGAGATTGTGGCATTTTCAGATGTAGCAATATGCATTTAAGATTCCTCCCTGTGTTTTTATGACTTGACAGTTCATTTCTTTTTATCTCGGAATAATACTCCATTGTATGCATGTATCAGCCTGTTAATTCATTCATCTATTTAAAGACATCTTAGTTGCTTCCAGTTTTTGGCTATTGTGAATAAAGATGCTGTAAACATGTAGGTTTTTGTGTGAACATCGGTTTTCATATCAACTGGGTAAATATCTAGAAGCCTGTTTATTGGATCATATGGTAAGACTGTGTTTAGCTATGTAATAGAGTATGACACTGTCTTCCAAAGTGGCTATAGAATTTTGCAGTCCCACCAGCAATGAATAAGAGAATTAATGAGAAAATGAATGAGAGAATGAATGTTGCTTCACATCCTCACCAGTATTTGGAGTTATCAGGGCTTGGATTTTGGCCATTCTAATAGGTATGTATGTCATTGTCACTGTACTTTGCAATTCGCTAATGACAAATAATGAGTATCTTTATATATGCACTTTTTTGCCACTTGGATATCTTTCGTGAGATATCTGTTCAGATATTTTGCTCAATTTTTATTTTTATTATTTTTATTTTTTATTTTATTTTATTTTTTTGCTCAGTTTTTAATTGGGATATTTTTCTTACTGCTGAATTTCAAGAGTACTTTGTGTATTTTGGATGTCTTTGATCAGATATACATTTTGAAAATATTTTTTTCTCAGTCTGTGGCTTGTCTTTTGATTCTTTTAACTGTATTTTGTGGAGCAGAAGTTTTTAATTTTAATAAAGTTTAATATTTCAATTTTATGTTTCATAGTTACTTTTTGGGGTATTGTTTCTAAAAACTCATCACAAAACCCAAGCATAGAAATTATTCTGTGTTATTCTCTGGAAATTTTATAGTATTGTATTTTATATTTAAACAATCCATTTTGAGTTAATTGTTGTGAAAGGTCTGTGTCTGGATTCATTTTCTTGCATCTGGATATCCAATTGTTCCAGCACTGCTTATTGAAGAGACTTCTTTCTCCATTAAATTGCCTTTGTTCCTTTGTCAAAGTTCAATTGACTATATACATTTAGGTCTATTTCTGGGCTCCACCTTCTGTTGCATTGATCTATATGCCTATTCTTTCACCACTGTTGTCGGTTCTGTATTGGTTATTCTGGAGTGGTTGGTTTTTTTTGTTTGTTTGTTTTATTTTTTGCCTTGTTATATAAATTTTAGAACCAATTTCTTAATATCCATAAAATAGCTTGCTAATTTTGATTAGTTGCATTGAACCTCTAGATCAAGTTGGAAAGAACTGGCATCTTAACTATACTCTTTCCAATAGATAAACATAGAATACCTCTCCATTTATTTATATCTTCTTTGCTTTCTTTCATCATGAGAGTTTTAGTTTTCTTCACATAGATCCTGTAGCTATTTTGTTAGATTTATATCTATTTAATTATTTTATCAGTTATAAATGATCATGCATTTTTAATTTCATGTTCCAATTGTTCATTGCTTGTATATAGGAGAGGAATTGACTTTTATATATTAACCTTGCATCCTGAAACCTTACTATAATCACTTGTTTGTTTCAGGATGTTTTGGTTTCATTTTGCTTTTGTCAGTTCTATGGGATTTTCTATAAAGACATCCATGTTATCTGCAAACAGAGATAGTTTTATTTCTTCCTTTCCAATCTGTATGACTTTTAATTTCTTTTTTTTTTTTTAATTTTTTTTTCAACGTTTTTTATTTATTTTTGGGACAGAGAGAGACAGAGCATGAACGGGGGAGGGGCAGAGAGAGAGGGAGACACAGAATTGGAAACAGGCTCCAGGCTCCGAGCCATCAGTCCAGAGCCTGACGCGGGGCTCGAACTCACGGACCGCGAGATCGTGACCTGGCTGAAGTCGGACGCTTAACCGACTGCGCCACCCAGGCGCCCCTTAATTTCTTTTTCTTATTACGATAGCTAGGATTTCCAGTATAATGTTCCACAGGAATGCTGAGAGGGGACATCTTTGCTTTGTTCTTGATCTTAGGTGAAAAAAATCCACTTTTTCACCATTAAGTATGATTTTGGCTGTAGTTTTTGTAGATTTTATGAAGCTGAGCAAGTCCCTGTCCATTTCTAGCTTGCGGAGAGTTTTTACCAAAAATGGGTGTTGAATTTTGTCCATACTTTTCTTCTATTAGTTGATATGATCATATGATTTTTTTTTCTTTAGCCTGTTGATGTGGTAGGTTATATTAATTGATTTCCAAATGTTGAACCAGTCTTGCATAACTGGAATAAATTCCACTTGGTCATGATGTATAATTCTTTCTGTACATTGTTAAATTCAGTTTGCTAGTATTCTATTTATAAATTTTGCATCTGTATTCATGAGAGATATTGGTTTGTAGTTTTCTTTTCTTATATTGTATTTGTCTGGCTTTGCATAATGCTGGCTTATGATGATGCTAGCCTTATAGAATAAGTAACAAAGTGTTTTCTCTAAAACAATTTTCTTGGAGAGTTTGTGTAGAATGTATATGATTCTTCCTTAAGTGTTTAGTAGAATTTACTAGGAAAACCATTAACTTAAGCATTATAAAACCTAGTACTTTATATTTTGGAAAGCACTATTTTAATATTTTGATTCAATAGCATATATATATATATATATATATATATATATATATATATAGAAAGAGAGAGAGAGAGAGGGAGAGAGAGAGTCTATATTTTTCTTTCTGTGAGCTTTGGTAGTGTTTGTCTTTCATGGAAATGGTCCCTTTAATCTAAATTATCAAGTTTGTGGGTTTACAGTTGTTCAGAGTGTTCCTTTATTATCCTTTCAATGTCCATGGTATCAGTAATGATAATTCCTACTTCATTTTTTTAAAGTAATTTTTTAAATATTTCTCTTTAAGTTTATTTATTTATTATTGAGAGAGACAGAGACAGAGAGAGCAGGGGAGGGAGAGAGAGAGAGAGAGAGGGGATCCTAAGCAGTGTCCACACTGTCAGCATAGAGCCCGATGGGGACTTGAACCCACGAAACCGTGAGATCATGACCTGAGCCGAAATCAAGAGTTGGATGCTTAACCAGCTGAGCCACCCAGGTGCCACCCTACTTCATTTTTGATATTAGAATGTTTTCTAATATCTTCTCCTTTATTCATGGTTAGCCTGACTACGTGTTTATCACTCATTGATCTTTTCAAAGAATGGGATGGGTTTTTTTTTCTTTTATTTTTTCTTCTGTTTTCCTGCTTAAATTTCATTAATTTCTTTTCTATTTGAAAAAAAAAATAATGTTTATTTTTGAGAGAGAGAGAGACAAAGTGCAAGCGGCAGGGGATGGGGGTGGGGGAGGCAGAGAGAGAAGGAGACACAGAATCTGAAGCAGGCTCCAGGCTACGAGCTGTCAGCACTGAGCCCGACACGGGTCTCGAACCCATGAATCATGAGATCATGACCTGAGCCAAAGTCAGATGCTTAACCGACCGAGCCACCCGGGCACCCCTCTGTTCTATTTTTTATTATTAATTTCTTCTGCTTGTTAGACTTAAATGACTGTTCTTTCTCTAGCTTCCCAAGGTAGGAGGTTAGATTATTGATCTTCTTTTCTAAAATAAGCATTTAATGCTATATACTTCCCTCTGTGTCCTGCTTTCTCACCGCATCCCACAAATTTTGATGAGGTGCATTTTCATTTTCACTGAGTTAAGAATATTTTAGAAATTCTCTTGATACTTCTTTGACCATTTGCTACATAGAAGTTATTTGGATTTTTAATTTAAAAGAAAATAAATTTTCCACAGGTTAGTTTCTCTAACTTTGTTACTAGAATCACTTAGTACCTACCTGTTAATTATCTAAGCAGTAGATGGATAGACGTAATTTTAATCTGAAATACCTAACTGTGTAACTGTATACTTCATATTTAAGTCCCTAAGACCACCAGAAAGTGGACATAAAATGTATTAATATAAAGAAAATGACCATTTAACAAAATTGACCAAGCATGTGTGTTTTTATCAGACCTAAGGTTAATCATGGTTAAGGTTAATATTCTATAAAAATTTATGTTAATAACTTAAGTTTTGAAAGAATGAAATATTTTAAATTACATTTTATAATAGGTGACCACTTTCCATTCTTTTTCTTTTGAGTGAGAAAAAAAACTTAGTGTTTAATCAAGCAATTGAATAATGTATGTGACCAAGTAAAATGACACCCACAATCAATTGATTTTGGATCAAATGTGTGAAAGAATTTAGAAATCACTGAAAAAATACATTAATGCCACCAACATTTTCCGAAGATAATAAAAAAGTGTCTGGTCTCAGTATTTCACAAGAAAAGTGAATTATGTTAGTTTCAATTCTCACTGAATATATCTCAGATCTAAAGTTGTAGGTAAAAGCAATGACAGTTTGGGAGAGCCTGGGAAGATTCCACCCAGTTGAGAGTACTGCTTGTATGTTCTTGTCACATGTAAATGCTGCATGATACTACCTGTCCCCCCCCCCCCCCCCCGGACACTGCAACACTCCAGTGTTAATATGGTATTAGGCTTCCAGGCCACAGGTATCTAAAAGTTAGAGTTAACCTCCTTAATATGGTTCAGTGATGAAGGCCTAGCTTGTGAGTGCTTTTGCTGCTGGTCCATTGGAGGAGAACTCCCAGTTTGTCATTTACTGTCTCTCAGAGAGAGTGTAACAGATGATAGACCTTGATGCTGCAGGATCCCATACTCACTGTCATGTCTAGGCAAAGAGCAATTATACTCCACAGAAGAAAACATATGAACTTGGAACAGGGAAAGTAAACCAATGGTAAGAGTAAATGCCTCTCTATAGGACACAGAATTAATGAGAGAAACAGATCAGTACATTTTAAGGGTATTATGGATGTTTAAGGAACTCTGATTAGAGACCATAAAGGGCTTTCAGAAAAATCCACAGCATGATTTTAGAAGATTAAATAGTAACAGAAGAATTAAAAATTAAAATAACAACTAAGTTTATTTTCTGGAGGATTGGAAGAAGTATAGTACAACTTAACACAGTACAAAAGTGTAAAGAAATAAAATCGTGATTATATTGATAAAAGACATGAACACTCTAGGAAATATAAGCCAATGGTAGATTTGTATGTAAGCCAATGGTAAGATTTCCATAAGGAAAAATGGGACAGTAGGAAACATATGTTGGCCAAGATTCTTCCTGCAAACAACAGAATGTGCTCTGGCTAGTTGAAGGAGTAAATGAATTTATTAAAATGTATTTGGTGGAATCTGCAGTATGACTGGAGGACTAGCTTGTGGTACTATGGGGCTAGACACAATGCCCTAGAAAAACTTAGGGGCTTCTCTAGAAGAAGCATGACTGCCCTAACCATTGGGCACCTCTGCCACTCAGGACTAAGGACCAGATTTTGAATCTCTTCCACAGCACAAATGACACTGGTACCACTACTTAAGGCTGGGGGAAAAAGAGTCTCCATCCTACTTGGCCCCAAGAGTGTGACATCCCTACCACCACACCTGCCAGAAGGCCACCCCCTTCTCAGTATATTGACTTCTAACTTGGAAGGTGGAAGTCACATTGTGGAAAATTACCAATCTTTAGGGATGGTATTTTAAGCTTTTAAACAGCTACAGATGACCAATATCGACTGGAAGATATAATACTCCCTAAAAATGATAAAACTTCTTGGAGATTAAAAGAAACTTGAGTTTTTAGGTTAAAGATGCTTGCCACATCCCACAAGGGATTGATTTAAAATACAACACAACTATATCAGAGGTATAATTCTTTTGCTTGGTTGTAGTGATATGCCCTCTAGATTGTGAGTGGATGTAGGGTAATATTATTCTTTTTTGAGACCCATAAATAGTACCCCTATTTCCCCCTCCCTCCTTCTTATTCCTGCTCTCAGTATCTCTCTCTCTCTCTCTCTCTCTCTCTCTCTCTCTCTCTCTCTCTCTTCCCCCTCCCTCCTTCTTATTCCTGCTCTCAGTATCTCTCTCTCTCTCTCTCTCTCTCTCTCTCTCTCTCTCTGACTTGTAGTTTCTGAATTCTCAATTCTCACCTTCTCTGGGTCATGTTCCAGACTTTGACTCATTTTCTAGACAAAATTCTATTCTGTCTTCGTGGTTAATATGCAGTCATTCACTTTAGAAATTCATTAAAATCACTTCTGTTCTCATGGCCCCATTTCTCAACCTTTTTGCTATTGTCAGTTTATACAATATTTATTCCTTTACTTTCATTGCAGTGAGTCCTCAGGAGGCACAAGGCATATAAATCTGTTTTAAGTCTCTCCTCCTAACCTGTAAATCTACTATAAGTGTTATGTAAAAATTATTTTGTCATCCTGGTATAATCATAGTATTAAAAATCCATGTGAAATCGTTTGCTATTCTTTTCCTTGCATTAAATTAAAAATGATAATCTGTCCTTTTTTAGATGATAATGAAGAACATCCAGTAGAATGTTTAACACCTGTCACTTTCTTTTATGTAATCTCATTCAGCATTTTATTCATTTCTTTGGTTCATTCGGTTGTCTGAAAGGGAAAACAGCTGGCTACCCACAGGAACAAGGATGGAAGTATAAAATGTTTGTTTTGTAATTTTAGTGGTTATGTACCTTAAAGGAGGTGCATGGGCCGAGGGTGTTTGGATACATAATGCAGAGAGTATGGAACAGGATGGACCCTCAGAGCTCTCCTCTTTCAGCTAATAAGTTCACTGACCACAAAACAGAATCACTTATGTGTGTGTTTCAGTCACCCCCTTATTTGCCCGGGGGGGGGGGCGGGTGGTGAGGGATCCTTACTCTAAATTTATGGGGAAGGCTGAACACATGATGCCCAACCAACACTGGACAGCTGAGACCCACAGTAGGTTATTAGTCACAAGTACTCACAGCCTAGAGGAGAACACTGTTGCTCACTATGCAGGTCCACATGAAGGTTGCCTTTGGGAACAGAGTGAACAACCAGGGGCTGTGGTAGGCAGGTTTCATGGTAACTAGAGGGTGGGTGCTCTCTGGTTCCTGCAAGAGGGTGTGATCTGCTTGTTTGAATAATTCTGCAGGCTGGCAGGGAACTCACACTGCTACTCAGGGGATAAGCAAAAGCCACACCTGGTTTGTTTGATAAGGAGGGTTGTTTGGCTAGAGCAACATACTCTTGGGAGCAGGATGGAGAGGAGAGCCTGCACAGAGGCCATTTGAGGACTTCCCAGTTTTACCAGATGTCAAGGCAGCACATATTATCAGACCTTACTTTTAGGCCTTAAGCCATCGTGTGCTCCATATGTGAGTAAATATTTTTTAGGTTAACAACACTGAGTATGATACTGTTTTGTTTCCTGCTACTTGGTTAAATTTATCAGTTTTGTTTTCAGAGTAGGCATATTCTACACATTTTTGAGAAGGTTTCAGTCCTTAGTAGTGTGATCCTGTGAAGAGGTGGAGTTTCCTAAAATCTCTAGCAAAAATTTTCGAGACCAGCTCACCTCAGTGTTGACCATGTGTAAACTGTACTTATGACATTAAATAGATTAAGTGGGGCTAGTGACCCACCCTGGCTACTCTCTCAGTAGAAATCAGAGCAATTGAACTCAAGCTCTTTGAGAAATAAAATTTCCAGCTCTTTCTTAGGAAGTAGTTGTTGAAAGAAATCTCACACACTTACTTACTGATGCCTTAGTTATGCACTAACAAATTTTGGAGACAGTCTATTATAAATCTTATAAGTAACTTGGAATTCTGACCTTTGAGAGGAAGAAAGATTTGGTAGTTAAATGCAAAATAATTTAAACAGAATAATATTTGGATTAAGTCTCAATCAAGTATTTTAATGATTAATGGAAACACTTCTGAATGAGAGTCTGTTTAAGCGATGGAAAAGTAAATTCAACTGTCAGCTTTGGAACTATCATTCAAGGAAGAAAAATCAACAAGATTGGAAAACTGGCATAGGGGAAAAAAAATTGGACTGTGAGTCAAAAGGCCCAAGAATTTGTTTTGAGATCCAACTTTGAATAGGTATTAAACTTCTCTTTGTCTCACCTTCTTTCCACACCTGTGAAATGAGAAATAAACCAAACAACCTCAACAGGTATGATCCAACTCCAACATTTTGTAATCTGAGAAGTCTCTGGACTCTAACATTTTATGATTGTGTCAGAGACAACATTTTCACAGTGCTCAGGACATCTGCATTCTATTAGAATTCATATCAGTTTCCTTTGCCACTTACATTATCTGTTTATGTGGAACTTTTCTTCCAATGACTATCCCTCTTAGAAATTAAATGAAAGTCTAACAGGAGTGCCAAAGCATAAACACACTAATAAACGTTTTAATGTAGTGACCCTGTTAATTTTCAGAGAACACCATAAAGAAAGTAATAAAATATACTCCTCAGTTAGGAATACTGTCGGCCGCCGGCTAGGACATTACTCCCTGGTATGTTAGAGACTTCTTACCAGCAGCTAGAAAAGAAGGAAGAATTTTTGTAATGGTACTTAAATTTTTTTTTTCAACGTTTTTTATTTATTTTTGGGACAGAGAGAGAGCATGAACGGGGGAGAGGCAGAGAGAGAGGGAGACACAGAATCGGAAACAGGCTCCAGGCTCCGAGCCGTCAGCCCAGAGCCTGACGCGGGGCTGGAACTCACGGACCGCGAGATCGTGACCTGGCTGAAGTCGGACGCTTAACCGACTGCACCACCCAGGCACCCCATGTAATGGTACTTAATAGAAAAGGTAGACAAAGTGTCTTTGAAAATTGAAAAGAACCATAGGAATAAAGGCTATTTGTTAGTTAGCCATCGAGCTAAGTGACTCCAAAAATAATTTTAAGTTGTACTAACCACTGTTTTTCCCGTTGGTCTCACAAAATCACCAAGGATATGTTTGCCCCTTAATCAGGAATCATAATAGCAATAATAATGATAGTGCTGGTAGATAATGTGTACTTCCTATTCGAAATGCTTCATGTGTAAGTCACTTACTCTTCACAACTCTATGGTATTGACAGAGTCAACCATATGCGGGAAGTCCTGAACAAGAGTGTTGAAGTAACTTACTCAGAGTCACACACCTGAAGGTTACGGGGTGAGGCTGTGATTTGAACCTGGCGGTCAAATGTCACAGATGGCAGCACTAGCCATTACAGGCAAGAGCATGGAAGATAACTGTAGAAGTTACAGCAGCAGGGCAAGCCGGTGCTACCAAAATACCAAATAAATTGAGCGTTGCTACAAGAGACAAGTCTAATATAAATAGAATAGGTAGGTCATAGTATTCCATTTGGGGCTTGCAAAGAGAGCAGTAATTTTCTTCTTTCCTTTCTTTGTGAGTTCCCTAAATGTTTATATCACAGTGCAGGCAGGTGGGGCCTTTGAGAGGCAGAAGAAAGATTTCGGGGAGATTTGATGTCGACTGTTTTGTGGGGGAGATAAGGCACACGCTATTTGTTGTCCTATCAGCAGCCATCTGCTCCTTCCTTGCTGGCAGACCCTACCTCCTGTGAGAAGCTGAAAAGGCCAAAAAGGCTGAAAGGGAACAGTTTTAAACTACAAGTCTCAATACTGTAATAGACATGGGGCTCTATTGGGGTTATCTATCTTTTAATTCAGTAAGCTTTAACAGTTTTTATCTTTCAAGGAATTTGTCCATTTCATCTCAATTTTATAGTTTATTGGCATGAAGTTGTTTGTAATATTCCCTTATTATCCTTTTAATGCCTCCAGGGTGTATAGTCTTCCCTCTTTCATTCCCGATATTGGTAATCTGTTTCCTCTCTCTTTCTTATTTGTCATTCTGGCTAGAGGTTGGTCAAATTTACTGATCTTTTCAAAGGATGAATTTTGCAGTTCATTAATTTTCTCCATTCTGTTTTGTATTTCACTAATTTCCACCTTTTTTGAATTTAATTTGTCATTCTTTTTCTAATTTGGTAAGATAAAAACTTTGATATTATATATGAGACCTTTCTTGTTTTCTAATCTAATCAATTAATGTTTTACATATCTAAGCACTGCTTTAGCTGTAGCCCACAATTTTTGATGTGCGATTCTCTAAATATCATTCAGTTAAAACCATTTTCTAATATTCTTCATTATTTCTTTGATTTGTGGATTCACAGAGGTGATTTGGTGTGTTTTTGGTTGCAGTCCTTATTTAATTTCTTGTGGTTGGAGAACATACCTGATAAAGCTTTAATCTCTTGAAATTTATTGAGACTTGCTTTATAGCCCTGCTAGGGTTTATCTTTGTACCCATAAGACGTGCATTTGAAGAGAATGTGTATTCTGCAATTGTTAAAGTGTAGTGTTCTATAAATGTTAATTAGATCAACATGATCGTGTTAGTGTCATTCAGAGATTCTCTACCTTACTGATTTTATTTCTCTAGATGTTGTATCAATTACTAAAATTGATGTGTTAAGGATTCCAGTCATGACTGTGTATTTGTGTGTTTCTCCCTTTATTTCTGTACGTTTTTGTTTTATATATTTTTAAGTTCTGTTTGAGGTGCATTTATATGTGTAATTGTTATAGCTTCCTGATGTATTGACTCCTTTATTATTATGAAAGATTCTCCTTGGCTGTAGTAATGTCTAGTTTTCAAGTTTTGATTTTTTATATTAATATTGTCATTCTCAATATGACAATACTGTTTGACATGGCGTATCTATTTCCAGTATTTTTAGTGTTTGTTTATTTATTTATTTATTTTTAAGTTTATTCATTTATTTTGAGAAAGACCACAAGTAGGGGAGAGGCAGACACACACACACACACACACACACACACACACACACACAGAGTGAGAGAGAGAGAGAGAGAGAGAGAGAGAGAATCCTAAGCAGGCTCCATGCCATCAGCACAGAGCCTGACGTGAGACTTGAACCCATGAAACCATGAGATCATGACCTGAGCCAAAACCAAGAGTCGTACACTCAACTGACTGAGCCACCCAGGCACCATGATTGCCAGTATTTTTTTAGAGTTCATTTATTTATCGAGAGAGAGAGAGAGAGAGAGAGAGAGAGAGCATGAGTGGGGGAGGGGGAGAGAGAGAGAGAATCCCAAGCAGGCTCGGCACTGTCAGTGCAGAGCCTGATGTAGGGTTCAAATTTGTGAACCATGAGATCATGACTACAGCCGAAATCAAGAGTTGGATGCTCAACCGACTGAGCCACCCGGGTGCCCCTCCAGTATTTTATGTTTATTATTTGCGACTTTGTATTTTTATCTCTTGAGGTAACATGTAGGCGATTCTGACAAACTCTGACTTCTGATTGGGATTTTTATGCCATTTATATATAAAGTAATTTTTGATATTGCTTATTTAGGCCTGTCATTTTGCTTTGGTTTTTGTCTCAGCTCTTTTGTTCTCCATTTGTTTCTTCTTTCTGCTTTCTTTGTTTTTATCAGATATTTCTATTTTAATTCCTCAATTGGATTTTTAGCTCAATTTCTTTGCTTTCTCTTTTAGTAGTTGCTTTGAGGATTAATACATGCCTCTTAAATTTATCCCATTCTGTTTAAAGTTAATAACCCAGTACTTCAGGTATTAGAGGAACTTTGAAACAGTGTGCTCTCCCCTGTGTATTTGTGTATTTGTGCATACAATGTTCATGTATGCACATTATCAATTCATTAATATAATGTTTTATATTTGACTCTCAACATATATCTCTTAAGGAAGTTAAGAAAAGAAAAAATATATAGTGCTTATTTTTAATTTTTATCACATATTTATAAAAATTTTTAATTTTTATCAACATATTTATAATTTATGGTGCTCTCCAATCCTTCTTGTGGTTCCATGTTTTTCCTTTAGATTAAATAATTTGCTTTACATTTTTTGTAGTTCATATTGAATGGCAAAAATTTCTCTCATTTTTTGGTTAACACCCCCAAAAATCTTTTCAGTTTCTTTTTAGAATAATAACTTTGCTAGTCTATTCTAGTTGACTTTTTTCTCCTTTAGCACTTTGAATAAATATTTCTCATGTCTTCTGGACTTCACAGTTTCTGAGAAGTCAGTTTTTGCTTTATGTTGAAGCTCTGTTTTTATGTGCATAAAAGTTAGGATTGTTATGTCCTCTTGAAGAATTAATCCTTTTATTGTTATGCAATGATCTTTATTCTGGTACTATTCTTTGCTGTGAAATCTACTTTGTTTTATATTAAAAAATCATTCCAACTTTCCTTTGATTACTGTTAGCATACCTCTTTCCATCTTTTTACTTTTAACCAATCTATGTCCTTATATTTATAAAGTTGGCTTCCTTTAGGCAGCATATAGTTGGGTTTTGCTTTATTTTTAAACCAATCTAAGAATTTCGGCCTTTTATCTTCTGTCTTTACATTATTTAAATTTAATGTGATTATTGTTCCTTCAAATACTTCCAGGCAGTTCTTACGCCAGCCTCAGGCAGTTTTCTCAAGTGCGTCATGGATCCTTGGTCAGCTAAAGATCCAAGACCATGCTCTACAGATCTCTGGAATTCCCATTCTGTGGCTTGCTGTCCTCTTTAGTACTATGTTCTGCAAACTCTAGCTATCTTGGTCTTCTTAGACTTTCAGCTTCAGAGAAGCTCTACCTGGATTATCTTCCCCTGTGCTGCAGCCTAATATCTCTCTCCAAGAAGTAATATGGACAGTTGTAGGGCTCGCCTCTTTTAGTTTCAAACTTTTAGAAATTACTATTGTATACTAAATGATGTCCATATTTTGTCTGGATTTTTCATTGTTTCATGTGGGAAGATAGATCCAGATTTTGTTTCCCTTCTCAGTCAGAAATGGAAGTCCTAGTTTATATACATGTAAGAGGTAAAAACACGATGCATAGGCAGTCCAGTGTCAGGGTTCAGTCATTTAAAAAAAATGTTAAGTAATCTGCCATATTTTTAGAGTGAATTTTTTGTGATAGATATACTATGAAGTGCATAAATCTTAATGTACAGTTTGATAAATTTTACATGTGTATAAACATAGGAAAACACCTGGATCAAGATATAGATTATTTCTATAACCCTAGAAGTTTCCTTCACACCCTTTCCCAGGTAGGACCCACCATCCTTGCCCTGCAGAATTAGCACTATTTTAATTTCAGTCACCATAGAACACTTTTTCTGTGTTCAACTTCCTTTGAATGGAATTATATGGTATGTACCTTTTTGTGCATGGCATCGTTCACCCATAATAGTTTTGAGATATATCTATGTTGTGTGTATCAGTAATTCATTCACTTTTTATTGCTGTGTACTATTCTAGTATATAGGTATGTAATGATTTGTTTATCCTTTTTCCTGTTGATGGGTGTTTGGATTATTTCCAGTTTGGGATTTTCTGACTAATTTTGTTATAAATATTCTTATATTTGATAATATAAGGTAATAGTAGTGTTATTCTTGATAATAGTATTCTTGATAATAGTAGTGCTTTTCTGAAGAAATCAAGAAAAGGAATAGGAAAACTTTTTATTGAAATTAGTAAATGGTAATAAGTTATGCCATTTAGAAACATTTAATCTTTCTTTTTTTAATTTTTTCAACGATTTTTATTTATTTTTGGGACAGAGAGAGACAGAGCATGAACGGGGGAGGGGCAGAGAGAGAGGGAGACACAGAATCGGAAACAGGCTCCAGGCTCCGAGCCGTCAGCCCAGAGCCTGACTCGGGGCTCGAACTCACGGACCGCGAGATCGTGACCTGGCTGAAGTCGGACGCTTAACCGACTGCGCCACCCAGGTGCCCCTAGAAACATTTAATCTTAAATACCTATCTATAAGGTATTTCTGCATTTCTCCATCACAATCATCATTTCCATTGTCCACAAAGGCGACCCAGATTATTACATATTTTGAATTGACTAATCTCCAAAGAAAGGTTTTTTTGTGCATGCCATCATGGTAACTCTAATATAATCTGAGCTAATTAATTTGCTGATCACTTATTAGGTACTGTTAATGTTAAAGATGTTTTATTTTCACAACAATCTTAACAAGTAGAAACTATTATTCTCCTGTAACTTGTGAAATAACTGAGACTGACATATGTTAAGCAAGTTGTCCTAGATCACACAGGTAGTAAGTAGTGTTGCTGTAATTGGAATCCAAGGTTTGGTCTGGCTTCAGTGACTGAGATCTCTTTATTAAAGAGTCACTGATAGGAGCTGCTGATAGCAGAGGAACAGCTAATTTATATGTATTAGTTGAACTTTCTTGATTATTAGTAGATTTTATTATGATTTTTGATTATCGACTTAGGGCTTATAAGTATAAAACATGTCATATTTCAAAATTAATGTTTCAGCAGTGGGGTTATGTCAATAAAAAAAAGTTACATACTGACAAAGCAGTTCTTTTCAGTGGTCCAGAGATTGTTATATATTGATGCCAGTCTTTAATAGCTTTTATGCATCTTCAGTCAGGCCATGCTGGTCTAAATCAGCCTTGATTATGACATCTTCAGGCATCATCAACACCCACAATGAATCCCTCTTAAGCAAATGATTTTTTATGAGGAAAAGGTAATAAACCAATTTTATGTCTCAGAGACTCCTCAGTTTTATAAAATGACTAATTTTGGTTCCTATGAAATTATTAAACATTTCTCCATGAAAACCATTTAATATTGTGGTCTTGTTCTTTCAATTTAATCATTAGTTTATTATAACAATAATGTAATAATTATGAAGGACAGATAGCAAGGTGAGCACACACTAGTTTCTTATGACACTAGCAGCATGATGATTATGGAAATAGCAAATGAAGCTCTTAAGATGCAGGAAATCCATTACTAGGATATAGTAGGATATAGTTCATAAAGGCATTTATTTCAACTGCATCTGTTAGTCAAAAGTCCTCTATCAGCATTTAAGCATATGTTTTCCGAGGTTATGGTTAGGCCATTTAAGTGCTTTCTAGGGGAGGGCTTAAATTACAAGTGCCTAAGCTGACCTTGAAGAATAGACCACACAGATAAATTCAATATAAAGCTCAATTGGCTTGAGCTTTACGCCAAAAAAAGCATTTGGTGGATTGGTAAGAGAATAATTTAAGATTATCAGTGATTTAGGCAATGACCAAGCACTAAAATTGAACATAGCTGAGTAAGAATCATAAGGCAGATTTTATAAGTGAATGTAAATTTAGAGTGAAAAAAATAATATTTCACTTGATATTAAGGATCTTTTCTTCCAAAGAGAGATAAAGAAGGGAAATAAGAGGAGGTAAAGAGGGTGGACATGACACGAAGAATCCTAGACCTGCAGAGAGGTTGGTGTGAACTAGTGGGGGAGTTGAATGGAAGAGTTAAGGCAGCTGGAGTATTAATCGTTTCTGCCTCCGACCACTGTGTGGCCATAGATGTTGCATAACTTGTCTGACATCTAGCTTCCATATCTGCAAAAGAAGATTATAGTAAATGAGGCCTAAAGACCTTCCAGTTTGACCCAGTGGCTGATTTTCCTAATTACTGGGAGTACGGATCAGAACTGTTGTCCTTAGAGGTAAAGGAATATCTCGTTCTTTAGTCCGTGGTGGGGGAAAGGGGGTGGGGGGGTGGGGAGGCTTTTCCTACATATGAGGCTAGAAAAACTATGAGGATCTTTTCAAACATATCTCTGGATCAGATTGTTTGGCCTATTCCATCTACATGGTGGCAGT
Source organism: Panthera leo (assembly GCF_018350215.1). Classification (NCBI taxonomy): domain Eukaryota; kingdom Metazoa; phylum Chordata; class Mammalia; order Carnivora; family Felidae; genus Panthera; species Panthera leo. The sequence continues at coordinate 167,239,668 of NC_056686.1, forward strand.
TGGACAGTAGGGTCGTATAGTACCTGGTACATTTGTAAATTACAGTTGCAAAATTTGTTGAAGCCATTTTGCTGTTGGCCTTGTGGAAACAGCCTTAATCTTAGTAAATAGTATCTGAGTAAGCTATTGCTGGCATTATGTTAAAAGTCCATATTTAATTAAGAATATTCATAAGAAGAGTGTTTTGAAAATAATAGTTTTCACTATATTAAAAACCAAAGGAGGGGCGCCTGAGTGTCTCTGTTGGTTAAGGGCCAACTTCAACTCAGGTCATGATCTCACGGTTCATGAGTTTGAGCCCTGCATTGGGCTCTGTACTGATAACTCAGAGCCTGGAGCCTGCTTCGGATTCTGTGTCTCCCGCTCTCTCTGCCCCTCCCCTGCTTGTGCTGTGTCTCTCTCTGTCTCTCAAAAATAAATAAACATTAAAAAAATAATTTAAAAAAAGTATAAAAATCATAAGATCAACTCGATAGATGCCCAAAAACAGCATCTGACAAATATTCAACATCCAAAAACTTTCAATAAACATATAGAGGGAACACACCTCAACATAATAAAAGCCATTTATGACAAGCCCACAGTGCACCTCATATTGATGGTGAAAAGCTGAAAACTTTTCATCTAGGATTAGGAATAAGACAAAAATGTCCTCTCTCGCCACTTATATTTTGCATAGTACTGGAAGTCCTAGCCAGAGTAATTAAGCAAGAAAAAACAAAAAACAAAAAATAGCATTCAAACTGGAAAGGAAGAAGTAAAACTATCACTATTTGCAAATGCCATAATATTATATATAGAAAACCCTAAAGACCTCAAAGAACTGTTAGAACTAATAAGCAAATTCAGTAAAGTTGTAGGATACAGAATCAATACATAAAGACCTGTTACGTTTCTATACACTAGTAAGAAACTAGAAAGAAATTAAGAAAATTCCATTTTAAATTATAACAAAAAGAAAAAAATACCTAGGGATAAATTTAACCGAAGAGGTAAAAGGCAGTATATTGAAAACTATAAGACATTAATGAAAGAAATTGAAGACACAAGTAAGTGGAAAGATATTTTGTGCTCATGGGTTGAGAGATTCAATATTGTCAAAATATCCATACTACCCAAAGCAATCTATAGATTCAACACAAATCCTGTCAAAATACCAATGGCACTTTTCTATTTTTACCTGGAACAAATAATCCTAAAATCTGTATGGAACCACAAAAGACCCAGATAGCCAAAGCAATCTTGAGAAGAACAAAGCTGGTGGCATCACACTCCCTGATTTCAAACTGTACTACAAAGTGTTAGTAATCAAAACAGTATGGTGCTGGCATAAAAACACACACAGAGATATGTGGAACAGAAAAGAGAGCCCAGAAATAAACCCACATATATATGGTAAGTTAAAATAAAGGAGCCAAGAATTTATAGTGGAAAGGGATAATGCCTTTAATAAATGGTGTCAAGAAAATTGGACAGGCACATGCAAAAGAATGAAACTGGACTCTTATCTTACACATATACAAAAACTAGCTCAAAATGCATTAAAGACATGAACATAATACCTGAAACCACAAAAACCTTAAGAGAGAATATAGGCAGTTATCTCCTTGACATAAGTCTTGGTGATGATTGTTTTGAATCTGACACCAAAAGCAAAAGCAAAAATAATCTTGTGGGACTACATCAAACTAAAAAGATACTGCACAGCAAAGGAAACCATCAACAAAATGAAAAGGCAGCCTACTGAGTGGGGGGAAATATTTGCAAGTCATATATGTGATAAGGGGCTAATATCCAAAATATATTTTTAAAAAAACCTCATACAACTCATAACAAAACAAACAATCCAGTTAAAAATGGACAAAACATTTGAATAGACATTTTTCTAAAGGAGACATACAGAAGGCCAAAAGACACATGAAAAGACACAGAGGATATAGAAGACAAAGAAGACCTGGAAGGAGGTGAGAGCTTGAGGTATGAGAGAAGGTGAAATGGCTACAGTGTAGTACGCAATATCACTAATCATCAGAGAAATGCAAGTTAAAACCATGATGACATATCACCATACACCTGTCAGAATGTCAGTTATCAAAAAGACAAGAAATAACAAGTGTTGGTGAGGATGTAGAGCAAAGAGAACCCTTGTGCAATGTTGGTGGGGATGTAAATTGATGCAGCCGCTATGGAAAGCATTGTGGAGGTTTCTCAAGAAATTAAAAACAGAACCACCACGTGATCCAGCAATTCCTCTTCTGAGTATTTATCCAAAGAAAACAAAAATGCTAACTCAAAAAGACATATGCAACCCCATGTTCATTATAGCATTATTACAACAGCTCAGATATAGAAACAACCAAAATGCCCATTGGCAGATAAATGGATAAAGAAATTGTGGTATATATATAGTGGAATATCAAGCCATAAAAAAATGAAATATGGCCATTTGCAACAACATGGATGGATCTTGAGGGCATTATGTTAAGTGCAATAAGTCAGAGAGAGATAAATACTGTATGATATCTTTTATGTGTGGAATCTAAAAGCAAACAAGCAAACAACAACAAAATAAACAAGCTCACAGATACAGAAAATGGATGGGTGGTTTCCAGAAGCAGCGTGTGAGGAGTGGGAAAAATAGGTGAAGGAGATTTAAAGGATAAAAAATAAAAACAAACAAACAAACAAACTTGAAGTATGACTAATCCAAAGACTATGAAGTCCTGGGAAAATTAATTTATGGAGCTAAAACTCATGATAGGTTAGGGTATACTGGAATTAGTGGTAAGTACTGATGCAGTATAATGACAATGTTTTCAGAGCACTGTTGACATACATTTCTATGATCCGACTCAGATGATCCTTCCATCAGGAAATACATATAGCATATTTTATTCTGGCTTGACAAATGTTATCAACAGATTTGTGTACTCTTTGAGCAGTTCCCCCAAGATCATTTTTATCAGGGCATTTTTTGCATGATTAGTGATCTCACTTGACAATTGTTTTCCATTATATGGCATTGTGTTGTCAGTTACTTGGACAGGCTCCAATTTTTCGTCTTGTGTTTAATACCATTTGTGGCTATGAGACCTGAGTCTACCAAAACTTCTTCAGCAGTATTATTGTTGTCATGTATGCACCATTCTTATCAGTAATTAGGAAAACAAAGTTAAAAAAATAATTTTCCTTTGTTAGTGAATCTGAGGTATACTGAAACTAAAATACACTAGTATGGAAAGAGGTTTTTGTTTTTGTTTTTTTGTTTTCTTTTAATCAAATGGCAAGATGTAACTTTATTAACTGAAAGAGTATTTATTGAGAATCAACTATGGGCCAAGCATTGTGCTAGGAACAGAGACTGCAGAAAGTGAACCATTTCATCTGAAAGGATTCAGCTCAGTATGATAGCGTGGTTCATATAATTTGTAAAATACAAAAAATAATAATATAGTCTCAAATACAAAGAATAGCTAGTCACCAAATAGGAGCACTGGCACTTTCAGATAAGAGTAATCAGGGAGAGATTCTTTGAGGAGGTGACTGTGAACTGAGACCTAAGAGAAAAGAGGAAGTGAGCTAAGGCCAGGGGTAAAGACTTTCAAGCCGAGGATACAGCAGACATAAAGGTCTGGAAGAAGGTGAGAGCTTGAGGTATGAGAGAAGGTCAAATGGCTACAGCATAGTGAGCAAACGGAGAGCGTACCTCTCTGAAACTAAAATGGAGATTATAATACGTGCCTCACAGAGTTGTTAAGAGAATGGGAGCATACCTACTGTGTGTCAATGCCTATGCTGTAAAATACAAATTCTCTTGGTCCGTGCATGAAAAAGACCTGACATGTTCAGTATATGATTTTTAAAAATATGCTATTTTACTCTTGAGTAGATGAAGTTTATAGTTACACTTTGCGAAACATTTTCATGTGTCTTATGCAATATATTTCTTAAATTTTTTGAAGCAGTGTATAACATTTCTGGTCAGAATTTTATGTATCTGGTCATTTGCCTGTGAATGTACCATTATCTCTTTATGGCTGATCCTGAATTATAAGGTAATTATTGCTGAGACTGGTTGTAAAAACCAAGTCAGCTGCTCAGAATCTGAAAGTACCCTGTCAAAGGAAGTTGATATTTAGGAGTATTCTTACTTGAAAATTTAAAATGATACGTGCAACAGTATTTGAAGGATTGCAGTGTGTCTTAAGCCTATAGTGAAACAGTTATAGCCTAGGCAGTGTATTCTAAGTATATAGTGAAATAGAGCTCTATCCTGAGAGTTCACATCATTGTAGAGCATGCTGTTTTAACACATTTGGAGTTGCATTATATAAACCTAGAATTGTAATAGCTTAGAGGCAGAAGGTACTTTAGAGATTATCTAGTCTATTAATTTTACATTTCACAAACTATACTCCAAAGAAGATTTCACTAGATATTAACAAGCATTGCACACACACACACACACACACATACACACACACACACACACACACACACACAGTTGAAAAGTAGGGTTTTAAAAGTTTTGCAGCTTTCTTTTCCTGTAGGACTTCTCAGAGCTTTCACATACTAATACATATTATGAATTCCCAAATCAAGAATATGATTTATAGTATTTCTGAATTATTTAACCAATTACCTTATCCTCATTCCCAAACCATGGAACATTTTTTAATATCTCATTTTACTAGCATTTCATGGAACACAATTTGTCAAAAGGTGTTTTCTTTTAACTTTCTACACAATGAAGGAATCTTCCTGTAAGCATCATTTACCTGTGACTGTTTAACTTTGGTTTGATATTTCTAGTAATGGAGATCTTCCAGCCCCACGTGTCCAGATCTTCCCTTGTAACTAGTACCCACTTCATTAGTTCGATTTTTTACAGGTATAATGATAAATGACATTTTTGAGTACTTATTATTGCTAGAAGCTTTCAGAAATACTTTGCTAGTTCACTGAATGCTTGTAACAAACCTCTGAGGTGAGGTACTACTTTTGTCCTTATTTACAACTAAGGAATCAGGCACATGGAAGTTAAATATCTTGCCTAATGACATAGCTAGTATATAATAGGGCTAGGATTCAAACAGAGGCACTCTGGCTCCAGAGCCCAGGTTCTCAATCACTGTTGTGGAAAAAATCTAGTTTAGGCTAGAGCCTTCTGAGTTTTAACAATGCAATTCAATGCAATTCAAATATATCAAATCCATACTGCTTGTATGACTTTTATTTCAGTTTTATATACTATGTCTAGCACTTCTCCACACGAAATCACACATTATCATTTCTTCTTGAGGTTTTCTCTTTTTTTATTTAAAAAATTTTTAATGTTTGTTTATTTTTGAGAGAGAGAGAGAGAACGAGTGGGGAAGGCACAGAGAAAGAGAGAGAGAGAGAGAGAGAGAGAGAGAGAGAGAGAGACAGATTTCGAAGCAGGCTTCAGGCTCTGAGCTGTCAGCACAGAGCCCGATGCAGGGCTCAAACTCACCAATGTGAGATCATAACCTGGGCTGAAGTTGGACACTTAACTGACTGAGCCACCCAGGTGCCCCAAGGTTTTCTCTCTTCCAAGTTAATCACCCCCAATTCTTTTTTTTTAATTTCTCCTTTACTTAGTCTCTTTTTTTTTTTTTAGTGTTTATTTTTTTGAGAGAGAGACAGAGCATGAGCAGGGGAGGGGCAGAGAGAGAGGGAAACGCAGAATCCAAAGCAGACTCTAGGCTCTGAGTTGTCAGTGCAAAGCCCAATGTGGCGCTCGAACTCACAAACCTAAATCTGATGCTTAACTGACTGAGCCACTCAGGTGCCCCAATCATCCCCAATTGTTTTAACCCTTCTTCAAAATGACACATTTTCCCAGTCTGCCTCCTAGCCCAGTATTCCAGTTTGACAGATTTTCTTTAAAATTCCTTTTTGATATTTCAAATTAAAAAAAAAATGATACAACATAAGCTTTGGGATCTGAGCCAGATACGGATGCTGACCCACTGCCTCATTAACTTGCATTGACAGAGCTTGGGTTTCCTCTCTTTAAAACTGGGACTCTAATATGTATTTTACATATTGGCTGTGAGAATTAAATGGGATAATGTGTATTTAGGGCATAGTTATTGGGTCTGGCACAGAGTAGGCAGTACAATAAATATTGATTCTTCTTTTCCTTTGGTGATGCCAATCTGGGCCATACATGGGGGCTCCTGGCCAGGTTTCATTTTCACTCTGCATCTACCCACATCCTTTCCAGTTCATCCTGAAAAATGAATGCATTTCCTCATCTTTTGCTCAGAGATTCATTCACTTTATAATAGCCTTTCTTTTATACCCAAAGAATGGAGGACCCAAATTCTGGCTATGTGTAAGCTGAATAATGACTCCCTAAAGACATATACATCCTAATCTTCAGAACCTGTAAAAATATTACTTTCTGTGACTAAGGGGCTTTGCATGTAATTAAATTTAGGACCTCAAGTTGGAGAGATTATCCAATATATCTGGGTGGGTCCAGTGTAATTTAGAGGGTCCTAAAAAGAGAAAGACAGAAAAGTTAGAGTCCAAGAGAAGATGTATGGATGGAAGCAGAACTCAAAAATTAGGGTGATATGCATTGAAGATGAGGGAATGGGTTATGAGCCAATCAATGTAGGCAGGTTCTAGAAGCTGGAAAAGGAGAGGAAACTAGTTTTCCCTCAAGCTTTCAGAAGGCATGCAGCCCTGTGGACACATTTTAGACTTCTGACCTTCAGAGGTGTAAATCAGTGTGTTAATCCACTCAGCTTGTGGTCATTTTTTACAGCAGCAGTAACAAACTTATGCACTGTATGACCATATGGCAATTAACTTTTCTAAGGCTCAGTTTCCTATCGGGATTGTTGTGAAGTTTAAATATAGTGCACGGAAAAACTCTCTACAAAGCTCCTAGTACATAATAAACACTTAATAAGTGATAGGAACAGTAATACAGGGAATAATGGAAGTGTTAACACTTTTACTATTAGACCCCACGTGTAAGTCCACTGTCACCGAAATTTGAGACCAGCAGTCTTTATGTAGCATTATTATGGCTTCTAGCTTTACTGTTTAAAATATTAATCATATGTTATCTCTTCCTTAAAACACTCTCATAGCTTTTCCCATCTCAATTAAAATAATATTTGAAGACATAGCATGGTTTCTAAGTTTCTACAGAATCTGGCTTCTGTCTGTATCTGTAGCCACATGTCAATAATCTCTGCTCCAAAGTCCGGAGCTCAGGGACTTTCATTTAATATTTCTTCTTCTTAGAGTGTAGGACTACCTCCTTCTGATCATTCCAGCCAGCCCAAATATTCCATCGTCAGAAATGTCTTCTATGATTGAACCAGCTTGTGTTGCTCAGCAGCTAGGGACTCTTTCTCATGTTCCTATTTCTTTGACTTCATCACACTTGTTTTTATCTCGAATTGCAATATATCTGCCTGTGTTTACCTGTTTACCTTCACTTCCCCTGCTTTATTCATGATGTAAGCTCCATGAATACAGGAAATGGTCTTATCTTTTTCACTACTGTGAGTCCTTATACTTTGCCAGACACCCGGGGTATCCAAAAATATAGAAAACATGATGAATAGCTTCTAGTTCTTGTGATAGTTCTACTCTACTAAATACCGGGTTTCTGCATGGTAATCATTTCCCTGTACATGGCTTGAGAAAAACTCTCCTGCTCGTTGGTGGTTGAGATCTCTCAACATCAACTGAAAATCCTTTTTTTTTTTTAAAAAAAATTTTAATGTTTATTTATTTTTGAGAGAGAGACAGAGCATGAGTGGGGGGGGGGGGGAGACAGAGAGAGAGAGAGAGAGAGCGACACAGAATCCAAAGCAGGTTCCAGGCTCTGATCTGTCAGCACAGAGCCCAATGTGGGGCTCAAACTCACAAACTGTGAGATCATGACCCGATCCGAAGTCAGGACTGAGCCACCCAGGAGCCCCCAGTCAACTTAAAATCCTAATGTGGCTCTGTATAATCTCCAAGCCCTGCTTTTCACTCTAGTCTATCTTTAATTTATTAAGCCCTTAATTTATTAAGGGCTAAAATTCCAGCACCATGCTCTTGGCAATATCTCTTACTCCAAGCTTCTTGTTGACTACATACAACTAAAATGTCTGTTCATTTCAGGTAATCTAAACCAGTTGTACTGTTTAAAAATGGGGGATGGGGGGTGGGCAGTAGTTGCCCTGCAGATTACAATAGTCATTTTATCACTGTCTATATTCAGGATTATTATACCATTTCACATGTAGTGTAGGACTCTCATGACAATATGCTTCCAAATTCTCTCTTTGACTTTTTTTTTTTTTTGCTATTGTCAGATGTTTTACTTTAACTTATTTTACAAATTTTTAAAAAAACATTTATTCATTTTTGAGAGACAGAGAGAGACAGAGTGCAAGCTGGGGAGGGGCAGAGAGAGAGGGAGACGCAGAATCCAAAGCAGGCTCCAGGCTCTGAGTTGTCAGCACAGAGCCCGAATGGGGCTCGAACTCACAAACTCACATGGTTGAGACCATGACCTGAGCTGAAGTCGGACGCTTAACTGTCTGAGCCACCCAGGCACTCCTAACTTATTTTATAACCCCCACAATAGGATATTATTATTATTACTTTTGAGAGTTAATTATCTTTGTTGCAATTAAAAATAAGAAACACATTTTTTAATTTACCTTGTCATTCCTTTCCCAGGGATCTTTATTCCTTTGTGTAGACCGAACTTCTGATCTAATATTATACTCTCTGCCTGAAAGAACATTCTTTAACATTTCTTTTAGTGTAAGCCTCTTGACAATGACATATCCCTAAGATTTTGTTTTTCTTTAATGTTCATTTTTGCTTTCATTTTTTGGAAAGATATTTTCACTAGGTTTAGGATCTGGGTTGACAGGGTTTTCTTTCAACAATTTAAAGATGCCACTCTGTTGTCTTTTGCTTTGCATGGTTGCTGACAAGTAGTCTGCTTTAATTCTTACCTTTGTTTTTTTGTCTATAATATGTTCTTTTTTTTTCTCTTGTCTGCCTTCGAGATTTTATCTTTTTCTATGGTTCACTGCAGTTTGACTATCATATGTGATGTATCTTGTGTTTTGTTTTATTTTTGTTTTGTTTTGTTTTTAATTTAGTCCTTCTTGCAGTTCTCCAAGTTTCTTGGATTTGTGGTTAGATGTATTTCATAATTAAAAAAAAATTGGCCTTTGTCTCTTCAAATATTTCTTCTGTTCTGTTCTTGCTCATCTCCTCTATGACTGCAGTTACACATATATTAGACCACTTGATATCATCCAACAGTGGGATGGCCTATTCTATGTTTTTTCACTCTTTCCATCCTTTTTGCTTCAGTGAGAACAATTTATATTGATCCTTGTTCAAGTTCAATGATTCTTAAGTCATGTGAAGTCTACTGATAAACCTATCAGAGTGATGCAACATTTTCTGATCCTAGTTTTCCAGTTGATTCTTGATGATAGTTTTCATCTCTTTTCTAAAAATTCTCTTCTGCTTATGTATGATGTTTGCCTTCTCCACTTGACCTTTTAACATATTAATCAGTTATTCTTCAGTCCTAATGAGATGGTTTGAACATCTGGGCCATCTCTGAGAGTGGTTCTAAGTTTTGATTTTATTATCTCTTGAAAATAGTTTGCTTTTTCTTCCTTATTGGTATTTCTCATAATTTTTATTTGAATGTAAAACATCAAGTATAAAACAGTTGAAATTGATGTAAATATTATTTATACCAGAAATGGGCTCATTTCTTCTTGTATCAGGTCAATTTTGTGGGGGATTGGGATTGGCTTAATCCTGTTAAGGGTTGTGCTGAATCTAGTGTTTTAGTCTGCTCAGATTGCTGTAACAGAAATGCTATGAAAATGGTGGGGGAGGAGAAAGTGGCTTATAAACATCAGAAATTTATTTATTTATATATATTTTTAAGGGATACTTTTTTTAAAATGCTTATTTATTTTTGAGAAAGAGAGAAAGAGAGAGAGAGAGACAGAGCATGAACGAGAAGGGGCAGAGAGAGAGGGAGACATAGAATCTGAGCAGGTTCCAGGCTCTGAGTTGTCAGCACAGAGCTGGACCCCGGGCTTGAACTCACATGAGCTGTGAGAATCTTGAGATCATGATCTGAACTGAAGTGGGAGGCTTAACCTACTGTGCCACCCAGGCGCTCCCCCACTCTTTTTTTAATATTATTTAAGGGATACTCTTTTTTAAGTTTTATTATTATTTAAAAAAATTTTTTTAACGTTTATTCAGTTTTGAGAGACAGAGACACAGCGTGAGCGGGGGAGGAGCAGAGAGAGAGGGAGACACAGGATCTTAAGAAGGCTCCAGGCTCTGAGCTGTCAGCACAGAGCCCAACGTGGGGCTCCAACTCACTGACTGCAAAATCATGACCTGAGCTGAAGTCGGATGCTTAACCGACTGAGCCACCCAGGTGCCCCGGGATACACTTTTTTTTTAATGTTTATTTATTTTTGAGAGAGAGACAGAGTGTGAGTGGGAGAGGGGCAGAAAGAGAGACAAACACTGAATCTGAAGCAGGCTCCAGGCTCTGAGCTGTCAGCACAGAACCTGAAGTGGGGCTGAAACCCAGGAACCACGAGCTCCTGTCCTGAGCCAAAGTTGGACACTTAACTGACTGAGCCACCCAGGTGCCCCAACAACAGAAATTTATTTATCACAGTTTCAGAGGCTGGCATAATTCAAGATCAAAGTGCTTAGCAGCTTTGGTGTTGGTGACAGCCCACCTCCTGGGTCACCGGCAGTGTTTCTTTATTGTGTCCTTATGTGGCAGAAGGGTCAAAGGATCTCTCTGCGGTCTCTTTTATAGGTGCATTGATCCTATTCAGGTTGTCTCAGCTCTCATGACCTAATCAACTTCCCAAAGGCTCTACTTCCAAATACTGTCACCTTGAAGATTAGGATTTCAACATATGAATTTTGGGATCCGTCCATAGCCCTCGGGTTTTTTGTTTGTTTGTTTTCAGTATCTCATAAGATTCCAGTTCCTCTAGTGGTGGGTTGCCATTCTTTGTGCTTAGAGTGAGGGCTGTGCTGCCAAGGGGATTCCTGAGGGTTTGTATCCACTCTTAGCTGGTAGCCATTTCTGCACCCTTGCATGGGTTTTTTTCCCCCATGATGTGACCCTCACCCAGGGTAGACTGCCATTGTTTGTCACTCACTGGAGGAATGGTAATAGATTTCTGTTGTCCTGATCTTAGATGGCCCTGTTCACCTGGACTTTGGGTTTGGGTTTTCTTGGTATTCCTGCCTCTACTACCCATGGTAGTCAATTGCTGCCTTATTTCTGTGGTTCATCTTTGCAACACTTTTTCTCCCCTTCCTAAATGCTAACAAATAACCTCTGCTTGATACTGGAACAGTATCCTTGGGACTAGATGCTTTTCTGCCCCTCCCACAAACATAGAAAGATATTTTTTCTACATTAGCCTCATCTCCAGTAGATCTTTTTCTGTTCCTTAAATACAGTATGTTTTCTTTCACCCTCTTTATGGTTTCAAGGCTTTGTTTAAAGTTAGAGAGGGGGCCTAGGCATCTGCTTATCACCTTCAGGTCTGTTGTGCCCAAGGGTTCTCTCTGAATTTCTCTGCTCCATTTTTTCTCATGAGCACACAGTGGAGGTTCATGAAAAAACAAAAACAGATAAAAATGAAACAAAACAAAACTTGCTAGTGAGTAAAACAAGAAACCAACAATGTCCAGAGTCCTCAATTCTGTCACACAAACACATTAGCTCATACTCTCCAACTGTTTGTGAAAATTGTAGCTGATTTCCTCTAATCTCACTTAGGTGTGATGACTACTCTTGACTCCATGGTTTCTCACAAGTGAAACAGTCAACGTGTTCTGTGTTTGTCTTTGAAGAAGCTCATCCCTCTTTGGAGTTCTGCCAGCTTGGCTGCCCTGCCTATTAATTCTTTGGTTGGTCAACTAAAGTTATGATTTTGTATTTTTTAAAAATTTTTTAAATGTTTGTTTTTGAGAGAGACAGAGTCAGAATGTGAGTGGGGGAGGGGCAGAGAGAAAGGGAGACAGAATCTGGAGCAGCCTCCAGGCTCTGAACAAGCTGTCAGCACAGAGCCTGGCACAGGGCTTGAACTCGCAAACTGTGACATCATGACCTGAGCTGAAGTGGGACGCTTAACCAACTGAGCCACTCAGGTGCCCCTGATTTTGTAGTTTCTAACTCATCACTGTTAAGGATTGAATAATACTTTTTTTCCATCTTTCTGCATACTAAGGAGAAGAGGAGAACCTATTGAATTTTAAGGCTGGTTCTACCATCATGGAAATCAATTTCCCTTATACATGACTCTGATTCTTTTCCTCAGAGACGTTCTCTATATCTTACATGTACCATGTCAGTTGCTTTCACAGCTGAATATACTTCTGTTCTAAAGCGATAGGGCTCATTGATCAGCCCACAAGATTGTAGTTTCCATTTGTAGGTTGCCGTCACCTTGCAGCTGGCAGGATAAAGACAATTTGGTATCTAGACTGTTACAGCATGCTTTTTCTTGAGACTCCCTTTGCCGATTCATTATTGGGCACTGTGTTGTCAGTTCAGAGCCTGACGTGGGGCTCAAACTCATGAACCTTGAGATCATGACCTGAGCCAAAACAAGAGTTGACGCTTAACCGACTGAGCCACCCAGGCACCCATGAGTATATGATTTTTAAAAGCATTTTTTTAAAGTAATAATTTTGTCATTTAGACCAGGAACTGGTGCCTAGTAGTGAGAGCCAAATTTAGGAAAAATGTAAGCCAGGAGGTTGAATGTGTATTTTGGGTCAGAGTCACTGTAAGTTTAGAGGTAACAGGTAAAAATGAATCTAATATGTCTCAGAAGGGATATATTTTAAAGTAATAATTTAAAAGCATTAACCAGAAAAACAGGCTTTCTTCAACTAGGAAGGAATTAAAATAAGGCAAAGACCGCAGATGAATACTGCTTTTATTACAAAAGTACACAGAGATAAACTCATCCCTTGAGGGGTGTTCCCCAACTGTATGAAGGGATTGTATGGAACAAAGGAGTCTTAATAATAATGAGCAATAATCGGCTCTTACAGCTGACCTTTCTCATAAAATCCCCCAAGGACTTAATGCACTTTGAATATTATACCAATCTGAAATAGTAAAGAGGATTGTTAGGCATAGAAAGTATTTCAGATATCGGGCCCCATAAACTGTGACAGAGAGAATTTTTAAAGTCTATCGAGGGATTACAAAGCAAAGTATTGCCTTCAAGTATTGGGTAGGTAACATAAATGAGCACAGCTGGCCTGCTATAAGACAGTAGGAAGTGGTGAGCTTTGAGTGCCCTGGGTAAAGATTTTCAAATATAAATTGTTGTAAAAATTGGTTCAGCCAAATTAAATAAGTCTGTAGACTACAGGTCCCCCTTCCTCACCATGCCTTCACCAATGACATTTTACCAGTAAGGTAACCCAGATGGTCAATTTCATAACTTGAATCTATATATTTTATTATGTCATATAACAAACTCTTATATGATATATTTACTTGCCAGCTAGAAATTGAGTCTGAATGCTAAGATTTCCCTAGACATCTTTTGTAGCCAAGAGGACAGTGATACCCAAAATTCTCTCCTGGATTTAATAAATTATCAATGTCCTACCTAGGTAGTACTCCTCAAATAAGAATAACATTCATCATCTAAAGGAGGTTTATCTGGCTCACACTGGATCTATTATCAAGGCAACAGGTTTCTTTCTGCAAGGCTTAAGTCAGATAGTTAAGAAGAAGAAAGATGAGTGAAGCAAAGGTAAGTCTTTTCTCTCTTGTTCTTTGGAAAACATTGGCCCAAGAGGACATGTTTTATCTTGCAAATGTTGTTGTTTAACATACTATAGGATTATGGGGAATATGACTTGTGTACTGATTTGGTGGATAGCAAGGCTCAATTCTATCAATAGGAAGAAAAGAGCAAAAATCAAACAAAATTACATGTACTGAAGAAAATTTCTAGAAACCAGGTCCATTCTATGACCAAAAAGAATGGAATATTTTGTATGATTTTTTGGGACATGAAACACAGTTCCTGGGTTTGGGTTACTGTGTGAGTCTGAAAGCTGTATTTAGTGGAATCTCATTTTGATTTATGCACTGAAGGAAGGCAACATACTTGCCTCATCTGCTGAGTCCACTATCTTGGAAGACAAAACTCAGACATTGCTTTTATTATCCAAAGAGTAAACACAAGATTGTTTTCTGGGACTTCAGCTGCATGAATTCCAATAGTTTAAAAGAAATTAAGAGTTGTATAGTTCAGGGGCGCCTGGGTGGCTCAGTCTGTTAAGCGTCCAACTTCGGCCCAGGTCGTGATCTCACGGTTAGTGACTTAGGGCCCTGCATCGGGCTCTGTGCTGACAGCTCAGAGCCTGGAGCCTACTTCGGATTCTGTGTCTCCCTCTCTCTGCCCCTTCCTAGCTTGCGCTCTGTCTCTGTCTCAAAAATAAATAAACATTAAAAAAAAAATTTAAACATGTTCAAATATAAAATAGGTAAGACCCACATGCTAATAGCTCTTATACAAATATAAAATCCAAGTAAATGTACTGACTCAATATAAACAAAAAAAAGATGAACATAATAAAATTTAAACAAAAATATAAGTATCATTGCTTTGCTGATACGACATTTCTGGTTGAAATATGAACAGAGTCCCGATTCCATCTTCGTCCACCATCCAACACTACTGTGTACCCTGTGTTGACTCAATTTCCCACAGATTTTCCCACCCCAAACTAAAATTTATGCTAGAGCACTTCACAGAGCCCTCAGCATCTGTTCACACTATGCAGTCTGAGAACGGCTGGCACATAGGCTTTGGTGCTTGCTCAATGCTTTACACTAATTGTGACACATTTTAAAAGACCCCATGTAAATAAATGAAGTAAAAAGTAAAACAAATATAGATATAGATGGCACTTAGGAAAAAGCAAAATATTACAATAATAAAAAGTGCTCAAGGAAACATTTTTTTTTTTTAATATAGAATTTTCTCATGAGAGTCAAACTATTGAAATGATTGCTGGACCTCCCTTCTACACTAGTCTTTTTTTTTTTTTTTTTTCCCCTTGTAATCATTTTGCTAGTTCTTAGAGAAGGGTCTACGGAAAGCTACTCCGAAGTGCTTTTTCAGTCACTCAGAGTTTATCCCCAGTGGAAAGTTGCTGGCAGCCATATTGGTGAAAGACTAATTCGTAGTGAGAGAGGAAACCTGAGGTTAGTGGGTGAGTTCCAAGCCTATAATGATTGCTCACTCTGAGGAAGATTATCCAGGGAAATCATTTCTATATTTTGGGAGCTGAGAAGAACAACACCTTGAGATATTGTCTTAATTTATCTCCTTGTATTGTGCCAGCTTCAGTTGATGTTACAGCTTGTTGGGGATTAAAGACTTTCCATTACTATCTTGCAAGGCTTTCCTGAGAATTGGGATGAAGGATTATACACTTAGCATTTTACTCTTTCATCCATTCAGTGGATTCTTTAGAGGGCAACCCCACCCGAAGTCAATCTTTGTGTTGTGTGTTGTGACTGTCAATCAGGAGGTTGGGGCCTATTCTGCTGATACCCACTTCTGTGGCTTTTGGTAGATATACTACCCAAGACAAAGTCTGGAGAACCCCCAGGTTGAATAGTGTTACATCCTTTCTTAAATAATGTTAAAATGCCTTCAAGAATATAGAATATACTGGATTGTTTCCTATGGTGTTGAAGGTATTTTCTTTTTGATAGTTTAATGGGTATTTGACAAATAAGGAGAATGGTGAGCACTGACCCTTAAAATCTGTACATGTTTTGCCATCTGTCTAGAGTCAAAATTATGTAATCCACATATTTTAGGATGAACTCGACTACAGACATCTCTCTTCTATAGTATCCAATATCATCAAACATACTTTTATATGTTTCAGCTTATCATTTTTCTCATTACCATTAAATGACCACCTACTTCATCAAAATGCACTGTCACAGTACACTAGGAATAAAATATATATGTTTCTTCAAATATAAAGCTATTGGAAGTGAGAAAATGTTCTCTCTATGCAGAATTTGGCACAGAAGTTTTCACAGAGATATTCCTCTCCTTACATTGACTTCTAAAAGGCTTCTTAACATTCTCCTCTGACTAAATCTTTTTTAGAAGAAGACCCGGCTATCTTTGAGTGAACCCTACAGAGTAGCCTGTATTTCAAAATTTATTGTCCCAGAATTAAAGAGAAATCTATAACCTTTAAAATTCAAGGGGTTTTCTTGGATAGCAGGATTTTTAAATTTAATCTCTGTATGGGCTGGAACAATGCAGATACTTGAACTAAATTAAATATTGTCGTTGGAATGTCTGAAAATACTGCTGTGCTACTGCCCTTTTCATCAACTGTGGTTAGCCTCATTGCTCTAAGTCACTCTGTTAGTAAAGAGAAATGGAGTCACTAGATCTGGTAAGTTAAAGAGAATGGGTACTTGTCACATTGTATAGGAACATGTTGCTGGGGATAACCCCACTGCTGACATAAATTGAATAAAAACACTTAAGATGCAAAAGAGGGACAATGATATAATAAGTTTTTGTTTATTTATCATACTTCAGACTTACTCTCAAGTGAGACTTTCTTTAAAAATTGCACTAATGAGCAAGAGCCATATGGCTTGAGATGGAGATATTGCAAGAGTGGCATAAATCCAGCTGTCCATTTCCAGCACATAAGCATATTTTATTTGCTGTTTAATTGTTTCTAGTAAAAGAATTTGCTTATGTGCTAAGTATACACAAAGTATTTTATTTTCTTTTTATATGGTTAATAATGGATACTCCATCATCATTATTATTTCACATTTACACAGCACCTTTCCTCTGAGTAATTCATATAATTTATAACCAAATCACAAGGCCATTTATGTAAATATTTTGCATGTCTATATGAAAATCTTGTAGCTTGCCACGTGTTTACATTCATGGAGTCACAAATAATTTATAGGGGGTCAGTTGTAATGAAATGGATTTTATTGCTTTAATTTTCTGTTTATTCAATCTGTGGAACTGGGGAGTACAGGTAGGGGAGGAGCTAAATAATGGGAGGAAATGTAACATGTCAACCTCGATTTTCTGCCAATTGTGTGAAATATATCTGTTGGGGTGGGTCAAAGGAAGAGAAACTTTTTTTAAAATATGCTCTGAGTGGATATAATGAATTAATGTATTATCTTTTTTACTTTTAAAGTCCCCAAACATGTCAAATAATTTTTAACTACCTTTAAATCAAGGTATTAATAACATTTAATCTTATTCTATACATGTGCAAAAATCCCTTATAGAGGGCCACTGTGTATCAGATACTTTAGTAGATACTGGAGTTTGTCCTTACATCAGAACAAGTGTTAGTTCAGAACTCACAAACTCAGTCCATACATGGAGTCGGATCCATGTATATGTAGTTTGGTTTGCAGAGGAGTATTTTACAGACTTCTCTGAATTAGATGCAATGCTCAAAAGTTGGGATATCACACACAATAATCTGGATTTGAGGCCTTCAGAAAATCAGATTTGGCAATACTGGATTTAGTTTTCTTCCTAGCAATGGTTTGCTGGGGCCTAGTAGCCTGGCCCCTTTTGGATGGACACATCTGCTTTAGTTTCCCACCCCTTCCACAGCTCCCTAACTAGAAGTAGTTAATAAAGCATCAGGTTTGAGACAAGGAAGAGGAAGGAGCAGGAAATTAAGCTAGGGAGGTAAATAGGGACCAAGACTTGATAAATCTTGTAGAATATGTGAAGGAGTTTGAACTTTATTTTGTTGACAATGGGAAGCCTTTTGACAGACTGTAAATATGGAAGTGTTGTATTATTTGTGTTTTAAGAAAACAAAAACCACTCTGATAATAATATGAAGGATGGATGGAGAGAGACTAGTTAAAGAGCCTGCTACCACAATCTATGGGGCAATGATGGTAGTTTAAATAGAAAGCCAAATGGACAGGATTTTATATTAAACCAAAAATGTTGAGTGGGAGACAGGTCAGAGTCTAAGGTGAATGTCATTTTTTGTGCATGTATGTGTGACTAAGTGGATGTGTCTATAGCTGAGATTGTAGGTATGCATACTATGAATTTAATCATGAGATATTGGTATTTTTCCTTTTTTATCCTTTCTTTATAAAAATGTGAAATTGCCTAGGTGGACACTATGGATTCAATTAAACAGCTATTGAATACAGTAAGTACATTCGGGGTCAGTGTGGTGAGAAATCCAAATAAAGCCCTGAGATATTTCTTCTTTCTAAGGTCCAAGATTGGAGATACAGTATATGAGATATACAGTAGGTGAGAAGAATGTGGGGGACTCAAGTTGGTCTATGGAGCCTTTGGCCCAAAGGCTAAGATGGCAGGTTGGATTGCAGAAGGGAGATAGTTTTTATGGAATTTTCTGTGTAAGGACATAATAAAGGACATAATACAAAACTTGGGGCAGTGAGTTTTGTGGCAGTGGCATGTTATATTTAGTTTTTAAATGTCCTTTTCCACTTTGCTTTCATTCTTACATTTTATTATCAATCCACATATGCGTGAGAGACTAAAGCAAGTGATCCATTTGCAGGTATTGAAACCAAAGTGAATTAAAAAGAGAAGTAGCTTCATGGAGAGGCAATTACAGAATGGCCAGAAGTGATGGGGCACCTGGGGGTTCCCCAGAGCAATGATCTGGAGTGAGAAATCTGATGGGAATGGCTTTGCAGAGAGAACAAACTTCCTATTGAACAGGGTTCAGTTTGAATTATGGCTGATTTTGGATATTGGAGGAAATGATACCTTAGAAAACTAGATCCTTGGGATCAGAAGTTTCAGAATCATCTTTCAAATTTCCTCTGCACTTTCTTATTTTTTTTTTAAGTTTACTTATTTATTGTGAGAGAGACAGAGGGAGAGATAGTGGGGAGGGGCAAAGACAGAGGGAAAGAGAGAATCCCAAGCAGGTTCTGCACAGGCAGTGCGGAGCCCGATGTGGGCCTTGAATTCACAAACCGTGATACTGTGATCTGAGCCAAAACCAAGAGTCAGTCGGATGCTTAACTGACTGAGCCACCCAGGCACCCCTCCATTTTCATTAAAACTATAATTTGTCACATCCAGAAGACTTAAATACCTAGCATATTTTTTGCAGGAATTTTTATTGATGTTTAACACTCGTTTAAGTTATACTTAATTGTATCTTCTCACATCTTTGAATCACTCCTAAACTCTTAACTTTACTCACCTCTTACACACTTCAGTGTCAATACAAATACCAATACCGGAGTTCAAATCTTGAATCAAAGTCTGCTGTTTACATTATGCATTACTTCTTCTCAATTGATTTGTTTTTCTTAACTCCCCAAGTCCACTTCTATCTTGTTCAAGCCATGTGATCTCTAGCCATATCCAGCTATCTCACTCACAGAAACCCTCAATTTCCTGAACACTGACCCTTATTTTCCCCCTAACACCACTTATTAATTTCCATCTTGCTACTCTGCTTCTGCCTTTCCTGATGTCTATAATTCTTTTTCTTGATTGAGTCCCACATTCACTGAAAGCTGAATTTCCACATCTCTTTGACCTACTGAATGTTACATATCTCCAAAATCTTGGACCTTAGGGAGGAGAAATAGCTCAGTGCTTTATTTGCATGTCTCACCATAGTGACACTTACTAAAAACCCAAATATACTTAATATATCCAATAGCTGTTTGTTTAATTGAATCCATAATGCCCACCTAGGTAATATCACATTCTTCATAA
This sequence comes from Panthera leo, assembly GCF_018350215.1. Taxonomy (NCBI): domain Eukaryota; kingdom Metazoa; phylum Chordata; class Mammalia; order Carnivora; family Felidae; genus Panthera; species Panthera leo. The sequence goes on from NC_056686.1 coordinate 167,259,542, forward strand.
ATAAAAAAGGATAGCATAGAAAAATGCTAATATATAATCTCAGCTATAAGCACTAAAACTAATAGATCGGTATCCTTTTTGTTAATTCTATACTCTAATAGGCTTGACTAAAGGATTTTAAATTACACCAGTGGATTTCACAATGGAATCACTATTTGGAGTAACAGAACAGAAACCATGAAATTAACTTTTGCCTTAATAGACTTCCTTATTCCACATGATCTTTCAACAATAGTTTTAATTCATATTGTTCAAATGACAATTAAACACAGTAACTGTGAATTTCATTAGGATTCCTGTGTATTTCTCTTACTAGATACACATAATTTGTGTGTACTTTTGTCTAGTGCCCATTTACCTGGTATATCATCTTTAGCAAGAGTTTAATCTTAGGCTTTTTTTCCCCTACAAATTGTGTTCATTTTTTAAATGTTTATTATTTTTGAAAGAGAGAGCATGCACAAGTGGGGGAGGGGCAGAGAGATTGGGGGACAAATCCCAAAGCAGGCTCTGTGCTGACAGCAGAAAGCCTGATATGGGGCTCAAACTCAGGAACATTGAGATCATGACCTGAGCCTAAGTCTGATGCTCAGCCAACAGAGCCACCCAGGTGCCCCACAAATAATGTTCATTTAAAGTAATTCTACCCAGTATCCTTCTACTTCTCTTTCCACCAGTCTTGGGTTATTCCTGTTGCTTCAAGATCTTTCCATTTTCAAGTCTCAACTTAATTCTTTCTTTCTATATCCAGCCCATGGTGCTACGCATTGATTTCCAACTCAGTGATCTTATGTCCCTATAGTATGAATCATACAATTCAAAGTTAGCTGCATAGTGTTCTACATAGTTCTTTACTTGCTGTGTGAACACTTCTGTGTTATTTTTACTTTCTTAAACATTGTAAGTACTTCTAAAACTTATACTTAGTTTGTATCCCTCACTTTCTCAATCTAAATGAAAACAATGGGTGCAATACAGTTCTTACTGCCTGATTAGTCAAATTCAATTCACCATTGGTCAAAGTTGAAAATGAATAGGACAGTAGTAATGCTTCTAGGAAACAGAAAAGGTGTCATCATCCTGTCATTATTACAATGCATCATATAAATTATAGCCATTTATTCTGAAAGAAAAATAGTTGGTGATAATGGTACTACCCCCCAAAATTGCCCATTTTCACTTGTAAAAATTTCTGTTATATCATGTTTTTGTTAGATAGTCACTAATATTTAATTTACCCTTTATTCGTTAATGGCAAGCTTTCTTTTAACCCCTGTATTAATGCAAGTTACAGTATTCATTTCTGTAAGTGGTCTAATCGTCTACTTGAATTACTGGCAAACTCCACTAATCTTGTCTTGTTTTATTTACAAACCTTTTTTTAATCAATCTTCCAGATACTCAACAGCCAGAAAGATAGTTACAAATCTCAGTTTAAGAGGATTTATGCTATTCAATGTCTAGGTGTAAATTGTCAAAGAAAAACTTGAGTACAGGGTTTGGTGGAGATAGTTCAATATTACTGTGTTTAAAAATAGATTACTTGAAATACAATGAATATGAATATGACAACAGGAATCTGATTTGAAAATCATAACATTAGCCAATTCTATAATGACACAGTAATTGGAGGACTATAGAGACAAGTTCAGGGCAGATCAATAATACTGTGCAAACAGTAAATTTCAATACCAATAACATAAACATAATTTTTGGGAAACATTATAAAACCAAAGGTATGCCATCTTCCCACTAGAACACTAAAAATATGATTATAAGCACTGAAGAATTAAAACTCTGGTAATAAATGAATATTATAAGTGTTGCATCCAACAGATCAGGAAAGAAGCAGAATTTTGAGCCTCTTTTTATTAAACGTATCTGAGATACAAATATGGACACTTAAGATAAAATTTGACTCTAGTATATACTGTCAAACTATAACTCTGCCACTTGTAAAAACATTAAAGCGTAAAGCAGGTCAATGGCCTTTAGAAAGGAATCATAAATACTGACCTGAAAATTGTCAACACAAGGCAACATGCATCTCAAATATTCTCGACCCCAGTAGAAGATCCTCTGCTACTTGCTATTGATATTTGGAACATCTGTAAAATAAGAAGGTCCAAACTAGAATTGTTTAATGGCTGCCAAGCTTATTATAACATAAAATATCTGTCATAAGTTTAGGAGCACCTGGATGGCTCAGTCGGTTAAGCATCTGACTTCGGCTCAGGTCATGATTGCACAGTTCGTGAGTTTGAGCCCTTCTTGGGTTCTGTACTGACAACTCAGAGCCTGTAGCCTGCTTCTTATTCTATGTCTCTCTCTCTCTCTCTCTCTCTCTCTCTCTCTCAAAAATAAATAAACATGAAAAAATGTTTAAAAATATCGGTCATAAGTTTCAACAGCAGTCTTGCTTTGTAATAGTAGCAGGAAGGAAGGCAGAGGGGCCACTGTGTGCAATGTGTGTGTGTAGCTCTCACTTGGAAGAAAAACATACCCTTCTCAGAGCAGTGGGCTGTAAGTGGTCTTTCAGTAATAACAGAAGCTTGGATGGGGTGGTTTCTTAAGTCCTTCTTTTCAAGTTCTAATGCTTCATGCAGCTTCTTCTGTGAGTCATCCTATCAGCCTCGTGCCTGGGCATGGATCTAATCTCTGAAGTCAATTTTCTACTAAATATTCTTTTTTGAATAACATAGTTGTAGAAATAGTCTAGGGTTTATATTTGCATGAAATATGGTAAAGGCTACATTATACATCAAGTGTTCTAATGTGTGTCTTCTTTAGGATATTATTTTACTTAACACATAAGCGAACTGATCACTGGGGACTTTGTTTCCTCTGAGTAGCTGTTGCTTGGAAAAGAGACATATGGTTGCATGCATTTAAATTCTTCATTAAAAATGTTTACAGGAGGGAAAATGTAATATACTCTAAAATGGCAAACATTATAGAGGGTTGCAGAATTCAGCTCCAAAGAGTTTTATATCATTACTTTACTACTTAGAAATAAACATTATGCCTAAATAAGTTGTTTATACAAACTACAAGTAACTCACTTCCCTGAGTAAATATTTAGGCTGAAAGTATTCCTCAAACATTCAGTTATTCTAATTTACATGGGGTACAGGGAGAGAGTGTATTTAATCATATAATTATACAGAATTTTAAAGAAGAACACACGTTTTGTTGGTGTTTGATTCTTTTAGCTGAAAAAAAACCAGACTATTTTACTTGTTTAGTTTTGTGGTTAAATATGACTATGTTGATATTCAGCAATTAATTATTCTGGTTTTGGTTTATAATTTAATTTTGATTAATGTCACATCTACTTAGTAGTCACAGTTGCAATGCAGATAGTGTTCATTCTGAAGTGGGGACAGGTGACTACAATATTCCTCTACTGTCTTCTGCCTGTTCTACCCCTGATCATACAGAAGTCAAAATAGTAACAAAGAATGACTAAAATACATCAATAAATGAACTAATTCATTAGCTTTTAGGGATACTAAAACCCCACTTAAAAAAAAGAATAGTTTAAAATAAGCCAATTCATCTAGAGGATAACAAAAAATGGTGGCTGATATATTGACTCATGAGTAAAGGGGGTGGTCTTGTTCTCTCTCTCTCTCTCTCTCTCTCTCTCTCTCTTTTGAAAAAAAAAATAGATACAAACTTACTGGCACTCTGCTAGATAAGCATTTGGAGGAAATACAGGGGATAATAGGAGAATATGAAAAGGGAGCTCTAATCTGGTTGAGAGTCTAATGATGTTCACATTAGCAATGGGGATTGATAACTGTAAGTCTCATCCTTCTTGGAATTTATGGCCCAGTGACAGTACCAAATCGAAAAACATTTCTTGGTAATCAGGGACAGAAATTTAATCAAGAATATGCCATTAATTGAATTCCAATTTTTCCACTTACATTACCTATGAATATTCTTTTAAAATAGTGGTAAACCCATATGTTACCCTAGATATGGTTCCTTTTAGACTTCTTAGACTTAATAAATATCTGTCCATTTATTTCAGTCCCCAGTCTAGCTCACTGGTCATGCCAGCAGTTCTCGTACAATAGCTTTAGAATATAGATCATTACCAACTTGACTGCTGATTTCTAAATATATGGATGGTTTAACATGACTTTCAAAGCCATGTGTGATCTTTGGGGGGAAAAAAAGAATGTTTCTAATCTCAGCTCCGATTATTTTCATTAGTGTTTTCTACAATCCTGCCAAATTAAATCAGTCAACACTTTTCATTATTTTATAAGTTTATACAAAGCAATGTATTTTAAAAGGTAGGAAAAATGAGCAAGGGATTTAAATAGGAAGTTAACAGGAGAACTCCCCTACTTTACCTCAACACACACATATATATACAACCATACACTCTTCCCTAAACAACACAGCACTGTGAATTGCCATTCAACATATGAAAAGGCGTTACTGTTATAATTAAAGAGACACAAATCATAACACTAAGATTCCATTTTCACTTCTCAGATGCAAACGTAATAAAAATGTTCTATTTCCGAGCGTTGACCAGAGCATGGGAAAAGAAGAGACTCTCATATTATATACTGTTAATAGGAATGTAGTGGTGTGTTTATTTGGGCAACCACTCTGGAGGATAGTTTGGGGCTTTTTTTCTTGTTGCTGTTATTTTAATATTTAAAATTATTATACAATAAATGTGACTTTTTATGTGTAGAGTTCTATGAATCTTAACATGTATATAAATTCATGAAAATATCACAATATTCAGGAAAAATATCAGTTCTATCATTCCCTAAAACTTTTTCATGCTATCATTTTATAGTTACTCCTTCACCCACCTATAACTCTGGACAACTGCTGATAGGCTTTACATTACTATAGATTAGTCTTTTACTAATGCTATATAAAGAGAATTATATAGTATGTAACCTTTGAGACAGGCTTCTATATGTCTTTGAGATTCAACCAAGTGTGCATAACAGTGCAACTTATCAGTAGTATCTTTTTGAGGAATAAAATATTTTAATTTTGATTAAGTCCAATTTATCAATTTCCTTTTTATGTTTTATGATTTCAGTATTGTAAGAAACTTTTGTGTGCTTTAAGAAAGCAACAATTATTTCCCATTATTTCATCTGTTTTTTAGTTTTTTTATTTTAAAAAACTTGTTTAATGTTTATTTTTTAGAGAGAGAGAGAGAGAGACAGAGAGACAGAGTGCGAGCAGGGGAGGGGCAGAGAGAAAAGGAGACACAGGATCTGAAGCAGGCTCCAGGCTCTGAGCTGTCAGCACAGAGCCTGACGTGGGACTCAGACTCACAAACCGCAAGATCATGACCTGAGCTGAATTTGGATGCTTAACCAACTGAGCCACCCAGGCACCCCTGGTTTTTAGTTTTAGATTTTACATTTAGGTCTTGAATCAATTTTGAGTTAAGTTTTGTTTGCTGTGTGAGGTAAATATTCTTTTTTCTGCCCATTTGGGTATCCAGTTTATTCAGTATCATATTTTCAAAAAGACTTTCCATTCTCATTGTATTGCCCTTGTTCCTTTGTCAAAAAGCCAATTGACCATCTATGTATATGGCAATTTCTTGATGTTCTAATCTGTTCCATCTCTTGACTTTCTATTCTATTCCAGTAATCCATGGAACAGATCTATGGAACAGATTTTTCAAAATTCCTAACTGTCTTGATTATGGCAGCTTTATAATAACTCTTGAAATTAGATAGGGTAAATATTCCAACTTTGTTGTATTCTAAAATTGCTTTGTTTACTCCAGAAGCTTTAAAATTTTTTAGCGATTGCATTTTTCCATTTTAAAATTTCCATTGTGTTTCTTTAAAATTTCAACTTTATTGATGTATAATTGACATTAAAATTGTAAGATAAAGTGTATATACATTGTGGTTTTTTGATATACATATACCTTGTAAAAGCATTCCCCCACATTGAGTTGATTATCACATTTATTACCTCACACATTTATTGCTTTTCCTTTCTTTTCTCTTTTTTTTTTTGGTGAAATTCTACACTTAGCTAATTCAATTTCATGAGATAATGTTGTCAACTATAGTCACTGTGTTTTACATTATACACACACACACACACACACACTCACACACACACCACATTTCTTTATTCATTCATCCATTGATGGACACTTAGATTGTTTCCAGAGCTTGGCTATTACGAATAACGGTGCAGTAAATACAGGAGTGCAGATATGTCTTTGAAATCTTCTTGGTTGGCACTTTTTATTTTCTTTCAGTACTTAAAATACATCATGCCACTTCCTTCTGTCCTTCAAAGTTTCTACTGAAAAACATGTTGATAATCTCATGGGGGTACCTTGGTATGTAACAAGTTGTTTTTCTCTTTCTGCTTTTAAGATTTTCTCCTTGTCTTTAACTTTTGACAATGTAATTATAATGCGTCTTTGTGTGGGTCTCTTTGGATAGATCTCATCAGGAGTTTTCTAAATTTCCTGAATCTGAATGTCTTTTTCCTTCCCTAATTTGGGGAAGGTTTCAGGTATTATTTCTTTGAATAAGCTTTTGGCTTGTTTCTCTCTTCTTCTGAGTTGCTTATAACACAAATATTGGTGTACTTGTTGGTATCCTATGAGTCCCTAAAACTATATTCACCCATTCTCATTCTTTTTATTTTTCTTTTTGCTCCTCTGATTTGATGGGTTCCGCTGCTCTGTCTTTGAGTTTTCTGATCTTTTCTTCCACGTCACCTCGTCTGCTATTGAACTCCTTTTGAATTTTTCAGGTCAGTTTTTGTATTGTTCAGATCTGTGATTTCTGTTTGGTACTTTCTTATATTTTCTCTCTGTTCAAAAATTTGCTTTGTTCATCCATTTTTCTCCTGATATTGATGAACATATTTGTGATCATTATTTTGAACTGTTTATTAGATATATCACATATATCCATTTCATTAAAGTCTATTTCTAGAGTTCTATCTTGTTCTTTTCTATTGAACATGGTTTATCTTTTTCTTCATTTTTCTTGACCCTCTTTGTTAGTTTCTGGCATCCTATAAAATGGCCACCTCTCCCAGTCTTGATGGAGTGGTCTTATGTGAGAGATGAACTTTATCATTCAGCCCAATCTGAGCTCTTGGTTGTCTCTCAAATCTCTTGATTATTCAAGCTGTCTTCTTTGTTTTAGTGGCTCTCAGGAGTTGAGTGTGTGCCAAGATCTGTCAGTGTCCCAAAGAGAAGGATATAAATCAGCAATTACATATGAGCTATCAGGCTGCAACTTTTAAAGTATAGAGATATACTTCCTTCAGGGGAATATGGGTGTTTCTGTCTGCCCCCTCTGCACTGAGCTCTGGGGGTAGAGCCAGTTAATAACTGTTTTTTTGTTTGTGACCATTCTGTAGGACCAGTGAACAGAAGCTCTGCTGGCCCCCAGAACCTGGTGATCAAAATGTGCAAAATGTGCATTTCCTGGGAAGCAGCTACAATAGTCCTTTAGAAAATATTATTTTCATATTAGCAGGCAATCAGCCTGGATAGATTCACTTAATAAGATCTGTTTATTTCTTCTGTGGGCAGTTGTTTAAATTTTGGTTAAGTTCTCTAATTCCTTGGATCCCTCTTATGAATGCATCATTGAGGGGTTAGGCTGAGCCTTACATAGATTCATATGCAGAATTAGTCTCCTTCTGGAGTTTTCTGTCCTTCAGACTCCCTGACCCCAAACTATATGTCCAGCATGGGCTCTTTTCTTGATTGTTCTGGCCAAAAAAGATGATTTTATATCACTGTTTTTAAATTTTTTAAATGTTTATTTATTTTTGAGAGAGAGAGATAGAATGACAGAGAGTGAAGTGGGGGGGGGGGGTGGTCAGAGAGAGAGGGAGACACAGAATCTGAAGCAGGCTCCGGGCTCTGAGCTGTTAGCACAGAGCCTGACAGGGGGTTCAATCTCACAGACTACGAGATCATGACCTGAATGAAGTCAGACACTCAACTGACTGAGCCACCCAGGGGCCCCTCTATCATGGATTTTAATGCCAATGGTAACATGTTGCTCTGCACTGAGACCTTTCCTCAGGGCAAAGTTGGAAGAGAATAAATAACATTTGTTGTTTCTTTGTTTCTCTGTTTTTCGCTCCCCTGTATAATCTTCCTGCTTATGTTTGTTGAATTTTCAGCCAGATAGTTGTTTGTTTTTGTGCTTTGTCCAGAATTTTTAGTTTTAGTCAGAAGTGGGGATGGCCCTTGGCTGCTATGCCACCCTGCTAGAACCAACTTCCTTTGTCTTATTTTGATTATTATTAATTTTTTAAATAAGTGATAGACACTATTTATGCAATAGGTCCCTTTTAATTACGGATACATCATCCAAAATCAAGGTGTGCAGGTTGTGGGGAGCCTGGGTGGCTCAGTTGGTTGAACATTTGGCTTTGGCTCAGGTCATGATCTCGCAGTTTGAGAGTTCCAGCCCCCCATCAGGCTCACTGCTGTCAGCACAGAGCCTGCTTTGGATCTTCTGTCCTCCTTTTTCTCTGTCCATCCTCTGCTCATGCTTTAAAAAAAAAAGAAAGAAAAAAGAAAAGAAAAGAAAAGAGAAAAGAAAAAAGAAGATGTGCAGGTTGTATATCTATTTTTTTCTTTTTTTTCTTTATTCTTTAAAATTTTTTTTTAATGTTTATTTTTGAACACGAGAGAAAGCAACAGTTTGAGTAGGAGAGGAGCAGAGAGAGGGAGACACAGAATCCAAAGCAGGCTCCAGGTTCTGAGCTGTCAGCACAGAGCCCCATGCGGGGCTGAACTCATGAACTGTGAGATTATGACCTGAGCTGAAGTCAGATGCCTAACCAACTGAGCCACCCAGGCACCCCACAAATCTATTTATTTTTCTAATGTGACCTTTTTATCCTGGGGCACCTTGGTGGCTCCATCAGTCAAGCGTCCAACTCTTGGTTTTGACTTAGGTTATGATCTCACAGTTCATGGGATCAAGCCTCACATTGGGCTGTGTGCTGACAGCATGGAGCCTACTTGGGATTCTCTCTCCCCTCACTCTCTGCCCCTCCCCTGCTTTCACTTTCTCTCTCTCTCTCGAAATAAATAAATAAATTTTAAAAGATAAATAAGTTGACTTTTTTTTCTTTCCTTTCACTTTTAACCTGGATTCAAAATTGTTGAGTAAGTCAGAGCTATTTCAAGGTACCCAGATACATATTTTTTTGTGCAGTTTCTTAATTTTTTAATGACAAGCTTATCAGAGGAGCTGCTCCATGATGATGCTTTTGCTAATTTTTTATTAATTCAGATTTGATCTCTGATGACTTAATGAATCCCAAATAAAAAAGAGTCTATTACTGTTTTGAACAAGGGTTGGTGTTTTGTCTTCTATTTTCTCTGCCCTTTCCCTTTAGTAAGCAGCGAATTCACCAGTGGGGCCCACCTGTTCTTTCACACTTGATGGTGTTTATTGCCACTCGCTGTTGGCTGCTTTCTTTCATTAAATCCTTAGTAATGGACTGACAGCTTACCTCACAACTAAAACCTACCTAAAATGCTTCATCGGTTTGTCAGATACTTATTATACTCTGCCCTGCAACTTCCTGGCCTACCTTTTTGCGATGGCTATTTCTGTAGCAACAGGCTGCATGCAAATTGAACCTGACACTCCCCATTTTCACTCAAGGCCTCCAGGTTAGGGGCAACAGCTTCCTGTGCCTTTCTAGAGGGGAGCTGCCTCCTGGTTGCCTGGAGACCAAAACCACCCCAGCTGTGGTGGCTCCCTCACAACTGATGTGTGTGTTATCAAAATCACCCCCCTTCCCTCACTGACTGAAGATCATTAATTAGGATCAGAAAATAGCACAGCCCAGGAGGAAATAATATACTCACCCAAAGGACTGTACCAGCTGGAACTGGGGTAGCACACATGGGAGAGGATCTTGAGGGAGTTGGACCTAAGAAGGGAGAATATAAGGCCAGGTAGGGAGGGATGTGTGGCAATCCTCTCCTGTGACCCAGGGTCCTGGTAAGAACACTTGCAGTTGGCCCTAATGTGCCGCTGGGGTGGCTCCTTGAAGATTGGACACAATGACTGGAGTTAATCAAGTAGAGTTGCTGGGGGTGGAACTGCCCTGGCAGAGTATTAAGAAAGGGATGAGGAGGCTTGGTGAAGGAAACTGTTGGGTTGAGTTCACTTTGTGAGAACAGAATACCCACTCGCTGACTAGATTCCTCAGCAGGGCCAGGAGGAAACTTCCTTCATTAAAATGCCAAGAAATGAAGACCCTGGTGGTGAGTACTTACTTGTGTTGTTGAAAAGCATAATAAGGGTTGTAATTCCCTAATGTCCAGCCAGCACTGACAGTAGTAGATGTTGCCATTTACCTAGGCTCTGTAGTATTTGTGGGATGGCTAGGTTTCTAAAATAGTAGAGGATCAAACAGCAGAATTTACCTGACAGCAATATACTAATATAAGCAGCAAAGTCAGAGTAGCAGCCTTGACTTGTAGGAACCTGTGTCAATAACTAATAGAGTATTGTGTTCCTATGGATGAAATAGAGGGATGGCTAACTAGGGTTTTGCGTGACCTATATAAACAAAAAATAATAATAATAATTAAGAGCTGGCAAACAGAAGGCAAGGTCAGCCATTGCAGTGGATAATTCTTAACCCTTAACAGCTTTCAGATGTAATCAGATTCTCATAGTCACAGGCCATTAACTGAAGCAAAAACAGGTGCCCTATGACTGGCCATTAAGCCCTAATTGACCACAGTGTTAAGCAGTTGAACACATCTTTGGGTTGGTGTTCCCCTTTTCCTCTTGAGGACCAAGGTCCTGTACTCTGCTTCCCTGGAAACAGTTCCCATGATGAACTATTTACATGAAGATTCTTGTCTTAGGCTCTAACTTTTGGGGAAAAAACCAAGTGAACAAAATGCGTAACATTGGATCTTTGAACTTAAATTTCCCCTGTAAAGTTAAATCACTGTCCAGGTATATATAAGCCTTTATCATAAATATTTTTATTTCTTATTTCAATATTTTCTAATTAATGCCTCTAAAAACTGGTCTTCAGGTATGCTTCCTCAATAAGAGTTACATGTTTAAATATATTTTGGAAATACCACATGTATCTCTCCTAACTTACTGGACACATTGTCATATAAGAGGTTATAAGAAATCCTCTAGTAAAGAATCCTATTTAATTTCATTTCTGATTTCTCCAACTTATTTGGCAAAGCAGTTCTGTATTCACCTATTAAGATCTAGAAATTACAGTGCTCCCCAGAATAACATTTTGGGAGATTCTCTTTGTTTAGGGAAAGTCACAGGCATGGAGTGCTTAGATTTCTGAGGCTTTTGAGAAAATATTTTATTAGTGGTTTAGAGATCACTTCAATCAATTTATCCAAGTGTCCAGTGGATCATATTTAATAGCTAGATAAGTAATGTTTTCCATTGCAGAATCTATTTAAGTACAAATGAGAAAAATTCCTTGTACATGGAACTTACACTTTGGATGCTTTCCTACTAAATTTCCGGGAGAAAGGCTATCAATGAAATTATGTAATATTTTTAATTGGATAGGGATTTGCTATATAATTATAATAAATGTACTTAACACAATACGTGGATGTTAGCACCTGCTCACTGATGGCTATTTTTAATAAATCATTAATATTTTGATTAAGAGAGCCTTTATAATTTCTCTGAGGATTGAGAGTACAGAGTTTTCAACTCTGGCTAGCTATATATATATATATATATATATATATATATATATATATATATATATATACACACACACATATATATATACACATATATATATGGATTATTAAAGATATAACAATCTCAGAGACTTCGTTGTAGGGTTTTGTCATTTGCATTTTTAAAAAGCTTTGCCGGTGAGGCATAGAATTAATGGCAAACCTGGGATTAACCTGTTAAAAAGCCAGTGATGTTTTAAATGTAAACTTCCAGAGTCAGGGGTTCATTCCAAGAGGTGCTTCTTGTATAATAAAAACTTAAGTTGTGGGGTCAGAATGAGTGAATACAGGGCTTTTGACAATAATCTGTAGATAAATTAAGGAAATTTAGTTGAGATGAACTAAATTCAGTTGTGAAAAAGCACTAATATTTTTCTTAGTACTTAATTTTTTCTTGGAATTTCTTTTACATGGTTAATCATACTGCTTACTAGTAACACACAAACATTATCTCTGCACTTAGAATATAATCGCATTATTTTTTGTTTGGTATTTCTTTTTGGTTTAATATATTCCTGGAAGGCACAACTCTCCAAGGATGAGGAGTAAAGTATATTGTGGTTTCTGTTAAGCAGGTGGAGAATGTGCACGCAGGGAAACAAACTGACAAATATCTCTGGATTTCTTTCTCCTTTTGCTGAGTTTAATCTTTAATAATGTACTGTGCAAGATTAATAAGCAATTAAAAATATACTGGGAAAAATTCATCTATTCACAATATCAACAATTACCACAATATTTAACAATTACCACAATAATAAGACTATGTAAAGATGACTATAGTATTTTGTTGAGGAGGCAAAGAAGAAAACATTTCTTGATGAAAAGCCTCAATATTTCAAACACTTAAATCATCTCCAGATTAATCTATACCCTAGATTAGTGCATAGATTACATTATGTCCTATTCAAGACCTCAGTCTCTTTTTTTTAAGAAAATCTCACACCATGATGATAAATTTCACCTGAAAGAAGCATAGGGCCCATTCCCCATTGGTTAAGGGCCCCCATTCATGATCCCAAGTGCTGTAATGGATGTTTCTCAGGAACACTTTCACAAGCTGAACATGCTGCTGATGGTCTCAGCTATGGTGAACAGCTGCTGTTAGAGAATACCTTCTATTTTTCTTTCTAAGCCACCTGCAAGTATATCCCCTGGGAGAATCTAAGCAAGAAGTTACGGGGAAAGGAATTCTGATAACTGTCATTCCAGACTCTTCCTCTGCCATGCACAAGAGAATGCGGGTAGGAGTAGAGACAACGTCAAGTTGAGAATAGATGATCTAGCACACTCTTAACAGCTCTCGAAATCCTATTGTGGGAGTGTGGCAAGCTGTGTTTTCTCAAGATGTCCACAATAGTATCTCTTAATTCACATACTTTTCCTAAAATGTGACTTAAATACTATCCCAATGAAGAAGTAGTGTTGCTATTTCCTCCTTGAATCTAGGGGAGCTTGTGACTATGGTAGAGTTTCGTACATAGCTCTGAAGCTGGGTCACAGTGATTCAGTTTCCACCTGACTCCCTCAGGACACTCACTCTTAGACTCCAACCACTATGTTGTGGGGGGAGCTTAAGCCTCCCTATATGACATTGTCAACAATTGAGAATTATATATACAGTCAAGTGGTTACCTTTCCCTTTGAAGTCAAATACTTTGTGGCTACCTGGTACCCTTCCATCCTCAGCAAATATGGTTTCTTTGGGATCCTAGAATAATGTGGAGAAGATAGAGACCCATATGGCCTGCCAAATTGTAGAAAATTATTAACCTTGGGCTATCACTGCGTCATAGTGACAAGCAACATATTTAAGCTCTCTCAAAGCCAGTCATTTTTACAAGGTTGTAGAAGTCTTACTGACTTTCCATTTTGTAAAATCTTAACACAATCTCTTTTTGAATCAGCAACTTCTGGCAGTTACTATCATGAAAACCTTCTTCCCTTGTGGGCATATAGAAAGGATGAACTGAGAGAATAAGCCTGAAAATGAGACCTTTGTCTTTAGTTTCCCAGTTCAGATGTTTATCCTAGGAAGTCTAAAAGAATAATTTTATCTTTGTGTAAGCTCTTGGCATCTTGTAACATTTAACACTCACTCTTTAGCCCTGGAAAATTTCCTAGGTTAATTCTTGGTAATTCCAACATCTTGCGATCAGAGGTTCGTAAAGTTCCACATATCCTGAAAAACCTTTAGATGACGGGGGTTCCTAGAATTCATTATCAACAGATGGCTCTATCTACAAGTAAGGAAATAAGATGTAGGTAGAGGCCTGTGAAAACAATGTGTAGGAAAAGAAAAGAGTAGGAGAAAGTGTGCCTAAAACTAAAACAGTGTACCTGAAACTAAAACTTCCCTTGAATGAAAGGATGAATGAATAAAATAAAATATCACTTATACTCTACATTGTACACCTAGAGTAGAGATGTAGAACTTTCATTTTAAAATCTATTAGAGAATTTATAGATATTTTTTTGCTTATGCTTTAAGCCAGTGTTCCTCAAAGCTTGATGAGGCTAAAGCTTAAGATTTTGAGACATTGATTTTCACTTATATATGCAATTAATATTTGTAAATGAGTGGCATGTATAATGTAGCTAAGGAAACAAAAAATACTCTAAATAACTAGTGCTCTTCTCTCTGACTTGGCCCCTTTATGCCTCATTCTGTCCAGCATCAGACATGCATATTCCTTACACACTTAGGTTTTACTAAGGTTCGATGACTCGTCCTTCAATCCACAATACAATGCTCCTCCCCTGAGCCTTTCAGCCCTTCAGCCCCTCTGTCCCTCTGTGACATGTTAGATTTACCTTGATATAGCAAATTGGTTTTACAGTTCCGCTCCAGAGTTCAGCGTTGTTCCCAGTCAGCTCTCACCACATGTACCGCCGAAAGGCCAAAGTGGTGGATTAAAAGGTACATATTGGATCGAAGGCTAACATGGTCCTTTGAAAGGTACATGCCAGAGATGATGATCTGTCTATGCTGAGTTTACCTCCTAAATTCTTTAAAAAGAACTAGTCAGGGGCTAACTGAGAAATTTTATCATAAGAATTCAGATCCATAATCAGTTACCATATTCTATTTATGCAATATTTGACATTTTTATTTTGGAAATTGTCAAATCTTCAGAGAAGATTTGCTACGTTTCCTTTTTTTCTTTCTTGCTTTCCTAGAACTTCTCCCTGATTATTCCAGTGTACTTTTCCTAAGGATAAAGACATGGTTGTACCTAGTTCCAGTATTTTATTACACCCAAGAAAACTAATGCTTCCATAATGTCATTTAATATTCAGTGAAATCCAAACTTTCTCAATTGTCCCCAAAATATTTTTTTTCCTTTCTGGAACACTTTTCTTCAGATAAATAATACAATTGGTGGGCAGCAGTGTGCAGAACACCTTCATCTTAGTGATACCTTTTTATGTTGTCCGAATGGGATTCTTCTCCTTATCTCTTATTTGAATAGAGCTATAATTAGGCGACTAGAAGGCACCCGTGATGTGGGCTCATCCTCTTTTGTGCAGGGACATCTGTGTGTGCTGGCAATCTCTGTGTAGGAAGGCTTGAAGTGATGATGCACTGTGCCTGGCCTCTGACTACAGAAAGGGGGAAAAGATCTGATTTTTGTTCCTACTGCTCAGGGCAAATTTGGGCACTTATTTCAGATTTACCTTGATATAATGAATTGGCTTTACAGTGCTTCTCCAGAGTTTGAATCTCATCACACTGCCAACAATAATCATTTTATATCTTGAGGTATTTTGGATATTTGCTGCATTTGTATATATATGAGCAATACACGTTTACAGCAATATACTATATATATAGTATATATTGAGTATATATAGTATATATATACTCAATATATATAGTATATATTGAGTATATATAGTATATATTTTGAGTATATATAGTATATATAACATATATATATATATATATATATATATATATAGTGAGTAATACACAGCTTAACTCCTCATTGCTGACTGCAGTGTCTTTAAAGTTTACATATTTTTGTTTGAAAGGTTTTTATACTTCAGTTTTTACCTTTGAAAGTGGCAGTATTCCCCCATTTCTTTTTTTCTAGATGCTTAGAAATTTTGGTGCATTTCCTATTTGGTGTAATATTTTTCTGAAACTAAGAGTATGTTATTGATGTCTACTTTTGTGATGTGTGAATTTTACTTTTCAAAACCTTTTAACAGATTTTTAAATTAAACAGAAGGAGAGTAATGGCTAATTTTAGAATAGGATCATTTGGAGAAATGTCAACAGGTTAATTTGCAGTGGAAATTAATGGTGTGACTACTGGGCTGTGAAAAATAAAAGGAGAAAGTTTGACTGGGTTAAATATTCAAATATGACCTTATAGAATAGCCCTTAAATTTGGCACTGAAAAGACAGACTAGTGACCCAAATTGGACTCTTTTTTTTTTTTTTTTCTATTCTCTTAGGACTAATAGAGTAAACTGATGTGGTTAAACTGATTTTCACTATCCTTTCCAACTGCAGGGCAAGTATGTGGTTTCTAAGTGGGCCCAGCTTTGTTTGGTTCCTAGAGCAACTGAGCCTCAGATAGAACTTTCCTTTCTGAATATTGTAATAGTATTAAATGGGAAGCTCTAGGAGCAAACAATAATAGCAAATGCAAGCTTCCAATGTAATGATGTACATTATATTTTAATATTTGGATGAAGCTAATGATGTTTAAGCTTGCCAAAGTAGTAAGGCATTTCAGCATATGAATGGATTGTTTATTCCCTACTGTTATGTTAGGTACACAGGAGGTCATCTTTTTCAGCATTCATTAACATTAATATTAAAACTCTGAGTTCCTCTAAAAAAAATCCCTAATTGAATGGAAAAGGTGCTTCATATTTCAAAAGATCGTGTCAGGAACTGAAACTGGTCATGTTATTCATGAGTTTAGGATTTTATGAGCCAAATAATGAAATTCCAAGCTCTTATTATGAGACAATACTATTCTACAACCATTTAGGGATGATGTCATGGTTTTCCTATAGAATCAGCTCCTGAGACACTTTACACTATTGATAGAAATATGAAATATTTCTTTGCATAACATCGACTAAGGGTATTATAACTTTTTTCCCCATTTTATTCAAGAAAGCAGTGGTGGAATATCTTTTTTTTCCCCCTGAATAATATGCTCTGCAATGAAAGTTTCATCATCTCCACACCTTGTTCATGGCATAACTGGGCACTAAAAGTATGTGTAATATTAATGTGTAATATACAGTTTTAATTGTGTGGTGATAGTGGCTATAACCTAGATAGAAATGCCCCATGCCAATATCTGGCTGGCCGGCACTTGGCTCAGCATCTGTTTTCTGGAGCGAGCAGTTTTGACCTCTGTCTTCTTTCTCTTAGTCACTAGATCACTGAACTCTCTGCCTTTATCGAATCTTCTTCTACACACTGACAGAAGAGTTTATAGGAGAAAAGTCCCTCTGTGCCATGAGAGACTTTTCATGACAATAATGGTTCACTAGAGAGGTGAAATGTTCAGGCTATAGAGGGGAGCTTTCGCTATTCTGCTGCTTAGATAGAAAACTTGGCCTTCTTGAGTTGTTAGTCTTGTATCTGAGGTTTGAATTCCATTATCCTGGCATTTGCCTGTGGCTTACTCTTATTTCTTGACCTTGCGTGGCGGTCTGCAGTCTCTCTCTGGGAATATTGCCGAAAGCCCCCTGAATAAGGCTTCTCAGGTTGTGCTTTCTTTTATTTACATTCTCAGACTAGTGTTCCCTCCGTGCAAGCAACAATCTTACTTTGTGTTAAAGATGGGAACCTTTGCTTTCTCTAATAATAGGTTTTAAATCAGGAGTACGAGAACTTTAACTCAGTCAGCATGGAGGGCAGAAAATGCAGTTCAGTGAATAAACAAAGACCTAGAAGGCTTTTGTCAGCCTAAAATACTCCCTGTGATTGTGTTTGATAAAATAATAATAATTACAGTGATGGCTGATGTTTGCTACTGAAAACCTGTAATTTCTAACAGCTGTGGCATGATCATGACAGCTACCAGCACATGTAAAATAAAATGCCTGTTTCCCTGGACTGAGATTGCTCATATATGTAAATACCCTACTTTACCTGCTTTTGAAAATTAGTGGCTTACCTGAAATACTATAGAGATTTATATATTTTCAAAAGTTTTGCCTTATGAGCTCTTAAGAAATTTTGAAGCCCATTAATTCTTTTAAATAAATTAATAGGCCTTGTCATAATACTGCTTTATGAGATGAAATTGGTTATACCATGGCTCAAATTACACAGATAGTGTAAACCTAATATTAACTAAACTGTTCTTCAATAGACAGAAATTTGCTCTTTTCCCCAGCATTAGTACCATCAAGGGACTACGGTAGGAGAGAGATTGCATATGTGATTTTCATAGTAACCAGCTAGTGTATTACCAAATTCACATTTCCACTGTCATTAAAGTTTATCAAAGGGAAGAGAAGATTCTCTGCAGTTCTCTTTATTTCAATATTTTGACAGATACTACATTATTTAACACCATTTGCCAAATAAATACCAACTATGTGCAAGGAGGACATTGTGCTCGGTCTTAGGGAGAGTAAACAATCAGGTATCCACCACAAAGAACATCTAATTTATTACAAGTTCATTTGAAATTTAAGACTGGAATAAACATAACTCTAAGGTATGCAGAGGTGACAGTTTGCAGTTTGAGACAGGAAAAGATTGAAAGCGAAGTCAGGACTAAAGTGGTTGCAAGTGATGACAGAAATCAACTCTGGTTGGTTTAAAACAAGAAATGTGTTTTATTTTCCTGCAGCTATGTAGATATTTGGGGTCAAGGTGGGGAGGGGGATAAGGCTTGCATGGGAAGAGAACAATGTATCTCAGAATTCAAAAAAGGTGTTCATTGCAGACAAACCCAAGAGTGGCCATTACAGATTTGATATTTAGCTGAGGCTTGATGATTTCAAGAGGTAGAAAGGAAAGAGGGAGGGAATTCTTGGTGGAGGGATTTGCAGGAGCAAGAATGTGGACATCGGAGGCATCAGGTGAAGGCTGACATTATTCACTTGGGCTCTGGGTAACAGATGTATTCTATATACTCCCAATTCAGGGCAGAGTCAGAATTCAGACATAAAGCTTGTCTCACAGGTAAATTTGTATTAGAATGTGATTACATTCCTTTAATATTTTTTTCTCCAGGAAATGTTAGCATTATTATATATGTAAATGTAAAATTATGTGTCAATCAGCAAAATGAACTAAATCCTCACTAAGTTGGTGTGAAATCATAAATACGTTTGAAAACAATACTGCATGCTGATTTTTCATAAACAATTTGATATCCCTTCACAGCTTGGATGAAGCTGCTTGGCTCTACAGGGACGTAGAGAAAAAACACAATGTTGTGGCCTCTGGTCCTGAAATAAAAATAGTGGTTTGATTAAATGCCAGTTGGTTGTAAATGATAACCCACATAAACAGTGGGAAGTCATTATGCTTAAGCAGTGAATTCTAATTTAATTTTATGGGTTTTGGAAGAAAATCCCCTAGGCTAGTCAGCAGAAGCTCAGGAATGGTGACTGAGTGGAGTATTGGAGGGATTGTAGTTCTGGTAGGCCAGCTCTGAGGGTCCTCCCCCTGCAGCAGGTAACTGTCCACCTAGATTCCTCCCCTCCATTCTTCTGCTGGAGTCATTTTATTGTTTGATCATCAGTGTATAGATCCAGATTGACATAAAAGCCGTACCACCAAATTTTTGTGTTTGATATCCATGTGTTTTAGTTATCTATTTCTGTATAAAAAATTTCTCAAACTTAGTACCTTTACATACAACAACTCTTTATGTGAAGAATTCCATCAGGGCCTGGCTAGGTGATTATTCTGCATCTTAAGCTGTCATCTGGGGTCCTTTGGTGATATCCAGCTGGTGTCTTGGCTAGTCTGAAGGAAACAAGACAGCTTAACTTACAAGCCTGGTGTTCTGATGGTGACAGGTAGAAGGCTGACCTTAACTGGACCCTCTTTTTCTCGATGTAGTTGTAGGTCCTCATTAGGTGGTCTCTCCAGCAGTATTGTCAGACCTCTTGTTTGGAGCCTCAGGTCCTCAAGAGATCAAAGTGGAAGGTGCCAGGTTTCTTAATGGTTAGGTCTGGGGCTGAATTAGTATCACTTCTATATCATGTGTCAAAATAGCCCAGATTGAAGAAGGTAAATAGGCTTGTCCTCTTGATAAGAATGATGTCCAAGAATTTGTGGCCCTCTTTAATCTACCATATGATGCACAACACAGGATAACCTAGGGAATGAGTCTTAGAAAAGAACCAAAATTGTTCATATGTATAGTTAGTTATATGACCTTTAGAGGTCAATGGAAAATTGTCTATAGGCAAACAATTTCTTTACCTTATGCAGTCCGACTGAACAGGTGCTGTCTAGAGCATAAAATCATTGGGTCAAAGACCACTGTAAGAAGTAGGGTCTTCATGGATTTCTCCCTGTGAAAATTTGGTGCACAGATCTGATATTTAGCTAGTGCTTTGGCCTTCATCCCTTTTGTGACTACATGGATTGTGTTTGTCTTCTAAGGTAGTTCCTCCTCAACTTTTTGCTTGATATGCACTTCCTAGGCTTTTCTCAGACACTAAACTGTATAGCTTATTTGTTGGATGTTGTTGATGTGTATCCCAGGCAACAGATGCAATCTACCCTGTTGTCTAGGCAGCACACACATTTTAAGCACCATGTTACTTCTAATCCTGTTAAGATCATCTGTTTTGGCACTGACTGACAGTAAGTACAATAACATGTAAAGATGCCTGTTGGCATTGATTTGGCTTTACAGTCAAAGAAGACAAAGAGATTACCTTTCAGCATTTGATACTGGGGTTGTCAATCTAATATGATCCACACGATGACTCATACAGAGATAGATGCGTGTTGTATTAGGCAGGCATCTGGAACTATCTGGCTGGGAGAAAATTATTAGAAATCAGAACAAATGAGTCAAAATTAGCATAGTTAATTTTGGTGCTAATACAGGTGCAATATCGGTTGACTGCTAGAATGTCACATAGAAACATAATCATATGAGTAATGGAAGAAAAAGTTACATTGACATGGTATGAGGACAGGGAACATCAGAGTGCTTAAATATCCATTGCTGGGACTGAATTTACTAAATTACTTAATAAAACCCACCAAGATTCTCTTCAAAGTATTTTGAAATTTTAGGGATCAGAGGAAGAAAGACAAAATAAGAAATGAAATGCAGTATGCAAATTACGGATTTCTCTCTGCTTTTATGCTTCAATTCCATACGTATTTATTAACTTTTATACCTGTTGCACATGTTTTCCTGTATTCATGTATTCAACAGTATTTATTGAGACCTTTCTACATACCAGACATTCTTCCAGGAGACAGATACTTGCTGGCAAGCAAAAACAGGCATATTTCCAGTCTCTAAGGAGTTTCTAGACTATTTAGGAAGATAAGTAAATAAGTAAATGATATTATAATTGAGGTACTACCATGTATTAGGTACCTAAATGCTTATACATATTTTTTCAAACTGCATTTCACAGCATTTGCATGATAAAGTTTGTTTCTTGCTCAGTTTACAACTCACCATGGTTGTTCCTTATTAGGTAGCAATCTGGATAACTCTCCTTGGCAGCAACTCAAGGTTACAAATACCTTCCATCTTGTGGCTCCCTTCTCTTCCAGACCTTCAAGTTTTCTGTTTATATGTTATATGGGGGTAAAGAATGGACAGTTGTGTGTAGGAGGGTTTTATGGATCTGGCTTGGAAATAGTGCACCTCCCTTCTATCTACATTCTATTGAGACGTGAGTCACATGATCATATATAACCTTAAGGGGAGTACAGAAAGTATACTTTAGAGGAAGAGGGAAATTATTTACTAGTCTATCAAAACTTGCGAGTAAAAGGAACACATACTTTCATATACAATGAAGGAAAAAAGTATAATATATAATATCATGGAGTTTACACTTCTGTTGGTGAAATATACAAATGAGATATTAAGACTGCAATGCAATTTAAGACCAAAACATAGAGCATTAGAGAAGGAGTCTTTTGCCATCATTAAATCTAACTCCTTTTTGTATATAAAAACTGGAAGTCCAAAATTTTCCAGTCTGTGAACATGGGCTATCTTTGCATTTATTTGTATCATCTTTAATTTCTTCTATAAAAGTCTTACAATTTTTATGGCAGACTTTTCACTTCCTTGGATAAATCTATTCCTAAGTATTTTTTGATGCTATTGTGATTAAAATGGTTTTCTTTATTTTTCAGATATTTTGTTGTTAGTATATAGAAATACAACTGATTACTGTTGTATGTAAATCCTCCAACTTAACTGCATTCATGATTAATTCCAGCAGCTTTTTGGTTGACTTTGACTTTGGGATTTTTCCATAAATGAGGTCCTATCCTCTGCAGAGATAGTTTTACTTCTTTTCCAATTTGGATGCCTTTTATGTCTTTATCTTGCTTGATTGCTCTAGCTAGGACTTCTAGTACTATGTTGAGTAATTGTACTGCTAGTGGGTGCTCTTGTTGAAGTACTTGCTAGGGTGATATGGCTAGTTAGCATTATAGCTGAGTCACTTATTTGTTAGAGAAGTTTGTAATGCTCAGCTCTCACTCTCTCTCGCTCTCTCTCTCTCTCTCTCTCTCATACACACACACACACACACCCTTACCCACATAGTTGACTCCTATTTACTAGCAGATAAGCCAGCATAACCAGTTAAAATGCTTACTCCCAGTGCTGAACTTTGTTTGGAAGAATCTGATCACAGGGCCCCAAATCCACAGCCAAATCACTGCCCACAACTGGAAATAACTATTTATTAGAGAAACCCATACATGAAGCCAGATTTTGATTAATTGGCCTAGTGGGTTAGAGCCAAAACTCTTCCAGAGGTTCCTAAAACTAATCCACACACAAATAGGTTTCAGAGCTGTCTTTCTTGGGGGCTTAGCCAATTGTTTCTTGGCTGGAGGCTGACTGATACTTGAGCTCTTTGTACCCTCAGGTCCTAATGGTGGTGGATGAAGCCTGGGCTGCTTCAAAGTCACTCTCTCTTAGGAGAGTTAACAACCTTCTTTATATATCATCAGTATGTTGATTTTTAAAAAAATTTTTTTAAGTTTATTTATTTTTGAGAGAGAGAGAGAGACAGAACATGAGTGGAGGAGGGGCAGAGAGAGAAAGAGAGATGGAGACCCAGAATCTGAAGTAGGCTCCAGGCTCCGAGCTGCCAGCACAGAGCCCAACGCGGGACCCGAACTCACAAACCGCGAGATCATAACCTGAGCCAAAGTCGGATGCTTAACCGACTGAGCCACCCAGGCGCCCCAATATGTTGATTTTAAAGATGCTTTTATAGGGGTACCTGGGTGGCTCAGTCAGTTAAGTGTCTGACTCTTGATTTTGGCTCAGGTCATTATCTCACAGTTCAGGAGATTGAGCCCCATGTGGGATGTCATGCTGATAGTGTGGAGCCTGCTTGGGATTCTCTCTCTCTCCCTCTCCCTCTCTCTCTCTCTCTTTCTCTCTCTCTCTCTCTGCCTCCTGCCCTGCTCACTCATGTGAGTGTGCACACGTGTGCTCTCTCTCTCTCTCAAAATAAATTTAAAGCTTTTATATTTGAAAAACCAAAGTTTGGCCAAATTCTTTTGTAGTCAGTTTCTGAAGTGAGAGGAAGAAATAATTGGAGATAGGCTGGTAGGGACTACCAGTTGCTAAATGAATTGGTGCCTGTGTCTCGTGCATTCCTTTAGTATGTTTTCTGAATGTGATATGAATAATATGCAATGTGTGTATCAAGGAGATGGAGAATTGAGGGTGGATATAGTTTTTATATGGGTAACACTTGGGGAAGCAATGGAGATTTAGATAGTATCTTTCTAGGTATACTTTGCAGATGTCCTGCTTCCTAAAATCCTAGAGTGTCCAATAAAATGCAGATTTAGGAGTCATTTCTAGGCGGAAGACTGAAACTCTCAGTCTTTTGACCTGAAAACCTACATGTTAAACAGAATTCCCTTTAGCTTAAAGGATGGAGAAGAACTTGAACAATGATATTGAAATATGTCATCAAATTGTTCTTCTGTGTTTCCTAAAGTAATATGTCAATTTACAAACTGAAAATTTTCCTAGTAATTCTAGATTTTGGTCTAATGAAAGACTATCTCTGTACATGATGAGATCAAATATATAACTCATTCTTGCTTCTTTCAGACAACTAGCCAAAAAGAATTGTCTGCAGTGATTGCTGTTAGCTAGAATCAGCTGTCATGGATTGTGTTTGGTATGTCAGGGGTCTTGTGAGAATCAGCTGTCAGGCATGAAATAGAATTGTACAGTTGCTATAGGTCAAAGGAGAGAGGTTTTTTGCTCATGGAATTTTGACATTGTGTCAACTGTTGTATAATAGTTATATTAAACAAAGGTGAGGTTCCCTGGAAGTCTCATTAAAAATCCCAAAGCACTGAAGTATCTCTAGATTATGAAAGATTCATATTGTGA
Source organism: Panthera leo (assembly GCF_018350215.1). Lineage (NCBI taxonomy): Eukaryota > Metazoa > Chordata > Mammalia > Carnivora > Felidae > Panthera > Panthera leo. The sequence goes on from NC_056686.1 coordinate 167,283,896, forward strand.
GTAATTTTCCTTATGGTGATTAGGAGGTAAACAGTTTTCATGCTAAATCCTGATCTGATTTTTATTAAAGGAATTTAGAGGGACTCATACTTGAAACGGAATTTGACTTTCTTGAAACTCTTCTAGATTCTGGGTAGATGCTAATAGGTTGGTGACCTTGATTTTTTTTCATTGATTATAGAGTATAGAAAGAGATCAATAAGTACTTAAAAAAATTTTTTTTTAATGTTTATTATTTTTAAGAAAGAGAGTAAGCAGGGAAGGGGCAGAGAGAGGAAGACAGAATCAGAAGCAGGCTCCAGGCTTCGAGAGCTCAGTACAGAGCCCGATGCGGGGCTCGAACCCACAGACTGCGAGATCATGACCTGAGCTGTAGTCGGCTGCCCAACCGACTGAGCCACTCAGGCACCCCAATAAGTACTTTTTGAATCAATGCTCAGTAAAGCATGGCATGCCATCAGTAGTTGGCAGTTGGATGCTGAGACTCTTGCTTAGCTTCTGTCTACTCAGGGGTCACAGATTGACCATCCACAGGGTATATTTGGTTTGTGGATATATTTAATTTGGAAAGAGAACTCATGAAACTTAAAAAAAATTTTTTTAATGTTTATTTATTTTTAAGAGAAAGGGACAGAGCATGAGTGGGAGAGGGGCAGAAAGAGAGGGAGACACAGAACTGGAATCAGGCTCCAGGCTCTGAGCTTTCAGCACAGAACCTGACGCGAGGCTCAAACCCACAAGCAGTGAGATCATGACCTGAGCCAAAGTCAGGTGCTTAACCGAGTGAGCCACCCAGGTGCCCCTCATGAAACTTTTTTAATTAAATGAAGAGATTGAAAATAGGATGATTTCAGGGGCTCCTTGGTAACTCAGTCAGTTAAGTGCCCAACTCTTGATTTCAACTCAGGTCATGGTCTCATGGTTTGTGAGTTCAAGCCCCCATTGGGCTCCATGCTGACAGTGTGGAGCCTGCTTTGGATTTTCTCTCTCCCTCCCTCTCTCTGCCAGTCTCCCAATGGTGTGCTCTCTCTCTCTCTCTTTAAAAAAAAATTAAAAATTAATTAAAAAATTGAATTATTTCACATAAAAACTCAGCTTTCTGGATTCTCATGAAAAATCAGAGCAATAGCCACATTCCCTTATGGCACCATTCAGAAGTGGTGACCTCCTCTGGATGATGTAGTCTGTCCAGCAGGAACCCGCTTCACTCATTTATATTACCTGCTCAAAGGCTTGAGACTCTTATTAAAATGATCTGTTTCCCTTCCTTCTAAACTTCTAGTGCCCTCACTTAGGATCCTCTCAAGATGACAGCTTAATCTCTGAAGGAAAACAAACTATTTAACTATATCTTCTGAAGATACATGTGCATAAGAAATATACAAAGGAGGCTAATTACAGGCATATATAATTCACCTAGATTTGTCAAGCTTGGAAGTTGTATTACAGTTTTCTGACTGGAATAAAGACCAGAGTTAATAAAATGAAATATAGTAGAGGGGAAAGGTGAAGGCCTAAACTTAATTATGAATATACACATAAAAATAGTTAAATACAAAATCAATTAAGAAATGCCAAATTGGATTTCTGTTATCTTCCAATAGTTTTATGAAAACAGTTTTCATAAGTGAAAAATTCAATATGCATCAGTAGAGGGATATAACCACTTTTTAAAAGATGCACACAGAGGTGCATTGATGGGAATTAAATGTACAAATGATGGAAATTGTGGTCTTTTCTACTCTGTTAAACTAGGTACATAAGAATGTTTTCTTAAGTTTTAAGAAGGCAGTGATCTCAGAGCTCCAAGAAATGTGGGAACAGGTGCCTGTGATGGAGAAAGATGTAGGTGTTAAGTTCTAGAAGACTGATGAAGCCATGTGTTTATACCAGAGAAGATGGAAACAGGCAGAGGAAGGAGGCAACCTCTTTACACAGTTAAATGGCTGTTACATGGCAGAGAGTATACACTTTCATTCTGTCATTCAAGGAGCAAAAAATGACAAAGATTTGTGTATTTTCTAAAATATGAGAGAAGGTAAACTGCAGGTCATTCAGACTAGTGACACTGACCACTCCATATGGACAACTAGAGAAATCTTTATGAACACATGGATTTTGACCACTTACTAAAGAGATGGAGCTCACAAAGGACCAAGATAAACAGTCTTGACAAGGTAACAGTTTCTTTTAAGATTTTAAAAGTTTATAAAAATTTAAAATAATAGGAAAGAATAATTAAAACTACTTTGAGTTCCATATTTTAGAAAGATCATTACTGCCAACTTTTTGGGATATAAGCTTTCAAATTCCTTATGGGAAATTATACATAGAAATTTTCTTCATCAAAACAAGACTCTACTATAGTAGCTTTCCTGTAATGCTTCTGTTCCCGCTTCAGAATACATTATAAACGTCCTGTCTTTTCTTATTAGTAAATGTATGTTTAAATTATTTTGAGCATGCTATAATACTCCATTATGTTTCTACATCATAATTAAAAACTGAATATTCATTTGTCATTGGATATCTATGCTGTTGCCTATTATACACAATATATGAAATGATGAAATAATATTTTGTCTAATTCCTTCTGTAGGTTGGATTTTTAAAAGTGGGATGCATTCTTCTTAGAAACTGTGATATATATTACAAAGTTCCCTCCAAAAATGTTTTTTACCACTTAGAATCCCACAAGCTGGAAATCTTTGTTAAATTCAGTGTTATCATTATTTACAATTTTTTTCCTATGTAAATTTTTCTTTGGTTAAATATGTTTTTTCTTTTATAAAATTTTTTTATTATCGCATTTAACTTCAACATTTTGGGGGTAATGACATATTCATACATTTAGCTCATTTGAAAAATGTTCATCTTTTTCTTGATTTTCAAAAGCTTTTTTTTTAAATTTAAGTTATTAACCCGTTGTCTTTTATATAGTTAAATACTTTTTCTTTATCATTTACATTTCAGACCTATTGATATATACGTGTGTGTGTGTGTGTGTGTGTGTGTGTGTGTGTGTGTGTGTGTGTAAAATCAATAACTGTGAAGAGTCTGAGATTTTACCCTATTTGTAAGCTAATAAGTTAGCCTGCCACAATTTCACGGATGCTGGCAGAAGAACTGAGACCTCTCGATGAGAGAAAATAGATAGTTTATTATTCATAGCCATAGCAGTACCAAAATGTCAGCAGCCTCAGTTCCCACGGGGCAACATGACCAGAGCCAGGTGATGTTTGTACATGGAGTGGGTTGCGTTACAGGATAGTACCCCCAAGCTTAGAGCATGGCAATATTTTTAATAGCCAGGAAGAAAATCTGCCCAATGTTTGCTCTGTAGGGAGCCATTGTCTTTATTATGCTGGACAGCAAACTAATATGTCCTATCTTTGTTTCCCAAACTGTTGCTAAATAAATGTCCTTGAAAAGATGATTCATAAAAGCTTGTCAGTGCCTCTGCTACCAGACATGCAGGAATGAGAGACCTATGGAGAATTGCCTCCTGACCATATATGCCATTGTATAGTAAAATTGTAAAGAAGTTGTAAAATTGTATACAAAATTTACCATTCTTAAATAGTTTCTTTTTTGTTAGACTGAAGAAGTTATTCCCACTTTGGAGAGTGTTAAACTGCTCAGTTGGAGAATTTCCACATCAGTACTTCTCCAGTGTTTCTTCTGAAGTATTTCAATAGGAAAGATCTGCCTTATTAATGAATTTCTAAGTCCCACATTTTGTCTCATACATTCAGGCAGATGATTTTTTTTCTATCCAATAAAATACTTGTTTTAATGTGTAAATAATAGTTTTCCCAAACCATTGTGTACAGTTCTTCCAGAAAGATATACCTCATTCATCTTTTAACTTTGACAGTTCTGGAACACTAGATTCCTTTTTTTTTTTAACATATCATTTATTTTTTTGTTTATTGAGAGTCCAGCACAGAGCCTGATGTGGGGTTCCATGTCACGACCCTGAGATATGATCAGGAGGGTGAATAATAAAGAGTCTCAAAGCCAGGAAAGGTAACCAGGAGTGTTTTGCCTAGTGAAGTAGAGATCTAAGGGGAATGCTGGTGGTGATTTTCAGATGCCTGGTAACCCTAACATGGAAGAGCTTAATTGGTGACATTCATAGGAAGGCAACGGTCAAAGTCAGTTCCACATGAAAGATGCCTAAAGTAGACCTGCCTGTCCACACAGAGGACTTTTATTTTTTTTTATTTGAATGTTGTACTGAAATATTGTATAGGAATTTGATAAATAATGCCATAAAGAAAATTGTCATTGGTGAGAAATTCAAAGTCTCTTGATTTCCTTCTAAATATCTTTAAATTTATGACTTCAAGCTATGATACAGATTGGTTATGAAGGATGACTGGAAGAAGGAAGAAAAAGTATGGAAGCAGAATAAAAAGTTATTCCAGAGAGAAGAATATAATAATTATGTCTCAACATAACAATTTTCTAAGAACTAGAATTGTAAAAGAACAGAATAGATGGCTTTCTGAAGAAGTAAGCTTCTACCTTTGGAGGCAGTCACTGGATAAAATAGTGATGCATCCTTGGCAAGTATGGTACTTAGAAAATTGTATTCTACTGAATCACTTCTAAGGAATGTTGTTAGGAGGACTCTTGAATTATTGGAAGAGGTACCAGGTGAATTCTAAATCTTCCAGTTTCAACATTTTGTTATTTAGATTGTTTCTGTTGGTCTTGTATTGAAGTATATTTTTCCTTACTTGGTCCATATTGAATTTTCTGAAAGCCCACTTGAGAAGTATATCTATTTACTAAAACCAAATCAATATTCTATGAACCAAACATAATTGTGGTCTCAGAAGTTCTTTATTGCTTTTACCAAGCTGTTCGGTTTATTTTGATTTTATTATTCATACATTTTAGTGATGTTTGATTATTCTTAGAGGAGAAAGATTTTGCTTGTTTCTCCTTGAATCTTATAAATGTTGAAGATAAATAATAAAACATTGGAACTTGAGATACTCTTCAGTATTTTAGAATGTTTCAACATAGATTTTTTTCTCTTTAAAAGGGGTGAATTAGAACTTTTCTAAAGTTCTAATTTTATAAAGTTCTAAACTTATCAGTTATTAGGTATTTATTAGGCCACAATATGTTTTTGATAACATTTTTTTCTCCTTACAAAATTGACATGTTTAACTTATAAAATAAGACAAAAACCATACACATGAAGGGAAAAATAAAGATCACTTACTTGTATTAGTTTCCTGGGGCTACCATAACAAGTGATCTCAAATTGGTGAGTTAAAACAGTAAATCTTTTCTCTCACAGTTCTTAAGACCAGAAATACAAAGTCAAGGTGTCAGTAGGGCTTTGCTTCTATGAAGGCTCTAGGGAGAATTCTTCCTTGTTTCTTCCTAGCTTTTGGTAGCTCCCGGCAATCTTTGGTATTCCTTGGTTTGTAGCTGCATCGTGTCAGTTTCTGTCTCTTCATATGGCCTTCCTCTTTGTGTGTCTTTGGGTATCATCACTTAAAAGGACACTAGTCGTTGGGTTTATGGCCCACCCTAATCCAGTATGACTTCATCTTAACTACCTGTGCCAAGTATGGCCACATTCTGTGGTTCCAGGTGGATGTGAATTTTGAGGAGACATTATTCAGTCCACTGTACGTAAAATCTTATTTATGTTGATATTTTGATGCACGTTTTTTCATTTTTGTGTTCATATATATTATGAAATTGAGATCTTGGTACACATATTACTTTGGACCTGCTTACTTCATTTGATAGTGTGAATATTGTCTTGTGGAATTAACTAATCCCCTATCTTTTACATTTCTAGCATACCAAATAAACTCAACCAACACTATATTGTCCCCTCATTTTTTCCATTATAAATAAAGTTATAAAGAACTTCCTTGTATGCAAATATTTGGATATATCAGTGATTGTTTCCACAACATGAGACCCTGTGGTAGATAGGGAATTGCATGGCCTAAGGGTATATTTTTTTCCAAAGACTTTTAATAATATTTGGCTTACACCATTTGACTCTCTGAATGGCAGAAAACCTTTTTGGAGAGAATGAACTTAGTTCTAGGAAGAATGTTATTAAATGTTCAACATGTCATCTACTCAATATATATTTAATATTAATGTTAAGGGTAGGTTATATTCCAGATTAGATCTTGAAATTCCAATTTTGTGTTTTGGAAAAACAATACATATGACAGATTGGGAAGGACTGCTTCCTTTCTGTTTTCTCTAACTGTGCTCATTTTCATATGTGTGTGATTTTCATTAGCTGTAATGGTAGATTCTAAGGAGACTGAGGAGAGCAGAGCTTGTGGCAAGTGGAGAACACAAGGTGCCTAAGGTTTGTAAGGCTTTCTTTTCATGCTAATTTGAAACCTAGACTTGACCTGATATATGTATTAATACCTTGAAAGACTAAGCAAAGGAATTACTTATATCAAAATAAAAGTATGGAAGAGAAATTCTGGGGCAATTTAAACTTTTTAAAACTTTTTTTGGTGTTTTTTTTTTTTTTAATAAAAGCACTTAAATCTATTTTGATGGGGTCATACACTTAGATGCTTAGAAGGGTGATATAATTAGCAACACTGATAGGTTAAAATCACCATACATCCTAAAAACAGTCTGAAAACAATGCTCTAGCATGCCTCATCTAAGGGATCATACTTCACTCACTTCTACTGAGTTTTTACTGTTTGTGAAAAATTAGCCTGGGGTTTCCAGATTTTGTGATTTTTTTTTTTTCAAGAAAGGCCAGATACTCCTCTTTTTTGTGAAATATTCCAAAATTTAATTACAGATAAATTAAAATTGTAGTAAAAAGCCATACAAGGCAAAAATTAGTTTTGTAGAGAAAATTTGTCTTTATGGCAGCAGCCCATGACTTTTGGTGTCAATTTTGACTTATTTCTTAAGAGCGTCTACTTTTCTGCTAAATTGACTGCTCTATTTTTTCGTAGCCAGAGTTTTGGGTGGCTACCTCTTACTCTTACCTCACCCAAGGACACTTAGCATGGATGTAAAAAAACAAAACACAGAAATGTAACAACAAGAATTTTGTACACTTTCCAGGTATGTTAGCACATAGCTGTTCAACCTTAAAATTGTAATGTCAACTTAAATCCCCTTTTTTGGCAGTCAATCAATTCTTTTTATCTTTCAAGCATCTCAAAAGGTCAAATGGAGAATTTTACTCTCTGTACATAAAAACACTAATCTTATTGGAACAGGATACCAATGCTGGTTAGTAATTTAAGATATGAAGGAAATCAGGATATGATTTGCCAAGAACAATTTGGGTAGCCTGTATCTAAAATACTTGATTTAAATATTTTATTATGTATTAAGAAGCCATAATCTTAGTATTTTAATTTCCTTGTATTAAAGTTTAGATAATAGTACATTAAATGTGTCTAGCTTTGTAATTCTCCTTCAGATAAAATTTGTCCAAATAAAAATTTTCCCAAAGTGATCTAAATTATAAGGTCTATGGTTGCCATTCAAATAAGGAAGAGTATTAATATTCATTACGGTATATTAAAGAAACAATTGGGATAAAGTTGATAGCACTTCTGTAAAGTTATATTAAAATGGCTTTTCAATAATTCTGCTATTGAATGCCATTTCTATGATATAGGTCATAAGATCCTAAAAATTATTTACTCTTTGCTCATATGAAGTTGACAGTTTAATTGGTTGTCTTCAGTATGTACTATTATTGTCAGTCACAGTATTTACAACCTAGTTTTCTTGAACCAGTTTAATTGTCAAGTGAAACAAACTGATGTATTTCTGACTAAAATTGATTCTTTTGTAATGGTCAATCACAGCTTGATTTTCCATAGAGAGTCTCTTTATTTCTCGGTTCAGTCAAAAGATACAAAGAGCTATTGACTAGAAAATGACTTGAGCTCCAAACTTGTAATGGAACAAGGGAGATCTTAAAGGAAAATATTGACGGAAAAAGGTTTTAAAAAATTCACACTTCTGTTGCTCTCTTATACCAGTGGTTTCCCAAAGAGGGCCTGTGTGCAATAGATAAGAAATTTGTGGAAGAGAAAAATGAGCATGACCTATATAAGTTGATGACTTTACTGCTCTGCAGAAGTGATAATACTGTCTTCCAGATTGGGTTATTTTGGGGGAAAGACTAACCATGCAGATATTCTAATTTGGACTTTATTTAGTTCTCATAGCTATCTAACTAGTGGCACATCTTAAATGATATAAAGAAATGGCTTTGGCTGACAAATTTTACATACTTAAATTTTTAATATAATGACACTGGCCTGATAGAAATCAATACAATGTGTTAATGTCTTCAATTTAGGAAGGTATAGGAATCTTTCCAGGAATGATCCATATGAATCATACTATGTTGGATAAACACTGGAAATAGTCAAATGAGTTTTGTGACAGTCCAGAGATCTATATATCTACATAGAACTAACTTGCTAATTTACAACACAGAGCAAGTTGATTTTTTCATCAATTATGGAGAAGTCAAATATATGCATTTTCAAATACCCAGAAACTGTGGGCCTGGATGTGCGTGTGTGTGTATATATAAGAGAATATGTCTATATTTTGTAGGTTAGATTTGAAACTAAAGATGACTCAGACTGTTTTTCAAAACCGCTTTATTGAAATACAAATCATATACCATAAAATTCATGCTTTTGAGGTGTATAACTTAGTGACAGTCACAGAATTGTGTAACCATCACCACTGTCTGATTTCAGAACATTTCATCACCCATTAATAGTCCTCACCCATTCCTCCTCCCCCATACATACCCTGTCAACCACTAATTTACTTTCTATTTGTGTGGATTTGCCTATTCTGGAAATTTCACATAAAAGGAATTATACATTATGTAGCTATTTTTGCCTGGCTTCTTTCATTTAGCCTAATGTCTAAAAAGTTCATCCATGTTATATAGCATGTATCAATACTTAATTTATTTTATGACTTAATGCCACATTTATGGATATACAATTTTATTTATCCATTCACCAGTTGATAAACATTTCAGTTGTTTTTACCTTTTGGCCATTGTGAATAACGTTGCTGTGAGCATTCATGAACAGGTTTTTGTGTGGAGACTTTCAATTCTCTTGGATATATACCTGGGAGTAGAAGTTCTAGGTCACAGCTATTTTTTGTTCAACATCTTAAATAACTGCCAAACTGTTTTCCAAACATTTATAGCAGTATATAAAGGTTCCAATTTCTCCACATCCTAACTAATACTGGTTATTCACTATCTTTGGTATGTTAGCCATCCTAGTGTGTGTGTGAAGGTTTTTTTTTTTTTTTTTCATTTCCCTAGTGACGAATGATGTTGAATTTTTTTCTTTCATGTGCTCATAGGAGAAATGCCTATTTAAATCCTTTGCCTATCTTTTAATTGGGTTATTTGCCTCTTTAAAACTTGTGCTGTAGGAGTTCTTTGTATTTTGTGGATAAATGTTCATTATCTGACATGATTTGAAAAAACAATTCACTTACATGAAGATGTCCTTTTGAAGCACAGAAGTTTTTAATTTTTTTTAGAGAACATGATTAATTATCCTCAATACTCTCTGAGAACCAAGGGAAAAGCAATAAAAGATTTTTTAAGGGCCCACATGTGAAAATGCTGAATGGGACAGGAAGGAAGTTAATGGGCTAGAACAGTGCCTGGCACATAGTAAATACTATGACATTTGTTACACTGAAATTATTTGAAGTTGAGGATCCTTACATTTTTGAGACATGATAAAACCCAACTTAAACTTGGAGAAGATTTAAACAATTCCTTTAACTGGCTTCTATTGTCACCTTCCTTTTTCTGAGAAACACACCATATTTTAAAAATCATTTTTAATCCATTTGTGTAGCTTTATGTGATATACTTAGTCCTACTGATACACTGTCAAATATAGATTATAGTAAATTACAAATGTTCTTACTGATTATCTTTATTTGAAGTATTGATGTATTGGAAGGATTGAAATACTGTCATGTATATGGAAAAAAACTCAAGTTTTTAGTGGACACAGGTCAGCTTTAAAACAATCTACTTAGTTTTCAACATATTTCAGAAAAGATCTATTTAAGATGGGTAAACTTTTTTATATCTCTTTTTGCAATCTCAAATCTTAGAATTAAGCAGTTTAAACCAGGTAAAATAGAGGTGACGTTAAAACTCCTGGAGCATCTTGTGGTCTTGAAACTGACTTCATTTTGCTCCTTTTAAATGGGAACAGCATTATCATGGAGAATCCTTAACTTAGTGTTGAAAGATTGACCTTGTTTTGTTCTTGAGATCATGCCTGATACTTTCAAGAACCTCTCCTATGTGGAGATGCAGATAGAAACCCCATTAATGCTCAGCAAGGACTGTGGAGTGCTTTCACAGTGACTGAGCCACATTCTTCCAGTAGGTAAACTACTTGGGACATCTTTGCATTAAATATATGCTTTTCCAAGCCACTAGAGTTAACATTTAGTGTAAGAAATGGAATTTTTGAAGTAAAATTGTAATGGTTTGAAATAATAGCAAAAATCAAGCACTATTTAATAAAATTAATCTATTCAATAAGAATTTATTTAATCTCTACTTTATACCAGGTCTTTTTATATAATGTACTAAAAAGGTCTTTTAATCTTTGCATATCCCTCAACAAGGTATTAAGTCCATTTTGCTGATGAAAAATCTGGGTCTCTGAGAGGTTAACTGTTTTACTCTTCTCCCATTTATGAGCATTGAACCCAAATGGGGGTTCCAAAGGCTTTTTTTTTTCTTTCATGTCATGATAAGGGGAGGATTTAATGTGTTTGCAAAAATACCTAAAATATCCTGGGAAGAAAAATAAAGGATCTAGTCAGGGTGCTCAATCTTTACTGTTGGCAACATTGGTTGTGCAGTCTAAAGGTGTCTATGATGAGTCCCGTAATTTAACTACTTTACATAGTAGACAGAATTGATTAGTTCCATTGTTTCTGTTGTCCTTTGTCAGCAGTTCATTTACAACTATTTCTCATGTTCACAGTTCCCATATACTTCACTAAAGTTCAAAGAGCAAAAGAGTTGAATGACTAATAAGTAAATACTGATGTTATAGCACTCTTTCATGTTGTAGTGCCTCAGTGTTGCTTTTTTCCCCTCAATAGCTACATTTCTTTTTCCTTGTGGTGAAAACTTTTAAGATCTACTCTCAGCAACTTTAAAATACACATCACAGTATTGATAGTCATGATTCTGACTCAAGAACATATAACTGAAAGTTTGGACCTTTTGACCATCCTCATGAATTTTCCCCACTCCCCACCTCTGGAGACCACCAATCTGTTCTCCATATATAAGTTTGAGTTGTGGGGCACCTGGGTGGCTCAGTCACTTAAGCCTCCGACTTTGGCTCAGGTCATGATCTCATAGTTTGTGAGTCCAAGCCCCGCATCAGGCTCTGTGCTGATGGTTTGGGCCTGGAGCCTGCTTCTGCCTCTCTCTCTCTGCCCCTCTCCCACTCAATGTCTGTCTTTCTCTGTCTCTCAAAAATGAATAAATGTTAAAAAAAATTTTTTTTAGAGTTTGAGTTTTTGATACCATGTGTGAGATCATACAGTACTTGTCATTTTCTGACTTATTTCACTTAGCATATTACCCTCAATGTTCATGGCAGAATTCACCAGTGAAACCATGTATTCCTGGACTTTTGTTTCTTGGGAGTCTTTTGATTACCAATTCTTATTACTAGTAAGTAATTGGTCTGTTCAGATTTTCTACTTCTTTCTCATTCAGTTTTGGAGGATTGTATGTTTCTATAAATTTATCCATTTCTTCTAGTTGTCCAATTTGTTGACATGCAGTTTTTGTAGAAATCTCTTAAAACCCTTGGTATTTCTGTGATGTCAGTTGTTACTTCTCTTTCATATCTAATCTGGGCCCCCCTTTTTTTTCCAGATGAGTCCAGCTAAAAGTTTATCAGTTTTGTTTCTTTTCAAAGACCCAGCTCTTGGTTTAATTATTTTTTTTGTCTCTTTCATTTATTTTTGCTCTGATCTTCTTTTAAATTTTAATTTTTTTTAGAGAAACAGAGAGATGATTATGAGTGGGGGAGGGGCAGAGAGCGAGGGAGGCACAGAATCTGAAGCAGGCTCCAGGCTCTGAGCTGTCAGCACAGAGCCCAACACGGGGCTTGAACTCGTGAACTGTGAGATCATGACCTGAGCCAAAGTTGGAGGCTTAACTGACTGAGCTGCTCAAGAGCCTCCTTCCTCTGATCTTTATATCCATTATACTAACTTTGGGCTTCATTTTTCTATTTCTAGTTTCTTTAAGTGTAAGATTTGATTGAGATTTTTCTTGTCTCTTGAGTAGGCCTGTATTGCTATAAACTTCCCTCTTACAACTGTTTTGTTGCATCCCAAAGATTTTGGACCATTGTGTTTTCATTTTGATTAGTCTTTATGTATGTATGTATGTGTGTGTGTGTACACACACACACACACACACACACACACACATTACTTTCTTTTTATTTGTTCACCTGCTGGTTGGTTAGTATCATGTTGTTTAGTGTGTCTGTGTTTATGGGGTTTTTTTTCCAGTTTTTTTTTCTTGTAATTTCTAGTTGCATACCATTGTGATCAGAAAAGATGCTTGCTATGATTGCAGTGTTCTTAGATTTGAGAGTTATTTTATAGCCTAACGTGATCTATTCTGGAAAATGTTCCATGTGCACTCGAAAAGAACATGTATTCTGTTTTGGGACAGAATGTATATATCTCTTAAGTTCATCTGGTCTAATGTGTTTATTCAATGCCACTGTTCCTTATTGATTTTTTTTTTTTTTTTTTTTTTTTTTGGTCAGGATGATCTATTCATGAATGTAAGTGAATGTTAAGTCTTCTATTATTGCATTACTGTTAATCTCTCCTTTTATGTATGTTAATATTTGCTTTATGAATTTAGATACTTCTATACTGGGTGCATAAATATTTACAGTTGTTAAATTCTCCTGTTAGATCATTTTATCCTTGTCATCATTTAATACATTTCTTGATCTTTTGTTAGAGTGTTTTGTTTTAAAGTCTATTTTGTCTGATACAAGTATTACTACCCCAGCTTTTTTTTTTTTTTTTACCACTTCTATTTTTACAGAATATCTTTTTCCATCTCTCCACTTTCAGTCTGTATGTGTTTTTAGGTCTGAAGTGAGTCTTTTATAGGCAGCAAATAGATGGATCTTGTTTGTTTTATCCATTCAGTCACCCTGTGTCTTTTGATTGTAACATTTAGACCATTCGTCTTAAAAAAAAATTATTTGTAGGTGTGTAATTACTACAATGTTAATATTTTTGATTGTTTTTGTACTTCTCTGTTCCTTCTCTTGTTCTCTTTCCTTGTGATTGACTTTTTTTAGTGTTCTGCTTGGATTCCTTTCTCTCTATTTTTTGTATAACTATTACAGGTTTTTGATTTGGGGATACCATGAAGTTCACATACAATGTTGATAAGTATATAACAGTTTATGTTAATTTGATGGTCTTTTAAGTTCAAACACATTCTGTAAGAACTTCATTTTTATTCCCCTGCCCTCAACATTTTATGTTTATATTGTCATATTTTACATCTTTTTGTGTCTTTAATGAATTTTTTAGATAGGATTTTACTACCTTGGTCTGCAAACTGTCATACTAGCTTTATAAGTGATTAACCTACCACCTTTACTGTATGTTTGCTTTTACTAGTGTTTTACTAGTGATTTTTTAAATTCCATAATTTTCTTCTAATTATGGTCTTTTCTTTTTCACTTAAAGAAGTCCTCTTACCATTTCTTATAAGGCTGGTTTAATAGTCTAACTTTTATTTGTCTAGGAAACTCTTTATCTCTTTATCAGTTGTGAGGGATAGCCTTCATTTTTTTTTTTTTTTTAATTTCTTGCATTTTTTTTCTTGGTTCTTTCTTAGGACTTTTGTCTTTGCTTACATGGTCCATTTGTTCTTATATGTCAACTACTTTATTACCAACTTTAGCATATGAATCATGTTTTTAAAATCTTAGTCTGATCATCCCAACATCCCTGGTTCTGAGGATTTTTCATCTTTTAAATGTTTTTTTTTGTTTTCTTTTGTTTCACATTTTGGTCTGCCTTGTAATTTTTTCTTGATAGCTGGACATGAAGTAATGGGTAAAATAAACTGCTATTAATAGGTCTTTACTAATGTGGTGATGAGGTGGGGCAGTAGGGGAAGCATTCTATAGTCTTCAACTAGACCAGTTTTTTAATGAGCCTGTGCCTCTAAACTGTGTTTTTACAAGTGTTTCTGCATTTCTTTTTCTGCTTAGTTGGAACAAGATGGCTATAGACAGCTTTGGGTATTTTCCTTCCCCAGCCCAGTTAGGCTCTTATAATACTCTAGCAGATTAGGCTCTGATTAACTAATTTCTCCTGAGGGCAGGCCTTGTTAAGAAGAACAGAGTGCTCTGGTATATTTCACAATCTTTACTTTTCCCTTCCCCCTGCTGTAAGTGGGAGGGGATTTTTCTCTGGTGTTTGTGAGAATCTGCTGGAGCCCCTGGAGCAACATGGCACAATATTGTGGATGCCCCCTTATGACTGATTGTTGCTGGAGTTTTTAACTTTGAAACTTGTCCACACTGAGCCTCTAGTAATTTGTCAGTAACATTTCAAGTTTTCCTTTCCCAGCACTGGTTCCTGTGGTGGCTTCTACTTGTCAGTCTCTGTTCTGGTAAGTCAGTTCTCCCTATATTCACCTGTCCGTCTCTCTACTCTTGGAGGCAGTGGTGTCCCCTGAGTCCTGCCCTCTGTTAGGTCCTAAGAGAGTTATTGATTTTTCATTCTATTCAGCTTTTTACTTTTGGGAAGGATGGAGTAGTGACTTGCAGCCCCTTACTTACAGAACTAGACATCGGAAGCCTCTCTACAGTAAGGTTTGAAATCAAGAAGTATAAGTCCTTGAACTTCATTATTTCAATCAGGATTATTTTGGCTACCCTTGGCCTTGACTTCCTTATGAATTCTAGGATCAGCTTGCCAATTTTTACAAATAAGCCTGATGGGAGTTTTGACAGGGATTGTGTAGAGTCTATAGATACATTTGGTGAATATTATCATCTTAATTAGTATAATTTGATCCATGAAAATGAGATATCTTTCCACTCACTTAGGTCTTTGATACTTACCAATATTTTTATGCTGTTACTGAGATGATCACTTAGTTTTGTCCTTGATTTCACTGATCGATTTTGCTAATGCCCAACCTTGCCTTCCTGGAATAAATCCCATTTGGTCATCATGGGTAATTATTTTTCATGTTTCTGTATTAGGTTTGCTAGTATTCTGTAGAGAATTATTGTAGTGGTATTCATAAAACATACTGGCCTATAGTTTTCTTGTGGTGTGTTTTTTTAATCAGTTTACTGGCCTCATAAAGTGAGTTGGGAAGTTTTTCTTTATCTTCTTTTCTTGGGAAGAATTAGGGACAAATTGTTAACTTTTCTCTAAATATTTGGAATACCAGTAAAGCCACTTCGGACTGGGCTCTTCTTTGTGGGAAGCTTTTGTTGTTGTTGTTATTGTTATTGTTACTTAAACTTTTTACTTGTTAAAGATCTATTGGGATTTTCTTTCCTCTTGAGTCAGTTTCAGTACCTTTGCCTTAGTAGCAAATTTTTCATTTCATATAGTTTATCTGATGTGTTGGCATACAATTTGTCATACACAAATACAATTGTATTTCCTTATAGAACTTTTTATCTTTAAAGTCAATAGAAATAAACCTTATTTCACTCCTGATTTTAATAATTTGAATCCTAAGCCTTCTCTGTACCCTGTAAGTCTTCTCGTTGGTGAGTCTTACTAAATATTTGTCAATTTTGTTCATCTTTTCAAAAAGAAACAACTTTTGTTTTTGTTGGTTTTCTGTTTTTCTGTTCTCTATTTTGCTTATTTCTACTGGGATTTTTACTCCTTTTTTCTTGCTTTGGATTTAGTTTAATGTGCTTTCTCTAGTTTTTTTTAGGATGCAAGTTTAGGTTATTGATTTGAGATTTTCTTCTTCCTCTTTTCCTCCCTAGCTTCGACTCAGTCATTTTTATTGCAACTAAAAGACAATATGTCACAGAAATCTCCTGGTAGATATGGGAGAAAGTGCTATTTACACTAAATGATGAAATAGTTTGTCTTGGTTAATATGATTACATAGGAAAAATATAAAATCAGCACTATCCAAGTCATAAAATCAGCACTATCCAAGTCATAAAATTGGCTGGTTGCATCTGCTTCCACACTGCTCCTTTAGGTAACACTAATACAACTGAAAATTACCTGTTTTTCCTTTACTATTTATGGTATTGACAGTTTCATACCAAAACTACAGAAAAGAATGACTTTTGAAAAATAATTATTTTAGTAAATAAATTTAACATGTGAGTCTGTCTGTTGGCCAGCAAAGTTCAAATGATCCTAAGCATTTGTATTAAAACTTTTAGTCTTTTCATTGCTTTATCACTTTTTTCCTGTTTAAAAAAATAAAAAATGTTACTGAATCAGTATCAAAAATTGTGCAAGGACAATATTTGAATATACTTTCCTTCACATTTATCATGTGTGTATGGACAGCAAGTGCAAATGATGTAAGAATAAAACATATTGCACTAGCTAGGACCTTAAATGGCCTCAATGTACATACTCAAATTTTTAATATTTAAATAACTAAAAGCATACTAATTGTAATCTAAAAAGGAAGGGTTGTAGAGATTATAGTAATAAATTCTATAGTAATAAGGCTATACTAATAAAAGGATGGAGTGCAATTTCTCAGGTATGACATATTTAGCAGAGCAACATATTTGAGAATCAAATACAGGATATCAGTTAATGGAATAAAGGACAAATCTAAAGATTTGCAAGTGACCTAGAATAGAAAAACAGTGTGTATTTCAAATGGTCTTGATTTACAGGAGACTATAGATGCTGGAGAGGATGTGGAGAAACAGGAACCCTCTTGCACTGTTGGTGGGAATGCAAATTGGTGCAGCCGCTCTGGAAAGCAGTGTGGAGGTTCCTCAGAAAATTAAAAATAGACCTACCCTATGACCCAGCAATAGCACTGCTAGGAATTTATCCAAGGGATACAGGAGTACTGATGCATAGGGGCACCTGTACCCCAATGTTTATAGCGGCACTCTCAACAATAGCCAAATTATGGAAAGAGCCTAAATGTCCATCAACTGATGAATGGATAAAGAAATTGTGGTTTATATACACAATGGAATACTACGTGGCAATGAGAAAAAATGAAATATGGCCTTTTGTAGCAACATGGATGGAACTGGAGAGTGTGATGCTAAGTGAAATAAGCCATACAGAGAAAGACAGATACCATATGGTTTCACTCTTATGTGGATCCTGAGAAACATAACAGAAACCCATGGGGGAGGGGAAGGGAAAAAAAAAAAAAAAAAAAAGAGGTTAGAGTGGGAGAGAGCCAAAGCATAAGAGACTGTTAAAAACTGAGAACAAACTGAGGGTTGATGGGGGGTGGGAGGGAGGGCAGGGTGGGTGATGGGTATTGAGGAGGGAACCTTTTGGGATGAGCACTGGGTGTTGTATGGAAACCAATTTGACAGTAAATTTCATATATTAAAAAAAAAAAACAAACAAACAAAAAAAAAAAAACAAAAAAAAATCACTATAAAATAGACTTTAGAAGCTAGGTATTAAATTTTATAATAAAACGTTTAGTGCTTTCTGGAAAAAAAAATGGTCTTGATTTAAATTCTAACAAAACTAACAAGGGTACTCGTGAGCATATTCTAGTAAATGAGGTGATTTTTCACAAAGGAATGATAACAAATGTACAACAATGAAATGCAACCTCAGAGATATGTCAGTTTTGCAATCAAAAGATGATTTTGAAAATTTGTATTTTCCTTTAATTTTTCAACAGTAAAGCTGGCATTGGCTTACTAAACTTTTGATGAATTGCAAGGTAACACACTTTCATGATAAAAGAAAAGAGCTGATGAGTCCGTGTTTAACTCAGTAGCCAGTACAAGAGTTAACAGAGTTAACAATAGTTGCTAGTGCTCTCTTAAATGAAGAGGTGGTTAATAAATGGAAATGAAGGCAGGTTTATACAGAACACTGAATGTGATGTATAAATACTCATGAAACTACAGGAACAGGAATACCACACAATGTATATAACTCAGTTTACATCTTCTTTTTTAAAATGGGCATTTGCAGCTGTAAATCTCCTAAGTATTGCTTGAGTTATTTACCATATGGATGCCAGGTTTTTTCATTTTCATTCATATCTAAATATTTTCTAATTTCTCTTGTGATTTCATTTTTGACTCATTTATTTAGGTATGTTATTTGGTTTCCAAATATATGTGAAGTTAAATTTCCTTTGGTTGTTGATTTCTAATTTCATCCATGTGGTCAGAGAACATGTTTTGGGTGACTTCAAACATTTCGAATGTATTGAGGCCTATTTTAATGGTCTAATAAATGGTCTGTCCTAGAAAATAGTCCATGTGTGCTTGAGAAAAAAATCTGTATTCTGTTGTTCAATAGAGTGTTTCATAGATGTCAGTTTTAGTTGGCTTACAGTGTTGTTGGACTCATCTATTCCTTGTTCCTTCTATTAAGAACCTGTAATAGAAGACTTATTGAAAGTGGGGTACTGAAGTGTCTGTGACTGTTGAATTGTCCATTTCCTCAATTCTATTTTTGTTTTTTTGAGGCTCTATTGTTAGGTGCATATGTGGTTAAATTACACCTCCCTAGTATATCGACCCTTTTATCATTATGAAATAATACTTTCTGTCTAGGATTTTTATCTTAGAGTGTGTTTTGTCTGATATTAATATAGCCATGTTAGCGCCCTTCATCACTATTGGCATGACATGTCTTTTTTCATCCTTATAATTTCAACCTATTTGTATCTTTTAAAGGGTCTCTTTTTAACAGAGTATAGTTGAATAATGTTTTTTATCCACTTTGCTAATTTGCTCTTTGATTTCTATATGCCTTTTTCCCCCTCTGTGCCTCCATTTTTTAATGTCAAAAAGATATTCTCCAATATATCATTTTCATTTCCTTATTTAAAAAAAAAATTATTTTCTTAGTGGTTGCCCTGGGGACTACAATTAACATGTTAACTACAATCTAGTTAAAATTAATACCTGTTTAATTTCAATTGTCTACAGAAACCTGGCTTCAATATGTCTACATTCCCTTCACCCTTTGTGCTGTTGTCTTATTTATACATTACAGTTTTTGCGCATTACATCTTTGTACATCACAAACATCAGTGCAGTCTTATAATTGGTATATTCAGTTGCCATTAAATAAGGTAAGAGTAGAGGAAAAAATACACCTACTCTCTTTTGTGTTTATACTTACATAGTTACCTTTTACTATACTTCTATTTCTTCTTGTAACTTCAGATTTCTCTCTAATGTCCTTTTAATTCACCCTGAAGGACTCCCTATATTATTTCTTGTGAGACAGGTCTAGTAGCAATGAATTCTTAGGTTTTATTCACCTATTTTTATTAACCTCATTTTTGGAGGGTAGTTTTGCTTGATATAGAATTCTTGGTTTCAACACTTTGCAAATGCCATGCCACTGGCCTTCTGGACTCCCTAGTTTAAAATGAGAAATTATTCATCTTGCTATGAGTCCTGTGTACATTATTAGTCCTGTCTTTCATGTTGTATTCAAGATTTTCTTTGTCCTTAGCTTTCAAAAGTTTAACTATGATGCATCTAGGTGTGGACTTTTTTACTTTATCCTACTTGATGTTTATTGAATTTCTTGGATAGGTAAACTCATGTTTTTCATCAAGTTTGGGAAGTTTTATATTAGTATTCAAGTATTCTTTTTTAAAAAAAAAAATGTATGTTTATTTTGAGAGAGAGACAGAGAGGGGGGTGGGGGGATAACGCACACAAGTGCCAGGGAAGGGCAGAAAGAATGAGAGGAAGAATGCCAAGCAGGCTCCATACTCAGTGCAGAGCCTGACACAGGGCTTGATCTCACAACAGTGAGGTCATGACTTGAGCTGAAATCGAGAGTCAGACACTTAACCAACTGAACCACCCACGTGCCCCAGTATTGAAGTATTCTTTATGCTCCTTTCTCTTGTTTGTTACTCTCATTTTGCATATTTTGTCCCATAACTCTTTAAGTCTTTGTTCATTTTTCTTTTTGTTTTCTTTTTATACCTCACACCAAGGGGTCTCAACTGACCTATATTTGAGTTTGCTGATTCTTTCTTCTGCCAGCTCATATTTGCTGTTGATCTTCTCTAGTAGTTTTTATTTTAGTCATTACGTTTCAATCCTAGTTTTTCTGTTTTTTAAATATATATCTCTTTATTGTTGTTTTCTATTTGGTGAAAATTCTTTCTCATACTTGTCTTCATCCTTGAAGATAGCTTCCTTTAGTTCTTTGAATATATTTATCATAGTTGATTTAAATGTTTGTCTATTAAGTCCAACATCTAGGCTTCCTCAGGAACAGTTTCTATTAACTTCTTCTGTGTATGGGATATACTTTACTGCTTCACTGCATATCTAATGATTTGTGTTATTGTTGAACACTGGACATCTTTAATACATGCATTTGCTCCAAAAATCTTATCCCTCCTTCACTAGTTTTGCTATTTGTTTGCCCTGAACTAATTTTACACAGTTGTCACTGATTGTTTTATATAAATATCCCCAAGAAAGGGTTCTTCTCACTGAACAAGTTCTGAGTCTGGTCAAATAAGTATAAGTCATGTGTGCAGTTGTTTTCAGAGAGCTGGCAGAGAAGTCAACTGACAATTATCTGGGAATGGGGCTGCTTGGGGAGCTCCAAATCTCCTCTTTCCCAACAAGTGACTACTGGGCTGATGGTTTTCACAGTAGTTTGGAAGGTTGTCAGTTTTCATGGATAACACAGAGGTAGTTAGATGAAAACAAGGCGAATTAAAAATACCATGAAGCAAACACAAAAACAAAAAGTCTCACAAAGCTTACTGCTTTTAGGAAGATGCAGCCAGTTTTCTTAAATAAATGCTTCTGGATTATATCAACTATTGGTTTATTTTCAGAGTTTTAAAAGAGTTGCTTTTGAGTTTCTTTTCTAATCTAATTGAAAAGCAGACTTTTGGAGATTCTTACTTCACTATTCTAGAAATGATTCCCTTCACAGACTTTTACTTTAATGTTTATTTATTATTTTTGAAAGAGAAAGAGAGCACAAGCAGGGAGGGGTGGAGAGAGAGGGAGACAGAGGATCTCAAGTGGGCTCTGTGCTGACAGCACATGCGGGGCTCAAACCCACAAACCATGAGATCATGACCTGAGCTGAGGGTGGATGCTTAACCAACTGAGCCACCCAGGTGCCCCAGCCCTTCAGACTTTTTAAGTAAAAAAAAGTATTTTAAGTTTTTTTGAATTTGTGTCACAATATAGTAAATGCTGAATTTAAAATAATTGCTTGTAATATTGATATAAAAACTTAGAGACCTATATACCTAATAAACATAAATATACAGGAATTTCTCATATGTGGAGAAATTGTGAATTTTGTGGTAACATTCATGGAATAATCAGATATCTAACTATAAGAAAATAATAGCATTCTGATTTCACTTTCTTCATCAAATAAATTCTACATGTACTTCATACATATTAAAATGAAAAAATAAAACCATAAAACCACTAGAAAAAAAAACTTGGGTTTTTGTTTTGTATTGTTTCTGGCATTAGAATACCTATTTAGGAATGACCGAAAAAAAACCCAGAAAACAGAACCCGTGAAAGATTGGTACATTCAGCTATACACACATAAATCTGTGAAATAAAAATTACCATAAATTTTAAAGATTGCATGCTAAAAACAATGGTTGTTTTCTAGAATAAGAACTGGATGACTGGGGGATAATACATGAGGATTACATGCTTTCCACTATGGATACTTTTGTGCCTTTCAATGTTACATAGAATCTACTCTCAACTATTTTTTAAATTAAAACAATTAAAAATTCACAAAATTTGCAATGTTTTTTAATCATCTGGCTGCTTTGACTTTTTCTTTATTACTGGTTATTTCTATGATAGCAACATTTAAAATTTTTGTTGGGGCACCTGGGTGGCTCTGTTGGTTAAGCATAAGATTTTGGCTCAGGTCATGATCTCACAGCTCATGAGTTTGAGCCGCATGCCGGGCTCTGTGCTGACAGCTCAGAGCCTGGAGCCTGCTTCAGATTCTGTCTCCATCTCTCTTTGCCCCTCCCTCTGTCTCTCTCTCTCTCTCTCTCTCTCTCTCTCAAATATAAACATTAAAATTTTTTGTTTTTAATTTTTTACATATTATTACAAGTTTAAGTTTCCTCTTATAAATCTATTCAATCACAAGTCATTTACAGGATCATGTATGACACATATATCTTTATATCATGAATATATTTCATATCTTGTGTCTAAGTAGAAGACATAAAGTCCTTCTATGCAATATATCTGTTTGTTTGTATCTTTTTCCCCCTCTCTTTCTCAGTAAACTTTCACCAGAAACAGATAAGCACTGTTGATACGTTGTATACCAGGAAGTTCTAACAAGCTTCCCTCTAACACAGAAGTGAACAGTATGGTCTCTTGACCCAGATTAGTTTTTGTGTAGTCAATGGAGCTACTCAAAGATTCTGATTCTTCTTCCATGCCCACAGAGAGATGCATTTCTCCATTACATTGGAAGTTAAATGTGTTCTTGTGACTTTGACCAATGAAATGTGAGAAAGTGTGTGTTACTTCTGCTCAAAAGCTTCAAGCATCCTGTTCCCTTTTTTCTGCCTCAGTGATTGTGGACACATGGCAAGATGGCACCTTCATTAACTGGGTTTTTGAATGATCGGTAAGATTACACTCTGCCTGCTGACATGTAGTATGAGTCAGAAATAGACTTAATATTTTAACTCACTGAGACTCGGAGGTGGTTTTTTCCCAGCATAACCTTGCTTATCCTGACTGATACAAGTTCAAATCTCAGCTCTTCTAATGAGTAGCTTTGTGACTTAAATTGCAAATTGGCCCCAAGTGGAAGACACAAGGTAGAATTATTTTATTTCATTGCCCTCTTTTATTAGAAAAACAAAGGTGAGGCTTAAGGCCATGCAACTACTTCGTGGATGAGCAAAGACTAAAAGCCAGGCTTCTTTCCTCCCAATCCAGTGCTTTAATACCCTATTGAAAGACATTTAGTCACCTTTCTAATGCCAAATAAGTGTCAGAATCTTTATTCTTAACAAGATTTGAGGCAAGCTACTCTTCAATTCTCATTTTTAGTGCTTCTGGAAGTTTGACAATTAATCTAAGGCTACACAAGAACAGTGGGAACAGTCTATTTATCTCTGCATGTTATGACTCACTAACATTATTCACATTTTTTTTAGGTTGCACCGTTATTAAAATGATTCCCAAATATATGTTTCCACTTGCTATTGACAAAGTGAAGTTTCAATGTTGTCAGTGTGTAAAACTTCAGATCCTAGATGTCAGGCAATGCATCAAAACCTAATTCAGAAAAGACAGATATTGCTTCTTGTATCAAAATGTTGTTTAAAGCCATTAGATATACTGCAATTGTCTTTGAAGAGTATAAATTACTCCCATCTCTAAAGTGATATGTAGGGGTCATTCTGTTTCATTCCCAAAGCACACAACCTCTTGTAAATTTTTGCTTATTATTTAAAATATTGAAAATTAGCTTTCAAATGTGATATATTGGTAATGATTTTAATTGTTGATTTGTACTTAATTGATGTGCTGTGGCATTATATTTACTGTGTTATATGTTGTCTGCTCTCACCTTAGGATAAGATTTGCTTAAATATAGGAGATATTATAAATGAATGCTTATTTTCAGTTAACTGTAAACAACAGGTTTATTGCTTCCAAAAGTATAATGTTTGTATATATGTGAAGTGAGATGAGTTTATACAAGTTGAGATTACATGTTCTAGGTGATATCAGGCTGAATATGGAGACCAGTTCATTTAGTAGTTGAGTAACTATTTGAGCGACTTATACCCCAAGCAGAGTCTTGACACTAGGAATAGAGCTGAGAACAAAATAACCACTCGGTGGGTATGAAGTTTATATAGTAGTGGGATATACAGGAAATATAAAAGTAAATTGTCTTAGCTAATAATGCTAGGAGGAAAATTATAGCAGAATGGGGGAACAGAGAAGAGTGTTATTTTTTAGAGAAGATTGTCTCTTAGGGAATGACATTGAGCAGGGATATGAATGGAGTGAGCCATGTCATTGTCTGGGGGAAGATTGTTTTAGGGAGTAGTGAGTATGATGATCCTAAGGAGGAAGAGTGTTTGAGACTTGCAAAGAGGCCCACAAAGTATCATGAGCAAAAAAAGAATAACGACAGGAAATGGGAGTATGAAGATAACCAAAATCAGGTAAGTTATGGTCTAATAGGATGCAGCAAAGATTTAGGATTTTATTTTGAGTGTTGGAAAACTACTTCCAGGTGTCCAGGAGCTGAGTGATAGGGCATAATTTCCATTTTAGTAGATTTGCTTTGGCTACTGCGGGGAGAACTGACTACTGATTTACCAGAGCAGAAGTGTTTTCTTGGAGAACCAGGAAATGAACCCAAGAAAAAGATGGAGATGGTTTGGGTTTGGCTGGAACAGGATATTACTGGGATGTAGTTCTCACAGGATTCATTTGATGGATTGGAAGAAAAATTATTGAGAAATATGGGAGGAATCAATGGTGGTACCCAGGGTTTTTTACCTGAGAAACTGGATGTTTTTATGATAATAACAGCTATGATAGGGACATATAGAAGAACATGGTTGGCAAGTTAGACAAGAGAATCAAGGCTTAGTTTTGGATTTGCTAAGATAGAAATATCCATTAGAAATCCTAGAACATGTATGAAGATTCAGAGGTGAGGTTCACTCTGGAGATACAAATTTGGGAGTCATCAGCCTAAAGAAGGCCATTGGGATGGATGAGATCACCTAAGAGTAAATGACACTACAGCATTTAAGGTTGGGAAATTAAAGTAGGTCCAATAAAGAAGACTGAGAAGTAGTTGCCACATGGGTAAGAAAAAAATCAGGAGACCATGGTATACCAAATTTCAAGTTAAAAGAAAAAAAAAAGATTTTAAAGGAAGTAGTAGTGATGGATTATATCAAATGATGCTGAGAGTTTAAGAAGGTGAAGGGAGATTGGAAAGAAACTGGGATAGAGAGGAGATGGGAACTGCCTGGGATAGATATTATAGTATGCTTTTATAACACTGATAGAGAAGAGAGAAGAAATGATGATGTGATGAGGGAGAAAAGTGAGGGAATAATTGCATGAGAAAAGTTCTGGAGTAGGCAGAGATGGGACTCTGTGTGAGAGAAGTTGGCCTATATAGGACACAGATAGAGAATCCATTGAGTCAATATGGAGGCAGAGCATACATGGCTACAGATGCTGGTGGGTAGGAAGATTCAATGGCAGAAGTATAAAGAAGGGCTCTTGTGATTTTATTCTTTTCTTTTTCTTTCTTTGTGTGTGTGTGTGTGTGTGTGTGTGTGTGTGTGTGTGTGTGTGTATTATTGGAATTAGAAGGAAGGTCCTTAGCTCTGAGTAAATACTTTGTATTTTTTACTTTCTCACCAGACTTTTTATTAAAGTTAGGGATCATGTCCTCTCTATCTTCATAATATATATCTGACCAAATGTCTAGCACACATTAAATACTTCATGAATAATTATAAAACTCTAATAATAATGTCTAAAAGTTACTTTTGTCTTCACCTTCAATATGTAATTTGAACACATTTACATTAAAGTTTATTTCATTAGAGTAGAATTAAAGGCAAAGTTTATGGAAGGCTGATAGTGAATATCTGACCTCAAATCCAGGCTCTCCTCTGCTGACATTTGTTTCACTTTATGTAAAAAAATTTTTTTTACTGTTTATTTTTGAGAGACAGAGACAGAGCGCAAGTAGGGAGGGGCAGAGAGAGAGAGAGAGAGGGAGACACAGAATCTGAAGCAGGCTCCAGGCTCTGAGCTGTCAGCACAGAGCCCAATGCAGGGCTGGAACTCACGAGTGAGCAGTGAGATCATGACCTGAGCTGAAGTCAGATGCTTAACTGACTGAGCCACCCAGGTGTAGAAGAGAATGGATTATTTCAGAACAGTTAGAGACTATAGAGAAGCAAAAAACAAAAAGTCCAGCATTTACTTCTTTTTTATTAAGACAGTGTCTAAGTGACTGAGAACAATGTCAATGATAGTCCTAACTCATAAAAATAATATTAATAATTTTTCAGGTGAAAAGTGACATGGAATCTGAAAATTTCAGCTATTTTGAAAGGAATCCCAAGAAAGAGTGAGTAACAAGTAATCATTGCATACGTTTTTCTATGTTGCCTTTTTTGAGATTTCTCTAACAAAGATTTCTTAATCTCAACACTTGACATTTTGGTCTGGATAATCCTTGGTGTAAGGATGGATGTTCTGGGCATTATAGGATGTATCCTGGCATCTTTTCACTAAATGGCAATAGCACCTCTCTCTCAAGTGTGACAAGCAATGTCTCTAGATGTTGCCAAGTGTTTCCTGTACTCAGGATGAAGGTGTGGGCAGTTTGAGAGAATTACCCTGGTTTGAGAACGACTACTGCAACACAAAAAGACAAGTTTCCTCAGGCTTCTGGCTGGTTTATTCTACACCTAGGTTATTTATCTAGGGAGGGGCACAGGGAACCTCATAGTTTTTATCTAATTAGGGTTATGCTATGAAGCTATTATCATAGGAATGGCAATTGAGACTGTTAATTCCCAGTTCACATTCATAGGGTACCTTCATCCTGGATACATTACAAAATATTTAAAGCTGAATACCCATCAATAGGAGAGTAGCCAAAACTGTCATATGGAAAGGGAATGCAATTACCCGAAGTGTATTTCCAGAAGTCAGAACTATGACCAGTAGTGCTAATTAGAGAGATATATTTTGACTGGTGATAAGGAAGATGGTTGTAATGATAGGCAGTGTCTAAAAATGAAACAAGCAGCCATTTCAATAGAGTCAATCTATTGAAACATTCTTAGGGAAACATTTCAGGAATATTGAAGAGGGAATTAAAGCACTGGTTGGATCTGAGATCTCTTTCAGACCTGGGAGTTTAGAATGAGCAGAAGGGCCATGGAAACACCCAAAATGAAGTTGCATCAGACAGAAGGAAAGAAGAAAAGGCAGGGGAGCAGTAAAGGGAAGCAGCAAAATGGAATTGTTGTTCTGATGTGTAAGGCATTCATCTGCAGGAAGGATAGCTGAGGGAAGGGAGGGTTCAAATGCAGGAACAGCCATGCTTGAAGAGCCTCTGCACTCTAGATTTAGGACTTGAGGCCATTCTTTGAATTGTCTTCATGGTACTTCAGGACCCTGACTTAAACAAGCCCCACTCCTTTATGGCAGCTTCTGCCACTTTCAGGAGTTCGTACAATGGTCGTAAGCATCCTTTGGGGTGCTTGTTAGCCACACATACTTATGGGGACCACACACAGAGACTATGGTTCCTTCAAGTTTTTGTGAGCCAGTGATTCTGCATTTTGAACAGGTACCTTGAGAATTCGAATGCAGCTGGGCCTAAAATCACTCTTTGGACAACATTGTTTTGTAAGGTGCAGTTCCATTTGCTTTCTGACTTCTACCCAAGACCTGTTAATTTTGTAGTTTTCCCAGGAAAGAGAGATTTGAAGGAGAGTATCAGTGAAACTACTTTTTTTTTTTTTTTAGAGAGGGCATGCACATGTGCACATGAGCGGGGCTGGGATGGGGTGGGAAGAGAGAGAAAAAAATTCTTTAGCAGGCTCCAGGCTCAGCGTAGGAGCCCAACACGGGGCTCAGTTCCACAGCTCTGGGATCGTGACCTTAGCTGAATTCGAGAGTCAGACGCTCAACCAACTGAGCCATTCAGGCACCCTGCAGTTAAACTATAGTAAGTATTGAATCTCTTAATCTAACCTTCACTAGTATGATTTTCCCAAAGTTGACCTAGAACCAAAAGAAGTGAAGCGATATTTTTTTTGTTTCTTTGAGGGGAGGGGAAAAATAATTTATTTTCTGGTAATAAATAAAAAATTTGTTGTACTCTCTCCCTCCTGAGTGACTGTAAATTCCTAAGCTCAGTAAGGCTGATAGCACTAAAGAAAATGTTTAAAAATAAGTCAGTGCAATCACCTGTGCTCCCACTGAAGCACTAGTGACACAGTATCTCCTTAGCTCGGTTCCGCAATGATAGTCTTATATGTAAGAAATTCCTGATAAACCCACTGAAGTGTCAACTAAACCAGTGATGAGAAGTTTATGTCATGGTTAAACAACTTAGACTAACACTAGCATGTCTTCCCTTTTATATAAACTCCTAGAGTAGGCAGGTTCTTATGTTGAATATCTTTGGCTATATAAGTTTATAATATCTAGGTGTTAACAGAAAATGAGGGTCCAATGAAGAAAGCATCTCTAGGTATGGTTCCTGCTTTGCTTTCACTCCCAGTGATCCTGAACTGTGATCATTAACTTTTTATTCCCATTTCTTGCCTCTGATTCTCTTTAAGTCTCAATTAGAATTTCAACTTTGTCATCCTGTTTTCCTGGTTAAACTTTTTTGTTGTATCTAATTGACCCTACAACCCTGATCCTTGATCAAGCTTGAAGAACTGTAACATACCACTGATCTAGACTTGACATTCTTCTGTGATACAAATGGAAAAGGTGAATGCAGTCAGTGTTTGTCACTTGTTTTCACATATCATTGATTCAGAGGCAGACTCACCATGAGGCTAATTTAGTAACTTAAGTTTTAGGGTCCTTATTTGCTTGAACCTTTCCTAGGACTGAAGATGGCCTTAGCAAGGTGGGAATATAGCCATATGATTTTATAATATTGCAAAGAAAGGTATTTTGACACCCCCACCTTAGACTGCTCTCTCCTTCCACAAAAATGCTCCTAAATCCATCCCCTCTTGTATTACAGTGTTTTTGTAACTATGAGAATTTTGGAAATGTAGGTGAAAAGAAGTAGAGTCAAGAATACATTTAGTTTGAGTAGACATGTATTTGTGTTGTGTATAGTTTAGATGTGTACATGAGATATTTAGGCACATCCATGACTCAATGTGGGACTTGCTTCTAGAAGTTATTCATGGAGCCATCTCACTTGCTGTCATGTCAGGAATGTGCAGGTCATATCACAATATGAGCAGGTCCCCACAGCATCTGTCATAGGACATATGCAGGCAGCTTAGGATAAATAAAGTCACAGATGTACAGAGCCAGAAGCACTCTGTGGCAAATTTTTCCAAACAGCAGATGTGTAAAATTGCAAGCAGAAGATTCAGTTCTCATTGACATCAAATCTAAACAGAAGTTCTCTTCTGTCAGGAATATTTTCAATAATGAATACATACAATTACAAATGTACTATGCAAATGATATTTTAAAGAGATCACAAAATTTATTGGAATCCCCAGTATGAGAGCACAAATCTAAAACAGCAAACAAAGAGTACATCTAAATATGAAGGGTGATGTTTTATACATTTCCATTATAAATAATAAAAAACATCTCAATCACCTATGCTAGAGGAAAGACTAAATTGTCATGCTTTCTCTATGGAAAATAGTATAAAATGATTATTATATAAAAAAGGTAATAAGAGTATATATACAGCAAAAAAGTTTTTGGAAAAAAAGTCTTTAGATCATGTGTTAAGCATTTATTGCATTTTTCTGAAACTTTGTATGTTTGTGTTGTCAGCCTTTTAAAATTTGTAATTTATTGTGATTTCTTTCCTCAATCTAAGTATATGTGTACTTTGTACCAAATTATGTACTTGTGATTTTATATTCTTTTTCTAAAAGAGATCTCCAAACTATAAGCATTTAGTCCAACAAAACCTGGATGTGTTCTTTGGTTGTATTTTCTCACAGTTTTCTGACTTAGTTTCTTAGGAAGTAAATACTGCTTGCTCACCCCTGGGTGGTACTTGTGCTGCTGGTAAATACTAGCTGGGTCATAGAGAAAATTCTGGGTGCCTCAGGAATTTTCTGAAAGGTCATTTCTAATGGCCCACTCTAAAGTTCCGCCAACACCAGGATGTGAGTATCGCAGGATTATGGCATTTGCAGTAATAATTATTTAAGAACTTTCATTTACATAGGGCTTTACAGTTTATGGATATTTTTATTTGTTTCACCAGATACTCAAAACAACGTTGCAGAATATCACAAAATCAGTAAGGTATGAAGCACTTCTAGAATCTTAGTTCCTAGCTTAAAGTGGTGATTTCACCATCATATGTAGCAAGGGGCACAGTGAAGTTTTGAACACATCTGCTAGCTTTAATGACAAAGTGTTAAATCCTTGCCAAATGGTGCCAAGTAGATCTACTTTTCAGGTCAGATGTGATCCACTTTTCTGGCACAGATATCAATTACTGTGAACCTCTGACTAACATTCTGTCTGTAATCATGACTATCAGGAATCTGGTGACATTTTATAGTTAAAATCAAGATTGCACGATTCTGCCTTACAAAACTGAGGGGATGAAAATACATGGAAATAAATACTTCCTGGGGAGGAGATGATGTCGTATAATATTTTATGGCATTAGAATGCCTTTCTTATTGAATCTGTTAGTTGCTTATGGGTATGGCTGTGACGATGAGAACAAGATGGAAGTGAAGAGACAGAGGAACAGGCCATTCATGGTTGATAGGAAACTCCTTGGTATACCATGTCCCCTACTCATGTCCTGACCTTAAATATACTCCTGCTTTCCAAACCACATAGTAATTCTTCTGCTGTGTGTTGACTGTCCTCAGTCATAGAGATTTTGCATAGCATCACCATCTGACAGTAGCCACCTCACCTTTCTCCACAGATCTGTGTTTTCCACCCCCTTCCCTGGGGAGCTATGTCTTGGTGCACTTTTTTTTGTACACCTGGAGACAGTTGGTAGTATTGATGTTTGCATGTTTTTATCACATGTAGTTTCTTGTCTTAAATTCAGGGAAGACCCATCCCCTTAAGAAGAATTGAGCTTGCTTTTTCTTTTGAAACACCACACAATGTCTAAGATATTAATTAGCAGGAGAGCATTAATCCACTATTCCACTAACAAAGCTGAGTAAAATGGCTGATGCTCCTGATAGGTGAAGGCACAGGAGAAGGGGAGAGAGAGAGAGAGAGCATTAGGGCAGCATTCTACCTAAAATGTTAAAGAAAAAAAGAACATGAAAAATTCAGCCTGATAAATGTGCTTAGATTGTCCTGCAAGATCCCAAACTTGTGAGATTCCTGGAAAGCTGTCACCCTCTTTCTCCCCACACCTCCCATTTTCATCACAAGATCTAACCTCTGCAAGGAGATCTGCAAATGACCTTTTTGCCTCCATACCTATTGTATGTTCTGTAACCTGGCCTCCCAGTACTTTCCCTTGTTGTTTTGTTGTTGTTGTTGTTGTTTGTTTGTTTGTTTGTTTGTTTCTGCTCTACCTACTCCTTTCAGGTTAACTTTCCAAAATTACCTCACTGTTCATCTATTCCCCTAAAGAAAACACCTCCCCATTGATGATCACATCAGTGTTCACAACTGATGGGAGTGCAAAGACCTCAGTGATAAAATACAATCACCTTTCTTGCTTAATCTCTTTAATATTACTCTATCATCCAACTAAAACTAGACTACTTCCCATTCCTTGAAATTTTCTTCCTCTCCTCCCACACCTAAGGCTTTGCCCCTTCATCTGCCTAGAACACTCTGTGTCTACATTGTAGACAACCTCATTCAGGCATCTTAAATGCTACTACTTCTCAGAAATCTTTCTTCTTTAAACTCAAATAATTGTCTGTTGGTCTCTATGCCACAAGGCACTTTCTATCTAGCTTTGAAGATACCTGTGTACTGGTTTTATTTCTAAAAGAAAACTGGAAGGGTAGGGAACATTATAATAATCTTTGTGTTAATGGTTTATAGAGTACCATGTGAATTTTAGGTATTCAGTATTACTGATTTATTTTTTTAAAGCTAACTGAAACATGAACCAAGTGACTGGGGCAAATCAAAGAGGAAAGAAGGCAGTTCTACCAATTACTATTACTTTAAAAAGAAATAGGGCACATATAAGTAATCAGAAAGATGAAACAGGGTTAAGTAAGGCTGTCTGAAAATACTTAATTCCCAATTCATTTCATGCACATTCCTAAATATCATCCCTCATATTCTAGTACTTCTTCTAGAGCTATTTATCTAGTTCATATTCTAGAGCTCTTTTCTTGCCACCTTTACCTTTCAAATCCACTTAGCATAGATTTCACCCTTACAAACACTTGCTATAGCATTTACTCTATCCCCCCTCGCCCCCACCCTGCCCTGCCCAGCACAGGAGGTGGATCTGATGTGATAATTTTTGTACCCAGTGGCTAAACTCAACAAAACATCATTTGTCCTGAACTGCAACTCAGCATAATCCAAGGTCAGGAAGGGCAGAAGTTAAGGAATGT
Organism: Panthera leo; assembly: GCF_018350215.1. Classification (NCBI taxonomy): domain Eukaryota; kingdom Metazoa; phylum Chordata; class Mammalia; order Carnivora; family Felidae; genus Panthera; species Panthera leo. The sequence goes on from NC_056686.1 coordinate 167,316,528, forward strand.
TTGCCTTGAGGGACCAATGGTACATATTTAGCTGAGCTTCTAAGGTAGCACTATGGCCTAGAAAAGCAAAAAAATTTCAAATTATGATTAGCTTCAACCTTGTCTTTCACATCCTTTACCAGATAGAGCAGATTTATCGTGAAGCTAAAGAAGCTTAGCTGACATTGTAGGGACTCACATTGGTATGGGCCATATAAATTTTTGCAGGCCAAAGTCATGTTGTGTTTATAATTTTGTATTCTTACATTTCAGTCACACTCCCCTCTACAGTTACAGAAGCTTCAAGCCCCATAAAACATGGATCTGCCTAACCTCTGTCTTCCTGTAGATAGGGTCCTGATATTGCTAATCTTCTGAATTTATAGCAATTACATTGACAGAAAGGAGTTATGTACCTTAAGTCTTTATTTTGATTGAGCAAAAGTCCCTGTGGGCTTCCCTTTCTAAAGGTTTTTTTCTCCCCCTCATTTGTTAGGGCAAAAACACAACAGAAACAAAGGACATGGATTTTCATAAAACATCAGTTAGATAATAACTGTTTTCATTTGGACTAGAAGCAAAGCAATAATTGTCACCAAAATTAGGGAAATGATTTCCATGTGATTATATTGACTTTAACATGAAAATAGTGCAAATAAGACCAATGGCCATAGGAAGAAGGACACACCAAGACAAGGTGTAAACTCATGTGCAAGCATCATCTGGACCCATCGACACCTTTGTGGAGTTGGAGGCAAGGAGAACGGGAACAAACACGCTGATGTTCATGATGCCTCATGTGGTATAAGAAAGAATGCCCTTTGGCTCTGGCCCAGGCATCTTGTGTCTTCTGCCAGTATCCACAAAACTACGGTAAACTAACTGTTAGCATGCAAATAGGGTAAAACTGGAGATTTTCACAGCCCTTGACACTATTATACCATAAGCTTATACAACCTAATAAAAACACAATCAAATAGAAAAACCAACACCTAATGTAGTAAATATTTAGTAGCGAATAAAATGTAACTGTACTTTAATATATTTGCATCTTAACTAGTTGGGAAATGTAAAATAGTTTTTTCACCATCAGGTTTTCAAAAGCTAAAAAAAGCAACGAGTTGGGTCTAAGGAAGACCTGGAAAAGCGTACACTCTCCTACATTGCTGGGAGGTGTGAAAAATAGCTAAACAGTTCAGAAAAAGTTGTATTAGTTTATTTGGCTAGCCATTCTACTTTTGGAATCGAGAAGAATAAAGTCCCGTGTGTATGTGTATACATACCCATAATACATATATAGACACACAGTACACATATATGTGTGTCTGTCAGTGTATATGTATGTGTGTACATATATGGAGGCTGTTTATAATAGCATTGTTTGTCATAGCAAAATATGGAAACAACCTGGATTCCCTCTAATAGAGGAATGTGTAGATACAGATGGCTTATCTGTTCCATGAAGTGGGATGCAGTTATGAGAAATAAAATATTGGACAAGTATATGCTAACTTGAAAGGATGCCAATGAGATATTAAGAAAAAAAACCTACTATAGACATAATACTAAAAGTGATTCTGTTATTACTGTAAAAAAATAAACAATTTTATAATTATACACTTAACTTTGTGACTTGCCACAATAAGCAAGTAAAGTTTGAACATGTTATTTAACTCAGAAGTGACTTCAAACTGACTTTCTTTCCATGCTATGCGAGAAACTAGTAGTTCACACTGAGTTAACTTCTCCGTCTTAAAAGCAGCTTGGTCCAGGCTAGTTTGTTTAGCTTTGGAATCAGACCAGAGTTCCCACCTTGATTGGACAGCTGACTAACTGAGAGGACTTGAACAAGTCATTTGGTCTCTCTTAGACTCGGTTCCTTTAACTGTAAAAACACATAACCATAGTACGTATCTCACATATTTGTGAAAAAAAAATTTAGGAAGTACATAACCTAGCACAGTTCTGTCATGTCAATGACGGTGTTGGTAATGAAACTGAACGCTTAGTGTTTGGTAGGTGTCTGGGCTCAGTGTATGGTAGCTATTTCTCTTTTCTTTTCTTGTCTTTTTTTAATGGTAGGTTGCTCACCCTCGCTGCCTGTAAAGGGATGTATCTCAGCTTTTCATGTTATTTCTCTATGCCAGCCCAAACAGCAAGTGAACCAGGGCCTTGGGGTGCCTGTAAAGTAATATTCACATTTTAGTGTTGCTTACCTTCAGTGAAGGATATTAGAACTGCAGCCAGTAGATGTCTTAATGGGTGAGGAAGAACCTCTAGCAATGCAGCTAGGGGAATATTAGCATGTTTACAATTCACCAACTAAAATAGCGGTTATATTTTACAAATGAAAAATAATCACCCCACACCTTCCTTGAGTAAAAACTACAGTTTCAAGTCAAGCTGAATGCAATAAACCCCTAAAAAAATTTAAAAGGCAGTCGGCCAAGCCTTTATTGCAAGAACATCAGAGAAATGAAGCAGCTGAACTACTTATCACTTACTCTCGAGTGTTCCAGCAAAGAAGCTATTTCTAGGTCCTATGTCTCTTTTAAATTTTTACCTCCTAGGGATCTGGCCATTTTGTTCAGGATTGCATAGGCTGCCAGCAGAACATGGCTTTGAATTAATCAGGCATCAGATTACAATCCCTGAAACTATTCGAGTATTAATGGCTTCCCTGTCAGAATCTAATGAACATTTCCTTTAGATGGATAGTCTCTGTTGCATTGTTCATTTACTTAAAATTTTTGATCACCAGTTTAGGCAAGATGTGGGTATTTGTTTCTAAGGCAATTGGGAATGACAGTTCCAGAGGACAATGGAACAATTAATGCAACTTGAAATTCAAACCTGGAAAGTTGGCAAGCTGAAATAGGAGCGTAACGACGCCCGCTTGAAGCCCTGTGTCACAGGGTGCTGAACTTGCTGTGACACCATTTGAAATCCCACAGAGCAGGGACTATGCCACAGGCACTATTTCTGTACTTGCAGTCCCTAGAGCAGCGCTGGGCTTCTAGCCCCAGGGGTGGAAAGGGAAAAGGAAATCACCCCAAAATGCAGTAGAGGAAGACACTAGTTAAAACATTCTTTTCGTGCTGGAAACAAGCTGTAGATTGATTTAAGTGCCAGAGCTTTCATCAAACCCTTTCTAAAATCAACATATACATGATGCTTTATTTCATCTAAGATTAGAATGTTAGTGCCTGGATAGAATTAGCACAAGTGTCCTTTCTGTCTTATTCACATTCCTTCTCAATCCCTCAAGCGACAATTTCAAGAGACACTGAAAGAAAAGGCACGTGTGCACAGAGTGCTAGAGTATTTCTTATAAGGGGCTAAGAAGGTCAGCAGGGATTTCAAGGTCAGATGTGCCTTCTCCCATTTTCTTGGGATTCTGAGGTAAAAGATGGTTCATAAAATGTATCACTTTTCAATGAAGTGTTTGGCTTTGGGAGTACAACACCTAAGCATTCTAAGTTAAAATACTGTACAATATACAAAGGCCAGCTTTCACTCATTTTTAAAGATTTTTGAATACAATAAATCTCAAAGGTTTTAATTTCAAGATGAACAGTTTAATTAAAATAGTTTATTTTTCAATACATGAGGCTCTATGAGATGCCCAGAGAACCTAGAAATTTCAAGTGCTGTGGTCTAAATGGAAATACAGGCAGAGGAAGAACCAATTGACAGAGAAATCAGTAAATGAAATAGTATCACATGTCAGTTAAGGCCACAGACTTGAGAGAGATATGACACTTAAGATACAGCTGTTCTCAAATCCCTGTTTCTCTGTATCTTGATATTGTTTCACTTATAAAATCTGGGTAACAGTGAGATCTTTTCCTTTGGTGACCTTAATTGCTGTTTAATTAATGTAAAGCTCTTAGAAATCTATCTTTACATTTAATAAGTGAATCGTAGTTCTTGGAAGGCAGAGATCAATGTTTCAAATGAAGACGAGTACCAAAATGGCAATTGTTTGTTAAATGTGATGAGCCTGTCTTGCCTCCAACCTCCCTGAAACAGAACACTCTTCTAGCTCTTCCACCCAGCAAGTCAGGAAGTCCCTGGTGGGGTCACTACTAGTGCAGATTCAAGGACTTTAAGAACAGGTACGGGATGCAGAAATCACAGCCATCTCCGGGGGTGGGGGTGGGGGGGGGGGGCGGTGGGGATGTTCTAGTTCAACAGGCATTCACGGGAAATGCTTGACTGCTCTCCAGAGTCCCTGTGCCAGTCACAGCCATAGCCTCATTTGGGAGAGGAAAGGGGCGGGGGTTCTCATCCTGTGTTTGGTGCCAGTCACTTGCCCCCTCTCCTTCGCAGGTGTGTTTCCAATATTACAAAGCAAAGCATGTTTTTTTCTTCAATTGAAGATGGCTGCAGTGAATGTCTGCCAGAGTGAATGTTGAACTGAGCTTACCCTATGAAATGACAGAGAGTGAGAGCCGGTGTTCCCAGTTCAGAAGCATGGTTAGTTGCCCCAAAAGGAAGTCCAGTTTTGCTGGCACTTTGCCTTGTGAGGAAAACTCAAAGGGAACAGAGTCAAACAGTGACAGGGCTAAGGGGCAGTGTGGTGCTTTTGTAAGGCACAGAAGACCCTGCTGTGTGCTAGTTGTGATTAGTTGTCATTGCTGACATCTTTTGATGTTGTTTGAAGATTTTTAGTGCCCTCCAGCATTTCTCCCCCATTTCCACCCCAGTTCTAATTCCTGAGAGTGCCAGGAACAGATTTGGTAGTCACTAGAGTGAGTGTCAAAAATTTCAGGTAAAGTTTCTAAGTCACGAAGGGATCTTTAGCATATGAATGCAGGCTTTCTGCACATGGATTGGAATATAGGTTGTTTTAGTACTAAAATAATAAAGATGAGGTAAGAGCTTTTTTCAATATTGTCTTCTCTGAACCATTTACAAAAGAAGAAAGAAAAATGATTGGGGCACCTGGGTGGCTTAGTCAGTTAAGCATATGATTTTGACTCTGGTCATGATCTCATGGTTCCGGAGTTCAAGCCCCATGTCAGGCTCTGTGCTGACAACTAGGAGCCTGGATCCTGCTTCAGATTTTGTGTCTCCCTCTCTCTCTGCTCCCTGCCTCCCCACTCATGCTCTGTCTCACTCTCTTTTTCAAAAATAAACACTAAAACTTTTTTAAAAAGAAAGAAAAATGATTATAGGGTATTATATTATCATGAAAAGTCAGGGATGTGGGAATAAAGGAGGGGTGGGCAGGTAAGCAGTTTCCTAAAATCCTCCTACTAAATTATCACCCTAAGTAATTATTGGTTAGTAGATTGAAGATTTTTAAAGATGTGCCTGTGCTGAACTTGTAAATTGTTATTAATTCTGGTAGATTCGACTGTGCCATCAGTAGAAACTAATATTACCACTTATCAGTTACTTTTTATTTTATTTTTATTTTTTTAGTATCTACACCCAACCCGGGTCTCAAACTCACGACCCTGAGATCAAGAGTCCCATGTTCTTCCAACTGAGACCACTTACCAATTATTTTTTAAATGGTATTTATGGCAGACATCCATGTATTGACAAACCAGAAGCTTTGCATTTACCATGATTTTGCAAAGTAGAATTTGGTATGCTAAACAAAATTGTGGTTAATTTTTCTTCGGTGGAAAGCTTAGTACTGAAATTTCTGTTTATATTCCAGAATCTAAATTTCTCTTTATGTCTGAAAAATTCTAAATAATGTGTATTATTTTTTTTCTTTAAAAAAAATTTTTTAATGTTTATTTTTGAGAGAGAGACAGACAGAGTGTGAGTGGGCAAGGGGTAGAGAAAGAGGGAGACACATAATCCAAAGCAGGGCCCAGGCTCCGAGCTGTCAGCACAGAGCCTGACGAAAGGCTCAAGCTCATGAACCATGAGATCATGACCTAAGCAGAAGTCGGATGGTTAGCCGACTGAGCCACCGCGGTGCCCCTAAATAATGTGTTTTATTAATGTAAAACTGCAACTCTATTGGTAAATTGAATATACCATATATCTATATCTATACGTATATATTATATATGTCAGAAATATTAAGAAATGGAAAACGATGGTATGTATTATAGCAAATGTATTAGAATTTATTGTTCCTTTCAGAGTAGAAAATAATGAGCTAGTGGGAGATAGGGACTTGAAAGCAATGGAAGCTGCACGTAGACATCAGAAAACCTAGTCTGAAACTTAAGCAGGTCACTAAACTTCATTAAGTTTCAGATTTTACCTATGTAAGTGAGAATGCCAATATCTGGTTCAGTCATTCCACTGAATGTGAGGATTTAGTGACAGAAAATATGACAGCACTCTATATGGCACTGTTCATCCAAGTAGGATTTTTGGAATTAATATCAGGTAGTAGAATTAATATCAGTATCAGATATTAGGATTAATATCAATTCTCACCTTGATATTAATATTTAGGTTTCCCTGTCTTAAAGTTTCCTTCTTTTATTGCACAAGGGATACATGAAAATATTAGGATAGCAATTCAAGCATTACCATAATATACAGAGAACACAATGGGAGACTCTGACTCCCCAACCTCCAAATCTTCCTTTCTTTTCAGTGGTATCACTAGAAACAGTTTGAGTTTCCTTTCAGAAATTTTCTGATCATATTTGTATGCATGTATGAGAAATATAATTTTATTCCTATACTTTGAACCAAAAAGTTTATTTCTGACTCACAAATCCAGCTTACTGAAACCAAAGTGTGTTTTCTCCCCCTCTCTTTCCTCTCGTGAGAAGGTGACGTGATTAGCACTGCGGTTGTTTCAGGTAGAGCATCAGCTGTAAAAGGTTAAAGGAATCCAGGAAAGATGGAATGGGCTTTTATTTCCGCAACAAGGACAACACCCATATACAAATGAATGTATTTCAGCTGTCGTAGTCATGAAACCCCATTGTGTTAACAAATGGGAAATAACACCTCATGGCAGCCAATCTAAAATAATCTCTGCATGATGAGTGCTACCGGCAGATCTGCCAAGACGCACCGATTCTCAGTGTGATCACATAGATTTCCTCGGTCACAAACAGAGAAAAGCACATGATTGCACTGCACATGGTGGCTGTGCTGCCAGCCCAGCAAGCACAGCTCAGGCTACACGATAGCAGACTATCACACCTGCCACTTGACAGGTGTGCACTAAAATTTATGAAAAGCTTTTCTAGCCAAGCCATCGGGCTGCTGAAAAGAATGGTGGATGCCTTGAGCCTTGACATTTATTACAGCTTTGCCAGCATATCTGTCTTGTAGAGTGTGATTTGAAAAACGATATGTCTAACCATGATCTTAATAAGCTCATTTGTTCCGGGATCTCATTGTACTCGTGCTTGCTGATAGAAGAGGAGAGGGCCAACAAAATAAATAATGGAGGCTTCCTCACGAATGGCTTTCCTTATTTCAATATGGAGACAGTCTGATGTTTAACATTGCCAAGTGCCTCTACCTAAGTGAAGAGTTACAAGGCTGCCTTGAGGGGTTTCAAACTGAGGTTCCAGTTGCTTAATAACCATAATTTCAGTCAATTTGATCTAAGACACTGAAATTAAGGCACATGATAAATATTCTGGTAGAAATGCAAATTTACTAATATTGGCCAGGAAAGCTCTATCTTTAAATATGTTTTAAAATAGAACATTGCAGTTTTCTCTTAACCATCCGTTTATAAAGATTCGAAATACTTTGTGTATTTCCTTATTTATTAACAAAATACCCTTGGATGATAAAGGTGAGGTGGGTATCATCCTCAGTTGACAAAGGACGAGGAAGAGTAAGATAAACAAAATGCTTAAAAACAGTTTTCCCAGCCCTGTGTCCTGGTTAGCACACACATTTCTCCGTTTTCAGTGTAGTTTTCTCCGGACGAGTATAAGCCTTAGCCCATACCACCTATATTTGAAGACCTTCAGTTTGATAAATGTGTTTGCCCGTCAAGATACAATACTCAGGGTGCCCAGGTGGCCCGGTCAGTTGAGCATCCAGCTTCGGCTCGGGTCATGATCTCACGGTTCATGGGTTCAAGCCCCACCTAGGGCTCTGTGTGACAGCTCAGAGCCTGGAGCCTGCTTCAGGTTCTGTGTCTCCTTCTCTCTCTGACCCTACCCCCCACTCGAGCTCTGTCTCTCAAAAATAAATAAACGTTAAAAAATTTTGAAAAGTAATTAAAAAGAAAAGATACAATAGTCATTTAAGGGGGTTAATAAAATAGTACTTCAAAAAGCCTTATTATAGTAACGTGACAAACAATATTTATCTTATGGAAGACCCATTTTGCTTTTTTTTTCCCCTCTGTTCACTGCTATCAAAAAAATGAAACCTTTGATGAAACTCTTACCTTCCTTTTCCTTTCCCACCTGCCTCTGTGCCTCTCGAACTTTAGTCCTCTTGGGGATCAGCCCTCCTGGTAAAAATAAGTAAACCAAGAAATTTTTAGAAGACCCAACTAAAAGTATGTATAAACAAAATTACAGAAAAAACAATGACATGTACTGGAAAAGAAGTCTTTAGACTTAAGACAATAAGGGGAAAGAAAACTCAAGCTCAATGCAAATTAATTCTAACATTTCAGTGAGATAGACAATTTCTAGGAAATATCACTACAATGAACTTTGGAAGAAGTAACAAATGTCAACAGAGCTGTTGGTGTGTTCATTGCCATGGAGAAAACAGAAAATGCCATCAGAATTGTCAGTTACCTTAGAGGAAAAAAAAAATCCAAAACAGATGAGTTTTACTGAGGAATCCTTTCATATTGTCCAAGGGACTGAAGATCACCATGGTAAATTCTGCTAGTATATAGAAAAGGATGGAATGCTACATGATTCATTTTATGTTAACCTGATGATAACATTTTATAAAGAGTTACACAGAAAGAAAAACACCTACCAGTCGTCTGGAATATACATGAATAAGTGTGCAAAAGTCCAAAATATAAGTTGAATCCAACATAATATTATTTTTAAATGCATTTTTTTCTTACAGGAATATTTGACTTACTACGAAAAAAGTTAATATGTAATTTGATCAAAAGAAGAAAACCTCAGAATATTAAAAGCATTTGATAGGGGTGCCTGTGTAGCTCAGTCAGTTAAGCATCAGACTTCAGCTCAGGTCATGATCTCCTCATTTGTGAGTTCGGGGCCTGCATTGAGCTCTGTGCTGACAGCTCGGAGCCTGCATCAGATTTTGTGTCTCCCCCTCTCTCTGTCCCTCCCCCACTTATGCTTGCTCTCTCTCTCTCAAAAATAGACATTAAAAGAAATTTAAAAAAAGCATTTGATAAATTTCAACGTCCATTTTTAAGTCCAGCTCAAATGCTGTCTCTTTCAAAAAGCCCTCCTTGATTCTTTGGCTAAAAATAGTCACTACTTTGAATTCTATCACTGCATTTATTTCTTGCTTATGGCCCTTTTCATGTTATATCTTGTATTATAAACAATTGCATATATATATATATATATATATATATATATATATATATATATATATATCCATCTGCTTTACTTAGCTGTAATTGCCAAATGGTAGAGATTCTGATTTTTAATTTCTCATAGAACCCAGGTGAGAGTAGCTTTTTATTTTTCCTCACTTGATGCTCAGCAAAAATTGATTTCTAAAAATCATGAAACATAAAATTGTTCATCAGCAACTTTACATTCTTGAAATTCGTCAATATCTGTCATCCTCACCTCCCATTATTCCAAGTATAAACCAAATTTATTTGTACACTTTTCTCTTACAAAGTTATCTCATTTTGTATTTGTTTTCTTCTGAATTTGTTGCTATTAATTGGCTGAATCTAATAGGGTAAGAACATAGCCATGCCTGATTTATCTTTTCCTCCAGTTGCTGTCCCAACTGGGCTATGCAGACTTTTCCTTTATTGTCCCCTAAGGCTATCTCAGGCAGATCCTATAACTCTTTGATCATTTTCAATTATTAAAAAGTTATTTTTAGTTGAGCTCCATTTAAAACTTCTACCTCATATCCAATTTGATTTTCTTTCCCTTCATCCCAGGAATACCTGGATTTCTTTCTGTCTTTTTTTTAATTAATGCTTATTTTATTTGGAAAGACCATGAATTTAGAAAACCATTCTTGTATCCCATGCTTACTGTGCTATGTAATTTGCTATCAGTGATCATCCAAGTGTATTCACAGTATGCTCTTAGGATGCCTTTATTTACAGTACGTGCTAACCAAAGTATTTTATGTATAAACCTAACAGTGTAAGAAATATTAAATTAAAATAATCTCTGTACTTTTCAAAATCCTTTCTAAACATTTTATGGATTACAATAGTAATTTTAATGTTCTAACTTCGTTGAAAATTGACTTTATAGGGGTACCTGGGTGGCTCAGTAGGTTAAACATCTGCGACTCTTGTTTTTAGCTTGGGTCATGATCTCACGGTTTGTGAGTTTGAGCCCCGCATCAACTCTGCACTGACTGTGCAGAGCCTGCATGGGGTTCTCTCTCTCTCCCTCCCTCTTTCTCTCTGCCCCTTCCCTGCTCTCATTCACTCTCTCTCTCAAAATGAATAAATAAACTTAAAAATAAAAAATAAAATTGACTTTATAAAATTACATTTGAAAATTCCGGGACTCCTATTATCAGCATAATTACATAGGAACAAAGCAAAAGTCTGGTATTTACATTCAAATAAAAAATGCATTTACAGATAGGTTGAGACAAACTTCATTTAAGAGCTAAACTCATTTGGTTACACATCAGAGTCACTGAGGCACTTAAACATACCTGTACCTGGGCCTTTCCCCAGAGAGTTGGGTTTATTTGGTCAGGACATGAGCATCAGTATTTTTTTTTAATGTTTATTTATTTTTGAGACAGAGACAGACACAGCATGAGCAGGGAAGGAGCAGAGAGAGAGGGAGACACAGAATGTGAAGCAGGCTCCAGGTTCTGAGCTGTCAGCACTAGAGCCTGACGCGGGGCTCAAACTCACAGACTGTGAGATCATGACCTGAGCCAAAGTCGGACGCTCAACCAACTGAGCCACCCAGGCGCCCCTGAGCATCAGTATTTTTTAAAAGCTCTTCCAGATGATTTTAATATGCAGGCTGGTTTGAAAGCCACTGATCTAGTGTTATGTTTTAAATTGTTGTAGTATAAAAGATGATGAAATTTTAGGCTTTATTTCTAGAAGAACAGTGACCAGACCAAAGGAAGAAATCAGAAGCACTGAGGCAGTCAGATGGCTTTATGTACTATTCCAGGTGACACACTTTGAAGTGTAATGTTGACAAAGGAGTGAGAAAGGGAGTCCCAGAGATCTGGATAATGAGGTGGTTCTAAAAACCTGAGATGTTTATCCTGAAGAGCTGATTTAGGAAAATTACAGTCCATTTGCATTGTTAACACACAGAAAAGGCATTTGACATAGTCTGTGTTCCTCCAAAAGGCAGAACTAGAGCCAAGAGAAAGAAGTTAGGAGGGCATCTGATATCAGCTCAATATAAGGAAAAACATTCTGGTAACAAAAGCTTTTCAACCACAGATGGATAATTTGCAAAATGCTCATGCAGAGGCCAAGTGATCTGTCATGACCAAGGGAAGGAGGTTGGACTCTATGATCTTTTCCTCCTGTACACATAACCTGAGAGAACATATTGAAACTTCATGGCATTTCTCAAAGTGGGTCTTGGTGTTTGGGAGCTAAAGCAGAAGGAACACCTGACCAAGGGAACACAGACTATTGGCTGGAACCAAGGCCATCTGTAGTCATGAGCTGTTTATTCATGTGATTATGCTAGGTCTAACTTGACTGCCCTACTACTGGTCGTCTCTGGATATATTATACCTTGAGGAGAAATTGTTTATCTTTGTTTCTTTGTTGTTAGAAATTTTACTTATAGATTTCACTTGATTTCTACTGAAAAATTGATTCAATGTTTTTATTTAACATGGTTTTGTTAATTCACTGAAAATTTTCATGTAGTAACCCAAGCATAAGTTAGAAATATTGTGTGGTAATAGAAATGAGTACTTATCTATCTTAAAAAAATATTCAAGGACATTTGTTAAAACACAGGAGGCAACTTTTATTCATGATGGTTGGAATAGAACTAGGGTCCACTACAATGGAATTTTGCAGTGAAAGAGAGTGATTGGACTCAACACAGCAAGGGAAAGTGGGAATTTATAGATAAGAAACAGGGTGGGAGGTTAGTGGATGAAAACTTCCTACAAGGGAACATCAGAGACCAGGAGGAGGAATTTTGGTTTAATCAACCTAATAGGATTCTTGATGACAGCAGGCCAAAGGGATAGAACATCAGTTGGGGGAATGTAGAGGATGAAGACTACAATCAGATATCAAGTGTGATCAGAAATTGAGGATGTATGTATTAGGAGAGGTTCCTGCTAAAATGCATTTTACAAGGAAGTTTACAGGTAGAAAATAAGTATCCATCAATGAGTGAATGAATAAAGAAATTATGGCCTATATGTATACAGTAGAATACTATTGAGCCATAAAAAATAAAATCTTGCAATTTTTGACAACATGGGTGAAACTTGGAAGCATTATACTAAGTGAAATAAGTCAGACAAAGATAAATACTGTATGTTCTGCCTTATGTGTGGAATCTATCTATCTATCTATCTACGTACATACATACATCTAAGCTCATAAATACAGAGAACAGATTGGTGGTTGCCATAGCCACAGGGTAAAAGGGTGGAGAAATGGATGAACTGGTTATTTTTTTGTTTGTTTAGATACATTGGATTTTTTTTAATTACATTAACATAAGAATACCAAAAATGAAGTAGGTTCACTCCCCACCTAGGGGATGCCTTAGCAAAATTATTATAACATGTCATATACCTTCAAGATCAAGGGTCACCACTTTAAATGTAAATCATATCAGATATTAAGGGTGATCTGCCACTTTTCTGTAATAACGACAAAACCTTTACTCACCCCTTTATCTAAACTGCCCTTTATGACTCCTGGAGGACCTCTGTCCTGGAGCCTTCACAACTGGGAGGAATGATAGAAACAGTATGTAATAATAGCTTCTTTTTTTACATCTATGATGCAACAAGCAACAAAACAAAACACACAGAAAAAAACCAAAATACAAAAAAACAAAACCTTGAAGATGACAAAGATTCTTTGCTTGGCCAAACTTTAGTCAGACTCCCAAACCTTCTCCTAGTGCCATCTATAAATTTCCTGGACTTTATCTTGAAGTTCTGGGGAAGCACAGTCTTCTGTGCTTCTGGGGAAGAAAGATGGAAAGGCACAGGTGTTTCTTTTTTAGTTGGTGTTGTGGTGTTTTCTTGGTTATTGCTGTTCCTCTGGAGAACCCTGACTGACCATTAATGTTCTCTTGCTGGAAGACACACAAATGCTATCACTTTCATGGAAGGCACAGTTGAGTTCTTCAGGTGTGTTATGGGGGCATCCTTACTGCTGCTAAGATTTTCCACTGCCCCTTTTTAATATATACTCTAGCAGGGTCCCCATAGCTGCTTGTTACTGAAGTTATTCTTCCAGCAGGCAGTCACTTTGGATGGGGATCCTAGGATGTGCACAAGTCTGGCTAACTTTTGTTGTATCTGCTTGAGCCACAAACTTGCCATACCAAGTGATGGAAGTGTAGGCTGCTCCATGGTTGAGCTCTTCTCTGTCCTATACTTTCTTTTTAGCTCAAATAAGATCAGCAAATTTGCTGTTGCCAGGAGTATTCTGTTAGGGAATGAAATCCCAGACTTCTTGCTCTACTGGTGTTCCAAACCTCTGTAATTAGATTGCTTTATGGAGGGATTCCCTCCCTTTTGACTCTCTGTAGACCTTTCCCTGAATATAGCCATTGTCTCAGGACTTGGGTTATTCCCTACCTCTCAAATCTCTCTCCTTCCTATGTGGTTTTCAGCATATATAGATGGGTTAGGAAGCTCTTGGATGACAGATGAAGTAGCATCGCCACTTTGACTATCTTCTAATAAAATTTGAAGTGACTTTCATCCTTCCTAATTTTGCTCTATCCAGAATATCTGGTACTTGACAAATTTTTGTCCTAAACCCTGGATCCTAGTAACTAATTTTGGTGAAATAGGAAAGAAACTGTCATCATTCTATTAGTTCCTAAAATAGTTCCATGTTATCTCTCCAAAATTTCAAATCAAAATGATTAAACTCTAATTTAGTGCTCAAATGTTATCATTTTGTCCTTAGAATTTGAAGGAATATTGAAGAGATAAAGGGGGCTCCAAGAAGAGAAAATGTCTAAAAATTTCCTCCAGTGAATCACTGCAACTATCAAAGGGTGGTGGTGGGGGGTGGGTATTAAACAAAGTTAGTTGAAGCAAGTTGCTAAAGCAAATGAAAAATACTAATGTGTCAAAAACTTTACATATTGCTGGGTAGACTATAGGTGGAACCAGCTGAATTCTAGCTCTTCTTTCAGATAAAGCATGTGCTCTTGTGAGGTGTAAGAAATGGGAATCTCTGCAATCTTAGTACATGGAAAGGCACTCCCCATGGGAGGGACAAGGGCTCTCCAGTGTAGCTCCTTGTCCTTCCAAGGACCCACACGGTGTTGTGGCAGGAAAAGATCAAACTCATGGCTAACCCAAATAGAAAGCCTGTCAATGATAGGCTTTTATCTTAGTTTTTTTGTTTTGTTTTGTTTTTTGCTTTTTGGTTTTGTTGTTGTTGTTTGTTTTCTTGTTTTTTTGTTTGTTTGTTTGTTTTTTGACCAATAGTGTCACCTGAATGCAACAAAGCACTTTCCTGAACCTAAGAGATACCTTTCCAGAGAGATGGGACCCTCTCTACCTTAGACATAAAAGTGCCAAAATAGAGGCCTGATTCCATCACACAGAAAAGACTGGAAGTGTTTATATACAAAGTTTTAAAAAGTAGATTCAGGTCAAGGTATTTTAAAATTGTATTTCAGGATTTTAGAGAAGACAAAAACTTTGATTCTCCAAGATGTTTGCATCAAATTAAGACATTTATAAGGAGTTCATAGCATATAACAAGTCTAGAAATTGTGTGTTTGCTTTAGATATCAAGATTTTCAACATAAATTTTTAAACATGAAATAAAGAATAAGTTTGTATCATATTTTTAAAAAGGAAAATTCTAAAAAACTTCCCTCTCCAGTCAACAATCTCAGTGAACTATTGAAACAGTTACTGCATCAAAAAGTGGGATTGAACCAAGAATGAGGAACCTGGAACCAGGAATCAGAGGGTTGTACACAGGAGAGAAGCAGATGGAATCATCATGAGGACAGTGAAGGGAAGTACAGGGTAAGAGATGTATACTAGCAATAAACCAGTACAGATTTGAGCTGAGATTTATATAGAAGTCTAAGATGATGTTGTTGAGAGAATGGCTGAGATAGACAATATAGAGATGGATTGGAAAACCAAGCAAACAAAACAAAACAAAAAAGCAACCACTGTTAATTGGGAGAGGGTATAACGGTATAAAATAATGAAATAATTTTACACTACAAGGCTCAGCTTTTAACATTTCACCATAATTACATTAAAAACGGAATGCTGATCTAAGAATCTAAACCAATTGTATTCTGGGTGGATGGGTAAAATGTGGATGAGGGAGAGAAGTGGTAAAAAAGCTAAATTCTTATCATCCATAGTAAACATTTTTAAAAAGGAAGTATAAACCTATTGTTTTGAAAAATGGTTTAAAAATGAAATATTCAAAGATGCTGGTTGCCTGTATGGAGCAAGACCGTGGGTGTGGAGCGAATTCTAGGGTTAGTAACTTTCTGTAATAAAACTTAGAGAACGATTATTGATACATAATTCTATAAGAAAGAATAACTTTGATATCAGCAAAAGGAATAAATAAAAGAATTGAATACACACTGGGCACATTACAGTAGGAACTGCCAGTTGCTCTCAAGTCTGCTGTCCTCTTCTTTCATGGTAATGGACGTTTTCGCTCATCTCCTAGTAGCCCAGAATAAAGACTATATTTGTCTGCCTCCCATGCAAGTAGGTTGTGACCTCTCTGGCCAATGAAATTGAAGCAGCAATGTGTACAGCTTCCCAAGTCTTCCTTAAGAAACTGTGTATATGTGCTCTTCTCTTCTTCATCTTCATCCCTTCCTCAATCTTTCTTCCTTTCCCCATCCTGTAGCTAGAAGCATGGTTGCTCCTATCCAGGACCATCGATTTAAGGCTATCCACAATTGAGTAATAAAAACAAGAAGCCTGCTGTCTGACATAGTGGGAAACCAGTTATTTGGGGTTCCTCTACTCATAGTTGAAGTTAATCTTAACTAAGCCTGTTTTGCAATATTAGTATTATACTATACTCTTATAGTACAGTGTTAGTATTATAACTCAAGATTAGAATATCATTAAAATAAGAATCAATACGAGCCATAATCAAAACAACATAATTCTGGAGCCACTATCATCAGAAAGTTTGTTGGAATAAAAAAAAATGAATAGAAATAGGCAAGTATATGTGAAAATGTGATTGATTCATTTCCCAGTGGATTATAAAATAAATACGTATACTATATAAATACGTATATTAAATATATAACAAATACACTGAAAAACTAAAAACTTTTCTGGGACTGGAATAGTGAAAAATCAGCTTGGATAAGAAAAGGAAAAACCGGTCCTGCCACTCATCAGGATATGAGTACAGATACTGATAAATCTGCTCCAAAGTTGATAGGAACCACTGTTTCTTTTAAGGCAATAGAGCAACTATAAATACCAAAACGATGCCCTCTTTGAGTAACTAGGTTTTTTTGTTGTTGTTGGTTTGTTTGTTTTTTTGTTGTTGTTGTTGTTTACTAATGATGCCCCCAGACCATTTTGATACACCCATCTCTTACTGGGGATACGCAATTGCTAAGCCATCTTTGTCTGGTTGACAGCACCCAAACCTCAGTTAACTCAGCTTTTTCAATCCCAGCTCAGAAACACTAACCAATCCAGAAGTGATCCCCGAGCCCCTTATTTTGCCTTGAGCATACTTCTGTGGGGATACAAAGCTCACAAAAGACATTTTTCTCCTTCCTGTTGTGGAGGGTAGCATTTCATAGTTTCTCTGGGTGCTGTCTCTCACTCTGGGTCAATAAATCTGATTTGGTCAGACCACAGGCTTGTTTCTGTAGTAATGTTTGTCTGATTAGACTTTAACATAATTATCCTTTCTTATAATATTATATATTTTCTGAAGTTCTAACTTTATATATATAAACATCTTTCCATGAATAAATTCCAGATAGACTAAAAGTGAAATACTTAGTGAAATGAAATCACAAATGTACTAGAAGAAAATATACTCAATTATCAGTGTAATACTTTGGGATGGATTCTTTTTTAATCCTTAATGTCAGAACCCACTGAGGAAAATGTTGATAAATTTGATTAAATAAGCATTTTAAACTTATCTGTAGTTAAAAAAAAAAAAAAGAGTAAGGAAAATGGAAGGGCATATGACATTAGAAAACATGTGCAACATACATGCTATAAAAGAACAAACATGTCTTATATATTAAGACATTACCAGTAAATTTTTGACACCTGTATATCTACTAGAACAATGGACAAAGGATTAAGCATGAAAAAGTTTAAATTTTTTTTAACGTTTTATTTTATTTTTGAGAAAGACAGAGACAGCACAGAGACAGAGCAGGGGGAGGGGAAGAGAGAGAGGGAGACACAGAATCTGAAGCAGGCTCCAGGCTCTGAGCTGTCAGCACAGAGCTGGATGCAGGGCTCAAACTCATGAACCCTTGAGATCATGACGTGAGCCACAGTGGGATGCTTAACTGACTGAGCCACCCAGGTGCCCCAAACATGAAAAAGTTTTAAATAAAATATAGAAAATTCTTCACTAGTAATCACAGAAATCTAGATAAGAGCAATACAATAGGTTTAATTGTGTCTCCTAGAAAAATATGTTGAAGTGCTAACTTCTAGTACCTGTGAATGTGACCCTATTTAGAAATAGGGTTTTTGCAGATGCAAAAGTTAAGGGGAGGTTATTAGAGTGGGCCCTAATCAATGCGACTGGTGTCCTAGTAACAAGAGAGAGGTTTGAACACAGACACAGGGGAATACTATGTAACAACAGGGGCAGAGATGGGAGTGACTTTAAGCCAAGGAACAATAAAGACTGCTGCCTGCCAGTAGAAGCCAGGAAGGGGCAAGGAAAGATTCTCTCTTACACATTTCAGAGGGAGCATAATCCTGCTGGCACGTAGACTTCTAGCCTCTGGAACTGTGAGATACTAAATTTTTTTTTAAGCCCTCTGCTTGTGGTACTTTGCTATGGCAGCCCTAGGAAGCTAATACAGTTAGAAAGTACCATTTTTCAACTCTCAGATAGGTGAAGATTGAAATTACTTTGATACATTCCTAAGGATGAAGTGGAAATTAGTATAATATTTATTATATTATATAATATATATAATATAATATACAATATAATATATATTATATATTATAATATATATAATAAATATTATATTATAAATATATATATTATATATAAATAATATATATAATATATAAATATATATACATATTATATATGATATATTATTATATATAATATATATAATATAACATATATAATATATATATTATATATGTTTTATTATATATATAATATATAATATATATAATATATAATTTATATATAATATAAATAATATATTATATATATTATATATTATATATATAATAAAATATAATATATAATATATATATTATAATTTTGCATAAATAAAGTTTATATGGTGAACTTCCAGTTCTATTCCTAGGAATTAGTCCTAAAAATGAGTGGGGGAAAAAGTAGGGGAAAATGAGTGGAAAAGTAAGGGGGAAAAGTGGTTAACAGCAGTGGGCTATAATAGCACCCTTAAAATCAAGAAATTATATATTTATTGAAATGGAAATTGGATACTTTGTCAGTGGGGAAAAAAAAAATCACAGAGGATCCCATCTATGAAACACTTCCAAAGATATAATCCAAAGTGTTAATAGTAGTTATCATCTGGAAGGTAGAATACAGTTATTTTTGTTTCTTTTTCTTTTGGCTGTATATATTTCCTCATTTTGTAAAATAACAAATATGCACTGTTTGATTACATGCCAATGATTGATCATTATTTTAATGAATAGAAACAATAGTTTAAATCGTATGCTTTTCCTTTAGGAGTCAGTTTGATTTCCTTAATTTTTTTTCCCAATTAGGTAACTTTATGTTAACTATGTTTTCTATAGGGATATTAAGATTAAAGTTAGTAAATTGACTGATACATTGAAGAGTAAGTTTTCACAAAGTATAATTGCAAAAGCAATTTTATTTAGTCTCTCACAGTCTCTCTAAATCTGTTCATTGGGTATTGTTCCTATCTGGATGACTGGATAAAAATTTTTCTGATTACTCTTAGATAACAGAAATCACATACACACCCAAAAATCTCAAGTAATTAAAAATATCTGGTCCCAGATAATATTCAAACTTTTGAGACTGACAGCATGCAGAACTCAAGGGAAAACTGATCTTTCCTCCTTCTTCCCTCAATGTTAGACAGTGTTGATAGTTTTCCTTCCGGTTTCTAAATGGAAGAAATGTGGAGGTAGAAGGAGAGACAGAAAGAAATAGGAGGGTGGGAAAGTTATGTGATTTGTTTTTTCCTTGGACACTTGGTGCTCTGTGAGCCTGGCGGATTTCAAAACTGACTCTTTCCGGAGAACACAATTCAGTTTCCTCAGAAACTTCCGTCAGGAGAGTTGCCCTGCAACTTTCCATGACGCATGTGATGTGCTCCCCTCAGGCTGCAGCTTCCCCCCTAGCCCTTGAGTTTTTAGTTGTCCACTCCTCAGAGACTTTGCTATTGGGGTCACAATAGCCACATCCTCTAACGGGTTCTAGGTCACAATGATGTCTTGATACTCACTTAGGGATAGAGCAGCTGTTATCTTGTTCAGATGCAAGAAGCAGGAAGCCTCATTTTACTATGATATCACATGTGGTTTATATGTTTAAGCATATATTAGTTGCGAGGGGAGGTGATCTAGTTCACCCCTAATGGCATAGTGCCAGGCTGGGAATCATTGTTGCTACCAATCATATGAGAACATTCCAAATTCTTTGCACTTTAAACACATTAGCCATTGTTTCTCCCCAGGCTACCACCGAAGTATTCTCAATCAAGTTACCATTTATTTTACCCTTCCTCCAAATATCATTCTTATTTCCTTCAAATTGTGGACTTGGGGATTTTATAAGCACATGTTTACCTTAAGTCTTTTAAAATTCTTCCCCCCCCCCCACCCCAACCCCGCTTTCCTAAAATCATCTTACATTTGCTTACAAAAATACTACATAAGAAACAATCTCTTGCACTTCCTGGGAAGAAGATGTTAAAGCAGCTGGCCAGGATGATGGGATCCATTCTTCCCCTTCACAAGAGGGAGGTCCCCTCAGGAAAGAAAAGAAGGCAGATGATCCAGTCTCATCTTGTAGATTGGCCCTCTGGGTAAATACGCTAATGCTAACTGCTGGGAGGAAGAGACCTTACCGCTGAAATGCCCTTAACAGGAGTCCCTGACTAAAGATTACCTATAATAAATGAAACCCACGATGGGGCGCCTGGGTGGCTCAGTCGGTTAAGCGTCCGACTTCGGCTCAGGTCACGATCTCGCGGTCTGCGGGTGCGAGCCCCGCGTCGGGCTCTGGGCTGATGGCTCAGAGCCTGGAGCCTGCTTCCGATTCTGTGTTTCCCTCTCTCTCTGCCCCTCCCCTGTTCATGCTGTGTCTCTCTCTGTCTGAAAATAAATAAAAGTTAAAAAAAAAATTTTTTTTTTAAATAAAAAGAAAAAATAAATAAAAAATAAATGAAACCCACGATAAATGACATGGATCCTTGGAGAATGTCACATGGCTATGAAACTCTATTGGGTATAAAATTGAAACATTTTATAATTTAAACCTATCTCACTATGTAAGGAATCCAAGAGTCTCCCTTTCCTATCCATTTTCCTGGACTACAGGTGCATGTCCGATGTGGGAAGAAAGGACCTAGGGAGCCATTGTTAATGTCCTAGACCTCATTCTGCTTTATCCATGTCACTTGAATGCCTTGTATTCTTGTAATCATTTAATAATTTTGACATTGCGTAAAAGTCTGACTCATGTGAATTGGATTGAATGCTTTGATCCTGTGTGTTGCTTCCTTCCTTCATCATCTTTTTAAGAGAGTTATCTTGGACCCCCTGTGTTAATAACAATAAACTCTGTCCAGGAATTTTGTTCCTATTTCCAAATGTGTCATGCTGATAGATTCTTGATCTTGATTTCAATTTATTTAGACTGGATTATATTTCTATTTTTGGAAAGGCATCTATAGATGCCATTTTGCAATTAACTGATTACAAAAATTTCCAACATAAATTTTGTTTGTTATACCCATGAATATTATTTGGACAATGAATGAACTATTCTTTTTTTTTTTAATTTTTTTTTCAACGTTTTTTATTTATTTTTGGGACAGAGAGAGACAGAGCATGAACGGGGGAGGGGCAGAGAGAGAGGGAGACACAGAATCGGAAACAGGCTCCAGGCTCCGAGCCATCAGCCCAGAGCCTGACGCGGGGCTCGAACTCACGGACCGCGAGATCGTGACCTGGCTGAAGTCGGACGCTTAACCGACTGCGCCACCCAGGCGCCCCTGAATGAACTATTCTTAATAAACTCTGTAATTTATCTCTCTTTTTTGCAGGTTTGTGTCATCCTTTTAAATATTCAGAATCTTTTTAATTTTTTTTATTCTCCCTTCCTGATTTTTAAATTTTATTTTATTTTCCTGGTATTAAGTCCTATACGCAAAGCCCTTTTCTTTTTATGCTTCCATGTGCCTAAATCTAGTTCAGATCTTATTCTCTGCTCTTATTTGGAGACCCTACTCCCTTTCCTGATTGTGTCCACTGACTATACCATTTGATTCTTCTGTCTTTAGTCTTCTATTTTTCCTGCTATTTTAAGATGCTAATAATTTGGCTTTCTTTACCTAGGTTCTCCTTCAGGAACAATTCACTGAGCCAGTTTAATACAATTGATACGAATATCCCTAACAACCACCACAATGCTAAGTGTTTGAAGAATTGGCATTCATTTTTTATTACATCTAATTATAAACAAAGGCCCATTAGATATGAAATGGATTCAAGAAACATTCACAGAGCTGTTCTGGAAACTGGAGAGTACAAAGATTGTACTCTAATGGCTACGATAAGGACTGTACCATGGTACAAGGCCAAAGGAAGAAATAAGAGAAGTAGAGGATACTATGTGATTGAAACTGAGAGAAATTAATTCCTTTTTAGTTGGAGAAAAATGGGAAGGGTTTAATATAAAAAGTTTTACTTTGGGGCACCTGGATGGTTCAGTTGGTTGAGTGTCTGACTCTTGCTTTTTGTTCAGGCAATGATCTTAGGGTCATAGGATCAAGCCCTGTGTCAGGCTCTGTGCTGAGTGTGGAGCCTGCTTAAGATTCTCTGTCTCTGTCTCTGTCTCTCTCTCTCTGCTCCTCTCCCCCACTCAAGTTTGATTGCTCATTCTCTGTCAAATCAAAAACAAAATTAAAGTTTTACTTCTACACTGAGTCTTCATGCATGGGGTTTGAATCATGTATTAGGGTTCTACAAAGAAACAGAACCAATAGGAGGGAGAGATAGATATAAATGAGATTTATTACAAATAAGTGGCTCATAAGATTATTGAGGCTGAGAAATCTCACAATCTGCCATTTTCAAGCAGGAGACTCAGGAAAATCAGGGATGGAAATTCCAGTTCAAGTCTGAAGGCCTGAAAAGCATGGATAGTGTAGGTCCCAGTCCAAGATAAGGGGAAAAGTGATTTCTCAGTTCAATAGGCAGAGAGAGACAGAAAGAGAGACAGAGAGAATTCAACTTCCTCCACTTTTTTATTCTATTGGTGCACTCAATGGGTTGGATGGTTAGTACCCACCTACACTGGGGAGAGCACTCTATTCAGTTCAACAGTTTAAGTGTTAATCTCTTCCAGGAGCAACCTCACACAAATAATGCTTGACGAAATATGTGGGCATCTTCTGGCCCAGTCAAGTTAACACATAAAATTAGCCATCATAACTAGAGTTCAAGGGTAGGACAGAGTAAGGGGAAGGGGAACTTAAAGGCATGACAGAATAGGAGATCAGCAGAAGCAGCTTGGAGAAAATGGCTGGAAAAATTTAAGGGTTTTTAGGTCAGTTTGCTAGGAGTTGTCCTAGGTTGTCACATGTATTGGTTTTTATGAATCAGGAAAAAAAAATGATGTCTCTCTAAACATGATGAAGATCACAGTGTAACTGCTGTGAGTATTTGAGTAGTTATTGAATCAAGAACTCCACCTTTTGTTGGAGGGAGAGACATTTCTGTTAGTAGAAGAGTTTCCAAATGTCCTTGTAAACACAGGGCTCTACTCTGTCCAGTTTCTCCTGCCCTCTCTAGGCAGGCCACAGTTAACTTGTACTTATCTAGAATTGACTAAGGTAAAGAATTTATTCAATAGGGTTTTCCTCCAAGTATCTTCTTTAACATGATAATAGGTCAAAAGTTTATAAATCCTTGAACATTTTATTATTCAATACTAAACTGGGACATCATAAAAAGCTTAACCAATAAACATTATCTACAGGGCAGTGTTAAGTGCTAAACTTCAGTAATAGGTCTCTTTGCTAAAAGAAAATAAGCAGACAAGAAATATGTCTATAATGTCTATATGTCTGAATATGTCTGTATATCTATAATTAGCACCATTATTCTTATAGAACATCGTTATAGAAGTTAAAGATATTTTAGAATCATACTTTTCAACAACAAAAAAAAGTCACATTCCTTTATCTGGACTTTGGGGAAATCTTAAGTACTACAGAATTTGACCATTTCTCACCAGCCCTGCTGCCATCATCCTGGACAAGTCCCCATCACCTTTCACCTTCATCTAGCTCTGAACTTGTATCCCTACATCTATTTTTACCTCATTCTACTTGTCTGAACAGCTGGAGTGATTCTGTTAAAACCTCATTGAGATCCTGGTATGTTGCCTGCACCCAAAGCTCTCCAAAGGCTTCACTTCTCCCTCTGAGTAAAGCCAAAGACCTCCTTGTGACTCTCAAGGTGTAAATGATCTATCACCTGTCAGACCCCATCTCTAGTATTTTGTCCTCCTTCATTCCTCAATGGCAGCACTAACCACCTTGCTATTTTTTATTCATGCAAGGTCAAATCCTGCCTCAGGGACTTTTTGCAAGTTCTGTCTCCACTAGTGGGTGCTCTCTCCCCAGAGGAAGCCTGGCTCATCTCCTCACTTCAGGTCTTCACTCAAGAGGCTTTCCCAGTGAGATCTTTCCTCGACACAAGATCTAAACTTTAAACTCTTATCTCTATCCCTTAATGACATTTTATATCACTTTTATCTGCTTGTATTTTTAGAACTTTTTACTATTTAATATATTCTACATTTTATTTATTATTTTCCTTTCTGTCTCCCTGGGTAGAATGAAGCATGATGAAGGGATGGGATAAGGCAGGGATGATTACTGCTACATCTCTCCAAGGCCTAGAATAGTTCCCGCCACATTATAGATGCCAATAAATATGCCCTGGATGAATGAATAAATTAATATTTAGCATATATTTTGTATGCTAAATTATGAATGTAGTATTTTGATTTTTTTATTCATTATACAACTTGGGAAATTATCATTGAAAAATTTTTTAAGTTTTATAATTAGAAGGTTTGCAGTGTTCCTCAGTGTAAAAAAAATGTTTCAGAGATGAAAACTTTCTTGAAATTCAATTAAACTTTTAAAAATATTCTGAGGAAGTGAAAATACAGCAGAATTTCTCCATCTTGCCTCCTGACAGGAGTGTTGATGTTGTAGCAATTAGGAACTTCATTAGTGACCATATGGCTGAATGATCTCACTATGGACCTTTGAATTAATTTGCATTTGTGTTAGAACTGTAATTCTAAATCGTATGTATTATGTTTGATTATTTGTATACTCTCAAAAGATTTGGAAAACTCATATTTCAATGGAGAATATTTATCTTGAGGTAGCACCAAAATATGTGTTCCAAATTTAATTTCTTAAAAATTATTAGATAGTTAATAAATAAAAAACAAAACCAAATATTTGCTTCATTTGATGTACCACCCACCACCTTCCTTATACCTCTCTGAGAGAACCTCTCACTTGATACCATTATTTGTTTACTAGGTAGTTCTGGTGAAATTTTAAGGAAACTTCCATTTGAGATAGTTGTGTCTCTATTTAGGTGAAATTACTAAGTGTTGTGTAGACCTCTTAATTCAAGAAAAGTAACCTGAGAACTTCTCCCCAATTCCTCTGCCATCTCTACAACCAAAACCCTCTTAAATATAAGGTCAGGAGGTGGCTGCTAACTTGGGAAAAGTATAACAAGACCATTTATGGCTTAGGAGAGATTGACTTCCCGTCTTTTGGCTTATAGACTTAGTCAGTGGGGAGGAAGTAGTGAATTAGAAAAGGAGACTTGAAGTCTCCTGGGAAGAAGACACTCAGCAATGATGGGAAAATAAATAAAGCACCTCGCCCACCAACTCCCTCAAGAAAGATGGAGTTTGGATACAAGATGTTTCTTAGGGATCAGTTTTTATGAGAGGAAGGCAGCAGGTGGGGTGGTTGGATTGACCATAGGAAGAAGTTGAACTGTGATGCAGGCTTGATAATGCCCAGGCCAACCTTACAGGGAACCTTTAGGCACGTGGTACTATCTGTGGCTCATATCAGAGTGAAATGGCTGGGTCTTTCAATCTGTGCCTTATTCAGTCCCTGGATATGGCCCATGTCAGAGTGAAATGGCTAGGTCTTTCAATCTGTGCCTTATTCAGTCTCTGGATGCCTTATTCAGTACCCTTTCCAGCCACCCTGGAAAGGGTATGACGTTGGGTAAGTCTCCCTCTCATGCTTTCTCTTGGATCACTCATCCTGGGGTTGCCAAGTATCATGATGTGAGGCAGCCCTCCAGAGAAGCTTACTTGGTGAGGGGCTGAGGAACCATGTCAGTAATCTTGGAAGTGGACCCTCCAAACCCCAACCCACACGGTGGAACTTTCAGTTGAGACTGCAGCTCCAGTGAGCAACTTGGCTACCACCTCACAAGTGGCCTTTGAGCTACCTAAGCCATATGCTGGTTCGTGAGCTGCAGAAACTTGAGATAAAATACTTGTTTTAAACAGCTAAGTTTGATGGGTAGTTTGTTAGCAGCAATAGTAACTCATACAGCTGTGGGCAAACCCTGAAGACAAGTTCTTCACTGAAGGAAGATCTGAGTGGCACATCTCCATATCTATCACACTTCCCCTTTTCTCACATGTATACATTTCTCTGTATATGGTTGTAGAGGCGCTTCTCCAAACCTCTTTTCCTGATAGGAAATGTAAAAGAGGGAGATTAACAGAAACAACTTCAGCTCTACTGCTGCAGTTGATCTCAAGGCTGCAGTTACTTTCCTTCACTTGTACTATTCCTTTTAGATTCCTTATACCCTCAGCCACCACCTCTGCTAGATTTGGTGGCTTATCTGGTAACATTACCCAGACTCTCATACAGAAGACATCTTGATCTCTTGGTCACCATGTTCTTCTTATGCCTCCATTGTTCTATCTGCCTATTCACACTCACAGTTGGGCAAGGGAGTACCATGCCACCCCCTGGTGGCTTAGCTGGGTCCTACATGTACTTTTCCCAGCCTCCATGGTGTAACCAGTCCTACCTCTTCTTGATGATTGAGTTCATATTTATTTATTTATTTATTTATTTATTTATTTATTTATTTAATGAATATTTTTTATTGTTAAATTGGCTTACCTACAACACCCAGTGACCCAGTATTCTTCCCAACAAGTGCTGTCCTCAATGCTTATCACCCATCTCCCCCTCTCCCCCATCCTCCCATCCACCCTCAGTTTGTTCTCTGTATTTAAGAGTCTCTTGTGGTTTGCCTCCCTCCCTCTCTGTTTGTAACTATTTTTCCCCTTACCTTCCCCCATGGTCTTCTGTTAAGTTTCTCAAGATCCACATATAAGTGAAAACATAATCATATGTTATATGTCCTATGTTCATAACTGTCCTTTTCTGACTGACTTATTTCACTCAGCATAATACCTTCCAGTTCCATCCACATTGCTGCACATGGCATGATTTCATTCTTTCTCATTGCCAAGTAGTATTCCATTGTATATATACACTGCATCTTTATCCATTCATCAGTTGATGGACATTTAGGCTCTTTCCATAATTTGGCTGTTGTTGAGAGTGCTGCTGTAAACACTGGGGTACATGTGCCCCTATGCATCAGCACTCCTGTATCCCTTGGGTAAATTCCTAGTAGTGCTATTGCTGGGTCATGGGTAGTTCTATTTTTAATTTCTTGAGGAACCTCCACACTGTTTTCCAGAGTGGCTGCACCAGTTTGCATTCCCACCAACAGTGCAAGAGAGTTCCTGTTTCTTCACATCCTCTCCAGCACCTGTAGTTTCCTGATTTGTTCATTTTAGCCACTCTGACTGATGTGAGGTTGTATCTCAGCATGGTTTTGATTTGTATTTCCCGGGTGATGAATGACGTTGCGCATCTTTTCATGTGTCCATTGGCCTTGATGATCCAGTTGAGTTATTCCTGCCAAGATGATGACCCTCTTCTTGCCCCAAATCTTCAGACAGCACTCACAGATTGTAGGACTTTAATGGTGTCCTCTAGTGAAATTGTCACCCTTCGTACATCAGGACCTTTAATCCTGCAAAGCACAGAGTTTCAGGGACAGAAAACACAAAATTCCTTGTGGGTTATTTGTTATAATATATAATTGTAAGTGAGGCAACTCCTGTTTCTACCTCTTGGTTCCTGGGTCCCTGCATTCTTCCTTTCAAAGATGCAGTGCTGTATAAAGTTCTTTGATTCAGTGTAAATACTGCATCCTATAGGATAATAGCCCATCCCCACAGAGTTTTGGCTCTCATTTGGAGCTTTAGCTGTTCATTCAACAGGGCATCTCAAAGCTCTACTAGACCAGCAGTGTCTTGATAGTGTGGTTTGTGATATAACCAGTGAATGTCATGGTCATTGGCCCACAGTGGCACTTCCTATGTTGTAAAGTGGTGTCCTGGTCTGAGGATATGTTATGTTGGATTTCATACTGCTGTATCAGGAATTTCATAATCTCTCAGAGTGCTGGCTGAGGCCCCTTGGCAAAGAAAGCAAACCCACATTTTGAATACATGTTGTATCTAGTCCTATGAACATAAACTAATGGTCCTTCCAGGTTGGAAGTGGCTCATTTGGCTAGATGAACTCCTTAAACAGTGATGCCATATCAGGGCCTTCAAACTGATATCTGTTGTTGGCAGACTGGAAATTCAATAGCTAAACTGACCTTCATAAGTAGGAGTCCATGATATTGGCACATTCATTATCTCCTTTTCTGCCATTTTGTTCATCTGATCCCTGAGCCAGCACTGAAGTGGCTGATGACAGAGGCTGGCTGACATTAATTGGCTGTTGTTTTGTCTACTTGATTACTGAGTCTTTAGTGGGCAAGAACTTATGATACACAGATATTCATACTTAATGCCCATTCACATACGTCCATCTCATAGGTATTCCATATATCTAATCCAGCCTCCTTATACTCTACCTTCTAATCTTCTTTTCATGTCCCTGCAGAGTTGATCAGGACTTTCACTACTGCCTGTAAGCCTGAATATATTTATAACTTCAGTAATTTTAGCTAAAATGAATGACAAGGTGTATTGCACCTAATCTGTCCATTAGGAGGATGTCCACCTTCTTTAGCTGGCCATAGAAGATTCCCCATACAGCTATAGCAATGAGCTGAGGGAGGAGCATGGTATAACAGTGGTTGATTCTAATCCTGCTTGTGCTTAGTCACAGATATACCATTTTCTCCTTATGAAGGATTGCTTCTGGGTCTACAATACCTTACTACTTGGTGAGTCTTACAGGACTCAACTCATGATGGCTAGCTCTGGCCATATGTTCACTTGGTGAGTCATGGTCAGGCATTCCATCTTTACTATAGGCCAGGAGCATGCCAGAAGTTATTTTTCAAGATGTGTAATTCTATACTGCAGATGGCAAGACCTTGCCCTAAAATTTCAGGGGACCCACTTTATGATGGGGACCCAAGTCTCCCATTGGGACTTGCCATATGGCATCTCTTCTCACCACTGATACCTCCCACATCACAGGGTGTGCCTGATCATATGGTCCAAGTATGAGGGCTGCTTGCACTGCAGCCAAGACCTGAAGCAGAGTGCTTTCCTGCTGTGCAACCCACTTAAAGCTGACAGTCTTATCATCTTGGATATAGATGTGGAATGCACTAACTCCAGAGATGGAAGAGGCTGACCAGTGTGATGCTTCTTTATTCATGGTAAGATGCACATAAGATGTGATAATTTGGTTTTTACTTTAAAGAGATGTCTTGGCACACCCTGACTCCTAAAAATTTATAGTTGCAGTAGTCTCCTGAATCTTAATAAAGTTTTATTTTCTTCCTCCTGGCATGCATGTGACTTACCGAGACCTTTGACATGCTAGCCATCTCTTGCTTATCTCTGGCTCACCCAAAAAAAGGTCACCAATATAATGGATCAAGTGGTATTTTGCATGATGTTTAGATGATTCTACATACACAAGTGTGCCAGATAATTAGCATAGGCCTGGTGCAAACCTGAAGACTCTCTTTGCATGTTCTTATTTGTTTTTCTTTATCTTTCACAGAAATTTTTCCCAGTAAATCTCTCCCACTTCGAATTCCAATTTAGCATCTGTTTCACAGAGGACATGAACTGGCACATGCCCCCACTCTTCCAGGGGGACCGTAACATTTTAAGTCTCTAGATATTAACTCTGACTTGATGTGCAACTGCCCTTAAAATGTCTGTATATCTTTATTTCCACAAGGTATAGTTGTCTAAATAGCTATAGATCCCTTTGGGGAAGAAATACAGGAATCCTTGTTTTGTATTGTAGTTGTTAGGATCCTTCCTTCTAAATATCCAACCATCTTTCAGTCATTGTGTTATGGGTGTGGGAAATAGCTCAGGTCTGAAAAATGGAAGTGGATCATAAATTTTTATTGAGATAGCAGTCCTCAGCCCTCTGGTCATTCATGCTTGATTTCTTCTGTTACAGTTGAGAAGCACCCTTGTCTATACATCTCTATGACCCTTAGAATGTTGTGTTCTGTTAATTATCTCTCTAACTTTTTGAAGCTTGGTCTCTTGACTGGAACTTTGACCTGTTTAGTCTTTACAATCAGTGATTGAAACTCCTTGGCTTTTGGAGGTTAAAGGCTGCTACCTAGCTCTATGGTTTTAGAATCCTATTATCTCTTTTGCTATCAACAAGCCAATTTATCTAACAGTATTTCCTATTGCCAACCTTGGCTCATAGAAGAGAGATACCCCTACACTCCTAGGTAATATTGTTACCCCTTTCACCACAGCATTCCTATGGCTTAGTAAATAGTGTGTCTTCTGGGCATTCCTATGGAACATGATCATCTGGTGGGTCTTCCAACCTTACATGATATATATATTCATTCCTAGATACCCACTTCTCTGAGCCCTTTATTCCTTTTGTCACTGTCTACCATGGCAATTATGACATTTCAGCTTTTCTCAGAATGAGCCATAACTTTTTCCATGCTTCTGGGAGCCATCCTGGCAGCAAATTCACACTATGCCCTGGGGTCTTTGCCAGGTGTATCTGGCAGTAGATACAGGGAGCTCAAAGTCAGTAGACTCTTTCTTATACAATGTCATATTCTAGTTCCCCTGATCAAATACCTCAGAATCCACTTGCATGCCTATTCCCTGGCTCCTGTCAGTTCATGTTGGGTAGGTCATACAGCAATTTTGTTTTTTTCCCAACAAACCTTCACATTTTTCTGAACTATTCATAATACAGCTTCCTTGTTTTTGTTTTTAATCTTCTTTAAAATAAAGGCATTCCTACTGTTAGGTTTAGGCTTGGTCTTAAACTTTCCCTGCCCTCCCCTGTGACTAATGAGAACTTCTTTGTATGTAAGTAACCAAAGAGGTTCCCTACATTTCATACCTGGATTTCGACTTCCTATTACTCACCCTTCACTGTGCAATACTTTTCTGTAGAGCATCGATGGAACTTAGAAATAGTCATCTAATCCTGTAACCTTTATAGCTGCTATTTCCTCTGTATGTCTCAAATACTCTATTGGCTGTACCCAATGCACTCATTTTCACTGGTACACCCTAATTCACCACCAGTGAAAGTTTTGAAACTAGATTACCACCTTGTGCCAGGGGCTATTGGTGGTTCATCTTTACCAGCGATGGGGCGTTTATTACTACCTAGGTGTAAATGATGCAGCTTCAAAACTGTCTTACTGCCTACTTTCTCAGACCACTCCTGAGAACAACTATCAACTCTTGAGTCACTAAGATGGAATCTGAGATGCAAGATGTTTATTGGAGATTAACACCTACAAAAAGGAAAGAGAAGGAACAGTATTGGGAAGAGGAAAAAGTCAAACTGTGAAGCAACCCAGCAGTGTCTCAATCCATCCTGCCAAATGTTCTGGAATGAGTATTGGCCATCAGTGGCCCATGTCAATCCAAAAGGCTAAGCTTTTATTCCTATGGCTCACTCAGTGATTGGATCTGAGTTACCCAAGAAAGATGGAATCTTGGGTTGGGAAACCGTGCAGCTGAGGCAAACCCTAAAAGCACTGAGAGCTGGAAGCTATCTGTTGACCATATTCCCTACACTGGGAAGCCTGTCTTTCTTTGAAGGGAGATTTGTTTAGCATAGCTCAGTATGTACCACAGGAAATCTGGACTGTTAACCAGAGCTCAATAGCCAGATCTTGGTGGATGGTGAATTTACTTCTCATTCAGGCAAACTGGCATTAGGGTAAGGATTATATTCTGGGAACAATGGTTGGGTTTGTGAGTTTAAAGTATGGTGTTATAATCTAGATTATGTAGTATATGTGAATTATATCTTCACAAGGTTGTTAAAAAATTTTTGTAGGACAAGTTTTCAACTCATCATCTATTACTAGCCAAAAAGGCAAATCATTCCCATTCTAGCATTCTTGGGAAATTG
The DNA here is from genome assembly GCF_018350215.1 of Panthera leo. Lineage (NCBI taxonomy): Eukaryota > Metazoa > Chordata > Mammalia > Carnivora > Felidae > Panthera > Panthera leo. Next base: position 167,348,750 of record NC_056686.1, read on the forward strand.
TTACTACCTCACATAATCACCTCACTTCTGTTTCAGAGGAGAATTGTTTCTTTCATACTGAAAGAAAAAGCCTTCCAGATATATTGTACAAGCATTTAGGTAAGGTGAAGAGGAGAGAGATACTAGAGGGTCTGCTATTTTGGACACAGAAAGTTTTCTAGCATTTATTTTAAGTATTAAAATAGATATAAAAATTTATATCCTGGGCTGGCAAAGAGGATTGACCAAATACATTTGCTTGAACATTACTCTTGCTTAAGGAACTTGCTTGGAAAGTTGGTCTCTTTCAGAATGGTTTCTAAGGACCTATTCTGAGCTTCTTGAGAGTACTGAAAACATTGGTGCTTTAAGACTTTTCATTCATTAAGTCAGTCATCATTCATTCAAAAAGTATTTTTGTGTATCAGCTAAATGCTGTTTCTATAATAATGCATGTAGAGAGTGCTATGGGGGACAAAGTGAGTAAGATCTTTTTGTTCATTTCTTAAGTCACATTTAATAAAATTTGTGCTTGCAAAAATTGTATTTGGCTTATAAAACTTAAACAGGTTTTTAATACTATTTACTTTTACTTTCCTTTCTCTCACTTGTTCTTTCCAGTCTCCCTCTGTTTTTCTTAGCTCTTTTTAAACACACACACACACACACACACACACACACACACAATCTGCTTATAGAAAAATATGCCAACTTAGGTACACTGTCATGAAACTACCAAACAAAGTAACCAAAAGGAGAGGTAAGGATATTGTTCCAGTAATCACTACTGATTACTTCACATTGAATTATTGTGATCTTTAGGAGATTCTGAATGCAAAACACTTCAGTAAGAGCCTGTCACCTAATAAGCTCTCAATATGTTTAGTGGGGAATAGTTGTGAGGGTTCCAGGAGATAAATCTTATTTTGTGTCTGAACAGATATGTCTGGAGTTATTGAGGATTAAAAAAGTGTAAGAATGGGAAGAAAACTTACAGATCTACCATTGTTTGTATTCTGAGAATTACCCAGTGTTTAGTAGAAGAAGAGAGGTTATAGGGGACTTGCTGCATAAGGGCACAGGATTTGAACCATTTGGATGGTTTTGGTTCTACCCTAGGCACACCTGCTGACCCCTCATACCTTTGTATAGAACTGCCTTTATCCAGGTTGGCATAGAAGCAGATGCCAGTGTCAGCACTGGAAGCAATTCTTATATGGGACTTTATAAAATGACTCAGACCTGGCCAGAACCAGAAATATCTAATTGGCATTCCACTGTGATCTGTGATCTAAAACTTGCATAAAAATAGCATCAAGTGCTTCAACACTAAAGGAATAATTATTAATAGCTTTTTAGATAGATGTTAGAGTACTCTTCTTGTGGAGTGCACATATGATTTATTTCTTTTTTCGTATCGAATATGACCTGTATTTAATAGAATCTGTTTCTCCTCCAGTTCTGAACCACAGATGCAATACTTGCATAATGCATTGTAATGTGGCTTGCAGTTGCCAGGGGCCATAAATAATGCACCTCAGTAAAACATCGGGATCAGGTTGCCTGTTGCATATGGGCTGCTGCAAACCAGTCTGACACCAGCTGCCGGCTATTTCCACTCAGTGGTTTGGTGCACTGGGAATGAGATGCCAGGGTTTCTTAGGGCAAACCAACAGGTCAAGGCTAGAATCTGTGATCAGAATTTATTATTTATTATGGAAGTTTAGTAGACATGTAAATAGAAGAGAGCATTAGTTAACAATTATGTGCATCATTTGAGAAATTAATATTATGATAATTATCAAAGATTTATAAAAGGATATTATGTTCTGCTTCAAGATTTTGGAAATAGTTTGGTGTGTTTAAGGTAGTGCCTAAGGTAGTGGTGCCTAAGGTAGTGAGGGTATAGTTGGGTCCACATTTGGCCCTTCTCTGAATTCACAAAAATCTTAAGACAAATGCATTCACATAAGAGCATATTTAAATGTTTTTGCTTTTGTGATCATTATTATCATACAGGAGTTAATAATACATATTGGAACGTATACAATTTAAAATATGATCACATCATATTGAGAACAGACGTTCTGAAATGAACACTTAGGGTATTTTGCTATTTATCTTACAATCAGCATAGTTATCAATCACCAGATTTCACAGTTCCTGAGTGTGATTTTCTCCTCTTTGTCTGATTACTTGGTTAACCTGGATGAGGACAAAATCATGTACTGAATGTGATGATGCCTTGACATTTTTGTAGAGACTCTCTTTGGGGAAGATGTCTATACTTTTGGATGTGATAAGTGACTTTGCTTAAAAACAGTAACGTCACAAAATATTTTGAGGTTAATAACTATTGAAAAGCTGAAAGCATAAAATTCACTTTCATAACTTTTAAATGATTACTTCTAAGTGTTTAAGAAGTATATATAAAAAAGTATTATTAAGATAAATATGTTTTATGTACCTTTCTGGTTTACGGGAAGTATTATCATTGTGTGTTCCAGTATCTTCTGTTCCAGTTAATGATTAGAAGATATAGTGAACTTTTTGTCACATGTGTATATCTGGCTTTTATATCTGACCATTATAAATGATGGGATAGAACCTCTACTATCTAAATATGAGCTTTATGAATGATGTGATAGAACCGTATTTGGAGGGAAAGTAATCAAGGCATTGATGCTCCAGAACCCTTAAGACACTTTGTCATGATCTCAGTTTTCTTCACTTTTCACTTTCCACTTTTAATTCATCTTCAGCCTATTCCATTATGTTTTCATCTCTATCTTTCCTGATGTCCTGTTTTCCTTTCCCTCTGTCCTCATTCCTGTTCCTAGCTCTGTTTCCAACCCTCACTCTTCTCCCTTTCTGGGCTCAGCCACAATACACAAGTGTTGAGGATTAAGCAGTCATGGAAACTGCTAGAGAACTAGGATTGAGGGCATCCTCTTCACGCTTCCTTTAAAATCACACCAGTAGAACTTGGGAAGAGGCAAAAGAACATTTGTTTTTGCCCATAGTGTTTCATTTTTATCCATTTTTTTTCACTTTGCTCAGAGACAGTGAAAAATTAATGCCACCATTAGAAAAACATGTGGGAAATACTGTTTCAAAATTTCCACCTGTCCAATTTGTGAATCCAAGTTAGCTGAGTTTCTTTTGAAATGATAAAATAATCTCAAATCTGTTTTTTTTAGAAGTGAGTCTTTTGTAATTGTCATGCTGTGTGGAGGCTATTAACTGCAATCAGTTTTTGACTTTCTTGCAATTTATTAGTATACTACTCTGTCATGAACCATCTGAGAAAATTTTGTTTTAAATGTGTCTTAGGTAAAAAGTTCATTCTCACAAGGAAGATCTAGAGGCAAATCATTTTTTCTATGTTATTTAAAAATGAATACCTCAAAATGATAGTAGGAAATCAATTTTCAAAAGATTTCATGACCCAATTATTTAGAAATCTAGATATTTAAAGATAACCTGTGAGTGGTGTTAGGAATCAAAGAAAGCACAATTAATTCAAAAACAAAACATCAATGTTGTCATAAAAATTTTAAGAAATAACACTACAGATTTTTTTTCTTTTTTTTTTCAATATATGAAATTTATTGTCAAATTGGTTTCCAGACAACACCCAGTGCTCATCCCAAAAGGTGCCCTCCTCAATACCCATCACCCACCCTCCCCTCCCTCCCACCCCCCATCGACCCTCAGTTTGTTCTCAGTTTTTAAGAGTCTCTTATGCTTTGGCTCTCTCCCACTCTAACCTCTTTTTTTTTTTCCTTCCCCTCCCCCATAGGTTTCTGTTAAGTTTCTCAGGATCCACATAAGAGTGAAACCATATGGTATCTGTCTTTCTCGGTATGGCTTATTTCACTTAGCATCACACTCTCCAGTTCCATCCACGTTGCTACAAAAGGCCATATTTCATTCTTTCTCATTGCCACGTAGTATTCCATTGTGTATATAAACCACAATTTCTTTATCCATTCATCAGTTGATGGACATTTAGGCTCTTTCCATAATTTGGCTATTGTTGAGAGTGCCGCTATAAACATTGGGGTACAAGTGCCCCTATGCATCAGTACTCCTGTATCCCTTGGATAAATTCCTAGCAGTGCTTTTGCTGGGTCATAGGGTAGGTCTATTTTTAATTTTCTGAGGAACCTCCACACTGCTTTCCAGAGCGGCTGCACCAATTTGCATTCCCACCAACAGTGCAAGAGAGTTCCCGTTTCTCCACATCCTCGCCAGCATCTATAGTCTCCTGATTTGTTCATTTTGGCCACTCTGACTGGCGTGAGGTGATATCTGAGTGTGGTTTTGATTTGTATTTCCCTGATAAGGAGCGACGTTGAACATCTTTTCATGTGCCTGTTGGCCATCCGGATGTCTTCTTTAGAGAAGTGTCTATTCATGTTTTCTGCCCATTTCTTCACTGGGTTATTTGTTTTTCGGTGTGGAGTTTGGTGAGCTCTTTACAGATTTTGGATACTAGCCCTTTGTCCGATATGTCATTTGCAAATATCTTTTCCCATTCCGTTGGTTGCCTTTTAGTTTTGTTGGTTGTTTCCTTTGCTGTGCAGAAGCTTTTTATCTTCATAAGGTCCCAGTAATTCATTTTTGCTTTTAATTCCCTTGCCTTTGGGGATGTGTCGAGCAAGAGATTGCTACGGCTGAGGTCAGAGAGGTCTTTTCCTGCTTTCTCCTCTAGGGTTTTGATGGTTTCCTGTCTCACATTCAGGTCCTTTATCCATTTTGAGTTTATTTTTGTGAATGGTGTAAGAAAGTGGTCTAGTTTCAACCTTCTGCATGTTGCTGTCCAGTTCTCCCAGCACCATTTGTTAAAGAGACTGTCTTTTCCATTGGATGTTCTTTCCTGCTTTGTCAAAGATTAGTTGGCCATACGTTTGTGGGTCTAGTTCGGGAATTTCTATTCTATTCCATTGGTCTATGTGTCTGTTTCTGTGCCAATACCATGCTGTCTTGATGATTACAGCTTTGTAGTAGAAGCTAAAGTCTGGGATTGTGATGCCTCCTGCTTTGGTCTTCTTCAAAATTACTTTGGCTATTCGGGGCCTTTTGTGGTTCCATATGAATTTTAGGATTGCTTGTTCTAGTTTCGAGAAGACTGCTGGTGCAATTTTGATTGGGATTGCATTGAATGTGTAGATAGCTTTGGGTAGTATTGACATTTTGACAATATTTATTCTTCCAATCCATGAGCAGGGAATGTCTTTCCATTTCTTTATATCTTCTTCAATTACCTTCATAAGCTTTCTATAGTTTTCAGCATACAGATCTTTTACATCTTTGGTTAGATTTATTCCTAGGTATTTTAAGCTTCTTGGTGCAATTGTGAATGGGATCAGTTTCTTTATTTGTCTTTCTGTTGCTTCATTGTTAGTGTATAAGAATGCAACTGATTTCTGTACACTGATTTTGTATCCTGCAACTTTGCTGAATTCATGTATCAGTTCTAGCAGACTTTTGGTGGAGTCTATCGGATTTTCCATGTATAATATCATGTCATCTGCAAAAAGCGAAAGCTTGACTTCATCTTTGCCAATTTTGATGCCTTTGATTTCCTTTTTTTGTCTGATTGCTGATGCTAGAACTTCCAACACTATGTTAAACAACAGCGGTGAGAGTGGGCATCCCTGTCATGTTCCTGATCTCAGGAAAGAAGCTCTCAGTTTTTCCCCATTGAGGATGATGTTAGCTGTGGGCTTTTCATAAATGGTTTTTATGATGTGTAAGTATGTTCTTTCTATCCCGACTTTCTCAAGGGTTTTTATTAAGAAAGGGTGCTGGATTTTGTCAAAGGCCTTTTCTGCATCGATTGACAGGATCATAGGGTTCTTCTCTTTGTTTTTATTAATGTGATGTATCACGTTGATTGATTTGCGAATGTTGAACCAGCCCTGCATCCCAGGAATGAATCCCACTTGATCATGGTGAATAATTCTTTTTATATGCTGTTGAGTTCTATTTGCTAGTATCTTATTGAGAATTTTTGCATCCATATTCATCAGGGATATTGGCCTGTAGTTCTCTTTTTTTACTGGGTCTTTGTCTGGTTTAGGAATCAAAGTAATACTGGCTTCATAGAATGAGTCTGGAAGTTTTCCTTCCCTTTCTATTTCTTGGAATAGCTTGAGAAGGATAGGTATTATCTCTGCTTTAAACGTCTGGTAGAACTCCCCTGGGAAGCCATCTGGTCCTGGACTCTTATTTGTTGGGAGATTTTTGATAACCGATTCAATTTCTTCGCTGGTTATGGCTCTGTTCAAGCTTTCTATTTCCTCCTGATTGAGTTTTGGAAGAGTGTGGGTGTTTAGGAATTTGTCCATTTCTTCCAGGTTGTCCAATTTGTTGGCATGTAATTTTTCATAGTATTCCCTGATAATTGTTTGTATCTCTGAGGGATTGGTTGTAATAATTCCATTTTCATTCATGATTTTATCTATTTGGGTCATCTCCCTTTTCTTTTTGAGAAGCCTGGCTAGAGGTTTGTCCATTTTGTTTATTTTTTCAAAAAACCAACTCTTGGTTTCGTTGATCTGCTCTACCGTTTTTTTAGATTCTATATTGTTTATTTCTGCTCTGATCTTTATTATTTCTCTTCTTCTGCTGGGTGTAGGCTGACTTTGCTGTTCTGCTTCTATTTCCTTTAGGTGTGCTGTTAGGTTTTGTATTTGGGATTTTTCTTGTTTCTTGAGATAGGCCTGGATTGCAATGTATTTTCCTCTCAGGACTGCCTTCGCTGCATCCCAAAGCGTCTGGATTGTTGTATTTTCAATTTCGTTTGTTTCCATATATTTTTTAATTTCTTCTCTAATTGCCTGGTTGACCCACTCATTCTTTTTTTTTTTTTTTTTTTTTTTTAACATTTATTTATTTTTGAGACAGAGAGAGACAGAGCATGAACGGGGGAGGGTCAGAGAGAGAGGGAGACACAGAATCTGAAACAGGCTCCAGGCTCTGACCAGTCAGCACAGAGCCCGACGCGGGGCTCGAACTCACATACCGCGAGATCGTGACCTGAGCCGAAGTCGGACGCTTAACCGACTGAGCCACCCAGGCGCCCCGACCCACTCATTCTTTAGTAGGGTGTTCTTTAACCTCCATGCTTTTGGAGGTTTTCCAGACTTTTTCCTGTGGTTGATTTCAAGCTTCATAGCATTGTGGTCTGAAAGTATGCATGGTATAATTTCAATTCTTGTAAACTTATGGAGGGCTGTTTTGTGACCCAGTATATGATCTATCTTGGAGAATGTTTCATGTGCACTCGAGAAGAAAGTATATTCTGTTGCTTTGGGATGCAGAGTTCTAAATATATCTGTCAAGTCCATCTGATCCAATGTATCATTCAGGGCCCTTGCTTCTTTATTGACCGTGTGTCTAGATGATCTACCCATTCTGTAAGTGGAGTGTTAAAGTCCCCTGCAAGTACCACATTCTTATCAATAAGGTTGCTTATGTTTGTGAGTAATTGTTTTATATATTTGGGGGCTCCAGTATTCGGTGCATAGACATTTATAATTGTTAGCTCTTCCTGATGGATAGACCCTGTAATTATTATATAATGCCCTTCTTCATCTCTTGTTACAGCCTTTAATTTAAAGTCTAGTTTGTCTGATATAAGTATGGCTACTCCAGCTTTCTTTTGGCTTCTAGTAGCATGATAAATAGTTCTCCATCCCCTCACTCTCAATCTAAAGGTGTCCTCAGATCTAAAATGAGTCTCTTGTAGACAGTAAATAGATGGGTCTTGTTTTTTTATCCATTCTGATACCCTATGTCTTTTGGTTGGCGCATTTAATCCATTTACATTCAGTGTTATTATAGAAAGATACGGGTTTAGAGTCATTGTGATGTCTGTATATTTTATGCTTGTAGTGATGTCTCTGGTACTTTGTCTCACAGGATCCCCCTTAGGATCTCTTGTAGGGCTGGTTTAGTGGTGACAAATTCCTTCAGTTTTTGTTTGTTTGGGAAGACCTTTATCTCTCCTTCTATTCTAAATGACAGACTTGCTGGATAAAGGATTCTCGGCTGCCTATTTTTTCTGTTTAGCACACTGAAGATCTCGTGCCAATCCTTTCTGGCCTGCCAAGTTTCAAAAGACAGATCAGTCACGAGTCTTATAGGTCTCCCTTTATATGTGAGGGCACGTTTATCCCTTGCTGCTTTCAGAATTTTCTCTTTATCCTTGTATTTTGCCAGTTTCACTATGATATGTCGTGCAGAAGATCGATTCAAGTTACGTCTGAAGGGAGTTCTCTGTGCCTCTTGGATTTCAATGCCTTTTTCCTTCCCCGGTTCAGGGAAGTTCTCAGCTATAATTTGTTCAAGTACCCCTTCAGCACCTTTCCCTCTCTCTTCCTCCTCTGGGATACCAATTATGCGTATATTATTTCTGTTTAGTGTATCACTTCATTCTCTAATTTCCCCTCATATTCCTGGATTTTTTTATCTCTCTTTTTCTCAGCTTCCTCTTTTTCCATAACTTTATCTTCTAGTTCACCTATTCTCTCCTCTGCCTCTTCAATCCGAGCCGTCGTCATTTCCATTTTGTTTTGCATTTCGTTTAAAGCGCTTTTCAGCTCCTCGTGACTGTTCCTTAGTCCCTTGATCTCTGTAGCAAGAGATACTCTACTGTCCTCCATACTGTTTTCAAGCCCAGCGATTAATTTTATGACTATTATTCTAAATTCACTTTCTGTTATATTATTTAAATCCTTTTTGATCAGTTCATTAGCTGTTGTTATTTCCTGGAGATTCTTCTGAAGGGAATTCTTCCATTTGGTCATTTTGGATAGTCCATGGAGTGGTGAGGACCTGCAGGGCACTTCCCCTGTGCTGTGGTGTATAACTGGAGTTGGTGGGCGGGGCCGCAGTCCGACCTGACGTCTGCCCTCAGCCCACCGCTGGGGCCACAGTCCGACCGGTGTGTGCCTTCTCTTCCCCTCTCCTAGGGGCAGGATTCACCGTGGGGTGGCGTGGCCCGTCTGGGCTACTTGCACGCTGCCAGGCTTGTGGTGCTGGGAATCTGGCGTATTAGCTGGGGTGGGTAGGCAAGGTGCACGGGGGCAGGAGAGGTAGGCTTAGCTCGCTTCTCCTTAGGTGTTCCACTTCAGGGGGGGCCCTGTGGCAGCGGGAGGGAGTCAGATCCACTGCCGGAGGTTTGGCTTCGCAGAAGCACAGAGTTGGGTGTTTGCGCGGAGCGAGCAAGTTCCCTGGCAGGAACTGGTTCACTTTGGGATTTCGGCTGGGGGATGGGCGAGGGAGATGGCGCTGGCGAGTGCCTTTGTTCCCCACCAAACTGAGCTCTGTCATCCGGGGGCTCAGCAGCTCTCCCTCCCTTTGTCCTCCAGCCTTCCCGCTTTCCGAGCAGAGCTGTTAACTTATGACCTCCCAGATGCTAAGTCGCGCTTGCTGTGGGAACACACTCCGTCCGGCCCCTCCACTTGTGCCAGCCAGACTCAGGGGCTCTGCTTGGCCGGCAGGCTGCCCCTCCGCCTGGGCTCCCTCCCTCCAGTCCGTGGAGCGTGCACCGCCTCGCTGCCCTTCCTACCCTCTTCCGTGGGCCTCTCATCTGCACTTGGCTCCGGAGACTCCATTCTGCTAATCCTCTGGCAGTTTTCTGGGTTATTTAGGCAGGTGTAGTTGGAATCTAAGTGATCAGCAGGACGCACGGTGAACCCAGCGTCCTCCTATGCCGCCATCTTCCAACCCCCTCTCCAGATTTTTTTTTTCTATCAAAAGGTAACGGCTTTGGTTGAGGAATATTTTGCTACAATGATTGATGGTTGTATTCATCACTGTGTGTTTCTAGACTGTGTTTATAGGATGGTATATTTATAAGGCTGTAACATGAATGAAGTAAAATGACACTCCAATTGTGGGCTAACCTTTTAGAATATGTATTACTTAATTCTTATTCTTAATGTCACAACAGTTGATCACTTACCCTACTGACATTTTATTAGCATTTACAGTCATTTATTAAAAGCAGTTTTGTTTTGTTTTTTATTTTTCTATTATGAAGCAAAGATTTATTTGGATTGCTTTTTTCCCCTTATTTAGAGCCCTTTACCTCAGCTTATCATATGACTGAAGAGACTATATAAAGCCAGGTTCTCACTGTAATTTTCAAGTTCTTTTAAAACTCCTCCCATATAAGCTGCCTGTTATTAAAATGTTCAAACCATACTTTGCACAGTGGTCTCTCAGAGTCCTGATTTAAGTGAAAACCATGCTTGCATATTAGCGAAAATTAATATAAAGTGTGCAAACTTTGTTCTGAATTTATCACAGTTTACAGAAATGTGAGACCTATGAACTTGACAAATAAATGCCATGTATGGAAAACTTTCTAGTGCCCTAGTGGTCCCATTGCCAAATGGTTAGTTGCCAGGTCCGTATGATTTTAGGATCCAGATCATAAGATCATGAATTCTTTAATTAGCTTCATGTACTTTTTTCATATGCAAATCTTGCCTTTTAGACATGATGCTTCTGGAAGAAGTATGTTAATGGTTGTCAAGTTCATGAACAACCATGTCCCATGGCTGGTGGGATCTAGTCAATGGGAACACTTAATGAAGAGAAGAAGAGGAAGATCTGTTGAGGGGAACCTTTCAGCGGGGTGAGTTGGGCAGACAGAGCAACTTCTCTGGCTGTGAGACCTTGCACATGTTATATAACCTCTCTGGGTCTCAATTTGCTCAACTGTAAAATAGGAATTAATAATAACTGCATCTTGCAAGTCTAATATTCAGGGAAATAATTCAGGGAAAGTGCATGGTACACTTATACTAAGTATACTTAGTGCCTATAGTAAATATTCAATAAATAATAGTTGTTATTATTACTAATATTGTATTATTAAAATTTTAGGTGTTGGCATCTTTAATATAGCATGATTTCCCTGGGTAATAAGGCTCCTAGTTAAAGTGTCTAGGGTCTTGTTTTCGATAGTCACACCTCCTTATTACCTCATAATAACAGGAGTTCGAGGATTTCTTTTAAATAACTATAATAAAGGTTCCAGCACCCAGTTTGTTCAATATTTAATTGGAACGTGCACAAGAATATATAGGTAGTTCCTTAGTCACCACATAAATTCTATATAATATTTCCTCTGCCAGATAGCAGTGGAGGGAAGTTTCTTCAATGGCTTGCCAAGGGTGGTTCCCAGATCAGCAGCATCAGCAGTTCCTGGGAACTTACTTGAACTTGGCCCTAACCTTAGATGGTCTTAATCAGAAACTCTGGGGTGGGGCCCAGAAAGCTGTATTTGAACAATCTTCCTGATGATTCTGATGCACATTCAAGTTTGGGAACCACTGCATTAGTGTTTCTTGGAACAGGAGGCTGGAAATACTAATGGCTGTTGTTTAAGAAGTATGAGGACAGATCCTTAACTGATGAGATAATCCCTGCTTTGTAGTCTCATATGGTGAGAACACAGTTGTCAAGTGAGTATGTGGCTATGGTATGGACCAAAGTGAAGAACTAGAGGGCTCTTTCAGTAGACAGAAAGGTGATGATTCCACTGAAGGAAGCATTCAGTGTTTAAAGGGTCCTTGCTATTGTAGGCTGCCCTGGAATTACATTAGTGTAGCTAGCGTAGCAGAGCTAACACTCATAATATATAAAATGGAATGAAAATGGGTTGTCTCATAGCTTATATTCTTAATTTTCTTTAACTTCTAAGGGATTTTGGTCAAAGTATTTTAAAATCAAAATAGAAATTAGAAAACTGGATGAGAAAATGAACTGATAGAGTAATAAAGAAGTCTTGAGGTTTCCTGCTCACTCAAAGCTTACTATAGGTAGAAATTTCTTGAATATGAGACTGGAGTCCAGGGACTGTTCAGTCCTCATTTCTGCCCTACCTAATTACATTACCTGGGCATTTTCTAATTGGAGGAATAATTAGAAGTCAGGATAGTGTAAAGAGAAAAGCCCATTCTTCAGAAACAGAAGAGGCCTGTGTTTGAATCTCATTTTCTAGCTATTTAACATTAGGCAAATTATTTAAATGTCCTAGAATCAGGTTTTTCATCTGTAAATAGGCTAATGATGCCTATTCTTTTGGATGGAGGCTCCCAAAGTGGGATGAGGGCAGTGCTTTCCCGGGAGGGAGTTTTTGGTGATCACAGGATTGGAAAAGACAGTAGCACGTGGGGGGCAAAAAGCAGGGCTGGGATACCCTGCAATGTGTGGGCCAGTCCCACCATGGAGGACTGGACTATTCCCTGAACTATTTTTTAGTGCTCCCAAGACATTCATGTAGGTGAAAGTCCTTTTTATAATTATCTAAGCCTAGAACCTAACTACATACAAATAGTTTTTGCATGCTTTTAAAACCCAATGAACTTCCAGGAATGCAAATTACTATCATCTAAATTGAGGGAAGATTATATTTTGTTTTGTTTATTCTTATTTATCAAAAGTTGTTCACCCTTTTAGAAAAAGAGAAGAAAATCACATAGGAAGCAGCAATGCTGTGCATGGTATTTGACTTTCAGTGAAAGAGCCTTATCATACTTCATTTGAGGAGGTTGTATTTCCATATGATATCACATATGGGTACAAATCATTGACTACTTCACCGTGTCTTCTAGGGTAATTTTTCCTGGGCATTTACTGTTAGGAAGCTAGTTACTAACAGTGTTAGTAAGTAGTTTGTATCTAATGCCTAGTAAGTGATCATACGTGGTTGCTATTATTATTAGGAGGCAATGACACTGATGTGATGGATCAAATGTAACTCAGTGTGTGGTGGCTATTCACAGACCTGAAAATCTGTTTTTTATGTGGGAATACAGATCTGGGCCAGCCTGATGTTGAGCATGTGCTCATGTGGACCTCTATTTTAGGATGATGGTGAGAGCAGCCTGGGGGTTTCAAACTTAACCCTAAGATTCTAAGAGCAAGGGAAGACAGGAGTTTACCTGAGCTGGAAATGAAGAGAAGATTAGGAATTAGATTCAACACATGGCTACTTAATCCATATTGGACAGACAGTAGTACTGTCTGTGGGTGTTTTTGTTGCTACTATTACTCGTGTTCACTAGCTACTGGTTCTGCCATCTGGTTGCCTGTGCAGCTCCCTCGAGTGTTGTAGGTGCTACTTTTTACAGTCTCTGTGTTACCAGAATAAATTATTAAAGGAGAGTAAGCCTTGAGCAGTATTTTATAAAGCAAGCAGAACTATCAGGTTTTGGAATAAGTGCAGTGGTCTAAAGTCTATGCCACGGGTACATAACCATAACACACACAGGAGTGTGTTCAGCAGGAACCCTACACTATACCTAATTCCCATTTGACCCTTGAGCTGTGACTGCTTGTCTGGAGTAGGACATCAGCATTTCTTGTGGTCTGTAAAATAAGCAGTTGAATCCTTGAACAAGAACTTAGAGATATTTCAGGGTCTAGATGAATTCTGAGATATGCTGACATTCTTCCCATATGCTAACCCCAGGTGTTATAAAATAGTTTCATAAGAACTGATGATGTACCAAGTGCAATAATAGATACATTTTTAGTCCAAAAAAACACTTCTTTTTCTATACCTAAGTTAGAACAGAGTAAAAGCTTTAAGAAGACTTGTGTGTATTTGAATGAAGAAACAATCTAGATGATGTTTCTTTAGATAATTGCGACCATTCGCCCAGGTGTGGGTACCTGTTTTATCATGCTGACTGGCCAGAACAATGTGTAAACTATTAAGGGAGTATTTATATAATTTTTGATGATGATAATGAGATTAGGTAAATAGTTAAATGCAGAGTCATATAGTATTCTGTGTTATCACATACTGAAATAGTAACTGGCCAGCAAATCGTATCAATATAATACCTAAATATTTTTACTTGAAACGCTTTTAAAATTTAACAGTGTGTAAGCCAGTATGACCTGGAAGGATGGACTTAGGTATCTTTGTCTAGAATATACAGACCAAAAATGAAAGATGATCCTGTCCTGTCCCAGAAGCCACTTCACCTCTGAGGTTTGTTTGACTAGAACACTTCAAAAACCTGAAACACACTGACATTTAGGAATATACAAGCTTTCAAAGTTTGTTAATTCTGCCATAATATATCTGTGTGGTGGCAACGTTCCCTCCCCTCTGCCTTTTCAATGCTGTTTCAGTAGAAATACAAAGCCTAGGATATTTCTTCAGGAGTATTCAGCTTCTTTCCTTTGACTCTTGACTTGTCATAAAAATATATTCTTCCTTTTGTAAATGTGTATTTTTCCTGAAAGCTAATTCTGTGTAAAGTACATGCTGGATGGTACAATCTCTAGCTTGTTACCAGCGCAGAAAGGAATGGACATGATTCCAACTGGGACTCCAAGTCTCCACACTTATAATTGAAATATATACTGTACATGGTTCCTTTGCCTTCAACACTAATACCCATCTGCTGAAATGGCAAGGTGCCTACTCTCTGGTTGATTGGATGGATGCCCTGGAGCACAGGTGCCTGGCAATGATAGGTTTAGAGAAATCCCCGACATAACATTGTTCATGACATTTCCTCTGCAGGACGTCTCTCCTGGGTGTATGTTATACAGAGGGCTGTCTCTTCCTGTCTGATGTCATGACTACTGCTGGATGTCTTCAGAAATTTCTGGTTATCATTAAAAGCAAAAGGCATAGAACATGGTGACATTTAGAAAGTGGAAATCATAATATTTTGGCCTATCTTGGAAGTTTTATTAAAAAAATGTTCTTTCTTGAAGATCTTTAATACCAAGCTTTAAACCCAAACTATTGTTCCAGGTACTACTCATTGATTACTTGCGTTTTATGACCTATGAAAATTGATGATATAAAGCCTAAAGCCATGCTATAGTAGCATACGTGTGGCAGTATTTATGTGATGTATGTATTAGGATTTCAAAGTAAATTGTCATCTTTTGGTCATTTCATTTTCTACTTTGTGGGGGAAAAACGCTTCTTTATTTTAGTTATTAACCAGTATTATTTTTCTCCCCTCTGATTGTTTTTCTTGGATTAAAATACTTCATTGGAATAGCGAGTGGATTCTATGTTTAATCCTTCAGGGATTAGGTGTACAGAGAGAAGAGAAATTCCATACATTATCCTAACTTTGGTTTCCAAAATTGTAAGCCTAAATTTAGGATGGAAAAATGTTCAAACATTAGACTAAATACTTAGAAGGAACAAGGGAAAGGTCTCCTAAGCCTAAATTTTTAGTCTAGAAAATAATCCCCTTAGGCTAGAGAAAGGAGAGATGGAGAAAAAATGAGATGAAAATATATTAATGGGCCATGGAGGTGGCATCATCTATGTCCTTCTCTTGGGCAGAGCCTAAAGATAGTATAAGACCTCAAAAAAAGAAATGACTGTGAGTTCCCTGTAGTTCACTGTGAGCCATAGAGACCTTTGCAGAGCTACCCACAGGTTCACTAAGCTGAGGGTTATTTTAAGGTCAGACCTTACCTTGTGCCCAAATAATTCAAGAATCCTGAAATTGATGCCCCTCTCCTATCTCTCATGGCTTGGACCTTTGATATAAACTTAAGACGGAAGAATAGAAACCCAGATTTCACTGGGTATGTATCTTCTTTCTTGGGAGGCTTGAAATTAATTAAAGTTGTTATAGAATATAAAATTATATTTTTATTAAAAAAATTTTTTTAACGTTTATTTTTAAGAGAGAGAGAGACAGAGCATGAACGGGGGTGGGGGGGGGGCAGAGAGAGAGGGAGACACAGAATCGGAAGCAGGCTCCAGGCTCTGAGCCATCAGCCCAGAGCCCCACGCGGGGCTCGAACTCACAGACCGCGAGATCGTGACCCGAGCCGAAGTCAGACGCCCAACCGACTGAGCCACCCAGGCGCCCCTAAAATTATATTTTTAATTCATTGAGGCATGTATAACTGAGATTCATATTGAGTATATTTACTTATATATTGTGATTTATTCTAGGAAAGATTTAAGGACTATTGCAAAACTTTAAAATTTTTCTTCTCTACTTTTGATCAACTTCGTTGACTTTGGTTAAAGGCAGTATTTATGTAATATGCCCCATTCAGATGGGTACACATTACCTGGGTTTCCCATTATGTTCACTAGAAATATTCCAGTTCAACTATATAACTACAGCAGTACTTGGAGGAGATTTCAGCTTGGTATTTTGCAAAAAAATGACAAAAGGATTTTTTGATAGTGATCAAATTGATACACTAGAATAAGAACTCCATTCAGTCTAATGTGCATATTAATATACAGAATTTGCAAAAGCCACGTATTGTGTTAGCTTTCAATGTCTACCACTCCCTCTTTGCTTAGGAATAATTAAAAACTCAAAGATTCTGGTCAGGAGAGAATCTCCTTTAATGAGTGCCATTCTTCTCTAGTACCATGGTATCTATAATTTTGTTTCAAGCTTCATATGACTGAGACTCTTTTTTTCCTGCCTGTGCTTAAAGAATCACACAATGGATAACTTTAAACACCAAATCATTCTTGGTAGATTTCTGTGGAAGACTTAGTTTGTCCCCCAAATGCTTTGTGTGCATTCTTAGTGTGAATGGCTACCTGGAGTTGCTGTTCATTTGTGAGTCTTTGTGTTCTCGTTGACCAGTGTTCCCACTGCCTGATCAGCATTCTGAATGCACCACTGGTGTTTTGCAGTGAGAGAGTGGTAAGGTCATTTTAAATGTCTTTTGTGGGCAAGAGTCACTTTATATGTAAGATCCAAGATAAAAACAGATTTCCCCCATTAGTCAGCACCAAGAAGATAGTGGGTTGACACAATTTTGCCTTCCCCTGCCATCTGTCTCTTTATTTACTTTCTGTTTTTGACTTCATACCCAAAAGAAGGTGGGCACATTGGTACCCGTGAACTTGAGGAAAACATTCATAAAACCTGACCCTTAGCTGTGGATCTCTGCTCCTTTTACTTGTAATTGTGTTGTATGAGTCAGCCTCTGCCTGCTGCCTTAGTATCAATATTTTTTAAAAGCTGGGTTTATCCCAATGAGGAAAGCAATTATTAATGTGATCAACACTGTTGAAATCTTTCTGATTTTCAAATAATTCATAAGAGTTCTAAATGATACTTTGGGGCCTCTTATTATACTCTACATCAAACATGAGAGAGATAGAAGGAAACTTGTGGGAATAATTCATAAGGCATTCATATACCACATAATATAGTTGTATAAATCCATGTTAACAGGAGACTTTCTGGGAATAATTTTCATTGATTAACCTTTAGGTCAATTTGTTATTTTAAAATAACTTTAAATGACCTTGTTTCATATCTCTGACCCTCTGATTCTTCCAGTTTATTAATGATCAAAATAGTTAATTGTCTGATAGGTGCCAGATAATTTCTTCTAGTTATCTTGTTCTCTAATGATTTCTTAAACAACTGAACAGCACTTTAATGCAGTTTCTTTACATCTATCACCCTTATTGGATTTTTAAGGAGAGAAAGGAAATGGGAACAGAGCATTAATATTGTCTTTTTTCATGCAATAAATGAGATATGTCCAAAATCTGCACAGTTTATAACATTATATCAAGTATTGTATGTAGTGAATTATTTATTTTGGTATAGAGAAAAATATAAATCATATGGAAAATATTTTTTGTGAAACTCTGCTAATTTTAAATTTAGACGCACAATGTAAGACTTGGTGTTTTTACCTAATATTGTCAAATTTTAAAAGAAACAATACTAGGAAAAAGCTGTATGTTTGGACAGTTTGACTCAAAATGAAGAAGAAAATTAATCTGGATAATTAAGGCTAAATCATTTTACTTGAAATATCTTATTGTGGCAAATAATGTTGCAGCTTTTTTCTTTTTCATTTTATTCTGCTAATGTAGATCCAGGCTTTATACAAATCCTAGGAATGACAACAAGAAAACAGAGCCCAAATATAGCAAAATAGAGTTAGATTTGTAGCATAAATCCAGCATCCTCTATTTAGGAAAGACTGACATAACACTAAAAGCCTGATAGAGATTCCATATTTATTTACTTCAGAATGCTGAATCAAGCCCAATGAAAAGTGATTTGTAAATTGCTTATTCAGTGAACTTGAATAAATAACTCACAAATCAATGTCTTACAAGAACTTAGTAACCAGCCTGTTTCATTTGAAGCCATGCTACAGCCTATCGATCTCCTCCTCTAGATAATGTCAAATAGGAAAAACTGGTGTAGAAGCAGGTCATTCTACCTATTTGCCAAAAATATCAGTTCAATTCCAAAGGAGGGAAAAAATGCAACTGGAGTTTTAAAAATACCCCTTCTTTTAAGCTACTACTACTACCCTCAGAACTCCAGAAGAGGGACTTCTGACACCAACCCTGTGCTTTAGAGGGCCTGGGTCTAATTTTATACCATATTACTCTTCATAGAGCCACAGGGAAGCAGATATATCTACTCACAGGTCATGTTCTGTCCTTTGGGACCATGCTTCAAGTACTTGTGACCCAAGCCCACCTCCAGGACCTGCACAGCCTTTTTTTCAGGTCCATCCTTCTAAGCATGGATCTCATTGCACCTGAGTCAGAGATATGACCAAGTTGGGGTAACATACCAGGGGTGTGGATAGAGCTTGGACACGAAGGCTGGAATGTCCTCACACCCTGAGTGTGAGGTACCTCAGGGAACCAAACTAGAAGGAGAAACAAATTACTGGCCAAAGATACAGACTTGGAGCAAGGATTCTACATGATGTCACATTCCAGTGCATAATTCTGAAAAGTCCAAAAATTTCAAATTTGAACCTGGCCTCCCTGATTGTTAAAAGATAAAGTTTTTAAAGGTAATAAAATACATTTTATTTACCATTATGTCAGTTTGATTTACAACTTTTAAATATTTAGACATTTGACATATGAGCCACCATTTGTATTCTTGCCCTAGGCTTACCTGCTACCCACTTTTATCTCTCCACTCTCCCTCACAACTAAACATTTCAAAGTTTTCTCAACTTGCTACATCCCATTTGCTCATCCCCATTTTTCCCTTCACCTGATTTGGCCTCAGCAGTTACACCTTTAACAAATCTATTCTTGCTTATGTCATTCTTTACTCTTTGTTAGAAAAATCCAGTAAACATGATCTTCAGGCCTAATCTTGTTCTCTTAGCAGTATTCAGTATTATTGGAGGCTGGTTAAGTCCAAGATTGAGGCACCTGCAGGTGTGTGGGCTGGTGAGGGCTTGCTTCCTGATTCCTAGATGGCAATCTTTTTGCTGTGTCTTTACATGGTGGAAGGGACAAGGGTGCTTTCTAGGGTTTCTTTCATAGGAGAAAAAATCATGTTTATGAGGGCTCTTCTTTCATCCCCTATTACCTCCCAAAGACCCCATTTCCAAATACCATCACATTGGGGATTAGGTTTCAACATATTTAATATAAATTTTGAGGGGATACCGACATTAAGTCTCTGGCAGCTCCACTCCAGATCTAATCCTAACATACATTCCCAGCTTTATCCAGTATATGTCAATCTTTTACTTCTTCTCTAGACCAGGTTTCTAATTTTTTTAAATCCATGGGGAACCTTGAAATAATTTTCAGATTCCAGAAAACCATGTATATCAGTTGGAATATCTACAGCTCTCAGTATACTAGTCTGAACAGTAACTTGTAGACAAAATAATCCAATAACAATTATCAATGCTTTTTAAAAAAATCTTATTGAGGAATAATTGAAAACTAAAATTGTAGTATATTTAAAATATATAGCATTATTATTTGATATGTGTATACATAGTGAAAGGATTTCCCCCATTGATTTAATTAAGACATCCAACCATCCATATATTTACCCTTTACAAATTTTTTTTGATAAGAAAATTTAAGTTCTACTCTCAGAAAATTTCAAATATACAATACAGTATTATCAACTATGGTTACCATGTTATACATTAGATCTTCAGCCCTTATTTCAAAGAGATGCATACTGACACACATAATAGTTAAATTATCAAAAGTTAAAGACAAGGAGAGAATCTTAAAAGCAGGAAGAGAAAAGCAACTTGCTACACACAAGGGAACCCCCTTAAAACTGTGAACAAATTTTTCAGCAGAAAATTTGTAGGCCAGAAGGGAGTGCACAATAAATTCAAGTGCTGAAAGAAGGAAAATACCAGCTAAGAACCCTTAACCTGACAAAGTTATCCTTCAGAACCGAAAGAAAAATAAACTTTTCTAGACGAAAACAAACAAACAAACAAAAATGTTGAAGGAGTTTATCACTACTAGACTGGATTTATAAGAGATGTTATGGGAGTTCTTCAAACTGAAATTAAAGGATGCTAACTAGTCCAAAAAGCATGTGAAAGTATAAAACTCACTGGTAAAGGTAAAGATACAGTTAAATTCAAAATACCCTAGTATTTTGAAGGTGGTAAGTAAACCACATATAACTCTAGTATAAAAGTTAAAAGACAAAAATATTAAAACTATAACTCCAATAATTTTTAAGGGACATGCAAGGTACAAAAAATGTAGATTGTGACATCAAAAACATAATATTTGGGGTGAGGATGTAAAAATGTAGAGTTTCTGTGTGCATATGAAGCTGTTATCAGTTTAAAGTAGACTGTTAGAAATATAAGATGTTTTATGTAAGCAGAGTAACTATGAAGAAAAAGCCTACAGTTGATACACAAAAGATAAAGAAAAAGGAATCTAAGTATATCAATACAGGAAATCATCATATCACAATGGGAAAGAGCAATAAAAGAAGAAACAAACATAGTAATTCCAAAACAACTAGAAAACTATGAAGAAAATGGGAATAGTAATAATTACTTTAAACATAAATGAACTAAATTCTTCAATGAAAATGTATACAGTGGCTGAATGGATTTAAAAAAATATTCCCAGTATATGCTGCCTATAAAAGAGTCATTACAGCTTAAAAGACCCACACAGAATGACAGTAAAAGAATGGAAAAAGATAGTCAATACAAGAGTAAACCACAAGAAAACTGGAGTAACATAGAATAGTACAGATATAGAAGTAAAATAAAAAACGTATATCAGACAAAATAAGCATTAATCCAAAGATTATAACAAAGGACAAAGATGGTCATTATATATAATGATAAAAGGATGAATCCCTTAAGAATATAATTTGTAAATGTTTATGCACTCAATTTTGGAGTACCTAAATACATAGAGCAAGTATGAACATACAAATGAAGTGAGAAATAGTAATACAATAACAGTGTTGGACTTCAACACCCTACTTTCAACATTGGATAGATCATCCAGGCAGAAAATCAGTAAGAAAACTTTGGACTTCAATTATATGTTAGACCAGATTGACCTAACAGACATTAGACCAGATTGACCTAACAGACATATACAGACCATTCTAACAACAGCAGAATACACATTCTTCTGAAGTACAGATGGAACATTCTCCAGGTATATCATATATTATTCTATAAAAAAGTTTTAATTTAAGAAGATTAAAATCATATGAAGCATCTTTTCCAACCATACTGGTATGAAGTTAGAAACCAGTTACAAAATGTGGAAAAATCTAAAAATATGTGGCGATTAAACAACATGCTTCTAAAAATCATAGGTCAAAGAAGTCAAAAGAGAGATAAAAAAATCTCTTGAGACAAATTAAAGTGGAAATACAGTATACCAAATATAATTGCATGCAGCAAAAGCAGTTCTGAGAAGGAAGTTTACAACAATAAATACCTACATTAAGCAAAAAGATCTTGAACAGCTTAACTTGACATCTCAAGGAACTAGAAAAGAAGAACAAATGAAACCCAAAGTTAGTAGAAGGAAGGAAATAACAAAGATCAAAGTGGAAATAAATGAAATAGAGACTAAACCCACAGTAGAAAAGATCAATGAAAATAAGAGCTGTATTTTTTAAAGACAGACAAACATTTAGCTGGACTTACCAAGAATAAAAGAGGTCTCATAAGTAAAATTTTTTTTTTAATTTTTTTAACGTTTATTATTGACAGAGAGAGAGAGAGAGAGAGAGAGAGTGTGCATGAGTGGGGGAGGGGCAGAGAAAGAGGAGACACAGAGTCTGAAACAGGCTGCAGGCTCTGAGCTGTCAGCACAGAGCCCGACGCGGGGCTCAAACTCACAGACAGCGAGATCATAACCTGAGCTGAAGTTGGACGCTCAACTGACTGAGCCACCCAGATGCCCCTCATAAGTAAAATTATCAATGAAAGAGACATTACCACTAATACCACAAAAATACTAAGTATCATAAGAGACAACTATGAACAATTATATGCTAACAAATTGGATAGTCTAGAAGAAATAGATAAATTTCTAAAAACATACAACCTATGAAGACTGCATCATGAAGAAATAGAAAATCAGAACAGACTAATTACTAGTAAGGAGATTGAATCCATAAAGACCTCCCAACAAAGAAAAATCCAAGATCATGTGGCTTTGCTGGTGAATTTTACCAAACATTTAAAGAAGAATTAACACCATTTCTTTTCAACCTCTTCCAAAACATAAAGAAATGTGAAGACTTCCAAATTCATTTTACAAGGCCAACATTACCCAGACACCAAAGCCATGCAAAGACTACAAGAAAGAAAATTATAGGCCAGTCTCTCTGATGAACATAGATGTAAAAATCCTTAATAAAATATTAGCAAATCAAATAGCAATACATTCAAAGGATCATACATCAGGATCAAGTGGGATTTATTCCAGGGATGCAAGAATGGTTCAACATTCACAAATTAATCAATGTAATATACCACATTAACAAAATGAAGGATAAAAATCATATAATCATTTAAATAGATGTGTAAAAAATATTTGACAAAAATCAACATTCATTCATGGTGAAAACTTCAATAAAGTGGGTTTAAAGGGAACATACTTCAACGTCATACTTAAACATCATATATGACAAACCCACAGCTAACATCATACTCAGGGTGAACAGCTAAAACTTTTCCTCTAAGAGTAAGAACTAGGCAAAGATGCCCATTCAAGCACTTTTACTTAACATCTTACTAGAAGTCCTAGTCAGAGCAATTAAACAAGAAAAAGAAATAAAAGGTATCATAATTGGAAAGGAAGAAGAAAAATTTTCTGTTTGCAGATGATATGATATTTTAAAAAGAACCCTAAAGATTCTACAAAAAACCTGTTATAACTTGTAAGCAACTTCAGTAAAGTTGCAGGATAGAAAATTAATATACAAAAATCAGTTGTGTTTCTATGTGCCAGCAATGAAACATCAGAAAGAAAATTAGGAAAGCAATTCCATTTACAGTAAGTAGCATCAAAAAGAACAAAATACCTAAAAATAAATTTAACCATGGAGGTGAAAGATCTTGTCAAAGCTCTTTTGAGTGGAAAATATTTTTCAGTGGATCTTTTTTATTTTGGATAATGTATTAGTCTGCTCTCATGTTGTTCCACCTCTCCACAAGGATGTCAACTCTAATTCAAGTCAACAAATTAGTAAAGGGAATTTCAACTTTGGCTTTATTTAAAAATTTTATGTTTGATTTTTAAAAAGATATTCAGATAGACCAAAAAAATCTTATCATAAATTTATATCAGATAGACCAAAAAATCTTATTATAAATTTATCCTCTATGAAATGCTAATAAGATCTGTTATGTATTATGGATAGTATATACAATAATCATTGTGTATTTCCTTATTTAAATCTAAAAATGACTTTTTGTCCAAATTTTCCTTAGAAAAGTTAAGTTTATTGTTTTAAAAATTATTCTTTATATAGATTCAAAAACAATTATAAACAAACTTAATAAATATATTTTAAATAATTTCCTTGAGCCAAGATGGAATTTAACTTTTCTAATGATATGTTCTATAGATTTCATTTAGATAAAGCTCATAAATTGATTTTAATTAATATTATCTCAACAATGACAATTTATTGACAATGTTACATAGCAAAGCTACTAGACAAATCAGTGTGAATAAAAAATATAGCTTAGCACAGTTTTACACAAGACTTTGAAGAAGATTTTTTTTTTTGGCTGAATCACATATCAGCTTCAAATATAGGCCTAGATAGTTACGAAATCTATAAGTACATTTATTGTTTTCTTGATCTATTTTAGAAGCCTGTATATATATATAAACTAAAAACAAAGAATGAAATTCACCTCATTCATGTAAATCATGTGCCTGTTTTTCACTTCAGAAATACAAATAAATGAGGTTCTTAGACTGAGCAATATTGTCAGAGAAAGGGCCCCTCACCTAGCCAGGTATTTGTATTGAATGTGAGGGGAAAACTGAGCTTTTGTTCTGCAGTTCCTCCAAGTGGATTTCAATAAGACTAGAGACTTGCTGATAATCTCATTCTCAAATCCAAGTAGCATGGGAAATATTTCAAGATTTCCTGTTGAAACATGAGTTTTTCCCCCAATGATTCTGTTGCTTTTACAGCCAAACATCTTGTCATTTGAAGTCAAAACATTTTCTTGCAGAAACTTGTCCAACTGGTTCATGTAATGACAAATTTTTGCTAAGCAGGTTAGTCTGCAGCTATTCTTTATCACTCAAGCACTTAGTAAAATCTGGCCTTCTGGGTCCTTCTAAGTATTCCTGTGATTTACCTTTCAGCTTGCACACCCTGTAGAGATCTCCTCCTATGCTAAGTACTTGGATGTCTGTAGGTAGCAGATTTATATTTTCTACATTTCTAAACATTCTTGTGTAAACTGAATCTTTGTTTAATGCAGTTAACCATTTTTACAATGTTACCTATAATCTTTTTATTTCATGTTGAAGAGTTTCTGACACTAGTACCTCTCAGTGAAGTGGTAATTTGCAAGACAATATTAGAATTATCTTTCTTTCTTTCTTTCTTTCTTTCTTTCTTTCTTTCTTTCTTTCTTTCTTTTATAATAGAGTCAGAACCCTTCATGTAGCTCATCATTGATGGGGCATCATCAACACAGATGCTAATAGTTTCCCAAGACAGGCCTTTTGTTTCTAGACATGATGGCACAACATTAACTAAATCTTGGCCTTTGCTCGTTTGGGCAGGTTAAACGCAACAGAAATTTTTCTTAAATTTCACCACCATTTAGAAATCATACAAATTCTACAACATGACATTTACTAATGAAATCTGTTGATTGATCACCCTGTAATGGGAAGCTGTTGTTCTTTAGTTTATTACCCCAAAGCTCTTCAGCATCATGTGACATATCATCAATATAACAACTTATCATACCATGTAATATAGGACCTTTTCAATTTCTCATACTGCAACTTGTCAGCATTTTCATCATTATATATTTATATGCTAGTATTAATAGATTCTCACCAAGTGCATGGTGTTTTTTCATCTTTCTGGGCAATGAGTTCTGTTACTAAATAATTGCTTCCTGAGTCTTTTCACTAAATGTGACTTTTTTAAACAAAGTTTTACTCTAAAATAAATATTTTGGTTTTGTCTAAAATAACTAACCCCTTTACTTGTCAAATGGCTATGATTTGTACTTGTGTCTTTTTAATTTTCCTGCAGCCATTGATGTGATTTGCACAGTGGAATACAATTTAGATAACCAACCCATGAAAAATTCATTGATAAGTAGTTTTTACTGTAGAAATGAATTTATTTTGTATCTCTTCTCATACTAACACAGGGAAATGACTTAGAAGCATTTGTAGACCTAGGCCTAGAATCTTACTTATCCACTTCACACTCTGTCTTCAAAAATTGCCATGATGGAATATCAGACATTTTAGAAAACATAAATACTGATGAAGTGTAAGACAATGAGACTACAATATAGTTCACCATTAACCTTTGTAATCCGTGTTTGCAGCATTTACAGCAACAACAAAGCATCATGAAATAAACTGAGTTATGTCACCTAAAATACCTTCTTTAGAATAAAAGTTACTTGGCAATTTTCTGTTACACCAGTAGAGTTCAGTCAGTCCTCTGAGGCAGTCGTTAACACAGAAGAGGAAAGTGCGGGAGACAATTTTGGAGGAAGAGGCTGATGTCATCAGAGATCTACCAGCCTCCCTTTGGTGTACCACAGTGTTCACCATTTGTCAGTGACCTCCCCTAACTCATGAAACAGCTGAGAATGCACTCTACCAAGTGACACAGTACGATTGCATACTGTCAGATGGAGCTGCATGACTGCTGATGACATTTCTACTGGGGCCACTCAGTAAATAGCCACCACTGCAAGTGCTAACAATGTGTGATGTGTGAAGTTTAAAAAAACATCTTCCCCACTTTTCCCCAATCTAATGAGACCCCTGGTGACATCTTGTGGCATCCTAAAATTCAGTGGAAGCTCAGATGAAAAATCTTCTTTAGTTACCCTGATTTATTTTATTTCCTAGAATGCACAATGTTCTTTCCATTTCATGCTCATCACATTATCATTTCCTTTGTATGAAATGCCTCTGCCCCATTGACTCCTAGACACTCAAGACTCCAAATTAGTTCAGATTCCTCCATTAAAACCTTTCACTGTTCCCTATCCTGCCATTCATAGCACTTACCACAGTTGTACTTGAATAATTAATAATGTCAGAGGTGATTTACCATCATTCTCTTCTACTTAGATATAAACAGCATGATGGGAGGGCCCATGTCTTTTGAGTTAACTGCTAAATCTTCACTCCCTAGTATGGTCAAGGTCTCCAGAAATAATGCTTACCTTAGCTTTTGTGCCTTAGAATTTACTGGGCAAATATATGAAGAAAATTAATGAACAAGCTGAAGCCACGGGACTCTAATAAGTGGTGGGCATGAAAACTAGGGCAGCACAATAGATTGTACAGCTGATCCAAGATTTTCCGTGAACACTCAACATGCATTACACAGTAGGAAAGCTAAGAAGACAAGGAAGATGACCCAAAGGAATCTCATCAGTACCATATCAAATTTTTGTTTTAAAAACTGAGTCGTTTAGGGCATAAATTACAATAAAATTTTGGAAGTATAGTTGAAGCTTCAACTTCATGTGACATAAAGTATTCTTGATTATCTGGCATGAAATTCCTAATGCTTCTTATGTGGATCAGCCCTTGTTGAGTGAATTTTTTTCTCAAAATTGTAGGAATACAATGACTTACTGAGCAAGGAGGCAATTGTCTTTGTAACAACACGGGTTCTAAAAGGAGGGCCTTGGCCCCATTTTGGCCATGAGCTGTACCTTCTGCCTCCAAAAGTCATATACTCCTTTCCTGGGGAATATGAATTGAGGTAATAAGTAGAAGCAAATCAACGGGCTCTGAGTTCCAGTACTGTGTGTATATTTTATTTTTAATGATTGCAGTGGGAGTTTTTAAAATTGCTTCCATGCAAAGGCCTTCTCTGGCACAAGGTAAAAACTCCAAGCTAAGCAGTTATTAATCTCTTCCCAGAGATACTGCTCAATAGTAATATAAAACACTGCTCTTGTACTTTCTACACCCTGCACCAAGTTAAAAAAAGGATTTTGGAGGATGAATTTGAGACTTCTAGATTCGTGATGAATAAGAAGTATTTCCTTTCACTAGACCATAAAAATGAACATGAGTTGGGGGCTTAGATCAGGCTTTTGAATCCAGGTTAGTCCAAATTCTGTTTCCAGATTTTTCTTTGACCTTGGTAAAAGCATACTATTTGTCCTTTCTATTTTATACCATTAGAGAACTAATACCAGTGGAAGAAAACACGTACAAAGACATTCCTAACAAGGCATGTAAACTTTCATTTTAAGGCATGCCTCGGTGGTTCAGTCATTTAGGTGTCCCACTTCAGCTCAGATCATCATCTCACAGTTTGTGAGTTCAAGCCCCACATCAGACTCTGCTGACAGCCTGGAACCTACTTCAGATTATGTGTCTCCCTCTCTCCTTCCCCTCCCCTGCTCATGCTCGGTCTGTCTCTCTCTCTCTCTCAAAAATAAATAAACATTTAAAAAATTTAAAAGAAACGCTTTTGTTTTAATACATATAATATTTTCCATTTGTTGTGATTTTTCAAGTAAAAGAAAAGTAGTCTAAGAAACATTTTTCTGTACATCTGTTCTTTGAATTTATCATTCAAACTCAGCAAAAATTTCAGCATCATAAAACAATAAACTAAGGAAACATTATGCCTCCACTGAAAACTTGAACACTTCTATCTGTTGCAGGAAAACATAAACTCACCTTTTACTCCTCCAAAATTTAAAGCCTCAAAAGACCTTTATAAAAATGTAACACTCATATTTCAACAAGCTATTAACCAAAAGTTGGTTTTAGTAGAGAATGTGTGGTGGCAATAGTGTACTGAAAGAATGGTTCAGTCAGTGCAAACTTGCTTTATTTCTAAATGCCTGGGTCAGGCACTACATGAAAAAATCAGCTAATCAGTGTGTGATTTTGACAGAGACAATTACCCCACACTCTGGTGTTTAACTTGGGTATATCGTTGGTTGCTTTGCATAGGCAGAGAATTTGGTTCGCCTCCAAATGATTGCTTTTATTTCTTCAAGTGTTACTCATGGAAATCAGGATTCCACAGTTTAGTTATGAATTCTCAGAAAATAAACAATAAGGAACTTTCCACTTTAGAACAGATAATTTATAGTCTGAAACCAGAATCAGCCAGGACAGAAATAGCCTTTAATATTAACGTATTACAGATTTCATTATTTCCTATCAAGTGCATTTCCCTAGGATCATCAGATTAATGAAATATATTTCAAGAATAGGCATTACCACACTAGTGAAAGAGTAAATTAATCAAATGTGTGGACACATTCAGCAGAGATTATATTCTGAAAGTAGAAGGCATTTTCTTCAAACTTTCTCTAACTCACTTCTCCCAGGAAACATATGAAAAGAAACTGTGTTTCAACATTTTATGAAAGGAAATAACTTTAGGTTACGTCTGATTTTTCCATTCCTTTATTGCTTTTTAAAATTTCAAGTTGCAAGACAGGTAAAAATTTCAAGATTCTAGAAATGTCTATTTTTTTCTACTGCCTAGAGAGAGGGAGCAAGTATTGGAAAGATTATGAATACTTGTGTAAATATCTTGATGAACAGAAGGGTCTTGCAGGGCAACCAGAAAACAACTTGATGTTTGTTTGTTTTTTTTCCTCCCACCACTCAAGCCTTTTATGTGAGGTTAACACTTACTTGCCCTTTGAATTCTTGGGCAAACCCATGACTTTCCTGGTCACTTGCAGATAATGAAAACTCCCCAGCCACTTCAAGGCACAGATCACAGTCTCATTTCCATAATTAATATGTCCAGTCTGGTATAATAATTAACACTCCAAATTTATTTTTAAGTTAATTGTTCCCTCCTTGTATCTACCCAGGCTTGCATCCTATAGTGGCAAGTGAGGGAAAAGGCTTAGCAAGATTCTCTCAATCCCACTATAGAAATTCTATCCCTTTGTTCATCTTTCTGACAGTTTTTGATCCTCCTACGATTGGAATCTGGATGGGGGCAGAGGAGGTAAATTTGAGAGGAAGAAAGTTTTACTTGCAGAAATCGTTCAAGATTTGGTAACAACCCTCTGGCCTTGGCAATTTTTTCTGGCGTGTTACTTTCGTGAGCTCCCTGGAGACACCTTCCCTTTGGGGACCTCTCATCGCAGTGACTTTGACAGAGGTAACATATATTTCTCAAACTGCTTCTTTGTAACGTCTTCTAGAGCCCTTCTGCCTCCAGCAGGGTACCACCAGCTTCTTTCTGCTCAACTTCTTTTATCCCTCAAGGCAGATTCTTAAAAAGACTCATGTTATCTCTGTTACAGGAGGTCCACTGTTGGTCCAGAGGAAAGACTCATCCCTTCTGTCCTGAGAAGCATGGAGACCATCCCTCCTGGCTCTGTTCTCAGGTGCTTGGCCAGCCACAGCTTGTGAATCTTGATTCCTTAGGTGTGAGGTGACAACCTACACACTGTGACTCCTCAGGCTCTGGGAGCACATATCAGGCCCTCTGAGTGGTGCCTGAGAAATCCCATTTCCTAGGAATGTGGTAGGGAACAGGCAACTCTGACTTCTCCCCCTTGGGAGGGAATCTCTGCAAATACCAGCTCCTTGCAAAAGTTCCACTTTCCTCCAACCTTCTTCTCAAACCCCAAAACCTTTTATGTGCTAAATAGGGGTAAGAGATCAATAATCACAAAACTTGTTTTTGGTCATCTCCTCTGAAATCTTGCATGTTTATCTTGTACCTCAATTAGGACGTTATGTTTATTATTTTGGGGCTTCGGCTCATTTCAACATCCTGTTAAGTCTGGCTCTCATTAGAGATGATAGTTTAGGTTTTTGTATAAATAATCAACAATTTCCAGGGTTTATGTTTATCTTTTTCCTTTATTGTTCATGGAAGCCAAGAAAGAGTAGCTCAGCTCACCCCAAAAGGACCATTTTGAAGATGTGGCAGTTATCTTTGGTGTTACCAGACTTTGTTTTTTGGGACTTTGTTCTACTCTTTCAGATATTTCTATTCGTAGTTCTCTTCTAAAACTTTTTACTTATTTAGTAAATTTTAGTCACTTTAAAAATAAACCCATTGTAGTTAATTTAAAAACAAACACTTGGGTTCTAGACTCCATTCTTTTCAGATTTCACTGGGACTTTAGTCATCATTTAGTTATTCTTTCTGCTTTATTTCAATAACACTATCATTCAGGGAGTCTCTCTACTGAGCCTGCAGACTGTTTTCCTCCCTCTCTTCCTTTCCTCTCTCTTTTCCTTCTTCTTCCTCCCACCCTTGCTCCCTCCCTTCCTTTATAACTATATGTATTGAGTATCTGCTATGTGCTGGGCATGATACTCAGGCCTTAGGTCTCTCCCATTCTATAAAAACAACACACACACACACACACACACACCTTTCCTTGATCTCAAGCTCTCCTTTAGCTATTACCTTCCCTCCCTCCTTTCCTTTTTATTTGCACACATTGTATGCCATGCATTTCATAGCCCTGAAGTCTCTTCTTGTATTTCTTTTGGGTTATCTTTCCTTTAAGGCAGACTCCTATTTTGGCTTCAGAATAGTTGTTCCTTTTCAATAAGAGGCCCTTCTATGTTCTGGGGTTGCTCTCATATAGGTGGTATGACCACGATCTCTGTCAGCTTCTTGAAGGCTTTGATTCACCTGATGTGTATAATGACTAGAGGATCCACTTTTAAATCCTGAAGTTCAGCATCATTTTCTGCATTTTTAGGCACATGGAGCAAAGATGCAAAGTTGCAGCACTGTTTTGGGGCCACTGACACTATTTCAAGCTCTACTTTTTAGCTCAGGGATACCAGCCAGCCACATCATTATGTGGAATTAATGCGACATATTTAAAAACAAAACAAAACATTCCCTGAGCCCATAACCCTCTCCAATTTTTGGCATATTTCTCCGCTTTTTCATAACCAAACTTCTCATAAGTCTTGTTCATGCTCTACTTTCTCGCCTCTCATTTACCCTTTAAGTGCTTTATGATTTGGCCTGTGTACTCACCCTCTATTTAAACTGCTTTCTTGCTGAAGTCTTTATTGGCAAATCTACCAAGTCCTTTTAATTCTATTTTATATCTTGGCAGCATTTGGCACTTCAGATATTGGTTGCTTCCTACTTATAGAAAAACTATCCTTTCTTTTGTCTTTCACCCCCTCCTCATTTATTTTTGTGTTCTTTCTCCATCTCTTTTGGAGGCCTAGGCCTCTGACTCTGATCATCCCTCAAAATCTAGGTTTTCTTAGAGGTTTTTCCACTGTTGTATCACTTATCTTCTCATCCTAAACTCTCTAATGCACAATTTCATCCCCAAAATTTAGCCATCATCTAAAGGTCTCCCAAATCTATCTTCTTTTTTTTTTTTTTAATTTTTTTTTTTCCAATGTTTTTTATTTATTTTTGGGACAGAGAGAGACAGAGCATGAAAGGGGGAGGGGCAGAGAGAGAGGGAGACACAGAATCGGAAACAGGCTCCAGGCTCTGAGCCATCAGCCCAGAGCCCGACGCGGGGCTCGAACTCACGGACCGCGAGATCGTGACCTGGCTGAAGTCGGAGGCTTAACCGACTGCGCCACCCAGGCGCCCCTCAAATCTATCTTCTTAGATGGCTCCTCTGAACTCCAGTCTTTCCTACTCAGCCGCCTATTGGATATGTCTACTTGGATTTCTCAAGGAAACTTTAAATTTGTATCCAACACTGAAACTCTTCTGTCTCTTATGCTTTTATTCTTTTTTATCCTTTATCAGTGAAAGATACCATCCTCTTCACCTCATTGTTCAGGCCAGAAATCTAACTCCTTTTTCTTACACCCATTTGCAATCAAAGCCCAAGCCTTATTAGTTCTGCCTTATCTACTGTTGCTCAGATCTATGCAATTTGTTATTCCTGTTCTTATCCCAGCCGTGGCCATTCTGGACCTTTTCTTGGCTTACTGCAGCAGCTTCTCAGTTCAACTCCACAACTCCCATAATGCCTCTTCTTCTGGACATACTCATGTTGTAGCCAGAGTGGCCTTCCAGAACCTGCTAGCTTTTGCAGCCCCTTCTGTGGAAATGCCCCCTCCAACTACATGATGATCAGCTTCTGTGGCCCTATGTTTCTTACTTACTACAAAAAATTTCAAACAGAATGGATATCTGGGCCAATCTGATACTTTGGGGGGGATGGGATTTGGGGTTAACACTAAGAACTTCTAATTTATCTTTATTAAATGTTTTAACTGGAAGAATTTACACATGTGATAGTTATGAGGCAGTATCTTCTGCCATGTGTACAAGGAAGCAATGAATCTAGCTCATGGAGAGAGAAAGAAGAATTGTGTATACAGAAAGGGGCAGAGGTAAGACCTCATTACCCCAGAAAGAGAGAGAAGCGTGCTTGGCTTTGGAATTCCTAGCATCAGCCCTGCATAAGGCTCAGCCAGTCTTTCAGGTTCATGATTTATCCCTGAGTCTATAATTTCATATAATGCATCTGAGATTCCCCAGCTGGTATGCTGAAGATGTGTGCTTCAATATTGACCCATCAAGCCCTCGGGGCAGCTCAAGTCCCCAGGCTGATTGCTTCCTGCCACAAGCAGTCTTGTCTCTTTTCTCCAGGGTGTTGTATAAATATTATTATTTTCTGTCTATGCCAGGATATGAAAAAGGTTGAAAAGCACTATAATATATAGTTAATAAATTTTTCCTTTTTGCTTAAGTCAGCTCAAGTGGGATTGTGTTTTACCACTGAGAGCTTTGACTAAGACATCTTTCCAAAATGTAGATTTGAGCTTATTTTTTCTTCTATGTAAAATCTTCCCTAATATCTTGGGGGTTTAATTCACACTCCTGGTGTAACATATAAAGAAAGAAGATACTGTTTTCTATGGAAAGTATGTTAAACTTCCTAAAAGAAAGGAGATACTGTTTTCTGTGGAAAGTATGCTAGACTTCGTAAAATTGTGGGTCTTTGTACCCACCAAATCATGTATTACAACATTCCCCCCACTCCTCTCTCCCTTTGCTTGGTTTATACCTACTGCTTTTGACACTGTTGTTATTTTCAATTGAGGTGGCATGTGGTTTGGAAAGTCTTCTTCTAACTCACAAATTAGATGTTTTGTGCCTTTGCAGAGGTCTATGCAATAAGTTTCTATTTGGCTATATCATACTGAATGGTAACTTCCCATTTACTTTCCTAATCCCTGCTTGACAGCAGAGTCAGTGTCTACTTTATTGATTATGGTGCTCCCAACATCTACCACATGGGAGGTGAACAAGCAATGTTTATTGTGGGAGCAACTCTACTGACAAACCTTGGATTTGTCCTCAATTTTTCTTCCATTCCCTTTCAGAATTATTCTAAATGTACTCCATCCTCTTCAAGCCCTCTTCTCACCCCTACCCCTTATATAATCCCCTTTCTTATTCAGTGGAGGACTTGAGGCTGCCATATGCATCCTTCTTCCTCTCCTTATCCTTTCATGCACACTTTCCTCTACTCTCTGAGAATAAGACCCCACTTGCTATTCACAGCCACATCCATTTCCACTTCCCTCAAACTAATTCATTTTCACCCCTTTAAGGACAGCCATCGTCTTTCTGTATCTATCCTTAAGATCTTTGTTGACTTCTTCCCTTAACCTGTAAATATATCCAGTTCTTCCATCTTAAAAAAATTGAGATTTTTTTCCTCTGGGAGTACTAAATTTCTTGGAATTTTTTACTTGTTCTCAGTGCTTTTATATTATTTTGCTATGCAATTCCTTCCACATGGAATTAGCCACTCTATCTACTGAAATAAAATCTTAACCCTCAAGGTGCATCATCGCCACCATTGCATCCATGAAGACCTTCTTGAAATCTTAACTGGATGTAAGAATTTTACTGTACCTTTCCTGAGTCATTAATTAAAATCCATTTTCTATTATAGTTTTTTGTGTGTATTTGCCTTAACACCTAAACCATAGCTCTAACTCAACACATCCAAAACTATAACTTAAATGCATTGAAAGTGAAGACTGTATCTTACTCATTATTGTGTTTTCACAGTATCTAGCATGAAATTGAAAGGTAAGGCACATTGTATAACAACAATATTAAGAAATATTTAATATTATTTACTTTTTTCTAGTCATTTTTATGAATTTATTCAATTTGCATAATAATCATTGAAGTTGCTATTATCCCATTACAAAAATAAAGCAGGTTGAAAAAGCATATATTTGTCATAATGAAGATGGAAGCTTAAATCTTGACTCAGCTACCCACTGGCAGTTAGATCTGGAAAGTTATTTAACCTCCCTGAGTCTCATCTGTGGTGAAGCCTTGTGTCATGAGGTTGTTATAAATATTTAAGGAACTAATAGTGCCTGCCATGTACAATTTACTTAATAAACATTAATTCCCTCTTTCTCTCCTTTTGTACACACAGATACTCAATAAATAGCTGTTGAAGTAAGTTGAATATCTCTGTACGTGGGTATTACCACAGATACGGCTAAAGAATATGTTGTTCCCATGTGCCTTCTGAATTGCTGATTTAGTCCTGAAATATGGTTTTTCCATGTCTAACCTCTAGAATTTTATTGAACCTTCATAGGAGATTCAGTGATATGGAAAGAATGGAGTAGATGAGGTAGCACTATGTCTCATCATTTCTTTAAACAATCAAGAAGTGCACCGATGATAGAAGCCAAAAATAGAAAACAAAAACATCAAGTTCATATTTCTAGTATGATGATGTTTCAGTTACTATGGCTATATAATAAATCATGCAAAATATATTTGAGTGAAACAACATTTATTATGTCTATGGACCATGAAGGTTAAGAGTTGGGGCAGGGCACAAAGGGGACAACTTATCACTCTTTCACAATGCCTGGGGCCTCAGTTGGAAAACTCCAAGGGTGGGGGTTGAAATCAAGTGGAGTTGTGACTAGCTATTGGCTAGAGTATTCCGTTTCTTTCCACATTGAACTCTTTATATGTTCTCTCCATGTTGGATAGTATGGTCTTGCATACTGCATGGTGGCTGGGTTTTCACAGTGACTGGAGACAAAGAGGGAGGGTGAAGATAGAGATCTAGAGAGAATAAATAGAGACACCCTACCTCTTGATTGAAGTGTTTATTTCAGATTGTAAGAATATGTAATATGTGATGTATACATTGGTGCAACCATCTTGGGAAAATATACTCTGCCACAGAAGTTACCTATATCTGTACCTGGCATTTCCATAGCCCATTACTAAGGTTATTAAATGTACACTTCAAATTGTAACTTTCAAGGGATAAAATTTAAAAATCAAGGTGATGCCTTTGACCAATTTTTATCTCAAAGCTGACAGTTTAATACATCTAATAGTTGATCCAAGTACAATTTAAAAAGGCAAGACTTCATTTTAGAAAGTGGGCAAAGTGAGGGGCGCCTGAACGGCTCAGCCAGTTAAGTGTCTGACTTTGGCTCAGGTCATGATCTCACAGTTCATGAGTTTAAGCCTCACACGTTGGGCTCTGTTCTGACAGCTTAGAGTCTGGAGCCTGCTTCATATTCTGTGCCTCTCCCTCTTTGTCTTCTCCTCCCCCGCTTGTACTCTGTCTCTCTCAAAAATAGATAAACATTAAAACATACTTAAAAAAAAAAGTGGGCAAAATGATAGAAAGGGGAAATGATTCTGATGCCTTTTTAG
Organism: Panthera leo; assembly: GCF_018350215.1. Classification (NCBI taxonomy): domain Eukaryota; kingdom Metazoa; phylum Chordata; class Mammalia; order Carnivora; family Felidae; genus Panthera; species Panthera leo. The sequence continues at coordinate 167,384,902 of NC_056686.1, forward strand.
TCATCAAGAATCAGGTACTTCAGCAATTATTATCTGCTTTCCCAAGGATGTCTCCATTCCCATTTCTTTCCCAAGAATATATTTTCTTTTCCTGAATATTTTCAAGTATTAAATGAAATAAGAGTTGAAATATTTTTGGCACTAAATTTGACATCATTCTTCTAAAGCCAAATATTGCTTTTTAGCTTTAAATTAAAATGTCAAAACTCTACTTCTTAATCTTTTTGGAACATCTGTCAGAGGAGCAGAGTAAAGAAAAATACTCTTAGGGTCACAAAGTCAGATTATAATCAGATAAACAATCAGCCAAATTCAGGGGTGCCCGTGTGGCTCAGTCGGTTAAGCATCTTGACTTCAGCTCAGGTCATGGTCTCATGGTTTGTGGGTTCAAGCCCCACATCGGGCTCTGTGCTGACAGCTCAGAGCCTGGAGCCTGCTTCAGATTCTGTGTCTCCCTCTCTCCCTGCTACTCCCCTGCTCACAATCTGTTTCTCTCTCTCAAAAATAAAATAAACATTAAAAAAGAAAAAAAGATCAGCCAAATTCATACTCCAGAAATGAACTGTCCTTTACTGTTTTTATCACAACCTTCCTATCACTTCTTTTCCTTATTTGATGTTTGATACTATTTAAAAGTATCTTTAGTTAGAGTTACTGCATTAAATATTAAAACCTTTTGATTAAGGTAGCTTACATTTACAAAAGAATTTAATTCATATTTATAGTACTGTTTCTTCAAAGCAGATTTTGATTGGAAGAGTGTTTTGGGGGGCTCACAAATACTGGAATGAGAGGAAACATTCAGACTGAGGAAGAAGAGACACCTGAAGTCAAGCTTCCGCTTGTTTTTTCCCTTGCCCAGGCCCATTATGTACACAGCCCTAGTTTAGACAATTAGGAAGTTGGACAGAAACATAAGAAGTACTAAGTAATGTGCATGAGTGAAATAAACATTACAGGGTTACATAATTTCAATCAGGAGAATTGAGCTATGGGATAAGAGAAGATCAGCAGCAGGTCCGCTAACCTGACATACAGAGTTCAAATGTTTAAGCAGAACTTATAGCATGGAAAATCAAGGCACATATAAACCAGATCCTTTGATGATAGCCATTAACAGTAACGGGGCCTGGTCTGCATGGAAAGGACCAAGAATTTTAAGCATTGTTCAAGTGTAACGTCAGGTAGAGATGAGGACATAGGTAACAAGAGTCACCTTTGAGTATCAAAGGATGATGACAGCATCACTACATTTCTGAAATTCTCAAGTCTTTATGATCCAAGAAAATGAGGACCTCCTGGGTGATTTATGGGATATTTTGTCATGAAATTTATTGCAGGACGTTTAGGACATTTATCTTCTTGCTTAGCTAAAGATCTTAGGCTTTCTCTATATTCTCAAAACTAAACACACACATGTTTTGCTACTTTGATAAACAAATAAATGCCGAGCTAACATTTTAGACAAAAGAGATGACTGGAGAAATACAGTGGTATATAGGTGGGAAAAGATGCACAAACTAAAAAGAAAGAGAACAAGGAAATAAGTGAAAATTCTCTTTTCAGCTATAAAGCACTAAACAGATACAAATATAAAGGTAGTGGTAGTATATATAATATTGTTATTTGGATGGCAGGTTGGGTACAAGAGAGCAGTGCTGTGTGGAAGAAGGTTCTGAATTATTCACAATAAATCTTTTTTGAAGTAAGTTTTTAACTGACTTCTAAAACATCCCTGCATAAGGAATACATACATTTTTAAAGGAATGACCAGGGGTTAAAGGATTTATTTTCCATTTAGCTCCCTGTGTCAGTTTTCTGAATCATTATTTTCCCACAGTTATTTTAATGTAGACCTTAATGGGTTCCACTCCTAATCAGCTTTTCATGGAGCAATCTAAAGCCAGGATTACAGGGCACACATATCACAGAAAAGGGTCTCTTTGTCCCACAGCAATACATAGGTAGATATTAGAAAACTATGAATTAAAAAGCATAATGATTATTAAATGTAACAATTATGTAGCCAAACTAATTACTGTTCAGGTATTTCGTACTTTTGTCAAATGATTGAGGTTTCAAATGATTACCTGTCTTGAGTGTAGTTGTTTAGTAACTAAACTAGATTAAAAAATAATTTTTATGGGTGCCTTGGTGGCTCAGCTGGTTAAGAGTCAGACTCTTGATTTTGGTTCAGGTCATGATCTCAGGGTTCATGAGATCTAGTCCCACCTCGGGCTTTGCACTGACAGCACAGAGCGTGCTTGGAATTCTCTCTTGCCCTCTCTCCCTGGCCCTCCCCCACTTGTGCACTCTCTCTCTTCCTCTCTCAAAATAAATAGATAAAGACTTAAGGTTTTTTTTAAAAAACAAATCTATGAAGTATCAGCTTGGCTCTTACAATGTGTATTGTAACACCATCACTGCATTTCTAACAACAGGAAAAGACACTGAAGTAAAAGAAACCCAGAGTAAGCGGGACGGAGCTCTGACTCCCAGTTCTGGGTCTTAGTAGCTATAAAAATTTGGGCAGACTGCATAACTTCTCTGAGCCTCATTTTTCTCATCTAGAAGTAAGAAAACTTGTTCTTTTTTTATATCTTGAGGTTTTAGAAATAGTTGGATTGAATCAAGTAGGCAAATGAGAATGTATTTTGTAAACAGAAGCCTAGGCTCTAACCCTATGGATACATTAGGGACATATGTAAGCTTCATCTGATCCTGTTTGACTTAAGTAACAATCTCTCTTTGTTCAAATAACTTCCAAAATTTCTCCTCTCTCTGTAAGTTGCACTAAATTGATGAAGAAACATGAATCACTTTTATTCAACAAATTTATATTAAGTGAAGTTCATGTTCCAGGGGAATAGAGCTCACATGACTACATACAACAAAAATATGAAGATTGCTATTAATAGGTAAGATATATTTGACATATACAATATGAGAAATACATGAGCTCATGTTTACTTCTGCACCTGATTGTCTTTATGTCTATTTTCTAGCTCTTAATAGGGTTCCCTGATTTCATTTAGGTCTTGGGGGCAAGGACTATGTGTCATATGCTAGCCTGGTATAATTTATTTAATCATATAAAATGCACGTTCTCATTTTCAAATGAGTAAAGTGGTGAGAAAATAGCATTGGCCATGTTACATATAGTAAAAGTGTGGATGCTAAGAGCCAATGTAATTTAAGCAAATGGATGTTTATAGAGTAGCAAAACTAATGGTTTCTGACAGTTGCTCTGGCCTTTATCTTAACCTCTATTTTCCCAGTTACAAATAGAAAGTAGGATATCTAAGCTGCCCTGGAGGGATGCTAAAAATGTATTATGAGTATCATCCCTAGAAGTGGAAAACCTCAAGTTTAATCTTGATAATAAACTTTGGATCTCTTTTTTGTTGTCCATTTACAATATCCAACATGTGAAAACCTTTGTATCTTCTTCACCTAGAGATATATCAAAGCGTCAGTATTCTAAAATAGAATAGACCCCTTTAGACTTTGAACATATAAAATATGAAAGTGGAATATATCATTATTTAACGTTTGGAAATGTAATGTATCAGTACATTACATTTGTATTGAAAAACAACAAAAACAACAATAAATGCCCTAAGAAGGAGGACTCTTGGCTTGATCCAGTGAAGTTGGGCAATGTAATGTCTCTAGTCCCTAGTTGATTCTGATAAAACAAGACTGTATGAGAACATGGGGAGTAAATCAGCTGATTTTTTACTAGCCCTAAGATCTATGATTGTTAAGATTATAATAATGATGATATTCACCAATGACTTAGAGGCTATTGGGGTAAAATTCCATATCATAAGAATGCTTAATATTCTTCCATCAGAAACCACTAAAATATCCTGAAGTTATATTTTCTGTGTCTTGTTAATGCATTTAACAAGAACCTATTAACTGTGTGCAACACGCTGAGTGTTCTCTGAGACCCTGAGGGGAAGGAGCAGGGAAATGAAGATGAGTAAGTCACAATGGCTGCTCCAGGGGGTATTTCCAATTTATAGGGCAAATAGGCACACAAACAAATAATTACAATAGAGTATACTGAGTATGATAGTGGCCATTTGCATAGAGAACTATGAGCCTAGCAGGAAATGAAAGGCTCTGGGATAAGGTTAATAGAGCAGTTATGACAAACCTCAAGGCAGTTGATGCAGCATTGTAGTATGATGGGTGTGCCACTGAATGAGGAGCCAGAACACCCAGGTTCTGTTCTTACCAACTTCACTTCCTGTCAACTCTGCCTATACACCTGGTAACCTGGAGCAAATCTCTTACTGTTTTCATCTAGAAAATGAAGGGGTTTATGCTAGCTAGGCAGTTCTAAATTCTACTCAAGTGCTAAAACTCTGTGACTCTGGCAGAAACATCAGTTGTTTATCCGATAGTTACTCTCTCTCTTTCCTAACAAAAAAGAATCTTAATTTTATTTGGGGTTACAATATATTCTGGTAAAAACCTGATGTCCCAGCTGCCTTTATTTTTTTAAATAGGGGTGACCATGTGACACATTCCAGTCAATAGAAACAATATAGAATGTTTTAATTTCCTGATATAGACACTACTCTTCCTCCTTCTCACTTCCTTCTTCTTCCTGCCTAGAATATAGCACAGCACAACAAATGCAAACACCACATTAGATGGAAGGGTCCTTAATGGGTCCCTTAACAGCTTCATTGGCCCTAAAATACCTACTTACAGACTTGTTATCTAAGTAATGTTTGTAACCTGGCTTCTATTACAGGCAGCTAGTATCAATCCTAAGTGATACAGATACCCAAGCTTTAATGTCATAAGATGATATATTTAGAAGGTGGGCTACATTATATTCAACATGACATAGTTCATATATTAATATCTGAGTATGTGTGTATGTGTGTGTTTGAACGTGTGTGTGTATGTGTGTGTGTGTGTGTGGGTGGGTGTGTGTGTGCGTGCGCATATGTCATATCTGGACACTTTATAAATTGTAAGTCAATGATTCCCAGATTTATATTCCCCACTCAAGACTTCTGTACACCTCTAACCAATTGTAATTTTCATATATCTTCTTGAATGTCTTAGAGCTTCCTCTAACACAAAATAATCTAAAGCAAACACTGAAAGTACACACTTCCAAATCCAAGAGTTCATTTGATATTTGCCATCTTTGTTTTGGCATTTCCACCCAATCAGATACTTAGGCCAGAGAAGTTGAAGTTAGTTGTGACATTATCTGCTCCTACACAAGATGTAGTGAAAAGTTTCTTACATCTTCTCTCATTGTACTTGGTATTTAATTTCTTTAGGCTTTGTTTTTCTCATTTGTAAAGTGGACATAATAAGGTCTGTGGTAGAGGAATGTTTTGAAGATGAAATTAGTTAATACATGTACAGTATTAGATGAATACCTGACACATGCTAAAGTGTTCAACACATATTTCTTATTAGTAATATGGGAATTACAGTTGTTCTGAATTTACACACTTTGATATTGGTGAATATTGATAGATGTATATTTTTTATTTCTTTCAATATACAGTATGAGTGTTGTGAGAGTCCAGTCTCTCTGTATATACTTTGATATATACCTTGGAAGTAAACTGAAAAATTAATGGATGAACCTTCATTCATGCAATAAATATTTAATGAGCACTTTCTGTAGGCCAGGCACTCTTCTTTGCATTGAATATACAATGGTGAACATGTAAATTCCATAATAGAACTTTGAAATTCCATGTCTGCTTCCTCACGAGCAAAGTAAAATGGTTGAATTAGAAGTAGATGTTGTCTAATTTCTTATGGCTAGAAGCATATCTAAATGTATAATTATACAAAGGGGTGTGCTATCAGTGGAATGACCAAAAACCTGGAACATGGGAACCCATGAATGCTAAGCTGTGTATGGCCACAGTTTAATGTACACTAGAGAACCAATAACAGAATTTAACTGGCACCAGAAGAGTTATACTTTAAGCAGTTTAGCTGGGAAGAATTGAGAAGGTGGGTTGGATTCAGGAGTTTCACAGGAAGAGATATCATTTACCTGAAAATAGGAAATGGTGATTAGCAGTGTACCTGGAAGAGGTAAGGCCTCTAGCCCTTCTGGAACTATACAATAAGGTAGTTCATGGAATAGCATGTGAAATAGAAAACTCCTCTAGATCTGGGCTTGTTTGAGGAAAAAAAAAAGGGTTGTGTGTTATGTGTGTATAAAGAGAAAGATATGTGTTATTAAATAATTTCCATACCCGGAGCCCAAGTGGGAGGTATGTGGAACCATGAAACCTAAGCATGAGACTATCTTGTTTATACCTTCATCTAGGACCAAGCATGGATGCAGTAAACACTTTATTGAGTAGGGCAGGAATTGTACCTGTATCAGCTATCAGTGTTAGGCAGCCACAGGACAGCAAACAGGAACAAGGGCGGTCCTCTGACAGGACATGCTTTCCGGGATTCTATCCCTGAGGTGGTAGTAACCAAGACGACCCTTCAGGTTAAGAAATTATCCCTGGGGATCTAAGAACAATCAATAATGAGAGGATTTTGAAAAAATGGAAAAGAGCCTCAAAAAACTTAATTTTAATAAAATAAATGTAACTTAATTTTTTACCTCATGCTGGTAAATGGGACATACTGACTAAATTAGAATAGAACTCTAATAATGATGATATTATAAAAGACTAGGATCAAGTAACAGAAATATCAAGGAGATGTTGATGGAATTTTTGGAGTGAGAATTCACTCTTTGTGGAGTGAGACCTGCCACATACTCTAAGAACTGATTTATTTTATGTTTCAGGGATATAGGCTGTGTCAACTTTTATCATCATGTCCAATGTGCTTTTTCAAATACTGCACCATTTATTTAGAATTCTGTCACATCTTGCTCCAAATTCTGCCTGACAGAAGCCCATTCATTGTTGAAAATCCAGCTCAGGTGTCACTTCTTTCTGGAATCTTTTATAGACTTTAACAGAGAGAATTAAGTCCTCCTTCTTTTTTGAGATTTTTATAAATGATGTACTTCTATGTTGTTGCCCTTGTCACACCATTTTATTTGTTTCCTCTATTACACCATGAGCTTCTTAGTTATGTTCATGTCAGAATGTTTATTGCCCATCACAGTGCCCACAGAAGGCATTGATAAGTATTTGTTTAATGAATGAATAAAAGTTCAACAAAATTATATTGATTACTAGTTACATACCTGTACTAAAATAGTGATCAGTAGTGATTAAAAGAGTTATAATCTCTGTCTCTAGAACTTGCAGTCTATTGCAGGGGAGAGGAGTATGCAAATAAAATGCCAACTATAACCTGGTACGAGAAGCATATATATAGTCTGTATTTATGTTTGTGGAGGCACATAGGATGAATATGCCTCCTGTGTCCAAATATTTGAGTATTCCATATGATATGAGTAATATAAGATATGAGCAATCATATTATTCAGAAAGCAATTAATTTTAAAGCTAAAAGAGGGAAATGGCTAGGAATGTGGATGCTACTAAATTATGAATATTAAGCTTTGGTTTTTAGTGTTTACCCTAAACACTAGTTTAGTTACCCTAACCCTAATTACATTACTATTGAAGAATAATTTAATCCAACTTTATAAAAATATGTCTTAGGTGATGTGAACTGGACCAATGATTTTTGGAGAATGTAGGGTTAAGAGAATCAAGATGTGATGCCATCATCTGCATTCAAAGTGTAAATTATTGTTTCATTCTGACATAGATAAACTCTAAAAATGGTTTACTTTTTAAATATCTTATCCTAGGATAAAAATGGTACATTTTTAAAACTAAATACTTAAATAACAGTAAAGATCACTGGCTGTATAATGTGATAGTCAGGATGCTTTTTTTACAGCATTTCCTCCCACAAACTCCCAAGTAATTGGAGTTCACTGCACCTTAGTTGTCCTGTTTTGTAAAAAAAAAAAAAAAAAAAAAAAGATTCATAAGCTTTGGAGTAGAGAAACTCTTCCTTATGAGTCCATCAATAAGTACATATGCATTTAAAAATCAGATGCATGTAGTTACCTGTGTGTACATGTATGTGTATATAATTTGTATATTTCAGCCCTTTGCTGTGAGCATACGTAAAATATGAGTAGACTCTCTCAAAATAAAAATTACATCTGCAAAGTTCTCTTAGGCACAGTAGCAAATACTTTATTATTATCTTTCAACCTAGTCTAATAGATACAGTCTGCTTAATATGGTATATTTTATGATTTGCAAATAGAAATAAAGTTGTGAACTTCTTTCAGTCAATCATTTTTATTATGTAGATTATTAGAGATGAAAACAATATAGCTAGATTTTCATCTGTTTACAACATTTCAGAATAAGTTTGTAGGGTGGGGATTGCCAAATTTTATTCATGGTTACTATCTTTAAATATTATTTTTCATTTCTGTCATACACAAAGATTATTTTAAAATTAGATGATGAGTTATAAAAATGAAAAACCTTACATAATCAATATGACAGGTTAGTATCTTAATTCTAAATAATATAGAATAGTACATTGAAATATGCCAACTGGGAAAAACTCTGAAAAATTCAGGGATTTCAGTTTCTCAAGATAATTTTGTTACTTGTTTTCATTTAGACTGCATCTTGCATAAGTATATTGACATAGATTCTGATTACTTTTTCAACTACCAAAGAAATTTTTTAATTTAGGTAAATGATTTCCTATTAAAAAGGTAAATGTAGAGTAACAGATTGTACTTAACTAGAGCCCATAAATAACTCCCCCTGTAACTCCTCTTTTATTTTATTTTGTACGTAATGGAATATTGATAAAATGTAAATAAAGTAATAATAGTACCTGATGGTATTACATTATTTGGAAAATATTAAGTACTTTTTACTGACAGACTACCAAAGTAACAGAATTGTGGCTATAAGGAAATGTGACTAGGGAGTGATGTCACCAAGATGACGACACAGGTTGTTCCTGACTTTGCTTCCCCTTGCAAGAAAAACAACTGACAACTATTCAAGAATAAGGCACCACTGATAGAATCCTAGAATTTGAGGTGAGGTTGAAGTACCCCATGACCACAGTCACGAAGACTGACCACATTAGAAGGGTAAGAGAAGTGGCTGTACATTAACCACATTGCCCACTCCCCCAGCCAGCTCCACACCACACAAAGTGGTCTCCCCTGAACCTCCAGTTGCCCCAGTGAGAAAAGATAGCCCTGGGGGGGGCCAACCATACACTCCCGGGATTGCAGGTTGCTTTATGGGAGCTCCTATTCTGATCCTGTACCACGGGATTACAGGGCTCAACCTCTGGGAATTTGTGACAGAAAAAGTGAGGTGGCTTGCAACAACTAGCACATGGATCCTGGCAGACTGAGTTCTACCTGCAGTGCTCAAGTAGTATTCCCAACAAGTGGTTTTGCTCGTCTGCAGAACCAAGTCAGGAGGACACTCTGACCAGGAAACTTGGCAGGGTGTAGATCTGTCTGATTCAGATTCTCAAATGAGGGCTTTTGCTGGCCATAGAGCCCAGTTTACCCTACACCAAGACAAAATGCTGAGTCATAGCATAGCCCTACTTGCTGTGGAGAGCATATTCCAGCCCCATCTGAACAGAATGTCTGGCAGCAACTCCTAACTGCTGTGTGGTCCAGTGACACTGCAGCCAGGGGGTAGGTGAGCAAAGCTGATCACTCCAAGAATAAGGAGCATGGAATGTTCTCATGCTAGGTCAGCGGAATTAAATCCTAACCAAGGCTGAGGGTAGCTCCTGACCATAGAGCCTGTTTGGGAAATTAAGAGTAGCTTGGAGTGGTCACTTCCCCTCCAGCCCAAGCAAGGGAGCTGAGAATCCCACCCACTCTGGAGGGTATGTCCCAGTCCCATCTGACCAGAAGGGCTGCCAACAACTCCTAGAAACTGTGCAGCCCAGTGGCACTCAAGCCAAGAGAAGGGCAGGCACAGCTGATAGTTTGCAGAACAAAGCCAGTGGCCCAGTTCAACAAGGAAATTTGGGGTGCAGGTTGGATTGAGTTAAGAAAACAAAAAGCTTTACTTGTTTTAAAACTACTTTCACTGTGCCTGAGAAGGGAATCTAATTTAGAGCCCCACTTACTACTGAATATAACCTTCTACTGGTCTGACCAAAGACCTAACCAGAGCACACAGGAAACTATATAGCCCGTTCAGTAGCCCTATGTATAGTGGCACTAGAACAGAGAGCACAGCCTGTGTCTTCCCCATCTGCAGAGCAAAACCAGTGACATTCTGACCAAGGAATTCACACTCAGGCCTGATTTGGACCTCCAAAGACAACCTATATAGGCCCTGAGTCCTGGCCTGCTCCCCTGCCAGGGCAAGGAAGCTTATTCACAGCCCCTTCTACTACTGAACTATAGCACCGGTCCTGACAGTCTCATAAGCCTGACTAGAGAGTCCAAGAGATGTCAGAGCCCATCCTATGGCTTCCCTTGGGTAGGGAACTAAGCTAACATTCATATATAACTGTGGTGGCACACTCTCTTATCTCTATCTTCCGCACTCAAACAGTTGTCTTGCTCAAAAGTAGACCATAGTATAGCCCCTGCCTATTTACGGACATTATTAACAGAAACACCCAGAAACCCAAACTGAGTTGGGTAAATATAATTTAAATATATATAAATATATATACCACAAAATATAATATAATATAATATAATATAATATAATATAATATAATATAATACCACAAAAGAAAGCTTCAGAAAGAAAGATTCAGAATAATCCTTTTAAGGAAGTTTAATGAACTACAAGAAAACATAGACAACTAAACAAAATTAGGAAACAACACATCTTGTTCACCAAGGAAACAAGATGTTCACCAAGGAAATTATAAACATCAAACAAAAATCCTAGAATTGAAAAATACAACAACTGAACTGAAGAATTCAATAGGGGGCTTTCAAAGTAGACTTGGCCATGCAGATGAATCAGCAACCTGGAAAATAGAAAATAGAAAATTTGAAGTTAGAGAAGACAAAAAGAAAAAAGAATGAAAAAGAGTAAAGAAAGCCTTCAGGAATTATGGGACACAATGCAAAGAAGCAATATTCACATTATGGGAATTCCAGAAGGTGAAGAGAAAGAGAAAGGGACAGAAAGTATATTCAAAGCAATAATAACTGAATACTTCTCAAACCTGGGAACAGAACTGCACATCCAAATCCATGAGGCCTAAATGACCTGAAATAGGGCTACATTGAGACATTATAATTAAATTGTCAAAAGTCAAAGACAAAAAACTTTAAGAGCAGCAAGAGAAGTTACACATAAGGGAACCCCCATAAGACTATTGGCAAATTTCTCAATAGCAACATTTCAGGCCAGAATAGAATGGGATGACATATTGGAAAAAAAATAACTGTCAATCAAGAATTCTGTACCCAGTAAGTTTGTCCTTCAGAAATGAACGAGAGATAAAAATATAAAGATATACCCAAACAAACAAGAGCTGAGGAAGTTTGCTACCACCAGACCTGCCTTACAAGGCCTTATACAAAAGAACATGATAAAGAAGTCAAAGCATACTGATACCAAAAGATATCAACACACACAAACACACACACACACACACACACACACACACACACACACACACACACCCCCCATGGATAAGGAAAAAAAAGAACAAGGAATCTGAAAAACAACCAGGAAACAATTAAGTAAGTAGCAATAGTTAGTCTTTATCTTACAGGAATTATTTTATTTTTTTTTACAGGAATTATTTTAAATGTAAACAGATTAAATTCTCCAACCAAAAGACTGAATGGATAAAGTCTGAATGGATAAAAAAATAATATCCAACAATATACTGCCTACAAGAGATTCACTTTAGCCTTAAAAACACATATAGACTGAGAGAAGGGATGGAGACATTTCAAGCAAATGATAACCAAAAGAAAGAAAGAGGAGCTATGCTTATATCAGACAAAATAAACTTTAAAAATGGTAAAAAGAGACAAAGAAGGTCATTATACAATAGTAAACAGGTCAGTATGTCAACATACAACAATTGTAAATATTTATGGGCTGAATGGTCAACACCTAAATATATAAAGCAAAAACTTGCAGGGCTAAAAGGAGAAATAAAGAGTAATATACTAATAGTTGGGAACTTTAATACCCCACTCTTAACAATGGATAGGTCATCCAGACCTATAGCCCAAATGGATCTCTAGACCAAATGGATCTAACAGACGTATACAGAACATTCTATCCAATAAGAGCAGAATACACATTCTTCTCAAGTTCAAATGGAACAATTTTCTAGGACAGACCATATGTTAGGCCAGAAAACAAGTCTTAGCAAATTCAATAAGACTAAATTCATGCCATGTATCTTCTCTGACCACAATGGCATGAAACTAGACGCCAACAACAAAAATAAAACTGGAAAACTATGAACACATGGAAATTAACACTCTCCTGAACAACCAGTGGCTCAACAAAGAAATTAAAGGGTAAATAAAATTTCTTGAGGCAAACAAAAACAGAAACATTATATACTAGAACTTATGCAATGCAGCAAAACAGTTGTAACAATAAACTCCTTACATTAAGAAGCAAGAAAGATCCCAAAGAAGTAACTTAATTTTATGCCTTAAGGAACTAGAAAAGAAGAACAAACAAACTGAAGAAAGGAAATAATAAATATTATGGTAGAAATAAATAGAGAATAGTATAAAAAAGAAGAAGAAGAAAAGATTAACCAAACTAAGAGTTTGTTCTTTTAAAAGATAAAATTGATGAACCCTTAGCTAGACTAGCCAAGAAACAAAGAGAAAGGACCCGATCAACAAACTTAAAAGTGAAAAAGGAGACATTACAACTGCTAATTCAGAAACTCAAAGTATAAGCTCCTACCGTGAACAATTATATGCAACAACCTGGGCAACCTAGAAGAAAAAGAATTCCTAGTAACATACAACTTATCAAGACTAATTGGGAAGAAATAGAAAAACTGAATAGACCCATTACTAGGTAGGAGATTGAATCAATAATCAGAAATCTTCCACCAAAGAAAAGCCCAGAACCCCAGATGGCTTCACTGGTGAATTTTACCAGACATTTAAAAAATAATTAACATCAGCCCTCAAATTCTTTCAAAAAATCGAAGAGGAGGAGCACTTCCTAACTCATTTTAAAAAACATTGTCCTGATACCAAAACCAGAAAAGTACACTACAAGAAAACTACAGGCTAATATCCCTGATGAGTATAGACATAAAATTTTTAGATAAAATACTAGCAAACCAAATTCAGCAGCACATTAAAAAAATTATTCACCATGATCAAGTAGGATTTATCCCTGGAATACAAGACTAGTTCAATGTATGCAAATCAATTGTGTGATATATTGCATTAATAGAATAAAAGAAAAGAATCATGATCATTCCAATAGACACAGAAAAGCATCTGACAAAATTCAATGTCCATTCATGATAAAAATTCTAAACAGATTCTAAAAGGCATAGAAGGAATTTATTTCAACCTAATAAGGTCACATATGACAAGCTCACAGCTAACATGCTTAATGGTAGAAGATTGAAAGCTTTTCCTCTAAAAGCCAGGAAAAAGACAATCTGCCCACTTTTACAATTCCTATTCAACAGAATACTGGAAATCTTAGTGCAATCAGACAAGAAAAATAAATGAAAAGTATCAGAATTGGAAAGGAAAAGGAAAAGTTATTTCTTTTGCAGATGACATGATTTTATATGAAGAAAATCCTAAAGACTCAACTTAGAACTAATCAATGGATTCAGTAAATAATCAGAATACTAAATTAATATATAAAATAAATAGCATTTCTATCACAGTAGTGACATTTCTGAAGAAGAAATAAATCAGTCTTATTTATAATACCATCAAACAATAAAATACCTAGAAATAAGTTTGAGGTGAAAGATCTCAATTCTGAAAACTATAAGACATTAATAAATAAAATTGAAGAAGAGACATATAAATGGAAAGATGTCCTGTGTTTATGGATTGGAAGAATTACTATTGCTAAAATGTCAACAATACCAAAAACCATCTATAGATTCAGTGCAATCTCTATCAAGATTCCAATGACATGTTTTACAGAAGTAGAAAAAACACTCCTATCCCCAAATCCTGAGAAAGAAGAAAGCAGGAGGCATTACACTTCCTAATTTCAAGTTACTCAATAAAACTGTAGTCAACCCAGCAGTATGATATCAGCATAAATACAGACAAATAGACTAATGGTACAGAATTGAAGGTCAAAAATAAAGCAAAGTATATCTTTGATAAGGGAGTGGACAGTGTTCAATGGAGAAAGGACAGATTTTTCAATAAATGGCACCATTGGATATTCACACGTAAAAGAATTAAACTGGACCTATATTTTATGCCAGTCACAAAAAGTAACTCAAAATGGATTAAAGAGTTAAATGTAGGACCTGAAACCATGCAACTCCTAGAAGAAAATACAGGAATAAAGATTCCTGAATGGGTCTTGGTAAGATTCCTGAATGGGTCTTGGTAATGATATTTTGGATATGACACCTAAAGCACTAGCAACAAAATAAAAAAATAAACCAGCAAGACTACGCCAAACAAAAAAGCTTCTGTACGGCAAAGGAAACCATCAACAAAGTGAAAAGATAACCTACAGAATGGGAAAAAATATTTTCAAACCATGTATTTGATAAGGGTTTAATGTCCAAAACATATAAAGAATTCCCACAACTGAACTCCCACAACTCAATAGCAAAAAGCTAAGTAACCCTATTACAAAATGGCAAAGGACCTGAACAGACATTTCTCCAAAAAAGATATACAAAAGACCAACAGGCACATAAGAAGATGCTCAACATCACTATAGCCTTAGTGAAATACAAATTAAAACTACAGTGAGATATCACCTCATACTTGTTAGAATGACCACCATCAAAAAGATAGTAGATAACAAATGCTGGCATGGATGCAAAGAAAAGAAAATGCATGTGCACTGTTAGTGGGGATTATAAATTGGTACAGTCACTGTGGAAAGCAATATGAAGATCCTCAAAACAGTAAAAACAGAACTACCCTATGATCCAGCAATTCCATTTCTGGGAATATATCCAAAGGAAATGAACACACTAGAAGACATCTGTACCCACATGTTTGTAGTGGTATTTTTTTACAATAGCCACAACATGGAAACAATCTAAGTGTCTGTCAGTGGATGAATGGATAAAGAGTGTGTGTGTGTGTGTGTGTGTGTGTGTGTGTGTAGATACATATAACGGAATGTCGTTCAGCCATAAAAAATGAGGAAATTCTACCATTTGTAACAATATAAATGGACTTTGAGGGAATTATGCTCAAAGACAAATACTGCATGATCTCACCTATATATGGAATCTTAAAAAAAAAAACAAAAACAAAAACCCACCAAACTCATAGAAAAAGAGACCAGACTTGTGGCTACTAGTGACAGAGGGAAGGGGAAGGGAGAATTGGAGGAAGGTGGTCAAAAGGTACAGATTACCAGTTATATGATAAATAAGTAGGGGGATATAATGTATAACATCATGACTATAGCTAATGCTGTTGTATGATACATAGAAAAAAATCTTAAACTTCATCTTAAGAGTTTGTATCACAAGGAAAAAGTATTTTCCTTTCTTTTCTTGTTATTTTATCTGTATTAGAAGATGTATGTTTGCTAAACCTATTGTAATTATTTCACAATAGAAGTAAATCAGACCATCACGTTGGATACTTTAAAGTTATACAGCCATGTATGCCAGTTATTTCTCATTAAAACTGGGGACAAAAGAAAAATGGAACAGCAGAGTTCACTTCAGATTCTATAGACATTAAAAGGATAATAAGTGACTATTGTGTACAACTGTATTCCAATAAATTTGATGACTTAGATGAAGTGGATAAATTTGTTGAAAAACACAATTTAACAAAACTGTTACAAGAAATTAAAATTTTAACATTTCTTAAAGAAGTTAAATTCTTAATTTAAAATTTTCCCCAAAAGAAAACCATAGCTCTCAATAGCTTTATTATGAAATCCTATCAGTGTTAAGGAAGAAGTAGTACTAATCCTATACAAATTATTTCAGAGGAAAGAATATTCCCCAAACTTATTTTATGAGGCCAGTATAACCACATTCCAAAACCATACAGAGACAATAGAAGAAAAGAAAATTACAGACTAATGTTCCTCATGATTAAAGACACATACAAAAATATATTAGCAAGGAGAATCTACAAGACATAAAAAGAAAATTAATCATTAGCAAGTGGGCTTCATTCCAG
Organism: Panthera leo; assembly: GCF_018350215.1. Classification (NCBI taxonomy): domain Eukaryota; kingdom Metazoa; phylum Chordata; class Mammalia; order Carnivora; family Felidae; genus Panthera; species Panthera leo. The sequence goes on from NC_056686.1 coordinate 167,401,244, forward strand.
AAATGACTAAAACGCTCAGCCAACTAAGAATAAAACAAAACTTCTTTAATCTGATAAACTGCATTTTTTTAAAAACCTGCAATTAACATACTGAATAGTGAAATATTGAATGTTTTCCCCTTGAGATAGGAGCAAGGAAAAAATATCAGCTTTTATTACTTTCATTCAAGATTAAACTGGATGTACAATAAGGCATGAAAAACTAAAAGACATAAAGAAGTAAAGTTAAATATACTTCATCCTTATCATCAGTCAATTCAGCATCTAGGTATTTGTTGAAATGAATGCAGATGTCCACAAAAAACTTTTCATAAATATATGCATAGCATCATTATTCTTAATAGCCCCAAACTGAAAACAGCCTATGTTCCATGAGCAAGAGAATAGATAAACAAACCATGCATGTTCATACACTTGAGTTCTACTTAGCAATAAAAAGAAATAAACTAGTGACATATGGAAAACCATAGATGAATCTCAAACAAAATTATGCTCAGTGAATGAAGCCAGATGCAAAAGATTACATGCATTCATATGAAGTTTTAAAACAGGCCAAGTTCATTTATGGTGATAGAGAACAGAACAGTTGTTGCTTCTGGCAGCAGAGGAATGAGGAGTGGAATGGTTAAGATAGTTGGGAAGTGACACGTGGGTACTTTCTGGCATGATGGAAATGTTTCATGTTTTGATCAGGGCTGGGTTGCAGTGGTGCATACATTTGTCAAAATTGATCAAACTTTAAATCAGATCTGTTCTCTTTGCTCTGAGTTATACTTTAGTATAAAAAGTAAATGTGGATTTTTCAATAGCTAGTATTGCACCTCAACAAGGCTACTACTTTATATCTTATATTTCATCTGTAAGTTGATTTAACATGTATCAGTGTGTTGGAAATGAGGGCATGTCAAAGCTGGGCCATTTGAAGCTGTCCTCTAGTATTATAAAACAATGTCAGGTATCAGGATGCAGGTATAGGCTTATATGGAAATTAAATTTCAGTTGAGCCTCAGGCATATGTAGATGTATAGAACATCTCACACCTATCAGCTAACATACACATTTATTCACCTGCTAGTAAGAGAGTGACTGTTTTTTTAAGATCTTTGCCAAAAAAAAATGGTGACTAAATCTATATTCATATATGTTACAAAAGACAGTCAGAATTTCTCACCAAATTTTATGTTTACAGACACTGAGCTTTGAGACCATGTGGCCTTCTGATTTGAATAAAAATATAAAAGCTTATTTTTAATTATGTTACTGATTTCTTTTTGAAAGTGCAATTCACTGAAGTACATGAGGTTAAATGGTAATAAAACATACCAGCAATCTCTAAAAGCTGTGAAAGTTTATTTAATATAGTCCTCTTAATCACTAGAGGGGAAAAAAATCACACCATTTGAGAAATTCTTGTGAAATTTTGCATTCTGAGTACTGTGCCAAAACATTACTTAGAGAGGAAATTGAAATGATATTTTAGAGTATTTCCTTATCAAAATATATAGTCAAAACTGAATAGAAGATTTAAGAAATAATATTAAATTCCCTGTTTCCCAAAGATCAAATTATGGCCCTCATTCTTTATTGGCTATCAGGAATGAAATTTATGTTTAAATTTTAATTATGCCCAATTTCTGCCTAAAATTATCATGAGAGGAAAAAATGCTCTTTTCTTAACACTTGGAGCTCTTCACTATCATTGAAGCTGTATGAACATTACTCATTGAGAATGTGCTAAAATGTGGCTGCAGCAGGGGACAGGGTGAGCAGTGATTAGAAGCAGCAGTATGATATTGGTCCAACAACTCTCTGCTTTATGATTTGGCAGATGAACTAATTGTTCATCTCCAATCATTGACCTTCAAAACTATGTTCATCCATCTGTGAAATGGCCTTAACTTCATCATCAAGGAACTCTATAATGCAAAAATTATCTGTTAACTCTCAGATCATTTTCTTTGCATTGCATGGGTGTGAATGCTGGTCATGAAGCCCTCTTGATTCATATTGAGGATTGTTGCTTATAAAACGAAATTATGTTTGGCCATATCTATAATACCCATATTTATAGTTTTCCCATTTTTAGTATAGCAAGGATAACACAAATTTCAAAATCTTCAAAAATGAAAAAGTTCAGTGACTATTGGTATCTTTAGCAGGTAGATGTAAAGTTTTGAAAATATTGGATTTCCATAGGGCTGACTCCAACATTATTCTTCATGATATACTGCAAATATTTATAACCAAATATAATTTTGAATACTATAAATTAGTGAACAAGTTATAATCTATATTTCCCAAGTTGATGAAGTTTTTAAGAACCAGAGTCTTGAACATGATTTCATGAAAACATATGAACTGGTCTGAGGGATGAAAATCAACTGGTCTGAGGAATGAAATGTAATCATTCTTAGCAGTATTGAGTTGTTGCCAAAAAATTTTCCAGAGAAGCTCTCAAAGATAGCTTCCAGAGAGGGTGCCTCTGTGGCTCAGTCAGTTAAGCATCTGACTCTTGGTTTCAGCTCAGGTCATGATCTCATGTCTTTGTGGGTTTGAGCCCCGCATCAGGCTCCACACTGGCAGTACAGAGCCTGGTTGGGATTCTCACTCTCCTGCTCTCTCCCCCACTCCTCCACTCATGCTGTCTCTGTCTCTCTCAAAATAAGTAAATAAACTTAAAAAAAAAAAAAAAAAAAGATTTTAAAGTTAGCTTCCAGAAAAGTATTTTAGAGAATTTGGGGGTGAAATCTCTTTATTTTGAAACACCTGGGCAGGCTTCTGTATATACTGTTATACATTTATGAAGTGATTAGTCTGCATTTAAAAAAAAAAGTCAAGGCGGGGAGCCTGGGTGGCTCAGTCAGTTAAGTGGCCGACTTCGGCTCAGGTCATGATCTCGCGGTCTGTGAGTTCGAGCCCCGCGTCGGGCTCTGTGCTGACAGCTCAGAGCCTCCTGTTTCAGATTCTGTGTCTCCCTCTCTCTGACCCTCCCCTGTTCATGCTCTGTCTCTCCTTGTCTCGAAAATAAATAAAACGTTAAAAAAAATTAAAGTCAAGGCAACTGGCTTGGTATTTGTGCTCTGTCCTCCACACCACCCCAAATAATGGGATATGTTTTGTATGTATGATATAAAATATTGTCTTAAGAGATAAACACAGAGAATAAAAGCTTGGTTACTACTGTTGTATGTAACATTAGAAGTTATGACAACTGGTGTTTTTAGGATCAGCAATATTATTTTGAAAATAGCAATAGCATACATATACACATATCTTTGTATATTTCTATATGTAGCAATATATTTATGATACACATAGGTGGATAGATAGATAATTACTGGAATATTTTTAAAAACCCTCTTTCTTCCTAAGCTAACAAAGTAAAGAGGACAGGTAAATGAGACTGAGAAGAGATAGATAGCATGCTGGGAGTCACAGATCTGATCAGCAAAAGGAAATGAGTCTGGGTACCCTGACATCCACACCCTAGTTGTTGTTTCCGTATAACCCAGATTATCATTTACACAGAGTCTGAATAATCTATAATTTCCATTTTGAATTTTTCTATAACCTAAAACATTTTTAATAATGCCTTTATATTTTCTGTAATTATAACCTTTTTTTCTGTCATTTGGTGTCAATATTGAGTTCTGTTGACCCAAGGTTAATTAAAAAAAAAAGACCTGTATGAATTCTCCATATTGAAATATATTAACCTTTTATGCATTACCTATATTATATATTAATTACTACATCTACGAGCATATGACTGTTAAAATTCACCATGTTAAAAATGTTATGCAGATCCTCTATGTTCTTATGTATTGACATGTTTGATTTGTATAGTTGATTGGCCCTGCAGCATCAATTCCTCCTTTTTCCTACCAATTATTTTTTCCATGACAGATTCACCTTACTCCCATTCTCCTTCAAATGGTTTGGGTGAGATTGCCTTTACCTCTATTACCATGGGTAGACCATCAGTCCTGACTAGCTCAGGCCTATGAAAGTGAGTGAACCCTGGGGCTCACACAGCAGCTACCAGAGCAGAGCTCTGTCTCATGCTAGATGTTGAAAAAATCTGAGATTTGTAGCAGTGCCAGTTACTGTTTGACCTTGAGGGGATGGCCAGGAACTGGCTAAAGGGTCACCATTTGGAGCCTGAAGGTGAAACTTCGGTTAACATGAAAGATTATATAGAAAACCGGAGAGAAACATCCTTAAGGCCTGCTATTTGCTATTTAGATTTTTTTTTTCACTGCCATGATTTTCATTTCAAAGACTTAATTCTTTTTTCATAGCAGTCTGTGTTTTTGTTTGTTTGTTTGCTTTGGGAACTTTTCCTTTCCTTTCTTCTTTCTTTCTTCTTTCTTTCTTTCTTTCTTTCTTTCTTCTTTTTCTTCTTTTTTTAAGTATAGTAGACACACAATGGCTGTCTATTTTTATTGTGTGGATATGATAGCCCTTTGAATTTCTCTGAGAATAGTAATATTACTCATTTTAAAGTTCTCTTTTACCTTTTACATCAACATTTTCATTTGGCATTCATTCAGAATGATGATTTTGCCCCAAATGCTTGGTGATGTTGGATTTATTCATATTTATAATACTATTAGGTATATGCAGTCTTCCTAACACAAATGAAAAATGCTCTTCCTCTACCAAGGAATGATCACAGAAAGTGCTGGCTTCAGTTTGTGAGGACAGAAAGTTGCTGGTCCTTTCGTGTCTAGAGTTTGCTCTCTAGGTGGCCTCTTGTCCACCATGATGACTGCCATTGTGACTACCTGGGAGGAGGGGGTACTGCCTTGCTTTTCTTCTCGCTTCCATCTTAATTCTGAGAGTTTCCTTCAACAAATCTCATTTTATTGAGTGACTTCTAATAATAGCTTTTTCTTGGAGACAAACATTGCAACTGGAAATTGAGATTGGGATAAATATGCCACAGCTTTTAAATTAATTTTCGTGCCTACTGCTATACAGCTCACTGCTATTCTAACACCCATTCCTGATCTTGGAGTTATTTTTTTGTTTCTGTTGGGTTGATCTGTTTTTTGCAGAGATCTATGTTGGGTTTCATAGTTCGTCTGTTTCTAACTGTTCTCTTTTTTCTAGAAATTCTTAATTTCAGTTCTGTTGACAGTAGTGGTTCTATAATATCAGATTTATTCTTATTTGTGTGTATCTTCTTTCATTTTAATGGGCTTTGTCAAAAGAAACAAGGTAAAAGTTTATGCTTGGTCAACCATTTTAGAATGGAAAATCTTCCAGGTAGTCTACTAAGTACAATTGTCACTAATCATTTTTATCCTATTTGATATTCTTTTCCAGTAGAAAAGTATGATCTTAAGTTGCAGTAATTTAATAAAAATGGTAATTTAAAAATATATAATTACCTTATAGTCTTGCAATTCATTGCTAATAAGGCCTTTTGCTATTCAGTGACATAAAAGTAATAATTAATACACATATGGGCTCAATCTTCAGATCAGTAAGAAAACCTGATAGTCAATTTCAGGCTAACAGTGGTTGTCAATCTTCTTTACCCAAAGATTTTCAGAATTTCAAATTGAGATTACCTGAGATTCAAGGTAATAAAAGTAGGCAGTTGTCAAGCTTGTCCTCCACATCTCTCCAAATTGCACTGATATATGGAGAGAGGATTGTGCTTATGACCAAGAGTGTGAAAATGAGGTGTGAAACTCTCCTTCTCCACTTCTCACTCATGAACCATTACCTTCTCTAGATTCACCGAGTCTTAACCAAGGGGTACATTCATTCCCTTTCATTATATAGTGTTGAACATCTCTGCCTTGAGAAATTTCAATAGAAAAAATATTTGTTTAGAAATCAGACCATCTCAAGGCTTATCAGGCTTAATTTCCTCTACTAGTTAGGCTTTCTATCACTGAAGATAAAAAGAAAATAAATATTGCCTTACTGAAACTGGTACAAGCTTTCGGTTATATTCAGATGATTAACTTCCTGCGTGACTTAACGAATGTAAAGTGGAAGACCTAATGCTATTTTGGCCATTTTAGAACATTTCGTTTAGGAAGGAGAGAAAACCAGAATAAACTGACATGTGTAGCTACTGATTTCCAGGAATATCACTGTATAATAAGGACTAAGAGATAAATGAAACCTATGTGCAGCGATGCATTCAAAATGATTTTTTTTCTAACCAAGGCACTGCTTTTATGAAATGACCACCAGTTGTTAACACCAAGGTTATAGAGCTTAGAATGACATCCTATCTAATTTGTGTTAATTTAGCCACTGGAAAGAAGGTTAATTGAAGGTAGGATTGTAATGACATAATATCCCAGTGTGGGACTTTCTTTATAAAAGTAAATTCACTAACACAATACTGTCCAAAAAAACCGTGACACAAGAACTTAAGGGGTTAGTGTGATGATAGTGTAATGTGAAGTTCTTCAGTAAGGAGAAATACAGTTGAAATGATTTTTCTCTATTAAGAGAAAGTAATTTTGCAAAACAATACTACACTTTATGATATTTTTAAGAGAAAAGAGTTGACATTTGGTGGTTGTGGCTAGTTAGTGTAGTGTAAATTAAGGACAAGGATACAGACTTGATTCCCAGACAGATGTCTTTTTCTTTCCCCCAAATATCTTAATTGGCTACTGGTTTATGAAAACAAACTGTTATCCTGTGCCAAATCAGTATTCTCAGAAAAATTATCACATGATTGCAAAGTGGTCCAGAAGAACCTATCAACATAAACAACTAAAAGCATAAGGACTTCAGGGCATGAAAATGTTGTAATATTTTGGTTACCATAGGTTAGCATATTAAGCCCAGTTAGCTATGTGGGGAGGGTTTCTGTATATACTCCTGTTTCCACTATTATGGCTTCAGTATTTTAGAGAAAATACTAATTAAAGTGTATGTTTAAGAAATTACTGAACCAGATAGCAGTGGAACTGGCTGGCCACTTAGCAATTTGTTTTAAACATTTTCCATTGCTTTAATTTATTGAAGAGTTGACTGGGTGTCAACTAGTCCAACTCTCAAATGTATTAACTCTGGTCTTCTGAGGGAAATCCCAATTTTATGCCAGTGAAGAAAAAACATTGATGGTAAACCATAAGGAAGCAGAAAGATTCAAATTGATACCATGGCAACCATTAGTGTCTAATAGGGATGGACAGAATTAAATAGTGTTCTCTGTAAGCCAAATTCCCATTGATAACTCATCAAGGTCACTTGACACTCCTGCTCTAGATGAAGAAGAAAACAGAGATGCAAGGAAACATGACAATAAGATCTAAAGAAAAGCGACAACTCTTTATGACAGAAGATACTGGGCTAGGGAGTACAATAATCACTTGGAAAAGATAGGGAGACCTTTCAGCTACTGACAAAGCTGGACTGTGTGATTATTGACAAATAGGAAAATAAAACTTCTTTCTCCTGTAGTACTATGCATCAGGTTATTTTATTTGTGAATACATGTTTTAAATATATAAGTTTTAAACGAAATTACAATAGCATAGAAATAATATAGCTCTTCCCCTACTAAATTCATATTGCCTTCCAATTTTTTGGTCATATGTTTATATGCCTTTTTATAATTTCAGTCTCATTTACTCAAGTTTGCATTCCTTTTTCAATTACTATGTCACAAATATTTTCTTTCAAGCATTAGGCATGTATCTGCTTTAATGTCATGAAGAGTTTAAAGTTCACATTGGACAATGCATCTATACAACATTTTCTGTGTTCATACATCCAGAAAGAGAAAAAGAAGAATTTGGCTTAGTTTTGAAAAAAAAAAGCAACTGGATTTTTTAAAGTCCATGTTTATTTCCCAACCAACTGAGATCCTCTGGCTTACTCTTTGTGAAAAGCAATATATATATATATAATGAGGTAAAAATGAAGTTAAAGAGAATTAATAACAGGAATTTCAACCCAGATGTTGCTGATGGAGATAGCAATAGCTAACTGTACTGAGTATTCATTATGTGCCCGGCACTGTTCTAAAATCTTTACATATATTACCGTATTTAATCCTTCACATAACCCAAAGGAGCACATGCTCTCATTATCCCCACTTACAGCTGAGAAAACAAACACAAGGACACAAATTTAAGAAGTGGCAAAATTGAAGCCAGGCATCTGACCCCATAGCCTTTGCCCTGAACTACTAAGATTTGCTGTCAGTGAAGTATGCTTCCCTTTCACAACCCTTATTGATTTCTGTTCTTCTTCAAAGATTTATCTTAAGTCTCATATCTTCCACAAAATCATTCTTTTCATTCCCTATAACCAATTTTCTCTGAATTTCCATGATTTCTGTACCTATTTATATAATACATTCTAGCATTTGGGACAGTGACATTTACTTTTTTGGTGTCTCCACCCCTACGCCAGGCTTCCCTCTTCTTTCTGACCCTTTACCCATCCCTCAATAGCATGACATAGACAAGCTTAATTCATAGATGTTGACTGTCTTTCCTTAACCAATTATTTTATAGGCAGCTGTAGCAAAAATCTGACAAAGAAAAGAAAAGAAAAATCAACTCTGTAAGTTTCTGTAAGGAACATGCATCTCTTACTACCTATTCTCAGTTAGCAAAATTTAAATATGATTTAGATGGCAGATATTGCTCTTATTTCAAACATTTAATACCTCTGTAAATCTATTTTTCGAACTAATTTTAGGCCTAATAATCATTCTGCGTGAGTACCAGTAACCCATGTCGCGTGACATCCTAGCTCTGCTGGAAAGCTGCTTTCTCTGAGAAATGGTTGGCAAGTACCAAATTTATTCTGTGCAAATTGTTTTTATAGCAGCCTGATGTTCTTCAATCTTTTCTTAAATTGAACATTGGTAAGATACAATGTAAACTGCCTTGCAGCTACATTGGATTTGCCATGCTAGCTCTCCACACTTGGAATTAGATTGATATTTCATTTTATACAAAGGATATTTTAAATAGCTCAGAGTATACCTCTAGACTACACACATTACATATTTCCTCATTATTTTAATATTTCTTCAGTTTCCTTCTGTGTTGTTTTTTTTTTTTTTATTTTGGAGTTTTTGTTTTGTTTTGTTTTTGTTTTTTAAAAAACCAGACAGCAATTCGATTACTTTCTTGGGTCAGGAGAACAACTCCTATTTTCTTTTCTTTTCTAACCTTTTATATATTTTTGAGAGACAAAGCACAAGTGGGGAAGAGGCAGAGAGGGAGGGAGACACAGAAACCCAAGCAGGCTCCAGGTTCTGAGCTGTCAGCACAGAGCCCAACACAGGGCTAGAATTCACAAACCGCGAGATCATGACCTGGGCCAAAGTCGGACAATTAACCAACTGAACCACCCGGGCGCCCCTAACCACTCCCATTTTCAATGAGGATTCAATGGCAGGTTTTCAGAGCTACTTCCAAATTGTAGCTATGACAGTGATCCCTTCGAGCTAATTAGAGGCTAAATCACAGAGTCTAAGCTTGAATCTTTAAAAGATAACCCGAATTTACAGGTATATTTTATCAAAATAAAAATATGCTGGAGGAGGAGAAATATTCACGGAAACACTTTTTCTCTGAGATACTTTTTAAGACAGCAGTTTTGTCAGTAGTTTGCCAATGATTATCAATTCATCTCCTTCAGCACATAATTCAGTCTTTTCAATGCGTACTATGACAATGCTGATGAGCTCTTAATTCTCCTCTACTTATTGCAGTAAATGTAGCAGTGACCTTAATGAAACATCTATTAAGACAAAAACGTCAGTGCCATACTTTTAAAGATGGGCTTAAGTGTAAAAGTTTCAAAGGTCAACATGATATTTTGAAGTGGATCAAACAATTATTAACTTTTAAAAGAATATCACTGAAATCGCTCTTTAATTTGATACATTTTAAATTTTTTAATAGAATAGGTAAGCGCAGCCTAAGTTTAGAAAGTATTGACACTGGTCTGATTTTACTTTTACTTGACTGGTCCAAATCCCCTAGAAGTATAAATTTTACTTTCTTTTGTAAATTGTTAGATCCTATTGGTAGTATAAGGTTGGAAAATGGAAAGTATAGTCAGCTGACATGGCCCTTTTGATACACATAACATGAACTGACTTAAGCACTTTGATAACAAAGAATCACATTGTCTTAGAAAATTTAGTTGTTTGAGTAAATCTGTTGAATTGATTACTTTTGGACTAATTAGCTGAATTGGATTGAATGGATACTTTTGAATTCTTTATGTCATAGTAGTCTCGACATGAAATAAGCTGTAACATCAATTTCATCACAGGTTTTAAGAACCTGCTGTGTTCAAGGTTCTCTGTTCGGCTCTGTGGAGATAAATATTAATACTCTATTCCTGTCTTCAAGGAGTTTACAACCCAGTAGGAACAATAAGAGACAACAGCCACAACAACAAATATATAAAGTAAATTTATTTTAACCTCTGACTCACTAAAAAGGTTATTCTATTTCATCACAGATAGTTCTCTAGTCACTGACCACTGCCAGCAAAGGGGCTACCTCAGTGCTATCCATTGTTTTGTAACATTGAAATGTAATTGGAAAATTCTTCATTGCACTGAACTAAAATCTGTTTCTTTCTTTTTTTTTTTTTTTTAAGTTTCTTTATTTTGAGAGAGACAGGGACAGCACAGATTGGGGAGGGGTAGAGAGATTGGGAGACAGAGAATCTCAAGCAGGCTCTGCACTGTCAGCACTGATGGAGCCTGATGCGAGGCTCGAACTCACAAAATTATAAGATCATGACCTGAGTCAAAACCAAGAGTCCGATGCTTAATCGATGGAGCCAACCAGGCGCCCCACTAAAATCTGTTTCTTTGCGGGATCCCCCTGTCCCATTCATTTTTGTTCTGGTCTTTTGAATCAAGAACAATCTACTACCTCTTTTGTAGGATAATCCTTCAAATATCTGAAGACCCTTATGTCCCTATTTTGGTTCTGTTTACTTCAACAAATGGCGTTATTTGTTTCTTCTAGCTAAACCTCTCTAGTTTTTTTTTTTTAATTATGTAATAATATTTTAAGACACTTTTGCCCCTTCCCTCATGTTCCCCCATTTGTCTGGTTTGGGTTAGAAGAAAAAGCCCATGTGGTTTGGCAATAAAAATGATTAATCAGTACAATAGCATGATCATGACCAACTATGTTCGGAAGTTGGACTACACTGAGCACATAATGCCACGGTATATCACAATGTGTGAATGCTCAGTACTTTTAAAGGGTTATTGTTGTGAGTCAGATTTTTCAAAAACTTAAAAAAAAAATCTGCTCTGTCAGTGCTCACAATCTGGATGTATGGGCGTTGCTGATGCTGGAGAAAGCAAAGCGGCGTTCTCCACACTGCAGACACATAGACATTGCCCTTTCATTTTCAGCTGCAGCCACCACGGGAGGATCTGTTTCATTTCCTCACAGTCTGCTTGACACCTTTAGTCAAAGAGTCACCCTGTCTTGGTATACTTCCTGCCATATTGTTCTGTCTATCAGCGATGCTTCAAGTTCATTCTCAGCTCTGCCATGCCACTTGAAATTGGGCTGCAGTGTCTCTAGAAAGCTGCTCAGTTCAACCTGTTCTTCAGCTGCCATTTGGACTCCTGCTGGTTTATGTTTGTTATGTGTCTCCCATGGGACAGAGGTATATAACCACATTGGCTGCTGTTTTATACTGACTGCTTCAGGATCTTTTTGGCAATCCCAGATTGTTTCATTTTATGCTAATTTTGGTTGGCTGCTGACATTAACGAGATTCAGGGAAACTGCTACAGCATCAAGGTATGTCAAAGACATAGCAGGCATCTTGAAGATCAGACACAACCAGTGCACAGATCCACATTTGGGTCTGTCCCAAAGGATGTGAATTTTTTTTAAATTAATCTATTTCTTTTTTTTTTTTTTTTTTGTCTTGTCAATTAGCATTGCTCGACAAATCTGCGTTCAGACTGAAGAACTCAGAGATAGTTTTTGACTCTTTAATGCTCAGCATATTCTTAGGTCTGAGAAGGTTATTTTGTGCTTTCTATTTTATTCAGGTTTATAATAAATAACAGCACTAATAATGATGACAACAAATTCCTACTAAAAGCTATGGAACGTGTTATATACTAGAACAGGGCCTTTTGACCAATGCACCCTTTCCTTATGTTTCTTGAAGGACTTCCTGCTCATGTTCCAGGACCTCCTTCTCTCCTGGGGATCTTTTCAGATCAATGTGTGATGGTGAGGACACAGGTGTAGGGGCACAGGACTTTAGATTTCCATCCTAGCCTAATTGCTAACTAGTGTGGGACCTTGAACATCATATGGGATAATAACACTGACTTCAGAGAGTTATGCATGTACATTAAAAGCATCTAAAGTCTAGGCCTAAGTGTATGTTGTCCTTGCTTTGTAGTCCAAACCAATTCATGTTGTACTTATGAGACATTGTCCCATGCTCCACAGAGTCATTTATGTATTTGCTTAGCATCCTGATGGCAGGTCCTCTGTCTCTTTCCTGATTGGATACCCAGCTATGAATGATACAATTCTTAGTAAATTCTCCCATCCAGAAGCTAGGGCTTTGATGAAACTATGAGTCTTCTATGTTTGGATTACCTCCTAGAGACACAGCACTAGGCTCAGAACCTATGACAAAGTATTAGAGAAAAAACTATTATTTAGTTGTCATGTCCCCTCTCCAACCTCCCTGTTCCTGTCAGAAAGCCACGCAAATTTGGATCCAGAATAGGTTCTAGTAAATATTTACCTTGCTGTTTCCGAAAATGTGTGGCACACAGCACTAACTCTGCAAGATGATAAATAGGAATTAGTGAAAACTCTGATTCAATCAAGATTAAAAATATGTTTTGGTCATGAGACTTTTCAGCACTTCCAATATGCTAATATAGTATTTATAGGCACAGAAAATCAACATGGAAGAGAAAAATTGTTGAGTTTTAAGAATAGAATTAACCTTAGACAATTATAAGAACTTCTTTCCATTGTATAGCTAATTACTAGACCCCCATCATTTTGGGGGGCATCCTTATTAAGTATCTAATTTGTTTAATTTGGTATATTTAAATATTTTCTTCTTTTTTTATAGACAATGGTTATTGCTGCATAGAGTAAGCCTGCCTGCTTACACCTTAAAAACCAGAAAAAAACAAGAGTCTGGATTCTCTTGAATTCAGATAGTGATGAAATATTCTTATAGCTGCTCTGTGTAGGAGCTGTGAGCACCAGAAAGGATATTTGTTCATGAAAAATAGTGAGCATTCAAAGGCTATTAACTAGTTAAGGGATCACCTCTCTGAAAATCCAAGAAAAGCCATGGACTCTCCCTCTTAGAAAAATTAAAATGATGTATTTATGTATAATTACAGGTGTTCACAAGAACCATAGAGTTTATAACTAAACTCCCTAGCATCTAAAGATTCCATGTTAAAACTCCAAAAAAAACATATCACCCTTTTCATTTTCATGCCTCAGAGGGGAGAATAGGGTTGTTTTCCAATTGAAGGAAAGAAAAATTACCAAAGAAATGAACTGACAGATAAAGAAATATTAGGTCTTCAGATTCCCTAGTAGGTATATCCCAGGAAAAGAGATATCTCGGGATGGATCTTGGCAAAAGAAACAAAAAAATAACTGAAATTGTGCTTGATGGATGCAAGGAGTGGATTTGGTCACACACTGCTTCCAATCTTGGTCCCCGAAATGGGTATCTATTCAGTGGATATCTACCTGTTCAGCATCAGTTTCCCTTTGAGGGAAACCTCAATAATAACTTCCTGCCTTTCCCTTTGAGGAGGCAGTCTTCTATAATTCTTTTTTTTTTTTTTTCGTTTGTTTTTGGTTCAGATATGGCTGAGTCCTCTCAAGCTCCAGAGTCTGGCACGTAATCTGAAATTGGTACAGTGGTTGGTTTAGGGAAGGATCTGTGAGCTAGTTTGGGAGCTTATGTTCAACTTGCAGAAAAAAGAAACCCTCTGTGTTGGCTAGGTTGATAAATTGAGGCCTGGAGCTGCTACTGGTCTTTCTGTTACCATGAGAGGAAAGCATGTCTAACAGTGAGGGTAACAGAGAGTAAAGGTGTAGGGGATGGAGACCCAGCCCTGAGGGTATCCTGTTGAACTGTGTGGGATAGCTTCTATTTGCCTATTCAGAGCCACACTCCACCTTTCCCCATAGGCACTCTAGTTCAGGTGTCTGACCTGTGGAGACTATTCACATGAATTACTTCTGGCTTCCAGATGGAGGGCAGGAGGCTGAGGAGGCCCAGCAGAGGGAGATGAGGCAGTTTGGTCCCTTAGATCCCTTGACAGGACTGTCTCAGGATGACTTGTCAAAACTCCTTCCAGGGTCTAAGAACTTCTCCCTCCTCTCAGATCATCAGGCCTAGAGGTGGTAAGAGCTCTAGTCTCACAAAACCTGGGTTACTAGCTCATTTTCACTCACTATTCTCACATCTACATAGTAGCCCTTGTGTAAATAAACTGTTGTCATTATTTTTGTGAGTGTGCCAGCTGTTTCCTGTTGAGATACCCAATGATACACCAACCTTGCCTGTAGACATCACACATACATGAGCACGAACATTTTATTTTTTGCTTAATCCATTTTGAGAAGTGTTTCTATCACTTGCAAGCAGAAAGAGTCTTAACTAATACAATCTCTCTTAGCCCCCTTCGGCCACCTTGTATATTCTACTTGGAAAATAATTACTTTAGAAACATGGAAAGACACATTATGAGAGTTAAAACTCACTCAGGTTGGAATACAATTCTCAAACCAATCCATCATGTCACTCATGATCTACTAAATCTTGTCCTGTCGAATTAAAGTAACCATCCTGCCCATGTTAAAAAATATGACCTCTGCTGCCTGCAGAATTTCAACCAAATTCTTATTCACACATGTTTCTAACACATAAAATAGAAGTATGAATCAGACCAAAACATACTTCTTCCAATTAAAAGGTGTGAAAAGAGCAAAGAGAAATGGCCTTTTCTATTTACTCAGCTCAGCAGCTGAGCAGTTCATTAGCAAATCCTGATTGCACGTAGGTCATAAGCTCCAGGAAAGTGAAGACTGCTTTATAAAGCAATCTTAGAAAGGCAACCTTTAAGTCAAAAGTACTATTCCCTAGTGAGGGTTATTAATTGAATCATTTGTTTACAAAAGGTGAACGTGGCTCTAAGTGACAGTACTGTTTGCATAGTGGTATCAATATTAGGAAAGCTTATGTGTAATGCATTAGTAATGTAGAAAAAGATGCCGCCTGAGTCAGGAGTATTTGTTTAGCACTTTGAAATCTAATAATTTTAGCAGCTCCCTGAGCATGAATTGAATTAACTTATTAGGGTTAAAAATAGTCTTTAAAAATACTGCTAATGAGTACCATGAAGTACCTACCACCTTCTCCATTCTTGGCAGAGACTTAAATCCTTGGTTGGATGTTAGAAAAGGGGGAAAGAAAGAGGTTGGTGTTTAGGTCCCAGTGTTTACTTCTTTACTATTCTTCTTTAGCCAATGTTAATTTTTACCAGAAGTGATTTCTGGAATGAAGACTGAAATTAATAATCTTTGTCAGTAATTTTTTTTCTCTTATTTAAACCATAATTCCTTATGGAGAATATGCAGGAGGAATAAATATACTTAACTAAAGTTACACCTTTAAAAAAAAACAATTCAGTTTTACCTTATAATATTTCACTGATGAGCTATAATTTTAATCTGGAGTAATGCAGTTCTAAAATTGAATGAGAAGTTTAAGTATTTTGATCTTTTGACTGTGAAAATGTGAACTTCTTTTTTCTATGTGCAGACATGGCTAGTTGCCCATAAAAAGATGTCCCCCCCCCCTTCTAGAGTACACAGGTGGAACTGGGGAGTTATGCCAAGCCAGGGAATGCATTTGACAGACCTTGCAGCTAAGTGTAAGCATGTGACTACCTCACAATGGACTGTGAATGGAAAAGATGTGTGCTCTTCTGCTCTGTCTTGTTAGAAGTACACATGCCTCCTTTATGCTCTATTTTCCTTTAGAGAGCTAGATACAGATGATCACAATGTCCAGAGCCTTAAAAGAGAAGAAATCTGGGTCACTCCCTGAATTGCCAAGTGGAAGAGAGGTTCCCAACAGTTACATCAACTTTGGATTGTTCACAAGTAAGAAATAGGATTTTTATTGCATCTGAACCATATGTGTTTGGCCTCTGTGTTTTAAAATCTACACTTAACCTATTTTAATATAATACACCTTTTCAACCCGGTAACCATGGGCCATCTAAATATAACCCCATTAGGTAGATAAAACTCCAACATATACAATAGAAAGTGTTTGGCTGACTGAACTAGAAGTTCAGTGGTGTGGAAAATACTCCTCTCCCTCATTCCTTTTGCATGTTCTGATATGTATGGGAGCATTTGTTTGTAAGGGAAAGGAGAAGAGTTCAACTGGAAACAGGTGCTAATAGAATGTAGAGGATATTAAGAGGTTTGTTCCCTGTCTAGCTAGGCACAAGGTCTGAACTTGAACCCTCATAAATGGAGGAGAGAAGACCAGAAACTAACAAACAGAGACCACAGTCTAGGCTTGACAAAATGATGGATCTAAGTAGTTCTATTTGGGACCAAGAAAAATAAGCCAAGAATTTAAAGAGAGAGTTAATCTTCCTACCTTTTTCCTGAGCTAAGCACTAAAGAAGGACAGCCTTGGGACACCTGAGTACAGAATGCTTGACCCAGACACTGGCATTCTCAAGATGGGTATTCACAGTGGGGGCAGTAGTGAGGCTGAAAACAACTCCCCTCTCCAAGACATGATAATAATCACTAACATGTATTAATCATTCATCAGAAGTCAGACATTATTCTAAATGTTTTACAGATGTCTCATTTATTCCTCATAACATGAGTCTGAGTGGTAATTACTAGGAGGTAGGAAGGTAGTATTATCTCTGTTTTACACCTCAGGAAACTGAGGTATATAGAGATGAAGTAGTTTGCCGATGTCACGTGGCTAGTAAGTGGCAGTGTTAGGATTCCAATCCAGAGTCTGAACTCAGAGCCTGAGCTGGTGATTGCTATGCCATACTTTTTCCCAATCCACAGGGAATAGGTTACCCAAAAAAACAGTGAGCCTGTTACCTAATGACCATTCCAGTTAGTCATGTGAGAACAACTGGCCTTTCTAGAAACAGGCCTTTCTTTCAAGAACACTTGGAGAGAGGATACTATATAGAATTTCATATTGGTAGAAGCTTCAAATCATTTTTTCTGTGCAAAAATGTAAATGTCACCTTTGGTAGCCATAGTCCAGTGAGTCCAAGGGACTTACGGATTTTATTAACTCATCAGTTCCTCTTTAGGTCATGGTCAATAGGATTGTGGCATAGATAGGCAGATGACATGGGTCTGAATTAGTAGATGTTTAACTCTAATGGAAGAAATTAGTATGGTTGCCACATAGTATCATAGTATATTTTTTTTTATTGTAAAACCAACTCTAGGCCACTTACATTTAACAGATGAAATATTAGGGAAAAAGAAGAAAATCATACATTAGGACAGTGAAAGAAAAAATAGATCTCAATGTTGTTACTCATTTAGCTGTTCCTTAAGGGTTAAGGGTGACTTCCTCCATCAGTGTTTTATTTATGTGAACATAAATGACTAAGAAGGGCCAATCTGGCCATACATTTCCCAGCCTGGGTAGATAATTGCATGTGCTATTTCTCCTGATCCTATTTTTCTCTCTTTCCACATGAAGGATCAAAAAATGAAGTATTTCTTGCTGGAGTGTTTTTCTTGTTCCTTTTCAGCATTAGGAGGAATAACCCAGGGTACACTGAACACTGGGC
Organism: Panthera leo; assembly: GCF_018350215.1. NCBI lineage: Eukaryota > Metazoa > Chordata > Mammalia > Carnivora > Felidae > Panthera > Panthera leo. The sequence continues at coordinate 167,419,107 of NC_056686.1, forward strand.
TTCTGTTTTGAACTTTCTGAATGACTGTGCTGGTGACTGAGAGGGCGCTGCCCCATGTTGTTCTGCTCCTATATTTACCTACGTGATTTGCCATTCTGGGCCTTCTATCTCAGCTCCCAAATATTACCAAGGAGCTCTTGATATTATCCCACCACTGTTATGAATAATTCTCCCTTATAAGGCTTTGTGCTCTCCTGGCTTCAGCACTTGCCCCTGTTGAGTCTGTTTTCCACACAACAGCCAGGATGATCTTTTTTTTTTTTTTTTTTTTTTTTTTTTTTCATAAAATATGAGTCAGATCCAGTCACTCCCCTGCTGAAAGCTCTCCATAGCTTCCCAGAACACTGAGAATAGCTATCCAGCAGTTTTATAAAACCTACCCGTGGCTTTTTCTCTAACTTCATTTGCTTCCACTCACCCCTCACCCTTCCAAGGCCTCTGCTCCCACCACACTGGCCTCCTCTTCTCCAATATGCCAAACTCATTCTCCATTTGGCATGCCCATAGTTATCATCTGGCATCAATATCCCAGACACCATCTTACCTCAATCCCATACTTCATTCTGGGCTCTATTCAAATATCTCATTCTCAAAAAGGGCTTCCCTCACCACCTCTTCTCAAATAGCACCCTTAACACTGTACAACCTCTTACTTTCTTGATTTCTGTTCATGGCTCTATTACTACCAGGTCGGTCAAGAGGGGCCTTGTTAGCCATGGAAGAGGCTTTGACATCTGTGGATAACATGAGAGGCATCAGGGGGTTTTGAGCAGAGTTATCTGCTAACTTACCTGTTCACAACTTCATCTGAGCCATGGTTTTAAAGGACTATGTTGACTGTTTTGTTGAACTACTAGAAGGGATAGGGTGGGAGTTAGGAAGCTATTATATTATTCCAGTAAGAGATGATGGTGTCTTTGACTAGGGTGATAGAGTACAGAAAGTGAAAAGGGGCCAGATTTTGGATAAAACTGGAAGCTACAACTGTCTTTCAGTGTGTACTTTGCTCATAGAAAATCATTAGGGAGAAGCATATTTGTGAACACCTGCAACTTGCCTGATCCATATGACCATGTGGGCCTGTGTGGGCCTCTTCAGTGCGAAGACTTGTTCAATAGTGCCTCTGAGACTCTTTTATCCATCCATGATGATTCTGCTACCATTTTGAATGTTTTTCACTTGCAGAGTATTTCTGTGGAATTGAAACAAACTAAGAGCTTATTCTCTATTCACTGGGAGTTACAGGTTCCAATTAGAAAACTCACCAATAAATTCCTTTTTGATGCTTTTTAAAAGATTTGCAATTACTTTATATAAGTGAATTTCATTTGATCAGAAGGATACTTGTCCTGTAGTTTTACATCCTCAGTTCTTACCCCCACCTCTGTTTCAGAAAAAAAGTGATAACCGATAGTCATATGGACTCTGTCAGAAGGTTTAGAAAGGAGAAGGAGGCTCAAATGATAGTTTCTATTAAAAAAGAAAAAAAACTTTCTTTGACTATTAAAATTATCATGCATTTACTATGCATTAGATTTAAGGATTTTTATTTTAATGACTTTATGGAGATACTTAATCTCACAGAGCCAGAATACTAATTACTGAACTGTGTTGCAATAGGAAAAACAGCAAATTACTCAAATTTTAATTATGATACTCAGTTTTAAACAAGTGTATAATAATTGACTTTGTGTGCAATAATTGATTTGTCATTTAAGCAGTCATTTTTTATGCAAATGGACTACTTTATATGTGTGAATCAGTTATTATAAAATTAATTACTGAATATAATATCTTGCAGAACTGACTATCAAGAGTTCTTCTAACTGGCTTATCCATTCATGCAAAATCTGGGTTTTTATGTACAGTGATGAGCTTCATAACCAAAGGAAACTAAACCACATTTTACATGCCTGCTAAATGTGCCTTTCATTGTAATTATCCTTTTCAAGTGCTTCACAAATACTCTTCCTCAAGGCTCTTTATTAATGAATTTTCACAGTAACCCTAAAAGCTAGTTAAGCATTTTAAATCTTCCACATTTTGGAGACGTGGAAATTAATTCTGTGGCTAAATATTAAATATTTGGGTGATATTCTCTCTGTGGTATCATGAACTATATTTGCTGGGCTGGATTCTCTAGTAAGAGAGAAAAATCTTTTTTGGATGCTTTGTCTCTGGCAGGTAGAGAAATCAGAGACAATTGAGAAATATGAATGAGGATTTTTTTTTTGAGGTGTAGACTTGAAGAGGAATCCAGAAGACCCATGAAATTTGTGCACATCTATGTAGCATATAGCTTCTCATGGGCATCCTAGCACAGCCATGACAGCACTATAGGAACTTCTGGGAACTTCTAGATATTTTCCAGGAAACTCCTCAGATCTTTCAGTTAACTTAGACTGGATATTTGGTCTGAGCCATTTGTCGTCATTTTCTCCTAATTTCCATTTTTGGCCCTAAGCTTGCCAGTAGGAAAAAGTTGGCAATCACTTCTTTAAAACAATTTTTTTGAAAACAAAGATGGCTCATAATTGAGGCTCTAGAGATGAAGTAACCATATAACACATTTTTTTTGCCTTCAGATCTATTTATCTTCTCTAACAGTACCAAAAATTTAATATTGTTTTTGTATAGTTTAGCTTTTCATAGTTTGCAGGGATGCTCCACAAGGCAGAGATCTTGGCTGTTTACCAGTGCATCCCTGGCATTTAGAACAGTAATACAGTAGGCACTCAATAAATATTGGTGAACAAGTAAGTGGTTATAATACATCATTTTAAAATTTTTATTAAGAACTAAAAACACTGTTGGTATTACAAGTAATGAGAAAGTTTGCACTGAGTAGATTTTCTTTTAATATTGATGCTAAAAATGGAGACTACACCCTGGGAAACATAGTTATAACTGACTTTATTCTTGAGAATACTTTTGAGATCATTCATAAAATCATCTTTAAAAGTTATTCAGTTGTGGTTAGCATATTAATAAGGATTTCCTCTCAAAATAAGTTACAGTGAAAATAGTATTAAAAGTTGTTGAGGGACACCTGGGGTGGCTAATTCGGTTAAGTGTCCAACTCTTGATTTTGGCTTAGGTCATGATCTCAGTTTGTGAATTCTAGCCCCACATCAGGCTGTGTGCTGAGCAGCCTCAGCTCTCTCTCTCCCTCTCTCTCTGCCCCTCCCTGGCTCATGCACTCTTATGTGCTCTCTCTCTCTCTCTCTCTCTCTCTCTCAAATTAAATAAACATCTCTTTTTAAGTGGGATAAAAATGTTTGAGCTTCAAATCTTAGTTCTACCACTTAATGGCTTTCCCCAATTTCCTTGAGCCTCAGCTTTCCTTAGCTACCAACCCTCTTACAGGTAAAGTTTCTCTACACCTGCCAACTGACCTTGGCTTAGACAATTGAAAGTTGAATCAAAAGAATTCATTTACATATGGGGAAACTGGGGAAGGATAGGGAAAGAAATACCTGTTTTGCAAGAGAGAAAGGGAGCAAGAAACAGAGAAGGAGGGAGAAGGCCCGAAAAAGAGAGACAGAAGAAAAGCAACTGAATTGTTTCTTTAAAAATACTTTGCTCTTCTTAAGTTTTAAGTGGAATTTAAAAAAAAATTTAAAGGGATAAGAATTCTTGAAGTTCTTTGTTTTGGCCAGAAAGGACCAACAGGAGATGCCTAAACAGTTACCATTTACCTATTGAAGGATTACTAGAATCTGTTCTAGAATCACAGTTTGGAGAAAAAAAAATCTTCCTGAAAAGTTCACTTAATTCCCTAAAGCCATAATATCCAGTTACAGAATTATAACAGTGAATTCATGAAACATCCCCCAAGTGGCAAACGACTGTTTTTATATCTTGTAGTAAACAGAAGAGAGCAATGAAATGTGATGTCCCCAGATACCCTGCTGGCTTTACACTTGTATAAAGTCCTCATTTGCCTTCTTTGGCAGTTGTATTTCTTGCCTGAAAGACATCGCTCCTGTCAGCTTGGCTCAGTTTTTTCCATCCTTTCTTGAAGTGTTAGTGGTACAGACCAGCGAAAAACAGGGCAGACAAGAAAGTTCTCAAGTGTGAAATTGAACCCTTAGCCAAACACTGAAAATACTCTCTTTGTGGCTCAGCAAAAGTTCCATTAACTTTTATTTCTGGGTGCCACAGTAGTTCTTCTTGATTATATCTAGTCCCAGCTGTGGAAGTAATAGAAATGTCTTGTGAATCAATTAGTACATGGCAAACTGTTGTACTATAAAAAATTTACAAGCACCTGAGTTTGAGAATGTTTATCTCATCTGTACCTTAAATTATGGAAATTAAACCATTCTTATTGCAGATTAGCTTGATTTCTAAGAACTTTTAAAAGTTAGGCATCAGAATTAATGAACTAAGATTTTGTTACTATTTTTCTGCCACAAAACAAAATTTCCCATGGAATGGCATAAGAATTCCTGTTGGAAGGAACTCTTTCACTTACAGAGATTTTTGGTGAATATGTGTCATTTTAAAATCCATTTCTCCCAACATTATTTCTCTTTGCAATTACTCATTTTCAATATTCAAAAATATGATTATTATCTTGAATGTGCGGTTTCTAAGATGGAAAAAAGTATCCTTGGTAGGCAAATCATCCAAGAAGGTACAGAGATTTGGGTGCAGTTTATTGGTTTATTTCTTTAAAATATTTAGAGATTTTTTTAAACAAAACTATTTTCTTTTTGATAAATGTTGTACCTAATACAGTTATTACCCCTCTTTAAAATATATCATTCAACACCAGCAACTCTCAAACCCAGTAGAAAGAATATTCCAGCTTTCCCCCTAAAGTCAGGAACACAACAGGGATGTCCACTCTCACCACTGTTGTTCAACATTATTCTGGAAGTCCTAGCCTCAGCAATCAGAAAACAAAAGAAGTAAAAAGGCACCCAAATTAGCAAGGAAGAAGTCAAACTTTTACTCTTTGCAGATGACATGATACTCTACATGGAAAACCCAAAAGAATCCACCAAAAAACTGCTAGAATTGATACTGAATTCAGCAAAGTTGCAGGATATAAAATCATCATATAGAAATTGGTTGCATATCTATACACAATAATGAAGCAGCAGAAAGAGAAATCAAGGAATCGATCCCATTTACAATTGCGCTGAAAACCATAAGAAACCTACCTAGAAATAAACCTAACCAAAGAGGTAAAAGATGTATACGCTGAAAACTATAGAAAGCTTATGAAAGAAATTGAATAAGACACAAAGAATTTGAAAAACATTCCATGCTCATGGATTGGGAGAACAGATATTGTTAAAATATCAAAGCAACCTACACATTCAGTGCAATTCCTATCAAAATAACACCAGCATTCTTCACAGAGCTAGAACAATCTTTTTTAAAAAATGTTTTATTATTTTTGAGACACACACACACACACACACACACACACACACAGAATCCAAAGCAGGCTCCAGGCTCTGAGCTGTCAGCACAGAGCCCGACACAGGGCTTAAACCCACAAACAGTGAGATCAGACCTGAGCCACAGTCAGATGCTTAACTGACTGAGCCACCCAGGTGCCCCTAGAACAAATAATCTTAAAATTTGTATGGAACTAAAGAAGACCCTGAATAGCCAAAGTACTATTGAAAAAGAAAATCAAAGCTGGAGGCATCAAAATTCTGGACTTTAAGCTGTATTACAAAGCTATAATCATCAAGACAGTATGGTACTGGCACAAAAACAGAAAAAGAAAAAAAAACAAAAAAAGAAAAAGAAAATCAAAGCTGGAGGCATCAAAATTCTGGACTTTAAGCTGTATTACAAAGCTATAATCATCAAGACAGTATGGTACTGGCACAAAAACAGACACATAGATCAATGGAACAGAATAGAGAACCCAGAAGTGGGCCCACAAATGTATGGCCAACTAATATTTCACAAACCAGGAAAGAATATCCAATGGAAAAAAAAAAAGACAGTTTCTTCAGCAAATGGTGCTGGGAAAACTGGACAGCAACGTGTAGAAGAATGAACCTGAACCAATTTCTTACACCATATACAAAAATAAATTCAAAATGGATGGAAGACCTAAATGTGAGACAGGAAAACATCAAAATCCTAGAGGAGAACACAGGCAACAATCTCTGTGACCTCAGCCACAGTAACTTCTTACTAGACATGTCTCCAGAGGCAAGGAAAGAAAAGCAAAAATGAACTATTGGGACCTCATCAAGATAAAAAGCTTCTGCACAGTAAAGGAAATAATCAACAAAACTAAAAGGCAACCGATGGAAGATATTTGCAAATGACATATTGGATAAAGGACTAGTATCCAAAATATATAAAGAACTTACCAAACCCAACACCCAAAAAACAAATCATCCAGTGAAGAAATGGGCAAAAGACCTGAATAGACACTTTTCCAAAGAAGACACCCAGATGGACAACAGACACATTAAAAGATGCTCAGCCTCACCCTTCATCATGGAAATACAAATCAAAACCACAATGAGATACCACCTTACACCTGTCAGAATGGCTAAAATGAACATTCAAGAAATAACAGATGTTGGCAAGAATGCAGAGAAAAGGGAACGCTTTTGCATTGTTGGTGGGGATGCGAACTGGTGCAGCCACTCTGACAAACAGTCCATAGGTTCCTCAAAAAATTAAAAAATAGAACTACCCTATGCCCCAGAAATTTCACTTCCAGTTATTTATGCAAAGGATACAAAACTGCTGATTTGAAGGGACACATGCACACCAATGTCTATAGCAGCACTATCAGCAATAGCCAAACTATGGAAAGAGCCCAAATGTCCATTGACTAATGAATGGATAAAGATGTGTTTAATATATACAATTGAGTACTATTTGGTGATCAAAATTAATGAAGTCTTGCCATATGCAGCAACATGGATGGGACTAGAATGTATTGTGCTGAGTGAAATAAGTCCGGCAGAGAAAGACAGATGCCATATGATCTCACTCATATGTGGAATTTAAGAAATAAAACAGATGAACATAGGGGAAGGAAAGGAAAAATAAGATTAAAATCGAGAGGGAGGCAAACCACAAGAGACTCTTAATACAGAGAACAAACTGAGGGTTGCTAAGGGGTTTTGTGTGAGGGGATGGGCTAAATGGGTGATGGGTATTAAGGAGGGCACTTGTGGGGATGAGCACAGGGTGTTACATGTAAGTGATGAATCACTGAATTTTACTCCTGAAACCAATACTACACTGTATGTTAACTAACTTGAATTTAAATAAATATTTTTTTTTTAAATGAAAGAGTATTTCATATATATAAAAAAGAAATCTGTTTAAGGGCAATTTACAACCGGACAAAGAGAGCTTAACTCTTTTTCAAGCAGTCATAATTTTCAATAAGTCTCATATAGCCAGTGAACTGTAATATAAAAGTTAATGTCATCAAGAAAGATGAAACCTCAGTTGGTGGAAATGAAGTATATAAACCAGTTATGGTTAATGTTGTTCATTGGAGCTCTCTGGGATATGGTCCACTCTCCCATATGCCGCATGACCCTATAATTATAGGAATCCAGCTCTTATATCTACACACAACTGTTTGTGCAGGGTAATATATAACACCTGGCACACTGGTGGCCTTCATTAACTATTAAGTAATAATAATGCACATACTGCCTCACTCAAAGAGTAAAACCTTATTTTAAAAGGTGTTAATTTTTCATCTATGTAAGGTACTTTACCCTGAATTTATGGTGCTGTTTTTTTAAAATGTTTACTTATTTTCTGAGGGAGAGAAAAAGCAAGCAAGGGAGAGGCAGAAGAGAAAGAGGGACAGAAGATCTGAAGCAGGCTCTGTGCTGACAGCAGAGAGCCTGACGGAGGGCTTGAACTCATGGGCTGTGAGATCATGACCTGAGCCAAAGTGGTAGGCTTAACTGACGGAGCCACCCAGCCATCCCTCTAGTGCTGTTTTTCAATTATTTGCTTTACGGTCTGGTTTTATAAGTGAGCTAAATTGCCCAGGTTTTCAGGGTCACATCAGAGCCGTGGTGGAAAAGCAACCTTGCCTCTTCAGCAGGCAGCATAGCCAGGGGAATTGCACACACGCAAGCTGGACGGCAGCCTGCTATGCTGCTACAGGACATGATGACTTTGCTGCTGCCGCTGTTTCTCCTGAGGCTGACGCCTGCTGTCGCAAGGGATGTAGACTGACCTGATCTTCCTTTCCTCCCTCCATGGGATCTAGCGTGAAGAAATCATCACTAAAAAGATGATTACTATTGATAGAGATTATCATGCTGTATTCAAATGGCTCTACATCGGCCTGCAGTCTTCATAGGCCACTCAGGCACACATTTTATCACAGATGTTTCAAATTGTTTTTTCTCTTTTATGGTGTAGACACACTCATAGAGGTGATACACCCCTGTATACAATTCTTGGTGTCTTAGCTTTAACCTCACTCTTCCTCTGCCTCTTGAGAAAGTAAAAATAAACTCAGTGCCACCACTACTCCCTTCTGATGCCGGGGACTTGTTTCCCAGAACCCCCTTTCCTGTCTGGTTTCAGGCTAGTCTGCCAAAGAGCAGCACCTGTGGAAGATCTGGAAGGCAGTGGAAAGAGAAAGTTGTTATTCCCGGGAGACCACCATTACGGCAATGTCAGACACTTCCCCACCAGCGTCTGCTTTGCAGCCCCAGTGGCCAGAGGGCAATTCTTAGACTGACCACCAGCCCAACTTTCCCAGCCACTCCAGGACTTAAAACTGAAATCACTAGTGATTGTTTCTTTGGCCCAGTGCTATAGCTGTCCAACACCTGCCACACTTGTGAAACCCCAATTTCTGTATTGAATTCTTTATTTCTAGAATAATTGCAGGGAATTTGTCTTCCTGACCAAACTGAGACTGACCAAACCCAGGGAGAGTGATATAGCTTGTAGCTGCTCTGATTTAGGAACAAAAATTATTCACAAGCTTCAGCACTTAATAGTTATAATACTTAATGTACATTTCATGAAAGACTATGGAGAACATACGAATTGTGACACCATGGTTAGGAAACTCTTACTCCATTATTGTTATTACCATCATTACTCCTCTGTCCTGTATTAGCTACTTAGGTTCCGTCTAGTAAAGCAATAGTATGAATGGATGGATGCCTCATTGTTTACGTAGTAATTCCGCAAAAATATATGTATGCAAACACACACACACACACACACACACACACACACACACACACACACACGTACATGCTTTATTTACCTTTATTACACAAACCCTTCCTTGGGGGACATACCATACACTCCTTAATTCTCTGCTTATTTTTGTAACCTGAAAGCTACCACAGTGACCCACTGTCTCTCTTGGCTAGCCAGTTACAAACAATCCCCTTCCCCTCCTGTCACCACTTTGTATTAATTCTTCTTGTTTTTTTGAAGGTCAGGATCCTTCTGAGTGAAAAGTGATTGTTGACATTCTATCAAGCAGTGGAACAAATATGGACTTTGAGTAGAAAAACCTGTATTTGAATCCACTTTTTCCTGGACACTAAATGTGGCGTGTGCTCTTTAAGCTCTTGGGGTCTCAAAAGTCTCATGTATAAAATAGGGGAGAATTCTACATGTGAAAGTACATGATAAAGATCAAGTCACATAAAAGCCCAGCAGTGTTCTACCGCATCAAAGGTGTTCAACAAATGTTAGTTTACTAAGCAAGACTCGATTCCTCTAAACTTTAGTTTCCTCAGCTATATAAGTAAGCATTAATTATATTAATCCATGAGGGTTTTGTGAAATGAAATGAGATTATGCTTAGCACAGGACATGGCAGAGTGAGAAGCCTGTCAGTGGCAGCTGCTTCTGTTGTTAATCCCTCACTAGAGATATGATTTATGAGATTCTCAAACACAACTGTCTTTCTTTTTCCAGTCAATCTCAGGGTAGATCTGTCTTTCTAAAAATTACATTGGATGTCCAGAAAAATCTCCTTTGGCCCCGGAGCCTCCCTTGCCACTGTGCAGAGGCTTTAACACACACTTTGCTGACTTGCTGTTCCAACTCTGCTCAGGCATCTCTTTTTATTCACTGAAATCTGTGGTAGTAAGTTTTATGTGTCAAGTTGGCTAGTTTTTTAATCAAACGCTAGTTGTGTGAAGGTATTTCTTCAGGGATGATTAACATCTACAACCAGGTGACCTTAAGTAAAGGAGATTATCCTCCATAATCTGGGTGAGCCTCATCCAATCTGTTGGAAAGCCTTGAGGGTAAAACTGATGTTTTCCTGAGGAAGAAGAAATTCCCTCTGTAAACTGCAAGGTCAGCTCCTGCTCAGAGGTTTCCAGGCCACTAGCCTTTGGATTTCATACGTAGCTAGCCAGCACCCCCTATCATGTAAGAGTTTTTTGCACTAAGTCTCTTAGTGAACCCTGCTTCTACCTTCTCTGTGGACCTCTGTTTGATTCAATATCCTAATACCGTATTACTATATCTGCTTCTATCTCACTAATTGCAATTTAGAGGAATACATAGTTTGCCCATTATGACTTTTAAGATTAGCCTTAAATGATACGCATATTAAAACTCTAATGAAGGGGCACCTGGGTGGCTCAGTCGGTTAAGCGTCCGATTTCGGCTCAGGTCATGATCTCACGGTTCGTGGGTTTGAGCCTCGCGTTGGGCTCTGTGCTGACAGCTCAGAGCCTGGAGCCTGCTTCATATTCTGTGTCCCCTTCTCTCTCTGCCCCTCCCCTGCTCACACTCTGCCTCTCTCTCTCTCTCAAAAATAAATAAACATTAAAAATTAAAAAAAAAAAAAAACAAAACCAAACAAAACTCTAAAGAAATAATAAAGATTGAATAAATAACTGGGATCCATGTTTTGCCAATAAATACACTTTTTTTCACTGAACTTCGCATGGATTTGTCAAATGCGTTCTCTGCATTCATTGAGAAGATCATGTGGTTCTTTTCCTTACTTTTATTGATGTGATGAATTACATTGATTGTTTTGCAGTTATTGAACCAGCCCTGCATCCCAAGTATAAATCCCACTTCATTTTCCTACCCACTGTATTCCTACTACCTCTACTCTAGGCTAAGAAAAAAAAAATTAGCTTAAATTGTGGAATTAGTAATTAGATGCTTAAGACAGTATGTATTTTATTTAGGATAAACAAACATAAGCAATAAAATCAAGTATTATTAACAAAGATTATAGGTGGTCAAGTGAGAAAGAAAAAGATGAGGAAAGCTACTGACTTGTACATATTTGCATAGAACATTTCATGAAACTTATGGTCATTACTACAAAAAGAGTAGGTAACTTGTAAAACTCTATATTCTTAAAAACTTACATAGGGATAGGAGCCAATAGTATAATATTTTCCTTCTGCCTGCCTTTAAAATCCTCACTTCGTACCTATACTGCTATAGCACTAACAGGATTTGTTATTATTTAATGGATAAAATGTTTCTATAACTAGTATTACTGAGTGTGTACTAATAAGTAGTGGAAAGTACTAATACTCTAATCTTAGAATCTTAATTAAGTAATTCAATGCTATGAATGTAGAGATCAGGGATCCATGGCTTTTTGTAGTTTCTTCTGCTGGTCTTCACATGCCTTCCTCCCGCATCTTCCTTTCCTTCTTATGTCTCTGTTCTCTTTATATGCCATCCATGGTCACTTCTCCCTCTTTCCTGTCTTTCTCCTCTAATTCAAATTTCCTTCTTTCCTCCTCCCCCTCTTCTTTTGCATTAGTCTTTCCCTCCTCTTCAGGACAGTTTCACAAGCAACTCCTTCTTCTCTTCTCTAAAGCATGTTAGCAACCCAAGACTCCTTCTTCTCTTCTCTAAAGCATGTTAGCAATCCAATCCTTTCACAAGCCAGTGTTTCCTCCAAGGCTCAGAGCCACACTGTCAGTTTGTGTGTCTGCATCTGTTGGTTTGACACGGTACTCTGTGTGCCAAACATTGTTTTCTTTTAGTTCTACCTAGCACTGGAACACATGTCCTGTTTCTGGAGAACTCCCTGCTCCTTTGTCATTGCGGTCGTGAACATATGAAGTCAGCCTACCAACAAGCCATAGCTTCAGGAGATTTAGACTTCTGGAGAGGTTCAGACACAGAGAGTCTAGTTCTTCCACCTGGTGGGGAGCAGGCAGAGGGTACTAAGGCAGGACAGTAGGACAGTTAGAGGCTTAAGCAGATCAGGCCTATAGTTTGACTCTGGCTGTGTTCTCTTTACAGAGCTTAGTTCTTTTGACTTTCTGTGAGTTCTGTGAGCTATGCAAGATCTTTCCTGTATATTCCTTTCCTGCTCAATGTAGCCAGTGTTGTTTCTCTTGTTTTTAATCAAGAACCTGGAGTGGCTAACAGACTTTAAATGTTTTCTGTCACTTTAAGTGGGGTATTGTGGTGTCTTTGCTAAATGATATAGGGGATTAGGGGTTAATGGGCAGGGACTATATCTGCTATTTGAAAAGGTCTCCTTACTCCTGAATATCCTGATACAGAGACCTATACTACTTGACTGCTTAATAAATGGTAGCAACTTGATAATTGTTTGAGTTTTAGGACCTTTGCCAGTAGTTTCTAGGAGAGGATGATGGGCAAACATTCCTAAGACCTTCTGCCATTGGTTCCCTGAAATATTATTTGCAAGTTACTCATTGTGTCTGTAAAGTGAGAATACGTTAGGCTTCAGCCTTGCTAAGAAACATGTCAAATTACAAATGAGTGAGTATATATGAATTTACAACTCCTTGAAAGAAATTATATAGGAATGACAGGTTTTGTTATTAGTCATTCATCAAAAAATTGTAAGAATTATTCTTCCCATTTATAAAATTAGTAAATACCTGGGTCAAAAAACTTAGAACATATAGAAAAGCATAAAGGAAGAATAATAATTTGTAATCTTGGACTCAGTACATAGTTAATATTTTGTATAGTCACTAAAGATTTTCTGAAGGCAGAAATCTTTCTTTTTTTATGGTTTTAAGAATAGAATTTAGTGATTCATCACTTACATATAACACCCAGTGTTCATCCCAACAAGTGTCCTCCTTAATGCCCATCATCCATTTAGCCCATCCCCCTACCCAATACCCCTTCAGCAACCCTCAGCTTGTTCTCTGCATTTAAGAGTCTCTTATGGTTTGTCTCTCTGTTCTTAACTTATTTTTCCTTCCCTTCCTCTATGTTCATCTGTTATGTTTCTTAAACTCCACATGAGTGAAATCATATGATATTTGTCTTTCTCTGACTTATTTCACTTAGCATAATACCGTCTAGTTCCATCCACGTTGTTGCAAATAGCAAGATTTCATTCTTTTTGACTGCCGAGTAATATTCCAATGTATGTAAGTAGATAGATTGGTAGATAGATAGATAGATAGATAGATAGATAGATAGATAGATAGATATAGGTATATATATATATACCTCATCTTCTTTATCCATCCATATGGGCTCTTCCCATAGTTTGGCTATTGTTGATAGTGTAGCTATAAACATTGGGGTGCATGTGCCCCTTTGAATCAGCAGTTTTGTATCCTTTGGATAAATAACTAATAGTGCAATTTGTGGGTTGTAGGGTAGTTCAATTTTTAATTTTTGACAAATGTCCATTCTATTCCCCAGAGTGGCTGCACCAGTTTGCATTCCCACCACTGTGCAGAAGTGTCCCCCTTTCTCTGCATTCTTGCCAACATCTGTTGTTTCCTGAGTTGTTCATTTTAGCCATTCTGACAGGTTTAAGGTGGTATCTCATTGTGGTTTTGATTTGTATTTTCCTGATGATGAGTAATGTTGAGCATCTTTTCATGTATCTGTTAACCATCTGGATATCTTCTTTGGAAAAGTGTCTATTCAAGTCTTTTGCCCATTTCTTCACTGGATGATTTGTTTTATGCGTGTTGGGTTTGGTAAGTTCTTTATACATTTTGGATACTAACCCTTGATCCAATATGTCATTTGCAAATATCTTCTCTATTCCATCAGTTGCCTTTTAGTTTTGTTGATTGTTTCCTTTACTGTTTTCCTTATCTTGATGAGGTCCCAATAGTTCATTTTTGCTTTTGTTTCTCTTGCCTCTGGAGACATGTCTAGTAAGAAGTTGTTGTGGCTGAGGTCACAGAGGTTGTTGCCTGTGTTCTCCTCTAGGATTTTGATGGTTTCCTGTTTACATTTAGGTCTTTCATCCATTTTGAATTTATTTTTGTGTATGTTGTAAGAAAGTGGTCCAGTTTCATTCTTCTGCATTTCTCTGTCCAGTTATCCCCACAACATTTGAAGAAAGTCATACTTCTTTGCTGTTCTGATTATAGAATTTTATGAAAGATTGAGAATTGCTTAAGTTCATATATTTTATTTATGCAGAATATTTATTTTTTAATGTCATAGTATTTTTAATCTAGAGATCAAGTTACATACAACTCTAGGGGATGATTAGACATTAGTCAGCCTTCTTTGGTGAGTGTTTGGTGCTTCAGGCAAAGACAAGGAGAGGAAGCCAAAGTCTGTGGATGTGAGAGAGTGAGTTTTGTCCAGGGATGTGAACAGAGTTCAACATGGCTGGAGGTCAGTGTAGGGAGGAGCCATAAGCATCACCTCACAAATTGCTCAGACATTTGAATTTTATCCTGAAATTAGTGAAGATCCTTAGAAGGAATCTCAGCAGCATAGTGAGTTCATCAGATCTGCTTTTTTAGAAATCTGACTCATCAGCAATTCAGGAGAGGATGGGGGGTAGAGCAACCCAACAAGGAAGTTACTTCATCACGATAGTCTAGCAACAATGCTAAAACTGACGAAAGCAGTGGCAATGCCATGGAGATGGGGCGAAGACTATGAGTCACTGGTTAAGGGCCAGTGGAGAAATCGCTGACTGGATGTAAGGGTGTGGAGTGAAGAAGGCCACCTTACTAACACTGTGTGGTTGATTACCCCATGCTTAATTGCAGAAGCAAAAAGAAGCTGCTTAATATCCACTCTAAAATTCACTCTCTTACTCAAACTCTTGCATAATGAGACTGTGTAAATGACGGTGGTTTAACTCACATTCTCAACTAAACTGTTCTTGCTTGGTTCCATCCAGGAACTCTCAACTTTCCCCAGAGGAAAGTAATAAACAAGTTCATACTAATATGTTGCAGAGTGGTTTCAGACAATGTGGACCAAGGATTCCCTGTATCAAAATCTCAAAGGGGTGGGGCCTGGATATCTGCATTTTAACAAGCATCCAAGATTATTTTTATGCCCAGTAAATTTTGATAATCACTATGACAGAGACTTAACATCTCAACTCTCCCAGGATTATTTTAAGAGAGGAACACACAAAACAAAATAATCCAATTCAATATGTGTTTATTCAGTATGTTTAATGCCTTCCTAAATGCTGTTTGCTCTTACAGATTACACCCATACACAGGAGAAGAGAAAGGAGGGAAGGGAGAGAAAGAGGGAAAGGAGAGAAAGAGGGAGGGGGGAAAGGGGGGAAGGAAAGATCTGCCCACTAAACAAATAAGTAAATAAGCACTGCTACAATTTAGATATTCATCAACAGATCAGTACAAGAGATATTTTTGTAGTGTGAGTGAGATAATCCCTCTCAAAAAGCCCTACATCCCCATCCTTGGGCGAATGCCTATTCCGTTTCTATATACAAACCCTATATTTTCAAGAGAAGTCAAAACATAAATTTTCCTAACTTTTTAATCTTAGAGATTTTCTCAACTGTTAGTGCCACAAATAGGACCCAGCCCAGACCTGCCATATGTTTTTATTGCCTTTGTATTTGCAATTGTAAATGGTTTTATAATGTTCTAGATATTTTAAACATAATTGATTTTAACAAGGAATTAACAATAAAGCTTATTCCAGAGTCTTTTAGCTTTAAGTGGAAGTTCATAAAAAGAGAACTAAGAAATGCTGAAAAATTGATTGAATCTTATAAACTAATGTATGATCTAAAATAAACATTCCACATCACAAAACAATTATCTTCAGTGATTTAATGGGAAAAGTTAAAAATCTGATTATTTCATTCTTAGCTAAGCAGGAAGAAGTTGAACACACCACACTGAGAGTGTTTAAAACAGAAAATGTATTCAACATCTGTTTAACCACAGTTGGAAAGAGATCTCCTTGAAAGTATTTTTTATGCATTTTAGATTGCTTCACATTATTGAGGGGCTCTATTTCCACAATATATAACTAAGTATCTAAAGGGCTGAACAGCTTTATAGGAGGATTGGGCTATAGTTGAAAATATAAGAAATTCAATAGATATAAAAACCTGGCTTAGTTTTCATTGCTATTGTAATAGAGTAATGTTAGATCATTTTAGGTTAATAGAGCAAAGTATTTTTAGAAATTACTGGACCTTAAATAGATTCTAAGGCAGTAGAAATAAGATTTGAGAACTTTAAAAAAATGGAAAAAGATTCACATTTACAGCTTTGTCATAATGTGAAAGCATTAGAAGACATTTTGCCTTATTATGATTTTTAAACAGTGAGCCCTTTATTGAGTATAAGATGAGCTTGACAAAGAAAACTTATTTCAAGAGTAATAGTTGATTTTCTGTAACATTAATATGAGCATTCATGTCTAACTCCTGCCCTCCTAGTTGACTAGTGAAATGGAAAATAGAATATAAAAGTGGGAAAGCTACATCAAGTGAAAATTAGGAGAATGAGATATTCATGTCCAAAAATTTTGAGAAATTTCTGCAATGTAAGTGCAGCTAAGAATATAGCTAAGGAAGGGAAGGACAGTTTATGGATCTCCACCTGTGAAGTCATTCCTTGCAGGGGAAACAAATACAAGGCTTCAACATCCTCCCACCCCTACCCTAACCCACCCCACTGCCATACAATTACCCCCAACTCATAGGGGCAGAGGCTGGAGGCACACACCCATGTGACTGTCCACATTAGTTGGAGAACCCTTGATAATACTCACTGCTCCCTTCTCATACAAACACTTTTGATGTGGGCTACCAAGTCAGGCAAAGAGTTGGCGAATGGCTATGGTTGCCTTTCATCAAGAGGAAGTAAGGACAAGCACATAAGAGAAATGAAGGTTGAAACAGAATACCTCAGCAAATTTCTGACTGCTGTATCAAGGGGAAAGACACCCTCAACTGGAAATAAAGCTTTTTGTTGCACCTGGCTTGGCCTCAGGTGCCATCCAGACTGGTTCCCAGGGAAGTGAAATTTGTAAGTAACAAAGTAACACTACAGTAAGTCTAAATTTTATTTTTCTCTTTTAATCTAATCTATCAGATCAAAATAAAACTCCAAGCACTCCTGTAAAACCAACCTCTGCTCCTGTCTAGACAATAATAGACCTTCTTCTATAGTGGTGATAATGATGATGGTTATGATGGGGATGAGAGCGATGATTATAATGGCAGCATTCAGTCATTAAGCAGTTATCATATACATTGCACTATGCTAAGTTTTTTCTTGTATTATTTTAGTTAATCCCTATAAGATCTCTAATAAGGTAGGTGCTATTATAGGAATTTTTTTTAATAAGCAATCTGAGTTTGGAGAGAACTACTAACTTACTCAAGCTTATATATCTAGAAAGAAGCAGAGTTAGAATTTGAATTTAGGGTGAGAAAACAGAAACATCACTGAGTTCAAGAGGTAGTACCTATTCTGAGGAATCAGAGCAAATGGGAGAATGAAGAAGGCTAAAGTTTGGAAAATCTCTGACCCATCTTCTTTAAAGGATACTATGCTTTAAAGAATACTATGCATAAAATTAGAATAATCCAGGATCCGAAAGGCCTGGCTGCAGTTTTAAAGAAATTAAAAGTTTTCTAAATTAAAACGTCCTGTTGTGGTAGAGCATAATAGACTTTTAAACATTAAATCAGGATTAATTAAAGTCAAAATCTTGGAAAAGAAGAAAAATAATGAGAGAAAAAAGAAGAGATGTGAAAAGCAGCTCTGGGGGCTATAACATACAAATAATAGGAATCCAAGGAGTAGATAAAGAAAACAAATAATGAGAAGGACAGTGTCTTAAAAAAGATTTGTGTGTTTCAGGCAAAAGATCTAGAGAGGAGAAAAGATCTGCACAGATACAAGAGAAAAATTAGAGATAGGAAACAAAGATTTCCTGCCAAAAAAAAGAGTATAGTCTAGCAGAGAGAAAGAGAGAGAGAGAGAGAGAGAGAGCGAGAGAGAGAGAGAGAGCGAGAGAGAGAGAGAGAGAGAGAGCTAGAGGAAAAAAATATTAATACAAATCTAGAGAGTAAAGGGAATAAAAGATTGTCATTCAAGAATTCTATTTTGTCAATGAGGCAGGCCAAAAAAAAATTTTTTGGAGTGCATGGGTGGCTCAGTTGGTTAAGCAGCTGACTCTTGATTTTGGCTCAGATCATGATCTCATGTTTTGTAGGTTCAAGCCCCACACTAGGCTGTGCATTGACAGTGTGGAGCCTGCTAGGATTCTCTCTCTCCCTCCCTCTCTGCCCCTCCTACACACACACTTTCTCTCTTTCTCAAAATAAATAAATAAAAACTTAAAAAAAAAAGTATTCTGTCAAATTGTTGTTTATGAGTAAGGATAATTGAAAGCTATGCTCATGGGTGGAAGGATATAGAAAATCCCACATTTATACCCTTACTGATAAAAACATTCTTTTTCTCATATAATTAGTTGTTTAGAGTAAGATTTAATCCAAGTAGAAAACAGGAATAGTGAAGCAATGGTATTAAGAAAATTATTAGTGAACAACAAATCAGCAGAATATAAGTAGCTATGATAACTATGATGCGTGAATTTCTATTATAGTAACAAGTCACCACAAACTTTGCAGCTTAAACAATACAAATTTATTATCTTACAATTCTATATATCAGACATCTGGCATGCATCACACTGGGCTAATATCAAGGACTCAATAGGTCTGCATTCTTTCTGGAAGCTCTAGGGGAGAATCTTTTTTTTTTTTTTTTTCTTTTGCCTCTTTGAGCTTCTAGAGGGTGTCAACATTTTTTTTTATTCATAGTTCTCCTTCTTCACTCATCTTCAAACCATTAGTATTGCATTTCTTTGACTGATCTTCTATAGTACCATCTCCCTCTGGCTCTCTTCTGCTTCCTCTTTTTAAAGCACCCTTGTAATTAGATTGGACCCACCAGAATAGTCCTGGAAAATCTTGTCATCTTAAATTTCATAACTTAATTACATCTAAAAATCCTTCTTGCCATGTGAGGTAACATATTCACAGGTTCCAGGAATTAGAACATAGGCATCTTTGGAGGGGAGGGGAGTTTTCTATATATCACATATGGCAATAAAATGATGTAAGCATTCAAACTATTCTAAAATTTAATAATTATAAAAATTAGTATTTTAACTCTTATTCTAAGATTTCTTGGTTATTTGTTTTCCTTGTATATTTCTTTTGAGTCTGTCCTTTAATGTTCCTGTTCTTGACTTTGGAAACTGACTCCTCTAAGTTCTTACCTTTGGCTTTGAAACCTGGCATTGATTTCAATATCTTCTTCTGAGTTGGGGTGAGAATAAGACAGTTCTATAGGAGGACACTATACAATATCACAGTCCTATGTAAAACCTAGAGATAGAGATGAAATGAAACTTCCTATCATTACATATATTCTTCTACCTTAGATGGGTTTTGTGAAAGAAGGGAGATAGAAGTTAGTATACTTACAGAAAAGTAAAGAGAATTCAAGGAAGCCAAATTTTGGAAGATGACAAGAGTAAATATAAACTCATATATAATATTAACCAGATATAAATGACAAGATTATTCTTAAATTTTTCAATTGACGTGGTTTGGTCTGCATTTAAAGCATTAAATCATGATTTCTAGTACCATCTGTAACTTAAATTGATAGAAAAAGTATGTATGTATGTAAAACAGACATATACATACATATTTACACATGTATGTATATAGATGTATATGAAGTTATCATGGAAGAAGTAAGACTTCATCTCAGAGAAGCTGTTACTTGAAGCACTTTTTCACATGCCGTTGCTCAAAGGGTGGAACTAAGAGCAACACGAATGTAAGTTATGCTTGAAAACCTGCTTTGGCTAAAACCCTGAATTCTTTTTAACTGATGAAAGAAAAATGGAATTACAGCAGGTATTTCCAATCCAGTTAAAAAAAATAGGGTTAACTTTTGCCTGGTAAAGGAGGTCATTATTTGAAACTTAAATCTGTTGATATTTTTGTTGGACATTGATTCATTAAAAAAAAAATTCACAGGCAAGCCATTTCTGCCAGTTGTCGGAAAAGCAAACTGAAATAAATTGGCATGAGAGGTTTTGGACAGGAATGAGAACTCAGGTTCTTGCTACCTTCCAATGTGTGTAGGAAAAAACTTGTGACATTATTTCCAAAGGGGAAATTTTGGCCAGACTATACCCATGCTTCTGCATTTTAAAGAAGTAGATACATAAAGAAAGTTTGGCAGGGTTTCTAAACTATTATATATTCAATGAAATATATTACTGGAACTATGAATTTAAAGCCACATTTTATAATGAACTCCAGGTAATTGTGCCTGAGGTGGTAGGAACCATGCCATAAGACAAATGAGTGAATGAATGGGAAAACTTCCATTTGAAGAAAATAAATTTAAGAAGGACACAGAGCAGATTTATTTTGCATTGTACCCTGAGCTAGATGTCTCCTAACTGCCACTTCAGAACCACTCTACCTTTCTAGATCCATGGACCTACAATTCCTACAATTTCTACACTCTACAATTTCTAGACCAGAATAAGAAAACTTGCTCTATAAAAGGCCAGATAGTACTTACTGAGACTTTGTGGATTATATGACCTCTGCTGCAAATACTCACCTCTGCCATTGTAGCACATATATATGTGTTATATATATTATGTGTATAAACATTATATATATAACATTATATATATGTGTATATATATGTATGTGTGTGTATATGTATGTATGTATATATATGTTTATATTATATATAAAAAGCTGTGGGCCTGTTCTAGACTTCAGCCTGCAATACCCTATTGGGGTATGTAGTGTATGGATGATCAGCCATATAATATGGAGAGAACTCAGAAAATAGGATTCGTAGAATACCAGGAAAAAATAACATCATAATAGTAGAAAGATAGAGCTCCCTTTTAAATTATAAGACAGTCATCAGATCTATGAAAAGACTTAGTTTTCTAGAAAAACAAGAAATCATTCTGAGGAATCATTTTTTAAGCCTCTATGATATAAATATATTTATGAAATAAGAAAAAAAAAACATGGGGAGGGGCAGGATCATTGACAAAGCTCCAGCTCCAAGCTCAAGGAGCACAAGGCCTGCCTGAGAATGAGGCCTGAGCAGGACAACAGAGAAACTCATCACTAATATAATAACTTTAGGAACTACCAAGTAATAGGGGCACCTGGGTGGCTCAGTCAGTTAAGCCTCAACTCTTGACTTCAGCTCAGGTAATGACCTCAGTGTTCATGAGTTGGAGTCTCGCATCAGGCTCTGCATTGACCATGCAGAGCCTGCTTGGGATTCTGTCTCCCTCTCTCTTTGCCTCTCACCCACTTGCTATCTCTCTCTCACAATACATAAATATAAACTTAAAAAAAAAATACCATATAACAGACAACAAATGTCTGTCCCTGAGAAAGAGGTAAGAGAATTGAGACTCCCACCATGAGATGAAAGCACAAAGGGAAGGCTGAAGGCTGAGGGTGGAGCAAGAACATTTAGGAAAAACCTTCTGGAAGCATAGCTCCCAAGATTAACACAAGATAACCTGAAGGAAACAATAGCAACAACAAAACTCAAACCAAAGCTCAGAGACTCAGTAGATTGACTCCACCTCCCACACTACTGATTAACGGAAGAGACATACCCATTGCCCAGCATAAATATTATTTGCCTCACTCCCTACTTGTGCCACAGGCAATGACTAGCATTCAATTAAGAAAT
The DNA here is from genome assembly GCF_018350215.1 of Panthera leo. Taxonomy (NCBI): domain Eukaryota; kingdom Metazoa; phylum Chordata; class Mammalia; order Carnivora; family Felidae; genus Panthera; species Panthera leo. The sequence continues at coordinate 167,441,075 of NC_056686.1, forward strand.
ACATATACATAACACACAAATAAGAAAAAAGAATCCACTATCAAGAGACAAATCAAATTACAGAACCAGACTCAGAAGTGGCACAAACATTGGAAATGTCACTTAGGAAATTTTAAGTAGCTATCATTAGTAAATAATAAATTATAATTTCTAGTAGAAAATGTAAACAGGTCTAGACAGATACAGAATTTAGCAAAAAGATGAAAGCTATGAGAAAGTGTTAAATAGAAATGCTAGAAAGACCATTTAAAAATGGAGGTGAAATAAAGTTTTTGAGACTAAAGGATAAGTTAATTAATTAATTAACTAATTAATATTAGCAGGCCTGCACCACAGGAAATGTAAAACAAAAAGAAGTCTTTAGGCAAAAGGAATATGACAGTAGGCAGAAACTGGAATCTATACAAATACTTGCAAATAAAGAACTCTAGGAATAGTTAAAATGAAGATAAATGTAAAATACAGTTGATCCTTAAACAATGCAGAGAGTAGGGGTGCTGACCCACTGCACAATCAAAAATCCACATGTAACTTTTGACTCCCCCAAAATGTAACTACCAAGAGCCTACTGTTGATCAGAAACCTTACCAATAGCATATATAGTCAATTAATGCGTATCTTATATGTTATGTGTATTACATACTGTATTCTTCCAATAAAATAAGCTAGAAAAAAGAAAATGTTAAGAAAACCACAAGCAAAACATACTTTAGAGTATTGTATTTACAAAAAAAAATATGTATAAGTGAACCCATGCAATTCAAAATCATTGTTCAAAGGTCAACCATACATTTTCTTTACTTTTATCCATTGCAGAAAATAATTAAGTGTTGAAAGAAAAGCTAGTAGCAATGCATGAGGGGTTTATAGCATATGTAAATGTAAAATGGATGACATCAATAGCACAAAAAATGAGATGGAGGAATTGACAGTGTACTGTTTTAAGAATTACACTCTAAATGAAGCAGCCTAATATTTGAAAGTACATTGTTATTAATGGCATACATGGAAAATTCTGGGGCAACCACTAAATTTTTTTAAAGCAGTATATATAATAAGCTAGTCATGGAGATAAAAAAGAATTATGTAAATTATTAAATCAAAATTAGCCGAGAAAAGGAGACAAGAAAGAACAAAGAACAGATGGAATAAATGGAAAACAGCAAGATGGTAGATTTCAATTAACTCTATCAATATTTATACTTTATAAAAACGGATTAAATACCCTAATTAAAAGAGATTGTCAGGTTAGATAATGTCTTAGTCTGTTCAGGCTGCTATAACAAAATACTATAGACTGAGTGGCTTATAAACAACAAAAATTTATTTTTCAGTTCTGGAGACTGGGAATTCAAGACCAAGGCACTGTCAGATTTGGTTTCTGATGAAGGAGAGAGCCCACTTCATAGACAGCCATCTTCTCTTGTGTCCTCATATGGCAGAAGGGGTGAATGAGCTCTCTGTAGTCTCTTTTACAAGGGCACTAATCCCATTCATGAGAGCCTACCAAAGGATTCCCTTGTAATACCATCACATTGAAGTCTAGGATTTCAACATATGAATTTGTAGGGGACACAAACATTCAGTTTTTACCAGATAAAAAAATAAGATCCAACTTTACTTTGTCTAGATGAAACCATTTAAGTATAAAGGAAAATGTAGATTAAAAGCAAAACAACGCAAAAAGATATATTATGCCAACACTAATTAAAGGAAAGCTGGAGTGACTCTATTAATATCAAACATACAGACTTCAGATCAAGGAAGACTACTAGGAAAAAAAGAGAACATTATGTAATCATAAAGAGTGCAATTAAACAGTAAGACATAGCATTCCTAAATGTGTATGCAACAAAACTTCAAGTTCCATGAAGCAAAAACTGAGAGAATTAAGGGAGAACTTGATATATCCACAATTAATTTTGGAGACTTAAGTGCTCCTCTCACAAGAATCAATGGAAGAAGTAGACAGAAACCCAGAAGGATACAAAAGTCTTGAAAGACACTATCAACTAACTTCATCTAATTAATATTTATAGAATTCTGCATCCAATAATAACAGAATAAATATTTTTCCAGTACTCATGGGACATTCACTAGTATAGATCATACCCCAATATATAAAGCAAATGTTAACAATTTTAGAAGAATTTAAATCATATAATAAATTCTCCATAACATAATTAAACTAGAAATAAATAATTCAAAGACATTTGCAAAATATTCTAATATCTGGAAATTAGATAACACATTTTTAAACGATCCTTGAGGTAAAGAAGAAATCACAAGGGAAATTACAAAATATTTTGAATTTAATGAAAATCAAAACATATCACATATCAAACTTTGTGGGATGTTGTTTAAGTGGAGCTTACAGAGAAATTTATATGTCAAATGCTAATATTAAAAAAGAAAAAAAAGGTTTTAAACCTATCATATAGGTTTATACCTTAAGAAATTACAAATAGAAAAGCAAATTAAGCCCAAATTATGTTTAGTCAGAAACATAAAAATAATAAAATGAAGCCAAAAAACTATTTTTGATCAATAAAATGATAACATTCTAGTGAGGCTGATCAGGAAAAAAAGAGAGAGAGAAGAAGACACAAATGACCAACAGCTGGAGTGAAAAAGTGCTATCACTGTAGAAATAGCAGATATTAAAAGGACAATAACAAGCTATCAGTTCTGTGTCCTTAAATTTGACAACTTGCAAGAAATGAACAAATTCCTTAAGTAATGCTACTATAATGCACATTGAAGAAAGAGATAATCTGAATACTGTGACATCTATTAAATAAATTATGTTTATGGTTAAGAAGCTTCCAAGAAAGAAGACTCCAGACCTAGAGGCCCTCACTTGCAAATTTTATCATGTTTTTAAGGAAGAAATTGTGACAATTCTACAAAAACTTTTCAAGGAAATGGAGTTAAAAAATACATTGCTATCTTGTTTTATGAGGCCAGTATTACCCTGGTATCAAAACCAGATAGAGACAGTACAGGACAAGTCCAAAATAGTTTGCATGAACATGTATAGAGACAGAGGTGACAAGACCAAATGAGATTCATCCCAGGAATGCAGCGCTAGTTCAACACCTCAAAATGAATCAAAGGGCCAAGTTATATTGATAGAAAATTGATTAGTTGTTGCCAGGGACTGGGATTCTTCTTGGCTTGGGGGAGGAGTTGACTACAAAGGAGCCTAGAATTCTGGGTAGGAATGAAACTTGCATATTTTGATGGTTATGGCAGTTATATAACTATATATACATTTGTCAAATCTCATGCATCTATATGCTAAAAAAGGTGACTGCATCTCAACTGTACCTTGGTGAATCTGTCTTTGAAAAAAGTTGTCATCCTACATTCAAGTGAAGTAAGTAAGCAATACATTTATTTCCACAAATATTTATTGAATGTTTGCTATACAAGTGACAGTATTTGAAGACTATTTTCTAGATATACCTCTTTTCATTTTCTTTTCAATAAACACGAATTGTGTGTGGCAGGGTGATATCTTACAGTAAATCTTTTCACTGACATCAAATATTACCTTAAAGTATCAATTAAAGAGTATTATTTAAGAAAGCTTTTTATACTTTTTCTTTTATTCTGAATTCCCCTTCTTTTCATGCCAAGTCTGTAAACAAGTAGGTAAAATCATAAACAACACCATTTTGTTTGTTTTAAAAACTCAGAAATTCATTGTGAAGTAAATAATGTTTTTGTTCTTATTCCATTACTTGGGAAGGAAAATTCTTATTTTGATGATTATTTTAAAATTAAAATTGGTAGAGCTTTTTCTATACAATCCTTTTGACAATTAGCATGCCATCATATGGAAAGAGAAGTAGGAGTAAAAGTATCAGAAGTGATGTAGAGACTTTGAAGTACTTTTTTTTTCATGCAGTGCCATTGATAAACCACTCATCTCACCCAGTAATCCATGCTCACTACAGTATAAAACTCATTACCATGAATTAGAAAGAAGTGAGAAATGTTGGCTTATCCTTTAAGTGCTAATGCTGTAATACTTGGCATCATTTTAATGAATTGCCTGTGACTTACTCATCATCTAGCTTTAATTGGAAAAAAAAGGTATCTCAGGTATTACTAGACATTGACATAGATAAAGAAGAATTTTTGGAAATAAGGCAAAACTCCATATAAAATTTCTTTCTAGACACATATTTGGAGTCACAAATTATTTTATGAACTTAGAGTTAAAATGTATTTCTGAGAGAATATATGTGTTCTCACACCTGAAGCTCTCTATGCCATATGTTTTAGTTGATGCAGGCTAAAATTTGTTCAAAGGAAGGTAAATATATGTAATATTGACTAGTGTGAATTAAGCCATCTCTGTTTCACAGTGCACAACTGATCATCATATGTGTTTATATTCCTGCTTTACGTGAAAGGGAAGAAAAACACCCCAAATTTTCATTTTTATTTCTTATTATACAAATATTTTAGAAATTGTAGTTAAACACCAAATAAAAAGACAACATTTGTTCATTATCCTGTCACCTTAACAAATCATACTTTTTAGTTTTTCATTATCCTTTTGAAGCTTTGACAATATACATATAAAAAATTTAACATAGTATTTACATAGCAACAAAACAATTTATTTATCCATTCATTTGCCAAATATGTATTAAGGCCAACATCATTTTAGGAAGTTTGTGATGTATAAGACCAAAAAAAAAAAAAAAAACAATAAACAATAAACAAAAAACAACAAAAAAAACCCTCTGCTTTCATGAAGATTAAATTCTAGGGGATTGAAGACAATAAAAAAGTAAATTTATATTACTTTTAGAAGACGATAAATACTTTGGTTAGAAAACAGAGAGAATATGATGGTGTCTGGAGTACAAGGGAGGAGGAGGGACATTATAGTTACATAACATAAGCATAAACAGAGTAGGTCTCCTTGAGAAAGCAACATTAGAACAAAGACTTAAAGGAAGTGAAGCGTTAGCCGTGTGGCTTTCAAGGTTGAGAGAGTTCCAGACATAGAACAGAGCCAGGCTAAGGCCTCTAGCAGGAGCAGGACAGGAGGCCAGTGTGGGTGGAGTGCAGGGAATATTGCGAAGAGGCAAGAGATGAAGTCAAGAGAGTCAACGCAGGGAGGAGTCAGAGTAGGGCTTCGTGAGCCACTGTAAGGCCTTGAGCGCTTTTATTCTTGTTGCTTATTTTTTCTCACTTACCATCATATCAAAAGTATTTTCCTTATCATATCATCCTCTCCTATGATGACCATATGGCATGATAGAAAGTAATTCCCCAAATGTTGTTAGTCTGACCAGCAGAGCATAAGCAACCCTCTATACAGGATGGATGGATGGATGGGTGGATGGATGGATGGATGGATGGATAGATGATATAGATACAGATATAGATATATGGATGTATATAGGTCTATACAAACCAGATATATTCCCTCTTCTTTCTCATAGTTTATTTCAGTTTATCCTTTCCCATCTCCATTACCTCATATAGATGCCCAGAGGGGAAAAATAACTGTTCTAATATTCATATACCTTAAAGTGTTAGGGACTTGATGTTTAATTACTGTTGATATATTAATTTTGGATGTGAAAGAGGCAATGTTTAACACAAAGGGAAAGTACAAAGAAAGCATTTCAGACATTGGAACCTTCAGCTGGCATGTGTAAGGAAGACCCTGTCTGAAGGGAATGCTAGAATATGAACACAATAGTAGTTGATCTAACAGATGAGTCCTTAGTAGGCCAGTGTGTTTCCCTCCTATGAATGTGCATGGCTAAAACAGGAATTTACTGCAAAAGTGACTAATTATAACCATATCATTCTGAGGCATTTCTTATAGCTTTAAGAAATTCTGTCTTTTTCAGGCGCCTAGGTGGCTCAGTCAGTTTAGTGTATGACTTTGGCTCGATCATGATCTCAGGGTTCATGAGTTTGAGCCCCATGTTGGGCTCTGTGCTGACAGTTCAGAGTCTAGAGCCCGCTTCAGATTCTGTGTCTCCTTCTCTCTGTCACTCCCCCGCTTGTGCTTTGCCTCTCTTCTCTCAAAAATAAATAAACATTTAAAAAAAGTTAAAAAAAAAAAAAAGAAATTCTGTCTTCTTCCGGGGAGATAGTATTATAATTGATCTGTCTCACACCAGTGTTTCATATCTCTGTGCTAGCTATTCTGAGAGCTTTACTCATTTTTCCAAAACTATTGTCAGTATCCTTTGTATATGCAATAAATAGAAACCAGACCCTACTCATTACTATGAAATGCTTTCATGATCTCACATTATTATTTCTTTTTAGATGCAGCCAACTAAAATGTGTTTTTGAAATGTGGCAATTAAACAACAGATCCCAAATTTCCTTTTTCACTTTCAAGTGACTAGTTAATTAGATGATTTACTATGTAAGTTCCACCCAACCTATGTGACTGTTCATTATATTTATTTCCAGCATAAATATAAACTTAAAAACAAACAAACAAAAAGCTTAGGATAAATAGTAGTTACATAAAATTGAATGCACTCATTTCATTTTATGTGATTTTGCCAGTTTCACATTAGATGTGTTTCTATGCAGAAGCACATTGGTCAATCAAATTAATTCTCTCACATCTTAATCATTTATTCTTTATAGGAGTCATCATTCCTAGGAAGTACAAAGGAAATATTTCAGATTTTGTTATACTTAGAGCCATGGTATATTTAGACAATCATTTCCCTTGTAGTCTAACTTGAGATACTATCAGTTTGTAAAAACATAGTTTCAATTCCTATAGGTCTATACTTTATTTCATTGATACAAGTATGTGGATTTCAGTACATTTACACCATTTATAGGGCACAGAATTATTTTGTTAAATAGAGTAGGTATCCTCCTTTTTCCTCATTTTTGCTTCTAAAACATTTCTGGTGCAGCAGTGCCACCCTCTTTGAAGTACATTCTATCAGCCTTTCTTCTTCCTTTTTGCTGTCACCTCCCAACTCCTGCAACTGCACTCCCCACCTGGATCCCATAGTTACTAGTTACTCTACTACGTGACTCACTGTAATCATCTTCATTCTGGCCATTTATTATCCATAGCGATGACCCATCCCACAGCTGGCGTCCAGTTCCTTGGCATGCCCCCCTCAAAGGATATGGTCCTCCTTAACTGCACTACTTTAAAAATTCTCCGTTTCAAGCTGTTGAAGCTGTTGCTCTGGCCTTCAGTCTTTTCCATCTGTTGCTGTGTGTTTGCATTCCAACCACTCTTTGACACATCAGGTCCTCCAATCCATTCACTCTCCTATTTTTCACTCTCGGTCGCCTCCATGTCCTTCTGTCCTTCCTTACCCAGCTTGGGTTCTGGGTCTATCAAAATAAACACATATTTTCCCTCAATACCTTTGCCCCTCCGCAAATCCAAACATTCTCTTACTCTTTATCCACATCCATGAATCTTCATGACCATTCACATGCTGCCAGGTAATCATACTTCTCTAATGAAAATGAATATTTCAGACCTGTTTGTTGTTGTTGTGGTGGTGGTGGTGGTTGTTCTTTTTGAGTTTCTGACATTTCCTGTTGTTTTCATCTTGGCTAATTAATTGCTGTCTCATATTGAGAGAAAATTGATGCTATCAGATGAGAACTGCTTCCTGTTCCCATAAGAAAATTCACCCTACATCTATACACAAATCTCCATTGAAATAGAAGAAATGTCTTTCTCCCTTTCCATTGTTAACCCTCTAGTTGTGTGTCCTTCAGTTTTCTGAGGTAGTACCATGCAGTCCTTAACACTGAAGATAAAATATTTCACCTGTGCACTTTAGTTTTCTCATCCATTACCTAGGGACGATAGAAGTACCTCATTCAAAGTGAGTGGGGAGTAATTAGTATGTGCCAAGTGACTACGTTAGGACGGGGCATAACAAGTATTTTGCAAATGTTAACCATTTTTATTTTTTCTCAAAATTTTTGTTCCTGCAAATTTTCCCATTATCTCCTGCATCATTTTCTTGCTCTGACCTAGATTGTCCCCATCAGTATACATAGGTAACTTCAAAACTTCCACTAGATACCAAGAAGTTCTGCTTCCGTCTAAGCCCTATACTCACTATATGTATTCACTGCCTATGCTCCCTGTCTCCACCTCCTCAAGTTTCACTTCTCTCTTCAATTCTCTTTAATCAAACTTTTGAACCCAGCACTGAATTAAATCTAAGAAAGGTCTCATAACAGCAGTTGATGTGGTTGACTTCTTTTATCTTCTAACTCTCCATTTTATAGGCTTTTCTTTCACTGCATTCAATAATACTTACTTTTGCTAATTTACCCACTTCTTCTAATTTATTTCTATTATTTATTTCATTTTGGGAAACATTCAGCTCATGTTGCAAGCAAAGGCACTGGGTGTCTTCATTTCATACTATTTTTTTTTCCATGCATTTTTGTATAGCAAATAGGTGGTGTTTCTCCCCAGTACAAAGGATAGCTTTGTTTACTGCCCAGTATAGTAAAAAAATGTGTTTCTCTGGGCCAGAAGTGAAAAAGGCTTACTCTCTATTAGAAAGATTTGAGTTTCTAAGTTCACAGTTCTTCAGTTATGGCACAAATCTACTACATGTACAGCACCCACCTGGACCCCTTGGCATCGTCTACCATGAAACTTGGGAGCAAGGGGAGTTGATGAAAACATGCTCATGCTCACGCTACCTGCTCTGTTAGGAGTAATAAAGCCCTTTGCTTTTGACCCAGGAGCCTCATGTCTTTTGCAAGGACCCCTGAAACTTTACCAAGCTAACTTGATAGCTTTCAAGAAAGTCAAAATCTCGGACTTCTCACAATTTGCCACTTCTTAGTAACCAAGTCCTCTTCTATATGTTAGAACGTTAGCCCTTGTCATGTTTTCTTCTCTATTAACATGTTCCCCCTTGTCAATCTGAGGCAGTATTCTGGCTTTAAATAGTTTCTACCCTGCTAACTCCCAGATGTCTGATTCCAGCCCTACCACCAAGCTCCAGATATTTAGATACAACTTACTCTAAACTTGGACCTAGCCATCTAATAGCTCTCTTAAATTTAATATGGTAAAAATAAAGCAATTAATATTCAGCACTCTATGCTATTCTCCCAAATCTATTCCTCCCCAAACATTTCTCCTCTCAGTAAACTCACTATTATATACTCAGTTGTTTGGTGCAAAACCCTTAGCCCTTTCATATTTAGCTCTAATTTATATAATAAATGCCATCAGTTTTGGGGCACCTGGGTGGCTCAGTCGGTTAAGTGTCTGACTCTTGATTTCGGCTCAGGTCATGATCCAAGGGTCGTGGGATCGAGCTCCACATCAGTCTTAGCACTGAGTATGAAGCCTGCTTATAATTCTCTCTCTCTCTGCCCCTCCTCTGCTTGCACACACGTGTTTCTCTCTCTCTCTCTCTCAAAATAAATGAATAAACACACATATATACATACATATATACCATCAGGTTTCATCACCCCAGCACCATCACTCTGGTTTGAATCCCTTAAGGCTTACATCTATATTACAGCAGTAGATTCCGAATGACTTTCTTAGCACTTTACAATTATCTATGTGTTTTTTTTCTTAAGTTGTAAGCCAAATGATGCCACTCTCCACTTAAAAATCTTAATTTTTTTTTATTCTCAATAGAATAAAGTCCAAATTTCTTACTTTGAATTATATACATAATTTCAAAATCCAGAGGCAAACATATTTAATAATCATTTCCTCCTAATCTTTTTTGCTACTTTTGTGCATAAAATATATCATTTATAAGTTCAGTTTTACCTCTCACTTTTTAATTTAACAGAATTAATATAAGAATTCCCTTATGTCATTAAAGTTCTTTATGATTCATAGTTTTAATGGCAGTACAATATTCCATCATATGAATGGAACATAATTTATGTAACTAATATCCTAGTGTTGGACATTTGATTTTCCTGGATTGAGAGAATAGGATCTCAGTTTGACTTACCAATAGAATCTTATGGCACTTGCAAGAAAATGCATTTTCTAACAAAATTAGGAAAGGAAGGTATAGGTTTAAGAATGGGCCATACTTAGATTATTAGTTCCCAACTGAGGACTTTCTCAATAAAATAAAGTTTGTTTATACACAGTAAGTATATGTTAAGTAGTTTTCATGACATTTAAAATAACTGATCTGAAAATAACTTTGGAAGAGTTTAAAAAAGAAGTAAAGTGATAAGGGGGAGCTGAGTGCATACATTTTTGAGGTGTAACAAATGTAAGACCTAAAGACCTTTAACCAGGACTGGTTTCTAAGACAACAGGGCCTGCTGTTACACTCAAAATGAATCATGTCAAAATTAGAGTGGTTTGGAGGAAAAGGATCTATCAAAGATCTATCCTTCCCAAAGACTTCAAAATAAATGTGTATGGTTCCATAATACTGACAAAGAATAAATTTTTACATTAGTATCATATTTACCCAGAATTTACCAATGATAGTTTTAACAAGCAGTGATGCTGTATTTTATCACGAACAAAGATTATTGCCATAAGGCAACATGGATTTCTTTCTTGATTTCTTATTTTAAAAGAATTTCTGTCCAGGAAATGCATATACATATAGAGACATAAAATTTTGTGTGCCCATTCAGGAGACTCAGAGATACTCTAAAATAAATTAAGGTTTCATTCTAACTTAAAAATCACAATCAAGATGGGGTGCCTGGGTAACTCAGTCAGTTAAGCATCCAGCTTCGGCTCAGGTCATGATCTCACAGTTCATGGGTTTGAGCCCCGCATTGAGCTCTGTGCTGACAGCATGGAGCCTGGAGCCAACCTCTCTCTCTCTCTCTCTCTCTCTCTCTCTCTCTCTCTCTCTCCCTCCCTCCCTCCCTCCCTCTCTCTCTCTCTCTGCCTCTCCCCCACTCACACTCTGTCTCTTTCTCTCAAAAATAAACATTAAAACTTTTTAAAAAATCACAATCAAGAAAATGAGAATTAATAGAAAGTATTCAGAAATATTCTCATAGGCAGTAACAAGCAATGTAGCCTTCTGGTAAATGAAAAGTAAAAAAAGAAGAAAAAAATCTATAAAATAATTACAAGATCTCAAAAGGCATGGGAATTTATTATAGTGGCAAATGGCTTTATATATCTCAGGTGATAACTCCATGATTGTTTAGTTGGATTTAAACAGTATTATGATAGATGTTCATAGCACATTCCCAGAAGTTATCAAGAATGGCTGAATCATCTTTGGAGTTTCTATCTTAAAAGGCACTTCAGAAAGGGTTCTACTAAAAATGGCCTAGTATTAGAAATTTTAAGCCACATGCTTAACAATTCCCCAGAAGAGACCATTTCATTCCCCAATGATGCCAGATATAAATAAGTTGCTACCATGACAATATCAGTCTTCAGCATTTCAGCTCTCTCCTCACATAAAAAGTTTTCCTATGTTACTATATAATTTCAACTGAGAGGTGCGTTCAGGGCATCACCTTCTTCTAGTAAGAAACCTTTGCAGTTTTGCCAAATTTGATTTTTGTAATAAGCTGGCATAACTTAAATGAACAAGAGAACTCATAATCTAAAGAAATCCTGTGGTTGGCAGCTTCTTCAAAAAGTTAAACACATGACACAAGAATTTCACCCCTGGAGCATGTGCCCAAGAGAATGGAAAACGTATATCCACATAAGAACATGTATGTGAATGTTCATTGCAGTCAAAACATGTTAGTAATGGCCAACAAGTGGAAACAACCCACATGGTAAACAAAACTTGCTATGTCTGTGCAATGGAATATTATTCAACCATAAAAAGATTGAAATATTGATTCATGCTTCAACATGGATAAATTTGAAAATGTTATACTAAACAAAAGAAGCCATACACAAAAGGACAAATATTATGTAAAATATCCAGAGTAGGCAAATCAACAGAGACAGAAAGTAAGTTAGTTCAAAGACTGATAGGAAGAGGGAATGGGGAGTGATTGCTAATGGGTATGGAGTTTTTTTCTAGAGTGGTGAAAATGTTCTGGAATTAGAGGTAATAGATGCACAACTTTGCCAACAGATTAAAAATCACTAAACCTTACAGGTTATTCATTTTTTATTTTTTTTAAATGTTTATTTATTTTGAGAGAGTCAGACAGAGCCTGAGCCAGGGAGGGGCAGAGAAAGAGCGGGAGAGAGAGAGAATCCCAAGCAGGCTCCATGCTATCAGTGCAGAGCCCCCTGCGGGGCTCCATCCCACAAACCTACCAACCGTGAGATCATGACCTGAGCCAAAACCAGGAGCAGGACACGTAACTGACGGAGCCACCCAGCTGCCCCTAAACCTTACATTTTAAATGGATGAATGTTATACATGTAAATTATATCTCAATTAAAAAGTCACTTTTAATACATTTGGATCGTTCATGTGTCAGCTTTTGAAATGAGACACACCACGATTTATTTTTCCTGGTGTATGACATTTTTGTAGCTGAATCCAGAGGCTTTCAAACAAAGGGGTAGCTCTGATAGAGCAAAATTATATTTGTTTTTTTTTAATTTTTTTAAATCTTTATTTATTTTTGAGAGAGAGAGAGAGACAGAGCATGAGCAGGAGAGGAACAGAGAGAGAAGGAGACACAGAATCCGAAGCAGGCTCCAGGCTCCAAGCTATCAGCACAGAGCCCAATGTGGGGCTCGAACCCACAAACTGCGAGATCATGACCCGAGCTGCAGTTGGATACTCAACCGACTGAGCCACGCAGGCGCCTCTGATAGAGCAAAATTATTAAAAAGGAAAAGGGATAGCGATTTTAAGGCCTGGTCATATCAACAAAATGACAATTAGTAAATTGTTAGGTAAAATATCTGAGAAGAGTAGGGCCCAATTATATTAGTGTCTCCTTCTCTTGCTCCCTTCTCATCTCCCCTTTCCTTCTTCCTCCTTCCATCTCTAATTACAGACTCCTGAGGGATATTTCTGTGGCAAAGTAAACACCTCTGCCAAGAAGTTGCAAGAGGGAGCTGAGCACTTTCTTTGGTACTCTATTTCTTCCTGATTTATGCAGTTCAAATTAAGTATTTGATCTTTTAGCTACAAAGCCAATGCACCCCAGCCTGGGGATGCTGAAAATTGTTAATTAGGAAAATGACAGAGGGAAGGAGAAGAAATTTCGCAAATACACTTAAGCTTTATATGCAGAAAAGTAATAAACTTCTAAATAAACATCTGTGGTTTATGAAAGCACTCTATACTTTATTATTAAGCAAAAATCATGAGGCAGCAGAGAATACACTAATGATGGCATATATTTGCCAGAACTAGATAAATTGCCTGAGAATAGAAAGGTTACATTTGTTAATAAAAACATCATAAGATTATTTTATTATTTTCCCTCAGGAAAGGATTTTTCAATATTCTACAGAGTGTAAAGGATTCCCTCTCTTCAGTCACGGTTTCAGAGACCTTGTGTGTTTTTATCTAATGGAAAAATAACACTCATTCAACAGTACAAACTATTGTATAAACTCTGAGGCTTTTTCCTCCTGGGCCTTAGCATCTGAACCGTATATAATTTGTAGCCCTGTCATCAAACGACTGAAAGTTCCTCCCTTAATTCTCAGTTGACGTGAGTAGACCTAGAGGATTCTGGGTAATTGTTGCATTGGAATTTTGCTTCTTTCCTGGAGTATTTTGTTATAATGATGATATGCTTGGTTACAATGCCCAACCTGTTCATTTCAAGTTCATCTGGGAGACATTTCCTTTTAGAAGAAAAATAATCGTTGTGAATCATTGCATCCATAAAATTTTGATGATTGCTTATAAGACGGTCAAAATGATTCAGCAAGTTATGTAACAGTGTATAGTGTTCAGTGGTCTGTAAGGAATTACAACAAAGGTTGACATACTTGAGGCATGGAAATCACAATTCAGAACTAGTTTATTTTGTTGTTTTTTTTAATTTTTTTTTAATTTTTTTAACGTTTATTAATTTTTGAGACAGAGAAAGACAGAGCATGAACGGGGGAGGGTCAGAGAGAGGGAGACACAGAATCTGAAACAGGCTCCAGGCTCTGAGCTGTCAGCAGAGAGCCCGATGCGTGGCTCGAACTCACGGACCACGAGATCATGACCTGAGCCGGAGTTGGCCGCTTAACTGACTGAGCCACCCAGGGGCCCCCCCTTTTTTTTTTAATTTTTAAATTTACATCCAAGTTAGCATTATAGTGCAACAATGATTGCAGGAGTAGATTCCTTAATGCCCCTTACCCATTTAGCCCATCCCCCCTCCCACAATCCCTCCAGCAACCCTCTGTTTGAATTCAGAGCTAGTTTTAAATAGGAAGATAAGAATGTATCCAGAGCATTGCTAAAAAGTTCCATATTCAGAAATCAAGACATGTGGTCAGTTTTCTTTAAGGAAAGAAGAAAGAGTATGTTAATTTAAAAAAAGTGTCACTGCATAGCTGTTTTTGTCAACTCTATTTCTGGCTGTAGAGGAAGGAAGATAAAGAAATGTGTAAATTCATAGATGAAAAGTGTCTCTAAATATAGAATGGAGGATTAATGGGATAAAGAGGGCCGGGAGGAAGTCAGTAAAATATCAATATTTCATAATGTTAATTCACACTAGTCTTGGTTGAAGAGAAGGTAAAACTGAGTTCATGAAATGATCAGGCTCGGCTGTAGCAAAGGACAAGGATTTGGTGTCTTGGAAATAGGTGCTCTGGTAGTGACAGATATGGGAACATTTAATGTTAGTGACCAGTTTACAGGAAGCATATGGAGGCAAAAAAAATATCTTTCACTGAAACATGAATAGAGAGATTCCAATAGTACTTTCTCCAATTTCTGAAACTATTTCCACCCTGATTTTTTTAGTCATTTCTTTTCAATCTCCATCTCTTTCTGCGTGAGTCATCTCCATGATCAGCATGACTGCCATACGCTAGTTCGAACAGCCTAGTCTTACTCTTCGTTATAAGAATGTGGCCACAAATCCTTCTGATATTGACAGAGAAGATCAGATACCACCAGGTCTGATTGCACTGAATTGATGTAATAACCTATGAAAAATGATGACCGTGTAATATTAGTGTCAAATATTTTGTGAGCTATAGGCACAGTTCTTTGCGCACCTGGAAATATTAATTCCAGACAACAGTGACACTATTATTTGTATAATCATTACTAATTATTAGGTGACTTCTCAACACTTTCTGCAGTTTTATCTTTTTAGATATGACTGGTTCTATTATCTTTTGAATGACAATTTTAATATCACATCAGATATGTGATCCTTTGAAAATAGGAAAGAGTAAGCAAGATATATTTGAGGAAACTATTCCTAAAAGAAAATATTATATTGTGAGAAGTTTAAAAAATTATTTCTTAGGAGTTTCTTCCAAAGATATTTTATTTGTTTATTTATTTATTTTGCTCAGACATTTTCACTGAGCTCATGCATCCATTTCACATACGGGTGAGCAAGTGGAATAAATCTTCCATCAAACATAGCAGAAAATTGCCCATGACCGAGATCATGACAAAGGCCATCTTCTGAACACAAAGCACATCTCATTCACTTTATGCAGCTCTGGTTGTTTTTCACGCAGTGCGTGAACCAGACATCCTGCTAGATACCCTACACCTAGACTGTGTTCAAATTAATTGTGAGAAGCACCTGTAAAAATATAGTAACTGCCTCCCAGCTGTGCGATATTTCAAAGCCACTGAAATTCAGGTGTGTCCATGATTCGGATGAGGAGAGGGTGGAGTTCAATGTGGCCCTGGATAGGATCAGTAATTATCTTCGTTGCATCAACATGAATTTCACTCAGTTGTTGGGTATAATTACGCACCTTCTTTCTGTCGCCCAAGGTACTTATTCCAAGACCTTCAAGATCACACTCATTAAGGTGGAGCAGTATTGAACCTGTGATTTTATTTGCTTGGAAACGTTCTAGCAGTCCGGGATTACTGAGGCCCCTGCGCTTCAGGAAGCAGCACCCCTGCTTGGGGCCCAGGTCTGGTGGTCAGGGTGGAGTTTGGGGCTCAGGGACCTCTCTGCCAGCCTCAGACTGGGTGTTTGGTGGGCGTTCCTGGGCTGCCAGTGCATTCGGGAGGCTTGAAGGGCTGGTCTGAGTCTGCTCCCTGCATGGCTACAACAGGCGCCCGGCACAGCACAGTCAAGAACCCCGGCACTTGGACTGAGCCCAAAGATATTTAAATCTACCCAAATTTAAAGTTTCACTCTGGTTTCTTTAACATTTTCTATCTAGGCCTCCTTATTTTCTAATTTGTTTTAAGTCTTAACGATGTATGGATTTGTTTGTATTTTTGAGTTGTGTTAAGTATAAAGGTGTGTTAGTTATACCCCTCAGCTAACTGCACATTGTCATCATTGGTCACTTCAAGTCTTCAAACTACTATTTGTCTTCTTCCTTCTAACACTGCTTCCATTCTCCACATACACATAGGTACCACCCTATTTGTGACACAGGTCTGTGCACACATCCCCATAGTGCTGTTGTGTAGGAGGGTATTTTTTTAACTTACATACAGGATATTTTACTGCTAATCTTGCCTGTTTCTTACTTTTCATATTGAACACATTTGAAATATGTCCACTTTGTGGGATGTACATTCACTTACTTTCCTTCTTATTTTTATTTATAGATGGTTTTCCCATTATCTTCATGGTTCATGTTTTACAACAACCCAGGTAGTTTCCACCTTCCTGGCATCATATGTATGAACATTGTTTTACATGTTCCCTTAGGAAGCTGTGTGAGAATTTCTCTGGGTGTGATTCAGGTTTGGAATCCTTGGGTTATGAGGAAAATGAATAGTTTAATCCAGTAAATAAAATACCAGTTTTCTTTCAGAAACATCGGTACCAATTTATATTCCTAGTGGCAGTTTCTGAGAGTTTCTCTTTCTTCTCATCTTTACCAACATTCGTTATTAAATGTTTTTTCGTATTTTTGCCATTCTGACTGATGAAAAGTGATATCTCATTATTGTCTAATTTTGCCTTTATTTGATTAACAGTAGCATCGAGCATCCTTTCATATGTTATTGCTTGTTCATCTTTTTTGCCCATTTTTCTATTGAGATTCCTTTTTCTTACTGATATATAAGTATCTTTCTCTGTAGTCCATATATCTGCTAACTTTTCTACATAGTCCTTCATTAGAAAGAAATCTTTACTTTGATGTAATAAAATCCATTTTAATTTTTGCCTGATATTTTGTATGTTTTTGGTTTTATGAAATTTTCTCTATTCCTAGGTCACAAAAATTTTTTCTACATT
Source organism: Panthera leo (assembly GCF_018350215.1). Classification (NCBI taxonomy): domain Eukaryota; kingdom Metazoa; phylum Chordata; class Mammalia; order Carnivora; family Felidae; genus Panthera; species Panthera leo. The sequence goes on from NC_056686.1 coordinate 167,458,385, forward strand.
TTTAAATCTACCTATTTATTTTTAATTTAAAAAATTTTTAACATGTTCTTAAACTGCCATATATGCTATAAAATATATATGGTTAACTTTATTTTTCTTCATATAGTGAGCCTGTTTTCTAAATACCACTTATAAACAATCCTTTTTCCCATTGCTTTGTGGTGCTATATTTTACTTCCAAATTCTATTCCTATTCATTGGTTTGCTTTTCTGTTCCAGAGTTAACACTATGCTGATTTTTATCACTACAGCTTTGGTTCTGTCTTAATATCTAGAAGGGGAAGTCCGTCCCCTGCTACCCGACCATGCACCTTTTATCTTCTTGTTTAAAGCTGACTTAGCTATTTATGGGCTTTTCTTCTGCTGTATAAATTTTAGTGTGAGTTTTCAAATTCTTCCCAAAAAACCTTTTAAATATGTCCCTTAATGACCATACATAGCAACATAGCATTACATTTTATATAGAAAGCTATTTTCGGGGTACCTGGGTGGCTCAGTCAGTTGAGGCTCCGACTTCAGCTCAGGTCATAGTCTCACAGTTTATGAGTTGGAGCCCTGCATTGGGTTCTGTGCTAACAAATAGCTCAGAGCCTGGAGGCTGCTTCCGATTCTGTGTCTCCCTCTCCCCCCCACCCCCTGCTCCCCTGTTCATGGTCTCTCTCTCTCTCTCAAAAATAAATAAATGTCAAAAAAATTTTTTAAAAGAAAGCTATTTTCTTAAGCCTTTTGAAAATGTTATTCCACTCCACACTCAAGTGTGCTTTTTTGATGTGTGACTTGTTTTCCTTTATGAGTTGTCTACTTTTTTATCAAGAAACTCTTGATTTTTTCTGTCTTTAATATCCATACATTTTACCATAATGTTTATAGATTTGGATATCTTATTCTCTATGCTTTTTGGTTCTGAAGCCCTTTGAATCTGAAGTTTTCCAACCCCTTTGAGTTCTTGGGTGCCATGTCTTGAAATGGTTTCTTTTCTTTGTCTACATACATTTTTTCTCTCTCCTAATGGGACTTCTTAAATATATATTTTGTTATTTCTATTGCTGACTATATCTTTTGACTTTTTTGCCTTTTCTCTTTCTTCTTTTCAAATGCTTTTTTGGGGAAAATATTCTAGCCTACTTTCCAGTACCCTATTTTATTCTTTGGCTGTATCCTTTTAGTTATTTATCCAGTGCATTAATAATTTATTGAAACTCACATATCTTTCACACCAAGTATGCCTACCTGGTTCTTATTTTAAAAGGCTTGTTTCTGCTTCATATTCCAACTATTCTCTCCTAATCCTCTGAAAATTTTCATTAGTTTTATTTTGGGTAATAAATAAGATAATAAATAAATAAGCAAATAAGTAAAAACTAAGAGTTGGCTCACTTAATATTTGTACTTGAGTTTGTTGCCTTTGTTTTGTAGCAGTTATGCTCCTCAGATATCTAGTTATTTTTACCTTTAAACTTGTTTCCCTGTGGCTGGTTTTGTAAATAAGGAGTCCCAGGTTCTAGCTTTTGTGGTTTCTGAGAGCTGAAGGTGACTGGCGGGGGGTGGGGGGGTGTGCTGATGATCCTGGGCAAAGAGCCTAATATGCCGTAGTCTGCACTTGACCACCCCTCTTTGCTATCTCCTCATCAATCTTACTTACCCCTTGGTTGTAGCTGGTTATTGCCAGAGATGGGTTTGATGATGCTATGGGGTTTGCCATAATCACTGGGCTCTTTTGTTATCTCTCCGAGCCCATTGCCAATCTCCTTTGCAGCCTGAGTATAATCTGCTCACCCAGTGCCACTGGATAGGCACAGCTGTCCCTGGAACGATCATGTGGCCAGGATAAGAAAAAAAAACTGTTTCAAACCCTCCACATCTTTTCCCTCCACCATGGCCTTATTCCTCAGCCACATGTCCATTTTCAAGCATTTCTGTCAACTTTTGTCTATCTCTTTTCTTCAAATTCACTTTGTTTTACCTCCAGGACAACTTCTGGGATGAGATGACAGGAGAATGTCAACATGTAGGCTAATTCTCAATTTTGTTGAATCCCATCCATATTTGTTTTTAAATGATGAATATCAAAATAGTATCAACTTCAGTTGAATTCTATGTGCTAGGGTGATGCTAAGTGTTTTTATATGCATGATATCATCTTATCATCACAGACCCTCTAGGAAATAGTGCTTTTATTATATTCATCTTACAGATGAGAGAATTAAAGTCTAGTTAAAATACATCACAATAACAGCCAACAACAGGGTCAAGGTAGAAATTTAGGGTATCAGTTCCCAAAGGCAATTTTTTAGACTTTTTGTATTTAGTATTTTGGTTTAAAATAAGATTGTTTGGAATGGATGCCCTCATGATGTCCAAGACCCCCCTAAAAGTATGCCCAAAATTTTGTTTGTCCATACGAGATAATTTTTATCAGGGATTGAGTTCAATGTTTTGTTTTGTTGTTTGTTTGTTTGTTTGTTTTGGTTATTATCCTACTCTAAGCATTTTACTTTTTTTTTTTTTTTTAATTTAAGTTTTACTTAGCATGTAATGCAGTATTTGTTTCAGGAGTAGAATTCAGTGATTTATCCCTTACATACAACCACAGTCTCATCACAATTTCCCTCCTTAATGCCCATCACCCATTTAGCCCATCCCCCCAGCCATCTTTCCTCCATCATCCCTCAGTTTGTTCTCTATAGTTAAAAGTCTCTTGTGGTGTGTTTCCCTCTCTTCTCCCCCCACCCCCTTCTCATATGTTCATGTTTTGTTTCTTAAATTCCACGTATGAGTGAAATCATATAGTATTTGTCTTTCTTTCGGTGAGTTTTTTTGCTTAGCATGATACATCTAGCTCCACCCACATCATTGCAAATGGCAAGATTTCAGTCTTTTAGATGGCCGAGTAATATTCTATTGTAAATATATACCACAACTTCTTTAACCATTCCTCAGTCAATGGACATTTGGGCTCTCTCCGTGGTTTGGCTTTTGTTGTTAGTGGTGCTAGAAACATTGGGGTGCATGTGCATGTATCCCTTCAAATATGTATTTTTGTACCCTTTGTAGTACAGTTGCTGGAAGGTAGGGTAGTTCTGTTTTTAGTTTTTTGAGGAACCTCCATACTGTTCTCCAGAGTGGCTGCACCATAGTACTGGAAATCTTCATTATTTGCAGATGACATGATACTCTTATGTAGAAATCCCAAAAGACTACCAAAAATTCCCAGAACTAATTACATGAATTCAGCAAAGTCACAGTATATAAAATCAATGTGCAGAAATCTGTTGCATTTCTATTCACCAATAATGAAGCCGCAGAAAAAGAAATCAGGGAATCAATTCCATTTGCAATTGCACCAAAAACAATAAGATACCTAGGAATAAACCTAACTAAAGAGGGAAAAGATCTGTACTCTAGAAACTATAGAACACTTATGAAAGAAATTGAAGAGGATACAAAGAAGTGGAAAAGCATTCCATTCTCATGGAGTAGAAGAACAAACATTGTTAAATGTCTATACTACCCAAAACAATTTATACATTTAATGCAATCCCTATCAAAGTACCACCAGCATGTTTTCACAGAGCTAGAACAAACAATCCTAAAATTTGTATGGAACCACAAAAGACCCCAAATAGCCAAAGCAATCCTGAAAAAGAAAAACAAAATTGAAGTCATCACAATTTCAGATTCAAGCTTTATTACAAAGCTGTAGTCATCAAGATAGTATAGTACCGGCACAAAAACAGACACATAGATCAGTGGAACAGAATAAAAAAACCAGAAATGGACCCACAAGTACATGGTCATCTCATCTTTGACAAAGCAGGAAAGAATATCCAATGGGAAAAAGTCTTTTCAACATATAGTGTTGGGGAAACTGGACCACTTTGTTACACCATACACAAAAATAAATTCCAAACGGATGAAAGAGCTAAATGTGAGACAGGAAACCATCAAAATCCTAGAGAAGAACATAGGCAGCAACCTTTTGGACCTCAGCTGAAGCACTTACTAGACATATTGCCAAAGGCAAGAGTCCATTGTTTTTATTAGATTCTCAAAAGTGTCCATGAATTCCCACAAGGTGAAAAGCCACTTTAAGTGAAAACTTGCATGGGGGCTTGGGCACTAAAGTTAGCCAGTGATATAAAATATGGAGCATAGTGATTTATCTCTAAAACTTTCTTAAATGAACCTCGTATTATCTAGACTGAGCCACTGGAAGCTCAAAAGCAAGAATCAATAGATTATATTTCTCTTTGCCTTTGGTGTTGGTATTTCTTTTTCTGCAGCAGTGGAGAACAAGTTACTTTGTAATTATGATGAGGGCAGAAAAAAGGAAGGATGTAAATAAAGGCTTCTCTCTCAATAAGCTTGTACAATTGTGTTCATTTATTTCAGTGTTCATGCAATGAAGTTAACTCCAAATTGAGAGAAAAAAATTGACTCAACCTCAACCTAGTATGAAGAACAGATTAATAGTAATATGTTCAGTGTCTAGTTCTCTATGCCCCAAATCTTGTGAAGACATTTACCAGCCCCGGGAGTTGTCACTATGACCTTCTTGAGTATCCACCTGACCCTGTTCATTCTAGTCAGAATCTGGTGGATTTTCTATTCATAGACTTTCAGGAGGACAAGGCCTGTTGAACAAAACTACTGGCAAATTCTTTCTGGCTAATGAAATACTCTATGATGAGGCTTAGATAACAATCCCTCCAAGATGTCGGAGGCTCAACCTGGCTCAGCTTCAGAGCTGACCAGGGCTCACAGGGCTCCTTTGTAGCAGGGGTACCCCCAGTTCGATTTTCCCAAATCCGTTTCTGAGCAGCTAGATGATCCATGCTCAAGGGAAGCTTGAACTGAACTGCCCTATGGCAACAGATAAATATACTGGGCAATTAGATCAACCTTTGCTTTTCTGAAGTAAGCTGGAAAGCACAAACATGTTTCATAGAAAAATACTTACATGATAGACATCTAGGTCTCTTAAAAATGTATTTCCTATCAAAAGAGGGCAGCATGCATGATTTCTTTAATGGAAAGAGAGTACAGTATGCTAAGGTAAAATGAGAGATGAGCTAGTTTACATATCTATTTTGGAAATTGAGAAGGTAGAAGATGTCAAAACATACTCTAAGCTACTTTCAGAATTTAATCATGCATTTAGAATAATACTGAAATAAAAATAATACTGAAAGAAAAGGGAAAAAATTGTCTTCCAATTTCAGTCTTGAGGTATTTTGTGTTCTCTAGAAAGTGTCAATTTATTGGTTTTAGTTTTCTGGTCCCACATGGACCTTAAATAAAACTCCTCTGTGAGGTGTTAGCCAGTAGCTTGTAGAAAATGTTTTCTTGCCAAAGGCATAGAACGTGGATCTTGAGTTGTCCCATAAGGAGTAACTGACTCTGAAGGTGTCAGGAGTAAAATGACTCCATTTTATAATCTCTCCCAGAGGCAAGGAGCTTCTCACTTCCAGAATAAATTGATGGTGAGATCCATTTTCTAGCTGGCAGGATGATGATCAGCAAAGCTTTCACTCCAGCTTGCTGACAAGGGAAAAGTGCCTGTCCCAATTGGCAGGTGTATGTGATTTGTGAAATGGAAGGCTTTATAACCTGGCATGCATGCACAATGGTTCTACTCAAAGTCTTTATGTGTTATAAGTACAACTATTTGCAAATTGCACTCGCATGGGGATACCACTTCTCCCTCCTGCATGAGTGGGTTTGATTCTTCCTTCTTGTGGTTATCCAATGTGACACCGTCCATTTGATAGCCCCTAAGCATCTCATTCCATTCAAAATCCCAAATCTGGTATTCTCATGTGCAAACCTTCGTGCAGCTTGGCTTTCACATTTGTTTTCTATACCCATTTAATTCTGAGCAGATAACAATGTCTTATTTTACAGCTGAAAACACAGAGACCCCAGATAGGAACTACTACCACACAACATGGGTTCCCTTATTCCTCTCCTTTTTTCACTATTTTCCTTTGTCTGGAGTTCTGAAACTTAAATGTGTATGAGACTCATTTAAGTTGTTCGCTAAAAGTAACAAGAATGATGGTTACTATAGTGCTTAATATATGTATCCGGTACTCTTTTAAGCACCTCACACATTATCAACTGTTTTTTTTTCTTTCTCTCACACCCTGAGTTAAGTTTCCTTTCATAGGAAAGAAAGTGGAACTGCAAAGAAGTTTTGTCAGTTGTTCAAAGTTTAACTCTTAATAAAGTCTGGAACTAGAATTCAAACTGAGGCAGCCTCGTTCCAAAGCCTGTGTTTTTACCCGTTCTGCTGGTCCTAAGAGAACTCCTTCTTCCCTTTCCAGAGATTTTGGAATTAGAATATCTGGGATGGGGCCCAGGAATCCAAACTTTCAAGATATACTTCCCCCATCCCCTAGATGGCTCCATTGCTAGGGGTTCTCAGACCATGCTTTGAAAAGCATTGACTTTGGTATCCAAAGACATGGTTTGGTCTTCAGTAGTCACATATTGCAATGAAAATTCACCTAGTGGAAATTATGAACTAATAGTTCATAAACAGTAGAGCAAAATATGGAGTGTGGGGTTGGGGTTGGATTGATGTTTGATGGTTAGAAAAAGATAACAGGCATCAAGGAGAATATGGATGGTAGGAAAAACCACAAGAGAAAAACAGACATCACCTACCTTGCCATTTTCCTTGGAGCTAGATTTACACAAGACTACTCAAATCCAGTTTGGAAATTAATGTAAAATTAATATAATTTTTTTCAAGTGCTTTTGAGAAAAGCCAGTAGAGATAATGGCAGAGGGCTTAGATTCAAGTTATTTACTAACTGGTAATAACTCAGGTTTCCTGCTTTGTAGGCTCTATGGCTGCACTGTCCATAATGATAAACACTAGCCACATTATATAAATAAGTTCAAATAAATACGATTTAAAATTCAGTGTCCCAGTCACCCTTGCTATATCTCAAATGTTCAATAACCACATATGGCTAGTGACTACCATATTGGATAGCACACAGATGTAATATCTTGCCATCTTTGCAGAAAATTCTGTTGGACGGTGCTGATCTAGAGACCATTTACCAACTATTATCACTTTTTTCCTTACCATTAGCAAAATCTCCTCCATTAAAGTAATTAAATGATGGACTTTAGCGTTAGCAGTTATGCCTGTTTCAAGAACACCCAAAGGTCTAATTTGTAGTTTTGCAGTGGTGGTCACTTAGCATCACATCTCAACAGGGATTTACTTTCCCACTTTGTTTTATATGGGATTATGTGGGTTAGAGGAGGGTGGTCATGTGAGAATTATAAACCATGTCAGGCTTCCCTCAGATTTAAATAGGCTATCGTCCATGCAAAATGACAGACTGAAAGAGTTCCGAATGAACATGTATCCTGGAATGGATGTATCAGGAGGTCCAGGAACCACATCAACACCACAAACGTGACCTCTTACATTTCATATTTAGCTTGGATAAGACTTTTTCACTCTCAATTGTTATTGAAAGTCATGGATGACAGATTTTTAAGACTTTGTGCCCTGGTATAAGTCAGGAGTGTTTTATTAGATTCACATACACAACACACTGTCACACTAACTAAAGCCATCTGCTGAATACGCTATGTGAGGGCTCTGGGTCTTCAAAGACTCCTAGCAGCAGGGTATTTCAGTTACAGCCCCCTTCCTCCTGCAGGATAATGAGCTATTGGCCATGATTCAGCCTCTCGTGGCTGGACTGCTCTGGCCTTGCACTGGACCCTAGAGCCATGAAATTGTTACAGCGCTGGCCTGCTATTTCAGGGTCAGATTCCTGCTGTTATTTTAGACACTTTCCTGGAAGTGTGGTTTAGCACATAGATATCCGTTCTCTGGAGTGACTTTTACAAGAGATCCAGTTAGCCCTAATACAGTAGATTCTGTGTCCAATGGTATAAACACCAAATAATTGGAATAGACTTTGGTAAGGAATAGCTCTTAGCTGTTAACTAAATAGGTCTAAAATGTTTTTTCTTTCAGCTTCAAATATGAATTATTATATTATACATGCAATTATTAGCAATTATGAGTCATAGCAAATTTCCCTCTCTAATCTAAATAGAACCCTAAACAAAAACTCAAAATCATTGAAACTTAGAACTGGAAGGGAATGTTGAGAATACCTACCCTAATTTCTTTTGTAAATAAGAAATGGTATCTCAAAGGCTAAGAAATTATCTGAGATCCCCAAGCTAATTAAGAGAATTAGAGCTTCCAGCACGTATCTCTTAATTCCTTGTTCAATACTGTTTCTACTGTGCCATCCTTTTCAGTGGGTATAAAGAGTTACACGATCCCATAGATAGAAGGGAAATATTTTACTCCTACTGAGGGAAGATGCTTAGACTCAGTTCCAGTAAAGACACAATTTAACAGTAGCATATATGGTACTTTAGTCCTCATGACAACCCTGAGATACTGAGATCCTATTATTATTCCCATTTTACAGATGAGTGAGCTGAATCACAGTGAGATTAAGTAACTCACCTGAGAGCATACAGGTAATACTTCATAGAATTTCAATTCATGCTCAGGAAATACAGTTTAGATGCCATGTTCTAACCACCCTGTTTTGCTGCCTATCAAGGTCATATCTGAGATCACTAACCAAAATGAGTAAATACATGCAGATGAGGTTGAAAAATAAACAAAAACAGAAAAAACAAACTTCTGTGTGCATAGAGTACTCTATTATAAAGCAAATCTTGCTTTAGAACATTTTCTAGTTAACATGAAAAGAAAAGCTGTTATTTCCATTAAAGCATTCATTATTGAAGACACTTTTTTTTTGTCTTGTTATTAACTAAAACCTTTCAGTGATCTTAAGGAGTCCTGTGACCAAGTACACAGAGAGGCAAAACCTGCCACTTAGGTGGCGATATTGAGCAGTCATTTCCCACTGGGAACAGCCCTGCAGGCTAACATTGTTCTCAGCTCTCTGGGGTGCAGTACGCCACACACGAGGTGGGGGGGGGGGGAAGGGGGGGGGATTTCCATTTGAAATGGTGAAATGGTTCAGAGTTGTTAGTCTGGGAAATTCTATTCCTGTTTTCTGTTGAATAAGTGTTGATAACACAATGAAAATGTGAAAAAGTATTCTGATGAAAATGGACTCAAATATTTAAGATAAACTTGCTGATTTATATATAAGGTAAATCCCTGGGACTGTCACAAAATAAGTTTTTGAGCTAGAAGTTAACGAAAAGTGATTCCCAGAATGAGCCCTTTACCCAGTGTGAGGTATATCATGTTTATAAGACAATGACATGAGTACTTGACATATTGAATTAAATAAACATAAAATATGGAAAGGATGGTCTGTCCAGATTATAAGCTCCTTGTTGATGGGGACATGTGTCATGTTTCCTTGCTTTCTGCCTAGCATCACACACAGTACCCAGCATTGGTACGTGAGAAGGACACATGGTTGAGTGAATAGTATTAGAGCCAGAGCCAGAGACCCTGTGAGGAGGGGAAGTCATAAGAATGGTTCTTCCTTGTTTAAACTTGGCTAGTGGTACAGAGGGAAGCTTTGACCCAAGGTCACATCACTGATTTGCTCTCCAATATTTAGCCAGATGTTAATGTCTCTAAACTGTAATGCTCCTAATTAAAATGCTTATCCCATTGTGTAGTGGTAAAGTTAAAATTTGTAAAATTCTTTATAAAATCTAAAGCTACATATAGGTGTGATTACTAAATCCTTTCATAATCAGACAATTAATGATGAACAAAAGAGTTATGATCAGGAAGACCATATTTACCTCTTAATGCCCCCATTTTGACTTTCCTAACTCTGAGCACCTCCTATCACCATCACTGCTGAGGATTAATTATAGACAAAGTTTCTTCTTATACATATTCCATCTTGCACATAGGTCATGTATAACCTAAAGTATGTATTTTTTTCTCAAAATATCACAGAGAATAAGTCTTATACAAAACCCTGAAGTGACCAAATGTCCATTATCAGACTTCAATCACTTCCAATTATAGCAGCATTTATTTGCCAATCAGAACATTTAAGACAGAAAGTAAAGAGCCTTGATAACATAGAGGGAAAAAAAAAAAAGTTCTCTGGGTAATGAATTTTTAACCACACAAGTACTTGTGAAACTGTAATATCCATACAAATCACCCAAGATCTTACTAAAAGGTAGATGTTGAATGAATTGGTTCTCGAGTGCAGCCTGAGTTTCTGTACTTCCCAAATGATGTCAACAATGCTGGTCAGTGGTCTACGCTGTGAGTGACCAGAGCCCATGTGGTGATTTCTAGACTGTTTCCAAGTATGAGGATACCTTTGAATGTCTAAGTATTGGCATTACCCTGATTATAAATTTTAAAATACATAGAAGCAAAAAATCATAATATCACCAGCTAAAGACATTAACCACAACCAAGTTGGTTTATATATGGTATATATAGATACCAAATCAAATTTGATGTCCTAATATCCACATTATTTCAAAGCTAGTTTTGAATAACTTTAAAATTACTCAAGTAATGCATATTAATTTTAGAAAATTCATAAAATAAAAATAAGCAAAAAGAAATAATCTGTAATCTCATCACTTGGACACAAGACACAAACAATATCAACATGCTAATCTATTCTGTCCCCTGTGTCCACACCCAACCCCAACTCTATGGCTACTGCACCATGTACCAATGTCATGGTAAGATTGGCAGAAAGACACAGACATGGCTAGGTAAAATTGCTTGAATTAAAGATTAGAAAAAAAGTTAGGAGATTTTTAAACAGCATAGAGTGGGGCATAAAAGACCTCCATGCTTCTCAAAGTCCCCCATGGCACTTACAGAGGGTGGAGTTATCCATTTCTCCCCTGGCATTTTGTTAAAATTGAGTGCTATCATTTGCTATATCTTATAATGTTGAAGTTTCTCCTAGGGGAGGGGAATGCCCTGGCTTTTAGGTTGCTTTTTCAATTCAGGGCAAGTTGATGGGTACATGCTACTTTGAATACTTCCAAGCAGTTTTCTGACTTCAGGTCTTACACATTTTCCTCAACACGATAGTTATAGATCAATGCTAAGGTAATAAATCACATAATAATTTTTTTGAAAAATAAATGAGAAAAACCTACTGGAAGTGGTATCCTATGAGCTCAGTGGTTGATTGCTACCAGAATCTGGCCTGCCAGAGGTCAACATGGGTTTCCCTTTATTCCTTCCCAGAAGTTCATGGCAATTGTGAAAACTAGTGAATAGGTATGACAATAACACACTCTCTCACTAATTCTAATTACTTTAAATGGAGGTGAAACAGTCACATCTGTGCAGTTTTCCAATTGAATCAATATCAGTCAGGAAGTGGAAAGCCAGCAAGGCAAATTTTTCTGAGTACTAATAGCTGAATAACCCTCTATTTCCTCGTATGAAATGATTACCTTTGATGCTCATTACTACCAAGTTGCTCTGAAATGGAGATAGGGATTGGTACTGATGAACAGAGGTGCTAATGTATAAATTAAATTCTTACAAAGCACAAACGCATGCATATATCCACAGCCACACTTATATGCTTACTCTTGTATGAAGGATAGTTAGAGCCTTTTCTCAGCAGCAGAATTTTTGGAGAGCAGAAAGGACCTTGAACCAGGATTCTGATGCATCCAGTTCTAGTTTCTTTCTTTCTTTCCCTTTTTTTTTTTTTTCCATTTTAGTATGTCACCATAATTGCTCAAAATTTCTAACTAATATGCTTCTGGGTCTCAAAGGCTGCAATCAAAGTGTTGTCTGGGACTGTGGTCTCATGTGAGGGTTGACTGGGGATGCCTCTACTTATATCCTACCATGTTTGTTGGCCGCACTCAGGTTCTCAATTGCCAGTCTGAGGACCTCAGTTTCTTCTTTTTGGCTGTCAGTCAGAGGTTGCCCTCAGTACCTTGCCAGATGGACTCTTCCATCATGACCCTTTGCTTATTCAAAGCCAGCAAACAGGAGACACTGTTAGCCAGGCAGATGCTGAAATTTTATATAATGTGATTATGTGCATGTAATGACATATGTCCCATCACCTCTAGTAGTCACAAACAAGTGTCAGATCCTGCCCACACTCAAGGAAACAGGATCACATAAGGACAATAATACCACATATGTATGTATATGATTATTAATATAAAGAGATGTATCTTATGGAATTGGAGCATTAATTGTTGGGACTGGCAAGTCAAAAACCTGTAGGACAGGGTAGACTAGCAGGCTGGCAACTCAGGCAAGAGTTGATGCCGCACTTTTGAGGCAGAATTTCTTCTCTGGGAAACTTCATTTTTTGCTCTTAAGGCCTTCAACTGATTAAATGAGATTCATCCATATTATCGAAAGAAATCTCCTGTACTTAAAGTTAAGCACATCTACAAAATACCTTCACAGCAACACTAGATTAGTGTTTGAACTAATAACTGGTACTATAGCCCAGCCAAACTGTCTGTGTTAGTTTGCTAGGACTTCCCTAACTAAGTGCCACTGACTGGATGACTTAAAACAATCGAAATGTATTCTCTTGTAGTTCTGGAATTCATAAAGCTGAAATCAAGACGGTAGCAGGACCATATTTCCTCCAAAGCCTGTAGGGGAGGGTTCTTCCTTGCTTCTTCCAGCATCTGGTAGCGTCAGGCATTCTCTGGTTTATGGTAACATAACTCTAGTCTCTGCCTCTGTTTTCACATGGGCGACTTCCCTCTGTGTCTGTCTAAATTTTCCTCTTCTTGTAATGGTACCAGTCATGTTGGATGAGAGCCCACCCTAATCCAGTATGACTTCATTTTTCACCAGGTTAGATCTGCAAAGACCCTATTTCCAAATAAGGTCATATTCACAGGTGCCCGGGATTAGGACTTCAACATGTCTTTTGAGGGGACACAATCCAACAGTCAGAGAGGACCCTGATCATGATACACCATCTCCTGTTTTGCACTGGTTGAGGACCACTCCCAAGGCTGTGGACTCTGGCAATTCATCCTGCCTTTTGAGTGTTGCAAGCACACTGAGGCCAGAGAAAACCGTCAGGCAGAGCCTGCTCACAGCCATTAGCATGTATGAGAACAGTGAGTACTGAGGGGATATGGGGATGTGAGTGGAGTATGGACACTATTCACTGCACATGGAAAATACCAGCCAGGGTGCCTCCAGAGGTGACATTTACCAAAAAGTTCACACTGCGTCCACAGTGAGTTCATCAATGTCACAGCAGCTAAAAAAAGACACAGGGTGCCTTATACCCTAAAGCCCAAATGACCAGAGAGAAGACAAGCTACTATTTTACAGTTCTTTCCTGAAATGATATGCAGAATTCAACCTTGGGAAGAAAACTTTTTTATTTGGGGCAAATGCTTTAGGGGTCTCTTTGGTTATAAAAGATAAAGCTAAACATTACCTTGTAATGATGAGGTTTGAGACAACTTCTCTCACTATAATCAGAATTACATCTACAGAACTCCTTTTGATCCTGGCTATGAAATAGACCTGATACTAGCTGTAAAGAAAGAATTTTTTTTCTTCTAAAATGTCACAGGGGACACAAGGAAGTTGGTTGCAGGGCTTAGGCAGTAGGTAAGGAGAGCCCAGCATCCCTGCCCCTGAGAGTTACAGATTTATATATAGGTGATCTGTTCCCTGCAGTGTGGCAGCCAGCTGGAGCCCACATGCAGCAGGACCTATGTTGAGGCCTAGTCTGAAGTTTGAAGGAGCCATAATAGCAGGACGAGTTTGCTACGGCTGCTGTAAAAGTACTGCAAACAAGTGCTTTAAACCAGAGAAGTTTATTGTCTCACTGTTCTGTAGGCTACAAATTCAAGATCAAAGTGTCAGCAGAGCCATGCTCGCTCTTCAGGTGCCAGGGGAAGATCCGTTCCAGGCCTTTCTCCTGGCTTCTGGTAGTTCCTTGGCTGTGGGCATCTAACCCCAGCCTTCCCATGGCGTTCTCCTGGTTTATTTTTCTCTTTCTTCAAAAATCCGCTTTTTATGAAGACACCAGTAGCATTAGATTAGGGACCCACTCTCCTCATATACAGCTTCATTTTAACTTGACTAATTACATCAACAACAACCTTATTTCCAAACACAGTCACACTCTGAGGTACTAAGGGCTAGGTCTTCAACAAATCATAACAATATTTTCATCTCACAACGATACTGTTGTGCAGTTTTGGGAAGTTTTTCCTTTTTCTTCTGATTCTTTTTCATAAGCCCAGATCTTTTTTTTTAATTTTTTAACATTTTCTTTCATTATTATTTAGTTTTGAAAGACAGAGAGAGAGACAGCACAAATGGGGGAAAGGCAGAGAGAGAGGGAGACTCCAAAGTAGGTTCCAGGCTCTGAGCTGTCAGCATAGAACCTGACACATGGCTCAAACCCACAAACTGTGAGATCATGACCTGAGCCCAAGTTGGATGGTTAACCAACTGAGCCACCCAGGTGCCCCTCATAAGCCCCCATCTTTAATATGAAGTAAACTGGGTTTGTTTTCAAGCCTGTGCCAGGTGATGATACAGGTGATGCTGTATAGGGGTGCCTTCCTCAGCAGCATGGTAGTGCTAGTTAGGATATGCAAAAAGCAACTGGCCAAGAAACCTGCTGGGAGGGGGGAAAACCACTGACAGAGATGTCAAGTGACCACCAGGACGGGTTTCAGGACTTGTCGATATTCCTGAGAAACTAAGAAATACTCAGAGGGGAAAAAGACAGGACTCACTACTAATCAGGCAGCATAGAGACCAAGACTATTGTTGTTTGCATATTAAAAGGAAGACTGAATCCAAAGTCTGGAATACTTGAGGATATGTACTTTTAAACATTATCTTGCCAGAATCTTTAGAAAAGATCCATCTCTCAGGGACAGACCCCCGTTAATAAAGCTCACTGAGAAGGATATATTTCAAGTACAATGCCAATGAATTAATTTAGAATGAGAAATACAATTTTAGGTAGACTTAAATACTTGAGCTGGCCACTTGGTAAATATACTCCCTGAGACCCATTTCTCATAGGAAGCCCACCAGAATGCATGTTTACTTATTTCCAAAAAACATATAACCATAGGAAAACTGGATATGGATGTCAGTCTTCCCACTGCCTTCTGTCCCTGTGGGCCAACAGATGCCTGCTATGAGCAGAATCAGAACAAGGCAAGTGCATATTATCTGATTGGAACACACATGCATCAATCTCTAGGGGCTGATCTGCCCATCCATCTTCACAGAGGGAAATGCCTCTCGCTCACACTCCCAGACTCAGAACTGGATAGATAAGTAAATAATACAAATCTACATGGCCTTCCCTGATCCATTTTCCAGGGTGACTATGCATCCTCTGTTCACATCATCCTCCTTCAAAAAAAAAAAAAAAAGACAATACGTGTTTAGATTTTAACACACCCAGATGTCTTCACTTCTATTTCTGTGCTTCTGAGTTGCAAGTGTTCCCAAACCCTTTGACCACAGAATCACATGCATTTTCCCAGTTAAGTCTCCTTGATGACCGTTCACAACTTTAAGTGTGAATGTTGCTACTTTATCTACCAGAGAGCATCATGTCCTTCCACATCAATTTCTATGGGGAAGAGCATCTCCCTATGACCAGCATATTCTAACAAGATTCTAGACATTGGAATTCTCAGACATATGTACAGAGTAAGGAAGATCCTTTAGAGACTGAAAGTGATCTTATGATCTAACTGAACCCTCTCATTTTATAATTACTTGGAAAAGGTCTGCAAGATGCTTGAATACACAGAGGTAGTGAGTGAGTGACAAGGTGGAGGCAGAACCTGGCCTCTCTGACTCTTGTTCACTACCTCTTTCTTCCAGGCTGCCTCTGGCTGCTGGGTTTCCAGATTTCACTTGCTTCTGCCATATACCTAAGAGTGCTCACTAATAACAATCTGTCCTTTTCCTTATCCATTGTTTCATTTCCCCCCCTCACATGGGATAGAATGTCGCAGAACCAAATCACTGAAATGTAAAAACATTTAGAGGGTTTAGCTATTTTTTCCCCCGTTTCTTGTCTGGGGAAGAACACACCTCTTTGTCATCAAGACAAAGTGGATTCTTTAAGAGGATTGTTTTTCAACAAGGCTTCTCTGTAGTGGATATTGGCCATGACCTGCTAGAAAATGAATTGAGCCATTCGAACATGTTAGTGGTCTACTATTGAAAATTTATTTTCTCATTCTAATGACAGATGATGGCTTCTTCAATCATAAACTTAGTCTGGCTTTATTTAAATATTCTAAGTGTCATCAGCACAGGATCTATTGTGCTGGGCTTCTGAAGAGAGAAGCAAATAGTCACTTACTGAGCTTGATTGGGCCTGATGTGATATGACATGCAGGATAATTTATTCTTTGCTCTAAGTCTAATTCAGAGGAAATAGTCCCCAGTACAGCAGAGATTTTGATGGCCTGGGTTTGTATGGATTACAAAGATGTCTTTTGGAAGGAAAATTTACTTTTAGATGGTCCATTCCACAGCTTGAATCAGAAAAACAATTTCTCTTAGAAAATGTACTGTTACTGATAAATACCAGAAGTCAGTTCCTATCTTTGAGTTAATCGCAGCAACTATAAGGCTGAATGCTCAGCCATCTTTTACTGCTCTACAAGCATAAAATGTGAGAGGAAAATGTGATGTAGCAGAAATGGGGGAAAGCACAGGTTCTGGGGCCACACCAGCTGAGTTAGAATTCTATCTCCTTCACTGCTTAGTGTCCGCTTTCAAAGCTGGTACACTAATTGAATATTTTAGCACTATACTAGGTAAGAAAAATTCCTGCTGCTAATAAGACTACACAAATATTAGCCAATATAATAATTGTTAGCACATGTCACATTGTTAATAGATAATACTCAGTTAGAGGCCAAAGTCCAATATCATTTAGATGAGCAGATATGAATCATATAACCTCCTTTAGCATTATTGAAGCAACTTAAAATTGACTTCAGGTTTTTTTTATTTATATCACCTATTGATTTACATTCATATAATGGGCAGAAAATGTATCTTGGAGTCATGTAGTTCAAAAGTTAAATCATGGCTCCCGTTCACCATCTCAGTAACCAAAGATTAGCATTATTGTGCTTTATGTTTCTGTCTATAGAATGGAATAATAATACTTATCCATAGCTAGTATTTATTGAGCACTTACTACATATCATACCCTGATTTAAACATTTTAGATGTAAGAATTCATCTTAACAACCACTCCTTGAGAGAATAAGCCCTTGTCCCTACTCATACAGTTAATAAATAGCAGAACTGAGATGGAAATTCAGGCAGGTTGATTCCAGAATCTGAGCTCTTAATTAGTGCATCTATAATGCATTCAATCATTCATTCATTCCACACGTATTTATTTCATGCCTCATATGAAATAAAGAGTGGTTTGGATACAGCAGCATATAAAATAAAGAACATTTAAAAAATGCCTTCTGACAAATTCAGCTCTCTGTGGTGACATCTGAATTAATGTAGAGAACACTATGGTTCATTTGAAATATAATGCAATCCACAAATACAAACCACATGTGAAATTTAAATTTTTCTAGTAGCCACATTATGAAACAGGTCAAATTAATTTTCTTTTAACCCAAATATCAAAAATATTACCACTTTGATGTGTAACCAATACGAACAATTTTTTTATATACTAAACTTTCATAATCCAATGTATATTCAACACAGCACAGCTTAATTTGTACTAGCCACATGTTAGGTGTTCCCTAGCTCATGTGGCTAGTGATGACTGTACTGCACAGAGCCAATCCACGGATAAGCAGGAGCCCATGAGAAGAGCCTGGTGCAGAGACACTCCATAGGGCTAGCAGCAGCTGAGGAAGTGGGAGAGTGGAGGTTTGAAGGGGAGGCAGGGGCTGGATCATCCGGGATACTTGGAGGTCACGATCCAGGTAAGTCATCTTGACAGGGGATTTCTTTGCCCTGTTACTTTAATGTTTATTTATTTTTGAGAGAGACAGAGACAGAATGCGAGTGGGTTAGGGGCAGAGAGAGAGGGAGACACAGAATCCGAAGCAGGCTCCAGGCTCCCAGCGGTCAGCACAGAGCCCGACACGGGGCTCAAAGTCACAAGCTGTGAGATCATGACCTGAGCGGAAGTCGGACGCTCAACCGACTGAGCCACCCAGGCGCCCCTTTGCCCTGTTACTTTAAAGCACGGCGTTCTATCTTTTCAGAGTCTGAGTCCTGAATCCAGTGAGTGTATAATGCATAACTAAGTCACCCCCAAATCTTGTTAGCAAAAAATTGTTTGTGGCAGTGATCTTTTCACTGTGGCTTGTTCATTTTATCAGGCAAACTAATGCCTCATTTCATCTGAGTTATAAGTGGCTGTAATACTAGCTTCCAACAGAGCTGTCAGTGTCGGAGCCAATCGAATTTCACCTTTGAGAACAGCATACATACATAATCAGCTTTGAGATTTGATGTGAAATGAGCATTTTCATCCAGGGTTGGTTTAGTTCATTAAAGCTGGCTTTGATTTAAATTCCAAGTGATACTTTTAGCTTGTGAAACAGTTAAAATGGAATGAAATTATCTGATTCCAAAGCTTCATCTCTACCCTTCAGTAACCTTAGAATCCAGTAGGTGTGTGGCATCAGGTCATATAAAGCGTGAGTGTTTGTCAGTACAAGAATAGCAGGATTCCTGTGTTGTCTTTCGAATGTATATACCATATTCAGGTTCAAGGATGACTTTGAAATTTTATAAGCTGAAGAACCTGGAAGCACTAGAGTCCACAGAATCTTTAAACTCTAACAATAAACCTTAACTAATTGCTGGACACAATTACAGGTATCTCTCCATAGATAGGCAAGAAGCATTCTTTATAAGCTTTATAAATTTAGAACAATATCTACATCTGTCTTTTTGTATCCTTCACAGCCTACTGCCAACTTATCTTACATTATACATTTAAAAATACTTCAATATGGAAATATTTTTGTCTAGGTAGACAAACTTAATGATGATGAATTATATGTCAACAATATCTAAAGACCTATTCTCTTATCGGAAAATGCTGATTCCTGGATTTCCCTGTTTTAACAAAAGCCCACTTTCTCATTCCACTCCTACTACATAGAGCAGTAGTGTGTATGTAATTATCAGAAGACTGAGTTCAGATCTGCACTAAGTAAGTGAAACAATTTTGGAATCTGGTTTTTGCAAATTGACCAGTGTCTGTCTTTCTTATCTTCACTTTTGCACTCTCCATGATTCATTGATGCATTTGTTCATTCATTCGGTAGACATCTACAGAGCTTTTATTTAAGGCACTAAGCTAGGTGCTGTGGAGGGTATTTATTTTTTTAATGTAAGTGACTCCTCATTGAAAATGTTACATACGTGATTATAACATGATTTAGAATATGCTGAATGTCCCATAAGGTAAATACAAAGTGATAGGAAATTTAGGGAAAGGAGGGATTCCTGGTGAGATTCAGAGATGTAGTTACTGAGATTGGTTTTCAAAAATACATGGACTTTCAATGGGAAGATCTTTGAGGGGGTAGGCATTTGAGAGAAGGAACCTGTTCGAAAGAATGATCACTGTATTCTGTGCTTAAGTTGAAGTCTCCAACAAAGGGCAATAAGAGGGCAAGAATGGAAGAGAAAGCAAGCTGGGTGTGGTTTAAGAATGCCTTGATTGGCAGCCAAGTATCAACCTAATTCTGTGGAAAATAGGAAGACTCTGAAATTTTTTTCAGCTGAGAAACTAGTATTCTTTAGACTTTTTTTTTTTCCTGGCAAAACATTTAGGATGAATTGTATGGGAAATGGACAGGAAATAGGCCAATTGCAAAGTAATTGTAACAGTCCAGTGGGAAGATAATAGGGATTGAAGCTACCAATCTTAGTGACATTTTGGAATTTTAATCTCAAGGCCCAGATCTTTGAGACAAGCAAGTGGAAAAAGTTGATGATGATACATAAATTTCTAATCTGGCCAGTGTGAGGAATAGGAGGGTGAGCAAGCAGCTGGTTTATGGAGAGCATGATGTGTTTCAGACAAACTAAGTCTGACAGTCTATCCATTATCCTTTCTAGATTGCTTACCTAAACGCCAAACTGAAGTGAAAAGAGGGGTCAAGGAGGAGGTGTAGAGACATGACATTCTAGAGATAAGATGTAAAGATCCATGACAAACTCTTCCCCTTTAGATAAGACTTTGCTGTTCTAACACAATCCCATACAGACCAATTTCAGATTGTGGCTATTGGTTTTCTTCCTTTTTGTGATACTGTGATTTATAACAAGAAATATATATTTGGTCTTTGTCCCTATTTCTGGCACAGAGCTCCCCAAACCCTTGGAATTTAGGAAGTGCTGAAAGTAAGAAAGGTGTCTTCTGTTAAGTTAATGGGTGGCTTTTGAACCCCATCTAAGAATGGGGGCAGGTTGCCAATTAAGTCAACCGTGTGATTAGAAGGTTGGAACTTTCAGTCTCACCCCCAAACCTCCATGGAGGGAAGAAGGGCTGGAGATGGAGTTCAGTCACCAATGCTCAATGACTTAACCAATCATGCCTATGTGATGAAACTTCCATCAAAAAAAAAAAAAAAAAGGATGGGGTTCAGGGTCAGAAATCTTCTGGGTTGGTGAACACATGGATACTGGAAAGAGAAGCATACTCAGAGGACATGGAAGGTCCACACCCAATCCCCATACCTTGCCCTATACATCTCTCCCATCTGGCTGTTCCAAAGTTATATCCTTTTATTGAAAAAAAAAAAAAAAGAGTAAGTAGTAGTAAGTGAAATGTTCCTCTGAGTTCTGTGAGCCACTCTAGCAAATTAATCAAATGCTAGGAGGGGGTCATGGGAACCTCTGACTTATATCCAGTCAGTTACAAGTACAGTAACAACGTGGACTTGCAAATGGCATCTGAAGTCCAAGAAGGGGGTCATTGAAATCCCCAAGGTTGTCAGAGGCACAGATGACAACCTGGGCTCTTGACTGGCATCAGAAGTTGGAGGGGCTGTCTTGCAGGACCGAGCCCTCAACCTGTGGATTCTGCTGCTATGCCCTGGGTAGATAATGGCAGAACTATTCTGAGTTCTTGGATGCCCTGGTGTCTGAGAATTGCTTGGTGGTGTCTAGGGAAGCCCCCCACCACACACATTAGAAATGGTCTAGGATGACCAAAAGACTTCCCTAATTAAAAAATGAAATCATCGTTTTATTGCTTCATAAAAAATTAAAAACACAAACTAACTGTTTGTGGAAGATTAGGACACTGAAATGACTGACCTCAATTTTCTTCTTTAATATACTTTTCATTTGTGCCTAGAAGCACATTCTGTGCATTTGTCCAGAAAATGGGTAATGCACCTACTGTAAAAGAATGATAGACCCTAGATTTTTTTGGAAGAGATTTTAAGATTATCCGGCTATCTCATCTACCCAGGTCAACAAGTTATTTCCCACCACCTTTCCTCTACCTCTCCAAAATGCAGCCATTCTTCCAGGTTATGTGTTAACACACCTCATCCATGAAGCAGTCTCTCATCTATACTCATATATATGTTTTCTGTTCTTTAAACTCTTTTAGCAATAGATGTATAGCCATTATTGACATTTATTTAATGATGTGCAAGTTTCCCTGTTAGATTCTATCTTTGAGAATGTAGAGTGTCCTTCGTTTTCCAAACTGCAAGTACCTTGCACACAGGGAAAGTTTAATAAATAATTGGTGAATTAATGCATGTGCAATCACCTAGTTTACTGAGGACATTCTATATGCCAAGCAGTGTTTTAAGCACTTTGCACATGCTACCTCATCTAAACTTTACCACACCCCTATGAGATAGGCTTTGCTATTTTGCCTAAAGAAAGGTGAGGGTAAATACTCACTTACTGGCCATTTAAGTAGCAGAACTAGGATATGAATCCAGACAAATTGGCTTCAGAGCCTATGATCATAGTTACTGTGTATTGTTACTTATAGGTACTACAGTACCCAATTTGCTTCCTGTGTACCTTCAGGAAGGCAAAGGGGCACGATAATGCTTAGAGCGCTGCCTTTGTAATTATGGATTTTTTTGTATAAGTCATAAATGAATTTCTCACGTTCTTGATATACAATGGATTTTGAGTAGTATTTATTTTACGAAATTTTTGTGAGGATTAAATGAGGCAATGCATATAAAATGCACATAACAAAAATGAGCCTTTGTGATGATGGGGAGGGTATTCCTAAAGTGTGTGACTCTCATCATCTCCTTACAGAACTGGGAGCTATACTGTGGCATCTGCCTTTCTGTGTTTGGTGCTACATTATTTTTCCTAAGAACAATGATTTCTAGCCATTCGAACTATTCAATAATAGTTGTGAAAATACAGAAAATAGCACTCATTCACTGTAGTGGGAGTATGCAATGGGCCAAAAAGAAAATTAAAAGCCTCATAATTTGGGGGCTCCTGGGTGGCTCAGTCAGTTGAGAGTCCGACTTCGGCTCAGGTCAAGATCTCACAGTCCATGAGTTCGAGCCCGTGTCAGGCTGTGTGCTGAGAGCTCAGAGCCTGGAGCCTGTTTCAGATTCTGTGTCTCCCTCTCTCTGACCCTCCCCCGTTCATGCTCTGTCTGTCTCGGTCTCAAAAATAAATAAACATTAAAGAAAATTTTTAAAAAATAAAAAAATAAATTTAAAAAAAGCCTCCTAATTTTATAAACAATATAAATCTCCCTCAAATGTTAAATTGTGGGCATCTCTTAGTGTCTTATTATTGAGTGATCATTAACCCCTTAACGTTGCACTTTACCCAGTGATGCATTTTTCTTCTTCAACCAAACTGTTAGGTCATATGTTGTCTGTAGCACTTGGAATGCATAGTTAAATAATCACATGAGTAGGAAAGAAAGGTCATTTTCCAAACATATTTTTTGGTTTGTTTATTTTAAAAAGATCTTTTTTCTAGTTCTTGGAGATTTTTCTGGAAAAAAAGAGGTAGTTAATCTCAAAATTATAATGGAGAACAAAATGATACTAACTTCACTGAAGGAGATGAGATAAAAGTGGTTTAAGAAGAAATGTATGCTGTAACTCTCTTTTATTCCTCAGATAAAAAATGCACCTAATGCTAGTACATGCAGCAGGCAATGACAAGAGAAAATAATTATTTTAGTGCAGTGGATCTTTGTATGCAGAATTCAAGGGCAGGACCTATTCTTATCTTTGGGGGGCCGTGGGGGGGGGGGGCTAAAGTATCTGATTTACGATATCTACTTATCTCCTTGGAAGAATGTCTTGTGTAATGTTGGCAAGTCTTTGCATAGCATATTAATAACTTGAGAGTCAGGATTTGTCAAGAGATTTGAGGTTCATATTAGTTTTTCTATAACTTTTTTTTCTCACCTCTTTTGAATTATGGACATGGGAGCAGTGCTTTAAACTATTTGGTGGGCCTGTCACTGTTCGTGGTAGCGTTTGCAATGTATGCTTTGAATTTGAATGTGTATAGATGACAGCTGCAACAAAGTGGCCTGTAAGATATTATTAGTTTCTTTACACAGAATCTACTAGGATATGACATTTTGAAATTTTACGGTATAAAATACAAACTTTCAAAATATTAATTGAAACTCCATGGGAAGTGATGTAGCATATAAGAAGCATAGTGTACTGTTTTGAGTTGCGGTCTTAATAAATCTCACCATGCTAAAATGATGACTGTTGTATTTTGCCTGCATTAAAATCATTTTAGAAGGTAATTGGTTTAGCTTATTGTAATACTGCCTGATAATATTTCTTTTGTTTTTCAAGGAAAGAATAAGGTATCATTAAATTATTGTTGCATGGGGAAGTCACGTATTATAAATGTTAGTGAGTACAGAATATAAAATAGACTTGAGGAAAATAAATACACTTCTTCACACAGGAGACTTGCTACAGGTTTCACTGAATTATTTTACTCATTCAAATATGTTTCTACTTAGTAGGCTATAATTACTTTGCAACCCATTTTGGTTACTTTTATTATTTTTATTTTACTAATTGAAAAATATATACAAATAAGTAAAGCATTAAAGGGCCTATTTTCGAAAAGTCACATGATTCTACTTCAGTATTAAATGAGATGTGTTGTTACTGTTTGAATATTTAAATAATAGAGTATAGCAAAGCTTTTTGTTGGTGTACCTGAAGAGAGAGAATGCCTAGTATTTTATAATTTTAATGTAATTTTTTGAACACTAGAATTTCCATAACCAGAAAAATTAAACTATTTTAAAACTGAAAGATTCTTGTAACCTATACGTAAGTGTATAATATATAGAAATATGTAGCTATATATGCATATATGTATATTTATGTGTATGACATATGTAATTTTATCTATTTTCCAATGATGACTTTTTTAATGACTTAAGACAGAATGTTATTTCACTAAATTGAGTATGTTTTTAACTGAGTAGAGTCATCCAATCAGCTAAGCATTTTCCTTCCATACAGATTCGTAGGAAAAACAACAGCCCGTTGCTTTTTTCCCAGGCTGAGGTGAATTGGCTGAAGTGGTCAATTCTGAGGGAAGGTAGTTCCTAAAGTCAGATCCCACCTTAATGTTATGTCTACCCTTGTCCCTAATCTTTTAATAATTTTAGCACATGCTTCTCACTTACTAAACCTACTATTTCACCAAATCACCCAGCTGTAATTTGGGGGCCAAGTGCCTTATGAGCTATTGGCAAAGTCTCAATGAGCTGAGCACACACAGTATGTAAATATGTTGGAAAAGATAATGGATGCATTGATGGATGCCTCCCCAGCAAGGAAAATCAGAGGCTGTCCTTCAGCCCAACAAAAGAAAAGAATGGAAAATGGGACAGACCACTCTGAACTGGGAAGCTGAGGTGGTCTAGCTGAAGCGAGGAGTGGTGGGTAACAATCCTGCAGGTAGTTAATGGCTGTCTGCTGTATAGAATCCTAGTATATAAATCTAAGCAGCTTTCCAACTGGAGAGGCTTGGGAAGGCAAAGAAGTAGTCACCCTACTTTTATTGCAACCTGGGTAAAATGAATGCTTTATTTTGAGGGTAGATCAAAACCATTCTCTAACTACCAACATCTGCCTCAATAAAATGATTATATATGCAAGTACCATACTCTGTTTGTTTGTCACGTTGTGGAATGTGTGTGTTGGGTTTTATGAAATTAGGTGAACTTTAAGACTTAATAAACTAAATACCTTGGCACATGCAGATTTCAGAGCTAATTTATTTGTAACAAATCACACAGTCAATGCCTCAATCAAGAATAAGAGGGAAATGTCCAAAAACTTGTCACTTAAAGCATGTGCAAGGTATAGTAAGCTTTAAGGGGGTTGGACATTTCAGTTGATAAGAAAGGAAGGATGATACAAGCCAAATCAACTTAAGGCAAAAAGCTCAAGTACCAATTAAGATAGGGTCTAATAGAAACTATTTGTCAACTATTAAGTGACTCTATAGACATGGAAAGTCTATTTGCTACAGAGGTTTGTTCATGGTTTTAACTACATTTAAGTAAGAGTTTTAAATACCTTTAGATTTCAGCTCAACAGAACTGTTAGAGGTTAGGAGAAAAAAATTACTATCATTAAATTTCAAAGATTGTCTAGGCCTTTGTTTTTTTATTTCTTCAGTTTTGGCTTTCTTTCTGCTTTAAGATTCTGTTCTTTAATCTATAGTAATCATTTTATGTGGGAAATTCTAAATGCCGTCTTTCTTAATTATTTACCCCAATGAATGGAAGCAATGACATCAATAACTGGACACCAAGAAACTAGATTTTAAAAAAATCTGAAAATATTTTATTTTGATATATATTGTGATGAACTTAGAAAATTTGCCTGATTTTTATACACATATACTGCATATATACAACAAAAATTTTTGATTGAATACTGTATTTTCTCTCTCTCCCTCTCTCTCTCTCTACATATATATATACATATATATATACATATATATATGATTATATATAACTAGCTGACCATGAAAATTGTAAACCCCCCCCACACACACACAAAACAAAAACATGTTGATCCTGACCGTTAAGCCCTTGACTCGAACCAGCTATCCCAGCTTTTTTTTTTTTTTTTTAATTTTTTTTTTAACGTTTATTTATTTTTGAGACAGAGAGAGACAGAGCATGAACGGGGGAGGGGCAGAGAGAGAGGGAGACACAGAATCGGAAGCAGGCTCCAGGCTCTGAGCCATCAGCCCAGAGCCTGACGCAGGGCTCGAACTCACGGACCGCGAGATCGTGACCTGAGCCGAAGTCGGACGCTCAACCGACTGAGCCACCCAGGCGCCCCAAGCTATCCCAGCTTTTAATACATCTCCTTGCCTTGCTACACACATGGTCTTAATGAAAGCATTTACTTGAGTCTCAGTTTCCTCATTCACAGAAATGGAGTGAAAAATGTCTATCTTGTTGATCTTGCTATGGGGAGCAAATGAAATAAGGTATGTTACTCTATTTTAATAAATAGATTAATTAAAACCCAATGGGCTACAGAGAAATGAGCTTGACCCGTATCTTTAAAAAAAATCCTAAAACGGAATAGAAAGAAAGTAGAGTTTACTTGGAGGAAATAAGATGTATCTAATCTCCTTTTTCCTTGTTTCACGGAATTCTTTTGTTTCTTGGTCAGGCAAATGTAAAAAATAATACTATATACAAGCTTAAAGACATTTGAGAGAAACTCTTTGACCTCTTGTGAACAAGTTTTATAAATACAGAGTGAATTCAAGAAAAAAGAAATATAATTCAAATTTGCAGAACATCTTTATCTGTGGGAGTCACAGTGCTTGGTGTTATCCTACATCATCTTATTTAGTTCTCCCTACCTTGAGACCAGCCTCTGAGGAGGCACCTAGCACCTAGCACATTTCCTAGCACCTAGCACATTTAGGTCTTTATTCATATATATTTAAATATTTCATTTTAAGCTGATGAAAAATGTTCTTATTTATAGCACTTAAGAAATCTAATGATCAGTGCTCACTTTGGTGGCACGTATACTAAAATTGGAACAATACAGAGAAGACTAGCATGGCCCCTGTGCAAGGATGGCACTCAAATTTGTGAAGTGTTCCATATTGAAAGAAAGAAAGAAAGAAAGAAAGAAAGAAAGAAAGAAAGAGGAGAAAGAAAAGAAAGAAAGAGAAAGAAAAGAAAGAAAGAATCCATCTTTGTCAGTCTCAAAATTAATTAGAATTCTGTATGTGTGTGTGTATGTGAGATAAGTTAAAAATAGAATTTTTTAAATGTTACACCTTGTTTTTATGCTGAAATTAATTTTAGATAGAATAAGTAATGAAATACTAAGAAACATATGGCATTCTCATTAGAAACCATGATTGAAAGGTCTTTGGTCATTGATGTTAGTTATAACTTAAGAGTTGGTGATGGTCACATAATCATTAGGTGCTGGTACATTCAGTGGCTGGAGTTAATAACTTGGAAATAATATTCTGTAGATCCTTAGAGAGCCAGTGTTTCATCAAATAGAAGTATATTATATAGCTAGATAGAAGATAGTACTTTGGGCCCTGCAAATTATCTCATCTTGACCTCCCTGGGATGCCTGCAGTACTGGGACTGGTTGACAAGACTAGGTGATCCACAGTCTATGGTGGTCTGTTTGCCCTCCAGGGTGGAAGCTCTGGAATAGTGTATCTCTCTGAGAGAGTTGATATGTTGGGAGTTGTGATGGTGGCCACCCTGTTAGGAAGATCCAGGGCAATCGGGTCATATTTAGAGTGTGTGTTTAGAGTAGTCATTCTATTGGTGTTCAGACCCATCCTCCTTCTAAGCGTCAGTGTCCAGAGTAGCCTGCATGTTATTGCGGCCAGTGCATCAGTCTCAGAAAATGTGCATGAGGTTTTTCAAGGGAGGCAGAACAAGCTTTCAGTGCCTCTAGTGCTTAGTACATCCCAGCCATCAAAAAGTCAGGGTATCACCCATATCTTTTCTTTATTCCCAAACCTCCTTCTAGGTTGATATAAAGACCAATTTCCAGTTATGAATGAAGCTGTTATCTAGGGGAGGATACTAGAAATGGGCTCATATCCCCTTTCCTGTTTTCTGTATGGGGACAGGAAGTGTGATTCCACCCAGCACTCCTACTAGGCTGAGTAAGAGTCCTGAAAATGCCATAAACAAAGTATTTTTAATACTTTAATTATACTGCTAATACAGCACTTTAGATTATATTTGATAGACTTCAGACTCTTTAATATGGCTTATAAGGACTTGCATTATGTGGCCCTGTTTTAGAGTGTGTTCCCCATAAGTAGACACTGAAATGATTTCAGCACCATGAAGGAAGCACTGGTAGAGAAGTGGAGAAATGAGATGCAGAAGAGAAGTCAGCCAACAGGGGTATCTTGTCACAGCAGTTACCACTGAAGATAACTAAAGCTTAGTCCACTGAGGGAAAATCTGGGATCATTATAAAACATGTACTGCAGAATTATCCCACCAGAGGGACAGGTATTATTATATTCCACCTCTCATCAGTGTTTGGTTGAGAGCAGCTAAAGGTGGGGAGGGGGCACTTAATTTCCCAGCACTTTTGTCTGCTTCAGGGGCAGGCAAAGTAGCTTCAGTACTATTTGTCTAAGACCTAAAGGGATGTGGGCAGCTCTCATGGTATCTGCTATAGGTCCCTTCTTACGTCCCTCGCCTCACTTTCTTCTTATACCACATGCTCTAAGAATTCTTACTTGCTTGCTTGCTTTCATTATTCAGGTTATTTACAGAGTACATACCTGAGCAGAGCACTGGCTAGGTACTAGAGATACAAGGGAACAAGATAGAAGTGGTCTGTGCCTTCAAGGGCATGACTCTCTCCCTTCTTTTTAAAACACTGTTTCTTTCCTCCCTTACCTAATAAACTTGTTTACAAATGACTGTTTACCTGTCTTCGCTCCCCAACAAAAAATGAAGGCTGCTGGATTCATCTGCTGGATTCTCAGCCCGTGCCAAAGAGCTTGGCATGGAGTGTGTGTTCAGTATATTTCAGTTGACCATGTTGTGCTATAGATTAAATACAAGGATTGGCTTGGCTAGAGTAGGAGCCACTTGAGGGCACTCATTGTACCTTGTTCAGCTTTATATCTCTGGAACCTGGCACATTTCTGGCACATGGTAAACATTCCATATTTTTTAACAGAGTTGAATTAAGTTGAATCAAACCAAATTATTCTTCAGAATACATTCACCCAGATATACCAGTAACTTGAAATCAAGTTTCATAAAGAATTATCGAAAGAATTAGAAATATTTCATATGAAAATGGTAAGACTTGAGAAGGACATATACTTGTCTTCAAATATCAGAGAGACTGATAAAGAAGAGAGACATTGGGCTTGTTGTGTCTGTCCCAAAATAAAAACAGATTTTAGCACTGAATTAGAGAGAACTATCAGATTTACTACATTACTGTCATGAGTAATGTAATGTCCATGATTGGAGATACCCAAGCAAAGTCTGGGGATGTGGTAGACAAAATTTAACAATGATATGTAGAGTCAATGTAACTGCCTGACAGCTGAGATTACATGGTTTTTCTAGATAATTACAAAGTAATATATTTCTTCAGTCTTTTATAATTTTACAAAGGGTGTTGTAGAGGAAAAGTATCTCTATCTTTCAACAAGAAAGCTGGGTTGCTTTGTACTTTACAAGTGGCTTTCATGTAATTCTTGCAGAGATACTTTGAATAGGTAGACCAAGTATTATTTCCATTTTACCTGAAAGAAGATAGATGCTATACAGATTCATTTATTTGTCAAAGGTCACACTTGTAATAATTGATGTAAATAGAACCTGAGCCCCTGTCTTTGTGCCTTCTTCTTCCCCAGAGCTGTCTATCACACCATGCCACTTCTGTTATGACTGAGATGAGAAAGGAAAGTCACAGCCTCCTTTTCAAATACTAATGCAGATCTTCCCTCGTAGAAGGATTTTGATAAGCTCTCTGCAATTTATAGTTAGCATGAGTTTAAGTAGTATGATTGAGAGCAATGGACAAAGAAAAACAAGATCCGGTTAAGAACATAGGGCTCTGGTACCCAATGTTGCTATTTGCCTCACAGAATCTGACTTTTTCCTGGGAAGGAATTATAATGATGCTTTTATGTTCCTGCCCAGGAAATGTTTATAAATCATAATGTACCATTTGCAAGTGATGTTACCTTATGAATATTAAAAGATTAGGAAATGACATTGGCTTTTGTTGAAAACCTTGAGTGACCCTGTAAGCAGACACAATAAATGATTGCTTTTATTGCAGTGCCCTCTAAATATTATTAAAACTCTTTATAGTAGGCAATAAATAATGGCAAACGAATGCTTGATTTATAGCAATTACAGTACAGATGAGTTGGATTCATGTGCTGCACTGTAATGAAGATAATAGCTCAAAACACATGAAGAAACAGTCACTCAGTGAAATATGAGCTGATTTGCATGATCCATGTCCCTTGAGTAACCTGTAATTGGCTATTATGAAATGGACTAAGAATGATTTAGTCTGCAAATAAGAGAAGTGATACCAAATTACCATATAATCTGTGTGGATATCTTTTATTTTCAACACCAAACTATTTTCGTGGCGCATAGGATCTGTGCTCCCATATCTAACATGTGTGAGTATTCAACAGCTCAGGACCATTCTTCTCTAACTCCTGTGAAAATGTTTTCTTTGACAGTTGCTATCACTTCAACTTTATTCATAGGGAATGTACAAAATTGCTTTATTTTAGCTTCCCGATGTACTACATTCTTTCCTAGTAACCCTTTTAAGGATGGATTTTGGGGGTGAGGCTGAAATGCATCATGAAATTCTGAAACAACAGGATCCAAAGAATACATGTGGCTTATTTTATTCAGCAAAACACATTTAGGTAACCCATGTTAGTATTTTCGATTTCAGGAAATTTCTAACAAAACTTGGCTTTCCCAAGTTTTTTTTTTTTTTTTTAACATTTTCCTAAGTCACCCTTTGACTCCTCCCAGTAGAAAACCACACCAAAACAATAACAATCCACATGAAACTTTTTTTTTGGGGGGGGGAATAAGCTGCCATTTTTGAAAGGCAGTGAAGGGAGCTGTGCCAAAACAGTATTTTATGCCTAGACCGTCTGTCATGCTCCTGAAATCTCATTCTCATTATCACACAAATAACCCAAGGGATACAGCTAGTCCCACTGGCAAGGGGGAGCATCAATGTTTATCCTAAGCTGCTGTTACAGTGGCCATAATGGGAAAAAGGTATACCATAATTAAGAGCTATAGCCAACTAATTAAGTCAAATTACATCTAATTATAAATCCAATAATCTATGCCAAAACTAGTTGTTGATAGCTAAGGGAAAAATATACAGTTTTAATTAACCTTCATTATGGATTGGTGTTAAAGGCATTTTTTTAATTCAAAATATATTTTTTTTATAAAATAAATGCTATGGCTCTCTTCTATCTAATATTTTGATTTAGAAATGGAAAAATAAAAAAATGGAAAATCCTTTGACAAAGAAAACTTTGCCTTTAAAATTTATAAATTAATTATGTTAATCATTAAATATTCCTAGAAAAATTGAAAGAAAAATTACAACATAATACCAGTGCTGGATAATTATTTAATGAACTATGATAAAATATTCTTAAGACAAATTAAGAAGGATATATAAAAACTAGAAATGACCAACAGTGGACTTATTAAATAATAAGATGGAATATAAGGTGTACATAATGAAAAAATTTGAAGCTATATAATCTCCATGTTAAGTTAACTAGGGACAAATTAATACCTGTCTTCAAATAATTGAAAAGCAAAGTAAGGAAAGAAGAAAACTGATGACAAGCAGTTTTGAATATTTGTCCTGCATCTGAGCAAAATTACATTAAAAACAGTTTAACATAAGGAACTTACTAATCACAAAGGTGGTTAGTGTTATATAACCTCCTGAAGAAAGCTATGGAACTTTTATCTCTGGATATCTTTTAAAATAATGTTTGTGTGTCTAGATATAGATATACATATATACACACATATATACATACACACACTCATATACATACATATGCACACATGAATATGAATAGCCCTAAATGTCTTGCCATTCTAGCATTGCTTGTAATTTAAAGAAAAAAAACTATAAAATTCTTAAATTTAAACTTAAAGAAGATAAAAATTTCTA
The DNA here is from genome assembly GCF_018350215.1 of Panthera leo. Classification (NCBI taxonomy): domain Eukaryota; kingdom Metazoa; phylum Chordata; class Mammalia; order Carnivora; family Felidae; genus Panthera; species Panthera leo. Next base: position 167,490,641 of record NC_056686.1, read on the forward strand.
TTTGGCTTATGGTGTATTCGTGTAGGGATAAATTCATTTTGCACTACAGGTGCCTAAGCCTACCTTCTTCTAGGTAAAAAATGTGATAGACTACGTAACCACAGAAATCCAAAAGAATGTGAGTTTTCTCAAAAGTTTGTGCTTCACTGCTCCCCAGATATGACAAGGCTATTATCCTGGGACTGAGGATTTTACAACTGAGTTGTTACAGCAACTGATGTCGGAGTATAATGACTCATTCCTGCATTTATTAAATAAATACTTATTGGCCATCTACTACATGTTAGCCATTATGCTAGACAGATGTGTAGAATACAAAGTTGAAAAAGACTTAGCTTTTGACCTCAAGAAATTTATGAAATAGAAGGAGAGATAAGATCCATATATAAATTACTAAAATAAAAAGAAAATATGGGTATTGTGATAGAGATAACCAACAAAGAGCTGTGGTTTCCAGGAGGAAGTAACCATTTCTTGGAAACAATTTATCAGGAGATTTTATAAGAATTATGCTCTTTGATGATCATGAATGGTGGGTAAGATTTGGATAGCAAAACAAGTTTGATGAAGGTTAATTCTTTGCACATCAAGTGAGAGTGATGAAATTAAACAGCTATATAATTAATCAATGTCGTTTTTCTTATTGTAGTTCAATTCAGTCACATATGCTTTTAGTATATGCCAGGCTCTAAAATAGAGGCTGGAAGTTTATAAACCATTTTATCCTCATATAGAGCTAACCTTTGTTGAATTACAAGTTTTGTACTGGTGAGTCTTTCTTCTTGAAGAGCATGGGCATTTTCTGTCTTCACTCTCCTCTCTTCTGAGGTGATCCACTTCAGACTTTTTTTATTATCCACAAACCTTGCTTGTAAACTTGTTTCTCCAACCTAGAGTTCTCTTCAGAGTTCCAGACCATATGTTATTTGCCTAATTGATATCTCATGCACCAAACTAAAACTATCTAAAACAAAATTAGTAATCTTTCCCCCAAACTTGACCTCCCCCTTGTATTTTCTATCTCAGTAGATGACACCGATATGCATCTAGTTACACATATCTGAATCCTAAGGAGCATCTCCACTGCCTACCTCTCACTACATGCCACAATAAATTTACCAATCAATGCCAGTAATCCAACTTTACTATTAAAAACCTCTTAAATTTGCCCAGTTCTCATCATGTTGCCCCACAATATGCTGACTCTCATTTACCATTTTCTTTCATAGGGATTATCATTGTAATAATTTTTTCCCTGCATCCATTTTTTTGTCTTCTTCATTCCCCATACTGCAACTGGGATGATTTTTGCAAAGAGAATCTCATCATGTAACTTCCTTGATTAAATCTTCCAAAGGCCATCCGAATGAAGACAGCATTTCTAAATAAGTGTCCAAAGTCTTTCATGATCTGACCCCTGTCTAGTTCTCCAACTTTTCCTCAAAACTGGACTGTCCTTGCTATCTCAGGTGAAGCCTTCATTTGGGTTCTCAAATGTGCCATTCTCCCTCCTCCTTTGTGGATTCTCTGCATATGCTTCTCCCTAGCCTGGAGTGCTTTCTACTGATGTCCATTGCCTTACTTTAAATTGATTTAACCTCCACTTATTTATGAGCTCTCAGCTCAAATACCACTCCATTAAGAAAACTGTCTATCACCATCAGTATTTTTCCTTTGTGATCTTTTTTTACCTACTCACAAACAATTCAAGTGAGAAGTAATGTTAAATAATGTGAAGATGGATTTATAGTTTAACATGGTGAAAAGCATATGCATTTATCTCTTCTCTAGTCCTCAACTTCTTACTCAAAATGTATAAACATACAGGAATAAAGAGAATAGAACACAAATCAATAGTAGATTATAGAGTTAAACCAATTAATTAGAGATTGAAAGTGAACTGAATGAGTAGAATCTGTTTTCAAGCAGTGCAGAGGTTACTATCACATACAAGATTTTTGAGAGGAATACCACAGAAAGATAGGCTAATTTATATCCACAGAAATCCAGAAAGTCTCAAGAATTGGGAGACACCAAGTATCATGGAAGCAGGGTAAGGTAAGTAGCTTAAAACAGTGGAATTGTTTGAAAGTCTGCCTAAAAAGTATTGGACAACAAAGATACTACTCTTCTACCCCATGCACATTGAACTACCAGATGATGAAGCCCCTGTCTCCCGTCAGATGAAACAGGGAGGTATTATCCAGAGAAGCTAAACCAGAAAAATCTCTAGATTCAGAACCATGAGACACCCAGATAACAGAGATTATAAACAGGTTAAAATCAGATCTCTGTAAACAGAGATTACACTGAAATAAGAAGAGTAAGAATCTGCACATGAAATTGTGAGAACCTCATGCCTTTTTGTTATATTCAGCTCCCAGAATGCAGGCAGAAATGGATAGAATATAATGCTTTTCAAGTAAACATGGGGATATCCTATTCTAGAGAAACAGATCAGCTCTAGATAAAAAGCCTACACATACTGACAGTTGCAGATTTCCAAATAAAAGAACTTTGTCTCTACATAATTACACTGCTGAAAGCTTACCAGCCAAGTCACATCCATGAATCCATAGCTTCTAATTGGGTTTTTGATGCCTTATTCTTAAATCTGATAAGTAAGAATAACCAAATAATTAAGGAATATGTATAACATGGAAGACAAAGAACAAAGACATTCATAGGAAACAGAAACAAAGCAGGCAACAAAAGAAAGTGTTTTAGAAAATCCTGTAATTACTTCAATGGTGGAATATGATGTTGCATAAAAGAAACAAAAGAATTCAAGGAACGTTTTGGGAATGACAATGTATTATTGGGTAATTAAAAATATGATATCCAGACTGAAAAAATCAATTGAAAGTTTGAAAAATAGCCAATGAAATCTCTAAGACTCAAGAATAAAAAAAAAATCTGTGGACAATACATGAGAAAAAATTAAATTGGAGAATTAATCCAGGAAGATTAACATCTGGCTGAAAGGAGTACCAGAAAGAACAGAGAAATTGGAAGGGAAGAAATTATAAAAGAAATAATACAAGACTATAAAACTGTTTTTCCAAGCTAAAGAACTTCAGCTTCCAAGTCAAAATGGTCCACCAAATGCTTGGGAGTGAGGGGTGGAGGAAGCTTTAAAATACAGTACTTTGTCACTCTATAGCACTTGCCCACCCCCAGGGGTGATCACAGTCTTGGATCTTACATTGTTTCCTTGTTTTGCTTATAATTTTGCCACTTAATGTATGATTCTCTTAAAAATGCATTGCTGGGGCGCCTGGGTGGCTCAGTCGGTTGAGCGGCCGACTTCGGCTCAGGTCATGATCTCTCGGTCTGTGAGTTCGAGCCCCGCGTCGGGCTCTGTGCTGACAGCTCAGAGCCTGGAGCCTGTTTCAGATTCTGTGTCTCCCTCTCTCTGACCCTCCCCCGTTCATGCTCTGTCTCTCTCTGTCTCAAAAATAAATAAACGTTAAAAAAAAAATTAAAAAAAAAAATGCATTGTTTAAATTTTGTTTTGAAACTTACAAAAAAAGGAATCATACTGCTAAAAAATAAAAGAAAATATAAAATATAAAATATAAAATATAAAATATAAAATATAAAATAAAATAAAATAAAATAATAAAATAAAATAAAATAAAATAACTTTGTAATTTCAAAATTGTGGGGATAAGAGAAGTTCATAAAACCCAGATCACAAATCATTGCTACAGCTTCAGATATTGGCAAGAATTATGACTAATGATTTAAACGTATCCTCATGTTATTTCTTTGTTTTTGCTTTTCAAGTTTTAGGTATTTAATATACAGGGCAGGAGCACCTGGGTGGCTCAGTCAGTTAAGCATCTGACTTCTGCTCAGGTCATGATCTCACCATCCGTGAGTTCGAGCCCTGCATCAGGCTCTGTGCTGACAGTTCAGAGTCTGGAGCCTGCTTAAGATTCTGTGTCTCCCTCTCTCTTTGTCCCTCCCCTGCTCATGCTCTGTCTCTGTCTCTCTCTCTCTCAAAAATTAATAAAAACATTAAAAAATTTTTTAACATACAATGCAATATTGGCTTCAGGAGCAGAAGTCAGTGATTCATCATTTACATTCAACACTCAGTGCTCATCACAACAAAGCCCTCCTTAATATCCATCACTCATCTAGCCTATCACCCACCCACCTGTGTCCATCAACCCTCAGTTTGTTCTCTATCGTTAAAGGTCTCTTGTGGTTTCTTTCCCTCTCTCTTTCATCCCCCTTCCCATATGTTTATCTGTTTTGTTTCTTAAATTACACATATGAGTGAAATCATATGTCTTTGTCTTTGTCAATTTGTCTTTCACTAACTGACTTATTTCACTTAGCATAATATACTCTAACTCCATTCACGTCACTACAAGTAGCAAGATTGCATTCTTTTTGATGGGTATTATTCCACCATAAACGTACACCACATCTTCTTTAGCCATTCTTCAGTCAGTGGACATTTGGGCTCTCTCCATACTTTGGCTATTGTTGTTATGCTGCTAGAAACATTGGGCTGCATGTCCCTCTTTGAATCTGTAACTTTATATCCTTTGGGTAAATACCTAATAGTTCAATTGCTGGATTGTAGGGCAGTCTATTTTTAGTTTCTTGAGGTAGCTCCAAAGTGTTCTCCAGAGTGGCTGCACCAGTTTGCATTCCCACCAACAGTGCAAGTCCCTCCACATCCTCACCAACACGTGTTGGTTTTTTGTGTTGTTAATTTTAGCCATTCTGATAGGTGCGAGATGATATCTCATTGTAGTTTTGATTTGTCTTCCCCTGATGATGAGTGATGTTCAGCATCCTTTCATGTGCTTGTTAGCCATCTCGACGTTTTCTTTGGAAAAGTGTCTATGCATGTCTTCTACCATTTCTTAACTGAGTTGTTTGCTTTTTGGATGTTGAATTTGGTAAGTTCTTTATAGATTTGGGATATTAATCCTTTATCTGATATGTGATTTGCAAATATCTTCTCCCATTACATTGAGTGCCTTTTAGTTTTCCTTTGCTGTGCAGAAGCTTTTTACCTTTTTCAAGAAAATGTTTATTTATTTTTGACAGAGAGAGAGACAGAGCATGAGTGGGAGAGGGGAAGAAAGAGAGGGAGACAGAATTTGAAGCAGGCTCCAGGCTCTGAGCTGTCAACACAGAGTCTAATGCAGGGCTTGACCTCACTAACCATGAGATCATAACCTGAGCCAAAGTTGGACACTCAACCAACTGAGCCACCCATGCACCCCCAGAAGCTTTTTATCCTAATGAAGTCCCAATAGTTCATGTTTGCTTTTGTTTCCCTTGCCATTTATGACGTGTCTAGTAAGAAGTTGCTCTGGCCAAGATCAAAGAGATTGCTGCTTAGCATTTGGATAGTTTCCTGTCTCACATTCAGGTCTTTTTGAATTTATTTTTGTGTATGGTATAAGAAAGTGGTCCAGTTTCATTCTTCTGCATGTTGCCATCCAGTTTTCCCAACATCCTTTTGTTGAAAAGACTGCCTTTTTTCCTTTGGATATTCTTTCCTGCTTTGTCAATGATCAGTTGACCATAAAATTGTGGGTCCATTCAGGGTTTTCTATTTTGTTCCATTAATCTATGTATCTGTGTGCAATACCATACTGCCTTGATGACTAGAGTTCATAATAAAGCTTGAAATCTGGAAGCATGATGCCTCCAGTTTCATTTTTGTTTTTCAGGATTGCTTTGGCTATTTGGGGTCTTTTGTGATTCCATACAAATTTTAGGATTGTTTGTTCTAGCTCTGAGAAAAATGGTCGTGGTATTTTTATAGGGATTATATTAAATGCATAGATTTATCTGGATAGTACAGACACTTTAACAATGTTTGTTCTTCAATCCATGACCATAGAATGCTTTTCCATTTCTTTGTTTCAATTTATTTCATAAGCTTTCTGTAGTTTTCAGAACATAGATCTTTTACCTCTTTGGTTAGGTCTATTGCTAGGTATCTTAATGTTCTTGGTGAATTTGCAATTGGATCAATTCCTCTATTTCCTTCTCTTTTGCTTCATTGTTGGTATATAGGAATATGACAGATTTCTGCACATTGATTATATACCCTGTGACTTTGCTGAATTCATGTATTAGTTCTAGCAATTTTTTGGTGGAGTCCTTTGGATTTTCTACATAGAGGATTATGTCATCTGCAAATAGTGAATGTTTGACTTCTTCCTTGCCAGTTTAGAAGCCTTTTATCTCTTCTTGTTTTCTGAATGCTGAGGCTAAGGCTTCCAGTACTGTGTTAAATAGTAATGGTGAGAGTGGACATCCTTGTCTTGTTCCTGACCATGAGGGAAAGCTCTAAGTTTTTCCCCATTGAGGATGATATTAGCTGTGGGTCTTTCATATGTGGCCTTTATGATGTTGAGGTGTGTTCCACCTGTCCCTAGTTTGTTGAGGGTTTTTATCCAGAATGGATGAAGTATTTTGTCAAATGCTTTTCCTACATCTATTGACAGGATATATGGTTCTTATCCTTTCTTTTATTAATGTGATGTATCATTTTGAATGATTTGCAAATATTGAACTATCCCTGCACCCCAGGAATAAATCCCACTTGTTTATGGTGAATAATTACTTTAATATACTGTTGTATTTGATTTGCCAGTATCTTGTTGAAAACTTTTACATCCATGTTCACCAGGGATATTGGCCTATAATTCCCTTTTTTAGTGGGGTTTCAGCTGGTTTTGGAATCAAGGTAATGCTGGCTTTGTAGAATGAGTTTGGAATTTTCCCTTCTGTTTTTATTTTTTATTTTGGAACAGTTTAAGAAGAATGGGTATTAACTCTTCTTTAAATGTCTAATAAAATTCCCCTGGGAAGCCATCTGGCCCAGGACTCTTGTTTGTTGGGAGATTTTTGATCACTGATTCTATTTATTTGCGGGTTATAGGTCTGTTCAAATTTTCTATTTCTTCCTGTTTCAGTTTTGGTAGCTTGTAAGTTTCTAGGAATTTGTCCATTTCTTCCAGATTGCCCAGTTTGTTGGCATATAATTTTTCATAGTATTCTCTTATAATTGTTTGGATTTCTGTGGTGGTGTTTTTAATCTTTCCTCTTTAATTCATGATTTTATCTACTTGGGTCCTTTTTCTTTTCTTTCTGATAAGTTTGGCTAGGGCTTATCAATTTTATTTATTCTTTCAAAGAACTAGCTCTTAGTTTCATGGATCTGTTCTACTATTTCTTTTTAGTTTGTTTGTTTCTATATCATTTGTTTCTCCCCTATTCTTTATTATATCCTTTAATATACTGGCTTTGGGCTTTACTTGATGTTCCTTTTCTAACTCCTTTAGGTATAATGTTAGGTTGTGTGTTTGTGACCTCCTTTCTTCTTGAGATAGGCCTGAATTGTGATATTCTTCCCTCTTAGAACTACCTTTGTTGCATCATGAAGGGCTTGGGCTATTGGGATTTCATTTCCACTTACTTCCATGTATTATTTTTATTTCTCCTTTGATTTCCTTTACTTTCATTCTTTACTAGGATGTTCTTTAACCCCCATATATTGAAGGGCTTTAAAAGTTTTTCTTGTAGTTGACTTAAAGTTTCATAGCTTTGTAATCTGAAAATATGCATGGTATAATCTTGATCTTTTTTGTAAGTGTTGAGGGTGATTCATGACCCAGTATGTGATCTATTCTGGAGAATGTTCCATGGGTACTCAAGAAGAATGTGTATTCTGGGTCTTTAAGATGAAGTGTTCTGAATATATCTGTTAAGTCCATCCAGTACAGTGTGTCATTCAAAGCCATTGTTTCCTTGTTGATTTCTGCTTAGATGATCTGTCATTGTTGTAAGTGGGGTGCTAAAGTCCCCTACTATTATTGTATTATTATCAATGAATTTATTTATGTTTGTTATTAATTGATTTATATGTATTGCCTCCAACTTGGGGGCATAAATATTTACAATTGTTAGATCTTCTTGATCAGTAGACCCCCCCTAAATATGATATAATGCCCTTCTTCGTTTCCTGTTACAGTCTTTGGTTTAAATTCTAGTTTGTCTTATTTAAGTATGGCTACTCTTTCTTTTGGCATCCATTACCATGATGGATGGTTTTCCATTCCCTCACTTTCAATCTGCAGGTGTCTTTAGGTCTAAAATGAGTCTCTTGTAAGCAGCAAATAGATGGATCTTGTTTTTTTTAATTCATTCTGATAAGCTATGTCTTTTGATTGGAGTGTTTAGTCCATGTACATTCAGAGTGATTATTGAAAGATATGAATTTAGTGCCATTTTGTTGCCTGTAGAATTGGTGTTTCTGTTGATGTTCTCTGGTCTTTTCTAGCCTTTGTTGCTTTAATCTTTTGTTTTTTTTTTTCCTCAAAGAGTCCACCTTAAAATTTTTTGCAGGGCTAGTTTTGTGGTCATGAACTCCTCTAGTTTTCATTTGTTTGGGAAACCCTTTATCTCTCCTTCTATTCTGAATGACTGTCTTCCTGGGTAAAGGATTCTTGGCTGCATATTTTTCCCATTCACCATGTTTAATATTTCCTGCCATTCCCTTCTGGCCTGCCTAGTTTCAGTTACAAGCCTGCTGCTAACCTTATGTGTCTACTTTTGTAGGTTAAGGAACTTTGTCCTAACTGCTTCCAGAATTCTCTCTTTATCCTTGTACTTTGCAAGTTTCAGTATGATATGTTGTGGTGTTAACCTGTTTTTGTTAAATTTGAAGGCAGTTCTCTGTGCCTCTTGGACGTGGATGCTTGTTTCCTTCCCTAGATTAGGGAAGTTCTCAGCTATAATTTGTTCAAATAAATCTTCTGTCCCTTTTACCTGCTCTTCTTCTGGGATTCCTATGATGTGGATATGATTTTGCTTTATGGAATTGCTGAGTTCCATTAAGTTTCCCTTCATGATATAATAGTTTTCTTTCCCTCTTCTTTTCAGCTTCATTATTTTCCATAATTTTATCTTCTTTATTCCCTCTATTTCTTCAGCCCTCGTTGTTACCTTATCCAGTCTATTTTGCATCTCAGTTATAGCATTTTTTATTTCAGCCTGACTAGTTTTAAGTCTTTTGTCTCTGTAGCTAGGATTTATCTGGTGTCTTCTATGCTTTTTTCAAGCCCAGCTAGTAGTCTATGGCTGTTGTTCTAAATTCTTGTTCAGATATATTACTTATATCTGTTTTGAGCAAGTCCCTAGCTGTGATTTCTTCTTGACCTTTCTTTTGGGAGGAATTCTTCCATCTTGTCATTTTGGCTAAGCTTCTGTCTTTTGCATGTTTTGAGTGCTTGTTATGTTTCCTGTACCTGAGAGTAATGCTATATTAAAAAGGGGTCATACACTGTCCAGGGCCTGACACTTCAGGAAGTGTTTCTTGTGTATGTTATGTGCACTCTGCTGTTGTGTTTTGGCTGCTTTTTCCCACTGGTCAGACCTCTGCAGAACTCCTCCTTGTTTACAGTGGGGAATATCTGAAACTGTAACGAGGCATGCTTTGATTTTTTTTTAAATAAGCCTGGAAAAAAAGGAAAAGAAAAGGAAAGGAACCAAGAAGAAAACAAAACAAAAAATAAAACAAACAAACAAAAAAACGACAAAGAGTCCAATTCCAAAGAAAAAGAAAGAAAAAAGAAAAAAAGAAAGAAGGAAAACAAAAGAAAAAAAGAAGCTTGATCTAAAAGAGTAAAGGAAATGAAAATCAAACTAACAAACAAAAAACTATACACCTAATTCCAAAGAGAAAAGAAAAGAAAAGAAAAGAAAAGAAAAGAAAAGAAAAAGGAAAAAAAGTGAGCCTTGTCCTATTTCCACCAGTACTGCAGGTGACAGTTTGAAGCAATCTATGATCAGTACACTTGGTATGTGCAGGGTGCTGCCTGTGCTGTTCTTCTGGAGGAGAGGCCCATTGCTCTGTCTCAGAGTCAGTCTTGCCCCAGTAAATATGCAGTTGCCAGGCACAGGGGAGTGAGGTTTGGTGTAAGTGGGTCCCGCCTCCACTGGAGGCTGCTGTGTTGCTCTCTGAAGTCCCACTGTGTTGGTGTTGGGGAGGAAATGGCACCACCCCAATCTCTCATCCCTGGACAGGGGAATCTCACACCCCCTGCTGTTCAGGAAGCCCTCACAGAACAGTGAGGGTACTCAGCATGTCCCGCACCATAACTCTCCTGCATTTTTTCTTTGACATGTAGCAGGGATTCAAAACCCAAAATCTTAAAGGACCCAGCACCATGCAGACCTGCCCCCTCCTCCAGAGTAGAGCCTCTTCACACTGTCTAATGTCTTTTGTCCCTGAGTAACAGTACCATGTCTGTGTGGTATGGGGAATCTATGGCACGAAAAGCAGCAACCAGGTTATTCACCCTCTGTGTGTGCCTCTGTCCCCTGCTGATGAAAGGCATTTCACTGGAGCCTTCAGGGTCTTTTTTTCTCTGAGAGGCAATATACTGTCTTCCAAATGTATTCCAGGAAGGGGAATGTTCTCTCCCATTGCACCTCAGGAAATCCCTAAGCCAGGCTTACATTCTGGGGCCAGCAGCCCTCCTCCCCAGGAGCGCTCCAGACAAAGTTGAGCACTTCCAAAACCTCAAAGTTTGAACTCTACATGCTATTTGCTAAACAAGGTGACACTCAGTGCCCCTCACTCCATAGTCCATGGTTCACAGAAGTTTTCACCTTCTTCAAACCCCACACTGTACTCTCTCAACCCCTCTCTCTTTCTCTCCCTTCTGTCTCCCTGGGGAAAGGGTTCCCTCCTCGCTGCAGCACCACCGTTATTGTCTCCCATAATTCACTTCCACACACATTGCATCTGCTATGCTGTGTCCCTCCAACCATGGAGATCCCTCTGCCAATTCACAGATTGATTTCCTGGGTGTTCCAAGCGACCTGACCCCAATACAGCTGAGTTCAAGGGACAAAGAAAGCCCAGGGTCCCCCTACTTCTCTGCCACCTTTACTCCTCCCCTCACTTTATTTCTTGAACTAACCAATAACAAGCAGTTCAAAGATATATATAAGACAAGGACACACATAAACAAATATGACTCTTGTGGTTCAGATAAACACTCAAAGCTCTGTGTGCAGGGCAGGCCATGGGAGTGTGGAGAACCAGGCTAGAGGAGCTCAGAAGTACAGGAACACTGACATTGCAACATTGGGTAGAATAGGACCACATTAGCTCTCATGGGTCCATAACTAATAACACATGAAGAAGTCTTGCCATGCCACAATCTACACTTCGGTGTTCTGTTTCTTGTTCCTCATTAAGCCAACATCAGGGCTTGCCAAAGGCTTCCAAACAAATGAAGGCACAGGTACTAGAATAGCATCATACATCTCAAAAACAATATCGGGAAGAAAAAGGGATTGAAGCAAAACCTTCAAAATTCTAAGGTAGACTGACTTCTGACCTAGGCTTTATAACCAGTGCAACAAGCATAAAGTGTGAGCGTAAAATAAAGACACTTGCAGACCTGTAAGTTCTCAAAAATTTTATCTTGCATGAATATACTCCACCAAGAGACAAGTTTCGGGAACTAGGTAACAGGGGATCCTACACAACAAAGAGCCAAAGGGATTTTCTAGGAAATGTCAAAGGAAAACCTCAGGATAAGGGCTGGGCACAGATTCTAATATCAGGACAGAAGGATCCAGGAGTAGACCTGATTGATCACCTAATTAATTTGGCCTTGGAGAAAATAATACAACTGAAAATTATTTAAAAAGCATTTTTAATTTCAAAATGAGTAAAACAAAATACAAAAAGGAAATGTAATCATGCCATTTCATTAAGCAGTCAATATTATTGATATTGTCATAACACTATAAACACCAGGATAATGAATAAGAGGACACAAAATATAAGACCAAATTCTTGTCTTCTAAAATATGCATTTATCTTTTGACTCTGAGATATCATTTCCATGAATCTGTCTCCAAAAATACATATCGCAAAACTTTTTTAATGTCTTATGCTCAGGGTTATTTACTCTGACATTATTTCCAATAGCAAAAAAAAAAAAAAAAGTGGATGTGATTCATTTGTTCTTCAATAGAGAACTCATTCAATAGGTTAGAGTACATTCTCACAATGAAATATTATGAAGCTGTAGAAAAAGAATAAGGGAGATCTCCTAGATATATTGTTAAATGACAAAAATTAAAGTAGAGATGTCACTCTTTGCAGAACATGATACCTGATCTTTGATGCCTGACTAAAAACTTCAGGGTAAATTAACTGAATCACTGTTTTATAATTCTTTGAGAAATAAATAATTCAGGCTAAGATCATCATTTCATGAAACCATTAGAAGGTTTAACACTGAATTGTACAGTGCAGAGATTAGAATGTCATCCCTTACACCCAAGTTTGAATCCTAGAAGATCTTGTCCAGACATTATATGCCTCTGGAGGTCTGGAGAGTAAACTGAAGCCATCATCTTAAATTCAAATTTTTAAACTATTATTTATCTTAAAATTTTCACATATCTGGTACATTCTATTCCGTCACATACACACTTGTTTTGATAGAGCAGTATCACTGTTAATTACATGCTACTGGGCAAAATTAATCCTCCAGAAATATGCATCTATCTCTTCTGTTGTTATTCATACTTTCTGCCTTTCCAGCTTAAACTCTTTAGACTGTGTAGGAAGTGTGTAGGAGGGGGGCAGGGGAAAGAGATGGGGGGAGGGAAAGGAATCAGTCAGTTTAGGCAACATTTTCAAAAAGTTGGGTGGTAAAAACAGAATTGGGAACAGTGTCTAAAGATGATACTAGAAATGCCTTCTTTGATAGGTTGATTTGAAGACAAAAAAGACATAATTAATGTTGTTAGCAAGTGAAAAAAAAAAGGTAAGTAGAGGAATAGGGTGAGAAAATGACAGGAAGCATGAACAGTAAGAAGGAAGAAGAGAAATGGAAGAGAACACAGAAAAGTTTGCTGAAAATATAGTAGCTGGTAAACTGATTATGGAATGCACATTTTTACTCAAGTTATCACCAAGACAAAATAGGTGGGACTCACTGCTGTATCCAGCATCTAAATTCTAATCTACCCTCTCTAGAATTGATTTACCTTTCTGGATGGTCTCAGTATATTTTAATTTAATTTCACTATATAAAAATTAACTGGCATTTGCTATTAACTGGCATTTGTTGAGTGCTTACTGTGTACCAGGCACTGTTCTAAGTGCCATGAATTTATTAATGCATGCAACCCTGTGAGTAATATTGCATACTATTTATATCTCCAATTCATGGATCAGGTACTTAGGTTAGAAATGTTGATAGAAAGATTGAACTTACACAAATCAGACATCAAACTAAGGTACACTGGTTCTAAATCTTACATGCTTAATCAACCCTAGTATGAGCAGTCAGTTTTTTTATTATATGAAATTTATTGTCAAATTAGTTTCCATACAACACCCAGTGCTCATCCCAAAAGATGCCCTTTTCAATGCCCATCACCTACCCACCCCCCTCAACCCTCAGTTTGTTCTCAGTTTTTAACAGTCTCTCATGCTTTGGCTCTCTCTCCCACTCTAACCTGTTTTTTTTTTCTTTTTTTTCCTTCCCCTCCCCCATGGGTTTCTGTTAAGTTTCTCAGGATCCACATAAGAGTGAAAACATATGGTATCTGTCTTTCTTTGTATGGCTTATTTCACTTAGCATAACACTCTCCAGTTCCATCCACGTTGCTACAAAGGGCCATATTTCATTCTTTCTCATTGCCACGTAGTACTCCATTGTGTATATAAACCACAATTTCTTTATCCATTCATCAGTGAGCAGTCAGTTTTGACACCTTATGCATTATCATTGTTAACATTTTATAATGTTTTCTGACTTCTAACACATCTTTAAAACAACACCAAACTGAAGCAACTTGAGTAGATTTAAGAATTAAAACCATTTCTTAAAGAAAAAAATTAAAAAGAACTTGTATTCCTAATGTACAATAGGCCATTCCTTTTTTTTTTTTTTTTTTTTTTTTTAAGAATAGGCCATTCCTAAGAGAAAAACAATATTATTCATGTCTGGTAACTTACTAATATAAATATAACTGGTTAATCTCAGAATTATGCAAGATGACTGGTCAAGGTCCTAAATGATCCATGGAAAATTAGTTTCACATATAAATTCAATTGTGTTAATAATGGTCATTAATCAGTGTCAACAGTGGCAAGTGGAATAAAATTGGTGAGTTCTATTAATAAGTAAGCACAATTGGTATTTTCTATTACTGAACAAAGATTATGTTAAACATTAAATTGCAAACATTCTTTTGGTCATAATATACATAGCTTTTCCTCTTATTAGCTTTCACATGTAATGATAAAAGGGCTGATACTTATAAATAAATATGTGTATGTAGTAAATACTCTGCTGTAAAAATTTATGGCATGTATGGCTATGGACATTATTTAAGAGAAATTGTTTAATTGCATTTTAGACATTTTACTATTTGCAAAAAAAAAAAAAATCCTAATGTTTACTTCCTTTTTTTTCTTTGTATATGTACCAAAAGCAAAATTACTTAATTGGGTGAAAAAAAAACCCAGGAACCTTTGATTTCCTTTTAAATAGAATAAAATGTTCATATGTTCTATAATGGTGCTATCAACTAGATCTCTTAAGAATAATATAATTGAACTGACATTTAACTTGGCAATTAATGAAATTATCATAGTTTCATGTCTGATGTGCATTGGGAAGCTGATGTTTTTAGGTTAACTGAGAGTTGGTATTTTAAATGGTGGCAAAGTTCCAGAGTCAAATGGATTCCTCATGGAAGACTACTGCTTCCAACTGGGATAAACTAGCTTAGGACAGACAATATGTCTACCAGAAATCACCAGAAAATCTGGATTTATCCATCTATAAATGTATATAAAGATAAACATATATTTATAAATAAATAATATAAATATAATATATGATATGTTAATATATTATTAAATGATATATATTATATATAAATACATGATAATTTTATACATATATGTTTAAAGCATCATAGGGTTGCTGAGGCAACCAACACTTGAAAAACTAAGACTAGAGGAAGGAGGACAGAAGGGTGAGTCACATTTTTTCTGTGAGCATCTGCATCTGTTGGCTCTGATTCGGAGGTGGAGTCCGGCAGACTCCATGAATTTATTAATGCGTGCAACCCTGTGAGTAATATTGCATAGTATTTATATCTCCAATTCATGGGTTGAATGTGGTGAAGAAGTGGAGACACCAGCAGAGCACAGTCTTACAAGACAAATTTGGGGAGGTCAGGGGGCTGGATTAGAGAGGCCAAGATCCTGGCTAGATGAGAGACACAAGATAACTCCAAATCTTAGTGGTTTTCCCCTCTCGACATCTGCCCTATTTTTAAGCTTCTCCAGCAAAGTGGCTGAGAAGCTAGGTAGAAAGCCACTGAAAAGCAGAGTACCGTTAGAAATAATGAAATTTGCAAACTCCCTGGATGCAAGGCTCATCAATGAAGTCCTATGTTATGGGGTGAATTGTGCACCCCCACAAATTCATATGTTGAAGGGCTAACCCCTAATACCTCAGAATGTGACTGTATTTGGAGACAGTGTTTTCAAAGAGGTAGTTAAGTTCCAATGAGGTCACCAGGGTGGGTCCTAATCCAATATGACTGGTAGGGATCCTTATAAGAAGAGTAGGACACCGTGGCACACGGAGGGAAAACCATGTGAAAACATAGTGAGAAGCCAACCATTGAGAATAAGAAACTATCCATTGATCTCCTACTTCTAGCCTCCAGAATTGTGAGAAAATAAATTTGTGTTGTTTAATCATGTCGGCTGTGTACTTTTGCTATAACAGCACTAGCAAACTAATACATCCTATGTGCCAGCAATGAATAAAAATTATAAATTTTAAAGCAATAGTTTCGGTAACACCAAAAATCACAAAAACCTAGGAATAAACTCACTAAACCATTCTTTCCTATGTGAGTATGCTACCCTATAGCCAAAAACTACTCCCTTGAATCCTGCTCTTTTTGAGGCATTTTATAATTCTAGGAGCAGTTCTATGTCATATATCATCATCAATTCACTAAGCTTTCATTCTTCCAGAAGTTCTGAGTCACAAAAAACTGAAGTGTTCATATAATGGTCAGAGTTTCCAGAGTTTCTTTGCCTCAAACAATAATGACTGTAAAATTCTCCAGTGTTAGTTTAATGGTAATGGTCACTGAGTAAATGTATAATTCTTAAGAAGACTGAGAACAAAAATGATAAAAATATTAAAGGAAAATGCAGAAATCTGTGTTCACAATTTTCATATAGGGAACATCTCCCTAAATGAAAAATGAAACACAAGCCATTATGGAAAATACTGGCAGCTTTGACATCGTGAATATGAACATTTTCTGTGGGCAAAAAAAACACCTTGAACAAAGTTAAAAGACAAACATCAGCCGAGAACATTTTCAACATACACCAAGAGTTCTAATAAATGAATAAGGACACTTAATTCTTCATATCAGCTGCAGCATATGTAGACAAGATATAATATTCAGAGAAGTAATATGTTAAGCTCTGGGAGTACAAAGAAAAATAAGGCAGAATTATTGTCATCCAGAGGCAGATAATCCGATGGTGGAATGTTTGAATAAACAGTTATAAGACAAAGTGAACTTTTATAATGAGGTTGTGAACAAATTTTTATGGGTACATACAAGTGGGAGGGCCTACTCTGGATTGGGGTCAGTGAGTTGTGATGTGGAGAAGAAAGCAAAAGGCAATGGTTGATGTTGCACTAGAAAGAAAACATATCAGCAACCTCCCAGAGGTAAAGGAAGAAGCTAGGTGAACAAAAAGTTAAAAGGAGTCTGGAGCAAGGCAATAATGTATGATTTAAGGGAAGACATTTCAAACATATGCAATCACTTGTAAAATATCAAATGTTTTGTCCAGGTATCCTGCTAGAACCTAACTAACTGCCTACTCTAACACTATCCTCATGCAAAATGCAAAGATTGAAAAATACTTTCCATCACAAAACAAAGCACATTTTCATATCCTGGGTGTAGGAGAATGGACGTTCTATACTACATGCCACCACTGATGGTGAAGAGGTAGGATGTGGGTGCTAATTTAGAATATTCCTGTGAGGCCAACCCATGCAGGCCTTAAACTGATGAGGATTCATTTCTGATACAACTCCAGGTTTATTAACTTGTTACTTCTAATGTTACATCTCTTTTTTCTTAAGTCCTGACCCATTTTGTCTCTCCTTAAACCTTCAGTCCCAGTTCTTTTTTCATAAATGAGGTCTCAAATACTATGCCACTTACCACACACAGAAGTCTCCATCTTTGGCAGGGTAGATTATTCTTTCAAAAAATGACAGCAGTTTCTAGAGTGCTTTCTTAACATGGGTTTATATAACCACAGCAAACTGCATTAGAAACACAAGAGGAATAGCACTTATAGAAACTTTTCCTTATTTTGTTTCAAAAGGACTCATCCTGGCTGCTAAGTAGACCTCAGAGAAACAGGTCGGGTCATTGGTTACTATCCACTGGGGTTTGTTCATCACCACCGCCTTCTCCTACCTTTCTCTTGTGGCACAATGTTTTCTAAAGTTAAATTTCATTATGATTAACTTCCAGTTACTTTGTGAGATCTAATTACAAGCATTTAATGAAGTATTCAAATCCTCCATAAACATAGCAAATTATAGCTCTATTCAAATTTTCATTGGATTGAATTATCTAGGATACTTCCTAAAGTTTACATTCTACATTCTGTGCTGTTTATAATCACCAAAGTTATAACACAGAAATAGGAATTTGAGGGTTCTCATAAAATTCTAGTGACCTAAATTATTAGTGACAATGTAAAGCCCTAAAGTTGATTTAGTTAACAAATATTTGTTAATCATCTTCAATTGTCATTGGAAAATAAACACCCTAAAAGAGACATTTCCTTAAATAATCATAAGCATAGGGGGCACCTGGGTGGCTCAGTCGGTTGAGCATCTGACCTAGCCTCAGGTCATGATCTTATGGTTTGTGGGTTTGAGCTCCGCGCCGGGCTCTGTGCGGACAGCTCAGAGGCTGGAGCCTGTTTCAGATTCTGTGTCTCCCTCTCTCTCTGCCCCTCCCCTGTTCATGCTCTGTCTCTGTCTCAAAAGTAAATAAACATTAAAAAAAAAAATTAAAGAATCATAACCATAGTTTATATGCAATTTACTTTTTCTAAAAACACAAACAAAATTAACTTTTTTTTTTTTTCAACGTTTTTTTTTTATTTATTTTTGGGACAGAGAGAGACAGAGCATGAACGGGGGAGGGGCAGAGAGAGAGAGGGAGACACAGAATCGGAAACAGGCTCCAGGCTCTGAGCCATCAGCCCAGAGCCTGACGCAGGGCTCGAACTCACGGACCGCGAGATCGTGACCTGGCTGAAGTCGGACGCTTAACCAACTGCGCCACCCAGGCTCCCCCAAAATCAACTTCTTAACATTACATCGGTGAAGAATTCAAATTGGGTAATTAAAAAAATTTTTTTTACGTTTATTTATATTTTGAGAGACATAGAGACACAGAGCACAAGTTGGGGAGGAACAGAGAGAGAGGTAGACACAGAATCCGAAGCAGGCTCCAGGCTCCGAGTTGTCAGCACAGAGCCCGACACGGGGCTCGAGCTCACCAAGCGTGAGGTCATGACCTGAGCCAAAGTCAGACATCCAACGGACTGAGCCACCCAGGCACCCCCAAACTGGCTAATTTTAAAATGCAAAATTCAACTAATATAAAAGAAAAATGGTTACAATATGGTTATATTTTAATTTTTCACTTTGATGTATAATCAAAATATTGCATGTACTCGAGCATGTGTTTTCTACAAAGAATACAGTGCATAAATAGCATAATAAAAACCTGAATTGACCAAATGTTACATTATTCTACCTTTATTTTGTAAATTGAGCTGAATATTATCACATTACCATGTTTAAAAGTAAAAGGTGGTGTGGCAATTTGGCTGATTATCACCTATCAAGAGATGAATGATGAATATCAATTTTAAAATTTGCATGATACTGTGTATAGTTTCTCTTAATTTGTTCTACCTATGATTTTATGTCCACTAGAGGTATAAATTTCGTTAAATGTCAAAAATGGATTTAGTAGTAATTTAATCATAACAAGTCAGTTTTCCGAATCAAATTAACTCCAACACATTGGAGTATGCACTTTTAAAGAATGGTCATATTGACAAGAACAAAAGCATTTTGTTGCTTCGGGTTCATATACATTGTTAGCATCCGTGAATTTAAACCCACATAAAACATATGGTTAAATAAAAACATAATTTACCAAATAACACAGTGATAGTGAACATATTTATATCAAGGTACTATAAGTAAATTCTCTAAGAGGATTTTCAGCATTTAAAATTCATTTTCAAATTGAATGAGTTACCATTTTTGCCTGGGGAAATGTACTAAGTCTCTAGGGAAATGTAGACAATCAAGTGTATTTTGTTTGTGCCCAGCATAAAAGATAGAACCGGTGTTTTCCAATTAATTTTCTTTATGTAGCTGTGCAGTGAAAATTTTAAGATGAACCTATTATTGCCAGGTGGACTGGGGAGTCCTTGGGCCCCGGGGTCTTGACCCACCCAGACCCAAAGGAGTCTCTGAAGGTTCTTGGTCTTGTCACGGGAATGAATTCAAGGACAGACACGGAGCACAGAGGATGAGTAACAGGAGCTGGGAAGTTTATTAAAGCAAAACGTACATTCTCAAGATCTGAGAGCAGGCAAGCTGCAGAGAGAGAGAGAGAGAGAGAGAGAGAGAGAGAGAGAGAGCACATGCTGGAGTAAGCACTCAAGGAGCTGCACACCCTCAGGTTGGATTTCTATTTTTTATTGACAGTTGTCAACTAGGGAGAAGAATATTCATTACTCTCGGGGTGGGGATTTCTTTGAAGCAGAGTTTCTGTACCTTTTTCTTCCTTATTTGGTTAGAGGTTTCCTGTCATGGGCCTGTTTGGTTTGCTATGTCTTCTCGTGAAGTGCCCCTGACCTTCCTAAAAGCTGGCTGTGACTTCCTCATTTCTGGCCTCCAGGTATCCTGTTAGAACCTCATTAACAGCCTACTCTAACACTATCCTCACCTTTACAAAACAGAACAGGTATATTTTTCTAGAAGTTAATAACAACCAATCTCAAATGGATCCTTAGTACTATTCAGTTCCAATGAACTAGTCACCTTTTCCCATTCTTGTGACAAATATTTTAACTGATTTCCCTTTCCTCAAACATCCAGCCTCTCTCTGCCTCACCTTTCTTTATATATTATCTTAGCAAATAATCTCATCACCTATTTTACTAAGAAAATATTGAGCCACTTGATGGGAATTCCTTCATTTTCAAATATGCAATCTACCTGTATCAGCATCTGTTTTATGGCCTCTCCAGCTTTTGCAGTTAGGAACATTTCCCTCCCGCTACCTAAAGCCAATGCCTCTTTCTGTGCTTAGATCTCTACCACTCCTGCCTTTTCAAAATTCCGCACTACTGGTTTTCCCTTCTGTCTATGGAATGTCAAGCTTTTGGACATTCTCCTATTAAAAAGAAACAACAACAACAACAACAACAACAAAATTAGGCAAAACCCAAACCCTCCCGTGACACCATATTCCCTCCTCACACCCCACCTCCCCACAGCCAATATCTACATTCACACAACACATTTTCCATTTCCTCGGATCCTGCACTCTCCTCAACCACTCCATTTCAACTCCCTGATCACTCCATCCAAAGAGTCATCTTCAAATTCCCTGATCACCTCTATGTAGGTTAATCCAAAGGGTATACTTTTTGGTCTTCATCTTTATTCAATATATGATAATTACTTATTGAACACCTGCCATGTTCTAGGAATATTCTAAACACTTGGGACACATCAGAGAACAAAATAAATATCTGCCTTTGTGGAGCTCTTGACATGTCATGAGCATGACATGAATGCTCTTAACCACTCACTTCTTTTTTTTTTTAATTTTTAATGTTTATTTTTGAGAGAGAGAGAGAGCAGGGTGAGGGGGAAGGAGGGACACACAATCCAAAGCAGGCTCCAGGCCCTGAACTGTCGGCACAGAGCCTGATGCGGGGCTCAAACTCACGAACCATGAGATCAAGACCTGAGCCAAAGTTGGACGCTTAACTGGCTGAGCCACCCAGGCAACACTTAACCACTCACTTCTCGAAGCACATCCTTCCCTTTGTTTCCTTAAAGTCACAGCCAGGTAGTTTTCCTTCTCCTCTGTTGGCCATTGCTCCTCTGGTTTATCCTAGTGTAACAGGTCAATAAATAACGAAGTTCCTCAAATTTCAATCCTATTCTATGACTCTTCTGTCCCAATACTCTCTTCTCTGAAACGCAGAACCATCTATCCAACTGTCAACTTGACATCTCTCTTGGATGGTTGAAAATACATCATATTCAACAAATCTCAAATTGAACTGATGATATTTCCTCCCAAATCAGTGTTTCCTGCTCAGAAGATGGCACCACTATCTATCTGTTTATAAAATCTTGTTATCTTTCTTTCCAATCTAGTACCAAATTCTGTCAATGATTAAATTATATTCTTGAATGATTAAATATCAAATATTTAAATAAGATATTTAAATAAAGCTGAAATAATTTAATTATAAATTTATTAATCATATTAAATAACATAAAAATGAAAAACCTGCAATTCTCATATTCACTGTCCATCTAATTACCAACATAAAAAAAGTGTATTTTCTTGCACTTTCTGTACATCTAGATCTACATCTATGCAAAATAAGAGTTATTTAACACTACAAAATGTTCCTCAGCCACCATTTGCTACTTTTGCATATGTAATGCTAATTCATGAGTATCTCTAAATCATAAATTAGAACAAAAAGAAAAACAAAAAATAGATGCTGTGCACTACTGGGAAATGATACTTCATTATGCAAGAATGTACTGTATTCTTGCTATCTGAGAGGAAGGATTTGACAAGTTAATTAATTTGACTTTTCTTTTACCTAAGCATTTCGATGGCTCAAATTCTCGCCATGTTTCCTAATCATTTCCATCTCCAGTGTAAGGAGCAGTACAACTCACAGACCCTAATGATATGAAAGAAATCTATGCTTTCAGGAATATAGGGCAAGATATGTGGAGGAGCATTGCCTGGTTCCTGACTGGGGTCAGATCATCAGACCTGAGATTTATGATTTTAGATGGTACACAATGCAAGCTCTTGAGTGACAGGGGCCTGATAGTTTAATAAATGTGCGTATGTGTGTGTGTGTGTGTGTGTGTGTGTATGTGTGTAGCTGATGTAAAGGGCTTTCTCAAGTAGCAGTCCAGGGCAAGGGCCTCCTTCTTTGTGTCTAAGCATAGTAAGGCCAGGGAGTGAGTGTGAAATCTTCCCTTAGAAGAATGTAGTTAAGACTAATATGTGAAGACTAACCATGCAAAGAAGTGGGTGGGTGGAGAAGAACCACCTAAACAGAGGGAACACCAAATGCTCTGTGGCAGGAGAGCTCGTAGTTTGTTCCGAGACCTGAAAGAAGGCCAGTGAGTGGGTGCACAGAGAAAGAGAAGCATAGTGAGAGGTGGGCAGGACCAGTCTTAAATGTCCAGAGGTAGCTACTGATAACAAAGGTGCTAGTGGTCATATCAGATTTTCTAGCATTTATAAAGCAGAACTGAACAAATCTCCAGGTTCTTAGACATGTGAAAAAAGGAGGGTAAGTTCTCAAAATAGAGACACTAGGATTTCCTTCTAATAATGTGGTGGAGCTTAGAGTGATTAATTTGAAAAAAACTTAAGGAGAGATGGCCATTATTGTGTCCTGAGCTAGGGATATGGTTTATATAAGTCCAGAAATTTATTCTAAAGAGATTCCTGATAAATCCAAAAAGTTCTCATATATGAATATTTAGCACAGTATTGTTTATAATGATGATAAACCTGGGAACAACCCAAATATCAACTAGTAGGACTTAGATTATTTGAGCCTCCCTAAAGCAAATGAGTGAGCACTGGGCTTTCTTATCAACTTGCCCAGATATGGAACAGAACGGGAAGGGAGAATGGTGGAGCTTGAAAACTGTCAGCAGTGAAACATCAAAAATGAAGTCAGACTCTTTACTACAAATGGAATGTTTAAAAATTACTAGAACTATACATATACTAACATGGATAAATCTAAAAAAACAAGGGTGAACAACAACAACAAAAGAAGATTTGAAGAATCTTTGAAGAATTTGTTTGAAGAATGATAAATGTGGCATTTCTAGCAAAAATACATATTTCAAACACATTAAAAATAACACTGCATATTGTTTATGAAGATATGTATGTACAGTAAAAACATGGAAATATATGTGGGGATGACAGACTTTGGGAATGAAGAGAAGGGAATGAGATTAAGGGTGGTTAGGTTACAAAGGGGTCTTGCAATATATCAATAAAGATTTACTTAAAGAATATTGTATCAAAATGTTATAAATGTTAGTTTGATAAGGCTGAGTAATGGGTAGGAGTGTTCATTATATTATTCTTCTCTATATGTTTGAAATATTTTATTTAAAAAATTAAGAAAGAGGGACACCTGGGTAGCTCAGTCGGTCAAGTGTCCAACTCTTGATTTAGGCTCAGGTCATGATCTCATGGTTTGTGAGATCAATCCCCATGTTGGGGTCTGAGCTGACAGTGCAGAGCCTGCTTAGGATTCTCTCTCTCCCTCTCTCTCTGCTCCTCCCCTGTTCACTCTCTCTCTCTGTCTCTCTCTCAAAATAAATAATAAACATTAAAATAATAAGAATAAGAAATTAAGAAAGTAGTATTTTACACTAGTGAGAATGGAAGACTTTTATAATGCAAATTGTGGAGGCTCAATCTAGCTTCCATGCCCAAATGGAACTATAAAAGGGAGTTGGTTTGCTCACTGCTACACGGTCTTGCCACGGAGCCCGTCCTACTGGTGGACTGCTGTGGTGATGTCTTGACAGCACAAGAACTTGCACATACCCCTCCCACCAGGAACCAGTTCATCCCTTTGTATCAGTGTTCTGGTTTCTACATTGTACATTTTAGCTTGCATTTTGTTTAGTTCTTGATATACAACCACTGTCGTGGGCACCAAATGGCTTCAGGAACACTAAGCAGGGAATTCTGGTACCCTCCACCTCACGGACCTAAAACCATCGTCCTCTGTCTTCCCTTGCAATCCACCTAGGGCAAATTTCCTTTTAAACCCTGAAAACACTGGGGCTGTTATGATACTCCCTGTAATTCCTCCTAAAGTAAGTGACCTTCAGTAATTATGGAAGTCCTCCCATCACCCCTCTGAGTGTATTTCCAATGTATCTAAGGAGATTTGCTTTCTTAGGTAAAGTCCTCAATAAATTTCAGGATTTGTAGACCTGCCCTTTTAGGAAAGGATATGACAGCTATTTGCATTTATTCTAAGGTGTCTCTCTTGCTGCAGAGGAGAAAAGAATACACATTTAATTACTAGCAGAGCATTATAAAAATGATTTGAGGGGCTCCTGGGTGGCTCAGTCAGTTGAGCGTCTGATTTCCGCTCAGGTCATGATCTCACAGCTTGTGAGTTCGAGCCCCGTGTCGGGCTCTGTGCTGACAGCTCGGAGCCTGGAGCCTGCTTTGGATTCTGTGTCTCCCTCTCTCTCTGCCACTAACCCACTCGCATTCTGTCTCTGTCTCTCTCAAAAATAAATAAACATTAAAAAAATTTTTTTTAAATGATTTGAACAATCATTAAAATAAGATTCTATATCTGTTCTTAGATAAAATACATTTCATTTAACTTAAGTTTTTCATTAGCCTCGCAGGTGCTCTTATCAAAAGTACGCATGTGCATGTACTACTTTGCTTTAAATCTTTCTCAATCCCTCACTCATGGCAAAGCTGCAAGTTCTGCCTGGCGTGACCAGTGATGGGAGTTCCTTTTTCCAAAAATGCTGCAATTCCAAAATCAAGAATGTGTGTGCTACTGAGACTTGAGCAGGAAGCCCAAGAATATGGTAATATCATGTATCTCCAAGTGAGATTCTAGGGGAAAAAAATAGAATCCAAGATGAAAATCCAAGAAGGGAGAAGGGTGCAGGAAGCAAGGGCTGGAAGCAGGAGCTGTGGAGAAAACAGAAAGAGGATTTGGAGGAGCGTCCAGGGATGCATCTGCCACTTCGGTTTTCAGTCCATCGCATGTGCATAAGCAGTGGCCTCATCCATCATGGTCAGGCTGAATCGTGAAGTTATAACTGCCTCTCTTCCCTGGAAAATAAAACAGGGACACTCTGAATATCTCAGAATCTAAAGATTAAGACACACCAACTCTCAAGGTGGTCTTTCCATCTTCTTCCCAGTGTTAAACTAAACTGGGGGAAGACACCTGTGAATATATTCTGAAAACCTAGATAGGCATGTCGGGACAATTAGGGCAACCATGTGACTACCATAGCAGAATGTTATCGGTGTGTTTGTGTATGATGATCCTCCCTTATCAGATTAGTAACTGTGTCACTTTCTGAGCAGAAAGAGGATTTACAACCCAGAGTCTCCTGTGAGCAGCTTTTATATGTGAGGCCAGATGCTGACAGAGAAAAATATGCACAGGGACAGACAAAAAGATTTAAAAAAATTTTTTTATTTGTTTTCTGCCTTCCAGTGGTAAAGATTTTTTTTCTTTTTGAAGAATTGTTTTCTCTCTAAATTTCAGAAATCTTTACGCCACCACCCTGTCTTATGCTTTATAATGAGTGGGTTGCCTCTTTCACATGGATCATTTCATGACACTTTTCTATTCAGGTCTATGATCTTTGTCAGTAAGTTTTGAGATTGTCAGTGTGTCCAGTATCTCTGTGTATCTTTTGGAGATCTCAGGCCTCTGTCTCCTTCTGCTTGGGCTGCGGCATTTCTGGATCATTTAGCCCAGTTGTGTTACACTGTTGACTGGCTGCTGGCAGGGAACTCAGCTGCCTGGTGGCTAATGCTCTGACTACCAGTCTAATGCAGCTGGTGACCTCTGTCCTTCCTTCTCGTCACACTCTCTCCACGACAAGACTGTTAAGTCCTTCTTTTCATCTCTTCTTCCTCCTCCGGTCCATCACTACACAGGATCTGCAACTGACACCTGAAAGAGCTTCTATCTCAATTCATCAATCCAAACATATAAATTCCTTCCCTTGGTACATTTCCACATCGTTTTGTGTTAATGGTGTGCTCCAGTACATAGACACCTTGCTTCCAAAGCAATTCATTCCTGTGTCTGTTTAAACATACTATTAATCTTCATCTTAATCGACTCATGTGGCACAAAAATAAGCTTTCATGCCAAAGTGTAGCAGACCCAAACAAGTCTGTTGACCAAAAAGAAGAAAAAAACACAAAAAACATGACATGTGTCACTGTGTGTTCTAAGCTATTTCTTCTCCCCCCACCCTCATTTTGGCAATATATGTAGACCTAACCTGACATTCTGTTTAATACATGTTCACTGGAGGGTGCAATGTTACAAAGGACAGGTGATGTTGGCTCTAATCACACAACCCTCAGGAGATAGACTGGTCAGAGCAGAACAGAATGAGAGAGGGGCAAGAAACATTTGACAGTTTGCAATGATCATTTTCTATAGTATCATTTTATTCTCTCCCTTCTTTTTTCAATTTCCATGTGGTACCTTTTTGTAAAGGGTCTTTGTCCTCCCTATCATCCCTATAAACAGCACGTCTGCCGTAGCATGGAACATGAATACCGTCGTTTGACTTCACTTAAGAGTTCTGAAGGCTGGGAAGTCCAAGATCAAGATTTGGTGTCTGGGGAGGATCTACTTCTTGGCTCAGAGATGGCTGTTGTCTCGCAGTGTCCTCACATGGCAAAAGGAACAGAGTTCCCTAGGGTCTCTTTTATAAGAGCACTAATCCCATTCACAAGGGCTCCATCCTTATGACCTAATCATCTCCAGAGGCCTCATCTCCAAATACCACCACATTGGGCATTAGGATTTCAACGTATAAATTTTGGGAGACATGTTCAATCTATTACAAGCCCACTCATCTTCCCATTCCCCTTCCCTCACATAAGCCATTGTTTGGCTCGAAGTCAGTTGCCTTCAGGAAGGACTGTGCCAGCAGGGATCAGACATACGTGGAGTTCCCCAGGCTAAGCCCAGAGAAGGAAACAATTTAAGGATAAGAAAAAAAAGTCACTGTCAGAAGTACAGTAAAAGAGGAGTGCCTGGGTGGCTCAGTTGGTTAAGGGTCTAACTTTGGCTCAGGTCATGATCTCACGGTTCATGAGTTCAAGCTCCTCCCCCACCCCCCACCCCCCCCATTGGCTCTGTGCTGACAGCTCCAGCCTGGAGACTGATTCAGATTCTGTGTCTCCCTCTCTCTCTGCCCCTCCCCTGCTCATGCTCTGTCTCTCTCTCAAAAATAAATAAATGTTAAGAAAAAAATTTTTAATTAAAAAAAAATAGAAGTAAAAGAGCAAGTTTCCTCCCCCTTGAGTGAATGAATGAATAAACAAATGAATAAATCCATCCATCCTTTCATCCATCCATCAATCTATCCATCCACTTTTAAAGAAGGTAAGAAGATCCTGAGGCAAACTTCTTCCCAGTTTGAATAAATTTGAAAGTAAAGATAAGTCTCTTTCAGCTTTGGTACAGGAAATATATGTGAAAGTTTTACAGAACGCAGTAAGGCTAGTAGTAGAAGTAATAGTAATATTTGTGAGAAATTCTCTGTATGCCTTTTACTTTGTCTATATCTCTTCTATACTGAGAATATGAACAAAAATCAGACTAACCATAGTTTCCATACTCAAAGTATTTATTTTTCTTTAATCGTAATCTTATAACATGAAGTAAGATCATCATGAACACTATCGATGTATGTTCTGAACTCTTCAAGCCATAGGCATTATAATTAATTCGGTACCATTGATTTCAAAAGTCTTTACACTTAAGGCAACAAATCACTAGTTTTCAGGATGGCAACATTCCCTTTTTTCATTATACCCAATTTTCCCATGAGTATCACTCATTTATATCAGTTTTCCCAGGGAACAACTCCAAATGTCCCAACACACATCTGACTAAAAATGGGGTGCATTTGACTCCTTCACTTCTAATTAAACTCAAATATTCCCAGATTGAGATATAGGCAGAAACAATTAAGCATTTAACAGAAGTAGTTGTTTCTTCATTTATTTTAGATACCTCCTTTATGAATATCCTACAAGACTCACCCTTTTCTGTCAGAAAGCACATGATATATCAAGCTGCTTCCCTTTTTGAGGTTAAAATATCTACACCCAGCTGAACTTATACACCTTCTGATACACACCCTCACCTACCAGCATAAGGCCTGACTTCCACCTCTGCAACAAACAACAAGTAATTAATTACACACAGCTTACAGAGGGCCCTTTCCTTTCTTATAATCTATTTCCAAAGCTTTGTTATACTTGGTTCGTCTCCCTACTACTGGAACATCCTTGTTCAAGACCCCAATCGGAGAATACCTGATCGATTAAGTCTGGGGATACAGCAGCTCTATTTCCAAACACCTACATATCTAGGCTTCTATTCACTTATCTGTTGAATTATCATACATTTTAATTTGGGGGGCCTTGTTCTTTCCCAGTGATACAGGGATAGTATTTTACAAGTATTAAGCTAATGCATTTTTATTTCTCCTGTATAGCATGTTCCTTTGTTGCCTTTTACCTCTGTCACTGAGCCATGATGTGAACTTCTCCAGGGAGGGTATCAGCAAGTATCCACAGAACAAAACTGTTACTGTCAAAGGTAGCAAGACAATAGTCTTGAAAAAAGCATAGCTTTGTGGGATTGGAAAATTGATTTCTAAATTTCAGGGTCCTTCCTCTTGTATAACAAATGCTGGACCTAGAGGACTTGGTTATTGAGTTTTATCTAAGCAAAGGCCCAGCCATATAAGAAGAGGAAGAGGAAAGCCTCTCCTTTTTTCTTTAATGCTGGTTAAAGATGATAGCAGCAGGAAGCACCCTTGCTTTCACCCCTCTTTTTTTTTTTTTTTTTTTTTTTTTTTTTCAACGTTTTTTATTTATTTTTGGGACAGAGAGAGACATAGCATGAACGGGGGAGAGGCAGAGAGAGAGGGAGACACAGAATCGGAAACAGGCTCCAGGCTCCGAGCCATCAGCCCAGAGCCTGACGCGGGGCTCGAACTCATGGACCGTGAGATCGTGACCTGGCTGAAGTCGGACGCTTAACCGACTGCGCCACCCAGGCGCCCCTCACCCCTCTTTTTAAATGCAATAACCTCGGGGCGCCTGGGTTGCTCAGTCAGTTAAGCATCTGACAGGTCATGATCTCACGGTTCGGCTTGTAAGTTTGAGCCCTGTGCAGGGCTCTGTGCTGACAGCTCAGGGCCTGGAGCCTGCTTTGGATTCTGTGTCTCCCTCCCTCTCTTGGCCCTCCCTTGCTTGCACTCTGTCTCTCTCTCTCTCTCTCAAAAATAAGTAAACACTAAAAAAATTAATGAAAATAATGCAATCATATATACATTTTGTATAAAAAGCTAAAAAAAAATCTACTCCCCCTTTTTTTCCCTTCTCATGCTACCTTAGAGGAAGGGGACTTGGCTAGTGGGATACTTTATTGTTTTAACAAAGAAACTCTACCAATGACTTCTTACCATTTAAGGGACAACACAACAATGGCAGCAGATAAGTCAATAGCCAGATTGAGACGGCACCTTTGACTGCCTGTTGAGTATGGCCAACAAAGAATTCAAAAGTGCTAGTAATGGGCTGTGAAAGTGCTGAGTTCAACAGATCGCACAGGAACTATGTGCACTGGCCCACCTAATGCCCCGCTGAAAGTTGGGCTTGCAGCATGGTAATCCACTTTGTCCACAAGTATCAGAATTTAGAGACACAGCCTTCACCTCAAAGTATCATTGACCCCTCAGCAGAGTATGTATCCATCCAGCCGTGCACGCATGCTAATCCTCTAGACTCCCAATGTGAAAGGGTAGGATGCCCTGCATTCCGATAGAGAGGCAGATTGTGGGGTCTTCATCCTACACGTGGTTTCAGATGGCTTTGAAGAACCAAGAGCTGGTCTGACAAATTCAGCTTTTTACCTTGTCTTAACTCACAAAGGAATTCTGGTTGAGGACCTCATAACCCATTGAGACTAACCTCGTCAACCTGCACAATAAAAATATGTCAAAAGGCCTGGTATTGTCAATTATATTCACTGGCCTTGCTCCCCAACTAGAAGCCCATAAACTAGCCCACCTCTGCAAAACTTATTTTTATTCTCTACATTGACTATACCCCATTTGCCACTTCTGTATTTCTTCTTTTTTTTTTTAAGTTTATTTATTTATTTTGAGAGAGACAGAGACAGCACAAGCAGGGGAGGGGCAGAGAGAGAGGGAGAGAGGGAGATTCCCAAGCAGGCTCAGCACTGCCAGCGCAGAGCCCAACATGGGGCTCAAACTCAGGGAACTGTGAGATCATGACCTGAGCTGAAATCAGGAGTCGGACATTTAACCAACTCAGCTACCCAGCGGCTCAACCACTTCTGTATTACTGATCCCATATAAATATGCCCTTTGACAGATGATTCTAGAAGGGGGGCAGAAAGGCAAAATTTATGATTTAGAAATAACTATACAATCGACCTGGGACCTCAGGCATAGGTTCCTGCTAAACCCCTTTAATTCCTTTGAGAACCAGAAAGCCTGCTCAGCATGTTCCTCTCCATACCTCCCCTACCCTTGCTTTTACATATGACTTAATCTTCAAGATTCAAGACAACTGTCATCTCCTCTAGGAATTCTTGTCCAATAGCCTATACCAAGGATGAGTTAGTTTGCCAACCCGTCTTCACTCTATGCCTGTTTCTATAATATCAGTTCATTATACTATAATTGTCTTCAAACTTGTCTATCTTCCTTCATGATTTAAAGAGAATGGGTCTTTTATCTCTATATCCCTTTCTATATATTAGCAGAGTGTCTTGATATTATTATGAAGCCTCAATACATAATGTTACATGACTAAGTGAATGATTCAGTGAACCAACAAATGAATGTGCAACAGTTCTGTCTATCCAAACATTGGGAATTCAAAATGTTATGTAAATTTGGAAGAAGTTTTTATTTAAAGTATGAAAGGATGTGATCATGCAAAGGACTCCCCTATGCACATTATTTTGCTTGAACAGAGTTTTAAGTAAAGTTGGAGATTAAAAAAAAAGGAGAAGAACGAAAGAAAGTAACCATGAATGAGCTCCAGATACATGTTAGTAATACAAAATATGTGAACTAAGACTGTGTGTATCTTATTGGAACAAATCAAGAGAGGTAATTTAATGGTCTGGTGAGTTGTATGTCATCTTCCCCTGGTGAGGTCTCCTTTGTGGTGTCATTTCATTACCTTTACCTGTTCCCTCTTTAATCAATTGTCACAGAGCTCCAGGGCTCTGTGGAGTGAATATAAAGCTATCAAACTAATTCTGGGGTCTGATCCTATCCAAGTAGACCCCTTCTTAACACTGCTGTTAAGTCCCAAAGCAACAAGGCTTTGAAAATGAGGATTTGGAGATGAGAGGGGAAGGTTAGAGTTACTACTTCAAAGATGATACAGAGAAAGGTCTTCCTATAAAGTCAGTGGGTTATCTTGGTAGCAGTTTCATTATAAATGAAGCATTGCTTTAAGTTGTTTCTTGGGATGTAAGGGCATGATGCTTGAAAGAACACCTAGTGGAAATCTTTCTGTTATGAACTATATACTACTATATTGATACATGACCAGAGGTGAGTATTTCCTATTTTAAGGTGTCCTAAAAAAGTATTTTCAATTTTAATGTATATCACTTAAATTTTAAGTTGCTTCTGTTTAAAATGTCAGTATAGCCATAACTGTATCCCCTCTTCACACAGAATACATTTGACATCTATTTATTTTCTTTCTCTGCTCACTAGAATTCCAGCTCTATGATATTTTGTTCAGTGCCTACGAATAGTCATTTCTCAGTAAAGAGTTGTTGAATGAGTGATACTTTTTTAATAACACATTTTAACCTCATCTTTCTTATTATTTCACTTTCTACCTCTCATCCCTCTACCTTCCTTATGTTACTTTCTTTATGTTTAGTTTTCAGCCATCTACTAACTTGTATATTTTTTAGTCATGCCAACAAGAAACACTTCTAAGCATGATTTTTTTTACTTAATACAAAAAAAATCTAAACACTTCTGTGTGTTGTGAGTATTCAGTGTCAAACAACCAATCCATTTAATGGAAAGTGAATTGGTTATGCGGCATATAACAAGCACATATGTGCTCCCAGCATAAGCACACATATGAATACATGCCTACTCCCTTCCAATTATTTGATTTTTTTCTTATACTTTTTTTTTTAACAAACTGTGTTGATATTGTGTACATACTGATTCACCTTATCAGCACTGGGAATTTTGTTTCCTATCAAAGGAAATAATTGGATCTCCTTAGCCTTATCCAGCAAAAGTCTTCTTTCAATAAGATATTTACATCAGAATTTTAATATGCAGTACTTTAGAAATGATGGCTTCTTGAACTCTTACCATTGCCTAAATTCAAACAATACAGCAAGGTAGGTACTAGGCCTTGAGGACATACTAGGTCCCTAGGCACTTGAGACTTACAGCGCTCGGAGAGTTTGACAGGGTACTTAAGCAGTTGGCACAAGCAGACAGGAGAACTGCTTAACTTGCAGAGTATCTAATGGAAAGTTGAAGTCTGCTAAATTGGATATCAGAAATCCAGAGAGCCAGGAATCCTATTTCAGTTCTGGTTCACACCGTGTCAAGCTGCATAGCCCCAGGCAACTTGGCACTTCTCTTCACCAAGAGCAAAAACGATGCCCACTGATTTCAGATGTGTGGTGAGAAATAGTGATTGGGATGTATCTTGAGATCTAGACATGTCTAACATTTTCCTGCAAAATATCTTTTCATGTATTTATCAATCTTAGACTTCCAGTCAGAAATCTTTAGATTTAAAAATTATTTTTTTTTATAG
Source organism: Panthera leo (assembly GCF_018350215.1). Taxonomy (NCBI): domain Eukaryota; kingdom Metazoa; phylum Chordata; class Mammalia; order Carnivora; family Felidae; genus Panthera; species Panthera leo. The sequence continues at coordinate 167,523,743 of NC_056686.1, forward strand.
TTTCCTTTTCCTCTCCTGCATTGATTGCTTCCTTTGGTTACTATAATTTACAATGAAACTATTTTCCCATTTCTTCCCAAAACCCTTTATGTATTGATAGACCTGTTAGCTTTTTTTATCCTTTCCTTTTTTTTTTTTTTTTTCCGGCCTGTCAGGAAAATTCCCGAAATTCACAATTTCATTAGAATGTCAGCATATCTTAATCCCAGGTCACACCACTTAGTGTCATCTTCCCAAAAGGCCTTAAAATATTTCTAAGTTGACATGGGGTGGGGGAGTGCTTATCAGTGGATAAGTGTTTTACACTGAATATGAAGAGATACTCAGAAAGGAAGAGATCCATCAGCTGTCCCACCCTGAAGTGTCCTTTGGGACTGGAGCTGTGCCAGGGTCATCTCTGGATACTACTGAACACCTAGCATAGAGTTCTGTACTAGGAGGGACTTAAAATGTTTGAATTTGGGACTCCTGGGTGGCTCAGTCAGCTAAGCAGTCCACTCTTGATTTCGGCTTAGGTCATGATCTTCCGGGTCGTGAATCTGAGCCTCACGTGGGGCTGTGGGCTGACAGCACACAGCCTGCTTGAGACTCCCTCTTTCTCTATCTCTGGCCCTCTCTTGGCCACTCTCTCTGTCTCTTTAGCTCTCTCTCAAAATAAATAAACATTAAAAAAATTAATTAGGGCACCTGGGTGGCTCAGTCAGTTAAGCGTCTGACTTCAGCTCAGGTCATGATCTCAAGGTTGGTGGGTTCTGGCCCCTCGTCGGGCTCTGTTCCAACAGCTCAGAGCCTGGGGCCTGCTTCAGATTCTGTGTCTCCTCTCTCTGCCCCTCCCCCACTTGCACTCTGTCTCTCTCTGTCTCTCAACAATAAATAAATGTTAAAAAAAAAATTAATAATTTAATTAATTAAATAAAATGTTTGGATTCACTTGATTTAAATAAATGCATGTAAAATACTTTTTCTTTGATGATCTAGTAAGATTTTTCAAATATGGTCTTGAGACTTTTGAAAATTCTAGTACAGATTATAGAAGTGAACCTGTTTATGTGCATCTAGTGTAGAAGATAATTTTACCCTGGAACTGATTTATAGCTCTTTTTTGCCTCTTAAATGGTTATATTTTCTAGTCCTTTGGAAAGTCTAGATTCTGCTCTTTAGTTATTGTTTTAGAAATAAGACTATCCTGTTTCATGATTTTGTCAGAGAAAACAAGTAGGTCTTCTATATATGGACTCAGTAAAATGACCACTTTACACTAGAGGGAGGTAATGCAGACTTAGGAATTAAAAGACAAAGATTGGAATTACAGTTAGCAGAAATACAGCACATCTTATACAAAGTTGAATTTAGATTAAGTTCAGTCCAAGAAATTACTATTGGAGAATCGTATGGACATATTAATTTTGCTCTAAATCAATCACTCATCCATGGACATAAAACTTTATTGCACTCTAGCCACATCTATAATCTACTCAAAATTACAATATATATAGTCCAGTTTACCGAAATGTTTTTCTCCAAATTAGTTGTGCTGATATATTAGAATCGGTTAGTTATTCATCTTTCCTTTAGACATAAATGAAATTTTTAAAATATTTTTTTAAACATCTGTGTAAAAAAGAGTTGGTATATCTACCTTATGGATGATTAACATAATCAGCTTTTTAAAAACTGTTAATAGGTAGGATTAGTAAAACCATCTTAAATCTTCCCCCACATCCCCCAGGTACATGAAATTTGACGAAGTATCCCAGACTCTATAATCTGGACAATGCTGCCTGTCAAGGATGTGGCTGGAATACCCGGTTAGAATCCATTAAATTGTACCTTTCAAGGCTCATTTATGTGCATTCACACCTTTCCCTCCCTAGCTTGTAACCAAGTAGAATTCCCCCTCTCCCTGTTCTTTCTTTACCCCAAATTTAGCTATACCAAACTACTTCCAGTCCACAGACATGCTAACCTCTTTCCCAACAGTGAACATTCGCATGGTTTCCTATTTACTTAGAATGCTCTCTATACTTTCTTCACAGTTGAGTCCCATGGGTATTTCAAGGGCATTGGGCATAAACCCCTTGAAGAACCCTTCCCTGACTTACCTAGTGTGGATTATTGGTGTCTTTCTTATCCCAATGCTCAACACTTAATACCCTGCATTGTGAAGATTTATTTTCTTGTCTCCTTAAGAGCAGGGACTATGTCATTTATCTTGCCTTCCATGGAACATAGTGATTAATCAGTAAATGTTTACTGAATGTCTCTCTGAATAAATGGATACCTTTTTATTTTAAGGCTGCCCTTGACATCCATTTTATCCAGAATTGATATTATCAACATGAATGGTATAAACAGTGAGGGTTACTCCCACCTTTTCACAGGCAGGGCAGTCACTGGGCACATGGACAAATGATTATGGGTTCCTGTCCATTGTTCATTTAATGTTAGCCACTTTCTTCATGTGATCATGACAATGCTTATTTCACAAACAAGTACTGAGTCTCTGTGATTAGCCTGGCACTGAGAAAACAAATATAAAGACGTCTTTGTTCTGATGGAGTTTAGAGCTGAGTTGAGATGAGCATGAAAACAAATAATCCGTGTTCCAATGGAAGTATGTTCATGAGAATGTGTAATGGAAGAACAGAAGAGGGAGTATTATTTTCTACCTTAGAGAGATCAGGAGAAACTACCCAGAAGGTAACATTCAAGCTGGGTTCTCCAGGCAGAGAGAAGTGCTATTTCCAAATAAAGACAGCAGCATGTGCAAAGGCATGAAAGAGTGAAATTGCTATAGTGCTCATGGCTTGACTAAGATTCAACCAATTTTTTTCCGCTCAGGCACATACCTTATAAAGTTGGAATAATAATTTCCTTCTTAAAACAGTGCTCTTCCATGTGGCTGTTATTAAAGAGTAAATTGGATTTAGTGACGATTTGATATTGTAATATCATGGCTTGGAAATCTGCCTCCACTGCACTCAAAGGCAAGATCTCTTTGTGGTGAGGGTGTATTTCTCCCAAGGCGTGAGTGAGAAGGCAGCATGGTAGGTAGCAGCGACTAGGTCTTGGGTCCTCCACACCCATCCCTACCAATTCCATGCCAAAACTTGAAATGGCATGAGGTCCATAGCAGGGATTTAGTAGATCTTTCTGACTGTACTAGTAGGTACTTTCTGACTGTAACTGCTAAACGAAGTTGACTGCTTTTAGACATTAAGGAAGTGGCAAGAATAAAACAAGTTACGTTGACACGGTGAGAAATTAACTAAGATTGCAATTGCACAGTGGCTGCAATAAATAATTTTCAGAACCATGCATGATATATCTGTGGATCATCAGTCCCCACCAAACACCCATAACATCATGGGTGCTACATAAATTTTTGTTAAATGAACATATCAGTGAGTGCTGCGGTGGAGAGATTATGAAGGTGAAATTAGTTCAAGATAAAGTTTTTACTTAATAAGTAACTCAGTTATAGCTTGAAAACAGTAAAGAAACAGAGAGAAGAAGTACAAAAGTGATTTAATGGCATCACAAAACTACTTTGTTATTTGTCCTGCAGTGATCAAATACCTCACAGGCATCATTGAACTCCTTTGGGTAAGAGAGAGTACCATATGTGAGCTTTCCCCCCACTGGAAAAAAGCGTGCCCAAGAGCACGTAATTAAGGGACTCCAGTATGCCATCTGCATTTTCTTTCTAGGTTTCTGAGATAACCATGACAAATTTTATAGATAAAACCTGATTCCATGATCGCCTCCAGTTACGTGATAATCCTGAGCATCACCATGACAAAACATACTCATTTTGTTTCCCTTCTCCCTAAGTTTTTACTTTCCTTATTCTTAGGCCAGAGTTGCTCTGGCCAATCACACTAATGCCGTATAAATCAGGTAAGGCAGGAGCCACCCTATTGTCTTGGATTTATAAATATGAAGATTTTCCTCTTGATTTATAAATTGCACAGGTTGTGTTTGGGAAAGTGGCTGTCAGAGATTAAATTTGAAACATCACATTGTTTCTGGCTGTAGACCCATCAATTAATGTGGTGGCAGGTTGCATGCTGATAGGCTGCCAAAAATGGTCTATGCTGCTTTTGGTGGAAGAAGAACAATGAGAGGAGGTATTAGGTGATTGAGGACAAAATGTTCTTCGTGATTTGTTGGTCCTGAATTCTTCCACATGTTCCTTTTGGATAGAAAAACGCAGGGATGCAAATTTGTACAAAAGACAAATCTGGGTACTGGAGAGAGCACAAACGATATACTCCTATTTCTAAATATTTTAGCTGGGAATTATTCAGTCATACCATACATAGCTATAAAAGTCATGGAATATCAGAAGGATATACTTGTTGTTGTTGTTGTTGTTGTTGTTGTTGTTGTTGTTGTAAGGATCTGGCCATGTCACCTGAGAATTGGTTCATTCCTTCTGACATTTCAGCTTTTTATGTTTGTGATTGCCCCTACCAAATATTTTCTGTCATGATCTTTTGCTGTCCACTTATTCAAATACTGTCCAATTACTCATACACTATGGATTTCTCATTGTCTGTCCTAAATCTATGAAGCTCTCCCTCCTTATTCCAGTTTACGCTGATTAGTTTCTTCTTTTAGCAGCTATTATATTTCATGCTTATAATACATAGTATTTAATTTGTGGTATATTCTTAATTGGTATATGTGTTTTAAAGTCATGTTTTATAATTGAGAAACTGCATAATCCAAGTTTCATATCTTCCATGTATCTAATAAGGTGTGTTAACTTCTAGGCATTGGGTTTAATAAAATGAATCTTTAGAGATCAATAAGAACAGTATCTCATATTTGTAAAATTCCTTCTATATTTCAAAACGTTTTCATATATATTGTTCCATTGATTCTGAAAGCAATCTTGTGATGTTTGCAAACCCGATAATTTAATTTCTGTCTATAAAATACACACAGAAGCTAACAGTCATCAGGTAGATTGACAAAAGTTCCAGGATTTGTATTTGGCACAGCCTGGGCTAAATGATGGAACTTGTGGCACATGATATCCAGGAAGAAGTATATCTAGCCCCAATCTGTAGTGTGGCTTATTGGACTAATGTTAGAATGATGCCATTAAACTTGCTTTGGGGACGTTTAAAAAGACATTTTGTGGGGGCACCTGGGTGGCTCAGTCAGTTAAGCGTCCGACTTCGGCTCAGGTTATGATCTCACGGTTCATGAGTTTGAACCCCGCATCAGGCTCTGTGCTGACAGTTCAGAGCCTGGATCCTGCTTTGGATTCTGTGTCTCCCTCTCTCTCTGCCCTTCCCCTGCTCATGCTCTGTCTCTGTCTCAAAAATAAAAACATTAAAAAAAATTTTTAAAGACATTTTGTAACAATGAAAAATGGGTGATAGAGTTTTATGTAGCTCTAAGAAGGAAATGCTTCTAGAAGTCCTTGCAAAATCCAGCCAACTAGGAGAAACTTAAAAGCTAATTTGAACATAGTCCCAATTTGCCACATTATTATTTTTCCCTCAGAAATTAAGGAACGAACTCTATGTAATTGCCAGGTCAAAATAGCACCAGATGTGTGTGACCTAAAATGGCAAATTGTGGCAGGGCTTTCCTACACATAAGGAAGTATGTCTTATTAAATCCATATTACCCAAGACAGATTAGACATACATGGCACATAGTAAAGCTTTTTTTAAAGAGGAGACAAATGGGAAACAGAACTTTGACATTTTAAAGAGATTAGCTAGAAAATAGCACTTAAAGCAGAAATCTATGTTAATGTTAATTGATTTTTTAAAAAATCATTTTAAGGGGCGCTTGGGTGACTCAGTCAGTTGAGCGTCCGACTCGGCTCAGGTCAGGATCTCACGGTTTGTGAGTTCAAGCCCCGCATTGGGCTCTGTGCTGATAGCTCAGAGCCTGGAGCCTGTTTCAGATTCTATGTCTCCCTCTTTCTGCCCCTTCCCCGCTCATGCTCTGTCTCAAAAATGAATAAACATTAAAAAAAATCATTGTAATATTTTAAGGTTATTTGAATTACAAATACATTATGTAAGTTTTCTGTATAAAATTCCACACAATTGTTGTCCATGGTGCTCACCAAAGCAAATGTGGACTAATTCTCCATCTCAATTTTTTTTTTTACATTGAACATTATTTTTTGAGCAAAGAAGACGCCTTTTGTTTGATTATGCCACATCTTTAGGTTGAAGAGTACAGTTCCTCCTGGAAAAAGCTATCAATAGTAGCAAAATTTCCTAATGTAGATCTTATGGCTTCCATTTTCCATAATGTCCTTCAAATGGAGGGGGTAATTAGCAATTAGATTAGTGGTAAAAATTTGGGTCCTGGAGAGATCACAAACAATATACTCAAATTTCTAAATATTTTAGCTAGAGTTATTCAGTCATACAATATACAGCTAGGAAAGTCACAGAATATCAGTGAGTTCAAACTTTTCAGATGAGGAGACAGAGGTTAAGAATCTTAAGAACAAAAAGTTTGAACATTGTTGAGTCTTAGCTAATAAACTTGGACTCACTTTTAATCCAGCATCGCACACACATGCCCAAAACATCATTGGTGATTAAATCATGTTTGTGAATAGTATATATTTTAGCCTCTTTAGATATTCCCAGTTCTCATCGAATTTTATCACAGACTCTCATGTACCTTGCATTTCTCCCAGTTGCAAATTTACATGAATTTACATGATCATTAAATAGATGTTGTTCTCCTTTCAATGGGCTAAAAGCTATAGGACAGAACAAAGATCATTTCTGTGTCTGCCCACCAGTGGATCTCCAGCACATAATATGTTAATATACTGGTGCATATCAATGAATAATGTGGTAGTTGTTGTCCATATCATAGGCTCTAAGAAGTTGTAAAGTAAAGAAAAAAATGTTTAATTATATTTAACTCAAAATTCCCAAATGGTTCTCAATAATTCTCAAAACTGTTTGACCAAACATGCACTTATTTTTAATTTAACACTTATCGGTAGCTTGCTTTAATCACAAATGAGCTTAACACTTTGAATTATATGGAGCACATAGGGAACATAAATTTATAATGCATTTTTAATGATTTTTTTCTTTCCTTACCCTAAGTCACACACACCCTTACACAAAAGCAAGTAAATTTTAAATATAGAGTGGAACCCCTTTTTTTAAAAAAAAAATTTTTAATGTTTATTTATTTTTGAGAGAGAGGGAAACAGAGTGTGAACTGGCAAGGGGGAGAGAGAGAGATACAGAATCCAAAGGAGGCTCAAAGCTCTGAGCTGTCAGCACAGAGCCTGATGTGGGACTCGAATTCACAAACCTCGAGATCATGACCTGAGCCAAAGTCAAGACGCTTAACCGACTGAGCCACCTAGGCACCCTGAGAGAGTCTTGATAACAGAGTCTGGGGAAGTCATTAATACCCAGATTCTTGGTTAGTTTGGGATTAAAAATCTTTGTATACATTAGGTGTAGTCACATAATTGATAAATGCTAACTCCTATATTGTAAAATATCAGCTAATGTTATTTTGAGATTCAACTGGAATGTAAGTTTTATATATTGAAGCATGTTCACTTAGCCTGGGTTACCTAGAGAGTAGGCTTAGGTGCTGTTACTTTGAGAGTACAAATCCAGAGAACAGAAGTAAGATACAAAGGTGGTGAAGCAGGAAGAAGCAAGAACCAGTATGGGAATGTTCAGACAAGCTGGTCAGATGACCTGATCCAAGAGACCTCATCTCCAAAGAGCCATATAAACTGTATCTTGGGACCTTCCCTGTGGGTTGGGAAGGAAGGCAGTTGAATAATTTCCCACTGACCCATTCCCCACTTCTGAGTTGTGCATGCTTGGGGACCAAGCATGGTTCTTTGGGGCTCTTCCACCTGCAGCAATAGGGAAACACAGGGGAAGTAAAAAGAGAGAGGGGACATTAGGGTATGTCACATGGTGCGGTCGGCAGATTGTGCCTATGTGAGGTTGGCTGGAGTCCACTCAGAGCTGGGCCCTGCAGTGGTGTCCAGAGCAGTTGAAAATTGTGTCTGAGAGAATCAGAAAGGTATATAACAGTTATCTGATGCAATTATAGATAACGGTACGGTCAGAAGTTAAGATGTGGTGTTTCTTTATTGCAAGACCTTTTGGTGCGGACACTTTCAGGAGGGACGCTTGAAATGTGCTGTGAAAATGTAAAACCTTTAACGAAAACTGCCAGGTTGTATAGCAATATATATTCTTGATTTCCTTCCCTATTCCTGAGTCTATACTACCATATGACTGGGGAGTGGTGAGATGCTGAAGAATACAGTGTGAGAAGGAGGAGGATTGGGAATGGCTTAGAAAATGAGGGAAAACTTAAGGAAGAAGGGAGCTCATGGAGAAGAGAGGAAGGTATGATATTCAGAGAGGAAATGAGGGTAAAGGATTGGATTGGAGTTAGAGACTATTACAGGCATTACTTGCCTTGTTTTCTAAGTGTTTTGAAGGCAGTCAAAATTTCCTTGCCGTTAACCATGTGGTAATTTTAATAGCTGAGGGATACTCTGTCTAACCAACTGTGTGTCCTTGGACAAGTCTTTTTACCTTAAGTGGTCATTACCTAATCTGGAATCTGAGGAATTTGCATTTTACCAGATAATTTCCAGGGTACTGTTCAACTGTAGAATAACATAGTTAGAGCTAACATTGAGAGTTTTTATTCAAGTGCACACTCATTTAGTGATGCTTGTGGTTTAAATTCATTTAGTGACATTTACAGAACAGGTAGCATTTGGGGCACAGCTGTGCTGTCCCTCTAACTATTCCTTAAGCCTGGGCCTGAAGCATTAACAGTCCCCAGAAGTTGTGGAATATAACTCCCCTGCAGTCTGAGAAGCTTGGCCCCAGGGACCTCCACAGCTTGTTATCTGTAGACTTGTATTTCAATTTTTGTTTTGCTCTAGAAGCCCATGGGAAATGGCCTTTGACTCCAGTCCCTAAAGCTTACTTTAACAAAATCCACCTCAGACAAAGGTTTTTATCTTTTTTACCTTCTTTATTGTGGTTTGAAAGAAGAAAAATCAGAACAGAAAGTGAGAACTTAGAAAAGGTTTATCAAATGGACCCTTCCTTGTGTTTTTGGTTTTGTTTTTTTTTTTTTCTCTTTGGAGAATTTAGACATAGATGTAATGACGTATATTGAATGCTGTGTGTTTGACACGTTCATGATAAATTCCACACAGAGTGAAACTATATAGAACCTTCCAGCAGTTATTTTAGTTAGAATGACCTTTTCACATTAGAATTAGTGCATATTTACCTATAACCTAAATTACTTGAATAAGAAACCTAAGCAGAACCAAATGAAGTTATAGCAACGTCAAATCATATACCAATGTAGCAACTGTTAAAAAGTTAATAAGAAAACTACAAAGTAATGTGCCTATAAAATAGAGGTAATCAGAGGTAATCTACTTAATATTTGAGAGAATCTGTCTTGGAGTCCCCTAACGTGTGGCATGGTTAAAACTGTTGTGCACAAAAAAAAAAAAAAAAAAAAAAAAAGGAAAAGAAAAAAAAAGATATTCTCAAAGCAGTAGATGCCTTAAAGCCAGTTAAACGATAGATACAACAGATATAAAGCCCCAGCTGCATGTACCAGTATGAAAGGAACTTTGATTTCATGTATGGGAATATTAATAGCACCTTGATTTTTCTTGAAATCTTTCCTGATCAATGGCCCACAATTGCATGGCAGCTGGCTGAAGGTCAGGGTGCAGTCTGTGACCAGAGAATACTTTTTCTTTGATGTGGGAATCAGACTTGCAACCTTGGCTACATTAGCATTCTTCTCTGATAAAAGTAACTGGTTGAGCTACAGCCCACTAGGAAATTCCTGAGAGATGTCCTGATCCTTTATTATTACAAACTGAAAACGTGTCCTTCAGGGGTCTCCCTCCACTCCTAAATAGAGTTCTTAGTTGATTTCTGTGTCTGTTCCAAATGAGCAAACCTGGCCACAGTATTTATTTGGCAGTATACTGTGGAAGTTGAACTGCAAGTTTTTCAAGTGTGGAAAAAGTACATAATCCAATATTTTAGACCACAGCCTTGAAAACAGCTGGGAATCTGGTGCAGTTGCACTAAAAATCACCTTACTTTAATTCTTACTTAAAAAAAAAAAAAAACAAAACGAAACAAAACAAAAACAGATACCCTATTTCCCTTGGAAGCTTGTTCTCCATAATGCTTGATTTCATCCATGGCTCATATGACTCCCTATACATTGTATATGGCCCCAAATACATATTCTGAGACTTCTAAGTAAAGGCTTGTATTGAGGAAGCAATGTTCTCAAAGCTCTGCCATTTTGTGCCCTCACTCTTTTGAGAAGGTGTGTGTGAAAGAACTTTTAAAAGTGCGCAAGTGCCATGTGAACATATGGGAACATTATCATTACAAAGTGTTCATATTTTTAACTGAGAGAAGGTTTGAAATCTCCACCTAAGAATTTTGGAAAATGGACACAATGTACAGCCTAAAAATGTTGTGTGTATTGTTGTATCTATCTGCCGTTAAGGTGGTGGTTCTTGAAATTTCTTAGGGGAACAGCTATAGGATCTCTTGGGGATTTTTATTAAAATACGGGCTCTACAGTTTAGACCATCCACATGAGAATCTCTCCAGCTTGAATATCTGTATTTTTTGTGACCCCATGGTTCCCTGTGGAAACTAAAGCCAGGGTATCACTGCTCTGAGGGGAAATGCTGCTCAAGTATTAGACAAATCCCAGGACATTCCTCTGGGCAGGATTATGGAGTTTTTGGTAGCGTTACAAGCTACTAGAGGTAAATGGTTTTTAAAAATGTTTTCCTCTTATGAGAGTAGCAAGAAGGCTCAGGCTACCATCTCTGAGGCCATCTTGGCCATCCCTCCAAGTCCCTTGTGATTCCTCCCAGGCATGCGGGGACAATAGATAGAGAACCTGGGGTTTGCAGTGAAAACCTTAGCTGGTAATGCCATTCATGTCTCTTTGCCCTATACTGAGGTGTCAGCCTTTCTCTCTGGGATGAGAAGAAATAATGATAGAAGTGAATGGCAGAATTGGATGCCGTCACAATCTAGGCTCAAAGGACTCCCATATTAGAAAGGATCATTAGTGTTTAGGGAAGTGGTTCTTACACATCAGTATCACCTGCAGGGGTTATTAAAACACACATTGCTGGCCTCCACCCCCACAGCTTCTCATTCAGTAGGCCCAGGAAGGGCCCACAAATGTGTATTTCTAACAAGCTTTCCAGTGATACTGCTGGTCCACAGACTATGCAATTAGAACGGCTGGTTTACTGTAAGGCTCTGAATGCCAGCCCAGCTAAACTGATATTCCAGGCAAAATGCAAGAAATGCAAAGTTCTTCGCTAACCAGGTGACGTTCACCACAAAACAAGCACACCTGTATTGTGCAAGTTTTTTTTTGTTGTTGTCCTGTCTTGTTTTTGGAATACTAGTGTCAAGCATTAGAAGTTACTACCTGGTTGGTTGCCCTGGATTCTGTCATTATTTACCTCGCTCTTGGCTGTGATACCATCTTAGGTCAGAAGCAACCATGCCAAATTCACCTCAGGGGACTCCTGTAGATTTTCTTCAGCCAATCTGAATCACTCCAACCATGTGCTCTTAATTTATTCATTATATAAATCATGGTCTTGAGAAGGTTGAATATAGGAGAGTTCAAGTGAAACCAAAACAAAAGATGAAACGCACGTGCGCACACATCCACAAAACTGCCAGGCTCTTCCATCGGTTTATTTCCTGACCAGGGCCCTCAGAGACCATAAGCTAAATCTTTTATTGTATTTGTGGCTTTCAGAAAACTAGAGTGTGGCAGAGTTAAATACTAAACAAATAAAGAGGGATAAGACCCTTATTACACTGAGTATGAGTCATCAACCTGGGTGGAAATGGAAGCAGGACTCAGTGGAATTACCTCGTACTCAAAGATTTAGTAGGAAATCAAAAGATCCATGGCTGGAGCACGTTGGCTCCAAGAACCATGTTTGCTCAGAAGCAGAGGAACTATCCCAGTGAAGGGTGAAAAGCCTTCTGAATTTGTCATATGAACTGACAACTATTGTTGGGCCTTTGAAAGAAAAATCTTAGAAACTCAGCGAGGAATGAAATCAGCTTAAAAATCCAGTTTTTGGTCTTTTAGCTAGAGTAGGAACTCTGGGGGAAAGGAAGAAAGGGAGCCTAAAGAGTAAGCAACAGTTTTAACCCTTCACACAGTAGAAAATGAAGCAACCTCCGAAGCAGGCCAAATTTAAAAACTCCTCCGGACAAAAGAAGGTTGGACATACTGGAGAAAAGAGTAAGGGCACGTCAGACAACATAGTTTCTTCTTCCATGGAACTCTCCAGGTCGTCCCAAGGTGACTTTCTCCTGGCCCAGAGATGTCTGAGAGCGTTTTTCCTCTTCCTCGGGCATAATGATGAAGCTGTGGCCATCCTCCTCCTCTTGCTCTTCTCTATGGCCAGTGATCCCTGGCCTTCCTCTTTTTATATCAAAATCATCAGACCATAGGACTTTGGAATGGAAGTATGTAAACCAATCCCATTTGGGGGTTCTGGGTCATTTGCAGTGACCACACATGGGCAAAAGTCCTTATCTGTCCCCCTGCCCCCATATGGTTCAGACCAGTACACTGGCATTTCACATTGCAGTTCAGAGTTTGGGAGCCATTTCTCAACTAGTATTAGTTCCTTTGCTTTGTCTTATTTTCTAATTACATATTTTATTCAGAGGCCTTGCAGGTTGCATTTTAACATTCCTAAATTTGCTTAGATTCTGTGAGGTTGGAACACACTGGCACCCTAAGAATTAACATAAAAATTGTTATTTGCTCCGTTCAGTTTCATTCTTAATATGATTTCATCACTTATCTGCTAGAGCCTAGTGAGTGCTGTTAGGAAAATAATGGCGTTTTTTATTTTTCTTTAGGAAAAATGTCAGGTCATTTCCTCTCATCTACTAGAACTCAAATATAAATCTCCCAATACCTCAACACATGGAGATAAAGGATTCTCAGTTAAACTGGAATTTCATAAAAATGACCATTTTTTAGTATTTGCACCATTCCACATGTGGGATATACTTATATTAAAAGATTATTCATCGTTTGTCAGAAACTCACATTTACCCAGGCACCCTGTTACCTGGCCACTGTGATATTAGGGCTCCATAACCGACATCTATGATCCTCAACTCTGACTACCCGTTATATTCACTTGAGACACTTTTATTTATTTTATTTTTTATTAAAAAAAAAATTTTTTTTTAATGTTCATTTATTTTTGAGACAGAGAGACAGAGCATGAACAGGGGAGGGTCAGAGAGAGAGGGAGACAAAGAATCCGAAGCAGGCTCCAGGCTCTGAGCTGTCAGCGCAGAGCCCGACGCAGGACTTGAGCTCACTGACGGCGAGATCATGACCTGAGCCGAAGTCGGACGCTTAACCAACTGAGCCACCCAGGTGCCCCCACCTGAGACACTTTTAAATAAAACTCATGCCCAGAGCCCAACCCGAACAAATTAAACCAGAAAGGGCATTTATTTCCAAGCTCTCAGATAGGACCATTGTGCAGTCAGAGTAGGTAATTAGTTGTCTATACACTTTACACATTTTCACCCATCACGTTCTCTTATTGCTTCCAAGTATGTGTTCTCGTTATTCATCATTTTACATGTCTTCCATGCTTCCTGTATCTTTGGTAACTTTTTGACTCCTTGAACGGTTAGAGCCTGGATTGTTGGTTGGTTGAGGTAAAGACCATAAACCTAATTCTTAAAGCAAGAGTGTGTGTGTATGTGTGTGTGTGTGCGCGTGTGTGTGTGAGTGTGCTGCATGTGGATGGGCTGAGTAGAACCTAGGGCAGGGACCACGCCTGTGTGCTGTTCAATATACAGAATTCCAGTGCAGGATCTTTGAGCAACACCGTAGCATACTTTGAACTGTGCTAAACGCATAGACAGTTCATTGCCCACATTCATGTGAGAAAGTGTGTATGAATGTCTAAATATTGAGTGGGGAAGGATTAGGAAAAACTCCATTATTTAAGATAGAGCTCAGAGTTCTATTTGAAACTATAATAATATACTTACTGCAGCTGGGGTCTCTTTCAATTGTTAATTATCCTATCCAATAATAAAACATCATTTCTTTGAACTTTACACATATTTCATGGGAATTGTTCGGTTTAGTCCATATTTTCATATGACAGTTATCAACGCATAAGGATAGAAAAAGGTTATCTTTTACAACAGGACTGTAGATAGGAGCCTTGCTTAAGTGAATGTACAATAATTCTTTTCTAATTATGGCCATTAGCTGCTGATAATCTTTAAAAATCCATAATAGAGTTCTCACTGTATTTCTCTAGCTAACCAACCGCCCTCACACTTGTATGAGAAAACTCCAGAATCAAGAATTAATGGTGCTTACGTTGGAACTCTGCCTCTCTGCATAAAGGAGAAGAATTTTCCTTAGTTGTTAATGCTTTTGGTACTCCAAGCCAGGGCAGGCCCTGGAATGAGAGTATGAGTTCCAAAAAAGAAGGGATTTAATAGATTTGGAATGTTAGGCCCAATCAAGGCCTGATAAGACAAAATCTTATCCTCATCTGTGTTGTATGAAAAGACATTTGTGTATCACAGAAACTTGTTTTGGTACTGAGTTTCTTCATGTGATATTTAGTTTATTTAAGTGAATTCTAAAATTTTATAACATCAATGTCTCTTTTTTGTTGTTAGATTGTATCCTAAATAGACTTATTAGACACGAACAACTTCAAATATCTTACTTTTTATCTCAGATAAAACCTTACTTTTACCTGTAGTTTATAGACAATTTGTTCTATTTAATTTTTAAAATCTTAGTATGATAGTGTTTTATGATACACATAAACTAAAAAAAATGAACATACAATATTTCTTAATCAGACATAAGAAGAAGGATGGAGTATTTTCAGACATAAAAACTTCATCCCTCTAAATTATGACACCTGTACTTTAAGCTTCTCTGAACAGAGGACGGTCTTCTGGGGAAGATAGTTCATAGGAGGGAAACAGAATCTATCAGAAAAGCTGTTTACAATAAAACATTTTGACAGCTCGAGTAATTAAACGGGTTTCCCAGGTACAAAGCAGTATCTTAAATGCCCCTCTGGCTATAATAGTACACAGATTTATCCTTCAGAAAAAAAATAGTATACAATGAAAACAAGTTAATGAAAGGGAAGGAAAACTTACTAAAATAATTTTCTAAAGATGCTAGCGACTTAGTTATTAAGACACATGTAAATAGAATGAACAGGTATTTTGCTTACCTTGACACTGAAAAATGTAGTGTTCCTTCCTTTTGAAGCAGTTGGAGGGGAAAAAGAGGTGTTGATTTAAGCCATAGATTTCTTGCTAAGTACGCATGCGCTCGCCTACAAAGTCATGAATTAGTAAGTGGCACCGAAAATGTTTGGACTTCCCCATTCTCTAGCTTCTGATTATGCATGTTTAAAAAAAACAATATGCAAAACCATTCGCTTCTTCTTCATAACTGAATTTAGCATACTGACCATGGCACCTACGCGAAAGGAAAGGAATTACAAAAGGAAAAATGGTCAAATTCAACTACACACAGACAATTGAATTGACCGGTTACAATGCTATTGCTTTTAGCCAAAGGCTATTGTACAGCTCATCTAGTAAAGGATTTGTTGCTAGTTGTGCAATAGATTCAATAACTGTCTAATGAATGAAGGAACACAGCAAAAGGATGTTAGGGATTCCCAAGGAGCTGCAGTTTTCTTTATATTCTCATGTTTCTCTCTTTCATTAATGAGGGATTTGTGGAAATAATCCCTTTATTTAGACATGTCATGTTTGAGAGATATGCTTTTGTATTTTTAAAACATATTGTGCCTGGCAAGAGTATTCCTTCAACAAATATGTATTAAATGCCTGTAATGTATGCATTTAGATAATGTGTGTGGTAATCTCCTTGACAGTTGCATCTTCTATGCGGGTGTACACACACCTAGAAAGAGAACAAGAGAGAGGAGTTTGGCCTTTCTAAATTTTATTTCTCAGTTAACCATAAAAAACATCTATAGAGCATATTGAGCATACATAGGAAACTGAGCAGAGTCATAAGCAGATTTAAAACATTTTTTTATAGGGGCTCAGTTGGTTAAGCATCTGACTTCAGCTCAGGTCATGGTCTTGCCATTCGTGAGTTCAAGCCCTGTGTGGGGCTCTGTGCTGACAGCCTGGAGCCTGCTTTGGATTGTGTGTCTCCCTCGCTCTCTGCCCCTCCCCTGCTTGTGCTCTGTCTCAAACATAAATAAACATTTAAAAGAATTTAAAACATTACTTTATAGCATTTTCTGAAGGATTAGATGAAACAGGTTTTTAAGGTGAGAACCCTTAGATGATGCTTAGATCAAGCAAGTTGCCCAACGTTACTCAGTGCAGGTGCTGGGATCTGTAACAAGATGTTCTGACCCCGGAGATCAGGGTCTGCATCCCGGTGAGGTATTGCTGCATGAGACGGCTTATTTAATGATAATGATGGCACAGCAAATGTAGATAAGCCTGTACCCTAATTATGATAGGTGGATAGAAGAAAAACTAGGGAGTCATAAAAGAAGTAAAGGAAGTTTGTGCGCACAA
This sequence comes from Panthera leo, assembly GCF_018350215.1. Classification (NCBI taxonomy): domain Eukaryota; kingdom Metazoa; phylum Chordata; class Mammalia; order Carnivora; family Felidae; genus Panthera; species Panthera leo. Next base: position 167,540,443 of record NC_056686.1, read on the forward strand.
TAAAACGCTGAGATCATTGCACTGATACTTGATTTTGCATAGCACCGTAACAACTGCTACAAAAATCAACCTGCTAGTGGAGAGAGGACAGGATTTTGAAATAGCAGATAACTGACCTGAGTCTTAAAGTGCAAATATGTGTTTGTCAGAGGACAGTGGCAGTTTCTGCGTTCCAGTCAGAGCAAATTGTATGCCACTGGAAATCACCTGGGTTGCTCTGACAACCCATGTCTGACGTAAATGAGAGAAAAGAAAATCATGAAGGTACTTCAATGGTATGTTAAGAATTCTGCACTCTATTTGAGTCAAGCGGTAAACAAGATGATGGATGCAAAGGATGTGAGCTATCAGAGCCTGATAAGTAGAGCTGTTGTTACCACTGATGTAGTTACTGTGGTTAATTCTATATTTCCAACAAGGAGTCAAAACAGAAATAGATGTATGTATTTTTAAAAGTTGATTTCAAAAGTCAGGGGACGCCTGGGTAGCTCAGTCAAACATTCAACTCTTGATCTCTGCTTAGGTCTTGACCTCAGGGTCTTGAAGTCGAGCCCCATGTTGGGCACAAGCCTGGACATGAAGCCCACATACATACATACATACAAAAGTTCAGTCAGCAAATACATACTGAGCACCTGCTATGCCCCATGCATTGTTGTAAAGCACTTTATGTGAATTGGCTATTTCAGTCCCCTCAAGAATCTTGATGAGCAGGATACTATTATTATTTTCATTTTACAGATGAGAACATGAGGCACAGAAGGCACACATCTAAAAAAGTGATAGAGCCTGGCTGGCTCAGTCAATAGAGCATCCAACTCTTGATTTCGAGGTAATGAGTTCAAGTCTCATGTTGAGCATAGAGCTTACTTTACAAACTAAAATGAAAAGCTAAAAAAAGTAAAAATTAAACACATTAAAACTGATAGAACCAGTATTTGGTGTCAGGCAGCCACTCCAGCCCTTCAAGTTTAACAACTACCAGCTCCTTCCTCTCAAGCATCTCTCTTTTGGGGGGCATCAAAATACTTAGTGACATAGTAAAGAGAGCTTAAGTGGCAGATTTCACTACCGGAATGTGTCTTCTACTTTGAAAGAATGCCCCAAGGCTTAGACTGCTCATAAAGTTCATATGTCTGCATTTTCTACTGTATTTTGGGTATTTTCCCTTGACCTCTATGCCTTGCTCTTGTGAAATAAATGTTTTAGCCAAAGAAGTAAGAAGTATTCCGTAAGAGGACATTTTACTGTTAGTGCCTGGTTTTTGTCTTCTAAGGTATATACTTAAATAAAACCCAAGTGATAAGGGATATGGGCTTAATTCTTAAATTATATTTACTTTTTACTGATAAGTTAAAACAACTATTGGGTTATCAGAACATTCCCGGTAAACAATTCCAACCCTGACCTTATGGTAAAGTTTGTAGACCCTCTGGACAATTGAGCCCCACATATCCATCCTCACATTTCCTCTAGATCCTTTTGGCTGCTTATTTGATTGCCCAGCTGACCCAAAGTTCAGCATTTTAAATCTCTTTAGTCTCTTTTTACCAAAGGGCATTGAGAGCGACTGCTTTAATTTATTCCTCTTCTTGCTGCCATCCCCATAATATGCTCTCCTAGCTGCACGTGGTCATTTTATCTTCTCATTGCAAGTCAAGGAGGCTGCAAAGCCATTTAGCTTATCAGGAGCAGGTGGTACCAGGTGTTAGAATACATGACTCCATTACTTCGGGAGAAGATACAAATCACCCAGGAAGGGTTCTTGGGTCTGCAGAGCAGCTGGGCCTGTAAGGGATAGAGGTCTTAATAACAGAGCAATTTTTGTTTTCAGAATGAATAATCTTTCTCACATACATGGGTTTCTTATGGCATCTGTTAATGTTTATCTTACTAAAAGAAACAGAGATGGGGATTCTATCACTTGCTAAGTGTTAAGCATACGATTTAACAAAAAGGGTCTTTGAGTCAAGTTTGATATTCCTTGACTTAGTTAATGTCAGTTGCAGACATCATTAAGCTCACTATCTAAAGTACACACTTCTCTTTCTGATACATTTCAAGGAAGGGCAGTGGTTCCTAATTGTATGAAACAGGAGGACACATCGGCCCCTCGTGAGCCGGTCTGGTATATAGATGGCACCAAATGAATTGGCAATAATAGTTACTAATTAAGTACTCGCTATGAGTTAGGTAATGTACACAAACGTGTTTTCTATAAACTTTTTATGTACACTTTATATCCCTGTTTACAAATGAGTAAATCAGGGGATGCCCAGGGGGCTCAGTTGGTTAAGTGTCCAACTTCAGCTCAGGTCATGATCTCACGGTCTGTGGGTTTGAGCCCTGTGCTGACAGCTCAGAGCCTGGAGCCTACTTTGGATTCTGTGTCTCCTTCTCTCTCTCTGCCCCACCCCCGCTTGCACTCTTTCTCCAAAATAAATAAACATTAAAAAAAATTTTTTTAAGTAAATAAATAAACAAATGAGTAAATCAAGTTTCAGAGAAATTAAGTAACTGACAATCAATTAAGTATAAGCCAGGTCATTCTGATTCCGTGATCTTGGTTGCATACTGGCTGCATGATACAGTAGAAATTCCTCTAAAATATGCAATAATACATAGCATTCAGGGATCACCCTGTTCAGATGGAATGGAAGCTTTTGTTTTCTTTAATGGAAGAGTTCTAGACCCTTAAATCCCCTTTAGGATAAGTTTGCATTCCTTCTCATGGCACAGAAAACTCCCACTCATTAACACTCAACATGATAACTATTGATCTCTTGCTGGCAAAGTGAAATTGAAAATAAAGAAAAAAAAAACATGGATGGAGAGGAGATGATTTTTATATGAGTCTGTACAAGGCACTATGCTAGATGCAGGGACAGAAGAGGGCATCAGGGACACATTACTCTTCTCTGACTGCATTTAGCATTAAAGGAGACAAGTGACATGTTAATTATCTGTAAAAGCATGGCTAGAGATAAGCAATATAACAGAGGTACAAGTGAAGTTATATAGGAGTTATGAAGACAGAGAAAACACTTGATTCTGCTGCATGGGATCAGGGAAGACTTGCAAAGGAATACTATTTGAATTCAGCCTTGAAAGATAAAAAGGAATTTGACAGGATAGAGAAGGTAAAAAGAAAGATCAGATCTTACATACTGAAAACCTATTTAGGCACTAGAGATACAATGATGAATAAAGGCATGGTCTTGTCTTGATGGGAGATATTTAGATAAGTTATCTCTCTCAATCTAGGGGGGATATAGATATTTAGATGGTCTGGTATGTGTGGGGATGTTACAATGGAACTTTAAGATAATTTCCTTGAAGGCCCAAAGGCCAAGACCAAGTACTTGTACATTTTAAAGTGAGGTGCTGGACCACCTATACAGGATATGGTAAAAGAGTCTATATAATCAGGTCCGTAGTATTAAAGAGCAACAACCTCCAGGTGGGAGAAAGGGAGAGGGGGAGAAACAGACAGATAACAAAAGGGACAGAGACAGAGAGAGAAGAGAAGTGGAGAGAGGGAAGGAATATAGGTCTAGGAGGAGAGAGCAGTATTAAAGTATCAAGAGGGAGCATTTCTTTGGAGACAATTTGCATATCGTTTTAGATCTCCCATTCCTTTTTTTTTTTAACGTTTATTCATTTTTGAGAGAGAGACTGAGCATGAGCGGGGAAGGGGCAGAGAGAGGGAGACACAGAATCTGAAGCAGACTCCAGGCTCTGAGCTTTCAGCACATAGCCCGACATGGGGCTTGAACTCACGAACTGTGAGATCATGACCTGAGCCGAATTCAGACGCTCAACCAACTGAGCCACCCAGGCGCCCCTTTAGATCTCCCATTCTTACCAATCAATTATCTCCTAGAGCTTGAGGGAGTGGACTCTGACTCTTGGTAAGAGTCTAAGGAGAAGTGATTGAGGCTCAAGTTGCCCCTGCCTGACAGCCAGGTCATCCTATGAGGGGGAGCTCATTGCAGCCATTAAAAAAAACAAAAACAAACAAACAAACAAACAAAAAACTGTGCAGTGGAAAGCAGTATGGAGAAAAGAAAGCCCAGCAGAGAGATGGTTGTGCCTGAGGGAGGAGTGCCATGAGTCAGAAGGAGGAGGCATGCCTCTCTCATGCTATTGCCCTGGAAGTTCCCAACAGGATGTCACCTGGAAACCTCCAAAGGTGCACCCTTGTGAAATAAAATCAAAACACACAGCAATGTTGTGCCTACCAAAATGTGCCACACTGTCCATTTTTCACTTAGTCTCTTTCTTCCTGAGCTTGACCCTAGAGTGAGTGGTCAGGACAGTGGGGTAGTGGCAAGGAGACTATCAAGAAACCACAGTTAATGACATGCTGTCCCAGGGTCAACTTCCAGACCTTAAACCTTGCATCCCTGAGGGTGGGGAGTGAGGGGAGAAGCTTTCTTTTAAACAAAGTTTGGAGTTCTGAATATTGGTACGGATTGGGCATTTTAATCCTGAAATGAGGCACTTTTCATGAAACAGCTTGTCAGGAATAGAAATAGTTCAGGGAGCTTTAACCAAAAAGAAAAAAAAATAAAAATAAAGTATCCGGAGTCATGTTTATAAACTCTGGACACACATGAAATAACCTTAGCGGCTTCGACAAAATCCCAATCCCCTCCAGTGAAGGAACAGTAGTTTTTCCAGTAAGTTTCTCCCTAAATAGTCTTCCCATTAACCGAACCTGATCCATAACGCGGAGGAGCAAGTTCAAGAGTTCCCTTCTGACGGAGAGCGGGTGTGCAGGTCTCGCGGTCGTGCAGGTCTCGCGGTCGTGTCACGTGGCAGTGCGCGCAGCGGGCAGGCTTCAGTCCAACCAGCGTTTAGTGCACATTCGAATCATCGAGGGGTCTAGACTCCCATTCAGTGGGTCTGGGGTGGGCCCCGAGAATCTGCATTTTCTAAAAAGCTTCCAGGTGAAGCCAAAGCTGAAGTGTTTGGAACTCCGATTTTGGGTACTGGACGGTTGGAGCTGGGTCAGACTTCCGGCTCTGTCATTATTAGATGTGTGTCCTTGGGCAAGGTAGTTAACCTCTCTCTGCCTTAGTTTCCTATTCTGTACAGTGTGGTTATGGTAATAGTATTGCATCATAGGGGTGTTGTAAAGATTAAATTCGTCACTAAATACATAGCAATTCAAGGGAGAAACACTGTGCATTTGCTATTTCTTTAATGGCTAAACCCAGTGCTTCCCCTAGGAAGCTTACTTATGTTTTTGCTTTATTTTTATGTGTTTGGTGAAACACTTAATGTATCCATACATGTCAAGATTCAAAATACCCTAAAATGAGGTCCTCTTGCCTTTCTTTTCTCCCATCTCCCAGTTCTCCTAACAATTAATAAACATTACCAGTTTAAAATGATTTTTTTAATGGGGGCTCAGCTAATGGCTCTTCTGACTTTTTCCCTCATTTGCCAGGATCCTTATTGTGTGGATTTCAAAAAACCTCACAACTATAAGAGCCTAACCTCCCCATCCGCTAACTTTATCCCATTTACAAATAATAATACTAAGGTGATTCTGGTCTCTTTGTTTTATCTGAGAAAAATCTAGGTACAACAGGGCAGCAACTAAAGCTGAGGGTTCCATCTCTTCAAAAGAGAATTAAGGCTGTTAAAGTCATTGTAGGACAATTTAGTTGATGTGCAGGAATGAGACCATGATGTTGATCCCAAATTTTTATAGAGTTCTTCCTGGCCCTGAACCCAAAGACCCCGCCCAACCTGTCTGTTCTTACCTTCTACCCATCAACATGGCATTCCTTTTGCTCATGGAGCTCCTTTGGCCATAGTCCAACCTCACTTTTCCTAGGAATGATCCATAAATATTTTTATTCCACTGATTTCTTAGTGACTCCTCTCCCAGGCAGGAGTCTTGATCCTGGAAGGTACCAGACTCCTTGCTCCTAGGAAATGGCAGGACACCCCTTACTTGGTGATGGCAAAAATGGTTGGGAGACTAGGAGAAGCTACTCAACCAGAAATAGGGCTTTTCAGGAATGCTGAATCCCTCCCCCCCCCACGGCCCCCACCCACCCACACACGCACACACAGTTCTTTGACTGTACTCTTATTTCTGTATGACTGAGATGCTTTCTCTAGAATATGGCAGGTTGGGATCATCAAACTAAAAATTCAGTAAGCTGGGTCAATGGGCTTTTTAATGTCTGAAAGAGACCTGTATTCTGAAAATTCATTTCCTTGTGTTCAACGTGACAGACTTCTGTTGTTGTTGTAGCCCTAACAAGACACTTTTGCTAAGAAAAGGGTGAATGGGCCGCACCTTTCTCTGTCAGCCTTCAGAGAACCTGCTTCAAATTCCTCAGCTCATATAACAGGAATCTTGTTTTCTCTAGTTGGGGTGCAGGCGTCCACTAAATTGGCTATGATTTGCCTTAACCTGTCCATAACCTGCTGTCAAAGTGCATGCTACCTGTTTGAATGCCTGGTCACATTTTGAAGATCTTTTAACCTTTATTTGTTCTGTCAAGTTAATTATTTCTGGGGAGCTAAATGCCAAGACTGGCAGCAGTTCTAGCAGGACATGACCTGAAGCCAGTGAGAAGTAAAAGAACTGCTTTCCTCCAGGGATGAAATGTAGTGCAAGGATTGAATCTGGAGGAAACTTTATACATATTTCTAACACGGAAGTCAACACCACTGATTGAATAATAGTTTGCCCTGCCGCCTTAGGTGGACGATCTTGAGCTTAGTAAAAAATAATCCTTTTCATCATACTTTAGCCTTTAGCAGACTCTCTGGAACCATTTTCCACTCCTAGCTCCCTTCTGACATTAAGGATATGAAAGAAAATGAGAGGAGGGAAAAAAAAGCTTTCAAATCTTATTAAGGGCCTTTTGTTATCCAAGGATATTTTATCATTTTTATGCCATACACAGGTTTACTTATTTGGGGAGTTCTGTGTGAACATTTGGTTTTATGTAAAAAGCACCTGTTTCAATATAATTTGTTGCTAATATTTATTTGTAAAGGATTCATGATGATAAAACATTGAAAAATGAAAATTCCCCTAGCAAAGTTTGTCCATTTCGGGTTTTGATTTGTTTTGTTTGTTTAAGTCACAAATGGATTATTACATAGAACTCTAATGTGTACCTTCCCTGGTAGAAGGAGGGTGTGGAGAGGCTGGGCATACATCCAGAGTGCTCTTCCCCACCTCCTTATCCCTGAGCCAACCTCTAAGGCAATTCTTCTCTGTGCTCGGCCCAAAGGCTCAGTTCAAAAACAAGAACACAGTTCAAAAACTATTGCCCTGATACATGTATAAGATGATTTAGTTTCCCAAAACCATTTCAGCATAGGGTTATAAGAAAAAGTTCTATTGAAGTTTGACAAATTTGTATTGTTACATGTGAGTTGCAATAACTCAACGAGCAAAAAGGTGCTTCCAGAGTCGATCATTTTTGAAGCTTGTCAGTCTTTGCACCTGGCACACTGCAAACAATGAAAATTGCTGATACTTTGGAAGAAATAATCAATGAGGAATGTTTATTACAATGACACAATGTAAGGAACACATTAAGGAAAGCTATTTCTTGTCACATTTCCATTCTTTCAAAATGCATTGCTTTATCATGCATCCATTCTTGTTTCTACAGAAACTGATTTGTACTTGCAAAATAATAAATATTCATCTCATATGGATTTTTATAGGTGACTGATTTGTAAAAATCAATAACTGTCTTTTGCCAGCTCGTGGACTGACATGATTGCCTTCATTTTCAAACATAAAATGACTGCATTAAAATAACATTAAGAGAGAAACATTGGCTGACACAGGAAGAGAAATTCTTAAATGAAAACTGCTCCAGCCAGCTTTAATCAGTTCCTATCATGCTTTTTATTATAGTGCAAATGGACTCTATTAAAAGGAAAGTCAATTCCAGATGATGATGCAAATAATTATAGCTGCCTTTAGCCTCTAGTTAGTGTTATTAACTAATGGTTTCAAAATATGAGATTTATTTCAGAAAGAGCATTTTCCTTTAGCAAAGAAACAGAAAATTGGGCTTTGTCTAATGTCAAATATGCAGATAAAAACTGAAAAAATAATTAGTCTGTTTTTTGGATATTAAAAAAAATGAAACAATTGACTATATCATTTCATACAAGTTTATTAAAGTTCGTCAGTTCAGCAATTCCCAAACTAGTTTTGGTTTTCTATTAAATATGAGAAATTCTGGATATTCTATTTACCTTGCCCCTCTACCATTTGAAAGGCCCTGAGAAATTTTGCAGTAAATATCTATGTCCATCTTCTTTATCCTTTCTTTCCGTACTTAGTTTGAGCATGGAAACATTTTTAAAATATCTAGATTAATATTCTGTGCTACAGCAACCAGGGAATTTTCTTTGAGAAATTATGAATGAATTTATAATAGTAGAGCCTATTTTTTTAATGTCTATTTATTTTTGAGAGAGAGAGAGAGAGAGAGAGCGAGCAGGGGAGGGAGAGAAAGGGAGACACAATACCCAGCAGGCTCCAGGCTCTGAGCTGTCAGCACAGAGCCTGACGTGGGGTTCGAACCCACAAACTATGAGATCATGACCTGAGCTAAAGTCGGACACTTAACCGACTGAGCTACCCAGGAGCGACTAGAGTCTATTTTTTAACAAAATGCAATATATTGAATCAAATGTCCAGCCACTCAGTCATAAAACTGCAATTATTGAATCAGAAGTTTTAACCAAGTTTTACAAACAGTAGTTTAAAAGTAAAAGAAAATATTGTCGGGGTGCCTGGGTTGCTCAGTTAGTTAAGAATCCTACTGGATCTGAGCTCAGGTCATAACCTGACAGTACATGAGATCAAGCCCTGTGTCAGCCTCTGCACTGACCACTCGGAGTCAGCTTGGGATTCTGTCTGCCCCTCCCTGGCTCGTTCTCTTCCTCTCTCTCCTTCTCCCTCTCTCAAAATAAATAAATAAACTTTTAAAATATGTATTGTCTCTAAAAACATGTTGATCGTTGAAGCATACCTCTTGAAATACTTTATTTTTCACTCCTCCAAATTTGAATGAAATTCAAATTGGCTTGTGCTCAAATTATGTTTCTTAGCATTGATACATTAATTTAGCTCCTTTAGCTCCTATATACTTCCATTGTTTCATATGTCACAGGAATTGTACCTTTTTTGCCTTTGTCTCGAGTGCAAGCTGCGGAAGCACTCTGCTGCTCAGTTGTTCCTTCAAGGAAAACTTAATTCAGTTGTGAGGAATGTAGTGAGCTGACAGCCTCCAGCTGCTAAACCTTCGGGATCTGTCTAAGCCTTCAGGCCAAGGTCAACCCTTCCTAAGCAACACATAGTGCAGTAGTTCTGCAGAGGTATGGGGGGGGGGGGGGTGGTTCCTGGCCATTTTGGCCAAATGCAGGACTCCTTTACCAGGTAGTGGTTTGTTCTGGAGCTTCCCATGCTGACCACAATTTTGTCAGATTTGCCTCCTGACTTGAGAGCTCCTGCTTCCTCCTCCTCTTCTTCCTTTTATCACCCACAAGCGTTGCTCACAATAAACCTTTTGCACTCCTAACTGTCTCAGCTTCTGCTTCCAAAAGGACTGAACTGACACTGCCCTATTAGTGTCCAAGATATTTTAGAGACAGGGTCATGTCTTTACCATTCCATTGTAAATAGATATTATACAAGGGTTAAACAATAGGCACTCAGTAATCAAGTAAGTTTGCACTTATAATTTAGGTCAAAAAGGAAGCATAGATATGGGTATAGATTCTGATCGAGAGGCCATATTTGAATCATTTTTGTTACCTGGTTGTGTATGTGTAAGTGCATGAGAGAATACTGTATAGAAATTAGTAGAACATTTGTGTGAAAAAGTCAAATTTATTATGGTGCAAGGTAACCTTTACTCCTTTTTCTCAAAGGATTTCTAGTCTGGGTGATCCCAAAGGAGAAAATTTGGTCCCAACAATATCAATGGGCTCAAGTTATTAGAATATCATATCCCATCCTCACAACTGGAAATCATTTTAGGTATTTAAATTCAGAAGAAAGATTTTGAAAAAGATCACAGAAAGATTAATTTAACATTTGTGTGCATAACAGATGAAAGAGAGAAGACTAAAAGAGAATCATTCTAGGGGACAATTATAGCAATCATGATTTTTGGTTATCATCATCAAATACTGGTTGTTGCCTGTGACATGCCAGACATTTTATATATATTTCCACATGTAATGCTCATAAAAAGCCTGAAATAGAGGTAGCAAGATTGAGGGAAGAAAGGCTCAGAAAAACAAAACAAAACAAAACAAAAAACAAAAAAACAAAAAAAAAACTTGGTCCAGGTTCTTTCTGGTAGAAAGCTGATAAATGAAGATTTGAACCTAATTCTATCTTATGCCAAACCTGTAGTCTTTTGTGGATGTCAGCCTGCCTCTTGTGTGGGAATGGGGATTCGTTTGAAACTAGCATTGTTTTTAAGAACTTTGTCTAAGTCAGAAGAATAAAAGGGAGGTGGAAGGTGGGGATCATTGCTCTGATCTTGGGCTCCAGTACAGATAAATTAAGAAATATAAGGCATGACCTAATGGGTAATATGGATACAAGTGAGCAAGAAGTCATTGCCAAGATGTCTGGAAATGTAGAAAAATGAAAGTCCTTATTGGGAGCTAAGTCTTGGTATTTGGAGAAGGCAACGGGAGGGTAAAAAAATGCCGTAACAAATGAATTGAGTTCAGAGAGAACAAAGTAACAATATGATGAGAAAATCAAGTGTATAGTTCAAGTTCAGATATAAGAGCAATCTTCTGGAATAGGGGAGGGGAAATTGTGACCATAGGGCCAAATCTGACCTGCTGTCTGTTTTTGCAAATAAGATTTTATTGGATTACAGCCACTCTTGTTTATTTACTTGGTATCTGTGGTTGTTTTCATATCACAACAGTAGAGTTGAATAGTTGCAGCAAAGACCATATCCAGAGAGCCTAAGTGTTTACTCTCTGACCTTTATAGAAAGTTCGGTGACATGTATTCTAGAAGGCTCTTAGAATTGGGCATATGGGAAACAAACCATAAGAGACTCTTGAAGATAGAGAACAAACTGAGGCTTGATAGAGGGGGGTGAGAGGGAGATGGGCTAAATGGGTGATGGGTATTAAGGAGAGCACTTGTGATGAGCATTGGGTGCTGTATATAAATGATGAAACACTGAATTCTATTCCTGAAACCATTATTGCACTGTATGTTAACTAACTAGAATTTAAATTTGTTTTAATGTTTATTTATTTTTGAGAGAGAGACAGAGTGCGAGTGGGGGAGGAGCAGAGAGAGAGGAAGACACAGAATCTGAAGCAGCTCCAGGCTCCAAGCTGTCAGCACAGAGCCTGATGCGGGGCTCAAACTCACAAACCCTGAGATCAAGACCTGAACCTACTGGGCCACCCAGGTGTCCCTGTATGTTAACTAACCAGAATTTAAATAAAAATTTGAAAAGACAAAAAAAAAAAAATTTTAAATAATAAAGCAGAGGTCAGCTAAACATTTTCTGTAAAGCGCCTGATAGTAAACATTTTGGACTTTGGGCCCACAAACGATCTCTGCTGCATAATCTTTGGGTTTTTTGTTTGTTTCCAAAAATTGTAAAACTGTTCTTAGCTTTCATGAAGTACAAAACAGGCTGCAGGCCAGATTTGTCCCATAAGCCATAGTTTGCTGATTCCTGATCTAAAAGAAGGTTTCTATCCTCTGCCCTTATCTCCTGCTTCCTATTGAACATAGGCAAGCTATAGGTGGGTGCCTTTAATGAGAGACACTGAAGTCAGTTAGTGCTTGCTTTGGATTGTGGCTGAGGCAATTGACTATGCCATTTGGTAAAGAAAATTTTGCCATAATAAACCAAGTTCTGCTTTTTTTTTTTTTTTTTTTTTTTTTTTTTTTTTTTTTTTGCTGGTCACACGAATTTATAAAATGGCTTTCCTCTTAACTGGATTTGTGTCTTCTACTGACTTGAAGAAGTAAGTATAAGAATTGAGATCTTATTACCACTTGATAATATATATCCATTCAAAGACTCTGATACTGCTTCAGCAGAATGGGTGTAGAAATGCAGGACCCTCAAAGAGGGATATGACTCTGAATCTTTTGGGAGTGATCCGTGTCAGCCTGGTTCCCACCCCATCCTTTAATCACTTTGTAAGTATTAAGCGGAGTTAAGGGTCCTACCTTGATGTCCATCTGTGCCCTGCTTCTCAAACCTGCTGGGGGCACTTATTATATCAAACAATCACCTTTTCAGAATCAAAGCTCAGTAACATAATAATTGGGAAAGCGGAAAGGCAAGAGAAGTCTTAATCCCCTGCCAATATTGGATCACTCTGTTCTTCTTTATGATTCTTCCTTATGATTATAAAATATGTGTTTATTGTTGGATTTGCATATTTTGAACTGGTAATTCATCCTACAATGATGGTGGAAACAGTTAAAACGTATTAAATGCTATGTGCCAGCTGCCTTACTCTGTACTTTGTGGGTATTATCTCATTGACTCAACAGAGACCTCCTATTAAATGATCAGTGTTCTTATCCCATTTTACATATCAGTAAACTAAGGCTTAGAGAGAGAGAGCAATTAACTCAAAATCTAGCAAGTGACAGTGCTTGGATTTTGGCCCAGCCTGTATGACCCCAAATACTCCCCACTATACTATACTGCATTTGTAATAAAGAATAATGCCCTTTGTCACTCTGGTGCCTTACCTGAAGGGATTTTATGACATTTTATAATGACTTCAAATATAATGAAAAGGAAAAGATACTAAGAATAAGGCAAAAAAAAATCTGGAATATTTTAATAATATTTTTATAGTGTTGAGCACATAAATTTATGAATTATCTTCCTTCAGCTACATTAATGGGAATCTCTGGAGGCTAATTGGTTAATTATATTTAAGAAATTAGAGAAATGTTCAAAGTATGTAATATAGAACCAAATTACTGTTGGATTCAAATGTCCTTTATTATATCATTAGTAATGTTTCTCAGATCCTTCAATTCTGGAAAAACTTAATGTTTTCATGAAGCATTTCTACCTTGTTAGATGTATTACCTTCACAAAAGATAACAAAAATGTCAGAGACCAAGTAATTTGGAAAGAATTCAGACTGATGCTAAAAAATTGAGAGTCTGAATTAAATGTGGTGAAATTCAATAAGAACAAATTCAGGGTAGTGCACTTAGAACTGATTAATTCTCCCCACAAATATAAAATGAGGCTGTATTCTGAATAACAGTATATGAAAAAAGACTTAAGAAAGAAAGCAAACCATGTTTTGAATCATAATATATTGAATCTAATTATGTAGACTCTTCCAATGAGGTTACATTGATAAAAGTTAGCAGAAATATTTTCCTATTCTTAGGTGTTCAAAATTCCAGAGGAAGAAACTTGGGAATGAGTTGATAACCATGACTGTAAAGCATAAATATAGACTTACTGTATATGAGGCATATTGCTTCATAATTAACATATATTATCTCATTTGATCATTATAAAAACCCTAAGTTAATGTCATATTTGGAGATAAGTAAACTAAAGTTTAAAGAAATGCATGGGCATCTTGGCTAAAATATGATTATCTAAAAGAACTGCATTGAAATCATGATGGTCTATAGTGATACCCAAGTATAAACTTTTAAAAAATGTTTATTTACTTGGAGAGAGAGAGAGAGTTCGAGCGTGCACACGGGAGGGACAGAGAGACAGGGAGACAGAGAATCCCAAGCAGGCTGTCATTGTGGGACCTGATGTGGGGCTTGAACTCACAAATCTCAGAGATCATGACCTGAGCTGAAATCAAGAGTCAGATGCTTAACTGACTGAGCCACCCAAGAGCCCTGCCAAGCATGCATTTTTAAAAGTTAAAATATGACTGTGCTAAAAGATAAACTGGGACATGTTAAATTTTTAAGAATTTGAGTAAAAACTGATTCACACTGGACACTGTCAAACCAGAAGAAGTTAGAAGTACTCCATCACCAGGAGCTAGGGGAAAGACATTTACAGAGAGGAGGTGGAAGCAAAGCTAGGAGATTATTTGATTGACTATGTTTTAGCCAATCAAAGCCTTATTTGGGAAAGTTTAGTTGGCTGTTTCTGATAGGTTATCCTTAGGTTTTAATTTCTTAGCCTTGAGACATTTCAGGCTTAGGTTTTGGTTTGGTGACATAGGCTACTGAGGCACCAAATTCACCTCAGTCTAATGGCCTCCTTGTTTAATTAATTTAACACCTGTTACACATATCTAGAATGAACACAACAAAGATTTATTAAGGCATTAAGGTGATAACTAATAAAGCGTTTTTAAAAAGTAGATACTTATAAGCATGTAAAAAGAATTTTATAATTTTTTTAAAGTTTATTTTGAGAGAGAGATCCGAGGAGGGGCAGAGAGTGAGAGGGTAAAGAATTCCAAGCAGGCCCAGCACTGACAGCACAGAGCCTGACATGGAGCTCACACTCACAGACCTTGAATTCATGACCTGAGGTGAAACCAAGAGTCAGTCACTCAACCGAGTGAGCTACGCAGGAGCTTCTAAAAGGAATTAAAAAAAAAAAAAAAAAAAAAAAAAAAAAAAAGACTTCTAGGGGAGATACAGAGCAATAAGAACAATTGTTTAAAAAGAAAAACATAAGTTTTGGAGTTATCTTTTCTACTAAGCAGTTTATCTGCATTTATACTAGGCAAAATCTACAAGTCAACATGTAATTTCATTAAATAATAGCAAATAACAAAGTCAAACAAAGGTGCATCGTTTAGGCACTTAACTTCAGGATAAATGGGTTAACCAGCTGTCTTAGTTTTCTAAGAACTGAGGGATTTCCCAGACATTGCACTCTCAAAGCTAAAATCAGGAAAGTCCTGAGCAACCCAGGACTTTTGGTTTCACCAGCAGTGCCCCAGTGTAACATTGAAAGGACATGCTGCATCCTCTTGACCTTATGCCAAGGTCAGTGAGATTGCAGTAATGGTATTATCTTGTTCAAACAAATCTTGTTTAACTTTACAGTGACTCAAACAAGTGACTTCCAGTCAAAAGGGACTTCAAACCTTGAGAAATATTAAAATAGAGAGACATTTGGGGGATTTACCTTACTTTGCATTGTACCTCCACATGCACACACTCACACACACACACACACACAGTTTCTTCTTCGTTATTAAAATGCTCCTGCTCTGGTTAGCAAGGTCTAGAAATACAATGGTAGTTTGCTAACACAACATCTGAGCAAAGTCTGAATTTAGTATCCAGTGGGGTGCAATACACATCTCTTCATCCCTCACGTGATGCATGTCTTCTCATACTTTATGTTCATCTGCAATGCAAAGTTTACATGTTTAGTAATTGCCTAAGATTTAGTTACTATCCTGAGTTTAGTGGGAAAAATTGACTCCAGCTAAACTAATGAGACTTTTCCAGGTTTTTTTCCTTTTTTTGAAGACTAGAGAAGGAGAGCCTATGAGAAATTATCTAAAGCCACCAAATTCTAGAATATTGAATATTCACGTTATTAAACACAGATATCTACTTTCTCCATGCATTTTCTCCCCCACTAACTCCATCACTCTTGCCATACATTCAAATGTGCTCAGTGTTTGGCTTCTCTGAATGTCATCCTAGAGACTTCAGGCTTCAAAGAGAAGTCCTGAGAAGTAACTGGGGAATGACTAAGGGAGGTACCCGGATTGCAGCTCAGGTTCACTGAATCCGAAGACCCTAGAATGGCAGGAAATACAGCTGAAAGTTCTCAAGACCCCATAGGGAGTCTGTAAGGGCTGGGAATTGGCTAACTGGAAGAGGCCCAACTATGCTGGCTCTCTCTCTCTCTTCAGTTCAGAAATTATTTTCTACTTTCCACCAAACACGTACACCACTGTTCTGGTGAATGGTCCTGCCACTGATGGAAACCACCCCTATGGAGGGCCATCTACAGCCATCTATTTTTGCTTGAGACTGCTCATTGCCATCTCACCTCCATGTCCCAAATTGCTCATCAAACATTTCTTCCAAATCCTCTCAGCAATTTTCCTGAGTGTAGTTCTGATAATAGAAATATTCATCTCACTGCATAATACAATTGAATCAAATTACAGGATGACACCAATTCTTGACAGAGCAATGCAAGAAAGTAGAAGAAAAATAAGAGAAAGTGGAAGGAATTCAAATAAAAAATAATCTTGCTAATATCCTCCAGTTGGAGAGTAGAGATGAACAAGGGTGGCCTGAGGATAGAGATAGGTATTTCCCCCCCATTGCCATTGCTGAAGACAACAAATAACAACAGCAACGATAGTTGTGGGAACAATAAACTCAAAAGTAAGAATCGCGAGGAATCTCTGCAATCCAAACTCTGACCAACTCATCAGTCTATTCCAAATTCAAGGAAACAACGGAAAATCTGAAAGGCACTCAGATCAAGTTTAAGGAGAATCTTCACTGTGACTGAGCTGGTTCCCAGCTTTGGAGAATTTGAAGGAAAGATATACGGAGATATGGTTCTCTGACCACAGTTTCCTCAAACAGTTGAAGACCAGAACACAGACCATTGTATCTACAATAAAGCCTTCAGCCCAGTGTCCAAGAGACAGAGCCAAAGATTACCAGGACAACATGGAAAAGAATCCCACCCAGACTATTTTCCGGCTCCCAGCACTTTTCAGGATACAACATCAGTGCCTGTTCACCTTCTCAGGCTACTGTCTTTCTGTGCACTTGAATTTTGGAGCTACAAACTCTGAATGTATGTAGGATAAGATGGCACCATGCCAAATCTAATCCTTCTAAGGACAATAGCCACACAGCAGGGGGAAGACAGCTTGGTACTCTGGAAATCAAGAATCTGTGATGGTGTTGGAGTTGGGGTTGGGGTTGGGGAAGGTGGTGCCTGAAGGACCTTTCTGCTTCCTTCAAGAGTACCAGTCTTAGAACTTTACTTCTCTCATTACAATTGCCAACCTGGCTCCAGTAGTCTTGCACTTTAGCAGGTTGTACCCCAAATCAGAGAGAGATGCGTTGTCAGACCTAGTTGCTGGTGCCATTGTGACTTGTGTTTTTCTCAGCCTTTTGAGGAATATTATGAGGAAATTGAGAACAGATGTGCCAGGGGCTACCAGAAAAATGTCATTAGTTGGCTTTAAATGGCACGATATTGTCATTTGATACTATTTGCCCATTAAATATGTTTATGCGGGCCAGGAAAATTGCACATTATGCTTATTACATCAATCTTCGTTCCGAAGACCAATGTTTCTCTTTATTTTTTTGGAGCCTCTAATTAGGGGAGAAATCTATAAATAAATTGTTTTTTTTTGTTTTTTTTTTTTTTTTTTTTTATGTTTATTTTTTATTTATTTTATTTTTTTTAATATATGAAATTTACTGTCAAATTGGTTTCCATACAACACCCAGTGCTCATCCCAAAAGGTGCCCTCCTCAATACCCATCACCCACCCTGCCCTCCCTCCCACCCTGCCCTCCCTCCCACCCCCCATCAACCCTCAGTTTGTTCTCAGTTTTTAACAGTCTCTTATGCTTTGGCTCTCTCCCACTCTAACCTCTTTTTTTTTTTTTTTTTTTCCTTCCCCTCCCCCATGGGTTTCTGTTATGTTTCTCAGGATCCACATAAGAGTGAAACCATATGGTATCTGTCTTTCTCTGTATGGCTTATTTCACTTAGCATCACACTCTCCAGTTCCATCCATGTTGCTACAAAAGGCCATATTTCATTTTTTCTCATTGCCACGTAGTATTCCATTGTGTATATAAACCACAATTTCTTTATCCATTCATCAGTTGATGGACATTTAGGCTCTTTCCATAATTTGGCTATTGTTGAGAGTGCCGCTATAAACATTGGGGTACAGGTGCCCCTATGCATCAGTACTCCTGTATCCCTTGGATAAATTCCTAGCAGTGCTATTGCTGGGTCATAGGGTAGGTCTATTTTTAATTTTCTGAGGAACCTCCACACTGCTTTCCAGAGCGGCTGCACCAATTTGCATTCCCACCAACAGTGCAAGAGGGTTCCTGTTTCTCCACATCCTCTCCAGCATCTATAGTCTCCTGATTTCTTCATTTTGGCCACTCTGACTGGCGTGAGGTGGTATCTGAGTGTGGTTTTGATTTGTATTTCCCTGATAAGGAGCGACGTTGAACATCTTTTCATGTGCCTGTTGGCCATCCGGATGTCTTCTTTAGAGAAGTGTCTATTCATGTTTTCTGCCCATTTCTTCACTGGGTTATTTGTTTTTCGGGTGTGGAGTTTGATGAGCTCTTTATAGATTTTGGATACTAGCCCTTTGTCCGATATGTCATTTGCAAATATCTTTTCCCATTCCGTTGGTTGCCTTTTAGTTTTGTTGGTTGTTTCCTTTGCTGTGCAGAAGCTTTTTATCTTCATAAGGTCCCAGTAATTCACTTTTGCTTTTAATTCCCTTGCCTTTGGGGATGTGCCGAGTAAGAGATTGCTACGGCTGAGGTCAGAGAGGTCTTTTCCTGCTTTCTCCTCTAAGGTTTTGATGGTTTCCTGTCTCACATTCAGGTCCTTTATCCATTTTGAGTTTATTTTTGTGAATGGTGTGAGAAAGTGGTCTAGTTTCAACCTTCTGCATGTTGCTGTCCAGTTCTCCCAGCACCATTTGTTAAAGAGACTGTCTTTTTTCCATTGGATGTTCTTTCCTGCTTTGTCAAAGATGAGTTGGCCATACGTTTGTGGGTCTAGTTCTGGGGTTTCTATTCTATTCCATTGGTCTATGTGTCTGTTTTTATGCCAATACCATGCTGTCTTGATGATGACAGCTTTGTAGTAGAGGCTAAAGTCTGGGATTGTGATGCCTCCTGCTTTGGTCTTCTTCTTCAAAATTACTTTGGCTATTCGGGGCCTTTTGTGGTTCCATATGAATTTTAGGATTGCTTGTTCTAGTTTCGAGAAGAATGCTGGTGCAATTTTGATTGGGATTGCATTGAATGTGTAGATAGCTTTGGGTAGTATTGACATTTTGACAATATTTATTCTTCCAATCCATGAGCAGGGAATGTCTTTCCATTTCTTTATATCTTCTTCAATTACCTGCATAAGCTTTCTATAGTTTTCAGCATACAGATCTTTTACATCTTTGGTTAGATTTATTCCTAGGTATTTTATGCTTCTTGGTGCAATTGTGAATGGGATCAGTTTCTTCATTTGTCTTTCTGTTGCTTCATTGTTAGTGTATAAGAATGCAACTGATTTCTGCACATTGATTTTGTATCCTGCAACTTTGCTGAATTCATGTATTAGTTCTAGCAGACTTTTGGTGGAGTCTATCGGATTTTCCATGTATAATATCATGTCATCTGCAAAAAGCGAAAGCTTGACTTCATCTTTGCCAATTTTGATGCCTTTGATTTCCTTTTGTTGTCTGATTGCTGATGCTAGAACTTCCAGCACTATATTAAATAGCAGCGGTGACAGTGGGCATCCCTGTCGTGTTCCTGATCTCAGGGAAAAAGCTCTCAGTTTTTCCCCGTTGAGGATGATGTTAGCTGTGGGCTTTTCATAAATGGCCTTTATGATCTTTAAGTATGTTCCTTCTATCCCGACTTTCTCAAGGGTTTTTATTAAGAAAGGGTGCTGGATTTTGTCAAAGGCCTTTTCTGCATCGATTGACAGGATCATATGGTTCTTCTCTTTTTTTTTGTTAATGTGATACATCACGTTGATCGATTTGCGAATGTTGAACCAGCCCTGCATCCCAGGAATGAATCCCACTTGATCATGGTGAATAATTCTTTTTATATGCTGTTGAATTCGATTTGCTAGTATCTTATTAAGAATTTTTGCATCCATATTCATCAGGGATATTGGCCTGTAGTTCTCTTTTTTTTACTGGGTCTCTGTCTGGTTTAGGAATCAAAGTAATACTGGCTTCATAGAATGAGTCTGGAAGTTTTCCTTCCCTTTCTATTTCTTGGAATAGCTTGAGAAGGATAGGTATTATCTCTGCTTTAAATGTCTGGTAGAACTCCCCTGGAAAGCCATCTGGTCCTGGACTCTTATTTGTTGGGAGATTTTTGATAACCGATTCAATTTCTTCGCTGGTTATGGGTCTGTTCAAGCTTTCTATTTCCTCCTGATTGAGTTTTGGAAGAGTGTGGGTGTTTAGAAATTTGTCCATTTCTTCCAGGTTGTCCAATTTGCTGGCATATAATTTTTCATAGTATTCCCTGATAATTGTTTGTATCTCTGAGGGATTGGTTGTAATCATTCCATTTTCATTCATGATTTTATCTATTTGGGTCATCTCCCTTTTCTTTTTGAGAAGCCTGGCTAGAGGTTTGTCCATTTTGTTTATTTTTTCAAAAAACCAACTCTTGGTTTCGTTGATCTGCTCTACAGTTTTTTTAGATTCTATATTGTTTATTTCTGCCCTGATCTTTATTATTTCTCTTCTTCTGCTGGGTTTAGGCTGCCTTTGCTGTTCTGCTTCTATTTCCTTTAGGTGTGCTGTTAGATTTTGTATTTGGGATTTTTCTTGTTTCTTGAGATAGGCCTGGATTGCAATGTATTTTCCTCTCAGGACTGCCTTCGCTGCATCCCAAAGCGTTTGGATTGTTGTATTTTCATTTTCGTTTGTTTCCATATATGTTTTAATTTCTTCTCTAATTGCTTGGTTGACCCACTCATTCGTTAGTAGGGTGTTCTTTAACCTCCATGCTTTTGGAGGCTTTCCAGACTTTTTCCTGTGGTTGATTTCAAGCTTCATAGCATTGTGGTCTGAAAGTATGCATGGTATAATTTCAATTCTTGTAAACTTATGAAGGGCTGTTTTGTGACCCAGTATATGATCTATCTTGGAGAATGTTCCATGTGCACTCGAGAAGAAAGTATATTCTGTTGCTTTGGGATGCAGAGTTCTAAATATATCTGTCAAGTCCATCTGATCCAATGTATCATTCAGGGCCCTTGTTTCTTTATTGACTGTGTGTCTAGATGATCTATCCATTTCTGTAAGTGGGGTGTTAAAGTCCCCTGCAATGACCACATTCTTATCAATAAGGTTGCTTATGTTTATGAGTAATTGTTTTATATATCTGGGGGCTCGGGTATTTGGCGCATAGACATTTATAATAGTTAGCTCTTCCTGGTGGATAGACCCTGTGATTATTATATAATGCCCTTCTTCATCTCTTGTTACAGCCTTTAATTTAAAGTCTAGTTTGTCTGATATAAGTATGGCTACTCCAGCTTTCTTTTGGCTTCCAGTAGCATGATAAATAGTTCTCCATCCCCTCACTCTCAATCTAAAGGTGTCCTCAGATCTAAAATGAGTCTCTTGTAGACAGCAAATAGATGGGTCTTGTTTTTTTATCCATTCTGATACCCTATGTCTTTTAGTTGGCGCATTTAATCCATTTACATTCAGTGTTATTATAGAAAGATACGGATTTAGAGTCATTGTGATGTCTGTATGTTTTATGCTTGTAGTGATGTCTCTGGTACTTTGTCTCACAGGATCCCCCTTAGGATCTCTTGTAGGGCTGGTTTCGTGGTGACAAATTCCTTCAGTTTTTGTTTGTTTGGGAAGACCTTTATCTCTCCTTCTATTCTAAATGACAGACTTGCTGGATAAAGGATTCTCGGCTGCATATTTTTCCTGTTTAGCACACTGTAGATATCGTGCCAAGCCTTTCTGGCCTGCCAAGTTTCAAAGGAGAGATCAGTCACGAGTCTTATAGGTCTCCCTTTATATGTGAGGGCACGTTTATCCCTTGCTGCTTTCAGAATTTTCTCTTTATCCTTGTATTTTGCCAGTTTCACTATGATATGTCGTGCAGAAGATCGATTCAAGTTACGTCTGAAGGGAGTTCTCTGTGCCTCTTGGATTTCAATGCCTTTTTCCTTCCCCAGTTCAGGGAAGTTCTCAGCTATAATTTGTTCAAGTACCCCTTCAGCACCCTTCCCTCTCTCTTCCTCCTCTGGGATACCAATTATGCGTATATTATTTTTTTTTAGTGTATCACTTAGTTCTCTAATTTTCCCCTCATACTCCTGGATTTTTTTATCTCTCTTTCTTTCAGCTTCCTCTTTCTCCATAACTTTATCTTCTAGTTCACCTATTCTCTCCTCTGCCTCTTCAAGCCGAGCCATCGTGGATTCCATTTTGTTTTGCAATTCGTTTAAAGCGTTTTTCAACTCCTCGTGACTGTTCCTTAGTCCCTCGATCTTTGTGGCAAGAGATTCTCTGCTGTCCTGTATACTGTTTTCAAGCCCAGCGATTAATTTTATGACTATTATTCTAAATTCACTTTCTGTTATATTATTTAAATCCTTTTTGATCAGTTCATTAGCTGTTGTTATTTCCTGGAGATTCTTCTGAGGGGAATTCTTCCGTTTGGTCATTTTGGAGAGTCCCTGGCGTGGTGAGGACCTGCAGGGCACTTCCCCTATGCTGTGGTGTATAACTGGAGTTAGTGGGCGGGGCCGCAGTCCGACCCGATGTCTGCCCCCAGCCCACTGCTGGGGCCACAGTCAGACTGGTGTGTGCCTTCTCTTCCCCTCTCCTAGGGGCGGGATTCACTGTGGGGTGGCGTGTCCCGTCTGGGCTACTCGCACACTGCCAGGCTTGTGTTGCTGGGGATCTGGCGTATTAGCTGGGGTGGGTAGGCAAGGTGCACGGGGGCTGGAGGGGCAGGCTTAGCTCGCTTCTCCTTAGGTGATCCACTTCAGGAGGAGCCCTGTGGCAGCGGGAGGGAGTCAGATCCGCTGCCGGAGGTTTGGCTCCGCAGAAGCACAGAGTTGGGTGTTTGCGCGGAGCGAGCAAGTTCCCTGGCAGGAACTGGTTCCCTTTGGGATTTTGGCTGGGGGATGGGCGGGGGAGATGGCGCTGGCGCCTTTGTTCCCCGCCAAGCTGAGCTCTGCCGTCCGGGGGCTCAGCAGCTCTCCCTCCCTTTGTCCTCCAGCCTTCCCGCTTTCCGAGGAGAGCTGTTAACTTCTGACCTCCCAGACGCTAAGTCGCGCTTGCTGTCGGAACACAGTCCGTCCGGCCCCTCCGCTTTTGCCAGCCAGACTCGGGGGCTCTGCTTGGCCGGCGAGCCGCCCCTCCGCCCCGGCTCCCTCCCGCCAGTCCGTGGAGCGCGCACCGCCTCGCCGCCCTTCCTACCCTCTTCCGTGGGCCTCTGGTCTGCGCTTGACTCCGGAGACTCCCTTCTGCTAATCCTCTGGCGGTTTTCTGTGTTCTTTAGGCAGGTGTAGGTGGAATCTAAGTGATCGGCAGGACGCGCTGTGAGCCCCGCGTCCTCCTACGCCGCCATCTTCCGGAACCTCTCTATAAATAAATTGTTTTAATTAAATTTTTTAAATGCCACTCTGAAGAAAAACATTAATTGGGTAATTTTTTGTCTTCAAGGCTTCACTCACTATTATAAAGAAAACACAAATGAGAGAAAAAATATGGATCAAATGAGTAGAAATACTATTTATACTAATCCTAGAAAGTCAAGGCTTAAGTGGGGGACATTGATTTCAAATTAAATTTGGTCCTACTTATTTTTCCTAATCAGGCCCACATCTTCCGTGTCCTTTGTACATGTTAGTAGAGGTTCCAGTGAGTCCCTTTGCCTCTCCTTCTTTTAGTTTTCCCCAGTTGGAATCCCATCTTATATGAACTGGCCAGATCTAGGCCCTCCTATACTGCCTAACTCCCCTTCCAAACCTCTAGAGAGCCTTCTCAACTAAATATCATCATGCTATTATTTTTTGTTCTGACAATGGTTAATTTATATTACTTTACCTCTGCCATCTTATATTGCATACATATACACACACACACACAATATATATACAGTTTCCACCCCAACAGGGAATATGTCCTACAAAAAGACCAATTCTTTGATCTATTTTATATTCCTAAAAATATCCCTTAACACAATACATTATTTTTTCAGGATTTGTAGAATGATGCGTCCAGGGGAGCCTGGGTGGCTCAGTCAGTTAAGTGTCCGACTGTGGCTCAGGTCATGATCTCACAGTTTGTGGGTTCGAGCCCCACGTCAGGCTCTGTGCTGATAGCTCAGAGCCTGGAGCTTGCTTCAGATTCTGTGTCTCCCTCCCTCTCTGCCCCTCCCCTGCTCACAGTCTGTCTCTCGGCGCTCTCTCTCTCTCTCTCTCTCTCTCTCTCTCAAAAATAAATAAACATTAAAAAAAAAATTGTAAACAAATTAAAAAAAAGAATAATGCATCCAAAATAAAAAGACTTTCCAGATAACTTGAATTTGTATTCCTGGGAATTTCCAAGTAAGAAAAATGGTTGAAAACAGAGACATGATAGGCATGTCCGGGTATGTTACTTAACTGAACTAGATGCCAGGCTATTTGACTAATTCCTCTCCTTTCCCGGATTAAAGATTACTTTTACCTTAAATTATTTGCTTGAACTCATGGTTTTACTCTTAAAGCAAAGTTGAGGAGACTCATGGGACATGAGACCAGATTGTAATTTACAGATTTTCAGTGGTGCTTGATGCTCAAAGCAAAATTGAAAAAAGTCAGAAGTAGGAAGGTGGTAGTGTAGGCAAGAATGGCAGGATAGATAATAAGAGCTCTGTCATGGCCTTTAAAAAAGAAACAAAAGGCAAGAAAATCACCATGAGAAAGGGCAGGCAGCGGGTGCAAATGATGGTATGGGAACCAATTAAGGAAAAGAATAGATTTCAAGTCATTTTGAAGGTGCTCTTGCTAGACTGGGAAGGAAATCAAAGTAGATAACAATTCAACCCAGGAAAGATGGATGAGTAAATTACAGTGAGTCTTATGTCCCTCTGGGATTTCTCCTGGATTGCCTGGTTTTGGCTCTCATTATTTTCTTTTACTTAGTTACTTCCAAAATCTCAGGGACAAATTCTAATCCTCTGTATCCAAATACCAAGTATAAGCATAATTATTCTAAATTTAGGAATCAGAACATTTGTATTAGAATCCTAGTTCTGCTACTTATAGGTTGATTGTCTTTAGATAATTCATTGAAGTTATTTGACTTTCACTTTCTTAATTATAAAATAGGCCTAGTAATAGCGCCTAAAATTGGGAGGATCTAACAAAATAACTTGAGAAGATACCTTGAAAACATAAACTTTTGTTCAAGTATGAAGACTATTACGTATTTGTAAAATTTAATATGGATGTTTCATTGTTACCTCAAATTTAAGATGTCTGAAAGCCCATTAAATAGCTTATCATCTAGAACTGGTTATTTTTCCTTACATTTTTAACGCTGTCATTTTTCCATTGTTGTCTTACCCAAGTATGATAAAAAAGGGAAAAAAAAAAAAAAAAGACCTTAAGGTTGTTTTTTAATCCCTCCCATCTTTAAATATTCCCTGAGTCCTGCCTACTCCTTGTTTAGAGCATTGAAGGTGTGAATCCCTTTCCATTTTTACCATTTCAGTGTCTCTGTCTAGGCAATTACCTCTTACTCCTGGGTTGAAGCCCATCTTTCACACCACTGTTCAGCTCATCTACTTCAATCACTGCTCTTACCATCTTATCTCTGTTTATAGATTCTTTTAGGAGTTCCCTCATTTAATGTAACGTTTTCTTACCAGAACTTATGACCTGCCACAATAGTGTCCTTCCTTAATCTTTCAGGGTATTCACAGTATGGATCCTCTGGGCCTCCCAGATATTTTCCTTCTGTTTAGAATAACATGGAAAGTGAGTAATGGTGGTATGAGGAAAGGATTGTGCTCAGGACTGGAGGGAGTAGAAATGACTATGTCAGGAGAGGTGAGATAGCAGCACAAAATATCGTGGGATCAGAGCTTTCTAAGTTTACCTGTGTTTTTGCCTGCTTTTTCTATTTTGGTTCATAGTTATAAATGGTCTTTATAATTTTAACTTCTTTAAAAATTTCTGGTTCTAACCAAAGCAAGACTTATATCCAAAAATAATACAGGAACTTGTATACCTAGGGTTAAAACTCATTTAAATTAAGTAATTATAGTTTTCAATACAAGGGTCCTTATACAGAACCAGTCACCAAACACACACACACACACACACACACACACACACACACACACACAGATTTTTAACGTAAGAATCTTATTATATCTCTGAATACTGCTAAAAATGATACTCAGCAGCATCACTGCAACATATTAAGTCTTAATTTTTAGAGTGCTAACCATTACCAATTTTCATCAAAAGGAAAAGAGCCATAATTGATGAAAAAATTAAATAGATGCATATGTTTGGTTTTATCACAAACAAGTTTAGCCTCTCTAATGCAATGTTTCATCTTTTTATTAAATACCTCATTTATCTCTTATTTTTATTGTTGTTATTAAAGCATATTGCCCTGCTATTCAATTGCAGACGAGCCATTGTTAAAGATACTTCATTCCAGTCTGCCACTTGGTCTTCCTTCTCTAACTGGTTCCTGGACTGTGTCAAGTCTGCCTCAGAGATGGTTCCAGAATAAGGGCTACCTGTCTAAAGATAGGCTAAAAGAATGCCTGTAAAGCATGAATAGGGTTCTCAGAAAACAGCACTATTCCACCTTCAGCTTGTGAAGAAGGTCTCAAAGTTTTTCACAGACATAATGATGATTGCCTGAAAATGCTTCAAAGCGAGAATAATCAATAGTCCAAGAGAACTTAAAATCATCCCCAACTCCTCTATTGGTAATGAAAAGTACCTAATTAGGATATAATGTATTTTCATTAAATCTTGTGCTGTGTTTAAAGGTCTTACTGGTGGGGCACGTGGGTGGCTCAGTCGGTTAACCGTCCAACTTCAGCTCAGGTCATGATCTCGCGGTTTGTGAGTTTGAGCCCCACTTTGGGCTCTGTGCTGACAGCCTGGAGCCTGGAGCCTGCTTCGGATTCTGTGTCTCCCCCTCTCTCTGCCCGTCCCATGCCTATGCTCTGTCTCTTTCTGTCTCTCAATAATAAATGTTAAAATTTTTAAAAGATATTCTTAAAGGTCTTACTGGTAATAAGTTCTCTTCTGAACGATTGTGCACCACACCTAGCTTAGATGGAGGTAGTAAATAGAGTCCGAACCTAGTAGTGGAGACTGCAAAAGATATCTCTTGCCTCAGTTGCCTCTAAGTCACATACGAAGACACAGGGCCTGGAACTTAGTGGCAAAATACAAATTATGTGATGCATGTCTCTAAGTGGTTGTGCATAACTAACTACCGAACAAATAGAAAATTGGTTCAAGGTAGCTGGCATTGTGACTCACCAGGGTTTCAGAAGGGGCTCAGTCAATCTTAAAGTTATATTCAACACTATTTATTTGACGCCAAGATGTAATTGAACATTGTTTATTGTAACGTTATGAAACTAAACAAAATATTACCTCCAGGTTCTCTTTTGCTTTTATAAATAAAATTTATACCTGGTAAGAAAATATGTCTCTTTCATTTCCTTCTTCTCTCCTGCCATCTCTTCTTTCCTTTTCCTTCCTTTCTAATTATATATAGAAGGCATTCTGGCCATGAGCTGTTTGTAAAAGTACATTGTCTAGGAGATGTCCTAGATCATAGATTGTTTACAGATGTTCGCACAGTTTGTACATACTTAGCTTTAATTATGAGGCCTTTACGAAATGATACAACACAAGATTTTAGTGTGACACTCTCTTTTCTCCTCCATTGTTTTGCTTGTATGTGTGTCTGTTTTATTTATGAAAAAGATAGATTACTTCTGTGTTTCAAATCATCAGATGTAATGCTTGTAGGTATTTATATATTTCTAAACACGGGCCAATAGCTAAGGAAAGTATTCCCTGTTATGATGTTACTGCTTAACAGTAAACCACTATTAGTCTTTCCAAATCCCTGGGTGGTACTAGGATTAAGTCAGCACACCTGAGCTATGGGGAATACATTTAGATGGAGTTTTATTGGATTCCAGTCTCTTATTTCTCATTGATTCCAAGGGGGAAGGAAATACGCAGAAAAGATACTGCTTCTCAGTAGATCATTTAGAGTCCTCAGGGTGGGTTTCCCCTCAACTGCTTGAGAATATAAATTTGCCACAAGAGTGCTCCAAATCACTATTGGTTGGACTAGTTTCTTTTGTGGGAACCCCATACTGGCTGTGGGCGCAAGCTCCTGATTAAGTGGACTTAAAGCTCCTGGAGCAAGAAAAAGAATATGTCTTTCTCAAATGCTGTTATTCCTTCACTCCCACAGCAGTGTTCTGCATATAGTAGAACCAAATGTACCCATAAAGATAACTGTGTTAGCTTTTCAGAAGACAGTAACCAGGATTATGTGACTTGTGTCTTTTGTAATTTCTTTTCTCCCTAAACAATACTCACTAACAAAACCATGACCTAGTAAAAGTCTGAGTACAAGTCCAGTAAACAGGGTGGTCTGTGTAGCTGCAGGTGAGAATCTGTCTCAGTGCATAGTAGAGACTTGGGAAGATACCACCTGATTGCTGCTTTGTTGTTTTTGTTGTTATCTGGTGTGTGACATGTAGAATTTCCCTCCGGGCTTCGTCTGAAATCTATTTGGCGATGGTGGTAATGCTTCTCTTGCATATGCTAAATTCCTATACACACTTGTTATGTAGCTAATTTTATTTTATACCACAGCAAATTCTTGAAATGGAATAATAGTTTAAAAATAGTGGCCCTTTATGCTCTAAGACAATCACATATTTTGGGTATATTTGTACTAGGTTGGGGAGTCCGGAAAACTAAGGAAAGAGGTGCCTGAGATTCCAGCAGAGGCCACCCAAGAGGGTGAGTTATTGCGCCAGGAACTTGTTGTGCCACAGTCTGTGTAACTGCTAAGGAAGATGCAGGAGTAGGTAAAAGCACGAGTTTGGAAATCAAAAGATCTCTGTCCTAGTTTCAATGAGCAGTGCAATTTGGAGAAATCACATAATTTCTCTATGCCTCCATCTTCTCCTTTTAAAACATTTTTTAAGAACATTCTTAGGTATAACACAACGTTTTTTTCTGAGTACATTTCTGAAGTAGATTGTAAAGCTTTCCCCTGTGCAACACTTGGAACAACCAAGTCTGTTCTTGAAGGAATCTCTTTAATTTTTTGTTGTATTCATTTATAGGACGAATACACATCTCAGCAATCTCAAAGGCAGAAGGCAGGAAAATGTAGGTTATTTAGTCGAACTCAGGGCAAATGCAGCATGCCAAGGCTTGCACATTAGAAGACTTCTAGAATTCGTCAAGTTTCGTGAGTACTAAAGCTCTTTATTTTATTTTACATATGTAACTTTGTATTTTATTTTATTTTGGTAAGCAGAAGCATTTGGATTTTCATTGGCAGACTGGCTGTGCTGTAGAGAGGAGAAACTTGCCTTTATGGCTGTTGGATCTGTTGCTGTGATCAGCTCATGCTGAAGATGATGTGACATGATATGTCTGATCATAAAAAATATTATCTGGATGATTGGTTGAGCTGCCTTACAAGATATGGATATTTTCCTCCATTTAAGTTTCTTCCCTTTCAAAACTACAAGAAATCATCTTTTTATTAAAAAAAATCTTAAAACATCAGTCATTTTTAACCACGCATGCAGAAGGAAAAACCTCAAATTATTATCAAGGTGGAAAATAATTTAACATTCACTTGTTACACAAATAAAAATAATGCTCATTGAATTGAGAAAAGGTATAAACAGTTTCTGGTAAGTTTTTTCCAGAAAAAAAAGCGAAATTATCAGCATAATACTGATAACACCTGCTTGGACTTCAAACATAAAATAAGTTTACCCAAAAAACCACATTATTTTAAACCTTCTAAATTTATTGTAGATAATATTTTTTGGTTAGATGCAATATTTTTATTTTCAGCTATCAGGGTGCCCATCTCTTGTGATTTTTTTTCAGAGTTTTATTGGCCCTAAAAAGATGTTTACATCTTGGTAGATGTTGTAGAGGCAGAAAAGTTTTTCCTTCTTCCCTTCTAGGTTCTTTGTTCTAATAACTAAATTCATGTAAGATAGACCAACAGGAGTAGAACAGACAGAAATTTAATACCATGTATACCTCCTCTATACATGGGAAAGACCCAGAAAAACTGAGGAAGTCTCTGAAATGTCTGAAACTGCCACCTTAAATCCCATCTTCAGCTAATGACAAAAAATGTTGGGGATGGGAAGTCGGCTATGGGTCATTACCAGGAAAAGCATAGCGAACAAAGGTGAGGTTGTTAAGCAGATTTAAGTCATTGCCTTCTCCACTGATAAGAGTTTTTAGAACTATATTGTACTCCTGAAAGTAACACTGTATGTTAACTATACTGCCATTAAAATGAAAAATTTAATAGCAAAAAAAAGTTTCTAGAGATTGAGTTTATCCCTTTCTTCCTGGTACAGTGAGGAAGACACCCTTACAAATGGAGATTTCCCTTATAAATGTAAGTCTCTTACAAAAGCATAACTCTACTCAGGTTTTAGAACTTGTTTTAAAAAAAATAACCAGCTTAAAATAATATGCCAAAGAGACATATTTTGGGGTGGCAAAATCTGATCCCCTTCAGTCCCACCTTTGAAACTTCAAAGAAGTTTCGCAGTCTAGAAGCTAAGTTGATAGGTTGTTCCATAGTTCGTTCATTGAACCAGTCTCAGTCTTGAGAATAGCTAAATTCAGTTAAACAGTTGTGTCTTATTTCAGGAGGCAGGTGATGCAGGTGGGATCCCAAAATTAGGCCTATGTTCTGTAAGCAATCATGTATTTAATATGAAGCATTTCTGTGGAGACAAAGAAGACCAAAGGTTAAAGGTCACAGCAAATTATAAACTCAGTGTCTGAGTCCTGAGAGCTACCAATAGAGATATCAGCCTGGAAGCATCTTGAGATGGAGTGAGGGCAGGCAGTGGCAATCTGACAGATTGTGCTGGTTTGCAGTTTGAATGTATCTGACAATGTCATCGAGTGTACTAGTAAACTTTTTTGAGTGACCCATATAACAGACACAAAGATTGTCTAAACATGAGCTATTGTGGTGCTTTCTCTGAAGTTTGTATCAAATCGTCTAGCTTCAGTTTTCAGGGCTTGAGGAAAATGGGCAGTGATTCCAAGTCAAAGGATGGGAGAAAATTGGAAACATTAATTTGTAAAGTCATAGCCAGATATTTGAGGAAACGAGAGGAATTCAGGGTCCAGTGCAGTTTATAGGCAAACAACAAATCTTCAGAGACAATCAAAACTAGAATCTAATATCCAGAAAGGTATGTTACTGAAACATAATTTTACTCTCTAAAATCACCTTCATTTCTATCCAGTCAGCCAAATTAAGACAATTTTTTTTTGTAAAGTAAGTTTAGTTTTAATAAACATTGTCTGATTATTTATGTAAGTGCAGCAAGAATAGCAGTTGACTATATAGGCTCTTTTAAAATCTGCTTTGCTGAAACTTTTCATAAGGAATCTCAGATTGAACTTTTAAAAGCCCCTCAAGCCCAAGAAGCCAAACCAAGGATTTGTCATCAGACTTGCCTACAATCCTGTATGTTTGGTTAAATTCCTCTCTTTTCTAGATCCCCAAAATATCCTAAGAATCCTGCACCTGCAGGGAAGTAACCTTCCTTACTCACCTGGTAATATTCCCGGGAACTCTATAAGCAAAGTACCAGGCTGTTTTTCAGAGGGGCTTTTCTGGCTGCATAAAGTCAACCTTAGTTCCTTACAGCTCTCTGATCATATCTGAGGCTATGCATGCCTCTCTCAAATATGGCATTCCAGGAAAAGCCTTGGTAATAAAACCATTGCTTCCAGTATATCCTATTACACAGAGAAGAGATTCTTACTGAACTTATGCAAAAAAATATATTGCATGAAGGGGAAAATATAAGAATACTCAGGTTTTAAAATCTGGAGGGATCAAGTAGAAAAAGATAATTGTTTCAATTTGTTCACAAAGGTATATTTTATTGAATTGCTGTAAGTCATAATTAACTTAAGAGAAAAAGCTTCCTTAAACCTAGAAAAAAAAAACAGTTAAAAAATCAGCAATAAAACAAAAAGTCACAAAAATTATAACCATCCTCATCAGTTCATTCAGTCCCATGTTATTAATTTTGTTCTATTGAATCTAGTTTATCCATTAGTTCCGGACATTTTTTTCCCAGTTTGTGTTTATGATCCTAACTTCACCAGAAACTTGTATTCTAGAGTACTTTCCAGGAGACTCCTTGAAGATGAAGCATTTTGGCAAAAAATTTTGCAAAAGCATCAGAGCAAAACAAAGACTTAAAAATGGCCATGGCTAAAAATCTGATGAGAGTTTATTACAATGCAGTTAACAAAACAAATTTGGTTATTTCTATGACACACAACACTTCAAGATAATAACTAGAATTACAAGTGATAACATTTTACCAGGACATACTAGATTTTTAGTAATCATATACGGCTTCTAGGACACTTATATTAATAGCATGTTATTCATAACATATTAATGTTATAAATAATTAATATATTGATAGCATGTATCTATACAGATATAATATGAGAGGGTTTAATATCACTTGACAATGCTTCCCATGCAATTTAACACACCAAATAAGCCTAATTAGTTTAACAAATCTGTTAATATATTCCAGTGACCCTTTAGATTATCCCACAGTTTCTTCCAAATCAAAAAAACTTCACTGAGAATTTGATTTGGTGAAGTCTGTCAAAAATATCAAAGATTTTGAGGCACCTGTGTGGCTCAGTCAGTTAAGCATCGATTTCAGCTCAGGTCATGATCTCACAGTTTGTGAGTTTAGGTCCTGCGTTGGGCTCTGTGCTGACAGCTCAGAGCCTGGAGTCTGCTTCAGATTCTGTGTCTCCCTCTCTCTCTGCTCTTCCCTCACTCATGCTCTGTCTCTGTCTGTCTCTCAAAAATAAGTAAGTATTAAAAATATCAGTAGATTTTGATTTCATGACTAAATAAGGTCGTAGTTACTGTGAAACAATACTTATGTATTTAACCAAAATGACAAAGATTTCACAGGCAAATATAGAAGGTTACATAGTTCTGAGCAAAACTTAGCTCTTTTAATATTGAGAGGACTAGGTTTACTTAAGTAATCAAATACCTGATGATAGAGATAACATGAAGCACAACCATTTTGATAAAGTACAAAATCTTCCCTTTTTAGGCAGATTATTTTAAATGGTAAAAACCTTTTATAGTCTTTTATCAAGAGGAGACTAATAGTCCAAGATTACTTTTGATACTGAAATTCACTCACTCAGTGAGCGAGGGGCAGAGAGAGCTTACTTTTGATACTGAAATTCGCTCGCTCAATGAGCGAGGGGCAGAGAGAGAATCCCAAGCAGGCTGTGCCATGTCATGAGGCCATATTTGGATACTGCTAGAGGTCTAAGATAATTACTATTTATTTATTTTTATTGTTTGTTTGTTTGTTTATTTGAGAGAGATCAAACAGGGAAGGGGCAGAGAGAGAGAGAGAGAGAGAGAGCGAGTGAGCAATGTAGGGCTGGAACTCATGAAAAGTGAGATCATGACAAAAGTCAGAGGCTTAACTGCTGAGCCACCCAGTCACCCCAAATTCCCTTCTAAAGATTTCTTTCCACAATCCTACAACTTTCAGATTTTATCATATGTTTTTTTTTTTTTCCTCTTTTCCTCTTGAAATAACCAGTTTTACTTTAGGACAAATTTACTTTTTTTTCCCCTTCAACAAAAATGAAAAAAAAAAATGCATTTCCATCTGTTATACCTTCTTTTATTAAAAACACACATCCTACTTTCTTTGCATGTGAAGATATTTCCATTATCATTTCTAATAGTTTTGGTTGCAAATATTAATTAGAATTCTTAGCCCTTAGAAACCTTAATTTCTAGTGAAAACTAAAAAGTAAGTTATTATGAACAGTCTGGTACACCAGTATTCCTTAGATTGGCAAATTTATGAATACATTTTATAATTTCTGGAAGCATGTGCTGCTTCATAGTATGATCTTTCAGTAAAGCACAAGACATGTTTACCAACAGACTCAAATTTATCTTTAGTTTCTCTGTAGTCCAGAAGCCAGAAGTAGATAAACCATTGTTCAGTAATTGTTTTATTATTTTATCTTATTTGGAAATGATTTATATATTGAGCAAATTTCCATCATTTAACTTAGCTTAGCAAAACTCTAAAGTTTCAAGTTACCAAAAAAAGATTTTGGTAAGTATTTTTAAGTACACATACCATAAAATGGAATTATAGCTAAAAAATTCACCTAAAAACTCTTACCCCACTAACATCTCTCTAAATCACTTCCTCCCAACAATTACGTTTAGACTACCCATGAAAACTTCATGAGCCATTAGACAAAATCAGCCATCATCCTAGGCTATTTTTCTTGCTGACAATTTTCTATAACAGAGATATAAAACATGAACTTATTTGACTACTAAACCTAGGCAGGATAAAAGTTATATGTGTGTGTTATATTCACTATTGATAACTCTAAAGACATATGTATTTTAACTAAATCAATGAACTTAAATTAGCTTTAATACTGAATATTTTCCAGATCATGCAAACCTACAAAGCATTTAGTTTCTGTTATATTTCTGAGAACTTTAGAAATGCTTAATTTTTAAGTACTTGAGTTTAAGTCAAGTATATAGAGCTCTTTACAAATTATTTTTGGCAATACCACCCAGAGGTATTGCACACATAAATATGCAAACAGACACAGAGACCCCATAGCCACTGCTTTAAAATTTGAGCCATTAGTCAGGCACAACACAAAACTCACTGGTTTATAAAGAAGAGTTGGATCCAAATTTTGTTTTGGTGATTAGAATAAGTTAAGTTCACCCTCTCAGATAGCTAGTTTTTCAACTAATATTTGTGGAGAAGATACTTAAGATTTTTTCATAGCCCAACTTCCAAATACTTCTCCACAGTAGTTTTTTTTTTTTTTTTCTTTTGATGAGAAATATCTCCTTCTAAACTTTTCATTTTAAAGGATGGCTCTTAGGTCCTAGAAAAGACAGAGAGATAATCTACATCACAAAGACGATTCAAGTGTTCTCCAAGATGGAGTTTTGGGGCCATATTTGACTATTCTCAGAGGACTAGGATAATCGCTATTTATTTTTATTATTTATTTATTTATTTATTTATTTATTTATTTATTTATTTATGAGAGATCAAGTGGGGAAGGAGCAGAGGGGGAGAGAGAGAGAGAGAGAGAGAGAGAATATCCCAAGCAGGCTCCACACTTAGCATGAAGCCCAACACAGAGCTTGATCTCACAAGCATTAGACCTGAACCAAAATCAAGAGTCAGATGCTCAACCAAATGAGCCACCCAGGCACTCTGATAACTACTATTTAATTTCTTTCTTTCCTTAAGTGTAAGATAATTCTGCTTCCAATGTCCTGACCTTTTTCAATATCTACGGGCATTTTGAGACCACTAGTGGAGGTTTGGGGATTGGTAAGGATAGGTGAGCTTTAGATGGCCCCTAGAGCCACATTTCTGGTTTTGTAGAGATTTCCAAAACAAAGACAGTTGTTTCCAATTCACCAAATAACTGGATTATAGCCTGAATATCAAAGGACCGACCTGCCTTTCCAACCACCCTCATTTCTCTATGGCAGGGAGATTTCCAACTAAGATAGAAATGAAAAGATTTGTGCCTTTGTAAAGTTTGTGTAAAGTAGTTTAACAAAATCCTTCTTTTATTTTTAAATGTATTTTTTATCTTTATTTATTCTGAGAGAGAAAGCACATGAGCAGAGGAGGGGTGGAGAGAGGCAGGGGGGTGGGGAGAGAGAGAGAATCCCAAGCAGGCTCCTTGCTGTCAGATCAGGGCTCAATCTCAGGAACTGGGAATCATGACCTGAGCCAAAATCAAGACTCGGACACTAAACTGACTAAACCACCCAGGCACCCCAACAAAAGCCTTATTTCTGAGTGTGCAGTTGAAACTTAGCTTCTATCAGCCCCCGAACATGTCTTCAGCTGATAATTTATAGGAGGTTAGGAAAAAATTTTGTCATCTGTTTCTTCAGTGAACGGGCTTGTGAATGGCCACTAATCTTTCTAGTTTCTCTCTACATTTAGTAGGATCTTCTGAAAGAGACGATTAAAGGGATTTATAATTTAAAAGATCCGCTGCTGTCCAGGGGACACGAATTCTTTGTAATGGGGATCTTGCATACATTCTCAAAGGACATTGCATAGGAAGACCTGAAGCTGGCAGAGCCTAATTACGGAGCCCTGGAAGTTGGGAGGGATTGTAAAGGACAGCAAAGCAAGTCCTACCACCCATCTTGGGTGTTTCTGTTAAGTTCATTTCCTGGCTTTCAGCATTTACATGTGTTAACTATATACTTTGTGTCTAGAGATTAGGCTAAGTGCCCCCTGTAAATCTTGTAAAAAAGAGGAAGCTAAAATAAGCAGATGGGATGGATTTTCAGAAGAGGAATTTACGTTGGATGTGGACATTGATTTTTGTCTTAAGTCCAATTTTTGTTTTTTTTCTCATCAAAAGAGTTGCTAAAACTAGCCATTACACTTCTTTGTGTCCACGTTTTA
The DNA here is from genome assembly GCF_018350215.1 of Panthera leo. Classification (NCBI taxonomy): domain Eukaryota; kingdom Metazoa; phylum Chordata; class Mammalia; order Carnivora; family Felidae; genus Panthera; species Panthera leo. Next base: position 167,577,032 of record NC_056686.1, read on the forward strand.
AATTTGGTCTTTCTATAGGTACTAATAAGAAAATTGTTTAGGATAAGAGTTCTGAAGAAGAAGGAAGAGGAGGGGGAAGGAGAAGGAAAGAAAGAAAGGAAAGGAAAGGAAAGAAAGAAGAAGGGAAGGGAGGAAGGGAGGAAGGAAGGAAAATTTTCAAATATCAAAGTTTGCCCAATTCAAAGGATCCATCATCTGGCCATTGACAAATAGGATCTTATTTTAATCTCGATACCCACTCAAACCAATAAACCTTTTTATGGCTTAACCAAGGATACAAGACCATCTCCAAAGGAGAATGCAAAAGCTGCAGGCCTCACAAGATCCAGAACTTTCACTTTCAGAGTTAGCCTAGGAAAGCAGAGGCCTTCCTTTCATAGGCAGTAAGAATAGCACAGTATAAATGGTATCTCTGGTTTCCCATGAGAACATGAGATGCCTCCAGTTGCAGACCTGTTAATCTGTGACATTGGGTAGGTTCTACTGGACTGGGACTTTTCCAGCACTAACAAGGGAATGAAGGTTGAGATGACAAAGGTCCCTTATGGACCAGGACCACTTATGACAAACTCCCCTGAAAGCCGGCACAGCTGGACAAAGAGAACACTGTTTATTGGATCCACAGCCTAGTTAGCTGTTCATCAGATGCATGTCTATGCATGTACCCTCCAGCTGACAGAGACTAAGAAGAGTATTCTCACTGGTCATAAAACCAGGTTCTCAAGCTTAGAACAAGACGGAAGAGACAAAAAGAAACAATGACTGTCTCTGAGAGAAAAGGGATCAATAGAAAACAAAAGTACTGATAGCAAATTTTTTACAAAAGCCACTGTACCCAATGAACTAGTTCACGCAAATATTTTCTCCTGCTCACCTAAATTTAGACAAAGAAAAGGACTGGATCACTCTTGCTTCCATTAGACCCTGAAGGCAGAGATCCAGGAGACTGATATGGTGAGAATTCTTGCCTTCTGCTGGCTTTTGTCAGAGGTCCCAAGATCTCTCAGCTGCAGTGGCTCTGGAATGAGCAGTCACCAGTATGTGAAGGTCCCATCTGGGTTTCCAAAATAGGGGCAGAAGAATTTCCTCTTGTATCCTCTTAGGTTCTTTGGCTGGTCTCATAGTTAAATTGATATAAAATCAACAGGAGAAAGCAAACAGAAATTTAATAACACGTATACCTCCTATGCCATATATACATAGTAGAGACTCAGAAAAACTGCCTAAGTCTCTGAAATGGCTGAAGCCATCACCTAAAATGCCATCTTCAGCTAAAGACAAAAGGTGTTGGGGATGGGGAGTCAGTTATGGAAGGTTACCAGGAAAAGCACAGCAAACAAGGGTAAGGTTGTCACACAAATTTAATTCATTGCCTTCTCCATTGAGAAGAATTTCTAGAGATTGAGTTTTCCCCCTTTACCTGATACAGGGAGGGAGACATCCTTACAAATGGAGATTTTCCTTATAAATATAAATGTTCAAAAAGGGTAACTTTGACCCAGTTTTCAGAGCTTTTTCTTTTCTTTTCTTTCTTTTTTTTTTTTTTTTATGTCTGCCATTTCTTTGAAAAAAATAGCTAAGTTAAAATAACCAATATACCAAGGAGGCATATTTGGGAGTTGCCAACTCTGCCCTCCTTCACTGTAGGGATTAAAGTTTATGACTTTTTAACATACACAATGTTGGCGTTATTTTTTGTTCATTGAACATCCACGGCTCTACTTGTGACAGGCTGTCAAGAAACATGTCTCTGAAAAGGCAGGTTAGCTCCTCAGACACAATCAGTGATGCAATACTCAGTGATGTGCTACACCCTGCCAGAGTGCCTCTTACGGTTCCTGTGTGCAGTGATGTGATGTCTGAACTATTTGTTTTGCTCTGCCATAAGATAGCATTAGCAGATGTAATGGGAACAGATCACTCATTTGTGGAAATATTTATGGTCGTGCTTTCAAAGGACCATTCAATCCACAGTTGCAACTGATGAAGCATATAGCAGGGACTGTTTCTAAAACCATGTGGGCGAAAATGTCATCCTACAAGGCAGTTAAAATGTGTTAACTTAATATGTGTATGACCAGAGATTAGAAAACATTCGCTAGCTGTCATATTTGAGCAGATTCAACGCACGTGCATTTTCAGTAAAATAGAAGTAAGTAATCATCTTATGTTGAAAAGGCCAGGCTAAATTGCTTTAATTTAAGAGGAAGGCTTCACTATCACATAGTTCAGGCTGCCCAGCAAGGAACCTTTTCATAACCAAAATGCACCTTTTTTTTTTTTACCTGACAAAGCTTTTTTAACATTACAGATATTGTTTTCTGAGCAGTACTTAAAATCACACTTCACAGCTCCTGAATGCAACACACTGAAATGTGAAACTGAACCAGTCTTTCTCTTTTAGGCTGCTGATAAATTTTCTATCAAAATGAGAAAAGCCATAGAAGATGATTTAATTTAACAGATGCCCATAAGTGTGATGTTGGCCACACACAATAGCTTTCACTGCCAGTCGGTAGCTTTGCCTTCTTTTGCTAAGCACCTCACTGTGCTCTAATTACTGAATGTCTTTTAGTCCAAAAGCTCCCTAGAAGCAGGTCATAATAAAATATAATGCCCAGTCAATAAATGCTGGCAAATCTTTGTCAAAATTTGCCAAAGATATTGAGAAAACCCTGAAAGGGTAAGGAGAGAAGGCTAAATGCATTCAGGAATACAACAGGGAGGTAACTTTTAGACACTTTTTAATACTTTCATTACTTGGGGCTACTTAGTACAGTAATAATTTACTAAATAGGAGCAATTTAATAGAGAATCCAGAAATGTAAAAGAATTATTGCATCTCTGAAACAAGGACATAGCATTCGCTCTGAAAAGATGAGACCCAGCATTTCCAATAAAGTTGATTTACTACTTAATGCACATCTGAAACAGCGTGGTGTTGGTTCAGAGAGCAGTTTGTAGCAATTTGATTTACACTAATCAAATGAAATGGTGCATTTTCCTGACACATAAATGAAGTACACATTTTAAAAAATTACTTAAGAAAATAGCTATTCAAAGTGTTCAGTCATCATGATGGAAGCTAGTGGACGTTTCACACTTACATTAAATTGATGAAGTTTAGTTGTCTCTAAGGATACATCTTTGCAATCATCCATCTTGTAAGTATGTTTTAAGAAATCAAAAGTTCATCCTTCTAATTTCATTTAATTTTATATCAAAAATGTTTTTAAAATATGTAAGGGATGTGGAAGGTGGAATGAGAAACTCCAGCCAAATAAGAGTTCTAAAAGGAGAGAAAATATTATGTAAGAAATGTTGCCATTAAATGTTTTTCTTAAGAGATGGATTGAGTGTTTGTGTGAGGGCAGGAATTCTCTAAGGTTTGGATTCCACACTAGGTACTGAGCACCTGCTTTATGCCAGGCACCATGTTAGGTGCTTAAACTACAAAATTGTATACATTGTGGTCCTTTTAAGTAACAAACTCAAGTTTATTATTGGAGATAACTTGGTATGATGGAGACCAGATCTGGCAGGCTAAAGAGATCTCTCAGAGCTTGAGCTGAGCCGAGCTAGAAGAATAGCTAGTCATTTTTTAAGCAAGTAGTGGTATGTCTCTGTTTGGGAGCAAGGGGCAATGAGCCCAAGGTTGTCCCAGGCAGATATGTGAATTGCACAGAACCATGCATCTGTGAGCAGGTACAAAGATGTCCCGCAATAAAGGACTCACAGGCTTTGCCAAAGAACCTAAGACTAATTCTGAAGGTCCTGAAGAGCTATAGGAGGTTTTTAAGCCAGGCAGTGACATGGTCATTTTAGGAAAAGGAGTGAGGAAGAATTGAGATGAGTAAAAACAAATGGAGACAGGGAGGTACACTTACAATGCTGTTGAAGTGAAGGTGAAGACCTGAGGTAAGTCATTCACAGGAGGACAGAGATTTGACAGATACCAAAGTGGTGGACTCAGATTCAACTCAAGACAAATTCTATGTGAGAGATGAATGAGAGGACAAAAGTACAAAATCTGGTTTGGAGTTTATTCGTTTTTCAAGATGACCAAAGAGGTAACATTGACCCTAACCAAAAAAAGAGAAGGAAGAGGAGATTTGGGAGAAGATGGTAATTACCTTGCGTTTAATACAGATCTGGAGCTTATTGGAGAGATTTGAGATGGGCTATAGAATTTGAAGTCACTGGAATAAAGAGCATTGAATTTACAGATGTAGGAGATTTCTAGGGAAAATATGTAAAGAAGAGAAACAGCTGAAGGCGAGAATATTTGGAGAAAATACATAGTTAAGTACTATTAAAAGAGTGTAGATCTATAGAGTCAACTTTAAAAAGACATCCAGGAAAGCCCAGGAAAAAGAAAATAAAGAAGACAAGAAGAATGAATTTCAAGGAAGTCAAAGTCATTTAAGATATTTAAAGTCTAAAACTGAGGGTTGATGGGGGGTGGGAGGGAGGGGAGGGTGGGTGATGGGTATTGAGGAGGGCACCTTTTAGGATGAGCACTGGGTGTTGTATGGAAACCAATTTGACAATAAACTTCATATATTGCAAAAAAATAAGATATTTAAAGTCTATGGAGAAGTAAATTAACATGAAGATTGAAGAAAGCCCATTGGAACAACGAAAGAGTTTCAATGGAGGATGGATCAGGGAGACCTAGAGGCTGTGGGCTGGAGGAGGAAAAGGAGAGGAGAAAGTGAGACTGTATGTATAAGCAAGCAAGAGGGTGGTGGGGTGGTGGGGAGTGTAACAGTTTAAGAAGGAGGTAGGATCAAGAATGTTTTCTACTTTTAAGAAAAGAGAGGTTTGGCCAAGTTCATAGTTGGGGGGTGATAATGAAATAAAATGAAAACATGACAAAGAGGTTGAAGATAGAACCAAACTAGAAGATGGTGATGGCTCAGTCTCTGAGCAGGCGGGTGATGATGCTGCCCAGGGAAGGAAGAGGGGCAGCAGCCACTGCGAGAAACAAAGGAAGAAGAAGAGACTTGGCGCAGGCAAGTTTGAAGATTAAGAGTATCAAGGCTTTGGGTGGAGGGCCGATGGGGCAGTCACACAGAACTGAAAAGATTAGGGTTATTACAAGTGCATGGTCTCCAACTCCAGCCAGATCTCAGCACTGTCTAAAAACCCATTTAAGTGTCTCTAGCTAAGTTATCCTTCCCTGAATAGGATAACTCTAAGGATGGCATTCTACACTGGCTCTTAGATTTTCCCCATTGTTCCCAGATTTTACCAAACATGGTAACTTGTTTGATAATGTACACTTTATTGGGTATTTTCCCTTTCCTGTATCACTTGCCCACTCCCCATAGAATCTACTCCCAAAATAACAATTTTTATTTAAATCCTTTTTTCAGGATTGGCTTCGGAGAAAACTCAAAGTAGAACAAATAAAGTGCTTAAAATAATGCCTGCCATATAAGAATCACTCAATGATGCTTTTTGATATATAAATCGGGGACGATAAGATGAATAAATATTATCTACATAATGTGCTTAGTTTAGTGCCTGGCACATAGAATGTGCTCTATAAATAGCCATATCAGTGTTCAGAGCTGGTAAAGGCCATTTAGTTTCCAGGAATCATGCCACATAGGGTTTAGAATGAACTACTTCTAGGGGTGCCTGGGTGGCTCAGTTGGTTGAGCGCCCAACTCTTGATATCAGCCCAGGTCATGATCCCAGGGTCATGGAATTGAGCCCCATGTCAGGCTCTGCACTGAGTGTGGATCCCACTTAAGATTCTTTCTGTCTCTCCTTCTGCCCCTCTCCTCCACTTGTGCTCTCTCTCTTTCCCTCTCTAAAATAAAAGTTTTTTAAAAAGGAAAGGAAGAACGAACTGCTTCTACTCTGGATGAGTGAAGAGAAGCAGGGGCCTCCAGGAGGAGCCAGACAGAGAGCTGGAGGCAGCATTCTCTGAGTGGGTTGAGGAATGAAGGGTGGTGGAACAGGAAGCAAAGCTTCCTTGGGGTGCCATGGCAAGTTTAGGAGGCCGGTGGGATGAGCACAGAGAATGTGCATGTGAGCAGGGAAAGATCCAGAGAAATGATCAGAGGTTTGCAGTTTGGATGGGTGGCCAAGGATAATGAAGAGTTGAGGCAGAGCAGGATGATCTGACCCCATGGTGCCACATAAAGTTGCTTCAGTGTGTCCCAGGCTGAGATGGCAAGCCTCACAGAGCTGGTGGTTGACCGAGGAGCTGGAATCCACTAGCAGAGCCCATAAGGTCAGACATAGCAATATGTCTGCAGGAAGATGGGTGTCTGTAGGTTAAACCAGGACAAATGGTGATAACATAAGGGAAGAGAAACACAGCATGTTCATTAACCTGTGTCTCCTTTTGGTCCTATTGTGCATAATAATCATACCAGGCTTATGTGACAGTGTATGCTTTGAGAGTAAATAGCCTGTAATTATAAGTAAATATGGACAGAGTCCCTACTCTTCAAAACAAGTTATGTGCTGTGATTCCTTAAAAACGCCACTAGAGAAATTTGAACACAGAAACAGAGGTGCAGGGGAGAATTTAGTCCCCACCATTAGAATATAAATCCAGGCCGATGAAGTAAGTCCCACTTGCTGCTGTAAAATGATGCTTGGGCAAGCCGATGAAGTAAGTCCCACTTGCTGCTGTAAAATGATGCTTGGGCAAGCATTTATTTTGCACCTACTGTGTGCTAGGAGCTTTATTTATATTGTTGCATTTATGAAATGTGTTCAGGTAGGAAACACAGAGGGAAGAAAAGGTGAATCCCCACAGCTTTGTTAAGGCAGTGACAATTCAAGGATGTTGCTACCTCCCTCTGTCCAGCTGTGACAATCTCCTATGCCACCCCTTCTACATGTTATATTCCTCTGAGGTGACAAATTGTAGAAATAGGGGGAGATAGGAGGAGAAAGGCTGAAATAAGGTTTCATAGAGAAAAAAAAAGTGAGACAAGAAGGGAAAAAGGGATCAACAAAAGTTACATCGAAAATAAGAAAAAGATGGTGTTTGAAAATGAGCCTTTTGCTTGTCAGCATACTTCTTTCTACACCTAAAATGCATACTCGACCTCAATGATGAAATAGCATGTAATCTAGTCACGTGGGGGAAAGGAACTTGCAGAAATTGTTCCAAAGCCATTACAGAAAATGTGACCAGCAGAGGCCTTATATTTCAACTCCTGTTCCTGGTAATCTTTTGAGTCAGAGAAGGTGGAAACAATGTTTAATATTTCTAAAACTTATGTGGGTGAAGACAGTTAGGTTCTGGTTTCAGGGCCCAAATTACAAGAGCTTTGCATTTAATTGTGGCGAATGTGAAAGGTTTTCATTAGGTAGGTGTTTGTAAAGAAAAATTTAAATAAGCATTAGGGGATTTTAAACCCCTGATGAGGTAGTTACCTGCTGCATTATTTAGAACACTTGGGACTCAAACCGCTGCCCTTTTGTGTGCCAAGCAGCCACTGACTGATGTAAGGGCCTCAGAATTTCTCCCTTAGGAGGTATAATCAGTGAAAGTCCTTTACCAACACTAGTCCCTGCTAGACATCTAAGGGACAAGTTTTCACAAATCATGTGGACTCTCTAGCACAATAACAGTAGCACTCATTGTAAGTTGCTAAATTTTGCAAATTAATGAGTAACAAGATGATGGCATAGGTCAGCAACACGTATTATGCTTAATTTTCATTAAGTGATTTGCATATTACATCTCTGCCTGAGTAAACAGGTGATGAGCATAAAGTCACCAAACATCATTAGCCCTCCGTGATTATATTACATTTTTGCATAAAATGAAACTTTCTGATGTTTTATAATTACTGCAGTGTATTAGCAAAATTTTATTATGCAATTAAAACATTAGCTACAACAAATATAAATATGTTCATGTGTTCTTAATTACAGGCACTTTAATAATCACCGTTCACTTGTGTATAAGTAGTTTACATATGATTAGAAGCACTTAAATTAATGTAAAAGTGGAATTTCAAACTTTTAAATCTGATTTTTCTATAAATGGAAATGATTTTATGATTGAAATGTATAGCCAAAGAGGTAGGACTGACATTGAACAGCCCTGAACTAGTGGCTGTAAACACCCTGACCCTGGGTTCAAATCCTAGCTCTGTCGCCTCTGAGCCATGACACCTGCAACTCTGTACCTCGGTTTTCATATCAGTAAAATAGAAATGCCAATTATAACTAAAACACTTCCTAGACTCGTTGTAAAGATTAAATGCATTGGTAGATCATGGCATTTAGAATGACACCTGACACATAATTAGCACTGCATGAGTGAGAGTGATTAATATCATTATTATTGCTTGATTGTCAGAGGAGCTATTATTCCAAATTATCAAGATAGGGGTCTTAATAAGCTTTCTCAAAAGATCTCAAACAACCCTTTAGGTAGGCAAAGCAAGCAACCAACAGGACATTTTTCTCTCTCTTGGAGATGCAAAGTAGGAGCCTGTGGAATCACTTGTCAGGTCAGCATTTAAGGCCTCAGACTTCCAAGCAGATGGTACGATGAAACATTAGAAAGGGTAGAAGCAGAGAGGCTGCTAAAGAAGGAAAACTTCATTCGTCTTTTCCCTGAGGAAGGCCTCCACCCCTTCCTCACTCTTCTTCTTGAAGGGGAGCTAAGGAGTTAGAGCTGAGGAATCTCATGAGGCAGGCAGTCTTCACGGGGAAAGGGAAATGGGGCCACTGTACTGGGTTCCTCTCAAAGCACAGGAAGTGCCTGACCTGGAGCCTATTTTCTTAAAGCAAAACCCGCACTTACACTCTTTCCTTCAGTTCTTCCTGCAGCCAACCAGAGTGTGGTAAGTCCGCTTTAGGGTTTCAGGTGTAAGGAGAAAAAAACTCCCTTGGGCTGTGTGCACCAGCTCAGCTTACCGGAGCATTGCTTGGACTTTGGGACAGGAGCCCTGCTAATGGCTAATAATCTGCTTCCTTGGGCTAGCATTCCTTGCCTGTATCTCTCTGTCCCAGTTAGCTGTTGTCTGGGTAGGTTTCGGACATTCCTGGGTCCTTTCCCTGAATTCCATCTAAAAACATCCCAATCCCAACACAATCTCTGACATCATCTAATGGGGAAACTGAGGCCCATGAAGAAAAAGTAACCTGCCCAAGATCACACGGTATTTACTGGTAGCATTGTGGCATGGAGTTAAGTTTCTTGATTCCCAGCTTATTACTCAAAAATTAGGTATAATCGTTATAATATGGACAAAATACAAAAAACTCCTCACATCTGGAAATACAATGTTTAAAGTACACAAGCATACGATCTGCTTTTGTATAGAACTGAGGTCTTAGCCATGCTTTATTCTTTCCAAAATCCTTCTCAGAAAAGCCTCATGTTCCTAGCCAGATTCCCACTTAGGCAATTACATCCTGTTCATATAAACTGTTTTTATATCTCAATTGGACACAGCACACTTCCGTCTAATTTATCTTGCTCCCCTAATTGGCTTTGCAGGATTGCTGTGTGAGCTTTGAATTGCTGCACTTTCTCTCTGCATTTAGGGTGTCCTTAGGGAGCCATTATGTAAATTACTTTTTTCAGTGTGCTAAATGATGCCCTAGTGCCCTGAAAGAGTTAATTCACCTCAGAAAGGTGAGCAGTTATTCACCTAAGGACCAGGACTGTTACTGACCCAAAGTGGGCCTTAACAATCTGGGCATATGGCCAATTAGCCACATGCTGGCTCAGTAGACATTCAGTAGGTAGGCGCCCAACCATTGTTTATGCCCCATTGGAAATGACTTAACCATGGGGAACATAAGACTTGTTCAACTGAATCCCAAGTCTCCCTAGGAGTAGAAGTTAGAAATAGTTCTGCCTAAGAACACCTATTTAGACTAACACTTGACTCCTAGGGGAGTAATCTATTTTTGTTCACAGATGGTCCTAGGAACTCCTGAATATACAAGTTGGTTCTGCAGCGGCCCTTCCCAGACAAGATATCATGTTCCCCAAAGGAGCATTTCAGGGGTCCCAACTGAAGGAAAAAATAATTAATTATAAGATGTTATTCCGTCTACTAGGACTGTTCAATAGAAATATAATATGAACCACATATATAATTTTATATTTTCTGGTATCCATATTAAGAAAAGTAAAACTAAATAAGTAAAATTAATTTTGATCTCATATTTTATTTAACCCAACATATCCCAAATATTGTCATTTCAACATGAAGTTAATATTAAAATATTATTGAGATACTTTACATTCTTTATGTTTGTATGAAGTCTTTGAAACATGGTGTGTATTTTACAGTTAAAGCACATCTCATTTTGGTACTAGCCACATTTCAGGTGGCCCGTAACCACATGTGGCTAGTGACTGCTATACTGGACAGCCAAGCTCTTAAAGTTATCTGAGTTGGTATAGCCTTAAAGGGGGGTCACATCTTCTTTTTCTCCCACCTGTTTGTTTTGTTTTGTTTTGTTTTGTTTTGTTTTGTTTTGATGCCAGGCAAACTCAAATCCCCTGAGCTTGTTCAATTCTTTGTAAGTTTGATCCAACATCTCCAAAGTGTTCTACAGACTTGACCTTTTTTTTTTTTAAATAATCATTTGCCTTATGGCAACTTTGTATGCTTTTTATACCCCAGAATCTCAACTCCTGAAGTAAAAACTAAACTGGAAAATGATGTGAATAGAGCTATATAGCCTTTTCAGAAATATGGAAGCTATAAGAGGCAGAGAATCTGTTGTTGTTGTTGTTGTTGTTGTTGTTGTTGTTATCATCGTCTTCATTGTTGTTGTTTGTTGTTTTTCCTGGAGGTAGAAGGGAGGTGGGAAATACTGGAGTAAATTAACTAAAATGAAGGCCAACAGTTCCATAAAACATTAAGAATCTACTATAAGCCAGGCTCTTATAGCACAAAGATGAGCAGGCCATAATCATAGTAGTTGAAAAGCTTGTAATTTAGCAAAGACCATCCTAAGAGTGATTTGATATGATATAGAGAAGTGATCAATGAGAGGTAAGAACAGACTCTATTTGAGCAAATTGTGTGGTGTTTTTACCTAACTTTGGATACAAAGACATCTTCCTCGGGGAAAAGGAGTAAAACTTGGATCCCCCAAATGAGAATGAGAGGTAACCAGAACACCACCTGAGACCTACAGCTTATAAATCATGTTATGAACTCACACTTTTTCTGTAAGTGATGGGAAGCCACTGGGAGTTTCTAAAGGAAAATTAGGTTTCAGTTGGATTAGATGGATGACTCTGATTGCCTATGGAGGATGAATTGAAGGGGTAGAAGAGGGGGTCTAAGAGGTGAAACACTGGAATAGAGGAAAGGAGACAAAGTATGAGGCTGATATGAGAGAGCAGGGCATCGACGAAGGAACTGACCAAGGGGGAGAGGGTAATCTAAGGCAATGATAGACATACATGAGGTAAAATCAGTAGGTCTGGGTGACTAGTTAGATCCAGGAGATAAGATTGAAAGCAATTAGGCAGAGATTACAGACAAAAAGTCAATTTAGAGGTCAAGATGGTGAGTTCTGTTTTTGAGGAGACTGAACATGTGTTGTGCCTCTGCAACATCCCAAGAACTTTGCCAACAGACAGTTAGTTACTTACGCAGGACTGATGCTCACATTTGTAGGTAGTAAATAACACCTGCTATTTACAGATCATTTAATGAGATCAAGGACTTTACATTTGCAACTTTAGTAATGGCCAGAATGAATTTAAGAGACATAAATTATTATGATAAATTTTACAGATGCAGAAGATCAAATGTAAGTGTTATAATTAGGAGCCAGGATTGAACCTCCAGGTTGTCTGAGCTTATAGCCTCAAATTGCACTCTGAATTTTATCCTGTGTCATGTAGGTATAATATCATAGAGTAAAATTCATGAGTGAAAATGATATCACCCAAGATGAAGATGAAAAGAGATCAGTGGGTCAAGGACTAAACATTTTATCACTCATCATAAATCTAACAGTACCTCACTTTTCACAAATATTTAAATATATGATAAATAAAGTGTTTGCTTACAAATGTACTGTTTAGTTTAAAGGATATCTTGTATCCTTTTTGTTACAAATGGTTCTATGGCTGAATATTTACAATATCTACAATCTTTTTGTTTTGCGAATTTATGAAGAGGCTAAGTTTTAAGAACAAAGGAAAATAATAATACTCAACTAAAAAAGTAAAACAAGACAATTTAAGACTTGATAACTTCCATAATGTTTAGTGGTCACAGAAGACTGTCACAGTCAGTAAACAAACATCTTCCATCCACTACCTGCCACCAATCCTCCCACCCACCTCCCACCACTCTTATCTTTTAACTCATATCTACTCTTTTCAGTGGTGTGAAAATAAATTATTATAAAAAATTAATTTAATGTAATTTTCCCATGGGATGATTATCTATGTATATTTATTTTCATGTTCTGATTGTCACTGTCAGCTTTTTCTTGGCGTCTCACTTGATACTGGGTTCTGAAACCCAAGCCTTTACAGAGCTCAAGGTCTCCACTCTTCCTTCTCAGCCTGCATTTCTATTTTCTGTACTAGGAGTCTATTTAGCTACTGTTATATTGTTGCTATCTAGATAAAAAGTGAGACACACCTTAGGACCTCAGCACTGTCACACACCTTCTGGACCATTGATTATCACCCCCTTACATTAATACCACCCTCCCCCATTTTAGATGGTCTGGCTAGAACCCATTTGACATGACCTTTGGATGTTGTAATTAGATGATGCTCAAGGTCCAGTTAGGCCTGATTAGCTTCTAAGAAGTGTTCTTAAATATGTCTAGTGTTAGCACTAGCCTGCCATGGAATTCTCAATGTGGCTCTTGGTAGAAGATGTTTATAGTTTTATTGTAACTGATTTTGTTTTTTAGGGACTGTAATCACAGTGGTGTGTCTGTTATATAAAATCTTCCTTCTTGTAGGCATTTCAAAAAGTATTTTTGAAGAGGTAAATTCCAGATGACAAAATAACTGAAGCTTTTCTATTTGCTCAAAAGTCATAAAGCAAAAAAAAAAAAAAAAATTAAATTAAAAAAATTTGTGGTTAAAAAAAAGTGAACTGACCTGAATGATTCACAGCTAGAATCTCTCCTAAAATTCAACTAACTAAGTTACAATTAAGTTACAAGACTAATAACTACAAGAGGAGTGATCCGTTTAATCAGCTAAGCCTTATTTAACACAACTATCAAGGCTCAATCTGGCTCTTTCTGTCTTCCTCTCAGTTGTGCCAAATCGCTCCCTCATTAACTCATATGTAGTTGTAAACTGATCTGGAGCCTTTCTTTCTTTCTTTTTTTTTTTAATTTTGTTTTAAGTTAATTTATTCTTGAGAGATAGAGAGACAGAGCATGAGCAGAGGAGGGGGAGACAGAGAGGGAGACATAGAATCCCAAGCAGGCTCCAGGCTCTGAGCTGTCAGCACAGAGCCCAACATGGGGCTCGAACCCATGAACCGTGAGATCATGACCTTAAGCCGAACGCTTAACTGACTGAGCCATCCAGGCACCCCAATCTGGAGCCTTTCTTTTCATGAGGATGGTCAGGTGGCTGCTCAAGTGACATTTTCTTAAAGAGCCCAGATCTAACTAATATCATCTTGTATGCCAGCCTTCCAGTACATCTGCAACCACTTAAGTAGTACTGGGAACAAAAAACTATGACTTAGCTAATAGAGCCATGATTCATTTGCATGAGTAACTACCTTTGTTTACCCCATATAACCTATTGTCACCATAACCAGAAGTAGATTCTTTCATTTATTTTTAGAATAAACAAATATTTATAGATTATTGCCCATACTCTTGGCACTGAGAAGGTACTGACAAAACCCAAGAGAATATCACAACATGGATGGTCGCTGCCCTCGATGAGTCAATATTTTCATGTATCCAAATGGGAGGGGAGAAGTACTGGATGGTGTATCGGTCAGAGTACAAGCTAGGTTATGCTACAGAAAAATATATTCTCCAAAGTCACTGGTGTCTGAAAACAATGGTTTATCTCTCATTTTCACTTCATGCCTTTTGCAGCTGAGCTGGGGCTCTGCTCCACATCTCTTTTCTCTGAGGTTCAGGTTAACAGAGTAATCACTATCTCAAATATTACTGGTCACTAGAGTCTGGGCAAAAAGCACTCTAGAGGGTCTTGCATTAGTAATTCACTGCCTTGGCCTGGAAGAGATACTTCTTGCTTCTACCCTCAACCTAATAACCAGAACTCGTGATGTGAACTTACTCAACTGCAAGGAAACAGATAATGCCTGGGAGGCAGAGAACTGGAGTATCTGAAAAGCTTTCATTAAAGCATGTCACTTCCAGAGACATGCAAGTTCTGAAGTTGAGGAGGAAACAGGTGGAGGCTTTCAATGTCTCTAGCTTCCTAAGTCCTGCAGAACAGCATCCTTGGAGCTCTGGGTGTCCCAGACTGGAAAAGGGAATAAAAAAAGCAGAAAAAGAAGGAATTCTATTTATTGATTTTTATACTCATTAATTGATTCACTATATTGTTTAAACATTTCAGTTTAATGGATTGAGGAGGAAAACAAAATGTTTAGCCATGAACAAGGAACTAGAAGTATTCCAAAAGTAAACTTAGCTCCCTGAGCTATCTGATTTAACAACATGGTACCAGATACAACATGGTACATGCAAACTGACAGCTGTGACGATTAATACATCCTCCAAGGTTTACCTAATTGGATCTACCCAAGATTGAAGGAGAAACTATAAAAATGTAACTCATTTTGGAAATACCTAGAGGAACAAAGGTTACTCTGTTTTCCCACCCAACAGCTTTAATTCAGAAGCATACGTGTACTTTGCATGTCTCTGTGTGCCTTGCCTTCAGCCTTGCTACAAATGTCAGTATTTTTTCTACTTACATTATACAAACTATTGAAAAGAGAGGCATACAGCTTGAAATGAGGCCAGCGAGAGCTCTAAGTTTTCTTTCACTTTCTTTCTTCTCTCATTTTCTTTCTTTCACACTTGGATTCATTAATTGCTTCTTCTTCCTATGTCCTTCCAATACCTCCTTCTCACTGACCCATTCTGGTCATTTTTTTCCCCTGGTATTGAAAGGATAAACCCTCTCTGGGTTTCAGTTTCTAGAAATGGATCTCTTTATTTGGTATTTTTCTTAACTTTTCTTAAGCTCTTTTGTATGTATTGCTTTGTATTTTAGAATTAAAGAATGCAGTATAAAGTTACAAGATATGGATGATGTTTATAAAGTGAATACATTTGGGGGTAAAGAGTTGATACTAATATTCAGGTCACTCTGAGCATTTGGAAACCTGTCCCTAAGTAAAAATATAAATTTCAGCCTAGTTTTTTTTTTTTTTTGAGTTGAATATTAAAAACACAGACTTATGAATTGGAGAATTTTACATTGTCACAGAAGTATCATATTGAAAACAAATAGGACTATGTTATAGGATCCCTGAAATGAAATAAATATTTTGTAAGATAAAACAGAACTAGTCAGAATGCTGTAAAATTTATATTTTTAGAGAAATTTAAGGGATGACCTATGATTACATTCAATAAATACTTGGCTATCAGACATAATCTTAGGGTACATGGAAATAAAATAGGTTACAGATAAGCCCAAACCACAGAAGTTTAAAGACAGTCAACTCTTCACTACCTCAAAGTAGTGAGGCCAGTTTGCAGATCAGTCAAACATTGGATAAACCACAGCTGCCATCTGGAAAGATCTCATTCTCCAGTGAGGCTAAACAATTAGGTAATGTATGAAATTGGAATTGAAGGACAGCTCTCCAAGGTGAGGAGCTGGGAAGCCAGACCTTGGGTAGGGCTTTTAGTAGAGCAGATCAAGTGTGCCAGATTGTGTGACCTGGAATCCTGTCATCCAACCACTGAGGAACTGATAATTAGGACTAATGCCCCAGGGCTTGATTATATGCCTCTGTAGGGGAAGTGACCTAATCCCAAATCTCTGCTGTACCTTAACCACCTCCATCTGAAAACTGGCTAATCCACAAATCTGTTATTCCAGAAACCACTTAATCCACCCTCAGATAAACAGGAATTAATGGTATGTGCTTGTCTGTGCACATACTGTAATAATAATTAGAAAGAAAAGGGTCAGTTTTCTATAAGCGAAAGCCTAGAAATTCTATTTAGGATATAATAAAAGACATTTCTCCATTCTCATCTTTTATTTTTTTTATTTTTTATTAAAAAAAAATTTTTTTTTGACGTTTATTTATTTTTGAGACAGAGAGAGACAGAGCATGAACAGGGCAGGGTCAGAGAGAGGGAGACACAGAATCTGAAACAGGCTCCAGGCTCTGAGCTGTCAGCACAGAGCCCGATGCGGGGCTCGAACTCATGGGCCACGAGATCATGACCTGAGCTGAAGTCGGCCGCTCAACCGACTGAGCCACCCAGGCGCCCCTCCATTCTCATCTTTTAATCCAAATGTAAAAATATAGATAATATTGAAAGGCATTTCTACTAACTGATTTATATACTCCCAAAGTTGAAAACTTTTAAGCCTTGTAAAACTAGTGATTATATCCCATATGAATAGAAATTTACTTTTCAATGGATATTTTATCATTTTCATTAATTGACTCAAATAACATGTGTTAAGCATCTATTGTACATCAAGCCAAAAAGCATCTACTATTAAAGAATATAATGGGTTCTGGCTTTGTAATAAGAAACCTGTATTCTTTTTTTTCTTACTTTTAAACTTTTTATTTAGAACTCATTTTTTCCTTACAGAAAAGTTGTAGAAGTAACATTAGATTTTTCCAATGTAAACATTTTACATAACTATAGCATAATTACCAAAACCAGAAAATTAGCTTTGGTACAATCCCATTAACTGTAAACCTTATTTGAATTCCACTAGTTTTTAAACTAATATCCATTTTGTGTGTATGTTCAAAGATCCTATTCAGGATCTCACATTGCATTTACTTCTTTATTATTATTAGTAGTAGTAGTAGTATTGTTATTATTTTTATAATTTTTTTCATTTGTTTATTTCTCTAGAATACAAGTACCAAAAAAAGAGCAAGCAATGCAAATAATGACAAAGGAGGGCTGGAGCTTTTTTTTGTTTAAGTTGGATAAGTTTGACATGTAATATTGTGTAAAATTAAGGTATGCAGAGTATTATTTTGATGCATTGTAATATGGTTGTTGTTATAATGGTATTTATCACATTACATATTTAGGAGTGTCTAAATTCAATATTCTATACATTAGATCTCTATGGCCTATTTAGTACTTGTTACAAATTTGTACTCTTTTTAAAAAAAAAATTTTTAATGTTTATTTTTGAGAGAGAAAGTGTGAACGGGGGAGGGACAGAGAGACAGGGGGACAGAGGATCCGAAGCAGGCTCTGTGCTGACAACAGTGAGCCTAATGAGGGGCTTGAACTCACAAACCATGAGATCATGACCTGAGAGAAAGTTGGAGCCTCAAGGGACTGAACCCCCCAAATGCCCCCAAATTTGTACTCTTAATCCCTCACCCCCGTTCCCTCACCAATCTTATTCCCTCACCCCCATTCCCCTGGAAACTACCATTTTACTCTGTTTTGTTTTGTTCTGTTTTGTTTACAGGTTTGACTTTTTTAGATTCTGCATATACACGATATTATACAGTACGTGTCTTTGACTTATCTCACTTACCATAGAATTCTCAGGGGCCATCTATGTGTGTGTCACAAATGGCAGGATATCCTCCTTTCTCATTGCTGAATAGTATTCCATTGTGTATATAGCCTACATAATACCCATGGGTGGAACTGGTGGATCATATGGCAGATCTATTTTGAAGTTTTTGAGGAACCTCCATATTGTTTTCCATAGTGATTAGACTAGTTTACATTCCCACCAACAACATATAAGGATTCCTTTTTACCACATCTTTGCCGGCACTTATTTTCTTCTTGATGATAGCCATCCTAACAGGTGTGAGGTGACATCTCGTGATTTTGTTTTGCATTTCCCTTATGATTAGGGATGTTAAGCGTCTTTTCACGTGCCTATTAACCACTTTGATGCCCTCTTGGGGAAAATGTCTATTTTGTTCTTCTGCCCATTTTCTAATCATTGTTTTTTGTCATTAAGTTATAAAAATTCTTTATGTATTTTGCATATTAACACGTTATCCATTATATGGTTTGGAAATTTTTTTTTCTCCCATTCCATAGGCTTTTAGTTTTATTGTTTCTTTTGCTATACAGAAGCTTTTGAGTTTGATGTAGTCCTATTTGTTAATTTTTTGCTTATGTTGTTTGTGCTTTTGCTACATTCAAAAAAAAAATCATTTCCAGGACCAAATAAGTGAATGCCTTCCCTATACTGTCTTCTAGGGGTTTTATGGTATTAGGTCTCATGTTTAAGTCCTTGCTCCATTTGAAGTTAATTTTTGTGACTGGTGTGAGATAGGAGTTCAATTTTATTGCTTTACATGTGTTTTTTTTCCAGTTTTCCCAGCACCATTGGTTAAACAGCCTATCCCTTCCTCACTGGGTGTTTTTGGCTCTCTTGTCCAGTATTAACCGATTGTATATGCTGGGATTTAATTCTGGGCTTTCTATTCTGTTCTATTGGTCTATGCATCTATTTTTGTGCCCATACTATACTGTTTTTATTACTATAGCTTTGTAGTGTAGTTTGAAATCCAGAAGCGTGATACCTCCATTTTGTTCTTTTTTCTCAGGATTGCTTTGACTATTCAGGGTCTTTTGTGGTTCCACACAAATTTTAGGGTTGAAGAAACCCATATCCTTAATTCCAGGTACTTAGGATGTTACAACCAAAAACTGACAAGTAGGACAAAAAAGTCTATACTGGGCAAATAAGACTTAAAACTTTAATTTTTTTTTTCTTAAGCACTATAAGAGTAATAAATGAAGGTTTTATTTTCCAAAACTAAGAACATGTTATAAAAATGGATTTTGTAATGAAGGGAAATTCAATCAGTATGCCAAAATGTCAATCTTATTGAAAGAGCTTTTCTATTTGTGATAAAACAGTGAACTAGTTAGTAGTATTAGCCCATACTTTTCAGTTTCCTTTTCAGGCTGACCCTTCTCTCGTCTTATCTAAGTCAATATGTTCCCCTTGGGGTATCCTAACCTAGAATGTGGGTTGGCAAAAACTATGGCCTGTGGGTCAAATCCATGCCTCAAACAAGGAATGACATTTATATTTTTTAAATAGAATACAAAATAAAAACCATATAACAGAGGCTGTATATGGCTCACAGTCTAAAATATTTACCAGCTAGGCCATTGTAGAAAAAATTCACTGACTCTTTGTCTAGAATATTCTTGGACTCCTCCCTCTTCTTTACTCCTCAAATCCAAATTAGTGTCTGCTTCCTAATATCTCTGCCACAGTCCTCTTTTCTCTATTTTTCTTGCTAACTGTCCTAGTTTATGAATCCATTGCCTCTTGCCTCTAATCTCACCCTTCTCCAACAATTCACTAGAATATCTCTGGTAAGTCTTTTAAAGAGAACTCATCACATCCTTCTCAGTAAATCTTTTCTCGACATCCCAAGATGATCACATTATATGTGCTTGCTTCTCCTAGTCCCTGCTCTTGTGCAGACATCTATACCACACACTTCACTTTGCAAAGGATTTATTTGCAAACTAGCTTTCCTACTTACCTGGGAGTCCCTTGAGGGTAAATAGAGATGTAACACATGCCACACACAAGTTGTGTCAAAGACTAAGTAAGTGAATGAGTGTATAGTGTTTTCTGAGTGTGGATTTTAATAGGGTAGAAAAAGTTCCTAGGACCCTATGTATCTTTGGAAGAGAAGAGGAGATAGGTATGTGCTACCAAGAAAATGTTTGGCAAAGAACAGTAAGACTAAGAAAACGAAAAAGCAACTTCTAATCTGCTTTTCATGCTAATGTCTCCTTTCATGAATGCATTTGAATACATAAAAATTTTTAAATGTTTAAATTATGCACAGGACTAAGCTGTATACTTTACGTGTTTTCCCAGTTATTTTCATTTTATAAAGTTGGCATATGTGTGAATATAGAACTGAAAGTTGACAGAATGCGTGCATTTTTGTGTGTGTGGAGAACAAGGATTAAAGGAAGGCAGGAGGACAGAAGGAAGATAGGGGAGCTTACTCCTAGCTGCCTTCTCTGCTTCTAAATTCTTTCCCCTAACCCCAGAGATAAGGCAATCTCCTTGCTTTCTTGGCATCCCTTTTTACTGGTCAGGATAGACTATGCTATGCTGCAGTAAAAATTCATTCTGAAATCCCATGGCCTTAACATAACTAAAGCTTATTCTTTGCCCATGTTACCTGCTTATTTTCTGTCAACATGGAGCTCTCCTCTGTATGGTCACTCCGGATTCTTGGCTGATGGGAGCTCCACTAACCAAACTTGTATCATCTGGGATGTGTGGTCCTATTTTTGTTTTTTTAAGAGAAGGAAATTTATAAAGACCTCACCTACTTCTTCTATGCTTTTATTCCATTGCTCAGAGCTAGTCACATGACCTACCTAATCATGAGGCTTTGAGAATTAGTCTCGTATGTCCTAGGGATGAGAAAAGAAGCAGATATTTGTAAGCATTAGTAATGTTCACCACACCTTTCAGATGAACTAGTTATCTTGAGTAGGATAAAATTATCCAAGTTGTAGTATAGAATTAGAACTTCTGTTTATTTAGCTTGGGAGATGTCCTACTCAGGGACTAGTGATTTCGTACATGTTTGGCCAGCAATCCAGTAAACTCTTGTTTGGGTTCCAATCCCATCTTCTTTGCACCTTAAATTTATGTTGATATTTTTTTTCTAAACACCCCATTTGCTAGTAAAGAAAATAGCAAATATTTACTCCTGGAACCAGTAGCTTCCCCGATCATCTGAGAAATAGTCCTCTATTAGTCCCCCACTTCTCCCGATTTCCTTAGGATATGTGGAACTAGAACAATAGCCCACAAATTAGAAATTAGAGCAATAGCTCAGGACCCTGAATACTTTTGTGTATGTGATGAGGACTGAGATGGTAGATAGGGTGGAAATGGACTTTTGGGGTCTAAGCAACCATGAGATCTCTGCACTTCCTCATTAGTATGAGAACAATCACATCACCATTTCATATCCCAAAGGTTTTATGTTAGCCTTCCTGGAGTCTTTCTTCTCCTTTCTTGGCTGCCTTAGATGCTCATTTTAGCATGCTCCTACCTACAAATGTTTAGACGGAGAAGACTATGTGTTATGAATTTTCATGGGCTTCTCAATCTTGAAGGACTGAATTAGAAACACTTCTTTTTTTAATTTGTATCATTGATTCTCTGTGCCTTTCCCAGATATCTGAAAATCTAAAAGTAGAACGAATATGTGTTGAGTAAGAGGAAATTACCACAGTTTAGATAAGCCTATGTTGAAAGCGTATGTAAACACAATTTATTAATCAAATGGATTCAAGTTACTGCTTCTCTTAGAATTGTAATGTCAATTCATACTTGCCTGGGGCGAGACTTCTGGCTAATCATGCCTTCTGGAGAGAAAGAAGCCAGAAGACCCTCTTACCAGCTTTAAAAAGGGAAAAATAAGAAAACAGATACATAGACTCTGCTAGCATCACAACTTTATTTCTGGGGAAAAAATATACCTGCCCCCTGAGAGGAAGAAGACCTTATACGAGTTAAGAGTATAATGCATTCCTAAGAAGTCCAGATGATAGTCACCAAACAAACTTATGATTAAAGACATTTCTCTTCTGCTTGTTGTATTTGGTTATAGATCTTTTTCTTCTCTTCCATGTATCTGTAGATGGACTTGGGGTGAATACTATTTGTGAAAGTATCCCCAGTAACTCTCTTCTCTGCCACCTCTTGAAAGGTCTACCAAGGAGATAATAAGGTGCCTCATGTCTGCATGTAGTTTGGCCCTCACTGTGTCAGCTTGCACCGTATATGTCAAACATCTCAACTAGTTGTTAAAGCTTAAAATTCAGAAGACTTCATATAAAAGTCAGGATGGGGGGATGGTAATACTGGAACCGCATCCCTCCATTGCAACTTTTGGTTGGAATTGAGTAACAGCTGCTCCTTTTAAAGGAGGCAAGAGCCCCCAAATACTCTTATCTTCCTATTCCCCATTGTCTTATTAACATTTAATACCAGATTTGCCTTGGTATTTTCCTTGGACTTCCAGCCTGTTTTGCTTAATCATTTTTCCTCCATGGCTCCTTTACATATTTGAATTTATGCCTCTGGCTAGTAGGATCAAGTTTCAGTCAAAGCATCAGGGTTGGTGTATTCTTGGATATGTTTTACATGCCCTAGAAGGCCAAGATCCAGGTTATCGGCTTAGAAGAGAGAGATCTAAGAGGCCACTTACCTTGTCTCAAGCCTAAGCAAAAAGAATTCTTAGGGCCCATATATGGTCCAGCCAAATATATCAAGGTATGCAGGGGTATGGAATTAAGACCTAGCTAGTAAGCATTTGACAAAATAATTGCATGTATATTATCTGATTTGTTATGGCCTTTGGTATTTTTATAACAAAAATAAACATGATACAAAGCAGTGTAACCAAAAAGGGGAATCTGTTGGTTCTATAACTGAAAAGTGTAGGAGTTAGTGTGGTGTCAGATGACACCATCAATTTGAGACTTTTGTCTCTATCTTTTGGCTCTGCTTCCTCTGGCCTCATTCTCAGATAGCCACCCTGCCTTATGGTCACAAGATGGCTGCCAACATTCCCAGAGGTACAGCCTTTCAGGTCTGTATCCAACAGGAGAGAGTGCTTGTATTTGTCCTCCTATTCCAGCAAAAGCCTATATACATCACATCAGTACCAATTGGGACAGATCAGTCCCAGTGTCTGTGGCCAGGGAATAACAGGCAACAGTGACAGGTAGATTTGCCACCAGAAGTAAAAAAAAAAAAAAAAAAGAGGAGGTTGGTATAGTATAGTCCCCCAAATGGAAAGGAGTGAATGAATGATGGATAGCACCAGGATCTGATATCAACTATATCTGGGCAACTTGTTAAAAGCAAATTCCTACTGCCCAAATATTCTGATTCATGAGGTGTGGATCTAGGCCCAGGAACCTTCTTATTTAATAAGATCCTTAGGGAATCTGGTACAAGAAGTTATTAATTCAAACTTTGTGAAACACTTTGAGACTGCAGTATCTTATTACAACTAAAAATAAATTCATTATTATATGCCAGGAACTGTCTTAAGTATTTTAGAGGCATTATTTACATTATTTATTATTATACATACATATATACCTATGAAGTAGGTAACAATATTATCCTTATTTTTTAATGAGGAAGTGTAGCTTAAGAAGTTTAATAATTTCCCCAGTGAAACATAGATAATAGATAATAGATAATAAGTGGCAGAGCCAGGATTCAAATCCAGCACTGTCAGACTCTAAAGTTAATGTTGTTATTATAGTTCTCTGTTATAATACCTGTATCCCTTCATATTTTTGTGCTTGCCCTAAATTGAAGGATGATTTACCAATCAGAGAGTTTGATCTTCTTATTCTTTGATGTAAAGAACAGACAACTTACTGATCTTTATCAGTATGTGTCACTGGATTAGGCAAAGTTATATCAAACATCAGTGTCTTGTTTCTATACTGCTATATACTATATGTGACCTTCAGCAAGTTACATCAGCTTTCTGAACCTCAGTTTCCCTTTCTATAAAGAATTACTTATTTCACTATATAAGGAAGACATGGGAAATAAATGAATAAGTAAAAGTGCTAAGACTATACTAGCTCTCAGTAAATACTGGTTTTTTTTCCATCTCTGTGTTAAATCATAAATTATCACAATGATTTATTTTCCTACCACTTTGGTGCTATTGCTGGTCCATTGAGAAGTTCCACTGCGGGCCTCTTCTCACCCTCAGCATAGGCTCCAATAAATTCTGACCAACTTGTACCCTTCAGAATGTTTGTGATGCCCTTGGCAGCTGGTGTTTCCATTTGAAAGAGGTGGTCAGGGATTAGAAAGACAAGAAAGAACAAATATTTGTTAAGTGACTAATATGCGTGGCAGGCATATTTCCAAAAATATGTTGCTAAGCTTTACGAACAGTGCAACATCATGTAGATGAGGACTCTAAGTTTGGAGAAGTTATTTGTCCCAGGTCACTCTGTGAGGCAGGTAGGGGCCCAGAATCCAGCCCATGCTTTATCCTAGTGACTTCACAACCTGTGGGATTTTCTGCATGTATTATGCCTTGTGAAAGTAAAGCCCTCATCACAGTTAACTATTCACCTGGTAATGACTCTACTTGAAAGGATTTTATTAGTGAACACCTTGGTGTGCTTGACATATTAATGCTCAAAACCAGAACAGAAAGAAGTTGTCAAATGTGAAGAATTGTGGGCAATTTTAATGATGAGATTTACATTGATTATGACGATAATAAATACATCTCCTTTTAAAAATAGTCCTCGCTGACCCTTTTTTACTCTAGAGTGGAAATTAGACATTCAAACTAATCAAATGCTAATGTAATAAGTTCCCTTATAAGGAAAACATCACATAGTTTTGAATACATAGAAGGTTTTTTCTTTTCTCTGAGAAAAACCTTCTGAAATCCCCAGTTGAGTTAAAACAGGTTTTTATTAGAGAACCATAATAAATTTATGACAAAGATAGGTTTTTGCCAAGATGCCTTTCTCATTTGCTTTGCGTTCAATTCTGTTAGAAGAATGCTGGAAACATTCAGTTGAATTGGGAAAAAAAATCACCACAGTTCCAAAACTTGGATCAATTATCTAATAATATTAAGAAATTGAATATATTTTCTTATGCATTCCATTTTATCTTTCCCAGACCGTTATCATTGTTGTTTCTGAGGCTCAGGAAGGGTATTCTCTGAGTTTTTCTAAAACTTCCTAGATTTCAAATAGTCTATCCCTTCTCTTCATTGACCATCAATATTTTGAAAATGGCAATAATTTTATTTTCAACCCATAGAAGCCACTCTCACTATGCACCTGGAAGCAATACCAACATCCTTTTCAAGTAATGGGTTTCAAATATGGACTTAAAATATATTGCCATTGTTATGAAACGCAGAATAGCTAGCAGTGTTATACATTCTCAAAAAAAAAAATAGCTCTAAAATTTTAGCAAAGACATTAGAGGTTGGTATAGACAACATGAATGTTATGCTCTTTTCGTCACAGACCAGTCTCAGATTTTGAGGAGTGTATACCCCTACCCCTTATTCCATCCCCCTGACATAAATTCTTGAGGGCTATTATATTTGGCAGTGAAATAAGGTATTCTAGCATTTGAAAAAAAGCAATTTCAATGGTGTGAAACACCCTGTTTAATTAATTATGTTTAAAAGGACTTCAAACATTGTTTATGCTTTTGTAACAGTGTTTGTAAACTGTAGTATGCATTGGACCACACTTTTGCAACCTATCTGTACTGGGTTGAGTAATTCCCCCACCCCAGCCCTTCAAATTACTGCCTCCCTGGAACTTCAGAAGGAGACTTTATTTGACAGTAAGGTCCTTAAAGATGTAACTAGTTGAAATGAGGTATTTGGTCTTACCATATTAGAGTGGACTCTAATCCAATGACTAGTGTCCTTGTAGGAAGAGAAAATAGAGACACAGACCCACAGACACAAAGAGAGGCCATGTGATGATGGAGGCAGATATTAGTGATGCATCCACAAGTCAAGGACTGCCAAGAATTGCCAGAATCCCTTGAAGCTAGAAGAGAGACGTGGGATAGATTCTCCCTCAGTCTCCATGAGGAACCGACCATGCAGACACTTTGCCTTTGGATTTTTGGCCTCTTGAACTGTTTTCATAATATGCAATCTCACAGTTTACCATGTCTTCCTCCTTTAATTGTTTTTTTTTTCTTCTGATTTTTCTGTTACTTTATGATCCTAATTAGTCTCTTCTGATGATACCTGTTCCTTTACCTAAACTTATTTTTAAATGTTAGCATGACCCAGGGCTCCTTTTGGTTCCCCATTCTATCTTTATTGTCTTCTTAGGTGATCTCATTCCCTTGATTTGCAAACACCTAAACTCTGATGATGCCCAAATTTACAAGACCAGCCTTGACTTTGCTCCCATATTCCAGGCTCAAAAATATGTTTCCTCACCTATCCCTTTTGTCAACACCATTGTGTAGAAGAGTCTATTGACATGGAAGAGGCAGAGGCTCACTGTCCTGTGCTGTGACTTGGTGTAGACAAAGGAATATTTTCTTTCCTTGGTCTAACCATTACCCAGAATATTGTGTTCAACTGGAGTGTGTAAGAAAACTGAGTCAACACAAATTTTTTAAGTTTATTTATTTATTGAGAGAGAGAGAGAGGGCACAAGCAGGGGAGGGGCAGAGAGAGAGAGAGAGAGAGAGAGAGAGAATCCCAAGCAGGCTCTGCACTGTCAGACACAGACTAGACACAGGGTCGAATCTCAAGAACCTCAAGATCATGACCTGAGCCACAATCAAGAGTTGGTTGTTTAAACAAATGAGCCACCCAAAGTGCCTCAACACATTTTTTTTCATAATTAGGCAAATCTTCATGTACAGCACATATATATGTACATGCATAATATACTGGGAATTTATGTAGCATTTCATAATTTTTAAATATTTAGATCCAATTCAGCATTCTAAAAATCTATGTAAGAGCCAAGCAAAGTCACCATATTTGATCCCAATCTTAGAATAAAATTCACGGGCATCTGGGTGGCTCAGTTGGTTAAGCATCCAACGTGGGCTCAGGTCATGATCTCGCAGTTCGTGCGTTAGTAGAGCCCTGCGTGGGGCTCTGTGCTGACAGCTCAGAGCCTGGAGCCTGCTTCGGATTCTGTGTCTCCCTCTCTCTGCCCATTCCCTGCTCATGCTCTGTCTCTCTCTGTCTCTCAAAAATGAATAAATGTTAAAAAAAAATTTTTTAATAAAATTCAAACCCCTTTTAATAGTCTTCATTATTATCAAATACAGCTCTTGCTCCCTACTCCCCCAACCCATATTCTGGCCACACTGCTCTTTTTATTTCTTGAATGTTATATCCTACTCAGGATGTTGGTACTTGATTTTCCTCCGACTGGCATTTATTTTTTTCCCTGACCTTGCACAGATGACTTCTTCTCAGTCCTTCAGGTCTCAGTTTAAATGTTATCCCCTGATCAAGGCTTTTCTGGACCCTTGCTCCAACTTGAGTGGTAGCCCCCATTTACTCTATATCACATGACTGCTTGCTTATTTCCTTTGTAAGTCTTTATAGGGTCTATAATATTTTTAATTGTCTGCCCATGTCTCATTCTCTTCTACCACCATTAAAACATGAGTTCGAGAATAGATTTTTTCTGTCTGCCTTACTCAGTGCTGTATGTTGGCACCTATAACAGTGTCTGGCCCACAGCTGGCCCTCATAATTAATCTATACAATTAATTTGTTTTACTAAGCACCTGTGCTAGGATTTGAACTTGAGTTGAACTTGACTCCAGAATTCAAGCTCTTAAAAACTCTCTTTGACTAACACTTCATTGAAAGTAAATGACAATAAACAGTAAATGGTAGTAAGGGTAACAGTGGTTGACATCCATCAAGGAAAATTTCTTGGAGACTATGTGAATGATTTAGCAAAAACTTAAAGGAGAACATCTCAGATCAGGTGAACACACAGAAGAAATAAACTGGGTTTATGAGATGAGTGACAAGGAAAGCTTAATTATAAGCTTAATTGTAATTATAATGGAATTGATATGGAACAAACATAACATAACCCTCTGGTGGAAAAGTTTAATTTAATCCTAGTTTCTCCCAGTTTCATGCCAAATTTAAGTTTCTTTTGGAGTTAATGAATGCACTTACACATTTATATGTGTATAATGGGCAAAGCTACAACTTTCAGAATCAGGTCCACATTTATTACAGGAGGTGAGAAAGGGCCTGCTGGCTGCCACCATTAGTACTCAAGAGTTGTTAAAACCAAAACAACAAACCTGGAATCTTCTTCTTTACTCATGTTTGCTTTGAGCTGTGCTGTAATATTCAGCATGACTGAGACCTGGTAGAAAAAGCAATGGGAATTAGTGACAGGGGTGGGGACAAGGATTGAACAAATAAAATGGTTTTATTTAGCAAATAAATTTAAGCATTCTCCAAAATGTTGCAGTTTATATACATACATTCATCAGTTTCGAAGAATATGCCACTTTCATTTTGAAGTCTAGTGTTGTTAAATAGGAAAGCCTAAAATACATACACACACACATGTATGTATGTATATATATATATATATATATATATATATATATATATATATATATGGAAAAATATGGAAAAGTATTATTTACTTCACTCAAATGCTTAGAAAAATATACTCAGATGTACCACCCATGATTCACAAATGAAGCTGAGGTCCCACTACAAACTACAACTCCCACTCAGAGATAATGAAGCATGAAATGGCACTTTAAAATTACATTGAAAGAAAGTGCCTTTCCAAAACTCAAGAAAAAAAATAGTATTAAAATGTTGAATATGTAGCCAATAAATAGTATGTTGTTTGTGGCAGTTATTTACCCACTATTTTATGTGAATCTTTGCTTTACCTCAATGTTACGACATTTTCTAATAATTTCTTATGGGAACAATTTTATTGATAGATTTGATTTTCAGTCATTTTCAGAAAGAAAATGCATCTGGGCCTGGAGTTTTATTATATCAGGTAGCTATTGTGGTCAAATTCTGAACATAGGTTCCTTTGCTTTATTTGAGTTACCCTCATAAAACATTTTAGACCTTTCTGCTTCTTGAATGTCATGTGTTTTTATGTTGTTTGAATATGTGTATTTACTATTCTATCAATAATAAAACTTCAGCTGTTCTCCATAGGTAAATGATTCGTGTGTGTGTGTGTGTGTGTGTGTGTGTACAAAGCCCAAAGAAGGTATTCACGGCTCTCTGATCTTAAGTGTTAGCCAAGAAAGAAAGAAGAAAAGTATCTTTATTCAAATACTTTATTTTACTTTTAGGTATATCATATTATGCCTGAAAACTAATTTTATTCTTCTTGATTTTTCAGTTATAATTATATAAAAATTACATATACCCACTGATGAATTTTGCTGCTTTAAAGAAATATTTGCATGAGAATAATACATTTGGTGTAGTAGAATATAAAAAATTAATAGTGATTTTATTTTTTCCCCTAAATAACAGGAAATGTTTCCAATTATTTTTTAGAGCAGGACATTTGGTACAGATAATGTTGCTATAGCAACTTTAGAACAGACTTAATTTGGGCCACAGTGAGTGCACCCACTTGTTTTAAATTCATCATTCAGTCTAATCTAGCATTTACATGAAGAGCTGCATTTACAAACACTGCAGCAGGAGTGCCTATGTGGAAGGTTGTTTAGGGATACTATGCCTCAAATTTCTACTTGCATTCATGGCATTTATTAAGAGCTTATATCACAGGGTTACCAAGAGCTATAGTGTTTATTAAGAAGAAATAATTTCTTACTCCAATTTTACTCAAGATTAAAAGCTTTGAAAATTAATTTAACCTTAACATATCTCTGAAAATATTTTGACATTAAAATACAATTTACTATTTAGTGTTAAGCCTTACAAAATCTTGGAAAGGAAATATTCCTTGTGTTTGCCTGAAGGAAAATATTTTAACCTAGTCTGCATTAGCTTGTTTCTACTATAACGACACTAGGTACCTATTAGAATCTTGACAGTATTTACACATATTTAAGACCAAGCTGGTTTCAGATGAGAATGTATGGGGTTTCCCAATTCTACAAAAACATGCTAAATGCACTGGTCTCCAGGTTTCAGTCTCATGAAGGATAAATCTTTAACTTAGGATTTCAGGTAAGATTTCATCTCTGTCACAATTGAAGTATTGCTTTAGAGGCAGCAATATCTTCCCACCTTTTTACCTGTGCCTAGAATTTGTTTCCTGTCCACCTATGTTAAGATTCAACTCCAGTGTTAGGACCTCTGCCAGACCTTTCGTGATTTGCACACCGCAGAGTCCCTTTTCTCCAGAACACTGTGTCTAGACTGGGCTCAGCTATTTTCACATACTCGCTTGCGTATTTCTCACTACTAGACAGAGCTTCCTATGAGGAATCTTTCCTTGAACTTTGCGTCTTCTTTCCCCCCAGCCAACGCAGTATCTGGTATACTGTAGCAGTAGCACTACATACAAATTCAACAAACGTTTGTTTAAATCAATTAACATATAGCTGGCTATTGACCACTTACCACGAATTATATAAAAAGTGTTACAGACTTACTATTTGGTGGGTGGGGGGGGGACTTAAAACACGTAGGTAATACATAGCATATGTGTAATTTAGGTGATACCCAAGGGTACAAGGCAATGAATGTCATCTGTAAAATGACTGAAACCAGTAAGAGCAATAAGTTATGCAGGAGTTTAAGAGAAAGCTAGGAAGATCAGGGAAGGTTTTAAGGAAATGGGAAGATCTGAGCTAACCTTGAAGTATAGTTGGGAATTGGGGAAGTAGGCAAGAGTATGGAAGGTTTCTTCAGAGAAGAGCCAAGAGCAAAAAGCAATGGAAACACGATCATTGATCAAGGGACAGTAACTATACAAATATGGCTGCATCTAAAGCTGTCTGAAGGAGAGGAGATCCCTGAAGAGTAGTTAAGATTCCAGAAGAGTGGTTAAGACCAAGTGTCTTTTAAGAAATGACTGTGGAAATTATAAAGAAATGTTTTAAATTATATACTACAGAATTCCAGTGTCCAGACTTAGAATTGGTTCTGATATTTATTAACTATTATTTTACCCTCAGAACATTTTTAGAACCATAAGTAAAATGGTCATGACAAAGTAAAATATGAAATATCCAATTCTTTCTCAAATGCACTAGCTCCCAATAAGACTGTTTTTAACAGACATTTCACACAAGACAGGAATGCAATGAAACAATGTATTTTAAGAAAAGGTAAACTTGATTGATATCTCATCTGCCCTGAACTCCTACTAGTTCCATACCTTTAATCTCATTATTTAATCTCTCCACTGACAGAAATACCTTAAACATCAACAAAGAGGTAACTATTTATATAAAAGAGAATTGAGCTAATGATAGAGAAAAGATTTGAAGATCATCTTCCTGGCTCAAAAAACATAACAAAAGTAGGCTCTTGAACTTTGTATTATATAACTATTATATCCAAGAAAATAAATCTTTTGAGAATAAAAAGAATAGGCTGTTGAATTTTAAAAATCTAAAGTAATCATTATATATGCTCAAAGGTTTAAAAAAAAACAGGTAAAATTTAAAATAAATAATTAAGAAAAATTGTGGAAGTTTGTAAATCTAATTTAATGAGAGGTCAAGACATGTAAGTTTGTATAAAAGACTAATTCTGAGGAGAAACATTAAATAAAACATAGTGTGGGAGTCAACTATTAAGTAAATGAAGACTGGATTTAGAGAACAGTCAGGAATACAGAAGGAGACGTGACAAATGCAACAAATACAAAACCCTGGTGTTTAACCTTTAAATCAGTGATCTGGGACACTAGAACACACTATGGTGTGTGTGGGGGGGGAGGAATGAAAGGAAAACAAAGAGCTATGTGCCAAATTAACAGAATATGATTCAGGATCAAAATTGCTAATCTTTTGCTAGCAATAAGAAAATAAAAGGTAGGGAACTCGGTTTTAATAACATGATATTAAACCAATTATGAGAAGTAAAGGCAATGTGAAATAGGATAGAAAATCCCATACTCTTGCCTCCCAAGAGCATTGAGGATTAATGAGACAACAACAATATAATTCCATTTGATACAAAAGGAAGGTGATGAAGCTTCAATGGGAAAGTGTCTTTATTAATGAAGAAATAAAGTTTTGTTTGCATGTTAAAAATTCTAAGCTTGAAATTTCCCACTCTAGAACTGTAAGAAAATAGCCTTGCTGCTATTTTAGGGGCTTATCCTTCTGTTTCAAAAAGTGATCACAGATCAGGATGCTCCCTAACCTATAAGAGGCAAATAAGTAATAGTCTTTTTTTTTTTTTTTTGCAGGGGGGGTGGGTGGGGAGGGGGAGCCCCTATAGAGAATGATGCGATCTCATCCTTCTAAACATTATCCATTGCCTCACAACTCTTAGAGTCATTAATTAGTACCCCAGCCTTATTTAGTAATAAAATTAGAATGAGATCCAGTAAAACTTTGGTTTGTGAGCATAATTCATTCTGGAAACATGCTTGTAATCCAAAGCACTTGTATGTAAAAGCGACGTTCAAGAACCACTGGTTCAGTTGTGATAATGTGACATTCGGCATCACGTACCTTGTATTGCAAGACATCACTTATCAAGTTAAAATTTATTACAGGGGCGCCTGGGTGGCTCAGTTAGTTAAGCGTCCAACTTTGGCTCAAGTCATGATTTCAGGGCTTGTGGGTTCGAGGCCCGTGTCGGACTATGTGCTGACAGCTCAGAGCCTGGAGCGTATTTCAGATTCTGTATCTCCCTTTCTCTCTGCCCCTCCCCCACTCACATGTCTCAAAAATAAATAAACATTAAAAGTTAAAAAAAAAGTTCATTAGAAATATTTGCTCATCTTGCAGAATACTTGCAGAACAAGTTACTTGCAATCTAAGGTTTTACTGTATATAGAAAATATAATAATGATATGATATGTATTAATCATTTACCATATTCTAGTCACTGTGCTAAACGTATTTAATATAAACATATTAAACATGCTTGCTACAGTACCTCATATGATCATCAGTGTGAGTGTACTATTTATCAATTCATTGCCTCTCAACTACCAACTCTATCCTTCATTCTCTGTTGTGACAAAATAGAGCTGAACTTTTAAGTATTTTTCCTTTGCAAAGTAGTGCAAAGCTACACTTTGTTGTTGGAAGTGCTGGGGAACACTGAAGGAGGAAGGAATGTGTCTCCTCCTGGGTCTGGCGTGCTCCCCTTGCCAGGCTTTTGCAGAGAGCACACCTTCCCTAGCATCTGGCTCCTGCTAGTGCTGCAGCTAGCTGGACCAGTGGCCACAAACTTTCCCCAACACCCAGTCAGTCAGACAGCTTCACAGTCAAGCCCCGTGGGAGAAGCACCTCCCTGCGGATGGCTTTTCCCGGTACCTTCTCGTTCCCCTTTGCAGCCAGCAAATCTCACTGTTCTTCCCTGGATGCCCTCTCTCAGCCCTCAGGAAATGGCTGCTCTGAATGAGCTGCCATTGCTGCGCTCTGTAGAGTGCCAGTCCTCCATTACCTCCAGTGCCCTGGTGCAGCTAACAATTTTTTTATGTTAAACTCACACTGTTCAAGTAACTGTGAGTTTTCTGTCTTCTGCTTGTAACCCGACTGACAGGGCTTTCACAAGGTAGCAGTTAGTAAGCCCATTTCACGGATAGAAAATAGACTGAGAGCACAACTGTTCCAATGTCACATAGCTAATAAATGGGAGATCGGGAGCTGAACTTTGGTTTTCCTCACTTCACGGCTCAAGTTCCTATTTACAACCACGTATAATTAAAAATAGCTCCCCCTTCTATTCTTGGAAGTGTCTCAGTTTGTGTGATAAATTACATGGCCACCGGAATTATACTAGTCTATTTCTCATTTCGTTTAAAGCAGCAATTCTCAAACTGTTTACCTTGTGACATAAATGAGAAGGGTCACATGTGTGTCACACTCTGTCCAGTTCCTTGAACTCCTTTTCTTACACTCCAGAAAGCACATGCCAAGACAGACTCAAGAGATGTTGATAGGGAGATAACCTTGAACCACCTCTAAGTTATTATTAAGGCAAGTCCTTCACATGTTTTGGTACTATCTACTATCAGTAATTAATTACTTATGACACCTTACACCTGATTGAGACACTATATGTGGTGAAAAATGGCTACTCTAATCCATTCACTGAGGACACGTCCTCCTGTGTAAGCCAAAACTTCTCAGTTGCCTTATGTAATATACAATTTATTATGTACAACATAATATACAAATATTAGCATTTAATGTATGCTTCACTAACATACAAAGTATATTTCTTTACTAATATACTTTAAAAAGTTGACTGTTCTAAGGGTACCAAGTTACATCTCAAGCAGGACAATCACTTTGGTGCTTTATCAATATCTTGATTATTAACTTTTTACATGTAAATAGCTCAGAATAGTGATCCAGAGAGCAAACACACACGCAAAACTGTACATCTTACTGAGAACATCCTGAAATAAATTTTTTTAAATGTGATTGGACTTTGCCTTTGCACCTTCAAATAAACTATTAAACATTGCTCCCAATAATCCAGGAACAAAGATTCCTTAGTAATATGCTAAAAAATTCCACAGCTTTCTAGGGTTATGAAATATGATTTATTCTAGCTTTACATCTGAGGGAAAAGAAGTGAACACAACTGAAGTTATAGTTCCCCTTCCCAAAGTTTAGAAACCAGGAGGTTCAGAGAAAAAGTATGGTAAACTGAGAATGAGACAGAGTGGCACATCATAGATGTTCAATAACTAAATAACAAATGAATGTGTTGAGTGGATAGACGAATGCTATTTCTTCATACACCCATCAACTTCAGTCCTCCAACATGCTTACCTCAATATTGTGTAGCCTAAGCATCTAAAATGTGCAAGTCATTGACAATTTCAGACTCCTTTTGGAGTGAGGAGAAGCACTTTGAGAATCCAGCCTTATCATCTTAAGGATCGTGTGGCTTATGTGTCTGAGTGGGGATAACACTCTGGCATTGGGCCTTGCTCCACCAACAGCCTGGCCTTGAACTAGCAGCTGTGACCTATCACTCTCTGCGGTTTTGCCTACAGGCTTCTTTGGCTTACATGAGCCTCTGCATCTGTTCTCTGCATACTAGTGAGATTTGCCTGCCTTAAGATATTTAATATCTATCACAGAGGCACCAGATGCCCGATGGAAAAAGAATACTAATGAATGCCGTAGAAGCAGGTTCAGGAAAGATTACGGAAATTGTTTACAGAAGGCTTAAAATGGATGTGATACTAACTGCTGGCATGGGTTTCATTTGACTGTTTCTAGAAATAAGATGTTGTTGTTCGTGTGATTATTTGGTTTCATTGGCAATTTGGATTCTCTCCAGGTATTACAAATATTCCAGATATCCTACTCTTACCTAGAATTGTAAAACGGTTAGTTGATAAGATTGACTACTATCTGAATGCTTAGCAGGGTATCTCGAGTTCTCAAGCTCCAGTTCTCAGAAGAAATATTCATTTGAAAAATACTTTTGATGTTTTGCCTTGGTGAATGTTTGTGCTGATTACAGAGTGAGAGTTTACGTCTATGGTTATGCAACCTCATTTTAATAATGTGTGTTTTTGAACACAGGGCCATAATATGCTTATAATAAACACAAATAAGTAGGCGGTGGACAGTACATTAAATGTATCTTTTAGAGATGCTTGTTTCCAGTGGAGTGTTGGTTTAGAAAGATATTTGCATATTTAGAGCCATTAATCCTGCAAATTACAATTAACACTTTTTAATTGAGATATAATTAATTGATACATAACATATTAATTTCAGGCATTCAACATAATGACTCAATATTTGCATATATTGCAAAATGATAGTCTAGTTAATATAGTCTAGTTAATATCCATCACCATACATAGTTACAGAATTTTGTGTGTGCTGAGAACTTTTAAGGCAATCAATAATTTTTAACAGAAAACTGGAAATCCATGGTATAGACTGTATACAGAATGATAAATTTATCATCATAACAAGAGCTACTGAATTCATCCAAGACAGTTGGAAAGTATTGAAACAAAATCTTAGCTGGATTTGATATTTTAAAATAGCTTTATGTCCTTTATTCCTCTGTAAATTACTGGATACTTTCTTGATTATAGAACAAATAGCACCAGGGAAACCAGCTGTATATGTTTCTCTTCTGCCACACTTTTACTGCGGTGACAAGAGAGTAGCCCTCAGCCCATTTTTGACCCCTCAGCCTGATGCTCAGGCAGTACCAGTTTTTGTTTGTTCTGTTTTTTCGGTGTCAAAGCTATGCCTGGATGCTCCAAGCTTTTCAGCTAGAAGGTTCAGGGAGAGGATGAAGGAAAATGTTTAGAATGCATTGTATCAATAGCATTGGTGTGGAGCTGCGGGCTCTGAGGTGTGAGTACTTAAACTGTTAAAGGGGCTGAAAAAAGCGACCAGCAATTGAGAATAAAAAGTTTCAGTAATTGCCAGTCCCATTGCCTTGGTTGTAACAGGCAAAATATTCTGCATCCCATTATATATCCTGTGCTGTATCCCATCCCCCATGAGACAGAGATTAATGCTGCAATACCAAAGAAGGAAAATGTGATTACACCAGATTTTATTGTAATACCATTATCGATTTGTTGCCATAATAATGTAGGATGCACATTGCTTTACTTCAGTAAGTTTTTATTTTTCTACATTTCCCTCTAGAGATTTGAGAGTCTATATGTCTATAAAATTGCACCTTGGGTCTGCAATTGGAAATCCCATCTATTGTTCTAAAGTTACCTTTAATCTGACTATCCAGATAGGCATAAACTATCATGGTAATAGAATGTATATCCCTAGTACTATAAATTTTTTATCATCTTGCTACTGTCTTAAGCGTACCTTAGTTTTTAAGGTGTATCTAGACACACCAGGATTTTTCCTCCATCTTAGTCATTTTTATTTGTGGGATGAAATGGGTTCTGCTATATTAAAGATTTCAAACTTAAACATCCAAAAACAAATTATGCCAGTCTTCTTCACACTAATCTCTTTAAAATCAAAATATGTTTTTGTCTTATTAAAACAAAACAGAAAAGCTTTTGAGCTTTTTAGAGCTTTCTATGTTCCCATCACTGATTGCTATTGAAAAGACACATTTTCCAGTTACATTAGACACATTTCGAAAGATAGTTTCCCATTTATATCTCTGTTTCACATCTCTTGTTGAGTTTAGACTCCTGTGGTCAACTGTTCAGTTAACATTAGAGGTCCCAAAGGCATTTCACTCTTCACACATCCAAAGTGACGTTTTTGGTTTCTCTTTAAACCTGCTTCCTCCTCTTCCTCATCTCAGGAAATGCCATCACTTTCCAACCAGCCATTTTTGCCAAAAAGCTGGGGATCATCTTCCTCCTTCCACATATCCTGTCCATCAGCAACTTCCAGTGGTTACATTCCCTAAACATATTCCAAATCCATCCACTCCACTCCCACTGCCCCTGCCCTAGTCACCACCTAGGGCCTCCCAGTGTCCATTTATGGTGTCCTCTTGGCCATTCCCCATGAAGGAAAAAAGCAGTCTCTTAAAACATCATGTAGATCATGTCACATCCCAGTTTCACTTAGAATAAAATGGAGAACTCTAGATGTTATATTTAAAATGAAATCTAAACTTCTTACTCTTGTTTGTAAAGTCTAGCCTCTGCCCACCTTGGGAACATTACTTTCTGTTGTCTCCCCTGCCGGATAGTTACCAGCCACACTTTACCTCCCTGCCCAAGGAATGTGAATGTGCTATTCCCCTGCTGTGAATGCTCTTCTCATCTTTGAATTCTTGGCTCCTTTTCACCCTTCAGGTCTCAGTTTAAATATCATCTGCCTAGAAAGATTTTCTTCCTGGCCACCTTATTTAAGTATGATCCCCAGCCCTACCTCACCAGTATTATTTTCTTTTACATACCCCCCCCCCATCCTATTTTCTTCATAACACTTTTCAAAAATCTATCATTATTTAATTAGCTGCCTGTCTTTCTGTCCGGGCTAAAAGTTCCATTAAGTCAAGGATATTGTCTACCTTGTTTATCTTTATAGCCCCAGAGCCTAATACAGTGTCAGTCACATAAGAAATGATAAATAAACAGACAGACTGATGTCCCCCTGGGTCATCATTTACTGTAGTCTTGTCTATCACTGCTTACTCACTTCTATACCCATCACTTAATTCAATTCCTTGTTCAAAATAAACATTTCAAAGCTATTTCAAGTTCTATTACCTTATCTCTGGTCCCTTATAATTCAAAAATAATCTTAAAGATGTTATTATTTTACTAATCTTTTGTGTGTTTTCTTCTATAACTTAGCTCATTTTTTTTATACACCAAGTATAAGTTGGTGGTCCACAAACTTCACAAAACTACAGTGGTTAATACAAAAAAAGTTCATTTCTACTATTGCCCCACATCCTAGGCACATCAGTAAGTGTCTCTACTCTGTATTATCATTCAGGATGCAAATGGACAGATAGAGATCTCACTACCCCACAGCTGCATAGTATGTCATAGTGCCTCCTTAGTGGGGGAATAAGGGATAAATAAGAAGGAAAGGGAGAAATAAGAAATTGCACGTGCTTTTTCCCTAATCCAGAAATAGCACACCACACTTGTGTTCACGTGTCACTGGACAGGATTAGTGGCATGGCCCTGCCTAACTGCAGAGGGACCCTAGGTAAAAAATGCAAGGAGCATTTTCTCTCTGCCATTCCTTCTATACCATCTAAATGGTATAACTAACCATCTTAAAGTGTCTAGAACTTTTTGCTTTTCAGTCATTTAATAAGAATGCATGTATGTGTGTGTACATATATATTGCTCAGCTCAAATATATGGCACTTAGTTGTAATGTAATTCAGTTTAGGAGGGAGTGTTTTTTGTAGACACTAGCAGTTAATGTGCACAACACACATGGAATAAAACCTTGAAAGAGTGTATGTTTTATAACACACTGTGTAAATCAATATAAAAGCAATAGTGTGATCATGGGTGGAAAAATTGAAATATGAAAAATGAAAAGAATATTTTATCCAGACATAAAAAAATACTATTTCAAGTATAATTTGTTATTTTAATCTGATAAAACCATATATACTTAGACATATACAAGAAAAAAGTTCCAGTAGATCCCCATTGCTCTCTAGATCAAAAATTTTTCACTGTAACTGTCAAAGTCTTCCTATCAGTTAATAATACCTTGTCTGCTTCACTCTTTCAAAAATAAATCTTTATTTGTGCTAAAGACTTGGCTTAGCACTAACATTGGAAATCTCAAAAATATGGGGTCTCTGACTTTAAGAAGTCTGTTTAATGAGGGAAGGGTGTCTTGTAAATGGTTAAGTGCAATGTGATAATAATTGCAATAAAAGTGTCTGCAAGTGTTAAAGGAGCAGAGGAAAGAGTTAAAAAAGGCTTTATAGAAGCGACGACATTTGATTAGAATCTCAAAGAATGATTTGTGGCAAGTAGGGAATGGAGAATCTAGTACAGATCACAGGACCAAATGCCAGAAATGAGGTTGTACCTAAATATCTGCATATCCCTACAAACCCCAGGCCCACGTCTTTAGTCAGGCCTTGCTTGCTGGGGAACATTACAAAGAAATACTGGCAGCCCCAGTGAGGGGAAGTTCATTAAGTATAGAGAAGATTAAACATGATCTGAAAGAGAGCCCGACATGTACAGAGTCACAGTGAAATTAAAGAACATGGTGGATTGTGTGTTATATATAATATCCCAATAAAATTTTATTTTTTTCTTTCAAAAAAAAGAGAACACGGTGTATATCAGATTGACAGATACCAAAACTTTGTGTGATATGTGGGTGTGTAAGACCTCTCACACATTGCTAGTATGTGAAGACAAAAAGTACAATCTCTATAAATAATGATTGGCAACTTCTAGAAAAGTTGCGCACACATTATTGATTGTATGCAATTCCTTTTCTAAACATCTATCCCAAAATTGACACTGGCAAAAATGTGAAAAGACATTCTGTACAAGGCTATTGATTACAGCACTATTTTTAAAATAAAAAATATATAAATAATAACTGTCAACTAAGATGGGCTGGCTGACTAAACGATTGTCCATTTATACAACATAGTCAAAGCCCCTGTGAAAGGAATGGGCACTGTCTTTATTTACTACTATGGAATAACTCCAGCGTATATGTAAGTGAAAAAGTGAAGTGAGGAAGAGTGAGTATAATATGCCACCGTTTGTTTAGGAAAGTAGGGACATGAATATTTACATCATATAGATAGAGCATACACAATTGCCATTTTTACATTAAAAAGCAGCCACATATTGGCAGTTTGATGTAGTTCTACTTAAAGTATATGCCTATATTTTTTGAGTCGAAAAGATAACAAATGTAAATGGTGTCTTCAAGATACAATGACACTTACTCCAGTTTTTCCGCAGATGGCCCTGGTTTATACTTGTTTCCAAGGTGTAATTGTCAATATAACCCCTTTTCACTCTTGAAAGTGTCCCAGTTTAGACTAAAATTTTATTTTCATGTGGAGGAATGAAGGAAGAAAGAGGTGCAAAAGACAGGTGGGAAAGAAAAAAACGGATGGGAAGGGCAGAGATAGAAGTTTGACATCTTTGAACATTTTTTTTTCTCAGTTTAAGTTTGAAAAGATAAATATTTTAAATCAAAAGTTAAATGAAATAAACCTAGATGCATATTCAGTTGGTAGCATAACTATACAGAAACAATGTAAAATAGCATGAAAATGCAATAATAGTTCTCTACTGGGGGAGGAAAAAAGAACTGCAAACATGTCTTTTATGAATTATACTATTGTCGATACTGTTGGTATTA
The DNA here is from genome assembly GCF_018350215.1 of Panthera leo. Taxonomy (NCBI): domain Eukaryota; kingdom Metazoa; phylum Chordata; class Mammalia; order Carnivora; family Felidae; genus Panthera; species Panthera leo. The sequence goes on from NC_056686.1 coordinate 167,617,719, forward strand.
TTCTGAGATAGCTTTGTGTGTAGTGCAGAATAAAGCAAATGAATAATTGTATTGGTATCATTAAGAACCAGAATTTTCAGCATGAGAGAAAAGATGGTAAAAATGTAAGATCAATAGATTCAGTAGGTATCGAATGGGTCTCAATTTCAATTAAAAATATCAGTGTTAACCTAGGATATGTTATATCTTTTTTTAAAGGATTTTATTTTTTAGAGCAACCTATTTTTTAGAGTAGGTTCATAGCAAAATTGAGTGGAAAATACAGAGATTTCCCATATACTCTCCTCCCCCACACATGCATAGCATATACTATTATCAGTATCACTCACAACACCATTGGGAACTGCATGGGTCCACTTATATGCAGATTTTTCTCAATAAATACAGTACAATACTGTAAATGTATTTTCTTTTCCCTTTGATTTCTTAATAATAATAATATTTCTTCTAGCTTAGTTTATTATAAGAGAAAGTATACAATACATATAACATACAAAATATGTGTTAATCAACTGTTTATGTCATTGGTAAGATTTCCAACCAACAGTAGGCTATTAGTAATTAAGTTTTGGAGGAGTTCAAAAAATATATGTGGATTTTTTACCATATTGGGAGTTGCTGCCCCTAACCCCTGTATTTTTCAAGGGTCAATTATATTTGTTACAGCTGATGAATCCACACTGACAAATCATAATCACCCCAAATCCATACTTGGCTACACATTCTATGTGTTTGGACCAATGTAAAATGATATGTATCCATTATTACAATATAATATACAATATATAGTAATTATACATTATGATATCATACAGAATATTTTCCCTGCTCTAAAAATCCTCTGTTCTCTGTCTATTCATCCCTCCCCACTCCCATGCCTGTCAACCACTGATCTTTTTACTGTTTCCATAGTTTTGCCATTTCCAGAATATCAAATAGTTGGCATTATATACTATGTGGTCTTCTTGAATTGGCCTCCTTCACGTAGTAGTATGCATTTAATTTCTTCATGTCTTTTCATAACTTGTTAGCTCATTTCTTTGAGTGCTAAATGATATTCCATTGTCTAAAGGTAGCATAATTTTTTATCTATTCAGGGATGATGTTTTTTACTGTATGTTTTGTATTTATAAGCTGAAAATCAGATGTTAAATATGTTTTTCCTGTAACTAGTTTTCTGCATCTTATTAATGAAATGACCCAAATCTAAGGATCTCAATATATCTAAAAATATTAGTTCATTTTTTTAAAAAAATTACAGCTTAGAAGAAATGAATAAATTTCTAGAAACACACAACCTACCAAGACTGAATCATGATGAAATAGAAAATCTAAACAGGCTGATTACTAGTAAGGAGATCAAATCAGTAATCAAAAACCTCTCAACAAATACAAGTCCAGGACCAGATGACTTCACTGGTGAATTCTACCAAACACTCAAAGAATGCTTCTTCTCAAACTCTTCCAAAAAATAGAAGAGGACAGAAAAGTTCTGTCCAAACTCATTTTATGAGGCCATACCAAAACCAGTCAAGAATAACACAAGAAAAGAAAATTTCAGGCCAATATTTCTAAAAAACACAGGTGCAAAAATCCTCAACAAAATATTAACAATTCAAATTAGCAATACACTAAAAGGATCATACATCATAATCAAGTGAGATTTATTTCGGAGATGCTAGGATGGTTCAACATCCACAAATTAGTCAATGCGATACACCACATTAACAAAATGAAGGATGAAAATCATGATCATCTCAATAGTTGCAGAAAAAGCATTTAAAAAAATTCAACATCCATTTATGATAAAACTCTCAACAAATCCTCAACATAATACCTCAATGTAATAAAAGCCATGTATGACAAGCCCACAGCTAACATCATACTCAACGGTGAAAAGCTGAAAGCTTTTCTTCCAAGGTCAGGAACAAGACAAGTATGCCTAATGTCACTACTTTTATTCAACATACTATTGGAAGTCCTACCCATAGCAATTAGACAAGAAAAAGAAATAAAATCAGCCACACTGGAAAGAAAGATGTAAAACTGTCACTCTTTGTAGGTGAAATGATATTATGTATGGAAAACCCTAAAGACTCCATCAAAAAGCTCCTAGGATTAATAAACAAATTTAGCAGTGTTGCAGAATACATAATAAATACACCAAAATCTATTGTGTTTCTATACAGTTATAACAAACTATCAGAAAGAGAAATTAAGAAAACAATTCCATTTACAATTGCATCAAAAGAATAAAATACCTACAAATAAATTTAACTGAGGCAAAAAAAAATCTATTTACTAACAACTACAAGATGTTAATGTAAGAAACTGAAGAACACAAATAAATTCAAAGATATTTCATGCTCATGGATTGGAAGAACTAATATTGTTAAAATGTCCATACTATTCAAGACAATCTATAAATTCAGTGCAATCTATATTAAATTCCAATGTCATTTTTCACAGCAATTGAACAAACAGTCCTAAAATGTGTGTAGAACCACAAAAGACCCCAAATAGCCAAAGTAATCTTGAAAAAGAAGAACAAAACTGGAGGCATCAGCCCCCTTATTTCAAACTATATACAAAGCTATAATAATTAAAACACTATGGTATTGGCATAAAACAGACACATAGATCAATGAAACAGATAGAGAGCCCAGAAATAAACCCACATATATGTGATAAATTAAATTATGACAAAGGAGCCAAGAATATACAATGGGCAAAGGACAGTCTTCAATAAATAATGTTGAGAAACTGGACAATCACATGCAAAAGAATGAAACTGGACCACTATCTTACACCATATACAAAAATTAATTCAGAATGGATTAAAGAACATAAGATCTGAGACCAATAAAACTCTTGTAAGAAAACATAGACGGTAAGCTCCTTGATATAAGTCTTGGTGAACTATTGAATCTGACACAAAGCAAAGGCAACAAAATTAAAAATAAACAAGTAGGACTGCATCAGAGTAAAAAGCTTCTGCACATCAAAAGAAACGATCAACAAAATGAAATGGCAACCTACAGAATGGGAGAAAATATTTGCAAATCATATATCTGATAAAAGGTTAATATCCAAAATATGTAAAGAACACATATAACTCAGGAAAAATAAAAAAAACAATCTAGTTAAAAAATGGGCATAAGGTCTGAATAGAAATTTTTCCAGAGAAGACATACAGATGGCCAAAAGATAAATGAAAAGACTCTCAACATCAGAAATCATCAAAGAAATTCAAATCAAAACAACGAGATATCATCTCACACATGTCAGAATGGTATTACCAATAATAATAATAATAATAATAATAATAATAACAACAAGGATTGGTTAGGAGGAGAAAAGAAAACCCTTGCACACTGCTGGTGGGAATGTAAACTGGTGCAGCCACTGTGGAAAACAACATAAAAGATTCTCAAAAATTAAAAGTAGAACTACCATGTGACCCAGCAATTTTACTTCTGGGTCTTTAACCAAGGAAAACAAAACCACTAACTTGAAAAAATATATGCACCAAGTTCATTAACATGATTTACAGTAGCCAAGATATGGAAACAACCCAAGTGTCCATTCATGGATGAATGGATAAAGAAGATATAGTATATATGTACAATGGAGTATTATTCACAATGGAATAATAGTCTCCATTGTATACACAGAATATGTACAATGGAATATTCATTATTGAATGAAATCTTGCTATTTCAATATGGATGGACATCAAAGGTATCATGCTAAGTGAAATAAATGAGACAGAGAAAGACAAAAATCATATGACCTTTTTTATGCATGGACTCTAAAAACAAACAAACAAGGTCATAGATAGAGAGAACAGACTTATGGTTGCCATGGGCAGAGGGTCAGGGGAGGGAGGAATGTGTGAAGAAGGTAAAAGGGTAAAAAGAAAAAAATAATAAATTTAAATAAAATAATAAGCCATGCAATTAATGATATTAACAAAATAAATATCTGTGATTCACTTAATAGATGTGGACAAAGGATTTACCAAAATTTGACACCCATTACTGTTAAAATTCTTCTCTCATAGTAAACCTTAAATCTAATCAAAGGAATTTATAAAAAAACAAAAGCTAACTTCATACTTAATTGTGGAACATTATGCATAAAACTCTTAGAACAGTACCTGGTACAAAATAAGTATTACAAAAGTGTAATTTAGATTTAATTTAATTTAGATCTAACAGTCAATACACAGGAAAAACAGGAGACATCATAGGGGTGCAACCAGCACACTCCAGACAGTTGGAAATAGTATAAGAAAACTTCCTGTTGGGCGGGGGGCAGAGGGGGCGGCGTTGTCTGGCTCAGTCAGTAGAGCATGCTACTCTTGATCTTGGGGTCATGAGTTTGAGCCCCACGGTGGGTGTAGAGATTACTTTAAAAAAATAAATAAAATTTAAAACATATACCTAGTTTTTAAATGAACAAATGTAAGAAAAAAAGAGAGAGGGAGATAAAGGTGAATCTATAAACTTAAAGAGAATTAAGAGACATGTTAAAATAATTGCAAAATGTGGACTTATTTGAATATCGATTCCAAGAAACAAAATGTATAGAACAGAAAATGTATTCCTTAAAAGTTGATAACCAGAGAAATGGGAGTACTAACTGTATATTTAATTATTGAATTGTTTGTTTATAATATGATATTTTTGCTACTTTTTTTGAAGAGCCTACATGTTGTCAATTGCCAAAAAAAACATGTGGGGTGCCTTGGTGTCTCATTTGGTTAAGAGTCTGTCTCTTGATCTTGGCTCAGGTCATGATCTTGTGGTTTTAGGAATGAGCCCCAAGTCAGGCTGAGCACTGACAGCATGAAGCCTGCTTGGGTTTTTCTCTCTTCCTCTCTCTTGGCCCCTCCCCTGCTTGTTCTCACTCTCTCAAAATAAATAAATAAACTTTTTTTAAAAAATAAAGAAAAAAATTTAAAAATAGAAAAATAAATGCAAGTATTCTAAATAACCTTTTCTTAAATTGCTATATAAAGACATTGTTACTGGAAGACTCTCTTAGTAACACTATCACTTTGAACATTCAGCACAATCTGATCTTCATAATATAGTTCATAGCTATAACATATAACTATGATTAATGTACTTTGCAAACAAATAAACAAAACATTCAGATACTCTATTGGCAATTCCTATAGGTCAAAAAGAGCAATTTTTTCTTCTATGGAGCTTACACCTCTTGGTCTTGCCCCATTTTCTCCTTCTGTGGTATTCCATCTCTACTGAATGACCCAGAAGGGCTAATGCCAAAAACCAAAGGCTTAACACAACACAGGGAGAACTGTGAGTAGTAGTTGGTTGTGGTGCCACCTTGCAAATAATGACCAAAGACAAATCCAGAATATATGAGGACAGTTGGACCAGATTGCCAATTGGAATATGGGAAACAATTTACATACCAGAACAAGGTGCTACAAGTAGGAGGAAAGTTGGAACAGGTGCTGAGTAACTAAGTTTGGCTGAGTAGTAAGAATGGAATCTAGGTTAAAGAGATGGAAGAAAAGATGAGCAGTGAGCAATGTTGAATAACCAGAACAAGAACAGTGTCAGAACCAGAACCCCAAAATTACAGAAGTCGACTCACTGAAGAAGCAACAGAGATCAGAATCTTATAGGCTTGCTGTGAAAAACAAATACACACACATACACACACGCGCGCGCGCATGCAATACTTCCCTGGAGGCACCAGGTAATTTTTAAAGCATTGGCCAAAAGCTTTTATTCAAACTTTACTTGCCTTAAAAGAACTTTTGTTCCAGGTACGCCTGGGTGGCTCAGTCAGTTAAGCATCAGACTTTGGCTCAGGCCATGATCTCATGGTGTGTGAGTTTGAGCCCCACATTGGGCTGGCTGCTGTCAGCACAGAGCCCGCTTTGAATCCTCTGTCCACTTCTCTCTCTCCCTGTCCCACTTGAACTCTCTCTCTCTCTCTCAAAAATAAATATTTACAAAAATAAAATAAAATAAACTTTGGTTCCAGTCATCCAGGAAATTATACACTGTTCACTATACACAACTATACAATACTCATTACACATACTGACTGTGGAAAAACTTAATAACACCATATCATAGGTAAGGATGAAATAAAATTAAATATTTAAAGCACTTAGTACAGTGCTCCTTAAAGGTTAACTTTAAAACAATAACAACTTGGGGCACCTGGGTGGCTCAGTCGGTTGAGTGGCCGACTACGGCTCAGGTCATGATCTCGCGGTCTGTGAGTTCGAGCGCCGCGTCGGGCTCTGTGCTGATAGCTCAGAGCCTGGAGCCTGCCTCTGATTCTGTGCCTCCTTCTCTCTCTACCCCTTCCCTGCTTGGTCTCTGTCTCTCTGTCTCTCTCTCTCTCTCTCTCTCTCTCTCAAAAATAATAAACATTAAAAAAAAATTTTAAAACAATAACAACCAATGCTAGAGTGAGGTTGTGTTTGTAAATTGTATCTTATTGAAGGAGGTCACTAAATCTTGTCATTTCTATTCCTATAAGTTCTTTAAACTTATTTCTCCTTGATGTCTCTGCGGACATGACCTTAGTTTAAGCCGGTGTTTCTCAAAGTATCCAGGGATCCCTGGGGGACTCCAAGACTCTTTCAAGGTGTTGTGAGGTCAAAACAATTTCATAATAATATTAAGATATTATTTGCGTATTTTACTCTTACTGTCTCCCAAATGTTCAGCAAAATTTTCCAGAAGCTGCATGACACGTGGCGACATCATTAGTCTGATGACTAACAGCATATGTGTTTGTATGCTCTTGTGCTTGAAAATTTCCTCACTTTTTGTTTCTAATATAGTAAAGATCAGTAGGTATAACCCGATAATCATAAGTTCCTTGAAATTCTCAATGATTTTTAAAAGGGTAAATCAGTGCTCGCTTCGGCAGCACATATACTAAAAGGGTAAATCAGTCCTAAAACCAAAAAGATTGAGAACTGACTCTTTAAATCATCCTCTGTTGCCTTAACCGCCTAATTTCTCCAAAGCGCTCATGCAGAAATACAAATCTGACTATACTGAATCTCTATTTAAAATTTTTATATCTATTCTAACCTATAATGTGGAGAAGTAGCATAGCACAGTAAAACAAATAAGCGAGACTGGTTTCACCTAGAGCCGAATTCAAAATCCATGTATGTCAGACCCCATTGACTGACCCCCAAGATCCATTGCTCTTTCTTCGCTTTTGTAATAAAACCCCTGAATTTGAGATTGGCACATGGCATTACTTCTTGAAACTACTTCCTTGAAGATGAGTGTGGTCATATGATAATGGCCACTGGGAAATGGGCAGAAGTGTTATATATGAAACTTCCAGGTCAGGTTGTCTAAAAAAGGAAGCAGGTTTCCTTCCATTTTTTCCTCTTTTCCCGCAAGCTTCAAAAAGGGGTTAGGGGCTGCTCAGCCAGCTTCAGCCATGCGGATGAAGACTAGACACGCTACTTCACATTGTCTCCCCAAGTCTGTATTTTTTCATGGAAAAAATCAACCTCTCTCTGGAGTCGGTTTTCACCAAGCAGGCAAAGGCTTGGGCTTAACCTAAATCAAGTGCCCACATGAACTGAATCCCTGAGGTAAATTTGTATAAAAGGCTCTGTCTAGATGTTTTTTAGTTTCCTACACCGGGTTCCCATTAACGTGGGCCTGCTCCGAACAATCGTTCATTTTTTCATTTAGGCTTTCATTTAATAATTAATGAAGTACGCTAGGCAATGTGCACAATAGTATAGCAGTGTTTGGTCACCATTCAGTATGTCCACCAACACCGTGAGATCCAAAATGAAAAAAAATGGTAACCTGGTAGTGAGGCAGAGCAAAGTGACAGGGAACCCAAAGGGTCTGTACCCTGGAGCCCAGTCACACACATGGTTTCTGGGTCTGGCCACAGTAGCCAGGACCTCAGTAAATGACAGGATTTCAGGGTGCCTGGGTAGCTCAGTTGGTTGAGTGTCCCACTTAATCTCAGGTCATGGTATCACAGTTTGTGGGGTCAAGACCTACATGAGACTCTGCTGAGAGCTGGAGCCTGGAGCCTGGGTGTCTCTCTCTCTCTCTCTCTCTCTCTATCCTGCTTACACTCTTTCTCTCTCTCTAAAAATAAATTAAATAAAAAAAAATAAATGACAGAATTTTAGATTTATTGGAGAGAGACGATTAAGAAGAAAGTGGCTCAGCTAGTAAAGTGAGGAGTGGGATCTGTACAGAGGGGTGCAGGTGTGTGATTAAAGTAACATTAGAACATCTTTCATCAAGCCTGGGCTATTCTAGAGTCCAGAACAAGACTGAAGTATGCAAGTAGGAGATAAATGATCCACGCTCATCAAGAACTGTGGAGGCCAATAAGGAAGAATGCTTCTACCATAACATAGTGTATGTGTGGGATGTTAGAATTATATCTCTTATAGACATACTTTTCCATGTGAAAGAAATACATGTTTTCCAGGTCATTTTTTGTTTGTTTGTTTAAAATGGAAATGTGTCCCATTTGGGGATTGACAGTATTGTTATTACATTTTTACCGAAAATATTTAGATTTTATATTCTTTTTAGGCTGAAGCAAATGAAATTGCTGTTTTGTGGATAAAACGTGGAATTAAAGGCTCACACAACTGTGGAAAGGTAGGAGGAGTGAAGGCCGGGAAGGCCTCATTTGGGAAATCTGTATGTGAAAGAATTACAGGAAAACTACCACCGAAAAAAAGTGCTCAGATACCTATAGCATCAAAGTGGCTGACATGTGGGAGGATCTCTAAATGCTAAAGGAAAATAAAGCCTTACCTTTACCATCTACCTAGGGTTTATCCAAAGCTAAAGGATAATGAGTCTTATTTTTTTCTTTCTTATAAATCTCATGCAATGATCTCTCACTGGTCATTTCTACCTAGGATCCTGCTGGCAGGAGGGGTGTGCACAATGTAGTTTGCAGGTTTCATACTTCTGTGGTATGTGGGAAACCTAGAAGAGCTTGAGCCTATGATAGTGTCATTGTTATTAATTAGACTGTGGGAAGGTTTCTAGGGCAGAATAAATAAGAGTTCCAAAGCAGAAAGAGAAGGTAGAGAAGGTATGTGTCAAGTCAGACTATTTTTCTTTCAAGTGGCCCTTTTCCCTTTGCTCTTCTCCTTCTCTAGCACCCCCTGTGCTATGGATAAATGGATATACTGCTAGTACTCATACCCCCAATATGTGTGTGTGTGTGTGTGTGTGTGTGTGTGTGTGTGTGTGCACGTGCACAGGCGCATGCTTCCTGTAGGACCCACCAAAGAAAGACTCTTAGAGTTATTTTTCTATTCATCTCTACACCTTCCTTCATTCAAGGAATAAAGGTCACATTTACAGTTTTTAAATTGGGGGAGTTGGAATTGTTTGAAAATATAAAACACATTAACCAGGAAAGACAGTTATCTGGGATTCTATGTTATGACATTAAATGCATGCTTTATTCATTAATGTCCATTTAAAATAGAAATCAATGTGTTATTGTTAATGAAAATGTAATTTGCCATTTGGTAAAGATGCCCCAGACTCACTATTTCAGCTTCTCAGATTGATTATTTAAGAAGCCAGTGGCAGATCTAAGCCGTGGGGCTTTCACTGTAATTACATCTGATTCCTCGACATTATATTAATGCTGGACATTAGTATAATAATGGCCACTGATATACTTTTCATTTGTATTTTCATAATAGCATATATCTATGGAAGACACCTAATTTGTCATAATGTAAAGTTGGTGTTTTTAAAGTATATTTTAAAAGGGTAATTCCTTGTGACTCGACCGCAATAGTTCATGTCGTAAAACTGTATCATTTTTTTCAATATGTCAGTGTTAATCCGTCTTGCAATCTGTTTAAGCCTGGTTTGGTGGTCAGTTGTTAAAGCTGTAATAGTCAAATGTCTCACACGTTGCCCTTTAGAATATTCCTATAAAGATATAAATTTGAGAGGAATTATCCATGATAATAGCTTAGTGTTTCTTGCAATTATAGAATTATTCATATTGATATCAGATATGATGTTCAAGATTTTTTTTTAATGAGTAAAATTACTCGGGAGAAATGCCAGTGCATATCTCTCTTCATATTACTTTCTTCTACTTTTTTCCTGAATGTAAATATTCACGCCCATTGTAGAAAGTATATTTTAAAAATGGAACATTCAAACCATTTATAATTCTGCTATCTAGAAACATCACCATTTTAAAAATATATCCGTCTTTTTTTTCATTTATCTGTGTGTAAGAGTATATATGTGTGTCAGGTGTGTACATGCGAGTAAAGATGTGTCTATTTTCTATAAGAATTCAAATTAGGAACATACTGTATTTTATTTGCCATGTAAATATAGGAGACTTCATTAGCATTTAGTGTTGGAAAATGAAATCTGAGGGCAAATTGATTTTTACTGCTTTGGGATTGGTTGAGATAGTGGATTACAAAAATAGATTTTCAGATGTTAGATCAGCCTTGCATCCTTGGAAAAAAACCCACTTGATCATGGTGTATAATAGTTTTTAGATACTTCTGAATTCCATTTGCTAATATTTTGCTAAAGATTTTTGTGTCTATATGAGGAACGTTGGTGTATAGTTTTGCTTTGTGTGGTTTTTGTATGTCTTTGATTTGATGTGAGGTCAATACTGGCCTCATAAAACAAGTTGGTCAGTATTTCCTCCTCTTCTGTATTCTGGAAAAGGTTGTGTAGAATTCATGTTAATTCTTTAAATGTTTAGTAGAATTTTCAGTGACACCATTTTATCCTGGAGATATATTCTTCAGGAGCTTTTAAATTATGAATTAAATTTCTTTAATGGTTATATGGCTATTCACATGATTTCATCTTTGTTGAATTTTGGCAATTTGTGGTTTTCAGGAAACTGGTCTATTTTCTTCTAGGTTGTTGAATTAATAGGCATAAAATTATTCATGGTATTCCCTTATTATCTTTTTAATGGTGGTAGCAATCTATAGTGATTTTTTTTAATCAGGTAAATTTACAAAAGTAAAATGCACATATCTGAACAGCATAGTCTGATGAGTTTTGACAAATATATACAACCATATAATGGTCACCCAAATATAAAATGAAGAATAATTTCACCACACATAAAATTCCTTTGACCTCTTTGTTAGTCAATAAGCTACACTCCTGAGGAAACCATTGCTATGACTTCAATCATTCTAGAATATTCTAGAACAGAGTTTGGCAAACAGGTCAGACTAGTTGAATATGAGCTCACTGTTATTTTTTTTAATTTAATGAGTTAATCCTTTTATTTTATTTATTTTTTAACTATAATTTATTTTCAAGTTAGCTAACATACAGTGCATACAGTGTATGCAGTGTGCTCTTGGCTTCGGGAGTAGATTCCCACGATTCATCACTTATATACAACACCCAGTGCTCATCCCAACAAGTGCCCTTCTCAGTACACATCACCCATTTTCCCTCTCCCCCACCCCTCCCATCAACCCTCAGTTTGTTCTCTATATTTAAGAGTCTCTTATGGTTTGCCTCCCTCACTTTTTGAAACTATTTTTTCTGCTTCCCTTCCACCAGGGTCTTCTGTTTCTCAAATTCTACATATGAGTGAAAACATATGATATCTCTCTTTCCCTGGCTAACTTATTTCACTTAGTGTAATATCCTCCAGTTCCATCCATGTTGTTGCAAATGGCAAGATTTCATTCTTTCTCGTTGCCAAGTAGTATTCCATTGTATATATTTTTTGGAATAGCTTGAGAAGGATAGGTATTATCTCTGCTTTAAACATCTGGTAGAACTCCCCTGGGAAGCCATCTGGTCCTGGACTCTTATTTGTTGGGAGATTTTTGATAACTGATTCAATTTCTTCGCTGGTTATGGGTCTGTTCAAGCTTTCTATTTCCTCCTGATTGAGTTTTGGAAGTGTGTAGGTGTTCAGGAATTTGTCCATTTCTTCCAGGTTGTCCAGTTTGTTGTCATATAATTTTTCATACTATTCCCTGATAATTGCTTGTATCTCTGAGGGATTGGTTGTAATCATTCCATTTTCATTCATGATTTTATCTATTTGGGTCATCTCCCTTTTCTTTTTGAGAAGCCTGGCTAGAGGTTTATCCATTTTGTTTATTTTTTCAAAAAACCAACTCTTGGTTTTGTTGATCTGCTCTACAGTTTTTTTAGATTCTATATTGTTTATTTCTGCTCTGATCTTTATTATTTCTCTTCTTCTACTGAGTTTAGCCTGTCTTTGCTGTTCTGCCTCTATTTCCTTTAGGTGTGCTGTTAGATTTTGTATTTGGGATTTTTCTTATTTCTTGAGATAGGCCTGGATTGCAATGTATTTTCCTCTCAGGACTGCCTTTCGCTACATCCGAAAGCATTTGGATTGTTGTATTTTCATTTTCGTTTGTTTCCATATATTTTTTAATTTCCTCTCTAATTGCCTGGTTGACCCACTCATTCTTTAGGAGGGTGTTTTTTAACCTCCATGCTTTTGGAGGTTTTCCAGACTTTTTCCTGTGGTTGATTTCAAGCTTCATAGCATTGTGGTCTGAAAGTATGCATGGTATGATCTCAATTCTTGTATACTTATGAAGGGCTGTTTTGTGACCCAGTATGTGATCTATCTTGGAGAATGTTCCATGTGCACTCGAGAAGAAAGTATATTCTGTTGCTTTGGGATGCAGAGTTCTAAATATATCTGTCAAGTCCATCTGATCCAATGTATCATTCAGGGCCCTGGTTTCTTTATTGACCATGTGTCTAGATGATCTATCCATTTCTGTAAGAGGAGTGTTAAAGTCCCCTGCAAGTACCACATTCTTATCAATAAGGTTGCTTATGTTTGTAAGTAATTGTTTTATAATTTGGGGGCTCCTGTATTCGGCACATAACATTTATAATTGTTAGCTCTTCCTGATGGATAGACCCTGTAATTATTGTATAATGCCCTTCTTCATCTCTTGTTACAGCCTTTAATTTAAAGTCTAGTTTGTCTGATATAAGTATGGCTACTCCAGCTTTCTTTTGACTTCCAGTAGCATGATAAATAGTTCTCCATCCCCTCACTCTCAATCTGAAGGTGTCCTCAGGTCTAAAATGAGTCTCTTGTAGACAGCAAATAGATGGGTCTTGTTTTTTTATCCATTCTGATACCCTACGTCTTTTGGTTGGCGCATTTAGTCCATTTATGTTCAGTGTTATTATAGAAAGATATGGGTTTAGAGTCATTGTGATGTCCGTAGGTTTCATGCTTGTAGCGATGTCTCTGGTGCTTTGTCTCACAGGATCCCCCTTAGGATCTCTTGTAGGGCTGGTTTAGTGGTGACAAATTCCTTCAGTTTTTGTTTGTTTGGGAAGACCTTTATCTGTCCTTCTATTCTAAATGACACACTTGCTGGATAAAGGATTCTTGGCTGCATATTTTTTTCTGTTCGTCACATGGAAGACTTCCTGCCATTCCTTTCTGGCCTGCCAAGTTTCAGTAGAGAGATCAGTCACGAGTCTTATAGGTCTCCCTTTATATGTTAGAGCACGTTTATCCCTAGCTGCTTTCAGAATTTTGTCTTTATCCTTGTATTTTTCCAGTTTCACTATGATATGTCGTGCAGAAGATCGATTCAAGTTACGTCTGAAGGGAGTTCTCTGTGCCTCTTGGATTTCAATGCCTTTTTCCTTCCCCAGATCAGGGAAGTTCTCAGCTATGATTTCTTCAAGTACACCTTCAGCACCTTTCCCCCTCTCTTCCTCCTCTGGAGTACCAATTATGTGTAGATTATTTCTCTTTAGTGCATCACTTAGTTCTCTAATTTTCCCCTCATACTCCTGGATTTTTTTATCTCTCTTTTTCTCAGCTTCCTCTTTTTCCATAATTGTATCTTCTAGTTCACCTATTCTCTCCTCTGCCTCTTCAATCCAAGCCGTGGTCGTTTCCATTTTATTTTGCAGCTCATTAATAGCATTTTTAGCTCCTCCTGACTGTTCCATAGTCCCTTGATCTCTGTAGCAATAGATTCTCTGCTGTCCTCTATACTGTTTTCAAGCCCAGTGATTAATTTTATGACTATTATTCTAAAATTCACTTTCTGCTATATTGTTTAAATCCTTTTTGATCAGTTCATTAGCTGTTGTTATTTCCTGGAGATTCTTTTGAGGGGAATTCTTCCGTTTCGTCATTTTGGATAGTCCTTGGAGTGGTGAGGACCTGCAGGGCACTTCCCCTGTGCTGTCTTGAATAACTTGCATTGGTGGGCGGAGCTTCAGTCAGACCGGATGTCTGCCCCCAGCCCACCGCTGGGGGCACAGTCAGACTGGTGTGTACCTTCTCTTCCCCTCTCCTAGGGGCGGGATTCACTGTGGGGTGGCGTGGCCCGTCTGGGCTACTTGCACACTGCCAGGCTTGTGGTGCTGGGGATCTGGCGTATTAGCTGGGTGGATTGGCAAGGTGCACAGGGGCGGGAGGGGTAGGCTCAGCTTGCTTTTCCTTCAGAGGTCTGCTTCGGGAGGGGCCCTGTGGCACCAGGAGGGAGTCAGACCCACCGCTGGAGGCCAGAGGAATGGATCCGCAGAAGCACAGCGTTGGGTGTTTGTGCAGTGCAAGCAAGTTCCCTGGCAGGAACTGGTTCCCTTTGGGATTTTGGCTGGGGGATGGGTGAGGGAGATGGCACTGGCAAGCGCCTTTGTTCCCCGCCAAGCTGAACTCTGTTGTCCGGGGCTCAACAATTCTCCCTCCCGTTGTCCTCCAGCCTTCCTGCTCTCGGAGCAGAGCTGTTAACTTGTAACCTTCCAGATGTTAAGTCCCACTTGCTTTCAGAACACACTCCGTCCAGCCCCTCCACTTTTGCAAGCCAGACTCGGGGGCTCTGCTTGGCCGGCGGGCCGCCCCTCTGCCCCGGCTCCCTCCCGCCAGTCCGTGTAGCGCGTACCGCCTCTCCGCCCTTCCTACCCTCTTCCATGGGCCTCTCGTTACGCTTGGCTCCCGAGAATCCGTTCTGCTAGTCTTCTGGTGATTTTCTGGGTTATTTAGGCAGGTGTGGGTGGAATCTAAGTGATCCGCAGGACGCGGTGAGCCCAGCGTCCTCCTATGCCTCCATCTTCCCAACCAGGCTTTTTTCCATTGTATATAAAAACTACATCTTCTTTATCCATTCATCAGACATTTGGGCTCTTTCCATAACTAGGCTATTGGTGATAGCATTGCTATAAACATTAGGCTACATGTGCCCCTATGAATCAGCACTCCTGTATCCCTTGGATAAATTCCTAGTACTGTGACTGCTGGGTCTTAGGGTAATTCCATTTTTAATTTTTTGAGGAACCTCCACTCTGTTTTCCAGAGCGGCTGCACCAGTTTGCATTCCTACCAACAGTGCAAGAGGGTTCCCATTTCTCCACATCCTCGCCAATATCTGTTGTTTCCTGAGTTGTTAATTTTAGCCACTCTGACCGGTGTGAGGTGGTATCTCATTGTGGTTTGGATTTGTATTTCCCTGATGTTTAGTGCTATTGAACATCTTTCCATGTGTCTGTTGGCCATCTGGATGCCTTCTTTGGAAAAGTGTCTATACATGTCTTCTGCCCATTTCTTTACTGGATTATTTGTTTTTGAGTGTTGAGTTTGGTAAATTCTTTATAGATTTTGGATACTAACTTTTTATCTGATATATTGTTTGCAAATATCTTCTCCCATTCTGTGTTTCATTTTAGTTTTGCTGATTGTTTCCTTTGCAGTGCAGAAGCTTTTTATCTTCATGAGTTCCCAATAGTTCATTTTTCCTTTTATTTCCCTTGTCCTCGGCGATGTGTCGAGTAAGATGTTGCTGCAGCTGAGGCCAAAGACATTGCTGCCTGTTTTCTCCTCTAGGGTTTTAATGGTTTCATGTCTCACATTTAGTTCTTTTACCCATTTTGAATTTATTTTTGAGTATGGTGTAAGAAAGTGGTCCAGTTTGATTCTTCTGCATGTTGCTATTCAGTTTTCCCAGCACCATTTGCTAAAGAGACTTCTTTTTTCCATTGGATACTCTTTCCTGCTTTGTCAAAGATTGGTTGACCATACATTTGTGGGTTCAATTCTGGGTTCTCTGCTCTATTCCATTGGTCTATGTGTCTGTTTTTGTGCCAAAACCATACTGTCTTGATGATTACAGCTTTGTAGTAGAGGCTAAAGTCCAGGATTGTGATGCCTCCCACTTTGGTTTTCTTTTTCAACATTACTTTGGCTATTCAGGGTCTTTTCTGGTTCCATACAAATTTTAGAATTGTTTGTTCTAGCTTTGAGAAGAATGCCCATACAATTTTGATTGGTTTGCATTGCATGTGCAGATTGCTTTGGGAAGTAGTGACAGTTTAACAATATTTGTTATTCCCATCCATGAACATGGAATGTGTTTCCATTCCTTTGTGTCTTCTTCAATTTCTTTCATAGGTTTTCTATAGTTTTCAGCATACAGATCTTTTACATCTTTGGTTAGGTTTATTCCTGGGTATTTTATGGTTATTGGTAATATTGTCAATGGGATTGATTTCTCGATTTCTCTTTCTGTTGCTTCATTATTGGTGTATAAAAATGCAACCAATTTCTGTACATTGATTTTGTATCCTGCAACTTTGCTGAGTTCATGTATCAGTTCTAGCAGCTTTTTGGTGGAGTCTTTTGGGTTTTCCATGTAGAGTATCATGTCATCTGCAAAAAAAGTGAAAGTTTAACTTCTTTGCCAATTTGGATGCCTTTTATTTCATTTTGTTGTCCAATTGCTGAGGCTAGGACTTCTAACACTATGTTAAACAACAGTAGTGAGAGTGGACATCCTGTTGTATTCCTGATCTCGGAATTATCTCTCAGCTTTTCCCCATTGAGGATGATATTAGCTGTGGGCTTTTCATATATGGCTGTTATGATGTTAAGGTATGTTCTTTCTATCCCTACTTCCTTGAGAGTTTTTATCAAGAAAGGATGCTGTATTTTGTCAAATGCTTTTTCTGCATCTATTGACAGGATCATATGGTTCTTATCCTTTCTTTTATTCATGTGATGTATCACATTGATTGATCTGCAAATATTGAACCAGCCCTATGGCCCAGGAAAAAATCCCACTTAATCATGGTGAATGATTCTTTTAATGCACTGTTGAATTTGATGCTAGTGTCTTGTTGAGAATTTTTGCATCCATGTTCATCAGGGATATTGGCCTGTAACTCTCCTTTTTTAGTGGTCTCTGTCTGGTTTGAGATTCTTGGCTTCATAGCATAAGTACAGAAGCTTTCCTTCCATTTCTATTTCTTGGAACAGCTTGAGAAGGATAGGTATTAACTCTGCTTTAAATGTCTTGTAGAATTCCCCTGGGAAGCCATCTGGCCCAGAACTCTTACATTTTGGGAGATTTTTGATAACTGATTCAATTTCTTCGCTGGTTATGGGTCTGTTCAAATTTTCTATTTCTTCCCATTTGAGTTTTGGTAGTGTGTGGGTGTCTAGGAATTTGTAAATTTCTTCCAGGTTGTCCAGTTTGTTGGCATATATTTTTTCATAGTGTTGTCTAATAATTGTTTGTATTTCTGTGGTGTTGGTTGTGATCTCTCCTCTTTTATTCATGATTTTATCTATTTGGAGCATCTCTCTTTTCTTTTTTTTAATTTTTTTTTTTAACATTTATTCGTTTTTTGAGAGACAGAGCATGAGTTGAGGAGAGGCAGAGAGGGAGACACAGAATCCAAAGCAGGCTCCAGGCTCTGAACTGACAGCACAGAGCCCGTGAGGGGCCAAAACCCATGGACTGTGAGATCATGACCTGAGCCGAAGTTGGATGTTCAACCAACTAAACCACCCAGGCACCCCCCTCTCTCTTTTCTTTTTGAGAAGTCTGGCTAGGGGTTTATCAATTTTGTTTATTTTTTCAAAAAACCAGCTCTTATATTCATCGGTCTGTTCTACTGATTTTTCTTTTTCTTTCAATTCTATATTGTTTATTCCTGCTCTAATCTTTATTTCTCTTCTTCTGCTGGCTTTGGGTTTTCTTTGCTGTTCTGCTTCTAGTTCGTTTAGGTGTACAGTTAGGTTTTGTATTTGGGATTTTTCTTGTTTCTTGATATAGGCCTGGATTGCAATGTATTTTACTCTTAGGACTGCCTTTGCTGCATCCCAAAGGGTTTAGGCTATCGTGTTTTCATTTTTGTTTGCTTCCATATATTTTTTAGTTTCTTCTTTAATTGCCTGGTTGACCCCCCCCCAAAAAAAAAGGGGTGCCTGGGTGGCTTGGTCGGTTGAGCGTCCGACTTCAGCTCAGGTCATGATCTCACAGTCCGTGGGTTCGAGCCCCGCGTCGGGCTCTGTGCTGACAGCTCAGAGCCTGGAGCCTGTTTCAGATTCTGTGTCTCCCTCTCTCTCTGCCCCTCCCCTGTTCATGCTCTGTCTCTCTCTGTCTCAAAAATAAATAAACGTTAAAAAAAAAATTGCCTGGTTGACCCATTCATTCTTTTTTTTTTTTTAATGTTTATTTATTTTTGAGACAGAGAGAGAGACAGAGCATGAACGAGGGAAGGTCAGAGAGAGAGGGAGACACAGAATCCGAAGCAGTCTCCAGGCTCTGAGCTGTCAGCACAGAGCCCGACGTGGGGCTTGAACTCACAAACCACGAGATCATGACCTGAGCCGAAGTCGGAAGCTCAACCGACTGAGCCACCCAGGCGCCCCGACCCATTCATTCTTTAGTAGGAAGTTCTTAAACATCCATGCATTTGGAGGCTTTCCAAATTTTTTCTTGCGGTAGATTCAACTTTCATAGCATTTTTTCTGAAAATATTCTTGGTATGTTCTCAATTCTTTTATATTTGTTGAGGGCTGTTTCATGACCCAGTATGTGATCTATTTTGGAGAATGTTCCATGTGTACTCAAGAAGAATGTGTATTCTGCTGCTTTTGGATGAAAAGTTCTGAATATATCAAGTCCATCTGGACCAGTGTATCATTCAAGGCCATTGTTTCTTTATTAATTTTCTGCCTAGAAGATCTGTCCATTTCTGTAAGTGGAATATTAAAATCCCCTGCAATTACTGTATTTTTATCAACAAGATTGCTTATGTTTGTGATTGATTTATATATTTGGGTGCTTTTAAGTTGGGGGCATAAACATTTACAATTATTAGTTCTTGATGGATAGACCCTGTAATTATGTATGCCATTCTTCATCTCTTGTTACAACCTTTAGTTTAAAATCTAATTTGTCTTGGGGTGCCTGGGTGGCTCAGTTGGTTGAGCATCCGACTTTGAATCAGGTCATGATCTCCTGGTTTGTGAGTTTGAGCCCCGTGTCAGGCTCTGTGCTGACAGCTTGGAGCCTGGATCTTGCTTTAGATTCTGTGTCTCCCTCTCTCTCTCTCCGCCCACCCCTGCTTGTGCTCTGTCTCTCTCTGTCTTCCAAAAGTGAATAAACATTAAATTTTTAAAAAATAAATAAATTAATTAATTAATTAATTAAATCTAATTTGTCTGATATAAGTATGGCTACCCAGCTTCCTTTTACTTCCAGTAGCATGATAAATGGTTCTCCATCCCCCCACTTTCAATATGAAGGTGTCCTCTGGTCTAAAATGAGTCTCTTGGAGACAGCATATAGATGGATCTTGTTTTTGTTTTTGTTTTTATCCATTCTGATACCCTATGTCTTTTGATTGGGGCATTTAGTCCATTTACATTCAGAGTTATTATTGAAAAATATGGATTTAGTGTCATTGTGTTATCTGTAGGTTTCATACTTGTGGTGATGTCTCCGGTCCTTTGTAGTCTTTGTAGCACTCCACTCACAGAGTCTCCCTTAGGATCTCTTGCAGGGCTGGTTTAGTGGTTGTGAACTCCTTCAGTTTTTGTTTGTCTGGGAAAGCTTTTATCTCTCCTTCTATTCTGAGTGACAGCCTTGCTGGATAAAGGATTCTTGGTTGCATATTTTTCCTATTCAGCACATTGAATATTTCCTGCCACTCCCTTCTAGCCTACCAAGTTTCAGTGGAAAGGTCTGCTACTACCCTTATGTGTCTAGCCTTGTTGGTTAAGGCCCATTTGTCCCTAACTGCTTTCAGAATTCTCTCTTTATCTTTGTATTTTGCTAGTTTCACTATGATATACTGTGGTGAAGACATACTCTTGTTGAATCTGAAGAGTTTTCTGTACCTCCTGGATTTGGATGTCTGCTTCCTTCCTCAGATTAGGGAAGTTCTCAGCTATAATTTGTTCAAGTAAACCTTCTGCCCCTTTCTCTCTCTCCCTCCTCCTCCTCCTCCTCCTCCTCCTCCTCCTCCTCCTCCTCCTGCTTCTTCTTCTTCTTCTTCTTCTTCTTCTTCTTCTTCTTCTTCTTCTTGAATTCCTGTGATACGGATAATTATTACATTTCATTGAATCATGTAGTTCTCTAATTCTCCCTTCGTGGTCTAGTATTTTCCTCTCTGTCCTCTCAGCTTCATCATTTTCCATAATTTTATCTTCTATTTCACTTTTTCTTCCCTCTGTTTCCTCCATCCTTACTGTCACTGCATCTAGTTTATTTTGCAACTCATTTACAACATTTCTTAATTCTCCGTGACTATTTCTTGATTTCCATAGCATTAGATTCTCTGCTGTCTTCTATGCCTTTTTCAAGCCCAGCTATTAATCTTATGACTATTATTCTAAATTCTTTATTAGATATATTGTTTCTATATGTTTTGAGCCATTCTCTAGCTGTCATTTCTTCCTGGAATTTCTTTTGAGAAGAATTCTTCTGTTTCATCATTTTGGCTAGTTTTTTGTCCTTTATGTGTTTTAATAGCTTGTTTAATAGTCTGTTATGTGTCCTGCACTAGCAAGCACTACTATATTGAAAAAGGACCATACACTGTCCAGAGCCTGGCCCTTCAGGGGTGTTTTTGGTGTGTGTTGCATGCTTGCTGTTGTTGTGACTCTGGTTGCTTTATCTCCCTACTCATAGTGATGGTTTGGACCTTCCACCAGGTGTGCTTTGATTTGTTCATTGAGGTAATCCTGGAAAAAATTTTAAAACAGTGGGGGTGGGGGGCTGTAAGAGGTGTAAAAGAAGAGGTGTAAAAAGAATAGATTAAAAATGTCTGCTTGAACAAACCAACAACCAGAATAGAGAAGAGAAGAAATAAGAGGAAGAAAAGGAAGAAAAAAAAAAATATATATGTATATATATGTATATATATGTATATATAAAATATAATATATAATATATATATTATATATGTATATAATATTATATATATAATATAATATATAATATAAAATATATATATGTATATATACATATATATATATGTATATCAGAAAATGAAAAACTACTGGACCAATATCTGATGGTGCCTTGAAACCGGTGGCTGTGCTGGTCTGGAGGAGGGGCCGTCTGGTTCAGTCAGTGTCTATCTTGCTCTGGTGTTACCGGGTGTGGAGAGGCGTGGTTTGGTGTAGGCTTGTCCCACCTCCACTGTGGGCCCGTTTCTCTGTTCGCTGAAGCCTCACCTTGTTGGTAATGGGGAGAAAAATGGCAACACCCCAGTCTCTCCTCCCCAGAACGGGTGTTCTAAACCACTCTGTTCAAGCCATCCTCACAGTGTTGTGTGTTGTGCGAGGGCATGAGTGGGCCAGTTTGTTCCACTCCACAGTTTCCCGTGCCTTCCAGGCACTTGACTGGGATTCAAACCTCTATATCTTAAAGGATCCGACTCCACATGCCCTGGTTCCTGGGTAGTGCTACTCCACCCAGCCAGCCAACAAAGGGCCTCTGACTGGTGGGCACCTGCAGGGTCTTTTGTCCTTAGGAATGTAGGAATGAAGGTATGTAGGAATGACTACATACCTTCTTCCCACAGCACCCAAGGGAGGGGACTGCTGTCTCCAACTGTGCCTCTGATCTTGCTACTGAGACCAGGGCTAGCTCCCCCTCTTCCCCAGGCGCATGTACAGAGCAGCAGGCCCCAGTCCAGAGAAAGCCCTACAACCCTGGATAGAGTTAGAAATTTGTTCTTTCTCCATTTTTTTCCATTCCCGGTCCATGGTTTTTCTCTTGTCTGAACACAACCCTACACTTCCACAGCCTCTCTTTCTCTTCTTTTTGTCTCTCTACAGAAGGGGATCCCTCCCCTCTGTGCCTATGCCACCTGTTTTATCTTTCCCAATGGCCCATCAAGTTGTCCCCATGCACCCCTAGAGATGTTTCTGTCACTGTGTAGCCTCGATTCCTGGAATTCCAAGGCTTCTGGCCTCAAAACTGCTGTGTTTGAAGAGCAAGGGAGTTTCGGGTCCCCCTACTTCTCCACCATGTTGACTCCTCCAGGAGGCTACCACTTGTTTATGTAAATAGGTTTAATTGGAATAAAGTCATACCTATTTTTTTATTGTATTTTATACTGCTTGCTTTCATGGCTCAAGTGCAGAGCTAAGTAGTTGAGACCCAGACATTGTGGCCACCACTTGGGTATCAGTCTCTTTTGGATTTTTCAATGATCCTGCAGAGACCCAGCCTCCTGAGCAATGAAAATTGGCATGCTATAAAGATAGAGAATGCCTTATTTTGTTCCCTAGAAACATTTGCTCTTCACATTTGAAGGGTATATATTTACATTGCTAAAGGAGATGAAATTGAGAGCTATTTGTTTTCATTTCAAAGGATTGTAAACTAGGAACATTCCTCTTTTCTTCCTAGTCAAGATTTATGTACATTAGGGAGGTAAGATTTATGTCCTTCTTCAGGAGTGGAGGGGAGCTGCATAGCAGTTGCCATATAAATTCTCAGATTCATAATTATAGGATTCTTCTCCTATGATACAAAACCCTCCTTTTTGTATTACAGGCCTAAACTTGTGGCTTTCATCACATTGCCCTAGAAGGAAGAGGATGTGGAGTGGGGAAATTAGGCAGTTATTGCTGCTATAGTAGTCTGCCTCTGATCCAGAAACTTCTTGTGTACTTTCTGGACAAGAACAAATGGATATAGATAACTAAAAACTTTATCACTACAAAGCCTAAATATTTAATATTTACAGAAAAAGTTTGCTAACCTCTGTTCTAGAGTAGTATTACTGTTCTTGAACAGAAATATATGGAATTATAAGTGTATACTCTGCCTGGTTTCTTTCACTCAACATAATGTTTTAGAGATATATCCATATTGTTGTGTGTATCAATAGCTATTTTAATTTCTAAGTAAAAACTACTATGTGATACTTCAACAGTTTGGTTAGTGATTTTCTGTTGGCAAACATCTGAGTCATTTTTGGCTTTTAGGTATTATGAACATTCTTGTACAAATCTTTGGGGACATATGCTTTCATTTTGGGGGGCATAATTTCTGAGTCATAGTAAAGATGTATTTCTAACTTTATGAAAATTCTTACTTGTTGGAAGTGGTTGTATCATCTTACACTGTCAATGTATTAGATTTTCAGTTGATCCAAATTGTTGTCAATACCTAGTACAATCAATCTTTTTAATTTAAGCCATTCTATGGATGTAGGGTGGTACCTTCTTGAGGTTTTCCTTACATTATTCTGTTTACTAATGATGTTTGGCTCCTTTTTAAGTGCTTGTTAAGCACTCATATACTTTTTGTGAAGCTTTTTAAGGCAAATTAATTATCTATTTTAAATCATATATTTATATTATTATATATTTGTTATATATATTTATATTATATCTTTTATATTTTGGATGAAAGCCATTTGTCAGATATATGTATTGTGAATATCTTCCCCAATCTGTGACTTGCCTTTTCACTTTCTTAAGAGTATTTTTTGATGAGAAGTTTGTAATTTTTTTTAAGTTTATTTATTTATTTTGAGAGCAAAAGCGTGCACATGAACGGGGAAGGGCAGAGAGAGAGGGAGAAAGAATACCAAGCAGGCTCCATGGACAGCACAGAGCCCACCACTTGGCCTGATCCCACAAACCCTGAGATCATGACCCGAGCGAAAATCAAGAGCCGGACACTCAACTGACTGAACCACCCAAGCACCCCAAGATGTTTTTAATTTTGATAAATTCCTACTTAACAATTTATTCTTTTGTAATTAATGATTTCTGTGCCCTAAGACATCTTTGCCTACTCTACAGTTAGGAAAATATCCTCTTCTGTTTTCTTCCAGAGCTGTATCATTTTGGATTTTACACTTAGATTTTACATGTGAGCTACTTTGAATTAAATTTTATATATGGTGTTAGGAAGAATGTCAAGGGTTTTGTTTGTTTCATTTTTCTATAGACTATCCAATTTTAAAAACAACATTTGTTGCAAATATTTTCCTGCTCACTTTCTTTGGTATCTTTATCGAAATGCAATTTACCATATGCAGGTGAATCAGTTACTGAACTGTATTCTGTCGGCTGATTTGTCTTTTCTTTCTTATGCTAATAGTACACTAATTTAATATTTGTGGATTTTTTTTTTCTCAAAATCAAGTTGTCTTCCAACAGTTTTTCTTCATTATTTTCCTGGATATTCTACTTCTTTTGTATCTCCATATGAATTTTAGAATCAGCTTGTCTATTTCTATAAAGTAGTCTGCTGGGATTTTGATTGAATCTATAGATAAATGTGAGATTCTTAAAACCTAGAAATCCTGAGCTTTGTCAATCTATTAATGTAATAGATTTATTTATTCAAGTCTTCTTTAATTTACCTAAGTAACAGTAGTTTTCAGTGTACAAGTCTTAGTAAACCTTTTATTAAATTTATTCCTGAGTTTGAAGACAAGTTTTTTAATGTTTTTCTGTTGTTGTTGTTAATTTCTAACTGGTCATTGCTAGAATGTAAAGGCACTATTTATTTTTGTTAATGAACCTTGTATCATACAACCTTACCAAACTCACTTATCAGTTCTAATAATTTGTTTAAAGGTTCATTCACTTACCAGTTCTAATCATTTGTTTATAGGTTCATCTGGATTTTCCCTGTACATAATCATATCTCCTACAAATAAGGGCCATTTTACTTTGTTCTTTCCAAAGTATATGCTGAATTCAGCTCCCAAGTCACCAAATTGACACCCTTAGGAGTCTCAACTCTTCAATGTTTAGGCTGAAAACACTGAGGTCCAAGAAATGACATGCTTAATTAGTAATTAGCTGAGCCAAGAGCATGGTCTTATGATTCATAGGCCAGGAGTCTCTCTGTGACCAAACTCCTAGTATGTGAGTGTAGGACAGATCTCAGAGTAAATGTCTCACTTCTATTCTTGGCCAAGTTATGTTTAGCTACTTTTCCAAAGCAGGCCCAGTCCTAGGATGTTCCTCAGCAGCATATGTTCCCCCTGTACTGGAAAGTTATGAAAAGGATGTTTTTCCAAAGTGTTGTAAATATCTCCTTATTCTTGGAATTTTAAAGAAATCACAGAATATCTATAGGTATGAGTCTCTTCATTTTGCCTCAGACTAGCAGAGAGCATTCTGTCCACGTCTATAAATCTTATTTTAGCTCAAGAACTTGTCTTTGCTTGTTAATTTTTATTAATGTTCCTTTAATTGTTGGATTTCAGTTCTTACTAGCTACTTCTATTCACTATTTCTTTCAAAATATACTTAGGCTATATCCTCCTGGCACTCTAGTAGGTCCTGGATTACAAAGTGTCAGCAAAAGCAGGTCTATATCCTGCCCTCAAGATACTTAAAGATGAGCTAAGGGACCACTACTCAGTTTTGTACATGGTTCAAATTCTCAATTCCTAAGCTTTAGGCCAGAGAATAGAAAATACCAAAACACCTTTTCTCATTTCTACCACTTTTTTCCCCCCCAAACAGGGGATTTTGCTGGGTCACAGAGGCCAAGTATATGCTGGCCATTATGCCAGTGCTTCGTGGATCTTATCCCCAAATTCTACTAAAAGCATGTCATGTTTTTTATAGTGTTATTGAGAGTTTCTAATCTCTTTTTAGTGGGAAATCAAGAGAAGATAAGTCAAAACATATAAGACAGATAATATTTTAAAACAGAATCTGTAATGGCTTTTTAATGTAATCAATTTATTTTCTGAGATACTGTTCCTAATTTCTAATGTTTTCTGATATCTTTCATTAGATTTTATTTTAAGTTGCTGGAAATGAACATCTTATTGTTATCCTTTTTGAACAATTTTGGAATGTAATGTTTTTTAAATAACCCACTGTTATTTTTTTAAATAACCCACTGTTCTGTAACTATCAATATTCCTAAAATGTATTCCTTTTGCTTGGAATCAAAAACACAAAAAAATTACTCTATGGAGGAAAATAGCCCAGACTGAAAAAAATTACCTGCAGAAGAGGTTAGTTACAAGTAAGTAGAAGTCTTTATACAGAGTCACTCAGCGTTAGATTATCTGCTAATTCTCTTTAGTGGAGTACCTATTTTCTATGGATATGTTTTATACTCATTTTTTAAATTAAAAAATAATTGCTGCTTCTATAGATAGCTTTGAACTCTAGGTGAAAATGTTTTGTGCATCAATTTCAAGTCTTTTTTGGGCAGACTTCACTTTAGTACTAAAATGGATATATTATTTGCAATAGAGTTTTGTGCAGATTACTACATGTAGTCCATTTATTCTTTTTCAAATTATGTATTTCTCTCTTGGTTCTGGAATCATTAATATTATAAAATATATGTACAGGAAAGAATAATTAATTTGCTTTTATTCTCAGTACCAGAATCCTCTGCTAATGCTGTCAGGGCTTTATCCCTTGATAGCTCATCATCAGCGATGATAAGGTGAAAGGAACTTCCTCTGTCAAAGAAGTCTGACCTACAATTCTGGAACATCATTTAGTAGCCATAGAGCATTATCTTGAATTTTAGTTAGCAGGAGAAAAAAAAGTGAGAGGAAGAAAATCATTTAATGTAGTTTGATGCTAAAGATTACTGTGTCTGAGAACCTGCTCACAGTGGAAGAACAGATTACATATTTCAGCATTTAAAGAATTTTTTAATTACATGCCCCCTCCCTCCAGAACCTTTGATGTCTCTATGTATGATATCTTTCTGCTAACTGGTTCCTGATTTACCTGAGGAAAAGAAGTGAAATCTAATGCACTGCTTTTTACCCAGTGGGTGTGGATATTTGCGTATTTAAGAAAAAATTGATATCTCAAAATATCCATAGGTTTTTATTTCTCCCTATTGCCTTATCTCAGGGATACAAACTTATATTCCTGTAGGGCCCAGGCAGGTAGTGAAAAGTCCTGATTTCAGCTTGGTATAAAACCTAGGGATTGGCAGGTGCTAGAGAGTACGAGCCCCATATGAAGGCCCTCAAATCCTAATTTTTAAACATTGTTTTAGACAAACCAAACCTTCGGAGAGGGTGAGGGGAGATATGCAAAATTCAGTCATGAAGATACCACTTTTTTGCCCTTATCCAGGGGTCTGACACTAAATATCTTCTCTTTAATTCTTTCATAGCTTTGACAGAGAAGTATCACTGTCCCCATTTCATCAGTCAACAGAGAGACCAAAAATGTGTGTATGCATTTATTAATATGTGTAAATAAAAGTGTCCATTTGTACTTACATAGATTATTACTATATGTGTAGCTACACGGGAGGTAGATTTGCATAGCAGAAATAAAATCAAATCTAGAGAGAGTCAAATTGGACTTCGATATTAGCTCTGCCACCATTGCATATGCAATAAGACAAAGTCACTTAACCCCTCTTTGCCTCATTTTTCATCCGTAAAATTAGGGTTTGTTACACTTTTTAAGAATTAAGAGAGGCACTATGTGTGATAATATTTGGTAAATGTAAAAAAGCGAGAGTAAACCAAAGTAGGAATTAACTTTCAGTCGGTAGTAACACCCATGTCTATACAGGGACAAAATGATAGTGGCTGAGGAGATGAGTTGCTACAGCAGTATGTTAGGCAGAATGACGGTTCTTCAAAGATGTCCCCATCCTACTCCCCACAACCTGAGCACATCGGGGCACAAGGCATTGAGGAATTAAGTTTGCATATGGAATTAGAGTCGCTCCTCGGCTGTCCTTCAGATATGGAGAGTATCCTATGATCTTTAAAAGTGGAAGAGAGGGACAAGCCCAGTCAGAACCAGAGAAGGAGATGTGGTGATGGGAGATTGGAGTAATGCGATGTGAGAAGAACTCAACTTGCGATTGCTGACTCCACTGCGGGGAAATGCAGGCAGCCTCTAGAAGTTGGAAGAGGCAGGGAAATGGGTTCTCCCATAGAGCCACCAGAAAGGGATGCAGCCTGCTGACATGTTGATTTCAGCCCAGCATGGCTCACTTTGGGTCTTTGGCCTCCAGGACGGAAAGATAATAAATTGATGTTGTTCAAGCCACCAAGGTTGTGATAATTTGTTACAGCAGCAATAGGAAACTAATGCAAGAGCTGACTGACTGACAGGGGCAGTGTGATGTTCTGTGGTATGAGTGTCAGGGACTCAGCAATTCACAGCAATGTCAGAGGCTGAAGACAACTGGAGTAAGCCTTTTACTTCTCATCCGGTAGCTTTCTGGCTATTTGCTTGAGCTATTTCACTGCTCATAGAGATGCACTACAGAAATCGGAATTCTCCGGACAGGAATTCATGCAATGTGGAAAATTTGAGGGTGACAAATATGCCACTCTCTTAATTATGTTGATAGTTTCAGGGATGTATACAATTGTTGAAATGTATCATAGGGTACACTTTAAATATGTGCAGTTTATTGCACATTGGTTATACCTCAATAATGCTGCTTTAAAAAAAAAATGAAATGTGGATTCTTCTGATTTTCAAGTGTCTGTCTCTGTGCCAGATCTAACAGTGGGCTTAGAAGTATCTCTGGTCTGACCTGTGATGGGGGCCATGAATTTCATATGATTTGCAGCTTGCTTCCCAACATGAGTCCTGAACTGCAACTTCTTGACGGCTGTAAAAATGAGATTTTCTTAATGTAGCAATAGCTAATTGGCTTCTTCCTTTCTAGCTGTGCTGGCGCACAGAGAAGCAGAAAAGCATGTGCATACCTCCTCCTGAGTTTCAATCTTCCTAGACTGTCATGACAAGCAGGGCAAGGCTGCCCTTGTTTAGTAGGAGTATGTGGAAAACAAATTAACTTGGGTTAATTCCATTCATTGACTGTCAGTCCTTGTGGGCTCTACTTCATTTCCAGAATTCATAGTTCAAGATGTGCACAGGGACCATCTCATTGCATGAATAGTGCTACAATACTGGATACTGAAAGGAAGTGATTCCTTACTTTCCCTTTTTTTTTTTTTTTTTTTTTTTTGCCTCTCACCCCCAAGGACACATCACTGGCTTGTTTTCCAGCTTCAAGGCTCTACAGAAGCAATAGTGAGTTTTGGGCTAGTCAAGGCACAGAATTTATTTACCTGCATCCATTCTAAGTCCTCTCTATGAACTTGAGCAAATCAGTTTTTATTCCCTTGTCTATAGAATGGGAATGATATGACTGATCCCTTTTTCACACTTATAAATGTGATTAATAATGAAGGCTGAAAATATCCACACAGTTCTAAATTCCTCAGCGATGTGGTTAAATGGAAATTAAGTGATACATAATGGAGGTTCATAATAGACATGCCTAATGAAAAAAGGAAAGAAAGAAAAGAAGGAAGGAAGGAAGGAAGGAAGGAAAGAAAGAAAGAAAGAAAGAAAGGAAGGAAGGAAGGAAGGAAGGAAGGAAGGAAGGAAGGAAGGAAGAAAGAAAGATGGAGAAACAGAGTGCTCTGGACATTGGGAAGAATTATTACAAATTCCAAAAGTCCCTTTTAAAGCTGAGATTAAGCCTGAGTCTCATTAGTGAAAATGCCTAATCCCCTCAATCACTTAACCTCTGGGAAAGTCTGATAATAGTGGTGGATCTTCTGGTTTCTTTTGCTTACTCTGGATAACCCCAAATTTCATTTAGGATTTTCACAAAAATTCTTGTCTGCAGCTTAATGTTTCTCTCTTTTCATCATATTTCCCCCTCAAATGTAAACTTCCTTATTAGTTTAAACATTACTATGAGTAATGTCAGAATCACTGTGATAATTCAAAATTATATTTTGTATTAGCGTATTACAAAATTGTATCGCTAGTCTCCTTTTAGAGGCAAGAACAAGGGTAGCATTTGAAACAAGGCTATAAGGCAAATTTTTCTTTCTCCATCTCTCTGATAGACACACATGCATGCCTGCATACAAGTATGCACACACATGGGCACACACACACCCCACACCAGTGTTAGGTGACTACCTATCGAACTTCAGGAAAACCTTAGCTACCACTTAGTGTTTGAAATCTTTGTATTTCCTTATGCATTTAGAGTTCCATGTTGTTTTTATCTGCTCTCCTTCCAGATAATGAAAGAGATACACACAACATTCTGTGTATTAATGCCATAAACGTCTGCCTCTGGCAAAGCCTTAATATATGAACAAAGAAAGGAATTGTTCACACAGCAAAACATACAATGAGAAATGAATATCAGTGGTGGAAACCTCTCTGTTAGAGAGAATTTCAGATCATTTCAGTGTTTACATTTGCAACTCAAGCATATTGACAGAGCAATGCAAATAGATGTACACTAGGAAATGCAGGAAGAAAATTATTTGCACAGATACTGCAAAGATTTTCTAGCTATGTGAGAAATGAAAATGCATTTTTGCCATAAGTGGTAAACTGAATGTTATTAACAGGACAAACCTCATGTAAACGGGAGATAAGCAGAAATTGATTTGAATATTATTGCAGAGCAAAGTAAATAACCACGATGCATTCAACCTTTATAAATGTGCAAAACCAGATTAATTTTCCCAATTACAATCCTTAATAATATTAAATGACTTTTAAAACATGAAATAGGATAAGAGATTGATGGTAATGATAATCCACAAATGTGTTCTATGGGATATTAATAAATATTTGGTTAAACAAAGTGGGGAAGAGGTGGAGAATAGAGGGAAAATGCTGTGTTAAATAAAGTTAAAGAGATATCCTCAAGACTTCTCAACTCTGAATCTCTAAACAGAAATAAAGTGTGTGATGTTTCCAAAATTCTTAGACCTTGAAACTCTTTGACAAAGCACATGAGAAACGAAAAGTTCTGAGGAACACACAGGACACTGAATGTCTTCCTGATTGATTCAGACCTAGAGTTAAACTCAACTCCACCTTCTATTCCAGTCACTGCTATGATAGCCAGTGTTAAAATCTGATTTTCTACAAATGAAGAAAGCGTTTATAGAAATGCAAGTAGACACATCACGGTTCTACAGTCCAGTCCCTGAAAGCCAGTGCTGCATTGCTGTAGTTGTAGAGGTTATGCCAGAGAAATGCTGCCCAGATAGTCACACAGAAGCATTACCAGGTGGTTCACAGTATACTGAAGAAGTCACCATGATACAGGCCTGACACTTGACCTTGTCGTGACCAGTATCATAATATTGACCCCAAAGGTATCCTAAAAAAATTCACTTTACGGTAAAAAACACAGTTGTGAAAGCAGCCAGGCAGCCATCGTCTCTATCTAGCATCTCTTCTCTTTGTAGATTGATCTACCTGGAAAGCCAGATTAAAATTGGAAGGTTTTTCTGGTGACCATGGATCAAAACAAAAGGAGCTAGCAATATGACCTACATCATTAATTGCATCTTTTCAGGCTTTTAGAGCCTGATCCACCATGCTCCAAAGAGAGCCATAGTCCCATGAATTCCAGCCTCAGTTATGGTAGAATATTGCATGAGCACAGCTAACTGCTTTGCCTTTCACAGTGCTCTTTAATGTTTTTTGCTAAACACCTCATTTTGACTAAATCCATGGTTATTAAGTTATGATAACACAGTTTAACTACATCAGTAGGCTTAGACACAATGTTATAGGCAGGATTCACCTAAAGCTATCCTCTAATAAATAGGTTGAAGAAACTTCCTATCATCCACTATAATTTTCCATACTATCCTTACAGTGACCTTATTCCCACATTGTAAGAATATCTTGCTATTATATCTTTTTTACTCGCTACCAAGAAAACCTGGTAAATTCAGACTTCCCCATTGCACTATCACTTGTCTGAAGATGCTATCAAGTAGACAAGACATTATCATATATACACATGTGTAAAATGACTGAGGATCTGGCACTTACATCCATTAGGATTTGCTCTAGCCACAGCCAAGAGGAGGGAAGACCAGAGGTGCTGAAGAGCTTAGCCCATGACCAGTGACAAACTCCAGCCTCCTCATCCCCAGATATGACAACTCTGAAGTTTATTTTACATCATCTCCCAGGGGATTCCAGTGGAACTGAGTCACAAACACCCAGTTTTCTAGATTGTTCATTAATCCCATCATACATTGTCTACCTTTTTCTGTCTTACTTCTCCACTTCCTGATTGGTGCTTCCTAGGATCCCTTCCCAAATAAGCTACCTACACGTCAAATACTACTCTCTGAGCTCCAGGGAAACCCAACCTAAGGTAATGTGTAACTATAGAGTTGATTAGCAATCTGCTCTAGACCCAGAAATGTTTACTTTATTTCTGACAGCTCAATTAAATTTGAATTATTTTAATTACCTATGGCTAGACTTGTATAAGTCTATAGAATTTCAATTTGCTTGTATATTATTGATCAACCCATGGCATGTAGCAACTACTCTACCTTTCTTGGAAAAATCAGCCATATATCAAATGAGTTAACCTATGGTTTGGTCCAGGTGTAGAAGCTATTACTTATATCATGAAGGAAAGCCAAAATGACAGTATTCCAAACAGGCTGACCCATATTGGTAATCTGGTAATAAAATAGCTCTGCAAAGTGCAATTCCTCCTTTCCTTCTCTCTTGCTGTGGATCATATTTTCCATAAATATTTTTTTCAGTTTCTAATTGTGCATTATTTTCAATAGAGTAAAATTTTTATGGTGTTATACATGTTCAAGGGTTAATTGCATTTTTTAGAAATTTGAGCAAAAGGTAGATAAATGCAGCACAGGATGGGTTGATATCCAGGCACTGTGCTTGCTGTCCACTACTGTTACCTCACTTAAAACAGAAGGAGATGGCATTTAATGTTTTTTAAGGAATCTTTCTAACTCTAAAATTTTAATTTCTGTGATTCTCACTACAAAAATTATTGGCAGTTATTGTTACATTGATAGAAATTACTATTATTAAAAGCACAGGGAAACTTTGCTTCTAGATTCTAGAAGCTATAATATGTGAGATTGTTTGTACTTTTTTGCATTTGAAAATTAGCTTTAGGCTAATTTTAGGCTAACAATAGTTTAAAAATTACTTCTGATTTAGGTCAGGATGGAATATCAGGAAGAATGTATTTCTTTCCTTTTCCTTTTTTTTTTTTTTAAGATTTTATCTTTAAGTAATCACTATACCCAACATGGGGCTTAAACTCACAACCCCGAGATCAAGAGTCACATGTTTCACTGACTGAGCCAGCCAGAAGCTCCAGAAAGAATTTCTATTTTATGTTTTAAATTTAAGTATCCAAATTGGGAAGTATATTGCAGTGATCCATAATGTTGGTATAAGGGGGAACACACTAAAGTCATGTTTTGATTTAAAGAATTGCTAATTTGGTTGAATCATTACTATTTTATTGGAAGGAAGGAGCTGGACCCTAGGAGTAACATAGCTGGTTCATGTGTTAAGATAGATCTTTACCTCTTTGGCATGGTAGTTAAGGATAAGTAGGACTAATTTTTTTTTTTTTAGTTTATTTATTTACTTTGAGAGAGCTGTTAGCTTGGAGCCTGACACAAGGCTTAAACTCAAGAAGCATGAGATCATAATCTGAGCCAGAATGAAGAGTTGGAGGCTTCATCGAATGAGCCACCCAGGTGCCCCAGGACTAATTTATAGAATGAAATGTACTTTGGCGCCTGGATGGCTCTGTCGGTAAAGCCTCCAACTCTTGATTTCAGCTCGGGTCATAATCTCATGGTTTGTGAGTTTGAGCCCTGCTTGGACTCTGTGCTGGCAGCACAGAGCCTATTTGGGATTCTCTCTCTCTCTCCCTCTCTCTCTCTCTATCTGCTTGTCCCGTGCTTGTGCTTTCTCTCTCTCTCTCTCTCTCTCTCTCTCACACACAAAATAAATAAATAAACATTATAATATTTTTTCAAAAGAATGAAATAGCCTTTACAATGAAAAAATCAGAATTGTTATAAGGCTCATGAAAATCTCCAAGCTTTAAATGGCTCTGGATTTCTTTATCTGTATTAATCAGAGACACACAGCTATCACCTTTTAAATATACTTTTATTTTTAAAATGAGGAAGAACTATGCCTTCCAGTTTCTTTAAGTCGGCTTCTTTTAAAAAAACAAAACAAAACAAAACAAAACAAAACACCCCAAGATGTTCAAGAAGCTACAAGCACATCAGGGAGCCACTCAACTAAATAGAACTCCTCCTTTGAAAGGTGCTGTCACTGACCATGGGAGAAGAGACTGTGGCATTTTATTTTGTAAGCTTTAATTTTCCCCTGAAAATGGAAGATCAGCTTTGAAGTTGGGGGTCTCCCCATAGCCTATTAGTAGAAGATGGATAAGTAAGAGAGGAACCCAAGCTAGCATTCAGTGAGGCAGAGCTCACCTTTGGGCCAATCAGACACCTTTGAAATGCCCACTGGCCTTGGGGACGACTACTTCTGGTTGCATTACTCTCCAGAGTGGCTTTCTGGATGCGAGTTATCAGACTTAGCCCCACTTCTCTCAGCAAGTACCTGCTCATCCTACTTTGTTTTCTCAAATAGTCTGGCATTTTAACATCTCTTAGCAAAATAACTCTGCTCTTTTCAGGAACATCTGTTTGTGTTCCTAGACTTTTTCACATATGAAATATAATTATAGAACTACTTTCTGGATACTTCTGGACACAGGAAACAGATGCCTGCCAAATGGATTCTGAAAACAGTTACTCAGTAATGAAAAGCAATAATTACTCTGAAATTCTTCATTTTCACATAATCATGAGACTCCCATGGTCTTCCCTCATTGCCTAAGATACATGGAAGCATTTTGTGGAGCACTGAAGGAACAAGTTTATGTGCCTAGGCTCTTATAAATCCTACATTAAATGATAGATACCTTTTACACAGAATAATTTTTGTTTATATGTTTTCCTTTCTCAGACTGTTTCCCAGAAGTTGCTCACCATTATCTTGCTAATTTAAGTTTCTCAGGACCTATGACATCCTAAATTTGGTTACTGTGTAATTTTAGAGTTATAATGTTCTTACCACTCCAGGGGTTTAAATATCTGGATGTAATCAAACTAGGCTAGAAATAATAGCAGGATACATTTATTGAGCACTTACTATTTTCAGGTACTATGCTAAATGTTTTCCATGTATTAGTCTTCTCAATGATCATATGAGGTAGGTCTTATTAATTAACCACATTTATAAATATGACAACAAAGACCTTGATTACAAGTATCATGCCCAAGGTTACACAGCTAGTCTCTTCTATAACTGGAACCAAACTCATATTGACTAAAAAGTTCTAAATAGGGAATTTTATCTAACTTCTCAATTCTTGACTAAATAATTACAAGAAATATACTTGGGAAATATTAATAAACTAAAAATAGAAATAAATTACCAGCTGTCATGATCCTCTCGGAGCTCACAGATTGCACCCTTCTAACACATAAATACACATCAACAACAAACATTTGGATATGCTCCAGTGTCAATTAGAAGAAAATGCAGAATAGCGAACTCTACATGAGTGTTTCAAATTTATAATCTTATTCTGTTATTGCCCCCATAAATACCTTTTTCTCCTCCAAACCAGTGTCAACTAGTGGTTACTTATTCACCTTTTCTTCCTTCCTTCCTTCCTTCCTCTCTCCCTCCCTCCCTCCCTTCCTTCCTCTTTCGTCCTTCTTCCTTCCTTCCTTCCTTCCTTCCTTCCTTCCTTCCTTCCCTCCTTCCTTCCTCTCTCCCTCCCTCCCCCCCTCCCTCCCTCCCTTCCTTCCTTCCTTCCTCTTTCATCCTTCTTCCTTCCTTCCTTCCTTCCTTCCTTCCTTCCTTCTTCTCTTTCTTTCTTTCTTTCTTTCTTTCCTATATTGCAGGTCATGTTTGTCAAACATTTTTGTTTGCCTCATCTGTGATCACATGTGACTGAAATGATCACATGAATCATTTGCCCCCCACCAGCATGCTGGGGCATATGCCCATGTGCCACAAATGTTTCCTGAGTGCGTTGCCAAATTTTGAGCAATGTGTAAAATGTATTTTGGTTATAACTAAGGATACATATGGTCATTGAGATGTCTTTCGGATGGAGTGTGGAGCAAAAGAGGTCCTGAGATTTGCCCTGGAGCAGGTTAGGACTAAAAGCCAACTGGTGTGTCTTTAAACTGGTTTCAAAGTAACTTGGAAGGTTCCTTAGTAAATTCTGGTCTTTGCCTCTTGGGATTTTAAGAAAGCATTCATCTGCAATAACCAGTTATTCTCAAGCAGAGACCCAGTGCTATAGGGCAACACTTGAATCGCGTGATGACT
The DNA here is from genome assembly GCF_018350215.1 of Panthera leo. Taxonomy (NCBI): domain Eukaryota; kingdom Metazoa; phylum Chordata; class Mammalia; order Carnivora; family Felidae; genus Panthera; species Panthera leo. Next base: position 167,654,238 of record NC_056686.1, read on the forward strand.
ATCGCTGCTTGTATAGGTTGGTGAGATATTATACTGTGAATGTGATCATGTGGTAATCACTGTGAGTGGGGACACAAATCCAGGAAGTTCAAGAACCACTGAAATAGGCTGATTTTTGAATTTTGTTTATAGTGCTGATGTTAGAAAAAATTATCTTTCATCCTTTTCCTTCCAGTGACTTTCTTATATTTTAGAAAACTTCTTGCTACCCCCAAATTTTCCATGTTCCCAATATTTACCACACAACCCAAAACAACTTTACTACTTGAAATAATTGGCTATCTTATAGTCCATTAGCATTAGTTACCTAAATATATGAGCTCTATATATTTCACAATCAATTCTAACTTGTCACTTAGGGGTGCCTGGGTGGCTTAGTTGGTTGAACATCTGACTATGGCTCAGGTTGTGATCTCAGGGTATGTGAATTTGAGTCCCACATTGGGCTCACTACTGTCAGCACGAAGCCACTTTGGATCCTCTATCCCCCTCCCTATCTGCCCCTCCCCTGCTGGCACTCTCTCTCAAAATAAATAAATAAATAAACTTTTTTTACAATCTCTTAAAAAATAATAATTTGTCACTTAGACAAATGAGTCAGACTGACTTTCTATATCTAAATATAGCCATTGATTGGAAAGAAGCCTATCCACCCAAGCTACAAAAATGATCAATCACACACACAGTTATTTATTGAGATAGATGATAGATGATAGATAGATAGATAGATAGATAGATAGATACATCAGACACATATATTCAACTAACTACTATTCTAGGGGAAAAAAATCAACCTTCATATCTTTATGAAGAAAGTCTGATTCTTAACTAAATTACTAAATGTTGACCGATTAAATATTTTCTCAGATATTAGAAAAGAACATGAACACCATTTGAAATATCAAACAGGAAACATGCATGCACCTATCTTTTTTTTTTTTAATTTTTTTAATGTTTATTTATTTTTGAAGCAGAGAGAGACAGAGTGTGAGTGGGGGAGGGGCAGAGAGAGAGGGAGACACAGAATCTGAAGCAGGCTCCAGGCTCTGAGCTGTCAGCACAGAGCCCGACGCGGGGCTCGAACTCACAAACTGCGAGATCATGACCTGAGCCGAAGTCGGACGCTTAACCAACTGAGCCACCCAGGCGCCCCGCACCTATCTTTTTTTTAGAAGATCACATCTGACATACTTATATCCCTGCCCTCCACCTATCTTTATAGAAGTTTTCTTTTTTTTTTTTTTTTTATCAAATGCAGAAAGTGCTTGGCAAACCTGAGCTTACGTTTGCCTATAAATGTTATGTTATTCTTAGCCAATAGTGCAAAATTATATTTATATGGCTCATCTCCAAATCCTACTAGTTGCCCTCAGCGAATGTGCTAATTGCATTTCTTAGCTATCCATTTTCTTATCTTAGCCTTTGTGGTTTTATGCACATTTTACTAGACGTTACACTTCCTTGTGTTTAGGTTTTATTTGCATGACACCAAAGTGTGAGTCAGTTGGCTCATTGCATTTTGCATACATTGTGCATAATGAATGCGAAAGTGAAGATTATCTTTTCATGGAATAAAACTGAAAACATGTGCTTCTCTGCCAGCTCTGCTTTGATGAAAAACAGAGAAACCTAAAATGTTGGGCAGTATATGGTAAAGTAATCTTTCTGCAATCCAATCTGCTGAGCCATGGAAGACTTTGTTCCTTGCCTTCTTTTATACTGTATATACTTCATTATTCTTTAATTTTGACAAGTTCAAAAATAGCATACTTAAATTCTTTAATGAACAAATTTAATGGAAGTGTGAGGTGTAACATTTGTGTATGTATGTTTGTGTGAATATGTGTGTATATTATGGTTGCCATATGAGTTTGCATTTTGATACAATATGCTATATATGTTACATTAAGTGATTCAGATTTATTCTTAAAGATATGGAAAAGAGAAACCACCATAAAGAAAAAAATGAAAATAACTCAAAATCTTAATAAGAGCATTAGTATAATATTTTTAATGCCACTTTTTTCTTTTTTTTTTTTTCTTTTTTTCTTTTTAGAGAGAGGGAGAGAGAGGGAGAGCAAGCAGAGGAGGGGCAAAGGGAAAGGGAGAGAGCAGGCTCCAAGCTCAGCGTGCAGCCTGATGTGAGGCTCAATCCCATGATCCTGGGATCATGACCTGAGCTGAAATCAAAAGTCATACTCTTGGGGCACCTGGGTGGCTCCGTTAGTTAAGCATCCGACTTCAGCTCAGGTCATGATCTCACACTCTGTGAGTTCAGGCCCCACGTTGGGCTCTGTGCTGACAGCTCAGAGCCTGGAGACTGCTTGGGATTCTGTGTCTCTCTCTCTGTCTGCTCCTCCCCTGCTCATGCTCTGTCTCTCTCTCTCTCTCTCTTTCTTTCAAAAATAAATAAACATTTTTGGGAATGCAAGCTGGTGCAGCCCTCTGAAAAACAGTATGGAGGTTCCTCAAAAAACTAAAACTAGAACCACCCTACAACCCAGCAATTGCACTACTAGGCATTTATTCAATGGATACAGGTGTGCTGTTTCAAAGGGACACATGCACCCCCATGTTTATAGCAGCACTATCAACAGTAGCCAAAGTATGGAAGGAGCCCAAATGTCCATCGATGGATGAATGGATAAAGAAGATGTGGTATATATATATACAATGGAGTCTCACTTGGCAATCAGAAAAAAAAAAAAAAATGAAATCTTGCCATTTGCAACTACGTGGATGGAACTGGAGGGTATTATGCTAAGTGAAATTAGTCAGTCAGAGAAAGACCAATATCATATGACTTCACTCATATGAGGACTTTAAGACACAGAACAGATGAACATAAGGGAAGGGAAACAAAAATAATAAAAAACAGGGAGGCGGACAAAATATCATAGAGACTCATAAATATGAAGAACAAACAGAGGGTTGCTGAAGGGGTTGTGGGAGGGGGGCATGGTCTAAATGGGTAAGGGGCACTAAGGAATCTACCCCTGAAATCACTGTTGCACTATATGCTAACTAATTTGGATGTAAATTTTAAAAAATGAAAAATAAAATTAATTAAGTAAATAAATAAACATTTTTTAAAAATTTTTAAAAAGAGACTCTTAACCGACTGAGCCACACAGGTGTCCCGAGTAATGCCATTTTTCATATGCTGAATTCTTGTCTGCAATAAGACCTGTTTACTTGAGACGTCTTTTCACTACTTTAAGTTTACAATATGTTTTGATATCTATTATTGCAAATATTTCCCTCATTGCTTTGAATTGAATTGCAATGCATCTCTGGAATAACCTGGGAGAGAACTTTCTGCCACTATCCAGTACAGAAAAAAACAATCCTACCTGGGCATCTTCTTTTGCTTCAATTTCTCACTTTAAAACACACACACACACACACACACACACACACACACACACACACACACACAGCCTGTGCAGTTTTGTTTTGTTTTTTTTTTCTTGGAGAAGAACTATCATTGTGGTTTTGTGGGGATTTTCTTGTTTTGTTTTGTTTTATCTGTTTGCTGACTTGTTTGTTATGAACTACTTGGGTTTCCTCAAATTATTTTCCAGGCACCCCACAATTTCACAAGGAGGAGAATGTAAACCTCTTTAATCAAGGTCCCATTAATTAGTTCTAGCAGAAAGCCCCTGAAGCTTGGGGGTCTGTGGATGATAATTTTCAACTTTACAGCATGGATGCAGGTCCCAGTAGGCAGAATGCTAGCTCCTGACAGATATCCATGTATTGAGAGAGAACCTGTAAATATGTTAGCTTGCACAGCAAAAGACACTTGGAAGGTGTGATTAAATTAAGAGCCTTGAGATGGTGGGGATTACCCTGGATTATCTACGTGTGTCCAATCTAATTACATGGGTCCTAAAAAGTGAAGAAGCTTTAACAGCTGCAGTCAAAGGGAGAATGTGAGTAGGAAAAAGACTCAGAGAAATGCTCTGAGGACAGAGGAAGGGCCCACACGCCAAGGAATATGGGAGGCCTCTAGAAGCTGGAAACAGCAAGAAATTAGATTTTCTCAGAGTCTCTAGGAGGAAGACAGCCCTGCTGAGGCCTTGACTTGAGCCCAGTAAGACCTATATTGGATTTCTGATTCACAGAACTATAGATCATAAGTGGTTATTGTTTTAAGCCACTTAAGTTTGTGGTAATTTGTCATAGCAGCAACAGAAGACTAATACACAAGTTGTTCCCAGTTTTTTTTATTCTGTTGAGCATTTTCCTGGGATTGCTGGTGGTGGAGGGTGGAGGAGAACAGTAAAGTATCCTCCAAATGGAGCAGGCGATTTTGAGTCCGATAAACGAAGCAAGCCACTCCACACCATTTACTGAGTTTTGTTCGGGGTAATTTACTGACAGGGTGGACCAGGTGGACAGATGATCCAAGCATTCAGCAGCCACTCTCCACCCAATCCAGCTCTTATAGAGTGAGGGGCATTGTGGTGAGGTCAAAGGATAATTATCCAAAGTGGTACCATCCGTCTACCAGCCATCTCTACTAGTTACATAAAGTGGTGCTTCCTGTGTGTCACGTTAGGGAAGATCAGAACAAGCCTTCCCACTTTCCATTCTGGGCCTACATTAACCTCCAAGAGGCCTGGAACGGGTAGCACTGAGAGAGGTCATTGCGTGGGCATGAACAAGATGGAGGGCCAAAGAGGAAGTCAGTATTGTCAGCACTCCTACAGCTCAATAGAAGAGATGCAAGGGAGTTGGATACCTACGCTCATTGAGCATTGTACCAAAAAAGTTCTGTGGTAGGAGCATTCAAAAAAATAATTTAGCAAACTTTTTTCAACATTCTGTTACTGACTAGTGATATAAATGCTGTTCAGAAAATCCTCTTAATCAGCTTTACCATTCTACTGGTTTACTCTTTAATTTAAAAACATATTATAAAGTATTAAAATAAAAAATCTTTAACATGTGTTTCTTTAATATATATATGAAGGTTATGTTTTTAAATTTTTTTTTAATTATATTTTGTCATTCCAAAATATTTTATCTCTGTGAGTGTGTGTGTGTGCGTGCATAAAATGACTAATGATGTCATTCATTTAAGCACTATTAATAAAGGATTCTATGTTGGTCTTAATTATATATGGAATTATGCATATTTGGTATATATACATTTTTTGGTAGGAGTATTAAGAAATATTAGAGAAAGTCTAGACAATACTTAATGTCTGAAATTCACTTGCCAAAAAGATGCTTAACATAAATTATGTAGTTATATACTATTTCTTATTCTGAATATAAATATTTATAGCAATATTTTTTGAAAAACCAATGCAGAACTTAACTTGTGTGTTTGGAGTCTGAGAAAATGATTTCTTGTGCTTTTTACCCTCCGTATAGAATACATGCAACAATTTTTCATCAATTTTTAATTTATAATTTAAATACTAAGCACTAAAGAGATTTACATAAAAGATTTTATGGCAGTAATCATTTGCAGTGTAAAAATGTGGTTTCTTATTATTTCCAGCTCTTAAAATGTTAATGTAATACATAGCTATGTAATTTTACAGAATAATTTAATTTCCCTTGAAAATATGGACCTCGGTGAAGGGTCCAAATTAAAAAGAAATTAATATATTTCAAATATTAAGTTATTTTTCTGGTCCTCTGAGTTATATAACATCTAGACTTGGTGAATAATGTCAGTTCTTCCCTGCTTGATCTGTAGACTCAACACAATTAAATGACAAATTTGGAAAACCTAGGATTCTGCCTGCACTGTCCAACATGATAAACACTAGCTAAATGTGATATTTGTACGTAAGATTAAATTTATTATAATTTAATAAAATGGAATATCAGTTCTTTATTGCAGTGCCACATTTCTAGTGCTCAGTGTCTTAATGTCATTGCTGGCTATTAGTGCAGAATTAGAACATTTCCATCATTGCAGAAAATTTTACTGGACAGTGCTGTTTTAGACTGTAGTCATGCTGGCCATGCTTCTTTCCCTTTTCAAATGTTAAAGATAAATTTGATCTTATCTAAAGCCTAAGAAATATAATGTAGGACAATATCATGTAAGACAGCAAGATCAACATTCCTAATTTATTGAGCAGAGAATTTCAGTGAGCTTCACATTTACCTATGTTCTAAGTACATAAAACATTTTCTACATATTCTTTAGATTAAAATGCACAAATGGGCTTCATTCATTCTTAAGTCTTATTAAAATTGTTTTAATTTTGAGTGAGACTTATTTCTAATATTACTAAAAATGAATAAACACTTAATACAAAATCAGAGAAAGAGATATCCATAGAAAATAAATGATTTTTATCAATTTAGAATTCACTACCCTTGTGACCGGAGCTCCATAAAAATTAGAATATGGATGATTCATCTCATGATGCTTTATTTTCCAAAAATATTTACTAATTTTCTTTAATACGTCTGGTACTTCCTTTTCTCATACCGAATTCAGTAGTCATTACTCATATAATGATTAAACACACCATCACCAGGAATCGAACTCAGTGAGAATGAAAGTCTACATCAGTGATTGTTCCAGGCATCCTTTTTCCATCCATTCTAATCATAGGCAAGTGAGTCATACTGATGGTGATGATGGCTTTAAAGAAATTTAATTTCAGTAATTCTTGACATAAAATAAAGATAAAATGAAATATCTATATTTAATACCTAGGGATTCTATGTGACATTTATCACTTCTTAAAATTAATCCTGTTTTAATCTTTACATAAAGTTATGCTTTTATTCCACTTAATGGAAAGAACATAAAAACTGTTGAATTCCTGAGGATAACCTTATTTTATGAATGCAAACTGGTGCTGATACTCTAGAAAATAGTCTAGAGGTTCCTCAAAACATTAAAAATAGAACTACCTTATGATCATTGTAGTTTTGATTTGCATTTCCCTGATGGTAAGTGATGATGAGTATTTTTTTCATATGTCTGTTGGCCATCTGTATGTCTTCTTTGGAGAAATGTCTGTTCATGTCTTCTGCCCATTTTTTAATTGGATTATTTTTGTGTGTTGAGTTTTATAAGTTCTTTTTATATTTGGGATATTAATCCATTATCAGATATGCCATTTACAAATATCTTCTCCCATTCCCTAGGTTTTCTTTTAGTTTTGTTGGTTGTTTACTTCAATGTGCAGAAGACTTTTCTTTTGATGTAGTCTCAATAGTTTATTTTTGTTTTTGTCTCCCTTGCCTCAGAGGAAGCATCTAGAAAGAAGTTGCTGCAGCCAAAGTCAGAGAAATTACTGCCTGTTCTCCTAGAGTTTTTATGGTTTCAGATTTCACATGTAGGTCCTTAATCCATTTTGAGTTTATTTTTGTGTCATGTAAGAAGGTGATCGAGTTTCATTCTTTTGCGTGTAGCTTTCCAGTTTTCCCATCACCATTTGTTTAAAAGACTGTCTTTTTTCCCATTGCATGTCTTTTCTCCTAGCTCAAAGATTAATTGGTCGTATAATTGTGTGTTTAAGAAATAAACCCACAATTTCCTATTCTGTTCCATTGATCTATGTGTCTATTTTTGTGCCAGTACCATGATGTTTTGATCACTACAGCTTTGTAGTATAACTTAAAGTCTGGAATTGTGATACCTCCAGCTTTGTTTTTCTTTTTCAAGATTGCTTTGGCTATTCAGAGTCTTTTGTGTTTCCATATACATTTTAGGATTTTTTATCCTAGTTCTGTCAAAAAATGCTGTTGGTATTCTGATAGGGATTGTATTAAATGTGTAAATTCCTCTGGATAGTACTGATATTTTAACAATATTCTTTCAATCCACGAGCATAGAATGTCTTTCCATTTCTTCGTGTCATCTTCAGTTTCTTTCATCAGTGTTTTATAATTTTCAAAGTAAGGTCTTTCACCTCCTTGGTTAAGTTTATTCCTAGGTATTTTATTATTTTTGGTGCAATTGTAAATGTGATTGCTTTTTAAATTTTGCTTTCTGCTGCTTCATTATTTGCAACAGATTTCTGTATATTGGTTTTGTATCCTGTGACCTTACTGAATTCATTTATCAGTTCTAGTTGTTTTGTTTTGTTTTGTTTTGTTTTGTTTTGTTTTGTGGAGTCCTTAGGGCTTTCTAAATATAGTACCTTGTCATTGCAAATAGTAGAAATTTTACTTCTTCCTTACCAATTTGGATGCTTTTTGTTTCTTTTTGTTGTCTAATTTCTATGGTTGGGACATCCAGTACTATGTTGAATAAAAGTGCTGAGGGTACACATCCTTGTCTTGTTCCTGACCTTAGAGGAAAAGTTCTCAGTTTTTTCCCATTAAGTATAATGTTAGCTGTGTTTTTCCATATAAGATCTTTATTATTTGTTGTGGGTTTTTATTATGAATGGATGCTGTACTTTGTCATACGCTTTTTCTGCATCTATTAAAAATGATCATATGGTTTTTATCCTTTATCTTACTGATGTGATGTATCTTGCTGATTGATTTGCATATATTGAACCACTTGCATACTGGAAATAAACCTAACTTGATCATGTTGAATGATCTTTGTAGGGTATTGTTGGGTTTGGTTTGCTAATATCTTGTTGAGGATTTTTGCATCTATGTTCATGAGAGATATTGGCCTGTAGGTCTCTTTTTTTGTTGTGTCTTTATCTGGTTTTGGTATCAGGATAATTTTGACCTCATAGAATGAATTTGGCAGTTTTCATTTCTCTTCTATTTTTTGGAATAGTTTGAGAAGAGTATGTATTAAATCTTTTTTATTTAAAAAAATTTTTTAAGTTTATTTATTTTGAGAGAGACAGAGACAGCCCAAGTGGGGAGAGGCAGAGAGACAGATAATCCCAAGCAGGCTCCATGCTGCCAGCACAGAGCCCAATGCAGGACCAAACCCATAAAACCACGAGATCATCACCTGAACCAAAACCAAGAGTCAGATGATTAACTGATGAGCCACCTAGGTGCCCCTTAACTCTTTTTTAAATGTTTGGCAGAAGTCATCTGTGAAGCTGTCTGGTCCTGGATTTTGTTTGTTGGGAATTTTTGGATTATTGATTTTATTGATTTTCATTATTATTTTTTTATTATTTCATTGTGGTTAATCAGTCTGTTCAAGTTTTCTTCCTGCTTCAGTTTTGGTATGTTATATGCTTCTGGAATGTATCTGTTTCTTCTACATTGTCCAAATTTTTGGCATATAGTTTTTCATAATATTCCCTTATAATTATTTGTATTTCTCTGGTATTGATTGTTATTTTTCCTTTTTCATTTGTGATTTTATTTGGGTCCTCTGTCTCTCTGTGTTTCTCTTTCTCTCTCTCTCTCTCTTTTTTTTAATGAGTCTGGCTAAGGTTTAACAATTTTGTTCATCTTTTCAAGAACTAGCTTCTGGTTTCGTTGATCTCTTCTATTGTTTTTTGTTTGTTTTACTGTTTTTTTTTTTTAGTTTCTGAATCATTTATTTCTGTTGTAATCTTTATTATTTCCTTCCTTCTGCTTGTTTGGGGTTTTCCTACTTTTTTCTTCTTTTCCTACTTTAGGTGTAAGATTAGGTTGTTTATTTGAGATTTTTCTTGATTCTTGAGCTAAACCTGTGTTACTATCAACTTCCCTCTTAGAACCACTTTTGCTGCATTCCAATGACTTTGGACCATTGTGTTTCATTTTCATTTTTTTCCCTGTCATTTTTTTATTTCTTCTTTGATATCTTGTTTGACCCATTCATTGTTAGTAGCATATTATTTAACCTCCATGTATTTGTGCTCTTTCCAGATTTTTTCTTGTGGCTGATTTCTAGTTTCATAGTGCTATGGTCAGAAAAGATGCATGGTATGACTTCAATCTTTGAATTTGTTGAGACTTGTTTTTGTGACCTAATATGTGATCTGTACTGGAGAATGTTCTTTGTGCACTTGAAAAGAATTTGTATTCTGCTGTTTTAGGGGGGGAGTGTTCTGAATATATCTATTAAATCCACCTGGTCCAATGTGTCATTCAAAGCCACTGTTTCCTTGTTAATTTTCTAAAGGACAGGTTTTCTGAAAAGATCAATAAAATTGACAAATCTCTAGCAAGACTGTCAAGGAAAAAGAGGTGGGAGGAAGGAGAGAAATAGAGAAAAAGAGAGGTGTAACCGAAATCACCAACATCTGAAATGAAATAGTGAATATTACTATCGAATCACTAGATATCAGCAAAATAATGGGGAAATACTACAAAATATATAGACATACGCTTACAACTTAGACAAAACTGATCAATTCCACAAAAAGACCAAACAACTCATAACTCATCCAATATGAAATAGATCACCTGAAATAGCCACATAACTATTAAGGAAATAGAATTTATAGCTTATTTAATTTAATTTATTTTTATTTTTAGAGAGAGAGAGAGAGACAATACTAGTGGGGGGAAGGAGTACAGGGGCAGAGGGAGAGAGAGAGAATCTTAAGAAGGATCAATGCTCAGCATGGATCCCATGAATCTGGGATCATAACTTGAGCCAAAATTAACCAACTGAGCTACCCAGGTGACGTGAATTTATAGTTTTAAAATTTCTCTGAAAGGAAATCTTCATGTCCTGATAGTTTTTCTGAGAAGTTCTACCAAACAAGTAAAGAGGTAGCATCAGTTCTACACTGTCTATTCCAAAGAAAAGAAGAGGAGAAAATATTTCTTAATTCAATTTATGAAGCTTATCTGACCCTAATACCAAAACAAAACACAGAGTAGTACCAAAATAAATAAAAACAAAAAACAAACCAAAAAACTGTAGACCAATATCCCTCATGAATATAGATGCAAATTCTTAATAAGTATTAGTAAAAAGAATTCAAAAATATCTTATAATTATTCTAAATTACACATCATAAACAAATGAGGTTTATTCCAAGGATGCAGCCTTCCTCAATAATAAAAATATATCAATGTGGAACTTTCTCAACTTGATAAAGTTGATAAAGAATATTCATAAATACTACAGCTAATATTATACTAAATGGTGAAAATCTCAAAGCTTTCTTACTAAGCTCAGGTACAAGGCAAGGATGTCTCCTTTTATCAGTTCTCAATATCATGCTGGAACTAATGCAGCAAGGCAAGAAAAGGAAATAAAAGGTATACACATTGAGAAAAAAAAACCATAATTGTCTTTGTTTATAGATGCCATGATCATCTATGCAAACAACCTGAAAGAATCAACAAGAAAATTTCTTAAACTAATAAACAATTATAGCAAGGTTCCCAGATATAAGGTTAATATATAAAATCAATCACTTTCCTATATACCAGCAATGAACAAATGGGATTTGAAATTAAAAACACAATACTATTTTGTATTAGGATAAAAAATGTGAAGTATTTAGGTATAAATTGAACAAGATATATCTGAGGAAAACTGTAAAAGCTCTGATGAACAATAATTTAAAAACCAAATATTTGGAGAGATATTCTATGTTTGTGAATAGGAAGACAATGTTGGTAAGATGTCAGTTCTTCCCTACTTGATCTGTAGATTCAACACAATTCAAATCAAAATCTCAAGTCATTTTATAGACATCAACAAACCAATTGTAAAGTTTATATGGAGAGAGAAAGACCCAGAATAACCAACACAATACTAAAGGAAAATAACAGAGTTGGAGGACTGACACTATTGAACTTCAAGTCTTACTATAAAGCTACAATAATCAAGATGTGTGGTGTTGGCAAAAGAATAGACAAATAGGTCAATGGAAGAGAATCAAGAGTCCAGAAATAGACCCCCATAAATACAGTCAACTGATCTTGGACAAAGGAGCCAAGGCCAGGAAATGGAGAAAAGATAGTCTTTTCAACAAATGATGCTGAGACAGCTGAATATTCACATGCATAAATGTGAGTCTCTGTACTAAGAACTTACATTCTTCACAAAATTTAACAAAATGGATCACAGACCTAAATATAAAATGTAAAACATAAAACTTCTAGAAGATAACATAGGAGAAAACATCAGTGACCTTAGGTATGGTGATGCCTTTTTAGATATAATACAAAAGACACAATCCATGAAAGAAATAATTGATTAGCTAGACTTCATTAAAATCAATAATTTCTGTTCTATGAAAGACACTATCAAGAGAGTGAGAAGACAAGCCAAAGACTGGGAGAAAATATTTGCAAAAGACATATCTGATAAAGAACTGTTATCCAAAATACACAAAGGGCTCTTAAAACTCAACAGTGAGAAAGCAAATGACCCAGTTAAAAAATGGGCCAAAGACCTTAACAGACACCTCATCAAAGGAGAAATACAGATGGCAAATAAGCATGTGAAACAATGTTCCACATTTATATGGAAATTATAACAACACAATACCAGCACACACCTATTGGAATGGGCAAAATCTGGAACACTGACAACACTAAATGCTAGCAAAAAATGTGGATCCAGAGGAACTGCCATTCATTGCTGTTGGGAATGCAAAATGGTATAGTCACTTTAGAAGACTTTTGGTGGTTTCTTACAAAACTAAACATGCTCTTACCATATGATCCAGCTTCCATGCTCCCTCATATTTATCTAAAGGAGTTGCACATAGATGTTTATACTAGTTTCATTCATAATTGGAAACAACTGAGCACATGAATAGATAAGTGAACTGTGTTACATCCAGTCAATGGAGCATTATTCATTGCTCAAAAGAAGTAAGCCATCATGTCATGAAAGACATGGAAGAACCTTAAATGCATATTACTGAATAAAAGAAGCTAATCTGAAAAGGCTCTATGCCATATCATTCCAACCACATGACATTCTGGAAACAGCAAAGCTATGGAGAGAGTAAAAATATCAGTGGTTTCCAGAGGTTAGAGGAAAGAAAGGGATGAAAAGGTGGATGATAAAAGTTTTTATGGAGGTAAAAGTACTCTTTTAGATACTCTAATGGTGGATATATAAAGGTTATTCATTGTCCAAACCTATAGAATGCATACTACCAAAAGTGAACCCTAATGTAAAGCACAAACTTAGGATAAAATGATGTGTCAGTCAACTGTAACATCAATTGTGTACCACTCTGGTGGGAGATGGGGTTGATAATGAGGGAGATTATGTGTTAGTAGGGACAAGGAGAATATGGGATGTCTATATACCTTCCTACCAATTTTGCTATGAACCTAAAACTCTGTTTAGAAATTGTCTTTAAAATGAAACTTAATGAAATGCCCAAGCAAGGAATAAATATTTGAGCTCAAATATATGCTAACCTGTAACAGCTCCCCTTCAATTATCATCAAGGTGCAAACTCCTTAGGCAGGTCTTTAAGATTGTCATTTATATGAATCGGGTTTACCTCGTATTGCTTTCCAATACATCTTTCCCTTATCATCCGCCCAGCTGAGATTCTGATCTCACAGCTCCTGCCTCTGTGCTTTTCCTAGTGGAACTTCTCCCCAGTCCCCTCCCCATCATCTCTACCTGTCAAAGTTTTGCCCATTCTTCAATGCCCAATTCACCTGTTTACTTCTCCCTAAAGTATTTCTCTTCTTATAAACCAGCAGTTGTTTTGCCCCTTTTACTAAACATCCTTTCATTGCTGCTGGAGTTCTTTTATGACACCAAGAGATAAGACACTCCTGGGGTGTGTGTGAGTGTGTGTGTGTGTGTGTGTGTGTGTGTGTGTGAGTGTGTGTGTATGTGTGTGTGTGTGTGCGTGGTTGAGTTTTGTTTATTTTTATCTCCTAGCAGATTTCCTGGCACAGAGTGAATGAGCAATAAATATTTATTAAATAAAATAGCATTAAAATTGTTTAATGCATGACTTTTTTTCTGGATCATAGTTTCCTACAGAGAAGTAACAATCTCTTGGAATTTTTAAAGGGACTTAAAATACTGCATTGCAAATGGTATGGAAATACCACAGTGTAAAAATAGCCTGTTCAATACAACTGTAATGAACATAGCAAAAGGAGGTGCACAGCTTTGTCATTTTGTGTGTCATCTGAAATATTTTCATAAAATTAAAATATTTAAGAAATACTTGGTAGCTTGTTTGGAATGTTTACCCTTGCCAATGTTAAATACACTCTTTCTTGTGTAATATGAAGGGAAATACAAATAAAAGAGTTTGCTGTGCATGCTAACAAAAAATGATTTTATGTGTTATGTAAAATGATTTTATATGTTATGTTAAGTAAATCAGCATATCTGTTACCTGCATTACCTCTATCTGTTATAATTCATATCATTTACTTTGCTCTGTTCATGTTGCTTCTCTCTGTAAAGTAGATCAGTCAATTGTTTACTGGAACAATGCATTGTACTGTTGGTGCTTTGCTTATCATATAGCACAAGGTTAATTAAGATTTAAAATTTTTTTAAATTCATTTTGTAGATAGTCCAATTACCAGTCATTCATTATAAATTATAATGATATTTAGATACAGTTCAAGCATGTACATTATTAAGAATAAAATGTTTATTGCATTCAGTAATAATACATTTTAATCACCTAGAATGCTTATAGTCTTACTATTTTCCTCATTATTACTTTAGGTTTACAAGTTAACTTGACACAAATATAGCAGCGTGGATCCTCTTGGTTAGGAATATTATTCTATTCTTGGAGTAGAGTTCTTCGAATTATATGGAGAGGACCAGAAGTGCTACCCTCTGAATTGTTACTAAAAATGCATCCTCAGCTCTGGGAATTAAATGCCTAGCAAACACAAAATACCCTAGTTGTCAGGATAATTGGCTTTACTTTCATGTGCTTTAGATGTCTTAGTTACTTTCGATGGTCTGTCTGAGTTAAATGCTTGTTATTTTTTTTTAAACTGACACCAAGTAAAGCCAACATAACATTAAGCTCTTCTGCCTTATTAACTTCAGCAGTCTAAGTGTTTCTCAGAGCAATACTGCCACTAAGAAGTCTAACTTATTCAGCTTGAAGCCTTCTCCTATCCAAATGCTTTCATTCATTCATTCATTCATTCATTCATATAACAGATATATATTTATACCTAATATATCCCAGGTACTGGGATATGGAAAGTTCCTACAACTCAAGACATTTAATCTACTTTGGGAGATATATTAACAGAAAAATATGTTAACGCTATAATGAGATGTATAATTCATTAAATTCATTAAATTCATTAAACTATTCGACAAAAATTATATTGAACACTCACTGTGTCTGGTATTGTGATATTTAAAAACTAGAGATAACATCACAAGAAAGCAGACATAGTAGTTGTCTTTATGGAGTTTATAGTCTAGAGAGTTGTTTAGGAAATTAATAGGAGACAAAATTGGTAGTTATCAATAATTGGCAATATAATAGATGAATGGGGGCTTGCAGTTGAAGAATACAGAGTTGCTTTCAAGGTTCTAACATGGGTTTTTGTTTCATTTTGACTATTCATTTATTTAACAGATGCCCATTAGAACTTACTGTTTGCTAGGTTGTATTCTAAGTGCTTAGTAATGCATCGAATCCTCACAACAACGTTATTATTATTTATTCCTCTCTTGTGGATGAGAGGCCAAGTAGCAACTTTGTCAAGATCAGAGAGCCATTAAGTGGTAGCATTTGAACTCCTACCCAGGCAGTATGACTCATGAATACATATATCTAACCACCAATCTAGACTGCCTCTCATATGCCACATGTGACAATAGGCATGTTTCATGGCCTATTGTCATGGAGAATACCAAGAAAGGGATAGCTCTGGTGGGGAAGATGTCAATTTGACCTATTCAGAGAACTCCTATTGGTAGATGGCTTACTGGATGTGAGTCTTAAATTTTAAAAAGAAGGCTGAGCTAAAGATACAGATACAATAGTTGTCCATTTATAGGTATTAGTGAAATCTGAAGAGTAGGTGAGCTCATTTAGTGGTTCCCAAACACCAATCCACAGACCATTTCGGATCTGTGTTGAAGCTTGTATCAGGTCTTTGCAAAGTAGAGAAATAAGGAGTGTTGAGGGGTGCCTGTGATAGTTATTTTTATGTGTCACTTGGACTGGGCCGGAGTTGCCCAGATAGCTAGCTAAACATTGTATCTGAATGTATCTGTATTTCTAGAGGAGATTATCATTTGAATTCGTGGACTAAGAAAAGCGAGTGGCCTTCCTCTATGTGGGTGGGCCTCATCCAGTCTGTTGAGGATCTGAAATGAACAAAAAGGCTAAACAAAGTTGAATTCTCTCTCTGCCTGACTGCTTGAGCTGAGATATCAGTCTCCTCCTACTCTCGGAGTTCCTAGTTCTCAGGCCTTCAGACTGGAACTGGAATCTATATTCCCATCAACTTTCCAGAAATCAGGCCTTAAAACTATACCATGGGTTTTCCAGGGCCTCCAGCTTACAGCAGACAGATCGTGGGAATACTAAGTGTCCGAATCACATGATACCCTATAATAAACCTCTTTCTAGCTAAAACTAGAGCTAGAGATACATAAGTATGTCTCATTGGTCCTATTTTTCTATAAAACCCTGACTAATACAGTGCCCAAATTATTCCACTCTTTTCCCTTTATATAATTGTAATCAATAGAGAATACACACAAAGAACAGTCATCAGAAAATAGCTAAGACCTAAAGTAAAATGGACCCTGATTCTCAATGCACACGTCTAAAACTTGGAATCTGTCAGAGGAAATACTGTCTACAGGGAGGACCCTTCTTACCTAGCTAGTTATAAGCTAAGACCCTAGGGAAAAAATGGCTGCCCAAATTGATTACCACTTGAGGTAGAGGGATGTAGCAGGTCTAGAGAATGGCTAGTCCAAGAAAGACTTAAGGTGATCTTAATAAAGTACTAATATGTTTGAACATACTGAGTGATATTTATACACTTGACAAGAGCTTAGAGCTAAACTAGTAACAGGACGTACAAAAGAAAAGAAACACAATTACTAACCTTAGGGAAAGCACACTTGTCATGCGGCAAAAATAATCACAGTTTATTATGTGTCCAGTTTTAAAAGATGTAATAATGGGAATAATGTATATTTTGTAACCAAAGTAATTATATAACCATATTGATGGAATACAGTTGGGAAACTGGGGGTGGGGGTGGGGGCTTGTAATTGGATGGAAAGTTAAAAGAGAGCGAAAATTTTTATCTTCCAAATTATCAAGTCAATAGACAATGCCAAAACTCAAAAAACCAGAACTGCCACATTTTATTTAGTATATATAGAAAAATATACCAAATAATCAGTTAAGAATTGAGAGTGGTGGTTTCCAGTAAGAAAGTGGGAAGGGTTGGGGGCCTACTGTGTTTCATAACGCAATTTGTGGTACTATTGAACTTTACTTAATTGTGCACATATAATTTTGATTTTAAAGCTAAGTGATACATGAACTTGCATGGGGAAAACAAAATGAAACTCATAAATAGCAGAATGTGTAGTGACAAAGACTGAACTAGTAAGTGCCTGGAAGATGGGACTTAAAACTTCTACCAGAGACAAAGTGTTCTGATATCCAGAAAACTAGAGTTTCTGGAGAAAAGAAAAAAAAAAGATTAAAATAGATAGAATGGATTCTTAGCATGACAAAAATGATAGGTAACAAATTTTCTATACTTGAAATTCCAGATTATCAAATAAAGAAAAGTTTCTAAGAGAGAAAGAGCATACCAGTCAAAAAAAAAAAAAGATTGGATTGATGTCTGACTCCCTAATAAAAGCCCTGGAAATAAGACAATGGATGAATATTTTTAGGATATGGAAGGAAGGGGCACCTGGGTGGCTCAGTTGGTTAAGCATTCGACTTCTTCGGCTCAGGTCATGATCTCATGGTTCCTTCATGAGTTTGAGCTCATAGCAGGCCTCCTGCTGTCAGCACCGAGCCCACTTTGGAAACTTGTCTCCCTCTCTCTGCCCCTACCCCATCTCATGCGTGTGCTCTCTCTCTTTTTCTGTCTCAAAAATAAACAAACAAACAAACAAACAAACATTAAAAATAAATAAATAAATAAATAAATAAATAAATAAATAAATAAATAAAATATGGAAGGAAAAAAACCTCTGATTTTAGAATACTATAATTTTCCTAGACCATCATTTACATGTGAGGGTAAAATTAAGACATTCTTATGTACTTAAGACTTCAGCAATTTGGTGTAACAGAGATCATCTGAAAACATTCTTTGAGGAAATACTACAATAAAAAGGAGAGTATTACTAAAAATATGAAAAGAATGGGTGAACTTGATAAAGTTATTATGATGTAAAATAGCAAAGACCAAAATTGTTTAATAAGAAAAGGCAAACAAACAGGAAGAAAGGAAATAAAAGAAGGAAGGGAGAAAAAAGGAAATCCATTCAACACAACACTACAATTGTAGAACTTAAATTCTCTACCATAGTAGCAGAACCCCAAAGGTAGGGAGGTGAAAAGGTACAAAATACTTCTTTTATTTGAGTGAAAATGTAGATATTGGTAAATTCATAAAATTGGCCACTAAAACTAACCTTACATGTGCTTTAAAATGTTAATGACAACAACTGAAAAAGAAAAAAAAATATGTTGCATTTTAATCAGCAAAACACAATCTGTTTTATTCAATGCAAAGCAGGAAAGAATGAAAAATGAAAATATGTAAAGAGAAACATAAAATGAGATAGAATTTTTAAAGTCTCAGTATAGAAACAAGTGTAATAACTATAAATAAATTCCAATCTCCAGACTGACGGAGACAATCAGATTAGATTTAAAAAGCAGTATCCAGCAATACATTGTCAAGAGAAATGCAAGATAAATGTACAAATTCTCTGGCACTTTTTTCTAAACAGCAAATCGAAAATACATCATTTTCAATAACAACAAATGCTCTCCAATATAGGAATTAACAAAGAACTTACAAGACCTCTTAAAGTAAGTTGTAAAGCTCTATGGAAAGACACAAGACCTCTGAAGTGAAAAGATATTCTATGCTTGTGTAAAGGATGACTTATTATAGATGATACCTATTTTCTACAAATTATATGTCAGAGCAGTGCAATCACAATTGAAATCTACCTAGATTTTTTTAGAAGAATACATCATGTTTTAAAAAAATACATAAATAACAGATTATAGATCCATGAATAACTATGTTAACCTTTTTTTTAATGAACTAAACTAGAGGAAGAGGGTTGGCATCTAGCCTGGTAACATACAGACATACCAATGGTCTTAAAATAGACGACCAAAGTATAATCTTTAAGTAAAAATACATATATCAATGGGTTTAGATCCATAAAAATAAGGATATTTGTTCAGAAAAGAATGTCTTAGACAAAGCTAACCAATAGTGCACTATAGGAGAAGAGATTTGCAGCATTTAAAATTGACCAAAAAAAAAAAAAAAAATGACATATGCTGGAGGTTAGAAGGAATTACTTCAGGAAAATAAAAAAAGAAGAAACCCAAACTTGACAGTCATCTAAGAAAAAAGGGGAGCCCAAATGTTAAATAATTTTCTGAAGAAATTCTCAATTTGATTCATAAGGAGAGTAAAGTGAATGAAGACACTGAAAGCTCATTTTAAACTCTAAAGATTGAGGAAAAATAGATATGGGGAAACAGAAACCACCATGGTTCAGCTAGTGTTTTGTAGAATGGTGTAGCTATTCTAGAAGGATAGGAAGAAATTCTCAGGTAGGGGACATGTGAGAGTATATATCTCGTAGCAGGGTGAGGGCATCTAGATAATCCTCACTGGGGGAACCAAGAAGGGTAAAGGTAGTGGATGCCTACTACAGAATATTAGTGAGCATTAGAAGAAATAAACTTTTTCATGTGTGTCCTCAGAACAAAGATGTATCTCAAAACATAGTGTGGAAAAGTAAAAAACAAAACTTTGTCTTTGATCTATGGTGAAAATAACTTTATGTAAATTATAATATATATGCAAAAATATTACTATATATTTTACATATTAAAATAGTTGTCCATACAAGGGGCAGCAGCTAAAGGATAATATCATAAGAAGGAATATGCTAACAAAACAAGAGAGGGGTCTTGTGGGGATCAGTGCTGACACTGTGCCATGAACTGAAAAGACTAACTCCACTCTGTAGCTGAAAAGGAGGAGGAAGAAGGAGGGAAGGAGAAGAAAAAGTAAAAATTTAAAAATTCAGAACCGATAATACCTCTCATTTTCTAATTAAGTTAGTCTGGTTTGTTTTCAATTTATGATGTTACTTGTGCATGCATTTTCTTACCTTCTTGAACATATGGAGTTCCTGAAACACACAAATTTCTACCACACCACAATCACTGCAGACGCCAGTTTCGACCCAAACAGGTATGAAGGACCTAACAATAAACTGTGGACCTTACCCTCACAAGATTGGCATGAAAAGTCCAGAACCTTGAAGTAAAGTATTAACAGAGTCCCCAAAACAGCCCGTGAACTAATTTAAGTCATAGAATTCCTGATCTTTGGGTATATTACCCAAAGACTATCTTTGGTTCCATTTTATTACTGACCAAGGCAGTAGTTTTATAAAATATGCTTTTGTTCAAAATCTTAATTCTTTTTTTTAATGTTTACTTATTTTTGAGAGAGAGACAGAGACAGAGCATGAGCAGGGGAGGGGCAGAGAGAGGGAGACACAGAATCTGAAGCAGGCTCCAGGCTCTGGGCTGTCAGCACAGAGCCTGACGCGAGGCTCAAACTCACCGACCTGCGAGATCATGACCTGAGCCAAAGTCGGACGCTTAACTGACTGAGCCACCCAGACATCCCAAAATCTTAATTCTTAATTCCCTCATGAGACCATCCTTTTGGGTTAGTGTAGAATGTTGCCAACACTCTTAAGATGATAAATTGTGTTC
Organism: Panthera leo; assembly: GCF_018350215.1. NCBI lineage: Eukaryota > Metazoa > Chordata > Mammalia > Carnivora > Felidae > Panthera > Panthera leo. The sequence goes on from NC_056686.1 coordinate 167,675,054, forward strand.
AATAGTCATTATTGCAGGATAACACTTTGACGACAGAGGCTTTAGATTCCAAAATAAGTGGTATGACCTCATGAAGGGATTTCCAGTATCAGACAAGAACTAGTGCGAGCCATTTGAAACAAGGAATGGAGACAGGGAAATTGCAGCAAACAGAGGAAATTCTGAAAGTGACAAGGAGTAGGCAAAGACTGTAAGGTGAACATTTGCAAAGAGGTAAATGCAATGAGAAGACAAGAAAAGATAAGCATTAGGAAATAATAACCAAAAAAAATAGAATAGGGAAATGGAAAATTAGTAAAATATTTGCTTAGGTGAATGTTGTACTCATTTCATTCAACAACATTTATTGATTGCCCACTCTGAATGGCTCTGTGGGCACACAGCTGTGAATAAAACATTACTTCAGAACTAACAGTCCAGTGTGGAAGACAGGTTGAAAATAATGAAGAGTCATTTTGTTAAGCACTGTAATACAGGTATAAAACTGCTGTGGTAAGACAGTGGAGAGAGTAATTAATTCTCATGTGGGAATTAAGAAAGGATTCATAGGATGGCATTTGACCCTCAATTCAAAAATAAAGAGCAAAGATTATTTGAGGATAATCATTGAGTAAACAATATATTCTTATAACTTATTACTCTTTTATACTTACTAAAGACTTCTTATTTTAGACTGATCTCTATTAATTTAATGATCTCTATTCTAATTTCATATGAATATAAAAATTATTTTTAAAAAACAATTATTGTGCACTACCCACATTTTGTCTGATTCTTCAGGTGGCAAAATAATTTTGAAATATGGATTTCCCTGTATAATCTTACCAAGATGTTTGACCAAATTTTCCATGAATTAGCCTAAAGATCATTCACTTCTCTTGTAGAGTTAGAGGGGCGCCTGGGTGACTCAATCGGTTAAGTGTCCAACTATAGCTCAGGTCATGATCTCACAGTTCCTGAGTTCAAGCCCTGCATCAGGCTCTGTGCTGACAGGTCAGAGCCTGGAGCCTACTTCAGATTCTGTGTCTTCTTCTCTCTCTGCCTCTCCCTCACTCGTGTTCTGTCTCTCTCAAAAATAAATAAAAATTTTTTTAAAAAGAGAAAATTTACTTCTCTCAAAAATAAGATTAGTTTCATTTGACTATAACAACTCCTATGCCATTGCTCTAATCAATCCAACGTACTTTTAATTAATGCAATTTAATACAAAGTAAATTAATACCATTATCTCAGTTTAGCCTTAAGATAATTGAGCAAGTGATAAAAATAATAAAAGATAAAGAAGTCATAGAGGTTTAATGCCTAGCATAGTCCTGGCAGGCTGCAAATGTTTCCTGATTAAGTAAAGAAATTATGTATCAATATGAACAATTTAATCATTGAAAATGAATTTACCAAATTGGTCAAACCACTTACTGAAATGAATTGACCATTTGTCTAACTCAACTATCTAGTCAGATCCTGTAGTCAAAATACTTTCCCACATAGATGAAGATTTAGTCTTTATCCCCAAGTAGAAAATAAGCACTGACAATAATTAACATTAGTGGAATCTCAGAGTGTGGGAAAGGGAACAGCTCAGATCCTTTCTGACTATGGCGCTCGTTGGTTCTCTAGTCTTCATCAGTACTCACTGGTTTAAAAATGAGAATTTTCATCAGCCAACTTAAATGTAAATACCATCAGTAGGCAATATGCTGAAGTTTCCCCTTGATGAGGGCAAAACAAAAGAAAAACATGCAGGCACTCTTGTGAACACAAAACTAAACAGCATAGGAGGTATAAGATAGGAGATGGTGGAAGATGCTAGCATCTCCCTTTGTATAATTCCATGCCTGTTTTCCTCATACAAAAAAAGTGTTACGACAAATTCAGAACTCCCTTTGAAATCGAAACCTAAATGCTTCAACCTGAACTTAATTTCTTCTCCAGTTTCCTCTTACAGCAAGAAAATTGAGTCCTGAGCTGTCATTTGTTTTCAAATTGTATTTAAGTTTCCCAGAAGACATGGTAAAAGGAGTGGGGGAACCATTTTCCGGCAACCACAACAATTTGAATAATTTTACTTTGCTCTTGTTTAAGATGAAAGGTTGTTTAAAAGATAACATGAAGGAATCTTGCAGGGAGGACACTGAGAAGTGAAAGTTGCCTGTCAGAAGATGGTCTTAATACTACCCCGATGTAAAACGGCTCCCTCAGAAAACAGAAATATAGCATAAAAATACGTATGTTTGGTAACAGGGACCATATCTCCTTCTGAACTTTAGTAAAAGTGGTTTATTTCATCAGTTATTTCAAAACTCTCTCAATGTTTTGAAATTTTAAAAGTATATTTGTAACATACATTTATTTATATGTTTTGTTCAGTCATCACACTTGAGAGTTAGAGAGGGAGAAGGTAGGACCTTAATTCTTCTGTCAAGAACAGAATCAGATCTATGACCTACACAAAGCAGCTCAGTCAAGTTTCCACAATGACCCATTAGCTGCCTTCCCACGGGTACAGGTTAATGATTGTAGGGTTCATGGTGCAAGCAGTAGAGTCAACCAGCTATCCAGAGTGAAATTATCAGAAGAATGTAAAATCTGCAAACTGGAGAGAAGTGGTTCTGGAAGACGTGTGAGACCCAAAAGGATTTTGGAAGTGAGGTGCCATGAATGTCGTCACCAAGACACTAACATTACAAACGCTTGGACATTCACTGCCATGGCACACCACACCTTCATGCAAACCCCACCACTCCTGATTCTGTCCACCCAGGGGTGGGGAGAGGGGAATTTTCCTGTTCAGCTTCCATAACAGAAGAGAGGTACTGGATCCCAATGACACAATGCCCAGGGCAGTCTTTCTAAAAAGGAAGGCAGATATTAGATGTTGAGGAGAAACAAAGAAGAAAATAAAAGTATCTATGGTGGCGTTATTATTCCCTCTGCTCTAAAAGATATAAAGTATGAAGACAAGACCAAGAGATCCAAAGCCTTCTCTTTTTGGATCACCTGATTATCTTCCAGAGCCTTTCAACCTTGTATGCATTTTGGAGGATTATTTATTATTTATTTACTTACTTATTGTCACTCTGTTGTTGTTTTTTTTTAACATTTATTTTTGAGAGAGAGAGTGCACAAGTGCAGGCAGGGGAGGGACAGAGAGAGGAGGACAGAGAATCCAGAGCAGGTTCTGTGCTAACAGCAAAGAGCCAGATGCGGGGCTCAAGCTCATGAACCCCGTGAGATCATGACCTGAGCTGAAGTCTGACGCTTAATCAGGCACCCCTTGGAGTATAATTCAAATGACTACAATGCATTTGAAGGTCTTATATGAAAGACAGTTTTCAAAATATCATTTCAGTCAACTGGAATTTCAATAAAGCCAGAAACATAACCTATTTACCCACATTTTCTAAATGACATGACACTAAACTGGCAGATAAAATGTGAAAGAAGCAATAAACTCACAGGTGTTCTGTTAACATGGCATTCATATATTTGGAAAGGTGCAAAATGACTTTAGTATGATATCTATGGAAGATCATTGTCAATGAACTAAATCTCTGGGGCACCTAGTTGGTTCAGTCGGTTAAGCACCCACTTCAGCTCAGGTGATAATCTCGCAGTTCGTGGGTTCCAGCCCCAAGTCTGGGCTCTGTGCTGACAGCTCAGAGCCTGGAGCCTGCTTCGGATTCTGTGTCTCCCCCTCTCTCTGCTCCTCCCCTGCTCACACTCTGTCTCTCTTTCTCGCAAAAATAAATAAACATTAAAAAAAAATTTTTAAATCTCTCATTTGTAGACAAAAAAGATGGAAACATGAAGAGGTTACAGTCACAGGCTAAATACTTTAAAATAAATAACATAGAAGTCCACATTGCTTCATAACAGATAAAATAAAACAAAAATCTAGTCCAGCTAGAGTTCTTTGGAATTAAACAAAAAGGGAATCAACTCACAGAAATAATTTTCAAACTTCTTTTTTTTTCTAACGGCTCTTGAGGAGAGCTCCAGATGCTTGAATTTGAAAATCTCAGTCCAGAATATAAAAATCTATGTTCAAATCATTCCCTACACGGGAACCAAAGTGGACTTTCTAAAACACAAATCAGATCATTTCATTCCCCTTCCTTAAAACCCTCCAATATCTTCTTAGCCACTTATGATATAATTCAAACAGCACATCAGACCATCCAATACCCTCTGCCTTCTGTTTCTGAAGCCTCATCTCTAGCCTTTTGTTTCTTCCTTTTGTTTTCTGTTTCTTGGACTCACTGGCATTTTAGTTCCTTGAGCAACTGCAAGCTCTTTCCTACATCAGGACCTTTGCACATCCTGTTTTCTTTGCTTACAATGTTTTTGCTTCTTTCCTGCCTTCCCTTCTTGTGGTTAGTTTCTTCTCAACCATCTAATCTCAGCTTAAATGAGTTCCCCTCCCCCCAAAATTAGCAAAATGTAAAATCCTCTACTTATTCATTGTCTGTCACCACCCCCCCCCCCCAGAGGTCTATATACATCTTGAGGGCAGGAAACAGGTCTTTTTCCCCCTGTACATTTCACAATATCTGGCATGTAGGAGGCAATCAATTAATATTGGTTGTATAAATTAATGAGTTTTGAATATGACATTCTGTCATTTTCTACTTTTCAAAAGGTCAGTTCTTTTATATAGTATTTCATTATTCTATTCATACATAGTATTTTATATGGTATTTCATTTCATGATCCATATAAATTCTTTTTAAACAAATGAGATAAAAGTATGAATCGTCAAGTTCACCAAGGTAAACTAATTGGCTGCAGTTTCAGGCTAAGGAGATGTCCTACGATTGAGACAGAACTTTTAATAGTACAGGAACTAAGAGAGGAGCCCAAGGAGACAGGCTGATTGGGTTGGAATCTGGACTGAACTATGTATCTATTAGCTGGGGGACCCAACACAAGTTATTCCAACACTCAGTTTCCTAATCTGAAATATGGGAAAAGCAAATCCCCTCATTGGGTTTAAATGAAGATTAAATAAAATGCCATAAATAAAGCATCTGAAATAACACCTGATGCATTGTGAGCAATTATTATTATTACCCAAGTAAAACCTCCAAGTTCAGTGGACTTTAGTACATTGAAAATTGTAACATTTTTCATAATCGTTAGACCTTGACCCTTCCTAGTTGCTTGCCAAGTTGCCCTAGTGATGAAAATCATTTTAGAGTTTGCGTTATGCTGTCTTTCTGACCCCATGCCAAAGAGCTCTGGTTAGATGGAGCTTCATCAGTTGCTTCAGAGTGTCTGCCTTAGCCAGCTATTCTGACCAGTTTCCAATGTTAACATATTTTGGTTATTTGAAATGTTGGATTCAACATTTTTAAAAAGAAATTGGACCTGATCTGCACCTGGCATTATTTATTACACCAGATTATTTGAATCTCATCCAATTTCAAACCCCCATCTGTAAAAAGTTCTGGCACACGGAGAAAAAAATATATGAAACTATTACTTGTTATAATATGCTTTCTCCTCCCCTGAGCTCTTATCCCTAGATCCCATGGCATAATTTCAAAGCTATTTGGAACACAATATTGGTCTAATGATTGCCTATTCATTGTTATCGAATATTTTAGGGGGAAAGAAGTACTTTTATAATAACAAAGTGAAAGAAATAGATTTAAAGATGCCTTTATGAAAAATGAAATGCCTCATTACCTGAACTTATAGCAGATGATCCTGGTTATTAAATTCATATACAGAACAACAGATGCACATTAATAGCCCCTTGTAATCCTTGTCAGCCCAAATTCTACAATTATTACTCCTTCCTTTCAAATACTCTGGAGCACACCTTTAGCTTATTTTTGTCTTGTTCTACATGCTCAACCTACAAATGCTTCAGTTGTTTCGACTAGGAGCTTATGAGCAATGCTATTGAACAAAACGTTGTTGTTCAGTGTCCCTAACTTGAAAAATATCCATAAGTAATTTTTACTTGTGTGGAGGAAAGAAGATTGCAGAACCATAGAATGTAGACTTGAATGAGACCTTGAAAATATGCTAACTTAACCCCCTACCCAAAGCTGGAGACTTCTGTGCAAAACACTCACAACTCACAACATTGCTTACTCTGTCTCTATATACCTTTGCTAATGGAATTGTTTGGATTTAATTAGGTTCAAATTGCACCTTCCTGAAACTTCCTGAAAATAGAGAGCTTCACAGCATACATCTAATCCTTTTCTTACATGACATTCTATAAAAAGGAGAAGACCACAATCATATCACCTATCCTCCTCAAAAATATTTTAGTGTTTGGAATATTGAATTTATTATCTTCAAAAAGAAGCTGGACTCAGTTGCACCCCTTAACTTCCCATTTTTCACAGTGTAAATATTTTCAGGTCCTTTTGTTGGTGAGTAGTTGATGCATAGTTAAGAGTTTACTTTTGGTCTCTTAGGAAATAGAGTTCTAGAACTCAAATCTCTTTGGACTAATTTCATTCTTCATTTATTTTTAGAATTCAATAATGTTAGAGCCTGTATTGGGTTGAATTACAACCCCCCCCCCCAAAAAAAAGGTATGTATACAACGTAACACAGGAAACCTGTGAATGTGACCTACTTTGGCAAAGGAAGTCTTTGCACATGTCATTAATTAAGGATCTAGAGTCGAGGTCAGCAAGGATTTAGAGTGAGCCCTCAATCCGATGACAGGAATCCTTAAAAAAGACACACAGAGAAGAAACACACTCAGAAAAGAAAAGACTTAGAGAAGGCTGCAAAGAAATGGGTAAAAATTTGGGTTTTACTGCCATAAGTCAAGGAAAGCCTAGAGCCACCAGAGGCTGAAAGAGATGAGAAAGAATTCTCCCCTGGACCATTCAGAGGGACAGGACTTCTGGACTCAAACTGTAAGACAATAAATTTCTGTTGTCATAAGCCACGCAGTTTGTGGTAATATGTTATGGCATCCTTAGGAAACTGATAGAGAGCTGTCGCTCATTCTGTATTTCCAAATCTGTTAAACAGAGAAGCTTCCAAGAGATAATCTGTTTTCCCTTTGTCTCAGAATATCTTTTCCTTCCCCTTCCCCTGGTTTTCATTTAAGATTGATTTATTTGTGGACTTGTAATCTCACTTTTAATGCTTATGATGGGGAAGATGCAAGAGGTCTCCTTGGATGCCAGGTCCTGAGTAAAGCTCGGGTGGATCTTGAAGATCATAGGTGCATGTTCTTTCTATCATAAGATGTGAAACCATCATGAGCTGAAGACACCAAGAGGAACCTAAAGTTAAAACAGAGACAAATGCCACCTCAGAGGCTCATTTCTTCCTGTTTTTTTTTTTTCTTCCCTCTTGATTACACTCCAGCCACTAATCAGGAAGAGGAGATTGTGAAATTGTGCAAAAGAGGAAAACAAATGTGTAGCTACAGACACACACACAATTTTATATATAATTTTGTGGATTGATCATTGACCATCTAAGAGTCAATAGCCCTGGATAACAAATTACTCCTACAAACTCAGCAGCTTAAACAGCAGTATGCTACTTTCTCACAGTTCTGGAGACTAGAAGTCCAAGATCAAAGTTCTAGCAGACCTGACTGCTTTGAAAGCTGGGAGGGGAATCTTTGTCTTGCCTCCCCCTAACTTCTGGTGGTCTGCAGGCAATCTTTGGCATTCCTTGGCTTGTAGAAACACCAGCCCAGTCTCTACCTGTGCCTTCACATGGCATCCTCCTTGTGTGCTGGCTCCAAATCTCCCCTCTTTATAAGGACCCCGGTCGTAAGTTATATTGGGTCAAGACCCATCCTATTTAACTTAACTCATCTTAACTCCACTAATTACTTCTGCAATGACCCTACTTCCAAATAAGGTCACACTCTGAGCTACTGGAGGTTAGGACCTCCACCTCTGAATTCTGGGAGGACACAATTTAACCCACACCAGTGCCCCAAATTCATTGCTCTTGGGGAATGAACTACATGTTCAGAGTTGTGCTCATTGTCCTATGAAGTAGGAAACATTGTGTCATGGTTTCTACTCTCAGAGGATTTCCTTGAATGAATACGTGAAACAATGAAGAATTTAGACTGCTTCACTTGTGTAGTGTGAAGGCAAAACTGCAGAGCCCCACTTGTGGGTGCTGTTGAGAGTAGTCAGTCACAGAAATAGGAAGGGGAATGGTGGTTCCCAGGGGCCGAGAGGAGGCAAAGAGGGGGTGTTCAATGGGTAGAGAATTTCCATTTTGCAAAGTGACAAAGCTCTGACGGTTTCTTTCACAACAGTGCAAGTATATTCAACACTGCCGAACTGTATGCTTGAAAATGGTTGAGATGGTAAATATTGTATGTTAAAATAACCGAAGCAAAGAACTGAGTAGATGGGTTCAAGGACAATTTAAACATACAATTAGGAGAAAATAGTAAGAATGACAAAAAGTAAGTATTCACAAAAGTCATGAAAGACAAGACTGAAAAAAATTTTTTTAACTTTAAGTTTATTTCTTTATTTTGAGAGAGAGAGAAAGAGAGGAGGAGAGGGGGGAGAAAGGGGAAGAGAGAGAGAAACCCAAGCAGGCTCTGCACTGTCAGCACAGGGCCAACGCAGAGCTCGAACTCAGGAACCGTGAGATCATGACCTGAGCCAAAACCAAGAGTCAGGTGCTTAACCAACTGAGCCACCCAGGCGCTCCAAGGCTGAGAAAATTTTAAAGACTAGAGACAAGTAAGGAGAAATCATTCCTGACTTCAAGGTAGATCCTAGATCAGAAAGAGGATATTAGTGCAAAACCGAATCAAATTAACTAATTAATTTTTTGAAATAAAAATAAAATCTTAGTTTAGTTAATAATATTGTTCCAAAGTTGCATTCCTGTTCTTGATAACTGTACAAATGTTAACATTAGAGGGAAAGAGGATTAGAGCTATCAGCACCTTCTTTAACCTATTTTTGTACCTTTTTCGGTAAATCTGAAATATGTTCATTTAAAAAAAGGACATTAGAGAAGGTAACTTGTAGCACAGTATAAACTGCTATGTTCAAATCCTAGTGTTACCACTTACCTGCTGTGTGATTCTGAAAAAGTTACTTCACCTCTGCTTGTACTCATGTTTCTCGTATGTAGGCTGGGGATTCTATATGTATTCTTCACATGGTTGCTATGAAGATTGAGTTTGCATTACTAAAGTGCTGGGCACATAAAGAGCTCAATAGAAGTAATAATAAAAAAATAAATTATTGCTAAGGAGTCTTGAGTAGTTAAGAATGTAATTAGGTGGGTTTGCAATTGATTAATAAAATATCCAGAGTCTCTGAAGAGAAAGCAAAGGAGAAACAAATCATTGAGAAAAGGGTTGGATTTGGACAAAATAAATGACACTTTCCCCCCTGAGGGAGAAAGAGAGTAATATGGATATCTAATAATGCATATTACTGGAAATAGGAAGTCAAAGGACTTTCCTACCTAGGTGATGCTTTATTTTTTATAAAATAGCAGGATTCTTTTTTTTTTTGTTTTATGTTTATTTATTTATTTTGAGAGAGAGTGTGTGCAAATGGAGGAGGGGCAGAGAGAAAGGAAAAGTAAATCCCAAGCAGGCTCCACACTCAGCTTGGAGCCTGACACGGGGTTCTATCTCAGCCCCTTGAGATCAGTACCTGAGCCAAAATCAAGTCGGATGCTTAACCGACTGAGCCACCCAGGTGCCCCAAAAGCAGGATTCTTAACTAAATATGAAAGATGGAAAGAGTTAAAGCAGTTGACCTGTGTATGTTTGTAGTTGTGACAGAGGAAACTTCTGGGGAAGGAAAGAAATCAGGTGATCCTCATAGACATGCTGATAGCTGAACCCCTTGTAAATAGATTGATATTTGCTAGAAGATGAGCCCTTATCTCTGGAATTCTTTTAACAGGATACTCCTATTTTAGGATTGCTCATAATAAAGGGACCTAGGTTGCATGCATTTATGAAGCATGGTTCTCTGGAGAGTGTCTTGCAAGCTAAGTAACTATTGGGGTACAAAATGAAGATATTTTATAACCTAAATATTCCCACTATATATGGTAATAACCCGTGAGTATTTCTTAGAGACCTCATCTGTTACTCTGGATCACACAGTGAATGTCTAGCACAGGAATGAGGCACTGTGAGAGCTATGCAGGAGATCTTAGACCTCTCCATGCTTCCCCTGTGCCTCATGATTGCTTGCATTTTTGAAAATACTAGTAAAGCTTGATACTTGAAGATCTGTCATTTATGTGAGCCAATTTTGCCATCAAAGTCTTTGGGTTAGCTAAATGAATAGGGAATGGTAGAGCAAGAGGTTTTCAGAAATTAAGTTTGGAATAGAGAAGGGAGCTGACAAAGGACACACAAAGGGGTAGCGTTGAGGACCCACCTGAGGCTAGAGACAATGGGTAGTAGCAGCAGCACTCACTCGCTTATGATCTCTCCAGTAGTGCTCATGCTGTCAGCACTCCGAATGTAAGAACAGAGAAGGGGAATGGTTTGGTTAATGTAATTGGATTTTTTTTTTTAGAGAGAGAGCACAAGATGAGGATAGGGGCAGAGGTAGGGAGGGAGGGAGAGAGAGAGAATGAGGATCTTAAGCAGGCTCCACACTCAGCACCGAGCCCAACATGGGGCTAGATCCCACGACCCTGGGATCATGACCTGAGTGAAAATCAAGAGTCAGTCGCTCAACTGACTGAGACACCCAGGCACCCCTGGAATTGGAACTTTTTAAGGATGTCAGTAGCTCACAAGACTAGAAAATAAAGGAGTTGAGGGCACTGAGAAACAAGAGAGAGTGTGTGTATGAGAGAGAGAGCAGTTGAGAGAAGTTGAGTGAACTATGACAAGACTCAGGTGGAATATGAAAGGGAGTAAGAATGTCAGAGCTGAATGGCATAGACTATGGAGCAACTACACCTGACTTTGAACCCTTCTCCACCTACTTCTCTGTGAGGTAACTCATTTAACCTCTCTATGCCTCAATGTCCTCGTGGGTGAAATGGGATAGTAATTCCTACTCTTGGGGACCTCATACGGTTTAAACAAGGTAATGTGTGTAAAAGCACTTACAACAATGTAAGTGCTCAGTAAATTGTGGTGTATGTTGAGTAAATTGGCTAAAAGAAAATAAACAGGCAAAGAAGATGGAGGTCTCCATGAACTCAAGACATGATTAGCAGGAGTAAATAGCTGAGGGGTCAAAAGAATCTCAAGTTGGCCAAAGACGAGATAGTAGAGTTTAGAATGAAATAGTTCCAGAGAATAAAAAGGTCCAGGATGGAGACCAGGGTTTCCTGGGTAGCTCACATGTGTGAATGTGGTGGCCACTGTCATTGATTAAATCTTAGAATCTGGAGGGTTCTGGGACAGATCCCAAAAAAGGCAGTTTTAACATTTTTGATTTTCACTAATGTAAGCATTGTGCAGAAACAACTTAGCTCTACCTTATAAATTATTAAATAACACTCTGAAATTTGTGTTGAAAGTAGATTTGATTTGTATTATTTGCTTTGTAATGAAAACATCGGTGAGGACAACCATGTTTCTGATATGTTGTTAACCCCAGTGGATCCGGTTCTGCCATTTCCCCATGAACAACACATTAACTGAGGTCCATTAAGCAATGAGCCAAGAAACATTATTTAATGTAATGGCAGTTTTCATTTAAATTATATTATAAACAATATTCCATTTGGCTAATTTATAAGATCAAAGCATAATTATTCTAGTACAGTTTCTAAAGAACAAATTAATTCAAATCACTAACAGATTTGCAGAAATTGGTTATGTAATATAGTATTTCAACAGAATAAATGATTTAAACTAACATAACTTGTTGAAGTTAATAGTAATTCACTTGAGGATAATTGACAGAGATGTTTAATCAAAGGAAAACATGTAACGATGGGAAATAGGCAAGGTTTAGAAATATACTAATATCAATGTGAATGACATTAACATGGTTCTTTTATATTTTAGTGATATGACTGGTCCAGAAATATACATAGTAACTAATAATTAAGAAGAAGAATCAGAACATTTAGAACTTATAATAGCATGAGCAATGCTCTTGAACATAATTATAGAAAATTATAAACTAGTATGTAAAGTTCTCATCCTAAATACCATATTTATGTGATACCCATGTAATTTAATTATTGATTAGAATTCTGTTTAGAAGAATAATTTCATTTCTATTGTGAATATACTCAAATGTTATGTTATACTGGCAAATAAGAGTTTTTGAAAAACTTAGCCTATTCTATGAAACATCAAGCACTCAAATATTTAGAAACATTGGTATGGTTGAATAGGATAGAATAGAAATGATACATATGTAATAATATAGTATACATAGTGACATAGAACACATAGTAATATAATAAATCAATATTATGGTTTCATGCTTTATAAAATTGTAGTTGGTGGATATTGCCATAAGTTTTCATCAGAATGGCTCATTCAAGAGAGAAAAGGAATGGTTTGACAGGTATATCTACTATCATCGTAGACCGTGGCCAAATCCATTCTAAAGTTAGAGTAAAGATAAGGTTTCTGTTGTTTAAATCTGTTAAAAAGTTAATATGCTATTAGGTAACATTCTCTTAACTTCATCTTCTTTTCTCACTTCTTCCTTCACACCTGCCCTTTAACTGCAGGATTTAGCCAAGGTCCTACCCTCTGATCTCTTCTGTTTTCTCTCCCTTAAAATAAATTATTATAATAAAAGTAATGTATGCTTATTATAATGACTCAAATACTACCAAAAAAAGATGAAAAGCAAAAGTATTCCTCTACTTTTCTCCTAATGCACTCGTATTTCTCAGAAACAGCCTCTTAACCATCTCTGTTTAGTAACTAACATGTTTCTATATACATCAGTTTATTGTCTTAACAACTCTTGATACTATCTATTGATTCAACACTATGAATTTTGAGATTTACCGTATTTATACTCTCTTTTTTTTCACCTTTGTTTTCTTCTCCCAGTGTTTATAGTTAGATCATTATCTTTACTTCTCCTATCACTTACATTTGTCACTTTAAATACTACCCTTAAACCTCTGTTTCTTGTTCATTAATTTTAGGAAGGATCCCTTAACTCTTCACTTAAAAAAATTACAATATTGGTTCCCTCCCCTTCCTTTCATTTTTCTTCCATTCCTTTCCATGTTCCACCTTCTACCACCTACCTTTTATTTTTATGTTTTCAAGGTTAACATTCATCTTCTTTTCTTGTAACCACAGCCCAGCTTGCTGTGCTTTTCCACAGATTGATTCTAAATGTAGTGACCCAGAAACAGCATTTACATTATCATTATTATGTAAATACTGTTCAGAGTTTGACCAAATACTATACTAAAATTGCATTGCTTGTCTCTGTAGTGCTAATGTTACAACTCCCAGGGACACTCAGAGGGGACCGTGGCAGCTATGTAATGTGTCCGTGCATAACACGATCAGCTAGGCTAGGCTGAACTACATTTCCCCAGAATTTCCTTCTCTGTCTGCTTCATGTTTGAGTGAGCCACGGAGAGACACTTTGTGTGAAATCCTGAGGGCTGAAATGGAGAAACAGTCCTATTGTTTTTATGCTTAGAATGTTGGAGAAGTAAAGTATGCCAAAGATGGCCGACAGGGCTAAAACAGACTCTGGTCTTTAGCTTCGAGACCCCTCCTCTGGGTTCTTCTTCCTTTGTTTGCTGTGCACGTGAAAACCCCCCCAGATATGGAAGCTGTCGGCTATCAATTACCCTCCCCACTTGCATTCCGGGCTCAGACCTTTGAAGAAACAGCCTCCTCTGAACCCACTGGTGTTAAATAAATCTCCAATCCACCAAGATCTCTGAGTGCTGGTTGGTTTTTCCACCAGCGTTCCAGCCTGGTTCCATAACAAGAAGATTGAGGAAGGGGAAAGAAGGGATGTGACCCTCTAGCACATGTTTTGCTTATTTTCTGGTTCACCTTGTTGGCCAGGAGCAGAAGCCTGGCCATCAGTTTTTGCATCTTTCCCTAGATCTTTCTGTCTTTTTGTCATCTAGGCCAGGTGGATGTTGAATTTCAAGACAAAAGGCCCCAGCTTATCCTAAAGAACATACATACTCATATCATTGAAGTTGGAGGCAGTGACAAATGGGCATAGATTTCAGTCTGTTCTTGTAGATTTCAGCTAGTGTTTATTGGTTCTAGTATGTTTACTTCCCACTATTTTATTTATCTTCCCTTCCCCATTGTCTGCCCTGAAGACAACTTCAAGGTCCAACATCAAATGCCTATTGCCTTATGGTGTAAACAGCCTCTACAATTGTGTATGTATATATCACTGACACAAAAACGTTTCTAACTTCAATTTGAAATGATTTTTTTTAACGTTCTACAATTCCTTACCGTTGTGTTACATCTTGGTTTGCTTCATATATATATATATATTTCATATATATATATTTCATATATATATATTTCATATATATATTTTATATATATATATTTCATATATATTTTTCATATATATATTTCATATATATTTTTCATATATATATATTTCATATATATATATATATATATATATATTTTTTTTTTTTTTTTTTTTTAAGTAGGATTCATGCCCAGCACAGAGCCCAGTGCAGGACTTGAACTCACAATCCTGAGATCAAGACCTGAACTGAGTTCAAGAGTTGGATGCTTTAACTGACTGAGCCGCCAGGCACTCCATTTTGCTTCATATTTTTCTCTAAAATTTCTCATTGCATTCTTTGTTCCTTGAATTTGTGACCTTATCATGCTCACATTTACCCACCTTCTCAATCATATTGTCTACAGTTCCTTTATTTCCCATCCTTCCTCCCTCCCTCCCTCCTCCCCCCCCAACCCCTGCTGGTGATCAACTTCCTAGAGTTCTTTCTCTTCAGCTCTAATGTGACACTGTCCTAAACTGTAGTTCTGGGATTTCTTTGACTTCTTTACAAAGTTAAATCAACTGTTTCCTGGGGGTGCCTGGGTGGCTCTGTTGGTTAAGTGTCTGACTTCAACTCAGGTCATAATCTCATAGAACTGTGGGTTCAAGCCTCATGTTGGGCTCTGTGCTGACAACTCAGAGCCTGGAGCCTGCTTCAAATTCTATCTCCATCTCTCTCTACCCCTCCCCTGCTCACGTTCTGTCTGTCTATCTGTCTGTCTCCTTCTAAAATATCAACAAGCATTGAAAATAAACCCACTGTTTCCTGGATCACAGTCTCCTTTCTTTCTGTACTCTCCTGCTTTGCTGGAGTATGTTGATGAAGAATTAATTTTTTTAATCTTTGCATGTCTAAATGTATTTTCAAACATCCCTCATATTTGACTGATAGTTGAACATAATTTTTTTTCCTTAGAAATTTGAAGAACTTCTTGTAGAAGGTTTTAGTGTCTTTTATCCTTGTCACTGTGTAAAATTTCATTAGAATATTGGAGGTGCCCAGGTGGCTCAGTTGGTTAAGCATCTAACTCTTGATTTAGGGTCAGGTAAAGGATCTCATGGCTCATGGTGGGTCATGAGATCGAGCCCTGTGTCAAGCTGAGCATGGAGCTTGCTTAAGATTCTCCCTCCCTCTCTCTCTCTCTCTGTAACTCTCTCTCTCCCCCTCCCTCCCCCTCCTTCTCTTTCTCTCAAAAAAAAAAAAAAGATTAGGTCTTTGTGGGCATCTTTTTATAGTTCTGGACACTTGGTGAATCCTTTTACTGTGCAGACTCGTGTCTTTTTTCCATTTTGGATAATTTCCTTCCATTTTGTCTTTGACAATACTCCCTCCTCCACCATCACCAACACTCAACACTTACACACACACACACACACACACACACACACACACACACACACACAATTTTTTGTCCTGTCTCTCCAGGACTTTAATCAAAATTTGAACGTTCCATATTTGAACTCTATGCCTCATCTTTTCACTAATGTTTCCATATCTTTCTAATTTCCATTAACTTTCTGGGAGGTTATCAATTTTTCTTTTTACTTCAGTGCTCATATTTTAATCTCTAGGAGCCCCTTTTTTATTCTCTAATAGTTCCCTTTGCATTGCCTTTCTGTCCTTGCATTAAGAATATAATATCTTTGGGGCACCTGGGTCGCTCAGTCACTTCAGCATCCAACATCAGCTCAGGTCATGATCTCACGGTTTGTGGGTTTGAGCCCCACATCAGCCTCGTGCTAACAGCACAGAGCCTGCTTCAAGTTCTCTGTCTACTTTTCTCTCTGCCCTGCCCCCCTGCTTGTGCTCTCTCTCTCTCTCTCAAACATAAACATAAAAAAAATTTTTTTTAAGAATGTAATATCTTCCTTAATCTCTCTGAATATATTAGATACTTAAGGTGTAATAGAAAATTCATCTGGATCTTGGTGATTTAACTTGCTAAACAAGAGTAATAGCTATTCCGTAAGATTATTGTAAATATTAAATGAGATTATGTATGAAAAATGCTATTGTAAAGTATAAAATATATTAAATATAATATAGAAAAATATTTAAATTATTATATATTCCTAAATGATAATGTTTTTGAGTATGGCAAATCAATGCTTTCATTGACCTAGTTTTGCATTCTATTCCCTTCTCTATTGTTCCAAATATGGAACAATTCCAGCCATGTCCCACACAAAATTCTCCAAGTTATTTTCTTGAATGTTTTGCCATTATCCCTCTACACTTTGCCTTTTTTGTATGCTAGAGACTACCATAAACCCCAGTATTATTTCATCCCATCTTCTTTAGTAATAAAATTCTCAGTTTTTAGTAGCACACATCATTTTTCCACCTCTCCACATCTCTTGTGGTTGATTCTGGGAATTAGTAGAATCACTGTATGCAACGTTTGTGAAGTGTCTGGAAATAAAGGGGTATACTCGTCCTCCCTACCACTCCCTCCCTTCTTGCTGGCTGGGATGCAGATATGATGACTGGGAATAAAACAGCCTTTTCAGAGCCTGAGCTGGAAGTGACAAGCAGAAGGCAGAAAGCAACATAGAGGAAACACCCTGGATTCCTATTTCTGGAGCACAACACTAACGCCAGACTAATTATGTCCAGGTTTATTTTATGGGAGGGAGAGACAATTAGGGGAGGAGGAGACAGAGAGTAGTATTTTGGGTTTTCAACTACTCAAGGATTAATCTAATCCTAACTAATACAGTCCCCATCAGCATATGACACTATTCAGTCATCTCTCAAGACTCAGTTAAAATATCACTCATTCTGGTAAGCCCTGCCTAATTAGGCCTCCCCAATTAAATTTAATGTCTCATTTCTAGAGTATATTTTTCATGAGACCAAGGACCCTGTTTCCACTGTATGCCTGGTACCTAGAACAACATGTGGGACATATTATTCACTCTTTAAATATTTTTTAAATATATATAACTCTATGACTCTTAAGACTTTATGGCTACCTCTACTATAACATATATATTTTTCCCCAGGCCACTCTCCCAACTCCAATTATAACCTCACCCATAACCATATATGGTTAAGACCATATATGTCATATCATCTATTTTGCTCATTTATATATAGTACATATCTGACAGTCTGATGAATTTCATGCCTTAAAATGAGAATAAATTTAATAATACATAAACATTTCACTTGAAACAAAATCTTTATAAGAGCATTGATATTTGGGATGAACTACATCAAGACTAGTTTTTGTGCTCTCCAGATGATACTGAGACAATTTAGTGATTCTATCTTTTTTAAGTATCATAGCGCAAATCACAGCCTGACATTGGGCAATTTATTGAACTCCCATACTTCCATTTTTTCGTCACTAATAGGGAGTTGATATCAACCACATTTGTTATCTTGGACTGTGCTTACCACATGTGCTTATTAGTAAGTGGTAGCTACAATTCTTATAATGATGAATGAGACACATTATCTTTAAGATTTAAGGATTTGTGGGGCTCCTGGGTGGCTCAGTTGGCTAAGCATCTGACTTCCGCTCAGGTCATGATCTCACAGTTCGTGAGTTCGGGCCCCACATTGGGGTCTGTGCTGACAGATCCTGTGTCTGCCTCTCTCTCTGCTCCTCCCCTACTTGTACTCTGTCTCTTTCTCTCTCTTTATCTCTCTCTCAAAAATAAATAAACATTAAAAAAATTATTAAAAAAGTAAATTTATGGGAATGCAAGCTGGTGCAGCCACTCTGGAAAACAGTTTGGAGGTTCCTCAAAAAACTAAAAATAGAACTACCTTATGACCCAGCAATTGCACTACTAGGCATTTATCCACTGGATACAGGTGTGCTGTTTCGAAGGGACACATGCACCCCAATGTTTATAGCAGCACTATCAACAATAGCCAAAGTATGGAAAGAGCCCAAATGTCCATCGATGGATGAATAGATAAAGAAGATGTGGTGTATATATACAATGGAGTATTACTCAGCAATCAAAAAGAATGAAATCTTGCCATTTGCAACTGCGTGGATGGAACTGGAGGGTATTATGCTAAGTGAACTTAGTCAGAGAAAGACTAATATCATATGACTTGACTCATATGAGGACTTTAAGAGACAAAACAGATGGACATAAGGGAAGGGAAACAAAAATAATATAAAAACAAGGAGGGGGACAAAACATAGAGATTCATAAATATGGAGAACAAACAATATGGAGGAGATGTGGGAGGGGTGGTGGGCTAAATGGGTAAGGGGCATTAAGGAATCTCCTCCTGAAATCATTGTTGCACTATATGCTATTTGGATGTAAATTACAAAAAAATAAATAAATAAATAAATAAATAAATAAATAAAAACAAATTTAAGGATTTGTGTTTTATGTCACCCTCATTTATTCATCAAATATTTGCTTGGTCCCTACAATATAACAGTGATGTGATTCTGACAATACAAGGTCCATGTTCATCCTCTAGGAGTATGGCCACTGAACAAAAATTTCCAATGGGATGAGTGCCACTGGGAAAGAGGTGGCAGAAGTAGGTCAGATCATGCACAGTGCACAAGCAGTGCTGAAGATTCAAGAAAGCTGCTGCAGGGGCGCCTGGGTGGCGCAGTCGGTTAAGCGTCCGACTTCAGCCAGGTCACGATCTCACGGTCCGTGAGTTCGAGCCCCGCGTCAGGCTCTGGGCTGATGGCTCGGAGCCTGGAGCCTGTTTCCGATTCTGTGTCTCCCTCTCTCTCTGCCCCTCCCCCATTCATGCTCTGTCTCTCTCTGTCCCAAAAATAAATAAAAAACGTTGAAAAAAAAAAAAAAAAAGAAAGCTGCTGCAGGTTTTAGCAAAGTGGGAGGGGCTCATGGGTCAGGTTCACATAAAAAGATGACTCAGGTCAAATGACATGTCCTCAGGGAAGCCCTTCTTGGTACGCTGGATGACATCTGGTTTTCCTATTACACACCTGGTCTTTCTTCTTCAGAATAGCACAAACAGAATAGCTAATAATATTTTTTTTGAACTTGCATGTAAATAGGATTTTTTAAAAGTTTTTATTTATTTTTGAGGCATGAGCAGGGGAGGGGCAGAGAGAGAGAGGGAGACACAGAATCCGAAGCAGGCTCCAGGCTCTGAGCTGTCAGCACAGAGCCCGACGCAGGGCTTGAACTCACAAACCGCGAGATCATGACCTGAGCCGAAGTCCGAGGCTTAACCGACTGAGCCACCCAGGCACCCCAGTGTTTATTTATTTTTTGAGAAAGACAGAGCGTGAGTGGGGGAGGAGCAGAGAGAAAGAGAGACAGAGACACAGAATCCGAAGCAGGCTCCAGGCTCTGAGCTGTCAGTACAGAGCCTGACTCAGGGCTCAAACTCATGGACTGTGAGATCATGACCTGAGCTGAAGTCAGACACTTAACTGACTGAGCCACCCAGGCACCCCATAAATAGGATTTTTAAAACAAATCATTCAATGTGTGTCCTATTTGCTATTCAAACGACTTCTGTCATTAATTTTTGAAACACAATTCCCAATTATATTTTTAGTTTAGTAAGGCCAAATTTTATGATACGTTATTAAAAATCAACACCTGTGAATATGTGTGTGTATGTAAATGTATATAAATGGCATAATTTTAAATATAAAAGACCCTAATGCATATATATTTTTGACACATATATATTTAAGAAATTAAGTAGTAGCACTACTCTAAATAATAACATATTCTATTCTAAGCAAGTCACTAAATATGCTTATAAGTCAATTATTTAAGTCTATATTTGTAAATCTTTTCATCTTTGAAAGTATTTTTTAAAGTAAAAATAATTTACTGTTTCTTAAAATCATAACATGGTGCTAAAATCCTTTAACTCATTTCTTTTTGTTAAAACACCTAACATCTTTCAAATATTGAAAAATCTATTGTGAACAACATGGTTTTCTCATATGTAAGACGAACTAATTGATTTTTTTTAGCAACAAAATCAGGTGGTGGGAGAAAAAGGAAGGAGTTTGATGTATTCATCCTAAAATGGCAAGACTAGTGCAAATGAGAAGTAAAAGGTTATGTAAATGAAGGAGGTTAAGAGCCAAAAGGTTATGACACAGTTGGATCATTCGCATTACAGAAACAGTAACGTAGATGAGTACAATTTGCAGACCAGCTAAATCCAAATTGCACAAATGCACCCAAGGGAACTGAAACGATCTCCATAGTTTCCTTACACAGAGAGCTAAACAATTTGAGGTTGAAAGGGTTGCTAAGTTATTTAGAAGAACTGTTTAATCTTTAACAGTAAAATATTAAACCAAAGAGATTTTTTGATCTATTACTGATTTCCAGAGAGCAATAAATTTATTATTCACACATTCTGAATGAGCTTGCATCAATCACTATAAGACAGTCAATCAAATTCACCTTGAAAAATGAAATGGCAAATGCATTTAAATTCAGGAAAGCCAATTTGGGGCAATTGACTGTAATTAAGAATGTTCACTGGGATGAGGTCTCCTAGATTCATGAATATATAAGAAAGAGCCTTGAAAACACTAAAAATTGAAACAGTGGAGTTGTGATTTTAACATCCAACTGGAAATAAGATTGGAGACGTTTGCATGAGTGAGTGAGCAAGTAACTGAGCTTGTGACTGAGTGTGCATGAGTGAATTTAGGGGTGTGTGTGTGTGTGTGTGTGTGTGTGTGTGTGTGTACTCATGCATGGGTGTGTGTGTGTGTGTAAAACTACAGTTAAGATTACCAAAAGGAGGAATTGTAGTTCTTCTTCCCTCCCAACCCCCAAGCCTCACCACCACGAGAGTGATACATTCCTCATCTTTACTCTTCCTATAAAATAAAGACTTAGATCTTGTGAGTTTCTACTTAAATTAGGGGAAATCAACAGGAAAGGCCTTGAAGAGTATACAGTAAGAAGAATATGCCCTGGAAATGTAGTGTTAGGAAGATTCACTTTCTGAAACTAGGCTTTTAGGGAAAAGCAAAAGGTTTCCTGTCACCCTCTTGACTAGATACTATTTGAGCAAGGAACATTCACAGTTATCATTCCTGCAACCTCAAGATAGTCAATCCAGAGCAAGCTGTGCCTGCATGTGAAACAGGTCTTTTCACCATTAGTGTGAAGCTTAAAAAGATTGTGCTTTCTGAAGTGCAATTAAATTCGATGCCCTGAGCTTGCTATAGTCCCAGTAACACCTTCCATTGGCTTCTTCCCAAGGCGCGCCATATTGATGTTGCTGGCAAGCACTGTTGCCAATTTAATAAATACTTTTGACTACACGATCTTCAAAAGAGTAGTTCTAAATTTAACCAAAGCACTTGCCATGATGCCAAAAATTAACATATTTGGTTGCCTTCACTCTTCCAACAACAGTACTTGAACGGCTGCCAAGTGCAGAGCACTTGGGTAGGTGCCTCAGGAATACACAGCCACATATGAGAGTGGGGTGTGGTTTAAAAAAAAGAAAAGTACAATCAACTAAAACACAAGGCAGAGTGCGGTAAATGCCAAAAGTTTGATCCAAAGGCTTTGGGTGCTCAGTTAAGGTGGATAATGTATTCTCACTCCTCTTTTGCCCACTGAGGGAATGTGCTTCCAAAGACCCACTCTCCCTGTCCCACACCCCCACTCCAGGTTTCCTTCCTTTCCTGATCAGTGTAGATCCAGGTGCAGACTGTGCTTTCACGGTTCCTACGATCTCCTAACCTTTCTTTTACCTCTGTCTACTCTGTAAATTCTCAACTAGAAACATCCCAAACTTCCAAGGCTTTTGTCCTTAAAAATACATATCCTTGGTGGAAAATCTCACATTAATTGTAGAGAACCATGCCACCATTACAAAGTTAAGATGTCTTATCTCAAAGAGACTTTCAGGACAACCTGTTAAATCCTTTCATTTTCTTTAGTGATGAGTTCTCCTGAGCAAATTTCCAGAATCTCCACAGTTCTATAAATATATACTATTCAACCCTTACTCCTCACTCTCAGCAGAGAGAAAATCAAGGTCATAGAGTGTGAACTCCCTCAGGGTCTGGTTTTCTGTCTTGCTTCCTTCCTAAGGCTTTTTTTTCCTCATACACTCTTATCCAATCCTGATTTCCCCCACCCATCAGCATCAACCAGTCTCCTCCAAGACCTTCCTTCAGCAAGTTTAGACCTTTTTTTTTTTTAATTTTTTTTTTTAACGTTTATTTATTTTTGAGACAGAGAGAGACAGAGCATGAACAGGGGAGGAGCAGAGAGAGAGGGAGACACAGAATCCGAAACAGGCTCCAGGCTCTGTCAGCACAGAGCCTGACGCGGGGCTCGAACTCACAGACCGTGAGATCATGACCTGAGCCGAAGTCGGACGCTTAACCGACCAAGCCACCCAGGCGCCCCAAGTTTAGACCTTTTAATCTACAATTGGTTCATCTCCACTGGCTCTTTCCTTTCAGTCTGCAAATTTGTATAAATCTCCTCCTCTTGGCAAATAATGCGTTCTTCACCATCTTTTGACTTCACTGTATTGATATGTATGGTCACTGCTTTTTTTAGATTATAAAGGTTCACTGTAGAATATTTGAAAAATGCAGAAATGTATAATTAAATAAAAGTTACTGTAATCCCATGATCCAGAAATGATTATTTCAGTTCATTCTTTACCATATTTTGATATATTCTTTCTAGTACTATGTGTTTGTATGTGTGGGTTGTTTTATTTTGTAACAAAAATTTAACTTAAGCTTAATTAATATTGCTTAAATCCTAATGTTTTCATCTTATTATATCAAGAATATTATCAGAAAAAAATATTATTGGGGCACCTGGGTGGATCAGTCGGTTAAATATCCTAATTCGGCTCAGGTCATGTTCTCATGGTTTGTGGGTTCAAGTGCCATGTCAGGCTCTGTGCTAATAGGTCAGAGCCTGGAGCCTGCTTCAGATTCTGTCTCTCTCTCTCTCTCTGCCCTTCTCCTGCTGGCACTCTCTCTCTCTCTCTCTCTCAAAAATACATAAACATTAAAAACAAAGTTAAAAAAAAGAATATTATCTTTGTCAAGTATTTCTCAAAAAATAATTTTAATGGCAGCATGTTAATCCATTTATTGTTGAAGAATACACTTTTCCCACACTGTGGGATTAACAATATTTTATAGTATTTGTCACTTGAATCGACAAATAAATATATATTTACTTAAATTTGTATGACTTCAATTATTAGAAATTTAAATATTATTTTATCTTTGTTTACTGGTATTTTTATCTTCTTTTATGAAACATCTGTTAGTATATTTTGCCCACTTTTCTATTTATCTATGAGATTTTACCAGTATTAACCCTTTTTCATATGTGTACCAGTAATTTTCCCACTGTGTTATATACCTTATAATTTTATGTTATTATTTTAAATTTAAATCATCATAGTTTCAGATTTATTCTTTTTTTAAATTTTTTTAATATTTATTTATTTTTGAGAGAGAGAGAGACAGAGTGCTAGTGAGGGAGTGACAGAGAGAGAGGGAGACCCAGAATTGGAAGCAGGCTCCAGGCTCTGAGCTGTCAGCACAGAGCCCAATGCAGGGCTTGAACTCACGAGCCATGGGATCATGACCTGAGCCGAAGTCAGACGCTTAACTGATTGAACCACCCAGATGCCCCTCTTTTAGATTTATTCTGTTGTTTTTATGCACTGTAAATCATCCCCATTCCTGAAAATATACATAATTTTCTTTTTCATAGAGACTTCAGTTGTTTACATTTAACGTTACACATCCTTGTAATTTATTTGGGGCTATGGTAGGAGGTGAAAAGTCCAATTTCATAACAGGGTAACAATGATGTCAATAGCATTTATTAAACCATCATTCCTGTCTGGCCTGATTTGTGATGTCATCTTTATTTTATATTCTATTCTGCCATCCTGCTGGCCTCCTTGTCCTTCTGCTGCTCTGCTCTGTCATCTCAAGTAAGCTGACCTTCAGAGACTTTCCACACTCCTTACTAACAGACCATCAGCACTTCTGGTGGGAGGCACTGATCAGAGGAAAAGAGGAGCCAACGTATCTCTCCCCTCTTTCTGCTTCAGGTGGTACCTTGGGCAGAGGCTCCACTTCTCTAGCGCTTTGTCCCTGCTTAGACAGCCATCCCAGGATCTTACCTGGTTCCCTACTTGACCCAGCCCTGAGCTCTAGGAACTCTGCCCCCTTCTTGTGCTTCTCTTCCAGCCTAGGGGCACAGCAGCTGTTGCTGTATTGTTCCTCTTGAGTGGCTTCTCAGACCCTTTTATCACCAGCTTAACCCATTGCCTGTGTTAAGTTCCTTCTGCTTTAAATATTCAGTTTAATTTCACTTTTCCTCTTTGGAGCTAACTGATAACAGCTATCATTCCTATTCACTAATGCACATGTTCTTTTTTGTACCATGGCTACAGTTTTAAGGATTGCAACTTTTATAAAACATTTTAATTTTACTCAGCTTTTTAAAAGATATTATTCCCTAATTTTATTTTTGAAAAACTACTTTTTTCAAGCGAGCTTTAAAATTATGTTCTCAATTTTTTTTTTAGATTTTATCTTATTGACATGCTTAAAGAAACACTCACATGAGTAAACAAAAATACCTATACAAAATGTTTATTTAAAAATTGTTTGTACTAGTAGAAAAATGAAAATAACCAATTTTAAATACATTTACAATGTATTCACACAATGCGATACTCTAGGTCTTTAAAAAGATTATGGTATACACCCTGGAATATACCGCTATGGAATAAACCACTATAATTATCTTAGAAAACTCTTTGGCAGTATCTACTAAAACTAAATATGTGAATACGCTATCACCTAGCTCTTCAACTCCTAGGTATATATTCAACAGATATATATACATATGTTCATAAAAAGACACATGCAGGAATGTTCCCAGCATCTCTATTCATAATATTCTCAGTCTGGGAATAACACAATTATCTACTAAAGGAGGAATGTGTAAATTGTCATGTAATAGTCATGTAATGTAATATGGCAATGAAAAGCCAAACTACTGAATGACTCCTAAATATTGAGAATGAAACCAGACACAGTAATAACATACTGTGTGATTTCATTTACATAAAGTTCAAGAATGGGTAACATTAATAGGTGCTAAAAAAAAGTCATAATAGTGTTTACATTTAGGGAGTCATGATTGGAAAGGGACATGAGGGAGGGATGATTTCTGTATTCTTGTATGTATGATAAATTTCAATTTTAGAAGTTTAAAAATGTATAAGGTAGATCCATATGTACTGATGTAGAAAGATATCCAAGTTATGCTGCTAAGTTAAATAAAATAGTTGTTGGAGGGTACATAAAGAAAGAGTCCATATGTGTTAAAAAAAAAAAAAAACGACTATCATATGTGTGTGTGTGTGTATGTGTATAAATATATATTCATGTGTGAGTACTTACACACATACACACACTCAAGAGAAAGTAAGAGAATGAGAGACTTGGTTTGGATTTTCCCCCACAAATATGAATCATTTTCATAATAAAAAAATCAATGGAAAATTTGTGTTACATCGCATTGAAACTGTAAGTTAATTTAGGAAAATAATTTTATCTTACAATATTGTTTTCCTAGCCAGAAATATGGTATGTCTCACCATGTGGTGTTCATCTCCTTTTATACCCTCTAGTCAAGCTTTTAAACCTTCTTCCTATAAATCCTGCCTGACTCTTAAAAGGTTATTCCTGTGGGTTAGTTATTTATTTACCATTGCTCTTATGAATTAAACTAATAGCTAAGCTTCTCGAATGAGAAGTCTAATCTTCTATTTCCTCATTCCCCATTCATTTCTAACCTGCTCAACCCTAATGAAGGTTTTCTGGCAGAGATTATCTGTTTCCAAGTACAACAGATGGCTTCTGTTTTTTAGAGTGACACTTGTAGACAGTCATTAATTCATTAATTCAATAAACATTTGTTGATCACTTGATATATGCTAGACATAGTGCCATACACTGTAGGTTCAAATACCACCTCTACCCTCAAATTGTTTATGTCTTATTGGAGCAAACAATAAATGGATACTTATAACACACTGTGGTATGTGCTCAAGTGGAGATAAGCACGATATTCTATGGACAGACATCAGAGGGGCACCTGCCCGGCCTTGGGTTATTAGAAACCACTTTCCAGAACAGATGTTGTATATGTTGAAACCTAACTTCTATGAGAATGATGAACATTCTGGGCATAGGTGAGATTACATCATTATTTACAGAAGGTCAGAATCAAGAGAAAAAACAGCATATTTCAGCACATTTAAGGAAATGATAATAATGCAATATGGCTGGATTATAGAACGTGAGGTAGGTAACTGTAGAAAGTTAGACTACAACAGTAGGTAGAAGGCAGGTCATAAAGCCTTTAATGCCATCCTAAGGAGTTTGGAGGTCAGTGACAAGCCACTAGAAGGGTTTGTTTGTTTCACTAGAAAATTCTATCAAACTGCTTTTTAACTTTTAGATTTTTCTTGAAATTTAATTAACATACAGTGTTATATTAGTTTCAGGTGTAAAACATAGTGATTCAACAATTCTATGCATTTCTCAGTGCTCATCAAGATAAGTATACTCGTAATTCCCTTTATCTATTTCACCCATCTCCCCACCCACCTCCTCTCTGGCACTGAAGATTTTAAAGGCAGGAGTTGATATGATCAAATTTGCACTTTAAGAAACTGAATTAAGTGACATTGTGAAGAGCAGATTAGAATGGCAGAGGCACTGGTAGCAAGGAGCCCCTGCTTGTTTTAATGATCTAGACAGTGGAACTGAAGAGAAGTCATATAGAGACCAGAAATGTTAAACAAGCAAAAGTAAGAAGACTTGGCAATTAACTGGAAATAGGAGGTTAAGGATTGAGGGGAGTCAAGGATGAAAGCAAGGTTCTGACCTGGTGGAGAGCATGAACTGTGGGCTCCATTGACCAAAATGAGACAAACAAGAAGAAAATTTTGCAAGGGCAGGGAGTGATGGGATGCAGAGTTTAGTTTGAGAAATGTGGACGTTTACTTGCTTGTGCAAAACAGCAGGCAGTGGGACATAGGGGCTTGGTCTTCAGGAACCATATTTGGGAAGGAGCACTAGATTTGAGAAGCACGAGCATTGGGCAGGGGATTACATGCAAGTGCATGGGATCACCAAGGGTAAGAACACACAACAAGCAATTAAGGGACAGTCTCTGTTCAGTCAGATTTGAGTAACTCGGTTTTGCTTTGGGTATCTTTGGTATCTTGCTTTTGCTACCTGCTAGCCTGGGGGCCATCCTAAGGATCTTTAACTTCTCCATCAGGTGACATATTAATAGGGTTTTATACCTTATAGGGTTTTATAAAAAAATAAAATATCATCTCTAAAAAGCATTTAATACAAGTAAGAATTTGATGAATATTAGCTATTATTACTATTGCTGTGGTTGTTATAAGTTTGAAGATGAACTCTGATGACCTGACACCTTTCAAAAGGAAAACAGAAAAATAGCTCATGAAGGAATCTGAGAAGCAACAGCCAGAGAGTTAGGGGGAAAAAATCAGAGACTGCAATGTCACATAGGCCAACGTGGAGAGAGGGAGGCAAGGAAAGAGCATCTCAAGAGGAAAAAATAGACACCAGTTTAAAATGCAGTGATAGAGGTAAGTAAAATAGGGGCTTATATAGCATCAAACTATCTTAACAAGCATAGATTCGCTTGCATTCTAGAAACAAAAGCTGGATTACATTTAGGCTGAAGAATGAATAGAAGGTGAGAAAAAAGGAAGACAGGCTTTATAGTCATTTTTTTGTGAAAAGATAAAGATGATAGAGAAAGATGGATGGGGGAAGAAGTTTGGCTGCTTGTTGATGTGATAGTGAAGACTTAACCATGGTTGTGCTGATGGGAAGAAATCTTCCAGAGGGGGTGCTTGTAGATCTTGAGAAAAAAGATGGATGGCTGACCAACCAAAGAGGTAAGGATGAGGTGGGAGAAGACGGCTCTAGTACACAGAAGCAGAGAGGTCCTTGATCAGAAGGAGGAACATCTACTCCACCATGACAGAGGGAAGAGAGGCAAGAGAAGGGGGCAGGAGTTGGGAGGTTTGCAAATATACAGAGGGAGGAGTCTGAGGAAAGTTCCTTCCATCTGTTGTTGTCTATTTTCTTTGCAAATTATGTGCTTTAAGTGAAGAGAGAAACAGAGAGAGATCAAAGGTTTCAGGAGAAAGAAAATTTGAAAAAACTGTGGAAATTGAAAAAGGGAAGCAAGAGAAAGTCAGAAAATTTTCCAGGCAGATTTCAGGACCCAGTTGTTACTGAAACTGTTCATTTGCCAGACTATCAATCTGTTATTTGTGCTAATTTTCTCCAGTAGTGCTTAGTAGCCCAGGAAAGTAGCCCAATGAAAGAGGCTTAAACTTTGGTTTTGTTGGTAGAAGCAGGGGAAGGGGAAATGGCCAGAGTTGAGACATATGGCAAGAAAGGGGTTTAAACATTGGAGCTTGGACAGAAAAGGAAGTGGAAAATATGAGGGAATTGTAGATCAAAAGACAGGGAGTAAGAAATTATAGATCCCAATGAGGTTGTGGAAATAATGGCGAGAAGAACTAGAAAGATAAGACTTTGTGGTACAAAAGCAGTTGTGACTATTTCAGAAAGGGGCGCTGTTGGATGAAAACAGGGTCTGGGCTGGAGATGTGGACATGGTGCTCTGAAATGGAGCGGGTATGATGACTGTTGGTGTAGGAAAAGCCAAGCTAATGGGAAGCTAAGCTGTTTGCTGGGAGACCCAATAGTCCCTGAAGCTACTCCAGATAGGAACAGGGGTAGAAAGAAAGATGCATCAGGTGCCAAAATATGTGATGAATGAAAAATGGTGACTGGAAAACTTATGAGAACAAAAAAGGTATGAAAGGTGATACCCTAAAAGCATCACTAACCTCCAAGAAGAAGTAAGATGAGGAGTCATAAAAGTCTGTATATGGCATTGAGGAATGAGGATTTTGACCCTAGTTTTGTGTGGGAAGTGGGTGGCACCCACTTAAACAGATGCTGAAGAAACCAGTTTTCAGTGAAAGCCAGGGAACAGGATCACCAGTCTGTGCAGAAGATAAAGATGTGGGAGAGATAGACTGAATAAGATAGGCGTCAGAGAAGGTAATGTGCAAGGTCTGGGAGGTGATGGGTGCAGGAGAGAAACCTTTTCAACATGGCGATGGGAACATGGAAAACACACAGTGGAAAGCTTTAAATTAAGCACAGTAACCACAAATCACAGGAATGTGCAGCACGATGGGTTCACTGATTCTAATTGTAAACATTCCATGCCTCAACTATTGTAGCAAACTCCTAACTGGCTATTCTGCTTCCAGCTTTCCTCTTTTAAATTCATATTACATGATGTATCTGGATTTGATTATATAAAATGTACTTCTAATCCCGTCATTTATCTCCTTGATTAAAATCCTCCTGTGCTTTTTATCAAATCTTCAGTGCTAATTGTAAACTCCTAAAATTAGCATTGTATATGGGTCTCTACAGTTATCTGGCTCCTGTCCACCTCCCCAGCCTTATCTCCTGGCAGACCTTCAAATGCTGTACCTTGTCCCTTCATCACCGTGAACTACATGAAACTTCCCCAAACTCTGCACACTCTAAGTGAAGATAAGGGAAAAAGAATATTCTGGGTAGAATAAACAGTTTAAAGAGACGTGAGAACCAAGAGCTTTGAGAAATGTCAAAAGATAGAATTTAACTGGACTCTGAAACATAATTAGATGATAAGACAGGAAAAATAACGATTGCAGATAGCTTTTATTCTTGCATCAAGTACCATCTCTCTGAAATGTGTTATAGTGTAGGTGCTGTTAACTTTTCTCAAAGAGTTTAATTATATGCACCTACCAGGCTAAATATTTTGTATTAAGATACACTTGTCTGATGTTACTATTAACAATTACAGTTTACATGACCTTTTCTTCAACTTACTAAGTTTTATATAGTCAAAATTTTTTTGATGTCGAGAGGCATATTGTTTAAAAGGTACTCTTCACAGCAAGTAACTCATAACAGACACCTTGCAAAAATGTGTGTGAGTTTGTATATTTTTCAAAGATAATGAGGAGAAAGATTTAAAATCTGTTCAAATGTTTTCTGGCAAAATGTACATGAGTCGTGCCAAAAGGAATTGCATATTGCATGCCTTCAATCTGTTTTTGAAATATTTGTAGATACAGGCAACATCTGTTCCACTGGACAGAGATATACTGTAAGTGCTAATAACTTTGGAAAGCCCTGATTTTAAAAGTTTGTACTTGAAAATTAAATATTTTTTAAACAGATACATGCTAAAGCTCTCTAAATGAACTTCATTTTTTTAAAAAATCACAATAATTATAAAGAAAATATTCTACAAAATAAACCAAAGCTTAAGACTTAAGGAATCCTCTGAATGACTTAATCATGTGTTGAATATGTCTACTGGAAAAATATAATATTGCAATGCAGCTGTTAGGCATAGGTGGGGGTGGGGTGCAGTGTGGAGAGAGAACTAAGGGATCTATCAACAAATATATAAAACAGATTCCAAACTGAGGTAAAAGCAAAAACTATGTAGTCTTGAGAGAACATGAATGGGAGTTTAAAAATTCCAAGCGGAAGGAAAATAATGAAAAATTATCATTGGACAACAAAGCAAAGGGAAGTGATTTGGTGGAGGTCCCTGATCGCTGGCACATACCAAGACTGGACCTAGTTCAGGATTAGTAAACGTTGTAAGTACTGGTGGACCAGCACTGACCAGATTTGTCAGTTGGAATAATATTGTTCCAGAAAAGTCTAGGTCTGAATCAAAATAAATGAAAATAGTCACTTTATAAAGATATCTGTCTTGTGGTAAATTATATGAAATGGTAGAAATTTCTTTTTTATGGCTACAGGAGGAATGTCTTTGACAAGATGCTTATTGTCATTAGGCAGTATTTTTCAAATTTCAGGGAACTTTGCATTAGTGGATAATGAAATCCATTTGAGTTGATCATAACATTTTTAAAATGAAAAATAATACTTTAAAATGACATTGCATTATAGATAATAGGGGTAAGAATTGTTAGCATTTTGTTTCAAATGTGTATATGTGAGAAAGATATGAAGTGTAGTTCTTATTGTAGATCAGAGTTTTTAAAATGTTATATTTTCTCCTCTTTGGAGGCTAACCTAGTTGCAATTTGGTCTAAAGAGCAGATCTAAATCAGAGACGACACTGGGACAGATAAAGTCTTAGGTATCACAGACTCCTCTGAGGGTCAGAAGTGCAGGGAAACCAAGTAGACTAGGGACACATCTAAGGGGGATGATGGAGAGTGGGTGGGGTAGGAGTCCCAACAGTTGCCCTATTCCTGCTGTTACAACTTGGGGAGCCTGGACTGGACTTTGGAGGAGGAGGGGTATTTCTATGCTCCTCCATGGAACATTCACCCCATTTCTTTGTGGTACACAAGAAAATAATAGCAAGGGAATACTTGGCTGGTTTTATGATCGACAAAGGACCATGCACCATATTAACCATTATAAGTTGTGGAATCAGTTTTCTAGGGTTCATAGGTATGAGTCACCCAGATGCTAAACATCTCATGTGATTTAGGAATTCGCATGCCTAAAGCAAGGAACAAAAACCTGCATATCCATTGAGTTGAAAAACCATTGTTGTGTAATTGAATGACAAATATAGGAATACTTGTCTTACCTAGCCTTATCAAAAAGTGAGGTGTCCAAAGGCTGGTCAGGATGGTTGATCACGGGAGGGGAACTAACTGGCTAAGAAATAGGTTAGGAGGGACACTTAATTTTCGCTGCACACACTTCTTGAATTTTAAACCATGTGCATTTTACCAGTTAAAAAATAATAATAATTTGTATCTAGGAGAATAAAATAAGTGTCGCGTTAGTGAAATTTTTAGATAAAGTAGCTCTCTAGGGGACACCTTCTTGGGTCTTTAGCCAATAGCCATTCTCCGGGATCCTTTTGGTAAAAATCCCTGATTTTTCTCCTGGTGGTAATATGTCCAAGCCCCAGAAGATGAAGACTAGCCTACACAAGTCAGGGATGGCAGGAAAAACCATGACCCTCAAGTGTGGGAGAGCCTACTCTGAGGAAGGTGCTGCTCCAGATGCAGAGGCATGGACAGAAGGCCCGAGAAAAGAAGCTGAGGCAATTATTACGGTGCAAACATACCTGCCAGGGGGATTCCTTCCACCCTCCTCTCTTGTGCTAAGCCATGAGAGAAAAATTATGCACAGCTAAAGCAGTAAATGTGCACACACACGTGTATGCACACATGCACAGTCTCTAAACGCTGGCAATGATAATCAAAATTAACTCTCACAGACAGGTCTTCTCAAATGCACACATAAGAATACTATCAAAAATCACAAAACGTTTGAAGCAAAACTGTAATAAAAGGAAGCAACAAATAATTTAAAGAATCATAAATATTTTCATAGGGATATGAGAGGCTGTCTTAACCATGAAAAATAACAGGCTGAGTTATAAATCTTGAAAATAAAAAATAGTGGTTTTTAGTACTGAGAGAGAGAGAGAGAGACAGAGAAAGATGGACTGAATAGCTGCATAATTATGCTGGAAAAGTAAACTAGAGTGCTAGCCTGTTAAGGCAGTGAATTCTCCTATAGTACGGCCCAACACGACAGACAGGCGGCAGGGAAAGAAATATGACAGAAAAATCCAGAAGAGTCAACCCATGTGAGGAAACCATCAAAGTTAAAAGGGGTAGGGGATGCTGAAAGCTGAAAAAATACATCAATTTTCCATTTAAAATGGACCATGTAGTGCTAAGCAGAATAAATCAAAAGGACAAGTGCCTGGAAACACTTGGAAAAACGCAAAAGAGAAAAGAAAATTTGAAAGTCCTCAAAATACGAAGAGACAGAAGTAAAAAATTTAATTCCACAGAAATGAGATTGAGATAGACTTCAGTTAAAAAAAAAAAATTGATGTAAAAAGACAGCGGAACATTTCTCAAAAACTGTAAAGGAGACAACTGTCTGAAACTAGAAGCTTATGCCAACAAAAATAATTCATATTAGAAAAAAATATTGAAAGAAGACAGGGAATATGTATATATGATAGAAGATTTGATAACTCTAAACTTTTTTTTTTAACTATGGCAAGAAAAGTCCAGACACTAGTGACAGCACAATGTAAATGAGATATGTGCTTCTACTGAAAGAGATTTTTCAAATTCGGTAAAAACAAACAAAATCTATATCTAAATGTGTGATGTTTACAAAAGCTCTAAGGCAACGTGCTATAAGGATATCTGAAAAGAGAAATAATGGAGAAAAATATAACAGAAAATTGCTAACAAAAAAGGCAGATTTAAAAATATCAATATCAGGCAAAGTAGAAATGAAGACTAAGCATGGAAAGGAAAAAGAATTATATGGAGATGAAAGGAACAATATAAAAATAATGTATACTCTTGATACTTCAAGTTCTTAACAGCAGAAATATATAAAATAAAAAGAGAGATAAATAAGTGAAATTAGTAAGTGCACAATCATAGTCAGAGATTTTAATGTATCTTCCTTATAAATTGACAGATCAAGTAAACTAAAAATAATTAAAGCTGTTTAGAATTCAAGAGCACAACTGGGGCACCTGGGTGGCTCAGTCAGTTAAGAGTCCGACACGCTCAGGTCATGATCTCACAGTCTGTGGATTCTAGACCATCGTCAGGCTCCGTGCTGACAGCTCAGAGCTTGGGGTCTGCTTCAGATTCTGTGTGTCCCTCTCTCTCTGCCTCCCCCCGCCCCGCTCTGTCTCTCTCTCTCTCTCAAAAATAAATAAACAGAAAAAAATTCAAAAGCACAACTTTCAAAATTGGTTTTATAAATAGTAAATATATAGGGAACTTTGTAGTCAAGGGAACATTCATGAAACTACCATTTTCAGTCCACAAAAGAAATCTCAACAGGCAAAATTCTCTGATCTCAAAGCAATAAAATCATAGAGCCATTCACAATTACAAAGTGTTTACTCTGTACCAGGTATTGTTTGTTCTAAGAGATGGTTGTTACATTTAGCAAATAAAGGTACAAGTGACAAGTTAAAATAGAATTTAAGATAGGCACTGAATAATTCTGTAGAGATTTTAGAACTTTTAGAAATTTTTAGAGATAATTAGCTTGCACAGCATTGGGGGAAAAAATGGAGAAACCTTTCTGTATCTTTCTAAGATAATTTGATAATCTTGATCCCTAAGCTAGACAAACATGGCCAACTTTACTTTTAAGTATAGCTGCAAAACTTCAAAATAAAAATTTAATAGATTAAATATAGCAGTGTATTAAAAGTTGCTTGACATCAGAAATGCAAGGAAGGTTTGACACTATAAAATGGTTTAATTAATTTGTTTTTTAAAAGATTAAAGAGAAAAAACCCACAAAATTATTTTAACAAATGTAAAAAGTCCATTTATTAAAAATGGCATTTTTTAATTTGGTAAGTACATAAGACAGTAAGAAACTTTCCTAACTTGATGAAGTATACCTATCTAAAATCAATAGTGACATATCAGAAAACCTAATGAAAAAAAAGCCCTGGTCATAGTTGAAAATGATAGAGAATTAAAGAAAATAACTAGGAATAAAACTAATGCAAATGTGCAAAATCTAAGGTAAAAACTTTACTGTAAGACATAAAAGGAGATACAATTAAATAGAGAAACACAGCCTATTAATGGAAAGAAAATGTAGTAAAGGTAGTCATTCTCTGCTAAACAAATTATAAAATAAATATAATCCCGATTCAAAGCCTAACAAGATATTTTAAGTGAAATTTGACAGTCCATTTCTCAGAAAAGATGCAAAAAGAGCCATAAAATGAATTAACAGACAGAAAAAGATGGAGACTTTACACTATCAAATTACCTAATATACTATAAATAGATGCTTATATATTATATAATATTATATAATAATATATAATACATATTATATATAATACAGATTATATATAATACATATTATTATATAATTATGTAAGCATTATACGCAACTATATAAATATTAATATCTAACATATATAAGTAGTTTAGCATTGAACTATTTAATAAAATACTTTTTTAAAACTATTTTATTAATAGTTTTTAAAATATTTTATTTTATTTCTAACATCTTAATAAAATAAAACTGTTATATTAAATAGTTTACAAATATATTCCCCTAGAATGCTAAGGGAATATATTTGTAATCTTGGAGCACATAATATCTTACATATGGAGTACATATATCATACATATATCTTGAAAGATATAAGTGCATATTGTAAAAGAAACTATTGATAAATTTGACATTAATATAGAAAAACATGTGCATGAAAAAAGAATGATATTTCTACCAATATTATTAATTTTTAACACTGAGAAATTTAGAATCTTCGGAAGAAAGGGCTCAAAACTCAGGAAGTTAAAAGTAGAGAGGGAGAACTACCAAATGTTCAAGGTCTGCTATATAACTGAAATCATACTGGGGGCTTGACATAGGCTATCCCATTTAATCTTAGAGAATCCTCATCGAACCAAGAAGGATATATTACTATGGTTGTCTTGCTGAGGAAGAAATCTCGTATCAAGCAATTGGCAAGGGTAGAATTCAAACCCAACGCTTCAATGCCACCTTGACTCCTGCAAAATAAGTAAACATTAGAAATTATACAAAAAAGTGCATGAGTGCTAATAGTTTGCTAAAATAGTAAATCAATTAGAATTTGGTAGATTAATTTAAGATGGAAATAAACAATTAAAATGCACTCAAAGGAAACAGTTATTTAGTACAGTGTATGGTAGATAACGGATAAGAAGGAAGCAGGAGCCTTATTCTGAAGCTGTTGAAATGTTTTAGTGTCACACTGGTAGAGCCTGCATGAGTCTTGTAGACATGAGTCTGTACAATGTTTTAAAGTACTGAATAACAGCATATAAAGCCAGACTCAGCTGTAAGAGAAATCCATTGAATCTACTTCCTTGGCTTTAAGTTAGGCTGCTGGTGTTCTGAGGGTTAGTAAAGAGTAGTGGTGATCAGCTAAAAATGCGACCTAAGACTGCCTCTCATGGAGTCATGTAGATTGTCACTGCATCTGTATACCTGCATTCTGAACACTGCATGCAGTGATAGCGTGTCTTGTGACGTTCATGGCCTACTGAGTAGAGACAGTAGAAGCCTTGTCAAAAGTGTTCTCCATGAGGAATTCGGGGTTGGACTCCATTTTGGAGTATCTGCTGATTTTAAAAAGAATGGAATCTCTCTCTAGAAGATGCTGTTGTTCAAGTTAGCAGATAACAGGATTTGCTCAGTGCATCTTGCATTCTTTTCTAGGAATAATTTTGAAGTATTTATAAATGTTTGAAGTAGTGTCGGTCCCTGCCCTATGTGAGAGGTCAAGAGTTGAAGTAACTTCAGTCTAATACGTTTCCACCACCTGATCCCAGAAGCAGTCCCTTCAAAGTCCTGTAGTGTTTTAAGAGCTTTGCAATGAATATGGCCATTCAAATGATAGGATTGGAGGTGCCTAGAGTAAGGCCGCGGCTCAGCATGCTAACTACAACACTAAAATGTGCCCAGTAGTCTCTTCCTTATAAGCCTGTGATTTGATGTCTGCCTCAAATTTTGTTTGCTTTCATCCAGTGAAAATAGCAACTCCCATTTGGCCCGGGCCTGGCAAGCATATGGCTCTTCCCAGTCTCTTACGGGACTTAATTCTGCATCCATACCAGTGGGATTGGCTTTCACATGAACTAACTAACAGCCTAGATTCCAAGTACTGCTCCCTCTGACTGTTCCCATGTTTGCTGAGTTCCCAGTCCCTCTCTTTGAAAAGGAACATCTTTCACAGATGTGAACAATTCCCCACTAATAAATTAGGGGGAATTATCTGCATTGAACAAAAGGGGAGAATTTAAATATCAGTGTTTGGTTATTATGGAACATAATCTCCCTACTATAAACATGTAAAAATATTCATTGTGATGGGTTGTAAAAATCCTTTTAAAATTTATATTGTTTGCTACGGCCAAAAGAAATCTTAGCTGTTTCTACTTTGGACATTTGAGTTAGAATGTAACATTTGTGGGTAAACATCATCTTAGCCAGATGAAGGCTGCTGCCTGGTGATGAAACAGTTTTCCACTGGAAAAAAAAAAAAAATTGGACCGTAAATGTAAAATAATGTGCTTATATATTTGTGAGATTAAAGCCATCTAAAAACAGGAGAAAAGAATGAAAAGAGTGAATCTAAGTTTTTCTCCTCTAATAAAGACCTGTAAACTAGAAATCTTTGTTTTCCTCTTTGAAAATACATTCTAGTGCCTTGAGTGTTTTGTGTGTGGTTTTTTTTTTTTTTTTCCTCAACACATAATTGATTCCTGGAATGGCATTCACTTTGAGTGTGGACAGTTGTGCCTTTGGGACAGAAGCAGTTGTTTCTACCTTTGTCATTTTGAACAACAGTGATAGTTGGAGACTATTTTTTCCCAAAATTACCACTTAAGAGACCTAGAAAACTGAGCAGTGTCATTTTGTATGTTTATAAAAGACAAATCAGTCTTTCTACTATAAACCAAGTAGAGGAAAAAGACAATTGAACTAATGGCATTTTTATCCCTGGGAATATACAGTGTCATTAAAAATAGAAGCATATAAAATATTTAAGGATACAGTGAAAATGGTGGTGTGTTGAAATTTTTGAAAAAGATTTTTAAAATAGGGAAAATTTTTGGGGCGCCTGGGTGGCTCAGTCGGTTAAGCATCCGACTTCGGCTCCGGTCATGATCTCGCGGTCCGTGAGTTCGAGCCCCACGTCGGGCTCTGTGCTGACAGCCCGGAGCCTGGAGCCTGCTTCAGATTCTGTGTCTCCCTCTCTCTCTGACCCTCCCCCATTCATGCTCTGTCTCTCTCTGTCTCAAAAATAAATAAACATTAAAAAAAATTAAAAAATAAATAAATAAATTAATTAATTAAAAAAATATGGAAAATTTTTGCAGACTAGCAAAAAAAAAAAATAATGGAACTCTTTTTTAAAAAAAAGACTACAGATAGAAAAACTTTTTCAATGTATTTTTCTTATGTGTTTTCTTTTTGAGAAGAGGTCTTGTGTAAAAGAACAGAATGTGCCTCACATAACCAGTGAGTACTGGAAAAGATAGATTATGTATTAATTGATGATTAAGTAACTTATTCTCTTAGCTGTAATTATAAATCACCATTTTTCTTTACAATTGATTCATAATTCTCATGAGCCAAGATGGCAGATCTATCCAGCTATAGATAAAATTTCAAAATCATGTAACTTGAAGGAAGCAAATATATAAACATCATGGCTGGAAAAAAACCCAAAAACTAAGGATCAGTTAAGTGTAATTTAAGTATGAATATACATCTAGTATATATTTTTTTCTTTTTCTTCCCCAGAGTTTGCATGTAGATTTAGTGATTATGAAATGAACATGACTAGTAAGGACCTAACTCCATATAGTACAATGAAATATATTTATAAGCAATAAATTATTTCAGTGCACTCATGAGAATGTGTACCATTTAGCGTTAAACTGAACTTTCGTTAAACACAAAATTTGGTAATGTTGTATTTGTTAAACAACCTATAGTAAAGTTTGTTGTGTTTGTTAATTATTAATGTTTTACCAAATTTATTTGATAAGAACTTTTATCATTGTCTTCAAGTTAGAATTCTAACCTACATACTAAACTTTATTTTAAATTATCCCATCATTTTTATGATACCATTATCAGTATTCCAAATCCTTGAAAGCTTCCAAATTTAGTCTTTTTAAACCTGAAACTTGTTTACCTAAGTATTTGAAAAAATGAGAAACAAAAAAAGGCAATTATTGTGTTGGCAAATTATTCAAATTTTTACACAATTTAAAAACTATTTATAAAAAATTTAGTTAGAATGTTGACCTTCCTATAATTAAAAATGTTAAGATATCCTAAAAAATATTATAGCTTTCTTTCAAAATGTTTTCAGAGGATTTTGTTATGTGGTTAAATAATTTTTCTATTAGAAAAATAATATATTAAATCTTAACCTAAGTGTACAAGGCATTAAGAAGTAGCAATATCATTCATAAAAGAATTCACTATAAATTACCTAAATATATTTTTCCTACTGCATTTCCAATTCAACCTGAAAAAAATCAATCTGCACACAATTTTTAGAAGTTCAACTATTCAATAATGTATCATAAAGATGTATTTTTCTCACATCATGCTCACAAAATCAGCATGAGCTATTATATCCCCTCTCTGCATAAGAGAAAATGGAAATCCAATGAGGTCATGCCTTTGCCTCATCAGATGCAAAACAGGTTTATTGTCCATGTTTTCTAGTTTACTGATATTTTCATTTCAAAGAAGCTCATATTCTCAGTTACATACTTGAAATAACCACAGTCTAGAAAAAAAGTTTAAATTAAAATGAAATGACCTTTAATGTGGGTATTAAATTTCTGATGATCACCATCATCAAATGCATTATCATTTCCATAGGAGCACGTGAACAGAATACAAGCTGGCAAATATTTTGTGCAGAAAGATATTTTAAGCTCATAAACAAGGTATTATGTGTTCCACTAGAACTTTTTTTCTATATCTAGATTATTTTTTTCTTTTTTAAGTTTTTTTTTTTTTTTTTTTTTTTTTGGAGAGAGATTGAGAGAGAGAGTGTAAGGGGAAGAGAGAGAGGGAGAGAGAATCTCAAGCAGGCTCCACAGGATCAGCACAGAGCCCAATGCAAGGCTCGAACTCACAAACCATGAAATCATGAACTGAGCTGAAACCAAGAGTAGGATGTTTCACCCACCCTGAGCCACCCAGGAGCCCCTATATCTAGATTATTTTTAATGATAAAGCTTAAAGTATATAACTGAACTCTAACATAGTATTTAACAATGTAAAAAATCTCTTCATATATGAATCAACTAGGAACAGTTTTATTTGTGTAGAAGAGTGCCTGATAAGATAAGCCTTTTTTTATTAAGCAAAAAATGTCACATTTGAGCCAATATTGAAGAGGTGTATGAAGGAAAATGGCTAAGTGGATATGCATTTGCAAAAGGACTGTGAACATAAGGTAACAGGGAGTAGTGGGATAGGTAAGGAAAAATGAACATATATGCCTTCAAGCACAAACGCTTCAAAATTCTGTGCTAAGATTGACAACTCAAGCTAAACAAGGGTTTTCTTCAAATGGTAACCAGCAGTTTGCAACCATTGTGTAAGTGGAATTCAGAAAATATAAGTAACCTTGAAGCATTTATTCTTTGTTTCAAGAGTTACTGGACCAGCTCCTCCTATTTTACAAATGCCAGTCGGACCCAGGTACTCGTGGGAAGAATGTAAAACATTGAATTTTTGGTTTGATAAAGGCTGCTACTCTTTTTTTTTTTTTTAATGTTTTTTATTCGTTTTTGAGACAGAGAGAGACAGAGCATGAACAGGGGAGGAGCAGAGAGAGAGGGAGACACAGAATCCGAAACAGGCTCCAGGCTCTGTCAGCACAGAGCCTGACGCGGGGCTCGAACTCACAGACCACGAGATCATGACCTGAGCTGAAGCCGGACACTTAACCGACTGAGCCACCCAGGCGCCCCAAGGCTGCTACTCTTAATACCCTCTTGAAATGCAAGATGTCACAGAGGAGGAGGGAGAAAATCATCCTATCAATAGAGCTACTAGAGAGAAAGGGATTTCAATTTAACTTATTCTGTCCTCAGGTCTGCCTGAGGGTTATTGGTAGAAATGCAGCCAACGACTGCAAAGAGGATCTTGCCAAGATATAAGGGAGAAGGAACTCAAGACTGGGACCAAGAAGCTCATCCGTAACACAGCTAAGAAACTCTGACCTGCCTTTAAGCCTCTTTGTTTCATCATTTGGGTACAAAAGAAGTGTTCTGCACATGAATGTGACTTTAAAAAGCTGTAGTCTGAATCCCAAGTACAGCATTGTGAGGTAACAAAGATTTAGTGATTGAATGAGAAAGGATAGTCCTTACTCCTCGCAAAGGAACAAATTAGAGTTGCAACCCTCTGTAGAGGAAACAGGCAAGGGCAACGGAATCGGGGACCTCCAGTGAACTCATCAGAATGTTCCACTGCTCCCCATCTTGTGCTCAGAAGCAGCTCCAACAACTTTACGCTGAGTACGCCCCGGAAGTTTGGACAACTAGCCCAATGATGTCTTAAGAGAGAGATTTTAGAGGAGGGGTCAAATACATAAGGAAAGAAATTAAATGTATCCGTAGTTCTGGCTGAAGAAGTGGGTCTTTCTGGTTATATCTAGCTCATTAAGAAATCAAGGATTCATGAATACGTTGTTCAGTTTGGAGGATTCCAATTCTTATTTAGAGCTCATACTATGGTTTTTCAATAAAATCGTTTCAATAAATGATTTTAAACAACTACTGGTATTCAAAAAAGTGTGGGCACTTATCTTTAGAATATTGAAGCCAGATTTAATAAATAAAATCCAGTGATGAAGTTAAGACTTTACATTTGCATCACATATCATTTTGCTTATGCTATTTCTTTTCAGCATCACTGCACCCCTATGAATTAGGCCAAATTATGGGTTTTGGTATTCAGAACTCAAGCGATAGATAATGTTCGAAAAGTTAAAGTAAGCACCCAGGTCTTTTGGACGAAGTCACTGTGTGCAAAAATAACAGAGAACCTCAAATAAATAGCCAAATACACCTTAAAGGATTTTAGGATTAGATTAAGAGTATAAAGGGAATTCGTATTTCTCTTCCTGTTCACGGCAGCCAATGTCCATTTCAAGTACCTTCCTCTTCACATTGTAGGAGCAGAAAGGGAGAAAGGAAGATGGCAATGTTGCCTGTCAAATCCCCTGATTCTCCTTCCCCACCTTTCCCAAAAGGTGGCCAAAGGCTTTTGCATAAAGTCAAACAGGGGCTTATTCCTAGTGAAGAGTCCTAGGCTTGCCTCTAGAACCTGCCTGCGCCTGAATTGATTCTCTTGGATGGCCTCTGGGGATTTTCAGGGTTTTTTATTTATTTTTTTAATGTTTGTTTACTTTTGAGAGAGAGAGAGAAAGAGAGAGAGAGACGGAGTATGAGCGGGGGAGGAACAGAGAGAGAGAGGGAGGCACAGAAACCGAAGCAGGCTCCAGGCTCTGAGCTATCAGCACAGGGTGCTTGAACTCACGAACCTTGAGATCGTGACCTGAGCCAAAGTCAGAGGTTAACCAACTGAGTTCCACCCCACTTCACCCCTCCCCTTACCACATGGGGATCTTCATTTTTAACAGCCTTCTCAAGGGTTAGTCTGCACACTAACCTGTAAGGATCACTGCCTACCTACTCCTTTCAAGG
Source organism: Panthera leo (assembly GCF_018350215.1). Classification (NCBI taxonomy): domain Eukaryota; kingdom Metazoa; phylum Chordata; class Mammalia; order Carnivora; family Felidae; genus Panthera; species Panthera leo. Next base: position 167,717,927 of record NC_056686.1, read on the forward strand.
ACTGCCTTACATATTAAAGTCCTAGTGTTAGAGTTTTTTGATTAACATTTTTAATATCATATTATTTGTTTATAAAACCCTAATCAGTCTGTGTTTAAGTCATTATGAATCACAGAAAATTGCTCTTCGCATTTTTCCATTTCCTATAGTTAATTGACCAGAAGTGGATCTGCTTATGAATGGCTTTTGAAATAAAAAGCAGACTGTTTTTAAACATTTCCCTTTTTTCAACTATTAAAATATGGTATAGCTGAGAAAAACATACAAAACATCAAAAGAGAGGTCAACATTGAAATTAGAATCTTATAATGAAATAGTATGGAATATTTGCATGTGGTCTGTTTGGTCTAATGCCTCCAGAGTCTCAGTTACTCTCTTTCATTAAGTCAGACAGTTACCACAGTGCTATTTAGATCTTACCCAATTCTGATAAAAGGCACTTTGGTTAAAGAAGATTGAAAAATTTGAGCTTAGGTACATTTTTTCTTTAGGATAATGCTTGGGGAAAACAATACTTTAGAAACTATCTATGAAATATTACTAAATGTAAATGAAAACTGATAAATGAATTCATATGAAAGTCATTTTTTTATACAGAAGACCAATTTTGCTAATATCATTTATTTACTACTGCCTTCTTTTTCCAACTGAATTCTAATGATTCCTCTATCACATCCTAAGTTCTCACAAATGTTTAACATTAGGTCTTTACCAGTTTATTCCAATTACTGAGCTTTATATTGTCATAAAATACGCTAGGAAAGACACCCCCATCCTTTGTTCTACTTTCTCAGTTTTGACCATAATCCCCTTATATAGATTTCAGATTCAGTTTGTCTGGTTCTATATAATAAAATTCTATTAAGAATTTCATTTGAGGGGCACCTGGGTGGCTCAGTCAGTTGAGCGTCCGACTTCGGCTCAAGTCATGATCTCGTGGTCTGTGAGTTCGAGCCCGGCGTGGGGTTTTGTGCTGACAGCTCAGAGCCTGGAGCCTGCTTTGGATTCTGTGTCTCCCTCTCTCTCTGCCCCTCCCCTGCTCATGCTCGGTCTCTCTCTCTGTCAAAATTAAACAGTAAAAAAAAAAAAAAAAAGAATTTCATTTGAATTGCATGACATTTGTGGACTAATAAGGTTTATATTTGACATATTTCTAGTTTTGAGCCTTTTCATCCATAACCATAGCAAATTTTCACATTCATTATGTCCTTCAGTAAATAGCATTTTGTCATTTCTTTCATACCGTATTTTTTTCTTTCATACAGTTCTTACACATCTTTAGTGAAGTTCACTGCTATATATTTGTATTTTTTGAGTGGTATCTATTTTCTAAAAGATTTCATATTTGGTTATTGCTGATACACAGAATTATTTTTTGTGCCAATTTTTTTAAGTTTCTTTGTTTTGAGAGAGAATGTGTGTTCCTGGGCATGCAAGTGAACAGGGGAGGGGCAGAGAGAGAGGGAGACAGAGTCCCAAGCAGGCTCCACTCTGTCAGCACAGAGCCCCACGCAGGGCTGAATCCATGAAACTTGAGATCATGACCTGAGGCGATATCAACAGTCAGTCACTTAACACACTGAGCCACCCATGGGCCCCTGTGCTGATTGTTTGGTATTCAGAAACCCTTTTATACTCTCTTTTTTCATTCTAATGTTTGTCTACATATTTTATTGAACTTGATGTGTATTCCATCATCTTTCTCCTTTCCTATCATTATGCTGTTTTTTAAAATATCTTGGTTTTAATGCCTCAGCCCAATTCTTCAGTAAAATATTGAATAATAGGCTGACAGCATGCCTTCTTATCCTAACTTCATCAAAATGCTTCTAAATGTTTTGCCACCAAAATATTTGAGAGGGATTTTGATAGTTGTTCTTTATCGAGCTAAGATTGTTCTCTTCTATTCCTAGCTTGCAAAGAGTTTCCATGTAATAGCTCAAATTTTGTAAGTTTCTTCTTTGGAAACTATTGAGATTATTCTATGTATCTTTTAGTCTACTAATACATCGTACTGCTCTCATGGCTTTTCTGATGGTAATCTTTCTTTATACTTCTAATATAAACCTTCTCTGCCATTATGAGTTATTTTTTAATGCCAGTGGTTTTGATATGGTGATAATCTAAGATTTTCACACCAACATCCATACTGCATAGCCTTCTTATTGGTCTTCCCACAATTCCTTGTGTTTCCTCTAGGATATTTTCCACACACCTGCTATTGATCCCTCTAAATTAAGATCATGTTACTGAAACTAAAAACCAAAGTCCTTAACGAAGCTCATAAAACCCTATACCAGCTGCTCCCAACAACCTCCCTCAATGTATCTCCTGTCCCATTTCCTTTCCTCACCCCTCTCCTGACTGTTTCTTGAAGCAACCACATACAACTTGCCTCAAAGCCTTTACCCTCACTCTTTCTCCTGCCTGAAGTGCTTTTTCCCTGATATCTGCATGGCCACTCTCTAATTTTTTTATGCCTGCTCGAACGTCACCTTATGAGTAAAGCCTTCCCTATTGACTCTATCTAAAATAGTGCTCCCTTCTCTATTCCTATCCTACTCAACTTTATTTTTCTTCATAGCACTTGTCATCACATGACATATTTTATATTTATATTTATGTATTTATTTGTGGTTGATCCTCAGACAACTACAATGTGAATTTTATGAGAGTGAGCATTTTTTCCCATTGTTTGTATCCCCAGCAGTGAACATGCCTAGACCATAGTAGGTGCTCAAGAAAATTGAAGACAGTATTATGTTAGGTACATGTCTGTGGACCTGTATGAAAAAAACAGCATTCATTCATTCATTGACTAAATATTGCCCACCTACGGTGTGCCTAGACATGTACTAGACATTGAGCGCCCACGGCCAGGGTTCTAGTTTCTGAGAGTTACACTGTGTTCACTCTCACGGAGAGAAGTCCAACTGCTTAGTCATAAAGTGCTCTGGGCACCATTTTCAGTCAACAAAACGGTTGACTGAACAAAATGGTTTAAACCATTTTCCTTTAACAAAAATGGTTTTAATGTTTATTTATTTTGAGAAAGAGAGAGAGCAAGCTGGGGAGGGACAAAGAGAGAGTGAGAAAGAGAATCCCATGCAAGCTCCTCTCAGTCAGTGCAGAGCCCAATGTGGGGCTCAAGCTCATGAGCCAAAATCAAGAAGTCAGATGCTTCATCAACTGAGCTACCCAAGTGCCCCAAGGCAGTCCTTTCCTAATCCTGGCTTTGTGTTAGTATTTCCACCCTAGCTCTCAGACCACAAGGAGTCATCCGATGGGACTCCTTGGCCGCTCACGTGTAAGAGGCCACTTCCCTTACCCTTCCTTCTTGTGCAAGCCTGCCATCCTAGCCTAAGTTTTGTTTTTATAACACCTAACGTTTTGCCTCAGCTCCTGCTCACTCTGACTTTCAGATTCTTCTTAATTTCTGGGACATGGGATTTCTTCTTGGATTAATGATTGGCTATTTATTCAAAACATGTGAAGGTGCCTGGGTGGCTGAGTTGATTCAACATCCAGCTCAGCTCATGATCTCAGCGTTCGTGAGTCTGAGTCCCGCTTCAGGCTCTGTGTTGATAGCTCAAGGGTCTGGACCCTGCTTCAGATTCTGTCTCTGTCTCTCTGCCCCCTCCCCTGCTCACACTGTCTCTCTCTCTGTCTCTCTGTCTCCTTCTCTCAAAATAAATAAACATTAAAAATTTTAAACAAAAACAAAAACAAACTTGTGTTAGCTTTTAGCCAGCATGTCCATGTATTGGTGAAAAGAGACCTTTTTGCCTTGGTAGAATTTTGTCATGGGAACTGAAATTTTCTTAAATATCTGAGAAACTGCTGATAGCCTTGTATATCATGAGTGGTGAATAATTGTGTAGATTCATTTCTGTGGCAATGCGCCCTTAGTACTCTGATGAAAAATAAAAATCCTGGTTCTCTTTGTATTGATTTTTCACTTCATTGTCCTTAAAAATATGCTTTTAGATGCTACATTTCTAAATCTTCCATAACTATTTCATGAGTGTTTTTATGAATTGTTGGTATTTCATAGCCCTGGGAGTGTAAATTTATCATTCCAAAGATCATATGTTATATTCAGTGTATCAGACTGGAGTCTTAGGCATGGGTTATTTTACTGCATCTCGGGGTGCCTATAAAATATGCTTGAAAAGGCTTTCACTAAAGATACCTTAGTATAGAATCTCTTAATATGAGCAAGGATAAAAATATTCAGAGAAGGTTAAAATGCATGGGAGAGCCCCAGGTTAGAGAAAGAATGCATTTTTAATTGAATATTTTTTTACAAAACCCAATAGAAATTGAATAGAGGAATTGTCTTCTGCCTTTGCTGTGTGAGCACCGCAATGCCACTGGAAGAAATCCTTTCCCGAAGAGCCCAGATCGACTCATTTCATTAAACAGTTAGCTGAATGCATTCAGCTTTTAGTATATTAATATAGCCATCTTTCTCTGAAAGGGAATGCCCTGTGAAAGCTTTCTTCTTCTTTTTCTCCTTTTTTTTTTTTTTTTTTTTTTAGTTTCAGTAGATTTTTAAAAATAGCTTTATATCCAGAATATAAATTATGCAGGAGAAATGTCCAGGCATTTATTCTAAATAGCACAGTAATTATTTTGGAGACAATGTTAAAACTAGCATGTTTAAATTTAACAGTCACTCACATGGCTTATGTCTACATAATGCCAAAGTAGTAGTAATGAACATGTTCTTCCCTAGAACTGAGCATTAATGAATAAACCAGTTGAAATGATCTCTGCCATCTGGTATAGGCAAAAGAACGGACTGACTTGGTTTAATAGAAGACCTAAAGATTGTCCACATTATTTTTTACCATCGTATGAAAGCCACTTGAGGGTACTTTCTTAGCTTCAGAAATAAAATAAAATTATTGGTGTACTTAGCATCCCTTCAAAAGAATGTACTTGGGCTTTCTCTGTTCAAGTTCAGTAAGAGGTAGAATCAAGTACTAGTTCAGAGCCCAAAGTCTAAAGCCAGACTCACTATGTCCAATCAACACTTACTAGCTGTGTGATTTGAGAAAGTGACAAAGTTTCCTTTTGATTATCATAGTATAAGGTTGTTAGAGGATGAAATAATTATAGCTGTATATAAAATGCTTAAAACAGGGCCTGGCATATATAAATATATTGTAACTGTGAGCTGACTTGCTTTTTCTCTCTTATCCACAGATTATAGTAGTAAAAAATTGTTTGTCACAACAGTGCTAAATGCATGCATAAACATATAGCACAAGATCATGTTTATTTTATCTTTACTCACAGTTCCTTAGTAAGGGATATGTTGAAAATTAAGTTGTATTAATATGACAAAAACCATATTGGACCCATGCTGGTCTAGTATTGCTTTTTTCTAGATTTGATTATCAATAATCCAATCCTTACAGTAGCTATCAATTTGAGTACATTTTCTTTTTTAAGGTGATAAGCAGCAAATTAATAGAACTATTCAGAAATCATATATTCTAGTTATCCTCCAACTACTCCTTCCCCCCCAAAAGATGAATAAAAACAAAAAAATCTTGACAAAACAGGAAAAAAATTAATATCTTGGACAGAAAGATTTTCTATTCATTTTTCAAGTTTCACTGTCCATTTCTTTCCTCTCCTTCCAACTACACAGTGTAGAATCTACATTTCTAAAAACTGGAGCTGGTATTATTACCACTAAGCGGAATTAATAACATTAAATACTAGCCACATTTAAGAAGACAAAGCTTCTTTCGAGTGTAGAATTCATGACACCTGTCTGTTTCATTTTATCATGAGTTAAAAATACTTTAGACAGTAAGAGAATGACTTAGTTTAGCACCCAGAAATTTAAACATACCGCTCTTTGAATTAAGTGGTGGAAACAGGTAAAAAACTCTCCAACAGAAAATATGCTGAATATTTTATCTCTATCTTTTTCAAGACAATATAAAAAACTTTAGTTTTGTAACTTGAGACAATTATAGATAATTGAGATACAATTATAGAAATAAAATACAGTTGGGATATACTCTTAGCACACTTACGCTTATGTTACTTCCGATCAAGTACATATCATTATCTAGTACATATATAGAGCACATGGTTAGATTCAATTGAAAAGTAGTCCAACTTCTGCATAAACTTTCAAAATAGATTTTCTAGAATTTGGTTTGTATCATTGAAAAATTTTATCCATATGAAAATATTTTTGTTAAACCCAAACTCTGAAAGCAAATGTTTTTTTCTTATATATTTAGAAAAGTTCTTCTTTCCCCTTTCTTAGTACAGGGTATCTTTCATTTGCCCTATAGATACCTTTCCACTCTTCACTACCTGCTCCCTGCTCTGGGAGTACAATATTTGTGGACTATAATGGGATCCCTTGCTCATTAGCTTCCTTTTGGGTTTGGATAGTAAAGAACAGCAACATGAGGTCAAAAGGAAGAAAGAGAGTGAAGTCTATGACACAGACTGATCCCTTTGACAAAAGTCACGGCTACTTTCAGGCAGATCTCTCACCTGACTTCCTGTCTCTGATTTTCAAGTACTACTCCCTTCCCTTCATATCCCTTCTTGTCTGGTTGATAATCTGGGCTCTGGACACTGTTTCCCTCCGCTGTCCCTTCTTGCCTGGAACTAGTGATAGCTGTTACTAGCCCTGGTTACTGGAGTATCTCTTGTAGTTTCCCCACACTCTGCCCACAATTAACACCCCCTTTATTAATCTGCTATCAAATTACAATGTGAATATGCCATTTCATCACACGCAAGACACTCATCTGTACAGGTTCCTGCCAGGACCATGACTGATACCCTTACTTAAAAATCTTGTGACGGGTGCCTGGGTGGCTCAGTCGGTTGAGCGTCCGCCTTCGGCTCAGTCATGATCTTGTGGTCTGTGAGTTCGAGCCCCATGTGGGGCTCTGTGCTGACAGCTCGGAGCCTGCGGCCTGCTTTGGATTCTGTGTCTCTCTCTCTGTGCCCCTCCCCTGCTCATGCTTGTGCGCTGTCTCTCTCTCTCTCTCTCTCTGTCAAAAATGGATAAACATTTTTTTTAAAAATTAAAAAAAAAAAAAGTCTTGTGAGATAATCCAAGTTACATAGGCAGGCTTTGCCCTGCTTCAAAATCATTCCCTAGAGGTGAACATTTACTCTGCCTGAAAATGGAGTGAGATACGTTCTATTCAGTAGATACCTGTTTTTAACAAAAATTTGAGGATTATAAAAAGTGAATGCAACAATGGTATTCATCATATTCTAATGGGAGATTAAAAGGATTTTTGTCTTTGCAAATAAATGAAGACACATATTGCCTAAAAATACCATTCTGTTAGTAACTGTTGAAAATCCATTATCTATAATATGTAGGGAACAAATTTCATATTTAGCGTTTTCATAATATTAAAAGATTTAAAGGGGATTCAATTTAAAGATATACAAAACTTATAACTTATTTTTATGTAACTGGATTTTGTTGGTGATTGTTTTGTAGAGATAATGTTTTTTTTTAACTAAGCAATCAATTTAAAAAATATCCAATGTTATTTTCTCATGTTTAAAGGCATTCCAAAAATGTACCTTAGTAGCATTATTTGTCCCCTCACAAGGAGTAGAATATCACAAGCTGACTCACATTGAAGGTGAAGTATCCATCTCTTTACATAAAACTGCCTTCATGATCAGAATTGTGGAGTGATAGAACTCTCATACTGACTTAACAGATGAACTGCATCTAAGTGTACAGTTTTAAGTCACTGTGATTCAATTCCCAGCTCTATTTATCAGGATTGATATTTAAGTGATGGTGAGCAATGAGAATCCACATTGAGTGGTAAGAAGTGGTTTTGATAAAATGTTACTAATACTCATACACCCCAGCATTGGTCAAAAAAAAAAAAATCTATATTCTCTAATAATTAAATCTAGATAGTAGTTGTACGATGCCAAGATTTGGGAAATTATTGTGAAAAGAGAAAAATTTTGTATTAATGAAACCAATCTTTAAAAAATTGGTAATAATGACAGTGTATTTCTCTCAATTATTTTCTCATCAAGCTTCAAATCAGACTCAATCTACAGAAGCAATATCTATGTCTTGATAAGTGGGAATAAATCATGCTTACAATGAAAACAGAGCACAGAGAAGTTTGGAAAGAAAGAGGAAGTGAATTTTAAACATGGAAAATAATGTACAGTGATAGGATCAGAAAGAACGGGACATTTGTGTTAATAATCACCAGTTAGAAATATTTCTGGTTGGACTGTTTTAGAATTAATTTTTTTAACAGAAGTGTAATTGACCTACAATGTTATATTTGTTTCATGTGTACAACATAGTGATTAAACATTTATATACATTATAAAATGCTCACCATGATAAGTGTGGTTACCATCTGTCACCATACAAAGTTATTACAACACTTTTTACCATATTCCCTATCTATATTTAAGTCCCTGTGACTTATTTATTTTATAACTGAAAGTTTGTCCTTCTTAATCCCCTTCACTTATTTTGCTCATCTCTCCACCTCCTTCCCCTCTGGCAACCACCACCATATACAGAAATAAACTCAAAATGAGTTAAAGACCTAAATGTAAGACCTAAAATTCCGGAACTGATGTTGACTCATCTTTTCAACATGAGAAGCCCAAATATGAGCTTTCATGCCACAATCTGCTCTAATGAATGTGCTGATTTGCTGATTTGGGGGAAAAAAGAAAGTCATGAGGGGAGGTTCACGGTTGTGCTGATTCCACCTGGAGACCATTTCCTGGCCGCAGAAGATGAAGCTAGAATCCAGAAAGAGCGTGGATTTCCTACTGACCTTAGGTGGAAGAGATTAGAGTACAGAGTAGCAGTTAAAAGAAGAATCTGCACAGCAAGTTGCTGAAGAGGAGGAGGAAATTTAGGGAGAAGGGCTGACGTCTTACATGAGTCCCCTATGACTCTTTTCTGAAGATTGCATATTGACAGTGCAGAACTATCTGGGGCTTACGAGAGAGTGATTGCTATGGAATTTAGAACGGAACACACATACCAGAGGCTGGGCTACAGCTCCATATATATATGGAAGATATCTATATATCTCTATGTACCCATTCCGAGAAAAAAAATAGCAAGGAACTATACATCTCTGGTTTCCATACTGTGCCAAAGTATCTTCAAACATGAAAAGAACTGCACCCAGGACACTCTGCTTCTTTTCCCACAGCCTGACATTGTTTCAGTTCTTACTTGGGAACACATCCAAGGCCTGGAGCACAAGGATGTTCTGTACATGATTTTAAATAAAATACTTTTATTATAAAATTGAAAAAAGGCTGGAGGAGGGAAACTTATCCTACTCATCGGCACTTCTATAAATGCACAAAAGACTGCATTGTGCTGTACCCAGTAATTATTATTAAGCGTTTGTATAGAACTTTATATTTACAAAGTGCTTTGTAGTCCTTTATATTATTATTCCTCACAGCAGCCTTATGAGGTAGGTTGGTATTGTTAAATCTATTTTACCCCACTTCAGGAGGTCGATCTTTGAAGTACTTTGAAATAAACCTTGAAGAATCAAAACCCTTCGGTGTGTCTGGAAGAACAAGGTGAAAAAAACCCCGTGGTGAAAGTTTATGTTAGAAAAGAAATCCCAAAGGGAGCCTGTGTGCTGGGGAAGGAGATCAGAGACCAAAACAGGAGCTGGAAATTACATCAATTTGATTTGGAAATAATGTGCAGCCTGAATATAGTGAGGTCCGTGGACTAGGCTGGTTACGGGGCCTGTTTTCTCCTTGGTTTTTCTAGAAAACTTGGTTTTGGGTATTGATAAATCAATTGCCAGTAAACCAAATATGTTTGAATGTGCTATCCAGATGAGAGTGGTGAATGCCCTTCATCTTCACTTTCTGTGTTTTTGTATCATCCTCCATACAATCATAAATGATGAAATCCTGGGCGATTACTCACTCTGGGTCCTGTTATGTATCCAAGCATTAACTAATCAAGCAGGAAAACAATTTTATTTGCATAGCCTTGGAAGATAAATTTTTATCTTCCCCCTCCCTTTGAAAAATAATTCATACTTGTTTGGAAAATTTAGAGAATAAATAAAATTTGGGAAAGTTGGAAAATCTCATCCATACTCCCAAGCCCAAGATGATCGATATTAAAAATGTCATATTTTCTTCACATTTTTGTCTAAGTATATTTTACAGTATTCTGATTATATAATGCTTATAATTTTGCAAATTCCTTTTTTATTTAACATCTTAACATAAGAATAACATTATTCTGTGTTTTGTATATCAAACACTATGGCCTGCCGCTCTTCTAAGTCTGCAGGAACTTACTGAGTCCCAGAAAACACAGAGATTTAACTTATTCTAAAATAGCATTCCCTTAAAAATAGCATTACCCTTAAAATCTAATATGATAGACCTCCCTAGTAATGGCAAAAAGCCGTCACATTTGCATGAAATGGATCATCAGTCTCGCAGCTTTGAATACCATCCACATATGCTGATAACTCCCATATTATATGCTCATGTCTCTCTTCTGAATTCCAGATTTGTATATTCAACTTGCCCATTCCTCCTCTTCATTTGAAGAAATCAGTCTCCCTTATACCCCCACTAAGCTGCTCCACTAGGGGTCCTCCCAGCTGCGGTAATGGAAACTCTACAACGGCTCCAGTTACTCAAGCCAAAACTAAGAACCAATCTTCACGTCTCCATTTTTGTCACCCTCAACACCCATTTATTAGCAAATCTTCTGGGCTCTACCTTCAAAATCTAACCACTGCCCACACTCTCTACTGATACCACCAAAGTTCAAGTCCCTGGTTTCCCTCTGGATTATTGCATTCACCTCCTATCAGGTCTCTGCTTCTGATCTTGCTCCTTTAAATACTGCCACCAATCCAGCAATCCAACAAAATCCTGTTCAAACCTGTTAGACACAGTTCTCCTCTGCTGGAGACCTTGCAGTGGATTCCCATTTCACTCACAGCATAAATCTTACTTGTTTTAAACCCACATGATCAGGGATGCGTGGGTGGCTCGGTCAGTTAGGTGTCCGATTTAGGCTTAGGTCACGATCTCAGTTTGTGGGTTCGAGCCCTGCATCAGGCTCTGTGCTGACAGTTCAGGGCCTGGAGCCTGCCTCAGAGTCTGTGTCTCCCTCTCTCTCTGCCCCTCCCCGGCTTGCACTCTGCCTATCTTTCAAAAATAAATAAATAAACAAACAAACATCAAGAAAAAAATTTAAACCCACATGATCAGCCCCTCCCCCATACACATTCTCTATCTCTTGGACCTCATCTCCAACTCCTGCCCAGGGAGTCCACCTCAGAACTCCCGGCCTCAGGATGTTTTTACTCCTCTTCCCCCATTAAAAAATGATTTCTCCAAATAGTCACAAAGTTCTCTCCCACAGCTATTCCCTCCCGGGTCACCCCATCCAAAATTCAATAGCTACTCCCAGCACTAGAAACCATCTATCTTCCTTCCCTTTTTTCTTTAGTATTTACTTTGGGTTATCATGCTATATATGTTTCTTATTTATCCTGTTTAATATATTCTTTCCCCACTAGAATGTAAACTAGAATGTAACAAAAACATAAGAGCATGGATTTTTGTCTGTTTTGATTGTTACTACATTTCCAGTACCTAAAACAGTATCTAATACATATGTGCCAAATAAATAGTTGTTGGCTAAATGAACCTTCTGAGGCAGACTATGTGGAAATCTCTTTTAACAGACATAGCTACTTTTAAAATGAGGGTACAGTGGATACAGAGGGTACAAAACGTATTTAGAGATAGTGTAAAGCAATGTAGCCTGTACAATGATGAGGTGCCCCTGAGGGCCACTTGCCAAAGAAGGTGACAGTCATTCATTTTAGGAGAAAGTCATTGATATTCAAGGCCAAGGTTTTTGAAGTATTCCATTCTTTTTCTAAGATTTAGGGCAGGGTTGCAGGTAAGGTTCTAATGATGGAAGCTTTACTGCATTGTCAGGAACTTGGAGATTATACATATATATATATATATATATATATATATATATATATATATAACTTGGATAACTTGGGAACTTGGCATAATATTTAGAAAATAGTGATTTTCTAAAACACCTGGTTCTCCTACCATTACTTAGGGAAAAAAAACAATCACAGAAAAAGAATTTTATGATGTCATATTGTCAAATGAATGTACATTAAATGCAAGTAATCATGAACATAACAAATTTAATTTTGTGCAGCAACCTACTTGATTTTCAATATGTAAAATATGATCATTTGCACCAGGCACTATTCCAATGTTCAAAACTTATACATAAGGTTTTTATGTAAGTTGAAATAACTAAAAACAAATAAAAAGCCATAAATATTACCATTTTTATTAAGTGCCTTTTAAGACTAAATCAAATTTATTCAAAGTCCAGTAATAAAACAAATTAATGTTCCATAGTAATGAAGAGAGAAAATTTAAACTGAATCTGAACAAAAGAATTAAGTGAAGTTAATTTATCAAATCAGTTGTCAAAACAAAGCTATCTAATAATAATTTTAATTGTGTTAGTGGGGAAATTTTTTAAAGATTTAGACCTGTATATAGGCCTGTATATATATACACACATATACACACACATACCAAATGCTTATTCGGGTCATATTTTAAACCTTAAGAAATGAACGTAAATATAAGCAAAAGATTTCATTTTTATTTGCTAATGTTGCTCCACTGCAGGGACAATTTCTTACTTTTTCTGAAGGCATTAACACAAATTTTGGTGATTATTGCCATATGCCAGGCCATATGCCACATGGCATAGTATGGCATTTCATAGGCTAACTTTGTAGCAATTCAATTTTAGATTTTTGGAGGTATACACACATATGAAAGCTGTCATGATAGTAACTGAATTTTTACCCTGATGAATTACCTATATATGTCACTTCAAAACCCATCCCTCTAAAAATAGACTGTATATATTTTACAAAAAAAAAAAAAAAGTAGTACAACTGATAGCTTTAAAACTGTCATTTCCTATTTATCATGCAAAACCCTATTCAATTTTCTTGTGCAGTTTTTTAGTTGCTAATTACTGATAAACAATTGCATTTGTAATCTTCTAACTATGAGGATATTATTGTTAGGTAGAAGCCAGGCATGAGCAATAGAACGAATTCCCCCAAGCCAGAGTCTCACGTCCTTGAAGAGGAATGAGAGGAACCACAAGATCATGACCTGAGCCCACGTAGGATGCTGCTTAACCAACTGAGCCACCAAGGTGCCCCTAGAATCTCACTTAAAAAAATTTTTTTTTATATTTTTTATTTTAGAGAAACAGAGTGAGACACAGAGTGTGTTGGGGAGGGGCAGAGAGGGAAGGAGGCACAGAATTCGAAGCAGGCTCCAGGCTCTGAGCAAACAGCACAGAGCCTGGTGCGGGGCTTGAAACCACGAACTGTGAGATCATGACCTGAGCTCAAGTCAGATGCTCAACCGACTGAGCCACCCAGGTGCCCCTAGAATCTGACTTTTAAAAATGAATGGATGGCCAAAGATCAGGAGATATAAGTAGAGGGAATCTAGCTTGCAAGACCAGAGCAAAACAAAGAAATAAGAAAATGAAAGAAAACTGGAAAAGACAAAGAACATATCAGGAAACAGAATAAAATGTCAAGCAACTGTAATCTCCTTTGGGAAAGAAGAGATGGGGTATTCATAAAACGAGAACAGAGTGCTGCTTTTAAAAAAGTGAGGTAGCATTCAGAGAATAAAGAGCCCTTATAAATTAAAAATGTGCAAACAGAATTTATGAAGTTTGGGAGATGAAGTTGAGTAAGTTACTTGTAAAGGAAAACAAAAAAATGACAGTTCACAAAGGCAAGGAAAATATTCGATGGAAAAAAAATGGTCAATAAGAGAATCATTTCAGAAGATTCCAGATGTCTAATAGGAATTCCAAAATGAAAAAACTGAGAAATAAAGGGAAAATAAATTATGAATAAAATAATACCAGAAATTTTCTCACAATTGAAGTACACTAGCTTTCAGATTTGAAGAGCTCAGAGAGCTCCCAGTCCAATGAGTAAAAACTCACCCCCAACAAGCTTCCTCATAATTAAATTTTGAACACCAGGAATAAAAAGAAAATCTTCAGAAGAAAGCATGTGTGAGAAAGAAAGCAAACAAAAAAACAACAGGCCATATCCAAAAAAAATAATCAAAGAGACATTATAATTCTCAAAACAATAATGGAGATATGCCTTCAAAGTTTTTTTAATGCTTTATTTATTTTAGAGAGAGAGAGCTTGAGTGGGGGCAGGCAAAGATAGAGGGGGACAAAGGGTCCGAAGCGGGCTTTGTGCTGACAGCAGAGAGCCCAATGTGGGGCTGAATCTCACGAACCAGGAGATCATGACCTGAGCCAAAGTCGGACACTCAAATAACTGAGCCACCCAGACTCCCCATGCCTTCAAAATTCTGAGTAAAAATACTATTTCCAACCTATAAGTATATTCCCAAGAAAACTATCAAGCAAGTCGTCAGAATAGAATAAAAACAAATTCACACATTCACAGCTTCAACAATTTATTCCAGGGATATACCCATTCTCAGGAGAGTTCTGGAGAATAAGCTCAAGCAAAACAAATGTGTAAGCCAGGAAAAAGGTAGACATGCGACTCAAAATACACAGAATTCAACACTAGAAAAATCCCAGGGCAAGAATGAAGAGAAGACCTCAGATGACAACTGAGGCCCCAGGCAGGGAGAACAAGCAGTTTAGATTGGGTAGGACAGAGGGCACCAAGACAGATGCCTGATGTCCTCTACAGGAAAAAATACAGACCTGAAAAATGAACAAATATACTTTACCATGGAAGAGGCATTTCACATAAGGTTTGGGGATGAATTAACAATAGGTACAAGAAAACTAAACAAACCAAATTTTAAAATATAAAAGAAAACTACTAACCTCAGGAGAAAAAAGAAGTTGTTCAAGAGAGGAAAGGAAATGTCACCAAAACACACTTTGTGGCTCTGCAGTAAGATTATTATGAGACCGTGGGAATGCAAACTGGTGCAGCCACTCTGGAAAACAGTATGGAGATTCCTCAAAAAATTAAAAATAGAACTACCCTATGACCCAGCAATTGCACTAGTAAGTATTTATCCAAGGGATACAGGTACACTGTTTCAGAGGGGCACATGCACCCCAATGTTTATAGCAGCACTATCAACAATAGCCAAAGTATGGAGAAAACCCAAATGTCCATTGATGGATGAATGGATAAAGAGGATATGGTATATCTATACAATGGAGTATTACTTGGCAATCAAAAAGAATGAAACCTTGCCATTTACAACTATGTGGATGGAAATAGAGGGTTTTATACTAAGCGAAATTAGTCGGAGAAAGACAAATATCATATGACTTCACTCATGGGGACTTTAAGACACAGAACAGATGAACACAAGGGAAGGGAAGCAAAAATAATATAAAAACAAGGAGGAGGACAAAACATAAAAGACTCTTAAATATGGAGAACAGAGTTACTGGAGGGGTTGTGGGAGAGGGGGTGGGCTAAATGGGTAAGGGGCATTAAGGAATCTACTCCTGAAATCATTGTTGCACTATATGCTAACTAACTTGGAATTAGATTAAAAAAAATAATAATAAATTTTTTTAGAAAGGATTATTATGAAACTCGTGTATACTAATGATAATCTAACAAAGACTATTTTCCAAATTGGCTAGCAAGGGAGTAGATATCAGGGAATATGGAGGAGTATAAGAAATTTAAATCTTAATTCTTTATAGTAGGAAGTCAGTAAATAATGACTACAGTTTTAGAATCCATGAAATTGCAGTGTAAGCTCTCAGAGAGGTATGCAACAGGGCACAGCTCTTTCCACGGTAAATATTGCAATACTATTTAACTTTTTAAGCCATGCATACATATTGTTTGAGTAAAAATTTAAATGGTGTAAATGCTGACATAATTATCATACTAAGTATGAAGAAGTATTAGTAGTCATGAGAGATAGCCTTAAGTTGACAGAAGGAATGTAGTGTTTTTTCTCTATTTTAGGTTGGATTCCCTGAGGAAAAGAATTGTGTGTCTGTGGGAACAACACTCCCAAGGGAGGGAGGGAAACAGGACTGGACGAGGGGAGTTAAACTGACAAGTGGTTGTAGCAAATGCTTCGTGAGGGGCCCTGGGGCTGGGATAGCTCTTTTGAGTTGCCCCAGATGAAGGAAGGGAGCCTTTGACTCCATTGACCAGTCATGGGACCAGGAGCAAATCCAAAGATTAAGTGAGGCAGCTTTCTCTGAAGGAAGGAAATTCCTAGAGGGAGACTCTGCTCTCAGCCCTCAGCCAACACCACTAGCAGATGGATATGAGTGTGTCGATCCTGATGGGGGGATTTAGGTGCCCCCGCCCCAGCACATTCCACTAAAAGCCTAACAGATCAAGATCTAACAGATCAAGTTGCAAAGTTTTGCATGGCAATTTGGGGAAATTTAAAAGTGTTTTCACATTAAAAAAAATACACAGTGTAAACTTGTGAAACTGAAAATGTTAAATTACATGCGAATACATGACCACATTGATAAATAAAACATAAGATTTAAAAAAAATGCACAAATTAAAAACACTTTTTGACATGGTAGGTAACTTTCTGAGATGGACAATCATTTGTATGCTACTAAAGCAGATTAGAAACAGTAGTTTTGTAAGCAACTTGTAAAAGGGAATAAAATTTCTCCTGAGGCGCCTGGGTGGCTCAGTCAGTTAAGTGTCCGACTCTGGGTTTCGGCTCAGGTCGTGATCTCACTGTTTTGCGAGTTCGAGTTCGAGCCACATCTGGCTCTGCTGGCAGCAAGGGGCCTGCTTAGGATTCCCTCTGTCTGTCCCTTCCCCACTCATGCTGCCTCTGTCTCTCTCAAGATAAATAAATAAGCTTAAAAAAAAAAAAGATTTAAAAATTTTTCCTCTTGAAAACTACCTTCAGAGTTCTACCTTTGAATGCATGGGCATACCTCTTTCATAGTAGCTATCTGTAGCAGATATGGGGACTCCGCTTTGTCTGCTGGATATCTTATCCAGTTGCTGCCCCACAGCCCTGGAAGTAGGAATGTGGGAAGGGAAGGAGTGGAGATGAGAGTAGGCAAGAGGGCTTCTGGGCATCAGTGGTCCCGGGGTTTTCCCTGTCCTCTCACCTTTCTTCCTTACCCAAGATGTCCCTGTAAGTCCTTGCACTAACTCCCTTTACTTGGATGAGCTGTCACGTGGGGTGAGACGACAGTACCATCAAGGCAGCTTATATTGTGTGTTCTGTAACATTTAAATAGGAGAGAACAAAAAGGAGGAGCTTTGTGGTCAGGATTCTCTGTGGGAATTCTACTCAGCTCAACCTACTGTTTGTGAGAGACACTTGGCTTTGTTTTAAGCATGTACTTACTGAATGCTTAATGTGTGCCTGGCTTTCTGTAGGACAGAAAGGATGCATCCAGGAAGGAAGCAAGGATAAAGCTGTATGATCCAGAAGAGTGAGCCTTTGATATACTGGGGATTGCCTGTTGTGAGAAACCTAATCTAACCTCACTGAGAAATGTTAAAGGATCTGACCAATCATATATTAGACACTGTCAGGTGCAGCATTAGGAGGTACTGATAAAGGATTGTGAAGAACAGAACCTCAGAGTAAGCCTGACAGAGAATTATGAAAGAAAGAGCAGAACCTCAGAGTAAGCTCCATGTAGCTACTGATGCAAATTGAATATTTGCCGACTGCTTGCTAAAAGTAGGCTGATGTATAAAAACCGTAGCTTTCATTCCATATAAATAGACCTGAAAAATCCACTATAAGTTTGTAGCTACCTGCATGCACTCAGGACATTTGCTTTGTTCAACAATATAATTAGCTAATTCTCAGTGTATGAATTGGCATGTTCCTTTGGGTCTTGGTTTCTTTTTCCTTTAATCTCCCGACACTGTATACGTATAGGCATCATGAACAATAAGAAAAATATATATGTGCATTATCATCCAAAATAGCAAGGACTTGTCATGAATATTCAACTAACAAATTCATTCTACAACCTTCAGAAGTCCTTTAGTCATTATGATTTCATGGTGGATTCAATTTAGTGAGATGCTATTTACAAAGAGTTTTAAATGAAAGATACATGCCTTTAAATAAAAGGTACATGAGCCATCTTAGAATCAAAGGGCACTGAAAAAATATCTCTCCTGTAGACTATATCACTGTGTGCTGAGGATGTCATCTCAACCAGCTAAATAGTAAAGGTAGACAGACTTAACATGTGTTTCGAGGTAAATGGTCCAAAATATTCAACGTGCCTTACTTCAGCGCCGCTCTTAGAGTTCATATTTCACGTAAAAGTCAAGTTTCCTTCTTCCAAAGTCATAGTTTTGTCTGCCTGTATAATCTGTTACTAATATTTTGCCCTTGTCACATTTCCCCCCATTCCTAGACCGTTTTGTGATGAGTTTATCATTGTTATTTTATTTTGGTCACAAAGCATGAGTAATGCATTTTTCAATTGATTTATGCTATTTATAAAGTGCCACATCAACTATTACTGAAGTTCATCTTTTGAATTCTGACAGCTCTGGTAAATAAAACACTATCTGCCATAGAGGAATTGCTGAGGTCTGTTTGGAAGGATTCTCGTTTGACCTAATTGTCCAGATGCAGTCAGCAATGCCTTTACACAAGTTCACATTACAAGAAACTGCTCTTACCATGAAGACAAGGTGCATGTGTCTCGAACTTTGATATTTCAGTATGTAAACAGTATGCAATTGTTTCTATTGTTTTATGTATCTGATCAACGTACAATCCAAATGCTGCAAATGCTATGCTCCAAAACAAAAAGTCTTCCTCTAAAAAACACGGGGGGGGGGGGGGGAAGACATGTGTAATTGTGTTCGATCATTTGTAAAATCATACTCACGTCAAGTAGGAAAACGCACACCCATGGTGGCCCCCATTGAGGGCTGGGTTGTCAGTTATGTTAGGAGAGGGCTTGTGTTTTGTTATCTGGTAAGAGGCAGGTGGTCTAGCAATGCCCTTAAACAACTGGGAGCTTAGTCTGCATTCCAGGCAGCTGCCTCCTCCTATTTTAACTGACATTGCATCACAAAGGACAATAGTCACTTGTGTCACTTGTAACACAGAGACAGGAACTGACCTTCTTCCCACACTATGCTGCAGGGTTTGAGCAGGTTATCTCTTTTGTTCACAATGAATACCATTTAGAGACTCATCCTACTCAAGTATTTGTCTCTACCATACCTACTATTGTTAACAATTCTTTAACTGTGCTTAGTATTGTTAATACCAAAATACTTTAACTTCTTCACGCATTGTTGCAGATCACTTGGAATTCTCTAACTTGGAACTTTGAACTCTGTCAAAGACACCCAAACTGTTCACTGAGAATGAATAAACCAAACACCATGAATTAAGAATTACAGGGGCTCCTGGGTGGCTCAGTCAGTTGAGCATCCAACTCTTGATTTTGGCTCAGGTCATGACCTCATGGTTTGTGGGAACGAGCCCCACATCGGGCTCTGAGCTGACAGCGCAAAGCCTGCTTGGGATTCTCTCTCTCTCTCTCTCTCTCTCTCTCTCTCTCTCTCCCACTCTTTCTCTCTCTCTCTCTGCCTCTCAACTTGCACTGTCTCTCCCTCTCTCTCTCTCAAAAAAAAAAAAAAACCATTAGAAAAAGAATTATATATTGTTTACCTGAGAGGTTACTATAATGCAATAAACTTCAAAAGCTTCAGAAAATTGTTCTGGTATTAATTGGTTAATCAATCCCTCCTCATCAGGGTAGAGTGAAAGTCTTAGCCACCTGGGAAGTGCTTTGGTCTGCTGCAGGCTCACATGGACATCTTACGCTGCCGCTGATCCATCCCCCCTACCGAATCCCATTCCTGGCCACTTCGAGATCAACTCTGTCATCAGGGCTTCTGATATTAAATGAAGAAATTGTTAAATTCTTTGTCTATATCTTCTCTACTCTTTCAATTTTTCATTCTTTATCAATGGTCTAAAAAGACCAGAACTGTGACAATTTATCTGAAGTTGCTTCCGTAAACAAAGTTCTGACATTCTGTAAAAAAAAAAAAAAAAAGTACACTCTCCTCATTTATTTCATTTTAAGCCTTGACCAACTTTTAGGGGATGACCTCTCTTCGTTTACAATTTTAGACCGTTTTTTTTTTTCTATGAGGTCTCTCACAGATATTATAGTCATGTGGACAGCCACACAGAAAGAATCCACTTGAACAAAATTTGACCACTTGACCAAAAATTAGTGAGATCAGAACCAGTTTGGTTACCACTGTTTATTTTTTATAACAGAAAGACACAAAACTATAATTTGTCTCATGGTCTCTCTTCTTTTATGTAAAAACCAACCGGGTGTCAATCAAGTCAAAGCTTCGAAACTTTCTAAGGAAAAATAAGCATTTACAAAGTGAAATGAAACACAAATCACTTCAATAGCTTAGGTTTGTACTTCGAAAAGTGTCAAACTAAACTAATCATAGTAGGAATTGATGGAGTATTAGCTCTGGATTTCAAGTTATTATAATTTTTCAATGTCTGTCTCACATTCTTGGCTGTCTGTCAGATATAATTACCTTGGAAATCCCATCTTCAGTGTTAGTTCTCTGTTTAGGGCCTCAGGGAAGCAGCTATAAAAATGAATTAGTCCCATGAAAACAGAGTACTTATGGGTGTTTTCTGCATGGGTTTTGGACTACAGAATAGATGTTCTATAACCTTGACTTGACAGCAGTGCAAGGTGGTAGATTCACAATGTCGGAGAAGGCAATGAATGCAAACTCACAAAGATGATTCTGCATGCGTCCACCTATCCCCATCCTGACTCAAATGTCTGTAGGGAACCATGGATACTATTCGCAAATTATATGAAAAATTGATTTGCTGCCTTCTTTATTTGGAGATCTGTAACCTTCATTTTAGAAAATTGCAAAAAAGTGAAACAACCATCTTCTTTCCTAGTTCAGTTAGTGCTGTTTTTGTGTTGCAGCGACTAAAATTTCTTACTTTCATAAGCAATGGTACCAGGGAGTGATCATTTTAATAATCCTTTGGAGCAGTAGGGCAAAGTGGTTCAGATCAATGGTTCGTTCACAAAATTGATGCCTTTTCTTGTTGTATGACCTTGAATAAGTTAATTAACCATTAAACCTCAGTCCTCTCATCTGTAAACGGAAAAAAAAAATGATAAACTGAATTCGTAGAAATGAGGTTAAATGAGATAAGGCATCCAGAGACTTAGCACAGTTCATTTAGACTATTTTTTACAAATATAAATTATGAAATATGTTCCTTCTAGTACAAGTTGTAGGATGCATTGTTTACTATTTTAAAGATTTTGTTGAACTTATGGACATTTCCAGTACTTCTATGTGCTAGGAGGTTTTTGCATTGAATGTGTTCACATTTATGATCTCAATTCTGTAAATTATAGAATCCAGGTTATATATATATAAACATAAAACCACATGCTAACACAGACAGCAAATATGATGATAAGCAAGAATAGTTATGAATGCTGACAGGTAAATGATCCCAGCCTTGTCCTGGGCTTCTAATGAAGAAAGTATCCACTGACAAGTTATTAAATATAAGAATGACTAGGGTATGTTACACCAAGTCTTTAGGAGATACAGGCCCACATCTAAATAAGCACCAATTGAGGTCAACTCATCATATATATTGAATAGGTAGTATAAGTTGACGACATGCCAGTGTACCCTCAAATCCATTTATGTATTGGATGCCTGCTCTGGTCCTGTGCTTGGACTGGGCACATAAAACAGACATACTGGAGGCTACAGTCCAGTGTCAAGTGGGAGACACAGATAATAAGCAATAAATGCTGTGAAGTGTTACATGTTCTGTGAAGAAAATAACCAGGGCACGGTGTATTTGTATAAAGGGTAATTACCCACCATAAATAGCCCAAGAAAGGTTGTATGGGGAATTAACATTTAGGTTGAGATCTGAATGATGGAGGTGTCAGTTCTGTGTCTAATAGGGAAAGAAGGTATTATGGATTGAATGTCTGTGCCCCTCAAAAGTGCATGTTGAAAGCTTCCCCCTCCATAGGATGGTACTATGAGTATACTTTACTATGAGTATACTTCAAGTATACTTAGGTATACTATGAGTATACTTTAAGAGGTAAGTAGAATCAGATGAGGTCATTATGGTGGCACCCTCGTGAATAGGTTTAGTTCCCTTTTTATTTTTTATTAAAAAAAAAAATTTAACATTTATTTGTTATTGAGAGACAGAGAGACACAGAGCGTGAGCATGGGAGGGGTAGAGAGAGGGGTGACACGGAATCTGAAGCAGGCTCCAGGCTCTGAGCTGTCAGCACAGAGCCCGACGCGGGGCTTGAACCCATGAACCATGAGATCATGACCCAAGCCGAAGTCGGTCGCCCAACCGACTGAGCCACCCAGGTGCCCCTAGTTCCCTTTTTAGAGTTACCAGAAGGCTTGCTTCCCCTCTCTGCTCTCTACCGTAGAGGACACAGTGAGAAGTCAGTGATCTCCAACCTAGAAGAGGGTCCTCACCAGAACCCCACCATGGTGGCGCCCTGATCTTGGACTTCCGTGCGCCAGAACTGTGAGAAATGAAGTTCTGTTGCTTATAAGCCACCAAGTCTATGGTTTCTTGTTAGCGCAGCCCTGATGGACTAACACGGAAAGCTGTATGCAAAGTGGTTAAGGATACTGGTGAGAAGTCAGGCAGGAAATGGTTAAATAGAAATGCTCCTGAGTTACTGCTTGCACAAAGAGGCTGTCTAATGGTGCCTCTCAGGAAGTGTCACAGTGCTGCACTCTAAGACATGAGTGTCATTGCAGCTTCCAGTCAGAAAGGGACTTTTCTCAGTAAACAGGACAATTAGAAAGTGTAACCTTCCCCAGAGACCAGTAAAGAAGGCTGAGGCTGGAGCTGACTTTTAGAAGGAGCTGCAGTGTGAACATAGCCAACTGCCTACATTTTGCAGAGAATTTCAAAGGCAAGCAAAGCTTGTTTCCATTTGTTAAAGGCTATACTTTAAGTTTACAGAGCTGGAGAATGGGCTAAAACAGCAAAAATATCCTTCGGGGCAGTCTGTAAGAATAAAATATTATAGGGTGCACTTGTGTGCCGCCCTCCAAGCAGCTGAACTTGGACAATTGGGAAGAAAATAATTATTACCAGTTTGTGAGAAGGAACCGAAAGTTAATGTCATTAATTCAACAAATATTTATTGTGTTACGTCTGGGTACAAAGAAACACCAGGAGACAAAAATGTCTGCCCTCAGGGAACTTAACACTGAGGGGCTGGGAGCATGAGGGGAGAAAAGACTGGCATCAAGCATTAAACACAAATAAGTAAGTGACAGAGTATGTTAGGGAAAGAATGAAATTAGAAAATGAAAAAGAGTAGAAAGGAAAGTGGTGCCGGTGAAAGGGAGAAGGGACAATCGCAATATTAAATAGTTGTTCAAGCCAGGCCTCATGGGAGAGGGGCTGTTTCAGCAAAGACTTGAAAAAGATGAAGGAGGGGCACCTGGGTGGCTCAGTCGGTTGAGCGTCCAACTTCGGCTTAGGTCACCATCTTGTGGTTCACGAGTTTGAGCACCACGTAGGGCTCTGTGCTGACAGCTCAGAGCCTGGAGCCTGCTTTGGATTCTGTGTCTCCCTTTCTCTCTGCCCTTCCCCTGCTCTCTCTCTCTCTTTCTCTCTCAAAAATAAATAAAACTTAAAAAACATTTTAAAAAAAGATGAAGGAATTGGTCAAGCAGCTATTTGAGGGAAGAGAAAATTCTAGGTTAGACGTATGTAGCTCAGGTATTGTTGTAGGCACTTACACTCAAGTTTTTATGTAGTAGAATGAATATTTCCTTTATTTACATGATGATTATACATATATTAAAGTACCTTTGAAGCATGAGTTATCATTTGCAGGCAAACCTTTTTCAAAAACGGTAAGTTAAAAAAAACAAAACAAAACAAAAAAAAACCTTCCAGAAGCCTTTAGAGATGTATTTCCATGGCTTCTTGACATTACCAACAACCACACGCAAGATTCTGGATCCCAGAGTAGGCAAAACAAAGGAAGCAGCATCCCTTACGAAATCCTGCTTTGTAAAGGATCATTTCTGTCCTGGCATGTTTCATATTATACTAGGTAATTTAGAAGAAATAAATATGTCATGAGCCCTCCCCGAGGAGTAATTAAAAAGTAATTTAACCTTATATCCAGCTTTCACTTTTGACTTTTAGTTACAGGTAAATTCTGCTTTCCTCGGTTCTAAGGCAAATGTTAAAAGCTTATGAGGAGGCCTGGAGGAGTCTGGAACAGCTTCCACACCACCTCTTCCTGCCATCCCAGTTGGGAGGGTTGTCTTAGGGAAAGCAAAAAATAATTTAGTATGTAAAATGATATTATTCTTGGAACAAGATATGTTACATATTTTTCCTGCATAAGAACAATTCAATCAACCATTGATGCTTCAAAAAGAGATGCCTAGGTTTTCTGAATGATGGGGGCTGGGGAAGAAGGGTGGGTAACGAAAGCAAAAATGTGATGTAGCTGTTGAAAGAGCCAAACCTTACGGCAGCATTCATGGAAATACAGCATCCAGATCCTAAAAGTAATAAACCCACAGTATTTTGCATCAGTCCTATGACGTCCAACAAGGTTTATTTCTGAGCATCACATTGTAAGAGAGATGTTAAGAAATAGCGAGGTTTTGGATCATGACATTAATGATGTCAGGGTACAGAAACTGCCATATGAGGAATGGTTAATGACCACAGTTGAGACAAGATGAAACAGAGCCTTCACATATTTGGAGGGCTGTCATACTGGTTATCACAGTAGTTTTTAGTTCATTCCATATGACAGAATGAGGCCCAATGGCAGGCAGTTAGTAGTTTTTGGCACAGGCGAAGAAGAAACTTTCTGAAAATTAGAACTTTCTAGATAAGAAAATGTCTTATCAGCTCATGAATTTAATCTCTGGTTGTTAGAAGTACTCAAAAGGAATTTAGATGGTGAACTCTACCAGAATCCCCACATTTAATGGAAATCTATTCTGTAGGCTTGACCTCTGAAGAATTTTCCTATGTTCACATTCCTTGATTTTATGTTGTGCATAATGGAGCAACAGCTAATCGAAAACCCCTTCTCTTCTGAATCATACATGTCACATAAAAGTTAGTGTAAATTTAGGAAACTCGATTTATGCTTCTGTTGGTATTACCATCCAAGTTACCGTGCATCAAATAAAAACACCATACTGCTTAGTGAGTTAACTTTCTTTAATGACAATGATAAAGTGGGTTGTTCTAGTTCCTGATTTATCATCTTCTGTCTCCCCACACATCCTTTTTGCCCCACTTTGTGATACCAGAATTAGGCTCTGCAGATCACATTCCTCTTTTGCTAGCTGGCTCAGTACTAGGTTTTGCCAATAGAGGGGGCCAGAGAGAGCCTGCAAACCAGGAAGAGGAGGGAGGGATGTTTTCCTTGTCCGTTGTATTGTTGTTCTCCATGATGTGCATCAAGCCAGCATCAGGTAGCATGTTTCTGCGGTCGCCACAGCCTCTCGTCAGAGATCTGAATTTCAGCCTTTCTTCTTGAAGTTCCTTCCTTTCGTTTTTTGCTTTCCCCCAAGTTCTAGGAGTCCTTTCTACAGTTGCTACCTCAGAATGCTCACCTGTGTTAATAGTTAACGGTCATAAATCTAGTTGATAATTCTTTCTATTTATGTTTTCCTGTTCAAATTACTGTTGTGGTTCGTATCCCCTGATTATACCCTAATACAAGACTTGACAAAAAAATAAGAGCAAAAACCAATTTAAAGCCTCTCGTTATTGGTTTCTCCTAAAGCTCTCACACAATAAACAGGAACGTTATTCTCCTTCTCCTCTTCATGGGGGTGGGGTGGTGGTTGGTGGAAATGCTTTTAAACACGTTTTGCTGGACATCAGTTTTGTTCTGACAGGAGAGCTTGAGGAGTATCATATATATGCATAGTTGTACTACAGCCAACCTGACCATAGCCCCAAAGGACTGCTTAGAAATATTTGAAGCCCTTATTTGTAGAAGGCAGAAGCTTGACATGATAATCAGTCACGTAAATCTCATGATAAAGAAAGAAATTAACATGTGTCACCCTAGCTTCTCGGGTGTCAGATTTAACTGCATCTAGTGATTATGAAAAGGCTACTGAAAACTCAGGGTCTCTTTTAAGACTGTGTATCACAGGATACATCATGACTTTGGTAGAAAATATCATGTGCTCATGTTCAACTATAAATGTATACAAACTATAAATTCTCAACTGCCTCTATAGATCTCAATAAACTCTAGGTACTTGTAGCTGACCAAGACTGTGTGAAACAAGATAATAATCTCCAGAAACAAATTATATGATAGAAGACATAAGGAACTTTGTTTATTTATTTTTTAAATTTATTTAAGTACTCTCTACACTCAGCGTGGAGCTTAAACTCATGACCTCAAGATCAAGGGTCACATGCTCTTCAGACTGAGCCAGCCAGATGCCCCTAGAAACTTTTAAAAGTCAAATGTTCACTATCTTTCTTCTTTATCCTGCCTGTGAAAGAAAGACTGAGTTGCTTGATTAACGCTTGTTTGTTGTGTTGATTTAGAGGGGTGGTGAGATGATAGGTATGCTTATAGAATTAAAGAAGCCGGCCAGCCAGAGTGATTTTGCTCTGCAACTGAATGAAGCCTGGGGAGCAAAGAAGGAAGCAAATAAAAGGCCCATTGAGACTTAAGAAAGAGAATGAAAAGGTGGGGAAAGAGAAGAGACTGACGTAGATCAGGGAAAAATCCAACACAGGAGAGTTGGAGGGTTTAGAGGGGAGGTGGGGGGAAATTACAATAAAGGTAGGGATTTAGGGGAAAGATGTATAAGAAAAATTTAATATATTTTCCTGTATGATTCCTGTTTAATACTCCCCACAGTGCCCTCAATAAAATGTAATAAAGGTTTCCACTGCTTTTGAAGACTTTTTCTGTTCTAATTGAAGTGGCATATGTGTTTCTTTTGGATGTGACAGGAGACATGAGGCAAGCTTCAAGATGGCCCAGTTATCTTCAGGACTCAATTGAAGAAGAGAAAACATTTCCAGACTATGGCACACCTTTCTATTACACGCTTTTGTTACATATCAGTTTTCTAGTAAAAAAAAAAACAAACAAACCAACAATAACATACGACTTGAAAAAGTAGCGAATAACTATACCTCTTTGTAGTCATATATTTGTTCCCTTCTTTCTGTCCCAGATTTCGTAATATAATTCAAATGTATCCCTTACTATCCAGTCAAAAATGTTAAAATAGTCTATATATAATAGACTATCCTATATTTAGGATATCATTTGAGGTATAGGGTTTAATATTAAGTATGATTCTGTTATGAAAAATTATAATTACAGTGTTTGGTAGCATTATTTTCATGGTCCAGATTATGCTCTCCAACAAAATGACAAATGCTAAAATGAAAAGGAAATATATCAAATGCTCATTAGTTAATATATTTCATGCTTCCTAGAGCCATTCATTTTTTTCAGTATCTGGAACAAACATCTAATACCTGCTTAGGGGTCAGGGGACAAGCGGGGGGAGCGCAAGATGAATATCACACAACTCTGGCATCAGTCTAGTGGGTGAGGATGCTTTAAATGTGACAGAGAGAACTGATGAGCCCTCATAACCACAAAAGGAATGTCTGATATTTTATAAACTGAGGTCTTTCTGTTCTCTGCGTAAGAGAAACTGTACAGGCCCTTTGAAAGCCTTCACCCTTTATTATACAAAACTACTGCCTCTGAGTATTGTGGGTTCCGCTTCCAGGACAGAAAAGCAGTCATACAACAGATAACAAGGAGAAACTATAGGCAGCGAGTTTTTTTAAGTTACCACGGCTGGCACTCGGATGAGGTGAACAAAATTTAAAGGGTTCCAAAAACTCAGTAATCAAAGAGAAATATATTCTAGTGCCATATTTTTTAAAAATAGAAACGAATGCGAAAACTCCACGATGAACATAACACTAAAATTTTTAATAAAAATAAAATCAGTTACTGATTTTTTTTCCCTCTTACCTCTTGTTCTAATATGGATCAGCACAGCACTTTACTGATCCTGTCCTTATTTAAAATTTTGACATTTTTCTTATTGTGGATCTTTGCATAAACTAGTAACCGAGATTTAGAAAGAAGGGAGTTGTCTGGGTTCTGTGACAGAGGCAGTTGCCCAGGAGAAATGATGCCAAAAAATGAGTGGGGATCATCTCTGCCTCATCTAAACTAATCACAGTTATTCCCCTGGAAAGTGTCAAAACCGTGAATGTGAATGTTATCGTTTCAACAGTGCCGAATGTTTCCTGACTGTTAAGGTCAAGTAGCAGTTACATGTCTTTGCCGGGCATTTGGTGCTTGGCCTCATCTGGAACACTAAGCAATAATTTGACAATTTGAGCCAAAACTTCTGCAAAGGGAGCAATTGCCTGGCGTGCCACTGAGGAAAGTCTCCAAAGAGTAGGGAAAAAAATCTTTCAGAAATGGCTTCTCTCTCAGGTTACCTGAGAGCAGTTCTACGGGCTTTGGTAATAGGAATGTGGGGTGCACTTCAAGATGCTTCGTCCAGATCCCTCTCAAGAAAGTACTTACCACCCAACCCTCAAGGCTACAGTCAGTGGCTCCAGGGTTCACCTCAGCTGTAAGGAGCCACCTCTCCTGTGATCACATCCTTCCCAAGAAAGCCCACATCTGCTGACTGAACAAGGCGAGAGTTGAAAGGCCGCACCATTTGGTCCAAGGCAGAAAATCGTGAAGGGCAATGGTCCCTTAATAGCTCCTGCTGGATTGGTCAATGATTGGTTGGCCTGTATCAGTTCAATTTCTCCTTCTGCCCAGTCCTGCTTCCTCCCCGTCTGTTTACATCTTGTACTCTAAAACCCATGTCCACATTTGCCTCCAGAAAACTCAGCCCAAGAGAGGCAAACCAGATGACATTTTTCTTTCTACAATTATTATTTGAACAACAGAAACACTTATGCAAAAAAAAAAAAAAAAGAATAAATATACAAGTCTATTTGTAACATATCTCTTCGAGCACTCTCGATTTAGATCAGAATTATCACAGTTATAATTAGCGTGCATATGTGATTTTGGATTTAGATTTTTTGATTGATATTAACATACAATACCTTATAGCAAGTCTGTCTACATATTTGTCTTTTGTAATGCCCTTGTGATATTCCATGGTGGATTTCTTACCTGTCTCCAAACTTATGGCCTTAAATCATTCCCTATCTTTTCACTGCTTAAAATAGTGCTGTTATAAATATTTTTGTACAAATTGCTTTCTTTCTTTCTTGATTAATTCCTCTGACAATTGCTTTCCTAGAATTGGACCACAGTCTTGTGATGTCAGCACTGGGACCAGTTAGCAGAGGAGAAGAGAAGAATAAAAGGGAAAAGAATGAGGACTCACATAACCACGAGCTTTTCCTTTCTTGTATATAAAGGATGTGTATAAATGGAGTGTATATAAATCTAGAACAACCTGAAATTCCATCAGGTCCTGGATAATTTCATTTTACCTATGAATCTTATTGAATAACTCCACAGTAATTTGTACTTCGAATTGAATTATTTATTTGTAGCAGCATTATCCAAAGTTCATTATACAAAATTCTTGTAGCAAAGAAACTTATTAAATCTATTTAATCCACCTATCCAGTACAATTAATATTAGAAGAAAAACAGTTTGTGAAACAATGGCATACATGGTGTCGTTAAAAAAAAAAAAATTTAGAAAAATTGTATTATGCATACACAGATAGTATACATATAGCTTTCTTTCTAGAAAAGCCCATTTATGCTATCACATTAGTAGCTCCCCCCCCACCCCCCAGCACCTACCACCCATCCAGGAAACTTTGAGATGTTTTACAAAGGTTTATGAAGTTACATTAAACATCTGTTAAAAATCACTTTGTTCATTGCTAGACATTTATGTAATATAGTTTTAAAGAAAGATAACAGCTGAGGGGAGCTACAGAAAAAAAATAGAACTTATGCTGAATTATTTTTTCTTGTACATATGAAGTTTCTCTGTGAGAACAAGAGCACTCAGCAGATGTACAGATCCATTATCTTTTCGCATGGCAATATGTTCCTCCTTTCAGAAAATTTGAGCAAGTTTGGAACATAAAATATTACAAATAGGCTGAGATGCAAAGCAGAGAAAATGAAAATGATTGGCAGAAAACCATGGCATAGACATAAGAGATGTTACCTAGGTGAGCTTTAATCAGGGCGTTAACCACTGAAGTTCTCCATTTAATGAAGCATCCAAATGTATATTAATCTCCCTCAGTACTTGGAGTGTAGCAGATTTCCAGCACACGCATCCCCATGTACCCTCTACATTAAAACCAAATGACAATGGTTTTCTCGTCCTGTCGTCTCAGCCTTGACTCTCTCAGTGCTCATGAGATCTTTCCATGGCTCACATAACCTGTGTACTCGCAAGCAGGTATTTGCAAGTGTGCATCTGGTGATGAGTATTAAAGCTGGAAGATGAAAGTTCTGAACCAGTCTACTTAATTCTTTGTCACTTGTTAAGGCCACCCCCAGCCACACTATTGTACACAGGACTCCACAGACTTTAGAATGCCCCTCCTACCTTGAAATTTCAAATTGTATTTCTCTCTGTATTTTTAGATATTCATAAAACTATTGCTCAAGAAAAGATTTTAACAATCAAGATTGACCCATCATTTTATAACCGAGAAAACTGAGAGTCAGAAAGCTGAACGTTTTTGACCAGATTCAGAAAATGAATTTTGTGTAATTTGTGTGAAAATAGTGTCCCTTGGCTCCTACCACAATTTTTTTTTTCACTCTATTATTCTAAGAAACTTTGGGAGCATTGTTAAAACAATATTGCATTATGGTTAAAAAGCACAAGTTCTGGAATCAGGAAGACCAAGGTAACAAAAGGAATATTATTTAACCTAAGTTTATTTCTTAGTGAAATAATAATATTCTGTATGATATAGTGTTGTTGTGAGTTTTAAATGACATGGAATATAGTTAAGTGCCAAAAAACCTATTAGCTATTGTCATGATTACATATGTAAATAAAATTCATTTTCTGCTTATTACCATAGTCTCCAAAAGCAGCAGATTGATTTTTATCAAATTTGGAGGTTAGGCTCATGTAAAGTATAAGCCAGGTGTCATATCCAAAATTCATGCTGACTTCTGCTTCTGGGAGGTTAAGTAGGGGTGCTTTTCCCCACTCCTCCCACTAGGCACAGCTAAAAGTCCTGGATATTATATGTATGGAGATTTTGCAAGGTAGAACCAAGATGCGCAGCAGACTAGGGAACTTAGAACCCAAAGAACTATACTGTGACTTCCCTGGAATTTCTTCTCACTTCATACATCCCAAACCCCCAAAACACTAATGACACAGAACCAAGAAATAAAGCCTCAAGAAAAACCTGTTCTCCCCTGTGAACGAACCAGGAAAGGAACAGCCTAGCTTGACAGACAACATTTAGACAATAGCCATTCTATCCAGTCAAATGTGTGGAAGGGACGCCTGGGTGGCTCAGTCGGTTAAGCATCTGGCTCTTGACTTCAGCTCTGGTCATGATCTCCTGGTTTGTGGGTTCAAACCCCATATTGGACTCTGTGCTGACAGTGTGGAGCCTGCTTGGGATTCTCTCTCTCCCCCTCTCTCTCTCTGCCCCTCCCCCGCTCATGTGCTCTGTCTCTCTCTCTCAAAGTAAATAAACTTTTTTTTTTTAATTTTTTTTTTTAACGTTTATTTTTGAGACAGAGAGAGACAGAGCATGAACGGGGGAGGGTCAGAGAGAGGGATACACAGAATCTGAAACAGGCTCCAGGCTCTGAGCTGTCAGCACAGAGCCCGACGCGGGGCTCGAACTCACGGACCGCAAGATCATGACCTGGGCCGAAGTCGGCCGCTTAATCGACTGAGCCATCCAGGTGCCCCTCAAAGTAAATAAACTTTTAAAAAAATGTACAGAAACTACTACAGCCCCACCCTCGCAGGCAAAGGTCCAGTAGGAGCCAATGCTTTCACCCTTGTCCAGCTATAGGGAGTGCTACTCTCTCTCCCCACCTCCAGGGTGGTGTCTGAGAAGGCAGAGTGGGAAACTGAGACTTTTTCATCTCTACCAGGTGGTAAAGAGGACTCCTTCCATGGTACCATGTGAGACTATGGTTCGGGGAGGGGGAAACTTGGACTCCCACCCCCACCCGGAGGTAATAAGCACCCCTCTTACTTCCCACTGGGGGGGTGTCAGAGAGGGCTTACTGGTGAGTCAGGAGTTTCACCACTGCTCAGTGGTACAAAGACGGCCCAGCAGTGCTGGTGGAGGTGATGTGGAAAGCCATAAGGAGATGTCTATCCCTCCCCATCCCAACCAGTGTGGTATCAACAGATGCCTCATGGGGAAGTGATTTTTGACCAAAGTGCAAAAGCAGTTCAATGGAGAAAGACTAGGCTATCCAACAAATGATGCGAGAGCAATTGAATACGCATAGGCAAGACAATATAAAGCTCTATCTAAACCTCAAAACTTTTACAAAAGTTAATCCAAATCACAGATTTAAATATAAAGTATAAATCGTATAAGATGTTTAGAAGATGACATAGAAAATTTGGGGGACCTGAGACTTAGTGAATATTTCGCAGACATGACACCAAAAATGTAACGCATAAAAGTGAAAAACAGTAAATCGATCTCATCAAAATTAAAAATTTTTGTGTTGTGTAAGATCCCCTTAAGAGGAGGAAAAGACAAGCTACAGAGTAAGAGAAGATATTTGTAAACATATCTGACAAAGCACTCATCCAGAAGTTGTAAAACTGAACTGTAAAAACAAATAATCTAATTAGAAAATGGGCACAAAACATAAAGAGACATTTCACTGAAAAGAATATATGGATGGCAAGTCAACATGTGAAAAAATGTTCAGCATCACTAGCTATTAGGAAAATGCAAATTAAAGCCATGATGAGATATCACTATAAACCTCTCAGCATGATAAAATATAAAAATAGTGACAATCCTCAATGCTAGCAAGACTATAAAGATGCTTGATCCGTTATACATTGCTGGTAGGAATATAAATGGCACATCCAATCTGGAAAAAACAGTTTGACAGTTTCTCAAAACAATTAAACATATACTTAGCACACAATCCAGCAATTGCACTCCTGGGCATTTATCTCAGAGAAATGAAACATTATTGTAACAGCTTTATTGTAATAGCCCAAAACTGGAAACAACCAAAATGTAATACTGCTCAGTAATAAAAACAAATGAACTATTGATATACACAACTTGGATGGATCTCAAGGACATTATGCTAAGTGAAAAAAAACAATTTTCCAAAGGACATATATGCTGTGAGTCGATTTATATAACATTCTTGAAATGACAAAATTATAGAGATGGGAAACAGATTATTGGTTACCAGGCATGGGGGGAGGGAATGGGGTGTGGCTATTAAAGGAGTAGCAGGAGGGAGATCTTCGTGGTGGTGGAATAATTCCCCATCTTGATTGCACTGATGGTTACAGGAGCCTACACATGAGAGAACACAGAATTATACACATACATCGTGTCAACATCTAATTCCTGTCATTGATACTGTATTATAATTATGTAAGATGGACCACTGGGGGGAAACTGAGTGAAGGGTCCACGGGTCCTCTGTGCACTACCTTTGTAACTTCTTGTGAGTCTATAATTATTTCAAAATAAAGTTTGTTTCATTTTAATTTCATGTTGAGGGCATCTCTGGGGAGCAACAGAGGCTTCTAGTCAGAGGAGCTGTGGATGGCTGAGGGCAGTTGACAGCAAAGTACAACGCAAAGGAAGGTTGTCTACCAGCTGAGAAGAAAGGCTGTGTACAGATTTTTGTGGCAGAGAAAACGATCATTCCTTTCCAGTGTGAACCCTAAGTATACTAATGTTTTTTAACCCTTGACTGCAGATTAGAACTAAGTGGAAAGTTTTTTAAATGCCGCATGTCCAGTCCTTTCTCCAGAGATTCTCTTTTGAGTTAGGATGATCCTAATTATCCTAGATGAGTCTAAAGTGTGGTCTGGCCTGAGGAACACCATATTACACCAAGGAATGTAGCATTATTTCAGTGTCTGAAATTTGACACTATTTTGAGCCCTGTAAGAGAAAAGTAAACCCAAAGATTTATATTATTCTGATAATGAGTTTATGTCTCAAGGCTAGTTACTGAGCCTCTGGACTACCTAAATCATAATGGAGTTAAAAAAAGAACATAGGTGATTTTCCACATGCTATGTTAAAACAAGAAATCAATATTTTATCTTTTGAATGTGCGTGATTTTCTCAAATAATCGTTTTACTCTTTCATGGCCATGAATGAGATGCAAGAAAAAAGTATTCTAAATTCCAGGAACTAATCTGTGATAAACCTCTTCTAGAAGGGGCAATTGTATATTGTGTAAACCAAGGTAAATAGCAGCAGGGGTCCTATCATATTGCCCAGGATAATAGAATGACAAATGTGTTCTATAAAAGGATTTGACACAAGTTTACAAATTAAAAAATAGTAAGCTTTATATTAATTACTATAATTATGGAAAGTTCTCAAGATTCCATATTACTATTCTTTTTAAAAAAAATTTTTTAATGTTTATTTATTCTTACAGAGAGAGAGAGAGAGAGAGAGAGCACAAACGGGGAGGGGCAGAGAGAGGAAGACACAGAATCTGAAGCAGGCTCCAGGCTCTGAGCTGTCAGCACAGAGCCCGACGTGGGGCTCAAACTCACAAACGGTGAGATCATGACCTGAGCCAAAGTCAGACACTCAATCAACTGAGCCACCAGGTGCCCCTCCATATTACTATTCTATTCAACTTTACTTAGCAGTTCGTGATGCTCCTGAGCAAAAGTGCGTATTACAGATGACACATAACTGAGATGTGGAGCAGAGTCCTGGAAACACTGTGGGGACTGAAGTAGAGGGCTGCTGTTCCTGTCCCTCCTACTCTACTCACTGTTTGACCCTGGGTGAGTTCTTTGTTAGTTGCCTTAGCTGTAAATTTGAAATAATAATATTCTGAGGAATGAAAGAAATAATATAAGAAAGCACTTTAACTTATACAGTGCTAAACATGTTGCCATTGTCATAATTATTACCATTTTAAAAACTCAACTCTTGTTAGCTGCCCACTTATGGGTCTGTGAAACTAACATTTTTTAAAAGGTATAGTTTACATAAATAGAGCAAGTTTCTCATGATCAAAACTAGTGTGTGGTGAATGAATCATTAATTGAAGGGTGATAGTTTCCAAACTGCAAATGTCTTGGGCGTATTTACTGACATTGATGAATCCTATTAACTCTAACTCATGAAAGTGGCCCGCTCCCTCCACACACAGAGCCATGTGGCATGCAGATACTGTATGCCATTTGCAGTTTTCCTTTTAGAGACCTAAAAGATATATATATATATATTTTAATTGTTTAATGTTTATTTTTTTGAGAGAGTAGAGAGCGCGCGCGTGAGTGGAAAGGGGCATAGAGCTGGAGACACAGAATCCGAAGCAGGCTCCAGGCTCTGAGCTGTCAGCACAGAGCCCAACGCGGGGCTCCTACCCACAAACTGCAAGTTCATGACCTGAGCCAGAGTCGATCACTTAACCGATTGAGCCACCCAGGCCCCCCTAAAAGATATATTTTATTTCCATTTCTAGCTTCTCCATTAAAGGGCTGGGGTGCTGCTAAATTCTTAAGCTTTAGATTTAGGAGCAAAAGATCTCTAACAATGTAGTCTAGCTGTTCCTATTCCATACCCTGAGGAAATGCAGAGGGCCACAAGGATATCTGGAGGAATTTCAAAATGTCTGTAGTATGTTGTACTAATTGGAAAGTAAGAACATGCTACTGAACAGTGTGAGGATAAATGTCTTATGTAAATATTTTTTTAAACTTCACAAAGACAAAATTGTACAAGAATTCTAAATAATAATTGCAAATAAGCCTTAATGAATGATTTATAAGAACAATTGAACAATAATAGTCTAAGAACTAGCTATGTCCTAAATATTGAAAATCATAAATAACATTTTATGGAGATAATTTTAGTATTACCCATAAATTATAACTTTTTAATTAACAAAAATATTTTTAATATACAAATTTTGGGGGCTTGCCTTATTTTACATTTTAACTATGTAACTAATTTCTATTTTCAAACATACTAATTCCTTGTCTTTGAGAAAATTACTGTTATAAATCAACATTTAAAGTACAAACATAAACTTGGTGATTCCTCAATATCCATCATTTTCTATACTGCAGCTGTATTTTCTCTCAAGTTGAGATATATACTTCAAAGTATACCTGTAGAGCTGTCCTTATATATACAAGTAATAGGTGATGTGATTTTATTGGCTTGTCTGTTTATACCCCCTTCCCAAAGAGAATTACAATGCCCTATTATAAATGGCTACACCATAACATGAAATAGTCACAGAAACTGAGATCAGTAAAAAATGAGTGTAGGAAAAATAAGTCAAAGTTCAAAGTGAGGTTAGAATGCATATGGCTCAATGTACTTGCCAGAGAAGGACTAAATTTAGCTGATGGGAAAAATAGGATTGGTTAATATACATGGGATCCAAATGCCAGGAGATGTGGTTCTTCCTGGTGCTGACATCTGGTGCCAAGACATCTCTCCCATGCATCATCCAAAAGTGGACCTCTTTGATATAGTAAATGGCATCATCAACAACACAGCTATACGTCCATATGAGTAGTGTCAGAGGTCTTTCCTCACAACATCTCCCCAAGCTGGCTGATGCTGTAGCATCAAAGTTCAGGAAAACTAATTCTACAGGAACCAAAAAATATGTAGAACAGAAGCCCAGTTCTCTAATGAGCAAAGAGAGATCAAGATTTGGAACCTAGCCAAATAGATAGTGGCAAAGTGACTCCATCTTAATCCACAATTTTGAAGTTTAGAGGAAAGAATGACTAATATAGCCAAGTGCCCAACTACCATTTATTTTTAAATAAACTAGAATAAAGGCAGAAATACTCTTTAAGCCTTATATGCTACCTAATTTCTTCAATATTGTTTTAATATGTGGTGGAGATTATGAGGATAGGACTTACAAAATATAAAAAAGAAAAAGGGAAATTATTAATGGGGAGTTGGATTTTGCAAATAAAAGAAAATGAAAGTTTTGGGTAATGAAAAAGAAACAATTCATTTCGTACATTGGTATTGGGTATTTCATATCAAATTTGGTGCCAAGAATAAAAGAAGAAAAGCCAATGAATACAAATTAAATTGTACAGTAGCACTGAAAGAGATGCAATGAAATAGAAAAGGCCCACATTTCTTTTAACTGGACGCTCAAGGTAAAAAGCCAAATTACCTAAAAAAGGTAATAAATACTAACATACCTAAAAAAGGTGATAAATACCTAAAAAAGGTGATAAATACTCTGCACAGTTCCCATGTCTTGATCTATTTCTGTTATCAGAACCCGGAGAACTGATTGGATAGTGGAGGGAAGAAGACCTCAGCTCAATTTACATAATCTACTTGTCTAATTTTGTGAATAGACTCTAGGAGATCTTCATGTATTACATCGAAAACTAGGCATTTCCTTTCAGAACTTACTGCCAAGAAAATCAAGACTTGAGCACTAGCCAAACAAAGAATTACAAAGGAGGCTACAGGTAAATCCCAAGATTAATTCATGTCAAGCCAATTAAATCAGAAGTCAATAATGCCCAAGAAAAATCACTGGGGCATATAATGGACTTGACTCAAAATTTATGGAGTGAAGGTAAAAAAAAAAATTGTCCTCACGTTTGGCCGAGAGAGAATGGAAGGAATTTGAAGGAAAAAATGGAAGCTAAAGGGAGTTCAAGTTCAGGTAAGTAAAGTAAGGCAACATGGAGACGAGAGATGGTTTCCTACCAGTTTTCTATGTACAAGCCAGTTCTCAATTGGCCTTTATCTTGTGTAGGTGTTTGTAAGTCATGAACCAGCCTTTGCAGAACAAGACAGGAAGGAAAGGCACATTTGGGAACTGACAGAAGAAATTAGCAAAATACACAAAAGAAATAGTTTCAAGATTATCTAGAGATAGAAACACCAAAATATACCTTAAAATGTAGAAATGTATAGCTCCAAAATGGAAAAAATTCCTGAAATAATGAATAAAA
The DNA here is from genome assembly GCF_018350215.1 of Panthera leo. Lineage (NCBI taxonomy): Eukaryota > Metazoa > Chordata > Mammalia > Carnivora > Felidae > Panthera > Panthera leo. Next base: position 167,756,330 of record NC_056686.1, read on the forward strand.
ACAGATGGGGAGAGATAGCTCCCAAACTGGAAGAGGGACCCAAAAACCACCAGAAAAGGAAAGAGCCCAAGAAAGAGATCATGAAAATGAGGTGGAGAAGGCTATGGGGTAGAAATAAAGGTCCAGGGGGCGCCTGGGTGGCTCAGTCGGTTAAGCGTCCGACTTCAGCTCAGGTCACGATCGCACAGTCCGTGAGTTCGAGCCCCGCGTCGGGCTCTGGGCTGATGGCTCAGAGCCTGGAGCCTGCTTCCGATTCTGTGTCTCCCTCTCTGTCTGCCCCTCCCCCGTTCATGCTCTGTCTCTCTCTGTCTCAAAAATAAATAAACGTTAAAAAAAAAAAATTAAAAAAAAAAAAAAGAAAGAAAGAAAGGTCCAGAAGGAGGAAATCAGACAAGAATTTACCTTGAACCAGCTGTTTGGCACTAACTATTTGAGGTACCAAATCTCTGGCAAGTTTCCCCTCTTTGCCAGCTTTTACCAGAGTAGAAACATGGTAGAAATCCTCAAGCCAAATTTAAATATGGCAAGTGGATTGTGTAGCCATGCTATAATACTGTTGAATTTAGAATAAATTTTACATAGAAGAATCATCTTGGATCCTCTCCTGGAATTTTTACTTCATGAAATACAGGAATCCCACATGTAGAACATTCTCAATTATAAGGCACTCTCTTAAGTGGATCCTGAAGATATTATCATAATTAAGTTCTAGAGTACATATTAATGCAAAATCCTGATAAAGAGAACTCTTCTCATAAAAGAAGTATCTCTGTAGATAAACTCCAGAAGCATTACTGACAACTTCCCGTATATGACACTATTAGGATGTGAGGCTACTAACAAGAGAATTTTCCTTTTGCTTGCAAATCCTAAAACTTGAATGAAATATTGACTAGAGGAAAAGCACACATAAAACAAGTACAATATGATGAGATGCTGGGAATAGAAAAAGTGAAAAAGGTAAGTAATCACTTAACACCTGCTTCCATTCATAGCAAAGACCGAAAGCACGTTCAAGGAGGAGAGTGAGTTGGTGAGAGCAAGGTGAATCATTGGCTGGAATTAGATTTGAGCTGGGTCTTGAACTGTTGGTCTGTTGGAAAGGTGACTGACAGGTACTTAATGAGAAAGAAACTCCATGAGCAAGGTACAAAGGAGAGGATGTAAAAAATGCATATAAGGGACTGTAATCAAGAGGGAAGAGAAGAGATGCATAGAGGAATAGAAAGATGACCTTGGACAGCAATGAGTAATCATGGAAAAAGCCTTAAAAATAAACTTACAGGAGCCAAGAAAATGATATGATGAAAACAGTATTTAATTTTTTTTTTCCTTTTTGTCTTTTCACAGGTTAAACAGCCACCTAAGATCACTGGCGATGGATGCCGGCTAACAAGTGGGGAAGCAACATCTATGAGATGCTTTGGCGACTCCTAAAACTGTTCTCACACTGCAGACGCCGCCACCAATTAAACACACACACGAGAAATGTGTGTGTGCGTACTGTTATCATCGTCTTTTGGAGGTAGTGTTTTACACCCAGTAAGTTACCTCTGGGAAAAATACTGCTTACATCATAGTAAATGTGGAGTGGAATATGTTTACTCAGGACTTTTTTTGAGATTTTCATTTCGTATGTTTAATTAAGACAGAATTTAGAGACTAGGGATGTTGTTAAAATATTGTTTCAGGTTGATGCAAGAACACTCTAGTGCTATTATGATTACTCCAACTGCTGATTGGTTTTATTTAATCATAAAGATCTTATATCTCAAAAGAAATACAGAGAACAAACTGATGGGTGCCAGAGGGGAGGGAGTGGGTGATTGGGCAAAATGGGTGAAGGGGAGTGGGAGATACAGCTTCTGGTTATAGAATGAATAAGTCACAGGGATATAAAGGTACAGCATAGGAGATATGGCCAATGGTGTTGTAATAGCATTGTATGGTGACAGGTGCTGGCTACGTTTGTGGTGAGCATTGCATAACATACAGAGTTGTTGGAATCACTATGTTGTACACCTGAGATTAATGTAACATTGTGTGTCAGTCATACCTTAATTTAAAAAAAAAAAAAAAAGCCTCAAATGTTAAAGAGAGAGAATTATCTTAAAGTTGGATCAGAGGAAATACTATTGTCCTGAAATTAAATTACAGAATATCTTATAAGAGGATGAACTTAACACTCCATTCAACTTTTTTTTTACTACCATGCTATCCAAGTAATAATGACCACGTATTTCGCACTTCACAGTGTGAACAGTGCTGAGTAACATTCTTCAAAAAATAACAAATGACACTGTCCTCAAATGCAGAAATCTGTGGAAATGCTATGTAAATATTTGAGGTCAGAATTTGGTTTGAAGTGTTTAGAAAAAGGAACGAGATATTTAAATGAGACAAATGGCTTAGAGGCTTAATGGAAACAGATGGATAGCAATTAGAGGGAAAGCTAAGCTGGAGCCCCACTGCAAATACTTCCTGGCTGGAGAGGAGCAGATGATTGCAGACCCAGGATGGGAGGACCGAGAAAGGAGACAGAGGAATTGCTTACTGCTCTTGTTCAACCTCTCCTTGTAAGTAAAAAGAAAAAAAAAAAAAAAATTAAGGAAACGTACGGTGGAAAAATAGGCAGCGCTACCAGATGAACACCAACCGGAAGTCATAGTATCTGTATCATTTATTCTTTTTTTCCTGCTTTCCACTCCCTCTCCTTGTCTTCTTCCTTTTCTCTGTTCTCTGAGAGTCAGGATTTGTTTTACAGCTTTGCCGTTTTCTTCATTTTGTTAGAAAGGGCCAGAGTCTTCCTCAAAATGGCAATCTTGAGTTAATATGGTAAAGGAGAGAGAGGAGAAGCCTGTACTTAACAGGATCGTATGGAAGGGGGCTGGCTACTAAAATTTATTTTTTCATGTTCAGAAAGTCTAGAGAGACTGAATGAAGCAGGGGGAGGAAGGGACTAACATGGCTTAGAGATTTAGCATGTACACTTTCAAGAACAACTGGTTGTAAATTCTCAGTTTGGGAAATCACTTTTAATTGGTATGGGGGCGGTAGATGGGAGATAGGTGTGGAACTGTTGCCTTGTTAATATTACTTGGTTTATTCTGATTATATTGAATAATATTGCACGGTGACATTCAAAATATACCATGCTAATGATTTTAATTCGATGCTTCCTTTTTTGACTCTACTGCTCAGATAGCCTGAGGCATTAGTATTTTGACAGATGCTGGGCATTCTTGTAAGTACTCACCTTCAAAATCTTCATACATGGATCTTGACCATTAAAACCCTAATTGAAATCATGTTATGTCAAATAAGATGAATAGTACAAGAAGCAGTGTACATGAAGAATGGAAATATTTGGGAGGAAAATAAATCTTTCTAATCACTGACTGGTGTTGTGGGAAGGCAGATACTTCCTCTTAAGGATAGCAACTTACTTCAGTTGTGGAGGTTCCCTGCTTTTTCTGCTGATAGAAAAGCCATAGGCATTTTCAAAAGATGTATCAATCAAGTTAGAATAAATACGTATACATCTTGAAGTAGAATAAAAATATAAAATTTACATATTAAATGTAACTTGCTGAATAACATAAGAAATAAAAATAAATATTTGAAATTACCTAGGCTTGGTAATTAGCAATAAATTATCTTCCCAGGGAATTTAGCCAAACACTTTAATGTTTATATCAGAGTGAGAAGTATTCAAAGTAATACCCAAGTATAAGTGACCAAAATTCATAAAGAAGCATGAATTTTCAACTTCAATTTCAAAAAGTTTGAATTAAGATACTGTGTAAGGAGTCATATGGCAGAAAAAATTCTGGCCATAATTGAAAGGCCTGGGTTTTACAACTCCCTTGTATCTGTTTACCACCCTAAGACCAAGTTTTCGCTTGTATATAAAATGAAAGCTTTGGACTAAATGACTTGAGTTCCCTTCCACTTTTCCTACTTTATGAATCTGCAAAATCTTACAATGTGAATGAAGAGAATGTATTCTCAATCCAAGGTTGATGTTCAAAATTCAGTTACTCTCCAGGATTCAGAATGTACACAGTACCATCTCATTTTTAAAAGGATATTTACACATAAAAAATTTCTGGGAGGGCATACACCAAAATGGCAACATTTGTTTAACATATATTTATTATTACTACCATGTGCCAGATACTGTGCTCTTCACAGTGTTTACTGCAGTGACCAAGAAGGACCTGGGCCTGGCCCTCAGGAGCTTATGAACTAGTGGCTATGTCCGCTGGAGGCAGAATTTGCAGTGGGAGTTTCTTTTTCTTTCTTTCTTTTCTTTAATCACATTTCTGAAGTTGCTACATGTAACAACTTATCACATGTAGTAACTTTCTCTTATTACTATGAAGAGAAATAATAAGAGAAAGTTACCACTTTAAAAACGTCCACTGTTTGCAAGATATCACATAGTCCTATTTCTTTGTAAACAGTAATGTACAAAAGAACAATCAGACCTCCAGGATTTTTAACAAAAACAAAGCAATTGCTTAAATCTGTTCTCACAAGCAACAGGTTTGGTACATTTTATTGCTAATTTATTATTATACCAGGTCTTTGTGGCCAGTTGACCAGAGGACCCAAATTGGGAACATGATGCTGTTAATAATTCTAGATCCCATTTAGAGCACAGCACCATAAAGGATTCAGAAGAAACTTTTTAAGTAAAACCATTACTTACAAAGCTCAATTGTCATATGCCCCCTAGTAAAAATTTTATAGTGCTATCTATAATTAGATCTGATCCTAACTAGAGTAGCCTCTTTGAGGAGACCTGTCAGACTATTAAAATCCTTTCTGAAAGGTCCATGGTATTGTCTTCTTCTTGATCATTTGTTTTCTAGTTATTGTTTACTGATCCCTGTTTAGTCTTGTATGACTCAGGCTTATTGTGTATAGTTCTTCTTGTCTCAGAACCTGTTTTGGAGAAATCAGAAATCCCTTTTCACATTTGCAATGGTTAGCCTTTTCAGCCAGATACTGCTTTCTTTCTTATTAATGTTTTCTCCTTTCCTTTCTAAGTTTTCTCGTCCTAAGTATTTTCTTCTAAATCACCCATAGAGTCATACTCCACATGAATTTCACTTGACTGTCATTGTAGAAATTGTTATTGAGCTGTTATAATTATTTTTCCCAATCTGACAATGTATAGCTTCCTAGATATTTTCATTATTATTCTTTTTTATTATTACTATTGCTATGATTATTAGTGATCTAGTACTAATTAATATTTTAAATGCAGATATATTTACATGCAATATATTAATTACAGTCAAAAGGAATATATATTAATAAGTGTGATGTTGAGGATGGCCTAGGTAATTATATCAGAAAACTATTTTCATTTTTTAATAATCTAGCTGATCATTTATCATTTCTATGGGCAGCCTAATCTGATATTTAATAATTTTGGAAAATTCAGGGTAATATTCTAAAGATAGCATCGATTTGTCAATCTGTAGAACGGAGTTGTAACCATTCTTCTCTCAGTATCCTATAGTCTTCTATAGTGGTGTTACATTATTTTCTACCTAAGCTACATTCATCATGCTATAGTTTAAGCCTGTGTCCTGATGTTCTCTAACAGAAGTAATTTCTATATTTATCTATAATTTTTAAGTGGTATTAGGTTAAAATTATCCCTCATGTGACTTACCACTTAACTTTTTAATTCAGCTTAAAATATTTTCCAAGTCTTACAAATACAAGGCTCTTGTACAGACTTGAAGTCAAACTAAGTGTTACCTCTGCCCACAGAGAAATTTCAGTCTAGTAAGGGAAATGAAACAGATCATAATCATCCAAACCTGGTCACAAGCCACACTTAGTCCAAGTTCTTTTGAGTTGTACAGCATAAACTTCACATTCATTTGAAAGTGAAGATGATCTGTCTGCCCCGGTCCAGACCCCATTTACCATCAGTATTGAATCGGTTGATATGAAAAGTGAACCTTCTTTCCCTTGCCACTTAGCCCAGCTTGGAGTACACCGTCATGACATGGCGAGTGCTTTCCTCTGAACGACACCGTTAATGACTATTACTCTATACATTTCACAGATAAAGAAATCAGAACCCTGAGAAGTTAAGTTCTTTACCCAAGTGCCACAGTTAGGGCTCATTTGAGTCCAAGCCCCAATCTTCTCAGTGAAACTTGGGCACCTTTTCCTAAGGTATCACTACTGTCAGAATCAAAGTTCCTTTTGGTAAATCCTCTAACCAACCTCCTGGATGCTTCCATGGAAACTGCAGAATCTGATCGGTGCAAAGTTTATGGAGACTATTACCTTTTCAACATTCATAATGAAGGCATTTCTGGAAGAAGTGAGGAGAATTGAGATCAATTGATTGTCACTGTGTACAGTATTGTGTTGTGAAGGATTCTGAAGGCTCGTTTGAGATCAATAGAAAAAGGTTGCCATAATTAATTACCGATATTTACTATGGGCGTAGAAAGGGGAAGCGGTCGTACACAGGTCATGTATTTTTTTCCATCCCTAATCATCTGTGAAGTAGCATACTTTGTACATCTTACATACAATATAATTCACTGACTTATGGTCACTTCACTTTTCACTCTCATCCATGCTTCTGTCTACCATGACCCTCTGTTTTGCCCTCCCTTATCACACAAAATTCTAATTTTTCTATTCTTTCTTGCCATCGCTATCTACTTCAAACAATTCTTTTTATATCATTAGGGGGAAAGATCTTTAACCCATTTATTTTCTTTATGGAGAGACTATAGTTTGTTACTTTGAATAGTTAGATATCATATGGACATAAAGAATCAAAGTTAACGTATAGGAATAAGAAATAATTTATAGTCACAAAGGATTGAGTTGTGGTTACCATAGTAACCTTAGCTATGAATGCTAAGGCTTTCTAAGGTAGAAAACTTAACCATAATAGCACAGAAACATGGCTTTTTCATGCTTAATAAGCTAGACATATTACATATCATAACTGTGTGCAATAAATTACTTCTGCAAGGTAAAGAAACCTCTAAGATGGTAAATCAGCAATTTTTAAGGGTTGACTAGCTTCTTCAAAATGGCCTATGGGTAGGAAAATAATAGACCATCTACTGCAAGGTGACTTTTGATATCTATGTAATAAGAGAAGTAAAAATAAACATTTGGACATATAATAGTCTTGAAAATAAAGTCAAATTTCTAAGAAAATCATAGAACCTGAGAGTCAGCAAGGACCTCAGAGACCAGCCTGAAGCAGAATCGTGTTGTATGGATTCCCTAATAGATTACAGCCAGCCTTGGCTTAAACTCTTGTAAGAGAGACCTTCTTTTCTCACCAGGCAGCCCGTCTCCTAGTTGTACAGATTGAAGTGTTATTTTAAAGTTGTTTCTCTGAGTCAACAATCTGCCTTCTTTTTGCTCTCACCCCTGATTCCTGCGCTGCTCTCTGGAATGACAGAGTGAAAGTGATCCCTATAACATAGCTTGACAATTCTTTAGATATTTGAAGACAGCTGTTAAGGTTTTTCACTAGTGTGATTCCTAAGGTTAACCTGTCTCAGTTCCTTCAGTTCTTCCTGTAGATCATAGTTTCCTGACCCTGCCAGCATCTACTGGTCACTACTGATTGTAGATGTCTCTCTTGAATTAAGGGGGAAGGAGTGCTGAATTAAGCAAAGTAACTTTTTCATGTGTCTATTACATTCCAGGCACTGGGCCAATGTGGTCTGATTATCTCAGAACGTAAGGATCTACACTCTTCATAATATTCTTTTAAACCATGTGGTCAGCGAAACCTGCACAGTGTTTCACAGGAACTGCTGTTTTTCCCTACTGATTTGTACATCCATATTTGCATGTCTAAGTCTAGGGAGCAGATCTTTTTTTCCTGCTAAATTTCTTCTTGTTTTGATCTGATATTTGTTGCCTGGAAATTATACTTTGGCAGTGGTGGAGAAGAAAGTTTTGAATCTTAAGGCTACCACTGTTAACCTTTTAAAATCTAACAATTATGTCTTCTATTTCCATGACGAAAGTATTGATTGGGACAGCTTCAGGAAAGGAATCCTCTGGTCTTCCGTGTTTGTCCTCATTGCAGGCTGAAACAGAGATACTGCTGATACCCTTATCTTGCATTTTCATGCGTAGGTATACTTTGTAAAAACCTTTGAAAACCACGATCTTGTTTAAACCTTGCAGCCACCTAGAAGATTGAGTTACAGCAGTTATTATATCTTTGTTTGACAGGTAGGGATACTTACAAGGCCACACGGCTGCCAAATGGCTCAGGGAGTACTGCAACACACCTTAGTTCTTCCCTTCTGTACTGTAGTGTCTTCCAGTGGGATCTGTATTCACCCTGAGGAGGAAAACAGGCTCTATCACTGCCAACAGAAACTGCCATCTGGTTTCAGACAACATCAGGAAGAAAGAGACAGCCTCAATATCCTTAACCTAATGTGCAATATATCCAAGAGAAACAAAGCTAGCAAATACTTAAAAGTAATGTAACCATCACTGTTTTAGCTATGATTGTTAAATAAGCTGTCAATACACCAAGCTGGACTATTTTCCCACCTACATTACCAGCTTATCTGGATATTATGACAGTAATTCTTTTTTCCTAAAATCCTTATATACCAATCTTAACATTTTGTATTAACCAACCTAATAACTCTGATAAAATAGAAGCAAATATTTTGGAATGTGTTATCCTAAAGAAACCATGTAAAATCTTAGATTCTTTTCTAAATCTTAATCACTTACACAATAATGCTACCATTTCACAATGGATAGGTTTTTACTTTTCTGAAATGGCGCAATTCTTATCCTTCAAGTCTCCGGGAACCTTTGCAGGACTCTGAATTTTTCGAATATTTCTAGGAAGATCTTAGGCAACTGGTAAAAGTTTCTTTGACACTTCATGCTTTTGGAGACTCAAAATCATTTGTAGCTACCAAAAGTTTCATGTTACTTCCTTACATACCTTGAGCATACCACGATTGCTTCTATAATTTGTTCATTTTCCGTATTTATTTGGAAACCTGGCCAAATATGAAAGCAAAACAGGGTCTGGATATTGTTTCTGAAATGTAGAAACATGAAATCATTTACCTCTGACATTGAGTCTAACCCTTTCTTCTTATTCTTTCTCCTGCTCTGAACAACAGCTGAAAAAGTCAGCTGTTTTCTTTTTCTTTGAGATCTTTTCACTTCAATGCCATGTTTTACACATCTCCAACACTCAAAAAAAATGTTTTTATTTTTTTTTAATTTTTTTTAATGTTTTATTTATTTTTGAGACAGGGAGAGACAGAGCATGAACAGGGGAGGGTCAGAAAGAGGGAGACACAGAATCCGAAACAGGCTCCAGGCTCTGAGCGGTCAGCACAGAGCCCGACGCGGGGCTCGAACCCACGGACTGCGAGATCATGACCCGAGCCGAAGTCGGTTGCTTAACCGACTGAGCCACCCAGGCGCCCCCAAAAAAAAGTTTTTAAAAAAGAAAAGAAAGACTTTTCTTACCCATCATAGGCCATGTATCACTTTAGTCCTTAAGTTAAAAGTATACCTGTCTTTGCACTGAATTTTTTGAAATCTGTTTTCCTACTTTATTACTTTTTTATGGTCTTTGAGTTACTGGCAAGTACAAATTAGCTAAGAATATGGCCAAGGAAATCTTCATACTACAGACAAACAGGGTGATAAATGAGTTTGACCAGATGTTTTCCTTTTTGGTTTAAGCCGAAAAAATCTGGAGAAATACTCTTCCCAATCCATACAGATTTCCTTTGGATAAAGCCCTGGCAGCACCAAATGAAGCAGGAAAGGTCTTTGTAAAAGTAAACCGTTATTCAGTGAAGTTTGATTACTATGATTTCTCTCATGCCAGTACCTCAGAATTATTGTTCCATATGGTGGCAAACTCGAAGATGTATATGAAATGTACTGAATTTCCAATGTGTACAGACTTGATCTACTTAGGACCTGATATTTTATCTGTATCAAGGCCTAGCAGATTAGTCTTATAAGAAATCCTGACACGGAGGTTTCTGTAAATGTCTACGCATAGGTCCCGACCCTGTGGAGTAGCTCCCTCAGGAGCTAATCAGTTACAACAATGCTAACCAGAGACAAGGTGGCTAACACAAAGGTTGCTTCCACCGAAGCCACTTGGCAACCTTGACAAGTTGTGACAAAAAGGAACTGGAACCCTGACAAACAGAAACTCATTTTTTATAGTTGGATCTTTTGTGTACATAGAACAGTGATGCTAGGCCTGTAGGTTAGGAGATTCTTTCCATTTATTCCATCATTTGGTCTCTTTCCAAAATAGAATATTTTAGTCACTAGAAAATCTGAACAAAAGCACCATGTTAGGGCCTCATAAAACTCTTTTATTTCCTTCATTCCAGAATTAATAACATGCCAGAATTGTGTATTTCTAACTCATCTGGAACATCAGCAACTGTAACATCAATGAACACTTCCCCCTCCTCTGGATTTATAAAGCACCTTACATGTGCTCTTATTTGGTCCTTTAAGGTAGATGTGATTATTCCAATTGTAGAGATTAAAAACAACAACAACAACAACAACAACAACAACAAAACTGAGGTTCTTAGACTGTCAGTTACTTGCCTGAAGTGAAAGAGCTAGATAGGGATACAGCACCAGGCCGTGAGTGAGTGCAGACCTCCTCTCATTTCAAACGTTGTGTTTCGAACAGTGTGTTCTTTTCACTATGTTAACACTGTGAGGACGCTTATGGTTTCTTTAAAAATTCTATGAGAAGGTCTCAAGAGATAGAGGCAGAGGTAATATTCAATGAGGGCAGATTTAAATAGCAAGGTCCTCAACTGGGGGGGCAAATGGGGTAAAGAGCTGTTACACAGAAGGATTAGATAAGAACTAGCCAATGATAGAATGCCAATGGCCCAGGCTCTAGAATTTGCTCTCTTCTCAAGTGGTACGGATCCTAAGATGAATTTAAAAGGCTGATTAGGATCTCTGGTTGCTGAGAAATACTCCATTGGGCACTGTGAGTAAATAAAGAAGAGTACAGATGATAAACAAAAAGAAAAGAAACGATGTGGTGTTATATAGTCAGTATATTGGAGAAGTGGAAAGACAGAGACCTTTCCAACTTCAACTCTTCATCCTTTGTAACACACTATATGTCTTCTTGCCAGATCTTCTCATTCCTCTGCCTGCAGTATTCCTCACTGTACGATCCTGTGGGAGTGTACAATCCTTTCCTGTTGCACTTAGAAATGGTCATGAAACTTAGAAGTTCATGTGTGACTTCTGAGTGGAAGCTTTAAGAGCCAGCCTGTGCTTGGCCCCGGGAACAGCACTTTTCTCTGCCCCGGGAACAGCAACATCCAAGATAAGAGTAGGGCCCTCAGTCTATACCTGGAGATAAGAAAATATGGAGGAGGGCCACAGCTACCTAGCAGTGAGCATGTAGCATGAGTGAGAAACTTTTATGGTTATGACCGCTAAAATTTGGGGTTTTCTTTTTGTTACTACAGCATAGCCTATACTCTCCTGACAGATATATTCCTCTTTCTATGTATTTATCCTTAAACACAAGCTAGATAGATAGTGAAATGCACACTCAGTCTGCCTCTTAGTAATGATTGTCCTGTTCACTTATTTGTTTTTAAAATAATGTAAAAAATGTTATAGGAATTAAATATTTCTAGCAAATATACCAATGCAACAGAACTGGGAAACTGAAATGATACATGATCACATGTATGAGAAATGATCTAGACAGAATTTACAAGGAAGTTTCCCACATAGTGCTTAATAATTACAGATGCAGCAGGGACCAAGTTCTTCAAAAGCAGAGCATCTTATTAAGCAAAGCAAAACCTATATACGTTTTTTGTAAGTAGAGCTAAAAATCTTCCCAGAAATTCCTTTAGTTCCAAGAATCTTTTCTAATTATTCCTATTATACTTTAAAGTGTCCCGGTAACTCCAAAATGGTAAGCTTTTTTTTTTTTTTTTTTTTTTTTTAAATCTTTAGTTGTTTTCTTAAAAGAAATAGCCTCAGGGAGCCTGGGTGGCTCAGGCAGTTGAGTGTCCAACTCTTGATTTTGGCTCAGATCATGATCCCAGGGTCATGGGATTAAGCCCTGTGTTGGGCTACATCCTAAGCATGGAGCCTGCTTTGGATTCTCTCTCTCTCTCTCTCTCTCTCTCCCTCTCCCTCTCCCTCTCCCTCTCTCCCTCTCTCCCCCTCTCCCCTTCTCTCCCCCTCTGCCCCTCTCCCCTGCTTGCACTCTCTCTCTCTCTAAAATAAAAGAAAAAAGAAAAAAAGAAATAATCTCTATGCTTAAACTGATAGTTTTGCCAGTGGTCATTACCTGTGTTTTCATTTGTGCTTTTTCTATTTAAAGAATAGCTTTTCGTACTTTTATCTCACCAAATTTAAAACTTCATTTCTTGGGGTGCCTGGGTAGCTCAGTCAGTTAAGCATCCAACTTTGGCTCAGGTCACGATCTCATGATTCGTGGCTTCCAGCCCATGTCAGGCTCTGTGCTGACAGCTCAGAGCCTAGAGCCTGTTTCAGATTCTGTGTGTGTGTCTCTTTCTCTGCCCCTCCCTTGCTCATGCTCTGTCTCTGTCTCTCAAAAATAAATAAATGTTAAAAATGTAAAACAAAAATTAAAAAGGGGCACCTGGGTGACTTAGTCGGTTAAGCATCCGACTTCAGCTCAGGTCATGATCTCATAGTTTGTGAGTTCGAGCCCTGAGTCGGCTCTGTGCTCACAGCTCAGAGCCTGGAGCCTGCTTTGGATTCTGTGTCTCCTTCTCTCTCTGCTCCTCTCCCACTTGTGCTCTCTCTCTGTCTCTCAAAAATAAAATGTAAAAACAAATTGTTAATAAAAACTAAAAAAAATAAAACTTAATTTCTTAAGATGATAGGATTATTTTACTTCAGGTATGTTTCTTTTAGAGTTAACGTCAAGCTCATGTGTCAAAAGACTGCTTGACCCATATGTTATATATGGAATCCCCATATCAGTATCAACAACACCTGAAAACATTTCTTTCAATCGACATTTCAGAGCATTCCCAATGATCCCAAACTTTGGTATCCTAGGCATTTAAAGATTCCTGTTAAAATACCAACAGTTCAGTCAGAAGTTGATGCTATTAATACTAGATAATCATTTACTTCAGTAAGGTATAAGGAGGGGCACCTGGGTGGCTCAGTCAGTTAAGTGTCTGACTTCATCTCAGGTCATGATCTCACAGTTTGTGGGTTTGAGCCCCATGTCGGGCTCTGTGCTGACAGCTCAGAGCCTGGAAACCTGCTTCAGATTCTGTGCCTGCCTCTCTCTGCCCCTCACCCCCCCCCAAAAGTAAATAATAAAAATTTTAAAAAAATTAAAAATAAAGTATAAGGATACATTTGATAGAAGTAGAAAGAAGAGGAAAAAAGAGCCCAATATGAACATATGTAACTGCTAGCTCATCTCTCACACTCTCTTTAGCTCTTTCTCCCCCTCTCTCTTTTTTTCTCCTCTTTCTCCCCTGCCCCCCCTCCGTGTCCCCTCCCTTCCCCAAGCTGATTTACATTACTGCATCTTCTCTCCAACCTGGTGTTAAAGCATCCTAGGTCAATCCTGGGACCCCTCTCTTCTTTACTCTAGTTGGTCACATCTAGTTCCATGACTTTAAATTCAATCTAGAAATGAACAACTCTATTTTTATCTCCAATCTCAACCACTCCTGTGAACTCCAAGCTCACAACTCCTACATTTCCTCTTTGATATCAAATAAGGATCTCAAATCTAACATGACAAAACTCACCATTTGAATTTCCCCCAAGCTTTCCCTTTCCACTCTCTTGTCTGTCAGTAAATGGCAGCTGCCTTCCTTTCAGTGTTAATGTCTCATCTCATCTTCAAAATAAAATCCATGTTAATTATCTTCCCCTTCTTCCACCCTCCTGTTGTTCCCCACATTTCCCCACCTTCTTCTCAGATCCCACCTCTTACCCTCTGCTGGATGGCCCTCAGCACTGCCATCCACACTGGCCTCCTACTTACTGCCACCACAGGGTATTTGCATTTGCTTTTCTGCCTGGAAAAGGCCCTCCTGCAGTTATCTGCACACCTTAATTCAAGTGTCTGCTCCATGATCACCTTCTCAAAAAGCCTTTCCTGAGCACAACTATGCGAAACAGCATCTAATACTCCATCCCCCTTACCTACTTTTAATTTTCCTTCACGGCCCTGACCACCCCTGGACTAACTACATATGTATTTGTGTCATTCTCTTGCTACTTAAACAATAGTTCCTAGAGGGTAGGACTTTGTTTTGTTCACTCTTGTGCCTCTGGTGCCTAGAACAGTGCCTGGCACACGGCAACTATTTGTTGAATGAATGAATTTCTGATACAGTGAGGCACTCTGGATGATCAAAAAGCTGCATGATCGCTGCCAGAATGGTCTATAGGAGAGCAGAGAAGCAAGATCTAATTGAGAATATGTAGGTCCTGGGACACCTAGGTGGCTCAGTCGTTTAAGCATCTGACTTCAGCTCAGGTCATGATCTCACAGCTCATGGGTTCGAGGCCCACACTGAGCTCTGTGCTGACACCTCAGAGCCTGGAGCCTGCTTTGGATTCTGTGTCTCCCTCTCTCTCTGCTCCTCCTTGCTCATGTTCTGTCTCTCTCTCTCTCTCTCAAAAATAAACATTAAAAAAAAATTTTTTAAGAGAATATGTCAGTGCTAAAGATAAACTTTGTCTATTATACACATTGCCTAAAGTTAGATCCGTATTGTATCATTTATTTTTCAGTGTGAAATCTCAGAGAGCCTCCAAGTTCTACACTATTCATGGGAAACACTTTAAGTAATTTTGACAATAAAAAATAGAGCATGATGCAACCTCCCTTCCTACTCACCTTACACTTTAACTGTATCCTCTTTGGAGTATGAGGTATTGTCTGCAGCACAGTCTTTAAATTTATTTCTTTTTTTGTGACTCCATAGAAATTAAAAGGTGCTACCTTCTCCATTTGTATTCTTGGTTCATTCACAGCACAATTTAATGTGGAAACTCAGTGTTTTCATTTATCATGTGAGATTTGGACTTGGGTGTACGTGGAAGCTTTAATGTAGAAGCTACCATAGGGAGCGAGAGTGAGGAAGCAAGCAGAGTGAACAGGAAAGGAGAAAAAGCCAGTACAAAGGGAGATGACCCAGGCCACTGCTGCCAGCAACAGTCTTAAGTCCAACTCTCTTAAGTCCAGTGGAGCTTCCTCAGAGGCCTGTGTAAAATTCCTCCCATGGTGGTCCACCTTAAGGCAGGAGTATAGAGCAAGGGTAGGCCTAGTATGTATGGCCCATGGGCCAAATCTGGCCAGAAGTTTTTTGAAAATAAAGTTTTATTGGAACACATCCATGCTAATTTGTTCCTTTATTGCTTATGGCTGTGTTGGGGCAAAAAGGACAGAGCTAATAGCTGCCACAGAGGGGCGCCTGGGTGGCTGAGTCAGTTAAACATCAGGTGATGATCTCCCGGTTTGTGAGTTCAAGCCCCATATCGAGCTTGATGCTGACAGCTCAGAGCCTGGAGCCTGCTTCAGATTCTGTGTGTCTCTCTCTCTCTGCCCCCTCCCCTTCTGATGCTTAGTCTCTCTCTCTCTCTCAACCTCTCAAAAAATAAATAAAACAATAAAAATTCTTTTAAAAAATAGTTGTCACAGAGACTATGGCCTATAAAATTTAATATAATTACCATCTGGCCCCTTGAGGAACAAATTTACCAGCCCTATTCTAGAGCATTTATCTTCAAGCTCCCATCCACCCTTGTTGGAGGATTTCTGGAGGAGCTCTGTCTCTCCCCTATTTCCTGGTCTTGCACATAAGAGAACCAAGTGATCTTACAGAGTTGAGAAGCCCCTGGCTAAATGTGGAAGTATGCTGCATGTGATCTAGGCTGGTTACTGTCAGTGAAAGCTGAGCCTGATCTGGCACAGAACTGCCCCTTGTAGCTTCAGCTGAAATTAAAACTGGACCAAGAGAATGTAAATCATGCCCCAGTGGCATCTACTAGTCTTGATTCCGAGATATGTTAACAAGTTTGTGCCCTGGTAAGTGAAAATCTATTTACAGATGAAAACACTTAACTAATGAGGATCCTAAATGAATGAGACTTTGAGAAAATTGACTTACTGATTGAGGCAATTATTACAAACTAATTGACGAGGGACTACTAATCCTAGCAATTTTACTAATGTACAATGAGGTCGAGTTTCCCTAACCTCTCCCATAAATTATTTTTATTCTCTTGCAAGCCATTAACACCCAAACAGTTTTTATTTTCATTTGACATTATTGTTCAATCTTATTTCTTATTCCACTGCCAGAAATTTAAAGAGATTTTGTGGTTGGGACGCCTGGCTGTCTCAGTCTAAGAGCCTGCAACTCTTGATCTCAGGGTCATGAGTTCGAGCCCCATATTGGGTGTAGAGATTACTAAAAAAAAAAAGAAAAAAAAACTTAAAAAAATTTTTTGTGGTTTGGTATGTAATCTTCCAGATTTAAAACATTTTTCTATTTGACTATGTATCTATTTACATATGTTCAAAATAAACTATACCAACTGTTAACTAACTTGTTTTTCTCAAATGTAACATACATTAGACCTTCTTCCCTATTGGTGCAATAAAGATTCCTCATTATTTTTAATAGCTGTATAGTATTCCATCCATATACATGCTTTAACTGATTCCTCTGATAAATGTTAAATTGTTTCTAATTTTTTGCTATTTAAAATGATACTCAAAAAACAAAATAAAAAACAAAGAAAGAATGGTACTCTACATACCCACTGAGCAGGTCCTAGTTTGTAAATACCAATCTCCACTAAATGGAACTAGGACTCTTAGGAAAATGGCTCATTCCAGTACCAGGACAAGGACAGTGAGCCTAGAGCATCTTATTACAGCAGAATGTAGGAAAGTATTCTGAAAATGATTGGATTATGTCAAAAGGACATAGAAGTTTACTTTAAATGGGTCCATTTGTCAAACCTGGTCTAAATTTGAGTACCAAAAAAATAAAGATTAGGGGCGCCTGGATGGTTCAGTTGGTTAAGCGTCCAATTCTTCATTTTGGCTCGGGTCTGATCTCACAGTTTCTGAGTTTGAGCCCTGCACTGGGCTCCACACTGACAACGCAGAGCCTGCTTAGGATTCCCTCCCTCTCCCCTCCCCTGCTCTAGCTCTCCCTCTCTCCCCAATGAAATATAAAAACTTTAAAAAAATAAAGATTATATCTCAATTCAGATAATATTGTTAATATTATATATTAATAAAGATTATTTTATTGACTAAAATTAGAAGTCACTAGTCCATACTGACAAAATCTAAAGACATGCAGAAAAAGAGAAAGCTCTTCCTTACAGTGGAAAGCAAATCATATAGAAGGAATGATGAGATTAGAAAATCACCATCAGGTTAACAATTGACTTGGGTGTGAATCAACATCAGAACCTAAATTAGTGAGTGAAAGTTTGAGGCGGAACCACATTTTTTTAGTCTCAAAGCATTTACCCACAAAAATACCTATTAGTTACAAAGAGAAATATGGTATTTTTACACTAGGAAAACCTGGCAAACACCTTAGCCAAGTGTTCAAAGTTAACATTACCAGGAAGAAGATAAAACTTCTTCTTCCGCATGTGCCTCCTGGTCTAATACACTACGGGAAGGACTGAGTGGTAGTCATACCGAAAGTGCATAACACGAACCTAATCGTGAGACTACATCAGACTAACCCAAAGGAAGACAAAGTCTACAACCTACCTGGCCTGTACTCTTTCAGAAATGTCAATGTCATGACATACAAAGAAAGACACAGAAACAGTTCCAGAATAAATGAAACTGAAGAGACATGACAACACAACCCATGGGTTTTCTTGCCCTACAGAACATTACTGGGAAAATTGAAGAAATCTGAATAAGTTCTCTAGGTGAGATAATAGTATTATATCATTATTAAATTCTTAACTTTGATAAATGTACTGAGATTATACAGAAATGTTCTGGATTTTTAGGAAATATGTAATGAAGTATTTAAGAGTAATGGAATACTCTGTCTACGACTTACTCTCAAACACTGCAGGAAAAAAAGTTGTATAAGGGTGTGTGGAGAGAGAAAAAGAAGAGAAGAAAATAAATGTAATAAAGTATTAATATTTGGGAATTTGGGATAAAAGTTATATTCTTTGGTTATTCTTGTGATTTTTCTGTAAGCCTCAGATTATGCCAAGAGTAAATTTTGTAAATAGTGTTCTAGTGAACATCAAGGTATGTACATTCTTGTATCATTCTAAAGCTGTTACTATGACATCAATTCCAAGTGGAATTGACAAATCAAAGAATATACACATTCTGGGTTTTTAGAGAAACTGAAAAAATTCTATCTTACTCCCATGTGCCATTTGCTAATCCACAAATGATATAGGAGATAGTCTGATTCTGACACTTTGACATCAATGTACACTGTCCCTCTTTTGACTGCCAATCTGATAAGAAATGAGATCTCTTTGCTATTGGGGTTTGCTTTAGCAGATAGGTTGAATATCGCTTCATATATTTGGTAACCATTTGAATCTCATTCTCTGTAAAGTGTCTGTTCATATGCTTTGCCATTTTGGGTGTCATTTTTTTCCTTAATAATTTATAAGTTGTTATGTTAATAACAGTAACTGATGTTAATATTGATCATGAATGTTGATTCTACTAGTTTATCCTTTCTTCAACTTTTTAATCATGCCTTACAATTTTATGTAGTCAAATCAGTCTTTTTTGTAGGGATTAGGATTTCATGTCACATTTTTTGAAAGTTCAAGACGTTTTTAAAAGTTTTATATTGATAGAAGGGAAGTTAATAACAATCTGTAAACCAAATGCTCCCCATGTTCTATATTTAAAACAATTGTTATAGAATAGTTCAATTTTCCTAGCTTGCTAAAGATTTATGACAAATTTGGATCCCAAGGACAGGTTTGGTAGATTTCCCCCTACATCCACCCCCCCATTCCAGTCCTACTGTAACAGATGACAATACATGTAGGGAAAATGCTGTCATCCTTTCCAAATAAGCTATCTTTTCCCAGAAATAATATCTTAGTGTAAATATCCATCTGGAGAGAATCTAGTTGTTTTCTGCTTAGATGGGGCTGGCAGGCAGTGTCAGTCCCTTTGATCCCTTGAAAGCACATGGGCCTGTGGGCTGCCATCCTCTTGAAGGATACTGTCATTCCCTGTCAATCCATATTAGACAAGGATAGTGTTTTGTAACAATTTATCTCCTTCAAGGTGATTTAGTTATTTTCTGCCAAGATTATGCTAGAGGATGTCATTACTTTTGTCCTGTCTGTCTCGTTATTTTTATTGCCAGAGAGTGTTGTCGTTTACTTTCACTGATAATCTATCTCTCTGAGAAAAGATTGTATTAATATTTTTGTGCTAGCTAAAAGCTTCATTTCTACACTGAAGAACATAGAAATAAGACTGCTGTCCCTGTTCTTTGAAGATGCTGTCACAAATAAACAATAAACAACCAGGAGGAAAAAAAGGCTTTGAAAACAGCAACATGTTATGCATAGAGTATTCTTAAAAGAAAAGAGCATCTATATAAGTGTTCAATTAAATGTAAATTAACATCTTTGGTTTTTTTTTATTTTTTTAATTTTTTTTCAATATATGAAATTTATTGTCAAATTGGTTTCCATACAACACCCAGTGCTCATCCCAAAAGGTGCCCTCCTCAATACCCATCACCCACCCTCCCCTCCCTCCCACCCCCCATCAACCCTCAGTTTGTTCTCAGTTTTTAAGAGTCTCTTATGCTTTGTCTCTCTCCCACTCTAACCTCTTTTTTTTTTTCCTTCCCCTCCCCCATGGGTTTCTGTTAAGTTTCTCAGGATCCACATAAGGTAAATTAACATCTTCGAATCATGGTATATTGATTAAGATGAAAGATTTGGATTTCACCATTGCTAGCTAAGTAACACTGAATGTGTGTCACGTGTTGTTGTAGCTCACTTGCCTTATCTGTAATATAGAAATAATTGCTGTGCTATGTCCTAGTGTTGCCAAGATTTACATAGATAAATCCATGGAAAGTATTTTAATACTACTTATCAAGAACTCAAGGAACATTAGCTGTCATCATCATCATCATCAACATTATAAATAATTCTTATACATTGCAGTAATAACTATCTAAAATAATTAGATTCTAAAATAAGAGAACATACTTAATACTTAATAGTATTACCTGTAATACACAAATGCCCTTTAGCTGGACATTGACAGCCATTGACTGAACTCAAGAATGACTAAAACAACAACAAAAAAATCTGTACAACAGTTACAGAGAGGAATATTTCCAATAATATGGTTTTAGTTGAGTCAAGCCTCTACAAAGAATATTTGTCATTTTTGGATAACAGTATTTTGCCATAATTGCCTCTTTAACTGCAGAGGTTTGTAATGGACTTGCTGTAAATAAGTGAAGGCTTCTTCCTCATGATGTCTTCTGCCATTTTTTTGACCATTCTGGAAAAGGTGGCTCTAGGACAACTCTTTCATTCAGACCTCGGACAGCTCCTTGCACAACCCCTTAAGTATCTCATCTGGTGACTCCCTAACTCAGTCTCTCTCTTGTTCAATTCCCCACTCCAATATTCCTCCTCCCAGCACCCCCCACCATTTAATTTAGAAGGATTTTATATTTACTCCTATTTCACATTTTGGAACAAAAACCAAGTTGCCAGGCAGTAATCACTAATATTATGTATTAAAGGAGTTATATATCACAGTAGATAACATAAATATAGCACAAGGGGTAAGAACTAAAAAAATAAGTGCAAAAAATGACACTTAAAGAGTTATGAAACTTAAAACTGACTTCTGTGTCTAATCTCATCAGTAGTTACAATGACTGGTTCTATTAACATATTGGAGAGAATTACAAACACAGCATAGCTTTATTTAACATGATGAAGTAACTCATTATATCCCTGGAAACAATGGACATTGACTGAATAAAGATGGATTGATTCATTGGCAATTGAAATGCCCTACCCAATATGTGCTAACTAACGAAATAGTAAAGGGAGGCTATACTGGAGAGCAACAATTAACATGCTCTATGCCCTTTTAAAATTTATTGATATATGATTAAGACACAGTGAAATGCATAGATTTTAGGAGTACTTTCAGTTTTAACAAATGTAGACACCCATGTAATCCACACATTTCTCAAGATATAGGCCATTTCTCTCCTTAAGAAGTTCCTGTGCCCTTTTCCCAGTCAATCCCTCCCACCCAGAAAGCAACATTTTTCAGATTCCTATCACAAAATATTAATTGCACTTGGTTTAGAACATCCTGTAAGTGGAATCAGGCAATACTTACTTTTTGGATTCTAGCTTCTTCCACTGTATAGTATTGTTTGAGCTACATCCATACTGCAGAGTGTGACACTAATTTAATCCTTTTTTTCTGAATAGTATTCCATTGTATGAATATACTAGTTTGTTTATCTATTCTTCTGTTGATGGACACACACGTGGGCAGTTTCCAGTTTTTACTATTATGAATATAGCTGCTATAAACGTTCTTCTACTTGGCTTTATATTGATACATATTTTCATTTCAGATAAACATCAGGAAGCACGATGTTATGTAAATATATAATTTTTAACTTTATAAGAAATTGCCACACTATTTCCCAAAGTGGTTTAACAGTTTTATTCCTACTGGCATTGTGAGAATTCTGAAAGTTCCATATCCTTGACAGCATTTGGTGTTGCAAGATTTTGGTGTTGTTGTTTTCATTTTAACCCTTCTGGCAAGAGGTATCTCCTTGTGGTTTTAATTTGCTTTCCTGTGCTTGATAATGCTGAGCAATAAGTATTTTTGTCAGATATATTACAAAGAATTACAAATATTTTCTCTGGGGTCTGTGAATCGACTATTCATTTCTTAGTGGTGTCTTTGGAAGAACAGAAGTTTTTGATTGTTCTGAACTTCAATTAACATTTTTTCCTTTTATGATTAATGCTTTCTGTGTCATTGCTAAGAGATTTTCATTTTACCCAAGGTTGCAAAGCTATTTTATAATGAATGCTTCTAGAAACTTTATTAATTTAGCCTTTATATTTAGCCTTTATATTTAAGTCTATAAGTCCTCTTGAATTAATTTTAGTGTATAATGTGGAAAAGGTAGTGTAGGTGTGTTCATTTTTTTCCCATCTAGATATCCAAATATTCCTATAACATTGATCAAAAACATACTTTCAGCATAGAACCACTTGGGTACTTTTGTATCAAGTCATTTGACTGTACATACATTGGTCTATTTGGGGGCTCCTTATTCTGTGCCATCGGTCCTTTTGTCTACATTTTGATAAATATCACACTATATCACTATACTTTCACAAGGAGATTTGCGTACTATACCTTTAGATAAGTCTTGAAATCAAGTAATGTTAAGCCCTCCAACTTCTAAGACTATTGTAGCCATTTTATATTCTTTAAATCTTTCACAAAACTTTTAGAACCAGCTTAACAATTTCTCAAAAAGTCTTATAGTCATTTTCATTAAGATTTCATTGAATATATAGATCAATTTGGGAAAAATTTACATCTTAAAAATATTGAATCTTCCTGTCCAAGAACATGGTACATCTTTATTTATTTAGGTTTGCTTCAGTTGCTCTCATCAGTGTTTTGTAGCTTTCAGTGTAGAAGTTCTACACATTTTTTGTTAGGTTTATTCCTAAGTATTTTATGATTTTGGATGCTACTACAAATGCTGATTGTTTTTTAAATCTTTTTCAATTGTTCAGTGCTATTATAGAGAAAAATAATTGAGTTCTGTATACTAATTTTGGATTCTCAGCATGTTAAATTCACTTACTTTTAGTCGGTATTTAGAGATTTTTTTTTAGGATTTTCAGTATATAATATCATCTGAAAATAGTTTTACGTTTGCCTTCAAATTTTGTCTTTTTGTTTTTCTCATGGAATTAGCTAGAATGCCTAAATAGTACGATGTTGAACAGTAGTGGGGAAAGTTTTAACATTGCAACACTGAGCAGTAGGCTTTTCATAAATGTGTCATATCAGATGAGTGAATTTTCTATCTGTAATTTTTTGTGAACTTTTACTATGAATATGTGCTAAATTTTGCCAAATACTATTTCTGCATTTCTTGCAGTGACTGTGGTTTTTTCCTACCTTAAACTATTAACCTGAATTACGTCAATTTTTTAATGTTAAAAGAATCTTGCAGGGTGACTGGATGGCTCAGTCAGTTAAGTGTCCAACTCTTGATTTCAGCTCAGGTCATGATCTCATGGTTGGTGAGATCAAGCCTCTCATCAGGGTCTGTGCTCTCTCCCTCTCTCTCGAAATAAATAAACATTTAAAAAAAGAATCTTGCATTTATGTCTAAACCCCACATGGTCATGATCTATTATGGTTTTAGTATACATTACTTAATTTGATGTGCTAATATTTTGTTAAGGTTTTCTACATCTATGGTTAGAAGCAATATTAGTTCTTTTTTTTTTTTTTTTCTTGTGGCATTTATTATCTGGTTTTGGTAACAGCATTATGCTGGCTTTACAAAATGAATTGAGACGTGTTTTTCTTTTTTTCTATTTTCTGAAAAAGTCATGTAAGCTTAATATTATTTATTTATTTAAAATTTTTTTTAACGTTTGTTTATTTTTGAGACAGAGAGAGACAGAGCATGAATGGGGGAGGGGCAGAGAGAGAGGGAGACACAGAATCGGAAGCAGGCTCTAGGCTCTGAGCCATCAGCCCAGAGCCCGATGCAGGGCTTGAACTTAAGGACCGCGAGATCGTTACCTGAGCTGAAGTCGGACGCTTAACCGACTGAGCCACCCAGGCACCCCTTAATATTATTTCTTAATTAAATGTTTGATAGAACTCACCAGTGAAGACATCTGGGTCAGAAGTTCTCTTTGTGGAAAGGTTTTTATGAAAAGTTCAATCTTTTTAACAGCGTAGGGTATATTACCTTTTTATTGCTGTGTTAACAAAGTATCCCTAAAACTCAGCAGCTTAAAAGAACAAACATTTACTATCTCAAGCTTTCTGTGGGTCAGGAATTAGGGAGCAGCTCAACTGGGTGCTTCTGGCTCAGAATCTCTCACGAGATTTCAGTCAAGCTGTCAGCCAAGGCTGCAGTCATCTGAAGACTCAGCTGGAGAATCCACCTTCAGCTCATTCACAGGTCTTTGGCAGGACTCGCTGGTCATTGACTGGCAGTTCCTCCCCTTGTGGGCTTCTCCTAGGCTGACTAACTGCTGTCCTTACAAAATGGCAGCTGGCTTACCATTGAGTGAGTGATACAAGACAGGGATACAGACAGATACAGATACAGATAAGATATACAGAGAGATACCCATGATCTCTTTTGTAACTGAATCTCAGAACTGAACATGCATAATTTCTGTTGTATTCTGTTGGTCATAGAGGCCAATTTGTATAAAACATGTGAAGGGACAATACAAAGGTGTAAATACCAGTATTGTTAAATTTACAGATCAATACAATTATAAACAGTGGAAAAATAAATGTATGCTTTTCATAAAAAGGAAGTATTCACCCTAATATCTGTATGTATATTAGGAGTTTTATGCTTCTTCATGACACTGATACAGAGAGGCATTGACAAACTGGAGTATGTAGGCAAGATAATAGACAACAGATAGTGTAGTGTTTCTCAAATGCCAAATGAAGAATGGTACCTACAATTGGTTGAAAATTTGAAAATTAACATATTCTTTGATCTGATGGGCCTACCTGTAAGGATTTATCCTGAGAAAATACCTGGATAAGTACACAAAGGATTGTGTGCAAAGAGTCTTCACTGTGTTGGGGGTGCCTGGCTGTGACTTTTGATCTTAAGGTCGTGAATTCAAGACCTCACTGGGCATGTGGCCTACTTTAAATAAACTAATTATTCTTTTAAAAAGCCAAGAATCTTCACAGTGTTATTTAGCAAAGAAAAATAGGCAAAGAACTTACTTGTTCAAACGTAAAGGAATGTTACATAAAATTGGTATTTTATAGCCATCAAAATGATTTTCTAAAGGAATATTCATTAACATGAAAATATTTTTATTATTTGTTCTAAGTAAAATAAAAACAAGTCACAAAAATAGAATTGCCAGAGAATGATCCCATTGTAAGAAACATACATGTATGAAAAAACATCTAGGGGGCCCCTGGGTGGCTCAGTCATTTGAGAGTCCGACTCTTGATTTCAGCTCAGGTCAGGCTCTCATGGTTCATGAGATCAAGCCCCATGTCAAGCTCCACACTGAGTGTTGAACCTGCTTGGCATTCTCTCTCCTCTGCCCCTCTTCCCTGCTTAAGTGCTCCCTCTCTCTCTCTCTCACATAAATAAAAATGAAAAAAAAATTTAAGTCTAGATATTATTACTCAAAATATTAAGTGTTATACCAGAGTGGACATGTTGTTTTAGTTTACCCAGTATCTATTTCTCCTTTTCCTAATAACAAGACCTAGACTTTGCAATTGTCCCTCTCTTATCCTCTGTTCGATGACTGAGTAGAATTAACTCAAACCCAAGTTCAACAAAGAAGTTGGCATATGACCTAATCTCAAGCAATCATTGTATTGCCAGCCAGCCACAGACATTGAATCAGCATTAGGATTGAGAGAGTCAAACCCCAGACTTTTGTATGAATAATTCTAGAGCTAGAGTGGTTACATTGCTTCTTTGTGGAAGCCAAGAGATGGAGGGAGTACCTGGTGAGATCATTTGACTGTATATCTGCAGTCAAGCCCTAGTGTCCTCACCTCATTTAGGCTCCAATACCCTATGTTCTATCATCACCTTTCTCCCCACCATGTACACCTCTACCCGACTTAGCTGCAACTCATGGCTTTTGGACTGAATTAGGAAAAAAGGAAGAAAAAGTGGAAGTGAAGGAGGGATGAATAGAGAGAGGGAAGAAGAAGGCTTGCATTTCATTCATTTATGAAAATATGGCTATGTAAGAAATTAGGGAAAATTATTTTAGACAAATGAAAACAGAAGGGGAAGCATGACCATTGTCTTCATGGAGGTTAAGGACTCACATGTAGAAACAAAAAGAAGGATTTTGAATTCAACGGTCTAAGTTACAGGGAGGCACATTTGCTTCAGTATAAGCAACATAGTGTTCTAACAATGAGAGCTGTCTAGAGGTAAAATAGGATGCCTTATAAAGTTCGGAACCCCTTGTAACCAGAAGCATTGAAGCAGAGACTGGATGTCAGTCATCAGAGTTTTGTACAGGAGCTTCATCCCTGCTTTAAAAGAAGGGTAGTACCAAATGATAACTAAATTAGTTAACCTGGGTAGGTAACTAACTTGGGATCCCTGGGCTTTTGTTTCATCTTTTTATTTTCCTAATCTGATAAATGAGTCTTTGCCCAGCACGCTTTTTAACATAACTCAAAAAATGTCTGAAAGAGCATACTTGGGAAAGGCTGTACTCAATTTTCTAGTAGCAAAAATAACTAGGTCCTGATCTTCTTGTGACTCAGAACAATCAGTAGTCAGTGCATTAAATACAAAAAACCTAACATGACACATAGTTCCCTTTTGAAAAATAAAGCTATTTTGAATTACACAGAGAAGAGAAATTTCCCTTGGATAAAATTGAAAACATTACATACCATATCAAGCAAAGAGAAACATTATATTTTTATCAGCATGGGACTCTAGAGTGTTTTTTATGAAAACATGAGCATGACAAAGTGAAAAAAACCCAAAAAATATTGATAAATTTCTGAACTGTCAGATTTTAGCTAATGGAGTAAAATCTCTCAGGTCCTTATGGAATAAATTTTACACATGAGTGTTCATTCCTTTAAGCACTAAAAGTTTTGTTTTGATAGAAGTCTTTTTACAAATATATAGGTATATTTGCCACTTTCCTGCCTTAACAGAGAATGCCAAAAAATAATAATAATTAATGTCTGAATGACCCACAGAACTACTGCTGTATACTCAACTCATGTGGAGTCCCTCAGACTCTTCTGAAGCATATATATATCCCTACATTAGCATGATCTTTTTTTTTTTTTAGTTTTTTTTTTTTAATTTTTTTTAACGTTTTATTTATTTTTGAGACAGAGAGAGACAGAGCATGAACAGGGGAGAGTCAGCGAGAGGGAGACACAGAATCTGAAACAGGCTCCAGGCTCTGAGCTGTCAGCACAGAGCCCGACACGGGGTTAGAACTCACGGACTGCGAGATCATGACCTGAGCCGAAGTCGGCCGCCCAACCGACTGAGCCACCCAGGCGCCCCTTTTTTTTAGTTTTTTTTAATGTTTATTTATTTTGGAGAGAGAGAGAGAGAGAGAGAGACAGAGCATGAACAGGGGAGTGGCAGAGAGAGAGAGAGAGAGAGACACACACACACACACACACAGAATCCGAAGCAGGCTCCAGGCTCTGAGCTGTCAGCACAGAGCCTGATGTGGGGCTCCAAATCACGAATGGTGAGGTCATGACCTGAGCCAAAGTCAGATGCTTAACCGACTGAGCCACCCCGGTGCCCCCCTACGTTAGCATGCTCTTAATGTGTGGTTTTAGTAGTGTCTCCTTTTTAAAGTTTTCTGGTTTTCTTCCTTACTATCAGACTCCAGTCTGTCATTCTTCAATGCTGCTAATAAATCTATCTCTGGCAGCCTTTTTTTTCTGACATTAAGTTTGCTGCTTTTTTATCTGTTGCGGTTTTGAAAAATGGGTAACTTAAGCAGAATAAGAACACACAAGAAAGATGAAATCAAAATGGAGGACAGAGCGCATGTGTGTGCTTCAGCTTCCTTTCCCAAATCCCTAGAAATGAAAGAAATAATATGCTGTATGAGTACAATACAAGAATGCATGGCATTTTTATAATGACTTTATTTGAAGTGTCTAACTCCTGGAAGTGACAAAACTGTTTGTGGAGTATCTTGGTTCATACCTTCTCCCTTCACTGGTGGGGCTAGAATTGAGGATTTTTCACGTAGAGACAATGGAAACCACATGGCTTGTGGGAAAGAGGCTTGACAAAAAACCAAACATGTTCAGGATGCCCGCACATGCTCCAAGGAGGCCTTCCCCACCACCATCCTGGCCACTTGTCGAATTTAAAAAAGCTTGGATTTTAAAATGAGAAACTGCCCCTTTTTAGTTTAACTTGAGCAGGATTCACATTTTCTTCAAGTTGATAGGGAAACAGCTTATAAGAATGGTAAGTTTTAATTTATGTTTAAATTATTAACTCCATAAAATATACCTTAGTAGTTTTGGAGCTACAGACTCATGAGTGTTTTCAGTTCCAGAAAATTCCAAGTTATCATTGCTTCCAGTGTTACCTCTCTGCCAGTCCCTCCATTCTCTTCCCCTAAGACTCTTGTTAGAAGGAGTTAGTATCTTCAAATCTGTCCTCTTCATCTCTTCCTTGCCTTTTCATATTTTAATCTCTTTTGTCCCTCTGTGCTGTGTTTTGGGTGAATTCGGCAGGCTATCTTCTCATTCCTTAATTCTGTCTTTGCCTATGCCAGTGTGTCAGTTATCTATTGTCTAAAGAATTACTTCAAAATGTACTGGTTTGAAATAAGAACAATTTATTGCTTCGTGAGTTAGTGGGTTGGCGAAGTGGCTTTTCTGATAGCCTTGTCTGGACCACCTCATGCACTACAACTACCTGGCAGGTCAGCTAGAGTCTTGGCTTCACTGAGCTGTGGGACAGCTGAGGTGGCTGAACCTCTCATTCCACATGATCCCTCCCTGCCCAGGAGGTAACCAAGGCTTCTTTCATGGTGGCTTTAGTGTTCCCAGTATGAGTATGTAAGACCCAATACTTTCCAGGTCTCAACTTGCATCAATTTTGCTAGTGATCCATGGGCTAAAACAAGTCACAGAGAAGTAGACTCCTCCTTTTGATGGCAGGAGCTACAAAAAAAAATGAATGGCCATTCTTCACAGTTTCCCATACCTGGCTAGAATTTATTCATCATCTACATTTTGTATTGCAAGTATAGTTTTTCATTTCTAATATTTGTAACTCTTTTATCATATCCATATATTCTCTTTTTATGCCTATTTTGTTTCATAAAATCTTGTTTTGCAATGAATGTAATTTTTTATTTCTTTCTTTGAAAGAACAAACTTATTTAAGATCTTTGTCATCTTGTGCCATGGAACTGATTTCATTTGGGGTGAATGAATGTTCTGCTTGTTAACTTTGTTGGCTGTCTTGTTCTTATCCTTACTTTTTTCATGAGGTTCATTTTGAGGGTTAGATTTTGTTGTGATTTGTTGTTTCAGTCCTCAGTCTCTCTCTTCCACCTATCCTACTTTTACTTTTTCTTCCACTCTTTCAGACCTCTGGTCCAGAATTGAGTCTTATAATGTGTTTTGGGATCTCACGCTATTACGACCTATGGGTTTATAATGGATTTAGGCCCAGGGCCAGAGGACAGCTTGACTCAATTTCCAGTCACAAGTCTCCTTGCTTCCTGCTTGCTTAGCTACACCTTCCTGTGAGCCCCAGACAGAGGGTCAGCAGCAAGAAGGTGGAGAGTAAAAATATGGGACCTTTCCTATTTCAGCTTCCTTTCATAGGGGTGAGTAAGAAAGTTTCCACTCCAGCCACTGGCTTTAAGCTATGAGTCAGCCCAGGTCCCCTGTCTCCTATGGAGGATTTTTAATCTTCATTACCAATGGGAGCCATCCTTTCCCCACTTCTGTTTCCAGACTCATCATCTGGCAGGCCTTCAACTTCAGTCCCACTTATTCATATTTCTATTTGTTTATGAGCCATGTAGATGTTTACATGTTGTGGATTCTGTCTACGGATTTTACATTTCATCTGTTATGGCTATGGGTTTCAACAAGATGAAGTGTATTACACATGAATTTATTACCCAACTGACCAAAGTCCCACAATAGTTTTAGCAAAGCACCTCATATTAAACTCAGAAGTACATGACAAGCACAGGACAAGATGTTCAATTATTAACCATTAAGAAAGTATAAATTAAAACCACAATGAGGTGTTAACCATGTGATTATTAGAATCGCTAAAATTAAAAGTCTGATCAATACCAAGTGTTGACAAGGAGGTACAGCGAGAGGACTTTTCATACACATTGGCAGGAATGAAAAATCATACAACCAATTTGGAAAATAGCCTAGCAGTTTCTTAAAAAGTTAACACTTAGGTACCTACATATGATTTAGCCATTCCACTCTTGGGTATTTACCCAACTAATGCATTCATCCATATAGACACCTATACATGAATGTTTATGACAGTTTTATTTGTAATGACCAAAAATCCAAATTCTGTCAACACCTGAATGGGTAAATAAATTGTGATATATATATACAATGGAATTCGACTTGACAATTGAAAAGAATGAACTATTAATAGAGTATAGCATGAATGAATCTCAAAAGAATTAGCTGAGTGAAAGAAGCCAGACAAAAAAAGAATACATACCATATGTTTCATTTTATAAACATTCTAGAAAATGCAAACTAGGGGCACTTGGGTGGTTCAGTCAATTGAGCATCTGACTCTTGATTTCTGCTCAGGTTATGATCTCACGGTTGTAAGACTGAGCCCTGTTGTGGACTCTGTGCTGTGCATGGAGCCTGTTTGGGATTCTCTCTCTCCCTCCCTCTCTCTGCCCCTCCCCTGTTCATATGTTTTCTCCCTCTCTCTCTCTCAAAATAAAATAAAATAAGGAAAATGCAAACTAATGTATAGTGACAAAAATTAAATCAGTTGTTGTCTGGAGATGGAGATGGGAAACAGTACAGTAGAAGGTAGAAATTACAGAGTTATGAAGGAACTTTTCTAGGTGATGGACATGTTCATTATGGTGATGGTTTCATAGTACTTATATATCAAACTTAAATTGTAAACTTTATATCCAGTTTATTATATAGTAATTGTGCATTAATACAACTTTTAAAAAATAATTTGATGCTATATATTTCTGAGCTAGTTTAACTTGGACATACTCGTTTCACTTAAGAGAAAATTATAATGCTGACAAAAATATTAACAATGACAACTAACACTGGGCACTTTGCCATGCCAGTTATTATGTTAAACATTTCGCTTAGGTCATCTCACTTGGTTCCTTCAATAAACTTATCAATAAGGAATTACTAAATATCCCATTATCCAGATAAAATAGTCAAAAGACGAAGTAACTTGCCTAGGAGGTGACATATAGGTAAGTGCCCCAAAATGGGATTTGAACCATAAACTGTGGTTGTAGGGCCCAAGCTTTGAACACTTACCCCTAATTGGGCAAGAAGGACAATTTGTCTCACTCTTACTCAGTTTCCTAGTCTTATCCTTTAAAACTGCCCTCCCTCACCCTTATTTTTATCTGCTCCTAGGAAAGTCTAAAAAGCTTGTTCCCAAGGATGGAGGTTGAGAAAGAGCACAACCTTTTGACTATGTCTCACCAGGTTACCTATGTAAGGAAAAACTGAAGGACTAAAATTATGGGGTATCCTTGCTAGTTCATACATCTGGTGATCACCTTTGCTTGTCTTTACTGGACTATTTTACACTTTTGTAGACATAGAAATTGTAGAAAATGAATAATAATGCAATAATTCTTTTCCATAGAAATGCAAATTGTCTGGTAAAATGCTATATTGATTATTGCTCTCTAGACATTGACTTCTTTTAGCCTGTGTTTTATTTATATATATATTCATTTCAGCATTTCTCATCTGACTATAAGTTGTCTTTTAAACTACATAAAATCTTTGATATGTGTTCATTTTTGTTTGTATGAGAGACATGATTTTGTCCTTTAAAAATCTATCCTTTTGGGGAGTCTGGGTGGCTCAGTTGGTTGAGCAACCAACTTGGGCTCAGGTCGTGATCTTGCCATTTGTGGGTTTGAGCCCCGTGTCGGGCTCTGTGCTGACAGCTCAGAGCCTGGAGCCTGCTTCGGATTCTGTGTCTCCCCCTCTCTCTGCCCCTCCCCTGCTCATGCTCTCTCTCTCTCTCTCTCAATAGTAAATTAACATTTAAAGATTTTTTTAAATCTATCCTTTAATACATATATATTATAATTTAAAATAATTCTAAAAATATATTACCTAACAGAGCAAGCAACTTACTGAGTTTAGTGATCTCTTCCTAACCCTGTCCAACCACGAAATTCCCTTTGTATATACTTTCAATGACTGTGAGGATTTCAATTCTAATGTAAGACAATGGTGAGCCCCTCCCATTGCATCTAATTACATAAAGTAAAATTGGGGAAAGGAAAATAGAGACTAGACACAAAATAGAGTTGGAGAAGTAAAAATGGGCTTCCCTTTCCATAATGGGACATAAAGTTTAAAGAGAAGAGGAGGAAAAGTAAATGCAGATTTTAAGATTGCCTCCTTGTGACATCTGTAAGGAGAAAGGAAGGAAGCCAAATACATGTTCTTTGGCTTGAGGTGATCATAGAAAGAGCTGAGACCTTATAAAACTGAGTATTTGGAAAGAAAGTAAGAAATACCTGCTCTATGATGATGAATATATTAAATACAGATGACTCACAGTTTTTTCCAGTACAAATATCCAGTTGTTCTGCGTCCCTTAGTTAAGGCAATAAGGTGGTAAGACAAAGCAGATGAGGAGGCCTGACAATGATGCAGGTGCCTGGAGCATAAGAGTAAATAACGATAGGCACAGAAAATCAAAAAAGCATTGGTAGGTCTAGAAGTGAACAAAAGCTTGTTATCCAGGTTATCTACCATAAAAGAAAATAAGTGTATGGATATGTGGTTAAAACTAAAAGAGGGAAATTTTGAAAGTTTTCTATGAGAACAGTAAGTGGGAATTGAATACAGCATATATTATTTAAGGTATATAAAATATCATTGATGCTGTTCTTATAAATAAATCATGTTTTATCTAAGATGACATTAAAAATATTTAACAACCTTAAGGCAGAAGGAAGACCTATATTGAAGGATGCATGGCCCAGTGGAGCAAGCTTCTGGAGGTCGTTTGCTGTGCCTGACATTGAGCTGAGATCCATGGGGGACGATTGAGAATCCAGTAGCCCTCAGGGAAATAACCAAGATTACTAGGGCAAGTGTCTGACACTTGGAAGGCTTGGGGTAGTGGCTATTTACAAATTGCATAGAATTGTTTTCTATTTTAATTAAAATGCCTCTCTCTTTCTCTCTCTGTCTCTCTCTCTCATAAGTATACTTGGTACTGCTCATCTAAACAGAAAAAAAAACAAAGAACTCTAAAAGAACTGGTCACTGCATGAGTTAGGAATGTGCAGAGCTACAAATAAGAGAAACTCTACCACAGGGGCTTAATAGAAATGTTTTCATGTCATTAAAAAAAACAACAAAAACAAAAAAACCCCACTAAACCAGACTAGATATGAGCATTCCAAGGCTTGGATATAATGATGCATAGTGACATCATCAGGGACCCAGTCTCCTTCCATCTTCATGTTCCTCTGTCCTTAGCCATTCTCATCATGCTTGTTGCCTCATTGTTGCAAGATGATTCTTACCCCACCACACTTCACATCTGTTTCAGGAAAGAATGAGATGGAAAGGTGAAGGAGTAGTACCTATCTCAGGAAATTAGGTGCACAGCAGACACTTGTCTGCCTTTGGCCAGAAGTGTGTCACGTTATGTACCCTACATGCCATGGCAGCATCAGGAAGTCAGTATTTTTAGTGATGCACTTTGTTGCCTTGAACAAAATGAGAATTCATTAGTAAGGATGAAGGGGAAAATAAATATTGGTTGGATAAAAATATACTACACTCATCTAAAACCTTCATCAAAACTCGGATAGAATTGGCTCTACCAATGAATTCTTAACGTTTACAAAAAAGTCTTAAAATAGCAAAGTACAGTTCAGTCTGCTACGGGTTTTTAAATAATGTATTGTGTCATTCAGTAAATGTTGTTATTTTTAAATTTCACATCTGCAGGGATGTATGTAATCACAACCTCATGTTTAAGTGGAAACCATTGTATTACACATAAGCTGTTTCCAAACATGTATAACTAATCAAATTTTTAAGCCAAATTTCTTCATCCATGCAGAAAAAACACTCCTCATTGATGTTCATATAAAAGCTTTTCATGAATGGAAGATTAATTTTGCAGTGTTTGAGGAGAGAGAAAGGGCATAATTTAAAAATTGTAAAATTATCTTAGTTGAGGCAATAAAATGTAAAGGAATTTTCAGCTTAAAAAACATTTTAATTTCAGAGTTACTTGCCCCTTTAAGTTAGTTGTATTTTGTTCTTTGATTCTGCTGCTTTTCTAAGGTGATCTTCAGTTTCCATTCTGTCTTTCTCTATTTTTGTTTGACTTAATTTTTTTCTCCATTTCAGAATGGAATTTTTATAAGAGTGGCAGATTTTTTTTCCCAAATTGCCCAACATTATGTATCTCTATTCTAGAAAATGGGATTCTCATTTGTCTCTGCAAAGAGGCTTTTCATGGTTTCTAGTGCAGCAAATGCAATTCAATAAGTTATGCTCCCAGTTTAAAAACATCTATGATGAAATAATGTGTAAGAGTTCATTGGAGAATAACCCTTGCATAAAACGTTTGAACATCGCTTATTTAGTCTGAATCCCAGTTTGGGAAGAAAAATGTTTTCAGAATAGTTTCCTTTTGGTAACTGTTAATACTGCTGGATCCTCTCCTTTAAATGCAGCAGAGGGTAGAGGGGAATCCAGTAGAGACCAACATACACAGTTAAGACCCTGAT
This sequence comes from Panthera leo, assembly GCF_018350215.1. Lineage (NCBI taxonomy): Eukaryota > Metazoa > Chordata > Mammalia > Carnivora > Felidae > Panthera > Panthera leo. The sequence goes on from NC_056686.1 coordinate 167,791,214, forward strand.
ACTCACCTATAGCACATATAGTGCTGTAATGCCTCAATCAAAAACTGAACATTTCTCTGAGAAATAAAACTGGAGGGCAAAAAAGTGACATTTCCAAAAGAGATGTTGGTTCTATATTCAAGCTATACCTATGTTCAATTCAAATCAACTGAAGTAAGTAGACTGAAATATACATTACATTGCTTGAAGTCCATTTACCCTAAATTTATGTCACTAATGACCAATGTGTGGTGGTGATCTCCTTTCTGTCTTTTCCTTCTCAAGCCCAGACAATGCCTATTTGACATTGAATGGACCCAGTGAGTCATCTAGGTCTGATCAGAGATAACTGTAAACTTGGCCAGAATTTGTTATCACTGTAAAATGTCCTATCCTGCTAGTGTGAGTATAAGTTGGTTCAACTTTTTGGAAGATCATTTGACGATGCATCAAGAGTCTTTAAAAAACACAGCACTTCTACTTTGTGCTCACAGCTGATCATCTTTGGGTAAAGTAGATTTGTATACAGATGTTTATCATAGTATGTTTACAAAAGAAATAATGAAAAAAACCTCTAGTTATTAGGTTATTATGACATAACCTAATATATGTGATTATGACCAAAGATAGGGGGGAAAGGTAAAGTTTGAAATAGTATGTATTGCATGATCTGCCTGAGTTTTTAAAACTATTCATACAGTAAGACCCAACATAGAAAAATGTTTTCCTGAAAGAAAATTCAACCATGTCATATCTAGGTAAAGTGAGTGCAAACCTTATACACATAGCTGATTAATTATTTTGATTAAATTCCTAAACATAGAGATGATCCAGTATAGTTATTTTTAAATGGTTTATATCACATTTTCAAACGACCATTCATGAGTGTTACACCAATTTATGTATTTTTATTGTAAGCAAGCCAATTTTCTACTCAGGTGTACCTAGCCTACAAGGTCTTTTTTATATTTTTCTTTTTTTTTTTTTAAGTGTATCTATTTATTTTGAGAGAGACAGAGATGGTGCAAGTGGGGGAGGGGCAGAGAGAGAGGGATAGAGGGAATCCCAAGGAGGCTCCTCACCATCAGTGCGGAGCCCAACACAGGCTGGAACCCACAAAACCGTGAGATCATGACCTGAGCCAAAACCAAGAGTTGAGTACTTAACCAACTGAGCCACCCAGGCACCTCTATATTTTTCTTAATTGCCCAAATTAGCTACATTAAAGAACAACATCTTAATAATAAAAAAATACTTATACACATATGAAGATACAGTATTGAAAATGCAGATCAAATAAGATGGAACATCTTGTCCTTCAAGAGTGATTATCAAGTGTTTCCTGGAATCTGCCTGAGACGCACACATTAACCTCAAGTATCTGTCCACCTTCCTTTTTTGACTAATTGGTGTTTCTACTTGCGTCTCATCATCCACCTTACATTAAAGGTGCCAAAGGGGCACCTGGGTGGCTCAGTTACTTGAGTGTCAGACTTCGGCTCAGGTCATGATCTCACAGTTCATGAGTTCAAGGCCCACGTTGGGCTATGAGCTGTCAACACAGAACCCCTCTTTCTCTGTTCCCCTCTTTCTCTGCCCCTCCCCCGCTCATGCTCACTCTCTTTCTCTCTCTCTCTCTCAAAAATAAACATTAAAAAAAAGAAGTGCCAAAAATGGGACTCCCAGGCTACCTCTCACTAGCATCATTTCTATTACCGGCACCATTCTTCTCTCACACTTGAAACCTTTGAGCAATCTTTGACTTCTCCTTTCTTGCCTACCATATCCAGTTACCACTGAACCTGTTCTCTGTCCTTTTCTATTCCCATGGCTCCCACCCTAGCACAGGTTTTTCATTACCTCTTTCCTGCGATAAATACGTATTTAGTGCCTACTGTGCACAAGGCTATGATACTGGGACAGAGGCTGTTCCTACCCACATGGAATGTCTAGTCTAGCAGGGTGGATAGACAGTAAATGACAAATTACAGAATTAATCCTACAACTACAACTGTGGTAATGCTTGATGGAAGAAAGTCTGACAATTGTAAGAGCAAGTAACTAGAGAGAACATATCTAGTCTGCAGAGCTCAGGTTGAAGATGGCTGGAGGAAGTGCCTTTTTTTTTTTGAGCTCTGAAGTGGAGGCATTAACTAAGTGAAGCAAGGAGAGAGTAATCTAGGCGTAACGAACGAGGTGTTCAAGAAAACTGAGGAGGAAAGGACTTGGGGCGTTCAGAATACCGGGACAAAGCCAAGTTGGATGGAGGGCAAAGAGAGGAGGAGAATGGTTTGCCCTGAGGCTGCCAAGGTAGGGTGGCCAGATCATCCAGCCCTTTGTAGGCTATGTACTACATTGTAGACATCAAACAGGATAAAATTTGCCTCTCTGCCTCCGGGTTACAGCCTCTTCAATTATTCTCGCCCACTAGAACTAGATATATCTTTCAAAAAGATCTGCTGGAACACATCAGTTTCCTAACACAAAGAAAACTGGAAAAAAAAAAATCACTTAGTAACTCACCACTGCCTATGAACTCAGGGAGACTCTTAGGCTTTGGTGTAGGCTGAATTGTGTCCCCATCAAAATTCATATGCTGAAGTCTCTACCCCTAGTATCTTAGAATGTGACCTTATTTGGTAATAGGGGACATGGGATCATTGCAGGTGTAATAGTTCAGATAAGGTCATTCTGGAGCAGGGTGGGGTCCTCATCCAGTATGACTGGTGTCCTTATAAAAGGTGAAATTTGGGCCCAGACATATGCACACGGCAAGAACAAATCAAGGAACTACCAGAAGCTATGAGACAGTCCTAGAATAAATCATTTGCTATCATGTCCAGAGGGAGCATGTCAGACTTCTGAACTCCACGTGAGGCAATAAATTTCTGTTGTTTAAGCCATTCAGTTGGTGATGCTTTGTTACAGCAATCCCAGCAAACTAGCACCAACTTTTAACTTGAAATTTTTCATTTGAGATAAATTGAACTGTTGTCCTCAGACATACAAGAGGAATACCATCTTTCTTGTTTTCCTTATTTCCTGACTAAAATAATCTTTCTCTCTGCTTATCTGTATCAGTTTTTCCTTATAAAGCCAACCTATGGGAACCCCCTTCTCTTCTGAAGCCTCATATAATTATTTTTTTAATGTCATATTCATGCAACTCTTGTAAGCTACCTTAAATAATTTAAGGGACATGATGAAGTAAAATAAATGGATAAAAAGTTAGTGTGGTGTCTAATTGCAATGCGGTTCATTATCTAGTATATGATACTCCATATTGCCATTTTGTTATGGCTTTGTCTTGTCTCTACAACCAAATTGTGTCCTTCATGATCTTTCTCTACTTTTTTGAATCCCTGGAAGTAGTCAACCAAACCCTACTTGTTTACCTGAAATAGGAGCCCCTGACTGACCTCTTGTGAAAGGTGATCTAGCTGATTTCCAGGTAGTAACGACCGTGATGCTAACTTGACTCTGGGCCAGGTGCTCCAATGCTTACTCTCAGTATTCACCTTCAGCATCCTCTAGGACAATTACAACACTTCTTCTCCAAAGGTCTCCCAGGGCTTTGGAGAACTAAAACTAGATCTCTCTCAAGAGGGGTAAGCTCTCAAGAAGGGTAAGAAAATGTAGGCCTGAGAGGTACATATATTAAAGTGTATTCAATTTCAAAACCATTATTTAAGGAAGAATATTGAAGAATGGGTATGTGCTTTTCATGTTGTAAGTCTAGTTCTATTAAATACGGATAAAGACCATGGAGCCAATAACATACAATTGCTTTTAATCATGACTGGAAATTTTTGGTATGAGTCAGACACAGGCATTTGTTTATTGCTGCTTTTTCAAGGCACATGAAATTCAAAGTCTTGTGTTCTTACCTATTTCTTTGTTAAAGCCCATCAGAAATAGAAAGAAATTACTATTTCATGATAATATTACCTTAACTGCTAGTTTATTTTAAGGAATCACACCGAACCACCTAGAGACATATGTGAGTGTTATAAGTGGAATACGGTAACCTGATAATTAAAAGAACATTATTTCCCCTTCAGTTAAGAGATGAAGTCAGATGATGCTAATGGTAATAGTTAAATACAATATCCATAGCAAATGATTGTTTTCACTTGTTATATTTTGATGGTAAGGAACTTCTGGTTTATGTTGGGAACTAAGGCATTAACCTGACTCTAATTTCAAAATAGGCATAAACCATAACTATTAATTTTTTTTAATGTTTATTTATTTTTGAGAGAGAGAGAGACAGAGAGAGACAGAGAGAGACAGAGAGAGACAGAGACATAGAGAGAGGACTAGAGGGAGAAGGGCAGGAAGAGAGGGAAGCACAGAATCCAGAGCAGCCTCCAAGCTCAGAGCTGTCAGTACAGAGCCCGATGCAGGGCTTGAACTCATGAACCATGAGATCATGACCTGAGTCATGACCTGAGCTCAACCGACTGAGTCACCCAGGTGCTCCCTGTTAGATAGATTGTGCCCATAGTATATTGTCTCAAAAGCCACCTCTACATAATATACATCCATTTTAAGCATTGAGTTTAAGGAGACAGATACTTGTCTCCCTTCTATGTAGAATCTAAAATAAAAACCAAACTCCTAAAAACCAGAGAACATTTGTGTGGTTGCCAGAGGTAGGGTGGCAGGTGGGGGAATTAGGTGAAGGTGGCCAAAAGGTACAAGCTTCCAGTGATAAGATGAATGAGTTCTGGGGATGTAATGCACAGCTTGATGACTATAGTTAAATATACTGCATATTTGAAAATTGTGAAAAGATGGGGCGCCTGGGTGGCGCAGTCGGTTAAGCGTCCGACTTCAGCCAGGTCACGATCTCGCGGTCCGTGAGTTCGAGCCCCGCGTCAGGCTCTGGGCTGATGGCTCGGAGCCTGGAGCCTGTTTCCGATTCTGTGTCTCCCTCTCTCTCTGCCCCTGCCCCGTTCATGCTCTGTCTCTCTCTGTCCCAAAAATAAATAAAAAATGTTGAAAAAAAAAAAAAAAAAAAAAAAGAAAATTGTGAAAAGAATTGACTTCATCACAAGGGAAAAGAAATATAACTATGTGAGGTGATGGTTGTTAACTAATCCTACTATGGTGATCATTTTGCATGTATACATATAGCAAATCATCATGTTGTATACCTTAAACATATACAATGTTATAGATCAGTTGTATATCAATAAAACTGGAAAAAATAGTTTGAACATTATTTTAAGGGCTTTCTTCTTTGCTATGTATTTTCACCACTGTAATTTTGTGCATTTTAAATATGCTATTTGGTTCTGTTTAAAATATCCTTCATTCATTCCCTTTATCATTAATTCAGGTAGAAAGCATCTGTTGAGTCCCTGTTATGACCAGGACTTATATTAGGCAATCCAGATACCAAATGGAATATTACTAATCCTGCCCTCCAGAAACTTAAGGTCTAACAGGGTAGACAACAAATAACAGTGATAACAGAGGGTGGTGATTGACAGAAATAACAGTTGGCCCTAGATGCTGGTGCATTAAGGAGGGGCATTAGGGTGATAAAAGAAAGCTTCCTTTAAGAAGTCATGACTGATTTTGAGTGATAAATGGGATTTAGTCAATGAAAGGAAAGCATGAAGGAAGTATTTCAAGCAGAAGGAAGATGTATGTCACAGAACAGTAGAAACAGAGTTTGCAATTTTAAAGGCACTTCAAGTTGTTTATTGTAGCTGTAAGGAAAAAGGTGTGTGGTGACCGTGAGAAAAGAAGCTGGAAAAGTTGGCAGGGGCAGACATTAAAAAGATTTGTGAAACAATTTAAGGATTCAGATAAACCCGTTTGTTCCCAGAAGACTAGCTACATTAGGATCACCTGGAACATTTATTAAAGTTATAGATTCCCACATTCCCCCAGAGACCCCTTTAATCAGATTCTGGAAACAGAATTAAACATTATAGTAAGCTGGTCAATGTTTCTAAAATTAGTGTAATATAGGGACTGTTTTTAATAGGAAAAGCAAACTGGAACTGGCCACCAGTATTTCCAAATGAAATTCAAAGAAAAATTGTGGGGACACCTGGGTGACTCACTCGGTTAAGTGTTTGACTCTTGATTTTGACTCAGGTCATGATCTCACAATTTGTAAGATTGAGCCCTTCATTGGGCTTCACACTGACAGCACAGAACCTGCTTGGGATTCTCTCTCTCTCTCTCTCTCTCTCTCTCTCTGTCTCTCTCTCTGTCTCTATCTCTCTCAAATAAAGAAAATAAATGTAAAAAGAAATTGTGAAACCAATAAAATTTAAATCTAATAACACTCATTTCAATTGTGGGATGGAGTTGTTTATTGAGCTCAATTGGAGCTTCCTCATTGACTATGACTCTGCCTCCTGTTGCAGCACTAGATCTTCAGAGTTCAGCATGTCGATATGATTGTGCATCATGTAATGGCTTCATTTATCCCACACTTTTTCCTATTTGAACTACTATGAATTCTAATTTATATGACCCATTTTGATGTCATTTGACCTTCACTTAAGAATGTTTTGAGTATTGAATCTATGTACTCATTAGGATTAAGTTCATTTACAAGTGATCAAAATCCAAATACTTAATTTAAAATGGATAGATGTTTATTACTCTCTTGTATATGTTTGGGAAGGTGATACAGTTTGGTATAGTCTCTACAGTATCAGAGACCCAGGCTTCTTTTGTACTATCATTTTGCCGGCCCTAAATGGACCTAAATGAGCCCTAAATATCTCATCAGCTAAGAAGAGTTCAGGCATGAGAATATATTCTACACCACAGAATAGAGAAAAATGAAGGAAAAGGATGTGCATTCTCTCACTAAGGATGCTCTCCAGTGGCTGCACATGCCACCTCCAATTATGTCCTGTGGTCACACCTAGCTGCAGGGGATGGTGGGAAACAAAGCCTTTCTTAGAGGCTGCCTTTTGGTTACTGAGGAAACAGGAACAACTGATTATTGACAGATTATTGGTAGGCAACTTGCAATCTCTGTTATACTTCATTGTGTTTTTTTCATCTTTAGCCCACAACACAAATAGTTATACTAGTCTTCTTGCATGTTATCATAAACATAAAAATAGACAAGGACACTGAATAAGGTAGTCATTGAGATCATCCACATTACACTTGTTTAAATTGCTCTAGATCATCACGAAAGTAAAAATACAAATGCAAACATATCTTATTCAGTTATGAAAATGAAATGACAAAATGAGATCCAGCTTAAGCAAAACTACCAGTGTTATGAAAATCACGGACTTGAAAATCAATGCTAGACGATGTAGAGCCATTAAAAATTTTTAAGTAAGCTTATGTTAACAACAATATTCTTTCTCAAAATGAGAGAGGCTATGGAGAGCAAGGCCCAAATCTTGGAGGATTTGCTTTTTAAAAGCATATGAGTATATCTCCTGATTTTGTGATATAACAGCAGAAAGTAAAGTTTGATAAGATCTCTGGAACTTCACAGAAGGTAAAGGAAGAAAGCATCTTAGAAGGCATAGGTTGCAAAGTTGACAAATACTGCTTTAGGAAGACCACTCTGACGGGAGTGTGAAAAATCATTTGAAGATAAAGCCAGTAGGAAGGAGTCCAATAAAGAGGCTATAGAAGTTATACAAAGAGAAAATAAAAGACCTGAACTGTCACTAAAGTGGAAATGAAGAAGAGCGAGTCTTTGTTGACTTAACATTTCCTGACTTGGACCATGTGAATGTGGATGGTCTTGATATTTGCCAAGTCCCTGAACACAGGAGGCGATACAGATTTCATTTGCTCTTGTACTAAATGACCTTTGTTTGTTTCAACTAGAAATCACTCTAGTGATGGAGAAAAACGTATGAACAAATAAATATGAATTACAAACTGTGGTAAAAAGAATAAAGGGGAAAACTAGTATGCTAAGGGACACTGAGGGGATTTATATATAATAGTGTTGTTGGGGAAATTGTATTTTTAGACATTTATTTTTTAGATAATGACGGAATATCTTCTTGGAAAAGTTCCAAAGCAATGTATGCAGAGAATGGAACTAGGAAGAGAAACTGGTCTTAGGGTTAAAGACTTGGGTTTCACCAGTGGATTGGCATTAGTTAAAACCGTGGATCTCAATTACAACCCAAGAGAAAATGTGTAGGGTTATCAAACTGTCAATTAGTTAAAGAAGAGTGCTTTTTCACTATCGACAATAGCCAAAGTATAGAGTCCACATGTCCATTGACAGATGAATGGATAAAGAAGATGCAGTATATATATGCAATGAAATATAACTTGGCAATCAAAAAGAATGAAACCTTGCCATTTGCAACAACATGGATGAAACTAGAGTGTATTATGCTAAGCTAAATTGGTCAGTCAGAGAAAGACAAATATCACAAGACTTCACTCATATGTGGAATTTAAGATACAAAACAGATGAACAGAAAGGAAGGGAAACAAAAACAATATAAAAACAGGGAAGGGGAAAAACACAAGAGACTCTAAATTTACAGAGAACAAACTGAGGGTTGCTGGAGGATTTGTGGGTCAGGGGATGGGCTAAACAGACAAGGGGCTTTAAGGAGGACACTCACTGAGATGAGCACTGGGTGTTATATGTAGGGGATGAATCCCTGGACTCTACTCCTGAAATCACTATAGCACTATATGCTAACTAACTTGAATGTAAATTTAAAAAGTAAATTAAAATAAAATAATAAAATAAGATAAAATAATAAACTAAAAACAAAACAAAGTAAAATAAAATAATTGTGGAAGAAAGCCATAAAAAAATAAGAAAGAGTGCTTTTTGAGGTAGATTTTAAAAGTATCTACACTGATTAATTTTAATCTGAGAATGTTACTTTTTACATCAGTACAGGGTTTAAAAATAATTTCAGGGGCTCCAGGGGGCTCAGTTGGTTAGGCATCTGACTTCGGCTCAGATCATGATTTCACAGCTCTCATGAGTTTGAGCACTGTGTCAGGCTTTGTGCTGACAACTCAGAGCCTAGAGCCTGCTTTGAAATCTGTGTCTCTGTCTCTCTCTGCCCTTCCCCCGCTCATGCTCTCTCTCAAAAATATATAAACACTAAACGTTTTTTAAAAATAATTTCAAAGAATTTTCATTATAATATTAGCAACCACAAAAATTCTTACTAATGTAATTTGCTTTCAGATGTTCCATTTGGTAAGTTCGGAACACTGATGGGCAGTTAAGTTTAATGCTTAAAAAGCATAGAATATTAAGGGCTGCCTGGTTTCAAATGTAGGCTTTGGCACTTACTACATGACCATAGGTTAGTTACTTAAAATCTTTCATCCCGGTTTGTCTCACTGTGAAATGGTGAACATTTATAGTGAGAAAAAAATGAGAATATGCAGGCACGTCTGTAGCACACTGTAGGTGCTCAATTTAAAAATGGTAGCAACTCCAAATATGATTCTTAATACTATGAATATCACTACATGTGGCAGTGGTGGTCATTAGTAACAGTAGTAGTAAAAATTGTTCCGTGGCAACTTTCTGAAAATCTGTGGGATATTTTGGGCTATAGAATTATCAGTATTCTGATATTTTCCAGTTACTGCTGTAGTTTTTATATGACCACAAAGGAGATGTGGATTTTTTTTTCTGTGTTTGAGGTAGAGATAGGGGAAAAAGAAAAAGGATTATGGAAGCACTGAGAAAGAAGGTCAGGTAATTGAACACATGCCCTCTGCCATGTGAACTAAAAATCTTAGGATTTTTCAGGCAACCGGGACCCCAGATGCTTGGTGTTGCTAAGAAATGTGATCATTTCTCACTCTGAATACATGTGGAGATTATTTCTTTATTGTAATACTACAGTATTTTAAATATGAAAATGTCATTCAATTTTCTCAGTTATTGACACTGATTGTGAGAGAGCTGAAGATGAGGCAGACTTTAATTTACGTTTTTCTTTCCCCTTTTATCCTCTTTGAGATCCAGATTTATTTTGGCTATATACCCTGAAGTGGGTCGCATGGTACATAGTTCTCCTTTTAATTTTTTGAGGAACCTCCATGTTCTTTTCCTCAATGGCTGTGCTAATTTACATTCCCACCAACGGGTACAGTTTCCCTTTTCTCCACAACCTCACGACACTTTATCTTTTGTCTTTTTGAGAATAGCCATTTTAACAGGTGTGAGATGATATCTCATTGTGGTTTTGATTTGCATTTCCCTGATGACTAGCAATGTTGAGCTTCTTTTCACGTACCCGTTGGCCATTTGTATGTCTTCTTTTAAGACATGTCTATTCACATCCTTTGCCCATTTTTAACTGGGTTATTTTCATACATATTTTATAATTCACATGTTGAAATCCTGACCCCGAGTCTGGTGTTAATAGTAGTAGGGCCTTCAAGAGGTGAGTAGGTCATGAGAGTGGAGCCCACACAAATGCGATTTTGTTGTTTGTCGTTATGCCAATCTCCCTCTTTTTAGAGGACTCTAAGACCTTCACACTGAAATCAACAAAACACAGCTAATACAGAGGTTTGCAAATGTTTGATCCTTAGAATAGTGCTGCTATGGAATATTTTTATTGGTCCTTGGATCAAGTGAGGAAGAGAATGTTTTTTCTAAATTAAATTCATTTAAATATTTGCTCCTATATGTTATATTTATCTTATTATTCTTTTGTAAAGCTATGTGACAATATGCTGATGTCATGTTATAATTCTAAGCAGTTAAGTTTAGAATAAGGCAGCAAAATTAAACACTGGGAATTGGCCCTAACAAGTTTTGGAACTTTTACTGGTCTATTAAATTTACAAGACTAGTAACTATTTACCTAATGCAGATAATCAATCATAAAAATGTTTCTACCTTATCAACCATATTAGTTACTTATTGCTGATATAATAAATTGCCACAAATGTAGTGATTTACACCAACAAACATTTATTATCTTCTTGTTCTGTAGGTTAGAAGTCTGACCTGGATCTTGTTGGGCTAACATCAAGGTATGCTTAGATATCATCCTCCTCTACAGGCTCTGGGGGAGAAAGCATCCCCTCGCCTTTGCCTTTGCCTGGTTCCAGAGGCCTCCTGCATTCCTTGATTTGTACCTCTTTCCTCCATCCTCAAAGTCACTAACAGCAGATTGAGTCTCATACCATGTCTTGTTATTCCAACCTCTTCCTTATGTTTCCTTTTCAGACCCTTTTCTTCTGCCTCGCTCTTTCACTTTTAATGATCCTTGTGATTACATTGGGCCCACCTAGATAATCCAGGATACTCTCCCTATTTTAAGATCCACTGATTAGCTACCTTATACATCCACAACCTTAATTTTCCTTTGTCATGTGACCTTAATATTCATAGGTTCCTAAGATTAGGATACGGACCTCTGTTTTTGTGTGGGATTTGGGGGCCATTATTCTATCAGATTAACAAATTTAGCCTAAACAGCAACTGAGAGAGAAGTATTCATGTGGTTTGATTTTGATTATTTATTTAGGATGAATTATCAGCAGTGAAATTGTTGGTTATATGCACATTGTGAAGGTCTTTGAAGCATATTTGGCAAATTGCTGTACAAAAACCACCACAGATTATTACACAGAATATTATATCAAATTAAAGTTTAGATTCTAAAATGCATTATTATTTTATGCCAGTACTGCCAGTTAAACTATGACACTATTTTTTATCACTTAGAATTTTTACTTGATAGTTATTTAAAGAATTTTCTTAAATGTACTTGGCCTTGGATATTTATTATGCATCACGACAATATGAAGAGCTATGGCCAAGCTCATGTAGTCACAGGCAATGCCAGCCACATCAGAAGTGCTTCCTGGCTGAGAGTGATTTAAGACATCATTGATTGGATGGTACATTTTGATTTCAGAGATGTTAAAACGTGCACATTAGAATCAATGAAATGCAATATATATAGAATCAGGAGATCCTATACTATGATGATTTAACATTCTTGATTCCACTCTTCAGTAGTAACTGAGATAGTCTGTGATGGGAAATGATTTTGGCTTTGCTGAGACATATATTGCACGTTTCCTGTTTGGTCACAGACCCAGTACCTCAGTTTGTGAATGAGCGTGGTGGGTTATGCACTCGAGTCACAGAGCTGGGAATGCACCCATGCAGCAACTCACACTCTCCCTGCCACTCTACATCTAAATTTAAGAATATGCAAAGATTTCCTGTAACCTTCATGAATGTCAAGTCTGTGGTGGGTACTTTAAAAAAATAGCATATATTTAAAAACTAGCATACTAGCATTACTCAGGGGAAAAAACAGGCCTTCAAAAAACCTGCTTGAATAATTGAAAAATAACTACCATTTATTCAGGGCTTACCATGTACTGGGTATTATGCTATGGGCTCTGTCAACATTCCCCCATTTAATTTCCCAGGACTAACAACCTTGCACAGAAGATATAAATATGCCCCTTTTATAGGAGAGCAAATTGAGTCCTGGACTAGGTGAATGATATGTTCTAGGAAATATGGCCAGGAGGGGCAGAGCTGGGTTTTGAACCCTGGTTTATTTGAATCCGATCACTGTACTATACTGCCTTCAATATTAATTATATTGTTTCTAGGCAAATAAATCACTGCTTGCAACTTACTGACATTACATTAAAGTTGGGGGAATTTTTCTGTCTCTACTGTGATTCATCCTCCTTGTAGGATAATTCTTTTAAGATAACTCAAGAAAACATACGTTATGAAAATAATTAAACTTCAAGGAGTAACATCACAAAATACAGATTTATTGTTTTTTCCCCTAAATTGAGAATGGCTAAAATCCACTTCCTAAGGACATCACTGCTAACTCCAACTACCATTTAAAAAATATTCATTTTCATCATTGCATCATGACTATACAATGTATGTATATTGTATAGTTTTTTAATTAGTAAAGTATTTTTGGTAAGTATTTAAAACTGCTTCTTTGGAAAAGACACAAATTAGGAATAATTATTATACATTGAGATAGAGGGGAAACATTACTGGTATATTTCAATCTTAATAAATAGATCAACACTTCTAAAATCTAGAAATGTACCTCTCACATAATAAATGGAAGTGAAGGGTGCCTGGGTGGCTTAGTTGGTTAAGCATCCGACTTTGGCTCAGGTCATGATCTCCCAGTTCGTGAGTTCAAGTCCGATGTCAGGCTCTATGCTGACAGCTCAGAGCCTGGAGCCTGCTTCAGATTCTGTGTCTCCCTTTCTCTCTGCCCCTCCCCTGCTCACACTCTGTCTCTGTCTCTGAAAAATAAATAACTGTTAAAAGTAAATAAATAAATGGAACTGAAGATACGATTTTTGAAGTAATCTGAAAAAAAAAATAGCCTAATCTGTTCCTACATATCATTGGTGTAAAGCAGTTTGAACAATCACTTTTACTTTTTAATTTAGTAAGTAGAGGTTCTTTTCTTCTTCTTTCTCCATTTCACCAATTTTCAGCATCCCTACCACTAAGAAGTTCTCGACCTTGAGCTTATATTGGAATCGTCCAGGAGACCTTTAAAAAACTACGGATGTCTGGATCTCACTCCCGGAGCATATGATTTAATTAATCAGGTGTGTGACCTGTGCATCAGGATTTAAAAAAATATATATTTATTTATGTTTTTATTTTGAGAGAGAGAGAGACAGAGAGAGTGCACAAGCATAAGTGGGGGAGGGACAGAGAGAGAGAGGGAGACACAGGATCTGAAGCTGTCTCCAGGCTCTGAGCTGTCAGTGCAAAGCCGGATGCGCGGGCTTAAATTTGTGAACCTCGAAGTCATGACCTAAACCAAAGTTGAACGCTTAATCGACTGAACCACCCAAGTGCCCCTGTGCATCAGGATTTTTAACAGCTCCCAACCATCACAAGATGATTCTAATGTGCAGCCTAAGGTGAGAATCACTAATAAAAGGGTTAGATAATAGAAAACACATCTGTGAGTGTGAGAAAGAAGGCTGACTCTAACGGCTTATAGTGATAATTTTGAATTAGTTACAGATTTTGCAGTATATATTATATCTGTTCCTAACATCATAGATAATTGAGACTTAGTCATGTTGCTAAATACTGTAGGCACTTTATGGACCAAGAAATACAACCAGATCATTACCTCATTGTAACTCTGCTCCTAAAATTATCTTATTTGTTTCTGGAATTCTATAACAAATTTGTGTTTGAATGGTAGCACCAGGAAATTCGATGGTACTACTGTCTTGGGGGAGGGGAGTGGGAGTGTATAGTAATAAGATTTAAAAATTATAACTTACCATCTTGGGCAGTAATCCTGGACAATATCCTTAAAAGACAATTTGACACACTAATAAAACTTCTGCCAAAATAATCCTTTACAGAGACAAAGTAAATTTAGGTACAATAAACTGGCCGCAATGCATAAATTTATGAAACAAACAATTCTAATAGGTTATGTGTACTTCTGATATTGCTGTTTTCTCTAAAAACACACACGGGGAAAAGCAAGATTTTGTACAGCAAGCGGTAGAGATGCGGCTAGGCCCCAAATAATAATAATTTCCATTCACACAGAATTTTATGATTTTTTTTAAAGCTTCTTCACAATAAAGTTCTCTATTTGGTTTCTATGGTGATTTAAAGTCACCTCACTTCATGGTAATGTTCTTTCTTAAATAAATGTTTTTACAACTCAAGCAATGTACTAATGAGGTAATTTAAAAGAAAATTCATGATTGGCTGATTAGAAGCTATCATGATGCTGTCAAGAAGGATAAGGTAAGTCACTATGATGTTTATACCTGGCGTTATCACTGTTTCTAATTAGCATATTTACCTTGGGTTCAGACTCTACATCATTATACATCAATACTCCACTTTACATCGCTCCTTAGTGTTATGTCTTCTAAATAGACAATTGGCAACCGCAATAGCAAACACTCCGTAAGAGGAAAATATGACCTCTTAAGAGGAAAGTGTCATCTACTGGGATTTGATGTCAGCGAATGAATATTCATTCAAATAAACATCTGTTACTTCCACAAGCCACTGCAGTAAATCAGTTTTAAGAAGCTCTACGGAGATGAATATCACATCCCCTTCCCTCACCCCAAATCAATCTCTTTAAAATGGGATCTCCTTTGTTTGGATTTTACATCGCACATATTATATGCCAAAACACATTGTAGCTACTTAGCTTAGGCAAGGTGGAGTCTATGCATATGCTCCTGATGTCAGTCCCCGATACCGGTTTTTACTTTGTCCATGTTTGCAGCACCTAAGTTATGTAGTTTATTAAGTTATGTGGTTGTGAATGCTGCGATGTTAATCCTTATTTTTAGCCTTTAACAAACAAGTGTTTCCTCTTTTGGCAAATTAACTATCTGTGCACACATGCACAATATATGTATGTTTGTATTTGCGCTGTTTTACTTATTAGACTAAGTATGTTCAGATTAAGTCATTAATCCATACACTGTACCAGAGTAGGCAGAAATTGCCTGGTGATGGTGAGAATTTTCTCTAGACAACTCCTCTTAATGACTCACTATTATTTTCATACATGCACATAGTTAAATGTACAAATATCGTTTATCAGTGTTTTAGTGGGTTTTTTTTTCAGAAACTGAGAAATTTCAGTGTTCTATAAACAATTCCTTTCCTGATGTTAGGCCCAAGAGAACTCTTTCTCCTGTTCTAAAAGTGATGAGTCTAATTAAAGTTAAAATGTTCTTAAATCTAAATTTTGAGATACTTTTTAACTTAAAAGAAAACGTTAAATTTCAACATGAGATGCTTTGTACTTAAGATTTGGCAATCTCTTCTAATATTGAATTGATGGAGTGCCAAGATTTATTTTCATGATCTCTTGCTTTTTAAGAATTAGTCTACTTTGGGAGACTTTTCTTCTATTAAGAGTCATTGGCCTGCATTTACTGCACTAATAAGGAATAATTTTGAAATAACTTCAGTGGTTTTCACAGAAGTTCAGAGACAGAGTGGGATGATATATACATTTCATTTAATAAATACAATAATTTAAAATTTCAGCCAACATTAGAACAGCCTAAAAGGGATAGTAGAAGAAAGAGACGGGTACGGAAAAGAAAGGGTACGGCATGAAGAAGGAGGATGAACTAGAAGGAGAGAGATTGTCAGAAGAAAAATTGCCCGGAAGGACCACAAATAATTTCTGATTTTTATAGGAGCTTCTTACAAGTCTCTTTCTCACTGGGCAGCCTCTGTCAACTCCACTATCCATAGATTGTCCAAAAGTAACCCCCTTGGTATCCTAAAATCATAGCACTTCTCCATTCTTCACCGGCGATCAACGTCTCCAGCCTGTCCCAGAGGCCCCAATTCTTACCTTTCTGATTATGGGGGCAATGATGATGCTATTGATTCCTTCTCCTCCCTCCCATCCTGTCACTTGGAATGCCATTTAGTTATTTAGAAGTAGCAGAGCATAACGGTCAAGAGCGTGGGGGTCCTGGCCAGGGTCCATCGTTTAGTAGTCATATGACTTTGGGCAAGTTGCTTTAATCTCTCCGTGCCTTAGTTTCTCCATCTGCAACTTTAATATATGATAACAGTACCTGCCTCATTGGGGCTATTGGGAATATTAAATCAGTCAATGTATATAAAATACAGCATAAAAGACAGTAAGTATTATAGAAGTGTTTATCATTCAACAAATTTTTAGTGAACTCCAACAGAGTGCTAGACACTGAGGATACAGCTGTGATGGGAGGGAGTCAGTGAAAGAGACCAATACCTGAAGTACCTTAGCTGGAAGGTTGAACTCTGAGTTATAGTCTCACAAAACAAAACAAAACAAAACAAAACAAAACAAAATTAAACAAAACAAAACAAAAGAATAACTTACTACATTGCAAAAATTAATAAAACTGTTGTTTTTTTCACCATGTAATTACCCTAAGATAGAACTTGTTTTTCATGTACTCAACCAGTGCCTACTTCTTCAGAGCCTGCTTCGTGTGTGTGTGTGTGTGTGTGTGTGTGTGTGTGTGTGTGTGTGAGAGAGAGAGAGAGAGAGAGAGAGAGAGAGAGAGAGAGAGAGTGTGAGTGTGTCTGTGGTGAAGGGCATGCTATCCACATTCAAAAATACCGTTTTCTTATTTGTTCAACAGGTTCGAAATGTTTGTTTGTTGAGTAAGCATATAAATCCCTCCTTTACATCCTCTGGCTTCTGGTAATGTATTTGAAGGCAGTAAAAGCACAATTCTAAGGCGTTGCTTATCACATGAAAAGTAGGTGAATGACATTCTCCTGTTATTTTTTAGGCAAGAAACTTCTGCTCTTGGATTTTGAAGCCCTCCCTCTTAAACTATCGTGCTAGATTATAAACTTTATAGCAGAGATGGTGTCCTATCTTGTTTGGCATGTAACTTCTAGCACTGTGCTTTGTCCTTTAAAAGGCATATGTTCCATTTGTTAGATGAGTAAAGTTTCAGATATGCAAAAGATTGTATCTGCTAAGTTCAGTTTTGTGGGGGTTTTTGTGAGTGTGGTAAAAATGGCGATTGGTAAGTTATGGACTTCTTAAAATTTTTCTAGGGGCAAAAGAAAATTAATTTTAGAATGAATCTGACCAGGAAGTGGGAATCTCACCTGATGTAAACAACCATATTAAAAATAACATTGATTAAGCGTGACTGGGTGGTTCAGTCAGTTAAGGGTCTGGCTCTTGATTTTGGGTCAGGTTATGATCTCACAGTTGGTGGGGTTGAGCTCTACACTGGGCTTTGCGCTAACAGCATGGAGCCTGCTTGGGCTTTTCTCTCTTCTCTCTATCTGCTCCTCCCCTGTGCACACACCCACGTGTTTCTCAAAATAAATAAATAAACATTAAAAAATAGATACATAAAAATAACTTTGATTATTTTCTGTACAAAATTTTAAACAACTAGAATTTCAGGTATATATTTTCCCAGTGAAATTAATAGTTGCTTTGGATGCATATATATTCATATAGCCAAAGTAACTGGGGGATGTCCTGGGGTGGATGTGGAGTAGGGTGGCTGGTTACTGTAGCCTTTATTTAAGAAAGACGTTCAAATTTTTAAAAGCCAAATTGAATTTTAGCAGTTAATCAATTCGCGTGGATACATATGGCCTTAAATCACTGCTGGCACAAGTCTTGCCATTAAGCACTGTTAGTGTTTTAAAAAGCACTACCAGCTATGTTAGTTAATTTAGTTTGTTCAACAGGACTTATTTATACAATCACGTAAATCATACAGATTCCAGAATTGGAAAGAATCTCTGGACTCTTTCATTTTGCTGATGAGGAAACTGGCATCTAGAAGGCTGAAGCAATGTAATCAGAACTAAAACCCAAGATGCCAGGTTTCGGGGTCAATGACCACGATGTTCTGATTAAGAGCTAGAGAAAGTTGGACCAAATCTGTAACAGTTTTATTTTTCCATCAGTCCTTTTAAATATCTCTGCCAATGGGTCTGAGATTGAGGTTGATTGATTTTAATCTTTATTGCTAAAATTTAGCTTTATAGAACATATGACTTGATCTCTTCTATGTAGACATTTCATAAACAGGAAGAAAAATTTTACTGCCCTACTGTATAAGCCAGTACTCCTTCTCTGACCATGGTTCTGTAAGAAGTTTGGTGAGAAAATGTGGTCATTTTTCTCCTGACATGTATTTCAGAGGTTAGGGTCACATGCCAAACACCCTTAATTTATTTGAATGTATGATCCTAGTGTCTTTTAATTTGTCTAAATACTTTTGCATTCCTGTGTGGTCGGCCTATACTACTTTTCCTAAAAATCAGATCCTAAGTATATTAGACACTGTAAAAATTTCTGTTCCTTGTTGTTGTTGTTATTCTATCACATTCCCTTCCATTGATTTTGAGTGTGAAGATATGTTGCCCATTCATCCATTCATTCAATTATTCATTCACTCAGGAATTATTTACTAAATATTATATGCTAGGCACTGTATGGGACATAAAAACCAGATATGGTCCCTGCTCTCATTCAGGGAGAGAAACATATTAAAGAAACAATCACACAAATAAATATTTATTTATAAAATGTGATAAGTATTATAGAAAACATATAGGGTATTAGGAGTGATTATAATAGGATTACCAATATTGTATCATTGTGTCAGAGAAGATCATTCTCACGCTTATGAACAAGAGAGAGAAAAGGGTGTTACACTTAAAAGAACTTTCTGATGACATCTTTTTGACATCTCTACAGGAGCTGGTGACTAGGGAAACTGGACTATATGTTCTGGTGGATATGACAGTATAGTGGAATAGGGAAAAAATTCCAAAGTTCTATCTCCAGTTCTGTCAAGAGCTACATTTAAGACTTCAGGGAAATCATATAGTATTTCTGAGTCCAAGTTGGTTGTGCTTCTTACCTCCACCAAACACTGAGTATATATTCTTACTAAAAATTAACACTTTTTTTTAACCCACTCATATCATTCTGTGATGTTTATTTTATCCGAGTTATCTTGAGACATTATAATCCAGCGAAGTTAAAATATGCACTCCGACATTTTACTAGGTATACCTTTGAGATCGTCTATAAATGATGACAAACTTCTAGAATTTGGACCCAAAAAACCGAGGAAAACTCACAACATATTTAGTTAATATCCCCATTTAAAATACATTTTTTTTCGGGGCACCTGGGTGGCTCAGTCGGTTAAGCATCCGACTTTGCTCAGGTCATAATCTTGCAGTTCATGAGTTTGAGCCCCACGTGGGGCTTTGTGCTGACAGCTCAGAGCCTGGAGGCTGCTTCAGATTCTGTCTCCCTCTCTCTGCTCCTCCCCTGCTCATGCTGTCTCTCTGTTTCAAAAAATAAACATTAAAAAAAAAAGTTAACAAAAAAATAAAATACATTATTTTTCTTCTTTAGTTATAAAGGCATTCAACTAAAATGTAAACTTATTTATCATGTCAAATTAAACCATTTTTTTGCAGCCCCACATTAAAGCATATCATTTCTTACTGAATCTCTTCCAAATGGATAACCACTTGTATAATATAAAAAAAAGTAGCCAGAATCACAAGTAAACAGGCCCTTAAACCCAAAATGATTGTTTGCATATTTCTTCCAAATCTCTTTTATACATTTTCCAGACAATCATATTGCACATTTTGTTTTCTGAAGCATAAAGCATACACTTAAATTGATTTTACACTTGAGATACTGTAAAGCATCTCAGAAAAATTTAAGTGACATAATGTTAAGCAAAAACATCAGTTAAAAAGTTGATGCACAACATCTTTTGTTAGTCTTATTAACTAACCAGGACATGAGCTGATCTCATAGAAAAGGATTAGCACGAAAAGGATATGATGCTAAAAATGATACAGTGCTCACTATTTTATATTCATGTATATTCCATTGAGTGAATGGACCATAATTTACTAAAGCATAGCCTTACGTTGGACAGTTTGAGTGGTTTCCATTTTTATATAGTATAAATTACACTGGGATAAACATTGTCAGGCATATGGCATTTTTTAATATTTTGGATTATTTCCTTAGGATAGATTCCCAGAAGTAGAATTACTAGGTTAAAGGGTATGAACATTTTTATGACTCTTGAAATACATTGCCAAATTGCTTTCCAAAAAAAGGTTGTATCAATTTACAATGCCACCAACAATATAGGAAAGTGCTCTTCTCATAATATTCTCACAGGTATTTGACATCATAGAATTTCTAGATTTGCAAATTTTGTGGACAAGAATGTAGTGCCTCACTTTAATAGACATTTCTTAGTGGCTTTTTTGGTGTGTTTTTAAGGCAACGTATTGTTATGAATAACTTCGAATTTCTAACATGTTCTTTAACTGTCTATACTGAGTTGATAATTTTATAAGCCTATACAGAATTATATGTGATTATATTAATCACATTATTTATAAATGTGATTTATAAATGTGATTTATATAACCTTATAGTGCAAACTATTGTGTCTATTTTGTTGTTTCAACTTGGTGCATGTATGAAAATTTTGACAAATTGTAAAACAGTCTGCTTGAATTTTCATTTCTTTTTGCTTATAAATAACAATTTAAAAAACTGTTCATAAAAATATTAAAAAAACTGTTCAAACAGGATTTTCACCAAATATATGCATCCACAATTATTCATATCTTTTTTTTATTATGAAAGTAGTACCTGCTTATTTACAAATAATTAGAAAAATAATATAGAATGAAAAAAGTTATTCATAGTTACTCTAAAATATAATCACAGTTAACCTTTTGCAGAGTATTTCTTTCAGATAGTTTTGCCTTGCTAGTTGTAAAGATGTGGTACAAATGTATTTGATAGGTATTTATTATGCACTTACTTTGTCCCAGATACCTTAATAGGCATCGAGTCAGGCTCTGACCTCACAAAATAGACAACTCCTGCCCTCATTAACATTGTAGCATAATTTATTTTTGTATTTTGCATACTCTTCATATATCTTATTTTAATAACTGCAAATTTCATTATGTCATGCGAATCAGTTTAAGTAATCATTTTCCTAGAATTGGACTTTTCCAATTTTTTAATGTTATTTTTTCCACATTTACAATGTTTCCTTAAGATACATTTCTTCAAATGGAGCAAGTTGGTTAAAGGATATGAACACATATAAGGTTCTTGACACAAACTTCCAGATTGCTTTTCAAAAGGTTAGTACTAACTTTCATTACCACTGGAAATGGACAAAGGGAACTTTTTTAAATTTTTATTTTTTTACCAATTTGCAATTGATTATATCACTAAAATTGTTTTTGTTGATTATTTTTTAATTTTCCCTTTTTGATAACTAGCAAGATTTGAGTTTGTTTTTTTAATAAGGTTAAATAAATGTAGTTCTTTGAAAATTTTTCGGATCATGCTTTGGTTCTATTTAACATGCTTATATTTTATTTTCATGTGTATGAGCTCTTTAGGGAATAAAGACATGAGCCTTTTTGGCATTTACCCTCTGTCAGAGTTCTCTCAAAGGAGAAAAGCAGGAAATGATCACTGAGGTTTTGGGCCCTGAAGTCCTTGGAGTCCAAGGAAGGTGTAAACACCTTTCCATTTCCAGGGCCCAACCTCGGGTCTAGCACACCGCAGGCTTTCCATCCATGATGCAATGGACAGAGCGCACAGATGTCAAGCAGAGTATTGGATCCTGGAGGGCCAGAGCCACTGAGACTCACAATGGCAAACAAACATGGCTTCTGAAACTAAGTCTGGGCCAAGAAATGACTTCCCTGTAAACCAATCCATTTGTATGGATAGAAAGAAAAAAAAAAAATTATAGTCAGAGGACAAAAGGATACAAGTACCTGGGTAGGCTCTGAAACAGCCTGAGAAAAAGAAAGGGGTGAAATGAAGGGATATGGAGTGGAAAGAAACGAACAAAAGCATTCTGAACACAACAAAATGAATTTAGTTTTATCCTATCTCCATTATGTTGTGAGGTACACTGCTGGCCGTGCTGTGTGATTGAAAAAGATCAGTTAGCCTCACCAAAGCTTATACAAGTCATCAATTCAGAAACTGCTTAGGTGATGCAAATGATATATTCCTGTAAAATTCTTAGTTACACACACATATACTTATGTACACATATAACACTGAGGCTCACGGAAAGGTTCAAGAGAGAGCATCTCCTAAACTAAAGGATTCTGGGGCCTGCCTTTTGTGCCCTTATAATGCCAGGTCCCTTTTGGTCACAAAAAGAGAAGGTTATTATGGCAATATCTGTTGCCATTGGATTTGGTATCTTCTTACCTCTACCTCTCTCAGGGTTGTGAGTAAGAAGTTGGCAGGGCCCCATACCAACAAGAGAAAAACAGCAGACTGAGAGGAAACAATCCTCTTGTAGTAGCTGGTGTCTGCTTCATGGTACTGTTTTGAGGGGTCATATGGGGCAATTTTTATTACATACTTTATGGAATAATTTGCATTAGGTCAAATTTATATGCCCTCAGGAGTGCCTATAAAACACGATCCCTAATTTCAAGGGTAGACATGGCAAATACAAGAAGCAGATAAAATAATTACAAACAAAGGTGTCTTGTGAGGAAGAACTGTATGTTAGAAACAATTCATAATTTACAAGTTGCTATCTTACCTTGCAGAACTGTGAGCTGGAAAGAATCACTTGAATGACACGTTTAGTCATTTAGTCTGGTGAATAAAGGCAACTGGGTACCTAATAGTTTGGGGGCAGACCACTACTCTCCGTAACGTTAAGGAGCCATTCATTCTCTTTATGGTGACTTTAACAATATGGTAAATAATACTTATTGAACATCTATTACGTCCCAGTTACTTTGCCCAGAGCATTATCTATATTATCATCCATTCATTCCTTCAGGCCCAGTTCACTGTTACCTCTTTTGACCCACCCAAGATTTATAACCCCAGGCTGAATTAATAATTCCATTACCCATTAATTGATAGTAACACTCTACTAATTCTGTTAACTCCTTTAATGGGCTCCATAGACTACATTTCCGACTCTCCCACTACGTACTGGGCTCCATAAGAGCAGTGCCCATGTTTCATTCCAATTTCCCAGTATCTGGTAGTTCCTAAGTACCATATTCTGTTGAGTGAAAGTGGAGTGGAACTTCATGACTTCAAACACATTGAGGAATCATGGAATTCAAAACAAAATTTTTTTTAAAGTTTATTTATTTTTTGAGAGAGAGAGAGAGAATCCCAAGAATGCTCTGCATGGTTAGCGCAGAGCCCCCTGCAGGGCTCAAACCCACCAACTGTGAGGCCATGGCCTAAGCAGAAATCAAGAGTCAGACACTTAACGGCCTGAGCCACCCAGGTGCCCCAGAACCATGGAGTTGTTAAGCAAGAGAGTACTAAGAAACTTTGCAAACTACAAGCTTCTTTTACATGAGAAAAATTACGTTAGAACAGGTAACTTACCAGAGGTCACATAAACCTGGTAGAATGAGATTAGAATCCAGTTCTCTAGCTTTTCAGCCCCAAATAGATGCCACCAAAACACAACTAAATATCTTTATCTCCCAATCTCTTAGCTCCACCCAAATCCTATCAGCAATGGGCCTTTGGACCTTCAGGCTATTTCTGTGATACATATTTTCTAAAAGAATCCACTTTTACAAACAGTTTTTCTTTCTTTAAAAAAATTTTTTTAAACGTTTATTTTTGAGAGAGAGAGAGAGAGAGCGCGCGAAAGAATGGAGGAGGGGCAGAGAGAGAGAGAGGGAGACACAGGACCCAAAGCAGGCTCCAGGCTCTGAGCTGTTAGCACAGAGCCCGACATGGGACTGGGGACTCACAAACCAGGAGATCGTGACCTGAGATCTGAGCCAAAGTCGGACGCTTAACGACTGGGCCACCCAGGCGTCCCCAAATATCTTTTCTTTCATAGCTCCCCATTCCAAACAAAGCCCAAACTCCAAATTGGCTGGCTTGTCCTGTAGCATCAGTATAAAAGTTGGGGGGTACCTTCTGTCTATATTTACACTAACAAGCTCTTTCCACAAGCACCCTTTGATCCACTCAAATCAAAATGCTTGTCAACACACACACCATACTTTTTATCATTTCTTGAGACATGCTGTTCATTCTGACCAGAGTATCCTTCTTCCTTATCAACCTGGGAACTTTAATGATCTGTTCCCTTTCTGGACTGGGAGCTTCTGGCACAGAACAGAGAGAACTGGCTTTAGTCTCACACAGCATTTGAATGAGTGGATTTTGTGTCCAGCACCTAGTGGCACAGCTCTCCATAAAGCTCACTGAATGGCTCTGTGTTTAGAAAATTACAGAAATGTAACTTACTCTTCAGAGTTGTAAGCAACCCTTTACCAAAACTTTTCTGTTTGGAGGAAAAATAAGTAAATATGTTGGCTCATTTAGTCTTTTTTTATTTCCTTTTTTTTCTTTTTAGTCTGGTTCATCTGTTATGACTGCCATTCTCACCCCCTCTGTGAACTCCACATTCTCCCAGCACCCCTGCCCCTGGACACTTGTGGGAGAGAAATCCACAAATTCCTCTGGGGCTCCATCACTGGAGCAACTTCTCAGTAGCTGGAGGAGATCTGGGCTGCAAACAGGAAGTTTTTGTACTTCTGGCTACCTTATGCCTGGGGCAAAAACTGCAGCGTCCACCTGGACACTGTAAAAGAGAATGGTAGAACAAAACTAACCTTCATTATCCCCATCTGAAGTTTTTTTGTGTGGATGTTCTGACCCAGTATCATCCAGGGATTCTTTTTCCAGAACTGTTGTCTAGCATGCACATCAGAATAGCCCCGCAGGAAAGTCAGGTTTGAGCCCCCGCCCCCCCCCCCCCAACTCCCTTTCTTCACTTTAAAAAATCTGGAGCAGGACATTTAAAATAATGGATTTTGGATTTTAAAATTTTTAAAGCAATCCGAAGGATTGTTGCCTTTGGTAGGCTGAGGGCCAAAGAGAAGCAGAGATTGGTCCCCTAATCTCTAAATCCTTTTTTCCTCCTTCAATGCCCTAGACCTCATCTTGCCCCTTTGGCTCCCAGGGGGCAAGAGGCAGTTTTCCTCCGCGGGCGTGCCTAGCCTTGTCAACGACACCCATTAGTTTCCAGGCTTCCAGGGCAGAGGGGGACTCCCGACCACGCGTCCAGGGCCCTTCTCCAAGCGTAGGGGCCTCGAGGTCCACGCCGGTCCCAGCGCAGGCAGAGGGGATGTGGCCAGTCCTGGGGATGACCTCAGCCTGCCTGCCCCTAAGGCACCCCGGCCCCAGCCTGCGGGGCGGGTAGCCCAATGGGCAGCCTCGCTCCGGAGGCGGGCTCAGGCCGGAAGCCACCCCGCGGCACAGCGGCCCCGCGAGACGGCGCCCGCGCCCCCGCCCTCTCCGGCACGGGCTCCACGGCCAAGGGCGGCAGGGGCCAGCCCGCTGGGTCCCCGCCGCGCTCTTTGTCCTGGCCGCGCGCGGGCGGACGCGTGCGCCCCCCGGGTGAAGGGAGGCGCGGAGAGAGCGCGCGGGAGCGCGCAGGAAGAGCTCGCGCCCGCCGGGCGTCGGGGGCGCGCGTCCCTCCGCCAGGCAAGCAGCGAGCACGCGCGCCGCCGCCGCGCCCGCCCCTCCCCCCCCCCCGCGCTCGCCTCGGAACTTGCTGACTGCGCGGCCGGGAGGAGCCGAGCCGGGCGGCGGCGGCGCGAGGCCACAGCGCGCGGGGGTCTCCCGCGTCCCCTCCGCCTCGCCGGGAGCTCGCGCCCTCGCCCAGCCGAGCTCCTACCCCCCCCCCCTTTTTTCCGAAGGCGCTGGGCGGCGCCACCCTCCGGCCGGAGCCCGGCACTGCACAACCCCCTCCGACTTTCAATGTTCCACACTCCCCGGCCAGAGCCTCCTCGGCTTCTTTTTTTCCCTCCCCCCCCCTTTCCCCCCCCCCAGCTGCCTCCATTTCCTTAAGGAAGGGTTTTTTTCTCTCTCCCTCCCCCACACCGTAGCGGCGTGCGAGCGGGCCGGGCGGGCGGCCGAGGTAAGGCGGCGGGGCCGGGGGGCCGCGTGGGGGGCGGCCGGGGCGGCGGCGGCGGCGGTGGGGGAGGGGGCGGGGGCGGGCAGCTTTGTTCGCGCCGGGCGCCCGCGCCGCCGGTGTCCGCGAGCCGCGGCGGGGCCGGCCGGGCTGCTCGCATCACTTGGCGCCCGGCGCGGCGAGCGCTGCCCGCGGCCCCCGCGCGGCCCTCCCCACAAAGGGCCGCGGAGCTGCGTGGCCGCCGCCGCCGGCCGCGGCTCGCCTCCGCGGGCGCGGAAATTTGTTGCACTTCTTGGGGCTTTGTTTGTTTGTTTTGCCTCTGATTTTTTTTTTTCGTTATTTTGGACAAAATGTCGGTGCGTGATGTAAAAATTGAGCGAGGAACCTTGATGGCATTGGGAGCTTTGCAGAAGGTGCAGTTTGGATTCTGCTTTTCCCAGGGTGGCAGCTCGGTCTTGGCCGGATGAATCTTCGCTGCTGGCCGTGGAAACGGCTAGAGCAGCTTGTTAGTTGATTTTTAAATTCCTAAGTGTTGTATTTAAAGGCTTACGTGCACAGAGAAGGAATCGCCACCTTAAATAAGCATATGGGCGATTAACAGGGTATGTTTTCCTCTCGGAAAGGGAATTTGGTAGCTTTGACCAATGTCAGTGTGTAAATATTTAGACGTTATTAGTGACTTTTTAACATTTTTCAGCGAGATCTGTTATTTACAGTGTGTCATATGTTATTAATGCTCGTTGCCTAAGTTCCCTGGCAAATCTGCTTCATGCCTTCTGAGAAAGTAGACAATTGATAGATTGTCCAAGGGATGGAAAAAAATGTGAGTGGGTTTTCTAACTTGAGTTCGGTAAATCCTTGAACGCTGGCGTTGTGAGACACATCACCTCCCCTGTAACCTTGCTGTGTGATGAGATAAGTGTGAGCACTTTGAAGTGTTTATATTAAAATGACAATTTTAGGTGAATATTGAGAGAAGAAAATGCTCCTGGTCTATTTCTTGGACTTAACATTTCCCTTCTCTCCTCCTTTTCTCTTTAAAAGTTTTCCAAGAAATAACTTCACCAAGATGTCCAGTGATAGGCAAAGGTCCGATGATGAGAGCCCCAGCACCAGCAGTGGTAGTTCAGATGCGGACCAGCGAGACCCAGCCGCTCCAGAGCCTGAAGAACAAGAAGAAAGAAAACCTTCTGCCACCCAGCAGAAGAAAAACACCAAACTCTCTAGCAAAACCACTGCTAAGTTATCCACTAGTGCTAAAAGGTAATGTGTAAAAGGATTAAGCACATTATCAGGTTGTCTTCCAAATGGTTGGACGCTTTTGTTGGTTTTACATCTGTAGCAGCAGTTCAAAAATACTTACTTCGTGATCACTTTTATTTGCACTCAAATGAGTTGTCATTCTTTAGGTGGCATATAAGCCACCTCCCTAGAATTGTAATTGTACTTTTCAGCAAACTTACTCTCTACTTTGGTAACTTCAGTAAAGAAGTGTCCTTGAGTAGAGATTGGACCAGCGTTTTGACAGATTGTTTGAGGAGTTGGCAAGGAAAATTTGGTGAGCCCAAATTAGCTGGTACATTGAGGATGTTCTTTTTTATGAGTCATACTCTTCTTCATTGAAATTGACACTTCTAGAGATCAGCAGCGCCTCTCTTCATGAAACTTAATGATTAGAAATAATTATGGTTGCTAGAAAATATGTAAATTCAAGGCCTTAACAACATTTGAGAGCAGATTTAAAATTGTGCTCCCAATTTGCTTTCAGTTTTACAAATGTGACTAAGTCATTGCATCCCAGGTTATTACTTTTTGTAGTTAACTTATGGTTATGCCTCTATATTATTGTGAGTGTAAATAAAACTGAAACATAGCCATTTACAATTTTGGGTGGCAGTTGGCTATTGAAAACTTTCATTGTGCTGGTGACTCTTCACTCTAAAACTTGTGGATATGCTTGACATGTTATTACTCAACAGCAGAAGAAACATTTTGTTGGGTATATTTGAAAGGTCATTTGTTTCCTGTTGGTTTATATTATCTTTGATGGCAAAAAAAAGATTATGTCAGTGGGGCTCCATTGGTAGCAATAGGGAGGGGAATATCCATGCATTCTATTAGTTATACGTCATAAATGTTTGTAGCATTAGCCAGTATTGACGTTTTGTTGATTTTTATTGATCACAACGAAAGGAAAAAGAAGTATAAAACCTGTTCAAATATTGAGTTCTCTAAGTGATTTAGAAGAACTCTTATTTTTCTGTGGGTTTTCACCTCTGCTATATCAATAATCAAGTATTAATAACTTGAGAATATTTTATTAAATAATAGCAGTCTTTTAAATAATTTAGAATCCTCAATTTGCTGTAATCCTGTTGAGGGACATATAATACACATCTTAAGTTTTGAAAGCATTTTACATTTGAATAAAATCAGAGAACTGTTTTCCCCCTCCTCTTAACTCCAGGCTATATATCTTATTATTTCTTTTCCCCCAAATGTATTCAATTTTAGTGCTGTACTTAAGATTAGGGAAAACAGAATTGGTTAAGTAAGGTCAGAGTCCTTTAGAAGTTTTTCACTGGTCAAGATGTTTGTAAATTTTAAACTTTTTTTTGACACAAAATATTGTCAAAACTGTTACTGTGCTCATGTAATAGCTTGCTAATTCTTACCTCTGTAAAAGTGACTTAAAGTCATTGTCAAAAATTCTAGTGCTTTCCCTCCTCCCTTCTTGTCTCATTTGCATATAAGCTTGAAAAGAGAATTTCTTTGGTAAAAAGTGTTTTAAAATAGATTTTATAGCCTTTATTGAGTACTAGTAGAGGACTATTTCTAAGATCTGGTGTGAATGTCATACTTATTTACAGTAGCAAGTGAGAAAAAAAGCTGCAAAGTTTCTGTTAAGGGATTTGGGTTATGCCTCTGAGAACAAAGAGGAAGCAGCCATGTTAGCATTACTGAAGGCAAAGCGAGCCTTGCATTTAACTGCATGGTGGTAGAGGGCAGTGTAATTCCCCGGTTATTCTGTAGACTATCTCAAATCCTTTTTGTCTGTTCTCATTTCACTAACAGAATTCAGAAGGAGCTAGCTGAAATAACTCTCGATCCTCCTCCTAACTGCAGGTAAGAAACAAATTTTGTTTTGATTTCAAAATGTGCAAAAATAACAAGAGATTAATGTATCGGCTTGGGATATGTGTGCTGCAGAAGAAGCTACGTTTGCTTCTTCTCAGCTTTGCAAGTGCATGAAACAAAAATTGTCTAAGGTGAATTAAACAAGTTTGGGGGAAAATACTCTTTAGCATGTATCATACATTTGGAATTTATGAATATACTGATTTTGTGCTTCTTACTGAGATTAGTGTGAATGGTGCTGATTTTGTTCTGTTGTAACATTGCTGTAGAGTGTTTATTCAGAACTATATTGCAGAAACTTCGAAAATTTTGCTAAGCTTTAAAGTTACTGCTTGTGTGCAATCTGAACTGACCTTCCAAATTTAGAAATTGCTGAATGTGGTGTTACAAAATGTAAATGCAGTAAACAAGGGTATAGTTTCTGTTTGATTTATTCAGTAATGTGCCTTAAGGACAAATTTTATGTGCTAAGCTAATGCTTCTAGTTATTTTCTGGAGAATGCATTGTTGGAATTATTTACATTTTAACCGAATGTCTTAATTACTTGGGAAAATTCTTGGTAATTTTGGTCCTTGAAATACATGTGTGAAAAGCAGTATATGAATTGGAATTTGTAGGAAGAACTCATTTCAGTGAAACTCCTGTAGGATAATTTAAGATTGTCAGTTGGCATATGGTGCATTAAAAGTGACTGGTTGATAATTTTTTTCGTTAAACGTTTTTTCAGTTTGTCTTACCTAGTGCTTTGTTTTTCACCAGTGACTATATGGCTTCCAAAATATATCAGAGTTAGAAAGGACAGTTGTGTAGATAATTTGCATAGAGATATGTGCTCCAGGGTGAGAGTGGCAGCTAGAAATCAGGCAGTGTTATGGTCTGATATGAAAATGTTTTCTTGTCTTACCTATATTTTTGTTACAAGTTGTGTTCACTTGAGATGATCTGACCTATCTCCGAAGTCTACTTGAGATATAATTTGGTATAATTCAGTTGCCTCTTGTGTGTATTAACCAGATCCTTAGATAAGATGATCTTCTGATTTATTCAGTGAATTAACAGTTTTGCTCATATTTGTAATCAGCTATGTCAGCTCAAAAGGTAAACATGAATGTAAACTAATTTTAAACAGGTAGTGGTACGTCAGATCTCAAAGTATTAAGAGCTGTGCTGTCCAGTAATGCAGCCACTAGCCACTTGTGGCTAGTGACCGCTTTAATTGTTGTCCAACATGAGATGTGCTGTAAGTGTAAAACACACATCGAATTTTGGAAAACTTTGTATGAAGAAGAGAATGTAAAATACCTTACTGGGTTTTAAAAGTATCTGTTACGTGCTTAAATGATAATATGTTGGATATGATAAGTTTTATGGAATGTTTTAAAATTTTACTTTTTTACCATTTTAATGTGGTTAGAAAATTTAAAATTATGTATGTGGCATGCATTATATTTCTATGGAACAGTGCTGCTTTAGAGAATAAATAAATCCTTCCACCTTTCTCAGTGGTTTGTCAAATCTGTAGCCATTTAGCGAGGTCAAGTTAAATTTGCTCTCTGAAGAATTACTTAACTTGCAGAGGGTGTTCTAATATTTCTCATTATAAAAGATACAAAGATCTATCAATTCAGAACTCTTAAATGTTTTAAAATTGCATGTAATGTCAAACATTTTTAAAGGTTTCACAAACTAGCATTCGTGCCTAAGTCTAGAGAACCCAGTAGAGAATGTGTTGAATGCCCTTGGAGCAGTAGTGTAATGTTGCAGTTGCTGAAGAAGTATGCTTTACATGTTTAACCCGGGAATGGTTCCACAAGGTCACTGAGGATTATTTTAGAGGAAGTAGAATGTTTCTAGGAGGCAGAAAGTTTAACTCGTTTATTTTTCTCTCTATATACCATATGTTTCCATGAAATGCTTCACCTTTAGTGATCAGTGAAATAGCGAACAAACGTGTGGGCTTGCAAACAATAACCTGGAATACATCATCCACGCTTTCCCTTGTCACAACTTGGGATGGTTGTAAAGTATGCAAATTATATATTTCAGTTCTCTAGTTATTTAATATATGAGTTTATTTGTGGCTGTGTGACTAAAGAGAAAGCAAACAGAAAATGATGAGTCGTAACTGGGAACTGGCAGAAGTTGTGTCTTACTAGTTTGGGGACGTTCTTGTTCAGGTGGCCGATGTGCAAAATAGATCCTTTTGTGTCTTTTATTTTAAGTGTCTTCAGCTTTTTGGGGGGTGGAATATGATCTAGTCCTGTCCTTGAGCAGGAATTTGAAATATTGAGTGTTTAGTGGAGGCATTTCAGGATTTTGACAGCTAAGTCTGAATTTGTATTGTATTTGTATCTTCACGTCTGATATGTGACAGATTGTGGTGTTCTTGTACTTCACAGGTGCATGGGTGAGAATTTTAGCTTTATAGTGATTGTACAGGTTAAATTTATTAATTTCTGTTATAGTTAAAAGTGGGATTCTATATTAAATTCTAAAATGTGTGAATTCATATTGCCTGAAATCTATGAAACCTAATACTTTTCTGACTTTGATGTTGGACTTTCATGTGTAGTTAATTAATCAGAATTCCATTATGGTTTCAAAAATAATTTTTACAAGCTTGTCAGTATTTGACGGATTTAATTTTTCCTCAGGGAAGAAATGTAAAGTATATTTGTGTACATTCAGGAAAAAGTTGATTGAAATACAAGAAAACTCAGCAAAACCAAAATTACTCCAATGAGACTAAGATTTCTCTTAGATCCCTTCCTCCCTTCCTGTGTTTTATTTATAAAATATTTTTTTTGTTATGTTATATATTCCCTTAGTATATAGCTGTGTCTAACATGTGTACACCATAGGTGATCTTAGGATAGACTTAACTGTCGAATTAAGTGTGTGGCTTTAAACATATTTGAATATATTTCGATAGTAACGATATTTCTTTTCCTAATGGTATAAAAGTTTGATAAAATGTTATTTCCAATGATTTGATGGCATTTCGGTTTTTAGGTGTTGGAGTGCCCTAGGCCAGAGCATTCAAAACATAGGGATATAATATTTATATAGTGGCTTTAGTTTATATTGTTTGCATACTATATTCTAGATTATGGTATACATAGTTGATACGTCAGTGAGAACGGAGGGAGGTTGTGTTTGGGCATTTTCCTGTTTTTGGAGAAAGTGATTAACTAGAATTGTTGAGTAGTGTGCTCTTAAGACGTTTATGTTCCATCTGTTTCCCAGGGAGTGCCCTTGTCTGATCACAGTAACCCCTTTTACAAGTGGCAGAAGTTTAGGAAGTTGCTGGATTTTTAACTCCACCTCTAATTCTTTCCATTTATGAGAAAGCACAAATGTATGCTCTTAAAATATTCTTTAATATGTTCAGATTGAATCTGTGTTAAAGGTAGATATCAGGGCCATTTGTAATAGTTTTTAGATGTGGGAAAAGCCTTATTTGGAGGGAGGTGTAATAGTAGCAAGTATTTATTATAATGTGTTCACTTGCAAAACCTGAAAAGTACTATAGTACTTGTAATTTTGCTAACATCCTTCTTTTAAAAACAAAATTAATAAAAGAAGCAGTTAAGTTCTAAACCAGAAGTTGGCAACCCCTGATTTACTCTTGTGCCTTACATTGTCTAATGGTGGGTGAACTCTACCTCCTTTTGAGGGTTGCCACCACTTGCCACCATTTTCTAGGGTAGCTTAGAACTTTGCCACCCATAGGGTGAATCTTCTGATCAGTAGTGTCTGCATCACAGGTAAGATTGTCAGAAATGCAGAATCTTGCCTCCCCCACTGCAGAAGTACTGAGCCAAAAACTGAATTTCAGCAGGATTCCCAGGGGAATTGTTTGTATATTAAGGTTTCTAAAGCATTGGTTTGGGTCCGGTCCCTGCTCTGCCTCTTATTAGCTGTGTTATCTTAGATCAGTTAGGATGTATTTCTGTCTTTCAGTTTTCTTTTTTTCTTTAAAAAAATTTTTTTAACATTTATTCATTAATGAGAGACAGCACAAGCAGGGTAAGGGCAGAGAGAGAGGAAGACACAGAATTGAAGCAGGCTCCAGGCTCTGAGCTGTCAGCACAGAGCCCAATGTGGGACTCGAAAGCTGTGGTGAGATCATGACCTGAGCCGAAGTCGGCCGCTTAACTGACTGTGAGCTGCGCAGGCGCCCCTCTCTTTCAGTTTTCTTAAATGTAAAACAGAGATTAAAATAATCCCCCCTCCCATAGGTTTATTGTGAGGATTAAATGTTAATATGTTTTAAAGTTTGGTAATGGTGTAAATTGGGTCAGTAAAGTGGCCACAGAATGATTAAAGGGAAAGAGGCAGTTTAGCCACATGCCCTCATTCTTGGCTAGCATTCTTTCCAGTGCATCAACATCCTACTATAGGAGTAATTTTATTTTAATCAATTTAACAGCTATTTATTTGAGAACACATAAGCAAAATTTTATATGTATATAACTAAAAGGAGTTCCTTGGAACTTAAGTAAAAAAGAAAACCTAAGAATACTGGGCAAAGATGAGGAAATAGTGTATCCCATTTAAAGGAATATGCATAAAGTTAATGATAATTCATAGAGAATGCTCTGTCTCTGTAGTAAATTGTAATGAAAAATTTTAAAATAAGGATGTTAGTTATTTTTTCTCTTTTAAATATTGTTATTAAAATTTACAGTTGAAGTGAGAATGAAATTATATCAATATTTGGAAAATTAGATTCTGAATTGATGTAGTTTACCAGTTACCTAAACAGCAATTTTTTTTCCTTGTCTGTGGCTTTGGAAGCTTTTTGTAATTGGTATATGAAGGCAGGTAATAATAAAAATAACACGTGATATCTATAGCTTAGTTGTTTGCTTACACACCACTTGATTTTAAAGCCCCCACATATAGATAGCTTTTTTTCTTGTTTACTTATACATTTGATTTTTGTTATTGTTGATTTTAGTGTGTGCTAGGTAAAGATTCCCTATTTTATAAAACAAAGTTGTATCCCATTTATCCAGTTAATTCCTTTTATTTTCAACTCTTCAAAAACAATCCTAGAACTCCCTTTTTTTTTTTTTTTAATAAAAGTTAAATCTTATTTGGAAGCTTGATTTCTAAAACAGATAAATACACAGCTACTCTGATTGAAGGTGTTTTCCTTACCACCCCACTGGGGTCATTATTATCCACCCCACTGTGGATATTATTTATTAGTTAAGTTTCTCAAAAATCATGAGGATTTTTTGGAGACTTGGGCATTACTGATAATTTTAAGTGATGTTTTATGTTTCTTGAAGCCCATACTAACCAGCATAGGTGAAATACTATAGTATGTTAATGCTATATACTGTGATTATTTGCTTGTCTACCTTCTGTAAGAGTAAGTGTTCCTTTGAAAGGAGGATGGTCTTACACGTTTCTGTAACTCTTGCTTTACACAGTGTTTTGCATGTGAAGATTTGTTAAATTAATAGATAATCGAAATCTGTCAGACTACCAGGAGTAGAACTTTCAGGCAAAATAGTGACTTTGGAGAAAATCAATTAAAAATCCCACATACTCTTTACTTTTTTTCATAGTTAGAATTTTTAATATCATTCAAAGGCATTTAGCTACTGCTTCTTTTATAAAAGGAAATTGATAATCATAGTAAGCCTAATTTTTTCTCTCTTATATGTCAGTGCAGCAGGTAGACCCAGTGCTGTTGTGACTAAAAACTTTTTCCAAAAGAATGACGTGATTGAAAACACTATTCTTCCCCCAAAAGGTCACATTTTTATTAGGGACATACAATGTTCAAAGCAGATAATATAGTTAGAAAGTAGGTGAAAACAGTGTGGACGTTTACTGCCAATTGTTGTCTCTTTCTATAGCTAACCAATTGGTATCTCATTCCCTCCTTGAAAGAGTTGCTGTAACAACAGATGGATATGTTTAGCTATGGGAAAATCAGCAACTCTTTCTTGTTTAGAGTGCAGGGGCATTCAGATTGAGAATGGGGAGTTTGATCCTGCCATTCTCATCGTCCCTACAAAACTGAGATTAAAAACATACGATAAAACCACTTAACAGATCTAGAGAAATAGGATTTTTTTTTTCTTCTTTTGACAGGGAAGTGTATTTGGCATTTTATTAGAATCTGGAAGAAGAAACCTTTTTTAAGTTTTTTTTTTTTTATTATTTATTCATTTTTAAGAGACAGAGAAAGACAGAGCGTGAGTGGGGGAAGGACAGAGAGAGAGGGAGACAGAATCTGAAGCAGGCTCCAGGCTCTGAGCTGTCAGCCTAGAGCCACACACGGGACTTGAACTTGTGAACCTTGAGATCATGACCTGAGCTGAAGTCGAATGCTTAACTGACTGAGCCACCCAGGCACCTCTAGAAGAAGAAACTCTTTAAACTTCAAATCTTTCTTCTGCTTCTGGATCCTTGATTCTCAATTAGGGGTAAATTTTGCCTCCCTACTCCTCCCTGCCAGTCCTCTGCCCCCCTCCAAAAAAAAAAGCCTAAAGAAGAGTTGGCAGTGCCTGGAGACTTTTGCTTTCACAACTGGGGGAAGAGGGAGTTGCTACTGATACTTTGTGAGTAGAGGTCACAGATGCTGCTAAATGTCCTACAGTGTGTAGAACAACCCCTCTACAGCAAAGAATCATCTGGACTAAAAGTCAGTAGTGCTCAGGTTGAGCAATCCTGCTGTAGACATTTATTCTGATACCTTGCCTCCTGAGTTGTTGCATAGTTTGCTTTTTACCATTTTCTTGTCTTATTAATAATGACTGCTTAGTACATTGTCCTGCACCTTCCTTAGAGCTGATGGCTCTACCTCTGCTCCTCCTGTACTGTGGTTTACATTTATTGTATATTTTTTGACATGTGTGTGTTTTTTTATGTGAAACCACAGGAATGGCTACCTTGAACACCTGCTAAATTATGGTCTGTTGAGGCCAGAAATGCTTTCGGCGGTATTTTTATTTCTTTTCTGTCTTCTACCAGTTAATTATACCCCTGCATGATCTAGCTTTAGGCTGTTGTATCTGTGTTCTACCAGAAATATTGAAGTACAATGCATCAAGGAGAAACACCTTTGGAAAATCATCAAAATACAGTTCTACATTGAATTACAAACAGGTTAGAAAGCCATGCTCTTGATTTGGTTTTTATTTTCATCATTAAGACAGTACAGAGAATATTCACTTCTATTGTTGTTCTAAGTCCACATTCTTTTATTTCCAACCCTTGGGGCCAGATGTGTTTCAGAGTACAGAAAATTTTAGATTTTAGAAAGGGAATATGATGATGTGTTTGCTGTATCTTATGTAACATCCCCAGTGGGATCTTCAAACACATCATATTTCTACACCAAAAATGTATGAATATTTATACTAAATGGGATAAGTAGAAACTACAAATAGTTTCAGGTTAGTTCATGTTTGGTGTTGCTGCTAAATTATTTTTCTCCAAACTTATTTTAAAAGTCTTTGATTTTTAGGGCTTTGGGATTTCAGAATTGTGGGCAAGCTTGTGTGGTCCTATGCTACCTCTATTACAATGACTATTGACTACAGCCAGTTACAGTGAAAAAGTGTTTTAAAGTTGGTCTGCTTTTCCTTACCTGTTTCCTAATAGTTGTTTTTAGTTTTTCACTTTTTATTTTTGGATAATTGCTTTTTGTTGTTTATGTTGTATAACTTGTATGCTTAACTAGAAAAAAATTTAGACTCTTGATTTTTAGAATTCTTTCCCCTTAAGGTGAAACTATAAATATCAGTTCTTTTTAAGTTGTTTGTGTATGTTGGATTCCTTTTCCAGTTTATTATTAAATATTATCTTTTAATCCTTTCCTTTTTTCTAAATATATAAAATTATACTGAAAACAAGATGTCCTTTAATATTAAACAGAGAACTTGCCTTTTTTATGTATGCATTTTGTCCTGCAGCATTTGAGTATAATTGGACTATAAGAGGATATATTAAATTTTGCTTTGTTCACGAACCTAGGCGGCTTATAACCATAAACATATAAAGGTTTATTTCTCTTGCTCATATGAAGTCCACTGTAGGTTCAGGAGCTCTCCTGGGTAGCTCTTCCATGTGTGGACTCCTGATTTGTGCTGCTTGCATCTTGTGGCTCTGTCATTTGAAACATGTGTCCGGGCAAAGAGCTAGAGGGTCATGTGCCAGCTTTTAAGTGCTCTGGTCTGGAAGGAAGACATGAATTAATCACATGGCCTCAACTAACTGCAAGGGGGCTGGAAAATGTGGGGGGAGCATATGGATATTCAATGAGAAATCAATTTTTCTGCCACAAAGGATGTATACTTCCAAGAATAGATGGCTTTCATTCTCACTTCAAGAGAGGAGATAATTGGGCATCCAGCCTGACACTGTCCTGGATTCCATAGCATAGTGCCTACTAATACAATAACTTGTTCAATTCCCAAAAGAAGCCTATAAAGAATCATTCTTGTTAAGATTTCAAAACTGAATCTTAGAATGGTTGAGAAACTTGCTACATGTCACATATGTAGTGCATATATATAATAGATGCAGGGCAAAAATCTGGGTTTACTTTTTGATATAAAAGTAAGCACTTTTGCTTTTGTACAGTGCTGCTTGAGAAATGTGGTAAAAACATTCGAGTTGATTGTGGGTCTGTAGGTGCATGCTTAGTTGAAGTGTGTCCCATTTATTCATAGTTTCTTGAAGGATCCAAGAATACACTTCATGTAGGGTTTAGAACCTGGCAAATAAGGTTCAGATGATGAGTTGGAGAAGAAAAGAATTTCCTTGGGGAGCCTGAGTGGCTCAGTTGGTTAAGCATCTGACTCTTGATTTCTGCTCAGGTCATGATCCCGTGGTTCATGATATTGAGCCTGGCATCGGGCTCTTCTCTGACAACATGGAGCCAGAACCTGGCTTGGGATTCTCTCTCCTCCCTTCCCTGCTTACATGTTCACTCTCTTTCAAAATAAACAAACATTAAAAAAAAAAAGTTTCCTTCTTTGGCTTTGGGGTACTAGACTCTTCTTACCCCCTTTTTTTTTTTTTTTTTTTTTTTTTGAATCATTTAAGCAGTTTCTTTTCAGGGAGCATTCCCCCAGTTGTCATCTCTCCTGCCCTATTCTCTTCCCCTGTAAGAAAGAAGGTCAGGGACTGAGTATGATCATAACGGAAAATGCAAATCTTTGTTCTCTACCATGTAGTTCTTTGTGTATGGCTTTCCTGTGAGCAAAGGAATATCTTCAAATCTACCTCTCCTTTTTTCTCTAGGGTATTGTGAAGCAGTCCATGTTTATGAATTGCTTTGAAGTTGGAAAAATATCCCTCTGCAGATAAGAATTTCTGGCTTTATGGAGAAAAGTCTGAATCATATAGGATTTTAGGAGAATTTTAATACTGATTTCTCAGCAGCATGTGCACTTACTATTTTTTAATACTGGCACTAGATCTCACTTTTTAACAACTTTGGCTTCATATTAGATTCCTCTTAATTTTGTCTTTTTATAGTTCATTTAATCACTGTTTTTCCTAAATTTGTGAATTTATACAGAAATTTTTCCCAGATAGTATGGGGATTTGCTTTTCCCTTATGAGTCTTTTTAGAAAAGGAGCCGGTCCAATTAGTAAAATAAAATAGACCTGATGTTCTCAGGGTGCCCTGCTAGGTTTATATAGTTCATTTTAGATTAATGAAACTAATGAGTTTCATGTATCATTCTGTGTCTTGCATTTTGTCTAAAGGCAGTATTAAAGTTAAATTCTGAAGTTTTGACATATTTCTCTCTGTTGACACTTCATTGGTTTTATATATATGGATAAACAGCATAACCTTATTTATAACACCTGTTTTGGATGTGGTGGTCATAGGATATGATTAACCTAAAAAATAATAGCAGTAAGGCAAAATTTCTAGGATCATTACATTTAAAAAAGTTTCAGTCCCCTCTTGATCCTCGGTGTATATAGTAATTATTTTAATTTAATGGTTATTTGCAACAAACAAAACTGAAGGGAATTGCAGTATTTCCGTGTTCATTGTCTGTGGTTTAGCCTGCCTGCTTTGGAGGCATTTGGACCAGTTATAGCATTCCAAAGTTTCTTCGCTGCTTCACTGTCCCAGAGCAAATACACTTTGTCATTCTGTTTAACTTCTAGCTTGTCTGGGGAAAAATAAAGACATCTCTTGTCTGAAATTGCTTTTGGGAGTATAGCTCCACATGTTTTGGTCTGAATGAAAGGCCTAGGGAAACATGAATTTTGTTACCTTTTTATTTTATTTTCCTTTACTTATAAATCATCATGATGATCCTCCCTTTACATCCATGCCTCTCACTTTTTATAAACAACATACATTCCCTTTCTGAGAGTGGTTATTTGTAGTTCGTTTTGCCATTTACAATCTTATAGGTCCTTTACAAATGGATCATTTTTTCACATTAAATTTTAGTAGGTCAAGAATCCATTTATTCAGGGTCCCCAAGAGAATCGATCTTGGAAGATTGTGGCTACATATTTTTTACGGCTTCCTATTGCTTTCTGTAGTCTTCTCAATTTAAACAGTAGCAACAACAAAATATAGAGGGCACCATAAGGCCTTGGCTTTATGGTTTTATTTTTGTTACACACTTGTTTCTAAGGGTATTGGTAATATTTGTTGGATTTGTGATATATATGCTCGTAGTAAATTTACCTGCTATCACAGTGAGGAAAAATCTGGCATTTGATGGGTTTGAACATGAACTTAGATGCATGTGTTCCATGTGGAATTGAGTGACAGTTTTAATTAGTATACCTTTACATTTTCTTTATTTTATTTACACCAGTGTCTGTTTACAATTTTAAAAGATATTTCTATCTTCCCAGATGCTTATTATCCCAGTATCCGTTAGAGGACTATGCCAAGCATTCATTTTCTTATTTTTTAAACCCTAGAATAAACATATTGCAAATGATTGCTTTCCCTTCCTGCAGAGGTTTCTTAGTTTTTGTTTGTTTTTTTTTTTTGTTTTGTTTTTTAATTAACTTTTCATTATGGACAATTTTAAGCACATAAGAAAGTAAACACCCTGGTGTGATGAATCCCGATGTAGCTAGCCTTCACCCAGTTTTCAGTAGTTCCCAACCCTTGGCCAGTCTTGTTTCATCTATAATCCCATTCATTTTACCCTCCCATATTACATTGAAGCAAATCTCAGACATCATTTCATATGCATTTTTAAAAGACAAGTATTGCACTGTGCATTTTTGAAAGATAGGGACTCTTTTCACTTAATTCTCATTCTCTTATTTTTGCAATTTAATGAAAGAACTGGGTGGGGTTTCTGAGAGTCTGGATTTTACTTACTGAATTTGTATGGTGTAGTTTAAAGCTTTCTTTGGGTTCAGTATTTGCTCTAACTTCAGGTCTTGAGTTAGGTTAAGAGGCTTGATCCAATTCAAGTTTGATCTTTCTTTCTTTCTTTCTTTCTTTCTTTCTTTCTTTCTTTCTTTCTTATTTTTTTGACACAGTTGCCTCATAAGTGTGCTTTTCTGTCAGGAGGTTTGTAAGATCTGATTTTCTTGTTGTGATATTAGCAGCCATTGGAATAAATCTCTGAAGAGAAACTTACCACATCATTTCTTTGTTTACCCAATGGGGTAAGTTACCTAGTGAACGTAGAGTAAATGCTTAATTTTTTCCCTTGTTTACGTTTACTAGTTTATTTTTAGTGTTTTTTTCAAAATAATAGTTGGTGTCCCTAGTATCCTTTTCAGAATCATTGTGAACTCATTATTTATTGTGTTCCAGATCATTGCAATACTTCTGTATATTGCCATTATAATCCTTATACACTGTCTTAATTTTAAGTAAACTTAAGCTTAAATTGCTGTGCCTTAGGAAACTTTGGGTGTATAAAAATTGCATGGACATATTTGGTGGTAAAAAATAATGCAAATAGATTCAACTTAACCATTGCCCTAGATATTATTTCAAAAGCGGAATGCAGGGGCGCCTGGGTGGCTCATTCAGTTAAGCATCCACTTCGGCTCAGGTCATGATCTCGAGGTCCGTGAGTTTGAGTCCCGCGTCTGGCTCTGTGCTGACAGCTCAGAGCCTGGAGCCTGTTTCGGATTCTGTGTCTCCCACTCTCTGACCCTCCCCCGTTCATGGTCTGTCTCTCTCTGTCTCA
Organism: Panthera leo; assembly: GCF_018350215.1. Classification (NCBI taxonomy): domain Eukaryota; kingdom Metazoa; phylum Chordata; class Mammalia; order Carnivora; family Felidae; genus Panthera; species Panthera leo. The sequence goes on from NC_056686.1 coordinate 167,832,998, forward strand.
AAAATAAATCAACGTTAAAAAAAATTTTAAAAAAACAACAAAAAAATGGAATGCGTATTTTAGCTATTGTTAAACATGGTGACATTCTCTTAGCCACACTTTATCATTTGTTAATGGGTAATTAGTAAGTCTTAACGTTAGAATGACTGAAATACCCTTATTAGAACAACAGGTCTGTTTTTAAGTTCTGAATTAAAATAAATCAAGCTGGAATGCAAGGACCTTTATTAGAATCAAATTAGTTTATCACAAGAAATGAATTTAAAAATCGACCCTGTTGTAATCTAAAATATGCAGGATAAGCAGCCTTCCTTGTCTACTCACAGTGTTTCTCCTCAGGGACCCCCTTGGCATTTTGGGCTGGGTTGTGCTTTTCCTTGGAAGACATTGAGCATCCTTGGATTCTGCTGACTAAATGCTAGTGGGGCCCCTTCTAGGGTTATGGCCACCAGAAACCACCTTCTCCCGTTTCCAAATGTCTTAAGGAGGGGGGAAGGGGTTAATCACTTCTAGTTACAAATTACTGGTCTAGGAGCACCTGGGTGGCTCAGTCCGGAATTGTCTTCTATGTAAAAAATAGTAGAAGTTTTCTTCCTCTACCCTTTTTCTTTTCACAGCTCCCCGGAACTCTGAACTCTCATACTAAATTTGAACTTTGTGCCTGAGTTTAACATATGTATTAACACACTCTCTTGCAAATACATATTTGTCTCTTTGAATATTCTTTTGGTGTTTTTATTGTTCAGTGAATTTTATTTTATTTACAGGAAAACCTGCTTACCTGATGGGATTTTTTCTGCTAGCCTATTGCCTCAAACTGAATGTTTCAGTTTCTTTTATTTCTAATCTCTTTCTATTAATCTTTCCTGTTTTTCAGAGATTATCTAAAAGCCTGTTTAATTCTGTCATCTTTTCTCTGTATTACCTACTCTCTGGCCTCTCATTCATCTTTATTGAGCCGTGTATGCAGCCACTTTTACACTTTTCTGTTTTGTGTTTCTTTCATCGTTTTGTAATCTGGCTTTTCCTCTTCTGTTTTATTTCAGAAATGTCCTCTGGTAATCTTAGCTGTCAGTGTTTTCTTCATAAGACTTATTTGTAATTTCTTTGTTGTTGTTTTCAGTACACACGTTGCTATGTCTCTTTACTTTTCAACTTCTTTTCTGTTGTTTCTGAAATCTTTCTTCTCCTAATTACTCTTTTTTAAGTGTGTAGTATTTCCACCTACATGTGGTATTATTCTTTTTTCACGAGTGTATCTTTTTAATCTCTTCTTATCTCCCCTGGGTACTCATGCCACATTGTGTCAGAGGGCCTTTTGATTACAGAATTTCCTCAGAAATCTCCGGGATTGTCCATCAACCTTTTCTGCATTTGGCTCCTCACTTTATTTTTATCTTCTGTTTTGTATAAAAGCCCTGTGCTCTAGTGACAGTGGGTCTGTTTCCCACCTTCTGGGCATGACATGGGTTTTCTAGGTTCTTCAATCTTTATTTATCTTCTCTCATCCCCTCGATTGGCTTTCATCCTCTGAGCAGTAGTGATCCTTGAAGGCCCATTTCAAGTCCTGCATTTTGTGAAGCCTCTCTTTTAAGAGGCCTACGTATTATTATTTATTCTCTGCTACTTCCTACCTGTTGTCATTTGCCCTTTCTTTCCAACTGGGCACCAGACCTGAGTATGGGTCTCAGGTTTCTGTGTATTTTCAGCTCTTAGTGTAATATTCTTGCATTACATCTTAGAATAATTTTAATGAACTTGTTGGTTGAAAGTGGTTCTGAAACTAGCCAAATTCTCAAAGTTTGGAACACTATGGGAACCCTGTTTTGACCATACATCCTGGCTTATATCTGTTTTCTTGGTGAACTATTAATAGCATTTCTTTTCACTTTCAGTAATGCCCCAAGTCAGTATGCTAAATTATTGGGTCATGCTATACTTGGGCAAGGGCATTGTTCTGGTTTGGCTTGGTGAAGAAAGATTCTTGTCATCAATTATTCAGAGCAGAGACTTTGATTTAGTAGTTCCAAGGGTGGCCTGAGAATGTGCATTTTAAGAATGTGCACATTTTAAATGTGCATTTCTTAATTAATTTTAATGGCTAGCTATTTTCTTAAGATCCCCTATACTTCAAATGCCGGTGTCATAATACCAAAGTATTGGCAAAAGTGTATGTAGAGGAGTCTGCTAAACATTAAGACTCTGTGTGTGTGTGTGTGTGTGTGTGTGTGTGTGTGTGTGTGTGTGTAACTAATGACTTGAGGACGTGAAATTTTAGTGCAAACAGCTGAAAGCAGAAGTAAATCAGAACTTAGTAAGATGCAACTTTGGAAGAAGATGACTGAGCTAATAACTCCAGAGATATCTCTAAATCTCACTCATATGGTTCTGTTTAAAAAACAAGAAAATAAAATACTTCAACAGCAGTATCTTCAGGTAATTAACAGAAGATGAGTCATTTGAAAACATGAATTAGTTTATTTGTAAAGTGACTTTAAAAAATTCTTTATACTTTTGTTAAATACTTTTCTCTATAGATTTATGGATAAGATGTTTTAAAGTCGTAGACATTTTCTTATCTTTTATTCTAGAGCATAGGAAAACATGAAAAACTACCTTAAGCCAGTTTTGAGGCAGGTATAATCTAAATCCTCAAGCACGACCCAACACTACCAAAATGACCATTGTCCAATTTCATCTAAGACCAACAGTGAAGACAAGTAGAATTCATTTATTAGGCTATACTCCTCAAACAAACAGAGCTTGTTACAAGACTGTGCAGAGTGGTGGCTTCCAGTCCTGTGACATATTACTACAATAGGCTGCAGAAGAAAAATTATTGAACATTTTGAAATTTAGAATACAAAATAAAAGCATTTGGTATATTTTATCCGTTCATCAGTTATGGACATTTGGGTCATTTCCACCATTTGGCTACTGTGAATGGTGCTGCCGCGAACATTTGTCTACAAGCATTTGTTTGAATACCTGTTTTCAGTTCTTTGGGTATATTTCTAGGAGTGGAATTGCCATGTAAGCCTCTGTTTAAGTTTTTGAGAAACTGCCAAACTGCTGTAGCATTTTAGTTTCCCACCAACAGTGTAGAAGGGTTCCAATATCTTTACATTCTGTCAGACACCTCTTCTGGTTTTTTGACTATACGCATCCTAGTGGTTGTGAAGTGGGATCTCATTGCGGTTTGGATTTTGTTTCCCTGATGACTTGTGGTACTGTGCATTATTTGGTATATTCTAACTGACTCCCAGTTTAAACATTGAAGTAGAAAGGTATTCTCCCTTAAAATAATAAATTATGCTTCCTTCCCTTTAGCAAAAAGCCAATTTCTGCTTATTGAAAATACTTGTGAACAGTTCTTTTAATTTGGGGGGAGTAAAGCCAAGGATGCCCCCATTATAGTTTTGTAATAACTGACTATAATGTAAAGTTTGAAAAAGAACAGGTATAAATACTGAGAAGGCGGAGACAGGTAGAACCTCTACCCACTCCCCACGCAAAATGTCCTTTATATTGTAGAACTTTTTTTTTTGAGAGAGAGAGAGAGAGACAGACAGACGGAGAGCGTGAGCGGAGGAGGGGCAGAGAGTGAGAAAGACCAGAGAATCCCAAGCAGGGTCCGCAAGGCCAGCCCAGCATGTAGAGCCGGTACAGAGCCCGATCCAGGGCTCCAACTGACTGCCTCCCAGGCGCCCTTGTCCTTTTTAGTATATCCAGGAACTCCAAGTGACTTAGACAGATACAAGTTCAAGTCCCAGCTCCACAATGTAACTGAGATTTTGAGCAAGTTATTTAATAGAAATTAAATAAAGAATTAAGAGAACTCTTGTCAATGTGGGTAATAATCCTATTTCATCTGTTTTTTAGTATTAGATATTACGTACCTGGTGTATGTTGCATGTAATGGTAAATGGCAGTTGTTACATGGAAAAGTAAACCAGCATGTTTATGAAAGGACTTTGAAAAATGAGATATTTAGAGTCAATTATGTACAAAGATTTTTTTTTTAATTTTTTTTTTTTAATGTTTGTTTATTTTTGACACAAGGACAGAGCACAGGGGAGGGGCAGAGAGAGAGGGAGACACAGAATCAGAAGCAGGCTCCAGGCTCTGAGCTGTCAGCACAGAGCCCGACGTGGGGCTCAAACTCATGAACCTTGAGATCGTGACCCGAGCTGAAGTCAGATGCTCGACTGACTGAGCCACCCAGGCGCCCCAGTTATGTACAAAGATTTAAAAAATATTTCTAGTCCACACGTAGCAACGATGAGTGGGACCAAATTAAAAAAAATGACACACTCTAGTCATTGACTTCTGTGGTAAGACTAAGATTTTTGTGTTCTGTAACCATCTTTTACATTTTTTATTGTCAGCATTTAGTACAGTTCCTGGCGTTATGTATCTTTTAAAGTTCTGTTGAATAGAAGTTCAGATTGAGACTTAGTGTATTAAACAAATACCTTTAAAAATACTCTGTTAAAGTAACTTTCCAAAACATGGAGTTAAGATTACTTATTAAGTGAAATTGGAATAAGCAAATAATGTTTTAAAAAATTGTTGATCACAACTTTTCAATATAATATATGCTCCAGGTGGATGAAAATCTTAAGTATATTGTAAAAAGTCAAACTGTTGGAAAACTTTGGAAACCGGGCATATATATTGTTGGTTGTTCCAGAACATCCGCATTATGCAACTCCAGGGGGTGTCATTTATACTGTATTCTGTTCAACACACCACAGCACAGAGTCTAAGTCATACCCTTGGAGTTGTGCAGTGTGGTGGTCATGATTAGACCCCAAAGGTTAACTTTAGTTTTGAATCCATAAGCAAAATTAAGGACATGATTGAAATTCTAATACGTAAAGTAAGAGTTCTTGTGCTGTGAAAAAGAACAAAACTTTAAACACACAGGAAAAATACTTGCATCAGCATTGTAAAGAATAGGTATTACAAGGAGCTCATGTCTATGATAAAGATACCATTCGTAACGATCAGGTGAAAGATAGGAATTCACAGAAGCTCTAAAAGAGGCAAAAACTGGAAGCGACATTGGAGGGGTTGCACTACTTGGACTACTTCAAAAACCTATTGAAAGCTGTGAAGCAGCTATTCAGAAAAATATTTACGCGTGATATTACAGGAAGTTTAGGGGACCACGGAGTTCTTTCTAAGCTCTGGAGTTTTATAAACAAATTATTACATTTGATGTCAATTAGTACAAAGAAACAAAGTAAAAGATGACACTTTTCCAAGAAAGATATGTGGGAGAGAATTAACTGTATAGCCTCCAGAAAATTGAGAGCTTGCATGTTGAAAGTAGAATTTAAAGAGCTTCTTAAATAGCTGGGGAAAAGAAAAATAAAATTATATTTTGCTTTGAGTCCTGGAAGTCCACCTGCCAGCTCTGAATGTGTAAGGGAACAAGAAGTAGAAATATAATAAAAAAGAGGATTTGGAGAAGGGGTGGGTTGAAAGAGCACCTCAAACACAATGGAAAGAATAGGCAGAAAAGTAGAAAAAAAAGTAGAGATCATGCCTGAAGGATCCTGATATGTAAGGGCCATGAGAAGTCTTTGCAGGGTATTGAAAGAGGAGTTGAGATTTAGAAGTAATGGATTAGCCTGCAGCTTGAGTTGTGATAAAACAGACTTGGGTAACTAATTGACAAATAGATGATTAGCGGGGGGGGGGGGGGGGGGGGGGGGGGGGGGGGGGGGGGGGGGGAGGGGGATGATCTGGATGCACTTCAACTTCAAATCTGTTAATATATTTTCAGATGGGGATGAGGAGATTTGACAGTTTTATTTTTGTAATCTTTCAGTAAGATGATGCTCTCCTCGCTATGAGATATTTAGTTACTAAAGAATAAAACTGTGATGTTTGTCCATGTCTCTATGTTTCAATATTGGAAGTTTACAAGGAAGTTGTTTGTACTTTTCTAGCTGCTGCACATGGAGATTCCAGGGTTTAAATATCATAACAGGCAATACAGTAGAAACCCAGTTGGCATTAGCTGGAAGTATATGTGGCCTTCCACACCTAGCTGGTAGATGGAATTTTAGGAATTGGGTTGACTTAATGGTTGGGTTCTCTAACTACCTCTTGGAATGGATGTTTCCATGAATTTCTTTTAATGAAAATGTGTATCAGTTGTTGGCTACATGATAAAAACCACTAGTACATTAGTAACAGCATAATGTTTTCTGATCTGTTTTCAAGAGTAATCTATATCATATTAATTAACATTTATTTCATATCGTTTGCTGCTGTTAGGAAGGCATCCTGACAGGTTGTATGAAAATGTGTGGAACAGGGGCAGGAAACATAGATTATATAAAGTGGCACGTACATTTCTTTGTGTTAAAAACGAGTTTAGAGACAACTACAAATGAAGAAAATTTTCTGTTAAGTTTAGGTGCCATGACTTAAAACAGTGCTGTCTAATAAAAACATAATATAAGCCACGTATATAATTTTTTTTTATTTTCTAGTAACCATATTAAAAATTAAGAAATATGTGAAGTTAATTTTAATATATTTTCATTAACTCGTATATCCAAAATTATTATTTCAGCATATAACCAAGATAAAATTATTAAGGAACTATTTTAACTTTTTTTGGTACAATATCTTTGAAATCTGGTGTACATTTTACACGTGGTGTATTTCAGTTTACACTAGTCACTCTGGAAGTGTTTCCTAATAGCCACAGGTAACTAGTGGCTACTGTATCGGATAGCCTGTATTTAGAATTGTTTGTCCTGTGTCCATCCACATATTATGGATAAACTTGTCTTTTACTCCCTTTTACCTCTTGTTACTGTACATAGATTTCAAGAACTGGGGCACACCCCTGTTTATAAAAGGAAGATTAATAACCCTTTTTGGCTGCAGGTAGATGTGAAAGGTCCAAAAGTTCAGCAGTCAGTACAGAAATGCAAGCTGTTTTCCAGAGGATTTTGTTTTGAAACCCAAATCTCTCTGCCCATGATTCTTCATTATTGGTATCTTATGGTAGTATATGCATGATTGAATGGGAGTCTCTCTGTTCTTTTTTCATTGGCTTCATTGGTTTTCTAAGCTGAAATGTCATTTGTTATGAGTATGACTTTTTTATATTAAGACCTTCTAAGCAAACATGAGCTAACATATTTATAAATGTTTGATCTTGTTGTAGATAATCTTGCCTTTAGCAGTACTCATGTTTCAGACAACCTTTAAAGAACAGATGTGATGTTCTCTGGACATTTATAGAAGTACTTTGTAAATAACTTTAATTCTAATTATTTATGTCTTTCTAAGAACTTCTAGGAGGGATGACATTGTCTCAGGATTTAAAGTTGACTTAATCTCATTATAGTTGGACTTTATTTGATATAAACTATAAATAAGATAGCGTTAGTTCCATTTTTCGGTTGTGATTTTTTTTTTTTTTTTTTTTTTTTTTTTTTTTATTTATTTTTGGGACAGAGAGAGACAGAGCATGAACGGGGGAGGGGCAGAGAGAGAGGGAGACACAGAATCGGAAACAGGCTCCAGGCTCCGAGCCATCAGCCCAGAGCCTGACGCGGGGCTCGAACTCACGGACCGCGAGATCGTGACCTGGCTGAAGTCGGACGCTTAACCGACTGCGCCACCCAGGCGCCCCGGTTGTGATTTTTATTCACTACTCTAATGCCATAAGGCAATTGTTGTTTTTGAACACTAAATTTTAATGTTAAAAAACTTTCTAAAACAAAATTTATTTGTTTGCACATAGTGCATGATAAAACCAGACTGTATTTTCCAAGACTTCTGGTCTTCTACATTTTTATTGCCATTTACTTTTTACATGAATTATGACAAGTGTCACCTAGTTGCAGGTGTGCATGCCCATTTGAAACAATAGCTATTACTTACTATGTTAGGTACTTTGTTAGGTAATTTACAGGTATTATTTTCACTTCTCTCAGGGAGATATTATTACCATCTTTTTAGAAATCAGAATAGGGGCGCCTGGGTGGCTCAGTCGGTTAAGCGTCAGACTTCGGCTCAGGTCATGATCTCACGGTTCGTGAGGTCTAGCCCCGCGTTGGGCTCTGTGCTCAGCTCGGAGCCTGGATGGAGCCTGCTTTGGATTCTGTGTCTCCCTCTCTCTCTGCCTCTCCCCTGCTCGTGCTCTCTCTCTTTCTTTCTCAAAAATAAAAAAACATTAAAAAAAATAAGAATAAATCTTTGAGATTTATTAATCTCAAATCTTATGCAGCTTGTCTAAAGACATACTAATTAATGATGGCAACAAGATTCAAACTCAAGTGTGTCTGATCCCAGAGGTCATGCTGTTCATCACACTGCCTTAGATGTTCTGATGGCATCAGGTGTGTGTGGGTAGGGGTGAAAGAGTAAGGATAATTGGTTTAGACGGTACTCTGTGACAAGGAATACTTGTCATTTTATGTTTGTGTTGAATGCACATACTTAGGGCTTGTTTCTTTTTAAAGAGGTGAAGGCATTATAGTCTGTTGTGAAAAAAAGTAATATATATTATGTAGTAAGTGACAACCACCGCCTTTGCTTCTTGGCCTTTTGCCAACTGTAGCTTTGAAGGCTAGTGTTTGTATGTTACACCTTAAGGTAGTCTATATCTTACTGTATAGAAAATGTTTTGAAAGAATTTTAAATAAAACCCAAAGGCTTATATTTGCATATACTTGCATATTGGCAGCCTGTAAGCCAAACTCAGCACTGTGTGTTTGTGTGTGTTATTTTTAAAGATTGACTTTGAATGCCTGTATCAAGACTCATTTGGTTGCAGTAGTAGAAAACTCAAACCAAACTGGCTTAAGAAAAACCTGTTTGTAGGTATAACTGAATAATGGCACAACTGAATAAGTTGTTTCCCATTACTGAAAAGTTCAAGATAGAATTGGCCTTTAAGCATGTCCCCGGCATCTGACTTACCTCTTCCATTTGGTTGACTCCATTATGAGACAGATTTTCTTGTTGGAGTCACAAGGTAACTGCTGGTATCACCCAGTTACATCCTTCAGGCTCATATGCAGTGTGAAATAGTGTGAGTCCTGGCTCCAGTGTTTTCATCACAACTCTAATTGCATCTCATTAACACTAATTGGATTCATCATTGAATCAGTCACAATGGGGTGAGTGGAGTGGAGTGAAATGTTATGTACATATGGTTCATGCCTAGGTGACTGCTCTGGCCCCGAGACTCTGTCACATTAACTCCACCTGTATAACTCCATATATAGGTTATGAGAAGGGCTGCAAGTGTGGAATGGGTTACAAGTCAAGTGAATAGAGCTGAGTAGCAAATGCAATATGCATCTCTTTTGGGGTGGCAGGCATTTTCTGTTTCACTGTAGTCCTCACTTTTCCCAGTACGCTGGCTTACTTAACTAATTTACATTACTTGCTTGGCACTTTAGAGCATTTGAATTTGATTCCCCTGATTTATAGCTTCCTGGTATAAGAACTATTGAAGAACTTGTTGTGGTTATATAAATGTCTATTTCTCTCAATTTAACAGATTTATTTTTATAGTTTCAATCTGTGGATATCTGTGTCTTAGATGTTCTTATAAATATATTTGAGTTGTGGAGCAGCAAAGATGCTTATAGGCAATACCTCTGAGATTTTGGGGATTTGGTTCCAGACTATTGTAATAAAGTAAATATCACAATAAAGTGAGTCAAATGAATTTCTTGGTTTCCCAGTGTGTATAAAAGTTCTGTTTGCACTATTCTGCAATCTCTTAAGTGTACAATAGCACTGTATTAAAAATGTCATACCTTAATTTAAAAATACTTTATGGGTTATGAACGCTGATCATCATCTAAACTTTCAGAGAGTCCTAATTTTTTTGCTGGTGGAGGGTCTTGCCTCCATGTTCATGGTTACTGACTGATCAGGATGGTGGTTGATGAGGGTAGGGGTAGCCATGGTAGTTTCTTTTTTTTTCTTCTTTCTTTCTTTTTTTAGAGAGAGCATGTGTGCAGGGGTGGGGCAGAGGGAGAAAGAGAGAGAATCTCAAGCAGGCTCCACACCCAGGGTGGAGCCCGACTTGGGGCTTCATGAACCATGAGATCATGACCTGAGCCAAAATCAGGAGTTGGATGCTTAACCAACTAAGCTACCCAGGTGCCCCCATTGTAGTTTCTTAAAATAAGACAACAGTGAAGTTTGCTGCATTGATCGACTCTTTCACAAGTGATTTCTGTGTGGTATGTGATGCTGTTTGATTTGATAGCATTGTACCACAGTAGAACCTCTTTCAAAGTTGGAGTCCATTTTCTCAAACCCAGCATCTACTTTATCAACTAAGTTCATGTAATATTCTAAATCCTTTGCTGTCATTTCAGCAGTCTTCACATCATCTTCACCAGGAATAGATTCCATCTTAAGAAACCACTCTCTTTGCTCATCCATAGGAAGCAGCATTTTATCCATTAAAGTTTTATCATGAGATTGCAGCAATTCAGTCACATCTTCGGGCTCCACTTCTTCTTTTGCTGTTTTTAGCACATCTGCAGTTACTTCCTTCAATGAAATCTTGAAACCCTTCAGAGTCATCCATGAGGGTTGGAATCAACTTCCAAACTCCTGCTAATGTTGATATTTTGACCTCTTCCCATGAATCACAAATGTTCTTGATGACCTCTACAATGGTCAGCCCTCTCCAGGAGGTTTCCAAGTTACTTTGACCATATCTATCAGAGGAATCACTATTTATGGCAGCTATAGCATTCCAAAATGTATTTCTTAAATAGTAAGACCTGGAAGTTGAAATGACTCCTTGACCCATGGGCTGCAGAGTGGATATTGTGTTAGCAGGCATGAAAACAATATTAATCTCATTGTACATATCCATCAGAACTCTGGAGTGACTACATGTATTGTCAGTGAGCAGAAGTATTTTGAAAGGAATCTTTTTTGGGGCGCCTGGGTGGCTCAGTCGGTTAAGCGGCCGACTTCGGCTCGGGTCATGATCTCGCGGTCCGTGAGTTCGAGCCCTGCGTCAGGCTCTGTGCTGACAGCTCAGAGCCTGGAGCCTGTTTCAGATTCTGTGTCTCCCTCACTCTGACCCTCCCCCGTTCATGCTCTGTCTGTCTCTGTCTCAAAAATAAATAAAACGTTAACAAAAAAAAAATTAAAAAAAAAAAAAAAGAAGGAATCTTTTTTTTTCTGAGCAGTAGGTCTCAACAGTGGGTTTAAAATATTTAGTAAGTAAGCCATGTTACAAACAGATGTACTGTTATCTAGGCTTTGATGTTTCATTTACCAGGCCACAGACAGAATATATTTAGCATAATTCTTAAGGGTTCTAGGATTTTCAGAATGATAAATGAGCAATGGCTTCACCTTAAGGTTGCTAGCTGCATTAGCTCCTAACAAGAGAGTCAGTCTGTCCTTTGACATTTTGAAGCCAGGCATTGACTTCTCCTCTCCAGCTATGAAAGTCCTAGATCACATCTTTTTCCAATAAAAGGTTGTTTCGTACAACGTTGAAAATCTGTTCTTTCATGTAGCCACTGTCATTAATTATTTTAGCTAGATCTCATTTTCATTAATTATCTTAGCTGCGTCTTCTGGGTAACAGGCTGCAGCTTCTACATCAAGACTTGGTGATTAATTTTCCACTTTTATGTTACAGAGACAGCTTCTTTCCTTAAACCTCACGAGCCGACCTCTGCTAGCTTCCAGTTTTTCTTCTGCAGCTTCCCACCTCTCTCAGCCTTCATAGAATTGAAGAGTGTTAGGGCTTTGCTCTGAATTAAGCTTTGACTTAAGGGAATGTTGTGGCTGGTTTGATCTTCTGTCCAGACCACTAAATCTTTCTCCATATCAGCAATAAGGCTGTTTCGCTTTCTTATCATTAGTGTGTTTACTGGAGTAGTGAGAGACCTGTGACTCTTCCTTTCACTTAACACTTAGAGACCATTGTAAGATTATTAATTGGCCTAATTTCAATATTGTTGTGTCTCAGGAAATAGGGAGTCTGGAGGAGTGGGAGAGAGACAGGGGAACAGCTGGTCAGTGGAGCAGTTAGAACACACAACATTTATTAAGTTCCTCATATTATGGTTGCAGTTCATGGGATCCCAGAACAATTACAGTAGTAACATCAAAGATCTCTGATTACACATTACTATAATAAATATAATAATAATGAAAAAGTCTGAAATATTGCAAGAATTATCAAACTGTGGCACAAAGACACAAAGTAAGGAAATGGCTGTTGGAAAAATGGCACTGATAGACTTGCTTGAAGCAGGGTTGCTACAAACCTTCAGTTTGTAAAAAAAAAAAAAAAAAAAACACACACACACACACAAAACACACAGCATCTGTGAAGCACAGTAAAGTGAAGTACAATAAAGCAAAGCATAATAAAATGAGGTATGCCTGTATAGAGAATTGAATTCATTAGGTTTTGGGAATGACTTTACCAAAACAAGTTTGCTTGTTGGTTAAACCTGAACTAGATGTCTTGAACTGTGTCTGACAGGTTTTTAGAAGAGCCTGTGGCCAAAATTTCGGCCTGTGTATATAGTTACAACTAAACCAAGAGCTCTTGATCTAAATATCCAATGGATGGGCTGAGGGGTAGGTGTCTGGCATAGCTGGAATGGAGAGGGTCTAAGCCTAGTTCTTCTTTAGGAATAAAATCAGGAGACATTTCCAGAGTCCTTCACTCTGAGCTCAAGCCTGAACTGAAGAGGGTAGAGAGGCACAAGTCTGTGACACTATTTGGGATTTATGTCAACAGGATGAAATTAACAGAGTGGGAGCTGGAGTGGGAGCTAGAATTGAGCACAACTAATGTAGAAAAAATTTCTCTAACAAGATTCTCTTGAACTGGCATTAGATTCAAAGACTTAGGGTTTGCTCAGAGGCATGTTTTCACTTGTTTTAAAAGCACACCTCTCTGTAGTATCTGTATTTACTATATACATATTGATTGTGATTTCAGATTTTATCAGCTTCCACTCTGCCTTTGCAGGTTCCATGAAGGCTAATACCTTTGGGTCTAGAAAGGGCAGGTAAAATACAGTATACCTAATTTAATCTGAATTTCAAGTAAATAACAACTTGTTAGTATAAGTATGTCCCAAATATACACAGGATATACTTATACTAAATATTCCTTGTTTATCTTAAATTTCAAATTTAGCCAGTTATTCTATGTTTTCCTTGAATTAAAGTTTTTATTTTGAGATAATTATAGATTTGTGTCCAGTTATAAGAAGTGATTCAGGGAGATCATCCTGTATTTTTATTTGCTAAATCGGGCAGCCCTCTCTGGGTCTTTTCATCATAAGGCAACCCAACCTCCAAACATTTGTATTTCACAAATAATACTAATTAGAAACCCTTTGGGGACGCTGTAACACTTCATAGGAGACTGATTTTTGAAAGAATAATCTTTGAGGAAAGATCATAATCTTTGAAGAAAGTACTACGGAAAGTACTTAAACATTTCTAAATTTCAGAATAAAATTACTTTTAAAAGCTATGCAGAGTTTAGAGTATTTTATATTTAGTCTCCTTTCTAAAGATAATACATAGGAAAGTATTATGAAACAATGAACTAACTTAGCTTGTGGCATCTCTGAGCATGTAATATTTTGAGTCAGGTAGTCTCAGGTCTCTTTTCATCCCTCAGTGTTTCAGAATTGTTCTAACTCTCTTGACCCAGATTTGGCAATCCTATCTTTTCCTGCAGTTTGTGGTGATATCAAACTGTGGAATTATAATTTGATTAAATCAGATCCTATATGCCCACCACCCCTTTCAGTAAGATGAGAAAATGAAGTGATCCTTCAGTTTTTCAGAGTTCTTGAGTCAAATGGGAGCAGCTTACTTCCTTGCCCTTTTCCTTCATCTGGACAGTGGGTGGTATGGCATGGGGAGAAACATGGCCGACCTGTTTCCCACACAACTGCTTAGTCAATTCCAGCTGTTAGCTCTCCATTGGTAAACAAACCTGATTAGTACTTCTGTTTTGTTTTATAAAGCAAATAGACTGAACTGGGAAAAGAAGAGGAAGTGGAACTAAGTAAAACTGAACGAAATAAAAATTGATCATCTCTTTTTCCTTTGTGCTTGGAAACACCTGGGCTGATAGGTGTAGAACATTGTTCTCTAGTGAGGAGATGGAAATTGGAGCTAGAATTAGGTAGGCCACTGGACCTTCCATTGGATCAGTTTTGGTCTCCAACTTTACTCCTTCTTCAGGAGCAGCACTGCATCAACCTATTCTTTGCGCCACCACTCAGTGGTAGGCAGGAGCAGGAATGGAGGCCGGTAGAGCAGGTGGTAGCGCTTCAGGGCTTGGTCTACACCAGCATTGTCCAAAAGAAGTTTGTACAGTGATAGCAAAGTTTGATATCTGCCACATGTGGGGAGTGAGCGCTTTAGATGTCACTAGTATGATTCAGAAACTGACCTTGTAATTTAATTTTACTCACTTAAACGTTTAATAGCCACATGTGGCTAATGGCTGCCATATTGTGAATGGAGTCTTGAACTTTTATCCAAACTCCTTACAGGAATGAAAAAGTTATTTTGTGCTTATACCCCAAGCATACACTGAAAGTAAAACCATACAAATACAGTATTTTGTATTCTGAATAGTCTGTAGTCTGGCTTTTTAAAGTAGGACTTGACAAATACCGAGGTAATCCATTAAAGCTTTGGCTTTAGTGATAATATTACTGGTTGTGACATCATGGGGTCTCTACAGTATAAACGAATGTGACTGCTATGCCAAACAGGCAGTTATTTTGCATAAGGGTTTTATTTTTCTACCTGAGGTTTGGCTGGATGCTTTGCAAATGATTCTGCTAATATTTATTGAATAATTACTATGTGCCAGGCATTGTTCCAAGTCTATAGCAGGAATGTTAGGAAAGTTCTTTTCACTTTGAGATGAGAAAACTGAGGCACAGAGAATTAAGGTAATTGCCTAGTATCATGTAATTGGTAAAAGGTGGAACCAAGATTTGAACTCAGATTCCCGAGTTTATGTGTTTAACTGCTACATTGCACTGGTCTAGCAAGTTGTTAAAGTGGCCACAGACATTTTGTTTGCATGCATAGAAATTGACTTCTGGTAGAAAAATGCATTCTTTGTTCCAGCTGAGGTCCAAGGGTATATATATTACAGCCCTGATTGTGTCAGGAAAGGTTTCCCAGTTCCAAGCCGTTGAGGGCAGTTCTACAGGCAGCTCTGGGTTCTAGCAGTGAGAGGTGGACCTGGCTCTGACAACAGTGTATGGGGGTAAAGGAGGGTAGTGGAGAGGGAAGGGAATTCCTCAGTGGCTTTGGGCTGGGAAAAAGGGCACACTTTAAGTGGGTCAGGGAGCAGTGGGCATGCTTAAGGCAGGTCAGCTCTTACAAGCAGACATCAGTTACTGAGAGGTGATGGTTTAATTTCTTGAGAGCTTGAAATAATTATTTGAAATAATTGTTAGATTATGATCGTGTTTCACCCTGGTAGTCTTTGACAAAGTCTGTCAGTCTCGTGTTTTTCTTTCCTCATCAGCCTAGGCTATAATTTTTAATGGAATAAGATTGGGTCTTGATGCACTAGATACTATAGTAATGCTAAAGATGGTTATTCAAAATCAGCATTTTTATACGATTTGTGTAAAATGGTAAAAAGGCAAAGGAAGTAGTTATTTCTGTAAGCCAACTCTGACACTGTGTCACCTACCGGCTCCTTTTGAAAGAATATCCTATTTAATCCGTGAGTTTCTTCAGTAATTGTTAATTTAATGCTTAGTGTGATGTTTTTTCTAGGCATGTAATATTTTTGATATTGACAGATTGGGCACATTACAAAACAAGTAACTGAAAAGTAAATGATCTTTTTTATTACTTATCTGTAAAGCTATCTATGAATTATTAAATTATCATATTGTATTTGTAGTGTATAGAACTGTTTGGAGTCAGTGAACAAATATAATTTTCTTCCTTCAGTGTTTATTTTCTTCTACTAAAGTGTTGATTGTGAAAATTTCATATGGCTCCTGTACTCTAAAGTACATGCTAATACTAATCTCTCCAAGAAGTGTACAGAGCATTCTTTTTAAGAATTTGTTAATATCTAGAATTGCAAGGTGGTATTGAAGCACATTGGTGCTTAGCTACTTTATAAGCCTTTTTTTTATCATAAAAGTACAATCAATTATTTTTCTTGATAAACTATTCCAGTTTACTACATTTGTTTACTCTTTAGTTGTCCTCTCATGTACTTGCATTTTGATCTTGTACATGTGGTTACTGTTTTCTATTCTGTTCTAGCCAGATACGTGGTTGTAATGTGATTCCAGCCCCATCCATTTTTGTTTTTAAACCCTAGCTAGATCATGGTAACGTTTTATGAACTAGAAACAGAATAAGATGAAAGCCTGCCAAAGAATTATGTCTACTGTATCTCTGGTATAATAATTAGAAGATACCGATTTGTGGTAGGTAGGCTGTATTCTTTTTAGTTCTGCTTCCCTATATAGTTCTTGTGTTCATTCAAAGAAAACAGTAAGTAGAAGGTACAATTTCAGGTGTGTTAGAACTGGTTGTTAACATGTTACTGTACTACTATTTCTGATTTGTTCTATCATTTATAATATTGAAGGGTTATTTTTCGAGGTAGTTGCTTTTAGTTGATTCCTTTTTAAAATAAGACTAGTGGTTGATTTTCTTAGCTGTAGAAGTCAAAGGGATAGTGATATATTTCAGTTTTGCCTATGTGCCTTAATCTTTCTGTGTGCTTTTTGTTAATAGGAAAGCAGATTATTTGCAGAAACTATGCAAGTTTTTAATATTTCTATGAGATTGGAAATTCTCCTTGCTCTGGTGTAAAAATTCTAGTAGGATTGGCACTGTTTTAGTTACATTTTGGCAATTGTTTTGTAGCTGCCAAAAAAGGACTCAGAAGTTATATGTGAAGTTGGTTTTACAGTTAGATATAGAAGGGAAACAGTGACTAGTAGAGTTTTTCTCAATATCATATTATACTTTCTCTTTTCTGTGTTTGGATAAACAGTGTTTTCTAGTGGGACTTCAGAATAAAACAGTCTTTGATGTTAGGAAAAAAAAATCCTTTTTGATAAAAAAAAAGTACGATGTTTTATAGTATTGAATATATATACCTCCTGCTGGCAGTTTCTGTTGCATCCTTTTTTTTTTTTTTTTTTTTTTTTATTTTACTCTTACATGGATGTGCTTATTGGCAATATTCAAATAATGTCTCAGACTTTTATGTATGTTTGGAGCACCTCTGCAAAAATGAACCTACTCATTTCCTTGTTAGTGTTGTGAGTTAAAATTTCCTACTGAAGACTTACTACTGGCTTTAGCTGCACATCAAATGACAGGTAGGGCCATTATGGACTTATCCACTATAAGCCCCTCACTTTGTTAGTAAAATCAAAGAGTGATTTAGTGACTTGGCCACAAGATCCTGACTCATTTTTGATCAGAGCCAGAACAAAAGTCCAGATCTCTAGGCTCCAGTCCAGTGTTATTTCTAGTTCTCCTCAAACAAAATTTTCTTTTAGAAAGATAACCCAAGGACTGCAAAGGAACCATGATATAGAAGTGTCATTTATAACTATATTAGTTGCCACTTAATGTTCTTCCATTTTTCAACTTTCATCTTAATGTCAGCATTGTGTGAGCTATAACAGTTTAATCACTGAGATCCTCTGGTAAGTAGTGTTATAAAAATTGGATCATACCATTATTTATTGTTCTTATTTTAGCTTTTGAAATGAACATACCATATGTCCTCCTTTTAACTGCTTTTAGGAAGAACATATGATAAAGATTGACCAACATTTTTTCTGATTATTTAATTACACTTTATGGACAATTATTTTTATTTGTTTTTAAATTCGCTGAGTATGGTTTGGTAGGCAAAGTGGACTCCATAGACTCTATCATGTTTTCCTGTCACTTCAGTGTTTTCAGAACTAAACTATCATTTTATGTGGAAGGGCAGCTCTGTTTTGCTTCACTGTTAGGTAGAGAACTCAGTTACTAGGTGGGAGGTGGAAAAATTAATTATTTTCTTTTGAGAAAATGCAATGTGATTGGTCACTGGCTACAGATTTGTTTTACCCCCTGCCAAGCATGACATTTTTGAATAATATGCATATTCCTTTTTTATGCAGCAGTGCTGTTAGCAACACCAGTTAGATTAGTTTTAGCAAATCTGTTATATATAATAGTGTCTGCTGTAAATACCTAATATAACTTAGGTATTCTATTTTGTTTTATTCAGTTGATTAAAAATCAAGATGGTTGTTAGTTACAGTTGTCATTGGAATCAGTATTGTCTTATGATTTACATTATGTCCTAGGTGTGTGTTAGGTACCTTGCTAGCCCTTAAAAAACGAACATATGGTCAAGGGGTTTGTGTGTGTCTGTGTGTATGTGTATATACACACATGCACTGTACACACATTTTCATGGATTCATGTTTGTGTGTGTAATTGATTCTAAGTCATTTATGTGACACCCACACATTATCAGAGATTTAACACTTAATGCCACAAAGTAATCTCTTTGTTATGCCTGAAGCCAGTTTGGAAGATATAACTAGTAAAATGAGTGCAGTATGTTTTATATATACGAATATTTTGTTTTACACACATCCCCCCCCTCCACTTCTATTTCTATGTTATTTATTTGTAAGTAAACCCCTATGTTTTAAATTGAGGTATTAAGCCATTTGATGCATCACACATTAAACTAAAGTTTAATCCTTATAACACATTTGTAGTTATGAATTTAGAGATGTTGGTAAATGTTGACATTTTTCATTGAATATTTCTGAAGTCCCTACTATGCATCAGACAAAACTTGCTGTCATTACTTGGTGTCAGACATGTAACATTGAACAAGTGAGGCTTTGTCTCTTTGCACATTCTCTTCTTTATTTAGGAAGACATACGCGTTAATTTTTTTTTTTTAATTGCAAAGATGTTAAATGTAACAAAGAAAAAACACTAAGTGTTATGATAGTGTACCATAGGGGTTGTATTAGTTATCTACTGCTACTTAATTAGTTACCCCACAACGTAGCAGGCTAAAATAGGAAACATCATTATCTTACACTTTCTATGAGTCCAGAATTTGGGAGAGGATTAGCTGAGTGGTTGTGGTTCAAGATCTTCCATCAAGTTGCAGTCATGGTATCAGCAGGCTGTAGTTATCCACAGACTTGATTAGATTAGAGAATCCATTTTCTCAATGGCTCACTCACATAGCTATTGGCAGGAGGTCTCAGTTCCTCACTGTCTGTTGGCAGGAGGCCTTATTTTTTCGCCACATAGGCCTCTTCATAGGCTGCTTAAATGTCCTCATAATATAGAACTAACTGCCTCCAGAGTAAGCACTGAGGCAAGCATTCTGAGAGAGAGTAAGAGAGAGAACTAAACGGAAGCCTGATTGTCATTTGCGATCTAGTCTTGGAAGTCATACAGCATCACTTCTGCTGTATTCTCTTCATCAAGTTCATTCCAAAGTCCCACCCAAATTCCAGAGAGGAGAGATGGACCATGCCTCTTAATAGGGACAAGGTTCTAGGAAACCTTTGCACCACAACTATTGATGTGGTCATTTTTGAAAAATATAATCTGCTGCGGAAGATAGCAAGAGGAGGTGCTGGCAGACCCGTTAATATGCTTCCAGTAGTTCAGGAAAAGATGATGGTGGTGGCAGTGGGGATGGAAAGAAGCAGATACCTGTGAGAGATGTGGCAGAAGATTGGATTGGAAAGATTGTGATTGGAAAGATGTGGATGGTGAAGGAGATGGTGAAGGAGGTATGTTAGGTATGGCTCCCGCGGGTCTGACACAAGCAGTCAGGGGAAGGTAGTGCTGTATTTGGGATAGGGAAGCCTGAATAAAGGCCAAAGTGGGGAAAGAGGTTTTGTTTTGTTTATGTTTTCAGTGATTGTGGTTGTGGTTGTGGTGGGCTAAGTTAGGGGGAAGATTCTAAGTTCGTTTTTGAATGAATTGAGTTTGAGTTACATGAGAGACATTGACTGAAAATGGAATGTTGCTAGTCTGGCAGTCTGGGCTGCAAATAATTGTTTCAAAAAGTTGGGTATATAGATGGCAATTTTAGATGTAGAGGTATCAGTAAAGTTCACTTAGGTGAATGTAGACAGAGAAGATAAATTTTAGAAAAGAGCTCTGAGGAATAACATCTTCTAATGGTTGATTGGAGGAGGCTACATCAGCAGTAAGAGTGACAGAATGGCCTGAGAGGTAGGAGGAAAAACCAGAAGGATAGAAGTCAAGGAAACCTAAGGAAGACAGTGTTTCAAGGGTGTATCAAAGTCAAGTGAGTTGCTCGATGGATTTGGCTTCTTGGAGGTGACTTTAGCAAAAATGTTTTTGAAGAGTTGGTGGTAAAGACAAATGGGAGTAGCGTGAAAAATGAGTGGAAAGAGAGGCAGTGGAGATGCCTGGTGAGGCAGCTCTTAAGAAGTTTAGTCAGTGTGGGAGGAGAGGGACCGAGGCCAGTAGCTGTAGAGGAATATGAAGTAAAGAGATTTTTTTTTATATGCAATTTATCCCTTTTTAAAATGGAAGGGGCTCGACACCTTTTTAAGGATCAATAGAGAGAGAAAGATGACGGCAGAACTGTATATATCTTGTCAATTTAGTTTAAAGGGGCATGCAGAAGGATACTTAAAAATTGGAATAAGGTGTTTATGGCCCAATATTTAAAGCCACTCCTACCTGTGGCTACATTAGGCAGTTTTCAAAATCAGATTTTTACCTAGCTTCACTTTATCATGTAGTTTGTAAGCTTGTATGTGTTCTTCCCAAACTAAATTCTTGGGTTTTTTTTGTTTTTTTTTTTTTTTTTGGTTCCAGTAAATCTGGAGCATTTGTCAATAACTGCAGTATTTGTTGAAAAAGATCAGGAATAGATAGTACTTGATGGATTTTTGCAATAAAGATGTACAAATGTAAAACATTATGTTACTATTATTATTTTTTAATTTTTTTAATGTTTATTTATTCTTGAGAGAGAGCAAGCAGGGGAGAGGCAGAGAGAGAGAGACACAGAATCCAAAGCAGGCTCCAGGCTCCGATCTGTCAGCACAGAGCCTCATGTGAGGTTCAGACTTACAAACCGCGAGATCATGACCTGAGTTAAAGTCAGACGCTCAACCCACTGAGCCACCCAGGTGCCCCTAAAGGATTTTATTTAAAACAAAACAAAACAAAAAAGTGGTGAAACAAATGGTAAAGTGTAATCTTGTAGAAACAAGCTTGTGGCAGTGTTAAAAGACAATGTCCACATTCTTGGAAAAATGAACAATTTCCATTAAATGATAAAGGCAAGACTATGTTTTACTTTGCATTTATCATTTCAACAGTTAAGAATTGGTAAAAACAAGCTAATTGGCTTAGAAAGTCCCCAAGAAATAATAGACATTTAAAAAACAGATGCTACAGATTCCGTCAAAAGTGAATGGTAACAAAAAATTGGCAATTACTTAAAAGAATGCAAAGTAGTCTGAAATGGGTATAATCAGTAAGCAGTCACTTGGTCCTTGCCCACTTATTAGAGATAAGATTCACAGAGATTGCAGCTAACTATACTGTAAGAGCCCAAAGTAGAAGTTGGGTCCTCTTCTTGCCCTGTGGAGAATGTTGTAAAATACCAGGGAGCATGTTAGAGCTATGAAAACTAGATTGGAGTAATTGCCAGTGAAGATTAAAATTTGTCCAGTTAATCTAGTTTTATCAAGTTACAGAAATTCGTAGGAAGATAAAATATCTACATGCTGTCACTGGCATTCATATGCAGGCTTTGAAATGAGTGGTAGTGAACACTGTAACGTGTTTCGTGTTCGAAGGACTGAATTTTAATCCTAAATTTGCTACTCGTTTAGCTGCACAAACCTTTACCTTCTCAGTCAGAGCTATGACAAAACTCAGCTTTATTAATAAGCAGCAACTGTGTGACAGGCAGTGTCATTTTCTTAGTACTTTCTCATTTAATCCTTACAAGCGCCCCATGAGGCTGCCCATGTCAGCTCCATTTTACAGATGAAGCTGGGTGAGTTGACAAGTGATAAAGCTAGAACTCAAGGCTGTTGACCCCCAGACTGGTGGTTTTGATATGGCAGTAGTGTGTCACAAACTTCATGCATTTTGTACCATTTTAACAACTGTTGTCTTATCAATGTGTCACTATTACTGTTATTTGGTATTTTTCTTTATATATATTTTACTTAAATTTATTTCAGAAGGAAACTGCCTGATAAAACTAAACAACTGGTATGAAAGACTGAAAAGGGAAGGAGCTCTCCTTCCTTCCCTAGAAAAAAATAAAGAAGAAAAAGTTATTTGAAAGATAGGAAGGACCAAGGGACTGGAGAGAGAAAAATCTCTCTGAGTTGGAGGCCAGAGCCTGGAAATGTCAGAACGTTTCAGAGAAGCAGGTTTGGGACTGGCAATTTGGATCCCATTTGAGAACTGTATCACATACAAGAAGATGGGAATAGAGTCAGGAGCACCTGCATTTGATTTAAAAGAGTGCGGTGGGCGGGGTACGGCGATGGGGTGGTGGTGGGGTGGGGTGTAGGAGACAGAGTTGGGCCAGGAGTGGCACCTGGATTATCAGAATCTGGAACGGAGGGGATGGAACACTTTCTGGGAGAGGGAAGGATGGTAGAGCCTGAAGAGGGGACACAGGGATTGGGAAGTAGGGAAGAAACATTGGGCTGGGAGCTCAGATTAAAGCTAGGCGGTGGCCAGAGCTCTCCAGAGATCGAAGGACTGCTCAGGTGAAGGCTGAGGCCCCGGGGGGGATCAGTGGGACAGGGAAGGGAAGGGCAGGGCCAGTTGGAGAGGTTCCAAAATGAAAGCTTAGGTGTGGGTACATCTGAGGTTGGGACCCTAGAGGCTGAGTTGGGAGCACAGGGGTGGAGAACCAAGTATGATTCTCTCCAGTATTAAACCAACTGTTTTTCTCCTAAGACTGGACCATGAGTAGTACAGTTCTAGGAAATTTTCTTCAGAAGACCATTTGTATACTGTCTGAAATCATCTTTTTTCAATGTGGTAGTCATATGTACACCACCCTTTTGGTAAATATGGTTACTTGTAGAGTTGATTCATCTGTCCCTTGTAGCTCTGGCTTTCTCCCTTGACCGGTTTTGTGTAGAGGTTCCTAGTCTCTTGTGTTAACATGTTTTTATTTATAAACAGTGCTAAGTAAAAAAAAGGCTTAAAACTTTCTTTAATTTAATAATACTTTCCTGTAGCTTGCCTTGGTTTTCAACTCCCAGCTAAAAAGGGAGGCTTTCATAATCAGAGGATAGGAGCAGGGGGAGGGGGGATAGTCTGCCTCTATAAAGAGAGTGACTGACCTGAGACACTGAGTGTCCCACTGCTTCAGGTTTTCTGGGTCACAGGAATCCCCCCTCTCATGTTGTCAACAGTCATCTTCCAGTTCCCTCTCAGTTTGGTTTACTTTTTTCTCCATTTTCTTTCTACAGTATTGACTTTCTGCCTTCTCTTTCTACATGGAAGTTCACCTTAGTTTTTGTTTCTGTCCTTTTATTTTTACCTAGTTCTGTGTAAGGAGACTGCCAAGTTGACTGTGCTTTGGGTTCATTGGTGCCTATTGGACTTCCTTTTGCTTTGCTTTTGGTATTTCATTGGCCATATTTTCTAAAATGGCTATTCTTGAATAACTAATAAAAAGATTATATTACAGTAGTACTTTATGACACTAAAATATGAAGAATACCGTTTATATTTAAAGATTCTGCCTCTCTGGGAAGAATGTATTCTGGCGTTGTATATGCATACATACATAAATACATATCACATGTAAGCACCCATGTTTACAAATGTGGTTAATATTTTCATCTGTATAGGCACCTGGGTGACTCGGTTGGTTAAGCATCCAACTTTGCCTCAGGTCAGGATTTCATGGTTCGTGAGTTCAAGCCCTACGTTGGGTTTTGTGCTGACAGCTCAGAGCCTGGAGCCTGCTTTGGATTCTCTGTCTTCCTTTCTCCGTCCCTCCCCTGCTCGTGCTCTGTCTATTCCTGTCTCTCAAAAATAAGCATTTAAAAAATGTGTTCATCTGTATACATAATATATTTGACCTATAGGAAGATGTAGTGTGTACTGTACATCTACAGGAGTGTTGTGTATTTATATACATGTGTACATATATGTGTGTATATACATGTATTTCAATGTAGATGTTTAATTCATTATTAGCTTTTGGGCCTAAGGACCCAAAAAGTGTAGGTAGTTAAAACTGTGTGCCTTTCTTATTGCTGACACCTTTACATTTTGTTTCAATTTCTCCCTTTCTCCCTTTTTCTTTCTTTCTCTTTCTTTCTTTCTCCTTTCTTTCATTTTCTTTTTCTTTTCTTT
This sequence comes from Panthera leo, assembly GCF_018350215.1. NCBI lineage: Eukaryota > Metazoa > Chordata > Mammalia > Carnivora > Felidae > Panthera > Panthera leo. The sequence goes on from NC_056686.1 coordinate 167,857,445, forward strand.
TTCTTTTTTTTTTGAGAGAGAGTGAGAGAGAGAGAGAGAGTGTGTATGTGTGAGAGGCAGAGAGGGGGACAGCAGATCCAAAGAGGGCTCTGTACTGACAACAGAGAGCCTGATGTGGGACTCGAACTCATGAACCTGAGCCTTAGTCCACTTAACTAGTTGACCCACCCCGGCACCCTTTGTTTCAGTTTCTAATGTTCATTATTTTACTAGACCTTTTAATATAAGCAGGTTCTGAAGAGCTTGAATAAGGAAGTTATTTTAATCCCAGGAGTTAGTTTAGGTTTTCTCATTCTTGTTTGTCATTCAACCAGGATTCTTCATCTTTGATTTGATACAGTGGTAATATTTCAATAAATGATCATAGTGTTTGTCTGTTTGTTTGTTTTCCCTCAGTATCTGGAGGATCTAGAAGAGCTCATGGCTTTTGTATAGGGGAGAATTATTTTCCTGAATCAGTTGTCTAGGCTAGAAGCAGAAGAGATCTAGGTTTCCTGGTCTCGGATTTTTCATTATAAAATGAGGAAGTTGGAAACTAAAATTCTGAAGTTCCCTTGCTGCTCTAAAATTGATGAGAATATGGGTCTGTGAAATTCTTAGTTGACAGACATTAAATCATGGAGCATGTTCAGCCAGTGCTCAAAATTTTCTGCCCATAAATGTCACTCAGAAGCATATTAACTTTGCATTAATCTCTTTCCCTCCTACCAGTATAAACTTTCAAACTTTGAAAATACAGTGTGCAGTGGCATTCTTAACTTATTGTTTCAGGTTGTTACTTCAGAAAACACAGCATAGATTTTATTTTAATTTTGCATTTTGAAGAAACAATGGCAACCACAGAACTCCGAGGAGTTGGGAACTTCATTTGTAATTATAGCAAAACTCATTTTCATTGCAGGGCATAACGCACCAGTAATTTTTTTTGGTCTACTTAATTGCTATTAGGTGTTGGGGTTTTTTTTGTTGTTGTTGTTTTCTTTTGTTTTTTTTGGGAAGTTGATGTATTACTTTCTTTGGGCTCCTGAACAACATACCCCAAACTGGATGGGTTTAAACATAAATTTATTGTCTCACGGTTCTGGGGGCCCAAAGTTCTCAAAAGCAAGGTATGGGCAGGGCTGTGCTCTCTCTGAAACTAGTTGTGTATGTAATGTATTAATATCTGTGGTCATGGAATTGAGTAAAGTGATTAGTGATATTTGAACTGATAGATTCCTTAATATTCTTTTAGACTAATTATTTCTATTGGTTTATATTTCATCTTTTTCAGGAACCATATGTAGGTTGGAAAATGTTTTTGAAATTTTTTTACTTAAATGATTTCCAAGTGCATCTTCAGATTCAGAGTAACAGTCCTGAGAATCCATGACATTAGTGTTGCTTGTATGTGAAACCACCAATTTTTCTCTTTTGATCAGTTGTTTTATTAAGAGTAAAAGCTACCTTACCTCACTTACAACTTTTACAAAGATAAGATAATGTGTGTATCATTTTGGAAATCATTAGGACGCAGTACAGATGGGGTAATATAGCATTAACAATGACATTAGAACTTAAGTGGGAATGTGTATTGAAAGCTTTCAATTAACGTTTGTTATGGTAATACTTTAAGTCTAGGAATCATGGACCACCTTTTTTTTTTTTTAGTTTTTTTAAATGTTTTTATTTTTATTTTAAATGTTTTATTTTTTAAATGTATTTTATTTTTGAAGGAGAGAGAGAGAGAGAGAGAGAGAGACAGAGCATGAGCGGGGGAGGAACAGAGAGGGAGACACAGAATTTGAAGCAGGTTCCAGGCTCTAAGCTGTCAGCACAGAGCCCAATGTGGGGCTCGAACCCACAAACTGTGAGATCATGACCTGAGCCGAAGCCGGACGCTCAACCAACTGAGCCACCCAGGCGCCCCATGGACCACCTTTTTTAAAAAGAATGTTTGTTATCTGATAGTTGGGAAATTTAAGCATTTCGGTAAGACTTGAAAATAAGATTAATTTTGCTAGCTCTTTTCATTTCAGGAAGATTTATCAGATGGTTACAAAAGGAGATCCATTTGATCATCATTATTTGCAGTGGTTATGTTGCCATGAACATTGAATTGGTGAACACTGAACCATCCCTCCTAGAAAAAATACAGGGTTAGGTTCCTGTGAGCCTCTGGTTACATTTCATTAACATGTCAGTATATGACGTATATTCCTGGGTTTTTTCTCTCTCTCTCTTTTTTTTTTAAGGTTGTTTTGTTTTGTTTTGTTTTGTTTTGTTTTGTTTTGTTTTGTTTAGAGACAGTGACAACAAGAGGGAGAGAGAGAATTTTAAGCGTGGAGCCTAATGTGGGCTCAATCTCATGACCCATGAAATCATGGCCTCTGCCAAAATCAAGAGTAGGACGCTCAACCAGCCAAGCCATCCAGGCACCCTATGTTTTTGTTTAAAGACACCATATTTAATACATATTATTAATTCATTAATATTGAACCCACGGCCAGTAGCACTATATAACTCATGCCTCAATGAAGCCTATTGATAGAACCATGTGTATTTTCTCTTAAGGTGCACCAGAGCTTTCTTCCACGTAGGTACACTAGGCAGCACTTCAGCACTGTGCTTAGGGGCCATTTCAAACAGTGAAAAGCACAAAAATGCGAAAATGTGGTACTGAGTAGACCTTGAAAAGAATACCAGCTTACAGTATGAGAGCTGAAACAAGAAGGCAGAGTATTGCCTTATTCTACCTCAGCTGGGACTCAAGTTTTCTGCCACTCTACATATGCCTTGAATGACCGAAAAAAACACCGCTAGTGTTTATTTGGAGTATATAAATACATTTTGGGGAGTCGGTGAATTCAATTTCAAAATCCATGAATGAATGAGGATCAACTATATACGGAACAGTGAAAGAATGATGAGTTAAGTTATTAAGTTGTTATGGTTGGATTCAGATAATTTTTATCTTAATTTCCTAAATTTATGTTTATGGTAAATAGTACATCCTCCTTGTCTTCCGATTTCTCAGTGTAGCAACAAAATCTCTATTATCAGTGATATTTGTAATGAACAATTTAATGCCTTGCCCTTTTCTTTGATGATGAGGAATCTGGAACTTAATCATGAATTACTGTATGGTATGAGAAGGAAGACAGAGGACTTTGATCATTGTAGTGAGCATGCAGCATGCCTTACACTACTTTACTCAGTTATAGTCATGCTCTTTAAGTAACCCCACTCTCCCAACCTCCAGGTATTTCTGGATGTAAAAATCAGGGACATTCAGTATAGTAAAGGGGTTAAGAACATGGGCTGTATGTTAGTATTATCTCTTACTTGATGTGTGCATTTAGGTCTATTAAGTTCTTTGTGCTTCAATTTATTTCTTTTTTTCTAAAAAAAATTTTTTTGATGTTTATTTTTGAGAGAGAGAGAGGGACAGAGGGCAAGCCGGGGAGGGGCAGAGAGAGAGAGAGAGAGCAGGAGACACAGAATCCTAAGCAGGCTCCAGGCTCTGAGCTGTCAGCACAGAGCCCATCGTGGGGTCTGAACTCAGACAGTGAGATCATGACCTGAGCTGAAGTTGGATGCTCAACCGACTGAGCCACCCAGGTGCCCCATATGTATTTATTTTGAAAGAGAAAGAGCACAGGTCAGGGAGGGGAAGGGAGAGAGGAGAAAATCCCAAGCAGGCTCCCTGTGTTGCCAGTGCAGAGCCTGACATGGGGTTTGATCTCACAAACCGTTGAGATCATGACCTGAGCCGAAATCAAAAGTTAGATGTTCAACCGACTGAGCCACCCAGGCACCCCCCAAAGGATTTTTTTTAAAACATACTTGTTTTATTTATTTTTTTAAATTAGGTTGTCTTTTTATTGTTGAGTTGTAGGAGTTATTTATATGTTCTGGATACAAGTCCCTTATCAGACATATAATTTGCAAATATTTTCTCCCATTCTGTGGGCTATTTTTCATTCTCTTAATAGTATCTTTTGAAGAAGTTTTCAATTTTGGTGTTTGTGCCTATTTACAAAAGCAAAGTCCTAATCCTCTCTTTGTTTTATTTATTTATTTTTTATTTTTTAACTTATTTTATTTTTTATTTTTTTAAATTTACATCCAAATTAGTTAGCATATAGTGCAACAATGATTTCAGGAGTAGATTCCTTAGTGCCCCTTACCCATTTAGCCCATCCCCCCTCCCACAACCCATCCAGTAACCCTCAGTTCTCCATATTTATGAGTCTCTTCTGTTTTGTCTCCCTCCCTCTTTTTATATTATTTTTGCTTCCGCTCCCTTATGTTCATCTGTTTTGTCTCTTAAAGTCCTCATATGAGTGAAGTCATATGATTTTTGTCTTTCTCTAATTTCACTTAGCATAATACCTTTCAGTTCCATCCACGTAGTTGCAAATGGCAAGATTTCATTCTTTTTGATTGCTGAGTAATACTATGTAGTGTGTGTGTATGTATGCATACATATGTATACATACGTGTGTGTATGTATGCATACATATGAATACATATACACACACTATATTGTGTGTGTATGTACACACACACACACACACACACACACACACAACACCACATCTTCTTTATCTATTCACCCATCGATGGACATTTGGGCTCTTTCCATATTTTGAGTATTGTTGATAGTGCTGCTATAAACATGGGCGTGCATATGTTTCTTCGAAACAGCACACCTGTGTCCCTTGGATAAATACCTAGTAGTGCAATTGCTGGGTTGTAGGGTCGTTCTATTTTTAGTTTTTTGAGGAACCTCCATACTGTTTTCCAGAATGGCTGTACCAGCTTTCATTCCCCAAAACATACTTGTTTTAATATCTTCTTCTATCTTCTTCTAAGATTAGTCTTTTGACTGACTTGTTCTCAGAAAATGGTTGACAGTGTATATATAAGATTGGTTCTTAAAGTGAATTATGGATTAAGACTTCGTTTAGGGAAAAAGTGAGACTATCCTTCCATCCTGCCATCCTGTCATCCACTTGTCTTCTATGAAAAATAATACAGAAAAGTGTTCAAAAAAGAAGATTTAATATTTAGTATTTTAGAAACTGAGTTTCAGTCATCATGGAGTGAATGAGCAGTAACCAAGATAGGTAAAGCTACAGTAAAATAGAATTATAGAACTATAAATTACACTTTGCATTTTTTTCAATTTATTTTCAAACTTTATATTTTATATATAATGATTTTGTAAAGAGTAATTGCAACATGCTGCTGGGTAGATATGAGTCAGTGTTCTAGAAATCTGTTTTTCTCTCAGCATTTTATTATGAAAATGTTAAAAACCTACCACAAAACTAAAAATTTTACAGTGATCACCTGTATGTAGTAATTCAAATACAATTTCAAAAATAGGTTTTTGTGATAATATAATATTATTTCACATTAGCTCTATCAATAGAAGTAGAACAGTAGCAGAATAATTCTCATATTCCCATTGGCAGGATAGCCAATTTAGAAAAAATAGTTTTATTAACTAGAGTTTTAGAATCCTGCATAACCATTTTATGTGGCTTCAGTCATTCACACATGGTCAGGGTTCTTGGGACCGAATGTGGAAGTAATCTTGGAGAATAAAAAATAGCAAATAATTTTTAGGGACAACACTGTTTAGAGGTACACAACCAGACCACTTTGCCCAAGGTACTTGAATTCCTCACCATATTCACTAGCCTAGACACTCTCCTAAATAGAGCAGAAATCCTGTTCTTAATAACATATAGTCAGTGAAGTGAGTTTGTTTTCTGAACATGTTTTCATTTTTATTACCAGCATTTTATTTACAAATGAATAGACTTCATGGTGTCATTATGTTGATTTTGTCATTGAAGATGTTAACTATTTTTTTCCTTGGTATTTGGTGTTAAAATGTGTTTAGCCTTGTTAGGCAAAATAACTTGAATATTTTTCTACCTGATTTATTGTGAAAACAGGTATAATTGCCTGGAATGTATGCGTCTTATGGTACACTTTTTGAACAGTTATCTTAGAGGTACTGTTAATTATGGTTGTTAAATACCACATCACTTTCTGGATTTAAGCGACTACCATGCCGTGTTATTGAACTTGTCTCAGAAATTATGGAAATACATGGTCATTATATTAAATTAATTCTGGATTTGAATCCTATTATTGGCTATTAATATTTGAGAATCACATCTACATACATTAGCAGTAGAGATGCATTTTATTGACAATCTGTTAGAGTTAATAAAAAAGAAAAAAAAATTTAAATTCACACCTTAACTTCTGCGAGAACAAGTCTAATGTCAATGTATAGCCCTTTCTTTTTTTTTTTTTTTTTTTTTTTTTTAATTTTTTTTCAACGTTTTTTATTTATATTTGGGACAGAGAGAGACAGAGCATGAACGGGGGAGGGGCAGAGAGAGAGGGAGACACAGAATCGGAAACAGGCTCCAGGCTCCGAGCCATCAGCCCAGAGCCTGACGCGGGGCTCGAACTCACGGACCGCGAGATCGTGACCTGGCTGAAGTCGGACGCTTAACCGACTGCGCCACCCAGGCGCCCCTCTTTTTTGTTTTTAAGACACTCTAAGTTCAGTTTTATATGGAAACAGTTTTCAAAGGAGCAGGAAATGGATTTATGGAAATTTTCACATAAACTTGCACTCAACATTTTGTCTGAAATGTGTACAGATTATTTTTAGCGTTCACAAAAATGTTAAAATTTGAATAATACCAAGAAGCAATTTTATTTCATTTAAAGAGTCCATAGAATAGTTAATAAAATGGTGATAGAACTGAAGAGACTTGGGGCGCCTGGGTGGCTCAGTAGGTTAAGCGTCTGACTCGGTTTCAGCTCAGGTCATCACCTCACGGTTCATGTGATTGAGCCCCATGTCCAGCTTTGCACTGACAGTGCAAGCCTGCTCGGGATTCACACTGTCTTTCACACTCTCTGCCCCTCTCCTGCTCGCTCTCTCTCTCTCTCTCTCTCTCAAAGTAAATAAATAACTTACTATTGTTCAAAAAAAGAACTGAAGAGACAACTGAAGATCTTGTAAGATCAAGTGTGTTGGGATAATGAATACATAAATAGTTCTAATTAAAACATCAGGAAAAACTGAAAAAGCAAACTCAAACCCTTTGAAAGATTAGTCAGATATTTGGAATATAATGATTTGAGGCTAATATTTGTAGACATTTTCATGGAAACAGAAAAACAAGTTTTTGAGTATTCCAGATATAAAGTACATATTCTATAAATTGTTCTGGTGGGTGCTTGGGTGGCTTAGTTAAGTGTCCGACTTGGCCTAGGTCATGACCTTGCAGTCTGTGAGTTCGAGCTCTCCATTGGGCTCTGTGCTGACAGCTCAGAGCCTGGAATCTGCTTTGGATTCTGTCTCCCTCTCTCTCTGCTCCTCCCCTGCTCACTCCCCCCCGCACCCCCCTCCCTCTCAAAAATAAATAAGCATTAAAAAAATTGTTTCGGCATTTTTTTTGGTAATCTGAAATTTTTTTTTTTTTTTTTTTTTTTTTAATTTTAAGAAGACACTGAATAAACCATAGGTAACTGCTTCAGTTAATTTCCCTGAAAAGACAACTATACTCTGTCATGGAGCATTTGGATTTCTGCTGATTTCTGTATGTCTTTTGTTCGAAGGTAGGGAAGAGGGGTGTGTGTGTGTTTTCTGTCAGTCAGTTATTAGATCTTTCAGCCATTTTTTGATAATCCATGGAAATGCCCTCCATGGAGAAACAAGAGGATGGAAAAGCTGCATCTAATGAGGACTAGATGGGATTAATTAGTGTTCTTCAAGTTGCAATAATGCCATTAATGTAAATGTTTGTCTCTGGCCTCTTTGTAGTTGAGACACATATGTCTTTTGCGTCAAGCACTGTTGACTGTGTTTAATTAAACCTGTGGTAATGGCATTACTGATGTATTGTACATATATTGTCCGTAAACTTCTATTAGTTTGATATTGATTGAAATCCATGTCTAATTTGAGTCTGTTGACCATATGGCATTTTGTAGAATTTTTATGGTTACTGGGTAGGTAAAATTGATAACCAGTTACCCAGGCAATTGTTATTTTAAATGTTTCAATTTGAATTTTACTAATCAGTCTCTGTCCATGAAGCTAATTATTTATTTGTAAGATTTGTGAATGAGAATTTTGCACAATATTCAAACTTCTAATTTTATCTAGTCTTTCTAATTTACACTTCATTTAGGAATGTTCTTAATATGTCTGTTAAATATTTATTTGGAAATTTTTTTTGTAATCAGTATCTGTGGGGCACCTGGGTGGCTCAGTCAGTTGAACATCCAGTTCTTGATTTTGGCTCAGGTCATGATCTCATCCTTTGTGGGATCCTGCTGCACATCAGGCTCTGCTCTGCACTGACAGCACACAGCCTGTCTAGGATTCTCTCCTTCCCTCTCTCCGCCCCTCCCCCACCCACATGTGCACTCTCTCTCAAAATAAATGAATACACTTTAAAAAAATAATAAAATGTTATCTGTAACTTTTAAAGTTAAAGGTTATATATTTTGCAATGTATATGAATTTCAGATTGGTAGCAAATAATTTGTGTGTGTGCATGTATGTATAAATTAGATCTTAAAATGAAAGATCGATTGTAACAAAAAGTGTGGACAAGTTTTATAGTCCTAATGCCCTGCTTTTGGTTTTTCTGGATAAGATACTAGTAACTATCATGATCAGCCAAACCTCTTGTTTAAAATTGAGAGGCATGGTTAACCATAATTAAAAATGCCAAATAAATTTGAAAGGAGAGCTATTTGACCTATTAAATGAGAAGATTTCACCAGGAATTCCTAGATGTCAAGTCATTTAATTCTGAACTCTAACTTAAAAAAAAAAAATACAAGAATTCATTTGTTTGTAGACTTTAAAAAGTTTTTGTTGCTCATATATCACTGAGGCTAGAAATTTTTTTTTATTTGAAGGTCTGAGGAAAAAAAACTCATATAATTATGAGAAGCAGGAGTACTAGAGAATATTGTATCTTTTACAAGTCTTGTAGATTGACAGAAAAGCCCCAGTTCCTATTACTATTTTTAAATACGCTGTTGAAGCTGAATGTAGTTCAGCTGACTTTTATTTTCTATCTTTCACTCCAGCATCACTATAGCTTTACTTTCTTAGTCATTTCATTCTACAGAAAGAGTATACTCTTTTATTTTGTGTGTCAGTACACTTTTAAGTATTTATGCAGCACATAATGTATAGAAAAGAATAAGTGTCACAGGTTATGAACATAATAATAAACATTGATAACTTCTTCACTTTTGAACCAGAACAAATCATTGAATCTATCTATAATGTTCATCTTTATCCAGTCCTGTGCTTCCCCTCATCCAGATGAGAGCTTTAAAAATTACTTCCTTTACTCTTTTAAAAATACAGGTTCTTGGGCACCTGGGTGGCTCAGTTGGTTAAGCATCTGAGTCTTGATTTTGGCTCAGGTCATCATCTCATGATTCATGGGATTGAAGTAGACTTTCTGCAATCTTCTTATCTTTATCATTGTTTTTTTAAAAGGTTTTTTAATGAGATATGTTGATATATAACATATTAGTCAGGTTTATAAAAATGATTTGATATATGTACATATTACAAAATGACACCACAGTAAATCTAGTTAACATTGATAATTGATAATCAAACATCTTTTTTTCTGATGAAAACCTTTAAGTCTCAGCAACGTTCAATTTGAAATATAGTATTGTTAACTGTAGTCACCATGCTGTGTATTACATACCCAGGGCTTACTTGTTTTGCAACTGGACGTTTGTACCTGTTGACCACCTTCACCCATTTAGATCATTCCCTGTTCCCCTTGTCTCTGGAAACCACCAGTGTCTTCTCTATATTTATACACTTGTATATTTATGAATTTGGTGTTTTGGTTTTAAGATGCTACATGTAAGTGAGATCATATGCTATTTGTCCTTCTGTGTCTGTCTTATTTTACTTAGTGTAATGCCCTGACAGGCCATCCATGTTGTTGCACAGAATAAGATTTCATTCTTTTTTATTGGTGATTAATATTCCCTTCCATATATAAACCACATTTTCTTTATTCATCCATCAGTGGACACTTCGTTTGCTTCCATGTTTTGGCTGTTGTAAGTAATGCTGCAATGAACATGAGATTGGATATATCTACTGAAGTTAGTGTTTTCGTTTCCTTCAGATAAATACCCAGAAGTAGAATTGCTGGATCATATGGGAGTTGTATTTTTATTTTTTTGAGTAAGTTCTGTACTATTTTCTGTAGTGGATGCAACAATTTATATTTCCTCCAATGGTGCACAAGGATTCTCTTTTCTCCACAACCCCAACACTTGTTATTTTTTGTCTTTTTGATAATAACCATTCTAACAGGTGTAAGGTACTCCCTCACTGTTGTTTTGATTTGCTTTTTCCTGATTAGTATATTGAGTTTCTTTACATGTACCTGTTGGCCATCTGTCTTTGGGAAACTGAATTCAGATCCTCTGCCCATTTTTAATCAGATAGTTCTTTTGCTTTTGAGTTGTATGAATTCTTTATATATTTTGAATATTGACTTCTTCATTAGATAGGTGATTTGCAGATATTTTCTCCCATTCAGTGGTTTGCCTTTTCATTTTGCTGATGGTTTCCTTTGCTGGGTAGAAGCTTTTAAATTTGATTTAGTCCCACTTGTTTATTTTTTTCTATCATTGCTTTTGCTATTGGTGACTGATGTCAAGGAACTTAACTGTGTATGTTTTCTTTTAGGAGTTTTATGGTCTCTGGTCTTACCTTCTTGTCTTTATCCATTTGAGTTGATTTTTGTATATTGTGTGAGATAACGGTATGGTTTCACTCTTCTGCAAGTGTTTGTCCAGTTTCCCCAAGCACCATTTATTGAAGAGACTGTCCTTTTCCCACTGTGTATTCTTGCCTCCTGTGTTGTAAATCAATTGACTAAACATGGATGGGTTTATTTCTAGACTCTGTTCTGTTCTGTTCATTTCATGTGTGTATTTTTATGCCAATACTGTACTGTTTTGATCACTATAGCTTTGTAATAAAGTTCACAGTTAGGAAGTGTGATGCCTCCAGCTTTAATCTTTTTTCTCAAGATTGGTTTGGCTATTTGGAGTCTTTTGAAGTTACTCCATACAAACTTTGGAATTGTTTTGTTTCTGTGAAAAATGTCATTGGAATTTTGATAGAGATTGCACTGACTCTGAGGATTGCTTTGGGCAGTTTGGACATTTTCATAATTTTGAGTCTTGTAATCCATGAGCATGGATTATCTTTCTATTTGTTCTATTTCTTTCATCGCATCTTAATGTTTTTATTTTAAAGGTCTTTCACCCTCCTGGTTAAATTTATTCCTAGATACTCTTTTTGATGGCAATTGTAAATGGGAATTATTTTCTTCATTTCTCTGCTACATCATTGTTAGTGTATAGAAACTCAACTGACTTTTGTGTATTTGATTTTTTTTTGTATCCCGCAAATGAATTTACTTACTAGTTCTAACAGTGTTTTGGTGTAATCTTTTGGGTTGTATTTATATGATATCATGCCATCTGCACAGAGGCAATTTAACTTCTTCCTTTCTGGTTTGGATCCCTTTTATGTCTTAATCTTGCCTAATTGTTCTAGCTAGAATTTTCAATTCTGTATCAAATAAAAGTGGTGGGAGTAGTTACCATCTTATTATCATAAAGGAAAAGTTTTAACCTTTTCTTCATTGAGTATGATGTGCTTGAGATTATTGGCTTTATTATGTTGAGGTACAATCTCTATACCCACTTTCTTGAGAGTTTTTAATCATAAATGGATGTTGAATTTTATCAGATTCTTTTTCTTCAACCATTGAGATGATAATGATTTTTTTTTTTAAATTTTAGTGTTTATTTTTTCCAGAGAGAGAGTGAGTCAGAGCGCAAGTGGGGGAGGGTCAGAGAGACCACAGAATCTGAAGCAGAGCTAATAGCACAGAGCCTGATGTGGGGCTCAAACTCACCAACTGTGAGCTCATTACCTGAGCTGAAACCCAACAGTCAGCCCAGTAGTCAGATGGTTAACCAACCGAGCCACCCAGGCGCCCCGAGGTGATAATGATTTTTATCCTTCATTTTGTTAATGTAGTGTATAACATTGACTGATCGAACCATCCTTGCATTCTTGCAATAAGTCTAATGTGATCATGGTATGTGATTCTTTTAATGTATTGTTGAATTTGATTTCTTCATGTTTTGTTGAGGATTTTTACATCTATATTTATCAGGGTTATTGGCCTGTAATTTTCTTTTATCGTAGTGTCCTTGTCTGGTTTTGATATCAGAGTATGCTGATCTTATAAAATGACTTTGGAAGTGTTACCATCTCTTCTATTTTTTGGAAGAATTTGATAAGGATTGGTATGAATTCTTCTTAAATGTTTGGTACAATTCACCAGTGAAGTCATCTGGTCCTGGACTTGTGTTTGTTGGGAGGTTTTGATTACTAATTCACTGGTAATTGGTCTGTTCACATTTTTTATTTCTTCATGATTACATCTTGGGTAGGTTGTGTGTTTCTAGATATTTATGCACTTCTTCTTTTTGTCCAGTCTGTTGGTGCATAATTGTTAATATTAGCCCATGATCCTTTGTGTTTCTCTGGCATCCATTGTTATATCTGCTGTTTCATTTCTAACTTTGAGTCTTCTCACTTTTTCTTGGTGAGTCTGGCTAATGGTTTGTCTATTTTTTATCTTTTCAAAAAACCAGCTCTTAGTTTCAGTGACTTTTGCTTTATCTTTTAACTTCTGTGTCATTTATTTTTGCTCTGATCATTGTTATTTTCTTCCTTCAACTTTTGGTTTAGTTTGTTCTTTTTCTAGTTTTTTGAGGTATAGTTAGCTTTGTTTAATTGACCTCTTTCTTTTTTTTTTTTTTAAGTTTTTTTTTTTTTTTTTTTAACATTTATTTATTATTGAGAGACAGACACAGAGCGTGAGCAGGGGAGGGGCAGAGAGAGGGGGAGACACAGAATCGGAAGCAGGCTCGAGGCTCCGAGCTGTCAGCACAGAGCCCATCACAGGGCTCGAACTCACAAGCTGTGAGATCATGACCTGAGCTGAAGTCAGACGCTTAACCGACTGAGCCACCCAGGTGCCCCTGACCTCTTTCTTCTTAATGTAGGCACTTATTGCTATGAACCTCTTTCTTAGAACTGGTGTTGCTGCATTCCATAAGCTTTGGTATATTGTATTTTCATTTTTATTTGTGTCAAGGTATTTTTAAATTTTTAAAAATTTATTCTTTGACCCAGTGGTTGTTCAGTAGCATATTGTTTAATCTTCACATATTTCTTTTTATAATTGATTTCTGGTGTCATTGTAGTTGGAAAAGATGCTTGATAGGATTTCAGTCTTAAGTTTATTAAGAGTGGTTTTATGGCCTAACATGATTTATCTTAGAAATGTTCCATGTGTGCTTGAAAAGATATATTTTGTTGCTTTTGGATGAAATGTTCTGTGTATGTCTAAGCCCATCTGGTCTAATCTGTCCTTTAAGGCTGCTGTTTCCTTGTTGATTTTTGGTCTGGATGAACTGCCCATTGATTAAAAGGGAGTATTAAAGTCCTCTACTGTTGTTTTATTTCTGTCTATTTCTCCCTTTGTACCTGTTAATATTTGCTTTACATATTTAGCTGCTTATGTTTGGTTTATAAATATTTACAAATGTTGTATCTTCTTGTTGGGTTTTCTTTTATCATCTAATGACCTTTGTCTCTTAGTGCATTCTTTGTCTTTAAAGTCTATTTTGTCTGATTGCTTTCCATTTGCATGGATTCTTTTTCCATCCTTTTACTTTCAGTCTCTGTCATTATATTTAAAGTGAATCTTGAGAGTGAATGTATAGGGAGCTGTGGGTTTTTTAGTGCAAAAAGTCTTTGCTTTTTGATTGGAGAATTCGGTCCATATACATTTAAAGTAATTATTGATAGGTTTGGACTTACTGCCATTTTGTTAATTGTTTTCTGGATGTTTTGTAAATTCCTTTGTTCTTCTCTTGCTCGCCTCCTGTGATTTATTTCCTGTAGTGATATGCTGTGTGGTTACCATGAAGCTTACATTAAATGACTTCTCTAACAGTTCATTTTAATAGCAACTTAACTTTGAATGAACTCATTCTAAGTGTCTACATTTTTACTCTCTTTCCCCATGTTTTATGTTTATGTTACCACTACTTAACACCTTTTTGTCTTGTGTATCCATTAACAAAGTATTATACTTGCCACTACTTTTATCTTTTAAACCTTCAAACTAGATTCCCAAATGATCAACTGACCACCTTTACAACAGTGGAATTTTCTGAATTTCATTTTATATTTGCTTTACAGGAAAGATTTTTACTTTCATATGTGTTTCTGTTACTAATTAGCACCCTCTAGTTTCAGGTTAAAAAAGAAGTCCCTGTAACGTTTTTTTGTAAGGCCAGTCTAGTGGTGATGACTCCTTTAGCTTTGACATGTCTGGAAAACTCTCTTATTGAATTCTGAAGACAGTTTTTCTGGTAGAGTATTCTTGTTTGGCTCTTTTTTCTTTTCTTTTTTTCTGTGAGCACTTTGAATTATATCTTTCCAGTCCCTTGTGGCCTGCAAAATATCTGCTAAAAAATCCACTTATGGTCCTAGGGGTTACCTATCCTTGTATGTTACAAACTGTTTTTCTCAGACTGCTTTTAAGATTTTCTCTTTGTCTTTTACTTTTGACCTTTTAATTATGATGTGTCTTGATGTGGGTCTTTTTGGAGTCATCTTATTTGGACCTTTTTGGGCTTCCTGGATCTGGATATCTGTTTCCTTCTCCAGGTTAGTGAGGTTTTCAGTCTTTATTTCTTCACAAAAGTTTTCAGCCTCTGTATTTCTCTCTTCTCTTTCTGAGACTCCATAATGCAAATGTTAGTACACTTGATGTTGTCCAATAAGTTCCTCAAGCTATCTCCACTCTTTTTTCTTTCTTTGTCTTTTTTTTTTTTTTTTAAACGGTTGTGGTTGCTCTGATTGGATGAGTCCTACTGCTTTGTCTTTAAGGTGGCTGATCCTAAGGTCAGCTGAATACCCACCATTGTAATTTTCAGTTCAGTTACTATATTCTTGAGCTGTATGATTTGTTTGGTATTTTCCTTTCTTGTTTTTTTATTTGAAAGAGAGAGAGAATCCCAAGCAGGCTCCATGGTCAGCACAGAGCCCAACATAGGGCTTGATGCCATAACCCTGGGATCATTGCCTGAGCCCAAATCCAGAGTTGGACACTCAACCTCTGTTTGGCATTTTCTTGTATATTCTCCCTTGGAAGCCTCACTGTCTTATGTATTGTTCTCTTGACCTCAGTGAGTATCTTTATGACTGCTGTTTTGAACTTTTTATCACTTCTGTTTCATTAAGGTCTCTTTCTAAGGTTTTTATCTTCCCTCATTTGGAAGATATTCCTCTGTTTCTTTATTCTCCTTGACTTTCTGGGTTGGTTTTTATGCATTAGATAAAACAGCTACCGCCCCCCCCCCCCCCCCCCCCCCAGTTTTAAAGGAATGGCCTAGTTTAGATGAACCCCATTGTTAAACCTTGCCCCAGCTCTTAGTTGTCTTTCAAATCTTCTGATTGTCCATTCAGCCTGCTTTGTTCTTAGTTGCTTTCAGTAATTCAGGGTGTGTTAACATTTGTCAGTGTTCCAAGGGGGAGGATCTCAGCCAGCACATGGATTCAGGTTGATTAGAAGCTGGGCTTTTAGGTAGTATCTTTTAAAGTATGCAGTTATACCTCTTTTCATGAACCACTGGGAGATAGATGTTCTCTCTGCTCTCTCTATACTGAGCTCTGTGGTGATAGCCAAATAAGAACTTGTTTGTTTACTGACATCTGTTGAACCTGTCAACACAAGCCCTGCTGGCCATCATAGCTGGGCTGTCAAGGGGGTACCAGACATGTGCGTAAGCTCCTTTCTAGGAGATACCATGACCTGGAGTGAGGTAAAGGGAGAAAGTGAAGATGGTGCCCACTGGCCTTTGCAGTTTTTTGGAGAATATTTTGGTAGATAGGTGTTAAATTAGATGCCTGCCCCTTAGAAGCTTTCAATATAAGCACTTAGGCCTCTTTCATGGAAAGACTGGGTATTTCAATCAGCTGCTTCTCTGGGTCCTGTGGTGTAGCCTCCATGAATATGTGTGAGCCTCTTAAGACCTGATTCTTAGTTTGCAGTAACCTTGGGGGTATTGTGGATATATGTCCTGTTGGCTTTCAGAGCTGATGTTTTGTGGGCCCATCTCTTAGGTGCAGGTTTTAAAATTTTTTTTTTTTTTTTTTTTTATGTTTTTTATTTTTGAGACAGAGAGAGACAGAGCATGAACGGGGGAGGGGCAGACAGAGAGGGAGACACAGAATCGGAAGCAGGCTCCAGGCTCTGAGCCATCAGCCCAGAGTCTGACGTGGGGCTCGAACTCACGGTCTGTGAGATCATGACCTGAGCTGAAGTCGGACGCTTAACCGACTGAGCCACCCAGGTGCCCCTCTTAGGTGCAGGTTTTAAATGTTGTGGTGCCAGATGTGGGGTTCAAACCTTTGATCTTAAGGGAGAAGCAGCCCTTTGTTTCTCAGGGAGAAACTCAGTTGTGAGGTTTCTCCTGATGTGAATTTCCATACCAGGGGGGTAGCAATAGCAAGATCATGTCTTAGCCTCTTCTACCCATTTCATTGTGGGTTTTTTCTTGTTCACCCAATGTATAGGCGTAACTCCGCTAGATTTTAGGTTTGTTTCAGAGAGAACTGGTCCATATGTAGCTGTAGTTTCAGTGTGCCCATGGGAGGAGGGGAGTTCAGGATCCTCCTACATTGCTACCTTGAGGAGAAACTCCCTTTTTTCTTAAATCTTGTTTCATGGTTTGAGTCATGGTATGTAGATATATAGTTCAGTAAATTTCACTGCTGTATACCATTTTATTATGTGAATATACCGTGATATAGTCTACTGTAGTAGGGAATATTGGGTGTTCAATATTTTGTCATGAGGAATTTTAATGTGAAGATTATTTAACATGTGTTCCAGTATATGTGAGTAGATTCTTTAGTTGTATATCTAGGAGTGGAATGGGGGTGCGTGGGGGAGGGGCACAGAGTATGTATTATGTTCATCCATACAAGCTAATGCTAAGTAGATGATGCACCATTGTGCGATCCCATCAGCAGAGTGTAGTAATTCCCTTTGCTCTGTATGCTTTTTAACACTGACAATTTTCAGAGCTTTTGACTTTTTCCTAATTCATGTGTGTAAAAAGGGTATCTTGTCATAGCTTAATTTTGCATTTTCCTGGGTGATAATGAGGTTGAACATTTTTTATGTTTATCTTCCATTCCAACTTTTATTTCTGTGTAATGAACTTTGTTTCTGCCAGTCTCTTGTATAGTTAGTCCTTTTTTTTTGTTTTATTTTATTTTATTTTTTTAGTTAACCCCTTTTTAAATGTCATGGTTAAGAACTGTTTACCTGCTCTAAGGACTTGAGGATATTATTTTATATCTGTCAAGAATTGATTCTTTGGACAGTGTAAGTTAGTGGTCCAATTGTATTTCTCCATCTGAGTGACTGTTCTAGTATTCTAATACTGTTTATTGAATTCTCTTTCCAGTGTCTGCAGTGCCACCTGTGTCATTTCATGGTTCTGTATATGTGTGTTACTTTTTAAAATTGTTTTTTATTTTCATTTATTTTATTTTTTCCCTCTTTTAATTTTTAATAATTTATTTATTTTTTAACTTACAACCAAGTTAGTTAGCATATAATGCAACAGTGATTTCAGGAGTAGATTCCTTAATGCCCCTCCATTTAGCCCTTCCGCCCCCACTCCAGCAACCCTCTGTTTGTTCTCTATATTTAAGAGTCTCTTACATTTTGTCCCCCTCCTTGTTTTTACATTATTTTTGCTTCCTACCCCTTATGTTCATCTGTTTTGTATCTTAAAGTCCTCATATGAGTGAAGTCATATGATACTTGTTTTTCTCTGACTAATTTCACTTAGCATAATACCCTGTAGTTCCTCGCACGTAGTTGCAAACAGCAGATTTCATTCTTTTTGATTGCCGAGAAATACTCCATTGTATTTGTGAGTGTGTGTGTGTGTGTGTGTGTGTGTGTGTGTCTGTGTCTGTGTCTGTGTCTGTCTATATAGGCTATTGTCAGTAGTGCTGCTATAAACATTGGCATGCATGTGACCCTTCGAAACAGCATCCCTGTATCCCTTGGGTAAATACCTAGTAGTGCAACTGCTGGGTCGTAGGGTAGTTCTATTTTTAATTTTTTGAGGAACCTCCATACTGTTTTCCAGAGTGGCTGCACCAGTTTGCATTCCCACCAGCAGTGCAAAAGGGTTCCTCTTTCTCCCCATCCTCGCCAACATCTGTCATTGCCTGAGTTGTTAATGTTAGCCATTCTGACAGGTGTGAGGTGTGGTATCACAGGTGTGTGGTTTTGATTTGTATTTCCCTGATGATGAGTGATGTGGAGCATTTTTTCACGTGTCTGTTAGGCATCTAGATATCTTCTTTGGAGAAGTGTCTATTCATGTCTTTTGTCCCATTTCTTCACTGGATTATTTCTTTTTTTTGGTGTTGAGTTTGGTTAATTTCTTTATAGATTTTGGATACTAACCCTTTATCTGATAATGTCGTTTGCAAGTATCTTTTCCTATTCCGTCGGTTGCCTTTTAGTTTTGCTGATTGTTTCCTTTGCTGTGCAGAGCTTTTTTATTTTGATGAGGTCCCAGTAATTCATTTTTGCTTTTGTTTCCCTTGCCTCCGGAGACGTGTTGAGTAAGAAGTTGTTGTGGCTGAGGTCAAAGAGGTTTTTGCCTGCTTTCTCCTCAAGGATTTTGATGGCTTCCTGTCTTGTTTTAGGTCTTTCATCCCGTTTATTTTTGTATATGGTGAAAGTGGTCCAGGTTCATTTTTCTGCATGTCGCTGTCCAGTTTTCCCAGCACCACTTGTTGAAGAAACTGTCTTTATTCCATTGGATATTCTTTCCTGCTTTGTCAAAAGTTAGTTGGCCATAGGTTTATGGGTCCATTTCTGGGTTCTCTATTCTATTCCATTGATCTGTGTGTCTGTTTTTGTGCCACATGTGTGCTTCTATGTTGAGCTCTTCTGTTTTATTGATCAAGTTGTCTGTCCCTGCACAAATACTACATTATACTGTGTTAATTACCATAGTTCTCATGAGTCTTCATGCCTGGTAGGGCAAGAATCCACATCTCTACCAAGAACTGCTTAACTCATGCATATAATTTGAGAATCATTTTATCAACTCCTTGAAAATTTCTTTTTGCAGTTTTGATTGAAAATTTATTAAATATGTTTATCAAATTAGGGAGAAGTAAAATTTTTAAAAATGTTGACTCTTCACTGTACATGAACATAACACACTAATTTAGGATTTCTTTGATTACAGTTACAATTTGTTCTCTATAAATACTGCATTTCTGTTAGATTTATTGCTAGGTGTTTAATACTTTTGATGGTATTATAAATTACATCATCTAAAAATTTCAGTTCCTGTCCTGCTATATAGAAATTAAGTTGATTTTTTTTTTCTGTTGTCTTTGTATCTATATCTAGCACCCTTACTTACAGTCTTATCAGATCCAATAATTTGCTTATGTACTTTTTGAGCTTTCTGTGTAGACAATCCTGTTATATCTGAATGACCGTTTTCCTTATTTTCTGAAACCCTTTTCCATTCTGTTCTTTTTCTTACTGTACTTTTCAGGTCTACAAGGTCATAGGTGTGCCTCCTGTCTTGTTCCAGATTTTAAAAAAGAATGATACAAATTTTCATCTTTGAATGTGAGGTTTCTTGTGAGTCTTTATATAAGTTAATGAAAGTCCTGTCCCCCTTTTTTTCTAATTTTCTAAGAAAATATTTTTTTTTGTTAGTGGTGTTCCTATGTAAAATATTTATTGGTTATTAAATTTTTCAAATGTTTATCTGCTATCAAGAAATAATCATGGTTTTCCTTTAATCTGTTAATATGAGAAATTAAATTTGTATATTTTTATGATGGCAAAATAACTTACATCACAGTTTGGTTATGGTATATTTTCCTTTTTAATCAAAACACTCTTGTATATGGTCTGTTATTAGGAGTTTTGCATCGGTGTTCATTAATGAGATTAGCTTTTAAGTCTTTTTAAAGCCTTTTTAAATATCAAAGTTATATTGGCCTCAGAAGAGTTTTTTGGAAATTTGAATGATCTGTTAAAATTTGTTAGAACTCTGTAAAATAATACTTGGAACTGGAAGTTTTGCGTTTGTGGTGGTTTGTGGTGGAGAAAAAGGTAGAGGATTACTACCAATCAATTACTTCATTGATTATAGCAGTATTCTCATAGTAGCTTCCTTTTGGTAACTTACATTTTTCTAAGAGTAGGATCATTTGTCTAAGATTTATGCATGTCTGTTGTTTTGTGCCGTCTCTTATTCAGTATTAGCTTTATCTATTTTATGAGTTTTAGCCAAAAAAAAAAAAAAAAAAAAAAAGTTTGGTAAGTTCTTTATAGATTTTGGATACTAACCCTTTATCTGATATGTCGTTTGCAAATATCTTTTCCCATTCTGTCCGTTGCCTTCTAGTTTTCCTGATTGTTTCCTTCGCTGTGCATAAGGTTTTCATTTTGTGTTTTTGTTGATTGTGTGTTTTGTGTTTGTGTTCTGTTTCACTAATTTATACTTTTACCTTTGTAACTTCCTTTCTTATTTATTGTAGCTTTATACTGTAGTTCTTTTTGTAGTTGTAGGGTGTTTAGCTTGCTGATCTTCAGCTTTTTTACTTTAAGCCCCCACACTGTAACTTTACCTGTAATTACTGGTTCCTCTGATACTGTGATTTTAAATGTTTGATGAAATTTGCTTTTTGGCTTAACACATGGTTAGATTTTGTAAGTATTTTCAGTACTTTGGGAAAAATGTGTCTTCTCTAATTGTTAGGTGTAAGGTTCTATATGTCTCCATTATAGAAAGTTCTGTATGTCTGCATTAATTGTGTGGTGCAGATACTCTATATTTTCATTTATTTTCCCTGCTTGACTTATCAAAAACAAAACAAGAAGTATAGGAAGGTATGCATTTGTCTCATCTTTCCTGTTAGCGGTGTATCTTGACAATATTTTATTAGGTAAAAGCAAGTTAAAAATGATATGCCTCACGGGCGCCTGGGTGGCTCAGTCGGTTAGGTGTCTGACTTCGGCTCAGGTCAGTATCTCACGGTTCATGAGTTCGAGCCCTGCGTCAAGCTCTTTGCTAACAGCTCAGAGCCTGGAGTCTGCTTCGGATTCTGTGTCTCCCTCTCTCTCTGCCCCACACCTGCTTGCTCTCTGTCTTTCAAAATTGAATAAACATTAAAAAAAATTTTTTTAAATGATACGCCTCAATAAATTGAAACATTTATCTTCATAGCTTTTGTTTTTTTGTCTTTTAAAAATACCATATTACTGTATGTATATGTAAGTGTGTGTATGCCTGTGAATTCAGTTTGACAATCTCTGAAAAGTGATCTGTTTATATTTATTGTGTTGTAGGGTATGTTTCTGCCATCTACTTAGTGCTTCCTGTTTTTCTTTTTCTGTCCCTGTCTTACTACTTCCTCCCCTTTTTCTTTCTCCCTTTGTAAATTTATTGAAGACTTTTTACTTGTTTATTAGGTTTTTTTACATTTTTTTTCTATATCCATTTTGGAAGATATACACTATTTCAGTTTTATTATAGTTCTTTTGAAATTTTACCATGCCTACTGAAAGGAGTCCTAAGTTAATAGGTTAGTGCCTTCTCCTATAATACAGGACTACGGAACAGTTTAACTTGGTCAGCTTCTTCCCTGATTTAAATGGTTCCAGACTAATGAGTTTTTAAATGCTGTTGTTTCTGTCTAAAGCAAAAGCCGACTTGGAAATGCCATGTAACCTGTTCTTATCGTCCAGAAGTTATTTTCTGCTTTGGGCAACCTGTATTAGGCGGGTACCCCATTAGCCAGACCTGGAAACCAAAAACTGCTGATGATCACTCTTCTGAGGTTTTTATTCTTTTGAGGAAGCAGAAGCTTCCAGTGCTACTTGGAGCGCATTCTATGCCCAGCTTTCCTTAGGAGATGTCTCTGACAATATGAAGCTTTGTGTTGAAGTAGTATCTGATGAAAGCTAAAGTGAACATCATTATTTTAAAAGAAAAGGAAAACAGAACTTGGCCTTACTTATTCATCTGGTAGCAATTGCGTGAAATAACACATATTCAACATTAATATTTAAGTGGTAACATTTATTTTTCTGGAGAGTCAGCTTCTGCTATCTTATAAAAATGTATATTATTCTTGCATATAAATAGACTACAGAAAAACCTTTTGGCTAATTTATTCAAATGGCTCCTGTAATAGGGAATCTCTCTAGTGTAGATGATGTAGATAAAATAATGAAGTTTCAAAAAAATATCAGAGTGAAACATGCTGTGCTTTTGAATATGTTCTTTGTATCTTAGCACTTTCTCATTTGTATACATTTTTTTAACTGAAAAGCGTTTTTTTAAAGCTAATATTTTTCTCAAGAAAAATTCAGTCTGAAAAATAAAAGAAAGTTTTAAGTGTATCATTATAATTTGAACCTACAAAGAAAATGAGATTGAAAACATAAAATTTTTAAATTTACTTCCTTATCCCAACTATAATTCAGAACCATTGAAATTTATGGGCAAGCATAATTTTAGGCTTATCAAACTCTATCTGAAACTTCCTGGAACTAGCATGTCATAATATTATTTTATGCCCCACTCAAGTTATAGTATATACACTCCATTGTACTTCAATTCTGTTTGTATTGATGTTTCATAAGAGGTATTGAGAAGAACAAAATATGGCTTTCAACAGGTGAAATGCTTTGAGTAATAGAAAAAAATCAGAATTTGAACCTAAACACAATTTTGTCATTGTCATGGAGATTTTTCTAAACACATTTAAAGGATATGTGATAACATTTTCACAGAAGAAATTTTGATACTTACAATTTATGAAATGTAGAGAAAAAAGAAAAGTGCTAGTATTTAGATAATTTTAGGTAGATAAATTCTGGGTTATTTATTTATTTTTTTAAGTTCATTTTGAGAAAGCACAAGTGGAGAGGGTCAGAGAGAATCCCAAGCAGGCTTTTCACTGACAGTGCAGAGCCTGATGTGGGGCTCGATCCCACAAAGTGTGAGATCATGACCTGGGCCAAAATCAAGAGTTGGATACTTAACTGACTAATAGATAAATTCTATTTAGGTAAATGGCAAAATCTCATTTGGAAAAATTACATAATATCTATAATATAAAAACCATTCATAAGCTAAGTAACTTAAGTACTTTAGAATTAGTATTCATAATTTTTAATTTGTGTATATTACAGAAAACTGTTTTGTTTCAGTATTTGTATGTATTCTCTTTAAGGAACAACACCATTTTCAGTAGTTTTTAGTGAAACCTATAAGTAAAAAATTCCTAAGGTACCTATTCTGTGATTTGTATAATGCAATATGTACATGGAAATGTATGCAGGTAGGTATGTAGATAGATACAGATAATTTAAGAGTATATAAAATTTAAGAGATAATTTAAGAGTATATATAGTGATCTATATATATTATCTCTTTTTCTGAGGTATTTTAGTCATTATACAGTCCTTATAATGACTTATTTTTCTTTATATGCAACAGTTGTCATTTTATTGAATTTTTTATATGTTTTTAAAGAGTATGAATTAAGTTTTAGATAATTGTTATTGCTAATACAAATCTCCGTACATTTTCAGGGTTCTTGCACTGGGGACATGGGGGCAGGAGGAGGCTTACATAATAGCCATATAAGCTGGTAATGAATTCTTTTGATCTTTCAGTAGTCAGCTGTCGTAGAGTTCAAGATTGATTTTATATGAAATTGAACTCTTGGTATGTGATAAAGTAAGCCTCCGGTGTTGTAGCTGATATTAACATAGTATATTCATTAAACAGCAGAGACATAATTGTCATTTTTTTGGATGATATCTTTGAAATGTCACATTTTGTAAATTGAAATGGATAGAATGGAGGGACTGGATTGTGTCTGGCATCATTTTGGACATTCTGATTTTTGGAAGTGGAAAAAATGAGGGGATTCACACTACCTGATTCTGACACATGCCATATAAAGCTACAGGAATCACAGTAGTATGGTATTGGCAGATGGATAAACGTAGATCAGTGGAACAGAATAGAGAGTCCCCAAATAAATCTACACATAACTGATCTGCTGACTTTTCACAAAAGTGCCAAAATATTCTTGTGGGGAAAGATTTCAACAGATGATGCTAGAATAACTGAATACCTATTTGTAAAATAACAAGCTTTGACCTTTGCCACTCATCATACATAAAAATTAATGCAAGATGGGTAATAGGTCTAGATGTAAAAGTTTAATGTGATAAAACTTCAAGAATAAAACAGTTTTTATGTCCTTAGATTAAGCAAAGATTTCTTAGGACACAAAAAGCATGAAATAAAAGAAAATGGGTAAGTTGGACTTCATCAAAATGATTTTGTCGAGAAAATTAAAAGTCAAGTTATAGACAAAATATTTGCAAAACCTGTATCTGTTAAAAGACTTGTATCTAGAACACTCAAAGAACTCTTACATCTTAATTGTGAGAAAAGCAAATTCAAAATGGGCAAAAGATTGAATAGGAGTGTCACCTACAAAGCTTTATAAATTACAGTGATGCTTAACATCATTAGTTGTGAAGGAAATGCAAATTAAAACCACAGTGAGATACAACGACACATGGACTTTAAAACAAGAACAGATCACACCAAATGTTGGGAAGGATGTGGAGCTGACCTACATTGCTGTTGAGGTACAAGGC
This sequence comes from Panthera leo, assembly GCF_018350215.1. Taxonomy (NCBI): domain Eukaryota; kingdom Metazoa; phylum Chordata; class Mammalia; order Carnivora; family Felidae; genus Panthera; species Panthera leo. The sequence goes on from NC_056686.1 coordinate 167,882,389, forward strand.
AAAATGTTACAGTCACTTTGAATAATAGGTTTGCATTTTGTTGTTATCAACACACAGTTGCCATATGACCCAGTACGGTGAATTGAATTGTGTTCCTCAAAAGTGTATATTTAAGTCCTACCCTTAAGTACCTCAGAATGTGACCAATGGGGACACCTGGGTGGCTCAGTTAAGCATCTGACTCTTGATTTCAACTCAGGTCATGATCTCACGGCCTTGAGCTCAAGCCCCACATTGGGCTCCAGCTGAGCTGTGGAGCTGGCTTAAGAAATTCATATTTCTCTCTCTCTCTCTCTCTCTCTCTCTCTCTCTCTCTCTCTCTCTCCCTCCCTCCCTCCCTCCCTCCCTCCCTCCCTCCCTCCCTCCCTCTCCCTCTCTCCCTCTCCCTCTCTCCCTCTCTCCCTCTCTCTCTCTCTCTCTCCCTCTCTCTCTCTCTCTCTCTCTCTCTCTCTCTCTCCCTCTCTCTCCCTCCCTCTCCCTCCCTCCCTCCCTCTCCTCTCCCCCCCCCATCCCTCTCCCAAATGCGAGCCACTCCATCTTCTCTCTCTCTCAAAAAAAAAAAAAAAAAGTAGGATCATTGCAGCTGAAGAGAAGCTTATATTGGAGTAGGGAGTTCTTAATCTAGTGTGACTTGTGTTCATAAGAGGAGAGAGCCACAGGAGACAAAGAAGGGAGAGATGGCCACATAAAGACAAAAAGGGAGAATGCCATATGATGATGGAAGGTAGTGGTTAGAATTATGCAGTTGTAAACCAAGGGCTGCCAAGGATTACTGACAGGACCAGGAGACGAGGAAAGACCAGATTTAGTACTAGAGACTTCAAGACAGTGTGGCTCTACCTACACCTTGAAACACTTCTTGCCCACACAATTGTAAGGGAGTACATTTCTGTTGTTTTAAGCCACCCGTATTGTGATACTTTGTTGTAGTAGCCTTAGGAAGCTAATACACTCAGTAATATCACTTACGGGCTTTTACTTAAGAGAAATGAAAGCATACTTCCACAGAGATGTACTTGAATATTTATAACAGTTGTGTGGTCCTAATTGCCCAAAGCTGAAAACAGTCCAGTGTCTACTAGTTTGTTGAACGAATAAATAAATTGTGATGTATCTGTGTGAGTGTATGAACTGCTGATACACACCACAACATGGATGAGTATAAAGGGATTATGCTAAATGAATGAACTCAGTTACAGAATTCTACATGCTGCATGCTACCAGTGATAGGACGTTCTAGAAAAAGACAAAACTGAAATGGCAGAAAGTAGATCAGTAGTTCCTAGGAGCCAAGGGGTGGGCAGAAGAGATTAACTGAGAAGGAACACCACAGAACTCTTCTGAGGTAGTAGAAATGTTTCCTATCGAGATTGTGGCGATGTTATAAGATTGTATACATTTGTCAAAACTCATCAAATTGTTTACTTCAAAATGGTGAATTTTATTATAAATAAATTATACCTCAGCCAAGCTGATTAAAACAAGAGTATAATAAATGGTTATATTGAGCATATAATGAACACCCTTTTAGGCTGAATGAAAAAACATTGGTCTTAACATTTACAAACTACTTTTGGCTGATAAAATTTAACAGCATCAAGTGCAGAATCAAAAGTGCTGCATCTCAGTAACTTAGAAGTGAAGATAATGTACTCTAGAAAACCTTCTAGTGACGATCATAACACTAACGTCAAGGAGTTGAATAAAAGTAACTTTTTAGTATTTATTAATTTTGAGAGAAAGAGCAGGGGAGGGGCAAAGAGAGGGAGAGAGAGAATCTCAAGCAGACTCCACAGTGACAGCACAGAGCCTGACACAGGGCTCGAACTCATGACTGTGAGATTATGACCTGAGCCAAAACCAAGAGATGCTTAACCAACTGAGCCACCCAGGCACCCCAAGGAGTTGAATAAAATTTTAATGAAACAGTGGAAGAAAGCATTATTTGCAAGTTAATTTATTATTATATTGGGTGATTTAAAATATCTGTTGCTAAACTAGTAAATAATTTAAGTGGCCATATGACAGTTTTCTTGGCATTACAAAAATTGATACACTTAAGTTGGGAAAAACTTTTTTTCTCCTTTTACTGGGAAAATGGCATGCAGTATATTTAGGCATGCATACAGCTTCCTGTTCTACCCAGTTGAACACAATTGATACATCCTCTTCTCCTTCCATGGGTCATTGAACTGTCTCTAGTTCTGCACCTGTTATACTCCATTGCATTTAACCATTTTCATATCTGTAAACTTAGGTGGCATCTTATTTATCCTTACCCCAGTCTACAGTACCTGGCTTCTGGTGTACATAAAGTAAAAAATTGGTGGATAGGACAAAACAATTTTTATAAAGAATTTTGTGCCATGATGCCTTTTATAACGTTTGACATCTGTTCAGCAAGCATCCACTGAGTGTTATGTGGAAAGCATTATACTAGCTGCTTTGGGACATACATAAATGTTGTAACATCTAAACTTTTAAGGTTAGAATAAAATGTAATCTGTGTTTAGCGTAAGGTGTGATACAAAGGATGAGGATAGGTAATCTCACTAGAGCTTTTAGGTGGATCGCAGCTTAAAAAAATACTAGAAAAACTGTTTAGTCTGATGACAAAGGAAATCACTTCAGCAGCTATTATTCAAAATAATCATAGTTTAAATGTCATTTAAGAAAACATTTCCTGGGATTTTTATAAAACCATTCTCCTTACTGTCATATTGTTAAGTTGATCAGAAGAGTTGGACTGTGCAGTAAATGAAATACTCTTTACCTTAGGGGAGCGGAAGACTTGAATTTTCATAAGTAGGCTCTTGGCGGTTCCTTCTGATGCTTCAGCACATTTCCTTTTCTCTAAAGAAGTACAATGAAGATTCAGTGGCATTTTTTGTCTGTTTTTTACCCTTCGAGTAGGTTTTGGTCCTCATACAGGGTGTCAAATGTGAGACAAAACCTTTACCTCTCCTTATAGGAGCATTGAACAGGAAATAGAAGCTTAGTGTGAAATATTTTTTATATAAATGGTCAGTATAGCTCCATACTATTTGTTAAAAATGGATGCCAGAGTTTTCTGTGAATGCTGGGAAATACAAAGATTCTTAATACGGTAATGGCTGATGCTTTCATTCCGTGAACTGAATGGAAACCAAGCCTTGGACCTGAGGCATTGTGGTCCATGGGAGCCGTGGTGTGCCAGGCGGAGACTTCATCCCTACCACCACAGAGTGGAGGGTCATACCGGCTTTCCTTTGCACTACTGTTGCCTTAGTACTGTACTGGTGACTGTCCCTTAGGCAGTAGAAAGCAGTTGCAAATGAGGAGTATTTATGAAGCCTTCTGCTACATTGGTCAAAACTAAGTAATGTTAGTAATTAGAAATTAATATTGGGTTAATATTAGATAATTAGAAAATTAACATTAGTTTACTAGTAAGTAAACTCCAGGCTTTATTCATATTTTATCAGTTTTTCACAAATATCCTTTTTTTTTGATTCCAGGGTCCATGCGAGGATACCACATTGAATTTAGTTGTCCTGTCTTTTGGTCTAACATGTTCATTTTAAGCACTTTTTAAGTTTTACAGAATATATGCTGAGGAAACAGATTATGTGCTGGACATCACTCAGTCTTTTCCTATTAACACAAGGCTGTTATTTTGAAACATGTTACTATTCTGTGCCTTCAGGGGTTGTTTACACGTTTCTTGTTTTTTGCCTTGACCTCAAGCTGCTGTGCACTTCTTCTAGTTGGTCTTCTGTCAGTGTGCCCTAACCAAAAAGCCAAATAGCAGTGTGTACTGGATAAGTTCAAAAAGAAGGAGGAGTCCCTTTTAGCATTACAGAAGGCCTTCTGTTTATTAATGAATTCAGGTAAAGAGTATTGAAGGAAGTAGGAGTGATTAGGGAGGGAGAAGAAATGGTTTGAGCAGAGACTTGAGGAATTTTTGCAAGGATTCTAAAGGACTTCCATGACCTTCGGATACAGTTAGTTTTATGCCTACATAGATGGTGATAAAGTGCCGTTACAAAAAACAAACATTTTCTCTGATTATAAAAGTATAATTATTATAGAATATTTGCTAAGACACAAAGGCAAAACAGTACACAATCAGCTATGAGTTTACTGTAGATATAACCACTGTTAATGTTTTTATTCATATACATATTTTACATAGTTAGGTTACTACTGGTATACAGTTTTGTGACCTTTCTCACCTTAATCTATCGTATTTTTCCATGCCACTAAATAACCTTCAACACTTGATTATTAGTTATCATTGTTCTTTGAAAACCACAAATGATTTAACCTAATACCTTTTTGTTGGACATTGAAGTTATTTTGAGTCTCACTACTGTTATATTGCTTTCAGCCTCCTTATGCAAAAATCTTCATCCACATCTGTGTTCATTCTCTTAGGATAGTTTTTAGGGAAGTTGTACTCCTTTCTCCTCCCACCAGTTGTGGATAAGCATGACTGTCCCTCCTGCACTTTTGTCAAGTGCTATATAATTTTTGGACTTTAGAAGGCCCAGGTTTGTTTTGAAAATTTTTTTAACTTCGTTGAGTTTCAGGTGACAATAGGACAGACAAGTACAGTGTCTAGTACTTGAGGAAGCAGAATGATAAATGCAAATCTATAATGCTACAATTGAAGATTCAGAAACTATGAAAGAGGATATGTCTAAGCAATAAATATACATAGGATGGGTGATGGTATCTGTGGCATTACATATAGCAAAAAGTAGGAAGCCAAAGGCTGAACTGCATTCAGGGAAAGCCCAGATAATGTGGGATGGAAGTAGAGAAAAGAATCTTTCAAGGTGAGAGGGAATGCTGGAGATGATAGACAATGTGGATTTACATTAGTAGCAGGTTAAATTTTCTGTAAGGCATATACTAAAGAGTATTTGTTTTTTGCTTATTGGGTAGCGGCCGCTTTTGTAATACCAAATTTCTGACCCAGTCTCAGTATTCCACTATTATACCAATAAAACTATTCTGTGTCACATAGATTAATGTATTCTTTTCTTAAAAAATACTTTAATGTTTAATTTTCGAGAAAGAGAGAGGGAGGGGCAGAGAGAGGGAGACACAGAATCCGAAGCAGGCTCCAGGCTCCAGGCTCCGAGCTGTCAGCACAGAGGACAGTATGGGGCTTGAACTCATGAGCCAAGCCATGAGATCATGACCTGAGCTGAAGTTAAACGCTTAACTGACTGAGCCACCCAGGCTCCCCTAGATTAATGTGGTCTTGATCTTCCTAGTGAATCTTTGCTTTTTTAGGTGATAAGGTATTACTAAAGTCCTTGTATGGCAAGTACAGGTCTCAAATTGTTCAGTTCTGTTTTAAAAGTATTTTATAGCACAACGATCCTATAGTAACTAGTGATGTTACTGGTGAATGTTGTAGACTTAATAATTATATATTGTATATCATTAATAATATATTTTCCCATTATGTAGAAATTTCTAAATGTTGAATGTAATGAGAGAGAATTTAATAGATATTTTTAAGTAGGATTTTGAAATAAGATTTTACCTATTTTGATAGCTTTGCTTCGTGTTTATGCTTTTAAGTCTGCTTCTGCTTTATAAGCCGAAAGGGAAATGGCGAGACAGCATAGAGCAGAAAGAGCAAGGATCTTACTTTTTAATGGCAAATATATCATAGGCAAAACTACTTGTGCATTATATGAGTAAGAATATTTTTGAGACCTTCCCTTATATGACCAATGTTTGGAAAAAAGTTGCGTTCTCCTGGTTATCACTGCAGCTTTTTAAGGTGTGGTGATTAGGGAAGTTGTCCAGGGAGGTTGGCATGTACCTGGCTGAGCCCACCAGAGTAGCATTACCTTAGTAAATTCACTATAATCCAAAAACTGTAATGAGTTTGGCAAAAATTGTTAAAGTCTCTTACATCTGTCTGCCCAGTAGGAGTAACAGTTACAGAGCCCAGATAGTTATATCATACCTGAGAATTGGAATATGTTCTTATGTTTCCATGCTTTCATTTCCCATTCTTCCTGCGTATCAGATCTCTTTCCCCCAGTTGTTTTGAATCTCAGCTGCACATTATATCACCTGGTAAGTTTTTAAACTTCTCTAAGCTTGGATTACAGCTGTGTTGATTAAATCAGAACCTCCTAGGTAGGGCCTAGGAATCAGTAATTTTTAAAGCTCTGTGCGCAGCCAGAGTTGTGATCCATGGTTTTAGATGTGGTAATGCCATTGGTGAACTTAGTAGCTCTTAAGGGGTTGCTTATTAAAATCACCTGGAAGATTTCTCCACCTTATTCCTTCCTTTTCCCCTTACTACTTGAGTGAACCAGTGTTAACTGATGGGAGTATAGCCCATGCCTTAGATGTGTTAGGACAAAAAACCCAAAGGATCAATATGTTAAGTACTGTTTCCTTGTACTCTTTTTGGTAGATACTTTGCTTACATAAGTGACTTTGCATTTTTCTGGTGTTATTTCATATTGATAATTTTATGTTGTTTGTTCACTATTTGCATATTCTCTATGAGGCAGATGTCATATCTGTTCTGTTCATCACTCTGTTTTTAGTACCTGTCCGTGCCCAACACATAATGGGTACTCCGTAAGTGTTACAAGAATGAATCATTAACACTGAGTTTTGGGAATACCTCACTGTTTTATATCTATGTGCACTACCTGTATTCTTAAGCTTTATAATTACATTATCCACTGAGGAAAAAGATCTTATGTAAAGCCGAACATAAGTAGGAAAATAAGCTTTATTGAATTTTGAAAGTCTTTTTCAGGTTAGGGATTCTGTGTGGACATAAGTTTTGAACAAAGATGCAGCTCACAACACAAACATTTCCTGGTAGAAGTATGCATTTGCATACCTGGCCTTCATATCAAGTGTCAAAGCAAAAACATAGAGAAAAACTAGTGAACAAACAGGTACGTTTAGAGTCTGCGTTTAAACTTCACAGTAAACTAGACTAGAGCTTGGCACATTTATCATCTTGTTAGTTGTATCTTACCCAGTCATAGTCTGTCTTAAAGTATAAGGTGGAAAATAAAAATGAGATGATCCAATCAAATGTGATTGATTGTGATGCGAATTCACAGTATATTGGCAAAGTAGCTTAAGTTTTGGATGAGCCCTTAATTTTACAATGTACAAAGAAGGAAGGTACTTGAGAAAGTGTAAGTAATACTAGCTAAGATATCTAAAAGCTCTTATTAAATCTATGTTATTTCAGGGGCGCCTGCGTGGCTCAGTCGGTTAAGTGTCCACCTTCAGCCCAGGTCATAATTTTGCATTTCGTGGGTTCGAGTCCCACGTCGGGCTCTGTGCTGACAGCTCAGAGTCTGGAGCCTGCTTCAGATTGTGTGTCTCTCACTTTCTCTGCCCCTCTCCTGCTCACACTTACGTGTTTCTCTCTCTCTCTCTCTCTCTCTCTCTCTCTCACACAGAATAAATAAACATAAAACAAAAATTTTTTTTAATAAATCTATGTTATTTCAGGATTAGGGGATCTCTGGCACCACAATTCTCCAGTTTTAAGTGTGAGGATAACAAAACCTATCATATAAATTCACTCTGCATATTTAAAATCCTTTTTGGTTTAGATGTTCAGTGATACAAAACTCACTGGGATTTTTCCCCTTATTTTTTTAAATTAAATGCTTTTTGAACAAGTAAATAATTAAGAATAGAAAAGAATATACAATGAAAAGTAGGTTCCTTTTTATTCCACAGCATCAGATCCTTCTTAGAGGAAACCACTATTAGCATTTTGTGCATCTTTCTAGGAGTCTGTTCTTATTGCCAGCATACACATGGCAGAAGGCTTTTGTAGTTTATACCTATGCTCTGCACCTTCTTTTTTTTTTTTTTTTAATTTAACCTATATCTTGGAGATATTTCTAGATTACTTTTTTATTTTCCTCACTGTGAGTTGGTATGATCCCCACATCCTGTCCTTACCAGATGAAGTCTTCCTTACCTTTTGATATCCTTTTTCAAACCCAGTTTGTTCTTACATCTCTTCAGGTAATTAATCTCTCCTTTGCTTTGCTTCCATTTACTTTCTTTCTCCTTCTCTTATATACATTTACTACAGGTCTGCCTTTTGTGACACATGATCTCATCTCATGTGTCCCTTATCTCAGTTTGGTCCACCCTACCTGCAAGACCTGAATTCCCACCTAAATACCAAGGTTTCATAAATGTGTATGTACAGCCCAGGCCTTACCTCTGAGTCTTAGATACATATATCTCCTTGAGATAGCTATTTCTTGTATATCTTTAAGATGTCTTAATCCCAGTATGTCCAAAATGAGCTTTGTTTCCAGGGTCCCTATCTTAGTAAATGGTATCTATATCCATCTCAGTTGTACCCTCCAAAAAACTATGAGCTATTCTTGATATCCCCTTCTCATGTCCCATATTTCAAAAACATAACTTCAGTTGATTTTTAACTCCGAAATCCCCCCTCAAATCCATCCTTTTCTGTTTGTATCTAGTACTGATTTAGTCCAGCCTGCCATCTTCACCTGGATTACCACAGTAGTCCACCCACAGCCCCTCTGGCCCTCTTCCAGACTATTCTCCACACAGCAATCTGAGGAAGTTTTCCAAAATGTGAATATTAGTATGACCCGCTCCCATGCTTAAAATGTTTATTGGCTTTCTGTTGCTTTTAGGATAAAGCCAAATACCTTTCATATAGCCTGACAAGGTCCTGCATGGACATTTTTACTACTTCCCTCTTTAGTTCATCTTTTATTGCACTCTCCCCTGTTCTCTTTGTTTCTAACCATCTTGGGTTTATTTCTAGTCCCTGCTACGCAACCTTGCTCCTTACTGCCTCAGGGCATTTGCATTTGCTATTCAGTCTTCCCCAGCTCTTCCCTTTTGCCTTCTAGTAAACACCATTAGGTGTTTCAAATATTATCTCAAGCATTGCTTCCTTTGTGAGACTTCCCTGATCTTCCTAACTAGGTCACATTCCCCTGACACTGAGCAAGGTATAACTCTCCTTTGTAGCAAATTTTCTATTTTATTTGTGTGTGTGTGTGTGTGTGTGTGTGTGTGTGCGTGCGCGCGTTTATTTGATTAATATCTTTATCCCCAGCTAGATGGTAATCTCCATGAAGGCACTGGCCATTGTGTCTTTAGTTTCCAGTGTAGGTGCTCAGCACAAAATAGTAGACACTTAAATCTTTAGTGAATGAATGAATTTATTTCTATTTTCTCCATTGAATCTTCTGTAGAAAGTATACAAAGTACTGTAATTTGATATTGTAAAATCTCAGAGACATTTTTCAGATTCAAAGTGAATTCATATGCTCAACAAGGCACAGTATGGGTTAATAAGCAGTAAGTACCATCATTTTTCACCAGACTTCACAGGTCTTATGTTTACTGGAAAGAGGTCATTCTGGGGGAGAGGATAGGAAGATAATAAGATAATGGTGAACTGCTTAGCAGAAAGCTAGACCAGTCTTTTTAGTTAGTAGAATTATTTCCTTGTATTGTTTCCTAAGCCATCTCCCCTCTTCCATTGTTTTGTATCTCTCCCTAGTATGTTGTGAACTTCTAATTACGCTCAACCTAGAGAAATAGGGCTATTTCCAGAGCACTCAGGAATAGCACCTGTTGACTTAAAACAAATTGCCCGAAGTTTGGAAAGAAATAGATGTGGTTAAGCTTGCATTTGTTCTCTAGATATACTTGCTGTGTCTGCCTTCCTACGAACCCAGAGACTTCAGGGGAAGCTTCTTAACTGCTCTGAGCCTTGGCTTTCTCATTTTTGAAGCTGGGATAGTTACAGTGTCTATCTCATAGTATTACTGTGAGGAATAAATGAGATACATAGCATTTAACATAGTGACTCCTGGCAGCATACAAGTGTTCAGTCAGTGCGGGTAGTTGCTGTTGTTGCTGAAGCTGCTATCACAGCACATGTTTTCCCAATACAAAGGTTGCTTCGATTTCCAGTCTAGTTCACACATGTCCATTTAGTATTTGAGGTACTTTAATGTAGTTAAATTTCTTCTTCATGCTAGAGATACTCCAAAGCCCTGACCACTATTGATAATCTTGTTAAAGTGAACTCCTCATTGATAATTTAAGATTATCTTTGTTTCCCTTCCTGCAGCTGAAAGGTAATAGAGTACCTGGGAGGGGGAAAAAGGATGATGGGTGTTTGAATTAGCAGTTTGTAGTGGAGGATAGGTATTCTTGGTGGCCTTCAAAAGTTATGGGGGAAGTGGTTTAAATTGACTTTTGTGAGCCAACATTGAAACCACCATTTATATTACCACAGTTAAAATGTGTTCAAGTTCCTAAGTACCTGATTTTAAAACAAAATTTTGGAAAGCATCCCTTTGTAGGTTGGAAACTTTTTAATAGACCAACACTTAAATACTTTCTACTTCTTGCTTTAATATAGAAACATCTACTTCATCTAAGCTTTATGTGTATTTTTTAAATTAATAAACTTTATTTTTAGGGGTTCCTGTGTGGCTCAGTCAGTTAAACGTCTCTTTTTTTTCTTTAAATTGTCTTTAGTTTTGAGAGAGAGCCTGCGAGGGAAAGGGGGGGGGGGGGCGGGGAGAGAATCCCAAGCAGGTTCCTCACTGTGTCAGCACAGAGCCCGATGTGGGGCTCTGACTCACAAACCGCGAGATCATGACCTGACCCGAAGTCGGACAGGTAACCAACTGGGCCACCCAGGCTCTCCAAACGTCCGACTTTTTGTTTCAGCTTAGGTCATGATCTTGCAGTCATGAGATGGCACCCCGCATCTGTCTTTGTGTTGATCATGCAGAGCCTGCTTAGAATTCTCTTTCCCTCTCTCTGCCCCACCCCTGATCTCTCTCAAAATCAATAAACAAACATTTAAAAAATAAACTATTTTTACTAGCAGTTTCAGTTTCATAGCAGAATTGAGCAGAAAGTACAGAGTTCCCATATACCCACTGTCCCCACATGCACAGCCTCCCCACTACCGTTCCACAGTGACATGTTTCTTACAGTTGATGAACCTATGTTTGCTGCATCATTAATCAAAGTTGATAGTTTGTGTTAGGTTTCACTTCTTGGTGTTCTTCGTTCTATGGGTTTTGACAAATGTGTAATGACCATTGTAGTATCATGGTATCATAGTTATATTGTCCTAAAGATCTCTTCTCTGCCTGTTCATCCTTCCCTCCCCACTAAGCCCTAGCAAGCACTGATCTTTTTACTGTCTTTATAGTTTTGCCTTTTCCAGGGTGTCATATAGTTGGCAATCATACATTACGTCGTTTTCACATTGGCTTCTTCCACTTAGTAATATGCATTTAAGTTTTCTTCATGTCTTTTTATGGCTTGATAGTTCATTTCTTTGGAGCCTTGGATGATACTCCATCATCTGGATGAACCACAGTTTATCCATTCACCTTGTTGGGTCGTTATGAATAAAGCTACTGTAAACATCTGTGTGCAAGTGTTTGTGTGGACCTAAGTTTTCAATTCATTAAACACCAAGGAACACAATTGCTGGATTGTATAGTAAGAATATGTTTAGTTTTTCAGAAACTGTCAAACTGTCTGCCAAAATGGCTGTACCATTTTGCATTTCTACCATCAGTGAATGAGAGTTCCTGTTGTTCCACATCCTTGCTAGGAATATATTGTTGTCAGTGTTTTAGATTTGGGCCATTCTAATAGGTGTATAGTGTTACCTCATTGTTGGTTTAATTTGCAGTTCTCTAATGACATGTATCTAACACCATAGATTAGGTGGCTTTTTTTTTTAAGTTATTTATTTTGAAAGAGAGAGCAGGGTAGGGGCAGAGGGAGAGGGAGAGACAATCCCAAGCAGACTCCATGCTCAGTGCAGAGCCCAACACGGAGATCCATGTCACAAACTGTAAAATTTCGACCTGAGCCGAAATCAAGAGTCAGATGCCTAACTGACTGAGTCACCCAGGTGCTCCTAGACTGGGTGGATTATAAGCAACAGAAATTTATTTCTTAACGTTCTGGAGGCTGGGAAGTCCAAAATTTGGTGTCTGGTGAGTACCTGCTTCCAGATGCATAGATAGCGTCTTCTTGTTGTGTCCTTCCATAGCATAAGGGGCAAGGGCGCTCTGGGGTTCTAATTTCATTTAAGAAGGGCACATGCTCATAACCTAATAACTTCTTGATAGCCTCCCTCCTAATACCAACACTGAAGGTTAGGATTTCAACCTGACTTTTGAGGATACACAAACATTCAGTCCATAACAACATATGATATTGAACATCTTTTCATAAATTCATTTGCCATCTGTATATCTGCTTTGGTGAAGGGTCTGTGGAGGTCTTTTGCCCATTTTTTAATTGTGTTGTTCATTTTTTTATTGTTGAGTTTTAGGAGTTCTTTGTATATCTTGGATAACGGTCTTTTTATCAGATGTGTCTTTAGCATATATTTTTCCCCCAGTTTTTGGCTTCTCTTTTCATTCTCTTGACATTGTCTTTTGCAGTGCAGAAGGTTTTAATTTTAATGAAGTCCAACTTTCAGTTATTTCTTTCATGGATTGTGCCTTTGCTGTTGTCTCTAAAAAGATATTGCCATACCTAAAGTCATCACCAAGGTTTTTTCCCATGTTATTTTCTAGGAGTTTTTATAGTTTTGCATTTTAGAGTAATTCTTTGATCCATTTTGAGTTAATGTTTGTGAAGGATATAAGGTCTGTGTCTAAATTTTATTTTATTTTTTTACCTGTGGATGTCCAGTTGTTCTAGCACCATTTTTTTGAGGAGACTGTCTTTATCTTAGCTCCATTCTATTTCCTTTGTCAGAGGTCACTTGACTCTATGTGGGTCTATTTCTGGGCTCTCTTTTCTCTTCTATTGATCTGTTTTTCTGTTCTTTTGTCAATACCACATTGACTTGATTACTGTTGCTTTTATAGTAAGTCTTGAAGTTGGGTAGTGTCTGACATGGTTCTCTTTCAGGATTGTGTCAGCTATTCTGTTGCCTCTCCATATATAAACTTTATAAATCGGTTTGTGGATATCCACAAAATAACTTAGGGGGATTTTGAGTAGGATTGGATTGACCACATAGGTCAAATTGGGAAGAACTGACATCTTGACATTTGAGTCTTCTTATGCATGAACATAGAGTATCTCTCCTTGTATTTAGTTCCTTTTTAGTTTTATTTATATTTTTAATAGATTTCAGTGAGGGTGGATAAGTCCTATTGAAGTTATGCCAATATGGCATCTTTAATTCAAGGTCTTTCATTATGTAACCCATGCTTCAGTAGAAACTTTGTATTAGTAAGATTTTTTTTTTTCATTTTAAATGCATCCTGCACACATAGAAATGTTCATTTTAGCATTTTAATTATTTAAAATGGAACATTTCACCGTTACACCACAGTTTTCATAGTTCTGTCAAGTCTTGGCTTAAGTCATTGTTATGTCCTTTTCTCTTTGAATTTAGTTCAGCTCAAGGTAGAACTTCCTGCCTTCGGGATAGAAAGCATATGGAATCTTGGCATTTAGTTTGGTAGGGGTTAAAAGGTTGTGTGTGTGGGAAGCATTGTGTTAAAAAATGCATTTTTGTAAAATGAGTCTATTATTAAATTGAGCATTTGAAACATTGTATTGGGAATTATTCCAGTGCTGGAAAAAGACAGTGTTAATGACCCTTGCAGTAACAGTAATTGTTGAATTAATATTCAAGCAGTGAGAAAATGAATTTTGCTGAGATATCTGTCCTCATGCTGCTAATGGTTAAAATTATATCACTTGTTAACAGTAAGAGCAGCTAGTAACAAAAATTTTAGGCTAAGTTTGTCACTCAATCTAAACTTTCTCCATGCTTTTTACTCTTGTTGTTTTGTGTAGAACGTATACTAGCTTATGGGAAATACGGTATTTAAAAGGAGGGATGGATGTATGTAGGGGGAAAAAAAGCAATAGAATAAAGGTACTTCTCATTTTCGTAATAACATTTAAACAAAAAATTGAGCTCTCATTATGGAATTTAACAGTCTTTTCTGTTGTTTTTTTGGTATTTGTGCATAGTGAGGTGTCAGTGAACAATTTTGTTTCTGTTTTCTCGTAATTTGACTCAGAACTGGAATAAATTTTACTTTGCTGTATCAGTGAAGTAAAATAAATGAACCTTTCTTTACGGAGGGAGGTAAAGTAAGAAAACATTCCCTTTCCCTTCATTCTCCTCCTTCTCCTTCCCCCTGCTATTAAACTTTCTCTCTGAGATCTCCCTTCTCACCTTGGGCAGATCCCATAGCTCTTCAGTCACTTTGAGTTGCCAAAATACTTATAACTTTTAAGGCATAAAAGTACCATCCACTGAAAGAAGCCTAGTCTACATCTTATAACCTCATGGAGCTTACATTCTGGTGAGAGAGACAGTAAGATAAATAAGTAAACTATATGTTAGAGAGTGATAAATTATATGGAGAAGAAAATAGGAATAATAAAATATGTGGAGATGATGTATGACATTTTTAGATAGAGTGGCCAGGAAAGGCCTCACTGAGAAGGTGACTTTGCAATCAGGACCTGCAGAAAGTGATGAATCCAAACCATGTTGCCATCTTGAAGAAGAACATTCTAGGCAGAGATACATCTGTGCAGAAGCCCTGAGGTGGAACTGTACATTGTGTGTTGGAGAAACAGGTTGTTAGAGCCAGTTGAACAGGGAAGAGAGAAACAGATAAGAAGGATGATGGTGATAATGGTGGCAGCAAATTATACTGTGCCTTGTAGGTCAGAAGGCTTTGATCTTAACACAGAACAGGAGGGTGGTAAGCCTTTGGAAAGTTTTGACTAGAATTACATGATCTGACTTACTTTCTGCCTGTTGCCTTGCCGGCTTGTCTTTTGCAAATAGACTACCATGGTGGGAGTAGGGCCATAGGTGGAAGCAGAGAGGCTATTGTAACTAGCCAGGAGGGGATTCTGGTATTTTGAATCAGGGTCAGGTAGAATTTTGGGTTTGTTTGAAGATAAAATCAATAGAATTTGCTGATACACTGGATACGAGGTAAAGTGTTGTTAAAGAAGAGGTCTTTGCTTTCGCCATGAGGAACTAGAAGAATGGAGTTGGCATTTAACTGAAATAGGGAGGATTGTAGGAGGAGTTAGAACATGAACTCATTTTGGGACATGTTAAATATGAGGCAGTTTTCAAAATTATTAGATTCAAAATATTATAAAGACTGTTTAGTAAACATTTCAATGTGTAGTTCTGAAATTCAGCATAAAAACATAGGCTGGAGATACAGATTTGGAAATTAAGAGCCTACTGGTGCTTTTGGAAGCCATAAAATTGCATGAGATCAACAAAAGGATAGATATGAGAAGAAAAGACAAGAGGTCCAGGAACTGAGTTCTGAAGGACTGACTCTATTTATAGATTAGGGAGATAAGGAATAGCACTAGTAGTTGAGAAGAAAGGACCAGGAGAGTTAGGAGGAAGACCAGTATGTTATTCTAGTAACAAAACAGAAGTTTATATCCAGTAGAAAAAAGTGATCGAATGTGTCAACATGTTGCTGGGGCAGTCAAATAAGATGAGTATTGAGAAATGAGCATTAGGTCTAGTGATGAGGTCACTGGTGACCTTTGATAAGTGCTGTTTCAGTGTAGTGATAAGGAGTATAAAGCCTGTTAAGAGATCTTTGAGATGGGAGCTGGGAGGGGTAGAGTAATAGAGGTTTATTTTTTAATAAAGATTGGGGAAATGTTATCGTGATATTCTTGTGAACATCATTCCCCAGAGAGGGAAACACAAATGATCTAGAATGGCATGTGGAACTACTGGAATGTTACCCTTGTGTAAAACAGAGGGAATGAAACTAACTAATGAAAAGGTATGAATAGCACCTGTCTTGAGATTGTCAGCATTTATCACTCATTTTCTCCTCAGCTGTGAAGCCTCAGTGGCAGACCAGAAGGCAGCCTGTAAAAAATACTTTGCTTGAATTTGGGTGGAGCCAGTTCTTGTATCCAACACCTTCCTCCCCCCGACCCCCACTAAGAATGTCTTGATTTGCAGGTGGCACCTTCTAAGAAGGCAAAGGGTGTCCTTATTCCAAATAAGGCAGCCAGCACTAGGGCTGGATTTTAGCCATTGCTTGCCTTAGGTTCAGTATTCTTGGAGCATTAAAGGAATCATACTACCATAAGCTTTGGCCTTGCCCAGTCTTCTCTAAGACAACAAGGGAAGTCACATTTAATATTCTGCTGTAATAAACATTTCCTTTGCCCTGGGACAAAACAGTATAAGTGAGAAGAAAGCAAATTTAAGAACCAATACGAGTTTGGTGTAGGAATCACAGCTCTTACTGCCAACTGGCAGAGGGGGTTTAAGATGTACCATTTACTTTCTGTGTCTTGGTTTTTTCAAGTATAAAGAGATGGGATTGGCTGCAACCAGATTCTTTTCAGTCTGAAATTCTGTGATTCATTAAAAAGTATAGTAACCCCACTCCAACTTCTTTGTATTCTCTGAAGCATAACATAGTTCTACTAATAACTAAGAAATATTACTGAGGAACTTTGTATTATGGTTTGTTTTTTTATTATTGTTTTTGTTTTTTAGTTTTTTGGATAACAGCTCCCTTTGGGTTCTTACACAAATAGATATTAGCAAAATTTGACCGGAAATTAAATTAGAAATATAATACAGCACATTGTTGAAGACAATACAGACTAGTTCACAGACTTTGTCCAAGTTCTTTCTGAGTCATTTTGTGACTGTGGGACATATGGAAAGTTGTTTAACTCTCAGAACCTTTGTTTCTCATCTAAAAATAGTAATGTACTAATAGTACCTACTTCATAGATTTGTAAGGAGAATTAAATGAGTTATGCCGTGATGCTTTGAACAATGCCTGGCTTGCAATATGGATGGAGTAAATCTTAACTAATGTTGTTATTATTATTATTATTATTATTATTATTATGACTACTACTATTATTAACATTACCAGTGTGTGACATGTATAGTTTAGAATCATTTTAGTGAAGCAGCTCTACCATAAAAGTTTCTGACACTATAATTTCATTTTATGATGATTACCTTAAGCCACCAAGGGAAAAATTAACTTGGAAAAGGAAATGCTGTTGAATCAGGTTAAACCCTTTTTTGTTTGTTTACAAAATTAGTGCTCAATATTATGTTTTTAGTTACAATGAAAATTCACTTAGGGAATATACTTGATTCTCAAATGATGACAGGACAGTGAGCCATTACTGTAATTAGTTTCAGTTGCTGTGTACACTGAAGACGTATAAAACAGTATTTATGTTAAAAAATATTTTTCCCTAAATGGGCCAAAATAGTGAGATTTTATTGTTCATGCATCTGCCTTAAATATAGGTTTTTAAAGCATGCTGCAAATATTTTGATTATACCATCAAGTTTTCTACATCCTTTCTGTATGGACTATTTTTTAGAGCATAGGTTTGATTTGATAGCATCACTTACCTGATGTTTACAGTTCAGTTTGTTTTACAGAATTAATAATACACAGTTATTTTGACTATACCTGAAAGTCCTATTATAATTAATACAATAGGTTGATTATCAAGTGGTTGATTTATCAATGCTGGTTTACCCTTATTTTAAATCAAACATGCAGATCATTTGTAAACTAATAGGTCAGTTTAAAAGAAGAAATGCTCGGGGCGCCTGGGTGGCTCAGTCGGTTAAGCGGCCGACTTTGGCTCAGGTCATGATCTCGCGGTCCGTGAGTTCGAGCCCCGCGTCGGGCTCTGTGCTGACAGCTCAGAGCCTGGAGCCTGCTTCGGATTCTGTGTCTCCCTCTCTCTGACCCTCCCCTGTTCATACTCTGTCCTCTCTCTGTCTCAAAAATAAATAAACGTTAAAAAAAAAAATTAAAAAAAAAATAAAAGAAGAAACGCTCTAGATGTACATTAGTTCACAAAGTCAAGATAATTTATGATGTAAAGGTTAGGGAAAAATGGAAGTCTGTAAGGTAAATTTGAAGAGAATTTAAGGAATATTGGGTATGCCTTACCAGCAAATAATTGTGAGTTTAGATTTTATTTGAATTATCTTTCTTGTTTGTATTTTATAAATGAAATGATGTTGTTGAGCATAATGCAGTGTACCTGGGAATTAGTAGCATCGAGCATTCAGACTTTGCTTTTTTAACATTCCCTAAATGTGGGACTAAAAGGAACCAGGGCTCCTTGAGGAAATGGCTGATTCCAAGCCTGGGATCCTGGAACAGTTGTTGTGCCGTGTTATGCCGTGAAAGTAAGGAAGTATTTATAAAAATACAGCAACTTCTCACAAGAATAGAGGGGCCATTTTGAAGGGGCACCCACTAGCCAAATTTGGGATAATTTGAGCATCAAAACAATTAAAGGCAGTAATGAATTATATAAATCATTAAGAAAAAAAAAGAGAGAATCCATGAGACCATGTGAATAATACACACATTCATACAAACGGGAGAAGAGAGGAATCAAGGGCCAGCTGGTAAATGTAGAGTAAATGTTAAAGTTGGAAAATTATGAT
The DNA here is from genome assembly GCF_018350215.1 of Panthera leo. NCBI lineage: Eukaryota > Metazoa > Chordata > Mammalia > Carnivora > Felidae > Panthera > Panthera leo. The sequence goes on from NC_056686.1 coordinate 167,900,930, forward strand.
TTTTATCACCATCATAGTAAAGTTTAGTTCAGTCAAGAATCACAAATGGATGTTAAATGTAGGGGAGAAATTTGGTTGAAGAGCAAAGGTTGCTTATTGTAGGAAAAAGATAGTAAGTAAGCAGTAGGAAAATCAGATATCGCTTGAGCCAGGTAATGAAAATTAACAACACCGGTTAGGGACAGGTGAATGAATACCTTGGTACTCTGAGAACACATCACTTCTGCACTGTTGTGGCCAGGAATGCCCTGTCTGCATCTAACCATGAAACATGAGATAACTCCAAAAAGATGAGCATGCTATTGAAAGAAGTAGGAGATGATGGGGAAGGAGGATGACTGTATTCACTAACAAAAATGTTAATGTTATAAAAGTCAAGGCCAAAAAGTTCCATCTTAAAGGAAACTAAAGACACAGGCCATAGATGATCTTAAGAGTAGATTCTGTATCTGGACGAGAATTAAATTTTTTTAAAAGTCATTATTGTTGGGTCAGTTGACAACATTATTTTGCAGGTAATTGGTTAAAGTGTTTTGTTTTTTTTTTTAATTTACAGAAATTGTGGCTGTACTCTGATTATATTGGAGGATAGGAAATGTGAAAACTTAAGTATTTATGGGGAAAGGGCCAGATGCATTCAGCTTACTCTCAAATAGCTCAGAAAAAAAAGCCTTGGGTGTCAGTGTGTATGTGCACATACATACATACAGAGAGAGGGAAAGAGAGAGGGTGTGGGAGGGAGGGAGAAGATGAAAAAGCTAGTGGGGCACAATGCTAACAGGTAGTTTCTGGGTTAAGTTATACAGGTGTTCTTTGGTTTTGCAGTTTTTCTGGAAATTTGAAATGTTTGCAAATAAGTTTATACATACATGTATACACACATTGGGACTTAGTTCTTTTACTTTTCATATTTATCGCTTATTGCTCTAGGTTGCTAATTTACCTTTAATACTTAATTGGTTTAAGATGTTAACATTTATTGCTTATAGATATACACATTGATTTTTAATTTCTTTTAAATAGTGCTGGGCCTAAAGGAGATAACATTTATGAATGGAGATCGACTATACTTGGTCCACCAGGTTCTGTATATGAAGGTGGTGTGTTTTTTCTGGATATCACTTTTTCATCCGATTATCCATTTAAGCCACCAAAGGTAAGAACCTACAAGTCCATTCTTTAATCTTCAGCCTTCTCTAAAATTCTAGAGGTTAAATATGTACTGATGTAATCATTTTCATGGCATTGCTTTTCATGAATTGATATGGAAACTCTCTTATAACCAAGAATTTTGAAACTGACAGAAATTGCTTTCTGCCTTATACAGATAACTTTATAGTCAGCAGAAAGAGTTTGTTAATTGTAAATAAAAATATGCCACTTTGCACACCAATAAAGGAGATAAATTTTAGATTTATGTTATAAGGGAAAATATCCTATGAAGCTTCCTGGAGATACCTGTCGGGATTAAAAGTAAAGCTGTTTGACAACTTGCAGAAATAAGAATTAAGTAAGTTGAATTTTGTGCTCAATACCATCTCTTCACAGCAAAACTAGAAAACCGCAGCAAAGAAGAAGGAAACGATTACTCAAAAAGCTTGCTTTGTGCCCTCTGTAGATAGGATGTAATAATGAGAATGAGGGTGGGCTGGGTGGCTTAAGCCTTAGTTGTCTCTCAGTATGAATTTAGATGGGTAACACAAGGGTTGAGTTGTGCCTTGGCAATTATTTTTCAAGTCTTAAATATAAGTTACCTGAATGGTTTCCTCCTCTTCTCATTATAAAATGGTCAAGCCAGCAGGTGAAAACTGCCAATATTAAGCCTGAACATAATTATGGTCTAGTTACAGAGACTTCTGACATGTCAGGGAAAAGTATATTGTTATCAGGCCTTTAACTATGATGAAATGTTTTTCTTTTCAACATAGTTTCTTATGTCCCCTACACTATTTAAAACACATGTAGCAATTTAATGCTTGTGTGCACATGCATGCTTGGTGAGGGTGGGAGAAGAGAGAGAGTAAAAATTAAGGATTTTTTTTTTTAAACCCAGGGTTATTTCTCCATTATCTAATAATGTAACAACAGTTCCACCTAGTGATATCTACCTCAAAGTACAGACACCAAGGTTCCCTATCACCTAGAGGTTATTTGCTGTCTACTGGAATTACCAGTGTTTTGAATACTATACTGTCTCATCTGAATTTAAGATCTGTAAATGATTGTCTTATTTAATGTTCCCAAGTATGTAGAGTATGTCTTGCTAGATCAAATAAAGGAACAAAGCCCCCATGTTAATAATACTACAAATTGTATTCACATTCAGAATGATACATGTTAAATGCTGGTATATCATTAACTGCTCAATTTGCATTCAGTGGTTACGTTTTCTGTATTACAGAAAACAAAACCTTAGCAAAATAGCTCATGGCTGTATTTGTAAATAGTGATACTTCTACATGCCTCATTTTTCTTGAAATTGGTTTTTATATGGTAGCAAAATTAGCAGAAAAAAGTTTGCAAGGTTTATTTTCTACAAAACTATATTTGTATATCAGGGAAAGGAAAGGAGTTCTATTTTTCTTTTTCTAACAGGTTTCAAACTATAGTTCTGTATATGATTTATCAATTGTTTTGGTTAATATAGTGGTTATGTTTTATTTTAGCATGTTACTTTTTTTTGCTGAAGTCTCAGTATTTTAATTTTCTAACCTTTCCATGTTGATTCATTTTTCTTGCCTGAGATATCTTACACAGTATTATGAAGCATTATTCGGATCTGTAGTTGGACAAGTGAAAAAGAAATAATACCTCTGCTCTTATCTTGGTGTTAGGTACAATTATTTCTATACAGTTCTGATTATTTTTGAAGTTCAGATAAAGTACTGAACTTCTATGAAATAGTACAAGTTTAATTATCTTCTGTTCATTGATTATTAATAGCTGAAAGGATTCAAAGTTATTTATTGCATCATGTTTGTAAACTACACATATCTATTGAGTAGTCAGCTGTCAATGATCTAAACATATTATTCCCATATTCTAGAACAGAACTGTCTGATAGAAATACAATGCAAGCTACATGTGTAGTTTTAAATACTCGACAAGCTGCATTAAAAAAGATAGAGGGACGCCTGGGTTGCTCAGTTGATTGAGCATCTGACTCTTTGTTTTGGCTCAGGTCATAGTCCCAGGGTCCCGGGGTCCTGGGGTCCTGGGATTGGGCCCTGCTGAGCCATGCTCATTGTGGAGCCTGCTTAAGATACTCTCTCCCTCCCTCTGCCCCTCTTCCCTGCTCACGCCCACTCTCTCCAAAATTAAAAAAAAAAAAAAAAAAAAGAGAGAGTGAAATTAATCTTAATAACATTTAACCCAGTATACCAAAGATACTGTCATTTGAACATGAAATCAATGTAAGAATATTGTTAATGCGATGTTTTACATTCTCTTTTTGGTACTGTCTTTGAAATCCGATCTGGTATGTATTGTACATTTTTAGCCCACTTCAACTAGCCCACATTTTAAGATCCATATAACTAGTATGTGTACTTTATTAGACAGGTTCTAGAAGTACAGTCTCTTCCTTCTCCCTTACTAGACCACTGCTGTCTTTCTTGTTTTTAATTAATTATGCACCATTATCAGAAATACACTTTTGAGGGCTTTTAATATTTTCTTTCTAGACTCCATGTGGGTGATCATAGTACGCTGCGAGTTCTAAGACATCAGGAACTGTTTTGTTTTGTTTTGTTTTTCTCTGCAACTCCAAATTAAGAATTAACCACCCTGTTAATGTTTGTGACTGTTTTTGAAACTTGCCAGTATTTATTCCTATGATTTAGTCTCTTTTTTCATATATCTCAGAGATATATTAGTTTCCTTTATTCAGTACCTTAAGTACCTTGCTTGTTTTATTTTATTCTCTTAGTCTAATAAGACATTGAACTAGCTGGAGAAATGAAAAGCTGAAAAATAGACTGGTGATTTCATCAGCCTTCCTTTAAATCTTTGTCCAGTATTTTCTGATACATGACAGGATATTAGCAGAGTTGATACTGATCTTTTCTACTAAGAAACTGATTTAACTTTTGTCTTATGGTGAAAAAAAATTCTTCACCAGTTCCTCCTTTCCTTTGGCAGTAAAACACTTCTCACTTGCCATGTTTAAACAGAGGGCTGTATGTGCACGTGTGTACATGTATGTGTATATGGTACATATATGGTCATAGGTACCTATAATTATTGTATCATTCATTTAGAGAAAACCATCCAAATCAGCTACTCACTTTGGTGTGAAATCAAGAAAGTTCCTGCTCTACTGGGTAAAAGAAATGTCTTTCAACTGAATTAAATAAATAGAAACCATTTACTTTTGATATTACTTCCACCTAGTGTTTAATTAGCTCTTCAGTCAAATTATTTTCTATTTAGTATCTGTGTTACCCTTCACTTTTGTTGGTGAGAGTTTTAGTTGGTGATAAAGCATTCATTTTCTTTGTTTTTAATGGAACTGTCCTTAGGTTACTTTCCGCACCAGAATCTATCACTGCAACATCAACAGTCAGGGAGTCATCTGTCTGGACATCCTTAAAGACAACTGGAGTCCTGCTTTGACTATTTCAAAGGTTTTGCTGTCGATTTGTTCGCTTTTGACAGATTGCAACCCTGGTAAGCAAATCTTTATTAACACATACAGTGAGGCTACAAAAACCAACGTGTTTTCTTGGTTACCTTAACTGAGTTGAGAAAGTAAGTGCTACTGGTGGAAAGATCAGCCTAAAGCATTTTGCAAGGAAATGATCAATGCCATTTCAGTTAGATAGACCAGAAGTTTCACAATAACTTTCTTGAGTTTATTAATGGCGTGCTACCTATAGTTACTTTCTTTCTGTCCTTGATGGACTTTTTCTGAATTAATGTAGCTCTACAGATCATATTTGCCAGGAGTAAAATAATGACTCGGACACCTGTGCATCCTTTCATTGCTCCTTCCATGCTGCCATGTGCTTTAAAAGCTACCAATGAGTAATGAAGAGCTTCTTGTTCTCCCTTCTTGGCTTACAGTTGGTTGTTTTAGGTGTAGTAATAGTGGATATTAAAATGATAGTTGATGAGATAGTTGGACTAGGATTATGATTATAGAAATGCAAAGTCATTAATATATAATCCATAACATTTTTAAGAAATGCATAGGGGCGCCTGGGTGGCTCAGTCCATTGAGCGTCCCACTTCGGCTCAGGTTATGATCTCACGGTCTGTGAGTTTGAGCCCCACGTCGGGCTCTGTGCTGACAACTCAGATCCTGGAGCCTGCTTCAGATTCTGTGTCTCCCTCTCTCTCTGACCCTCCCCGTTCATGCTCTGTCTTTCTCTGTCTCAAAAATAAATAAACATTAAAAAAAAAAAAAAGGAAATGCATAATTGCCATGCATTAACATGTGTAGTTGACTTGAGAAAGTGACGTTTAATCCTGAGACCTTGCATATGTTATCTGTCTAACTAAGTGGTCATTTTTAAAGAAGTAGAATTACTCTTTCTAAATATTGGGCTAATCACCAAAGGCTTTTACTGTTGTCTGAAACCCAACAGTTATACATCTGCCAAAGGTAGAAAAACAGGATTGAAAAGAGTGAGGCAGCTCTAAATGAGTTGATAGAGAAAGCTTTCTAAGATATATTAAGTGGAAGAGCAAGGCACCGAAGAAAAGTACGTATGCATAACAGTCCTGTTCTAAATGCGTGTACGTGTGCATACTGTCCCTGGATAGAGATGCTGTTAGCAGGTGACATCGTTTGCTAGGTAGAGAAGCTTCTTGAGTAATTGGGAGTCGGGAGGGAAGAGGGCTTTACTTTTCACTGGCTTTCTTTTGGTGCACTTCAGATATTATGCTGTGTGTACATATTTACCTTTTTGAAAAACAAATTCAGAGTAGAAATTTACAGCTCAGATTCAGTTTTTAGTTTAGAATTCTGTTTAAAACAAAATGACAAGTTTTTAAATGGAGATAAGGATAAGGATTTGAATCCTACTATTGCAGAATGAAGGAAACATTCTGAGTAGCACTGTGTTATAAGATTTGAGTTTTTATTTAAGAATTGCATTGAAAAAAAATTTTTTTAATGTTTATTTTTTGAGAGAGAGGGAGTGAGTGAGTGGGGGAAGGGCAGAAAGAGAGGGAGACACAGAATCCAAAGCAGGCTCCACGTTTCAAGCTGTCAGCACAGAGCCTGATGCAGGGCTTGAATTTACGAACCACGAGATCATGACCTGAGCTGAAGTTGGATGCTTAACTGACACCCAGGCGTCCCTATAAATTTCATTTTTAAATATCCATAAGAAGGTAGAAATATAATCATCTTAGCATTACTGAATAAAATGCCAAGAGTGAAAAATAGTTTTTATATTTTATTAAAGGCATACATTTAAAATCAAATTTATTAACTTAACATGCATTGTTTTTAGTTAAAAGGGCTTTTTAAAATTGAATATTAAAATATACAGCTGATTATGTGATGTTAAGTATTTTAATTTTGAAAATTTAGCCATTATATATCTGTCGAGGTGCTGCCTTGAAAATTAGTGTTTCGATTTAATCGACTCTTAAAACTGTGACATTAAGACTCCACATAATATATCTTTTAATGTTCTTTCTACTTTTTCAGCGGATCCTCTGGTTGGAAGCATAGCCACTCAGTATTTGACCAACAGAGCAGAACATGACAGGATAGCCAGACAGTGGACCAAGAGATACGCCACATAATTCACATAATTTGTATGCAGTGTGAAGGAGCAGAGGGCCTCTTCTCACTGTGCTGCAAATCTTTATAGCCTTTACAATACGGACTTCTGTGTATATGTTATACTGATTCTACTCTCTGCTTTTATCCTTTGGAGACTGGGAGCCTCCCCAAAAAGGTAAATGCTATCAAGAGTAGAACTTTGTAGCTGTAGATTAGTTATGTTTAAAACGCCTACTTGCAAGTCTTGCTTCTTTGGGATATCAAAATGTATTTTGTGATGTACTAAGGATACTGGTCCTGAAGTCTACCAAATATTATAGTGCATTTTAGCCTAATTCATTATCTGTATGAAGTTATAAAAGTAGCCGTAGATGACTAGGAATTACGTCATTTGTATTAAACCCAGATCTATTTCTGAGTATGTGGTTCATGCTGTTGTGAAAAATGTTTTACCTTTTACCTTTGTCAGTTTGTAATGAGAGGATTTCCTTTTACCCTTTGTAGCTCAGAGAGCACCTGATGTATCATCTCAAACACAATAAACATGCTCCTGAAGGCATAGTTTCCTGTCGTAATATTTTAAGTCAATCTTGTTAGAAGGTGTGTCTGAGATGATTGTTGATGAAATAAAAATGCGGATATGAAGATTGACTACTAAGGACCAGTACAAATAAATGAATTGTTAAATTGAAAACATTTGAAATCTTGTTAAATGTGTAGAGTTTTTTTTTCCCTTTAAGTACCGATGAGAGAATATAATGAGCTTAAAGATGCAGCACTGGGTTTTAAACCATTGATCTCAAAACACATGAAGCTCTACTTTGATAAGACCATATTTGAGCACAAGATAATATGAAATCCTGCCTCAGGAATCTGGTATTATCTTATAGAACATTTTGTTTCCAAATTGGTGATGAACATCCACCATTGGACAATATTGTCAAATAACTTTAATCTGATACTGCTTCTGTGTCTGTGTATTTTTTACTTTACTTCCAATCCTGTCTAGCTTTTTTGTGGTGTATGGTGTGCGTTACCATTCTTTTTGTGGCACTTAGCCAGCAGATAGAGCTAGAGGCAGAGTTGAACATAGAAACCATTGTCTGCCCTGAACGTGGACTAGAACTCTGGATTAGTGTGCAGATGCGGCATTATTTCTCAATTGGAAAAAACAAAACAAAACCAATTTTAAGGGTTTTACAGATCATATAAATTCCTTGTTTTTGGTTACAATTATTAAATGTTAGATTTCTTATAGGAGTTAATTACTTTGCAGTATTCAAGTTTGGTAAATACTATAAATGTGCCTTTTTTATTTTTTTTATTTTTTTTTTTACTACAATAGTTGTTGAGGTAATTTTCTGGTCTTGTAGCCAAGGTTGTGCAATATGGAGCAGATGTCTTTTCCAGTCCTAAATATGGAGCCTCTCTCTTAGAGTACCATTTTAAAACTTACAGAATGGAGTTATTAGCATAAAAATACATTGCTTCAGGATCATAAAGTAAAACATTTATAGTTGCATACACCCTTACTAAGAATAGTGGACCTCCTACTTGAGTACTGGTCAACAGAAGTCTTAAATTAGTATAAAAATAAAAGTACATGTATATGCCTATTTTTCACTAACCCCCCCCAAATATCTCCATATTACAAAGGAACACTAAGCAAATAGGTAGTGTTTTGAAGGATTCAGGCTTGGATCTATGAAAACCTCTGAGCCTTGACTATTTTAGGTGGTAATAATCTATAATGGAGTTCAAGTCAATGTGATGAGAGCTGGGGACCTTTTATGTAAGCTGTAAGGTTTTCTGTGTAGGTGTGTTGCAGAAGGCTATTTTTTCCCCTCTTCCAGTAATGTACATTCTGCATCCTAGAGTAATGAACTTCTGTCTTGATGCTAGAAAGGCTTTCATCATACTGAATATTAGGATGTTTGGGATGCTGTCATTGGACTTCGTTATTTGTTAGCACCCTGATTACTCCCACCAACCTATTTTGCTATTTGTACGCTCTACCCCATACTCACTGGGGACAGAAGAGGGAACTGGTTCCCTAAAAATATTTGTGGCTCTTTCACAAGCTACCTTTGTGGCCTTGAATAAAACACTCCCAACTTCTTTTGAGTTTTATTTTGTTCATCTATGAACAAGTTGAATTTGATTATTTCTTCAAACTCAGTAGTTCTAATCCTGTAACATTGTTACACTTGTTCTGCTTTCTCTTTCAGGAAACAGGCTACAATTTCCAATGGACTGAAAAATAACAATTATCGTTTGGTTTCTTCCTATCAAGTTCCCTTAAAATTCTGAATTTTTTACCTTGTTTTCTATTTCTGGAAAACTGTAGATCTGCTTTTTAGTCACATAAGTATTCATCTATGTATACTACAAACAGGGTAGGTTTTATTCCCGTGAAACTTTGCTCTAAGACGTAAACTGTGATATTTTAGAACCCAGATTTTTTTCTTATCCATTAAGAACAGTTTTTACAAGTAAAAGTCCAAATGTCACTTTGTAAGTGTTCAAGAGTAGGCAAGGCACTGAGCATCCCATTGAGCCTGGAGTGTTCTGATTATGGTCATGTGCCCTCAGAGGAGCCATGTGGTATATACCACTGCAGGCCAGCACCGCTTAGTTACTGATGCATCTTATCTCCTTTAATATCCCCTAAAGAGCTTTAGGACAGGAGACACTCCAGTGATCTTTGGTTGACGGAGTGAAACTGATGCATAGACTGGTTAAATAACTTGCCCAGATTACACAGCTAATATGATGAGGAAGTACAGTCTCCATTCTTCACCATGTTTCAGTGCATAACATCACAGCTCATATTGATTATATATATGTATATATGTAAAATTAGATATACATAGGTTGATAACTTCTGAAAATGACTCTATGGGATAAAGTAAAATTTGCATTGTATCAAATTCTTATTTTAATACTCTATTTTAAAGTTTCAAATGTGACCTTACAAAAGAAGATTTTATTGATTGATTCCAGTGAATATGAGGCATGTTTTTATCTTCTACTTTAGACATTTGTCATAGGAATACTTTTAACATTACTAATTTCCCTTTTTTAAATTGGGAACACGAGGGGTGCCTGGGTGGCTTAGTCAGTTAAGCGTGCGACTTCAACTCAGGTCATGATCTCGCGGTTCGTGAGTTTGAGGCTGCTTCGGATTCAGTGTCTACTTCTCTTTTTGCCCCTTCACTGCTCATGCTCATGCTCTGTCTCTCAAAAAGTGAATAAACATTAAAAAAAATTTTTTTTAATTGGGAACACGAGCTAAAGTTATCCTTTTTGAAAAGAGTACACACGAGTGGGGGAGAGGCAGAGGGAGAGAGAATCTTCACTTGATCTTAGCCAAAAGTCTGAGAAGTGATAGGGGGAGAGAGAATCAGGGTCAATATCAGGACCCTGGGGTCATGACCTGAGCTGAAATCAGAACGCTTAACCAACTGAGCAACCCAGCCGCCCCTAAATAATGTTATCTTAATTTTTTTTTTTTTAACCATTCATCACAAAAAACCACATTAGGAAATTTATATTGATAAGTCTGTCAAACATTTAATAATTACCTGTTTCAAAATAACAAAGATGTATTATTTGTCTAGACATTAGACATTGCCTTTTTTTTTTTTTTTTTTTTAAAGGCAGGAAATCTTAAGTCGTCACAGGGATAAAATTCTTTAGGCACTTGTGGTTTGAATTGACCCATGTGTATATGCTACTCTTTCTAATAAGAACTTTGAGGTGTTGCCCACTAATTTGTCCAAGTACATTCTTATAACAATATAAGAATGACTATAATGTAAAATTTAATTCAGTTGTAGTCCTATGACTTTGTATATTAAGCTGTGTTATGTTAATGCAGTACATTAACACATTGTCACTTGACATTTATATCGTGATCTTTAGACAGAATTATGGCATGATATGAAAACATTATTTTTATAAAACCACTGCAGATTATTTTGAGGCTGAGATAATGAGTCTATAATAATTACATTTTCCACTTATTGAAAGTTAGCATTCCTTATTGAGATGAGTAGAGTATATAAATAGTTTTGTTTCATGTCTAAATAAATTACTGTCTTTCAAGTTATATTAGACCATTCAGATGCTAAGTTTGGGGGAAAAAAAAGGCAATAGATTACTCAGATACAGGTACAAGGACAGGACAGTATAAACATCCCTTGCCATTACTTATCATTAATTTGGTTGTATGTGAGAAAGAGTGATTCGACTATGATTAGGCAGCAGAGCTCTGCGTCCTAGCCCTGGATATATTCAGAAACAAGCAGCACAGTGACATAGGAACGGAATTGTTCAACAAATCTAGATATTACCAATGAGTATATTTGGAGAAATTTAAATTCAATTTAAATCTATTGCTTCTCGGCCTTTTGGCTATGATCAAGTGTAAATTCAATTTAAATATTCCACAGCTATAGGTTACCTTGTTGAAATCCAGTAAGCTAAAGCCAATTATGCCAACCTACCCAGCACAAAACATGAAAAGCAGGCTTTTTCCTTCCCTAAGTCCTCCATCCCTAAAGTTTATCTCAAGTCCACATCCTTTCATGAAGCCTTTCTGTTTTACTATCATATACTTTTAGTCTGTCTGTTTCAGAGAGCCCATGTGCATAGACCTCAGATATAATAAAAGGAAGTCAAGCATGTGTGTATTTCCAAGTGCCAGGTGCCTTCCTCAGGAAGAATCCTTCTTTTTCTTCCTTTTTTTTTTTTTCTTCCAATGGTGGGGGGGTGGGTAGGTGGAGGTTGGTTATGCTGTACAACCCCTTAACTGACCTCCAGTTCATTCTACAGATTTTGATTGTTTACTGATTGAAGATCCTTTCAGGCAGTATGATGCATACAGAGATGAATACCTTGTCACATCCTTAAATAGTTCATCATTTTCCTGCCCAGATAAGATTTTTGCCTCATCTTAGCAAAGGAGAACACATCTTTGCTAATGTGTTTCCATTTTCTGTTGAATGAGAAATTGAACAGATGTCCCTGCTGATTTAGTTATGAAAATATTAGTATAATCGGTAAGTTTTACCCAATCTATATGATATTAAACATACTTAATACTTTTTGATGCTTTTAAACGAATTACTGTCTTTCAAACTACTCTTAGTACCCAGTGTCTGCAGCATGCATTTTGGCATTTTATTACATTCAGTTTAACACCTTATACACATTTCTGGATAGCGAGCTTTTGGAAGATAATAGCTATACTCTTTGTTATCTCAGCCTAATATCTAACATGATATATATTTGCTGGATGAATTAATATTATGGGTATAAATCTTTTCCAGAAGGTTATCCAAAGACCACGTGAAGCAAATCAGTCATGTCTTCTTTAATTCCCCCTTATACTGATTCAGTGCTTAGTATGTAGTAGATGTTGGACATAGTCCTGTCAACTTGAAATAGAAGTTTCAGTGGGTTGTTGCCATAACCCATAACGTGTTTATAATGGAGAATGAATTAATCTTGTAATTTTAAAAGACCTTAAATATACCAAAATGCTTTTTGTCCTGTAAAGTTTACATAATTTTCCATTGCCATAACTCTCTTCTTAACTGATCTATTTCTTCTATTCTCTTTTATTGGTAAAAAGAAAAAAGATACAAAGGAATACCTGCTTACAGTATTCTTTGAGGAGACTGTAAGAGGAAAGTGAAAAGTTAGAGCCTTTGAGAAAAGTTCTGTTAAGAGAAATATTTCAGGGGAAAGGAATTAGTATACTATATAGTATGGAGGGGGCAGTCCTTGAGCATTGAAAGGTGGTTATTGAAATACGGTCTCTGTCTTTTTGTTTCTTTTTCTTCCTCACTTCTAGCTTCTGTGAGATAAGGGGATAGAATAAAGAATCAAAGGGTTCAGTTTTTTTCTTTATTGCCCCGTTATTTCTGCATCAATAGATATACTTGAAAGGTGACTGGGTAGAAGCTCCCTAATTCCAGAAATGTAATTCCAGCAACTTCTCGCACACCGTAACATGAGTATTTCACGGATCGGCTGAGCGAACTCAGGCAGGCTGCCTGTTGCTCCAGGCCCACCTCAGACCAGGAGGGGAAAATGGTAAACTGTGGAGAAATGGGTTACGGAGAGGTATTGGGCACCAAGAGATGTCCCGACAATCAGAGTGTTGTGACAAATCTTTACATGAGCATTTCATGTTTTCATCTACAAAGTGAGGAAGAAGAGTAATTATGAAGAACACGAGGGAGTGAGGGAATAAAGCTACATGTCGAGTACCCCTGTTCTGATTCCTTAATCATGTTTTCAGAGCACTTTTGCCGTCTGCTGAACTGTGGCCACTCAGCTCCCAAATGGTAAAAGTCCTTTTAAACATACATGTGAGATGATGTTCTTTTTAATGACACGTTTCATTTGTGTTTGTATGTGGTCTGTCTTACTTGATCATGAGCCCCTAGAAATCAAGGATCCAGTTCACTTAGTTAATAAGTTACTAGTTGTATACTCTCCTAAATTTGTTTTAGGTGCTCAGGATTAGCAGTGAACAAAGCACATGAAAATCCCTGTCTTTATGGTGTTTACTTGACATTGCAAGGAAACAAAGTTTTAAAAACAAAAACCATGATGGTAAGTGTTATGGAGAAAATGAGAGCAGGGCAGTAAAAGAGGGAGGGTGTTGTTGGGCAGGGGAAAGGGAAGGTTGCAGTGCAGTCATAAAATGGGTAGTCAGAGAAGGTCTGATCCAAAAGATGAATCAGGAGCTAAAGATGGGGATAAGCCACATGGTGGAAGAGTATTTCAGGCAAAGGGAATAGCAAATGAAAAACCCTGTGTTGAGAGCATGCCCAGTGCATGCACAAAGCCCGCAAGAGTTGGGAAGGTGGAGAAGAAAGAAGAAGCAACTAGGAAAAGCGTGGAAGGCAAGTCAGGACCATGACAGCTGGACCGACCACGTAAGGTCTTGTAGTCCGTTGTAAGGAGTTTGGGTAGTATTCTAAATAAGATGGGAAGCCATTGGAAGGTTTTTTGTTTTTTTTTTAGCCAAAAAGTGGTAAGATAAGATGTGTTTTAGTAGAATCTCTGATTACTGTTAGGGAAGGGCCTTGGTGGAGGAGAGTAGGAGGGGGGAGAGCAGGGTAAGGGCTAGTGATGACTCCTACCTGAACAGCATTAGTGGGTGCTAATAATACATGGTAAGAAGTGATCAGATTCTGATCGAAGGTAGAGCTAACAAGATTGGCTAGTGATTCATTTAACTAAGTGGTGTGGAAAAGGAATCAACATTTGGCACCTAAGCAAATTAAGAAGGCTGGAGTTGGAATCAACTAAAACAAGGAATCTGGAGGTGGAGCAGGATTGGGGAAAAGTGAGAGCTGTTCTTTGACAGGTTAAGTTTGAAATGCCTCTTCAGTATGCATATGGAGGTGTCAGAGCAGCAGATACACCAGTCTGGAATTCGGGAATAGTTCTGTGCCAGGCATGTACATTTGGGACTCAAGAGTGGATAGGTGATACAGCTGTGAGACTGTATGAGATCACTGAGGAAGTCAGTGCTGCTAGAGAAGAAAGAAGTCTGGGCACTCCAAACATTAAGCTGAGGAGATGAGGAGGAATCAACAAAAGTGCAGGAAGAAGAAAGAAAGAAAAGGAAAATCCCAGGAACGTGTGGGTACCTGGAAAGGAAGTGAGGAGTATCATGGAGGTGGGAGTGATCTACTGGATACAGGGCAACTGCTAAGTCAAATAAGCTGAGGACTGAAAAATGCCCATTTTATTTAGCAGTCAATGGGTGGTGGGCATTGGTGACTTTCACTAGCACAGTTTTATTGGAGTGGTGAGGGCAAATGCTCAATTGGAGGGGGTGCCACAGGTAATGAAAGAGAAATTGGAGACCCCAATGTTGCAGTAAAGTAGAGAAATAGGGAATAGTTGGGAGTTTTGGGGTTTGTTTTTTTAACATAGGAAAAACTGTTCATGGGAAAATTGAAGCCGGGGGAAACGAATGAGTGGGGCAGAGGGGCAATGTCCTGGAGAAGATCATCCACTATGCTGTTTGCTGAGGGTGTTTCCAAAGTTCCCTGCACTTGCCTTGGACATTTCTCTCTGACTAGACTCGAGAACTCTTTGGGAAATAGTACCCCCACTTACAGCAGTCCAGGTCTTCACCAAATTCTTGAATTCTCCTAGGTAGGCAGGAGGGAATGGGATCTAACACACAAAGGAAGTGGTTGTCCTTTGCTGGGAACTGCAAAATGTCATCCCATCCATAGTTCGCAGGAAAATTGGCAAAGGACAAGCGGATAGGTCCAGGCTGGAGGGTAGATGGAGGAGGAAGCTTTCTTGTTGCTTTTATACCTCCATGAAATAGGAGGTGGTTATTGGCTGAAACTGAGCTGGGAGAGGACCAGAGCTAATGTGCTTGTGTGACTCCTCTGTGCCCTGGAGAATACATGTATGATTAAGTGATTTTTTTTTTATCTAGGTGGGCTTTCAATTTCATAGTTACATGTTAATAATTAAGCAGTTTTAACTCCAGTAGCATTTGGAATGGCTCTTTTTATCCAAATATGGTCAGCAATTGTTAGTTGGTTTCAGTCTTAAGCACCTTAATATTTTCTTTCCTTTGATCTTCCTTGTCATTGAAGGATCTACCTTGATACCAACTTTAACTAGAGGAATTTTAAGTATTCATTGAATGCTAAACTGCTATAAATGGGAACAGGAGAAATTTAGGTCTCTTAGGGAGCTCATCATAGTCTAGTTGAGAAAAGGGATGTCCTAGGTAAGTACAGAGAGCTTTGGAAGCACCTCTAGATGATGTGGCAGAAGACTTTTCTGCATTGGGCAGAGCAAAATGGCTTATTGAAGGTCCTTTCTTGCTTACTCAGATGAGTCTAGAAAATTGAGCATTCTTTACCCCAAGTCTGCTTTGTGGATGTGATGGTCAAAGAAAGACATAGTCACACCAATCCCCATTACCCTGACTTCCACCCTAGTCCCACAGTAAACAGTTCCTGAGTAGTTGCAGGCCTTCATCCTGTTGGGCCCCACCTTACCCAGGAAGTAGGGAATTTGAAGAGCAGGTTTCATTTCCAGAGAACCCATAGGGCAGTGAGCCATGACCAAGGCCCCCACCTGGTGGGCTTTCCTTTCCCTGCTACAGTCCTGACTTTCTGCTCCCCAAGGTTCATACATAAGAAAGGGGACATAGCTTATTTTCTCTGAAAACCCAGTCAGGCCTGATCCATGATCGATGCAACCACTTAATTTTGCCTAGAGAGTCAAGAGTTAACAAATACTTACAAGTTAACTTTTTTTTTCCTGATTGAGTCTTGCTGAACACTACCTTTGCTGTGATTATTATTGTACATTTAAACCCAGCTGTATTTATGATCTGAAATTAAAGAAATAGGGTATGCCTCTTCTTTCTCAAGTTCATCATAACATATCCTTTAGAATATTTCACATGTACTCTACAGGCTAATTGCCTTTTCTTTTTCCCTTATTTCTGAAGAACATGTTTTCATGGTCTGTTCTCCTTTCCAGTTCTAGCCTCTTTTTCCTTTTTTTTAAATTTTAATTTCTAAGTGCTTAGATTTAGCCACGTGTTCTAGTCCTTGTCTTATTCAGGCCCTCACAGTTATCCCTTATCTATAGGAGCCTTTTAAGTTAACCTCTTGTCCATACAAAGGACTCTGGTCTCTTCTTCACACCCCTATCACATTAATCTTCCCAGAGTAAGCTCTTTATCAGGATACTCCTTGCTCATAAGACACGTTTGAGTGGTTGCCCATTGTTTACAGAATAAAGTCCAAACCCCTTAGAACCCTGGCTTTGTATCATGACCTCCATGTGCTCCCGTGATCAGTCCAGCAGCATCTATTTCAATAGCAGCTTCAGATGCCCTCGTTCTGTAGTGAAATCCCAGGGTCGCTCTTGCCAATGGCAGCGGTTCCATCTATCACTTAAAAATATTTTCTCAGAGAAATAGCAATAGTGACTTATTGAGAACACTTCCTTAATCCTCTGACTCTTCAAGGCTTTCTGCTCCTAGGACCACAACTCGTTTGATGCTCTGACATTTTTATAATTTCTTTTCCAAGTAGCGGTTCAAAGTATTGACGCATGCAACCTTGTTGCTGGCCATGTGAGGTTTCAAGCATCAGCAAATGGATTGCTTCAGATACACCGCAAGGCACACCAGTATTTGAAATCTGAATTGATATACTTGGTGCTTCAAGACAGATGGTGCATTGCTTCTGTGCCTAAGAGCATTTGGCAGTGCTGAAATTGAGCCTTCTGTTCAGTCCAGAATAATTCAGTGATGAGTGGGCAACTTTGTACTTTTTTTTTTTTTCTGGATTTGAATATTTGGAAATGTTTTTTTAGCTTACATGTTAACTGTAAGCACCTTCATGAAATGACATTACAGGTGTAGTAAGTACATAATCAGTGGATAAGCACCGTGTATCAGTTTGGCATATGGCTCCAACTTGTTTTTATTTTCATTACAGTGATAATGTTTCTACTAAGATTAACAAGTATTTGGCCACATTTAAACACAGGCATATAAAACTTTGCAGATTTAAAGTTAACTGTTAGCTAAGCTAATGTTAGTTAAGATCAAAAGGGAAGCTTTCCAAATGTTGCTGAAGGGAGTTTAAAGGAACAGAGGTTTTTTAAGTCTCATATTGGTCATCTGTCCTCGGTTTCCGTTTATTCCCCCTGGTTAACACCTCTTCTCAGGCACCTCACTAACACAGCATTTCCTTATTTAAGGCCTGGCTGGAAGACTGCATTGAAAAACATCTCTAAAGCCCTATATTTTGTTACTTAAAATTAGAAATCGTTTTGTATTCTTTCTGATGTGCAGCTTGTTAGAGCCTTCTTGGTGATTAGCTAGAAATGTACTTTTTCTCTTCATAACTCTTTCATAACTCTGTAGTTATCATTTGGGGAATGCTGGGTGTTAAATATAGGATGCCAGAAGCTCACAAGATAACACTCCAGTGGGGATCTCAAGAAAAATAGCAAAGCACCCTATTCTGCACTCGGTCATGGGTTACAGTGTTGATGGAGGACAATGATGGTTGATTTAGAAGAGGGTGCTACTATACCGCGGAGAAAATGTCCAGACCATTTTAAACTTTGGGGGAAAGGTATACTCTTCTGAGCTTGGGTTAAAATATTGTATTGCCTGCTCTCATATGCTGGAAGGATAAAGAGATCAATAAAAAGTTTCTTCAGAATCTGTAAATCAGACTTGTCTCTGTTTTCTCTACATTTCCTGGGACGCCAAGACCATAAAGGCTGGTGGATTCTGGTGGTGGGGATATTAGTATTGGGTCTATAATGTTACTGTGAATTCTTTTTCTGACATTAAATGTGTTGTGTACACTTACCCTGACCACAGCTCTCAGTCTTTTCACATCTCATACCCATGGACCAATCTCTTATATAGTAAGTTGCCTCTGCTTTATCATGTACACTTTGCAGATGTCTGGAAGACCCCCTTCCTGTCTACCACAGAGTGGCGTATGCATAGTTTGGGAACACGGAACTAGAAGAGTGATTTAGGACACACACACACCCCCTCCCCACAATGACTGATGACCTCTCTGAAAATCACTGGACTCTGCTTATTCAACACAGTAGGGATTGTAAACCTTAGCTCCAAAGTTGAGGTCCTGCCCAGGAGTCTTTAAAATCACGTTTTCCAAAACAAAACTGGATCCTCAAGTGGAATCCGTATTACATATATATGAAAACTAATTACCAAGCGTTGTAGCCTGGCATTTTGACACTTTCTCTTGAAAGAAATGGATATGGAGGTCACAACTTTTAAATACAACTTTTAAAGTTGTATTACCAGTTAGTGTAATTAGAAGTCACTGATTTATCACAATAGTTTGCTTGTGGGTAAAACACCCAATAATTATTTCAGTTCATACTGTGGGTCTTAGGGATACTGAACTCTGCAGCCAGAAGTTTAACCACCACCCTGTGGTAGAGTAACTAAGCTTTCAAATTTCTTAATGTCTTGCTCTGTAGGTGTTCCTTTTTTTTTTTTTTTTTTTTTTAATGTCTCTGGGCCTGAATTTTCTTAATTCTATAATTGAACAAAAGACAATGAATAACAATGCAGAAACATTTAGTGATGGGGAAAAATGAGTGGTAAAATACTGGGCATCATAAAAGCAATCTGGAAAGACTTTTTTAAAGCAGCAAAACAAGACAATTGCAAATTGTATGAATAATTACATGTTTGAGTGCAGCATGAAGCTTCACTATTAGAACATTGTTTTTGCTTGTGCTAATAGGTTGTGTCGCATCTTTTTTTGTTGTTTTTTGTTTGTTTTTGTCTCTGGGCTCTGAAGATGGAAGTTTGCTATTAATAGCCAAGAGGGACATAAGTGAGTATATTTCTTCTTTTAAATTTAACACCACCAATAACAGATACATATTTACTAAAGAATGTTTGATTATAATTAAGATTGAATCTTAAGCTGCCTTAAGATTCTTCTAGGATTTTACATGTCACATCTGGTCTAGTCTAATCATTTCTAGATGATTCTTCCGATTCCCAGACATCCACGAAAGAGTGAAGAAGTTAAAGAATTTAAAAGCATTCTGGGTGTGGTGGGAACAAACTCATGCACATTCTTCTCCAGAGACAAATCACACATTTCCTGGTCCTGGAGGTTTCTTTTAGTTCCATGCTATTTCCTCCAGACCAACAGTAAGATGTTTCCACCCATTTTCCTTTCTTTTCTTTCTTTCTTTTTTCTTTTCAGAAGAGGTGTGGTGAAGTGTCTCCCAGAACCAGAGGCTAAGCACACAGCAGTTTAAAAAAAAAAAAAAAAAAAAATTATTCCAGCTTTCAGAACTCTTCCTCTTCAACCTTTCCTGTTCATTGGAATAATGAAGCCCTTAAACAGTGGTGTAAAGAAGTCCCATCCAGTGGTTGGAGCTCTGTAGAAAACAAGGAAATGGGCTGGTGTAGATGAAACCGTCCTTTCCACATTCACTAAAGGGGGAGGAGGGGACAACATGTACATGTAACTAGTACTGTAGCAGACATAATGTGATTGTGACAACCTTCCAATGAATATTTGTGATCTTAATTTAAATACATGTTAGTGTATGTAGGTGCCAAGTTGGCTTTCTCCTAAGGCCACTCAACATGTATTTCCTGTAGCCTTTGGAAAGGACAGACCTGAAATGCAAAGCCATAATTTGCTGATGGTGCTTCGTATTTGTGAAAGCTCAGGGTAATAGAAACACTTTATTTTATATTTTTGTTGCAAAGTAAATGCAGTATATTTAGATGAGCGTGTTTAGATAAATGCTTAGTGATGTGCCAAAAAGCTTACACGTGTATTTGCTTAAAGGAACTTTTCCTCTGGATTTAATAAAATGCTCACCGCAAAGAAGTACAGAAATTAATTCAAGGGACATCATGAAAAACCTAGAAAGTCTACTCCCCCCACATTTACCTTCTCCCCTTCCTTGCCAGCTCTTCCCTGCTTTCACTGTAGAAGGAAAAGAGCAGGTGAATACACAGTTACACATCCTCGCTCTTTTAAACTGAGTCAGAGGGAGGGTTTGGGGGATATCTCACAACAGCAACATCAACCAGATCTTTGCCACTCCCTCATATCATCCCGTAAACTTTTCAGTTTCTTGAGAATCGGTCAGTGTTTTTACTTTGGCAACAAAAATCTTAGTATACAAGAAGTGTACCTTTATTTTTTAATTCACTTATATTTTTTCTTGATGCTTTGCATAAAGACCAAAAGAAGAGCTTTTGCATTTCTCGGGTCCCACCAGCACTGTGAAGTTATTTGGGGCTCTGCAGTGTCCCATGGCGCACCATAAATCTCCACTAGATGTCAGTGTGTCACTACACGAAACTGGTTCCGCGTGCTTTTCTAGATCCATTCTTGAAACATACGGGGTAGGTGAACTCATTTTTAATTTTCAATGAGAATGATACAGAGAACTTTTAGCATATAGGTTAGTAATAAGTTATATTTGTCCTAATCAATATTAATAAAAAATGAATCCTTTTGTCTGAGGATTGCAGCATTCTTCACTTGTATTCTGATGTTGCCATAATAGCCTCAAAGAGACAGATTGCAAATATTCATTTTACATTTTCCAGTAGAGTAACTTGAAGTGCAAGAGGACAAAATGGCCCAAGACCACGTAGTCGGCGTCTCGCGGACCTAGGCTGGTATTTCTGCAAACACAGAACCTACTCTACCTAAATAGTGCTGTTCAGGTATGGAAGTGTACGTACGTGCAGATTCCCCTTCGTCTATCGTTTGTATTAACTACCTTGCCTATAAAACAGGTTCAAGAGGAGTGAAATAGGAAAGAATCATTGTGGTTATCGGTTAAGTTAGTATGGGGATGTTAGAGATGTAATTTTAAGATTTTAGCAGGATGATACAAAGACAATGTGCTGAACCAAGACAATAACAACTATATTTTCCATATACTGTTTTAGAGATGATGAACTCACCTCATGTGAGAGTCGTCTTAGTTCACGTACTCAAGTGGAGAGGGAAAGAAAGGCGGTTGTAATTTAGTTTTCAAGTTTTAACGTCTTGGGTATTTGGGGATCATGAGGCATATTGTAGGTTTTCCACTGTATAATATCCTTCAAGAGGAGTCTACATATAATCCTGTATATTAGTATTTAAAGTGATTTTCCCCAAATTGCATAAATAGGCAGATTATAACTATGTAAATATTATGTTTGTAGATAAAGATTTAAAGAATACACAGAGAAGATGTTAGGGTGGTGGATTTGTGGGTGAGTTTAATCTTCCCCTTTACGTGGTAATATTGTTTTTATAATAAGTAAAGAGAAAAAATGATTTCTCCTTTATTGTCCATCTTTTAAAAATTGGCCACAATCTCCATTTCATAAAGGCTTGTTTCATATCAGTGAGGTACGTTGTAAACCATTGAAATTCAAGATTTGGTTTGGTTTATTTACTTCAAATATGTCAGTTAAATCAGAAACCAAGCTTAAACTGGCAGTACAGGGTCATATTTTCAAACTTTACTGTGAATTTTAATTGAAAATAAATGATTGTCCAAACCCCAGGAGGCTGTTTGCTCTAGTTTTGAGTGCATTGTCAATGTTAACTAAATATTGATGCAGAAGTGTCTATTAACTGTAGCTCCCCTCAAGTCTGTGTTTTCATTTTAAAAGCTTCAAGATTAAAAGAGTTACAGTAAAGTTAGAGAAACTTTCAAAATTAAAAATCCTAAGAGCTATTGATTTTGCATACGTGAACCAATGTTTTGATTCAGAACTTCTATATATCAAATCATGCGTGGATCAAACTGAGATATAAAATAACTTCACATGTGTGAAAAAAAAAACTTGCACTTTTGTGATATGGATCATTTCAAGTAATAACACAGTAGCCACCACTGAGTTATATATCAAATTCATGGGCAATAATAAAACTTACACAGCTGATCAGTGATTATCAGTTGGAGAAGTTGGGCATGTGTATCAGAATTGCCTAGAAAGGTTTTTTTAAACTGTGTGTATTTCCCGGCCACCGTCTCCATCCTGTAACCGTGATATTTGGAAACCTGGATTTCCAGATTTGGCAATGGGGTAGGTGGATGGGGGAAGCAAATGTGCGATTCCAGGACTCCTCAGGGTGCTGCAAAGTACCGGTGCAGATACTATTTACTGATGCAAAGTCACCCCACCCCAGGTGTGTGCTCAGTTTAATTCTTGGACTGCTCGAGCCACGAGAATGTTACAAGCCTAAAACACAGCGAACACTGGGCTTGCGGTCTAGTTGCAACAAATCTAGGTGATTGATTAGTAGAGGTGACTGGAGTCCCATTTGGGGGTGAATTCTCTGTTTAATATAAAGGAATCCAAGTGAAGACCGAGACCAGCTCAGCTCATCTCTGGCCTGATCTGTGGCGTATCAAAACTATACTTTTCACAAAATCTTTATTTTCTCTACAGTTTCTTGCTGTGCCTAGAATCTTACCATTAGAGATTCATTCTTTGGCTTAAAATATAGTCACCTCCAGAAATCTTTTCTTTTTAATACTGATATTTACAGGAATCCGTAACACATTGAGTTTTATCAGTGAGTATACAATAAAGCTCATTGGCTTAGAAAAATCACTCCTCATCCCTGTCCACCCTTGGCTAAGCAAGTTGTTGGGTAACTGGAGATCCTGATGGAGGAGAGAGTGAAAGAAGCCCAGAGCCCCGTGGCTACTGCTTAAGAGCAGGCAGGGCTGATTAAAACCTCCTGAGAACAGAGGAGGTTGCCAACTAAAATGCAGATTCTTGATTTTGTAGGGTTGGGGCAAGTGTTTCTGCATTTCTAAAAGCTCCCAGGTGATGTCCATGCTGCTGTCAGTGGAGGAACTTAAACTCCTTCACCTGTTTGTCTGTAGCAAGTCCTTTCACGCAGCTTGTGGGGGTCCATTAGACCAGAAGTTCTTGCACTTGAGTGCAACCAAGAATCACGTGGAGAGATTGCTGGGCCCCACCACAGAGATTCTAATTGAGTAGTTTGGACCACGGATTCGTCTTTCTGACTTCTGATGCCAAGAACAGACTTGGGGTAGCGGTGCTTTCGACAACATGTTCACAAGGCGTGTCTGCAACTCTCGCCGAGCTGGTACCCCAGCATGTGCTGAAATTCTGAGTTGTGGGCGCCTCCTGACATGCTGCAAAGGTGAGCCCAGTATTCTTATTTTTGCCAAAACAATATCCGCTAGGAGATGTCATTTAAGCTCTCATGATGTTTTTTTGTCTTTGTAAGCTTAGCCACACACAGTAAGATCAAGGTTTTGTATTGATGCCTTTCATACTAATTTATAGGAGGATAAACAACATAATTTCAGTAGGCACAGACCTCAAAATTATTTATGTCACAGATTCCTGGCCGTGGTGGGTTGAATTTCTTAAAATCTCCAACTTGCTTAAGGATATTCAACGGGAATTAGGAATGATACTGTTTTAATTTTTTTTTTTAATGTTTATTTTTGAGAGAGACAGAGACAGAGTGTGAGCGGGGGAGGGGCAGAGAGAGAAGGAGACACAGAATCCAAAGCAGGCTCCAGGCTCTGAGCTGTCAGCACAGAGCCCTACACAGAGCTCAAACTTAACGCAAGATCGTGACCTGAGCTGAAGCCGGATGCTTAACCAACTGAGCCACCCAGGCGTCCCCAATACTATGTTAAATGTTACAGGCTTGTCTTGGAAAACCTCTTCAAAACTTCGACAGAAATATTTTAAGAACTTGAGAATTCTTAAATTTTTTTCACTTTCAAAGTTCGTATCTCCTTAGAACAATGCGTATTCTATTTTTTGTTAAGTTAAAAGATAAATAGGCTAAATATAAAAGTATTATAACTTAAGTTCCCTTGAAAGGAATTTCAGTCGTAATCATTACTGCAACAACCTAAAGTACAGAACTGTTACTCAGATTTTTGTTTTCTAACTAGCGGCTCCCTTTCCATTTAAATCGGCTCTCTTCAGTCTCTCTGAATGTGCTATCATCATCATTATGAGGAATGTGGTTACAGCTCCTTACTCTTCACAGAGCAGTATTTGAAAATAATTGCTTCTGCTTAAGCGTTATCACAATTTAATTTGTCTCAAAGATTAAATATGGTAAACGTAATGTTTAAAAATACATTTTAAAACATGTTCAGTATGGAGATCATACCTTTTTCATTTTCAAATTCATTTTATTCCTTTCATGAATGTACAGCCATTCAATTTGAGCTACCGTGTGCTGTGGTTTGTGGAATTTCTCCATGGGCACGAACTTAAGAACGTTAGCTTTCCTTATTGGGCATTGGTGAGAACTGTTAATAACAAAGCAGTGCATGCCACACCTGCGTGTTAGAAGCGGAACTAGTTAAGAAACGCTGATTTTCTAACAACTACTATATGAAACTGCAATAATAAGATCCATCAAATATTGCTTGTTAGAGGCTGGTTGCTTAGCAGTGCTAATCTGAACAAATCAATCCAGAGCACATTTCTTTTCCCTACATATTTCTAGAATCCTATAGGTCATCTACTATGGTGAATGGATTTCTTCAATAACTTTCAACGCTAACAGTTCAGTTACATACTGTTCTATTAGTATAAAAGATTTTCACATGGGAAACTGTCTCCACCTCACCAACCCACTTAGGCCAGTTTCCTTTGTTATATGTTTTTTAAATTTATTTTTAATTTATTTTTTAATGTTTTATTTATTTTTGAGAGAGACAGAGTGCGAACAGGGGAGGGGCAGAGAAAGGGAGACACAGAATCTGAAATAGGCTCCAGGCTCTGAGCTATCAGCCCAGAGCCCGACGCGGGGCTCGAACTCACAAGCCATGAGATCGTGACCTGAGCCAAAGTCGGATGCTCAACCGACTGAGCCACCGAGGTGCCCCTCATTTGTGGTTTATATGGTTTATAAAACCAGGCTCTTTTCTTAGGAAAAATCAGCTTAGTCTGCAATTAGGATATTTTCTCATTTGGGTATCTAGCTAGCTGACTGTCTGTCCTCCCCACCTGAGCATCTCAACAGGTGACCACAAGGACCATGCCTTCTTACTCCTTCATTGCATGCCCAGGGTCTAGCATGCTGATAGTAGCTCAAGAAATACTTACCAGTTACTTGCTGTTAAAAATGGCCTTATACTCATACATAACAGACATGATTCCCCTAGGTCATTGGCCTTGGGGGCCCATCAGAAGATGAGTCAACAGATATTTTGTGCTTTGGTCCCTCAAATGTCTCTCTAGTTAATAAAGGAGATGTTTCTTGGAAAGTTCCTTCTGTTGAAATGCAGCTACCTGGACTTTTTCTGATGAACTTCTCAGTGTAGGCCTGAGAACCCACTGGCCGTGGCTGTGGCTACTGCCGCTGCCACCCCACCCCTGTGTGGTGGGTGCCAGCACTTCACACAAAGGCTGTGTCCTCCGTGGAGGTAGGAGCTATCAAGGCTGGCAGAGCCCAATTTCTCCTCCATATCATGAACCCATGCTTCTCCTTTTCTATTCCCGATTAACTCAGCAGCCCCCCACCCTTCCCTGTAGCTGGGGACTGTTGAAAATCTTGTTTGTCTCATGCTAGACTACAAATAGGCTCCTTGGAAACAGAGTTGTCATTTTTCTATATTCAGTGTCTAACCTGATGACTGTCACATTTTCGTGCCTTTAATACATTCTTGTGGATGAAGCATAATTGAGGGGCTAGTTTTTCGACTTCAATGCTAGGAACTTGAGGTTTTGGTTTTGTTCCTTCTCCTGGTAAAATTGACCCTCCCCCCCTGCCCCCCGCCAGCCCATCATCAGAGGGGCTAGCTGATGAGGCACACTGTTCCGGATGCTTCTGAAGCTGCTTTAGGAGTTGTTTCTTACCATTCTCAGCCCAACCCAGGCTCAGCATTTTCTCCTTCCTCTTTCAGGGAGGTGTGTGCTCATCAACCAGGCGGTGTCCTACCTAACTGTGTTCTAGATCCTCTGCCCAGCCAGCCATGTGTATCCCACTCGCTGGCATAATTTCCTGTGGGAGAGGGGGTGGGGATTTTTGACTAAAAAAGTGCTCATTCTTACCTTAAAATGTGACATGAAGGAAGTAGAAGCAAATGTTTTGCATTAATTTTATTTCTACATTTAGTAGTTTTTTAGTAGTAATTTTATTTCTACATTTAGTATTGTTGCTATTTGGGAGAGGGTTGTAGATCTAAATTGCTGTGAGTTTTATGAGTTTAAAATAAAAAGATGTTAACTAGGTCTTGCATTCATACA
This sequence comes from Panthera leo, assembly GCF_018350215.1. NCBI lineage: Eukaryota > Metazoa > Chordata > Mammalia > Carnivora > Felidae > Panthera > Panthera leo. The sequence continues at coordinate 167,927,488 of NC_056686.1, forward strand.
GTCTGGAGCCATTTGTACAGTTTTGATTTCTTTTTGCTTTTAATGGGACAACTTTTAGACCTTGGGAACATTGCTGGCTTTTCCACAACCTCATTTTCACGAAGACAACACCTTCCCTTTCTCTGAGTGCCCTGGTACCTTTTTCACGGTCTAATTCACTTATCTGGATTGATTAAATCTTTTAGTTTTATGTTGAGTAGACAGAAAAAATGAGTTGATAGTTACCTTAAACAAGGTAACAAGATTTTGTTTTGTTTTTTCACTTTATGAGAAGTAAACAAAATTTGATGAGCTAAAACAAATTTCAGTATTACGTAGTAAACTGGCCAGATAGTGTGGCAGTTAACAACATGAGCTCTCTACCTCATGTTTGCTCTTTAACCTTGGGTAAATTACTGAACCTCTCTGTGGCTTAAATATTTCATTTGTAAAACGTAATAACTAGTGCTTCTTTCATAGGGTTGCTGTAAGGATCGGATGAGACCAGGGCTGCAAAGAGTGTAGCACAACTCTGCATTAGCCTGGCACAGAGTAGGTGCTCTGTCAATGCCAGTTATGGCTTTTGGATGTACACAGTATCAAACAGCTCCCGATAATCTTTGTTTCCAGCAAAGGAACTCTATTGCCTAGACAGTCTGACTAGCCTTGCTCTTTCTCTAGCTCTAATCTTGTGATTAACTGTACCTACTTCACCCTCTTACAGGGGACTTATTTCTTTAGTTGGCATAAGCATTTCCAACCATAAATGACCTTTTAAAAATGCCATGGAAGAATAATAAAGCGGTAGGGAATTTGTGTCCTAGAAAATCCTAGGACACAATATAGGACACATGATAATATCCTTATCATGATATTACAGAAGCATCAATGCTTCTACCAGAGTCCCAGGACACATTCTTGTAGTAACCTCACGAAGCTGTCTTTGATTTGGCAAATGTTTGAATAAATCTCTTAATAATTGTTAAGTCCATTTATGATGGACCAGTCTCTGGGGCCCACACATGCCGCTTTTCTCTCCCTGCCAGTTTTAAGCTAGCCACCGCTGGGTTTATAACTGTGCTCTCAGTCATTGACATTCAAGACTTCACAATTAGGTTCCAGGAATGGGCAGCAGCGAGATGAAAGCAACAACATTCTTCTTGGATTTCGTTCCAATCATCACTTTATATTTTGTGTAATTGTACTTTTTTATATCTAGGTCTACCTGTATATGAATTTTGAAAACCAATTGATTGGTTTCTGAAAATCGTTTAACAAATGTTTATTGGTTTCCTAACATGTAATTTGTGGTGTTTAGCTTTCAGAAACTATTTGGAGAAACCAAGGTAGGGAGATAGAGTAGCTATGTTCCAAGGTAGGTCATTTGAAATGTTTTTCATTCATTCATTCATTCATTCATTTAAAAATTTTCTTTTTTTTTTTAATTTAAATCCAAGCCAGTTAACATATAATGTAACGATGATTTCAGGAATAGAATTTAGTGACTCATCACTTACATGTAACACCCAATGCTCATCCCAACAAGTGCCCTCCTTAATGCCCATCACCCATTTAGCCCATCCCTCATCCACCTCCCTTCCAGCAACCCTCAGTCTGTTCTCTGTATTTAAGAGTCTCTTATGGTTTGCCTCCCTCTTTGTTTTTATCTTATTTTTCCTTCCCTTCCCCTTTGTTCATCTGCTTTGTTTCTTAAATTCCACATAGTTATTCTTAAATAGGTAATTCAGGTTTTCCTTCTTGAAAAGAAATCTTTTTTCTCTGGAAAGGTCTCTTGATTTTTTGTTTTCTAGGTCTATTTCTAATTAGCATAGATGGTCTTTGTATCTTAATTCCGTTTGTTAACTACACTCAAGGGAAGCTCCTTTACGCACGCAAATTGAAACCATGGCTTTATCTGTGACCCAGGAGATTCATTTGTCTTTCCTAAGAGGTTAGCCCCAGGGAGAGATGGGAGTAGGCTGTTTTACATGGGCAGCCCTAGGAGTCTCAAGAGGGCAGAGGCAGGTATTGGTGATACACATTAAAGATGACAACCATCTTCAGCACTCCACCAGAGCTTGTGTTAAAAGGTCACTCGTTAACCCCTAGAGAAAGGGTCCAGATGAGGAAGGAACTCCATTGTAGGGAGTAATCCACCTGTACAGCGTCACAGTTTTGCCTGTAGCACTGTGGGGCACATAGCTGCCTTGTTATCCTCAGGAAGTCTGGGCAGCACTGAATGATCAAAGGCTTTGTGACATTCTGAGAGCATGAGACATCCCTCTCCTAGAGAGGAGTAGAAGGGGAAGGACATTCTAGATAAAGGATGCACCAAGTATAAACATCTGCGATAGAGCAGTTGGGAGTCGGTAAGGTTTTCAGGAGCAGAGCTGGTAGACTTGGTGGCTAATTGGATAAGACACGTGAAAAAGGGGGTGAAGTTTTAAAAACCACCCTGAACCTTCTAGTGTGACTTACTACACAGTCATACGGTTAATCAAGACAGGAAATGCTACTGAGAAAGGGAGTAAGAGAGGGTGAGAACTCACTACTTCTGTGCCTTGTTGTCTCCATATGAGATTTCTTTGATTGCTTAAAACACACAGACACACACAGCGTAAGAGATTTTATGGAGACTAATTTGCCCAAGGTGGGAACCTTCAAGGGGCAGAAGCAGGATGCAAACTCAGGACGCTGTAACTGCAAAGCCCGTGGCCTTTTGTTACACCATAGTAAATAGGAACACAAGCCACCCTATCTTAGAAAGGATGTTTCTTGTGCTGCTAGTACTGTGCCCCAATTCTAAAAATGATCCTATGGGGGTACCTGGGTGGCTCAGTTGGTTAAGTGTCCGACTTCGGCTCAGGTCATGATCTCGCGGTCCGTGAGTTCGAGCCCCGCATCGGGCTCTGTGCTGACAGCTCAGAGCCTGGAGCCTGTTTCAGATTCTGTGTCTCCCTCTTTCTCTGACCCTCCCCTGTTCATGCTCTCTCTCTGTCTCAAAAATAAATAAATGTTAAAATAAATAAATAAAAAATAAAAATGATCCTATGTATTGAAGTGCCAGGAAACCAATCATTCTTCCTCAATTTGCATCAAATGCTAACTCTTTAGTTAGAGAAACTTATCCACACAATTGAATCACTAAAAATACAGCACTGAAGTCCTTCCTTACATAGTACAGCATGCTCTTTCTCTCAACATGATTACCTGCCTTAGAGCCCAGATTGACTCAGGTCTGGAACAATACTGGGGTGGAGAGGGGGCAGACCCAGCAACATTATTTCCATTTCTCATTGTAGAGAGCATAAGACCTTTGCTGTCTGAGATCCAAAGCAGTGTTTCTTAAAGTATGGTCCCACAAGTCAAAATAACTGGTCAAGACGTTTGTAGACATGCCATTGTTGCAATATAGTGTCATTGGCAGTGGAGGGATTACTCCCAGGATAACTGGCAAGAGCATTCCCTTCTAAATGTTTTTCTACAACCATCTATTGTTCATTTTCTTATAGATATTCTGAGATAGATAGAGACACAAAAAGCCATCATTTTTATCTGCTTATGATCATCGTTGCAGTCAAGATACGTATATTATAACAATGGACTTCTAAAAAGGTATCACTTGATGGTTAAGAGTTTATGTGCTTTAGTGAGAGGAGTATTTCATATTGTGTTCGATTCTCATGGCATTATTCTTTTTAAATTTCTGTAGTTGTAATCTGCAGTGGTTGTTGTTGGAGTTAGCCAAAGATAGTGCTATGCAATGCTACGCCAATGTAATGCTCAATGAAGCTGGAAGCAAAAATGGGTCCCGTAGGGAACATGGTATGTCATCATTACCTTGATTTCTTGAACAGTGTCATCTGACACCGAAAGTGACCACGAAAAAGCAAAGTGTTTCTGTGAACAGCTTTGTGGCTCCAAAATTCCATTATTTCTGTATTTATAGAGTGATCAAAAAATAATTTGCTGCACCTCTCCATGTTATTAAAGGCGTGAGATGTTGATTGAAGACCCTCAGCCAAAAACATGTTGTGCCCAAAAAACTGTACTTAGTACTAATAGGGAGTCCTTTGCAAGGATACTTCACTGATCATCTATCTGAGCAGTACACAGAGCAGATCTGCTCTACACACTGGGGAGACCAAGTCCTACCCTCCCAACATAGCATGTGTTGTTCTTTGTAATTATGATGGTTAACTTGGGAGTCTTAGCCAAAGCATTGTGACATGGAATTGGCATAAAATCTCAAAGAAATGAGAATCCAATTTGATTTTTATGAACGGTTCTACTGGAAACATATCGCTGAAAATCTGAGAAACTTGGACAACTTGGGCTTTGAGTCTACAACATTAAACCATCATGGGTTACTCTGTTACAGGTTACTTGTGCTGAATTTACTGCCCCTTCTCTGAAGTGGTCTAGAGACTGAGGTATATGGATATGAAAAGATAAGGATTCATGAGCAAATTAATGACACGCAGAAGTGATGAAGACATTCAAGTGAGGGATGGAGGTGGAGAGAAAAGCTCTGTTAGACTAATCAAGAAGGCTTAAGGGAAGAAAGGCTATTGAACTGAATCTTGTATAGAAATTAAACAGGGAGGGGCGCCTGCGTGGCTCAGTCCGTTCAGCGTCCGACTTCAGCTCAGGTCATGATCTTGCAGTGCGTGAGTTCGAGCCCTGCGCTGGGCTCTGTGCTGACAGCTCAGAGCCTGGAGCCTGCTTCAATTCTGTCTTCCTCTCTCTCTGCCCCTTCTCTGCTTTCTCTCTCTCTCTCTCTCTCTCTCTGTCTCTGTCTGTCTCTCTCAAAAATAATACATAAACATTAAAAAAAAGAGAAAGAGATTTAACAGGGAGAAGAAGATGGGAGGGGACAATGGTAATACCTCTGACAATAAAAAAGTGCATTTGGTAGGTGATGTGCTGAGAAATAGTTTTAGGACAATAGTTGTATTGAGAAGGAATGAGAATGAGTTTGGAAAAGTGAGTTCTTGAAAACTAGTAGGTTCCTTGAGACTTAGGAGACCCATCTAACACCTTCTGCCCTGGGGTCTTCAAAATCTAAGTTTCTGAGAATAAAAGAACCAATGTACCGAAAAAAGCCCCTTGTAACATCCGTGAACTTACTCACCTCCTACAAAAGTTCCGTGTTGGGGACAATGGCAGTGGGAACTCGCATTGCAACTGTCTCCAGGATACTATGAAGGTGCACACAGGGGCTGTGTCTTTTCATAATGTCAGCTTTATTCGATCACAAAGCAAGGTTATCATAATTGTAAGGCAGGCTCAGGATTGCAAACTCAATGACATTTCAGTATGCATTTAAATCGGCTTCAGGGACGCCCGGGTGGCTTGGTATATTAAGTGTCCGAGTCTTCATTTTGGCTCAGGTCATGATCTCAGGATTGGTAAGTTCGAGCCCCACATCATACTCTGCACTGACAGTGTGGAGCCTGCTTGAGATTCTTTCTCTGTTCCTTCCCTGCTTGTGTGTTTGCTTGCTTGCTCTCTCTATCAAAATAAATAAATAAACTTAAACATTTAAAATAAATCAATAGATAAATAAAGTGGCTTCATACATGTCGTACAAAGCAAAGCTCAATACAAAGTTACACAACCAACAAGATATAACCAGGGATAGGAAGTTAACAAACTAAATATGAAGTCGGTCCATGAGCGTGCGATTGAAATGGGGCCTCTATTTGGTCTGGGTCAGCTCTTGGCACTTACCGCTTCTTATGTTCACGCAGTGGAGGGTCTGTTGTGGTCAGAGATCACTTGGGCAGGGCCTTCAGTGGCAGTTGCTTTTGTGATATGGTCACAATTGACAGGGTCAGCATCTGGAGAGTCTGATAGTTTGCTGCAAAAGTTCTCCCTTAAAAAGTTAAAAGAGTTTAATCAGTCTTGGCCTTTTGTAGGCCTCTGGTTTTGCTGGTTGTCAGTTCTGAGTGTCTTCAGCCTGGGCTGGTTTTGGGCATATCTGGTCTTAGCTGCAATGTCCTTGGCTGTTTGCATCGCTGCTTGACAGGGGCCACCGCTTGGCATGAGTGACTCCATCTTGCTGTCTACAACAGCAAAGTAAATACCCTAACAGAGCACAGTCACATCAGGCATTTCTTCTTTGGCCATTCCACCACCCAAGGGGTTCACCGATGCCTCTCAGCTTCTCCCAGGTATTGCTGGCTTCCCCTTCCTCCTTCAATCTGACCTTTACTCATTCCATCCAGAGGGGAGAAAACAAATCTCTCCCTTCATCCAGTGCAGAGCAGCTCCCCTTCCTTCACATCATGTTTCCTGCTGGCACCAAGCTCCGAGCCAAGGGGGGAAGGAGCATACAAGCAAGACTTCTAACTGAACAAAGACCGTCTCTCCCTAGGAGGATTTCTGGTGCCAGCTGTTCAAGTCCTAGTAAAAAATTAACCTCACTATGCCTACAGTGACAAATGAGAAATAAAGCAAGAAATATTTTCTCCGTTTCCTCCTCAGTTGCTCCTGAACCTCAAGCTCTCTGCATCCACTAACTTGGACACTCTTCCTACTTTCTCTTTCTACATACAGTCATTTTATTTCAGGGTGATCAGAGTTCCCCCTCCCTCCTGCCTCCCTCCTTCCTCCCCTCCCTCCTCCCCTCCCTCCTCCCCTCCCTCCCTCTCCCCTCCTCCTTTCCTTTGTCCTTTCCTCTGTTCTGATAAGAGAGCTATGGAAGTCCCCTGCCAGGAAGAGTCACTTAAGACTTTGTGTCCTTTACAGTGCTCCCTGGCAGCAACAAATATTCATTACTTGTTAACGACTTCTTGCCCAACATGATGTGGGTTTTATATTCACATGCATCCTCTTATTTAATTATCTCTATAATCACACGAGAAGTATAATTATCCCCATTTGTATATATATGAGAACAGTGTTTTCATGAATTAACTGTTCTAAGACTGTACAGCAAATTCAAGACAAAGTAAGGATTTGAACCTGACTTTATCTCCAGGGATTGGAAAGTAAATTAGTTTGGTTCCTCACTACTTTCTACTATTTCAGCTTCTCTCCCAATTTGTTCCTGGGTCTTCGGCTTGAGTGAAAAAAGAATTGCAGTTGTGTTAATGTGAGCACAACCACCAGCATGGCATCTCTTAAGTTACTATGAAAATTTAAATCTTTGAACATGCCTATTAATCATCCTTTTTATGCAGTTCTGTGTACAGAAAGCACGCAAAACACCTAACCAGTTTATCTTTGTTTTTCCATTTCCTAAGGACTTTTAGAGCATATCTTATATTACTCAAGTAGTTCAGACTCCTTCCTCTCTGTTTTCACATCCATTCTCAATATATCCTTAAAACCCTACAGTATTAGGTCCTCCAGAGAAACAGAACCGGTAGGATGTATGGAAATACACAGATTGATAGATAAAAAAGGAGAGAGGTTTATTTTAAGGAATTGGCTCACATGATTTTATGGAGGCTGGCAAAGGCAAAATCTGTAAAGTACGCTGGCAGGCTGGAGACCCAGGGAGGAATGGCCTCCTCCTAAAATATTTCATTTCATTTCATTTCATTTCATTTCATTTCATTTCATTTCATTTCATTTATTTATACATACATACATACATACATACATACATACAAGTTAGCGTATAGTGCAATGATGATTTCAGGAGTAGATTCCAGTGATTCATCTCCTACATATAAGACCCAGTGCTCATCCCAACAAGTGTCCTCCTTAACCCTTGCCCATTTAACCCATCTCCCCACCCACAATCCCTCCAGCAACCTTCAGTTTGTTCTTTGTATTTAAGAGTCTCTTATGTTTTGTCCCCCGCCTTGTTTTTATATTATTTTTGCTTCCCTTCCCTTCCCCCCTCCAGAAAATTGCCTAATTTTATGTGGCTTACTTTTCTATGTTCTTGTTTTGAAACTCTCTGTAGATTTCTAAAATGCTTACTATAATTTAACACATAGCTAACTAATCAGTTTCAATTTTTTCCTCAAAGTCAGCACTGCTGAACTGTCTTCCATTCCAATCTGAAGCCTCTACTATTGTTTATTAATTTCTTTCCTGTTCATTTTATCTGAACTCATTTTTCAGAGCGCTTATTACTAGATTATGGGACTTCCTCATTTGGTTCTACTGTTTTCTTATTTCTTCTCTTATTTTCAGGGTTTTTCTGTTTTTTTTTGTTTTTGTTTTCTAAGGGGTATCTTCAACATTACCTGCCAATCTATTGTTGAATCTTTTATATGTTATATTTTTTATTTTCGAGAGCTCTTTCTTATTCTGTGAATGTTCCTTTTTCTGGTATCCTCTTTATGAATGCAATATCTTCTCTCTCTCTCAATTGTTTTTCAGCTTACTGCATTGTCCTGATCCTTCCAAAACTCTCCTGTTCCTATCCATCTTCCTCGGTTTCTAAGATTTCCTTAAATGCCAGGTGATTCTTGATTGTTCACATGTAAGAGTCAGTCTCTACAAAGCGGGTTGGAAGTTCTATGTGCATGGTTGTGCTTCCTCACCGTGTGGGTTTCACCAGAGGATGATAAGGATTTAGTGGTAAAAACACTAAAGGGCCAGTCTACGTAGGATGTTTTGGGGGTTGGGGAGGTATAGTTCACTAACAAAAGGAATCTTCCAGTCTTCAGTCTCAGAGTATCATCTTGCTTGCCAGCATCTGAGTGGAGTGGTGTGAGGTGATGTTGCAAAGGGATGAGGAATGGACTATTACTGCTGTTATGTGGATACTTGGTTCATTATCCCTGTTTCCCATAGATATCTCACCCTTTCTTTAGCTGTCTGCTGTCCTGGAAGCACTGATACTGTGAGAATAGTGGAAGGTTCTACAGGGTGGGGGTTGGGAGTCTAGGTGTCTAATTGCCAATTAGACAAACTTAAATTTCACTCAGTTCTCCATGCCCACGCTCCTGCCTTCAGAGGTACCAGGTGGTTCCAGTTCTGAGGCGACAAAAATAGGGAAATAGAATTTAATTTTCCTCTTAAGTTTTCTAATTTATGTTTTATGGTGAATGGAAAAAATATAACACTCCTCGGTGTGCTTTTAAGTGTACATAGAGGAAATATTTAAGACCATTATAAACAGGAAGAGCGAGCAATGTTATAGGGAGGTAACTTTTTTTATACTTCACTTGGACTGGTAAACTGTGATGTTAGATGTAGATAACATATATCTAAAACAATCACTAGAATGATGTACAAAGAGATAAATTCAAAAGCACAATTGATGAATAAAAATAAAATTAAAAAATGTTCAAGTAACTCATCCAAGTAAGACATGGATGAAAAAGGAAATTAAAGGAATACAAATTGGAAAGGAGTAAACCTGTCCATATTTGCAGATGGCACGTTGGTTTGTGTAAAAAATCCCAAGGAATCTCCAGAAAACCTCTAGAACTAATAAGTGAGTTTAGTACGGCAAGAAAAGGAAAACCAAGAATTAAAAACAGAACAAACAAAATGAAAAATAAAATGATAGACTTACGCCTTGACATATTAATAAACTCACTAAATAAAAGCTCTATACCAATTAAAAAACCGAGATTGGCAGAATGGATGAAAAAAAACAAGACCCAACTATTTAGCCTGTAAGAAACTCCTTAAAATGTAATTATATAGGCAGGTTGAAAGTGAAAGGACGGAAAAATACACATGATGCTAACTTTCATCAGAGGAAAGCAGGAGTGACTATATTAATATCAGATAGACTTCAGAGCAAAGAACATTATAGGATACAGAGAGGCACTTTTTTTTAAAGTTTTATTTATTTATTTTGACAGAGCAAGTAGGGGAGGGGCAGAAAGAAGAAGAGAGAGAAAGAATCCCAAGCAGGCTCTGCTCGGTCAGCATGAAGCCTGATGTGGAGCTCAAACCCATGAACTGTGAAGCTGTCACCTGAGCCAAAACCAAGAGTCAGATGCTTAACCGACCTAGCCACCCAGGAGCCCCTGGAGAGGGACATTCTATAATGTTATGTCAATCTACCCTAAAGACATAGTAATCCTAAATATATATCCACTAAACAATAGAGATGGAAAATATATGAAGCAAAAATTGGTAGAACTGAAAAGAAAAATAGAAAAATCCACAAATATAGTTGGAGACTTTATTCCCCCTTTCTTACCAATTGTTAGAGCTAGAAAGATCAGTAAGGATATGGGAAAAAACAACACCATCAAACAATGTCTAACTGACATTTATAGAACACTCTATCCAATAATAACAGGACACATATTCTTTTTAGGTATTCATAGAACATGTACCACGATGAAGCAAATCCTGAGCCATAAAATGAAATCAACTTTTAACGAATTGAAATCATATAGCATGTGTTCTCTTGACCACAATCACAACAGTATTGAACTAGAGGTCAACAAAAGAGAGATAGGAACATTTCCAAATACTCAGAAACGAAATAATATACTTCTAAATAATCCATGTATCAAAGAGGAAGTCCTAGGAGAAATTTAAAAAAATATATTAAACTGAGTGAAAATAAACATGCAATATATCAGAACTTCTGGGACACAGCTGAAGCAATGCTGAAGGGAAAATTTATAGCACTAAATATTTATATTAGACTATATTAAAGGAAAAATATTAAATCAGTTATATAAATGCCCACCTCAAGAAACTGAAATGAAATGAAAGCAAAATAACCCCAAAGGAAGAAGAAAGGAAATAAAGCAGAAATCAATAGTATTGAGAAGAGAAAACAATAGAGAAAATCAATGCAAATAAAATAGCTGGTCCCTAGAAAAGTTCAGTAGCATTTACAAACCTCTAGCAAGACTGACCAAAAAAATAAAGACACAAATGATCAATATTAGGAGGACTGGAACAAGAGGTATCACTATCCATCCTACAGATCTCAAAAGTACAATAAGAGGACACTATCAATAACACTACATACAGACCTAAATTCGCCAAACTACATGAAGTGTACAATTTTTTTTTTTAAAAAAGCAAGCTACTACAACTCACCCAATGAGAAATAGATAACTTTAATAGTTCTATGACTATTAAGAAAATTGAATCCGTAATTAACATATTCTCAAAAAAGAAATCTTTAGGCCCAGATATTTTCATAAGAAAATTCCACTAAATGTTTAAAAAAGAATTCATGCCAATTCTACACAATGTCTTCCAGTAAAGAGGACTTTATTTATAAAAAGTTTCCAATTTATATAAAGCTAGAAATAGCCTGATACTAAAACCAGTGACAGAACAACAACAACCACAAAACTACAGATGAATATCCTTCACGAATATGGACCCCAAAATGCTTAACAAAAACTATGAAATGGAATTAAGCAGTATCTGCAAAAGATACATGACCAAATGGATTTCATTCCAGGTATACAAGCCTGCTTCAATATCTGAAAATCAATCAATGTAACCCACTATATTGATAGACTAAAGAAAAAATAGGTCACATCCTATCCATTGATGCAGAAAAATCACTGGACAAAATTTAACAAATACTCATGATTAAAAATCTCAAAAAAATTCAGGAGAACTTCCTTAGCCTGATAAGGTAATCTATAAGATACCTACACTTAACATCATTTAAAAAATTTTTTTAATATTTATTTTATTTTAGAGAGAGAGAGAGAGAGAGAGATCGTGAATGGGGGAGGAGCAGAGAGAGAGGGAGACACAGAATCCAAAATAGGCTCCAGGCTCTGAGCTGTCAACACAAAGCCCCAGGTGGGGCTCGACCTCATGAACCATGAGATCATGACCTGAGCTGAAGTTGGATCTTCAGCCGACTGAGCCACCCAGGCGCCCCACTCACTGTCATTCTTAGTGGTGAAACACTGAATGCTTTCCCTCTAAGAGTAAAGCAAAGATGTCCACATTCACCATCCCTATTAAACATGACATTGGAACGTCCAGTCTGTGCATTAAGGCAAGAAAAGGAAATTAAAGGAATACAAATTGGAAAGGAGTAAACCTGTCCATATTTGCAGATGGCACGTTGGTTTGTGTAAAAAATCCCAAGGAATCTCCAGAAAACCTCTAGAACTAATAAGTGAGTTTAGTACGGCCACAAGATAGAAGACCAGCAAACACAAATAAATAGCATTTCTATATACTAATAATGAGCTCATGGACATTGAAATTAAAAATACAGTATTATTTAAAACTACTCAAAAAAAAAACCCCACTTAAATCTAACAAAACATGTGGGACCTGGGTCTTAAAAACTTACAACACCAATGAAAGAAATCAAAGATCTAGATCACTGCAGAGACATACCATTTTAATAGATTGGCAGACTTCGTATACCAAGACAAGGTCTATTCTCTCCAAATAGATATATGAGTTTTAACTCAATGATCAAAATTGCAGTAAGATTATTTATAGATAGAGAAAAGGTTGTTTTCGAATATGTATGGAAAAGTGAAGGAGCTAAAGTAGCTAAAACCATTTTGAAAAAGAAGAATAAAATGAGAGAAATTCGTGTAGCCGATTTCAAGACATCATATAGCTGCAGTAATCAAGACTGTGGGGTAGTCACAGAGGACTAGAACCTAGAAATAGATTCACATAAATATGCACAACTAATTTTGGACAAATGTGCAAAAGCAGTTCAACGGAGGAAAGACAATGTTGTTAAAAAATGGTGCTAGAACAAGTCAACATCTATAGGCCAAAAATTGAGATTTGAATTCACTATTTATACAAAACCTTTTTTACACTTTATACAAATATTAACTAAATTGGAGTATGTACTTAAAGGTAAACCATACAACTCTAAAACTTTTAGGTAAAAAATAAATACTAGCAAATCTTTGGGACCTACAACTAGGCAAAGTGTGCTTAAACTTGGCAGCAAAATCACAATCCCCAAAATGAATTCTACTTCATCAAAATTCAAAAATAAAACGTTTGATCTGGGAAAGACCCTGTGAAGAGGTTAAAAAGAAAATGACAGGGGCGCCTGAGTGGCTCAGTCGGTTGGGTGTCCGACTTTGGCTCAGGTCATGATCTCACGGTTCATGGGTTCGAGCCCCGCATCGGGCTCTGTGCTGACAGCTCAGAGCCTGGAGCCTGCTTCAGATTCTGTGTCTCCCTCTCTCTCTGACCCTCCCCCGCTCATGCTCTGTCTCTCTCTGTCTCAAAAATAAATAAACATTAAAAAAAATTAAAAAAAAAGAAAGAAAACGACAGACTGGGAGAAAGTATTTACAAATATATCTGACAAAAAATTAATGTGTGGAATATATTAAAAACTCTCAAAAGCCAACCTTTGAAAAAATCCAGTATGGAAATTAACAGAAGATGCAAAGAAACATTTCATCGAAGAGGCTATATAAGCAGGGGATGGCAAATTAGCAGGGGAAAGGTGTTCAACTGTCTAACTATTTGAGAAATGCAAACTAAGACCACAATGAGCTATCAATATACACCTAATGGAACAGCTAAAAGAAAACAGTGACCGTATCAAATGACTCAAGGAGACTGGGAAACTGAATTCCTCCTCCATTGCTGAGGGCAATGTAAAATGGTACAGCCACTCTGGGAAGCAAGTTGCATTTTGTTAATAACAACAAACTAAACATGCAACTACAATATGACCGAGCAATTGGACTCCTGGACATTTGTCCCAGAGAAAGGAAGAATTCTGATCGTGTGAAAACCTGTACACAAATAATTATAGCAACCTTATTGGTAACAGCCTTAAACGAGAAGCAACCTAGATGTTCTGCAACAAGTGAATGTTTAAATAACCTGTGGTGTGTCTGTGTGATGGGATATTACTTGGCAATAAAAAGGAATGAACTAGTGATAGAGACAAAACTGGGATGAATCTCCAGAGAATTATGCCAAGTGAAAAAGAACCAATTCCCCCAAAGTTACATAGTGCATAATTCCATTTATACAACATTCTTGAAATGATAAAATTAGAGAAATGGAAAATAAAGTAGTGGTTGGGGTTAAGAAGGCAGTGGAGGTTGGAGAGAACTGGGTGTGGCTTTAAAAGGGCAACATGAGTGATGCTTTTGGTGATGAAAATATTCTATATCTTGAGTGTAGGTCAATGTCTTGGTTGTGATTTTGCACAATACTTTTGCACTATGTTGCTCTTAGGGGACCCTGGGTACAGGGTGTACAGAAGTTCCTGTATTCTTACAACTGAATTTTGATGTACAAGAATCTCAAAATAAAAAGCTTAATTTTTATAAATTAAAAAACTAAGTTCAAGAGACTATGTAGATTTAACGTAGAAATATATTTATTATGTTGTTTTCAAGGGTCAGCGCCCGTATGAGTGAGCGGTCACGCATTTCTGTCCCAAAGAGAATATCTTGCTCTTTCATATTGCTTCTTGGACACATATTCTTCCCCATATCTTTGCCCAAACAGACCCTAGTCACTTCTGATAATTAAATATGCTAAAATATTCAATAATATTTTTCAGTTTTTCAAATGTTCTATTTACAGCATGCATTGATGTAAGCTATCTCTTACCCTCATCAGGATGTAGTACAGATTTGATGCCAAGTTTTCCAGAAACTATCTGTTTGTAGTTTAAAGACTAAGTATTTTACATATTTACTTATTTAAGAACTTTTTATAGAATTTAACACCTGGAAAAGTAGCTGTACTCAGGTTCTCCAGAGACACAGAAATAAGAAGTGTGTGTGTATGTATGTTTGTAGGTAAGTATATAGGTGTTTATTTGTTATAGGGAATTAATTTACTTGATTATGGAGGCTGAGATGTCCAGGACCAAGTGTACTTCCAGTCTGAATCTGAAGGTCTGTGCACCAGGAATGCCGATGGTGAAACTATAACTGAGGCCAGATTTCTTCTGCTCACCACACAACCAACCAATGAGCCAACAGACAAGGAAGAAGCAACTTTATTCGGAAAGCTAACAAACCGAGGGGATGGCTGACTGTTGTCTCAAAGAACCATCTGCCCTCTGCATGAAATCCAAGCTTCTTTTATGTCAGCAGAAGGAGAAGGAGGGGGTTGGAATGAAAAGGTGACTGACGTCTGTAGACATCTGAGGAAAGTTATGCAACTTTGTCCTCTGTCATTTGGTCTTTGCGTATAGGAATCTGGTTGTGTCATTCCCGTAAATCTTAAGCATAGCATAGTTGTCTCTGTACATACTTCCTTATCTCCTTGAGCAGGGTAGGTTTTGGGTAGAGAGTGCTTTTTGCAAATCTCATCTGTAACATGTTTATGTGCAGGGCTAATCAGTAGTTTTTAAGTTATGGGTCACAGCGGCAAGGGAAATAGAAGCAATAAGGAGTCAGATATGCCAAATTTCTCTCAGTAACTTCCAGTCTGAGCTTGGGTGTGAAGGCAAGGCTAATGTCCCAGCTCAAAGAAGGCAGAATTCTTTCTTACTCAGCCTTTTATTATACCTGGCCTTCAAGTGATTGGTTGAGGACCACCCAGATTGAGAAGGGTAATTTGCTTTACTCATTCGACACATTCAGATATATATATATTTTTTAATTTTTTTAATGTTTATTTATTTTTGAGAGAGAGAGACAGAGCATGAGCAAGGGAGAGGCAGAGAGAGGGGGGAGACACAGAACCCAAAGCAGGTTCCAGGCTCTGAGCTAACAGCTCACAGGGCTCAACGCAGGACTCGATCTCACAGGGCTACGAGATCATGACCTGAGCCGAAGTCAGACGCTTAACTGACTGAGCCACCCAGGTGCCCCTCAGATATATTTTTTTAAAGTTTATTTATTTATTTTGAGGGGGCCTGGGCATGAGCGGGGGAGGGGCAGAGAGAAAAGGAGAGAGAGAGAGAATCCCAAGCATGGCCCATACTGTCAGCACAGGGCTGGATGTGGGGCTCGAACTCATGAACCATGAGATCATGACCTGAGCCTAAACCAAAAGTCCCATGCTTAACCAACTGAGCCACCCAGGCACCCCTCAGATTCAGATATTAATGTCATCCAGAAACACCCTCACAGACCTACAGAGAATAATATTAAATCAAATATCTGGGTACCCCATGGCCCAGTCAAGTTGACATGCAAAATTAAGCTTATATTGACCTTTGAAATAGAGTGAATGGTATGAATATCAAAAGAGGCATATCAATAGGAGAAAGTTTTTATCGGGTCATGAAAGAAAAGTCAGGCATTCCAGTGCATTTCTCTTAGGGCAGCAGGCAGGGAAAGCACTTCCTTGTCTGTGTTCACCCATGCCGGACCTCCCTACCTTGCTGTTCTCATATGCTCTTCTTCAGTCCTGTGACCTCACTTTCCCCAGGTCTCACCCAACACCTGTTGTCTTTTCCTTTCTAAACGTATTTTCTAGCTTCTCCTGCATACTCAGGATCTTTTCCAGGACTTCTTAGAGATTTGCATTTTGCGAGACTCCCAGCATAACAAAAGCGAAGCAACTGTACTGCCAAGTCAGGAGTACAGAAACAATGGTGTATGTTAAATATGTATGTTTAAACATTTTTTTTTAGTTTATTTTGAGAGAGACAGAGGAAGCACGTGTGCGAGCATGTGGAGAGACGGAGAGGGAGAGAGAGAATCCCAAGCAGGCTCCACGTGCTGTCAGTATGGAGTCTGACATCCGTCTCGAAGCCATGAACCCGAGATTATGACTTGAGCTGAAATCGAGAGTTGGATGCTTAACCAACTGAGTCACCCAGGCTCCCCTAAAATGTGTATATTCAACAAATGAACGTTTAAACACATCACCTTACAGTGGACCTAATTCCTCTGTCAGTTGTACCCATTTCTCCCTGTGGCTTATGGGTGTCGTGCCGCTGGGAAGCTAAATGGCTAACCTCTAACAGCATAGTTCTTTGTGAAGGTTGAGCTGAGTACAAATGGTCCTGGTCTCATTTCACCTCTATTCAAGAGTTCCTACACCTTCCCTACTTTTTTTCACTCCCTAATTTTTCTCAACTTGTTTACCTTTAGACATCTGATGAGCAGTTAGTATTCCTCCAGTGGGCCTTCCTAACCACCCACGCAGTTCAGCCCAGAGCGTGAGGGCCCAAAACATCCTGGCTCTTCTGGCAAGCCTAGGCCCCAACTCGGGTTTGCAGACCTTGTCAAACTGTGGGCGAAATGGTTTTAGAATTTCATTACTTTAATGTTATGCCTTTTACAAATAACTTCTCCCCTCTGAACTACAGCAGTATTTCCTTTTACAGGAGAAAATTGAAACTTCAGTGTTGGTCACAGTTACGTGAAATTCACATTCACATTGAATGTGACAAGTATTTCTTTAAATGAAAAATTTCACAGATGGTTTTATTGATTTAAAAAAGCCACATGTAAAATACTTTCTATTAATCAGGTACTTATTTTTTAGGTTTAAAATTTATTTAAGTGGTCTTTTTTAAATTTTTTTTTTTTAACGTTTATTTATTTTTGAGACAGAGAGAGACAGAGCATGTACGGGGGAGGGTCAGAGAGAGGGAGACACAGAATCTGAAACAGGCTCCAGGCTCTGAGCTGTCAGCACAGAGCCCGACGCGGGGCTCGAACTCACGGACCGCGAGATCGTGACTTGAGCCGAAGTCAGCGGCCCAACCAACTGAGCCACCCAGGCGCCCCTAAGTGGTCTCTTAATGTGTACTATTTTTTAGGTTTCAAATTTACATAGTTTTGAATGGGGACTATATCCCCATGGTGTAAACTACGAAGATCTCCTTCCTGCCTTGGCTTCCAATTCACCCAGTTCCCCTCTGTGGATGTAATTTTTCCCGCTTCTTGTCTATCCTTCAGAGAGTGTATGCATGTAAAAGAAGACCTATATTTTATTTTATTTTATTTTTATTTTTTTTTTAAACGTTTATTTATTTTTGAGACAGAGAGAGACAAAGCATGAATGGGGGAGGGTCAGAGAGAGGGAGACACAGAATCTGAAACAGGCTCCAGGCTCCGAGCTGTCAGCACAGAGCCCGATGCGGGGCTCGAACTCACGGACCGCGAGATCATGACCTGAGCCAAAGTCGGCCGCTTAACCGACTGAGCCACCCAGGCGCCCCAGGAAGACCTATATTTTAATACGAGTGGTAGTGTGCTCTCTGCCCCCCACATACCCAAATTTCTTAGAGATTGTTCCATGGCAAGATAAAGATCTATTTCATTCTTTACGAATGTGCCATGATTTATGTAAACAACTCTACCGATCATCAGTAAAGCTATCACAAATAATCGTACAGGCTGTAGAATCTGTAGGTTCTATAGTGTGGAATAATTCCGTAGAAATTCACCCATTTTTTTTTTTTCTTAATAGGCGGTTCTCTCAACAGTAGAATTTTCATGTACTTGATAAATGCACAAGGAAAAAGTGGTTTTAAATAATCTTTTAATTTAAATTGATAATATTCTATGAATTTATGAGGAAGTAGATCCTAAGACCCGGAAATTAGATGTGTGCTTGTTTTTGTCTTGTTTTTACTTTTTCCTTTCCTTTTTTTTCTTTTTATATTCTCTTGTTTTTCTCCTCCCTCTCTTCCTTTCTTCTTTGCTTCCTCCCTCCTTCTTTCCTTCCCTCTCTTCTTCCTTTATTTCTCCTTTTCATTTTACAATATCACAACAGCTACGATTTGGTTTTTATTAATGGGCCGATTGAGAGCTATGTAACCACTAGGTGGTGGTACAAGAACACAGGGAGAAGTAATTTTGTAAACAGACGAGGAATTAGTTTTGATTTCCTGCTCAGTTTTTAAATTGCTATACACTTGGGCCCTTAAATGCCTCCTAAGGGATGTCATTGTGATTGCTGTTTAGCAGTTGAGCCGACATAAAATTGATGTTGAGCTTTACAACAGCTGTTCTAGACCACTTTATGTTGATGTTGAGACTTTTTAAAAATGCTCATTGCTTGAAAATGTTAACTCTTCAGTAGGAATCTGTTAAGTTTTCTGAGTGATTTGAAGGGCCTGCTTATATTTCTGACTGATTTACACATCTTACAATGTTACAGTTGAGACTACTTAGAATTTATAATCCTGCTTTATTTAGCTGCCTGAGTTTTCAGTAAAGAAATGACAGTTTCCTCACTACTTCCTATGGAAGCGACAAAAGGCATTTGCCTACTAGTGTTTTACCCTATCGACTGCAATCTGGTGTTTTATACAACCTTGCAACATTGATCTTCATCGAATGGGTAAAACATATATTTGAAATGATTTTGGAACTTGATGTAAAAGTATTTTCTGTGTGGGGGTTAGCGTAATTAATTTTTTGGAAGCCTACCTTGTCCCTTTTAACATTCTGAATGTGTGCTTAGAAATTTTGGATTTGCTAATTCTCCTTATCACACACACACAAAGAAATCGAGCATAAATACTGAAGGATCTCTGATTCCAGTGAGTACACTGGAATGGTATGATCATTTGCATTTACCTTCTGCTGAAATTCTGGGTATGGCATTCAGTACAGGGGTGTGGTTACAGTTAGCCGCGAACATTCCGCGGGAAGCCAGCGCATGCGCACTCTCACGCTCTCAGCCGATGTAAGGTCCCTATTGGATTCGTAGAAGCGGATATACAGTGGGTCTCCTTTGTCACAGCATGTCATGTCACGTGACAAATCCACATCTCCCTGAGAAGAAGTCTCCTTATAACAAAGTTCCTACTGCCTTGCTTTGATGGGTCAGTTATCTTTGGGCAATATCGAGGCAGATCCCTTCGTTTTCATACCTATTGATAGTTCTACATGTGGTTTTTACTAGTGCTCTCTGGATTAGAAAATGAAGAAGCAAACTTTTTAGCTAAATTGTCTCACAGGTTTTGCTGATGATCGTGCTTTCTTGACACTTAACATGTGTAGTCTCGCTAATGAAATCCTGTGATCCGATATCCCACAGTGGTTTGTGATAACATGACACCTGAAACTTCATGTAAGGCATTTGGTGTTTAACTAAAAGGAAAAATGGCTTCTTTGTACCCGTTAACACATTAGGGGAAAAAAACAATCATAAGGTTCAGTTCAGAAGAGACCTCATTTAGAAGCCTCCCTTAGATGATGAGACCGTTACAACATTGTTCTAGGAAATAAAATCAACTGTAGCCGATTCCTTGGTTTTATTAGGAGAGATAGCCCATTTTGTGATCTGTAATGTTTAAATCAATTGAACGATACCGAAATCTCTCCCCTGAAATGGCTGTTACACAGCTTGCAACCTTTTGTTCAAGAGATTAAGTTTGCATCTCCTCACATTATCTCCTTGTAATTGGAAAACTTTCATTTTGACAGAGAAAATGTGCCAGTATCCCTGTGAGCTTTGCCACAAGCCAATGCAGAATGCCATCTGGAGGATGCACGCCCAAGCCCTGCAACAGCCTCCTGTCGGGTTGTATCTGGAACTTTGCAACAGAAAAACTAATAGCATCTTAAGCTCCATTTGTCTAGCTCGCTAGTGCTCTTGGCAGAGGTCATAACCAGCAGTGGTTTTGTTGATTTGCTGCATCAAATGTAATTAGGTTAAAGCACTCACTGACAGAGGCTCTGATAATGGCATACAAGCCTCGGGCCGAAATTTACCCATTGTGTCAAATTTAAGTTTAGATCAACAAAGACCTACTAATTTCATTGTTGGAACAAGAGAACTTCATAATTTTTAAAGATGCGAATTTTGGACAAGATTTTTTTTCCTTTGGGATCTTGTAATTGTTTTATTATTTTTATTTTCTTTTTGGTTTTTAGTCCCTGGCTCTGCAGTGAAGTGGTTGATACTTTGTGCAAGGAAAGAACGCGTCACGTGTTCACAGGCCTTACTTCCCTTCCGAACCTTACCTTTGAGTACGCTATGGAAAATGATAAGACATTTTTCGAGTTCTATCAACAACTTTGAACTCTATGAAACTCAACAGTTTCATGCTTGTGAGGGCAGAGGTAACATTATTACTGGCCCTTGAACTCTTGCTTACTGGAAAACTCCAATAGTGCCAGAAACCTCTTCATAAATGAGTCAGTTTCAGGTTATGAGTAAGATAGAGAAACTATTACTTGGGGTTAAATTTAGGGCAAGGCTGGGCCCAGAGCATAAGATAGGCTTCAGCTGTTATTAGGAGCCATAAGGAAACTACAAAAAATTTCTGCTTACTGCAGAAAAGGAAAAATTCAGCAGAAGTAAGGGTTACCAGTTTCCTGCATGAATGTTGTAAAACAGGTTGGCAGTGGTCTGTGTTAGAGAGGGAGAGCTTGGGCCTGGTTTGGGCAGGTGGTAGCACTTCCCTGGAATGGTTGTGCTCATGATCTGGATGAGGCGCTTCGAAGAACTAGCGGAGAAGTTAAGTATGATGTCATATACAAAATAACAATGATACGTAAAATGAATTTTTTTTTTTTTATCGACTTGTAAATTTCCTCTCACTTTTCTGCTTCTGGACTATACGGTTGATCCTAGGTCTTACAAAGAAATCGCTCTGAAATGTCCAGGGGATGGCAGTAATGTCTGTGGACTTGGTGCCACATGGTGGAAGCTGTCTTAGTTGGAGCTTTCCAGGTATGCTGCTTTTGATAAAAAGCAATAGGCATATGTGAGAATGAGGTTAAGTAAGTGTTTATTTGAGGACTTAATATCGTATACGCTGTAGGAGTAAAGCAATTATCATGCTGTTAATTTCACATTCATGTATGGCTTATTTATTTGTTGTTTACCTCTCTGCATAATGAAAATGCCATGGAAATCTGCTTCTTCTGGCGCTCTAATTTTAAATGAAGCTAAATGTCATGTAGAATTTTAAGTTACAGATTGCTAATTCCATTCTATTTTAGAAACTCTATGAGAAGCCCCTTTGTTCTTCCAGAATTCTTTTTAAGAGGAATTAAAGCATAATTGTCCAAGTAATTAGAGACTAGGTAGTTAATAGATTACAACATGAATCTGAAGCATTATAGGTAAATTTTCAACCATATAGTTATCTGAGCCTTTGTGTGTGTGTGTGTGTGTGTGTGTGTGTGTGTGTGTGTGTTTCTAAAATTCAACACCTCAATTACTTTTCTGACAGAGAAGATAATAACATATTGCCTCTACTGCTAAGTTATTTGTATCTGGCCTACTCGTAATTTGATGGCAGAGCCAACGTTTGGTGATGTGCTTTGGAAAGCTCCAGGGCAACAAGGTTGTCATCTATTTACATGACATGATATCTTTAAGAACCAGTAATTGGCAGAATTCTGTTAGTTTACCTTCTGGAAATGGAATTTAAAAAGGAGAGAAAGAAGGGAAGGAAAGAAAGGAGGAGGAAAGAAAGGCAAGAAGGAAGAAAAGGAAAGAAAGAAGGAAAGGAAAGATATCTATCTTCAGGGCACGTGAAGTCCCTCTCCAGTTTGGGAACCCACTGAAGGTACACGCCACAGATTCCACTTCCCGACCTTTCCTGCTCTTCTCTGCCTAATACTAGATCCACATCTGGAACCAGAATGGTGTGCCTTCCAACTTATTCCGCATATTTTATTCATTCGACAAGCGTCACCGTGGGCCCACCATATGCATCGTAAGGTCCCAACCCCTGGGTGGCTGTAGCCTGATGGAGACGATAACACACAGATGTGAAATAGTGAATAAAAACTACTGCAAGTCAGTATACATTTAAATACTCCAAAGGCAGAAATGGTTGAGGAAATTCATGTCTGAAAACCTTTAACACAGTCTGCAAAGCTTGGTATGTGCCAGTTGTTCAATTTCCATTGTTATTTACAAAAGTGAAGCTTTGAATTAAAAAAAAAATGCACCATCTGCCTACCCATGTAATAATGCTTGGTTTTATTCCCAAGCATATCAACCACTGGCTTGGCATTTTAACTAACTGGAACACGTTTTTCATTAGAATGTGTCTGTGTCTACAAAGGGCCTATTTTCCTGTTTGCTCATTTTAATATCTTTGCTCCTTTACTCTGCCTTTTGCTGGACTTGAAGCTTTCTCTGTGTAAGTACGGCCAGTGTGTCAAATGACCTTGGCCTCTCAGATACCTCATGTGCAGGTTACACCCGACGCCTCTCTTTTGCCAGATACTTAATCAATCCTTGTTCTCAACTGACTGCATCATCCATACTACATTGAGTACCTATTTTCTGTGGACACGTAGGGTATATACAGCCCTGTAAGGATACAAAGAAGTACAACATGTCATCCGCCCTCAACTGAGTTTCAGTCAAAGGAAAAGTACATATAAAAATACTCTCTTTTAAGCAGAATTATCTAAGTGCCAGAGTGAATGTTACACATTTATTCATTCAGTCAGTCATTTGCTCAACAAATATTTATTGAGTGTTGTGATGTGTCAAGTACAGTGTGATTCACTGGAGACATAAACATGAATCAATCATCCATGGTGCCTGCTCTGCCCTTCTTGGAGGAAGTAGATACCGTTATAGGAGAGAATTTTGTTACTCAGAGCGTATCCAAGAATCAGCAATGTAGGCATCACTGAGGAGCTTGTTAGAAATGCAAAATCTCAGGCCCCATCCAGATCTGTTGAATCCAAATCTGCATTTTAACTAGATGCCCAAGTGGCTTGAAGTAAAAACTTAAAAGCGCTGGCTACAAGGAGTATAGAATGCTTTGCAGGGGAGCTGAAATAAAGGAGTCCCCAAGTTTTATTAAAAGAGGAAGGAAGGCAAATTTAGGCAGGTTAAAATTTTTTTCTTATCCTGTTGGGCTGTCATAACAGAAGATCATAGCCTGGGTGGCTTCTAAACAACAGAAATTTATTTCACACAGTTGTGGAGGCTGGGAAGTCCAAGATCAAGGCACTAGCAGATAAGGTGTCTGATGTGGGCTTGCTTCCTGGCTCATAGACCCCAGTCATCTTTCTGTAACCTCACAGGGCAGAAGGAGCAGTGGAACTCCCTGGGGTCTCTTTGTAAGGGCACTGGTCCCATTCATGAGGGCTCTGCTCACATGCCCTAATCATCTCTCAAAGGCCTTATCTTCTAATCGTCACACTGGGGATTAGGTTTCAACATGAATTTTGAGGGGACACAAACATTCCAGTCTTTATAGCAAAGGAGATTAATTATAATCTGAAATATGATTCAAGATGGGAAATTTTGGAAGTTAGCTCTTTAATGATCTTGTCCTTGTGATGATCCACAGGGAGAAGTGATTGAGAAAGTATGATAATAAGAAATTCAAATGTGGGGGAAGGGAGAATAGTTAAGATTCTAGACTCTCGAAGTAGGGATGGGTTGCCAGTGGCCATGCAGCCCCAGGTGTGTGGGGCTTTCTTATGCAGAACACATGGGGGTAACCATTAATATTCACAAAGGTGATTTTTTTTAATTAATTTTTAGGGCTGGTGTTTTTTGAATCCTAAAACTATAGTGACAGTCAACAAGTAGATACAAATCAAGGTACAGTGTTTTCTATAAACCAATTTTTCTAAAACACATCTAATTTAGTAGACCTTAAGTATGGGAGAAAAGGAGGCATTAGGTAGGATCGGTAGTCTTCAAAATTAACGGAGGACGTTACTTAGCGGGGGAAAGACTGTTTACATCTTTACAGTGTTA
Source organism: Panthera leo (assembly GCF_018350215.1). Taxonomy (NCBI): domain Eukaryota; kingdom Metazoa; phylum Chordata; class Mammalia; order Carnivora; family Felidae; genus Panthera; species Panthera leo. The sequence continues at coordinate 167,951,950 of NC_056686.1, forward strand.
GGTCGTTATAATCAAGCAAGGTCTTAAACAAGAGTGTGAGAAAAAGAATTTTATCTGTGGTACCTTGATCTACTGAAGTCATCCTTTCTGTTACCCCTCCACCACCTCAGCTTTTGTGGTCTTTAACACATGAGAAAATGAAGATAGCATTATGGCAAAAGCCAGGCAGGGTAATAAGGGAGGGGTGGGGGGGGGGGGGAGACTGGTGACCTAATCAAGTATACCTTTTTGAATCACACTGTGCCAAGTGGTTTCTGTCCTCATGGCTTCTGTCCTCATGTAAGTTCTGTCTTCTTTCTACACAGGGATGTTTCCATTCTCAGGTTTGTAAGAAACTGATTGTAAAACCAATCAACCTAAGGTCAATCAAAAAAACTTACATTTGCTTATCAGGCTCTTAAGACCGCCTCAGCAGATGATTTTGTTTCTGAGATGTTTTAAAAATGACATCCGTATCTCATGTTTTATGGGCATCTGTTAGTGTGGCATTCCATGTGCTTTACACACATGACTTCTCTGCACACAAACCTGAGCTGACAGGGAGAAGCCTGCAGCTCTCCAATAAATGACAGACTTAATCAGTGAGACAGAGAGCCTAGGGCAGTGAGCCGGCCAAAGTTTGCCTTACAAAGCTCAGAGAACACCATTTGAAAATTTTCGATGCCGATGTTTCAAATGTATCAGCAGAATGGTGAGAAGGTGTTCTTTTTATATGACTGGAATGTCTCAAAACAACGTGGTAACTCCAGGATTTTAATTTCTTAGCCAATAAAGCCAGGAAACTGGAGAAGTAAAGGTGGCTATGTAGGGGTTGGGATGAGGAGCTTTCTAGTCGCAGGTGAGGTCCGTAAGTGACATTGTTGTAGCAAGTTGAAAGCTTAATTGATTTAATAATTTGGAATAGTATTTTCAAAGTGGAATTCGTCTACTGTCAGTTAGACAGACTCTGTTTGGGAGTGAGCACTTTCTACATAGCCACAGAAGTACCCCCCGTCAAATGGATTTGTCGCTATATTGAGCCTTAGTAAATGTATGTATGTATGTTTGTAGTGTTTAAAGGCTAATAATACTTGTCACGATTTTGAGTTCCGTAGGAAAGCAGGTTGCACTACAAATACGAGCTATGTGGTGGGTGAATATTTCACTGCTGGGAATCCTTCAATATTTAAGGTCGATTTGATATTTTACTTATGAAGATCACCATATGTGATAAATTAGGTGGTCAGTTTCTAGCAAACTGTCTTAGGTCAAAAGACAGATTAGGAAGCAAGGGTGGGTGGAAGGAAGGAAAGAAAAAGGGAAGGAAGAAAGACCATGTAACTATGAAGAACACTCTTACACTCATGTATTGCAAATTCTCGCTTAGTTTCAAATAGGAGCAACGTTGGCTTCACGATGTCTTCCGAGGAGACTGTGATGGCAGCAAACATTTGACTATACATCTTCCAGTGCTTTTGTCCTGAATAGGTTTCACTGTTCTCCAGTCAGATTTAATGCACATGAACTACTCAATTTTAGCGATCACTCTTCAATTATTATTTCTATAACGAAAGCCACACAAAATGCAATGTTTGTATCATTACTGATAATAGACATTCTAAGTTATTTTTTTATGTCTAAACCTGAGGATTTATAACACCTCATGTAACTGGAAAGTACAGAGCAAATAAGAATATTTTCTTTAATTCCTCAAAGAACCATTGCATTTTATGAGATGATTCATTAAAATCCGCAAATACCATTTCTGAATATATGAAGGTAGAGTCAAATATTTTCTAACAGACACTCTAAGGCCATATTTTTTTGCTATCAACATTGAACGTCCTTTGGCTGAAACAGCGTCAGCTGTATATTTTGTCTTGCTTTATGCTAATATTTTATGTCAAACTTCTTTCCCACCATGTCAAAGTCCCGCCAGTGAGAATGACTCAAAATAGCTTTCCCAGTTAAGGAAAATCAAAACAAAACCGAACAAAAACCTGGGTGCTGAAAGAACGGCTGCATAGCGACTGGCGATTGGAGTTCAGCCAGCGAAAGAGAAAAATGTGGTAGCAAAAGTGGCACCACGTAAATGATTATCAGTGGAAAAAATGTCACACATCATGTGGCCTCTGTCTGTTAATTTAATGTGATGCACTTGAGTGTAAAAATAATGGGCTCTGTCAGCCTTATTAATTATCTATGCTTGTTCTGGAAGTCAGGATTGTGAAATGCCTCTGAACCACCTGATGTAATGGGCCATTTTAGAGCTTTACAAGCAAGCCTCTGCGCGAGCAATTGCAATCCCAATGGCTAACTCATCTGCGGTTAGGGACGTTGTGCTGAGCTGGACTCACATAATAGCAATATTGGCCACAAGATGACGGAATAATCCGTCTTTCTGTAGTGGGTTTCTTTAGCCTGGTGGGACAAATTTCCTAGTTAATGAAACCATTTTGATGCCTGGGGCACTTCTTTGGCTCCGGCTGCCTCTGTTTGTCTATTACAGTTTAAATATACTGCATTTATGTTAATGGTAGAAGCAGATTAGTCTGTTATAATGCCTCATATGCGCTTCTTTGGTGTGTTCTTTAATATGACCCTTAGGAAGTGAGGAGACAAGCTAGCCTGACAGTGTTCTAACACAAGGAACTATTGATACCTTCGTGGCTGAGAATTTACAAATGGGACATTTGAAGAGGGAAATGTTTGTGAGTGAGACACCATGAAGGAAGATCGGGCTGCTGAAGGCCATTTCTGCTTTCATTGTTCAAGCAAGCTGATCCATTTTGGTGTGTGTGTGTGTGTGTGTGTGTGTGTGTGAGAGAGAGAGAGAGAGAGAGAGAGAGAGAGAGAACACACATTTACACTATGAGCTGCTGGAGCATAAAGAACATATCTCTTTTTCTGTCCTGGATCTTGGCATCGTGTTAAGTACCCAATGATTCTGTGATATGTGTTTGTGAGGGGATAAGTGTCCTCGTGAAAATACATGAGATTGAGATGATGATGATGATGATGATGGTTGTTAAATAGGCTTTAAGATCTGACCTGGCCCTATAGATTTTATGATGATGATGATCTTTCTTACAAAGTTCAGGAGAGCTTTTTGTTGCTAATGTTTTCTATCCAACTACCTATGTATCTTATAGTCAAGGAATAGAGTTGTTTTAGATCATTCTGAAAGGAAAAAAAAAACCTTATTATGAAGGGATAAAAGTGGAAACTTAATGTAAAATATTCAGGTCCACGTGCCATATAAGAGTTAGGAAGTAATCTAATTAGATGAAGATCATATTTATGTATTTTCTTCCCATTGTAACTAAATTGATAACCAGATTTAGTTATGCCACTTAGATGTATGTCCCACCAACATGGAATAATTAGTAAATGTATACCAACAAAACTTTTCCTTTTACTCTTTCACAGCAAAAGCTAATTGTTCAGCTAAAGTTAGGGGACATTGAGTAAACCAGTTAACCAACCTGAACTTTGGTTTTATTGTATACAATGAGGGAGTAACATTGAGTGCTCTCTAAGGCCCTTTTTAGCTCTGAAAAGAATTGACTCTGTGATTTTGTGTCTCTCTGAATATGGCATAAGTAAATGATATTACACTTTTCATACCAGGGAAAGAATCATTTTCAGCTGTCTGAAATGGCTCTTTTCAGCCAGTTATTCTGGATTATATAACCTATTCATTTTCTTTATAGCTTTTACCACAGCCTCTAATGATCTTGTTTGTTTGTTTATTTTCCTCTTTAGAGTTTTCCTTTCCGTGGGGCTCGAGACTCTCTTGATCAAAGATGGATGCCCAGTGCTTAGAAAAACTGAGTGCCTGGCACATACAGGGGAGTCCAATAAATATTTGTTGAATGAATGAGTGCATGAACTCAGTTATGTCCCCAGAGTACAGCCTCTTTGTTCTTTAAAACAGCTTTACTTGGAGTTCAGTGGGATAAAGATGTGATTTGGATCTATCATTTATAAAATAATCACTAAAGGATATGATTAAATGTTTTGCTTCATATGTATGTGTTTATGTATATATATCTGTGTGTGTGTGTGTGTGTATGTATACACATACCATCTGCATTTTGTTTATGGCCTTATCACTTTAGCCAATCAAAAGTGAGATTTTCATCAGTAAGTTGTTTTCTTTCCTTTTTTCTTTTTAAGTTTATTTATTTTGAGAGAGAGAGAGAGAGTGAATGAGGTAGGGGCAAAGAGAGAGAGGGAGAGAGAGAATCCCTAGCAGGTTACGCATTGTCAGTGCGAAACCCGATGTGGGGCTCAGACTCACGAACCCTGAGATCATGACCTGAGCCAAAACCAAAGAGACACCTGACTGACTGAGCCACCCAGGCGCCCCTTCATCAGTAAGTTGTTTATGTCCTTGTTTTTCTTTTTATTTTTTAACCGCTAAATTTAATTAGCCATTTTGTTCCTAAAATTTATGGCTAGCTGTCATACCTGAGTACATTGTAATTTCCAGGTACATTTTTGCATCATGTAAATAAATTTTCCTGTTAGGGATGTGCATTTTCATGTGAGGGAAGAATTTTTATCACCATTAAATGTGAATTTGTAAATTTTAGAATTCATTGTGGAAAGTAGTACATCTTGTAATTTCCCACCAGCTTTTAGAATGTCGCCTGTTCTTCCATTGCTCTTATGTAATTTCCCATAGCATGAAAATGGTAGAAAATCTTGTCATTTATCCTTCATGAACTGGCTGAATTACTCCTTGCTTTAACGTATGTTCAAGTTAAGGGCCAATCTGGGTGCTGTTTTCTGAGCTTTAAATTTGTGGCAAAGGTAGACCTTTCTTTGTAAGACGTGATGGGCCTTGCCTCCTAGTGAAGTAAATCCTTTCAAATTAGAAAAAAATTCAACTTGATTTGGAATACAGGATTATGAATATCAGTGAAAATAGAGTCTGTTTTTCCCTGTTACAGGACTCTATAATCGCTCTCTTTTGAATAGCACTATCTTTCACTGCCCTTCTTGGTTACGTGCAACGTGAAATAGTTTTTATAACAATGTTAATTTAATCTATGAACCAACTTGTTTTCATCATTGAAAAGCTGTCAGGTTTTGGTAAAATGTATTTATGACAATTTGTTGGAGACAAACCTTTGCAGCCTGTGACTATGATTTGCCCCCTCAGTAGATCTGGGAACTGTTGCTGATGATAGAGTTATGCCCGTGTGTGTTTTGTAAGCACACCTGAGATTACAAATGAGCCAGGAGGTAAAAACAAACCCAGTGACATACTAAGGAATACAGGTTTTGGTAACATGGTAGGGAAAAAGGAAGGACAATAATTTGCATTTTCTTGCCTGGAAGACGTTTTCTGTACCTCGGCTACCGTGGGCAAAGCACTCATCAGTATATCCTTGTTGTATAGCAAGAGTTGAACAAGAGATTCTCGTCACAAACTTCACCCAGTATCACACATACATGGATGTATATTTCCATGGTACTCTCATTGTGATAATTCTTGATTGTAGCACATTGCATAGTAAGTACAACTGGTTTTGCATTGTCTTTAAAAAGGTAAAAATTATGGCTCCAAAGCAACCTGGTAGAGGTGCAAATGAACATTAGCACATTTCTAAAATGGAATCATTTTAAATGCACACATATAGACATGAATTCAGTCAGTCTACTTCATTTTTTGGAAGTTTATTGCCTTAGAATGGGAAATAGATGTGTGAATGCTATCAAGGGTGTGAAATCCTCCATTTGTACAGACTGGAAACTTGGTAATAATTATGAATATAGAAATAGCAGAAATTATACAAAAGTTTAGCAACGTTTTAATTTTAAATGTAAGTGTTTCAGGGGAAGAGTTTAAATATGCTTTTGGAGAGATTTTCTTGCAGTCTTTGATACTAAAAAGTTAGGGATTTCCAACCAGCTTTTATCAATGCTAATTTTCTTGTAATTTTAAAACAGAAAACTGCGTCGACTAATCTTCCTTATTTCAAAAGCTGCTTATTCTGTTTGAATCTGATAAACTCATGAGCCTCAACTTAACCTTTTTCTCTCTGCTCACATGAGCGGACAATGGGTTTCAGCTGCAGGGAGCATTAGAAAAGCTCGCCCGATCTCTCGGCCAGCTGGAAGCCAGGCTCCCCTGCTTTTCAGCCAAATAGACCCTGGCACTGAGTTACCCTAGGGCAGAGGTTTAACATGGTTTGAATGAAGCTTGGATTTTGAAGTATCCCATCCCTTTAGGTGGATGTCACTGGGAGTCCAAGACTCCTCTTTCATTAACTGGCCTCTCACATAGATGGCAATAGTGACCGAAAACAGCCAACCACTAAAACAGTTGGTCCTTTTTTATTATTTGTAATTTTGTCTATTTGCATGAGAGCCTGGCAGCATATGGCCTGATGAATTAAAAAAAAACAAAACCCCGTCAAGTCTCATCTACTGGCCAGAGCCTCTAGCTCATGGTGTTAGCAGGGGCCAGCGGTGTTCCACCTGCCACTTGTCTGGAGGGTGCGGGGCATAAACTGATGACCTACTAGGTTTCTACAGCCAAAGAGCGCTCGGCTGATGCCATGATTTAATTCCTAACCGTACTGTCAGAAATGGCTAGAAGGGGCAACACCCACTGTTTCAATAGTAAATCTGATTGGCAAGCTACCTGCTCTTTGCCTTACCTAGTGTCCGATGCTAATTGTGCCCTAGAAGGCCAACAGGAATAGAGCGGAGCAGAAGTGCTTCTGGTGCAATGAACACAGGGTCGGTTTTGAGTAGAAATGCATAGGGATGTACAGTCACGTTTTCGTTCCCTGCTAGAGGGACTAGCGGCAAAACCAGGGAAATACACAAATGTCTCTGCAATGCATCTGTTTGCTTTTATACTTGGTCATTTCAAAGTCAAAGATTTCTATAGTTCTTGCATTTTGCTTTTTCTGAATTAGCCATTGTCTTTAGCTGTAAAGTTGGAGGAAAGGAATTAATTTTATGATTTCTGAGAACTGGACATTTCTTTGCCTGAAACAAGGAAATGAAAATGAGGTTCCCCCTTCAGAGTTAAACCAAATTACAAACCTTACTTTTTCTCCTTCATTTTGGGTGTATGCGATTGTATGTCAGACAAACCATGCAAACAGAGAAACAATGTACAGACTCGTACTGAGTTAAGCGTTAGGAAAGTACAAAAAAAATTTTTTTTGAAATTCAAAGTCCATCTACTAACCCATTTTGATAGTTTAGAAATCTTGGATTTTTCCTGCATTTTAAGATCACTAAATACATGCATACTAAAGACATACAAGTCAGAATTGCCAGCGATCAAAGAAAGGAAATGATTTGGGGGTAAAAGCTTCTATGATCTTATGAAGTGAGGGATTTTCTTGATAAGCCACAGCAGACACATTCAGTATTTTGAGACTGAGTATAGATAAAACAGTTGACAGCATAGAGCACAAATCCCTGCTAAATGGTAGGCATTGTTATCCCACTAAATCCTAAGAATAACTGTGTGAGGTATTTTATGTTTATTGTTTTATGTTTAACAACCAGTAGAGCAAGGGTACTGACCAATCAGAATAGCAGCACTAGAGTGGAATCCCAGAAGACTCTCTGGTGGTGAGGTTTTGACCCTTTGGTTTCCTGAATTTTGGGGAGGTCCAGAGGATCCTGGTGTTGGGTGGAATATGGGAATTGGTGGCATTTGGGCCATAGCCATTTCCCAAAAGATGCAAGTGCTTCGAGTTTTTATGAACCAGTAGTAACTGTGGTAGTTGAACATCATCCGCAGAGGTAGGCATTATTTTACAGATGAAGAAAGACACTGTGGCTTAGAAAGGTTAATGAATTTATTCCAAATCAGATTGCTTAATACGAGGCAGAGCCAGGATTCAAATCCACATCTGTCTCTAAAGACTGACTGAGCTCTTCCACGCCATGCCACTCCTGTAATGCTTCCTGGAAATTTCACACTAAAAAGTTGAGTCCAGTTTTTGCTGATATGTCACCTGAATAATGTGGATAAAGACATCAGATGTGCCCTACCAAGTGATGGAAGCTTGCCTGAGAGCAGAGAGAGCACCCTTTAAACTCAGTGGACTCCGACATTAGATTGATACATGTTCCTACATGTAACTCATGCTTGACAGTTGGTTGAATTAAAAGAAAACCTCTGTTGTACTTTCACATACAGCCGTGTATAGGATATATACCAGCCACCTTTTCAGATAAGATGTGATTCTGGCTAAGAGCAAGATATTAAACTATTAAAAATATTATTTGTTTCCATTTGAGGTAATTTAAAGTTTGTTTGTTTGTTTAGAGAAAGAGAGAGAGAGGGTGTGTGCACCTGGGAGGGGCAGAGAAAGAGGGACAATGCCAAGCAGCCCCACACTGTTAGCATGGAGCCCGATGGGGGGGTTTGAACTCCTGAACTGTGAGATCATAACCTGAGCTGAAACTGAGTCGGACGCTTAACCAACCGGGCCACCAGGCACCTTAAGGTAATTTAGTTTAAACTGAACTAAGTGGACAAGTGTTGCTTCAATTCAAAATGAATATACATAACTAAAGCTTAAATTGAATACGGTTTAAAATTTTCATGCAGAGAAGTGAAATTTGTCCTGAGAGGTAGCATGTATTAAGTGCTATATGGTAGTTCATTTCTTCCTAAGGAAGTAAAAACATATTGCAAGGAAATTGCAAAGTGATGAGATGGTAAGTTCTTTCCTTTCTTATGGGGCCAATTAAGGAAAGACTATAGATACACTCAAATGTATAGCCACATTCAATTAAAAAAAAGTTCAAGAGCATTGATTTTACTGGATAAAATGTAGCTGCAAACATTCTTTAATATATGAACAGATTTTGTTCCAAATGCCTATTTGCAATTTGGTATTCTAGAATTTTATATGCAGATTTCCATACATAAAATTGAAATGGCAGTAGCTTTTGTTCTCAGTCTAAATAGTAAAATTTATTTTACCTATATTTCAACTATAGAATTAATTAAACTAATTATGTTTCAGGCTCTACTTTCTATGTATTGTTAAGGAAAGGAAAAACATTCTGAGTTCTGAGGTAATTTCCCATAACATACTTGCATCTTGACCTCCAGTCTTGACATAAAACAAACAAACAAACAAACCAAAACCCATAGTTTAGATCACATCCTCCCATATTTTCTCAGGAATAAGACAGAGGTTCATCAAGGAAGAGGCTAAAGAATGAGGCTGCTTGCTTGGATTTTCAGTGTGATTCTGGGAAAACACTTTGAAGAATGTTGTAAATCTAACTATTCCATATCCCAACTATTAGCATAGATTGTAGCACTTAGAATCTTTTTTTATGTGACAGCTATGATTTTAATTCATTTATTTCATTCATTTAAGTGCACAAAATGTTGTTTTTTTTTAATTTTTTTTTTTAACGTTTATTTATTTTTGAGACAGAGAGAGATAGAGCTGAACGGGGGAGGGTCACAGTGAGAGGGAGACACAGAATCTGAAACAGGCTCCAGGCTCTGAGCTGTCAGCACAGAGCCTGACGCGGGGCTCGAACCCACAGACCGTGAGATCATGACCTGAGCCGAAGTCGGACGCTTAACCGACCAAGCCACCCAGGCGCCCCACAAAATGTTTTTTTTAATGACAAAGGAAAAGAGAAGTAATAACAAAATTTTCAACTGTGAAATTTGGTTTAATATTATATGTGATAATTAGCATACAGTCCAACCAGACAATGAAACTTAGGGTTGCCTCTTCATTCTATTATACATTTTCCAAAATACTTATTTTTATGTTCAAAACTACCCAAAAAGTGTTTCGTTATGATGAGTATATTTTCTCAAACTGTATTCTCACATTCTACAGTAGAACATTTTAAAATAGTTTTTGTCAAAACTAATTACATAAAGTACCTATTTGAATGGAAGTTTCTGCAAGCATATCTTTGTAAATTAAATATAAATCCTGCTAAAAATGAAATTGATTTAATCAAATTTAGGTATATTATTACTTTCTTTAGAGGACAGACGAATATAATCCCCACAAGCATCTTTTGCAGTGTTCTGAACCTACCAGTGTTATAAATTCATTAAGAATAACATAGACTTTTGTAGTATCTCAAGCTCCTTTATTGTAATCTGCAAAATAAGCACCTACTTCAAATAGGCCTCTACTAGAAGAAATAAAAGATAGTCATTATCATGAGGACTGTCAATGTGTGTATAACCCTCAGGCACACTCCTGAAGCCTGGAGAGATTATTCACATTTGCTGTAGAGAAGAGAAAGGAGACAGAATGCTGCTTTGAACATTAAGGCGAAGGTAAGGCTCACCAAGAAAACATAACTCTCACTATTTTAGTCAGATAAATTGTTTACATCTCGCACCATGTGAGATTGGATATTCAACTTAAAGGTAGAGAGATTGAAATCCCAAAAGTGCTTTGCCTTCTGAGACCAATATTCTATCAAAGCATATTCTGCCACTGGTGGGTAACAGTCATATTTTATGAATACAAAAAAATTTTTATGAGTTAATTTTTTATTTGTTAACTTCCAAAACTCTTGTAGTTTATAGGCTCATTTTCCTCTGACCTTGAGAACACATTACTGCTTCACATTCATATGTATGACCCTGGGATACAGTGCTGCTCCCTTCCAACCACAAATGCTAAATTAACTGGTAAAACAGAACTATTTTATTAAAACTATACATTTTGCCATTATGTAATATGCTATTCAGATTTATCAGGAGAAATCAGAACAGCTTTCTTTCCACTCTTTAGCAGGTGATGCTGAATTTCTAAATAGAAAAATATACAATTGTAATTTATAACATTTTCTTAGTTCCTGCTAGTGATTAGTGTTTAAAACTATATTTTTATTTTATTTTTTTAATTTTTAAATTTTTATTTATTTCATTTAAATCCAAGTTAGTTAACATATACTGTCATAATGATTTCAGGAATAGAATTGAGTGATTCATCACTTACATATAGGACCCAGTGCTCATCCCAGCAAGTGTCCTCCTTAATGCCCATCACCCATTTAGCCCATCCCCCCACCCAACATGCCTCCAGCAACCCTGTTTGTCCTCTGTATTTAAGAGTCTCTTATGGTTTGTCTCCCTCTCTGTTTTTGTCTTATTTTTGCTTCCCTTCCCCTATGTCATCTGTTTTGTTTCTTAAATTCCACATATGAGTGAAATCATATATTTTTCTTTCTCTCACTGACTTATTTTACTTAGCATAATACACTCTAGTTCCATGCATGTTGTTGCAAATGGCAAGATTTCATTTTTGATTGTTGAGTAATATTCCATTGTGTGTGTGTGTGTATATATATATATATATATATATATATATATATGTACACACACACACACACATACACACATACACCACATCTTTTTTATCCATTCATCACTCAGTGAACATTTGTACTCTTTCCATACTTTGGCTATTGTTGATAGTGCTGGTATAAACTTTGGGGTGCATGTGCCCCTTGGAATCAGCACTTTTGTATCCTTTGGATAAATAACTAGTAGTGCAATTGCTGAGTCATAGGGTAGTTCTATTTTTAATTTTCTTGAGGAACCTCCATACTGTTTTCCAGAGTGGCTGCACCAGCTTGCATTCCCACCAACAATGCAAAAGAGATCCTCTTTCTCTGCATCCTCACCAATATCTGTTGTTGCCTGAGTTGTTCATGTTAGCCATTCTGACAGGTGTGAGGTGGTATCTCGTTGTGGTTTTGATTTGTATTTTCCTGATGATGATGTTGAGCATCTTTTCATTTGTCTGCTAGCCATCAGGATGTCTTCTTTGGAAAAATGTCTATTCATATCTTCTGCCCATTTCTTCACTGGAAGATTTGTTTTTTGGGCGTTGAGTTTGATAAGTTCTTTATAGATTTTGGATACTAGCCCTTTATCTGATACGTCATTTGCAAATATCTTCTCCCATTCCGTCGGTTGCCTTTTAGTTTTGCTGATTGTTTCCTTCGCTATGTAGCACTTAAATTTAAGAGCCAGGTAGCACTTCAGAGATCACCAAGTTAGGCATATCCTCCTTTTCCTTTAATTCACAAACACAGGTTAGGGCTAAAGAATCGTCACACCTTTGCTTGGCCCATTTTTCTTCTTGGTATAGTGCAAGCTAGCTATATAGCAAGATTTACAGGGTGTTTGAAACCTATGTGCTAAGAAATATTTATTTTCATTGCAACCTTCTTTCATTAAAGCATCCATTTTGTTAGGGTCTACTCATTGTGCGAATATTTCTTAAATCCTGTGCATAGCGTAATCCTAGCTGCTGGCTAAATACAGAAACAAATAAAATATGGTTTCTGCTTTCAAGATGATTATTTTCTAGGCAAGAACAAAATGTACAAGTAAACCAAATAGCAATTCAAGAGCTTAATCAAGAAAGTAAACACATGCTTCCAAAATAAAGTTCAGACGAGAGGTGCTATGAGTTTGGAAGAAGGATGGAGAACTGTGGTGACATTGAGATAGATTGATTCATGAAAGGGCATTCATGAAAGGGCAGGACAACTGAGGCTGGGACAAAAAGTATTTGAGCCACTGAAAATGGAACAGAAGCACAGAGCATGGGGGAAAAAAAGGACTTAACACGAATTGATGATTTGTTGGAAAGGGTTACGAGGACAGAGTCTAGATGTAGTTTGTGATACCTATATTAAAGCCATGATCATTCACTACCAAGCTGGTAGGAGCAGTGATCACCTGGTAATGGTGAAATGCCTGAATTTGGTGGAGGTGGGGGAGGTTGTCAGGAGACAGAGGTTCAACTTTACACACCAGAAACACCATTTTCGAGGAGAAGCTAGACCTTTCCTGCGTTTGGATGTCTTTTCCATTCTTCAAATGTGAAATGAGGGGTTTGTGTTGGGTGGTCTCCAAAATCCAATCCAGCTCATAGTTTATTAGTGATCCATTTTGGTGAAACGAAAGTAGTGGAGTGGTTTCTGAACAAAGGGATGAAAGGAGTCAGAGAAAAGAGGTTCTAAAGAGGATAGGAAGGGAGGGGGGAGTGATTGGCAGCATGCCAAGACATGGTGAGCTAAGTAGGGCAGGAGGGTCCAAGAGTGGGCACTTCTGTAGTTTGAAATGGTATCTGGGTCTGGCCTGAGAATTTACATGTCTACCTTAGACTGCCTTCTGTTCATGAATGACTCTCTTCTCTCTCCTGCACTTCTTTCAGTGTCCTTACCACCGTGCCCCCTAGCCATGTGCACCCAAACAGTAGAGAGCAGAGCACAAAGTAAATGGGTAATCTGCTTCCTGGAGCTCTTGCTTTCCGCTTTTAGATTTGCACATTTTCAGTTGCCACTGATGGCAGTAATGGCTGCTCTGCTCCTTTGGTTTGCATGTCCAAGGTCAATAGCGTGATGACTGTATCCTTCAAACTGTCCCGGACACACCTAGAGACCACATTTTCAAGTATCTCAAGCTCTCTGTGGAATAGAGGAAATGTTGGCTAGGAGGAGGGACCAGAAAGAGACCAAGAGAATGCTACTCTAGAGGTCCCAAGGGAAAAAGACTACGTATCAAAGAAGCAGTGGCAGGTACAAGCTGGAGAGCCAGGGTCAGTACACAAAGCATTTCTTTATTTGCCAAATGCAGCTGTATGTGGTCCTTCCATTAACGTCTATTTATTGAGTGCCTACCATGTGCCAGATACTATTAAAGCTACTGTGATTTTCTATTAGGTCTAAGTCATTATGCTAAATGAAAATAAGTGGATATAGTTTCTCCAAAAGGGATTAGAATTTTAAAATCTATTTCATGAGGTAGCATTTAGAACATTCACCATTGTGAAAATCTGCTAACATCTTTTTTTTTTTTTTTTTTTGGCATGGGCTTTATTATTGAAAGCACCTTGATACATTTGGTTCACAATTTTCTTTAAAATGATCGATCTTTAAAATATTTCTTAAGTGTTACATGGGTACGCTTGCTATTTATTTTTGTTGTGAGAGAAATGCCTCCTGACATTAAAACGTCATCTTGTTGATGTCTCAATGTCATTCCTGGTCGGGATTCTCTGTACTCTATCAGTATAGAGCTGTCTGCAGTTCTCAAAACATGCTAAGCTATTTTGTGCTTCTGGATCTGTACATACACTAGGGGCCTCCAGTGGGGAAAGCATATCCTTGCACGGAAAATGCCCACACAATATTCTCACCAATGGTTAAAAATCTCGTTTAATCGGGCACCTAGGTGACTCAGTCAGTTATGCGTCCGACTTCAGCTCAGGTCATGATCTCGTGGTCCATGAGTTTGAGCCCCGCGTCCGGCTCTGTGCTGACAGCTCAGAGCCTGGAGCCTGCTTCGGATTCTGTGTCTCCCTCTCTTTCTGCTCCTCCCCCACTCACTCTCTGTCTTTCTCTCTCTCTCAAAAATAAATAAACATTAAAATTTTTTTTAAAAATCTCCTTTGATCAAGTTTTTCACTCCAGTTAGATTGCCCATCTCCCCACTTGGGGCCCAATGTATTCTGTATACACTTTTATTATCCTATCTCTCACATGATATTCACAGTTACTTGCTCAGTTTTCTTTCCCCAGCTAGATTTTATGACCTCGTTGAAGGCAGGAACTATGTTTTATTTGTGGTCATGGCCTCAAGACGCAAAGAGGAGAAGCTTAGTATGTGTATGGCTAATAAATGAGATGAACGAATAAATGGATGAGTGGATGAACCAACAAGCAAACAACATGTGCATGCACACCTTCACCTCCTGTGAACACACGGTGCCGGTATCATGAGGAATGCGAAGAAACACAAGACGGATCCTCGCCTGAAGGTACTTAGAAGATGCAGTAGCGATGCATTCTAAGAGATGCATATCATGGTTCCTGGATAATATAGCTTACAGGAAGAAGGCTTCTCTTTTTCAAGAATACAGTTATAAAAATCTTTGTAAGCTGGAAGAAATATTTTTAAAAAGCAGAAGTCTGTAATTAAAATTATGCAGCCAGAATGCTTTACTACTCTCAGTGTGGATGTAGTGAAAACGTGTAGCCACCTGATGTTACGCTACCGTTGACTTTTCAGTTTTACTCTTTGGCGGCTGACCCGAACTTGGCACGTTCTGTGTTAGATTGCTCAATCTGTCTGCTCCACAGAAAGCCACCTCCCTAACCACTACTTGTTGCTTTCTCTTCTCGAGTTAGCCTACACCCAAAGCCACTGTCAGGTGTCACAGGGATGAAACTTCAGAAGGTAAGTTAAAAAAAACAAAACAGAACAGGAACAAATGCTTTTCAAAACAGAATCTGATAAAGGCATTGGGGCAAGAATGCTAGGAAGGAAGCACCGCTTTGCAGGGTTCCCTATCTGGGGCGTGGAAGGGACTTACGGCCCTGTTTTTGTGGCGCCATAGACAGCGTGAGTGAAATGGGACAGAGTCTGGGGTCCCAAATGCCCTGAGAAGAAAGCAGGTTATGTTGTCTAGACAAGAGGAAATGCTTTATTTTTTGATGGGAGATTATTGGAATTTTAAAAGACAGATGATGGCTAGAAAATATAACTGAAGTTTTATTAATTCCTTGGCTTTTAAGAAGATTTTCTTCTTGCTGTTTCATTCTAAAAGTCTATCTTTAAACCCAAAGTGCAGATTAAAACTTAAATTAGTATAACCCACAAAGGAAAAGGCCTGTTGTTCATCAGGCCTCCTCTTTTCTCCCCCATCAGGGGCTGTAAACTTGGGGTGGATTCAGTACCATGTCTAAGGTTTTTCTTTCCTTTTGGTGAACATGGGGTTTATGGCTCTTTTATTTATTTTTCTTAATGTTTATTTATTTTGAGAGAGAGAAAGACAGAGTGTGAGTGGGGGAGGGGCAGAGAGAGAGGGAGACAGAATTGGAAGCAGGCTCCAGGCTCTGAGTTGTCAGCACAGAGCCCGATGCAGGGCTTGAACTCAGGAGCCATGGGATCATGACCTGAGCTGAAGTCAGACGCTTAACCGACTGAGCCACCCAGGGACTCCAGTACATGACTTCTTTAAATGAGTGTTTTATCATCATCTACAAATTCTATAGGTTTCAGTGTTTGAAGCAGTTTTTTTCTTATATTGTGTTAGATTATTAAGGGATCCTTAAACCTGCCTTGCCATGAAAAAGCAACATAGACTTGACACGTACTTGTGGTTCGTGTTCTTCAAGACTTTGCCTCCCATTGAGCTTTAGGGCTTTTGTGCTTTTTTCAGGCTGTTTCCACTTTTCCCCTTTCCTCCCTCACAGAATGTAAGGTTGATCAACTAAGATGTATCAATTAAGAAATAAGACCAGATGTTTTGAGAAAAGATTGAACAATGATAATTTTAAAAAGTCCTTTTAATTTTGATTTTTACACATTATACACATTTTTATTGACCTAAATTATTTTATTATAATTACAGTTGAAAGTTGGCATTTTGACATATTTAAGAGACCACTTCCTTCCAACCTAGACCGTTATTTCTTGTGTGATACATGTTGGGCCTCTTAGCAGCCTATCCCATCCAATAGTTTGGTGCTCTCTTTGTGCCAATTTGAAGTTTCCAGGTCTGGCTTCGGCAACTAGTGTAGAGGCCATTGGACCTGAGATTACACCAGAATTTCTTTTTTTTTTTTTTCCCAACCTGAGATGATTTTGTTTTTCACAGCAACACTGTCCTATTTCTCACTGGTAGATCTGATATCTAGACCTCTCTTTGGGTTGACAGTCCTGATAAACTAACAAGAATAGTTTGCATGTGTATAGGTTTTATATGCAAAGATTTTTTTCTCCTGATACTTTGTAGGTTATGTGTGGATTTTCATCGATGGCAAACTCAAATGGGTGGCAAAAAGCTGTGTAGATTCTAGAGCCTAAATGCCGACATTTAAATTCTTAATCCACTGCTACCTAAGTATGTGATCTTAGATAAGATGCTTAACTGCCATCTGCCTTAGTTTCCATGACTGTAAAGTAATGGTTCCTACCACACTGGGTTGTTATATGAGATAATTCATATGAATTGTTAACAGCAGGGCTTGTCACATAGCAAGTGCTCTTGTGTTTTTATCCAGTAGACAGAAAGAAGTAAGTGAATGCTCAACTCCCCCGGGAGACAGGGAGATGAAAATTAAAGTAACAATAAAATATCACTTTACACACATCAGATTATTAAAAGGTAGAAAATTGCACCTGGTATCAGGGAAAAATACACTCCTAGAAGGCCTGTAGAAATGTGAATTGTGACAGTTTTTTGGAAGCCAATCTAGCGAGATCTGTGACGTTTATTGTGGTATTTTCTAAACTGCCTACCACAGCCTGCCACACCCCACAGCATCCGGGCCCCTGGCAGGATATCTTGCTGACCCCTTTGTCTGCCTCCATCCTGGTGCCTCATCACACAGCAGTCACAATGCGCTGCCATCCGTTCCCAGTCACTCTCGTCTACCTGATTGCTCTTCTCTTGACACTGTCCCTGGCCTGCTCCCTCAAACCTTTCAGGTCTCTGATCAGTTAGCTCCTCAGAGAGGCCATCCTGACCACCGCATTTAAAGTAATAAGTAACTTTCTCTAACTTCTGTCTCCTTATTTAGCTTTAGAAAAATACAACATTATGTTACAGGATAAATTGTTGTCTGTCCCCTCTCTAGAATGGGTATTCCGTGAGGGTGAGGACTTTGTTCACTGCTCCATTCCTAGAAGTCACTAAGTGCTAGAGGGCATCTAATAAACACCTGCTGCCTGAATGAATTTTGGATAGTAGCAGATGAACAAATAAACAGCAGGAATATGCCCATTGGTAAGAGAATGCTCAGATGAATTGGGAGATATAACATGAAGTCTTACCCAACTATGGAGAAGAATGCATTAGATTGATATCATTGAAGGGTTTCCAAAATGGATTAAGGAAGAAGTGCAGATGCAGAAATGTGTATATGACAGGACCCTAAGGAGTGACCACAGTTTCTATCTATCCATGATTTCATGAGAATGGGTACAGAAATAGCTTGCCAGATTGTAAAGGTTGGTTTTCTGGGGAAGA
Source organism: Panthera leo (assembly GCF_018350215.1). Classification (NCBI taxonomy): domain Eukaryota; kingdom Metazoa; phylum Chordata; class Mammalia; order Carnivora; family Felidae; genus Panthera; species Panthera leo. The sequence goes on from NC_056686.1 coordinate 167,969,967, forward strand.
GTGTGCAGGATGATGGTTGAGCAGGGTGTGGAAAGGGAGTCAGAAGGCTGAAAGTTGGCTGAAAGGCAAATAAAAAATTGCCAGTGTGAGATACAGCTTCGTGTGCACTGGTGGGTATGCTTCACGGCATCCTTCCCCACCCCCATCTTGACAGTGTCAGCCTCTGACTCCTGCTGGCTGATTCGCCCCAGTTAAAGACTCTCCTTTGCAAGTCAGTGTTGATATTCTGCTAGAGGTTCCAGGAAGCATACTCAAGTCTTGCCTTTGTCTACCACTTAAAATCTCCTTGCATTCTCTGAAAAAGATACTTGTCTTTTACTATGTACTTTACATTTGTTTTTCATGCAATGAGTCCTTGATGGTCTGTGGCTGTTACCCATCATCTTTGGGGAGTTCTGAAGAAACACTATGAAATTGATTCTTGACTGCTTGGGCCTTTTATGGTTCACTAGGTCCCTTAAGGCTCCTGAGCCAGGGAGGTATACCTGGGAGACTGACAACAGTGATTAATGGTAACATGTTTGCATACATAAAAAGAACTCTATGGAGCTCTCAGAAATTTGGGGGGAAAAGCATCGAGTTAGAAATGGTATACATTCTGAAAATAAAGTCTCATTGTCTTAGAAATGCAAGAAAGCAGAGGCAGAATATACGGTTTGAATCATTAACAATACAATTCATGATCAGGAAAAAACGTATTTTCAGGTAAGAATGAATATATCCATTTTATCATGGCTTTCAATCATCTGAGATTTATATTCATTAGTCTTGGTTGTATTTCCTACCAGCTCTAAGGGTGGGATTATGTCCTATTTTCACAGATACTGGATGGCAGTTTTCAGTTACCCATTTGTCTTCACTTTAAATAGGATAATTTAGGGATACTAATTCTGAACTTAGGCTCCCTGAAGGAAAGATAAAATTTCATAGTGACTGATTTTAGAAGACACAAATAGTTTTGCTACAATAGAAGTGTGCTACTTCTCCTATCTTTACAGGGTTTCTGGGTTATGACTGTTCTAAAGATGACCATCAAAGGGGATGCCTGGGTGGCTCAGTCGGTTGAGTGACTGACTCTTGATATCGGCTCAGGTCATGATCCCAGGTTTGTGGGATCGAGCCCCATGTTGGGCTTCAGGATGAGTGTAGAGCCTGTTTAAGATTCTCTCTCTCTCCTTTTCCCCCCTCTCCTGTTACTTGCACACTCTCTCAGGAGCTTAACCGACTGAGCCACCCAGGCGCCCCTCTCTCTAAAAAATTAAAAAAAAAAGATGAACATCAATGGTATAACTTGAGAAGAACATTAAAAATTATCCTAATACAAAGAAACTGGGCCAACACATGCCACAAACCATTTGGACATTTTTAAGTTAGTTCAGAAATTATTTTTCTGAGAGGAGAAAAAGACGTTTAAATCCTGAAGTTGGGGGTGGGGGAAATCCTAAGAATTTTTTTCTTAGCTGTAGGTTTCTTAAGCAATTTCTTTCATGAACATATTTATAAAACCAAACTCTTTTCCTTTTCTCAAAAACAAATGTGCATAATACAAAAAGGAGACATAGGGTGAGTGATAGACTAACACCATGTAAGAATTCTGAATTTCAAACATGCATTCTTAATAATCATCAACCAGCAACAAATTGCTGGTATTAGTAATTGTTTTCTTTCACTAAAAATACTGGGCTTTGACAATCACTTGTTTAGGACAGAAGTCTTGATTGTGTGAACTGGCAAAGCTCAAAAGAAATATGTCAAAACTTTAAAAAAATGGAAATACCCTTTCACTTTTTTTTTTTTTTAAGCAACGTTGGAGGAAATCTGCAGTATATAAAGAGGGGTAAGTCAGGCTGCTGCTCTTCCTGTGGTCTCATGATTGACCTTTTACCTTTTGTTGCTTTAAATGAATTCCTCTGAAAAGGTGGAGGTAGGGAGGAGTTGGGGGGAGGGGGTGCTTTGCAGTGTCCTTTTTAAAATTAATGAGCTAGATTTCTTAAATAGGGAAGCCATGCCGAAAGCCCATGCTCTCAGAATTTTGGGGAAGTTTACATGTGTTGATGAGCTGAGAAGCTTACTTTCAGTATTAACATGCGGCAGTCCTTCCAGTCATGTTCTGAAAAGCGTCAGTATAGACATTAGACTTCAGCTCAATGACTCTTGACAAGACAGGTTTCTATAGAGAGAACCCTCCAGTACCTTAGGGTTTTGCTTAATTGTAAAGTCTAACATCTTCACCCTTTTTAAGGTCTTGGAACTTAAAACAATTAAATAATGTACCTCAATCTTATTAGTAGAGAAAATAGTAGAGAAAATTAGTAGCAGAAGATGTATTGACTAACTACAATGGCCTTTCATCCTGAACACCTAGAGTCACCCTGGAGAATCTTTACAGTAATTGAAATAAAAGCCTTAGCGGACTCTTCTCTGTATTATAAATGTGTCTGTCAAGCAACATGCTCAGAAGCATATTAATGGACAGCTGTTTAAGATAATGTTCTTTATAAATGTCATTGACCTATCTACTCCATACTTCTAGTCTCTTCTAAGATTTATAATTTTCTGTTCTCATGTTAAAACTACATGAATATAATTCATTTCAGTAAAGGGTCACCAAAGAATAACAAACAGAATGTCTTTCTTTTAACTATACACATGTACTGATGTTATCTGCTACTCTCTAAATAATAGGAAGTGCTGAGAAATATGTTTAAACATAATTTAATTTGGAAAGCTCACTAAATGTTTTAATGTGATTCAGGTATGAAAATCATGAAACTAAAAAAATAAAAATAGGCGTATTACTGGAAACATAATGAGCAGTATGCAAGCATTTTTACCTGTGAATATGGAGATCTTTAAGAATTTAAAAACTTCATAACTAAAATTTGCTGTGTGGAGTAAAACTTTTAATATTTTATGACCCACACATTATTTATCTTATTGCAAAATTAATTTGAATAAATGCTTAATTTCTCTACCATCTCTTAATTCCATTCTGTTTTATATTCTTTCTATACACACACACACACACACACACACACACACACAGACACTTTTTTCTTTACCACATGCAAACATGAATATTCTGATGAAAATTGAAAGATTGAGGTCGATATATAATTTCAGATAATGGCAGCTAGAAGCACTAAAATTTTATTTAGAACATGCAAAGAAAATGTTCCTAAAAATGAAAAAATCATACAGGCTAATTTTACATGATTATGAACACATAGATACAAGTTATATATGTTTTATTATTCATAAACTATGATTTTGTTGAAGAATTTCTTCAGTGAATCATTTTGTTTAGCAAAATGCTTCTGTGACAATGAGACATATTCTTCCATTAATGTCATCTACATGAATAAAGCCTTTCCAAATCCTCCAGGTTTCTCAACCAATAAAATGGACCTCACTGTAGATACATCTGGGCTTTGTCCAGGGAGGGTGATACTGCAAAAGTCTGCGCATAAAGTCGGCTCCATCTAGGATGCTGAAGAGTCCCAGATATGAGGAGTAGAGCTTCTCTGGGCTTCGGCATAATGGTGTATGTTCTGGATGCAAATTATACCTTAATTTACTTTTGTTTACTTTCAACTAGACAGGATGTCTATATGATTCATGTAGAATGAGCCCTGGCTCTAGGCCAAGTGGGAAGTTCAGAATCTTTCTTGTATTTCATTTTCTAGAGCTTTTCCCCACAAGTTTTATATACTGCTCAGTAAGCGATAACCATAAGTTTGTTTTTGCTTGTTTTCCTGAAAGCAACCTCTCAAGTAAATGTGTTAGATATCGGAACTGATGGGCTGTCACTTTACATATTATTAGGACACAGTTACAGGTATTCCCCCTCATTTTGAATGTCTGTTTGTGCCACTTTGCTTTCACTTGAGACCTATACTGGTACCTGTTTTCACCGAGAGACATATGAAGAGAACTTTTGCTTTTAGAAAAGCCAACAAACAAAAATAACAGTGTTTGTTTCGCAGTGATAGAGGCTGTGTGCACCCCAGCAATGAGAGCAGGCCCCACCAAGCTCTTTCCAGGGAACCACGCCCAGTATCTCAGCAATCGAGCCGCCATAGCTTTGAACTGTGTCTGAGAATATCTGTGCTTCATCTAGGTTTATTTTGTGCTTCCATTTAAGATTTCCTAAGGTATCAGAAAAGCCTGAGAGAGGTTATTTTTGAAGTCTGGGAATGCTCAACATCTTTTCCATGTAAATTAACGGTAATGGCATTTTTGCTTTTCTCCATTCTGGCTTACGAAAGTTTTCATGGCAGCACTCTACTTTCGGATAGTGAGAGCAAAGTGTTTTCCTTGTTAATAGACTTGCTTCTTGTGGAATGGTCATGACTTCTGAGCCATTAAAAATAACATAGTGTCTTGGTCTGCATCTTCCAGATCCAGTACAAATTAGCCAAGAAACTGAGGCAGGCAGAGATGTTTTGGCTCCAAAAGGGAGAGTTGTCTTTCTTTTGCAGAACTGCACATAGTTTATGAAGCTGGAGGGAAAACCATGGATGGGGCTAAGATTGTCCAGGAAGAGGGAAGAGAAAGAAAAGGGTAGAAAATAGAAGCAGGCCAATTCACAATGAGAGCCGAGAAGGAAAAGCTCAGACACTGAAAAGTAATAGCCAGCTAAGTAAGAAGGGTGGAAACCCGGCAGTAGGAAAACGGGGTTGGGAGATGATGGCAGCCGTCTCTCGTGTCAAGGGTTGCAGCAAAAGCTCAGTGACGGGGGAGAGAAGCGAGCTCAGGGAAGCTGGTACCTGGGACTTCATGGGGGTTTTGAGAGAGCAGTTTCGGAAGAGTGACTGGCTGAGAGGAACAGAAGTGAAGCCGGGGAGCACGAACAGCACCTGCAAAAATACCTGATAATGGGCAGGAAGAAGCAGAGCCGGTAGTCTGAGCTAGAGAGAAGATTGAGGGAAGAGGTGCCCTTCATATTTTGTTTCTGGAAATAAAAACTCCAGCTCTGATCCACTTCTGAGGATTTCATCTAAAAGTTTCCTGTGGTATCTAGAAGGTTTCAGGGCTATCACTTTAATATAACAAAATAGACATAGAATGGACAAAGTTAATTTAAAGAGTCGCTTGGAATAAATTATATTAAGCTTAGACACAAATTTTACTTATTTTTGAACTCTGATGAGCTTGATTTTGGACACACACATATCTCATGAGTATCAATTCAAACAACAGTGTTCACCGGCTGCCTGGGCGGCTCAGTCGGTTAAGCGGCTGACTTCGGCTCTGGTCATGATCTTGTAGTCCATGAATTCGAACCCCGTGTCGGGCTATGTCTGTGCTGACAGCTCAGAGCCTGGAGCCTGTTTCAGATTCTGTGTCTCCCTCTCTCTCTCTCTGCCCCTCCCCCACTCGCTCTCTCTCAAAAATGAATAAATGCTTAAAAACATTAAAATGACAATGTTCACACCTGCATTTCTGTGACTACATCGTATCAATACTCTGTTGATGATACTTGGCAAGTAAAACACTTAGTTTAACATTAATTTAGAATGCATTTTATCTTCAGAATATGCTAGCATGTATCATAGAAATATAAGAAAACATTTTCTCCATAATGGAGAGTTTTGAGTGGCACTTTTGAAAATAGTAACATTGGGGACAAAACAAAAGACAACTTCTATAAGTTAAGATGAATAACTATGTGAAATGCTAAGGACTGATGAAAAGGAACATGTCTAAAAAGACACAGTAATTGCTAAGTTATAAATTATCTTACGTAAATCTGTATTCCTACTGGTTCAGCCTGTAGTGAAAACAATGATGATGAGATACTTCGAACTTGATACTGGTTGGATTTAAACCACGTAAGAAGACCAAAGAGTTTGTCATGAACCTCTTTCTCCTAATCACCTAAATTTTGGTGTCTCTTAAAGCAGAATCCCAGGTCCCCATCTCTTTTCTGAGTCCTCTCTCCCTAGGTGGCCTCGTTCATTCCCAAGATTTGAGGTACCTGCCACACACTAGTGAGTACCACATTTAGGTCTGCAGCAAACATGCTTCTCTAACTCCTTTTCTTCCTCATCCTCCTGCATTTCCTTTTCCACTTAACAGCTTAATCGAGAAATAATTCACGTAAAATAAATGGCCCATATTTAAAATGATGAATGGATAAAGAAATTGTGGTTTATATACACAATGGAATACTACGTGGCAATGAGAAAGAATGAAATATGGCCTTTTGTAGCAACGTGGATGGAACTGGAGAGTGTGATGCTAAGTGAAATAAGCCATGCAGAGAAAGACAGATACCATATGGTTTCACTCTTATGTGGATCCTGAGAAACTTAACAGAAACCCATGGGGGAGGGGAAGGAAAAAAAAAAAAAAAGAGGTTAGAGTGGGAGAGAGCCAAAGCATAAGAGACTGTTAAAAACTGAGAACAGGGGCGCCTGGGTGGCTCAGTCGGTTGATCGGCCGACTTCGGCTCAGGTCATGATCTCTCTGCCCGTGAGTTCGAGCCCCGCGTCGGGCTCTGTGCTGACAGCTCAGAGCCTGGAGCCTGTTTCAGATTCTGTGTCTCCCTTTCTCTGACCCTCCCCCGTTCATGCTCTGTCTCTCTCTGTCTCAAAAATAAATAAACGTTAAAAAATAAAAATAAAAAAAACTGAGAACAAACTGAGGGTTGATAGGGGGTGGGAGGGAGGGGAGGGTGGGTGATGGGTATTGAGGAGGGCACCTTTTGGGATGAGCACTGGGTGTTGTATGGAAACCAATTTGACAATAAATTTCATATATTAAAAAAAAATAAAAAAATAAAATAAAATGTAAAATGTAGTAAGTTTTGACATATGTATTTGCCTGTGAAACCATCACCACAAACAAAAGAGTGAGCTTAATGATACCTCCAAAAGCTTCCTCATACTTTTTCTAATTCCTTTCATTTTTCCCACCCCCTCACTAGTCTCTAGGCAACCAAAATGCTGTTTTGTCGCCGTGCATTAGTTTACATATTCTAGAATTGTATATAAATGGAAAGATTTGATATAATGAATGGAAAGTTTCTTTTGTACTTAAAGGGTTTCAAGGGCTGTAGCTTTACGATGACAAAATATAACTCAAAAAGGTTAAACAGCTATTTGAAATAATGTTTTTACCTTTTTTTGGGGGGGGGGTCTGGCTTTTTTTTGCTCATCCTAACTATTCTGTGATTCACCCATGTTGTTGCATTTATCAATAGTTCATTCCTTCTTATTGCTGAGAAGTAGCATTCCACCGTACTGGTATTCCATTGTATGAATACATTATAATTCATTTATCCATTCACCTGCTGATGGGCATTTGAGTTGCTTCCAATTTTTGGCTATTACACATAAAGTGGCTATAAATATTTGTGTAGGGCTTTGTATGGACATATGTTTTAATTTATCTTGGGTAATATTGAGGAATGGAATGGCTGGATCACATGGTAGGCATATGTTAAAAACTGGGGGAAGCTGCCAAATTGTTTTCTAATGTCGTTGTGCCTTTGTTATTCTCACCACCAGGGTAGGAGAGCTCTAGCTATTCCTTAGACTTGTCAACACTTGTTATGGTCAGAATTTTAATTTTAGTTCTAATAGGTGTGGACTGTCATCTCATTGTAGTTTTAATTTACATATCCCTACTAACATGTAATGTTGAGTTTCTTTTCTGTGTTTATTTCCTACATGCATATCATTTTTGGTACAGTATCTGTTCAAAGTATTTGCCTATTTTTTAATTGGGATGTGTCTTACTGAGATACAAGTCTTTTACCAGACATATGATTTGCAAATGCTTTTTCCCAGTCTGTGGCTTGTCTTTTTATTCTCTTAGCAGCACCTTTCAAAGGGGCAATGTCTTTAATTTTGATAAAGTACAATTGACTGATCTTTTGTTTTCTGTTATCACATTTTTGGTGTTGTATTTTAAAAATATTTGCCTAAACCAGAGTCATAACAATTTTCTCCTGTATTTGCTTTCAGAATTTTTATAATGCTATGTTCTACACTTAAATATAAGGCCCATTTTGAATTAATTATCAATAGTATTTTTTGGTATGAGGTATGGATCAAACTTCATTTTTCTGCATATGGTGTCCAATTGTTCCAAAACTGCTTTTGGAAAGACTATTCTTTCTCAGTTGAGATGCCTTTTCACCTTTGCCAAAAACAAAATACAAAAACAAAAACAAACACAGTTGTTTATACAGGTGTAGGTCTTTTTCTGAACTCTTTTCTGTTTCATTGATCTATATGTGTGTTTTCATGCCAGTACCACATGACTTTCATTAATGTAGCTTATATTGAAATCAGGTAGTGTTACTCTTTTTTTTTTAATAAAATTTTATTTATTTATTTATTTATTTATTTATTTATTTATTTATTTATTTATTTTTCAGGAATAGAATTTAGTGATTCATCATTTACATATAACACCCAATGCTCATCCCAACCAGTGTCCTCCTTAATGCCCCTTGCCTTTCCCCCAACCTGACACCCCACCAGCAACCATAAGTTTGTTCTGTGTATTTAGGAGTCTTTCATGGTTTGTCTCCCTTTCTGTTTTTATCTTATTTTTGCTTCCCTTCCCCTATGTTTATCTATTTTGTATCTTAAATTCCACATATGAATGAAATCATATGATATTTGTCTTTCTCTGACTTATTTTGCTTGGCATAATACACTCTAGTTCCATCCACATTGTTGAAATGGCCAGATTTCATTCTTTTTGATTGCCAAGTAGTTTTCCATTGTGTGTGTATGTATGTATATATATACATACACATCTATATATACATGACATCTTCTTTATCCATTCATCAGTCAATGGATATTTGGGCTCTTCCCATACTTTGACTATTGTCAATAGTGCTGCTATAAACACTGGGGTGCATGTGCCTCTTCGAATCAGCATTTTTGTATCCTTTGGATAAATACCTAGTAGTACAATTATATCCTTTGTATCCTTTGGATAAGGTAGTGTTACTCTTATAGCTTTTCCCCCCAAACATATTTTGGGTATTCTAGGTCTTTTCATTTCCTTATGAATTTTAGAATGATCTCAGTGAAGCTATGTTTATTTTACAGTTCTTTTTTTCTCATTCTTCCTTTTTGATAATTTCGATTGATTGCCATAACTTTAAGTTCATTAAGTCTTTTCTTCTGCAGTGACTAACCTGCTGTTCATACAATTCAGTGTAGTTTTCATCTCAGACATTGTCATTTTCATCTTCAGAAATGTTGTCTTTTATTATATCTTGATCTTTGAGTTTTTGAAAATATGGAAAACAATTTTATAATAATTAATATTCTAGAATGCTAATTCTAAAATCTGTGTAATTTCTAGGTCAGTTTCATCGATTGGCTTTGATTCATTTTTTTCCCCTATAATGGGTCATATTTTTCTGGTGCTTTGCATGTCTTGTAATTTTTGAATTGATGACAGGCATTGTAAATTTTACCTTGCTCCTGTTAGATTTTTTTTATTATTATAATCCTGAGCTTTGTTTTTGGATGCCTTTAAGTTATTTGGAAACCATTTGATTCTCTTAAATCTTTAAAGATTTATTAGGTGGTATCAGAGCAGTGTTTAGAGCAATGACTGTTACTGTAGCAAGATCTTCTGAGTACTTACCTAATGCCCCATCAATTATAGTCTGGCTGTTGTGTACAGGACTGTTCCCAGCCCATGAAAACTCTAAGTTTTATTCCCTCCCATCCTTCCAGGTTGTTCCTTCTCAGTGCTCAAGTAGTTTCTTCAAATGCATGTAATGGTCAGTGCTCTCCTGAACACTTAAATGAGTTCTCTGTAGATTTACAGAGTTCTCTCTTAGTGCAGCTCTCTTTTCTCCAGTTTTCTGTCCTATGAACTCTAGCCTTCTTGATTTTCCTATACAGTTAGCTCTATCTACTCAACGCAGGGCATCTGCCATGTTCCCTTTCCCTGTGCCACCTCGTGGGAACTTTCTCAGGGATTTAAATGAGATCATATTAAGACTCAGCTCATATCAAATGTCTTGGAAAAGATATTTCATAATTGGTTATTGTGTTGTTCCAACTTCATTTTGGTTGCATGTGGAAGCCTTGTCTAGCTAGCTTCTTGATCTGTCTACTTGGATGATTCACAGTTGTCTTAAACTCTTAACGCTGCTTTTCCCCTCAGTATGTGATACCAGCAAACACAAGTTGCTCATACTTAAATCTGAAAATCGTTCTTGACTTCTCCTTCCTCTTCATGACCAATACCCAATCCTTCGGCAAATCATAGATTATACCTCCATAGTATATCTTAAATGTATATTCATTTCTCTTCATCCCTACCTCTGTCATCCTAGTTGAGGGTACAGACATTTTTCATTGAGATTACCGTAACAGTCTCCTAACTAGTCTCCCTATTCCTTCCTTTGCTTCCTCTTTACCCCATCATAATCATTTATTATATGGAAGTTTTGTGAACTTTTAAAACTGTAAACCAAGTCAAATCATATTAAAAAAAAATCCTTCTCATTGCACATAAAATAAAAGTCCAAACACCCTATAATGTCCTACAAGATATAAGAGATTTGTCCAACATTACCTTGAACTCTTCACATACTTCTTTTTTTGTTAAAGTTTCATTTATTTTGAGAGAGAGCGAGCATACAAATAGAGGAGGGGCAGAAAGAGAGAGAGAGAGAGAGAGAGAGAGAGAGAGAGAGAGAGAATATTCCAGGCAGGCTCAGAACTGGCAGCATGGAGCCCAGTGCAGGGCTCAAACCCACGAATCATGAGATCATGACCTGAGCCAAAACCAGGAGTCAGAGTGTTAACTAACTGAGTCACCCAGGTGCCCCCACATCCTTCTTAACTAGGCTTGAGTCACACTGGCAACTCTACTTTCTAGAAAAATCCAAACTCTTTCCTACTTTAGAGACTTACCACCACATGGAATGTTTTCCCCTTTGTTTCGTGGTATGACTGATGTTCTCTCGTTTTCCACGTCTTGACCTAAATAATAATACCTCTGAAGTCAAGCTTCCACTAACTTTTTGTTTTTGCTTTGTTTTTTGTTTTGTTTTTAATTTGTTTTTTAATTTTTTAAAATTTACATCCAAATTAGTTAGCATATAGTGCAACAATGATTTCAGGAGTAGATTCCTTAGTGCTCCTTACCCATTTAGCCCATCCCCCCTCCCACAACGCATCCAGTAACCCTCAGTTTGTTCTCCATATTTATGAATTTCTTCTGTTTTGTCCCTCTCCCTGTTTTTATATTATTTTTGCTTCCCTTCCCTTATGTTCATCTGTTTTGTCTCTTAAAGTCCGCATATGAGTGAAGTCATATGATATTTGTCTTTCTCTGACTAATTTCACTTAGAATAATACCCTCTAGTTCCATCCAATAGTTGCAAATGGCAAGATTTCATTCTTTTTGAATGCCGAGTAATACTCCATTGTGTATGTGTGTGTGTGTGTATGTATATATATATATGTATATATATATATATACATATATATATATATATATATATATGTATATATATATATACACACACACACACACACACACATACATACCACATCTTCTTTTTCCAGTCATCCGTTGATGGACATTTGGGCTCTTTCCATACTTTGGCTATTGTTGATAGTGCTGCTAGAAACATGGGGGTGCATGTGTCCCTTCGAAATAGCACACCTGTATCCCGTGGATAAATGCTTAGTAGTGCAATTGCTGGGTCATAGGGTAGGTTATATTTTTAGTTTTTTGAGGAACCTCCATACTGTTTTCCAGAGTGGCTGCACCAGCTTGCATTCCCATCCACTAACTTTTCATCTAAGTACTCTGGTTTTCTATCATAGTGCCTTGCCTGTTATCTTCATGGAACTTAATCATCTTGCACTTATATTCTGTAATTATTTATTTATTTACATGTTTTATGTCTTTCTCTACTAGATTGTAAACTTTGGGGGGTCTGAAACATATCTCTTTGCTTACTACTGTATCCCCGGCACTTGATGCTGCCCATCACATAGCAGGTATTCAAATGAAGAAACTGATTGAGTTGAAATCACATTTGTTGTGATTTCCTGATACTAGAAAGACTATCATTGCTACTTGCTTATAGATTGGTCAAATCCTGCAATTAGAGGATAACCTCTTTAAGAGCTATTACTTTGGGAAAAAAATTAGACTTTTTAGATTTTCATTTATGAGATCCTGACAATTACAATCAGAGGGTAGAGTAAATATGTGAATACTGGCCATATGAGAAGGACATTCAGAGCAGAAAGAATGAGAGAGTGCAAGAAAGGAGCAAAAAATATTTTTAGGACATATCCTACAAACACAAATTATGTCGTATTTACTTACCTAGGTGAGTCCTAATCATTATATTCTTTCTGTATTTATATCTACTATATGTGCTAGTGACTGTAGTAGTTAACATTTATGTAATAGGCCACAATATCTCATTTAATTTTCACAACCCAGTGAAGACGTTATCTTTATTATTCTCATATTATAGATGGGAAATAAAGTTAAGAAAGATTATATTATTCCCTCAAAGTCACAAAACTAATACTTACATTCATACCATGAGCTTTAAGTTGCTCAGTCCTGCTGCCAGACAACCTTTTGCAAATATACATAAGGAATCTATACAACGTCTATAAAGGACCAGGGACATGTCTGAGAGATGAGATTGTATTCTGTGTAGGTTCAAAAGCACTGCTCTCATTCTCCCAAGAGGTTCTAATATTAAAAATACTATTCTTATATATATATATATATGTATATATATATATATACATATATATATATATATAAATTGTCAAGATTCTGTGATTTGCCAAATCTTAAGTAGCTAAAATCAGCTAATGACCAGTCCCACTCTCCTGTGATATTTAGAATTGCTAAAAGCACAGTTATTAAACTAACATCAGCCTTTGTGCTGATTATTTTAACTTTTAATATTTGAAATTCTGTGTAGACACTAGTTTGTCAAAGTCTGTGATCTAAGTTCTTGGCCCTTTCTTCCTTTCAGTACATACTACATTGCACTGATGAGATCAGAAGTAACTAGGGTGTAATTCTTATTCATGCTGAGATACCTCATTGCCCAAGAAGATTTCAAACAGCTATAGTTTGGCAGGCTGACCTTACTGCCAAGTTGAGGTTGGTATCTATGCTATATAAGGGTGTGGTTTCTATTTTCTCTCTTTCCTACCTTACCACATTGTCCATCAAGTTCTAGCTGCTGGGTGACCTACTTTATTGTTTTCCCATGAAGTTTCATCCATTCATAAATACTTACAGAGGGACGCCTGGGTGGCTCAGTTGGTTAAGCACCTGACTCTGGATTTTGGTTCAGGTCATGATCTCATGGTTAGTGAGTTCAAGCCCCACATCAGGCGCTGCGATGGCAGTACAGAGCCTGCTTGGGATTCTCTCTTTCTCCCTCTCTTTCTGTCCCTCCCCTGATTGCTCTCTCTCTCTCTTTCTCTCTCTGTAAAATAAATAAACTTAAAAATAATTAAAAAATATATTTATGAAGGGAGTACTCTGTGCCAGGCATTTAGTACTAGAAATGTGTGCAGTAAACTAAAAGATGAGAAAAAATATGTTTGTGTTTTATATTTTAGCAGGGAGATAAACATGAAACAAAACAAAGGTATTATATAGCATATTAGATAGACAATGTTAGGCATTGTCTATGCATATCTATTAAGAAAATATAGCAGGAAACGGGAATTTGAGAGCCTGGAGTGGATTGAAATGGGAAGAGTGGTAATTCTAAGTAGAGTAACCAGGGAAGGCCTCACTGAAAAGATGACAAGACGAAAGGGTGGTCTCCATGTAAATATCTGGGCAAGAGCTTTCCTACTAGAGGAAACAGCACATGCTCTGAGGTTGGCGCATGCCAGGAATATTCTAGAGGCAGCAAGGAGGTCAGAGGGGCTAGAGTAGAGTGACCAAGTGGAAGGAACTATAAGGTGAAGTTAAAGAAAAAAAGTACAGAATGGTAGATGGTGTGGACTTTATACAGCATTGTAAGTACTTTGGCTTTTACTCTTTGAAATAAGATGCCATTGGAAGGCTTTCGCCAGAACAATAATATAATATGATGAATTTTAAAGGATCATTTTGGCTTCTGTGTTGAAAATAGACTACAGGGGCAAAGGATAAAGCAGTGAGACTACTTAAAAGACCATTTTAGTATTCTTGGCAAAATGAAGGTGGCTTGAACCAGGAAGGTGACAGTGAAGGTGGTCAAATGCAGTGGGATTCTGAATATATTTTGAAGCTGGAGCTGACAGGGTTTGCATTAGATTTGATATGGGTATGAAAGAAAGTCAAGAATGGCTCCAAGAGTTTCTGTTCTGATCAGCTAGCAAGGTGGATTTGCCATTAATAGAGATAAGAAGACAGAAAAGCAGCTCTTAGAAGGGAGAGTCAGGAGCGTAGACATGTTACCTCTATTCAATATTTAGTAGGTATTAAGTGGACAATTTCTTAGTTGGAATTTGGAACCAGGGGAGGGGTCCAGCCTCAATAGATTGCATTAAGAGCTATAGATTGCATTAAGGGGATGGATGAGATCACTTAAGAAATATATGAATAGAGAAGATGTCTAAGGTCCCTCCTCTGGGGTATTCCAAGATTGCACATCATTCCATAGATGTGAGTTTGGAAGAAGATTAGTGTTGACATGAAAGCAAGGTGAAGAAAGGAGGAAGAGGTGATCACTACTGTAAAATTTTGCTGACAGAATAAGTGAGAAGAAAATGAACATAACCAGTGTGTATGGCAATATGTGGGTCCTTGGTGGTCTTAGAAACAGCAATTTGGGTAAAATGGTTCTGGCCAAAGCTCAAGTGAAGTCAGTTTAAGAAAAAATGGCAAGAATATGAATATGGGCCCTTTGATTTTAAATGTTAGTGTCATTTAGAAGGTTCTTATTGACAAAAACAAAATCCATGCAGATAGCTCTTTTCTGGAGTGTTTTGGCTTACCCATCACTTTAAAGCACATTGGGGGGCTCTCTTTCTATTTGATCATTATGCATGACCTCCAGAGCCAATTAGCAGTTTTGTCCTTAGGAAAATTCCTCTTTTTCTCGCACTGTGAAGCTTCCCCTCAGTTTTCAGCAGCTGTCCTTCCCTGCTCAAATGGAAGAAATGCCCATTTGTGCCATATGGAAAAGTAGATGCCAGATAAAAGAGTAAGAATATCCGTATATTTCTACATTAGTGTTACTTGTATGGGATTCTTTTGTGGATAAAGCTTTGCTTCAGAACTGAAAACATCCTTAGCAAATGACAAAAATTAATGCTGGTTTTCTACTATAGAGAGAAAGTTACACATTTTGCACATGTTAAGTGAAAAAATTTGTGAGAGAAAAAAAAGACTGGTTGAAAATTGACTTTCACGTATTTCCTGTGTGTGTAATGTGCGTGCGCGCGCACACACACACGCACACACACACACACACACAAATATGTATATAAGTTTATTTTGAAATAACATCAGTTTTACTGAGAAGTAACAAGTCCAATACAAAGAACTTTTCTGAGAGTAAGATGACACCAAGTTGCCACATCACCCCCAAATAGTTTAGTGTATAATGTCGATTAACAAGGATATTCTTCCGCATTGCCACAGTACCACCACCAAAGTCAAGAAATTAACACTGATACATTACTACCATTTAATCCACAGAACCTATTGAAGTTTCACCCATTGTCTCAAAAGGATCCAGTTTAGGATAATGTGACATTGCAATGCTGTGATTCTTAAAGTTTCTGTCTGGCACAGTTCCTTAGTGTTTCCTTGCTTTTGTAACCCAGACACTGGTCAGCTATTTTGTAGACTGTTCTTCAGTTTAAGTATGTTTCCAGTTTCCTCAATATTAGATTTAGATTTTGCAATTGTGGTGTGAATATTACAGAAGGGATGTTATGTATTTTGTACCCTGTTCCAGGAACATAGCCCGCTGCTTCACTTTATTTATCTCAGTACTGGTGATGGAACTTTGATCTGTTGGTTAAGGTTATGTTTGTTAGGTTTCTCCGTTGTAAAGTTACTCATTTCCCTTCATAATTTAATCACTATTTGTATGGAGATAATTTGAAACCATGCAAATATCTCATTTCTTATCAAACTTTCACTCCCCTTGTTTTAACATTTATTCATGTTTCTTGACTGAATTATTGTGATGGTTGACAAATGGTGATTTTTGAATTCTATCATTCATTCTGCATTTATTAATTGTAGTCTACTGTAAGAAAAATCCTTCTATTCTCCCCATTTAATCACTTATTTATTTTTATTAGTATGAATTCATGGATTCCTGTTTTATCCAATGACTTATCATTTGCTAATATCATTACTTATTTTGATGCTTATTTTGTCCCAGATTCGCCAGTGGGAGTTTATTCTGGCTTCTGTGTATTATTAGCATGTTCCTTAATTCACTGAGGAGTTTCTTACTTTCTGGCACAAGAAGGCACATGGCTGTACTTTTTCTGCCCTGGCTTTTTCTCCAAGTGTCTCTGTTTCTTGTTTTAAAGGATGGTATTTAGAAACCATCATCTGGGTGTTAGATGTGTTTATTGTTGCTGGAGTGTCAATGCTCCCAGGTTCTCCTGGTAGACAGTGTTAGGGAATATATGCATACATAAATTTACACTTATTTTGTATTATTATATCTGTTAATGAGTAATGAAAACCTTGAATTTACACTGATACTACAATCCTGATCCAATACCATGAAGTTCATTTCAGTGTTCCCCCTTTCCATAAAGAAATCATATGTATAGTGAGTATAGGTTCCCTATACTAATATGACCTCCCCTGTATGTAAAACTTCCCACCTCCATGCCTCAGTACCACTGCTTCCTAAATAGGTACCTTCCTTATCCTGCTCAGGTTCCAACTATGCTCCAGGCTTCTGCCCACCATCTCTCCTAATCAACTAATCAACTTCCTAATCAACTTCCTAATCCCTTTTGGGCTCTAACACCACAGTACCATGTGTCATGCTGGGCCATTACAGTCCTATCACTCCCTCATCAACTCCTACCTTACTAGGAGAGAAGGAGACAAGGAGAGAAAGACAAAATTTATTCATATATAGAATATATTCCATGACCTTTTTAAAAAATTTAAATTAAAATTAACTAATATACGTGCAGTATTGATTTCAGAAATAGAAGTCAGTGATTCATCACTTACCTGTAATACCCGGTGCACATCACAAGTGCCCACCTTAATACACATCACCCATCTCCCACCCACTTCCCTCCATGAACCCTCAATTCTCTAATGTTAAGAGTCTTTCATGGTTTGTTTCTCTTTCTTCTCTCCTCCCTTTCATCCTGTTCATCTGTTTTTTTCTTAAATTCCACATATGCATGAAATCATATGATATTTCTCTTTCTCTGATAGACTTATTTTGCTTACCGTAATATATTCTAGCTCCACCCACATTATTGCAAATGGCAGGATTTCATTCTTTTTGTTGGCCGAGTGATATCCCATTGTGTGTGTGTGTGTGTGTGTGTGTGTGTGTGTGTGTGTGTGTATACAGACACACACATACATCCTACATCTTCTTTATCCATTCATCAGTCAATGGACAGCTGACAGATGCATGAAAAGATGTTCAACATCACTCATCATCAGGGAAATACAAATCAAAACCATGATAAGATAGTACCTCACATCTGTCAGATTGGCTAAAATTAACAACACAAGAAACACCACAGGTGTTGGCGAGGCTGCAGAGAAAGGGGAATCCTCTTGCATTGCTGGCAGGAATGCAAACTGGTGCAGTCACTCTAGAGAACAGTATGGGGGTTCCTCAAAGTGCTAAAAATAGACTTATCCATGACCTTTTAATGAACTGTTAACATTCTTAATTCTGAGTGTTTCTTTTACTCTACAAAGATGACAAATTTAGGAAGCTGATGCAATTTTAACTCACTTCAATCATATGATTACATTTTCCACAGCAAATTCAGTAAATGTAATCTCCTACAGATACATTTATTCATTCCAGCTTCAAAGTCTGTTTTCAACTAACTTCGTGAAATACTTGGGTTTTCATCTTTGTGACAAAATAAAGATGTTGTTGATTTATCCCATTCAGTATAGAGTTTCACTCATGTTTCTGATACTTTTGAATAGTAGGGCTGTTGGAAAGCCATAGGCATTTCTACATGAAGTCTATTATCTGAAGAGACAGTAACATTTCTCTCAATTTTAGAAATTGTGAAAAAAATGCCACTCTTCCTTCTGGCTCCAATCCAAAAAACTAATATCTCTGTCCCTTGATAAATCAAAAGGAAGATCTGGGGATCAGTGGCATTTTGGGTATGAATACGTATTTATTATTCTTTGTAATTTTTTATCGTTATTTCTAAGCATAGGTAATCTATTTGCTTTTCAAAAGAATCTTAACATATGTTAATTCCACATATAATACAAAAATGATTCCTATAACATAACAGAATATTTTTTAAGATAGGGATACAATTTTAAATATTTTAACTGAATTTATAATTTTTTCATTAATGTCATATATAGTACATAATTTAATATACCACATTACATGTTTTATATATAAATATATAAGAATATCATATATGCAATGGGAAATCAACAAAAAAAGGTGAGGAAAGTTTAAATCAGGTATTTAAAAAAGGGAGAAGATGGCACAAAAACATACACTCAGATCAATGGAACAGAATAGAGAACTCAGAAATGGACCCACAAACATATAGCCAACTAATCTTGACAACTAATCTAATCCTGACAAAGCAGGAAGGAATATCCAATGGAATAAAGACCATCTCTTCAGCAAGTGGTGCTGGGAAAACTGGACAGCGACATGCAGAAGAATGAACCTGGACCACTTTCTTACACCATACATAAAAATAAACTCAAAATGGATGAAAGACCTCAATGTAAGACAGGAAGCCATCAGAATCCTCAAGGAGAAAGCAGGCAAAAACCTCTTTGACCTTGCCTGCAGCAACTTCTTACTCAACATGTCTCCAGAGGCAAGGGAAACCAAAGCAAAGATGAACTACTGGGACCTCATCAAAATAAAAAGCTTCTGCACAGAGAAGGAAACAATCAGCAAAACTAAAAGGCAACCAACAGAATGGGAGAAGATATTTGCAAATGACATATCAGATAAAGGATTAGTATCCCAAATATATAAAGAACTTATCAAACTCAACACCAAAAAACAAATCATCCAGTGAAGAAATGGGCAAAAGACATGAATAGACACTTCTCCCAAGAAGACATCCAGATGGCCAACCGACACATGAAAAAATGCTCCACATCACTCATCATCAGGGAAATACAAATCAAAACCACAATGAAATACCACTTCACACCTGTCAGAATGGCTAACTTAACAACTCAGGCAGCAACAGATATTGGCAAGGATGTGGAGAAAGAGTATCTCTTTTGCATTGCTGGTGGGAATGCAAGCTGGTGCAGCCACTCTGGAAAACAGTATGGAGGTTCCTCAAAAAATTAGAAATAAAACTACCCTATAACCCAGCAATTGCACTACTAGGTATTTATCCAAGGGATACAGGTATGCTGTTTCAAAGGGGCACATGCACTCCAATGTTTATAGCAGCACTATCAACAATAGCCAAAGTATGGAAAGAGCCCAAATGTCCATTGATGGATGAATGGATAAAAAAGATGTACATATATATAATGGAGTATTACTTGGAAATCAAAAAGAATGAAATCTTGCCATTTGCAACTATGTGAGTGGAACTGGAGGGTATTATGCTAAGCGAAATTAGAGAAAGACAAATATCATATGACTTCACTCATATGAGGACTTTAAGACACAGAACAGATGAACATAAGGGAAGGGAAGCAAAAATAATATAAAAACAGGGAGAGGGACAAAACATAAGGGACTCTTAAATATGGAGAACAAATTGAGGGTTACTGGAGGGGTTGTGGGAGGGAGGATGGGCTAAATGGATAAGGGGCAGTAAGGAATCTACTCCTGAAATCATTGTTGCCCTATATGCTAACCAATTTTGATGTAAATTAAAAAAAAATTAAAGAAATGATATTAAAAAATAATTATGTTGAATGAAAGACTAAAAATAAAGGTAAATGCTAGATATAAAATAAGAATAATAAATAATACAAAAATAAAAAAGGGGGAAGAGTTCAGGAGAGTTTAGCTGTTTAGTTTCTGTTGGAAAATTAGGTGATGGTTGGAGGCCAATGAGAATGCAAACTTAGTTGAGCAGTATGGAGAAAAGCCACATTCTGGGAGATAGGTCAAGGTGGGAGGCATAAAGATTGAACCTGGTCCAGGTACTCCTCAAGCTTCGGGCAACAGTTCCAATGCCAGTTCTTACAGGTAGCCTCACCTGGGCCCCCTGCTGGCCATTGCTTCCTTAGCACCCTGCACTCTTTTTACCATATCACTTACTGGATCTTTATTTATTACCTTAATTCTGATTTTCCTGTAAGTATAGGGCAAGGACCATATCTTTACTCATAAAGCATGTAACACAGTGCTTGGCAGATGACAGGTGCTGAGTAAATTAATTTTAGCCCGAAAGCAAGAGAAGAATAGTTTGAGAGAGCAGCATGGTTATATATTCAACAATAATGAAATAACCCAGAAAAACGCTTGGTTAATTTCCTCCATAAGTTCTTCTAGATAAGATAAAAGGGAGAATGGATGGGAAAAAAGTTCCCAAATCAAGCAATGAACTTAAACAAACAAAACTTGAGAACTGCCAGGGGTATTGTAATAGTGTTGTATGATGACAGATCGTAGCTACACTTGTGAACACAACATTACATACAAACTTGTCATCTCACTATGTTGCACACCTGAAACTAATGTAACATTGTGTGTCACCTACTTAAAAGAGCACTGTGGAATCAGATCACGTTGGTTTGAATTCACACTACGCTTCTTAGATCTGTGATCTTGTGTTCTAACTCGTGTAAACTTCAGTGTCCCCATCTTTAAAATGACGAACGTAATGATCTAATGGCAAGACCGTCAGTAGGTTTAAATATGTGCAAAGCTTACGTATATATAGTAAATTCTCAACAAATGCTCCATGTTCTTAAGCCTGCCTCACTTTTCTAATCTCTGTTCTTCATTTGGTTTAAAATGATTGAATTTAGTACAAGAAAATAAGTCCTCCAAATGGTACTGGTAAGCAGTACACAGAAGCTTTCATATTTTGGACTTCTTAGAAAGGGAGGTGTGAGGTGCTAGAGGAAAAGAACACAGTCTCATCTTCTGGTTTATCTCATGTCTGGCACACACTGTGTACTACATGTGGAATTTTGTCACCAAATAGACAATAAATATGAAAATATCCATCTTTTTATTTTTTTTAACTTCCGGCCTCTTTTTTTCGTAAGTGTGCTTTCATTCCATTTTTTTTTTCAGAAAAATTAAACCAGAATGCAAGAGTGCAGTTCCTGATGAAAAATTGAGATTAGTATGAAATTAAAAGTTTGAAGGACTTAAATCTGAAGTACTGAAATAAGCCAGCTACGAGGTGGTTGTTAGGTCTGCACTTTCGACATTGCTTGTCAGCTCTAGTTCTGATCTGTTACATAACCATGGTGCAATTACCCTATCTACCACCTAACCCTCACGGTCTCTCTTGATTATTAGAGAGCTCAGGCGTCATTTTTAAAAAATTGAAAAACAAATTGGTTTTGCATCTCGGCCCTGCCACCACCAAAAGGCAGTCTGCATGCCTTTCGTTAGTAGAACTGTGTGTATAATTTACACATAAAGCTCTCATAGAGTTATCATCCTAGACAGTATGCCTGGGGATAATGTGGAAATTATGTTCTTTTGTGTAACTGGGAAGGTCTCCAAGATGAGTGCCATTTCTTGGAACTGCAGAATTCTTTTCTCACATGAGCTACATGACAGAGGAGTGTTACACAGCTCACCCATGGATGCTGGCAGCCAAGTGACACCCAAACAGAGTTCCGAGTCTGCATTATGTAATTGGAAATCCCTGCAGTGCAATAACTTTTCAATGTGCACAATGATCTAAATTAATGTCTCACTTCTACTCAGGGAGAACTAGGCTGCCAACGATTTCATTTTTTTTTTCTCCCTCTCAGTTGAGAGATACAATTTGTCTTAGAGGCAATTGTAATGGATGCTTCTGTGTGTCTGGTTTGCAAAATGAAGGTATGTTTTGTGCTATCCTTTTTGCTTTTCTGCTTAATCCTTTGATATGTGTGGGCTTCATTTCAGTGCTGTGTGTGTGTGTATGTGTGTGTATTTCTGCATTCAGTTGGTGTGTGGTACTATAAGGTGTCTTGACTATTGTGTGTCACTTTTATGTATTAGGTATGGTTGATTAGTGGCCAAAATATGGGGGGTACTTTTGCTAAGGCAGCAGCTAGTCTTTGGGGGAGATTCTAAAGATGATGCCATTGGTTATTTTAGAATTACTACTGTTAGTAGAGTCTGTTTCCTCTGACTCTTTTCCTTTCCGGGATGTGTTTGTCTGTCTTTCAGCTTCATTTCAAAGATATTACTGCTCTTTGATCTAACTTTTCCTAAGTGATTGCTAATCAGTGGCATTTTCACACTAAAAAGAGTATTTCAATGGACCTTATTTCTTTTGGTTCATTCTCAGTCCATGTTTTACCGAAATACAGGACAAGACTTTCACCAAAGGGAGGTGGTTCTGATTATTTGGAAATTGGCATTTCTAAATGGCATACCCACCATTAGCCTTTCAAGAGAACGTTTCAAGAGAAAAATGTCTTTACATGAAAAACAGGCCTGTGCAATCAAATAGAAGAATACATGCATTATGGAAAGCAAAGCTCTTGCTCTATCACTTATAAGCACATCCAACCCAACTGCCCTAATCTAAGCTTTCACATTCTCTTTCTTGAACGCCAGCAGCAGTCACCTAACCGGTTTCTCCACAACCACTCTGACCCCCGCTAAACTGATTATACACATAATTCATATTGGATCCTGTCAACCTCTTCCTCTTCTCAAAACCACTCACGTACCCAGGCTTAACATTCTTCAGTGGTTTTCCTTTGCGGGTAGGATAAGAAAACAGTCTTACCCACGCTTTCAGGGTGTGGCTCAGTCCACCAGCCTCATCGATGCCCTGCCGGCTGCTGCTTCTCTGAGGTCCAGTCTCACTGGCCTTCCCTTAGGCCCGAAAGGGGCCAAGTTCCTTCCTACTGGTACCCAGATCGTAAATCTTGTAACACAGTAGCTTACACTTCTACACTTCTTATCCTTTTAAGTCCACTCTTTCTTCAGATATTAACTCAATTCTTACTTCCTCAGGGAAGCTTTCCCCATTGACATAATTTGTTCATTTCCTTTTAATGACCTACTCCCATTAGGGCTAGATTTTCCTCCCGTATAGTACATTTTACAGTTGTAATTTTATATTCATTTTGTGGAGTTATTGTGATTAATATCCACCTTTTTAAAAAAAAATGTTTATTTTGAGAGCGTGAGAGCACGAGCAAGGGAGGGGCAGAGAGATTAGGAGAGAGAGAGAATCCCAAGGAGAGTCTACACTGGCCAGGGCACAGGGCCTTTTGTGGGGTTCAGACTCATGGAACTGTGAGATCACGACCTGAGCTAAAATCAAAAGTCAGACGCACAACTGACTGAGCCATCCAGGGGCACCATGTCAATCTTAAAATAGGAAAGCAGAGGTATTTTTGCTTGACTTTGTATCCCACCACCAAATGCAATACCTAGAATGTCATAGGGGGCTCCATAAATACCTTTTTTTTTTTTTTTTTTTTTTTTTAAATAAGTGAAGAGGGGGCACCTGGGTGGCTCAGTCAGTTGAGTATTTGACTTCGGCTCAGGTCATGATCTCGTGGGTTTGAGCCCTATGTCGGGCTCTGTGCTGACAGCTCAGAGCCTGGAGCCTGCTTCAGATTCTGTGTCTCCCTCTCTCTCTCACCCTCCCCCGCTCATGCTCTGTCTCTCTTGCTCTCAAAAATAAACATTAAAAAAAAAATAAATGAAGAAATAAAAACTACAAGGCAAGAATTTGAAAAAAAAAAAAAAACTTTACTAAGTCTATTGTAATCATTTAAGATTAGAAAATACAGGGGCACCTGGGTGGCTCGGTCAGTTAAGCGTCCGACTTCGGCTCAGGTCATGATCTCACACTCCGTGAGTTCGAGCCCCGCGTCGGGCTCTGTGCTGACAGCTCAGAGCCTGGAGCCTGTTTCAGATTCTGTGTCTCCCTCTCTCTCTGCCCCTCCCCTGTTCATGCTCTGTCTCTCTCTGTCTCAAAAATAAATAAACGTTAAAAAAAAATTAAAGATTAGAAAATACAGTTGTTAAACTATTAGAGTGTGTTAGAACTTTTTTTGGTGAATTGATCTTGGTTATCAAGTTCACTAGCTACACCTGAAAGCAAGATTGCTTAGATTTCATCTGAATGGACTTTATAGGGCAAGTGCCCCAACTCATGAAAGAAAGTGAATCTGGGTTGCATTCCTATCTCCTTGGTGTTTATAAATAGAATTTGGAAAGTAGTCGGCATGTCTGAAATGCCCATATGAGGAAATATATAATCATATTGAAACAGCAGACATGTTTTAGTTCTTACTAGGTGGCAGACAGTGTGCTAAGCTCTAAACCTTTGATCACTCATTTATATCCCTAAGTCTTCTGAGGCCTTGGTAAGACTGTTAACTGCTTTTCATAACTGAAGAAACAGAAACACATTATGTACCCACGCTCACAAAATTAGCGGACTTCGGGAGGTTTGTAGGATTCAAGACCCCAGCTCCCATACTGCCTTATTAAATGTAACATTATTGAGGCATCTGGGTGGCTCAGTCGGTTAAGCCTATGACTGTGGCTCAGGTCATGATCTCATGGTTTGTGAGTTCGAGCCCCACTTTGGGCTCTGTGCTGACACCTGAGAGCCTGTAGCCTGTTTCAGATTCTGTGTCTCCCTCTCTCCCTCCCTCCTTCTCTCTCTCTCCCTCTCTCTCTGCCCTTCCCCTGCTTGTGCTCTCTCTCTTGCTCTCTCAAAAATAAATAAACATTAAAAAAAATAACGCTATTAACATCTATGTGTTCTGTCTAGCAAGTAGGAGATGAACATTTTGTGTTTTGCCTGAGAAGCAGGAGTAGGAGATGTAAATGAATCTTTAAGAATAGGTACAGATGTTTTGCTGCTTCCCCAGTATAAATAGCATCTGTATTATATTTTTTAAAACATATGAAATAAAAATTAAAATGATAGCCTATTTATTCTTGCTACTCACTTTTACAACGTTTTGTATTGTTTGAATTTGTACGCTACAATCTTAGCATGGTCTTTCGCATTAAAATTCAGGTATTATTAGTCATAGTGCTATCTTACATTTATGTGTCATTTTACAGTATATTAGGTATTTTCATTTAGATGCTGAATTTAATTTTCCCCAAATACCACCTAAAACAGGAATGGTGATCTCCATTGTAAAGATGTGAAGGTGAGAATTCGGCTCTCAAGCGTAGAGTGGATGGCTAGGTCAGGAGAGGGCAGGGCTGGCCTCCACATCTTCTGACCCCAAGAGCACCCACCGGCAGCGTTATCATAGAGCCTTTCACGTACCTGCCCCCAAATCCCAGGATTATCTGCTCCTGTGATAGGTGTCTTTATCAACAGGACCTGAGTGCTGTTCAACATACACTGAAATTCTTTGCTGCGTTGTGTTCTCTTTTGTTTCATCTATCTGTAAAATTTAAGTGAAATTCATTAGACGTGATTTGTTTTATGGAAAAGAGAAAAACTAAAGTGTTTTATTTTTTATTTAAAAAGTTTACCTGTCAAGTTATACACATACACATATTTACGTTATATATACTTTATATGTAAGCGTTAGTAATTATTTTATGACTGCAAAAGAAGTGTGATGGATAGCGTTTTCCTTAGAGCTCAGTAGTATCATGATTTCTAGTAAAAAAAATGGTCTCGGGGCATCTGGGTGGCTCAGTCAGTTGAGCGTCCAACTTCGGCTCAGGTCATGATCTCACAGTTAGTGAGTTTGAGTCCTGTGTTGAGCTCTGTGCTGACAGCTCAGAGACTCGAGTCTGCTTCGGATTCTGTGTCTCCCTCTCTCTCTGACCCTCTTCCACTGGTGCTTTCTCTCTCTCAAAATTAATAAACATTAAAAAAAATTTTAAAAACGGTCTTAAACTAAGCTTGGCCCTACTGGGAAAAACAACACAAAATGTTTAAATATATGGTAAAACAATTAAAATGGCATTTTTGTGATAGGTCATATTATCAAGGCACAAATGGTGACATTTTTTAATGTCATAATTATTGTCTTTAATTTTCTGAAAGTCTAGTTTTGAAAAGCTTTCTTTTTTATCTTGCTCTGTTTATACCAAAAAATTAAAAATTTCTTCAGTATAACATTAGCACAAGAAATTAGTGACAACAGCGTAGCCTGCCTGAACTCAACACCTCTAAAGGTCTACATTGAAGACCTTAGAGGGTGCAATGAAATTCTACCAGCATATACCAAAGGGCAGTGCAAATAAACTCAGAACAGACTTCTTCAAGGTTGTTTTTTTTCTTATTTGAATAGCCCAAAGTATAATGTGATTTAGATTTCCCATCAAGTTTTGATTCATTTCTGTAGTGTATTATATTGCTATGCTACCACATTGCCTCCCATTGTGGCTAGGAAGATGGGATTTTTACGAGCAGGCAGAAATAGAATAAAGAAACAATTCAATATTTTTTCCATTCATGCATCCCTAGATGTAAACTGACAAGGTCAGCCAGGAGTTGTATCAGTAGTTACAATTGGTTATCTAAAATCAAAATTACAGGACACGATGTTCTTAAGTCCCAGTTGAAAGCTCAAATGTTGCAATCGATGTTTGTTTCATTTTGCAAAATACTGCAGTTCCTTTTTAACAGTTTTGATCTTTATAAAGAAATTTCACTAGAGACCTAGACAACAGCATGTTGTTGGCCTCCTTCCTCAATGGAGCCGTAAACTTTATTATGTATCAAACTGTCCACAACTGTGGAAAGCCTTTGCTCTTTGGGGAAGGAGAAAACCCAGATGCTGAGAAGACACACAGCATATAATGGCAGTGAACATGAGCTCAGAAGACCTGGGATGGGTCCTAGGCCTGCCACTTGCTAGCCTTGAAACAGGCTCTTCCCTCCCCCGCCCTCCCCCCCCCCCCGAAGTACAGTTAATGATGCCAAGCCTACCTAATTCCCAGAGATGATGGGGCCGTGAGGTTCTGTAAGCGATAGTTCTGTGAAGCTTTATGCCAATGTCAGATGGTATCTCCATCATTATTATTCTTTACACAGGACTGACAAATTAACAATTCTTTTTTTCTTGTTTCCTAATATCAGAGGGGATGGTTACTCAGTTGTAAAGCGAATGTTTCAGGAAGTGTAGATCTGGAAAAAACAGATAACAGCACATAAGTTTGGTCAGATCAGCGATGTTGTGATGGTATTTATGTACTTCCTCACTGTCTTTGTTTTTATCTCCAGCCCTTTGTAGTGCTTTAGATAGCAGAGGCTTTGAGAATGGATATCCCGATTACATTACTGAGGGCCAAGGTAAGCTTTATATACGATGGTGGCAATTAGTTGTTGGCCATGGCTGATTTCCTCATCATATCTCTCAGAAACTGTCAAGGGTATTTATGATTTTGCTGATCATCAGATATGGATACCCAAATGCCTTGTGGTGGTCTGATTCTATTGCTATCATTATTAACACAAAATGTTAACATAACTCTTTTTGAGTTAGAAAACATAAAAGCCAACCTCACTGAGGGCTGGTAGTGGTGGTGGAATAAACTAGTAACAAGAGGCATCTAATTTTGCTGTTTTTTGCTCTTAAAACTCACTTGGTATCATAGTTAAGAACACACTTGGTCTATATTTCTTATCTCCACACATGGATCAAGACCTCTTGCATTCTTTTCCTTTTTCTTTTCTTTTTTTTTTTAAGATTGACATATTTTTCGAGTACATAATGCATTCAAATGATTCGAAAATCATAAAGTATACAATACACAGGAAAAGTCATGCTTGGTTTCCTGCCTACATGCTTAATTCACACACATCCTTCCCCGCCATGGACATGAACAAGGTAACCCAGGTATAAGTTTCTTGTGTACATTAACAGAAATAATTTTTTATGCTTATAACCCCATGCAAATATATAAATATACATTGTTTTTCTTAAACACACAGTGTCTTAATACACAGAGTTTGGCACCCTTATTTTTACTTAATAACACATGCTTACTTTTTGAGGTAGTTCTCACTGCTGTGATTATGTGTATGAAATTATCCCTTTGAAGGGCTAGACCTCAGGATATACTTCTATAATTTTTTATAGTTTTCCTCAGTGAATTTGGGAAAAGCAAAGTAACTGGTTCTTCCAGAAGCTGAGCAAAAAACTGAAAAGAGACATTATCTTGATGTTTTAAGGATGGTGTTTATATCCTTTGGTTATGGTATATGGTGTTTGAATCTCTTGGACATCCATTAAGTGTCTTTCCTATTTTCTAAAGAAAATGATATGTATGAATATGTTTATATCTCCTCCAACTCAACACAATGTAGGTGTAGTAATCTGATGTTCAAAAAAAAAAAAAAATCACAAAGATCTAATCAAATTTGCCTATAAGCTATATCTAAGAAAAGTCCGGGGCAAAGTTGATGTTCATCATAGAGCTTGAATACCTAGGCATAGCCTGCTTAGAACAGAACCTTCTCTGTTCTAAGTATGTGTTCTGTGAAGAGAAATCATAAGGTTTCTCTATGCTGGTCCTAATGTACCCAGCACATTAGCACATGTTTTCAGCAGAGTTTCGCATAGTTTCCTTTCACTAAGTACACAGTTTATAAAATTCAGAATTTTTAATCCTAACATTAAAGGTATATTATAATTAAATTATTTAATATTTTTGAAATACTTAATCTGCTAGAAAAATCACATATTGGTCCTGAATACTGTTTCAGATGGTTTTTAGTTATGTAAATTATTTCTCTCCTGACTGTGTAATTACATGATGGACTGGTTTCTAGGGTATCATATACTTAATGTGAGTTTCTAAAAATGCTTTAATCATATAATTGCTAGTTTATCAAGTAGAAAATATAGGTTTGAGAACACTATCATTATGTCATTATTCTCTACAAAAGACTGTGAAACACACTGAAGAGGCCATTATGAGGCAAATAACAGTTTTCTGTCGTGTCTAAATTTGCAAGGATTAAAAAAAAAACCAAAACTGCAAGGAAATGTCTAAAGGTAAAGAGTTTAAAATCTACCAGGCAATTTATCTTGGGTCTCTCTCTGTGGAAAATCAGTGCAGACAAAGGAAGTGAATTGGTAATACTTAGGTCAGGAAAGCTAGTAGATTATCTAATGCCAGGAGTGACGCTAATATTTAATAATTGATTCATTAAATTCCATGTAGAAAGTCTAAAGGAAATTAAACCTGAGATTTAGCGTTTGCGTTAGAATCTAGCTGCACTCTTCTTGTGCTTGTTTTATGAAGTGTACCATGTTCAAGTGGGATTGCAATAGATAATGATTTATATTCATAGGGTTTATACCCAGGAGGAAACCAGACTTGTAATCTGGAATGGCTAAGTGGTTAAATTCAAATCTAATTTTATAGAACTCAAAGATTAAAAAAAAAATTCTTTTTTGACTCAGGAGGCGTCATGGGTCAGAAAATGTATTTTCAGCAAAGTCTAGTAAAGTCCAAAGTAAAATACTCCATTGGTGGGTTTAGTATGAGAAGGCAAGACCCTTAAAAATTCTCTCTCTTTCTGTCGATGTATATTTGTTACATACACACGCAAATATACACACAGACACATACATATACACATTTCCTTGCTCTCCCACTTAAAATGGTGACAGCTAGGGCTCTGAGTAAGAGGAAAACCAAAGCCAGGATGTTAGCTTTATAAGTAAAAGGGGAAGGTTGAAGTGATGCTGTAACCTGAAAATCAGATGGTTATTCTGTTAGTGTCGATTCTGCTGTTGAATCTGCTTCATGACTAATACAACCAGTTGATTTGTATTTTCATGCAATAAAAGCATTTTTTCTCCCACAATCATGTTTGTGTGTGTGTGTGTGTGTGTGTGTGTGTGTGTGTGTGTGTGTGTGAGGGGTGGGGCACAAGTGAGCGAGGGGCAGAAAGAGAGAGAGAGAGAGAGAGAGAGAGAGAGAGAGAGAGAGAAGTGGGGCTCATGTTTTATCCCAAGCGGAGCTCCAGATCAGGAACCATGAGATCATGATCTTGGCCACAGGCGGATGCTTAACTGACTGAGCCATTCAGGTGCCCTACAGTCATGGTTTTAAAAAGATTGTTAAATCACGGTTACATTTTGCTGTTTAATCTTTTGCTTTCCCTTCATCTGTTAAACAGCAACAAAAACTAATATTTTTTTAAATGATGAGTTTTAAAAGATCATAGGTTGCTGAACTGATTGAAAACTGATTCATAGCTAATCATTCTGGTCTTTCAAGGAAACCTGAAACTTGACTAGGTCTTTTGGTGATTTTATGCTTATGCCACTAGCTAGCATGGAGCAGCCCTGGAGTCAGAATGTGTTGACCCAGAATGAGTCAGAATGTGTGGGTTTGAATCCTGGCCCTGCCACTTACATCTCCGTGACTGACCAACTTTCGTGGCCTCTCTGTACTTCTGTTTCCCTTTTTGTAGAACTGAGATGGTAATAATAAGTACTTCATAGAAGATTAAAGGCCATTCTCTGTGCCGCCCTTTTAACTCAGTGTGGGGCATGTGGTCCACAATGAGTGAATGTTAGCTCTTGGTTTTCCTCCTGATAACCCCTCCTGTTCTCCAGGTTTGTGGCTCTCTCCCCCCTGTACCTTCTTCACATGTCTATGATTACCTTTTTCAACACAATAGTCAATACTCAAGATAGAATCAGAATTTGTTTAAAAAGTGTCTCTGCCACTTAATAGCTAGCTGGGCAATCTTAAGAAAGTTTCCTTAAGTTTTGAGCCTAATTTTTCTCATTTGTAGGACTCTCTTTTCTTGAGTGGATCAAATGACATTTTAAATGTGAAAATACATTAAAACTTGCAAATTAGTAGAGATTATGGTTAGAAATGTGAGCTATAGAAAGACAGAGATACTGTCTTTGTTTATTTCTTTTTTGGAACAGAAGTAATTTTCCTATTTGAACAGATCTTTATTTTGGAAAACTGGAAAATCCAGAAAATCGAGAAGAAGAAAAAAAGCCTATATTTCGTCCACTTAAAGAGAGATACTATTAACATCTTGATGTAATCATTTAAGTTTTACTGGAAATACATTTTGATATCCATTATGTCTTACTTTAATGTTTGCGTATTGCTAGTGTACCAACAAGCCATGTTTCTTTAAGTCACTGTTGTCAATTTCTTTGTAGAGTAAATAGACTTACTCTATATGTAGAAGGCAAAGTTTTTCCTGGTTTATTTGTATGTTTTGTGTGTCTTGTAGCATAACATATGCACAGTCTTTACTTTGCACTTTGGGAGGTGAAAAGTTTTAGACGCTAAAAACTGTCACAAGAAGTCATTTTTAGCTTTACTTTAATCATAAAATCAAGTACCTTTTTACTCTGCTGCATTATAAACAATCAAAATGTTCTGCCCATAGGTATATTTGTTGGTATGTCCTAATTGCAGCAAAATTTGTTATGAAAATTTGAGGTGGAGGAAAGGAAGTTGACGAAACCCTCAGCTTCAAGAATGCAGAAATTTGAGGGGCGCCTGGGTGGCGCAGTCGGTTAAGCGTCCGACTTCAGCCAGGTCACGATCTCGCGGTCCGTGAGTTCGAGCCCCGCGTCAGGCTCTGGGCTGATGGCTCGGAGCCTGGAGCCTGTTTCCGATTCTGTGTCTCCCTCTCTCTCTGCCCCTCCCCCGTTCATGCTCTGTCTCTCTCTCTCTGTCCCAAAAATAAATAAAAAATGTTGAAAAAAAAATTAAAAAAAAAAAAAAAGAATGCAGAAATTTGAAACACCCATGGACTAGCATAATCTGAAACCAATAATCAGTAAAGCTACTGTATAGACCGATATTAATTTTGAATCTACAGATGGTCAAAATGGGTGCAGATGCACATACTTTGAAATAATTTAAGTTGGTTAAATCATAGTTTGTTATCAAAATGTCATAGCATGTACAACTAGTTAAGGATAATTAAAAAAAACACATAAGTTGTAGTATAATTTTTGCCAACCACTTCACTCCATTACCAAGTAACCAAAATACTGTATGAGAACATAGAGAGAAAAAAATAAGAAAAAACCCAGACAATGTTTGATAAGGTACCAAAAAAAAAAAAAAAAAAAAAAAAAAACCTTCAAAGAAGCAGGATTATAGACATGAAAAAAAAAAAAAAACAAAAAAAAACCGCAAAAAACCCTATACAGTTAAAAGAGGTCCTCAGTTAAAAAGAAGGCTGGAAGACCAGATTTGAGGCAGCAACGTCCATAGACATGCATATCAGTGAAGTTTGTCAGAACTTAATTTGGGTGGTCACATGAGCTTACTGTGAATACACTTAATGTTTTCATTTGTGAAATATCAGTTGCTATGTGCTGGAACATCCGCTAGGAACTTGAGATGTAAAAACAAAAGACAAAGTTTTTGCCCTCCAGCTAACAGTGTAATGATGAAGACAGGTACATAGATAATTAAAACGTAACGGGGCAAAAGCAGTGATGGTGTTGGGTGCAGGTTATTATGACATCCAAGGGAAAGTCAGTGTAGCCAACCCGAGGTAGGGGAGGGGATGACAGTTTCAGGGAAGGATTCCTGGGAGGTGACATGGAATTGTGCGACTGTGGGGGCAATAGGCAGAGTGGAGGGTGAGAGAGGTATAAACCAAGCCCTGGAAGTGACGACTGCAGACTGCTTGCTTGTGTTAGTGCTGTGCTGGGGATGCAAAATCTCTGAGATGGGAAGACCGGACAGGTCGGCCGGGAGTAGACACTGTGCAGGAGCACGGTGGCTATGTGAAGATGCTGGGACTTTTTCTGGAGGGGGAGGGGAAAGTCATTTTAGAGTTTTAAACCTGCAACTTACATTTTTAAATTTGTATTTATTTATTTATTTATTTTGAGAGAGAATGAGTGAGTGGGAGAGGGGCAGAGAGAGAATCCCAAGCAGGCTCCACACTGTCCACGTAGAGCCTGGGGTGGGGGTGGGGGGGCTTGAACCCACCAACTGTGAAATCATGACCTGAGCTGAAGTCAAGAGTTGGATGTTCAATGGACTGAGCCACCCAGGCGCCCCCAAACCTGCACCTTATGTCTTAGAGAGGTTATCCTGCTATCTCTATAGAGGGTGGAATTGAGGGACATGATACATGAAACGGAGAGAATGCTTATTTTCTAGGGCAATCTAGAATCTCCTCATGGAAAATCTTCAGAAAATTAAGAGCAGAGTCTAAAACTAGTCCTTTTTGTATGATAATTTTTTCCTTCCCTGTAGATAGAGAAACTTATGGGGGGCAGGGCAGGGAGAGGGGAAAAGAGTAGTAGGGAAGTAATGAGGCTTTGCTCCCAGCCTTCACCTGCAATCAAGGAAAAATGGACACTGTGCTCCTTGGGGGCCACAGAGGTGAAAACAATTACAGCTGGAGCTTTTTTAGAGGCAAAATTTGGTTTGGGTAACTTATTTAGAGGTCACTAATTTAATTGATATGGTAATCCAGTCTTTACTTTTTATCATTTATGTTTCCAGTATCTATAGTGAAGAGCTAGAAAGGATAAATGTACAGAGTGGTAAGATTAAGGTAGAAGAGTGTAAGATAATAAACACCTTTTTTTTTCACTGCCCAAAAAGAATCGTAAACTATCCAATGCAAAAAAAAAAAAAAAAAAAAAAAGTAGTTGCATAAGAGCAAGTATGAATCCTGTTCCTAACAGTTCTCTTCATTATAAACAAACCAATTTATGCAGAGCCCTCACTTACATGAGATAAACATATAAAATTCTATATCTTTCTCATTACCCATTTCAATGGTCATGACAAAGTCTCCTCCTCTCTCCTCCCTTCTCCCCATCATTCCTCTGGTTTTGTGCGGGCACAGACAGCCTCCACATACATCAGTGGTTGGGAACTGGCTTTAAAAAAACCAAGAACTGACTAATGATGAACAGTTATTTTACCACATAGATAAAGCACTGCCACTAGTGTCCATTGCAGATTAGTGGCGGTGATGTTGTTTTATTGAGTATTGGAGTAAAGAAGGCAGAGGGAAATGTTCAAGTTTATATATGATACAGTCTCTTCTGGCCGGTAAAATCTGAGAGGAGAAAAAACCGCAGGCTCTGAGAGTGAGCAGAAAATGGCCACTAACTTTGATACAGACAAGGGTAAGTCTGTCTTGACGGAGAATAATTAGAACTTTATTTCAGATCTAATGGACAACTTATAGATGATTTTTTTTTTTCAAAAAAATTGGCTCAACGTTCTTTCATGACCAAAAAGGAAATCCTGGAAGTTAGTAGAAAACCTCTTTGAGGTCAACCAAAATACTTTTATGAAGTTATTTTAAAAATGGAGTTTCAAAAACTACATGATAAGCTATATTTTGGAGGTTTTGCATCAGGAAAGCCAGTGAATTGCAGAGAATGAGGGGTCACTTCTTACAGCTCCAAGCAAGAAGCTGGAAGACATATAAAGAAATTAGTAAAGATTGGAAAGGTCTAAATATTGGTGTTTCAAATTGAAACTATACATATATTGCTTAAATGTTTAGGTAAATTTATAATGATACATTGTGGTTAGATTATTTAAGGAATCCAGGACAACAAAACCTTCCTGTATAATGGATACAGACTTATAGTTTAGGAGTCAGAATGAATTGTATTAGAGTTTGAGCAAGTGACTTAAACTGAATTAGAATCTTCTTTTTTTTTTTTTTTGTAAAGTGAAAATAATGAATAGTGCCCTTCTCATAGGGTGAAGATTTAATAAAATATGTAAAGCTGAGGTCAGTGGCTTGTACTTAACATTTAAGTATAAGCTTAGCACATAGTAGGTACTTTATAGAATTGTAGCGGCCGTTGTTACTTCATTATTCTTATGTAATGTACCCCTGTGCAAAGGTGAGACAGGCACCTGAGCTAAATGGGCCACAGGTCAGGTTCAATAAACCATTTCTTAGGTATGCTCTTAAATGAGTCAGGGCAGACTAACAAATGTAATGAATTACTCCCAAATCTGAGTGGTTTAAGACAGCAAAGGTGGATTACTCAAGTTAGAGCAGAGTGTGGATGGCATGGTCTGGGAGTAGAAGCAGCTCTATTTTATGTAGTTATTTAAGGACATAATTCCTTTTGTCTAATGGCTCTACCATCCCCAAGGGCTTTGGAGTCCCCTTCTGGGACCTTGGCGTTGAAACAGCTGGTAAGGGAAGAAAGAAAAATGGAAAGTGTTGTGGGCCAGCCCCAGAGGCTCTGTACATTACTTCTGCCCATGGTTCATCACCTGGAACTTTAAATACATTGCCTACTGTAACTGAATTGGAGGCTGGGAAAGGTGGTCTGGCTGTGGGCCCAGAAGGGGGAGAAAATATCTGTCACAGGTTTCTTCCTGAGCTTTTGTTTACATGTCAACCAGGATAGAAAGTGGAAAGAAGAAATTGCTACAGTGTATTATGACATGCTCAAAATATGAAGCAAAGGGTTAACTGATTATATTAAGTGATAAAAATCCTAATCACTAACCTTGCATTCAATTAGAATAACATTGAATAAACTTCTCAGTTTATAAAATACAGTCATATCCTTTAGGGGGGTAAGGTGCCATAATGAAAAGAACACGGTCTTTGAGATAACACAGGCTTGGATTTAATTTGTGGCTCCCACACCTACCACCTGTGTGAGCTGAGGCTGATTAGTTACCTCTTTATGCTTTTAGTTCTCATCAGAAAAATGAAACGAATAATCCTTTCCTTGAGAATTATGAGGGTTAAATGAATTATAATTTTAAAGCATCTACCTTAGTACCTACTCTGTTTTTAAAAAAAATAGTGATTATCATTCAACTGACTTACTCAATGCTTTTAAGATTTTAATAGCCCAAGAAACTTAGACTCAGGCAAAATAAATGATTTGTTCGAGTTTAGTCAAAACTAAACTGACTTTTTCTGATTCCAAATCCCATGATCTTTATTTCACAAAGAACACATATCATAAATATTTTAATTAACATGGAATAAAAGAATGTCAAGGCAAACACCTAAAATCTATATGGAAATGTGTCTAACTGTGGCTTACTTTAAAAATTAAGGCAAATCTAAACTGAAGAAAAGAAAGCATTAAAAAATTTCAGGTATTTACCCATCTTTTAAAATTCTATGTCCCACAATCCTTCCAGATGACAAGTTAATTTGTGTCTTCCCACTCAGACACACTTTCTACCTCTTGGGAATGAAATGCATAGTGAGATTCTTTGTGGTTCAACTGTAAGTCAAAGAGAGCCGATTTCTAGGAGTATCAAAACTGCCCAGCTGGAAACTCCAAGCTATCCTTAGTCAGTAACTCAGCGTAGATGTCTTTATAGATGTCTTATAGCCTTTCAAAGACAACTATTAGTATCATTATGGAAATTACATTATTTCTGACCAGGCAGTATCTTTAAGGCCCCATGATTCTTAGTCTGGTTGGTGAGAGGTTTTTTTTTGTTTTGTTTTTTGTTTTTTTTTTTAGGCATCACAGCTGTAAACATGCACTTAATTTATTCTACACCCTGTTTTACACTTTTTTTTTCGTGCAAGCGTTTTAAGTTATATTCACACCTATTCGTAAACTAATGCCTGCATAACTTCTCAGGCTTGCCCTTGTAGTTACTTTGTATAC
The DNA here is from genome assembly GCF_018350215.1 of Panthera leo. Classification (NCBI taxonomy): domain Eukaryota; kingdom Metazoa; phylum Chordata; class Mammalia; order Carnivora; family Felidae; genus Panthera; species Panthera leo. The sequence goes on from NC_056686.1 coordinate 168,006,879, forward strand.
ATTTTTCTCACCCACTTCTAACATGGCTTCACACTTTTTTTTTTCTTAAATACTAGAGCTCATTAGTTTTAGCTCCTTTATATGCTGCCCATATCACTTCTTTTATGTGCAGTGAAATAGCCTGCTCTACCAAAAAGCAAAGTAGAAAATATTTCTGTTTGAAATCATTGCTGTATATACCATACTATTAAGAAATGGTAAAGATAAGATAAAGAGCTTATTTTTGGCAAGTTAAGATCTCAGCGCAAAAAAAACCCACAAAAAAACAAAAAAACAAAAAAACAAAAAACAAAAAAAAAAAAAAAACAAAAGCAAAAACAAAACCAAGCACCAGCTTATCCAATAAAAGTTTCAAATTGTCAGTTTTACGTTTTAAATCTGCTTTGCTGTCACAGAAAATGGAGACATATATGTGGATATCCACGCTGGTGCATGCGTATAAAAAAACCAAATGATCATTTAAAGCTGATCTTGGTCCTTTGAAATTTTGTTCTTGAGTAAAAAATAGCCTTCAGTCTCCTTTATTTGAATATTATGTTTCATTAGACTATGTACTTTTATCTGGCAGAAACAAGTTTATCCAGCCCAAAAATACTGATGTAGATTGAAAATGAGTTAAAGGGACCACAAAGGAAATGTATGCTGTTATTTCTAAACCAAATGCCTAAAATATGAGTGTTAGGGCCATTTATTAAATCTTTATCTTTACCACACAAGCACAGGAAAATTCAAGCTGTGTTTATTATGCATCTAGGGTTACTTTAAAAGTACTTAACCAATATAGCACAGGAAACAACTAATCATGGCAGACACATGTTCATTTGCCATATACTCTTCTGGTGGATACTGTTAGATTTTTGTCAACATAAAGAAAAACAGCAACACGTTTGCCAGCAGGTTATTTTCTTTCTACGTCACCAAACCATAGCTTCACATGATCTTCAGTAGAATGACTAGTTTTACAAATAAAGTCTTGTTCATTGTAATGAATACAAGCTGCTTTAACAAAAACTATTGCCACATCCACTCCTGGCTGAAATAGTCATAATTCTTTTAAAGTGGCATATTTTATGGGGCTATTATTGGACTGGCTTGTGTGAAGAGGCAATCATAATTTGAGAGCTATAAAGGTCTGGAACAGGGATGTTTTCAAAGTATGAGATAGGACTAAAATGTACTGACTCCTGTTCAGTTATATCTGCAGAACACCTTGGTTCTCATGACTTTATACTTATAGATTACAAATTTTTTGGAACCCTGATGCTATAATCACATACGTATTGCATATATAATGTATGTATTGAATTACATATATTATTTTTTAAATGATTTTTTAAAGTTTATTTTGAGAGAGAGAGAGAGAGAGTGAGTGAGCACGAGTAGGGTGGGGGCAGAGAGAGAGAGAGAATCCCAAACAGGCTCCAAGCATCTGATGCAGGGCTCGAACCCACGAACCGTGAGATCATGACCTGAGCTGAAACAAAGAGTCAGATGCTTAACCAACTGAGCCACCCAGGTGCCCCATGAATTAGATATATATACGTATTTTTTAAATTTTTAAAAAATCTTTATTTACCTTTGAGAGACAGAGCACAAGCAGGGGCAAACAGAGAGAGAGGGAGACATAGAATCTGAAGCAGGCTCCAGGCTCTGAGCTGTCAGCGCAGAGCCTGATGTGGGGCTTGAACTCACGAACAGTGAGATCATGATCTGAGCCGAAGTCAGATGCCCAACCGACTGAGCCACCCAGGCGCCCCGAATTAGGTATATTTTATATGATTTTCTAATACATATTCATATTATTTACACTATAACATACATAATTATACATTATATGTTATTTAAGTATAATATATAAAATAACCATATACTTACAATGTATGATTATAATGTGTAATTATGTAAACATATATAGTTATGTAGTTTTGTGACATATATACACGTAATTCAAATATATTCTATTAAAAGAGAGATGATAGGAGAACAGTGTAGCATAAGTAATAGAATCTACTCCACTTGATGTTTCAGATCTTAGGTCTGCCCCTTACTCACTAACACAAGTTAAATATGCTTCGTTTTTTTCAACTTCAAATGGGAAAAATAATACCATCTTACAATTGTGAGTATGAGGTCAGGGAATGCATACAAAAACTTATTGGCATAGCTGGTATTGGGTAAGCATAAAATACATTGTCAGTAGAATAGAAAAGGAGAGAGGGGCATTCAGAGCAGCAAGACACAGCTTTACGAGTATTCATATATTCACTTGCATTGTCACAATTCCAGTAACCATGCTGAATTACTTTATAACGTATAACTTGACTTTCAAACACAGAGCGTGGATTTAAAAATTCTAAAATGAGAAAAAAATAATTTGGTGTTCTCACACAAGGAGAGAGTGGTTATTTCTTGAATAACTCAGGGCAAGTGAGACTTTGAAGAATGAAAATGACCAATGTGAGGGAAGATTTGCAAACACATCAATTGGAGTGTGTGGTTTGTGATGGCAGAATTCTTACAGAATACTTTGTGTGGTGGGAAAATGCTTATTTAAAATGACTCTTCAGTTTTCAAGAGTTCATATCAGGGTTAAGGCTAGTGAATGTAACATGAGAAGGTTGATGTTTAAAACCAAGCCACAAAGTCAAAGCTCCCTGAACAGTATTTGGCTGAGAACTTTGCAGTTAACAGTAGAATTTTCCACATGGCTTTCTCAATTCCCCCATCAGAACTCCCACCAGAAAGGCTAATATAGAGTCTCTGAAACGAGCATCATTGTGAAAAAATTTCTGCTTATTTGGCTTCTCAAACTTGGAAGTCTGTTAACATTTCTTGTTTGACAACCAGATGTTTAAGAAAGGAAAATAGTCTTCAGGAGTCTTAACCAATATTCTAAACATAAACAACACTCAATATTTTGTTTCATGAAAGATTAATATTCGTGCAAAGAGAAAACAAAAATCTCTCTGTATCAGGTTTCTCCAAGAAACATTTTAACTTGGTAGGTTTAAGAAACGGAAAGAAAAAAATGGATACAGCAATGTTTATATTGATGTTTATCATCTAGGACATCTGGAATATTTAGGATCATTTTATCTAAATATGCTCTGTTTACATGATTATTTTGTCAGAGAAATTCAAAACACTTTATATAAATTTAAGGATCTATGTTTACATCTGAGTGCCAAACAGTTTAATTGTTTTAATATTGCTGTAAACAACATTCTGATATCCTTTTGCATAAGGCTCTCAAAGTATTGATGTAATCCCAAACCCTTTCTTGGCCTACTCTTTAGGGGAGGTATTGTCGGCTTTCTTGTTGATGGCTGAGGGTCATGACACGTCTCACATTCATAAAGGCAATGATACAACCATGGAAGACATTGAAAAGATATAAAAAGGTATATCCCCAATCCCATAAAGTTTAAAAACATGTTGATATAATGGGTAAACCAGCAGGTAAACGTTATAATGCTGAGTGGAGGGTAGAGGGTGCTTTACGTGAACAGTTATAAATCTCGAGTTTTTGAAGCAAGTTAGGAAACACATTTTCTATAGGAATGAAAGAAGCAGGGATAAAACAGCAAATAATTCTGTACTTACACGGTTTTCATTGGCATGCGTCTCCCTGTATGTATATCTTGACTTCATTCTTGAAAGATATTTTCACTAGATATAGAATTCTAGGTTGACCAGTTATTTTCCCTTTCAACTCATGAGAGGTGTTTGTTGGTGTTTTAGCTCCCAGTGTTTCTGCTGAGATGTAGACATTCATTTTAATTGTTGTTCCCGTGCAAAATGAGGGTTTTATCTCCTAATCCATCCCCATTTTCCAGCAGTTGTAATTGTCCTAAACTTTGCCTGTGGTTTAGGTCATAAGACCATGGCTTTCTATCTGAGTTCTAGCCATCCCATATACGTGCCCTTCATAGCACCATCCTACATTTGGGTTTAAAAAACCCACAAACCTGGGTGTGTAAGTGGTTCAGTTGGTTGGGTGTCAGACTGTTGATATCAGCTTAGGTCATGATCTCATGGTTCATGAGTTCAAGATCCACATCAGCCTCTGCCCTGACAGCTCAGAGCCTACTTGGGATTCCCTCTCTCTGTTTCTCTCTCTCTGACCTTCCCCTGCTCATGTTCTCTCCCTCAAACATAAATAAACATAAAAAAAACCAAACAAACCCACAAACATTAAAAAAAATAGGAAGCACATTATGCCCTTTCCTTAGTTTAAGTGTTGAATCCTCTACAGTATCATCCTATTTTTTTTCAGTCTCCAGTGTCTTCAAGTAGTTTTATTTTACATTTTATGTAGAGTTTTGTAGTTTTACCTACAAAAGCGTTTGCCTGAGAGGAGCTTATTTGGCCATGACAGGAAATAGAATGTTCACAGTAAAATGCATCCTGTATTTCTCAGGCTATACTAGATAAAGGGTTAAAATACAATCATAACAGTTTTAAGAAAAAATTTTCAGCCACACCATTGCCTACTCAGAGAGAATTTTAGCCCCTGTCAGTTTTCTACTAAATTATTTAGAAGTCCTCAGTGGATGTTTCATTTATTCTCCATAAACAATGTCTCCCATTTTCTTTTCTCCTTCTCTGGCTTGCTATAACTTTTATCTTTTGTGAGAATTTTGGTCCAATATAAGCTAGGGGAAACAGTTCCCACAAGAGACTACCCTCAACTCCAGGACCAACTGCAAATTTAGGGGTTTCCCTCAGATTTGATAACTTACTAGAAAGGCACCAAGAACTCACTGAAAACTTATGGTACAGCTTATTATGGGGAATAGATACAGGTTAAAATCAGCCAAAGAAGCACATAGGGCAGAATCTAGAAGAAGCACCAAGCACAAAGCTTCCATTGTTCTTTCCCTCTGGAGTCAGGATGCTTTACTTGCTATCAGTGTGTGACCGGATACATAGAATATTGCAAACCAGGGAAGCCCACCTGAGCCATGGTGTTCAGAGTGTCTACTGCGGGCTCCACCATGAAGGCATGCCCATGTGGTTGATCTCAATCTCTAGTCTTTAGCCCATTTGGGTATGTATGACTCAAATCCTCCCCACCCCAGCCATAGGTTGCATTGTTGGTTGTTCAGACACAGTCACGTGGTCAGCCCCCACCCTAAATACCATTGGGTGCGGCCCTTTCCCACCTAAATCACTTCCTTAGACTATGCAGCATGACCTGATGTCCCAAGGTAACTAAAGTCATTCCTATCAGGAGAGACCACCTCCCAGAATTTGAGATTACCTACCAAAGGCCAACCCTTGTCTTCAGGCAAGGCCAAATCTTTACATGTTTGTGATTAATGTCAGCTAAAAACTTTAAGATAACTATTTATACCCATTAATCCCTCAAGGATATTCAGGGCACTGTGTTCTTGTCATTTCAGAGACAATTGGTACTGATGGAGTTGACACTCTGTCTTCTTGGTAACCTATGGAGATTTCTGAGAGGTAGTTCTCTTTGTTTTTTACTGATTATATTTTTTCTGATTATTACCTTATTATGTGAATTGATAGCCCCAACACAGAGGGCATTCCTAATAGTAGAAACTAGTCTTTTCTCTCTGCCACATTTTGCTTCCTCTGCTGGAGATGCTTTTCATACTTATTTTTGCCTGGATAACTCTTGATTCCCTTTCAAGATTCAGATCAGAGGTCACTTCCCATAGGAAAGCATCCTTGACTGCCTCAGTGTGGGGGAGAGCTGCCCCTAGTGCTGTCACAGCACATTCGCCTGGCCTCTAAACCCCACGAAACGTATGATGACATGACACACTGTAACCTGCCCAATATTCTAGACTGTGAAGTACTCAGGGCAGCAACGGGTCCTATTTACCTTTGCATGTCTGGCACCTTTCATGACACATGATGCAAAATAAGGGATCAACAAATGATTATTGAACGAATGCTATTTTAGAAACTTCGGTTCCTCTGAAACTGACCTACCATTCTTAAACAAAACACGCATAGCTCTACTATCTTTTCTCTTTGATTGTTTAATGAGAAGATTCTTAGTCCCTGAGGCTAGGATGTAGGGTTCTAACAGTTCCCTAATATGTCCACTCAGGCTTGAATCCTGGAGTAAGCAGAGTTGAATCTCAGTCTGCAACATGTTCATTGACAAGAATTTATGCCACCATCGTACATTATAAAATAAACAACTGCATCTGGGTCTTTGAAGAGAAACTTCATTGTCCTCTCAGAAGTAATAGGCCTGCTTCTAGTTCAAAGGTTGCAGAGGAGGGTCTCAAAATTTAGTGCTTTACATCTTATGATGGTATGATGGTCAAAATTATGATGTGAACATCCATGTGTAAATTATGTTTGTTTATTTGTAGGCAAATGAAGAAATATAGAATAATCATATTATACAGTTATCTTGGAATTCTTTATTATTTATTTTGTTTCAAGTTCTGTGCCATTTTTAATTTTTAAAGTTTTTGCTTAAATTCCAGTTAGTTAACACACACTAAAATATGAGTTTCAGGTGTACGGTGTAGTGATTCAACACTTCCATAACCCTGTGCTCATCACAAGTAATCCTTATTATCCATCACCTATTTAACCCATTTCTGCACCTACCTCCCTTCTGGTAACTGTCAGTTTGTTCTCTATAGTTAAGAGTCTTTTCTTGGTTTCTCTCTCTCTCTTTCTCTTTTGTTCCCCTTTGCTCATTTGTTTTGTTTCTTAATCTCCACATATGAGTGAAACCATATGACATTTGTCTTTCTCTGACTGACTTATTTCACTTAGCATAATAATACTCTAGCTCCATCCATGTTGTTGCAAATGGCAAGATTTCATTCTTTTTTTTTAATGTTTATTTATTTTTAAGAGAGAGAGAGACAGAACGTGAGTGGGCGAGGGGCAGAGAGAGAGAGGGAGACAGAGAATCTGAAGCAGTCTCCAGGCTCTGAGCCGTCAGCACAGAGCCTGACACGAGGTCTGAACTCATGAACCATGAGATCATGACCTGAGCAGAAGTCGGACACTGAATCGACTGAGCCACCCAGGCATCCCAGATTTCATTCTTTTTTTTATGGCTGAATAATATTCTCTTGTATGTATATAACACACCTACTTTATCCTTTCATCAATTGGTGGACACTTGGGCTGTGTCCGTAATTTGGCTGCTGTAGATAATGCTAGGATAAACATCATGGTACATGTATCCCTTTGAATTAGTGTTTTTGTATTCTTTGGGTAATACGTAGTAGTGAAATTGCTGGATCATAGGGTAGTTCTATTTTTAACTTTTTGATGAACCTCCATACTATATTCCCGGAGTGGCTACCCCAGTTTGCAATTTCACCAACAATGCAAAAGCGTTCTCCTTTTTCCACATCCTTGCCACACCTGCTGTTTCTTGTGTTGTTGATTTTCACCATTCTGACAGGTGTGAGGTGATATCTCATTGTAGTATTGATGTGCATTTCCATGACTGTAAGTGATATTGAGTATCTTTTCATGTGTTTGTTTGCCATTTGTATGTCTTCTTTGGAAAAATGTCTATTTATGACTTCTGCCCATTTTTAAATTGGATTATTTGTTTTTGGGGTGTTGTTTTATAAGCTCTTTATATGTTTTGGATACTAACCCTTTATCAGATCATTTACAAATGTCTTCTCTCATTCCATTGGGTATGTTTTAGTTTTGTTGGTTGTTTCCTTCACTGTGTAAAAGCTTTATTCTTTTGATGTAGTTTCAATAATTAATTTTTGTTTCCCTTGTCTCAGGATACATATCCAGAAAGAAGTTGCTACAGCCAATGTCAAAAAAGTTACTGCCTGGTCTCTCTTCTAGGATTTTCATGGTTTCATGTGTCACATTTAAGTGATTAATCCATTTTGAATTTATTTTTGTGTATGGTGTAGGAAAGTGGTTCAGTTTCATTATTTTCCATGTTGCTGTCCAGTTTTCCCAGCACTATTTGTTGAAAAGACTCTCTTTTTCCCATTGGATATTCTTCCCTGCTTTGTCAAAGATTAATTGGCCACATAATTAGAGATTCGTTTGTGGGTTTTCTATACTGTTTTGTCTGTTTTTGTGCCAGTACCATACTTTTTTGATTACTACCACTTTGAAATATAACTTGAAGTCTGTAATTGTGATGCCTCCAACTTTGTTTTTCTTTTCCAAATTGTTGTGGCTATTCAGGGTCTTTTGTGGTTACATATAAATTTTAAAATTGTTTGTTATAGTTCTGTGAAAAATGCTGTGAGTATTTTGATGGGGATTGCATTAAATGTGTAGATTGCTTTGGACAGTATAGACATTTTAATAATGTTTGTTTTTCCAATGAATGATCATGGAATGTCTTTCCATTTTTGTGTCATCTTCAGTTTCTTTCATGAGTGTTTTATAGTTTTCAGAATATAGGTCTTTCTCCTCTTTGGTTAGGTTTGTTCCTAGTATCTTACTGTTTTTGGTGCAATTATATATGGGATTAATTTCTTAATTTCTTTCTCTTCTGCTTCATTATTTGTATATAGAAATGCAATAGATTTCTGTATATTGATTTAGTGTACTGTGACTGTACTGAATTCATTTATTAGTGGTAGCAATGTTTTGGTGGAGTCTTTCGGGGTTTCATATAGAGTATCATGTCCTCTGCAAATAGTGAAAGTTTTACTTCTTCCTTGCTGATTTGGATGCCTTTTTTTCTTTTTGTTGTCTGATTGCTGTGGGTAGGACTTCCAGCACTACACTGAGTAAAAGTGGTGAGAGTGAACAGCCCTGTCTTGTTCCTGACTGTAGAGGAAAACCTCTCAGTGTTTTCCCACTGAGGAGGCTATTAGCTGTGGGGTTTTCATATATGACCTTTATTATGTTGAGGTATGTTCCCTCTAAATCTACTTTGTTGAGAATTTGTATCATGAATGGATGTACTTTGTCCAATGCCTTTTACGCATCTATTGAAATGATCATATGGTTCTTATCCTTTCTTTTTTGATGTGATATATCATGTTGATTGATTTGTGAGTATTGAACTACCTTCGAAACCCAAGAATAAATCCCCTTGATCTTGGTGAATTATTCTTTAATGCATTGTTGGATTCAGTTTGCTTGTATTTTATGGAGAATTTTTGCATCCATGTTCATTGTGGTTATTGGCCTATAGGTCTCTTTTCTAGTGCTGTCTTTATCTGGTTTTGGTATCAGGGTAATGCTGGCCTCATAGAATGAATTTGGAAGTTTTCCTTCCTTTTGTATATTTTGGAATAGTTTGAGAGTAATAGGTATTAACTCTTCTTTAATGTGTTATAGAATGTGTCTATGAAGCCATGTGGTCCTGGACTTTTGTTTCTTGGGAATTTTTTGATTACTGATCCAATTTCTTTGCTGGTTATTGATCTTTCAAGTTTTTTATTTATTCCTGTTTCATTTTTGACAATTTATATGTCTCTAGGAATTCATCCATTTCTTCTAGGTTGTCTAATTTGTTGGCATATAGTTTTTCATAATATTCTCCTTTCTAAAATTTTTTTTAATGTTTATTTTTGAGAGAAAGAGAGAGTGTGAGTGGGAGAGGGGCAGAGAGAGAGGCAGACGCAGAATCTGAAGCAGGCTCCAGGACTGGAGCTGTCAGGACAGAGCCTGATGGCCCATTGTGGGGCTTGAACTCATGAATTGTGAGATCATGACCTGAGCCGAATTTGGACACCTAATCGACTGAGCCACCCAGGCGCCCCCATAAATATTCTCTTATAATTGCTTGTATTTCTGTGGTGTTGGTTGTTATTTCTCTTCTCTCATTTGTGACTTTATTTGGATTGTTTCTCTTTTCTTTTTGATAAATCTGGCTAGAGGTTTATCAATTTTATTAATTTTTTCAAAGAACCAGCTCCTGTTTCATTGATCTGTTCTTCTATTTTCTGTGATTTCCTTCTTGACCCATTTATTTTTTTAGTAGCATGTTATTTAACCTCCATGTATTTGTGGTCTTTCCAGATTTTTCTTGTGTTTGTCTTCTAATTTCATAGTGTTGTAGTCAAAAGAGATGCATGGTGTGACTTCAGTTTCCTTGAATTTGTTGAGGTCTGTTTTGTGGCCTAATATGTGATCTATTCTGGAGAATGTCCCATGTGCACTTGAAAAGAATGTGTATTCTGCTGTTTTAGGATGGAATGTTCTGAATATATCTGTTAACTCCATATGGTCCATTCAAAGTCATTGTTTCCTTGTTTATTTGCTCTTTAGATTATCTGTCCATTGATGTAAGTGGGATATTAAAGTCCCCTACTATTATTGTGTTATTATCAATTAGATCCTTTATGTTCATTATTAATTGTTTTATGTATTTGGGTCCTCACATATTTGGGTGAATAAATATTTAAAATAGCTATATCTTCTTGTTGGTTGTCCCCTTTATTATTATATAGTGCCCTTCTTTGTCTCTTGTTATAGTCTTTGTTTAAAGTCTAGTTTGTCCAATATAATACTCTAGCTTTCTTCTGCCATCCATTTTCATGATAAATGTTTCTCTATCCCCTCACTTTCAATCTGCAGGTGTGTTTAGGTCTAAAATGAGTCTCTTGTAAGCAGCATATATATGGGTCTTATTTTTTTAATCCATTCTGATACCTTATGTCTTTTGATTAGAGCATTTAGTCCATTTAAATTCAAAGTAATCATTGATAGACATGTATTGATTGCCATGTTATTACTTGTTTTGTGTTTGTTACTGGAGATGTTCTCTGATCCATTCTTGTCTTTCTGTTTTTTAATGTTTTGCTGATTTTCTTTAGTGATATGTTTGGATTTTTCTCTTTCTCTTTTGCATGTTTATTAGCAGTTTTTGATATATGGTTACTATTAGGTTTGTATATAACATCTTCTGCATATAGCAGTCTATATTAAGTTGATGGTTATTCAAGTTTCAACCCATTCTTTTCTCCTCTCATCAACATGTTTTAGGTATTTGTTATTATATTTTATATCTTTTTTATAAAAAAATATTTTTAATGTTTATTTATTTTTTGGAGAGAGACAGACAGAGCAGGAGCAGTGAAGGGGCAGAGAGAGAGGGAGACACAGAATCCAAAGCAAGCTCCAGGCTCCAAGCTGTTAGCACAGAGCCTGATGTGGGGTCTGAATTCACTAGCTGTGAGATCATGACCTGAGCCAAAGTTGAACACTTAACTGACTGAGCCACCCAGGCTCCCTATATTTTACACCCTTTTTTTTGGTGTGTGAGTTAATTGACTTCTCCATAAATGTTCATTTTTACTATTTTTGTGTTTCCTGCCTTTATACTGTCCCTTTTGTCTCTGCTTTCCCCTCAAAGCGTCCTCTTTAATATTTCCTGCAGGGCTACTTTAGTGGTTACAAACTCCTTTATTTTGTTTGTCTGGTAGACTCTTTAATTCTCTTTCTATCCTGAATGATAGCCTTGCTGGATAGAGTATTAGTGGCTGCAGATTTTTCCCATTCAGTGCATTGAATATATCATGCCACTCCCTTCTAACTTGCCAAGTTTCTTTTGAAAGATCACCAGCTAAACTTATGGATTTTTCCTTTGTAAGTTAATAACTTCTTTTGTCTTGCTTTCTTTAAGATTTTTCTTTATTATTATGTTTTGCAAATCTAATTACTATATGTCTTGATGTTGGCCTGCTTTTGTTGATTCCTCTTGTAACAACATAAGAAATTCAGCCCCTCTCATTTTCCAAGCCAATGGTTTTGGGGAAACATTTTCCTTGTGTGTTCACCTGTGTGTTCCTCTCTCTCTTGCCCTTCTCTGTGACTATGTCTCCTTCCCCATCACAGCACCCATGATTGGTTTCTCCCCTAAACCATGTCTCTGATCTTCCTACTTTCCTGAATGTGGCTTCTTCTCTCCCTTTAGTTGTGGAGTTTATTCTGACAGTCTTCAGGTTGATTTTTGGGATATCTAGCTTTGTGAGCCTAGGCTCCTCCTAGTCCATTGCTATCTTCCTGCTCTCTTCTGGAGTTTTTTATTTTAAAATAAAACAGGATGCATGTTTCTTTATTTTATTTAAGATGAATAATAGTGGAAGTGCGTTATTGAACAAAATTTTATGTCCTTTCATATCTAATATGGCATAAATAATAGTAATATAAAATTTAAAGGTCATGATGATCATATAATTCCAGAGCTAAGAGAATATATTTCTTTAAAATATAGCAAATAAGGCACTCAGGGTAGAGTTTTAGGTGCCAACTTTGCATTTGCACTAGCCAGAGAGTAAGTGTTACTTTAAATTTTGTTCCCTGTGTACTTTGTCTGCCTGATCCTAGTCTTGGCCCTAAACATGTCCTGGTTCTATCGCTTATGAAGTATGTGGCCTTGGAGGTGTAAATTACTCTCTCTAAACCTTAGTTTCCTCATGAACAGATGGTGGCATCTTGAGAATTTTAATTTCATGACAGTGTGCAGATGAGGGGAATACAAAAACAGAGAACCCATTAACAAGTTTTGAGGAATCATAAACTTACAGAGTAGTAAGTGGTAAACTAACCTGATAAATTTAATTCTTTCATTTTATTGAGGAGGACTTACTCAAGAAAATGCAAAGACTTATCCAAGATCATTAATTTATTTTGAGCAGAACCAATGCTGGAGATGTTTCCAGGATTCTGTTTAGCATTCTTTCCATTTTACCCCATTTACTAGACAGCATAGTGAGTAGCTTGGAGACTCTTGGAATGTGGATGAAACAAATGGATTCAGAGAAGTTTGTAGAAGAAGAATTGATTGGTGATCAGTCAAGTGATGACTTGGCAGTCATAAAAGATAGATGGCTACAATTTAGACACCTGATAAGTAAAGAGAATAATTCCATCAACTGAAATAAGCAATGGAAGTTGGTAGGAAAGATGGTGAGTTAGCAAAGGATTGGAGTAGGGGAAAACGTACTTAAGCTAGGATGTGAAAGATTTTGATAATATGTGACTAAGAACTTCTTGTGAAGGAAGACTTCTAGGGGTTTGTAATAGGATATTTATGCAAACTGAGAAAAACTTTCTGTGATAGTCTTTAAAAATAGGGTAGTTTTCTGGGATGGCTTAAGTGTAGCATTCCTTGTAAGCAAGAATTTGTTTTCAGTAATTCCTCAAACTCCATCTGAAGCCTGCGATTCTTTGAAGTTCTTAGATTTAGTGCACTTGGCTTGTAAAATGGATGTTGGTTATGGGACATAAAAATATGAAGGATTTGAAATGACCTTTTAAATGGGAGAGGAATCAGCTATGCCATATCAGAGGGGTTACTATGGTGTAACCTTTTCAAATCCTGCAGGTGGTAGTGCTTTTAAAGTTCTAAGAGTCTGAAATTTCATCCTTGCACTAACTATCTGTAGCTGGCATGTCTCCCAAGGCAGTTACAGAGAAGGAAGACACTTTATCAAGAGGCAGCATCTGCACCAGAGAGCTAGGAAGGTTCTTGAGCCTACTTTTCGTCAGCAAAAAGAGAAGATGAGCCTGACCAAGTGGTTGTCTCAACAGTTTCCTGCTGAAGACAATTTGTATCCTAAAGAAGTTACATATAACATCTTTTTAGTTACCTGGCTCAATTAGTAAATAGTTATATTTTCATCATTGTTGGCTTTCTTCAAACATAACCATAGACTCAAAATACTTTTAGACAAAAAAATGATTTTAAGGAAAATACTATATTTTAGTCTTTATTATTGTGAGAGAAAGCAGAGTGACCAGAAATGAGGTTTCAAAATCCTACTTTGAATTATCCTAGGCTGGGACCCAGAAGAGCAATTTTTACTGTGGAAACATGTGAGTCTTAGTGAACCAAACCAAATACATTTGCTATATGTCAGTGGAGTAGTTTATCTGCAGCATCTTGATGAGAGAGAGCTTGGGGGGCAACTAATCCATTAACTACAGTGATGGGTAGCCCTCAGGAAGAATGTGTTCAGATCTATGGTCTTTTCTTGATGGCGTACAGATTTTATTTCAATGACTAATACAGAGTAGTCCAAAGGACAGGGGTCAGAAGTGATTAATAGTATTAATTTAGGCAAAGCAGAGAAACATTGGCGGTAATTATTTCTGTAGATGAGTAGCAGTGTCATCGCAGGAAAGCCTTCATTGAAATTGGTGATTTGTGGGTGGTGACTTCCCTCAGTATCTCTATTTAGATAGGATGGAGAGGGTCTACAGGAATGAAGTTTTGTGTCCTGGATCTTAGGGCCTTTGAAGAGGGTGATGCTGAAATGATGGCAACATTATGGGATGTGTTCACAAGCCTAGTCTATGGGTAAGCTTCAGTTTCTCCAGCTTTGGAAGGACTAAAGAATGCAGAACCATTTTGGTACCAGGAAGGTTTTGCATCTTTGTGAGCAATTGCAAGCAGGAATTTTGGTATACAGAAATCTTTCATCCAAATAATGGCATACCGCAAACGAATTAGAACTATTCTTTTTCTGTGACATTAATTATTTCATGTTATTGTCCTATAGTCTCTGCCCATTTCATGGAGAAATGTTGGCTCAGACTCTTGATGAAAAGTTAGGCAAGTTTTGTCACAACCAGGCTATCTATTTATTAAAGTTTATTTTATTTATTTTGAGAGAGAGTGAGGGGGGAGAGATGGGACAGAGAGAAAGAGAGAGAGAGAATGCCATGCAGGCTCTGCACTGTCAGCATGGAGCCTGATACAGGGCTTGAACCTACAAATTGTGAGATCATGACATAAGCTGAAATTAAGAGTTGGTTCGCGTAACTGCCTAGGCCACCCAGGAGCCCCACAACCATGCTTTTAGTAGTGTTTTGGATATGAAATTTATTTATTATTTATTTATTCATCATGTATTTTCAGCTGAACACTAGAGCATATATGAGGGCCGAAGAAATGAAGACAAAATGATAGAACAAATTATGATGGACTCTTATGTGACAAGCCAATGAAAGTAGATTTTATTTCTAAGACATGGGAAGTAATGGAAGGGTCAAGAGAAGCATTGAGAGCAAGCTGAAACAACAGAGGTCTGTTAGCTTTATACAGCTTTCATGTTATGTCTGAATAGTGTTTTAAAACATAACATCCAGCAAGAGTGATGCTGGATTGGATACTATCTGTTTTGTACGTATTGCATCATACCTGGTGTCCTACTCCTATTTATGTTCATTGCACAGCTCTCAAAGACATTACTGTTTGCAATTCCTGATCTAGATGTATGCATCTGATACCATATAAAAACACTGTATCTTTTTACCTTACATAAATATGGCCAAGTCTGACCAACCTACAAGTTCAAATAAAGTCTCATTAACATTATTGCTAAATAATTATGGTTCTTCTATATACCTGACTACACATCTTAGCACCACCTATTTCTTAAAATCTCCATGATGTCTCATATGTGCACATGAAAAAAAAAATCACTCATGTTTTCTACCATGCTGCCACCAAGTCATTTGGAGTAGGTATCACATTGCAACCCCTGCAGTTGATGCCTTTCTGGGAAAGCAGCTTCCTTGGTCTCTGTTGGCCTCAGGGGTGCTTGGCCACTGCTCTGCAGCCCTCACCAGATGTTTCCAGTCTTATTCAGAACAGTGGTGGGGATGCTTCTTTTTCCATATTCATTTAAAAGTTTTATCTAGGTGCCAGAGCCCATGATCTCAGAGTTTGACTGGAAAATAGAAGCTTTAGCTCTGAATCCAACTTTTCTTCCTTATATGCTGCAAAACCTATCCTTAGAACTGTCTGGCAGAAGGATGCCAGGGCATCACATTATTTATCGTTTTTTTCCCTCTGGTTTTCCCTAGGTCCTTCCAATCTCCAACTCCCACATACTTCCTATTTCCTCCTTTCAGTGAGGAAATACAAAAAGCTTGAATGCATTTCAACTTGTCCAAGCGGACCCTCAATTTTGGAAGAGGACTTTAGTCTCTCAAACAGATAAGGGAAGCTATTTTTGAAGTAGTGAGACATGGGAGTAGATTAATATTACTTAGGTTAAGTAACAGACTTCATTTTCATGCTGTTATAATTTGAACGTGTGCCAATGATCACATCAATATCAATGTACCTGCAAGCACCATCTTTGCATAACCTCTGTTTTAAAGGTTGGGTCTGCTCTTCATCTACGCTAGTAAATTCTACCTAAATACTCTTTCCTTGTTAGCTTTGGTTTACTGATACCACTACAGTTAAGCTAGTCTATATTCAATTCTTTGCAACCCTTCTCCATGGGAGTGAAAGACCCTGTGTTAGTCTTGCCTTCTGATGTCTTTCCCCATCTTTTCCAAACGTGTCAAAACTCAATTCAGCACTTCTGTCTAGGAATCTTCTCTTGCTTAACGATGTCTTGTTTAGTCAGTGCCGTTATCTTAGTTCATCACTTTCTGAAAGGTTTTTTAGGGACCACTGTTTTCTTGAAAGATATCAATAAGTGTTCTTTCGGAGGTGTAGGGAAATAAATTCACGGTAAACTAAATTTGGTTCATTCTGCTCCCTATATCTATCTTTTTTAATGCACTTGAATGTATTAAATGTTCTAAGAACTTTTTCAGTAAGGAAACTAACTTTGTATCCAATCTTATTAATATAAGCTCCAATACTTATGTTACATTTGTTATATATTGCAGACGTTAAATTGCAGATTTCTTAAAAGTAAATATCCTTAATTTTTGTCACAGCTCTCCTTAGTACCTGATTCAATACTGTGTATAATTCAGCTAAACTGACATATTACAAGCTAGGCACCATGCTAGGTCCTACAAGTTCAAGGATGAATAATTTTTGTAAAGATTTATGGATAACAGGTAGCTTTCAGTGAACAGTATGTTGCTGGTATTCAGCATTTATTGAATTATGGTTGCCTTGGAGTTTGATTTTCAATTCTAACTGTAACACTTTACATGCTATATCTCTGTCCCCATTTAAGAATCTGTTAATCTTTTTTCCCTTGTTGTTATTATGCAATTATGAAAAGATTTTTAAAGATATTTGGAAACCAAGGTAAAATGACCAAAATGTTACACAGGATTTATAATTTTGTTTTCTGTTTCACTTTGATTATGCAAATGTAGAGTATAAATTTATTTATTCTTTGGAATCTAATATTTTGTTAAATTAGAAATAGAGAATTTCTAACAGAAGGGGCACCTGGGTGGCTCAGGCTCAGTCCATTAAGCATCTGACTCTTGATTTCGGCTCAGGTGATCTCAAGGTCATGAGACAGAGCCCCTGGAAGGGCCGTGGGTGGAGCCTGCTGAGGATTCTCTCACTCCCTCTCCCTCTGCCCCTTCCCTGCTTGGATGCGTGCACATGCTCACTCACTCTCTTTCTCTCAAAAGAAAACGAAAAAAGAAAAGAAAATTTCTCACAGGAGGAATCAAGGGATGGTAAAATAGCCGGACAAGGCTTTAAAATGGCATTCCTAAAACTCTCATGTTCCCAAAGCAGGAAGCGATAAGAGATATACATAATGGCAGGAAGAGGTGAGTGAAATATTTTGTTTCACTGCTGGTAAAACTATGAGGGTGCTATTGTGGTTATTGAAGGAGTTTGGGCTCAGTGGATGACGATGTGCTAATTGATAACTACACAGAAGATTGCTAGTTTTTGGACCCAAGAAGGAGACAGAGTTCAAAGGGACCCCCTGTTACTCAAGAATTTGCAGTAGTGTTCTACCGTACGAGTTTATAATCCATTTGCAGTTAAAAGAATTACGGTCAAAACAGAAATAGGTCTTGGTTCATTTTGTAATTCAGTAAACACTGCTAGATCTCTATTTGATATCATCAGTGTGTGAGGCCCAGTAGTGGTGATGCTGGTTGTGGTGGTGGTTAAAAAGAAATTAATACATTCTGAAGAGAATATAGTCCTTTGGGAGAGAAGAAAAGCTTGATGACATATGGAAAGCTTGACAACACGACCTGATAGAGTATGTAAAATATGTTGCTACTACGTGATAGAGAAAAACACAACAAAATGTTGAAAAACGTTTTGAGGAGTGGACTGGGTTCACTCTAACTAATTTGGGAGGATGAAGAGCTCCTAGACAAACCATTAAGACCCACAAAAAACCAGACACAAAATAAGTAGTTTGAGGAGGTGTAGGAAAACAAATATTAAGGTTAAAGTATTGGCAAGTGAATGCACGTGTTATGTCACAGAGGAAAGGTTGAAGAAGAAACTACTTCCGGAGTCAAATAAGGCTTTTCTCATAAAATATGAACTCTTACCTTTTGCTGAAGCAGAACCACATTCTACAGAATAGTAGTGATCTTTGACGTGGTGTCCATGGCAAATCGCGAGATGTGTCAAGATTCTTACCGCCTACCAACTTCTACATGCTTCTACTAATACACCAAGAAGAAAATGATACCACTGAGAAAAAGAAGTAGAATGTGTTTCTGGTAAATTTTAATTCAAATATAGAAACAGAATGGTTTGAGTATATAGGCAGAAATTAAAAAAAAAATTCTTCCTGCTTTTGAAAGTCAAGAGTTTGGAACAGAAAGTTGAACAAGGGAAGTGAAACACTGACTTCACAAATAATGTTGAAGAACATGATTTTTTTGATACCATTGCTTATGATGAAAAACACATGGGTCTGTCAGGAGGAGGAAATGTCTCATTACAGCTTGTGGGTCTGTCAAGATGATCTCAGATTGGAGAAGAGAATTTAAAATTTAAGAGGGTTTTGGCATAAGAAAAGCAAAAGGAGCAAAGATGCCAAGTGTTTCTTAGGAAAAACTATTAGACACTATTCTAAGAGCCTCAAATGTCTAACTCCCAAAATATAATTGTTTACCAAAATAAGACAAATATTTCAGAAGAATACTACCACCTGGCTGTCCTCGAGGACTATCCCTGATCACAGTGCCTGCTGCTGCCTACTGCTGCCAGACCCAGGTCTGGGTCCCATTGTTCATGGAGGCTAAAATGGGCCTCTCCATGGCCCTTCTGGAGGGTCTTTCTTAGGCTTCTGCCCACGTCCTCTGGAACCATGATGAACTTAGTTTCATTTCTTTGTCCTGGGTCTGCCTAATTCCAGAATCTTCCCTTTCTGAAGCAGCCTAAGTTTTGGCAAGTACAATGCTGAATTGCTCTTATGTTTATGAATCAAACATACTAAGGAGACGTGTTTTATAATAAAAGCTTCAGAGAGCTTCTTTTTTTAAAATTTTTGTTTATTTTTGAGAGAGAGAGAAAGAGAGAGAACAAACAGGGGAGGAGCAAAGAGACAGGGAGACACAGAATTTGAAGCAGGCTCCGGGATGTCAGCACGGAGCCCGCCATGGGGCTTGAACTCACAAGCCGCCAGATCATGATCTGAGCCAAAGTCGGACACTTAACCGACTGAGCCACCCAGGCGCCCCCAGGGAGGCTCATAACTACTAAGATCATACGTGTTATTTTGTGACCTGTGTTAAAATCATGGATATAATTAATTTAAAGCTGAGACCACTAGGTGTTTCTGTCTTCAAGGATAGTCCCTAATAATCTGCCTATGGCAAATTACTGGGAACAGTCTAAAGATGTTTTCTGGCCTTTCCTAAGGGGTGAGGAGAGGAGTCCTTGATCTGTGAAGGGATGAGCATAGGACCTGGCCCTGATGGTGGAGGGGGAAGAGGGGTGGAGAATGTGGAGAGAAGAAAGAAGAGGGACACCCCATCCTAGAGTCAACCAAATACCCAATATTTGGGTCTGTCCTTTTAGCCATTACCCAAGCCAAACTCTTCTCTGGTCTGCACTTAATCTCATTTCCACTCCAAATTAGTTTTCCAAAGGAACTGTTAGTTTACTGAGATCAGACTGTGTGTGTGTGTGTGTGTGTGTGTGTGTGTGTGTGTGTGTATGTATGTTTAAATAAAAGTGGTAAAGGGGTGCCTGGGTGGCTTAGTCGGTTAAGCATCTGATTTCAGCTCAGATCATGATCTCACAGTTCATGATCTCTGAGTTTGAGCCCCGCATCAGGCTCTGTGCTGACAGCTCAGAGCCTGGAGCCTGCTTCAGATTCTGTGTCTCCCTCTCTCTCTGCCCCTCCCCCACTTGCACTCTCTCTCTCTCAAAAATAAATAAAACATTAAAAAAATTTAAAATAAATAAAAGTAGTAAATTGGGAGAGATTTGTTAAATACTCTGTGGATTCATAAAGACATTTGTGACAGATGTATTCTAACCCACATACAAGGACAAAGCTAAATTGTATATCTGTATTATAATGTTGCTTAAGTCAAATGTATGTAGGAATAGTTAAATAAAAATATTTTATTAACATTTCAAATAATTTTCAAAGCCAGAGTTTTCTAAATGACCCAATATAATAAAATGGGAAGTACTTTAGCCTTCTCATACTTCTCCAATTAAAAGTAATTTGCAGATATTCAGAAACTAAAACCTTTTAAAGTTTAAATTCTTATCTTCTCTATACAAAATGGCTATGAAAGATGCCATGAAATTGTGTGTGTGTGTGTGTGTGTGTGTGTGTGTGTGTGTGTGTTCTTAAAATGTCTTGAGTTAGATTATGCTAATGGCAATATTTCCATTTATTCAATCTAATATTTGGTTTTAGTGTTTACTCTTTCTCTTGCTGAGACAGAGCATCATGGATGAATCTTTTGATTGTTAAAGAAATGTAAAATAATTTTCTTTTCTAGCTTATATTTCTGATTTCTAGAAATCAAAGGTCTGAACTGTAAGTATTAACTTTAAAGTGGGGGGCAGGAAAAGGGCTAGGCTTTTAGCTCAAGATGTATACACAAAATATTACTACATCAAATGTATCTGTGAACATATATATCATTCAAAAAAGGTATGTGAAACCTGATTCTCTAATCAAGAGAGAGACCATGTTATCAGAAATGTGGTAAAATAACTCAACTGATAGTTGTATTGTGGTGTCATAGTCACTGCCTAGAGATAAAGTTTAAGACAATACTTCTCAAACTTGAATGGGCTATCAATCAGCAGGGGATCTTATAGAAACGTAAATTCTGCTTTAGTAGAACTGAGTGGGCCTTCATTACTGCATATCTAACAAGCTTTCAGGGAATGCCTCTGCTCTTGGTCCTTGGACCACACTTCCATTATGTGGAGGAGAGATTGGGGTAAATCTCATGATTCCACTCCATTTTTCTCTCTTTTCTCCCAACAGTGGGCTGACCTTCTAATCTACTCAAGCCAGGGTGAATTGATACCAACAGAGTAAGGTGAGGGAGTAGTTTCTTTAACACTTTGCTGCAGATAAGTCAACTAAAAAGAAGGTACCTGTTCTATCATATATTAGCATGCTAAGATCACTCCTGGGCTACAACAAATAAAAAGATTGTTGGTAACATATGTATGACATGAGTTTTTATTTTTTTTAAAATTTTTTTTTTAGTTTTATATGGTTTTGTTAATAGTTAAAGGTAAAAAATTTGGAATTTTCTACCAAACTATGTGTTTATCACTAATATGTTGCTTAGTGATTTGAAAACAAGGACATTTTTTGCTTAGATTGAAAAAAACATACATAGAGTATAAATGGTTCAACACCGTCGCAATAATTTCTTTCTGGATTATCAAATTACATGCATACATTTCTTCTGATAATTGGATAGCTTATTATTTCCTACATATAAATGTATGAGTTCCTTGATGGCGAAGACCATGCTTCATACCCTCTCGGCACATTCCAGAAGGCCCAGGGCAATTCTGTGCACACAGCAGCCTTCGTCACATGCAGTCACTTCTCCTAACTCTGTGTTCTACTGCTCTACCTTGTGAGCAACATGCTGAAGCATAAAGCCTGTCCTGCACTGAAAGCTGCAGTTAGGGTGCACATGTGGTTCCGGTTTTCACTTCCTGAGGATCGTTTGTTTTGAAGTGACTCTTGTCCTGTTTACTTTTGCAGAGAGCCTTGTCTAGCACTTGAAAAGGAGCTTGACAAGAACTGCTGTTTGATTCTCTGGGAACAAATTATGTCACTTTTGGGATTGTAAACATCTGGTAGATTATTGTTAAAATTTTAGGATGGGTTTATTATACTATTCTGTCTTGTGTACATTTGAAAATCTGCATAAGCAAAACCTGAAAAAAAAACAGGGACTTGAACAAGGGAAAATACTATTTATAAGGTCAGGGTTGTGTAAAAATAGAGAACTTAAGGGATGCCTGGGTGGCTCAGTTGGTTGAGCATCCAACTTCTGCTCAGGTCATGATCTCATAGTTCGTGAGTTCGAGCCCTGCGTTAGGCTCTGTGCTGACAGCTTGGAGCCTGGAGCCTGCTGCAGATTCTGTGTCTCCCTCTCTCTTTGCCCCTCCCCAGATCATGCTCTCTCTCTTTCTCAAAAATAAGTGAACTTTAAAAAAAGAATAGAGAACTTAAAATGGACACAAAGACATGTATATATGTATTCGTTAATAAATAAAGACATATGTATGTAATTTGATAGGACTGCAAATTCAAATCTTACAAAAAAAGGTTTATTTGAGTAATTATTCCTAGAGATTAAAAAGAGTCAAGGTTTTAGAAGCTTGTTACTCTCTTGAGCTACTCAAATGGGTTAAAGATGATCAAATGTAAGAGGATATTTTTAAAGGCTATAATGCCTAATGCAAGTCCCCTGTTCATGATCAGGATAGAGAACAAGGCTTCAAGTTTAGTTGTTACATGGGTCTATTGGTTGTCTCAGTAGTTCTCACTTACTGAACTTGAATTGTCATGTCAAATATTGGTTAATGACAAAGACTACATGAGAATCTGGACTGATGAGTGCAAAGCATACTACTGTTAGTGAAACAACTTGA
Organism: Panthera leo; assembly: GCF_018350215.1. Classification (NCBI taxonomy): domain Eukaryota; kingdom Metazoa; phylum Chordata; class Mammalia; order Carnivora; family Felidae; genus Panthera; species Panthera leo. The sequence goes on from NC_056686.1 coordinate 168,029,623, forward strand.
AGTAAATCACATCTGTCATTCATTCACTTGTTTGAGCAACAAACATTAACTACAAGGCATATTTTATACAAGGCACTGTTCTAATAACTACAGGAGAAACAAGATACACTAGGTTTGTTTTGATGATGAGTTAATAAAAGAGTCTTCATGTTAAAAAAACCAAAAAACCTCTAGGTATGTCAGTGCGAGAAATGTTATTTTCTGACCTGAAAATATCTTAGCCCTTTAGGCTTATTTAGATAGACATTAATAAACATAAGCAGGTCAAAACTGTGATTTAGGGGGCACCTGGGTGGCTTAGTCGGTTGAGCGTCCACCTTCGGCTCAGGTCATAATCTAGCATTTTGTGAGTTCAAGCCCCACATCAGGCTCGCTGCTGTCAGCTTGTTAACGCAGAGCCCACTTAGGATCCTCTGTACCCCCCCAACCCCCCTGCTTGCACTCTCCTCAAAATAAATATTTAAAAAAACCTGTGATTTAACATTTTAGTACCAGCTCACGTTATAACCTGTTGAATAAACAAATAAAGTTATAGACCAGTTTGTAGTATGATTCATATTTTATAAAAATTCATGTGTATATTCATGTACATCGATATGTGTCTATCTAGGTTTGGAAAATTTGGGGCCAGATGTATACCAAACTTGAAGTCAAGTCTAGGAGATGGAGTTGGGTGGGTGGAACAGAGAGAAACTTTCACTTCTAAGGTGAACTTTGGGAGATTTTTACTTTTTTTTTCTCTTTAGTATTTTTCAAATTAAGAAATTATAATTTCACTTCTAGGGGTGCCTGGGTGGCACCATGTTGGCTCCTTCAGTTAAGTGTCTGACTCTTGATTCTGTCTCAGGTCATGATCTTGTGAAGATTGTGAAATCAAGCCCCATGTCGGGCTCTGCACTGACAGAGTGGAGCCTGCTTGAGATTCTCTCTCTCCCTCTATCTCTGCCCCTCCCCTTCTCACTCACACACACGTTCTCTCAATCTCTCTGTCTCTCTAAATAAGTAAACTTAAAAAAAAGTAGTTATAATTTATCTTTTATTATAAAGTTATAGTTATAAAGTTATATTATATATAGTTATATATATATAGTTATATATATATAGTTATAAAGTTATATTTTAAAGTTATAATAACTTTTATTATAAAGTTATAAAGTATCTTTTAAAAGATCTAGCCCATGTCTCTGTCTTTAGGTAAATAATAAAATCATGTAGGGGCATTTACCTTTGGTTTTAGATTTTCCTTTTATGTAAGCAAAGCACTACAGTATGGCTACTATTGTTGCTTATATAACAGTATTAGGACAAACATACTCCAGAATTAAAACTGGTTGTGTGAGACTGGAAAGGTCATGGGTAACCTATTTGCTTTTCCTTATATTCCAAATTTTCTGTAAAATGACTTTTTGATGTTTTGGTTAATATGAATTAAAGAATAAAACAAAAGTTATCTAAAATACATTGGCTTATATAATATATAATGACACACATGTGTATGTCAAGACCATTAAAAGATTAATTTTACAATGCATTTCAAGACTATCACAAGAATAGGATTGCAGTTAGGTATGTCTTCTTTCTAAAGTATAAATCAGTGAGACGGCATCTGTAAATTATACCATATGTGAGTAATTAACAAGTTAATGATGGCCAGCTTCAAAGATACTTTTGTTCTTCTAATAAATGTTGGCATTCACATTAAAACCATAACACACAAAAGGAGAATACTTCACAAACATTTGCTGAAAGTGTCAGGATATTTTGGTTATTTTTTCCCTAAAAGTCAATCGTATAAGTAGGGTTGTAACATTGTCAGATATCAATGTATTTGTTAGGAGGCCTTCGTTATGCATTTTTCCCTCTTAGTTACCCCAGCAGCTCCACATAATGGAAGAGGCCAAGGACCCTGGTTTTAGATCCAGGTCTACTACATACACACCACGAGGAGCATCGGTTTTAGGTGTCACTTAAGCTTTCTCTGCATCACTCTTTTCATTTGTTTAAAAAGAAAAAAGGAGATAAGAGCAAAAAAATGATTCTTTTTTTTCCTTTGGGGTTCTCAGAGCGAGGGAAAGTTTGGGGGAGAGACAGGAACAGGTACGTAGGGGTTGTCTTCTCTACATCAGCAGGGCTGGTTTCATGGGCACGTGACCAGTGCAGTTGCAAAGGGCTCCGTGGTCAGCAGGATCTCCCACTTGATTGAAGCTTCTATGGCCACCACCCTAAAATTCTTAGTCATTTTATCTTAATTTTGTGATCTGTAGGTGAAATTGGATATGACAATGGAGAAGAATTGAGGACCTCCCAGTTGATGCCCTGCCACCCTGAGGTGGTTCTTAGCTGCTGGCTCCTTTGATCCCTGGACCCTTTCTGGCCTCCCATATATTCCCCCCTCTGCAGGGTCCTGGGCACAGCTGAGGAGAGGGTCTTGCCCATCCCACAGTATCTAAGAGCTGGGCCTTGGTGCATTGCACACATGGGGAACAGCCTTTTGCCCACTCCTGATCCAAGTAACTAGTATAACCTGTCTGTCTTGGGCTGGGGTGTTGAGCTTGTGGGATGGGAGGATAATGAAGATGCCTGGTTCAGTACCCTTGACCCCACCTGGGGTACTGTGTGTGTGTTCAGTGACTGGCAAGAAGGGACACGTGGCAGCTGATGAGTGTCCACATGTTGTAGATGTGCACACACTCCACACGATGGGTGAGGCCACGGCTCTGTGAGCTGCTGTGCTGACTGGCCTCAGCCCAAGGGAACTAACATTGCATAGCAAAACAAAACAAAACAAAACAAAAACAAACAAACAAAAGCACCTGAGACAGAGACCACAAATGAAAGGAAGTCCTTCGGTTTTAGTGTCTATAATGACACTCTGTACCTGTTTTATCGAACCAAGGGTCACACATTTTTTATTTTTCACTGGGCCCTGCAATTTACTTAGTCTGTTCTCTGTGTCAAGGTGTGCATTAGGTTGCTGAAAAGATTAGATGTGGTAAGATATGGTAAACATTTCACAAAGGGTCTGATACATAGTAGACTTTCAATAAGTAGCAGGATTAGGAAGCAAATCGGGTGTGCTCAAAATATGAAGAGATGAGAAAGGAAATTCTGGAAGGGACAATCCTACCAGAATCACAAGCGAAGAATCCTTCCATTTTGCTTTCCCTCCTCTTTCCCTGTCTTCAGTATCAGTGACTATTTCTAGGGCATGTCTTGCTCCTTTGGTAATAGAGATTTTGTTCTTGAGGACTCGTTCCCCAAGCTTTTGATAGCATTATCTGGAAAGTGGTTTGCAATTTAAGAGGCCATTTCTAGAGCGGTGTGAGGAAGGATGACTGGCTGAACACCTCATTTGCGGTGCCTGTCTATCCGTTCACCTGAGTGGTATTTTGATACCAGTTAAAAGGTAGCCCAGGGGATGTTAGAGCCGGAAGGCGTTATAAAACCTTTACCTCAGCCCCTCCATTTCCAGGTTGATTTGTTCTTGTCCTCTGTATGTGTATTTGAACTTCAAAATGGAGCATGGTAAGAAAGGCGTGAACCTGTTAAAGGTTGTAGACTCTCAGCAGGAAGAAAAAAAAAATAATTTTAGCCTCTGCAAGAGAGAGGAAAATGCCCTGTTTGTTATTGTATATTAAGAACATTAGTTTATCTGAAAGGAGTTTACACAGCTTGTTAAGAAACATTTTCCAAAGAATTAAGTCTCGGTTTTCTCTTATCTCATTTTTACCTTGCCACTAACCCATGAGCAGTAGAACTGCAGAATCTTCTCAAGTATTATGGCCAATAAAATAATTCATGAATGTAATATGTTTGGTCTGGGGAAATCTATTTTTATCTATTACACGGTATGTGGAGTGCCCTGCACTTTCTTCCAAGTAACTTTTGGAAGATATCTGGCAAAATAATTCAATATGACTAGCAGTGATTTCTTGGAGACTGGTATTGTTTTGACATGGAGAGCATTGAAAACATATGGTCTTTCACGTCTCTTGCCTTGTGCTTTCCTTGAAAATGTTTATATTTGCTTGTGGTAAAATGCATTAAGTTTCATAATCCTGAACAACCTTCTGGTACACAGATTCACTTTCAAGCAGTGCAACTGGGGAAACAGAAGTTTTTACAAAAAGATGAGATTTTCTTATGTAGCTGTGCATTTTAGACAACACAGGTGCCAAATTTTATTTTATTTCATTTTTTTCTAATGTTCAAACTCCAAAGCAACTGCTAGGATAAATTATCTTTAGGTCTCCTTCTCAATATCTCATATTCTTCCAGAATCAATGTAAGTTTGGCCACATTTGTCAGCCTAAAAGTGATGGCAAAGTCTATGCTCATTTAACCTCTGAGTGTGGTTTCTACACTGTTCATTGACCCTTGTGATTATGACGATAAATGTTTCCTGTGCATATGGGGGAATGAGATGGCTTGATTGAAAGGTTTTTCTTGACACAGGATGACTATAAAAAGTATATTTTCTTCATACATGATGATAAATCTGCTAATGCTATTTCATCTATGTCAAGAATCAGTAACCTATCTTTCTCTTTAGCATTTGCCATATTTAAATCAAGGAAGTAAAAGGTAGTTCTGGCCATACTCATTAACAATGGAAATTGAAGTGAATTTTGAAGACAAGTGAATTTTGAAGACAAGAATATACATATTTAGAAAAGAGATTATTTTCAGGTTTTCTGAAATTAAATCTCAGAAATCGCATGCTAGCTGGTCAAGCTTTATATTTTGATTTGTTGTATGCATTATAATTGAATGGACTTTACGCCATCTTTTTTTTTTTTTAAGGCATATGCATACATACATTTGCTTTCCTGACCTTACTTTTCAGCTGATGGCAAGTTCAGCCTAAAATGTTGGTTGGTACTAAATTTAGAGTAGTTTTATGATTCTGGTGATAGACTTTATACAAAACTAGAATTCTGAGGCCCATTAAAATATTGAAAAATACCTTTAGTGTATTTGGTATTGAGAGTCTGCCACTTTTCTTTTCAAAGCCCCATTATAATACTTATGTATTAAAATCTCCCAGTTATGTTTTAATTCTCAATTTATTAGGATTGTATCTCTTTTAGAAAACTTCAGCATACCAAAGAAAAATGTGAAGAGATACTCCCTGCCCCAGAACTTATGGCAACACCAATTAAAATATCAGAGTAATGATAATGCCCAAATGCTCATTTTATAATGAATGTAGTTTTCTGAAGCATACAGTTTTCCGGTACTTTGGGCCAATTTTCAAAGAAAAATTATTTAATCTTTATTTGAGGTATTAGTTAAAGGAAAAACAGCTTGACTCTAAGCACTTTGGAATTCATTCAAGACTCAAATTATTAAAAGTGATTCAATCTGTTCACTGTCTTGGGTTTTTCAGAGATTATCCACCTGTAGTAAATTGAAAAACCAGGAAAGACTGTATTGTTAGAGCATTTTCCAGTTGGCCCATTAAGTGCTTCATGGAGATTTCTTGTCTGAAAAAGATGGGCCTGACATGCACTGTTTGTTCTATTTGTTTTGAGAAGATAATAATGGCAAAAACCTCCAATCATCTTAAAGATGTACAGATACTCCCATATGGGCAGCACATGAATTTTCAAGATTAAGGCACTTTGAAGGGGATTGTAGCTTTATGGAAGTTACATGAGCATTGGAATGGGAGAATCAGGCCAATCCTTATTAGTATGATTAAACCATTCTTACATGGAATCTGCCTAGAATAGAAACAAGTCATCCAGAACCTGATGGAAGTGAAGTAATGAATATAATAAGCTACAGAAGCAAGAGAAGTCAGGGTGCTTCCAAAGGGTTTATAGTTTGATTAGTATTAAAATTAGAAGGCTCTGACCTTCTGACACTGAAGGGACTATTTCGTAGCATCAGTATTTTCAGATGCTACTCTAAAAATAATGACAAGTACCGTGTGACCCAGGTAAAGAGGCTGAGAGTAACTCTGATTATCCAGTTTTGTTGTGATCATTTTATTCAAGGAAGAGCTTCTAGAATTCGTGAAAAGTACACACCATAAAGTTGTCAGATATACTGTAACTCGCTCATAAATTCTTGATATTCTGAACATATCTGAACATACTTACTGTGATCTGTTTGGCATGCGTTGTGATCTCTTTAAGGGGTCCTTGCCCACATTGCGCTGATGAAATGTTTTTTGTGTTTTGAATACGTTTCTGTTTTAGCAGTCAGATCCAGCAAGTGGAACAGATTTCGGAGTCTGATACAGAATGGTTTCAGTTTGGAGTTTTGCAGACTGGGACTGTTTTTATAATGAAAGCCACAAAGAGCAGAGCTTTGCCCTGTGAATGCATAGTCTAAAATCAGTCAAACTTTGATTTAGGTCAAATATTTCAAAATAAATTCTTCAACCTTAAAATTGTAAAAGTTATTATAAAAATATTGTTGAGAAATATATATTTTTTCTTACTACAAATCGCTTTTCAGTATATCAAGATGAACAGAATTCAGTCAGAGAACAATCAGTGTATCTTTTGAGGAAAAATCGTTCTGATGATTTTGTTTTGTATATGTCTGTTCCAGCTGAATCCAGATACGTGTGAGGAAGGTAGAGACTGGGCCCCATAACCCGTGCCGCCCTCACTCTAACAAGGTTTGGTCAAGAACCATAACTGAGCCATTAAATATATAATATTAGATTGAGTTGCCTGGGTGGCTCAGTCGGTTAGGCATCTGACTCTGGGTTTCAGCTCAGGTCATGGTCTCACAGTTCATGAGTTTGAGCCCCACATTGGGCTCTGCATGGACAGTGAAGATCCTGCTTGGGATTCTCTCTGTCTCCCTCCCTCTCTCTCTGCCCTTCCTGCGCTCTCTCTCTCTCTCTCTCTCTCACACACACACACACACAATAAATAAATAAACTTAAAATATGTAATATTAGATTATATATCCTAATTTGAGGCACTTTTGAGTGCCTTGAAACTTTGCACTACTGCTTCTTGCTTGAATAAGGGAATTTGGCAAGCAGAGCAGAGTCCAGGTAGATATTGGCCTCTGTTGAGGAACTAATAGGAGGCTAAGGGTCTAACTGAACTATGTGCAAAGAGAAGCTTAGAGACGTCCCTTGTGATTCTCTTGGTTAGAAATTCTTTGAAACATATCTTGTTTTTGGGAAGTGATCTGTGGGCTACCCTATTCCAACTATTCACTTGGAAAATTGCCTTCGTCTAATGGCTCCATTTTATAGTCATTCTGGAACCTAGTACTGAAGGAAATTAACAAAAATCAATGTTTTCTGTGAAGCAGATGAAGCTCTTTTATGCATCCCAAACATACAATTTAGAGATGTGTAAAAAAAAAAAAGAATGGAAAACTAACACAGTATATACTGGAGAACCTATTTCTATAGAGTATCATGAATTGTCAGAGCTGGAAGGTCTCAAAACTAGAGGTCATTCAGTTTAACCTCTTCACCTTCACCACTATTTGTATACCCTTGACCCAGGACATCTCCTGATTTCCTAAATTAACAAGTGAATATTTGTGCCACTTACCACATTTTAACCACCTTTCCAACTTCTAATGAAATTTTCTCTCTTGCTAAGTAAACAACATTTATTCTGGCTGGAGTATAGGTGAAGACTGCTCTTCGACTGCTTGAACTTGCTTCTATATGAAATGTTCGTATTAATCCAAGACACTAAGTCACTGCTGAATCGAACATTCCAGTCTTACAGACAACCTTTCATCACAGCCTACTTTCATTGGCTCCTTTCCTTCTATTGCCAGCTCTAGGGTTAAAGATCTTGGGGAAGAGAAGTTGGAAATGGTTTGTTTGTTATTTTACTTATTTATCTGCCAAGAGAGACATGTTGAGATAAAAGGCGACACTTCACTAGGCCTATTCACTAGCCAGTTTTCTCTTTTGTCTGACTATTACTGACTTTTGTGAGAGGTTAAAAAGTGAAAAGTTTAAATTTACTAATTCAGGAGTCTACTGTATCTGTAACTTAGGGTAAGATCTTTTGACAAAATCCTTTTAATTTCTGGCAGTACTATTCAATCCATCATCTCCCCTCTCTGTCACCAGTCCTGTCTATCGAGGAGGGATGTGACATGAGGCCAGTAGATACTTCTGGAGATAAGTCTTCAAGTCATACATGTACAAACAGATTAACAATCAAAAAGGAGAGACCACCTGGAAGTTTAAGAGCAGGTATATTGTTTCCCTGAGACTTCTGGTCCCTAACTCTGCACCCAGGGACTGTCAAGCTATGTTGAATCCCAAATCACCGAAAGCTTGGCTTAGTTATCATTGCATTTCTAGTTTTTTTTTTTTTGTTTGTTTGTTTGTTTTTTTAGTGACATCCATAACCCGTGTTCTCTTTCTACAGTCTTTTCTTTAGCTTCTTCTTCCATTCTCATAGCTCCCATTCTCAGCTCAAATACTTAACAATTTTTTAAGTTAATTTACTTATCTTAGAGAGAGAGCGTGCACATGCAAGCAGGGGAGGGGCAGAGAGAGAGGGAGAGAGAATCCCAAGCAGGCGCCATGGTAAGGGTGGAGCCTGATGTGGGGCTAGATCTTATAACTGTGGGATCATGGCTTGAGCCAAAACTAAGAGTTGGTCACCCAACAGACTGAGTCACCCAGGTGCCCCAACAACTTTTTTTTTTTAATTAAGCAGCCATTGTACATTACACATTTTCTTGTTAAGCTTCTCATGGAAAGTTGGGTCTTATGTTACCCTCATTTTATAGATGAGGGGTCTGAGCTCTATCTAATTCCAAAGCCCATGCTTTTAACTGCTCTGCTCTATTGACTTTTAGAAAAGGCTCCACCTCTTGATGAATTTTTGTACCAGAATGTTCAGCAGGCAACACAAACTCACCATGCCTCAAAGCAAGTGATAGTTTCCCCTGGCAAAAAATAGCAGCCACTCTAAACTTAACTGTATTTTACTTAATTCACTTCTATTTCTGTTGTTGGAACCACCATTCTACTGTGGTCTCAGATCTCACTGTCATTTTCCTTTTCTTTCTTTCTTTCTTTCTTTCTTTCTTTCTTTCTTTCTTTCTTTCTTTCTTTTTTTCTTTCTTTCTTTTGGAGAGTGTGTGTGCAGGGGGCGGGGGCAGAGGGAGAGGAAGAAAGAGAATCTTAAGTAGGCTCCATGCTCAGCATGAAGCCCAATGTGGGGCTCCATCCCACAACCCTGGGATCATGACCCGAGCTGAAATCAAGAGCTGGGTGCTCAACCAACTGAACCAACCAGGCGCCCCTAAGTGTCATTTGAATTGCTTGCACCTTCTTCATCTTTTCTTCCAATTCAGTAGTTGCTTGCTCCTATCTTTGCAGTATCTCTGACGTGTGTCTTTTTTCCCCACTCATGCCGCCAAACTCCAACCCTCTTTACTCTTAGTTGACTGAAGAATTGGCCTCTCATTGTTTTTTCCACCTCAATTTTCCCTCTGCCATTAATTCATTTTCCTTTTCTAGATTATGCTTCTTAAGGCACAGGCCATTCAGCCACTTAAATCCTCCAAATATTTCAAAGTTTTGCTGGCTACCAAATGAAGAATAAATGCTTCCAGCTGATGTTCAATGTCTCCCTTTATGTTGGAGGTAAAAACAACTCAAATACCCTACAGGCATCAGACATATGGGAAGCAAGGTTTAAGAAAAACTTGTGTCTTTACTACAAACGACAACAAGAATAAGGCAGCCTAGTCATAATAATAAATGGTAACTGACATTTGCAGAGGCGATAGGAAGTGATAGAACTGTGGCCATCAACAGACTTTGGGCCCTGTTCAGAGGTCTGCTTCTCATCTCTACTAATTACTGATATGTGGAAATACAGGCCTAGCATTGCTGCCAGAACTTTAGATTTTTTCAAGAGAAGCCAAACATTTAGAGTTTTATGTGTAACTTCCCATTATTTAAATACTGATAGCTCATTCAAACAAAACTCTCTCTCTTTTCAGTTAAAAAAGAAAACTAAATATTGACCAGGTCAAACAAGTCATTAGATAGCTAAATTCAGCTTATGGTCTGAAAGTGTGTTCCTTCTCTATGTAGTATATTTTTCTCCCCTATATAGACTTTAAGTTCTATGCCCTGCCTTTTTTCCCACTGTGACCTCCATGGTCTCACCTCTTAGCCTTTGTTCTTGTAGTTCTTATTCCCAGGAACGTCTTCTTGACATCCAGTCTATTGAAATCTTACCTATCATGGTAGTCCACCTCAAATTTTATGTCCCCCCAAACTCTTCCTCATCCTCTCGGCCAGCCTCCTTAGTTTCTTTCAAACTTTCAGTCCTTTCTTCTGTGGCCCATTCCTTAACTTTCCCTTGTACATTAGCTGTTTACACTTATATACTCTTACTTGACTAGAAGATGCATGAGGTCAGACCGTCTCTGGAATCGCACAGTCTTTGTCAATAGCACCTAAATATAGCTGAAGCTTGGTCTGATTTGCATTTGCCAAGAGAGGGAAGAAAGAGTGTCTGTGTTTGGGTATTTTCATTTCATTCAGAACTTACAGTCTATCTACTTCTTAACAAAGGAGGTGGGGCCATCCAACCCTCTTCTTTCTCTCACCGCCCAGATACTACATCCACAATGTCTGCAAAAACTCACTTTTGTGGCTCAGATTGTGACCTGGAATCTGCTTATTTCAAGGAGGAAAAGCATCACTGTACAGGAAGATCTGGGAGATGGAAAGTTGATCCTAGCCAGGGTGATGCTCCTGGAAAGTTGATCCTAGCCAGGGTGATGCTCCTGGAAAGTTGATCCTAGCCAAGATGATTCTCCCATTCCTTTCTCAGTAAAAAGGCAAAGGCAACGGATTTGCTCATTCTTGTTCTCACCTAGAACTTTTTATTTCCTCTTTCAGACACCATATAGTAGCACTCACTCTTCAGAATTAGTGTTCTGAACCTGAACTTTCTCTGCTATTCTACCTCGAGTTCTGGACTGCTTCTGATCAGATAACAGGCAATCAGGCAAGCTGCCACATAGCAAATAAACGGCCACAGAGTACACTGGGAACTTAGTCATGCATATTTAAAAGCACTCAGCCTGAGCACAATTTTTATTGATGAATGATAAATGCTTTGGCATGCCCTACCACCATATTGCGGTTTAAAAATAAGCCTACCATTTTGAACCCTTACTTCTCAGATGTAGACAAGCCTGTGTAGAAAGCAGTAGTCCTTTACAATGCTGATGCTTAGGACTATCATAATTCTCGTACCACAGACTATAAACAGTTTGGGAGTTTTAGTCTACTTTAAGAAACTTTACTCAAGCCTGGACACGCCCTAAACTATATTCTAGTGAGCAGAGTTGTAGTTGTGTTTATATCTAGCATAATAAGCATCAAGACACTATTAAAAATATGGAGTGTTATAATAATCACTAAAGGATTCAAGGACACCTCAAAGAAAAATGCCCATTTCCCTGCTACCTTACACATAATCACTAATTTGATTTCTTGTTTCCTTCTAGTATTTTTCCAAATCTGCAAACACCTTTTACCTTGTGGTAAGCATACTTGGTAAAAGTTTCGCTGAACTGCTATTATGTTTCATGTTAAATATTTCCTCACCTAACAAAAATGATCCTGGTATATTCCAGTGGATTGTTCCCTCTTTTAATGAAATTAAAAGCTTAAATATCACAAAATCACAAATCAACAATAATTTCGCCAACCACAGACACAGGCTCTCACTTCAATCATTTATTATTTGCTGATGCTGGAAACACAATCCTGATACGAGTTTGCAAAATAGAGATTCACACAGGAACTAAAGTACTGTGAGACGGAAACTGGCCAGTATTCATCTTTACATGGGCTTAACCTGCATTTATGAAAAATTTGCTCTTAAGGAATTGACACTGTTGCCTTATTAACCAGGTCTGAGTCACCTGGGATTCAGGAGGTTTCTGGAGGGCATCCTGGGAGTTCTCTGAAGTGGACAGTCTGATGGAGCCATCCTCCCAGCTTGGTAACTTTCAGAATATTGCACAGTATTGCAGCTTTGTGCATTCAATTAAGGAGGTTTATGGATTGTATTTTAAATTAAAAAAAAAAATCATCCCTGACCAAATGGACAAGTGGCTTAAAAAACAGTTCAGGCAAGAAGCAGAGGGTTGAAGATAATATTGATAATACAGACAAAGCACATTTTAATGTAAAAGTTTCTTTGCCTAATTAATGGAGGATAGGGAGAAACAAGAATCAAGATTTATTTTGATATATTATTAAACAGTGCTCTTCATTCCCAGTAATTCCTTCCTACACTGTTTTTAAAGGCGACCCTGCCCCCTTGAACATCAGTATAAAGTGGGGTGGAGCAGAATGTCTGGGCCTTGGCCAGGAGCGGTGAGGCTGGGAGCGGCAGACCTAGGGGCCCCAGAGTCCCTGTGGATGGCATGACCCTAGCAGCCGCACTAGGGTCTCAGAAACTGACACTGGAGAAGATGTGTGTTGAGGGGACCCAGTGGAGTCAACATGGGTGGAGGTTAGCTGGAGGTGAGATGGAACCTCATCACTGCCAACTCCTCTCTGCTGCTTTGGTATTTTATCGTTCTCCCCATCCCCAGCCCTAGTGAATTGAGAACAAAGGGAAGATGTAAGAGAAACTTCAGCCACCTTGTGCAATTGGGGCCTTAAAAGAGAAGTTGCAGTCATTTACACAGGGTTTGTAGTTCGTAGTCTGAAAATGATACCGAGTCCATTATGCAGAGCTCATTTCCAGTTGGCTTTTGTTTATCTTCCTGTTTTTAGATTGGCGATTCCCAAACTTGTGGACACATTAGTATCCCTTGGGGGGACTTAAAAATTTGCCAATGCCTGTGTTCCATCCTCAGAGCTTATCATTTAGGTCAATCTGGAGGGTGACCCTGGCTTTTGCAATTTTAAAAAGGTCCTAGGAGATAGGGCACCTTGGTGTCTCAGTCACTTGAGCCTCGGACTTCAGCTCAGGTCACGATCTTGCGGTTCGTGAGTTCAAGCCCCACATCTGGCTCTGTGCTGACAGCTGCTGTCAGCATGGAGCCTGCTTCAGATCCTCTGTCCTCCTCTCTCTGCCCCACCCCCAGACCCCGCTAGCTCACACAGTCTCTCTCTCCCTCTCTCAAATAAATAAATAGATAAATAAATAAACAATCCTAGGTGGTCCTAATGTGCAGGCATTGGTTTACTCTTACACAAGAACACTTGGATTTGAGACTATGTTTGTGGGTTTCTTTCTTCTTTCTTTCTTTCTTTCTTTCTTTCTTTCTCTCTTTCTTTGTCTTTTTTTTTTTTTTTTTTTTTGGAGAGAAAGAGAGGGAGATGCCAAGGGGGAGAAAGAGAGAGACACAGAGAGAGAATCAATCCTATGTGGGGCTCCATCTTATGTCCATGAGATCATGACCCGAACCCAAAACCAGAGTCAGACGCTAAACCGACTGAGGCACCCAGGCACCCCTGTGCTTGTGGACTGTTAAAGTTCAGACTGCTGCAAGCATTATAGCCCCCGGTGCTTCTGTCACAGCCCACGTGTCTCCGCAGTCTGCATCTCCATTCTCCGGGCTGCAGCCCCCCCCCCCCCCCCCCCCCCCCGCCCCTCCCGGATGGTGAGCTGCAGGGCGTGGGGGGAGGGGGCTTGCTGTTTTTGCTCAGCCGGTTTTGCTAGCAACCGGCACAGCATGTGGCACGTGGAAGACACAGAATAAATATTTATTGCACAAATGAAGGAATGCCACACAGGTCTTTCCCCCCTTCTTGCTCATTATATCCCCACTCCCAACTCCTCTTGAACTAGATAGAAAGCTCTCTGGCTAAGCACAGATGACTCGTGAAGCGTGGCCGCGGAAGCGACCATGTGAGGAAACAGATGCACATGTGCTCCTCAGCTGAACTTTTTGACATCACCAATTTGGAGATTTTGATCAAACGCCAAGTCTGTTGTCATAGTCTTAAAGTTCTGAGAAAAGTGCTGCCTTTTCATTTCTGGAATTAGTCAAGATTATTCTATGTAGAGTAAATAATTAGGTGTTTATGAACAGGTTTTGTTAGGTTGGCTCGAATTCAGGGTTTTATGTTCTTATCTTCAGTATATTGATCTGCCTACGATATTTTATTACATTTAGGACACCTCGAAATTATGTATTCTTTGTTCTGTTGCCAGGAGTTCAGTTGATCACAGTAGCGAATTTTAATTTTAAACTTTAAATGACCAAGTACAAAACATAATGTGTCTAAAGCTGTGCTTTTCTGTAACATCTTATTCTGAATGTAGGGAGTAATAATTAGAAGATTAATGAATTTCAAAAGCTCTTTCTCCTTGAGTCTTTTTAAAACCATTTTGTGCCATACATTTTTCTCTCCGATTGTACCTACAGGTGGGTATTAAGGAGGGCACTTTTCGTAACGAGCCCTGGTTGTTCTATGGTAAGTGATAGATCACTAAATTTTACACCAGAAACTAATGTTATACTCTATGTTAACTAACTGGAATTTAAACCAAAACGTGGGGGGGGGGGGGGAAGAAAATATAAACCTGTATCTTAAATGGTTATTTATTTATTTTGAGAGAGAGAGAGAGAGCCAGGGAGGGGCAGAGAGAGAGACTGAGAATCCCCAGCAGGGTGGCTCTACACTGTCACCACAGAACCAATCATGGGGCTCAGTCTCACGAACCGTGAAGTCACAACCTGAGCTGAGATCAAGAGCCAGTTGCTTCACTGACCAAGCCACGCAGGTACCCCCCCACGTTCATATTTTCAAATTTGACAATGGACGTTATTCACCTCCACCTGATCTGTGCTTCTCACTGGGAACACGGAACACATGGCAGCCGCAGCACCCAAAGATCTGCCAAATAAATGTGACTGGCAAGAAAAATTAAGAAAAACAAATAGACTTTTCTAGATTATTTTTAGTCTGTTTGCTTGTTCTGTCTTATTTTATGCTACCCAAACAGGTTTGAAGGCATCACCTCTGCTCTCCACACCCTGCCAAGCAGTGATCACCATAGTAGATACTGTAAAATGTCAAAGCACATGTTTTCCTATTCTGTAAAACTCTAACTTTTGACATTGGTTACAAAAAGGCAAAGTAATGACATGTGGAATGACTCTCGTAAGATACTCAGTATGACACAAAATGCTAGCGAAGTCTGTAAAAGCAAATAACCCACTCACCACTAATCCTTTAAAGCCAATTGCTGTCTTTTCTTGACCCCAGATGCTTGGAATTGAGTTAGTCATACTTTTTGCTCCAGGATATACTATCATCATTTGAATAAGCATGACCTTCTTTTGTTTGTTTTATAACATAAAGATGCCCATGAGCCTACAACCTAAGCCCAAAACCGGAATATTATGTTTATCTTAAATTAATCCGTACACTCTTTTCCGACCCTCGTCGCTTGCCTCAGAGGGAACCGATATCCCATATTTATTTATTATCCCTTTTGTTTATTTTTAAAATTTATTTATTTTTGAGAGTGAGAGAGAGCACGCACACATGCACGCATAAGCGGGGTAAGGGAAGAGAGAAGGAGAGAGAGAATCCCAAGTAGGGTTTGCCCTGTCAGCACAGAGCCCAACGTACGGCTTGATCTCAGTAACCATGAGATCATGACCTGAGCCAAAATCAAGAGCCAGACGCTTCACCACCCGGGCACCCCAACTTATCCCCTTTAACAAATAGTTTCATCATAAATACATAAGCATGAAGATCTGCATATATCTATACAACCCATTGTTTGATTCTGTTTACTTTTGCTTCTTTTCAACATGTATGTAACTAGGATTCATCCATGTTGTCGTATTTGTAATTCATTCACTTTTAAATTAGTCTATAACAAACATACACCACATGAACATGCACCACAATGAGCCCATTTTCCTGCAAATGGACATTTGGCATCTTCAAAGCTTTTGCCACCCTGAAGTGTGGTGTAGGAGCTCTCTCGTGTTGGTGCCTGGTCCACACATGCAAACATTTACCCTGCATGTGCGCCTTGGAAGTCACTTGCTGGCCTTGGGGATACAAATGTTCAAATCTACAAGACCTACAACTTTACAAGTTGCTTTCATAAGACTGCTGAGATAGTTTCATTTTCTAACACTTGGTATTGCCAGACTTCTTTTTTTTTTAATGTTTATTTATTTTTGAGAGAGAGGGAGACAGATGAGAGGGAGAGGGGCAGAGAGAGAGGGAGACGCAGAATCTGAAGCAGGCTCCAGGCTCTGAGCTGTCAGTACAGAGCTGGATGTGGGTCTCGAACTCACGAACCATGAGTTCATGACCTGAGCTGAAGTGGGACACTTAACCGACTAAGCCACCCAGGCGCCCCAAGTATTTTCAGGCTTCTTAATTTTGGCTGCATATTTTGAAAGATGATGTTGCACTGTGGTCTAATATACATTGTCAAGGTGTTTCATGACAGCGACCAACTTCATCTGTTTGTTGGCCAAATGTGTTTCTTGTATATGATATACTTATTCCTGACTTTCCCCTGTTTTTTCTATTTTTTTTCTTGTTGATATGTATGCCTTTTATATATTCTTGATACTGTCACCTTCAGTTATATGTGTTACAAGCACCTTCTCCCATTTTGTGGCTAGTTTTATCACTTTCTTAAAATGTTGTTTAATTTTAATATGGTCAAATGTGTCAGTATCTTTATTAATTAAGCCACTTTACACACACATATCCACACACATATGAAAAGGTGATATTTGCTATATATACACACATATAATATAAATATATACATATATATAAGTGTGTGTATATATTTCCAAATATTATTTTCATGATTCTAAATCTCATGATTATAAAACAAATTTATGGAATAGGGAATACCACACTTTTATATACATTGATTGCAAGCTATTTTCTGAATTGAGAGTTATTGAAAGAAAAATACATCTTCGTATTGAATAGCATACTCTACATTTACTTATATACAAAAACTCCAATTTAAAAGAATTAACCTACACACACACACACACACGCACACACACACACTGGAATATTACTCAGCTACAAAGAAGAATAAAATCTTGCCATTTGCAATGATGTAGATGGAGTCAGAGAGTACTATGCTAAGTGAAAAAAGTCAAAGACAAATACCATATGATCTCACTCATAAATGGAATTTAAGAAGCAAAATAAATGAACATAGTGGGGAAAAAAAGGCAAAGCATAAAACAGACTCTTAACTATAGAGAACACACTGAGTGTTGATGGAGGGAGGTGGGTGGGGGATGGGCTAAATGGGTGATGGGTATCAAGGAGGGCACCTCATATGACGAGCCCTGAGGGTTGTATGTAAGTGATGAATCAGAGAAACTAACATGTTAACCAACTAGAATTTAAATAAAAACTTGAAAAAAAAGAATCAACTAATATATTTTTTTAATTTACCTCTGGCCAAAAAATTACACATTATAGACCATGGGAATGTGTATTCTTTCTAGAAACCAAATCTGATATTTATTTCACATTTACAGGCAGATAACCCATGATGACTCCAAAATGTAAGAAACCACCACATAATAGTTCTTGATTCATAAAAAAAATGCCACGACAGAAAATCATAACTATTATTTAGTACTTGCTAAATACAAGACGCTATTCTGAGCACATCACAGGCATTTATATAGTTCTCATAAGCCTCCTATGAGGGAGGTACCACTGTTACCACTTACACATGATAAAACTGACATCAAGAAACTTGCTCCAGTTTTCCTAGAAAACAGTGGAGCTAGAGTCTAAATTAAAAGCATCAGGACACTTTCAAACTCCCGGGAACAACAGGTGTAAACCGGCAGGGAAAGGGGCCAACAAGATATGTGACCACCTAGCCATGCAGCATAGAGAAGGCAAATCTTCCCAGAGTCTTTATCACTTCAGAAATAATGGACATAATCTATTTCTTGTGGGTCTTTACATCCTTTGATGTGAACATTTTCAGCTAGTCCCTTTCTCTTCAGCCTTGAGCACTTATTCACACATTTTCCCCAGAGCCTGGAGCCTCGCCAAAGTGGGCCTCAAAAATTCCTTGCTTGTCTTCTCCATAGAAGTCTGAGTCTCAGCCAGAGAACACTTTGTGCTCAACCTGTGTGTGTCAAAAGAGTTGGTTGTTATGCTGTGCTCCATTTTAGGTAGAAACAAACATTACGTATCCAAGTCTTCATGTAGTGTACGAGGAAGGAAAGAAAAATGGGGTTTGGAAACACAGCTCAAAGGTGAGAGAACAAGTGAGGTTAAGACCATGGGACTTCTGAGTCTTTATTTGGTTTTTCTGCTGATTATTATTTTTAAAAATGTTTATTTATTTTGGGGGGCAGAGAGAGAGGGAGAGAGTCTGCTATCAGCGCAGAGCCCAATGGGTGGCTCCATACCACAAACTATGAGATCATGACCTGAGCTGAAATCAAGGGCCTGACACCCAACTGGCACCACCCAGGCGCCCCCTGCTGAATTATGATATAATTGCTGCTTAATTATGAAAAAAATTGCTGCTTAAAAAAGGTGGATGGGGAAGAAATCAATATCAGTCTTATTAAAGCACCCCGAAAAGCCTAATGTATAAATGGCCATCATTTACTGTTTTTGTGTAAAGATAAATTAATGTAAGGGTTTTCTTCCTTATTTGAGCTCATTCTAAGGCAATGTGTTGTGTGTGTGTGTGTGTGTGTGTGTCTGTCTGTCTGTGGATATATATATATATCTTCTGTATATTATGATGTTTTGACATTTTAACAAAAATCTTTCTGGCTGGGGAGACTCTGTTCCTCTTGGGACTAGAGAATTCTTAAGAGACAGCATAGCAGAGGGCCCAGTCAGAGCATGCCTTTATATACAAACCATCCAACCCAGAGCCACATCTCTATCTGGCTCCTACACCCCGGGAATAACAGTTCTTTGCCTTACTCATCCCAGGGCCGGGTCCTGAACAGCTGGAGAAGCATCTCCATAGTCCACAGACTGCTGAAATTATTCAAACAAGCCAATCCCAAACCATTTATCTGCCCTGGCTTGCTTTTTCTGCAGAAACCCCAGTAAATTCTGAGGCCCAAGCTCTGCCCTCATTCCTGTCTTCTGCCTCTTGGCCACCTGGTGAGCTTCCCTGTGGCTCTGCACACCGTGCCCTGCCCTGCCGTGCCTCCTGTCTCTACCACCTGTGAGTACAGTGAATGTTGTTTTCCTGAGTCCCTCCTCTGTCTCCTCCTGTGGCCATCCCTGACCACGTCATAAAATAATACAAAACAGAAATTTGAGAACGGAAAAACTTAAAAATCAAGAGGGGAATCAAGGGAATGTCCTGGAGTTGGGAGTCACTTTCCACCAAGTTTCCCCTGAATATGCTTCTTAGACATTTGCTCGTTGGATTGTCAGCAGCTAAACCTGCTTGAGGCTGCAGCTTCTCATCTATGTGAATGCCACATGTGGTGGTCTGTGGATGAAGTGACAGCTGTGCGTAGGAAAGAGGAAAAAATGGTATTGCATCAAAGTAATGCTTTCTGTTAGCCTTGGTCCTAATTCAGGTGCTATTCGTCTATAGAGAAGCCTTATAATGGAAAAGGAAACCTTAAAAACTTTCTTTTTCTTTTAGTTAATAGGTTTCTTCGTGGTGCTTTTTGATTAAGTGCTTTATTGATTCAACCATATTAACCTTGTTGAGTAAAGCATCTATACGTATGAGAAAAATCTGATCATTATCTTACAATGAGCCATGAGTGGTTCTCTGGCTTTCCTTATTGGCAGAGGCCAATATGTTTAGCCTAATTCTTGACTTCATTTCTCTTAGCCATGTCCAGAAACAGAAGCTCTTAAATTGAGTCAGAGTTATTAATTATGGGGATCTTGGGATCCTACACATAACAGGTGCTTACTAAGTGTTTGTTGAAAGAACGGTAGAGAGGGTCACAGAATGTTTTTGGACTATGATATGTGAGACTTATTTTACCATTATTTTCTAAACTCTGGCATACTTGAAATTCAAATGGGCAAAGAACCTGGCTTCTCCACTGTAGAATGACAGTTACAGGTTGGGTTTATCCTAAAACTACTCTTTACTTAGTGATTGATTTTACTAATAAGTAATATATCCTTAACCTGTTATCGGTAACATTATAGAAATAATTTTCAGAGAAGTGCACCTACTCCTATATCTTCCCTTCAAATGGAGCCTTGGCTACTCAGAATGATATTTCAAAACTTTCATGTTGGTTGTAGACCAAAAAATTTATTTGGTTATTTACTTGAGATATTCAAGAAATTATTTAGAGGCTCTTTGTGTTTATTTTTTTAGCTCTTTTTTTTTTTTTTTACGTGTAGTTTAAGTAAAATTTTATGTATTTAATAAAGGCATGTTTTGAAATTTTAAGAGCTCTGCAAGTCAGGTAAAAAAGCTACATTTATTAGCCCTAGGAGATCACTATAAAACTCCGACATAAAATTAATTTCTCAAAACACACAAAAGATAGAACTCCCTATAGCTTATGTCAGGTGTCAAAAAACTGTGATATATGGTTCCTCCCTATGAAGTTGCTTTGCCACCAGCAGGTTTTAGTTAACATTATTATGATAGCGAATGACCCTAAAGAGGGCTCCCTCATTCATTTAAGGCTCCTTCCTAATAACCTACAGCTGTGTGAACACCATCAGCTGTGGGAGTTTCTGATGGGCACATTAAAAGTGTTGGTATGTCACTCCATATGGTTCTTATGGGCTTCCTTTGACGACTCATAATATTCCGTCAGTCCAGCTGTCAATGGCCAATTCCTCAGCTGGGCTGATGATTTGAACAGTGACTCACCAGTCTTTAATTGTTTCTCATTGTTGCTACCAAAAAGCTGGGAGCTCTTTGTTTGCAGTGAGTAAAAAATGGAGACGCACTCATTTCAGATTAAATCCGCCAAGTCTCTGAATAGGACAGTCTCGGACAGTCTTCTCAAACCTCAGTAAACTTTTGTTTTATACACTAAAGCCCACTTGGTTGGGGGATACAAAGTAATTTGGAGGAGAAATTGTTATTGCTTCAATTGCATAAAAATGTAATCACACATTTGCGAAAGAGGCCCCAAATGCAGCATTGGGCAGTAGTTTAAAAAAAAAAAAAAAACTGATCATATTTTGTTGGCTTGTGATGGAGGTATTTAACTTTCAAACTTGTTTTCTGAAGAAAAGCAACGAACAACATAAAGAGGTAACGAGTTTTACTGTAAAGCTTTATTTATTTTTATTATTATTTTTAATGTTTATTTTTGAGAGAGAGAGACAGAGCATGAGTGGGGGTGGGGCAGAGAGAGAGGGAGACACAGAATCAGAAGCAGGCTCCAGGCCCTGAACTGTCAGCACAGGGCCCGACGCGGGGCTTGAACTCACAGACTGCAAGATCATGATCTGAGCCAAAGTTGGATGCTCACTGAGCCACCTAGGCGTCTCTGTAAAACTTTAATTTAGAGCGAATTCATGAGATCATTACATCTTTTATTTGGGAAAACAAAGGCATTATTGAAAAATAGCAGAGAACCTACAAATTACGTATAAAGTTAAACAGAATTTAAAGAGGAAAAAAGGATAAATATATAAAGCCTAACTCTGTAATGAGGTTAAAGTTTTATTTTTTAACTTTTTCTTTGGTATTAAATCTTAATTTATCACCAGTCTTATAGAGCCTTGGCAATTAATGTTTAAATTGTTAGAGGAAAATTATGTGTTGATGCTTATATGTGGCCCTCGTTGGATTTCAGACATTTCCTCCTTTTTAACTGGAAAATCCTTTCATTTTCAGAAGTTTGGTAGAAAGGAAATAGTTTCTAGGGAAGATAGTTTAGAATGATTGCCTGTGTATCTTCAAGCTTCTCTTATCTTTTTAAAAAAATTAATTTAATTCCTCTCTGTTTCTGTTTACCTGCTTTCATAGAAGGCAGGAGAACACCAAATTTACTCCAGGATATGAGAAGTGTCTTTATAAATATTTATAACAACTTATTCAATAAGTTGTTATAAGGCCTGTGAAAGTAAAGGCTGAAACACAAATGAATAATAAGTGTTAGTGTCTGTGAAATATTCCTAACTCTTCAAAATCAATTAAGGCATATTTTTATAGAAGCTCAAAGCTGAAGACTCTAAGGAACTTGAGCGGAACTTCATTTACCCAAAATTAATGGGCTCGGACACAGGTGGAACCCCAGGAAAACGTTTCCCGCTGTCTGACCGTCAACTCCTTATTTACACAGATACTTTGTTGTAACGCTCCCTCACGTTTCCCAGCGTTCACTTCCTATGTGGTGGGCACTTCTTACTCTCACTCACTACTTTATTTTTCCTCATATATTTTATGATGTCATCAGGGATAGGAATGACATATAATTTCTTAAGAAACTTTTCTACTATACCTTGCAAACGAATCACAATAGTTGGCACCTCAAATCTTTTCTCGAATTGTGTAAGAAATGTAATAATTGTTCTTTACAGTGGCTCTCTTGAAGTTGGAAAGCAAGTGGGAAGAAGGTGCTTTATCACTTACTAAAAGATTTCCTACAGTGTGTTGACTTATTTCAAATATATCTTACGGGGCGCCTGGGTGGCTCAGTTGTTGAGCATGTGATTCTTGATTTCGGTTCAGGTCGTGATCCCAGGGTTGTGGGATCAAGCCCCATAACAAGCTCTGTGCTGAACATGGAGCCTGGGTAAGATTCTCTTTCTCTTTCCCTCTGCCCCTCTCCCCCACTTGCCATCTCTCTCTCTCTCTCTCTCTCTCTCTCTTTCTCAAATAAAATAATATAAAAAATATATCTTAGAAAACATGATGCTAAGAAATGCCAGAATCCTGATACAAAAGTAAACATTTGAAAGTTGATAATTAAGAGGGTTTATTAAATATTGGCAAACAGATACATAAAGTATAAAATATAGAGGCCATATATGTAAATGAAACACAGCAAGTAATCTCATTCTCAAATTCTTTTTTTTAAGTTTATTTATTTATTTATTTAGAGAGAGAGGAAGAGTGGGGGAGGGGCAGAGAGACAGAGAGAGAGAGAGAGAGAGAGAGAGTGTGAGGGAGAGTGGGACAATCCCAAGCAGGCCGCACACCATCAGTGTGGAGCTCAATTTGAGGCTCAAATTCATGAACCCATGAGATCATGACCTGATCTGAAATCAAGAGTCAGATGCTCAACTGACTGAGCCACTCAGGTGCCCCATCAGTTCTTAAATTCTTTAATCAGGATTTAATTATCAAGGCTCTTTGTGGTTTTATTTCACAAAACATTGAAAAAGAGGAGAAAGAAAGATAAGAATGAAAAAGCACAAGATGAAAATTGGAAATACGCCAGCACAATAATTTCTTATTTTTTTTATATGATATCATTGGATCTGTTTTATCTGTAGTTGGAACAAAATTATGGCAAAGTCAGTGAGCACATCCCTCCTACCCACATGTTCCTTAACATGCTAATGGAGGACATGTCATAAGGGAGTGTCTTGCTTCTTTGGATCAGTGTGTTTGGTTATAAAAATGAAACCCTCTGGAAGAACTGAGGAGATGAAAAATAGGAAAACTATTTTACAATAAAAAAAAAACAGGAATTTGGGAAGCACAGGGAATCTGGAAGTGCAGTCATTGAAAAAATGACTGAGGGTGCTGGACATCCAAATGCAGAAAAATGAATCTAGACACAGACCTTACATCCTTCACAAAAGTTAACTCAAAATTAATCCTAGACCTAAATGAAAAATGTAAAACTATAAAACTCCTAGAAGATGACAAAGGAGAAAATCTATACAACTTCGAGTGTGGTGACGACTTTTTAGATACAACTCCAAAGGCAGGATCCATAAAAGAAATAATTGATAAACTGGGCTTCATTAAAATGAAAAATTTTCCTGAAAAGACAATGTCAAGAGAACAAGAAGACAAACCAGGAGAAAATATTTGCAAAAGACACATCTCATAAAAGACTGGTATCCACAACATACAAAGAACTCTGAAAACAATAAAGCAATAGAACAAACAACCCGATTAAAAAATGAGCAAGAGGCCTGAACAGACACCTCACCAAATAAGATATATGGATAGCAAATAAGCATACAAAAAGATGTTCAACATCATATGTCATTAGGTAATTAGAAATGAAAACAACAGTGAGATACCACTGCATACCTATTAGAATGGATCAAATTCAAAACACCAGCAACACCAAACACTGGACAAAATATGGAACAAACAGGAACTTTCATTCATTGTTGGTGGGAATGCAAAATGGTCTTCCACTTTGGAAGACAGTTTGGTGGTTTCTTACAAAACTAAATATATTCTTACCATATGATCTAGCACATGTGTTCCTTGGTAGTTACTTAGATGAACTGAAGACTTTTGTCCACACAAAAAGCCTGTACAGTGATGTTTATAGCAGCTTTATTCATAATGTTCATCATGAACCAAACGTGGAAGCAGCCAAGTTGCCCTTTGGGAGGTAAATGGATAAATAAACTGTGGTACACCCAGAGAGTAGAATAATCTTCAGTGCTAAGAAGAAATGAGCCATCAAGCCATGAAAATACCTTAAATTTATATTACTAGGTGAAAATAAAACCAAACTGAAAAGGCTACATACTGTATGATTTTAACTATATGACATTCTGGAAAAGACAAAACTATGGAGATGGTAAAACAATCAGTGGTTTCCAGGGGTAGGCAGAGGGAGGGACGAATAGGCAGAGTACAGGGGATTTTTAGGGCAGTGAAACTATTCTGTGTGATATTACAATGGTGGATACATGTCCTTATGCATTTGTCAAAGTCCATTGAATGCATAACACCAAGAGTGAAGTGTAATGTAAATCATATATTTGGAGTAATGTGTCATTGTAGGTCCATTGATTTTTAACAAACATACCACTGTGGTGCTGGTGTTGATAGTGGAACAAGCGTGTGTGGGAGTGGGGGTATAGGAGGACTCTCCCTATTTTCTGCTCAGTTTTGCTGTGAAAGTAAAACTGCACTACAAAATTAAGCACATCGAAATGGCTGGGGACATTGAAATGCCACAGACCTTCTAGGAAGGCTGCTCTCTGTATCCTCTGATTAGTGGTAAATCGGGGGAGGAAAGAGCTTGGGGTTGTGCCAGCAGTGAAGCATGAAAGGCCTCACAAGAAGAATCAGGGCATGGCAAGAGTACCTGTCAGAGAAGCAGTTGCCAGGTGGTTGGTTCAGGAGTCAACCAGCTCACCTCTCCTCCAGAAAGATACTAAGGAAGGTAACTGTTGGTTGGAGATTGCATCTGGGGGGCTGGGATGATAGTTGGTAGAAAAGCTGACCTCTGCTTCCTTATTTGTTCAAGGAAAACATTTTGCTTTTTGTAATGCTTCTTTTGGGGTAGCTTGGGGATAACATACTGACGAAACAAGTGTTAGGCACTTAATAGATACTGTATACAGTTGTACAGGAACAGAGAGAAAATGTATGAGGCAAATTTGATACAATGTGCATAAGGATAAAAGCATTAAATATAAACACCACATGAAAATCTTTTATTAATTTCCTACTTTTTTGGAAAGCACCGTAGCAGTTTTATGAGGGGGACATAAAAATGAGCAGATGTTAAGCTAATGCTTATGGATATAATGAAGAAATAAAGAATATTGGAGGAAATAGAAAGTTTTTTTAAAATTCTAAATGGTGACATAAGGAAATCTCATAGTTCAGTCAACTAGAAGGGAGATAAAATAGTGTCCAGGCATTTCTTAATTGGAAATTTCTTTTTGTCAGCCCAAAAAGAAATTTTCCATCTGTTCTAGCATCTGCTTACTGTGGTTCAAGAATTTCTCCAATTTAACAAGTAGGTGTGACAATTGTGACATCTGGGAATTTTTTCATAAGGACACACAGAAAGGGTTGAGGTGACTGGTAACTAGTTTCATAAGCTTTTTATAGATTATATATACACAGAATTAAAATGGCTGATCACATTGTACTTTTATAGCTCTTTTTTTTTAAAGAAGCTTTGAGTTGATGTACTATTGGAATTATACTTGTTTTCGTTGTTGTTGTTTATTTGTTTTTCACTTATTTAGTACAAGAGAAACAGAAAGAAGTTTGCCCAACTGCAGGCCAGTAAGATTTGGGAGATATGACTTCTTGGTTTCTTTGTGGGGCTAACCCCCCTTGTGGCTTTTGGAAAGCCATGATTCTCTTTGACTCAGTTTGTCCAGTGGTAAAAAATGCAAATTTCAACATCCGCCTTTTCTGAAAATACTAGAATGTTGAAGAAAAATATAATAGGAATATAGTTACTATAGTCTAAATGTTTGTATCTCTACCATATCTCCGTGTTGAAATCCTAAAGCCCACCGTGATGATGATGTTCGAAGGTGGTACCTTTGAAAGGTTCTCAAGCCAGAGGGGTGGAACCCTCATGCATGGGATTCATGCCTTATAAAAGTGGCTCCAGGGAGATCTCTAGTCCTTCTTCCATGTGAGAACAGCATGAGACAGCACAGGCTATGAACTAGGAAGCAGGTCTTCACTAGAATGCAGCCATGCTGGCAACTTGATCTTAGATTTCCCAGCCTTTAGAACTGTAAGAAATAAACCTATGGATTGTAAGTTACTCAGTCTCTTGTATTTTGTTATAGCAACTAGAGTGGATTAAGACAACAGTCTGTGAATGCAAATGAAGACCACTACAGCTTTACAATAGACTTCTTCCATCTCTTAGGCTTATTTTGGAAACTGGATCCTGAAGCTTTGTAATTTCTTGCTCTCATTGGAGGAAAAAACAAACCACGATCTTGAAAAGTTTATAGATTTTTGAATATGGTTTGAATATGTATGTATTTCTTTCCACCTCTTAAAAATTTATGTTAATTTGTTAAATTATTTTTGGTTTGTCTTTATCGCTATACAGTGTCTCCAATATTTCATTGTGCTTTTCAGTAAGTGTCAGACTCTCTGGGAAGCAAAAGGTTTTGCGCAATCATTATCTTTCTTTCACATTTGGAAATTGAAAACATGAGAGTGTGACTATAATTGATATTCTGTCATGTGGTTAAAGCAAATGTTCCTTGGCCCTCTGACTGTAATGTATATTCCAATTCTACTTTTACTTGAAGCAATTTTCTGTAGTCTCACAGTGTGATTGTCCCAATGTGGCCATCAGGGTTGGCTCCAGGGGGACCTGAGAATTTTGTATTCCTGGCCAATCTTCAGACCATGACCAGAACTCATGAACCTCTCAGCCACTCAGAGTCATTCTGTGTAAAAGGGCCTTTTCTGTCCACACTTTCTTCTTTTGACTTGATTGGAATTCTATGAGCCATAGGAATGAGGTTATGTTTGGGAAAGGCTGAGAAATTGAGGTCTTCTTATGCGAAGCTGTCTAATGTAATATAAGGCGAATAATAGTTGGAGTTAATATTTCTTTACTAGACTGAAGTACAAGTTTTCTTTCACATATCCATCCCACCACACACAAAGCAGAGAATATGAGAGACTTTTAGCTCTTAAGTGATCCTTCATATTTTGTTGACTTGTTAGAACCTTTTTTTAAATAAATGTATATTTATTTATTTTGAGGTAGCACGAGTTGGAGGAGGACAGAGAAAGAGGGAGAGAAAGAATTCCAAGCAGGCCTTGCATTGTCAGTACAGAACCCAATGTGGGGCTCAATACCATGAACCATGAGATCGTGACCTGAGTCGAAATCGAGAGTTGGATGCTCAACCAACTGAGCCACCTAGGCAACCCTAGAATCTTTATTTGCTATTCTATTTTCAATATCTATATCTGTACCTGATAATGTTAAGGATATTAACAGAGCCAATAATAGGAGGGAAGAAAATACATATATTACCAAAAAATATAGGAAGAGATGCTCAACCTAGGGTTAATTAGGAAAACAAGACCACAGTGAGATACCATTTTACATACAATAGACTGGAAAAAATTAAGCGGTCATAATACTAAGTGTTAGTGAGTATGTGGATCACTGGGGTTTCTCATTCATTTCTGTTTGGGATATAAATAGAAAATAATTATTTGTAATAATAATGATAATTATTTCTGGCATTATCTTATAAGTGAAAGCATTGCATACCATTTGACTCAGCAATTCTACAAATATATATATATATATATATATGTGTATATATATATATATATATATATATATATATATATATATACACATACATACACAGTCATGTGTACTAGGAAACATAATATGTTTATAATAGCCCTACACTGGAAACAACCCAATTGTGGCTCCCAAATGAATCAATGATAGTGTCATTAACTAAGGATAATGATTCTGCACAATTGATTGCATCAATGTAAAAGACTAAAACCAGAAGGACCATGAATGTCTAACACAGCAGCTAAAACATTGAATGTATATAATCACTTATTGAATAGATTAATGATAAAAATCATTGATTTGGGGATACAATGTTACTCTAGGTATCGATGAATGTTTAACAAGACTGCTAACTTATTTCCCTTCAAGAGAAAACAAATATTTATTAAGAGCTTTTTTACCAAATATTTTCTCATCATATAATGATCCTGGATTGTATTAGTTTGTATTTTGCTGTGTAAATGGTGCTAAAAAATTGTCACCCTGTCCGTTTTGTAACTAGAACCATATCATGAACTTCTAAAGGGCAAGGACCACATTTTTCCTTTTCCTTTCTCTTTTCTTACAGAACTACATGGAGTACACCATCAGTAGCTGCTTAGAACTTACTCTTGAAACAAAAATCCACTCTAATTTTCTTCCTTTATAAAATATATATGTCATATATATATATATATATATATATATATATATATATAATATATCTGTTTTGAAAAAGGACAAATCATGGTCAAAAGTAGAAGCTTTCAAGTGGATACTTTTAAAGAAAAGCTTAACATATATGGTGAAGGTGTGGCGATTATCTCTGTGTGTAGGAATATTCTTGTGACAAATACAAAGAAAATCTTATGTGGTAATTCTGAGATGTAATGAAATTCTTAGCACACAAGGCATCGGTGATAGAAGAACATGTATATCTAATATACATCCAATTAAAAATATTCTAAACAGTGTACTATGCTCATTATCTTGCTAAGGAAAATGGAATCCAGAAAGCTGTTGATATGTCAGTTCTAAGAGGCGATTTTTGTTGTTGGTGTTTAATCAAGTACTAATCAGGAGAGATGCACTTTATAACAAGAGAGCCAATTTATCTGACTTCAAAACTACCCAGGCAGTTAGCCTTACATGATTATTCTTAGAAGTATGTTAGCCCATTTCCAATTAAACTGTACTTCCTGTTGTTATAGTGGTTACAAGAGGCACAGATTTAAAGAGAAAAAGAAATGTGCTTCCCCACCCTTTTCCTTTTACCCAGTTCATCATCAAACCTTCTGATATGCTAATTTGTTCATAGATATCATATGAAAATCTTTGGAGAGAAACAACAAAAACCCCAAACCAAAATAAGTCAACCAAAAAGGAAGTTTATTGTTTCATTAACTGAACACTCTGTATCTGCCATGACCAGGATTTATTGCTAGTTATGCTTCCTCTGGGTTGGCTCCATTTTAAAATAGGCTTTTTAGTGGTGGTTCCATATCTAACAGGAAAGAGAACTTCTCTCCTTCAAGAGTAGAGCAAAAACTTTGTTCTTATAGACTGATATTGAGCCATGGACCCATCCCTTATCACTGTGTCCAGGGAAAGAGACTTAGTTTAGACTCATGATATGTGCTTCCTTTCATAGACATGCTAGTGGGGAATCAGTTGACTGCAAACACATAGGCTGCATCTAGAATGGCTTGATATTTGGACAAAATTTAGAGTACTGTTACCAAAGGTAACTCTGCCAAATGTTGCAAGTATCTATTATACCCTTTATGTCAGTCCCACATTTTCTTATATCTTTAATAATTATGGGCTATATCTTTTCCTTGAAATAGAGGTATGAGTGATACCCAGCAAGAGAGAACAGTTTTTTGTTTTTTGTTTTTTGTTTTTCTTGCATGGTGAAGAAGCTGCAAGCTACTTTTCTGCTAGGTGACAGTTTGGAGCCAAAGGGTCCAAATTGGAGCCATTTTTCTTAATTCTGAGGAGTTTCTTGAAGCTCTCTTCTTATTCAAATGGAAGAAATGAGAAACTATTGACTTAGGAGAAGCATATATCAGAATATTTTGTGGCTTGATAAGGTTTCCCCCAAAGAACCTTTGCTATGCAAGCTTTGGGAAAGTGAAGTAAATCTGCATTGTCAAAGACTTCTAAGGGGGAAACAATCTCCCCATTTCAATGGAGACCATCTATCAGAAGAGCATCATATGACTGAGATGATTTCAAATAAGTTCCCTATGTCTCTGAAGGAGCATTCGCCCTGAGGGAAGACAGATGTTTGACTAGCGAATTCTAGAACATTATGAAGGAAGATTCATCCCTTAATGGTCTGTGGTTGGAAGACCTCTCTGTCACAACAGGCACATTGTGAGAACAATGTCCCTAAAGGGTAAAAGGAGACCTGTAACTTTGGAAGCCTATATGTGGTATACCTTTGTGGTGTGTTGTGTCACTGGGGAGGGTAGAAGGCTCAAATGGTTGCACTGGACTAGATCTGTTAAGTGCAGTGAGTTGGTATAGCAGTGACAACAGAAATGACAGTTGAATGTTGGGGCTGGTACTGGTCAGACAGCTGGAGTGCCTGACTTCTCTCCTTCTTTAGTATTTCTCTTTCTCTCCCTCCCTTCCTCCTTGCCTCCTTTGTTAATTCTCCTGCTAACAATGAGTAGCTGAGAAACAGAGATGACCCCATTGGGTTACATAAGAAAGGGAAAGATTTCAAGAGGTAGCCATTGGACTTCGTTTTAAATTGGTCCTGTGGGGGATTGAATGATTAATTTGAATATTAAAAAGATTTATGATCTTAATTATACCTCAAGCTGGTAATGAAGGCCACATTGATTTTACCATATTAATTTTTAAAAACCCACAAAAACAGAAACCAAAGCTTAAAGAGTTATTCCTAAGAATTCTGCAACTCCTTCTGCTTTCTAGCTTCTGAACCTGATCAGCATAAAATTAAAATAAATTATTCCCACAACATCAAATTTAGGTGTGGGTGTTAGGAACGTATCTCAAGAAAGAGTAAAACAAGTGGAAGAGGGGAGGGGTCGTGGGTCGGCAGAGAAAAATGAGGGCCAGAGAGTCAAGTATTGGCACTTTCCATCCCTGCAGAGGGACTGCACTGGCAGTCCTGGCTCATGGACCTGTCAGACATCTTGGCAGGAGTATCTCCCTTCTCAGTCATGTTTCCTTAGCCAGATGCCATTGAACAATGAATTCAAATAATTAACCCCTTCCTTTTTAAATTCCATGTTCGTAAAGAAAACTTACATGTTAGCCTCTCCATAGGGAAAGAATGAAGTATGTATTTTACTAAATAAAATACGTATTCAACTGGACTCCTTGGTGGCAGAGGATGGCAACATTAAACTGAGCTTTGATAACACTAATTTCAAAATTAATGAAACAAATGCATTGGAAAATGTAAAAATAAACAAAGGTGGTATCATTCTCAGTTCAAACTAAAATGCATGATTGAAGGATGTCCACTTTCTCACAAAAATCATAAAGAGAGTAAAAAGTTTGTATTAGACTTTTATTTTTCAATTTTTTTTTTGAGAGGCTTGCCACGTGAGATGTGAGGTATATAGTGTGGAACATGATAGTCATGTTTTCTGCTTTGTTCTAGTCTGAGGGCTCGGGGTGGGGGTGAGGGGGAAATAGTATGTGACCTGGGATATGAAGTCTGAGGGAGGAAGAAGATTAATGGGTGGGGAAGATTTCTACATTAGATCAGTCCGGGTTCTTGGTCACAAACAATGGAAGCCAACTGACACCAGATTAAAAAACAAACTACTGAAAAAATATTGGGCCGGTCACAGAATTGTTTAGAAGACGGGAAAATAGGATTAGAGAATGAGAATCTAAAAAAGTTAGACAAAAAAAAAATAAATAAAATAAAAAATAAAAAAATAAAAAAGTTGGACAATCAAAAATACAGTGCAGGACACACCAGGATAATTTTTTGGCTATAACCAGTGCTGTCCCCACTTGATATGAGTAATCTTTACCGCCACTGTATCTTTGTTTCGTTTCCACAGATTTTGAAGTCCTGGCAGGAGCATCTGGCTGGCCAAGTATGGTAGCCATTCTCTAAGATGGGTTCCTACCGATGATTGCTACTTGGTATTCATGCTTTTGTGCAGACCTCCCACCTCCACCCCAATATTGCATTAGGGCTGATCTGTGTGACCAATAGAATATGGTAGAAGTAATGGTTTGTAACTTCTCAGACCAAAACATAAAAGACATTGTTATTTCTGCCTTGCTTTCTCAAGGATCATTTGCATTAGAGGAAGCCAGCTGCCATCTTGTGAGGGCACTTAACACAGCCTTTTGGAGAAGTAGACATGGTAAGGAACTGAGGCCTCCTGCCAAAAACAGCACCAACTTGTCAGCCACGTGTGGGAACCCATCTTGGAAGTGGCTCTCCAGTCACAGTTAAGCATTCAGCTGATGCCTTGATTGCAGCTTCATTAGAGATTAAGCCCGAATGGCCTGGCTAAGCTGCCCCTGAATTCTTGTCCCACAGAAATTGTGCGAGATAATAAAAGTTTATTTTTGTTTTAAGTTGCTAAATTTCAGGTCAATTTGTTATGTAGAAATAGGTCACTAACATACATGCCTGATTCTTCTTACCTGTCAGGAAGAGAGAAAGGCCTCTCTCGTTTTAGAGATGAGGATATTAACTCAGGTTTAAAAAAGTCTACATTTTTTCAAAATCACTTAATAAACAATTTTCATGGCCCTTCTCCATACCAGCCACTGTTCTAAATACTTTACAGATATTAACTTATGTGATTACCCTAGCAGCACTGTGAAGTAGGCACTCTTCATACCTATTAGAGACTGCATTGGTCTCCCCAAAACCAGTATGTTGCAGCCCTAACCCCCAATGAGACTATATTTGGAGATGCGGCTTCTACAGAAGTACTTGAGGTTAGATGAGGTCATAAATGTGGGGGCTCTAATCCACTATGGTTGATGTCCTTACAAGAAGAGGAAGAGAGGGGTGCCTTGGTGGCTCAGTCAGTTAAGTGTCTGACTCTTGGTCTTCGCTCAGGTCATGATCTCCTGGTTCAGGAGTTCTAGCCCTGAGTTGGGCTCTGCACTGACAGCACGGAGGCTGCATGGGATTCTCTCTCTCCCTCTCTCTCTGCCCCTTCCCTGCTTGTGCTCCCTCTCTCTTTCAAAATAAATAAATAAACATCAAGAAAAGAAGAAGTGGAAGAGACACCAGAGATGTAGGAACACAGAGAAATGTAGGAACACAAGAACACAGACCATCTGCAGGTCTGGGAGAGAGGCCTCAGGAGGAAGCAGACCTTAAACTTCCCACCTACAGAGTGTGAGAAAAGAGCTTTCCATTGTACAAGCCACCCAGTCCGTGGGGTTCATTAGGGCAGTTCCAGCTGACTAATACTAGTTCACACCATAGGTCTGCACGACTCAGACTATTCTGATTGCAGCTGTGACTCTGCTGCCCTTTATGCTAGTCACCCCCCACTTTGCCTTTAGTGGTTGAAGTTGTAGATAAAGAAACCGAAGCACAGGGAGGTGACTTGTCCACAGTCACACAGTTGATAATAGTCAATTGGAATGTGAGCTCTCAAAATGAATCCACAATACTGTATGTTAATAAATCCAGGCAAGAAGGTTTTAACAGTTATACTTTCCCTGTGAATTTTGTACCCTGTACATATTTTTTAAACTGAAAATATTGATGTGGTTTCTAAATAAGCTTAATATGAAGTTTAAAAAATTATTTTGGTCTCAGTGTTGGCAAAACTGGAGCATTGTCTTACACCACACACAAAATAAACACAAAATGGGTTAAGGACCTAAATGTGAGACCTGAAACCATAAAAATCCTAGAAAAGAACACCAGCAGTAATTTCTCTGACATTGGCCTTAGCAACATTTTTCTAGAAATATCTCCTGAAGCAAGAAAACAAAAGCAAAAATAAACTATTGGGACTACAACAAAACAAAAAGCTTCTACACTGCAAAAGAAACTATCAACAAAACTAAAAAATAACCTACAGAATGGGAGAAGATATTTGCAAATGAACTATCCAATAAAGGGTTCATATCCAAAATATATAAAGAACTTATACAATTCAACACCAAAAAACAAATAATCCAGTTAAAAAATGTGCAGAAGTCATGAATAGACATTTCTCCAAAGAAGATATCCAGATGGTCAACAGACACATTAAAAGACACTCAGCATCACTAATCATCTGGGAAATGCAAATCAAAACCACAATGAGATAATACCTTATACCTGTCAAAATGGCTAAAATAAAAAACAGAAGAAACAGCAAGTGTTGGTGAAGATGTGAAGAAAAGGAACCCTTGTGCACTGTTGGTGGGAATGCAAACAAGTGCAGCCACTGTGGAAAACAGTATAGAGGTTCACTCAAAAATTAAAAATAGATTACCATATGATCCTGTAGTTATACTATTGCATATTTACCCAAAGAACCTAAAAACACTCATTCAAAAATATAAGTGCACCCCTATATTTATTGCAGCATTATATACAATAGTCAAATGATGGAAGCAGCCTAAGGGTCCATGGATGGATAGATGAATGGATACAGAAGAAGCAATGTGTGTGTGTGTGTGTGTGTGTGTGTGTGTGTGTGTGTGTGTGTGTGATGGAGTATTACTCAGCCATAGAAAAGAACGAAATCTTGCCATTTGCAACCACATGGATGGATCTAGAGAGTATAAAGCTAAGGAAAGTAGGTCAGAGAAAGACAAATACTATGTGATTTCACTCCTGTGGAATTTAAGAAACAGAAAAAGACAAACCAAAAAACAAAAACAAAAAACCAGACTCTTAACTATAGAGAGCAAACTGATGGTTATACCAGAGGGGTGATGGGTAGGGAAAATGGGTGAAATAGGAAATGAGGATTAAGAGTACACCTCTCATGATGAGCACTGAGTAATATGTAGAATTGCTGAATCACCTACATTGTGAATCACCTGAAATTAACATAACACCGTATGTTAACTATTCTTAAAAAAAAATATTTTGGTCCCCATTAGAACAGAGTAAAAGATCCATTCTGAGTTTTCTGGACTATTTGAAAAACTCCACTTATGACTAAATGTTTTCCTGGGATACACTGAACTGTAAACAATTTCAAACTGTCGCTGTGTCCTTCTCCTTCACCTTCTCAAGTTTCTAAATGCCAGCAGCAACATCTGACTGGCCAAGCCTTGG
Source organism: Panthera leo (assembly GCF_018350215.1). Classification (NCBI taxonomy): domain Eukaryota; kingdom Metazoa; phylum Chordata; class Mammalia; order Carnivora; family Felidae; genus Panthera; species Panthera leo. Next base: position 168,064,991 of record NC_056686.1, read on the forward strand.
TCATGGACCCGACACCTCTCTGCCAGCTAAATACAGTTAACTTTCTTAGTCGTGTGGCAGGACACTCTCATGTAATAACGTGGATGGAGAAAGAATTCCCAGTGCATGGATTTACTCTTTTGTGTTAAGCCAAAGGTAGCCCGAGATATCCTCAATCCCTGCCTCGTACTGAGGCACTGAACACTTGGTTGGTTCCTCAGAACACATCCAATTTTAGAATACATTTATGAGGTATTAATATTTTACTAAGACTCTTTTGTACCAGAGTGTAGGATTCCCACTCCACACAGCCCAGCAGAACCTCCATATGATTAGTTTGGTGTTCCTCCTCAAATTCCCTCTCCCTCCCAGTGGTCTCAGCTGCCATTTTTTCCCCTTCTCTTCCCTTCCAGAGACCCTAAAAACCTCCTCTGCTGTCTTGATCATTTTGGATCCATGCAAACTGCACTTGGCAAAACAAACGTCCTATCTTTAGCGGAGCAGCAACCATCTATTGCAAACTCTACTGCCTGTGGCTCACACTGCTGTGGGACGGCTTGTGTAAGGAAAGAGGGAGTAAAGGAAGCCATTGATGAGCTGGGGGCTGTCTGCCTTGCTTTAAAGACACTCCAATTCCATGAAAAACATTCACACGAACTGCAAAACCACAAAGACACCTGTGCTAGCTAAACAGAATATTTCTGTGAGCTGGGGTTAGCTGGTTTGTTGCTCCTTCTTCTGTGTCCTCACTCTACCTTGAGTGACTTTTCAAAATACTGATCCAAGTAATATGAAGCTAAGATACCAGTGTACAATGACTTGTAGAGATGGTGAGAGAGAGCTGGGATGCCACGGCTTGTAGATAGGAAAACTGATGAATCCATATTGAAATCACAACGGTTACATTTCAGCTCAACTCTAAAAACCAGCTGTCTATTTTATAATTTCAGTAGCAGCCTGCATCCTTATTTTGCACTTATTTTGCCATGTGGTGTTGGGGTTTCTACTCTAGGACAGTGGTTGAGGTTCTGATGCAGTGCCAGCTGATGGAGAGACTTAAGTTAGAAGAGATATACATGCAAATTGGTAGGGACCTGGCGTTTTGGCAATTTTCTTCTTTTGCCGGTTGTAACATTGCCCTTATCTGACTCAAGTCAGGGCCACAATATATCGATTTCACACATAGGTGAAACAAAGTGATAAAATCCTGGTGGGAGAGGGTATGAATTAGCTTGCTCTGTTTTGTTTTTTTGTTTTTTTTTTAATATTAGATTTTTAGTAAGAGATTTTGTGGCATCTCTGTGTGTGGTATTTTCAGACAATGCGGTAACTGAATTAAGTATTAATGCACTTAAAGCTAAACATTGATGATGTGTAATGAACAATCTGCTAAATGCTAATATAATTTATCCTTTTCAAAATTTATAAACATGACATATTGCATGCACTTAGTGCTAATCTATTTTAGACATTCATTTGGTTTGACCTATGACCATAATACATTATGTTCCTTGAGATATTTATCTTGTCATTTGGAAACAAGATTACAATTAATGTGACACACATGACTTTAAATTACTACCTCAACTAGAGATGTGTGAGTAATGAATTAGCCACAGCGTTGAACCCTCTGCTTATAATTTAAATTACCAGCCCCTTAGCTGAGGCTTCATTGTAATCCACTAAGTAAGTCACAGAATTGAAGAGCCACATAAGGTTTTTGATACTAGACCTAACGATGATATCTTTCCATTTAATTTACCTCACCCTAAGCTGGTGTATACAAATTCATATAATGTAAACAATCATAAAAGAGAGCATTTGTTTATTGATGATGTTAATACTAGAATAAAATAAGAATCAGAGTTCATCTGAACTAGATGTACAAAAATATTGTCCTTTTTTCCTGTATCCCATTTTCGAGGAGAAAGAAATGTTACTGGAAAAAGTGAGCTCATACCAAGGAATTAGTCCAGAAGACATTTTTCAGGACAGAGCTCCATAAGAAAAAGTCCAGTTTGTTATGTTTTTCATACTTCCTTCTCAGCATTGATTTTGACAGACTGTTAAGTTTCTGTTTAGAAACATGCTAAATATTTGCTGAATGATATCTGCGGCAATAAATGATAGCTATTATGAATGATGGCAGATTAAGTTTTGTGCACTATATTCCATTTACGACAACTGGATGGATATTTTAAGAATAATTGACATACGATATTGTATTCGTTTCAGGTGTACAACATAAGGATTTGATATTTGCGTACTTTATGAAACAATCACCACAATGTCTGGTTACCATTCGTCGCCATACAAAGTTGTTACCATATTATTAACTATATTCCCTATGATATACAGTATATTGCCACGTCTTCCTTATTTTATAACTGGGAGATTGTACCTCTTAATCCCCTTTACCTATTTCACCCATCCCCTTATCCCCACCCCTTAATAAATTACTTATTAAGTTCTTACCATATGCTACACACTGTACTAAAGCATATTTTGTGTATAAACTCATGTTTTGTGTATAGACTTATATACATATGTATATTATATACTTACATGTAACATATACTTAATAAAATTACATATGTCTATAATTTAATATAGATAAAATCTCTTTCCAACAAGATAATAAGGTTCTTAAGAGTAGAGATTGCCTTAAGCCTTTTTGGTATTTTTCCCCATCTGCCTGGCAAAATGTTATCACATAATCATCACTCAATAAAGACTTGTTGAATGAAAATTAAGATATTCCTTTGGAACTTCACATTTTATAGTGCACTAGAAGGCAAAGAGTCCCATGGAGTGAATACAGACAACCCAAACCAGTGGCAAAATAGTAATCATCTGAGAAGCATAGCTTTCTGTCTAATACATTAGAATGCTGTAGATTAACGAGCTTCAACCCATCAAGTGAAATGCATGGTCTTAGGCTGGAGTGGTAGACAAACTTCTCTGCATTTGCAGTCTAACTGAAGAGCCCAGAGTAGTAACCGTGAACCCAAGAACTATTAAGTGCTGAATAATTTGGCACTGTGTAAAATATGAGTTCAGATAGAAAAGTATGAGAAAGGGAACAAAATAACAGAGTAATTCCTTACCTCCACAGGTGTCTGAATCAGATACATGGGGCATGAATCTGGACTCTACTACTTGTTTTGCTGTGTATCTTGAGGCAGCTATTTTACTGCTCTGAGCTTTTTGCATCTCTAAAACAGAGTGCTATCTCCCTATGAAGCTGTGATAGATAAGGTCACATATGTTAAGCACTTTGAACATTGCCTTACACAAAGTCAACAGTCCTTTGGGTTAGTCAAAAAAGGTTTCAAGGTGAAATGACACTTTAGCTGAATCTTAAAGGCTTTGCTCAAGAGAGAGAGAGGTCAAGGACAATGCAGGCAGAGGAAGAGCATAAGCAAGAGAAGGCAAGGATGAGAACAGTACATCTTAGCAAGAGTGAGAGAGTCATTTAAAACAGAGTGGAAGGAATTAGCAGAAGGTGAAAATTAAATTTGTTCAGTAAAATGGGTTCAGGTCGTCGGGAGCCTTCCTAGCATGCCAGAGGTGTTTGGACTGGAAATGACATACAGATTCCTCAACTCGTCTATTCTCTGCTTGTAGTACTCCCAACTTAAGTTTTTGGTGGCATATTTTTGTGACTGAATACCCCTTTATATTTTCGTTTTCTCCCAGCATGTGGCACGTTGTCTTGTGTATTATGAGCAATAAATATATTTTTTAATGTCAATTAATGAGTTTGCGTGCTGACAATTTTCTGTTGTAAAGGTCTACACAAGAGAAAAAGTACATATGTATTATAGATGACCATTAAGGGCTTAGGAATCTTACAGTTAAAGCTCTATGAAAGTCTAATGTGAATTGTATTCTGTATAGAGTGTATCTTTATAAATGCCCTCCATCATGTTACTAAATTCTTTGGTATCACTTACAGTATATTAAAATAGTACTCCATAATGTTTTAATAATAGAATTAAGTACAATAAATATTGACTTAGAATATCTACATCAAAAATTTTCCCTGAGTTTTAAAATTATAAATTTTACATCTTTTGGCAATTTTACATTTTAGTTTATTGAACTTACTGTGAAGTTCCACAAATTAAGACCATCAATAACCCCATCTATAGAATGAGTCAAGATGACACATTGTGAAAAAAGAAAATAGGAAATTTTCCAAAATACCAGCCCTAATTTTAAGTGAAATCGATATGTTAGCTACCTACTAGATGGCTTAGTTTTCCCATTCCCACAGAGCTGGGAATAATTTGTTTTTTATTGAACTTGACTATTGTATTCCAGGAAAAATGTTTTTGAAAAAATAAATTGTTATTTTCTGTCCTTTAGAAAGAGCTATTTGAGGAGCTTATAGGATTTTCCTAGATGTCTGATTGAAGCTGTCTGATTCTTATGCAGATTTTCTCCAACATACAACATTTGGTTTGCAGAATGGTGGCTCACAGGAAAATGGCTGCCTAAGAGAGGCAGAGTATAATTATGATATCATTAGAAATATTTAAATATAAATAACATTCTATATTTGTCCTTGTCACTTGTCTAGGTTTTGACAGGAGGAGCCGGTTTTGATGGGATTCCTGTGGCCCCATAGATTTTATCCTGTTATCCAATTTTCCGCTGCACTGCTCTCCTTCTGTCAAACTGACTGCCAGCCAGCCTTACATTTTCCCGAGAGGGGGAGCAAAGCTTTGTATTATAGTGGACACAAGAAGGAGAACAAAAAACTGAGTTTCCCCTTCAAGTACTATAGTGTCTCTTTCTGGTGGAAAATTCCATCATCTGAAGGGTTGGGAGGATAGGGGGATAGGGCACAGGGAAGATCTCACGTTTTCATTCAGTTGTGCAAGATAATGTTGCAAAGCAGACCAGATACCAAGCTGAGCAGCATACAGATCAGCAGTTTTCCGGGATGCTCACAGTCAAAAGAGCTGCTGAAATCCTGCCCAAACTGGTTTGTGCTGAATATTTCGTAGCGTTTCAAATATTGGTTCGCTGTTGTATAAAATGAAAGGACACTTAGCAATGACAGTGTTAGGCAAGAGAATAGGGGCGCTTTCCCTCCATGTGAAGATGTCTCAGTGGGTGCTGTTTTATATGGGGGTTTTCCACTGATGCTGGCTCATGATTCAGGGACTAGAGCAGAGATCAGACAGGTAAGAAAAATGAGTGGATATGATGGAATGTTAAACAAAAGGGAAAAGTGAGATGTGGGGTGATGCGGCAAGGTCAGGCCCCATCTAAAAGCCTTCCAAATACCAAACTGCAAAAACCAAACCACACTGAAACATATTCATGATGCCACCCATATGTTTAAGCCGAATGTGGCCCATGGCATTTTGGATGCAGTCTCTAGATTAGAGAAAGAAAGGTCCCATGGACTCTCCAAGGAAACAGTGATACTGAGGTAACTGAAAAGACAGGTTTTTTGAACTTTGATCACTAATTGTTTAGATCAAGACCTTATAGAATCTCAGGAATGGTATTTTGTCCTTTATTTATATCAGTTAAGCTTCATAATAATCTTTGAAAAATTGATTCGTGCATAAAAAGGGAAAGTTCAGCAAATGTTTCCTTCTTATTTACATCAGAAGGAAAACATTTGTGTTCTAGTAGAATCTTGGAAATGTATTTAGCATCATGTGGGTTGGTTTCTATAACTGTAAGTACAAATGCATTATACAGAATTGAAAATGTTGACTATATAAGAAAATATCTTTATTATAAGAAATTCTGGTGTCACCCATTATAATTTAACGTTCCATTCTGAATTTAGTGAAATGCCTTACCAAATAGGATATGATATCCTCATGAGGGCATGAATAATTAAGATACTGGGAACAAATGTGAAAGAAATTCATTCTTCTTACTTTTCTAGGGTGTCTGTGCTTTAAAATGGAGGTTGTGGGGCACCTGGGTAGCTTGGTGTTTGAGCCTCTGACTCAATTTCAGTTCAGATCATAATCTCACGGTTCATGAGTTCAAGCCCATGAATTCAAGTTCAGGCTCTGCACTGACAGTGTGGAGCCTGCTTGGGATTCTTTCTTCCTCTCACTCTCTCCCCCTCCTTCCTTCTCTCCCTTCCCTGCTCTCTCTCTCTCAAAAATAAATAAACATTAAAAAAGTAATAATAAAATGGAGGTTGTACAACCTCATGGATTAGGGATTTTTGGTTTTGCCCTCAGTTGCATAGCAAATGAAAAAGATTAATATAACTTCAGACATCAAAAGGAAATTGTGATGCCTTTCAGAGTTCTGGAGCTTTGGGGAATTGTTTCATAAATGCTTGAGTGAGGGGCGCCTGGGTGGCTCAGTAGGTTGAGCATCCGACTTCGGCTCAGGTCATGATCTCACAGTTGGGGAGTTTGTGCCCCAAGTCAGGCTCTGTGCTGACAGCTCAGAGCCTGCAGCCTGCTTCAGATTCTGTGTCTCTCCCTCTCTCTCTGTGCCTCCCCCACTCACATTCTGTTTCTTAAAATAAATAAACATTTAAAAAATGCTTCAGTGAATGTATTTGCCAATTTAATGTAGGAATCAGATCATTTAAAGTTATTATATTCTGTTTGTGGGTACAAATACAGTATTTACAACTATACTTTGAAACATTTTGAGGGCATCAAATTTACATTCTTACAATAATTTAGTATCTTTGATGAATCCAATGTGCATGAATTGAGGTTTTGAAAAGAGTTCGGCACCTGAAACCCCACTTAATTTGCTTTTTTGACTCACATTAATGTATATAGTCAATCATGAACCATTTTTTTCACTCTGTCTTAAGAGGCATGCTTATAAGACAAATTGAGAAAAAGGAAGTCATGGTAATAACAATATTTTAGTGTCCACACTAGCTTTTGGCAAAGATAAACTGAGGTAAGTTAGTACATCTGTATTAGAAGAAGCTGAACATCATACTTTTGAAAAAAATGATAATTACTGTTGCTGTCATATCTATATATTTGCTTTACCTCCTGAAATTCTGTTCTATTTTAGTATGAAAGTACATAAATCTGCATAATTCTACTCTTTCCTTATAAAGTATTCTGCTCATTGAACATCTATATTCATTAAAAACTGTAACATATTAACCAGGTGAATAAGATCAATTAAATAACAATTAATTAGGTAGGTGGGTATGTAGCCAGGTTGAATTGCCTGGTTACCTATGCAAGATTGTACTGAAATTATGTGTATAAATGGAAAACAACAAAAAGCTCAATGTAAAAAATCATGAGAATCTTCATGTGTATGTATTATATTTTTAATAGAGTGGAGGCCATGGGAGAACACCCTAAAGATCCCCTGTCTTCCTGTTTGCTTCCAACAGCATTATAATGGAGTCTTTTTTTGCGGGCCAGTATGGAGGACATTGATTCTGTTTTTCCAATAACAGTAGGAGATATGTTTGTGGTTGGTGTTTGGACTAAAAGAAACTCATTGTAGCTTCCTGTTCCTCCATATGTTGCCAAAAATGTTATTGTTGATCAGGTTTTGTGATACTTCTGTACTGCTGACTATTTCTTTTAGATTTTAACATTAGCACATTTTTGTAAATTTAGTGAAACTTGTTGTAACAGTTAGACTTAAAATAATCAGGACTCTCTATCTCTACCAAAGACAGAAAGACAATCAAATTAACCTTTTGGAGTGAGTAATTCTTACAGATTTCTAAAGAAACTCTGTGCGGTGTTTTTTATGTATTAAAAAAATATAGAGAGATGGAACACTTAGCTATTCTAAAGGTTAAAATTCTAAATGAATCAATCACAAATTATAAAGAAAGAAAATGGGAAATATTTAAGAAAAGATTCTAGTTCTCTAAAACCTTGCTGCTCAAAATGTGGTCTGTGGACAAGCAGCTTCAGGATGGCCTAGATGAAATGGTGAACCTTGGCCATACCTTGTAAATCGGAATGTGTATATTAACCAGATCTCAGGGATGTGTGTGCAACATTCAAGTCACAGAAGCACACGGTTGGTTTCTATGCAGTCAGCATAATAATTCAAAATTTGGACTTCTAGATGATGTTTTTAGAGAGCATTATGGTTTATAGAGGCAAACTGCTTTGTAAATACAGCATGAATTATTTGTTTCAATCTGCAACGCAAATAAATTAATCTCTCCAGTGTGGCCGGTTTAATTTCTAATTACTATTGTAAGCTTAAAGATAGATAAGCTTAGAACAGAAAATACAAAATGAAATCAAACCCCAAAGGTCACGTTTGAAAAACTGAAATACCTACCAACATGCTGTAAAATGTCCACGTGCATTAAGTGTGTGAATCTTTAACATCGTGCTTTTTTTTTTTTAATTACTTGAGTTATTAACAGAATAGTTACTTGACTTATTTGAGTGTAAAATTGCCACTGGGGAAGGAAACATATGTTTTTCTCTTCTCAGAATTCAAAACTGGCTGAATGAATTAAACTCAAACTTAGGAAAATAATTCACCTTCAGGTTGAGTCTTTCTTAGCACAGTGGCAACCAGAGTTCAGGACTGACTCGAAGGGAATTCATGAACACCTGCAATCATAGGTCTTAATAAGGGCCATTTCCCCTTTAACCTTATGTATGAGAATTGATGGCAAAAGAGATCCCTGATATTTGCCCTATTGTTTGGATGGCTTTTGATTTGATAGTACAGAAGTGTTTGTTTTCTTGGATGTTCTCATTTTATTCCTCCTTTTCCCCTGTACTTTCTTCCTTTTCTCTCTTTCTTCTCCATCAAGTATGTGAGTGCCTATTATGTGCACATCTCTATTTTAGACTACACGAAGATTCAAAGAAGTTTCATCTTAGACTCTTCTAAGTTTCTAATATTTTCCTGAGATAAAACACCATCTTGACATGGCTTACCTTAGTGGGGTTTTTTTTTGCTGTCATTATAGATTCAAGGCCAGTTACTTCTATTTTTTCACTCTAGTTTCTTTTCCTTCTTCCATATCACTTGTGTTTCTTTGTATCAGTTACTATGGAAACATCACTGTTCTGGGTGTGGTGACCACCACAATTAATGCATGATTCTCTCAATTTGAGTCCATGAAACCAAGATCACACAACACCCTTTTAGTACTTTTCATGCTTTGTTTCTACATACACTTTGCTTTGTTGGAGATGATATCCTGTAAAACAGCTTTTACTTGGTTCAGTGCATTTGAATTTTTGATGTAAGCATACTTAGCAAAAAAAAAAATGTTAACCATAAACATTTGTATTAAGTAAAAATTCTATTATTCTATAACATCTTGCAAAAATTAACAAGATACAGTAGAAAGGCATGCTGATTTGGTCCTTAAATAGAGGAGTAGCATCTGACTATGTGACAAAACTTCCCAAACTCCATAAATTTTGAAAAAAAAATCAACAAATATAAATCATAAAACATGCTTAAAGTCTAGACTTCAGATCTATAGTAGGTTGCCTGTAGAGTGAAAGGGAAGAATTTTTCCCCCCTCATCTCATGTGGGAAAGTGAATGGTTCCAATTTAGGTTTCATTGTGGGGCCCATGAATTAATTGTCGATAGACAGCCTAACAGGAGAAAAATTTATTATGCATGTGGTTGAACTCAGCAGTGAGTAGCCAGCAGAACAGCCAGAGGTAAGGGTTTATATATCTGTGTGTGTGTATTAGGGCTTCAGTGTGAAAGCATGGGAGATTCTATTGGGCAGTTTCCTTCCTGAAAGAAGCCTGGAAGGTGCTCCAGAAGGGGGTTGTAGCAACCATATTTACAGGAGGCTCTACTTTTATCAGATAAGGAAAGTTCTAATAAGATTTCTTTATGCTGATTCCTTCAATGGCTTTTTCAAACTTTCTCAGTGTACTGATGTTTTAAAAGTTCTGGTTAGCATTTGTAATATGCATGAATCCTCATTCAATTCAAATAAATGTAGAAAACGTGTCTTAGTGTATACTTAGAAATTATGTCTCTATCTTAACAAAGGAATGTGGGATTTGGCCTCTGTGCTACCCTATGAAATATTACAACTGATTTGAGGGGTTAGCATAGATTGTTAGAATTATGGCTTAATGATACATTATATAGCTATTGACCAAATGTACCACCTTCTTCACCTCATGAAAGAGGCTTTACAAAGAGAAGTTTAAGGGGCTCCTGGTGGCTCAATTGGCTAAGCGTCTGACTCTTGATTTCAGCTCAGGTCATGATCTCACAGTTCGTGGGTTTGAGCCCTACATCGGGCTCTGCACTGGCAGTATGGAGCCTGCTTGGAATTCTCTCTCTCCCTCTCTCTCTTCCCTTCCCCCCACCCCTGCTCACTCTCTCTCTCAAAAATGAATAAATAAATGAAGAAAAAAGAAAAGAAAGTATAAGGAACGCCCAGGGAACCATGAACATAAATGGAAAACCAGGCACGGGTAGAAGTGTTTGTGTTTGGCTTCCATCTACAGGCTCCCAGTCCCCTGGAGTTTTGGACTGCTCCTCTTACTCAGTGTTTTCCTCTTGCATCTTTGATTGCTGGTTTCTCTTCCCGGTCCCTTCACTGTTCTGTTTACATGCCCATCTTTCTTCCATTAGACTGTAGCTCCTCAAGGGAAAGGAAGGGAGCACTCCTCATCTTTTCTCTCTTGTATCTTGTGCCGGATACATTGTAAGTGGACTACATCTTGTATCTAATATTTGGAGAACCAAATTTGTATTTGTCCTGCCAGAAATCACCAGTGATGGAAAAGTGTAAGGATTGGTGGATACTTTGGATCCTGAAATGATTTCTTCTGGATGATTAATTCTCTGCTTATGCCTGTGACCTGGAGTATGGACAGAGGATATTCTCCCATGTTTGTTCTTTTCCCACGTATGGATGTATTACAGCAGGAAAAGCTACGTGATGCAGATAATTGCCTTACTGACCGGAATTCAGGAACACTGGGGAACATGTGGTTATCATACCATCTTTTCCCAGCTAGCTTCTCCTTGGAATAACTGCTACCAATGTTAAAAAGAAACGAAAAGAAAATCACCATTACAACCATAATTACTACAACAAGCATTCACCATTTACCAAGCCCTGAGCCTGGCACCTGGTGTGTATTTCTTGTTTCTTTCTTCCTACAGCTCTAAAAAAGGGAAGATATCTTCATTTTCATTCGATAAAATGGAAGCTCAGAAAAGCTAACCCAATTGACCAAATTGACACAGGTCAGTAGAAAAGTATTCTGAGGTCAGTTGCTTCAACACACAGTTAAGGAGCATGGCCTCCCCTCCTATCACAGCACAAGTGGTCAGATTATCCCACTGTCAACAGAAAACTAATACATTTGGGGACACAAAGTAGGTTTTGATTGGTTGTTTTGTGTTAGCAGCCAGAGTATGCATGGCTGGGATCTATAAAATGGAGAATGGGGGGCGCCTGGGTGGCGCAGTCGGTTAAGCGTCCGACTTCAGCCAGGTCACGATCTCGCGGTCTGTGAGTTCGAGCCCCGCGTCAGGCTCTGGGCTGATGGCTCAGAGCCTGGAGCCTGTTTCCGATTCTGTGTCTCCCTCTCTCTGCCCCTCCCCCGTTCATGCTCTGTCTGTCTCTCTCTGTCCCCCCAAAAAAAATAAAAAAAAACGTTGAAAAAAAAAATTTTTAAATGGAGAATGGCTCATATGTAAGCTTCATTATTATTACTTTAAAGTCTCCTACCACACTTAATTTGCCTTTTCAAGTCAAGTGTTTGGGAGAATAGGTTATCTATAATTTTACATCTCACATTTGGATTGGCTCTCAAAAAATATTCAACTATTACAATAGTGTAACTTTTGGGGCACCTGGGTGGCTCAGTTGGTTAAATGGCCAATTCTTGACTTTAGCTCAGGTCATGATTTCATGGTTCAGTTCCTCGGTTTGAGTCCCTTGTTGGGCTCTGTGCTGGCAGCACAGAGCCTGCTTGGTATTCTCTGTCTCCCTCTTTGCCCGTCCCCTGCTTATGCTGTCTCTCAAAAATAAATAAAGCATTAAAAAAAAGAATAGTGTAACTTTTGGGGGACCTCAAACAATCTAAGTAAAATCAAAATAATACATAGACATAGTGATGTCTATAGTTCTTCTAGTGAAGAAGGTAGCCAACCACATTGAAAAATAAAAGTGTTAAGTAACTAAAATAAGGTATGTGAAAATGAGGATTCCAACAACTGTTTTCCTTTGCAGGTACTATGTCTTTATCTGTTAATCTGGCTTTCCTACTTTATTTACAATATACATTTGGTTTGGAAAATTTGAGGCTGGTAGCATTATCTAGAAGGAGATAGAAACTGCAGAATGAGTTCCACTTTTATTTGTGCCAAAGGTTGGTCAGTGTCCTCTGGTGACAAGAGCAGTTGACCTTGCCTCTGGGGTCAGCCTTAGTAGCAGAGGCAGCAGGTAGAGGGCTCAGGACTCCTGGGATGTGGGGCCCATGTTGTGCTGCACAAAGCCCCTAAATTGCTTCTGTCCTTTCATAGAAGCACTGAGCTCCAAAACAGGATTTTGTGGACAATTTTCTTTGAGTAGAACTATGGTTTTCAGTCAGACAATATACAATGTTTCATTAAAACATGCACCTTTGAAGTAACTCATTTTATCTAGGCACTGCTTAAACTGTAGATTCCTAGATTAGTTTTAATGACTTGAGAGCAGAGTGAAGAGAATAGAAAACCAGTTCAGCATTGGGGAATGAAAGAACACTGGAATGATTTAAAAGTAATTTATGAAATTTTTGTGTTTAAGAGACACAGCATATCAGTTCCAAATATGTATTTCTTTTTATTTGCTCAAGTTTTAGGACTTGATCAATAGTTATCTCCATGATTTGTGACTAGTTTTTTTTTAAATACATACAATTTAAAAAGTGAGTGATTTATTGTAAGATTACAACCAAATATTTTTATTCTCTTCTCCCTTTTTGATATCCATCACTGATTCTTTATCAAAATTTTTAATGTCAGTCATTACCCACATAACTGGCATGTTTATATTATGCACCAATTGTTTAATTCTCCAGGATCCTGTAGATACACATTTCTAAGAGTTAATCAAGATTAAGCTTGCTTTCTTTTTTCTTTCTTTCTTTCTTTCTTTCTTTCTTTCTTTCTTTCTTTCTCCCTTCCCTACCCTTCTCTTATTTTCCCTTCCATTTTTTCTTTTCTTTCTCTTATTCCTTCCTCCTTTCTTTTCTTTTCTTCCTCTTTTTTTCTTTTTTCTCTCTCTCCTTCCTTCCCTCTTTCTCTCTCCGTCTCTTTCTTTTCTCCCTCTTTCTTTATGCCTTCCTTTTAAAATAAAGTTACTTTTCTTGTAGGATTAACATTCTGAAAAACACTCAAGTGTTTCACACTGTTAAGAAATGAAGACCAGTTTTTCAACTAAAACTATTATCAAATTGTGCCAACTAATCCTTATTCTGTGGTGAGGTGGAACACTAGAAAGAGGGAAAGAGCATGTGTTTGGCTTTCTCTCACCTTCTCCTTTAACACATGGTTCATCTACAAGCCTGGCCACAGGGCCTGAAGTTGGCTTCTCCACTGAGAGTGACAGAAAGTCCTTTATCACCAAACATGAGCCATATGCCTTTTAATTCCACCGTGATTGCTTCATTGTATGGGGTCCAGAAAATTTTCTTGGGTTCCAAGAGTGCCTTTAAAAATGCAAATTCTCTTGAGATGGCTTTAATAGGATACAGTTAACAGTAATAGAGTGAAATAGCACTTAGAACAGGCATCATAATGGATGGGAGGGTACCTGAAGGGTTGGAAAGTTACAAGGAATGGAGACTGATTCAGGTGATTCTACATTGTGTGTCAGTCAGCAGTTTTTTTTTTTTTTTAATAAAAAAATTTTTTTTGTAATGTCTATTTTTGAGAGAGAGAGAGAGAGAGAGCACAATGAGGGGAGGGGCAGAGAGAGAGGGAGACACAGAATCCAAAGCAGGCTCCAGGCTCTGAGCTGTCAGCACAGACCAATGCAGGGCTCTAACTCATGAACTGTGAGATCATGACCTGAGCTGAAGTCCACCTCTTAACTGACTGAGCCACCCAGGCACCCCTCAGTTAGCAACTTTTATGCAGAATATTGATTCCATTTGTAACAGGATTTAACTGTTGAGGAATATTGAGGAGAACCTTTTATATTTGAAATGTCTTAATAATTTTATAGAAATCATCTGACATGGAACTGATATCATAATTACATAGGTCATGCTGCATCAGATAATAATATAGGACAACCTTTTAGGAGAACTATGGATCTAAGAGGATATGGTGGTTTATGTAGACCTTCATTTAGAGGGTTTCATGGACCTATTGACCTCCTGCTTTTGTGCCAGAAACAGAGAAAGTTCTGAACTACCTAATCAGTTTAGTTTGAAGAAGGATTACCACCTTTACACACCCCCCCACCTCTCCCCTTTGGGAAACTCTTTGTCTAGGGACTAGTGTCAAATATGTACTATTTGGTATATCCACATGTATGAATTCTTGAGACTCAAAAAGTTCCTAGCAATGTGTGTGTGTGTGTGTGTGTGTGTGTGTGTGTGTGTGTGTGTGTGTGTGTATTTTTATATTTAAAAGTCTTTGATGCACTGTTACAGGTTAGTTTCTCAGAGTTAGGATGCAAGAGGTTTATCAGGAATTAACACCAGTGGGAGAGAAGGGAAGAAACTAAGATAAGTTAGAAAAAGAAGTCAAATTGTGAAGCAGACTTAGCAAAATCTTGGTGAACCCAGCAGGCACCTCTGAAGAAGGCCTTCCCTGTAAGAGCCTCGGGCCAAAATGTCTGGACTTTTGTACCCTTGCCTGGCTTGGTCACAGGATGCAGACTTACCCAGGTAGGGTGAAACTGTGGGCGAGGTGGCTCTCTGCCATTAAAGCTGATTGCTGGAGGCTACCCCCTGATCTTGCTTCCTATGGCTGCATGGGGTGGGGGGGGGTGGTGAGGGCAGTGCATCTCTGAGTCTTCTGGAAGCCTTCAGTTCTATGATGCCTTATTTACGACTTCATGTCTCTCTATTAACTTTGTGTGTTTCCTTATCATTTTGCTGTATTGGTTAATTTCCCTACAGTATTAGAGCTTATAACTGCTACCACATGAGCGTTGCATAAAGATTGAGAGTAGAGACTTGGTTCAGATTCTCTGCCTCCACCATTTTCTAGCTCTTTAACCCAGAGTAGGTTTCTTAACCTCTCTAACCCTCAGCCTCCCCATTTGTGAGTCATCAGATCATTAAATGAGGAATGCATGCAAATTCATTGGCTCAGTATCTAGCAGGGTGTATGTGCCCAGTAAGTGTTAGTTATCATTAGTAATAATTTTTTTTGTCATCGTTATTCTCTACCCTCACTTGATCCAGAATTTAGAGGCTGAGAGATTTTCTAGATGCACTGGTTAATATTAGAAGAAGAAACCAACTCTGAAATATATCTGCCTATTAGGTATCATGGTAGCAGAACAAAAAGTAAGTCAAAATAATTAAATAAGTGCGAGGCAAGGGGTGAGAGAAAACACCATCTGCCAGCTCTCCGTGAGTCATTTAGGAGTGAGTTGGAAGATAATGAAGCCTATTGCATTCTGGTCATGGATGGGTCCTTCTGCTTGGCTGGTGCTATTGCCTTTCTCTGAATAAAAATAGCCCATGCATCCTTTACTGCAGCTCAGTAAACACAGATGATGTGAATAAAAATAAAAGGATGCACAACAAAATCTTTGGGGAGATTTGCTGCAATTTATTTTGTTTCTTAGTGTACCCATGAATTTCAGTACAATCAACAGTTTAATCTGAGCAGCAAGGCATTCATTTTTTGGCTGTTTGTAGTCAGCGTTATACTATTTCCTAGCAGCACTGATCATATGAAATGCTCATTAGAGCCATGAAACAATCTTCAGACTTAAAGCAATGTGGTGGATTGAGTGCAACACCCCACATGTCACAAACAAAGGCTCCCATTTGGGTTTGGCCACCTACGACCTGTGAGGACAGTCTGAATTCCCCAAGCCGTGGTTTCTCTCCAACCAAATGGTGATGTTAAGCAATCTTGTAATGTTTAAATGAGATCATATGAATGATGAGTAAAGTGTTCTTTTTAAAAATGCTTTGGAAATATTATTTTATCATGATTAATTACAGAAAGCTACTTTTGAAGGGCAGTGTCACATTATAACTTTTGAGACTAAGCTGACTACCAGTTCCTAGCCATGCAAAATGACTTAAACTGGGGGGACTGGGGAAATAACTTGAATTATGGTGGCTCATTTTTCTTATTCACAAAATGGGAATAATAATATACTGACCTCATCGAGTTGTTTTGAGGATGCAATGAGATGATCTCAATTGAACACTCAGGGTACAGGGCCTGGCACAGACTGCTTACTTAGCTGCTACTTTCATGATTTAATGAGAGCAAATAGGAGTCATTTCTTTGTGTCTTGCACCATTAAAGGCTGTACTTTGTGTGTGTGTGTGTGTGTGTGTGTGTGTGTGTGTGTGTGTGTTGCTGGAATGTGTTTACTAATACTTTCGTTCGAATTCTGGGGTTATGTAGTTACACCTATTAACGTACAGCTGGCATTCTGGAGAGACTGTACTAACAGAAAAATAAAAGATGGGGGGGAGGTCTTTGGAAAGGGGAGAGTAGAGAGTAGTTCTAGGTTTTGTTTTGTTTTTGTCTCCAAATTGATTCTATTTTTTTGAAAAAACACAGATTTTAAGAAGTATATAATGTGGAGGACAAGTCATAGGCGCGGCCTAAAGCCTGAGTTTATAGTCCTGCCTCTGCCGCTAACAACTGTTTATGGACATAAAAGAAAACAAGGTAATATCACTGGCCCCAAAAGAGATGGGTCAACAAGATCAATGCTTCTTGAGCTTGGCCCCGTATAGGAATCACCTAGGGTGCTTTTGAAAAATAATATATCTGTCTACATCAGGTCCACATCAGGTCTGTTGGACTGTCTCTGGGGAAGAACCAGTCTCCAAGCTCACCAGGTGTTTGGGATACACAGAAAGGCTCACTGACCACTTGACTGGGTCATTGCTGGGTCTCTGGCTCTGGAATCTTGCACATCTGTACACATCTCTCTTTACTGTCATCACATACGTAAAGAGTGCTTTTTAAACTGGATACAGATATACAGCAGTAGCTAGAGAAGGTTAAGGAATTTGATTTAAGTTATTAGCTTCTGAAAAAGAGCAAGCTATTTTCTAAACCTCACTGCAAACCTTAAACCTCTTCTTAAGAGGGAGGTGATCACTGTACGTCAACCATACAGGCATTATACGAGACTCAGCTACCCTTTTCAATTTACCTGCTCTTTATGTGGAAAGTTGTACCACTAGAGAAGTTTGCTTCCAATTCAGGAGGTATTTTATACAACATTTAAAAGTCACACATAAGGCTTCAACTCTGGATATGGGCAATAAGAAGAGACAAAAAAGTCGGAGACTGTTTCCAGGGAGGGATTTTCTAACTCACTGATCTCAGCACAGAGCATCAGCTTGGAAAGAGCGTTTTTGTAACAGAAATATTCAGTGAAAAAACACCAATGATTTCCATTTATATCCTTAAAATGGTAGAAGGAACATATGGCTTAGATTAGGAAAGTGAGCGTTAGCTATGAGGGTGCATTTGCAGGAGACATTAATTAGGACTGAGAGTACCTCAAGTACTTGGGAAACAAATTTGTTTAATAAGCTTCATGGTTTGCAGATGCCTTTCCCTCTTCCTCCCCTATGATTCCAAATGAAGCCATTTTATCTGTTCAGAGCTAAGCACACTTGAGAAAGTCACATGATTTTTGTGCTTCACTCCATTCATGTTTGAAAGCAAGTTCACAGGACCTTCACATGAGTAAGATCTCTCTTATAGCAATATACACCTGAGTGAGGACCTCATCATATTAAATCAGGATCTTATTTTAAGCTCCCTGTTTTCAGGGCTTTGCCTTTCAAGAGACCTTCATTCATTGGACTACTACAGCCAAATGCTGATGTGCTGTCTCTGTTCCTGGAGACGCTCTGCCCTGGGGTGTGCTTGAGTGGAGTACGCTGCCCATGTCTCTTGTTTGTATCGGCTCCTGCTGCTTCCTTTGATTAGGGGCTGATAGAATATCTCTCAAGATTTGTGGAGTTGATGAAAGCCATATGTCTGGGCTAAAGTATTTGGAACTTGATTTTTGGCATTGTCATCATGTTAATATTCTTCAGGACATTTTAAAACATGAGCATGAGACCTTAGATACATGGAATTCTCTGGTGAATACTGGCTGGGACAGCTGACATAAGGGTTATGTTGAATCCTCAAAAGCATATACTGTATCACTTTCTTAAGCTAGAAGGGCTATAATGATTCTCTTGGGACAAATAAACATTTCCTGGGAGGTCCCTACTTGCTTAATTCTAGCCTTGAGTTTTAAAATCCTTGCTACCCTAAGTGAACTCATTTTAATAAAATAAAAATGTTCAGCTGTTTTATTGGTGCTTGTTGAAGAAGGCAAAGATCAAAAGGGAATTGAGGAAGAACTTGTTCTCTCACTGAGGCAGCATTTGTGAGGTAAAATAGAAAGGTGGGTTATGTGGGCCAGTAGAACAGGGTAAGTGATTAAGAATAAAGATGCTAGAGCCAGACTTCCTGACTTTAAGTCCTGGCTCTGTTACTTCTTGCTTTAAATCCTGGCTACTAAAGCAACTAAACTCTGTGCCTCTCTGTTTCCTTATCTATAAAATGGAGACAATGACAGATTGAATGAGTTGATGCTTATAAAGCAATTAGTTTTCGCACATCAAAAGTATTAATAAATGTGACTGTCCATTGGGCAGAGCCCCGTGCTGGAAGTGCTATTACTTTCACGTGACTATCTGCCTTCAGAACTAGGTTGATTTTATGAGCCTAATCTGTTTTTCTCCCTCTTTTCTGAGGCTGGTGCTAAATGGTTTTATGATGCTAGATAAGAAGCGTGAACCCCAAATACCTAACTGTCCCTGTTTGTAAAATGTAGATTAGCTCAATGTTGCTTATAGCTATGTTGGGAGAAGAAAATAAGACCATTCTTACAAGCACTTTTAGCTCTTCTGGGGAGGTGTAAAGCAGGACCAGAAAATGATTTGTATAATAACTCAACTTAGTCAAAACTTTCCAAAACAGTAACATTAATGCCATGATATGAGACACTTTCTAATAAACATTTTTAAGCATCTAGATCCCTAAATTACGTTAATAAGAAATGTTGCTGAAATGTAACTGATTCCTAGATTGTGTTCACTCCACTACTTGATTTTGGCCATTCATTTATTACAAGCAAACCTAAAACTCATTTGCTTTTTCATTTCTAAGTTACCCCACCTAGTTCCAAAACGGATTTAAGACCACTGGAAACCACTTGTTGAATATGTTCAAAAAATATACTTACTTTTGTCATCTTGTGGCTTTCAGTATTAATACCTTGATGGAAAGAAGTCAATATTTTTCTTCTCAGTTTCATCCGAACACATCTCTTCTGCATGTGTTATTCATTAAAATCCAATAGAAACTGAGTAAGAAATGTTTTCCTAAGGTACAGACACTTGTCAGAAAGCTTGGGATTAAACAGCCATATTATTTATTTTTAGATTATGAGCTGACTATAAATTGACAGCAAGTGGTCATGTTATCGTGGTCTTTGACACCTCATGGAAGGCCCTCTTTCTGACCCCACCCAATCTTCAGTTCCTCTAATGTGTTTGTGGTTACTCTTTCGGTAGTTCTCTAACTGGGTCCTAAGATAAGAGACGAATGTGGGGGGTGAGGGAGTTATTTCCTTTGATGTTAGTGCATGCTGGTGATGGTCTATGTTTCTTTCATACAGAACATAATACATTGGAAGACAATCGAGGGAGCGCGGGAAACGTGGGGTATAGTGCTACCGTCCAACTAACTGGGAATTCAGGCAGGCCATTTTGTTTTCTTCAAACTCAGCTCTGCGTCTATGAAGAGGGTGAACTCCTTCACTAACTATTGTGTAGTGCTCGTAAGATAGTAGGAAGTCAGCATAATCGCATATACTGTAGCAGTTGTATTACAACTTAAGTGGATAATTCCTCAAAATTGTGTTCACCTGACTCAAAACCAGAATGTGGGGGCTGTAGTGTATTAGATATCTGACACAAATATATCCAAAGCTTTTCATTCTGCTTTGTGTAACTTTAGTGACCTACTCTTATTAATATGTGTCCCTTGACTTCTGCTTCACTCACTCTTGGAGGTAGGTACATTTATGCATTTACTTCTTTATTGCATAAAATGGGAACATATCATTGAAAAGGAATATATTCGTGTCAGGAAATTTGCTAAAAATTAATATGCTTTAATTCAAGAGATATTTGGTAATCTAGTAAATAGACTAAAATGATTGATGACCCAGGGAACTTGCCTCAAAGAAGCTTCTGGTGTGGTGGGAGTACAGAGAAGGAAATGCAGAATTATAAAAGTGTACAATGAAGGTGATGATTGGGAAAAGTGTGGAGCAAAGCAATTACAAGTGGGCACCTAATCCACCCCAGGGAAAGCCCTGCAGACTTCCCAGAAGCCATGGCATGTGAGTGGGTGACTGGAATCAGGCAGAATATGTGATCGTTTCAGGCAGAGGAAAGCAGCATGTGAAAGAGCCTAGAGGTGAGAGAGAACCATAAATGTCCAGGTCCTGAAAGTAACTTATAGTATACATTAGGGGAGAAGGGAGTGGAGGAGGGAAGCAGGGAGAGATGAGGTTATAGAGGAATACCAAGAGTTTGGGTTTGATCCTGAGGGCAATGAAGAACCATTGGAGGGTTCCCACAGAGGAGTAACATATAATATTAACGTTTAAAACAAGATGAAATACCAACTGGAGTGTGGTGAATGATTTGGATTTGGAGTGGGGCAGAACTGGAGATGAGAAGGTCAGTCGGAGTATTGTAACAATAAGCTAGGCTAGAGGTAATGGTGGCTTAAGCTAAAATAGAGGCACTAAGGAAAAAGGAAAGATGGATTCCAGGAATATTAAGAAGATAGAATCAACAGGATTTGATGATTGATCCACTCGAAAAATATTTGTTGGATTTCTGTGTCTGAGCATTATGGAAAACCTGATACTAGATATACGTGCTCACTGTAAATAACTATGCAAGCTGGACAAAATATATAAAATAGTATCTGCAGGCATTGCCTAGCCACTCGGTGTTGGGCTACAATCCTTGGGAAAGGAAAAACACATGAGGTAACCTCCAGATTTACACAGGTTTTCTCTCCAAGGACATAGTTCAGACTCTCATACCGGGAGTGAGATCTCAAGAGCATCTGTTTTGCCAAATGAAGGAGTTCGTTGACTGTTCAGTTGGCTGATATTTGGGTTTAGGACATCAAATATGGGAGACCTGTAGAGAAGAAACTCAAGAAATCCTTGGAAATCCTTCTTAGGTCCTTGGTCAACTCCTAAATTATACATGTGTAGGATGAAATTCCAAAAGAGAGCCTCTTCCAGAAGGCTGAGAGCTAAGCAGACATTTCAGTGCAGGGAAGATGTTGGAGTGCAAGCTGAGCCAGAGTGAGGAGACCCTGATGCAACTCCTAGCATTTCACTGGATCCTAGAAAGCACATTGTAGGAGTAAGTATCATGTTTCAAGAGTAAAAGCAAAATGAGAATAGGCCATCCTAACAGCCTCAAACCAGGTCCCAACACGATAAGATAAATCTGCAGTAACATAACTGCCTGCCATAACAAAACTCAACTGCCTTGAGAAGACAAATCCTGCAGAGCCTCTCAAATATATTATTCCCAAGGTTCAGCTTTCAATAAAAAATTATTACACATTGAGAAAAGTAGGAAAAACATCTGATAATCAGGTCATAAAACAATAAAAGTGAACCTAGAAATAGTGCTGACAAGAAGAGTTTACTCTATGCAGATACTAGCTCCAGCTGTGTGCAAGACACTCTCTGAACTCAGAGAACTTATGTGTAGGAAGAGAAAACAGCCAGTAGACAAGACGAATCAGTAAAACATTTAGTACGTTAGGTTACGAAAAATGCCAGGGAGAAGAAGAAATCATGGAAACAAGGTAGGGGGTATTGAGTGGATGGCATTTTATGAAGGGGGTCTGGAAAAGATTTTGTGTACGGGGCTGATGGCAAGGGAAATTAAAAGATGGGAATCATGTTCTGAGCTTGTGCTTTTATATGAACTTGAGATGAGCGACACGAGGAGGAGCTGCATTATTTGTCAGAAGACGATATTTGGGGAATGTTTAGTGTGAGGTGTTGCTGAGGCTCTAATTGGAATTTCATAGTAGGCAACTGGACACACGAATCTGGAGAGCAGAAGATGTCTGTTCTAGAGATGTTAATTTGGAATTGATCAGCCTATGATAAAAACTATGACCGTGTAAAAATGAGAAGGGAAAACCCATGAAGAGGTTCAGGATTTAAAATACAGACATGGCCAAATGAGAGGCGGCAAGTTCAGGCAAAGGAAGACCAGGCCCTGTGCAGACGCCTTTTCCAAAGATGACTCGGTGAGTTGAGACTGTTCCCCAGAGACACCTTGAGAAGAATTAGCTGAAAATCACAGGGCCACAATAAGGAAGGTGACACATTAGTGTCACCGCCCCCCCCTCCCCAACAGTAGATCACCCCTTCCAGGACAGTTGGATTAAATGTGGAAAATGGGCGGCACTGACATCCATGAAAATCTCAGACCCTGCCAGTTCCATTGTTGTCTTAACTTGAAATCTAGGCTCTTGGTACCTCAGGGGACACCTTTCAGTTGTACCCCACCCCCCCTTTTCAACCAAAGACAAGGGCAGAGGGAACCTCAGAGGGGGAGATCTTGGGACATTCGTAGCAGGACCAGGCTGCTGTGAATAGGGGGATGATCCTGGCCCACAGACAGGTCCCATTATGCCAGAAGCACACATGCAGAGGAGGGAGATGGCATGGCCCTGCCACGACCCTCCCTCTAGGTGTGCCGTAGGGCAGTTGGGCCGAGAGAGACCTGAGCTCCAGGGCTCCGAAGAAGTGGGGAGCAGGAAGGCGGAGACCAGTGGGGGCCTTGTCCGCCTGTCAGCAGTCCCTCAGACGGGTGCCGCTGACCATGGGGACTTCAGTGTACCCTCAGACAGTCCCAACGCAGAGAAAGAAGAGCTGTCCAGGGAACTGAGGGAGGAAAATCAGAGGATTGCGAACCTCATAGGACAAAGGACACACCTCCAAGCTGAGGAAGTGTCTTTGCACGTCGAAAATGCCCAGCTGGAGAGTGAGATTCAGCAGCTCCAGGTCAGGCTCCAAATACAGCGTGAGACGTGCAAAGAGCATGTCCTGCAACTGGAGGGAAAGCGGGCTGAGCAGGAAACATCGTGTGGAGATGGAGAGAAGCAGCTTCCCAAGGCATGCGGGAGCCTGGATGCCACCTGTGGGACCCGCAGTCTCCACAAGAAGATGGCTGAGGACCTGGGCAGAAAATCTCAGAGAACCACCTCCTCTTACAAAGAGGCCGTCCTCCTGAGTAAGGGGAGAGGCCGCAAGAGTGGGAGGGCCCCTCTGTCGGTAGAGAGAGAGCCGCAGGAGCTGAGGAGAGAAGACTACCACCTCAGGCAGAGGCTGGTCCACTCGGGGCCCAAGGTCCAGCCTGTCCCATGGGGGCCTCATGCACCTGCTGCTCTTCCTGCAGCCTCCAGAGCCTGTGAGGGGCCAGGGGCTCCCCTGTATCCCAGGTGCCCCAGGAGAGGCAGGGGTACACTGGCAGGGCTCCGGGGCTGGGGGTTGCCTACAGGTCTCACTCAGCTTTCCAGTAGCCAGGCCCTGGACGCCCACGAGCAGGGAGGACACAACAGCTCCTGTGCTTCCCCGCCAAGCCATGGCCACTGCTTTTTAAGTTTAGGTTAGCCCTGTTAATTAGTTGATGCTACCTACATCTGAGTGAAGTTCCCTATAGCAGGTGAATGTGGGCTGGTACTTTTTTTTTTAAGTTTATTTATTTATTTTGAGAGAGAGAGAGAGAGAGAAAGTGAGCGAGCATGAGAAAGGGAAGCGCATAGGAGAGGGAGAGAGAGTATCCCAGGCAGGCTTCTCCCTGCCACCAGAGTCCTACTCAGATGCTTAATTGACTGAGCCACCCAGGCGCCCCAGCTGTATTTTTCAATAAATGTTTGTTAAACATTAAAATAAAATAAGATAAAATAAAAATCAGATATGAGACATAAAAGTCTGTCAGTGAGACTAATAACTAACTGGGCCGATGGGCTAATCTACTAGAATCCATTGTTCTGAAAGTCCAGTGTTTTACCAGGAGGAAGGGGTCAGCAGTTCCAGACACTGAGAAATCATGTTTTCGTGGATTTAGAAACAAAGAATTTGATTTAAAAATATGGTGAGAATTACAACTAAAATGTGAAGCAGAATTCAGAGGGTATTGAGATGAGAAAAGAAGAGGTAAGTTGGTCAAGAGATAAACAACTCTGAACGTGGCTATCAAGAGTGGCCGTTGAAGAGGGATGTCAGGTTCTGGGCGTGAGAAGAGAGGGTGTGTGTGTCACGAATGGAAGACTTAAACACATTTAAGTATACTTACACTTTTTGAAGGACTCCTTAGCGATGCAATGTAGATTGGAAAGAGATGAGAACATGATGATGTCTAGATTAGGTACACGGTATTTTAATTTCTAGGATGATTCTTGAGTGACCCTCTTGATTCACAGAGGAAAATTTTAACTCTTGTTCCACAGTTACTCAAGTGATATTAATGTTAAATCTTGCAATTCAGAACTTCTAGCTTTATCTCAGATTCTCTCTCTCTTAACTAGTTCTAAGTAATTTTTTTATTCAAAATATTAAAAGGAGGCAAACTTTATGGCAATTATCTATCTAGTTCAACTTTCCTTTGTATTTACACACATTGTTCTATAAATAGAATCCTTTAAAGTGTTTATTATGAGCTACTTTAACTACTGAGCCTGAATCATAATCATTTATATTTTTCACTAATCGAACATTTCCAAAACTTTCAAAGATTTCTATGCTAATAGAATCTCTTCTCTTAATGGATGTATATGGACTGTATGTAAATACTTTTAGTTAGAAGTCCATTATCTTTGTTATTCAAGTTCAGAGAAGAAGTATTAATTCAAGATGGTCCTGATTAAACTTCCAGGAATAAAGTGATAAAAAAGCCAAATATTTCTGAGAACTTGTGCCCTCTAAAAAGGAAATTTCTAAGTACCTTTTTATGTCAGTGAAAATGAATTGTGACAAAAACATACACATTGAATGTATTAGAATTGAGTCTGACAGGATAGACATCAGTACTAAAAAATGATAATAATCACAGAAAGATTTACCTAATCAAAATACATATTTTTCCAAGGCTCACCAGCTGATGTTTGATACATTCAAAATTTCAGACTAATTTAGGAATTTTTTTTTCTGAATTTTGATACTTTCTGCAGACAGTTTCTTATACATTTTGATATTTTTTTGCACTGAAAACATCTAGTTATCCTAAAGTGTCTCTTTATTCATGAATGAATAGAAATCATCAAGAAAGGTAAGCTATTTCAACAAGTCATTTTAAAGAACTAATTATTGTTTTATTATACTGCTAATGCTCAAAGTGATCATATGACATTTAAGCTATCTTGGTTCTGATAAACTTGAAAACAACCAAAAGAATTTAGTAGGAATAATGGCACTCTTTTATGTAGCTTGAGGGAGTATACTGAACTAGGTGACCTGCTGTGCTTTTCAAACCCAGGGAGAAAGATTATTCTTAACAGGGTATAAAACTAGATACTGATTTGTGTTCAGTTAGCATTTCTAAAAGCCTAGAAACATCTTGAAATATATAGTATGTGGTTTATATTTAGTAGAGTTCATATTCCAAAGACGAATATGATTCATTACTTGGGAATTAAAGTCAGGTTTTCATTTCAGTAGGTTAAAGGTAGTTTATAGAGATGTGCAATTCATATTTTGCATATAGATACCTCCTTCGAAGGAACTTACGTAATTGACACGGTGTAATGTAGTATTTGGGTTTGAAGTTAGACTCTCAAACTTTTCTTTATATGGATGAAAGCTGAAGGAGAGAGATACACATGTTTTTTACCCTGCCATCCTATAGTGTTCACCTGAAGTGTGGTTTCTTTCCAACCTCAGATGGTCTGAAACAGTGGCCACACCTCCCTATAAGACAAACACACCAAGGCCACTCAAAGAAAAGCTTCATCCCTGGTCTTCCTCCCCTTCCTCTCTTATTAAGAATATACTGGATACTTTGTCTTATACTTTGAGGCCTTTGGGAGGACACTAAATAGCCAAGCTCTCAGGAAATTAGATATCTAATTTTCATACAAGGACTAGCTTTGGTTTGTGAGTAAAGATTCAGTAAGCCACTTTACCTGCCAGTGGGAAGGCATTTTACACAAGGACTGCTGGATTATATTTTCTGCCTGCTTGTTTGGAATGGAGAACCTGAGTATTGTCTCCTTGTATACCAATTTCTGTGAGTCCCTGGATTTTCCTAGAGTTTGTGGCAAGACAAATTAAAGAAAATTTACAGCTCTTAACAACTCTTCTGTGTCCATAAAAGTGATTCATTAAGGGGTGCCTCGGTGGCTTGGCCAGTTAAGTGACTGATTCTTGGTTTCAGCTCACGTCATGATCTCGCAGTTTTGTGGGTTCAAGCCCCACGTTGGCACTGCATTGGCAGTGTGGAGCCTGCTTGGGATTCTCTCTCTCTCCCTCTCTCTGCCCCTCCCCAACTCAGTCTGTCTCTGTCTCTCTCAAAAATAAATGAAATAAACTTAAAAAAAAATGTGACTCATTAATTCTCTTAGGCATTGGTGGGCCTAAGAGAATGTGTCTACTAACTAGTCATCCAATCAGGCATCATCAGTAATAAAGGAACCAGAAACTTGTTCTCGTAATTTAAAGCCAAACCCGATTTCAGTTTAAAGACAGCTCCTGATCTACTTGTGGCCTTGCTTGTGATGGTTAATTTTATGTGTCAACTTGACTAGGTCATGGTGCCCAGATATTTGGTCAAACATTATTCTGAATGTTTCTGCGAAGGTGTTTTTATGGATGAGATTACCATTTAAATCTGTGGACTTTGAGTAAAGCAGTCTCCATAACCCTCATTGGCTGAGTTTCATCCAATCAGTTGAAGGCCCTACTAGAATAAAGATTGACCTTCCAGGGCAAGAAGTAATTCTGCCAGCAGACTGCCTATAGACTCAATTTGTAACTCTTCCCTCCATCTTTAGTCTGCTGGTCTACTCCATCAGATTTTGGGCTTGCCAACCCTCCATAATCAGGTGAACCAATTCCTTAAAATACATCTCTCTCTCTCTCTCTCTCTCTCTCTCTCTCTCTCTCTCTCTCCATACATCCTCTTGGTTCTGTTTCTCTGGATAACTCTTACCCATTGCTTAATCATACAATTAAAATAATGCCTGAGGGGTGCCTGGGTGGCTCCATCGGTTAGGCGTCCGACTTCGGCTCAGGTCATGATCTCGCGGTTTGTGAGTTCCAGTCTGTGTAGGGCTCTGTGCTGACAGCTTAGAGCCTAAAGCCTCCTTCAGATTCTGTGTCTCCCCGTCTCTCAGCCCCTCCCCTGCTCATGCTCTGTCTCTCTCTGTCTCTCAATAATAAATAAATGTTAAAAAAATTTAAAAAAAATGCCTGAAACATGAGAAGAACCTAAAATTATTGAGTAAAAATATACACTAGAAATTTTATTTGAAAAAGTAGTCCAATAATGAATCTTAAGGGGATGAAGAATGGTTCTTAATACCTTTGAATCCAAAATACATTAAAACTAGGTTAAGGTTCAGCTTTCCTTGTATCTTGTTAAACTTTGGGTAAAAAAGTTTGTACTAGTTTAGGAAACAAAAAGGTCTGCACTCCTCTTGGCATTGTTTAGCATTAGCTTTGTGACCCTTGATCTCTCTAGGTCTCCAGTTGTTTTCTTCAACTGTAAAATGACACTCGTGGGTTAGTTGATTTTTCGAGTCCCTTTAGTTATAAAATGTCTTAATTCCACAATTTCCTCTTGAGGCCCCTGCCACCATGGTTATTCTGAGCATATCACTAAATCCTCTGGATTCCACTAACCAGATGCCAATGCAGTGATATCATAGGGTACATCAAGTCCTAAGAGGTATGTGGTTAAGGGGGAAATAAGAGTGCCCTCACTGAATGTACTAAGGTGTTTCCTCTCCCCAGTAGGCACTGCATTGATAAGTTGGAGACAACAGAAGTTCACTGCATTTACGGTTGACAAATGAATGTTAAAATCCTTCTCACGTTTTTCTTTGAGAATAAAGGAAAGAAGGCCGCGTCACTAAATTGTATCATGAATAAAAGTTCTCTCATTTACATTCATTGCCTTGCCTGCACAGGAACTTGGTTATTTGCCAACAACTTAATGTCTTGAGAAAGCTGTAGGTCATTTTGCAAATAGTATTGTCTAACAAATCTGATTTAATCTTTTCACTTTTGTTACCAATTTGAGAGTACAACACCAGCTCCAAATAATAAAGCTTTAATGATCTGAACAATATTTTATGTTTAATCTCCGAACATATCTCTTTTATAGAAAATTCTGTGAATTTTCTCTGTCATATACCTTGAATGGAGATATTCATCTGAGCTGAAAAATAAAAGATCATTGCTGTTGTGAATCTTGTCAAAGGACGAATGAAAATGTGTTCATTTTGGAGAAGGTGTAAGTTACAAAGTGCCTACTTTTACTAAATATCATGGAGAAAAACTAAATAGCAAGATCAACATTAACTGGAATTTCAGGTGGTTTTCCCTAAAATAAAGTTGCTTTTTTATTGTTGAAAACTCAGTACTTGATATCAGAAAATATAGACAAAAGAACATTTCAAATAATGAGACTCCCACCTGCCCAACAACAGCTATGCTTATTGCATTGGTATTTATTCTTTTATATGGGTTTTTATACACACCAATAGACATCTCCCTTCACTCCCTTCCCAACTCACAGACATAAATATGCACATAAACCAGATGTCTTCAAGACTCAGTAGTCTATGACACCAATGTGAGGCCATGTTTCCATCAATATTAAAATTGAAAACTTCCTCTGTATGCCCATGGTTATGGAACCCTGGTCTTTCCACGCATCTTAGCGTTTTATAGGATGTGGCCAAGAATTCCAACGTTTTACACTCAAGCCAGAGAAGCCCTCTGGTGCATCTCACCTTGATGCAGAACCTGGCCAACCTTCAGTATGCCCCACTCACCTTACTGCTTCCACTCCACACAGTGCTTCCTTGGCATACAGGAGAAGGAGGCAGCTTCCTGGGGTGCTAAGTTCAGTCATGGATATACCTCTCCTAAACTGGTAAGCCCCAGAGTTACAGCTCTCAGTAATCAGTCTGTGGCCAACATATGGTGATTATTACTTTTTTCTCCAGGTACACTTCTAGGTACTCAGGGGATTGGATCAGGTATTAGCATTAGACTGTTCTCAAAATCAAGTGTCTCCTGATGGCCTAGGTCAAGTGTCAAGAGATAGGACCATAAGTACAAACCTGCTGGCTGTAGCTGCCTAAGTTTTTTCCAGATTCTAGTTATTATTTCCTCCAATCATGTCTCATTCAGGTACCCCCTGCTTCAAAAGAGCAGATATTTGAATCACAAAATGAATTGAATTTTGACCTTGATCCAATTTCTTCTAGAAATCATCTTGACTCCTACATAAATTTGTGGATATAAATGAATACCTGGGGGAAGGGGCCTATCTGGCTTCACCGATCCAGAGCATCTAAGAGATGGGCCTTGCCTTGCCATATATACCTAATTATCATTTTTTCCTCTGAACATTGACTAGATGCTGGTCTTGCAGCGACCTTTCTGCTAGGGATGGTGTTAGCCTAATGGTTAAATACCTTTAGGGATCCAGACAGCTCCCATTTAAAGCTCTCCCCTGTCATTTTCTGGCTGATGACCTTGTGCAATTTACCCATCAGCTGTCTCCATCAATAAAGCAGGGCTGATAATAATTACACCTTTCTCATGTGTAGTCATGGGGATTAAATATATGAATATGTGTTTAACATTGCTCCAGGTACAGTGAGAGCTCAATTAACATTAGCCACTAGTACTTCAGTGATTCTAATAATTGAAAGAGCTTCCAAAAGTTGTTGCGTTTAGAACAATCAAAGGAGAAACATCATTATTAAAGATAAAACAATTAATAGTAAATGTTAAACATCACTTTTCCATTATATGAAAAAAATAAAGTCTTAATCAATTGGTGCCCTGTTTTGTATTACCTAAATATATATACATATAATTACAAAAGTTGTTTTTTAGTCCATATTTTTTGTAACTTTTTTGTAATTTTTTTTAACTCCCCCCAACTGTGTATTGCGAAAACTCTTCTCCTTGTCAAAGCTATACTTCTGTAACATTTTAAAATGTATTATCCTATTTTATACAACTATATTTTACCAGTCACTTCTTGTTTCCATATTTTCAGTATTATAAATGATAATGAAAGAAGGTCTCATGAGCAGGTGGTCACCTGGCTTCTTATTTTCTCTTATTTCAGAAAAGGAACTTTAAAGCTTTTAAAATACACTGCTAAATTGCCTCCAGAAACACCTACTAGTTTATGCCAAAGTCAGTGGCCCTGCACCTTTACCAAGAGAAAGCACTTAAAAAACTAGATGTTCAATAGTTTGATAGAAAATGCAGGTTTCCATATGTATAGTTTTTTACTAATAAGTCAAATGTGTTATTATAGTAGGGTTTTTAAAAAAAAATAAACCTTATTTTTTTAGAGGAGTTTTAGGTTCACAGTGAAATTGAAAGAAATTTTCCGTACACTCCGCCCCCACATCCCCACCTGTGCATAACACACCCCCACTAGAGTCATGGTTGATAAGCCTACGTTGACACATCATTATCACCCAGAGTCCATAGTTTACTTTAGAGTTCACTGTTGGTGTCATGGTAGGTTTTTAATTTGTTCTTTTGTGAGTTAGTTATGTTTTTAGCCCATTTTTCTTTTTATTGCATTAAAAGAGCTTTTTATATATGTAGGAGAGTCACTGATTTCCTTAGTGCTATCAAGAAAGAAGGAAATTTAGCTTATTAATTTTCTACAACTACTCTAATCTTTCTCCTGGGTAAGGGGGTTGGTAAAAGTTGTGTAGAAGCAGAACTTAAACTTATCAGTGAGAATATTTCAGACAGCTCTAATTTAAACAGATTTATTCTTTAGATAATTCAATCTCAAGTAAATGCTCAGACTTTAAGGTATATTTTCCTTCTCCCTGCTCCTTAACCACAGTGATATCTGATTAAATTTGTGTGTTGGCAGGGATAGGGACTTATGTGATCCCTACAGTGATCCCTATGTGATCCCATCATACAGTGGCATGGGGTGGGGGGGGGGTGATTTGACAAAGGGTACAAAGGTGTTTTTGTGTAATACTCTGTGATTTTTATTATCTATCTAGTTATCTGGCTCTCTGATGGAATCTTCTACTGATGCTGGTCTCGGCTTGGTCAGCGCCTGGTGACCCCCTTGGCAGCTTCAGCTGGAGCCTCGTCACATTCTATCTAGCTTTGGCTTAGTTTCTCCACTTTTCTGCCTTGGAAACATTTTATGCTCAGCAAGAGCCAAATAAAGACTGGTACTATTAACTCAGGCTCTTTCTCTTACTATCACTTCAGGTGGCCATTTTTGTCTTTTTCAGTTTCAAATTGGAAGTGGGAGATAAGCCTCTCCTGCTTATGACTTTTCTCTTCATCTTTCTAAAACCCCACTCCTAGGGCGCCTGGGTGGGTCAGTCGGTTAAGCGTCTGACTTCGGCTCAGGTCATGATCTCATGGTTTGTGGGTTCGAGCGCTGCATCAGGTCATGATCTCATGGTTCATGAGTTCAAGCCCCGCGTCGGGCTCTGTGCTGACAGCTTAGAGCCTGGAGCTTGCTTCGAATTCTGTGTCTCCCTCTTTCTCTGTTCCTCCCCTGCTCATGCTCTGTCTCTCTCTCTCTTTCAAAAATAAATAAAAACATTAAAAAAAAAAAATTAAAACCCCACTCCTGCCAGATTTTGGTTCAAGAGAGAAGAGCTAGGGTACTTTTATCTGACTCTTTACTTCCCCTACATTTTTCTTTTCCACACTCAGGTAAGGTAGAATCAGCAGGTTTTCCTGCTCTTCCTGCCTAATTGGAACTTCCTTTGGAACTCCCCTTATATTCTGTTCCTGGGGTAAGTTTGTGTTTGTTTGTTTGTTTGTTTGTTTGTTTTTAGAGAGAGAGAGTGAGCTAGAGTGAGCAAGTGAGTGTCAGAGAGAGAGGGAGAGAGAATCCCAAGTAGGCTCTGAGCTGACAACACAGGGTTCCATGTGGGGGAACCGTGAGATCATGACCTAAGCCAAAATCAAGATGCTTTAAAATGGATGCTTAACTGACTGAGCCACCCAGGCTCCCCTGGGGATAAATTTTAAGCATGGAAGAAAGCTTTTGAGCTGAATCCACTAGTTTTGACAATTAGAGATGGGCACCTCAGGACAACTACAAACCAGAGCTTATTCAGGGCAAAATGCATTATTTTGATATTCCCTAGATGTTATTTGTTTTATAAATATATATGTACATACAGATTCAGATGTTCAGATCAGAGAGAATTGAGGTCTCTCATGTAGGGTGTAAATATTTATGCCCCCATTTTTCCTTTTCTTAAAAATATTGTTTCTTGTAGTAGAGAATTTCTACATTTTCATGTAGTCAGATCTACCAATTACATGTTTTATGGTTTAAACATTTTGTAAAACTTAAAAAGAACTTTCCCTCATTGAGGAAAAATTATATTTACATTTATTTTGTTCAAATATTTTTTGGCTTACGTTTTTCTTTCACTTTACCTGGAGGCATTTGGTATAAAGTATAGTATAGCCATATATATTGTGTACATGATAGCGATCTAAATATAAATACATACATTTATTTGTAAATAAATATAGGTAAACATATATATTTGTAGACACGCATACATACATATATATTTCATAACCAATTTGAGCTCAATATGCTTGTATAGTCCATTTTTCCTCACTGATTGAAGTGTTACCTTGTCATATGTTAAATTCTTATTTGTTCGTTTTTGTTTTTATCCTGTTCCATCAGTATACCTATGTGTTCTCTTCCTACTTCAAAAATATATTTTTAAAGCTAACTTTGCAATATTTGAATATCTGTTCATTTTTCTGCATTTTCTTGTATCTTTTCATGACTGTCATTCAAGTGATTTCTAGAAAAATTTTTCTTTACCCCAAAATTGATTGTCATTCTCTTTGGAATTCATTAGATTTTAAGATTAAGTTAACTTAAGAAAATACAAAATCTATTTTTTTTTTCATAGAGCTTGTTAACACTCCTTGATTTAAAGCATGGCAATTATTACCTGAATCTTTAGCCCTCCCGTCACCCTACTAAAGCCAAAGTCAATTTAAAAATTGTCAGGTAGAGTGAGCTGTCCAGGTTTATCTAGGTAACAAAAGCCAAGAAGATATTTATGTCTTAAATATTTGGGAATTAGACAGAAAATAGTTTTGCCTTATATTATGTAGATAAATAATGTAAATTTATATCTGTACATGTATGAATTCCAAGATTCTCTTTCTTCTTATTTCAGAGTTAGTGGTTTTCTGTTATTACACTTATCAAATTCCAGATAAATACACTTATCTGAACTTTTTAGCCACTTCAATGACTGAATATTTACAAAATAGAGATTAACTATCAATTTTATCCTTGCTTTTCCTTTTTCCTCTTATTTCTTACGTTTTAATTATATCAAAATTTCTTTATGTGGCCTCTAAATTATAGTTTTATTTCAGTCAATATTTATTATTTTCTCAGGCCTAAATTTATAAAAATAACCCCATATTAATCAATAGACTCATTTTCTCCTGTTAGGATAGATGGATGGTTGTATCCCCTTTGAACTAAATCTCTTCTCTCAAGAATGGTCGTGCTATGTAACTTGACAATGAAGATTGGGTTTAGTGGAGGAACTTTGGGGTCTTGGATTTTTGCAAAGTCTCCTATGATGATCTGCACTGTGAATAGTCAACTCATTGGTCATCCTTTATGCCCTCAAAATACTCAAGTTTGAATGAATTAAGAGAGACAGAGAGGAACCAATGATTTGGGTGAGTGGTAAAGTCATCTATAAAAACTACAGAAGTTTATAATCAATATAATCACTCATCTGAGAGTTTATAAGCAAAGTAAAGGAGCCAGCCACTTGGTAAGTATACCCCTTCCTTACTCTAGACATTTCTCCCGGCTTAATATTGGGAAATAAAGGAGCAGAGCAACACAAGATAGACGGGAGAAAAAATAACGAATGCCAACAGATAATTTGACCTGAAGAGAACCAAAATTAGCCATGCCATCTTTAGGTGCCACTGGTTGCAGACAAGTGATTACAGGTTTTCACTCATGTATAGAATTTCTATACTTTTTTTTTCATGTAAAATATTTTGACACTAATATTTAGAATATTGAATTTCACAAAAAATAAAGAAAATAGGATATTTCTTCATATAAAGCATTATGTTCTATGATTTTAGCACCTTGTTATTTTGAATAAAAGAATTGTGTTATAAATTTTAGCTTGTGGCAATACATTAGCCAAAACTGAATTTACTTGGTATATCATAACCACCTACATTTAGCACAGATGTTCAGCAAAAGATTTAGGAACTGATTTGGAAGCTCTCATTAGCTGAGATAAATTAGCAGAATACCTATAATATTAAACTGTTCAAATACATATTTTCTTTCTTGATCATTTTATAGAGGTCTCATAAATATCAACAGCTGGCATGCTTGTCTCTTGGGAAGTTCTTAAATGTATCAGTAGCACTAAAACTCAGTATTTTAATGGTTCTAAATGTCAGAGAATTTGGCTAGCCATAGGACACTGATCAAACACAACCCAAACTCAAACCCAGCCAATGAACCTCATCTCATCTCCAAGGCCCTTTTGTTTCTGAAGCAGCTCATGGAATCTGTATAGACCAGAGTGGTTTTTCCTAAGCAAACTAATTGCTTATAGAAACAATGGTGAGGGTAAATTTTGAGCAAGAGGAATTAAAAGAGCAAAAATTCTACTGCAAAATATAATTTATGCTGGAAGGGTTCTGGCTTTGGGGGAAAACAATGACTTTAATCAAATAACCCTGGGACAGATCCCACATAAACATGTCAGATATTATGATAATAAGTTAACTTTCTGATTACTTGCCAATGTGGCATTCTGAAAAGGCACAGGTTAGGTGAGGACGGGAGATGAGTTATCACATGCTGACACTCTGAAGCCACTAGGTCCCTGAACAGAAACATGAAGTTAGGATGTGGATGCAAAATGAGAAAGAGGAAATAATGGCTATGGAAGCCACCAGACCCCCTAGGACTGGAAGGACACAACGGAAGTGGTGTAACTGGAGCCCAGAGACTGGGACTGTGCAATGGAAGCTAGAACCACAGAGTGAGGAGCTATTTGCTGGAGATGGAATCAGAGAGGAGCCTCAGTCAAGGTTAACAATGTCACTGAAGGCAGAGAGGAGGGGAGAAATACTTTGGCCTCACTCCTTAGCACTCCTCCAGTTTTCTATCATTGCCTCCCATCTGCCAAACCTACCTACAAGCTAGAGGGCAAGGGAGCCTGGGAAATGTGGCTTCCTGTAACAGAGAGCACAGGAAGGGAAGGACTTGAACAGATCTGGCCAAAATGCGGCACAGCCAGCCAGCCCATATTGCCTTATCTAACACAGAGTATTTTAAAGTTTTGAGGGCTGCCTCCCAAGAAACTTTGGGACGTAAATATTGATGAAAATGTTGATGTTTTTCTCTGCTCTATAACTGCAATCCAAACAAAATTGCAATTCTATTGAAATAAGAGAATTTTATGGTCGTCAAAAATAGGAACACATGAGTGTTCAGTGGCCAGATCAGACTTCAGTCTACATTTCCCCCTTCATTTCTTTATCTTGTCTATATCACTGCATGCTGCTTATCTAGTTATCACATAGCTGAGAATCCTCAAAAAAAAAAAAAAAGAATAGTTCTGCCATTTTTAAAAGAACAGATGAAAGTTTTACATGATGCTAGAGTGGTTTTGAAAAGATAATTGTGCTCCTCCTGTTCTATAATTACAACTGAACTTTATTTTGTATTCTGCAAGTGATTTATGATCTCCTGGCTAGAGGATTTAAAAAGACTCCTATTTTTAGATGCGTTGCCTTTGACCTTCTATGGGTTTCTTAGAAGACACTTATCAGGGATTGTGCTTACCTACATAGAAATAAGAAAGAATCCAAAGACAGAGAAAGGGAGTTACAAATAGGAGCATCATGGTGCCACCAAATAAAGAAATCTGTTATTTGTTTTGGTTCTCCTTTGGTATAACTGTGGAACTGAGTCTGGTATTTGGTTGAAAATAATAACTAACATTTATTGAATACTCACTATTCGCCAGATAAAATTTTAAATAGTTCACATGTGCTACCTCATTTAATACTCAAAACAAATCTACGAGGGTGGTACCTTTATTACCTTGCTTTCTAGGTTAAGTAAACCAAGGAGTAGAGGGGTATTTTCCCACCCACGTGGCATGTGGCAGGGACCATATTTGAATTCTGCAGCTCATTTTCAAACTCCATGCTGTACCATCGTGGTATGCTGGCTACTCTTTCAGGTAGTCTCAGACAGGGAAACCTGAAGGGCTAGTAACATACTCATAGACTTTGTCAAGAGCAAAGGTGCTGATCTGAAGAAGTGGGTTAGTGAAGTTCTTCTAAGGCTCTGTTTGGACAATTGTGTTTGAACATCTACCAACAGGGGGGAAGAATTGTCTGGTGTCCAATGGGAGTCATGAGACAGTAGTGGTCAAGCATGTGCAGCCTGGCCACTTTAACCTGGATTCTTAGGTATTTAATGTAGATTTGGCATATTAGTTACTTCATGTATGAAATAATGGGTATTCACCTCATAGGGCAGTTGTAAGAATTAAATAATATAAATAAAGTATAAATAATATAAATGAAATAATATAAGCAAATGAAATAATAGGTCACATATACTATGTCACATAGTAATTACCATACTCAGTGAGTAGTTGTTATAATTATTGCTATCATTGTTATTGTTAAATGAAGGAGGGGATCAATTTGAAACCCAGATTATCCCCTGTCTATATTACTATGATAAGTCCTAGATAACCACTGATTCATCCCCTCACATTTAACTTGCTATATAAGCACCTAATATTAATTAACCCTTCCAAAGACTACAGTTTAAACTATAATTTAATTCTAAATTCTCTACCCTTACTTAAAGGCAAAGTAAACGAAAATCAATTTCCCACTGAAGACCTCTTTCAGGCCTACACAAATAGTAAAAATTTCTTTAGGGCTTTAATGTTCTTTCCAATATGAGCCCAAAAGTATGTTGTAATAGTAGCTCTTTGGTCTTCTTCTTAGTTAAGTTCCTAGAACATTCAAACTATGTAATATCACCTAGACTTGTCCCATGCCTCTGTTCTCCTGGTCATGTGGTGTTTCCACTATACCTAGAAAATCACCCCCTCCTTCAACCTACCCAGTTCTTTCTCTATCTCAAGTCTATTTTACATGAATGCATTCCGCAAAGCCTTTTGTTATCTACTCAAATGTGATCTCTCTTTAATCTCTGAACACAGCAGTAATTTGCTCCTCACCTATGCAGGTATCATTTAGCACCTTGTATTTTGTTTGTGAAGTTTTCTTACCCCTCTTGTTAAGATAAAGACCCAGGAACTGATTTTATATCTGCAACATTAATTGTGCCTTGCACAGAGAAGTCCTTCAAAAATATTTGTAAAATTAAATTTAATATAGAGAAATTTTTGAGGAATACCATTTCCACTTCAGTTCTCAGTCTTGGTCCTGCTTCTCTGCTCAGCTGTTAGCGGCTGAAGACTTTCTTCTCTGGTTTCAGATTAATCACTGTCCAAGTAGACTATGCATTAAAGAAGCCTTCATTGAAAGATCTGTAGTGAGAAACATACTGTCATTCATTTTGCTATTACATCAGGCCAAAAGAGTTTTGCATTTAAACCCAACCTACTACAGCCTTTGGAATGGCTCTTTAACTGACCAGTAAGCATGTGCATGTACACATAAACTCTCTTTACTGAATAGAGAAATATTCCGCCAAACAAAGCTTGCTTCTCCCAGCCATCAAGGGCATAAGCATTTTTTGAATGAACCAGGATTTTCTTCACTAACTCCTTTCTTCTGAAGAAGATCCTGTTACTTCAAAGGCAGGACACTCAAAACTCATAGCTCAAAACACACATGCATACAGAAACCAGGTTCCAATTTTTTTTCTTTTCAAATTCATAGATACTATGGAAATTGGTTAAGATCAATCCAAGGAGAAAAATTCTGATTTCTTGAATTTTATGTATGTATCATGATAAAGATAAATGTTGTAGAAAAGTGAACATAGTTTGAATCAATGGTCACAAATGCTTTTGTTGCCATGACTTGGCAGTAGGGTTTTCTGGGAGTGTGTGAGTATATATTAAACAGTGTGGAGTGAACTATTCTGTGAGGGAAAACAGGGTAAAATGCAAAGCCCCAATCTTTCAGACCCAACTGAGGGTCTCTGTAACAGTGTGGCAAGGCTCCAGGCTTGAAGCACTTAGCCATTGCATTTGGATTTTAAAAATTCCCTAGTCATAAATTCTGGTTGCAATTAGAGCTGCTAAAAAGAAAAATACCCTAGGAATTATGAATATGTACATCTAATAATTTGAGAACTTGAATGATCTCAGATTAGGGTTTCTGAATTCATGCAATCTAATTTTGACCAAAGTGACATCACACTTCAGCAGTTCTGCATAAGTCGACAGCAAATTGCATAATCTCCCTTTAAAATCAGCACAGAGAAAGAGTGCTTAAGGAGAGCATAAGGCAAGAACACAAATATGGCTACAATGCATCATACCAACGATCCACATAGTCTGAACTCTCATCCTCGAAGTAGCCAATATCACGTTTTGGTAGGAAAAAAATTCATTAACAAAGGAGATCAGATGGGGCAGAATGACTCCTTTAAAAATGTTCTCTTTTATCTCTGTCAAACTTAGAGTGTTTCATCTCAATACTAGTATAAGCAGATTAACCAATCCTTCTTATCTCTGCTAGTAGTCCTGCCAGTGAGAAGGATAGTGTTGATAGGTGGAAATTTTTCTTGGAATTGCTCAATGGCCAAGCCTGTAGACACAGCTGGAATCAATCATGAAATGGAGTGCATGGCTAATCAGTTTACAATATGGACATAAGATTTGACTGCTATTATCCCACTTACAAGCACTTAAAACAATTTCAATTGTTTTTGGTTGATTTGTTTTGAAACCTAGTCATATAGTTCTTTTGCCTGACTAAAACAATAAATTGGTATATTTAGCAGGTTGCATTAATCAGTTTATGTTCTCTTAATATCACAAACACCAAGTGGCACTCCATAGTCTTTTATCATGCTGAAATATGTTTGAACCAAATATTGGTTCAGACCCAGATTCATTGCGTTCAAGTCTGTCTTTACAGTTACATGAAGGGCAGGTTTGTGAAGAAAAGCATGCTTCTCTCAAAGTTAAGAATTTTTAAATATCTTTTGCTTTACGTTAATAATCTTTTGTGAATGTGTCTTGTTCATAAATGTAATTGTTTTTATGTGGCTATTTGTATTTAATCCTATTACAGTCCAGCCTCTGTGTAAAGAAGTAAGCAAGCCTCTTGTTTTTCAAAAACCTAGCTAAACTCCAAAAATGTTGCCTGGTTTGAATATTCAAGGATTTAGCAAGTTCAAGTGAGTCCATCTATTTGGGAAATGAGCATTGGCCTTGGAGTAAGAGAACTTGGGTTTCGATGTTAACTCTACTGATGAGTTGGCTGGATAGAGCAAAACTAATTTAAATTTTGAGTCTCATTTTTCTTTTTAAATTTGGGGTTAGTAGTCTCTATCATAACTTCATTCATTCTTTCATTTATCTAATATTTATTAGACACTTTCTATGTATAAGGTACTTCACTGAATTTTAGTGATAGAATGAATGAATAATTATTCAGGCACTACTGTCCAGGGACTTATCTATAAGTTAGACGTATTTAAGGCACTATAGTGAGAGGTGTCATAATTGATATAGGACCAAAATGCCAGGAGATTAAAGATGAAAGTGAATTTATTTCTCTGCTTTGGGGGAAGGTTTAAACAGAGATAACATTTAATATATCCCCCACAAAGCAAGAAGAAGATGAATAAGCATAGACATATGAATAGAATGGCTTCTTTAAAGAACTGTGAAGAATATTAAGAGATTGTTATAGATATGGGGGATGGAGTGAAAGAAAATATTCCTTTGGCATTGAAGTCTAACTGCAGTATCTATTGGTCCCACATCACTTTCATGCTTATCTATCCTTTCAAAAAAATCTAGTGGTTTATTCAAGCATTTGTTCTCTTTAAAAATATGTTCCCCCCTCTCATATGGTATTGTGTGTGTGTGTGTGTATGTGTGTGTGTTTAAGTTTTTACTATGCTTCTTTTTATTATGGGTTTATTCAAATTTCTAGATGTGGGGGGAAAGCTGACCAATCTTTATTTTCCAGAGTCATACTTGGATAGTATCTTAGGGTAGGGAGTTATACTGGCCGTCTATCATTCTTTTGTAACATGGTGGTCTAAACTGCAAAGATAAATATGTTGGTCAAGTTTTATGATTTCAACACCTTGTCCCCATAAAATTCTTGGTTGATTACCTTTTAGTCCCACTCTCTGAACAATCATGTGGCAAAAAATTGTTCATAGCTGTGTAACCCAAGAAAGTTCTGTGTCAATGTGAAATTTTATCTAGGTCTTTTTTTAACTTTAATTTTTTAATATTTATTTATTTTTGAGAGACAAAGAGACAGAGCATGAGTGGGGGAGGGGCACAGAGACAGAGGGAAACCTAGAATCCGAAGCAGCCTCCAGGCTCTGAGCTTTCAGCACAGAGTCTGACGTGGGGCTTGAACTCACAAACTGTGAGATCATAACCTGAGCTGAAGTCGGACCCTTAACCGACAGAGCCACCCAGGTGCCCCATAGGTCTTAAAGGATAAATCGAAAGTGAGTGGACATTCCAGGCAGAGGAAACTCCATAAATAAGATAAAGAGACAAACTCAGATCAGGGAACATGAAGGCGGATAGAGGAAATATAAAGTCACTGAAGGGGATATGATGATTGCTTGCATCGGGGCTTTATTCAATAGATACTTCAGGATAACCAAAAATTTTACATCATAGAAATGTGACTAGAGTTATTCTCTAGGAAAATGAATCATAGATCAGACCATAGAGAAGACTGGGGATACGTGATACAGCTAGTGAATACTTAAGAGAATAAACACATGGTAAAAACGGAATTGTGATTGCAATATGGAAAACAAAGGGAAGAAATGGGAGATAAATTGTGGAAGTTGAATCAATCACTGAGCAACTGATGGGGAAATGGGGCTAAAATGAATCCAAGTTTTGGAACTGAAGTTATGTTAGTTCCATTAATAGAAAGTGAGAGCACACAAGGAGGAGGAAGAGAATATTTCAGAGAGAATACAATGAGTTAATTAGTTACACATATATAATATTAGTGGAGATAATAGGCTAATAAAATTAGATATGTTGAATTAGAGAAAATAAAACCTCTTCAGTTGTTTAACATCTGTGTCTGTTTCTTTTCTGGTCTTTGACTATAATAGACTAAAATGAAAGGTGAATTACAATTACAAATCTATCCTCCCAAGTTACTGGGAATTAAGTACAATATTGTTGTAATCTAATCATACAATGTCCTCAATCAATGTAGCCTCTTTTCACACTAATATGCCTTCCCTCACCTAGGTCTCTAACTCAGCAGTCTCAATTAGATCATCAGCAAACAGAGAATCTCTGTCTCTCCCCTTTACTTCTGTATGACAGCTGGAAAAGGTTATTGGTTCTGAACTCAGATAGCTTCAGTGTAAGTCTTTCTCTTTCTAAACTCCCATAATTAATCTTTTTGCAGACTGACAATAATTCTACTGTCTTCGTTTTGCAGACACAAGCTCATATGGCTTTGCAACACTCCAGATAACTTATTACTATGTTAAAAAAGAATGGAGATACTCATTCAGGTTTCTTCACTTCTGCTAAACGCTGTCAGGTCAAAATTCTCAACACAACTAAGCAGGGACAGATGGTGCCCATCTCCTCAGTGACAGAATCATCCAGCAATGTCAAAGGCTTTTACATCCTTGAGAGAAGGAAAGATGCGTTACGACCAAACGTTTCCCACCATATATATTCCAGAATACAGAAATTAAACTTCAATAAAAATTCATGTCCAATTATGTTAAAGTATAATTACATGAATCATTTAGAAATAAACTCAGTTACTTTGTTTTATTATCAATTCTCCAAGGACTTTTCTAGAAGGGCATTATTGTACTTGACTTGAAGGTGTCTCCACGAATGATTATGTAAAATTCAAAATTGGACACAGTGTCCTCTAGTGAATCCTATGTATTTTAAACTATCGCAGTAAAATTGAAAAAGGAAAACTGAAATGTTTAGGAAAATGGCCACAACTTTGATAACATAAACTATGTCTTGTGTTCCTTAATCACGTTTCTTATTCTTTATTTTATATATTACTGCAATGGACTTACCTGTATCAGTTCTAAAACAGGATCTTAAATTATCTGCTAAAGTAACTTGTAAGTTTGGTACTAATGCCATTTTAAACATTTCCCATCCTGTTTCCTTCTCTACTGTGAAGATAGCTAGTAATAGTTTTTTAAACTATAATTTGAAACTCCTGAAGAATCTAGTGACCTGAATTTTAGTACCAGTTCTGGCATTAACTATTTGAATTATCTTTGCCAACTGTCTTGTTTTCTTTGAATCTTAGATTCCTCATATATAAAGGGCAAGGGTTATTTAGCTAAGATCTCTTCTGCTTTTGAAATTCTATTGTTGAATCATTTCCTCAGATGAAAACAGTAAATAGATAGTGATTTAAATGTAAAGTACAGTTTAGTGAGATAAGAAGATTTACTTTTCCTCATTAAAGTTCTATTATTTTTTTGGTCTAAAAATATAAATTAAAAAACCTGTAAAGCTGGAAATAACAATATTTTATCTTGAAAATACCCATCGTAGGAGCACATCTTCATTTTCTATATTGTTTCTACCTCCTGACTTTTCTACCCACAGGGATTATGTCTTCTGAAAGCATCTACTTCACTAGTTGAACTGTAATTATGCTGGAGGAAATACACATGCATTGCCTGTATTTATTCAGTTACTCTTAGCTTGTTGATTTCACCCTCATAAGTATGTTTAAAATATTATGGGGTAAAAAGGAACAAAGTAGCAGCTCTTTAAACTCACAGATATCTAGGGAGTTAGCTGAAAGTGAGCTGCTTGTTTATCGTAGATGCATGTTCCACTGTGTTGGAATGGATCACTACTTGGCTCTATTCTCTCCAAGCCCTTCTGCCATTAAGTCTATCTTATGGTCCTGATACTGTGAAAACTCACTGAGCTCATTGACTTGGTTTTGGATAGTGGTGCCATCATAAAATCTGTCAAAGCCAAAACCTAGAAACATGAATTTGAGTTAGATTATGAATGTTTTTATTATATAAAATTGGAGTCATCAAAAATAAAATATTCTGAAAAATTTTTGTAAGTCATAAATGTCTAATTGCTTTTCTTTTTTTTTCCATTTTAATATGTAATTTAGATACAGCAAGATCAAAATTTTTGGTGTACGATTTGTGAGTTTTGACAAGCTTAGCACAGTTGTGTAACCACAACCCAAACTGAGATATAGAATGGTTCTCTCACCCTGTTCCCCATTTTCCACATTCTCCTTTGTAGTCAATCTCTCCACCTTTCTTAGACTTTAACAATCACAGATCTTTTTTCTCTTCCTATCGTTTTGCCTTTGCAAGACCATCACATAGTGAAATCATACAATATTTACCTTTTTGTGTCTGGATTCTTTCACTAAGCATAGTACCCTTGGCGACATCCATCTTATGGCATATATCAGTAGTACCTTCCTTTTTACTGATGAATAGTACTTGATCTGTTGATGTCACCTACTGTGTCTGCCTATTTCTTTTTTTTTTTTTAATTTTTTAAATGTTTATTTATTTTTCAGAGACAGAAAGAGTGAGAGCAGGGGAGGGGCAGAGAGAGAGGGACACACAAAATCCGAAGCAGGCTCCAGGCTCTGAGCTGTCAGCACATAGCCTCACCTGGGGCTCAAACTCATGGACCACAAGGTCATGACTTGAACCCAAGTCAGATGCTTAACTGACTGAGCCACCCAGACACCCCTGTCTGCCTGTTTCTTAGTTGAAGGGCATTTTGATTGTTTCTAGTTTAGGGGGTTAATAATAAAGCCAATGTAAACATTACCATCCACATTTTTGTGCGATCGTAGGTTTTCATTTTTGTTGTTACATACCTAAGAATGAGATTTCTGAGTGATATGGTAGGTTT
Organism: Panthera leo; assembly: GCF_018350215.1. NCBI lineage: Eukaryota > Metazoa > Chordata > Mammalia > Carnivora > Felidae > Panthera > Panthera leo. The sequence continues at coordinate 168,109,615 of NC_056686.1, forward strand.
ATATGGCTATGCCATTTTGAATTTCCACCACCAGTATATGAGTCCTGGTTGTTCTATATCATGGTCAGCAACTGGTACTGCCATTTTTCAAAATGCATTCTAATAGGACATAGTGGAATATAAATGTGGTTTTAATTTGCATTTGTTAAATTTCTAATTTCTAATTGTGTCGAGTATCTTATGTCTTCATTTGTCCCTTGCATACCTTCTTTGGTGAAATAACTGCAAATATTTTGTATATGGTGTGAGATAGCGATAGAAGTTGTGTTTACTAAACAGGAATATTCAATTTTTCTATCACGATTTGTTGAAAAGATTATCTTTTCTCCATCAATGTGTTTTATACCTTTGTCAAAATCAATTAACCATATAAGTGAGAATTTATTTCTGGATACTTTATCCAGTGCCATGGATCAATATGTCTGTCCTTTCCAGTATACGACACTGTAATGATTTATGTATGACAGGTCTGAAAATCAGGTAATGTGAGTACATTATCTTTGTTCTTTGAAATGTTTTTGGGTATTCTAATTCCTTTGTGTTTTCATAGAAACTTTAGAATCAGTTTATAGATTTCTTTAAAAAAATGCTTGCTAGGATGCTGATGGAATTGCATTGGCTCTATAGATCAGTTATTTAAAGTAGCTTCACTGAAATATATTGCAGATACCATACCATTTGCTATTTCAAGTATGCAATTCAGTATATTCAGAGTTAGACAGCCATCACCATAATAAATTTTAGAAATTTTTTGGTCACACGATTTTTTAAAAGATTTTATTTTTTTCCTTGCTATTTATTTTATTTTATTTTATTTTTATTTTATTTTATTTTTTAAAATTTACATCCAAATTAGTTAGCATATAGTGCAACAATGACTTCAGGAGTAGATTCCTTAGTGCCCCTTACCCATTTAGCCCATCCCCCCTCCCACAACCCCTCCAGTAACCCTGTTTGTTCTCCATATTTATGAGTCTCTTCTGTTTTGTCCACCTCCCTGTTTTTATATTATTTTTGCTTCCCTTCCATTATGTTCATCTGCTCTGTGTCTTAAAGTCCTCATATGAATGAAGTCATATGATATTTGTCTTTCTCTGACTAATTTCTCTTAGCATAATACCCTCCAGTTCCATCCACGTAGTTGCAAATGACAAGATTTCATCCTTTTTGATTGCCGAGTAATACTCCATTGTATATATATATACCACATCTTCTTTATACATTCATCCATCGATGGACATTTGGGCTCTTTCCATACTTTGGCTATTGTTGATAGTGCTGCTATAAACATTGGGGTGCATGTGCCCCTTTGAAACAGCATACCTGTATCCCTTGGATAAATACCTAGTAGGTAATTGCTGGGTCGTAGGGTAGTTCTATTTTTAATTTTTTGAGGAACCTCCATACTGCTTTCCACAGTGGCTGCACCAGCTTGCATTCCCACCAGCGATGCAAAAGAGATACTTTCTCCACATCCTCGCCAACATCTGTTGTTGCTTGAGTTGTTAATGTTAGCCATTCTGACAGGTGTGAGGTGGTATCTCATTGTGGTTTTGACTTGTATTTCCCTGATCATGAGTGATGTTGAGCATTTTTTCATGTGTCAGTTGGCCATCTGGATGTCTTCTTTGGAGAAGTGTCTATTCATGTCTTTTGTCCATTTCTTCACTGGATGATTTGCTTTTTGGGTGTTGAGTTTGAGAAGTTTCCTACTTTTATTTCCTTACTGCACTGGCTAATTTCCAATGTAGTTTTGAATAGAAGTTGTAAAATGGATATCTTTGATTTGCTCTATAGCTTTGGGGGAATATAGTCTTTGTCTATTAAGTATAATGTTGGTTATGCATTTTCTAGATACCCTTTATCAGCTTGATGGAATTTTTGTCTATTTCTAATTTGCAGAGAGGATTTTTTTTTATCTTGAACAGATGATGGATTTTATCAAATATTTTTCCTGCATTTATTGAGATGATCATATGGTTTTCCTCTTTAGTTAATACATATGGTGAATTTATTTTTTATTTTTGGCTTTGTGTCATAACTATGCTTCATCACAGCATATCAGAGTTAATTTTATAGACTGAATTTCTTTTTTTAAATATGAAATTTACTGTCAAATTGGTTTCCATACAACACCCAGTGCTCATCCCAACAGGTGCCCTCCTCAATGCCCATCACCCACTTTCCCCTCTCCTCCACCCCCATCAACCCTCAGTTTATTCTCAGTTTTTAAGAGTCTCTTATGATTTGCCTCCTTCCCTCTCTGTAACTTTTTTTCCCCCTTCCTCTCCCCCGTGGTCTTCTGTTAAGTTTCTCAGGATCCACATAAGTGTGAAAACATATGGTATCTGTCTTTCTCTGTATGCCTTATTTCACTTAGCATAACACTCTCCAGTTCCATCCACATTGCTACAAAAGGCCATATTTCATCCTTTCTCATTGACAAGTAGTATTCCATTGTATATATAAACCACAACTTCTTTATCCATTCATTAGTTGACGGACATTTAGGCTCTTTCCATAATTTGGTTATTGTTGAAAGTGCTGCTATAAACATTGGGGTACAAGTGCCCTTATGCATCAGCACTCCTGTATCCCTTGGGTAAATTCCTAACAGTGCTATTGTTGTGTCATAGGGTAGATCTATTTTTAATTTTCTGAGGAACCTCCACACTGCTTTCCAGAGCGGCTGCACCAGTTTGCATTCCCACCAACAATGCAAGAGGGATCCTATTTCTCCACATCCTCTCCAGCATCTATAGTTTCCTGGTTTGCTCATTTTAGCCACTCTGACTGGCATGTGGTTTTGATTTGTATTTTCCTGATGAGGAGCGACGCTGAGCATCTTTTCATGTGCCTGTTGGCCATCTGGATGTCTTCTTTAGAGAAGTGTCTATTCATGTCTTCTGCCCATTTCTTCACTGGATTATTTGTTTTTCAGGTGTGGAGTTTGGTGAGTTCTTTATAGATTTTGGATACTAGCCCTTTGTTCGACATGTCATTTGCAAATATCTTTTCCCATTCCATCAGTTGCCTTTTAGTTTTGTTGATTGTTTCCTTTTCAGTGCAGAAGGTTTTTATCTTGATGAGGTTCCAGTAGTTCATTTTTGCTTTTAATTCCCTTGCCTTTGGAGATGTGTCAAGTAAGAAATTGCTGCGGCTAAGGTCAGAGAGGTTTTTTCCTGCTTTCTCCTCTAGGGTTTTGATGGTTTCCTGTCTCACATTCAGGTCCTTCATCCATTTTGAGTTTATTTTTGTGAATGGTGTAAGAAAGTGGTCTAGTTTCATTCTTCTGCATGTTGTTGTCCAGTTCTCCTAGCACCATTTGTTAAAGAGACTGTCTTTTTTCCATTGGATATTCTTTCCTGCTTTGTCAAAGATTAGTTAGCCATACTTTTGTAGGTCCAATTCTGGAGCCTCTATTTTATTCCACTGGTCTATGTGTCTGTTTTCGTGCCAATACCATGCTGTCTTGATGATTACAGCTTTGTAGTAGAGGCTAAAGTCTGGGATTGTGATGCCTCCTGCTTTGGTCTTCTTCTTCAAAATTACTTTGGCTATTCGGGGCCTTTTGTGGTTCCATATGAATTTTAGGATTGCTTGTTCTAGCTTTGAGAAGAATGCTGGTGCAATTTTGATAGGGATTGCATTGAATGTGTAGATTGCTTTGGGTAGTATTGACATTGTAGCAATATTTATTCTTCCAATCCATGCGCTGGAATGTTTCTCCATGTCTTTATATCTTCTTCAATTTCCTTCATAAGCTTTCTATAGTTTTCAGCATACAGATCTTTAACATCTTTTGTTAGGTTTATTCCTAGGTATTTTATGCTTCTTGGTGCAATTGTGAATGGGATCAGTTTCTTTATTTGTCTTTCTGTTGCTTCATTATTAGTGTATAAGAATGCAACTGATTTCTGTACATTAATTTTGTATCCTACGACTTTGCTGAATTCATGTATCAGTTCTAGCAGACTTTTGGTGGAATCTATCGGGTTTTCCATGGGTAATATCATGTCATCTGCAAAAAGTGAAAGCTTGACTTCATCTTTGCCAATTTTGATGCCTTTGATTTCCTTTTGTTGTCTGATTGCTGATGCTAGAACTTCCAACACTGTTAAACAACAGTGGTGAGAGTGGACATCCCTGTCGTGTTCCTGATCTCAGGGGAAAGCTCTCAGTTTTTCCCATTGAGGATGATATTAGCTTTTCATAAATGGTTTTTATGATGATTAAGTTTGTTACTTCTATCCTGACTTTCTCGAGGGTTTTTATTAAGAAAGGATGCTAAATTTTGTCAAATGCTTTTTCTGTATAGATTGACAGGATCATATGGTTCTTTTCTTTTATTAATGTGATGTATAACATTGATTAATTTGCAAATATTGAACCAGCCCTGCAGCCCAGGAATGAATCCCACTTGATCATGGTGAATAATTCTTTTTATATGCTGTTGAATTTGATTTCTTAGTATCTTGTTGAGAATTTTTGGATCCATATTCATCAGGGATATTGGCCTGTTGTTCTCTTTTTTTTGCTGGGTCTCTGTCTGGTTTAGGAATCAAAGTAATGCTGGCCTCATAGAATGAGTCTGGAAGTTTTCCTTCCCTTTCTATTTTTTCGAACAGCTTGAGAATGATAGGTATTATCTCTGCTTTAAATGTCTGGTAGAATTCCCCTGGGAAGCCATCTGGCTTATGACTCTTATTTGTTGGGAGATTTTTGATAACTGATTCAATTTCTTCGCTGGTTATGCGTCTGTTCAAGCTTTCTATTTCTTCCTATTAGAGTTTTGGAAGTGTGTGGGTGTTTAGGAATTTGTCCATTTCTTCCAGGTTGTCCAGTTTGTTGGCATATAAGTTTTCATAGTATTCCCTGATAATTGCTTATATTTCTGAGGGATTGGTTGTAATAATTCCATTTTCATTCATGATTTTATTTATTTAGGTCATCTCCCTTTTCTTTTTGAGAAGCCTGGCTAGAGGTTTATCCATTTTGTTTATTTTTTCAAAAAACCAACTCTTGGTTTTGTTGATCTGCTCTACAGTTTTTTTAGATTCTATATTGTTTATTTCTGCTCTGATCTTTATTATTTCTCTTCTTCTGCTGGATTTGGGGTGTCTTTGCTGTTCTGCTTCTTTCCTTTAGGTGTGCTGTTAGATTTCATATTGGGATTTTTGTTGTTTCTTGAGATAGGCCTGGATTGCAATGTATTGTCCTCTCAGGACTGCCTTCACTGAATCCAAAGCGTTTGGATTGTTGTATTTTCATTTTCATTTGTTTCCATATATTTTTTAATTTCTTCTCTAATTGCCTGTATGACCCATTAATTCCTTAGTAGGGTGTTCTTTAATCCCCATGCTTTTGGAGGTTTTCCAGACTTTTTCCTGTGGTTGGTTTCAAGTTTCATAGCGTAGTGGTCTGAAACTGTACATGGTATGATCTCAATTTTTTTTATACTTATGTAGGGCTGTTTTGTGACCCAGCATGTGGTCTATCTTGGAGAATGTTCCATGTGCACTCGAGAAGAAAGTATATTCTGTTGCTTTGGGATGCAGAATTCTAAATATATCTGTCAAGTCCATCTGATCCAATGTATCATTCAGGGCCCTTGTTTCTTTATTGATCCTGTGTCTATATGATCTATCCATTGTTGTAAGTGGAGTATTAAAGTCCCCTGCAATGACCACATTCTTATCAATAAGGTTGCTTATGTTTGTGATGAATTGTTTTATATATTTGGGGGCTCTCATATTCAGTGCATAGACATTTATAATTGTTAGCTCTTCCTGATGGATAGACCCTGTAATTATTATATAATGTCCTTCTTCATCTCTTGTTACAACCTTTAATTTAAAGTCTAGTTTGTCTGATATAAGTATGGCTACTCCAGCTTTCTTTTGACTTCCGGTAGCATGATAGATAGTTCTCCATCCCCTCACTTTCAACCCGAAGGTGTCCTCGGGTCTAAAATGAGTCTCTTGTAGACAGCAAATAGATGGGTCTTGTTTTTTTAAATCCATTCTGATACCCTATGTCTTTTGGTTGGAGCATTTAGTCCATTTACATTCAGTGTTATTATTGAAAGATATGGGTTTAGAGTCATTGTGATATCTGTAGGTTTCATGTTTGTAGTGATGTCTCTGGTACTTTGTGGTGCTTGCAACATTTTACTAAGAGTCCCCCTTAGTATCTCTTGTAGGGCTGGTTTAGTGGTGATGATTTCCTTCAGTTTTTGTTTGTTTGGGAAAACCTTTATCTCCCCTTCTAGTCTGAATGACAGACTTGCTGGATAAAGGATTCTTGGCTGCATATTTTTTTCTGTTCATCACATTGAAGATTTCCTGCCATTCCTTTCTGGCCTGCCAAGTTTCGGTAGATAGGTCTGCTACTACCCTTATGTGTTTACCTTTCTATGTTAGGGCCCATTTATCCCCAGCTGCTTTCAGAATTCTCTCTTTATCCTTGTATTTTGCCAGTTTCACTATGATATGTCATGCAGAAGATCGATTCAAGTTACATCTGAAGGGAGTTCTCTGTGCCTCTTGGATTTCAATGCCTGTTTCCTTCCCAAATCAGGGAAGTTCTCAGCTATGATTTGTTCAAGTACACCTTTAGCCCCTTTCTCTCTTCCTCTTCTGGAATTCCTATGATACAGATATTGTTCCATTTGATTGCATCACTTAGTTCTCTAATTCTCCCTTCATACTCCTGGATTTTTTTTATCTCACTTTTTCTCAGCTTCCTCTTTTTCCATAATTTTATCTTCTAATTCACCTATTCTATCTTCTGTCTTCTGCCTCTTCAATGCATGCTATGGCTGCCTCCATTTTATTTTGCATCTCATTTATAGTATTTTTTTAATTCCTCATGACTATTTTTTAGTCCCTTGATCTCTGTAGCAATAGATTCTCTGCTGTGATTCAAGCCCAGTGATTAATTTTATGACTACTATTCTAAATTCTTGTTCTGTTATATTGCTTAAATCATTTTTGATCAATTCGTTAGCTGTTGCTACTTCCTGGACTTTCTTTTGAGGAGAATTCTTCCATTTCATCATTTTGGGTAGTCCCTGTGATAGCTCCAAACTGCAGGGCACTTCCCCTGTGCTGTCCGGAGAAACTTGTGTTGGTGGGCAGGGCTGTAGTCAGACCCGATGTCTGCCCCCAGGCCATTGCTGAGGCCACAGTCAGAGAGGTGTTTATCTTATCTTCCCCTCTTCCAGGGGCAGGACTCACTGTGGAGTGGTGTGGCCCCTGACTGGGCTGCTTGCACACTGCCAGGCTTGGGGTGCTGCTTCCACGGGATCTGGCCAAGGGCCTATCAGATGGGGTGGATCCAGAAGGTGCACAGGGGTGGGAGGGGCAGGCCTAGCTAACTTTGCCATCCTCGGTGGTCCCCTGTGGGAGGGGCCCTGCAGCACCAGGGGAGGCAGGCCCATGGGAGGGATGGATCCACAGAAGCACAGCCTTAGGCATTTGCATGGTGCAAGCAAGTTCCGTCTGGAGTTTTGGCTGGGGAATGTGAGAAGGAGAAGGTGCTTGCCAGCGCCTTTGTTCCCCCCCCAAGCTCTGTCCTTCTGGGACTCAACAACTCTCCCTTCTGAGGTCCTCTTGCCCCCCCCCCCCACCAGAGCAGAGCTGTTCACTTTTAACATTCCAGATGTTAAGTCTTGCTGGCTGTCAGAACTCACACAGTCCAGCCCCTCCACTTTTGCAAGCCAGACTCGGGGTCTCTGCCTTGCAGGGCCGGCTGCTCCTCTACTGCCCCGGCTCCCTCCCACCAGTCTGTATAGCACGCACCGCCTCTCCGCCCTTCCTACCCTCTTCCATGGGCCTCTTGTCTATGCTTGGCTTGGGAGAGTCTGTTCTGCTAGTCTTCTGGTGGTTTTCTGGGTTATTTAGGCCAATGTGGGTGGAATCTAAGCAATCAGCAGGATGAAGTGAGCCCAGCGTCCTCCTATGCCACCATCTTCCCTGTCTCTGCATATGGTGAATTTAATTGATTGATTTTTAGTTGTTGAACCAGTCTTGGATTTTTGAGATAATGCTTGACTTGGTCATAATATATTATCCTTTTTATATATTGGTGGATTAGATTTGCTTTTGTTTTTACAGGGTTTTTTTTGCTTATACTTATGAAATATATTGACCTATGGCTTACTTCTTTTGTACTATCTTTTTCAGTTTTGACTTCAGAAAAATGGTAACTTCATAGAATGAGGATTAATTCTCTGAAAGAATTGTGTAGAACTGGTATAATTTCTTTTTTTAAGTTTTTGATAGAATTTGTCAGTGAATCTATTTAAACCAGAGTTTTCTTTGTGGAGAAAATTTTAAACTATAATTTCGGTTCCTTTACTATATATAGGGTTTTTCAGGTTAGCATTTCTTCTTTAGTGATGATTCACTGTTTGTGTCCTCAAAGGGATTTATTAATTTATTAATTAATTAGATTTTAAAATTTACTTACATGAAATTTTCATTATCCATATAATCCCATTAATAGCCTGGAATCTGCAGAGATGCTTCCTTTCTTATTCCTAGTATTGGTAATTTGCGTCTTTTCTGTTTTCCCCTGACATTTTGGCTGGAGGCTTATCAGTTTGATAGGTCTTGTCAAAGAATTATCTTTTGGGTACCTTAAATGCATGCTTAAGGTGTTGGAGAGAGAAAAGAATAAGCTTGCTGCAAATTTGCATAATTTCATGCTTAGGATATGAATGATCTATGAGGGGAATGCCCCAAAAGAGAAGCTTCTGTTCACATTTTATCTGTCTGGAGTCAGTGATTTTAGCTTTCAAATTTAATATGGAGGGAAAATACATCACTTATAATCAAAAGGCAAAGAGAAATCTATCTTCTTTAAAAAATACAGCATTATAGTATGATTTCCTTGAGAAGATAATTTGTTGAAAACAACAACAATGAAACACACCACCAAAGGCCTCTGTAAATCTAACTGCAAATAATAGCTCCAAGAGGGAAAGGTTGATTGTATTATTTTAGAACTCCTCAGAATCAAAAATGTTTCTAGTGTTTAGGGAATCATTGTCTCTTGATAACTGTCTATTCTCTAAAAATATTATCATACAAAATACTTGCCATACTGTAGATTAGGGAACATAACCATAATTTAATATAGGAGACTTTACAATTGGACTGTAACAATAGAAGGAATAGTGCACTCATACTTGTAAAACACATGCAAATTAATTATTTTAAAAGGGGGATGAATAGAATCCCTTTTCTCTCAGGATAGCATAGAATCTGTAGCATCTTCTTGGCTCAATCCAAAACTGAAGGAGATATTTTTTCTGACTCTTGTCCAGAAGGTTGGGAAAGATACCACACTGACAAGGGGTTGGGGTAGAAAATGGCATCCAGAATCATTTATACTCTCCATATGTAATAATGTAGCTACTTCTCTTTCCACATGAACTCATATTACATTAAAAATAAATAGCTCCTTTGCTTTATGGTCCTGAAGGTGCCATTCTGGAAGAGAACCACAAGCTAAGTACAGGGAGTCAGTTCAGACAATTCAGTTTTCTAGTAGGACAGTCATAGTTCTAACATTTGGACCAACTGACTGTGGCACAGCCTCTAAAGGAGATGCAGAATATGAGTTTGAGGCCAGGGAGGCCCGTAGAAGAAACTAGCAAATAGATAAGTATTTCCATAAGCATCTCCCTATTTATCAGTGCCACTGTCCCTTTCCTAATTTTGGTCTAGCGTTCTTTCCTTTGAGTTTGGATGAGTCTGAGCCTAAGAGGGAAGTGATGCTTCCTGACTTCCAAGTCTTGGTCACACACATAAAAAAACAATACAGTTTGCCCTTGGCCCTTTCTCTTGGGATATGTAAAAACTAGCTACCCTGAGGCCACCATCCCAGAGAGATCATTTAGAGAGATGATATAGACATAGAGAGAGATGCCCGAGGAGACCAAGCTGTTCCTGTCCCCAACTTCCAAGATTCCTCTTACTGTCAATCACAAGATAAGTGAGAAAATGAGCCTTCAGATGCTTATAGTCCCCAGACTTCAAGTCTGCTGAGAGAGGCCCAGACATAGTGAAACAGAGGCAAGTGGTCCCTACTCTCCCTCATCCGAAATCTTAACCCACAAAATCCGTAAGCATAATAAATGGCTATTTTATGCCACTACAGTTTTGGGTAACTTGTTACACAGCAGTAGACAACTAATACAGATAAGCATCTGACCTGAGGACCGCCAAATTATAGAATGAGTATGTGGTTTACTCCCAGAATTTTATTTGGTAGGGACAATTTAATTTCCTCTAAAATTTGAACTTGAGATAGATAAAGTAGGTTGACAGTAAGAACAGGAGTATAAAGACACACAGAGAAAAGTCAGTGGCAGAAGCTGTGAAACATCACCTAACAAGCAAGAGTGTGAGTACTATCCAGAGTGGAGGATAAGGTGGTTAGTGAGTAATGACAAAAAGAGAAACATTAAATAACTATAGCAAGAAAAGTAAAAGAGAGAGTTTTGGAGCTAGACTTCCACGTTCAAATCTTGGCTCTGTGTACTCGGGAAGTCACTTAAATTTTCTATGCTTTAATTTCCTTCTCTATGTACCATCAAAGTAAGGCAGTTAGAATAATGTCTATGACCTAATCTATGTTCAGTAATACTATTGATACTGATGCAACTCTTTTCGTAGGGGTGCAAATAGTTAACCAAGTAGAAAGAGCTACTCTGGAAAACCGATGTACTTCTAGTTCCTTAGCGTGTTTAGGGACTCTGTAGACTGAGCTCCTGTGACTTGTGGGATTCAATGAGGCCCAGCAGGATGTCCGAGATTCTCCCCTTTTTTATTTTAACATATACTTGAGAGCACTTATTTAAGAGTTGTTCTTTGTAACCAGAGAAATTACCATTGATAGCAAGGCTCTCAGTGTATTTGGAGTAAAGTGTACTTGTGTGTATCTGTTGGATAGACCAAGAGGTAGCTCTCCATATTTACATGATTACCTCCCTTTTCTTTCTTGCAAAGCTCTGTGAATTTGCAATTACTTACAATTTTTAAAATATGTTGTTTAATATCTTTCTGACCACTGAACTCTAAGCTCTGTAAGGGCAGTGGCTGCATTTTTATCACTGCTGCATTGCCAGAAGTCTGCTATAGGGAAGGGTTCCCTGACAGGCTTGAAGTCTATCCTGAAGAGTTGGAATGCCTGGGACCTTCCATTCAGTGAGTCTTACAGTAAATTACCAGGAATATGGAGGAGTGTTTGATGTTGGTTATCTGATCTGGTGAGCAAGGAGGCATAGAGCCAGCTTCTCTAAAGCAGTCCACGGGTGGGGTTATATAAGAAATTTAGAATAGCAAAAGTGAGCATTTTTAAGGCTCTGACAGGCTCATCACCCTAATTAGGTGGTATTTATGCATCATCTGGGGGCTCTGAAGATTGTTGCTCCACTGGGACTTTCACTATGCCTCTAACTCTGGAGAGCTGTTCATTCACAGATGATTTCTTGCATTCTTCTCCTGTACTTTTTGCTCTTGGCATCTTTACTTCAGTCACTGTCTACCTTGTAACAACCTTGTACTAGGATAGATATGGACATAGAAAAATCTTCAGTACGTATTTGTGAACTGCTCAACTGCCAAGGATGGTTCTCTAGAGTGAAGCCACACAGTGTGATAGAGATTGCAGCTGAGGTTGGATAGACTCCCCTTTCTTTAGTTTTTTCCTTGTCCATTTTCATATGGTTGTAAACTTCCTACATTGAAGAAAATGTCTTCTGGATTTTCCCAAGTGATCTGCTTCCTTTGGGAGAATAATACCCCATATACCCACTAAGAAAACTGCCAAACATCTACAAAGGAAACACCAGAATTAGCATGTAACCAAGAAATTCACTCTTGGAGATTAGCTACAGTGCTCTGTGTTGGCTCCCAGGCTTGTCAGTGGGCAGCAGAGTCATCATCTGGCTTAGGTCTTACTCATGAGTGGAAGAAGGGAACAATTATACTCTCTAGCATGTTGTTATCACAATCTGTGTATTTTTGTTGTGTCAAAAAGGAACCACTGCAGCATGAATCAAATGAACACCTGATCTTTATTACGGGGAAGCCCCTAAGCAGAATCCTGGTTCCTCTTGTCAGGAGAAGCAGCCATAGAGAAGGAAGAGCGGCTTGTGCTGTGACCTTGGCCAAGTCCATTAGCTTCTCTGTGCTTCAGTTCTGGTTGAGTAGGTGAGTTTATTTGATGCCTTATTTTTAGACAGTTTTTAAAGTTATTTATTTATTTAAGAGAGAGAAAGAGTGTGTATGTATGCATGGATGAGCAGGGGAGGGGCAGAGAGAGAGAGAGAGAAAAGGAGAGAATCTTAAGCAGGCTTCACATTGTCAGCATGTCCAAGAACCCTGAGATTTTGACTTTAACATAAATCAAAAGTCAGGTGTTTAACTGTCTGAACACCCAGGCACCCCTTTAGACACTTATAATAAAAACTTTCAAGCACACAGAAAAGTAGAAGAAATGGTACAATGGACATTCGTATATACAGCATCTGGGTTCAACAGTTGCTAATATGTTGCACAATTTGCATCATCCATGCATGTATACTTGTTTATGATTTTGTCGAGTCATTTTACAATGAATTATAGATGTCAGGACACTTCATCTTTAAGTACTTCAGCTTATTATATTAAGAAATTAAAAATATTTTCCTCCATGATCAGAAGCCCACTCAAAGGATGATTTTAGAGTCCTATCTCTGGATGTCTTGGACTTAGTTTTCAACAAAGATATATGAGAGGTCAGACAGAGACAGATGTATCACGAAGCTCTTACCACTACAACTTCTGGCCCTCCCAATTATATAGGCTCCTTTTAAAGTCATTTACTTTAAACTTGTCAAGGAAAACTGTCTTAGCCATAATTGCTTAAGACCATTATTGCATTTCAGTCTGGCTTCTCCTCCCTTGCAGTATCCCCTGCTCCTCACCCCCAAACACACACACACACACACTCATATCAAAGTGGGATTGGAATGACTGTGAACATATTTAGGATTGAGCTTAAAACATTGTACTTAGTTTGCTCACAATGACTACTGTGCAATGTGAAGTTATTGCTAGCTCTCCAGGGATATGCATGACTTCTAGGAACACTCTTACTATCCACGGGCGGAAGTCTTAAAACAACATGAACTACAGTGCCTGGTGCAGGAAGTACTTGGGGATTGAAGGAAACAATGGGTCAACATCAGTGGAGCCACAGCTAATCTGGGAAAAGCCATCCAATCAGAATATGAGCAAATTGGGAAACTGAGGACATGATTCTCATGCATGCGTAATCAAAAAGCAAGTTCTCCTCTATCAGGAATATACTGGTCAATGTGGCATATATTAACTATATGTGCAGTATATACACTATGTGGAGGAATTGCACAAAATAGAATTTGTCAGAAACTCTAGTGCTGTACTATACAGTGAATACCTCTGAGTGCAAATTGCATGTTTTGTGTATCTAAATGTAGCACATTATGTTTTAGAGAATCTTGCTCATCTTTACCTAAGGAAGTCTGGCAGGTTCAGATGAAATAGCATGCAACATAGTTACTGGTACTGTAAAATGACAAATATATATGTGAAGTAAATACGGTGAAATGTTAATAATTGTCCAGTTGATGGGTATATGGATGAGGATTGTGCTGTTGTTCTATATTTGAAAGTTTATAATGAAAATAATCACCCTATAAAATCAACTTAGTTTACAGGAAAGGAAATTGACATATATCTATCAGTAAGTCAATATATATGATAGAAGAATTTATTACACAAGTATAGTGCTCAGTACTGTGGAGCAGCAAATGGTTTGACCTACTATGTATGACTTAATTTCAATTTAATTTCGTATATTTTTCATAACTGATAATCAGATCAACATTCAAATATAACTGGTATGAAGTATGGTGGAAGTCAAAAAAAAAAAATGATAGGAGGCTGGCAGAGGCATTGAAATGTCAAATACCCCCTTAGCATATTACAATAGAATTTAAAACCTCCAATGTTAAAATCATTAAAGTATTTTCTAATCAATAAAAGATAACTTTCCAATCATGCAAAAGCAAGACTAAATATATTCCTATTCTCTATTTGACATTGCAAATTATCATCGTATGGAGAGGCAATCAAATAGCACCCATCCAAGGGATGCCTGGGTGGCTCAGTCAGTTAAGGTTGATTTTGGCTTGGGTTGTGATCTCACAATTGTGAGTCTGAGCTTCAGTCTGGGTGTGGAGTCTGCTTAAGATTCTCCCTCTCCTTCTGGGCCTAACCCGCCCAGCAAGCATGCTCTTTCTCTCTCTCTCTCTTAAAAAAATACACAGTCAACAAATTTAGGACAGTTTTCTAAATTTTATTTGTACCACTTATTAGCTTTTGAATTTTGTAATTTGTTCTGACTTTTTTCTCATTTAAAATAATATACATTCCTAGTAGTTCTATTGCTGGATCATAGAAGATGTGGTTTATATATACAATGGAATACTACATGGCAATGAGAAAGGATGAAATCTGGCCATTTGTAGCAACATGGATGGAACTGGAGAGTGTTATGCTAAGTGAAGTAAGGCAGGCAGAGAAAGACAGATACCATATGTTTTCACTTATATGTGGATCCTGAGAAACTTAACAGAAGACCATGGGGGAGGGGAAGGGGAAAAAAAAGTTACAGAGAGGGAAAGAGGCAAACCATAAAGGACTCTTAAATACTGAGAACAATCTGAGGGTTGATGGGGGGCGGGGTGGGGGACAGGGAAAAGTGGGTGATGGGCATTGAGGAAGGCACCTGTTGGGATGAGCACTGGGTGTTGTATGGAAACCAATTTGGCAATAAATTATATAAAAAAAATAAAAATAAAAAAATAAAAAGACCTTTGTACTCACAGCCTTTCATAAATTGCATATTAATATTAATGGACTGCAATGTTGATTTACAAATGGCTAGGCACTGGCATGTTTTATATAGTTGTTCATATAACATTCTCATTTTCAATGAAGAATGCCTCTTGTCTAAAAAAAATACACTTTTGTAGAGGGTTTTGAATTTATAACTTAGTAGTCCTAAAGGGGGCTGCAAAATTCTACATGCCCCAGGTCTCAGGATTGGTCTCTAGTCATCACTCTGAATTTTACACATTGTTTAAATGTAAAAATCATGTTTGTTTTTTTTCCCCCAGCCTAACTTTTTCATGTAGCAAACTATAATGTTTAGCTAATGGAATATTCGGAGGCGCCTGAGTGACTCATTTGGTTAAGCCACTGACTTGATTTTGGCTCAGGTCATGACCTCACAGTTTGTGAGATCCAGCCCTGCATCTGGCTCTGTTCTGACAGCATGGAGTCTGCTTGGGATTCTCTTTCTCCCTCTCTCTACCACCCCTGGACTCGTGCTCTCTTTCCCATTCTCTCTCTCTCTCTCTCTTTCTTTCAAAATAAATAAACATTTAAAAAAGCTAATGGAATATTCAAAATTCAAACATTTAAAATGTTAATGAATTGAACTTCAAAAAAATGGCAACTTGTCCCAAGTCAGGGAAGTATGTCGTGACAACACAATGGTCAGGATTCAGGGCTCCCGACTCTTGGCTCTGTTCTTCTCATCGTGCTGTGTCATTTCTCTTAAAGACACATGTTATGAAATATGATGCTCAAAATATGGCATTGATGGGATAATTCTGTAAAGTTTGCTCTATTGATTTACTCAACCACTAACATATGCATCAAATATTCAATACGCACTGGGGATTCACAGGTGGCCCCTTACCTTAAGCAGGTGACCTTAAGAAAGCTCATAGGAGCATAATTCTAGACTAGTACAGAGAAATGTTGCAGATCGACAGTAATTGTATCCATTGGAAATCTAACAGGAAAGAAAAGTCTTCTGATTCACATTTTGTGTGCCCCCACATATTCCTTGAAGAGAGAGAGGAGCACTGGTCTTTGCTCCATCAGCTACTATAGAAACTCTCTTGTCAGGCTTATTGCACACCCCTACTCCCCATTCCTACTCAAACTCAAAGGAAGGAAGAATGTTAGGAACTTCTTTACTTCTGAATCTTCCTCTGTATCAGGGTTCTGCAGAGAAATAGAACCAATAGGAGCTAGCTAGTTAGCTAGCTATCTACCTATCTTATAAAGAATTGACTAATGCAATTATGGAGGCTGAGAAGTCCCAAGATCTGACCAGGAGTGCCAATGGTGCAAACTCCAATCCAAGTCCAAAGGTTTGTCCCAAGTTGAAGACCATCAGGTGGAGAGAGTGAATTCTCCCTTACTTAGCTGTTTGTTCTATTCAGGTCTTCAAATTAGATGAGGCCCACGCACACTGGGAAGGGCACTCTACTCAATCTACAGATTCAAATATTTATCTTTAAAAATTAGAAATACCCTCACAGACACACGCAGAAATAATGTTTATTATTATTTATCTACGTACGTTTATCTACGTACCTTGGAATGCAATAAAGTTGATGCATAATATTAACCATGATATTCACCTTCCTCCTATCCCCCTCTGTCTCCTTCTTCATCACTAGTTTGGATCAGGGTTCCCCAGAAGAAGACCTTCAGATTAGAATTTGTAGAAAAGTGGTTTACTGAGAAATCCCCCCAAGAAAAAATGGAAGTGGAGCAGACGGTAGGACTGGAGAGGAGGCCAAGTAAGGTTGCAATATTAAGCCAAATTCCAGGAAGGTTAACTTTGACTCAGTTCCATTAACAAACTCAGGAGGCATGTGGGCCACGCCTCAAATTGCCATGGCCCAGGTCTTAGGAACTGGTGTATTAATACCCACACAAGATCAGCCAGTGGCCACAGGGAGTACCTGGATGACATAAATCTCCAGGTTCTTTCTGTTCTTTGTCTAGGTAGGGAAAGTAGGCTCTGGAAGGGTGAGGGTAGCCTACCCTTCTGATGAAGTGTCACAGCTGTGGCTTTTGGAAGGTAAAACACTAGATCCAGGAAAATATAAAGGGAACTGAGGGAATTTGGCAGACCACAGACATGAGCCACAATTTCTATTGACCTCATAGCAATGATCACAGTAATATCAATGTCATCAAAGACTCCTACGTGGGATACTGGACTACGTGCTTTCCAGACATAATAGTATTCAATCCTCACATCAAATGTATGGTACTTATTATAATGTCCATTCCACAGGTGGGAAGACTAAGGTTCAGAGTGAGTTAGTGCCTGAAGGAAAAACACAGCCTGGACACAATTCTCCCTTCTTTCAGATGCTATCTGTCCTTTGTTCTGTGTCCTTGCCCACCACCCTGAATTACCTGGTGAAAACGTTATTACTTGCCATGTAAGAAAATTAATAGAATGCCAACATTTCCATTTGTGGTAGAGAAAACCTGTCTCATTATTTATGGTTATACTATCATATATCTTGTTAACTTCCCAGGACATAATCTGCATTAATTCAGAGCAAAACTTCCTAGTTCTGATAAAGAGTAATGTAGGTCTAAGCTGGAAGACAAAAATATCTGCGATTTCCCTGAAAGTTTATTTTTTAAAGCTACTTAAAAGATGCAATACTTGGCTGATGGAATTTTTTTACACCCATGTTTACACTCTGGGTTTCAGAAATTTACTGAGTATAAAAGAAGTCTTTAGACTACAGAGTGTAGTGTTATTTTTCAGTGACAAGACATAGCATTTTCCAAATTAAGCCATTCACTACCAAATGTAAAGAACAAGTTGTGAAAAAAATTGCGTGTGTAAGCTATAAATGCTGGGAACTTCCTGCAGTGGTGACTCATATAACCACCTCCTGAAGGCTCTCAAAGGGACAGCTGTGTGTTTTTTAAATGAAAATAAATAGGTTTGTATACTCCATTACTTACTACAGAGTTAGCAATTACTTTGAGTTTTTCATTAAATATGCATATAAGTGAAGATATAATTAGGCAGATTTAGAAAGCTTTATGTTTTTTGTAGTTACTATTTTGCAAAAGGAATTTTAGGGAAACAGTTTATTCCTCTTAAGTGTTCATTTTGAAAGTGACTTACCAAGGGATATAGTTCAACCAAATTACAGCACTGCTTTAAATATTTTTATTTTTTATTTTTTACAGGAGAGGCAGAGAGAGATCTTAAGAGGCTCCATACTCTGCACAAAGCCTGATGCAGGGCTTGATCTCATGACTGTGAAATCATGAGCTGAGCTGATCAAGAGTCGAATGCTTAACTTACTGAGCCACCCCTGTGCCCTCGGCATTGTTTTAGAATGGATTTCAGGTTGTTTTTCTTCATGAGTGATTTCCTCACTCACCATACAATTAATATTTTCAGTTACTGGAATTTCTCAAAGATTTGAATAATTGAAAAAGTTATTTTAAGAGACATCTCCCAAATTAGAGCTTTTCAGTTATATGTGTAGAGAGAAACTACAATTTTGATAAGTTTGCACAATACTGAATATGTTAAAAAGTTACTCTGAGAGTTCTTTCTTATTAATTTTCACCTTGTATTTTAGCACATATCTGGCTTATTTTATTGTGGCGTCTAGCATTACTTTACATACAGCACTGCACTTCAAGAATGCTTTAGCATGTGTGGGTATATTTTAAATTACCATATAATGGTGTGGAGAGAAATTCTTGCAGTAATTGGAGAAAAATATCTTGAAGCACCCAAATTATGTCGCTCCAACTGGCCTGCTTCTAATCACCCCCATTTTGAAAAACAGAGCTAAAAGAGGTTAATATCTTTGTTTTGTGAAAATGTTTCTTTTTTTATTAAAAAATAAATTAGTACTTAAAAATCTCAATGCAGACTAGTAGAAGAAGAGCAAACCATTTCAATACAAGTCCTTTAATTTTCTGGTGTATTTATTCCTGTTTTTTCCCCAGACACTGGTGGGTGATGGTTACTATTTTCACATGGCAGTGTCATATGCATGTGACTTCTGACTGCAGGAACCCCTACACACACACACACACACACACACACACACACACACACACGCACACATGCACCCACGTGACCTGCAGAATTCTTTCTATCTAGTGTTCATGTCCTAGGGAATCTCTCCTTCCACCCCACCCTCCCTCCCCATCCTCCCCTCCCAGTCACCTAGAAGAATGTCTTCTGGGAGTGAAGGAAATGGCTTAAGAATTTCTAGACAACGGGTGTCTGGGTGGCAGTGGGTTAAGTGTCTGATTCTTGAATTGGGGTCAGGTCATGATCTCACAGTTTGTGGGATTGAGCCCCATGTCAGGCTCTGCACTGACAGTGCAGAACCTGCTTGGGATTCTGTCTCTCCTCTCTCTGCCTCTTTCTCAGTCTATCTTTTTCAAAAATAAATAAACTTTAAAAAAAATCCCTAGTTGTGCTTGGGTGGCTCAGTCAGTTAAACATCTGACTCTTGATTTCTGCTCAGGTCATGATCTCACGATTCGTGAGTTTGAGCCCCAAGTCAGGCTCTGTGCTGGCAGCATGGAGCCTGCTTGGGATTCTTTCTCTCTCTCCCTCTCTCTTTCTGCCCCTCCCCTACTAGCACACACTCTCTTTCTCTCAAAATAAATAAACATTTTTAAAAATTAAAAAGAAAAAAAGAATCTCTAGACAAGAAATTTAAAAGCCTGTTTACCAGGGGTGCCTTGGTGGCTCAGTCAGTTGAACGTCCCACTTCAGCTCAGGTCATGATCTCGAACTGTGATCTGTGAGTTAGGACCCCATGTTGGGCTCTGTGCTGACAGTTTAGAGCCTGGAGCCTGTTTCAGATTCTGTGTCTCCCTCTCTCTCTGCCCCTCCCCTGCTCATGCTCTGTCTCTCTGTCTCTGAAAAATGAATACACGTTAAAAAAAAATTTTTTTAAGCCTGTTTACCAGCTAGAAATCTGAGGGTATAAGAAACAGAACACATAGGTAGAAAAAAATCCATTAAATTACTTAAGATATACTGCAATCACCTGTCTACACTCACACCATTTTGCTATGACGTCTTTACCTTTCGAATACAGTACATCAGTACCAGTCCCTCAACCCATTCTCCCTCTTCCTTACTTTTCTGGGAGTCATTCGAACGATGTTCAGGGAGGTAGAGCTCTGGCTAATTAGCTTCGGATTAGCCTCCAAAGCCATGCAGGAAGCTATGGAGCCTAATCTATACAAATACCATGCATGAGGGAAGACCACAGTGATCAGGAAGGCATGATAATACTGTAATAATAATTTATATCTTCCCTCACCACCTCGCTAAAGGGAAGCCAGTTTTAGACAAAGCTATGTGAATCTTTCTTTTTTTTTTTTCCTAATTGATAGATTTCCTCACCTTGGTAGTATATCATTTTTACTGAATTTTAAGCACAGTAAACTGATTTTTTAAAGCTTCTTTAAAAAAAGGATCAAGATTTCAAAACATTTGCAGTTGGAAACCTTTAGGTAGAAAACTATCATAACGAGCAAAACGGGTAAAAAGGTGAAACATGTGCAAAACAGATGTTACTCTCAATTTCATGCCAGAACAAATTAAAAATCAGAGCCTCATGTTGTGATTTAGATGATGGACAATATATACAGATGTGTGTAGGCTCAAAAACATTCTCCATGCAAACTGGACTTTTTTTTAAATTGTGGGAAACTACTTTCCAAATGTAACGGGGTTTAGTTATTAAAACTGAAATCTCTTCCTTGTTTCAAGATTGTCTCCAGGGTCCAAACCTTGATATTCGATCAGCACCATATGGGAATGAAAATAACGTTGAGGCCTATGCAACAAATAGAAAAATAGGATTAGGAAATTTGAAAACATTTTCATAAAGAATAAAATATCCATTACTATTTGGTAACTTTAAATGTATGAAAATACATGCATGGGCATCAATTAAGTGCAAAAGATTTTGTTAGAACACCAGGTGGGTGATCAAACCATAACAAAAATATAAGACACAGTTTGGATGGGGGGGAGACAAACTTTAAACCCCAAAACAGTTTCAAAATGATAGTCACTGCCTAGTGTAGATACTCATTAAGTCTTTTAAAAATGTGGCATAAACATCCCCATCCTAAGGGGATTTTCAATGTAACAAGATACATTTGATTAATATCCTAGAGATGTCACGTATTCCTTATAACCATCATCATTAAACAAAAGTAGGATTTAATTTCGGGTGGATAAGTATTTCAGGGGATCTTTAGAGAAGCTCCAGAGGGTCAACGACTCTTCTAAAATTGTATACATGTATATTTACTTGTACTTTTTTTTGAAGGGAGAGTGCATAGCCTTTATACATTCTCATGAGGGTCCAAATAGTAAGAAACTGTGGGAGAAACCAGAGCTCCACTAATAGTAGGAGACAAGGGTTTATCTCGTATGAAAAATGAACTGTAAAACCCAAACAAGCTTTGCAAATAGCTGAAGTGTAGAACAAAGAAAGTGCTGTATTTATGCTTTCAAACAAGTACACTACAACAACACCAGTAACATATTTTCCATTTGGATGGATATTCTAGAAGTCCAAGCTATTTGTCATCAGACACCGTCTCTTTACAATCTGAACAATTTAAAGAGCCATGGGAACTAATCATAGGTTACAGTATGTTGTACATTACTGGCAATTGCTCAAGAAAGAGCTGGGAAGAGAAAGGAAATGAAGAATAAATATAGACTTGACCTTATGATCAAGGGACACTGACTGACACAGATAAAAAGAAGGGATGAGGTCAAGTACCAGGTTGTGGGTTGCAAAGCACCTAATTCAATCAGATTTAATTCACTTTAGCAATATTAATTATTAACATTGATTATTAACCAGGAACCACAGGTTCCTGGTGGGAAAATATGGGAACTTGAAGCTTGGCCATCTTACAATTTTTCTTGTTTCGGCACAAGAATACCTTGTCAAATAATGGAGACATTAAGATTTGGGTATTGTTTGTTTCTCACTGATAAGAGGATGTTAACAAGCAATCAGCACAGTATGGTGGATTTGCATTATGTCAATTTAGTGAAGCTGGAAATAAGTTTTCCAGAATTTTCCTGCCTACCTACTTGCACGTCAATGTGAGATGCAAGAGGCACTGTGTGTGAAATTTCGTAGGTGGAAGAGAAGCCAAAAGCGTGTTCTTCTATGCTTGGAAGGCCAGTTCAGGGCACCCGAACGGCGCTCAGCCAGCAGCTCACAGACGTTGCTGTTCAGGCGTTGACTCACCTTGTTGGTGTGGGCCGCGGTGGGCCTGAAGCTTCTCTAGCTCCTGCCAGAACTTCAGCTGCTCTGACTCCCCGGCCAGGTGCGGGCTGAGCTCTGTGATAAGGAGTATGAGTTTCTCCTGAAGGACACCCACACCATCCTCGTGGGAGGCTGTGAGAAATTGACTTTAGTTCTAGTTTATCCTCACATACTTTGCTTCTTTATTGCTTGCCCGCCTGACTTCAGGCCCAACACCAGATGCAGAAGCAACAGTGTTCAAAAATTGTTTAACCAGCTCCCACAATTGTGTAAGGTCAAAACCCCATTATAAATCCCTTTTCTAAGTCCATTATAAATCCCTTTTCTAAGTCATTCATAATGGTTCTGCTTTTCTAATTGACGTAGTATACCCACATGTACCCATATAACCTGAGGGATACAC
Source organism: Panthera leo (assembly GCF_018350215.1). Lineage (NCBI taxonomy): Eukaryota > Metazoa > Chordata > Mammalia > Carnivora > Felidae > Panthera > Panthera leo. The sequence goes on from NC_056686.1 coordinate 168,132,240, forward strand.
ACACAAAAAAGGGATTTAAATTAGGGGTAAATTGTTAAAGTCAGAAGTCATATTTTTATGCTTTTTCCTTTAAAAAATTTTTTTTTCTAATGTTTAATTTTGAGAGAGAGAGAGAACACGAATGGGGGCAGGGAGCAGAGAGAGTTTGAGGATCTGAAGCAGGCTCCATGCTGACAGCAGAGAGTCTGATGTGGGGCTCGAACCCATGAACCATGAGATCATGGCCTGTGCCGAAATCAAGAGCCAGACACTTAACCCTCTGAGCCACCTAGGCACCTCTAGAGACTGTTTTATACCTTGCAGATCTCCTTATCTGCTTTTGCAAATGTTGGTGGGTATTAACTAGATAGCACATTGCTCCAGTAAAAGAAGGTTTAGGGAGAGAATCGTGAATAAGTTCAGAGTCATTGGGTCTTAGGAAAGGATTTGTTACAAGGAATAAAAAAGCAAATTAGATTGAGTTAGAATTTATTTGGAATGTAGATTTTAGAACACAACTTAAGTGTAAAAATATGGCACTCTCTATCCCTTACTCCTCTCTCCTTCCTTCCTCTGTAGATAGTTGATTTTTTTTTAAGTTTATTTATTCTTGAGACAGAGACAGAGTGTGAACAGGGGAAGGGCAGAGACAGAGGGAGACACAGAATCGGAAACAGGCTCCAGGCTCCTAGCTGTCAGCACACAGCCCGACGCGGGGCTTGAACCCATGAACTGTGAGATCATGACCTAAGCCAAAGTCGGATGCTTAACCGACTGACCCACCCAGGCACACCAACTCTGTTGATACTTTAAAGTGCAAATGGTACCCATTCTTAGGTTACATGGCCTTCCAGCTTGAGTGACACTGACCAAATGGCTAGTATCTCTTGACACAGTTATTGAGAGTATTGATTGTTAACAACTCAGCCAATGGATTGACTATGCTAGGGAAGGGTTTCCACTCTTGGTCCAATCATCTGTGAGCAGGAAACAAAGTATAAAAAATGGCTGCTACAGGGCAGTGGGAGGGACTTCTCAAAGATGATATGGGCTGGGCAGATGTCCTAAGATAGTTTCCACTAAATAGTCTTTTTTTCATTATCCAATAGAAAATAATTGGACTCAAATGCTCTTGTTAAGTAGAAAATCAAGTAGCTTCCTTGGTGCTTTCCTACTTCAGGAGTGACAATTGTTTAGATCATATTTTTTTTTGAAAGCACTGAGTCTTTTGGCAATAAAAACTATAAAAATATTAGATATGACCATTATATAGCTTTCAATATTTTTTATTGTCTTGAAAGGCCAGTTAAAACATTCTTCACTCTAGATAACCATTTGATCTAAAAAATAAAGAGTTCAGATCACCCATTCTCAAGGTATGATTATAATAAATATGTGACCTTAATTGGAAGACTTTTTATGATGTATCTTGTCTCTCTGAGGTTGTGCTTCTTCCTCCCAAATGCTATGAAAATGTTATGTTCCCTCAATGTTCATGCAAAGAAAGTATTCCTTTTAACATTGAGCCATAAATAAAATAAATAAGACATTTCTGAAAGACATGAAAATTAGTAGAGTGGGATTGAGAAATAATATACACGAAGAACAGAATGCTTCAAGCACAAAGGGCTTTAGGGAACATTTAGAGATCAAGCCATCCAACCCAATGTTTCTAATTTCCAGATTAAGGAATTGAAATTTTGTTAGTGGAGAGTAGGTAGCTTCCTGAAAACTAGTTTGTATGTAATCAGTATTAGGCCTTATAATCTTAAGTACAACCAAAAGAGCAAAATCTTTACTTGAAAAGTACATCACAAAAATCTTTCTCCATAATCTCTCTTTCTTTTCTTTAAGCATTATTGTTCATTGATGTGACTCTACATATAAGGGTATAAAAGAAAAACTGGTTGAACCTTCCCTGTCTGTATGATTAGAAAAAAGTATTTCAACTTTTGTTCACAGTGACTGTTTTTTTTTTACCGTAAGTTGCTGCATAGTGTATTTTTAATCCATGATTCTAATAGTCTTAAGAATACTCATAACATTTATTGACATAATTAACTATATATTTTACTTTTGCAAAATCAGAATTGGAGATTTCTTATGTGGATCCTGAGAAACTTAACAGAAGAGCAAGAGGGAGGGGAAGGAAAAAAAAAAGTTAGAGAGGGAGGGAGCCAAATCATAAGAGACTCTTAAAAACTGAGAATAAACTGAGGGTTGAAGGGGAGTGGGAGGGAGGGGGAAAGTAGGTGATGGGCACTGAGGAGGGCACCTGTTGGGATGACCACTGGGTGTTGTATGGAAACCAATTTGACAATAAATTTCATATTAAAATTAAAAAAAAAGAATTGGAGATTTCAAGGTTGAAGAGATGATTGAAAGAATAGTACAAGCCTTAATTCCCAATACATATTGGCTCTGAATACCAAGGGCAGGAATCATATTTAACTTATTGTACATTTTTAAAATACTGGGGATGCTGGGAAGAACATAGGAAAAGCAGTGAGAGCTTTCAAGTGTTCAGGTAGAACGACTCATAATTCACCTTTGTGAACTTAGAAGAGCCTGAAATACTATCACTATATGATGATCCCTATCAAAGGGTAACATTAAAAAGTTCTAAAATTCAGAGTAAATGAAACATAAAACCCAATAGTTGTATCGATATGTCAGGGGAAACAGGCAGGAGTCATTTTGACATGGAACCATATGCAATTGTTTGTATATTGCTTTTTCTCCCCCTAGAGACATTCTGGCTTCCTTCCCATTGGTCAAGTCTCTTGGCTCATTTGTAAACTTAAATTTTATCCAGGGAAAGCCTTTCATGTCTATTTATATCACATTCTGCTTTCATTTGGTTTATTTAATGATTTATTAAATGCATTAAGCACAGCGAAATTTCCTATGAGAGTAGGAACATATGAATAAAATTATTTTAAAATTATGTTTATGTTGTGATTTATAGAATTGCAAATTGTCAAAGACATAAGGGATCATGGTAAAGTAGCACACAGTTGCTTGGAGCCCACACATTACTCTAAGAACTCACTTGAAAGCTGGTAATTTCCCTGAAATAGCCCATAGGGGAAGTATATGCAAGGCAGCTCACAGCACACGGTTTGAATAGATGTGCCTCTACAGTGAAATGGCAAAACGAGGAAGGTATTAATAGAGAATATGAATACAGGAGCAACTTCTTAACTTGACTCAGAGCCTGACCCCATTTGTGTCAATTTTTTATTGTCTATCTTCTTGAAAGGAGGGAGAAATTTTACTCAGGACCAAATGCTTGCCTGTTGAAAGTGTGAGCTAATGGATGTATCATGTAAAGGTCAATACAAATGCATACCTCTTTCATTGATGGATTTCAAAAGTTGTAAAACAACATTTGGTAGCCAAATCACTTGTATAGACTGTGAACAAGTCACTTAACTTTTCTGTGTATCAGTGTCTTCAGACAATTATTAATTTAACAAATAATGATTATCTACTGAGTGTAAAGCATTTTCCTAATCCCTGTGGTGGAGGAGTGGAGTGAATGATGAGAGGTAATCCTGGAAGGGTATGCATGTGCCAGATTTTAAAGGACCTTGTTTGACATACTAAACAGGACTTAGCCCTTTTAGTTGGTTACGTGTCATTAAAAGTTTCTAGTCAAGAGCGGAGCACGATTAAGCCTGGCTCTTAGAAATAACACTGTGACAGTAGTATACAGGATGGATGGGAAGAGGACAGACGTAGACCCAGGTAGAAGACAATGGTAATTAATTGGACCGGGGACAATGGTAACCTGAACAATGGCCATGTCAGTGGTGATGGAGGGAAGGGATAGGTCTGAGAAATTGTAAAGGAGTTCAATGGGTAGCATTTATGATTGATTAGATGTGGAAGCTAAGAAGCAACATGACTTGATAGTGATTGATAAGATGCTGGAATGATTGATGGTAATTTCTGCCTTGTACAAATTGGGCATATGTGGAACTTCTATAACCTCAGTTCACTTTTATACCAATAAAAGTAACTGTTAAAGAAGATTGCTACCTTTCTTTATCTAGGTATACATGTAAAGCAATAAAGTACATTTTCAAAATATATATTTAATGCAAGCAAGGTTAAAAACTGGTTTCTGTTGTTTCAATGTTGCTAATAAATAGCTTGAGGAAACTGGTATAAATTGCCAATCTTTATCGTTCATATTTACAGGAATATCCTGCATGTCTCCATGGAAATGAGGAACAGGCCTTATAGAAAATTTCATACAAAGCTTTGAGGTCTACCATGACATGACTTGATAGACTAGAGCAACTGAAAATCCAGTTTCTAACTCTAGAGAGCAAATGTCAAAAGATAGAATTGATAAATACTTGACTTAAACTAATTCCTTGAATATCTAGCCATGCATTTCATGTCATCTATCATTGTGGTTTCTCAGCACTTAGAAATATGAGCCCTGAATAAAAATGTTAGGGACCACCTGCCTTCATGGCAGTATTCCAAGAATCTGCAGCCTAATTTATGCTTACCACTAGCAGAAAATGTAGACGGCTACCTTCTAGTTGGCATTCCAAGATCCATCTTTCTAAGGAGAGCATTGCAAAGAAACTAATTTTATGTTAAGGCAGATATAATAGAGTGTACTTCTTGTACCTGGTGACCTAGAATTAGGTTTAGGATCTGAGGAGGTACGTAGAACCAGAGGGGAATCAGGTAAGGTAGGCTCATTATAGATATCTCCTAACATCTCTGTTAGTAATTTGACTTTGGAGTATAACACAATATGTTGGTGATGAGGTAACCTAATAGTGAAGCAGAACAGGAGTATTGCATTTCAGTCTAGAAGAGTTAAGTAACATGAGAGTAATTTCTTTTTGTTTAATAGTAGTTGTTTATTTGAAAGTTGACAATTTTTTGCCATTTTTTTTCTGATAACTGTGACTTACCTCCTGAATTGTTATGGTACAAAGTAAAAAGAAGACACAGCCCCTAACCAATAAAGTACGAAGCTCTGTTTGTAAGATACAAATATCACCGACTAAAAATGGAAAATAAAGACTGATATATGACAATTGTTTATTATTTCAAATAATTATACTGTCAAAATTAATCAAATTTTCGAGTTTCTTTAATATCACCATGTTTAAAATTTACAACATATCACAGTGGTTAGTGGATGGGATTAAATTAGGAACTGGGCGGGGGGAGGGTGCCTGGGTGGCTTAGTCGGTTGGGTGTCTGACTTCATTCAGCACAGGTCATGATCTCATGGTTCATGAGTTCGATCGAGCCCCACATCAAGCTCTGTGCTGACAGCTCAGAGCCTGCAGCCTACTTTGGATTCTCTGTCTCCTCTCTCTCTGCCCCTCCCCTGCTTGTGCTCTTTCTCTCTCAAAAATAAATAAATAGACTTAAAAAAATTAGGACCTAGGACCAAACTTCAGTAAATGATTGTTGGTTAGTACTGGTGCTGGTGGTAGTAGTAAATATGCGAGGAGTAGAAGAAAGGGAGTAGGAAATCCTTCCTTGTCCCACAAAATACTGAAGTGGATTATTTCTAAAACATTCAAAATGAGAAGTAGGAAAAAGGAATCAGGATTTTTCTTAGTATTTGGTGGGGAGGGAAAGGAAAATCAGAGACAATATGTGTGTAGATGTGTTTGTGCCTGTGCCCGTTTGTATGGGAGGATATGTCTTTGTATATCATTAGGACTAACATAGTTACCTTTTATGCATTTTATGATAACAATGGGTCATGTTTTCAGCAATATATTCCTGAAACGAAACTAGTAATGTGTGGTTCCTTGTTTGATCCTCTGACAAAAGCCCAAGTCTTAATAATAGACATTCAGTGAAGTTGTCCACGAAGAACAAAGTTCGTGCAGTTCAACTATGTAGCCTTTTCCTGGTCCAGTTCATTGATTTAAGGAAGTACTTATAGTAAGTTAAGAGATAGAAGCAGCCATCTTATTTTAAGACAATATTTTCAGTTGACATTTAATGAAAGCAGATTTGAGCTCATCCTCTGAAAAAGGATAGCTTCATGCACTTTGGGAACAAAGGAACAATTGGGAAGATTGGCGTCCTTGTGATAATGTAAGAAAGTCACCCAAAATCCTCAGAAGATTACTCAATATTAAAGACTTTTAATAATCATGGCAAAGAAAAATTACTTGTCCTTGGGCTTAGTATCTTTAAAAAAAGTTTTAAAATTGCAAAATAGTTCTTTCTAATTTTTTTCTGATTTATGGGTTGCTTCATTAAATTGAATATGTAATATGTATTATTGAATACATATCAGCAATAATCGAATATGGCTTCAGAATCTCAACATGAGATGACTGGGGTACATCATCAAAACTGCTGAAGGCCAGAAAATCTTGATTACGTAAGTAGCAGTGCTGTATGTTGAGAATTACTAAACTGTTGTTTTGGAGAAGATTGGACAAAATGGAATAAAGACTGGAGAAGCAGCAATAAATATATTTCTTTCATTCTTTTATTTAAATGAAAAGACATCCATGTCAAATAACAACAGTATGAAAACATGCTATGACTCCTAGAAATTACTTTTTACTAGAGTTATAACTAAAAAAAAATTTGAGATAGCAAAAGACATAAATAACTACTCTACTTTTTGACTGGTGCCCATTGAACTAATGTAAACTCTGTTCCCTCATAGATCTTGCTTGTTTTAATGAGGGTGGTTTTCTTTATTCAGTACTGAATGATTAGTAATCAGGTATGTTGGTCAAGAGCAAGGTTGAACAATTAAAGAGAATAGGAAAGGATTTCCTAAATCTACTTTATTTACGCCTATAAAAAATACAGATTAAGTCATCATTCCAGCCTACTGGTTTAGAATGGGGACTGGGAAGAACGTCGCTGGGGATCTGTATTTTTAACAAGTATGCCATGTGATTCTTGAAATCAGACAAATCTCAAGACAACAAACTAAACCAATCCTTCTAAGAAACATTTTGGAGATGGCCTTTGCTTTAGAAATTCATTGCCCCCACATCTCTACTCTCTCATCTTTTAGAACCACAGAACAATCCATATATTCCCATGCAAAATATCATTGCTAACAATTGGTGTACTTTTTCCTCCTGCTCAAAGAATTCATTCAGATTACTGTCTGCATAGGTCTCTGCTATTTTTTATCATACTAGCCTTGGTGAGTACATTTTTCACCCACAATTCCTGTGGACTCGGATTTACGTTGCTAAGCAGTACATTTAGCTTTAGGGAAATATAGAAGATTAAAATATGGTTAATTCTGGTTTTGTACAATTAATACGTTGAGGTATGCCCATTATTTTCCCCCTTAAAAAATGGATACAAGACATAAGGTTTTGGGATTAATTGCCCAAACTGCCTTCTTCTTGTATCTTTCTATGTACTTTCAGGCACCAAAGAGTTACTTCTTGGTTTCTAGTTTAGTTTTCACATTCTAAGATTTTTTTAGTAAAAGGTATGATAACATTTTAATATGACATTTAAACATCACTAGCAGACCTTTCATTTAGACCACGACCAACCCAATAGGATGCTTCCAAGGGCTGAATTAGCAAGCAGTGTTGTAGGCATGCTAAAGTCTCATCGCTCTTACAAAAACACAAACTGAAGTGTTTTCTTCTTCAAAGTGATTTTTCTGTTAAAGATCTACTTTAAGTAATCTTAAAGTAATCTTTGTCCATGCAAAGAAGAGAATTTAATTTTTACAAAATAATTACAAAATGCTTTGTAAAATAGTGTCAAGGGAACAAGACATATCTCATATCTTTATTCCATAACATATTCCTTTAATGTAGGTGTGCTCAGTTCTTAATTGTTTTTTACCTGCTTATTCATAGTGAGGATTACCTCATTCTTCTTTTAGCTAATTTTATTTAGTATTAATTAAGAGTGAAAATAGCTAGTCATTCAGTCACTCAATATCTTCTTGCCTTGTGACCCAACAGTTTTCACTCATAAAAGATCATATTTCATACAATTTTCCAAATTATAATTACTTAATATATAAATTCTGAGTCAAAATGGCAATTTTTAAAGTCTGATTTTGAAGTTGAGACATATCTTATAGCAAAAAGGTACAATATATTCTTGTGAAAGACAGTCCTTCTGTAGACCAGCTGCCCCATATCCTTGAATACTCAGTCAAAATCATTTCAGCAGTGTATTCCTGGAAAAGAGTGCAGGGATTTATACGGAAACATTACCATTTATTGTTTAACACACACTTTCACAGTGAGGGCATCATATTCAGGAGGGTGACTTGGTGTCAAATAATGAATCTTTCAATCTTTTGTATTTGTGATTTTCAAATCCACATACTTCCACATGTGACTTTAGTGCAATGCTATTTGGCTTTTAGTATTTCTTTTCCAAAGATATGGAACGCCTTAATCAAGAGGATCCTTGACACATAGCCACCTGACTGCAGGGGAAAAAATCCTCCAACCCACAGAGGTGAGAATTTTTCAGGTTATTTGGTTTCATTTGATTGAATGGGATAATCTCCCTCAGAGTTGATGCGGTCATATTTCATAAAATAAGTGGCACAAAAAGGTAGCAATACAGCAATGCAGAATGTCAAACCTTCAGTGATAAATGTTTCTTGTGGCAGTGACCCTTTATGAATTTTAAAATTGAATTTAAGACCCCTTTTTGTCATTCTCCTTATTTTAAATCTGGGTGGATAATTCTGCCCCTTGAGTCAAAGTGTTTTATTATATGACAAGATATTTTAATCATGTGTTTTTGAGCCCAAATATATCCTAAAAAGGGATTGTAGGAGTGATGGCATAAGATGCTATTTGCTGGAGTAACTCTTGTAAAACAAATGATTTTTCTTATCTTAGACCATATCAGTTTCAGAATATATGTTAAAGATATCCAGAATATGTGTGTGCATACATGTTTGTTTATAATATGTAGTTAATAAATTTACTTGAATTTTTCTTTACCAAAGGGAACAGAATAAGCTATGTTTGTGTTTGAAAATATTAAATATCCAGGGGTGCCTGGGTAGCTCATTTGGTTAAGCGTCAGACTATTGGTTTTGGGTCAGGTCATGATCTCATGGTTTCTGAGGTAAAACCCCATGTATAGGGCTCTGTGCTGACAGTGCAGAGCCTGATTGGGATTCTCTCTCTCTCTGCCCCTCCCCCTGCTTGCACTTTCTCTCTCTCTCTCTCTCTGTTCTCTCTTTCTATAAAATAAATAAATAAACAACAAAAAGAAAATATTGAATATCCAAAGAGCAACATTAATCATAAAAACTGAAGTTGTACTTTTGTTTATTATTTTAAATAAGTATATTATGGAGAAATACATATTTTTTTTATTTTTACTTTTTAAAGTTTACTTATTTTTTAGAGAGAGATAGAGTGTGTGAGTGGGGCAGAGACAGGGAGACAGAGAATCCCAAGCAGGCTCCCTGCTGTCAACACAGAGCCCAGTGTGGGGCTTGAACCCTTGAACCATGAGATCATGACCTGAGCCAAAATCAAGAGTTGGATACTTAACTGACTGAACCATCTAGGTGCCCCTGAGAAATACATATTTTTAAAAACTGAATATTTTATAGCATTAATTTCTTAATTAATAGACCCAATCTATAAAACCTTATTATTCCCAAGACGTTCTAATAAAAGTAAATTGTCATTCAGTTGAGCCACCATTTATTAATAATTGTTCATGTGAAGAAACTATATGAGATGCAAATATGAATAAGATACCATATTTAGGAAAGTAAATTATACAGCAAAAATTATACAAAACTGTACAAAAAATTATACTTTTTAATAAAAAGTATGAAAAGTTTATAAAAGTTATATTTTATAAAATATAACTTATATTATATATATTTATATTTTTATAAAATAATATTTTATAAAGATTATAAAAATTATTTTTTATAAAATTTATACAAAAATTGCACCTGATCTTTCTGAAAATTTTTCTAAGAATGAACAAAATATCATATATTTCTTATTCTCTCAAAATGAAAACGTCTTTGATTTTTCTCCTGATAATAAAGCAAATACATGTCCATGATAAAAATAATTGAAGCAAATACTGCTCTGTGTAGGAAAGGGAACCTGAGCCTTCTTGGGCCTCTTTATCTTTCAATCCTCTCCCTGCCGCCCACTCTCTGCTCCAGAAATCTCATTCCACAAAGGTAATAAAAGTTTGATGCATATATATGCATGTATACATGAGTACGTGTTTGCACATGTGTGTTTTTGCATACATGGCACTTGGTGTATAATTTAGTGCCTGGCATGTGATAAGCACTCAGTAGATGGAAGCTGAATTACAATTAATATTGCATATTTTTTATAACATTTTGTAATTAAAATCTTTTATCTTGCAATATGGCAAAAATTTCTTTTCATATAAAATCATATAGATCTCTGTATATGTTTTAATGGATATTTAGCATTCATTTTATTATTATGTCTTCAAATGAAGACAAAATCCCAAATCCCTCTTTTTTTTATTGAGGTATAATTCACATACAATACTATATTAGTTCCAACTTTACAAAATACTGATTTGATATTTGTATATATTGTGAATTGCTCACCACAGTAAGTCTAGTTAATATCTGTCACCATAAATAATTACTGAATTTTTTTTCTTGTGACGAGAACTTTTAAGATCCACTCTTTTAGCAACTTTCAAATATGCAATACAGTATTATTAACTATAGTCATGATGCTGTATATTACATCTTTGTGACTCATTGATCTTCTAACTGGAAGGTCGTAACTTTTGATTCCCTTCATTCGTTTCACCCACTCCTCGCCCGCCAACCCCTGGCAACCACCAATCTGTTCTTTGTATCTATGGACTTGTTTCTTCTTTTTTTTTTTCAGATTCCACCTAAAAGTGAGATCATACAGTATTTGTTCTTCTACGTCTGATTTATTTCAGTTAGCATAATACCCTCAAGATTAGGCACATTGTTGCAAATGACAAAATTTCCTTCTTTTTAAATGACTGAATGATATTCCTCTGTATCTACAGTTAATAAAGCAGGAGTTAGGGGTGCGGATCCCTCATGCAGCTGAAATACCAAGTATAACTTTTGACTCCCTCCAAATTTAACTACTAACAACCTACTTGACTGGAAACTTTCTGGTAACACAAATAGTTGCTTAATGCATATTTTGCATGTTACATTATTATGTACCTTATTCTTACAACAAAGTAATCTACAGAAAAGAAAATGTTAAGAAAATCATAAGAAAGAAAAAATAAATTCACAGAACTGTACTATATTTATTTAAAAAAAATTGTGTATAAGTGAACTTGTGTAGTTCAAACCTGTTGTCCAAGGGTCAATCGTATATACTACATTTAATGTATCCATTCATTTCCTGATGGATACTTAGGTTGTTTCCCTACTTTGGCTATTGTAAATAATGCTGCAGTGAAAATGGGCTGCATAGATCTTTTCATGTTAGTGTTTCTGCTTTCTTTGACTAAATACCCAGAAGTGCAATTGCTGGATCATATGGTAGTTCTATTTTTAATTTTTTGAGGAACTTCCACACTGTTTTCCATAGTGAGTGCACCCATTTATATTCCTACCAATAGTTACATCCTCACCAGCATTTATTATCTCTTGCCCTTCTAATAATACCTATCTTAACAGATGTGAAGTGATATCCCATTTTAGTTTTGGTTTGCATTTTCTTGATAATTTGTGATGCTAAGTGTATTTTCATGTACATGTCAGTCATCTTTATATTTTCTTGGAAAAATAGTTATTCAGATTCACTGCACACTTTTAAAAATTTTTGTTTTTTCTTTGCTATTGAGTGATATGAGTTATTTATATATTTTGGATACTAACCCCTTATCAGATACATGATTCACAAATATTTTCTTTCATTCGATAGGTTGCCTTTTCATTTTGTTGATGATTTCCTTTGCTCTGCAGAGCCTTTTAGTTGATGTAGCTCCATTTATTCCTTTCTGCTTTTATTGCCTTTGCTTTTGATGCCAAATCCAAAAAATCACCACCAAGACTAGTGTAGGGAGCTTACTGCCTATGTTTTCTTCTATGAGTTTTATGGTTTCAGGTCTTACGCTCAAATCTTTAATCCATTTTAAGTTAATTTTTGCATGTGGTTTAAGATAGTGATCTAGTTTCATTCTTTTGCATGTAACCGTTCAGTTTTTCCAATAGTATTTATAGAAAAGACTGTTCTTTCCTCATTGTATATTCTTGTCTCATTTGTCATAAATGAATTCACCATCTATTCACAGATTTATTTCTGGGCTCTCTAGTCTATTCCATGATCTAAGTGTCTGTTTTTATGCCAGTACCATACTCTTTTGATTACTATAGCTTTGTGATAGGTTTTGAAATCAGGGAACATGATGCCTCTAGGTTTGTTCTTGTTCCTCAAGATTACTTCAGCTATTTGGGGTCTTTTGAGGTCGCATACATATTTTAGAATTATTTGTTCTATTTCTGTGAAAAATGTCGTTGGAATTTTGGTAAGGATTGCCTTGATTCTGTAGATTGCTTTGGGTAGTATGGACATTTTAACAACATTAATCCTTCCAACCCATGAGTACAGAGTATCTCTTTATTTGTGTCTTCTTCAATTTCTTTATCAATGTCCTATAGCTTTCAGAGTACAGGTCTTTAATCTCCTTGATTAAATTTGCTTCTAGGTATTTTATTCTTTTTCATGCTATTGTAAATGGAATTTTCACTTCCTGATAGTTTTTAGTGAATAGAAATGGAACATATTTCTGTATATTGATTTTGTATACTGCAACTTTACTGAATTTCTTAGTTCTAACAGTTTCTTCAGTGGAGTCTTTAGTTTTCTATATATATTATCATGTCATATGCAAATAGTGACAGTTTTACTTCTTTCTTACCAATTTGAATGTCTTTTATTTCTTTTTCTTGCCTATCTGCCCTGGCCTGAACTTCCAATACTATGTTGAATAAAAGTGGAGAGAGTGGACACCCTTGTCTTCTTCCTGATCTTAGAAAAAAATCTTTTAGCTTTTCACCCTTGACTATGATGTTAGCTGTGGGCTTGTCATATATAACATTAATAGGTTAAGTTACTTTCCTCCTATAGCTATTTTGTTGAATTTTTTTTACCATAAATTGATGTTGAATTTTGTCAAATGCTGTTTCTGTACCTATTGTGATGATCATATAATTTTCCCCCTTCCTTTGGTTAATGGGGTGTATCACATTGATTTATGAATGTTGAACCATTCTTACCTCCCTGGAATAAATCCACTTGATCATTGTGTATGATCCTTTTAATGTATTGTTGAATTTGGTTTGCTAAAATTTTGTTGAGGATTTTTGAATCTATGTTCACCGGGGATATTGCCATGTAATTTTCTGTTCTGGTGGTATCCTTGTATGGGTTTGGTATCAGGACAATGCTGGCTTCATAAAATGAGTTTGAAAGTATTTCCTTTTACATTTTTTGGAAGAGTTTGAAGACTCATCTTTCTTCTTTGAATATTTGGTAGAATTTATCAGTGAAGGCTTCTGGTATTGGACTTCTGTTTGTTTTTAAATTACATTCAGTTCCATTACTAGTAGTCTGCTCAGATTTTCTATTTCTTAATGATTCAGTCTAGGAAGGTAGTATGTTTATAGAAATTTATCCACATCTTCTAGATTATTCAATTTGTTGGCATATAAATTTTCATAATAGTTTCTTGTGATCCTTTGTTTTTCTGTGGTATCAATTGTAATGTCTCCTCTTTCATTTCTGATTTTATGTATTTGAGTCCTTGTTTTTTACTAGTGAATCTAGCCAAAGTTTTGTCAATTTTGTTTGTTTATTTATTTAAAAAAATTTAATGTTTATTTTTGAGGGACAGAGACAGAGAGAGAGAGAGAGACAGAGTGTGAGTGGAGGAGGAGCAGATAGAGAGGGAGACACAGAATCTGAGGCAGGCTCCAGTCTCTGAGCTGTCAGCACAGAGCCCGATGTGGGGCTCGAACTCATGAACTGTGAGATCATGACCTGAGCCAAAGTCGGACGCTTAACTGACTGAGCCACCCAGGCGCCCCTATTTATTTGTTTGTTTGTTTGTTTTTACAGTTCAACAATTATTTATTGAGAATTCACTGAGAGCCAGATTGTTCTTGCTTTTCCTGTTCCCTCCAATTCTTTTTGTCACAGGTTTGAGGAAAACAATTAGCCCCCTATAGAGTCATTAAAAAAAAGATAAGTTAGGGAGCAATATATTAAATTTCATTTAGTGGTGTTCCTCAAGTTTCATTAGAATCATTATTTGTCTTGTACCTTATACAGTAGTTGATTTCTGGGTGCATTTGAGTGTTCACTCAAATGTTGGTTTATTCCATTGTCACATCCTGGAATAGTACAACCAGTCCTTATTTATGTCCAAAATGCATTCCTGGGAACCACACCATATAGAGATCTGTGGTAACACAAATCACTTTCCCCTTTAAGAATAGAGTCATACCTGAGGGTCATAGTCCTTTTCCAGCTTTTTTACACTTAAATCTAATTCATCTGTTCCATCCAAATTATTCTGATACATTTATTCTTTCAGATAAACAATATTCTCTTACTATTTTTTCTTAAATTTTGGTTACAATTAATAATATGTATAGATTAATTTGTAGAGGATATTTTATCAATTTTTGTCTTCCTGCCCTTTACAGAAATATGGTATGCTTTTCCATGTATTTAAGTTTGCCTTTATATCCTTCCAAACAACTTACCAGTTCTTTATATGCTGCTCATATATTTCTGAAATCATACAATATCTTTGCAGATATCCCTGACAAAACTCTTGGGAAGAATTGCCTTTGGTTACATTCCTCACCACTGAACAAATCACCATGGTCAAGGGAAAGTAGCATTTAAGCTCGGTGAGGAACTCCACTGAGGCCAGGGAAAGAGTGGGTGCACAGGTTGGTGGTACACGAATCCAAATGATACAACTGAGCAGAATTGCTGTGGATGAACTTGGAATAGAGTTAAAAAAAATAAAAGAGAGAGAGAGACAGAGAGAAGTTACGTAGCCAAAACCACGCTCTTATAGAACCAGAGAATAGCCATTATATATTTTTAGGTAATTTATTCAGACTTTGATATAATTACTTGATCTGTCATTGTAGATAATCTGAGCATAGACAATAGATCTAGATAGGATTATAAACATTCTGTATTTCCTACATATTTCAAACCATAATGCAACAGAAATGTGAATTCTGTGGAACCAAAAAGTAAGAGAAGACTTTTATACCAATTTTTTCTTCCTTCCTGTAAACTATGATTAATCTAAAGTACTCGCTCCATCCCCATCTATGCACTTTAATACCAACCCCTCCTTCTCCTGTCCACCTTGGTAATCATCACTTGTGCCTCCCTTGTCTCATGAAAATTTAGCAAACCAGAATAAAGAAACCTAGAATGTCACAGCAAATCAATGCTTTAGAAAGGTGTGTGCCACGTATTATTTGAAAGAATGCATCTTTTCCCATTTTAATCTCTATTTTATGTAATGTTAACTTTTGCTGTGTGTGTGTGTGTGTGTGTGTGTGTGTGTGTGTGTGTATGTGTGTGTGCGTGCATGCATGTGTGTTTACTTGGCTTGGAGAAATACAAGAAAAAGATTTTCAAATTTCTTTTTTATCTTGTTCTCATGCATGATCTTTCTCTATTTGTGCTTCTGTGTCATATTTTTGTTACGCGAAACTGCTCTGGAAATTTTCATGAGGACACATTTTAATTATAGGATTCAAATCCAGTACCACTTGGGGCTGTAAATATGTGTCCAGACACTTAGGATAAGAAGTAAAAATTAAATCAATATTTTAATTTCCATCTTGAGTCAGCCATAGCAATGAAGAGAACAAATGATCTAATGACTAAGGTTTAAACTAGGTTACTATTAGTGGTTAATTGCTTTTCCATGGAAATAAAAATGATTCATGTTAATCTGTAAATTAATTTCTACAGATCTGCAGTGATACATTGATACTTCTGAATCATGTCTGAGGTATTTTGCGTGTGTTTAACCATAAACTAGGAACTTAAGGCAGGTAGTGGTTTACAGAAGAAAACCATTAACTAACATATATTGATTTATAAGACTCCTGTTTCTATCCTGCAGGGGATATAAACTAATAAAAGTTTAATATCCAGTATGTTTTATACCTATAAAAATATTTATCACTTAGCTGTGTGTATTTGAAGTTGTGCTACCTCAAAATACAAGAGAGAACTCCAAAATACTTTCCCCTAAGAGGAAAGGGGATGTGATGAAATATTTAGAAATCAATGAAGATACTTCTTAAGAAACCAGTAATTATAAAATGTCCAACATTTAGAAGTGATGCCCTCAATATCATCACATGATAACTGATTATTTAATGAAGTTAAAATAGAAAACAATAATGTAGCAAATAACGTTGCATGTGAATAACCAGGATTTTTTGTTTTGCTTTTGAAGAAAATAACACATGTATTTATATTTTAATTAAATATAAGAAAATATGTTTTCTTTTTTGATTAATTTCATTTTCTAGAGCAATTTCAGCTTCCCAACAATATTGAGTGGAAATTACACAGAGTTCCATGTCCCTAATACACATGCATACACATACAAACTCCCTCACCTCACTATCAACATTCTTCACCACAGTGAAGATTCAATTTGTTATAATTGATGAACCCACCTAATACATCTAACGCCCATAGTTTACCTTAGGGTTCACTCTTGACATTGTATAATTTATTGGATTTTGACAAATGTATAATGATATGTATCTACCATTGTAATATCATACAGATTAATTTCATTGCCCTAAAAATCATCTGTGCTCTGACTATTCATCTCTCCTTTCTCCCTAACCCCTGGCAACTATTAATCTTTTCATCGTCTCCATAGTTTTACCGTTTCCAGACTGTGTTATAGTTAGGATTATATAATATGTAGTCTTTTCAAATTGGCTTCTAAGTTTCCTCCATGCCTTTTCATGGCTCAATTGCTTATTTTGCTTCATCAGTGAATAATATTCTATTATCTGGATGTACCACAGTTTATTCGCTCACCTACTAAAGGACATCTTGGTTGCTCCCAGGTTTTAGCAATTATAAATAAAGTTTTACAAACATCCATGTGTATGTGCAAATTTTTGTGTGGAGACAAATTTTCAGTTCATTTGGGTAAATACTAAGGAACAGGATTGCTCGATTACATGGTAATAGCATGTTCTGTTTTGTAAGAAAGGGCCGAACTGTCTTCCAAAGCAGTTGTATCATTTTTCATTCCCACAATCAATGACTGAGAGTTTGAATTGAACCATGTGCTTGCCAATATTTAGTGTTGTCAGTGTTTTGGGTTTTGCCATCATAATAGTTATGTAGTGGTATCTCATTGTTTTAATTTGACATTCCCTAGTGACATATCATGTTGAATATGCCGGCTATGTATCTTGTTTGGTAAGGTGTCCATTCAGGTTTATATCATTCTTCAATTGGCTTCTTCATTTTCTTCTTGTTGAATTTGAGAGTTCTTTGTTTACTTTGGATAACAGTTCTTCATCAGATATGGTGTCCTTTGAAAATATTTTCTCCCACTGTGGCTAGTTTTATTTTTAATTCTCTTGAGGTTTTATTTTTAACACTGTCACAGATTTATTCTTTTTGTCAGTTTTTACTGTCATTGAAATGGGTTCACAGGAGAGAGGTGAGATAAATATAGGCATTCGGTTGATTATTTTAAACCAAAAGTCCAGTTCCTTTTTAACAATGAATAAGAAAAAAATACTCCTTTTAGAGATATTTGTTTATTTAAACTCATTTTGTTTGTGTCATCATTTATTGAATATGGCTTTACTCTGAGCCATATTCAGTGATAACTGCTTTATATACATTTTCTTATTTAATCCTCATATAATCCTCAAAGACAGGCATTACTATTCTCTTCTTAGAGAAAGAAAACTGATGTTCAGGAAAGCTAAACAATTTCCCCATTTATATGGCTAGTAAATGATGGATTTGAGAGCTAAACCTATAGCTGACGTGCCAGAAGCTATGCTCTAACAACTTCATACTGCCTCCCTATTCTCTTTCTAAATTAATATCGCCATGATCCATTTAGTCTATCTGGTACATTTATCTGCAAACACTTATTATTATTGCCTGTGATGAGCCGGATACCTTTTCAGATGCTGAGTTTATATAGATGAACATTCATTCATTCTGCATCCATTCTTATCCCTGAGGGGCTCCGAGTCCAAAGGAAAGTTGACAAGCAGACCGCTAAAGTACAGTACAGAGGATACAGTACAAACAGTCCTGTGGTAACCTAGAGGCTGAGTGTTTATGACAGATTAGCCCATCAATATTCAAGATTAAGGTAGAGGAAGGAAATATGTTCAAATAATTTTTATTATTTTACACATAGGGCAGAGAAAACATTGTCTTTGATTTGGCCTGATTGCAAGTACTGGAACTTCAGACCCACCACAGCCATCTCCAATATTCCTCTAGGCACACATCATTCCCTTACAAAAAGGTGATGCTCGTGAACGCCATTCAAACCAGTAGGAGTATATAGAGGATAGGTGATGGTGCTTTTCTCTTGTTTCCATTTTAAGAAAATCCACTTGATCATGAGGAAGCAGTTAGATTCTTTTTGGGGGATCACACCAAAGTATTAGTTTCCCCACCATTTTTCTGAGTCTGAATATTACTCTATTAACAAATGACAATTCCTGAAATATTCAACCTAGCTTTATACTTTTTTTTGGAAAACAGCCAGGAAAACACTTCTTAATCCCACAGGCAACCTAAAGCTTTCAGAGTCAGTTCCTGCCTTAAATATTCTGAGAGTACACGTCATTTTTTTTAAGATGAAGGGGGAGTAAAAATACCTCACAGTACCAAAGATCATAGAAATGTGTCATATTCACACTGTCAGAGTGAGCATTATGCCCTCATTACAGCCTTTCTTTGGAAACAATCTGACTTTCTAATAGACATTTATAGACATTTTAAGTTATAGAAGTTAGTGATATTGTAGCTGAGAAGGAAGATTCAATGACTTTCCAATAGGGAAATTTATAATGTATAAAAACATAAATGAAGACGAATTTTGTCTTCAAAATTGTGTGTAAAATTGACATGCGGGTAAGTATTTTCATAAGGTCATCAGACTTAAAAGATAATTTAAAAAATTAATTTGGAACCCTGGTTTCTATGACAGGAATAGAAATGATTCATATATTTGATATTATGAGGTAACTCAGATTTCTTGAACTATTAAAAAATTTCAGGGTACCTGGGTGACTCAGTTTGTTAGGCATCTGACTTTGACTCAGGTCATGATCTCATGGTTTGTGAGTTCAAGTCCACGTCGGGCTCTGTGCTGACAGCTCAGAGCCTGGAGCCTGCTTCAGATTCTGTGTCTCCCTCTCTCTCTTCCCCTTCCCTGCGTGCACTCTATCTCTCAAAAATAAATAAACATTAAAAAATTTTTTTTAAATTTTACTTAAAGAAAATGGACCAATCTCATAGGAGTACATAGCAGCTATTAGAATGCTAACGGTCTTGGAAGCCAGTTTAAGAATTGTGTGTAGTAACACATACAACCTGGGATTATTTTGTTTGTGCACATTGATTTCGTTTAACATTAATTCACAAGACATGCATGGAATCCTGCTTCTTTAGTAAAGTTTAACATAGAGTTTAAAAATTATAGAATGTCCTTTCTGTTAGGATCTGACAAAGATCTTGGGATTAGTGAGGTGTTGGACTCTGAAGAGAGAAAGAAACAAAGCTTGGGGGAAAAGAAGCAAAAACTCAAATCACTTATTTCTTTTCTTTTAGGCTGATGTGGAAAAAAACTGGAGAGGAAGTTGAAAATGGGCAGTTGTGAAACATGTATGATATCAGTCATTTGCACAAGTAACTTATCTATGAGAAATTAGAAGATTTTTATAATTCTAATTAAATTCCTTAGTTGTAAGTCTATATTTTTTAAAACACAAATAAATAAGATGTGTGGCTAGGAGGATTCAACCTCATGCCACATGCTTGTTTGTGTGGCATAAAGTGAAACCAGCCGGCCTCAACAGCCCTGGGAGTTACGTGTGGTAACTTGAGCAAACCACACTTGGGTAACAAAAGGATGTCGAAGGGGTTAGAAAGCAAAATTAATTTACAGCCTTGCCCAGCTTTATAGTATTATTGCTAAACAATATCACTCAATGCTATCATAGCATATATTTTCAATATTTCGATGTTTCAATGAAGCCATACCTCTTAGTGACCATCTTAATGGTATAGCAAACCATTTACCTATGCTTTTCCCTCTTCTTGCTCTACATTATCTTCTGGAGTGATCTGATACACACTCATGGCTTCAATGATTGCCTATGTTGCAATACTTCCAAATTTATGCTTTCAGTGTAGCTCCTTGTTGTTTCCATGACATACTATTTACTGGACATCCTCATTTGGATGTTCCATGTATACCTCAAACATATCCCAAATACACTCATCTTTTCAGTCTTCTCCCTCTTTCCAAGCTCGAGATCGGCTTCCTTTCCTGTGCTCCTGATCTCAACAGATAGTACAATTACCCACCCATACACTCAGACTTGAAACTAGACCATTATTCTCATTCCTCCCTCCTTCCTACATCCACTGGACCACCAGAACCTGTGCATTCTAACACCTGTGTCTCAAAACTGTCCCCTTCTCTTTGATAGCAATACAATTACAGAAGTTCAGGCCTCATCCAATTTCTCCTGGGTTATTGCAACAGTTTTGATTATCGAAAATACTATTTATGTGCAATTTTTCCAGGATTTTCTTACAATGAAGCAGTTATTATTGTGTTATTTATTATACTAAAGCAGATTGTATCCCATGCCTTAGCTTTAAACAAAAGTTTGATCTTGGTCTTCAGCTGTGAATGACTAATTTAGGTGCAAAAATCCTATCCTTGCCTATGGCCATACCTGTATATGTGCATTGTGTACACATGACTCCTGGTGATCCCTATTTGAACTATGAAGTCAGCTTTTTTTTAAAGTTTACTTATTAATTTTTGAGAGAGAGAGACAGAGAGAGTGAGCAGCGGAGGGACGGAGAGAGAGAATGTGAAGCAGGCTCTTCGCTGTCAGCACGGAGCCCGATGTGGGGTGGAACTCAAACCATGAGATTATGACCTGAGCCAAAACCAAGAGTCAGATACTTAACTGACTGAGTCTTAACCGACTGAGCCACCCAGGCACCTATGAAGTCAGCTTTTTGATGGTTCCCAAAATATGTCATTTGAGAGCTTGATTTCTTTTTTTTAATGTTTCCTTTATTATTTTTGAGAGAGAGAGAGAGAGAGAGAGAGCGCGAGTGTGAGTGGGGGAGGGGCAGAGAGAGGGAGACACAGAATCTGAAGCAGGCTCCAGGCTCTGAGCTGTAAGCACAGAGCCCACCATGGGGCTCAAACCCACAAACTGCGAGATCATGACCTGAGCTCAAGTTGGACGCTTAACAGACTGAGCCACACAGGCACCCCAAGGGCTTTGATTTCAATTCCTGCTTGAATCCAATATTACACTGTTTTGATGGCTAAAGAACCATTTTCAACTTATGCAAAAAATGCCAGCTCAAGAAAGAAATAGGTAGGATGCTTAGTGTGTGTGTGTGTGTGTGTGTGTGTGTGTGTGTGTGTGTGTTTTAATTAATAATGTGTTATCCAAGCTGAGGGTCATAGTTCCCAGGAAGTATTTCTTATTGGAGGAGATAGAAAAATAACGCAACACATTTTTTGAGAGTAGAATTTGTACCCCCCACATAAGTAAAATAATCATTGGTTTGATATCTTGCTTTTTTTCTTCCAAGATTTTACTTCAAGTTAGTTAACATACAGTGTAACTTTGGTTTCAGGAGTAGAAGTTAATGATTCATCACTTACATATAACACCCAGTGTTCATCACAACAAGAGCCCTCCTTAATGCCCATCATGCATTTAGCCCATCCCCCACCCAACTCCCCTCCAGCAACCTTCAGTTTGTTCTCTGTATTTAAGAGTTTGTCTCCCTCTCTGTTAGCATCTTATTTTATTTTTCTTTGCCTTCTCCTGTGTTCATCTGTTTTGTTTCTTAATGCTATCTTGTTTTTATTGTTCAATTGGTTATTAGGTTATAATTATATATTTAAAAATTTCTTGTCTAACTTCAAATATGATATTGAAAAACCACAAAAAATACCCCATGATGCTTTAAATATATATGTTCAAATATCCACCGGTAGGCCTGTCAATAGAAATATGACGCTCATTCACAGAGGAGAAAAACTGGAGCCACATAACAGCTCTGCAGTATTCCTAATTGCAAACCAGAGTGAAGAATTTTGAAGTGTTCATGTACAAGACATGCTGGAAGTTCTAATGTAAATTATGAGAGTCCCTAAGTCCTCTGTTTCCTTATCCTCTTACAATATTTTTAATGAATGAAGGACATGCACCTTGTCACAAAAACAAAATGTAAAAGAAAAAAAAAATTGAAGGCCACAAACATGGGATACCTGGGTGGCTCAGTCGGTTGAGCATCCAACTCTTGATTTTGGCTCAGGTCATGATCTCATGGTTCGTGGGATTGAGCCCCATGTCAGGCTCCACGCCGACAGCATGGAGCCTGCTTGGAATTCTTTCTCTCCCTCTCTCTCTCTCTCTGCCCCTCCCCTGCTTTCTCTATCTCTCTCAAAATACATAAAACACTTTAAAAACAAGCAAACAAAAAGAATGAGGACCACAAATGTGATTATTTAAGTTAAGACCACATCATAATCTTGTTTCTTTATATAAGGTTGTTTAGTCAGTGACTTGACTTTGCACAGCCAACTTTGTAAAATCGGATTTTCATTAACTTGAAAATAATGCAGTGTAGATAATGTGTTCACAATAGTCAATCATATTCTTAACTAATTGATTGCAGGATAGAAGTGTTATGAGCTATATGAAAACACTGTACACACACACACACACACACACACACAGACTAAATACTTCTAAGTCTGATCTTGAAATTGATCACACTTAAAAGTAGAACCCTGTACCTTCGCATGTTAAATTAAATAGATAATAAGTGAGGTATAGCATATGTGATTTATATATTTCCTTATTTCTTTTAAATATATGCCATTCATATATGACGTTAGGTATTTGACTCTTTTATTTAAATAAGTGAAATAATATTTCAATCATTAAAAAACTTGGTTGTCTGATTCCTTGCCTAGTTGAAAACTAAGATTTTGGCATAGATCTGAGATTATTGTTCTGAATATCTTAATCCTCTATGTGAGAAATGTACTATTTTTATTTAAGAAAGTCTATGAAATAACTTCCTGCAGACCAGCCAGTGTTTTAAGTACAAATATATTAACTTAGTTAACAATCCTGACAACCCTATACAGTGGGGACTAGTAATGCCCAGTTTACAGATGAGGAAGTAGTTTACCTGAAGCCAAACAGCTAAGTGGCAGAATTAGGATCGAAAATTACTACAGAGTCCATGTACCTGTTTGGAAAGGACCGGCAGCCATATCTCAGCAAGTTTCATTTATTAATTTGATGTCAAGGGTGCAAAAAAGATTACCCACACCTTGGTATCTTGGTTGCAGTACATTCAGGGTCCTGGAGTCTTAGCTTCCAGTTGTCACTCTGTGTATGATCCAAGAGTTAGAATCATATCATGCCTGTCCTTCTCCGTGGGCCATGTCCACAGAGCGCCTAACCAGCTGGCAATAAAGGGAAAGTTGGCATCAAACAGGAGCCCTCTTCTTCACATGACACAGAAATGATCCTTTTGTTATCTTTGACTGACTCCACAGTTGCCGTGGTATTTGATTAGCTATGGTTACAAACTGGGTTTTGTGGTAAGTCTGACTGTTGTGATTCTTTGAAGTCTCTTCTAAAACTGGAGATTTGAGTAACTGTATCTATTGCCCTCATTAACGATGAAAATTTGTGAGTTTATCTAGCTATGGGTCATGACAGATTGGTGTTTAAGCTTGCTTCTTTGACAAGAGATTGAGGACTATTCTTTTTTTTTTAATTTTTTTTAAACGTTTATTTATTTTTGAGACAGAGAGAGACAGAGCATGAACAGGGGAGGGGCAGAGAGAGAGGGAGTCACAGAATCTGAAACAGGCTCCCGGCTCTGAGCTGTCAGCACAGAGCCCGACGCGGGGCTCGAACTCACGGACCATGAGATCATGACCTGAGCCGAAGTCGGACGCTTAACCGACCAAGCCACCCAGGCGCCCTGAGGACTATTCTTGATTACTACAAGATGTTTTTCACTGTTTTCTAGAATTTAAGTTAAAAAGTTTAGTTTCTTCTCTGGGTAGTGAAAATAAATGTTATATTTAGTTTTTAGTTTTAAAGTTTTTCACAAACTTGGGGAGCACAGAATAGACTTCTTTGGCTATTAGTGAAGACTCCTTATGCTATATATAAGGGAAAACAGAGTTTCAAAGGACAATAACTATACTTAGTATGTAACTTGATTTTCTCAGTTTATTGAACTTTGAATAATACCACTTAAGTGAGTGTTCAGATTTAAATTACTCCTTCCTCTTGAATTGCTGCTCAAATACCCTGACATCACTACATGTATTATGCCAGAAAGTGAAGAGCCCTAAAAATTGCCTCAGAAGTTTTATTTCTTTGTATTATAATTTTTTTAATTTTTAACTTCTTTAATGTTTATTCATTTTTGAAAAATAGAGACAGAGCACAAGCAGGGGTGGGGCAGAGAGAGAGAGGGGGACACAGAATCTGAAGCAGGCTCCAGGCTCTGAGCTGTCAGCACAGAGCCTGATGTGGGGCTCGAACCCACGAACCGTGAGATCATGACCTGAGCTGAAGTCGGAAGCTTAACCGACTGAGCCACCCAGGCGCCCCTCTTTGTACTATAATTTAAATTTGTGAATTCCCCTCAGAATAATAGAAAATTTGTTCAATGATAATCAAAGCTTGTGAACTTAGTTGGCTTTCTTCCCTACACTAGGGAAGGGAGCTAATATTCACTGAGTGTCCACAGAATGCCAGACACTTGACTTCATTTAAACCCCACACAAGTGTATGAGGTAAATATTTATTCTCTCCATTTTATTGGTGAGGAACTTGAATCTCAGAGATATTAGGTAAATTGCCCAAGGCCACACACACAGGTCCTGGTAGCGGGTGAAAAAAGCCACATAGGTCCTAAGTGAGATCCAAACGGGTTATCCTGACCTCAACAATTGTGCTCTGTCCATCACAATACCACAAATTTGGAGATTTTTAAAAATCTTGGTTATTCTCATTTTTTAAACTAATCGCTGATATCAACGATGTGTACCTTAAAGAAGGGGGACATTTTTTGAAAGAGTGAGAGGGAGCCATTTACTCTTCACTGGAAGTTTGTAAATTGTGCCGCATACCTTGGTAAGCGCAGGGCTTTAAACTGAGAAGCACCAGTGTGCTTCGTCTTGTGAAACAATGAAAGTGTAGATTGAAGTTCAGAGCGTGAAATGTGGGCCTTTGGATCCTGACTCCTTGTGGAACCAACGCACAAAGCACAGCAGCGCTCACCGCAGGGCAGAGTCCTCTTAGGGATGATTGGGAAGGATTCCACACAGGAGTCAGCAGGGGAGAGGCATCGAAAGTTACAGCGCACAGTTTCCTTGACCTGCAAGCCAAGGCAGAGGCTCAGGCTAACTGTCAACAGAAAAGAAACCGTTGTACGAGAAAATTGCTTAAAATACTTCAGTTGTTCTCCCCGCGAAGTGGAGGCACTGTTTGTGGTTTGGAGAGCTATAGAGACAGTTTGAACCTGTGGTACCAATTGTGAGTGTATCTCTCTCTCTCTCTCTCGACATATAGATATATAGATACACACATACATATCCGTAATGTGGTGTGCTTTCTTATCTTGCAGAGCATGTGTTAAAACAGTTGAGGTATGTCGACAAAATGGGGTCTGTAAGGAAAACACAAGCCTTGACAATTCCACGCTTCACAATGAGTGTTCAGTTGGCCTGTGAGTGTTGATAAAGGACAGTGAGCGCCTGTCCGTGATATGAATATACCAGTTAAAAGATGATCAATTATGGATTTATTTCTAGTTTTCTCCATCTCTTGACAGCTGTGAGCAATGCTGTTCCAAATTTTCATTAGATTACAGAAAGTTTATTACCTCCCTGGATAAATAAAATATAAATGCAATTTCACCCTGCAAAGAGATTATTAAGCTAATGTTACAAAGGATTTATTAATTTTATTATAGTTAACAGTTCATAGTACTGAAGAGGGGAACTCAGGACAACTTGATTTGAGAACCGAACAGTGTGTTGTAAATCACAAATTAAGTGCCCAATAAATATTTGTGAAGTAAATATACATGAATGCAGTTCTTGCTGAGTGTTCTCATTTCTCAATTGTATTTCCATTTTTATGTGTGAAGTGGAAACATTTTGTTCTAACAGTTTTGGTATTCTCTTTCAAAGATCCTCAAGCCCTTTAGGCAAAGATAACAATACTATTCATTCTACCAATCACACACATGTACACGCACGCACTCACACACAAACACTAACCGTGACCTTTTTTGCATATTTGGGAAGGTAAAAATACCTGCTTTGCCTGTGGCTTAGTAGTCAACATCTTTTGCCTTTGGCCACAAGAGTAGAAAATGTGCTACTTATTATTTACCATGAATGTTTACTATCTATTTTCTTAGGTCTGGTGTATAAAACTGTTGATTGGGTTTCTGGATAGGATGAGTTACCACAAGCAAGCCACATTTAGGTAGGGTTGTTTTAAACAGTCAGTTCATAGGGTCCAAGAAGAAGCTGACTTTTCTTTGCCGGTATCAGTTGTTTTAGTATTTTCTGGACGGGATGGATTAGACCCAGAAGACATACCTGGTCTCTTTTAGACAGTTCAGTGCAAATGTTCATGCCTATTTGATACAAAACTTGGTAGACATGTCTGAGAGTTTTCATGTTACTTGTCTTCTTTCCTCTCACTGTTGATTCAGTTCTCAATTCTGCCTAAGTATGAGACTATACCATTTATATCGTCTTAACTTGTACCTTAAATGTGCCTGGCAAGAGGCTTGATAATAAATTTATTAAGTAAATATTAGGCTTTGAATAGTACTAACATCACACTGAGGAAGAAGCACCTAATTCCTAACTCCTCACAAGTTAGATATTCCTAATAAAGAGCTGGGTTTTGCTGAAAGGAGACGCCTTGTGATTTCACATACATCGAGAGTGAGATGTGGAGACTGTCACTGTGCAGAGATGGACAAAAGAGAGAAGATGGGCAGAGTAGGATGGATGAAGAAGACAGATACATGAGGAAAGGAGAAGAGCATTTATTATTTTGAAAATTTTCTGTAATGTCTTAAGAATTTTGTTCACACTTGCAAAGAGATTCAAAAATGAATCAGATGGAAGAGAAATAAAAAAGGTGATAAATTATGAAAAAGGAGGGAAATGGGGGGAAGAAAAATGATGCGGCCAGGTGAAGGAAAAATGTCCAGAAGAACAAAGATATTTGTAAATTAGCTATGAATTTCAGCCTTTCTTGAATTTTGAGAATCCTCTGGTTTCATATTCTCTGCCTCTTTAGACAGGATGTACATTTATAGACTGTTTACTTTAGTAACTGAAACCTTTGTTTTTTTCCTCTTTGAAAAAAATGAAACGTGAAGTTAGAAGGGAGAAGTTTGTTGGCGGCTACTTAAAAATGCTAACCTCATCTGGGGGGCGTTGTAGAGATTCAAAATATTCTTTAATAATCTAAAGTGACAAAGATTTAAAACAAATAGGCTATTCTCACTGGTTGTTGAGGTTTCTTAGATCTTTTTTCTGCAAAATATTTTAGTGCTATCAGCGACATTTGAGTGGGAATAACTTTTAGTTCCAGTAATGGTAGGTTTTGCTTTACAATTATTTTTGAATTCTTCTGGCAAATTGATAATCATGCATAGTCCAAGGATCTAAAGACACTGTGGCTATGTTCCCTGAAGTGAAGGAATACCATTTACTTTAAATCTGTCTCTTCAGAAAATGTCTCTTTCCTGAGGCAAAGTGGTGGGCTCTGAGGTCTGGGTTGGAGTCCCAGGTCTGCCTCTTACTTACAGATAATCTTAGGAGAAGTTATTTCTCCTCTCAGAAAGTACCCCCTGTGAAGGTACTATCTCACAAGTCTGGGCTTTTGAATAAATTAATAAATGCAAAGAACTCTGATAAATGTCTGACATATAAGAAGATTTAATACGTTTAATTATTATGATGCATTGTCCAATATAAATTTAAAAAGACCACAAGTCACTTCAAAACATTAAAACAGAAAACCATAAAAGAAGAAAATAAGGGTATTATAGACAGGCAGGGTTAAGATTATACTTTAAAACGAAAAATTCTATCACAGTATCTTCTACATAATTAGGAATTCAACAAATATTTACTGCAAAACTGGGTGGCTAAAAGAACAAAATCCAAAACTAGAGCAATTCACCAAATAGTATTGAGATACAAAATGAGCTTATAATTGCAATAGGTCCATTTTGGTTAGAGAAAAAGTATCAGACATAACCTCAAGCTTGTTTTAATTAGTTGAAGAGAGAAAATCATATATATTACATACATAAGGTTTTGCAGGTAATAGGCACTCAATAGGTACTCGAGTGCTCATTAAATGAATAATGAAAAAATCCAATATAATTATTAATGATAATAAAAATTTAGGGAACTACATGGAAGGCATTCAGAGGAGCATAAGAGCCAAATGGGTTGCTATAGTTCAGAAACTGGGATTTAGAATGGTTTTTAAAGGGGCATCTGGGTGGCTCAGTCAGTTAAGCATCTGACTTCAGCTCAGGTCATGATCTCACAGTTTGTGAGTTGGAGCCCCGCATAGGCTCACGGCTATCAGGGCAGAGCCAGCTTCAGATCCGGGGTCTCCTTCTCTCTCTGCCTCTCCCTCTCCCCCGCCCCACTCAAAAATAAACATTAAAAAAATAAAAATAGAATGGCATGTAAAGAATGTGTAGATTTAAGCTTGTCATTCTCAACACTGGTGGCATATTAAAGTGGCGAATGTCCAGGTCCCACCCCAAGAAAGTCTTATTTGACAGGTCTGAGGTCAAGTCCAGGCATTTATATGGTTTAAAAGCTATCAAAGTGAGTTAAATATTCAGTCAAGGTGAGAATCCCTGGTATAAATGGGACAGGACAGAGGAAAAACTTCCAGTCAGGACTTGAGGTAGGGAATGGTAGTGTGGGGGAATTTGTGGGTAGAGGCATGAGAAGATGTGCAGGGGCTCAGAAGGGAGCTACACTGGAGCTAGATTAGCTGAATTTTGAGGCAATAAAGCCCAAACTGGGACAGCTTAGATAAGGATAAAAGTGGCAGATAGGTGACTTTCTCTTCTGCATGACTTTAGACAGGCCCAGCTTAATCACTCTGGGCAGGTTGCAAAATCTCTTATATTTCTCATCTCTAAAGTGGATGTGGCTCTCCCCTAGGGACCTTGGGGACAGAAAGGACATGGTGCAAGGAAATGCTAGAGTGAGTTAAGATACTGCTGGGAAAATGGTAATATCATGGCAGAGACAGGAAGATGGTAATGCCCAGAAAGGAAGAAAAGCAAGTCACACGCTTCACGAGTTGGTAAGACCTACTTCTAGAGAAATAAATCATTCAAAAGAATCTCCAAATACAATACATTGTGAATCAGAAAGCTGCTGTTTTGTAGAACAAAGTAAATCCCCTCCCCCCCAGCTCCTCACTGTAAATTCTCCCTCAAAACCGATTATACTGACTCAGGAATGAAACTAGAGATGTATAAGTCAGTTTGGGTAAATTAAGAAATGATGATCCTCCTGCAAGTTTACTTAGGGTTTCAACTGTTCATCTAGAAGCAGAAGTGTGTAAGTCCCGTGAGAAAATACTAAATGAAAATAGGAAGTGCTGAAAATGAAAGCCACATACATTTTGTAAGAATCCGTCCTTCAAATTCTTTCAGTAGATTCTTCCTACATAAAAATAATTGAAATTGTTAGACCTTCTGACGAATATTGCCTACATGGTGGCTCCTATTAATATTGCTATTTCTAGGTTAAAGAAATACGGTTGCTTGGAAACATATTAAATGACCATTAGGCACCCTGTAGACTTAGTATGAAAAGAACAAAATGTGCTAAGTGAGGCAGAATGTTCTGGAGAGGGGTTGACCTATGATTAAATTGTCTCTTTATCTGAAGCTATTATGCAATTTGCTAGGTCAGCTTTCGAAATGGCTTCTAGATATCATCGGCCTGAATATTTCTATTATCCCCATGCATTGTTATGCATGTTCACTCATTTATTACCACAATAACTCTGAAAGATAGAGTGGATGTGTTATCCCATTGTATAGTAGGAGAAGATGTTACAGAGGGGGACTGACTGTACCAAGAAAATGTGCCTGGCTAAGCAATAACAGTGACCAGGCTGCAAACTGACTTGCTTGAGTTTTGGTGTGATATTGTTTTAATTTAGACTATGATATTCAGCCCAGTGCTCCCTGACCTTTTAAAATCACAGTCAGTAAAAAGTCGTATCTTTTTCAGGTTGATATAACACTCGTGAAACCCAATGCATTCATTTTATGGAATTATGTATGACTGAGACACTGACAGATGTTTCTTCATAAAGGAAGTGATATTTCATATTTTTAATAGGTGCAGGCCTTGGTTTTAGATAGGTCCAGCTTAAATATCTTGGACAAATTACATAATCTCTATATGCCTCAGATTTCTCATCTATAAACTAGATAATTTATACTTTACACTTGTGAGAAATTTTATCAAGTAAGAATGCATATAATGTTCTTAACACACAATAGGCTCGATACATATTATCTACATAATTTTGAAATCAAACACACCTGCTACACGCTCTGTTCCACTACCTTTGAAATCAGTACTCACTGCTGAAAACTCAGAAACGCAAACCCTCAAATCCATGTTTTGAGTTCTCCTTTCTCACACTCTGATTTTCAGTTTTGGGGTGCCTGGGTGGCTCAGTTGGTTGAGCATTGGATTCTTGATTCAGGCTCAGGTCATGATCCTGAAGTGCCCTGTGCCAGGCTCCGCGCTGAGCATGAAACCTGCTTTGGATTCTCTCTCTCTCTCTCTCTCTCTCTCTCTCTCTCTCTGTCTCTCTGTCTCTCTGTCTCTCTGTCTCTCTCTCCCTCCCTCCCCCTCCCCCGCCTCTCTCACCTGCTTGTGCTTTCTTTCTCTCAAAAAAAAAAAAAAAAGTCGGAGGGGGGGTACGCCTGGGTGGCTCAGTCGGTTTAGTGGCCAATTCTTGATTTTAGCTCAGGTCATGATCCCAGGGTCATGGGATCAAAAGCCTCTCTGATCTGTGCTGTTAGCACAGAGTCTGCTAACTCTCTCTCTCCTCCCCACCCCCCTCTCTCCCTCTGTTTCTCTGCCCCGCCCCACTTGTGTACTCTCTCTCTCAAAATAAACAAACAGTTTTAAAAATTGCATTGAATTTCCTTTTTCTTTTCATTTTAGAGAGAGAGAGCCGGGGAGAGGGACAGAGGGAGAGAGAGAATCTTAAGCAGACTCCATGCGCAGCATAGAGCCAAGACCTATCCCAGGACCTCAGGATCATGACCTGAGCTGAAATCACGAGTTGGACACTCAACTGACTGAGCACCCAGGCACCCCCAAAAATTACATTAAATTTGAATTAATTTATTTTTAAATAGCCACATGAAACTAGTGGGGACCCTGCTGGCTGGCTGATCCAGCTTTGCACTCTAAGCTCCTGTTTAGTTCACACCAGTGTCTAGCATAGTACCTGAGGACTGACTGGTTTTGCTTTTTCCAGCCCATATTAATTTGGTTATAGATATTTGGTAGGTGGGCTCCATCTTGGTGCACAGTCAGGGAGAAGTACAGTTTTGTAATAGGTGCTTGCATGGCTTTTCCCTTTGCCAGGCATAAGCTGCTTTAGTCTTAACCATACAGGCTTGCAAAAATTCACTCTAATTTGTAGGAACCTCACAGTACTGTTTTTACATAGTAGTAAAAAGCAAAGGCAGATGTAAGCATATTTATTCACTTTAAGGAAAATATAGATTTCTTAAAATAATATTTTCAGCTCTTTTTCTGGAGAAATTTGTCTGAGGAAACATGCAGTCGATGGCTTACATAAATACTGGTCTCAGAAAAGTCACATAAAATATTAAGCATTGTGTTGGCGTGGAAAGAGCTAGTGCTTAGGCCCATTGGTCACTGATTTGACTCCCAACGCTCCTGCTCCCTTCACCTGTGTGAGGAAAGCTATTCCACTTCCTGGCATCACATCTTTACCTGGCAAAAAGAGAAGAAGGCTTGTATTGTGTAAGTGTGGTTTGGCAGATGGAATGAGCTCATGTAAATAAATGGTCAACAGAGGAGAATTTCCCTCTACTCGCATCTCTTCACACGCTGTCACTACCCCAAAGAGGTTGTGTAAGGTTAGGAAAATGAGGGCTGGAGAAGATTCTAGAAACCACCCAATCAAATACTCTCTCTCTATAAATGAGGAAATTGAGTATGATATGTGCATCGACAAAAGTGATACCAGCAGCAGACTCTAAAAAGGGAGATGGTAAATGTCATTAGCATCACACCTGCTACACGCCCTATGCCACTACCTTTGAAACCAGTACTTGCTGCTGAAAACTCAGAAACACAAACCCTCAAGTCCATGTTTTGAGTTCTCCTTTCTTACACTCTGATTTTCAATTTTGATTTTTCTTCCTTTACTAAAAGCATTGCCACAGTGGTTGAGTTTCTCCATGGGACCCAACGATTTCAGTCATGTTAAGTAAAAAACAACTACCTCAACGTTATTTTATGTAGTGGATAGATAAGTTCCTTGCTATCAGTATTTACAATTATTTACAACTTTGTCTCTTCTAATGTGTGCTTTTGCCTATCCTGAATTTTAATGCACACAAATATCTTTCACTTTTTAAAATTTTTTAAATGTTTTATTTATTTTTTTGAGAGAGAGAGACAGAGACAGAGCATGAGTGGGGGAGGGGCAGAGAGAGAGGGAGACACAGAATCTGAAGCAGGCTCCAGGCTCTGAGCTGTCAGCACAGGGCCCGACGCGGGGCTGAAGCTCACTAACTGTGAGATCATGACCTGAGCCGAAGCCGGACGCTTAACTGACTGATCCACCCAGGCGACTCCACTTTTTTTTTTTTTTAAACTCTGGGTGAACCTCTTTGGCTTAATTGTCTTTTCTCTTGGTGCTCATGAGACACAGCATAGAGACATCTGATTGTGAGAAGGCACCGGTGAAATCACACAGTAGAGACAAAACTTGTCATGTCACTTATGAGAGTATTTTATAGCGCAGGGTGAAAATACAATATCAAGGAATAGATCAATTATTTGCTTAGACTTGCTACCTGATACTGTACCATAAAGTAGGACAGTTTGGGGATTTGTTTTGTGCGGAGTTTAGTACGCTTTTGACTTACAGCAGCTATATAACCCATTTCCTTTTTTTCTTCCTGTTTCTTGATTTGGCTATTTGAGTTTACATAGGTAAGCACATAGAAAATTTTTTTGGTGTCAAGTTAATTTTCTCATGTAGCATTTTCAGATATAATCTCACCTAAGAAAAAGACAAATTAAAGACTCATGATTTTTCTTTTTGTTATGAGGCAATAAAACCTTAATGCTATGCATAGAATATAACAACAAATAATATATAACTAATATTTTACCAAATTTTGGAATATAGCAAGAGTATTGTATTTTCCTATTTTTACTCCTTACAGAAATGAATACAGAATTAGAGAATATGGACATGAGTGAAGCTAAAACATTAAATACAAAAAAAACTAGTCCTATGTATTTAATTTCTCTTAGTGAAGTTGGTCATGATAATTTTTTTTGTTATACACACCCATTTTTCAATTTGATGGGTTGTCTAATTATGTTTCCCCATTTTATTTCAAGGTATGAAGAGGAGGGTTATGAAAAAAGGTAGAATATTGCTCAGTATTATCACTCTAGAAATGAACACACTGATCACCCCTACAAGGCATATGACATGGTAGTTTTATTGTTACCCATTGTTAGGGACTCCAAACTCATAAATATCAAAATCAGTGTACTTTATTTTTCAGGGAGTCATCTGGTTTCACCATCCTTCACTTCATGGATTACTTCCCTGAAAGTTTCTCCTATTTTCTTTTCTTTTCAGGTTCTCTCCCTTTCTCATTAGCTCATACCTATCCCATATTTATATGTTATTTCCTCATCCACCCATCCATCCATCCATCCATCCTTCCATCCATCTTATTCAGGAAGAACTCATGAGATGAAAAGACTAATATTAATCCTAAAGGAAAAAAAGATCCCCAAAGAAGGATTTCATTCACAGTGCTGACTTGTTGCCTCTGTATTTTTCCTTTAAAGATGATATTTGGGAAAAATTCCAAGATGTAACCTCCCCTAAACAATAGCCCCCCAAGCGAGGCTATTCAATAGCTGATTTTCTCCCTCTACAATATTGTGCTTTGGTGCAATATCTATGGGCACTTAACCTCTCACTGCTCAACAGGAATCTCTTTCTGTATTGAAAGTAACAAAGCCAGGAGAGAAGCAGGTGTTCAGAGTTTCCGTGAGCACAAATGGAAGAAAAAAAGAAAGAAAATCTTTATTCCCAGTCGATCTAAAGCATAATCATTTTAAAAATTTTCCTTCCTAGGTATTATATTGTCAGATTCATTCAATTTTCTTAACTGTGAGTACTTGCTACCACCTTGTCAGAAAATTTCTGGGACCTCCTCTTTTTTTCTTGTTCTTGCTAATGAGAGGGAAGCCCGAGGCAGCACACTCCTTTGGCACAGCTCATGCCCTGACCCAGGGGTAATGGGCCTAACTAGAATAAGGACAAAGGGGTCTCCCAGGAGCTTTATCATTAGTCCTTTATAATCATAGGCTGTAGTAATTCATGGATCGGTAATCAAGGAGTCTAATTTTGAAACAAGTTATTTTAATAATATGAGCTAGTTATAAAACCATAATGTATAAATTAAATTGTAATACCATAGGTCCACTACTTTTATTTCTTAATTGAATGTAAAGTGATTCAAAATGATCTATAGAAATAATTAAACTTTCTAAAGTGATAAATTAGTGAAATTAACTTGTTAATTATTGTGAGACATTGAAATATTAGACCTCTCCATTCAGATAGAAGAAAATATTGGAGAAATTAAGTGGTGATATCTTTTCTTATTTTTCTCCTATATTGTATGTCTTCTTAGAGTTCTAAGACTTCCAAGATCTACATTTTAAAACTCTAAAATCAATTATTTGATGATTTTTTTTCATGCAAAATCAGTTCAATATGCTTTCTTCAATCAAGCCCAGAAGTGCTTCTTATATCGGGTTGTATTTTTTTTTAATTTTTTTTTGACGTTTTTATTTATTTTTGAGACAGGGAGAGGCACAGCATGAATAGGGGAGGGTCAGAGAGAGGGAGACACAGAATCTGAAACAGGCTCCAGGCTCTGAGCTGTCAGCACAGAGCCCGACGCAGGGCTCGAACTCACGGACCGCGAGATCATGACCTGAGCCGAAGTCGGCCGCTTAACCGACTGAGCCACCCAGGCGCCCCTATCGGATTGCATTTCACATGTCATGTTAAAAACACCTCAAATTGCTAACTTCCTGTGAAAGGAGAAATGGACATTGTCATCTATTGTGAGGATGTAAATTGGTAGAGCCTCTGTGAAGAGCAACTTGGCAACATACATTAAAAGGTAAAAAGCATATAAAAATTGACCTAGAAATTCCACTTCTAAATACTTATTTATCGTCTACATATACAGGTTAATGTGCAAAATGATGCATGCCCAATGATACACACTGGAGCATTTTTATAATACCCAAGATTAGAAACAACCCAAATGTTTACTAACAGAAAACTGGTAAATTAAGTTTGCTATATCCATAGTGTGGAATGACACACAAGTATTAGAATAATGAACAATGCTAATAAAATGGTAAAATTATTAATATTAATACTAACACTTATTGAATGGTTTATTTGTAAATTTCATTAAATCCTCATAATATCTCTGTGATGTATTTATTATTTTCAGTCTCATTTTATAGATTAAAAAGCTGAGGTATGGAGAGGTTTCCTACAATGACCCAGATAGAATGTAGTGAGGCCAGAATACAAACCCAGTCAGTCTTATTCCATGTTATACCATATAAACAATTATAACGGTATATAGAATATGTACCTGGAGTGCCTGGGTGGCTCAGTCCAAGTTGGTTAAGTATCCAACTCTTCGTTTCAGCTCTGCTCATGATCTCACAGTCTGTGAGTTTGAGCCCTGCATTGGGCTCTGTGCTGACAGTACGGAGCCTGCTTGGGATTCTCTCTCTCTCCCTCTCTCTCTGCCGATCCCCAGCTTGTGGATACTCTCTCTCTCAAAATAAATAACTAAACATTATACAAAATTTATATTATGCACCCATTTGTAAGGGTAATCTATGTTTTGAAAGAGAGGGAGGGTGGGAGTTTACATCCCTAATTTATCTATAGAATATAATTCCTTAAAATTATGCCTAAGTATTTTATTGTTTGTGAATGCCCATAGCCTTCCATCATATAATCAGAAGTAAGCATTTTTCAATGAAGTTTAGGGTTTTATAAGTCATACATACAGAGCACGCAAGGCACTCTTCAATATGGTAGCCAGTAGATACATATAGCTCTTGAGCACTTACTGTATGCTTATTCCGAACTGAAGTATAAGTGTAAAATACTCATCATATTTTGAAGATTTACTATAAAAAAGTAAAATAGCTTATTAGTAACTTTATTCATTGCACAAAATAATATTTTGATTATATGGGGTTAAATAAAATTTTTTTTTGAAAAAGTTTTTAATGTTTGTTTTTTATTTTTGAGAGAGAGACAGAGCATGCGTAGGGGAGGGGCAGAGCGAGGGAGACACAAAATCTGAAGCAGACTTCAGGCTCTAAGCTGTCAGCACAGAGCCCAACGCAGGGCTCGAACACACCACTGTGAGATCATGACCTGAGCCGAAGTCAGACGCTTAACCGACTGAGCCACCCAGGCGCCCCTAGTTAAGTAAAATTTATTAAAGTAAAATTCACCTATTTCTTTTTACTTTTTATAATGTAGATATAAAAGTATTTAAAATTACTCACTTTGTATTTCGATGTGATACCAATGATCTAATGCATTACGGTTACATTGTGCTTCCCTTGCTCCCCCTTCTGCATGATTTTTCTAACATGGGGGTTAGCGACACTTGATGTACATTACAATCCGCTGAGAAACACTTAAAATACACCTGAGCCCCACTAAGAAGTTCCGAATTAGTTGTTCTGAGCTGGGGTCCCAGCATTACGTTTATTTTTTATTTTCATTTTTTTTAAGGCTCTGTAGACTAATATGAAACCAGGGTGGAGAATTACTGCTTACGTCCCTGAGCCTAACAGGTTTGTGCAAGGAACTTAATTTTTTCCAAAGGCATTTCTTCCACCAATATTTTAGAAGTTAAGTTTTACACTTTATCAACGAGGCAGAGATTTTTATTTTGTATGGCAATACCAAATAAATCAGAAGGCAGAGGAAATTTTCAATTAAACGAATATTCAGAAAATTTTTGACTGTGTTTAAATTTGTTTAATCGCTGTTAGAATAAAGAAGCCTTATCCATATTGCAATTTGTCCCCCAAACTTGGCCAAGTAAAACATTTAAAGGACTTCAAATAGAGCAAATAGAAGTTGCACATCTATATTTGACTTTCAAAACTAAATGTGGCCAACAGTACTGGTTCAAAGATGATGTCTTTACAAATCATGAAATAGAGTTTTCTGGCCACTGGTATTCCCACTGCCATATAATGGACTGTGGCAAACATACTAATAGAATCATTTGTGCCCTTTCAGATATGCCCTAGTTTTATAAGATGCCACTAAAAGATGATTCTTACATCATTGTATTCCACGGAGCCAAAATTTAGCCTCTCAATTTTCCTATCATTTTTCATAATTAATTTGTTGTTTTCTCTGCCACAATTTCAACTCCCAGTGTTTATTGGATGGTAGTGATGGAATACTGCTGATTAAAAAAAAATCTGGGGGTGCTGGGTGGCTCAGTTAAGCATCTGACTTTGGCTCAGGTCATGATCTCACAGTTTGTGGATTTGAGCCCTGCATCGGGGCTGCTGACAGCTGAGAGCCTAGAGCCTACTTTGGATTCTACGTCTCCCTCTCTCTCTGCTCCTCCCTTGCTCGTACTCTGTCTGTCTCTCTCTGTCTCTCTCTCTCTCTCTCAAATAAATAAATATTTTTATTTTTTTAATCTGAAGGAAAATAAGATTGTGACTTATAAAATTATTCACTTATTTTCAGGAAAGAAGAAATTACTTGTAAAATCTGAGGATTTTTTCCGGCTTCTTTGGAATTAGCTACAGATTGTTTTATGTTTATAAGATGAAAGAAACTGAATCCACAGGACTCAAAATTTTATTAGCCTTTAAGCTATTGAAAAGTTACCTCTGTATTATTTAATTTTTTCCAAACTACTGAAATTCTCTTATCAGTTGACTGTAGTGACGATCTAGAAGATAAGCTCATTGAGGGTAAGCACCTCTCTGCCTTGTTTACTACATTTCTCCAGTGTCCAGTAAAATAACTACCACATACATTTTTTAATGAAAGAAAAATAGAAATTTATGACAATATTTTAAAGTACATTATAACCCCATTATGATAAATTTTCTTAATAATGAAGTTGTAATTCAGCCACTATGAATGTAGCACTTTTATTTTATTTTATTTTTTTTTTAATTTTTTTTTTAATTTTTTAAATGTTTTTATTTATTTTTGAGACAGAGAGAGGACACAGAACATGAGCAGGAGAGAGAGGGAGACACAGAATCCGAAGCAGGCTCCAGGCTCTGAGCTGTCAGCACAGAGCCTGACGCGGGGCTTGAACTCACAGACTGTGAGATCATGACCTGAATTGAAGTCGGTTGCTTAACCAACTGAGCTACCCAGGTGCCCCGAATGTAGCACTTTTAATGTTTCTTTTTCACTCCTGAAAAACATTTTAAATAAACATTTTAGATATTTATAAATATTTCAAAATTAATTTTTAAGTGTTTTAAAATAATTTTATTCTTTTTTAGGTTTTATTTATTTATTTTGAGAGAGCAAGAGAGAGAGAGAGAGCGAGAGAGAGAGAGCATGAGCAGGTGAGAGGCAGAAAGAGGGAGAGAGAGAGAGTCCCAAGCAGACTCCTTGCTGTCAGCATGGAGCCTGATGCGGGGCTTGAACCTACAAACCGTGGGATCAGTACCTGAGCCAAAATCAAGAGTCAGACACTTAACTGACTAAGCCACCCCGGTGTCCCGAGTGTTTGAAAAT
Source organism: Panthera leo (assembly GCF_018350215.1). Taxonomy (NCBI): domain Eukaryota; kingdom Metazoa; phylum Chordata; class Mammalia; order Carnivora; family Felidae; genus Panthera; species Panthera leo. The sequence goes on from NC_056686.1 coordinate 168,171,757, forward strand.
AATTTTAAAACATAATACTTTGTTTTCAAATTTGGGGAAATTTTCAAGCTTTAATTTAAGCTTGGCCTACCAAACATCGTTTCATTTTTCAGGGTCAAAATGGCACTCTTCCACATTTTGAAAATGATAACTACTGTAACTTTCAAGCAAATGGTAGTGACATATATTACCGAACTTACAGAGGTTGGATGGTTGTAACTGAGTGTGACCTAATGTTCTATGAGCATACCCTGAGTTAAAACATGTGAACTGAGCTACAATCACTGTAGCCACTTTTTATAATAGGGTCAGCCGTGTTCTGAGTTTATCTGGGTGGTAGTTCGTACTCAAATGCTATATAATCTGTCTCCTTTGCTCTTGCTTAAGGACCTAGAGACTAGAACTGATGGGTTAATATGCAAATGCAAATTCTAATACTAATACTCTTATTTAACAACAACAACAAAACTTTTAAAAAGCTACTTTTAGCTATAAAAATCTGGCGTATACCATTATAGCGGCCAAGATTATTATCTTCCAGGCACTATGCGTGAAAAATTTCATCTAACCTTCACAGTAACTCTGTGATAAAAGTACTAGTATTGTTCCTTCTATGGGTAAAAGAACTGAAGGTTAGAGAAGTTATGAAACTTGTTCCATGCCCTGCAGTTATGAAGTGTTAGAGGTGAAATTTAATCACAAAAAAATCTGCTTTATCAAGTGTGGTTTCAAACATGATGTTTCCAAGTGTGTAATATGCATAGCGTGAGATTTAAGTGAACACATGTGGTAGCTAAACTTTTTCAAAAGTTATTCATTTAAATATGTATTTTTAAAAGTTTAACTTTAATCAAATCTATGGTTTCAAAATATTTTTGTGCGGAATGAGGCTAAAGTAGTGATCACAGTGGGCAACCCACGTAGGCCACATGAATTTTATGGTGGTGGTTCAGGCATACCTATTGAAACTCTTAGTAGTTCAGCTTTTAGGATATAAGTATAATATGGATTGCTTGGGCACTGAGATAGATTCTCATATACTGAAACTTTCTGTTATTATGACATTCTTTTCAGTGATGCACCTGCGTATCATTTTAATATGCAAAATACCAGTTATAAATTGAAATTGAGATTATACACACTGTGATTTTCTTTTCTCCTGAGCTTATCATGGATCAGTGCTTTAAAAATAAGTCTTCTGAAACAGAATGCTAAAGATTCTGATGGAAATGTAGGTACAATGGTAATTGTGATCAAATCACTTTTGGAGATATGGTGTAAAGACCAAATGGATGAATTACCTGCAAACACTCTTTACTGTTGTAAAAACACCATCTGCAAAGAAAACAAAAATATCATGCAAATATGGTGTAAAAATATCATGTTAGTTATTTAAAATTTGGATTTCAGTGGACTGACAAGGCCGGTAAACGCCTTCCTTTAGGTACAGAGTGTTTGGGGACCCTCAAAATTCTGACAAGAAAACATTCTATCTCAAACACCAATTCTGAAATGTGCAAAGACTGCTATGGAAAGTCTTGGCTTTTTAAAAGCAAAGCAGGAAGGTATTCAAGTAACTCAGAAACATCAGCACAGGGTGGTAGGAGATATAATCACCAAAGTTGCAGAAGCCTTGTTTATAGTGGTAGGTTCAATTGCCAAGGTTCAGTTGTTCAACTGATTGGTGAGACACCAATTACTGTTTGGCTGCCAGTCAAGTGACGCTATCTGGGACAATGCAAGAAATTCTGATGGGGCAACTCTGTCAAATACAATAATTTATCCAACAGTGACAGATATGGCCCAGATGTAGAGCAGCAGTTATTATCCTTAGTACAGAAAAGTCCAAAATATTCCCTGGAGACTCCAAGATGAATTCCCTGGTATTAGCGTCTCAACTGATCTGTTGTCAGATATGAGCTGAATAAAGGAGACCGAAGACGTGTTGTTTGGCCAGGCTTTGTTAACTCTTACAACTGGAGAAGAGATTTTAATACTACTGATAACTTCAAGATAAACAGTAACATGCAAGGGATGCACTGGGGTATGCACAGATGGCACCGAGGCAGTGGTATCCAATGACAACAATTTGTTCCATGTATTCAAGCTGTCGTACTGGAAACAAGATCTACTCACTATTTCGGGCATGAGGAAAGCTTTCACCATCAGAAATGGCTTTCAAGATTTACGGAAAGAAAGTAATCAAGCTGTAAAGATTCTTAATCACATTAGGGACAAGCAAATTGAATTCTCTATTTTTTTCTCACCTTAAAGAAAATATTCATATCGATTGCAACCAATTACTGTTTTCTGCAGTAACTTGAAGAAAAACTTCATGTCTTTGGTGATAAAATCTACACAATGCGTAAAAGCATATGCATAATTTGGATTGGATTTGCAGATCAGCATATTAAAGATACATATTTCCCTCCTTTGAATAAACTAAACTTATCCTTTCAAGGCAAGTGAACTTTATTCCACATGAAATTGAAAATGAATGTGGTAGTTGCAGATCTGAATCTTCGGGACACATACCCTGATTTGAGTCAGTTAGATTATTATATTGGTGTGAATTACCTTGTAAACAATTCTTTGAAAGAAGTAACTGAAAATATTCTGAAAATGATGAATATTCACTTGATAAATATCTTCATAAATACTTGGCTAAGGTGAATGACTAGTGAGTGGGTAAGCTCTACATTTTTCATTATCCTCGACATGTTTTATATTAAAATACATTCTGCAAATGGCTTCTTCCAAATGCTCTTTGAGAGAACATTACTTACGGAATTTTATTACACTGTGATCTGTGCAAATGGTTCATATTATGTCTATGTTAGGATACTTGTAATGATTATTTGGGAGTTATTACCTATAGCTGATTTTTTGTAAATTTTTAAGAGACACTTGAAAAATGGTGATTCTCCCCTTTGTAGGGCATAGAACTCATGATATAGTCAATAAATAAAATGTATTAATGATATTATTCATGTCCTCTGTATATCCATATTCACTTTTATCTGCTTGTCCTTTCAAAGATTGAGAGAGCTATAGTAAAGTTTCCCACTACCGTTTTGTTTTTTCTTTGTCTTTTTTTACTGTTTTGCCTCATAAATACTTTGATACTAAGTTATTCAGCATTTTAAGCTTACAACAATTATACCTTCACCATAGATTTTGGCCATCTTTATAACAAGTAAAATTCTTCTTCTCTAAATGAAGAAATGTTTTCCAACAGTTTTCCTTTCATTCATTCTGAGCTGCATTTGTTTTATTATGTATGTTTTCTGTAGATCTTAAGTATGTAGCATGTAGGATTTCATTTTCTTGACCAAACTTTGGGAATCTCTATTTCAACAATGGATTCTCTCTATTCATTTTTATATCATTATTTATGGACTGGCCCTCCCACTCCTTCTCTTTCTCTTTTTTTTTCTTTTATTCTTTAATTTTATTTGCTTATCCCTATTTCTTTGTTTCATTTTCCTTTTATTTTATCATCTGAGATTTCTTTTATTTATTTTCTTCTCTAGTAATTTTAAGTTATAAGGTTTGTATTTAGATAATCAACCATTCATTTTTTTAAAAAAAATCTTTAAATGTTTATTTTCTACATGATTAGCTTCCGAAATTAATTCGCTGTGCTTGTGATTCCGGGGCAACCCACCATCTTAAACTGAGATGCTATTTATTTGCCCCCTTTTTAAAATTTTACTTATCACTCTCCCTTCAGTTGTGTGATTCTTAGCTTTTAAGTATGTTCAAATCACAGGTATAAAAATAACTTTCTTGGGGCCCCTGGGTGGCTCAGTTGGTTTAGCCTCTGACTCTTGGTTTTGGCTCAGGTCATGATCTCACGGTTTGTGGGTGCGAGCGCCACATCGGGCTCTGTGCTGACAGTGCAGAGCCTGCTTGGGATTCTCTGTCTCCCTCTCTCTCTCTGCCCCTCCCCCGTTCACTCTCTCTGTCTCTCTCTCAAAACTAAATAAATAAACTTAAAATTTTTAAAACAATAACTTACTTTACTTGATCACGTATCTTTCTACTTTAGCCGTTTCATCTCCTCCTTACTACCAAATTTCTCTGAAGAAGTGCGGATACCAGCTGCATCTGTTTCTTACCTCCCTGGGCTTCGTCCAAATCACTCTCCCAATTTTCTTCCTGCCTCTTGGGGACTGCTTATTTGTCCCTTTGACTCTTTTATAATGTCATACTCCTCCTCTAGGTCTTCAGATGCTGTGGTCCCTTACCTCCTCTCTCTGGAACATCCATGCTGAGTTTCAGCTGATACTATGTGCAGGTGACCTGCAAATACATACCTCTAGTCCTGGACCTCCCCGCTGAGACGTAAGATCTGTCTTGCAACTGCTCTCTTGACATCTGTAGACGTGTCAAGGGATTTTGAGATCAATATATTTTTTTAAGTTTATTTATTTTGAGAGAGAAAGAGAGAGAATTCCAAGCAGGCTCCACGTTAAGACTGCTCAGAGCACAGAGCCTGACAAGGGGACTCAAACTCAGGGACTCTGAGACCATGACCTGAGCTGAAACCTACTGAACCCCCAGATGTCCCAATCAGTATGTTTTTGACTGAATTCTGGATTACCCTCCATGAACCAGCTTGTACTCTCATCCCCTGAATGCAAGAGTACTGTGATAAAGCCAAGTGAGTGATGGGAAAAGTGGCAGGAAACAAGGCTGAGTGGTGACCCAGGGCCTGATCATGGCCAGGCATACAGGTCATGGCAAGGAATGATGCAAAACCACGGGACTTTTGAATAGAGAAGTAATAAGATTTATATTTTGAAGAATTCCTTGTCAGTGGAGAGAATAAACAAGAGGAAAACAGGGAGACCAGTTAAAAGTCTATTGCAGAGGGACCTGGATGGCTTAGTCAGTTAAGCGTCCAACTTTAGCTCAGGTCATGATCTCATGGTTTGTGGGTTCAAGCCCCACATCGGGCTCTGTGCTGATGGCTCAGAGACTGGAGCCTGCTTCTGATTCTGTGTTTCCCTTTCTCTCTGCCCCTCCCCTGGTTTTGCGCTCTCTCTCTCTCTCTCTCTCAAAAATAAGTAAACATTAAAAAAAATGAAAAAAAAAAAGTCTACTGCAGAGGTTTGGGTGACAGATAAGGAGGCCAGTAGGTAGCAATGGGAGAGATTGGATGCAGTCAGATTCCGATATTTTTTAAGGTAAAGTAAATAATATTTGTGGATTGGTTGGATGTAGAATACAAGATCAAGAAACAAACAAACAAAGATAAGGAGATGAATCCAGGACAGCTCCTGGGTTTTTGGTGTCATTCTCTGATGAAGGGAACTTAGGGACAAGGGCAGATGTGGGAAGGAGCTGGAATCAAGATTTGAGTTTAAAACCAGATGATATGAGATGCTTATTAGGTAGGCATCCCGTGAAGATGCTGACTGAGCAGTGGGGTTCACAAGTTGAGTTCAGAGTAGAGGCCAGAGCTGCAGGTATAAATTTGGAAGTCACCGGTATATAGATGATCTTGAAAACTACCCTGGGTGTTGGAAATAGGAGTTTGGTTACCTGAGACTGATTATAAGCATTGAGGAATTTTTTTCAGGTTAAAAGGGGAGCTTATTTAGTCCCATTCATTGAAGAACGGTAGGACACAATGGACAGGGAGGCAGGTGAATGTACCTGTGCTAAGCTGGATATGGAATTTTGTAGCATAGGAGTTTCTGGGAGCACAACAGGTCTATCAGCAACAAGTCTTACTACTGTGTTAAAGGACACTTTCTAAGGCTTAATTCAAGCATCAGCTGCTTATGAAGTCATTCCAGTCACTATTTCCCCTGCTTGTACCCTACAGAACTCCCTCTTCCACCCTGCAAATGCCCCAATGTGACAATTATTACATTTTCTTCCACTCATTTTTTTACATATCTTTCTCTCCCACTAGAGTTGGAACTGATGGAGGGCTGTGGTGCTATATCTAATTAATATCGATGTCCCTACACAGTTTCGTACATAAAAGATGCTTAATAAAATCTGAATAATAAAATTAATATTCAGGGGTGATTAAAAATCTCCATCAGCCATACTGAACAGTTGTTTTACTGTTCATAAAAGCACCAAACTGGTACATATCAGCTGAATATCACGCCATGAAAGTTTGCTTTATTTCCATGTCATACCTTTTTTCTGTATTATGTCGATCTTTGTGGATCTGGTAAAATAACATATAACCAAATGATATTATAGTCAACGTAGTTCTTTACAAAACCCAATTTCCTAAAACAGCTCTGGTCTATGGTTCTACCATGTCGAGTTCTGTGGCAAGATCTTACCAGAGCTTCAAATTAACATATCTTCCAAATTATTTAAAAGAGAATTACATTTTTACCTTCTGAACCAATGGTTTTGACACTCCCCTTGTAGTTCTACATCATATGAAATACTGACACACCAGCTGGCTTGCTGAGAACAGTGAAATTATAAGCATTTTATTGAGAGATTATTTATACAGCAGCCGGAACCATCTTAACCCTTTATAAACATTAAGTAAAAAATCCACGAACTGCCAGTTTATGTCTCACATTATGCAAAGCGAGAAACCAACCTACAAGACCAAGGCAACCATGCATGTGGTAACAAAAGAGTCAACCTGCTTGAAGAAGGTGTTAGTTTTTTATTGAATGATACCCGTCTTCTGCAGACACTTAACTAAACAAGGGTTGAGTTGAAACAAAAGCAAAGCAATGTAGGATGATATTTTCTGTGGTCTCCAAATCAAAGTGTATAGATACAGGTTTTAGCCCTCATACTGTGAGACAGTGCCCTTTAGTATTTCAGCACGTAGGACCACAAATCATCTCAAACGCTACTTAATCCGTGGAAAGTGTTTACGACAGCCAATGCCCCCTAGAATAAAAGAGAGCATTTAATGTGGCAGACCATGATGGAGGGGAGGCAATAAAAGAGAGAGCACAGCTTGAACTGCAGTATAACTGGGTGACTTACACCTCCCTGCTGAAGGCAGCAGACTCGCAGTTACGAAACTGCTAATCTGTTCTACTGTTTTTTAATCAGATGTTGGCATTATCTGCCACTAATTGCTTTTTCATTTCCACTTGTAATTATTCCATTGCATGTTTGTAGTGAGAAGCTGAAAATGAGGCAGATCACTGAGAAAGAATTAATTGTTAATGAATAATCATCAGTAGGAAGCCAATTTCATTATCTTCAAAGAGGTAGCCAGAGATTAACCACTAGCTGTGGTTCTCCTACTTTCTGTGCATGACTGTAAAGTAATCACAAATAATCACGCCCTCCAACTTCATCAATTATTTTCTATTATGTGGATTGATACCCATTTTTGTCTTTGTTGTTTAATGATAATGGCAGTATTCATGCTGGGGAGTGCTAATTGGAAGGTGTTACATTCAGTGGGCTCTAGGCCTAATTATTAGAGCATCTTCTTCATTAGCACATGATCCTACAAGGGTTGCATGGTGGGAGTTACTAATTTTTCCAAGTTACAAGAATATCATATTAGGAAACTTTTGCATGTCTTTATGCCAAGTAACAGAGAAAATCCTATATCTGGTCAATGTGGTGTAGCTGCCAGCAGAGACTTTCTGTTTACATAAAATAGGATGTTTTAACCTAAGAGGAGTCTTTGAACACAAAGCCTGTTCTGCCCTAGAAGCTAGGTCTGCCCAAGACTATAAATAAGCTTTCTCTTCTGCTTCGTTTCTGCCATTTACTAATACTCATTCTTCAGAGTGGCTTGCACAGTTCCCTGGATATTTGCAGCTGTCAGTGGAGTTTTGCCAGATATTAATGGAAACACGAGAGGAGTTTGAAAGTCGGGATGGAAGGGTCCTAATGTTTGTTGCCTTGGTGGTCAGGTGATATCACTCCATAGAGACTTAGGGAGAAAGTAAACAGTCCTACTTCACATTTGCATAGAGCTGCCTAACTTCTCAAGGCTCTCTCACATGTGTTGGTTCACAATGTCCTTTAACAGAGCAGTAAGATTTGTTGCTGGTGGAACTGCTCTGGCCCCAGAAATTCCTATGGCATAGAATGTCATGTTCAGCTTAGAGCAGGTACATTCACATGCCTCCCTTTCCATAGTGCTCTTCAGTTTTTAATGAGTGTGAATAAATAGGCTGCCCTGTAATCAGAAAGAACTTCCTTGGTGCTTGTAATTATTCCAAGGCAACTAAGACCCCATTTCTAACTAGACCCACAGCTAAAGAAAAGTATAACATACAGCAGTCTCAAGCCCAATGGACTATAGAGCATGTTTTTGACACATCTCTAGGAGAGGCCTTGCCAAAGAGATAGAAAAATTGGGTGTAGTTAAGAGAGTGGGTTTTGGTGTTGGTCTTGCACGTTTTGTTAGCCGTGTAAACTAATGTAAATTATTTTACCTCTTGGAACTTCTGTTTTCCTCACTGGGTTGTTATAAAAATGAATGAAATAACATATGTAGCATTAAACTCAGGGCCTGGCATCTAATCAGGGCCTGCTTATCTTAGGAACAGATCATGAAGAACTTTAAGTGTCTGAGTAAGAGGTTGTTTTCTGGAAATGAAAGTTCCTAAGAATGTTAGGTAAGTAAGCCCAAGTTCTCCAACAGGCAAATCCTTAAAAGTCATTGACTTAGTACAAAAGGGTTTAATTCCTGCTCATGAGATGTTTGCTGTGAGGTGGTCATGTCCTTCCCCTAGTTGGGGATTCAGGTTCCTTCCATCTAATGACACTGTCATCTGAAGACATGGCTTCCCAGATAATTAAGGAAGGGAAAGAGACAAATGGCAGAGGCATATTGGCTTTCATGTGTCATTGGCAGAAGTGACGCATTATGTCGATTCATCTTCCTATATGTCAGAATATAGTCATGAGGTTCTAATCTAGTGTCTAGGAAATGTGTCCCTGGGAAGAAGACATGATGTGATAAACACAAAATTGTGCATTTGAGTCTGCTATGATGTTCGAAGAGTGGAATAATCAGGAAATTGGTTTTAGTAAGGTTATAATGAGAATACATAGAGACGGTTGGCAGCAAGGAAAAGATGAGAATTCAGGATGCACTCTAGGAGAATATTACAATTGCAGAGAGAAAGATAATGGGAGCTTGAGAATAGTTTAGAAACTGTGTTTAGAAATGTCAGAGAACAGAAAGGAGTCAAAAAAGAATTTCAAGCTTAAATGGTGGTTCTATGCAGACATATTAGCAATGTATGAGGAGAATAGATGTAGAGGATGAGAAGGGAAAGCATATCATGTGGTTTTCGAAAAGACTAGGTTATATGGCTGGTAGCCACTGTTATGACCAGGGAGGAATAGCTATAGATAAGAGGAAAATGCAGCTGTGAGATTTGGACGTTCAAACATCTGAGAGAGGGGTTCAAATGTGTCTTACTCTATTGGTAGAGTCACTGGTGAGAGGTAACAAACCCTCAGGCAGATAAAAAGCATCTCTGAATTGCTTGGTGAAAACCCTACTCAGAACTTTTCTCTTGAATACAGTAATACAATTCTTCTTCTACACAATGACTTTTTAAAAAATTTAATGCTATTTATTCATTTTATTTTATTTTTATTTTTATTTTTTTTAAATATGAAATTTATTGTCAGATTGGCTTCCATACAACACCCAGTGCTCATCCCAAAAGGTGCCCTCCCCAATACCCATCACCCACCCTCCCCTCCCTCCCACCCCCCATCAACCCTCAGTTTGTTCTCAGTTTTTAAGAGTCTCTTACACTTTGGCTCTCTCCCTCTCTAACCTCTTTTTTTTTTTCTTCCCCTCTCCCATGGACTTCTGTTAAGTTTCTTAGGATCCACACAAGAGTGAAAACATATGGTATTTTTACCCAGGCATAAAATAACTTTACCTTCCAAGGACAGTAATACTAGGTTCTTGGTTTTTCTATTATTAAGTGAAGTTGGGAAAGAGGTGAAAAGTGTGGTAAAGGGGATAGAATTCACACAGATATATCCACATTTTCAGTGTTTATAATACTAAATTAAAAAAAGATTACTATGGGATGAAACTAGTTAAGTTTTCTAACTTATTAATAGGTGACATTATTTTGACATTTGGACATTGAATTATTTCTAGGTGGTGAGTGGTAAACTGATGTTATGGCATGAAATACTTTCTCTTGAGTAAGTCACAGTCAGTAAGACTCTTTGTTTACATGCCTTATTTGCCTGACTTGCTACTTGTCTGGCCTGTCTTACTTACATAAGGCATTTCATAGGGCATTGACTATGCATTTCAAGGTCTTGGTCTTATGATATAGGCATTAGAACTAATTTACTGATATTTGGCCGCTCTCAGCCATTTGAAAATACATTCTCTTCCATCTCCAACCTTACCACTCCATTCAACCATGGCTACCACTGTGCCATTGTTGCAAAATTAGAAGCTTAAGATTTTATTTTTATTTTTTATTTATTTTGCATATTCATCTAGAGGTGGTACAATAGAGACAGTTACCAGCCTTCAGTGGCAACTTCATTGTTTTAGAAGCTAGACAAGAGAATATGCAGTCCTTAAGAAAGCACCTTGAGTAAAAAAGTATACTGTATCTAGGATATAAGGAATGCACGAGCCCTAAAGGACATTCTCTTCAAGACCCAGAATAGAAATCAAATCTAACATGCTTATTTATTGGTATTTAATATTTTTGTATAATTATATGTTACCATAAATTTTAACACTTGTGGCATTTTATTCATTAATTTAGGGGTCTGGTATTGTGCTAAGGACATGAAAAAAGTTTCTACTTATGCGTATTATCTCTTAATGGCAGCCCTATTTCAGAATGCTTCATGGGTGAGGAAGAGAAATCCAAAATGGAGATTTTAGAGAGTTCTGACTGTTTTCAAGGATAAAGGTAGTTTAAAAACTAAATAGTATGATAAAATATTATGAAATATCCTGAGATTTTAGTCCTGAACTTCAGGGTAAAAGTCACTAATTACACTGCTTTTAAAAAAGACGTTAGTGATAAAAGTAGGCGGGACCAGCTACAACATCTAAAAATTAATCTTGATACAATGAAGGAAACTACCAAAACGTCTTTAGGAGAGTTCATTCTGTCAATCAACTCAGCTATCATTTATTCTTACAAATGAGATCTTCCTAGCACTTCATACATTTTCAGTACTTTATGCAAGAGATAAGAGCTAATTATATAACACAAGGCTCACATCCTCTACATTTCCATGGGAAGAACTAGGTTCTGAATCAAGCATAAAGATTAGCAGAGAGTCTCAGGAATGAAGCCATAACAGAGACCGTTCTCAAGTGAAAACTTTACCCCTACAATGCTATTCTCCCATTTTGTCATCTTCTATCAATTTTAATACCTTATGTCTCATCAGAGAGCACTTATACTCTGACATGTGCTCTCCTGGTGCAAGATGGCAGCTACTAAAATATAAATCACTGCAGAGAATTGCTGGATTTAGAGCCAATTCTTCTAATCGAAAACAACAGCAATGTTAATTTCAGCTTGAGAACGATGGCTTTTGTATGGTGATATAATGGTACAGACTATAATGGTGTCAACTACCACAATAAAATATGCTTCAAATGGGCTACCTTTTTACATTTAGACTAGGGTGACTTCTGTCACATTTCTTTTTTTGGCATGGAAACTGACAATCTATTAAATAAATATTAATCCCTGGCAGTCTTCAAAGCAGGCTCAACCATATCAGGATTTTAAATAACTTCATTAATTGCTTAACTACCTTTCCCCTAAATTCCTAAGGGATCCTTTGATGCTAGTCACTCTAATGAATTACCAAGTGATTCATGACTTCAACCTGTTATCATGCAAAATACATTTCCAGTTGGAAATCTTCACAGATGAATTTGCCAGAAAGTAAGAAACCACTCTAGACTTTAAAGGGGGCAAATTCCATTTATGCAGTATATGAAGAAACATGATTTGGCTCTTTTTTTTTTTTTTTTTTAACATTAGTACTCTGAAGTGGTATAATGTGTCCAAAACTTCAGTTTGGACAATAACGTGATCAAATGAGGGATTCTCCTTAAGTGGTCAACAGGATTATTTGAACTGGATTATTTGTGATTGAATTATCCATGACAATAATAGTAGATATTACTAGTCCTTACTTTCCTGTAGACTTTTATAGCCCTTCTCTCCTCCCAAAGTAGTCACTGAACACAGAATGTTTTTTATGAATCTGATCAAGAGACAGTTAAGAAGGTAACTATTTTTCCAAGGACAAGAATAAATGATGTTTAGAAATCTATTTTTTCAAAAGCTATGTTACTGTTTTTCCTTCACCCGAATGGTAATCAAACACTGAGTATTCTTTATTTGTAATGAAATTTATTTTTATCCTATATACATATACATGATTGTTTAAAGTACTGTAAACCTGGTTTGGCTGGGTGACTCCGTCAGTTAAGCATCCACTCTTGGCCTCAGTCCAGGTCTTGATCTCATGGTCATGAGTTCAAGCCCCATGTAGAGCCTACTTAAAAAACAAAACAAAACAAAAAACAGCCTGCACTAAAGTACTGTAAAGCTAATAAGGAAAAGCACCATTCCTGCAGAGGCCTTTCTGGTATCTTTCCATTTTCTATTGCATTCTACACTGGCTTTTCTAGGATGGTACAGAGCCACCGCCTGAGGATTTCCTTTTGCTTTTGTATGTGTTGAATCACCCATTTTCAATGTTCTAAAGGCTAAACAGAGAAAGAGAGCTGAAAGAGAGTACACATTTCTTTTAACTTTCTTTTATAGGAAGATATCTTTGAGTCTGAGTCCTCACTAAAAATTAAACCTTCTCTTTCCTGGAAAGATAACTGAGGGATTGTTAGTTAGCTCAAATAATCCTCTCTCTTTATTTCAACCTTCAGTAGTAGCTGGTGCCTTCAATTCCCAAGCCCTTCTGGGGTTCTGTGGCATGAATCAATTCACTTTCCCAGGACCTACAGATTTCAACTTTCCATCTGCCCAACATTTGTTAACACTGGCTTCTCTTTTTCTTCCTTTTGTCTTTGTGAGTAATGATGTTGATTTACTATTACTTGAGAAGTGTTAAGGATTAGAGAGCAGTGATAAACATTTGTTCAATCTGCCATGTTAACTAGATGTTGACAATTGTCAAGCCTTGTGTTTTTGCCAGGGATCTGGGGAATCAACAAACGGTAGGTCTAATTTCAACAGAAAGTATTTCCATTCTGTATTATTGAAACATCTAAATTGCTCTTTAAATCTTTCAACCATAGTGATCCCACTGAGTTAACCTGGAGAGCTACCACATAGGAACAGCAGGAAAAGAGGCTGCTAGTGGGTACTGTTTGGGGTTGCTAATGCCACCCCCTACCCTAAAACCAAAGCAGTTCCATTTTTACATGCTTCAGATATTATATTTTGTATAAGATTTGAATTGAACAAAGATTTTCAAAGATGCAAAACGTTTGAACCCAGATGCAGTCGTTACAGTTGAATGTAGACTCATGAAATCTCTTGAGAATGAGTGGCTGAGTTTTGAGATGTGATCCTGTATCACCCTTTATGTGATGAAATGCTTGCTTTTTCCTTGTTGTCACATACATATGGTTCTAGAGTAGACATTTTTTTGTCAGTGCATAATCACATTCATTGCAAAAGCTCTTTGTACCTTAAAGAGATGTTGAATTGGACACAAAGTAGTCGTGGAGTTCCTCAGATTGCACAACTGCCCAAATGTGTGGCTTTCATTGTCTCCTTTTCGCTCTTTCTCCTATCTTCTTCCCTTATAACAGCTTATCCAGAAATTCATTCTTTTTGCATTAGCTGTCTGGGATATTAGGATATGGCAATCAAATAATCCTTTTATTCCATATGGTAAACTGTCAGTTAGCTCTTGTTCCCTTTAATCATCAGGTAAGTGTTTTTATATATTCAATACTCAAATACCAAAGAACTTGTTTTTCTGAGTTTTCAGAAATCAGAATTTTTCTTATCAGAGAATAATTGATGATATGGAAAAATAATTGCTATAGGTTCTCTAGTTCATAGAGAACCAAACCAGATGTAGATTAAAACTTAATTTATTTCACAAAGTAGTAAATCCCCCATGCCCTTCTTATTTTTGTTGAATATTGCCAATGAGAAGAAAATAAACACTTCCTGCTCATAAGCTAGTCTTTATCCCTTCCTGGTTGACTTCAGAGCCCCCCGGTCTCTGTGAAGTTTGAAAGACAAGGAATTTATTTCTGACTTAATTATTGGCCTGCTCTCTTCAATCACATATTTATAACACATAATTCCTCATATACAGAAAACTTATTAGTGGACACATCCACTAATTTTTATAAAAAGTCCAGTATATAAAATGTTTGTAGGCCATTCAGTTTTTATAAAGGAAGACCTATAGGCTTTGGAATAGGACCAAATTTTGAATTATTAGAGATTCAAGGCATGAATTAAATTTTGTTCTGTTATTCTCTTTATAGATGTATATATTCCAGGGGAGAAGTATATAGACCAATCGACCATGTTCACAATTGCTATAATATGGTCAAGTAATACTTGTTATTTTTCTACTCAAAGGCATATAAACTGTAAGACAAAATTGTATGATGTTGAAAAAGGATGCTTCCAAGAAAGCAGGGTGTTTATTTGACATTTTATAACAAATTTTGCATATAGGTTCTTTTAAGTTTATTTATTTATTTTGAGAGAGAGAGAGAGGGCGCAGCACATGAGAGCGAATGGGGAAGGGCAGAGAGAGAGAGAGAGAGAGAGAGAGGGAGAGAGAATCCCAAGCAGGTTCTGCACTCTCATTGTACAGCTTGGCACGGGGCTCAATTTCATAAACCATGAGATCATGACCTGAGCCAAAATTAAGAGCCTGATGCTTAGCCCACTAAGCCATCCAGGCACCCTGCCTTTAGGTTCTTAATCCCTAGACTACCTTACCCCTCTAAAACAAATACTGGTAGATTGTAGTTCTGGAATGTATTTTATTTTTTTCCCAAACACCATGATGAATTCCTCCATGAGTAAAGAACTCTGCCTTGCTGCCATGTGGGCCTTGCTCAGATAACAGTGACGTTTTTACTGATACTAGACCCATTCCCTGTGCTGTATCAGATTAAGTAGTGACTCAAGGTAAACACGCATTTTCCGTTTCCTTCCTTTTGCTTTTTAAATCTTTCATTTGGAGGATATGGATTTTTTTTTTTCAGATAGCATATATGTTAATAGACTAAATCTTTTACTAGAACCCAAATCACAAGCTCTGTTTTATTAACCAGATGGCATAAATTAAAAAAGCAAACAAACAAACAGGGGTGCCTGGATGGCTCAGTTGGTTAAGTGTTGGACTCTTGATAGCAGCTCAGGTTATGATCTCACAGTTCGTGGGTTCAAGCCTGGTATCGGGGTCTGTGCTGACACAGAGGCTGCTTGGAATTCTCTCTCCTTCTCTCTTTGCTCTTACCCCACTCATGCTCCCTTGTTCTCTCTCCCTATCTCTCTCTCTCTCTCAAAATAAATCAATAAACTTTAAAAAGTTAAAAACAAACAAATGAGAATCTTTCAGTTATCAGAAAAGTATGCAAGTGCAATGAACCTACAATGTATGTTTGAACTAAACCACAAGTCACATTTATAGCCAATTCCAAAACACAATTCAAGTTCTGATTACGACCTTCCTGTACAGTTTTGGTAACATCATTTGTAGCTTCACCTGACCACACTAACTGTTTACAACCAATCCGTGACAGTTGAGGAAAGTCATACATTCTGGTTTTCATGGTTTATGTGTTTCGTGGTACTTTTGCAACTATTGTGGTCTCACTACTCATAAAAGGCACTCAATCATTCACATCCTAGACAACTATAGTTTAAGTATTCTAACATCTGAGTGACTAAACATTTTGAAGGATAAATTGCCTTTTCTCATAAATTTTTAAAAGGACTGAGATTAAATAAATATTTTAAAAATAAAGGGAATAATGTCCAACAAATTAAAGATTGATTTTTAAATTATTTTTTATGAAAGAATTTTCTTTATGGAACTCTTTTTTATTACTCTACTTTTTTGACATGCTGTACATTACATTCCCAGTGCTTATTTATTTTACAACTGGAAGTTTGTACCTTTTGACCTCCCTCATCCATTTCACACCTCCCCACCTCCATCCCCACTTTATTTAGAGTAAGACTTCATCATCTGTTCAAGTAATGTAGACGGTGCTAAAGGATTGGACAAAAAGTATTAAAAAATGGAATGACTTTTTAAACCAAATTATTATTTACAAATTTTTTTTAATTTTTATTTATTTTTGAGAAAGAGACAGCGTGTGAGTGGGGCAGGAGCAGAGTGAGAGGGAGACACAGAATGCGAAGCAGGCTCCAGGCTCTGAGCTGGCAGCACAGAGCCTGATACGGGACTTGAACGCACAAACCGTGAGATCATGACCTGAGCTGAAGTCTGACGCTTATCAACTGAGCCACCCAGGCGCCCCTAAACCAAGTTATTAGATGAGCAGGTTCAGGACACAGACTCTAGTCATTTAACAATTATTGATTAAGTGCTCACATAATTCGTAGGATTTTCCAAGTTACTTGGGTTGTTCAAAATAAGCAGAACCTCTGTCTTCTTGACAAAAGGAGGTGGTGCTAGATAACAGAAAACAATATGAATGTAAACAGATAATTATAATTGCAAAGCTATGTAGAAAAGAAATAAATTCATATTAAACTTGGATAAAGAAAAAAACGGGCAACTTTATAAGAAGATACAAGTTGATTCTGCCTAAAACTCAGATAATTGGCTTGTATCTTTCATCAGTTCAAAAAGGAGGAGAAAGAAAATGAGTCTTTAACCACCATCTTTGTCATAAGCAGCTTTTGCTTCCAATGTCCTTTGTATCCTTTTCTGATAGTAAAAATGTGCCAATAGACTTAGGAAGAAAATGTCTTGTAAAGTGAGAAGATTAAAGGCTCTTAACATCAAAAGAATTACGGTTCTGAATATCACAGAAACACTGACTTTTAAAAAAAGGGGATGGATATACCATGCGACTAGCATCTTTAGAGCATGACCTAATAATAATAATAATAATTGATGATGATTATGTAGTATCCATCATCTTCCCTTCTAACATGCTCTCTTTATGATATTTCTTAGCTTTAATAATTGATATGATCATTCTCCAAGTTGCCTAAGTCAGAAATTTGGGCATAATTCTTTTTTTTTTTTAAACGTTTATTTATTTTTGAGACAGAGAGAGACAGAGCATGAACAGGGGAGGGGCAGAGAGAGAGGGAGTCACAGAATCTGAAACAGGCTCCAGGCTCTGAGCTGTCAGCACAGAGCCCGACACGGGGCTCGAACTCACGGACCATGAGATCATGACCTGAGCCGAAGTCGGACGCTTAACCGACCAAGCCACCCAGGCGCCCCTTGGGCATAATTCTTGACTATTAGCACTCTTTTAAACTCGATGTCCAATCAATCTCTGGATTTTATACTTTTACAAGAATTTGTGGAATCCTTCACTTTTTTTTCCATTCCACTGCACTATGTCCATTGATCCTTCCATTAAGTTCACCACTACTTTCTGTAGTCCTCTATGTTGAAGCCAATGTAATTTTCCTGAAGCATAAATTAGAATGGATCTGTCCCAGTTTAAAATGCTTCAACGGCTTCCCATTATTCTAAGGATAAAGTTTAAAATACCTAGGATGCTTTACAAAGCCCAGTGTAATCTGGACTCTATTTGCCTCTCCAACTTCACCCTTTGCACTTCTATGTGCTCAAGCCACCCTCAACACTACTGATTCTGGGAACGCACCATGGCACCATGTGTGTCTGGGTTTTCAAACAAACTGCCCATTGCATAGAATGTTCCTCCTGCCTATATTCCCCCAGCCTACTAATTCCTGCCCTTTCCAATGTGCTCACAATGATCCACCTAGTCCTCAGTTTCCTTAGAATTTACATGATAAAATCTTTCTTTATTTCTATCCTTAATTCTCTAGCCTTTTACCAACTTCTCCTTATTTCCCCATCCTCTAGGCCCTGACACTCTGGCACCCACTTTTCTACTCTTTGTTTCTATGGATTCTTTTTTTCTTTTTTAAAGTTTATTTATTTTTGAGAGAAAGAGACAGAGTATGAGTGGGAGAGGGGCAGAGAGAGAGGGAGGCACAGAATTGGAAGCAGGCTCCAGGCTCTGGGCCATCAGCACAGAGCCCAATGTGGGGTGTGAACCCACAAGCAGTGAGATCATGACCTGAGCTGAAGTCAGACACTCAACTGACTGAATCACCCAGTGCCCCCTTTTTTTCTTTTTAGTGTGTGTGTGTGTGTGTGTGTGTGTGTGTGTGTTTGCATGTGTGTTTAAAGATTCCACATTTGAGTGAAACCACACAGTATTTGTCTTTCTTTCTCTGGCTTTTTTCACTTAGCATAATGCCCTCTAAGTCCATCCATGCTGTCAAAATGGTAGACTTTTTTTTTAAGGCTGAAAAATACTTCATTCTATACATATACCATATTTACATTATCTATTCATCTGTTGACAAACACCGGAATCATTTCCATACCTTGACTATTGTGAATAATGTTGCATTGAACATGGCAGGTCATATCTTTTTGAGTTAATCTTTGACTTTTCTTTGGTATACATCCAGAAGTGGGATTGGTGGGTCATACAATAGTTCTGTTTTTAATTTCTTGAAGAACCTCCATACTGTTTTCCACTGTGGCTGTACCAGTTTAAATTCCCACAAACAGTGTACAAGGGTTCCTTTTTCTCCACTTCCTTAGAGCATTTGTTATCTCTTATCATTTTTATAATAGCCATCCTAATAGGTTTGAAATGATTTTGATTTGCATTTCCCTCATGATTAGTGATGTTGGACACCTTTTCATGTACCTGTTGACCATTTTTAATTGAGTTACTTGTGGGCTTTTTTGCTTTTGAGTTGTGTAAGTTCATTGTATATTCTGGATATTGATCCCTTATTGGATATGATGTTTCCAAATATTTTCTCCCACTATTTAAGTTGCCTTATTTTCTTAAGGGTTTCCTTTCACAAGCAGAAGCTTTTTAGTTTGATATAGTCCTACTTGTTTGTTTTTGCTTTTGTTGCCTTTGTTTTTGGTGTTATATCCAAAAAACAATTGCCAAGACCAATGTTGAGAAGCTTACCCCTATACATGGAACTTGTGTATGGAAGACTTATTGGCTATCAGAACAGGTGATCTGGGGACCTGTCTCTTGGATAGTAGCTTCCAAATTTGGGGTGAAAGTGTGTATATAAGTGTTTTTCAAGGAGGTAGTGAGCAGGCTACAGGTAGATGAAAGGGAAGGTGTCCACTAACTTCCTTGGTTTCACGGGAGGATCACAGCAAGTCCCTAGATGTGTGCTAATCAGCAGCAGGTAGCAGCTTTCAAATTATGTGGGTGGCCCCTTTCAGGGAAAGCCTGGGACGTGGATGATTATGCCTGTTCCCTCTATATTGGGCCCCAAGAGAGGAGTTTGCATGCCTATTAACCACTGCTCCTTTGTTTGCTTTGGTTTTGTGGGTCTTGTGGATGAAAGCCTTGTTGGTTTTCAGAACTAGGTGTTTTGGGAACTCATCCCTCTGATGGAAGTCTTAAAAGTTGGGGGCATTAAATATGAAGTCCGAACCCTTTTCTCCTGAGAGAGAAGCAGGCCATTGGGAATTCTCTTCCAATTGTATGGCACTGTATCGAGGTTGGGGTTTATGGCAAGAGTGTGCCAGTCTTCCCCATTTCATTGTGGGTGTTTTCTCATTCACCTGATGTGTAGGAGTTGCTCAGCTAGTTTCTGAATTTCTCTCACAGATAATTGCTCTGTGTGAGGCTGTACCTTTGGTATGTCTGTGGAGAGGAAGGGAGTTCAGGAGCCTCTAAGGCACCATATTCACCAACCTTCTATCTATTCCTTCACTTCTTTCCGTTTCCTCTCTTTACCCTGGTTTAAAGCACCATTGTTTCTTTCATTTTTTTAAAGGTCAACTAATTAAGATTAATTTATATACAATAAAATTCTCATGTTCAGTTTTACAGTTTGATAAGTTTTGGCAAATGTAAACAGTTGTGTGACTACCACCACAATGAAAATACATAACATTTCCATCATCCCATAAAGTTCTCTCATGGCCCTTTATAGTCAATCGCCTCACCCCTCCCAACCAGTAACAATATTAGATCTCTTCTCTATCCCAAGATTGTCATTCAACTGAAATGTTAAAGTATGTAGCCTGTGTGTCTAGCTTGTCACTGAACATAATGATTGTGAGATTCATCTGAGTTGTGCACGTAGAGGTAGTTTGTTCTTCCTGGTGCTGAGTACCAATTGCACCATAATTTGTTTATCTCTTTACCAATTAATATACATCAGTGTTATTTCCAGTTTGGGGCTATTATGAAAAAAAAGTGTTATGAATATTCTCATACAGGTCTTTGTATTTATTTTGTATTTATTATACAGGTCTTTCTTTTATTTTTTAGTAAACATCTAGAGATGGAATTGCTGGGTTATATGGTAGGTATATACTGAACGCTACAAGAAATTTCTAAACTGTTTTCTAAAGTTGCTCTACCATTTTGCATTTCCACCACAATGTGTGAGTGTTTGATTACTCTGCATCCTTTCCAACACTTGGTATTTCCCGTTTATTAACTCTAGTTAATAAAGTAGATGTGAGGTCGTTTTTCACTGTGATTTTAGCTAGTGACTTAATGATGTTGAGAAATCTTAACATGTGTTTGTTTTACCACCTGTATTTCTTCTTTTGTGAAATGTCAAAATCTTTTGTCAAATATTTTAAAAATTGTGGCATTTCTCTTCATTAAATTATAGGAATTCTATGTATATTTTGAATAATTCTTTTAAAAGGTAGATGTTTTGCTAACAGATTTTGGGTTGTCTCTTTCTGACACGGTCTTTTGAAAAGTAGTTCTTAATTTTCATGAAGTCCGATTTGTCATTCTATCTGAGAAATCTTTGATCAACCAAAGGTCACAAAGATTTTATCCTGTGTTTTTTCCTAGAAGTTTCATAATTTTAGTTGTTCTACAGATGGTATGAGCTAATCCTAGAGCTTAATTTTCTTTGCATAAGAGGTTCATTGTGGGGGGGTAGGGTAGGTCATAGCTCTGCCCACTACATCAGAATCTTCTCTGTTTTATAGGAGCTGGTAAGGTCTGAATATCTACACTTATTTATATTATCCCAGGCTCATGATTAATTGCCTCTGTGATAGGCACAGGCCAGAACTGCCATGTTGACTTTATCCTTGGAATTATACATGACTTAATTTGAATATCACAGACTAGTCATCATTCCCTGGATGCAATATAACTGTGTATGGGCATGCCAAATCATTGTTATATGGCCAACAGACACTGAAACAAGAAGGTGCTGGTGGCATGATAACAAATTAGATCCAGATGATGTGGCCTCAGTCCCTTTTCTTGATAAC
Source organism: Panthera leo (assembly GCF_018350215.1). Classification (NCBI taxonomy): domain Eukaryota; kingdom Metazoa; phylum Chordata; class Mammalia; order Carnivora; family Felidae; genus Panthera; species Panthera leo. The sequence goes on from NC_056686.1 coordinate 168,193,222, forward strand.
ATGGTAAGTGATATTGAAAGTGCTTTCACAACCTTCCCTATGGAAGATTGTATCTGTAGTCCTGGAATTATAATATGCGAAGAAGTTACTCTTTTCATTCTGTAGCACCCACCTTTAGTAGAACTATATCTTATATCTTTAACTTGTTTCACACATTTTTACTGTTTTATTTTTTAAGTTGCCAATGCAGATTTCACAGTGGCACATAAAGAAGTTAGTCAATTTTTTTGAGTTTTCAGAAAACTGGAAGTGAATTTCCCTTCTGGCTAGAAGTCTGTGTGGGTTCTGGTTCCTCCTCCCACAAACATCCTCTCTATTTATTCTGCTTTGCTCCACATGGATTCTACAGATTTGATTTAAATTTCTCTGACTTGCACAGACGTATCTACCCTAGAGAAGTTTGACTCTTTTAACATTCTACTCATCACTAATGTTCCTGTTTCATTTGGGCTTTTAATTTGGATGAATTCCAAATTACTATTTATTCTGATAGAAACACTACTAATTACACAAAGCATCTTAATAAAGAATGGAAACACAATTCAGAGCATTCTCCTTGTGGTATTCTGATATCTAGTAGTTTTAAAATAGCACTAAAGCACTTTTTTTTTCCCACAGCTCTTATCTCATGCTATTAAAACTCTTGCTACTTGATGTTTTTCTAATGTTCAGCAAACTTAGATTCAAGGGTTTATGGAGAATTCTTGATCCTTCAGATAGATCTTCAATTTGACCAGTTAGTTAGGTTTTAGCAAGCATATTGACTTGCTGCTGAAGTTTAAAAATAAGTCAGTAGAGTTGTGCTAAAAATATAGTATAAAAATAAAGTAATACACTTGATTTTCTCGATCCTGACATTCCTGACCATTTCTTACTAGATCCTAATCTTTTGCTTCTTTGTTTATATTACTATAATAGATTGAGTTAAATGCCGATTTTTCTTCCCTTCCTTTGCTATGTGATTTTGCAGTTTTCCTATAAAGAGGTGAAGTATTTTCCTTGCCTCTTGATTCTGAGTTTAGGCACATGACTGGCTTTGGCCAAATGGGATATCAGTAGATGTGATGCAAACAGAGACTTGAAGAAGTACTTTAAAGATTGGGCTTATTCTCTTGTACTTCAGCCTTTGCCATAAAATACCAGGCCCAGATTAGCCTGTTGGCCCCACAATAAGAGCAGGAGACATAGGAAGCAGAGCCACGTTGATCTAGCCAAGACCAGCCTGGATTAGCCTGCCCCCAAATTACATTCAAACACATGAGTGAACCCATGTAGATAAGCTAAACTTCACAGACACATAACAGATGTTTATTGTTGTATAATCATTGTATCTCATTGTTTGTTTCACAGGTGTTTGGGGTTTTTGTTTGTTTTGGGTTTTTTTTTGTATTTTTGTTTTTTGGGCTTTTGCTTGTTTTGGTAAAAGAATGAATTTCTTAAAAAATATTTTAAACTAATTTTTTATTCAAGTATTATTAAGATACAGTGTTATGTTAGTTTCAGGTATATCATATAATGAGTCAGTAATTCAATCCATTTCTCTGTACTCATCAAGTTAAGTATACTCTTAGAACCCATTTTTTTTTCAAAGTACCTTTTATTTTATTTTATTTTTTTAACTTTTTAAAAGTTTTTATTTTATTTTATTATTTTTTTTTAATATGAAATTTATTGTCAAATCGGTTTCCATACAACACCCAGTGCTCATCCCAACAGGTGCCCTCCTCAATACCCATCACCAACCCCCCCCATCAACCCTCAGTTTGTTCTCAGTTTTTAAGAGTCTCTTATGGTTTGGCTCCCTCCCTCACTAACCTCTTTTTTTTTCCTTCCCCTCCCCCCATGGTCTTCTGTTCAGTTTCTCAGGATCCACATAAGAGTGAAAACATATGGTATCTGTCTTTCTCTGTATGACTTATTTCACTTAGCATCACACTCTCCAGTTCCATCCACGTTGCTACAAAGGGCCATATTTCATTCTTTCTCATTGTCACATAGTCTTCCATTGTGTATATAAACCAAAATTTCTTTATCCATTCGTCAGTTGATGGACTTTAGGCTCTTTCCATAATTTGGCTATTGTTGAAAGTGCTGCTATAAACATTGGGGTACAAGTGCCCCTATGTATCAGCACTCCTGTATCCCTTGGGTAAATTCCTAGAAGTTCTATTGCTGGGTCATAGGGTAGATCTATTTTTAATTTTTTGAGGAACCTCCACACTATTTTCCAGAGCGGCTTGCATCAACAGTGCAAGAGGGTTCCCGTTTCTCCACATCCTCTCCAGCATCTATAGTTCCCTGATTTGTGTTAGAACCCATTTTTAAAGGACTAAAATTTTACCCTCACCCACACACATTTTATGTATATGATGACTTACTTTACATCCTTTTATTTTATGAATCTCTGGATGGATTTTTATAGACATAATTGATTTTACTGCTTTTTGCTTTAACCTCTGTACCATTTTTATAAGTGATTAATCTTCTCTTTTTATTATGTTTGTATTTGCCTGTGAAATTTTTTCCTCTCTAATTTTCTTACCTCTGGCAATGGCCTTTTTTTTCTTTTCAAAGAATTCCCTTTAACATTGCTTATAAGACGGGTTTAGTGGTGGTGAACTCGTTTAATTTTCACTTGGGAAACTTTTTACCTTTCCTTCTATTCTGAATGATACCCTTGCTGGATAGAGTGTTCTTGGTTGCAGGATTTTTTTCCTTTGAGCACTTTGAATATATTATGCCACTCCCTTCTGGCCTGCAAAGTTTCTGATGAAAATATTAATTAGCTAATAGCCTTATGGGGTCTCCCATAAATGTAATTGTTTTCTTTTCTCTCACTGCTTTTAAAATTCTCTCTTTATCACTATGTTTTGCCATTTTAATTATTGTATGTCTTGATGTGGACCTCTTCAGATTGATTTGTTGGGGGCTGTCTGTACCTTCTGGATCTGGATGTCTCCTTCCCCAGATTTAGGGAAGTTTTCGGCTATTATTTCTTTTTTATTTTTTTCCAGCTATTATTTCTTCAAATAAATTTTTTGCCCCCTTTTCTCTCTTTTCTCCTGGGATGCCTATGATGCAAATGCTATTACCTGTGATGATGTCACTAAGTTCCCTTAACCCATTCTCATTTTTTATTATTCTTTTTTCTCTTTGCTGCTCAGCTTGGTTGTTGATGGAATCACCAACCAGATTAAGCACCTTCTGAGTATAGGAACTTTGTTTTATTCATTTTGTCTAACAGTCAGGCTTATTTAATGTATATTGAACGGATGGCTTTATTAATAAAAATCAATTAAATATTTTTTCTCAGTTTTGTTGCTGTTATATTCTGAGAGATCATGCTAAATAGCCACAATCGAATGCCTCAAAATCTAATAGTAGAGGCCGACTTAGTGAATTAGCATGTAATTAACCATCCCATTTTTCTCTAGAATTCTTTTCCAAGATCTTCAGCAGCAGTTTCATAACTCTCATCCTTGACATTGTTAGTGTATAATAATTCTTAACAGAGGTGCCTGGGTGGCTCAGTTGGTTAAACATAATTCTTGATTTCGGCTCAAGTCATGATCTCACAGTTCATGAGGTCGAGCCCCACATCAGGCTCTGCACTGTGTGGAGCCTGCTTGAGATTCTCTCTCTCCTTTTCTATCTGCCCCTCCCCTGCTCTTGCACGCTCCCTCTCTCTCTTTCAAAACAAATAAATAAACATTAAAAAATGATTCTTAACAATAGAGTGAGCCATTTTAAATTTCATATCCTCCTGTTTCTTTCCGAAAATAAATATCCTTTTTCTTTTCCCTACTAAACCCTATTCTTAAAACTGGATGCCTGGGTGGTTCAGTCGGTTAGATGTCCAATTTCAGCTCAGTTGGGTCTCACAGGTCATGATTTCAAGCCCCCATCAGGCCCTCTGCTGTCAGCACAGAGCCTGCTTCAGATCCTCTGCCCCCTCTTTCTCTTCTCCCTCACTAGTTCTCTCTCTCTCTCAAAATAAAGAAGTAAACTTAAAAAAAAATGGATCTAAATAGCAGCTAACTGAGGAAGTGCAGGTAATACTGCCTGTCTTGGAGAGATTTGCATATTGACCTTCACTCATGTTTTTTTACTCACGGAATGATGCCAAGTGGCCACTCTGCCCAGCACCTTGAGAAGTGTTGGGGATGAAATGATGACCAAGACACACATGGTTTCTTCTTCGTGGAGCTCATGATTTAGAGGTGGGACCAATGCAAAGAGAAAGACACTGCACAGAAGTAGTACCTGCTGGTCAAGGAAAGGTAAAGAGTATGATGGAGTGTATGGCTAGAATTCATAACCTAGTCCACAGAGGCAGGGGATTCCCCTGGGGAAATGATATTTGCACCTGAAGAAAAAGCTGATCTAAAAAGTATGGTCAAATCATTCCTAAAAAAGGGAACTGTTTAGACAAGGGTCCTGAGGATAGATAAATCTTAGTTTGTTCCAGAACTGAAGGTAGTCCAGGATGGCTGGAATCAAAAGATAGAAGACATGGTCCTTGATGATGAAATTTTGAATAATGTTGAAACTTTTCTGTGTGTAGATAGCATCTAAAAATAGTGTTTGGATTACCTGGGATGTGTTAGAAAGTAGATTCCTGAGCTTCCCTCCATTACTACAGGGTCAGAATCATCAGTCAGAGCCTCTGATCAGCATTTTCAAGGTTCATTCTGTAATTCTTATGCCCTTGAAATTCTGAGACCCACTTGCTTAAATGAACATAGCTCCTAGGGTAGAAAATGGACAGGTATCAGTGGTAGGCAAGGCATGTATTTGCGTGGAATGCAGAGTATTCCTGGAGCTTTTAAAAGAATACCATATAGGTCTACTATGTAGGCATAGGTCTACTACTATTTGGCCAGCAGAGTCACTGATTCTCTTTATATGAGTAGGAGCATTGGGTCATGCCAAACAATAGTCCTGAAATGTTCTGTTTTAAAAAATTACATTCAATGTAGAACTATCAAATGATTTTTTTATCAAATGCTTTTAAATAAATTTAATTCTAATTTATTCACCATAATAATTATTGAGAAACACCTGGAATATAGCAATTATAATGGATGCTCTTTTTAAATTTTTTTTTAATGTTTTATTTTATTTTTGAGACAGAGAGAGACAGAGCATGAATGGGGGAGGGCCAGAGAGAGGGAGACACAGAATCTGAAGCAGGCTCCAGGCTCTGAGCTGTCAGCACAGAGCCCGACGCGGGGCTCGAACTCACAAACCGTGAGATCATGACCTGAGCCGAAGTCGACCACTTAACCGACTGAGCCACCCAGGCGCCCCTGGATGCTCTTTTTAAAAACTTTTAAAAAAATGTTTACTTTTGAGAGAGTGAGAGAGTGCCAAGTGCAGGAGAGGCAGAGAGAGAGAGGAACAGAGGATCAGAAGTGGGCTCTGTGCTGACAGCAGAGAGCCTGAGGTAAGGCTCAAACTCATGAACTGTGAGATAAGTATGACCTGAGCAGAAGTTGGATACTTAACCAACCGAGCCACCCAGGCACCCCTGGGTGTTCTCTCTCTATTTTTTAATGCTTATTTACTTATTTTGAGAGAGGGAGAAAGTTGGGGAGGGGCAGAGAGAGAGGGAGAGGGAGAATCCCAAGCAGGAACCTGACATAGGCTTGATCCCATAAACTTGGAGATCATGACTTGAGCTGAAATCAAGAGCCAGTTGTTTGACTTAGCCACCCAGCTGCCCCACAATGGATGTTCTCTTAATACACCTCCTACTTGACCAACTTTCTGGACTTGCTAACTCTCCATTCCTTCTGCCCCATGACACCCACATGCTTGTGGAAATTTACTCTTTTAAAAAGATACTTCTTATTGAAGTATAGTATAACATAACATACAATGTTCTATCAGTTTCAGGTGTATAACATATTGACTCAACAATTCTATACATTACTCAGTGCTCACCACAAGTATAGTCACCATGTATCATCATACAACCTTATATTATTGACTATATTCCCTATGCTGTACTTTTCGTTGTTGTGGCTTATTTATTTTAGAACTGGAAGTTCGTACTGCTTAATCCCCTTCACCTATTTCACCCATCCCTCACCCACCTTCCCCTCTGACAACCATCAGTTTGTTCTCTGTATTTTTGAGTCCATTTCTTTTTGTTTTGTTTTTCAGATTGAACATATAAGTGAAATCATGTGGTATTTATCTTTGTCTGTCTGAATTCTGTAAGTTAGCAAAATATCCTTTAGGTTCATGCATGTTGTCACAAATGGCAGCACTTCACTCTGGCTGAATAATATTCCAGTGTGTGTGTGTGTGTGTGTGTGTGTGTGTGTGTGTGTGTACCACACTTTTATCCATTTATCTACTGATGGACATTTGGGTTGCTTCCATATCTTGGCTACTGTAGAGAATACTGCAGTAAATATAGGGGTGCATATATATTTTTTGAATTAGTATTTTGTTTTCTTTAGGTAAACACCCAGTGGTGGAATTATTGGATTGTATGATCTTTTAAAATAGACTCTTCCTAAGGATAAGCACATAACTCTTTATTCTTAACATGAATTACTTGTGTTTATTCTTGAACTTCTTTATGCTACTTGTTTCTCATTTTGTAACTATAAAATTTAATTAAATATTAAATAAATAAAATAATTGTAAAAGGTTTTTATGTCTGTGAACACTAAATTTAATGTTTTGGAAAATTTTGAAAATTTCTTTAACATTGCTATCAAATTAAGTGCAGGTGAGAAAACAGAAAAGATTTGGAAAAAATCAGAAAACCTTAGATTCCACGTTAAATTGCTCATCTATATCTTTAAGTTCTTATTTCACAAATATACAAAACAAAACATATGCAAAACAAATAAAACAAAATAAGAAGTACTCATTGAAGATGTGTTTGGATTTGTCTGTGCAAATGATCATCTCAGGGCACCAGCCAGTCGCCCCATACCAAAGAAATAATCTTGGCCCTACACTTGAACTTGAGGGGGTGTATTTGAAATGAGTAGGTGTATTCCTTTAGTTAAATTAGTATGTTAAGATTTCTGTGTATTGTTTTTTATGATTCCCAGCTTAAACCTACTTTTTTGAATAAACAAGTAACTGTGAGTTTCAATCTCATCAGTTAAGAAGCTTTTTTTCCTACACACACACACACACACACACACACACACACACACACACACACACATATATATATATATATATATATATATATATATATATATATATATCTGGGGATTTGTGCTCTAATAACTTGGCAAGTTGTTTACTGTCCACATGTGGGTGGGTCCATGACCAACTCCAGCCCTCTCAGAAGAGAACTGACATAATAGACAGTAGTTGAAATCTTTATTGTCAGAAAAGCACTCTACATATGCTATATATTATTGTAATTTTTGATGCAATAGGAAGAATGTTATAAAACAGGAGTATTTTTATTTTAATGGAAGATGCATTATTTGCTCCTTTGGTTTAGTTTTTCTACAATGCAAAGCCAGGAGCACATTTACTTCTGTGTGTGTGGAGATTCCCTGGATGGCAGGTGCTTTTGAGAAAGGGTTTCTTGCTCCTTTTTTTTTTTTTTTTTTTTCTCATTTACTAACTGTAATGGCAGGTTTAGAAACATCAGGAAACTTTCAAAATCGGCTCCCTCTGCGCTCCTCATCCCAGAGACCTTTATTCAGGCAAGAAGAGAGTTTCCTTTCTAAGTCAAGGTCTGTCTCCCCAAGAGCACTAGGACCCAGGAAAAGAATATCAGCTAGAGATGCTTGGAATTCAGGAATGCTGGCAAGAATGGTATATCAATAGAGCTTTTTAGTAAATGCAACTAAAGACCTTTGATGAGTATATTGTGTAAAGACAAAAGTAGCCTCCACTTTTAAGGGGTGAGAGAGAGGGGCTTATAAAATCTGGGTTTTGTTTTCTAGAATTAAGTTCCTTCCAGTGGAGTACATTTGCAAACTCTTCTTTTTCTCATTTATTTGGAAAGAATTTACATAATAAAAATTACCTCAAAAATCCTTAGAAATAGAGTATTTGAAGAAATTGTCAAGGACTGCTCGTGTTATTATGTGTTTTTGTGACTTGTCTGGTACTTATCTTTATGTGGCTCTGTGATCATTTTATATGATCCATTCCTAGTTCTCTCATTATGAGAGTCTCTTTTCTTAATTGCTACTATTTATATTTATAGGCAATTCTAGATGACAGATGGACATGTGTTCAGATGATGTGTGTGCACATCTGACTTTTATAATATCCCACAATAAACAATAAAGGAATATTCATAGAATATCTGAAATGCTATATTTAAGGTTCCTGTGCACATTTTGTTTAGCCTTACAAATTGACTGTCTAACAGAATTAGGTAGAGAAAATATATATCAGACCCATCATGCTTTGTGAATAATTGGCTAGCCACACAGGTGCATAGGATTTTAATTGAGATTCTCTTCTTTTTATGAGGAATATGTGTTATTAAAAGGCGGGGGGGAGCAGTCCAGGGATTCCTTGTCATCTTTACAATAACAAAACTTTATGCGTAATTTATCACGTGCCAAAGTTTTCTAAATGCCTTGCCATTGTTGTGATATCTTCTATACCGCTGTTGCCCCAAGAAAGGAGAGTCGTATAGTTTGTCCTGATAGTAAGTGCTATGCTTCAAGCATGATTGGCTCTTGTTTCTCCTGTTCTGGGGATGGATTCTGCCACAGTGCAGAACGCTAGCCATTCTCCTCAGAGCACTCTGCACTTTCACCTTGAAGCATTTGTCACAATTGTAATGATGTGATAGCTCATAGTGATTCATTTCATGTTTGTCACCCCCACTGGATTACGAACTGAAAGCAGTCAAGGTTCATGGCAGAAGTATAACTCATACTACATCCCCAACACAAAGTTGGTAACCAACGCGTGTTTTTTTTAAATTAAATAATGGATAGACAGAAAGGAGTAGAGAAACCTCTGCTTTCCTCCATTCATTCTTCTCTTGGCTTTTCTAGGGCTGTTGTGCATAGTGGGGGTCCCTTGAGGAAGCAGAGGGGACCCAGGTATTAAGCTCCTCTCCCCTCTCCAAACCTCTACTCAGCCCATACTCAATCCCTCCCCCTTTGGCTCTGGGTGTCAGATATCCTACCATCAGGGACATAAGCAGAATGGGACATAATTTATTCTGAGACTAGCAAAGGTTTTAGTGCACTACCAAAAAAATTGCTGCTTTCACACATGGCCAAGGCCATCCTCATACCACTGTTCACGTAGCAAACATTCGGACCCTTTCACAGAGAAAATATATTGTGGAAAACTATATTATTTCAAGTACATTCTCAGCTTTCTGAAGTTGACCTCAGAGAAAAAAATCAGGCACTTCACACAATTCTCTTTAGTGTCACTATTTGAGAAAGACCATGAAATACTCGGAATGCAGTTATATATTTTAGTGTTGTTTATTCTGATAATGTGATAACTCACCACATACAGTATAGTTATAAAATAAATCACTAGAAGTCTATATGTAACATACTAAGTCAGTGGGGCAGGGAAGAAAGCTCACTCAGGGACCTCAGCAAACAAGAGAAAATAGATAAAAATAAGCCTTGATCTCTATTTAAGAAAATACAGGTAAAACGGAGATTGTAATTATAAAAATAATATTAAACATTGTGAAGACTAATCAAATCTGATGATGAAATGTGGGATTGAAAATATCTGAAGATTCGGGGCACCTGGGTGGCTCAGTCAGTTAAGCGTCCAACTTCAGCTCAGGTTATGATCTCACAGCTCTTGAATTAGAGCCCCACGTCAGGCTCTGTGCGGACAGCTCAGAGCCTGGAGCCTGCTTCAGATCTGCGTCTCCCTCTCTCTCTCTGCCCCTCCCTCAGCTTGTGGGCTCTTTCTCTCTCTCAAAAATAGATGAATAAACATTTAAAAAATTACAAAAAAAATCTGAAGATTTGAAAACAAAAGCAAGAAAACATGTGAATTGGATGCAAATGTTAAATAGTGAGGAGAACTTCACATTATATTATGATTCAGACAATATAACAAAATAATTTATAAGAGATGGGAGAGAAACAAGAAAGTACATGTGGCCAATTACAAAATCAACCAGTCAACAAATATCTGTGTCTTTACCTGGACAACTACCTTTACTATTGCAATAAGCTTTGAAATGACCCTCCCACTTTCTAATCTCTCCCACTTGTGTATCAGGCTCCTTTCCTGAGTCTGCCATTATGGCACTTTCTCCTTCTTGCATTCATATCTTGTAAGGTCCCACCGAAGGCCAGCTGTTTCCCATGAGGCCTTCTCTGATAACCAGCTATAAGTGAACGTCTCTCTCCTCTAAAATGTCATAAAACTTTATCAGCACCTCTCTTATTTATCGCTCTCAGAACTTTCTACTTTGTGTTTTAGTGACTAATGCACGTTTTTACAACTTCTTTACTAGTCCATAAATTTTTGAGGGTGAAATTTTACTTTACTGTATGTACTCTGCTGAGCATATTATAATATCCAGCTCACAGCAGGTGCTCAGCTGATCAATGTAGCCAGTACATGATTTTCAAGAAGGGTTTTGTACATGAGATTCCAGAGAGCATTCATCTTTCCTTTTGCTCCCCTTGTCTGCTTTTCTAAACTTGGCTGGGAGGTCCACTCAAGATAGCTCCTCATGAAGCTTTCCAGGACCCCCAAATTCAAAGTGGTCTCCTCGCTGACATAATCCCACATATTCAGCATGTAAAATAAATGTTTGAGTTACTGCACTAGACAATCTGACATTCATGTGTTATTCATGGTAGGTCACCGTTTTTATGTGTATCAACCAGGATTACATTTTATACATTTTAGTGCCTATTATCCTTTTGTATTTATTCTATATTTAGTAGTTATTATAAGCCCAGAACAGTATTCCACACCTACTGCTTCTGTTTTTTTACTGAAGTTTCCTGAGCATCTAGAACACTACTGGCACACAGTAGGTACTCAAAAAATGTTTGTCGAATGTGGTTGAATAAATGAGACGTAAAGGTTGATTTCCAATAACTCTGAGTAGAAGGTTGACTCTTTTAACAGCTGCTTCCAGGAGCTGATTTCTTGGCTATGAGAAGTAGAAAGCAGTGTGCACTTCCAGCCCACCTATGCAGCAACAGGCAGGTTACCTGGACTATTTATATATAGACACGTTCTTCATGATCCTCATTTCACTATATCTTTGGCATACTTCCTTTATAAGCCACATGCCAGATCAGAGTGGCCGCTATTTGGAAATGTTTGATCATTAATTATGCAGATCAATTATGCTATTTCCCCTTCCATCAAGTGATTTATCTGTCTCTGCTGAGTAGGTATACCCAATGCATCCTTGGTCAGAATTTTCCTTTTTCGTGTGATAATTTCCAAAATGCATTGTAGTCACTTTGAATTAAGAAAGATAACTTTGTCTCCTTTCACTCATCATCAATAAGCATATGATAATTCACCTAAACATGGAGATATTGATTAAGGTAGAGCTTTTTGAGTTCATGTAGCCAAATGCAGTGGTATTTAGTCACATGAAGGTTTAGCTTAGAACCCTGGTCTGTGTTTCTCTTTTTGCTATTGGAGCCCTTCCCATGCAAGATCCTTCCTACCTTCCCTCTATTACTTGCTGAATTTATAACAAGGACCAAGTCAGAAATGCTTCCTGTTGTAATGGAAATTAATCTTTTAGAGGAGGTTACACTTTTGGAGAAAACTAATGTTTACTGCCTTAATTACAATCATTATAAATGCAGCAAAGAAGTACAGAGAACTATGAGAGCTTATAGAAATCTATCCTGGTCATATGGAAAAGTGGCAATGATGTTAAGGTTGAGTCATGAAGACCTAGTAGGGAATTAGTGAAAAGTGGGAGGAGAAGAGAGGGAGAGAAATATTTCAGGAAGAAGGAAACAAGGCATCAGTTTCCTTGAGCCCTCACTTCTCCTCATATCCTTCAGTTAATGAGAATGAAAATTCTGTTTATCAAATTGTTAGGTTGGCTTAAAGAGGTATTTGACTATTATAGATTATATATAAAGTATGTAACTATTATAAATTATATATAAAAATATATAAGATAGATTATATATATAAAGATTATGTATATAGTTATATATGTTACGGTGTTTCTTATTTAATTTTATATATATATATGTATATATATATACATATATATGTGTGTGTGTGTGTATGTATATATATATATATATATATATATACATACATATATATGTGTGTGTATATATATATATATATACACACACATATATATATACAGAGAGAGAAAGCCTGCATTTTCTTCTGTGAATTAAACATAAAGCATAACATGTTGAATTGTAGCCATATGACAAATAGGAAAACTCTTTTTCTTTACCATAATTTACACTAATGTGGGTAGGTGTGGGCATCAGATTAAGTCCTTTTTTTATCCTTAAGATTATTTCAAAGTCAAGTTAAAGGGAAAACTACTCATTTGCTCTGTTAATTTTTCAGTATTTATTAGCTTCTATTTATTATATTCTTCAAGGGAATATACATTATTAGTCATTTTCACATTGATGACTTTTGTTTTGTTTTGTTTTGTTTTTGAGACAGAGAGAGAAAGAGTGTGCATGCACACAAGCAGTGGAGGGGCAGAGGGAGAGGGAGAGAGACTCTTGAGCAGGCTTCATCCCCAGTGCGGAGCCCAACTGTGAGATCATGACCTGAGTGGAAATCAAGAATTAGACACTGAACCGATTGAGTCACCCAGGTGTTCCTCACATTGGGGATTTTTAATCAACTTTTAAATGAATGTTTTTTGAAAAGTTTTTCACAATTTCTGGTTCCTAGATCAACTGAAGTTTCAGTAAATAAATCATAGTACCCTAAATATAATCCTTGAAAGTCAGATTAAAGGACATTAAAATTTGAAAACTGGTAGGGGAAGAATTCACCACAATTTAATGAAATGGATGTAATTTAGTTGAAAGGAACAAAACAATTTCAAATTGAAAATTACTATTCTATGGTAATCCTTCTGGAGTTCATATTGAATGTGACTTTCTAAAGGCAGGATTATTGGATTTTTATTCATATTATTATTTGGCCCCTTTATAGAGGAGTGAAAATTTTATGTAACTCTAATACCATGAAATATATTTTGGAAAATATGTGTATAATTTTTTATTACTGCAGCTATTTCTAGTGAAAAATATCCTTTTGTCCAGGAATGAGAAATATCATAACTATGTGCACTTTTTTTTGGCTCATAAAACTAAGCGAGTCTAATAGATTAAAATTTACCTAAGTCACAACTGTCTGATTAGTGGCATTTTTCTTGCAATAGGATCACAAAGGATATTTTCATCTCTTCCAATTCAGCAGTCAGGACGAGGTCCTCTAATAGAAGGCTGAATTGCTCTTTAGTCCTACCACTTTTAGTAGTATTTATTTTTAACTTCATTTTGTGTTAAGTGAAGGAAAGTAGGTATGGGTCTTTATAGGTGCAGAGGAGAAAAATGAGAAAGCTTGGGTCTCCCTTCACTCCAAGGAGCAAACCATCAGACCCAACCCTTTGACTTGCCATTTAGGTATATAAATAAGAGAATGATCATCTTTCAGGAAACACCATCACTTCTTCACTTAAAAATGTTGCAGTATTATGGGGCACCTGGGTGGCTCAGTCGGTTGAGTGTCCGACTTTGGCTCAGGTCATGATCTTATGGTTTGTGAGTTTGAGCCCCACATCAGACTTGCTGCTCTCAGTTTAGAGCCCACTTTGGATCTTCTGTACCCATCTCTCTGCACCTCCCCCTGTTATCTCTCTCTCAAAAATAAATGAACATTAAAAAATATCTTTTAAATGTTGCAGAATTTCTCATTGCCTATATCAAAAGTTCTTAAACTACTGAGTACCTGATTTACCTACAGGGCTTGTGGAATCATGGATGGCTTAGCCTGCCCCATAGTTTCTAATTCGTAGGTCTGGGTTGGGGAGCATACACTGAGAATCCTGGCCAAAGATAGAGACTAAAATTCTTCTTATTCCCTAAAAGGCCCATCATAATCTGAAGGCAGCAGAGGTCAGTTGGTTCTGGAATCAAAACCCTTGGGTTCAAAGTTCTGCCACTTGCTCACTATGTGATTATGATCAAATTATTTCATCTATAAAATTGAGCTACTAATAATATTTCTATCTTTGGTTTGTTATGAATATTATATGACATAGTTCATTGTAATATGCTAAAAACAATGTGTCCTGTGGTAGGTTCGAGATGAATGTGAACTATCATCATCATCATCATCATCATCATCATCTTTCCAATTTTTTTAGTTGGATATCTTGGTTCTAATAATATCAGACTTATTCTAAACCATAGTTACATCATAGTTTTTACATCTTTGGAATGTCTTCAAATGTCCAGTTTCTCAGTATGGTTCCTATCCTTTTCTTATATCGTTCTTATCTTCAGCTCATCTTCATTCTTGAGATTTCAGCTTTTATGTTACTTTTCTAGGGAAGCACAGACCACATGCCCACTAGTTACTTAGTAAATATCTGCTAAATACATGAATGAATAGTGACTCATGCTGCTCTTTTGGGCTCTAGCCTGGGCTCACAGAGAAAACTTTGTGGAGAGATCTTGCCCCTTAACTGGAAAAATGTGTCAAGACTGAAGATTTTTGTTTTTGTTGTTGTTGTCATCGTTGTTGTTGTTGCTGCTGCTGTTCCACCCTGAGGAGAGAACTGAGTGACAAATGATAGCTACAACCTTTGATGAAGTTCTGAATATCAGAGGAATATGACAGGTCATATTGTGTAACATAGGGATTTCAATTTGTTTTATATTTCGATATGCCATTCTACTATGGCAAGGCAAAAAGAATTCAGAAGCATATGCCAACATAGTGTTGTCAAGAGTATGGTGATTTTGTAGAGCCAACATAGCACAGTAGTTAAAAGCATGGATACAGAAATACACAATGAGTTACTTTCTGATGACTTTAAGATCCTTACCTTTCTGAGACCAGATTATTTCTCTGCAAAATGAGCATAATAGTATCACCAAAAACAGTTTTTACAATTGAGATAAAATATGTAAAGCACTTAGTACTTATTTTTAAGAATGAAAGGAGATAGATTTTGGCCATTCATGCTTTACGAAATGACAATTATGTTTTCCTTCTCATGCAGAGTCAATTGAAGGCTAATAGTATATCTAACTCTGCATTGACTTGATGTAATAAAGGAGAAATAATTTCAGCATTTAATTGTGGGGGGTGGAAATGGAAAGGATGACCAAATGATGGACAAACCAAATTAGTAATGTGATGTGTAGGCAATCCCCATAAAATCCCCGCTCAGAATTATTTGGGGAAACTCTAAACATAAAGCATATAGGATAACTTCAGGGTTTAATTAGTGGAGAATTTGGGCTGATTTGTCTTTACTGAACTAGTGTAACATTCTATAATACTGTGTCCACATTTACCTATACTGCAGGGTACTAGGCTGTTGCACAGGGCAATCACCAATCTTACATCAGCTTTCTGCTAGTATACTTTCATATAGGATCAGATGGTCAGATGGGTCAGATAACTTCTAAGAATTAAGCGGGGAAAATTCCAGCGATGCCAAAATACTTGGAAGCACATGTGGGCTTCTCTGACTCACTTCTCTCCAGGCTGTACTAGCAGCCTTTTCACACACCACCATCATTGAGCTTATTGTATCAAATGATAATTGCTCATTCAGTTGTCATCTTTGTCCCCCAAACCCACCACTTTAGTTGATAGAACCAAATTGAAGGAACTAAAAACCATTTAAGAATCAGAGTATATGGATCAACATTCACTGACAAAGTCATGCATATAGAGTTTTCACGGTGTATGCACAGACTAAGTTAGTTCTGATGCTACCCAATGATTTAAGAAGGCAACGGTGGTGACCAGATGGAATTCTAAATAATCACATCTCCAAAATACCACTGAGGTGGAAGTCACTCTTATTCCCTAGCAATAGTCATCTAATAGTCTCAGCAGAGAACCCTTCACAAATTCTTTACATTCTAGGCCTTACACCTCTTTTCAGAAGGGAACCTGAAATTGCATGATGGGGGTCCAGCCACCAATATAGTTTCTTTAGATGCTTTACCTTGTCTTCACTGAAACTCGGCATAAAGTGATATCCTTAGTGGTAGAAATGTATGATTTGAAAAAGAGACACAAATTCGGCTTCTTGCTTTTTAAGCCTGGGAGAAAACAAGTTGTTTTATCCATTTGGGGTTAGTAAGAGGAACCAAACCATACAGGGAATTTAGTGTTCTCTGTTAAGTTGTAGTTACTGGGAATTCCTTCCTTTAGACCACAAAGGGGACTATTAAAGACAGACCTTTTTTGCCTTTCAAGTTAATGTGACTTCTCTTTAAAATAAATTAAAATTTATGTCACAGTATGCTTCTTCAAGTTTCCTCCTCCTCCAAATACATTCTCTACACAAACTCAAATGGATTAATATTTTATATCTAATTAAAAATAACTGCAAAAGAGTATCATATCATGTCACAGTGGACATACATCAACAATGTATTTCAACTTGAACTCTAGGGAAGAAAGATCTCAAATTCCATGCATTAATATTTAATAAGCCTGTGAATCTTTCAATCACAAGATTCAGAAAGAAGCATAGGTACACACAAAAATAAGAAAATAAATAAAATAAAATTCTGTATTACTGACAAAGCCACAGAATGCTTATTATTCTTTCCATGTATCTACACAAACTAAACATGTAATTGAAAAAGGAAAAATATGATTCAGTTATTTTACCCATATAACATTGAGCATTTTTAAATGTGTTCCTCCATCAAAGAGACTGAAGTTTATAGATATTTAAATATAGCAATATTGTATAAAAGTTGTGTAAGAGAATTATTTCTATTGTTATAAATAAGATAATTTATTTTCCAAAATTATTTATGAAGGAGATGACCAACGGATGCCCAGTGATAATACAAAAGTAACTCATCACTTGTTTGGGGAGAAATGTATGTTTTCCAACTTGTAGCTTGAAATATATATACAACTTACAAATTTGAAATAGCGTATATTTAATGCCTAGAAATACCACCAGGAAAAGGATAAGGTAGGAGTAGATTTCAGATAAATAGAACAAAAAACATAGGAAATTGACATTCTAGACATGGCAGCCTCAAAGATAGTTTTGATTTACCAAGCACAACTGAGCCTATTTCTATTTGGCAGACTCTTGGAAATAAGGGATAGGTAGACTTAGTTTTTATGGGCTTTCATCTTGATCTGGACAATAAAGCTGCTTGGTGAAACCCCCAGAGAAAAAACCAATAGGGTTTCTTTTGGAGGATGTGGAAAGGCCTCCAGGAGAGCTTAAGAGATAAACTCCACTGTCCTCTCCAAGCCTGACATGTATGATATTTTGTATAAATTGACATCCAGACTCAGTTGAGATGCCATGGTTTTAATAAAGAAAGCTTGGATTCTGGTTTATTTCACAGGATAGCAATCCTATTCATGTCCTAGAATTCATATAATGAAATACAGAAATGAATTCAGTCTAAAATTCTGGAATTTGTCTAATGAAATACAGAAATGAATGCAGTCTAAAAAGCCTAAATTCAAGTGTAACTGAATTCATTTCTATAAAATGAAGATGATATCGAGAGAAACCAGTAATCCTTATAAAGCTTCGCAAAAGGTTGACATTCAATCAACAAAAAGTATGTCTTTGTTTACTCGTATTCTCATCATTAGGAAATTTCCCAAAGACTGGAATGTCTGCAGCTTGCTTTGCAGACTACATTTCACTGAAGAGTATAAACTGTGGATCAAATTCTCTCTTAGAACACTTCTGCTTTAATTCAATGGGAATTAATTTAATTAATTCAAATATCCTGTATCTATACAAATTAACTTATGCTCTCAGTATGTGGTTATTGGTTCAAATGTTAGTTATGAGATAGTTTGCCTGTTAGGTGTTTTATTGTCTTGTACTTATAAGCATAATGATGTAGACTTTCAGAAAAGGGTGTCGAGTAAAAGTATCCCAAGGTATTTAAACAAAGGAATACTTACAGGGTAGCATCATAGCTTTGATAATAGTAGTTATATTTGCTTTGATTGTTATATATATATATATATACACATATATATATATATATATATGTATATATATATATATAGTACATATATATATATATATGTATTTTTTTTTTTAAGTATTTGAGTAATATCTGTGCCAGAATGTAACATGAAATGGCAAAAGCTTAAGTCCATATTTCTACATGAACTACTGGGTTCTTATTCACACACCAGCTATAAATTAGAAGAAATATTGTCTCTTCAAAATGGACTACTGTGTTTATCAGTTTACAGAAAAGGTAACATAGAATAGCTCCCAGGGGTTTAGAAAGGCAGCTATATATAGAACAACAACAACAACAAAAACAGAAAGAAAATGGTTTATCCTTTTACTTAAGAATTATTGTCTAGTGGTGCCTGGGTGGCTCAGTTTTGGCTCAGACCATGATCTCACAGTTTGTGAGTTTGAGCCCCATGTTGGGCTCTGTGCTGACAGCTCCGAGCCTGGAACCTGCTTTAGATTCTGTGTCTCCCTCTCTCTGCCCCTCCCAGGCTCACACTCTGTCTCTCTCTCTCAAAAATAAACATTAAAAAATTAAAAAAAAAGAATTATTTTCTAGTTGGTATCAAATTGCATAGTTGCATTCATGTCAAACAAAGGCCTTCCCCTGCAGATTAACTTTCCATGGTCAAGAACTGACAAAATAGAATATAAACCACAGACAATTGGTTTGCCTCGGAGAATAAGGAGAAGGAGAGAAGAGCAAAGAGAGGATACTACTATTTAGAAAAAAAAGAAAGAAAGAAAGAAAAAAGAAAAAAAACAAGTCTTCTTAAGTGACTGAGTTTTTCACTATTGGGTGTTATAACGCTAGGCAGGGATGATGTTGGTGATGATGATTGTATTTTAATGTTTTGAAAGGCATTTTGTTGGCAACATTAATTCCTGAAAACTATTTGCCAAATCTATTGAGAGTCATTTCGGCCGAATCATTTTTTAAGTATACTGGTATTTCCCATCTAACTTTTGGGCAGATGGGGGTTCCATGCAGACTGGGGAGTCCAGGACTGGGGAGTAGCTATGGCTTCTGTGCAAGAATGGTGAATTTCCAGAGAGTGAAGAAAGTGATGTGGGGGACCAAAAGCTTTCACTGTACTGAAGAAAAGAATTCTATTACTGTATTTGTCAGAAAAGATAGAAAGACATCTCAGCTATACGCTTTTAATCATTTTAACTGGCAGCAGTCAAAATTTCAATAAAATAAATCTTAAAAAATACTGTTTATACAACAGATTTAAGTGACCTTGAATGTTTTTTAAACTACAATTTATCATGAACAAACCCATACTGGGTTCATATGCGATGCATTAATCATCAACCATATAAAATAAGCTACATAATAAAATTAAATTAAATCTCAATTTACCAAAACATTAACATGCTAACAACTTTGTTAAGTCACAGTGTAAAAACGAAATGAATAAAACACTTGAATCACTATACCAAACAATATAATTGAAGTTAAAACGCTGTTTTCTGTGGTTCTTTTAGAGAAAATAACAAGTTGTTTACTTTAATGCAGTGACATTTTATTTTGTGATTAATTTTAAAATAACATTGTAAAAACTACAAACTCATTTTAATTTGACAAGCATTTGGTAATTAATTTTCAAACAATGCTATGGGAACCCAGAAAGCACTTTTCCTTTGACATGTATTTTATAATTTATTTTAAAACAATGCTGCACAAATCTGCAAAGGCATAATTCATTTGGGAGTTCATTAATTATGCAAATGAGTTGCAATTAACAAATCTGTTCCAAGGATGGCATTTGCATAATAATGAACTTCATGTTTGTGACATTATTTAATAAGATACCTTTGTGCATTTTTAAACAAAACACTCCTGTGAATACTATATGATGAGATGTGGTGGAAAATGGACATCTACTCAATGGGATTCAGAACTGTATCCAGAAAAATGTTGTTAAAATAAACAGAATTGTATATAATTCACGTGATAAATATGGCTATTTTGTTTAAAGCACAGGGGTTTTGATTACTCTCAGCTGCCCTAAATAGCATAAGACTTTAATTTATATTCATAAAGACCAATACACAAGTAAGGCTAAAGCAAGATAAAACAGGCAAAACTATAAACTTCAATTTAATATTTCAAGTGAAGGGAGGTCGTATACCATATACACGAGTCCTAAGATATGTGCCTTTCAATAGGAAGAAAAAAGTAACACTGAGTCTAAAGACCCCTCCTTTCTCAGGGGTTATGGTGGGATGACTACGGAACTCAAATGACATTCATTTATCCAATCAGTATCACTTATTGAGCATCCACAATGGCCAGACTGTCCTCAAGTTAAGACAAATAAAAAGAAGAACACGATGTATGTCTACCTGCAAGTGGCATGAAGCCTAATGAGGGACACAGACCTATAAACGCTAAACTTCAGTGAAAGTTATCTTAGAGAAACGCAAGGTGTTATAGGAGTACAGAAGATGAGAATAACAAACTCAGTTCGGTGGAATTCAGGAGGTTCTCAAAGATAAAAAGGGGCCAAAATGTTCCGAAGGATGGGAAGAAGTTTGCCAGTGGGTAAGGCGGTCAGAGTATTTGAGAAAAAAGGAAACCAAATGTATAGAGTCATGAACTCGTGAGTGATGGAGTTGTGTTCAAGAAAATATTAAGAAGGTCACTGTGACTTGAAGCAGAGGATGTGAGTTGGGGAATAAGTGCCTTTGGAGCAAGACTGTCAAGAGTCTTAGAGGTCTACTTTGAAATTTTAAAAAGATGAGAACAATGTTAAGGTAGGTGGGCTGGGAAGGGGCAGAACAATGGGCCGTTTTCCCTGCAGCTAATCAGTAGAGAGTATCTTGAATGATCTGTGAGGTATGTTTTGAATATAGGATAAGATCAGATGAGTTTGTAAGACGAGTATTTGCCATCCCAAATCAATGTAACTCTGTAATGACCGTAGGATTTTATGATTCTACCGTATGTTTTTCCTAACTACTTGTTCTTTAGTTGTGCTTTTAGCCTTTCCAGTCACGTTTCAATTTGATGCCAAAGATCCCTTTGAATTCAAATTACTCCATGCCCCAATACACCACCTTTCTGCAGCTAAAGCATATTCCAAACCCAGCCTTATCTACCCTCCACTTGAGTAAAGTCTGTCCAGACTTCAAAACTATATCCTCCTGGCTTGGAAATTTAAGTAAATAAGTAACAATGAATAATACCGCAAAAGTCAGTAGCCCAACCAGTCAAGCAAATTGGTAGGACCTGTAGAACTACATGGTATGCCTTGCTATGTTCTGTTTCAGAATATCATGGTAGAAAGAATAATTAAAAGAAAGAAAAAGAAACATCTTGACACTAAAATTTAACAGCCCTATTTCAACTCGGAGGCAGGTTTTGTTTTTATTCTGTTTAGTTTATTATCTTTTGTTTGTATTCAGCATAAAGATATCTGCCTTCAGGGTGCCTAGGTGGCTCAGTTGGTTAAAGCTCTGACTTGATTTTGGCTCAGGTCATGGCCTCCTGGTTGGTGAGTTTGAGCCCTGCATTGAGTTCCTCTGGGACAGCACAGCTCAGAGCCTGCTTGAGCTTGTCTCTCTCTCCCTCTCTCTGTCCCTTCCCTGTGCACGCTCTCTCTAAAAATAAATAAATAAACATTTTTAAAAAGCAGCCTAACATTAAAAAAAAAGATACCCATTTTCTTCAGCTTCAGTTTTTTTAGTAAGCTTTTTTTTTTTTTTTTTTTTTTTGGTCTTTCATGGAATGTTTCTGCTGACAGTGAGTCTTGTCACTTGTCCCACAAAAGCAAAAAGGAGAGGTGAACGTTTACTGCTTGTCTGTCAGCCAGAAACCCTTCTCCATTCTTCTCATTTTTTCCTTTGGGGAATTCTCTTTTCCCCACTGTGTGCAGTCCTACTCGAGTGGAAAAACTAACTGCTTTCCCTTCTGTTTCTTCCACTAGATTCCATTAGGCCCTGAAATAAATTTAGTCAATACAACTCCCTATTCTGAAGCTTTGAATATTGGTCAGGGTGTAGCAAAGGCAGAAGAAATGGTGGAATTTTATTTCCTTCTGTGGCAGATGGTCAAGGGACCTGCTTATTCCAGACCTGGTTGGAGCTTTCCCACAGCCTTCGTAACATACACTTTGTGCTGTCATTACTGACAAACTCTATCGGCAGCAACATGGAATCACAAAATGGTAATGCTAACACCCACCCCCCATGTTTCCTCTTGTGTCAGAAAATAGCCAGAACTTCTAAAACGATATAAGAAAACAATCTAAAGAAAATGCTACTTTGAACAAATGAAGTTTAAACAAAGGAGTCTAGGTAAAGAAGGCTCTGTAGTGTGGATGGTCATTTCTAATAATGGCATTGATCCCTGGAACTGGAAGCAGTGGTTGAAAGCTTTTTAGAAGATTGCAGAGATACATAGAATTCAACTCTGTCTGTTCCCTTCACCAAACTGTCTTCCCAACATAGTTTTGCGCCCTGCCTTCAGAAGGAGCAGACAAACGGACATGTGTTGTGGCTTCTCAAAAACAGGAATGGGTAACTTGGTCAAATAGTAATGATCCTAAGGTGGAATGCAGATATACCTAGTATTGGCCATAAGATCTTGAACTTTAGGGCCATTATATCTGCCTAGGACAGATAGCTAGCTAAGAATGACTTCCAGCTGTCTCTGAAATGCACCAGATTTAAAAGCGTAAAGAGAACAAAAATATATTTTTTAATTATGGCAGTGTAGTAACTGCATTGTGTATGCCATTAAAATAGCAATTATGTTTGTTTATCATGGCAGGAATTATATGATTTTAGATACAATAGATTTCAGAATGAAAACTTCTATCAAGCACCTGGATATGTTGAAATATTTGGATACTAGGAATTTTGATGAAATATAATACAGAGAATTGTTCAGAGAGAAAAAAGAAAACATAGTTGAGTGAAGAAAAATATTGTCAGGAAAAATACTATCATCATAGAGTTTTTATTAAATAGTATATGTAGAAGGTGGAAGGAAACACCTTATGACCCATGTATTTGTCTAATGATGCCACACAAACTCTGATCAGGCTTTGAAATTCTTTTTTCTCTATTTATGTTTCCCAAATCCTCCTAAAACATTCCGCAAATACTCAGGACGTCACCGATACTGTTCTCTCTACGAGTCCACAAACAATGAAGTAGTGACCTTCCTTTTCCCCTGCAAGGATATCAGCCATAATCTATTCTGAAGGACTTCCTTCTCATGTCCTTTCTCCCTTTTGAATCCAGTTGCCAGAAATGGTTAGTTTCTTGGAGTTAAACCAGGCTGCTGTCAGCAGGCATTTTTAAGTGGATATCTGAGAGCTTCATGGAGCATAAGCATTTTCTCTGGTTTGACTTTATCTGCAAATGACGCCAAAGGAGGTTTAGACTTGACTATTACTAGATGCAGTTGATTAAAAAAAAAAAAAAAAAAAGTGACTAACGAGCAGTGCCAGATTATTTATATCAGCAATTCTTGTCCCTAGCTGTGGGCTCTGTGATTTGCAGATCTTTTTTTTAGTTCTGTTTTTTTTTTTTTTTCCCTGTAGGAAGCCTACACTATCCTGATAAAAAAGAAGTATTCAGTTTCAATGGTCTATTGTTCTATGTATATACATATACATATATATATATATATATATATATATATATCTTTTTAAATTTTATTTTAGGGAGAGAGAGAGATTGAGAGAGAGAGAGAGAGAGAGAGAGAGAGAGAGCATGAGTGGGGGAGACGGGCATAGGGAAAGAGAGAGAGAATTTTAGCAGGCTTCATGCTCAGCTGAATGCGGGGCTCAATCCCACGACTCTGGGATTATGACCTGAGTCAAAATCCAGAGTCAGATGCTCAACCAACAGAGCCACCCAGGTGCCCCTATTCTATATATATTTTGATGGTATTTCATGCCAAATAAGTAGCAGTAGCAATAACAAAAAGCAAAAAATATGGAAGAGAAGCTATTGTTTTCCATGATATTGTTAATTCTTTTATCTTAAAATAGTGAGACTATGCCCTTTTCCACTTCACAGTTGGAAGATGTTTCAAGGATCTTTCTTTGTTCAGCCTTCCAAGGTTGCTTCGATATTAGTATGTGTTATTATTGCCTTACTCAAGCAGACCCTGAACAGAATTCTGGAAGACAAATGCATAGTGGTTGATTAGTTTTCCACAGTGATATGACACTTTATTTGTCACGGAGCACTGCCCATTTGGCCTATACTCTCCTGCCCCACCCCACCCCACACTCCAATTAGGGTTGGCAATGTTGAGTCTGAGAAGCGATTTTGCTCAGCTGGTAGTCTCCTAGGGCTCTGTGATTAAATCTGTTAAGATGGGACTAGGAATCAATATATACACATCCTAGTCTGTGGAGTTTCCACTTTATATCAAAGGCATATTGGTGATAAAAGAATAACAAATGAAAATACACTATTCCTAGGATGGAAAAATGTTCAGGAGATGGCTAGTACCTTCACTGGGATGCAGTGTAACTAACTTCATGATTAAAACCATGGACTTTGGTCTAGGGTTCAGTTCCCAGCTCTACCATTTAAAAGTGGCTTCTCAGTTTCCTTATTCATGAGAGACAATAATAACACCTATCTTCAGTGTTTTGTTGGTATATATATAGTAACTACACTACATACATATATAAAATTAAGTTAAAAACCTGTAAAAGTGTATATATATTTGCTTATATAAATATATTTTAAATTACAATATAAACATATACAGTAAAACCTTGGTTGGCGAGTATAATTTGTTTCAGAAACATGCTTGTAATCCAAAGCGCTTGTGTATCAAAACAAACTTCAAGAACCATTGGCTAAGTTGGATCATGTGATGTTTGGCATCACACTCATATTGCAAAACATTGCTTGCTTATCAAGTTAAAATTTATTAGAAATATTTCCTCATCTTGCAGAATGCGCACAGAACAAGTTACTCGCAATCCAAGGTTTTACTGTATGTGTAAAAGCCTGTAAAAAGAACTTTGGATGGTGGCTCACATAAAGTTTTTATTAAATAATAGTAATATCATTATTATAATTATATGCTATCACATGTAATCCTATATATGTATATGTATGTATGTATGTACATATGTATGTACGTATATATGTATATGTGTGTGTGTGTGTGTGTGTGTGTGTGTATATATATATATATATATATATATATATGGAGAAAGTGAAGGTGATATAGCCCTCCCCCAATAAGAGCAGAACTGAAATAATACCCTTCCTCTTACCACCTTGAATTAGACCCATATAACAGAAAATCCATAATAATAGTGACTTTAAAAAGATAAAAGTTTATTTCCCTCTCATATAGAAGAAATCTGGAGTTAGGTGGTCCAGGCTGGTGTGACAGCCACATAATCATCAAGAATCCACAATCCTTTTTCTTTGGTTCCCATTCCACCCTCAAGTTTACCTCATAATTCCAGATGGCAACCAGAGCTCCATTCCCACATCTGCAGTCCAAACATTAGGAAGAAAAAACAAAACATTAAATACCCCTGCTGAATCAGTTCCCTTTGAGCAGCCTAGCCAGAATTCTGTTTCACCTCATGGGCTAGAACCTCATTTGGCCACACCTACATGTAAGAGAGGAAGAAAGCCGTAATCTTTGGGTTGCTTGCTTTCTACCCCAAATAAATATTTGCTCCTGAGGAAAAGACAGAGAATGAATATTAGATGGCATCTTGCATTCTCTAGTCCTTCTTCATTTTTGGTGGGAAAAGTGAGAAGTTATAACCTTGAATTACTAAAAAACTGATCTGAGGCTCAAATGTGGGCCCCAGGCTCTACATGGCAGCCACTTTGGCTGACTTACTTGATCCACAAATAAAGGGGTTATAAAGGAATGTCCATAATACAAAGCAGAGACCAGAAGATTGCACACTTTATAAATCAATTACCCCTTTGTAGTCTTTAGCCATTTCATTATGGGTTTTCTCTCCATATTGCTCAGAGCATTTGGCCTTGTTGACCCTCAGCAAGTTGTGAATTAGCCCATTCATCTTAAAGGGAAAAAGGGATCTCTACTGTAGTACATTCTGCATATTTTTTATTTTGTAATGTACTAATTTTTCAAAAGAATGTGTTTACTCACACAATGATGTCATCAACTTATTGAATGTATCCATAGACTTAAGAATACATGTTAACTGATACAGTTGTGAAATACCATTCACAATCATTTCCCCCTAAATATTCTTAAGCGTTGAAAATTGAGTTTTTCTTCACCAGATAAACATAACAAAAATGTTGTTTCATTCATGTTCAAACATAATCTGAAAACAGAGACTTCAATTTTAGTGTTTTCCTAAAGGATGTTTGGGAGCAGGAAAAGTGGTAAATTTTGTTTTCATTTAATTATAAAGGAGGACTCTTAACATTTTATTATTTTATTTGGCCTATGTAAATATCTGCAAACTATCTTTTAGAGTTAATTCGATTTTTTAAATTGTTACTTCTGATGGTCTCAGGGTAATAACTATCCAAGGATTATGAATTAATACATGACTTTGTTGTGACAATGATTTTATAAGATGAAGAACGAACTACTTCTGGTTATAATAATTTGAGAAAACATTACATTCATTTCATAGCAATACAGTTAGAACTAAAACTGAGAATCTGAATGAAACAGAAATTTAAACAGCCTATTAGGCTATTTCTACAAAGAACTTGGAGGAATCATTTTGACTATTTGTGTCTAAAGATCTTAAATATGGGGAGGGTAGAATCATCACCCTACGATGGAAATCAGGTTAAAAGGCAAACATGTACAAAAGAGCAATTGACATTGAAGAAAACCCCATAAAGGATGAAGAGATGGTGAGTTCAGAAGTCAAACGCCTTCACTGAAGACGGTCTCTTTGCTTCTGTGGCTCTACCATGTTGTGCTTCCCCAACAAAGGGGCCTATTCTCTGACTGAATTACCACTCTTACTTCTGTGACCCTGTTTCCTTTCCCTGAAACTTAGTCTGACCTCCCTTTCCAAACAGAAACATTGAACTCCCCAGAATCTCTCTCAACCTAGGTCTACAGGCTAGAGATTCTCCAGGAAATTCCTTTGGACTTTAGAGTTCACTGCATACTAAGAGAACCATTTCAAGTCAAAATTTAATAGCAAGTGATAGTGTCCGATGCTGGGAGACAGGTGGAATATTTTCTGGATTTTGGGGCATCTGACTTCCTACCCTTTATAAACTCTATGTATTCAATAAAAATTCAATTAAAAAATGAAAAAAAAGTGGAGCTTGATATTAACAGCACTAACTGAGAGCCCTTCAGATGTTGACTGAGCCAAAATGTAACTTTTTCTAATAAGGAAATCCATGTAACAAAGGCTGTTTTCAAAAGCCAGAGGACCAGCACTACTAAACAGACCACATAGGACAGCTGTACAAGTTCAATAGTGAAATAATTAGACATTCCACACTGCTGCCATTTGATATGAGGTGCCCAGACAAGGTCTCTGAGGCAGTAAAACAAGGGTCAGTAACACAATGAGAAAAAAAAAAATAGTGTGAAAGGAATGAGTAATACTGAATGGAATTAAGATTCTGCACTTGCTTCGCCAAAGATTTATAATCAAGAAAATCTCAAACCTAAATAAAGTAAGGCCTGGAATGTTGGAAAGCTTCAGAGATGGGAACATGTGTGAGGCTGCCAAATGGGTCATTGTTTCTAAAAATGATGTGTCCCAAGATGACAGCAGACTTGTTTTTCAGACAACTGGCATTCATTTATGTGATTGCTCCAATACTCTCTTCTTTCTTGATTTGTCCAGAATATGTTCTGTTCTGACAAGGCTGGAGAGCAAGCCACATGTGTTGCCAAACTGAAGACTGAGACTGTTTCGGGCGTTATATTTTATAAATATCATTTTCATTTGGTAAATGTTACTATAATATTTAGGAAAGGAAGGCGAAATAGGTCAGACTGCACATTTCATTCAGTACTCATCTCAGAATACTCAGAGCTCAGAAGCTATATATAAACAGCTTCCTGTTAATAAGCTCTTTTTATGTAAGTTCAAAGGACTAATTATTATCTGTATATTTTAGTTGTTTTTCTTTCTGATATTTCCTTAAACAGAAGGCTTTCCAGTTGCATTTGCCTTTGATATGCATCTGTTAGATTTTATTTTGTTCTCATTTGATTTTTTTGCTTTATCCATGGTGATTGGAAAAGGTTTGGTGTATGGCTACTCACTATTTTCCTAAGACTTATCTCCAGAACATTTACCTGTTGTCTTCTCCTATATCCTTGTGGTTTCCTCACTCCTATGTCTACCCCAGCCAGCCACTTTCTGTGTCCCTGTCTTAATTAAAGGTGTCGCTATTTACACAAGGATGGGAGTCCTCCTCTATCATAGCTACTTTACCGCCACATGCAGTCAATCACCCAATCTTGACAGTTCTGCTGCAGAAATTTCTTCAGAATCTGTTGCCTTTTCTCCTTTCTCATCATCTGTCTACGAGGCTATTGGAATGACTTTCTCACTGGCCTTCCTATCATGATTCTGCAGCCCCTTTCTCTTCTCCCATCCCCCTCACACCTCTCCTGACCACTACTGTCCATTGATTCTCTGGTTCAAGGCTTCCATTCACCTCCAATTGCGGCAGGATGAACTGCCATCTTCTTCCTATGCCCTCTGCTTCTAGCCACTCACCATTTCATGACTTTCTAAAATTCTATGCCCTTTTACCACTCTGTGTCTTGATACACGCATACCTTGAGCCTTGAAAGCCTTTCTTAATTCTCTTTGCTAGTCCTTTTTGTTACTGAGATCCAGCCCAAATGTCTATCATAATTCCTTTCCTTGCAATACCAGGCAGAATGGGCTGCTCCTTGAAGTCTGTTGAAACCTACATCATGGCAAGTGCTGTGTTTCATTTGGAATCATCTTTCTACACAGCTGCCTCTGACAATTCTGTGAGTTCTGTGATAGCAGAAACTGTTTTATTCATCTTCTTATACCCGCCCCCAAGCACAGGTCCTGGCACAGAGTTTGGGTACAAAATGATTCTGTAATACAGACATTTCAAATTGCTTATAAGCTTTAATAAGAGCAAGTCT
Source organism: Panthera leo (assembly GCF_018350215.1). Taxonomy (NCBI): domain Eukaryota; kingdom Metazoa; phylum Chordata; class Mammalia; order Carnivora; family Felidae; genus Panthera; species Panthera leo. The sequence goes on from NC_056686.1 coordinate 168,222,516, forward strand.
TCTTTCTGTCAGCATTTTCTGAGAAAATGCTACGCACAGGAAATGATTTTTAGCAGCAAGAAATTTCTGTATAAAATCAACAAATGAAGCTACAAAGGCAAGGTCATAAGTGGGAGAACACCCTGCTAACATCCATCCATCCATCTATCCATTCATTCAACAAATGCTTTTGAGCATCCACTCAGTGCCAGGTACTGATGCTAGATGCATCAATGATTAAAGCTCTGGGGAAAGACCGAGAAGCCTTTCTTTATAGGCATACCTGGAAACCCAGCTAATTCTACCAGCAGTATACTCTGGGAAAATGAGTAATAGATTTGTATATGTATACGTTATATAAGTACCTACATACATATGGAGTGATATTCAAAATGTTTTAGCCATCAATCAGATGGCTACATTTATTTTCCCTGAAGCTCTTATCTACAGAAAACATATGGAAAAAGGTAGGAGAAGGCATAGTAAGATGATCTACCAACGAGGCTAGGACCTAGGGTGCAGCTTTGAAGAGAGAATTTAAGTCTCCATCTTTATTTCTTTCCAAACTCACAGGGAGAAAAATCAGTAACAAATTAGAGACTAAAGCATCTTTATTTTTTTTATTGTTTGAGTCGCCACACACCATTGGTAACTGTTTTCTAGAGACTATCAATCTTTGTGCTAAAAAACATGGCATTACTTAAAAAACAAAAAAAAAGAAGTGGCCTTTTGTGAAAAGCAGGGCAATGGTCAGCCAAGAGAGATGATAAAGCCAACTCTTACAGGCGGAGCTGATAATGATCAGTCAGTTGCATGCTATTTCACAGCTGATACCTCTTTCAACAACAATAACAAAAAAAAAAAAAAAGGAAAAAATGATATTAATTGCAAAAGTTTCACAGATGTCTACAGCAGTTGACCAGAGCTCCTGGGTTATTGCTTGTCAGACTATTAATGGGTTTGGCTAACCATGACAGTCATTACTTTTCCCCCTCCTGTGAGCTACTTTCTGTGTAATTTATGCATAGGTTTTGCCAAGATTTGACAACTTTCAGGATATTAACATAAAATTAGACTGCAGAGCTGAACAATGGGTGGCTTTAAAATTAGCTGTGGTGAAAACCAATCAAACAGAATTGGCTTTTCCTTTGCATTGCTCCTAAGTTTATTATTGTTGTCTTCCTTTCCACATATAAGAGATCACGTCAGCAATTCTGCACAGATCAGAGGAAGGAGGAAGGTGTGAGAGAGGCATGCTATCCCATGACCTCTGAGAAGAGGCCCTTATAACCCAGGCAAGCCTCCGCTAGATAACATGCCTGACAATGGCCGAAATGAACTTGTGTAGCAACCACTCCTGAAATTTATCAAAACATATTCACATTGTGAAGCTCATCTGAGAGGAGAACTTTGCCTTTGCCATCTCTCGGTTCCACACAGCTTGCTCTTGAATGCCATTACAGAATGCGATGTGCGTGTTAATAAGCCAGGACATCTGGTAACCAGCTTTTTTCTGATTCATTAACCGACTCTGCTTCTGTGGCCAGGGGGGATGAGAGGAGAAACTGGAAGGTTTTGCTTTTAGCAAACGGGCACTTGATATATGCCTTGCTTCTTTGGTCTTGCCTCGACTTTTAAACTTTACTCCAAGGTTAGCATTTAAATGCAAGCAACCTTTGGTGAGCAGTGTTTTGTACAGAAAACAAATAGTACTGAAATCATTCTATACAGGCTGAGAAGGCAGGAAAGAGGAAACAAATCTTAGAAATCTTATAGTCCAAATCCTATTTCAAAGCAGATGAGGAAGTAAAGAACTTGCTTTGGATCACACAGGTATAATTGTGACAAAGCAGGGGACAGACCCCACATCTCTTGACTCTGGATCCAGCCTTCTACCTCAGCACATTGTTTTCACTCATTTGCCTTATTGTTATTTTTTTAGGTCACCAAACATTGCCTGCTTGATTTTTCTTTTCTGACCTCCCATTCATATGCCTTTAGAACATTGAAGCAGACTACAAGTGCTGAATCAGTCCTCGTGCCTCCTCTAATAAGTGATTAGGAGCCCATTCAAGCATTTATAAAAGGTACTTAGGGATAGTTAATTTCAACTTTTGAAGAATGGACAACTTCAATCCAGGTTGTGGGTAACTCCAGGGAATAGAATTAACTAACTAGAATACAACGAGAAAAAAAGAAAATAGAGCAAGGTTACAAAAACCTCCCAACAATCGAGATGCTTAAAATTAAAAAACAAATACTATTATCCCCATCAGAAATAAAAACAAAACAAAATGAAACAAAAACAAAAACAAAAACCTGATTGAAGTAAATAAACCAGGTCCAAATGCTCGAGAGAGTGATTTGAGTAAAAGAAGTCTGACTTGATGGTACATGTTGGGCGATGAAATGGACAATGAAGTTTCCATATGTTGTTTTTATGCAGTAATTAGAAACTGTCACACACCGTTTCATTTTTTCATTTCCTTGGGCTTATTTGCATGTTGGAACTTCCTTTGGAGCAGAATGGAGAGCATCAAACTGGCACCCAGTTGAAATGAGGAGCAGTGGCTCGTGGGCGTCCTCCCCAGCTCAGAGGCAGGAAGGAAGCCAGAGGCAGGTAGTGTGGGGACGCCGAGGACAGCGAGGCTGCCAGCGGCGCAGCTGCCCTGGACGCCGTTCACATGGAGCCTCACCCTGCCTGGGTTGAAACGCTAACTGAATCTTCCAATTGGTCTTTATGGAGCACTTTGGCTCCCCTAAGCTGATCTGCCCCTTGAAGCACTTTCATTCCATCCCGATTACCTTTCCTTTTCTATTTGCCTGGGCAGACTTGAAGGCAGGTACCCAATCTCCCAATCTTCCCTATTGCCAGGCACAATATGGTTCCTATGGGGCCTTCACAAATAGCCTTTTCATGTCTGGATCCTTATTTTCTAATTTTTTCTCTCTTTCAAAAAAAATCATCAGCACTGTAAAAACAAAAAATGAGACCAAAGCTGTTTCCAGTTAATAAGGATTGTTGCTGCAAGTTGTAAACTCCAGAAGTCTTTTGAATGTCAATTGCGTTCTTAAAAATCTGCTGCTCTCTACTACTAAGCTGTCACTAGTGAAAGGAGAAATCCCAGGAAACTGGAGGTGGAAAGAAACTTCATTTGTCTAAGATGGATTATCTATCTGAACAGCTATTCAACACAATATTAAATGACCTGGAACTACGAGAATTGAATTTGACTTATGACATGGTAAAAGAGTTTCCGAAAGGAATTGTCAGAAATTCCTTGAGAAGTTTAAAATGCCATCTTCATTAAATCATTGAAATAAATTATTTAAAAATAAGCATCAAGAAAAACAGGCCTCTGATTAACTCCACCTCCAGAGGCAAGCAAGCATTGTGACTATTTTGATACCTGACTTTTTTTGGGTATGAATATTTAGATACATTTATATATAAATTTTTCACAAAAAGTTGATTAGTAATGAAGCTAGTGTTTTAGAATACTTCTTTGGCATAAAAGAGATCAAGAACATGTTTTCATGACAAATATTTCTACATTATTTTAATGGCTGTAGAGCATTCGAGCATATAGGTATTCCATATTTTACTTAGGCAATCTCCGTTTCATAAGACATCTAGATTGTTTTAAAATTTTTCCTGTTATGATCAGCATAATGATCATTGTTGAATATTCATCTTAATTTTTTAATTTACCTTTATTTCTTTGGGGGTATATTTTCCAAGGTGGAAGTGCCCAGTTAATGTTCTTTTTGCCCATTTTTAAGGCTTTTGACACATATTACCGTTTGCCTTCCAGAAAAGTTGTATTAATTTAGAATCCCACCAGCAGAGCATGGCGCACTGTTTCCTTGCTCCCCTGCCAACGCTCTGCGTTATGGTTCTTTTTAATCTTTGCTAATCTGAGGAGTGAAAAATGGTGTCTCTTTGTTGTTTTAATTAATTCATCCCTGAAACTAGCATTTCTGAAGCTAGAATGGCACCCACTCGCTCCTATACATGATTGCATGTCAGTAGTTATACCTAGAATTCATTATTACTTTATTTTATACGACAGTCACGGTTTTATAGCAGGTCAAACTAATCTGTTTAGGCCACAAAGCTGTTTGATCTCCTAGGAAAATACAGACTTATGTAAATAAAGCATGGGGGTTATCTTCTTCCTTGTGTCTTGGAAAATACAAAATACAATGATATTTAAAAGCCGTCTTCTGCTTGGTACTGACGGGGAGAGGAGGGAGATAGTTGGAAGATAACAATGCTATTGGTCAGTCCAGTGGAGGGCGTCCATTGGCTACAGCACCACTGCTAGAGGTGACTGTGTTGGTATCTGTAACATGTTGATGTGTGAAGTGAAAAAATGAATCCTATTCCTCAGGAGAGTCCTGCATATGTCAAGTATATTGTCTCATTAAGCCAATCCATTTATCAACCCACTGAATGCCAATTAAATTGCACAGGATGGTGCAGGTATATGGTGGGCTGTTGGTGCCAAACTTTATTACAGCTGAGCTTTTCTGGCACAGTATGTTCTACCCAGCAAAATGGCAGGCATATCAAAGCCAAATTCAATGTTCTTGAAATAATGCCTTTAAAGAGGACGAAATGCCACAACCTGGCAGAAGAGAATGTGAAATGTAATGTCAATTCTTAGTGTACTTTTAGTTCCAATGAAGATGTCAAGGCTCAGATCCAGCCAGTGCCAAATGTCTTCACAGCGTGCAAATTAGATCAGTGTAATTTCATCAGGAGAATGATCAGACTCTGCCGTAGCTATGGTTGAATTCACTGCTTCTGCCGAGGGCTGAGCTGAGGACTGGGGGCCAGCTGAGCTCACACTGCCATCCTCCGAAAGAGAAGGAATCTGATTTAATGTATTGTTCTCTTGCTGCCACTGTTGAAAGGCAGCCCCACCTCTCAGAAATATTGCTAATTGAGCATCTAACATAGATTACATTGATTTTGTTTGGAATTAAAAAAAAAATCTTTTCAGTGAAAATTAAACTCCAAGTAAGTAAAATACTAAGCCAGCTGCCAAGAGGGTATTAGAAGCAGGAGAGTTTTATGTTTGTCATTAAATACGAGATTTGCATGGAAACATAGATATTGGTATTAAATACTTCAAGTATTCAAGTTCCAGGTATGTTTGCAAATATGTATAATCTAATACATTGATATGATGATACATATTCTTTTTTTTTTAATTTTTTTTTTAACATTTATTTATTTTTGAGACAGAGAGAGACAGAGCATGAACAGGGGAGGGGGCAGAGAGAGAGGGAGACACAGAATCGGAAGCAGGCTCCAGGCTCTGGGCCATCAGCCCAGAGCCTGACGCAGGGCTCGAACTCACGGATCTCAAGATTCGTGACCTGAGCTGAAGTCGGACGCTCAACCGACTGAGCCACCCAGGCGCCCCGAAGATACATATTCTTAAGAGGTGCTAAACGTAAATAAATGGGTAATATAAAATAAGAAATACTGAAAATCTCTAAAAAAAACCCCAGTAAGAATGCTACAACTAATTTTCAGTGTTAAGTATAGGAGAAATGGGACAGGGTGTATATCTTGGGAAGGGCACTCTAAGTGATTTAACATTTGAAATAAATTGAAATAAACAAATTTTATAATGAGGGGACTTATCATCATGAAATTGTTTCCTTTTTTGAAACTGTTTCTTAATGCAGCACTGCTATATATATATTCCTGAAATGTTATTCTAGTTTAAAAGTGGATTTTTCCTTTCTTTTTCACATATAGTTTCCTATCAGAGTAAGAGTATCAGAATTCCTCTTCAGATTTGTTGCTGTGTCCTCAGTAAAGACAAAACAGAAATCCCAACAGCTAAAGAATTTTTAGTGTTTCATGTTTAAAGAAGTTGTGGTTGATTTTCAGCATTTTCAAACCATACACATTCTGCTAATACAATAATAAAGCACATTGCTTTAATTTTATTAGCATAATATTTTTAAAGTTTATTGTACAGTCTTTTTAAAATATATAAACAATGCAAACTAATGAAGAGGAAAATAAACATTACCTGTACCTCATAATAATGCTAATACTTTCATATATTTTTTCTAGTCTTCAGTCAGCATACACCTGACTTTTTTCCAGTTGAGTTTCTCTTGTTTATATAGTTTTATCTCCTACTCTTAATATATCATGAGCATTTTCTATGCCATTAAAGGGTCCTTAAAATTATTTTAATGGTACAGAATACTCTGTTGTGTGTAACCTCCCCTATTACTGGATATTTGTGTCAGTAGTTAGCTATTTACCTTCAATAAATCTTTGCCTGTATCTAATTAATTTCTTAGGACAAATTCCTAAGAGGTGAGGAAATTTAGAAGTGTGAATTTTCAAGGTTCTTATTACTGCCATGCAATTTCTCAGAATCTACCTATAAATCTACAACTAAGAAGCCCCAAGAAAAAAATATCTTTACAAAATCATATCCATAAAATAATTCCTTTTTATACACCAACAGCCATATTATGTCTTCTATATTTCAGACCTTAAATTTAATAGAAATGGGATTAAAAATAGTTAAAAATTCTCTAATAAAACTACCTAAGGTCTGAGAGTAAGATTATGACTACCTTCTTTCTGTTATTTCTTTTCACTAATGAAAAATGTGCATGCTCAGTTACCGGAATCTAATTCCACCAATTGATACAATTACTGTAGAACATAGTTAAAGTCAATGAAAATGATTTTCCAAGCCTTGAAACTATTTTGACATTCTCCCAGTAGATTTAAGTGGTATAGACAAACCGATAATTTACTGAAAGTTAGTGTTACTTTGAATTACTTTTCCTTCCTTTATATTTCTTCAAAATCATTTAGACTCCACTGTGGAACTTTCTTTCGTTTTCTATTTTAGCAATAGACACAAGACCCAAGGCTATCTCTGGGGCTTGCCAAAGCCCAGATGCCAAGCCTTGGAACATTCTAGTAGCAACATCTGGCCTTTTGGTGAGCTCCACAGGCAGTTATGGACTCAGCTCAGAATTGCCTCTGGGGATGTCACATAGTCAAATAATCTACTGATATTTGGGCTGGGTGCTCTCTGAGGAAACATTTGTCTTTCTGCTCGCTTTGAATATGTAGCAGTTAACATTAGAGCTATTTATTATGTAGAAAAATAATGTTTTCTATAAGAAACAATTTGTTTTAAAATCTTACTTTGTTACTTTAGTTGGTAGTGTTGCATTCCCTGCTGGTTTCCAGCTGTTTGTGACATTTTTCAGTAGTCAAGAGAGACACTGACAATTTCCATTCTGGATAAATTTTGAATTGCAACAAATTTATGAAAAGTGGCCAAATTTGCATTTAGAGGTGGCTTAAATTATTGATAATAATTGAAAAAAAAATGATAGGTACCTCCAAGATATTTCCTCAAAAATAAATTTCCTAGTTTATTGTGTTAAGAATATTTCCTAAGTATATGCAACGCTGTGATCCACTCTGATAATTGGTTTCCTGTCATTAGAGAGCTAAAGATCTGTTTTAATGTCCTTTTCAATCAAGAGATTAAAATCCATGTTCAAACAACACCAGTAATTAATTTAAGGTTATCAATTTAGCATAAAGAATAATCCCAACTGTTTCCCTTTTTGAGTATGCAAGATTAATCAGACATAAGAAAAAATACAATCAATGTAATGCCTCCAACAATTGTCTATTTTTCAAGGGAAAAGACAAAAATGCATTATGAATATTTTGCCTAGTATGTGAAAAACAAGACCTAAGATCATGTCAAAACCACATGAATTTCTTCTGATAAATATTTTATCTATCTATCTATCTATCTATCTATCTATCTATCTTAAGGATTTTATTTTTGAGTAACCCCTACACCCAACATGGGGCTCGAATTTATAACCCCAGGATCAAGAGTTGCATGCTCCATGACTAAACCAGCCAGGCGCTCCCCCATCAGTTTTAGAATTTGCTAGATTTTAGTTTCTTAATCAACTCTGCTTATTGTAATATTACTGTGTAGCTCATTTTCATTGGTAATGAACTGTTCAAATATTTATACTTCCTTAAAAGTATATTTCCCAAGAGAGTTTAAAAGAGATATTTGTTTCCATTTATTTGGAATGTTTAATATTTTTTAATATTTTTCAAAGAAGACACTTTTAACATGGTCTTTGAATTACAGTACTGAATGAGTGATTAGTATTTTCTAGTGTAGATTCAAAATTTTTACATATAAATGTTTTATTCTGCAATTAAATCCAAGGGATTCCCTGTTAGATGTCAATTGAATATTTACCCACCTTTCAAAAGAAGTAGGAAAAATCCCTGTTACCAGGTCATTTAAATGGAGTTTCCCTATAATGTCTAAATGATTAAGATTGAGGATCAATGATAGAATGTGGATAGATGGTTCTTAAGCAAACTCAATGCAATGGGAATTAGTTTAAAAAAAATTTTTTTTAAGGTTTATTCGTTTTTTCAGAGACAGACTGAGAGTGGGTGGGGGAGGGGCAGAGAGAAGGAGACACAGAATCTGAAACAGGCTCCAGGCTCTGAGCTGTCAGCACAGAGCCGACACAGGGCCCCAACTCAAGGATGGCGAGATCATGACCTGAGCTGAAGTCAGACGCTTAACCGACTGAGCCACCCAGGCACCCCAATGCAATGGGAATTATTGATTGGGTAGTAAAATGGCAGTAAATGGCCAGTTGAAGACATTCAGGTTTTGATATTTCTGCTTTATTATAAAGGGGATAATTTCTCTTTTAACTAAAGACTTAGAAACAACCCAGTTAGCCCATGTAACACGAATTAATATATCCTGTTTTGTAAAACTATCAACTTGAACAAAACTATAACTACTTACCGTGTGAACCAGATAACTAAGAAGTCTTCCTGTGTGCACTTGGCACCAGGCTCAAATTCAACAACACAGAAATTATTGAACTGTGTTTAACTTTGCTCTTTTTCCTTCAAATCTATCCTTTCTTTCAGTTCTTTTTTTTTTTTTTTAAATTTTTTTTTTTAACGTTTTATTTATTTTTGAGACAGAGAGAGACAGAGCATGAACGGGGGAGGGGCAGAGAGAGAGGGAGACACAGAATCGGAAGCAGGCTCCAGGCTCTGAGCCATCAGCCCAGAGCCCGACGCGGGGCTCGAACTCATGGACCGCGAGATCGTGACCTGAGCTGAAGTCGGACACTTAACCGACTGAGCCACCCAGGCGCCCCTCTTTCAGTTCTTAAATATGCACTTTCTCGTTGGTTTCTTATCCCTGTGGATGGGGTCTGAAATCTTCCATAGTGCTATCACTGGTCACAACTTTCTCTTGTCACTGGTTTTACTGATGAGTGGGGATTTGGGGTTAGAGTAGCCTTGCTCCACTGTTTCTGACTCCAATTCAAATGGTCATTCTAATAGTCTGAAAAAATGGGGAAAAAACTTTTATTTTGTCCCTATAGGAAGAAAAAAGTCTTTGGGCTAGATATCAGCAAACCAAATGCAGCAGGGACAGTGATCCGTCTCTGCTTTGTTGCTGTCACAGGGGATCCCTCATGCCCATATTCTCCTTCACTTGGGAGCAGTGACAGAACCAGCATGCAGTCTCTAGCTAGTGCCCTGGACCAAAGCAATAAACTGCAGCATGGGTGGGATGCCAGGCAGGAACAGGGAGGTGGAGACAGAGGCTCATTGTGGTTTCCTGTGTCCTGGAAGGGTGGATACACTCTGAGAAATAGAGAACAGTAAAGTTGCAAGCTTAACATAGGGTAAGAATATTCAGGCCTTGAAACTCTGCTGGTAGGGTAGGGATTAAGAAGCAATTATAACTTTTTATACAGAGAAGAGACATCTGTGCAACTATAGGGTGCTTGTAATTTTCACCTTTTGGCTTTCTTGTATTTTTCTCTTCCCGTACCTTTTATTACACCTTACCTCTTTTTGCTCTTCTCTTGAAAAGTTCTCATCAGGCGATATCAGCAAGGTGGCAGAGCCAGAACTTCTGAAAACTTTCTCCTCCATGTAAGCAATGAGGAAACTGGAAAACAATGATCAGAATCAACTTTTTCAAAACTTTGGAAATTAACTGAAGGATTTTAGCATTTTGAGAAGAGTTCATTCAAGTAAAACATCTAAATCATGATAAGAGCAGTGAGTTTTGTGGCATCTTAACTTACCCTATTCTTTTTTTTAAGTTTATTTATTTTTGAGAGAGAGAGAGAAAGAAAGAGAGAGAGAGAGAGAGAGAGAGAGAGAGAACACAAGCAGGGGCAGGGGAGGGGCAGAGAGAGAGGGAGACACAGAATCTGAAGCAAGCTCCAGGCTCTGAGCTGTCAGCACAGAGCCCGATGTGGGGCCCGAACTCATGAACTGCAAGATCATGACCTGAGCTGAAGTCGGATATTTAACCAACTGAGTCACCCAGGTGCCCCTTAACTTACCCTTTTCTTATCTTCACTCCCCAGCTCAGTGGTAGCCTCAAAAACTAACAGCCCATAATCACAGTGAAAACCAGCAGTCTGGAAACCAGTAGAAGGAGCAGAACACAGTTAATGCTCCTTCAAAGTCCCATTCCCAGAGAACCGTCATTAGTTGACCTATCTAGTGGTTCTCTTGAAGACCCTCCATGCAAAATTTTCTTTATTTGGCCTAGCTAGAATATTCACTGGTGTGAATTTGTAAAAAATTTCTGGGGCATTTGTAAAAAAGCAATATAGGAAGTTGTTAATATTGTGGTTTTATCCAGTGTCATGGATAAAATTTGGAGCAAACAACAGGCTAACTAGAAAGCTTATAAAAGGAAAAGTTGGGAAATATGTTTGTAGGGGGTTGGACAAGCTATTACGTATCCCTGGTAATCTAGAAAGTTGTACATGTGCCCAGAGCTATGTACAATTTTTAAGAACAACCCAAAAAGGCACTAAGTTCTCACTCCTAGCTGATCTTGAGGTTCTGCACAAGCAGGAAATAATGGCTAAGGCAGAGTTCTTACCTGTCTGGCTCAATGACCAAGGCATACTCCAATATGCACATAGACCCCTTTTTCAAAAATTAGGAGATTCACCCGGTTCTAGGCATTAGAAGAAATCTCTGCCTAAGTATGAGCTGACTGCTAACCTAACGGATCAGAGATTTTAGGGGCCAAAAATGACAAAGAATACAGACTTTATGGAATTAGGTAAGAAAAGTCACCAAACAACAGCAAATAACAATAACAACAAACCCAGGGGAGGTAGAGATTCTCATTTCCATAGTACATACATTGTATTATTTAAAATGTCAAATTTTCAACAAAAATTTATGATACATGCCAAGAAGTTATAAATTTGGCTCATGATATGAAAAAAGGCCATCAGTAGAAAATGAACTATAGGAAGCTCAGCTATTGGACTAATTAGACGAAATCAGCTATTCTAAATATGGTATTTAAAGAACTAAAGGAGATGGTGTTTAAAGAACTAAAGGAGAGTATGGCAATGATGCCTCTTTATGAAGGATAGTTTTACTGGTTATAGGATTTTTAGCTGACATTCCTTTTCTTTCAGCACTTTGAATATTCATTCCTCAGCTTTTTGGCCTTAATGGGTTTCTAGTGAGAAATCAGCTGTTAATCATATTGAGAATTCCTTGGGTGAGATGTTTCCTACTAGAAAGTGGTATGTCTTCACTTCATTTGCCTTAGAGTGATTTTATAGGTTTTTTCCTTAAAAAAACACAAATTAATGGCTCAGTGGTTACTATACATAACAACTAATGAATTGCAGATCTGTTTTCTTTGATAAACATGATCTTTATAGACCTGGCCAGACATATTAAAATCATCATTCTAAGTAATAATGGTGTTAAGAAAAATTATCCAAAACTTAGGAATTAGATGAAGTAGGATTGCATGTTCTTTCAGTGTTATACTGACATATCCACAGGACCACTCAAAGATTAATTATCTAGAGGAATGGAGCTTTGTTTATTCAACTGTTAACTATTGATTAAGGCCCAGGCTTTGTGCAGTTTCATATTAACTTATAATATTTTTTTTGTAGAGATACAAATGAATTCTTCCTGGTATAAAATATTGTGATTGTATTGACTGTAGACTATTATGTTGTTTTATATTTAACCTAGCAATCTTATTCTGACTTTTCTTCTTCATTCCCTGTAAATATCCAAGTCCTCAAATATTATTTGATCAATTTTATCATCCTGCTGGCTCAATCATTAGTGAGTTCAGTAAATATTAGATATGTGTTTGTTCTATATTTGTAGAAGATAATGTTAGTTCATTTGACATTTCATAGTACTAAGTTGTCCAGTTTTCAGAAATCTTTTCAAGACTCATACCATAATTAATTTTTTTTCAACTCCAAAATATTTTTCAGAAAATAAGTCCATATTTAAAGAGAAATGTGAGACTTGTACATTTCAGAACAACTTACTTTCTCCTGGTCCAGTGCATTAAGTATGCATAATGAACAGAGAGCCTCGCAGTCATATGCCCCTATCTGCATCTATTTCTCCAAAGGAATATGAGTTCTATGTCCTATTTTCACCCACAGGCAGGTCCTTGAAGAGATATTTATGAAGCGGAGAAATAAAGGATTTCCAATTCAAATGATGTAATAGCAAATCTGATTAATGGAATCCATGTGAAATTCTTGACATTCATTTTGCCTTAATTAAATGCCTGATCATGACGCCCAGATGTTAGATGTTAGATTTTTTTTTTTATTTAATGAGGGCATGTAATGTGTAAACTTTTGGTCTTTCTTCTTCTTTTGGAGACTTAAATTATTACCCGTCTTGAGATTCCCTTAAATTGTACTGTATACACAAATCACTTCTTATTCAAGAAAGGTTAACAAAAATGTTTTTGAATAAAATTGATTCACTAATGTTGAAGAATGCTGAGATGATAAGATAACCAAAAAAAATATGTAGCTCTAATTGTTGGTATATCCATCAATAATTATTGTCTAGAAAAAATATTAAAAAACAAATTAACATGTAGTCAAAAAGGAAAACATGCTTCAGAAATTGTGTATGAAAAGTAGAAAATGACAGACATGATATATATGGGTTTTAAGAAATGGAAAAGAAAGAAAAGCAAGGATGCCATCAGTTTCACTGAAGCCATGAGGCTTACATGGTAACCATAGAGCCAGGGAGACTTAAATTCTTGACATTATAGTCCTTGGCTTATTATCTTTGGTGTCACAACTATAGATTTATTCCTAATATCATATTCAGTTTTTAAATTCTTCTGTTTTATGAATTACCTGGATTTTTGACTTTTTTAATATTATATATCTCTAAACACCAATAATATCATACTTAATAGGTTTTCCTTTGAGTTTTTTAGATTTGCTTGTTTTTTTTTTTTGTATTTTATTTGAAGATAAAAGTCTGAATTAAATAAATATACTTCAAATGTAAGTTTAACATTCTTCATGGAAAATAATGGCTGTTTTTATGCCACCATGTAAATAATGAGTCAAAGAACAATTGTCTTTTAAGTGAATTTGCATGGTTTTGATAACTATTTAAGAAATGGGTCTTTGGTTTCTGTTTTAGCTCAGACAAGAAGCAAAGGATTTTCTGTGTAAAAGATTTTTCAATATGCTTAATTGCTACAGTTGAAGTTTCTTTTATTTCCCTAATGAATTACTTCCCTATTATGAAGAAATGACTCTCTAAAGGACAATCATTTATTACACCTGAGCCTTCCTGGTCCCAATTGTACCACATGCTGCTTAATAATTTGCAATGATTTAGGAAGATTGCCATAACCACTCAATTAAACAATGGCTTTGGATGCAACCTATAGTATGAAGCACATCCTTAGAACACATTTAGAACTGTCTTGTTAATTAGAATCTAGCAACCACTGTGTTCTGAATATCCCATAGACAGCAGACATCCTATCCTGGATGACTAAAAGTAGTTGCTTGTTTTCTCTGATCCAACTAGGCAGATGTATGGTTGCCATAGAGTGGAAATAGAACCATGGGGAGAAGAAGTAGACTAATATTTAGGAAATTTCTGTTTCTGGCTCCAAATGGTTTTGATCCAAATGGTAAGGCTATTCTCTGAGCTTCAATTTCCTCCCTTATATAGAATGTGAGATACAGCTGATGATTTCTTAGACATTTTACTAATCAATGCCACACCTCTACATAAATTATGTTAAAGGTAGAAAATATTTTGCAAAATCTTACCAAGGTATTTATGAAAAGTCTCAATGGCTTATTTCCATGTAGCATCCTAAAACAACATAATAAATCAGTCAAATACTGTAAGACAGGACAGCTAATTTAAAACTGTAATTGTCAAAATTTTTAGTTATTTCTGAGCCTATGATATAGAATTATCAGGCAATGTGTTTTAACTAATAGTAATTCATGGCCAGAGTCAGCCTTTCCTGTGGGGAAAATAGACACATGTCCATATGTCTAGGTAATGAAATCTGAAGGATAAAGGAAATATGAATTAATGCTGAAAACAAATTTTGCTGAATTAACAATTATGCCTTGGACCAGTGCTATATTATTAAGGTTTGAAATAAGTCCCTTATGTTTATTATTTTAGACCGTAGAAAGTAGGTAGAATGTATTCAACAAACAGCATAGATATAGTCTTCTAAATAGATAAATTCACTTGGTACATAATTAAAACAGATTTGAAGTGAACACTAACCTTAACTTCTTTTTTATTGTATCATCTCTATAATGATCTATTTGTAAAATTCAATGTGTAATATTCATTATCTTTTTTTGCCTTCATCGGTCTGTTTAAATGAAGAAAATGAGTATTAATTTACATAGACCATAATGTCTATGGCAACGTTACTGTATCATTTTCTTTGCATAATACTTAGTATATCACAATAGAAATTTGAAACTTTTTGTGGGGTTTTGCTATAGAGTACAAAGTTGATAAATTTTGGAGTTGGCATATCTAGCTTATTTTCAAACAATTTCTGACTGATGATGAACAAGCCAGTTAGAGTTTTTGATATTTTATCATTTATAAAAATAGCCATAATAATATTATCCAGAGTCTTTTTGATATGGAAGAATGTAATAACCTTTATTTTCAGGGTGGTATCTATGCACGTTCTTCAAATAAATTACTATTCCCATATTACTAGACATTCTTTAAGAAAATGAAGGGAACTTGCCAGTTTGATAAGGAATAGGGAAGGAGATGTACAAGGAGTGTGAGGACAAGGGCAGCATTTTGTAATTTTTTAAAATATGACATAAGAAGCTCACCTCTTTAAAAACAAAAGCACTATTTAAAACAAAAATTATAACAAGAGACAGAAGGGCATCACATAATGATAAAGGGATCAATTCAACAAGAGTATATAACAATTGTAAATATCTATACACTCAACATAGGAGCACATAAAGACATAAAGCAAATATTAATACACACAAGGGAGAGATTGATAATAATACACTAATAGTAGGAGGCTTTAACACTCCATTTGTATCAGTGAATAGATCATCCAGACAGCAAATCAATAAGGAAATAGTAGCTTTGAATGATGCATTAGAACAGATGGACGTAACAGATATATACAGAGCATTCCATCCAAAAATAGCAGAATGCACATTGTTTTCAAGTGCGCGTGGAACATTCTCCAGGGTAGGTCACATGTTAGCCACAAAACAGGTGTTCATAAATTTAAGAAGATTGAAATCATATCAAACATCTTTTCCAACAGCATTGATATGAAAACTAAAAAATTAGACAAAATTCACAAACATGTGGAAGCTAAACAACATGTTACTAAACAACCAATGAGTCAATGAACAAATAAAAGAATAAATAAAAAAAATACCTATAGACAAGTAAAAATGATAACACAATGGTCCAAAATTTTTGGCACTCAGCAAAAGCAATACTAACAGGGAAGTTTATAGTGATACAGGCCTACTTCAAAAAAAGAAAAAAGAAAAAGAAAGACCTCAAATAACCATCTAACTGTACATATAGGGCAAATAGAAAAAGAAGAAAAAACAAACCTGAATTTAGTAGAAGGACAGAGATAATAAAGATCACAGAGGAAATAAATGAAATAGAGACTAAAGAAAACAATAGAAAAGATCAATAAAACCAAGAGCTGGTTCTTTGAAAAGACAAACAAAATTGAGAAAGCTTTGGCCAGACTCATCGAGAAAAAAGAGATAACTCAAATAAATTAAATCAGAAATGAAAGAGAAGTAATAACACCACTACAGAAATGCAAAGGCACCGGGGTTACTCAGTTGGTTAACCATCCGACTCTTGATTTTGGTTCAGATCATGATCTCATGGCTTGTGAGTTCAAGCCCTGCATCAGGCTCTGCTCTGAAGTATGGGATTCTCTCTCTCCCTCTCTCTCTTCTCCTCCCCTGCTTATGTGCTCTCTCTCAAAATAAATAAACATTTAAAAATAAAAAGAAATACAAAGGATTATAAGAGAGTACTATGAAAAATTATGTTAACAAATTGGACAATGTAGAAGAAATGAAAAAATTCCTAGAAAAAAAATCTCCCAAAACTGAATCAGGAAGAAATAGAAAATCTTAACAGATTGACTGCTAGTAACAAAACTGAATTTGGAAATAAAAAACTGCCAAAAAGCAAAAGTCCAGGATCAGATGGCATCACAGATGTATTCTATCAGAGACTTATTTGTTTACGTATGTATGTATGTATGTATGTATGTATGTATGTTTATTTATTCTTGAGAGAGAGAAAGACAGAGACAGAGAGAGACAGAGACAGAATCTGAAGCAGGATCCAGGCTCCAAGGCGAGATCATGACCTGAGCTGAAGTCAGACGCTTAACCAATCGAGCCACTCAGGTGCCCCTCAAACATTTAAAGAAAAGTTAATACCTGTTCTCCTCAAAATATTCCAAATAGTAGAAGAGAAGTTTTCAAATTCATTCTAAAAGGCCAGCATTGCCTTGATACCAAAACCAGACAAAGACATTACACAGAAACAAAAACAAAAAACTATAGGCCAAGATCCCTGTTGAACATAGATGCAAAAATCCTTAACAAAATATTAGCAAACTGAATTCCAAAATATATTAAAAAGATCATTCACCACAATCAAGTGGAATTTATTTCAGAGATGTAATAATGGCTCAATATCCACAAATCAGTCAACGTGATATTTCTCGTTGACAAAATAAAAGATAAAACCATATTATTATCTCAACAGAAGCAGGAAAACTATCTGACAAAATAAATATAAAGATGCTTCTGGGGCACCTGGGTGGCTCAGTCAGTTAAGTGTCCAACTTTGGCTCGGGTCATGATCTTGCGGTTCATGGTTTCGGGCCCTGTGTCGGGCTCTATGCTGACAGCTCAGAGCCTGGAGCCTGCTTCAGATTCTGTCTCCCTTTCTCTCTGCCCCTCCCCTGCTTGTGCTCTGTCTGTCTCTCTCTCTCTCTCTCAAAAATAAATAATAAAGATTTAAAACTTTTTAAAAAGAAAGAAAATAAATGAAAACAAAAGCACTAATACCTATCTCACAGCATCTGTGAGTATTAAATGAGATAAGTCTTTTGTGATTTTTATTTATAATACCCAAATTAGGAATAGCTTATTTTACTTGATCATAAAATATGTGTACTATTATAATCTTAATGTTTATTTTCAAAACTTTTCTATTACTAGATTAAGAGAATAATTTTTCCAAAAGAATGGGATTCTAGAAGTAAAATACTTTGAAATCTAAATTTTTACTTAAAAATATAAATTGAAGAACTTGTATATCAAATACAGATTTACTACATATTTTGAATGGTTGAAGAGTATTCCATTATATGGATATATTATAATTTATTTAAGCAGTTCCCAATTGTTTGACATTATCTTTGTGAGAGTCAAAAATTGGAAGCTGTAGTCGATTTCTCTAAACATTTACTTGTGCTCTTGTCCTAGTGATTCTTCAAAATAAATTAGTCAGCAGACATACCCTGTATTCAGGCTTTTGACATATGGTGCTAAAAGGTATTAGTTACCTGTGATTGCATTAAAAACACCCCAAAACTTTGTGGCTTGAACTAACAAGAGTCATTTGTTATCTCCTATGATTTCTGTGGGTGAGAACTTCACATGCTAGGGATGAGTCTCCGGTACTCGGATTTCTAGATCTCAGCTGGAAGACCAGAGTCTAGGGTCTGCAGTCATCGGAAGGCTTGGTCAGTTATTCCTATTTCTAGCTGTCTGGTGCTTGATGCTAGGCAAAGGCTGAGAACCTAGCCTCTTCACATGATAGGGGCTGGGTCTCAAGAGAAAGAGAGCCAGGTGAAACCATATTGCATTTTATGACCTAGACTTGGAAATCACACAGCATCACTTCTGCCACATTCTGTTAACGGAAGCAGTTATAAAGGTCACCCAGGTTCAAGGGGAGGAGACATAGACCCTACCTCTCAATGGGAGAGTGTTGATGTCACATTTATAAGAGAAATATGTGACATGGTTTATATATATATATATATATATATATATATATATATATATATATATATATGTGCTGCTGTCTTTGGAAAACTGTCTAGCCAGTATTATGAATTTTGATCTATGTCACCAACATGACCTCCATTAATAATATATGTTTTGAGTAATATCTCTGCTTATCTGATGATGTAAAAAATGGTATTTCACTATTGTTTAGCTTGTTTTTATACTTAAAATACCAAACATTGTTTTGTGATGTTTGCGATTCTTACCATTTGTATTTTTTATGACTATTTTCTTGTTTAACATGACCTTTATATTTCTGTGGATGTATTACTCAGTTTAAAAGTGATTTATAAAACTTCTTCATATGAGAAATTAAGAAGATAATCCTTTGTCAGTTTTTTTTCAATGTTTATTCATTTTTGAGAGACACCGAGATGCAAGTGGGGCAGGGGCAGAGAGAGAGGGAGACACAGAATCTGAAGCAGGCTCTGCTCTCACTTAAGTGACTGAGCCACCCAGGCATCCCCCTTTGTCAGTTTTATCGAAAATATTTTTCCTAGAGTATCATATTTTTACTATTTTATTGCATTATTCATTCTTTATCGGCTTTTAAATGTTTTCTATTTTATATGCCATGCTTAGATATACCTTCCTTACCCCAGAACTACAAATTGTTTTTCTTCACTTGTATGCTACTCATTCATTAATAAGTTACATCAAAATAAATTCCATATGAATTAAAGACAGGATCTAATATTTTTCTAGGCTTTTGGCTTTTAGGTTTTGTTTGTTAAAGTAGAATAGCAACAAGGGTTTTCCCCTTTTTGCTTTTTAATTTTTTTAATTTAATTTTAAATTTTTTAAATGTTTATTTTTGAGAGAGAGAGAGAGAGACAGAGC
Organism: Panthera leo; assembly: GCF_018350215.1. Taxonomy (NCBI): domain Eukaryota; kingdom Metazoa; phylum Chordata; class Mammalia; order Carnivora; family Felidae; genus Panthera; species Panthera leo. The sequence goes on from NC_056686.1 coordinate 168,241,866, forward strand.
ACAAGTGGGGGAAGAGCAGAGAGAGGGAAACACAGAATCTGAAGCAGGCTCCAGGCTCTGAGCTGTCAGCACAGAGCCCAACATGGGGCTTAAACCCACAAACCAGGAGATCATGACCTGAACTGAAGTCGGATGCTTAGTTGCCCCTTAAATTTTATTTTAGAGAGAGACACGGAGAGAGTGAGAGAAAGCACAAGCAGGGGAGAGGGACAGAGGAAGAGAGAGAGAGAGTTCTGAGCAGACTTCACTCTCAGCTTGGGGCTCCATCCCATAACCCAGGTTGATTGAGCCACTCAGGTGTCCCAATAAGTTTTAAAAATAGTAGTAACCAAAGAAAATGGAGAAACATTCCCATGCTGATTATGTTCTATTGATAATCTATGCCATGAATTGTTACATTTATCATGTATTAACACCCATATATACCTGAGTCTCTTTCTGGACTCTTTATCATTGATCTCTATTGCAATTCAATATCGTATCACTTTAACCATTACAATTTAAAATATACGGTTTGATACTTAGAAAGCTCCCTTTTTTCTTCAAATGCTTTTTAATTCATGAAGAGCTGTCCAGTACTTGGTTCCTTGCTCTGCTTCCTCTCTGACGATCTTATTCAGGCTAATGCCTTTAAACACCTTCCGTAATGACAGCTCCCCTATTTATATCTCCAGTCCAAGACTCTCCTGTGAACTCCAAACCCAATTACTCCCTGGGATTTGAATAGGCCTCTTTGTTTCAATATGTCAGAACTAAACCCTTAATTTTTCTTTTTTCTCTCTAGATGTCCTTATCCCTCCATCTTTCCCAACTCAATAAATAGCATTACACCAGCTATTCAGGTGATATAATGACAGCCAGATTTAATATTGTGGTAGCCAATCATTATATCAATGTAGAAATGGTTGGATTATTTTAACATATCAATAAAAATAGGAAATGTGGCAAGTTAAACCTACACTGAAACTAGAGCCTCAGAATTCATGCCTGATTTAGCATGTGAATGAAGGGTGCTATAAAGGTGAGTCATGAACCCTTGATCTTGTGGAGTAGTTTAGGAGTTTATTTTTATATTTTTTATTTATGGCATCTATTTATAGATTGTGTCTTCAGTCTCTTTCTCAAGGCTATTGTGGTTTCTTGTTCGTTCCTGGGGGCTAACACTGTTAATAAGTTAGTCCACAAGCAAGAAATGTACTATTACATTTCCACATTTCTCTTACAGAGGATTTTTTCTTAAAAATGCTTATATTTGGGGGGCGCCTGGGTGGCTCAGTCAGTTGAGCATCTGACTCTTGATTTTGGCTCAGGTCAGGATCTCATGGTTCCTGGGACTGAGCTCTGCATGGGACTCTGTGCTAACAGCATGCAGCCTGCTTGGGATTTTCTCTCTACCTCTCTCTCTGCCCCTCCCCTGCTCACAAACTCTCCCTCTCAAAATAAATAAATAAACATTTTTTAAAAATACTTATATTTTGTTATATGTTTTAAATAATTAAAGTGAATATGTATTTGTGATTTGAAGAAGCGAGGTATCAAAGTAGTTTCTAAGAACATGCTACCAAGTGGAGATATATGATAGATTTCAATAAGAAGTAAGTTTAATATTAAAAATCACACATTAGAGGCTCCTGAGTGGCTCAGTCAGCTGATCGTCCAACTCTTGATTTCAGCTCAGGTCATGACCCCAGGGTCACAGGATCCCAGAGCCTTCTGTTTTCTGCCTGGGCCTTGACTGATAAAAGTTCCTACTTTGGTTCAGTTGTATTCATAAAAGGAAGAAGCATAGCTTGTGAACTCTACTGTGATCATCCTTACAAAGCTATTACTGATGGCTTACTGCTCTTCTCTCACATCCATTAAATTTAAACTTCTTTTGGGTGGTTTTTCCTAAGCCAGCCACCAAGCAATACTCTGGTGATAAAAAGAAAGATAAGAGTACCTGTCCCTAAAGAAGCTTGGTTTATTAAGCAGACAATTTATAAACACTTGAAAAAAGTTCAACAAGATAATGCATGACAGAATGTACAGAAGAGCCACTCGCTGCGAGTAAATGCAATTGAAAACAAAGAAGAAAATAATGATTTGAGCTAGCAGGAAAGGTGTCTTTGAGGAGGTAGGACTTGAACTGGACCTTGGAGGATATAAATATTCTCGCATATGACTCCACCACAAAATGCTTCCTGTTTCATCACATAGGTAGTATATTTTGTTCCACTTGGATTTCTCTTTCAATACTTTAGAGTCATTTATGTACCATGTGAAGAAGTGTGCCTATCCATGACTACTAAACTGGTTTTCTTCCCTGACCTACCCTGTGCCAAGATATGCTTTGAGTGGTACAATGATTCCTTTGTTCACCTGTTTGATGCACATTGTGCCAACACTGTGTTAGTCACTTAAGGTTTACATGAGGAGAGATCCAGATGACTTCTAGACAACCGTATAGGAAGAATTTGCCAAAAGTAACCCTCAAAAACTCTACGGGGAAAACAATGGCCCTGCTCTAGAATCATCATTTTTTTTTTTTTAATTTTTTAATGGTTAGTTGTTATTGAGAGAGAGAGAGAGATCATGAGTGGGGGAGGTGCAGAGAGGGGTGGGGGGAACAGAGGATCTGAAGCAGGCTCCACACTGACAGCAGACAGCCTGAAGCAGGGCTTGAACTCACAAACTGTGAGATCATGACCTGAGCCAAAGTCGGATGCTCAACTGAATGAGCCACCCAGGTGCCCCTGTTTTTAATTCCAAGCTTCTCCATCTATAAGTCAGAAGATCTTTTACAAATTACCTAAACTTTTGTGGTCTCTGTTTCCTCTCCTATAGAACTTTGACTTTCATATCTTCTCAACAGGTTCATATTGAGTTCTACATGAAATGAAATATGAAGTGTCTACCACAAGGTTCACCCATTTTAAGTAATTTGTCATAAATGGCATCTGTTTATATACTACTACCTTAATTTTGCTATTGTTCTCATTATTTCTAATTATTAGATTATTATTATTTTACAATGGCAGGGTGCCTGGGTGGCTCAGTCAGTTAAGCTGCCGACTTCAGCTCAGGTCATGGGTTCTAGCCCCACGTCGGTCTCTGAGCTGACAGCTTGGAGCCTGGAGCTGCTTCGGATTCTGTGTCTCCCTCTTTCTCTGCCCCTTCCCCACTTGTGCTCTGTCTCCCTGTCTCTCAAAGGTGAATAAATGTTAAAAAAAAAAAAAAAGAATAAGAAAATAGAAGCCCAAAAAATGAAAAACAAAAGAGATCTACAACATGAAAAAAATAAAATCGTGCTCAGATTTTTCGTCTGCAACGTATGTAAAAAGAAAATGAGAAATGGAACAATGTGTACAGCTCTGAGAAGCAAATCACACCCCCAAATATTTATACATAGCCAAATCGTCTCTCATGTGTGGGAACAATAGAAGTACGTTCACAGATGTGCAAACCTTAGACAAAGTCTTACAGAATGGATTGCTGACATATCTATCTTGAAAAAACTAATTAAGATATATGCCAACCAAGGTAGAACTCCTCAAAATGAATACCTCAAGAATGGAAACTTTAAGAAATATTTCTTTGAAAGAGAGAGAGAGAGAGTGCAGGGGAAGGGCAGAGAGAGGGGAGAGAAAGAATCCCAAGCAGGCTCCATGCTGTCAGTGCAGAGCCCGATGTGGGGCTCGATCTCATGAACGGTGAGACCATGACCTGAGCTGAAATCAAGAGTTGGCCGCTTAACCAACTGAGCCACCCAGGCACCCCAAGATGAAAACTTTTTAATAAAATATCTTTCTCTCCAGGATTCACCATACTGCAATTTCTGCAGTTTGCTTTTCTTCACTTAAAATTTATTGTGGAGACTTTTAATTATTATTTTTCAACTCATTTCATTTCAGAGAGATTTTTTTCATCCGTTTTATGGCTTTTTTATAGCTCCATAGTATTCTATTTTTGTGGATTCACCATAAATTATGAAACCAGTCTGCCACTGATGAACATTGACGTTTTCAGTATTTTGCTATTTCAAAGGATGATACAGAGATAACAAATTGGAATTCTATGCATTGAGGCGCCTGGGTAGGGCTCAAACCTACGATCTGTGAGATCACGATCTGAGCCGAAATTAAGAGTCAGACAGTTAACTGACTAAGTCACCCAGGCACTCTAGCATATGACTTATATAATTATGAAAAATTAAATTCAGGTTTTCTTCTTAAAACCAATATGTAAAAGTCCATGCAAGCTTTAGGATCTTCATTATATTTAAAAAATAGAAAAACAATGTAAAATACTTAAAAATATTAGCAGTGATTCTCTCCACATGGTTTTACTATGGCTTACTTTTTTCTTCCCTTTATTTTTCTTTGCTTTTACAATTTTATAAGTCACTGAGTGTGACTAATCTTTAAAATTAAAAAATTAAGGTTTTGTGGTGAATGAACTGTCTTGTGTCATGTAGAGATTTAAGGTTATCCTCTGGATTTAAAGTATCATATGGAAATTAAATTTGTCACTGTCACTGATTCTCATTACCATTACTTAGATTTTCAGATCACATTTACTCATTCCTAACTTCCTTATACATTCATCAAAAAAGCATGTTGATTGCCAATTCCATTCAATTAAATATTTATGTAATTTTCTTAAGAAGTACTAGAGGAAATATGTTTCTAAACTTCTGCTTGAATAACTTCAAAACTAAAATTTTAATTATAAAAATAGAGACATTAATAGGTGCCCCTGTGCTGATAGCAATGTCATAATTATGACACATTTGTTTATGATGGAATAGCAGAACTCAAAACAATTTCACTTTGACATATCAGTTTTATAAGTTAAGTACTTCAGGATATTTTTTCAAGAAACAGCAAAATTTCTCTGAAACATAATATTTCAGTGGGTCATATCTTTAAATTTTAGATTTATATAAAAGGAATAGAAATAATTGAGCTTTTATCTATCTTCTTGATCTTTTAAATTTGTATTTCTTTCCATAATTATATCAAAGGTTTTTTTTTTTTTTTCAAGTTATTTACCTTTGAGAGGGGGACTGGAGGGGTGGAGAGAGAGGGAGAGAGCAAATTCCAAGCAGGTTACTCACTGTAAGCATACAGCCCAGCAGCTCAGTCCCATGAACCGTGAGATCATGACCTGAGCCGAAATTAAGAGTTGGTCACTCAACCAACTGAGCTACCCAGGTGCCCCTTAAAGGGCTTTTGAATGAATAAATAAGCAATGTAGTTCCAAAATGCCAGTTGAATGCTCAGACATAATTTTATTACTGAAATCGAAGAGTCCATTCTTTCTTTCAGACCAAACTACAAAGTAGAACTAGCCTTTGAATCATGAATTTTAATTCTTAACATTTCACCTACTCTCTCCCTTCCATTTAATATTTTTTCTCAGAAACAGCTCCTACTTAAAAAACAAGCTCAGGTTTAGATTTGTAAAGCCTATCTTTATTGAGCTCAAACAAATGGGAAATTTCCATAATCTAAGATGCCATGATCATTAAAAATAGCGCCCCTAACATCTTTACCTTATGTCTGACCACAGAAAGAGATGTAAAGTACAATTACAGCCAGAATTCTCCAAGCCAAATGTATTTGTTAGGTTTCTTTATCCAGTCATACCACGTGCCACACAGCGGCCAACTATTTAGAGAAAGTTTACTAGGCACTTTTCTGTCTAGGAATTTTTCCTTTCTTTTCGATTTTCTGCCTCATATCACACTGGGGATGATTCAATGTGACTACATTAAGTGTTTTCTGAACCACTGCTATTTCTAAATAGCTCTGATGTCTTTGGGGGCATCCTTTCCTCAAAAGCCAGATTTCCTTGAAAGGGATTCTGGTTCAATTAATTAATTTAGCATACTGAGCATACAAGCTGATAAAAACAACCACGATTATTATTTTGTCAAACAATGGCCTAAGAACTCAGGCTAAAACATGAACATGGCACACAGATGGAAGTTTTTTATGGAGAGTACATTCTGGTGGGAGAGACCTAAAATCAATAAATAACCAAATAATTAAAAGGGAACATACGTGCTCTAATGACAGACAATGTAAAGAATGACTGGGTGACAACTTTTCTGGAAGGCCCTTTTCAGTTCTATTTTCTTTTCTTTTTTTAAGTGTTTATTTATTTTTGAGAGAGAGAGAAAGTGAGGGAGGGGCAGAAGGAGAGGGGAAAAGAGGACCCTGAGGGGGCTCTGTGCTGAAAGCAGAGAGCGCAGTGTGTGTGTGTGGCGGGGGGGGGGGGGGGGGGGGGGGGGGGGGGGGGGGGGGGGGGGGGGGGGGGGTTGGGGGGGGCTGAAATCGACAAACTGGGAGATCCTGACCTGAACCAAAGTCAGACACTTAACTGACTGATCCACCCAGGGGCCCCTCAGATCTATTTTCTAAAGAATCTAGAAGAGCATAGTTCATATCAAGAGGTAGAAAATCTTTATCATGCCCCCTTTCCCTTGTAGAAATTTTAGGAGATATAAAGAATGGAGAATTAAACAAACAAACAAAAACAAAGGACAGAGCAAAGAAAAGGAACTGGCTTGGTTATGACAGTAAAATAGCCAATGTGCAGGACCAGTGAGCAGGAACACCAGGACAAAGGGGCTGAGAAAACATGTGCCCACAGGAAGGGTGGGTGTCTTGAGTGGCCATCACTGTTACCGAGCCTCTAGGCCTATAGAGCTGGAAGTGATCTTTGGTCATTTATTCCAACCCTCCTATCTTAGAGATGGAGTGTGACGAGGTTTGCCCATGTCATGGTTAGAGATTTAGAGCCAGAACTAGAAGTTAGCTTTCCTGGTATAGTTTACATCTCTACCAATGTCTGCTTTCACCTGGGTTCTTTGTGATGTGGATACTAAAAGATAGGATTCCTGAGGTAGAATCAAGAAGTGATAGTATGGGATTTAGGTATTCCCAAAATTTAGTATTTATTAGTTTATTATGTGGCAAATAATGTGTCTGTGGGTCAGGACATCCTGCAAATTATTAGTGAGTCTGGCTCGTGGCCAGACCCTTGCCATGGGGCTATAAAGAAATGCAGGTCTTGTTCCTTCACCCCAAAACCATGAACCAAAGCAGCTTGAAAACTTAAAAGATAAAGAACTTCTGTTCTGTTGCAAGAGAGGTCCAAACTAGAACCTCCCCCCCCAAAAAAGAGGATGATTAGCTCCTTAGTCCTTAGTTATTTGGAAGGAATTCTAGAAAAGATTAAAAAACACCATGGTCTGGTCTGTAGTTAAATCCCATGATATATAATTTTAGCAATCATCTGGGAGACAGCCAATCACGGCGTGTAATTATGGAAATGCTGACATAGCAGAACACAGTGGAAACCAAATTAATTTTCAACATGCATACCCAAGACCTAGTAAGAAACTTCCGTTCAGGATGAGGAATATTTGGGAAATAGAAAAAGGTGAGTGGGAATACATGAGCAAATGTAGAAAATGAACTGAAGTCTCCTTACTCTCTCTCCATGCTCTTTCCACCAGCTCTTTGCTTCCTAATCTAAGGGAGAGACAGCATCATGGGAATCTTCCCCCCCAAGTCCTCTGAGTAAAAAGGTGAGAAGCTGGATGAATGGCTCAAGGAACTTTCTAAAGCAAACTGCTTCTGCTAACGTGAGGAAAAAGTTAACTAATAAGAAAGATATCTAAAATGTATTTTTGAAGTTGGTAGGGGGAAAACAAAAGCATTAAATTACAACTTTATAACTCTCGATTTACTTGGACCTAGGTAGGGGCCCAGGAAAGCTATACAGTTGCAAATGAGGGTGGAACTGAGAGATGGCGACTGCTTTGAGACCCTTCCCAAACAGAAAAACAACAAGAGAAATAGCAAATCACTTAACGTTTGGGATTCAGAACTGTTGATCTAGGTCACACCTCTCAGACCGACCTGCTGTGGGGAAGACACCGCATTTCTTTTGGCTACGGGAGTCTGTACTCATTAAAAGCCTATAATCCTCTTGTCAGAAGGAATAAGTGACGGTCAACACTTTGTCAGATAGGAGGTACCATGTGCAGACTGAGCCAGAAGCAGAAGCAAGAGGTATCTGACTTCAGCTCTATGGAACAGAAGTTTCAGAGAAGAGGAGGAAAAACAATGCTAAGTAGGAGCACTGGTAAATGGGATTCCCTGTCATTGTTTCCCAGTGTTGCTCATGGTATGGTATTCTTTATCTGTTATTGGCAATCTAATGCTGCTAACAAATTCCCCCCATATTTAGCATCTTAAAACAACAGTAAACTCGAATTATCTCACACAGTTTCTATAAGTCAGAAATTCTAGAGGGTCTTGGCTGAGGTAGTTCTGGCCCCAGATGCCTTACAAAGCTGCAGTCAGAGATGCTGGCTCTCTCACATGGTTGTCAACAAGAAGATAACGTTCCTTGCTGGCTGTGAGCTGGAGGCCTCAGTTATTCAGCACACGGAACTCTTCATAGGGCTCTTCTTCATGGCATGGCAGTTGACTCCCCTCAGAATGAATGACCAAAGGTTAAAACTGTCCTAGTCTTGGGGGCGCCTGGGTGGCTCAGTCGGTTAAGCGTCCGACTTCGGCTCAGGTCATGATCTCACGGTCCGTGAGTTCGAGCCCCGTGTCGGGCTCTGTGCTGACAGCTCAGAGCCTGGAGCCTGTTTCAGATTCTGTGTCTCCCTCTCTCTGACCCTCCCCCGTTCATGCTCTGTCTCTCTCTGTCTCAAAAATAAATAAACGTTAAGAAAAATTTAAAAAAAAAAACAAAAAAAAAAAAACTGTCCTAGTCTTGGAAGTCAGACTCTTTCACTTCCACAATAGCCTATCAGTTACCAGTGGGCACTATTCAGAGTGGGAAGGAAGTATTCAAGGGCATGAATACCAGGAGTTGAGGCCCACAGAGCCATCTTGGAGACTTCCCTGCCAGAGTCATTACACAGCAACATCAGAAGTTTTGCCTTTTCCACCACATGTCACTTATACTGTTACTTTTGTAATATTTTCCTTTGTATGAACTTTTAAAATACATCCATCTTAAACATTAATACCTCTGAAATCATGCATTTGATGCAGTCTTTATATTAATTTTCATATGAGAATTTCCAAATAGAAACGTAACTACTAAAAAAAAAAATACATGTTTTTTTTTCTTATGACTCCTAATAGGAACTCAAGCATAACCAGCATTATATGTATCACCCTTTGGAAAACACGACCAGCCACACACCTGAGCTGGTGTAGCTTGAAGGAGAGCCTTATAAGTCTAGTGCAAGTCGGGAGGCATTTGTTTTGTGTGACATCCTCACTGACACGGAATGCCCTAGAAGTCTAAGATAATAGTGCTCAGGGGTAAACTACAACACTACAACAAAGTCCATTTGCTACAGCGGTTATAACTGTCACTTGCCAGCTAGCTTTGTAATTACTTAAAACAGAAACAGTTTAAAGAACTGAACCATAAGGGTAAAGCAGATTGTTCTCAGGACATAAAACTAAACTCACCTTATTATGTATTGTTATACTGCTGTCCACTCTCATTACCAAAGGCTATAAAGCAATTTTAACTGTTCCCTGGAATGTCACCAGCAATAAGCGTTTTTGCTTTACTGTTCTGTTGAGCTGAATGTGATAGTTATATTTTAGAACTCTTACAGCTGGGAAATCTAGAAATGGCTTTGGGTCTTTGTGAATTCATTAAAATACTTGGTTTGAGTAACCTTGGTGTTACCTTAAGTAACGTTGGGGAAATCATATCATAATCACTGAATTTTATTAGCCACCGGCCCTTTTTAATCATCAAATGCAATGTTCTGAAACCGAGAGCCTGTTCTGTCCCATGCTGGTGACTTCACGTCTTCTCTTGGCAGTGTGTCCATGAGCCCCCATTATGCTTTCCTGAGGGTGCTGTATTTACTGACGTCCTTCATGGCCAAAGTGACAATACAGACAATGTAAAAGTGTGGCTGGTGAGAAGAATCTTTATGCTGGGTACACAGACCCTCGCGCTCACTTCAGCCTACAAAGCCTGTGACCATTTGCAGAGTCAAGATTCTATGATTTTTATCATAAACCCATTAGCTTTAAATTTTTACTTCATTTGAGAAGAAATTCATCTCTTTTAACTTAATTTTAAATTCATTTCTGAATTAATATTATATGGTTAGGTTTTCTTTGCCATTCTCCTTCATAAAAAGGGAGGAATTGTGGAGAGCTGCAAAGCAGTTTGTACATCCACCATCCTGATGCAGTTATTTTCCAGAGTCCTTCCTCTTCCTACATAAGTTTCCGTTGATTAGGAAATATAACTTCCAAGAATAAGTGTTTTGCAACTTAAAACTATAGATTCCCAGCCTCTGCTTCAGTAAGACTAGGGAGAGAAAGATCAGCCTGGATTATTCTGGAGACAGTTAATACCTGGTCTTGATTATACTATAATGTGACTTGGGCATTTTTGAAGGTAATTTATGCAGTTATTATCTTCCTTTTCCTTATAATCAGGCAGTAAGTGCAGTGTATCTTCATCATCAAAACTCATTAAAGCTAAATTAAATAAAAAGAGATGTAAGGCTATAAAGGACCATTGTGCAGGTATCTAAGAAAGAGTCCAAGTAGCTCAGGAGCTAAAAGTGGACCTGAAGGTCATGCTCAGGGTTTGTTGCTTCTGTTTCTCAAATACCATGTGTTTTCTGTCCTCGTTTCTGTCTCTGCTTCTCAACTCTCTGGCAGCTTCTATGGCTTAGCCCTGGTCCTTAACCCCTTACGCTGCACGACTATTTTAATGCCAGCAATCATCTAACAAATATCTCTGTATGTCACCATTCCCATTGGAGAAAAAGAAAGAAATCTGAATGTTATTTATACCTTTCCTGTAATAGATTCTAAGGATGATGATATTAATGATAATTTCTTGTTTAGTGAATGGGATGAGGAATATGGAAATGCAAAATTACACATGGAGAGAGATTTTTTTTTTTATGGAGAGAGATTTTTAATTGCCCTAGGAAAGAAAAGGAAAAGTTAAAAGAGATGAATTATCTTGTAGCCATTATGAAACTTGGTGAGTCCTTCAGAAGGACATAAATGTTTAATCAGGACTTTTGCTTAGGTTTTGCTGTATATTACATAATGGAATTCTCTTTTTGTGTTTCCCCATCATGCCTTCTGCAATATCTATTTTTGTTCTCCTTTGTATCGTCAAGATTGCATTCTGGGGATTGAGATTAAGTGTTAAGTCAAGGTGAGTAGGGTTGAGAGCAGAGAGGCTCCACTCAGTGATGCACAGCCAAAAGACCCAGACTTCTTGGCTTCCTAGCTCACTTTTCCATGGTTCAGTACATATCTACTTTTTTAGCTTTATTTCCCAGAAGTCACCCTCGCATATGCAAAGCCCAGCTCGGATGAACTGGTTTGTAGATTCCCCTTGTGTTTTCATACTTCTGTGACTTTGCTCATGTTATTCTACCTCTTTAGCAGAAGTCCATGGCAGCAGTGTCAACAGCTACACTACATCAAGACCAAACCCAAATGCCACTCTCTCTGCCAAAATTAGCCTCTCCTCAACTCTTAGAGCACTTGGTTTAGCGCTCACGTAATACCGCTATTGCATCTGTGCCCTGCACTAGACGTACTGATAGCTACCTCACCTGCCCTGTTGGACTGCAAGAAACATGTTATTCACCTCTCAGATTCCCTGCATATGAAGTCAAGCACAGTGCACAGCACTGAATGTGAGCGTTCAGTAAATGTTTCTTGTATTGAATAAAAAAGGTCAGTAGCTCAGTTCACTGTGTGGTTTACATACAGTGTGTTCTTTTTTGATTTTATTTTATATTTTATTTTATTATTTTATTTTATTTTATTTTATTTTATTTTATTTTATTTTATTTATGTTATTTTGCATATGGTGTGTTCTATTCAGATCTTTATAGCGTGATACTAGCAAATAGTAGCCAAAACATGTACACTTAAGTAAATGCATTTCCATGATGAAGATATGTTGGCTTCTTGATGATAAAATAATAAGCTTTCATTTTTGCCTGCAACAGTATGTCCTGAAGATAAATGGGAACATGAACATGAAAAGACTTTGGGAAGTAAAAAAACATGCTACCATAAGATATTATTTGTTTCTGTAGTTACTCTATGGAGTAGGATAGGACCCCTATCGCTCAAATGTCCCTCTATACTGTAGGTAATCATGCTAGTTTTGGTTAGTCTGAACCCTCCAAGTCAACGCAACCCAAACTGTAAACCCTGGGCCAGTGTTGCTAATCCATGAACAGAAATGTTGGGAGTAAGCATTTAAAAACTTTTATAGCAATTTGACAGAACAGTATAAAACTACTGAATTTAAAAATAAAAACGTGGCTTATGTCTACACACCTTTGCTTTATTAATTTCATTTTGCCAGTAGTTCATTTCCACTGTTGTATGATAGAACTGATACACAACAAAAAGAGAACATTAAAAAAGCTAGTTCTTCAATGTAGATGGTTCGAGAAGCACTGCTCGAAGTCATTCTCTCCAGAGCAAAGATACCCGCGTTGTGAACATGGCAGTCTTGGGAACAAAGATGGAGATAAACTTGTAGATATTATAAAATACTAGTATCAACAAAATACCAATAAAAGAAGATATTTAAAAAACCATATAATGAATGATAATGAGAAAAAAATCATCTGAAATACGACAGTTCTGATTCGTAGTATTCATTTTGATCAAAGTCTTTCTGAAACCTTTATGTACAGCTTTAACAGTCCTCTCTGCAAACTCCTCTTTCTAGTATATGGGCTTACATTCTGGAACTTCTAGAGAAATAACATTTTCTCCTATTATTACATAAATTTGGGGTTGTGTTTGCTTGGAGAAAACTGCTATGCACCCACTGAATTAATATTAGCAGTAATCCCCCAGTCATCTGTAAGTCTTCTCTGTGAAAAATTCCTTCAAGAAGTCAATAACTCAGTGTTTAAAATACAACTGAACTTTGGTAATTCATTACTTCATCACCAATCTGATGCTCACTTATGGAAAAGTCTTCTTAACATAATTCAGGATATTCTGAGCAAACCGTGTGTGGTTTTTTTGTCAGAGCATCTTGTTTCACCAGATTAGCAAGATAGATACATCTTACAGGGCTTTAGACAATGTTGTATGGATTTCTCATTCTATAGAAAATAATACTTGTCAGTGTCTTAAAATCTAATATTCATGAATCAATGAATTGATGAATTGATTGATGAATTCAATGAATTGAATCAATGAATCACATTGCAGAATTTGATTTGAGAAATCTTGGATTCATTATTTGGATTAGATCACAAAATCGGGAACTGGATTAGGTGTCAGGCTTTGTGTTGAGCCTAATGGGGCAGAATTGCTCAGAAACAGTTCTGAATGTTCGCGAGGCCGAGTCCTCGACACTGCACCAATCTAGGCCAAGTGGGAGGGCTTTTTTTGATCCATTTATAATGTAATTTTAACTTTCCTACATTTCATTTCCATTTTCTTTCCTCTTCCTGCTAGGCAAATCTGGCCCCAGACACTCAGGTTGTATGTGAACTGAAATTAGTAACCTCAGCAAGCCCTGTTTATGGTCCTCTGGGGTATACACTCCACTTCTACCTCTTTCCTCCCACTTTTCAGACTCAGATTGCCTTGACTCATTTTGCAAAGTAGACTATATTTCTTCAGCTTTTTTTTTTTTAAGGAACTAGAATGCTTTAGGAAGCTGACAATGTTCCAATAAAGAGAAAATTGGTTTCCTGCTAACCAAATTGCTTCCTATAATACATTAATCTGTTCTAAGTGATATGTATTTAAAATTCCCTCTTATATCACTGTTTGTGGGGTGAGAGGAATAGAGAAAGTCTGTGTTAGAGTCATTAGAAGTTCTGAAAGCTTTGCTAATTTTTTTAACGTTTATTTATTTTTGAGACAGAGAGAGACAGAGCATGAACAGGGGAGGGGCAGAGAGAGAGGGAGACACAGAATCTGAAACAGGCTCCAGGCTCTGAGCTGCCAGCACAGAGCCCGACGCGGGCCTCAAACTCACGGACCGTGAGATCATGACCTGAGCCGAAGTCGGACGCTTAACCGACCAAGCCACGCAGGCGCCCCAACTTTGCTAATTTTTAATATGTTTTGGTTTAGCAAACTCAGAGTTAAATCCAAGGACACAATTAAAAAAAATGAGGTGTGTTGATTTTTTGCCTTATCTTTCTTTGCCTCTTGATCTTGCTATCTTAGGAATCCTTGATGGCTTTTGCTTGAATGTCTTTCCAGTCTGACTTTGCTTCAGATGTGGATCCTAAACCACATTATGCCCTTAATGCACTTCCTTCAGCTATGAGTTCAGCTGCAGCTGCTCCAGAATGCTCTCTCCACCTACACACCCTTGTCTCTGAGGACAGCTCTAGACTCCCTCCTCCATCAGGCCATCCCTCACTGGCCCTCCTGTTCTCCTGCCTCTACCCTTCCTCCTAATGGCTGACCCATCACTTCTGATCCTAGATTTTTTCTCTCTACCTGCTGCTTAGGTGTGATGTTTTGATCTTCCCTGATCTCTCTTCCTGTCCTTACTGAAAATTCAGCCTCCCTAAACACATAGTATCTACCTCCACCTCCACTATCTCAAAGTTCCCTCTTTTCTCTTAAATTCATCCCTACTCCCAAACCCAGTTCTGGCTTCAAATGCCTGGGAGGGAAATCCAGATACTTTGAAATATTATCAGCCATGCTGATAACAAAATCCAAGAGCCTGAGAGTTTAATGCTTTCAACAGTCACCCACCCTTCTTTGGCTCCTTACTTTAGTACTCCCTTGTCCTTGGTGAAGTTGTGAGTCCTGTATTGCTGAATGTAGTTGTATTAATGACATTGCTTTAGCTACACTTGATCACATACTAGAACGTAAGCCTGGAAATTCACGCCCTAACAGAAGCAAGAAGAGAGGCAGTCGAGCTTCATGTGTCTTGTTGCTTGCTGACATAGTACTTGACAGATACTTGCATCATCTCTGCTTATCTACCTTTGACTTTTAAAAAAGGTATCAATCCGACAGGGAAAGAAATGATCTCACTTGTGGAGTCTAAACAATAGCAACAACAACAACAACAAGCTTATAGAAACAGAGAACAGATGGGTAGTTTCCAGAGGCTGGGGGTAGGCAAATGGGTGAAGGACTCAAAAGTTACAAACTTCTGGTTATAAAAGAAGTCATGAAAATGTAACGTACAGCACAGTGACTATAATAATAATAATAATTCAATACAGTGTATTGAATAGTTGAAAGTTGCTAAGAAAATGAATCTTAAAAGTTATCACAAGAAAAACATTTGGTAACTATGTATGGTGATGGATGTTAACCAGACTTATTGTGGTGATCATTGCACAATATATGCCAATGGCAAATCATTGGAGCACCTGGTGGCTCAGCCAGTTAAGTGTCTGACTTCAGCTCAGGTAATGATCTCACAGTTCAGGAGATCGAGCCCCACATTGGGGTCTCTGCTGTCAGCATGTAGCCTGCTTCAGATCCTCTGCCCCCCCCCCCCGCCCCTTCCCCACTTGTCCCATCTCTGTCAAAAATAAATAAACATTAAAGAAACAAATATCAAATCATTACGTTGTATACCTGAAACTAATATAATGTTGTATGTCAAATATGCCTCAATAAAAAAAAAGATAATAATAATACAATGAAATTTAGAAAGGTACTAACTCAGAAACCTGAAACACTGTTTCCCACTGTGCTTAGCGCTTTCCGCCCTCTGAGTCTGGTGTCTGCACCCTGTCTGTCTGTTGGCATCCTATGTGAGTATTTCACTTGGCACCAGCAGCAGCTGCTCCCTATGGCAAAGCAGCTGTGAAAGCTGATCAGCCAGGATTTTTCACTTGAATCAGTTTAAACTGAGCACACAAAGATGTGGCAGACACAACTAGACACGTTTTCTAGCCATTTCTTTCAAATTTACCTTCTTAGCCTTATGCTTGGAGCAGCATGTTTGGTCTGTGCCTTGGGTATTAGGAAGAATACCAAAAGCCTCCTGTCACCAATAACACCCTTTTCCACATTAACCCTTCAAATCTCAGTGAATTTTTTGAGAACAGATAGAACTGATTTCCCGAGGGTCTGGCTTCTCTCTCGGTGGGTGACACTATAACACATTTTATCTTTTTGAAGTGAGCAATCTGTCAGCTTCAACACATCATTTCTCTTTTCCTCCCATATTTACATCTGTAGCCAAAATGGATTCTTTTCACTTACCAGCAGCTCTTAAAAGAATTAAGTCTTTTATCTGTCTACCCACTTATCTTTTTATTTATTTAATATAGCCACTGCCTTATCATCTGTCTTGAATGATCTCATATCTTTCTCTTCCACTCACCCTAAGCCTATCCATTTGACCCTTCTTTCTTGCAATCTTGCTCTCCTGCTTGCTTTCACCACCTAATCCAAGACTGTCTTGCTTTGCTGTTTCCATCCTTTTCTATCTGTCCCTGTGCTCCTAGATTAACATAATCCTATTTGAGCCTTTCATCTTATTACCACTATCGTGTATGAGCCTTGTTTCTAATTGATTCCATCTCAGAGATGCTAGTCTCTTAAGATCACCTATACAGATCACCTATGCAAATCACGACTGTCAAAGAAGAAGGAACTGGATCCTGTCTACCAATATGATCTTGGCAAGTGTGCTTGGGGAAGCCACTTCAGTGTCATTTCAAGGGTCTCTAATACTTATTTTTACATTGTGCTTCGTAGTGTGGGCCATATTCTAAGTGCTGCATACATATGCACTCATTGAATCCTTACAATGCTAGGAGATATGGAGCATTATCATTCCTGTTCACAGGTCAAGAAAGTGAGGCACAGAGGGATAAGTGCCTTGCCAGTCACTCATCAGACAGAAAGCAGGCTTGACTCAGGTGATTAGCTTCAGAGCCCATGCATGCTCTTAACCACCATGTCACAAAGCCATGTTTCAACATCCAACATTTCTGCTTTCTATCTCTTCTCCAGGTCCCATGAGCTTCTCCTACAGCCCCAGGCTTCTCATTCAGCCACATTCTGACAAGCCAGGGGGAAAATCAAGATTCTCTCTTGAACTCACAAATCTTATGACTTCCTCTTTCCTCACCATACTTTCATTTCTTTTTGCAAATTGAACTCATTTCCTTTATGTCCATGGCTTTCCTCCAGATCCTAGCCTCCAATTCACTCTACCAAATATAGACATTTGCGGTCTTCTTACTGATGTTTCCGTCACGAGGTTCTCTCTGCAGAGGGAACACGGGCTCTGAAGATGCTCACAGCTCTCTTCTGAGTTCCCAGCTCTTGAGAGTCTAGAATGAAATTCCTGGCTTTCCTCTTTGAGTCATTTCTTGGCCATTACACAGTTTAGTAGCACATTTTAAAACACAGAGGACTACTTGTAAGCCCTTACTTTCTCAATCTGGGCTCAAATTCAAACACATTAGATAAGGCAGACTCGGAACCAGAACAGCCGGAAGGGGGGCAAAAAAAAGGAGCCCAGGAAATGGCATGAATTTCAACATTTTCAATGACTGAATCACATGTTTAATTTTCAGAAAGCGAGCATTCAAACCTGATGATCCAGTAGTCAAATGTTGTGCAGAAGTTTAGTCGCATGAACTGAAAAGTCTCTGCCTGATGTGAAGCTACATGACTTCTCCTCATAAAAGGGCAGGGTCTCTCTTTTCTACTTTTCCTTTGTGTTTTTATAATGACTAGCATCAACTCAGTTGGTGATATTGAGGAGTTCGCCCTGATTCCTCTTTATCTTTACCTCCCCCCTCCAAGCCATCAACTGAAACACTTCTTTCTCTGGTTTACAGAGCCCAACAAGTCCTGCCTCTGGTTATTACTCTGACTTACCTCCCTATCACCACACACTCTGCCCACACTGGCCTGCTTGCTGTGCTGTGACCATCCTCAAGTAATTTTTTTTTCCTGCCTTAGGACTTTTCTCATTAGCTCTTTCCTCTGTTCAAAATGATCTCTCTCCTGATCTTTTGCATGGGTCAGTCTTTCTTGTCAGTAGAAGCCTTCCTGAACCATCAAATCTGAAGGAATTGTCTAATCATCCTATCACATCGCCTTATTTTAATTTCTACATGGCTCTAATTAGTTATAAGGCTTTAAATTGGGAATCTTTACCTAAGTTTTGGCTGAGTTCATAAAACAAGAGGTGAAAAATACTTCAATATTCTAAAGGGAGGTGTTTGACTACCTACATTGGACTTTCCAAGGAGGTGGACAAGTTGGTTTTGCAACTCTTGGTTAACCACGAATCAATTTACAGACTACAAAATGGGTTGGTGGAGTCAAAAGAGATATTGGAGATTGAAAATAAACTTTTCAGAGGGAATTGATGGTGTGCTGTGAGCTTCCCCCCCCCCCACCAATACATACACTAAAGAGTAGGGGTAGGGTTGTATCCCCCTCTTTCCTGCCTGCTGGAGAGATTTTGGTAAGACTGCTCAGTGACCTCGACCTATGTCTCCTCAAATCAGGGGACACAGACTCACACCTAGAAGTGTCTAAAAGTAAAAGACTAGCTACTCTGACAGACAAGCAGGAAGAAGAGGCGAAGTCCCTGAGTTGAGAATGGTCTGGACTCCCAGAATTTATTGGTAGCAAATTTATTATGTCCAAATGATGGTCACAGGAGAAAGCCCCAACCTAGAGCCCTTCTAGGTCCTACCAAGAGGGCTGTGTAGAGAAGAAAGGTAATTTTTATTTTAATGTCTAACTACAATAATTTTTTTGCTAGAAGTTTGAAATCACTTCACATCACCCTCTAAAAATTAATCTCTGTCTTTAATAACAATGGTTAAACCCTAAAACTAGCTCCAATTACTTCCCTGTAAACACCAGACTGAGAGCTTCCCCTAAACCCGTGTTTCATCAAGTCAGTCAAGAAATAGTTATTGAGCCATTTCTACAAGGTGCCAGATAATGTTCAACTCCTGAGAACAAAGCTTGGAACAACCCAAAGTTCTTGCTCTTACCTAAAAAAAGCTCCTTTTTTGACAGTGATAGCCTCTGTGGTAGTAATTAGGACACCTGACAGTATAGTTTTCCAGACTTGCCTGATAATGACTCACCCAGGTGGCTTAGTAAAAATACAGAGTCCTGAGCTCGTCTCCTGGAGCTGCTGATTGATGACATCTGGGGTGAGTCCAACAAGTCTAATATTTTACACACGGCCCAGGTTTGCCTAATCAGGCAATTGTAGGAAGTATTTGATGGAGAATCTCAGGGCGGGGGTGGTCTGAAAAAGCCTGCTAAAGAGGTGCTGTTAGAGTTGAGGCCCAAATGAAGAGAAAATATGGAGGAGGTAGAATCCAAGCAGAAGGAACAGCAAAGGCATAGCCCCCAAGCACACAATGAGGTTGCTGAATTTTAGAAGCAGAGCAAGCCAATAAAATCAGTCTCACCAATTAGAAAACACTTGGCCAATGGAGGTTTAGACAGGAAGGCAGGAGCTATGCCAAGGAGTTTGAAAGTTTTCTAAACTCAGGGGGCAGCTGTTGGATGGTTTTAAGCTAGAGGAATGACAATCTGATAAGCATTTTGAAAAGATGTATTCAAAAACACTTTCATCAGAACGAGACTTGAGAATGTGCTTCAAAATCGCCTGGAATGATTTCTTTAAAGTGCCATTTCCTAGTCCATATCCCAGATCTTTTGAACGAAGGCCCAGTCATCTCTACTTCTAACAGGCATGCCAGGCCTGAATGAATACAGCCTGGATCTAGAACTCCCACGAGGGTCTGGACTCTGTTTTGATAATACAATGGCTAGTGGAAAGATTACTTAATTCCTGAGGATCTGTGAAACTTTTTTAAATGAATTATAAACGAATAACCAAATCTTTGATATTTAAAATGTAACTTTTTTAAAAAGTCAGATATTTTATAAGCTAATTGGCATAATAAAGAAGATTATTAACAGTTCTTACGTGTTTCAAACATTCTCTAAACAAGTAAACTATAAGCCAGAGCTTTCATCATTTTTATTAATATATGAATGTAATAATCTGGCTCTTCTAATTGACCTAGATCTGGTTAGAAAAGTCTATCAATACAGAAGATTATTGATGAGTAGATGATAAGTAGATGATTGTTACAGATTATGAAAGTAACAAAGTGATAATTATGCTTTAATAGTTTTAGTTGCTTCATACTCAGACTTTGGTCACATGTATAGCCTCTATAATCTGGAATGGTTGAGGGGAAAAATATGAATTGAGGCAAAGCCCCATAGTTGGACTATCAGCGTTTTTCTTCTAATGTTCACCTCCTGTACATAGACATGGAGAGTGTTTGCATTTATATATTGTATAGTATATGTTGGTGATTGCAAATATCCTTTTTTGTCCCCCATAGGATCAAAAGAAATGCTATAAAATACAATAACGATCTGTAAAACTTTGAAGAAAATATAAATAATCAAGCATATATTAAGATATGCTCTGGGTCATAAAGAGGACAATGTAAACAGGAGTGATGTATGAGAATCAGTGTATTTATAATTAAAAACTACTAGAACTTCTTAAAATTCTGGAGAATAGCATAGATTGATTCATAAAAAAGTATTTCCAGTGTGAATACACATCAATTCCACAGGTAACATATGAAACGTTAAATGTAACTAGATCGGTTACAAGCCTGATCCAGACTTGGGCAAATGCTACGTCTTACTTTATCTTCAGAGAGTAACATAGCAGACCGTTGATAAATGTTTCATGAATGACTGAACGGTTGTCACAGTTGATATAGATCATGAAGTTAATGTGACCAAGTTCATGTTCATTCAACTGGACATATCTGTTTTCTTGGCACCAAGAGGCATTTTCTTTATTTCTAACCAGAAACCTACCGTATCCTTTTTCCATCACCCAATTGACTCATTGATCACAAAAGAAACAGGGCAAGAAAATGCATCCATCACAACTTTTCAATAAATACTAATAGTGTTATATGCCGAGATGAGGATAAGTATATATATATCTATATATCTATATCCAGATCTACACTGATAGATGCACACACACACACACATATATGGATATATATGGATATATACACATACATGCACATAATGCCATATGTATATGAATACATGTGTATGTATACAAATTTAAAATATGTTAATCAATATTTTATAATTATATATAACATGCATCATTACATAATGACTTATTATGATTTCAAAGGGAAAAAAAGTTAAGGCCTATTATCACAGGCCTGACACACATTATTGGATTTTGAACAAGTGTTCCAAAGAGATTGCACTGAAGAGTTCAATGTATTTAAAGCTAATAAAAATAAGAGGTTTTTTGAAAAAAATTATGTTGAAGCTCCTTACACAACCACTTTACTCTACTTTCTGTCGGAGCTTATGTGCTTCCAAGGGAGTACAGTAATTTGTGCATTTTCTATTTTTAAATCATTCATTGTTCTAGTTAAATATTATGAGTGTATGCCAATTCCTAAAAGAGTCATGCAGAGATAGTAGGTGCAATTGTGTTGTACTCAAAATAAATTCACGGTTAAAGCAAATATTTAACAACTGTCAAATACTGGATTGCATGAAGAAAAACTAATCCTGTATAGCTCTGGTAAATTAAAACTTCAAACCAAACCTTCCTTCTGTGCTTTATAATTAGAAAACCAAATGAGGAACTCTTCTGAGCAGCCTGGTTTAAGAAACCCACCTGTTTTCTCTTCTGAAAAAAATACATCTCTGAAGTTAATATGTTTAAGTAAAGGATTTAATTGACCCAGAAAACTGGAATTGAATTGTAGAGAATAACCTTCTCACAGTTCAATATTTCTCTGTATATTTGTGACATAATGTAATTTGATAAATTGCTTATGAGGCATTAATTATAAATAACATGCACTAAAAAAGAAGCTCAGGTTATTCAAAGAAGACATCACCTGAGGAATGGAAACCATCCCATGGATAATCCTTTAAGTCTCATATCCAGTGTCCTTTATCTTTTCTCCACATCAGCCACCCAGGATCATGGCTGCATCTGGGATCTTGTCAGCATTCAGAAAAGCTATACCGAAGTATTAAACTTGGACATTCAGCTATCTGATCACCAGCCCCCCTCTATGAGCCCCACCACATCTGTCTTCAGTCTTTCAGGGACACTTAATCTCTTGACTCCTCTTTTCTCTATCACTACCTTCCCCATTCAAATAAATTCCATGCTTCATTATTTCAAATACTTGCTTCCTAAGTCCCCAACTCTCTTCTCCTGTTGTCTTTCAGTCTGACTACTTAGAAAAACCCCAACCTGGACCAACTAATTCTTCCCCTTTTCTGAAAGAATATCCATGTTCTTCAGTGCTCCTGGACAAACTTCATACACACTTGCGGATTGGTGCCAGCCTGGGTGCATGATTTTCACACTCAACAGGGTTCTCAAAGAGTTCTGACAAACCCCCTCCTCTTTTTCAGAATATTTAGAACTTCTCTTTTCTTCTTAAATCTCCAACCTCCTCACTTACTCTCACTTTCATCAGGTGACCTTGCTTTCAGCTTCATGAGGAAAAGAGAAGCCATCAAAGTAGAATAGTTTCAGTCTCCCATTCTGCTTTCAGACTTCCTGCATGGGAATCATACTTTCCTCCTTCCCTCCTATGACAATGGAAGGGGGTCTCTTCTAGGCTTTCTATTAGGAGGATCCTATTTCCTTTCACCTCCTTAGAGGGACCATGCTCTAGTTGCTAGCTTCTTTTTTTCCCCCCTGTATCTTTAAAATCACTTTCTCTTTTTAAAAAAAAAAAATTTTGTTGTATGGCAGTTATATCTCAATAAATCTGGAAAAAATAACAAAATTTTTTTTTAATATTTATTTGGGGGGGGGGACAAATGGGAGAAGGTTCAGGGGAAGAGGGAGAGAGAGAATTCCAAGCAGACTCCACACTATCAGTGCAGAGCCTGATGCAGGGTTTGAACTCACAAGCCGTGAGATCATGACCTGAGCCAAAACCAAGAGTCAGACGCTTAACCAACTGAGCCATCCCTTTAAAATCATTCTCTATACAGACTTATTCTCACAAATAATGAAATGATATTTGAAGTCTTCCCAATATGAAAAGAAAAAACCATAAAATTTCTCCATATTTTATGGCCCCTACCCCTTCTCTCTGCACCCTTTGATAGCTAAACTTTGTGAAAGAATACTCTACTTGCCCTTTCCTCTCCCTCACCTCCCACTTATTATTTGATTCACCTGTAATCTGGCTTCTGCCTCCCTGACACCAACTGAAAGGATTCTCACCAAAGTCACAAAATGACCATTGTGTCAATCAAGACTTCAGTAGGAAAGAGAAGGGACATTCAAGTTGGAATAATTTGAAGAGAATACAATAAAGAGATTAAAGGCTGTTGAGAGAGTAGAGTGAACCCCCCACCCACACCCCCAGGAATAGCACAATGTTGCAGAGCTAAAAAATGCAGGAAGCTCTTGCCCATACTGGCCCAAAGGGGGTAAACAGAGAGAACTATCTGGCATGAACAGAAAAGCGTAGCCTGCAGCTAATCCACAAAGAAGAAACTGAGGGAAAAGTATCCATTCTCCTCCCTTATTTCCTCCTCCTCATCTCCTGCCAGTGCTTGCCATTGGTCTCACTCAAACAGAAGATAGAAAATACAATGGCAATCATTGAGGTCATTCCTACTGGTCAAACTTCTGGGTGTGAAACAACTTGAAGGATGGGGCAAACAGAATGTAACCAGCACGACATTATTGCTAAATCTATTGTGCAGCCCTTAGCTTTCATCTAACTTAGGCTCTTAGGGATACTTAAAAATGCTGGCCTCTTCTTGAAACTCCTTTTTCTTTTGGTGACACTTCTATGCCAATGTAATCATCCGCCTCACCTCGTTGTCCTACACCCCTTTTTAAGTGCTGGTGATCTTCACGGATATGGCTCTTCAAAGACTGCTTTTCCCTCAGTGTCTCTCACTGGACTCATCTGTTCTTAGGGCTTCAGTCACTGTCTATAGCTTTGTGATTCTCAAGAATATATTTTGAACCTAGATCTTTATCCGAAGCATCCAGACCTACTTCTTCACCTGTCTCTAGTGCATCTTCACTAAGAAGTCTCATGGATACCTTAAGGTCCACTTGTCAAAAATTAAACCATAGTATCCACCCTCAAATCCATTCCATTTGTGTTTCTTATTTTAGTACAGGCAGGTCTGATTTTGTTGCACTTTGCTTTACTGAGCTTAACAGATAATTCCTTTGGTTGTTTTTAACAAATTGAAGGCTGTGGCAACCTGGCATTGAGCAAGTCTATTGGCACTATTTTTCCAACAGTGTTTGCTCACTTTGTCTCTCTATCACATTTTGGTATTACAATATTGCAAACTTTTTCATTATTATTAAATTTGTTATGGTGAGGCCACATCTGGGTGGCTCAGTCAGTTAAGTATCTGACTCTTGATGTTGGCTCAGGTGGTGATCTCAGGATTCCTGAGAACCAGCCCTGCATTGGGTTCTGTGCTGGCAGCGCAGAGCCTGCTTGGGATTCTCTCTCTCTCCCGCTCTGTGCCCCTCCTCTTCTTGTGCTCTTTCTCTCAAAATAAATAAATAAACTTTAGAAAATTTTGTCATGGTATTCTGTGATTACTGATCTTTGACGTTACTACTGTAATTGTGTTAAGACACCACAAATTGCACCCATGCAAGATGGCAAGCTGAACCCGTAAATGCTGTGTGTTCTGATTGTGCTGCTGGCCAGCCATTCCCTGTATCTTTCCCTCTCCTCAGTCCCCCTTATTCCCTGATTCCCTGAAATATTGAGGGGTGCCTGCGTGGCTCAGTCGGTTGAGGGTCTGACTTCAGCTCAGGTCATGATATTGCAGTTGTGAGTTCAAGCCCTGAGTCAGGTTCTGCGCTGACAGCTCAGAGCCTGGAGCCTGCTTCAGATTTTGCATCTCCCTCTCTCTCTGCCCCTCCTCTGCTTGCCCTCTGTTTCTGTCTCTCTCTCAAAAATAAATGTTAAAAAAAATTAAGAAATATTGAAATGAGGCCAGTTAATAATCCTACAACAGCCTCTAAGTGTTCAAGTGAAGAGTCACATATCTCTCACTTTATTTATTTATTTTTTAACATTTTATTTATTTTTGACACAGGGAAAGACAGAGCATGAACGGGGGAGGGTCAGAGAGAGGGAGACACAGATTCTGAAACAGGCTCCAGGCTCCGAGCTGTCAGCACAGAGCCCGACACGGGGCTCGAACTCACGGACCGCGAGATCATGAACTGAGCCAAAGTCGGCCGCTTAACTGACTGAGCCACCCAGGCGCCCCTTCATATCTCTCACTTTAAAGCAAAAGCAAAAGTGATTCAGCTTAGGGAGGAAGGCATGTCAAAAGCCGAGATAGGCCAAAGGTAGGCCTCTTACACCAAACGGCTAAGTTGTGAATGCAAAGGAAACATTCATGAAGGAAATGAAATGTGCTATTCCAGGGAACATACAAATATTACGAAAGCTAAAGAGTCTAGTTGATGATATGGAGAAAGCGTTAGTGGTCTAGACAGAAGATGAAACCAGCCACAACATTCCCTTAAGCCAAAGCCTAATCCAGATCAAGGCCCTGATGCTCTTCAATTCTGTGAAGGCTGAGAGAGGTGAGGAAGCCACAGAAGAAAAGTTGGAAGTTAGTAAAGGTTTGTTCGTGAGGTTTAAAGAAAGAAGTCATCTCTGTAACATAAAAGTGCAAGGTGAAGGAAGTAGCAGGGGCTGATGGAGAGGCTACAGTGAATTACCCAGAAGACCTAACAAAGATCATTAATTAGAGTGGCTACACTACACAGCAGATTTTCAATGTAGATAAAACAGCCTTCTATTGGAAGAAGATGTCATTGAGGACTCTCACAGCTGGAAAGGAGAAAGTCAATGCTTGGCTTCAAAGCTTCAAAGGACAGGCGGACTCTCTTGTTAAGGGCTAACATAGGTACTTTAAGTTGAAGCCAGTGCTCATTGATCATCCCCCAAATCTTCAGAGCCTTAAGAATTATGCTAAATCAACTGTGTCTGTGCTCTGTTAATGAAGCAACAAAGCCTGGATAACAGTACCTCTGTTTATAACATGGTTTACTAAATATTTTAAGTCCACTGTTTAGACCTACTTTTCAGAATAAAAGATTCCTTTCAAAATATCACTGCTCATTGACCATGTACCTAGTTACCCTAGAGCTCTGATGGAGATGTACAACGAGATTAATGTTGTTTTCATGCCTGCTAACACAACATCCGTTCTGTAGCCCATGGATCAAGGAGTAATTTTGACTTTCATGTTTCATTATTTAAGAAATACATTTTGTAAGGCTATAGCTGCCATAGATAGTGATTCTTCTGATCGACCTGAGCCAAGTAAATTGAAAACCTTCTGGAAAGGATTCACCATTCTGGATGCCATTAAAAACATTCGTGATTCATGGGAAGAGGTCAAAATATCAATATTAACAGGAGTTTGGAAGAAGTTGATTCCAACCCTCATGGATGAGGTTTAAGTCTTTAGTGGAGGAAGTAGCCACAGATGATGTAGAAATAGCTAGAGAACTAGAATTAGAAGTGGAGCCCGAAGATGTGACTGAATTGCTGAAAACTCAGCATAAAACTTGAACAGATGAGGAATTGGATCCTATGGATGAGCAAAGACAGTGATTTCCTGAGATGGAATCTACTGGTGAATTTGCTGTGAGGATTGTTGAAATGGCAACAAAGGATTTAGGTAGAATGTGACATAAACTTGGCTGATTCAGCAGCAGCAGGGTTTGAGAGGACTGTCTCCAATTTGCAAGAAGCTCTACTCTGAGTAAAATGCTTTCAAACAGCATCAAATGCTACAGAGAAATCATCCATGAAAGGAAGGGTCCCTCAATGTGGCAAACTTTATTGCTGTCTTATTTTAAGAAATTGCCACAGCCACCCCAACCTTCTGCAACCACTACCCTGATCCATCAGCAGCCATTAGCATCGAGTGAAGACCCTCCACCAGCAAAACGAGAACTCTCTCGAGGTGCAGATGATAGCATTTTTTCCTATCAGTAAAGTATCTGTAAATTAAGGCATATACATGTTGTTAGCTTAATGCTATTGCATACTTAATAGACGACTGTATAGTGTAAACATAACCTTTACGTGTATTGGACAACCAAAAAACTTGCTTGACTCATTTTATTGCAATATTCACTCTATTGCAGTAAACCGGAACCGAACCTGCATTATCTCCGGGGTGCTCCTGAAAAGGATACCATCATTCTTGCGGTTGCCCAAAACAGAAGCCTGGGATTCAACCCTGACTTACACATTTACAATTAATTAGAATTCCTGTAACCTCTGCCTCCGCTATTCCTTAGTCTTATTGGTTTACATTCATCCTCACTGCCGCTACTCAAATCTAGGCCACCTCAAACTCATATCTGGGTTCTAGAAGCAGCTTCTTACCCGGTCCTCTGGTTCTCTTCTTGGCCCATTCGGCACCCTTCAGCCAGAATGTAGTGTCTAAGCCAAATCTGCTGGTTGTATTTTTTACTTTAAAAACCTGCAGTAGCTCTATATTTTTCTTAGAATAAAGCCCGGATGTCTAATCGTGGTTTCAGGATTTCTCTTCTCCTTTCTTAGGCACCGCCATACTACATTCCAATAGAGCGAACTTTCCTTCCGTTATTTAAATAGGGTATGCTCAGTTTCACCTCTGAATCTTGACACGTTCTTTGTCTTTTCCTTTGTGTCCCGCTTGCCCATTGTTCAGCTGGAGGATCCCTGCTTTGCCTTCAGGCCCCAGTGTGAATGTCACTTCCTTTGAAAAGCTTTCTCTGGCAAGCCAAGCCTGAGTATTCTGGGTATGTGCCTCTGCTACCCTGTAGTGTATCGTGTTTCCTTGTGTGCACACTGCCCTAGACTCTACGTGGCATGCACTCAGGGACTGTGTCTCTGATTCTCATTGCTGCGTCCCCAGCATGTAGCAGAATCACAGGCATTTTTTTTTTTTTAATGAATGAAATTGCCTTTGAGGATATAAAGGCATTTGACAGAGCAGGAGGAAAGTAGATAATTGACAAAGTTCAAAGAGGTTGCATCATGGATGGCGTTATAGTTCTGTCTGAAGTTTCATATTTATTCTAAGGGCAGTGGTAAGCCACAGAACATTTTTAAAATAACAAGAGTGATAAGCAGAAGTTGTGTTTTAGAGACTGTAATTTTCCTGCTCTGTGTGGAATAAACCAAAAGTGAAGAGAATTGGAAGCTGAAAAAACAATTTTGAAGACTGAGCAAATTCCAGCCACAGGTGATACTTTATAAGACTGCAAAAACAGGTACAGCTGTGGGAGCTTTTTGGCAAATATAAAGAGCGACCGTTGGACGTTACAGGCTAAGTGGAAGGAAGAAGGAAAACATGAGTATGATTTCCATCCTGGTAACTAAAGAAAACAGTTCTGTCACTTACCAGAATAGGGAAGTTAGAAAGGGGAATTTATTTGAGGGAGACATATAAAGAGAATTAGAGACTATGATAAGGTCATAACTTCTAAGTAAGAATGTTCTGAGAAATGGGATATAGGACGAGACTGAAGTATCTCTGTGGTTTCTTAAGGGACACGACTTTTCTTCTGGCCCTAAAACATGCTGTCAGGCATGAAAAGAAGCACTTTAGGACCTGAGTTCTTTTTGTGAGCTCCTGCTACTTAAATTCTGAGTCCTGGCAAGACTTTTAATGATGGTGGACAGAGGACAGAGAGGTACAAACTGCGTTGTGTGTTGTGCATCACCTCTCTGATCAGAGGAATCGTTGAAGGACAGCGAAGAAAATTCCAAATCCTTGCTTTTGCTGTTGTAAACCACTGCTTAACTAAACACAGGCTTCTAATTGCTGTGTTTGGTCTCAGCACACGGCCTTTAATGGATGCTTGTTAATTAATAGGCAGCATGCTTGAAATGTGCAGGGAAGAGTTGTTTAGTAGTCACATGCTGGAAAATCTGTGTACATGTGCGTGATGCATGTAACAGCACTTCGTAAGTGACCTCCATAGGCTCCACATGAGAAGAAGGCAATCACCATCTGACCAAAGGATCCCCACTATACGTAAGGATATTTGAGTCATTTTTTTAGAACAAAGCAAAATATATACTACAAATCATAAAACAATTTTATTCTTTTACCTCACAGCCATTCAAAGCTGTTTTGTGGGGCTGGCTCTTTCCCGCCCCCTGAGCTATCTGTGACTTTTCAGTTTCTGTTATTTGACAGGTGTTTAGAGTGACTCTTTTCTCATATGGGTATTTTCCTGGACTCTTCTGAGTTTCGCTATCACTAGAGAGATCTCATTTTTGTCTCCCAGCTTCTTCAGCTGGTCCCCAGGAATTTCTCCTTCAGTCCCTGGTTATTTGGCAAAGTCACCTCGAGACTCTCAGCTCAGGCCTCCTTGAGCTCCATCAGCCTTGTTGGGAAGAACCCCTCCCCCTCAAATAAAAACCTGACAACTCTTATATGTGGCCCCCATCTGGGCCTCTGTCTGCTGGCCATGCAGTGACTTCTAAGAGCGGCACTCTCCTCTACTGCCCTGCTGAGTTACTTCAGCCAGCCAATTGTTCTCATGAGACTCTCAGGCATGACTCCATAGTTCCAGAAGATACATATGAAACTTCCTTTATGGCTTCCTTCAAGCCTTCCTCACTTGACTAGAGGTAACTAGGATATGCCTCTCTACCTTCTCCTCATGAGAAAGATTCACAAGTACTCTGACCTCTCTCTCTTTAGAGAATCCTCCTGGAAACCCTGTCATCTCTCTTGAACTTCCAAGCTTCTTTATAAGTTGGAATCAGGTATTTAGCTGTGAGTAGCAAAAGCTCCTTCTGGTACAAGTGCAGCCGGAGTTGGTTAGCACCTTGCATGTGAGGTAGGAGTATACTTGTCACCTCTGGTTTAAGCCTCAGCTAAAACCCAAACAGGAAGAGCCCTGTTTAACATTCTGCTACCATTGAAATGTAGATATGTTTTAAACACTTACCCAAATCACCAAATTAATATTTGGCTGTAAGACAAATCTGGCTCAATAAAGCTCAGAGAAGGCTAAAAAGGAAAACTATGACCAGTAGGACGACAAAGCGCAAGTGCAGAAGACATGGAAAACTCATGGAACCCCACCTGTGGTTCTTGTTTCCATAGAAACTGTACTTTCAAACCCATACTGCACTTCAAAGGGGAAAATAAACGATTCTCTCCATTATGAAGCACACTCACAAGAGAAACAAATGAGTCATATGACTTCATCGCAGACTATTTGCATGTGTGCTCCATTTAAAAAACTAGAGAACTAATGAAGGATGTTTAGTTCAATAAACATGAAGTATGTTCCACAAAATTCTTCAGATATCGAAATAGATAAGGACTACAAATTTCTCCTTCAGCTTTTTTTGTTTGTTTCTTTATGTGCAGAAGGACCCACACGATGTAGGAAGAGACCTGACTTTTGAAAACCTCATTTCAACCTTGACATAGCACCTCAGAGTGACTCATTGGCTCTTTCGAATGTTTTTAAGCTTCACAATAGAGGCATATGCATGGAACAGATTATTCCTGAAAAGCTGCATTGTTGTAGGTTGAAATGTGACTCCTCAAAAGATATGGAGGACTCATATCCCCTAGCACCTGGGATTGTGACCTTATTTGGAAAAAAGCTCTTTCCAGATGTAATTAAGTTAACATGTGGTCATATTTGAAGAGGGCAGGTCCTACTCCAGTCTGAGTGATGTCCTTATAAGGAGAGACAATGCCATGTGAAGACAGAGACACACAGGGACACACACAGGGAGAAGGCCTTGTGATGACAGATGAAAATGCTGTGGCTACAAGCAAGGATGGGCATTCTTCTCTGGAAGCCAGCAAGCGGCAAGGAAGGATTCTGTCCAGAGTAAGGTGGGGCGGGGGGGGGGGGGGGGAGGGGGCGCGGACACCTTGAGTTCAGATTTCTCAGCCTCTAGAATTACGAGAGAATACATTTCTGTTGTTTGAAGGCATCCAGTTAGTGGCACTTTGTTAGGGTGGCCCTAGGAAACTAACACACGCAGAAAGGACCATTTCAGTTGTGAACATGGAAACAGTAGGGTAGTTTTCTTCTGAGATTCGGGCCTCTACTAAAGTAGTTGCCTGATGGAGAAAGTTGCTTGGACTGATGTCTTTTTCTGGAGGAGTGGCGCTTCCAAGTTGGGTGCTGATATATAGACTGCTGCTGAAAACAGTTGTGTCAGGCCAGAAATTGCTCTTTCTTTCTGACTTGAGTATTGATCTAAATACATTGCAAGCCCCAGTGCTCTTTAGCAGTCCTAAGGGGAAACAGTCTCATTTCTCAGAATGATGACCACGCCTTGTAGAATTATTTGTAGGGATGCGTATATCAAAATATTTGCTTTTTCTTATTGGAGGAAAAAATTCTTTAGTTTGGGCAAACTCTGATGCAACATAAAAGTAATGCAGTTAAAATTTCATTCATTTTCATGGTTTGGCTGTATACTCACAGAAACCATGTTTACCCCCAAAGTCTGTCAACTCAGGAATTCTGGGTTACAAAAATCCACGAATCAAATAACTGTTCACATTAAAGCATCTATAATCATATTTTTACATTGTGCTCTCAAAAAGGAGTCATTTATTTGTGCTTGTTTCACAAATGTAAAAGTCAAGGAGTCTTTCTTTATGAGATGATGGAAATATTCTAACATCAAATTGTGGTGGTGTTCTTACAACTCTGTAAGTTTATAAAAGTCGCTGAATTGTACACTTAAAATGAGGGAATTTTCTGGCATGCAAATTATATGTCCTTAAAGCTGCTTAAAAACAAAAAACAAAAAAACAAAGATTCTATTCTCCTAGCAGGAAATATCAGTTCTGTAGAAATCCTTATAGTCAGGGTTTAGTAAATCACAGTTGGTGATGGTGTTTACATCACTCTGTAACAGTTCAAGCAAAACAAAGATGCCTTACGTATGTTGTAATTTTGTCTTACCCAAGGATGAATGTAGATAAACCAGGACTCTGTTGGATGAAAGGAATTCCAGAGACAATGGACCTCCAGAGGATAAATAAGTGCTTCTCCTGCAGTTGATCTCGAGCCTGGGATTAATCTTTTGAAGACCTTTCAAGGCATTATCTTCACAAGAATTTGCATGACCCCTAACTACACTTCCACCCCATATGTAAACACTGATCACTTGAGAAGAGTTTAGTCAAGCAATCTATTGCCTTGGCACCAGTAAAGAGTTGTTTAGATCTAGAAAAGGTTCAAGTCTATGACTATTCACCACTAACCAATTGGTCTGTTCCATGACAGATCTTTTCATCAGTGTGGATAAACTAAGTTAGTGGATAGGGGAGAAGGAGAGAATGAGGAGGCCATTTTTTTTCATGAGTTAAACGACATCCCATTTGTTCAGCATGAAGGTGTCCAGGCCTCTTCCTTAAGGAAATCAGGCTGATCAAGAAATTACAAAAGTTTCACAAATGCCTTTTCAGAAACATTGACACTGCCCTTGACATGCTTTTTCTTGGCGATTTTTCTTTTACCAACAGCTCTCAAGCTACTTGAATTTTAGGAGCTCTGAGTGGTACTGGAGAGTCTTTTTTCTCCAGGCCCATCCCATAAGCATCTCCATTCTGCTCTGAGTGTTGAGAGGCCAACAGTTATAGGCTGCATCAATTTACACCCCTGCCTCTTGCCCTAGTTGGACTTAGCCATTGGGAGGGCCTTGAAAGTGATTAAAGGATGCAGGGGAAAGAATTGGGAAATTTATTCAATGTCAGACCATGGGCTATCAGCAGCTTGGTTCCTCAGTAGGAAAATCCTCCTATGGTATAGCTCTCTATTAGCTCTACCACGCTCGCTCTCTCTCTCTAGGATCCAGTAACTGCTTCCTTGCCTTGCGCTTTGAGTCGAGTAATGGATGATACAGGTGCTCAACCTTCCTTTTTACCTGCCCATAACCTTGACCTCACTCTTTTAAGTAGGTCCCTGATTAAATTACCTTCATTTACCCCTTCTGAGAATCCCATCTCTTTCCTGATACACCAAGAACATTCTTTTTATAGAGAATTTCTGTTTGCCAAATTTCTCCTTGAGCTGGTCATTGATGTTTTTTTGAGTCTTTGAATACTTGGGACTCATTACAGTGTCCACTTATTAAAGGTAACATCTTCAAGAGGGTAAATTGACTTTATGTGTATCTGTCTAGGAGGCCACAAAATATTTCCCACAAAATGATTATGTACAGCTAAGCCTACAGCTCGTGGATATATAGCACTGTCACTGTTCACATCTTGCAAGTAACAAGATAATGCTAATCCAAAAATTACCTTTCAAAGTTAAAAGGGAGCTTAAGGGACATTTTTAGGGACAGAAGAAAAAGTCTGCAATTTTGGAAATTCGTCTGCAGACCCACTGATTTTAATGATCCACTGGTTGGGAGGCCAATGCACTACACCTCCTTGGTGCATTGCAAGGGAGCTCAAGGCAAAGCACTAAAAACTACCTGTGATCTAAATTTATTAGGAAGAACATACTGTCTGGAAAAGTAGAAGTCTATTTTCTCTATAAACTACTAGTACCTAAAAGTTGCTGTCTGGAGATCCTGCTTTATTAAAAGAAGGAGTGAGCTATAGTTTCCGTATCAAAGCCCAACCTGAGTTGAGCAGGGTGGTCTTTGTGTGGCAATTTCAGTGTTTGCACACCCCTCAAGTGTTTCAAAACAGTCCTCCCCCAGTGCTGGACAGACACTATTCATTTTCTTAACAAGCTGTTCTTCCCCCCTTCCCTCTCCTCAAGAGAGAATGTGAAGATACACCACACCTTAGGTCTGATATGAATAATCACAAATTTTGCATTCAAGAAGATTGAAAACTTCACTTTGTTGTCTTTGCTTTTTATTTTTTGCATATTTTCAAATCCTACTCTGTTCACAGAAACTGTCTTAGCACAAAATGATTTATTTTATGGTGAAGTTTTAGTGAGTATGGAAACCCTATAGATTATTTGAACACCATTTTTCAATAATGTTACATAGGAAAAAGGATAAAGCCATTGCATAAAGCTTCAAACATAGAACAGTGAGCTCTCAGTTGAAGTATTAAGAGTATGGATCTTAGAATAACTAAAATTATTATAACTTATTCTTCTTAGGACATAAATTCTGATATTTTATCTTTTTTTCATTTTTTTAAGTTTATTTATTTATTTGGAGAGAGAGGGGGAGAGTGCAAGGGGGGAGGAGCAGAGAGAGAGAGGGAGAGAGAGAATCCCAAGCAGGCTCAGTGCTGTCAGCACAGAGCCTGACAAGGGGCTCAACACCACAAACCATGAGATACTGACCTGAGCTGAAATCAAGAGTCAGAGGCTTAACTGACTGAGCCACCGAGGCAACCTAATCTTTTTTTCATTTTTAAAGTTGGCACTTTTAAGTACATTAATGAGTTGACAGATTATTCTCAGAAGACTGACTCCTGAAAAGCAGAATATTTTAAACCATTTTTCAGGGCAGTATAAACATTTTCACGTGCTCACTGTTCAATCATGTTTGCGGTCAAATTTTCTTCTCACTGTAGAATAGAAAATGATGCAGCTTATTAGTTGAGCTACTAAATATAATCATTCATAAGATAAACTAGCTTGTCTGTATTTCTAACTAAGGCAATAGGTCAGGAATTTCTGCTTTCCTTTGATTTATGCTTCTGAATATATTGGAAAATGTTTTTTTTTTACATTTTAATATGTACAGTAATTAAATAAATGAATGCAGCTGTAAGTCATTTTGTGTGGAATATACATAATGCTATACCTAAAAATCTAAAATCTAAATGTATTATTCAATTTTACTTTACACTAAGATACTACCAAGTAATACGTACTTTTTTTGCATTTAGAATAAAAATGTTTCCCTAACCTCCTTCCACTAAAAGATAATCTATAGCGAATCTACATATGGATCTGAGCATAAAGATGATCAAATTTCTCCTACTGAGATAAATAATCCATCATCTGAGCTGATGTTCAATTGTACATTGGTACTTTCTCAGAAAGGAACTGCAAGTTTGAGAAATTACAGAATGAGATTGTCTATGATTAAGAAAACTTAAAATTAGAGGGCATATGTTTATTCCATGCGCTTAATTCAGTTAGTGACCATTAACATATTGATACTGTGGGGGCATGTTTTCATTTCTAGGTATTATTCATAGTAAGCTTGAACAGTGCTAGATTTGGGGATTGATTTTTACAAAGTCAGAGAGAGTTAAATGATTTTGCAAATGATAGCTCTGGAACCAACTCTCTGGTACATGAATGTGTAGTTTATAAATCCGTGGCACTGAAGCACTTGCAAGATCAAATCAAGAAACTCCATTTAATGACACTAAGGTAGTAGTCAGGTCCCATGACGAGGAGGAATCCTGTTGCCAAAATGAGCTGATGGATGAAGTAAGAAATACATTCTTGCATCACAACCCAATACATACTAACACACACACACACACACACACACACACACACACACACAGTTATATACAATTGAAAATTCCATGAAACAATATTTACTGGAATTATAGCCCAAAACACTGCTTTACTATTACTATTATTATTTTATTCATCCTATTTTTTGTATGTCAACCATGACCCAATAGGTTATTCCATTTCCCATTAAAGAGTACAACCCAGTGTAAATTAAAATGTGTTATAAAGAATGACATATACAACGAGCAGCTCTTATGTTCTGATTTCCAAGTAGGGGTGGCTAAGAGAACATGAACTTTCATTGATCAGTGGATCAGTGCCTTCTACAAATTCTTTCACTTTTACTCTTGCAAAGACAGAAAGTTGGAAGATAGAAGGCAGTGCTCAAGAACTTTGAGCTTTTAAGTCATGGAGGAAAGTAAATGGAAACCCCTGAAACATAAATTGGATCACATCATCTCATTAAATTTACTTACAGATAGTAGATAGCGATTGGTATTTATTTGGTTCACGACTGTGAGATTATAAATGCACTCTATGTTCCTCAGATTAAAAACTGGGGTAAACTGTTACTTCTAGTCACCTAGAGAAGCAGTGGCAGAGATGAGAAGAACCCAGCCTCTTTTTTTCTCTCTTTCTCTCTTGGAAGGGGTGCTGAGCCCTGCTCTACGCTGAGAATCTGGTAAGAGAAGCTTCTTTCCATTTCAAACACAAGGGAAAGTCTAGCATTTTATGATATAATTAGACACTGGCATGGTCTGTGGACTTCTGCTTGAACTTCTGCCAACAACAACAAAAAATATATGTTCACCTGGATTAAGTCACAACTCTTAGGAAAACAATAAGTACTTTTAGGTGAAGTAATGGCCTATATAAGGTTCTAAAAAATTGAGTTCATCAGAGTCCTTTAAAAGTGCAAAATAGCTAAAAGAATAAATGCAACAGAACTTGGGACTTAAAAGTCAAACAGGCTGAGAGCATGAAGGAAAGAACCCAGAACAGAGCACACACTCAGGTAGCTTCCCAAGGGTCCTGGTGAGTGAGATGGCACCATGAACACAGAGCAGAATGTGACAGGAGAGTGGGGGGACACCAAGGATGGCTTTAACGTCTTTATTATTCAGTATAAAAGGCTAAGCTGCCACAATGCTATGCAAGTCAGTCTTAACAATACAGAAGCTTTAAAAATCACTCCCCCCCACCCCGCCCCCGGTGAAAATGAAGTCACATAGCCATGTTTAGCTGCAAGGATTGGGGGAGGGGTGGCAGTGCTAGAAAATGTAGTCCTTGACTTGGTAGTCAGACCCCTAGACTAACTGTATTGCTAGGGAATCAAGAGAGAATAAACACTGGTATACAGCCAGCAGTCCCTGCCACGGCTACTTCTTAGTTCTGGTTTATCGAATATTTCTGTGTCTACTGGCCGAAAACAGACTGGTGTGCACAGGATGCAATGAGTGTGTATAAAGCATTCTTACTGGTGAAAATTTTCCTTGAACATTTATCAGCAGGTCATTGACATAACTACAAAGGCTTTTGAAAAATAACTTCACATTAATTTTAATCCAATTTTTCTATTAACTTGGAATGCTTTATATTGCTAATATGAAACTTCTGGGACTAAGGCCATAAGTTAAAAGTGGATGTCTTTAATCAGTTCCAGATTTCCAATCTAACTTCTAATATAAATCTTGCTCCTTGAATTTAATATATACTATAAGACCAAGGTTGACAGACAAGCCATAAGCTTTTAAAATACTGGTTTGGACAGCAATCAGGCTACGTGTTAAAGTCTAACCATGTCATCTATACTCAATATGTTCTTACATATAAGGAAAATTAATTTGGGTTCTTTGTATGTAAACCAATGCACAGCCCAGATAAAACTGGTCAATTTATGAATAACCTAGACTTGAATTTTAATATCTTGTAAGAATTTTTAAGGAAGTTTTCTTTAAATAGAATTTGAATGTAAGGAAAGGATCAGTGTTGGCCTGAGTGGAAAACTGAAATTCAAAACCCAATATGTGGAAGACACCTTAGATTCTGTCTAATGCTGAGCTGTTTCTTTGTCCATTTCAGTCTGTGATACTTTTTTAAGAATCATTTCCCCATTCCTAAATCTTTAAAGATAGCTCTCCCTTATAGTGATGAGAAAAAGTCTCTGGTTCCAACATCAGTATGATAGTATTGTAGACTCAAGGGATGTCAACAAGGAGGCTCAGACAGTGGTTCCAATGGAATAGAAGGTAGAGAACTTCAAAACCAACCTTTGCAAATAGAATTGTTTAGCCTTGCTAACACCCAGCAAATTCATCCTCATCTCTTGGTTTAAAGAAGTTTAAGGATATTAACTAGTTCTATTCTTTTCTACACAGAGAATTTATAAATTAAGGTCTCCAAATGATTTCTACTGCTCTGACATCTTTACAAGCATCTTATCACTTCTTTTAACTGGCTGTAATGGTTTTCTCTTTCAGCTTTATAAATCTCATTCATTTATTCATTCCGTAAACGTTTGCAAGCCTACTATGTGATGCACTAAGTGCTGAACATACAAGGACAAACTCATGTTTTAAGACCCTGAAGGCAATAGAAAATAAACAAGTATAAAAGTATAGGACAAAAAAAGGTGGAGAAGAAAAATAAAGCAGGTGTCTTGCAGACCCTGACCAGGGAGGCTCTCCTTGAGGAGGTACCATGTGAACAGGAAATAAGGGAACAAGTGGTATGAAACTCTGAAGAATGAAACTTCAGGGCAGAAGAGAGAAAGTTCTGAGGGCACAGTATAGAAAAGAAAAAAAGGAAAAGAAAACAAAAAAGAAAAAAAGAAAAAGAAAAGAAAGGAAAGAAAAGAGAAAAGAAAAAAAGAAAAGAAAGAAAAGAAAAGAAAAGAAAAGAAAAGAAAAGAAAAGAAAAGAAAAGAAAAGAAAAGAAAAATAGTCTGGCATTTTGGAAAAACAGGAAAAAAAAAAAAAAAAAAAAAAAAGGCCAGGACTACAAGGGTCTGGAGTCTATGCTAAAAGAAATGGAAAGCCATTGGAAGGGTTTGATCAGGGAAGGATTGTGATTTATGTTTTGAAATGACCACTCTGGTAGCTGTGTGGAGAAATGATTGCAAGGGGACAAGAATGGAAGCACCAGGAAAATGGCTTTTACAGAAATGAAAAAAGATGGTGACCTGAACTGGTATGAAAATGGTGAAGGTGAACACATTTTTTTTGAAAATCTCCTAAAGGCTTTGTTAGATGCCTTCCTGGAAGCCATCCCCCCTTTCATTCCTTACTAATAGTCCCCTGATATTAACCTGGTACACCAGCCCAGGGTGGTAATTGTATCCTTACCATCCCATCACCCCTTTTTACACATTCACTTGCCCAACACAGCTTGAATATCCTGGTTATCCAAAAAGAACTCAGAGAAAGCTTTCTGGAGGACACTCCTACGAAGCCTTTTCTCTCATTGATGATAGAAGGAAAGGCATTCTGTCCAGCTCTCCTCACGCCAACTACTTGACAAATAAAGAAAATGGAAAAGGGGAAGATATTCCAAAGCATATTTCATGTATTCTAAATAATGAATTTGAGAAACATTATGATAGAGTGCAATAGGTTTATTCTCAAAGTATTTTGAATATCTATGTACTTTATGTATGCCCAAGAGAGAGCTAAAGAACATAGATTTTTCTAAACATATGCAACCATAGAATTCCCATTTGGGGAATAATAATCCAGTTCACAGAACTAATCTTCTTCAGAGCACCATTGTGGTAATATTGGACAAAAGACTGAATTTTACAGAATCAAATAATATTCTTTAAAATCATGGCATGTCAGTGATGTGCTCAGAGAACCCAAAGCAGGCTGAAAATATCTAAAGATAGAAGTGTTAATGTCTTCTGACATAAAAACAGATCAACTACTTGGGAGAATCTACCAACATAGATGTTTGGTGTTAAGATTTGGATTCTCATAAATCTTACTTATTCTCAAGAATTAGAAGACTCATTTCAGGGGTGCCTGGGTGGTCTAGTCAGTTAAGCCTCTGACTCGGTTTTGGCTCAAGTCTAGATCTCATGGTTCATGAGATTAAACCCCACACTAGGTTCTGTGCTGACAGTGCAGAGCCTGCTTGGGATTCTCTCTGCCCCTCCCACACTCTTGCTCTCTCTCTGTTTGTCTGTCTCTCAAAATAAATAAATAAACTTCTAAAAAAGTCAATTCATAAGGATACAGCTGGAAAATTGCTTCCTGGATTTTCCTCCCTTTAAATAGACTCATTATGAACTTAAGTTATTATGGAAGCTACTACCCTCATCCCAAGAAAGGAGGGAGAGAAGGAAGAAAAGAAACAGTTAAGAGTTTTTTTTTTCACTAATGGCTCATTCCATTATTATTTTAAAAACCATGTAAGTAAAGAATATGAACTACACTAGAAATTTTACCATGACAATTTACAGACACTCATAGGGAGAGACAGGATTTCTGAGTATAATTCATTGAATTTGGTAGTAAAAGACAGCATGCTGCTAAATTTTATCTCATCATAAAAAAGGATTAATATGGCTTATAACTAAATGTCAAAATAGATTTTCATTACATATTCTTAGAATATTAGATATTCCAATTTAATTTCTCAACCACAAGATGTTAGCAGAAAAGAGTGATGTACACTTAGCTGCTCAGTTCCGATTTTCTTTGCTGGCATTTCTGACAATAGACTTTATACTTTGCTGCTATAACTGTGTAATGAAAGTCAACTAAAAATATTCTCTTAGGGACGCCTGGGTGGCTCAGTCACTTAAGCGTCCAACTCTTGGTTTCGGCTCAGATCACAATCCCACGGTTCATGGGTTCGAGTCCCACATTGGGCTTTGTACTGACAGCTGCAGAGCCCGCTTGGGATTCTGTGCCTCCCTCTTTGCCCCTCTCCTGTTGTCTCTCTGTCTCTCTCTCTCAAAAATAAATGAACAAACATTAAAAAAAAAAAAAGAATATTCTCTTAAAAACTTACACTCAAAGTGTGATCCATAGCTTAGCAGCTTTGGCATCATCTGGAAACTTGTTAGAAATGCAGAATCTAAGGCTTCACCCCAAAGCTACTCAACCAGAATTTGCATTTTAACAAGATTTTCAAGTGATTCACAGGCTCATGAAAGTTTGAGATGCACTGTCTTAGAAGACATTCTCCAGGTGTTTTACTATCATTGAGGATTGTTCTGCCGACACCTGGGGGTGATCACCAGGTTTTCCTGAGATCGCAACACAGATTATAGCTCAACACCTTAACTGTGCACCCACTTAAAATTTGTAATGTGCAATACACAGAAAATGTATATAAATGGTGAATAGATATTAATTTCATATCTTCTACCCAGTCTTACTTAATGGGCACAAGTTTATAAAGCATGGTGTGTGTGTGTGTGTGTGTGTGTGTGAGAGAGAGAGAGAGAGAGAGAAGGGGTGGGGGGAGAGGGCAAGTGAGCTGCCTGGACTCCAAGTTCACCAATTAGCAAAAATGCAAACAGCCAAGTCTTTAGCCATTGAGTTCCCCAGAACAAAATCCCCATTTTATTGGTAGCATTTGGCCCCTTTGAAATGCTTCCATTCTAGATTCTGAACCAAATTTCTGAATCAAGTTTTTCTAAAACCCCCAAGTTTATTTAAAACTCAGCCCACCCAGATTACCTGGGTGGTGTGAGCTCACTTAAAATGTCAAGAGCCTCCGATCTTCTCAGAGCCTGGCCTTCTCCACGCGCTATCACATGCTGGTCAGTCAGCTCAGCAGCACACCATAGATCAATGATACTGGGAAGATCTGGCATCTGATAATATGGTTCGGTGTGTTACGTTGAAGTACAACCACATCCTTGGCTGCTTTCGTTTTTCCTTCACTGAGCCCAAGACCTGGCATTCCCATGTAGACCCTCTTGCTTTCCTTCCTTTTTTCAACACTCCTTGGTACAGTTACATTCTCCATGTGAGGTTTGCAAGCACTAACGTTCATATGCCCACCATCTTGTTCCAAGAACCAACTCCTAAATTTGAGGAGACTGAGGTCAGCTGGAATTGGGATCAGTGAAGTTGCCCATGGGCAGTGGTCACCCTTAGCTGCTCTCTTTAGAGGATGATAGAGGGAACTAAAAGTTAGGACCAAGGCTGGTAGAGGTGAGATTTGAGGGAGGGCTTGACATCTGGTGAAATCATGGGAAAGAGAGGAGATGAGGTACGCACTGTCTGAAAAGGGTAGGGAGGGAAATGAGGAAACCAGCCATGTAGATAAACCAGCATTCAGGGAGTGGTCTTCCTTCCCAGGACTGACTTTTGGCTTTAGTGCTGGTCCCAGGTATAAGCATGTGATGCTCTCAGGGGGCCCTCACTCAGGCCTCCCTTTGGAATGGAGCAGATGTGCAGCCCCAGGGTCATCCCCACGACCCATCTTTCTTACCCAGCTTCCTCCAGGTACCCTAAATGTTTGAAAGAAGCCTTATAAATCATGTCTCCATAGATCTCCAAACTGCTAAATTCCCATCGTGTTTGTTCTGTCAGTACCATTGAACATGGAGGCCACTCTCGCTTTTCATTATTATTTTTTTTTATGTTCACTTATTTTTGGGAAAGAGAGATGTGAGCAGGTGAGGCGCAGAGAGACAGGGAGACAGGGAGTCTGAAGCGGGCTCTTTGCTGACAGCAGAGAGCCTGACTTGGGGCTCAAACCCAAGAACTGTGAGATCATGACCTGAGCCAAAGTTGGATGCTTAACTGACTGAGCCACCCAGGTGCCCCAGAAGCCACTCTCTTCTTAATAGTCTCTCCTCTTGGTCATCAGAAATATGACCTTTCTTTGATTCTCTCATCTTTCTAATGATTTCTTCTTAGGCCAAATTGTGGGTTGCTTTTCCTCTTTCTTACCCTAAACTTTGGTATCACCCCAAGATTCTCTCCAATGCTCGATTTTCTCTTTTTCCCATGTGCTTGCCATCATCTACCTGCGTGTTTATGATTCTACAAAGATTATATCTTTGGCACAGGTGTATCCCCTGAGGCCCCCAACTGTCTAATTGTCTCTGGAACATATTCACTCGCACATCTCTCAGAAAACCCCAACTCCACACAACCAACCCTGTTGTAATTATCCTCCCATTCAGATCTGCTCCCCTCCTTTACCCATTGTCACAGTGGATGGCACCCGAGGACTGCAGATACCATGCTTACTTCCTCCGTTGCCCTCACCTCATTCCTTTCTCTTTAGCCCTTTAAGACCCATTTGATTTGGGCTCTTGGTATCTCTCTCCTCTACTAATCCATCAGCCATGTAGACTCTCTGCTTCTAATTTCCTATTTCACTACAATCTCTCCAGGCATGTTTTCCTACTGCATAATTGTTTTTTTCTGAATAGAATAAAAATTCATATTCCTTAGCATGGCATATGAGGTTTGCATAATCTAAGTTCTGCCTACTTCTTTTGCCTCTCTTCCTACTGCTCCCTGATCTATGCCAAGTACCTCAAGTCCCCCTAAATGCACTCTTTCATGCTGTCTTAGTGCTCTACCATTGTATCCAGTAAGCACCTACTTATATGGAAAGATTCAACTTACATTCTCCCTTAAATAAACTTTTCCTGACTCTGTGTTAACCACTCGTTTCTTTGTCCCCCCATGGAAAATTGCAATTTTAAAAAGGACAGTACTTTACCTGTTGTATGTTGATCTCATGTACACATACTGTAACTTCCTTGAGTATGGGATCCTGTCTTATTATCTATGCATTTGTAGCACCAAGCACAGTGCCCAACATAGGGTAGGCATGGGTGAGAGAAAGAATAAATATATAGGCATGGAATGAATATGAGGGAAACAGGGAACTTGTCTATAGTTTACTTGTTGATGCCTAAAATTTGTTTTTTCATGAAAAAGCCAGGTTTAAAATGAAATGCCTCTGAGAGACTAGACAGCATTCACAGTATGGGCTGAAGAAAAGATATCAGAGTCATTCTTGTGATGGAGGGGACTGAGAGGAAGCAGATGTGGGCCTCTGAAGGATATCCTCTGAAGGATATGGGCATGGACAAGTGGTCAGGGAGGTTCCAAGAGAAGAGGGGCAGATTTTATCTGTTAACAGACATCTGAGTTACAAATACAGAGCAGCACGAAAGGACAAGAAGGCTTACCCTCAGACTAATGCTTCGCTGTTAGGCTCAGCTCCCATACAGGAGACCTTTTGATGTTGTTTACAAGTCAGACTATCATTTCACTTCAAACAGTATCCATAGCCTGTGTGTATCTCCTGTCTCTTCTAGCTGAGCTCTCTGTGGTGAAAAATGATGAATTCCTTTAAGCTGGAGTCAAAAGCCATTTGAAACTCCTGTCTGTGAAAGATTATCAAATGAAAGTTATGGAATCTGGGAGATTTTTTTTTTTCTCTCTCAAGATACTTCTCCTGGCTTAAAACCAGGGCTGGTGCTAGTAACACTGTGCTTTAGGATGGGGGTCTGATGAGGGCAGTGGAAGAGACTTTCTCCTACCCTACCTCCATTCTGCTCTCTGGTTTTTATTTTATAACCAGCCTAAGGGGCTCAGAGTTGCTAACATGCCCATTGGCAGTAATTACTGTCAATACC
Organism: Panthera leo; assembly: GCF_018350215.1. NCBI lineage: Eukaryota > Metazoa > Chordata > Mammalia > Carnivora > Felidae > Panthera > Panthera leo. The sequence continues at coordinate 168,286,039 of NC_056686.1, forward strand.
AATGCTGATCCCAAAACAAGGATTCATTTCATTCAAGCCACTAAAATTTCATTAGACTCAATGAAAGTTTTTTCAATGGAGTTATAAAAGCATTTTTGCTCACGCCCTAAACTATTACTAGTTGGAGATTGAATTGGATTTCATAAAGATTTATGAACACTTCCAAAATGACTTAACAGCTAAAAGCCACTTAATAAGTTTTTCCACGTCTGCATAAAACGTGAGTCCTGTGGAAGCAACTTGTTACGAAAGAGCAGCGACATACATTTGGATCATTTCTGCCCAGACCGTGCTCTGTCTACCACAGGGCTCATGGGTCTGCTACCAACCAGTGTCAGCTGCCCCTGAAGAATTATGCAAGCTTGCTGAAGACTTGGAGTGCATTCTTTATACTATTAACTTTTTGGAGTTCAATTAAATGTTGGGATAACCGTAATTATTGGCAGAAAATAGAAGGGGCAATTATGTCTCAAGTGTGAACAACCTGAAAATTATTCTGAATAAGAGTTGAAGTAGATGTATTTTAAAAATAATTTTTTAATTATTTATTTTGAAAGAGAGAGAGCATGAGTGAGGGAGGAGCAGAGAGAGAGGAAGAGAGAGAGAATCCCAAGCAGGCTCTGCACTGTCGGTGCAGAGTCCGATGTGGGGCTCTATCTCATGGATAGTGAGATCATGACCTGAGCAAAAATTAAGAGTCAGGTGCTAGGAGCACCTGGGTGGCTCACTGGGTTAAGCATCCGACTCTTGATCTAGGCTCAGGTTGTGATCTTGCAGTCGTGATCTCGACGTCATGATTTCTTGGTCATGAGATCAAGCCCTGCGTTGGGCTTCCTAATGAGCATGGAGCCTCCTTGGGATTCCTTCTCTCCCTCTCTCTCTGCCCCTCCCCCACCGACGCACACATGTTCACACACTGTCTCTCTCTAAAATAAATAAACATTAAAAAAAAAAAAGAGATGCTTAACCAACTGAGCCACCCAGGTGCCCCTATTTTTATTCTTGAATATAAGTCGGTCGGGTGATCCAGGAATTATTTTTAATAAAAAGTCTCATTATTAAATTGGACTTACATGGATCTAGAAAGTCATTCTGTGTAATTTCATTCCTTCAGGCTTATTTCCAGTACTTCCCTCTTATGCACAGGCAAGGCACGAGGCTAGGTGGAGTGGCTTCTCAAAACTACCTTGATAGAGTAGTGAAGAGTTTGAACTCCCAAGGCTTCCTTAATTTACAAGGAAAAAATGTAAATCTGAATCCAACTAAGCTTAGAACTAAACAAGTACTGTCAACCTGTAATGGCAAGATTTCTTTAGATACTGAGCTTCTTTCCTCTATACATAGCATAAGCCTTCAAGTGTATTGGAAATAAATAGTAAAATAAATAAATAAATAAATAAATAAATAAATAAATTTGAATGGCGGACCAGACCTTGAATCTTATCTCAGTCATGTAATGACACTGTAATATGCCCCGCTCCCTGGGCAATCTCCATATCTTTTTTTTTTTTAATATGAAATTTATTGTCAAATTGGTTTCCATATGACATCCAGTGCTCATCCCAACAGGTGCCCTCTCAATGCCTATCACGCACCCTCCCCTCCCTCCCACCCCAATCTCCATATCTTTAAGATATCAAAGCCAGTCAAGAAAATCATACATGCTTCAGCTCGGTTTACAGTGATTACCCAGGAACATTCAGACCTGCTCTTGTTTTGCCCATTTCCACCTGTTTCTGGAAACTTAGTTTTGCCTCCCCCCACTCCCCCCCCCCCCCCCGGCCATTTCTATTCTTCATTCGAATGGATTAATCTTAGTTTCTCTGACTCAAACTTGAGAAATGTCTTTCTGGTTTTGCCTAATGCAGTTCCCGGAGATCTGAACCCTGGCAACCCCCTCAGATGGCTGTCCCTCTAGATAGGCCAATCTAGTGTCCTTATAAGGGAATGTGAGGGGGTCAGGAATGTAGTCGCAGGCCTTGAGCCAGCCAGTTAACACTTTGGAAGCCATTGCCTCATCTCTAAAATGAAAGAAATTATTCTCCCTCACTCAATATTTTCTTCTAAGGGTCAATAAAGTAGAACATTAAACCTATAATAGAGAGTTTACTGAAGGAACCAAGAGTAAGACTTGGTAAGACAGCATTACCTCCTGCTTAACTGGTTAAGTATTCTTGGTAGCAGAGTATTGACTGCAATTTTTAGTTGAGATGCTTCTAGGTCAGATTTCTACATGTTATCAAAACTGGTATCTCAGCACTCTGTACTAAGAATAAAAGATCAACTAGGATTAACTAAACTCACAGAGGAAAGTGAACTATATATAATACTATTAACTTTAAAAAATATCAGCTAGGTTGCAGAATTCTTTTTTTTTTAATGTTTATTTTATTTTTCACAGAGAGAGACAGAGCATGAGTGGGGGAGGGGCAGAGAGAGCGGGAGACACAGAATCCGAAGCAGGCTCCAGGCTCTGAGCTGTCAGCACAGAGCTCGACAAGGGGCTCGAACTCACAGACCGCGAGATCATGACCTGAGCCGAAGTCGGACACTTAACTGACTGAGCCACCCAGGCACCCCTAGGTTGCAGACTTCTGATACTAAAATTTCAATCTCTCCTCTCTGAAGCATTGGTAGTAATCTTTACTTTGTTGTGGCTAGAGGGGAAAACACAAACAAAAATGGTTATTAGCGTGGGGTCAGTGCTATCTCTTATCTATTCTCTTGAACTGGTTCCTACCCATTCTTGACCTCTATGCCCCAGTTTGTGATGGCATCACATTAATAAGACCTGGAGTGGCACCTCCTTCTATTAGGTCAGTTAATCCTAAGTATAGAGGCTTCTCAGTTTTTTTTACATACAGTTCCTCAAAGCTCGATCTCCATTAATAGAGGTTACAGTGTTCTCCAATTATACTACAAAATGGTCTTTAATTTGGTCTGCACTGCTCCAGAAATATTCTGACTCTGCAGTTCTCTGTGTCCCAGAGATCTAAGTGTTTGTGACCTGTCTAGATGTCTCTGAGTTGACAGTGCTGCTCTTGTTGCTCATCTATTCATGAGAAGAGTAACTTCCAGATTAAGCCTGAGATGAAAATTATGTCCCTATACATATGTTTTTTAATGTAAAAGTGTAGCTTTGGCTACTATGATGCATTTTGTGTTGTTTCCCTTTGCACCTATACAATACCCCTGGGATCTCAGGCTTTACTGATAATTATTTCACAGCTACCTTAGTGCAGCTTGGAAAAAGTACTTTGTAAATTGTAAAGATCCATACACATACAATTTTTTTTTATCATTTATCAGAAGAGCACATCTAGAAGAGTACAAAGGGAAATGAGTCTTGGGGAAGGCAATTGTGAAACACTAGTAAAGGAAAAACCTATTTCTTTTCTTTACATTAATCACTTCTAACACCAAATGTGTGGGTTTTCCATACCAGATAATTCTCCAATTCTCTGCAGACACTATCAGGGTATCCTAAGATTTAATTCAAATTTTGACACTGACACCCAGAGTTAGTTTAGACCCTACAGGTTAAGGGCTCCATCCGACCAAAAAGGTGCCAGTCAAAAGCCTGAGCCCCCCCTATTTCTGACTGTCTGGTTAAAACTCAGGCTTCCCTGTGACCCTGTCCTTAGGTTCAATGATTAGCTAGCTTGGTTTGCAAAACCCAGAGAAACACTATCTTTACTGGTTTATCACAAAGGATACAACTCAGGTAAGAGATGCATAGGGCAAGGTACAGGGGTAGGGGGACATGCAGAGCTTCTGTGTCCTCTCTGAGCACACCACCCTCCCAGCACCTCAGTGCTCACCAACCCAGAAGCTCTCCACACTCCAACATTTAGAATTTTTATGACGTTTCAACATATAGACACAGCTGATTAAATCATTAGTCCTTAGTGCTGGAACCTGATTTCTAGCCTCCCTGCTCTCTTCTTGAAGGTTGGGGGGATGGGGCTGAAAGTTCCAACTCTCAAGTCACATGGTTGGCTCATCTGGTAGCCAGCCCTCATTTTCAGAGGCTTTCTAAAAGTCAACTTCATCCTTACACAGCTACTCAAGGAGCTGGAAACAAAACCCAAATACTATAATCAAGATGGTTCTTTCATCTTTATCACTTATGAAATTATGAGATTTTAGGAGCCCTGGCTTGGAGCTAGGGACAAAGAGCAAACTATAAGGGCACCTGGGTAGCTCCGTCAGTTGAGCGTATGACTTGATTTCAGCTCAGGTCATGATCTCATGCTTTGTGGATTTGAGCCCCACATGGGCTCTGAGCTGACAGTGTGGAACCTGCTTGGGATTCTCTCTCTTCATCTCTCTCTGCCCCTCCCCAGTCACGCTTTCTCTCTCAAAATAAATAAATAAATAAATAAACTTAAAAAAAAAAGATTCTCCCTTTGTCTCTTCCCCTCTTGCCTGTTTGTTCTCTCTCTCTCTCTCAAAACAAAAATAAATAAATAAATAAATAAATAAATAAAATGTTTAAAAAAAAAAAAGAGCAAAATACATATTTCTTATCATAGTATCACAGCTAGAAAAGAGTGTTATCCGACCCTGGAAAGAAAAGTTAAACATTTCTATTTTGCACATATTTAACTAAGCCAGCATATGATAAAGAAAAGATAGATAGATGATTGATTGATAGATACCCAGCCAATTATAGATTTTGATATGTGGATACATAAATGTTGACATTTATTCAATATTCATATTTTTCTTCTTGCTTGCATCATCTCACCTTCTTCAATAGTTATCAGCTGAATTGAACACCCTACACCTGCCTGTCTGTCTATGTCATTTCCTGATTCCTGTTGCAGGTTCTGAAAGAACAAAGTTCTCCAGCTGTGTATGGTAACTAAAAACAGTAACATTTTGGAAACGGAAATAACACTAATGACAATTGGAATGAAACCTTTCATTTTAATAACAAAGAAGCTATAAAAAAATATAAAGACCACTTCATTATTAGACTTCGGGTTTCCCAAATCACTGCATGGTCTAAAACCAGTTTTAAAAAAGCCTTCCAGGACACCTGGGTGGCTCACTGGTTAAGTGTCCAACTCTTGTTTTCGGCTCAGGTCATGATCTCATGGTCTATGAGATCCAGCCCTGTGTTAGACTCTGCACTGACAGCATGGAACCTACTTGGGATTCTCGCTCCCTCTCTCTCTCAAAATAAATGAATAAACATTTTTTTTAAAAAATAAGAAGAGAAAAAAAAAAAAGAAAAAAAAGCCTGTCTATTCTGGGGTGCCTGGGTGGCTTAGCAGTTAAGCATCCATGCTGTCAGCATGGAGTCTGCTTGGGATTCTCTCTCTCCCTTTCTTTCTCTGCCCTTCTCCCAGTCATGCTTTCTCTCTCTCTCAAAATAAATAAAACAAAACAAGCCCGCCTATTCCTATGTGAAGCATGAAAATAGTAAGAAATATCTCTACAGTCCACAAAGAAAATGTTTATATTATTATTATTATGTTGAATTAGTATTACCGTCCTTTGGACAATAATAAAAAGATGGGTCTGAAATGGATTCTTTTTCACATGTACCCACTATCTAATGAGTTCCTTATGAACAACATGTGGCTTTAAAACCGAGATGGTTTTTCTAGTTTCTTTAAACAAAGGAAACTTACTTTACTGGGTCAATATAGTGTGCAACTGTTATAAACCAAGCTGATTTTCAGTGTGCACCAAAAATAGAACATCCAGACTGTCTGCTGGTTTTCCAACACACAGACATGAGATAGGGCTAAAATTAGTTCCTGTAGCATAATTCATTACACTTTGCTAATCCAAATCAGAAATAATTCTGAAGTTTCTGTATGATTTTAAACAATTCAGGAAACTTTGATACATTATTTTTCTTATTTCTCACTCTTATCCTTACAAAGTGGTATAGCCCCTTTCCACTATTTACATTCCTCCCATTTACCAATGATATTTTAGTCTCTGCTGTTCTCTTATCTTTAATCTGGTCTACAAAGCATAATCTTTTATGTTCTCCCAAAGTGGTCTGGTTTAAAAAGAAGAAAAGAAGGAAAGTTAGATAAATGGAAGATTAAACTAGATTTGTTTTTCCTTTAGTCCTCCTTCAAAACATTTAGCTACTTTGTTTTTTTGTTACATTTAGCTACTTTGAATACATCACTATTACATTATATAATTTGTGCCATATTCACAATGCATTTCGTTTGTTGCTTTGAAATTGTTTTCTGGTTTCAAGTTAGTGTGTGTTGTCTAATTAGGTTGCCAGAAATTCAAGAATACCAACATATCTTTAACTTCTTTTGTGTCTTCAAAGTGATTGGAACACAGGTACATAAATGGTTGTTGTGTGATATAACTTCACCCACGATTAACCAATTTTACACTGCTTATTCACCATTTCCCTTTCCAGAATGCCGAGGAACACTGTTTTTCCCGATGAGGTCTTCGTATGAGAGTATTCAGACAAGACATGTTGTGTAGCACTTTTGCAATGACTCTACCCTCTGATAATAGAAGAGATTGTGAACTATCTGTGTGTCATGTGAACCTCTGAGATCCCTGCGTGGACCAGTTGTTAAATCATTCCAGTGCACAAATCCAATCTTCCAGGTCAGATTACTTATGAGATAAAATGTTGTCACATAATAACTATGTGCTCTGAGGGGAAAATGGTTTTATACCAGGTCCTCTATATGCTGTAACAACAGGAGCAATTGTTTCTTTTTCTGAACTGAAGCATGAAATAGACTTGGTTTAAGAAGTTATAAAGTATCAGTAGTTTCAGGAGTTTTGAAAAGACTGTAAAAAGAAAATTTCACAAAATTGCCCTTCTACTCCAGAAAAATTGCCCCAAACACCCCAGCCAGAAGAAGTCCCTCTGTCGGTTGAATCTCTCCATTATAAATACTATTTTGTATGGCATTTGGTACCTACTGCTTTAAGTAGTTATTTCTTCATCTGTTGATTTCCCAAACTAAAGGGAACATTTCCAGAAGGAAGGAGAAATAGGCTACGTTTGGGGTAGGTAAAAAGGAAGTTAGTTTGAACTCAGGCATGGACAGTATTAAACCCCAGGTAAGAAATTCTAATTTAATTGGGTTGAGTTGGGGAAGGAACCATTAGGAGTCCCTGAGCAGGGCAATGATGTATTTATTCATAGTTATGCTGTAGAAAAAATGTCATCTACGTATGTACGTCAGTGTGTTGAAAAGTCACAAAACTAAAAAGAGGAAATATTTATTATCATTTATTGCCTATTGCCTTTTGGAATGCACATGTAAAAAAGGAAAAGGATCCCAAATTTTTATACCATGTTATGCACAGTGTGTCTCAACCACGCATAATGAGTGTTCATTAAGTGTTTGTTGAGTGAGTAAATAAATATAAGCAATTACAGACAGAAAATGCCTCTTATTAACATAGACAAGCTTTCACATGAGTCAGTAGCCCTGAGCTCAGATTTCCATACATTGTTTCTTTCTATAGGTACTTTATTTCTACATAAATTATATCACTAATGATGATGATGATGATAAGAAAAGAAGGATGAAAGAGTAAGTGCTGTTATTTATTCTGTATTCATTATGTGCTAAGCACTGTATTAAGTGCTTTACTCATTTTCCCCAACCAACCAGAGAAAACTTGAGGGATAAAAAACCAGGTTTGAGCAACACTAGTAAACCATCCAAAGTTTCGATTGGCAGTTGTAACAGACATCTTCAATGACCAGTACCTGGGGTTACCTGAGCTCCCCTCCTGCTGGGTAGACAGTTTCAGCACACTGGCAGCTTCCCAGGGAGCCCGTGCCTCTCCTCTCTGCCTGAGGACTTCTCCAGCACCTGGGAGTGTGCTTGCCTGCAAACAGGTGCAATCTGTAGGTATGGGGAGGTCAAACTTTCACCAGTAGAGCATGAGTCCTGGGATAAATGCTACAGACTCATTTTCCCAGGGAGGAATTCTAGTGTGTGTTCCACACAGTTTCACAGCAGGTTTCTCAACCCTGATGACTGAGAAGATGCATTGGTTCATGTTTCTTTAAAAGCAAATGTGCCATTGATATTCACATTCAAGAATCAGGAAATCTGATCTAATAGTACCTTTCAGGATAAAAGAATTGGAGCTTCCTGTTTGTTGTTGAGAACTTTATTACTGTAAAGACAAAACAACAAAGAAGCCCTTGTATTATCTTAGTTTGAATGCCCCAAGAGCAGACCTTGGGACAAGCACTTGAGTGCAGTCAAGTTATTGAAGGAAGGGAAGGAGGTGCCTCAGAAGGGTGGATTAAAAGGAAGCAGGGAGAGATTGTAAACATTTTCTTTATGCATCACTAAATGTTTTACATATTGCATACTTCAGTAATTTTAATTTTTTATTTATTTATTTTTTTGAGAGAGAGAGAGAGAGCACGGGCATGAGTGGGGGAGGGGCAGAGAGAAGGAGAGACAGAATCTTAAGCAGGCTCCATTTTAAGTGCAGAGTCTGACGTGGGGTTCCATTCCACAACCCTGGGATCATGACCTGAGCCAAAATCAAGAGTCAGACACTTAACCAACTGAGCCACCCAGGTTCCCCTACTTCAATTATTTTGAAAAGTAAAGAAAAAATAAAACTGGGGCACCTGGGTGGCTCAGTCGGCTAAGTGTCTGACTCTTGGCTTTGGCTCATGTCATCTCATGGTTTCCTGAGTTCGAGCCCCACATCGGGCTCTGCATTGGCAGCATGGAGCCTGCTTGGAATTCCCTCTCTCTCTCTGCTCCTCCCCCACTTGCTGTCTCTGTCTCTTTCAAAATAAATAAACTTAAAAAAATTTTTTTTAAAAAGAAAAAGTATGGGGTACCTGGGGGCTCGGTTGGTTAAGTATCCAACTTTAGCTCAGGTCATGATCTCACAGTTCATGAGTTTGAGTCACGTGTCTGGCTCTGTGCTGACAGCTCAGAACCTGGAGCCTGCTTCAGATTCTATATCTCCTTCTCTCTGCCCCTCCCCCACTCACGCTCTGTCTCTCTCCCTGTCTCAAAAATAAAGAAATATTAAAAAATTAAAAAAAAAAGAAAAAGAAAAAAGAAAAAAATAACACTTGCTAGACATATCTATAATTATTCCACCTTCCACCTTCTCAGGCTCATCTCTAAAACTCACCCAGCATTATCCAAACACATTCCCTCTTTTCTCTCCATTCCCACTCTTTCCTCTGTTGCTTTTTCTATTGTTATTTCCAGTATCACCATTGTTTCGGTCACCTGCCCTAAAAATGCCCCTGCTACCTTATTTCTCCTTATATTACCTGTACTTGGCAATTCATGTCAAGTTTTTACCCAATGTATCATACCAATTCTTTCATTTTCCCTGCCCTATATTTACCTAAATCTGGGTCTTGAGACTGCCCTTTATGCCTACACCATTTGTTAGCAACCAACTGTCCCTTCTCCCCAGTGTAGATGACATTCATATTTGACTGTATTGTCTGGTTCTGTGAGGCATGTCATCTGTCTCCTTGAAAATTACAAGCTGCTTGAGAGTAAGACCTATCTTTATATGTCTTTGCATCTGCCAAGAGACTTCATACATTGCTTTGCGTGTAATAATGCATAACAATAAGCTCATAAACATCCAGGTTTCTCTCTGCTTATGGCATTAATAATGTAAAAAGTCCAAATCATGCCAGGGACGTTCAAAAACTACTATGGAGCACCTGCTCTGTGCCAGCCAGAATGTCAGGTGCTGGAGATTTAGTGGTGAACAACTGCAACAACACAACACAAGTGTTCTCTGCTCATATTCTACAAGGAAAGACAAAATGAAGTAAATACGTGTACGATTATGAGTTAAAGAGCTCTGAAGAGAATAGAGAGCATTGTCTGTGAAAGAACGATATGGTGGCCTATGTTAAATGGATAGGCAAGGAAATCCTCCGTGAGGAGACCTTTAGGTTGAGACTGAAGACAGAAAAGAATCGTGTGAGAAGTCAGAGGTTGTGTGTCCCGGCAGAGGGAGCAATATGAACAAAAGCCCCTCGGGTGAAAACACTGTGATGCATTTAGGAAATTAACAAAGGCCTGTGTAGCTAAAGAAAGTGACCTGGGGCAAGTGGCCAATGGCAATTTTGCAAAGTCCTAGGGTCCGTGTCAGCCCCGTGGAGTCTGTACTGGAAAAGCAGTGGGAAATTATTTAAAGGACTTAAGCTAGGGAGTAGCATGCATGATTTGATAGAATTTAAAAGTTCACTTTAGCTTCTTTGTCGAAAATTGATAGTGTGGAGAGAGATGAGTAGGGAAACCAGGTGAGAAGCCCAGATGAGGTTTCTGCACTTGGAAGAGGATACCAGCAGGGCAGAAGACAATAAACGGATGAACTTGAGATACATTCTGAAGGTTGAATTGATAGACCTTGACGATTGATGGAGTAGATGTGGGGAATAGAGAGAAGAAGAAATCAAGGATTATTTGCCAAACTTCTGGTCTGAACAAGTGGGCAGATGGAGTGCTATTTGTTCGAAAGGAAGACACTGGGTGGAGGAAAAGTTTAGTCTTGAATGAGGAACGGAACTCAGGGTTAGATATGTTATGTTCACAATGGCCGCTGGACATCCAAGTAGAGAGGCACTAAACATAAGTTCATAAAACCTATGAACCTGGAGCTCTCAAGAGAAACGTGGAGACATACATGAATTGGGGATTCATGGTGGTATTTAATAATATTACGTAGCTGGTACTGAAAGACGCAGGAAATGGGTTAGATCTCCTAAAGAGGAGAAAGAGTAGGAAAGAGGGCTAAGAATGGAGCCCCGGGGCTTTACAACACGTGTGGTGTAGAGAAAAGAGCCAGCAAAGGACACTCATAGTGGCTGGATAGAAAAGGGGAAAAAAAATCTCAAAAAGGTAGTATTCCAAGAAGAGAGGTTTTGAAGAAAGAGGAATGTTTATTCTGAGAAGCTGGTGAGCCTTTATTAGAGTCCTCTCTACTGGGGAGGACTTCTTACCAAGGATAGAGATCACCTGCTATTTCATCTTTTGAGTCCTTGCTGAGGCTCCTGGCACACAGTAGGCACTTGAAATCTATTGACCAAATGATACATATTAACTGAATGAGTGCACATTTAAGTTTAGTTGAAGGTGAAATGTAGGCATAAGTCATTTTGAAAAGTCCTCCTCTTCTCCCCACCCGTGCTCCTCCCCCCACATGATTCTCACACTTGCCTACAAAAGCATTGATTAGAGACATAGCAGTATCTTCAGGCTTTTGCAAAGCAATATGAAACAAACACCCTTTATTTCTACTGACTTAAGAACAGTGAACTGTTCTATAAGCCTTGGAGGAAGGAAACTCAGGGCTAACTAACATAGGGTGTGAAGTAGTTATGGGTGGTTTTTCTGGAAAGGTGGTGAAATTATAACCATAATCACAGAAATAAGTTCTTGCCTTATTAAGTGCCCTATTGACTGCTACCCTTCTTAATTATGTGATGAAAAAAATTATGTTGAGTGGATTTCATTGCATAAGAGTTTGGTAAAGGAGGGAAAGAAAGAGGTAGGTGTTGAGGTCAGTGGCGTGGTTGGAGTCTGGAGGGTGTGGGAATGCTTTTGATATATCTGCTTCTCAAGCCTCAACTGAAAATGTTGTGGCTGCAAACCAGAGGGACCGCTGATTTCAGAATGATGACAACCTGAGCTAGTTGTAGACTGGGTTGAAATCAGCACATAGATCTACCCAGAAAGAAATATACCCTGAGTGGAAAAACAGAGTGGGACCCTTCACCATGGGCTTCATAGCTACTACTTTTCTGGAAGCCATTTCATTTCATTTTTACAATAGATTTAACACAGCTTTTTTTTTCCCCTTTTACTTTGTTGCAAATAATGAGAGAGGGTTACTGTTCCTCTCGTTTTGTCTGTTGGCCAAAGAGTAAAAATAATTGGATTGGATATGGCTAGAACATCCTAACATTCCACAAACATCTCAAACTCCACCTGTCTAAAACTTAGTTCAGCAACACCTGCCAGTCATACATGTTCACCTGTGCACACACACATGCATAACTTCATTCCCGCACTGTGTTTTTTCTCTATGAATTAGCACCACATACTCAGATCCCAAACGGACACACTCTGACTTCTTCTCAGCTTTACATGCATATTTAACAGTACTATCACCAAGTTCTATTGGGTTCTAACTCTCAGATATCTCTTGAGTCTATTTTTTCCTCCATCCCCTTTCCTAGTTTAGGGCAATGCCATCTTGACATGCATTGCTGCGGGAGCCTCCCAAATTAGCTTTTCTGTATTCAGTCTTTTTGTTGCAAACCTGCAACCCAAGACAAATCCTTCAATAGCTTCCTATCCACCCCAGCACAGAGTTAAAAATTCCTAACCTGGCTTAGGATGTTCACGATGTGTTCCTGCTTCCCTAGTCAGCTTCCTGTAGTACTCACCTGTGTGTGGGCAGATAAATGATCCAGCCAAGGCCTCCTCTCCATGTTCCTTTATCTGGCCTTCTGGGCACATCCCTCCTCCCTCCTCTTGAACTGCTCAGCCTAACTCACTCCTCTGTCCTTAAACTATCGTTTAAAGTGTTCCCAAGGCATTCAGAACTTTTCCTAGTCATCCAAAGTTTGTCTATCGTCCACTTGGCTAAAAATTTTCCTGAAGGCTTGTCCTGCTTTGCTCACGGTGGTATCCTGTGGGCTTAGCATAGTGACTGCTCAATAAATATGCTGAAAAGACGAACAAGTATTTTAATTATGTGTCTGCCATTACAACTTAAGATGTGCTATTTGTTTGGTTTTAATGAGCCTCTTTTCTTTCTTTTTTAAAATCCATACAGCAATAATTAATAACTGAACCTGCATCTCCTGCAAATATCAGCTTAACTATCTATGGCTTCTTTCTGGTTGCTCTGGAAACTTAAGGCACACCTGGAATGCACTGGGATAAAAATCATCACCCATTTCAGGTATGTAGTGCTGTGGGTCTCCAGCGCATTTTCAGGGGCTTCTTATGGTATCTGTCTCTTCACCTCATACTGGGTGGGTCTAGACCCCTGATGGCAGGTGTGTCCGGTGGCAATGATGGATACCTGAAAGTAGGAGCATCAAGAACCAGAAGGAGATATCCGTTAAAGTGAGGCAAGTCATTGCTTCCTTAACCCAGCCTCCCTGTTGGACTCAGCAACAGCCGAAATAAACTTTGTGCCATTCACCCTGACCAGCTCACCACTAGTCTGCCTCAGGAACGCAGCCGGTACTTTAGAGGAAGCTTGGGGAGGAAGGAAGTGGGCATAGAAGGGTGCAGGGCACTGAGTCCTGAAGTGAATAGCCATAACGTCTTTGTCACCAAAATATGCCTCAGGAGCTTTCAGGGAGTTCTTTTTGTTTCTAGTTGCGGCCCTCTTGTTAATTTCTCTAGCGGTTGCTTACGCCCCTGCAAATCAGAGACAGACCTTAACTATCCACGAAGGATCCAGACGGTTCCCTGCCTCCGTCCTGGTGCCAGAGTTTGTGGCTGGCTTTTTTTGGGCCACGCTGGGCAGGCCACGGAGACCCTATGCTCATAGCGGTGCTCGCGCGGGGCAGGTTGGGGCCACGCCGCTCCGCAAGCAGGCCTTAACTAAGGTTAAAAGGCTAAGTCCCGTGTCCCTTCCAGCTCCACTCTTGCAAAGCCCAGGAGCCCGAAGTCATCCCGCGTTCCTCGGGCTTGGAGGCCCCAGCCCGGGCGCGCGTCCGACACAGCGGAGGTCCCCTAGCGCCCCCTACAGCCACGCGCGGGGTGAGACGGCGCAGGGTCCTGTTCCTCCGCACCACGCCCGGGACCCCACCCAGCGGCGGGCGCCCCGAGACCGCGCGAGCGCCCGCACCTCCCGGCTGCAGAAACGGATCGTGGGGCCCGGCGGGCGTGCTGCATCCCAGATCAACTCAGATTGCTCCGCCCGCGGCGGCCCGACTTCCCCTCCCTTCCTCTGTCCCTCCCTCCCTCCCTCCTTCCCTCCCGCCCGCCGGCGCCGGACACGCTGCACTTCTCTTGGGGCGCTCTTCCCCTTGGCCGACCGTCTCATCCAGCGCAACTTTGGGACAGCGGCCTTTTGGTGTTGAATGTTCCCGTCCGAGAGCGCATGGCTGGGGAAGCGAGGTGCTGGCCGGGTCCCCGAGGGGCCGCCGTCCGGGAGGCGGTGTTGCTGCCGCTGCTGCTGCTGTGCCTGGGCGTCCCGACCGGGCGCCCCTACAACGTGGACACCGAGAGCGCGCTGCTCTACCAGGGCCCCCCCAACACCCTTTTCGGTTATTCGGTGGTGCTGCACAGCCACGGGGCGAACCGATGGTGAGTGGAGTGGGGCTCGGCGCTCTGGGCACCTGGGAGCCACGAGTGAAGGGCGCCTCAGGGATTCCCTGCCGGGTTCAAACTTTCCTCCCTCTGGAGGAGCCAGAAGGGGAGCGCTGCGACGGCCAGCTCGTAGGGTCTGCTAGGGAAACGAGCCGATCTCGGGGTGGCACGCCTCGGGTGCGCTCTGGCGCAAGGCTCTGGAGCTGCGGGTCCGGGGTGGCGGTTCGGTGCGCGAGGCGGTGGGCGGAGGAGGGGGGAGGGGATCGGCCCCGCTGCCAGCTGCAAGCGTGTAGAGACCAGGAGTTCAGTGGGCAGCACGGCTCACGTCTGCGTGCACGTGCACATTTCTCGCTTTAGGCTCGTAGTGGGGGCGCCCACCGCCAGCTGGCTCGCCAACGCTTCAGTGGTCAATCCTGGCGCGATTTACAGATGCAAGATCGGAGAGAATCCAGACCTGACGTGCGAACAGCTCCAGCTGGGTGAGTTGGGCCTGGGACCAGGGGCGAGTGACCCTGGGGTAGCACAAGTCGTGGAAAACTCCATGTTGCCTATTCTAGTTTAAAGTGAGTGATTTTCACCCTTCCCTCAAAACCATTCTAACCTTGGTAGTGTAAAAGTGACTCCCTTCTTTCTGCCAACATTTTTCTCCCTTTTGCTTATGAGAATGATTGCAGTACTCCGGCAAAACTCTGGAGAAGAAAGTTTCTTATGATACATTCTCTTCACCTCTCCCTCTCTCCTCCTCATGTAAGACCCATTTTAAATAAGTCTCTCAGCACATTAGGGACAGGATCCAGCTAAGCCATCACTTAAGAATTTTATTTCCATCTTTGACCTATCAGCCTTGTTAAAGAAAAGGCTAAGGGACAGATCAGGGAAAGCAGTTGGAGTTGATCCCATATCCTGACATTTAGCTTAAGGACTTTCTAAAAAAGAAAATGATATAGTTTTATGTAGAATATGAAATGTAAAAGAAGAGAACAAGGAAAAATTGGCATCTCCATTGTTAATATAATTTAAATGAGGACTAAGATATAATTGTCAATTTTTCTCTCCCCAAACGCTCATGTTAAATGAATACATCTATTTGAAGTCATTTTTTAATGTCTCTTCTTAGTTATGCGACAACTTGAAAACAAATGTGTTTTTTGAGGCACCTGGGTGTCTAGTGGGTTAAGCGGCCAACTAGCTCAGGTCATGATCTCGCTGTTCGTGAGTTCGAGTCCCAGGTGGGATCCTGTGCTGACAGCTCAGAGCCTGGAGCCTGCTTTGGATTTTGTGTCTCGCTTTCTCTCTCTGCCCCTCCCCTGCTTGCACTCTGTCTCTGTCGCTCTCAAAAATAAATAAAACCATTTAACAAACAAACAGGCAAAAACAAATGTGTTTTCATGGGGGAGGGGAGAAAGTTCACATGTCAAAGCCAAAAACAAATTTGTTTTGTAGACACATGGAGGAAAAAAGGGGAACTAATATTAATTTAGACCTATCTTGTTCCAAACACTGTTAGGCACTGCTATATGTATATGTTACTTAATTTTTTTTCCCCTCAAAGCACCAGTGGGTCATGGTTGGCATTGTTCCTACTTTACACGTGAAAATTCTGTGACTCAGAGGGTTGCAAGTATTTTTTCTAAAGTTACTCGGCTAATGAGTGAAAGATGGGATCTCAGGTCAGTCCAGTCAGCTTGGTTCCAAAGCCCAAGCCCTTTCCTTTCCTGTGTGTGTCTTCAGTGCAAACAAAATTAAATGAAGAGTCCAATATGTTGTCTGCTGTACTGATATGTTCTCTGTGAATGGTGAATAAAAGGTTACAACTGGTACCTTTTTCATATTTATCTTTGCCATAGACTATTGGGATAAGCTACTGCATCTTTAATCCCTTTTTCTTTTTAGAGTAGTCCTTGCTTTTTTGCCAACTGGGAAGCTGGTTTCCCTCATTTAGAATGAATTCAAAGAGAGTATGCCCATAACTCAGAGAGCATCCATAAAAGTCTAGCAGTGGTGTACAGCATGTAGAATAAACCCTAGCCTCTCATTAATTATCTTCCATCCCCAAAAGGCAGACTAGGAAAGCCTAACACGTTCACAGACCTACCCATTTGGAATAATTCTGCAAAGCATAATTTTCATTGTATGAGACAGTTGTGGGATGAAGAATTAGCGACTGGAGGACACAGAGTTGGTCTGCCAGAGGATCTTGACAAAGTCTCAGCAAGGAGAAGTTGCATTTCTGTTGTCCTGTCACGGTTTCCTGATCCATGGCATCCTAACTACTGGCTTTTAGTACCTACTTCCTGTCTGGAAGGGCACTGAATCTATTTCTAGATGTCTGTGTTTCACTGGAAAGATCACTTCATAATATTACACACAATTTGAGATTAAAATGCCCATCAAAATGGAAGAAAAACCTAAATTTGGGGGCATGTGGAGCATAGAGATTGACTATAGAAATATCCTCAGAGAAATGTATCCATGGTAGATACGGAACAAGCATGAATTAAGTGAAGATTTATTGGATGGATAAATGAACAAAGGCAAAGTGGAAGTTTGATTGTCATCAACCTGATTGATGAATAGGAGAATAATTAGAAATGATAAGTCAAATGACATTTTTTAAAGTTTATTTTTGATAGAGAGGGAGAGAAAGAGAGAATAGGGGAGGGGCAGAGAGAGAGGGAGACACAGAATCCGAAGCAAACTCCAGGCTCTGAGCTGTCAGCACAGAACCTGACACAGGGCTTGAACTCATGAACTGTGAGATCATGACCCAAACCAAAGTCAGACGCTTAACCAACTGAGCCACCCAGGTGCCCCACCAAATGACATTTTTAACTTTCACATTTTCAGTCAATACAAAAAGATATTGATTGAGATAAACAGCAAAAAGGAAGACAAGATTTTCAGGCAATCCATTGGTTGAAACACTTATAGCCTTGATAATAGCTTGGCATATTTGCAAAAGAATTGACTGAAGTTGCCTCTCCTATAACATTTTAAACAATATACCTTCTGTTCCTTAAATAAGGAAATCGTGTTTCCATTCAGAACAAACTCAAGTCACTTGAAGCTGTAAAATAAGGGATTGGGGATGAAGTCTAGCAGAGAAGCACTGAAAACAATAAAATGGTCATGAAAGACATTTAAGGATTTTCAGGTTTGTGAACTATGTAATATTTTCTGTGAAGAAGCTTTAAGAAAAAATTATGTAACTATGGACACACACAGTATTCTAATTCTGTAGATTATGAGGATTGCCTCAGTTTTCCTGTCTCAAATGTGGGTCACTATAATGTATAGAAAATGCTTAGCTCAATACCTGACATAGAACAGATATTTAAAAAGCATTAATTTATTTCTTTTAGTCTCTATTTTCTACTTAAATCTCTATCTGTATGTTATCTGTTATAGTCAGGTTGAGGGTAATAAATAGGTAATTAATAAACAAAGCAAAAAGTTACATGCATAAAGTAAGAGGTAACAGTTGAGATGAAACATGGTGAGAAATATTTTCTTGTTGACTCAACCAACAAAATCTTACAATTAAATACTGAGCTATGGTTGCCGTGTCAGTAAGGTGTTTTCTTTCACTTGGAATGGCTTCAGTTACTATCAAGGAAATGAAGTTGGCAGGTCTCTTAAAACGGTGCCCATCTCCTAGTAATTTCAATACTATTCACTTGGACTGGTGTTTAGGTTTCAGAATTTCAGATCAAAGTTTGAATCAGATGGACTCCTCCCTTGAAAGAGGAGATCAATACCCTCCCATTACATGCCTCCACCCCTGGATGATGTTGTCACACACTGTGGTGTATTCACTGTGGCCATAATCAGAAGTGAGCAGCAGATGCCCGTTGGTCTAAAACGTCCAGGGTGTAAGGTGTTGAGAGTAAGATATGCCTTTCAGTGAAGTGAATTCATTGTAGAAGAGGCACTTTGCACCCTGCTTGCAAACAGGCTTCCTCTACCTCCCTGCCTGCCTAAGAAGTGTCTCTCCTCACACTTTTTCCCTCCTTCCCTCTGCGAGCCAAAGGAAGGTGGTGTCCCCATCAGGAAGGCCTGAGCCCAGATATGTTCATGAACACTTTGTGTCTGAGGAGGCCATAGTGACTTCACATGTCCAGTTGCTTTTCCACTCAGATGTTCTGTGTCTTTGCTGAGGCTTTTTAAAAAATGTTTACTTACTTATTTTGAGAGAGAGTGTGTGTAGGGGAAGGTCAGAGAGAGAGAGAGAGAGAGCGAGAGAGAGACCCAAGCAGGCTCCACGTTCAGTGTGGAGCCCCATTCAGGGCTCAGTTTGACTACCGTGAGATCATGACCTGAGCTGAAATCAAGAGTCAGACACTTAACTGACTGAGCCACCCAGGCACTTCTTGTTCAGGCTTTTTAAATTTTTTATTTATTTTTATTTTTATTTTTTTATTAAAAATTTTTTTTATTACATTTATTTATTTTTGAGAGACAGAGCATGAGCAGGGAAGGGGCAGAGAGAGAGGGAGACACAGAATCAGAAACAGGCTCCAGGCTCTGAGCTGTCAGCACAGAGCCGGACGCAGAGCTCGAACCCACAAACCACAAGATCATGACCTGAGCTGAAGTCAGACGCTTAACCGACTGAGCCATCCAGGCACCCCTGTTGAGGCTTTTGTAAAGGAAACTGTGATCACAGATGACTCCAGAACTGTATGTAATCATAGACTGTCCATGGATTACCAATATTCAAAGCATTAGAATATAATAAAATACATAAATGACTTTAAAATTATACTAAACAGATTGTTTTTATTTGGTTATTCAGAAGGTATTTCAGGTCTTTTATTACTTTGGAGTCACCACTAATAGCATTATATGCTTGCTACACTCAGACACACACACACACACACACACACACACATACATACACACACACACACTTATCTGGGTAATAAAAGTCTAAAGTTACACGGTTACACTGCCTGATATGGTAGCCAGTAGCCACATGTGGCTGTTGAGCACATGAAATGTAGCTAGTTTGCAGCGAGAGGTGCTGTAATATTGGATTTCAAAGACTTAGTATAAAAAAAAGAATTAAAATAACATTAATTTTTTAGATATTAATTATATGTCAAAATAAATATTTTAATATTGATTACATATGTAAATAAGAATATTTTGGGTGTGTTAAATGAGGTATATTTTTATTTTTATTATTTTTTTTTAATGTTTATTTCTGAGAGAGAGTGTGACAGAGTGCAAGTGGGAGAGGGCCAGAGAGAGAGGGAGACACAGAATCTGAAGCAGGCTCCAGGCTCTGAGCTATCAGCACAGAGCCTGATGTGGGACTCAAACCCACAAACCACAAGATCATGACCTGAGCTGAAGTAGGATATTTAACTGAGTCACCCAGGCGACCCATAAAGGAGATTTTTTAAATTAATTTTGTTTATTTTACTTTTTAATGTGGCTACCATAAGGGCCCCTGCGCGGCTCAGTCGGTTGAGTGTCCGACTTCAGCTCAGGTCATGGTCCTGCAGTTCAGTGAGTTTGAGCCCTGCATCGGGCTCTCTGCTAACAAACAACTTGGAGCCTGGAGCCTGCTTCAAATTCTGTATCTCTCTCTCTCTCTCCCCCTCCCCTGCTCATGCTCTGCCTCTCTCTGTCGCTCAAAAATAAATAAATGTTAAAAAAAATTAATGTGGCTACTATAGGATTGAACACTTCACATATGGCTTATATAGTAATTTCTTTTGGACAGCACTGCCCCAGAGAATTATAAATTCCCTGCATGAGAAAACACCAACTTTGTAGCAGGTGCTTCCCCAGCATCTGTGTGTAAATGAATAGGACTTTCACTTTTCTTTCCCAGACAAGTGCTGTATAGTTACTAGACCTTTACAGTTCTTGCTTGTGCCTCTCTTTTCTTTACTGGAAAGAACAGTGATCCATCTCAAGTTAGTCATCATTATTCCCCTTCAGATTTCTTTCTAGAATTTTATCACCCTAGTCAGCCTCCTGGCTCATTTTAAATAACCTGTTTGGAAGAGGTGAATTTAATTAGCATTGTGCCATTAAACTAATGATTACCTCATTCTCACTTCTGCCTGATTTGTAGGAATTATTAGCTTAACATTGAAGGGCAAACAAACCTCACACTTCAAATAATGTTCTTGATAACTTTTTCATTTGCAAACTCTTTAAATTGTAGCTTATGAAGCTGATACAGACTGGTCATTTTGAAAACTTGTCCCTGAACATAGGTTCTAATCATGCAGAAAATCAAGACAGAGAGCTTCATTAATAAACTATCATGTTAAGAAACGTAAGTTCCCTGATTTCCAGAAATTTCCCAAACTTCATCTTTAAAGAATGCTTGCCATTGAATTTGAGAGGTGAGGTTTTCTAAATGCATTTTGCTTTTTGCCTTGAGTTTACTTGGTCACCCACTAATATTCCTAATGATTAAGAATATCTCCCCTTAGCAACAGTTCTAGGGCCAGATATGGCAATCTATTGTACACGTGGGTTGTTTATTCTTTCAGTCATTTACTGAGGACTGCAAAAGGGCTAGAATTTGGATGTAAGAAAGAAACACGGTCCTTGCCCCCAGGGGGGTTTACATTCTCTAGCTCAGGTTCTTATAGGAAAGTGGGGTGAGAACATCTAATCTAATTAGAAATAGAAAGTAAGGTGATGGCTTCCTGATCAATTGATGTTCAACTGGAGAACTGAGTAAAACTCGGGGGTTGGCTAGAGGAAGAGGTTTACGGGAAAGGGTGCCAGACAGAGCCAACGGTGTGTATGAAGACCTGAAGTCTTTGAGAGCATGGCATCTTTGAAGTGCAAGAAATACGCATATGACTGGACTGTGGAGTATGAAGTGGATGGTAGGTTGGAGATTATTTTTAATACAACTTTGTGAGCTGTCTTTAAGGAGTATGAATTACCCACTGGTAATTGAACCTGGGGACTGACCTAATCAGATTTGTGTTTTAGACAGATACTTCTGGTTGCAGAGTAGTGAATGCTTTGGAGTAAATGAGTCAAGGCTGAAGGTAGTAAGACAGTTGTAGAAAGATTTTGTTATAATTTAGGCTACCTATGATAAGTGCTTGTATTAAGGCACTGGCAGCAAGAATGGAGCAAAATAGATATTCTACTGTTATTTAAGAGACAGACTCAATAGGACTTACTTGGTAATTATTAAATGAGAGAGATGAAAAAGGAGGTTTCCAAAGGTGTTACCCAAGGTTCCAACCTGGGCTGTTGGATGGATGATGGTGTTGGCCACAGAAGACATAGGAGTAAATATCTAGTATTCAGTTGGATGTATGGGTCTGCTGGGCAGGAGAGGTCTGTACTGGCAATTCAGAGTTCACTGCAACTGACATAGAGATGATAATCAAAACCATGGGAGTGAATGAGTTTAACTTGGAAACTCTAGGCTGAATAGATCAGAGGGTCCAGGATAGATCCAGAGGATTCCTACAGTTTGACAATTGGCTTGAGCAGTGCTGCTCAACTCTAGCTGAAACTTGGATTCTCCTGCAGAGCTTTAAGAGTACCAGTTCTCATCCTAAATAAATAAAAATCTTTGCAGGTGGGTCTAGATAGGTGTGACATTGTGATTTATAGTAAGAATAATATATTTGCTTTTATTCCCTGTTTTTGGCACAGAGCTCCTAAAAGTCTTGAAATTTTCTAAGAAAGTTACAAAGGTGTTTTTGTTATTGAGGTGGCTTTTGGACCCTACCTAAGGATGGGGGCTGGTTGCCAGTGGAGCCAAACATATGATTGGATGGTTGTAACTTTCTGTCCTACCCCCTAATCTTCAGGATGTGGAGTGGGGTTGGAGGTTGAATCAATCACAAATGGCCAATGATTTAATCAGATATGTCTGTGTAAGGAAGCGGCCATAAAAACCCAAAAGGACAGGGTTGGGAGAGCTTCTGGGCTAGTGAACAGAGTGGAGTACTTAGAGAAAGTACTTTCCTCATGCCTTGCCCTATGCATTTGGTTGTTCCTGAGTTATATCCTTTTATAATAAATTAGTAATCTAGTAAGTAAAATGCCTTCCTGAATTCTGTGAGGTGCTCTAGCAAATCAATCAAACCCAGGGATGGAGAATTTGGAACCTCTGATGACCAGGTGGCCAGAAGTATAGCTGACGACCTAGACTTTCAATTGGCCTCTGAAGTGTCTGTGTGTGTATGTGTATGTGTATGTGTATGTGTATGTGTATTGGGAGAGGGGCACTCTTGTAGGACTAAGTCCTTAACCTGTGGGATTGGGTGCAATCTCTGGATAGATAGTGTTAGAATTGAGTTGAATTGTAGCTAGTGAATTGACCCAGCTAGTGACAGAAGATTGCTTGTTGGTGGTGTAGAAGCCACTCTTCCACCCCCACCCTCTACAAAATGGAATTGAATGCAGAATCCTTAGTAGGGCATTAGGGTTTCCAAAGGTCCCCAGATGACACCAGTATTCATCCATGGTTTCTAACAACTGGAGAAGAAAAGAGGAGCCTGAGAAAATGACTAAGAAGGAAGAGCCAAAGAGGTAGCAAGGAAATCTGGTCAGTATGGCATTATGGAAGTCAAAAGGTGAGAGATCTTGAGAAGAGATGAGTGGTTCGCAGTATCGAAAGTTGCCAAGAGGTCAAGCAAGGTAAGAACTCAAGAGATTTCATTGAATATAGAGAGAAACTGTTCATGACTAACCTTTTAGTCAGACCAATTTTAGTGGTGAAGCCAGACTACAGAGAGTTGAGAAGTGAGGAGCGAGAAAATATTGGTAGCAGGTGTCAACAACTTTTTTTATCTGGTTTCTTCCTTCATTGATTAAACACATTTTATTGGTTACTTATGCTAGGTACTGGGAATACAAAGTTGAGTAAGACTTTGAAGCTCGCAAAGAATTCAGTTTAAATGATGAGAGACAGGTAAACGTTAGATCATTAATTATGAGAATATGCAATAAACGTGATGATGGAGACACAGTGGGGAGAGGAAATAGTTTGGTTGATGAGAGAAGGGTTCCTGGAAGAGCAGATACCTGAGTAGTTGAGCCAGTTCTGACCAGTTTTGACGAGAGTGTAGTAAAAGCTCAATAAATGTGAAATGGATGGATACATTTCTCAGATTTGGGTGATTCCTCTGCTGCACACGTGAGCATCATCTCAGGAGGTCTGGGCCAGCCTTGGTTTCCAGAGATTCTGCCTGCTCATACCAGGAAATCTAAACAATAATGGGCACTCCTAAGATAGGGAGCTTGGAACTGACCATCTTTAAAAACAGGGTTTTTTTTTTTTTTTAAAGATAGCTGGAAGCATCAAATGGGACCATGGAAGTGGACTTACAGGTGGTCGGTCAGTGAAGCAGTGTGTTTGTTCTGATATCTGATGTCTGTTCTGTTAACCCCCAAGAATTGGGGGGGGGGGAAGAATTTTTTTCTTGTAAATTATTTGAAATACTATAATTCACAATAAATACGTTCAGAAAGAGTAAGCATGCAGACTTAGTTGTTGAATCTCTTTTATGGGAAATATTGTGTGAAATGGATTAGAGGTGCCCTTTTAACATTACACCCTATATAGATTCTTTCAGTGTATACGCTACATTTGTGAAATCATTCTAGGTCTACCTCACCTGATACCATTCTTGGTTTCTTGTGAAAGCTTTCTACTATTCTTGAGCACATCACTTTGCCTACAAACCGTTGTCTCCATAACATCTTATCCCATCCTTTAAACCTTGGACAGAGACATGTCCTCTGACATCCCTAACTCCTCATCTCAGTCTGACCCTCTACTGGATGATGCCATGGAGTTCCTGACTGACTTTTATTTCTTTCACGTACTTCAGACCTTGCATCCTCCGGACCTCCTCCATCCTACCGTGTAAGTTCCAAAACCAAGCACAGTGATTCAATATTGACCACCTACCATTGAGTGAGGGCAGGTTTTCCTGGAGGTTTTGTTTTTGTTTTTGTTTTCTATTTTACATTTTTGTATTGTTCTTGTTTCAAAGACACTCAAAATGGTATCCGTATATTAGTGATAGTCTTTCAGATGAACCCCTAAGTCCAAGAGATGAATTGCAAACCATGGAAATAGAGAATTTTCTTTCCTTATTTCCTAATATTGGAAATTAGTGTTATAATAGTAGGTTATTATAGACAGAGAATTAGTATAGGTTTATTAATAACGTCAATATTTGGATTCTTTCCCTGCTTCACAGGGAAAAGTACTAATAGCAATCATCGAAGGGTAGTATAGGGTGGCGGTTGACAGCATGGACTTGAATCCTTCCTTTCCCACTTTGAGCAAGATGCTTAATCTCCCTTTGTTTCAGTTTCTCCATCTGTAAAATTTGGATTATGATAATAACAATATCTGCTCATAAGGCTATAATGAAAATTAAATGAGTTCATATATGTTTGCATGTAGTACAAGTGTGCTTGGGTATATAGGAAGCATTTAATAAATATTAGTTGTTGTAAGACAACAGTGCCTCTTTAAATTATGCTCACCAAATGTATCAGTTGTGGTACACTTTTCTGCTATAGTTAGTTAAAAATAAAAATAAAACTTGTTTAGATTTTCTGTAGGAATTTGAAGCAGTTTGGGCCTAAAGTCCCTGGAGGAGAACCCGAACCTAGAATTAAGCTCATAAGTGACCTGGTTTTCTAGAATTTTGAGGTCTAGTGATGACTCAGGATCAACCCAGATTTATAAAATTGCAACCCTGAAACTTGGCTCTTCTGCTTGGGGACATCCACCTCTTTCTGAATACAATAAAGTAAAATAAATAAAATTATAAAGTAAAAAAGAGCTATTAAATAAAATGAAACAGAAGACTGAAATAGCAGGCTTTTTCAGCCCTATGGTTATATCAGCCCTGTCTCACGTAAACTGAGTGTGATGATTAGTCATTGTCAGATATGGACCAGGAAGCCTGAGAATATGGCGTGTAAATACATGTTTTCCCCGAAAGAAAATACTTTGAGACTGGTTTCTAATTTTGATGTTTATTTTGATATCTTGCCTCTTGTTTGCTTATTTTTATATCTTGACTCCAGACAAGCTGGAGGAAATGGTCTTGGAAGTTCAGTACTCTCACGTCCCATATCATCTCTAAAACCTGGGTGTTTTCCTTTTCATGACTCAAAATTATTGTTATTGCTACTGAGTTCATAAACATCACTGTTATCTTTTAGAAGCATCATCGCCACATCTTATTTGGTGTGTGGGAAAAGTACATAGTTTAATATAGTAAAAATAATGGATTTAATAGTAATTAGAATTTGATAAGAAAAACTAAAAGGGGCCACTTGGCTTAAGGAGCAGAATGCCGCTGATCAAATCTCACAGCACTGTGAGCGCCCTCTGCTGGTCCAAATCAATGTAATGTGGGGGGATGTTGGGGAACAGAAGCATTTCCCATTTAATGAACACCTACTAGGTACCAGGCAGTCTTGTATCTGTTAAGAGTAAATTTTATATAATCCTCATAACCCTCCAATGGTAGATTTTATACTCTTCATATTTGAATTGAATTTTTCAGTTTAATCCCATATGTTTTTCTGATATTCTGAATTTAGGTAGAGGAAAGAATTATGTGATTAATTTTACTCAATAACTATTGCTTCTACAAATAAAGATATGCTGAAGAAATGACTCTTTATACAACAGAGAAGAGAAAAATGTTCATCCATTCTTCAGAATTATTTAAGAAAAATTTGAAAAATACAGGACTCATCTTTCAATGGAAAAGAACTTCAACTTAAAAAAAAAGTAATTGGTGGGGGAAGGGCTTTCAATATTTTTCTGAAACTTAAAATTAACATCACATTTTGGAAAGGTCAGATAAATGTGTATGTTGTTGTAGTATGGAGAATGTCCGACTGAGTGCTTCCCCTAACGGGGAAGCCACAGCAGTGTGACGCGGGCAGATAAACCAAACATGTCATTGCATGCAAAAGTCCCAGGCTCTCTCACTCACAAAGTATTTCACCCAAGTTCTCAACAAGTTATAGAAAGAAGAACTTGGGGTCTGATCTTTCCCCTTGGGCCTTCTTCAGTGGAAATGCCAGCATACTGAGAACTGATCCAAATTGAGGAAAAGGGCGGGATGAGATAGGGACTAAGTCAGTGACATTTTTCTTGAGCACCGGACAGTTGAATCAACAGTCTATGGGCAGGTTTGTGGTATTTTACACATTTGAAGCTGAAACAAAAGATTTAGAAAGTGAAATTGATCTCAGTTAATTCACACCTCTGAAATATTTGTAGAGTTCTATTGTATACGCCATAGAGTAGTGTGAAATAACAGAGGTCTTCGATTTCTGACAAGTTTTTGACTTTTGTATTCTAATCTTTTTCATTTATCAGCCCCATGGATTCAAGGAAGTTACCTTCCTTCCTTAAGATTCAATTTGCTCATCTGTAAAATGGGATTGATAACGTAGTCCTCTGCTACTCCTGTGAAAATTAAATGAGTGAAATGTGAATGATAAGGCCTGACCGCGATGTGCCATAAATATTTTATGGAGGAGGATATATGAAAGGACATACATGCAGCTTAAACATGGTTAGCTTAATCCTTAAAGTAATAACAATGTCAACGTCAACTATCATTTGTGTGCTTCCTCTGCTAGGCTCTGACGCAAGCACTTCCTAGGTATCTCATTTACTCCCCCAAATCCTCACAGAAACCCTCTGAGATAGGCATCTCCTGGAGGCCCCAGCTGATTCTCAGCCTTAAATCGTCCTATTCCCAGAGCACACATTGTAAAGATCTCCAAACCTGTAAATGTGGTTTCCCTTCAGACCATCTGTTACTGTCTTAATACTTAAGGAAGTTAATATTTCAGAGGAGAGACAGAGTAGTGAAGGAAGACCTCTCCAAAGCTTAAATCCCTGAGAGTTTGGTGAAAATTTTGTAGGCATATCATCATTCAAGATTTGACGGTAAAAGGTATTACCTCCCTCAGCAGATACGTATTTCGCTCCTGCCTACTGTCCATAAGGTCCTGTTCTGTGGGAATGTTGCAGTCAACAAAATAGCCAACCTGCCTTCATGAGGTGACATTCAAGATTGAATATCTAGTCTTCCATGGTCTGTCATACTTTGGCACTTGAGCGATGATGTGAAAACTAGTGATACAAGTAACTACAAACACAGGGATGGTGACGAATGTACTTAACTGGCTTTGTATTAACAACCTTTATATTCATCTAACAAATTTAACTGCTCGTTCACATTTATACACATGTGGATTTACTGATAGAATATCAGCAGATGGCGGGGGTGGGGGGTTGGGGGGGTGGTTCCTGGGTGGCTCAGTGGGTCTAACTTTTGATTTCGGCTCAGGTCGTGATCTCCCGTGCATGGGTTCAAGCTCTGAGTCGGGCTCTGTGCTGATAGTGGAGAGCCTGCTTGGGATTCTTCCTCGGCCCCTCCCCTGCTCTTTCTCTCTTAAAAATATATAAATAAACATTTTTAAAAAACCCAAATCAGCAGATAGAAATAAAAAAATTGAAGTAACAAGCACACTTCTTGTATGTTCCTTCACAAATGAAAAAAAAAATGGAAAAAGCAAAACTAGTCTAATTTTTCGAATAAAGGATATGGTTTTATGTGGTTTCGTATTTTTAATATATACTGAAAAAATGCAATCAACTTTGCTAAGATTAGTCATTGTAGTTGTATAAAAGCATGGGAAATTATCACATGTTAATTTGGCTTCCCTCCTTTATGTGAAACCATGTAAAGTACTTTTTCAATTATGAAGCTGATTTGATTTACTAAGAGTTTAGATTAGAAATGTATGAGCTGAGTTGAAAACCTGCTTACAAATCATTTCAGTATGACATTTGGATAAAATATAAAGATAATCTGAATTTATTTATGATGTTATGTCGGGGAAATTCACGAAAATTAACTCATGACAGTTCTAATAATAATCATTTCTGACACATTACAAACTCTGTATTTCCACATGAAGAAAGTTTGCTTAACACTTGATATCCTATTTCAGTATCTAGCTTAAACCAAGGAGGACAAAAAGCTAGTACTAGTATTTTGAAAATAGAGTATTTTCAGATACGATGTAGTCCAGGAGAAGGCACAATCGTTAACATTGTAGAGCACAAGCCCAGTTGCACACACCTGTCTGGGGAGCCTTTCAAAAATTCTACGTCTAGGACACATTAGATCTGAGCCGCCGGAAAGTGGGGACCAGGTGTTGGTACTTATTTGGAACTCCTCCCTGGTGATCCTAATGTCCAGTCAAGGCTGAGAACCACGTGCTAGAGGCGTGAACTCGGGCAGGCAAGGTTAAGGGAGAGCGCTGAAGATGGTCCTGAGCATAAGCTGAAGTTGCAGAGGTCTTGCTTCTCCGACATGATTCTGCAAGCACTCCAGAAGACAAGGGTAAAAACTTCCTTGAGTTGAAGAAACGACCCAGAGCAGTGATGATGACTGACAGGCCGTTCTTTGTTTTTTTTTTTTTAATTTTTTTTTAACATTTATTTTTATTTTTGAGACAGAGACAGAGCATGAACGGGGGAGGGCCAGAGAGAGAGGGAGACATAGAATCTGAAACAGGCTCTAGGCTCTGAGCTGTCAGCACAGGCTCGAACTCACGGACCACGAGATCATGACCTGAGCCGAAGTCGGACGCTTAACCGACTGAGCCACTCAGGCGCCCCGACAGGCTGTTCTTTGAATGGATCCTGTCTTGAAACCAGTGCAGAGTAGCTTGGCAGGACCTTCGCTGTTGGGTGCTGCCTCCGGGGCAAAAGCAGCATCTGGAAGTGGGAAGGAGAAGCCTATACAAATGTGAGTGTGTGTTCACTTAATGGAATTAGTTTTTATTTCTCATTTGAGAGAATAATTGTTTCATGACTTTGTGAATTTTCTTTCTGCCTATGCATTCATCCTTTCGTACGTGTCTCCCGTTAAGATATGAAACACGAATAGAAGATACTTAAACTACCACGGAAGCTTTGAACTATTTTTTTTTTTTTTTAATGTTCATTGATTTATTTTAAGAGAGAGCCTGCATGTGTGAGTGGGGGTGGGGGGGAGGAGCAGAGAGAGAGCGAGAATCTCAAGCAGGCTCGGTGCTGTCAGCTGAATCAGATTCGGCTGCGGGGCTCGATCTTACAAACCTTGAGATGGAGACCTGACCCAAAATCAAGAGTTGGGTACTTAACTGGCTGAGCCACCCAGGCGCCCCGAACTGTTTTTTTAATTTACTGACCCATTTTCAGCACATGTTCCTGGGGTCTGTGTTGGGGGTGGGATAATGGTGAGCAAGATGTGGTCCTAGACGTGATGAACTAGGTTGTTAGTGACTAAGTTTGGGAAGTAGGCTAGCTGTGAATAAACAACTGTAGTTGTATTAGAGTTCTCCAGAGAAATGGAACCAGTAGGGTGGGAGGATAATAGGTAGGTAGATAGATATAAGAAGAGATTTATTATGGGAATTGGCTCCTTCAGTTAGGAGGCAGAGAAAGTCCCATGATCTGCCCTCTGCAAGCTGAAGAACCAGGAAAGTCAGTAGCGTCATTCAGGCCCAAGGCCTGAGCGGCAGCGGGCAGGAGGTGGGGGGTGGTTGGTGTAAGTCCAGAGGTCTGAGAGCTACACAAAGATGTGGAGAGAAAAACATTTGCGGGAAGTGACCTCGAGAGAGGTGGGAACATGAATTGTTTGGCTACGCTGGATGAAGCTCTGAGCAGTGATGGTTCTGCCACGTCACCGGGTGAAGCTGATGCAAAGTGGAATCATCTGTGGCTCCAGGAAATGGCTTAACACAACAGTTTCTCTGGTTTTCGTTTTCATTTTTTTAACATTTATTCATCCTTGAGAGACAGAGAGAGGCAGAGCATGAGCAGGGGAGGGGGGGAGAGAGAGAGAGACACACACGGAATCCGAAGGAGGCTCCAGGCTCTGCGCTGTTTGTTGGCACAGAGCCCAACGCGGGGCTCAAACCCACAAACTGCGAGACCATGACCTGAGACGAAGTCGGAAGCTCAACTGACTGAGCCCCTCAGGTGCTGGTTTTCATTTTAAACTTGACGGAAGTTCACAGTTCACAGAGAACTTTTTGGCCATTTTTATCCAGCAACTTACAGAATATTTTGTGCAGCTCTGAATTACTGCATATTTATTTAACTTTGGGGTAGCAGCTCCAGAACGGTAAATTTGTTTCTAACTATTGGCTGTATTCAGTTGTGCAATCATGATGAAAACAGCGATCAGGTGTTATTTCTGACCTCCTTTCTCTCCTGTCCTTAATTTTCCTCTTGCTGAGGTGCCTTAGTCAACCACGTGGCAGTTTTACAAAGGCTTTGGTGTTTTCAGAGAAGATAGTTTATTTAAATGTCTGTTGTGGTAATTAGGAACTTCACCTTCAGGTAGACAGAATCTACCATTTATCTATTTTCGACATTGGCAAAAATAACGGGTGGTTTTGGTGAAAAATTTAAACTGGAAGTTTCATCACAGTGAGTTAAAATTTTGTGTTTGTCACTGTCTTTTTCACTTTTTTTCAATTAGGTTGGCATCATGTAGCCATGCTAACTCTGTGAGACCTTACCCACCCAACACTCACAATGGTCTTTCTCCCTCCTTCTCCTTTTCTTTCTTTTTCCCTTTCTTCATTACTTTTAACATGGGGATCTTCTGTTTCTCCCTGGACCGTCTTTTATCAAGGTTTGGGCTGCAGCAGACCCCCTTTTCATTCCAGGTACACATTGCTTATCAATAGCATTATTTTTTCAGACCTATACTTAATCATTTTCAAGTCCAGTGCTCCGGGGAGCCGCTACCAAGATGTGGAAGTCTGGTAGAAAACTCTGTAAGAAGCCTGGCCAGAAAACCCTTATCCACATTCTATTGGAACAATATTCCAGACCATGAGAGTCAACTGAGGTAGTCTGGGCCTCACCTGGACTTACTGAATCAGAACCTTCAAGGGAGCAGCTAGGAAACTTGGTTCAGTTCAGCTGTGTTGAAGGGTTTTACTGTTTGTCCTGAACAGCGTTTTGGAGAACAAATGTATACACAAACATCTTCCCATTCCCATTGAGACAAAATTTCCTCCTAGTCAGGACATTGCTGCAAATAATTTCACTTTCAAAATACTAGCCTTATCTATGTAGTTAGTATGAGTTTGCCTGGGAAGCTTTATGTCAAGGTTATAGGAGATGGAGCGCCTGATGATTTTGAGAATGGTCGCTCTAAATATATGATAAAGTGGTACAAGTGACTAGTGTTAAGAGTTAAGTAAACAAACC
Source organism: Panthera leo (assembly GCF_018350215.1). Lineage (NCBI taxonomy): Eukaryota > Metazoa > Chordata > Mammalia > Carnivora > Felidae > Panthera > Panthera leo. Next base: position 168,317,626 of record NC_056686.1, read on the forward strand.
CAAGTTCCACATCCTTATCCAGTTAAGCTGATGAAAATGTAATCACCTGGCTTTGGAATTCAGTTCAGGTGGAATGGAACTCTCACATGGCAATTGAAGAGGGTAGACATAAGGTCAGTGAAAGGATTCCTAAGAGACTACATCTTACTCTACCCCAAAATCACTTACTTTAAAGCATGTTAATAGGATTCTAGCTATAAAGCAAAGAAGTCACTCTAGCAAAAGAAAAAAAAATATCATTGGGAAGATCACTTTCTTTTGTACAGTTTAGAAGTGCTATATTGCCCATGAAAATATTTATGTTTCGTTTTCTGGCTATTCATGCATTTGCCGAAGTACCTTTTTAAATAACTTTTTTTTTTTTTTTTTTTTTTTTTTTAGTTATTTTTGAGAGAGAGAGAGAGAGACAGAGCATGAACAGGGGAGGGGCAGAGAGAGGGAGACACAGAATCTGAAGCAGGCTCCAGGCTCTGAGCTGTCAGCACAGAGCCCAACACTGGGCTCAAACTTACAAACCGTGAGATCATGACCTGAGCTGAAGTCAAGAGTCAGACGTTTAACCCACTCAGCCACCCAGATGCCCCTAAATAACTTTTTTTTTTGTTGTTTACTTATTTTTGAGAGATAGCATGCTTGTGAGTGCAAGCATGAGTGGCGGAGGGGCAGAGAGAGTGGGAGACAGGATCCGAAGCAGGCTTGTACTGACAGCAGAGAGCCTGATAAGGGGCTCAAACTCCAGAACCCTGAGATCATGACCTGAGCGGAAATCAAGAGTCCAGTTGAACGCTTAATGGACTGAGCCACGGAGCCCCGCCAAAGTACCTTTTCATGTGTTTTATTCACTACTGAAAAAAATCAAGTTTTCCAGTCTTTTTTTTCTTTTTTTGAAAATAGTCACAATAAACTAAATGTAAACTGTAGGGCAGTTTGTCTTCAATGCTAGGCATTATTAATGTGCTGCTAATTAGACACAGCCACTTTCCATGTGCTCCGTCATCACCTCCCAGCTTCAATGCTGGAATGTGACTTAAATTCTGAGGACCATATTCTTGTCTTTTATTCCTAAAGTCTCAATGCAAGAAATGTCTTTAACGGTTCGCTGATAGGGGTGCACAGGTGGCTCAATCAGTTAAGCATCCGACTCTTGGTTTCAACTCAGGTCATGATCTCACAGTTCATGGATTCGAGCCCCACATCCAGCTTTGTGCTGAGGGTGTGAAGCTTGCTTGGGATTTCCTGTGTCCCTCTCTCTGCCCCTCCCCTGCTCATTCTCTCTCTCTCTCAAAATAAGTAAACATTTAAAAATAAAAAAGTGTTCTGATAGCTTGTTCTTTAGAGTAAAGTGTCTGAGGGTTGATGGAGGGAGGTGGGTGGGGCTGGGCTAAATGGGTGATGGGGATTAAGGAGGGCCCTTGTGATGAGCACCTGGTGTTGAATCACTAAGTTCTACACTTGAAAGCAATTTTACCATATGTTAACTAGAATTCAAATAAAAACTTGAAATCAAAAATTTTAATATAAAAAAACGTGCTCTGGTAATGTTGCCTGTAATGCTAGCCAAATGGTCAAAACAAAGGCACATTCTTTACCACAAATGACACCCTGTAATTGTATCTGCACAGCCTGTGTGGGTTTCAACTGGTCTCCCTGCCACCCTCTACCCCCAGTCGTGTTGGTTACCCGTCTCCTATATTGAGCCCATTGCTTCATGATGTTACCAGCTGGAGATGTTGTGTTCTACAAACACAAACCACCTGGTGAGAGAAAAGTTATGTTGGCACAGAGTAACTCAGTGTTCCCCCCCCCCACCCCATACTGTGCACTGAGTATAAGGTGATAGAGGAACAGGAGTCAAGGATGTTTTATATGTGGTGAAGGAGAAAACTTGGGGATAAGCATGTTTATTTTCTCTGTTGTCCTATGGTTTTCAGGATAACTGATGGTATTTTTCCCCCCCCAAATACTGTAGGTAGCCCTACTGGAGAACCTTGTGGAAAGACTTGTCTGGAAGAAAGAGACAATCAGTGGTTGGGGGTCACACTTTCCAGACAGCCAGGAGAAAATGGCTCCATCGTGGTATGCTATTGGGATTAGTCCACTCAGAAAATCAGGGGATCAGATATTCTGGGTGTGATGTTCACATCATTTGATCTACGTTTGTGTTTTATTCAGGCTTGTGGGCATAGATGGAAAAACATATTTTATATAAAGAATGAAAATAAGCTCCCTACGGGTGTTTGCTATGGAATGCCCCCTGATTTACGAACAGAACTGAGCAAAAGAATAGCTCCATGTTATCAAGGTAAGGAATCATTTTGGTACTACCCGGATCAAGAAAAACAAGTGAATGCCTTTAATATTTTTTTTACTTTCAATTTTGTATATGCAGAGAGAGGAGAAGAAATCTTATTAAAATAGCTGTATTTTTAACTACTCAAAGTATTTCTTTTTTATTCAATTGCGGTAGTGTGAGTGCAAAAAAATGTGCTTTGTGCTTTTAGGAATAGAATATTGTATGGTTACATTTGAATAATTCTAGAATTTAGTTGATAATTACCCACTTTTGCACTAAATATATTTTGAACTCCACATGAATGAGTCTAATGTCCAGAATATAGAGGACACTTAAAATCATGAAATTATGATGAAAAACTTGAGATTGAAAAGTCTGGGAAGATGAAAACTGTTTAGGTTTCTTGTTTTATCTTTAGCCTTCAAGAATATTTAGAAAGATTCAAGTGTAAGTGTAAGCAAATCTTTCCCACTCACTGTGTGTGTATTTTTTTAATTCACATATATTCCTTGAAACAACAAGGGATTGGTATCTTAACTTTGAAAAATTTTCCCATGAAAATTCTAGATTGTTAGGTAGCAGTAGTGTAAGCAGAGTTGGGACATTAACACCTGAAGTGAGCAAAATTAGGGGTGAATGTCAACAGAGCATTAAAACCTATCTTAACAGAACTAAAATTCTAAAAATGTATCCTTGGAAATCTCAGAATTAAATATATATGCATTCCATTTTCCACTTTTTGTAACCAAAATGATCACTACAGTGTCCAAATAACCTTTCCCTTACCTCACAAAATTTTGACCATGCATGCAAATTCAGTTATTCTGTTAACTTTGGGGTCTTCTGTGGTATGGGATGTCTTAGAAAAACTCCTAATCTCTAATTGGCCTTTGGACATCTAAGAAGACAAAAGGTGAATTTTAAATTCTTAATGAAGTGAAACTCAGTCTAGTGTTCTGTATGTTTATCCTTCTCTTTTTCTCCGGGGTGTATGGTTGACACTTTAAAACCTTCTCAGAGTAGAATTTTGTGCTGTTGTTCAGTTATACCCAGCCACATCCTGCAAAACATTAAACTTACCTTGAACTTAAAACACCTAAAACTATGAGGAAATTTATTTTAAAAAAGGGCGGGGGGATATAAAAAGGAGTGAAAAATCATGCCCAGGACTATTAATTACAAATGACTTAATTGATTTAACTCTTCCAGTTAGCAAAGCCAAAACAAGGATGTGGGCCTGATTCTTCTATCGAGGTTTACTTACATCCGTTCCCCGGGAGAAGCAGAGCATTGTCTTCCCAGTAGGTTCCAGAAGCATCCAATTCATGGGTAGTGGGAGACCTGAGCTGAAGTTGGCTGCTCAACTAACTGAGTCACCCCAGGCACCCCAGGAAATCTATTTTAATGCAGACCTGGACTGGAAGACACAAATTCTAGCCCTGTCTTAGATACTTACTTGACAATTTTTTCGAGTGTATGCTGTATGTTCTTTCCATGAGAAAGAGGCAGAGGTAGCTGTTTTTATTGCTATTTTGCAAGAATATTTTTGGGGATTAATACGGAAGAGATTTTTTATCTTAAATTTTATCAAAGCTACTATCTTAAAAATGGGTTAGTATAAAATATAGACTCTAAAAGGTATGTTAGTAAGGATTTATAAGATAAACAAAATTATGCAAATTTTGTCTTTTTCAATGAAATCCTGAATTGTTTTTTGTTTTTTGTTTTTTTACTTCATTTTAGATTATGTGAGAAAATTTGGAGAAAATTTTGCATCCTGTCAAGCTGGAATATCTAGTTTTTACACTGAGGTAATAGCTCCTAAAATACAGAATTTTAATTCTTAAGATTCAGACTTCTGGTTTACAGGTGTTATGCTTTATGGTTAAAATTGTATAACACCTAAATAATAGTTTTCTTAAATTTGAGTATATTACAGCTTAATTTTCAACACTCAATATTCAACATATTTTGAAAACCGGTTAATACTTAAGATGGCTGTGTCACGCAAGACCAACTAAAAGTCTACACTAAAGAATATGACTTGCATCAAAAATTTAATAAAAATAAAAGGAAGCTATTGTTATTTGCTTTAACTCATACGTTTAAAATATTCAAATATGTTTTTAATTACTAGTTGAGGGGAAAAACATATGAATCCACATCTTTCATTAAAATTATGAGAATTGAGAGATTGAAGAATTTAATATCCTTTTAAATTAGACGTATTCCCAAACTCTGTTTTTCTCTAACACTCCAGGCAGGATATACAATCAAAGATCACAGTTGTATTCAACTTCCAAATCTCCCGTTTTACCTTCAAAACCCATTAGGAATTTCTGAATGTTTTCTGGATCTATGCAGTCAGACTATCAAGCCTTGAGTTAACAATTTCCATAAATATTACCTAAAAAAAAAAACACTTTATACTTAAATTGACCTTTTTATAAGGTCAGGATCATTTAGGAAATTTAGAAATATGTTAAATAGGTTTGATCGCTAGAAGTTTTCATATTTCACCAAATATATCTGTTCATTCTGACTTTTGTTTCCTTTTCCTAAATTTGTATTTATCGTCAAATATGCCCCCAAATTCCATTGGATTTGTTTTTTTTTCTAAGCTAACGTTGTTAAGGAAACTAGTCATTGACTCTTAGCAAATAGGAATAAATTAAATCCACTTTTTACTCTTTAGCAACACGTGATTATCTCCATAATAAGCACTAATGAATTATCCAGATGCGATTCACTTGCTTAGAAACCACATTACCTGTCTCCCAAAAGCTTTCTCTAGTATTCCATGATTCTTTCTTCAATTTTAAGGTTCACTGATGAGTGTGAAGGGAGAGTTTCTTCTATGAGATTGTGCTTGTAGGTGAAAATTCATTAGCTAGCTTCTCTGGCTTTTTTTCTGATATGTTTTTTAAATTCATAAAATGCTCAGATTTTAGAAATGTATTATCAAAATGTATTCTTGTCACTACTTAAAATGTATATTTGGAGGAGGTTTTGAGTGGATTAAACTTTGAAATGATGATAAATTGTTTTTTTTTCTTACAGGATTTAATTGTGATGGGAGCCCCAGGATCATCTTATTGGACTGGCTCTCTTTTTGTCTACAATATAACTACAAATAAGTACAAGGCTTTTTTAGACAAAGATAATGAAGTAAAATTTGGAAGTTATTTAGGTACGGTAAAAATGGACAAACTCCAGTCCTCTAGGTCTTATAGATACTATTTCTCTTACTTATGATTACTAGTCTCTTCAAAAGATCAAAATGGCCAATAGCAATTAAAGAATTCATAAACTGTCACTTTAAGGATATAATCGATGAAACTTTAACTTAATGATTGTAATTATATGTGTTAAATATTAATATTTACTTGTTAGACTAGAGAACTGGTTTAGTTTACTCTTACAAGCTTGTATCTTGATGCAGTAAACATGTTATCGTAAAGGTTGCATCTATTGAGTGCTTACCGTATCCAAGGAACTTTTGTTTTTAAGGTTATTTATTTTAGAGAGAGAGAGAGAGAGAGAGAGGAAAATGAACATGTGGGGGAGGGACAGCAAGAGAGAAGAGCGAGAATCCCAAGCAGGTTCCATGGGCTCTGTGCTGACAGCAATGTGGAGCTCAAACTCACAAACCGTGAGATCATGACCTGAGCCAAAATCAAGAGTCAGAAACTCAACCAACTGAGCTACCCAGGCGCCCACCAAGGAACTTTTATAGGCATTCGACACGAATTCATTGAATCATGTATGAGTAAGTGTAGTTTCTTAAAGGACCAGCTGAAAGTCAGTGGGGCTATCGACAGCATTCTACACAATGAGTAACATTATGAAGCATACGGATCTAAAAACAGCTCATTGACCTTAGCCTCATATGTTCTTAGAAAATATTTCCCAGAGTTTATTCTTGTCTTTCTCCTTCCTCTCCTCTTCCTCCCCCTCCATTGCCTCTTCATCCTGTGTAGTAGGACACTTTATTAGTCTGTATTTCTACAGAAACCCAAGATTTCTCAGCATTGATTCCTGTTACAGTAAAAAGGGTTGCTTTTCCCATAGCTTTTTAGAAAATACAGATTTGTTAATCATATGTGCTTCAAATGTAAGCAACCTATACTCAGAAATAATTACAATAAGAAAAAGCGGTGTTATTTTTTCCCATTCATACAGGAAGAATTCTTTTTCTTTTTCTTTTTTTTTAATTTTTTTTAACGTTTATTTATTTTTGAGACAGAGAGAGACAGAGCATGAACGGGGGAGGGGCAGAGAGAGAGGGAGACACAGAATCGGAAACAGGCTCCAGGCTCTGAGCCATCTGCCCAGAGCCTGACGCGGGGCTCGAACTCACGGACCGCGAGATCGTGACCTGAGCCGAAGTCGGGCTCTTAACCGACTGAGCCACCCAGGCGCCCCAAGAATTCTTTTTCAAACAGAGGGAATTTGCTTACAATTCAACATTTACTTGTTTGTGGTTGAAGTATATCTTGAAGTATTATAAGAAATATAACTTAGCATTATGCCTTTTGTCTTATAACAAAATATCTTACCATTTGTGTCCTCATACGGTTTTATCACTGTAGGAAGATTCCATGGTGAAAGAGTTGAAGTTTAGGGAGTTTTTGCTTAAAGTTTAACATGTTAAATTTTAGATCTCTAAAATATTTCACTTGTAATACTAGAAGCTAGCATATTCTGGTACTACATAGAGACCAACAGACCAGATGTAAAAGTGCTCTCTTTAATTTCTAGGACTTGGAAATGAAAAGCCATGTGCCTAGCTTCATAACACAGACTAATAATTGCTTAAAGCATATGATAAATGAACAGTTTTGAATATTGCTATGCTAAATATTCTTAAAACCGTTTAGTGTAGTCTTTGGAATTCAGTCTCATTTGATTCTGTGAATGGATTTATGATGATCTATTTTACCCCTTGCAAATAATGATTCCCATGGTTGTTGTCCACTTTCTTTGAAGGCTACTCAGTTGGAGCTGGTCATTTTCGGAGTCCGCATACTACCGAAGTAGTTGGAGGAGCCCCTCAACATGAACAGATTGGTAAAGTAAGAATTACATTTTTACATTAATTCTTGACAAAACTTCAAGGAAACTGCATGAGAGAATGAGATACTAAAGGAGAAACTGCAAAAATTCTAAGGAATGAAAACTAAAAGTGATGAGCTGTGCACTGCCTTTCATGGTGAAAGTTGTATGGCTTTTAGATTAAATTTAACAGAAAAGCTTAAAGGAAAATTCTGAAAGTCAAATTGAGGCTTTTCTTTCTTTAAAAAAAATTTTTTTAACATTTATTCATTTTTGAGAGAGAGTGTGAGAGGGGGAGGGGAAGAGAGAGGGAGACACAGAATCCAAAGTAGGCTCCAGACTCTGAGTTGTCAGCACAGTGCCCGATGCAGCCTGATGCAGGGCTCAAACTCATGAACAGTGAGATCATGATTTGAGCCAAAGTTGACGCTTAACCGACTGAGCCACCTGGGCGCCCCAGAGGCTTTTCTTTCTTGTGAGTAAATTGTTTTTGGAAAAAAAAAATCTCAAGATGTCTAGGGAATATATTCCTAGGTGAAGGGTGAAGGGATATTCACCCTTTCTAGGTGAAGGGATATTGAGCGAGCTGTATGTTTTGTGTAAGACCAGAAAGAATCAGATGTTCTTTCTGGTTCTGGGTTTTTGTTCCATTGTAGTGTGGACATCACTAAACTTTTCTGAGCCTTACTTTGGAAAGTGAGGCAAACAGCACTTTGTGCTCTAAGGGATCAAGACCATAGTCCCTGAGAAGATAGTTCAAGGAAGGCATATTAATGTGAATGTGGTTCCCTAAAGCTTTTGAATTACACCCAAAAGGATTTTTGTTTTTTTTTAACTCTTTGGGCAGTTACAAGTTGTGAACGTTGATGTTTTGATCACCTGAGGATTTTTTTTTTTTTTTAACGTGATAGCAGTCTCAGTTTTTCTAACTCTGTTCCTAATTGCAGGCATACATATTCAGCATCGAGGCCAGAGAACTAAACATCTTACATGAAATGAAAGGTAAAAAGGTAATGTCTCCACCTTTGGTATCACCGAGGGCTTTCGTGAATCACCCTGCTGCTTTTCTTAGTGACGGGATCTGGTTTGTTTTGGGCAGCTTGGCTCCTATTTTGGAGCTTCTGTCTGTGCCGTGGACCTCAACGCAGATGGCTTCTCAGACCTCCTCGTGGGAGCTCCCATGCAGAGCATCATCAGGGAGGAAGGCAGAGTGTTTGTGTATATCAACTCTGGCTCAGTAAGTCCAATCACTCACCAGCTGCAGGCCGTCTATGGTATTATGATACAAACTGAAGTTAGTTTAGGCTTCTGAGGCTATAGATTCTTAGGCTTATTTTACCGATGAAAGTAGAAACTCTGCTATTGTACTAATGCTCTAAAAATGAAATGGAACATTCTGGTGGGTGGGAATCTGTCCCATTTTGACATTCCAGAAGTAGGAGATTAGTTGTTCTGGTGTTTTTCTACTGACCTCTTGAATTTCAAGTAAAGTTTCTTTTAGTTTTATTATAATGCAAATCTCATTTGAAAGAATGATTTTTATCTATCCCTCAAAATGTAGATTTATCATTGGTTCCGTAGTGAATGTCTTTGCTTACAAATATTATCAGAAGTAGAAGATAAAGTAGAAAATGTTTTTAATTTATTTGAAAAGAATAGGAAACAAGGTGTGTTTGGATAAAATGTTAATTTACACAATTTATGTAGATGATATTCTTGATATAAGAATATAAGGGAGGCACCCGGGTGGCTCAGTCAGTTAAGTGTCTGGCTTCAGCTGAGGTCATGATCTCACAGTTGGTGGGTTCAAGCCCCATGTTGGGCTCTGTGCTGACCACTCAGAGCCTGGAGCCTGCTTCAGATTCTGTGTCTCCCTCTCTCTCTGCCCCTTCCCTGCTCACACTCTGTGCCTGTCTGTCTCAGAAATAAACATTAAAAAAAAAATTGAAGAATATAAAGGGCACCTGGGTAGTTCAGTCAGTTAAACATCCAACTTGGGCTCAGGTCATGATCTCACAGTTGGTGGGTTTGAGCCTCACATTGGGCTCTGTGCTGACAGCTCAGATCCCAGAACCTGCTTTGGATTCTGTGTCTCCCCCTCTCTCTCTGCCCCTCCCCCGCTTATGCTCTGTCCTTCTTTCCCTGTCTCTCTCTTAAAAATAAACACTCATTTTAAAAAATGGGCATAGTTCATTCCAAAGTAGATACAGTAGGTGTACAAGTAATTACTGCTTCTGGTTGAGTTATAAATTATGGGAGATGTTGTGGAGTAGAAACTAACCACTTCACAATTCAATTTAAAGAGTTCTGTTGACCTTATCTTGCCAGTCTGTCTTCTTGGCATTAAATAAAAACAAAGAATAGATAGGGCCTTGATGGAGTCTTCTTGGTCTGTTCCTTTGATTTAAGAGAAAGAATGGAATTGTGAGAAAAGTGACTAATTTCTTAAGGCACAGCAATTTTGGTCAGGATTCAACAAAGTAAAATCTGTTTCAAGAAAGTATTTGTAGTCTTAATCAATGGTTTTAGAGCATTTGATAAGGTCCTATATTAAGCACTAGCCTAAACACTTTGATTTGAGAGTGAATAGTCTTACACAGTTAAAAGATTTTCAAAGTTCCGAACACAGAGCAGCAAAGTTGTTAATTGGGATTCCCTAGACTGTGTTTCCACTTAAATTTAATAGTCAAGGCATATCATCGACAAAGTGATCATGCATATCTCCTTAACAGTGATATCAAGCATTAGGTTTTTTTGCACAGATATTTCACATTTCCCTACTCATAAATGGTCATCTTATACTAGCTACATTCTCATCATGCATACTTTTGTTTATAAACCAAACTTTTTGAAAACAGCTTGAAAAGTAATCCTATACACCTACAATAAGGCAGTATGTGATCTTTTTTTCCTCATTGAAGTCTTAAGCAATCCTAATGGGAAAAACAAATGAAAGTGTGTTCCTTTGATTTAAAGGGCAAGGAAGGAGCTGTACCCGTTAGGCTACCCTCTTGTTCTTCCCTCATTCCTACCTGGAGGCACCACTATTGAACATGGGGTAATTTCATAACTGATTGCAGTTTTTAACCCTTCTGACCTAGATTATTCTTTCTTTGTTCCCTTCTTACTTCCTATTTGTTACCTCTCTAAAATGGCACTAACCACTGCCTGGCAATATATTAGTTTGGCTTGGTACTGTCTGATCTTCTCCTGGAAGTGTTTTTCTACTGCTGTGTTTTTAGGGTTTGAAAGAGGACTGAAGAAATAGGTGCTCAGTAATTGTTTCTGAATGAACTGAAAGAAGAATGATACTTGAATGAATCTTGCTTCCACCTGCTTCTACGAAAATAATTCTTAGAGGTCACCAGAGGTCACCATTTTCTGACTGGAGAATACTTGAAGAGTGATCACTACTTCTTGAAACCCTCTTCGTGGAACTTTAGTGCCTTTCTATTGTTTTAGGTCTATACCTTCTCGTCCTCTCTGGAGCCCATTCTCCCTTCTCTTTAAATTAGGATTTCCCTTGGAGTCCAGCTTTTTCATCCCTTATTCCCTGATAAAATAATTTCTGTTTTCGGTGCCGGTGATTTTTGTCTGCAGAGATGATTCATTAAAAAAAAAAAACACTGAGCAAATATCTGAAATGTAACAAAACCTATGGAAATAGCTGAGAATAATCTTAGTTCTGACCTCTAAGACCTCAAGTGTAAAAAAGACACAAACATGAGAGTAAAGAATTTAAGTTTAGGAGTTGTTTGGTTGGAAAATAAAAGTGGAAGGGTGTTTCATAATCAAAAGGAAACAACCTGTGTGATTAGGGGATGATGAAGAGACTAAGAAGAGGAAAGGATCTATGATGAGTGCATGGATTTTTTTTTTTTCTTAGTACAAAGGAGTGACAGAGTTTAGAAAGAGGTCTGACAGTTGTTACTGCAGTGGCTCATTATTGTAACATTATTGAACGTCTCCTTGTTTTTTTTTTTTTTTTTCTTTTAATTTATTTTTGAGAGAGCACAAGCAGAGGAGGGGCAGAGAGAGAGAGAGAGAGAGAGAGAAAGAGAAACACAGAATCCGAAGCAGGCTCCAGGCCCTGAGCTGTCATCACAGAGCCTGATGAGGGCCTCACACTCACGAACTGTGAGATCATGACCTGAGCTGACCTCAAGTCAGAGGCTTAGCCGACTGAGCCACCCAGGTGCCCCTGAATGTCTCCTTGTAATAACTCATCTTTCAACTTAAGAGGTAGCAGTTGACCAATCCATGTTTCATTGCCGCTAGGATAAGGCTCAAGGCTAGCTTCCGTTGTGCCAACTCCTGAACTCAGAAGCCTTCAGTGGCTTCCTGTTCCCTAAATGGAAGTAAATTTCCCTCAGTATTCAAAATTCCACACCATGACACTTCAGTTTTTTGTTTTGTTTTGTTTTGTTTTGTTTTTGTCTCCTTCATTCTACATACCATTCATAACAGCCAAATTCTTTGGAAATTTGTTTTGCTGGTTGTATTCTCTGCATATTAAAATTATGTCCATCCTTCAGTAGCCACCTTGAATACCATCTCTTATGAAATCTCTCCTTGCTTTTACAGTTAGATATGCTGTTCTTGATAATACAAAGCAGTCTGTGCTTCTCAGTCATTTCCATGTTCGTGCTAAGCCTTCCATGTAACTGGGCTTCTTCAGGAAGGGGAGACTGTCTCCTACACACACTGCTTGGTCCTCCTTCGCCTCTTTCCTCTTTGCACAGTGCATTGCCTTTAGTAGGAATTCAATAAATATTTGCTAAATTGAATTATCAAAATGATTTATTGGATTTTCAAAGCCAGGGATCATGAGTTCGACAATTTTTATGTCCTCTGAGCTCTAATCATACTATTATATGTGTTGACATACTTGATAAATATTTATTGAATGGAACGGAGATGTGTGTACTAAAGCTCAGTCTGTAGTTTGTCCAACTTGTTTGAAGCATTAGAAAAAATCCATATCCAATTACAACAGTAAATCATGTGTAAAGTTGTCAGAGAGGGTTATAATGACATCTTTTCCCCCCTTTTCTGTCTAGGGAGCAGTAATGAACGAAATGGAAACAGAGCTCCTTGGAAGTGACAAATATGCTGCAAGATTTGGGGAATCTATTGTTAATCTTGGAGACCTTGATAATGATGGCTTTGAAGGTAATGAAAAGTATCTAATTTGGTACTTGACTTCTGCTTTTAAAATGGAACATGGAAGATAATATGATTGGAGTTTTAAGTTGTTTGCCTTTCTATAGAAAATGGAGCCAAAATGTTATGCTAAGCTCATTTTCTTTTTGGTGTTATACCTGACTTCTCCTCATTGGTTAATTATTCTTAATTGATTGCAGACTCATTAGACCAGGCTATTTAACTCTATGTACAGTAAAGACACTGACAAGACCCAACAGAGGCTGGCTGCAGAGCTGGAGCAGGGTTCTAGAAGACCCCGTTGTGCCAGGCATCCCTTGTTCAGGTGCTACGTTGTGGGATGATTTGGTAAATGGCAGGAGAGCACGCTTAGCAATAATAGTGAGGGACAGCTGGCAGACCCAGTAATATTGGCTATTGACCAACTTATATGGAAGCCACTCCCTAATGCACTAGATAGTTCTGTCATAACTGTGCCTATTGCCTGGATATCAGCCCTGCTGTTGAAATACCTGTGTCTACCAGCCTTTCCTCTTAAAATTTACTTTTGTCAGTCTAATACGGAATGGTAACCAAGTCTGGTAAAATTGTGCATAGGATGATGAATGGGTTTGAAAGGAGGGTGTGCAATTTGTAGAGTTCAGCAAATAAGTATTTGATATTTTCAGGGCTCAGAATTGTCTATCTTAATGTAATCATTAGCAATTGGTATATGGTAATAAGTTGAAACTGAGTTGGATACAGGAAATAAATGAGGGAGTACTATAAGTTCTCGCTTATTTTTAATACCTCTTACGCCAAAAGGCTTTACTCTAATTGTTTAAAATGTGTTGGTCTTTGGGGCGCCTGGGTGGCTCAGTTGGTTGAGCGTCCGACTTTGGCTCAGGTCATGATCTTGCAGTCTGTGAGTTCGAGCCCTGCGTTGGGCCCTGTGCTGACAGCTCAGAGCCTGGAGCCTGCTTCAGATTCTGTGTCTCCCTCCCTCTCTGACCCTCTCCCACTCATGCTCTGTCTCTTTCTCTCTGTCAATAATAAATAAACATTAAAAAAATAAAATGTGTTGGTCTTCAAGAAGAAAGTTAGTGGGTTACTGACTATATATTTTGAATACTTTGAATATACATTGAATAGATATCACATATTGAATATATGGACTCTATTAAATGTAAGAGTATAATTTGGTACACAAATATTACCATTTCTAGAGTTTTACTATCTTATTAAAAATAAAGGAAATTAAGTATATATTTTTAAGGTTATGGTTACATGTAAGCTTTACATTAAAACTTCTATAAGGTTTTATTATGCTGTATTTCACAAGAGTCAGCAATTCTGATGTTTATTGAGCACTTACTTGGTGTCAGATGTACCATGCCAGGTGGAGAGTATATGCCATAATAAATGTAAATAAAAGAAATAGTGACACCCTTTTCTATAATTTTAAAATCAAATGGAATATAAAATTAAGACATTAAAAAAACCTTAAGTGGTGAAATTTAGGGAATTTACCTAATAAATATCTATGGATAAAGCCATGTTTATGCACCTTGACATTTCATAGATATTATGAGATAATGCAGTTCTTTCCTTGAAAAAGAAAATCATTCAGTAAGATACTTACTTTGTTATGATTCCTTATACATCTTGTTTTAATTGACACATTTGAGGAAAACCATTTGCTGTTTTGAATGTACTAAAATAAAACATGGGTGAGTGCACATGAGAAGTGATTTTTTTTTTTTTTTTTTTTTGGTGGCATCAAAATGTCAATGACAAACCTGAATTCTTAAAATCAGATATAGTGGTGAAAAGGTCATGGACATTACTCCTGTAGCGAGGAGAATCCCAGGCAGTTTTCCAGTGGCGTGTGAAGGACAGAAAGTGTTCTGTCCATGAGACTTAGGAAGAGGAACTAGGAGAGACCTTGGGGGTACGAGGCGGTCTTCCAGACTGCATGTGAGAACCTAGGTTTCAGACAGCACTTTGTGTCCTAAAGTCTTCGGCTCTTGACTCCTAAAGGTAATGGTTTTATGTGTTCTATTCAAACACATATGATCATATGATTTAGGATTCTATTCAAATGATTATTTCTCATAGTTCAGTATATTTTTGTGCTATTACAATTTCATTTATAATTTACCTCATATTTACATTTAGTGACTCTATTAATGCTGATTCACTTCAGTGCATGCTTGTTTATCTTTTTCTACTTTATCAGTTCTAATTTTTTTTTTTTAGTTTTATTGAGATGTGACTGAAATACATCGTGTAAGTTGAAGGTATACAACAGAATGACCTAATATATGGATGTAGTACAGAATGATTACCACCTTGCGTCTAGTTAACATCTATTCCCTCACAGTTAATTTTTTTTCCTTGTGATAACTTAAGATCTACTCTCTTAGCAACTTTGAAATAGATGATACAATATCGTTCACTCTAGTCATTACACTGTACCTTGCATCTCCAGAACTGTATCTTAGAACTAGAAGTTTGTACTTTGACCTTTTCACCCAATTCCCCCTACCCCTCAACTCTGGCAACCACCAATCTGATCTGTTTCTGTGAGTCTGATTTTTTTTTTTTAGATTCCACATGTAAAAGTGAGATCCTACCGTGTTAGTCTTTCTCTGACTTATTTCACTGAGTAAAATGCCCTGAGTTCATACATGTTACCACAAATGGCAGGATTAATTTCTTTTTTATGGCCAAGGTAGCCTTTTATTTTTGCCAATGAGTAAGCACTTTGCACGTTTTCGATCTTAACAAGACTGTGCTGATTTGCAAGTGGGCTCAGCGTGTTGTACTTCTTCACTGAGGTTTTTAATTCTTCTCTACCATATCTGCCTAGGTGGGAAAGTAAGGAACCTTGTCTTGTATTTCTTTGTTTCCCTATTCTTTACCGCATCTTCTATCTTATTTAATTATTCTGGAGTAGATGGGTGAAGTTACTTTTTGTTCATGGCAGTGTGTGGGATTCTGTAGAAAGGGGATGAAAATCTCACCTGTTCTTTTTCCTTCCACGTCCAGTCATAGATGCAAACAGACTTAAAGTCCTTACTATTCACACTTTCGTGGTGCTTTGTAGAGGAGACAAGTTATTTTTGCATTCATTATATCCTGTCCTTTTTCTTTTTTTAATTCAATAGGAAAAATCAGGCTGAATTTCCTGTGTACTTAGAAAAGCAATGCAGGCCATTTTCTAAGGAGATAACCAATTTGGCAAGAGTCCAGCATAAAAATCTCATCAAGAGTGTGAGGAAGTTAGGGAATAGGTACATGAATAAACCTACATGATGGACACAACTGACAGCATTTTGGATTTCATCCATAAAATTGATACGGAAAAACCACTTATATTTTGGCTTAAGTTTTTTCACCTTGAGCATTGACTTCTAGACTGTATGTGTGAATATTTTTTAAGCAGAGCCATAATGAAGTATAAGCTGTGTATTTATGTGCCCCTGAAATGTTGATATATTATCATATCATTAATTGAGCAGTTCTTTTGACTGCAGGAGTTTGCAGGAGAGGAAAACACTGGAGATAGTCTGTAGTGTTCATGATTCCGTAGAGCATGGTTGATGGGTGAACACAGGCTCTGGGAGCCAGACCGCAGTGCTTATATCCCAGCTTCTTCATATCTTAGCTCTGTGCCCTTTAGCAAGTTACACTCTGTGCCTCAGTTTCCTCATCCAAGTTGGAATCAAAAAGTACTTATTTGATAACGTTTAAAAGTTACATGAGAAAAGCCCCTACTTACAGTGCCTGCATTATAATAAAATTGTGTTTATTTCCATTGTTAGCTGATGTTAAAATTATTTTGATTATGCTAATAATTGTTACAGTTTGCACTAACAATGAAATAAAATGTTCTAAAAATTGTCAGTGTTTTGCTCTATGTGTTGTGTCCCAAACTGACTTGGATAGGCATGAAAAAAACATTATTAATAATACGTATTTTCCTTATTCCTGTAACGTTTGCTAACATTTAGTATGTTCTGTAACAGATCCAAATGTAATCATAGGAAATAAGAATTTGGATCTATATATAAGAAAGGAAAAAACTGAATATAGTCCACAAGTCTTCTGCTTGAAATGACATTGATTTGGGCTTTTTTATATTTCATTTGAAAGGGCACATCTGCATTGTGTCAAGACTTGTGCCTTACATCACTAGTGCTAGTGACTTATCGCGAGAATTTCTGTGTGTCAACAGCTTCATAGCCCCAGGCTCGTTAGCTTTACGTATCATCGAGAATGAAGATCCAGGACTCTAGTTTACTAATGATGTAGCCATAGTAGTTGAAGTATAAACCAACCCTGACTACTGAGATCCATGACAGGTCTTGCCTTCAGTGGCCACGGAATGCTTTCCCCCACTCCTTCCCTTACCTCCCTCTTCCTCTCTCCTTCTCTCTCTTCCTTCCCACTCCTTCCCCTTATGTACCTGTGAGTATTTAGTTTGCACAGGTATGGCTCCAGCTATTTCAAACTCATTGCCATTGTTCCTGTGTCCCATGCTGCCCCTTAGTCCACTGTCATGATGCAGGCTATTGTCTCTGTCTAAACTGCCTTTACCCCCCCTTTTTTTTTTTTTTTCTCACCTGGCTATGACCTGTCACTACTTTAATCTTGGCTTGGGTGTCCTCTTCTATGTGAAGCCTTTCCTCATTTCTACCACCTTCTCATATGTGGTGCTTGTATTCTGGTTTTACGTTCTCTTCTTCCGTGCTAGACCGCACTCCCTTTTCATGGCCCTCTCCTGTATGGCTGGTTTCTGTCAAATGCCCAGAATACAGTAGGTGCTCAATAGTTTTCCACTGAATAAATCAACAAATGGGTGTTATTGCACATGAGGATTTAAAATAACTGGCACAAGTCAAAAGAGCGCGACCTTATTATGTTTAAACAATATATATATAAATTATGTCTATTATTTACTTTTAGATGCTATTAGAAATTGTACAGCATTTGGCATAGAATCATATCAAAGAGGTATTTATTCTCATTGAACTAGCAGTCAGCAATTACCACCGTAGCTGTTAAAAAGGTTTCAGATCTGATAAACTAAGAAGTATTGACTATCATGAAAGCAAACTTTCTGTATTTTGGGTTTCTATGAAAGTAATAAGAAAACATTGCATGTAAATGAACCTATGACTAAACCCAAATAAATGTAAAACTAATGAAATGCTCTTGCAGCTGTAGAAAATTATTTTTCTCCTATGTGTTGTATATTTATGGCCCTTAAGCAATCATGTCATTCCTAGTTTGTTTTCTTTTGCTTATGTCAGTTGATGAACTCTTTTATTTTTTCTCTTGGCATCATAACCTGATACGAATCTCCATAAAGTCATAAAGATGATGTAGTCATTACTTTACAGAACAAATTCAGTTTCCAAAATCCAGTTTGCATGTTTATACATGGGTGGGTGGATACAGATGTTCTTAACAAATACCTTAATTACTTTCATTAGAACAGGAATTTAGAGGTCATTTTGCAAATAAAGTAAAACCCAGAGCTCAAAACAAGGACTCTTATGGTTATAATATTCACAGATGATAATTTATTATGTGCTCAGGTCTGCTCTAAGCACTGTACATGAGTTATGTCCTATGCTGAGGGTGAGTTCTCTCATGATCCCAGGCTATCTGTGAAGGAACTGAGACACAGAGAGGTTAAGAAGAGGCCCCTGCTGGGGGTCATGCTTTGGTGGTTTGGCTCTAGAGGCTGGGCCCTTAACCATTACTAGAGTGTCTTTCAGAGCCATTTGCTCTTCGTCTTCCAAGCACAGACTGTCTTATACCATTCTGCACATTGTTATGATGACGGATGCATTTTGTGGTGTTTGTTTTCTGTGTAGTGAGTATTCATTTCTTGATAAGGAACTTTCATATGTGATATGAACTAAGTAGCATGAAAGTCTTCAGAGTTGCATTCTTTCTATTAAGAATTCATTTTTTCTGCCATTTAAATCCTTGAACAGATGTTGCAATTGGAGCTCCACAGGAAGATGGCTTGAGAGGTGCTATTTATATTTACAACGGCCGAGCAGATGGGGTCTCACCAACGTTCTCACAGGTAGGGTACTATTCTGCTTTCAAGAGAAGCATTGATGATAAACGGTTCCTGAAACTTCCAGGGTTAACGTAGATTTATTTTTCTTAATTTCCTCTTTCAAGTACTTAATGTATTCTATTTCACCCTTTTTCTTGTAATAACAGTAGTTGGTCTCATTTTGAAGGTCATTAATAACTCTTTGGAATCACATGTTTTCTCCATAACTAGGAGTTCTGGTTCACATCCATTCTAGTTTGTATTTAATCTAGTAAGGATTTCCTCTGGGGGCTCTTGGGTGCCTCCACCTCTTGATTTCGGTTCAGGTCGTGATTTCTTGGGATTCTCTTCCTACCTCTCTCTCTGCCCCTGCCTCCCTCACACACATGCATGCGTGCTCTCTCTCTTGCTCTCAAAATAAATAAACTGAAAAAAAAAATATTTCCTCTGCATTCCATCAAATTTATGTTCTGAGATAGTATCCGTACTCTTTCAGATAAGCCCATGTGGATTTGATTAACTGTGTCTTGCAGTGTGCCTAAAGCCCCATGTTTCAGGGAGGTCGCACAGGGAGAGCAAACACATGATACTCTGATTCTTTCGGGAAGCAGCCGCAAGATGGGAGCTTTTAATAAAGTTCCCTGGTCTAACTCAGACTTGACTTTTGTCTTTCGATAAATCGGGATATTTCAGTGTATAGGAAACACTCCATACGTATGCAGAGAAGAAAAGTTTTTCCAAAGATCTTTTTGTGGAAATATTAGCTAATACTGTTATTCTTGATTGAGCAAAATAGGTAAATGGCTCTCCATATTGAACATGAAACCTCTGTACTTGTCTAGTAAAAACTATTGACTTTCTTAGTATGAATAGTGGCCAGACACGAATAAATCTATCCGGATGTGAAATTAGACCTATGGAATAGGAAACACGTGTCTGATGTCAGTTGTCACACGCTAGGAAGCAATCTGGCCAAATGGGGTGGCTTTCATCATAAGCCTGAGTAGTAGGGAAATAAATACAAAGCCTGAAAGAAGACTGGGGAGAGAGAGTCAGGACTGTTTAAGATCCCTTCTGTATAATTTTCTCTTTGTGGCTTTTTCTAGTCAGAAAGTGATTTTTTTCTTGGCAAAAAATAGATGTTATCTGCCCAGCTCAAGCTGGCAACTTTCATTTCTTTTAGATGCAAGTATTTGACTTAAATGCATTTTGTTACTAAATGTGCCTAGGTGTTGTAAGGCTCATGATTTAACTAGATCGTTGCTGCTTTGAGATACTCTTTGAGATATTTGAGTGTTAAAAAACTTCCTACTTACCGATTTTTCAGAGAATTGAAGGACTTCAAATCAGCCAATCATTAAGTATGTTTGGACAGTCTATATCTGGACAAATTGATGCAGATAATAATGGATATGTAGGTGAGTATTAAATTGACTATTTCATAAATTGAAATGAGCTCTATTGGGGTGTTGCCTTATTACAAAGTACATAGAACTGGTATGGAAAAGTCCTAATTTACTGGTAATTTGTTTCTTTCCTTTTTAAAGCTTTTTTGAATGCAAGGATGGGTCAGAAATGATCAAATAATTAGTCAGTTGTACCGTGTTAGTTACTTGACATTTTATTGCTTGTTCTTGAAAAAATGAAAGGCACCCATGAAAATCAAACATGAGGTGCTGGAAAAAAAGACACTTTTTTGTACCTTGAGAGGAGATTCCTGGGTGACTATGTGTAGTCTAAACATTGAATTTTTTAGTAAACTTTATAAGTTTTTATCATAAAATTTGTTTACATTGTAAAGGGATGAATGTTATTACAGATGAATAGACTCAGATAAATGTGGAATGAATCCTAAGATGTAAGTATATCTTTTGTAATTAATTTTCTGTAAATAGTGTTTTGATACAGTCATAAGGTGATACGTAGGTATTTGTGGCTGGAAAGCAATTCTCTTTGACTAATGATGTTCATTAATCTGTTGTTTTTCATCCTCCAGATGTGGCAGTTGGTGCTTTTCGGTCTGATTCTGCTGTGTTGCTGAGGTAAGGTTGATGCATTTCACTGCTTAATGACAATTGGGCTTAATTGTAAATGATGGGAGGCAGTTTTTAAAATTGGCAGTGGTGGTGACCTCATAATGCTTTTTCTTGGTATTATGAAATTTTATTGAACTTTAGGATTGTATTTCCATCTTACGTGGCTATTATAATTAAATCCTCAGGCAAAGCCAGTATTTTTAGAAACTCAAATGAAAATTTCTCTTGATTCATTCACAGAAATGTAATTGAGTATATATGCACTTACTACTAATAAGGCAGTTTCATGAAGTTACTTGGTCAATGGAAACTGAAAAAACAAATCCACTTTTTTCTAAAGGAAAAGTAATATTGCTAATTTTATTTCCTTCTTAGGACAAGACCCGTAGTGATTGTTGAAGCTTCTTTAAAACATCCTGAGTCAGTAAATAGAACAAATTTTGACTGTGTTGAAAATGGATTGCCTTCTGTTTGCATGGATCTAACACTCTGTTTCTCATACAAGGGCAAAGAGGTTCCAGGTTATATTGGTAAGGATGGCCTTACAGAATTTACCCTGAGTGTGTACTTCACTCATTAATCTCATGGTCGTCTTCTGAGCCCTGACATTGTTTCACCTTAGAGGTGAATACTCCTTTCTGCCTCATCTTTTGGATTCTCAAGTTACTCTAACCAATGAGTGGGCAACAGTAAGAGGCTGTATATAGTTTTCTGAAAATTATGACAAGAAGTAAATCAGGAGTATCACCTTGCTGTATTGGGGTGAGCTAAACTGAGCTTAATATATGAAATATCTTTAGAATAGAAAGAACATTACCACAGCTTCTTCTTTGTTTAACTGGGCTCCTTTCACAGCTGGAGCTGGCTTAAATTGGAAGTCCTGAGAGGGAGATTGTTCTCTTTATATTTTGTCTTTTGAGTGCGTGAAGAAGCTTATCTCAAACGTAGACGTTGATTTCAATTTTCATAAGTAACACACATCTCTTGAGGATTTCCTATGACTGTCAGCTTCTGAGAGCCATGTCCATTCCCTTTATATAGGTAGCTCTCAGTTGCCCGCTCTGGAGAAGAGAGTATTGATAGGGCTCATGCAAAATTGTGGTTAATCTCAAATCACATATATGTGACTTTATGCACATTAAATTTTTTCTAGCATGTTATGTTCCTAATTATGTTACACTTAAGCTAGTATTAGAATAACTACTAATGAAACTAGCCAATGGTAGGAGAGTGGCATACTTGGGTTTATTATCTGGACATTAAAATTAGATAAACTTCATGAGCCACCCAGGACCTACCCAGAGTTGATTGTATTCATGGCCCTGCAGACTCTCATCATCTAAACATCACAAAGGGCAGCAAATACACTGAATCAAACTATGGATATGTAATAGAAATCTCCTTCTGAATCAGCCTGTAATGAGAGGTATAGAATGAGCTTAGTGTATCTACTTTAGAACAGACTCACTTTTCATAGTGCACTGCAAAAGTCCTGGCTAGGCATACAGTAGTAGGAAAGTGGGCAAAACTTTAACCTGGTTACAAGAAGTGGCATTTTCAGGGCATGACCCCAGTAACACAGACAAATTGATGGATTAGCTGAAAGACAGACGTTGAATTGATACGACTATCTCCCTTTATGTAAAATCCGTTTTGTTGTACTACCGATTCCATTGTGACCAGATATTTTTAAAAATGTTTGAAAACAAATGTATGACACTCGTAAATAATCACAGCGCTGTTACAAAAGCAAGCTTTAGAGTTGCATAGAATGAGTCCTTGGGAGAAATAATTCACATGGTAAGCATTTTTCATAAAAACCGATGTTTTGCCACTTACTGTGAATGGATTTTTATTCACCCTTTTTTCCTTTACTTTTTGCCTGAACTCCTGGTGATGAATTGTGGATGGCTATTTCAATTACTCTTTCATCTCTGAGGCACTGAATCTCCGCTATTGTAATTTTGAAGCCAATTGATTGGGACTTCATTGTTTATTTTATAAATAAAAGTCAGGTTAAAAGATTTATTTGAAACTTGTAGGAGTAATACAGGTTTTATCCTTATGTTTCCTTGAAAAAAGTAGATAAAATCGCTCCGAAAGAATAAGTTACTCCCAAGATGTAAATGAAAACTTCAGGAATTATATAAATTCTTTAAAATATCACTTATGAATTCATTGCTCCTATATAATGAGCGATATCTCAGCAGACTGTTAATGTAGCTTGTTTTGCAAAGAATTCTTTTAGATTAAAAAAAAATCGCTCTTTCTTTGTAATATCTGTCTTGGAATTTTTTTGGATGCTTATTAATTTTCCTTATATTTTTGATTATTGAGGATATTCTTCAGCAGATGATTATCTACTATGTGGTATTTGAAGTAAATATTACTAAACTTCCAGAATATTTATTCAGAAGATGTCTATATTTGGCACAAACCAACACTGGAAGGTCAAACCGGAAACCAATAAAAACATGTAGAAGACTAATCAGGGTCTAGGGCTGGAAAAGGAGATGTCTTTGGGTGAACTGTTTATATAGGTTTGACTTTTGAACAATTTGTTCACTTTTCATTTTGAAAAATAATAAAAATTAATAACCTCTCAAGGCAGAAACAACAGTGAACCCCACCGTGTATAAAATTAGTGATACGTGATACGTGAGTGCAGTATTCTGTCTGTGGCTCTTTAGTTGGACATTCTAAGAACAAAAGGATTCCAAAGAAATATGAAACTTAGAACTTTTCTGAGTAGTTACAATTTTAGTATTGTAGTTTTGAAACATATATAGGAAGATTAAGTAAATACCTGAAGATGGTAACAGTTAAAACTAGAAACCTAGAGAAAAGTTGATTGATATAACAATTTTTTCAACTTGTGTTTTCAATATGTGTCGTCTTCCAGATTTCAGGTTAGTTTTGAAAAGCCACTGAAATAAGAAAATACTGGATATCATTTTGACTATTTTCATTTCAAAAATAATAAATGCTTTTAGGTACTTATTTGCATTAACTGCAATTCTCTCTACATTTTTGCAGTTTTGTTCTATAACATGAGTCTGGATGTGAACCGGAAGATAGAATCTCCATCAAGATTTTACTTTTCTTCTAATGGAACATCTGATGTGATTACAAGCAGCATAAAAGTGTCAAGCAAAGTAGCTAACTGCAGAACACATCAAGCATTTATGCGGGTAATGTAGACTAGTTTTTTATTAATGAATGTGTAAACTTCAGTATTACCACTACAGTGAAAATCTTACTGCATTGGTATCTTTTTATAAAATGTGGTTGAAAAGCAGATGTGATCCCCTCCTGAACTAGCTGGCCTATTGTTACAGAGTTAAGATGTTCGGCAATCCTGTGATGTGGCTAATGCAGAGTCCGCATTTTGCATCTTCTTTATTTCACATTTATCACATTTTTACTGTGTCATTCTTTTTAAAGATTTGCTTTTTCCTTTCTACAATTGCTATTTTCCTATCCCTGTTTTATATGCTTCCCTAGAAATGTACATATTGAGTAGCTCTGCTGAGCCTGAGATCTGTTTCCAGGTAGGTTTTACTTTACAGCGGTGTGGTAGGGAAGGGTAGGGTGGGGGCAGGGAAGTTGGTTTGTTTTTCGTGTGACTCTAATGAAGCAGAAGCCATCGTGACTGCGTTTGGATCAGGTCTTTGTCCCCATGCCAGCATTGTTAGTGATGTCAGTGGGAACTCGCACAGTTGCAGCGTGGTAGGGATCATCTGTGGGCCAGGACAATGACTCTCAAGATATTTGGGGGTATGTCCTGCCAAAGCATAGCCAGTTTCATGTTTCTTTTATTAAAATACTCATTCCCAAACTGATCATCACGTTCCTTGCGTTGGTCAAATTTTATCCTATGGAGCAGTGCCAGGTCGTTTTCATTAGGGAATGGTGTACTTCATCAGAAAATCTACGGCCACAAAGAAGCCAAACTATTCCCAGGAGCCCCTTCTGGGATTGCAAATAGTAACCTCCGCTTAGAACTTAATTTTCCCTTGGATACTTATTCCAAGCAAATGCAAACAAGCATCAAGGTTCTAACACTATTAAATGCTAAGAGCAATAATCCCTATGCTATTTCCTCATTTCCCTTAACACTTTTTATTGTACTAGAATAAAGCTATGAGATGGTTGAGAACCAAAAACATAGAATGATACTAATGTAACCATCATTTATATGTTAGGGATGAAAGAGGGATTTTTTTAATACTATATAGTTGAGATTGTACTTAGTCTCCAAAATTGACTCACCTATCATTGAGACCATTTTCAAGGCAGTAAAAGGGCTGACATTAGACATTCGCAAAGAAACATTGTGTTGAATTTGTATGACAGGAAACTGATCTGACTTACTTAGTTACTCCTGTGTTTCTTGGCATTGTTCCAACGAGTAAGAGTTCATCAAAAATTGTGTATTTTCGTTGGGATACATTTGTAGTAGAAATGACAATTTAGCAGAGGTTTCTTGACGCACATTTGTAATGTTACCCTGGTGTTGATGGTAGCAGGTTAACAGTGATTGACTTTCGGCCATATTGTCAATGTCAAACAAAAGCATTTACCTCTGGGATTGGTACACAGTAGGGACTTTTTAAAAAGTGATAGAAACCATTATTAAAATTAAAACAGGTCTAGTTGTTATTCAGGAAGATATGGGAAGATAATTAGTGCATTGTCCATTCCCACCAGCCTGGTAACTGGAGGTATTTCACAATGCTAATAGTACAGTGCTTCTAGAGTCCAAAAGAACCTGATACTCTTTTTTTTTTTTTTTTAATTTTTAGAAGATGTATATTTATTTTGAGAGGGTGAGAGAGAGAGAGAGAGAGAGAGAGAGAGAGAGAGAGTTGGAGAGGGGCACAAAGAGAGGGAGAGAGAGAATTCCAAGCAGGCTCCACACCGTCAACACAGAGCCTGTTGTGGAGCTCGATTTCATGACCCTAGAATCATGACTTGACCTGAAATCAAGAGTCAGACAATTAACTGATTGAGTGACCCAGGCACCCCAGAAACTGATATTATTCTGCCTTCTTAATGATAGTAAAAAAAGAAGAGCAGTGGTCAGGACGCTTGGATTGTCTGTCCCTTTGTTCCATAAAACTTGTCCAGTATCAGGAATATTAATGGTCATATTCTACTTCAACGTCACTTAAAATGAAGTGAGGTACACTTGTTAATTATGTGGCCTGGCCCACAGCCTCCACTTCTCACAGGACTCTCTGTCTGCCAGTTGGGCACACTTTCCTCCTATGGTCCTTGGCATTGGTCATACCAGATAAGCTCCACTTAATTAAATTGAGTAGGTATTTGAGTACCAACATTCTGTTTGAGACACTTGTATATATCAATGAATGAAATATAAAGAGATTACTGCCCTCACCGTGTTTATAGTCTAGTGGAGTGAGGTAAACAACATGATAAAAATGTAAATTTTAGACTATTTTACAAGATAAACATGATCAAAAAAGAAAAGGGCAGGGGCGCCTGGGTGGCTTGGTCAGTTAAGCGTCCGACTTCGGCTCAGGTCACAATCTCACAGCTTGTAGGTTTAAGTACCACATCAGGCTCTGTCCTGACAGCTCGGAGCCTGGATCCTGCTTCGAATTCTGTGTCTCCCTCTCTCTCTGCCCCTTCATCCTTCCCTCCCTCCACCTGTCTGTCTCTCTCTGTCTCTCTCTCTCTTTCTTTCTCTCTTTTTCTCTCTCAAAAATAAACATTTAAAAATTTAAAAAGGGCAGAGTACAGGAAACTGTGGAGTGCTGGAGAAAAAATGAAGGGTGCATTTTATTTTATTTTTTTAAGTATAATTTACACAGTGTTAGATTAGTTTTAAATGTTTTATATAATGATTCAATCATTCTGTGCATTAGAGGTGATCACAAGTGTCCTGTTTTTAAAATTTTTTTCTCCAGGGTAGTTAACATGCAGTGTTTCACTAGTTGCAGCTGTACAATGAAGTGATTCAACGGTTCCATATGTTACTCAGTGCCCATCAGGATAAGGGTACACTTAATCCCATTTATCTGGTTCACCCATGTCCCCAACCTCCCTCCCGCTGTTCTCTATACTTAAGAGTCTGTTTTTTTCTTTTTTTTGTTTCTTAAATTCCACAAATTAGTGAAATCATATGGTATTGGTCTTCCTCTGACTTCCTTTATTGAACATCCTACCCTCTAGGTCCATCCGTGTTGTTGCAAATGGCAAGAATGCATTCATTTTTATGGCTAATATTCTAGTGTGTGTGTGTGTGTGTGTGTGTACACACATGCCACATCTTTATCTTTATGCATTCATCTATCAGTGGACACTTGGCTTGCTTCTATGTCTTGGCTATTGTAAATAAGGTTACACTAATCATATGGGTGCATATTTTTTTTGAATTAGTATTTTCATTGTCTTTTGGTAGATATCCAGTAATGGGATACCTGGATCATATAGTAATTCTATTTTTAATTTTTTGAGGGACCTCAATACTGTTTTCTAATAGGCTGCATTAGTTTGCATTCCCACCAGAAGTCCCAAGGGTTCCTTTTTTCTCCACATCCTCACCAACTCTTGTATTTCTTGTATTTTTGATTTTAACCATTGTGACAGGCTTGAGGTGACATCTCATTGTGGTTTTGATTTGTATTTCCCTGGGGATGAGTGATGTTGAACATCTTTTCATGTGTCTGTTGGCCATTTGTATGTCTTCTTGGGAAAAATGTCTATCCAGTTCCTCTGCCTGTTATTTAATTAGATTTTTAAAATTTTTGGTGTTGAATTGCTTAAGTTCCTTATGTAGTCTGTATATTAACCCCTTATTGGATATATCATTTGCAAATAGCTTCTCTCAGTAGGTTTTTTTTGTTTGTTAATTGTTTCTTTTGCTGTGCAAAAGCTTTTTATTTTGGTGTAGTCCCAGTAGTTTATTTTTGCTTTTATTTCTCTTGTCTCAGGAGACAGGTCTAGAAAAATGTAGCTACAGCTAGTTTCAAACACATTACTACCCATATTTTCTTCTAGTTTTATGGTTTCAAGTCTTTCATTTAAATGTTTAATTCATTTTGAGTTTATTTTTGTGCATGATGTGAGAAAGTGGTCCAGTTTCATTTTTTTGGCATGTGGCTGTTCAGTTTTCTCAGTACTATTTGTTGAAGAGACTGTCTTTTCCCTATTGTATATTCTTGTGGGTTTATTTCTGGGTGCTCTACTCTGTTCCATTGATCTGTGTCTGTTTTTATGCTAGTACCATACTGTTTTGATTACTATAGCTTTGTAATATAACTTGAAATCTGGAATTGTGATACCTCCTAGTTTGTTCTTTCTCAAGATTACTTTGGCTGTTTGGGGTCTATTGTGGTCCCATACAAATTTTAGGTTTATTCTAGTTCTGTGAAAAATGCTTTTGGCATTTTTATAGGGATTGTATTGAATCTAGATTGCTCTGAGTAGTATGAACATTTTTTTTATTGGTTTCAGGAGTAAAATTTAGTGACTTATCACATACATATAACACCCAGTGCTCATCACAAGTGCCCTCCTTAATGCTCATCACCCATTTATCCTATCCCCCCCACCTTCTCTCCAGCAAACCTCAGTTTGTTCTCTGTATTTAAGAGTCTTTTATGGTTTGACTCCTTGTTTTAATCTTCTTTTATTTTTCCTTCCCTTCCCCTATGTTCATCTGTTTTGTTTCTAAAATTCCACATGAGTGAAATTATTTGATACTTGTCTTTCTCTGACTTATTTCACTTCGCTTAGCATAACACACTCTAGTTCCATTCATGTTGCTGCAAAGGCAATCTTCCTTCCTTCCTTCCTTCCTTCCTTCCTTCCTTCCTTCCTTCCTTCCTTCCTGATGGCCAGTTAATATTCCATTGGGTGTGTGTGTGTGCACATCTTTTTTATCCATTCATTAGTCGATGGACATTTGGTCTCTTCCCATAGTTTGGCTAATGTTGATAGCACTGCTGTAAAAATTGGGGTGCATGTGCCCCTTCAAATGAGCATTTTTGTATCCTTTGGATAAATTCCTAATAGTGCAATTGCTGGGTTGTAGGTAGTTCTATTGTTAACTTTTTGAGGAACCTCCATACTGTTTTTCAGGGTGGCTGCACCAGTTGGTATTCCCACCAATGTCACAAAAGTGTTCCCCTTTCTCTGCATCCTTGCCAACTGTTGTTGCCTGAGTTGTTAATGTTAGCCATTCTGACAGGTGTGAAGCGGCATCTCATCGTGGTATTTGGTCTGTATTTCCCTGCTGATGAGTAATGTTGAGCATCTTTTCATGTGTCTGTTTGCCTTCTGGATGTATGCTTTGGAAAACTGTCTATTCATGTCTTCTGCCCATTTTTTAATGGATTATTTGTTTTTTAGGTGTTGAGTTGGTAAGTTATTTATAGATTTTGGATACTGACTCTTTATCCTATATGTCATTGGCAACTATCTTCTCCCATTCCATCAGTTGCCTTTTAATTTTGTTGATTGTCTCCTTTGCTGTGCAAAAGCTTTTTATCTTGATGAAGTCCCAATAGTTCATGTTTGCTTTTGTTTCCCTTTCTTCCAGAGACTTGTCTCCTAAGAAGTTGCTGCAGCCAAGGTCATAGGGGTTGCTGACCATGTTCTTTTAGCATTTTGATGGTTTCCTGTCCCACATTTAGGGTTTTCATCCATTTTGAATTTATTTTTGTGTGTGGTGTAAGAAAGTGGTCCAGGTTCATTCTTCATGTTGCTGTCCAGTTTTCCCAAGACCATTTGCTGAAGAGACTGTCTTTTTCCCATTGGATATTCTTCCCTGCTCTGTTGACAATTAGCTGACCATATAGTTGTGGGTCCACTTCTGTGTTCTCTCTTCTGTTCCATTGATTTTTGTGTCTGTTTTTGTGCCAATACCATACTGTCTTGATGATGAAGCTTTGTAATACAGTGTGAAGTCTGGAATTGTGATGCCTCCAGCTTTGGTATTTCTTTTTCAACACTACTTTGGCTATTTGGAAGTCTTTTCTAGTTTCATCAAATTTTAGAATTGTTTGTTTTAGCTCTGAAGAATCCTGGTGTTATTTTGATAGGGATTGCACTGAATGTGTAGATTGCTTTGGGGTAGTATAGACATTTTAACAATATTTGTTCTTTCAATCCATGATCATGGATTTTTTTCCATTTCTTTGTGTTGTCTTCAGTTTCTTTCATAAGCGTTCTATAGTTTTCAGAGTACAGGTTTTTACCTCTTTGGTTAGGTTTATTCCTAGGTATCTTATGCTTTTTGGTGCAATTGTAAATGGGATTGATTCCTTGATATCTCTTTCTGCTGCTTCATTATTGGTGTACAAAAGTGCAACAGATTTATTTATGAACATTTTGACAATACAGTTTCTTTCAGTCCATAAGCATGGAGTATCTTTCCATTTGTGTCCTCTCCAATTTCTCTCATCAATGTTTTATCACTTTCAGAGGCCAGGTCGTTCACCTGCATGGTGTATTCCTAGGTATTTTACTTCTTTTGTGCAATTGTAAATGGGACTGTTTTCTTAATTGCTCTTCTACTTCATTATTAATATGTAGAAATGCAACTGATTTCTCTGTATTAATTTTGTATTTTGTTACCAGACTGAAAATATTTATTAGTTCTAGTAGTTTTTTGTAGTCTTCAGAGTTTTCCATATATAGTACCATGTCATCTGCAAAGTTTTAATTTTTCCTTACCAGTGTGGATGCCTTTTAATTTTTTTTCTTAGCTGATTCCTGGGGTGGGACTTCCCATACTGTGTTAATAAGTGAAGGTGGTGAGAGTAAGCATCCTTGTCTTGTTCCTGATCTTAGAGGAAAACTTTTCAGTTTTTAACCATTGGGTATGATGTTAGCTGTGGGTTTTTTATATATGGCCTTGTAATGTTGAGGTAGGTTTCATTTAAATCTACTTTGTAGAGAGTTTCTATCATGAATGAATATTGTACTTTGTCAGATGCTTTCCCTGCATTTATTGAGATGATCATATGGTTTTTATCCTTTCTCTTGTTGATGTATCACATTGATTTGTGGATATTGAGTCCTCCCCACCCCCCTGTATCCCTGGAATAAATCCCACTTGATTGTGTTGAATGATTTTTTAATGTATTATTGAATTTGGTTTACTAATATTTTGTTGAAGATTTTTACATTTATGTCAATCAGAGAAATTGGCCTATAAGTTTCTTTTTTTGTAGTGTCTTTGGTCTTGGTATCAGGGTAATGCTGGCCTCATAGAATGATTTTGGAAGTTTTCCTTCCTCTTCTAATTTTGGGAAGAGTTTGAGAAGAATTGGCATTAACTCTTCTTTAAGCATTGGGTAGAATTCACCTGTTAAGCTGGTCCCGGACTTTTTGTTTGTTGGGAGTTCTTTGATTACTCTTTCAATTTTATTGGAAGTAATTGGTCTGTTCAAATTTTCCATTTCCTTCTGATTCAGTCTGAAAGATTACACATTTCTAGAAACTTAGCCATTTCGTCTAGCTGTCCAGTTTGTTGGCATATAATTTTTTCATAACATTCTTTTGTAATCTTTTGTATTTTTGTGATGTTAGTTTTTTCTCCTTTTTCATTTCTGATTTTATTTACTTTGGTCTTATCTCTTGTTTTTTTCTTGATGAGTCTGGTCTGAAGATTTATCAATTTTGTTGATTTTTTCAGACAACCAGTTCTTGGTTTCCTTTATCTTCTCTCTCTCTCTCTCTCTCTCTCTCTCTCTCTCTCTCTCTCTCTCTCTGTGTGTGTGTGTGTGTGTGTGTGTGTGTGTGTGTGTGTGTGTATGTGTTGTCTCTATTTCACTTATTTCTGCTCTAATCTTTATTATTTCCTTACTTCTACTGGTGTTGGGTTTTGTTCTTATTTTTCTTGCTCCTTTAGATGTAAGGTTGAGTTGTTTGCTTCAGTTTTCTCTTGTTTCTTGAGGTGGGTCTGTGTTGCTATAAAACTTCCCTTTTAGAACTGTTTCTTTTGCTGCATCCCAAAGATTTTGGACAGTTATGTTTTTATTTTCATTTGTTTC
Organism: Panthera leo; assembly: GCF_018350215.1. Taxonomy (NCBI): domain Eukaryota; kingdom Metazoa; phylum Chordata; class Mammalia; order Carnivora; family Felidae; genus Panthera; species Panthera leo. The sequence continues at coordinate 168,349,261 of NC_056686.1, forward strand.
CATGTATTTTTTTATTTCCTATTTGATCTCTTGATTTTCCCGTTGTTTAATAGCATGCTGCTTAGCCTCCACATGTGTGTTTTTTCCAGTTGTTTTCTTGTAATTGATTTCTAGTTTTATACCCTTGTGGTCAGAAAAGATGCATGATATGATTTTAGTCTTCTTAAATTTATGGAGACTTGTTTTGTGGACTAACATATGGTCACTCCTGGAGAATGTTCCATGTGCACTTGGAAAGAATGTGTATTCTGCTGTTTTTAGATAGAATGTATATGTCTGTTAGGTCTATCTGATCTAATGTAACATTCATAGCCACTATTTCCTGGTTTTCTGTTTGGATGATCTATCCAGTGATGTAAACAGGGTGTTAAAGTCCCCTAATATTACTGCATTCCTGTCAATTCCTCCCTTTATGTATGTTAATAATTCCTTTATGTATTTATGTGCTTCCATGTTGAGTGCATAGATAAATTGTTACACCCTCTTGTTGGATTGTACCCCTTATGTAGTGCCCTTCTTTGTCTTTTGCTACAGTATTAAGTATCTTGTCTAATAAAAGTATTGCTACTGTAGCTTTTTTTCCCCACTTCCATGTATGTATGTTTTTTTATCCCTTCATTTTCAGTCTGCACGTAGTATCTTTAGGTCTGAGGTGAGTCTCTGATAGACAGTATATAGATGATCTTATTTTTTGAATCCGCTCAATCACCCTGTGTCTTTTGATTGAAGCATTAGTCCATTTACTTTTAATTATTGGTAGGCATGTATTTATTGCCACTTCATTGCTTGTTTTATGATTGCTTTGTAGTTCTTCTCTGTTTCTTCTCTTGTTCTCTTCCCTTGTGGTTTTATGGCTTTCTTTAGTGTTATGCATGGATTTCTTTCTCTTTATTTTTGTGTATCTATTACAGGCTTTTGATTTTTCAGTTACCATGAGGATCATATATAACATCCAAAGTATACAGCAATTTGTATCCAGTTGATGGTCACTTAAGTTTGATCCCATTCTAAAGGCACTAAATTGTTACTTTCTCCTCCACATTGTATGTATATGATGTTATATTTTGCATCCTTTTATTTTGTGTATTCCTTGACTGATTTTTGTGGATGAAATTGATCTTACAACTTTTGTGTTTTAACCTCCATATTGGTTAAAAGAAGAATGGGTATTAACTCTTTTTTAAGCGTTGGGTAAAATTCATCTGTTAAGCTGGTCCTGGACTTTTTGTTTGTTGGGAGTTCTTTGATTACATAAGTGATTAATCTGCTACCTTTATTGTGTGATCACATTTGCCTGTGAAATTGTTCCCTTTTATAATTTTCTTCTAGTGGAAATGCTTCGTTTTTTACATCTTAGTGTGTTATCTGTTGAAATTCTCTTCTATTAGAGTCACTCTCCCTCTATGATAATGTTCCTTGTCCATGTAAATATATGACGATGAATCTTTGCCTTTGCCATATTCATATACATAACTTTATTAGATCTTAATGATTTCTGAAAACAAGACCTTAGAACAAGGGATAATTTTGAGGCTGCTTTGATTTAGGGAAACTCAATTAACAATTGGCAGCAGTTTTTAGAAATGTCGGAGCAGCCATGGTGAAGTGAGACTTTGCTTAAGGCTTTTATAGATGGTATTTATTGGTTGATCTTGATGGAATCTCTGCATCAAATTATTCACTGATGTTTAAGAAGAGAAGAGGGGTGGTAAATACGTGGGATGACAAATGAAGTAACAAGATTCTCTCCCTGCTTGCAACATTTCCAGTAAAGCTAAAAATATGTAGCTTAGGCATCTGATCAGGAATGCCTGCCACTGTTTATAATCTGAGAGACCCAGTGGCCTTAGCAATGTTATATAATTATGAAATCAACCTGCCTACATGTATAGTAGATTAGTTTGTTCTTTCCCTTGATTCCTGAACTTTCTGGATTTTGGATTTATGAACTAAAACAGTTTTATTTTGTTATGTGAGTCTTTAGGCAACTTCTAAAACCCATCTTTTTCAATAATAACTTCAAGGAAATTAAGGTATATTTGGTTTGTAATTATATTTTATTTGTATTTTATGTATTCATTTATATTGTTAAACTGTACTAGTACATAATTCAGTGAGGTGTCATTTGCTCCAAAGCCGTTATATATCAACCACAGCGAACTATGGACTGATCCATATAGGCATATATTTGTTCAAGTACAAACAGACTATATAATTATACTGACATTACGGTAGTCAGGAAGGGGATTAATGATTCCAGGATATGTTAATTCTTTGTTAGACTGGAAGGTGTTTGAAGACAGAATATTACTTTTTGTATGTTTGCATTCCCGTTAATACAACTCCTTACATAAGGTAGAAATCCATGAATATTCTTAAAATTGATGAGTGATGTTTCTCTGTGCTATTTAAAGAATTCTATAAGGGAAAATCTGAGAATGTTCTATTGGTGTTATGATTAGAGCACCTGTTTGGGGGCTGCTGTCTTTTCTCAGGATGTTGGTAGTGCCAGCTGTTTGACAGTTCTCCACTTCCCAAAGCAAGCTTATACTAGCTAGAGTGGTTATAATTACAGATGGTGGTGCTGGCTTAGGTTCCAATCTATGCCTCAGTCTTACCTTCTCCCTCCCTGATCCACTTCCCACAGTTGTACCATTTGTACAAAAACATAAATCTGGGGACACCTGGTGGCTCAGTTCGTGAAGTAACTGATTCTTGATTTAGGCTTAGGTCATGATCTCATGGTTCATGAGATTGAGCCCTGCGTCAGGCTCTGTGCTTACAGCATGGAGCCTGCTTGAGATTCTCTCTCTCCCCCTCTCTCTCTGCTTCTCCCCTGCTTGCTCTCTCTCTCTCTCAAAGTAAATAAATAAACATTAAAAAACCCACAAATCTGATCACATTCCATGCTTAAAATTATTCTAAGACTTTCCAGTCCTCTTTTTTTTTTTTTTTTTAATGTTTTACTTATTTTTAAGACAGAGAGACAGAGCATGAGTGGGGAGGGGCAGAGAGAGAGACACACACAGAATCTGAAGTGGGCTCCAGGCTCTGAGCTGTCAGCACAGAGCCCGATGCGGGGCTTGAACTCACAAACTGTGAGATCATGACCTGAGCCGAAGTTCGATGCTTAACCAACTGAGCCACCCAGGCGGCCCTCCAGTCCTCCTTTAAGTGTAGATTAGGTGCCCCTCCTTCTTCTGTACTTGTGTGTACTTACACTGGAATGCTCATACCCTACATTGTATGTGGATTTATGGATTATATAGATGCTGACATAGGTATTGACTTTCAGTTTTGTGTCCCCAGAGCCTTCCTTGTATTTGGCAGACCCACGAATAGATACACTGAAATGTTTATAATGCAGTATCATTTTTCATTCAGTAAACCTTATAAATATTTCTGGCTCCACCCTTTAGGTTTTTCCACTGCATACACACAATAGGAAGACATGGACTTACTGCTTAGTGGCCATAAATACAAATTTCTATAAAAGTTAAACAAGAAGCAGACTTTGTATAATTTCAGACATGTGGTAATTTGCATGCTTATGGGTTGCCCTATTTTATGTAATGTCCATAAAAATGTGGCATGGAATCTTCATTATTTTTAATATAGATAGCACATGACCACCCAAATGAAAAATTTTAAGCAAATCTACTTTTTCCCTCCCAAATACGTAATTAGTCACTTCAAGACATTTTTGCTATTCTTGTCTTTAGGTGGAGCTGTTAAAGTTAAATAAGTGTGAATATCTGTCAAACACAGTTCTTGCAAGAGTGCACGTACATTTTATATATTGTGAGAAAAGCATAATTAATAGCTAATTAGGATAATGAAAGTAATATACACCAGATGTAGAGAAGACCTTGTGGAAAATTAGTATGAATTAGGTAACATGTGATTTGGTCAAAGCAAGCTTGTTGAGAAGAATTAAAACAGTGGACATGTGGAGGGACAATCAGTGGCTGTCTAGCTCCTACACCTAGGGAATAATTTAATCAAGTTTGCTATTGTAATACTCAGGGCTTCAAGCTGTTCGGTTTTCACAAGTTGATAACTTGGGATTTGGGCCCTGATTTGCAGCATTCCTATATGGTCAAAGTTTCATGTTGAGATGATCACTTTTCAAGTAATTTAATAAAATCCTCTCCATGTATAAGAATGGAAAAGTAATGAGAGACCTCAGGTACTCTGTTTCATGCCCCAAATCGTCCAGATACCACTTAATTAATACAAGTCTAATACTTGGTATGTAACTCATTTTCTACTTAATGTTCATTGATTGGCAATAGTCAGATTTTCTTTTTCATTAAATTCCTTCCAAATGTTCACCTGAATATCCTATTATAAGAAGCTGAAATTCAGTAATATCTTGATTGGTTTATATAGCTATATTTTGAAGCGACATCTACATAATCAATCTCTAACATCTGTTGATATCTGAAATGCCAGGCATTGTTCTCAGTAAGTATTTTACAAACATCATGCCACTGGATTCTCATAACAATAGGTATAGGCATCATGAGAATCATCATTATCCCCATTTTCGATGAGGTTAATTGAGCCATAGACAGATGAAGTAATTTGCTCAAGGTCACACAGATACAGATAGGGTTGCACCTGAGATTGGAAGCCCAGTTACTGTACCTCCAGGCCTCTTGTTTTTAAGCATGGTATACATATATTGATAGTTATAAATAATGTAAAAAAATTATCTTTTTTATTTACATAAGGACATAGAATAGTCTTTTAAGTGATAAATCCTCTTGATTAATTTACTTCATTGACTGTATCCAAAGTTACTACAGATGTAAGTAGCACAGCCATCATCTGTATTACAGGCATTTTTTCCTACCCATTCGGGATTACTAATTGAGCCTTACAAATTACCTGTTCTTCATTTGCTTTCAGGCAGTAATGCTTAAGCCATATTCTAATCTTAAAATGTTTATAGGTACTAAAACCTTGTTCCACTAGGACTAGGAGTTCTGTAAATAACAATGCCATGGATCTACTCAGGAACTGAATAAATAGAAACCTCAATTATGGGTTAAGGTAATATATCTAGCCCTGATGCAAACACTTGAGTCTATTTAATGTTTAAAAGGAACTTTGTTGAATTTCTGTTTTAAAAGGAGAAGAACCTAGAGATTGAAACGAGTATATGAAAAGTAGAGTCAAACTGTGATATAAAGAAACTAATTCTTCAAATATCTCCCGAGTATAGTAACAATTCTAATATCAAGAAAAGTAAAAATGGTCTAGTTCCATGTAGATAGACTTTATCTACTGATTGTTAACTGCGTTCTCAAATCCTGAGATATAATGTCTCTGTTTAATTTTTGTTGTGCTTAAGATACTTGTTTTATAGGTTTCTCATCAACATATCTCATTTCATGCAATTTAATTAAATTGTCTCCTGAATTCTGTTAAAATCCTCCTGGATTACTTTATCAGTAAAATTTTATTTGCCTACCTACTTAGAGAAGGAGACAAAGAAAGGAGTCTGTTTTTGTCAAGTGCACTTTGAAGATCTCATTTCGGTCTAAAGGGGGCTCAGATTAAGGGCTTTTTAAGTGATACCATGTTTTATATATTACTGGACTCCCATATTTTTTTATAGACCTGAGATTCTAGAACAGTTTTACTATCAAAGTTATCCTTTAATTGAATGCTAAATGATTTCAGAGTTATTTTCCTGTCACTTATTTTACTATTGGTACATATATGTATGTTAAGAAACAAATTTGATAGTATGTAGTACCTTCTTTTTTGTATCCTTTGGGTAAATACCTAGTAGTGCAATTTCTGGGTCATAGGATAGTTTTATCTTTAACTTTCTGAGGAACCTCCACACTGTTATCCACAGTGGCCGTTCCAGCTTGCATTCCCACCAACAGTGCAAGAGGGTTCCCCTTTCTCTGCATCCTGACCAACATCTGCTGTTTCCTGGGTTGTTAATTTTAGTCATTCTGACAGGTGTGAGGTGGTATCTCATTGTGGTTTTTGTTTTTCCCTGATGATAAGTGATGTTGAATATCTTTTCATGTGTCTCTTTGTCATTTGTATGTCTTCTTTGGAGAAGTCTTCTCATGTCTTCTGGCCATTTCTTAACTGTATTATCTTTGGGGTGTTGAGTTTGATAAGTTCGTCACAGATTTTAGATATTAACCCTTTATCCTATATGTCATTGGCAACTATCTTCTCCCATTCCATTGGTTGCCTTTTAGTTTTGTTGATTGTTTCCTTTGCCAAGAGCTTTTTATCTTGATGAGGTCCCAATAGTTCATGTTTGCTTTTGTTTCCCTTGCCTCCAGAGACTTGTCTCGTACGAAGTTGCTGCAGCCAAGGTCACAGGGGTTGCTGCTTGTGTTCTCTTCTAGGGTTTTGATGGTTTCCCGTCTCACATTTAGGGTTTTCATCCATTTTGAGTTTATTTTTGTGTATGGTGTAAGAAAGTGGTCCAGGTTCATTCTTCTGCATGTTGCTGTCCAGTTTTCCAAACACCATTTGCTGAAGAGACTGTCTTTTTCCCATTAGATATTCTTTCCTGCTCTGTCAACAATTAGTTGACCATTTCTGGGTCCTCTGTTCTGTTCCATTAATCTGTGTCTGTTTTTGTGCAAGTACCATACTGTCTTGATGATGACAGCTTTGTAATACAGCTTGAAGTCCATAATTGTGATGCTTCCAGATTTGATTTTTCTTTTTCAATGTTACTTTGGCTTTTCAGGATCTTTTCTAATTCCATACAAATTTTAAAATTGTTTGCTCTAGCTCTGTGAAGCATGCTGGTGCTATTTTGATAGGGATTGCATTGAATATGTAGGTTTCTTTGGGTAGTATAGAAATTTTAACAATATTTGTTCTTCCAATCCATGAGCATGGAGTGTTTTTTCCATTTTTTTTTTTTTTTTGTGTTGTCTTCAATTTTATTCATAAGTGTTCTATAGTTTTCAGGATACACATTTTTTTAACCTCTTTGGTTAGGTTTATTCCTAGGTATCTTAATGGTTTTTGGTGCAGTTGTAAATGGGACTGATTCCTTCATAATTCTTTCTGCTGTTTCATTATTGGTGTATAGAAATGTAATGGATTTGTTGATTTTTATATCCTGTGACTTTGCTGAATTCATGTGCCCATTCTAGCAATTTTTTGGTGGAGTCTTTGGGTTTTCCTCAAAGAGTATCATGTCATCTACAAATATTGAAAGTTTGATTTCTTCCTTGCCTTTTATTTCTTTTTGTTGTCTGATTGCTGAGGCTAGGACTTCCAGTACTGTGTTGAACAACAGTGGTGAGGGTGGATGTTACTGTTATGTTCTTGACCTTAGAGGATGATATTAGCTGTGGGTCTTTTATATATGGCCTTTATGATGTTGAGGTATGTTCCTTCTATTACTACTTTTTTGAGGGTTTTTATCAAGAAAGGATACTATATTTTATCTAATGCTTTTTCTGCATCTATTGAACCATATGGTTCTTCTCCTTTTCTTAATGTGGTATATCACATTGATTTGCAGATTCTGAGGAATAAATCCCACTTGATCATGGTGAATAATTCTTTTAATGTACTGAGGATTCAATTTGCTAGTGTCTTAGAATTTTTGCACCATTGTTCATCAGGGATATTGGTCTGCAACTTTCCATTTTAGTGGGATATTTGTCTGGTTTTGGAACCAAGGTAATGTTGGCCTCATAGAATGAGTTTATAAGTTTTCCTTCCATTTCTTTTTGCTGGAACAGTTCCAAAAGAATAGGTATTCTTTTTTAGATGTTTGGTAGAATTCCCCTGGGAAGCCATCTGGCCCTGTATTCTTGCTTATTGAGAGATTTTTTTTTTTTTATTACTGATTCAATTTCCTTATTTGTAACGGGTATCTTCAAATTTTCTAGTTCTTCCTATTTCAGTTTTGGTAGTTTATATGTTTCTAGATATTTATTCATTTGTTCCAGGTTGCCCAATTTATTGGCATATCATTGCTCATAATATTCTCTTATAATTGTATTTCTATGGTTTTGGTGGTGGTCTCTCTTCTTTCATTCATGATTTTATCGGTTTGGGTCCTTTCTCTTTTCTTTTTGGTAAGTCTGGCTAGGGTTTTATCAATTTTGTTAATTCTTTGAAAAACCAGTTCCTGGTTTAGTTGATCTGTTTTTTGTTTTTGTTTTTTTCTATATAACTTGTTTCTGCTCTAATCTTTGTTATTTCCCTTCTTTTGCTGGTTTTGGGCTTTATTTGCTGTTCTTTTTCCAGCTTTTTTAGGTGTAAGGTTAGGTTGTATATTTGAGATTTTTCTTCCTTCTTGAGGAAGGCCTGAATTGCTATATACTTCCCTCTTAGGACTGCCTTTACACTTTTGGACTGTTATATTTTCATTTTCATTGGCTTCAATGTATTTTTCCATTTCTTCTTTAATTTCCTGGTTAACCAATCCACTCATTCTTTAACAGGATGTTCTTTAACCTCCATGTATTTGAGGGCTTTAAATTTTTTTCTTGTGGTTGACTTCAAGTTTCAGAGTGTTGTGGTCTGAAAATATGCATGGTATGATCTCCATCTTTTTGTAGTGGTTGAGGCCTGATTTGTGACCCAGTATGTGATCTATTCTGGAAAAAGTTCCTTGTGCACTTGAAAAGAATGTGTATTCTGTTGTGTTAGGATGAAATGCTCTGAATATATCTGTTAAGTCCATCTGGTTCGATGTGTCATTCAAAGCCATTGTTTCCTTGTTTATCTTCTGCTTAGATGACCTGTCCATTGCTGTAGGTATGGTGTTAAAGTCCCCTACTATTACTGTATTATTATCAATGAGTTTAAGTTTGTTATTAATCGATTTATATATTTGGCTTCTATCAAGTTGGGGGCATAAATATTTACAATTATTAGCTCTTCTTGTTGGATAGACCCCTTTATTATGATATAGTATCCTTGATCTCTTACTGTCATCTTTGGTTTAAAATCTAGTTTGTCTGGGGGCACCTGGGTGGCTCAGTCAGTTAAGCATCCAACTTTAGCTTAAGTCATGATCTCGTGGTTTGTGAGTTCTAGCCCCATGTTGGGCTCTGGGCAGACACTGCTGAGCCTGCTTCCGGTTCTCTGTCTCCCTCTCTCTCTGCCCTTCCCCCACTTGCACACACACTCTCTCTCTGTCTCAAAAATAAATAAACTTTTAAAAAATAAATAAAGTCTAATTTGTCTGATATAAGTATGGCTACTCCAGCTTTCTTTGATGTCCATTGGCATGATAACTGGTTCTCCACCCCTTCCCTTTCATTTTGGACGTGTCTTTGGGTCTAAAATGAGTCTCTTGTAAGCAGTATATCAAAGGGTCTTTTTTTTAACAATCCATTCTGATACCCTGTATCTTTTGACTAGAACATTTAGTCTATTTACATTCAGAGCAATTATCGATAGATATGATAGATATGAATTTAGTGCTGCTGTATTACCTATAAAGTTGCTGTACATTTAGATTGTCTCTGTTCCTTTCTAGTCTTTTTTGCTTTTGGTTTCTCTTTCCTACTTAAAGGGTCCCCTTTAATAATTCTTGAAGAACTGGTTTAGTTTTTGCTTGTCTTGGAAACCTTTTATCTCTCCTTCTATTCTGAATGACTGCCTTGCTGAATAAAGTATTCTTGGATGCATATGTTTCCTGTTTCGCATGATGAATATATTATGCCACTCCTTCCTGGTCTGCCAACTTTCTGTGGACAGGTCTTCTGCTAACTTTATGTGTCTACCCTTGAAGGTTAAGGACCTTTTGTCCCTAACTGCTTTCAGAATTTTCCTTATATTTTTCAGGTTTCACTGTGATATGTCATGGTGTTAACCTGTTTTTGTTGATTTTGAGTGGAATCCTCTGTGTCCCTTGGACTTGAATGCCTATTTCCTTCTCCAGATTAGGGAGGTTATCAGCTATAATGTGTTCAAATAAACCTTCTATCCCTTTTTCCTGCCCTTTTTTTTTTTTTTTCTGGGACTCCTATGATACATATGTTATTGCACTTTGTAGAATCACTGATTTCCCTAAGTCTGTATTCATGATCTTACAGTTTTCTTTCCCTCTCCTTTTCAGCTTCATTATTTTCCATAATTTTATCTTCTATATCACCTATTCAGTCCTCTGCTTCCTCCATCCTTTAATCACATCCAGTCAGTTTTGCATTTCAGTTATAGCATTTGTTATTTCAGCCTGACTAGTTTTTAGGTCTCTTTGTCTGCAGCAAGTGTTTCTCTGGTGTTTTATATGCTTTTTTCAAGCCTAGCTAGTATTCTTATGACTGTTATTCTAAATTCTTACTTAGATATATTACTTACCTTTTTTGAGCAAATCCCTGGCTGTGTTTCTTCTTGATCTTTCTTTGGGGGAGAATTCCCTGTCTTGTCATTTTATCTAGTTTTCTGTCTTTTGTGTTAATGAAAGCTTGTTATGTTTTCTGCTCCTAAGTGTAATGCTATATTAAGAAGGGGTTATACTCTGTCTAGAGCATGGTGCTTCAGGAAATGCTTCTGGTGTGAAATGCTTCTGCTGCTTTCTCCCAGATCAGTCCTCTGCTGAGTTCCTCCTTGCTTTCACTAGGGAGTGTTTGGATCTTTAACTAGGTGTGCTTTGATTTGTTTGTTAAAATAAGCCTGATTTAAAAACAACAACAACAAAAAAAAACCTCATCCAGAAAAAGAGAAAAGGAAAAGGAATAAAAAAAGAAAACAAAAAACTATAAGCCTGATTCCAAAGAAAAAGAAAATAAAAAAAGATGGGGAAAAAAAGAAAAAAAAAAGCCTGATCAAAAAAAAGGAACAAAAAACTATAAGCCTGATTCCAAAAAAAAAAAGAGAGGAAAAAGACAAGAAAAAGAAAAAAAAAAAAAAAAAAGCACCTGCTCCTATTTCCACCAGAACTGAAACTGATACTTTAGAGTACTCTGTGATCAGTAGACTTGGTTGGAGTGTCTACGCTGGTCCTCTGGGGGAGAGGCCGGCTGTGCTGGCTCACAGAGCTGACCTAGTAAAGATGCTCCTGCAGGGTGGGGGTGGGGTTTGGTATAAGTGACTCCACCCTCCACTGGGGGCACTGTGTTGCTCACTGAAGTCCAACCCCGCTGGTAGGCAGGGGGGAAGATGGTGTTACTCTGCTTTCTAGTCCCCAGGTCTGGGAGCTCTCACCAGCCACTGTTCAGGAAACCCTTACAGACACGCACACAATCTCCCCTCCTGTGGCCCAGACTTCCATCAGATCCTTGCACTCAACCAGTCTGTGCCTGGGCCATTGACATGCCTGGCACCACAGCTCTTCTGTGTTTTAGTTCTAGTGCGCGGCTGGGATTCAAAACTCCAAATCTTTTTTTTTTTTTTTTTTTTTTTTTTTTTAGTATAATTTGTCAAATTGGCTTCCATACAACACCCAGTGCTCATCCCAACAAGTTCCCTCCTCAATGCCCATCACCCACTTTCCCCACTCCTCCACCCCCCATCAACCCTCAGTTTGTTCTCTGTATTTAAGAGTCTCTTATGGTTTGCCTCCCTCCCTCTCTGTTTAGTAACTTTTTTTTTCCCTTCCCCTCCCCCTCCCCCATAGTCTTCTGTTAAGTTTCTCAAGATCCACATATGAATGAAAACATATGGTATCTGTCTTTCTCTGGCTGACTTAGTTCACTTAGCTTAATACCCTCCAGTTCCATCCTCGTTGCTGCAAATGGCCAGATTTCATTCTTTCTCATTGCTAAGTAGTATTCCATTGTATATATAAATCACATTTTTTATCCATTCATCAGTTGATGGACATTTAGGCTCTTTCCATAATTTGGCTATTGCAAAACTCTAAATCTTAAAGGATTACACTCCTCTTCTCTGGAGTAGAGCCTTGCAGTGCTGTGCCTGGTGACTTTCTGTCCCAGAAAAGCAGCTGCAGGGCTGTGCAGGTGCCTGGAGTTTATGGTGAAGCACAGAGAAAAGCTGCAACCAGTTATCTACCTTCTGCACATGCTTCTATCCCCTGCTGTTGAATGGCTACTCAAAGGTGCCACCCAGGTCTTTTGTCCTTAGGAAATATATCCTTCCAAATGCACTCCAGGAAGCAGAATGTTGTCTCCCAGAGTGACCCAGGGGATCCCCATACCACTCTGTCCACTCTCAGGGGCCTCTACCCTCCTTCTCCCCAGGAGCACCTACACCCTCCTAGATCAACTCCGGTGAATGGCACGAACTTCCAGAACCTCAGAATTTGAGCTCTAATGTTGGCAAAAACTTGTGATAGTCCATTCCTCCCAATTCCCCAGTCATTGGTTTTAGGGGAATGCTTTTTTTTGCCTAAACCAAATGGGATTCTCTCTCTCACTCTCTCTCTCTCTCTCTCTCTCTCTCTCTCTCTCTCTCTCTCTCTCTCTCTCCCCCCCCCCCCCGTGCAGAAAGGGTTCCGTACCCTACATAGCACTATAGCTTTTCTTTCCCCCACCTCACGTCTCTGCACCTCATACCTCAAATTATGAAGATTGTTCTCTTAATCCCTAGATCGATTTCCTAGGTGTTCAAAATGATTTGATATTGCTCTAGCTGTGTTCAAGGGACAAGACTAGCCCAGGGTCCCTCTACTACAATGCCATCCTGACTACTCCCTCTGTAGTATATTCTTTTTTAATGAGGAGGCTAGTGAATAATCATATAAAAAAATTTAAAAACTTTTTAATGTTTATTTATCTTAGAGAGATAGAGCATGAGTGGAAGAAGGGAAGAGAGAGAGGGTGACACAGAATCTGAAGCAGGCTCTAGGCTCTGTGCTGACAGCTCAACACGGGACTCAAACTCACAAACTGTGAGACCGTGACCTGAGCTGAAGTTGGATGCCTAACTGAAAATACAGGAAATAACTTTCCTACATACCATTTATAATCTATTTAGAAATATAATTGGAAAAGTTCCACAAAGAATAGCAAAGAAAATGATATATTTAATAATAAATGTAAAATCAAATGAATCACATTGAATTAAAACGTTACTGAGAGATATAAAAAGAAAACTTGAATAAATTGTAAGAGATCTCTTATTTCTACAGGTCTGCTACACAGAAATGTTAAATAGACTAAAATGTTGATTAGTTCTTTGAAATGATTTACAAAGAATTTGTAATGGAAAAAGCTTATGATATAATGTCAGGTGAAGACAAGTATGCCAAGAAAATATCACAAAAGTATGTCCAAATGTAAAACTATGTAACTATTACAGGATGGATAGGTTTTTTTCTATTTTTACACTTTTTGTGTTTTTTCCAATAAACATAAATGCTTATGGAATGTGGAAAAAAACCCATATTCAATGTATTTTAACAATTTAGATGAAAGGGTAAATAGTTTGTTTACCTTTCCTATGTTTGGCCTTAATGCAGGAAAAGAGGAGCTTTATGTTTTTTGATTCACATGCTTATTCTGATCTCTAACTGATGGTTTTATATTCTCTTAGAAAGATGTGCGGGACATCCTCACCCCAATTCAGATTGAAGCTGCTTACCACCTTGGGCATCACGTCATCAGTAAACGAAGTACAGAGGAATTCCCCCCACTTCAACCAATTCTTCAGCAAAAGAAAGAAAAAGACAGAATTGAAAAAACGGTAAGAATATTTTCCTTTGTTCCAAACATTATGTGCATATAACTCAGTTTTTGAAATGTTGCATAACTCTGGGGAAATGAATTCTCTTTCTGAATTCTTTAAAATTTTTTATTTTTTTTAATTTTTTTAATATCTCATTAAACATTTTACTCATTTTTTTCCTTTTTTTTTTCAATATATGAAATTTATTGTCAAATTGGTTTCCATACAACACCCCGTGGTCATCCCAAAAGGTGCCCTCTTCAATACCCGTCACCCACCCTCCCCTCCCTCCTACCCCCCACCAACCCTCAGTTTGTTTAAAATTTTTTAAATCAATTTTCTTAATATACAAAGAGATTTATGCTCTGCCTTATTTTCCACTTTTCTTTACTTTTTATATTCCCTTTAGGATATTGAGCTCTGAGTGTGTTTCCATATGCATTTAGTTCAAGAAATGGCTTCCCATATACATGAGATGTTAATTTTCCCTCCTTGATACCTGGCCCATGAGGAAAGTATATTGCTAGGCAGCACTCCCAATGACAGTGAGTCACACTCATGAGCTTTATCCTCCTCTGTTTCATTTTCTGTCCCCTTCTCTCTTGTTTTGTCTTCCTCTCAGTCACCCTACACACAGATACACTCATATCTTGTTAGTCAAGTTCCTTTGCTGGCTTTTCCTCATTTACATACATACGGAATTTCTTTTTCATATTCAACTATAGGGTTTTTAGCCACATCCCAGGACCCAATGCGTTTTGAGATGGATCCTGCATTCTAACCAGTGGGCTGCTTTTTCTAGTGTATCCCCTAATAGCTCCATTTCACTGGCAGATTGTTTACTCCCAGGAGTCCGGTTGTTCGGACCTTTACTGTCCAACAGTGTCATCAACAGGATGTTTGGAGGCATGTTTTAAAGCATTTGCTAATGGCACACAATGTAAAGGCAGAAGTGACATTTATTATTTTTTTAAATATGAAATTTATTGCCAAATTGGTTTCCATACAACACCCAGTGTGCTCATCCCAACAGGTGCCCTCCCCAATGCCCATCACCCACTTTCCCCTCTCTCCCACCCCCCCATCAACCCTCAGTTCTCAATTTTTAAGAGTCTCTTATGTTTTGACATTTAAAGGGCTAGTTCATATCCTGTTTAGAGTAATTGCCCTTAAGTCACCTGAAGATATTTAAGATTACAATCATTGCTCTCTAGAATACTAGATCAAATGAACATAACTTAAGAGCAAGTTTTCTTGATACTCTTATGAATATAATTGTGGAAATCAGTGTTTTCACTCTTCTTTTGAACTTCAGTTGTCAATATCAACTATTTTTAAATATGTTTAATAATGAAAAAATCAATATTGTAAGTACACAAGCCAAAACCTTAGCAATTTATAGTTATGTTAGAATAATCTGCATTTTCAGGGGTGCCTGGGTGGCTCAGTTGGTTAAGCATCCAACTTCGGCTCAGGTCATAGTCTTGCGGTCCGTGGGTTCGAGCCCCGCATCCTGCTCTGTGCTGACAGCTCAGAGCTTTAGATTCTGTGTCCCCGCCTCTCTCTGCCCCTACTCTACTCATGCTCTGTCTCACTCTCTCAAAAGTAAATAAATGTTAAAGAGAAATTAGAATAACCTGCATTTTGATTTTTAGAACAACCTGCTTTACAAGTAAAAGTGGCAGGAAAAATATCACATTTACCTCATCATTTAGAGAGAGATTTACACTTCCCTTCTGCTTCCCCAGGTTGAAGTAGTCTGTGGTCTGACACCCTATCTGACAACATGCTAGTCATTTCCCATTTAATGAACCTAGCTCCTTCTCTGACTTTGTGGATTTCTCTCAGCATCTTTCCCTTTTTACCTGTTCCTCTTAGCTTCCTTTTTACCTCTCTCCACTTTTTCCTCTATCTTAGACCTCAGGTCTTCCCACGTACCTCTTAGTATCTCTGGGTCCTATTAAAATGTTCCGAGTTAAATAAGTTCTGGAACCCTTAGGATAGACTATCATTTAATTTAGCTCCAGGTGTCCTCCAGTAAAATTTCTAACTTTCTACATTTTGCTGTTTTCACTAAATGGAGGCTCACCTCCCATCACCTGTGAAAAGTGCATGCCATGCTTCTTAGTCGTAAGTGGGATCGCACAGTAGCACCAGCAAATTGAGAGGAATTCGGCGAAGGACACCCTGGCAGCACAGGCTTTAAATACCTACCTAGGGTACTACCTCAGTCTGCTTAAACTCATTTTTTTATAGCAATTGTAGAAGAAACAATAATCTTTCAATTTAACACATCTAGGCTTTATGTTAACGTGTTGGAAGAACTTGGTACCTTTTAGTCCTGCAGTTACTTGTCATTGGAACTGTGACTAATTCTCAAATCAAACTCCAAAAGGGACAAAATGAGGTGTTCATCAATTTTATTTCACTCTTCTCGTGTACCACAGATGGCAATTTCTTTCTAAAAAAAAAAAAAAGCATAGAAGTATACCTCCTTATTAAACTAACATAAAAAATACTGTTCTGTTTTACTTCCAGATAAATTTTGCAAGATTTTGTGCCCACCAAAATTGCTCTGCTGACTTACAGGTTTCTGGGAGAATTGGATTTTTTAAGTAAGTGTAGTTTCCTGTTCCTCACTGAGATGGGTAACGGGTGTGTGCTTGTCTGTTCTGACGAGACTAATCCTTGGGGATTAGAGGCATTCAATGAATTGAACAACATTCTGCTGAGAGAGATGAAGAGGTCTGTATATCCCTCCCTGAACATATATACTCAGAGCTAACCACTTTTTGAAAGAATGAGAATATGTGAGCACCAAGGTTTTAATCTTTTACTGACCACTCAGGAGATATTTCAGGATTTAATTGTGCCTTGGGTTATCATTATTGTAGTTATGTTTTAGACATTGTAAGTGCCTGTTAATAGAGTTTAGGTGGCAAAACGGGCTAACATCCACTAACGTAAGGATTAGTTTTTTTTTAATCATCCACAAACTGGTTACATAAGTCAGACTGATGTACAAAACAAAAGAAATACCTAAATGTATATATGACACATTTGAAAGGGAATAAACCACTTTGCTTCTCTAAATTCATGGATGGGGGGACAGTAAAAAGAAAATACACGTATCATGCCAAGAATAATGCCTACACAAGACATAGCGAAAATTAGATAAAGGTTGCTTGCTTTTACTATTTTATCATGGGAAATAAGCCACTGCAATTTTGTATCCTGTCTAAATACCTTATTTGGAAATTGCTCTGTGTACTAGAGGGAAGATAGGAGAAATGAGGACCAGAGAGAGAGAATCTAAACTTAGGTTGAAGGCTCACTGTGTACAGGAAGTGAAAGAGGAATCAGTGGCAGGACAGGAAAACGGTAAACGATTTTGTGGAGGTAGGGATAGAAAGGAAACAAGTTTAATTGGGGCATGTTGAATCTGGTGTGATTTCCATGTATGCAGCTTTCCGCTTGAAAATCTAGTTCAGGATTGTATTTGGAAGTCTTCTCCCATTAGCAGTTTGTGAGCGTGCAGGGCTCGGGGGTGGGGAGATGCATGGAGATGGGAATTTCAGAGAAAAGAACTAAGGATCAAGTTGGGGAGGAGTCGATTTTATTTAAAGATCTTAACAAGAATAGCAAGTCCCTGGGGGGAAACTGAAGAGGTATCTTTGGAGAACTAAGAAGAGAACCAAACCCATCGTGAAATAGCCAATGGAGAATATAGAAAGAGGGATTTAATACTGTAAAATTTTGTAGAGAGATCAGATACCACAATGCCTGAGGAAAGGTCATGGGAATTGGCATTTAGAACGGGACTGGCGGGTATGAAAAGGCTGTCCCTGGCAAATTGTGAGATGGGAATTTCATTGCAGTAGTAGGCAGTCAGGTCTTAAGGGAAAAATAATATACTGGGGACGAGTAGTTTCAACTGAAGAATTTTTATGTAGTGATGAAATCTGTTATTTAATCATGGAAAAACATGAACACGCATGAGGGTCGAAAGCAGAGGAAAGACTAAATCCAAGAGAGAAATGTCCTTAAAACCAGGGGGCACTTTTCAGACTCGACCTGAACTCTCCTCTGAAACATCTGACAGCCGCTCACTTCACCTTTTGCACGTCTTTCGCGTTAAGTTCCATGTTGCCATAGAACTCGCCTTCTGCTCCTACTTCTCTAGCTTTTTCTCAGTTGTTTTTGGAGGATCCATGCTTTTGGCTCTCCTGGGTTCCTGGACCATTCTCTCTCACCCCTTTCTCACACTCCCATATTTTCCCTGGGTAATCTTGCCCACAGCTGTGACCTCCCCTGGCCTGTCTACACTGCTGTTGCTCAGTATCTCAGAGTTCCACACCTACACTGGCAACTGTCCACTAAGACAGGTCCTGTTGGGGACCCAGTCACTGTCTACCAATGACACACAGATAGTTACCAAGGCCAACAACCTGGAGCTCAGCCTGCATTCTTCTCTTTTATCCCTGAAACACAATAAATTACTTAGTTCTGTGATACTACCACCTAAAGGTGTATTTGTTAATCTGTCCTACTTTTCTATCTCTACCACTATTGTTCCAAACCAGGTGCTCAATATCCTCCCTGGATCACCAGGCTTTCCCACTTTTTGGCCTTTGGGCCTCTGGTTTTGTATTCTAGTTCCTCTACCTGGGGTGATTCCAGAGTGTGAGCTTTCTGACATAAACTCCCTAATGTTGTTAGCAATGCTGCAGGACTTTTTTCCATTGATGGCAGGATACTTCAGAGTTGCTTGGCCCTGCATGCTTCCCTGAGCCTCTGTATCTTTTTGTTTCTCCCACTTACCTACCTGATTAATTCTTATTTACCTTATAAATCTCAGCTCTTTTCTAGGTAAAGCCCCCTTTGTCTCCAGCTACCCGAACCCAAGTCCTCCTATGACCCTGGTCCCACTGCACTTAGGCTCACCACCATTACTGTCTGTCTCCATGCTATCCTGTGAGCTGCATCAAGGCAGGTTTCTGGCTTTTCATCCCAGTGCTCCCAGTGTCTAACACAGTGCCTGGAATGCTACAGGTGACTAATGGATGTTTGCTGAGAACAGAGCAAGGGCCTAAGGAAACAGTATGTAATGCGGTCAGACTCAGATGCAGGAGTTTGCCTTAGAGAGAAGTTAAGATTCTCCTTACCCTGAGCTAAGAAATTGTGAAAAGGTGCTTGACAATAGACTAAGAAAGCTCTGTGCAGAAGGAAGGGAAATGCAAAGAATTCATGGATGGCCAGGATATAAAGGGAGTTTATGTATGGAAAGCGAAGGCTTTGAGAAAAGACTTGAGAACTAGAAGGGAATGGGAAAAGATTCAAACGAGCTGTTAGGATAAATGGGATAGGAATGAGTAAAAAGGTTGACAAACAGTGTTGAGTACCCTGCTGGGGTGGGATCACATATGGCAGAGAATAAATTAATTCTTTTCACTTAGTCAATGCCAGTATAGCCTTGAGCATCCACAGTTGAGGGCCAAGAAGCCCTAACCTATTTGATTTATAATTGGACTTTATACTTAAATTATCCAGATTAGCTGTTCAAAGAGCCCAAAAACAATGACTACTAACTACTTTGTACCCCAGCATGTAATGTGGTGCCTTTGTTGAGTTATTAGATGAATAATTTACAACCTTCCCATTCATGTATTTATTTTCTTTGTCAAACGCTTAGTTTTCTTAGTGTTTTTGCTGTCACCGGCCTTTGATAAGAAGAGCTGTGTGGGGGAAAGCTTATCTAAGCTATAAATAAGTCATGTTTTCATTTTCATAAATCAGACACTCCCATTGTCCCTTTTGTCACCTTTCTCTGCAACCACTCTGGCCGATGAAAAAATGGGGCGTTGAAGTTTATGTGAAAATATCACCATGGATGCTTCTTTCCTGAAGAATGAAAGTACATCTTATTGAATTAAGATATTCTCTCACAATAAATTATATTACCTACTTTACATTTTTAATTTGAAGTGATCATTTTTCTTGAAATCTATCAAGTTTATTGTGATATTAAGCGGCAGCCAGGGAAGTATAAGGCAGTGTTTCTGAAGGTGTGGCCTTTGAGTCACCTTTATGAGAATCACCTGTAATGCTTATGAGAAATGGAGTTTTCCAGGCCACACACCATCCAAATAGGAATCTATGGGTGCCAGGCCAGACATGTTCAGTAGTCATAGGGCTACGAGTGTTTCTTATCAAACTAAAATGTGGGCAGCAATGTTGTAGTTGAGTTTCAGGTTCGGAGTCAAACTAACCTGGTTCAAGTGGATCTACCATTTACTAGCTGAATGACCTTTTTAGAGAAGCCTTATCAGTTCTGTAAACCTCTTTCCTCATTGATAAGAAAGTAAAATCATACCTACTCTGCAAGGTTGTTTTAAGATAAAATGCAGTGATACAAACCGAGGGCATAGCACAAAGCCTGGAATACATAAAGGTTCCTAACAGTTGTTGATAACACTGCTGTTGGCATACGTACAGCCTTTGATTAAAAAATAATAATAATAAAGTTAGGGCATCTGGTTGGCTCAGTCAGTTAAGCTTCTGACTCTTGATTTCAGCTCAGGTCATAATCTCACAGTTTGTGAGATCCAGCCCTGCCTCAGGCTCCATACTCACAGCAAGGAGCCTGCTTGGGATTCTCTCCTCCCTCTGACCCTCTCTGGGTCACCTGCACATGCTTTCTCTCTCTCTCTCTCTCTCTCTCTCAAATGATAAAAAAAAAACATGAAAAATATTTTTTAATTAAAAAAAAAAAGTTTTAGTTTGGTGATAAAATGAAATAGTGCCAAAGAATCCTAAACATTCTCCACATATGTACTGGTTATTTGCCCAAAGTTTAATGTCTCTTTATGTCCCAAGAAAGCCGCTGATTGGGTCAGAAGTTGTTAGTTTCACGAGGTTTGAGGTGGCAAGGATGCCAGTGTAAGGTATAAGTCCCACATCTTTTGTACCAACTAGGAAAGTTACAGGCTGTTTCTGTTAGGTAAATGATAACTTGAGAAATTTTCAAATGAAAACTCTTAATTAACTTTTAGGCCCACAATGAAGGGTTCTGAAAATTGCTTTGCATTATAACAAATTCTATGCTATCAGACAGAAATATGCCTCTCTCACCTAAAAGTCCCCTCTCCCTTGTTGGTAATAGTAAGCACACGTGACCACTCATTCTATACGTTCCCCTGAATATAACTCCACTGATACTAATGGTGTTCATGTGCCTCAGAGCTAGAAACCTGCTTTAGCTAAATGCATTTATTTCCTCAGTAAAGAACATGAGTTGTGAGGACTGTGGTAGCAGACTGCCTAGAGCAAACTATATAGCACACAGGCACACTCTGTCTCATGTCTTCATTAAGTGGAGGCTTCCCCCGAATGTCTAAATTCTCAGGACAATAAACTCCAATCAAATGGGCTTGCACTGCAAAATGATCAACAAGGATGGTTTTATCAAGATCACAAATCTAATAGCAGGTATTAGCCATCACATAGGCTGTTTCAAATCCAGCCTTTCATATAGATTACTGATACAAATGACACTGCTTCCCTTGTCTACCTCAGTCATGTGTCCCAGGCAAGTGGTGTAGCTTTTCCTGAGCAAGTGCATTCATATCAGTTAGGAATGCTTTTCACTGCAAGTAAGGATACTTGATGAATAGTGACTTAAACAAGGAAGGCACTTAATTGTTTTGCATAAGAAGCAGAAGGTGGTGGGGCGCCTGGGTGGCTCAGTCGGTTAAGCATCCGACTTCAGCTCAGGTCATGATCTCGCGGTTTGTGAGTTCGAGCCCCGCGTCGGGCTCTGTGCTGCCAGCTCAGAGCCTGGAGCCTGCTTCAGATTCTGTGTCCCCCTCTTTCTGCCCCTCCCCTGCTCATGCTTTGTCTCTCTCCCCAAAATAAATAAATATTAAAAATAAATAAAGCAGAAAGTGGCTGCAGATTAAATGGGCAGCTAGCAAAATGGGGACATGCATGGTTATCTTTCTAGTTCTCTCGGCTTTTCCCTCACGGTCACCCCATGGCCGTAGCAGCACCTAGATTCCCAACAAGAGAAAAGGGGCAAGAGTAAAATTCTGGGTCCACTTGAGGCTGCCTTTCTAGGAAGGGAAGCATCTTTACAGATTTCTTCTTCTGATTGAGACCTTGTCACATGCTCATCCCTGCATCTGTCCTGGTGGAAGGAGAATGGAATCATCATGACCATCCTAGATCAATCATAATTCATTCCCTGAAGCTAAACTAGGGGCTTCTCTTCTGCAATTTCAATGGAATACAGCCTTCTGCCTGAATAATCTGGGGTTCTTCTAGCAGCTAAGAAGGAAAATTACTGTTGGGTGGACAGTGGGCAATGCACAGCATCTGCCACTATGCTGTTTGTCCCCAAAAGAGCAAGTCTAACAAAATTGTCTGTTTTTAAAAAGGAGATGGTAGGAATATATGCTTCACTGATCTCAGAGTTTTAGAAAGATGAATTACATGCTTTATACGTGAAAACACGCTAATTACTAACTGTATCTTCCAATCTGTGTTCTTAGGCTGTACCTCTTGGGACATCAATGAGTTTGCTCCTATTCAAATGCAATCTTCTTAAATGTCAGTTAACTGATATATTGTGGTTGATGAGAATTTTCCAGTATTTTCTTTTTTCCTGAAGTCAGTAGTAAAGAAAAAAAGAGGATGATTTGTCACATGGACCTATAGGCCACTTGCTGCAGGCTAGGTTTTTGTCAAAAATAAATGAGTCCTGTACCTTGACACAAGTACATTATCAGTTTACAATTAGATTTTGTTCTAACATCTTGATTAAAAACACGTTAGCTATGAAGCATTAATTCATTCTATCAAGGCAAACTGCATTCATTATACTAAGACTCGAGGAGGATTTCTCATAAAATAAAATAATACTCAGGGAAAACAGAGCCTCGTGCTGAAATACATCATTTTTCTATCTTTCCTCTTTCACTTATTAAGTTATGATTCTGTATGTACACAGTACCTTGATTTGTTTAAATTATGTGGGTTCTCGGCTGCTTTGTAAATTTCAAGTGTGCATTATGCATGTTTTAATGAAGAATGAGCTACGATTCCCGGGGAAAGCTCTGGTTCAGCCTTGTCGCACTTCCAGATGTGCACCTGGTCCTTTATTATGTCTCACATAAAAAGCTGGTGGGTATCTCTCTGACGGCACCTTGTTAATGAATCAAGATACAGTAAGATGTATATTAAAAAAAAAGAGTAGAATTGTAATTATGGTAATGTGGCAAAATAGCTTAAAAAGGGAAAATAAACCAGGAGTATAGCCGCTGAAATGGGAACATTGTGTTTCTCTTTAATTTGCTGTTGTCTTGGAACCTAGCTGCTTATGCAGTACTTTCACCTTCTGTTGCTTGTCTAAGTGCCAACTTCTTTCCCAAAGGTGTTCAGTGACTAATGCTTTGGGTACAAGCCAGAATATTTTATAAATGTCTATTTCTAGGCAGCTCTTCTACAAGTCTTAATTAAACTTTAATGTCAAGCTGAAGTTTACTTTTAGAACCTCCTAGGCTCCTGTAGTTGTGACGGGACTGTAGAGCAGTGGGGGGTAATGTAGGACAGCCATGTTCTCCCACCTTCCCTCTCTGCCCTCTAACAGCTCCACCAAGCAGACGTGTACTTACGTAACGTAAAGGTTTACGCCATAAGAGTGATCAGTCACAGGCATTCCCTAAGATGGTGGGAAAAATGGAGCCTGCTGCCACAGAGTGGCATTCCCCCACCTGAAATGGTAGCCATGGTTTAGAGTGACTGTTGTGTTTAGTTGATACACATCCTTGCAGAAAAGCTCCAACTTCTCAAACCCAGGGGTTAGAAACTAGAGATGCTACGTATGAACATGTTCCTCATTCCCTTCTCCTCAATGTCTCCCGAACCAACCAAGGAATTATGAGGTCTGGGGCATTGTTTTCTCTGATGCTGCATCTGATGCCATCCGAAATAACAAAGCCTTTGTTATTGCCAGAATAATACAGATTTTAAATAGAGTCCTATTATGTTGTACGCTTATTTTGAAACTAGTGGTATTTCTCAGTCAGGTTGGTCTGTGGTACAGCCAGCAAACTTTTTCCGTGAAGGGACAGATAGTAAATACTTTAGGCCCTGTGGGACAAAGGTCTGTCTCAGCTACTCACCTCTGCCATCATAGTGCAGAAGTGGCCACAGATGAAGGAGGATGGCTGTATTTCAGTAAACCTTTATTACAGAACCAGACGGGCCCAAATTTGGCCTGTAGGCAGTTTTTGAAACCGTACTCTATGGGATGTTGGCTTTTTACATGATAGTTCTGTGGTACATTTTTTTATTTATTGATACACTATAGTTCCCTATATTTTATTAAATATAGTTTTTTGGTATAATTTAAGATGGCTGCCAAACTTAACCAGATTTGGAGATTTTCAAGAGTTAATCCTGGATTAACAAACTATGGCGGTCTGCTCAGAGACAGACTAACCCAAAAGAATTATATTTATATGTTCACCAGAAGACTGTAATAGCTCCAGACTAGGACTGCCCAAATTCCCAATGATAATTGAATGGATAAATAAAATGTGGTATATTTACAAACTGCAATGTATACACCAGTGAGCATAAACAATTTAGAACTCCATGCATCAATAGAAATTAATGTTACAAGCAAAATTTTAAGTACAGAAAGCCTGATACTTAAAAATTCTCTGTGATTCCACTTACATGAAATAAAAAACTGGGCAAAGCCAGTCGATACTAATAAAAGGAAGATGATGGGTGGGGACAATAACTGGAAGGGAGGGGGCAGAATATCCTATTTCTTCTGCCGTTAATATGTCTTCTTGATGTGGGTGCTCCTTTCTTCAGTGCATTCAGTTTATAAAAATTACTGAGCTGTGCTCTTAGGATATGCATATTTTTCTCTTTGTACTATCGTGATAAGTAAGTGTAAAATGAAGAAAAAATCAGGATGAGAGGGGAAGAATTTTTAGGTATAAGTGAACTGTCTAACTTCTTAGAGCTATACCATTTGAAGTTAAAGAGTACGGAGAAGTGTCTAAAATTGGCCCATTCCAAGGTTCATAAAAATAATTCTCAAAAATCATACTCTTTCCAGTATTGATCTTGCCATTAATGTATTGGTCAATTCAACAATTGTATTGCCACTACAATGTCAGTTGTGTGATGGGGTACAGATCATGTGAATGTAGTAGATGTTTACTTAATGAAACACTTAGAATTCACAGAACACAGAACCATGACTGTAACTTGGTAGAATTTATCATGATGAGTTAATGAACTTTTTACAAACATGTATCCAGCATTTTCTCCACTCTTTTCTTTAGTGTTACCCAGTCCTTTTTAAATGTTTGATACAGTTGTATACCACATATATTTTTGAACACTAGTTATGTTTGCAGGCTCTGAGAAAACAGTGGTAATCATGATTTAGCATCTTCTGTCTAGGAGAACTTATTCTAGTGATGACAAAAGCCAAACCATGCGAAAATACTTCCTTATAGGGGTGCCCAGTGTGCTTTGGGAGAGGGAGAAGCTGCTTCTGTTAGAGAGAATGCAGTGCTGAGTGATAGGGGTTAGCACTGAGAATCCACGGGAAAAACTTCTGAGAACTAGTAACACTGACACTTCACTGAGTCTTGAACATGAACAAATCACCCAGAGATGTGAAGAGGGAAGGTGTTAAAGGCAGAGAGAGAGCTTCACAGAAAGTACAGAATGCAGGTGTTTGGATACCTGTTTGCAGTTAAGTATGGCTCAAGCAAAGGAATGAGTTGTGCAGAGTAGTGAGGCCTCATGTGCTGTGCTAGTAAGTTAGCACTCTGTCTTGAAGGCGCTGAAGGACATTAAGTGGGCCTATGACGTTATCAAGTTTGCTTTCTTTTTTTTTTTTTTTTTTCAATATATGAAGTTTATTGTCAAATTGGTTTCCATACAACACCCAGTGCTCATCCCAAAAGGTGCCCTCCTCAATACCCATCACCCACCCTCCCCTCCCCCCCCACCCCCCATCAACCCTCAGTTCTCAGTTTTTAAGAGTCTCTTATACTTTTGCTCTCTCCCACTCTAACCTCCTTTTTTTTTTCCTTCCCCTCCCCCATGGGTTTCTGTTAAGTTTCTCAGTTTGCTTTCTGTAAAGTGACCCTCCCTGGCAGTGTGAAAACTGGATTGGATAAGGAGGACTTGAGAAATCAGTTAAGGGTATAATCCACATTAAGTCATGTTCAGTCATGAAGTTTTCATACCTTTATATTAAAAAAAAAAAAAAAAAAGTACTCCCAAAATTAACTCTAAATAATCAGAATGGCAGAAAAAAAAAGAAGCAACATGCCTTTGCTACCCTCAGGCAAAAGTGGTTCCTGCCTTGGTTTCCCAGAGCTGCTTATTCACAACTCCCTTCCATGTATTTATAATATTTGTTTAAATTTTGTTTATACATCTGTCCTTTACTATATATGCTCTATAAGGGTGGGAATTTATTTTTGTATCTGGAATAATGAATATCATGATTATATAGGAGCTTTCAATTACAGTTGATCATTCATGTGTCTTCACAGAATAAATTTTGAAACCTGTCCTTAAACTCTGTTCCCAGATACCGTTTGTTTGAAATCAATTCAGCAATAACTATTAAATGCAGACTATATGTTTAGTTTATCCAAACACTAATCTTCTATACAGATGTTGATTAGAATGATACAATGTAAACATGGGGAAACTTTCTCTCGTACTAGGTGAATATTTACCTTTCTAATTGTTAGGATTACCTTCACCTGATGCTTTACCTTGGGTCACATCCTTCACTGGTTAAAAATTAATATCTAAGAATGTCTGTCTTTAAGGAGAGATTATAGAATCATTGTGTACAAGTTTTCTTTGACTCTTCTAATTCTCTAATTGGTAGAGAGACTGGGCTGTGCAGACATTTACCTTGAGACTTTAGAACATTCCTGCTGTGATACTTTGAATCAGTTCCTCAAGCCTCAGGTTTTTTATATATCAAGGTATTTTTCTGTGGATTTCGTGGACTGTGCATGAGCCAAACCTTCAGAGTAGTAATTACTACTATTACAGATGGTGACTGAGGCTTAAAAATGCTAAATGACCTCCTACAACCCAAAAGAATTAGGCCAGAGCCAGAACTTGAACTCACTCACACCTATGTCTAGATTCACAGCAACCTTCTCTTTCCAGTTCATGGGACGATGAAGCATGGCTGCAGTTCTGTGTTTAACTTGGTCTGGTTATTGGTAGAAGTAGCCAGCCTGCCTTAAGACATTGAAGGTAGTGCGACAGACTGTAGTGGCACCCACTTGCTGGGCCTAGCGGTCCTTTTCATGGGCTGTGCTCATTCCACCAAAACATCCTCTATTTTGGTGGAGGTAGTCTCTCTCTTCTCCTTTTCTCCTACTACTCCCCATTTCCCCCTTCGGTCTGGGCAACAGCTAGTTCAGTGTCTTTCCAAGGGTAAAGAAAGAAAAGAAATAAACATCTTCACTTTTGGAAAAAAAAATACTGTGAAATATGAGAAAAATCTGTTAAAGTATAGAAGAAGTGAAACAGAAAATGTAAAGCAGATTTGCTTAATTATAACTAATTAAAAATAACAAACTTCCTGGGTAATAGTTGGCTGAATTTATCTGAAACATGAGAAATTGAGTTCTTTCGAGCATGAATTTGCATCTACTTGCGTGAGATCATCTCCCCATGGTGTTTTTCTAAATTAGTATTGTATGTTCAGGATAAACGAGGAGATGGGATTTTTATTTCCCAAACAAGAACTAAATATTAACATCAATTTTCAGGCCACATGAAAATAAGACCTATCTTGCTGTTGGAAGTATGAAGACCTTGATGTTGAACGTGTCCTTGTTTAATGCTGGAGATGATGCGTACGAAACAACTCTGCACATCAGACTCCCCTCTGGTCTTTACTTCGTTAAGATTTTAGATCTGGTAAGTTTCAAAAACCACAGTCGCATTCGTTTTTTAAAGTGTAAATGGTATACTCCATTTCATCAATGTTATGCCTAAATATTTGGGGTAGATGCAGACTTATCACTCAAGCTTCCGTTGATTTTTGAGACTTCGTTCATGCTCCTGATCAAAATGACAAGTTCCTTGGGATCTGAGATCAAAAGAGTTAGCTTCCTGCTTCCAAATGCTACTGTGTGAGAGACGCAACTGTCCAATTGTCCAAGCAAGCTATTCGGGTGCCATTGCTTTTCTCACAGATGACATGCTCATTTGGTGCTACGATCCTGCTCTTCTTGGCTGGGGTCCCTGCACAGGCAATATTGGTCCTCTAAGCTGGGCTCCCATAGTTACTGCTCTTCATTTTAAGTTCACATGCTCAGTATTGTTCCCAAAGAACTTCCAACAAATACTGTACAACCAGCAGTCTTCCACAAATTCTGACATCTTGGTGCCAACCAGATCACAGGCAATTTCTCTTTTCCTACAAGAGTTTGAAGCACCTAGAGACCTGTTCTTACCACCATGCCTCAATCGTCAACACTTAAATCCATCATCCAGGCATTAATAAGGTTGATTTCAAAGGGAAAAGCCTGTCACTTTCTCTCTTGACGCCTATCTTATCCCTTAGCAAATGTATTCCTCTCTTATCCAGAGGCCATCTCTTCAAACCAAGGACATGTAGAGAGGTCTTTGACTCCTCAGAAATAAGTTACCCTTTTCTCTAGAGCATCGGCAGCCTATTTGCAATAGTATGAGAGAAAAGTCAAATATTCAGTGTATGTGATATGTTATATGGTATATATAGTACATATAGTATATATACATGTCTAGTGTATATACATCTACAGTATATAGCTAACAGTGTATATTTATATACATTTCTCTGAATATTTGACTATATATATCTAATTGTGATGACCGTTATTACAATTATATACTTTGTCACATTCTCACATCTCAGACAAGAGGGCCAATGAAATATGGACTTCCTTAATTCCTTGCTTCAAGGTTTTTCAAGGAACTGGATCTTGAATTAAATAGACAATACAAACAGGGATGAAAGCTACAGGTCCAGGAAGTATTCTGTGGAAAATTTACATGAGTATTAAAATATACCAATATATGTGTATAAATGTACACACATATTTATAAATTTTTATTTACATATTTATAAATTTTATTTTTATTTCTATTTATCCCCAAAGTAAACAGAAAAAAAAAAGTCTTCCAGGAGAGCAAATTCTTCAGGGATGATTTTCTTTTAAAAAACCATTTTCTAACATATGTTATAAACTTCGGGTTTCCTTCTTACCTAAGCCAGTTGTTTCATTTTTCCTTTTAGGAAGAGAAACAAATAAACTGTGAAGTAACAGACAGTGCTGGCTTAGTAAAACTCGACTGCAGTGTTGGATATATATATGTAGATCACCTATCAAGGGTAAGCATTTAGCATGTTTTACTAACATGAATATAAAATATTTTCTATTTCTTCCATGTTTATGCCGCATGCAAATATAAAATTTACCGTTATTATTTATTTGCTTAGAGCAAGCAGCTAAATGATGAAATAAAACTCCAACCAACTGGGCTTGAGATTTTTGAGATTGTGTTTATATTCTTGGCAATGTTCACTGAAAAAAAAAATTTTTAAAAAAGCGGGGGCACATGTTTGTGTCAAGATGGGCATGTGAATGTGTGGATCAGGATTCTGCTACCCTGTCTCACCCTTCTCCAACACTCCCCCCACCCCTCTCCACCCCAGGTGGTCCTATCTGCCAGGCATGTTACCTCTGCTATACAAAAAGGTGTTACTGGCAAGAGTCCTCACTCAAGTTGTTAAAGCATCTCTAATTTTGTCAGTCTGGACCTGCCTGTCTTTACATTTAGAGGCGGCTTTGTCTCTGAGTGTCACTTGTGGAAACGCTGGTGCTTTAAAATTGCCACAAACCCAACAGCGTCCCCATAGCCCACCGCCTAAGAGAGGGGTAATCTGTGCTTCCAGAACTTAGTCTCAAATCTGCATTCCACAGACCATAAACATTAAGGGAAATTAAAATTCAGATTATAAAAAATACTACTTCTACGTTTAAAAAAAATGGGCATGTCCCTCTCTGCGTTTTACAGATAGATATTAGCTTTCTCCTGGATGGGAGCTCACTCAGCAGAGCGGAAGAGGATCTCAACATCACAGTGCATGCCACCTGGTACGTTTCATTGTGAAAAAGAGAATTGTGCTACAGGAAATGGACCCCTGACTTTAGGGTGTCGGTAGGGCGGGGGAGTTAGGGAGAATCATTGGAGCTGTGTTCCATTGTCTGGCGGAGAAAATTTCGCTTGTGTGATCTAAGGAAAAAAAAAAAATCTGTCTGTGGAGCAAATAACACTGTAAATAATGGGAGCAAATTTTTGCCAACCCTGTCATAAACATTTCTTACTACTGCATCTGCTTTTTTCTCCACTCCCCAAAGCCTCCAAGTATATTAGGTATACATGGTATGTGATTAGTTCTCTCTGAAGATGATTTTTATGCTTGATGGATTCTAACAGGGTGTCTTCTGTTTGCTTCTGTAGTGCAAATGAAGGAGAAATGGACAATCTGAAGCGTAACAAAGTGACTTTAGCAATACCTCTCAAGTATGAAGTCATGCTATCTGTTCATGGGTAAGTAAATACTAAGGCCTCCTATAAAGCTGAGAGCTGATTTTATTTTTTCATTTTTCAGATGTTAGTTTATTTTTGAGAAAGAGAGAATGAGCAGGCTTAACGCCATCAGTGCAGAGCCAGACACAGGGCTCTGTCTTACGAACCACGAGATCATGACCTGAGCTGAAATCAAGAGTCAGATGCTTAACTGACTGAGCCACCCAGGAACCCGGAAAGCAGATTTTAAATTCTGTTTCTTCTTACATTATTGGTCTAAAATATATTTAAGTTTTTTAAGGAAAGATCCTATGCTGTTTCTGTCCCTTAGCCCAGACCTTAAGTGTTGCATTCCCTTGCTTATCTGTTCATTATTTTCATGCACTCTATAATCATTACTGAGACTTCTTCAAACTAGCACCCAATTGGAGATTTATTATTGGAAAAGTCCCATAAGCCTCTAGCAGGTCATGCCCAACCTTTCAGTTTTATGCTGTGCAGGCCAGGGGCCCCAGTGTGGGGCAGCATTCAATTGGAATGAATCAAGCTCAGTGGCTATGGCAAGCGTGAAGTTCAGAGAAGCATAAGCTTGGTCAAATCACCACTCTCCAGAGCCCACATCTACTTCTGTGCCAAAACGATTGAGTTATGAGAGAGCCAGCTGCAAGGTGTTCCCTGTCCACTCTCCATACCCATAAATTATGGAGTTTCTCACTTGTGGCCTCGGAGCCAGCATTCACTGGTTCCCCGCAATGTTAGTGACTGATTGTGTGGACCTCCTCAGATCAAGAAGGAAATGTATGGAGAAAGATTTAAGGGGTATTGAGAAAACCTTTTGTGATTTTATTGGAAATGACTCAGGCTATTAGTCTTTAAAACCATTATTTTTAAAGGACTAGAAGATAGGAGGTACCAAACACACGGACTGATGAGCTTTTCTTGTTGCTGTAAATAAAACCATCGCCAATCATTTTTAATCACCCATAGAGATGGCATGTAATTATATAAAGAAAAAATGATGGGGCACTGGGTAGCTCAGTTGGTTAAGTGTCCAAGTTAGGTTGAGGTCATGAACATGACTTGTGAGTTCGAGCCCCACATCGGGCTCTGTGCTGACAGCTCAGAGCCTGAAGTTTGCTTCAGATTCTGTGTCTCCCTCTCTGCCCCTCCCTTGCTCATGCTCTGTCTCTCTCAAAAATAAACATTAAAAATTTTTTTTTAATAAAAATGGTGTCTGCAACTGAAAATATAGAGTATCAAGTTTGCGAGATAAAACAAGCAGAAGAAAGAGGAAGCCATTCAGGAGAGAATCTAGTGAGTCAGTGGGGAGCAGAGAAGAGCTGATGGCATATTCCTGGTTTTGAAGCCTCATCTCTCACCTCCTTTTCTTGATCCTCTTATGAGGAGTGTCCTCTACGTATGATTTTGGGCAAGAAATGTTCTTTGAGTATAAACTGCCTAAATCTATAGCATTTCAGTATTTCTGTGTAACCAGTCTTTAACGTGTATTACTTCACATTAGCTGACAAATGAGGGCAACTGCTAGAGTTGGGATTCCCAAGAAAAATACTTCTTAAAGGCCACTACTGATGTATATGTCTAATCACAGGCAAAAGAATGACAACCTTGTATTCTTAACCAAAAAGTTGACCATACTTACTGACGTTTGAACTGTTCTCCTACCTTGGGTTTCATTACAAATAGCCAGCAGGAATTGGATTATAGAAAGAACTCCAGGGCGCCTGAGTGGCTCAGTCAGTTTAGCGTCTGACTCTTGATTTCTGCTCAGGTCATGATCCCACAGTTGTGAGATTGAGCCCCATGTCAGGCTTTGCACTGATAGTGAGGAACCTGCTTGGGTTTCATTCATTCATTCATTCATTCACTCACTCACTCTCTCTCCCCACCTCCCAAATAATGAAACTTAAAAAAAAAAGAACTCAAAAATAGGTAAAATAGGTTGATTTATAGGAAGATAATAGAATTGTAGGGAAAAGCTAAGAATTTGTCTCCTAATTGTCAAATTGATGTGAATCATTTGAGAACTAAGAGAAAAGGAATGGTCAGTGCTGGGAAGACAAACAGAGGATATTAGTGAGAAAGAGCACATGGCTTTCTGCTTTCATTACATTTCACTAAATTCTTATCTTACCAAGAAACCAAAAATATTCAGTGGTGCTTAGGAGGCATCTGTAGTTGGGAATATAGTCTTAAATGCCATATTTAAGAGAGATGCAATAATCCAGACCAAAGAGAAAGACTGTTGATAATACCCCATCAAGTAAGACAAATCAAATTTGAATTTGTTTCTTTCAGGTTTGTAAACCCAACTTCATTTGTGTATGGACCAAAGGAAGAAAATGAGCCTGAAACATGCATGTCAGAGAAAATGAACTTCACTTTTCATGTAAGAGAAGTTGATTGTTGGGATATTTGTAACAAACTGAGAGCTTGTTCCTGCTGTATCCTCCAGAGGACATCATATGCTGTGATGTCCCTCAGCCCAGGACCCCCATGGCTGACAGCAGCACGGTTACTCATGGACTTTCCTCCTGGGTTCTTGCTTCCCCCTGCCACCCTCCCAACCCTTATCTCTATCCTGTTACTGAAGCCCACAATTCCTTACAATACAGTGGGAAGGAGCAAACACAGGAATGGAGGTAACTGCTGAAACACACAAAGTTATGGGAGGAACTGCATCCACTCAAGATGCACACAGAGATCAGGATAGGTTGAGGTGTGAATCCGTGAACTCTCTTCTTGATTCAAGCTTTTATATAAGCACTGACATTACCCAGTAAAGGAAGCTCTTACCTCCTGCATCTCCATTTAAGATCTGCTTGGTCAGCCTTTTAGGCCATAGGTAGATGGCCTGTTATAAGTGATGTGTCATTCATTAAATAATCTTTTTAAAAAGAGTATCATTATCCAAACATATTAATATAAAGCGAAACTTTTTAATGTTTACTGTCAAACAAAGTTTTGATGCATCATGGATGGTGATAATTGGAGATAATGGCCACAAAAATATTTTTTGAACCAAAAGCACTGCCCAAACATTCTTAGAGCCATAGAACAATCTATAGAATGTCAGTGAGTCTAGATTTAGGTACATTAATATTTGGTAAGACCATTTTTTTTTTTTTTTTTTTTTGGTAAGGCAGTGCTTTTAAAAATGGATATCAGAATCACTTGAGGTGCTTTTTCAAAATGCAAATTCCTGGGCCCTGCCTCAGATTTAGAGAATGACCTTGGAATCCTACTGAGTCTACGTATACCCAACTTTATGTTATACTAATATACATCAGTGTTGAAAAATATAGCTCTCCACTTTGAAGTCCCAAGAAATGCTCCTGTCAGAGCCCAGTGGGAGTTTGTGCTCTGTTAAACTAAAACAGAAACTGCGCTAAACTCTAGAAGGTCTATTTATTAAGTTATAATTAATAGTTTTTTTTCCAGTTAAATTGCAGTGGAGTGACTGGGACTGAAGGTACTTTGAATCTCTAGGTTTGGTGAGGCTGTGCAAGTTTGAAAATGTTCTTAAAGGTCTCAACATTACTAGGCAAAGAAAGGTGAAGAATATTTTAGGTTAGACTGATCATTTGCAGGCATGAGGAAGATGTTGTCTGAGGGTCTGGGCAGTGCTGGTTACCCACTGCTTGAAACTGCCTTTTGCAAGTGCCCTGTGCCTCCAGGGCCTAGCAGTTTTCATAGGCCAGGTACACGTTTGTTCTTCTAGGTCATGTGCATTCTAAAGATTACTGCAGATCTATGAGTGATGCTGTTTCATTCAGATTCTGTGGAACATCAGATATTGTATTGGTTCCGTAGTTACACGCCCAGATGGCAATTATTTTGGCCCAATTTCCTTCTTCAGGGAGCTGCAATCCCGAGATTTATCAATAAAGAAATATCATCTACCTATGCATTATTCTTTATTCATTCATTTTGAGAGAGAGAGAAAGAGAGAGCAAGTGGGGGAGGGGCAGAAAGAGACATGGGGGTTGAACTCATGACCTGAGCTGAAACCAAGAGTCACATGCCTAACCGACTGAGCCATTCAGGTGCCCCATACCTATGCATTCTTTTTTTTTTTTTTTTTTAATGTTTATTTATATTTGAGAGAGAGAGTGCAAGCAGGGGATGGGCAGAGAGAGAGGAGACATAGAATCTGAAGCAGGCTCTCAGCTGTCAGCACAGAGCCCAGAGCCAATGTGGGACTTGAACTCACGAACCGTGAGATCATGACCTGAGCCGAAGTTGGATGCTCAACCCACTGAGCCACCCGGGTGCCCCACCACGCGTTATTCTTAAAAGGCTAGATGTGCATTACTATTAAAACCCAATAACCTACCCCCTTCTGATTTTCTGAGTGTATCAGCAGCATCATTACCCTGAACTAAAATATATTCTTACTCGCTTACTGTGATGATGATTATCCTCTCAACAAAGTGATTTTGTGAAAATAAGACTGAGAATTAGAATACCTGAGTTTTGGTCCTAATTCTTGTCACTTTTTAACCATCTTAGGCACATCATTCACATCTCTGAGACTTTTCCTGAGCTGGAGGATAATAAAACATCAGCTCACCTCATGGGACGCTTGTGAGGATCAATCGATCATGGTTTTTTTAGACACATAATGTCCCATACAAATGTATGCTATTGTCTTTTTCTTTAGACTATTTCTGCAATAATTATCAGCCTGGGCGTTTCGGCCTAATCAATATCAAGGAGAGGGCTAGGAATAATGAATAAATTATTAGCAAACATTTTTAAAGTTCTGGATATGGATATTCTGTTTCCTTTTGCTATGCAACTGCCAACTGCAAACCACCAGCACTATAAATGTTGCATGAAACCCATGCCTCCCCCTGAAAAATCATTGATATCTGTACCTATGTTTATGAAAAATATTCTTAAGTTGCTAAAAGAAAAACTTTTCCTCCTTATCAGGTTATCAACACTGGCCATAGCATGGCTCCAAATGTTAGTGTGGAAATAATGGTACCAAATTCTTTTGCCCCCCAAACTGATCAGCTGTTCAACCTTTTGGATGTCCAGGTAAAAATGGGTTCCTTCCTTTAACCTAAGTAATATTGCTAAAATGGATATGTCTGTTAACGTGTTTGAGTCCCACTGTAAGCTGTGAATGCATCATGCAATTACTGAATATACTTTGAGTGTTATACATTACATAGAACTGTCAGGTCGTAGGGACTTCCGCATTTGACGTATACAGTATAGAACAGAACTCCGCTCTACCATCTTCAGTGCGTTTTCTTTGTGAAATGGCCCTGTGGAAGTAATTGTTGGTGAAGTTCTCTATAAATCTTGAGGCTGCTGTTGGAAAATCAGTATTTCAGCCTTTTTTTTTAAAAAAAATAATATTCTTATGTTGATGATTACATCAGAATTATTTTAGCTTACCATCTTCCAGACAACCAGCCAACAAATAAATCTGCTATGTAGATTCGAGATCTAATTTTAAAATTTACTTGAATTCCAGATTTAGACAGCATGATATGCTGATATAACATGTTACTGTTTTGTGTCTAAAACAAAAGAAATTTTAATTTCATGGTAATGTCCAAATGTCCCATTTTTTACATTGCCTTTAATTTCTGTAAGGTTAGGCCCTGTATCACTTTAGCATCTGTATCCCACCTTGTTAAAATGTCTCTGGGTTTTTGTGTTTGTGCCATAGAGACTTAATCTTTCCCAAATCTGTCCAAAAGATATTTTCACAATTCAGAGATACTTGATATATTTTAGAAAAGGTAACCAATTGGACCTTTCAAGACCGTGTAGCTTCTGCCGTTCTTTCCAATATGGAGTAACATTTTTCTGTCTTTATAGACTACTGCTGGAGATTGCCATTTTAAAAGTTATCAAAGAAAGTGTGCATTAGAGCAGGATAAAGGTCCCCTGGAGACCCTGAAAGACATCTTCAGATTCTTGTCAAAGACTGATAAGAAGCTATTGGTAAGTTTCATTTTTTTAGGTTGTAGGTGTTGCTTTCCAACACACAGAAGTGAAACCTTAAAACCAAGAACCACTGGGTTTGAACTGTCAGCTGAGTGTAGGAAAGAAACAAGTTAATACACTTGCATGGGAGGAATAGACATGATGGGAGAGATAGACCCAGGGTTAAATATACTATACAATTTCATTATTTATCTAAACCAATGCCTACTTCATGCCAGCCAGACATTGTTCCAGACCCTGTAGAAGGCCAAGATATAGTACTCAGCTGAGCAGACTTTGCGGCATAAGATTATCACTCCTTTCATATTAGTGAATTTATGAAAAAACAAACCCCCCAAGGAAGCCATCTCACATTCAAATAATCCAAGTTTAACAAGGAATACGGAACATGTGACTTGGCAAGGCTCTGATTAGGAGTCTTTGTTGTAACTCTGTCTCAGAAGGTTAAGTTCCTAAGAATGAGACCACATGCTTCAAGTTCAAATACTTCTTGTTATAATTTATAAAACAAGCTCCACAAATGGGAGATGTTTAATTCCATGTAAAATATTTTAGCCGTCTTTAAAAAAGTTTTAATGTAGCTTTTTGGTATTTTTTTCAAGTTCTGCATAAAAGCTGATCCATACTGTTTAAGTCTTTTATGTAATTTTGGGAATATGGAAAGTGGAAAAGAAGCCAGTGTTCACATGCAGTTGGAAGGCCGCCCATCTCTTTCAGAAATGGTAAGTCTAAAATACAATGACAACTTTGTGGATAAGTTTATACAGAATCTACAGATTCAGTCATCTTATTTAGGTAGGCTGGTATGTGAGGAGGCATTGAAGTAATTAAAAAGGTATGAATAGTAAAATTGGGAGTGGAACTCTAAAAGTGTTTCCGTTTGTCGCTTTAGCTGAATACATTGTCTAAATGATACAGCTTTTGTAATTAAACAGATAAGACTATAGAATAGACTATGGAATAATTAAGAGGTTTATTTTAGAAAGCATGTCCAACTATTTATGAACCTTGATTAAGTCAAAGAAATGGACTACCTTAACATTTTATGTAACCTTAAGGTTTTTTCTAAACTACTTGAAATTATGCATAAAATTTAAGAAGCAAAACTTTCATAAAACCCAACTAAAACATCAACATTCATCAACAATAAAACAGAAACATACAATAACAAATAAACATCTTGGACTTCTTCCTGGAAATGAGTATGCATATTTATGATTACTGACATAAAATTAGTTTTATCTGGAGTTCTGTTCTTCCATTTCCTCATCTGATAATCTCTTGCAGGGGTGTTGCAGACTAAATGAGATACTTTTTTTGTAAAGCATTTAGTGCATGGCATATAGTAAGCCAAAGAAAATCAGTGGTTTGGTTTTGTTTCAAGAGGAGTATTTGAAATTGCCACACAGTGGTAAAGAGGATGGGGGTGGGGGGGGGGGTTGCGGAATAGATGCACCAGATAGGGAATTAAGAAGACTGTTGTGATTCCAGTTGTGCTAAAAATTGTTAGGAGACCATTAAACTTTAGCAGTTTGCCCTCTCCTACTCTTGAGGTCCAGGTTACTAAACAGTGGGCACTATTGGCATTTTGGACCAGATAATTCCTTCGTGTTAGGTGCTGTGCTGTGCATTGTAGGATGTTTAGCCCATTGCTGGCCTCTACGAACTAGATGCTGGTACACCACTTCCCAGGTCCTGACAGTCTAGAAACTGCTGACTGTCCTCTAGGGGATAGAAGCATTCCTATTGGAAACCACTGCTTTAATAAAATATGTAATCTATTTTTACCCCTAAAATTCTCCATGTTCTTTCCAAAACATTAAATAACATTTGTGCGGTAGTTTTAACTTTTGAGGGTCATAGACTTCTTTAGTAAAATTCCTAAACAACATATTCTCATCTACCTCAATGAATACATATATGAGAAAAAACCCTCAATTTTACATGCAATTGTAAAAGGTCGTTAGAGTCTGTGGAGCCCATCCCCAGATTCCTGAGCTCCATGGATTCTTGGTTATAAAGTCCATCTGTTAGGTAGTAAAGCTCAGAGTTCACCTACCAATTTTATACTGGCATGCTATAACTACATGTATCGTATTTTTCCATTACGGTATTAAACTATAGGTATTTTACAACAGCAAGATGATAACACTGTTTTAGAAAAAAAGAAAAGCCTAGATAAAATAAGTTTGAGGAACCATTTATCAGGTGAAGAAAGTCACCTTTGGGAAAAAAGACGGACTAGGAAAAAAATACACTGCTAACTATTACAAATACCTAAATCAAGTTATCTGCAAAGTAGTCATGTTTAATAAAAGGATTTGAACAAAATGATGCCAGGAAAATTAATACCACGGCTGTGCCTTTGGAAGCAAAGAAAGCATTGCATTACAATTAACCACAAATGGTGAAATACACTGGGGAAGATAAGTTGTAAAATTCTGAGATCGTAGGTAAGGATCATGACAAATTACTAGTACATCTTCATGAAATAAAACTATGAGTCAGGCTACAGTGATCTTTCTTTTATTTAACAGGATGAGACTTCAGCGCTCACATTTGAGATAAGAGCAACGGCTTTTCCAGAGCCTAATCCAAAAGTTATTGAACTAAACAAGGATGAAAATGTTGCACATGTAAGATTACCCCTTTACCTGAAACATTACAATTATAGGGAAAACCTGCTGGGGTGTTTAGTCAGGAAAATAGATTGACTAGATCATGGAGGGCTTGAAATAGTTTACTGAGATTTGGCATTTTCCGCAACTGGTGCCAGGAAAGGACGCAGATGGCTCGTTCAGGAGGCAAACTTGGTAGCATTAACCAGATGAAGAACCATGGTGCAAGGCCATCCAGCTCAACAGTTACCAGTGTTTCCTAGGGTTATTAGAACCGGCAAGAGAAGGGGACGGGTTGTTCAAACTACTATGGGAATCATGGGTTGGGGTGAGGGTGGGGCTTCACAAGGAACAGAAGCAACTTTTAAACTAGTGGCTCTTTCTTTTCATTAATTTATGTAGGTTTTCCTTGAAGGACTACATCATCAAAGACCCAAACGTCATTTCACAATAGCAATTATTTCAAGTAGCTTGCTACTTGGCCTTATTTTACTTTTATTGATTTCGTATGTTATGTGGAAGGTAAGTCATTAATAATTACCAATGTCAAACCAAATACAACATTCTTGACTTTCACAAAGTGACTTTTGCAACTCCCAAGTTATTAAAGTATTGCAGTACTTTTAAATTCCCAAATGAGTATATAGTACTGATCTCCCATTTCTCCTGACTTCAGCCAGTATTCCGACCATAACACTAGTTTTGAAAGATGTTCTAGAAAAAAAGCATTTGGATGGGGTGCCTGGGTGGCTTAGTCGGTTAAGCATCCGACTTCGGCTCAAGTCATGATTTCACAGTTCACGAGTTTGAGCCCCCTATCAGGCTATGTGCTGACAGCTCAGAGCATGCCTTGGGTTCTGTGTCTCCCTCTCTCTCAAAAATAAAAATAAAAAAAGCATTTGGAAAACACTGCATATTATTTTTAATGTCCATTTTGGAGAATGTGGGTCACTGAGCAGTCCCGGAGTAACAAAAATAATGCTCTTTAAACCCAGTATTTCCCATCTAGATTTTACTGTCTACACGGGACAGTGAGTTTGATAGGAGTGTAATATGTTTGTAGTAATACACTAATGATTATGCAATGCCATTTTCAGGTTGGTTTCTTTAAAAGACAGTACAAATCTATCCTACAAGAAGAAAACAGAAGAGACAGTTGGAGTTACGTTAACAGCAAAAGCAATGATGATTGAAGACATCTTTCAAATTGAGAGGACAACGGACTCAGGTTAACCAAAGAAACTTAAGATGTTGTTTACAACACTGACTTCTTCTATGTACTTCTTTTACTCATGACCTTGTGACATA
Organism: Panthera leo; assembly: GCF_018350215.1. Taxonomy (NCBI): domain Eukaryota; kingdom Metazoa; phylum Chordata; class Mammalia; order Carnivora; family Felidae; genus Panthera; species Panthera leo. The sequence goes on from NC_056686.1 coordinate 168,389,418, forward strand.
TTGGGTCTCCATGCAAATGAAAAATCTATGCAATGATTACTCTTCGAGAGGAAAATAACTGCAAAGGGAATATTTAATATATCCAAAGAGAATCTTTCAGCTCTTAAATGGATAGAAAAACACTAAAGCATTCAATTTATTCAAGGTAAGTAATCCCTCGAAGATATTGCATCTGAATTCAATCATATTGAAGAAGTAAACAACTCATTTGGAGAAGTCTTGGACTTGAAATAGCATTCCTTTAAAAGAAATTATTTACCATATGTGCTTGCTTCAGTAAAATAAATTCCATGGATAGGTAATGATTCATTTCTAATAGATCTTTGAGACTTGTTTGAAAAATCCTGCTAAATATCTTCAGAGAACATACTTCCAAGAGCTGTTCTTAAATTTTTGAATGGATACAAGAAGACCACTAATGTTTTAAAGTGGATTTTATCTTTAAACACCTTTATTTGTAATACCTTCATGATGGGCTCTGATTTATTCAGACTATGTAGGAGGATTGTGATCCTGATGAGCAAACTTCAGAATGAACTTATACACTGGTTTGAGCTTAATAAGATGACTTCTGAATAATTGTTTATACAGCTTTGGGTTTTTTTTTCTTTCTGTATATATACATAATGTTTTAAAAGAATATATGTTTATAGAGGTATAAATCTGCTAGTCATCTTAGAACACATTTTTATTAAGGGTACCCCAGAGTAAATTTCTAAAATCCATTTTCAGTGAAAATTTTTTGCTTATGAAAACAATACTTAAAAATTCTAATTTATATTCTGAAACATTGTGAATGTTGCACTTTAGCTGATATTTCAAATATTAATACACTGATATATGTAAAATATGGAAACTGTACCTCACTAATGACTCTTAAAACCAAAACTCTACAAAGAGCCTGATTAGAGGCCAGTATTTCATATAAATTAGATACTGAGTAAAATATTGACTATCAAATTAAGCAAATACACCTCCTTGTTTAGATGTTACTCTTTCTCTTCAAAACTATGTATTAAATGTGTTTTTATCAGGTCTATAAGAGCATTCTCTTCTGCATGGAACTAGAGAAACAAAATTTAGAAATCTAACTTTACTGATTTTGCTTGTTTTCAGTGAATAAAATGTGCCATCAAAATTTCCATCATAGAGGTTTTAGTGACAAGTGAAATATTGCCTTTTCATTTGCAGATACAATCATTTTTTGTAATAGTTATTCATGCATGTGACCTAGATTCTGATAGCTGCAGATTATAATTTCATCTGAATTTATTTATTCTGTCTTTATAACCTCTGTATAAGGAAGCTGTAGGCAATTTTGAAAATCTGTTGATCAGGTAGTAAGACTTCCCTCTAATTTAGCTATTAGGGAAAATATCTCCTTAGCGGAAGCCCTGCCACCAGCTGTCTCTCTCAGCTGAAATTTCTAGAAGTTACCTCTTCACAAGCCCTCAGTATATAATTGCTGACCCCAGAACAAGGTTGTGAAAGTGACTGGGTTTCACTCCTCGAATGCTGAGAGCAGGAAACCTCCTGAACTCACTGTCTACCGGTAGTAATTAAGCTTTAAAAAGTACCCTTTATATAAGCAAAAGATCTGTTTTTTCATTACCTAAAAAACAAAGTAAGTCTTTCAGGAGAACCTCTGGGATCAGTGGTGGAGGATGATCCCTGAGGCAATTGAAATTTGGCGCTTTTCTGAAATGATAGCATTTTCAGTATTACTGAGTACATTGAAACCAATGTGTTATAATTGTTGGATAACAGGACTTTCAGAAGCACAAAGAATGCATCTCCTAGACCGTGTGACATTTTGTGTAATTTAAAATTTGCTATAAACATCTGTGTTACAAATTTTAAAACACTTTAAAGAAAATCAACAGTTTTCAACTTTCAGGGAATAGTCACAAAATTGGTACCATAACAATTTCTTTCCTTTTTTGGCAAATAATGTAGATGTTGGAAAGATTTGAAATCTAGATTAGTACCTCATCAGGGCATCCTTACATAAACTCTAGTCCACGTGTACCAGGCTACAGGAAATTTCATGTCAGGACTGATGGACTCAAATCCTGAAAAGTTAAAACAATCATCCTGTAAAATCAGTAACTCCAAAGTAAAAGAATTTAGATGTTTTAAGTATATGAAATAGTTTCCATTCCATTGCTTTCCAAAACCCATAATTTAAATGGTTATATTGCCTAATTTTTTAAAGCTCTAGAAGCTAATTTTTAGTAACAAAATAGCAAACTTCTTTAAAAAATAAGAATTTTGTTTCCTATTAGGATAGGTTTAAAGAATGACCATATTCCCTCCCATTAAAATTCTATTTTGTACATTCCTTTTATAAACAATTACAGTTAACTTCAGAATCATTCATTTCTTCCATGCTTCCTCCATAAAGATTGATAAGTCTTGGGTGTAACCTGTAAAAAAGATAGGTGTGATTATTTCATCAACCTATCATTGTTCACATATAGAGTATGGTACATGATACCCAATACAAATCTACCGATAGTTAAACATTGGAAGAGCTGCAATCTTGTAAAACTGGGGGGCCTGATAACTCAGCACCAGTGATTACTATAAAATCCAGGCATTGTGCCCATAGAAAGCTCACAGCTAGTGGTGTGCTCCTGCGTACTTTTTACCCATTGAGGCATAATGCTTACCAACAATGAGTTTGCATAGTCTTAAACTTGTTTGTGCCAGTTGTTCCTGTTACTTATACAGTATGTACAATTGTGTCTGCATGAAGTAAGTTGAATGCTTTGGAAAGACTGGAAATATCAAATGTAAACTGTAATCCTGCATTATCTGTATAGTTTAGGGAGAATGATAATTTTACAATGCCAATAGAGACTCATAAATTGTGGTTGAGTCTATATGAAAATGCTTTAGGTGTATATAACAACTGAATAAGTGTAAAGTTATTTATTAAAATTGTACATCGGTCTTTTTATGCTTCCCTAACTTACTAATCTAAAAAAAAAAATAGTCACGACAAGGAGACTTCCATTGCACTCAGTTTTGTGTCTACTGGTGGACACTTAAGGCGGGGAAATAATTACACTTACTTAACATGGACCTCTGATGCGACTTCCACTAAATCACCATCTACATTCCAAGGGAAATTGTTTTCTGAAGCAGCTGCATGCCTCCCAGCATCCTCCTCTAGATTGGGTGCGCTATTAGTCCTCGGACGAACTTTAACCTCTTCAACAGTGTAAGTCTCAACAAATGGAAAATTGAACTAAATAAAACAAATGTAAATCATCATGGTACTTGCTTTATCCCTACACTGCTAATGAAAAGAAAGTTTACCGTGCTCTCTCTTGCATGTAAATATCAACATGCATGACGACATTGTTATAGCATTGAAAGTCTATGCCAGGGATCCCCAATTTCTTTGGTAGACTAGCTACTGGCAAACCTGTTTTATGACCAATAGTAGATGTGTATGCATTTGTATACAGTACCATACAATTTCCAATTAAAGACTGAGTTTTTAATACCTGTCGACACAGAAGATTTATATAATCCACTAACTTGTCAACTTGTATGGGTGAGGTCAAGCAAACTCTTAAGTTTCACACTTAGAATTTAATTAGGAAGAACCTCGGTCTAAGCTTATGAAGAAGAGAAAGTCGATCTGATGTGAGTTTTGCATGTGTTCTTCCTGCCTCATTTCCCACTTTAAAGATGCACACATGTTGCAAGACAGTCGTTTGCTTTCTGAGCACTCCACATGGTGCAAGGTATCTTCAAATTTCCATTTTTCTTGTTTAAGGAAAGTTTAGTGGAAAAATATTTATTCCCATAAATAAGATAACCAAATACCTTTTTAGTAGCAATGTACAATAATAACTCATTTATTTCACTTTTTAGGTAAATGACATGGGGTTTACTCCTATTGTTTTTTTTCCCCCTTCCACATATGAACCTCAGTGAGGTACAGAATTTTAAAAGTTGACAGAAAACTAACATTCTCCCCCACACCCTTATTTTACATATGTAGAAACCTAAGTCCAGCAGATTTTACAGTTTATACTGTATAATGCAGTGGGTTACGTAATGGTTTATACTGGGTTTACATGGTGGCATCGGCTGTTCTAATTGAGGTATAGAATTAGAGTGCCCCAAGTAGCTCTCTGTGCAACTGCTTGGCAGTCACTGCATTAGACTTCCCTTCATCTCAGACATAAAGCCATGGGGACCTCATTCCGTGTTAATTTGTAAAAAAGAATGTGTTTTAAATGAGTCATTGATAACTGGCTGCTATGGGTTAAATTGTATTCCCAATAAAGATACATAGAAGTCCTAACTCTTGGTGCCTGTAAATGTCACCATATTTGGAAAGAGGGTCTTTGCAGATGTGATGGAGCTAAGATGAGGTCATCTGGTTGAGCCCTAATACAACATGACTGATGTCCTTTAAAGAGAAGAATGCCATGTGACAAAAGAGACTGCAGGAGACAACTGTAAGCCAAGAGATTTCAAGAAGTGATGGCCACCACCCATAAGTCTATTGTCTTAAACCCTCAGTTTTCATGTGCATACTTCACAAAATGAAGCTCCATGCATCCCAGCAAATTCATTTCCTATGAAGCCACATTGGTAGATGGGACTTTAGGGAGCCATGAGCTTAATACCTCATGTGAGGGTATGTTTAAGATGTGAAGAAGAGAAGTGAACAGTTAAAATTGTGATACATACAAGTGCCATGATGGTGTAAGCATAGAGTTAAAGGACAGAAACAAGAGGCAAACAGGCCCAGGATGTTGGGTGAGCTTCCCATGTGAAGGAGTCTTAACACAGAAGAGTTAGCCTGAAGGAGGAGAAGGGAGGAAGATTTGGAGAGGAAACATTTTCTGAAGTATGGAGATACGGCAATCATCACGCAACTACAAAACATTGAGCATACTGTGATATTGTAATAGTGGTGTTCTGGCACTTTTACAGAAGATATAAACGCCTGTGTTTGATTTTTTTTTTTTTTTTTTTAGAGACCTAGATGGTATCATGGGCTGAATTGGGTCTCTCCCTCAAAGTCATAGGTTGATATCATAACCCCTTGTACCTTAGAATGTAACCACAGTTAGAGATAAGGTCTTTAAAGGCATGATTAGAAGGAGGTTTTTAGGGTAGGCCCTAATCCACTATGACTGGTGTCCTTAAAAAAGGAAATTGGGACATACAGACACTAAGGGATGTGCATGCATACAGGAAAGACCACGTGAAGACATAGCCAGAAAGCAGACATCTCTAAGCCAAGGAGAGAGACCTTGGGAGAAATGAGACCTGTCAACACCATCTTGGACTTCTTATCCTCAGAATTATAAAAAATAGATTTCTGTTAAGGCACCCAAATCTATCGTATCTGTCATGGCAGCCCTAACACGAGTACAATGGCGAAAACATAGGAAATCTGGCAAGGATGGCCAGAGGTGAGGTAACATAACGGCCAGAATACAAGGGCCATGAATTCTATGCTGAGGAAATGAGATGTCATCTTGACAAGAATGAGCAAGGCACTGAAGAATTCAGCAGGAGAGAAACAGGTAAGTGTTTTAGAAAAGTCCCTGTAGAATTAAGTGTGGAACACAAGACCAGAGAAAAAGGAAGATCAGAAGGAGGTTGCTGTAAGAAGGGATTAAGTTTCAAATTAAGGTGAAAGAGAAATTTCAGAAACATCGGAGAGGAGAACGAACAGAACTAATTGGTGGGCTGGTTGTACGGATTGAGAGAGGGAGAGGAATCCAGAGTAACTCCAGGATGGGTAGAGTTTCACAGCATTGCCCTGTGCAGGGAATCATAGAAGGAGCACCTTTAGGGGAAAGACAATAAGGTCAGCTGTGAACGTGCCAGACTCCAGATGCGTGGGTTTCACAACTTGAGCACACAGGAAAGCACAGTGGTCCTACGATCAGCAGAGAAAACAGAACCTCCAAAGTGTGCAAAGCTCAGACGGTGGTTCAAACAAGGGGGAGGGCACACTCAGGACAAGGTATCACAAGAGAACGACAAGGCAGCACACAAGTCCTCAAGGAAGGACTAACATTTAAGGGTCTTAAACTCCCTACCAGAAACAATGGTCAAAGTGAATGGAGGAATGGAGGACAGGAAATGGAGGCCAGTGAGAGGACAGAGTTGAAAAGAAGGGTGGTATTTTTCTATTTTCGCAGAGATGGGGAAGGCAAAACTAGTCACCCCACAGACAGTGGTTTTCATTATGCTCTAGAACTGTCAATATATATGTAGATTCAGTTAACCTGGAAAAGATGGTTCAGAGACCTAGACTGTGGCTCTCCTGAGGCTGCAGTGCCATGTTGTCCTTTCTGGATAGCACAACTACTACGAATTAGTGAATTATATATAATCTTATCTGTATGTGGTCTTTATAATGTTCCATGATTTATATAAACTTACATTTTTGAAAACGTCACCATGAAGGAAAGACACTAAGAGACTACAAATATACACACACGTGTACATATGTGTATTTTTTAAACATCTCACATTAACATTGCTTAAAAGCAGTGACCTTGGGAATCCATCTACTTACGTATATATGCCATTACATCGAACATTTTTAGAATTTGTCAAAAAATCACAGAGCAATAGCATGGACTTCATTTTAGTAAAGAGCTAAATCAATCAGAGTTAAGTCTAATGACCATGCTCCCTTCCTCCCTCCCTCACACACACACACACACACACACACACACACACACACACACACACACACAGTTTTTCCATCAAAAACAAGACATGGCCAGTAAGTGGGAAAAGCAGGTTATAATATATCTTGCATAACATGATCTCACTTTAAAAAAAATTCTTTCCCTATATAGAATTCTATTCACTCTGTCATTGCCTTTATTTTTATAGTATTTATTACTTTAAAAATCTGAAGAAAGCTATTTTCATGTTGAAAAAAGGACGTCTATGGAAATTACCTTAGAAATTTGCCCCTTAGGCAATTCCAAAAGAATTTATTTTCATAAATAATTTGTGCAGTAGGTGCCTCCCTAAAATAAATACAGAGCTTCTCAGGGTAAGTAACCTTCAGGTTAATACTCATTTAAGCATTCACATTTATTTAATAGAAAAAGATGAAGTTTATACCAAGGTAATGACACTGATGATCTCTTGGAATATCCAATTTTGAGTATTTCTACTTTCTGACTTAGGAAAAATAATGAACGTACGGCCTTTAGATTAAGAAAAATAATATTTCAAACAATAGGAGTCACATCCCAAAAGGCATACATTCCTTTGACAATCACTGCCTTTCCTAAACACACACACACACACACACGTGAAGTTACTACTTCAGTTCACAACCTACCTTACGTCTGCCTTTGTCTACGTTGGGACTATAATTTTTAGGATACAACTTCCTAAACATTTCATTCAGTTGGTTGCTCAGTAAACACTCATCTAATAACGTAGTGGGTAGTAGAGAACTGAAACTTCAGGGGAACTGCGTATGAAAGTTTAAAATTATAAAGGGGCAAAATGTGAGTCACCACGGCCACTTCTGCAAGCAAGATTCAGCTGCTAGTGACTCAGTGTCCTCTCCTCGTCTTCCTGTTTACTCTCTCCAGCTACATCCAGGTACACTTTTATGCCTTTAGGGAGTGAGACTGTAGGGTTTTACAAGCAGACCGATAAACTTCAAGACTCGTAATTTCAGAAATCACATATTTCGGGACCAGTTACCTAAAAACTGGGTCAAAATCTCTGCCAAAAGAATGTGGCTTATAATAGGTATTGCTTCTCTTTAAAACAAATCCCGTAAGTAGAAGTAAATCTTCTCTCCCTCTACAACCACACATCATAGTTCTGAATAGAATAATGACTAGCTAAACATGGTGTGTTTTAAAAATAGGTCTGCCTATCTATTTCAATTAGCCAAGGTAGGCAGATCTGTAAATAAAAGGCAGGAAAATCTAAAGGTCATAACTTTAGAGAAAGTCTCCTGCCATAACATCAAGATTAAAATATCAGATTTCACCACTTTTCATTCTGAAGAACAGCTGAGTATATAATTTTAGCTTTAATTTACTTCACATTTCAATATAACACTACATTTTCTATTTTCTCTTTGCACGTGTGTGCACGCACACGCATGCATGTGTGCGTGCGCGTGCACACACACACAATATATGTAGCTGCCAATTCCTAGCTCAAAAAGGGCAAATCTATATTAATATGGTAGATACTTTTCAAAATTTGGAGGAAACACAAATTTGGAAAGAAAAAAGATTAATCTATTTAGAAAAAACGCCTTCTTAGGAAGCCAGATTTTATGTCAACTCTTGCAGCATATCTCTCCATGATTAATAGCTTTGCATATAAGTAGCAAAAATAATGTACCATACCTGATTCTTAACACTGGCATATCTTTTCAGGTGTTTTATAAATTCTGGCCGAGAAGTATTTCGTGCAATTATAAGAGCCATGCTTCCGTTATTTAATCTGAAATTAAATTTTTATACGGGAAACTGAGAAGCTTATTAAGTGATTGCAACCGAAATTACCGTGTATCATTCCTTCCAACAAACATCATGTTTATTAGAAGTTTTAGGTAAGATAGGTTAATCATCATCACATTAAATTTACCTAAAATTCTTAAATCTTATCTCGCTGTATTATTTTTAAACAGCACAGACCTTCAAATTAATTCGATTAAACAATTGACTCCCTTCTGAGCAAGCTCTTATATTAAGGGCTTTTTAAAAAAAGGAACCATCAGGCATCCTATTCATGTATCAAGACATCATTTAAAATCCAATGTATTTACTTAAGGATTCTAAACGTGAAATCATGTATGTTTTTAGAAGATGTAAAATAGTGAATACAAATGGTATGATGATTGTTCTTTCTAAAAACCTAGTGTGATTTAAATATTTATTTATAGGCAGATCTAAGTGACATAGGAAAATAAAGTGGCCCTTGGATGGATGAGAGGGACGCATGCTACCACACATGTTCAGCTAAATGACTGAGCATTTTAATCTTGCATAACTGTTCAGTTTAATATAAGACACTGCAAATTTAGAGATGTGATTTAGTGCCAAAAAAGCCACTCACAATTGCACGTAGCTTTAGAAGGCAGTTTGCAGAAATATGTGCAAATGACTTCTAGCTTGATTTCAAGGCAAATATAAAGTTATTCCAAGAATAACAACAATATAAAAAAGAGCTCTTTAAGTCTTATGGAAGCTCAGGGTAGAACTTGTAAGGGACCCTGGAGATTATCCAGTCATTCACTCAGTTTATATAGAAGGAAGAGAGGACCCCAAGTTTAAGTCAACTGTTCAGAGGCACACAGATCTGAAAGCAAAATGATCACTGGTACCAGATCTCTTAATTGCCAGGGTCCAATGTTCGTTTTACTCAACATCCCACCTCTTCCCACCTGCAAATAAATAGTATCAAAACACATTCAGAATAATGTTTTGTGTGTTTATTTTTTAAAAATTGCTGAATTTTTACTCAGAAACATGAAAGCACTTCATGTCTACTTTCAATACTTATTAGTAATTGAAACACACCCTATATACTTGTCACTGTTCTAAATGTTTTTTTTTTACATATTATGCATTTATTCTCTGAACACTTAATACTGATTTCTGTCAGCAATTTGCACTGATGTCTTTTGAATTAAATTATACTTTGCTGTGGAAAAAAAAATAAAATTAAAAGTTGAATCTCTAATGAGGACACTGACATCTAGATTATTAGTATCAAACTATACAGTTTTTCTTCTCCTCTAACTTTGGATATTTCCCTGTTTGTTACCTTTGTATCAACTGCCAAGAAAAAAATTTTAAATCAGTCCCCTTTGCTAGCTGTTCATCATTCTGGTTAAATATTTTGCAGGGAAGATGAAACTAATCATTAAAATTATGTTATAAATTGCCAAAGCACATAGTCATTCTTTTATTCCACTTCCAGAGAAAATCTAGATTTGACTATATTATACAACACTCATGATCCTTTCTTCTACGCTCTCTTTGGGAGTGGGAGAGAAACGTTTTCAGAGCAGTAATGGACAGCTGCTTGAAAAGAATGTACAAGAGATGAAGTATTTATATTTTCGTAGATAAAATCATATATAAAATGTCTCAAGAAAGTGTGGGCAATAGATTCACACTATTCACACTAAATATAAATAACTGAAATTCGGCTTCCTTTGACTATAAAGGTACCAAATATACCCACATACCTGCTTTTCAAGCTGAGGATATTTATGTCTGTTCTAAAATTTGAAAGTAGAGATCTTCATAAGAAATACCAGGAATATAATGTTTTCAATGACCAGCACATGAACATAAGCAAAATAGGCAGAAAGTGACACAATAAAATCATGTTAATAAAACCCCAGAAATATTCTAGCCTCAGTAATATTAAGAAATCAGTGGTTGTCTAATATTTCCAGTTTAACAGTTGGTGTCAGCTTGCTCCAACAAGTCCCTTAGAATCTCTAGTGTTATACAATCCAAGAGAGACTACCCATTGATAATATGCTAGCCAGCCAAAAGTTAGCAAGGTATTCTAAAAGAAAAAAAAAAAAAACTAGTTTATAGAAAAGTGTCAGTTATTCAATAAAAATGCTTACTAACCTGGTATTAGGTGCCAAGCCTCTAGGTGCCACTGAACACAGGCAAGGAATTGCCATAATGCTGACATTCAGGATCTGACCCTGGATCGTTTGCCACTGATCATTACTCACTAAAGGTAATGGAAGTGATTGGTTACTTTCCCTCACCAGAGCAACATGTCTATAGAGCCTGATTTAGTTCTCAAAGAGGTACATTTAGACTCACCAGATTTGAGAGATCCTTCCACCTTCCTAAAAGTAAGAAAACAAAACAAAGAAAACTACATCACACAAAAAATGACATCTATTAAATTGGGAAATTTCAAGAACCTAGTATGTCAGATATTATCTTAGATTAGACACAGTAAGTAAAAACATATAAGTAATTGCATTACTGCATTACATGATGTTGGTTCATTTAAAGGTGGTATCATCAATAACAATGATTTTTCATTTCTTTCAAAAACCAGAACATTTCCTTTGTGTAGCTTTGAGTAAAGTTTGTGTTGCATACTAGACTGAAATTCTCATGAGGGCAGAAACTAGGGGTTTTGCTTTTTTTTGTTGTTGTTGTTTATTGATGTATCCAAAGTGTCTGGCATACAGTAGGCATTCAATAAACAACCGCTGGGTTTTTGTTTCTGAAGACAAAAGCCAAACGACATGGCCTACTAGAATCTCACTACTCTATATTCTTCGCTAGTATTTTAGAAAAACAACCAAAGATCACAAGTCTAATAAAGTATGCATATCAAACTGTCATGATTTAAAGAAAGATATAGATGTTTACATTACTTTGAGCTCTTTACCTACCTTTCTTGTAAATCCTGAGAGCTGATAAATGGTAAAAATGATATTTCACAGTCTTCAGGCCTAAAATACAGTAAAATTTGCTATTGACACTCATTGACTCTGAGATACAAAATTTTTGGTTTACGCAAAAAAAGACTTACTTAAGTTTTGCCAGTGCCTTAATTATAGCAAAATCCCTTCGTTGGTTGGGTGACATCCATCGATGTTTTTCTGCCAGAGCCAAAGTTCTTCCCCCAAAGCCAAACATGGCTGAGAACCCAAAGCGAAGAAACTTGTCAGTGGTGCTGAAGGTGCAGACATCGACAGGTTGTATGTGTCCTTGAATATTACGTTGGATATTCGTCAAGCAGGGAGTGCAGTAGGGCCAGTTGTCAAAATGGCAAGCATAGAAAAGCCGATTTATTTACTTACAGACAATCTCAAGTGACTTCATACAATAATAAATATCCTTTCTTTTCATCTCTTTCCCTGCAACTACTGAAATTGCCATTTGTAATTTTTTCAGGTACTAAGGAAGAAACACAAAGTAATAAATACCACAGCATATTGTTATTTCATATAAAACAGGGTTGTGGTGGGGGGCACCTGGATGGCTCAGTCGGTTAAGTGTCCGACTTTGACTCAGGTCATGATCTCATGGCTTGTGAATTCAAGCCCTGCATCAGGCTCTGTATGGACAACTCAGAGCCTGGAGCCTGCTTCTGATTCTGTCTCTCTCTCTCTCTCTCTCTCTGCCCCTTCCCCGCTCACGCTCTGTCTCGCTCAAAAATAAACATTAAAAAAATTGTTTTTAATTATCAAACAGGGCTAAGAAAGTAAAATTGAAGTACATGTGCAAAGTAAACTTAGATTTAACACTAGTTTTGCATTGTATTTATCTGAGTTTATAGGCTTTTCATCAATTGGGAGGATAAATATTCTAGTGGATGTGCAATGAATTTTTCTTCTTTTCTTATGTTTTTCTTTTAATAACATAATCTCAGCCCTAGAGTATATAGGGCTGTATATATGTTGTATAGTCAAACAACAATATCTGATATACTTAAATAGTATACATGGATTTTCTTGATTATAAAATTGTGACCTTGCATAAACTTCATTTACTGTTCTTTACAGGACCTGTACTCTAAAAAGGGAGGCAGCCCAAATAGTGAAGCTTTGTCTAATTGACCTTTGGTTTTTAGTAAAACACGTCTCTGCATTGAGAGACAAAGAACCTGTCCTTCCTTGGATAAGTTTGACAGAAATAGCCTTAAATAAATATAAAAACTTCCCTATAAAAAGCTTCCTTACAAACATGAACTTCTTTGAAAGAATTCTTACCCATTATAATGTGCAAAGTTGCAGTTACCACATGAGGGATTCCATGAAGAGAATGTGCCAGTACGTTGGTAGAGCCTGCCAAATTAGTTTTAAAACACGTAAAACAATGTAGCGTATGTTTTAAGTTATCCAGTTGCTCCTACTTTACACAGGTATCCCTATGCCATGTGCAAATAAAAAAGTAATAGAAGTTTATAAATTTCCACTCATAGCTTAAATTCACATCAGATGTTAGCTGTATTGTTCAACCTTTAAACCACTTAAAATTAGAAAACGGTTTATAGTATCCACTTGCTCACAGCTTTTGCCATCATTAATGTCCATCTTCTACCAAAACACGCTAGCTATCAAAGTCTACTCCATCCAATTTCAATGAGTGGGTTTCTAATTTCTATACCTAAATGAGTACCAACAGCATAAGGTTGTCTCTGGAAAGCAGAGACAAATGAATAAATATATAAATAAAAATCCAAATAGTAATGAAGAAAAAATATAAAATCACTGTAAAGCACAGAAGACCTGGTTTAAATACTGTTAATGAATCTTAGAGGTAAGCTTTCATCCGAGGGGATTCTCCTGTTATCTGACAAACGGTATCCTAGATGAAGAAAACATTTAATTCCATGGTACTTGCCATGCTATAAAAGTCTATTTTGAGACATCACAGATTTCTTATTTCCGTAACCATTAGGATAATTTATGATGCACATGAATTTCTGCCACCAGCCTACAGAAGAAAAGAACTCTCTCAAGTCAGACTTTTTTTTTTTTTTTATGTTTATTTATTTTGAAAGAGAGAACACAGGGGAAGGGCAGAGAGAGAGAATCCCAAGCAGCCTCCATGCTGTCAGCACGAGCCCGACACAGGACTCCATCTCAGGAACCATGAGATCATGACCTGGGTCAGATGCTTAACTGAGTCACCCAGGCACTGCTCAAGTCAGACTTCCATAACATTTAGTTTCTCTGAGATCTTAGATAAAAGCCTTCCTCTGAAGGGGAAAATACCAGTTAGCTCCTGCTGTTCCCAAGAGATTAAGAGGGTTTAAAATTAAGAAGCTACACGTTTTCTTGAATTACAGAACGTAAGAAAGAAATCAGTAACAGCCGAGAACTTCGAAAGCGTGGATGTGGAGTGTACTACAGCTGTCAAGGCAAAGGCCAGCTCCCTGGATTTGTTAATCAGGAACATTTCTGTGTGGTCATATGTGATCTATTCAATTTGTATCACTTGAACTAATGTGTGCTAGGGTTTTTCAGCTGACAAAGCTGAGGCAGCTCAAATGTTATCAATGAAGACTGTCATTAAAATAATCATAAGGGGCTCATCTAATATTAATGATTTCCAGACCTCTAGCAATACCAATTCAAAGAAAAGTCCTCCTCAACCAATTAGTAAACCTGTTCCAAGTGGTTCATCAAAGGGCAAATTATGCTCTGACCTTTGTTACTCAGAATATGGCCCACAGTCCAGCAGGATACGATAATACCTTGGTGCTTATTAAAATGTTGACTCTCAGGTCCCCCTCCAGACCTACTGAGTCAGAGTCTGCATTTTAAAGCACTCTTTTAGAATGCATTGTCCAGGGATCAGCAACATCAACCTTACCTGGGAGCTTGTTTAAAAGGCAAATTTCTGGGTCCCACCTCCAGCCACCTGATTCTGAATGTCTGGAAGGTGAGGCCCGGATGTCCATGCTTTAGCAAGATTTCAAGGTGATTCATATGCACCCTAAGGTTTAAGAACAAGTGGTCCAGAAACCTGCTACTCAGTGGATCTTTACCCAGGAGTCAATTACAGGAGCCTTTCCAATTATCCTTTGACCATCTACAGCCTGCCCTTTGGCCATCTAATTGCTAATTAATCTGGAATGGGTGGGAGGGAAGAGAGGAAACAATCTATTTTGCTTCCCAATCAGATTTATGGTAAAGGTTTTGGAGGAGGCCACATAATTAGAGTGAAATATTTAGGATTATCAATGGATTACAGTACTCCATGAAACACATTTCCTCCATTACCATGGTTAATTAGGAATAGACCATAAAAGCATTCCTCTAGAAAGGCTATTAAAAAACATAATGTAATGTTGTCATGTGCAATAGAGAATGATACATATCATGACTCAAGAAAATAAAGACCATTTATTCCCTGGGAGTTTGGAGTATGCTAACCATGCCCAAGCACAAATCCTTCTAGACCGTTAAGGATCTCTTTTTTTTTTTTTTTTTTTAAGGTCTTAGGCTTTGCACCTTTTACAACTTTTACTTCATTCCATAGAATTTGGCAGACAGGCATGACCACACGTCAGGAAATGCTTTTCGTCATCTTCTACCCTGATTAGCCTGCACCTTAGTCCTTAAGAACGGTTTCTTACGTTCTGAATTAAAAAGGAAAGTGCATGAGGAAAGTGGATATAAAGTTGTAATACTATAGACTGCTCTATATTTTTGTTTGGATAATCTACAAGATAGAGTGCAGTTTCTAGAAACAAAATGTGATCTATCTGAAAAGATGTCTCCATGCCAAAAGAACATGCTGCTCACATAAATAACAACTATGTAATTTTAGAATCCTCACCAAAGTTATAAATGCTCTACCTCAAGGTAAACATTTTAATTAGCCTGAAAAGTTACTTTTCTTAACAGCCAGCAGCTACTTTGCTCACCACCACCTCCCCAGACCTGCTAAAAGGTGCCAAGCACAAAGAAGGGAAGGACAGAAGTAGCAGTTCATGTAAAGCATGAATGATGGAAGTACCAGGCAGCAACTATGGAGGCAAAAAGAAAAAAGGAAAAAAATTGTCCTTGGAAGTGCAAGCACTTCTGCAGAACAATTAACTTAATTAACCAGACACCATGAATATTCATAAGGCCGTTAATGTCTCCCACATCCAAACAGATAAATGTGATGTAATGACTTCCTAGTCAAGCATATCTAAAATTCTCATGAAAACTGCACCTACATTTTGGTTCTTTGCCTGAAATATCATAGAAATTAACAGTCCCTTGGCAATATTTTATTCTCCTCAAATTAATTGGAAAGCATGAATTTATTTATGTGAACGCCATACGAATATATGGTTCGCAGCCATCAGTATGTGGATTGAGGCTTGTTTTACAACAACTGGATTGCTTTTTTATTTTTATGTCCTCTCTGGCTTTTTCCTCTGTCCTCCCCCACCCCTTTAATCTGAATCTCTCTGTATAGTTCCTTAGCACCAGTTCCCATGGCAACAAACACCATTGCTAATGGCCAGCAGTTCAAATACAGGCTTCCCCACATCTGATCCATGCGAGTCTGACCATAATTCAGCGGCTTAGTCTGTTGGCTCAGTGGAGTAATTTACTAAACACTCTCCCTCTGGGCATCTCTCTCCAGGAGGCAAATGGCTTCAAAGGCAGACAATCTTCTGCATGCAGCTTGGAAACTTCCTGCCTAGCTCTTGTTCCCATTCTCTGTCAAAGCCCTGATGGGGGCGTTGAGTCCTCCTAGGAGTACATCCTGCACAGGACTTTCCCCTCCTATTAGATGGAATCCGTAAGCTGGAATTCTGATGTAACAATCCCAAGTTTGGCAACAGGCTATATTTTCTAAACAAAATGCATTCAAGTGGCATATTAAAAAGACAAGCATAACCACCAGTTTTTCTAGCTAACTATTCACTTTCTGTCAAATGCCTACCTGTGAGGATACCCATCTTTTCACTTCTGAATTCACAGCAGTAATAAGTGACCTCAGGAGTGTAAGCACTAGTGAAGGGGAAATGACCTAAGCACATCCACTTTGCATGGAGGGAAATGTTGAAAAGCTCCACCATTACAGAGCCACTAAAATGACACGAAAAGGTCAAAATGCACCGCTCCACTTTGCCAGCATTTTTTTTTTCTCGAATTGAGGTTATTTTGTTCCCTTCTGCTTCAAGACCATCAAAGGTTTTTCTCTACCTGCTTTACAATTATCAGGATATATCTAAATATGCCTCTCCTTTTTAAAGTCTTGGTTTTTTGAAAGACTTCACAGTCTAAAAGAGCATTTGGATACCTTTTGTTCTTTGTCACTTAATACTAAATATACCGCAATCCATCCTCAATGAATGTGGCTATCAAATGGATAGAATACTGAATTTTTTTAACCATGTGCATTATTTCCTATTTTCATAGGAAACAATAATTGCTTCTGCTTTTCTTGTTGAGCTAAGAATGTGTGAGGATTTCAAAATGAAATCATTACTTTCCATCACTATTGTTTGTTTAAATAATTTGGGAGGAGTGGCTGAAATAATGTAATCAACTTGTGAAAGACATTTTCCTCTTTCCTAGATGCCAGAGCTGCTTCAGTGTTTCTCCCAGGCTTGGACCTCCACTGTCCCTCCCTGCCCCTCATCACCAACCCCCCTTCCCAGGCTAGCAGCAGGCTGTTCCCTGGCTCTAAATCTTCCATTGTTCCCTACTGTTTATCAAATACAATTCAGACCCCTCCCCGTGGCATCCAGGAGCCACCATGGTTTAGGTTTATTTTGATCCCATCATCACCCGACAAATGGTCTCTTTTCTATTTCTCAATGTTCCTGGATTTTGGCATTGATTATTTTTGCAACGAAGAAAATAACTCAACCTCATCTTCTCAGTCCAGATTCCTACCCATTTTTACACCTAATTCGAGTGGTAATTAGGTCTTCTTTACATTCATTCACTTAATAAACTTCATTGAGCCTTCATCGTGTCATGTTCTATTCTATTCTATTCTAGCTGCTGCAGCCCAGCCGTTAGAATAAATCTTTTTGGCATTCTCAACTCAAGGTTATGTTTATACTTTGATTATGGGAGTTACCACATTTTACATTGTAAACAGCTTGACCTGTTTTGAAATTTCATATCTGCTACTGCGTAATCATTAGACCTTTATATTGGAAGGTAGAATAATCATCATCCCACTTACTGACTGCTTACCTATGTATCAAACCCTCCACATATACTCCAATAACCTTGTCATTAAGTGAATATATGTGTATCTCTGTTTTACAGATTAGAACAAGGAGGTTCAAACAAATGAAATAACTTGTCCAAAGTCTCAGATTTGCTAGTGGAGATTCCAAACACAGGTCTTTCTGATTCAGAGTGCATTTAACTCTGTGCTACACTGTCTAGATTAGGAAGTAAGACAGCGAAAGATAGGAAGAGAGGTTCCATTTAGCAAAGCCATGGCCACTCCCTCACCTGCTGGTATTAAACCCAGAGGGAGCTCTGCACGGACAGGGGTGAGGATGCGGTCTGTTTCTTTCCCAGCATTCTTCTGGGCTCTAAGAAGCAAAGCATGGGCGATTTCACTGGCCGATCCATCTCCACCAACACAGACAACACTAGAAAACAAGACACTGAGAATGCAGCAGCTTTAAAACAATTGGTAATAATTCATGAAATCTCAACTTCAAAATGGTAATCTTGCATGTTCGCGTGCACGATCACACATACATACCTTCAAACATTTTAGTAAGGGTCAACGAATAAGAAGCTTCCAGCACTGCATAAAGTTTACTTCACAAATACAATACTTACACGATATCCCATAGACAAAATATTTTAAGTGAGTTAAGAGACATTAAAACATTTCAACACGTTAATTCACACTGAACCTGCATTTACTCTGTTACTATCCAAAAGTATATTGTTCTCATTTTGTTTATGTTAATAGTCATGTGCAATTCACTTAACTGCTAATTTTTTTCAACATAGCTCCAAAAAGACAGGCAGCTATAAGAATCACGTAAAAAGCTTTTACCATCAGTATGTGAATATAGTAATTGCAAATGTGAACTGTTTTTTCTCTCCTGGACATTCCTCCTATATGACACTTTTAAAATTAATGTTACTACCATTTTGACTATAGACAGTACTGCTAATAATTCTTTTTTAAGATCTCATGGTAAGTAGAGCATAGCAGAGGTGGTGGTGGGAATCTCTGAAAGTAATACATAAGACTTCAGAAAGTTGTTTCATAATCATTTGTATTTAAAAGATGCAAAATAGGGGCGCCTGGGTGGCTCAGTCGGTTAAGCGTCCGACTTCAGCTCAGGTCACGATCTCACGGTCCATGAGTTCGAGCCCCAAGTCAGGCTCTGGGCTGATGGCTCAGAGCCTGGAGCCTGTTTCTGATTCTGTGTCTCCCTCTCTCTCTGCCCCTCCCCCGTTCATGCTCTGTCTCTCTCTGTCCCAAAAATAAATAAACGTTAAAAAAAAAATTAAAAAAAAAAAGATGCAAAATAGTCTTAAGTAGCAAAATCATATTACTTTACACAAAAAGAGGAAGAGTTTGTGTTATTGAAAGCAGGTGTTATAATTCAAGCCTATAAGGGTCCAGCAAAAATGGAAGAGTACACTGAGTCTCAGTGGGGGACAGATTCTCAGCTCCAGCCCACTCACATCATCTGGGAGGCAAGCCTAGAGGACCACATCCTCTGATTTTTCTAGAGAAACCACAGATTCTGATTTGCGGGTGAGTCTCCTAATTTTTCAATATTATCAACCAGTATTCAATACATTTAAAACCCCTATGTGCCAAACAAAACAGCCCATGGACCATGATCAGCAGGTTTTAAATGGTTCCCTAAATTTAGGAAGCTCTGGAATCCAGAGGGTCCATGGAGCCCCTCCACCTTGCTCTCAGCATTCCAGCCCCTGCACAGAGTTTAGGTTCAGCCAGTGGCTGCACACAGCCTGCCTGGGAGATCCAGATCCACCATAGTTATAAGAGACTCCAGGACATGGGATATCACCCAGATCACCTTTGGCTAGGGGTATTATTTTATGTCTGAAATAATCCTAGGGGTTCACAATGTGGCCACTGATTCAGAAAAAAGTGATAGTATCTACTGAGGGTCAACTTTATGTCAGATAATGTGTTGATTCTTTTCTATCAAATCCTCAGAATTCTATAAAGTGGGCATTTGCCTCATCTTTATAAATGGGGAAGCCAAGGTTTGCTGTGAACCTTAATCAGTATGATTTCAAAGATCTCTGTGTCTCAGAGAAACATTCTAGAAACTTAATTATAACTATCAGATTCATGCCTTTTCTACCTGCTGAGGTATGTGTGATCTAAAAGGATCACCTAAAATAATCCAACAAAGCATCTAATTTAGCATAGAAGAAGTTGGCTTTTCCATTTAATATAGCAACATCTGACCCCTAGGATCCTGCATCCGGTTATAGCATCTTGCACATCACATGTTAACTCATTGCTAGAATTAATAGAGATGCCTCCTCTGTGAACATACTCTGCTACAAAAGCCTTGGAAATTTTTTCATAACACATTCTATGTTAAATATTTTGAAACTATAACAAATGATCATTGCAACAATAAAGTAACATTTAGTGAATAGTTACTATGTACTGGCACTGTTCTCAGCACCCTTCATGTATGAACTCATTTAATTTGAACAATAACTATATGCAATAGATGCTTTTACCTTCAATTTCAAATTAGGGAACTAGCACGTAGTAAGATTAAGTAACTTTTCCAAGGTCATTACACAGTAAGTGACAGAAGGGGGAACTGAAACAGAGGCAATTCAACCTTACAGACTGCACTACTAGTATTCAATGGATTATAATCCTTTCCTATAGGTGAAACCTAATGAAAATCACCTTACGAGAGAGGTTTACTATTTTGAAAATCAGTTTGCCAGTAGAATCAATGTGGAACTAAATTTGTTAGGAAAAAAAACATATTTATGTTGACAACTACTGTATCATTAGGATCAGCTCCAGGTATAGCTACTCAACCTAAGGGATATACTTAATGCGAACCTATCACAAGAGTCTGGACATAGCAAGAAAAGGCAAAAACAAAACAAAATGCCAAAAAAACAAAACAAAAACAAAACAAAACAAACAAAAACACCCACAACTTTTTATAACAAGTTGACCACACTTGTGCTATCCTAAAATATAAACCTTAAAGTAACTAATCTTTCACATGGGGTACAACTTATGTTTTCAGAATAAGTAAACTCCTTCTTGCCGTGCCCCCAAATACAATGATTCTGCCTAGAAAAGTGCCACTGGGGCTGATACCTTACTTTTCTGTAGAAGAAGTGACACATTTTTTTAAACGGGTGTTTATTTGTTTATAAACCAGTATCATCCTTGAAATGTTCAATATATTATTAGGTTTTGATTTAAACTTTCTCTTTTTTGAAAAGAGGTACTTTTTAAAAAATACCTTACTTAGGAAGACAGGTATCATGGACAATACGATAAAATGTCAATGTCTAAATCATTATGGGTCTAGTTAATGGTGAAATTAACAAAAGGAGAAAAAACTGTTATTTAACAAATTCAAATAAAATACTATGAAGCAAAACAGGAAAATATTGATATTTTTATAACTGCATAAGAGCTATAGATTAGCTTAACCATATTGATGCTTGTAAATTCAATTGTTACTGCTTCAAGTTTGTGCAGCTGACATTACTCTTTCCTCTGCCTTTACAAAACTTTCTATTCATGCATAGTAAAAATAGGGGGCAAGTAAAAACTGACACTCCTACAAGGTTTAGCAATGGATCTTAGAGTGTTTGCTACAACACACTAGAGTTGCACAACAGCTGTCTTGAGTACTGAGAGATGCATTCCTGTTGGCTCTTATCTCATATTGTGTCTTCATACAAAATATGTAACTCATTAAAAACTCCAAAATTTTAGCAAGTGACATTTCTTAAACAGTATTTGCCACCATTTTGCTTTATTAAATAACATGCACAGAATCATTCTTGGATCTTAAACTCTCCAGTCTGTGTCTAAATACCTTTAGGTGATATCCTAATCAGGCAGAAATGATTCAGGCTCAAGTTCTTGAAGGAATGTGAGCCCCTCTCTCATTGAAAGATAATAGAATCTTGCAGGTACCTTATCCCCAACCTTGAATCTTTTGTATCTATTTCTCAAAAAGTACTCCAATAACCTCTCTCTGATCAAGTTCAGAAATAGGGAACCCATAAATAGAGTGCATTCTATTTTCAAATACTTGTGAGAGAATTGTTCTTTCTTTTCAATTGAAGCATAATTGACATGTAACATTTTATTAGTGTCAGGTATATAACATAATGACTAATGCATTGCATTGCATAATGCATTGCCAAGTGATCTTTACAAGAAGATCAGCATACAATGTTACTCCCCCCCCCCTCCCCCCCCCCCCCGCAAATTATTTTCTTGTGATGAGAACCTTCAGGATCTCTTTTAGTAACTTTCAAACAGGCAAAACACTATTATTGACTACAGATGTCATGTTCTACATTACACTTCCCTGACTGATTTATAACTAGAAGTCTGTGCCTCTTGACCTTCTTCACCTATGTCACCCACCCCAATTCTCCCCATCTGCACCCACCAATCTGTTCTCTTATCTTGCCATTTATGACAACATGGAAGGACCTAGAGGGTATTATGCTAAGTGAAATAAGTTAAAGAAAGATAAACACAATAAATATGTTTTCACTTACATATGGAATCTAAGTAACAAAATAACAAAATTCATACCTGTGAAGAATTTTTTCTTTTAAGCTGTCTAAAGAAACTGTTTCCATTGTTTTCCATATATACCTATTTACTTCTAAGTGGAGTGACTTAAAATTAGCATTTTATTAAGTTTTCCCAGCTCCCAGTGGGAAAAACTGGGCCCATGAAAATGAGATATTTAAAGAATCTTACAAAATAGATGATTTTCAATAGACATTTTAAATTATTAGAAGTCCTAAATAAATCAGCATGCTGTACAATTCAGAAACTGTTAAATCACTGGAACTTATATCATAGAATGGTTAGGTCAAACTCTGTGGTTAAAAAAATGTGGATAATACAGGATGCCTGGGTGGCTCAGTTACGTGTCCAACTTCAGCTCAGGTCATGATGTCATGATTTGTGGGTTCAAGCCCCATGTTGAGCACTGTGCTGACAACTCAGAGCCTGAAGCCTGCTTCAGATTCTGTATCTCCCTCTCTCTCTGCTCCTTCTCTCCTTGCGCTC
Organism: Panthera leo; assembly: GCF_018350215.1. Classification (NCBI taxonomy): domain Eukaryota; kingdom Metazoa; phylum Chordata; class Mammalia; order Carnivora; family Felidae; genus Panthera; species Panthera leo. Next base: position 168,412,193 of record NC_056686.1, read on the forward strand.
TTTCTCTTTCTCTCTCTCAAAAATAAATAAATATTAAAAAGTTAAAAAAAATGTGGATAATAACTAAAAGATCTGTGTGCCTTTTAGGGGCACACTGCTAAATAACAATACCTGCCATGTGAAATAAACAAAAATTTAAGTATTTTCAGTTAAAGAAAACAGCATTACTATACTACCCTTAAGCAATAGTCTTTCATCATTCTGTAAAATTTCTCTTGATCCTTACCTAGTATAATTACCAGCAGAACTTATTTATACACACCACATTTAGTGGAACACTTCAAAATGCTGATGGGCAGGACCAGGTCTAATATCTATGATATCTGTTATCCTTATTATTTATATAATCATATTTTGAAAAAAGGACTTACTTGCAATACAGCCACACTCATATACTCACAAGTTGTGTGACTATGCAGCATATTAAGGTGGTAGCTCATGGGCATGATTCCTCCAGTTACTTTTCTTAAATTGTATACTTGCAAGATAATTTCCCAAATGTAGCCTGTTAATCTGTCTGTCTGGCTTTAAGTATAAAGCTCTTAAGTAGTCTCCTACCTTATACTCTTCATCCTCAATATTTATACAATGTTGCCATCTAGATTTACTCTTCTCAAATTCCTTTTATAAAAGTCTTGTTTTGGTGCCCCTGGGTGACTCAGTCAGTTAAGCGTCCAACTCTTGATTTAGGCTCAGGCCATGATCTCACAGTTCTTGGGATCAAGCCCTGCGTCGGGCTCTGCACTGACAGCATGGAGCCTGTTTGAGACCCTCTCTGCCCCTGCCCCATTCATGCTCTTTCTCTCTCAAAATAAATAAACTTAAAAAAAAAAAAAAAAAGGCTTATTTTACTTATCAAACTTTCTTCTCCATCCACTAATATTGTTTCTTACCAAAAAATATTAAGCATTTATGGGGAAACAACCTCATCACTTTCCTCCCTAAAACATTCTACTAGTTCTTTGGGAAAAGCAAAGCCTTCCAATCTACAGTTAAAGAGACACAACTCTCCTGCCTGAGATTATGAGTACTTGTTTGTTTCCTGCCCATCTTCATGTGATGCAAGTAATTCACATGCTGGCCACCTTTTAAAACTCTGAAATATTAACCCTTGCAAAAAATCTTCCCTAAAATGTTTGTGTCTTACACATCAATCCATCACTTTAGCAAATTGACTTGGCTACTTTCTTAAACTGGCCATTAAAGTATAAGTCACTTGCCTTGTTTCTAATGTTTGCATGACAGTGAACATTTTCTATGCACTCCAGCAACGTATTGCCAACGACAGTTTCCAATGACTACTGTAGATAACACACTTAATTGGTAGCCACTAAATTATGAAAGAATTAAAATTAGCATCTTTTATTCATACTGAAAATAATATATTTGTTTTTATAAAATATTTACCCTCAATCACAGCCAAATTAAACAGTGGGTAGCTATGAACACCATCAATAAATTTGCAAAAGAGAATCACAATACAGTTCTACCATAAGCCAGTGTGTCTTCCATCAAGGTTTTTCTAGAGACTCGTATGGTTAAAGCCAAAAATTGAGGACTGCCGATGCAAATATATGCAGAGTAGGTCAGTAGAACGTGGTACCCTTTGATTTCCAAGTACTTCTATAGATTTCTCCTTTTGTTTTCCTATGCCTGGTCCTGAGAGGTAGATGACCACACCATGTTATCATCATTAGCTGTTATTACATAGATATGAACGAAATGGAGTCTAATTACATACACCACGAATACTGAAATATTTATAAGTCCCAAATATGTCACTAAAAACTAATGACGACATTTCATAACATAAGCTATATTCCATATACAGATTGATAATATAACCTACCCATCAAATTCCTGGAGTTCACATTCCTTTAGGAGTGACAGAGCATGTCCTTCATATTCTGTTACTATTTAAAAACAAACACACAAAAAAGGTGAAAGTTTTAAACAATGATCTACACTTTTTAACTGAGTTTGGCAAAATAATATCATAAACATATGGTCAGGTCATAAAACAACATCTATTCTTGAATATTTATATTTTAATCATGAGAAAGAGGATTAAGTGTTACTTGCCTGATGTGTTTTATAGCTTTATGTAAAAGAGGGTCATATATTTGTTCCAACTACGTAAGTCATTTGGGGACATCCCACATACAGCAGTTAGATCATTTATCTTGGTGCCTGTCTGTTCAGTGTTCCCTTCCTGATATTATAAATAAGATACATTTCCTTTAAATCAGAAGCCGAAGAGCAGCAGTATTTTGAAAATAAGGCATATCAGCTGGCATCAAGAAAGTCAATGTTAAAGCGCTTTGGCAACCTCACACGGATAAATTAGTTGAAAGGTTAGTGTAAGATTTTCATACTAGAAGAATGTGTATCTGGAACTGCTAGACTAAAAAGAGAAGCTGGACGTGAAAAAAGGAAGCAAAGCCAACACCAATGATAACAGGCCCAAAGCCGAGGGAGGTGGCGGCATGGACCCACCAGAGCCGGATCCTCTGAGGAAATGAATCTGTCACTCCCTATCGCTGTCTCTACGGTCACGATGCCCTATGCAGTGTTGTAAATGCCAGTGGAGACAGGGTAAGCTGGCACACTGCAGATGGCACCAAGCATCCCAGCCACATTTAGCATTTTCTAGGGCAGCACTGCCAGAAGAGACAGCCCAGCTGTATCCACCCATCAAAGATTTCTGCTGACTGACATGACATTGCAGATGGATTTTTTGTGTAAGAATGTGCATCATTATATGCAAGATTACATTAATCTTTCATGCCTGTCTGTCCCTGGTGCCAGCATGGTTCAAGCTTTTCCTACAATGTTTTTAGATATTGTTAAAAATTATTAGTCTTGGTGTCTAAAAGGATCATTCTGTATCCAGCAGCATTACATTGTAATTCTCCCACAGCTTATTCAAATGCTGTTAACATTCACATGAATAAAACTTCTCTCGATTAAATTCTGATCAAAAGAAAGCTATAAGAAAACTAAGTATAAAATATTAATATTAATAAGCTTGGAAGGTTAAGTTATCATAAATGATTGTGTTGATCATTTATAGCCTCAGCAAGTAGTTGCAAACTTCAAAATACAAAATGTTACATACATACACTGAAAAAACTTAATGATATTATGAAGAAATATTTATGCTGAGAATCATTGGATCAAATCTTGCTTTTTAGGCTAAAGCTCACTTTGGTAAAGCTTTTCAAATCCAATATAAAATTAGCTTTAAAATTATGCTATGGCTAAATGCTATCTTAATTTAGGAAAAAATTTAAATAATACTATCTTTGATCTTGCAGGTGGAGTTTGACTATATATTGATGCAAATTACCCAAGAAGAGTGATTTTTTTTTTTAAATGACATTGTAAAAGTTAAAAAAAAAGTGACCTGGAACAGAGAGAAAAGATGAAAGAAACTTGATCACAATATAGTAGAAAATTGAACAAAAGGAACGAAGACTTCCATGTCAGGGAGCTCACATTCTGGAACCAGACACTAGACACTAACTTTAAACATGAATGTACAGGGGCACCTGTGTGGCTCAGTCGGTTAAGCGTCCGACCTTGATGCAGGTCATGATCTCACAGCTCATGGGTTTGAGCCCCATGTTGGGCGCTGCACTGACAGCTCAGAGCCGGGAGCCTGCTTTGGATTCTATGTCTCCCTCCCTCTCTGCTCTTCTCCCACTCATGCTCCCTCTCAAAAATCAATAAACATTTTATAAAAAATAAAACATGATTACAGAATATAAAGTAGCAATAAGTGATTATAAAGAAAAATAATACAGGGAAAAAGGATAGAGAATAATCTGGACTACTATTTAGATACAGTAGAAGGAATTGAAATATGCATTTAGACAGAATATTATGGGCCCTGGAATTAGAGCCAGATTCAAATCATCCCACTCCAAATAAACATAAGGAGTAGACTGATGGGCAAATGTAGTGTCAAAAGGTTACTACTACCCTTTTCTTTCACTTGCTTTCCTTTTCTGATGAGAATGACACCCTATGCCCCTTGTATTCAGGAAATTTGGAGGTTCCATTCTTTACAAGGCTTTGAACTCAGTTCTCATTGCTGGGATTTCCCACTCACCCTAACCATTTTAAATATTACTTCCTCAAGAAGACAAGATTGGAGGAAAGTAATGAGGTTGATACTAAGTGTTGATGAGGAAATAGGCTGAAGTAAAATCAGATGAGATTCGGACTTACGGTAACATTTCTTAGTCTGGGGATAAAATTCTATAATGGGCTGAGATACTGAGATGGCATTTTCTCTCCTGTTCTACAGGTGCCTCATAGTAAGCTCATAACAGAATCTGTCATTTCCATCTTCATATTGCCTCTCAAATATATTGTTCCAATATCCCCTCCTTGCTGCCCAAGACAGGAAAATTAATTCCTAGCTTGTCCCCCTCCTTCCTCTCCCAACCACTCCAAGGCCAAGACCAGTTGTTTTGGTCTTTATTGCTGTAGCATCCCATCTCAAGCCAATGCCCATGATCCAGCCACTGCCTTTTTAATGGGGATAGTAGTCTTTACCCTACCCTGCCCAGAATGACTTTCTCACTTATTTGATCAAATCCTTTTCCTACAAAACCTCTACTGATGACTCTTTATTGTCCCCAGAGACAAAACTCTAACTCCCTGACATCTGAGTATTAGAAACAAGATTGGCCAAATAAATCCACAATTATTTACGGGATAACAAAAAGAATCTTTCACACAGAAATCTCTCTTTAGCTGGATATGATACATGAACAGCTCCTCTTCAGATTTTTATTAAAATATAGGTAAAATTGGAAAGATAGAATGCCTCAGCTTACTAGCAACTTTTGTGATTCAGTTTTATCAAATTGCCTAGCTTTCTGCTAGGTGAGATCAGGAATAGCAAGAGGCATTTCCAAGGAGGGAAGGCTTTAAGGAGAGACAAAGAGCCAAAGGAAAAACACAAAATCAAAGAGGAGACTTGGTCAAAGTATTAAAAGTTAAACTCACGACCCTAGAAGGAGAAAAAAATTTTTTAAATGAAACTGATAACAAACTCCACTTTCATGATAATTCTACCAGGGCCAGACAGGATGTAAAAATTATCTGGTGACTAGGCACTCCCATGGGCCCAGAGCTGACAGAGATCAAGGCTAAATTCAGAGAAGTGTCTTTGATCGTGATAATGACAGTGAGTATGATAAGGTCTAGCAGCTTTGTTAACAGAAAGATTGAATGAAGGAGATGGAACTGCCTATCATGAAAGAGATCAAGGGCAGACACAGTATCTGTTTTGGGTATTTCAGGGACTCTTCTATGCAAGATGGGACACACATAGTGTGCTCAAGCAAAGGCTGGGAGTTCATCCACGAGGAGTATCATCACTACACCCACCACATACAGGGAATTCAGCTGGATGGCTTCTAAAGCTCCTTCCAGTTTGATTTCTCTGTTGCCTTTTTTCACTTTATTGTTTTATGAATTATCCTACGGATCCATGATCTTCACAAATTCTCTCACGCCTTAGCCAGTGTAATTCCTAAAGTCTGCTGTTTTGAGAGGAAGAGAAAGACATGGTATCATGTCAGCATAGGCTGACCACTTGTTTTTCTGTGATTCATATGCCATCAAGTTATTAGAAAAAAATAACCCCGTTTTTTTCTAAGTTCTTCCACAAGTTTTTCTGATACATTAGATAAGATACAGCATTTGCGCTGGTAGCAGAGGGGGAATACAGCTTCAGCTCAACTGTTTCAAAAGACGCATACTCAGAAGTGGTCAGGGTTTCAGCAGTAACCAAAATGAAAAGTATATTTTTGTTAATGTGGTGATTCTTTTTTTTTTTTTTTTAATGAAGTTTGTACCTTTTGACACCCTTCACCCATTTCTCCCACCCCACCACTTCTGGCAATCACCCATGTTGTTCTCTGTGCGTGTTCAGTTGCTTTTGTTTAAGATTCCCCACATACAAGTGAGATTATATGGTAATTTATCTTTCTCTGACTTATTTCACTTAGCGTAATGCCCTCAGGTTCATTCGTGTTGTTACAAATGTCAGGATTTTCTTATTTTTTATGGCCAAATATTGCATTGTAAGTATGTGTGTATATACACACACCACATTTTCTTTCTCCCTTCATCCATTGATGGACACTTAGGTTGCTTCCATGTCTCGACCGTTATAAATAGTGCTGCAATGAACGTGAGGGTGCGGATATCTTTTTGAGCTAGTGTTTTCATGTCCTTCAGATAAATATCCAGAAATACAATTCCTGTATCAGATGGCACTTCTATTTTTAAATTTTTGAGGAACCTCCATAATGTTTTCCACAGTGGCTGCACCAGTCTGCATTCCCACCAACAGTGCACCAGGGTTCCTTTTTCTCCACATCCTCACCAACACTTGTTATTTCTTGTCTTTTTTTTGATAATAGCCATTCTAACAGATGTGAGGTGGTATGTCTCATTGTGGTTTTAATTTGCATTTCCCTGATGACGAGTGGTGCTGAGCACCTTTTCATGTTCCTATTGGCCATCTTTATGTCTTCTTTGGGAGAATGGCTATTCAGATCCTTCACCCATTTTTTAGTCCAATTATTAATTTTTTTGCTCTTCGTTTTTAAAAGAAATATATAGAAAACAACCTTTTAAAGTGTATGTACCTAGCTAGAATTTTTCAAATCCTGCCTCATTTACATGACACTATCTCCTTGTGAATTCATCATCATGTAGAATTTATTATGTAACCTGTATTCCATTTAGACTCAGCAATGCACACAGGATAGGTTAAAATAATGGTCACACTGGATGTGCAGAAAATACATACCTTTTCTGCTTTACTGTTTCCTATATTCTTTTTCTTTTAAGGTGTTAATTGAATCTTACTGTTACATGATTTATGAAACAGACATGCATAGCATCTTTCTATAGAACTTCATAATATACAAGGAGTGTCAGATATATTACCCAACTCAAACTACAAAACAATACCATGAAACAGGCAAGAATATTCTAAAATTTTTCAAGCATTCACATGTTTATTCAGTCCCTCACACAAAATAGGAAACTTTTAAAATATAAATATTTAGCTAATGTACCTACCAAGGTGGGTTTATAAGCAAAAGATGCAATTTTATAATTTTGCCTGTAGGAGGAGTGTTAGGCAGCTAATAATTAGCCATTCTGCACAAATATATAAGAAAATTCTAAATTTGCTTTATGTAATGTCCTAATTTTATTTTAAACTAAATATAATATTCAATAATAATTATAAATTTAGGGGAAAAAAGAGCCCAAGGACATAAAACTTTTCTCTCCAGTGGAAAAGGAGGAAAGGACATTCTGATCATTTCCTCTTAGGTCAGGTTTCATCATCTACCAGTTTTCTTTCCTCTATTCTCTTTCTCCTCCTTCCTAATCTCTATTCTGCTGGCAGAATCATCTTTAATAAGCCAGAGTACAATGCTATGATAAAAAATTTACACCCACTTTGGATTAATGCATGATGAGTAAACTCCTGAGTGTGGCCTCATCCATAATCTGGATTTAAACTTCCTCTAGTGCACGTTGTTGGGAGCCTTTTCAGAAGCCATTTGGACCTCTTTCCCCCCTCCCTAATAGAAGCCAGATTTGGTTAAGGTATTTTCAGACTTCAGGAAAAAGGAGTCCTACTTCCAGCCCATGCAAAGGGTCTGAATATTTAAAAGACTGACTGCTCCAGGTTGGTCACACATAATAAGACAATCACACTGACCAGAAGAGATGTTAATCCTTGCTCAGTACTAAAGCACGTTAGATCTCTCACACATACACACATTTCCCCATCCCATTTGATTTGAACGAAGAAGGACCCAGTCCGCTGAACCATTTTATGATGATGGAAAAGATCAAATTTATGATGAAGTCAAAACTGAGGAAGTCAAAGCAAATTAATGAAATAATTCCAAAGATATTATGGGTACAACACACATGCTGAACTGAATGATAGGTAGTAGTATCCACATCAAACTTCTGGATATTAAATCAACGAAACAAAATAATTATATTAAGTTTACCAATAAGTTTATTCAACTTTTAATTGTTTCATCCTAATATCAATTTCAAACTTTTCTTCTACCAATCTTTGAAAATCGTCAGTGAAAAGGGATGATAGATTTGCATTGTTTCTTTTCCTTACAAATCACTTCTAAGTAAGCCAAAAGCCACAAAGGTGAAAGATTAACTTCTCACTACAATTTTATTTCAGTTCAGAAATTCCTCTTGAATTTTTCATGGTAGTTTCTTTTGAACTGCCATTGTAACAGATGCCTTTTGGAGTGGCTGACCTTCCTAAAAATATGTGGTTGAGTTTTTTGTTTGCTTGCTTGTTTTTGTTTTTGTTTACTTTTTGTAAGGAACTTCCTTCTACTGTAATCTGTCAAGTCAGAGGTGAGGGCATCAAGTCTGATTTATATTGTGAAACCCATCTCCATGGTTACAGCTGAGCAAAACCACATCACTCTGAATCCCTTCCCAAGGAATTTATAAATGGGACTAGGAGAACCCAAATACATTCCGACTTTGTCTCCTGAATAGGTTTATTATGCAATACTCTTCAGCAATTTAAATTTACTACAAGTTTGCACTGTATGTTAGTGACGTGACATAGAAATGAAATCAGACAAACTGGGGTTATGATTTTTGACAGCATCAACTCTCCTTTTCAGCCCACCCCCCATGGGAGAAATAAGAGACTCAAAGGAAACAAAGGAATTTGGTCACCAAATTCAAAAAGTTGAAAAGGATTTTGCTAACCTTCTTTCTATTAACTTTAGCATTGGCCAATTTCTTTTTCCTCAGCAAAAACCTAAGCACTTTTCTTATTTTAGGCAATGAAGTTAAGCTACTGGCTTCCCAAAATTCATCTAAACCTGCAGTTACATGCTTAGTTTTGACCTAACCAGCAGGGGTCAGAGTCAGAACAAAAACCACCTAATGAAGGATTCCATGGGAAGACAAACATTTAAGTGAGCAAAAACCAACTGCTTGCGAATCTGCAGAAATAATGTGTAAATAATAAACATCTCAATGAATATATCAAAAAGTATGCAGCTCCTCTTGAAATGATTCCTAATAATTTTTAAAGTGTGAAAAAGGGGGTCTAAAGAGAAAATACTGATATTCTAATAAAAATAACACAATAAAAAAAGAAAACAAAATAAGTTATAATCCCGGACCTGACTGTGGTAGGTTATGGAAGCACATAAAAAAGCTTTAGCTATCATAGGTAGTTTCCTCAGTTTGACCTAAGAACAAATACAGCTTATTTTGCTTCCTTAAGTATTATTTTTTAGTGGCAAAATTATACTGTGAAAATGACTTACTTGTTACGTCAGTCTTTATTCCTGCCGTCCTCAACAGTGGTTCAACCTTCTCATAATAGACCTGGGTAGCTTCTTTTTTGTGGCTTTGGGGGTTAAGAATTATTTTTAATGACTTTGGTCTATTTGCAAAACCTAAGAGGAAAACATAAAGACAAAGGTATTTTTTCTTTCCCTTTAAAAACGTACACTAAGTCCAATTAGAATGTTATTCACCTATTTAAATAGCATTTTCTGTTTTTATTTGAAATTCTTATAAGAGTTTTCCCAAACATGGCATGATTTTAAAACATTTACATTTCCCTAGCAGTTAAATAGGTATATCCCTCTTAAATCATGAGTTATAACAACCCATTTATGAAGGAAAATGTGGATGAAAGCAACTTTGTGAATATTATTAGGCAATGTACACTGATCAATCACAGATAATATATCAAATGCCCGTTAGTATTTATTTCTGAGGGAAAAAAGCAATAGGCTGCAAAGAACAGAAAGTTTCACTTCCTCTCCTAAGATAAATATGCTCATTATTGGAATTGGGCACTCCAGTGACCCCAGGGCTGGAATTGGGCACCCCAGTGACCTGTGGATGAGCCCAGGGTGGAGCAGAGTACACAGGGCTGGGTCAGGGTGAGCACCCAGTGCAATGCATGCTGGGACCTAAAAAGAGGATTAGGTCGAAGTTCAAGCCTGAAAAGGGGCCAGGGGAGAAAGGACTCTTCCCCTGAGAATTGGGAAAGAAAGCCTCTCAGTGGGGATTCGATGAGAGCACTGCCTCACAGTTGGGGCTGAGATTTGATACTACAATTTTCTGGGCTTGCAAGATGCTTATCACTTAGACCCAGTTGGAGCAGGTGCAAAGAAAATTTTCTGTTAGGAAGTGCAGGAGGGACAGAGGAGCCAGAACACTACAGATCACTTCTTCCAAGGTAAGCTGCTGTCATAAGACCACGTTTCAAGGCTAAGAAAGCAGTTACTAGCATCTGCTCTTAATAAAACCATTCCTAAAGCCAAATGGAAAAGTCCATTACACCAAAGTCAGTTTTTTTGCACTTGAAGACAATATTTCATTTCTCATCATATTTGATAGAAGGAAATCTTTCAACAGCACATACTGTTTTGAATTCAGGGAGAGTATTAGATGAGGAAGAGGTAGGACCATGCTGAACTGCCTACATTCTCTGTAATTGTCCCTGTGCTTATTATTTTGCTAAGAGGCCATTGTCAATCTCATCGTCAAGTCTTAAAATCTCAAAACTATGTTCAATTCCTTCCATTTTTGTTATTTGTTTTTCTTTTTTGTTTTTGGTGTGGTTTTGTTTTTGTTTTTTTTCCCGCTTCTGATTCCTACATTCCTACAAACCAGTGCCCAGATCCAGATCCACGAGATGGTGACTATTTGCTTCCACGCCTTCTGGCCTTCCTAGTTGTTGCCCTCTGGCTTCTCTGCGGCTGCTCCAGGGACAACTCACTGTCCTTCCCGTTCCCCTGAGTCCCCCACATTATACCTCCATCAGGCCTGTACCTGTCAAAAGCTGCTATGGCTCCTCACTGCGTGTGGGCAAGCCTGAACCCCTTAACATGTCGTTCAGAGCACTTCTCCAACCAACTCCAACCTATCCTCTCCTTTCCCTCTCCCATGTATTCCAGAAACATTTATTGAGCATTTGTGCTGACTACCAGAGCAAAGTGATTAAGATGTGGTTTGTGTTTAAAGGAGAAAGATAAATCCAGAAAATAGAAACCCCACAAAACAAAATAGAATCATTAACAGAAAGGCACCAATAACCATGGGAGTGTATGAGAAGAGGGTGGTTAATTCTTATCAGGGATCCAGGAAAGGCTTTCTGGAGAAGGGAGTATTCGAATGGGGCTTTTGGCTCCCGTGGATTTTCACTACTTAGAATTCCCTCCTTCCTCATACCTCATCCTCTCCCCTAACAAAACAGCAGGAGCGAGGCCAGAGAAGAAATTCTAAGCAGAGACCAGCACGAAACTCAGTAAGTGCAGAGGTTTTTCTGTTCCATTTCAGCTGCCTCATCATGCTCTGGCACCACTGAATTTTACCTGCCGAATACCAGGTATGTCAGGCTTCGTTCAGACAATTTCTTCCCTTCCACTCCACCTTATCACCATTTCTGTGACAATTTTGTCACTTTTTTTTTTTTTTAAGTAGGCTCCATGCCCAGCATGGGGCTCGAACTCCTAACCCTCAGATGAAGACTCGGCATGCTCTACGAACTGAGCCAGCCAGGCATCCCAAATTCTGCCACTTTTTAAAAGCTTACCTCAGGCGCGCCTGGGTGGCTCAGTCAGTTAAGCGGCCGACTTCGGCTCAGGTCATGATCTCGCGGTCCGTGAGTTCAAGCCCCGCGTCGGGCTCTGTGCTGACAGCTCAGAGCCTGGAGCCTGTTTCAGATTCTGTGTCTCCCTCTCTCTGACCCTCCCCCATTCACATCCTGTCTCTGTCTCAAAAATAAATAAATGATAAAAAAAAAAAAAAAAAAGCTTACCTCAAACACCATTTTCCCACTAAAGCCTTTCCTAATCACCAACAGAATTCACCTCTGTGGCTCCTCATTCCCACTTTATTCTGTGTGCCTCTATTAACTACTTTTCGTTACATTTACACACACAAAACACAATGAAAAACCCCAAATCTCAGAACTCCTATTGCCAAACCTGGGCCAACATGAAATGGAGTAAAGACTATATCATACTAAGGAGGAGAAGGAAAAACTCTGTCTTATAGAATGACAACTACTAAACAAGGAAGAAATTACAGAGTTAGAAAACTCACTGTGTTTACCACCCAGCTTTATTAAAGGCAAGACTCAGCAATGGATAGTAAAACCATCAGTGACAGCCAGTTGGGGAACAAAATATTTACTTACTGTTAAACTCTGTCCCTCTTTATTGTTGTCATTACAAAGAGTTAAAAGGGACATTTACAGTGGGGAAATCTAGCAGACACCTCCTTAGTCAAGTAATCAAAGTTAACCATACCCTTAAGGTACAAAAGGATACATAAGCGTTGTAATACCTTGTGATATGTAATTCACAACACCAAGGACACAGCACTCCTGTGGTGCATAATGTGGCTCCAACAATGATAGAACACTCAGATGAACTCTAGTTGAGGGGCGTTCTCAACATAACTGCCTTAAACTCTCAAAAAATGTCAGTATCGTGAGAACAAAGAAAGTTGAAGACGTGTTCCAGATTAAAGGAGACTAAAGAGAGGAGAAATAAATGCAATTCTGGATCAGGTAAAACAAAAACAAAAACAAAAACCTGCTATAAAGGATAAGACTGCTGTCTTTTAACCAGGAAGGACAAAGCAGTTAAAGCTAGGGCTCACTTTCATTAAAACGTGACAAGGACAAGAAACTTGTTCTACACCTCAGAGGCCAAGACTCAGATTAAATTTATCTTGCCCTGTATTTTTATCGAAAGACCCTGCTTCATTTCTCAGGCCCAGCATGCAGTGTCTAGGTACTAAATGTCAGTCATCAAATGTTATAAAAACCAACTTTTATTTCCCCCTCTTTCTATATCATGACTGAGGTAATAGAAGATTTTGGAAATAAGAAACAGTCATTTGGGGCTTATGAGGATAAGGACATTGTAGTTGAAGGTTTATAGCCTTATAAATATACATATACTATATAAATATAGAGTATGCTATATGTCCGATTCGACCTTTGTGAAACAATCCCCTTAGTCAGGAAAGAGGCTAAAACTATTAAGATTTTCTTAAAAGGTTTAAACAAAGGGGTGCCAGGGTGGCTCAGTCAGTTAAACGTCAGACTCTTGGTTTTGGCTCAGTTCATGATCTCATGGTTTGTAAGATCATGCCCTCCATTGGGCTCTGCGCTGACAATGTGGAGTCTGCTTGGGATACTGTCTCTTTTTCTCTCTCTGCCCCTCTCCCACTCATGCTCTCTCAAAATAAATAAGCAAGCTTAAAAAAAAAGATTTAAACAAATTAATTTTATTCTTAAGCCCCAGTTTACAACAATAGCAATAGAAACTAAATAAATTAAGCAGAATGTTCCATTCCTTAGACACCCTGATAAATTGCAGTCTTTTTAAACATAAAACAACAAAGCCAATTTTTCACCAGAGCATGTACTCATTTTTCTCATTTATCTTTTCCTTTCGGGTGCACTTAATATGATGATTATGAAGCTAGAGTCTAAGTATATAAAAATTAGGTAGCAATTTGATACCTATTTAGAGATCAGAAGGGGGGATTTCTATTGAATAAAGCAGGATTTTTAAAAGATTTTCTTAATTAGGTGGAATAAAGAGAGATAATTAAAAAGTCTCCAACCTCTTTGCTCTCAGGCTCCCTCCTCAAGCTTCTCTCTACTTTATTCAGCTCCTTCAACACACCATGCTCCCTCTACCACAGTGCCCTTTCACCCACTCTGCCTTGTCTGCCCACCTATGCTTGCTGCTACTGTGCTTAATTAACCTGTACTCTTTGTTTTGATCTCGCCTTAGTCATCACTTCCTTGGGAAGGACTTCCATGAACCCCTTGGTTTTGTGACGTTAGCTAGGTCATTTCCCCCTTATCATTTGTTCTTACAGGTCCCTACACTTTCCAATCTTGATTCTTTTAGCATTATAATTTTATACCTATTATTTGTTCTCAGACCTTAGACTAGAAACTCTGGGGTTTTTCTCCATATCCTATCTCCTTAGTGCGAGGCATATAATAGATGATCACATATTTGATGAATGAATAAAAGGGCAGTGTTAACCTTTAGCCATATGGATAGTAATGGCATCCATTCATTTACCCACAAATAACTGCATGCGTACTATTTGCCAGACAGGATTCTGGAAGCTGAGGCTCTATCAGTGAACAAAGTTTCTGCCTTCACGAAGCTTCCATTTTAATGGTAAGGGACGGAAATAATAAGAGAATTTAGAGTATGTCAAGCGGTAATAAGTTCTCAGGATAAAATGAAACCCCAAAATGGGAAAGGAGGAGGACAAGGTAGAAGAAATGACTTTCTGGCCAGGGAAAATCATATCACTCCCAGCCTTGTAGGCACTGACAAGGACTTTGACTTTTGTTCTGAGCGAGAAGAAAAGCATGGTGATTTGTGAACAGCATAGCAACATAACCCTGCATGTTAAACGGATCACCCGAGCTGCTCTGTGGAAAGCAGACACTGTAGGTACAAGGACAGACAAAGTAAGAACAGGTGGGAAATGACTGTGTTTGGATGAAGTGGAGATTCTAAGAAAAGTTAGATTCCAGACACATTTTAAAGGTAGAACTGACAGGATTTTGTTTACTCTTTAGGTGCGTTATGTGAAAGAGAATAGTCAAAGAGTAGTCAAATGTGTGGGTAAGGGGAAAGTGAAAACACAAGAAGGATTAAGAATTAATGAAAACGTGGTATAATCAATTAACTGTAGTCTCGGGATAGGGGTTGAATAATTTTAGGAGTTGGGAGAGTAGATCAAGTGAGGTAGAAAGACAGAAGCCAATAGCCACATGCAGGGTAGCATGTTTGAAAGTGAGACTGAGTTACTGGTAATGACAATAATAAAACCTGATGAACTTCATATTCATCAGAATCATCTGAAGGGCTACTTAAACACAGATTTCTGGTTCCCAGGCACAAGAGTTCTAGACTCAGTCATCTGGGATCTGAGAATTTATTAATAAGCCCCCAGGTGACACTGATGATGTTGGGTCCAGAGATCACACTTTGAGAAGCACTGCTCTAAAAGTATGATTACAGGAGGTGGATGAAGTGTAGATCAAGATCTTTGAAGGAAAGGAAAGCTAAAAACTGAAAGAAAATCTATAAAAACACATAAAATTAGGGGTGCCTGGGTGGCTCAGTCACTTAAGCATCTGACTTGAGCTTAGGTCATGATCTCGTGGTTCTTGGGTTCGAGCCCCACATCAGGCTCTTTGCTGACAGCCTGGATCCTGGATCCTGTTTCAGATTCTCTGTCTCCCTCTCTCTGCCCCTCCTCTGCTCGTGTTGTCTCTGTCTCAAAAATAAATAAACATTTAACAAAATTAAAAAAAAAACACTAAAACTATTGCAGCTATAATGTTGGAGAGAATGACAGTAAGACAGAAGCTAATATCTTCAAGGAGTAAGAAAAACAAACGAGTAGTCTGCACAGGACGATAACAAGCTAAGCTAGTGACATTTAATGGACTGAGCTTCAATACTGAGGATTTTTTTTTTTTTAACATTTTTTATGTTTTTTAAGAGACAGAGCATGAGCGGAGGAGACACAGAAAGAGAGGGAAACAGAATCCTAAGTAGGCTCCAGGCTCCAAGATGCCAGCACAGAGCCTGATGTGGGGCTCAAAATACGAACTGCAAGATCATAACCTGAGCTGAAGTCGGACACTTAACCAACTGAGCCACCCAGATGCCCCGTCAATACTGAGGATTTTTAAAGAAGGAGAGAAAATGGTCTCAAAATAGCAGTGAGATGCAAGACAGATATGGAGACATTGACAACACCTCCAGGACCAGTGGTCTGAAATGCAAGATGGAGAAAACAGCCACCACTTGAGGGCTACAAGAGAAGCTATAAATAAACTCCTGGGAGAGCTGGGTCTCTCTACTAAAGTAAGAAGGTAAGG
Source organism: Panthera leo (assembly GCF_018350215.1). Taxonomy (NCBI): domain Eukaryota; kingdom Metazoa; phylum Chordata; class Mammalia; order Carnivora; family Felidae; genus Panthera; species Panthera leo. Next base: position 168,428,196 of record NC_056686.1, read on the forward strand.
GAAATTTGGGGGAAAGTGGTTGACAATATAGGAGATTTTGCTCACGATGGACTATTCGTTCCACAGGGCAGAACAGTGTCTGGAGCGAAGCAGAGGGGGACTATGCCAGGGTGGAGGGTATATAGAGCTTTAGACAAATGGCAACCCAACTGATGAAGGGCCTTGGGGAGTAACACGGCATGAGAGAAATAAGAATTGTTTGCAGCAGTTGGGATTGGAGAGTGGAGCATGAGGAGTGGGGTCTTGCCCCAAGCACACAGAGCTCTAAGAATTTATCCTCCCTCCAGCCAATGCCAAAGCTGGGGGAGGAGAGATGTTGCCTGGAGCCAGAAGAGCTACAAAGTCTCTGTCCCTCTCAGTAGACCAACCAGTGTTTGAATCTAAACCCAAGTCTGTCTGAGGCACTAGGTTATGCTCTTCACACAGTGATCTCAGTGCAAATGTTCTATATTTGAGAATCACATGGTCAGCTGTCTCCTGTACAAACATTTTCATGGTAAAAACTTCAAAATCTCTGTTTTCAGCTCATTCCTTAACAGCCAGTTCCCCTTCTGGATGACAACCACTAGCATCACTTTGAGAATCCTTCCAGAAATATTCTATGTAAAAAAATAATAATATAGCAAAAAAAAATTCTCTGCATATATAAAAATGCATGTGTATGTTCTATAACTTTTTACATAGATGGAGCATCCCTACCCACTATCCTGGATCTTGATTTTTTTCCATTTACCATATTTTGGAGATGACTTCATATCACTACATAAAGGATCATTCTCACTTTATTTAAAGCTGACTAGTACTTTGGATGAACCTCAATTTAATTAACTAGTTCCCTGGCAATGTGTATTTAAGTTGTTTCCAATTTTCCTTTACTGCAACCAATACTACAATGAATATCATTTTGCATCTATTTGCATGGAACTACAGGACAAATTTCTAGAATTACTGGATCAAGGGGCATGCACCCTTGAGAGTTTATCCTATTGCCTAATTACTTGCTGTTGAAACAATTTAGAGTTGTAACCCCCACCCTCCCTGCCAGTAAGTGGGTGTTAGAATCAAAGTCAGTGATTTAAAAAAAATTTTTTTAATCTTTATTTATTTTTGAGAGGGAGAGAGAGTGAGTGGGGGAGGAACAGAGAGAGGGAGACAGAATCTGAAGCAGGCTTCAGGCTCCGAGCTGTCAGCACAGAGCCAGATGCAGAGCTCAAACTCACAAACTGTGACATCATGACCTGAGCTAAAGTCAGACGCTTAACCGACTGAGCCACCCAGGCACCCCAAAGTCAATGATTTTAAATCTTAGCTCTCCCACTTACCAACTGTGTGACTTTGGGTTATTTGTCTAATTCTCTATTTTTCAATTTCCTGATCTGTAATATGAGGACAATAAGAGTACTTCCTACAAAAGGTAATTGTGATGGTTAATAAGCAAATTTAAGTGCTTAGAAAGTACATGGCACATAGTCAGCAATTTATTACTACCAATTTATACTCCACCAGGAACAGTGACTATTTTCTTATACCCTTATAAACCCAAAATATCTTCAAACTTTTTGATCTTCTACAGTATAAGAGAAATATTGTATCTCATGCTAATTTCAATTTACATTTCTCTTTATGAGAGAGGCTGAGAAATAAAATATCTAAGATACTTTTATTTTTCTGTTAACTGTCAGTTTATAGCATTAGCTAATTCATATTGCCTTTGCCATATTACCATAAGATTAATCTTTTGTTTGTTACATGAGTTACAAATACTTTTCTGTGTCATTGCCTTTAATTTTTAATCATGCCATTTTTTTCTGTTTGAGAAAGATCTTTATTTTTTCTGACAGTTTTAATTTTATGCACCTATTGTTAAATTTATCATTTTTATGGTTTCTGAGTTTTGTCATATTTAATAGTTTCCTTTTGTGATCCAAGAAAACACTATATTTTTCTTCTAATAATTTTATGGTCTTTATTTCATATTTTTACTTAATCCTATCTAAAATTTCTCTTAATAGAGGTATAAAATTGGAATTTGACTTCACTTTTTTTGCCAGATGACTATTCACCAGTCCCAACATCATTCATTCATTGGATAATCTTTCCTTAAAGATTTCAAATGCCACCTTCAGATAAATTTCTGAATGTGCTTGGATTTCTTCTGATCCATTTAATCTGAAGTCTACTGATCAATTCATATGTCAGTACCATAATGTTTCTAATATTATAGTTTTGAAATGACTTAATATTTGGGAGGGTTGTCTCTTTTTTATTACTTTTAAGAATTTTCATGTTTATTTTGGCTTATCTTTGCACATGAATTTTTTATGTTTATTTTTGTGAGAGAAAGAGACAAAGTGTGAGTGGGAGGGCAGAGAAAGAGGGAGACACAGAATCCAAAGCAGGCTATAGGCTCTGAGCTGTCTGACAGAGCCTGATGCAGGGCTCAAACCCACAAGCGTTGAGATCATGACCAGAGTCAAAGTCAGACACTTAACCCACTGAGCCACCCAGGTGCCCCTACACATGATCTTTAAAATCAGTTTGTCCAGCGTAAAAAAAATTCTACTGGAATTTTATTGGGATTAAATAATAATTGTACAAAAACATGGTATGCTTTTCCATATTAAGTCTCCTGTGTCCCTCAGTACCATGTTAAACATTTTTCAGCTAAATACTATTCTAGTATTTTTTTTTATCTAGATTTATCTGAACTATTTTTATCTAGATTTATCTGAACTATTCTAGATTTTTTTTTATCTTTTCTTTTACTGTCAATATGCTCCCAATTTCTTCCCAACTATTTACCACATCTATCAAAACTATTAATTTCTACACCTAACGTATTTTTTAATTTTCTCATTGTTCATCACAGACATTTCCTTTATTCTTTTGGATTTTCCAGGCTAAAACTCATTTCATCTGCAAATAATGGTAATCTGACTTTCTCTTTTCCAACTGTTACTCACATTTATTTTCTTCTCTAGTCTACTTGCATTGGTCGGCTCCCCCAGAAGAATATGACTAATAGTGCTGATAAAAGATACTCTTGTCAGTTCTAGAATTGAACTGAGAATACCTCAAAAGTTTCTCCATGGAACCTTTAAAATGAGATATGTATTTATCATGTTGACAACATATCCATCTATTTTTATTAAGAGTTGCTTGGTACTCATAAATAGACCAATCTATAATTTTCCTTTTTTGGATCTGCATCATCAGATGTTGGTATATATTTCATGCAAACTCTGTAAACAAAATCTGGGAGTTTTCCTTCTTTTTCTATGCCCTACAATAGTTTAAATAGTATTGAAGTTTTCTGTTCCTTAAAGGCATGGTAGATATTTCTGTGAAAATATCAGAGTCAGTGTTGTTTGTTTGTCCTTTAGGAGTACAAAAAAATTATTGCCTCAGTGGTAATTGGTCTGTTTAAATTTTCTATGTCTTCTAGAGTCAGTTTGGCCATTTTTATTTTCCTAGACAATAGGCTTATTCACTTCATCCTACTCCTAGGATTGCCCAGGTTGCCCACTGGGTTTAGACACAGTCTTCTTACTGAGCAGTAGTAGCTACACTATTTCCCCTTGATAATTAGAACTGATCACCTTTGGCAGCATAGCAGTTTCATTATTATTTTTTCCATTTGTTGCTCACATTTTTCCACTTGTTGGTTCAATAACGTAGTCAACTAATTCTCAATGTCCAATTCAATTGAACCATTGTCACATTCCCATGTGAAAGAAAGTATTCTTCTCTCCTACTAACACCCCTAAAGCAGCAGAGTTCAGGGTTGTAGGGGCAGGAAATAAAAATCTTATGAGGGGGTCATTGGAGGTGAAGTTAAGAGATAATACTTTTATCTTCACTTCTTGGTTCATAGACCCATGTATTTGGTTTATAGAACAGAAACTACTTTAATTTCCCAAAATTTTGTCTCCTGGGTAGAACACAATGTAATACAACAGGAAACATGGTAAGACCAACAAATCCCATAGTTGTCAGCCAATTGCCTCACTTCTTTTAATACAAATGAGTCCCTTGATCAAAAGCAGCACAGAATGTAAATTCATGGAACAAGGTATTTAGTAGGGTCCCAGATGGTAGTGTTGTCAGTAACATGGTGGATAGGAAATTCAAATCCATACCTAAAGTAAACATTCATAGCAGTGAGGCCTAACCACTGACTTTCCAAAGTGGAGGGATTCCAATGTAATCAACCTGCCACCAAATTGTTGACTGGTTGCTCTAAGATACAGAGCCATCTTTAGACTCAAGGCTGATCTGTTTACAGGTAGAATACTCAGCAATAATGGGAGTCAAACCAGGCTTGGTGAACACAAGTACTGGCTGTTATTTCCCCCATCTCTGCATGAAGGCCACTTTGTGTATGTGCTCATTGTGCAAGCCTTAGGGTTGCTCTGAAAAGATGCTGACTTACATCTGTAGAATGGGGTAACCTGCTTGCCTAATTATCTCCTCTTTTGAAATAAATGCTCTTTGGTGAGCATTTACATAAAACACAAATCTCATATTCTGTCCTTATTCTGTGAAAACCAACCATATACGTCTGCCTCCTACATCCTTGTCACCAAACTTCTAATTGTTTCCTCCAAGTTCTTGAAGCTCTTAACCATTGTCCATGCATTAAGATGGATCTATCCCTCTGGCCATCACTCCTTAATAACTAGTATCAATTGTCTGAAGTTCTGGCCACCACAAGAATTTTCTTTCCCTATCTTTTAGTAACACTCGAGTGGGGCTGTATGCTTCAGTGGCTAATTACTATTGTATCATGAAGATACCCATTTATTTCCTTTAGTTTACTAGTCCTAGAAAACATCTCACGATGCCACATATGTGGGAGCAAGAAAAATAAAGCAATGCAGTAACAGTTGTAGGTCACCAGCATATTCAATTTACTAGACCCTTCTCCTCTAGCCATTTCATCATATTATCTGTATAAAACAGCTTTTTATTTAAAATAGAGTATTTTATGTTTTATACAACTTAACTCTAATACAGATGTCTAATAGACATCTCAAAGTTAACATATTCAAAACTGAAATTCTGATTTTCCCTACCAAACGGGGTCAGTCTATCTACCCATAGTCTTCCCTATTTCACTAAATAAGAATTTCCTCTTTCCACATGCTCCAGTCAGAAACTTTACTCTGAAAATTGGTAATTACAAATAACTAGTTATGAATTTATCCTGCCTCTTTAGTAAGTACTGCATTTATGAGTAATCAAATAGTACCAGTAGGAGAAGCAACATCCCTTTTTATAAAATAATAAGACTAATTTAGAAATAATGATTAAGCATAAAAATTTTCATCGATCTACCTTTATTTAAACAATTAGTTCAGGCACAGATGATAAGTGAAAACTATGAAGTAAAATATTTATTGAAAACTATTCTCCCTGGTCCATGAGTATTACCCAACAATTATCTACTGGTTTCAAATAGAAATGTTATAATGGAGAGATCAAGCCATCATCCCTTTGATTCAGGGATCAATCTTAGCCTTGGGGAAATCTTATCCACATTAATCGTGAGATAGTCAGACATTGCATATCACCTGAGATAATGAAATATGAAGTACCTAGTACCACTCATGAAGTATTCTTGCCCAATATGAACCTAATTAAGCCTTTATATTAGAAATACAGTTTTCAAGAGAAGGAATAGAAGAACATGTTAAATGACACTACCAAGAAGCAATCAGACAGTGGTACAACACTACTGCTCAAAGGGTGGTCTTCAGAAGGACAACCCAGAATCACCCAGCAGTTCAGTAGAAAGGCCCATACCAGAGACTCACTGAGTCAGAATTTCTGGCAGTGGGGACCAGTAATCCATATTCCATAAGGAATACATAATTATTCCTTATGTAGGAAATCTACAGTACAACCTAAATATATCTACATGACAACCTCATCTCTTCCATAAATCAATGTCAGAATTTAAAAAATGAAGAGGGGAATGTTTAGTATTATAGTTTAAATATACAGTGAAACTTGGTTTGCAAGCATAATTCATTCCAGAAACATGCTTGTAATCCAAAGCACTTGTATATCAAAGTGAATTTCAACAACCATTGGCTCAGTTGTGATCATGTGACAGTGTCATGTACTACTCATATTGCAAGACATTGCTCATTTATCAGGTTAAAACGTATTAGAAATGTTTGCTTGTTATGCAGAACACTCACAGAACAAGTTACTCACAATCCAAGGTTTTACTGTGTCTAATTTGACGAATGATCCTTGATTGAATACTAGTTAGTACAAATCAGCTATAAAAGACATTTTGGAAAACATGGGGAAAATTTCTGTATGGACCAGGTATTCAATGATAATAAGAAACTATTGTTCATTCTTTTGGTAGGGTAATGATATTTGGTTACTTGCAAAACGCTTTTTTTTTTTTTTTTAGAGATGCATGCTAAAGTATTTCAGAGAGAAATGTCATGATGTATGTAGTTTAAAACGTACTAACAGAATAAAATGTTAACACAAATATGGAAAAAATGCTAGGAACTGTAGAATCTAGGTGTTAGCAATATAGGTGCCCAGTTTTTTAGGTGTTCTATATTATTTGACATTTTCCCTAATAGGATAAAAAGATCTTGTTGCCATCATTGGCTTTTTCTCTCTTAATATCCCTCCCCCATACCTATAATGTCAATAAATCCAGACAGCTCTATCTCAAAAAACAAATCCAAAGTTTAATCAACCACTTCCCACCCCCTCTCTTGCTCCTGCTCTGATTTAAGTCACTAACTTTTGCCTGGATTATACCAATTTCCACTTAACTGGTCTCCTGCCTCCATCCTTTTCCCCCACTCACAGAGTCTGCTCTCCACTTAGCAGCCAGAATATTCACTCTCAAAGTTTTAGCACATCACTCCTTTGCTTAAAACTCCCCAATGGCCCTCATTTTTCTCAACAAAAGTAAAAAAAAAAAAAACATACAAAGCTTGCCAAGACCCTTCATGCTCTACCCCCCAAACATGTCTGTGACCTCATTTCCCACACTTAACTCCCTCTGTACATGACTTTCTTGCTCAACCTTTTATGCATACTGCTCCCTCTGGTTGGACCATTTTTCCCTCATATATCCATATGGCTCCCTTTCCCATTACTTTCAGCCATCTTCTAGAACTAGACATAGCATTAGTTAGTTTTGAAAGGCAGCCTCAATGGTCTTATCTGGGCTTGGACTCAGAGTGCTGTTCTCTCTGTCACGGCACTTGTGATTCATCATCTCACAAGAGAAAGGAAAATGCAAAGAAGTAGCTGGCTAAAGAAATGGCATCAGTGAGTGATGATGAAGTCAAGACAAAGAGTGCCAAATGATTTAGCAAAACTCTTTGCCATAGAAATAACTAGAACAATAATAAAAGCATTTGCAGACCTTGAAAACTATGTTAGGAAGGTATGAAAGAGGAAAAAGTTAAGTTTTAAGAAATTTAATTTATTGAAAAACAAATAGGAGACAGTTTAATTTTTTCATGACATGACAGACATGTACATTCTAGTCCTCTTGAAACAATAAACGTTTCCACGTAATACGGAAACGTAGTACACTATAAAGACTTACATAAAATCACTAGCTACAAGGAACCCTGGAAAGCATTTTAAGAATACAACACAAATCATCAGGCAGTTACGACCTGGCTCTTCTCTCATAGAATCATGACAAACTGTTTAATATGAAAGTGATATTGAGACACTTAAATCCCCTGAATGCCCTGGGGGAAAAAAAAAGAACCTCAAAGTAATAATAATCATTTTTTCATAATTTCACAATAGTATAAGCATCCCCCAAATAGATAACACAAGATTAAAATACAGGTATAATTCAACATTAATACGCAACTGACTCAGTTCTCAGTCTTGGAACCTCTCAATTCACACTCTAGAGTATAGACCTTTTTAGCACGCCAGTTTGCAATGAACCAGCAATGTAAAACAGAATGGCCAACTGTTCCTCTGTTAGTAACAAATGTGCTAATATGTACTAGTTTAAACTTGATCTATCAGTGAGTCAATGAACCATGAAGGGTGGGGGTTAATCAGGGTGTTCTCCAAACAAAGGCTCATGAGAGCAGCAGGGACGCCACTCCCAGACTCACATCTGTGCTGTTTTGAGTGCAGCACGATGGAAATGACATGGTGTTCATCAAAGTTAAGAGCCCAGAACCTTGTTATAGTATTGGGTATACTTACGACCATTTTATACAAAGAAGCAACCAAACTGTTGCATAAATAAAACCCAAATACAGGAAATAAAGACCTCGATTAACCACGATTCTCAGGAGCTATTAACATTAAACTATGCCCAGTTAATATGTAACAATGATGGTAAAAAGCCTTTCACACACAACATGTCACAACTTCCCAGCAGAGCTCAGAATTAAAGGTATTTTTTATATTAGGAGATTTCTATTAAAATGCATTAATTTCACTTCCTTATTAACAAATTTTATTGATGCACATGTTTACACATACAGATGAAAATATTCTCAATGCTATAGTCTACTTACACCCAGTAACTTGTAAATGCACACGCAGCCCACCAAGGTGAACATTTCTAACAGCTGAGACAAGCTCAACAGCAATTAGTAGAAAGAATCACCTACTGCAGGAAATGGTCACCTCAATACTTCAGTGTTTTAATAATGAAGTAGTCAAAAGTATACATAGAGGGAGAGTGAACAGAAAAGAGAGCAAAGAAAGAGGGAAAGAAATTTCAGCCAATTATGTTACTCATTTATTTTTATCAGATTATTATTATCCTCATAAAATAAATTATTATTCATTTTGGAAGATGCTACAGAGTAGACATATTCACAACATCACTTTCCCCAATTAAAAATGCACAGAGGTCCATTTCAAGATGGAGGTGTACGAACACCCCGAACTCACTGCCTCCATAGACATACCAAATCTACACCTATTTATAGACCTGAAGAAGAACATCTAAGGGCTATCTGAACAGCTTCTGTGCAATAAGAGAACAGCAGGAGAGATGATGACACAGTAACAAAGAGAACTCCTACCCTAGACAGTGTGACGGGATAGTACTGAGAGCAGATTCCTCTGCCCTGGGGCACAGAAAAAAAAGGCATGGCTTACAAGAGCAACTAGTATATAAAAGACGCAGCCTTAGAACCCTGCCAAATGGCAAGAGACCTGCAGAACTGCTCTGGGTTGGAGGGGTTTGTGAGCATCATGGCTTACACTCCTCCTCCACCTTGATAATGCAGCCAGGAACAGGGCTCTGACCACCATAGCTGGTGGGTTGCCTCAGTGAACACGGGCCCCCTAGCCCACACCAGCCCCAGATGACCAGGGGCACAGACAAGAAAGCCACTGTTTAAAAGAACAACTAGCTGCAGAATCCTGCCAAATGGTGGGGAAGTTGCTGGAACTTTCTGGCCAGAGGAACAGGTTAGCACCATGGTTTATGTCCCCCCTTGACCTTGGCAATATGGATGGGAACAGGGTCTGAGCACTCTACATGGCCTACCACCTCAGTGAGCCCTGGGCCCTGAGTCCATGCCAGCCCCAGCCATCCCACTACAGTGACACATGTGCAAAGCACACAGAACACTTCAGGCCCACATCACTTTGGCTTTAGACAGCTAGCTAGGGCACCCCCGGCACTGAATGCTCCAGGACCTCCTTGCTGACACCTGCTTCAACACTAGCTAACCAGTCAGTCTGCCCCCTGTTCAGAACACACTAGGAAGCTCCAGCCTGTACCCACCTCAGTTCTACCTGCCCTGCCAGGGCACACCCTGGAAGAATATCCCAAGTTATCCTGGCTTGCACCCACTTCAGCTTCAGCCTCTTACCAGGGCACCCTCACTGTGAAGAGCCCCAGGACCACCCCAGTCCTAAATCTACTTTAGCTACTACTGTCATGCCAGGGTGTCCCCCTGTCCCGTGCCCCATACCTTGGCTCTAGCCACTGCACCAGGGTACCCTCTGCATAGAGGTTCTCAGAACACCCCAGCTTCAGCTTCAGCTATCTGGGCAAGGTATCTTCTGCACATAGATCTCTGGGCCTCCAGCTTGTACCCCTTCTGCTTCAGCTGTCCTTCCAGGGCACTGTGTGGAGAGGCCAGGGACCGCATTGGCCCATGCCCACTTCAGCTTCAGCTGTCCTGCTAGGGTGCCCTCTGTGTAGAGCCCTAGGACCCTCCCCCACCCCCACAGTGTTCATGCACTTCAGCTTCAGCTGTCCTGCCAGAGCACCTACTGCACGAGAGCCCCGGGACATCCCTGCCAACCCCCGGCTTCCAAGCACTTCAGCTTCAGCTTTCCGGCCAGTCAGCTAAATACAGAGAGCCTCAGGAACACCTTGGCCTACCCGCTTCAGTTCTGGCCATCCCACCAGGGCAGCCCCAATACAGAGTGCTCCATAACCCTTAACCCACATGAGCTCCAGCTCTAGCCAGCCAACAAAAGTCACTAGGCACACACCGTCTACACAGGGGATGGCTATATATAAGACCATTTCGTCAAGTTTAGAAGGAGATGTTCTAATTCAGAAAAGAGAAACAGAAATCAAGCAGAATGGGGAGACAGAAGAATATTTTCCAAACAAAAGAACAAGACAAAGCCTCAGAAAAACTAAAATAACAGAGATAAACAATATGCCTAAAAAAAGAATTTAAAGTAATGATCATAAAGATTCTCACTGGACTATAGAAAAGAGTGGAAGAACTCAATGAGAACTTCAATGAAGATAAAATATAAAAAGCTGATCAGAGCTGAAGAATATAATAATTGAAATAAAAAAATACACTAGAGGGAATCAACAGATTAGTAGGTTTGAAAGAATGGATGAGCAATCTAGAAGACAGAGTAATGGAAAGCACTCAAGCTGAACCTCAAAAAGAAAAAAGGGGCACCTGGGTGGCTCGGTCAGTTAAGCAGCTGACTCTTGATTTTGGCTCAGGTCATGATCTCACAGTTTGTGAGTTCGAGCCCCACATTGGGCTCTGTGCTGACAGCATGGATCTTCTTGGAATTCTCTCCCCCCTCTCTTCCCCTCCTCTGCTCTTCTGCTCTTTCTTTCTCAAAATAAATAAAAACATTAAAAAAAAAAAAAAGAACTTTAAGAATAAGTTAAGGGCTCTCTTGGACAACATCAAGCAAACATTTGCATTATAGAAACCCTAGAAGAAGCGAAAGGAGATGAAATCTTATTTGAAGAAATAATAGCTGAAAAATTCCCTAACCTGGGAAAGGAAAAATAAACATTCAGGTTCAGGAAGCACAGAAAGTTCCAAATAAGATGAACCCAAGGAGGTCTATACCATAACACATCAACACATAATTAAAACATCAAAGATTAGAAATAAAATTTTCAAGAAACAACAAGTGTTGGCAAGAATGTAGAGAAAAAGGAACACTTTTGCACAGTTGGTAGGAATGCAAACTGGTGCAGCCACTGTGGAAAAATAGAGAATTTTTAAAGTAGCAAAAGAAAAGCAAAAAGCCATATACAAAGGAAATCCCATAAGGCTTTCAGCTGATTTTACAGCAGAAACTTTGCAGGCCAGAAAAAAGTGGCATGATATATTCAAAGTGCTAAAAGGAAAACAACCTACAACCAAGAATACTTTACCCAGCAAAAAAAAAAAAAAAAAAAAAAAAAAAAAAGGTTAAGGGAGTTTATCACCACTAAACTGGCCTTTCAAGAAATGTAAAGGGACTTCTTTAAGTGGAAAAGAAAAGGCCATAATTAGACTAAGAAAAGTATGAATAAAAATGTAAAATATGATGGCATATACATAAAATGTAGAGGCGTAAGCAAAAATGAAGTTTTTTTGGAATGTGTTCAAAACACATCATTCTTTTGGGGCTCCTGGGTAGCTCAGTCAGTTAAGTGTCCAACTACAGCTCAGGTCATGATCTTGTGGTTTGTGAGTTCCAGCCCCATGTTGGACTCAGTGCTGACAGCTCAGAGCCTGGGGCCTGCTTTGGATTCTGTATCTCCCCTTCTCTCTCCCCATCCCCTGTTCACACCCTGTCTCTCTCTCAGAAATAAACAAAAAAAAAAAAAACCTTAAAAAACCCCCACATTGTTCCTTTAAAACAAAGACTGTAACAAGAGACAAAGAAGGGAATTACATAATGATGAAGGGATCAATCCAATAAGAGGATATAACAATTGTAACTATTTATGCACCCAACAGGAGAGCCCATAAATACATGAAGCACTCACTAGCAGATGTAAAGGGAGATATTGATGGGAATACATCATAGTAGGGGACTTTAACACCCCATTTATGTCACTGGATAGATCATCCAAACAGAAAATCAACAAGGAAATGGTGGCTTTGAGGGACACATTAGACTAGATGTATGTAACAGATATTTACAGAACATCCCATCCAAAAATAGCAGAATACATATTCTTATCAAGTGCACATGGGACACTCTCCTGGACAGATTACATGTTAGGCCACAAAACACATCTCAATTAGTTTAAGAAGATTTAAATCATATCATGCATCTTTTCCAACCACAAGGTTATGAAACTAGAAATAAATCACAAGAAAAAAAAACTGAAAAAAAAACCCACAAATGCATACAGGCTAAATGACATTTGACTAAACAACCAATGAAGGGGTCAACAAAGAAATCAAAGAAATCAAAACTCATGAAGACAAATTAAAATGATAACATAGTGGTCCAAAAATCTTTGGGATGTAGCAAAAGCAGTTCTAAAAGGAAAATTTATAGCAATACAGACATACCTCAAAAAACAAGAAAAATATCAAATAAATAATTTATACTGAAAGAAAATAGAAAAAAGAGCAAAGTGAGTGGAAGGAAGGAGATAAGGATCAGAACAAAAATATAGGACATAGAGACTGAAAAAAATCGTAAAGATCAAGGAAACCAAAATCTGATTTTTTGAAAAGATAAACAAAATTGATAAGACTTTAGCCAAATGCATCAAGAAAAAAAGTGAGAGGAATGAAATAAATAAAATAAACAAGGGAGAATAGCTCCCACCACAGAAACACAAAAGATTATGAGACTACTACAAAAAATTATATGCCAACAAACCAAACAGCCTAGAAGAAATGGATTAATTTCTAGGAACATAAAATGTTTCAAACTTGAGTCAGGAAGAAATAGAAAATCTAAGAAATAGAAAATCTAAACAGATGAATTACTAGTAATGATATTGAATTGGTAATCAAAAACTACCATCAAACTAAAGTTCAGGACCATATAGATCCACAGGTGAATTCTACTATTTTCAAGCTATTCCAAAAAATAAAAAATTCAAAAAAAAAAAAAAAAAAAAAAAAGGAGGAAGAAGGAAAGCTTTCAAATACTTTCTGTGAGGTCAGCATTACCCTGATACCAAAACCAGACAAAGCCATCACAAAAAAGGAAAACTACAGGCTAATATCCCTGATAAACATAGATGCAAAATCCTCAAAATATTAGACAACCACATTGAACAATACATTAGAAAGATCATTCATCATGAGCAAGTGAGATTTATTCCAGGGATGCAAGGATACTTGAGTATTTTTCAATCAATCAACATGATATACCCCATTAACAAAATGAAGGATAAAAATCATATGCTTATCTCAATAGATGCAGAAGCAGCATTTGACAAAATTCAACATCTGTTCATAACAAAAAAACTGTCCACATGGTGGGTTTATATAGAACATACCTCAACATAATAAAGGCCATGTATTTAAAAACCCTCAGCTGATATCACACCCAGTGGTGATAAACAGAGCTTTTCCTCTTAGATCACCAACAAGACAAGGACATCCACTCCTGCCACTTATTCAACATAGTACTCAAAGTCCTAGCCCCATCAATCAGACAAGAAATAAAATGCTTCCATGTCGATAAGAAGTTAAACTGTCACTATTTTCAAATGACAGGATACTATACATAGAAAACCCTAAAGACTTCAAAACAACAATAAGTAATAAATGAATTCAGTAAAGTTACCCAGCAATCAATTAATACCCAGCAATCAATTGCATTTCTATACACTAGTAACAAAGTAGAAGAGAAATTAACAATTGCATTTATAATTGTACAAAAAAGAATAAGATATCTATAAATAAACTTAATCAAGGAGGTGAAAGACCTGTATTCTGAAAGCAATAGAATGATGATAAAACAAATTGAAGACAACATAAACAAATGGAACAATACTCCATACTCATAAATTTGAAGAATATTGTTAAAATGTCCACACTACCTAAAACCATCTACAGATTCAATGTGATCCCTACCAAAATACCAATAGCATTTTTCACAGAAAATACTAAAATTTATATGGAACCACAATAGACCCAAAATAGCCAAAGCAATCTTGAGAAAGAACAAAGCCAGATATCAGAACTCCAGATTTTAAGATATACTACAAAACTATAGTAATTAAAACAGTATGGTACTAGCACAAAATTGACAAAGATCAATAGAACAAAGTTTTCTTGTCCTTTTTTCCTGCACTGCTTAGAAGTCAACCACAGAATTAGTTAAAATAAATAGCATTTAAATATGATTAATTAGGGGTGCCTGGGGGCTCAGTCTGTTAAGCATCTGACTTCGTCTCAGGTCATGATCTCGTGGTTTGTGGGTTCAAGCCCCATGTTGGGCTCTGAGCTGACAGCTCAGAGTCTGGAGCCTGCTTCGGATTCTGTGTCTCCCTCTCTCTCTCTCTCTCTGTCCCCTCCCCCACTCATGCTCTGCCTCTCTCTCTCAAAAATAAACATTAAAAAATTTTTAAAAATAAATATGATTAATTATTCCAATTATGTACATTTATTCTTAATAAGCTATTAAATTATGAAAATGTTAGAGAACAATTTTGTGACCATTTTTTAATTCAATGATTTTATCACTTAGCAAGCCTTTTCGACATATCATCTCTGGATTATATAGAAGTAATTAGATGTGTCTTTTCAGAGAGTTTTTAGGTATCTGCAGGGCTTCAAAATAATCAGTATTTATTATTCCAAAAACATATGTTTCATTGTAAAAACATTCTTGAAAAAGTTTATATACTGAAATACATGTTGTCAAAGAAAAACCTGAGCTGAACAGTAAAGTGATAAAAACAGATTTTATTCAGAACTGTTGCAACTGGGGGAGAGACACCTCTGTATATACAGCACCGGAAACTGGAATTTATAGCCCAAAGAGCAGGATGGGGTCAGTGGATGGAAAATTACTAAGTGGAAACATCACAGGTAAAAGGGACTCTTGCTGAAGACAGACCAGGTGGTCAGATATCATGGAGTGCTAATGTCAGTAATGTCAGATATCAGACATTAAGGGTGATTAGATATGGGGAGGAGGGAACACCAGTTAAACTGACTTAGCTGGGCTCTTGCTAAAAATGTATTTTACAAGGAAGTGTACAGATGCATGTCGGGGAAATTTCAGAAGCCTGATATTTCTATAAAATTAGCCCTGTATTATTCATGATAGTAACAGATGTTTCCAAAAGCCTAACCATCTATTATAAGAAAACAGAGAAAAAAATTGGAGGGTAACTCTTCATCAAAATGATACTGATTTAGGATTTTCATTTTGGGAGATTATGGCAGCTGCCTGAACCAAATTTTGCCATGCAAGCTCTGGTCCAAGATGTCAGTTCTTCTTAAGTTTATTTATGTATGTAATGTGCTCTCAGTAAAAATACCAAGCTGTATTTTCCAGATCTAGACAAGCAGACAATAAAGTACTTATCTAAAAATTAACCTGCAAAAATAGGTAGAAACACTGGGGGTGAGAGGGAGGTCTATGAGAAGAATGCATCCTACCAAATATTGAAGCATGCTTTAAAAAAAGCACTACCACATGAATGAATAGACCCGGTGGGACAGAAAAGAAAGCCCATGAATCGACCCACATCCATAGAGACATTTAGTATACGATAAAAGTAGGATCTCAAAACTCTGGGACAAAGACAGACTTTTTAGGTGTTAGGTGTTAGGTGTTAGGTGTATGGTGTTAGAACAACTGGATAATTATGTGGGAGAAAAAATAAGGTCCCTACCTTACACCACATACAAAATAAACCCCAAATAAATTAGAGATGTAAAATTTAACATTACAAGTGCTTGAAGAAAACTTGCATGATTTTCTCTATAACCTGGTATATGGAAAGGCTTTCTGCTAGGACTTAAATATCAGATGCAATAAAGAAAAACTGTGAAAATTTGGTCAATGTAAAAATTTTAAAACAAAAACTTTGAATGAGGGGCTCCTGGGTGGCTCAGTCGGTTAAGTGTCTGACTTCGGCTCAGGTCATGATCTCAGAGTTCCTGAGTTCGAGCCCTGCATCAGGCTCTGTGCTGGCAGCTTGGAGCCTGGAGTCTGCTTTGGATTCTGTATCTCTGCCCCCCCCCCCGCCCCTTCCCCCCTTACTCTCTGTCTCTGTCTCTCTAAAAAATAAATAAACATTAAAAAAAACTAAAAAAAAATTTTAATCAAAATCACTATAAGAAAAGTCAAGAAACAAATTATATATCGGGAGAAAAATATTTGCAAAATACACCACAGAAAAGGGCTAATATAAAGAAATTTTAAAAATTGAGGGGCAAAAGACCAAAAGTATTATAGAACAATGTGCAAATGATATGAAGAAAATTCACAAGATATTTAAAATGGCCCTGAGACATAGGAAAAGATGTTCAACTTTATTTGTAACTTTTAAAAATGCAAATTCAAACTATATTAACACACCATTTATCACCTATAACACTGGAAAATTTCTAAAGCATGAAAGCACAGTCTGTTGGTGAGGAAAGTCACTTTCATACACTGCTGGTAAACATGAAAAATGGTACCAATTCTGTAGTAGGGAACTTGCCAATATCTAATAAAACCATATATGCATTTACCCTTTAACCCAGAAGTCTACTTCTATAAAGTTGCCCTCAAGATACAATATGTACAAAATTGTTTCTTACAGAATTTGTGATTGGAGATATTAGAAACAATCAAAATGCCCAAACATGAGAAAGTAATGAATAAAATATGGTACAAACCACGTAATGGAGTTTTATACAGCTATAAAACAAAACAAACCAACAAAAAATAAAACCCACCACCAACAAGCCAAAAAAAAATTCACTTGCTATTAAGTTATTTTTAGTATATGTAGTTAGGTGAAAAAAGCAAAGTACAGAGGACTTTATATTGTATGTTACATTTTGTATAAGAAAGGAATTTTAAGCATCCGTATGTCTGGTAATTTTGCCAGGAGAAATATAAGATACACCAGAAACCAATGGACTTGGTACATATTGGGACCTTAAGAGAGGTGAGGTGAAGAGGACATTAAAAAGGATTTTTTTTTCTTTTGGAAACATGTTTATGTTCTACACATTCAAAAAATATAATTAAATCAATGAAGACAGAGAGGAAAGGGAAAAAAAAAAAAAAAAAACCTAAAACAGAATACAGAGTCAAATGAATAACATGACTATCAGGAAGGGAAAAAAGCTAATCCACATAACTTTTGAGCACAGTATCTATATTGTATTTTAAGTTGAAATTGAAAATCTATTGAAATTTGAAAATTTCTTGTCTACAAAAAGTAACATACAATATAAAGTCTTCTGCACATTGCTTTTTTCACCTAACTACATATACTGAACATCACTCCATATCACTTCATGGAGAGGTCACATGGTTTTAAGGTGCCAAAAAAAAAAACAAAAAACAAAAAACAAAAAACAAAATAACCCCCCCCCCCAAAAAAAACACAAAAAAATGCCAACAAATCTTGAACTCATTTAGGTAAAAATTTTAGCATTTATTTTTGAGACAGAGAGAGACACAGCACAAGCAGGAAAGGGACAGAGAGAGACGGAGACACAGAATCCGAAGCAGGATCCAGGCTTTGAACTGTCAGCATAGAGCCTGACATGGGGCGCAAACCTACGGACCTCAAGATCATGACCTGAGCTGGCAATGATAATAGTATCTGTCCGAAGGATATTGTAGAAATTAATATGAATTGGTATAAGGGACACAGTACACTCCCTGGTGCACCAAAAAATCATGATGATGATAGTAATAATGATGAATTCTATTAGTATATATTCTATAGGGAACTGATAGTCCCTCTCATCCTTCCCTCTGAAAAGATGATGCTTAAACTTAGTTTTGAAGAGCTAAAGGGTTCTGGAATAGAAATTCTAAAGAAGCTTAACAAAAATTTGGAGAGCTTTGTGTAAGAACAGTTATCGTTTATTGAGTGTCCACTGTTTGACACACATTATACATTTAAGTATCACAATAACCTAGCTAGGTTGGCATTATCAACTTTATGTTTATAGATAGGAAGCCAAGGCTCAGAGAAGTTAGGGAGGTAAGATACCAGCTAAATTAAGTGGCAAAGCTGAGAACCAAACCTCAACTATCCGAATAAAAATTTCTTCATCACAATGACCCCCTCATAAACTCAGCAATGATAGACTTTTCATTCATTTAAGTAAAAGGAGGACAGGGACCCCTGGGTGGCTCAGTAGGTTAAGTGCCAGAGTCAGGTCATGATCTCACCAATCGTGGGTTCAAGCCCCACGTTGGGGTCTGTGCAGATAGCCCAGGGCCTGGAGCCTGCTTCAGATTCTGTGTCTCCCTCTCTCTCCACCCCTCCCCGCTCACACCCTGGTGTGTGTCTCTCTCTCAAAAATACTAAACATTAAAAAAATTTGAAGTAAAATGAGGACAAAAAGAAGAGCCAGCCATGCTGCCTTCTTGGAGTGATCATCCTTTCCATCTATCTGTTCTGTCAGAACTAAGTCATCCTATTTCTGACAGATTTATTAGTGTCCATGGTAAGCAGTTTAAGTTTCAAAACATTAAGTTTCAAAACAACTTGTGGAGTGTGAACTTGAAAGTCTTTACTCACTGCAAAATGGAGGTATTTTTGATAGGCTAGATACTTCTGAATGAAGAGTAACACTTTCAGGGACCAAATCACTAGTGAAAGTCGGGCACGTATCCTGTCAGACTGTTTTCAACCTTCCAGTCTTGTTGCTTCAAACTTGGGGAATAGGAAACTCTACTTCCTTAGATTTCACAGGGGCCCCTTCTTTGCTAATATCAAAGTTTTGGCATTATCGGTCTTTCCCGGCTGACCAATTTCATCAGATTCTCATCTTCCAGAAATTCTTCAGCCTACATGGCCCAATGATGTCATCCCCTTCCAGTACTGTCACAGACTCTTTAAACATATATATTTGATAATAATACATTTAGTTCCAGATACATGGCATGGTCTGTTATACTTTGCCTTTTAATAAACCGATACAACTCTCTTAAAATATATATATATTAAGGTTTTAAATCTTTCTGTTGGGAGGCAGTATAGTGAAAACTGGATGGATTTTTGAGTTAGAAAAGCCTGGGTTTGAATCTTATTCTACCACTTTGTAACTGTGTGACCCAGGACAAGTCAGTTAATCTCTCAGAGCTGTTTCCTTAGCTATCTGTGGGGATTTAAAAAAAGTTTTGACCACGATTAAGTGTTGTAATAAAGACTCAATGAGTCGGCTTATGTTAAAAGCAGCCAGGACTATGCCTAACACACATTAGACAAGTAATATATTGGGATGCGTGGGTGGCTTAGCCGGAGTCTGATGTTGGCTCAGGTCATGATCTCATGGTTCATGAGTTTGAGCCTTCCATTGGGCTCTGAGCAGACAGCTCAGAGCCTGGAGCCTGCTTCGGATTCTGTCTCCCTCTCTCTCTGCCTTTCCCCACTCATGCTCATGCTTTCGTGCTCTCTCTCTCTCAAAACTAAACATTAAATTTTTTTTTTAAAAAAGACGAAATATTCAGTTCACTTCCCCAACATTTACTGAGTTAGGTAAACATTTGTAACATAACATAACAAACACTTATTGAGTACTTCCAATATGTGAAACCCACTTCCACATGCTTAGAAAAAGCTGCTCTCAAAAGAGCCTACAGTCTAATAAGGTATCACCTACATAAACCAACAATTAGAATGTAAGCGACCGCTGGTTCTAGCAGAGCTATGAGAAGTGTCTGATTTTGCTGTGTGGGTTAGCTTTGCAGAGGATTTGCTGGTTACACCACTTGAACTGCAAACTGGATTTCACTGGGCAAACAGGAGATGATAGAAACAGAGGGAAGTTTCTACCTTTGCCACTTAGGATGTGGGAAGGCACGGAGGTACAAGAGAACACAGTCTGGCATTAGATGCTGCAGAGAGCCCAGGAACCCAACAATACAAGTGGCTTCACTTGTGCCCTGTTCTCTTCTCATTGGAAAAACAACTCAAATATGTCACAGAAACAGAAGGTGAACTTTTTTCAAATTGCCCAAGTTTCCATTTAAGGTAATTTTTCAAAGAATGAAATAATAGGTGTTTTCTGTTTAATGATAAGGACAAAAAAAAAAAATGATTGATTTGAAAATCCTATCACCATGTTTTAGTATCTAGCCATCACAAAAATCCACCTACCTGCCTCAAAGAGCAACAAATATATTCATACAAGATTATAATGTCTGGAGTTACACTTAATATCTATATAAATAACACACAATTCCATTAGCATTAATGGTAGTCTAATGAATGCCAGGGGGCTTAATAATAATTTGTCACTTTAATATGAAATATTATGTGTTTCCTACTTACACATACTGTGAGGATGCTGCTTTATTACTTTACTTCATTTCTTTCCAGTGAAAAAGTTGTTAAATGACAATCCATTATACTCTCATTTTAGGATTGATCCAACTTTCAATCTCTCCTGTAGGCTTACAGAATTTGTGATTTGCTTAGGAAACTCTGCTCAACACAAAGTCTGGAAATCAGTCACAAACCATTATGTTTATATGTGTTTTTAAATTCCTTTAGGCTAAAAAAAAAAACGGCTATCTTTTTCATAAGTGCTTGCCAAATTCACTTCAAGGAATTTGAGAAATCTCAATAATTGTGATAGTCATGATGAGGAATTTTTTTTTTAAAGATTAAGAAATGTGTTATAATGTCAACTGCTCAGCTAAATGTTGGGAAGACATTTTAGAACTCCAAGAATCTAGAGTTCTGAATCATAATGCTGGTGAAAAAAGAAAAAAATACTAGTGATATTTTTCTATATCTATTTTTCTATACTAGTGATAATCTTCAAACAAGATGACATAGTTCTCCCCTTATAACAAAACGGTTTAAAGCCTTTATTTTTTTTTTCAGAGTCCAAATTGTACAGTAATACAATATACTTTTGAACTTTAGAGTATACCACTGAGCCAGTAGGTAATGGCACATCAGTTAAGGGTTCATGCTACAGATGCAGACAGGTCTGGCTTTGCTCCCAGCTTCTCTACCACATATTAGCTGCTTAACCCCAGATCAGTAAAATTTGAATCTATTTTTAAGCCTTAGTGTTCTCATACATAAACTAAGAGATAATGAGTATAGTAATAAAAATAATTTAGTTAATTATGCTATTTGCTGTCATGCATTATTTTAATTCCTCAAACCTCAAAACAAAACTAAGTAATAGTCCCCTTTTTACATGAGAACACATTTATAGTTCTTGATACTATGAGGGTTTAATGAGATAATCAATAAAAATTACTTACAAAAGTGGCACATAAATGCTTAATAAATGTCAGCTATTATTAAGATTTAAAAATTTTTAAATAATGACTTATCTATAATCTAGTAAAGGAAGAAATATTAACTAATTTATTTAATAGCATGAAAACTTAATGCAACATATTACTGGAAATATTTAAAGAAATCCTTATTTAGCCTTTTGAATATAATCACATGGTAAGATGTGACAACGCATCCCTAAATGTTTTCTCCAGAGAAGAAATTTAGTTACACAAGAGGCTTAGTCAAGAGGACTTTTATCTAGCACAAGAATTTGAAATATATCAGAAATAGCTTCAGAATATATACCTCTTAACTCCTATTCTCAAGATACTGTCAATGACTGCAGCAGGAAGATAATTTTCTTCTATAAGATACCAATTAACTGTTTTTAAATATAATTATAGTCCATTACATTCAAAAACATATCCCTCCCTTAGGATGAAAATGTTGCAGAGGCCAAAAAGAAGCCCTTGGGAAGATGGTCTCGTGTCACTTATCCCAAGTACAAACAACATTAACAGTTTCTCTAAAACTAATTCTAACTTGCCTGCAGCTGAAGGAGCAAGGGCTATGAATTAGAGCTCATGCTAGTAAGAAATTCCAAGGGGCAAGAGAAACTCTTGGCATTCCTGTCAGCCTTTACCAGGCTCTCCTGAACCAGTCCCAAGGTAATACTTCTGGAAAATAAGTGATAACCTTATGTGAGTCAGGAAACAGCTAACCTTTAAGAACATGTTCACACAGCAAGAATAAGAATATGTCTATAATTAAGCCCTGCAAAGATACCTTTAGTAAGTGTAGGGTACAGAGTTTTACATATATTCATTAAATCAAACTTGTATTGGTCAAATCTCTGACATCTGTGGTTTTTGGCCCTGACAACATATTAGAACCTTACTTCAAGGAAAATGATGCCTGATTCCTTGAGGCTGGTTTAATCAGAACCTCTGAATTCTCAGAATCAGGAATAGCTAAGTCCTAAGAAGAATAAATTTTTAAAAAATGACATTCACACATACATGCCCTACCAGAAATTATATCCTTTTCAATTATACCCCATTTTTTTATATTTTCAATTTTTAAATCATTTCTAATGTACTATTTTCATATTCTCTGCCTGCTCTAGCATGTGAAGTTCTTGGGGGTGCGTCTACTGCTCAAGTTTTTGTTATGTCTGGGGACTCTTATTCACAGTGATTTTTCACACTGCTAATGGCTAGAATGAAACAATGGCACAAAATGTCAAACTGGTTCGAGATAAATAGTATTTGTTCCTACACATTATTAAGCAAATTTTGCATGAGCACAATGTTTCCGTACAATTATATTTTCAGTTACACATTGGATGAAATTGAAGGTTTGGTTGAAAAGTTTTTCTTTTTAATAATACGTTAACATCCTTTGAAGGGCTAAGCAGCACTACTAATCAGTAAGAATTTAATAGAAGCTACGTTAATTTCACTGTTTTTCTCTGAAAATCCAGCTAGAAAGCAATAAAAAGTTCAAGAAAAACAAAAATCCAAAAACTTTGAAGTAAACTTTTTAAACTGAATTTCAATCTCCGATTTGATCAAATGTTTTCCTTATCTGCAAATTGATTTGTAAGCAATACTGTATAAAATTATAGAAAAGAAACACACATTTAAGTATATACTTAAAAAGCAACTTTTATCAAAATTTATAGAATTATGTGGACAGTCTCTGATAGTTAAAAATCTAGAGTGTATGGGTAGCTAAAAGACATCCTGAGGTCTTTGTGTGTCCAGCAGTCAGCAAAAAAGACACGCATGACAGGTTAAAAAATGCTGCAGGGTTACCATCCTTAGGGATACTTGAATCAGAGATTTTCAAATGCCTTCAGTTTGGAAGCTGTCTTCAAAACAAAGCCCTACGCAATCCTATTAAATATAAAACATATAAATTAGGAGCTACACTTGCTCAAGGGTGAGTGACAGGTGCAGACAGGTTCCCATCCAGGAGGCAGGTCCTGGGAAATGGGATGGTGACACTTTGGAGCTCAGTCTGAAACCACTACAGGAAGCAGATATCACATGACCTTTGTTGGACAGAGTACTTCCAGTGGGATTGGACTTTGATATTTATATGTAAATAAGCTGATACATATTCAATCAGTGTCTATTTCATTTTAACATATATTAATAGTAAAAACATATTCAAAAGTGACATGCATAATTTTGATGTCCAACTCAACTGGCCGTAAAACAGTCTTAAATTACTTTGAAAAGTAACTGAAAAGAGAAGCCACCCATATTTCAGACACAACGTCTTTGCAGAAAATAACTTGTCCCTAAGGAGACAAGTATTGCCAATTCAAAAAGTACACAATCAAATGTCTGAAACTATCACACATCTGACGTATAACAACTGCTTATTTTTAAATAATCATTATAATGTTGATTTTCATTTTATTTTTCCTAATAAGTACATCATTTGACAGCATATCCAAGTAAAACTTCCTATCATTCTGTTCTCTCATTAAGATAAATTCTGCCTGATTCATCATAATATAAATGATACAGCTTGGATTAAAAACCAAAACATATTTCACCATGATTTTCTTACACAAGACAATATAAATATTAAACAAAATCAATGTTTTAAGAAGCCCTGGCTTTTGCTATCAAAGAAAGCATCCTTGGGGGCACCTGGGTGGCTCAGTTGGTAAAGCATCCAGCTCTTGGTTTCAGCTCAGGTCATGATCTTGCATTTTCGTGGGTTCAAGCCCCTGACAGCTCAGACCCTGCTTGGGATTTCTCTTTCTCTCCTTCTCTCTGCCTCTGCCTGCCTCTCTCTCTCTCTCTCTCTCTCTCTCTCTCTCTCTCTCTCTCAAATAAATACATAAGCTTGAAAAAAAAAAAAAAACACCCTGTGAAGACCAACATTATCATCCGATGGGAAACAGATTTGACATTCAGGAGAAACCAGAAAAAAAAATTACTCTCCTTAGGAATAAAAAAATAAGTATTTAAGTAATTTTTCCATTTTCTCTATTTTTCATAGCTGAAAACTGAGCAAGGCTGTTAAAACAGAGAGCAGTCTACATTACAAGGCCAAAATGTATTCAATAAATATGGATCATTTATATTTGCCTACTTCATGAAATTAGCACTTAGAAATGAAACAGAAAAATATCAGAAGTCACTCAACCAAATACGTGCTAAAAATGCCTCCATTAACTGCCTCTGGATAACTATTAAACATTACAAATAAGTTAGCAAAACCTAAATATAATAACAAAATTTAATGGTCCTATTTTAGAATAGTTTTGTTTTTATTTTTGTTTTTTTTAGACCATGCCTTCCATTTTTTTATCGTTATTGTTTTGGCTTTTGTCTTCTGTGCCTGTTTTCATGTAGGAATGTCCCTCAAGATTCTGTCTGTAGCTCTCTGCTTTTCTTTCTTTTTTTTTTTAATAACTCCATACTACTTCCTTACAAGCTTTCATCTTGCCCATTACATCAACTCTTATTCATGTCCTTATGTATTCCTCTCAAAAGGCCAGCCTGCTCAACATCTCCAACAGGATATTATAATAAATGCCAAATGTGTCTAGAATAGAACGCCTTTCCTTCAAATCAACTACTGTTCTGATTCTGCCGTGTCTGTTTATGACATTACCATTCTCCAAGTTACTTGAGCATGAGGCTTTAGAATTTTTTGGTTGGTTTGGTTATGGTTTCTAAAGAAAAGGTTGGCTCAGGGTCCAGAGAAGCTTGCAATTCACCATTTCCGGGAAACCAGATATGTGGAGATTGGGTCACACCCTAACTGAATAAAAATTAATATATCTAGTGTACACACAGACTGTATTTAAAGGTTGTGTGTTTGTCTTTGCATCACAGTTATAAAAAAAAAAAAGCAGAAAAGACTATTACTTTCACCATGGTAACTATATATTAGGTTTATCAGTGACTATATACCAGCCTTAATCAATTGCATTTTTTGGAGGTTTTAATTTCTGAATCAACGATCAATGGTTTTGCTCCCTTTTGGTCTGTTCATATCTTCAATGGGGCCTTTAACACATTTATAATACATATTTTCTTGTCTGTCTCCCAGAGCAAGAGGGTTCTATACAGGCTTACATCTCATTCATTTTTATATTCCCAGCAATGAACACAGTGCCTGACACAAAATGTGTGTTGGATAAGTTAACCTACTATTGCTTATTAGTCAATAAAATTAAGGTGACTTTTCTATTACTAAGAATAAAAAAAGATACCATGCACAACTATGTTTAAAAAACAAAACGTAAAAGGACTTATTTTCAAACAAAAATTGAAATAGTTCTAAGACTCCCTTTTTATAAAAAGAAGCATAAATGTAAATATAAATATAACCTTCATTCTGGTCATTTAGTGTCTATGTCTTAAAACGTCAAGTATGAGAGTTGCCTTCTTCCTCCTTCTAGGGCTGTCAATTTGTTCTTTCCTCAAAAACTCATCACATCTTATTTCAAAATACAAATATGCATATTTGAAAATAATTCTTCATATATAAATATACTATAATTATTATTAAACTATATTATATTATATTAAACTATATTATAATTGTTAAACTAATTAGACTAAAGGACAAACTAATTGAAGATTTTAGTGTCTTCTGCATATTTACCTTAAGAGAAAAAAAAGGAGTGGGGGAAGATATAAAAGACTGGCAGGAAAAAAATCCACTTGCTGATTAAAGACATCATTCAAAATAAATCCATACAAAAATCTATTTTTTAAATCTGGTTTTGCCACAGAACCAGTTAAAAGCAGGATTTGGGGACTTAAAATAGTGATGTCTAATATTCAAATATATTTATATTCATATTTTTGTGATGTAAATTTTGTAACTTATAATTTGTAAATTTCTATGTATTGCCCTCTCTCTGCCCCCCCCTTCCTGAACTTAAGTCAAGTCTGGTACAAACACAAATTCCTTGGGTAGGGACTTACAAAAAAAAAATTGGAAATCGGCAACTACCATCTGCCAAGCCTGATGCAATGTAGCATGGAATAGAGACAGTGAATGTGAGATAGGAAGATAATCCACAAATAGACCCAACTCTGTGCAAATCAGAGCCAGAGAGGGCCAGGAAAAGCTATCGCCCTCATCCCCTCCAGAGGAAATACTGAAGTCCCCCTCCATTTATGGAATGAGTCTTGAGCCAATTGTGTTTGTCTCTCAGATGATAGGCACTTTAATGAACACGTGGATTTGCAAGTAAAAACTTTAAAAACCAAGAGAAATATTCTAAAATTGTAAACTTAAAAAAGAAATGTCAGTATAGTGTAAAGTTTGGTAGAGAGATTTGGAGCTGTAATCATGCATTTGTGTATGATGAAACAGACCCGGGATTGTCTTTGTGAGGCATGGGGATGAGGGGGAATTGGCTTCTCCGACAAGACCTGCTAAGTCCACTTGGGGGCAAAGATCCAACAGTCATTCATTCAGAACATCTTGTTTAGGTTCCTTCATTTTATTAGAGGATTTCGACCCTCCTTTGTTTGTTTGCATTGGTTGATTTCAAATGTCAATCTATTTGCTTTAATCAGCAAAATCACTGTCCTGCAGGAAACTTCCCAGGGGACATGACCTCATATATTTTATTATCTCCAACTCTTGTCAAAATCAAAATTACAAAAAGCAACATTCCCTGAGGATTATATTCTAAAAGATATGTAAATTTATTCATTTCTGTAATTTTCCCAGATTTTAATCCTAGACCAAACCAAAATATCATTCATTAAGCTGAAAACATATTTGGACAGCGTTTTGGGTGTGTTTGCTCCTTGTGTATGTGTGGTTTTTGTTGTGTTTAGACAAGTCTCTCTACTCCTATAAAATTGCTTTTACTAAATTGAGCTTTGTTGTATGTTCTCTGCTTACTTATTATTGGTTTTATGGGTGAGATACATTGAGCAAGTTGCCTCTTAGGTCACTTAGCCAGGCCTTCATAAGCCCCATGGGAGAAAATTTTCTCAGACCTTCAGTGAAAGGAAGAGCTTTGCCTCCCCTAATCAAATGGCACATTCTTATCTTATAGAACATGAAAGTCTCCTGAGTACCTGCCCATGCAAAGAAATTTAATTCAGTGGAACTTAAGTTTTTCATTTTTATTTAAATTTTCTAAAATCTCTTCTCACATGTATTTAAAATAAGAACACTATAAAAGACCTACTGTTAAAGTGGACTGCTTTTAGTTAAACATATATATTCACTATATTTCCAGAGACTTGAACTATACTATAGTCTCTATAGTTTCTTTGCTTCTTGAAAGTAACAGCTCTCCTTGAAGGTCCCAGAGAGCCAACAAGGAAGCATGGGTCCACTTAGTAACAGGGTATCCTAGTTTTAATATGTCACTTCAGCTCATTGTCTACGGGCATGACCTTCTCAGTTGGCCGCCCTTGGCCAACTTGGGTCCTCAGACTTCTTGATCAATAATGCCTGGCCTCCAACTCTCTAACATCACCATGTGCCTGCTCTTTGTCTGGCACCCCTCTCTGCCTTGTGTCATCTTACACCAAATTGCA
This sequence comes from Panthera leo, assembly GCF_018350215.1. Classification (NCBI taxonomy): domain Eukaryota; kingdom Metazoa; phylum Chordata; class Mammalia; order Carnivora; family Felidae; genus Panthera; species Panthera leo. Next base: position 168,456,399 of record NC_056686.1, read on the forward strand.
CCATCAACTACACCAGCTGCCTCTACCCTGATCCATCTGGCAAACAGAATGAAATGGGCACAAAAGGAAACAAGATTTACAAATCTCTGAGGAAAAAAAAAAAAAATCAATCCTGAAACTCAGTTTGATTATGTTTCAACTAGATACATTCTAGAAATCCAAATTGCATATTTGTATTCATGTATTTATGTAAAATATAAATGCCATTTAGAAATTCCAGATATACTTAATTCATTATGAGATAATATTTTAATACATATACGCTCTGTCCTCTGGATATTAACTTTTAGAAAAACCTTGTCTACCCTTGAACAGACAAACTCAAGCAACTCAGGATATATATGCACTTGTCATCAGAACATATGTGGAAGGAAAATAAATTCTAATATAAGCTCAAATGACATGAATAGATAAATAAATATGCTTTCAAAAACAATTTAAGTGGACTAAATTACTTAAGAACAGTGCTATTTCAGATTATCGGAGCTTCTTCATGGAAGTGATCATTCAAAAGAGTTACTGTCCAACTCATTCTATGATGCTGGCATTACCCTGATACTAAAAGCCAGATAAAATATATAAGGAAAAACAAAACAAAACTACACACCAATATCTCTCACAAATATTGATATAAAAACTCTCAAAAAAATACCAGCAAATCTGGGGTGCCCAGTCAGTCAAACATCTGACTCTGGATTTCAGCTCAGGTCGTGATCTCATGATTTGTGAGATCAAGCCCCACAATGGGCTCCATGCTGACAGCGTGGAGCCTGCTTTAGATTCTCTCTGCCCTCTCCCACTTGTGCTCTCTCTCTCTCAAAATAAATAAATAAACTTAAAAAAATACCACCTAACCAAATTCAGTCACATATTAAAAGGATTATATACCATGATCAAGTGGGATTTCTGGAATGCAAGGATGGTTCAACATACAAAAATCAATATACCATTGTCAACAGAATAAAGGAAAGAAATATGATTATCTCAATTGATGTTGAGAAAGCCTGTAACAAAATTCAACACCTTTCTTGAAAAACACACTCAGCAAACTAGGAATAAGACAAACTATCTTAACATAATTAAGGATGGCTGTACTCATAAATACATCATGTTGAGATTAATAACCTACAGCAAAGAAACTCATTAAAATTTCCCACCAGGAGTACTTACCAGCCAAAATTTTCTTGAATTGTTTAAACCACACATCACAGTGGTCTTCACTTAAATTAATAAGATCAAGCGTAGAATCTTTTAATTTATTTTGTTCCTTTTTCAAACATATGAAGAGTGTGATACCTAATAAGGTACCACTTCCCTGCTGTTTAACAGAATAACGTCGTTTCAGTTTGACAGAGAATATGTCCTTGAGTTCAATAAATTCTTCTTTACATAGAACATCATACTTGGAGTCACCTGAAAAAAATTAAATTTTCCAATTAAAACCAGTGTCCATATTTTATATGTATGAATAATAAAAAGTGAAAGCCCATAAAACCTTTATCATATTTATTTTTTACCAATTATGCTTCATATAAGTCCCTGTGTGAGTTGGGGAGGGAAGAAAGGGAAAATTGGGTCTATTTTCCCAAGAATTAAAACGGAGAAAAATGACATCAAGTTCCTGTCCAAGACATTCAAAAACTGAAAATATTCAATAGAAGAATTTCAAGAATATAGACAAAGCAACATTCCAAGAAAGAGTCTCCTTGGTCCTAACAGAGACAGAATAAAATGATGGAAAGAACAGAATTCACTAACAGAAGTGAGTTTATAACAAGTATTAGAGGCAAAGTGTAAGGAAAAAGATACATACATTCCAGGTAAAGTAAAACATGTACAAAAAGGAAACAGGAATATTACTGTATGAAACATAAATCCGTGCCAGTCTAGAACAAAACATCCACCTGAATTGAATTTTACCACAGTCAGACTTTAGTTTATAGTGGCATCAAATTTTACTGGTTATGTTTAACCTCCAGTCAGAAAACATGTGTTGTGGTAAAAGACCATTTCAGTGGACTCTCAAAGTAGGAGTGCTTTATACTTTAAAAAAAATACTTCTAAAATGTCTACTCTGGTCAAAATGGAATCACAGGGACTGGTTTACCTTCTGCCTGAAATAACTAAAAGGGTGGGCAAGATACATGAAACCTCAGTTTCCAGACATCTGCCATCAGGTAGCCCAAAACAGTATTCCCTGAGAGAGGGAAAACAAAGGAACCATGGGAGTGTTCCAGGCTACCGTCTGGGGAGGGTTTCCAGGCCACAGTGCAAGTTGGGAGCCCTGGTGGAACCTGGTTGTCTTACTGGGTGAAGCAGGAAGTAAGAGTCCAGAAAAGCCACAAGGACTGAGTTCACTAGGCAAATTACTGTAGAGAAGGAAGATGCAGAGAAGTGGGAATTCTGTAGATTTGCAGAGGGCCCCCTTGAATCTTCAGCTGAGTATGAAAGACATACGTGCAAGGCCAGGGAGAGAGAGACCCAAAGGATGAGACAGAACAATGCTCAGAGATCGCACAGACATGACCACCATGAGTTTAAAAGCAAGCCTCAAAAGGATTAAACTGTCTCCTAGTAATTCAATTACATCCTATAATAAAGTTCAAGAATACAAGGATAAAAAATGTTTACCAACTTTACATGGCAAAATTCACAGTATCTCTCATTCAACCAAAAATCACAATGCATGTAAAACAGCAACAAAACATGACCCATAATAAGAGGGAAAAAAGCCAATAGAAACAGATGCAGAACTACTACCAGTGTAACCAGCCCCACAAATCAGAGGTCCCCTCTCTCGGCTTCCTTGGCCCTTGAGCAGGCACAATACACTCAGATTGGAGCAAGGACTTCCAGGTACAGTAAGAAGTTGCTTCCCAGCTTTCTCAGTGACTGTTTGGGCCTCTCCCAACCATTCTGCAAACTATGTCCAGTTGTTCACAAAGCACACATACCATGGAAAAAAAAAAAAAAAAGCCCTTTTCTCAGTGTTTATGGTGGTGGGATAAGGTGAACCCAAAGTCAGTTTTAGGGGCCTGTCATCTCCTTGGAAAGCTCAGGCTTCAAGTACAGCGCACTTCTATTATTGTCACCCAGAGGCACATGGCCGGGGTCTCTAGAGCACTTCAAGAACACTTCATACCTTCAAGGATGAGAGATAGCAGGCTTGTTAAAGGTGCTTCTTCCAGACTAATCTTAAGATATTGATTATGCCCTCCTCTCTCATACAAATTTAATTTTTTTATGTCGTATAGCACACAAGAGCTCTGAAGAAGGATGAAAGGAAACAAAGAACCACTGAGGGAAAGAAAAAAAAATGCAAAGGATGAAATCAACTCCCCTTTTCACTCGAAGCCCTGTATTATAATCTGAATTCTTTATCATGTGTGTGCTTTACTTTGGCAGTGAACAATTCAATGGCTATTCTAATTTAAAACCTCTTATAAATTGAAAATTTAAAGATCCTACAGCAACATCCAAGATCAAACTTAGTAGGAAAAGCCAGAAGAATTTCTGGAAACAGTACAAGAATACCTATTGCCACTTTTACTATTTCAAATTATTCTGGACATTCTGGCTGATAGTGTATGAAAGAAAAATGAAATAAAAGGCAATTAAGTGGCAGAAGGGGCAGGAGGAGGGCTAAAATCATAACTATTGATAGATGATATCACAGTATGTTTGTAAAATCCAAAAGAATACCTTTAAAATCACTAGAACTAATAAAAAATACCCAGTAAGGAAACAGGTTACAAATATACCAATAGCCAGGAAGGAGACATAATGGGGTTAAAGATATCCCATGCCAATTAGCATATTATACCTAGGAATAAATTTAGCAAAATGATCTTGGACTTGTATGGAGGGAAAATGCTAAATAAGTGGAAATGTATTAAGCTCCAAGATTACATTTTTTCCATGCCTCATTATTAAATAACTACTGATAATGCTATTCCAATCAAAATCTCAATGGTATTTTCTTTGATGTAAGGGGGCAAGGAACTTAATCAAATGATTTGCAAATTTTCTTGAAATAAATGTATTACATTAATGAATAAAATGTTTTAGAAGTACAGCAACGAGGGACGCAGAGTATATGCCTGATTGGATATTAGTATTTTGTAAAGCTATAACAATTAAAATATAGGAATAGATAAGAGAATGGTTCAAAGAGATTTGTATACGCTTAAAAATCACTAATATGATAATGGTGGTATCTAAGCTCAGTAGGAAATATTCAGTAAAAGGTGATTTAGAGCGGATTAATCTTTTGAAAAAGGAAAAAAATAGAGCCTTATTTCATAATATATATCAGTATTTCTAGAATAGAAAGAATTTCATATAATCATTAGTAAAGCCTTAAGAGTGACAGTAAAGGTAGATATACAGAGACTGAAATATGTAACATAAAAATTATTCAATGCCCACCTGAAACTAATATAACACTATATGTTAATTATACTTCAATTAAGAAAGAAAGGAAATTATTCAATTGCTTATAAAGGCCTGAAGAACCATAAATAGATGTCACAAGCAAAAGCCAACCAGGCAGAAATATCGGCAACACATGACAATTAAATGATCTATTTAATCAAGGAACGAAACACTTTAGTGGCAAAGTACATAAAAGACCCAAGCAGGCATTTCACAAAAGAAGAAATGCAAATTGACCAATAGACATATGAGAAAGTTCAATCTAATTAGTAATCAAAGAAATGCAAATTAAAACAACAAGATACCATTTTTTGCCTTTTAGATTGGCACAAGATCAAAAATAATGCTCAACGATGGTGCGCGTAAAGGGAACCAATCCCAGTGCTGGTGGGAATGCAAAAATGGTAGCTGCTGGAGAACAAGTTGGGAATATGTATCAAAAGATTTCAAAATGTTAATTGCAGCAGTATGTAGAGTAGCAGAAATATTTAAAGCAATGCTCAAGTTCTTCAATAGGAGAATGGTTCAACCATAGTTTTCTGCAGCCCATAAATGAGCAAGTTAGAACTCTAGGACATTCATGTTAAGAGGTATGAATAAGTAGAATAAAAGCAAGTCACAAAGTAATCTGGGGGATTTAAGCTCAATTTCATTAAAAAGAAAAAAGAAACTCAAGTAGAAAACACACAACGAATTTAATACTGGTCACCTATTAAAGAGAAATATGAGGGAATAGGAGATTAATTGTTTCCTATAAACCTCCATAATTTCCCTTTCTATAATCAGCATTGAATTTACAATTTTTAAAACTGAAGAAAAGGAAAAATGCTTTAAAGTATGCATATGTTTGATCCAGCAATTTACTTCCAGGAATTTACCCTAAGGGAATAGATAATATGCACAATTTAACTAGAAGAATGTTTACCCAAGCATTATTGGAGTGAAACTTAGAAATAATCTAAATGAGTAACAGAGTATTGGTTCTATAAAGTATATCTCATATAACAAAATGCTATTCAGCCATTGAAATGTAGAAATCCGACGAGAAAAGGGTCTAAAGTAGCACATTTCTATTATTGTTTTGTATGTTTACTGAATACATTGTGTACGTGTAATATATTTTCATATGCACATTTATATGAAAATGCATATGAAAACTTGGAAGGGTAGTCAGATTGTGATTTTGTTTGCATATATGAATTTCTAATTTTTCTACAATGAGAATATTCTATAATCAATTGAAAAAGATTGTTTCTTTTGCTCATCCTAAAATAGCTCCTGATATTGTTTAATTTTTAAAATTCCATTCCCTAAAAAGAGTAGCTAATATTTAATGAGCATGTGCTGTATGCCAGACATTGCCCTAAACGCTTTACATGTATTATTATCTCATTTACTCCTCACAGCAACCCTAAGAGGCAGATGCTGTTTCCTAAATGAGAAGAAATTCAGGACAGAGTGTGTGTAACTTGTCCATGGTCATACATCTGGTAGGGACAGACCCAAGATTTTAATCCAAGCACTTTAGCTGGTCTTTACAACTTTGTAACAATGTTGGGCTGACCTAAAGAGCTTCTTCAGGTAAACGCACTCCCATCTGACCTTCTGGATCGGTTATTATTATTATTATTATTTTAATATTTATTTTTGAAAGAGAGAGAGCACACACACAAACGCAAGCAAGGGAGGGACAGAGAGAGAGGGAGACACAGAATCTGAAGCAGGTTCCAGGCTCCAAGCCATCAGCAACAGAACCCGATGTGGGGCTTGAACTCACGAACTGTGACATCACGACCTGAGCCAAAGTCAGACGCTTAACCAATTGAGCCACCCAGACGCCCCTTAGATGGGTTTTTAAGTCTAGTCAAACTTAAAACACTAGGCGAACAGCCGTTGTGTCTCTAACAGCAAGACAACAAATGTGTCCCTTAACAGAGTAGTACTACATCAGACTGAGGTGACCACGAGGGAAATGTGAGGTTAGATTACAGCAACAAGGAGCTTACAGAGAACATTCTAAGAATTCTTTTAGCTTTTTTTTTTAATTTTAATTTTAATTTTAGTTAGCTAACATACAGTTGGTTTCTGGAGTAGAATTTAGTGATTCATCATTTACATACAATGCCGAATCCCTATAACTCGGAGCCATATTTCCCACTCTTTTTGTTCAGGCTTCCAGGGTCTTTTCCCACATTTGCCCACAGATTCAAATTTGGGGGGTTTTATGCAAATGGTTACTTTGCTGAAGCGACAAAAGAAGAGACTAAGAGGAAGACCTACAGGTTTAAAGCAAACATTGTCCTTTTATTTGATAGGAAAATAAGGATAATTGATCTGTGAATAAAACACTTAAATTTTTCATGATAGATGGATGTTCTTTGCCATTGTTTTTCTCAGCAGCTACATCAATCTCTCAGGTACCAATTTCCTACATGGAATTCCTGATCTATTATTTATTTCTGCAATGGTAACCATTTACATAAGTCAATCTGCCCAGTTTTCTAATCACAGATTTCACTTAATTTTGGATAGAACTGTTTCCTGACATTTGAAGATGTGTACAGTATTACTCGTTTTACAGAAAACTGTTTTTTCATTCTGAATATAGTCTTCAGGAATAAACCTTGTTAGAATTCTGTGAACCTGAATTAAAGATGTTTTTATTTAAAGGCCTGGAACTGTTTATTGTTTAACCAGACATCAGATTGGGTGGTACTTTTTTAGGCCTTTGTTTTGTTTTTGAAGTTCTTAAGATATGAGCGGGGGACCAGCTGGCTCGGTACAGCAGCAGGACACTGGTTTCCCGGACTTGAAAGAGAGCTAGGGCCGGAGGTTCTTCAGGTTTCCAGGTGGAGAGCCCTGAGGCTCACCCCCAGTTAAGGAGGACGGTTCTAGAGATCATCTAATAGGATAAACTGAAAACTCTCAGGTCACTGTGTCTCCTCAATCCCCACTCCAAAACACTTACTCTTCGGGGTATACTTAGAATACACACACATTTATGAGAAACTAGATTAAGGAGAAAAAAACCATTCTGAGAGAAAATACTATTGCTCTGGGTCTATAAAATTGCCCATTTATCTGGACCCCTTCGTAGTAGCACCTTAAGAATGATTCAGACTCTATTCTCCAGATTAAAAAAATACTGCTTTGTATATCTAAACTATTTATAAATTTATAAATGCTGAAAAAAATTTCGGTCATATATCTGCTTAAATTTTCATCCACAAGATAGCTGCTTCGATCCCCATATTAGCCACCTCTGTTATAGTACAACCAATTTCCTCCACAAATAAAAGCAAATGTTTTCATAATTGTATGCAAAACCCACATTTTCACATACAACCAAGCACAGGCAAACTGTATGTTACAAGAGGAGTTAAAAAAAAATACTTTGGGGCATGTATTTTAAATGCAACTTTAATTTTACCTTAATGTTAAAAGACATCTTTATTGGTGAAAAATGTGGAATAAACCTTCATCCATAGAATAGTATTTTATAACAGTAGATAAAAATATGGAAATCTTCCATATACTTTTTTTCAGGTTATGAAAACGTAAACCTTACAGATGACATGTAATTTTTCTTTGTGGCATGTGGTTTATTATTTGAAATCTATTGGTTCATTAGTATCATATTGGTTATAGCTAGTTGTTTCAGAACATTAACTGTCCTCTCACATTACTTACAGAGATACTGGGGACCATCTGTTCTTGCAAGGGATTTAAGTATATGTCTATTGGATATCATGCTATTTATTTAATTCAGCACCCACTTCCTATTGTTGTATTTTCTTGGGGGGAAAAGTCAATTTAATTACAGGGAATAAAGATAACCTCTCCTGGCAGGTGACCCTGTCACACCACGAGAGCAAAGCAGGACCTACTTAAAGTAGGTTACAGTGGTTAAAAGAAGAGTAAAACCAACAACACTTAAGAATATTTAACAAAGGTTTAACAAAAATAGAACAGTGAATGGCGCTTTTAAAAATATTACTGTAAGCCCAGGGCTTGTCTAAATCAATCTTGGCACATCTGTCTGATGCGGACCATAAACAGGATTAGAGCGGGATTTATCTGCTTGGCGTTAATTGTGCTCACAGTTTCTGCACATGCCCACTCTTTAAAATACTGCCTGAAAAACAGGCCTGCCCGATACACAGCTCCCACAACACAGTGCAGACAAACACGTATGGTATATTACATGGTTAAGCAATGTGATGTCTAACAATTTTTTTTGGCTCTTCAGAATTACTTATCTAATCCCCTAATTAAAAATACAAAATTCTGTTTGAATACACCACATACTGAGATAAATCTGTGAAGCAGGGGACCAATAAATTTGAATACACTTTAATTGTAAGAAGAAAACACAATTTAATTGTTAATAATCAGGTTAAACCAGGGTTTAAACAAATAGGGCTGCTCCTATAATTTACTGAAAAAACCTTCACAATGCATTACTATCCTCAAGAATTAGGACACAGCACTCGTTAGCAGAAAAAGTTTCTAAATACATACACATATCAAGAGTGACAAGATATAGCATTCTTATCTAGTAAAAAAAAAATTATACAGGAAATTTTAAACTTCTCACAGAGAGAAGTAGAGAAAATGCCAATCCAATATCCAAAAGTCACATTTTTATCACATCAGATAGAAAATTAATGTTCATTTTCTACCTGTTTTTTCCCCACTTATTCTATCATGTGTAAACAGCTTAGATAGAGTTGAAAATTTGACTAATTGGAGATATTTAGGTATTTTTGCAAGAAGTCCAAAATGAACTAGCCAGTCAAAAAAATGTAAGTAGCAGTCTTTGGTTTGCAGATTTGACATATAGGCAACATGTAATTCCTTATTCCAAACAACATTTAATGCCTATGATGCTAAGTGATGTGAGAAGTTTTAAATTACTTAGTATGTTTTAATCATGAACGTATAAAATTGTTAAAGAACAGTATAATTGAAAATTTAGGTTAACTTTCAATCATAGGCAATCTTCGGCTTTAAAACTTTTTTGAGTCAGAACCTATTCATGTTCTAAATATCTTAGTGAGCTCTTAGAGATCAGTTTTCCCCTAAATCTCTATTAATAGACGGTAAGACTATACTTTTACTGTTATTTTATACAGAGCAGATAATCAGGAGAACTTGACAAATTAAGTCAATCATTTAAATAGTTAAAACACCCAGCAGCAGTTCTCAATGTAGAGTCTCAGAGGTTTTACGTGGTCAAACTGATCTTTAGGATAATTCTAAACATGTTATTTGCCTTTACACCGCGTTGGCATTGGCACTGATGTTTCAAGTGCAAAAGTGGTGATGTGTGCATCAAGGCAGTGACACTTTTACCAGTATTGTTGCATTCTTTACCACACTCCAAACTCACAGTTTAGAAATTAAAAGGTCCATTTCACTTAACTATCCCTGATGAAGTAGGAACAATCTAATTTTTTTTAAATTTCCACCCTGGACTACATTTTTCTTTAAATATTATGTGAGATGAAATGGAAACTATGCATAAAGCATTTCTGCTACAAATGAAAGTGATGACTGTCTCCAGGAAAAGCACTCATACTTTTAAGTTGCAATTGAACTAGCTGGTTTTGTGGAAGACTATTTTTACTTGAAAGATCCACTGACAGACAAGCTATGGTATTCAGACAGGAGTATTTGGCAAACATTCCCTGGAAAAATGAGCAAAGTGAGCCAGTCGCTCAAGAAAAACAACTAAAACTGTCAATGACAAAATTCAAGCTTTAGCGTAAAAAATTAGAATTTTATAAAACTTGTATCCATCACAATGAGTTTGACAGCTTCCCAATACTTAAAAAATTTTTTCATGAGACTGGTGATCATATTAATGTATCTGATATTTTTTAAATATTGGGTATTATAATGTGTCAACATTTAGAAGCTCTATTTAACTCAGTACATCAAATTTTCCAAATATGCAATGCAGGATGTTATAAAATCATGCACGAGTAAGAGATTTATTCAAAGTGCAAGACAAACCAGTAGATTTTCAAATAGACTACATAACCATATTGCTGTGTTTTCAGATTCAACATTATAACTGGCCTTACTAAACTGGCACTTGAGTTTTGTTGTAATATCAAAGGATAGCCACAATTATCCGAAAACATGATTAAAATACTTCTCCTCTTCCAAATACACATCTATATGAAAATGGATTTTCCTTATATACTTTAATCAAAACAACATATTCACAATAGATTGGATGCAGACACAATTTTTAAAACTCAGCTGTCTTATATTAAGCATCCTATTTTAAAAAGCTAGGTCTTCTAGTAAAGTCATTTGAAAAAAATGTAAGATAATAAAGTGGCATAATAAACTGGCATTTTTTAACTTTAGAAAATAATTGTTTTGAACAAAAATATTTTATCTTAAAGGCAATGGATTTATTACTATTATATTTAATGAATATTTTTAAATGTCTAAGTCCTAGTACCATAAGTACCAAGGGGTATAATTTTTAAGCAAAAGCTCTTTGTGGTTTTTGATAATTTCAGACTATAAAGTGGCCCCAGGGCTGAAAAGCTCAAGAACCCCTGCACTATAGTGTTGTGAACATAGGCCTAACCTTAAGAAAGTGCAGCCTAGAGATGGCATGATTCATGCATTTCATCTTTAACCACCTTAAATCAAATACAATGATACTAGGTTATTTTTAGATTCTGCCTTGAGTCCCTATTACATCTGAAACCTAGCAAAATTCACATTCTATAGCAGGCCTGATCATGCAAGGTGATTGGGTTTTGTCATTTTCACTTCAGCAAGAGCACTAATGTGCTACTTCCTTTGGGACAATTTATCCTTGACTTGATGATCTACTTAGATATTTGCCTCTGCCTGCATTTTATATGCTCACTTCCATTTCAATTCCTTACGAAAAGCATTTAAAAATGGAAAGTGTCTGGGGTGCCTGGGTGGCTCAGTCAGTTAAGCATCCAACTTCGGCTCAGGTCATGATCTCGTGGTTTGTGAGTTCGAGCCCCACTTCGAGCTCTGTGCTGACAGCTCGGAGCCTGGAGCCTGCTTCGGATTCTGTGTCTCTGTCTCCCTCTGCCCCTCCCCGACTTGTGCTATCAAAAATAAATAAAATGTAAAAAAAAAAAAAAAAAAAAAAAAAAAAAAAAAAAAAAAAAAAAAAAAAAGGAAAGTGTCTGATAATGGCACCAATAGAAAATATGGCCTTGATTCACCTTAACCTTATACTCTAGTCATTTGGCAGGCATTATCAGTTCAGGTATGTATACCATGATGTACAGTTTACATACATCACACCAGACGGCCTTTGTGCAGATACCCCTTGAACCTCTGAAGTACGGCAATTGGTCTTCCTTTCTCTAGTCTCTCAGCAATTCACTTTAACAATATCTTCATCGTCCTCCTGGTCTCTAATCTCTGTATCCCAGTACCTTGCGCTATGCTTAGGACATAGGCTTGACTTCCAATAGAAGTTTGTTATTGACAGTCTTTACCATCAGTCAGATCATATCTCAATCACACTGTATGCATTTCGACCTCTGAACCTTTGCTCCTTTATTTCCCAGGAAATGAAAGGCCTTCTTGACTCCATTTTCAAACATTAACCATCTGTCAAAGCACATTAAGAGACATTCTTCATTTCCCAGTCCTTCTGAGCTCCTATGGCCCAGTACACAGTTGAGATTCAATCACATATCAGAAGTTCCTAACTCACCAGAGGGCAAAAGCACAAAGGTCCTTCAAAGCCTTTTAAGAACTTAAGTTATATATTTTTACCATACTAACTGATGGGTCAAAATGGTAATGGGGAAGGGGTTAGCTAAAGTTAGTAACTCTTTAGGGTAAGCCCAAAAGTTTACTATTTCAATATATTTGAACACCTGCTATATTTTGGGCACTTTTATGTGTATATTAAAATGCTAATATGAATTTAACAGTCTCCATGGACCACTGTCTCTATGAGAACAAAGGTTAAGGAGTTCATCTTTCACAACCTGGAACTCGCTGGGCTGTGGGAACAGGACTATATGTATCTAAGCCAGAGTGATGATCTCTAGCGCCAGTGTCTAACATAGCCTGGTCTGGGCTTTCTGTCAGGTAAAGGCTTTTTCCTTCTGAGGACCTCAAAGATTGTCACACCAACTTTGTTTTCACCTCTGCCATTACTAGCCATCAATGCCCTACTGTGCAAGTCAGATCCCCCATTACCTCACGGTAGTCCCAACAAAGAGATCACACAGCCCTCCAGATAATCTGATGGGTTTTGCTACTGAGAGACACTAAGAAGCCCACTTTTATTACCAATTCCATTCAGGTTTACCCTGAAGACAGTAATTATTTGCTCCCAAGATAACAAGAAAATATTGAGAATAACTACTCAAAGTCCAGGAATACTGAACTAAGCACATGCAGCCCCTGTGTTGTTGGAAGGGAGTAGGAAGAACCATTACATGAGAGACAAAGCAGTAATTTTTCCTTGATGAAGGGACTGGTCCTAGTACCAGAAAGTAAGAATTTCATCTGAGGAGCCAAGACAGTGCAGGAACAGAGTGCCACAGTCCTGACTGTCCAGAAACAGACTGGAAGAGATTCACCTAATCAGCCTCCAGGACATCTGAAGTCACTATCAGTATATCTTCCTGGGGCCAGAGTTGGCCCTCTTGCAGTGAAGGAATCACTGTGCGTGGGAGAGGAAGGGAGAGAAATTGTCACAAGCTACATATACTGAACATACAAAAGCAAACTTAAAATGTACACATTTACAATAGCCACGATATGGAAATAACCTAAATGTCCATCAGTGGATGAATATAAAGAAAATGTGATACACACACACAGTGGAATATTGTTCAGCCTTAAGAAGAAGAAATCTTGCCATTGTAACATGGATGGACCTTGGGGGCACTGTACTAAGAAGGGAAATGTAAAAAAGAAATACCACATAGTCTCGCTTATATGTGGAATTTAACAAACAAAAACAAACAAACAGAAAAACTGAGCTCAGAGATAACAAGGAACAGACGGATCATTACCAGAGGTGGGGGGTGGGCAAAATGGGTGGAGGTAGTCAAAAGTTACAAACTCCCAGTTACAAAATAAATAAGTGTTGGGGACCTAACGGACAGCATGGTGTCTATGCATTACTGTACTGCATACTTGAAAGTTGCTGAGAGTAAATCTTGCAAGTTCTCATCACTGAGGACAATTTGTAACTATGTATGGAGATGGATGTCAACTTACTGTGGTTATTTCAGAATATATACAAATATCCAATCATTATGTCCTACACCTGAAATTTATATGCTACATGCCAATTATATGTAAATAAACAAATAGACATAATTTGAGATTTTCTAAAAATATTTGTAAATATTTATTCATTTGAGGAGGATTTGCAGACCTAGACTTAGTGGAGACAAAGGAAAGTAATGTACAATTTTAATATAGCTTATCATGGTTTTATTGAAAAAGTCTAATTTTACATTCAAGACAAAGTTCATGTTTATTTTTAATATGCTAGGCACATGAGGGATATGGCCTTTATTTCATTTCCACCATTAAAAGCATATAATTGACAAACATCTTTGGATTCTGTTTTGTTTTCGGCATTCAAAAACTGGCTAAGTAAACCCAGCGAGAATTGATTCACCAAGAAAAAAATTACAATGAAATTACTTATGAAGTGTAGCCAAGTTTTCTGACTTCCTCATTTACTTTCAGTTGGATTTAGGCAAAATGTAAAGAACAAATGTAAGTGTTAGTAAACAGACATACACATACACACACACACACACACACTCTATAAATTATGCTGGTCAGTTAATACCATTTAGGCTACTATTCACACAAAATATGATCCTCTACCTATACTTGAAGTAAAAAAAGAAAACTTAAAGCTATTTTGGAGTAAAAATTGGAGGTTAATTTTTTTTCTGAAAAATTTTAAATTAATTCAGAGTCCTATATGAAAATAAGCTCAATATTTGACCTTGGTGTCCTACATATATGGTATTTAATGCAAAGGTGTTCCTACTGAAAAGGAGTTTTATAAGAATTTCTTCTCCATGCATTTCATCATAATATATTTTCTACCATATAGTCAGGATGATGACAGAAAGACAAAATGAAGGGTAAAAGTAAGAAATTGTTACCTGATAGTGTAAAAATTTTAAAGAAAACTTAAATACTCTAGGTAAAGGATATATTTAGCTTCACTATATAACATGTAATCAAAGCAAAATAGCTTATGGGATTACAGCAAGCCATCTCCTCTGTGCTGTAATACTACTGTCAGGTTTTTTTTAGAAAGATAAATTTGATATCAATACGATGTGACACAACTGCATCAAACCTTAATTTCACTCACAGTAAGAAGTCACAGGATTAAATAACACTGTGCAGTCTTTTAGAAAAGTTTATTGCTTCCAGATGGATTCAAGTTTCCTTTCAGCCCTGATCACATCTAATATGCACAGGGTGCCAACATTATAAAGGACAGAGTCAAAAATATCATTTATATAGATAGCGAGGGGCGGGGTGCAGGAACTTTGGCTCCCGAATAGATTATGCTAGCCAGGATCTGTTTTAAGAAATAACAAACATTTAATAACAATAATAATAATTTAAAAAACACCATATTATGTAAATGTTTTGAATAATGGCTGTCCCATAGAAAAACACAGATCTGCAACAAAGTATCCAGAAAATGACTCCTAGCTCAAGCTGCATGCTCTCTGCCCCCATGTTGGGTTGCGCCATGTGTCACACTGCATGAGGCTTGCTACCAAGATGTCCACCTGTGCCTCTGTGGCAGGAGAGGCATCCATGTTTATTTCATTTAATAGCACTGTTGAATATAAGCCATTGTGGTCAGACACAGATCTTCAAAAATACTATCTAAAGGCATGTTTGCTAAGTTTAAGGCTGCAAGTAAATTACTGCTTGTATTTAAAATAGCATTTTCTTACACAACTTCAGTAAGAAATAAAATCCTCTCCATAGAACCCAAAGAAAGCTCTCTCCATAATGTGAATTAAAAAATAAAATCACAGCTGCTGTATCTAGTCTGTGAGAGAAAAAGCAATAAAAATTCATAATTGAAGAATGATTTCAGGGGCCAACTTTTTAAAATACAGTAAAACTCCAATAACATTTCCATTTTCTCATTTTCTTAAATTCAATCTTTCCAATGTTCTGAAAAAGTCATACAAATTACAAATCTGATTGAATGTAAATGTTAAAAAATTTATTATGTATCCTTCAAAAACAGATTCACAATTTAAATAAAATTATGGTCTAAGAGCACAAAAAAGAGAAAAATGATTCATTTCTAAATGTATATAATATCTTTCCTGCTTGAGTACCACTGGGAAAAGTGGTACTACAATAATTCCACTCATACCTGACTTTCTTCTATGCATATTCAACCAAAACTAAGACAAATAATAATATAGCACTTTATTACATTTTCTGTAGAGAAAAATAATTTCCTTTATGTAAGGTATATAACAAATATTAAAATTTCAGGTGATTTTAATAAAAGTTATTCACTTATTTTCAACTTTATAAGGGATACTTAAAAATGGATGAGTATTAAAATGTTTAATTTTAATTGGATTAAAATAGTGGCACTATCCTTGATCAATTGCTTGAAATGCTCCAAGACACAGGGTGATCAGAAAAGGATCGAGTTATACTAAAAAGGGATTTAAAGTTACATGACAAATCAATAACAGATCAAGAAATAGGGTCAAACCGATTAGGCTACCTGGCACTAGAGTAGATAATGGGTTTTATATCAGCAGATGACTCATCCATTAACAATGTCTGATATTCTAAATACTAATATGTATTTGAGGGGCGCCTGGGTGGCTCAGTCGGTTAAGCGTCTGACTTTGGCTCAGGTCATGATCTTGCAGTTCGTGGGTTTGAGCCCCACATTGGGTTCTGTGCTGACAGCTCAGAGCCTGGAGCCTTCTTCGGATTCTGTATCCCCCTTTCTCTCTGTCCCTCCCTGGCTCATTCTCTCTCTCTCTCTCTCTCTCTCACTCTCTCTCTCCCCCCCCCAAAAAAAAATATATATATAGTAATAATAAAATAAAACCTTAAAAAAATCTAATATGTATTTGAACTATCACTAATCAAATAGTATTTTGTTTTCAACAATGGTTATTCTTAAACTGGTCATACATTATTCTAAATAACACATATTTAAGTGAAAAATCATTTCAGCTTTATTCCTTCTTTCAATAATTGTTAACTAGATACTTTCCACATGTCAGATTTGTTCTACAAAGAGAATCTTAGAGATCTTCCCTGACTACCCAATAATCACTGAATAAAGATTGGGGAAAAAAAATATATGACAACAAGTCATGTAAATACAGGTTGAGAATCTCTCATCTGCAATTCCAAAATTCCCAAAGCTCTGAAACTTGTACATTTTTTCTTAAATCATTTGGGAGCAAAACCTGAGCTGACCTCATTTTGTAGCAAAACTGGACCCAAACTGACAATGGCATTTTAAATCTTTACCCCACTTAGCATGGATACTCCTCATGTTTCATTCAGAAATATTAATATTCAATTATAGGATGCTACCTGAAGCTCATTTTGGGTGTTACATACACATATATGCCCTATATTAGCTTTCTAAAATTAGTAAACATCTCAATTTTAAGATCTAGCTGGTTCCAAATGTTTCTGGGCAAAGGGAACAGTAAGTAACCCAATATTCCAGGTGAGAAATGATATCTCTTACTAACATGGCAGTGATGCTGCTCAATTTTGGATATATTTCAGAGGAAGAGGCCACAAGATTTGTTGATGGACTGGATGTAGAGAGATAAGGAGTAGAACATTTCCATTTCTAGCACATTTCCAAGTGTTTTTGGCTTGGGTAACTACAAAGATGAAATCTTCACATACTGAGATGGGAAGATCCATAGAAGGGTGTAGTTGTAGGCTGTAGGAGGGAATATGGGGTTTATTTTAGAATATGCTAAGGTTGAGAAATCTAGTGGACTTTTAAGTATGTCTAAGTAGGCAGTGAGGTTTATAAATCTGGAGTTCTGAGATGATGTCTGGACTAAAGATAGAAATTTGAAAGTCATCAGCATTTAGATAGTATTAGAAGCCACAAACTAGAGGAGGCTGAACCAGAGAGAGAGTGAAAAATAGACAATAAAAGGTCAGGGAACAGACATGGGAAAATGAGAACAGCTAAGAAAGAAAACTGACAAGGAGCAGGCCAATGGGGACAGGAGAGAATCAAGAGAGTGACGCCCTAGAAGGTAAGAAAAAATTGTAGAGAAAGAGCACTGTGATATTTTAAAACTCTGTCCATAGGTCAAGACAGATGAGTACTGACTTTGACAAGTGAGCTGCAGACTCACAGGAGTCAAAAGCCTGATCATAGAAGATTCAAGAAAAAAAAAAAATGAGAAACTAAGTGGAGACAGTGAATGTATAATTAGTCTAGCTAGACTAATAAATCAGGGTGTGTGGGAAGGGCCAAAGAAATGGGACCAAGTGCTCTATGTGGATTATCTTAATTAATCCTCATAATAGCTCTGTAAGGTGGAAATTATCTCATTTTATAGATGAAGATGTGCAAATTAAGATAAGTAGTGCACCAAGGATTTAATGAAAATGCTAGATTTTTATTTCCAAGCACATGTGATTATCAAGTTCATCCTCATACCACTGTGCAGCTTCCTATGAATTCACCATACAAAATAAATATTCAGAAAATGGCATCGTCTTCCCAGAAAGGACACTGGTGTAGGACTTAGGAGACCTTAATTGGAGCTCTAGCTTGGTCACCAATCTTGAGGCTATTCCCTTAACTTTTAAGCTTGATAGCTCATTCCTAAAATCAGGAGCTGGGATAGATTCATTTATTCATTCAGCAAATATTTATTCAGTCTTTATTTGCTGGATACTATTTTAGGTGTTAAACAGTGGTTTATAAAAAAGGCAAGAACTAACCCTTTGGTAAGGAAGATGAAAAATATTCAATTTAATGTTTCTTTCAGCTCTAAAATACTTTAACAGCTGTTTGATATGTATTAATAGACAAATTGCACTCTAGGCTAGTGTCAAGAGGTTTACATTTATTTTATTACTGAAACCCCACAGCACTGTAAACTAGGTACTGTTATTATGCCCTGTTTTACAAAAGGTGGGGAGGGAGACAAGCTGAGAGCTTAAATAACCTGTACTACAGTCACACAGGAAGTGACAAAGTTTAAATTGTAACAGTACTACTCCAGGAACCCATCCTTTAGTCACTCTCAATAGTATGGTAAGTTACTATTATAATATTTTATTTTAGGGGAACCTGCCTCAGTGGGAAGAGCAGGTGACTCTTGTTGATCTTGGGGTTGTGAGTTTGAGCCTCATATTGAGCGTAGAGATTACTTAATAAAAATGTTTAAAAATTTTTAAAAATATTTCAGGGGCACTTGGGTGGCTCAGTCGGCCAACTTCGGCTCAGGTCATGATCTCACGGTTTGTGAGTTCAAGCCCCATGTCGGGCTCTGTGCTGACAGCTCGGAGCCTGGAGCCTGCTTCTGAATCTGTGTCTCCCTCTCTCTCTCTGCTGCTCCCCTGCTCATGCTCAGTCTGTCTCTCAAAAATAAATACATGTTAAAAAATTTTTAAAAAAGATTTCAGTTTACTAGTGTTTAACTTTCCTGTTATTTTACTTTTCTGGATGGGTCTCTAAATGTTCAAAATGGGAAACAGGAATAAAAGAAAAAAAAAATGAAAATTCGGAAGTAGAAGTGAATAGTGATATAAAGTCAAAAGAAAACCAAAGCACTACAGTATCATGAACAAAAACCAGGTCTGGAAGGAGTAGGAGAAATAGCAACAGCCCTTCAGATGGTGGCCCACAAGACACCACAGGTATAACCATATAGGACAACAGACAGGCCTTGTCAAACATGGCTCCAGAGTTGCTCTAACAGAGGGGTGTGGGGGTGTGTCTTCTATTCTGTTGCCAAGTCACTCAGACACATTGTCCATTTACCAACCCTACTGAGAATCAACACTTCCAATAAACTTAAAGTAAATACAGTCCCTAAAATATTTCATAAAGGAGCCCTAGCTATTTTCTCATACTCTTTGTTACAACCACATTAAAAAGGAAAAAAAGCTCTTGAGCGTTAAGAGCTGAAATCCTTACAGGAAACAGAAGAAGAAAGGAGGCAGAGTTGAGCTGCCTGGTCTGACTACAACTGAGGCTACCCTGGGATTTTCAGTAGAGCTCCAAGATTGAGCCCCTCCCTTTACATCAGGACCTTTAGCCGAAACCAGGTGCACAGGGAAGCCTCTGTAGCCATTTTGTTTTCCCTCACTTTCAACAGAGAATGGTGACATTAGAGTAACTGGGTTTCTCCCTTTGCAGAACCATTCTGAGCTAGCACTTTTCCTAGTATTATGAAGATTATTTCAAGATCATATTGCTTTATAAATTTTATTTTTTTTTTTTTTAACGTTTATTTATTTTTGAGACAGAGAGGCAGAGCATGAACAGGGGAGGGGCAGAGAGAGAGGGAGACACAGAATCTGAAACAGGCTCCAGGCTCCGAGCTGTCAGCCCAGAGCCCGACGCGGGGCTTGAACTCACGGACCGTGAGATCATGACCTGAGCCGAAGTCGGACGCTTAACCGACCGAGCCACCCAGGCGCCCCGCTTTATAAATTTTAGAGACAGGAAATAATATAATCCATTGAGTTTCAAATTCTGAGTAGCTACTATATGCCAGGTGTTTTCTGAACTAAATAGTGATTGAAGGATGATTAGATATGGTTCTGTCCCTGTAGCAGTTTAGTATATTGGCGAACAAAAGCACACTGGGTAATTTACCATCGTGGGGAACTTCACCAGATTATTCCCAAATTACTCCTTCACAAAAGGACAGTGGACCCACTGGAGATTCTAAGAAACAACAATCCAATGTTTCCCTATTTGTCACTCTAGTTTTCTATCTAAAGTACCTTTTCAACAGAGATTCAGATTCATTCATGTGCTCTAGAGGCCTCTTTAAAAAGTAATCTGCATTAAAAGGTAAAATGAGAACTAAATCTCCCTCTGAGAAAGATGCTTTTATGTTTTCCCTTATATATTCTTCATTTGTTGAAAATTTCTACATGGAGTACAATGTATACATATAATCAGAAAAAAAAAAAAAAAACATTTCAAACCTGTAGTTTTTACATTGCCTGAAATTAGTTCTCCATGCCAAATGTTTCTGTCCTTTATTAACTACTATGAGGCAGCTAAGAATGATTGACAAGAGAGGAAAATATTGTATTCAGAGGCTCAGCTATTTCCCAAGTTCTCGGTAGATATAAAGTTAATACTAAGCAATAAAACTCCTCTCTTTGCCAAATTACCTTACTATACATATATTCTATTAAGATTGCATCATCATGCAAAGTAGCAGCCAGTTCTTGCTGTAAATAGCATGGCATAGAAACACAGAGAAATGGCTAGGCACTCAATCAGACACTCCATCTCATCTGACTCTAAATTATCTTCAGGTTACAGTGAGAATTAAAAAAAAGATAGCCATCCCTGTTTCTTGATTTTAGAGACCAAACAGATCCTCAGAGAGGCAAAGGGGCTCATCAATGACAGATGAAAACGGCAGAGCCTTAACTGAAACCGAAGACTGGACTTTAAAGCTCATGTTCTTTTCTTCTGTTCTAGAAGCTAGGAAAACTTGTAAAGAACCACACTTGGGTGACTCAGTCAAGCATTAGACTCTTGATCTCAACTCAAGTCATGTCTGGCTCTTGGTGACAGATGGCATGGAGCGTTCTTGGGATTCTCTCTCCCCTCCCCTGCCTATTAGTACCTGTATGACCTTAGAGAAGTTAAAGTTTTCCTCTTCTGTTTTCTCATCTAGAAAATGCAAGCGATAATAGCCCCTACCCTCAGAGGATTTTTGTCAGGATTCATGGAGTTAATAAGATGCCGGTAACATTCCTGGCACATCCAATGTGCTGTGTAAGTATTGGCTATTATTACCTGAAATAATCCAACAAACCATTTGCAGTCACCACACCAATGCCTGAATTAGATAAACTAGAAAAACAGCATGTATGACCGATGATAATAGGCAGGAATGATTTGAGAAGGACTCTACCCTACACTTAAAATACAAAAATTCTCAGGCCTTATTTCAAGTTTACTAAGTAGCTCCTATTAGAAGGGGTCACCCTGAGTGCCTTCCCTGAAGCAGACTAGGAAACTTTACTTGGTCAAGGGTCTACTAAGGCACTTGTGGAATAGGTTAGAAGGAGAAAAGTAGGAATTGAGAGTATAGAAAATAATGGATTTGTGCTCTCTCACTCCCTAAAAAATAAAAAGAAAGAAAAAAGAAAAGAAGGGGCAGATATATTACAAATAATAGGAAAAAATAAAAATCACTGGAAGTTGACTCACATTGCTCTCATTACTCTGATCCTCATCAGGCACAAGTATTTTCCCCAAATACTTTGGGAAATGTATCAGGCTCAGTTTGTATTCATCCTAAAAGGGCTTGTGTGCCCCACTCACAACACAAAGTTCTTCCTCAATTCTCCCCCGGGATGGGACAACAGCGTTTTTGAGAAGCACTAATGATTATGTTCTGTGGAACAGAAATTTGATCACAATCACCTGGTTTTATCGTCTTGTGGTTTTTCTTTGGATCCTGGATTTTGTTATGGAAACACGCAGGCTGTGCTGCTGAGGAGGAAAATCTTCACATACTGACTGGAGAGAAACGCTAGACATGAGGGCAAACCAGCCCTGAAATGTGCCCTTTTCCCGATTCACCACTTCAGCTTCTCAAGAGATGTGAAAAATATGTCATAGCAACAGTTTACAGGTGAAGGAGCTGCTAAAAATTTGAGACTAGGTGATACATATCTAAATGATCATCAGTAACAGCAAAATACATGCCCATCACCTAAGATACACAAGATCCATAGCATAATTATTTCAGAATTTCCTAAGTCTGCCTTTAAGGTTTCATTTGTGTTCAAAATCTTTTTGTGGGGGGAAAAAAAGTAAACAACTCTCCATTCAGATGATCTTGGTGCGAAATGGGTATTTAAACCACAACTATTGACAAATTCTTATTTAAAAAAGATTCAGACCAGGGTGCCTGGGTGGCTCAGTTGGTTACGCATCCCACGCTTGATTTCTGCTTAGGTCATGATCTCACAGTTCATGGGTTCAAACCCTGCATCTTTGCTGACACTGCGGAGCCTGCTTCAGATTCTCTCTCTTTTCCTCTCTCTGTCCCTCCCCCACTCCCTCTCTCCCAAATTAAACAAACCTAAACTAAAAAGTTTCAGACCAAAACCCAACACCATCAACTTCTCAAGTTTTTGTAAGGACCTCTACAGCTCTGTAGCTGTCTATTTAAGAAACATTTGATACAGTGGTTCTCCAAATGACTTTCACACAATTCTAGATCTTCCATGACAGGACCTAAGTAGCTCTGTTTTGCTTTATCTGTTGGGGGAAGGGAGAGTGGGTGCTTTAAGATGCCCTTGGGATGAAGACACCAAAATTACAGAAACCACTGTGTTAGTATGGTTATTGGTACAACCAACTATGGATCTTACAGTGCCTAATTTGTTTCACAGAGTTACTTGGGTGCTGGAAGGTTAGAGATCAATTTATTTATTTAAAATGGTCTATTTTTAGTGGGCATTTAAAAAAAGGGGCAGTAACCTTACAGAGACATGGTCAAAAACCAGTATTATTAGGATTTGGAATCCTGGAAATCTTTCCCAAAGAGCTGTAATAATTTTTAAAAAAAAGAAAGAAAGAAAGAAAGAAGAAGGAAGAAAGAAAAAAAAACTGAGGGCTTTTTCTGCTCTTTAAAGGGATAGAGGAGCTAAAGTTTACACAAGTTCATTTTCCTTTTAATGTATTTTAGAATTACATTATTTTTCCAATGCATGGATGCTGTTACCACCTACACAAGATTATTATAATCTATCCCAGGTAATTACTGCTGAGATCAGCAATTTAATGCCCTTTGTTTGCCAAATTTTTGTTTTCCCAAGAACCAATTCCACTCTATAAAGATGTGTTTCCAGGATACATATAATTATGCTGGGTGTAACATCTGTCGCTTTGCATGTTCAGAGCCTTACCAAACCAAAGGGACACGCTTGTATGTCAACCTTAGGGAGAACGATTCAAGTATTAAAAGCTTAAATACACAGAATTCTTTTAAGCAGTATTTATCAAAAGTAAAAGCTATTTCTAATTTAAATATTTCCAAATAGAATTAACTCATTTCAGTCCTTAGATTTTAATATAGCTATATCATTTTTTATTATTTAATAATCATGAGTTATCTTTATTATGATTTCATATAGAAATCTTAGTTGAATTTTCTACTTCAGTTATCTGTCAGAAGCAGACCATCGAACAATAACAACAAAAGCAACCTATAATCAAGGACAGAAGAAAAAATAATGCTGGTGACCTCTTTTCTCTATTTCACCCTTTAATAGCAGAGTGGATTTAGATAACAGGACAGTGTTGCACTTTCAAATGTAGGTCAGTATTTTGATTACACCACAAAAGTGAATTGTTCAAACTTGAAGAAAGCAGGGCAATAATGACCCAAATCACTTCTCTGCATAGCCTTTTAAGGTTGCCTAACCATCGGATAATCCTGAGAATTTTTCAATATGTAAGATATTTATTGGCAAGATGTCCCAGAAAGATAGAGATGGTGAACATTGATTTCAGTACCAAATCTGAAATGAACCCTTAATGGGAGAAAAACAAATCAGACACCATCATCTCTCACCAAACATTTGTAATCACAGACCAAAAATTCAAGTTATAAGTTCAGCACATTTTCAGAAAAGTTTAGTAGGTCAAGCAAACTCCTGACTCTGTCTGTGGCACTCAAATGTATTTCACTATCTTTTAAGAGCTGCTATTATAGAACCAAAAGCTTACTATTTGGGCTGCATTTAGACTGATTAGATTGTCCAATTTCATAGAGATTTAGAGTTGAGGAAACCTACTTTAAAAGGAATAACCCATATTTCCAAACCATTTTAATATGATTGATGCTCCTAACAATTATTACTTCTTAGTGTTATAAACAGTGTAAAAGTAACCATGCATTAACCATTATATTAAAATTCAAAAAGAAAAAAGTACCTCTTACTGTTAACAGGAATTTGGAAGAGGCGGTAAAATGACTTTCAGGGTTGGAAAAGATTTAGCTAAACGAGTAAATCCACCTGTCATGGACTGAATTGTGTCCCCCAACTCCAAAATTCAGATGTTGAAGCCCTAACCCCCAATGTGACTCTATTTGAAGACAGAGCTTTTGAGTAATTAAGGTTAACTTAGGTCATAAGGGTGGTACCCTAACCTGACAGGACAGGTATCCTTATGAGAAGAGGAAGAAACCAGGCTCTTTTTCCCCATGTGCACACAGAAGGCAGGCCACATGAGGGCACAGGAAGAACAAATGAAAACCTAAGGAAGGATATAGGTCTGCCAGGGCTGCCATAACAAAACGACGCATGCTGGTGACCTTTCGTCTTATCATCATATCAAACGAAAGATGACAGAGAAACTGATCAAATGTCTTTGTTCCTTCTAAAAGCTTTACTTGCCTCGTTTATCATTAGTTAGAACACCAGACTTACACAGAGAAGACACTATTTTAGGTGAGAATTCATCAAAATAGCAAGCGATACAATCTGGCCCAGAGAAGGCAG
Source organism: Panthera leo (assembly GCF_018350215.1). Lineage (NCBI taxonomy): Eukaryota > Metazoa > Chordata > Mammalia > Carnivora > Felidae > Panthera > Panthera leo. The sequence goes on from NC_056686.1 coordinate 168,481,617, forward strand.
GTGAAGTTAAGTGAGAAATGTGTGTAAGCTTTGAAAGCATCATTTACATTTCTCTCTCATGTCGCCTCTCTATAGCATTAAATAGAAAATCTTTCCAAAGTCCTTGATATTTTTGCTCCCACCAGAACTAGAACCAGTGCCTCTTTGAGTTTCCAAGCCCAGGGGGGCTGAGCACCGCTATGCCTGGGAAACTGGTGTCAAGACTGACCCAGAATTAAATGGAGACAGGGCAGTCTGAAAAGGTCCACCAGAGCCCAGAAATGATCAACTAGAAAAATGACCCTTCGTCTGCCTTCACACTTCACTCTCCCCTGCTGCCCCTAACACAGCCTCTTCCCGAGAGCTCAAATGTGGATTTAAGGGGCTGAGGGGACAGCTTTAAGAAAGTCCCATATGGAGGAATACTTTGCCGCAAGCAAAATACTCCCCCCTTCTTACACCACTCATCCTAGTGTTTGTCCTCCCCCAGGCTCCCACAGGATTTAAGAGTCTTAGAAAAGGGCTCTGGAGTATGCAGACAAAAAAAGAGAAGAGGCAGGGGAACAGAGCTTTTTCTGTGAATTTTTCTCAAGTTACAACTGCTGGACATCTTGCTTTTCCCCTGTATCACTTGAAATCTTAACCATTTTTAAGCTAAACCATCTTCAGATATTAAAATACCATCTGAAATAAGAAATATGTAATACTAAATTTGGTATTTTAAGGGCAGGGTTAAAGAAAGTTATGCAAATAAGGAGTTTATTTGAATAATTTATTGCAAAGAGCAACACATCATCCTTCACAAGTGTTTCCACAGCCTCTATTGTTCTTAACCAGTTTCTGGATCTTTCCCCTTCCCAAACATTAAATAAGTTCCTCACCTTAAATTATTTTCTATTTTTTACATGATTTTCTAGATTATCCATAAACCTTGAGAGGTGTTAATAAAATTCAGTGGTTACGAGAACTATTTAATCTAGAAATATGTATTATCCTAAGACGCCATTAGATTTATTCTCATATATAGGGATCAGGGAAACAAATGAAAGAAATCCAATTATTTAAGACAGTAATCCTTTAACACTGGGATTTTGTTTTAATTATGAAGAGTGTGTCTTATTAAAAACAAAACAAAGCTTTGTCCTTCAAGGGAGAAACCCCATGTTTCTCTAGTGAACATGCATACAAGATTTCCTAAAGAATGCATCAACAAATTATTTTTGCTATTTTTCCATTTCCCATGATATAATGGGACTTCTTAAAAAGAGCATCAAGTAAATAGTCATGGGCCCACCTGCTCATGATGTCATACCAGGCACCATAAAATGTTCTTGGAAACATGCTTAATTCTGCTTCCCCTCTTCCACCCCACCATGATCATACAGACAAAATTCCCTGCACTAAAAACTAATGACAACAAAAAGCATAGACAGTAAAGTAAAACCACTAAACAGTCTCTATACTTCAAATACAACTCCAGATATACCCAACATCTGAAAACCATGAACATCCCCTATCCCTGTGGTTCCTCCGATGTCTCACATAGGGTAGGGGGGACAGAGGCATGGAAACTAGTAAATGGCCTGCTCTGTAAGAGGCAAGAAAAGTCACTGGGGACTTCACTTAGATGGTCCAATACCCATCCTACCCAGAGGTAAACTAAACCATAATTTGGGGGAATTATACTCCCCTTTGGGTCCAGGCCACCAGCTCACTTAAATGGTTGAGCCTTGGGCCCAGAAGGCTGAGGGAAATCCCTCTTTCTCAAGGGACATTGAGGCCCCTGCCTCTCCTATTTCAGGCCTAAAAGAAAGCTGCTTAGGCACTCAACATAGTCTCGCTTGGTATTACCACTGAAAGTAAAGCTTTCAGTAACCCTTTCACCCATCACAGAACCAAGTTTTGGCATAAAAAGCACACAGACATCACCAAGGCCAAAGATGAGCCACAGCAGGGCCAGCACCTCAGGTAACTGGCAAGGACCTCCACTCAGTTTCAGCCAAGGGATGGCAAACAGGGGACAGAAGGTTGTCCTAATGACATAAGTCACCCAAGGGACAAAGAGAGCCTAAAAGCAGCAAGGGTGACTGAATGAGCACAGAGATGTAAATGAGGACATGTTTAGAGTCTAAAGGAGTCCAACAGCTGATTCATGGAAAAGAGGAGAAAATAAAAGTAAGCTGTTCTAGTTATTATTTGAACATAGACATCAACTATGGTTAAGACTATTACCTCATATATATTTACTCTGTTGGGTTTAGATTTGGTGTAAAATGTCTAGGTAAGAAAATTTTATACACAGTGTCATCTAATAAAATAAAGGGAATTGGAAAAAAATTCTGTTTATATGTTTTCCACTGGAAAACATGAACCAATATTGCTATTCAGAGACAGTTCTTTCATTTTGATGTTTTAAGTACCATAAATATACAGCCGTATTGCTTTCTTTGAATCAATAGCTAGGTCTTGGGGAAAAAAAGTAGAATAAACAAAGAGGAAGCAGAAAAGAAAATTCCAGATAATGGAAATGTGTGATCTTTGCTTTCTGGTCAGGGTCATAACAAAGTAAAAGAAGGGATCCCACCTATAATAGAATCAATAGCTCATATTCTCTACAGGTTTTTCCAATATCCTAAAGCAAAGATTTCACAACGTCATAGAAAATTTTCTTTTCCTTTGCCTGCCCTTCTAAACCCATCGAAGATACTAAGAAAGATTAGCAATGAGCACAGGATATGAATTAATGATATGCCACAACTAGTACACATTTTTATAAAACTCAGAGTAATTTCAGAACCATTAGAAAGCAATTTTGGACCTAAAATTTTGGATCCTAAAGGATCCACTAAAAGGGCTCTTTTCTATTTTAAAGTATCAATGACAAAAAAGTTAAAACAGCAACCATGAAAAGATATTTTTAAAATAACGTGCATGGACGACTTCAGTTTCTTTCTGAATTATGCCATGAATGTTATTAATTAATATCAACAGCATAAGAAACCAGACAGCCTACTATAATGAAATACTGTATAGTCACATTAAAAAAGTGACTGACAGGTCAAATTCTAAAAAAGAAACAGTAGATACCACCACAAAACTAGCAGATGTTTCTTGAGGTCATTTGTACAAAAACATAAGCATATGTTAAAGAAATCTGACACTATCATGGAATCAGTTGGTGTCTAAAATAATAGCAGCTCCTTATGGCAATATGGTAATATCCGTATCAAATGCACAACACATTATGTTGCAACAGTATGTGCAGACAAAAGAGCATCAGTGGCAGCAATAATGACCAGCGCTTTCATTAAGGTGAAAAAATAAAATTAGTGGGTTATATCCAGGGCATGCTATTGTTTAATGGTAAACTGAACATGACAGACAGTAGGTTGAATTTTCAGAGTTCGCATTTAACTGATTTTATTGAGACTCTAATCAAGGCAGAATATTAACCAAATAAGAACCCTAAAGGTTTTCTAGGAGCCTCTAAGATGGGTTTTCTGATTTCTTCAGGCTACCAAGAATAATGGTGAAGACAGCTCTTATTTTCAAACCTAATGATAATACTTGATAAGTCTGGGACATGAACAGGAATTCTTCAGTTCAAAATCAATGCATTTAACCTGGTGTCCTATACTCTGTATTTAAGCAATTGGTAACTGCTAGGTCACTATTGTAATGTAAAACTGCAAATAATTTATTAAGTGTATTATCAACCTCAACCTCAGAAGTCTGAGACCTTCTATGGTATTTCTTTGGAACTAGTCCTATCGCCCCAAAATATACAATGCACACAACCGATGCTAATTGTTATAGACTAAAGATCTTTCAAAAGTCAAAGCCAAAAGGCATTGAGTAACTTTTTATACTAATTGTTGGGACTCACGTTATACCGTAGCAAAGTTACATTTGAAAAGGCTCTTAGAATTTCAATGACATAGTTTGCATCTAATGCTTCTGCATGGAAGAATGAATCTGGCATACACCTAACAAAGTGTTCAAGTATCAAGAAAATTGGAGTAATATTAGGCTCACCCATAAGATGTTTCCATGGCATGAAGCCCTGTGACAGAGTAGGCTTAGTCCTGTAAAACATCCAAGTAACCTGGAAAATGACAGATTAGTCTCTAATGCAAAAGCCAGAATACCAAGATATTTTTCCCCAAATGTGAAAAATGCTAATTCTAAGAAATGGAAATATGATTTTTAGAGAAAACTTTATTCCTACTTCTAAAATAAGAGATTATCGATCAAATCCCATGACAAAAGTCTATCTATATTTTTTTAGTATACCCTAAGTATTTAAATAAATTATCTAAAGTAACTGGGTTATGGATGGGATTTTAAAAATGCATTATATCCGAGATTTTAACTATAATAAGCTTCTACCTATAGAATGAAAACAACAACAAAACATACACTGTCTTCCTTTACACTTTCAATACATGAAAACATGGCTAAAACATAAGGAAACCAATATACGCTAACAGTTGTTCAGTTTTATTGATCTTATTCCTCCTGCACAGATGGACATAGAAAGTACTTTGAATTATGTGTAACATTCAGTACACTTAAAAGTCTAACAGAATATTTGTACTAGACAAAAAACTGATCTTACGAAATGAATTTTTTCGGAGTTTAAAATGATATAGAAGTTCTTTTCTACATATAAAAATTGATGTGTTCATTTTTTTCATTTCAGTAATACCTAAATATTATGGCTGCATAAAGATCATAACCTTATTTCCAATATTTAATGAACAATGTTTTCCAAAAATACCTTTAAATTTTAAGTAGCCTCAACCGAATAAGAAACAGGACACAAGAGACATCCCAAGGCTCACGAAAAACACAGACCTTAGGCTTGATAGAGTTCAACGTACAGTCCCTTCAGAAGCCATTTCTCCAGCTTATGCATTCAATTTTAAGCTTTCAATTTCCTTTATGTTTGGACATTTTGCTAGTCACCAGCATAGTTGATGCATGGTACAATACATGTCAAGTAAGATACTTTCTCATTTTGCTGATCTGAGAATTTTAGCAGTGTTCAGTATCCATTCCATCATTCAAGTTAAAAATCTTGGCATCACCATGGTTTCCTCCCCTTCCCTCAAGTTCCACATCCTCCAAATTCTCTGACGATATCCCTTCACTTAGCCTCACATTTCCATTCTCCCTGCCACATACACACTATTCCTGGATCTTCTGGTATACTAGTCACTGAAATAGGCTCTCCAGTGTACTGCCCATTTAAAATCCATCCTGGTTCCATGATGGTCTTCTCAAAACCCAAACTCACTTAAAGAACAAAAACCTTCAGATTTTGCTACCCCTTAGGTTTAGACACCAACTTCCTAGCCTGTTATTCAGGGCCTTATACAAACCACTGACTTATCACCAAGCACTGTCATCTCTTCCATTAACACTCTCTTCACAGACTATGGTCTTATTTTCCAAATGGGTCAAAGCATGCTCTCCTGATATTCCCCCTGCCAAAAAAGTTATCATTTTCCTAGAACGGTTTCCTTACTCTTTTGTGTTGCCAATCCCTAGCCATGCTTCAAGGCCCATATTCAAGTTTACCCTCACATTCCTCTGTACCATTACCTGACCTCTTCCTCCGCCTCCCAACAAAATGATTTTCTCCTTTAGTTACATTTCCATGTATGTGTATAACGCCCTATAATATCTCAATTGCACATAAAATAGACCATCAGTAATTTTGCTGGTAAATCTTCCTGCAGATTATGAATACTTGGAAGCAAAAACTATGTCAAATTGATTATAGCATCTCTGGAACCTATCAGAAAACTCAGCACATAGTAGGTGCTCCCTAACTGGGGAAGAAAGAAGCTAAAAGTATGAATGATTTAATGAGAAAAACACAAATTAAAACTATGCTGAGATACCCTTTCTCATCAGATAGGTTTTTTAGAAGTTTCACAATATACTCTTTAGAAGAAACTTCACAGAAACAGGTGCCCTGATACAACAATGACACAAAGGCAAAATAGTACGATTCTTATGAGGTAATTTGGAAATACTGAGCAAGGTATACAGGCAGGCATGGAGTGCATGGAAGATCTTTGCATGTTCTACTCAACTTTGCTGTGAACCTAAAACGTAACTCTAAAAAATAAAATCCAATAAAAATTACATACGCATTTATTCTTTTAGTCAACAATCCCACTTCTAGGAATCTATTCCAAAAATATACTGAAAAAAAATCAAATGGACACATAAGGTTTTTCATTACACCACTATTTTCCATGGCAAAAAAAGGCTAGAAACAACCCAATCTTTCCATAAACTATAGTACACAATAGATTTTTGTGCAGATATAAAAGGAAACGTAGACTCTCACCCTAGAGTGATATGCCAGATATATTGTTAATTTAAAAAGAAAGTAAGGTGGAAAAAAAAATATGGTATGCTACCATGCATTTAAGGAAGTGGGGTAGGAGTTGGGTAAGGAGAATATATATACATATGCATATAAGTATATACACATACACGATTGCTTATATTTACAAAAGAACAACCCCAAAATTTGAAAAGACAAATAAGCTTACCTGTAATAGGAAGGAAGAAAAGGGTAGAAAGGACACAGATAAAAAGTTATACTTCCCAGAATATAGTTTGTTTAGTAAGTTTGAGTCTGGAACCCTATAAATAGTTTATATAATTACAAAATAAAATTGAATTTTAAAGAAGTAATGCCAAAAATCAAAAACAAATGTAAATAGACAATTCTGCATCCTGGGTTGAGGATATAACATCACAGATAGGGAGGACTGTAAGCGTCTTTAAAACACAGTAATTTGGAACACCTGGGTGGCTTAGTCGGTTAAGCGTCCAACTTCGGCTCAGGTCAAGATCTCACAGTTCGTGGGTTCGAGCCCTGCATTGGCCTCTATGCTGACAGCTCAGAGCTTGGAGCCTGCTTCACATTCCATGTCTCCCTCTGTCTCTGCCCCTCCCCTGCTTGTACTCTGTATCTCTCAAAAATAAATAAAACATTAAAAGCATTTTTTTAAAACCCCAGTAATTTGACTACACACAGCACATACCCTGGTATGTACTCTATACACAACAATACAAAATTACAGAATGATCTTAAATGACTTTCAGAAGTTGTACTGTTAATGGTAGCATTGGTGTTGTTATTCTGTGATTTACACATGTTACAAGATAAAGCAAATGAGCAATGATATGGTTGGCAATGATACTGTTGACTTAGAAATCAAGATTTTAAGGATAGCAGAAAGGAGACAAAGTAAACACCTTTTAGTCCTGAATTTCAACTGGAAGTATCAGCATAATTCCATGATGTGCTTTCTTTTTGAAAGAAAAATACATACTTCCTTGCTGTTTCTGAAAAAACTGGAAAACGGAAAATATTAGCAATGAGCACAGCTGGACCTCAAATTGTGGTCTCTAAATACCCCTACTCAAAGGAACTAAGCTTCCTTTTAATGATCAGGTTGATCCTATGTCTGGGGCATGACATGTAGATTAGCCTGGAATATCTTGCCATTCAAGAAAGCTATCAGAGACAGCCAAGGGAATGTCAAAAAAACTTAGAAGTCAACTTGGAGGGGTTCCCATACATCCAAAATGCCAGAAATTAAGACAACTTGAGAATCAGTAAGAACTGGCATTGCTGCAAATTGAAGCCTATTTAATACATTTGAATACCTGAGTTCATAACGATGACAGTAAACCTCACTGGTCACTGCAGCTGCCGTCCTGTCCCTTTGAGGAAGAACTTTCCTTTCTGCTGCAAAGAGTGTAGTTAGCTAACAGCCAGCCTCCAGCTGTTGGTCCCTTCAAGGCTTCTCCTAAGCTTTGTTGCTGAGGTCACACTGTTCCCATGACTAAACACAGCTGATGTTTGGCTATTTATGCTCAAGGCAGGACTCTTAATGGGCAGTCTTTTCCCCCAAAATCTCACCATAGGTAAGCAGAGACCTGACCAGATATGCATCATGGGCCAAGGCTCTCCCTGCCCCTGCCTGCCTTATCCTCCTTTTATAGGTCTCAGAGTCACAAGGGTATCCCTCCCAATCTGTCTCCCCCCACCTTTTATCTTTCCCAGACATGTGCCCCCAGTAGACATCTCCTATTCCTACAGGAGAGACAGAGAGAGACAGAGCGTAAGAAGGGGAGGGGCAGAGAGACAGGGAGACACAGAATCCAAAGCAGGCTCCAAGCGGTCAGCACAAAGCCTGACATGGGGCTCAAACTCACAAACTGGGAGATCATGACCTCAGCTGAAGTCAGACACTAAATCTACTGAGCCACCCAGCTGTATCCCTAGTCTTTTAAACAACGATGGTCCGTTCTCCCAAATTGCAGAGGGCACAAAAATGCCTAGTCGAGGCAATACTATCCTCCTGAATACCCAAAGTATCTGTCAACCCCTCTACCTACTGCCATGGCTCTTTGATTCTTTAGCTTTACGTTTAGACTTCTGCAAGTCACTTCAGATCTTCCCGCTTCAGACAATCCCATCTGGATTTACCTCTCTGGTTTACTGACCTTGATCCAGCCATTGGACCCTCAATTTTTAAGTCCCTTGGCTTCAGCACAAGTACTGTTCCCCACTCCTAGGAAGGTATTTATGTGCCAATTGTAGCCCCAAAGATCCCATGTAGGGGAGGGCAAAAAGAAGGGGGACATAATAGATCAAGTTTTTCAAAGTACTTGCCTTCAGATAGTGCCACATGGTTAAGGAATAACATTAATATGCAGACTCCTCGGGGGTCAAGGTACACAGGCCAGGGCAGTTATTTTGTATATACTATTTTTATAGTAAGAAAGAGATTAAGTTTGCTGAATTTCAGTTCAAATAATAACTATGAGGAATAATACAATTTTTATAGACAAGACTTCAACTTTACTATCAAATGATTTGCAATAAACAAAGTATTTTTTGTATTCACAAAATACGTGAAAGGACTTTGCCACTTTGACATTTCTGGATTAAGTGGATTTATCCTTAAATAGGTAGCTCAGGTCGTATAACCATATCAATTGTACATTAAGATTTGAAATTTTACCTTCCTATAAAGATTAAAACCAATACCTAGGAATAAAGGAAATAAACGATTTCAACTCTGCATGCATTAAAGCCAGGGTGTCCAATGTGATCACCACTAGCCATATGCAGCTATCAAATTAAAATTAAATAAAAATTCAGTTATTCAGTCACACTAGCCACATTTCAGGTATAATAGCCACACATGGATGGTGCAATCTGGACAGTTCAGATACAGAACATTCCATCACCACAGAAAATTTAACTCCACGGTCATGCTTTAGAGATCCATTCTGCATTTGTTTCTCTGTGTGGACCAATTTACTTTAATGAAAAGCTAATATTTATACAATATAACTACTTAATATTTATATAATAGGTTAACAGACCTTCCAAAGCATTTAAAAACTTCATTAACAGTACATGCAGTTACAGGGTGAGCTTCATTTTTCACACCCATCTTTTAAAAATTCCTTCAAATTTGACAGTGTAGGAACAGATTGTCAATTTTTTTAAAGAAGTATTTTCTTAACATGTACACTGATGAATCAAAGCATCAGGTTTTACTGAGTAATTAATCCTTCAATAATTCACATAACAGGTCATTTTGGGGTTTAACCCCTGCTTCCATTATTTCTGACCACAAGGTCCACCGACAGATGTCTCACTTTGGATGTACACAACAGAAGACTGGGATCTGTTTCACGTACATCTGTTCCCAAACAGCTTAGGCAGATTAATACTTAGAATGTACCCAGCCCTGCTAAGTCCCAAACAACCATTTACTCTTGTTTTTAAATTATTTTCTCATTTTCACATTTTCCCACACTACCTTTCACATTGGTAAGTTTCCAGCAAATATAAAGCAAATCATTTTAACTCTCATAAAAGAGACCTTAATTTGTAGCCCAGCTTTCTCAGATTTTCTGGTTACTGCTCTCCTTCAACTCAGCTAAGAGCTGAGTTACAAACAACCCTTTCGAAAAACCTAACATGAAATTGTGTAACCTGCCGTAGTAAGTCCATGAAAAATAGAGATTTTTAAGCCCTAAGATTTGAAACTCTTTGTTTTTAATATTTAAAACATAATTTTCAGATGCTAATCGGACATACTGTAAAATCCTTGCCCTGAACTTTGATTAAAAGGTAGAGGAAATGAGGGGCACCTGGGTGGCTCAGTCGGCTAAGCATCCAACTTCAGCTCAGGTCACGATCTCACAGTTCATGGGTTTGAGCCCCATGTCGGGCTCTGTGCTGACCACTCAGAGCCTAGAGCCTGCTTCAGATTCTGTGTCTCCCTCTCTCTCTCTGCCCCTCCCCTGCTCACATTCTGTCTCTCTCATGCTCTCTGAAATAAACATTAAAAAACAACTTTTTTTAAGGTAGAGGAAATGGATATCGAAGCTAAGCTAGTCCTTTTGCCCATAAAAAGTCTGATGACTAGCTTGACCAATAATTTTCTATCAGAAAATGGTTTCTTCCTCTCTCAAAGCAGGCCCTGTGCTGAGATGACCCTCACACCTCTCATCACTATGCCCTGAAGCTGGGGAAGGGGAACAAGGGGCCCATATTTCCCATGTTTCTTCTAATTAGAAGTTCATGAGGGTGGAGAAGCTCCTGCTGGAAAATACAACACCTCCTCCCACACATCACACTGTTGACCCTTGAGCATTCAAACCAGAGACTTGCCTACGATGTCCTAACATCTGAAGTCAATAAAAATAGGTATTTTCTTTAAAACGCAACTTGAGAGTTGGTTTTCAATGATTATATACAGCTGATCCTTGAACAATGCAAGGGTTAGGGGTGGTGGCCCACATACAGTCAAAAGTCTACGTCTACCTCTGGACTCCCCCAAAACTTACTAATAGCCTACTGTTGACCAGAAGCCCTACCCAGGATATGGTTAAGACATACTTTGTATGCTAAATGTATTGTATACTGTATTCTTGCAATAAAGCTACAAAAAAATGTCAAGAAAATCTTAAAAGATTTGTAGTGCTGTACTGCATCAAAAAAGAAAAAAGAAAGAAAGAAAGAAAAACTCGTGTGTAAGTAGACCTATACAGTTCCAACCCAAGTTGTTCAAGAGTCAACTGTAATATAAATGTCTCATTCTGCAGATGAAAAAGTGGAATTAAGTTACTTGCCCAAAGTCAGTTATGGTCCTGTTAGTCGCAGACAAGACCTCATTATCCTTTGGTGCCCACTCCTGAAAATGTTCCTACATCACAGACAGGAGAGTACAGACAGCTGGAGCAGGGAGCCTATAAAAGATCCCATCGTGTTTTTCCTAGGTCAAGGTGCTATCCATTAGTAAATGGTCAAGTTCCCACTGTGAAATGGCAGACACATTTGTGGGCATTTGGCATTCGTGTCACAGAAATTCCTAAATTGATCATTCTTAACTGTACTAAAATTTGAGCTTAATACAGTGTAATCCTACCCATTACTAACTCTCCTCACCCGTAGCTTTTCCTTTTTGGGAAAGCATTATCACCCAGTCACACAGTACAGTAAGCAGATCCCGATTTGGGGATGCACAAAAATGCTTCTATCTTCTGCTTCCATCTAACATTTCAAATAGAAGCTTACTACTTGCTAAGCAAACATGCCTAGAAATTTGTCCTTGGCTGAGATTTAGAACAATGCCAACAGGCAATCTGTGATATTTTTGAAAATATTGAACTCGGAATGTATTTGATCCAGTAAGAGCACAAGTGAAGGGCTACATTATAAAATATGCAAAGTTGTCTAATACATCTGCCCATGTTACCTTTCTGTGCGCCCTTAATTTTTGACACCTTATTCCCCAATTTCAGAGACCGTTGGGGGCTACCCACACTGTGGTACTACCCTTGATCTGCTTTGCCTGGTCTGGGTTCCATGCCCCAGACTTGCCTGACTTTTCTCACGAAGCCTCAGAGAACTCACCTGATCCCTCTATTTCTTCTGGATTCTGTTCCTTTCTAGGTCACAGCTAACTCAGTAATTACTTTATGCTCACATGCATAAACTCATGATTTCACAAATGGTCAAATTTTAAGATTCCAATAGAAAGATCATTAAGCAGTTTGTGGTTAACATTTCCTGAACAGATGATGCCCTTTTGTGTACACATTTTGTATCATAGTGGTGGCATCCTGGTCAATCTATGTCCAGGTCAGTGCTTACCACCTTGCAGCTTAGCACGATGGAACCTTCTGGCCAGGATACCCACAGTGGAGAAGTAGGCCAACATTAGCTTAAGAATGTTTTTATAGAAAAGAATTCCAATACCTTAACAAAAAGGGAGAGGATACTCTTGCAGGTGATGAAAAGTCACAAGTAGCTGTGTAGTCAGTAGTACAACGCAGTAGGCAAAAGTAAGGTTCATGAGGCCAGTTAAATAATTCATTCAACAATGGTTTTCGTGTCAGGTACTCTTCCAGGTACTGACAGCAAACAAAACAGGTTCTGAACAGCTTTCCTTTTCCCCATCTAGATCCAGTCTGAGAGTTAAACCATCACCTCTCCTGCTTCTCAGACCTTCAGATTTGGTCTGAATTATACCACTGACTTTCCCAGTTCTCCAGTTTGCAAATGGCATACGGTGGTAGAGCTCAGCCTCTGTAACCCCATGGTAGATCTCCTCAAACATACAGCCAAGCTTCTGTTTCCCTGGGGAACCCCAAGACACACATCATTACAAATTTGTCAAAACCCACAGAATGTACGACACCAATAGCGAACCGTAACATCAACTATGGACTCGGGAGATGATGTGTTCACGTAGGTTCATGAATCGTAACAAATGTACCTCTGATGAGGAATGTGGATAATGGAGGAGGCCGTGCATATGTAGGGGGCAGAGAACATATGGGAGATCTCTGTACCTTTTGCTCAATGTTGCAGTGAACCTAAAATTGCTCTAAAAAACGAAATCTACTTTTAAAAGCAGCAACTAAGGTACTCTGAGATTCAAAAACTGAGTGGTGTTGCAAATATTTCCTATGTATGATCTAATAAAGCCCGGTGATCCCACACCTCTCCACCCCCACCCTTCCTGGAGCCGCCAGTCACAGGCCCGGGACCAATAGACCCATGGTCTCCCCTACTACATCCTCCTATACCCCGTCCTCCCAAGCATGGTAACCTTGACACAACTTATCCTCTATTATCTGGACAATCTCCTTGGTCTTTCAGCATGCACATCTAAACTAATTCTACATCAGAGATCATTTCATTTAAATATACCTCTTACTCCCTTTTCTTTTCCCCACTCCTTTTACTAGGTAAATCATCTGTTTATAAATATAGGTTTGGGGTGCCTTGGTGGCTCAGTCAGTTAAGCAGCCGACTTTGGCTCCGGTCATGATCTCACAGTCAGTGAGTTCAAGCCCCACGTCGGGCTCTGGGCTGATGGCTCAGAGCCTGGAGCCTGTTTCGGATTCTGTGTCTCCCTCTCTCTGACCCTCCCCCCTTCATGCTCTGTCTCTCTGTCTCAAAAATAAATAAACGTTAAAAAAAAAATTTAAAAAAAAAATATATATATATAGGTTCTTAACTAAGGTGCTAGGATTCCGTACTTCCAATTTTAAAGGCCTGAAGAAGTTTGCACACTAGGCCTTCATTAAGAAAAAATACACCTAGGTGAAAAAAGTAAGGGGTTTCGAGCAAAGTTTAAAAAAACAATCAAAACTTTCAACCTGTATAGTTTTTAAATTCTACTTTCATGAACACAAAGCAAGCCTGCTTTTCCTCCATCACCACTTAATTTACAACAGCATTTCTTTTTTCGTGTCATTATTTGCCTTTTTGTGTCCCAGCACCGCAACACTTATTTATATGAGCTCTCACTGAGCAAGGTCTCGTTTTAAATTCTGTAGTATTTCACCTTCATTGTAGGTTAAGCTGGCTCTTGTAGGCTAACCTAAACTTCATATAACTTAGAAACTTCTAGATCTCCCAAATTCAAACGGACTTAAAAACTTCACGGAATAATTCTACATCCATATCCCTCGGTTTTAACTCAGAGGTTCAATAAAACATTCTACCTTGGTTTTCATGACACCTGAAAACATTTTAATTAAGGTAGAAGGTAATTTTAGTTAAGCCTACTCAGTGCATTTGTTAGCTTTTTTTGCACGGGAAACTTTAGAACAGTGGCATGTTTCTATACTTTACTAGAAGTAGTACAGGGCGCCTGGTTTTGCAACGGAAGGCAATGTTTTAAAAATAATTTAAGTTTGTATTTAGCCAGGAGAGACAGTGTCACATCGAAGGTTTTTTGAGCAATCTTCTCTCGACGAAGACTTGAAATAGTTGTTGTAAATACAGCACTGTAACATTTCCAAATAACTAAAGTCAAGTCAATAAAAGGTGAGTGCGATAAGCAGCATGAGGACTTTAAAGTCAACACTTAAAAAAAAAAAAAAATCAAGGGTTTCTACGTAGGTAGAGAGCTTAATTCTAGACAAGGCAAGGAATGTGAGGGATGGAGAAGTCCAGAGGGCCCAAAAGGGGATTAAAGTTTCGGAAGTCAACAAAGTGAGAGTTCGATTCAGAACCCACGTGTAGATGTACTCTGTAAAGTGGTTATACTTTCAGGGGACGGGCAGAGGTTGATGGAGTCAAACTCCACCAGTTTGGAGCGAAGGAGAGGACCTTCCCGCAGTTTGGAAAACACCGGCCCTTTGGGGCTCAATTCTTTTTTCGGCCTCCTAGAGCAGAAGCTGACCGTGACTTTGCTCCAGGGAATGCACCCAGAGGCGGGGAGCCAGGCGGGCGGGGCGGGGAGCCTGGGGCCCCCGGGGCCGCGAGGAGACTAGACTGCTCTCCCCAGTTCGGAAGGAGCGGGCGGGGGCTTCGCGACGCGGGGGGGAGGAGCCTGGGGAGGGCGGAGAGGAGGCGCGGGCGAAGGTGCAGGGAGGAGGCAAGGCTGGAGGTTAAGGTGCCGGGACACTCACCCGCGGGGCGCTCGGGTTGGATGGGCCGCCACCTGAGGGCCCGCTCGCTCAGCACCACGTCACAGCTGCTCCTCCCGATCTCGAAGATGCCACGCAGCAGGATCTGCCCGGCCGCCGCCTCCGGCTGCAGCTGGGACGCCCACAGCGCCGAGGGCACCGCGGCCGCCGCCGGGGGCGCTTCCTCCTCCGGGCCGCCCTCCAGGGCGCTCACCCGGCCGCCGCGCCTCCCCCGAGGCATGGCGGAGACGCTAGCTGAGCAGCAGCCTGGGGTCTGGGGAGGCCTTTGGAGGCGGAGGTGGAGGCCGCGGCAGCCTCGGCTCGATCTGCGTCCGGCGCTGCCACAGCAACCGCGCGCGGGGCAGAGACCCAGGAGGGAGGCGGGGCAGGCAGGCGGGGCCGCCCGGACCTAGTCCGGCACCTTGGGCCGCCGGCTTCGGGTCGCTGCCGCTCACTACTAAAGGTCTCCAGTACAGGCAGACGAAGAAGTGGCTCCCTCCGCCTAGCCCTCCCTGTTCAGTAGGTTTTAGTGCACTGCGTTTCCCACAGTTCTGTACGCACTCCCTTCTCAAACTTACTCACCCCCTGGGCATCTTGTTAAAATGCAGTTTCTTACTGTTGAGGTCTGAGAGGAGGCCCAAAAGGCTGTATTGCTAAGAAGCCCCGGGATGACGGCGACGCCCATGCCACTGGTCCTCGGGACACACTTTGAGTGGCAAGGGCTTCTCGTTTCCCCACCTGCTTCCCAGTGGGCTCCCTCAGAAGGCAGAGGTCATGCTATATAACCGTGCTGGCACACCCCCGGTAGTTAGCTGATCTTATGCACCTGGTAGAGAGAGCTCATTTCCCAAAAGCCCTGAGAGGAAGCCAAAGTCTCTGGTTTACATTCACAGATTCTCACCTGACAAACAGAAGGTGCCTTATCATAATGAGCACTGAGTAATGTTTAGAATTGTTGAATCGTTATATTGTCCTCCTGAAACTAATATATTGGATGATAACTATACTGGAATAGGAAAAAAAAAAACACCTTAATGAATAAAAGGTGCCTTTGTGCTGTCAGTGTTGAGGGTCCTAATTTCCCGGAAGATTTCTCCTTTGCAAACTCGTCTTTGCCTGGATCTGGCACTCTCTGGAGGGAGATTACAAGCAGCCGGGCTTGTTCTCTGGAAGGCTGTTGCTACAGTGTAGTGTTACCTGCAAATGGAGAGAGCCCTGGGGGGTGGGTTTATCCTCCCCTTTCTTCTGATAGTAGAGATTCATGAAATTAGCTGATAATTTGTTAGCACAGAGTCTGGAGGCTTCGGTTCTCAACTGTGGCTGCACGTTGGAGTTACCGGTAGGGAGTTGAAAAAAAATCCAGAGGCCCAGGCTACACTTGAAGACAAATTGGAATCTCTGGGATGGGACCCAGACTTCAGGAGTTTTTAAAGCCCTCCAGGTGATTCCAATGTTCAGCTAGGCCGGAGAATCACTGCTGAAAGCAGTGTATTCACAGGGAGCTGACAAATTGTGACAATGAAACAGAGAAACGGAGTTCTCTGGAAGAGGAGCATCATGGGAGGTCAGTCAG
Source organism: Panthera leo (assembly GCF_018350215.1). Lineage (NCBI taxonomy): Eukaryota > Metazoa > Chordata > Mammalia > Carnivora > Felidae > Panthera > Panthera leo. The sequence continues at coordinate 168,498,154 of NC_056686.1, forward strand.
CAGCCTTTTTAGAAAGTCAGAATAATTGTATCAAGAAAACGGTAGGGGTGAAGGAGGTAAAGAGCAAACTGAGTTTGAAGACTCGTGGATGTAGCTCCAGGGTGCTGGTGCCGAACCAGTGACTTCAGCTACGCAAGCTCCTCTCATTCTCTTCTTGTCCTGCTCACACCGCAAAGCCAGACAGAAGAGCGCATGGCAGCAGGAGTGTCTCAAGGTTCTCTGCTCAAACTTGGATTTCAAACAACCAGGGAGGGAGACTGGAGGCCTAGCCAAATCCCTTTCAGAGCCGAAGCGCCTGTGTGCCAGTTAAGCTGGGACTCTCACCGCTTAATGCTCTGAAAACAAATCCCCAAGCTTCCAAGCGAAGCAGGGAAGAGCCTCTGTTTGATCTGATGGCAGAGAGCTGTTTCTTGGAGCAGAAGTGCAGCTGCTGCTGAACCCACGCAGGCTTCAGGTGGCTCAGCCCAGCAGTCACTCCTGGGGAGGTTGGTGCCCTTGCGGAAGGAGTTGCTGCTCTGGAGTCAGCATCTTGTATTCACAGCTGTTGGACCCTCAACACAGAGCTCACTGGCATTTTCAAAGCTCACTGAGAGCCAGGGCAAATAGGTCAAGGCAGTGGCTACTTCTTAGGACCTTTACAAGTTGCCCTTTCTCCTGCTTCAGTAGGTCAGAGTCAGAAACACTGGCTTTATGTTTCTTGAGGATGAAAGTAATGGCTGTGCTCTGGTCTTTCCCCTTGATGAGCTGTCCCCTCCCAGGGCTCTGAAGGTTGCAGTGCCCATGGTCTCTGTCCTCAGGATTAGCCACACGGGCATCAGCACCATGGCTTCCCATTCTCCTCAGGGCTCCTTGAGAGATGTCACCAGCTCTAATCACTCCCCTGAACTTGAGGCTCTATGTCCAACTGCCTACCTGACATCACCACTTGGCTGTCCAATAACCATCAGAAACATAACACATCTAAAACCAAATCTATGATTTTCCATTATAAACCTATCCTTCCCAGAACTTTCCAAATCTCAGCAAATAGGTTCATCAAAATCCTTGATGTCATTCTTATTTCTTCTCATTGTCTCAGGCCTCACATCCAATCCGCTGGCAGATCCTGTCAATTCCATCTGCAAAAGACACTCCTTTCAGCCTGTTGCTTTCCCAGTCTGTGCCCCTATACCTCTCACCTGGACAACATCAACAACCTCCCAGCTCTTTGCTTTCCCTTTTGCCTATACTGCCTCCTCCAGCTCAGAGTCTATTTTCCACCTGGCAATCACATTGCTCCTTTTTAAAAATAACAAAATCATATCATTTCCTGCTCACAACCTTCTTCTGATCTCCCATCACTCTTGGAACAAACTCAAAATTCTTGGCAAGTGCACAAGGCCCTACATAATCTGGGCTCTGGTTACCTTTCTGAGGTCACTTACTCATACCCTCCACCTTGCTCACTCACACAAGCCTCCATACTAGTCCTCGGACACACTGAGACTAGTCCCTTCTCAGGGCATTTGACTTGCTACTTCCTCTCACTGGAATGCTTTTCCAGCCAGCCAACCAGATGGCTCCCTCCTTCTGCTGAAAGATTACCATCTCTAAGAGACCACTGCTGACCCTCCTCCGTCATTCACCTTCCCATAACTGTGTGTATTAGTTTTCTATTACAGCTGCAACAAATTACCATTAACTCAGTGGCTTAAAACAACACAAATGTTTTATCTGACATTGCCAGGGGTCAGAAATCCAAATTTGGCTTCACTGGACTAAAATCAAGGCATCAACAGGCTTGAGTTCCTCCTGAAGGCTCCAGGGAAGAATTCATTTCCTTGTCTTTTCCAGCTTCTAGAGGTGGCCTGGATTTCTTGGTTCATGGCCCCTTCGTCCATCTTCAAAGCCAGCAGCCAAGCATCTTCTCTCTGCTTCCATCCTTCTATCTTCTGTTTCTGACTCTGACCTTCTTCCCTCCCTATTATAAGGATCCTTGTGGTTACATTGGACCCATCTGGATAATCATTAACTGCATCTTCAAAGTCCCTTTTGCTGTGGAAGGTAACACATTCACAGGTTGTGGGGACTAGGACATAGATATTTTCAGGCCACCATTCATCTACTATCTCCTGCTTTATTTTACTTTACATCCCTTATTACCTCTTGCTGTATGTTTACTTATTTGTTTATTGTCTAGATTTCCCATTGAATGAGTTAATGCACTTAGTAACAGTGCTGGAATACAAGAAACAATAAATGTTAAGTGTTATTATTGTTGCTAGAATAAAAGTTCCTTGATGTCAGAGAATTTATCTTGTTCTTCATTAAATTCTCAAGTACTGGCACAGGGCTTAGCATGTAGTATGTGCTCAAGAAATATCTGAAAGAATGAATGAATTCCTTTAACACTTATTTGTAATAATAGTGTTAAAGTACCTCAATAGTTTTCTCCCTAGTTCTTAAGGATCAGTTGTCCCATAAGTGGTACATATATATGATCCACTAATGCATGAAAATTGCTCTCTGAAAATTTTCAGGCAGCTTCCTGAACATCGCTTTCCCTGCTTTGGATGAAACTTGGGGATTAGTTTTCAGAGCACTAAACATTAAGAGTCCTAATATAACAGGCACATGGTTGCTGTATGTTTGGAAGATATTTGGCTAGATCTGGAAATAGAATCTCCACCCCTGTTGTTGTTGTTTTGTTTGTTGGTTTTTTTTGTTTTTTTTTTTTTTTAGAAATTCATGTCTGAGCAAAAGACTTTGAAAAATTCTCTGCTATTAACATTGTTTTCAGGATATCATTAAATATCTGGGCAAATCCAGGAGATTTAGACGTAATGGGACAGCCTCCTGAAGTCAGGGACACCTTAGTTCCACAGATGGAGGCCGATGAAGTTACAGCCCGCTGAGACATCAAGATCTACTGCATTAAGGGCAGGGGCAAAGAATTCTGATGCCCGAGCTTTGGCCAGTGGATAATCTTAGATCACTCCCTTTAATCTCGCACAGTCTCTGTTGGCTTCAAAGTTTGGAGTTTGGGTGAGCAATAATTGAGTACCTGTGTTATCAAATTACCATCAACATCGTCTTTTGCAAACTCCAGTTTACTTTAGAGAACAGTTTTTATTAAGGACTGCTCCATGCAGGTAGAATATAATACAAACTCCCACCATGGCGTAGGAGACTCCTTATGATCTGACTCCTGCCCACCCACTCAAACCCCATCTCCTATCATTTTTCTTCCATTCTTTCTATACTTGTGTCCAACTACACTGGCCTTCTTTCCATTATTCAATTAAACCAAATTTAGTCCTCATGCAGGGCCTCTGCTGTTGTTATTTATTCTGTGTGGAACAATCTTTATTATGGCATGGCTTTGCATGGTGCCCAGGTCAACTTCGTGTCACCTTCTCAGAGGCTCTTCCCTGGCCAGTTAAAAGTTTACTCCTACTCAATGTTATTTTCCTCATTGTACTTCCCACTATCTGAGTGTATGTCATTGGTTTTTTTGTTCACTTCTTTTCTGTCTGTCTCCCTTTCCCATCAGATGGGTACCTCAATGACAGCAGTGACCTGGTATGCTTGCTTATGGCTCTATCTCATGCCTAAAGAGTGCCTTGAGAAGAATAAATGCTCAATAAACATTCATTGAATCCATAAAGGAATAAATTGAGTTCCTGCATTAATTATTGGTATCACTGAACATATTGTATCTCATGGGTAAGGAAAAAAAAATTCAGGACATATTTAATTTCTCCATATCAACATACATTGTAGGTGAAGTGAGCTTTAATTGTGTCCAGCTCTCAGTAATTTCTTTTTTTTTTTTCTTTTCTAATTTTTTAATGTTTATTTTTTGAGAAAGAGAGAGAGAGAGAGAGAGAGAGAGAGAGAGAGAGACAAAATTCTAAGTAGGCTCTGCTCTTTCAGAGCAGAGCCCAACATGGAACTCGAACTCACCAACCACTAGATCATGACCTGAGCTGGAGTCAGGGGCTTAACAGACTGAGCCACCCAGGGGCCCCTCTCAGGTGTTTCTAATGCAAAATGGGAACCTTGCCAAAGGAGCCTCCGTCTCATCCTGAGTGGACATTTTGTCAGAATGTTCCTGCTGTTCTGGCCTCTGCTGCCTAAAAGGTAGAGGGCAAAATGTCTCTGCAAAAATTACAGAATCAGATTCAAAGTCCAGATCACATAGGTTTTTTGTGCTCCTTGTATTCTGGGAAACTGTGAACTACAAATATAAGTTATCGGCCCCCACACATCAACATACAATGGGAAGAGGTGCAGAGAATAACCACAGTAAATGCTCCCACTGGAAAACCGAGGGTGGGGGTAAGGGTAGGGCAGAAAGCACATCACAATCACTTGTTCAGAGCAATTCTGAGATTCAAGCAGGCATGTGTTGCTAGATCACATGTTCCTTATCTCACGTCCAGCTCTGTTCCCTAGGAGAGGTTCTCTAATTCACTGTTCTCCACAGCTCTTAGCTCCAACCTCTGCGATTTTGGTTCTGCCCTTTATACCATTCTTCTTTTTGACAAGAAATTGCCCACGATGACAGCTGAGTCGTTTTTCAGCCTTTTTTTATCCGTAAAAAGTTGGAGGTCAAGAGGCTTCTTTTAATTTTGAAGTGTTAGTCCAAATGTGTATAACTCCTTTAGAAATTTTGTAAGCTTTATGTTGTTCATATATATATATGTATATATGATATATGATATTTGTGCATATATATATAAATTCATATTCTATAATATTATACAGGAGCTATTTCCACAAATCTCTTTGATATTAGTCCCTCTATACTTTGGACTCCAAGTCAGAATATTGGGGTATAATTCTAATGTTTTTAGAATTACTTTTGTCTAGGGAAACTGTGTCTTCCAACCATACCTTTGTTTGAGGCTTGACCTGAAGACTTATTTAACTGGAAGCAGCCTGAATTTCGTCTTTGATTTGAGGCCACTTCTTGCTCTTCGAATATTTTTTAAGCCAGACTGTCTGTCCTGGGCCTTCTATAGCTCCTCTGAACTATGCTTGTTTGTCACTTTTTGATAAGACCTAAAAGAAGCCAAATAACACAATATTCTTCCAAAGAAAAGAAAAGAAAAAAAGATTAAAAGCAAGATAGCATCCCAGATTTATATAAACTAAAACTTATGATTAATTGAATACCTTCAGAAGATATAATCAGTAACTGGTATCTTGAGCAATCAAAATAGTCAACTAATGAGATGTGTTGCCCTAAGCAACTAAAGTTGGAGTGGCTTGAACTCACAAACTATGAGATCATGACCTGAGCTGAGGTCAGTTGCTTAACCGATTGAGCCGCCCAGGTACCCCTATCCTTGGGTTTTAAGCTTACAAGGAGAGTATTGGCTCAGGCCCTAAATAACCTGGAACAGGTAGATAGAACTTTTAGAGGTCATGGCAATTAAATTCACTTGGACCATATTATTAAAGATATTTTATGTGGGGCACCTGAGTTGCTCAGTTGGTTAAGCGTCCAGCTTCAGCTCAGGTTATGATCTAGCAGTTTGTGGATTCAAGCCCCACATCAGGCTCTGTGCTGACAGCTCAGAGCCTGGAGCCTGCTTCAGATTCTGTGCCTCCTCTTTCTGCCCCTCCCCTGCTTGCACTCGGTCTCTCTCTGTCTCTCAAAAATAAATAAACATTAAAAAAAAAGATATTTTATGTAATTTTGCATGTCATAGAATTGTATGTTAAATGTTTGTAAAACAGGGAAAATGTTATATTTTTCTTTTGAGAGGTCCATCTATTAGTATACATGCTGCCCCCACATATAGAATAAATATGGCATTTTTCACATGAAGAATAAATGGCAGTTTGTATTTTTAAATTCTATAAATATAGATATATTTATAAATTCTAGGCTAAGAATTTTAAACAAAATCATCCTTAAATTATTTAGTAGGCCCATTCACACTTCACTAAATCTAGATGTCAGTTTAATAATTCACATGAATAAAAACCAATAAACTTTAACATAATTCAGATGCTTATGAAATAGCTATTATTTGTCAGCTTGTTCAAATATCAAACCTAGTATTAACTGAAATAAGCTAGTAGTTATGTATTGTGTCACTAAAACTTCATGGTAATATTCTCACAAGAATTCAAATGAACTCTCCCATATTTATGCATGTTTAACATGAGTTTATTGTAGACTTTAGCATATGTATTGGCTTCCTAGAATGGCTATACCAAATGACCACAAACTGGGGAGCTTTAAAATAACAGAAATGTATTGCTCACAGTTTTGAAGACCAAGGTCCAGAATTAAAGAGTCTGCAGATTTGGTTCCTTCTTGGGGAGTCAGAAGGAAAATCTGTTTCATGCCACTCTTCTAGCTCCTGGTGACTGCTGACAATTCGTGCAGATCTTGGTGAATAGATATGTCAGTCCAATCTCTGCCTATATCTCCATTCTCCCTGTGTGTTCTGTCTGCATGTTCCATCCTCTTCTAATAAAGACATCAGTCCTCTTCTTATAACGACCACTTGAATCCAGTATGACCTCATCTTAATTTACATCTTATACATTAGGATGTGTTACTTGGATACTGTTTCCAAATAAGATCACACTCTGAATTTCTGGCTGGACATGAATTTTGGGGAATTGGGGGATGGGACTCTTTAACTCAGTACTATATATATATATATATATATATATATATATATACATATCAAATGCATGTTTGTGTATATATACATGTTTATGTATATGTATATATATATATAACAAATGCATGCATATTTTATATATGTGTGTGTTTTTTCCTTGGCAATGTATTTTAAGATAAGTGTGTTATTGTTAATTAGGCAAAAATGAAACCTTGGGAAGCAAAAGATCTCTTTCCTCAATATTTTTAACATGCTAGCCAGAGTAAAGGAAACATTAAAATAGAGTTTCTATAACCAAAAATCTCATGTTGGAATTTAAAAGTATATAATAAGCAGACTTGCCTCTGTTAACTAGGAAATTCTTCCAGTAAAGAAACATTTTGATAAATAACCCTACTTATCTTCTGGTTATAATTTGCATGCATTTGTTACTATTGTTTGCTGTGTATTTAATCATCGTCTGGAGTAAAGCTGATTCAGTTACCTAACAATGACAAGTGATGTTAGCCCAACTCTCCTTTTTAAAATGCTTTATTACCCTCTCTAGTCTTGGATGTGAACATTTCTTGGTCACATACCTGCAACCTACCACAGATTATAAATTTATAATGCCCTACTATGAGGAGACTAGCCCTACCGTTGTTAGTGACACCAGCGGTAAGGAATTAACAGTCTCTTAAGCATTGTAATACCCCTTCATTGACGTCACCGAAAGTGGGGATGATCTTCTAACTGACATCATTTAGAAAGAACACTAAAGAAATAATAGTGATGTGCTAGGTTTACACAGTGAACATTTTGAAGTAGAAATTATAGGTTAGGTAATTCAGCAGCATTTACCTCAACCAGGAACACACACCGTGTATTAACACGAAGATGTGTATTAATACAATGATTATAAAGAACATTAGCTGTCCTTTCATTTTCAGTGATTTTAAACAAAATCACCTCTCATGAATACTGATCCTTTGATGTTTCTGGTCCCTAAGCACCTCTCCTAATAATTTATGTGCAGTGCTAAGATGAATACCTGATGTTGCTAAAAACAACCACTCTGTGTTCTTCTTTCATTTGTGTTGTATTGACAAAGACGATACATTCCCCATAAACTTAACCACTTTTCTGTTCCAATTGATACTTTGAAAGAAGATAAATTTAACAAATAACTATTGTGATGATACAGTACTCTCTTTTATATTGTGTATTTCTACTTCCGCGCTATCATCTACCTACGGGTAACCTATTTTACTTTTATTTGTTGAACGTTACTCAAATTCTCAAACTCATTGCTAGCCTACAAAGTACTTATGGGTTAGATTCTGGTCTGCTGTCATCTAAATTCTTCAACGATGGTAAGGAAGTTCAGGACAATTTTATGTAACACCAACAAGAACAAGAACAATTGCTGGAAGAATGATGAACACAAAGGAAAAAGGTAGCATGCAAGCTCTTAAAGAATTTTTTTAAAAAAGCAGGGTCTGAAAAGAGCCTACAACATTTTAGTTCCTCTTTTATTACAGTTCCAAAATCATACTTAACAAATTGATGTTAACAAAAAGAAAGAACTGCTAACTCATGACTTTTATCCTAAAGCGGAGTGGGGGTAGGGCTGTTTGGTGCTATGTAGTACGAAATTCATTTCAATTGTTCTCTTTTTCTAGAATTAATGCTTATAACTTTCATTGAGTTGAGCATCATTTGTGGTCCTCTCCCACTCTCAACTGACCTGATTTATAACATAGGTTTGGCATTAGAGTAGTGTGGTTTGATTTTCTTGTAATGTTAATACGTATCCAGGATCTCCTAGGTCTTCTAAGCACCAGCGAAACAACAAACAAGGGACAAGGCTTCTGTCCTTATGAAGCCCACCGTCTACCAGGAGAGAGATGATTTAACAAAAACAAAACAAATAAGGAAGCAAGATAACATCAGATAAATGCTCTGGAAAAGGGAATGGGCAAAATAATTTTGATTTTGGTGAGATTGAAAGTGGTTGAATACTTCAGCTGGGGATTTGGGGAAGTGGCGTTTGTGCTAGAACCTAAATGAAGAAAGGAAACCAGTAATGCAAGGATCTAGGTATCCCAGGTTCCTGCAGTCATTCATCTGTAAAATAAGGCATATGGCTGCTTTGGTTATGAAATGTGTAAATTAATAAAGAGCAGAGAGTACTGACCCAGTAAGCCTGTGAGGCCATCCTCTGTAGATGTGTCTTTAAGACATCAAAGCCTAAAGCAGGGTTAGCTTTTAATCTTGTTAACAGCAAAATGAGTTATCAAGTTGCCTCATCAATGTGAGATAAAATTTATTCTCTTATCTCTACATGTTATTTTACAAGTGAATCCATCCCTTTGGATTGCTCTATACCTGAGGATCTATAAAAATGATTATTGTCACTCCCCACTTACCTCTATATTAGCAAGGCAAATAGCACAGTAATGTTTCGATGGCCACATCCACATTTAATGTATCTGAAGGCTTAGTCCAGCATTAACATAATACTCTGCATTTTAAGATATTTTAAAATCAGCAATTTAAACAGAAGTCCCCCAGAGGCTGTGGTCTTGTCTTGTCAATGCCACTAGTTTGGTTACCCAGCTAATTCCATCAGAGTCATTGAACCAAGTGTTAGTGTGTGTGAAGAGTCTATGAGTCAATTGCCAGCACAAAATTCTTCCTGACATGGGAAGGCAGATGATCTCAACTTTTCAGTGCATACAGCACAAATTTCTAGTTGAATGGTTCTTGACAATAGTGTCCTCTGAAACATAATGCCTGGCGAGGAGCCAATGATTATGCCACCATACAAATCACTGTGTATCTGACGCCAGAATGCCTCTGTGCAATGGTAGCAACAAGAGTTCTCAGTCCTGGTGTTCCACAAGATGTTATATTGGCTCCTTTATTCTTTATCAGACCCTGGAATTAAAGATTTTATTTAGACAGTTTTTAGGAAATGAATGGTGGAGGGAGATGAAAAGGGAAGAGAGGAGGTTGTAGTGTACTTTAAGAAGAGCTTTACTGTTTTACAATCCCCATTAGGACAAAATCGGCTTATGTTGGAAGCCTAGTTTTATTAACTGTTTAATAGATATTTTCACTTTGAATCTCTTGTTTAATTATAGAACTAAAATAGCTTAGTTCAAACTGTTAGCTAATGATCCATATATCATTTTAGTAATTGCTAGCTTCTTTCAGAAATGCATTAATTTTGTAAGAATTATAGACTTTCGAGTGTAAAAACACGGGGAGTTTTTTAAGATTAATACATTAGAACATTTACAATTTGTTTCAAATGTTACTTTACTGTACCATATTAGAAACCTAAAATTACCAAAATATTCTTAAGGTACTATGATCCTTCATTTTAATTTTCATTTAACTGTATTTTTTGGATTAAAAGTAGATAGATCATACTCTATGAATGCAGTTGGTAATGTAAATGAAATCTAAGTTATGCAGTGTTCTATTCAAAAGGAATTATGCACTGGTTAAAATATTTAGCTAAATTTCATTTCCCACTATGAAATTGTCTACTGATTTTAAACACCATTTTTTTTTCTGGAAATAACTCTTTAGAACATTTTCACATTAAGTAAGTAGATCTAAGCATCTTATTTGATAGGAATAGTAATTGCCCAAGACGAAGGAACACATAAAAGCCTAAATGTTACTCATAACAAGCAACACTAAAAAACATTTTTTTTTTCCACGAAGCCAAAGTCACCAGTGTTTCTTCTTTTTGGCTGGTTTTACACTTAGTAAAATATTTTCTTTTCTTATAAGCTAGATATAGGCATTAGCCAATTATAAAAACCGTGTCTCTTTTAAACATTGGTAGCAATTCAAAAAGAAAAGAAAAAGATAATTGAAAAGGTTTCTTGTGGTTTGAAAATGCCTTCCAAATATTCATTAAACATTTAAGTGAGTAAATTTGTAGAATATGTTTCTGACATTGGCACTGGTTCTGTGGTATTTCTCTGATCAGATGGAAGTGCTGTGTGTTATGCAGAGTGCATTCAGTTCATTCATGCATAAACAATATCATTTTCATAAATTAAAACCTCCCCTGCAGAAGGAACATCTGTGCCTGCCTTTGAATAAAAGATGGTGGCATGTGAGTTACTCCTTGACTGACTGAAAGAATCCTTATGTTTTAGAATGAAGTTATATAGGAAAAATTGAAGGAAAAAAAACCTAACTTACAGTCTGAATTTCTACCTTACATACAAATATGTACATATATATATATATATATATATATCCACAGTATAGATTTCCTTGCTTGTAGTCTTAAAAGCTGGAATCCTTAAAATGCATTCTCTAACTATTTCTTCTGTTTACTAAAGCAACAGATTTTGGTTTGCATGAAGATGTATAATTTTAATTATAGGTGAAATTGAGCTGCTGAATAGATCACATCAGATCTGAATGTTCACTTCATGGTCTCCTAGGCTGGAAGGCTGACAATGTTCAGATATCATATCAGTATTACGTCTCATAAAGTAAGAACAGTGAGAGCAATCCTAGAAGCAACAGCTTGATTTCAAAATAACAACTCTGATTCACTTGGAATGAGATTATTGCATTTTGGATAAAGTTGAGACTAACTTAAAAGTATTTCTGTCATGTGATGAAGGCTGATGGAAAACATGTTAAAATGATATATTTTAAATTGAACTCAAACATTTTTTAATGTTGAAATATTCCTTACTGCTACTGTCACAGCTTGACATAGCCCCATTGGCAATGTTATTAGTATGGCTAATTGTTCCCGTCCATTAGATTACTCACATTTTTCTGGAGCAGTTTGCTAAATGAGGTCAGCTTTCTGGAACCCCTAAATCACCAATGAGAAGGAGATTAAAGGAACAAGCTTGGGAAGAGAGGTAGTCATCCAATGTGGCATCCGAATCAGAGGAGGAACAATGGAGTTACTAATGACAGTAATCAGAGCACCATGGTAGAGCCAGGGCACAAGTGCCAAAATGTTATTCCCTAGGAAGCATTCCTGTCAGTCAGTACATCCAGAGGAAGAGAAATGCCAAACTTTTTTTTTTTTTTTTTTTTTTTTTTTTTTTTTTTTTTTTTTTTTTAGTGGACTTAACAATGGACAGAGTCATCTGTAAGTTTTTCCACTGAGTTGTATTTAGTGTTCCAAAAAAGGGAAGGGACACAATTGTATCATCCTATAATATATTATACTACAAATAGTATGTTCTTGAACACAAATAACTCACTATCATTTTCTCCTGGAAAAAAATTTTTGAAATCATCACAGGATGTTCATCAAAAAATTACAAAGTGCCACTTCTTCTTGGATTCTTTAAATTAATTAAATCATTTCCTCCCGGCATTTTCTAAAGGTATTTAACTTTCTTTTGGGTTATTCCTGGTTTGCAATCCAGTACTATATTGCATGCTGCTATTGTATAGTGCTGGTTTGCAAAGTGCAATGGTACTGTGATAGTACTGATTTTCAATTCAGTTCGGGAAAATATACAGATAATAAAGCACTAAGAAAATGGTAAAGTTTTCTTATGTATTTTTAAATATATAGACAAACTAAGGGCGCTTGTTTGCGTCTCCTTGTTATAATTAACTAAATACCCCTTTTTAAAAAATAGGAAAAATCATAATACAATCATTTAAAAGAATAAAACCCAAAAAGCTGAAAGTGAAGATACTTAAAACAAAGAAAAATGAAAACCCAACTGTTTGTCTCTCCACCCCACCCCCCAGCCTCATATTCCATGTAATGAAATATGAGTTGGTTCTTTCATTATCTACAAAAGCTGGTGACTCCCTAAACAAGATCAACAGACTGGAGACTATGCTAAAGTAAACTTTTATTTTACTCTACAAATAGCATTTAGTTTTAATTCAGTGAATAAAGCATCTATTATGCTTAGGAATTATTTATACTTTAAAAAATCACTTTAAGAAGGAATGCAACAATTGGTCAGATTTTCAATACTAGTTTATTGCAACTGGATGAGTGTTTTCTAAATTGTGCATTACACCATAATATACAGGATTACAAACAAGATTACAGTACAGATCGATTCCAGTGGTACCAGTATCACATCTCAAACAGCACTTATTCTGGACTGCATTTTACATGCAATAGCTATTGTTCTAATTATGAATTAAATGGTTTGAATTTATTTAAGCTACTGTACTAATTGACTACAATAGGTATAAATCCCAACATTAACAACCTGATTAGATTTAGGCTCAGATTTATTACATGAATATATGACAAACCACCATTTGTGTGACTATGTATAAAATCATGCATTTATATTTTCTGGAAACATCAATAGCTTCAGATTCTTTGTAAAATCATGGAATGCAAAGGAGTAAAAGACTAAAAATAAACAGTGCAAATTGTATGTGATAGTCAAGCAGCTTTTGATTTAAAGAAGGGTATGTTGGCATTTGTTTATAATATGTATATACAAGCTTGTGCAAGTAATGTATTGAATTGATATGTTTTGATAGGGACTAAATCTCTTTTTTTTTTCATCCTCTTAAGAGTTGTGGATCTGTTTTTTTTTTTTAAGGAGAGGGAAAGACTTTAAAGTGAAATGAATTGCTCAAATTGTGCAATTTTTTTTTTTTTTTTTTTTTTACAATTAGAGAGGAAAGAAGTGCTAAGGCAACACAATAACTTTCTAAGCACTTTTCTGCTGGTTTAAATTAGTTAAATTATTTTGTATAAATTAGATATAATTCTACCTTTCTGATATGTATAAAAATTGATGAAGCTGCATGGTTTTAAAATAGGAAATCCACATTATAAAAAGTCATTAAAAATTCTGTACAAAATCACAACAAAATAATTCAGCATGGGAAAGGTAACAAGTAGTAAAATGCTGGTTGAAAAATATATATTTATATATATTTTAATTGGCCCGTTACTAGTTTAAAAATTGCATAGATCCTAATTATTGCTTGTGATTTTGTTATCCCGATCAGATAATTAATATGATCTGAAAACAGCTACACCAAATTTGTGGTGTTTTTTTTTTTAACCATATTACTTTTTTAAAATAGAAGAGCTATAGAAAATAATACATAAGGTGAACAGGAACTTTGATCCCCTGTTTCTTCCAAAGGCAGTAACGACAATAAATACATATATCACTTGAAGCTTGGAGTATTTGCACTTTGCAGCAATAGTACCCAAAGGGCTGCCTTTTGTAAACACCACAGTCACTGTAAGCACAGTGGGTACGTTTCCCGGGGATGGTGAAACTGACGTGCCTCTAATCGTGAAAGATGGCATTGAGCTGGGCACTCATGACTCGCTCATGATGTGAATGGCTATCGAAAGACATGATATTGTCTATAGGGATCTCGCAGCGAGGGGCAGCGGCGCCCGAGAAGATTGATCCGTGGCTTTGGGCCCCTGCCAAGGTCGCTGCAGGATAGTGCATGGTAAAGGCATAATTTTTCTCAAACTCGGCGGACGGTTCGTGTTTGAAAGAGAAGTTGCCATTGATACTGAGCGGCGGGCTGAGGGGTCCGTCAAAGGAAGGGCTGGTGCAATCAGTCAGGGGGCTTTCAAAGAAGGGCTCCAGAGCAGCGCTGTAGGCGTGCGGCGGTGGCTTAACGTGGAAGACATGGGAGCTGTCCATGGTACCATAGGGCGGGCTGGGCAGCCCCGGCGACTGGTAAGAGTAGGGGTGCACAGGGAAGGAAGCGCTGGCGGTAGGCAGGTGCGGAGGCATGTCCTGGTTCTGCTCAGGCAGGAAAGTCCGAGGATTAAGCTGCAGGCAGCCGGCAACCAGGTTGGTGGTGGGCTGAGATAAGCCCTTGCAGAGAGTCTGTACGAAGGAGACCAGATCAGGGCTTTTGCCCGAACGCAGGATCTCCGACAGAGCCCAGATGTAGTTCTTGGCCAGGCGCAGCGTCTCGATTTTGGACAGCTTCTGCGTCTTGGAATAGCAGGGCACCACCTTGCGCAGGTTGTCCAGAGCCGCGTTTAGCCCGTGCATGCGGTTCCGCTCCCGGGCGTTGGCCTTCATGCGCCTTAGCTTAAAACGCTCCAGGCGTGCCTTGGTCATCTTCTTCTTTTTGGGGCCCCGTCTCTTGGGCTTTTGATCGTCGTCCTCCTCTTCCTCTTCTTCCTCCTCTTCCAGATCTTCGTCTTCGTCCTCCTCCTCTCCCCCGTTCCTAAGTGAGTCCTCTTCCGCGTTCATGGCTTCGAGGTCGTCCTCCTTCTTGTCTGCCTCGTGCTCCTCGTCCTGAGAACTGAGACATTCGTCTGTCCAGCTGGGAGGACCCTGGGGCTGAGGCTCGCCCATCAGCCCGCTCTCGCTGTAAGATTTGGTCATGTTTCAATTTCCTACATTCAACAGGGGGCGGGGGGGGGGGAGAGGAACAGAAAGAAAAGGAGAAAAATGCTACATTTACAAACTACCTGTGCCTTCAGCTACCACTCCCTACCTAACTTTATAGAAATCCATGTAAAGAGAAGTACCAGCTCATTACAAAATGGATGCCCCTAAGGAAAAGTTAAATGGCTTGTTTTATAATGGCGTGTGTGTGCCCCACTGGCATACAGGAGACAGGGCAGGGCTGGAGGTGGGGGAGGGAGTAAATATATGTGTATGTGCACTCCTGTGTGTATGTTTTCTAACGATTGGCAAAAGTGTGTTTATGGTGATTATGTAGCAGGATGATATGCACGAAAAGGAGCAAATGTTTCACTACTTCATGGTTATCTGCATGAGTTCAAAGTCACAATCCACACACAAAAAATGATGACTTTGAAAATTGCAATTCTGTTTGTTCCCTTCTCTTCCCTGGCTTCTTGGCACTTAGCGATTACAGTTAAGAGACATTACCTAATTTACTCACGGTGGCAGTGATTTTTAAGACGATTATACTAACCGGAGACTGAAGAGCAAATTCATGGTGGAGAAAAAGTAGTTTCCATCAAATTATTTCACCATCAACGAAACATTTGGCAACAAAAGTGGGCAGGGGTCTTGCATGCCACCCTCGCCTTTCTTTTCTCGCCTCCCAACACTACCCCTCTGCTGAATTTCCACCTTGTACAAAAGCACTAGCTATATGGCCAGGGCTGGGGGCACCGCACAGAGCACCCTTCCATGCGCTTGGGATCAGGTGCGGAAGGCTCTTCTCTAATAAACAGCCCATTGAAATAGCCGCCCGCTCTTTATTGGGGCTTTTCAAAGTTCGCCTCAAACCTCTTTTTAAAAGATTGGGTAATTATAATGGTCAGCGATTGGCAATAGTGAAGTTGCCGCTTCTAATAAAGAAAATAAAAAGCCTTTAGTGAGACAACTGAATTTCTGGCTTCTGCAGTGGCTGCTAGGGACTTGGCTGCCTCTGGAGCAGTAACAGGTAGCAGGAGTTGGTTCCTCTCCCTTTCTCCACCTTTTTTCACTTTCTCAACTAAACTATCTCTCAACACAATTATTTCTCAGGATGTGTGTACCAAGGTATCCATGTCCCTTTTATGCACTGAAAAAATAACTTGGCACTTCCAATGCGCACAAAATACATGCACACAAAACACATCTGGTAACAAGGGCTTTTCTTTTTTTCTTTTTACTTATTGGAAGAAGTGAGAAAGTGAAGTAGTTATTTGCTTTCAGGACTTTGAAATCACTACTAGCAAATAATCAGAGTTACTGTGCGTTATTTTTTTTTTAATTCAAAATAGCTCCTATAATTTCCCCTCAAAACCAGATCACTAACACATTTTTTTTCTTTTTCTTTTTCTTTTCTTTTCTTTTTTGTTAGAAAGCCTGCGGTGGGTATTTGAGTAAGGCAAGTCGAAATGTGTTAGTACTTGCGGGCAATCTAGGGGAGGAATGCCCGCTTCAATACACATACACGCGCTCGCAAACGCACACATTCATAATATGTGTAGGTACATCCGGTCTTCAATTACTGCTTTTATTCCCAAACAAAAACGAAAGGGTTGTAATTACCTGCAGTTGTTAGTAGGTCCTGAGTGATGGTCTCATAACCCTGGGGCCTCCGGATGCCGTGCCTTCTGCGTGGGGCGAATTCCTCGTGTCCCCGCCGCGCGGGCGCTCAGGTTATATAGCCGGGTTGGTGATGCTGAGCGCAGGCGGGGCCCGGGAGCCGAGCGGCTAGCAGGTCCCTGCGTCCCGCGTCTGCGCACGCGTCCAGGCTGAGCGCTCTCTTCCGCCCGCCCCTTCAGCCTCGCTCCTCTCCCACCCTCCTCCAACTCCAGCTCCCCTCTCCCCCACCCCTACCCCCGCCCCATCTCCTTCCTCCCCGGCATGCGCCATATGGTCTTCCCGGTCCAGCCAGGAGCCGGGAACCACGTGACCTGCCCATTTGTATGCCGCGGAGCGCTCCATTCCGGCCCCTTTGTGGCCAGAAGAAAGTGGCCCATCTGTCGCCAGTTAGAGACTCCGCGGACCTGTTTTTACCCGCAGGAGAGATTAACCCTTTCAGGCGGCAGAAGGGAGTGGGGGCAAGGGGGGGAGGGGAATTGAGGGAAGGGAGCGGGAAAGCTAACGTAGACTGGGTTTAGATCGGAGTGAGTGGCCTGCGTAGGGGCGGGAAGTGGGGCGGAGGTGAAAGAGGCCGAAGCCTGGAGACTGAGGCGCTCAGTGAAGCGTCCTGACTCCGTAGGATGCCGCGCCCAGACATTGGCTTTCTGAGCACCAAGACTTTCTGCCCTCTCTTAGTTGTCCATCTCTTGGTTTCCCCCGCTTGGCAGACGCTTTGCTTATTGGCGCCAAAGGGTGGCTTCTCCTCTTCTCCATCAAACCCTTAAGAAAACGTACGCCATACAAAAACGGCCTAATCTGTGCACTCGGCTTTGATGCTAGTCCTCTAGCCTCTTTACCTGGATCACTCACTCCCAGCCTCTACAGTACCTGTCACTCTACCTCACCATACATGCAACCTGGCGTGCCCTCACCTTCAGCTGCCTCTGTCCCTGGAGACCCCTCAACACATCAACCTCCCTCCCCGCAGAGGTCCTTGTCCTCGGCGCAAGCTAGTCCACGCTCTCAGGCCTTGGCTCCTTTGGCCTTAGAGCTCTCGATGTGAAAGCTGGGGTATTCCTCTGATGCTTGGATTCTGCCTTTTAACCAAGGCCATTGGATTGTTGCAAAGGATGCCCTCATCCGATGCCTCTTATTCCGTGCCACAGGCTGGCACTGCCCACTCTCAGGCCTGTAAATAGGTACTTGGTTCAGACAAGCCTTTTCAATGGGAGGATGCAATGGGCCTATGTTAAATATTTCTTCTCTCTCCTCTTTTTGGAAAGGGTTAATGGCCATGACTCCTCCAGACCTCAAAGACTCTGACTTGATGAGTCTTCACCTCCACCTTGCATGTCAGGCAAAGACCAGAGATTCCAGACTAATTCTGAGGGAGCCATATTTGTGTTTAAATGGCGATTCTTTATTTACTCGTTCCCACCAAGGCATGTTTTAGAATCATACATTATATATTACATCTTTTCCATTCCTTCGCCACCAGCTTCATCTCTAATCCTCCCTTAAGTAAACCCCTATCCCTCCCAGACCTGTAGCCCCCTGAAATGAATTTGTCGAACTTGGATTGCTTATTTAAAGGCAGTTGCTTTAAAAGCCCCTTGAGTTTGCAAACAGTGTCAGGGTTGAGAGGCTGAAGCTAGGTGCCTCTGGGAACCAGAGGGGGGACGCTGTGGAGAGGGGAAAAGGGTTCTATCGAAATCACCGGTGTCTGGAAGGCGGTGTATGCACCCTTCCCCATCCAGCACAAATCTGAAAGGGGGAAAAAGGGAGGGAGTGTGCGCCCTGACCCGCTGCGGAAAGCGTGACGTGAATTGTACTGAGTTTCCAAGAGAAGAGCTGTAGAGAGTCTTGCTTTTCTGCGTTCACTCATCAGTGTACGAAGAGCACAGAGGAAGATAAAAGAATGCACCTAAGAACCTAGTCTCATTATTTACCCCTGCGCCATCTGTATCATCAGTGATGGGCTAAAACTCAAGGGGCATCGAAGTCACCTGCCTGAAGAGGCGGGTCCACGACACTGGAGGCCAGGCTGGACCAAGTGCTCCCTGCAATCCTGGCAGCCGCCCCATGGGCTAGCCCACCGTGCTGCTGGGATGTGGAACTCGAGCCCTAGCTCTTACTCCTCTGTCTTAGAGGAGCTTCAGGGGAAATGTTGGGGGAGGATGCAAGAGATGGCTCCAGCTGCCCGAAGACTTGGGGATGACCTAGGGGATCCCTCTTCCCCCTGGGTAGCAGAAACTTCCTCACTTTGCGACTTCCTGTGGAATGCAGGAGATTCTTGGTGGAACCAGATGTTCCAGGCGGGAAAGAACCCGGGTGTTTCTCCAGCCTGGACTCAAATTCGCAAAGTGCAAGAATTATTAGACGTGGTCCTTCCCTCTCCTTCTAATAAATTCACCCCTAATCCCACTGCCCGTTGTCTCCCCAGGCCTGGGAGTGTGTACAAAGAAAAGGCTACTCCGGGATGTTCCAGAATCCTGGCGAGGTTCGGTCTCACGGTGGCTCTCATTGAGCTTCCCTGCCCACAGAGCTTGGGTGCAAACCCTCCTCTGCGCGGGGAACGTCGATCCCCCAGCGAGGGAATTTTGGCGCCCAGAGAGTGTGGCTGGACCTTCCCCAGGCGGCAGCCGAGTAGTCAGGCGGGGAAGGGAGGAGTGCAGATTAGACCTAGATTAAAGTGCTTTTTGTTGAGAGGGGACAACGCGAGAGAGTGGGGGCAGAGAAGAACGGTGGTGGTGGTAACGCTGGAAAAGGACGGACTGAGGCACAGTCGCCGACCCCGCCTCCTTATTTTCCTCTCCCTCTTTGGACTTTGTTTCGACAGTTGCACACTTTTCCCCTCCCGATTCCCTGAATTCTCGCCCCGTCTCTCTTCTCTGCCCGCGCTGCCGTTAGCGGTACTCCTCCAGCTCCGGTCCCCACTGGGCGCTGCAGGCTGCTGAGCGGCACGCGAACCGCACGCGCGGGTAACAAAAGCCGCTTTCATGACTCACTGCCCTCGAGCAATGCCCCAAATCTGTCGCCCCCCGGGTCCCCGCTTGGAGCGCGCGGCGCGGGCCGGGCGGTCCCGGCCGTTAAAGCGGCAGCAGGAGCGCCGGCGGGAAGGAGGGCGGGAGGATGCTTGTGGCTGGGGTCGGGGAGAGGGGGCTGTGGCCTGGGCGGGGACAATGGGGGGAGGGAGGCGTGTGCCACCGTGTACGGGAGGGGGATGGAAGGAGGCCTGTGGTCAGGATGAGGGGACTGAGAAGCGTGTAGCGGGCGGCGGGGGGTGGGGGTGGGGTGTTCAACGCTTTCGCGGGGCCTAGATAAAGAGCAGGGGCAGGACCGCCGTCCCCGGCGGTGACCTGTTTCTCGCGGAAACAGATGCTTGCTGCTTGCAAAGGGAGGCTTGCGTTCAATGAAAGACTCAAGTGTGGCTCGGGTGGCCCCACCGACCTCGAGTGGCCCTCGAGTCCTCTCCCTTCCCCTCCCAGGAAAGGGGTGTTCTGGCCTGAGCCTGTTCCAGAGGTGGGAGGTGGTGGGAGACTGAGAGGCGGGCGAGACCAGAGGGCACTGGGGCCGAAGAAGCCCTAGGGCAGAGAGCTGTACGTAGGTCTTTCAAAGGCCCGGCAGCTCAGAGGCCCTTGGGAAGCCAGAGGACAATGTTACGGGCTCCTTCCAGATCGCCGGCGCGGCGCCAGGTTTGCGCCTATGCCTCCAGGGAGGCCACTGGGCGCCTAGGTCCTGGCCAGAGGCTGGAGCTGCCCGGGCTCGACAGGCAGGCGGCGGGGGAAAGCCGGGAGCAAGAGAGAAGCTATTAAAATGCCTCGCCGTCGCCCCGAGCGCAAAACCCGTCCTCCCCAAATCTCCTGGGCTTGCGGCATAATCTTAATTAAGATAATTGATTCATATTGCACCTGCGAGAACGGAAAAAAAATTGATTCCAACCCCCAACCCCTCAAATCGCTTAGAGCTATTGGATGGAGCACAACGCGGCTGTGATTTGGGAAGTGATTTAGTACCGGGCTTCCCCAGCTCGGCCTGCCTGGGCTCTTTTATTTATTATTTACGTTCTCCGTGTCCCGCCGGGGCCTGGGTAGCTCCCCTCCTGGCGCCTGTAGGGCTCCAAGGGACTTCGTCTCTGATTTTCCGTCAGAAGTGAGGGGCTTTCCTTAAACCATCCAACACCCACATCCACAATGCGAAATCAAAGCAACTCTGAGCATTGTGGCAAGCGTAGGTCACCCACACGAATGCTCAAGGCCTGGCGCGTTAGATAAGCTATGTGTGTAAGTGTGCTTAAGCGTACAAGTGTGTGTGGATCTGAGTATGAGTGTATGAGATTGTGTGAATGAGCGTGTGCGATTGTATGTATGTGAATGAGTGTGTGAATGTATATGTGATGTGTCAGGGAGTGTGTCTGAGTTACGTGAGCGTAAATGTGGGTGAGTGTGTGCATGAGTGTGTGTGGGAGCTTCTGTTCTCAGGTGGGGAGGGCAAAAGGAGGGCGCGTGTCTGTTTTGTGAGCCTTGAGGAACAGCTTGAGGTCTAAAGGGGACCGCAGGGCTGGGTAGCTGACAAGCGCCTACTTTTGCCTTAAAAGAAAGCAACAAGCAAACAATCCCGAGTAAGTGGGTGTTGCTGTGGGTACCGAGAGCAGAGAAACACCGACGACGCCCTGAACAATGGCTGCTTCGGGGTTGGGGGAGGAGACCGGGCAAATTCCTGGATTGCACAGAAGCCAGGCAAGCCAGGTTTAGAGCCCCAGGCAGCTTGTAGGAAAAATAGTTTCCTCAAGGTATCAGCACCGTGGACAATTCCCACTTCGCTGGCCTTGAAATTCGCGGTACTAAGATTCAAAAAAAACAAAAACAAAAACAAAAACAAAAAACAAACAAACAAAAAACCCTTTCAGCAGCTTTTGCTTTTTCCTATTTGCCTTCTTTCGCAAAAACATTGACCACCACATCTGAACTTTTAATGAGAGAGCCCTGTAAATCTGCGTTTAATTAGCCACCTTCTTTTCAGAATAAGTTTCCTGGAAAACTAGAAATCCAGGGAGGCGAGGGAAGGGCTTAAATTATCATTTGAGCTAGGGAGTCTGAAACAAAGAAATGATAGACTGAGTAACTTTGAGAAAGATAGTTGTGCTTATTTGCCACACAGCATGAAAATCAAAGTGAACTCTTAAATTTGCTGTGCACGGAAATAATAGAACATCTAAAAATATTTTTTTAATTTTGCTTATATTGTATGAAGTGTACATTTTATTGATGATATAAATCTTTTTCCATCACCATCACCCTTTCAACTCTCAACTTATTTCATATTATAAACAATTTCTATTAAATTAATGGGGGAATAAACCAACTGAAGTTAAATGGCATTATTTACTCAGATTTGGTGAGTCACGTTATCTAAATACTGGATTTAGAATATTGTGTCTTAATACACATGATATCCAAAATATACTGGGAAAAGTCTAGTAGAGATACAACTCAGAAGAACAAGCACCTTGGTGGTTTAAACATTTTAGAAACATATGCCACAAACCCCTCCCCCATCATTGATGTAATTTTAAAATGTCATTATTATTAGCAATCAAAATCCTTATAAAATATTCAGACTTTATTGAAATGGAAAATGCATTATTTTTGATCCAAGAATTTACACCTAGAGTCTCACTTTCTTTAAATGAAATGTTTCCTTTTTTCTTTAACAAATACATTTTCATATGAATTAAATATTGATAATTTGACCTTTTATGTCTCTAACTAATCAAAAGGGGGAAATTCCAAATGTAGATCTTGGAGTTTGGCCCTGGTGGGTCTTTCTGCTTGAGTAGGCACTGAGATTAAAGGAGTCAAACTTCCTCTTTCACTGCTCTCTCCTTGCACTAATTGCTTATGCAAAAAATGCAGATTTGTATTAATTAGTAACTCCACTGATTAGTTCTGTGGTATTTTCACATAATAAATCATGCTGCAGACATGAATTTTGGCACATCACCCAGTAGTGGCTCAGGCTGCAATACAGATTTCATATTAAAATAAAATCTCTGACTAAATCTACCTTTTTGATGCAGGTACTGTGAGCAGCCACCTGCTGGGAGCACCTGCCATGGGAAATTACTTTCATTCAGTGACAAGCCACTTTTGGGGCCCAACCAGGAGGATCTGATTATGAAGTTAGGCTCTAATAATAAATAAACAGATAAATAGTTAAACACATATATACATACCCAAATGACACAAATGTGCCTAAGCTCTAGGCATTTTACAATGATGTCATAAAAGGATCTACTTGTCATGGGAGTTGATTTAAAAACGACTTCCTAGGTTATGGATAAACACCTCAGTCTATTTTCCTCCTGTGAGATCTTTGCTCCTTAGTGAGATGGTCTGATCTGAGACTTTTATCACTCATACTCATTGGCTGGTTCCTTTCCTAAGCAGGCAAGCTAGTTTGTAAGAAAAATAGGCATCGGTAAAAAAAAAGCATCAGGGGGAGGAGTATGAATGCTGAGAGTTATCTTGAAGGGAATTGGCCACCCCAGTGATCCTAACATATGGTGAGAAGCTGTGAGGTGAGGCATCCACAGTTGCCTGATGCAAGACATGTTTTCTTCTACCCATTTGTAACTATATGTGCTTCTACATAATTCTTTTTCTTTTCCTTGATGATGGTTTAATTTGATGAGGCAGATTACAGCTGATATTGCCAAGATTATAAATTAGACCCTGGCATCTGCTTTGCCCCACACTAACCCTTTACATGTTCTTGTTTTCTTGCTACTGGTGACACCTTTCCAAGTCCCCTCAGGTGCTCGAAGCACCTTTATACTCTTTCTGGTCCATGCTTATTGGTGAAAGGAATCTGTAAGTTCATACTTCTTAAGAGGTTAAAAGAGAGAGATGCTACTTAATTTGATGCCTCTACCTGGAGCACTTGCAAAGTAACAAGGTACAGCAAAAGAAAATGAGTACTTGGTATTGACATTCATAGATGAATAAGCCTAAGGGAAGTATATTTTGGATGGAGGCTGAAGAACCATGTCCTGCTGCAGTTGTATTATGCAGGTTACAGTCTCTCTGACTACTGTTGAGACTGGTCCTAAGGTGGTGGTATATGTGGCTAGGGACTGAAGAGGGTCCAGCCTCTTGGGATGCTCTGTCTCTGCCCATCATTTACTGAAACTTTCAAATGCTTTGATGGCACAAGGAGAAAGTCACGAATCTTGTGGTCTTTTTATCTATTTATTTTGGATGCCGAGAACTTTATTTTTCAAGGAACTAAAAATAATAATAATAATAATAATAATAATAATAAGTAGAGAGAAGGAGATATAATTTAAAGCAGTCCTCCATTAAACCAAATGTGGTTTTTTTTTTTCTCTTTTACATTCACTCCTGGATCCCACCTCATATGGCTTGATGTGGAAAAGATTGATCATCTCTGATGGGGCAAAAAAGTCCTATCTTTTCATGTTGGTTCACAATGCTGGGGTATAGAGGCTATGTACAGAGCCAGAGCTGTACATATGCAAAGGCTCTAAAGTTGCTTCAGTTTATTTTTTGGAGAGCTTGTCTCTTCATTACTTTCCTTCCAGAAACTGCCTGCTTCACTAATACATGTATCCTGCAAATCTATATTGAGTGCCACTATGTGGCGGGCACTGTGCTACCATTACGTGTTAGGCATACAGAGCACATGGAAACAGACATTAGTCTCTGCTTTCTCAAAGCTTTCTATTTAGTGAAAGAAATAGGACTTTAATAAGATTGACTCACAAGTGAGTATGTTCCCATCAGACTTGAAATAAAGCACAGGAAAGGAAAACAAAACTCACTAGTCCATAAACCTGAGGACAAAAGAACCTGGTAAAGACTGGTGTGGGAGGGCTCCCCACATTAGCAGAGCTGAGGCAATGAGAAATATGTTACCCAGTGAAGGGGGCTGATCTGGGGGGCAGTCTTCCAAGCAAGGGAAAGAACATATGTAAAGGGCCTGAGGCAAGAGTAGCATAGGAAGTTTAAGAACCTAAAAATATGCAGTGTAGCACTAAGGAGAGGAGGGATAATTGTAAGAAGTGAGGTAGCAAAAAGGAAGACAGGTCCCAGAGCCTGCTTTCCATTGAAGAGCTTTGAGCTGTTGGGAGCAGTTGAATGAAACTTGAGTAGGACTTACATTTTTAGACAATCACTTTTTTTAAGTTTTTTTAAAAATGTTTATTTATTTTTGAAAGAGAGACAGAGACAGAGTGCAAGCAGGGAGAGTGCAGAGAGAGGGCGGAAACACAGAATCCAAAGCAGGCTCCAGGCTCCAAGCTGTGAGCATGGAGCCCGATATAGGGCTCGAACTCCTGAACCGCGAGATCATGACCTGAGCCAAACCGAATGAGCCACCTAGGTGCCCCTTTAGACAATTATTTTAATCGCAGTATAGAAATCTGATTACATAAAGGGTGAGTCGAACAAAGGGAGGCTGTTGCAGCTTTCCTTGCAAGAGATGATGTACTTGAACCAGGCTGGTTGCAGAGGAAGTTAGTGGACATAGTTCGATAGAGTTAGAAAGATTACCCTGAAACCACAACCTAGTTTCACATGAATTACCCAATGGCCATCAAAAACCATGATTCTTTACAACTTTGGATGAATATTGTTGGTTTCCTCAGAAGTAACATACTGACTTTAATTTAATTCAATAAGAACTTATGAACCCATTAAAAAATTACAATCTAATAGTACTGCCTACTTTGCAAAGCAGGTAATAGAACAACAGCACACATTTATTGATACTTAAGACATTCCAAGTGCACTGAGTTAACAACAATGATAATTCTCATTTGACAGCTGAGAAAAATTGGGCTTATATACGTCAGGTAATATGCCCAATGTCAGGTCTACTTGACTCTAAAGCTTGTACCTTTTAGCTACTACATTGTACCCAAAAGAAGGATATGACCAAGATTTATTTATAAGCTATGTTTTATAAACACACACACACTTTAATTTTGTTTCAAACAGTTTTAAGCTTCAGTTTAATCCTTTAATTAATCTAAAAATAACATTAATAGATACAACTGTACTATAAATTGCTGAGTCTTTCTAGAAATAAGAATGGTGGAATGGTACCCAGTAATTTAGTCAGTTTTATCCATCCAAGTTTTGTAGGCAAACTAACTGATAAAATGTATCAAGTTGGAGGAAATCATACAGATAAATTGTTCCACATCATAGGAATAATCATTGTCATTGAAAGCCCATTATTTGAGAATTACACTAAAATTTGTTTTCCTTAAAGAGCTCAAATTGTTTTGGCTCTGGACCTACCTAGTTCAAAATAAGAAATCCTTACTTAATATGCTTCTACTTTACCTTTAATAAAGAATTGAAGATTTCTTTTTCACTCAGAAAAACAATCTTATTTAATTGCAACTCAGCCCTTGTTCCTTAGCAAACACATTGCCTAAAGGAGTGTACTTTCACATGGAGATGGGGGGAGAGCAAAGGGAAACCTGGTACCTGGCATCGCTTGTTAATGTAATTAGTTTATTGATGATCTTCTTAGTTTCTAAACATGAAAAGATTCAGAAAGTCAATAATACATGTGTTTCAATTTGGGCAGCTAATAAGCAGATACATCAAATGCATGGCTGGGAAGCAGAAAAATAAAGTTCCATTTTTCCTTCGCTGAAGAAAGTCATTGTTAGTTTCATGGAAACCATGCTGTAAAAGTTGTCTATTTCAGAAAACACACTGGATGTGGTTTTCAGGGTTATTTATACATTAAATGTTAGTGTTTCCTAGTTTTACATACACACATATACTCACTCATATCCTCCATTTGCTCCCTTCTCCACATATGTGTGTGTGTGTGTGTCTTCTTGAACTCTTTTTCCCATTTAGTCCCTGATCTGGTCAGTAAAGCCTTGCTTTCCCCCAGTTCATGGGTAACCTTTATGGTTATTCTTGCGTGTCTGGACAAACCACCACTTGAGGGAAAATGTTGCCTAATTATAGTATATAGTCTTTGGAAACTTACTGTTTTTTAACATTTAGCATTGAACTGGCAAATTGTTTATGTTCTGAATGCAATAGAATTCTTTCATTGAAAATAACCAGGTATGTTATTTTTCTATTTGAAGATGATAAACCCTATGTTTATAAATAATTCAACATTAGTTTTAGCAATTAGATTTTGAGAGTTGTGGCTTCCTTAATTTCTTATTTTTTGTTATATTAATATCTAAAAACTACTGTGTATAATCAAGCATCAATATTGGTACATAGAGAAGGGAGTCCTATAAACTATTAGTTTTGAGACAATGTAATCTGAGGCATAACAGAGTCCATGAGAGTAGAAAGGAGGGCTACTTAAGAATCCTGACAAATACAACCCAGATCAACAAAAGCATTCAGCTGACTCATAGATACATGAGAAATAATAGTTTGTTTCTTTAATTTACTACATTTTGGGTTAGTTTTCCAGCAGCAATAGTTAAATGATACACTACTATGAAAAAATTCAATTTCTTCCAAATTGAGTAGGGATTTCAGTGTTTTGATTAATTAAAAATATATGTTCAGGTGAGACTTTCCATCAATATCCTACACTTATAAGTATTTCAAGAATTTTGAAACTGATTCTATACCTCATAATAAGTATTAAACTAGTATGTATGTGTTAGGGGTTGTGCTAAATGATATAGAAAAGTTATGTCATTTATCTTTAACAGCTCTATGAATAGGTATTATTATTTTCATTATTATTGGCATTCTATAGATGAGGAAACAGAGAAGTTAAGTATCTGGTTCAAAGTTACATATCTAGAAAAGGGTGAAGCTCTTTTACTTTTTACCCTTTACTTTTATTCAGATTAGTTGATTACCAATTTAATTAAGTATGACGTTTTGGAAAACTTTGTGGCCCACCATGTTCTGGTTCCACTTTCCCGTCAGCATTATGATCCTCTCAGTGCCTATTCTCTTTTAGCCAGCCAAGCACAGTCATACAAATTACACACAGCACTTTCTACCTGGAACAGATACTATGGATTGGTTCACTCAGCACCTAATCTCACTCCCTTTCTGCATGCTCTTGTAGAGTGAGAAGGCTGGAGAGCCACAACAAAGGAATACATTAAAAATGTTTTCTACACTCCCCAGATGTGTTTTTGCTAATCATATGCACTAGGCTTGAGTTTAGAGCAAAGTTACATGGGGGGAGTCAGAAGACAGGGGATTTATTCAGTTGGCACAAATTCTGGTGCAATGTAGTGAAGCCAGCAGATGCGGTGGTGGCTTTTTGATTTGTCAGCTTTCTGACTCTAGAGAGGCAGTATTTTTCTTCTGTGATATAGTTTGGGATCTCACACCTAGAATCTCAGCTCCAGTTTTTCGTCAGGCCTCATATCATTTCTGTGAATTTTCTATAACCACTATGAAATCCATTTGCACAGACTCCAGGTAGAGTTGATCATATTGTCTGTAATTAAAAACTCTTCCCTGTATAGTAATTGGTACCAGAATGGTTTACAGGCAACAGAATGTTAAGAAGATGGGAATACGTGATCAAAAATTTTTTTAAATATATGTGGTTGGGTTAGAGCTTTTAAAAGAAGAGATGACAGTAATCCATGGCACCCAGCAAAAGATTAGTTAACTTTTCACCTGTGATCACCGGGAATAATGCCACACTGAGTGGCTACTGCAGTGAACCATTATGGATTTCAGGAATAGAAGAGCATGGAGGTGGGCTGTCTGCCATTAAGTACACTGAATAACTTTAGGAAAGAACATGACTAACTCAAAAGACGATCAAAAGCTAGGGATTTCTGATTTCTCTGTACGAAACTCCAATCATCTGTAACTACAGAACTGATACAACCAGATATCAAATGTAGGTTGTTGAATTACAAGATGGTGCAGTAGTGCCCAAGATGTGGTCCCTGGATCAGCAGCATAAGCGCCAAGCCAGAACTCATTAGAAAAGGAAGTTCTTGGGCTTCATTCTAGAATTACTGACAGAGAAACCCAGAAATCTAGGTTTTAAGGAGACCTCAATGTGATTTTGACTCATGCTAATGTTTGAGAACCACTATACGTTCTCAATATTTCACCACAACCATCTGCAGATCTTTTTTTCATAAAAGAGCAAAAACTGAAAACTGTAATGGCAACTTTGGGGAGGACTGAGATGGTTCCAACTACTCTGAATACTCAAATTATACTGAGAGCCTTCCTATGTCCGACTTATGTCCAACTTATAGCACCTCCTCCTGACATACCCAGTGAGGCTGGTCTGGGTTTGCGTATAAGCTTGCCTGAAGTACTCAGCGTGCAAGAGAGTGGAAATTCTGTTCTTGTCCCACTCCTCCCACTTCTCATTGCCTCTCATTGATGACTGTGTCAGACCCCAGCAGGGTTCAGGTGAGACAAGAGTAATGGCATGCCCAGAAGGCCAGTAAATAATTGCAAGGTTTTGTTTGTTATTTTCCTAAATGACTGGCAAATGTGTGGAAACAGATTCTGAACATACTAGTCTAGGGAGGATAGAATACCACTTCAGATCAGACTGAATTTATGGATATTGTTGTAATTATTAGTCATTCTGGATCCAAAGTGCTAGTGAAGTCCCCGGGAATAGTTCTCAATGTTTGTTAAGAGGGTGACTAAAATATACATTCAAAAATGACCTACATGGCATGAAGCTGAGATGCAAAACATTTGTTGCAGTGATATAAGAAAAAGCAATCCAAAGTTTTAAGCAGGAAAGGTCAGAGTGAATTCATCATTATCTGGAACCTTCTTGATTACCTCTTCATTCTGTCTGACTATGACCAGAAGCACTGTGTACACTGTTTTGGGACCAACAATATCTTTTTAAAAGCCCCCCTTCAGGTGGGAAGGAAAGAGGGTGATTTACTGTTGAGCGGCAATTGCTGATAGCAATTGTGATGACAGGTTCTGGAGCAACGGGCCAGGGAGCCTCATAGAAAAACCAGAAGCAAAGTGCAATTTTTACCATAATGTGTAGCAGAGCTGGAGGGTGAATGGGGTAATTTAAAAGAGAATTCCTTGGTGGTATCTTAAACTTCCATGGGATTTCCTAGGAATGAATTAGGTCAGAATAATAATAACAATAATAATAAATGAATGATAAAACCTAATAGAGGCTTATCATAAGTCGCCAAATATCACCATGGCTGCTCACCTAATTCCCACACTTGAATCCACTCCAAATCCACAGCTCTTTGAATCTAGAGGAAATCAGCCAACCTTGAAGGAAGACCTTGTAACATTATCACAAGCACATCCTATAAATCTTTCAGCCTTCTCCAAAAGGATCTTTGACTATTTACCAAGGTAACTGGGTATTTGGAAAAGGGAAATAGCTGGATCTTTCGGGGATTATTGGTCCCTGACTCTGAAGTAACAGAGTCCTATGTCACTATGATCTACCTAGCAGAATGGGGACATATGAAAGTGACATGACATTTGGATTTGGGGGCTTAATTCTGTTTTAGTGGTACCTGTGGGTCTGCAACCCACACTGTGGTTGTTTCCATATTTCCTGCATATACAGATGACTGAATATCCAGGTTGTCTCCCTAACCCCCCTCCCCCCACCCAACGAGGGTTATTATGGAACAAAGGGTCAAATAAAGCATCTTGAGCTTACTAACCTTACCCAGGGCAAAGTTGCACACTGAGGGGATTGCAGAGATTAGTCCAGCATCACCAGTTTGAGAGGCGTAAGGTGATATGGCAGAAGCTACCAGTTGTCCCCCAATGGTGCTCCCCTTTTCTCTTATAGAAGTAACATCTCCAGGTGTTGGCTAGAAAAATAGCCTCTCTGGAGAAATGTCTACATTTTCCTGCCGTATTATAACTATTTATGGCAATGTGACTAAGTTTTGGACAATGGTACATGAGTGAGAGTGATGACAGCAATTTCTGGATCTTGCCATCATAATGAAGTGATGTGTCTACCCCTTCTCCTTTTCCCCTTTGTGCCAGCTGGAAGGCAGACCAAGGTATATCCCTAGAGACAGTGTGAGAATAAGACAGAAAGAACTGGGTCACTGATAGTACCACCACACCAGCTCTAGTCTGCTTATACAAGGACTTTAGTGAGAAACAAATTTTCATCTTGTAAATGCCTGTATAACCTTGGATCTCTTTCCAGCAAATGAATTCATATGCTAACAAATGCAGGTAATGATTCCTGTGTTATCCCCATACAAAACCAAAAAACCTCTTCTTTAGTTTATGCAGGTGACAGAGGGGTCTTGGAGAATGTCAGCAAGTTACATTAAATTTAAACAAGTGATGATTTTAAATGTAGGTGCTATGCCACAGGATCTCTATAGTTGAGTAAGTCAACACAGTCCTGATTCCTGGTATCCAGTTACTGTTCTGACAATTTTTTTTTCTTTATCCCAATAAGCAGAGAACACCAGAAACAACTTGCCTTGACATATTCTATTTGAGGCATATTCAGTAATTTAGTCTTTGAGGACTCTGATCACCTCATTGCTCTATAGAATGTCATTTTGGTCTACTACATCAACGGCATTATGTCGATAGGTGTGGAATGTAGGAAGCAACAGAGACTATAGATGCATTAAGAAGGTTCACACATGCCAGAGGATGGAAAGTAAATCCAAGGAAAATTTAGGAGGCTGATCCCTCAGTGAAGGTTCTGAGGGTCCAATGGTGGGGGACACACAGATATTTCTTTTAAAGTAAAAGGTGATTTTCTTCACTTTGCATCACCTACCACTAAGATTATTAGGCAGGTTTTAAATCCAAAGTTATTAAATTGAATTAAATAAATTGAATTGAAGAGGAAAGGAAGGTAAATACAGTCAGGGTTCTTATCTATATTTAACCAACTTGGGAAATGCTTTTGGTGGTTATAAACAGCTTGGACAAATGACTTGAGACATATGAGAGATCTTATGCTCTGCATAGTTTAAATAAATTGTATACACTATGGGATAGGAAAACCATAAATGATTTGCAGTATGAAGAAAATCTATTATTTGCACAGGTAGAAGTAACTTCACCAAATGTGGGATATAGAAGTCAAAGATACAAGAAGAAAATATGATTGGTAAAATAAAATGAGAAAATAGACAAACAGAATAAAATAAGAGGAAATATCCACATATTTTTAAAAGATTTTTTTAAAGATTTTGAAAAAATGAAGGAATCCTCATACTTTGCTTATAGGAATATAAAATGGTAAAGCCACTGCAGGAATAGTCTAGTGGTTTTTCAAAAAGTTAGAGTTATCATATGTCCCAGCAATTCTACTCCTAGGTATATCCCCCCCAAAAATTGAAAACATATGTTCACACAAAAACTTTATGCAAATGATCATTGCCACATTTGCAAAAAAATAGAAATAATTCAAATGTCCATCACTGGATAAATAGAGAAATAAATGTTATATATCCACACAATAGAATATTATTCAGCCATAAAAAGTAGTAAGTATAGATAGATGCTCTGATATGGATAAACCTTGAAGACATTATACTAAGTGAAAGATGTCAGATTCAAAGGGACATATGTTGTATAATTCTATTTATGTAAAATGTCCTAAGTAGGCAAATCTATAAGAAAAAAAAGTTGATTAATAGTTTCAGGGCTTAAGAAGAGGGGAAATGGGAGGTCTACAAATGGGTACAGGGTTTCTTTTGGGGATGATGAAAATATTCTGGTATTAGATAGTGGTGATGGTTGTACAACTTGTGAATATACTTATATATTGTGAATATTCTTGTATACTTGTGAGTATACTTGTACACTTTAAAATGGCATATTTTATGAGATGAAAATGATATTTCGATTTAAAGAAGTAGAAAATGCAATTTCAATATCTCATTCCTTGCTTTGTGTGATACCACAAGCTTGTGGTTTTCCTCCTACCTCTTTGGCCACTTTTTATAAGTTCTTGTGCAGGCTTCTCTTCCTTTGCCATTCCTTAAATCTTGGTTTTCTTCAGGGTTCTCTTCTAGGTTTTCTTCTGTTTTCTCCTTACATAATCTCTGCATTAGGTAGTAAGGCAGTCAGTCATTGCTTTGAACAGTTCTGATGTGTGCAAATTTTATTTACCATGGTTTAGTTAAATAACACAAATCCTCCAATAACAAGGGTTCAAATTTTAGTTACACTGTACATTAACTACAATTTCATAAAACATAAACTTCACAGCTAGCCCCACAGATCCCTGCATAAATAACAGACCCACATAGGGATCAGTGACCAACCGAACTCCTTCTTTCAAAGTCTGTTGATGGTTGGCCATTGCATACCAGTTATTCAGTTTATGCGCAGCAAAGTCTGGAGCTGAGTCATCTCCTTGTCTCTCAGTGATAAACCTGTGTGATATTTTACAAAAACGAATAATGGAATAAGCTGAAAGTGCAGCAATGAAATTTAAAATGCTAATTCTGGAAGTAAACTTGGATGTGATTAGGAGATTTGAAAATGGGGACAGCAGACCGAAGATAGGACAAGACCTGGACCACATGAAGCCACTGAATTAACAATACTGAAAAAGTGTGATGAATCGAACAAAAACAAGGTAAAGTGGCTTCAAGACTGTTTAAGTTGCACTCAGAACAGAAAGCCACTAAGTGGTGGAAACGGAAATTTTACTTCTACTTTGGATTGAAGATTATGAAGAAAACACATACCTAATCAGTTTAATGAGCATTTAGGCCAAGTGCTGAAGTTGGGTGCTACATTGAAAGAAAACAGTAGTTGTAAGAAGACTGAATAAGATCCTTTTACTGCAGGTAAAGCCTTACTTCATTGTTTCAGAAACTGGCATGATTTTTGAAGAATTTGAAGTGAATGTAAATGGAGTTACAAAAGAAATGGCTCACTGTGGAAGTGTTGACACCATTGCTGTCCATGACTCTAGACGTGCAGCCACAGGAACTTCTGGAAAGAAAATGTACCAACATAAGTATGGAAAGTGGTTGGGACACCAAGGATGATGTCCCAGAGGAAGTGACACTGGCAGAAATGCCCAAAGGAAAGGAAATCATGGAGAATCTCATGACATTTAGGTACAAAAGATAAAATATTGGAAGCTGATCTAAACTTAGAAAGGAATATGAGAGCTCAGAAAGGCCTAGAAAAGATTCTCTATATCTTATGTTACATCATGAGAAGAAGGCAAAAACTATTCAAACTCTTTTTGATGAGTTTTGCACAAAGAAAAAGAACACTTTAATTCTCAATGTTTCTGATGTTTTAAATTTCTGTGTACTAAATAAATATTAGTTTTATGATTGTTTTTATTTTCCAACAATTAAAGAGTTTTTAATGTTTTGACAAGAACATTTTAAAGATCACAGATGAATTGTATTTTTTTTCCTATTGGTTTTTAAGATCACTGCATGGTTTCTGCTTGAAAGCGCATTTTTATGGTCCTGCAGTACCATGCAAAGTGAGGACTGCTTGTATTCGTTATAATACAGATATCTTAAAAACTCAACTCAAACTGGCTTAGGAAGAAAGGCAATTTTTTTAGCTCACATAATTTAAATGTGCAAGGCTAGGTATTCTTTAAGGCATGGCTGGATTCAGGCTGAAATGACATAAAAAGAATTCAGGTTTTTTTCATCTCGAATCTATGTGTTTGTTTCCTTCTCAGGCTCTAAGTGATTCTCACTCTCATGGTAGCAAGGATGGCTGCAATAGCTCTAGTTTCATATCTCTCTAGGTTCTAGACTAATGGGATTGAGAATAGAAGCCTTTTTTTTTTTTTTTAACCAGTAGTTCCAGTACAAGTCCTTAGACTCCTACTTTAAAAACTAGCTTAAGCTACCACTCCTCTACCCTACTCGTTATGGGTATTTGATCTTCTAGGTGCATGTGATTTTCTACTTGACCTCAACCTGGGTCTTATATTCTATCCTTAAGGCCAGAAGGGATTCCTCCCCACCACGTCCCCTGCCACCCAAATCACATAGACTGTTGGTGAGAATGTGTAAAATACTCAAAAGAAAACCAAGGGAAATGTGCTGGCAGACAAACCATAAATGCCTATGGCATACTCATTGTTAATCATCAACTCTTACAGCTTTAATTACCCTCTGTATGAAAGTGGTTCCAGGATCTGTCTCCAGAAATTATGACCTATATCTACAATTCCTTGCTAGACAATTTCCCTTGGATTCACTGCAAGCACCTGAAAATCAGTGTGTTTGAAGGTGAACGGTTTATTTCCCTCACCATTAGAAACCTAGGACGTAGCTTGATTTCTGACTCTCCTCATACTTGACTAAAATCAATCACCAACAAGTTCTTGTTATCTGTACCCCTAATATCCTTGAAATCAACCTATTTCTTTCCATCCATATTTCTCTTACCCCATTTTAGCTCCTCTCTTTATTGACTATATCACAATGATAACCTCTTTTATTTTTTTATTTTTTTTAAGTTTATTTATTTTGAGACAGACAGAGACAGTGTACGTGGGGGAGGGACAGAGAGAGAGAGAGAGGGAGAGGGAGAATCCCAAGCAGGCTCTGCACTGTCAGCACGGAGCCGGATGCAGGGCTCAAACTCATGAAACCATGAGATTAAGACCTGAGCCTAAACCAAGAGTTGGAGGCTTAACCGACTGAGCGCTGGATACAGAAGATATTTAAGATACAATGGAATACTACTTGGTGATCAAGAAGAATGAAATCTTGCCATTTGCAATCACATGGATGGAACTGGAGGATATTATGCTAAGCTAAACAAGTCAGTCAGAAAAAGACAGATGTCTTATGTTTTCATGCGTATGTGGAATTTGAGAAACTTAACAGAAGACAATACAGGAAGGGAAGGAAAAATAAGTTATAAAAAGAGAGAAAGGCAAACCATTCCCCCAGTGATAACCTCTTTTAACTTGATACCTACACATTTTTTATTGTGGTAAAATACAGACAACATAAGATTTACATCCTAACCATGTTTAAGTGTACAATTCAGTGGCATTCAGTACATTCATACTGTTAGGCAACAATCACCAACATCCTTCTCCAGAACTCTATTCATCTTACAAAATTGAAATTCCATACCCATTAAACAATAACTCCCCATTCTTCTTCCCCCACCCCAGGCCCTGACAACCATCATTCTACTTTCTGCCTTAATGATTTTGACTACCTTAGATACCTAGTGTAAGTGGAATCATACAGTATTTATCTTTCTGTGGCTGGATTATTTCACTTAGCACAATGGCCTTGAGCTTCATCTATGTTGTAGCATGTGTCATAATTTTCTTCCTTCTTAAGGAAGAATAATATCCCATTGTATATACCCCACATCTTGCTTATTCATTCATCTGTCAATGGACACTTGGATTGTTTCCACATTTTAGCTCTTGTGTGTAGTGCTGCTATGAACATGAGTGCACAAATACCTCTTCAAAGAGGTATTTCGGTTCTTTTGAGTGTATACCCAGAAGTGGAATTGCTGAATCATATGGTACTTCTAATTTAATTTTCTAAGGAAACTCCATACTGTTTTCCATAGTGGCTGCAACATTTTAACATTCCCACCAACAGAGCATAAGGATTCCCATGATCCAATTTTTTAGATTTTTGCCAACACTTGTTATTTTCTACCTTGTTTTGTTTTGTTTTTTTAATAGTATCCATTCTAATGGGTGTGACATGCCAGCCATCAGTTTCATTGTCCAAATGTTTTTCATAAGGTAGTCAGAATGATCTTTAATAAACACAAGATGATCATGTCACTCCCCTGTTAAATCCTTTAGTGGCTCCTCATTGCCTTCAGGCTCGTCTGGCCTCCTCATATATCTCAGGAACGCTGGCATGTCTTCCTCCCTTGCTTCCTTTCCCAGCCTCCCCTCTCACCTGGTCCCTTTTCCAGCTCCTCCTTCCTAACCTGCTCTCCACTTATTACACACACATGTACACTCTGAATTTGTCACTCTGAAATATGTTCAGGTCTGTGAAAATGTTATATTTCCCCTCATTTCTTTTTTTTTTTAAATAATTTATTGTTAAGTTAGTTAACATATAGTGTATATAGTGTAGTCTTCACTTTGGCGTAGATTCCCATGATTCATCACTTACATACAACATTGAGTACTCATCCCAACAAATGCCCTCCTCAATGCCCATTTCTCATTTTCCCAGCCCCCTTGCCCCCCACTCCCACCAACCCTCAGTTTGTTCTCTGTATTCAAGAGTCTCTTATGGTTTGCCTTTCTCTCTGTTTGTAACCTATTTTTCCTTCCCTTCCCCTATGGTCTTCTGTTAAGTTTCTCAAATTCCACATATGCATGAAAACATAAGATATCTGTCTTTTTCTGACTGACTTACTTAGCTTAGCATAATACCCTCCAGTTCCATCCATATGGTTCCATTCTTTTTGATCACCAAGTAGTATTCCGTTGTATCTTATATAAATCTTTTGTATCCATTCATTAGTTGATGGACATTTGAGCTCTTTCCATAATTTGGCTATTGTTGATAGCTCTGCTATAAACATTGGGGTATACGTGCTCCTATGAATCAGCACTCCTGTATCTTTGGATGAATTCCTAGTAGTGCTATTGCTGGGTCATAGAGAAATTATATTTTTAATTTTTTTAGGAACCTCCACACTGTTTTCCAGAGTGGCTGCACCAGTTTGTATTACCACCAGCAGTGCAAGAGGTTTCCCCTTTCTCCACATCCTCGCCAACATCTGTTGTTTCTTGAGTTGTTAATTTTAGACATTCTGACTGGTATGAGGTGGTGTCTCATTGTGGTTTTGAGTTGTATTTCCCTGATGATGGGTGATATTGAGCATCTTTTAATGTGTCTGTTAGCCATCTGGATGTCTCCTTTGGAAAAGTGTCTATTCATGTCTCCTGCCCATTTCTTCACTGGATTATTTGTTTTTTGGGTGTTGAGTTTGGTAAGTTCTTTATAGATTTTGGATACTAACCTTTATAAGATATTTCATTTGCAAATATCTTCTCCCATTCCATTGGTTGCCTTTTAGTTTTGTTGACTGTTTCCTTTGCTGTGCAGAAGCCTTTTATCTTGATAAAGTCCCAAGAGTTCAATATCCACAAATCAATTAATGTGATACATCACATTAATAGAAAAAAGGATAAGAACCATATGATCTTGTCAGTCAATGCATAAAAAACATCTGACAAAATACAGCATCCTTTCTTAATTAAAAAAACCCCAATAAAGTCAGGATGGAAGGAACATACCTTAACATCATAAAAGCTATATATGAAAGGTCCATAGCTAATATTATCTTCAGTGGGGAAAAATTGGGAGCTTTTCTCCTGAGATACGAAACATGACAGGGATGTCCACACTCACCACTGTTGTTTAACATAGTGTTGGAAGTCCTAGCCTCACCAATCAGACAACAAAATGAAATAAAAGGCATACAAATAGGCAAAGAAGTCAAACTTTCACTTTTCACAGATAACATGATACTCTACATGGAAAACCTAAAAGACTCCACCAAAAACTGCTAGAACTGATACATGAATCCAGCAAAGTTGTAGGATACAAAATCAATGTATGGGAATTGATTGCATTTATATACACCACTAATGAAGAAACAGAAAGAGATATCAAGGAATTGATTCCATTTACAATTGCACCAAGAACCATAAAATACCCAGGAATAAACCTAACCAAAGAGGTTAAAGAGCTGTACCCTGAAAGCTATAGAAATCTTATGAAAGAAATTGAAGAAGACACAAAGAAAAGGAAAAACATTCCATGCTCATGGATTGGAAGAACAAATATTGTTAAAATGTCAATACTACCCAAAGCAGTCTACACATTCAATGCAATCCCAATCAAAATAGCATCAGCATTCTTCTCAGAGCTAGAACAAACAATCTTAAAATTTGTATGGAATCACAAAAGACCCTGAATAGCCAAAGTAATGTTGAAAAAGAAAACCAAAGCTGGAGGCATCACAATCCCAGACTCTAGCCTTTACTACAATGGTATAATCAAGATAGTATGGTATTGGCACAAAAACGGATACATAGACGAATAGAATAGAATAGAGAACCCAGAAATGGACCCACAAATGTATGGCCAACTAATCTCTGACAAAGCAAGAAAGAATATACAATGGAAAAAAAGAGTCTCTTTAGCAAATGGTGCTGGGAGAACTGGACAGCAACATGCAGAAGAATGGACCTGGACCACTTTCTTATAGCATATACAAAAATAAATTCAAAATGGATGGAAGACCTAAATGTGAGATAGGAAACCATCAAAATTCTAGAGGAGAAAACAGGCAACAACATATCTGACCTCGGCCACAGCAACTTCTTACTTGATGTGTCTCCAAAGATGAGAAATAAAAGCAAAAATGAATTATTGGGACCTCATCCTCTCATTTCTAATACCATTTCTTCTGTCAGCCACTCTTTCCTCCTTGTCAGCTGGCCGGCTCTTGCTTATTGTTGAGGTCTCAGAACAGACAGCATTTTCTCCAGGAAATTCTTTGATAAATTCCTTCTGCTCACACTATGTCAACACCCCTTATATGTACTCCCAGAGCACTCTATCCTTGCCCTAACATAGCATTTCACCACATTCTACAATCACCTGCTTACTTATCATATTTTTCTCTAGTCCTCTGCTGTTCAATATGTGGCTCTTGAACACTAAAATGTAAATTAGTGTGACTGAGAAAATGAATCCCTAACTTTATTTAATTTTAGTAAATTTCAATTAAAAAACTTTTTTTAACATTTATTCATCTTTGAGAGACAGAGAGAGACAGAGCATGAGCAGGGAAGGGGTAGAGAGAGGGAGACACAGAATCCAAAGCAGGCTCCAGGCTCTGAGCTGTCAGCACAGAGCCTGACGCGGGGCTTGAACTCACGAACTACGAGATCATGACCTGAGCCAAAGTCAGACGTTCAACCAACTGAGCCACGCAGGTGTCCCAGTAAATTTCAATTTTAAAAATTATATTCAAAACAGTTATTGTAAAATTAGGTATATTTGGAACTACTTGGATATGTGAGTCTACTTATTCAACTGTAAGTTTATTAAATCTAAATATAACTTTACTTACAACCATAAGTAAACTAAATCTAAATGTAGATTAAAATTAAACAGCTGAATTGAGATATACTATCAGCATAAAATATTCTTTGTATTTCGAAGACTTGCTACAAAATAAAGAATGCAAAATATCTTATTAATGACTTTAGATTGATTGCATGTTAAAATGGTAATATTTTGATATATAGGTTTAAATGAATTTTTAAAATTAATTTTACCTGTAATCAAATTACTTTTAATGTAGCTACTAGACCTTTTTAAATTATATATGTGGCTCACCTTATATTTCTATTGGATTGCACTGGCCTCTACTATGAGTTCTATGAGGACAGGAATCACAACTGTCTTATTCACTTATTTCAAAAACTTTTGTAATATTCACCATTTATCAGGTATCATTCTATGAATTACTTACAAATGCAAGCATTAACTTTTAAAATCCTTATAACAACCTTTTAAGTATTACTGTTATCCACATTTTACACGTGAGGAAATTCACACAAAGAGATTAACTTAACTAACAGAAGGTCACAGAGCTGACCTTGTGGAGCTAGTCTGTAGGAATCCAGAATCCATATTCTCAATAACTTCACTATGGTGTCTCTTGCTCATCCTTTTACTACAGCTGTCTAGAGAAATAATTACTTTCCAACTTTTTCAATTAACAATATGCAAATATTCTTCTTTAACCAATCAGTCTGTTTTTTCAAAAAGCATTAATTGAACCCTATATGTCAAATATTTTCTGGTTGGTGGAGACCTGGATGTGAATGCAACAAATGCCTTTCTTTGAAAGAAAGTCTAACAGTGATGATAACAATAAAATATGATATATGATATGATATATGATATGATATGATATGATATGATATGATATGATATAGAACAAGTATACAATATCAATATACTATTGAGAACCCATAAAAATGCACCCACCTCATCTGGGAGATGAGGGATGGGATGGGAAGAGGGAGAAAATCTTAAAGAATGATTAGGAGTTAGCTAAATGCAGTAAGTGGAAGTGGTTGGTGAAACAAGTTCTAAGCAGTGGGGACAAGATGAGCATAGGACCTAAGTACCCTGGCATTTGCTGCTGAAGCGGTTTAATTCAGATGGATAACAAGTTCAGATTTATCTCCATGAAAGATCACTCTGGATAGGGTTGGAGAAGAGACCGGGGGAAGGAACTATGACTTAAAGCACAGAAACACCTAGCAAGAGTCTGTTGCTGTTGTCCTGAGCAGGATGACAGTTTACACTAAAGTGGAGGCGGTGGTGAAGTAAACACATTTCATTGATATTTAAGGGATACAATACACCCAGCTTGATCCTTGGTTGGAAGAAGGATGGAGTTTGTTGCAGATGCTGCAAATTACTTAATGAATATCTATTTTCTCTTTTCTCTTGGTACTCTCAGGTGGAAACATGCTCATCTTGAGGCAATGGAACTTGACTGAGGTAATCCAATGGTAGTAATCCTGTTGTCGGCTTTCTCAGTCTCCCTTGGAGCTGGGGTAGTCATCTGCTCTGTTCTGACAAATAAGCCAAAGAGAAATCTGCTGGGAGGTTCTTCAGGGAAAGCTTTGTCTCCTGGTGGAAGAGACTCATGCCTGCTGCTGTGTCTTTCTACTTCTGTTTTCCTCAAAGAAGAAATAATGCAACTCTATCTTGATCTCATTGGGGAACACCAAGTGAACTGCAGAAGTAATGCTGGGTGTTGTTAAGCTACTGAATCAATACCACAGTCATCTCCCTTGAACCTACTTGTTATGTGAGAAAAATAAAGCAATGTCATTTAAGCTGCTCTTAAGGATGTATAAATTGACTTGTCTACCATGGAGCTGACCATGTTCATCTTTGATACCAGATTAAATGAGAACTGTCAAAGCTTCTTCCGGTTTCTGACTTAAGCAATTGGGTGAATGGTGCAGGGGAGCCTGGGAGCAAAAAAACGATTAAAAGGAAGTTTGTTGGGCTAAAGACGGCTTATGGTAAGTGTAATGGGTGTGAGCATATCCAAGGCTGTCCGATATACATGTTCAAAATATGAGACAGAGCTCTGGCCTGGAGACTCAGATTTCTGAATCATTAGCACAGTAGTACAATATAGATCAATTCACTGAGGCAGATAAAGATACAATAAAAGAAAAAAATATTGCATATAAAATCATGCCTTTTGAGTACAAATAGGGCATCTGGTTGTCAACCTTGCCCCAAGATATATAGGGTGCTGGCACTGGGATATTATCTGTCTGCCTACTTGGGACATGGAGTATGACATCACTTGAATGGAGACAGAAAGCATGTAAGCAAAGAAGGAAATCCAGGGAAAGTATTTTGATTAAGGTTCCCTAAAAGCAGGCCTTGCGATAAAACCCAGGTAGTTATTTGGGAGGTTAGACTAGGAAACATAGGCAGGGGAATGGAGATGTGATACAAAAAAAATGAAGAAAGTTAATAAAGAATGCATTGTCAGCAATTACTACTGTAAGTAACTGAAGCCCAATACTGCTGGAGAACTCCTGGAGCCATTGTAGAACATATGCCTCAGAACTATTCTACCTGGGTTTGAGAGAGCTGGGGTATGTATACACCAATTCCACCCCCCAAACTCCCAGCTTTACTGAGGAACGACAAAATGGTAAGACTTTAACATTATATCGGTCATCGGTGGGAGCCGCTCCCAGGCACACGGGCAGAGCAAGCTTTGCAGTGAGATGCAGATGCTGGCAGCTAGAAGTCTGGCCAACATGCACTACAATGGCAAGGTCTTGGGGGCTCTGGGCAGGACAACAACAGCATCCGAGAAGGAGCATAATCAAAGTCAGGAGGGCAGTGGGATACCAACGGGGACAGCCAGATAGAAGCAACATGAGTTGAAACAAGAAAGGAGATAGAACCTAAGAGAACTTTCTGAAGAAGGTATCTACAGTGACAGAGCATTCCAGCAGGCTTGGGCACCAGCAAGAAGTGGTTATTAAGAGGCATCTGGGTGGTTCACTCAGTTAAGCGACTGACTCTTGATTTCGGCTCAGGTCATGATCTTGAGGTTTGTGAGTTCAAGCCCCACAATGGGCTTCCAGGGCTCCCTGATGACAGGGGGAAGCCTGCTTGGGATTTTCTCTCTCCTCTCTCTGCCACTCACCTGCACACATGTGCTCTTTCTCTCTCTCTCTCCCTCCCTCCCTCTCTCAAAATAAATAAACTTTTTAAAAATATCTTTAAAAAAAGAAGCACTTATTAAAAGAGGTAGCCTGCCCTAAACATAACAGACACTATACCATAGAAGTGCAACTTAGTTGCATTTGAAGAGCAACTCCTGTTTTTACTACTAACCCTTAATTCTGAGTAGACTGAAATTGCATTTTCTCCTCTGAAAAAAATAATAATCCTTGAGAGAAAATAAAACAACATGACAAAAACTGTCCACTGCTAAAAATATTTTGC
Source organism: Panthera leo (assembly GCF_018350215.1). Classification (NCBI taxonomy): domain Eukaryota; kingdom Metazoa; phylum Chordata; class Mammalia; order Carnivora; family Felidae; genus Panthera; species Panthera leo. Next base: position 168,541,323 of record NC_056686.1, read on the forward strand.
TCCCTCTGTTTCAGTGGAAGGAAGATTTTCAATAAAAATTCTCTTGAGACTTTGGAAAGTAAAATGAAAATTCATATTTTTTGGTGTTAATTTGTCAGTGGGTGACTTCTTTTAGGTTCGGTGCCAATACACTGATGATCCTGAATGTTTAAATGATCTTCCTATGCCAGAAAAAGCTGTTAAATCTCTGGAAGGAGTAGTACAATGTGATGTGAATTATAATGATCAAAGGAGTGTCCTAATTTTGTAATCAGAAATGAAAATACCTTGCAGTCAGTCTTATCTTTCACAATTTGCTTGTGAATTTGTTTTTGAGAACCAGAGAGTTCTCATGGTGTCTGGACTTTCACCATGTAGGAATCCAGAGGAGAACAATGTTAAAGTGGGGGTTCATGTGCCCTGGTGACTGGGAATTCTCAGGTCCACATGACCCAGCACTTTATACAATGCCTATCCCAAAGGTCAAGCTTTTAGGCTGACTTTTCAAAGGCTTTCCATGAATGAAAATGACCCTGAATATAACATAAGAATGCGAGTTGGTTGATCTAGAAATACTTTCTTCCAGAGAGAATACGTTATGTTAGATCTGGTTATAAAACACAAAGAAATTTAATTGGCTGTTTTGGATCATTTTACATATTTCTTGTAATAGCCCATCTGGCATGGTGATGTTTGAAATGCCATTGCATGATGACACTGTGCTGGTCCTTGCTCTGGCACAAAACCTGATATGTGTGGAACACATTGTAAACACCGCAGGGAAAACTTCTTCTTCTTTTTTTTTTTTTTTTTTTTTTTTTTTTTTATGGAAAATCTCAGTTCTTTGCAGCACAATGCCCTGAGTGCTGAGTACACACAACTTTTTTTTTTTTTAAGAGCACATACAAAACTCTTAATTTATTCTCTCTGAATAACTTTCCCCCAAATGGTGGTGAGAACATAGCAAAATCATGTACAAGTTAAGTGACTGTGATAAACAGCTTCTAGAAAGTTGTGAGTCAAGTAAGAGTGCTAGAATATGCATTGTTTTCAAGCAGAAGTCATCGTAACTGAAAGAACTATTGAGCCATATCTACTGTAAACCTCCCAGTTTCCTGCTTTAAAAACACCCATATAAAACAAACAAAGCAAAAAACATAAGTAAAAATGCCAGACCAACAAGGCTAGCATTTGGCAGAGTCAGGATAACGTGAGCCTGAAGCCCCAGACCCTTGCTTACCCTTTTTGGGCCCCTCCAAAAATGTCCTCAAAGAAATGAAAAGTTTGTTTTGAAAATAGTTGAAAATATTGTTTGAAATATTGTTTCAATAATAAATATTAAATATTTCAAAAATATTGTTTGAAATATTTGCCTGTGAGTTCTTCCCCTTCTCCCCAAAATGATGCTGACTCAAGCCTCCTTTTAAAAACCTAATATTCAAATTCTTACCTATACATTTGGTGAGTCTGACAAACTTACATTCTAGTTCAAAAGGAAAAAGAGACAATTTTAAAAGGGAAAAGAAAGGGGCAAGATAAACATATTTACAGTTCATCTTAATCATAAATCCTGGCCCAAGATACTGTATTTGGGGAGAAGATGGAAGGAAAAAGGATGACGCATCACTGCAGTATTTCTATTTTGCCTCTTCTAGCCACATAGAAATTCAATCCCAGGACCTTTCCTAATTTACAGGCCACCCTCCATGTTCCTTCAGAGCCCAGCTCTCTTCTCCAAATTTCTTCTATGTTAAGGTGTTAATCGACATTAAAGCACAAATAAATATCCATTAAAGCATAAATATATTCATATATATTCATAAGCCCAGGTAATATGTTTGCATTTTAGGAGGAGCCTTCTGGAAAGAAGGCATTTTACCCAAGGAACAATTGAAATGGTGGGAATTGTGAGGAGCATAGCAGGCCATGGAAAGAGATGTATGTGTGAAGGCAGGTCTTTCCGCTCTGAGCTTGGGGAGCCCACCTCATCTCTAACAAGTCTTTTCCTGTCCCAGAGGGAGACTTCAGCTCCTTCCTAGAGATCCCTTGAAGTTACTGTTACTTAACTTGTACTTGAAGTTGCTCCCTGCAACACATCACGAGACACGAGAAACGACCCAGGAAGGGAACGATCAGGGGCTTGCAATGTCAGCATAGCCAGCAAGAATGTGTGGGAATGCTCAGGGACCACTGTGGATTATTTCTCCTAACTCTAACAAATATTGTTTGACCCAGAAATTCCCAGCGTGCTTCACCAGACAATAGCATTCAGTGGAACATATTTTGAGAAAGTTGATTTCTATTTGTTCATGCTTTTAGACCCCTCACGGTGGAACTGGGTAAAATGTTTCATTTTAGGTCCCTCCATGGGTTTTTATTTATTTATTTTTAATAGTGTCAATATAAGGGAGGGTTTTTTCCAACATGGGACCAAGCAAGCATATTTTTGTTTTGTTTTGTTTTGTGTTGTTTTGGTTTTATTTATTTATTTTTTTTCCAGGACTTAGCTCTTCCTTCCAATCAGTTTGTCTTTGAACCAAGTCTAGGACTTACATATGCTATTTTTTTTTTTTTTTTTTTTTCTGACCAGGATAGAGGGTAATCATTTCCGAAACCAAGTAGGAATGGCTATCAGTAATCGTAGTCCTCATTTTATCATTTAGGTTTCTGTTGTACAAAATGTCCTCTGGAATTTTAAGAATTTTTTTTTTTCTTTTTTTCTTTTTTTTTTCTTTTTTCCAGGTCTATTTTCTTCTGTCTGGTTTTCCTTCCCCTGGTAAGCTGAAGAATCTTTGAGAATATAATCCCTTTAACAACTTCCAAAGATTAGTCCTTTGGAATGAAGGAGATAAATATATAGCTTAGTTTACATAATTTCATTCATATCTCAGCTATTTTTTTTAATCCTTTCTTCTGAACTACAACCATACTTCACCATTTCACCTAATCTCTCCCAATTACAGGAAATTCTTCCAGAAGTTATCTTTTCTAGTTCTACATCTCTCTCTTTTCCTTCCTTCTCTGCTGGTCTGGACGTCTGTTTTAATTAAATTACCACGTAGACTTTCATTCTGGTTCCAAACATTTCAGTTTGGTTCCTGTTGAACTTCACTCCAGCAACACACAATTGATGGCTGCTATCTTCCTCTTCTCCCAAACTTTATCTTGATCATTTGCAGCCTAATTGTTACCCAAATCCTCTGCATTGTTAGAATGTTTAACTAAATAACAGCTTCTTCAACTCCGTTTTCTCATTGTACCCACATGATTTCCTTTTTGTTGGCAAGTCTTCTGTTATTTTGTAATGATGACATGGCATGAGCTGTTTTTGCAAATCTTGTGTTTAGAACACCCAATCAAATATGGCATTCCATTTTCTCCTTTCCTTTGGCTTTAACTAGCTAGGATCTTTACCTTGGGGGGTCAAAAATTCAAATTTTGCTGTATTTACTTTCACTTCTATTTTGTGTTATAAATGATCATTCCCAGTTTTCTCTGTAACAATTTTTCACATGCTCCTATAGAAACTGTGCTTAGTTGTAGTTGCAGTAAGATATTCCCTTGAAATTACAGGGTGGTGAGCATCTGTTTGCTCATCTTATAACTCTGAAAATGGAAGTTGAATCAAACATCTGTGATGAATCATTAGTCATGAATCAGGCTTACATATTGTGAGACTGGATGTTGTTTTCCCCTAGAGTTGTTGATCATTGCAAGGTGTTGGAATTTTACGAAATGACTAGATACCCATATTGTGGTCATTTAATATGATTCTTCTTTGCCATTTCCTGCTCAGGAAATGGGTCTCCATCTAACTGCACAGCTGGTTTGGCTTTAGAAACCTCACATTTCTACCCAAATGACCAGGCTGATTGTACTGCCAGGCCAATCCATGGGTTTCAACATAAAAAGGGCATCAGTGACTTGAGAGAATCAGTTTTTCCCTGAGCATCTACTCCCTTCACAGAAAGATAAGGAACCATTACCCTAGGAGCTGTCCAGGAGGAGGAGGCATGTTTAATAAGACCAGTAGCTCTGGCCTCACATCAAATGTTCTCTTAGTTTTCAGGATATTTATTATTCAGATACAACTGAAACTTAAAGGACCTCAGTAAATTTCTGCTTTCAGATTCTCATGAGAAGATTGATTTTTAGTTCTGGTTTCTCCATCCCCTCCAAAGACATACTTATTCTGGAAATAACAGGTTAAAGCAATCAGGAAGATGAAAGACTTCCCAGGTGATTAGAATAATTTAGTGCCTAAAAAGATGAACAGCTTATTTTATAAAATGACTAGGGTCAGAGTAGCGGGAACAGTTCCACTGACTCCTTTGTGTTAGATCATAACTCCAGGTACTGGGGAGACAGTTGAACCAAAAAGACAGAAGTCCTTGCCCTTTTGGAGTTCACATTCTAGTGTAGGGAGAATGATATTAAACCACAAAAGTATATTAGATAGTGGTGAAAGCTAAAGTAAAAAATAAAGCAGGGAGAGGGATAGGAATGTTAGTGGGAGGTAAGAGATCGGATGGTCAGAGAAGACTCCACTGGCAATGTGGCCTTTGAATAAAAATCCAAAGCAGATGAAGGAGAGAGCCACACAGAAAACTGGAGGAAATACATTCTAGGTAGAGGGGATTGCACGTATGAAGGCCTCAAGGCAGGATCATGCCTGGAAAGTTAGAGAAGCAGCAAAGAGGCCAAGCTGGAGAAAGCAAGTTAGAGAGACAAGTAAGGAAGTTGAAACGAAGAAATGAGGGAGAATTTAGGTAAGGAGAGCAGAAAAGGTGATGGCGGCAGATGATGCAAGGCCTTATGGGTCACTGTAAGAATGTTACAGAGGGAAAGACACTGTCTTCGCTTTCAAGGGCTTGTACTCTAGCAAGGGAAAAATACATGATTAATTATTATAAAATAAAATAACTACTAAAAGTAGAAAAGTATAGGGGTGCCTGGGGGCTGTGTTGGTTAAGCATCTTACTTTAATTTCAGCTCTGGTCATGATTTCAGGGTTGTGAGATGAAGTCCCACGTTGTACTCTGAGCTGGGCATGGGGCCTGCTTGAGATTCTCTCTCCCTCTGCCCATCTCCAACTCGTGTGCATGTACATGTGCATTCTCTCCCTCTCTAAAAAGTAAAAAAATAAATAAATAAATAAAAATTATTTTTAAAAAGAAATAGAAAAGAATAGGATGATATGGAGTGCCGGGTCCTGATGTACTATAGGGGTCTCTTCCATGAAGAAATGGTGTGTGGGGCGCCTGGGTGGCGCAGTCGGTTAAGCGTCCGACTTCAGCCAGGTCACGATCTCGCGGTCCGTGAGTTCGAGCCCCGCGTCAGGCTCTGGGCTGATGGCTCGGAGCCTGGAGCCTGTTTCTGATTCTGTGTCTCCCTCTCTCTCTGCCCCTCCCCCGTTCATGCTCTGTCTCTCTCTGTCCCAAAAATAAATAAAAAACGTTGAAAAAAAAATTAAAAAAAAAAAAAAAAAAAAAGAAATGGTGTGTGTGCTGAGGTCCACCAGAGAAGCATGAATTGGCTGGAGGGGGCATGGCTCAGGGTGTGGGGAGGCATGAGATGGAGCTGTTGCTGGAGGCACAAGCAGAAGCAATGAAAATAAATAGCCCTGAGGTGAACATACCAGGAACTGAAAAGGAGTCTCTTATGACTAAGGCAAAAGAACAACTGTGACAGTGTTGCAAAATGAAACTGGACAAATGGGGGTGAAGGGCAGCTAGATGATAAACAACCTTGTAGGCTATCTAAGAGTTCTGAATGGGAGTGCCTGGGTGGTTCAGTAGGTTGAGTGTCCAACTCTGGCTTAGGTCATGATTTCGAGTTCGTTGGTTAGAGCCCTGCACTGAGCTCTGTGCTGACAGCTCAGAGCCTGGAACTTGCTTTGGATTCTGTGTCTCCCTCTCTCACTGCCCCTCCCCTGCTTGCACTCTGTTTCTCTCTGTCTCTCAAAAGATAAAATAAAACATTAAAAAAAAAAAAAGGAGAGTTCTGACTGCATGTAGAGCACTAGGGAGCCATGGGAGATTGTAAACCAAGGGATTACATAATTGGGTCTGTCTTTTGAAACATCACTCTAGATGAAGAGAGCAGACTGAGAGGGACAAACTAGGATAAAGGGGAAATGGTTAACACACTCTTCAGTAGTGTGGGGAGGAAGTGACTGTGCTCTGAGACTTCACTGGTACAGAGGGAACAGAAGGATGTGGACTTACCAACTAGAATACATGGGACTGGGTGATTGGAAGGAGCATCACTGGTAGGGGAAATTTAAAGTAGAGAAAAGGATCAAAGATGTCACTCCAGTGTCTGGCTCTAGCAATCTGATCAATGATAGTACCACTGACTGCAAATAGGAAACAAAGGAGAAGGAACAAGGTCAGAGATGGACTTTGACTTTCAGAACATGCCACGGGTCTTACTCAAACAGCATTTGCTGTATTTTTTCCTCTAAATTCCTTTTTCTAACTGAAAATTTAGAGGTGATCTAATTAGATTAGTGCTTGGGTGACTTAGTTTAATCTTTATTCTTTAATACAGGAATATCACTTCAAGGTAGCATTTCCTACAGATCTTTCTGTAAATCGGTGTCGCCATTAGGGACTTGGTTTCAGAAGGAAATCACGAATGATACAGGTTGTAACATAGCTAAGCACGTGGCGCCATCTTCAGGACAGCTTGTTAAAAGGTTATAAACCAACCAGACTCCAAGGTAAGCTTCTGACAAGAACACTTTTCTATGGAGTGAGTATATGACTCCATCTTGTTTTACAATAAGAAACCGAGTTGTGCCAACTCCATTGTGTGACCAAATCCTTGTCTTCCTGAAAACTATAGTTTATCACTGGATATAGTAAAGATGATGGCCTAGCTAATCGTTCCAGCTTGAAACTCTGTGAGCAGGACAATGAGCTTTGCTGTGGAAAAGCCTGGAAAAGGAAATTAAGGCAGTGTCACTTGATTTTCTATCGTGGTGCCCAGATTCTCTGGGGCTTTTCTGATTTCATATATTTGTGCTCTTCACTAGGTGCTTCATTAAATGTAGTCACGTGGAATTTAATTCTTATGTATTTGTAACAGCGACAGTTTGCATGAATATAGAAATTTCTAACAATCATTGGTCAGACTTTGTACCCAAGTTTTTGGTTCAGGAAACACAGTATCACAGATTTATAGGATCTCTAATTTAAAAATAAAAGGTTACATGGGGCGCCTGGGTGGCTCAGTCAGTTAAGTGTCCAACTTTGCCTTAGGTCATGATGTTGTAGTCATTGAGTTCGAGCCCCGTGTCAGGCTCTATGCTGACAGCTCGGAGCCTGGAGCCTACTTCAGATTTTGTGTCTCCCTCTCTTTCTCAAAAATAAATTAAAACATTTAATTAATTAATTAATTAAAGTTTATAAATAAGAAATCAATAGTGTACCCATAGCCACGCACATAAAGAGGAATAACATAGCTCAAAAGACCACTTTTATTTAAAAAACCCTCTCAACCTTTACTTTTTCTATTTGAAGAAGTTCTACCTCTTCTTCTTCTTGTTCTTCTTCTTTTTTTTTTTTTTGCAGGGTTTGGATGTAAAAACAGGCGCATATATGTGTTTACCAGAATGTATCTGCCACCTTCGTGTACAGGGCTCACTGTTGAACCTACACTGATCATTTAGCACAGTCTTGTGAATAACTGGGAGATATAAACAGCTTGGCTTTTATGTGGAGGCAAATGGTTTCTACCATCTTGTGGCACCCTGCTTGCAAATGGGCTTTCTTCCTAGACTGCTCTCATTAAAAATGCATGTCTTTCACTTGAAGAATTGTAAGTTCCCAGAGTTCCTGTTAATTTTGAAAGAGGTAACATGTTAATCTAAATTCCATTTCTAAATAAAGGGGGGGTCCAGGCCACCCCATCAGTGATAGATGTGGGTGTCTTGGGGTCCAAATTATGGGGAGTGAGGGTAAGGGTGGGACACATAGAACTCATGGCCAATTGTAGTCTGATAGTCACTACCTGTCCATTATGTGCTGAGTGCTTTACATGGATTATCTCATTTCATCCTGAACCTATGGGCACATTTTTTAAATAGGTGGATACTTTCACTATCATCTGTATTCTACAGATTGGGAAACCAAAGCTTAGAGAATTTAAAATAATTTGCTTAAGGCTCACACTCCCTGTCTCATAAAGCTGTGGAAATGATGCTAACCCAGGCAGGCTCACTCCAGAACCAGCCAGCTTGATGAAAACTCCCTAAAACCCCTTAAAGGGAAAACATATCCCCAAAGGGAAAGTAGCACTAATCAAGAACGAAGCTAATAGTCTGAGCAAAAGATTCAGAGAGCAGGAGGTTCCGAACTGAGGGAAGGGGCAGAACCTGGAGTGATCCCCCGAGATGCAGAAGTTCTTGTCACTTCTTGATAGTTCCCAAGTCTTGGCACTTCCTGTGTGGAGAAGTCCTGGATGGAATATAGTCCTCGAGACTCCTGAGGGTGAGTGTCGGAGAGATTGTGACTTGCAGAGATGGGAGGGTATGGCACCAAGGAATTCACTGTCGTTTTCTTCCCATTTTGTTCTAGGTTCAAGTGTAGAGATAAGGAGCCATGGTCCCTGAAAATGAGGTTAACAGCACATACCTAGAACACTGAAACAGGAGCAGAAACAAATAACATACTTTGCTCTATTCAGTCAGGCAGAGGTTGGAGCACAGAGCGTGGCATGGGTATAGCCGAGGCCCATTAAAGAGGCCAGCAGCCAAGTTAGCAGGGTGAGCAGTGCTCTGGTTCCAGGCTGAGCACTGTGACTTACTGTATGACTTTGGGGAACTCATTTATTTGATCTTTGGGGTGCCTCGGTGGCTCAGTCGGTCAAGCATCCGACTTCGGCTCAGGTCACCATCTCACAGTTTGTGAGTTGGGATCTGTGCTGGAGCCTGCTTTGGATTCTGTGTCTCCCTCTCTCTCTGCCCCTCCCCTACTCGCACTCTGTCTCTTTCTCTCTCTGCCTGAAAAATAAACATTAGGAAACAAATAAATAAATAATTTGTTCTTTAATTTACTCAGCTAAAACCATGATGGTGATAGCTACTGAACAGAATTGTTGGGATATCAAAGAAACAGTTCTGTGTGAAAAAACACTGTAAGCTATAATACTTCTTGAGCCCCTTATGTGGGCTAGACATTGGGAATAGAAAATTCAGATATAATCCTTGCTGTTCAGGAGTTCACAACCTAAAGAGACACAAATGTTGGTTATCTTTAGTATTATGAATCCCCCTTTCTTTCTAATTATCCCTCTCACCCCACCATTTGGATACTGTCTTAGTTTGGGTTTCCTCAGAAGCAGATCCTGATACAAGGATTTGGATGCAAAGGGTTTATTTGGATGTGCAAGGAAACACAAGGTGAGGTGTGGAAAGTGATTTAGGAGAAGCCAGATCACCAATATAGGGTGCCTATTGAGCCAGCTACCACCTTGCGCCACTCTGGAAAGTGCTGCAAAACATACAGCTCAAGAGGTTTCCCACCCAAGGAAAGAAGGACCTACAGTATTTTCACAGCAACTTTTATCAATTATTGGTTGAAGATTTCTTTTACTGGGTGCAAATTTCCTGGCACTTCTGCCCTGCCAACAGTACAGGCAGAAAGTCTCTTAGCAGAAAAAGGCCTTCGGCAAAGCAATGAAGATACTGGCATGTACGAGATGGATGGAGCACAAGGAAGTCATAAGAGCCAAAAATACGGGCAGGGCAGTGACAGCATCTTTAAGAGGTGGTCCATTGTATCCAAGGGTGCCTGGGTGGGCTCACTCTTTTCAAGCACCCAAGGCAAAAGCAAGGGAGATGAATCTTTCCATACTTGTCAGTGTAAAGGAAGGCGATAAGGAGGCTAAAGGTATGCTAACACTTTCTAAAGGCCGCATTGACTCAGGCACTATTAAGCTTTTTCAGAAATTTGGCAGAAGCTATGAAGGTCAATAGAGCTATTGCCTCACTGTTGAACTTTCTGTGATCATAAAAATGTATATCTGCACTGCTCAGTACAGTGGCCACTGGTCACATGTGGCTGTTGAGCACCTGACATGTGGTGAGGGTGCCTGAGGAATGGCACTTTTATTTAATGTTAATTGATTTAAATAATCCCGTGTGGCTAGTGGCTACCATATTAGACAACATTACCTTTAGAATAGTTACATTGTGTTGTATTATTCATAAGAAACTGTTCAGAGGTCATCCTAATAATTTTCTTCATTAGGGTTTGAGGTAAACGAAATCTGTTTTATGACTGAGTGTTAAAACCAGTATTAAGTTGGAACTGAGTCACAACCGAATATCGCCATCCTACTAGCAACTTCTGGGACGTGGCCATACACGTGAAGTTTGACCATTTGTTATAAAGATGTATTACAAAAAAATTAGTGGTAAAATTTCAAACAGCACTGAATAGTACAGAAACAATAATGTCTCAGCAGCTAGCTGTAGCTCATACTGATGGTTCTAAATGCACGAGTGGACTAAAGTTGGTAGAGGAACAAAATATTTTGGGGTACATGGTTTTTCTTTATAATTTTTTTCTTCATTTCTTAGTAAGTATATCTCATGTTAGTATTTAAATGTCTAAAAACATTTATGGACTCAAATTCTTTAATAGCATACTTTTCCAAGTTAACTAGCTGGGGCACCTGGGTGGCTCAGTCGGTTAAGTGTCTGACTCTTGATATTGGCTCAGGGAATGATCTCACAGTTTGTGGGTTTGAGCCCCACATCAGGCTCCATGCAGACAGTGCGGGGCCTGTTTGGGATTCTCCCTCTCTCCCTCTCTTCCCCTCCCCGGCTCTGTGCATGCACGCTCTCACTCTCACTCAAAATAAATAAACTTAAAAAGTTAACTAGCTAATACATTCTTTCTTAAAGTATCAGATTAATTATAATCCATTTTCCCCTTTATTTAAAATTTTTAATAATCGTTTTTGTACATAATGACTACCTTCCAGAGTCCTCATTTTTCTTGTTGCACTTTACTCTGACCGTTTGCCCCGCTTTCATATGACTATGTGTTTCTGCAGTGTGAATCAGCTCATGTGGAACCGAGATCAGGCAGTGATTTTGTCTTGGAGGTCGCATTGGTTCACATGTGATTTTTCCCAGCATGTTAATGTTTTGCACCCCTGTGTAACAGCAGCTGAATGCAAAGTGCAGGAAGACAGATGAATATCTCAGGCCAGTTACACTGTGTCGGCTCCTCCGCTTTCCCTTCCTGGCTCCATCTGGCCACATGCTCTCCAGGAGGTGCCTATGGAGAGGTACTCCCTCGTCTTTGTGCTCTGTGCCCTAGTCTCCATAACTCAGCAGCCCCCAGCCCTTCTACAAGCTGCTTTGGTTGATTTTTTTTAATGCAAGTGTTTTTCCAATGCAAGGTCCTATTTATACAGTAGTATTTCTTTCTTTATTAGTCACACAATAGTTTTTAAACTGTTGTGTATTTTTATTAGGAATATTATTGTTTTTGTTAATACATCATTATAGAGTTTTACATGTTTTGAGTAGAAATTGAATATGATTTGAGTGGCTTGACCCTGATACTATTTTCCCCATAACCCCTATTATTTTTTGATATGTGATTTTGTAGATTTGAGTTGGCTTTTCTTTTTCTTTAAGAAATATACATGTTGTATTAAGGCAAAAACACCTGTACATTGGCTCTTCAACTGTATGAGAGACTAGCAAAAACAACAAGAACAAAAACTCACAAGGAGACTCCAGACTACATCTAGAAGGACTACTTATGTTGGAAGGTGAATATTCACACATGAACAATATTCCAAACAATATGCTTTGTTACTTTATTTGTATTACTGATTTTGCTAAGCCAATTATATATAATGGTAATGCCATGACAATCACCAGTCTCATCCAGTCCTGGGATGCCAGAAATGACAGAGAAGGTGGTTATTTGATATTTCATAGACCTAGGCAAAAGACAAAGGAAAGTGTGTATTTTGGCCAAACACCTAGACCAAAGATAAAGTTCTGTCTCTATTAGAGAGAATAAATGTGCATGAGTCTATATAAACCATATACGTAATTTCTTTGAGATTTTGGTATGCGTGTTCTTTAGGTTTTAAAAAACCTGAAGAACATGGCACATTTCTTCCTAGCCCCATCTAGCAGGCTTCTCTTTTGACCCAAGATGATGCCCCTTAGGATCTATGTAGGAAAAGTGTTCATGAGTAACATGTCCGTGGAGTTAGAGTACTTCTCTATCAGGTAACAGAAGTCTGCTACCAAGCAGTTCTTATGGAGAACTTGTTCCCCATCTGTGTGTTTGCGAGAGTATAAAGATCAATTCACACATACATGCCTTAATTTAGTATACCCTTAAAGTGTTTTTCAAAAAAAGATATAATAAATTACATCTCTTAACCTATATTGCATTAATTTGAGTTACACTTTTCACTGCATGCCATAAAATTTGGGGTTTCTCACTGCCAGTAGAATGCACGAGTGCTGCCCAGTGATAAACAGGAAAGGACAAGACACACTCACAGCTTGATGCAAAATGTTTTCCAGGTTGGTATCCACTGGCCCAAGTGCCAACTGTAGATCAGGTGTTTGGAGATTGTGCTCTATGTTATTATATTGCTGGGAAGGCAGACTCTGGTGCCATACTGTCTGGGTTCAAAGCTAGCTTTCTATTATGTCCTTGCTGTGTGACTTTGGTAAACTACTTAGTATCTTTACCTCAATTTTCTCCTTTTAAAAGTAGGGGTAGGGGGTGCCTGGGTAGCTCAGTCGGCTGAGCATCCGACTTTGGCTCAGGTCATGATCTTGTGGCTCATGAGTTTGAGCCCCACATCGGGCCCTGTGCTGTCAGCTCAGAGCCTGGAGCCTGCTTCAGATTCTGTCTCCCTCTCTTTCTGCCCCTCCCCCATTCATACTTTGTCTCATCCTCTCTCTCTCTCTCTCTCTCAAAAGTAAATAAAACATTAAAAAAACTAAAAGTAGGGATAAAATAATTTCAATTATATGGGGTTACTGGTAGGGTTAAATGTAATATATATAAAGTAATTAGCTTAGTGCCTAGCATATAGGTGATTGACACACATTAGTCCTCATGATGTTTTCTGAGTATCTTTTTTCCCCCCAAATTATAAGTGAAATCACGACAGTAAAATAGTTAACATTGCAAAGAAGCTCCCAGGTAAAAAAGCATAGAAATACTATCACCACTGGAGTCGGACCTGAGGTAAACAGTCACACTGAAAAAGGCAAACTGATCACTGTAACTGGTTGGCTACTTCTTCTCTGACGCAGAGTGTCTGGCCCTATGGACAAGAGGATGCTATACATTTCTGAGTGAGAATTTCTGTCAAAGAGAACATAAGGAATAATGCAATTAATGCAGTAGACCAATGTCTAATATACAGTGACTTTGGCTCTGTCTCATGAACAAGCATTCTTATATCCTTTTTTCTACCACCTGTCTATTTTTTGTACATGCTCATGCAGTTCGCTATAAAAGGACACGATGTCTATGACCACACATTGAGAAGCCATGGAGGTGTAGCCAAGAGTACAAGCTTTGGCTTCAGATTTTCTGGCTCTTCCACAAACCAGCAGGTTGCCAAATGCTCTGACTTTTGGTTTTCTTATCTGTACATGGAGATAATGATATGTAGCACAGGTTTGCTATGGGACCTGTATAATTTAATCAACACAAAATACTTACCGTGTCTTGTGTATAATAAGCATTCAATAAAGTATAGCTATTAATTATTTTAAACTTTCATTTATTTTTGACCATTTAAAAACATTCTACCGTTTTACAGAAAAGTAAACTTCACATATGTGCAGAGACCCTTCTAGGAGTGTTCAATCGTATGTTTACAAATGAATGGAAATGGCAATAAAAAAGGAGGAAAAAAACAAGTTTCAATTTCCATTTAGTTGAAGGAAGCTCATTGGGGGAATTTCTGTAGCTCTTAAGGAGAGAAGGTATATAACTTGGTGACTTGATGGAGACAAGGTAGGGAGAGAGAAGAATGGGCAGATGAGAAGGGAAGTAATAAATGAAACAAGGGGTGAGTAGGTTTACTTCTGTGGAAAAGAAGGATGGATAGTGAGGGGAGGAAAATAGTAAGAAAGATGATTATAGGCTATCAGAGCACTGTACATTATGACAACACTAGCCATGAAGCAAAAATGCTGAACTATCAGTGGCCTCACACCAACAAAGTATTACTTGCTCATGTCACAGTTCAGTGAAACGATTCCTGGTTGGGCAGCTGTCTCCCAGTGGTGTTTTAGGATCCAAGCCCCTCCCGTCTGTGGCACTGTCCTCAACCCATAGATCCTATGGGTCACTTTGTGGGGACTTATACTCCAACCAACAGGAAGAGGAAATCATTTGGAATTTTGGAGAAGGACAGGGTTTTTTTTTTAATGTCTATTTTTGAGAGAGAGAGAGAGCGAGCGAGTGGGGGGAGGGGCAGAAAGAGGGGGGAGACACAGAATCCAAAGCAGGCTCCAGGCTCAGAGCTGTCAGCACAGAGCCCAAAGCAGGACCCAAACCCATGAACGGTGAGATCCTGACCTGAGCTGAAGTTGGACGCCCAACTGACTGAGATACCCAGGCGTCCCAAAAGCATCACTGGCCCTTAAGGGGATCTAACCTGCGACCTTGGTGTTATTAGCAATACACTCTAACCAACTGAGCTAACCAGCCACACTGGAGGAGGACAGTTTTTAATGGGCCAGGCCTGGAAGTGGGGCTTATTTTGGCCCACATTCCACTAGACAGAATTCAGTCTCGTGGCCATACCTACATCTAACTATATGCTCAAAAGGGAAGGCCATGGGTTTTGAAACTTATCACAGCCTCTGCCTCGGACTCTTTTAGACAAAAAGACTGTGTCACTTTTCTTAATACAAACCAATACAAATTCATAATCTAACTAGGAACAACAGAAAAATGGAATTGTACCTGGAGATTCAAGGACAAATGAACTGAATCTATATCCTTAGTACAAAATAAAAATTTATGGATTAGTTGTTATGCAAATCAAAGTTATCTCCTCCAGAAAGTCCTTCCTTAATTACTTTATAAGAACAATGGCTAGTACTGAGTTCTTAATCTGTGTGAGGCACTGTGCTAAGAGCTTTATATATACTATCCAATTTATTGGCTTTTACTATATTACTGAAAGTAAGAATTATTATTTTTATTTTATAGGTTAATAAACTGAATCCCAAGAAAGGTCCTGATTTGCCCAAATTATAAGGACAGTAAGTGGTGGGGTAGAGAGATTCAAACAGATTTCACTACCAAAGCTGTCAGACTCTACTGTCCCCTATGACTTCTGATCACTCCTCAATTCAGAATTTCTTGCATAAACTCATTTGATGCTCCCATATGGGTCTCTGCAAATTTTGGTGTGTATATTGATCTGCAAGCTGTATCAGTTAATTATTTCTTCCCTATAATATTTTTTAAACCTTTATTTTTGAGAGAGAGAAAGAGAAAGGGAGAGAGAGCATGAGCAGGGGAGGGGCAGAGAGAGAGGGAGACACAGAATCTGAAGCAGGCTCCAGGCTCTGAGCTGTCAACACAGAGCCTGACACAGGGCTCAAACTCATAGACCACAAGATCATGACCTGAGCCGAAGTTGGACGCTTAACTGACTGAGCCACCCAGGCGCCCCTCAGTTAATCACTTCCATGTGACAAACACTACCCAAATGTAGGGGCTTACAACGAGAATAACTTGTTAT
Organism: Panthera leo; assembly: GCF_018350215.1. Taxonomy (NCBI): domain Eukaryota; kingdom Metazoa; phylum Chordata; class Mammalia; order Carnivora; family Felidae; genus Panthera; species Panthera leo. Next base: position 168,557,073 of record NC_056686.1, read on the forward strand.
TTCTCATGATTCTGTAGGTTGACTGGATGTTTCTTCTGTTCCACTTGGTATTAGCTGTAGTCACTCAGGAAGCTGCCCCTAACTGGTGGTGGCCCTGGCCAGAAGTCCAAGAAGTCTTCTCTTATATGCCTGGGGCCCTGGTGCTGTCGGCTGTGGTCCTGCAATTCTTTGTGTGGGCTCACTCTGTATGGCTTTTCCTCCTCCAGAACCTCTCCACATGGCCTCTTTCCACAGGGATAGCCTGGACTTCTTTATAGCATGGTAGCCCTCTTTCAAAAGGGAGAAAGCACAGGCTCTCAGTCCTCTTAAGATCTAGCCTGGAACCAGCTCAGCATCACTTCTGCCACATTCTATTGGTCAAAGGCCATGAGGCCATCTTGGATTAAAGAAAGGAAAGACAGGGTGCCTGAGTGACTCAGTTGGTTAAACATCTGATTTTGGCTCAGGCCATGATCTAGTGGTTGGTGGGTTCGAACCCCATGTCTGGAGTCTGCTTCGAATTGTGTCTCTCCCATTCTCTGCCCTTTCCCTGCTCGTGCTCTCTCTCTTTCTTTCAAAAATAAATAAAAAAAAACAAAACAATTTTTTAAGTGAATAAAGAGATTTCACACCTTGGGAGGATGAACAACAAAGAATTTGTGGCCATCTTCAATCCACCACATAGCATTCTTTGTGTACCTGGCACTGTCATCCCAACTAAACTCCTAATGGCAAGATCTATGGGTCTTTCTGGTTTTGCAATTGGTTTTTAGCATCTAGGACTAGTGGGTCTCAATAAAGTCCACTGAGCAACTATCGAAAAACCATAACCTATACAACTTAGGTGGGAGAAAAAGCAACCTGGCACACACAACAGAACACAGGCCTTCAGAACATCTTAGACTCCTCACTTATGAAATTTGGTTAAGAACTCTTTCCAACTACTTTCTTACCAGAGCAATTGTGGCAATACACTGACATCTCTTTATAAGTTCTCTACTTCTGGGCTCATCTAATTTCAGATGGTCATCTACCTATATGTGCTGAAATATGGAGACTTTCTGTTGATTTGAGTCTGAAAGTCATGACAAATGGTACATTTGGAAGTTAGGGCGAATTATGATTTAACACTGTCCAATGAATTAACAACCATATAAAAAGATTCTGCTAAAATAAGATCTCTAGCCATTGCTTTTGGCTATCTCTTAGAAGAGAATTAAATTTCCTAAAGCATACATTATAAAGTATCTTGGTTCTTGGGGCGCCTGGGTGGCTCGGTCGGTGAAGTGTCCCACTTTGGCTCAAGGTCATAATCTCATGGTCCGTGGGATCGAGCCTTGTGTCAGGCTCTGTGCTGACAGCTCAGAGCCTGGAGCCTGTTTCAGATTCTGTGTGTCTCCCTCTCTCTGCTCCTCCCTTGCTCATACTCTGTCTCTGTCTCTCTCTCTCTCTCTCAAAAATAAACAAATATTAAAATTTTTTTAAAAGTATCTTGATTCTCATACTACCTATTTTGAAGGATAGGTAACTAGAGGTCTCACCTTAGGCATACAGTGGGGCCACACTCTGCCCCTGTTCACTACTTAAAAGTGTTTTCTGCTAGGTATGGTGAATATACACATGCATGAACACACACTCCTGTACAAGCCAGTAAACAAGATGAAAAATAAAAGAAGATAAAATAGTACAAACATAAAAAATGAGACTAAATATAAATCTGCTGTTAGGTGATCTTATCAGTAATACACAGGGATGGCTCTAGGGAAAGTGAAATAGTTCAGTAAAATTTACCCTGACTTTCTTTGTATTAGATGTCCTAAAACAAACATTTGTATGTGGTTTGCTGTACTAAAAGTATCACTGTTGTCTTCCATTCAGGCTTCTTTCTTTGCCAAGATCCCTCTAAGTAGAAAATGACAAAAATTTATGAGGGTTACATCCAAAAGCAAAGGCCTGGGGCATATTGTGGGAAAGATAAAGACTGTTCATTTGGGAGTTCTCTGTTCCTTTATTACCTGAGAAAAGATGGAGTAGTAATTGACATGTGGTTCTTGACAGATGTTGACAAGGGAAAAAACATGTAACTAAGGCCCTTGGAGTTTTTGCAAAGGATGATTATGATGCTTGTCTCCATGTTCCACAACCTCAAGAGTGCAATCAAATTTCCCCCCTTACCCTAAGTGCCAAGCAGACATCAATGCAGATGTTATAGGACTATATCAGCATCTGGCCAAAGAATAGAACTCTCTCATCTCACATAAAGGGCATACACAATAGAGACCATTGAACGTGGAGTGAGTGCTTTGATACATTCTATTGTTAATCTCTCTTGAAATACATTGATTGCTGTGAAGAAAGAATTCACCAAAAATGTTCCCTTTTAACTGTCAGAGCTTGCATGTGGGCATGCACCATAACATTAAGCAATTTATTGTTTCGCTCCAAAATTATATCCATATTTTATTTAATAAAAGAGTAGAATAATACTAATATTAACAAATATGTCATTAGAATAGCACTACATAAGAATAACAATTAGATTTATAAAGGAAATGTTTTCTCTGTATTTTCCAAACATCCAGATGAAAAGTTGAAAGATTGTCAGTTGTGCAGATGTTCTAAATATCCAGATGTCATGTAGAGAAGATATTTGGCAACAAATAAAAAAATTTTCATCCATGTTTCATTCTAGCTTCATTTTATATAAAATTGTAGAATAATGGAAGTTATAAGCATACGTTAGTTTTTAAAAATCAAAGCAGAGCAAAATGTAGGAATACTATTTTTATGTTTCTTTTCAGTATGTCTGCATTAGGAATCTGAGAATTCTTAGAGTTTTAAATAAAAGGAATTGTTCGTGATAAACAAAATATCACACTGATCTGATTTCAGTAACTCTGAATTCTTTTCTCATTTTATATTAGTCCATGCTTTAGTAGTGTGGCTAAAGAATAATTTGAGGTTTGATTTTCCTTATATTTTCTAGTCCCCCGCCTTCCCGTATATATGCCAGCAGTGGGCTCTGTGGGTCATTAGCAAAGAGTGGATGCATATGAGAGCAAAAAGCACAGCCCTAACAGCCCTAAGGCTTTCTAAATCTGGTTTCCAAAAGTTTAAGCTTCAAGGAGTCAGTCAATATGCAGAAAATGAAGACATGCACTCTTTCTTGCACACCTAAGTTTGTGGAATAATACAAACACTGAAATTGAACAGTACACCAGATACTATACTACCATGATTGTATTAGTCAGCTTAGGTGGGCTTCAGTGTACTTTAGGAACAATCAAATACAAAATCTCCTGCCAACAACGAAGGGTTATTTATATCTCACATTATACGTCTGCCATGGGTCCTCTCTACTGGATATCCAAGTTGAAGGAGAGGTCCCTATCTGGAATATTGGCTTTCTTATGGCAAAGGGGGAAACAAGCAAAGGTGGATCACATATGGATTCTTAAAGCATCTGCTTGGAAGAGGCCCATGTCACTTCATTGGAAAGAGTGAGTAATGGGGTTGAGCCCGGTATCTCTGGTTAGGAAATATAATCCTGTCACTAGAAAAGACTCCACTGAGAGGGACCCAGCAGGGAAGGGCAGTGAATATTTTTACTTCAGTATGACTTATCAAAATTATCATTTTAAGCATGTATTATGTGCTTAATTGTGCAGATTACTCAGATGTGTTAAAATAGTTATTCATTTAGGATATTTACCCTTTGAGAGATTATAAAACATGATAGAAAACACTATTTCAGACAAATAGAAAACAATGAGAATACTAGCATTCTGGATGTTTTCAGATAGGTATGCAGTATTGTGCTCATAAATCTTATAGAGAATGAGAGTAAATTCATGTTCAGAGTGGAGAAGAAAGAACTGAAGAACTTGATCTCTCTCTAGTCAAACTGAAAAAAGTTTGTATGGTATAAATATCTCTTTGGATGAGGGGCGAGAGGGGGAAAGTAATAAATAATAACTAATATTTGTGTGTCCTTTTGCAATTTATAACTGTTATTTTATTTAATACTTTAGCAACCACTTGAAGGAGACATCATCATTTCCACTTAGCGATGAGGACACTGAGGCTTAAGTGAAATTATTGGCCTATGTTTTCAGAATAAGTGTCAGAACCAGGATTTAAGCAATAGGTTCTAATTTTATATATTATATGCTTTACATGCTGAAAGGACAAGTGAGAAAAAGTACCTTGGGAGAGGCTCCCAAATTCAGGGATTGACTGGAAGCAGGTAGTCTGAGCACAATGTAGGAATCTATCGGGGCGGGCGGTGGGGGGGGGGGGGTGGTTCTCCTTTGAGAGAAAATGAAGTAAGTGGAGTGGTCTGGCATATACTACCGTGAGTATCTTGAAGCCCTTAACTGGTGATATAGAAAGAAATACAAGTGTTTACTCAAATATTTGCTGATGACCTACCAGCTGGAAGATAGAAGAGGTAGGACATTGCTGATAACAGACTATGGATATAAAAGAACTTACTTGGGCTTAAAAGTTAGATGTAAAACCATCTTTACTACTTAATCTTATTTTCCATCTCCTGTACACTCAACTCCCTTGGCCTAGGAGGACATTAAGTAGAAATGAATTCTTGGCTCTCTTCCAAGAAAGATCTTAGGGTTCTTATCACTGGTAGAAAGAGGCAGAGTATGGCTGCATGGTTGAGGAATGCTGTGATGCTGCCTACTTTGGTCCAAGATAACAGTGAGGGATGTTGTGATGGGTTTGGTTTTGTGTTAGTTCAGGTCTTCTGAGAAGCAGTCACCAAGGTGAGACTTTATATGGAAAAGATTTATTTGGTGAAAAATGTATGAGGGGTAGAGGGTAAACAGGGAGAGCATTAGACTATGATGCTGGTCTTACACCTGTGAAGGGGGATGGGAGAAAGAAGGAGGATGGGGTATAAAGAGTCTCAGATTATAGTGTAGTTCCAGGAAAGTTTTAGCCACATTTGAGGCCTTGGGGAATTCTCAAACCAAAATGGCTAGTCATAGGAATTCTGTGTCTAGTAGGAATGGGTTAGGAATAGTTCCCTCATTCTCCTCAGGCATTGGCCAAGGGCGACTGTGGGAGGCATGGCCTCAGTGTGAACACAGTAATAGATCCAGAGGAGCAAGAAATGGGGCCAGCAGTCAACTATGCTGCCAACAGCAGGAGATCTGTGCCAAGACACCTGGTACTGCACAGATCTACTTCTCCATTTAGGTTTGGGGAAAAACTCCTCCATGGTTCCTATGGTCCTCTCTGCATTTGGAGAAACACAGGAAGTTAATGGGATAAATCAGTGTTCTCATGATGGCAGTTGATCTCAAGGCTGTAACTGATACTCATTTTCCTACCCCTCCATTATGCGTTCTAACTTCCCCTCACTCTCAGCTACCACCTTGTAATATCTAAGTGCCTTACCTAGTGGTGTTATGTAAATTTTTATTCCTTAAATGTCCTGGCCTTTGGCAGTCATATGTTTTTCAGACTAGGTTACTGCACATGTCTGTTAACCAATACAGTGGGGCAAGAAGGTGTTAGTGTTCCACACATATTCCTTCCTGACTCTATTGTGTAAAAGCAACCCTACTTCCCCCTGTTGATCAAGATAAATTACCCTATCAGTGACCTGCCATGGTCACTCTTCTAGCCTGCTGGTCCAGAGTGCCTTGGTAGCAGCCATAAATCTAGTTCATGTCTCTTTCTTTGTCCTCTGAAAAGAGCATTCTCTCTTTGGGGACCATTATCTCTAACCTTGCAGAGTTTATAGTTGTTGGAAGCACAAAATCCCCCAGTGTGTCACTGGGAGGGATGGTAAGCCAATCATAGTTCTTGGTCTTGGTTTCCAAATCTATGCATTCTTCCTATTGGGAACAGAGAATCATGTAGAAGTTTCCGAATTAATGCACACATTGAATCCTGAAGGATGGAAACCTATCCTTGCAGAGAACAGCCTCTGAGCTGAAACCTCAACTGTTCCAGCTCTCTCTAAGGCTGGATGCTTCTAGGTAGTGCAGTATATGATAAGAGCAGTAGATCCCATGGTCATGTCCTGTACTTTTGCTTTGAAGTGGCTCCCCTGTTTGGATGCTATGTTGTCTAGGACCCATGCCTGTGAATCAAGGCACACCATAAATCCCCACTTAGCAGTGCTAGCTGAGACTCTGCAGGCAGAAAAGGCAAACCTATATTTGGAATAGATATCTATCCTTATTACAATGAAACCACTGACCTTTCTAGAATAGAAAAAGGCCCAGTGTGGCCAAGCAGTAGTCATATTGGTCTGCTATGTATGTATGTACACATGTATGTGTGTATTATTTTTATTTATTTTTCATTTTTTCACATTGGCCTTTTATATGGGAGTCTATACTAGTACAGCCTCTATCACTACCACTGTGGTCCCTGCATTTATGGGCTCACATGTTGGTTTTGGAGTGGCCAATGACAAATGATGGTCTAATATCAACAAGGCAAGTAATTTTATTCATTTGGTTGTTCAATGCCTCTTCTGTGGCAGATATTTTCTGGTGGCCATTAACATGTAATACAAGAATTTCACACTTTTGCCCACTTTTTTAGGTGCATTCACATGCCACTCCTCACACTTCCTTGCCTCTAATTTTCTAGTCCTTTTCCTTCCAAGCCACTGACAATTGGCCACCACCCAGGAATCTAATGAGTCATACCTTGGGCCACTTCCTCTTGTACATCAAAAGGATGGTAAGGTGCACTACTTTCAGCTCTGCCCATTGGGAAAATTTTTCCTCTGCACTATCTTTTAAGGCCACGCTTGTAATTGTCCATTTTCAGTGGTTTGCATATCAAACTATGCCATAATTTGGCCCCAAGGTATATGGTTCCCTCGTTCCCAGGCCTATCTATACCATAGTCCCTAAATATGAAACATGTCTTAAAAAGCCTTTTCAAGATGATGTTGTTGAGGCATCTGGGTGGCTCAGTCTGTTAAGTGTCCAACTTTGGCTCAGGTCATGATCTCACAGTTGGTGAGTTCAAGCCCCACATCAGGCTGTGTGCTGACGGCATGGAGCCTGGAATCTGCTTCAGATTCTGCATCTCCCTCTCTCTCTCTGTCCTCCCTGACTTGTGTGACCCCCCCCCCCCCGCCAAGAATAGATAAACATTTAAAAAAAGATGAAAATGATATTGCTTATGCTGTACAAGTTATATATTTTCTGTTCTTAACCTCATCTTTTACATTTGATGCCTCAACAACTAGAATCATATATTCTAATCAATAAACGGGACAAAAACATATTGTATTCCAAGATGTGAAACCTGGTATTACTCAGAAATATCTTATTTGCATGCACATTCTCATTTTTGCTAAATGTTTAAAAAAGTAAATATATACAAGCTCAGTCGTTGCTTGTGTGAATATCTTTCTCACTGTTTTCCTACAAAATATTTCCATCCAGAAAAGCAGGTAACTGAAATACTCCCCAGTTAATATATGGACATCATTGTCATGTTTTTTATTATATAACAAGCCATGATTGGAAAATCAACAATTTCTGTTGATTTGAAAATACAGAAATGTTTTTAAAAATTAGGGATGTTGAGGGGTGCCTTGGTGGCTCAGTCGGTTAAGTGTCTGACTCTTGATTTTGGCTCAGGGCATGATCCCACAGTTGTTGAGATTGTGTCCGACATCAGGCTCTGCACTGAGGGCACAGAGCCTGCTTGGGATTCTTTGTCCCTCTGTCTCTCTGCCCCTCCCCTGCTCACCCTCTCTCATACTCTCTCTCTCAAAATAAATAAACTTAAAAAGAAAGGTTTTAAAGAATCAGGGATGTTAAAGCACGGCAAAACACAGTTACCTTCCTATATTTCAAAGACTACTATTTACATGTGTATTTAGACTTGTTCTGAGTTGTTTCAGTGTTCAAGAACAGGAAGTGGAATTTATAGGGAAGCAGATTTGGATTCAACAGAAATAAAACTTTTATAACAAAGATACACAGAATTGGAATGAATCATATCTAAAGGCAGTGAGTGTTCAATGGAGAATTGCACATTGATGTGTCTAACACGAGGTTACTTGACTAAATTTTAGAAATATCTTAAAGAGAATTCCTGTGCTAGGTAGGGAGAAGTAGAGAGATCAACTCTGAAATAATCTAAGATAAAAGCACTGCACAATGAGAGGAACATAGGTTTAAACAAAAACCTAATGGCAATGCCAACTTTGCCAAATTACATCATTTCTCCTCTATAAATAGGAATAACAAACTACATACCTTGCAGGGTTTTGTGAAGCTCTAATATAATAAAAATATGTGTCTAATAAAATGTCTAGCACATAGCCGTGTTGAATGAAATTTTTTATGATGCTCTGATTTTAGGTAGTTACACCTTTTAAAGCTATCAACATTTGACCTTTTTAATCTATAAAAATGAGAATTACACATGATTTAATCTGATATTATTAACAAATCTAGATATAATTAAATTCTAATTCCTGAAATGTCTAAGAGTCTAAGATTTAGATTCAGGATCTGATAATATATACGTGTGTGTGTATGTGTGTGTGTGTGTGTGTGTGTGTGTGTAAAGCATAGCATGATGATTTAGATGGAGAAGTTTCTTTCTGAAAGATCTAATATTGTAATGATATAAGATGTACCTTAATTGATCTATCCATTTAATGGAATTCAAATAAAAATGTCATTTTGTTTTGGTGCTGCATCTAAATTATATATGGGGTGCTGCATCTAAATTATATATTATTATATATATATTATATATATAATATATATATATTATTATATATATTATATATATAATAATATATATATTATTATATATATATATTATTATATATATATATGGGTGGATCAGTAGTTACGTGTCTGATTTCAGCTCAGGTCATGATCTCATGGTTCATGAGTTCGAGCCCCACATCAGGCTCTGTGCTGACAGCTCAGAGCCTGGAGCCTGCTTCAAATCTGCCCCTCACCCACTCACCCACTCTCTGCCCCTCACCCACTCACACTCTGTCTCTCTCTCAAAATTAAATAAACATTAAAAAAATAATACATTATATATGGACAAGCAAAGACCAAGAGTAGAAATAACAATCTTGAAAAAGAATAAAGTGGGGAATCTTAAATTGGCAAATACCTACACTTATAAAGCATCAGTAATTCAGTAATTATCCAGTACTTAATGGAGTAAGAATAGATAAATAAAGCTACAGCAGCAACAACAACAACAACAGAAGTATAGCATTATGATTTACAGGGGAAAAGTCTCCTTTCTGGTTCCATGCAGTTCCAAATGATTAGGTTGACCTCTGATCTATGGCTTACACCATGGGTACAAAATTGCTGGATTAGACAGGATTCTAAAACTCATGTGGTCTGGAAGCCCATGTCAGATACTTATGGTTGGGAGAGCATGTATGGGTAGAGAAGCCATTATATCTTCCATACCCCAGCCGTATGCTCTGACAGTTAAAGCAGACTATCAAGGAGAAATTAGGCAATGATGTTAACTGATGCTGTTGTTGTCACCTTGCTCTCTGAAAACAGCTAAGAATAAGGGGGGAATTAATTGATATTTCTGTAAATCAGAGAATCCCTATAAACTGTGGAATAGTTTTAGCAAGTGCTGGAGTTTGGAATTTGTACTCTGCCATTGTTTAGAATTGCAATTTTCTATCATAAGTACTTTCTACTACTGAAGTCACATGGGTCCACTCGAGACATATGCATAGGTGTATTTTAAGACACTCTATTTCCTGACATAAGTAAGTGTTTGGTACTTTAATTATAACTCATCAAGAAAGACCATCTATTTACCTGTCTGTTGATCAAAATTTCTAAATTATGGAGAGAGGAAAAAGTGAATGCCAGCTATACTTAAAAGAAATAACAATAATTTACCTATGCAAGAAAATTATAGAGTACACATAATAAGCTATGGTGGATAATGCTCTAGTAAACCAATTGGATATATTAGTTATATGATTATTCTAGAACTTCTATTTCTAACCACTCATATTAAAACAAACAACCCCCCAAAAAAATTCCTACTACCTCAATTCTTTAGGTAAAAAAAAGCATAAATAATAAAAAAATCCCTTAATAAAAGTGACTAATAATAACTAATGGTTTATGGCTTAAATGATCATTTAAATTATATTCTATAACTTCAGCAGAGTTATCACTGTTTTGTAATGATTCTTCTATACTTGGAAAGACAAAAGAAAAATGGCTTTGTTTTTATATGACAAGTACTTTAGCACAGGTCTGAAAACTAGAAAGAGTTTCTGTCCCAGGAGAACTGAGCAGATTAAGCCTGAAACAATTTTTTTAAATTACCCCATAAATCAAAGCAAAGATTAGGATGAATTTCTGTGAATCAACATCAGGGTCATAGCCTAGGTCTAGGAGAGGGAAAAAAAACATACCAGGGAATCAAAAACAGTGCAGCCAGTTGTCAGTCTAGGAACATGGCAGATGGTTAAAGTCAGAAGTCACGTAAGTAGCTAAAAGAGCCAAGGCCCAAACCGCAAGGCAGAAGTTATGAGAAAAACACAACTGGGCTCCAACCTCCAAGCTGGGAATGGAAGCCAAGCAGAGGTGCCTCGTCACAGAACCCAAAGGGCAGTTGTTGAAACAACAGAGCTTTTTTGTTTCCTGCCCTTTTAAAAAGGCAATAGAAGATAATTAATGTCTGTGCCTCTCTGGCATGATCAAATTGGAGGAAAGTATAGTCTGATTGAGAGTTTGCACCTGTCCAACAAGATCTGGAGACATTCTGATTGCCTGCAAGGTGAGAGCGTAGACAAGTCAGGAGAAATCAGACAGACTGAATGCTCTTGAACTAACTCACCTTGGCCAGGTGACTTTTTTTGCATGATTTCCTTATTTCAGGACAGGAGAAAGACAACCAGGAATTTGAATTGTTATGCATGGCAAGTGTTGACTTCTTTTAAATAACATTTCCTGTATTATGCCTAGTTAGTGGCATTAAGGACTGTGAACTAACCAGTTCTCTCCTCAGGGAAGTAGAGCATGGGAATCTATGTCTTTGATTCAAACCAATAAGAGAAACAATAGGTGAAGGGGAAAAATAGTTTAATTGGGTGGTTTATAATTTTGAAAAACTCTGTAATGCATGTCCTTATTACCCCAAGAACACACTTGCTTTTCCTTGGCCCCTCCCTCTTCATGATTTTCCACTCCTATCTTTAGCATTTGCAGAGACTGAGAGGCATGCCAGCCCATTGTTCTCTTGGGGCCCTAACAAGATACATGCCCCAGAGCTCCCCTGGTGGGTTACCAACAGATCAACAAGTGGAATTTCTAACACTTCCCCTGAGTGATGGTACTACGCTAATGATGTGCTCTGACAGGAAGCTTTTTTCCTGATACTGTCTAAATTTTCCACTTCCTAATTCCTCTTACTGTTCACTCCCATGGTTATCACTTTGTACACTGGAAAACAATAACCTCCCCCTCATTAGTTTCTATTTTTAGACTCAGTTTAGTTAGTCTATATAGTCAGATGGTTTATATTTAGCTCCTCTTAAGTTTCTTCTATTAGTCACTAAAACTAGTCATTCCCTTAGTCATTTTTGTTTGTTGGTTGGATGGCTGGTTGGTTGGTTTTTAAGATCCTTGGCCTAAGAATTAAAACAGGATTTTCAGGGACAGCTCATAAGGGTGGGATCAGAAACTTTAGTCTATAGCCTAAAAAGAGTCTACTTATTCCTTGGAAACTAATCTAATTTTTCTTTTTTTTTTCAAGCCATATCTCCTTTAGTCTTGTATAATTAGTTTTGAGTTCCTTCTATCAATGACACCTTCCTATCTGTGAGAAGAGTTTCTATATGTTGTTATCCCCAAAACTTAGCACTATGCCTAGCATATTGCTTGAAATCAAGATACACTTGATAAATGAATGAATAAATGTTTTAAACACTGCTGGTAAGAATTATTTCTGAAGGCAATGGAAATTTCTGAATTAATTTTTTCTGGATTTATAAAACATTTCCATTTTTCTCCTTTTTTTCTTCTCTAACACCTCTTCGTGTTTTGCTTCAATTTATATATGTCATTAGACTATTACAGAATAATTTAATCATGTATAGAATTTATGTGCATATTTTTGCATAACAAATGTTGAGCCACATGTCTTGAAATGATTCTTACCATAGGATTTATGGCCTGGTATCAACACTTTATAGACATGAAACCTGACACCTAGAGAAGATAATAGACTTCTCAGATTACAGGAGATATGATTATGATTCAAAAGTTTTATAATATAATTTTCTCTTTTGTTCACACTTGATTCTTGTGATGGAAGATGACCCCATGGCAAGTGTATTAGTCAATTCTTTCACACACAATTCTTTCACTCAGCATACATTTTTGTCTTACATTTGGAAATGTGGCTCCTGTTCAAAGGGCTAATCTCATGTGTGGCTCAAATTCTGCAAATTGCAGACTCCGGCAACTCACTGCTGACTCCTGAGGTTTCCCAGAAGCGTGAAGCTTATAATTTTAGAGAGTTAGAGAGTTAGAAGCTGACTTCTTAGAGTTTTGAGACCCACTGTAGGCCAATAACCAGCATTCATCAGAAGTTCTTACTGTGGTCTCTTTTCTGCACATTCCTGTTTTCCTTGGTGTATTTTCTCTTTTGCTTCTGCACGGAATTTTGAGGTTGGTCACATGGTGGCGCTGTAGCTAATAGCTTTTCTTGTGTATTTTTCCATTGCCTTAGCTTTGTTTTTAAATTACAGATACATGAAATATGTGCATCTTTTAAATTCAGCTGCAGGTGAAATGATTTAATGGCTCTTGACTTCTAGATTAATTTTAAACATTAGAAACATTGTAAAAACAGACTCTTGCTAATAATGATCATTATCGTAATGGCTGCAGGCATAATCATTTACCAACATTAACCAAGTGATTAAAATCCATCATGAGTTTAATTTGAAAAGATTTAAGTTCCTTTGCAATAAATGGCTAATGATATTAGCTTCATCTCTGTGAGGTCAAAATTTATCATTATATGACTTTGTACTTCCACTGCTTGATAGAAACTCACTCTTGTTAACACAGGTCATATTATGTCTATTGTTTACCAAGCACGTGGCGTTCCCTATATTGGTACTGAATTGGGCCATATGGTGCACCAGGTACAGGCAATCATCACTCTTTTATGGCCCTGCTATTTGATAATTTATTATTTCACAAGGCAATGACCTTAACAGATGTTAAGATTAATTACCATGGTCAGTAAAACCTGTAGGGAAGGGGAAACGTTCTGGTTTTATGACTCATTTTTATTAAAACTAGATACATTTATAATAATCAGATCTTTTTTTTAATATAATATTTTCCTAACTTTGTAAAAATGCCTTTAAAATGTGTCTAATCTAAAATTTAGCAGTAACTCTCCAGAAATATTGTCTCTACTGACAAAAGAAACAAAAAAGATTCAGTGCTAAATATTTTTCCACAAAGAACCTGCCTCTGGACTTTAAATTTTCTCATCTTGCTATTTCTTTTAATGAATCATGAACAAAATCTTGACATTGAAGGGTACACTACCCAATAGATACTCCACAAGGATAATAATCTTCCACAACTTAAAAAAAATTAGAAAAGGAAAAAAACACAACAAACAATAACTACCCAAAACAAACTTTGGCAAAAAAGTTTTGGAAGGAAAAAAACCATATTTATTAATGGTTACTGTTTCATTTCCAGAAGTTTCCCCCAAAGGAAGCAACCAAGTTAATATCTCTCACTGATTAATATTAGAGATTAGCCTTCCACAGGCTCACTGGCAATGTTAGTTGTTTGCTCCTCAAAACAGGTCAATGTTGTTATTCCCATTTTTCAAAGAGCTCAAGATCCAAGATGGAGAATTAACATGCCCATGATTGTTAAATGAGTGGGTTGAAGGCATGTCAATTGGCCAATAAAATGCTAATGTGAAAAGTAAATACTTGCTCTCCAATTAGTTTCTAAACTCCAGTTCTTTAGAATGTTAGTCTTTAGGTAGGCTAAAGTTTGGAAGATAGGTAAGAAGTTAAAAAAAGATTTCCCCAAGGAAAATCAGATAATTTAAAACTCGTACATAGAATTCACTACAATATTTTAATGAAGTAAAAATTACAAAATTTTAGTTAAATTACAAGCTTTGGTAGCTTTCCTCAGCTTAAGCCATTACTTAATTAATTAATTCATCTATTTACTTAGAATAACTATGGATTACCTACTCTACAGAAGATGCTAGATGTCAGGCACCCTAGAAAGTTAAGATTTTCAGAGTGGACACTAATGATTCACAGTACTGCAATTCATCTCCCATATACTTGTATCATCTCCTTAAATAACACATCTTTTTGTTAAGAGTAAAGACAAAATACAGAATTTAGCCCAGCATATTAGAATGGAAGCAACTGTAAGAGAGAATCTATGCAAAAAAACTGAGACCCAGAAAAGTAAAATTCCTTATCAAAGATCTCACAGCTAGACCGTAGCAAAGAGAAACTGAATACGAGCTTCTTGGAGTTCATCCCATTATACAGCTTCCCAAAGACCTTTTAAACATCTCCTTCATATACCTGAAATAGTAATTTTAATTCTCCAAACCTATATACAATAAGTGTGTGCTGAGATAGATTTTTTTTGAGGGATAGCATAGTAGAATATAATAGTGATTTATGTTTGTTTTAATGTCCATCTCAATACAAATATCCAGTGAAATTTCATGTGACTTAAAGATATGACAATTGTGCTCCCTAGGTTTTATGGAGCTTCAGTGATGACTCTAATGCTTTTATGGACTGAAATTTCTCCCTTTTCAAAGACAGAAAGGGAGACAATACATCCTTGTATAAAAATTAATGACTAAAAATTTGTCCTGTAGTTACAGATTTATTATCCCTAATAAAATTTCTAAAAAGTGCTCTGGTTGGTGCTGCAGTCGTTTGAAAATTCTCTGGTCTAGTTATTTAGCACCTTTTGGCCAATAAAGTTTACAAGTCCCACATTTCTTTCCTTGCTTGTTCAGGTATTTTTAATAATTATTTTAACATTTCAAAATAACTTAAATATGTAAAAATAATTAAAACAACATATGAAGATAATATGAAAATGGTAGAAAGACAAAATCCAGAATCTGTACAGCAAATGGAGGATCATGAGACACGGAGACAGGTATCCAGCTGCCAGTCCATTAAAGCTTGTGTGTAATGGTCTGATCACTTATCTGCTTAATTTCCTGCTAGCCAGACATGATCACATCAATTTCCTTTACAAGCAACTATTACACAATTACAATTTTGAAGGAAAGCAAAGTGATTTTAGACTCTAAACACACTGACACAATGAGTTCACTGCGTCCTTCCACGGGGAAGAAATAATATCATCTACTGTGTTTGGAAAGTTTAATTTTGAAGAGTTTGGAGCATCCAACATTGTGGCACGTATCTCACAAAAAAAAAAACCCTCAGAAAACTCAGAAATTAAAACATGTTTTTGTTTTGTTTTGGTATTTTATAAAGAGAAATTTTGCCAAGGGAAGAGTATTTGAGAATATTTTTTTAATCCCCAAGCAATAAGAAGGTCAACCCTTGTCTTTATAGCTATACTACTTCCCTCAGCCAGGGCTAACAGCTAAATTGTTATGTTTATTCACTCATTTTTCTTTTAACAGTTCTTTGCTTTTCTTGCTTACTTTGCTGCATCACTAGGGAAATTACTACTTAAGTTTGCCTGGATTTAAACATTATATAAATGGATTCACATATTCTTTTCTGTGATTTGCTTCATTCACTCAGCATTATGTTTCTAGGTTCATCCGTGTAGACACATGCGGGTCTTCCCTTTCCATTGTAGTATAATTTTCCATTATATAACTCCAGGAAAATTCATTTTCCACTCTATGATTAATGCATATTTAAGTTGTTGTCGACCAAGCTTCTAGAGAGCATTCTTACACATGTTTCCAGATGCACACATGCCACGGTTTTTCTAGGTTATATACCTAAGAATGAAATTGCTGGGTCAGAGGTATTTTTTTCCAAACTAGTAGCAATTACTCACCACAAGCAACGGCAAAGAGCTCTGCTGTTCCAAACTTGTCAAGACTTGATATTTTCCAACTTTCAAAAAATTTGGCCAAAAAGTAAAAAATGGTATTTCCTTGTGGTTTTAATTTGCATGTCTTTGATTTCTAACAAAGTTACCCATTTTTTGCCCACTTTCCTACTGCATTATTCATCTTTTTCTATTAATTTTAGATTTCTTTAAATATTCTAGATTCTATTCTTCTGTGGGTTATGTGTTTATGAATATTTTCTGCCAGTTTGTGACTTGTATTTTGCCTTTTTTAAAGTGGTATACATTATGGATAGATGTTGTTAATTTTAATGCAGTCAAAATTATCAATCAGATCCTTTATAATTTGTATATTTTCTGTCATCCTTAGAAATTTTCCCTTAACTGGGATTTTACAATAAATTCTATTTTCTTTAAAGTTCTAAAGTTTTTACTTTTACTTCTAAGTCCTTAATCCATTTGGAAATGATTTTTTTAAATGTTTATTTATTTATTTTGAGAGAGACAGAGCATGCACACAAGCAGGGGAGAGGCAGAGAGAGAGGGAGAGACAGAATCTGGGCAGGCTCCACACCATCAGCACAGAGCCTGACATGGGGCTTGAATTCACAAACTGTGAGATCATCATGACCTGAGCTGAGATCAAGAGACAGATGCTTAACCGACTGTGCCACCCAGGCACCCCTAGTTCTAATGTTTAGATCTTTAATCTATTCTGTGTTAATTTTTGTATATGGTATATATTATATAAATGGTATTTTTTTAAAAAGCATTTTTAATGTTTTATTTTATTTCTGAGAGAGAGAGAGAGAGAGAGAGAGAGAGAAAGACAGAGAGAGAGAGAGAACAAGTCAGGGAGGGGCAGAAAGAGGGAGACACAGAATCTGAAGCAGGCTCCCGGCTGAGCTGTCAGCACAGAGCCCGATACGGGGCTTGAACTCATGGACTTTGAGATCATGACCTGAGCCAAAGTCAGATGTTCAACCAACTGAACCACCAGGCACCCCTAAAAAGAAAGCATTTTTAACTCTTCCTAGTATGTAAGTACAGAACAAGCATTTTAAACTTTTCTTTTTCCATATTACATATGAAAGAGTGTAAAATCATAAGTATAATTCTCAATTTTTATGAAGTGAACACATCTGTGTAATCAACACCTAGATCAAGAAACAGACCATTTACTAAGCACCCCAGAAGCCCCCCCCCAGCCTTTGCCCTCTCCCAAACACTACTAATCCCTAAAGTAACTGATATCCTGATTTCTTTTTTTATTTTTATTTTTTTTATTTATTTTTTTATTTTTTATTATTTTTTTATTTATTTTTGAGAGAGGGAGAGACAGAGTATGAACAGGGGAGGGTCAGAGAGAGGGAGACACAGAATCTGAAACAGGATCCAGGCTCTGAGCGGTCAGCACAGAGCCCCACGCTGGACTCGAACTCATGGACCACGAGATCATGACCTGAGTTGAAGACGGCCGCTTAACCGACTGAGCCACCCAGGCGCCCCTCTTTTTTTATTTGATATGTGTATATATTGTTAAATGATTCCAATATCTTCATTTCTAATACCACACATTACATTTGCTAATTTTGAAACTTAGAAAAATGAAATCATAGTGTATGTACTCTTTAAAATCTGACTGGGGTTTTTTTTTTGCTCAAAAATCCGTTTGTAAGAGTCATCCAAATTGTTGCTTGCAATTGCAGTTCATTCTTCATAACTGTGTAACATTTCTTTATATGAAGATACCACATTTTATATATCCATTTTACTGTTGATGAGCATTTAGATGGTTTCCAGTTTGCAGCTATTGCAAATAGTGTTGCTATGAGTATTTTTGAACATTTCCTTTAGTGAACACATACACTAATTTCTGTAAGTATATACCTAGGATTGGAATAACTGGGTCAGTAAGTTACACATATGATCTGCATTGTATATATTGCCAAAATTTTTCAAAGGGTTTACCTGGCACACAGTTTAAAAAAATTTTTTTATGTTTATTTTTATTTTTGAGACAGAGAGAAACAGAGCATGAGTAGGGCAGGGGCAGAAAGAGAGGGAGACACAGAATCTGAAACAGGCTCCAGGCTCTGAGCTGTCAGCACAAAGCCCAACATGGGGCTCGAACCCACAAACTATGAAATCATGACATGAGCCAAAGTCAGACATTTAACCAACTGAGCCACCCAGGCGCCCTACCTGGCACACAGTTTTACTCCCTCTTACAAGAATGAGAAGAATAACTCTCTAGTGACAGTTTCAGGTTCTATAATAATAGGGGGTTGGTAAGGATGTGGCAGATTTCTGAACAAGGGGACTTCCTAACTCAACCTTAATCACACCTGCTCATAGGATCAAATTACTGCCCATGATTAAAGCACTGCCATTTTTCGTTATTGTTTTGGGGTTTTAGGTGGTAAATTATTGAAAAATAAGTGAATTATAGAGAAATGGTGAGACCTCTATGAAAACTCATAATCAGTTGTAGAACTTTACTGTTTTTATTTTTATATTAAAAGGAAGAAAACTACCCATGTACCAAACAAAAGTTTGATTTTTAAGACATTCAGTTCTTTCAAGCCCAAGCAAATCTATATAGATGCAAAGGAAGATGGGAAAAGATTTCATGGACTGGTTCTGCCTACATCTCTAGTCTTACCTTTCTTGCACTCTCCTGATGCCCCCTACACTCCTGTTGTTCTGAACTGGTTGCATTTCCCCCAAAGGTGCTAAGTCTCTTCTGCTTCTATGCCTTTGTCCAGATTACTCTACCTCTGCCTGAAATGTCCTGCCCTCTTCCTCCTTTGCCTAACTTAAACACATAGTCCAGCTCTGGTTGAGGCCTCATCTTATTCAGGAAGCCATTCCTCAGGGAGGTGTCCATCCTTTGTGCCCTATGACCCCACTTTAGTCATTGCTCTGTATTCTGTAATTGCCTGTCCACTTATAAGCCTCCCCAACTACAAATGAGCAACTTGAGAGCAAGAACTATGTATTCTTTATCATGGTGTTGTAGACAATTAATATTTGTTGGATAGACGACTTTTTAAAGTCTTCAGATTTTGTATACACCCTGGGTATCACTGTGATGACTGCCCACTGCCAAGGTAAGAAGAGGTGTCTTAAGCGTGGGGCCCTAGGTACTTGGTACTCTTGGGAGTTGCCCTATTCCTGTGCTGGTCTCACTGGCACCTCTGCAGTTGCTATTCCTTATAGCTTTTAGGATTTTCTGCCAACTTCTGATTAAATTACCATAGGCTGTCCCCACCCTGTGCTCAGGAACCTAAGGGTTAAAATAAGAAGAAATTCTTATATTCAGAGACATGTACTTCTGGAAACCTCTCTACCTGTCTGAGACTCTGAGACCTATTTCAGGCAGATGTATAAGATGGAGGGCCTGTTCCTTAATTAGGGAAACTTCCCTGGGCTATGTGTGCTGTCTTATACCTTATTGCCGATACATTGAGAATGTCTCAAATTTAAGTTTTGTGCATTATGGAATGAATATGATATAATACCTTTCTTTTTCCTACTAAGTTGCATGGTAGACTTTGGAGTGTCATTCCTTAGCATTTCTGCCTTATAAAGAGTGTAAAAATTATATTTCTTACCCCAAAAGATTCAGTCATATTTTTTCTGGTCTTAACAAGGAACTAGTTTAGTTTGTATAATTTTCTGTATCTTCCTGATCAGAAGCTGGCATCTAAATGCCTTCTTTGGTCTAATTACTGCTGCAATGCTTTCTTCCACCAGGATGTCGCAACTCTGATTTTTCTTGCTTCACTAAAGTGTGTGATTTGGTGGAACCATATCAGCAATGACATCACCACCACATTCACTTTGATAGTTGGCATCTTAGGTTATCAGTGGAAGCATTGTGAAAAACCATACAGGGTCAAGACCCAGTTTGTTCAGAAAGTTTGTATAGTACTCGTGCTGAGAATTCCCAAAGACCGTGCTTCATAGCATGTAAAGAACCTCAAATACTATGTTCTTAAGTTCAGTACTACTATTGAGAACTCAGCCTTATTTCTCTTTGGGGTGTTGAGAAGGAATTGGTACAAAAACAAAGATAAATAATATAATACATTCTCTTTAATGATGTGTTACATCAGATAAAAGTATCAGAGAACTAATTGTTCTCAATCTTGGCAGGCCACTGAGTTTCAAATACACATATTGAAATGATAGGAATGAAACAGGCCTGAAAGTATTGGTAGATGCTTCTGATGCAGGGAAATGCATTTGTTTCTTGTGCAGCTCAGCAAAGATAAAATGGACACAAAACGTACTGGCAAGGGTACCGACTTCTTCAGAATTTGACCAGGGATCATAATTCTATAAAACGTCAGAGGTACCTTTTACTCTCAACCTTGGCAAACCAGTCACTTTGTATCAGATTTTATAAAATCTCTGTGTAGAGATCTTCCCCCATGGTTTTGTAGAATACCAGACAATGGACGGAATTATGGGTGGATAAGGAGCTACCTAAATGTTTCCATATGGAAGCTGACACAAGACCCAGCTGCTCTGAAATGCTTCCTTTATTACCTGCTGAAGAGGGCCTGGAATTTCCAGCCTTTGAGACATTTCTTTGGGTTAAGTTATAGTCTCCAGGAGGTTAGTACAAGAGGTTCCCACTAAAACATGTTGATAGAAAAAAGAAGGAATCAGGCCTTGCCCTCTTACATCAAACTTTATTAGTA
The DNA here is from genome assembly GCF_018350215.1 of Panthera leo. Taxonomy (NCBI): domain Eukaryota; kingdom Metazoa; phylum Chordata; class Mammalia; order Carnivora; family Felidae; genus Panthera; species Panthera leo. Next base: position 168,577,873 of record NC_056686.1, read on the forward strand.
ATCAGCATATCAATGTGTTGTTTTGGGTTTGGCTTGGCTTTAGTTTTTTGTGTAATTCATTGGCCTCATTTGTCATTTTGGAAGCCAGGGAAGAAACATGTAACAGAGCAGGTTACTTTCACTGCTTAGAAACTTATTCCACTTCTCCTTAGGGTAGCACTAATATTGAGAACAGTCTTGAAGCAGAAGGAACTGGGGTACCCCAGATGCACCCAGGCCAGGAAGCAGGTGAGGACATAGTTTCTGGGAAGGAAATCGACACTATAATAATTTGGAGAGAAGAATCTGAAGAGAGATAGCACAATCCCTAGACTGGGTTGTGGAACCTCAGACATAATGCTAACTGATGTTTTTCAACTAGTGCTAAAATGGCTTCTATGTCCCACCAACTTTAAGGTGAAATCTTATAAGCACCTTAGTAATCTGGTTGTTGAGGAATTATGGTAACAATGAACCTCATCATTTTTCTGAGGAGGTTTTTTGATGCCACTACCCTAGGCACTTGTCAAACAAATGTTTTAATATAGAATTTAGGCTCTAATCAAACTTTTGAAACATCTACCAAAATTACAGCTATGTTTAAGATAATTGTCTTTTCCTATCTTTCTGCTTTTACTCAAAGGTATTGGTCAAACTTGCAAGACAGATACAGAGGTGTACCGCACACCATGACTCTGAATTCAAATGCTGAGCGGAACTGATAAGTCCCTAAAATGGGTTGTTGGAACTCTCTGAAGCCTTAACATATCTCTGGGTAGATTGATACTTTTGTATAGGCTTCTGAGGCAGGAAAACGTGTGGAGGCAAAAATGGAGTGCTGCCATTGGCCTTTATCTTGCTTTGCCTCCTTTCTAGATACAGGCCTAATCTGTTGACCACGGCATGGCTCATATTTCAGTTGAAGTTGCTTTTTCCTGAGAGGGAGGGTCAATCTTTTTTTCCTAGGCACAAGTTATAAATCCCATTTTTCCTGTTACACTTTGCAAATTTTATTTTAACCTTCTACAGATAGAAATTACAGTAGTCTCAATTAAACACATATAAGGAAAACAATCACATCTAAGTCTGTGACTCCTGGCTATGTAACTCATAATTTTCCTTTCAAATAAACATAGTCATGACTGCATTCTAGCTCTTTGGAGAAAAGCTACTAAATAAACCCAATAAAGCGTAAAGTACCTTATCATATCTATTTTATCCAGGGTTTGTAAAGGAACTTTAAATATTTCTGATAGTCTGTTCCCACTGTAAAATTCAACCTCCCCCCACAAAATATCCAAAAAACTACAGTCAATTCATTCTTGAGGGAAAAGCCAGAAGCTCAAATAAGACATTTGTGGTTAAAAAAAGAAAACAACAACAATACATGCCAAATTTGATAATTTAAAGGGGGTACTCACAATTAATAAATGCAAATTTCTGAAGTCTAATAAATATATACATCATTTAAAATAGCAACTAATTTTACTAATCTGCTAAATTCCTAATTCAGCTTCTCTGTGTATCCACGAACATTTTTGTCTCGTGTAATGGGGCTTGGGGAAGGAAACAGAAGCAAATGATCAGGACCTCACCTAACTTCCTAATATTGTCTGTAGTGCCTCTGGTATTCTTCTTTAAGTCTGTATATAAGGTTGCATATGCTGATTTTAAAATTGATGATTAAAAAATAAAAGACACTGTGTGTTCCTCTTCTGACCTGTGTGCCTGAAGGCACATGTATATAAGAGAAAGAAGTCATCAGAGGCCACACATGAAGATGTATTTACCTGTTGGGTATGCCAACTATGAAACTGCTGTTATCTGTGACTGCTGGCAAATTAAGGGCCAGGTCTTGTACTCATTACATTGGCGTACATATCATTTTACGGTCATCCCTACATTACAGAATGGAGACCTTTCTTAAGAGAATGTAACCAAATAACCCAGCAACCATGACTCTCAGAGGCAGAAAGTGAAGCGTGCAACATTCTGGCATGATGAGACAGGTCAGAGGACTTCTACAGAGTCATCATGACGACAACACCTCAGCCTTTATGCTCTACCATTTCACTACTAAGTCTTAAGTCACATTTTCACTCCATAACTCTACACTCACAGCAGTTTACATTTCCAGGGAGATGTAGGAAATAAAAAATTCAGGGTTCCCTGTATACCCAGAGCAGATAATATGGCTCTCAAGAAAAAGTAATTCATGTAATTTGACCCTGAGAACAGCATGGAGGTTGGTCAAAGAAGGTGAATTTAATATGATCTACCAGTCATAGCATATCCAATCCCTTCTGAGATGATTTTCATTTCCAGTCTGTAAAACCCTGCAGGGGAATTTGTTGCATAAGTGTACAATGTTATACCTCTTTTAGTTTTATTAAGACTATCCCCTTCAGGCACCAAGGAAGACTCATTAATTCTCAAATTCTAGGATAGAATGAACAAGCATATTTCAATCTGTTGTTATCCTTCATTATTTCAGAGACTTCAACAGTCTCATTTTAAGTTCATATTTTTGTTCTAAATAGTCCCTCTGAAAGTCCCCTACTCCACTGAGAGTTGAGTTAGCCCCTCTTTGGCTCCTCCTTGGCTCTGTGTCAACCCAAAGCACTACGCTATTGACCACTGAATCAGTCACATCAGTTCAATGTATGCAAAACATGAAGTACATTGAACTTAGCTTTACTCAAAAGTACTCAGGGCACCTGGGTGGCTCAGTTGGTTAAGCATGGGACCAGATCTCTGCTCAGCCATGATGTCTGGTTTGCGAGTTCAAGCCCTGCTTCAAGCTCCATGCTGGCAGTGTGGAGCCTGCTTTCTCTCTCTCTCTCTCTCTCTCTCTCTCTCTCTGCCCCCAGACTAAAAATAAATAAATAAACTTAAAAAAATTTTTTTAATGTTTATTTTTTGAGAGAGAGAGAGTGTGTACATGTGAGTGAGTGGGAGAGGGGCAGACAGAGAGGGAGACACATAATCTGAAGCAGGCTCCAGGCTCTGAGCTGTCAACACAGATCCCAACACAGGACTCAAAACCACAGACCCTGAGATCATGACAGTGAGATCATGACCTGAGGTGAAGGACGCTTAACCAACTGAGCCACCCAGGTGCCCCTAAATAAATAAACTTTAAAAAAATGCTATAGATATTGCTAGTGAGAAGGAGGTACTAAGAGTGGAAAGAGAGGGACACAGAAGGTAAAACATGAGAAGGAGAGGGGAAGGAAGGGTGTGGAGAGCTGGGTGGGAGAAGAGCAGCATCACAGGTCTGGTGAGAGCAGCAAGCAGAGGCAGGTGTGTGGCAGAGAAAGAAAGGTGCAGGAAGTCAAAAATCAGGGAAGTGGGGAGATGAAGGACCAACCTGCATTCTTTATGGCTGTGAGTGAAAGGAGAGAAAAAACACAGACAAATATTTTCAGTCATTCTTCTCTCAAGTGCTGAGTGTAAGTTGCATAGTACTAATTTTGCACCATCTCAGGTGTGTTCAGAGGAATTTGTCACCAAATGTGTCACAGAACTTCCTGGATGAGGAGAACTATACAGTCCCTGTCATGGCAGCCTTTTGCTCTGAGCTTCCACTGGAGTTTTGACAAGGACAGGTGAGGGTGTGTGCGTGTGTGTGTGTGTGTGTGTGTGTGTGTCACATTTTTAACTATTTCAGAGCCATACAGTGGAATAGGAACCATCAAAGTCTCCCACAAAATATCCTCCAATGATATATTGGGTGCACTGGGTGTGGACTCTAATAGCTAATATTTACTGAGCTTGACAAGCTTGGTACTATGCAACCCTTTCACAGCGATGATCTTATTCAATCTTCAGACCCTAAGGAAGATATAAATGTTTACAGACTTCCGTCCTATAGACCAGGAAACTGAGGCTTAGAGATGTGAAGTCACATTTCCTAGCTAGTGAGTTCTGGAGCCAGATTTTTGTATCATTTGCATCAAAATGCAGACTCCATAAAGAGTATGTATTTGACTGATTTCTCTCTAGGTCCTGGAACAGCATCAAGATGTATGGTTAACAAATGTCTGATGATTTTGTAACCTAACTGGCCATCTGTTCATTGTTAGAAAGTGGTTTGTATTCTTTTTAATTATGCAGTGACTATGTCTACTGATACATTAACGTCTTAATAAAACCAGTGGATTTCCTGACCCTTGTTAAGCAGAATTTGCACTGTCTTTTAGAAGTCATTGGACAATCAAAGAAGTAGTGTCATCTCTGACAAGGGCCTCTGTCTAAAGGGCCAATTGAAACCCATACATACAGGCCTAGTTTATTGAATCCTTCCTTTTAATAACATCTCTAATGGCATCATCTAAGGACAATTGAAAACTCCATTCTTCATTGTAGGACTGTCCTTTTTCTCACTCTGGTTCATGCAGTCCGACTGGGCATAGTGCTCCCATTGAATTCAAGAGAGCTTAATGCTTAGATTATTCCAAAGAGTGCAGAGAAAGATTATGAGCTGAATATGATTCAATAAGCAGGAAGTGTTTGAATCTGAATTGGAAAAGCCTGCCATATTCTCTCACACTCAAACCTATGCATAGCACTTACACACTGAAAAAAATCCTGTGGATGTTTTAAATCTATCATGGTAATAGTGTGTTCAATCTTTGCAAAGGAAAAAGAGAGAGGGAATTTTTTAAATCCCTAAATGTTTGGCCTTCACGAATGACTTACGGTACAGTGCTACTATGAGGGCACTAAATGAAATAGGCGAGCCATAGACAGACAAATACTGCATGGTACCACTCATTTGTGGAATTTCTAAAAATCCAAACTCATGGCAACAGAGAGTAAAAACTGGTTGCTGGAGCTGCGTGGAGTGAAGGCCAGGAGTGGAGAAAATAAGGAGAGTTTGGGAAAAGAGTATGAACTTTCAGCTATAAGATGTACAAGGTCTGAGGAGCTAATGTAAAACATAGTGACACCACTTGATAACATGTATTGCATAATTAAAATTTGCTAAGAACTTAAATGTTCTCACACACAAAAAGATAAGTATGTGAGGTGATAGATGTGTTAATTAATGAGATGGGAGAATCCTTTCACAATGTATATGTGTATCAAATCACCACAATATATGCTTAAATTTCTTACATTTTACTTTTTTTTTAAGTTTATTTATTCTGAAAGATAGAGTACATGCACTCATGAGCAGGGAAGAGGGAGAGAGAAAGAGAGAGAGAGAGAGAAAGAGAGAGAATCCCAAGCAGGCTGTGCACTGTCAGCACAGAGCCTGATAGGAGCTTGAACCCACAAACTGTGAGATCACGACCTGGGCCAAAATCAAAAGTGGGACACTTAACCAGCTGAGCCACCCAGGCACCCTCCCCCCCTTTTCTTAAGTTTACTTTGGGAGAGAGAGAGATTACATTTTACTTTTTTTTTTTAATGTTTATGTATTTTTGAGAGAGAGAGAGAGAGAGAGAGAGAGACAGAATCCAAAGCAGGCTCCAGGTTCTGAGCTGTTAGCACAGAGCCCTATGTGGGGCTGGAACTCACCTGTAAGATCATGACCTGAGCTGAAGTCAGACGCTTAACCAGCTGAGTCACCCAGGCAACACACATTTTACTTTTCAATTAAACTTCAATAAATCTAGGGGCGGGGGGGTGGGGGGGTGGGGGGTGGGGAAGCACTACTATGTTGTTGAAGTCAAACTCTTCAGATCTGAACTTTTTCCTTTGGTCTGAAAAACAGCATGATTTAATGGTGAAAACACTGGATTGAGCAATGGTGGGTTAGCGTGTTAATCCCCACAAAGTGGATCATCAGGCCACCTTTCCTCTCGGTTCATTTGCAGTACCAAGGGACTCATTCATTCACTCAATACGAATTTGTTAAATGTTATGAACTAAACTCTGTGCTATAGGTTGGGATATCAAGACTTTAAGAGACAGTCATTGCCATCTAGAAGGATATAGTTTAGTCAGGGGAAAAAAGTAATCATAAATCTGTAATTCTGAGTGGTGAGTGCAGTGACAGAAACATACAGCATGCCCTGTGGCAACACTAGGAAAGAAATCTAGCCTAGGCATTGGTGGGCGAGAATGTCCCAGTAGAGCACTCTAGAGGAGATAAGTGAGAACAAACACAAGCCCTAGAAGACTGAGAACAAGTTATCTAGATAAAGGAGTGGGGGAGAAAGAAAGGGTAAGGGTATTTCAGGAGGAACAATGTACAGAGCCTAGTAATGAGAAGACAATGTGTACATGCAGAACTGGAAGGAGCACATAATGGCTAGAGCTTGTGGGTGTACAAATTGTGAGTGTGTGGGTTTGTGTGTGTGCATGTGGGCTGGCAGGTGAGGGTGAGGGTGGAGTGGATCAAGGGAAGTGGGGAGAGATGAATTGCAGAACTAGTTAGCAACCAGAGGGTGAAGAAACTTGAACATGAATATCCAGACCCAACAGCAATGGGGAACTAGGAGAAAGTTTTAAGGAAGGGGCTGGCATAATTACATGAATACTTATAAAGAGCATTCTGGAGACAGTGTGGAGAATAATTTGTGGGAAGCAAACCCCTGAGGCAAGCAGGTTTGACAGGAGGCTGTTACACCGATCTAAGCCTGTGGTTCTCAAATTCAAGTGCGCAATAGAATCGCCTCAAAATTGTGGGGCTCCAGCCCCAGAGTTTCTGAATGAGGAAGTCTTGAGTGTGACTTGAGAACGTTCATTTCTAACAAGCCATCAAGTGATGCTGATACTGCTCGTCTGAGGAGCACACACTGAGAACCACTGTTTGAGGCAATATTCATTTCTAATTGTAAAATTCTGGCATTCTTCCTTATTAAAAAGCAGTTTTTCTTTAATGAATATAGATTTTTGTGAAACACACTCATTGTATTCAAAAGCATTTTTCATGAGATGAGTATGGACCTACAGATAAATCAGATTCATCATCATTGTCCTTGACCATTCTTATTTGTTTCCATTTTGTTTCCTCTATTTTCTCAAGTTGAATTTTATTTGATACACTGCAGGAAAGTCCCATGGTGCATCCAGTAATTTGCAACAGGATTAAAATGCTGAAATGCCACTGCAGCTGAGTAAATCCTTTGTCTGCCTGAAATACAATAGACCGATTGAAGGCTGTAATATTTGGGCTCATTTTTAAAAAGAAATGAAACCTTGTAGAGAAAAAAAAAGTCTTATCTGCTGTATGTGGTTTAAAAAACCCATTCCTCCTATTTTAAAACCAGCGGAAAGAAAAGTTATAACTGCAAACTGCATACAAACCCATAATCACAAATTCCTTTCCTTATCAAGTATCTAGGAAAAAACACTATATGAAAGAAAAACAATGCCTCTTCAGGGAGAAAAAAAAGAACACTGTTACTCTAGAACAAGGCCTGCATGTCCCTATGTCTCAGTATAATTGAAACAAAAAATTCTGTGTTTAAGTTTTTCATCTAAAGGACAATGAATTTGTAAAGCCACCAGGCTGCTCCTACCTAATGGCAGACTATTCATCCCGCAGAAATAGTTTAGCTGCACACTGAGTGTATTAGTGCTGAAACACAGACCCATCTCATAAGAAAGATAGGGTGAGAACAGTCTACATGTAATGATTTACCAACACCATGTAATGATTTGCTGACACCATTCTATGTGAATTCATTTTCTTTAATGTAATAGCTGAGGTGCAACATCACTAATTCTTCTATTTCTTGGTATTGGCTGTTTTCTTTTTTCTCCCAGAAAGCCTTGCCTCGTTATGTTTGTCCAGGGTGTCTCACAGTTAATATCACAGTTCCGTCGAAAATGCAAGGATGCTTCCATATTACTGAAAAATGTTAATCACCTGAATCGTAACAGAAGGCTAAGCACAGCCAGAATAACCAATGAAAGGGACTAATGAAGCTGATTCTATCAATCCAGGCATTCTCTCTCTGCTAAGTAACTCTGTTGGTGAACTCACAAATGGTTTCACTAGAAAGGATTACAGCATCCCAAGCAGTAGGCCATCATTATAATTACAGGTGTGGCGCAGACTGCAGGAGCGGATGAGCTCATAAGGAACAAAGATTTGCTCTGCTGGAGAGTTTATCTTCACGAAAGAACAAAGAACAGCAGCATAAGTGAGTTGCCATGTAAACAAATTGAGCAATCGCTGACAGACAACAGAGCGTGTGTTCCTCGGCCAATATATACACCTCTCTGTTACAGTGGACCTTTCTCCACCACCTCCGTCCTTTCCCTGGTGGAGGTGACTTTTGCTTCTCTGGACTCTCTTGACCTCCAGTCGGTGGGCAGGGGCTGACTAGGTAATGGTGATGAATCTTTGTTCCCCTTGTCTTTCACCACCTGCCCCCACCCCACTCTATTTTGCAACTACCACAAGAGGACAACGCAGACACGACCTTGAATGAGAATGTTAAGGGCTTCATTTCTGTATCCACTGGGAGGTTGGGAAACCAAACTTTTCTTTAGGGATTGGATACTAAAGTGGTAGGCACAGATTTTATTTGTCTTTACAAAGTCCTCTCTTGGTCTGACAGTGAATTAGGTTGAATTTTAGGCTAATTGGAGCAACATGCTTTAGCTCTTGACTTCCAGATTTATATGAAGGCAATTTTCAGGGCTAGCAGCCAAGTCTCCACTGGCAAAGGGAATCAGGAGAGTACTGCAGTCACGCAAATGAAAAAAAAAAAAAAGAAGAAGAAGAAGAAGAGCTACCTCAAGATCCCATTTGTTTGATTTAGGTAGAGTAGTTTTACGCTTTTTCCCTATTTTCTGTTTGGCTCCTCTCTGAAAGGCTGATGGGCTGGAGGTAAAGAACAATGTTGAGAGCCCTCAGGGATTAGGGTTTCAGTATGGCCTTCCAGAAGATTATGAAGTAGATTAGAAGCTTTTTCAGGCAAGCAAGGATTTCACCTGGTATTTATAAACTGACAAAGGGCAAGTTTGCAGGGAGAAAAATCTATAAACTTTGAAAGAATGACATTTTCGTAAGATTCTTTCATCTTTCCTCGAGTATTTTTATTGTATGTGAATCAAAGTCTTAAACAACTTTATGTCAGAAATTTGGCTTTGGGGATGGAGCTTCCTAACCTGGAGGGTGACAGCTGATAAAAGGATAGGGTTGGGGGTCAGGGGATGTCATTTCCTAAAGTAAAGAAGAACTTAAGAAAATAATGGGCAGCTGTGCCTCAGGAAGCCCTTGGAAGGGGTGGGGAAGACACTGAAAAATATGCCTAGACACAGATGATAGTCTCTTTCTATGTCTTTAGTGGCTAAAACTGCATCCCCTCTACTACTTGCAGACATTGGTTTGGCAACTTGAGAGTCTGAGGGCAGGCAGAGGAGAAAGTTCAGTGCGTACCGAGTGTGGCTGATCAAAGGGGAACGCAGCAGAGCGCGGCCTTGCCATTGTAAGGAGAAGAATCACAGCATTATCCCCTCCAGCCAGAGGGACAAAGGCGAATTCGAAAGCTAAGCCCCTTGAAAGCTATTAAACATTAGAGCCGCTGACCAGGCAAGTTCCCTTCAATAGTGACCTCTGTCGTTTCCCAGCACTAGCCGCCTGGCTTCCTGGTCCCTGCATGCCGGGGGTCGTGCAGAAAAGGGTCTGAAGCCGCAGGGCTCAGGCTGGAAACCCAGGGTCTGCAAAGCCGGGTCTGACGTAGGACTATGTCACATGAGGCGGCCTTCCTGGCAACCGCGCGACCCGTGTCGCGTCTCCTGGCACCGGCTTCTGTTTCCCGGCTCCCCGACCGCGTGGGAGGAAAGGACATTGACAGGCCCCGGCACTTTGAAACCTTTATCCTTCCTAGTTGTTCACTTGACTCCCAAGTTTCTGGGGGAGTAGGAGGCACCGTGCGGGCTTGCCTGCAGGGGCGCCACCCCGGAGCCGAGAGGCGCAGGTGCCCCTGCAGGGGATCCACAAGCCTTCTCTGGGTGTCTCCCGAGGAGGAGTAATGACCCGGCGGGTCCCGTGGCAGACGGAGTTGTGATGCAGGGTAGGAAATCACATGGGCAGTCTGGCGTTCAGATATGTCAGCGAATGGTTCATCAAAATGTTCTACAAGAAGGCATGCCTGAGTGGGACTTTTGCCAGGCAAACATTAATTGGAAATGAATGAACGGTAATTAACAGGAAGTGTTTCTGAAAGGGTTATGATGATATTGCCCAACCTAAGGGTCGCCTTTAATTTAACCACTACCACTCAAGGCCATAGTGAAGGCGATTTCACATGCTGTATCTATTTCAAGTGCTTTGTTGAAAGAAAGCAATAAAAGGCCAAGATAGGTGAGAATCGTGTAGTTTTTCCAGAGAAGTGCATCCTCACAAGTATGGATTTAGGAGAACAGCCATTTGAGAGTTGAAGGCCTAGCATTTTCCTTGATCTCTAGTTAAGTGTAATCTACTGTTTAGCATCAGGGTTAAGGGAAGAGTTAATTCACAGTGCTGTTAAGATCCCACCCACTTCTGAGATTCCCTTGAGGCCAAGGATTAATTTGTACCTTTCATAAGGACTTATTTATTATCACTTTTAATCTTATTTTTCCCTTTGCATCTTTGTACTTCCTCTTTGCTGGCCTCAACTCCTTAGCATTTCACATCCAAGGTGAGAGTAAAATAACTGTTGTAGAAGTTAAAAAAACTTCTGAAGTTACAGCACTTCTAAACAACACAATGGTCGTGCCTTATCTACCATAACTAAGGAGCACTTACTATGTGTTCATTAAACACAGCACCATAAACATAAAATGAAATCCCCTTATCAGTGCCTCTAGTTACTGCTTAATGGTTAATGTGCCAAGCATTCTCTCCTTTCTTACAACTGTGAGGTTGGGTGCTATTACTATCTCACTTTAGAGGTGAGGAAAAGGAGGCAAGAAGAATTAAGGCCATAGATAATAAGGGATGGGAAGGGACTTAAAATTTGGATCTAGCCAGATCTATGTATTTGAGTGTTAGGACTTAAGAAAATGTCCCTTCCAAAGGGTTTAATAGGTGACAACCTTGTTAGTTTTCTTCTCAAACTCATCTCCTTTTTCTTTTTATCTCTTTCTCCTAATAAAAAAAGTTTAGATTTACCAGGACATATTTTTACTTTTCTTAATTTTTTTTTTAATGTTTACTTATTTATTTATTTTGAGAGAGAGAGAGAGAAAAAGCACAATTTAAGCGTCTGGCTTTGGCTCAGGTCATGGTCTCATGGTTCATGAATTCGAGCCCCGCATCAGGCTCTGTGCTGACAGCTCAGAGCCTGGAGCCTGCTACCAGGATATATTTTAAACCAGAGTTAGTCTTATTCTTCCAATTATACCTAATACTACCATCAGATTATGAATAATTTTATTGCACCTTTCCGTGTGGCATAAAGAATGTTATAATTATGCTATTTATACAATCATGTTGTTCAAGATACTGGATCTCCTACCTAAGGGAGTAGTCACATGTGACACTAAACTTTTGGAGGAAACAACTATACCACACTTGGAGAATGAGTCACAATCTAATGGAGAAGGGCAAGAATGAAAGCGTTTTTATGTTGCCTTCATAACTAATGCCTCTCCTGACACTTCAAATGAAGCCCACCCAGAAGGAGGAAGAAGAGAAGCCTCTTAGAAATGGACCATATGCTCTATGTCTGTAAAAGATACATCATGACACCTTTTCATGTGGCTATCTCATTGACCTCTAAGCTGGTTAGCAGAGGGAGAAGATATAAATGTCTGTATTCAGAGGATGAGATAATTAAGAACTAATAGAGTTAAATAACTAGTCTTAAGTTCTAGGAGAAGGCAAAAAACAGAATGTCATTTTCCATACTCTAAGACTTCCCCTCTATCAGTAGTTTCTAGGCAGCAACATAAAAATACCTTCCTACCTGGTTTTTTGAAACCAGTAGGTTTTCTTACCCCTCTAGATACAGTGAAGTTTTTGTGCTCAAAACCAAAGTCTCTTAGTTCAAACAGACAATTAGAACGTGGTTGCAGGCATCCTATTTCTTCAAGGCATCAAACAGGCCTCTTGTATTAAAAACTGCTCTATACAAATATTAAATAATTGGAATTTTGAGGGGAAAAACCAAATATCTTGGTTTTTGTTTTTACAGCTCCTTTTATATTTCAACCTGGAGGAAGATAGTAATATTTCTCAAATAAATTCCTTAAAAAGAAATCTTCAATGTTGCATCTGTGATGGTCTTTAATAATAACAGGCATAGGGGGTTGAGAGCAAGAGGCCTTAAGGTGCATACCTAACCAGACCTGAGGCCTTCACTGCTGCCTGATCCCATAGGGTCTGCTCTGTTTTATTGGCTTCTCATTGGTTGGTCATCACATGTTTTGCCACCATAGTGAAATTTCACCTTATTACAAATAATAGTGCTAACTAAGACAAGAATTTTCTTTCTATTATCAGTTTGCCCTGAGTTCTTAATAAAAACAAAACAAAACAAAAACCACTATAGGGGTGCCTGGGTGGCTCAGTCAGTTTAGTGTCCAGCTCTTGATTTTGGCCCAGGTCAAGATGTCATGGTTCATGGAATCAAGCCCCATATCAGGCTCTGCACTGACAGTATGGAGCCTTCTTGGGATTCTCTCTCCCCCTCTGTCTCTGCCCCTCCCCCACTCGCACTCACTGGCTCTCTTGCTCACTCTCTCAAATTAAAAAAAAACAAAACACACTATATATTCAGCCAACTACATATTCTCTCCTATACTAGTTCAATCTAGCTCAATTTTTGGATATGACATTCCCAACTAACATTTAAGGACTTTGGGGGTGGGGAGAAGAATTGTCCTGAAATAAGGGGGAATAAGGATGGGCTAGTACTTAGGAAACAGAAAGGACCGGGGTGTTCATCAGCTTCGGAGCAGATAACTAATTAGAATGATTTGGCAGGTCTATAACATGCCACAGCTAGCTGTGTGTGTGTGTGTGTGTGTGTGTGTGTGTGTGTGTGTGCACATGCCATATGGCCTATCAATTCTTTAGCACGAAGGCTATAGGTACTGGTACATTGGTAAAGGCAGTGTGTTTAGTACAATATAGGTTCTTTTTAAAATAATTTTTATGTTTATTTATTTTTGATGGAGAGAGAGAGAGAGAAAGAGCACGAGAAGGGGAGGGGCAGAGAAAGAGGGAGAAACAAAAAACAAAGCAGGCTCCAGGATCTGGGCTGTCAGCACAGAGCCTGACATGGGGTTCAAATCCACAAGGCATGAAATCATGACCTGAGCTGAAGTCGGACACTTAACTGACTGAGCCACCAGGTGCCCCAGTATAATATAGGTTATTAATAAAAGTTAGGAATCCCAACTTAGATTTTTTTTAAATAAAGTTGTTGTTTTTTTTCCCCAGGTAGTCAACTAAAGATTTATTCTTTCCCCCACTTCAAAGGAAGGACCATCAAAAAAATGCTCCAGTCTTCTCTTACCTTCCCAAAGAAAACTTTTAAGAATAATGGTCCTTTGTTTTCTAGTTCTCTCTGACTTTAGGGAAGCGCTTATCTATTTTAATTTTGTAATTTAAAAATGTTTTACTTTAGTATCCACTGTATACCAAACAATGTATAATTAGATTATGGAAACAGAGAAAAATGTCCCCTGAATGCAGAAAGTTACCATCTCAGTATTGGAAAAGGTAGTTTGTTTCTAATATTCTTGATCATATTTAAAATTTAATCTTAAGTGTTATAAATATTAGAGTTAAATCTTTTGTTATCTTGGACATATTTTATAGTTTTCTAGAAAACTATAGTGAGGATAAAGTGAGGGATATGTGAGGTCTGAGGAATTCAGTGCTCCCATTTCTTATTTTGTAAGTAGACAAATATAGTGTTTGTATAATTCTCTTTTCTTAGTTATTAGGTATTGATTAGTTTTTCCTGGGCTATGAACAAAAGTAAATGTGACTTTTTGTGAAACTCACTGTTTTAATACCTGTGGTTTTTAACGAATTGGCTCCAAAAGTGAACACAAGAAGCTGAAGTACTCTCCCAGAACGTGGAAACAGTGAAGATTAAATGCCCAGGAATGAGGTTTTGAAACCTGTAACAAGCATCCAATATTTCATTGAGCTCTTCTGGACCTCAGTTACTCCTGTCAGCTATGAAACCAGTGTTCAGAACCCCAAGAACGACGTAGCTCCCATTCTCAACTGAACCATACCATCAGAGTTTAGGAAGCAACTGGAGTGTTTCTCAGCACGTACACCTGGAGGCTTTTCTCAGTCACCTTGAGAGATCTGAGTAAAGAGAATTTGTTGATTTATGTGTAAATCATGATTTCCTAGAAAACACGGTTAATTTCAGGTTCTGTTAGGATGTCTGGACAGCAGCTGAGTGGGCTTAGCAGGAGAAGTGGTAAGGTGACTGGGACACATGGTGAAATTCCCTAATATAACTGGAGAGTTTTATTTTATTTTATTTTATTTTATTTTATTTTATTTTATTTTATTTTATTTTTTATTCTATTCTATTCTATTCTATAAGTTTATTTACTTGTTTTGAGAGAGACAGAGACAGCACAAGTGGGGGAGGGCCAGAGAGAGAGGAGACAGAGAATCCTAAGCAGGCTCTGTGCTGCCAGCACGGAGCCTGATGCAGGACTCAAACCCATGAACTGTGAGATCATAACCTGAGCAGAAACCAAGAGTGGGACGCTTAAGTGACTGAGCCACCACACACCCCTCTAGTATAACTGGATATTTTAGACAGGTAAGGAAACTACCAAGAGGTTCCCTGTTGATGTGTTGATGCAAGTACGCATTTAGTGTGTGTCTTCACTTGATTTAAATTAATCTTCACCACTCCAGCTAGGATCTTTAATTTTTAGAACTATCTTTCAAAAGCAAAGGAGAGATCTAAGTACTGCCACTTATTTCTAGAAACCACCAGGAAAACAACATTTCCAGTTTTATGTTGTATATTCACTTCAGTTTGCTCATTGTATTTCATCACTGAATTTGTCATGGAATGACTTCTGAATCCACATCTGGGCATTGGGATTATTAAAGTTTATGGATATTTTTCCTTTTCCCCCAAAAAATTTAAGGCAGCTTATAAAGTAAAGTTTTTCTACTGCAAGGCTGTGTCCCAAATGCAAGAAGTCTTTAGATTTATTTAAAAACTTTTTTTTTAATGTTTATTTTTGAGAGAGAGACAGAGACAGAGTGTGAGGAGCAGAGGGGCAGAGAGAGAAGGAGACACAGAATGTGAAGCAGGCACCAGGCTCTGAGCTGTCAGCACAGAGCCCAATGTGGGTCTTGAACTCACGAACCGCAAAATCATGGCCTGAGCCGAAGTCAGACGCTTAACTGACTGAGCCACCCAGGTGTCCCTAGATTTATTTTTAAATAATGATGCAGAACATGGGAGATAACCTGAAGTGACAGATAAGCAGCAAAACTAAATTTTACTTTCTATGCTGATTTTGCACTAGTATTATCATCATAGGTAATAATCAGGAGTGTGCCATCTGAAACTGGGCAGAGCTACTGGGCTAGCCAAAGTCAGTACAACACACCCAGGGGTGTTGTCACAACGCCCTGGATTTCACCACCCCTGGGTGTTCACAGAGAAGGGATGACACTCAAAGGTATGCAGCCAAACAGTAATTGTTAGATGTCATCTTCTGCTGGGAAATAAGATAATTAAATAATTGTTTTCAAGCTACCACTTATGGATACTATGGCCTCTCTCTGGAAAATAATAACCCTTCAAGTGGACCAAGCTCATACTTTATAGCATAGGACTTTTTAGGATTCTGCAGTGTTTAGCTTTTGAGATTGCAGTTTGGATACATATCAAAGAAGCATAGCCAATTTGGCATTGCTCAGAGCCTGACCAGCCAACCAGGACCCCTTCAGAAGGTGATTTTCCAGTCTGAATTTTTCAGGGCCTTGGTATCCCCCTCCTATTTCCTTCTCCATTATGTTGATTGCATTCATGGCTTATTAGTGGTGCCAGCAGAAATGTTGGCTGAAAAAGTCAGGAAAAGCACAATCAGTCCAAACTGAAGGCCACTAGGCATATAGATGAAAGATTTGGGGAAAAAGGAATTATGGTTTTAAATGAGTTTTTAAAATGTTTTCAGATTTTATTAACCAATAATGTCTTTGAATCTTATTTATGAAAGAAAATAGATCTTTCTGTGTTCCTCTCAACCTAGTAATGTGCGCCAATGAATCCCATTTTTTACAACCAGGAGGCAAATATCCACCTTTCCCCGGTTTTCTTATATTACTATCTCTGATTTACACTTCTTCAAGGAAGATTTTCTCTACTTGCTGCCATCCTATTGATTCCTCAGCTTTATCGGGGGTCACCAAGTCTTAATAATTGCTAAATCCAATGAAAGCTTTCAGTCTGATCTCGCTAAGCCTCTGCTACATTTGATGCTATGACTCATTCTTTAGTTCTTGAAGCTCTCTTTTTCTATAAAATCCATAAGACTATATCCATCCAGCTACTCTTGTATTATTCTGACCCTTCTCTTCCTAGCACCTCTTCTTCCACCCACACAAATGTTGCCATAACCCTAGATTATGTCTTCCATATGCTGCACTTCTCAGACTAGATGCTTCACCTGAGTAAAACTGCCCATTTTGATCGAACTGATACCTATTTGCTAATGACCCCCACATATATGTCCAGGCTCAGCTCTCAAGTTATAGATTTCCATATCCAGTTTCCTGTTGGTCACTGTTACCTGTATATTTTACTGGCCTCTCAAACAGAACTGACTATGTTGAACTTTGGTCTCTCCTCTTCCATTGGTCACTCTTTGAGGACTCTCTTTCCTTTAGTGTCTGCACCAAACTGCCAAATACCTAAATTAAAAATCCAGAAGTTTACTTTGTTTGTTGACTGCATGAAGGTCAAGTGTTGATTGGATATTGAAGTGTGCCTTACTCAAGGCTCTTGAATACCAGTATCTTTTGATTTATCATTGCTACATCTTTTAGTTCTTTATGATTTCTTCCCAAGTGCTATCTATTTAAGATTCCTTAACAATTATAGCTCTTAAAAACCTTTGATACTAATAGTTCTTATAAGCATTTAGTTTTCCTTCCTACATAGTTCTTTCAAGGGCTTTAAGTTATACTTTTATAGAAAGTTATACATTCTCTGCTAGCACCCTGAAAACCCCTGTTTACAAAGAAGGAAGGAAGGAAAGAAGGAAGGAAAGAAGGAAAGAAGAGAGAAGTGGGGGAGAGAGCAGAAGGGAGGAAATAAGGAAGAAAGGAAAGGAAAGGAAAGGAAAGGAAAGGAAAGGAAAGGAAAGAAAGAAAGAAAGAAAGAAAGAAAGAAAGAAAGGGAGAGGGAAGGAGGAAAGAAGAAAAGAAATAAGGAGAAAGAAAGGAAAGAAAGAAAGGGAATACAGAAAGAAAAGGAAGAAAAGAGAAAGCTAGCTCAACACACACCTCTGGTTCATGGACATGCCAAGTTTCTTCTGGGATGATAAGCTGCCAAGCACCAAAGTACTGTAACTCATCATCCCCAGTGAATGAGAGGAAGAGGTGGTGTGGAAAGAACATCCTGTTTTCCAGAACTTCAGTGACTGAAGTGCTGTCATCTCACATTATTTTTTTTCTCATTTTTGCATGTGTTTCATCTTATTCTACCCCCAAAACTACATGGTTAACATAGGTAACTAAAATCCAGCTTATGCAAAGAAGCTAGAGCATAAGAAAAGCACGGCAGTTTAAGTGAATTCCTTGTCTCACAGCCTAAGAGGTAAAAAGCAGGGAAGTTTAAGTGAATTCCTTGTCTGACAGCCTAAGAGGTAATGGAAGCACACAAAAATGTCCTAAGTCTCACAAGCACCATCCTCTGGTTTTGGAGATCTTTGAATGGTGTGATGCCAAACTTGCTGACTTTTCATAAGCCCTCCTATCTGAATTACTGTATTACCAGAGTCGATTTATTTCTATTTTTAGAAAGATACTTAGTTTGAGAACATCAACCAGGTGAATTCTCATTAATAACAATATTGTTATTCTATAAAAAGAAAGTTCTACTAGCAACTTGAATGCCAACTCTGTGTTAAGTATGTGGTAATTATTTTATAAATGTTCTTTTACTTAAACTGCAAAATAACATTCTGAAGTAAGGTTCATTATTCCATTTTTAATATGTGGAAACCAAGGTTCAGAGGGCATAAATAACTTTCTTAAGGTTATGCAGTTGGTAAGTACTGGAACTTAGATGAAATGTAAGTCTGTTTTTGTCTAAGCTTAAGTACTCTAAAATTCCTTTGTTCTTTTTGCTAAAATAACACTTGTTTAATTTGACTCTTAATGGGCACCTTGGACGTTTTTAGCTTAAATAAGCTATACATTCAAAGTGTTAGATGTGTTATTTCAAATTTTCGAAATGAATGATACATTTATTGCTATCAGAGTCTCAAATGCAAAAATTTGACAAATGTCAGCAATAATTAAATGTTATTATTTGATATTTAAGATAATAACAACAGTATTTTTATTCACAAGGAAGAATAAGAAGTACCTTTTGCTTTCATGGATCATAAAACCTGTTTGGGTAAGTTAGTCCCTATGTTTGTGACGACAGCTTACCAAGTTGATAGTGCTTATCTTTATGGCTCTTCAGTTGAACTTGATATTGATCTATGAAATGAAAGGATTGGAGGAGTACTAACTTCATATTGCTTGTTTACTCATGAAACATGATTTTATCAAACACATGAGGAATGGTACTTAAAGAAAAGATGACACTGATCTTTAAGGTCATTTGAAAATTCTGTTTGATTTCAAATCTGCAAGATGCTTACTTCTTCAGAAACTCACTCAGAGGAAGCAAGTCTTGAATTAGAAGACAAAAATCGTTAACTAGGAACTCCAACCTGAAGGTTCCAAATTGTTTAACCGTCATAATAGGGGAGAACACATTCTTAATATGAAATTGAATTTTTTTTTCTTTTTAAGGGCGGAGATGATTTTACCTTGTTTGAGAAAATGTTTGGGATTTTAGTCATTTTACTTTAATAAAAAGACCTGACTAAATACCATCTTTGCCACTTTTTCAAGTTCATCTACATATAGAAGACTATCTTCTAAAATATTAAACTGTGATTAATTATACTTTCCTGCACATTATCATCTTTAAAAACATTAGTTAGAGATGAGAAATTAGCTTATGTCTTTTGCCACTTAGAAACAAAACCAATATTCCACCTGTCAACTACTGGGAGAAGAAATACATAGGTAACAAAAATAATTCATTTATTCAAATTCTCTTTTTGTGAACACATAAAAAATAAAACAGACATTCTTCATTATGAGGCCATACCATAGAGTCATAACTTTCCAGAATTGTGTCAAGATATATTTCGGATTGCAAAGAGAATATCATATTGGTATAATACTTAGATTCAATCAAATAAGCAGATGAAATTTTATGGGATACATCTGATAACAAGTAGTATAATTCAAGAACAACTTTTGAGTTCACTTAAACCTAGTTGTACTATATAAAAAGACAAAGGAGGCACTGAGAACTTAGCTGGGTTTCAAACCCATAAAGCTGGCTCTCAATAGCATGAGTCACCCAGAGATAAAGGCATCCAGTGATTTACTTGAATCATTCATTGCCAGCCTGGAAAAGATTTTGGAAATTAGCAGTGTCCTCACTTTTTTTGATGGCATGGCAAAAGAAAGGCTAATTCATGAAAAGGAGAAACCCCTTTCATTTGACGTTGGATTTCCTCCTAGCTCAAACACAAATGGCATTACTAACAACAAAGCAACATGCTAGGAGGCTAGATGGAGATTATGTGCCTTTAAGAATAGGCTACCATCTTTTGAGCATAACTAAAGGGTGACCTGGTAACTTTGAGACTATAAATGATCTCATTTGACAGACTATCCTTCTTGTCTAAAAAAAAAAAAAAAAAAAAGAACATCAATAAGACTTCACTAACTTCCCAGGCAGCTGTGCTTTGTTGAACTTGACAGTTTCCATTTTTACTCTGTGAATGATTTCTTATCCTGGTTAGAATGTATGATTCAGGTACATGCAGATTCTTTGTGGAGTTTTAGGATGATGAAGTATGCTTACAACGAGAGAGTACATTATCCACCATCTTTGTTCTTTGAAGATGTTGACAGTCTGGCTATCCTCTGGCCTAATTGAGAAACTGGGCCATGCTAAATTAACCACAAACTCATCATCATGACACTAGATGGTATTTGCATCTCCTCCCCAGCGCTGGCACTGCCTCTTCTGAATTCAGGAAAGGGGTCAAGGCTCATGAGAATGGCAATCCATGGTTCAGCTAGGCCCATACAGGGTCCCCTCTCCAGTAGAGCAATGATACACTCTGTATGCTGGGACCTCTTCAGAGATGGAAGGAAAGAAACAGGCAATAGTTTCTTAATTCCATGAAACTGTTAATCCCAGACTTGAGGAAAGACCAGAAGGTGATAAGTTATTTTTCTCTAACTTGAATGTATACACTTCTCAGGATATATCTATAACAGCTGAGCTGCAGCCATGCTTTTTGGCCTCTTTCTTTGGTTCCTATTCCGAAAGCACCAACCTGGTGTTGTTGACAAGCTGTTCTTACCCTCCATGGCTGCTTCATGGCTGAAATGTGAATGTGTTTTACTGTGTAATTAAAAGCAACCCTTCCTTTCTGTTTTCTGGTTGCCAAACTGGGCAGCAGTTGTTATTTCTCCTCCATGTTCTTGTTCAAGGAGTTGGTTTGCAGAGAGGATGATTCCAATTCTGGCTTTGGTTTCCCTTCAACCTGAAGTGTCTCTAACTGGCACAGTCTCCTGATACTTGGACTGGAGGTAAACTCATTTTACAACTGGTTTCTGCTAGTCTGCACATATAGTTCCTAGTTTAATAATAAACCTTTTTTTGTTGTTGCTCTTAACACAATTTGTAAATTACTTCCCAGAGCCGCCCTTACTAAATGTCTGTGACCTTATTGTCAAGAAAGTCTTGACAAGCAGAAGCTGCTGCCTGGGGGTTGGAATGTACTACTTCCTGTTCTTTCTCTCCAAGCTGAAGCATTCTATCCAAACAAAAACTGAACTTGGTGCACATGTGACCCAAAGCTAGCTTGAAATGAAACTCTCTGAAGATGAAAAACTTTACACATTAACTCCTGGTTCCACTCCATCTACTTACAGTGCCTAAGACCACAAAGAGGGCCTTGTAAAAAGAACCAAAATAAACAAAGGGATGGCTCAAGCTGTGAACTAAGACAAACAAGCAATCAACAGCCACAGATAGCATCAGATTAATTGCTGCTGATATCCGACAAAATGCAAAAAAACTACGACAATGGCATAGTACTGTTTAAGTCAACCACCCCACAGCCCTGCCAGGACACTACTCAATCTTAGGGTATTTCAATATAAGGGAAATCAGTACTTGAACCCCAACCCAACTTGCATATGACCAGAAGGAGCAGAAGAATCCTGTGTCTTTACTACAAAAATATCGTGACAACAGAATGGACACTCTGTTAGAAAAGCCTGGGATCTCATCTTGATGTTTTCCTTGTAGCCATGCTCCCAGTTTTTCTATCAATAATTTACTTAAGATACAACATGAGCCCTAGCAAAAGGGGCGCATAGCCAGATATTAAACTGTGAAGGCTTGCTTTCTTTTCTTCAGGAAATAAATTAACAATAAATCATAATATAAATGGAGACAGAAAAATTACAAGCCAATCATTGAGTGGCTTCCCTCAAAAGGGCAAATGTAAGGGAAGACACCTCACTTTTCCAAGGGGAGGTGCCACCCAGGAGAAGAAAGACATGGGGAAAAGAGGAGTTAGAAAGACTGTGACTCTGGTTCTATGAGATGATAGTAACTGCCCAGGAGATGGCTGTATGTGGGAACTCAGAAAGCTGAGCCCCAGAGCTATAAATCTTTTGGTCTTTGGCCAGGCAGAGCATGAAAACCCATGACACTTGTGGAAGGGCTGCCTTTCCCCCTATGAACCTCCATGGCAGGCTCTGCCCTGGCTCTAGCAGTGGTCATTGGAATAGTGGGCCTTGCGTCTGTCTTGTTCTGGGCCGGATTTTAAGGATGGAGATTTTGTGGCATGCAAAGTACTTCCCCTTACTTAAGCCTATGTTCCCCCTGGTGAGATGCCCAGCACCTAGCATTCAGAAGACATCCCAAGGCTAGTGTGCAGCATAGCAGTGCCCAGCAGGACAAGTACAATACAAACTTATTTGTACTGCTTTACATCTGTGGGGTGGCCAAGGCTCAAAAGAGTTATACCTCACAGGCCTCACTTGCTCAGCTAGAGGAAATCTACTGGGATGACCCCATATATCACTAGGGCATGAAAGTACTTCCTATTCCTCATCCCGAATATTTGCATCCATGGAGTTGGATACCATCTTGACCCCTGTGGTTGCTACAGAAGCTGGGGTTTGCTCTCACCTTGTATCATTTACTCCAACTCTCCAAGGCTAGGTTCCTAAGTCACTAGCATCACTGCTCTCCTTTGAGAGAGACGAAGCTAGGCAATATTCCCCTTCTCCTGACTCCACAATTTCCATAAGCATTAGGGAATCCTTGGATATATAATCAGGAAGAAATGGGAGCCTTAGATGAGGCACAGAAAAAAAACTCTTCTTGCAAGTGGAAGGCACACTGAGGTCATCAGTTATACACTGTGGTGATTGACAGAGGAGACCCTCAGCATATAGAACTATTAGTGTCCAAAGTGGGAAAGCCCTGGGTAAACCAAGACGAACTGGTCATCCAGTTGCAAAATGTATAGGGAGTCATCGCGTTTTCCATATATTCAATAAAACTTTAATTTGGAACTTGAAATTTTAATTCACAAAGAAGCTGATAAACTCATGCTTGACCAATTGTATTATAGGCTTATAGGTAGAATACAATAAATTTAAGAGAAATAAAATGTTTCCCATAAGGACTTACATATGGATTTAGGTCTATCAATTTAGCATCATTCTCAAGTTGTACTTTACAGTGAGATTCAAGGCCTTCAACTGAATTGTTCTATTAGAATAACTGTAAAGATTATAACTAGGGTTTATGTACTGCTATATGACTTGGAAAAAATTTTAGATCCACTTACTTAAAATTTACATTAATCTTGAGATATTACTCTCAATCATATTTTGTTGATGCAGAAAGGCAAAAGGCCACCCAACTCATAAAGGACAGAGTAGGATCTCAAATGTAGATCTGCTCAACTTCAGAGCCTGAACTTTTAAATTCTTAAGGAACATACAAACAAAGGGAATAGCATGTGTAAAAGCCCTGAGGTAGTTTAGAGAGCTTAACATTGTCAAGGAACAAACAGCTTAGTATAATGTGATGAGAAATTAAGCCACAGAGTTTTGTGGGGTCCAGAAGGCAGTGTGCCATAAGAGTCTTGTTAGAGTTTGGCCTCTAAAATAAGGGAATGAGGGGCACCTGGGTGGCTCAGTCGCTTAAGCGTCCGACTTCAGCTCAGGTCATGATCTCGCAGGTTCTTGAGTTCAAGCCCCACATCAGGCTCTGTGCTGACAGCTTAGAGCCTGGAGCCTGCTTCAGATTCTATATCTCCCTCTCTTTCTGCCCCTCCCCCACTCAGGCTCTGTCTCTCTCTGTCTCAAAAATAAATAAACACTAAAAAAAAAAGAAATTTAAATAAGGGAATGGGATGATATTAAAGCAGACAAATAAAATTATCAGACTTGAATTTAGAAAGTTTCTTTTACTTCTTTGTGAAATATTTACCTAGGGAGATCAGTTTGGAATCTCTTGAGGTTGTTCAAACAGGCAAAGATGGTGGTTTAGGCTAGGATTGTGGCAAGTGAAGATGGAGAGAAGTGGATTGATTGGAGAGATCTTTAAAAGGTAGAATCAGTAGACTTAACTGGATTTGGGTAGTGAGGGGGAAGCAGATGTCAAGAATGACCTCAAACAAGGTTCCTGGAGGACCAGCAAGACAGCTGTTAGAATGATGATCTTTCAGAGGCATTATAACTCCACTGGGTAACTTAGTGAACTATAAATACAGCCTACTGTGTACAGTGCTAAAGTATACAATGGCCATGAGTGGAAACTGAAAAACAAAAATGTCCTCTCTACTAGTGTGTGTGTGTGTGTGTATTTAATTATCAGAATTTAAATATCCTGCCATCTACCAAATAATAAATTATTAAGTTTGGAGAGAAAAAAATAAAACAGCTGGGAGAACAAGAATTGCAGAAAAGTTAAAAGAGGTTTGTTATTTTCACTGAGAACATTTTCTTGCTTTGGCCAGTAGAAGTGAATTAATAAATGAATATGTTTCTATCTACATGTTTTTAATTTTGAAACTCATCCCTCTCCTTTCCCCCTATAGTAAGTTGAATCGCACTCACAAAGATTCATTTTCACCCAAACTTCAGAATTTAACCTTATTTAAAAACAAGGTCTTTGCAAATGTAATTAATTAAGGATCTCAAGATAAAATCATTGTGGACCTTAATGTGGATTTTAATCCAATGACTGGTGTCCTTAAAAGAAGAGTGGAGAATACAGAGACGAAGGAGAAGACCATATGAAGACAGAGGCAGAGATTCATTACACAGCCACAAGCCAAAGAATGCTTGTGGCCACCAGAAACTGGAATAAGCAAGAAAGGTTTCTACCCTGGAGCCTTCAAAGGGACAACGGCTGGGCTGGCACCTTGATTTTAGATGGCTAAGCCTCTAGAATCTTAAGAGAATATCTGTTGTTTTAAGCCACAAAGTTTGTGGTAATTTGTTATGGCAGCCGTAGGAAACTAATACACCCACTAAATAAATGTTGAACAAATGGTCTGTGGTTTGGTCCAACCTTGTTCCCTGGTTTCTGGCAGAAGCAACAGGGAGTATGTGATACACTTTTCAGTAAGATACACTGGCAGAGAGAAGACTTGAATGGGAAAATGAATTCAGACTTAGACACGATGAGTTTCAGTTGCCTGTGTCTTATCTAAGTAGAGATGTTAAAGTGTCAATTGGATATATTGTACTGTAGCACTGTGGTCTAGACAGCCTAAATATGCTGGAAGTTTTCTGTGCACAAGTGGTATGTGACCCATAGGAGTGGTTCTGATTGCCTAGGAAGTAAGTTTTGCAAAAGAGAAAGGTTCAACAGGGAGCTCTATCATTTAAACATGGGTGGGAAATGAAGAGATGCTAAAGGAGATTGGAAGGAAACAGTAGAGAAGGCAGAGAAAAGCCAAGGGAGGAGGGTGGCATTTCAGCCAGGGGAGGAGACTACTTGCCTGTGTTGAGGGCTGAGATGTCAAATATGAAACAGATTGAACATGGCCATTGGCATTAGCAACACGAAGATTCCTGGTGGCCTCAGTAAGAGTGGTTTCAACAGAGTGGGATTCATATTGGAGTAGCTTGAGAAGTATATACATATTTGAAATATTTTAATATGTTTTCTAAAAGGAAGGAAGTGAAAGTTCACAAATCTTGGCTGTGAAGGAGAGTGGGATAAGAGAATGCACGTGTGTGTGTGTGTGTGTGTGTGTGTGTGTGTGTGCGTGTGTGTCTCAAGATGTAAAGGACTTGGACATATTTAAATTCTGTTGAAAGGGAAATGTGAGAGAGAGAAATGTTTGAAGGGAATTAGTTTCACGAAACAGTAGTAGGGAGAGAGATGAAATAATCAATAGTGCAAAGTTGCACAGAAGGTGATTGGAAGTGGATTCTCAGGACACACGGAGGAAGGTGGCCTTAGATAGGAGGAGGGACGTTTCCTCCACCATGACTGCAGGAAAATGATGACAGGTGGGAGTAGCTGTGGATGTCAGGTACAGATTTTGTGAAAGGAAGTTCAGGCTGTGAGTTACCCTCTAATGTATCTTTTTCCAGAAAGTTAAAAGGCTATGCCTTAGTTTTTTTCTAGTTCATTTTCTACACTACTACATACTGATATCCTCCTCAATGCCTACAAATTAACCTAAGTAGATGATATTTTAGGATTGTGGTTTCTCTAAAACTTCAGACTGCATAGCTCTGTATTTGACAAAAGTGTCAGTGCACTATACTGTTCTAATAAAATAAAAAGTCTTGTAATTAATTGTTATTAATTATCTCTAGAAAATAGCACACATATCCATAGAATATATTTTACTACTTTCCTGGGAGAGACAAATTATAACACTTTCCAAAAGAAAAACAATATGCATATTCATGGAAAAAATTGCTTTGGGGACTTCCTAATGGATTCAACTGAACTTTTAGAAACGTAAGCAGTCATAACTGCTGTTTTGTAATTATCCTCAAAGTAAATTGAGTAAATACTGGAAGGTGGGTTGCTCATCTAATTGCACACAATGCACAGCAAGTAGATAGGTGTGGAGAAGTGATTTGGTTGGTAGGTAGGCAGTGAGACTACTTAATATCTTTTCTACTGTTCCTGTTACCAGGCACAGGATAAGCTGAATTTAGATGCTGGCTATTGATTTACCCTTTGTGTTTTCTGGCCCCTGGCATGTGAGAATTCTAATATCATGCCTGAGCAACACTGAATAATAAACCAGATACTACTTTGAAAATGTGTGTGGTCCTTTTTTTTATGAGCTATTTTTCTCCCAAACTAATCCTTTTAGTCCCTTATCAAATTCCTTATGGCATATTCACCCTCAGGAACAGGAAAAAGTACAGAACATCCCCGCCCATTTTCTTTGACATAGCAATTACTGCCTGATAATGGTGTGGTAGAAATAGCCAGCATACTTGGAAATCAAGACTGAACTACTAATAAATGTTAATTGATTATTTAATCTAGTAGATTTGTTTTGTTGCTATATGTGTTAGCCATCTGATCTATGGTTAATAAGCCACTCTATTCAAGCTCATTACTGTTGGAGATAGGCTCAGTGAATTTTAGTAAAATTTGCCACACTTTATCTCTTGCTTTATAAATCACAGCATGTACCATAATTCATTTCAGTAATGTATTCATAGGGCAATTGTCTGGCTCTACATGTAGTAGTAAGAAAGATTTTCTGTTAAAACCCAAGTGGTGTAAAGATATTCTATATTTCATTAGTCTTCTGATGATAACAAAGTTACTTTCATTTACCTTTTGAAAAGTTATACTCCATCTGCATATAGATTTTTTTCAGTTCCTGAATTTTTAGCTAAGGTCTTATAATTCAGTTTTTACATTATCATTTAGAGAATGTTGGTTTTAATTATTAAACTAAGGGAAGTTAAAAAATGGTGATGCAGAGAACATTATAAATTTTCAGGATTGGCAACTTGGGTTCTTATAGGCCCCTAAAATGTCACTGGAAACAAACAAACAAACAAAAACAAAAATAAGAATTTAAAAACAAGGGCTTAGGGTCATATACAACTCACTGTAAGACCTTCAGCAGATCACTTAATGTCTCTAAACTTCTGTTTTCCTGCCTACACAGTGAAAATATCAGACTAGATGTTCCTTCTAATGCCCTGTCTAGCTCTACTATTCCCAGAACAACCACACTTTACGGGGCAGACAATAATAACTATAAATTATGATTTTTTATTTCAGAAAAAAAGCATGCACACTAAGTTAATATAAAGTAAGGTAGGAGCATAGTACAATGAAAAGGACATGTGAATCAGACTGGGGTTCTGATCTTAGCTTCACCATTCATGGCTTTAAGCAGTTCATTTAATGCTCTCTGGAAGTTTCCTCACTTATAAAATGGGGGTGGCCATTCCCCCTTGATGTGGCTATGACAGCAAACAACCAAATAGATGCACAGAGCTTAGCATAGTGACAGACAAGATAAGCTCTCAACAGATGTTAGTCATTATTTTTGTCATCTTTGTCAGAGAGGACGGCCATGAGTGAAAAGGCATCCAGTACAATTTAGGTGCTCAATAGACACTACCCATTCTTGAATAAATGCAGAAGTCTAGAGGTATAAGACTAGTCACATGGTATCAGAAAAGAAACATTACAAGTGGCCAGATCATGAGAATGAGGCAAGGAGTTTCTCAATAAGGTCAGTAATCCCATACTGGGGAAGCAGGCTAATGATATTGACTCAAAGTTGAAATCCACTGTGGTTAGCATTAAAAAAAAATAACAGTTTAGAAAATTAAGTAAAATGAATCAAAAGGAAATAAAAGCACCTCCAAAAACCAGGAAGCTAATTCACTCAACAGCAAAACCCAGGGAGGTGGGAAGAGCAATTGAGAAAAATTAATGAAGCGAGAATTCTTTCTTGCATCCAGACACAAGCAAGAGGCTGTGCAGAACTCTCATTAACAGACCTGCCATGAACTTACTTTACCTCCTTTGGCTGCTTCCCCTCACTATGTTTTCACACAAGAGAATACTGAACTTGTAATCCAAAAGCTCACTCTGCTGGACGCGTCTCTGAGCCTTTAGAGTCTATGCTTTCCTACCTGAGGAAGCACTGTAATGAAGAATTATGCAATGTGACCTGCTCCTGTGTAATCTAACTAAAAAAAATGCAACCCTTTATTCCTAAATTATAATTTTACAGTTTAACCTTCCAATGGCTGATTTCCTTAAAGTAAGCCCCTCTCAGTGTCCACCCCAGCTATATCTAAGAGTTACTTAGAGATCTTATGATCCCTGGCAAAATCCTTTTAGCTTCTTCTATTCTTACATATATATTTTTTTCCAGGCCACCGTTGATTTTGCTGCTGCTTACTCTTAGGAGGTAGTCATCTAAGAAAACTACCCTCTATTGGCATTGCTGCTCTTAGAAGTGGCAAGGTATCTGCTCTGACTTTCTTCTAGCCATGTTCAATCCTATGCAGTAAGGCATTCACTGGGCCTACCTGCCCCCTTCTAGTTCATGGTCTGGGTACCCTGGACTCCAGAATCATCTGTCCAGAGAGACTTCAGGCTTCAACCCTGGGCCCTTCATTCTGAAGCTATAGCACGTGAATGTGTATACCCTATAGGCTCAAGGGGCAGCAATGGTAGCCATTTGCTGTGAGCTTATATATGGAGTTTGGAAACGTGGCCTGGGATATCCATGCATGGGTGAACAAGAACCCTCCTCATATGGGACAGAGCCAGCATGGGAAGAAAAAGGGAATGGTTTGGGGCAAAAGATGAAAAAGAGAGAAGAGGATTTTAAATTTTAACTGGCCTCCCAGGCCATTATGAAGGTAGGAGGCAAGGTAGGAGGTTGGGACATATTCTAGACAATTAGGTAGTTTGATTCACAATGTTTAAATATTTGGGCATGGGTGTACATGTTTTCTTCGTATTCCTGTCCAGGCCTGTGGACATTGGGTAGGCCCAAATGAGTGAGGTGGTCACCACAATTACCACCTCTTCAACTCTAGGGAGGGCTCTGCCCTTGGTAATTCCTCTTAGGACAAGTGACACCAATCCAGATTTTAATAAGATTTCACTGAACACCTAAAAATAACCAAAGTCTAACACAGAATAACCAACAGCTGTAGTCAGCAATGATTACTTTAAGACCAGCAGACCCAACTAGATTGTAGAGTCCCTGACAAGCTCCTGCAGTGTCTGGTATTGTGAAGACCAGCTCAATTCCACCAATGAGAATCTCTCCACATTTCCAAACTCCAGTCTAAGCTCAACTCTTTATTATTGTTATTCTTGTTCTTGTTTTAAATGAAGTCAGACTTGTTTTATTGAAACCAGAATGATTGACAGTAAGGCTATCTGCTTTCTTGAGATAAGATCCCACCTACCCATCCCACCCCCACTTGTGTGTAATATGATCCCAGTGGCCTGGAAGAGATCATCAAAATTGTTCTCTCCATTTCCCAAAATACTGATCACTCTGTCTTAACTAGCACGTGTTTGCACTACTGAAAGAGCAGTCCAGGAAGCAGAGCATATGCCTCAGGCCAACTCCCCATCGTGGCCTCACCTGTAATAGAAGGAGGGTGTGAAAAAGTGTGAGACTTGCAAATCCCTCCTGTCATAGCCTGGCCTCAGCTCCCAGAATCCTGTGAATAACTATCTAGACAAAAAAAAAAAAAATTACATATTTTCCAAGAACAAGACATCCTTGATTTTAAGGCAGTCTAAATCAAGACTGGGTGGAGGGGACTTCTCTACCCTCTAGGGGCAAAGTCCTGCTAATATTCTCAACTATAGAATTAAAAAGAATTCAGTTTATCAGTTGGAAGTCTCAGCACTTTGGTTAAATCCTTATAATCCAGGGCTTTCTGAAAATATGGGCCTTCATCTGTATCTATATCTGCAAAATTTTAAAGGCTCACCAAAGTGAATTCTCCCAGAACTAAATGAGGTATGTGGTATAAATCACCTTCTACCTCTCTCTGCTTGACAATTTTCAAATTTCAAAATCAATAGAATAAAATCTCTACCATACATTATTAAATGTGTTTACTACTAAAAACATTTGGTATTCATTACTAAAGTGAATAATAGTATCTGTCCTGTCTGTATCATGGACTACTGGGATGATTGAAAGAAAAAAAGGATGGTATGTTAGGGCAATACAGTAGCACCATGAAGTAGGAGGAGCTCAGTCACATTTCTGTTAGCTACTTCACAAACTGTATGTGTTGGTTTCAAAAGCAGATTGCAAACCATAAAATGGTAATCCAAAAGCTAGGTAATTCTATAACCTTTCCTTTCGTACTGAGGCTAGCTGTTTTGGAGAACATATTTGAATTCAATTCGATGTTTCATTGAATTTCTCCTATGCACAAGTCAGTATGATAGGCATTGAAACTCAGACCTTGGCCCAAAGCAACATTTTCAGTTCAACTGCTTAGCTACATTTATAACACCTAGTCTAAAAAATATGTCAGAGCTCTGTTGCTGCTGCTGAAGACCAAGGATTTCTTTTGTTCTTCTCTATTTTCCTTCTTCATTAGTGTACATGACCCAGGAGAATGTTAGGATCTGCCTTCATCTAACAAGTGAATTGCTTTGTTTTGTTACATGAACACTAGGTGTAAGACACAGCTATAATGGTAAAGACTAGATTACAGAATCAGTGGACCTGCTTTCAAATTCTTTTTTTTTTTTTTTTACATGTATTTATTTTGGAGAAACAGAGTGAGACAAAGTGTGAGCGGGGGAGGGGCAGAGAGAGAAGGAAACACAGAATCCAGGCTCCAGGCTCTGAGCCAGGGGTCAGCCACAGAACCTGATGCGGGGCTCGAATCCACGAACTATGAGATTATGACCTGAGCCGAAGTTGGACGCTCAACCAACTGAGCCACCCAGGCGCCCCTCAAATTCTTAACAGCATCATTAAATCAGACCTTGATCATATGTCAAATTGGACTAAGAAAAGTACCTATCTCAAAGGAGTGCTATGAGGATTAAAAAGGATAATGAATATAAAGCCCTTAGGATAGTAGATTCAAATGTGAATCGCTTGGCGAGGAAGATGGCTGCGTAGGAGGACGCTGGGCTCACCGCGCGTCCTGCTGATCACTTAGATTCCACCTACACCTGCCTAAATAACCCAGAAAACTGCCAGAAGTCTAGCAGAATGGAGTCTCCAGAGCCAAGCGCAGACGAGAGGCCCATGGAAGAGGGTAGGAAGGGTGGAGAGGCGGTGCACGCTCCACGGACTGGCGGGAGGGAGCCGGGGCAGAGGGGTGGCCCACCGGCCAAGCAGAGCCCCCGAGTCTGGCTTGCAAAAGCGGAGGGGCTAGACAGAGTGTGTTCTGACAGCAAGCGGGACTTGACATCTGGAAGGTTATAAGCTAACAGCTCTGCTTGGAGAATGGGAGGGCTGGAGGACACCGGGAGGGAGAGTTGTTGAGCCCCCAGATGACAGAGCTCAGTTTGGCGGGGAACAAAGGCGCTCGCCAGCGCCATCTCCCTCGCCCATCCCCCAGCCAAAATCCCAAAGGGAACCAGTTCCTGCCAGGGAACTTGCTTGCTCCCTGCAAACACCCAACGCTGTGCTTCTGTGGAGCCACCCCTCCAGCAGGGGGTCTAACTCCCTCCCGCTGCCACAGGGCCCCTCCTGAAGTGGATCACTGAAGGAGAAGTGAGCTAAGCCTGCCCCTCCTCCCCCGTGCACCTTGCCTACTCACCCCAGCTAATACGCCAGATCCCCAGCACCACAAGCCTGGCAGTGTGCAAGTAGCCCAGACGGGCCACGCCACCCCACAGTGAATCCCGCCCCTAGAAGAGGGGAAGAGAAGGCACACACCAGTCTGACTGTGGCCTCAGCGGTGGGCTGGGGGCAGACATCAGGTCTGACTGCGGCCCCGCCCACCAACTCCAGTTACACACCACAGCACAGGGGAAGTGCCCTGCAGGTCCGCACCACTCCAGGGACTATCCAAAATGACCAAACGGAAGAATTCCCCTCAAAAGAATCTCCAGGAAATAACAACAGCTAATGAACTGATCAAAAAGGATTTAAATGATATAACAGAAAGTGAATTTAGAATAATAGTCATAAAATTAATCGCTGGGCTTGAAAACAGTATAGAGGACAGCAGAGAATCTCTTGCTACAGAGATCAAGGGACTAAGGAACAGTCAGGAGGAGCTGAAAAACGCTTTAAATGAGATGCAAAATACAATGGAAACGACCACGGCTTGGATTGAAGAGGCAGAGGAGAGAATAGGTGAACTAGAAGATAAAGTTATGGAAAAAGAGGAAGCTGAGAAAAAGAGAGATAAAAAAATCCAGGAGTATGAGGGGAAAATTAGAGAACTAAGTGATACACTAAAAAGAAATAATATGCGCATAATTGGTATCCCAGAGGAGGAAGAGAGAGGGAAAGGTGGTGAAGGTGTACTTGAAGAAATAATAGCTGAGAACTTCCCTGAACTGGGGAAAGAAAGAGGCATTGAAATCCAAGAGGCACAGAGAACTCCCTTCAGACGTAACTTGAATCGATCTTCTGCACGACATATCATAGTGAAACTGGCAAAATACAAGGATAAAGAGAAAATTCTGAAAGCAGCAAGGGATAAACGTGCCCTCACATATAAAGGGAGACCTATAAGACTCGTGACTGATCTCTCCTTTGAAACTTGGCAGGCCAGAAAGGATTGGCAGGAGATCTTCAATGTGTTGAACAGAAAAAATAGGCAGCCGAGAATCCTTTATCCAGCAAGTCTGTCATTTAGAATAGAAGGAGAGATAAAGGTCTTCCCAAACAAACAAAAACTGAAGGAATTTGTCACCACTAAACCAGCCCTACAAGAGATCCTAAGGGGGATCCTGTGAGACAAAGTACCAGAGACATCGCTACAAGCATAAAACACACAGACATCACAATGACTCTAAACCCATATCTTTCTTTTTTTTTTTTTTTAAATTTTTTTTTTCAACGTTTTTTATTTATTTTTGGGACAGAGAGAGACAGAGCATGAACGGGGGAGGGGCAGAGAGAGAGGGAGACACAGAATCTGAAACAGGCTCCAGGCTCCGAGCCATCAGCCCAGAGCCTGACGCGGGGCTCGAACTCACGGACCGCGAGATCGTGACCTGGCTGAAGTCGGATGCTTAACCGACTGCGCCACCCAGGCGCCCCTAAACCCATATCTTTCTATAATAACACTGAATGTAAATGGATTAAATGCACCAACCAAAAGACATAGGGTATCAGAATGGATAAAAAACAAGACCCATCTATTTGCTGTCTACAAAAGACTCATTTTAGACCTGAGGACACCTTTAGATTGAGAGTGAGGGGATGGAGAACTATTTATCATGCTACTGGAAGCCAAAAGAAAGCTGGAGTAGCCATACTTATATCAGACAAACTAGACTTTAAATTAAAGGCTGTAACAAGAAATGAAGAAGGGCATTATATAATAATTACAGGGTCTATCCATCAGGAAGAGCTAACAATTATAAATGTCTATGCACCAAATACCAGAGCCCCAAAATATATAAAACAATTACTCATAAACATAAGCAACCTTATTGATAAGAATGTGGTCATTGCAGGGGACTTTAACACTCCACTTACAGAAATGGACAGATCATCTACACACATGGTCAATAAAGAAACAAGGGCCCTGAATGATACATTGGATCAGATGGACTTGACAGATACATTTAGAACTCTGCATCCCAAAGCAACAGAATATACTTTCTTCTCGAGTGAACATGGAACATTCTCCAAGATAGATCATATACTGGGTCACAAAACAGCCCTTCATAAGTATACAAGTATTGAAATCATACCATGCATACTTTCAGACCACAATGCTATGAAGCTTGAAATCAACCACAGGAAAAAGTCTGGAAAACCTCCAAAAGCATGGAGGTTAAAGAACACCCTACTAAAGAATGAGTGGGTCAACCAGGCAATTAGAGAAGAAATTAAAAAATATATGGAAACAGATGAAAATGAAAATACAACAATCCAAACTCTTTGGGATGCAGCGAAGGCAGTCCTGAGAGGAAAATACATCGCAATCCAGGCCTATCTCAAGAAACAAGAAAAATCCCAAATACAAAATCTAACAGCACACCTAAAGGAAATAGAAGCAGAACAGCAAAGGCACCCCAAACCCAGCAGAAGAAGAGAAATCATAAAGATCAGAGCAGAAATAAACAATATAGAATCTAAAAAAACGGTAGAGCAGATCAACGAAACCAAGAGTTGGTTTTTTGAAAAAATAAACAAAATTGACAAACCTCTAGCCAGGCTTCTCAAAAAGAAAAGGGAGATGACCCAAATACATAAAATCATGAATGAAAATGGAATGATTACAACCAATCCCTCAGAGATACAAACAATTATCAGGGAATACCACGAAAAATTATATGCCAACAAATTGGACAACCTGGAAGAAATGGACAAATTCCTAAACACCCACAATCTTCCAAAACTCAATCAGGAGGAAATAGAAAGCTTGAACAGAGCCATAACCAGGGAAGAAATTGAATCGGTTATCAAAAATCTCCCAACAAATAAGAGTCCAGGACCAGATGGCTTCCCAGGGGAGTTCTACCAGACGTTTAAAGCAGAGATAATACCTATCCTTCTCAAGCTATTCCAAGAAATAGAAAGGGAAGGAAAACTTCCAGACTCATTCAATGAAGCCAGTATTACTTTGATTCCTAAACCAGACAGAGACCCAGTAAAAAAAGAGAACTACATGCCAATATCCCCGATGAATATGGATGCAAAAATTCTCAATAAGATACTAGCAAATCGAATTCAACAGTATATAAAAAGAATTATTCACCATGATCAAGTGGGATTCATTCCTGGGATGCAGGGCTGGTTCAACATTCGCAAATCAATCAACATGATACATCACATTAATAAGAGAAAAGATAAGAACCATATGATCCTGTCAATCGATGCAGAAAAGGCCTTTGACAAAATCCAGCACCTTTCTTAATAAAAACCTTTGAGAAAGTCGGGATAGAAGGAACATACTTAAACGTCATAAAAGCCATTTATGAAAAGCCCACAGCTAACATCATCCTCAATGGGGAAAAACTGAGAGCTTTTTCCCTGAGATCAGGAACACGACAGGGATGCCCACTGTCACCGCTGTTGTTTAACATAGTGTTGGAAGTTCTAGCATCAGCAATCAGACAACAAAAGGAAATCAAAGGCATCAAAATTGGCAAAGATGAAGTCAAGCTTTCGCTTTTTGCAGATGACATGATACTATACATGGAAAATCCAATAGACTCCACCAAAAGTCTGCTAGAACTGATACATGAATTCAGCAAAGTTGCAGGATACAAAATCAATGTACAGAAATCAGTTGCATTCTTATACACTAACAATGAAGCAACAGAAAGACAAATAAAGAAACTGATCCCATTCACAATTGCACCAAGAAGCATAAAATACCTAGGAATAAATCTAACCAAAGATGTAAAAGATCTGTATGCTGAAAACTATAGAAAGCTTATGCAGGTAATTGAAGAAGATATAAAGAAATGGAAAGACATTCCCTGCTCATGGATTGGAAGAATAAATATTGTCAAAATGTCAATACTACCCAAAGCTGTCTACACATTCAATGCAATCCCTATCAAAATTGCACCAGCATTCTTCTCGAAACCAGAACAAGCAATTCTAAAATTCATATGGAACCACAAAAGGCCCCAAATAGCCAAAGTAATTTTGAAGAAGAAGACCAAAGCAGGAGGCATCACAATCCCAGACTTTAGCCTCTACTACAAAGCTGTCATCATCAAGACAGCATGGTATTGGCACAAAAACAGACACATAGACCAATGGAATAGAATAGAAACTCCAGAACTAGACCCACAAATGTATGGCCAACTAATCTTTGACAAAGCAGGAAAGAACATCCAATGGAAAAAAGACAGTCTCTTTAACAAATGGTGCTGGGAGAACTGGACAGCAACATGCAGAAGGTTGAAACTAGACCACTTTCTCACACCATTCACAAAAATAACTCAAAATGGGTAAAGGACCTGAATGTGAGACAGGAAACCATCAAAACCCTAGAGGAGAAAGCAGGAAAAGACCTCTCTGACCTCAGCTGTAGCAATCTCTTACTCGACACACCCCCAAAGGCAAGGGAATTAAAAGCAAAAATGAATTACTGGGACCTTATGAAGATAAAAAGCTTCTGCACAGCAAAGGAAACAACCAACAAAACTAAAAGGCAACCAACGGAATGGGAAAAGGTATTTGCAAATGACATATCGGACAAAGGGCTAGTATCCAGAATCTATAAAGAGCTCACCAAACTCCACACCCAAAAAACAAATAACCCAGTGAAGAAATGGGCAGAAAACATGAATAGACACTTCTCTAAAGAAGACATCCAGATGGCCAACAGGCACATGAAAAGATGCTCAACGTCGCTCCTCATCAGGGAAATACAAATCAAAACCACCCTCACATATCACCTCACGCCAGTCAGAGTGGCCAAAATGAGGAAACCAGGAGACTATAGATGCTGGAGAGGATGTGGAGAAACGGGAACCCTCTTGCACTGTTGGTGGGAATGCAAATTGGTGCAGCCGCTCTGGAAAACAGTGTGGATGTTCCTCAGAAAATTAAAAATAGACCTACCCTATGACCCAGCAATAGCACTGCTAGGAATTTACCCAAGGGATACAGGAGTACTGATGCATAGGGGCACTCGTACCCCAATGTTTATAGCAGCACTCTCAACAATAGCCAAATTATGGAAAGAGCCTAAATGTCCATCAACTGATGAATGGATAAAGAAATTGTGGTTTGTATACACAATGGAGTACTACATGGCAATGAGAAAGAACGAAATGTGGCCCTTTGTAGCAACGTGGATGGAACTGGAGAGTGTGATGCTAAGTGAAATAAGCCATACAGAGAAAGACAGATACCATATTTTTTCACTCTTATGTGGATCCTGAGAAACTTAACAGAAACCCATGGGGGAGGGGAAGGAAAAAAAAAAAAAAAAAGAGGTTAGAGTGGGAGAGAGCCAAAGCATAAGAGACTCTTAAAAACTGAGAACAAACTGTGGGTTGATGGGGGGTGGGAGGGAGGGGAGGGTGGGTGATGGGTATTGAGGAGGGCACCTTTTGGGATGAGCACTGGGTGTTGTATGGAAACAAATTTGACAATAAATTTCATATATTGAAAAAAATAAATAAAGAAAAAGAAAAAGAAAAAAAAAAGAAAAAAAGATTCAAATGTGAATCATTTAAAAAGAGTAACTATGTTATTTCTGAACTAGGTATTAAAGGAAATACAGACTGTAAAATGAGACCCTAATGCTAAGTATAGAATCCTTCTAAAAGGAGCAAACTAGGGGCACCTGGGTGGGTCAGTTGGTTAAGCATCCAACTCTTGATTTCGGCTCAGATTGTGATCTCATGGTTGGTGGGATCAAGCCCCATCGCAGGCTCTGCACTGACAACACAGAGCTGCTTGGGATATTCACTCTCCCTCCCTCTCTGCTCCTCTCCTGCTTTCTCTCTCTCTCTCTCTCTCTCTCTCTCTCTCTCTTTCTCTCAAAATAAATAAAATTTAAAAATTAAAAAAAAATAAAAGGAGTAAACTATACATGAATAATGTGGTTCACAGTAAGAGACAGGGAACTCTGTTATCCACAATCCCATCTATGCAGAATATATCTGGGAGATGAGAAGTGAAAAATGAACCAGTGCAGCTAAATTAGGTATCACAAAGTACATATATACCCTGTACAAGTATTATGGGCACAAAATAGATGATGAGCAATTGACAACATATTATTATAATATTCTACCGTGGTAATCATGATTTTTCACAGGTAGCTCTATTATTGAACTTTCAGAGGGAGGGTTATATTATCCATGCTCATGTGCAATGGGCAAAGATACCCCAATTTGGTCCTATTATAGAAATTACATTGTAGAAGTTCATTCTGCCAGTCATCATGTACAAAACACACAGAGATACACAGATTTCAAGGCCACAAAGGCAGAGCAGCTACTCACAATCACTCAATCCCTGCCCATGTCAGTAGAGAACACTGAAGGAAAGCAAACTCCTTCCTGATAAGACAGCTTTTAGAGTCTAAAATTGAGCAGTTGTAGACTGATAGAAAATGTCCTGGGAAACAGCAATAGAGGTCCTGATAGAAGAAAGAAATGTGAGCTCATACACATAAGGAGTTTAGACCAATTCTGCAAATGTGGGAGATTTTTAATGAAAGTTAGTTTTTATTATTATTGTTCTAGGAAAAGAACTTGGACACACCAAAGAATATCAGTCAAACCTGATATAGACAGTTTGAAGAATGTGTATAACAATTTTGAAACCTAGAAATGTAGAACCAAGGAGCATGTAAGAATGTTTTGTTTATTTAAAAGGATCAATTCCTTAGTAGACAAAGGAATTCAATCCTATTGAAGACCTTTTGTAGTTGATACCATGTTTAAGTAAAATCTGGGTAATCTGCATATGCAGTTATCGTTTAGTTTTACATTTGTCATGGTATAAAATTCCAGTTTAAGACTCTTTCAGGCATTATTATACCTGATAATATCTGGATGGACATAACTACAGCTGTTCAAGTTCTAGGGCCCACCTGGAGTGGGCAGATCAGATAAGCAGGCCACCTCATATAAAGCTGCCTTAAGATGCTTGTTGGGGCATGCTTATAGGACAGTCATACAATGAGTCATATATTCAAAGATGAGCTCTTCTAAGCCCTTATTCAAAATCCATTTAGTTCCCCTTTTTCTAATTTAACAACAAACACTTATTGAACTTCAAATACCCACAAGGCCAAGAATAAGTGTCTGCCCAGCCAGAGTAACTTTATACTCGTAAATGAAATGGCAAAAGTGTTGTGGGGAGCAATGAATGCCTTCAGGCCCCTGAATTAATACCTTTGCCTGAAGATCTGTGTGAGATGGAAAAATAAGTACAGTTGTCCATTAAAGATGATTTTATTTTTTGGATTTTGAATATATAATTCTTAGGTTTGTCAATCACTCCCTTTAAGAAGGAAATGCTGCTTTCCTGTTAGCTCTCACTTGACTCACCTGAACTTTTGAAAGCATTTATATACATTCTCTGCTAGTACATTGATTTAAAAAACTTTTTTTAAATAAAAGTTAATGACTCATCGGGTAATCTGTGTGACTTAAACACAATGGCAACCTGTGTAGGTGGTTATTGTGTGTCATATACTGTGCCTGTTGTGTATGTTTTTTCTAATTAGTCATACATCCTGAAGCAGTTAAAGATGTCTGTGGGAAGAAATATGAATTGCACTAGGACTACTCTTAGGCTGACCTATGGTGAACTTGAATGAGTAAAATACTCCCTGGAGAGAAAATTGCTCACTGTATAAGGTAGGTGTATTCATTTCTTTCAAGGCAACAGGATACATTTAGTATCAAAGAAAAGAGAGTTTATCAAATATATCCTGAGTGAGACCCTCTGGTGGTTTGTTGTTTTTCAGGCTCAGTTTCCTAACTTCTGAGATCTGTCTTGTAGAAAGAGAGTAGTCCAAACGCTGAAATTGATCAAGACCTCAAATTCTGTTCATGAAGTCTTCCTGGTGAAGAGATGAAAAGGAATTTAATTTAGATTTTGGTAAGCAGTCTAGGATAATTTTTAGAAAAACTGTAAGGCCATCAACTTGTATTTAATTTGACCTGATAAAATTTAATTACTCTCAGACAAAGCAAGCTGTTTCTAATTAGATTTGATGTGAAAAAATTAAAACACAGCATATTAACAAAGGAAAGTGATCTCCAGATAATAAAAGCCAGGAAAATTACATGTTGTACTTAAAGGAGTGGTCTGGAAAGAGCACTGACAGCTAAACAAAGGAAATTCAGTGTGGTAATGTAGGAGGAAAGGTGGCCAAAGAAAAGAATACTGTGTTAATGAGCTTCTGGGTCAGTGTCTAAGACTGTGGAGGGAAGTAAAGAATAAAACCTGAGCATTAGAAGAAAGTCTCGGTGATCTACAATCATCCCATTATACACAGATGAGGGAATAGGTCTCACATACTTAGGTGACTTGTCCAAAGACACAAAACATGACAACGTATTGCTGTTGAGGATGTAGGAAAACAAACAAGCTCTTATTGATCGCTGGTAGAGATGCAAAACAGTTTGGCCATTTCAGAAGGCAATTTCTTACAATGCTAAACATAGTCTTACCACAGAATCCAGCAATTTTACTCCTAGGTATTTACC
The DNA here is from genome assembly GCF_018350215.1 of Panthera leo. Classification (NCBI taxonomy): domain Eukaryota; kingdom Metazoa; phylum Chordata; class Mammalia; order Carnivora; family Felidae; genus Panthera; species Panthera leo. The sequence goes on from NC_056686.1 coordinate 168,618,435, forward strand.
CAACTGATTAAAATATGTATGTCCACCAAAAAATAATGCATGTGAATATATGGAACAGCTTTATTCATAATCATCCAAACCTGGAAGAAACCAAGATATTCTTTAATAGATGAATGTATAAACCAAACAGTGAACATCCATACAATGGAATGTTATTCAATAATAAAAATAAATGATCTATCAAGCAACAAAAAGACATGGATGAATCTTAAGTACATATTATATCAAAGAAGTCAGTATGAAAGGCTAAATACTTTATGATTCCAATTATGATATTCTGGAAAAGGCAGAATTATAGAGACAGTTAAAAAGATCAGTGATTGCCAGGGGTTAAGGGAGAGAAGGAGAGCACTGAACAAGTGAAGCACAGGGGATATTTTAGAGTGATGAAACTCCTCTGCATGATACTATAATAGGTTCATGTCATTATACAAATGTCAAAATCCATCACAATGTACAGTATAGAGAGTGAACCTTAATGTATGCCAATTAAAGAAAACCATCTCGGGGGTCAGGGGAATCCCAGGATGGAATATGTGATGTGACAAAAGAATGTAACTGTATCACACAAATGTGTAACAACACAACAAATGTGTATTGCAAATATCACTGAAGGGGGGAGGAGAAAAGTTACTGACCTATGTAACTTTGGAAATGAGTGGGGTCTGTTAAGACTTAAAAAAGCAAAGGAAACTGTATATAAGCACTGTACTCTAGTCGATGAAGTTGTTTCCTACAGCAGTACAAGTTAACAATTTTAATACCATTATATATGTGTGCTGGAATTGAACAATGGAGTAGATGATGGGTAACAGAACCCAGATTTCTCACTGTTGAAATGAGAGGTTACAGACAAGCAAGGGGAAGGGGTTAGAATAATCTATGTGGTAATAGATTAGAGTTGGGAATATTAGTATGAACTCATAGTGTAATATAGCTGCAGATGGTTATATATACAAATATTCCTAGATATGTGTATATACATGGGCTATTATTTACAGTAATGTCTCCTTACTCCATCAGCCTGGAGGGCTAGAAGCAAGGACACCCCAATAGCTGGACACCAAATACCCAGACCTTGGTTTCTCATACCATTCACAAATAAAAGGAATGAGAGCTTTCTGGAGAAATATCTGATTCTAGGACTAGAAATATATATAAGACTAGAACATCTTGCAGTGCCAGAAAGCATGGAACTATTCAGGAAACAAACAAATCAAAACAAAGCACAATGATATAATGATATAGGTAGGTCAAAGGGACACAGAAGCCAACTGAAAGAGTTCCTAGTGGTAAAAACTAGGACAATCTGAGCAAAAAAATCATGTTGGATTATAATCCAAACTATAAAGTAATATCCATGAGTCAATATAGATACAAATAAATGATCGAATAAATAAGTAAATGAAAGAGAGAAACTCCAAATAATTTACATAGATATTCTGCCTTCAAGAAGGTAGAGCAAAACTCCCCTCATGTGCTCTATGCATAGGGACCTCCTTCCAAAGAGGATATGATAAAAGGTGAGGCAGAAGAGATTAACTTCACAATGAAGACACCTGACAAACACCATCTCAACTAGGTGTCAACAGTTAACATCAACAGTGATTTCAACATACTGTCATGTTGATAACATAAACCCTTGATATGATGTGATGAAAATAGCATTTCACCCTGACAGTCTTCCTTCCAAAAACATAATCCCAGGCTAATCATAAGAAAAACATCAGTCAATTCCTAATTGAGGGACATTCTATAAAATTCCTGACCATATGCCTCAAAAATACAGCAAAAACAGGTCTGAGAAACTACCACAGTCAAGATGAGTCTAAGGAGATATTGTGACTGAAATATAGTATCTTGGATGGCTTCCTGAAGCAGAAAAAGGACATTAGGTAAAAACTAAAGAATTCTCAATAATGTGTAAACTTTAGTTAATACAAATATGTCAATATTGGTTCATTAATTGTAACAAATGAGCTATACTTATGTAAGATGTTAATGGCAGAGGAAAGTGGGTGTGGGGTATATAGAAACTCCCTATTACTCTTTGAAATTTTTCTTTAAAATTGTTCTAAAACTGATTCAAAGGTTTGTTTTAAAACTGTGTTGAGCAGAGTTTCAGAATGGAGTGAGTTTCACACATGTTTTCAGGAGAAATAGTGAGATATGTATTCAACAATGCCCAGAATCACAGGACTGACCATGTTGAACTTGCCAAAAGTCTTTAAATAATTTTTTGGAGATGGAAGGATAGACATTGTTTCAATAGGAACACACTGCTTTTTTAAAAAATGGAATTGCGAGACACTATTTTACTTTAATTTTTGGAAGACATTTATATCATTAAAAAGTAATATATTTTTAATACACACTTTAAACTGTTCCATGTTTCCACTTCACGTTGGTAACTAGCTGTCAACCAAGTACCAGTTTACAGCAGAGATCTCTTAACACTTTCTAAAATGCCAAATACTAAAGATAGGATTTCCGTCTTTGGTATTTTTCCAAACAAAAACTTTCTGAAATGCATACATTTTTCAATACATTCTGTTGTTCAGGGCCAAGTCATCCAGTTTTTAAATTCTTTATTCTTTACATTTCTCTTCCCCTCATCCTCTCTGCCAATCTCTCTTTAGACAGTAAAAGATTATTTTTATAAGGGGAAAGAAAAAAATCAAAGACTATCAAAAGATTATCCAAAATGTGCTTTCTGAATTATCTGTAGACTTGATTTTTGTCTCCTACTTAATGCAGTATCACCTGGCCATATTACATGTTTCCAGATGTCCAGGATGGAGAAGAATAAAGACTGTGACAGAAAGCAGTCCTGGCAAGTAGACAGCGTGGTCAGGGGTCTCCTGTCCTGTGTTTCATTTTAACTGAGTCACAAGCTTTGCTGATGGCCTTGGGTTTGTAGACATCCCCAAAGATCTGCCTTAACTGTGTGCTCAGAACTGAGTCTGACTTCCACTGTGAGCTGGTCATTAGATTGCTGGTATCTAATAAAATACTCTATCACCTTAGAAGAGGATGAATCATCAGTACATTTCCTTCCAAACCTAGAGCTTGCTTAAAGGCTTTGGCCTCAAACACTCCATTTATAAGCTTTTATAAGCTTTTACAAGTGTGAGAATCAGTGGCAAAGCCTTGGGACATTTAATGAATTTACAGTGTGTTTGAGAGTAAGAGAAACAAAGAGGTTTTTGCAAAAGTTGGCCTATCTGTAGCAGCAGTTCTGGTCAAATTCCAGGAGACCTCAACTAGATGATACACATACTTATTATCCCAAAGTTCCAATATTCTCAACTAACAAGCAACAGAGTCCCAGCTGAATGTACAACACAACACAATTATCTTTTACTTTCTGTTCTCTCTCTGTATTTATGTATGCATATGCTATACGTCAGTCTTTCAAACAAACTATTATTCAAAAACTTGTGCTAGCCTGTTCATATATCACTTTTCAACATCCTACTAGACCACCAATCACACTCTGATTCCATTGGCAAGTTTCCTTGTGTGTATGTGTGTGTGTTGACAGGGAACAGTTTATTTCAGAAATGATTCTTATTTTGTTGACATAATTTCAGACCTTTTGGTTAAAGGTGGGGGCAGTTGCTAGGGGAAAGGACTTATTTCCATCTGAAATGACACACCTAATAAGACAGGAAAAGTTATGATGAAGGGTGGAATTATTATAGCCAGATACCCAATGGGGCTCACATAGAAGTTTGACTCTGCTTTCCCTCCATAGAGAGCATGGGCTGAGAAAGGCATCAAGTAGTTTTACTTGTGGAAATCATCTCCATGATGGATGGAAATCTGGGTATGTTAGAGGGTAAGAGAGTAAGGAGACTGGAGTGAATGGGATGTGTTCATGGTCATGCTTCTGCTTCATGATTCTTTACTTGGTTTAACATCTTTGTGTTACTTGAAAGGAAAAGGAAAATTTGGAAGAGTAAGATAGAAAAAATTGATGTCTATATTATTTTTCTGGGGCTGCCATAACAAAGCATAACAAATAAGATGGCTTAGAATAAAAAAAAAACATTGTCTCACAACTGTGGGGACCAGAAGTCTGAAATCAATGTGTCAACAGGGCCATGTTCCCTGTGAGGGCCCTAGGGAAGCATCTGATCCAGGCCTCTCTCCTAACTTCTGGTAGTTCCTTGGCTTTTGGTAGTAGAACTCCAATCTTCACATGCTGCTCCCTTGTCTGTGTGTCCAAATTCCCCCTTTTTATAAGGGCATCAGTCCTATCGGATTAGGGACCCACCCCAGTCCAGTATGACCTAATTTTAACTAATTAATCTGCAATAATCTTGTTTCCAATTCCTTCTTAGGAACTACGAATTAGGATTCCAACATATGAATTGGAAGGGGGCACCATTCAACTCATAACAACATAAAACCATATACAGGGACTTGACAATCGTCATGAAAATGGCTGTTCTTATAGTTGACGGTCTCTGTACTAAAAGTCTTCCCTCTTTGACTTGTGAAATAATTGAACTGGTCTTCTGGCCCAGGACGTGTGGAAATCATAACAATGGTATGGATTTGGACTGCATTAATTGTAAATATTTTCAAAAAGTAAATTGCCTTGTTAGAGATAACTCATTTGTTTATCAAAATGCTCATCATTCTTACTTCAATTGAAGTGCCTATCATTTCTTTTCATGTACTTCCAAAATGCTTCCCGAATAATTCTCCATCCTGATTTTCTCTCTAACCTGGTGAAATCTTTGAAAAGGGTTCAATGGAAGAGACTATGTGTGTAGTAATTTTATAGTTGGTAAATGTATTTAGGAGTGACTTACTTTATTTTTCTTTGATGCTTTAATCCTTGCTGAATTTCTGCATTTCTTGAAACTTGGGTAAAAATAATTTAGTTGTTTGGTATAAGAACATTTCAGAATTAATCCTGCATTGAATTAGATGTTCGAGAGCTGCCACCACATCTAACAGACTCCAGATGTCTGATTATACACAAGTTTTAGCAGACTCCAAATCCCTGATTATATACAAGTTTTAATAATAAGTTATTTTTATTCTGAAAAATGAATTCATCAAAGGTTTCCCTAGTGAACATTCTTATTGTTAATTAACAATAGAATGTAGCAAACAATAAAGAAAAAGTAAGGGCTGGGCAAAAGGGTTCAACTGTTACTTTTTTAAGAAAATAGAACCTGAATAGGAAGTGAATATGCTTTTTATTTTTTTAAACTTCACAAGAAACCCAGAATTCTGTCTTTTACCTCACTAACAAAAAGAATCTGAGAACATTGATATTTTCCAGATCCCAGAACAGATTCAGTGATAATTCTAAGCCTTAGACTTTTGGCATAGTTGAGGTTTTATGACAAGGTATTCTGGCAGGAGAGAGAAGACCCTAATTAGCAAAGTACCCTTGTTAACCTTTAAAGTACTGTCCTTTGGATCCTGTGAGATTTTTTAATAGATGCACATCATTTGTTTACATCATTTCAGTTCTATGACTTAATGTATTTCCAACACTGGCTTCAAGGCCTTACTTATTTATCCTCTAAATGAGCCTAGTGGAGAAGAAACCAAACAACATTGTGGAAAGTAATTTATTCCCTGAAAATCACTTCTGTCTAATTTTTCATAGGAAATGACTTAGTATTTCAGGTTTATCTTTTAATAATATATACTAAAGGATTGTCCATCAATGCTACATTTCCCTTTGGAGGTTCTGAATATGGGATGGCATTGTGAAATAAAATGGTATCCCACAATGTAGCCTACACTTCCCATTTCCTGGGTTTTGCATGGTTAAGAGGCTGAGGGTCAAACAAAGAGAGGAGAGAAATGAGGTACAGTAATATATGGAAAGGGCATATGATGTCTGGTCTGACCCTAGCTGCCCAAAGTTTGGAGAAACCTTAGCTGACCTACTCCATTGGAGGTCCAACAAGACACTGGCATTTACCTGCTTCAGATACAGACTTCAAAGATGGAGACAGGAGAGCCTGAATTTTGCCAAAGCATCTGCTCAGAGTGTTCCCTTTACATTTTGAGATGAGATAAATGGAGTTGCAAGTTAACTTGAATCATGTGTGTCAGAGGGGAAGCAAGGATTTGGTGGCCCTTAGGAGTTTCACTATTATACCAGGGAACTGTCAAGCACAGGGCCCTTACATTTGGCAATCAGTCTGAGTACGCTTTCCTTGTGTTGTCAGCTTGCCCAAGGAAGGCCTGAGTTATAGGCCACTAGACAACAGTTTGCAAATATACTAATTTCCCTTCAGCTATTAGTCCTTTAGGAACTCAGAATTTCTGAAATCACTAAAACTTCACAATCTGGAAACTATTACACACATTTCTATTTTTGTTTCCTTTACCTTATAGGGATAAGAAACCAAATGCATTTGGAGGGTTTTACCTCCATAGCATTTGCTGCTTAGACCCCATATGTTGTAATAGCAGAGAATATAGACAGAAGAAAATATCAAGAAAGAGAACAACCAATATTATTAGGTATTAGCCTTTACTGAGTGTTTCCTCTGTACTAGACATTGAATTAAGCACTGTATGTGTATTATTTTAGTTACACAACAGCCTGAGGTGGTCATTTTGAGAGGTTTAGGTGTCTGCTAGGTCACACAATTCTTTAGTGGTAGAACGGGATTCAAACCTAGAACTGTCTGATTACAGAGTCCAGTTCTTAACAACTGTGCTTTATTGGCTGCCATGCTTTGCTTCTGTTGTTCAGTTTGGGATGGAGGTAGAAGCATGGGAGGAAAATGAATGCTTACAGATCAACAAAACTAAAAAATGAGGGGCGCCTGGGTTGAGCATCCAACTTTGGCTCAGGGCATGATCTCACAGTTTGTGAGTTCAAGACCCACGTTGGGCTCTGTGCTGACAGCTCAGAGCCTGGAGCCTACTTCGGATTCTGTGTCTCCCTCTCTCTCTCTGCCCCTCCCCTGCTTGTGCTCTATCTCTCTCTGTCTCTCTCTGTCTCTCAAAAATGAATAAAGTAAAAAAAAAATTTTTTTTAACCTAAAAAATGATTAGAATGCATGTACCTTTACTTTGGCTGTAAATTGCTATTTTCTAGAGTCCTATGTTGTGACAACTCACTACCATGGTTCATGTGTGCATAATTACTAACATTGCTAAATCAAGCCAGGAGAACATGTTTTTGATGAATCAAAGTGTGAGATAAAGACGGCAGACTGGTTTCTGGCTCAAGAATCACCTTGAGATATGTAACCTCATTCCCTTGGTCAACTTCGTTACTATGTATTTCCCGTCTGAAGGCCTCAGGACTGTTACACTGAATGGACTAGTTGATTATCATCTGCCCACTGACTGTAGGTTTGGTGCTTATGCTCTGCCCTAAAATATCCATAACTGATTTTATACCCTGAAGTCTGAGATCATGAAGACATGAGTTGGTACTGAACTTAGGTGGTGAACTCTGACCCAATTTGGCTGTAGGAACAAAAACAAATCTACAGTTTGGGAACTGAATGATAATTGGCCACTATATCACAAGTGGGAAATGCAAATTGGGTACCCTGAGATTATTTAGACCTCTGTATTCCATTAAAAGTAATTTTTATATGTGCTTTTCAGCAGTGCTTTTTAACTTTCATTTGACAGTAACCCAAATAAAGAATTAATTAAGAATAAATGAAAAGAAAAATACAAATCACATTCTATTACCAAAGACAAAAACTGCAACAAATCTACTATCATTCAAAATTTTTCTAGTTTTACTAGAGAGGGGTGTGTGTGTGTGTGTGTGTGTGTATGTGTATTTTACATAACCAAATATTAATATTTGTGCCATATAACTCAGCCCTTAATATTTGTTGAATAAAACATTCAATTAAATTCTGAGAGTTATTTTTAAGAGGAATTTTTTCAATGAACAAATATAGTTTTATCCCCATAATAAGATGTAAATTTCATAATAAAAGTATTGACTTTGAATCCAAATGCCATCTTAAGAGTAATTTGGCACCAACTCCACATTATTGAAAGAATATTAATGTGGTCAATTTGGTCAGGTACGCTTTATTCCTTAGGGCTTCTCTGAAGTGGTAAATATTTTGCCTGTTGATGGTAAGAACAATAATAACTGCTGACATTTGCTGAGTGCTTAGTTGTGTTAGGAAAAAGTTCTAATTGCTCCTCATTCATTAACTCATTTAACACTCACGAGAATAGCACAATTCTACCAAGGAATTAGAGGAAGAAATTAGAGTAGTTTCCCCTTGGTCAAATAGTTAATAAGTACTAGACCTGGGATATAGACCCAGCCAGTCTGGGTCCAAAGCCTTTGAGTTTTACTATTAGTCTTAAAGAAGGCAATCTTTAATTCCGATTATAGCATGATTTCCCTTTTTGAATTTTTCATTTTAATCCATCATTAGTCAACTTGAGTATACTTTCAAGCAACTTTTTTCAATAAGTAATGATTGGTATATATTTACAAGTCTATGTTTTATATTTAATATATTTTTAACTGCAAGTAACAGAAAAAATCACTCAAACTGGCTTAAGCCAGTAGTCTCAAACTTCAGCCTGCATTGGAAATCATCTGAGGGACTTCTGAACACACACGTTGCTGAGCCCACCCCAAGTTTCTGATTCCATGGGTCTGACATAGAGCTCTAGAATTTGCATTTCTAAGTTCCCAGGTGAGGCTGATGCTTGTGGTGTGGGACCATACTTTGAGAAAATTTATTGGCTATAGAAGTCAAGATTCAGCTGTTAGGTTGGCTTAATCCAATTTCTCAGCATCTTTCTTAGGTGTTATCTCCTCTGTGTCTCTGCCTAATCTTCAAACAGTAGCAAGATGATTGCAGCCATTTTAATTCTTGAATCTGTGTATAAAAATATCTGAGAGGGGTGCCTGGGTGGCTCAGTGGGTTAAGCATCCAACTTCAGCTCAGGTCATTCTCTCAGTCTGTGAGTTTGAGCCCCGCATCTGGCTCTGTGCTGACAGCTCAGATCCTGGAGCCTGCTTCACATTCTGTGTCTCTCTCTGCCTCTCCCCAACTTGTGCTCTCTCTCTTTCTCTCTCTCTCAAAAATAAATAAACGTTATCAAAATTTAAAAAGACAAAGAAAAGTTTTCTTTTAGGAGAAATCTTCAGAATCTATCTTTGGAAAATTGTAGACTATAAAATTTTGCATTCCAAGGTCAACTTTAAAGCTAATATTTTATGTTCACATATTAATAATAATATAACAAGGGGTGCCTGGGTGGCTCAGTTGGTCAAGCATCCATCCGACTTTGGCTTAGGTCATGATCTCATGGTTTGTGAGCTCAAGCCCCATGTGGGGCTCTGTGCTGACAGCTCAGAGCCCAGAGTCTGCTTTGGATTCTGTGTCTCCCTCTCTGTCCCTCCCTGATTTGTGCTCTGTCTGTCTCTGTCTCAAAAATAAACAAACACTTAAAAAATATTTAAAACAAACAAAGGTTGCTAATAATCACTTAAAATTAGAAAAGTAATATAACAATATAACAATTGTAGAACATGTGTATGTATTTTTAAACAGTACCTTTAACACATAATACTGAATGAGATTTTTTTTTCCTAAATAAAATAGGTAGCTGTCTATGTCTCAAGTCTCATTGTAGTTATGAAGAGGGTATCTGGGATATGCCAAAAACTATATTTCACATGCATTATCTAATTTTATCTACTTGGCAGCCTTAATAATAGGTAGTATTATTATCTGTGTTTTGCAGATAAGGATTATATAGTGCTTATACTACAGTATTATATAACAATACATATTGTCTACTCTAACTGAAATGAATATAATGATGCATTTTTCTTGATAACCATACAATGCATGCCTCTATATAATATATATTACTTATTTGTTTTAAAAACTACCTCTGTAAAGTACCTATCAAAAGCAATAATTAAAGTTAAGGGAGATATGCTGATGTATGTAGCTGTTTTCATATCTAATTTAATTAAATTTAACTGTATATTTAAGTGTTTATTATGCACAAGACATCATGTATAAAAAATACACATAGTATATCTATGAAAGAGAGAGGTGGGGGAGTGAGGGAAGGAGAAGAGATAATATCCATAAAGCTCTTAATATAATGCCTGGCTCATGCTCACATTAAATGCCCCATAACAATGTTAGCTGTTATTTGCTACTTTTATTTAATTTAATATAACAGATTTTTATTAGGAACTCTAAGCTGTGAAGTGCTGTTCAAAGAAATGAGTATATATTCATAAATACAAACATTAAACACCATATATTAAACTCTAACCCCTTTAGCATAGACTGTTCTTAATATACTCATTACAGAGGCAATTTCTGAAGCAAATTAGTCGTGTAACTTGTTTCTTGATAACAGCACAGAGAGTTATGACTGCCAAAATCAACAGTAAATTTCAAAGGCTTTCAGGCTCTCTGTAACAAAGGCTGAGTAAGCCATGAGTCACAATCAGGAAACTTCTATTTGAGGGCCTTATTATCTTTCTTCATATCTGGGGTGTGGGAAAGACTGGTAGCAGTGGGCAGCACGCAGGGGAGGAGTTCCGTTCTGTTTCCAGGGCCACAAAGTGAGTGAGAAGAACATAGTAAAAGTTCTCCTTCTGTAGTTTTTTTTCTGATTCAAGGGAGCCCCCAGGATGCATATACAGTGGTCTGAAAACATATTCAGGATAATGGAACTGTGCTGGAATTTATAATCTATTCAAGTCTGTGGTTAAGTCTGTCACGCCTCATCACCCAGAAGTAAACCAGACTGTCTTGCATCTAGTCACTTTGGAGTGCTTGCTGCTTCTGTCTACATGTTTTGTTTATTTTGGAGGCGGGAAGGAGAGACTGTGTTTCTAAGGCTCAACTTTGAACCTGCCTATGATATAAATGAAAGAGAATGGTTTTCCAGTTGCCTAGAAAGGGTTCAAGTTGTGGCTGTCAAATACTTGTTGTGTGCCTTGGGCAATGCCTTAATTTTTCTATACTGTAAGTTTTCTGTCTTTTAAAAGAGTGATATTACCTCCCTAGTGGATTTGTTGTAAAAAAAATAATAGTAATAAGTTAGATTGCAAATGAAAAAAAGAGTCATCACAGCTGGCACATAGTGGTCTCTCAAAAAAATAAAAATAAAAATAAAAATAAAAATAAAAATAAAAATAAAAAACTTAGTGAGTTGGTGCTATGCTAAATGTCTATTTTATTTAAGACAACCATATTACGTAATTTATAGTCCAAGGACATTTTTTCCAGAGTGAAAGGGTCACTATTAATAATTAGCCCAGGATAGCAAGCCAAACAAAGACTGTCTTGAGCAAATCGGAAGGTGTGCTCACTCCAATTACAATCATGTTGCTTTGTTGATAGGGCTAAAGGGAGGAGTCAGAACTCCTTATCTCTTGATATAACTTTGCAATCATTTACATTTTGTATTGTTGTTGGCACGAAAGGCCCAAGATTCCTCTCAGACACTTCATGGTTATTCGTCATTGGATCATGAAAACAACATAGTCTGTGGTAAGTGGTATAATAGAAAAAAGAAAGGGTAGGACCCAGTTTTCTCCTTCCCCTATTCTACCCACTTTCCCCCTCAGCTGAAGAAAACCCAGCTCTACTTCTTGCCCAAGTAGCCACTGAAATGCTTAGAACCACAAGAATAGCACCCACCCATCCCACCCCCACCCCCCCAACATCACAGAAATATCCCTGGATTTGATGGGTTAAGAGTGGGAAGAAATCTTTCATAAATTTTGCTTTGGAATCCTATAATTAACAATTGCCATGATCTGGAAAGTATCTCTTCCTTTCTGTTTCTATTTAATCCAAAATATATTTTGATGACATACTAGATGGCATTCAAGACACTGACTAAATTTGGTGGCAGGGGAATGTGGTTATACACCCTGCTTTAAATTCCCATTTGAGAGGGGATAGATAATCTTGCTACATACCTGGTGAAAGACTGTTTAAACTGAGAATAAAAAAGAGAATAAAAAGTGACAATTTTAAATACTTTTTACATTTTATAAAACTTCAATTTTTAAACACAGAAGGCATATGGTGTGTAAAATACATGCATGAAAAATCTGACATTACCTATTTTTTACTTTGAACACTGATTCTGAACTATATTAACTTTTACTGTTAAATCTTAACTTTTCTAATAAACTAAAGGCAGGTACTTTGAGCCTTATCCAAGAAATTATTTACCATGTAGGTTCTACCATCTACATATTAGGAAAGAGATATTGAAGAAGTTAAATCCAGACCGGCAACGCCAATAGGTTGAGCACTGCTTCATGGACACCTGGCAAATTTCCTGGTCACAAAAGTACACCTGGGAAGATATTTTATTTGTTCATTTGTTCATTCATTCATAAGAATTTATTATGTTGCTAGTAAGTGCCATGTTCAAGGCCAGATACTGAAGATTCAAGTATGGTCACTGCCATCCCAGGGTGAGGTCCAGTGAGGCAGATAGCAATGCTATAAGTAATCACTATAAAATGAAACCCAGTATTAATGATAGAGGGAAACTCAAGGCACTGTGGGAAACTATAGTGTTCCAGGGAACATGGAAAGGTCTCTGAGTATGGAATCTGTTAAGCTGAGTAGGGTGAGTATGAACAACCATTTTATAATGGAAATGATGTCCAAGGCAGGAGGGACAATCTGTGAGAGATAAGAGAGAGCTTGGTATAAGGATCTAGTGATAGACTACTACAGCTAGAATAAAGATAGTCAATATGCTGGAGAGGTGAGCAGGGGCCAAATTGCAGAGGCTTTGTATATTAGGAGTTCAAACTTTATCCAGTAGGTAGTTGGGAAGCCATTGAAAGGTTTTATGTAGAAGGCTAACACTCAGATATGCATTTTATATAGATAAATTCTGGCTGCAAGAGAACAGTTGGAGAATTATACAATGGTCATGATCAAAATTAATAGCAGTTTCTACAAAGATGTTGTCAGTGGAAATGGAGAAATTTAGAAAGGAGTATTAACAGGATTTGCTGATTAACTGGACACAGAGAGTGAAGTAAAAGATGCCTAGGTTTTGGCTTAGAAACCTGATTGAATGGTGATACCTTTAAATGTATATAGACAGAATATTTAAGGAGAAGTGGGTTTGCAGGGTGGTGATACTGCATTCCATTTTTGACAAGTTGAGTTTGAGTTTGAAATATCCTTGATATATTCAAGTAGAGGTGTCAAACACAGAGTTGATTGCCTAGGTCAGGAGCTCAGAGAGCAATGTGAACCATATTTAGAGATTTTGGATTCATTAGCATATAAATGGCCTTTGAAGCTCTGGGAGTAGATGAGACACCCTGAAGAAAGTGGGTAGAATGAGAGAATATGAGGGTCAAAAATAGACTCCTCTCATTACATCAACATGTAAAAGAGGAGGAAGGCTGCTCTTGCATTTCTCTGGCAGGAAAATGAGTCTTTTCAAAAGGCTCCAGGAAACAGGCAGCATATGACCCACAAGTGATGATAAGATAAAGTATCTGATATTGTGTTCTGGGTTAGATTCCAACTCAAGAAAACATCTCTTGGGCTTCTCTGGATGTGAAGAAGACTCACAGCCTGACTATCTCACTAATGTTATTACAGTTTCTTTGCTTTTCCTTCCCTTCTTTGGTAATGCTCTATCTAGGACATGCTTCCCTGGTAACATGCCAGGCATAAGCAGCTTGAAGACTGCCCCCACTTTATTCTTAGATAATATTCTCACTCAGATTATAGAAAAAGGAAGTTTTATGATAGGAGTGGTTGGGAAATAAAGTATATGTTTACTCTGGCCATGAACTATAATTAGAAAGGTCCAAAATACTATAAGTAGCAATTCAATACTCACTTTTCTCAAGAATCTCATAAAACTTAATTAATGAATGCAAAGGTCCTGACAAAAATTTTAAAATGTACACTGATGATGAAATGCATGCTCCTATTTCCTTGTGTTTCTAGTCTGCATCACATCCACTTGTACATGTGTTCATTCTAAGAGATAGATCTTAGATTCACAGCATCTTAAATCTGAAAGGAGCTCAAAGAGAACCTCTCACTCAGCCCTCTCTCCCCTGGCCCTGTGCCCACTTCTAGATAAGGAAACTGTTGTGCAGGGATGATGGCACCTAGAACTCCCATTTACGTGTTGCTATATATTTAAACAATAGTGTTTACATTCAAGGGAATATTATATATTACACTGGTGAAGATCCCAGGCTCTTGGAACTGATTGTCTGGGTCTGACAATCAAACGAGCTTTGGGCAAATTACTTAGTCCCTCAGTTCTTTTGTTTCTGCATCTACGAAGTCACCTTTTATAGTATCTACTCATGGGCATTGGTAGACAATTATCCATAGGTTTCTTATGATTCTGGCTGTCTTTTGAGCAGACACGCTGACTACCTTTGTTCTGGACTACATTTTTTTTTAACGTTTATTTATTTTTGAGAGACAGAGAGAAAGAGAATGACCAGGGGAGGGGCAGAGAGAGAGGGAGACACAGAATCTGAAGCAGGTTCTACGCTCTGAACTGTCAGCACAGAGTCTGACATGGGGCTCGAACCCACGAACTGCGAGATCATGACCTGACCCGAAGTCAGATGCTTAACAGACTGAGCCACCCAGGCACCCCATGTTCTGGACTACCTCTTTAAAAATGTTTGTATAGACAACAGCCTTGAAGGTTATGGTGTCTACCTCAGGACAAAGAGCAAGCTTGCTTACTATCCAACAAAATAAAGATGACTCCCTCTGGAGGTATGTTTCCTTCCCATTATAAAAGATTTGGGTTCCCTTATTTCAGGATTCTTCTCCCACACTACGACCCATCACCTGGAGGCATCGCCTGGACCTCAGAGAACCGATGCAGATGCTGACAGTCTAGCTGTTAATATTTATGTTAATAATTAATAAAGGCCTGCATCTGTGACTCAGGAGGCTCACATCTTCTGCCAATGGCCATGTAATTGTGTCAGGCTAACACATTAGCTTCCAAGTAGTATAAAATCTCAGACCCTTAACAATTCTTGACAATACATTTCTATAAGAATGGAGTAAAGCAAGTAAACATAAAAAGCCTGAAAGAGTATCTGGCACATAAAGACTAAAGACTGAGTAAATATTGGTTGTTAATATCAATATATAGTTACACTTGCCAAATGCACATGGTTTATTCATGGGCAAAGCCAAGACTAGAATCCATATATGTAAAAACTCAGTCTAATATTCTTTTTTACCACTTCATTCTAACAACCTCTTTCCCCTAACATTACATTTTCTGCATATTTAACTTACAATTAATATTGACAATAAGGTAATTGAAGAGGAAGAATTAAGAATTTATACCAGCTTATTTGGTGAAAATGTTAAAATTAGTATGAGAGAAACAATAAGTCTGGTGATCAGACATCAGAGCATTAAAGTATTATTTTAAGAGAAAAGTGGCCAAAACCATGGTAAGCCCTGATACATCCAAAAAAACTAATGTTCTTGGAAATACATTATGAGCAAAATATTATAAAGTTTGAAAATTCCTTAATGACAATGAACATTTTACTATGTATATTTTTATCTATGAAAATCTACTATGTTTTTGTTAAAGGCTCAAAGTGAATTTCTAAAATGTATATATGCCACAGACAGAATCTCTGAAAATAATGACTCCCTACACCAATGGTTGGATTTTGAAATATCCCCTAAGACATTTTCTACAAATAATGGTTTAAGATTTAGTACCCGTATCACCACTGGAATAAAGAATAATATTAATCAAATACTTGCTTTATAGCATTCATACTTAGTATTTTACATGTTTTCTTTAATGAATCCTTACAACAATCCCATGGGAGAGAAATTATTAGTAACTTCATTTAATGATGAGAAAATTATGCACAGAAAATAATTTACTCAAGTTTATATAGCTAGTAAGATCTAATGGACCAAACTGAACTAAGGTCTGATGAGTAGTGATCCTGTTCTATTAAGTACTAATTACACTGCTATAAATCTTTAGTTAGATTTACCAAGGAAATGAATATGGTGAAATTAAATGTTAAAATTAAGACACTAGGGGCTCCTGGGTGGCTCAGTGGGTTGAGTGTCAGACTTGATTTTGGCTCAGCTCATGATCTCACAGTTCCTGAGATTGAGCCCCGCATCGTCCTCAGGCTCTGCACTGACAGCTGGGAGCTTGCTTGGGATTCTCTCTCTCTCTCTCTCTCTCTCTTTCTCTCTCATTCTCTCTCTCTGCCCTGCTCCTGCTCACATGCTCACTCGTTTGTGCACATGTGTGCACTCTCTCTTTCTCTCTCTCAAAACAAATAAACTTAAAAAAATTGTTTTTAATTAGGAAACTAGACTTTTCACAAAACCATAAAAAACAATTCAATAGACCAATAATTGCAAATCACAAATCAGTCCTACCCCTTCCATAAGCTACTGTCAAGAAGCCTGCGTTCTAACTCTGTTCTCTTGGATGGAATGTAAAATTTTTCAAGAAACAACACTTACCTAATTCAATATTTTAAAAAATAATTTTTTTAAAATCCGTCTTCTTCCAGAGACCCTTAAAGATGGTACTTTTACCATGAATACAAACATTACAAGAAGATAATCAACTTTTAAAAAGTTATTTCCCTCACTCTAACTCCCCCTGCTTTTCTACTCACACACTTGACATCATGTTTTCAAAATCATGAGGTTAACATTAATTTGTAGTGTGACTAATGTCTGAGTTACAATGTTCTTAAAAAATTCAAGTTTTCTCCATTATTGTCAACTCATTTCTAGTTATTTCTCTTTTTGATTTGCTTAGTTCATTGAAGCTCTTTTCTGGGGCCTTTTTTCCGTATGTCTCCTATGCTATTTCCAGAGTTCTGTTTTCTATCTTTAAGTCTGTCAAACATAGTAGCTCCATTTTTTTTAAAACAACGTTTCACCTGTTCTTTCTCTTTTCTACATTGTACTTTATACTTTTGAAAATCAGTGTGGCCTTTTTCATTCATGATCAACATTTGCTATAACAGCTTTCCCTGAAACAAAAGGAAATAACTAGAACAAACAACATGCTGAATGATCAGGATGTGGCGACTAAACCTAGCCTGATTCCCAACTGGAGTACTTGGCCACCTACTTTATGTAATTTTAGGGATTTGAAAACCCCACAGGTCTCCAGATTTTCAGATACTGATTTACCATGATCCTTGTTCATCATCAGTTTGAAGAGGTAGGGCCTTATCTTTACTTGGCCATTGCTAAAAAAACAAAACAAAACAAAAACATAATCATAAATAATTATTGTTAGAAAAATTACTTGTCAAGTTGGGCTCTAAGGACAGGATATTTCACCATGCTACAAGGAAACAAGTAAGGAAGTAAGAAAAGAACATCTCAGGGGTGAGATCTCTCTAGTGGCAGAACACAGGAGGGCACCATGCTAGAGAGGTCTGAGTTCCACAGGATATGGGGAACTTAGAAGACATTATTTGTCTCCCCATGTGTCAAACAATGGGGCAAGCACCGAGGGAATGATAAAATGAAAGACATAGGCTCTGCTTTTAAATCACTTCCCATCTCACTGTGGAGATCAAGCCCACAACCCAGGTAGAACACTGTATGTAATTATGTTTTGTATGGGCAAGACTATGAAGAGTTCAAAGACATTAAATTCATTAGGATTACTAACTGCATTCTCTCGACACAACAATGACAATTTAAAGAGAAGATGGGATGAACACTGGGTGTTGTATGGAAACCAATTTGACAATAAACTTCATATATTGAAAATAAATAAATAAATAAATAAATAAATAAATAAAAGATGGAGAGTATTCATAGAAGGAGATGGGTTGGCATCCCACCCCACTGATAGAGGGGTTCTATGGAAGGAATTACCAAAAGATTAGGCAAAAATATTTTTAAGCACATTTGGCTTTAAGATGGGGACATCTTAAAATGGGAGATGTGGAGTCCATGTGAAAAACCATGCCTCACACAAAACATCTGTAATTCAATTTCTATTTATGTAAAAAAAAAGTCAAATGGAATTTGTTTGTTATTCTCCTAATTCATGATGTTTGACTCCACTGAGTTATAGCAGATATGATCTACAAGCATCTATTAAGTACCAATGTTGGAATGGTACTGAAGACTGAATTAATAGAACCCCATGAACTCTGTTTTTGCCCTATAGATAATTATAATATTGTAACTTAAGGAAATATTGATAGTAGAAATATCATTGGCACATTCTTTTAAGATGGTTGAAAAGGACTGTCCTATGCTGAAGCACCTGTGTTTTCACTGACTTCTTTGTTCCTCACCCTTCTCTTCTCAAACTTCCTATTTCTTCTCAAACTTCCTGAATGAATCTTGGCAGAAAGTTTAGTGAGTCAAATCTAAGAGATGGTAAAAGAATGTGGGAAACCCTAAGTTTGGCTTTTTTGAATCCTGAAGAAATACTTCTTTAAGGAGTAAAGGCCAACTCTATTCTTCAAAACATTTCACAGATAACTGCCAATGGCATTTATGTTACAACACAACCAGAGTTTTCAATGTGAAATAACTCAATTCATTAGAAGCAGTATTTCAAAAGAATAAGAACTAAAGGATTTAGAGAACTTAGACCCATTCCCAATAACTCAAACAGCCTTATTTTTCTCTTGGAGAAGTCATTACCAACACTGTCATTAGAGGAATCTACCCTTATTTATTTAAAAACAAAATTGACCTGAAAAATGGAGTGAAAATTACAAGAAGCAAATGCAGCTCTTCTCAATTTTGATTTTTATTTTACTGTTTAGTGTAGAATTTTGGAAAACCTCTGGATTCAGTGGAATGAAGAATCTTACAGTGTAATGAAGTCTACAACAAGAACACAATTGAATTGAAAATAAATTACTAGCTAATAGGGAGTCATCTACAATTTTAACTTTGGAGGTAAATGAGGCATGATGCTATTGTTATTCTACTTGTTATTTAGGTTTTTTTCCTTAGTGAAAATATGTTGAATAAGAATTTTTTTTATTATGAACGCTTTGGTATTATTTACATAATTTGCTGGGACTTGGAATTTTATGGAAACAAATAGTCTTTCACCAGTTCTTGATTTTTTTTTAAGATTTTATTTTTAAGTAATCCCTACACCCAATGAGGGGCTTGAACTCACAACCCTGAGATCAAAAGTCATGCACTCTATCAACTGAGCCAGCTAGTTGGTACCCCACCAGTACCCCACCAGTTCCTGCTTTGAAAATATGTATTCCTTTAAAGCTCACTTGAGAATTTAAGATCTTATTCACTAGTGTTCTTCAGGATACTTTGAAGAAAACATTGTTGTATGAATCCATAAAAAGTATTAGCATAGCTAATAGCTGGGTATTTTACAAATATTTATATTTTATGAAAATTCAAGCGTACTTGAAATTTATTTTTTTTCATTTTCTTTCTTTTTTTTTTTAATGTTTATTCATTTTTGAGAGACAGAGACAGAGAGCAAGTCGGGGAGGGGCAGAGTGAGGAAGACACAGAATCCGAAGCAGGCTCCAGGTTCCAAACTTTCAGCACAGAACCCGACATGGGGCTTGAACTCACGAACTACAAGATCCTGACCTGAGCTGAAGTTGGACGCTCAACCGACTGTGCCACCCAGGCGTCCTCGCATTTTCTTTTCTTAAGCAGACAATTCTGTGTTGAAAAGTATAAGACTACAAAGATCAGAGCAATATATCAAGGGAGAAGGGTGTCTACATGTTTAAGTGTGGGAAAAGAATCTGTGGATGTTTTCTCTAGACATTAAAGAGATGATATGTTAGACAGTTCCTGGTACATGGCTAGAGCTTTGATGTATTGTTTTTGGTTAACTGATACACTAAGGATATGGTTGCCCTTCACAGTCAGAAGTAAACATAGGATGTGAAAAGTAAATAAAGTCTGAAAGAGCAACTTGTACTAGAGCATTTAATATTCTTTCTCTGTTAGCACCATTCCCCACCCCAGTCTGTTTTATAAATACCTATAGTATGGTCAAGCATCAAGAGGAGGAAATAATGGGACATCTGAACATGGGAAAAGAGAAAAGATGAGATCTGAAGTGGGGGTGGGGCTCAGAGTTGGAAGCAAAAGCGTGCTTTGTCAGTTAACTACTTGGGGGGAAGTGGTACAATCCATGGGACCAAAAAAAAAAAAAAAAAAAAAAGAAAGAAAGAAAAAAGAAAAAGAAAAAAGAAAGATAACAGAAAAGTAGAACTGGAATTTAGGGCTTGGATCCAAATTGTACACATAACTGGCTTCTCCAATATCAGCTCCGTGTTCCCAGTTTATGAATAAGAAGAGGGCACCCAATCATTACTCATTGTGTGGTAGCTAGAATTCTGAGGATGTGAAGTAGTGACTACCTCCTGATACTGTGTAGCTCTAAACTCTTTGTTCACGTGCTTTTTTAGGATCCCTAAGAGAGTAGAGGGGCCCCTTCTGTGGTAAAGTTAGCTGTTCTAGAATAACTGGGGATTGCTAATTATTGTTATAAACTATCAATAAAGCGTAATAAAGAATTCCTTTGGGCAGAGCCTTTGGAAAACAGGCTTCGAATGGCAGCCTTATAACTAATGGGATATGTGAAATATTAGGTAACAGTCTGTACATATCAATGGCCTCTTTTAATAAGTCAATCTCTACTGATGTCCTGCTGTTAAGATTAAAGGACACCAAATATATGCAAGACTTTGAGAAGAATGAGGCCCAAGGTTTATATTTGAATTATAGAATTTATTTTATGCTTAGTGTGGAAAAAGCCTCAGCCAAGGTAGCTGTGTATAAATTCTGAATTATATACCATGAGAAAAGTAAATCTTAAGGTTCTACGCCCATATTTATTTGCAGGAGGTTTGGGGCAATAGGGAGAAGAGCAGGATATGGGAAAGGGACCCAGTGAAATGACAGTGAAGAAGACCAAAGATTCTTCTTATCTGAGTCTCTGTATCTCTCTCTTTTTAAGTTTGTTTGTTTGTTTGTTTGTTTGTTTGTTTAGAGAGGTTGTGGGGGAAGGGAGTGCACATGAGCGGGGTAGGGGCAGAGAGAGAGAATCCTAAGCAGGCTCTGCACTATCAGTGCAGAGCCTGATGTGGGGCTGGAACCCAGGAACCGTGTGGCCATGACCTGAGCTGAAATCAAGTCAGACACTTAACCAAGTGAGCCACCCAGGCACCCCACTTATGTGAATCTCTTAAACATTACCCCGGATTATACTTCTGTTTTTTACATTAAAATAAAATGGATCTTTAAGAGGACCTTTCTTCCTTATGACATAATTACTTACATCAATGTCTCTTTTCCCTTATTTACTTATAAACTCCTTGCAGAAGTAATGTGTCATATTTTCTACCTATATAAGACAGTACAGAGCTTTGCACACACAGATATTCATAAAACGTCTGGTGAATGAACACTATCTGTTGATTTTCCAGCTGTTATATAAAGCTGAAGTTCTATTCACATGTTATCAATGATAGCTGTGGCAGCAGATAATAAAAAGAGCTTTGATAGGTGGTTCTGAGTGGCATGGCTTCTTTTTCCAAAGAAGTGCTTTGAAAGGCAAACATTTCAATAACTGCCTAAAAATTCATCACTTATATCTGGCCATTGACCAAATTTCTCTGAATTTTTAAAAAAAATCACTCACAAAGTATATGTTCCTCAATATACAGAGCCTATTCCTCAGTAATAGAGCCTAGGTTTCATCCTCTGAAGGACAAAGGATGCCAGTTTTTAGAAGTGTATTTGAAATAGCTTCTTATGTAATTATAGATGTAAAATTGTATCTTCTAGCTCAAAGAGAACTGTTGCAAGAAAAACAGCCACTTCGTTTGTCTAGAATGTCAGGGTCATTATTTTTATGGGAGGCTTTTGAGAAACACTAATTTGTGGAAGAAAAGCATCGCAGAAGGCAAATTTGACAGTTTAAATTCTCATGCCCAGATTGTTCTAGGGATCATAGTTAATTGAAAGATAATGAAAGGCTAAATGCAGCTTTGTTTAACTACTTACAGAGCCAGTGAAGTGATTCTGAGTCTAATTTTCACAATCTGAAAGATGAAAATGTACTATGCTGTAGACAGAAAAATGCAGAGTAATTGAGAGATTATGAAATGCTGATGGGCATCCCAACAACATTCTAGTGTAGTTTCAACTGGTTCTAGACTCCTAGAATAAGCAAAATCCCTTCCCACACTGATAAACACATACTTGTATATAGCATTCCATCTTTGAGGCAGACTTAAATAGTATGTTAGTTTATTATTGTCTGGAAAGTGATGCCAATGAAAAACTGCCAATCTGGCCCTTTTAAAGAAATAAAAACCTAATCTGGTCTCAAAGTCAATCATTTTTCTTAGGTTTAACAACTAATTTTAACAACTAAAACCATTTTGTGCACAAACCTCAAGAAATGGAATCTGTCATTTACACTGCAGAGGAGTTTCAAGAACACAAGTTCAGCTGTGAAAAACTGTGAAAAACTGTAAACATCAGGACCTAGATTGCTTTATACTACCAGGATAATTTATTTTTGAGGGTTTTTTTGGGGGTAGAGAGAATATTTTGAGTAGCAATCTGTTATTACTGGCCCTTGCCTAACACCTCCTTGATGTCAATAAAAAAGATGTTCTTTGGGAACATTTACGTTTGGAGAGAAATTGAAACTAGTTTGTCTTATGTGGACCAATCAGGGTCAATCAGCCTGAATCTGAGAAATAGACTTGAATATAGGCCTTGCTAACGCCATGGAACTATTTCCAATGCTAGAAGGCCCTGACAGGTTAGAGAATGAGCTCTGTGAAGGAGAATGTCTTGGTATCACTCATAGAGCTTCTGTGCAAGAGGATTTCATAACCCAGAATCTACTTTTCTGAAGAAAATTATCATTGATACACACCTACCAAAACGAAGGTGCTAAAAATTGTTAGTTCAGTGAATGAGTAAGTGAATGAACAGGACAGTTTTATATAGTCAACCCAGATATACAATGAAATTTATTTGTATTTATTGACTTTCTGTGTCCTCTCTTATGTAGTCTGGGAATTTATGCACTACGGTAACATTGTAAAGACCAACTATTTCAAATTTTAAATAACTTATTTAAAAATAGGATTTTACAAATATTGATTATGATAATTGTCATTTGAATACTAAATTTTATATATGCTGCTAAGTCTTATATATGTATTAATTCTTTTTGTACACACAAAGAACCAATGGGGTCAGTATTAGCATCCCCATTTTATACCAGAAACAGAAGCTCAGAACAGTAAGTCATACATTCAAATGAATGTCATCACAGTCAGGGAGTCTGATTCCAAGGCTCACATTCTTAACCTCTAAATTGCAACATGAACACAATCAGTGAATATTTCAAACTTTTTTGAGACATACAAATTAATGTAGATCCCCCTGTGACTAAATATACATATGCACATTGAAATGTTATTTCCAAGGCATGTAGATAGACATACACATAGCCAACTCCTGCCCTTAGTATGAATCCCATGTTTACTCACAAAAACACCATACTTAAGAACGAGAAAAATCTGGGGTGCCTGGGTGGCTCAGTTGGTTGAGCATCCAATTTCAGCTCAGGTCATGATCTCGCGGTTTGTGAGTTCGGGCCCCGCATCAGGCTCTGTGTGGACAGCTCAGAGACTGGAGCCTGCTTCTGATTCTGTGTTTCCCTCTCTCTCTGCCCCTCCCCCACACATGGTCTGTCTCTCTCTGCCTCTCAAAATAAAGAAAACTAATAAAAAAAAAAATTTTTTAAAAGAACCAGAAAAATCTACAAATCATGTAGAGATATGGGAAGAAATATGAAAATTACAGTAAGTAGACTTCTAAAGTCTTTACCATAGAAATAAACAAGCATTGAGAGAAAAAAATATGTTTGTACCTTTATGGCTCACCTGTGAATAAAATTTACTTTCTTAAAGAAAATAGAGAGAAGGTTTGGCACAATATTTTAGAGCAATTATATATTCTGTAACAAGTAGTTTGGAGTTTACTGCACCAAAACTTCAAACATAACATCTCTTCTTAAATATTAGCAAAATGAAATTATAAAAGATTTATTTTCCCCTTGATTTTTTCCCTTCTTCCTCCCATTTCCCCCTCCCTTGTCTCCTTCCTCCCTTTAACCCCTCAAATTATTTAGTGCATATTATACGCTAGGCACTATTTTGGATGTTTATAATATACAAAAATCACTGTCCTCTTTTTCCATATCTACTTTTTTTTTACAGTTTATTTTTGAGAGAAAGAAGTAGGGAGCAGGGAGGGGTAGGGAGAGAAGGAGAGACTGACATATCTATATTGAAATTATTTATGTCCTATATTTAAAATGGCTTTTTTGTAGAAGCATATAGTTTGGTCTTGCTTTCTTATCCAATTTGACAACCTGAGCCTTTTAGTGTGTTTATACTATTTATATTTAACATAATTAGTCTATGGGTAGGTCAAACTCTATCATCTTGCTGTTTTTTTTAATTTTTTAAATGTTTATTTATTTTTGAGAGAATGAGAGACAGACCATGAGCAGGGGAAGGGCAGAGAGAGAGGGAGACACAGAATCCAAAGCAGGCTCCAGGCTGTGAGCCTGTCAGCACAGAGCCCAATGTGGGACTCAAACTCACAAACTGTGAGATCATGACCTGAGCCTAAGTTGGCTACTTAACCAACTGAGCCACCCAGGTGCCCCTTTCTTGCTGTTTTCTAATGTTTTATCTGTTCTTCATCTCTTTTGTCCTCTTTTTCTGCCTATTGTTGAATTTACTGAGTATTTTTTTTTAATTTTACTTTATTTCTACTATAGAAATATATGTCTTTTTATACAACTTCTGGTAGTTGCTGTAGGTTTTTAAATATACAATTTAGTTAGTCATGATCTACCTTAAAATAATGTATCGATAATTTCATATGTAGTAGAAAGACCTTAACATACTATCCATCCAATTCCTCCCTTCCATCTGCTGTTGTTGTCATACATTTTACATTCACATTTTGGATAAATATATAATAGTTACCATTATTTTTGCTTTAGACATCCAGTTATCTTTTGAAGCAATTAAAATAATAAAAATTAATTTTATGTTACCTTGCTTGATTCCATTTCCAATGCCCTTCATTTCTTGATGTAGATCCAAGTTTTATGGTTGGTCTTATATTCCTTTTGCCTGAAGAACTTCCTAAATTCTGAATATATTTTGAAGGCAGAGCCAATAAAATTTCCAGAGGTATTGATGTTGCCTTTGAGAGAAAGCAAGTCAAAGATAACCCCTAGGTTTATAATAAAACTGCTGATTAATCAGTGACAACAGAAAATAACTGAATACAAAGGAACATATTTAGGAAGGAAGAGATACTAGTGTAAAAAAAGAAAACACAACTCCAGAAAAATACTACTTGAGACACCAAATGTATTTTGTAATTTACTTATTTGCCATGTATTTTTCTTCCCCTCAAAGCCCCAATTTTAAAGACCTCTTAGAAGTCCCAGGGTCAGGGCAGGAGTATCTTGTATCTACCTCCTCTCTTGTATCTACCTCCTCTCATCAACCTGGATGCAAAACTCAGTCCCTTCACTGGTTTCAACAAGAAATCTTTCCCTCTCATGTTTATCAAGTTTCTTCTTTTCTTTTTTGATTTTTTCTTTTTTTTAAAACTCCTTCATGGGGCGCCTGGGTGGCTCAGTTGGTTAAGTGTCCGACTTCAGCTCAGGTCACAATCTCACGGTCCGTGAGTTTGAGCCCCGCGTCAGGCTCTGGGCTGATGGCTCAGAGCCTGGAGCCTGCTACTGATTCTGTGTCTCCCTCTCTTTCTGCCCCTCCCCCGTTCATGCCCTGTGTCTGTCTCAAAAATAAATAAACGTTTAAAAAAACTTAAAAAAAATAAAATAAAACTCCTTCATGTAGTTTTTGTTCCCTCCTTATGAACTTGCTCCCTGTGAATTCTGAATTCTTATTTTATGTGGAGTTTAACTGTCTCCTACACTCAGCATTATATAAACAAAACCCCTTAAGGAGGTTATCAGAATAAAGAAAGCCTCAGGATTTCCCCTTCCCAGCCATTTAGGTTTATGAATTTACCCCACTGTTGCAGGTAGTCTCCCCAGGATTTGCATGCAGGAGGTTTACTGGAAGTGCTCTTAGAATCAGTATATGTGAAGAAGCAAGGAAGACAAGACCAGGCAGAGAGAGAAGTTAAAATGAGATTCAGTTGAAATAGTAGCCTCAGTCAACCCCACAGAGGTCTCTCAAGGCTGAGATGATCCAACAAAGATGTCCCACATTAGCAAACATACCCTACAATCATTGGATACAGCTGCAGTTGGGGACAGGTGCATAGACTTGCTCAAGGCAACTTCCTTCACATAAGGGCAAATCCCAGAGTTGCAGGTAACTGTGGATCATTAGCAAACACTACTAGTATCTGAGACCATGAAGCCTTGACCATGAAGGAGAATCTGGGCAGTGTCCAAATGCATCCACTATAATCCATCTGTATACCATTCAGTTCTACTTGCTTCATATAGCATATTGTCTCCACAAAGGGAACAACTCCAGGATTAATACTGATATCCTTTCCTAGGAAAACACTATGAGGAGTTTAATGGGACAAGTTTAAGGTGCCCCTTGCAGATATTCTCCAGGATGCATCTGATTTTGTAGTCTCCCTCATCTATTAAACCATCTGTTAGATTCTGCTTACTTTCAACTATCACATCAGTTTGTCTCATTCACTTACTTGGTGGGATGACCCAGGCTCACCCCAGGCCCTGAGAATCTTCTTAGGATGTGGCTTCTGCACATGTCTGTTTACCAGAAAAGTTAGTCTAGGGAATACCAAGAACCCCCTTCTACCCTACCCTTTCTCTAGCACATCACCTGGGTGTCAAGTGTATTTTTCTCCATTTCTATTACATAAAAGCAGCCCTACCCTCTTCTGATGATCAGAGACAATTACTCTTGCCAGGATGTGGATCTTTTCTTTGGCCTACTGGATCCCTGGCACAAAGAACCTCAAGTAACCTCGTGGCAGTCATAGCTAAAGTTTACTGGGGCTCCTGCAGAACCATCCTCCCTCTGAGAATCACAACCACTAGACTTACAGAACCTAGAGTTGTGGGGATAGAAAGTACAGATTTTCCAAATGGGTCACTGGGAGTGATAATAAGTGGAGTCCCTTCTCCCTGGTTCCCAGATCAATGTATGGTTGATGGTTGATGATTTAGGGTGTGCTCTTTATTCTGGAGAATAAAGATGGGCACCATATCCTTGTAGAGTATAATTTCCAAGTTGCCATCTTAGATGTACCTTAAAAAAGCCATTCCATCACTCCATCAGGCTGGCAGAATCAAGTGATAGGATATGTGATAGGACCAGTGAATCTCATTGTCAGGTGCCTATTGTCACGTCTTATTTGTCATAAAGTGCACTGCTTGTTCCAATGTAATCTATGTAGGATCACATGTTGGTAAATCAAAAATTCTATTGCCCTTGAGTAATGGTGCTGCCTGTGTGCCTAATGGGCAGAAAAGGCGATCACATAGAGAACTCTACTCAAAATAAATTTCTGCCTTCCAAGATGGAATGGCCACAATGTAATCAACTTTGGCTAGTTGGTCCCCTCAAGGGATGGTGCTCTATTAGAGGGTGCTCTATTAGTATTAGTATCACTGCTCTCAGGTTAGGTAATTGGCAACAGCAGTACTAGGTCCACCTTGGTGAGTGGTAATTCACGTTGTTGGGCCCATACGCAGCCTACATAGCTTCTCCCATATAAGCCCTTTGTACAACATTGGGGTGGCTTTTGACAAAGACTGACTAGTATCAACTAGCTAAGTTATTCTATAAGATTGTTTCTATAACCTTCAATAGTAGATTCTCTCCAGGCTACATGTTTAGGTGGATCAGAGTTATCATATTTCACACCCATGGTGACATGTCAATTCGCATGTTCCTTCCCCAGACCCCTCTGTCTCATTTTTTTTAACATTTCTCCTTCCAAGCCCTTGACCAACAAGCCCAAACATTTGTCACTGTTATTGAGTCTATATATCTAATCTTCTTTAAAAAAATTTTAATTGTGTATTTATTTTTGAGAGAAGGAGGGAGCGAGCAGGGAAGGGGCAGAGAGAAAGGGAGACACAAAATCTGAAGCAGGCTCCAGGCTCTGAGCTGTCAGCACAGAGGCCCACGTGGGGCTTGAACTCACAAACTGTGAGATCATGACCTGGGCCGAAGTTGGACACTCAACCGACTAAGCCACCCAGGCGCCCCATATATATTTAATCTTATATCAACATACTTGTCTTTTTTTTTTTTTAATTTTTTCTAACGTTTATTTTTGAGACAGAGAGAGACAGAGCATGAACGGGGGAGGGTCAGAGAGAGAGGGAGACACAGAATCTGAAACAGGCTCCAGGCTCTGAGCGGTCAGCACAGAGCCCGACGCTGGGCTCGAACTCACGGACCGCGAGATCATGACCTGAGCCAAAGTCGGACGCTTAACCGACTGAGCCACCAGGCGCTCCAACATACTTGTCTTTTGACGCGAAATAGATGATGATCCACACCACCCAAACCTCTGCCAATTGGGAAGACTGCACCCTCTGCCCTTTCTCCAGGCCACCTGTGAGTGAGGCTATTGTGAAAGAGTCCAAAGGATATATGGGTTGTCTCCTGTTGTGTATCACACCACCTCAACACTAAGTGGTTTAAAACAGCAGTGTATTGTTTCTGGAAAAGAGATGACAAACATGGTCCAGGATGAAGGCACATGAGGTGGAATGAAAGTGAAAGTCAAAAAATGAGGATGTGAAGAATAGGGACTGTGATATCACCATCAATAAACAATGAAAGGATATGAGATAGAGAGACTGTGAGATAGACAATGAAGTTATAAATAAATATAGGAGATAAGCTAGAAAAAATCTTTATGCTTTATACTAAACAAAGGCATTATTCCTTATCTTTGTTTTCAGGCCTCTCCCCCACTTAGGACCCCAGTTGCACGGTAAACATTCTATTAACAGCTACACATTGAAAGATCCTATCAGAAACTACTGTGAGAAAAGGGTCTTCCATTTACTGCCTTCATGTTACCACTTCGACCTAGAATTTTCCTCCCACTCCATCACACCCCAACCCTCCATGAAATGCTTAATTACTTTTTATGATCCAACTCAAAATTGTGTGTGGGGGGAACTTAAATAAACAAATTGAGGCTCCGTGAAGAAACTCCTGTCAATAATGGATTTCCCTTCCCCTGAACACACTGAAACCCTTAACAACAGGGGCTATTTTACTTATCTTCACACTGCTACACAAAGCCCATGGTAGGTGTGCTGAATGAATGCCTTAGCACCTTACACTTAGGCCACACAGCCTTGTATTACATTTTATTATAGTCATTTATCATTTCTGTAAGTTAAAATCTCCCTGAAGGCAGAGACCAACCAGATCATAATTTTGATTCTCACAGAATCTGATAAAGTGTCTTAACATCAAGTTATGAACAAATATTTAAATTAACTTGTTAAGGGAATTAGTGAGAATCCAAGACATGTGAGAAGTTGACCCACGATGTAATTACAGGAATAGCTTCATGGCCTCAGTGAATCCCATGAGGATCTCTGAAGGTGGAGTGGCCCTTTAGATATGTCCCAAATCAAGGCAAGGGGGGCAAGCCTTTGTATCCTGCATCGCCCAGGCATTGGATCTGTGCTGTGTCACAGGAAGAGGGCATAACCTTGGGTGAGGCAGCTTCCTTGAGCCAAGGTCAATGCCTGAAGGAGGACGCAGCTGTGACTCTTCAGCATCCAGATCCCAGCCAATAAGGGGAGTGCCTACCTTGATTCTAAAAGACATCTAGGTGGTATGTGGCAGCATCTATACAGCCTTCCCTGAGGCGAAAATGCAGCCTCTTTCTCACCTTCCATAAAAATCCTCTTCTTAAGGTATGGCTGAGAAAACAAGAGGGAATTTACTTTTAACACCCAAGCCTCCAACTCTTCCTTTGAGCACCAAACAACTTCTTTTTCTCTTTGAGGGTTTGAACTGGCACTGGAGGCATTTCTTTCTGGCTCAGCCCTGTCACTGAGATACTGGAGAAGTTTCTCACACTCACCTCCACAATGCTCGTCACCCATGCCAGTTGTGCCACTGCCCCAGACCAATTGAGCAGGGTCTCCCTGCACCAGCAAACACCTCTGTGGCATGTGGCTCTCTAGGGGCCATGCAGCTGTCCCTAGCTTGCAGATCACAGCATTATAAAATATGGGCCTGAAAAAAATAAAATTCTCACCAGTGCCTTCTATCATCATTTGCACTCAGGATCAAGGCTTACTTCTAAGTTAATGACTCCTACATACAGGAAAAAGCATCAGCTTCTGTTCTTTTCAGGCCCTGCATGCATGATCCCTGCCTCCTACAGAAGGAGCCAGAATACTTATTGGGCAATTTTGCTTGCAGGGATGACTCACCTCCTTGCTTCCTCCTTGCTTTCTGATCTTAATTTCTACATGGCTAAGGAAAGTCTCCCATGGAAAATGTTGTTTGCTAAAAAATACCCATCTTTTCTATACCCAAGTTTTTTTTTTCAAAAATGGAAAGGAAGCTACTTTTCTTTCACCAGGCAACACTATGCATTGAATAAGCACCATACAAATGGGTAGTTAGAGGTGGTTTGTGCCTGGATGATCCCAGCTGTTCTCTCTCTGAACTCAGGTGTCATACGCTAAAACTAAATTAATGGAGTCTCTCACCAGGGTTCCCATTTTTGTCTGGATTTCTGATCAGAGCTGGAGATTGTAAGCCACTCTATGGGACCTTACTTGCAGGACAGTCGACTTACTAGGAAGGCTAATGAACCAGCATCATCAACTGCAACTCCCCACGTTTCAACTAAGGCCTCCGGTTCAACTCTGCCATTTGGTTGAGTGCCACAAAGACAGCATTTGTTACCCCTCCTTTCTTTTCTTCTTGAATAAAGCCTTGCTAACAAGGAGAATTTAGATCTCCCATGAATTCTAAAGCTTCTCTAATAATGCCTTGCTGTATGTTGCTCTTGTAATAACATGCTTTGACTGAATCCGATTTTCCAAACTGTTCAATAACACCTTGTCATATGGCTCATTGCAAAAGACTCTCTATTAACACATTTCCAGAGAACTCTTCTCCTTCCTGTTGATGCATGGTGGGGAAGTAGATTTACGAGTCCCAGCAACTCTCCCCATTATCAAGTGCACTACTCGATGCTGTCAAGTATTTCGTCACAGATGTGAAGCTCTGGCAGGACTGAGATCATGTGTACCTCCTAATGCCAAGTCCATAAAATTCCTTTTAATCTTCACCATCTTTGACTCTGAAAGCTGCCACTACTGCAACACAGCCTGCTCTCTTCAAACTCGAAATCCTTCTGTCTGTTCCCTGAAATCAGACTGCCTGAGAATATATGCAGTGTATGGCTAACAGGTTAGCAGCCTCTAGTGGGGATCCCAATGCATGCCTGATGCCTGCTACAACAGTAGTTGTCCTTGCATCTTAAGGACTCCACAAACATACCTTTGTAGGAGCCTTTGATCAGGCAAAAGCACAATAGCCATGTATATACTTCCCATAAAAAAAGTTGTATTTTAGAATCTGTTGGGGAAACCTCTTAAAAATATATCTCACCTGTAACTTGGCATGATTTTGGCTTTATATAGTGATACGATACCTTGATTTTTGCTTAAAATATTCAATCTTAAACAGTGTGTCCCTATGCAAAAACGGAAAGCTGACCTCAGAATAGACTGCTACCTTGGGTTCCTTTTGAGACTATTGGGGACCCATTCCTTTAAGATTCTTAGAAGAGCTATTATTAATTGAAAATTAATAGGCATATCCTGAAAACCCATAAAAGGCTTTTTGAAAGGGTCTATGAGAAATCACCTCAAATAATTCAATTCTTAAGAAAGGGTTCTACAGCCATACATTTTGCTTCATAGTGTTTGAGACCACATTTTCTGACAGCACCCTGGATTTGATCTTTGCCTAGAGGCTCTGTCTCACTTTTTGAGTGTCTTCTTCAGGAAGAAACTGGGGATGAGAAAAAATTTTATCTTTGAAACTCACAAATCAGGAGCCACTTTTATTTGTCCTACATTCTGCTTAAAAATGGAATAATTTCTTCTTTAGCTCCTATCTCTTTATCTTATGCAGCTAAAAGGAATTAGTTGTCACTTTCAACATTTAGCTCAGAAATACCCCTAGCCAGATCAATTAGTTCACTAGATACATTTCTATTTTCTGCAGGTGACAGTTTTCCCAAATTTTCTACCACTATATATCAAAGATCTTCCATCTTCTAGCTCCCAATACTATTCCATTCACTCTCCTTCAAGTCTTCACTGACAGTCACCATGAGGCTCACCGGTGCTGGTAAAACCCACGTCCAGGTAACAAAATCTGCTACTCTTGCTAGATAGCAAATCCATACAAAAATCTACATTCATTTTATTCTTCTCAGGATTTTGTTTCCAGTAATTTGGGGAAGATCCTACCTGGAGCCACTCATGCAGTCATTGTCAAATGTGGTCCAGAACTATATGGTCATGTGAAGATTCAACTGGGCTGAATGTCCAGTAGCGCTCATTCTCATGTCTGGCAGTTGAAAGCTAGCTGTTGACTGGGAGCTCAGCTTGATTATCAACTGGGGCATGTTCATGTGGCTTAGCTTCCTCACACCTTGGTAGCTTTGGGTAGTTGAACTTCTTAAGTTAGAACTCAGGACTCCGAGTGTAAGTGTTCTCATGTGCAAGGTAAATGCCGTTTCATCTTTTATGACTTGGTCTCAGAAATCACATAGCATCATTTCTCCTTAGTCTATAGTCAAAGTAGTTATAAACCCACCCACATTCAAAATGAAGGAATGTATACTCACCTCTCAATGTGAGGAATATCTAAGAATTTTGCAGTCATTTTTTAAAACCACCAAAAGGGCTTTGCTGTCTTGCTTTCTTTTGTATCACCAACCCTTATAATAATGCCAGACACATAGGGATGCTCCTTAAGTGTCTGTTGAAATAATGAATTTTGATAGGAAAAGAAAGGGAGTTCTGTGGTTTAGGTTAAAACTGGTGAGGCACCATGAGAGTTCTCTACCTCTATCTTTAAGAAGAGGGGACACCATTACTGGCTACCTTGGGTGATGTAAGCAGTCATTTGTCTAAAAGCAGAGGGCTGACCCTTATGTTCTTCTCTTGACCCTTTTCAGTTTTTGATTATTCTAGGCCTGAGGGAGATTCCTACATTATCAGAGATTTTACTTGCATTTCAGAATGACAGTCAGGTTCCCATACTCCAATTATATGTGGCATTTTGATAACCTTGTAGCAGCCTTGAATAACAAATGGCAAAGAAATGATGTGGAAGAACTATGGATGCTCTTCAAGTGGTCTATTAATAGGGAGCAACTCTGGCCACACGGATATGCAGCTGAATATTCCTCTCTGCTCCATGTTAGCTTAAGTATGTAGTAAAGTGTTTCCATTTATTGTGCCATGGGATACAGAGCAATTCTACATATGGACGAGGGGAGCTACAAGAATATTATATGCCAAGACCTGAATTAGGATGAGTTTCAATAAATGCATTTTACCCATCATACAAAATTATAAACAGGACACAAGCCATTAAAACCTTTGTTATTGTCCATTAACACCACTATCTAACAAATTACCACATTTATAAATGGAAGTATCTTCCAAAAAATGTCAGGCATCTTGTTTGAATCCTCTGAAACAAAATAATTTCTATGATGCATGTATAGTGATGCCAAGAAATCCATCTGCCAGCCAGAATTTCATCCTTGAAACATACCTTGTTATGGCAGCACCAAAGAACACAATGAGTTTTGTTTAGAGTGTCAGTCTTCCGTCCCTGGACTGAAAGGATTAGTTCTAAATTGCACATTATTACATAAGACTGCATGAAAATGTTTGCTTCTTTTGTCCTTAAAAGAAATTCATGGTGTTTTATAAATAGCAAAAAAAAAAAAAAAAGTAATTGCACTAAAGAAATCCATTCTGAGAGCTACAAGCAGTGGATCTGCCAGGCATTCTGTTTTATGTTATTATTTATTAAACACACAAAGGTCAGGGGTCTTCCAAGTTGGATGTGGTGGGAGGCTAAGGAGAGGCCATATAGTGCAATGGCTAAAAGCATAAGTTCTGGTGTCAGTCAGATCTGGTTTTAGCTTCTCTGACTAATAAATGTGACTGGGAAATTTACTTATGCTCTCTGTGGCTCATTTTCCATATCTGTAACATGGAGATAAAAGTATTCACCTTCTAGGATTGGTTTATTGGTTAAATGAGATAACACATGTCATTTACTCACCAGTGCTTGGCACAGAGTAGATGCACAGTTAACAAGGCAGATAAGAGTAAACACTTTCAAAAGGTATTGTGTGTGTGTGTGTGTGTGTGTGTGTGTGTGTGTGTGTGTGTGTGTTGTGTATGAGACAGGAGAAAGGGGACGAAGAGAGATGGGGGAAAGAAAGAAAGAAAGAAAGAAAGAAAGAAAGAAAGAGAAAGACATAGAGAGACAATATTTTGGAATACACATATAAAGAACACTGTTGGAGACACAGTATACTTTTGCACCTGCCCTGGCACTTCTATGTACCCAGTGTCAGAGGTCTGTCCATTGAACAGGACTCAGCTGTCCACTAAGACAATTGGAAAGCCACCAAGCCATTACAGTGTCACTACAAACAACTTAGAGGTCTCTTCTGTTATTATGGGAGGAAAGTCCCGTGTGATATACAAATAAAAGTGGACTTTTCTAAGGAACAAGAATTGGGAAAGGAGTAAAGAAAAGATTTTGAGGTAGGCAAGGCCTTTTCTCCCTTTTCAGTGAACTGGTGAGGTCATTCCTATCTTTAATCTTTGTATGTCAGACTATTTGGAAGAAACACATTCTGCAATATAATACAGTAATCTTGCCATTATTAATTAGAATAATAATTTCCATTGCTTAAGGATTATTTCTGTAATGGTTTTATTCAAAAAATAATATGCAAGTTTAGCCATGTATGTTAAGAAACAGAATATCAGTGGCCAATTTCTAATTTTTAATGGTTTTTCAAAAATACAGATTTTTATTTTACCTTACCACAGCTCTGTTTAAAAACAATTCTGTTAACAACCTTCAAATAACCTTTTAAAATATTACTCATGAATCTACGCACCTCAATAAAATGTTTCCTGTTTTTCATTTCCCCAAGGCTAAAGTGACACAATTATTAGCTTTCGATAGGGTTAAACAATAACTACCCATGCTTACTTTTGTTAAAGAAGGGAACACAAATATACCTTCAAGCACTGTAACAGTTGAAAAGATTCCCATACTTCAGTTCTTTTTTCTTTTTTCAAAAAATTTTTAATGTTTATTTTTGAGAGAGAGAGAGAGAGACAGAGAGAGAGAGAGAGAGAGAATGGTGGAGGAAGAGAAAAAGGAGACAGAATTCAGAGCAGGCTCCAGGCTCTGAGCTGTCAGCACAGAACCAAACACTGGGTTTGAACCCATGAACGGTGAGATCATGACCTGAGCTGAAGTCGGACGCTTTACTGACTGAACCACCCTGGCACCCGTCTTCTTCTCTGAAACACAGAGAATTTTTTAAAAATCAAATATTTTAAATGAAATTTTTCTCTACTTCTAGTGCTGAATAAAATCCTTTTCCTTTTACTGGGAAACCTCTTTAATCCTGTGTAGTACTAGTTATCATTTATCAGGTAACATGTAGATGCTGGGGATATATCTGTAAACAAAACAGGTCAAAATCCCTGCCATCACAGAGCTTACAGTCTAGACAGAAAATGAACAATATGAATATGGTAATAAATGATAAAGGGAAAATTAAGACAGGAAGAGATTAGGGAGTGTCAATGAGGTTGGCAGTGGGTGTGGTTTTAGGTAGTGTGGTGACAGAAGGACTTTTGACATTTAAAGAAAGATGTGAAGGAAGTAGAAAAAGATACCCTGTTTTAAGGAATAGTTAGCAGGCCAAGTGGAGTCAGCTAGGGAAATACTAAGAAATGAGAGATAAGAGAAGCAGCCTGGTAGTCTATTTTAAGGATGTTAACTTTTATACCATTACATTAAATGTCACTATAAGTATGAAATAGGACATCATTAAAGATATCTTCCCTTTGCCTCTCAAGATTCATGCTCTACCCTTTTCCATCCTTGTCTCTGGCCCAGGGAAGCTGAGCTGTGTTTTTCTACTCTTCCTCATGACCAATTGCATTTCTTCCTTTGGGCCACCTTCCTCCTCTTTCAATTGTCCAAGTGTTCCCTCTGTCAGAGAAGCAGAGATTGAACCAAACTGTGTTTCTCTGGATGGATAGTTCTCAACTGTGCCCTTAAACTCACCTGCATCCATGTGAGGAAAACCTACTGAAATACAGATTCCTTGGGCTCACTGAAGATGTTCAATAAGTATCTCTTGGTTTGTGGCCAAAGAATCTGCATGTTGATAAGTTTCCCAAGGTCAGTTCTTTCTTACTGTGAGGCTTGCAGATTAGAATTCTAATTTATAGAAACAGCACCCTTCTGATGGGCATCCAAGCAACTTCTCATACCTGAATTTTCATACCTGAATTTTCCTTGCTCCAAAAGGGAGAACTTAGAAAATTTGGTTGGGCTCTATTATATTTTGACTGAGTATACTCTACTAAAATTTTATTCGTATTTTTAGCCAATGCTTATAAAATATTTTATTTTGCAAAATATTTCATCATTAAATACTACCCATAAGAATTGTTTTGCACCGTCCTTATCAATTTGTGTCATGTGAGACAATGTCTTGTTTGCAAATTGATAACTTGTGGGGATTATCTATGACCTCTACATGTTTTTGTACAACAGCACTGACTTTATTTTTGTTTAAGTGCTAATATTTCCCATCTGAATCATTTATCAACATCATACTTTAATCAGAAATAAGGATACCCAAACGTTACTACTAAATACCATATGTTATGCTATGTTTTTGTGCTGTTCAAGTTGGTAGCACTGAACTTTGAAGACTTTTTTCAGAGTTATATGGAAGGAAATTCACTCAGTGACTTAGATTACCACAGAATTTGTGGGGAGGAATTCACATTTCCCAGCAGCATATACAGCACTGCTTTCATATTACATGCACTCTTCCGTGAAGAGAGACACTAGATTGATATTTTACAGAGTATTTCTGTTACAACCTCCAGAGTTCAGCACTTTTACACAAATATTGTCCTTTCAGGTTTTTTGTTTTTTTTTTTAAAGATTTCATAGGTTAATTTGCCCTGTGCCAAAATTTGCTATTTCAGGATACTGAGGCAAACAAGACTGTCAGAAATAAAGACCAAGGGATGCAACTGTCATATACCAAGCAGATAATAGTAAATATCTACGTAAGTAGCTGAATCCAATCTCTCTGAGGAAGACTGGTTCATTTGGCCTCTTACTAATTTTGAATTTTTTTCCTAGCAGAGAGAAGGTGAATATTTTGATTGAGGGAGCTGCATAACGGATTCAGCAGAGACCTCAGGTTAAACTTGCCTTTCAAGCTGGAGAGGATCCGATGGAGTCTTTATGGCCCACTCTGGCAGGACTATGTTTACAGCAAATACTCAAAAGCATACAGTTCTCCTTAAAAATTAGGATTTGCAGCTGCTGGCTAAAACTACATCCAAATGAATGCCAAAAGCTGAAGCAAAAGCTTGTGAGCCTTTTAATAATTGTATTGCATGAAATAAAATGTCTTGAAAAAAAATTCTTACAGAATTTCTGTTTCTCTATCCCTTTGGTTAAACTAAGGCAATGTATTTAATATGAGGGCATTTTTCATAAAGTAAAGAAACTCCCCACTTTTCAGAATAAGTGTGCATTTTCTTTTATTACTGAAAAGCCATACAAAAGTTCTAAATGTTAGACATATTAGACAGTAAATGAGGATTAACTATTAAAAAGAAAAGATAATTTTATATTATATGCCTCTAGAGACTTTTTTTTATGTTATTTTAGATTTTTACCTAAGAATTCTATAGAATCTTTGAAATCCTAAATCTGAAAAGGACCTTGAAAGTTATTTAGTTTAGGAATATTAATAACAACAACAATGATGTTAAAAACACAGCTAACCTTCGGGCCCTTACCATCTTCTGCCCACTGTTTTAAGAAATTTTGCATATGTAATCTTGGTCAATCATCACAACAACCCTATAATGTAAATATTATTAAATTCATTTGACATATAAGGGAACTGAGACGCAAAATGTTTAATCTGCCTAAGGACATAGAGCTAGCAAGGGTAAGGGTTAGCACTAAAGCTGAAGAAACACTTGTAAAATTATGCCAGGCTGTTCTATCCATGGGAAGTGGATAGACACTTCCCATGGGACACAGCTGTCAAGAGTATGATTTGCGGTGCCAGAAGGTCTGCCTAAATACATCACCTTCAACACTATACAACACTGCCTCCAATTCCCACCAACAGAGAAAGTGCTTTATGAAAACATAATGCCCCCAAAAGGATATGTTTTTAAAATAATACCTAAGAAAAATTGCCTGTTAATGATAGCAAGATGAGGTAGATGCATTTTATAGAAATTTGGATGATAAAAGGAGAAAAAAAGAAAATAAAAGAGCTGTTGAAGTTCAACACCATAATATACACTCTTAGTCAATTCTGGCAAAGTGAAGGGTGATAAAGACAAAATTCAAGCAATTTGGCTTTGGTTGGATATGGAAATTATCCATTTTAAGCTATCTTCTCATTTGGGAGATGTAACCATACAGATAGCTAAATCTTTTCTATTTAAAATGGTAAAGTGTAACAGCAAAAATTATTTGTGTATAACTTTTATTTTCCTCACCACTTGCCTTTTGGAACAGAGATTCTTAAATAGGGTTCCAATACAGGATCCCTTCTGA
Source organism: Panthera leo (assembly GCF_018350215.1). NCBI lineage: Eukaryota > Metazoa > Chordata > Mammalia > Carnivora > Felidae > Panthera > Panthera leo. The sequence goes on from NC_056686.1 coordinate 168,657,442, forward strand.
AACATGAAATTTCCAATCTATATGTAAGAATGCACAGCACCGTAAGAAGAAGGCCAGATTCTCATAAGTATATATGAGCCCTTTCAAAACAGTTGATATAGCAGAAAATCAATTTAGCCCAGCTGCACTTCTTATATATCACCTAAATGTGTGCCTGCTGAAGGTGGTCTTTAGCGGCTACAAGACCATAACATACAACTGCTTTGAATTATGTATCCTAATGAGCATCCAGGGCCACACTGAAGCTGACATTTTAGAAAGTGAAATATGGCATACAAAATGACCAAAAGCAGAGTAACATTACATGCCTCTGCTTTGCTAGAACCATTGTTCCTGCTTTCGCTGTTTCTGCAGCAACAGATGCAACTATTCAGGACTGGGTTTTAAGTAAATAATATACAACAAGGAAGTGAGACAGGTGTGTCAATGAAAGGTCTTAGGAAAGGGTTAGGCAATTGGAATGGGCAGTCAATTAATTAAAAATGCTTTTCAAAATGAACAAACTGATCTGACTTTCTTGGTGAGCTATTACCAAGTTCTTTTGAGTTCTTAAAACATTTTCTTTACTCTGTGTTTAACAACAAATGTGGGCCAATTGCTGTGAGTTAATTGAAAAGGATTGTTTTCTAGTTGCCAAGAAACGGCGCTTTCTTACATTATGCAGGCCATTATGTGCACAGATCAAGCTTCCTGATTTTTCTTTGAGGGTTTAAGAATATAGGCTGCCTGATTTAGTTGTCCCTTGAGGAGGAGCACAAATCAAGAAGGCTTTCAGGGGTGTTGTTCCATTTCAATTGACCAGGTAAGATTTGGATTTGAAAGTGCTACTACCTTCCTAATGCTTAACTTTTCCTAAATCATTTAAATGCTTTTATGTTGAGTGAATGAGGGGATCAAAAATGATGACTTTAAATACTTAGGGTGGTTTCATGTAAAATCATGTTAAGTTGATTTTCTTCCAGCTGAAGTTTCTGAGAGAAAAAAAAAAAGAGGTAGAGATAATAATAGACTTGTGAGACCAGCTCTAGAGTTTGTTTCTTCTTGATTTCAGAGTAGCAAATACGTGTAAACCAAGAAGTTGTCAGTATGTGTAGAGTTGAAATATTAAAATCATTGCTATGGAAGAGAATATCACTATTTCTGTTTGGAGAAAAGATTTCAAATCTTGTTTGACTTGTTCCAACTGAGAAAGGGGCTTTATATTTGTTAACTTCAATAGGAAGACTTGTTGATTTTATTTATAACGTGGTTACTCATCTCTTAAAACCACACATATTTTCATTATCCGTTTTCTGTTGGCTGTTTTCTTCATATTTTTGTCTTGAAGTTAAAATCAGCGTCCTTGTACTTAACACTAATACTACTAACATGTTTGATCCAAACAAAAAAGTCCCCTTTCTTCCTCAGGAAGGAAAACCTCATTCCTTGATTTAAAGTCACTTGTTCCCAGGCTTACTTAATACAGTGCTCATGGTGGGTACAAGTACTGGAAAGGGACTCTGTGAGTCAAGTTTGTTGGTTCAAATCATCCTTCCATTCTTAATTCATATTTTCATAGATTTAGGTTGAACTCTACAATCCCATGAACTTACACTTAAAACATCACAGAGTTCATGTGTACTATACGTTGAAAACAAATTGATTTGAATTGCAAATTTGAATGCTGTTATTAATCTTTTTTTCAAAATCATATTTTACTTCATCTCTTCCATGGCTCTCGGTTTCCTGGGAATATAGTTCCTTTACAAGAAAAATCATCAAAATGGTTACAAGTCAGGTCAAATATTTGTTGTCTTGTTAGGGAAGTTTCCATTTGTTCAGAGTTTGAAGACACTTGAGTATAAATATGACCTGTGTAATATGAACCCCAGTTGATGCTGGAAAGAAATCATTGCAGCATGCCTTTACCTGATAATATGATTTGGGTTTTCCACAAGTGAACCAATACCCTGGCAATGAAACTATTATGTGGAATGATATTGATGAAGTGATAGTTAAATCCATTTATTTTTAACGTGCCAAACGGGATTCTTCTTTTTTGAATTCCTCCGCCTTTTTTAATTAACTAAAATAAAGAATCACAGTGTTATTGGTTCTCACAAATTTTCATTACGCTCTATTCTTTATTTATGTAGTAGTGAAATTGAAGCAGCCATTTAAATAAATGCATGGTTTGTGGTTATGTATACTTGTTGTAATGTGTTCCTATTTTTTGTTGGAGCTGCATTTGTTTTCAGGTAAGATGTAATTAAACAATTCTTTTCTAGTTTACATTCCTTTATTTACCTTGTCAAAAAGTGCTGGTTGCCCTGAAAATACACTTTTGATATTACTGGTACCATGGTGCTTAAAATATCTGTACTCTAAAGATTTTGCTCATTTTTGCAATTATTGGAGCAAGGTGACAGGTGAATATATGGGATGGGTAGAGTGGAGTGAAAGACTGATACAGTGTCTTATAAGCAGACTTCTCATATCTAGCACACAACTTTTTTATCAGTATAACAGCAATTGAGATATTAATAAAACAGCTATAAAGAAAATATTTAATAGTATAACAAAAAGTCTTGACCTTTTTTCTGAATGGTATTTTCTTAATTAAACAAATATTAACTGATGTTGATTTGCTTCTCTGTGAATTGGGAGTTTTGCAAAAAAAAAAAAAAAATGATGTCCATCTAGGCTGGGATGGAAATCAGTCTATAAAATTTTGTTCAACCTTAATTGAGAAGACACTGAATTCATTAGTAGTTTGTGGGTCACAGTGACTGAAATACTACAAAATGATAGACTTTTAAGGGCATTTACTGATATGTGATTCTAACGGCTTTGGCCCTTTATTTTGAGAGAGTGGGTGAATGTGTGAAGGTGGGGAGAATGGCTAGCTGATGGTGTGGGGGAAATAAACCGTATTGGTAACGAGAGCATGCTTTTCCTGTTTGTCTGAAAGAATATGAACATCCTAAGACTATTTGACAAACGGAAATCAAGTTACACTGTATTTTTCGCATTACCCTGATGTACGATTCAAGAAACCCAGTCAAGTATGAGATTAATTTGACATATCTCATTTATAGTGAACTCAAGGTTTTTGACAATCATTTCTTCTACTGTAGGCTCTTAACATTTCTTTCATCTTCTACAAGTATGTTAGGGATCTTTACTAATCAGCATATCAATTTTTTAACATCATCTATTTTTTTATTTTTTGAAAAATGGGATTATTTACTTCATGGTACTACTCATAAACATCATTTCAAAGATTCCTAAAAACATTGTGCTTTTGATAACTAATTTTCCCATGCACTTTTGATATGAAATTACCTAACTTTGGAAATTCAGAATAATATATAAAGTACTAAAGTGTTTTCTTATTCTCTTCTTACCTAAAATGATCTCTAATATTAGAAAATTATTTTCAAAATGGAGAAGACATATGCAACATATTTTAGTAATATTATTTGTCCTACTGTTGATACATAATCAGCACCAAACTTTACCTTGCTCTGATAAGGCACTGGGGATATTTCTTTCTTTTGTCCTTAAAGTTGTTGTTAAACTGAGATTTTTAACTCCTCAACTACAATGATATTTTTGAATCACTCTTAGAAGTTCCTTTTTTTTTTTTTTTTTTTTTTTTTTTTGCTTAAAAGTATTTCTAAACCCTGAGAATGCTGTCTCTCTTTTCCTTCTTTTTTTGAGCAGCTGTCCTCAATTTGGCAATGTCTGAAGATATTTTTTGGTCTCAGCAACAAAGGGGGTGGAGTACTCAGCATCTAGGGGGTAGAGGACAAGGATGCTGCTGAACATCCTGCCCAGGACATTCCCTACAATAAAGAAGTATGGGATGCCAAATGTCAATAAAGCCAAAACTAAGAAACCCCGCTTTACAAGTCTCAGATACTTTATTGTGGCTAAATGCATGATTATGGGTTAGAATTTTTGTTTTCAAACATCCTGAAATCTCATGTTCCTTCTTTATTCCACTTGCTTATAAATATTGGCCTACAGGATCACACCTAATTTTTAATTGAACTTTCTGAAAACTGCCTATGGAATGCCTAGGAATCATGATCTGACTGGATTATCCACTTTTCCCTTTCTTCATTATGAGTAGTACCAAAATGACAATGGTCACATTATCGTTAAGCCCGTGTTATGTCCATATTACTAAACAGTGCTATGTTTTCATGATTTGTAGAATATTTCCCTCATTGCTTCAACTCGTGGATAAGGAAGGATTCATTAAGGCAAGCAAGACACTAATATCATCTATTTAATTGCTGTGTTCCTGATTTCATGTGTAAAGTCAACTCTTCAACAAACATTCACAATTCTATAGATATTTATTGAGCACCTATCATTTTCCAGAAATAGTTTTATGTTGGAAATTCAGCAGTGAATAATACATGAACCTTAATTTTGTAGTGATTATGTTATAGAGGATGGGAAGATCTCAAATCCCCTTTTCTGTCAACCATCTTTGATTTTGGTCTATAATATACCAAAAACAAAACAAAACAAAACAAAACAACAACAGAATCTGGTGCATATAAATGGTTGCAGAAGTTGATACTTCTTTTGCATGTAAACTCTGTTTCTTGGGGACTGCCAAGAACCTTTTCATTAATTTCTGAGCTTCACTTTCTGGCAAATGTCTCTATTTTCAACTTGCTTGGTGTGCATTTCAGAGAACACTGACTTTGAAGTAAATTTTGAATGAAAGGAAATAGAATATTTGATGAGTCGAAATAATGTTAATAAGAATAGTCAATCTGGCATTTAGGGGGGAAAAGACATAAAAATAAAGATGGAAACTTGTGAGAGGAAAGAGGCCAGTCATGCCTGAAGTTTATTTTATTTTCTATGCCAAGAAAAATGGTAACAGGAAAGAAAAGAAAAGGAAAAGAAAAAAAAAGGAGAAAAGAAAAAGAGCAGTAATGTACCTTTCCAGTATAAGTGTAATTTGGAATAATTCTTTTTCTTCTGGTACATAGCTCTGTCTCTGGTGAATTATTTAGAATTCCTTATCTGTTTTATACTTTATTTCTCTGTAGTCATTGATGAGATTATTGGTTTCTTCTTTAGATAGAAAATGAGAAACATAAATGAAGCAATATAATACAATTTTAATGTTCTGGTCTCAATATGTCTTTTGATTTTACTTTATAGTTTCTTTCCTTTCCTAATGCTTGTTTTCTTAGTATATGCAAAATTATTTTCTTAGGATGTGCAGGAGTTAAATGTACTAATATGTTAAAATGTGAATAAAAGGATTTGATGCTCTAAAATTCTCAGGCTCTGTAAACCTACCAGTTTTTAAGTAATCATTTAACTTATTAAGATGGTGTTTACCAAAAGCTGAGATTTATCCTCCCTCTTCTTTTTCATTTAAACATAAGTTGAGATCTTACCCAACTAAGGAGTTATTTGTGTAAGAAATTCCAAAGGAACAATATAAATGTGGCTACAAAAAGTGGTTTTAAATTATGTAAGTATATTTCCTGGAGTTTACTGAAAAATGAGAGAAATTCTAATACTATGGCTTATAACTGGTTTTCTAGCAATGAATTTGAAGAAAAGGTTGAATTTCATCTCAGAAGTCTTAGTGGTACTGACAGCAGTGTAATTGCCTTTGTTGTGTGAGCAAAACAAAGAGAAGTATTTTCTTTTTTGTTCAAGTACAGGCTTTGCCATCTATCTAGTAGTCTGAATGCAGGCAAATTTCTTAATGGATTGAGTAAAAATACTGATCTCACAGTGTCATTACAGAAACGAAATGAGATGGCACAATTTAGTACTTGTCACAGAGAAATTACATAATAGTAAGTGTTCCCCCTTCTCACTCAGTCGTAGGCTATCCTAATTCATTTCATAGAAAGAATCTAAAGGAACTTTATTTTCTTAAAAATTTTTTAATGTTTATTATTTATTTTTGAGAAAGAGACAGACAGAGCATGAGTGGGGGAGGGACAGAGAGAGAGGGAGACACAGAACTTGAAGCAGTCTCAGGCTCTGAGCTGTCAGCACAGAGCCCGATGCGGGGCTCGAACCCACAAACGGTGAGATCATTACCTGATCCAAAGTTGGCACTTAACCAACTGAGCCACTCAGGCACCCCTCTACGGGAAATTTAACTTTTTTTTTTTAAATGTTTATTCATTTTTGAGAGAGAGAGAGAGAGAGAGACAGAGACAGACAGATAGAGAGAGAGAGACATAGAATCCGAAGCAGGCTCCAGGCTCTGAGCTGTCAGCATAGAGCCCAATGCAGGGCTCGAACCCACAAAATGTGAGGTCATGACCTGAGCTAAAGTCAGATGTTTAACTGACTGAACCACCCAGGTGCCCTGGGAACTGTAAAGATCAACTAGTGCCTTACACATCTGATGCTTGTTTTCCCGATGTTCTCTTAACCACTAGCCTATGCTTTCCTCATGCTAATGAAGTGTTAACCTCCTAAGGCAATGGACATTTATAAATGTTATGTTGAAACATACAAAGTTGCCACTTTTATAGGTCAAACAGTTACATATTGGCCAATTTCATATGATTCAGCTTTCTATATATAGAGATCTAAAAAACAAATCTTATTTACCAAAAAAATTTCATATGATAAGTCTGCCATAATTTGATAATGCTAGAATGTAAATGCAGTTCCATTAGCTGTTTGAAAAAATTATAAAAAGACACAATTAGAAAAATAGTATAATCAAGAAGAGCCTTGAGCAGGGGTTGACAAACTAATCTGTGGGCCAAATCCAGCCTGATATGTGTTTTTGTGGAACCCATGGGGTAAGAATTGTTTTTACATGTTCAAACAGTTGAAAAAAATCAAAAGAAGGATAATACTTTGTGACACATGGAAATTAGATGAAATTCAAATTTCAATGACCATAAAAATTTTTTTATGAGTGGGAACAATTCATTTGTTTATATATTGTCTTAGGCTACTTTTGTTCTGCAAAGACAAAGTTGAGTTGTTGCAATGGACTTTATGGCTTCTAAAGCCTAAAATATTTATTACCTGGCCCTTTACAGAAAAGGTTTGATGACCCCTGTTGTAGAGTCAAACTGCCTGTATTTGCATGCCAATGCCAATACTTCTAGGTAAGTTACTTAACTTGTATGAACCTTAGCTTACACATTTTTAAATAGGCACACTAATAGTACTTGACCTCATAGAACAATTATAAGTGCTTGGTACATCATAAATACTCTATAAATGTTACTATAAATATTAATATTCTTTCAGAGTGCCATTGTAAATGGGAATAAAAACTTACAGATGCTTGAAAAGCTCAGATGGGTGATAATTGTTGCATCAACCATATCGGGATAAAACAAGTCACCAGCATTCTGTAGACTTTAACAGTAGATTGTAACCACTTACTCATACAAATGATTGTAATATTTACATCTCATACCGCATGGACCATCTCAAGTTAAAAATATGTAAGTTTCTAAATTTGCAAGTGTTAAGCTGCAAAGTAGAGGCTGTTTTCTCCCTGGGACAATGAACATCTGCTGAAACAATTTGTCCAACTGAGCATTTGCCTCTGCTGGCCTTTTTTTTTTTTTTTTTTTTTTTTTTAAGAAATGGAAAAAAAGATCATTGTTTAACTTCAACTCTTCTCATCTTCTCAACCAAGAAACGGTTTCTCTTGGGACTAGATGTTTCTGAGATATGGAAAAGTAAAGGGGCCTCAGCTTTTTATTTACTTTTTCCTATTTTCAAGTAAGGGTAAGTAGAATTTTACTCAGAGTGCCATGTTCTTCTCTCCTTTCTATTTAAATATTGTTTGAAAGACCACAGGCTTTTCTAGATGATTTAAGATTTCTGTAGTGAATTGAGCTTTGCAGCCCTTTCTGAGAGAGACTGGGAGGTGGGGTAAACCACAGCAGAAAAAGGGTCAAGTTTTAAAATAGAAAGACTCTTAACAAGTAGCTCAGATCTATTACTTGTATGCAAAGTCAGAAGGGTCTGGAGGGAAGATGATCCAAAATCTTGGAAGTAAAAGAAAATGTTCCCAAAGCTAAAATCCAATAGCATCCTAGAGATAATAGATGGTTTAAGTAGAACTGCTGATAAACTTCAAGTCCAAGACTTATCAGTCAGGCTACCTCTCCAGCTTTTCTACAGTGGTTTCCCCTGGGAAAGATGAAGAGAGGACTCTTCAAGCACTTAGCTTTATAATGTTGTACTTAAGAAGTTGGTGAATAATAACTATTAGAGTTCTCTGGGTAAACCAGCTTGAATTAAAGGTGCTTCTTTTGTTTCCTTACTTTAAAGTAGAGCTTCTCTGGTCCTTGGGGATTACACCAAGAGCAATGAGTCATATCTGAAATGAGGAAGGGAAAGTGTTGTCAAATTTCATGTTGATTCATAAGAGTAAGCATGAAAGGTTGTTTGCGTATTTCAACGGGCAGGGAAGCACAAGGGGAGAGCAGAGAATCAAATGTTTGAGCACTTAAGAGTTTCTATTTACTATGAAAGATTGAAGAAACTTGCTGTTTTCAAACAGAATGGACTCTATCATACATAAATTATTCCTGATTTTTGTTGTTTTCTAATTACTATTTTTGCTTATAATACAGTCAAGTATAAAAGAAAGAAAGAAAGAAAGAAAGAAGGAAAGAAAGAAAGAAGGAAAGAAAGAAAGAAGGAAAGAAAGAAGGAAAGAAAGAAAGAAAAGAAAGAGAAAGAAACTGTTCAGCTACCAAGTCAAAAAATATTTTGCCACCTGCTACGTATTTTGCCAGCCAGTTAAAATCTTTAGCATTCTTTGGTACCAAGCCTTAAGATGCTTGTGGGGTGGAGGGAAATTTTCCTCTGTTGGAATCTTTTGGATGATAGTCAAATACTTCTGTAATTTCCTTCACCATTTTTAGCTACTGTTGGCATCATTTATTTCAAGAATGCCTGTGGAATGTCAAGAAGATGCCAGATATTATTTTGAATGTTGTATTTTAATATAATATGAAGCTAAAGTTGTTCCTAGAGACTTCAGAGATAAAGGTAGGGTGCTTCTTTCTTATCTTTTAGCAAAATGGAAAGCTTTAATTAAGGACCAAATAGTTTTTTTGGTCAGTCTCCTACCTGTGAAAGTAGATTAGAAAGGAATTTTTAGCCTTTGGCTACAGGCAGGAACAGATTTACGTGTCAGGGTGGAGGAAGTAATGGAGCAGAAGGAAAACCAGAAGCTAGACTTATCACTTAAGTTATCAAATGGTCCAAATATTTGGTCCAAAGGCAATGACTTCATTTGAATTGTTTTGTCCTGGATGTGGGCATTTGAGTCCTCCTCATTTAAACCTTTGAGAATAATGATTCTAGCAACACTCTGAAATAAACTTTCTACAGTTATTTCCCCAGTCGAATAAGTCTATAATTAGAAATTCTATCATTGCTGGCTAGCCTAATTCCCTGAAACATGCATATGAGGTTTGTTGTGCTGGCACCAATAGAGAAAGAATGATAGAGCTGGGAGGGACCTTATGAGATCATCTAATCCATACTAAAAATCATTCAAAATACATGGTTCTTTAGTCACAGGTTTCCCAGGGATTTGTTACACCAGCAACTGGAGTATGACTAGGCCTATAACAATAAAAGAGGCTTGCTTGCCTTTCTGATCAAGAATCATTGCAATATCAAACAAAGGATAAATTCTTTTCTAAGAAGCTTATGACTAATTCAGGTCTCTACAAGCATTCCAGGAACAAGATTCTTTTTGGTTACCAAGATCGTAAGTGTGATTTTGGCCCAGAGGCTTAAAAACCAAAGCACATATGCTGTGTCTCATTTGTTCTGTGGGCCATTTCTCTTTTCATTCCTATGCTTTCATTCCTATGATTTTTTTCCCCTTCTCGTTTTATTGAGAAACAACAAGTACAAGTATTTTTAGCTGGCTTACCTGAATTAATCTCTTATAGGGCTAACCTGTTTGAACTAAGAACCAGAAACAAACAAACAAACAAACAAAAAAACAATTAAAAGAGAAAACTCTTTCCTGCTCTATATTTTTTTAGCTCCTATCCCATTATTTTTAGTTTGTGGTCCTGGGCAAGTCATTTAAACTCTCTGGGCCTCAGTTTCTTCTTCTGTATTGAATAAGAATATGAGCCTAGATTACTGAAAGAGTCTCTTTTAGCTCCAACAATCTATAATGCAATCTATCATAAAGCAAAATTGTGACCTTTAGCATGAAGAAAGGGCAGTGGGAGAGAAACATGTTAGGAATTTTTCTCATTTCTCCCACTCCACAAATGCTGCAAATGGCTAACATCAGTGACTCAGAACTTCAGTAGGTATATTAACTTGGGTTAAGTTTCACCCAAAACTTATGTATTTAAAGCTGAAAGGGAGAGAAATTCTAAGCTATAATCTTTTATTTTTCCCACTTTTGACCAGTTTCATGACACGAAACCTGTTCTATTTTAAAAAAGTGTTTTTTTAAGTTTATTTTTGAGAGAGAGAGAGAGAGAGAGAGAGAGCGCACGAGCAGGGGAGGGGCAGAGAGAGAGGGAAACACAGAATCCGAAGCAGGCTCCAGGCTCTGAGCTGTTCTGCACAGAGCCCAACGTGGGGCTCAAACCCATGATCTGTGAGATCATGACCTGAGCTAAAGCGACCTGACTGGATACCTAACCAACTAAGCCACCCAGGCACCCCAAAACCTGTTCTATTTTCAAATAGAATACTGAATAACATATCATGTGTTAGTTTCTTAAGAAACAACAGCTAACTGAAGTTAGTAGTTAACATTGCAATTGAATTCTTCTAATTAATAAAATATACCTTTTTACTTTTCCTCATATTTGGGGGATAAATGTGATTACTTCTGCAAATGCCAGGTATTTTTTCCTAATACTCCTTTGTTAAAATCCTCAAAACACACGCACACACACATGCGCGCGCACACACACACACACACACACACACACACACACACACAAAGTTGAAAATATAATCCAGGAAGAAAATATTGCTAAAAATTTACTTAAAATTTTTTTTAATGTTTATTGATTTTTGAGACAGAGACAGAGCATGAGTGGGAAGGCAGAGAAAGAGGGAAACACAGAGACCCAAGCAGGCTCCAGGTTCTGAGCTGTCAGCACAGAGCCCGGCGCAGGGTTTGAACTCGTCAACCACGAGATCATGACCTGAGATGAAGTCGGACGCTCAACTGACTGAGCCACCCAGGCACCCCTAAAAATTTACTTTTAATGATTTTATTCCATATGTACAAATAGAATATTTTCTCTTTTTATTAATGGCTTTGAGTATGGGGAAAAATAAGAGAATATTTTATTGATAAACCTCCTGCTATTTTTGAGCTTTCCTCAAATGGCAGACACACCTATAGCTATTGGAAACTATTGGAAAGTTCCAATATTAATAAAATATCCAGTTTTGGTTAGACAGTATTATTAACAGACTGAGAAAGGAGCTCATATAAAAGATCTAGTTATGTTTCATTTCCTGAATTTTTATGTCTAAAAACAGAAACATTCTGTCCACTTCCCATTTTGTGGAGCTATTGCAGAAATTTCCTGCCATCACAAATCTGAGAGATAGTGAGTTTTACTTAAAAGCTGTATGTGGAAAGCCTACTAAATTTATGCCAATGTAGACTTGGTTCATGTGAATGATCTAGGAGCATATCTTTTCTATTAGATGATGTTAAGAATCAGTCTTGGTGACACATTAAATCTTTCAAAGACACCACTTTATTTTAACTCTCATCTACTTATTGTCAGGCTGATGAAGTTTAGGTTAGCTCAGTGACACCATTGAGCATTATTAACCATTGTAAATAACTGTACATGGAGAGATAATAGCTCCAGGAATAGCTGGTGACCAATTATAATGCTCATGTGTATATTTTTCTATCACTCTGAAAAGATAAATTTAATTTAAAAATTTCCACAGTATCTATAAAACCTGATTATGCCAAGTTAAAAAATTTATCCATATTATAGAACCAAAATAATATAAATAGTTCTATGCCTTTTATGCGTGGAATACACAAATTCAGAGGACATTCTGAAACAGTATCTGTGGCTTTCAACTTCAAAAACACTTCAATTTCAATCTTCTAGTTTGTTTTCATGGTATGTTCTGTTAGTTCTTATTTGAAAATTAAGAATATACTCCAGATAATATTGAACTCAATAGGAAGAGAAAACAGTCTATTTTTCATTGGATTCATAGTGGTAACCACAGTAAAAGCCAGTAACTTGGTGAATATAGTAATGTCTCTGGAAATCTTGAATGAAGAACATATTTTTTGCAAGATGAACCATGATGATAATTTCCAGGTATATCATTTATTTTCTAGATTGCTGTGCTTCAAGGAGACCTCTCTGGAGAATAATTCAAGCAATAAGAAAACAAATTTTAAAACATTAGATAAGACATTCAATATATTTTTTTCAAAATCTATTTCACTGACTTAGTATATATTCCAAGTAAGAAGCCATTAGTTTTATAATTGGAATTTAGACATTTTAATTAGTTCAGAAGTCTCTTAAAAATATATTTGAGAGCGAGAGAGCGCATGCAAGCAGGGGAGGGGCAGAGAGAGGGAGACAGAGAATCCCAAGCAGGCTCAGCTCTATCAGCACAGAGTCCAATACAGGGCTCAATCTCATGAATGGCAAGATAATGACCTGAGCCGAGATTAAGAGTCAGACATGATTAACTGACAGCCACCCAGGTGTCCCCAGAAGTCTTAATTAAGAAAAACCTATACCTTGATGAACTACTAAGAAGAGTCATAAGATGAATGAATATGATCTGCAGACTGAAAATGATCCAGTATTGCTTACCCCAGAAATTATTTTTTTGTGTTTCAACACTCAGCTTTCACCTAATTGGCGCATGATACAAATAACAGGTCTTTTAATACTCTGAGCCATTAGATGTGTGTCCAATGTAACCTACATTCACAAATAGAGGAATACATTCAGTTTTGCACAGATATGAAGGATAAAGAAATTCAGAAGTTAGATTTCTGAAAAGAATGTAAAAGATTCTCATTTAGGTATTCACTCATGTGAATAGCTGCCTGATGGTTCTAGTCATTCAGTTTTCTGAGAGTTGCCTTGTTATACAATAGTTGACTGGAAATGGCCCAGCTTTTGCTCCGACCATGAGTTTCACATATAATTTTCTGGTTTCCCCTGCTGCCATCCCCCACCTCCTCCCCCACTTCCCATCAGATGTGGTGAATGTCAAGGGGTACATCCTCACTGCTTTACTCCTTGTTCTCAGTTCGTACTATTGCTAAATTATGCCTTTTACATCCTTCCTTTCCTAGCTATCCTCTTCTATCCATTCTGCATGGACCCAAATGTGAAACACATGGGTTTTCATACCAGGCAGTTGGGTTAAAGATTTGGGTTATATCTTAAGATATGAGGACATTATACCACAGCACAGCAAATAATGTTACACTGAACAGCAGACATCCCTGTTCACTGGCAGTGATCCCTAGTAGCCAGCACTTTTGCTCAGGATCTAGCTCCTGATGTCTTGCTGGGCCATCTTCCCTATTTCCTGTAATCTCCCACTGCTTTTCCTGGTTTTGAAACACTTGAATCATCCATCTCTTGCTGAAGCAAAATATTCTTCTCACTTTGTTATGTGGGCAATTTTTCCTTTGTCCAATTAAAAAAATTTTTTTTAATGTTTATTTATTTTTGAGAGAGAGAGACATAGAGCTCAAGAGGGGAAAGGCTAGAGAGAGAGGGAGATGCAGAATCTGAAGCAGGCTCCAGGCTCCGAGCTGTCAGCACAGAGCCTGATGTGGGGCTCAAACTCACAAACCGTGAAATCATGACCTGAGACGAAGTCGACGCTTAACTGACTGAGCCACCCAGGCACCCCTCTTTGTCCAATTTTAAGCTCATTTTTGACAAGCTCCAAGTGCAGAGCCAATGATGGCTCATCAAAGTGTTTCTGCTTAACAAGGCAGTTTTTCCATGAGGAATTGTGTCATCTGCTTTTGAGTTATCTGCCCACGCACATACAGGTGTTATAGCACATTCTATATTTTGAAGTCTATTCAGCCTGCAGAGTATTAAGTTTGAAGGGCCTTGGGAAGAGACCTAGGATTCATTCCCTCATTCTCCCTATTCCCTCCTGACTATATCCACATCCCAAACCCTGTTGATTCTATTTGAAACACCTCTCTTCCCTCTGCTGCTACCCTAATCCAAATCAGCATGGTCTTTTTACTAGCTTAGTGTAATGGCCTCCTAACCTATTGTTGGGAGGAAACATTTATCCTCTACCAATTTAGGTCAATGTGTTTGGGGGCCTGTGAATTAACTGACAGTAGATTAATAGAAAAAATTATTTTCACAGGCCTGTGAGAACACCCCATAAGAACTGACTCCCTGAACAAGTAGGAGTAAGGGTTTATATACCAGCTTAATAAAGGAGTGTGAATTTAGGCCTTCAAAAGATGGAAGGTTCTGATGAGACTTCTTTACACAATTTTTTAGAATGTCCTAGTGCCCAAGGCCAGTTGCCTCCTTGAGTCGAGACTTCCCTGGAGAGGAGGTTTGTGATAACCATGCTCATAAAGCCCTGCTTTAATCATGTAAGGGTAGCACAGATAAGATTTCTTTCCACAGATGTTTTCACTTTGAAGTCATCTTCATACCATCTTGGTGGGTTGTTGGTCCCTCCACCATCTCCCTACAGTCAATCTCGTTCCCACAAATCTTTTCTCCACACTGTAGCCAGAAGATATTTCTACAACACCAGATCATGACACTCCCTTTCTTCAAAACACTTCAGTGGCTTTTCACTGCCAAGGATTATGATTTATAATCCTAGATTTACCACTTGCCTACTAAAGCTTAAAGAACAAAAGGTATGAGTCTAATATATGTGGCTAGAGTTTATTTACATGGTAGAAAAGGTAAATTATGACATACAAAAACTAATCTTTAGTTCCTTCCTACATTTTATGTCAATGTTTCTCAGATTTTATTTCTAAAATCAGTGCTTCAGGCAGTGTTCCAGGTTCCAAATCTTTTTCTCTTCCCTTTAGTTTTAATTAACAATTCATTCCTGTAGGGCCTTACTGAAATGCTTGGCTAAGTAAGTTCATAAGCTTATTCTTATGAGTGTTTATAAGTTAATGTACTATGCATTTCCACCTTCAGTGTTGCTATTTTAATAAGGTCCTTCATGACTTATTCCACAAGATGACCTATAAAAGGCATTTCAAACCCTGAAGCAACAAGCTGAGGAGAAAACTTGAGCAAATGGGCTTTTGAACACCTCTTAACTTCAGGCTCTTGCTCTGCCTCTGAATAGAAGTGGCCCTGAAGGGAAGAATTCCATTGCCTTTGTATAAACTGCATCCTTCAGGAGTGGGTTTCGTGCTTCTCCATGGAACCCAATTAAGTAGCACAACTTAAGGTGATACTTTGCTATACAGCTGTGCTTCATACTTATGTTTTTTTTTTAAATAGCTTTATTTAAATGTAATGTACATGCCATAAAATTCACGTATTTAAGGTGTACAGTTGGGTAATTTTTAGTTATTCTCAGTTGTGCAATCATCACTAGTATCTAATTTTCAAGCATTCTCATCATCTGAAAAGAAACCTAGTACACGTCAGCAGTCATTCCCCATTCCTATAACCCCAATCCAACACTAGGTAATAATACATAATCTACTTTCTGGCTTTACAGATTTGTCTATTCTGGACTTTTCATATACATGGAATCATACACTATGTGACCTTTTGTGACTGGCTTCTTTCACCTAGTATTATATTTTCAAGATTCATCCATGTTGTAGTATGAATCTTGTAGTACTTCATTCCCATTTACTGCCAAATAACAATTTATTATATGGATGTACCACCACTGTTTATCCATTCATCAGTTGATGGACATTTGGGTCATATCTACTTTTTGTCTATCACAAATAATGCTACTATGAATATTGCTGGACAGGTTTTTGTGTGGATATATGTTTTCAGTTTTCTTGGGTATATATTTTGTTGTAGAATTGCTGAATCACGTGGTAATTTTATGTCTAACATTTTGAGGAACTGCCAAACTGTTTCCAAAGTGGCTATACCAGTTTTGATTCCCATTAGTAATGTGTTAGAATCCCAATTTTTCTACATCTTCACCAACACTTGTTATTGCCATCCTAGTGGATGTGAAGTGGTATCTCATCATGGGTTTGATTTCCTTTTCCCTAATCACTAATGGTATTGATCACCTTTTCATGTGCCATTGTTTATTCCATTGTTATTGGCCATTGTTTGCATTCTCTGGAGAAATATCTATTCACATCCTCTGCCCATTTTTAATTGTGTTACTTGTCTTTTTATTATTCAGTTGTAAGAGTTCTTTATATAGTCTTGATATAAGTTATTTGCCAGATATATGATTTACATATATTTTTCCCATTCTATTTGTTGTCTATTCACTTTTTGGTGGTTTCTTTTGAAGCACAATTGTTTTTAATTTTGAGGAAGTCTAAATTGCTCATTGTTTTGGAGTTGTATCTGAGATAATATTGTCTAACCCAAGGTCACAAAGGTTTACTTTTATGTTTTCTTCTAAGAGTTTTATAATTTTAGCCTTTAACTATAGGTCTAGCACCCATTTTGCATTAATTTTTGTACATGTGTGAGGTCAGTGTCTAACTTTATTCTTTTTCATGTAGATACCAGTTATTCCAGCACCATTTGTCAAAATTACATATGCTTTTAAACCACACCTAGGAAGCTATTAAGTTAGCAGTTATATTAGCTATCCATCATTGAGTTTCTAGTAAGCAAATTCCACCCTGAGAGGCTTCAGGTACTAGTATTTGGTTCTATAGATTTGTATACACTGTACTTTTCTTGTTTCTGAATAATTTGTGAGTTTTGTTCTGTTGAATATTTCAGGTGTTTGGATGAATTTCTCTTACCCAAAGTAAATATATCATTTACATATTTAAAGTTAAAATGGGTGAGAACTGTTACAAGTAATTAATCTTGACCTACAAAGAGCTAGCAATTATCCATTCATTTCATCAAGAAAAATGTATTGAGTACTTACTGTACTATGTGTTGTGGACATAATACTGGAAATATAATGATGAACTAAACAGCCCTTGTCCTCAAGAAACATATTTTAGGGAGAAGAAGCAAAAATTAAAAAAAAAAATACCCAGGTAGAGATAGAATTTGCAAGTTTGATACATGTTTAGAAGAACATTAAATTAAAAGCATATTAAAAAAATTAAAAGCTGGCATCTGGGTGGCTAGGTTGGTTAAGCAACTGATTTCCATTCAGGTCATGATCTCATGGTTTGTGAGTTCAAGCCCCACTTTGGGCTTTGTGTTGACAGCATGAAGCCTGGATGGAGTGTGCTTTGGTTTCTGTGTCTCCCTCTCTCTCTGCCCCTCCCCAACTTGTGCTCTTTCTCTCTCTCAAAAATACATAAACATTAAATAAATTAAAAGCATAAGCAGAGTTAGAGGGAGAGAGTGAGGCACAAAGAGGTTATTAGTTTATAAAGAGTGGTCAGAGGTCTCTGATTAAGGCAACATTTAGTCTGAAACTGGAAGGTTGTAAGAAAGTATCTATGCAGATATACTAAGCAAGAGTGTTCCATACAGTGGAGACAAGGGCAAGTGACCTGAGAGGGTACATACCTGGCTCAGCTCCAATTTTCCTACTCCCTCTGTATTTCTAAAACAAACAGCATAATTTCTGTACAAATTCCACTTTCACCATAGTTTCTTTTCTACAACTAATTTGCCATAAAGGAGTGTACATTTTACCATACCTAGGAAGATTCAGTCTGAATAATGTTCAAAATTAGATAAATTTAAGACTAAGACAAAAACAACAAAGAAAAAAACATTTTCCTACATTACATTTTGCATCCTGCTGAAGCACCCTTTCTGATGTTGCAACTTCATTTCAATTCAGCAAATTAAACTGAATGCCTGTGGTGACATTTCCCAAATCACAATTTGTTAGGCCGTATTTGTGGTTCAGAGCTTTCACTAGGGACTTGACAATGGTTTAAGCAGTTAAAGATAGTCAGGTCTCAAAAATTTATGGTAACGTGTTTGCATTCTGACTCAATTTCAAGGAGCTGTATGTTCAGGAATGTGTATGGCTTATGAACAGCCTACCTTGAGCATCATTGGCTATGACACACTGGGTGTGTATCATGGGTCAGTTCATCAGTTATGCCACATATAACATGAGAAATTCAATGACTCATTGGAATTAATGTTAGAAAATCAGTTGCTATTGCCTATATATTATGTTCCCACTAAATATCAATATTCAAAGAGAAGATATATTTACTATGAAAATTTCAATGCATTTTGCAGTCCATTATTTTTCTTAAAAAGTCATCACTTTTCCAGACTAATGCCCTGAAAATCAATGCCTGACCTTTCACTATTCCTCCTTGCCCATTTTTGTGATCTCTGTTGCAGATTGCCTTAGGCAGTTGGCAGATCTTAAGTGGCCTGGATATACGAAAGCAAGGTACTTTAATACCTTCAATATTTAAACTTGTAATATTCTAGACGGCCCTAAACTAAATTAAAAAGTAATCAGGGAATGCCCTGATGTCTTTTTTCGCAAAATATATTCAACTCCTACCCACTGCCTAAAGTAAAATAATCCTTCTTGCCCCTGAACTCACATTAAAACCTTTTATCTTGCCTTGCCTAGCATTTCTTGTGTCTTATTTTCCACACTGTATTATACATACATCCTTTGACTGCTATTATCTAGGAGCAAATGCTAGGGTTGTAGAGAATTGTTAATAAATATTTACTCATGTATTATTGCATTATTATGACTTAGAAGTATTAGGGAGATAAATATTCAGAATGATCCCATGGTGTTCAACTTTGTTTCTATTTTGCTTTTTTTTTTTTTTTTTTTTTTTTTTTAGTCTTGTTTGGTTAATTTGTGTGGCTTTGATTTAAAAAAAAAAAAAAAAAGGAGAGGTGCCTGGGTGGCTCAGTCAGTTAAGCGTCCGACTCCGGCTCAGGTCATGATCTTACAGTTCGTGAGTCTGAGCCCCACGATGGGCTCTGTGCTGACAACTCAGAGCCTGAAACCTGCTTCAGATTCTGTGTCTCCCTCTCTCTCTGCCCCATCCCTGCTCGCACTCTGTCTCTCTCTGTCTCTGTCTCTCTCTCTCTCAAAAATAAATGTTAAAAAGAAAAATTTTTTTAAAAAGGAGAGGAAGAGTGGGAAGAAAAGTTTAAAGTGTATTATTCCTTTAGGGATATTTTTTCTTTGGTTTTACCTGCCCTGTGGTCAGAAATAGAATATAACCTTGAAAAGAAAGTTATATTCAGTTCTAATGGCTATTTCTTTTAAATGTAGCTGGAATATTGGTCTTTAAAGGGTGTCACCAGATTAAATCTGCCAAGTAAGGAAGGTGGAGCTGTGTGGGAATGAGGCTTTGTTTAATCAGGTTGTATAATGTTTTGCTGAGACATGTTGGGAAAAGCAATCCAAAGTAATGTGGACTTAGTATGAAATCAGTCTGAAGCACACCTTATAAATTTAGAGATCTTTTGACATCCTCTTGGAAATTCATTTATCAGAAATAATAGGGAAAATTAACTTTTATATATATATATATATATATATATATATATATATATATATATAGCCCCTTCGCTAACATTTGTGGGATCTGAAAAACAGTACAAAGAGAGACCACATACAATATATCAAGTTATAAATTGTGGTAAGTATCTGTAAATGAAGTGTATTCTGTCTTCCTACCTTAAAGTTATCTTCAGGCAAAATTCAAAGTTAAAATTGTTTGATACCTTGGAGTTTCATGTTTAAAAAGTGGAAATCCTGGGAGAGCCTACTCAAAAGTACACAGCCCAGCCCCCCTTCTCTTCCCATTCCCAGCTCTATCCCACAAGGTGAGAGGTCTAAAGACAAGGTGAGAGATCTCAAGATTATACAGGTGGCCACATCAACCCACATATCTGATCCCCTGCAAACAGCTGCTGCTTGGGCATCCCTCAAACCTAGGGGAGTTTCACATAGATAGAACAATCCATGCTTGGAAACAGTCCTGGGGAAAAAGCTGAAGCAGGCTCCATGGCCATTTGGGTGGGGAATTCTGGGATATTAGGTAACCAGAGAAGGCATAGAAGGGGGCATGGCTCAGGCTCTGGATGGGCACAATCCTTGAGTTCCTGAATTCTTTGTCTTGTGCAATGAGCTATAGTTAGAGGATGTGCAGAGAGATTCTCTGATGCCTAAGGCCCAGAGATCAGAGGCCCATCTTGCCTGTGTGTGTGTGTGTGTGTGTGTGTGTGTGTGTGTATGTGTACACCAAGCACTGTTGCCTACGTATATTTTAAAGATATGGAAAACTTAATATGCAATCCTGTAACTATTATCTAAGAAAGAGGTATAACCTTATGGATGATCGAAAAGGATGAGCAATATACCATATTTGTCACTTGGTGTACTTCAATGATTAGTTGACTGTAGATATCTACATTCTTCAAATACATAATGATAACTATAAATTAATGAGATTGAAGTTCCTCTCAGGAAAGGCCTGGGAAGCTGTCAAGTTTCCTTACGTACTGAAGAATCAACTTCATTTCACCTCCTACTATATGGCTGTGCATTGTGGGAAAATGAAGAACATTATCTCCTGCTGAGCAGAGCCTAGTAGGGGGCTGACATGGGGATGCTTCTTTCAGTTTTGTGTCTCCTCCCTCATTGGTGGTTTCACATGTCTTCCCTGGAGTCTCCTTGCTGCTCTTGTATGCATTTTGGGAGGATTTTCTTAAAACTTTATAACCCTTTAATCTGCCAACTATCTTTGGCAATGAGAGAGTTTAAGTCTTTTGAACATAGAGTATTTAACTGTATTTACTTTTTTGATACAGTGATATTGAAAGGAGATAATCAAGAAAATGAAACATGCAAATAAGAAAAAAATAATTTTTACGTGTGATTGTGGCTTTTAATTTTTAAGAGGTAATGTTCCAGCTAGTGTATTTTGGAAGTAGAGAAGTGACAGACTGGAGTGTAGGTAATAGAGGAAGACATCAAGAAATACAATGTGCAGTTAAGAATTTTTTTAGTAAAATGAACCCGGTGTTTGAGCAGATATTACAAATACATGTATTTGAACTACCCAGTTCTATACTATATTTAATAATCTTGGATAACTTGAAGTAGTAAATTTAATTTGTTATGATCGGATTTTCCAGAATCTGTAATGAGTCAAGATATTTTACTGATATTTTAAGTGATCCACACACTGGACCATGATCATTGTAACTATTTATGGGTTTCCTTATTACCTAACCATGTTCTCAAACATTTTATTACTTTGTGAAGAAGAAAGTGGGTAATTGGCATATGTACACAAACAAAGGAAGCAAGCAGCAATGCCAGATCCTTGGGGAAAAGAACATCTTGCTGGTTCACCACCCTGTTTCCAGAACCTAGAATCTACAATGGCCCATAGTAGTGTCCTCAGTAAGTATTTGTTGGCTAACAAAAGAGTAAGTGAATTAAGGGAAGTAATTTATATCAAGTACTGACTCTGGTCCAGGGATTAGTGTTTTAGTTTGATCAGTGTTTTGTAAATTGAATGGCATTAAACCTTCTGTTATAAGCAGACAAAATGAGAATCAACGAGGTTATATGACCTACCCAAGATAGCACAACTTGTGAAATGATGGACTCACTACAAACTACTGACATTTTATTATTTCAAATTTAGATCTTGTTAGCTTTAATAGGCATATCAAGAATATGATAGATATATAGTCAGTAGCCTCCTTTCAAGGTTACCAACATAGTTTGAAATAGAAAAGTTAGTCATTAGTGATCTAAAATGGCAAAAATCTACACCAAGTGATCCTGATTTCTCTGCTTCAGTGAGAGGCAGAATTCTCAGGCTGACTTCTGACCTCTTTCTGGTAACAATCAACAACAGGGGCCTGTAATGGCCACACAGATCAGAAAGAACAAAGTGTCACCTGTTCTCCAGAATCTTTCTTTCCAATTCGCTCTAACTTCCTGGACTCTGGGCCTTGGTTACCTAGAATGATGGCTTTTGGCAACTGTGCTTGGCCTTATATGACTTCCCTGGACTCTAGCCTAAAGTATAATAACTTTGTGCCCCTCCCAGCCTTGTATCTACCTCCCATGGTCTCCTGAAGCTCTAAAACTACGGTATCTGCCAAAATCTACCTGGCTAGACTCCTCTGTGTGTTCTCTTGGCTTGCATAACTTCATAACCACATAACCAATGAACTGCAGAAAACCTTAGGAATTCTAAAGAAAAATTAGGAAGTAAATTATCCCTAAGGGCAGGGCACCTGGGCGGCTCAGTTGGTTAAGCATCTGACTTCGGCTTAGGTCATGATTTCACAGTTCATGAGTTCGAGCCCTGTGTCAGGCTCTGGGCTGAGTGCAGAGCCTGAAGTCTGTTTTGGATTCTGTGTCTCCCTCTCTCTGCCCCTCCCCCATTCATGCTTATGCGCACGCTCTCTTTTTCTCTCTCTCAAAAATAAACATTAAAAAAATTTAAAAAGAAACAAATTAGCTCTTATTCTAAATGGTCTTCTTTGTTATTGCATTATAATACTTACATGGGTCTTCCCTCTGTTTAGATAGGCCTGAGAGATGAACTTTCAAGAAGAGTATAGACGACCATTTTCTTTTATCTACCGATACCCTACATTTGCAAAAGGTGTGTATGTGTGTTTGTGTGTGTGTACATATGTAATGGGTACTGGATCAACTTTGGGTTGTTTTGCTCAGGTGTTGTTAAATGTTAGTTTGAAGTGATACAAAATGGTCTTGTGAAAAACAAAATAAAATCTGAACTGTAAACACTGATGAAAACCAAATGAACCCAAGTCAGATATTGTTCCTACTATTAACAACAAGCATCTTTACGTGGGATGACAGTGATGGCTACAGTTTAAAAAGCACAGTTTTAAAAACAAAATCACATGTTTTTAATATCTTTAAAGCCTTGTTTTATTTGTCAAGGACAGAGAGGGAGGGGGAGAAAATATTAACAGGCTTTCCCTAACAAAAACTTGAGTTAATGTTATCTTGACTGTTTTACTGTAAAAGGATATGTACTCAAAAAAATACTCATTCTTAAATGTGAATTGTATTAGTCATTGAAGCCTTGCCAAAGTCCTCATGGAAAGGTAAAACATTTTCTAGTTCTTAACCTGTGAATCTAAACAACAGGCAGATAAAATCTGAGAAACTGTTCAACTGAACTAATTTGTTTTAAACACCTGATATTAAATATTTGATTAAAATTTTGCTTACCAAGAGTTAGTTTGGAAGAGAAAAAAATGTTAATTTCAGAATGCCTTGGACACTACTTGCATGTTGTGACCAGATTGGTTTACATAGAAAAAAAAAAAAAGAGCTTTAGAACATGTCACAGCTGAAATGGCATTTGGGAGTTTTATGAATTCAGTTGAAGACAGTATGGCTTATAAAACAAGCAGGGAACAAGAATTACACTTGATTTCTGGTTCTGGCTTTGCCAATGACTAGTTTGGTGAACTTCGGCAAGTCACTTGACCTCCTGTGGCTTTAAATGTTTTTCACTGAAATGAGCTGGGCTCTGATTCCTAAGATTGATTAAAGCTATGAAATCATGTGATTTGTTTAGAGGTCTCTATCAAAATACACATTGCTTTTTTACTTATTTCTGGGCCCATCCTAAAGGTATTACTGGATCTTATCCAATCACAGCCTCGGCAAACAATATAGCCACAGAAAAGCTACTTGCGTCACTTGGTTTTATTTTTTAATGTTCAAACAATACCTGGCAAATAAAGAAAGGTTCTTGGATTGTGATTGGCACAATGATACATGGTTAGCTGCACTGAGAATTTAAGCAAACCCTATATATTGTCAGGGTGCAGAATGCAGGAAAAGGCTGATCTGCAATTACCTGCATTTGTGAAGCAAACCAACGTAAATCATGGGTGTATAACATGGTTTCTTTATGCATCTATTCAGTTTTGTTATTTTAGCAGTTTCCACTCTCCTACTCATTGGCTTTTCTACTAGAATATACACACATTAAGCAACTTTTTCTAGTCCCCCCACCTTCCTAGTCTTCTATTGCATTTACCACCACAGTCCTCCCTTTATTCTTTATACTCTTCCATTTCTGTGACATTACTCTACCTTATACCTTGGGTCTCACTGCTCTCTCCACACTTTAAAAATAGGTATAGCACAAGATATATTCCCAGACCCTTTGCTTTTCTGTATTGGGTCTTGCTCCCTTAGCATGTTCTTGACAAATTGTCACTAATATGTGGACAGCTCCAAAATTAGCCTCTTGATTTTTTTTTTTGTCACTTTTGTACAGTTTAAAACTAACTGCCCACTGACTGTATTCTCATTCATTCATTTACTGGACAGAGTACATACAATGAAAGGACTGTTTTAGGGCCAGTGGAGAAGTTGAGAAATTGTTTTCTCAATACATCATTTCTAGAAAGAAATGTTATATGACATGTCTCAATACTTGCTGGATATTTTAAAAAGCATCTTCAGTTTTTTACAGGACTAAATTAGATATCTTATTTTTAAAGAGTTAATAACTCATGTTTTTTATGATTTAGAAATTAGGAGAAACAGAATTTTTAATAATAGGTTTTTAGGCTATATTAATTTTCAACTCAAGCTTGCTTTTGTTTGAAAAATATAAGATGCAGATGTAGTGCCTTATATAAAACATGTCTGTAGTCGCATTACTCACTTTCTCTCCTTTCCTTGTTCAGCACCCTGAACCAGTTTCCGTGCCTGCTGCCCAGATCAGCTCTTCTCATCTCTGTGTATATCATCTTTTGGTCACTCAGTCTGAAAGCAGATAAAATATGGCTTTTCCCCTTCCTTCTTCCCTGGCCTCTGGTATCCTGTCAGGCAGTATGTGGATCCTTGCTTCACCCTATTTTTCAAAAGCATCCCTCTGCATTCTCTTGGTCCCTCCCCAAGCGAGAACACCTACATCTGCAACAGTCTTAAGTTTTATCTCAATCCCTGATTCCCTTCCAAGTCTCTGCTGTCCCTGGTCAGCTGAATCTTTGTGAAGTGTTTTACACCATACTTTCATATCATCAGTAGCTCTCCAATGACTACAGCATGAAGTCTAAACCCTTCACATGCAAGACCACAACAACTACCTGATCTCTTCAAGGAAAGTTAAACCACTTTTGAAAGGAAGAGGGGTTGTTCAGAATTGAGAATTTTAACATAAAGGGAGTTTTGATTCTTAGCATAGTTTGTATGTTTGTTTCATCTCCTATCTATAGGTTTTTTGGGAGATGATCTTTCTCTGAAAACAGAAATAAGAATCAACAATTATGGAAATAGATTTTTTAGAATAAATACATTGACAAAAGGAATAATAAGGGCAGAAAGCAGAGGGATCTGGCTTCCTGCATGAGTGAGTCTGGAGCCTCCCAGACACACTAGGATAGTTTGGGAGTCTGAGGAGGTAATAATTTAAATGAGAGCATTTAGTATCAAGGTCCAACTAGAAGGGAAGCAAGAATTTAATGCATGTATGTATTAAGGCTTATGATAAAGACTCGTGAGTTAAGAAAATTGAAATTATTCTAAATATTTGATAGTGCTCCACAAATTGGAATAAAATACATATTTGAAGAAGGAATTGTTATTAAAATCCTTTCTGAATCTGCATAATTTTCTTTTAAGTTTACTCTAAATAGAAAACACAAGTGTCTCGTGAACGTGCTGAAAGGTAAAAATACATAAAAACAAAGATCATCAAAATACAATATCCTTATGTAGTAGAACTGACAACTTAATTCTAGGAGTTAGGAAACACAGTGAAATACAGTATAGAATCAATGAGTGCTCTGGGGTCAGACTGCCAGAGTTCAAATCCTGGTTATGCTCTTATTCTGAGTTTCTGTGGGCAAGTTACTTAATCTTTTTATGTTTCAGTTTCTTTAACTATAACAATACATATTTGAGTACTCATTAACAGCAAGTATTGCAAAGTATTACATGTATTTTATAGATGATGAAACGGAGCCATAGAAAGATTGATACTTGATGAAGGTAACACTGCCACCAAGCCTTAGCAAGTCCAAAATTTTCACTCTATATCCATACTGCCTCCTTGTTTTTGTATTGCTGGAGATATAATAATAGAAACTGGCCCCGTCTTCAAGATAGCACTTTAAATAGACAGAAAAACAAAAAGTGAATGGACAGTTCTATAAAGGTGCTCTGGAGCATGGTTAAAAGGGTATTTACCCAAGCCTGGAAGGGCTGGGGATGCCTTACTCAGAAGTTGACAGCTAAACCAGGTCGTGAAGTATGGGTAGAAATTAGAAGGAGGTTTGGGTGTGGTGGAGAGTGTCCTCAGCAAAGGAAATAGCAGGCAGAAGAGTGGAGAGGATGTTCTGCGTGCAAAGGTACAGGCTGTGAGGGAGGACACAGAACATTCAGTATTTACAAGAGGTCAGCTAGGCTGGAATGCAGAATTTGGGGTAGGGCAGGGGCCTGATTTTAAGGGTATAAGGTTGAAGCAGTTCTTCTCTACTAGTTATGAAAGTCACAAGTCAAGAAGAGGCAGCACAAATGCTTATACACAATGATGTACACACTGGCCCCAAACCACTAGTATCCCCTTAGATGTACAAGCTGGTACTTGTTAATTGTGAGGCATAGGTCCAAATCCTTTTAAATATAATGTATGCCTCTGGCCTGGGGAGGTCATATTTGCCTATAGGTAGTGTATACTTCTAAGGAAAATAACCTCATTAACAATTGAGAGAAATCACCCCTACTTCCTTCTTCCAGGTATTCTTTCTCAAGGAAACTTAATCTATATTAGAATTATGTGTTCAAATTCCTTTGTTTCTAATGGGAAACCATCTTCCCAACATCCTGCTTAAAAAATATTTGTGGTGTATTAATCTATTTTCATGGCAGAAGATAATCTGTAGCATAGGTTACATTCAATGCCCTATGGGTGCACTACAGAGAAGTATGGGTTTAAGGGCCTCCTTAAACTGTATTCCTAACAATAGATTATCTCAAGATAATAGTGGGTTTCAGTAGTGCAAGCTTATTCCTTAAAAACATTTATTAAGAAGTAATTGAAATATAAGCTCGTTGAGCACCTGAGGAAATTTCAGCACAGTACCTTCTTTACTCTGAAAGACAACTTCGTCCATCTCATGCCTCCCCGAATAGTTTCTAGAAAAGTTATTTGTATGGTGCCACTACGATGAGAAACCATATATCTTAACAAGGTTAAATCAGTGATAGTGGAGCTCCTTGTGGTATAGTCTTTAATTCAATTTAACCAATCAAGTATGAGGGAGTACCAGGTACCGTGTTATGCACTAGGAATGCTGTAAGATCTAGCTCTGTTCTTAAAGCTCATTTTATACATATAAAAATATAACGTTTCCATCATGTAATATGATAAGCACTAATTTAGAAGTATGCATCATATCCATATCAGACTTGAGAATCAAGAGAGACGATCCCTGGACCTGGAGGAAAAGATAAACCAATTTGGTAATATTTTTATTTTTCTCTCAAAGCTGGATGTGGGAAGGTTGAATCATTTTATATAGGTCAGAAAAACATCTGATTAGCACTAACTTGTCTAGTGTTCATAATTCAAACAAGTGATAATGTTACTGGAATTGCTAGTTCCCTTATCTTTTAAAACACCTTGGTCTCCCTTGTAAGTGTTCTAAAAATGCAAATTATGTGATATGTACCTGCTTAACTAGAATTATTTCCCTCTGTTATGTAATATATCATAAAATACTTTTAAAGTCAAGTCACTGCCTAAAGGTGATAGTATTTCTAAGAATACTTAATGTGGCTATCACAACTTATATAGAATAAGATTTTGACACTCGGAAGGCTACAAAAAATATTTCTTTAAAACTCTGAAGCAATATTTTGTTATCTTTGAAGCAGAAAAGTTTTAATGTGAATCTGTGAGCTATTTGTCAGTTTAATTTGAATTATTTAATCCATTATGGATAAATCACAATTCTTAATCTGAACAGTCTTCACATTGGAATAAGGTAAAGGAATGTCATTTGACTAGTCTGTGTTAGAACTCACATTTCCCAGTTTACATGAAGAATTTCAGGGTTAGCATTTTCTTGGCTTTTTCATGTGAGGATAACATCAGCTTCACTGTCAGCCATGTTGTTACTGTCACTTCTTTACCTCATTTTTTCTTTCCTAACTTCGGCAACTCCATTAATAATATGGCAGTGACACTGATTTTACAGTAAACTAGTGACATTGTTGGCCATGGGAATTATATTTTATGTAAAAAGTTAGTATCTTCCTATTTTTTCACGTGTAGAGGAAAAGAAATGATACTGGTTCCATGTATGTCGAATATGTTAAAACATTCCAAATTCGTTTCAAACAAATTTCCCATTTATGACAGAATTAATTATACAGAAGGTCATAAATAATACCACTTTATATATTTGTATTATATACTTATTACATTTATTATATATATTATAATATTAAGATCTTTCAGGGGCACCTGGGTGGCTCAGGTTGGTTAAGCATCTGACTTTGGCTCAGGTCATGATCTCGCAGTTCGTGAGTTCCAGCCCTATGTCAGCTCTATGCTGATGGCTTGGAGCCTGGAGCTTGCTTCAGATTCTGTGTCTCCCTCTCTCTCTGCCCCCTCCCCGGCTAGCTCTCTCTCTCTCTCTCTCTCTCTCTCTCAAAAATAAATAAACATTAAAAAAATTAAAAAGAAGATATGTCAAATCTCCTCACATGTTAGAAACATGAAATAATTTTCACCAACTATAATATTAGAAAGGCATCCTGATAGGTTGAAGGTGGAAGTTTGTACCCTTTGACCAATACTTCTAGTTTTTAAAGTGCTTTCCCATGTGTTTGATCTTCAAAAATCTCAATATATAAACATATATTATTTATAATATATAACATATATATTAATAAACATATCCTATATATAATGTTATATATTATACATATAAAATACATAACAACTAGAGAGAGTGGGAAATATGGTTCAAAATCATCTCTTTTTTTATTATTTTTTTGAGAGAGTACATGCATGGGCAAGTGGGGGGTGGTAGAAGGTAGAGGGAGGGAATCTATTTATTTATTTATGTATTTATGTATTTATGTATGTATGTATATATGTATGTATGTATTTATTTATTTATTTATATTTTAGAGAGGAGGGAGAGGTGCAGAGGTAGAGAGAGAGAGAGAGAGAGAGAAAGAATCTCAAGCAGGCTCTATGCTAAGTGAGGAGCCTGATGTGGGGCTTGATCCTATGACCCTGGGATCATGACCTGAGCCAATATCAAGAGTCTGACGCCCAACTGAGCTACCTAGGCTTCCTAAAAATCGTCTTTGTTAAACAGACAAAATGTGAAAAGTTTTTATCATCTATATCCAGTCAGCAAACTATGGCCAAGAGGCCAAATCCTACCCACCACCTGTTTTTGAAAATAAAGTTTTATTAGAAGACAGCACTACTCTATGGGTGCCTGGGTGGCTCAGTCTGTTGAGTGTCCAACTTCGGCTCAGGTCATGATATCGCGATTTGTGAGTTTGAGCCCTGCGTCGGGCTCTGTGCTGACAGCTCAGGTTCCGGAGCCTCCTTCAGATTCTTTGTCTCCTTCTCTCTCTCCCCAACCCCCACTTGTGCTCTGTCTCTCTCTGTCTCTTAAAAATAAATAAATTAATAAATGTATAAAAAATTAAAAAAAAAAAAAGACAGCACTACTCTTTCATTTACATATTGCCTATGGCTGCTTTTGTGATACATGGCAGAATTCAGTAGTGACAGAGACTCGCAAAGCCTAAACCATTTACTTGCTGGGCGCTTAAAATGTCTGACCCTGTTCTACAGCAATTTGTCCTTAAAAATCATATTTAAATAACTACTTTAAAACTGTTTTTCTTACTTCATGATGTCAAATTTATAGTATGTGGTACATTTTCCATGAGAAATCTGTATAGCATGAGAGATGAAATATAGAATTTCCCAACATTTAATGTTAATATTTTATAATATAGGAAGAGCATATCAAAATATTCATGCTGGCAGTAAAATAATTGGGGAAGTTTTGATTTCTTGATAATTATGTGACTACCATGTATTCAGAGAGGTACAAAAATGTCTCCTCTTAAAGTGGAACTAAGTTCTAATTTAGTATAGCATGCAATTCCATTCTTGCCAACAATAAGATTAGCTTGTACTTAGCTAGCTCTTAACAGAAACAAATACTAAATAATTCTTACAGCCTTAAAATGTGCAGTAAGGTTTATTTAACCTTACTTTTGAACATTATTCCCTATTAGGGAGTTTTACACGTGAGTACAAATATTTGGCTCTTTTCTTTAGAAACATCTTCAGACAAGATGTGCTATAATTCTATTATTTGTAATATAAAATTATACCAATGATAATAGATTCTCACCAGTTGAATGTACAAATGAATTAAATGTGGATTTTTCTGGAAGGCATGCATAACTTCCAACTATTGCCTGCCCCTTGATTTTCTATTCTTAAGATATTTAACTTTAGTGATACTGTAAAATCCAGACTCACCTTTATTATTGCTAGAAATTTCAGGGAAATTTAATTTGGAGAATAAAATAACTGATGTGGATAAATGAAACACAAATATATAGTAAAGTTAGATATTTTTCTTTTAATGTAACT
The DNA here is from genome assembly GCF_018350215.1 of Panthera leo. NCBI lineage: Eukaryota > Metazoa > Chordata > Mammalia > Carnivora > Felidae > Panthera > Panthera leo. The sequence goes on from NC_056686.1 coordinate 168,688,235, forward strand.
ACATTTTAACTATCAGGATGCTAGGCATTTTGTTTTTATTTTGATATATTTGAGCTAGTGAAAAATAATGAGATCTTTTCCTCAAAGACCCCAAACTCAACATTTTTCTAAAAAGACATATGCAACGTTCGAGTGTCTTTTCTTTTCAATATATGAAATTTATTGTCAAATTGGTTTCCATACAACACCCAGTGCTCATCCCAAAAGGTGCCCTCCTCAATACCCATCACCCACCCTCCCCTCCCTCCCACCCCCATCAACCCTCAGTTTGTTCTCAGTTTTTAAGAGTCTCTTATGGTTTGGCTCTCTCCCACTCTAACCTCTTTTTTTTTTTCCTTCCCCTCCCCCATGGGTTTCTGTTAAGTTTCTCAGGATCCACATAAGAGTGAAACCATATGGTATCTGTCTTTCTCTGTATGGCTTATTTCACGTAGCATCACACTCTCCAGTTCCATCCACGTTGCTACAAAGGGCCATATTTCATTCTTTCTCATTGCCAAATAGTATGCCATTGTGTATATAAACCACAATTTCTTTATCCATTCATCAGTGGATGGACATTTAGGCTCTTTCCATAATTTGGCTATTGTTGAGAGTGCTGCTATAAACATTGGGGTACAAGTGCCCCTAGGCATCAGTACTCCTGTATCCCTTGGGTAAATTCCTAGCAGTGCTATTGCTGGGTCATAGGGTAGGTCTATTTTTAATTTTCTGAGGAACCTCCACACTGTTTTCCAGAGTGGCTGCACCAATTTGCATTCCCACCAACAGTGCAAGAGGGTTCCCGTTTCTCCACATCCTCTCCAGCATCTATAGTCTCCTGATTTGTTCATTTTGGCCAATCTGACTGGTGTGAGGTCATATCTGAGTGTGGTTTTGATTTGTATTTCCCTGATGAGGAGTGACGTTGAGCATCTTTTCATGTGCCTGTTGGCCATCTGGATGTCTTCTTTAGAGAAGTGTCTATTCATGTTTTCTGCCCATTTCTTCACTGGGTTATTTTTCGGGTGTGGAGTTTGGTGAGCTCTTTATAGATTTTGGATACTAGCCCTTTGTCCAATATGTCATTTGCAAATATCTTTTCCCATTCCGTTGGTTGCCTTTTAGTTTTGTTGGTTGTTTCCTTTGCTGTGCAGAAGCTTTTTATCTTCATAAGGTCCCAGTAATTCATTTTTGCTTTTAATTTCCTTGCCTTTGGGGATGTGTTGAGTAAGAGATTGCTACGGCTGAGGTCAGAGAGGTCTTTTCCTGCTTTCTCCTCTAGGGTTTTGATGGTTTCCTGTCTCACATTCAGGTCCTTTATCCATTTTGAGTTTATTTTTGTAATGGTGTGAGAAAGTGGTCTAGTTTCAACCTTTTGCATGTTGCTGTCCAGTTCTCCCAGCACCATTTGTTAAAGAGACTGTCTTTTTTCCATTGGATGTTCTTTCCTGCTTTGTCAAAGATTAGTTGGCCATACGTTTGTGGGTCTAGTTCTGGGGTTTCTATTCTATTCCATTGGTCTATGTGTCTGTTTTTGTGCCAATACCATGCTGTCTTGATGATGACAGCTTTGTAGTAGAGGCTAAAGTCTGGGATTGTGATGCCTCCTGCTTTGGTCTTCTTCTTCAAAATTACTTTGGCTATTCGGGGCCTTTTGGGGTTCCATATGAATTTTAGAATTGCTTGTTCTAGTTTCGAGAAGAATGCTGGTACAATTTTGATTGGGATTGCATTGAATGTGTAGATAGCTTTGGGTACTATTGACATTTTGACAATATTTATTCTTCCAATCCATGAGCAGGGAATGTATTTCCATTTCTTTATAGCTTCCTCAATTACTTTCATAAGCTTTCTATAGTTTTCAGCATACAGATCTTTTACATCTTTGGTTAGATTTATTCTTAGGTATTTTATGCTTCTTGGTGCAATTGTGAATGGGATCAGTTTCTTTATTTGTCTTTCTGTTGCTTCATTGTTAGTGTATAAGAATGCAACTGATTTCTGGACATTGATTTTGTGTCCTGCAACATTGCTGAACTCATGTAGAGCAGATCAATGAAACCAAGAGTTGGTTTTTTGAAAAAATAAACAAAATTGACAAACCTCTAGCCAGGCTTCTCAAAAAGAAAAGGGAGATGACCCAAATAGATAAAATCATGAATTAAAATGGAATTATTATAACCAATCCCTCAGAGATACAAACAACTATCAGGGAATACCACGAAAAATTATATGCCAACAAACTGGACAACCTGGAAGAAATGGACAAATTCCTAAACACCCACAATCTTCCAAAACTCAATCAGGAGGAAATAGAAAGCTTGAACAAAGCCATAACCAGCGAAGAAATTGAATCAGTTATCAAAAATCTCCCAACAAATAAGAGTCCAGGACCAGATGGCTTCCCAGGGGAGTTCTACCAGACGTTTAAAGCAGAGATAATACCTATCCTTCTCAAGCTATTCCAAGAAATAGAAAGGGAAGGAAAACTTCCAGACTCATTCTATGAAGCCAGTATTACTTTGATTCCTAAACCAGACAGAGACCCAGTAAAAAAAGAGAACTACAGGCCAATATCCCTGATGAATTTGGATGCAAAAATTCTCAATAAGATACTAGCAAATCGAATTCAACAGCATATAAAAAGAATTATTCACCATGATCAAGTGGGATTCATTCCTGGGATGCAGGGCTGGTTCAACATTCGCAAATCAATCAACGTGATACATCACATTAATAAAAGAAAAGATAAGAACCATATGATCCTGTCAATCGATACAGAAAAGGCCTTTGACAAAATCCAGCACCCTTTCTTAATAAAAACCCTTGAGAAAGTCGGGATAGAAGGAACATACTTAAACATCATAAAAGCCATTTATGAAAAGCCCACAGCTAACATCATCCTTAACGGGGAAAAACAGAGCTTTTTCTCTGAGATCAGGAACACGACAGGGATGCCCACTGTCACCGCTGTTGTTTAACATAGTGTTGGAAGTTCTAGCATCAGCAATCAGACAACAAAAGGAAATCAAAGGCATCAAAATTGGCAAAGATGAAGTCAAGCTCTCACTTTTTGCAGATGACATGATACTATACATGGAAAATCCGATAGACTCCATCGAGTGTCTTTTGATGGCTATGCTATACTTCTTGTTGGCCTTATCAACAGCAAGTGCTTATGGGTAGCATCCAGCCCAAAAACATATTCCTGTATCTTCTGAGCATTACTTTTATTTATTTTTTGCCTTACCTAGGTTTACTCATTTTTCCTTGTATCTTACAGCTTTGTTAAACCAAGTAAAAATATTGATGATCTCCTAAATCAAGGCATGAATACAGTATGAAAGAAAATCTTACTTGACATTCTCCATTAGTTTGGTGCTAGATATTTTTCCCTCAAAGACTAGTCAATAGGGACAAGGTTGAAGAGAGCCAAGATAAAAAAATTCTAGTCTGTTTGTACAATTTCTTCTCCTGCTTTCACCTCAGTGATTTCAGCTGCTTTGTAATGATTTCCCTTTAAGACGAAACACAATGTCATAACAGACATAAAAGGTCAATTGTTAAGTAGTCTATAAATGTTAGATTCTTTTTTTTTTCTTATCTTACTTCTTTATCCTTCCCTTCTACTACAGGTTTCCTCAAATCTCAAAGTCACTATTCTCACCATTGCCAGACTTTTTAAGCCCCCAATAATTATAATTGTGCTTTTAAAGCTGATTGATGTTGGTTCCATAGGACGAGGGAAAGAAAATGTGACTAGGAATCTCTCACAGCTTCTCCAGGCAAAAAAGTTCTCCTTTGATTCATTTCAGACCTCATTTGGTTTTTGCCACTTTTTAAAGTGGTACATTAAAGCACTTGCCTGTACTAAAATGATAATGAACTTAAACTGCAGTTCCACATTATAGCCCTCATTAGTGTGCACGTTCCTGGGTATCAGAAACAAAATCTTAGCACTCAATTCCTATCTGAGTCAAGTAAATCTTGTACAAAAGCACAATACAACTATTTATTTAATGAGTAAAAATGTGTGTGGACTAAATGACTCTTAAGTTAAATGTATTTAAATTTTTATGTAACCTTTTAGTAATGAGGGTACTATGGTAAAAACAAATTTTACCTAAATATTCTACTAAATATCCTACCTAAATATCCTATCTAAATATCCTACTTTGATTTACAAAGTTTAATTCACCAGAAGTAACTTTATTTAGCAATAAATATTTCTAAAATTTTATGTATATACACATACATACATACATGTATATATATACACATAGGTTAACTGGGTTTTTTATTGAAATTTTCACATTATAAACATATTTTGGAAAATAAAACATTTTGGTAGAAGACTAGTGGCATCAAAAATTGCTTTGATTGGGGCGCCTGGGTGGCTCAGTTGGTTAAGCGTCCGACTGGCTCAGGTCATGATCTCACCATTAGTGACTGTGAGCCCTGCATTGGGCTCTGTGCTGACAGCTCAGAGCCTGGAGCCTGCTTCGATTCTGTGTCTCCCTCTCTCTCTCTCTGCTCTTCCCCTGCTCACACTCTCTCTCTCTCTCTCTTAAAAATAAATAAATATTAAAAAAATGTTTTTTAATTGTTTTGATTAAGCCAAACTGACAGGTAAGGGATTTTTATATTGATAGCTGAGTCAAGTTTATCTGATGGGGAAATCAGAAATTCTAAAAAAAATTATAGACAGCAGTTACATTTAAGTACTCTGCAGTTAAAAGCAGCAACAGTTTATTTAACAGGTTGCTGAGAACCAAGTAGTACTTACTGTTTTGGTATTTTGCCTGACTTTTTCCATTTACAAATGAATCAGTGCCCAATAGAAATAGCTTTAAAATATAGTTAAAATGAAAAGTCCCAAGTTCACTAATATATTTTATTAACTAGAATGATAGTTCTCTTTAATGGTATTTGTCTGATACTGGGTTTATGTAATTCTTCACACATTCTGTAAATGAACGCCAACCAAAACAAATACTTTAATGATATTTATACCAGTTTCTATGTAAGAACATTATATTACACTGTTTGTTTTCTCGAAGGAATACAAAAGATTAGAAGCTGTGAATGTTGAATACAAACTTTGGTTTCTTTTTTTGAAATGCTACCTCAAACTAGAGTTTTCAAAACTGAAATTTACTGATAATAAAAGACACTCATAAACCAGAATCTAGATAAACCAAAGAAAAAAAAATTGTTTAAATCTATAATCAACCCTCAATACTAATTTTTATCAAACATCAACCAATGTTTTTCCTAAGAAAGTGTCTAAAAATAATGACCCAATACAACAACAGAACACCAAAATAGGCATGATTTTTTTTCATTGGTTTTAAATGCTGCTTACATTTTGAAGCTTTATAATTTGTATGAATGCTCTTTGAAGATCAAGTTCATTGTTTTTATGCTTGAGGAAAGAGACTTGCTCCAGCCTGAACAAAGAGAAGACAGCAGAGCCAAGGCCAGGGTTTCTGAAGTTTCTACATCGGGCCTCCAGAATTCCTCCAAGGAGCCACAGGAGCCACCTTAGGGGCAGGGGGTGGGGGTGCAACTGTGGAAGGGCTAGGCGGTCTGGACACCTTACGTTCCCCTCACACACTGCACTGTCTTTAACAAGAGGTGCTCAGCTTGCATCTCGTTGACATATTTGAAATTCTGGGTAAGAATGAGTTTGAAAAGAAAAAAAAACAATTCTGTTCCTCAAAAATAAATTTGAAAACCACTGCATTACCCCGTGCACCCTGGTAAGAAAAAAGGGGGAATATCATGGGGACTCAAATTTGAAATGATGTCACTGTTAATACCTACCATGAGAAACACCTAGAAACTGTATTTCAAAATAAGGCAAAAGAGGTCATGAAAGTAGATTTTGTAGAAGTAAAACCTTTATTATTTATTTTTTCTTTAAATTTTTTAATGTTTATTTTTGAAAGAGAGAGATAGAGTGTGAGTGGGGGGAAGGGCAGAGAGTGAGGGAGACACAGAATCTGAAGCAGGCTCCAGGCTCTGACCTGTCAGCACAGAGCCTGATGCGGGGCTCAAACTCACAAACCACTACTAGATCATGACCTGAGGTGAAGTCAGATGCTTAACCAACTGAGCCAGCCAGGTGCCCTAGTTTTTTCTTTTGTCTTGTACTTTAATTACTGACCTGGTGTTTCTAGAAATTTGAATCACACAGAAATGAACAGTGAATAAACAAAGTTTAGTAGAGGAACTTCCAATGTTTCAGAATACAAGGACAGGTGGAGCATACAGAAAAGCACAAGAATAAACTAATTAACAGAAATCAGAACAATGGAATGCTAAATGGACATGTCGACAGTAAGAGAACCAACTAAAAACAGTCAGGAAAAGCTTTCTGGAAAAGAGGTGCTCAAGTAAGAGTAGAGGTAAAGGAAATTACATTCCTGGTGGAGTGAACAGGGCTGAAGGAGGGGGGTGGGTGGAAGCATATTTACTGAAGAGAAAGATAGATCCAAATGGAGAGGAGTGTTTGTGTCAGTGATACATAAGCTTGAATTGGTAAAATGGGGTTATACTGAAGAAGCCCTTTCAAGGCAATAGAGGAAGACATTTAATTTAAGGTATACGTAAGGGGCAATATGGTAATACCTTTGATACTCAACAAAAGAAGTATTTTAGTGCTAGCAACCTGGCAGTGTGTTCTGAATTATCAAGGCACTTTTCTTTTATTGTATTAAATTACTGGTGGTGGAAAAAATTTAGGTGATACTTCAAAAGATGCTAGATATTTTCATGGATTTAAAATCACATATGCAATAATGGATCACACGGATGGATATTTTATACTCTTTCACACTTGTGCTGGCAAAAAAAAAACAAAAAACTTAGGAGGCATATGCCATTACCTAATCTATCTCTTTCACATCAGATTTACATATTACATATCATTTTTAATTTCTATCATCCCCTTTTAAAGCATTTGGAAAATGAGAAATTTTGTTTAAAATAAGTGCTCCAGGTTTGAGAAATATTTGAAATAAAATAGTCTCTCCTAGGGTGGTGTAGAAATATTTGGATACATTAGAAAAATAATGGATATTATTAGACAATTAAAATTGAGGAAAGAACTTTCCCTAGAAAAATTTGGATTAAATGACCCTGGAGAAGTGTTCTTTTCCATTTATAGTTTTTATTTCTGTTTCTTCACTGTGCAACACATGGAGACAAAATTTTACCTAGTATAAAAAAATAAGTAATATGAAAAGGTAATCAATGGACTGGGAATATCCTTCCAAGGTCAAATCAATGAATGGTCTTTAGAAAGAGTGTATCATATGATTCTTAATATTTAGAGGAAAACATAAACCATTATTTTTTAAAAGTAATACATCCTGTATATACATAAAATAGGTCTCAAATGAAAATTATCTCACAAATAAGATTTTTTAACTCCTAAATATAATTTTCCAATCTGCAATGTTTTCAGAACATCCAACTCAAAATGTTACATGTTTCTCCCCCTCCTTTTTCTTTTCCCAAGTTCATTGTTGAGGTCTGTGGCTATACGTGCATGTACATGCCATGGTTTTCCTTTCTAAAATCTGGTACAGAGAATATTTTTTTAAGCAGCAAATTTTTTCCATCTTGGGAGTTACCTAGTTTTGCTGAATAAATACTGTGATATGCTTGCTTAGGGGTGTGCATAGAATTCTGTCACGAAGTGTGCTTGAGTGAGAATAGTGGTAGTTGGGCAGTATTTTTCAATGAATGGCTTTTATAACTGTAGTGTTTGTTTTTCTTAGAATGCAAGCTTGGAAAAAGAGCTGAATTGAATTTAAATAAGACTGTTATGAAAGGAAGGAGAGAAGAGTGGCAATAAGGATAGTTTTAGATCAGAACATAATTTTGAAGAGTACTGATATACCAGATAATCTCAATTATAAATTTGCTAAACTCACTCCATTTCCCAGCTCTGAAAACTGACTTCACCTGCTTTGGTTTTGTGCAGCTGGATCTGCCTTGACCAGGGGTATGGGGGAAAAAGCAGAGGCTTCTTGATCAAATAACCTCTGGATCACTCACAAGCATAAGTGTGCATACACTTATATACATGTGCACACACTTGCAGACCTGTGCACACATGCACACAAGTGTATATCATCATACAAAAAGGTTCCTGTCAGCTTAAGCCATTTCTCCATTGACTAGGGGAGACCAGTTCATGTAAAGATTACTTGAATCACTGTGGTTATACTTATAGTAAAAAAATAGAATTTTAACAGCATTCACAAACTGACTTGGCCATCTGATAAGCCACTGGAAACAGATGGAAAATGCCAACTTTTGGTGCTTACAGGACCACACAGTTTGTGACTATAATCATTTAGAAATTTTCCATTATTTATCTTCCTTTCTTTTGCCCAAATTTACTTTGTACTTTGAGGATATTGAGAATAAAAGCTATGTATCTATACGGATAAAGGACTTCATTCTAACTTCTATTTGTAACCCAAGAAACATCACATCAAAGTTGTATTACTGTTTTTCATGGTGGTGTTATTATGAATCTAATTCTGCTAATTCTTAAAACAAATAACTACTGTCAAAAGAAGTCCTTTGTTACATAATTAGTTTTAACACTGGATAATTTCTGTTGTATAGCTTTATTGTTAGGTGCTTTATCAAGTAAGAAAATATCTGCCTATCTTTATTTCATACCTACATTTGTTCTATAATAACTAATATTTCCTAAACTAGAATATATCTTAGAGATCATCCAATCCAGCTAAACTGTGCAGAGAAAGACATCACATGTTACATATTTCATGAAAGTAATTTTTATGGAGTACTACATAAAGATGTAAAACTATGAATTCTGAAAACATAGATGTATTTCATACTAAGGGATTTTCACAAAGAAACCTTTTGAAAATACCAATTAGAATTTGTAAGTTGATACTTAGGGATGAACAATATGTGCATTGACTTGCTCAAAGACAAGGCTGACAAAACTGCATTAGTTAGGATGCCTTTGGCTGTAAATAACAGAAAATGCAATAAGAACTGGCTTAATATTAAGGGAGATTTACTTGATACTAAAATGTTTTGAGTTGAGGTGGTCCCAGAGGTGGCTAACTCAACAGCTCAATTACTTCATCAATGACTTAGGATATATTTAACTTTGCATTTGTCATCTTGAGAATCTAGGGTTGTCATTAAATACAGGACATCGGGGCGCCTGGGTGGCGCAGTCGGTTAAGCCTCCGACTTCAGCCAGGTCACGATCTCGCGGTCCGTGAGTTCGAGCCCCGCGTCAGGCTCTGGGCCGATGGCTCGGAGCCTGGAGCCTGTTTCCGATTCTGTGTCTCCCTCTCTCTCTGCCCCTCCCCCGTTCATGCTCTGTCTCTCTCTGTCCCAAAAATAAATAAAAAAAACGTTGAAAAAAAAAATTAAAAAAAAAAATAAAATAAAAAAAAATAAATACAGGACATCAAGTTAAATTTGAATTTTAGTTAAATTATACATGTCTCTTGTGATGTTACTCATTATTTGAAATTTCAAATTTAACTAGGTCCCTGCATTACTGTTTCCTAAATCTGGGATGCTTATCAGCATCTTGGTTTTTCTTTCTAAGCTAGCTCCACTTATGGTCACAAGATGGCTGCCTTATCTCTTAGTGTCATATGTAGATGCTAACATCCAGTGGCATAATAAGGATTCTGTTGGTAAGGAAGAAGGTGGAGGAGTGGTGTTTTGGTAGGCAACTAACACTATAGGTCTCCAAGGCAAATCTGAATTTTTGTTGATCAAAACATAGTTTCCTCTAATATTAAGTAATTATATCCTACTATGTAATTCAGCCTGCCTTCTGATTCAGGGATAGGAATTTTTTTTTCTGTAAAAAATTTTCTTTCTTTTTTAGTTTCTTTGTTGCAACCGGGAAAGCCCCAATCACCACATGTAAAATAACAAATAATATTTATTGAGTATCCTGAACCAAGGGAAAAATATGGCTCATTTGCACATTTCCCCTTCCCACTTTATTCCTAGGGCACATATAGGAGCTTCTCCATGTTCACGGTTGCTGGTTCTTTCTTCCTCCTTTATGCTGGTTGTTCACATTATGCACGGCCAAATTACATCTCAATTTCCTATGTTCTCTTCCTCTTTCCACTCTCCCACCTTTGAAAACTTAAAATATCCATGAGGCCATATTTGTACTTAAGTGATAATGGTTTTATGTGGGCTAGATAAACCAAGCTGTGTTAATATTTACTTTACTAATGTGTTGGACCTCTGAGGTAATTTAAGTCCTTAATCATTTCAACAGTTCAACCTCTTTAAAAAGCTCTTCAGGAATGCAGCCAGTTTAGGCATCTTAGTGACATGGCACTTTTGGCTTCCCTATCACACTTCCAGAGGCAGGTGGCTACAAGAAAGTTTGGCCTATATGACTCTGCCGCTTGGAGTATGTTCATTATGGCTGTTTGGTCTCACTTATGCCATCTTTCATTCCCACATCACACTCACATTGCAATCCACTGGTTTCTGCAGCCGTTTTCTCCACCCCATTTCCTGTCTCATCTTGAATGATTCATAAGTGACTTCAATATTTATAGATGTGCCCCACCCAACACCCTAGACTCATCATTTCTTGACCTCTCCTGCTGCACAGGCCTTTAACCTCTTTGGACTTCAGTGATCTACTACCAGGGCCATCCCCCAGTGCTACCTACTCATTCCCAGCAACTCTTTACCCCCCTTAATTACACTTCACAATCTTACTGTCTTAATTTGAGTTCCTGCTCTTTTCAGTGATCCCTTTTCCTTGTTTCTATCTAATTATTTGACTTCAAAGGAACCTCAACCTTAAGAATATAGCAAAGATTCAAGTCTCTGAACCCCTATACAACCTTGCTTCTTTCCCTCCTGCCCTATGTCTTCCAACTAACCCTGCCTGCTGTGGCTCATCTCATCAACTAATCCCTCAACTTCCATCACACACAACCTCTGAGCTCCTATTCCAGATGCGTCTAAAATTTTGTTTTTTGAAATTTAAGACCTATGTACCTAAACCTGATAAGTAAAGTCATGCCATTGCCATCAATCAGCATTGTAAAGTAGTTAAGAGCATGGACCCTGGAGCCAGAACATGGAAACTCAGTTCTAGGCTCCTCTACTTACTAGCTAGGTACCCTTAGAAAAATAGCATAACCACTTTGTGCCTCATATTCTTCATCTGGAAAAAGGGAATAATAAGCATATCTCATAGACATATTATGATGAATAAATGAGCTGATATTTATAAGGTGTTAGAGAAATATATAATGGTTAAATAAATATTTTATTTCTCCCCTATACTCTTGTTGCCATTTTTAATAACAGTTATCCCAAACCTTTGCTCTTTTAAATTTTCCAAACAGCTCATGATCCATTACTTCAGCAGATGATCTGGCTAATTCTCCGAGTACAAAAAGGACATTAGGCGTTAACTCCTTTAAATAACCTTCCCCTGAAAATTTAACTACATTGGTACGTTGTATTTCTTTCCGATCTAAAAGAAAGAAATGACCTTCTAAAATAAATTTTCCTCCCTTTCTCAAGATCACATCCCTTCAAATACCTAGCTTTTTCTGTGTATATCTAATCTTTCTGTCTACTTGTTTTGTTTTTAACCAGTAAACATGTTTTATTCCTCAAAAGAATAACCAGAAATCCTTCTTCAACTCTGTATTTCCTTTTATCTATTTCCTATCTTCATCCTTTTCTTCATCAGATGTCTACATTTACTGTTTCTATCTTTACATCTCTCAAGACTATTCTTGAGAAACGATAATAATTGTAAGAAGGTCTAATAATAAAATTAAGTGGAAATAAACTCAGAAGAGTCAAAATTTTAGAACTTGGCTTTCCCCAACTAAGTCCAGACATAGGTAATCATGATTTGGAATGACCATATATTTATATAATGGCTTTCTTGCTCTTTTGTTCTATCTTTACCAACCAATTAATTGTTTTAGTTTGACTACCCCTGCTATTTCCTGTTTCCATCTTCTAAAAGGAATCAGCCCCACATAGTCGCACTACAATCAGGGTTTCACTCTCCGCCATTCCACCACAATTATTGTCAAGGGCAGCAGTAACATCTGTACTGCAAAATCCAGGGATTGATTTTCAGTTTTCATCTTAATCAACTTCTCAGAAAGTTGGTAGACTTAATCATTTCCTCTTCTTTAAAACCTTTTTGTTTCAGTGGCCTTCAAGATACCACTTCTCTTAGTTCTCTTTCTACTTTACTAGTTGTGCTAGATGATCTTTCTTAGCCTCCTTTGCTGGATTCTTCTCCTTTATTTGCCTTGAAAATGTGAAGTACCCCAAGCACTATCCTTGGACATCTCTTCTAACAATTCTTCACCAATTCCCCCTTGGTGGCCCCAACTAGTTTTTTAGCTTTGGATACTATTTATATGCTGACGACTTTTAAATTTATATTCCAGTCCAGATTTTTCCCTTGAAGTCTATATTCATATATCTAAATGCCTACTCAACATACTCTCTTGGAAGTCTAACAGGCTTTTCAAACAATATATTCAACAAACTTTCATTTCTCCCTAAGCTCCTCCACTCTTAGACTTCTCCATCTCAGTCAGGGAGAGTGTGTAAACTTAATAGAGGGGAATTCTCAAGAACACAACAATAAAGCTGGTAAAAGAATAAAAGCCAGTAAAGGAGATTGAGAAGTAGGAGAATAGGAAAATATAAGATCAAGAAATAAATGAGAGGAATAGTCAATCCTGCAAAAACTATAAGGATAACTATAAAATGAGAGCTGAAAGGATCCAGCAGATTTGGCATTTTTGAAGTCACTGATGACTACTGCTTTGGTAGGTTTGAAATAGTTTACTTGGGAAATAGAAAGAAGGCTGTCTAGTATTAAGGATTCAATACACACACAACACACCCTACAATATTTTAACCAAACTTTCATCCAGAGTTCCAGTTCTGTGCTGTATTTCTGAATGCTTGGGGTTACATTTCCATCAGTATGATTTGGAAGTACCTCCTATCTAACATGTCCTATAATGAACTCATTTCCTTTCCTCTTTTTCTCCTCACTTCTAAACAAATTAGTACCAAATACACGATTCTCCTAAATTCTTTATTAGGTTGAATGACACCAATACCTATCCATGCACCTGCAGTGGAAAACAAACCTTGAAGATCATTCTGTTTCTTCCTTCCCACCCATTTCGTAGTTTGTCAAATCTGATTGCATCCCCTATTTCCCTCAGTCTAACGTGAATTTTTGTTAACCTCCCTGTCCCCAGGCCCCATACATATAAGCCTCCTAATTGGCTTCCTTGCCTAACAACTTCCATGACTCTTTCTGCTATATAGTTACTAGTTATCTTTCAATAAAGCAGTTTAGTTAAAAACTGGAAGTTGCTTTCAACTTCTATTCTAAGATTGCAGGAAGATAGTCTTAGAATAGCACTCCGAGGCCTTTGAAATTTGGCTGTCACTTACCAGCCATTTGAAACTTACCATTTCAAAGTTCAAATAATGTTTTCCTCCCTAAGTTGTAAATACAATTTCAAAATGTTTGGAAAATAAAGGAAAAAAGTTAGCTATAATATTGTAATGGTAGTGGAACATCTTTGTTTCACTCCTAACATCCCCCTATGGATATACATATTTGTATAGTAAACATAATTTTGCATAATATTCTTACATATTTAGCTATTCCTTGTCATGGTGCAGAAAAGGAATATAAAAGTTATAAAATATTATTTTGAGAAAAAAAAATGGAAGTAAAAGAAGAAAAAAGGTGGGGACAAGTTAGAGGTATGAATAAGGTTTAGGATGCATACCATGATGACCTACTCATCTACCATGAGTGAGCCACACATTTGGCTCTCAATTCTCTACTAACCAATGTTAAAAACAGAAACTTTGTTAGTTATCCAAGTCCCAGTGCCCATGAGATTAAAATAAAATGTCCCAGTAATTTCAACTCATCTTGGAACAAATATTATAAAAAGACTTCTTCTGAGGTTCTCGTAAAGAGAAGGCAGGGTGATGTACTTAACAAGTTCTGGGAAGACTCCTTATTAGAAGTAGCACATCTCATTTCACATCATTGTTCATATTGAGAATCAATATAGGCAGATGCTATTTTACAAATCAGAGTGATTTTGTGAAAACCAACTTTTTGGAAATCATTTGATATAATCAAAGCACCCAGCTCTTTGCTGATCTGCTTTAAATCATGGCTAAATATTAACATATTGAAATGCTCATATGTAGTATATATTAGTCACAGTAGTGGTTGAATTTTTTTAATGTTTATTTATGTTTGAGAGAGAGAGAGAGAGAGAGAGAGCATGTGCCTGCAGGCACATAGGGGAGAGGTGGAAAGAGAGGAACAGAGGATCTGAAGCAGGCTCCCTGCTGACAGCAGTCAGCCCAATGTGGGGCTTGAACTCACCGTGAGATCATGACCTGAGTTGAAGTCAGATGTTCAACTACTGAGCCACCCAGGTGCCCCAGAAGTGATTGAATTTTACCCTTCAGATAATCTTTCTGAATATTGTTTCTCTTCAAAATAGAATTTTAAATAGTTCTTAGGTGAAAAGTGAAATCTTAAAAACTTCAGGTCTCCTATTGGGCAATTAAAGCTTACTTGGAAGGCCAGATTTTAGGTTGAGAAGCAAAAATTCTTCTGGATCATCTGTGTGATTCCTCTTGAGAAAGTTCTCTGAGTACAAGAATGTGGCTGGCCCAGGGATGCTATAGTCGTGGGCTTTTTTATGTAACAGGGAATATGATGTTGTCCTAGAAGGACTCAAAAATTTACTGATAATTTAAGAAGCCTACATACTAAAATCTTTGTTTTTATATTCTCCAAGTTTTTCAGAACATTTGATAAGATAAAAGCAGTTTTTCTACCTTTGCCTTTATCAATGTTTGCAGGGCTTTTGAGATATGGATTCTTGTCCTAATTAATTCTGTCACTAACTAAATGGCTGACCTTGGGCAGGCTTCTTAAGTTTCCAAGCTCATTTTCTCTCCCTTTGTAAAATGAGGGAGCTGTTGTAGGGTAACTGCCTCTGTAGAATTCCTTCCAGTTATGAGTCATACTGACCCCTCTGCCCACTTCTATAGGTGAAGAACCTCCTCAGTCAGAGGAAAGTAAGTGATTACTAATGTTTCTTTAACAGTGGACCTGGAGTACTAGGAGACAGTCACATATCTTAGGTGAGAGCATGGGCTTTGCAGGGGAAAATCCTGGTTCCACTCTGCCACTTACTAGTACACAGCCTGGGGCAAGTGTTAATCTCTCTGAAGCTCAGTTTCCCTAACTATAAAGTGAGAATAATACAAATGCTTTTATAGTTGTTGTATTAAATGAGACACTGTAAATCTAGCCCTAAGTAGAGTGTCTGGCACAAGGCAAGTACTCAATCAAAAGTATCTATTTGTCACATTGTTATTTCCTTGGGTCCACTGAAATAATTGTTCTTTTAATAACATTTCTCCAAATTGAATATCAGCACTATTATAATTACAGTATTTAAAGGTTTTAAGGTGCCAACTTGGCTGACTAGTAAAAAAAAATTGGAAAGATACAGGCTCAGGGGATTTTTAAAAAATTAACCAAAACAACCTGTGTGTTGACCTTTACCCTGTAGTTCTTTTATTTAATAACAGTCTATTAATAAATATAACTTTAAGCTGTTTGATTTAGTGCTAATGTAATCCAGGCCAAATACGCTACCTTTCTTGTCTGCTCCAAAGAAATTTTAATGGAGGTTTGGTTCACGTTTCTGTTTGATTTGAAATAAGATTGTGGGAAGTTCTTAGTTTTGGGTCCCCATCAGTAGATATGTAGTCACTTTAACTTTTGATCATTTGTAGATTATATTTAAATGCAACTAAATGTGATAAAATCATTCTTAGATGGTTGAGGTAAGCTTTGAAGGCTGTATAAGTACTTATCTTTTAATTTAAAAACTATCGCCTCACCATAAAATAAAAGGAAAAAATTCCCCAAATGTGGGAAAGCAGAGTTCTTGGCGATGTTCTTAAACTACAGCAGGAAATATGTGTTTGTTTATTATGACCCTAGTGCTTTCACAGGCCAGATGAACTTTCAAACACAGAGTTTTCATTCTGTTAACCAACAACTGTCACCCGACTTGTGGAAAATGATAATTTTTGCAGGGAGTTCAAGGAGAACATTTGCATAATTCCATCTGGTAGAACCTGGCTTGTCCCCACAGCTTGCAGATAGACCCTTTGTGAATAATTCTAACTGTAGGGCTACCTATGGGGTGTGTCAATTACCACAGAGTAACTTGCTGGATCAATCTGTGTTAAAGGTGGCTTTTATGGACTATCAAATTTTATAGCAAAGGAATTTTGAATTATCATTATATGTTTAAGAATTTTTTTTGATTCCAGGTTTCTCCTCATTCATGAGATGTGAGCCTCAACTGATTTGTACCAAGTTGTGGAAGAATAGTTACTTGTATTTCTGCTAGAAAGTTCTCTGCAGGATAAAGGGTGAGTAATATATAGATAGAGAAAGAATCTACACTGATTCATAAATCTTGAATACCTGATTGTTAAATATCTAAAATGTATCAAGCTGTTGAATAGACTTTCATTACATGAATTAAATTTCAAAAGTTTCTTAGGAACTAGCTTATTATTTTCTGTCTCTGTAGCTCTATTTCCTTTAACATTTCATTGTTTAATTAACTCTCATGGAACTTCACTTATTTTAAAAGCAATTTTAAAGGACTATACACTGAATTTATATACAACTTTCTAAAAATTGCCTACAATTATTATTAATTTGTCAAAATTGATTTAATTAGAATAAAGAGATTATTCAGTAGATACATCTTATAGCTTCTAAATTGAAGAATGACAAAAAGGGCGACTTAAAACTGACGCCAAGATAGAGGGATCTGCCGGTTCTGCTCTATATCACAATGGTGGTTGATATGAAGTATCCTTGTTTTGATGTCCTACCTGCTCAATCTTCTACTTTTTGGTTAGTGATGGTAAGAGAAATTGGTAGAGTTGAATGTAAGGAATAGACAAAAATGGTTTAGCAAAATCCTGTCTGAGTCTGGCAGAAACCCTGCTCTCTCCCCATTTTGTCCACCCTCAAACTTGCCAAGCCTTGTTCACTTTGGCTTTATTTTAAAAATGCATTTCTGGTGAGTGAGGAAAGGTTTTGTACTGTGTTTTCAATGACTCACCCAAAATAACTCCATTGAACTTGTAAACGGTCCTGTTCTGAATGCAGATTGTGTTTGTTCTGAGATGGGCATGAAGGCGCTGCAGAAAGGAGATTAGAGAAGGGAAATGTGGTGGGAGAGGCAGTGCAGTTCAGGCACACATCAGAATTATTTTTAAAAAATACATTGTGTGTGTGTGTGAAAGACGGTTGTCTATGAGGTCAGTACCATTTAAAGTTCTTAAAGATACATCAGTATTAAATACGGTTCATCTAGCCACCAACCTCTTTCTTTTGATTCTCATAAAATGTGAAAGGAAGATTTATCTGTGAATATATAATTCCAAATACATGCATTGTGAAACTTTTTAAAGTGCTAAATGGCTTCAAGTAGGAAATAATCATATATATAACACAAGCTAGAAATTAATCTTAAAATAGGAAGAAAATGTCTATCAATACATTGATCACATAATAGGACAGTGTTAAAACTGGGAAGTGCAATAATGACATCCTCTTGTGTACTGCATAAAAATGTTTAATACCAAGTGGCACTGATTATTCAACATCAATAGATGTACCTCTTGAAAAGCTTTTATGATTCAAAATGTCAGGGACCTTTAAAAACAATATTTTAGGGCAGGACTGAAAAGAAAAAAAAAAGAACTGATCTAAACTTTCATGAATTCATGAAACAGACCAAATAAAGTTTATTCTGTTATATAATCTTGCTTCAGTCAATTGTTAATGAAGAATAGATGAGCTATTTTTACCTGTTGCTCAGAAACACCAAAGAATTGAGCCACTGAAAAGAAAACAAGCTATCTACAAGGTTTTACCATGGAGAGGGTAAATTTAGCAGTATGTGGCAAAAAGAAATGGTGATCTGAGGACAGTGAAATGGATGATAAAATGACAAGTCTTCAACATGCACAAAATCAGAAAGTATGTAAACTTACCAAGATTTTGTAAATAATCTGCAAGGCAAAGTTCCAGTGGTATAAACACCTGCTTCTCTCTCTGGTGTGTACTTGAGAAAATAAGGGAAATAAAAATAGCAGATTGTTACGCTATATTAATGCTTACTTATGAGGACAATGAACTAGTATAATAATCCCTCAATTTTTGCTAATGTGGAAAAACCCTAAGAATAATAGGTTCAAGTTATAGACTACATAAATGAATTTTATCACTTTAAAATATACACTAGAAATACTGTAATGATTAATAATGACTCAAATATATATATAAAAAAAACAATCTTAAATCAGACTAACCACCTTTCCTCATAGTTCATTTGTATGGTTTGTAAATAATACTTTGAAAATTTTCAAAGAACTCATTTGTTGAGTAATATTTTCCTTTCATCCTCTTTTACCTTAGTGTAAATTATTCCACTAAGTATCCCTGGAAATGTTAGTAGCTGTACTGAGTGAGCCCAAAATATTTCATGTTGAAATGAATTTTAGAAATACTGGGTTAAACAAAGTTAAACAGGTTTTTTTTTTTTCCTTAATAAGCCTTGAGAACTTACTTCTCAAGTCTCTTACATTCATTGTGACTGGGTTGGGTGGGAGAGGTGAGAATATAATATACAGTGTTTTCTAAACTTATTTCATACAGAATTCTGTTCTCCATGCACTCCTTTGAAATATATAATGCTGCTTTGTTTATTTAACCTGCAGTTCTACTTAGCTTACACCTCCCAACTTCCTTTTGTCTTAATAAGGGGTGAAAATTTGGTAAACTGCAATGCTACCACTTTCTGATCAGAGTCTGTATCAAGATTTTGAGGCATAAAATAAAATTTTGATTACATAAATATTCTTGAACAAACAATAACTAGAACAACATGCTTTAACTTACTCAATAGTAAATCTTACTTAGTAATTTTGAGGCATGTGTTAAGGTCTGGAAGAGTAAAAAATAACTAAAGTAATTAAACTGAGCATGATGTTTCATTTCTAGAGATAAGCTTTTCCATTTAAAAGTGTCTAACCAGAATAGGTTTTCTGTCCTAGCCTGAATTTATGCGATTTTTAAAATTCATCTGCATACACATGAGGACAGATGTCACTTAACGGTATAAGAATAATCCTTCTATTATAACATTGATTTTTGCCTCTGCAATGTAACAATCCCAGCAGCTATCCTGAGCGCCTACTTCCATGTGATTCCATGTGATGCTCACATCAGTTTGGGAAGGCAGTTATCATGATTGCTATTTCACAGATGAGGAATGTGATGGCCAAAGATATTATCTGTTTTGCCTTAGGCCATAAAACTAGAAAGATAAAGAAACAGATTTCAAACTTCAGTCTGACACTCAAGACCCTACTGTTTCCACTACAACTTGCTGGATGGAATTATCCACATCTAACTTAAATTTGTTTATTTCTCTACCTTGCAAGTATCAGTGAATCAGACATGACTCCTTATGGAGAGGTTCTGTAATGGGGATATGCAGTTGGTCAACAATATAGTACTTGTTGGGAAAAAAATCCTTGAAGAATCAAATAGATTCTCCTCGTGTGTAACATGGCATTCCTCACTGAATAAAGGAAACACCTTGGGCATTTTTTAATATCTCAAAGTTGAGAATACAATTAAAACCCTTCACAGTTCAAAACAGCTTGCTGTTTCAAGGATTTCCTTCCCTACTACTTCTGTACCCTCAACATATTACATTAAAAATGATCATGTAGAAGAAAACATACAATTGCGCTATTAGATTTTAAGCAATTTCTGTATTCTATTCCAATGCTACCTGCTGGCATTTCCCCCTCCTTTCTTTATAGCTTGATTCTGGTGGTTGGCTTTTATTTTTATGTTTTTAAATGTTTATGTATTTGAGGGGCAGAGAGAGAGAGAGAGACAGAAACAGAGAGACAGAGACAGAGAGAGAATCCCAATGTGGGGCTCGGCTCCCGGAACTCATCAACTGCGAGATGACCGGAGTCAAAATCAAGAGACCGAAACTTAACCGACTGAGCCACCCAGGTGCCCCTGGTTTTTAAATATAAAATATACTTCACTATTGCCTTTCTCAAAAGTTCTTTGTTGTTTAAAAGTATTAAACAACAAAACTGAATAAAAAATAGGCCTTAGAGAAACAATGTAAAGGAAATACTTTATCCATTTGTCTGTCCATGGTGAAGAACATAAAGAACAGAAAAATTTACCTCAAGAAAAGTCATCCGTCCTCTGTACTAAAAGTGTAAGGGGTACAAGAGGAATACAGAATGTTCTTTAATCTCTCACGGTTTACCCTCCAATCTGGCTGGGAAGTCAAACATACCCTCAAAGGCCAGTCATATTATTTACTGCACAATTCAGTCTTAAAATAAGTGATCCAGACATTCAGTTGTGAATCAGGGCATCATGGGAGAGATGTGACCAGAAGTGGTGGAAAGATACGGTTGAAGAAAAGTTCTGGCTCAGGTGGATCTTGAAGTTCATAAAGGTATTGGAGAGAAAAGAACAGGAGTAAATCGAGAGGCAAGGACATAGAGTCAGCAAACAGCATGTGGAGATAATGGAGTTGAAGCTGGCAGCCCCAGATGAGTAGGGTGGGGTCTGTTAGGGCCCTGCATGGAACTGTAAAGACAGTATATTTTGTTCTGTGTGGCTTTTGACCACCCCTTTCAGTGTCTCTTCTCCAGCTACTTCCCTCTCGCTCTCTTGCTTACCTTTCCTACAGGCAGCTAGGCCCTAGCCTATTCTGAAGGGCCATTAAACTGTTAGCTGCATTTTGCTACAGGACTCTTGAAGGCTGAAAAGTCTTTAAGATTCAAGGAAAGAATAACAATGAAATTTCAAGCCGATGAGATTCTAGTATCACTGTTCTAGCTCCCCTTGTATTTTCACAGTACCTCTACCTAGACCCAGAATATAATGGTGGTTCTGGAAAGTTAGTCTGGGTTTTGGATAGGATTTTGTAGGTATTGATAAACCATCAGAAGTTTGTGTGTGATTTCAACAGGATTTTATAGTCTTTATGCTAATGAGATTTTAAAAGGGGGAGAATGCCCAAATGCATTTTTAAAATAGTTCTGAATCTTGACATCAACCTCTATCTTTTCATCTCTCCACGTCCAACGTCAATGTGGAATCTCCAGATTAAACATTCTTTCTCAATTCGTTTTCATACATAACCACGATAAATAACTTTCTTAAGGCAGGAAAGTAGCACTTCACGAAGTTTGGTCTTTTCCAGGTTTGACATTTTGACAAATACCAATTAGGAGGCTCTTTTCTTTCATCTTCATCCTCAATTCCTTGGACTTCGCCAACAATAGTAACTCGGCGAGCCCAACCAGACATTTGTTTTGACGCGGTGAAGATGGGCAGTTGGCCTTTCCACATTTTTGCTGTGAGAGAAGTTGACAGGAAACAAAGATTGCTACCAAACAAACAAGCAAACAAATCTCGCCCACTCCGCGGGCCACCTCAGGGGAACCCAACGCCCTAGTCCGCGCCGCCGCCCCGCGCTCCGCCCCGCGCGCCCCCGGCCGGAAGGGGGCGTGGGACGCCGCCGAGGGAGGGGCGCGCAGACACGCCGCGGCCGGCCGGGCCTCCGGCGCGTCGGGCGGAGGCGGGAGGCGGAGGGCGGGAGGCGGAGGGCGGAGGACGGGAGGCGGGGAGCGGGGCCAGGGGGCCGGCCGGCGCTCGTTCTCTGCCGCGCTCGCTCGGGCCACTAGCGCTCCCGCGCCGCGCCGGGCCGGCTTCATGTGAAGCGCCGGCCCTCTGCCCCCTCCCTCCCCTTCCTTCCCTCCCTCCCTCCCGTCCCCTCCTCCTCCTCCTCCTCCTTCTTCTCCTTCTTCTCCTCCTCCGCCCCCTCCCGCGCCCGCTGCCGCTTCCCGGGGGCCCCCCCAGCCCGGCTGGGCGCTGACAGCAGGGGCGGGGGTCCCGCCGCCACCGTGTCTCAAGCAGGCTCCGACTAGGGCAGCGGAGCTCCCGGTGCGGCCATGGACCGGCCCCTGGTGGCGTCGGCGGAGGCGGAGGAGGAACTGGAGTGGCAAGTGGCGAGTCGCAGGAGGAAGGCCTGGGCCAAGTGCCGCGGCTCCTGGCAGGCGTCGGAAACGGAGGACCTGTCCACAGAAGCGACGACGCAGGACGAGGACGAGGACGACGAGGAGGACCTCCCGGGCGCGAAGCTGCCAGCGGCCCCGGGGAGAGGTCTGTGTGCCCGGCCGTGCCGCGGCGGGCGGGGGACTCGGGGAAGTGCAGGCTGGCGGGCGGGGGAAAGTCTCGTGCGCTCTGGGCAACTGCTCTAAGTTCTGGCAGATCCTGCGGGCAGGCCGGGGGAGAGGGGACACTTGGGACCTTTAAATGCGCGCCCTTGACAAGGCGTCTCCAGAGTCAGCATAGACACCCCGGTGCCATCTCGTTTTCCTTTAGATGGACACTGGGACGTGTTGCTTAGGCTACATGTTACCCCCAGTAGATTTTCCTACATGGGAGCGTCCAGGTTGACCCCGACGTCGGAGTCCCCCAGGGGTCGGTAACCACGCTGTCCCCTCACTCTGCCCCGCAGGAAACGTGCCCAACGAGAAGATCGCGATATGGCTCAAGGACTGCCGGTGAGTCCTCGCTTTCGCCTCTCGCGTCCCAGAGGGAGATCCGCGGAGATGGCCCTCCCGAGTGGAGCAGAGTCACCCGGGCCGCAGTCCCTGTGGGTCCCATGGCGGTGTGAGCTATAAACCGGAAAGTGAGCCGGCGGATAGCTTCCTCCTTTGAAAGATTAGAAATGGAAGTACTGTGACCGCTGATTATTTGGTGACCGTGTTGACTTTACAGTTGTTAGGACTTCAGCCCCCCTTGCGTGATGTTAGCATCGGAGAGCAGAGACCTAAAACGAATAATCATGCCATGCCTCGTTATATGCTTGCCTTGTTTTTATTCGAAAGGATTTTCACATTTCACACGGTATTTTACTTTGCTTTTGTTTTGACATCTGTATATCTGGCATGAAATGATTTCCCTTTCAAATGTGTTTTAGATGAATTTAATTTACTTAACAACTTAACTGGCCTTAATTTTATTTCTGTGCCTTAATTCTATTTGGATAGCTATAAAACCAGCTAACTTGTTTTCTTGTAGTTTACTCCTTGGGCACGCATTTGTCAGACGGCACTGGAATGCACTGAAGGGACATAGAGAGCTTTGAAGGCATTCAAACGGCATAAATCTGTTTAATTGCATACTTGGGCAACTGGTACCAATCTGGTTGATAAAGTACAAGGGGAGATAGATCATTTTGCAAGTAAATCTTACTACAGTAAAAAAGCTTGTTATCTACTTTAATTTTTTTCTATTTATTTTCTACTTGTAGAATATCATATGAAGAATGTTGCTTTTTAACTTTGGTTAAGTTGTTTGCTTCTGCACATATTTCTGCCATCTCATTTTGGGCTTTTCTTAATCTTTTGTTCAAGTATACCAGAGGTAGGGAAGTGTTTTGGGGGGGGAAGGAGAAGTGATTTTCATATATGCCAGTTTATTTTTCTTCCCTAAGCACAGATAAAATATTGGCCACTACTCTGTTGATATCCTGTTTTAATGAATTACCTGGATTTTTGAGTAATGGTGAATAAATACTCTTATTTAGGAGGATCATTGACTCTTTGAGATACGGTGAAATATATGGTCTGTCTTTCTAAAGATACACCGAAAAAGGAAAAAAGAAAGTTTAATGGCAAGTGAAAAATCACATTATTTTATGATGTATAGGAATTAAGATTATTAAAAGATCACATCAAGTAGACAGTAAATAAGTAAGTTTATCTTGTAAGGTAAATGCGGTAGGCAAATGTTACTCATCAGACATACCATCTCCGAAAATTTCAAGTTTTGTTGCTGGTCTTATGTAGGCAGACTCTTTGGTCTGCTGCTCCTTCCCTTTTAGGTTTCCTGCATAGGTTTCCTTCTTGTTCCCTACAGTTGCATCTATTCTGTACAAAAGGGACATTCATTTGTACCTGGGAAAGCTGGAACAAATAGTCTTGTAATGCTAGCTGTATTATTGCAGATTTGACTGCTAGGACATATGCAACTCTAGGGTTTTTTTCTCTAACAGGTTTTTCAAAGTTGGGCATTTACCTACTTTGTATACAGTATTTACAAATGATCTAAAGCTAGCTTTTTCCCCTGGATACATTCTTATTTATTTATTTATTTTTGTATTGCTGTCCATATTCTGAATAAAGATTCCATTTGTTGTTCCTTAAAGGATGTAGGGGTCTTTGATAATCCTTTTTTTTTTTTTTTTTTTTTTTTGCTAAGTGGAAATAATTGCTTGGATTAACATCTAAGAAAGGATAGTTTTTGAACGAATTTAGAAGAAAGCAGTTATAAGAGTGAGAGACTTGTTTCTGAAGGAGAATGGCAGTTACAGTCTCTTTATTTGCCATTTTCTGTTAGTGCATAGACCAGCAGAGACATCTGCAGGAGTAATAGTGTTTTATCCTAAGAAAGTAGCCATCAAGAAAGAAGGACTTTATAGAGGCATAAATTCAAGTTTCATTAAAATATATGTAAAAACTTGGCTCAGTTTTTTATTGTTTTCATGGTAGTTGTGATTCGTTAACATTTCAAAAGCACTAATTTTCGAAGAACTACCATTGCCTGTGTATTTGCTTGCAGAAAGTTTTAACATTAAATTGCCATTTCAATAATAAATTTTTTTAGACTGATATTTTTATGATTGATTCCATGACTGATGTGAATTTGTAAGAGATATAAATTGTTACTGATGAAAGGTTTATATCAAAACAGAACGTTCAAAATAAAACATTTCTTAATATAATTCAGTTTTTAGACAGAAGCGAAAAACATTTTCACATTGAAAAAAGATTTCTAAGTTATCTGCATTTGAACGGGAAGAATGTGTAGGAATTTTAGCAATGGCTGGTTCTTAAGGTTGATTCTCAAGCCAGCTTTTTAGTTCACAGAGTTGAATGAAGATATATGTATTTTACAGTTTCAAAGCAGAAAAAAATAATCTCAAGTTTCTCCGTTAGACCAAAAAAGATAGTAGTTGGGGTTAAGGGAGGCACTAATTGATGCTCTAAAATGCTGGTGATAGATTTAACAGATGAGGTTTAAAAAACTGTTGAACCTTACTTCTCACTAGACCCTGACTTTTACATTTTATTTAGATAAAGATTTGTTTTCTTTTAATTCTGTTTCCTGTTTCTAGGGAAGGGATTGAGGGGAGCAGACATTTTTTTAATGCATGTTGACATTCTCTTTTTCTGTTTTTGTAAAGAAAATGCTAATTCATATCATTTGTAATTATAATTCTTGTTCTTAATTGCTGGCAGATCAGATGTGTGATTAAATCATTCCTGGTGAACTGACTTGAGGATAGGTATTTGCTTAGTTAGGAGGATATTACTTATGTAATACTCTTGCATTCCTTTTGTGTTTGGGGAGGAGAGTTAAATGTGATTAGAAGCTTGCTGGCTATGACCTTTTAAGTGTAAAGTTGTGCAGTGACAACTCTCCAGACAGCTTTTCAAGACTGAGGTTTATATGTTTATGTGGTTTCAGTACCCCTTTGGGAGCCTCACTGGATGAGCAAAGCAGTAATACACTCAAGGGTAAGAGAAAGTTGCCTTTCTAAATCTGTTCTTTATGTGAAGGTCCTACTTTATTTCACTGCTTTGAGTGAAAGTATACATATGTAAATTATAAAAGTGATGTTCATTTTATAAGCTATACCATTCTGAGAGAAAAGCCAAAAGAAAGAAACCTTGTCATGAACCGTAAAACAGTGGATAGTTTAAGAAAATCACTAAACCTTTACACAGTGTGAAACTCATATTTTTATTATCCAGTTAGATATTATGAAAACTAGTTAAATACAGAAATAGAATATGTAAACTTAAGGAAAATATTGAGTGAACTGGGTCAGCTTTAGTACAGCATTTCTTTGCTTACATTACATTAACCGAAATTGCCACACCTGAAATTTTACCACCTGTGTGAGACACAGTTCTAAAGTTCAAAGTACAACAAGAATGTACAGGTAGTGGCAAGGCATATAAAAAAAAAAAAAAAAAAAAAAAAAAACACTTATAGTATTAGAAAAATCTAGCTTGAGCTTCTGACTATTAAGGGAGGTAAAAGGAGTGATTGCTCCGGGATCTGATTTTCCTTGAAACTCTTGGATACGATGTTAGCTAAATGAGTATCTTCAAAGACATAGTGAGTATAGAATAACTTCTATCAGGGCTTATAACAATTTTACCTTGATGCAGATCATGGTTTCTTTGCGATAAAGCTTATACTTGCTTTTTGAAATTATATAATCAGAATAATGTATGAGTATATTCAGGTTTGAAATACCTTATTGTAGCTTACATTTTGTTTGGTCAGTTTTAGCTAAAACTACGATTTTATATGTGAGTCCAAAAGAACAGAACACTAGAATGCATCTTACGTTTCTTTCAGGTGTGCTTGTGAGAAATGGAGGCAGTTTTGAAGATGATTTGTCATTGGGAGCTGAAGGTAAGTTTTTTTGGAAGAACTGCATTTTCATACAGGTTTAAAATGAAAAAAAAAAAAAAAAGGTTGAGTGCTTTCAGGTTTACAGTCCTCAGCCAAAGTTAAAGGTCTTGAAAATGGCTGAGACACATTTTACAGAACCTTTGACATGTTAATAATCTAGTCAGAGCTTGTAGGATACCTGTAGGAATGGCTCTAAAAATCGTTGTGGAATGTCCTTGTCTTCCTTGGACTTAATTGCTTAAAGGAACTGTTTGGGGGCAAACAGTGGTCATAGAACTGAGGGAAGAATTGTCCCGCAGAAGGAAGGAAACTTAAATATTTATACATGAGAAGACTAAATTGAAGCTTATTTTTAGTGTGAGGTAGCCTTATGTCAGACTTACAGCTGTGGCTTGTCTATCTCCTTGCATTCAAGTGTCTCCCATCTTCCCCCCCCCCCCCCCACTCTCTTTCCAGATTGTTAGAACACTGAAGAACAAAAACAAAATTAGAGTTATTAGAATTTAATTAGAAAACATTATGCTGATGTCTATTCCAGACTGCATTAACATTTTAAAAGCGTGTCGTACCATGTTTAAATTTTCACAGATTGTATCATCTTTTCCAGTGGATTTATAGTGAAATTTTCCACAATGTAGAATTAAACATTTTTATTATTTTACAGGTATTTGAAGATTATTGGTAGTTGTACAGCTGGGTTATTAATGTGTACTTTTTTATCAAAAAGAAATTAAGGATTTTATTAAATCTTTTTAGATTATAAGTTGATGAATGGTGAATTTATCCACTGAATGTAATAACCTTGATCTTTTGCTATTTTAAATCAATCTGTATGTATATTACTTCTAACATTTAAGACTCTAGAATATGTGAATATGTTAGTTTTTATTATTGAAGTTAATGTGCTTTCAAGGAATAAACTCTGTAAAGAGCTTAGACTTACTGCTTCCTAATTAGTACAGTTGAGCATGTTGCCAACCCCTTACTGAAAATGCATTTCAATGTTACAGTAAATAGCAATTTTGATATCTGCCTTAATTTCACAATATGGAATTTTTTTAAGACTTTTTTTTTTTTTAAAGCAGGTTTAGGTTTACAGAAAAATTTAGAGGAAGGTATAGAGATTATCCCTGTACTTCCTGCCTCCATATATGCATAGCCCTCCCAATAATCAACGCCCCCTACCAGAGTGGTACTTTTGTTACAACTGATGAACCCATAATGAGGCATCATAATTACCCAAAGTTCACAGTTTACATTAGGTTTCACTCTTGCATGTGTACATTCTGTAGGTTTGGACAAATGTATGATACCATGTATCTATCATTATCATATCATAAATGTATTTTCACTGCCCTAAAAACTGCCTCCGTCTGCTTGTTCATCCATATTGAATGATTTTTCTGGAAACCAGAACCTAAAAGGAAGTTTCAGAGAAGAATGGAACTATTATGTTGTTTTACTGAAAATTATTTCAAGATTATTTACATTCATTCAGTAAATATTTATTGAATATTACGTGTTAGGCATCTTTCTGAGTGGATGTACAAACAAACTAACAAATTGCCATGACTTTGTAAATCAGAAGTGAGAAAAAATCTGGTGTGCTGAAATAGATATGTTTATAATTATTTTCCTTCTTTATATTTGCCTATAAAAGTTCAGTGCAGTAAATTTAACTGACTCTACACTTAACAATACTTACCTGTTTAAGACTTGTAAATCTAGGATAAAGTTTAAAAACAATTTTTTAAAGAAAATTTACTTTGAAACGAATAGAAATTTTCAAAATACGTGCATGAAAAATTGGTTGTAACTGGGATGAATTTTCAGTCTTTGAAAAAGCACCTTAGAAACTTATATATACTGTTGCCACACTTAAATAATGTTAAGTCATGTTTTTGCTCTTGAAAGGTCTTTAGTAATAGCTTTTAAATTTAATAATTAGAAACACATTTACTACAGATGCTGTATATCTTCTTACCATTTATTTTTAATTGTTAAACATAGAAATTTAATTGGTTATCTGTATAGCTTTTATTTTAAACATTCAATGAAGGAAGTAGTTAATTTTACATTGCTAACAAACAAAAACACCATCTAGAAGCTACTGATTCTCTTCATATCGATCTGTATATTACTTTTAATGATCTAGATTTAATGAACCAAGACATGAGTTTGGGATATTAGGCATTTAGCTGTAATATTTGACTAATATGCTTTCTTGATGATTATATCACAGTAGTTACTGTCCTACTAACAATTATGCTCTGCATTTATTCTTTATACATGTAGCCAACCACCTCCATGAAACGGATACTCAAATTGAAAACTGGTAGGTAGCTGTGGTGTTTATTCTCTTCCTTTTCAAAAATGAAGAGCATTTTGAAAATAAGGTCTCATATAGTCTAATTTTGTTTATAGCAATAATATCTTGGCCAAAGAGAGAAGACTGCAGTTTCATCAGAAAGGGAGAAGTATGAATTCCACTGGATCTGGAAAAAGTAGTGGCACAGTCTCAAGGTGACTTATTCTGAAATTATACTACAGTTACATTGTGTTATAGGCAGTCTACTCTTTACTGTTTTTTCAGTCTTGGATTTGGCTTGATAGTATGAAATCAAAAGAATACAAAATGTTTCATTCATTGCTTTTTTCTTTTTTTTAAATTAAGATTAAAAAGCAACAGATGTGTTTATAACGCTGCTGGAATTCTTGTTATAATGAGTATTTTGAGCCCTATCAACAACTTGAAATCGGAACTCCATAGTGGAATAACTTCTTCCAGAATTCTCCCATTTTGGGGGAGGGCGTGGTCTTAAATTATTCTTACATAACAATCAGAATAAACCTTTCTAATTTAAAGCTTGATATTTAAGCATAGATGTATCTTCAACATATTAAATCAAAGATCTTCAAAATATATATTGAAATAGGCAAGTACATGTGTCCATGGAACCAGTTTAAATTGTTACCCAATTTATTGTATTGGAACCTGAGCATTTTCTGTGAAACAAATTGAAATTTTCTTCTGTTGAAGCTTCATCTCTAACATTCCTGTTTTCCTCAGTGAGTCTCAGAAGGTGGATTATCACTAGTATGAGGAAGAAGAGATAAGAAATGTTTAATTCCCAATCGAATGAGAACAAGATTTTCCTTTGAGTAACCCATTCTCTCCATACCTTACTCCTCCTACTTCCTGAGTGAAAGTGGTTAGAGAAAATTTGAAAGTAAGCTCCTCCCTCACTTTTCTGAGTTCAGCTTGTTACCTGTGTTGCATCTTCAGTGACAGCCAAAGAGAGCAGAAAAGCTCGAGTTCTGCAGGATGTCCTGTGCTACCAACTTCCCAGTATATTTTCCCTTTCCATCTTTTCCTTCATCTGTTTATTCCTTATTCTCCCTCACCTGTTCTCTAATTGTTTTAGCTGCTTTGCTAGGACTCTCTTAAAATGACAAAAAATATAAGGTGAGGAATCATTTCGGGAGTCTTATTGAGTGTCTTCTTGGGGATTAGCTCTTTTTTCCAATAGTAACAGTTTGAAAGAATGGACTCTTTTTAAGAGTAATATATCACATTTAGTACACAATGTATGAAGAAATAAATAATAATGGTGTAAAGAGCAGAAGCTCTTTTTTATAATGTGATGTGGACTATAAACTTATTTTATATCTTGATGTTTCTTTTTTTCTCTTGTAGTGTTTCAGAATTGTTGGAACTTTATGAAGAAGATCCTGAAGAAATTCTTTATAATCTTGGATTTGGACGAGATGAACCAGATATTGCTTCCAAAATCCCCTCCAGATTTTTTAATTCATCATCATTTGCCAGAGGGATAGATATTAAAGTATTTTTGAGTGCTCAAATGCAACGGATGGAAGTAGAAAATCCAAATTACGCTTTAACAAGTAAGGTTTTTAAATATTAGCATCCACAGTGAAATGGTCTTATTTTTTTAAAACCTTGCTAAGTTTTAGGAATAGCACTGGGAACTTAATTATTGAGGTTAACACAATAGCTGTTTTACTAAAAGTTAACTTTTCCCTCTCTTCATTCTTGACTTACTTGTTACCATAACTGACGTATGAAACCTTGTACTTTTCTTAAACTTCCCTCCAGATTGCTGATGTTCAAAAAGGAAAGAAATAGGGCAGAGGCTTGTTACTGTTAACTGAAGTCATTCAATTTTAGGCATTTTCTATAAATCTAAAATAGCATAGCTAACTTGATAATTTTTATTTATATTATATCTTTGCTTATTTTCCTCTGTTGAACAGAAGTTCCAAAATAGGGATCCTCAGATGGTCCTTGGAACAGCTTTAAGAGATCTGTAAATCCAATCCTACCATCCTCCCTCCATAGGAAAACATTTGGAAGAGTCTTAATTAAGTCAGACATAAAAATAGAATCAAGCTATGGAACAATAGCTGTTCTTTTCTCTTCAGTATTGTCACACTTTGTGCTTTTTTTGGTTTTAAATCATAAAAGATAAATTTTTAAATTCTTAAAACATAACTTCTGCTGTTGAGAGTGAAAAATCTTCCCTTTCCCTGGTAAAAGTAGAGAAACTTTAAGTGTTGGATAAGGAAAGAAGTTTTGGTTTTATAATCTTTGTGATTTAAGTTCGATTTTTGGCACACTAAAAAGTAGTAATAGTTTAATATATGTATACATATATAAACATATATAAAATCAACATCCTTTTCTTTTTGTAGGCCGTTTTCGTCAAATCGAAGTGCTTACTACTGTGGCCAATGCATTTTCTTCTTTATATTCCCAAGTCTCTGGGACTCCCCTGCAGAGAATTGGAAGTATGTCCTCAGTGACTTCTAACAAGGAGACAGACTCACCTCCACCTTTAACCCGAAGTAACACTGCAAATCGTTTAATGAAAACACTATCAAAACTAAATTTATGTGTTGATAAAACAGAGAAAGGAGAAAGTAGTAGTCCTTCCCCAGCAACTGATAAAGGAAAGATTCCGAATGTTTCGGTGATGGAAGAAAGTGGCAATAAAAATGATCAAAAATGTCAAAAACTTGTAAAAAAGAAAGACTCATCTTCTATGTTGGCTACAGTTAAAGAAGAAGTATCAGGTAGTTCAGCAACTGTTATGGAGAATTCTGACATTGATAGACTTTCTGATGTAGCAAATAGCAATTTTAACCAAAAAACTGAAAGTGAACAAAATGGAGAAACCCAAAGCCATGAGAATAAACTGGGTGAGGAGTCTGGTATTCTAGAATCTGACTTAGCTAATGATTTCAGCATGTCCAGCCACAGTGAGCTGGAAAATGGCAGTGAGCTGAAGGGTGTCCATGTGTCCACACCTGAAAAAGAGCCATGTGCACCACTGACGATACCATCCATAAGAAATATAATGGCACAGCAGAAGGACTCCTTTGAAATGGAAGAGGTAGGTAAAATATTACTGAGACCTGTTTCAAATAATGAATTAGGGAAGAAAATACAAAACATGTCTATAAGATGAGTGGTGGCTAATAGATTTATACTAGAAAAAAAATCATTCTGATTTTGAGTTTTCAAATTTTGGTTCTGTGCTTCGCAAACTAAGAATTGGTCACAGGACCGTCCATTGCCGGGGTAATGAGACAGTTACTTCATCAGCTCCTCTGCATCCTCTGTCATTTACTGCTGATACTTGAACTTTTATCCCCTTTCTCTCTCAGTTTAAGATTTTGATGCCTTGAGAAAACCCTTGAGAATATATTTAAATTACAATCAGTGTTGCATAATAGTTAAAAACATAGGCTCTGAAAGCAAAGAGGAGTTTGAGTTCTTTTTTTGCTGCTAAATTGCTATGTATCTTTGGGCAAACTTTTCGCAAAGTATCTTAGTGGAAAGGATAAGTGAAGTGTGAATAAGGCTTCGAGAAGGATAGATTTTTATAGTGGGATTGGAAAGAACCTGAAGATATTATGCATCTGAAGGGAAGGATAGGAACCTCAAGGAATAAGGTTTGAAACACCAGGTCAGGGAACATGATTTCTGCAAGCCTAGAAGACCAATGTTTGCTTACTTTTCATTTCTACCTGGAGGTATTACTATATTTACAAAAGTTTCAAATTGGCAAAATAAAGAGATTCATTTTGATGAGGTCAACTAAAACACCTTTTGAATGGCCAAAGCTAATGCTTATGCGTTGGTACTGTATGACCTGAGACAGGAAACTGAAGTTTATCAAGCACCTACCTTGTGGCAGGCACTGTACTAGGCCCTTCAGGTACTTTTCTTTTTAAGTCTATGAGGCAGGCAGTGCTGGTCTTGTTTTACACATTAGAAAACTGACATCTGTGTACTGCTGAAGAGCTGTGGCCATGAGTTTTATAATGTACAGTTTTCTTTTTAAAATTTATTACAGAATGGTGTTAGTAATATAGTAGCAACTGAGTAATTTTAGAATCACATGCCATTATTTTAGGGAGTTGGCAAATGGGATAATTGACTTTGCCCATAAGTGTCCTGTTAGGTGAATATGTATCTCTCACATTAATGAATATCAGGCATTTATCACACAATTTTGATTGCTGATAATAGCTATTTACCTTGTCTTTGAATGTATCTTTTGTTACTTTAATTGTAGCTAAAAAGTGAAATGAAAAGGGAGAGAAGTAGCCCTTTGAAATAGTCTACATTATTTGTAGTTATTTGTAGGCTTCTTTTTCCCTTGTTTCTTTTTTTTTTTTTTTTTATGTTTTTATTTTATTTTTGAGAGATAGAGTGCTTGTGGGGGAGGGGCAGAGAGAGAGGGAGACACAGAATCTGAAGCAGGCTCCAGGCTCTGAGCTGTCAGTACAGAGCCTGATGCAGGGCTTGAACCCATGAACCATGAGATCATGACCTGAGCCGAAGTCGGACGCTCAACTGACTGAACCACCCAGATGCCTCTTCCCTTGTTTCTTTATATTTTTTTATATTTTTCCTGTTTAATCCCTAATACATTTCTCATTATAATGAGTTCATAAGTTGAGTACTTGCTAAATTAAAACCTCTTTGTTCTATTTCACTATTATCAAATAGTTTGTTTTGGTCTGAACTTGTCCTACCACTAATAAAGTGTAACTTCCTGCCATCCATTGGGGCCCCTCTTCTATGACAGATATGAGAGTCAGTTTCCTGGTGTTAATTTAACAGCAGAATATGAAAATTTAAACAAAATATGTTAGATACTTGCAAATCTGATGTTGGCAGCTCAGATGAGAAGTCACTCTTATGTGTTACTTTCTAATTTCTAGAGTTCCTGAATTTTAAACTATGTATTTTTTTTAATTGTTGGTACCCTACACAGAAGGTCTTTAAAAAACATAAAGTGCTAGATAGATATGCTTTGGTGGCAAGTTTTCATTTAATGATTTTACAGGATTTTTTTTTTCTTTGCTCCCTCTGCTGGCAAAAGCAATTAATGAAGAAAGTAATGTCACAAGGAAGTGAACTTTAAAAAAAATTTTTTTTTTAAGTTTATTTATTTTTGGGAGAGAGAGTGAGCAGGGGAGGGTCAGAGAGAGAGGGAGAGAGAGAATCTCAAGCAGGCTCCACACTGTCAGCATAGAGCCCGATGTGGGCTTGAAATCACACAAACCAGGAGATCATGACCTGAGCCGAAACCAAGAGTCAAATGCTTAACTGACTCAGTCACCCAGGCGCCCCTGACTTTTTTTTTTGTTTTCAGTACACAATTCCAGGCATTGGTGGTTGAAGAATAATAGAAGATTTTTGTTTTCAAAAAAAGGATATATGGATATAGTCAACCATAGCTGCATTGTATATATGGAGAATTTTAAGGGTAATGAATCCTTGTTCTTCAGGTATATTTAAAACATGGATAAAAACCTCCTGGAACTGTGTTTTTATCCCTTTGGGAACTTTAAAGAGAGTTGTAGAACAATGGATAAAGAAAGGAAATAATGTGTTTCTTTAATTTCCTCTTCTCCCAAGTGTGACTTGAATTATACTGACAAATGACGAGAACAATCTTACCGAAGCAAACTTTTAGATCCCATTCAAAGTAGATTGTTGCTGTTTTTCTTTTAGACTCCTTTCCCTTGAGGTTTAATTCCTGTTGGGAACTTTCTTCCTGTAAAAACAGCAAATAAATGTAAGTTAGAGGACACTCCCTTTCTCTCTGTCAGTAAACCAGTTCTCAAAGAGATTAACTGAATGCCAGCTGCTTTGGGTAGCTGGGTGGAGGAGAAAATGTTGCGCTCTGTGCGTGAAGCTGCCTACTCCTGAGGCTAAGGTAAGATTTGACAGCCACCAGAAGTGAAGAGAGGAAATATTTAAATGTAAAGGGAGTTAAGTAGATGACAAGACTGACTCAGGCCTTGGAGCGTGAGAGTGACTATTTCTCAGGTTAAGAAAAAAAATAATAAAAGGCCGGAGACTACTTTCAATTAAAAGTCAGTTTGCCTTATGAGAAAATGTTTTTGTAGACTACCAGATGTTTTGTAGACTATTTAAAGTATTCTAATGTGTCTAAAAGTTGTAAAACTATATTCTTGAGTTTTCAGATTTTTAATGACTTCCCTAAATAATACTTGGGTTCTCAAAATGGTTTATTTTTAATAAATACATCATGGTAACTGTCTAGAGTCGTAGACTTATGGATGAATGATTCATAGTTAAACCAAAAGGATCCTACTCAGTAAGCAAGCGTTCATCTTTTATGTCAAGGAAAACTTTCTCACACTTAAATGTTAGAGGAGGGAGAACTTTTAGCTGTGTATTTTTGTAAATGGGTTGTTCTGTGTCTTCTCACTCAACAAATGAATTTACATTCAAATAGAGGGATTACTGGAAGTATATATAATTTTTTAAGCTACTGAAGTTTGGTAGTGTCTCTGCACTGACTGTTAAGTACTACGTCTCTTTGTTTTTAGTTGTTAGGTTTCAGGATTTTCTCCTGTTTTATTTATTGGCCTGAGTTAAAATAATCCGAAATCCATCAGATACTTGATCGATAGTTAAATTGTTCTTTTGGCCTTTCAAATTTGACTGTGTTTTGAAGACAAGCATTGTGTTTGCAATAGAATATGAACTCTCCCGCATGATACATGGACCAGTGTCTGTTACTTTGAAGCCCAATTAACCACTAAATTTTATTTGACATTTATCTAAAAGACTTATGGTAACTTTTTAAAGAAGTATTTATGTGACAGTAAAAAGTAAACCTTGCAAGTAAAACCTGAAAGTTTGTTTTACGTAAAAATTTGCAACAAATATAGAATAATAAACTAGCACAGAAAGAGATCTTTGTATTCATTCTCCAGTTTTCTCCTTTTACAGATGAGGAAGCATTTTTCCTCCTCTAACATTGGATATTACTTGATAGCAGGGATTCTTCCTCATCATTCTGAGGGATGTAATGTTCCCGTCTATGTCAGTGCCTTACTTTGGGGAGGGCTGAGGGTGTGTCAATGTAAGGAATCCCTGGGTCATATCAGAGAGAGATCTGTTGTAAATTGTTACCACTTTACTCTTTCAAGATATTTGATTATCCCAAGGACCTGTGAAGTAGGAGTTTTAGTCTTTATTTTTCAGTTTTGAAAACTGACATAATTGTCACAGATAATTCTGATAACTATCTGAAGCCATTTAGCCACTATGCGACATGAATAAGACTTGAATTTGGGTCTTTGTACACACATGCCACTTTAGACTACACCGTACCACTTGGTAAAGGTCAGACTGGCTGATAAAGTGTCAGACATTGGACAAGAACTCAAGTCCTCTGGTGCTCAGCCTCATACTACTACTTCAGGAAAATAATTCTTTCATTTAAATTTTTTGACATGTCATTAAAAATTAGATTTATAATTTCTAAAGCTCCAGTTTTGAGTTCTTATTTTTTTTTTTAAACTGCTATAAATGTCTCCTTAAACCTTAGAGGAAGGGTTATTTGAGTTAGAACGTTCCATATATTGCTGCTCTGTAGAAGACAGTACAGTAGTGTTGTGTTGTGCCCAGAAGATGTATATTAGTCAGAATAAATGTGACAGATGTTAAAACAACAACAATAACAACAACAACAACAACACACACACACACACAGAAAACAACAACCACAAAAAAATCCAAAGCAGGTGCCTGCCATGGTAGCAGGACATTGATTCAGAAGGATACAGTTTTAAGGGTGCCTGGGTGGCTCATTTGGTTAAGTGGCTGATTGTTGATTTTGGCTCAGATCATGATTGTGGGTTCATACCCTCCATTGGGGTCAGCACTGCCCTCGTGAAGCCTACTTGGGATTCTCTCTCTCTCTCCCTCTCTTCCTCTGCCCCTTCTCCACTTATGTGTGCATGTTGCTCTCTTCTCTCTCTCTCAGAAAGTTTTAATAAAACATTTATTAAAACTATATCTTTTTAAAAGTTTATTTATCTTGAGAGAACACACACAACACATAGTCCGACGGGGCTCAATCCCACAAACCGTGAGATGATGATCTGAGCCGAAATCAGGAGTCATGCTCCGGCACCTGGGTGGCTCAGGTGGTTAAGCCTCCGACTTCAGCTCGGGTCATTATCTTGTGGTTCGTGAGTTCAAGCCTTACGTCAGGCTCTGGGCTAACAGCTCAGAGCCTGGAACCTGCTTCAGATTCTGTCTCTCCCTGTCTCTCTGTCCCTTCCCCACTCTCAGTCTGTCTGTCTCTCTCAAAAATAAATAAACATTTGGGGCACCTGGGTGGCTCAGTCGGTTAAGTGTTTGACTTCGGCTCAGGTCATGCATGGTCTCGTGGTTCATGAGTTCGAGCCCCACGTCGGTCTCTGTGCTGACAGCTCAGAGCCTGGAGCCTGTTTCGGATTCTGTGTCTCCCTGTCTCTCTGCCCCTCCCCGGCTCATACTCTGTCTCTCGTGTCACAAATAAATAGACATTTTTAAAAAATTTTTTAAAATAAACATTAAAAGAAAAAATTTTTTAAAGAGTCATATGTTCAACTGACCGAGCCACCCAGGCGCCCTTTCAATACAGTTTTAAACCTCAAAACATTTGAGACCAAGCGATTTTATCATTTTGGCATGGGGGTTTTGGGGTAATTTTTATTATGGAAAATTTCAACTTACCTAGAGATTAGAAACATTGTGTAGTGAATACCCATTTTCCATTACCCAATTCAGTTATCGATATTCAGCTATAGTTAATTGAATAAAAGGCAATCTGTAACGAATGACCAGAACTCCACTGAGGATCTGAAACCGTTGAGTATCCTGCCACATAAATAGATCCAAGTTTTGTTTGCTTCATAATTTTCTGTGCTGTACTCCATGTCAGATTTGACTACTTTCCTTTGCACAGCTGTGACCAGTACTAACACATGCTAAGCTATGAAATGTAACTTGCCCCTAGCATGTCTTCTTCTGTCTTCAACAAGCGATTGATGATTTTTTGTTAAGTGGTAAGAAGAATCCTCACTTTAGTAGTTTTATTAGTAAAAAATGACCCTCAGTTCTTTTTAAAGGGTCCTTTTCTTTGAATTAATTAATGGAGTTTGTAGTTTTTGTACTTTAAAATTTTTACTTTGTTTTGGCATTGAGTAGCATCTTAAAAGATTATTGAAGATACATATTCATTAAAGACATGTTTTGTGACTAATTTTATAAATCTAAGGTTGTGACTAATTTTATAAATCTAAGGAATGGACTGTGTGATAATTCTACATTTTAAAAGGGGAGAGTAGAATTTGGTATATCACAATGCCGTGCCTTAACTGAGAATCCTAGAATAAAATCAAAGAGGAATTTGGATTTCTGTTATACTTCTTTGGTCTGTTTGATATTTCCTTTAACAGAAAACTCTTTCAAGTAGGGTAGGCCTGAATAGAGACTAATAATAGAGCTTTTGTTGAATTTAAAAAGAAAATGCATTTTGTCTCCTTGCACACAAAACAATGGTTTTCCTGTTGAACTTATGTCTGCTGCTTTGAAGAATATATACATAGTTTCTGAGTAATAACAAAGAGGTTAGAAACTATTTTATATAATAATTTATAGGTGGTGGTTTAAATGACCAGTGTGTTTTATTTCTCAAAAGATTCATGAACTTTGGGTTCATGGAACTGTGTAGAACAAAAATATCACAAATCAGAGCAGTTTTTAAATTGGGTAATATCTTTAGCCTTTGAGCATTTTTTCCCCATGTTTGTCATTCTGCTCTCATTCCTATGGAATATTTCTTATTCTTGAAGGGGTTCATACTTCAAAACTACCAGCATTCTACCTAAAACCTGTTTGCTAATTGCTTTCTTATTTATTCAAGGTTGAAAACCTTGTTTGGCTAGTTTGTCTACTAGGATGTGATTTATTATTTCAAGTACTAATCATTGCAAAGTAGTGTTAGAAATTAGTGTCTCACCCTCCCCAGATGTTTATTTTTAATATAGAGTTAGTTTTATTAGAATAGAGTATTTGCAGGGGCACCTGGGTGGCTCATTTGTTTAAGTGTCTGACATTAGCTCAGGTCATGATCCCATGGGTTCCTGGGTTCGAGCCCCATGTCAGGCTCTGTGCTGACAGCTCAGAGCCTAGAGCCTGCTTCAGATTCTGTCTTCCTCTCTCTGCCCCTTTCTCGCTCACATTCTCTCTCAAAAATAAATAAACATTAAAACATTTTTTTATAAAATAGAGTATTTGCAGAATGGGATAGATGTGGTGAATAAGGAGTCTGAAAATTCCTAAATTATGTATTTGTACAGGTGGGGGGGAGATAGCATAAAAAGAAAACTTTTTTGGTTTATATCTTCTCTGAATATAGTTTTCAGGGAGGATTTATGGAAGATCTTTCAACAGTTTAGTTCTGTAATGAAACATTTTTTTTTTTTTTGGAACTCCTAGTTTATATCTTAGAAGACCATTTATGTTAGGACAAAGCAGTTGTATACAAGAGTGGTTTTTCATAACTCAGAATTTGGGGGATCTTACAAACTTTTCTAATGGGAGCATAATATGCATTTTTTTTAAGATACAAGACTTGTAGTTGCCTCAGCTGTATGTCAGTCATGGTCTGCTGCAAAGTTATTGGCATTTCTCCCAGGATTGGCCTTACACTTTGAAGTTTAACATTTACAGAAAAACTTTTTCTTAGGGGTCAATTTTTTATTTAATAGCAAATTTTTTAAATGAAGTAGTTTACACATGTAGTCATTTTTCATTGCTAGCTACAGACATTCAGTCCTATTGTTAACTGGAAAATAGACTGTAAAATTGAGATGTGAGACACTATCACAATTTTGAGATAAGATGTTTTGCCTTTTTTAAATACAAAGTTTTGATACCCTTTTAATTGTGTTGATTTGTTTAATAAGTAATTATCAAGAGGTATTCTTCATCACAGATTTTTCAAGTTGTAACTACTTAAAACTGTTTTTAGGTTCAGAGTACTGAGGGAGAAGCTCCTCACGTTCCAGCCGCTTACCAGCTAGGTCTCACCAAGTCAAAAAGAGGTAAGTTGACTAATGTCCACTAGTTCCCAAGCACATTACCAAAGTGTGTCATTCATTGGTTTGGAAAAGGGGTTTACCTATCAGTATTTGAGTACCTGTTAGTGGAAAAGAAGGTTATGATGCTTAACCTTAAGCATCCAGGTATGGACGCTTCATTATACTTTGGTTATAGAATTTTTTGTATCTTCTTGAAGACTTTTGTGCCCATAAAATAATTTTTGTTTGCTTATCCTGAAATGCAGTTCTGTGCACTCTAATTGTTCTTCAGCTCTGCCTAAGGGCTAGATGGGAAGTGATAGAGCAACAGATTCAGGCCTGCTTTTAACGTGGTTATGATTGAAATATACACTTGTATTATCCACCTCTGCCTTTCATTATTTAAACATGGCTCCTAATGTTTAAATTTAAACATGGCTCCACGATTTAAACATGGCTACTAAACATGCATATGCCTCTGGCAAAAAAATACCCATCTCTCAGTAGTGGTTAAAGCTAGTTAAGTTCAATTTAAACTATGGATCAAAGGTGAGTGTCTGCAGATACCATTCTTCTCTTGAATTATTAATTATTGACCAAAGAGCCTTTGAATTCATTTCTTTCACTTTTAATTTGCAACAAGAAAAACTTGCCTGATGTTTAAAATCACAAAGCTTTTGAGATTTAGAGAAAAGGAGAGAGGAAGGAAAGAAGTTAAAGTGGCCACTGAAGGTGGCTGTTTATTTTTAAAGCTTTACACATGCTGAACCACCCTGTTTTGTTTTGTTTTTTTTTTAAACAAAGGATCATATGTATGTTCCTGGAATAGGAAATTGCATGTTTGTTCTCTTCTGATCTCTGAAATGACTTCATAAGAGAGAATTTGCATATAATTTTTCTTTTATTGCATCGTGGTACTAAGTGCTCCTGTCTCACTAGGTCACTACAGTTCTGGTCGGACACAAAATGAGCTTTCCTGTTCTTTGTCCCCTTTTTAAGTCCATAAATATATGTATGTGTTTCTGAGCTGTAAGGCAGGCTTCACAGCCATCAAGAATTTTTTCCTTTGGATAGGTTGACAAGGGGTACATTAGAAAAAGCAGTTTGTCTTGTGTCAAAAAAGGGATTAAAAACTGTAGAAGTACTTCAAGATCTTTCAAGAGCAAGCTCCTTGTGGTAGAAAAAAACAGAATGTGGTTTGTATCCACATCTGAGTTTCTTCCTCTTACCAATAAGAGGTCTCTCATTTCTGGTGGCATATGTAAAAGTGTTAACATTTTTATGAATCACATTTTTATAAATTAACAGTAAAATTGTTTCGTGTGTACATGAGAGGGAGAGGGAATAATACAGCGTTTTCATCATTTTTAAGCATAGCTTCTATCAAGTTTTGATAGTGTGATATGGAAGTATCTTTAATTATAATTACAGAATTAGAATCACTGGTAAAATACTCATTTCACAAGTTTAGTACATATAGTGCACTATACATATATGCACTATAGTGCATGTAGTACATGTATATAAAAAAAAAAAAAAAATACTTGCACCTTAATGATAGGGCTTTTGAAGTTAGAGTGATCTTAATTCTCCTATCCAGTCCTGGGATTTAAGTCTAGAGAAGTTTAGTGACTCAACTCTTGTCACAACTAACATTCACTAAGCTATGTTGAGAGCTTATTCCTTATTATAGAAGAGGTACAAATTTTCTTTAGTCCTGCAGAGTGTACAGGTGTTCTGTTCTATTTCTTTATGATATTGGACAAACACAAATTCTAGGTTTTGTTTTGTTCTCACTTTAATGTTTTGCTCTAACATCCTCGTTTTTAATTAGAAATAGTGTTAAATCTCTTCAGTTAGGACAGATGTCTGATTGTTTTTAATTCCACATTTTTCTGTGGAGAACGGTGTTTTTTGTGAAATACCTGCCTAAAGAACATAGGTTATGATTTACAGTTTACAGAATAGTTTCACCTACACCCTACTTAGTTCCTGAAGTAGCCCTGTGAGATAGAAGGATTATTCTGTTTTGTGAAGGAGAGAAGTCACTGCTTATTATGATAAAGTAGGAACTTGAACCCAGGCCTCCTTGTTCTTTCCACAGCCCAACTCCTGCTGTGAAGGCTGAGTAGGCTATAATCTGACCTAGTCTATGTGAACTCAAGGCTAACAACCACAGAGGTGAACTCAGCATAGACTGTATTCCGCAACAGATAAAACTGACTTGAGCGGAGCTAATCACTGGCTTCCCTGGGCTCCAGCCGCTGCCCTTTGCCCAACATGATAGGCAGTTTCACTTCTAAATCCTTTAAGGGACTGTTTAATTTTATTGTTGCTTTAAAAAGAAAGTTATCGTTAGAGTGGGAGAGAGCCAAAGCATAAGAGACTCTTAAAAACTGAGAACAAACTGAGGGTTGATGGGGGGTGGGAGAGAGGGGAGGGTAGGTGATGAGCATTGAAGAGGGGATCTTTTGGGATGAGCACTGGGTGTTGTATGGAAACCAATTTGACAATAAATTTCATATATTAAAAAATAATAAATTAAATAAATACATAGATAAAAAACATGAGAAAAAAATAAAAAGAAAGTTATCATTGTTTCATTCAGTATACATTTATTTATTGTTTAATTGTTTTAGGTACTGGGATACAAAATAGAATAAATGAGGTTTCTGTCTTCAGAAGACTCATAGTCTAAAAAAAGACATGCAAACACATAATTATGGTGATAACTACTGTGACGTTAAGATGTTAATCATTCTCTCAGTTGATATAATGCATAATTAGTACCTATGGTAACAGCTCATTCCAGTTCAGTTTCACAATTGTTCCAGTTTACCTAGGCCTATCAAAGGTATGGATCAATTTTTTATATGTCATTATACAATTTTGTTCACTTCAAAGCAATATTACAGAATTTTTCTAAATTATGATGAGAAAAAATTACGCCATTCTGTGATACTCTTAGATTAAACCTGAAGCTACAAGTGGGATATTTTTCAAAGTGAGGCAAAGTTTAATTGATTTTGGATTTTATTAAAACATATTATCAGGTTTTTGGTAAAACACACTTTGTTTAGCTTGATGCTTTTATTTTTTAATGCTTGCTTATTTATTTATTTATTTATTTATTTATTTATTTATTTATTTTGAGAGAGAGAAAGAGAGAGAGCATGCATGCATACTGAAAAAGGGCAGAGAGAGGGAGAGAGAGAATCCTAAGTAGGCTCCAAGCTATCAGTAGAGCCCAACATGGGGCTCAATCCCACAAACCATGAGATCATGACCTGAGACAAAATCAAAAGTTGGACACTTAACCAACTGTGCCACCCAGGTGCCCCTAGCTTGATGCCTTTGAAGTTCTGCAGAACTTGACCTTGTCATGAAGCTTCTCCCTTAGTAAATGTTATAGATAAAAAGTTTCTCCCAAACTTGCAGTGTGGATGGCCATGTGATCTGCTGTGCTTAGGTGGCCTTTTTATTTTAAAAAGTGTTTTCAGGTTATACTAACCAGGAATTAGAGTTTTTAGGCCAAAAAGCAAACAGGGTTTCTTTAAGATTAACAACATTATGTATCAGTTGAACCTATTTGAGTTTCATGCAATTGTTATGAAATCATTGTTTCATGACTTACAAATGTTTGCATCATTTGAAACATCAGAAACATTTAAGTACTCTTGCCTGCAAATTATTTAATTTATTGGCACCTTAAGTATATTCTTATTTTGTTATTAGGAAGATAATAGAACTTTTTTGCACACTACATTTAAACTTCTAATTTCACCTGCTGAATATCTACATATTTACATAAAGGAAGTGGCTTCCTTTGGGATTCCTGTTTTTATCAGTGTGGTTCTTGTTTTCAGCCAGTTGTCCTCCAAGGATAGGAAACTAATTGGTCATACCAAAATATATTAAAACTGGAACTTAATTAGCAACTGAACACAGAATTTCTGATAGATGTGATTCAGTTTTTGGTTGAATTCAAGCTGCCTTCTGTGCTTTGAAGCCACATTTTGCATAAGTGATGCATATTTTTCTAAGAAGGAATCAATACGTATCAGACATGTATCAGGAATTAGATATCTGTAAGACCTTCTTTCCAGTGAAGTCCTATTTAGCAGTTCTGCCCTAACTGCATGTCTTTTGATAGATCATTTGTTACGTACTGCAAGTCAGCACTCTGACAGCAGTGGCTTTGCTGAAGATTCGACAGACTGCCTCTCCCTCAGTCATCTTCAGG
Source organism: Panthera leo (assembly GCF_018350215.1). Lineage (NCBI taxonomy): Eukaryota > Metazoa > Chordata > Mammalia > Carnivora > Felidae > Panthera > Panthera leo. Next base: position 168,732,637 of record NC_056686.1, read on the forward strand.
TAAAAATTTCTATTGTAGTAGGCACTCTGATCAACTTCTTCCTATTTAGGTGATTTTTCACTACCTATATATTTCAAGACTGAATCTGTATAATCTTTATTTTTCAAATGACAGTAAGAATAAAACTCCAGGACGTAAGTGTTATCTAAGCATTTGATACAGGTTTTAGTTTTCACTAATTCTGCATCTCTTTCTGACTAAGCACTGACACATTTTTTAAAATGTTTATTTATTTACTTAGAGTCTATGATGCAAGCAGGGGAGGGGCGGAGAAAGAGGGAGCGAGAGAGAATCCCAAGCATGCTCTGTACTGTCAGCATGGAACCTGATGCGGGCTTAGTCTCACGAACTGTGAGATCATGACCTGAACCAAAATCAAGAGTCAGACACTCCACCACCTGAGCCACCCAGATGCCCCCTCTCTGACTGAACATTTAAAAACAAAGAGAGTTCCTCCTTCTTTATTTTTTGACTTTCAGGAAATAGAGGTTATTTTGATCATTATTCTGTCTGATACTTTTCTTCTATTTTCCCACTATTGCTTCAGTTTGTTTGTTTATTTAATAGCTAACGTTGTGTTACATAGCTTTCTGGATATTCTATGACTTTAATGGTGGAGTGTGTTAGATAACCCAGGTAACAGGCACATCTTTATCCTTAAGGAGTTTATACTCTGTGTGTGTAACATATGGAGCCCTTGTATGCGAAGGTACAGAAGCATTTTGAAATTGTCTAAAATGTCTAGGAGCAAACTTTAAAGAAAATTGGAGGTAAGAGAAAAAGAGAACCCACAAGAGCCTCCAGGAACATAGTATCTGAGGGGCACACAGACGAGAAGTGTTTAAGGAGACTCAGAAAGAATAATCCAGTGGGCAGAACAACTGGGAGTTGGAGGAGAGCGTTTTTAAAAGGAAATCTGTGGACGTGAGCATAGAAAGATAAGAATTCAGCTTTCTGGTGAGTGGTTGAGTGAGTGGTTTTGAGGTAAGAAATGAGGCAGAAGCATGAGGGCAGAGTAAAGTGATAAGGAAAAGAAGGTACGGATGTTGACTGTTTTTTTCAAATAAGGGTGATAGGTCTTTGTGTCTTTTTCAAAGGGGGATGACTCAGGAAAGTTGTTTGGCTAAGGGAAGGAGCTCTAAGAAGACAGATGCAGAAAAATCTGGGATAAAATTGCGCAGAAATACCACAGTTCTGGAGAGGATGTGATCAGACGTATAGACTGGAGGATTTGCTTTGAAAAAAAGCAAATTTCCTTTCAGAACGGAGAGGAAGGAATGGCAGGGAGAGGTAGGGGAACATTTGTAGGTGTTGGGGAAGAAAGTTAAGAAATTTCGGTCCATCTTCTCAGTAACTCAGTGTCATGTGTTGGAAGAAAAAGAAATGGGTGCTGAAAAGGGGACCTGAGGTAAATAGTAAAGGTCTGGAATAAGCTTTGTGGGAAAGTGAAGGAGTTGCTGACTAGGGGCAGTAAAACACAGTTTTGAGCAGCACCAGGGCCGTCACCAAGGTGGGAGACCCTGGAAGTATAGAAACGGCATACCAGTTTGGCATTTTGTTAGTGATCCCTCTTATCCAAATTCTCCATTTTTCCACCCATTTCCTTTCACAGGTTCATGAGTCCTTGCAGGCTATGGGGAGTAGTGCCGACAGTTGTGACAGTGAGACAACAGTCACCTCATTTGGTGAAGACCTTGTCACACCAACAGCACAAGACCAGCCTTATTTTCATGAGTCAGAGGAGGAGTCTCTGATCCCTCTTCAGAAGGGAAGAGAGAAGGCAGCAACAATTGCTGATAGAAGGTCAGATAGCCAGAATTTCCCCCAGTGCGAGGCTGTTGAGCCTGCAGGGAACACAGAGTCCCCCTGTGGGGGAGGGGACCACATTACTGCAATTACTGAAGTGAAAGAGGATTTGTCTCCAGCACAGCCAGTGGATCTGCTGGGGGAAGCAAGTGCCGAAAGTGATGTGGATAAAAGCAGTGAATGTGAATTTGCCCAGTATACCACACACCATATTCTCAAATCACTGGCTTCCATTGAAGCTAGATGCAGTGAGAAGAGCTCGGAAAATACAACTGGGCCTCCCTCTTCTGTGGACAGAGTTAATACCGCTTTGCAAAGAGCTCAAATGAAGGTTTGCAGTCTGTCTAATCAGAGAGTAGGGCGTAGCTTGATAAAATCGAAAGATCTGTTAAAACAAAGGTACTTGTTTGCAAAAGCTGGCTATCCTCTAAGAAGGTCTCAGTCTTTACCAACAACCTTATTGAGCCCGGTAAGAGTCGTATCCTCTGTCAATGTTCGCTTGTCCCCAGGAAAAGAGACCAGATGCAGTCCACCGTCCTTCACTTACAAGTACACACCTGAAGAGGAACAGAAATTAGAAAAAGAGGTGATTGAGCACGATGGTCAGTCTTTAGTTAAATCCACTATTTTCATCTCTCCATCATCTGTGAAGAAAGAAGAAGCCTCTCAGAGCGAGGTGAACCGGTTGGAGGAATGCCATCATCGAAGGACTCCTTCCTGTTCGCTCTATGCTCCGGCACCAGTATCTCAGTCCACCTGTTCTCTTCACTCTGCCCACTCGGAGTGGCAGGAGAGGCCCCTGTGTGAGCACATGAGAACTCTGAGCACTCACAGTGTTCCCAACATATCAGGCGCCACCTGTAGTGCCTTCACTACCCCTTTCGGGTGTCCTAACTCGCATCGACATGCTGCCTACCCTTACCGAGCGTGCTCTGTGAACCCCCCTTCCGCCATTGAAATGCAGTTGCGAAGAGTATTGCATGATATTAGAAACTCACTGCAGAATCTTTCACAGGTATGAGGGGGAAAAATGGTTTTTTTTCTTTTACTGATCTGAGCACCTTTTAATTCACTAAGAAGCAAAGTCCCATCAGGCATGAACCACCTCAGCCTCATTTTCTTACATGCCTAAACTTCTCTGAACCTGCCCTCCTCCTGTACTCTTCCCTCCTATCTTAAGGGAAAAGCTATAATTAATCCTAAACAAGGTTAATTTCTCTGCTCATAATCTCCCTCTCTTCTGGAGAAGAGATTTTGCTCATTAGGTAACCTCCCTTCTTTAGCCTATCCTCCATTGTCTTTTTTTTTTAAGTCAGGTTGTACCTATTACTAAAAAATCTTCCCTCTCAAATGCTGCCTCCCTTTCTCTGCCGTTTGATCGTGTTTACTGCCTCTTTCCTTTCTAAGCTTTCCTTCCCTCGACCTCTGTGTCGCCGTGTGTTCCCCTGGCTCTGCTCATAGCTGTCTAAGCTTCCCCCTTCATCTACTGACTCCTGATGCTGGTCTCCTGGCACAGAATTAGTCTGCTTCCACTGGGTTCAAAGACTGGAACTGCCCCAGAAAAGAAAAAAAATCAGGTAAAGTGTGAATTTGAATAAAAATAGTCTGTCTTGTCACTTTTAAAATTACTGCGCTCAGATATGTTGGTGGGCTGCAAAAAATTTTCCAAAAAAGCTTTGAAAACAAATTGTCTTTAGGTTTGCCTTTCTAAATCTGTCTCCACACTACTTGTGTTTAGATAGTTTGAGGAAATAAAGAAAATGACAGTGTAATGTCCTGATCACAGAGTTCAGCTAGGAGTCCGGAGGTTTACAGTGTATATAATAGATCTCTTACGATGACATCATAGGAAGGATGCCACTAAGAAAGGCAAAATCAAATTTGCAACTTATTAAGTGGCAAAGTATACTTTCTTTTAAATACAGATTTTATCCTCATGAGGATGGTCACCTAATGATTTTCTCCCGGTCTGACCAGAATGTGGGTATTTTTTCTTCCTCCTTATAAAAATCTGTGAGTGAGATACCTAACTCTCCAGCTGTAATTACGTGAAACACAGGGTTTCCAGGGCTCAACCCACCTACGCTTTGATGGTGCACCTTTCTAGACCAGCTGCTCTACATGTGGTCTGCTCCTCTTGGGTGTCCCATCAGTAACTCAGCTAAATAATCTTCTCACCACCTCCCACCCCCCAGTAGACAGATGCTCTTCATGACTTGTCTCTGACTATCTGTCCAGTCTCGTTCTTCATGCGTGTGCTCCAGCTGTGTTGGACTGCGTGCAGTTCTTTAAATAGGTGTGCGTTCCTGTGTCTGTCTTTACAAATGCCACTGTTTTTTGTTTGTTTGTTTGTTTGTTTTAACCTGGAGTCCCTTGTTTGTTTTAACCTGGAGTCCCTTGCCCTTGCCTTTCTCTGCCTGATCAAGGCCTGTTTCCTGTTAAGGCTCAGCTCAGGTGTCATCAGTGCCAGGATCATTCAACTAATCTAGATTTTTGTTTGTTTCCATCACTGCACTCCCCTCCCCCACCCCAACATTGTAAGTTTTTTCCCACTTCCCTTTTTTTTTTCCCTTGCACTGTGAAAACATTTGAAGGCTGGGAATGCCTTTTGTGCTTTCTTTTGTCTTTTTTCTTCACTGTCTAAAATAATGACACACAGTAGATGCTCAAATGTCTGTGAGCAGTATGATGACTGCCTGCTACTCTGGCCAGCCAACTCAGTAATTTCCTATAATCCGAATCTGCTATTGCTTCTACATTTTTGAGTTTTGTTTGTTTTCTTCTTTCTCAAGGCAAGAGGGAAGTCCCGTAAGATGTAGATTTGAAATATACCTGTTTCTTTGCCTCTTCTTTGTTCCATATAGACAGACTTCTACCTGACACAGATAGGAGTAATATAGGTAGCATTGGGGACTGAGGTATTTGGTTCCTCCTTACAATATGAAGTGGGGTTTTGGTTTTTTGTTGTTGTTGTTGCTGTTGTCTCCAAGAGAACTATATATAGACCCCCAATTGCACCTTTTTAACACCTTAGATAATTTGGAGGTAAGCACTTTAACACTGATTTGTAATCAGACTCTTACTTTTTTGAAGTACCCTGTGACGAGAGGACCCGATCTTGCTGCTGCTCCATATAGTACTCAGAAATCATCTGTTCTACCTCTGTATGAAGTAAGTGCTTATTTAGATTTTTGTGTTACAGAGTTTTTTGTCTGATTTAGAAGTATAACTTTGTCATATTGTATTCTAGAATACTTTTCAGGAGCTCCAGGTAATGAGGCGGAGCCTGAATTTATTTAGGACGCAAATGATGGATTTAGAGTTGGCAATGCTACGTCAGCAAACCATGGTTTATCATCATATGACCGAGGAGGAAAGGTAAAAAGTTCATTTTGTCTTAATGTAACTCAAAATACTTTTAATTCTGAAAAAGCATCATCAGCCTTTTTTTTTTAAGCTGGATTTTATGCCTACTGCTGTGTACCGTTTATTTTGTGAACCCCTGTGAGTGAAATTAGGCAGAGTGTCTTACTAATGAAACCGCTTTCCATGTATTGAGGAAGACGGTGGTTGTAATCTTTGTTCACTGTTTGGGAGAGAGGGTAGAGGAAGAAAGACCATTTGTCCTCCTGGTCCCACCTGTGGCAGTCACTGTTGTGCTAATTTTCAGAACTTGCAATCTCAGTACCTTCTAGCAGTTTGTGAGAGAGTTGTGAACGTGAATCTCCAAACTGCTCTTTTCAACCTTGTGCCTATCGTTGTACCGACAGGTATGAAGTTGATCAGCTTCAGAGTCTGAGGAATTCAGTCCGAATGGAGCTTCAGGACCTGGAGCTGCAGCTGGAGGAGCGCCTGCTGGGCCTGGAGGAGCAGTTCCGCGCTGTGCGCATGCCCTCTCCCTTCCGCGCCTCAGCCCTTGCGGTAGGTGCCGTGGGGGTTGCCAGCGGATTTCACTTAGGACTTACCACGGGCCGCACAGTTTAGGGCAAATGTCTTAATGTGAAACCACTTATTTTAATGGCAGTGAGGCAAACGGAATGTTTAAGGATCCTTTCCCACAAATCAGTTGAATGTACAAGTTGTGATTCTTCTCTTAAGTATTTAGTGTATTTAGAAATATATTGAAAATTGTTAATCATATTTTCTTAATAATAATAAGGAGCAATACAAAATTTTTTAGTTTTAGAAGAAAAATGATAGTGGATTAACACATGACTAATATGGATTTTAATCACTGCATGTAACTAACTGCCAAGAACATAAACATATATTTCACTCAGCTTTTTTTGCCTTTGAGTAAATAACTATTCCCTATAAATTTTTCCTTTATTTTGGATTTTTTTCCCGTCTTTATGGTTTTTACAGAATCAAATGAGATCTTTTTAAAGGCAAAAAACATGTATACAGCCAAGAAAATAAAACACTATTTTGTATCACTGTTCAAATTTCTAATGTTTCTTTCCATGAAATTTAAACTTCAGCATTGGATTATTTTTGCTATGACCTTTGCAGTCATAAAATGCATTGTTTTGAAATGTTGAAATTGTGAGCTTTTCTCTTTGTTATTTGAACAACACAGTTGTTTTTGTTAACAGTCAATGATTCTGTACATACATATACATATGCACACATATGGAGTAGAATAAGAATGTGTGTGTATTACATGTGTATATGTAGAATAAGAGTAGCATAGAATAAGAGTATTATTTATCATTGATGAATATCTTTTTCCATAAAATGTTTCAATCCATTATTCTGAGAAATGTGTGTTGGTGACAGTGGAGAACCAGAACATCTTTTATGCACTTAGTCATAATAACACATTTTATAGGGTGCCATGTTGAGAGTGACCTTTGCAACATAAAGGAATGTTTCAGGGTAATAATTAGCCAATTCATTTTATTATGGAACACTTGCAGTTTGAAAAAACAATTTATTCATACACACACACACACACATATATATATATATATATATATTGTTCTTATTTTTCCAGGGAATGTGTGGCAGTAGAAGCGCTGATAACTTGTCATGCCCTTCTCCATTGAATGTAATGGAACCAGTAAGCCTCTCTCCTTTCAAATCACTGGGGAAGGGAATGATAAAACATTTCATAAACACACAGTTTTCCTAGTGTATATGAAATGTTTTTTGTTTTTACATACAGAAATAGGTATTATCTAAATTTATTGGAAGGGACTTTGGCACTTGTGAAAGTCTATTGCCATATTAGGCCACTAGTAGAAAGCTAGTTAATTGCAATAGTGATTTATTTTTATGGTGTAAAGGAAGTAATGCAGTATAAAAAGTGTTTATGCTGCAGGGGAAATATGCTTTCACAGTCTGATTACGGGTCCTTTAGGTAGTTGGATCTGTAAGATGACTACTTTGTGAACAAAAGTCTGATTTTTATTATATTTAAAAAATTTGTTTAACGTTTATTCATTTTTGAGAGAGACAGACAGAGAGACACAGAGCGTGAGCAGGGGAGGGTCAGAGAGAGAGGGAGACACAGAATCCGAAGCAGGCTCCAGTCTCTGAACTGTCAGCACAAAGCTCGATGCAGGGCTCGAACTCACAGACCATGAGATCACAACCTTAGCCAAAGTCAGACGCTTAACCAAGTGAGCTGCTCAGGAGCCCCAAATTTTTATTATCTTTTAAAGAAATTGGTTAATTTGAGGGCAGAAGCATTATGAGTAGCTATTTTGTTTTTCTTTACTATTCCTTAACAAGTAATTTGGATACCATGAGGTAACAAGTAAAATTTCATCCACCTGTATAGTCCAGTTACATACTTCATGGTTTTATCTCACCATAAATTTATATTTTCCTATATTGTTGCAAATGCAACTGATTAGTTCCTAAATGATTGAATTAGAATCATGTCTTTACAAGCTAAGTGATTTCTGGCAGTCATCACAGTTAGAATTTTAATCTTCTTTTAACTACCAGTCTTAATTTCAAGAGAGAAGAATTGCAATTTTTCTGATTTCCAGGTCACTGAACTGATGCGGGAACAGTCCTATCTGAAGTCTGAATTAGGCATGGGACTTGGAGAAATGGCATTTGAAATTCCTCCTGGAGAAAGCTCAGAATCCGTTTTCTCCCAAGCAACATCAGAGTCCTCTTCTGTATGTTCTGGTCCCTCTCATGCTAATAGAAGAACTGGAGTACCTTGTAGTGACTCAGTGGGCAAACCCAAGACCCATCTGGTACCAAGCAAGAAGGTATTCCGAGCGTCAGTGGCCCTGACGCCCACTGCTCCTTCTAGAATGGGCTCTGTGCAGACACCTCCAGATGTGGAAAGTTCTGAGGAAGTTGGTGCAGCTGAAGAAGTGTCAGAGGCTGTAGGACCTAAATCTGTAGTGGAAGAAGGGAATGGAAAAATCCCATTAATGCCAGCTACTGAGGAAATGCATAAAAATGTGGAGCAAGATGAGTTGCAGCAAGTCATACGAGAGGTGAGTAAAATCTATGCCTAATTTATCTGGAGATATGAGTTGGATAATAATGTTACTTGAACATTATAAGATACTGCTTTGATTCACTGTATTCAGTAATTTTCTGAGCTTTTAAATGAACTTTCCCATTGATCTAGCTCGTGTCTATTAAGATAGGGTTTTAATGGCATTTCTACAAATTTTATACTCCAGTGTGAAATAATTGCAATTTTCTATATTCACTCTGATGAAGAAAGTGTTTGTAGGATTCAAAATATTTAAACATGTGACAAAATTCTTAGACCTCTTATTTCTACATTTGTAAAATAGGGACTATGATTTAGATCTCTTCCAGGATTGAAAATCATCACTGGGTAATGCCAATTGACATGAGAAAATAGTGTTGTGATTTGTATAAAGAATTTGATTTGGCTTAGTGGGTGGAGATATGTGGAAGATACATGAGTTGTTCAAAGATAGAAATACAGAAGGAAAAGGTTTATCCTGGGTGATAGTGTGTAAACCTGAAGCATTTAACCATAGTTCTAGGTTACTACAAGAACTGTAAAAAGTTAGGAAGATTAGTAGTCAGAGGTCAAAAGTTAATTGAGAAGATTAGTAAAATAGCTGTTTCAGGCACTGGGAACTGGCAGTTAGGAGTAATATATATATCTTTTTTTTTTTTAACGTTTATTTATTTTTGAGACAGAGAGAGACAGAGCATGAACGGGGGAGGGGCAGAGAGAGAGGGAGACACAGAATGGGAAGCAGGCTCCAGGCTCTGAGCCATCAGCCCAGAGCCTGACGCGGGGCTCGAACTCACAGACCGCGAGATCGTGACCTGAGCTGAAGTTGGACACTTAAGCGACTGAGCCACCCAGGCGCCCCTATATCATTTAAAATATGAGACTACAGATCAAAAGTTTTGATGGTTTTATTTTTTTTCCTTTCCTTCCCACATTACACTGTGCTTGGGAACAAAATGCAGTAGCATGCACAGGATAAAAATAACACATGTTGAATATATTTTTTTTACCATTGATATATTAAAAACATGATCAGAAAGGATCTTTCCATTAGTTAAAAGGGGGAGATAGCCTATACATTTAAAAAAATCATTTTATAAGAGTCTTAATGAGTATATGCTCTGTAAGGGATTTCATATAAGATATGAAATTCTTGGGGCACCTGGGTAGCTCAGTCAGTTGAGCATCTGATTCTTGATTTTGACTTGGCTCGTGATCCTGGGGTCAATGAATCAAGCCCTGTTTCAGGCTCTGTGCTGAGTGTGGAGTCTGCTTGAGATACTCTCTCTCTGCCCCTCTGTTCCGCTCCTGTGCTCTCGTCCTCTCACTCACTCTTTCAAATAAATGAATGAATGATGTGAAATTCTTAAGCTTAAAGACTAGTAGGAAGACAAACAAGACTAACTCAGGAAACAATCCAAAAATTACACAGAAAAACATGTAGTATAATGTATTTAAGAACTAAGAATTTAGAAATGGAAAAGGTCAAAATGGGCCAGAGAAATTAGGGTCAGTGGCTACTTGTTTTTAATTTGCATATTTACAATAAATTCAGCAATATGAGCCTAATGTATTTTTGGAATTAATTCGTGAGTAAGAAAGAACAAATTTCTAGTGGTTATAGGTCAAGAATGGTGGCAGCAGACCAGACTCTTCCCTCAAATGGGCCATTGATCCTCTGGGTCCAGAGATTAGTTCATGTGTATTGGGTGCCATCATTCATAGCTGCATAATAGTAGCTTGAGAAGTATGTTAAAAATAAATACAGTCTTTTTTGCTATGATATGATATATATATATATATATATATATACACACACACACACACACACACACACACACACACACACACATACATATATATTCCTAAAAATTGTTGGGCTGTGCACATTGGTGCAGTAAAAAACCACAGAGCTTATTTGGAAAATAGAAGCATAACTAAAACTTTGTACGTGACATATTTTAAAAAAGATAGAAATCTAGCAAAAATAGCACAATAGTATACATGTGAAATGGTTAATAAATATTTAAGTACTACAATAAATATGGTACTTGACCTTGAAAAATACCTGAAATTTGCTTGTAGAACTGGGGTTTGGAAGGATTGCAGCTTGTGAGGTATTGCAAAGTAGCAGAGGAGAGTAAGATGAAATCCAACGGAAAGTTTTAATAGCAGATGTGGGTAGGTGTGGCTCCTAACACAGTGACCTGAGATAGCTCGTAGATGTTTCTATGTGTGCACTTTGTGTGTTCTGTTCCTGTGTTCAGCTGAGTGCAGTTCTCTGCATTCGTCCCGTGTTTCTTATGGATGAAACTACATATAAGCAGACATGAAATTTATATTATACTCAACTTTCCTAATATTTCAATAACTCATGTTGAGACAAATTTACATTTTAAAAATATGCATTCTAGCAGAAGAGACTACATGTTTGTAATTTCTTTTCATGACATGAATTATCAACTTCAAGTTTAAAAGGTCCTAGGGGTGCCTGGGTGGCTTAATCAGTTGTGTCTGACTCTTGATCTCAGCTCAGGTCTTGATCTCAGGGTTGTGAGTTCAAGACCCGCACTGGGGTCTGTGCTGGGCATGAGGCCTACTTAAAAACAAAACAAAACAAACAAACAAAAGCATATAAAAGGTTGTAATTCTTGATATTGATTTGTTCTGTAAACGTAATTCTTATAAGTTCATTGTATGTACCTGGTGAACATTTAGCAAGCTCTGTACATCCACCTTGCTCATTAGGTGCAAATGATTATAATCCATTCTTATTTATATGTTTAATATCAAAGATCAATTGTCGAGTAAAATTAAGTAATTATTTTTCTCCACACTATATTAATTAACTGAGGAAGTAAGTTTTAAGGTACTTTTTCTTTCTCTAGAAATGTGGTATTTTTGTTCCTTTTAGCTTGCTTTAGCTAATAGGTTTTCCTTGAAAACTCAACTTAATATTGTTCATTTGGCATAAATATTCCCTTAATGCACACTTGAGTCCTCATTTTTAAAGTTGTTTGTTAACAGGTGACCTGATATGTGCTGTGAGTAATTTCCTAGGAGTAAGGTATTCCTAGACCAGAACATTGATTCTTTGGCTGATACAACACAGCATGTAGAAAAGATGGTTGTTTCTTGGTCCTACAGTAGTACTTAATCATTTATAAGAACTTCCCATAAAATAAGAATGATCTTTTGATTTTGAAGACATTTAAATTGGCATGCAAGGCAAATGTTTGAGGAATTTTTCAGAATTTGTTACTATTCAAAATTTGGCAGAGTCTGTAGGACGTTGGCCTTAACATTTATCCTTTTGCTATTTACAAATAAGGATTTATCAAGCAAACTATATAGATCAAACACGGTGTTAAGAGGAACATTGATGTACTTAAGAAAATAAGCTGTTTTGAAGCGCTTTAAAAACATATGTTATTAAATAAGTTAATCCAATCCCATTTATAATTTTAAAAAAGTAATTTGCGTTGATACGATCTTAACTCAGTTACAGTGGTGTTCTGTTCAACTTTATTTACAAAATATGTAAAATTCAGATTAGTCCTGGTTCTATTCATTTCAAATCCATAATCTTTTTGCCTAAATACACATGGTACTGAATTCCAGTTTTTGTCAGAGCTATCATATCAGCCACGAAGAAAATTAAATTAGACTCTGCTTTTCCAGTAAATTCTGTGCCCCTGACATCATTAACAAAGCCGCTCTTCAGGACAGCAAGATTTGAGCTTGTGTTGAACAGTTTTGCAGGTGAGGATTAGGCATGTTTGGGAGACACTTAACAGGGAAGTTTTCTTCCTGCACTCATGGGTGCATGAAAACAATGATGTCTGTCAGGCTTTTATTTGCATCATTTCACCATCTGTGATGTTTTTAAAAAGTGTGCTTTCATTATAATGTATTAATACAGCAGAATTCTTTTGAAAGAGAATTCTGAAAGTCCTTTCAGACAAATATTTAATATTCTCATTCAGTAACAAAGCTTTTGTCAGGTTAAAGGTAACCCATTTTTCACAGATTGTATATGTTTTTGGAGGGAAAACTACACTCTCTTAGAATTTGCCCAGGTGGTCTGTGATGTATGTAATCAGTGGCCTGATACTTAAAAAAAATAAAAAGATTACTTAATAGAATAAATGAGCATGTCCCATAGAAGCAGATCAACAGAAGTTAAATATCAAAGAATAAACATAGATTGCTTTTCTCTTTAGAGAGTTCTTTTTGAATGAAGTTCCTAGGTTTGGTTCATGCCTATATGTTTCTTACAGTCTATCTAACACACTTGAAATGTGTATTTTGGTAAATACATAGCTTGTCTGTATTCTTAGTGTAACTTCTTGTAGTGATCACGTGGTCTGATGGCTGCCCCGAAGTAGTCACTTAGTAGATGCCTGTTGAGTAGATGTAGTTAGTACCCCACACTTCAGACTGGCATTCATTCTGCTTATATTGCCAGTGAGCATTCTTTTCTTAATCTCACTCACATCTGTCCTCCCCCTGTGCCACTTCTTCTGGAAATTGTGCTCCTAAAGGCAATTTTCCCATCCCAGTGGAGTTTTCTTACTCCTAATCCGTAGGATGCGAGACTTTGGAGCTAATTTATTTGTCCATATGCTTCTTCCTTCAGCATATTATTAAGTGCATTTTGTTGTTTTCGGTGCTGGTTTCTCTCTAATCCTTTGTTTTTCTACTTTCTGTTCCCTTTAGTGTCAGATGTTTCTCTCTCTCTCTCTCTCTCTCTCTCTCGCCTCTGCTCTCTCACTTCTCTCTCTCTCTCTCTCTCTCTCTCTCTCTCTCTCTCTCTCTCCCTCTCTCTCTCTCATTGGTGCTTTCATTTATGGAGCACTTACTTTATTCTGGGATACATTAGTGAGACCCAGTTCTCTCCCTGAATTACAACACTCATAGCACAGACACTCCCCATTTGGCCTCACCCTTCCTGTTCCAGTCTCCTTCTCCCTGGTAGGAACCATCTGTTAGCTGCACTCCTTTCTTGCTCCCCTCTCATCCAAGCTGCTCTTGCTACAGTTCTCTGTCCTATCATCTGAGATTGCCCTTACTTTTCATGGCCTAGTATTTTAAAGTCTGTTATTCTCTAAACGCTTTTTATTTTTTCCTCTTAATATTTTATGAAACAATATCTATTTTGTGCCCATTCAGATTATAACACACTTTTGTTATGCTTTATTCTAGTAATGTCCGCACTGGACATTACTCAAAAAATGTTGGCACACATTTTGGTTTGAAAAGAATACTTTTTGGCTTTTGTCTTGGGTTTTTTTTGGATGATAAAGAACAATGGGGGCATCTGGGTGGCTCAGTTGGTTGAGTGTCCGACCCTTGATTTTTGCTCAGATCATGATCAGGTTCATGAGATTGAGCCCTGCATCGGGCGACATGCTGAACATGGAGCCTGTTTAAGATTGTCTGTCCTCTCTCTGCCCCTCTCCCCTGCTCATGCTCTCACTCGCTCTCTCAAAAAAACAAAACAAAACAAAACAAAACAAAAACAAAACAAGGAAAGTTAATAAAATTACCATATTGTATGGAATAACAGGACTGGGAAGACTGTGCTACTTATTGTCTTTTGTAAATACACATTTGCAGAGGTTCTGATTCAACACATTGTGTTTGTGCATATAGTACATTGCAGCAAAGAGATTCTGGTTTTCATAATATTTGTATCCAACACGTACTCATTTAAAAATAAATCTCAAGTACTGTGAAAGTCAGAAACTTTCATGATGTTTTAAAGTTTAAAAATATTGGTAGGAGGTAAAAGAATCTTGTATTTATTTAAATATATTCCAATACAGATGGTTGGTAACTAAGGAGCATTTTTTTTATGAATACTTCTGTATAAGTCTATGTATTATGTACCAGTTTTGCATGACAGATTAATACAGAACCATTCTTGGAAAGACTTCAATTGAGATGTGTTCAGGATGTACTTAGGAACATTTTAGGAAATAGATCAGGCTGACAGGAAACCGTGGATATGTAGAATTTTTAAAAGCTGGTTTGAAAGTGTCTCAAGTTCTAATTTGGGAACACATTATCAGTTTATTTCAGGAAATCCACATTTAAAGCCTTCACAAAGAGCTATTTGGAGGTGATGCTGTATCATTAGAAAGAAAATGGCATGGATAGGCATGTGTAGTGTTTGAGCATCTGGACAAGAAAATCTTGATGGAATTATCATTGTCCCTAGGTCTATGTGCCTTTTCCAACAATAAAATAAGATTTAATATCCTTATCTGAAACAAAGTTTTTAGACAGGTGACAAAACTTACCATACAAGTAAAGAAAACTTTATTTCTTTAAAAAAAAATTTTTTTTAATGTTTATTTTTGAGAGAGACAGAGACAGAATGCGAGTGGGTTAGGGGCAGAGAGAGAGGAAGACACAGAATCTGAAGCAGGCTCCAGGCTCTGAGCTGTCAGCACAGAGCCTGATGCGGGGCTCGAACCCACAAGCTGCAAGATCATGACCTGAGCTGAAGTCGGATGCTCAACCGACTGAGCCACCCAGGCGCCCCAAGAAAACTTTTATTTCTTTAGTTTATGGTTGTTTAGAGGATGTTTTTCATGTTTTAAAATAAATTGTACTAAATTTTCATTTTTTCTTTCCACTTCAGATGTGGATGTTAGATCCTAATATTTAACTTCTTTAGATACTTTGCCTTCAGTTGGTATAAACAGGCAATATACCTGTATATTATTTTGCCACTAATGAATTTTCTTAACAATGAGAACATTTGAGTATACTGTTGATTACCATACAAAAATAGACATTAATAAAAAACATAAAAGTGAATCTAACGTTTAAACGGTTCTTGTGGGTTACTTTGTGTCATGAAGCAAATAAAGTTTTTTAATCTATGGAGTAACACTTTTAATGTTTTTAACTTAAGAATTGTGATGTTTCATAGTGGAGTTATCTGAGTTATGCTAGACTGCACAGTGACCTCACAGTCTGACCTGGGCTTGAGGAGAGATGGACATGATTCCTCACTATCTCTGTATTTACTGAGGGTTTCACATGAAGGCTATAGTTTTCTCTGTGGCTTAGCTGGCTGTATGAATTAAGTGCTGTTTATGATTTTCTGAAAACAAAAAAAGTAGATTATGGTCATATTGTTGAGTTCTCATTTTTCTCTTTTTCTATTCTAGATTAAAGAGTCCATTGTTGGGGAAATCAGACGGGAAATTGTAAGTGGACTTTTGGCAGCAGTGTCTTCAAGTAAAGCATCTAATTCTAAGCAAGATAGTCATTAAATGGAATTTATAGGTAACATTTTCTGAAATTTTTTGCTTAGCCAATTATAAATTATTACTTATTTTTAATGCTTTGTTTTCTTAGTACCCAGGACTGTTTCTGTGGCTAAATTTTAACTTTTAATCTATATAATATGGTATCCTACAGTGTGAAAAACTACAACCCCTTGCACTGGAAATGCAAGCGAGTGAAATCTGATAATAATAACTTCTAGGGGATTATTAATAGTGTGTTATCTTACTGAAACTTCATTATAGTACTTAAATTAGTACTGGAATTGAGGAAATCAGAACTTTCAGGGGCTCCTGGGTGGCTCAGTCAGTTAAGTGTCTGACTTCAGCTCAGGTTGTAATCTCCCGGTTCATAAGTTCAGGCCCCGCATCAGGCTGTGTGCTGACAGCTCAGAGCCAGGAGCCTGCTTCCAATTCTGTGTCTCCCTCTATCTCTGCCCCTCCCCAGCTTGCATTCTGTCTCTTGCTCTCAAAAATGAATAAACATTAAAAAAATTTTTTGAAAAAAAAATCAGAACTTTCAAACCTGGGTATTATTTTGATAGCATTGATTATAATGCTATTTCAGTGTACAGTTTATGGACCAGCATTTTGAGAATTAATCACAAATTCTTAGTATCATTCTTAATTTTTTTGTCTAAAAGTGTGTGTGTATGTGTGTATACTGTTTATATACATATACTGTATATAGAACATTCTCATCCTGTTTTTGAAGAACTTTTTAATAACGATACTTGAAACATGATTAACGTTCACTTCTCTTTCTTTTGCAAGGTTGGCATGGATCGTGCTAGCTGTGTGATGTTGGAGTGATCAGTGACTGACACTGGTGGAGGTGTTACTTGTGCTTCAGAAGATACTTGCTGCTGAGCTGGGCTACTGTATACAGTGTATAGTGTTTATTTCTTCTATGCATATCTTTTTTAAAAACGTACATAGAAACTTAGGCACTTTGCTGACTTTATTTCTTTTCTAAACTACCAAAATTATAGCCATTTGGAAAGCCTAATATTTATTTGTATGTCACTATTTTCCAGTTGATTACCTATGTAGAATTAATTTTAAAACTTGAAAACTTCCAGATTTAACCAACTTATAAATGACCTATTTCTTCAGACTAGCTTCTTAAAACACTGACCTCTATGAGGTATTTACTGTGCAATAACTGATTCATTTTTTGAGAGCTTGAAGCAACCAATGATTTTCCCTCCACTGCTGTTAATTAGTGTCACTTCCAAGAAGAAAAAACTGTTCTGTTGTAAAAATTGCTCTTAATTCTTGAGGAGGTTACTAATAGCAGTAGGATAGAATTGTATGAGGTTACCTACAACTACTTAATGTTCTTACACTGTAAGCCTTGTTACTTTACCAAGACAAATGTAATTTTATTATAGCTTATGTACTATTTTTCTTTTGGAAACATGCCTTATGTTAAACACTATACTTTTTGCATTGTCCAGACTTCCTATAAGGAGATGTTTCTTCTTCTGTCCTTTAGACTAATTAAGTAGAGTATTGCCAAAATAATGGAGCCTTTGACTTGAATGGATAGAAATGAATAAGCTGGTTTTGTTTTGTTTTTTTCAAAATGAAAGTAATTTAGATTTGTTCTCCTCAAAATAGATGGTTTTAATTCAGTTTTAACCAGTGAGAACTATTTGTTTTTAGGGACAAAAAAAGGAAAGTGGTTTCCTGGTTGGTTTTGTATGTATTAAATAAATGTGTAAAGTAACAACGAAATTTATTGGAATTATTCCTTTAGCATTTATAATTTTCAATTCTTATTCTATTTCTTTGTGTGAAATTTTAATCAAAAGTGGTTGAGATGTTAACAATATTCCTTGAAAGAATATCTAGAAGGTTTATAAATGTTTGAATTATCACACAAAGGCTGATTTCTAAAAATAAAACAATAAAGTATTTATTTTGCCTAATGTCTTTTAATAGTTTCTTTTCTTTTAGTATAATTTGAAGAATTTGGATTAGATTTGATGAGTAACAAATAAGGTCCAAAAGAACTGGAGCATATAGGTAATAGGTTGATGTTCTCATTTCCTAAAGAGGCTTCTATGAAGCTTTGAAAAATACAGCTAAGACTAGACCACCCTGGAGAAAGAGCTTGTACTGATGCCTCTTGGTCTCATCTAGTGTTGTGGTCCTAATGATTACCATCTGAGGCCAAATAAAACTTTCCTTAAAAATTACTGTTAAACTCCAAAGAATAGACATTAGAGTATTATTTTGTTCTTTGGTCAAATTAATTCAATTTAGTTGATTTTGATAATGATACATATAAACCACACACCCCATATTGATAGTAATACAGGCATAAATGCTTTTAACTATTCAGCTTTGTAGCCACTTACAGTTCCTCTCTGACAATACAAGATACCCAGAATCTGATAAAATTAGAGCTATAACAGTTGCAGTAATAGACTGAGCCAATGGGCGAATCATTTTATATAGCATATAAATGAAATAAAATAAACTTCACTGTTAGAGTTTCATCTTTCTTCTCTCCATTTTAAAACTTTGTGTTTAAAAGCCACCAGGCTAGCTGCTGCTATGTAGAAATGAATGAGAGAGGGTCTACAAACTATATGGAAGAACAGGGCATCTTTTTTATATAGGTAAGTTTACAAGTACCAAATGAAAAATACGAAGAATCATGAAAGGAATTTGACAGAGTGTAGCCTGGGAGGTCCAAGAAGTCTTTACCGAGAAGATAATGGTTTGTATAAAGTCTTCTAAAAAAAATTTTTTTTTTTTTAATCTTTATTTTTGAGAGAGAGAGAGAGAGAGGGACAGATTGTGAGCAGGGGAGGAACAGAGAGAGGGAGATACAGAATCTGAAGCAGGCTCCAGCCTCTGAGCTGTCAGCACAGAGCCCAATGTGGGGTTTGAATTCATGAACCGTGAGATCATGACCTGAGCCGAAGTTGGATGCTCAACCGACTGTCACCCAGGTGCCCCTGGTTTGTGTAAAGTCTTAAGAATGGGAGGTGGAAAGGAAGGGGTTAAAATAATCAGTATTAGTAAAGGTTATTCAGAATGTATAAACTGAGTTTGAATTACTCTGTGCACGATGAAGAAATGTTTTTAAGAATCCAAGTTGTCTATAGCTTTCACATACTTTGTTAAAAACCTGAACAAAGAAAGCATAGACGAAAAAGAATCTTGAAAATGGTGATTTGGAAGTTGGGACTCACCGTGAATGATATACCATGGACAAAATTGGGCAGCTTCTCAGACTTGAAGGACATATTGTTCCTCTAAGAACATTCAGTTGAATTTCAGTAACATGTAAAATATGCATTACATCAGCTAAGACTATTTGCTCAGCTGGCCATCTTCAACTTAAAAAAAGACAACTACATATTTTCAGAGCAGTTTTAGGTTTACAACACACTTCAACTTATTTAGAGGACAATGAAAATGTAGTAAAGTGCATGTAAAATAATGTAAAGAAAAAGTACGTTTGAGGGATTCCTGAAGAGGTGATCCTCACCTGTCCAGATGGGTGTGTGGTGCTTGTGGAAGAATAGTACAAATAATACAAAATACAAAAATAATAAAAAACCAATGCATAGGTTCTTTTTTCTTCTGGAAAAGAACTGGTAGCTTCTAGGTAGTGAGAAGAGGAAACATTCTATCTTCTAATTAAAGCTGAGGATCTAAGTTATAGTAAGTTATGTATGACTGGTTTTCAGAATCTTTTATATTAGCACTTAACTCTAGCTGCATTCTAAATGTAGAAAGTTAGGATGTTATATCTCATTAACAGCTCCTCTCCTATATGGTTTTTTATTACCGTTTATTACTGTTAAATTGAGCTCTTTACCTCATTCATTTTATTCTCATTTTCACCACTGATGCTCTTTTACACGTTGAATAAATAATAGCTTGCATACAGAATGTCAGTGTGCTCAGCAATACATTAGAAGTGTACTCAAACATTCGTACCAGTGTCCTATCCTCACAAGGGTCTTTTTAGATTCCCCAAAGGAGACTAAATCTTGTGAACAATGATTAGCTTACTTGCTCACTGTGTTCACTCAAAAGTTTGCTGGATAGCCACCCTTTACAAGGCTCTGAGCTTATGAAGATGGATCTGTAAGGAATAAGATCACATTCCAGGGACAGGCAATAGAGTACATTGTTCAGACCTTTGAAGAAATTGATACTTTTAGGAATTAGATTGTCTCTTTTTTGTCCATTTTTTAAAAATCTAATGAGTTCTTTGGATAAAAAATATATTAAATACATTGTAGGTAATGCAAGTTGTAATGATATGAAAGCTAATACATTTTTAACTTTTAAAAAATTTTTTAATGTTTATTCTTTTTTTAAAATTTGTCTTGCCTTTAATCTTACAACAATTGTTTAAAGTTTTTAGTTAGCAGTTTGTATCTGTATTTCTAGAGAGTTGATTTCTGCTTTTTTTAAAAAAAATATGAAATTTGTCGTCAAATTGGTTTCCATACAACACCCAGTGCTCATCCCAACAGGTGCCCTCCCCAATGCTCATCACCCACTTTCCCCTCCCTCCCACCGCCCATCAACCCTCAGTTTATTCTCAGTTTCCAAGAGTCTCCTATGGTTTGGCTCCCTCCCTCTCTTTTTTTTTCCTTCCCCTCCCCCATGTTCTTCTGTTAAGTTTCTCAGGATCCACATAAGAGTGAAAATATATGGCATCTGTCTTTCTCTGTATGACTTATTTCACTTAGCATAACACTCTCAAGTTCCATCCATGTTGCTACAAAAAGCCATATTTCATTCTTTCTCATTGCCAAGTAGTATTCCATTGTGTATATAAACCACAATTTCTTTATCCATTCGTCAGTTGATGGACATTTAGGCTCTTTCCATAACTTGACTATTGTTGAAAGTGCTGCTATAAACATTGGGGTACAAGTTCCCCTATGCATCAGCACCCCTGTATCCCTTGGGTAAATTCCTAGCAGTGCTATTGCTGGGTCGGTCATAGGGTAGATCTATTTTTAATTTTTTGAAGAACCTCCACAGTATTTTCCAGAGTGGCTGCACCAGTTTGCATTCCCACCAACAGTGCAAGAGTGTTCCCGTTTCTCCACATCCTCTCCAGCATCTATAGTCTCCTGATTTGTTCATTTTAGCCACTCTGACTGGCGTGAGGTGGTATCTCAGTGTGGTTTTGATTTGTATTTCCCTGATGAGGAGTGACGTTGAGCATCTTTTCATGTGTCTGTTGGCCTTCTGGATGTCTTCTTAAGTGTCTATTCATGTTTTCTGCCCACTTCTTCACTGGATTATTTGTTTTTCGGGTATGGAGTTTGGTGAGTTCTTTATAGTATAATTTTGGATACTAGCGCTTTGTCTGATAATGTTTGTTTATTCTTGACACACAGAGAGAGTGTGCGAGCAGGGGAGGGTCAGAGAGGGAGACACAGAATCCGAAGCAGGCTCCAGACTCCAAGCTGTCAGCACAGAGCCCAATGTGGGGCTCGAACTCACTAACTGAGATCATGACCTGAGCCGAATGAAGTTGAATGCTTGCCCGACTGAGCCACCCAGGAGCCCCTGAAAGCTAATACCTTTTGAAAAGTAGACTTCAGAATGATTTAGAAGTGGGACTGAGAAAAGAATGTTGCTTTATTTTAGAAATAAAAATATTTGAAGTAGTGATAAAATATTTTACTTTTTTAATGTTTATTTTTGAGAGAGAGAGAGAGAGAGAGAGTGCAGGGGAGGGGTAGAAAGAGAGGGAGACAAGAGAATCAGAAGCAGGTTCCAGGCTCTGAGCTGTCAGCACAGAGCCCAACGTGGAGCTTGAACTTGGGAACAGTGAGATCGTGACCTGAGCTAAAGTGGGATGCTTAACCGACTGAGCCACCCAGGTGCCCCGAGTAGTGATAAAATATTCTAAGGAAAACTGATTTATCCGTATGCTAAGGAGAAAATAATTAAAGGAAACTTGAGAAGTTACTTTAAATATACTGCTTACATGAGGACCATACAACTATAGAGAAAGCATGCACTTGTAAATATTTGTATGTTCTTGTGGTTTTAGAAAACCTACATTCTGTTGTTTTGATGCCCATATTGATTTAGATTTACAAAAATGTCCTTTGAATCAACCTTGATGTCATACATTTTTTATGAAATCAACAAAAATACTATCTAATGACGAGTGCATTTAATTTGGACACTCAAACGGTATATATAACATCAACAAGAAAGAATGTTTTAAAGCAGAGATTAATGTTTTATGCTAAGTTATTTTCTGTTCTTAATTCTAATGTGCATAAATCTTACAGTTTTCCTAAGAAAGCAATTTGCCATTGTAACACACTTTATAAAGTAAACCTCTTTATAATTTTCTTAGATTCCTTAGTGTTAAATGTTGTATCTTTAGCTTCATAAAATACAGGAAGTGTAAATGCTATTTTTTTGTTCACAAATGCACATATTGATAAAAACATTTATTTACTCCAGTGTAATTAAGCTTAAAGCTAGTCATAAGGAGTGCTTTTGTTAAATAAAAGTGGTTAAACATTGTATTTCTAAAAGTGTTTTCTCAGAAAACAAGGTACCTGATTATTAGAAAGGGTAATAAAATGTTTTAGGCAAGAGAGCTAGTACATATGAGATGCAAGAACATCACTGACTTGATGTACACATTTCCAGTAGTTAAGGCTCAAGCTGCCTTCAAATTTCTGCTACATAGAACTGGGAAGGTGATAACAGTGCCTCTTTTATAGAATTGTTAGATGAATGTAAATGCACTTAGTACCATGCGTGGCACAGCTCAGTAAGGTTTGTGGTGATGGTGGTCATGACGGGTAGAAATAGTGTGTTAGGTATATGAAGTTTGACAAATTGGAAGAGAGAACATGAATTTATAGATCCAGGTCTGAATTTTTCATCTTCATCATGTTCTTTCAAGCAACAGGACCAGAGACTGGCAAAAGACCCCTGATTCTCCTACTATATGAAAGGTGAACACTATTGTATTCAAAACACAATACAAAAGACATTTAGTTCTTTGGAACAAAAATTTTTGCTCATGGAATACCACTTAGAGCAAACCTTAAAATTCACAGAAGTCAAATCACCTCAGATTGTGTAGACATGAAGGTTCTGTTTAAATAGGTGTGGGTCCTATTTTGGGGATCCAATTTTTTGTGTTTCTAGAAGCTTCCAGGTGAGATTGATCCTGCAAGGCTATGAATTGTACTTTTAGTAGCAAGGATTTAGATCAGTGGACTTTATTACCTATGTATGCTAGATGCTTTGAAGGGAGAAATTGGTTAAGCAGGAAAAGGACTTTATATCTCCAAGGAGATGTCACCTAAGAGGCTCCCTTCAGGAAACTTTTCATCACAGCCCCAAATTCAAAATTGAGAACAAAGGTAAGCACAGCACATAAGGAGGAAGCTATGAGGGGAAGTACCTAAGGCCTCATGGAAATGTACAGTCGTCAAGACAGGCCTGTTGGCAACAACAGCAGCCTAAGTGCTATCGTGCTGTTAATGATAACAGGTAATAAGTCTTTATACCATGTTGATTGGAAATTAAGAAAATGCAGACAGTCTGAATGTTTTGAGAGTCAACCACTCAAGAACCAGGATGAGATCTAAAAAGGAATGAACTAGCTTTGGAGATGCTGCAGAAAGAGGAGATCATCTCTAGAGTGTGGAATTTGTTCCAGTCATTGGTGCTTGAAGAAGGTTACCACTCCTTTTGGGAAGGGATTAGTGAATAAAAACAATTACACCTGTGTCAAACACACTGGAATATGTTATTCATGTTTTTGATTAATTGTTTAGTAAATTCATCCTCAGGTGATTCATGGTTTTGTTTGGCACATCGCAAGTAATTCCTTTTATTATTTCTCCAGTCCCGAGGTAAAAATCCCTAAAGGCACTGCAAAACAATTACTATATTATAGTATAGTATAGTATAGTATAGTATAGTATATTTATTATATATTATGTAAGCCTCCTCAGTCTATGAGGACACGTGGTATTGTATTAACGATGATAGACTTTTTTTTTTTTTTTTAATCTTTTTCCATCCCCTCCTCAGGACTGCTGAAGGATATCCTCTTCCGGGAAGAGTGTTTACTTGTATCTCATTCATTTATACTGGAAAGTGCTCAAGAACTATTCATATAGTGATCTCCTCTTCTCTTTATCGGGGGCGATAGTGCTCCGCTGCTCTTCTCCTGGGGTCCCCAACCGGCCAAAGTCCTGATGCTCCCGCGCCCTAGCAAGTGGAGAACTTCTCTTGCTGTCTCACTGTTCACTCCGCTGGCGGCAAAGCAGCACTGCTGATCACCCAGCCTTCTACGTGAATCCCCTGCAAGTGTGTCTTTGATCACTTATGCTTTCACGACCATCTCCAAGGGGCTTGGCCATGGGTGAAAAGCACTTAAAACAGACACGTTGCCGTCCTTCCCATCCCCTGTTCTCCTCCGGTGCCAGCAAGCCCCCTTGCTGTCTTCCAAAACACCAAATTGACCTGGCTAAATATTGAGCGTGAACACACATTAGTGTGCATAGGCACAGACTAGTTCTTTTTTACTCCTGGAAACAGACAAGCATTTAATGACAGATGCCGAACATTCCTATTTTTATCATATTTTAATTTTGAAATTTCACCACAAATTCGTTGAACACACATTGAGTGAATAACTGTCGAGTACAAGGCGCTAATGACAAAGTTGGTTTTTATATGGCCTTAATTTACCGTTTGCTAATTTGCTAATTTTACTAGCATTTGAATCAAGTTTCTCAAGATTCACAAAGGAGAATTTTTACTTTCGTACAATTTTTAATTGTTCTTGTTATCTTTCAAGTGCTATAGAAGAAGCCAAAAGTAGAGCATAAATAATATCACGGATCAGTCAGGTGTAATCCTAATCAATTTTTTAGAATAGATATTAATTTCCTAGAAAAGTGTTTACTTGGTCCATTCTACCTGTGATGCCCATAATGGGAAAGGGAAATGAATGAAACAGCTCATCACTTGTGAAATGTTCTACTTTTTTAGACTCTAGATACACATTTGACAGAAATTATTTGTAGAAAGGCACAACAGCGAAGGAAACTTCATCCATTATGTGAGTTATAGAACACACTTGTAATTATCACTCATGATTTTGGGGACAGTTTCCTAAAATAGGTTTAACCTCCCAAAGCTTTTGGATTTGGATTTGCCCCTCGATAAATGATCTTTTATTATTTTCTAAATTAATGCATTTGTTTAGAAATCCATGTAACAGAATGCCTGGTTTCATAAAAACCAACCCAGAACTCAATAAGGAACATCAGCAAAACTGATAATAGTCCATTTACACTATCTTTTGGTTTATGAATTAGCTGAATTATAGCAAATCTGGCAACAAAGCAAATTTCTTTATAATCTCCAATTAATAACAAAAAAATGGGAAGAGGAAGAGACAGTTGGGGGAATCAGTAATAGCCTGAATTTAAGCCATTTGGTGAGGAAATACTTCTATGATGGAAAAAATCTTAACCACAGGTACCTATTCAGCAATTATACAGATTTCTTTTACACTATGTTCTCAATTTCAGTATTTCCTTTCTGCTTTTATCTTCTTTTTTCACTTCTTTCTCTTCAAGACTTAGAAATTATTTCCTTACAGAGGGATTTTTTTTAATGTGTTTATTTTTGAGGAGAGAGAGTGAGTGAGTGATGGAGGGGTAGAGAGAGGGAGACAGAGGATCTGACACCAGAGAGCCCAATATAGGAATGGAACTCAGGAACCCCAAGTCAAATGCTCAACCAACTAAACCACCCAGGTGCCCCTTTACTGAGGAATTTCTTGCACTCCACGTTTCTGCTCTGAGAATATTGTTTTATTCTTCAAATCTGTGCATTACAGTATCTGATAGAACTGGATTAAATATCACATTTTGCCAACAAATATCCCTTTCAATATCATTCTAGTCTGAACACTAAATTTGACACTTCAGGTTTTATAAAACAAGTTAGGTTTTTATGTGATCTGGGCTGCATGTTTGAGTCTGTACTGCGTTTGCTAAAAATCATTTATGTTTATTTTCAAGAAAATATTGCTAGAAATATACATAACTGAAGGGAGTAGAAGAACATAAGTAAGCATTAAGATGTCCCAGTATAGAGGCAGACAGGCCTCAGTTCCAGGCTTAGCTCTGCCACTTTCTTACTCATTTTAGCCTCACTCTCCTGAAAATAACATCAGCACTTACCTCTTTGGTTTATGAGGGGAGATTAACAAGGCCTAATAACATAAGGATACTTAGCATACTGCCTAGCATATGGTAAGAGCTCAATAAGTATTAGCTATTAGCAAGAGGTAGTAATGATAGAGAAGAGAAAGCACAAACATAGCAGACTATTAAAATATCAGGATATACTGTATTGATTATCTGAATCAACTGAATGAAAATACAGCTGAAGTTATTCCATCTTTATGCTAAACCATTAACTATCAAAATCGTGTGATTTGTCCTGCCCAAGTTTTATTTAATTCAGGAAAAGCTCAATGTTAGATACATTTGTCAGAAGCTTATCTGTTCTGTTATTTTTTTGAAGTTTATTTATTTTGAAAGAGAGAGAGAAGGAGAGGTGGGGGGTGGGGGCGGGTGGTGGGGCGGGGGGAAAGCAGGGGAGAGGCAGAGAGAAAGGGAGAGAGAGACTATCCCAAGCAGGCTCTGAGCGGTCAGCGAGGAACCAGATTCAGAGATCTGTGATTTCACAAACTGCGAGATCATGACCTGAGCTAAAAAGAAAAGTTGAACGCTTAACACACTGAGCCACCCAGGTGCCCCTCTCTTCTCTGTTATTTTTAATACACTTAGCTGGCATCACAATAAATGACCACTTATAATAATTGTCAATGATGAGATACTTTACCCTGTTTCATTTATTTAAAGGATTTAGGGCTTCAGAAAATTAGAATCCTTAGTTTTAGCTATTTTTAGACCTTTGTTGTTTTTTATATAAATGCCCTTGGTAACAACATTCTCTTAGCATAATTCTCCTGTTTCTTTTCCATCTCCCATTTTTAAAAAAGAATCAATGAACAACTGAGTTGAGCTTTTAAAAACCATCTAAGCATAAAAATTCTCAGCTGGACAAGAGCATTGCAGAATGTGTAGTGTGTGAGTTTGTATGTATGTGTACTTATATGCACATAAGCATGGCATGTTGTTTTATTCAGTTTTATAATTGTGTATTTGGAGAAATGTTCTTTTGAAATATATAGAAAACGCAACTTTTTAAAATCTTCTGAACTGGCAGAGTATGGGTTTTAAAAAGTTGAGAAAAACTAGCAAATTAAGCCAATTTAGTATCAATTTAGAAATATTACAAATAAGATGTACTATAATACACAGAGCACATTATAATTTACTTTCGAAAAGTTCTACTATTTGCAATATTATAATTCTAGCTGGTTTGTAATAGCTAAGATATTTTCAAGTTAATATAATTCTGAAGGACACACAATTTAAGGTTGAATCAATATTCAACTCGTAGAAACTACAAATTCTGACACTCTTTAAAGTCACTACAATGGAACAGTCGGCATCTTCTATCTAGAGGGAAGAATTTACAGCTCTGGGTCACAAGGACTGCTAAGGGAGTAATAATTACTTAACCATGACTTGTATATCTTAGAGACTGAAAATCAGGAAGTGTGGACATCAGTATTTCATGACCTTGATATCTCATTACGAGCAAGAAAAAGAAGAGGCACTTTTCAGAAGTTATGGCTACTGTCAACTTCCTGGTTTCTTCTTTAAACAAGGAACATTTAGAGATCTCCAAAATATTCTGGTATAATACTAGAAAAACATGCCGTATGCAGCAGGTGTTTCTTCCCAGCCCACCTATATTTATGCTTGTTGGTATGAAATATCATCATTTCTCAAAGATGATGGGAATTCTAATTAACAATAATGCTGATCTACAAAAATAACTATGAAAAGAACTTCACAATATTTATTACAAGTCTCCGGTTATATAGTTATTAAGATATATATATTTGGCTGCTGCTTGGGAAGAAATGTATAAACGTTTTATATAGTTGAGCTCACATTTATAGATTCTAAGTACATAAAAATACATTTATAGATTGTGCCATGTCATTTCTTTCCCTTCTAGAAAAAATTTTATGTAGAGGCACCTGAGTGACCTAGTCCATTGAGCATCCGACTTCGGTTCAGGTCATGATCTCTGGTTCATGAGTTTGAGCCCCTCATCGGGCTCTGTGCCAACAGCTCAGAGCCTGGAGCCTGCTTCGGATTCTGTCTTCCTTTCTCTCTGCCCCTCCCCCCGCTTGCTCTCTCTCTCTCTCTCTCTCTCTCTCTCAAAAAAAAAAACATTAAAAAAATAAAAAATAAAGTAAATATTATATGCAAATATCATATCATTTGAAGCACGAACCATCTCAGATTACCTTTCATGTTTTTCCCTTTTTGAAACAACTAAGTAGAAGTCCCACCAACTTCCAGTTCCACTTACCAAATACTAATTGTCTTTCTTTGCCAGGTACCTTATTTCTTCACAAGTCCTGAGTGTCTAACTCCTTCATATCTGATCATCTCCACTCCTAATACCTTAATTCAGGCCCTCTTGCTTCTTGCCTTAGTGCACTATTTGCCAACTAGGCCTTTCTGCCTACAGTAGTTCACCCGAGGTCCATATTCCTCCATACTATGAGAGTGAGTGAGCTAAATGTAAATATGCTCTCATCCTTAACCCCTATTGCTCAAAGCCATCCAATGATGTCCCAGTCTTTTTGAGTTAAAGTCCAAATGCACCCCTTTTTGCATCTCCAAGCCTGTATCTGGAAAGCCTGATATAGGCAGCTGTGCCTTGGCCATACTCAACTATGCTGCTCCGTCCTTCCCTGTATTTGCATGTTCTGTTCTTTCTGCTTGGAAATCCTTTCCCTCTTCTCCAATGTAACCCATTGTAAGCATTTCTTCCTCCGAGAAACCCACTGTGGTCTACAAAGTGGACATCACTTCTTTGTCTATGCCTCCACTCTACGAAGTACATACCTTTATGTTTTAGTGTGTGTGTGTGTGTGTGTGTGTGTGTGTGTTGGATGTGCGTGTGTGTGTGTCTTTGTATCAGGTTTATTAAAATATAATTCACATACACTACATTTCACCCATTTCATGTGTAAATTCCATGGTTTTTAATATATTCACAAAGTCGTGCAACAATCATCGCAGTTAATTTTAGAACATTTTATTACCCCAGAATACCCAGTATACATTAGCAGTCACTCCCCATTCTTTCTCAACCCACCTCCATCCTAGGGAAGTGAAATTTACTTTCTGTCTCTATAGATTTGCTTATTCTAGACATCTCATATAAATGGAATAATACGTAACCTTATGTGACTGGCTTCTTTCATTTAACAATATTTTCAAAGTTCACCCATGTCACAGCATGTATCAGCACTTCACATTTTATTGGTAATGATATTCCACTGTACGAATATACCACATTTTGCTTATTCATTCATCATTTGATGGACATTGGGTTGTTTTCACTTTTTTGTCTATTATGAACAATGTTGCTAAGTACTTTCATGTGCAAGCTTTTTTTTAGAATTTTTTTTTTTTTTTTTTTAGAGAGAGCTGGAGAGAGGGGCAGAGGGAGAGGGGGAGAGAGAAAGAGAGAGAGAGAATCTTAAATTTATTTTTAATGTTTATTTTTGACAGAGAGAGACAGAGCATGAGCAGGGGAGGGGCAGAGGGAGAGGGAGACACAGAATCCGAAGCAGGCCCTGGCTCTGAGCTGTCAGCACAGAGCCTGACGTGGGGCTCGATCTCACGAACCTCAAGATCATGACCTGAGCTGAAGTCAGATGCTTAACCGACTGAGCCACCCAGGCGCCCCAAGAGAGAGAGAATCTTAAGCAAGCTCCATGCTCAGCAGGGAGCAAGATGCAGGGCTCCATCCCATGACCCTGGGATCATGACCCGAACTGAAATCAAGAGTCAGCACTCAACTGACTGAGCCACCCAGGTGCCCCTCATGTGCAAGTTTTTGTATGGACATATATTTTTACTTATCTAGGGTAGAAGTGGATTTTCTGGGACATATGGAAAACTGTATGTTTAACTTTTTGAGGAACTTCTATGCTGTTTTCCAAAGTAGCTGGCTAAACATAGTTACCAAAGATTAAATACAGTTACTATATGAGCCATTTTATATCCTTACTAGCACTGTAAGAGAGACCAATTTCTCCACATTCTCCATAAATCGTTTATTATATTATTGTTGTTGTTATTATTATTATTATTCTAACATCCTAATGGATGGGTGATAGTATCTCATTGTGGTTTTGATGGGCATTTTTCTGAATGATACTGAGCATCTTTTCATGTGTTTATTTACCATTTGTAGATCTTCTTTGAAGAAATGTCTATTCATATCCTTTGGCCATTTTGAAAATTGTGTCATTTGTCTTTCTATTATTGAGTTGTAAGAGTTCTTCATATATTCTAGGTGAGTCCTGTATCAGATGTATGATTTATATTTGATTTGCAAAATTTTCCCTCTATTCTGTGTCCTGTCTTTCCACTTTCTTGATGATGTCCTTGAAGCACAGTTTTTAATTTGAATAAAATCATTGCCTAACCAAGGTCATGAAGATTTACTGTTATGTTGTCTTTCAAGAGTTTTATACTTTAAGCCCTTGCATTTAGATCTTTATGGATTTTGAGTTTTAATTTTTATATGCATGAGGTAGAGATCCAACTTCATTAATTTTCATGGAGATATAGTACATACCTTTAATGTTTTTTTCATTTATTTTACTACTGTGTAATTAACTGTATAGTGTATGTCTTTCGAACTACAGTAAGACTGGAACATGCCTTATTTACCTTAGTATACCTAGAATGGTGCTTGGCATGTAGTAGATGTTCAATAAATACTTGTTAAATGGAAGTTAACTGGATGGAAAACTTGACCATTTTTTCATTATTACCATAAAACAGTAAGTTATTTTGACTGAAATATGCAAAATTATTTGATTTTTAGGATAATTATATTTTACAAGGATATGTCTATTTTAGAAGGACACAAAAAGATCCCCAAGCTGGTTTATATCTATAATCCATCTCAACAGATATTGTTCACTTTCAGGGGAACAAAAGCTATATTATAAAATGTTTAATTCTTCTCCATAATTCTGGCATCAGTGACAGGACTGATAAGATTCTTTTATTTTTTAATTTATATGTTAACATACCTCCCCCACCAATATTAATTTCCTTATGCAATCAGTTTTTACTTGATGTAGATTATATTTTCTAAAGATGGGTTCAACAATATCATCCTGTCCCACATAGTCTTCTAAACCTTTGCCACTTCCCCATCAAGAGCTGGAGTTTATATCTCTTTCCTTTGTAAGTGGCTGAAATTTTAAGACTGCTTTGAACAATGGACTATAATAAAAGTGAAGATCTATGATTTTCAAGGTTAGAACATTAAAAAAAATGCCATGCATTGACATTTGGTTCTCTCAGGGTGCTTGATCTGTAAACCCAACCACCGTGCTGTAAGAAAGGCCAACATATCTAGGAAGAAGAGGCCTATGTGAAGAGCAGAAGCTTTGGTCTCTGGCCTTGGATGAATGCCTACCCAACAGACAGCACCAAATTGCCAACCATGAGAATGAGTTTCCTTGAAATAGATTCTCCAGTTGTCAGTCATGCCACCCCAGATACTGCCATATAGAGCTGAGAAAAACTGTCCTTGCTAAGCCTTTTCAATTTGTACATCGATGAACAAAATAAACAATAGATGTTGCTTCAAGCCACTAACTTTTATGCTTCAATATGTAACTGCTACTAATTTTGGAGCCTAGAAATGGGATGCTGCCATAACAGAAACCTAAAATGTAGCACTGGCTTTGGAATTGTACTGTGGGAAGAAGTTGAAATGGTGTTGAGGAGGCTGTTGGTGAAACCCAAAGTGTCTCAAGTAGATTGTTAGTGGAAGCCTAAAAGGCCTAAAAGACTGTCAGAAAAACCTTAAAGGAAACAGAGGAAAATGTTGGAAGCTGAAGGAAGGGGAACTCTTGTTAAGTGATCACAGAGAGTTTGCCAACATAGTCATTTGTGATAATGTGACAAAGAGAAAATGTACCTTTAATAAACTCAAAGATCTAGCTAAGGAGATTTCCAGACAGAATATTCAAAATGTCACCTCATTTTTTTTTCTTATTGCCTACAATAAAATGTGAGGAGAGATGAGCTGAAGAATAAACTATTAAACATAAAAGAGCTAGAACTTACAGGGTTTGAAATAAAATTGTTTCTTATACGCAGATTCTCTAAAAACAGTAACTTAAGAAAATGACTTCTGGAAAAGATCAAACCCAGTTATAAGTCTGTAAGATCTTTGTTAGTATCTCAAAAGGATTTAGGACAGTTACTCATAGAATATTTCAAACAGAGGAAAGGTCCTTTAAGGATCTTAATGCCTGCTTGTCCACATCATTTCAGCTAAGTAATAGTGCTTTTAAGATTTCCTTTATTTTTTAATTTATATTTTAGTTAGTTAACATACAGTACAGTATTGGTTTCGGGAGTAGAATCCCATGATTCATCATTTACATACAACACCAAGTGCTCATCACAAGTGCCTTCCTCAGTACCCACCACCCATCTCGCCCATCACCCACCTACCTGCCTCCATTGATCCTCTGTTTGTTCTCTTTCATTATGAGACTCTTGTGGTTTGTTTCCTTCTCTTCTCTTTCCCCTCCACTTTCCCATATGTTCATCTGTTTTGTTTCTTAAATTCCACATCTGAGTGAAATCATACAGTATTTGTCTTTCTCTATTTGACTTTTTTTACTTAGCATAATGCATTCTAGCTCCATCCACATCATTGCAAATGGCAAGATTTCATTCTTCTTGATGGCTGAGTAACATTCCATTGTACATATACATATATACCACTTCTTTATCCACTCATCAGGCAAAGGACATTTGAACTCTCTCCATAGTTTGGCTGTGGTTGATAATGCTGCTATAAACATTGGGGTACATGTACCCCATCAAATTTGTATTTTTGTACCCATTGGGTAAAAATATGCAACTGCTGGATTCTTTAGGAACCTCTTTACTATTCTCCAGAGTAGCTGTACCAATTTGCATTCCCACCAGCAGCGCAAGAGTTTCCCCTTTCTCTGCATCCTCAAGATCCATTGTTTCTTGTGTTGTTAATTTTAGCCATTCTGACAGGTGTGAGGTGATATCTCATCGTGGTTTTTATTTGTAGTTCCCTAATGATGAGTGATGTTGAACATCTTTTCATGTGTCTGTTAGCTCTCTGAATGTCTTCTTTGGAAAATTGTCTACTCATTCCTTCTGCCCACTTCTTCACTGGACTATTTGTTTTTTGGGTGTGGAGTTTGATAAGTTTTTTTTTTTATATATATATATAGATTTTGGATACTAACCCTATCATATTTATCAGATGTGTCATTTCCAAATATCTCCCATTCTGTAGGCTGCCTTTTAGTTTTGTTGACTGTTTCTTTCGCTGGGCAGAAGCTTTTTACCTTGATGAAGTCCCAATAGTTCATATTTGCTTGTTTCCCTGGCTTTGGTGATGTGTCTAGTAAGACATTGCTCTGGCCAAGGTCAAAGAGGTTGCTGCCTGTGTTCTCCTGTAGGATTTTGATGCTTTCCTATCTCACATTTAGGTCTTTTATCTATATTGAATTTATTTTTGTGTATGGTGTAAGAAAGTGGTCCAGTTTAATTCTTCTGCATGTCACAGTCCAGTTTTCCCATCACCATTTATTGAAGAGATTTTTTTTTCCATTGGATATTCTTTCCTGCTTTGTTGAAGATTAGTTGGCCATATACTTGTGGGTACGTTTCTGGGTTTTCTATTCTGTTCCATTGATCTATGTGTCTGTTTTTGTGCCAGTGCCATACTGTCTTGATGACTACCGTTTTGTAATATTGCTTAAAATCCAGAATCGTGATGCCTCCAGTTTTGTTTTTATTTTTCAGGATTTCTTTGGCTATTTGGGAACTGTTGTGGTTCCATACAAATTTTAGGATTGTTTGTTCTAACTCTGTGAAGTATGCTGGTGGTATTTTGATAGGGATTGTATTAAATGTGTGGATTGTTTTAGGTAGTATAGACATTTTAACAGTTATTTGTTCTTACAATCTGTGAGCAAGAAATGTTTTTTCCATTTCTTTGTGCCCTCTTCAGTTAGCTTTGTAAGTCTTTTATAGTCTTCAGAGTGCAGATCTTTTACCTTATTAGTTAGGTTTATTCCTAGGTATCTTGTTTTTGGAACAATTGTAAATGGGATTGATTCCTTGATTTCTTTGCTGCTTCGCTATTGGTATATAGAAATGCAACAGATTTCTGCACATGGATTTTATATCCTGTGACTATGCTGAATTCATGTATTAGTTGTATTTCTTGGACTCCATCCAATTTTTTGATGGAGTCTTTTGGGTTTTCTACATAGAGTCATCTGCAAATACTGAAAGTTTTACTTCTTCCTTGCCGATTTATATGCCCTTTATTTCTTTTTGTTGTCTGATTGCTAAGGTTAAGACTTCCAGTCCTATGTCAAATAGTAATGATGAGAGTGGCCATCGTTGTCTTGTTTCTAACTATAAGGGAAAGGCTCTCAGTTTTTCCCCATTGGGGATGGTATTAGCTGTGGGGATTTCATATATGACCTTTATGATGTTGAGGTGTTTTCCATCTGTCCCTAACTGTCAAGGGTTTTTATCAAGAATAGATGTTGTGTTTTGTCAGCTGTTTTTTTTGCATCAATTGACAGGATCATATGCTTCTTATCCTTTCTTTTATTAATGTGGTGTATCACACTGATTGATTTGTGACTATAGAACCAGCCATGCAGCCCAGAAATAAATCCCACTTGATCATGGTGACTAATTCTTTTAATGTACTGTAGAATTCAGTTTGCTAGCATCTTCTTGGGAATTTTTGCATCCAATTTCATCAGGAATATTGGCCTATAATTCTTTTTTAGTGGAGTCTTTGGTTTTGGAATCAAGGTAATGCTGGCTTCAAGCATGAGTTTGAAAGCTTTCCTCCTATTTCTATCTTTTGGGAACAGTTTGAGAAGAATAGGTAGTAACTCTTCTTTAAATGTCTGATGGAATTCCCCTGGGAAGCCATCAGGTCCAGGACTCTTGTTTTTGGGGGGAGATTTTTGATTACTGACTCAATTTCTTTGTTGGTTATGGGTCTCCTCAAATTTTCTCTTTTTTCCTGTTTCAGCTTTGGTAGTTTGTGAGTTTCTAGGAGTTTGTCCATTTCTTCCAGGTTGTCCAATTTGTCACCATATAATTTTTCACAGTATTGTCTTATAATTTGTATTTTAGTGATGTTGGTTGTGATAACTCCTCTTTCATTTGTGATTTTATCTATTCGGGTCCTTTATCTTTTCTTTTTGATAAATCTAGCTAGGGGGTAATCAATTTTGTTTATTCTTTCAAAAATCGGTTCTTGGTTTTATTGATCTGTTCTACTGTTCTTGGTTTGTATGTTTATTCTATATTGTTTATTCCTGCTCTAATTTTTATTATTTCTCTTTTTTCTGCTGGCTTTAGGCTTTATTTGCTGCTCCTTTAAATATAAGGTTAAGTTGTGTATTTGGGACCTTTCTTGCTTCTTGAGATAGGCTTGAACTGCAATATAATTTCCTCTTAGGACTGCCTTTGCTGCATCCCAAATGGTTTGGACTATCATGTTTTCATTTCCATTTGCCTCCATGTATTTCTTATTTCTTCTTTAATTTCCTGGTTAACATTTTTTAGTAAGATGTTCTTTAAATTATTTTTCATTTTTTTTTTACTGTTTATTTTTGAGGGAGAGAGAGAGACAGAGCACAAGGGGGAAGGGGCAGAGAGAGAGGGAGGCACAGAACCTGAAGCAGGCTCCAGGCTCTGAACTGTCAGCACACAGCCCGATATGTCACTTGAAGTCATGAACTGCGAGATCATGACCTGAGCTGAAGTCGGACGCTCAACCAACTGAGCCACCCAGGTGCCCCTAGAAGGATATTCTCCATGTATTTGAGGGCTTTCCAAATTTTTTCTTGTGGTTGACTTCAAGTTTCATTGCATTGTGATCTGAAAATATGGATGGTGTGATCTTGGTCTTTTTGTACTTGTTGAAGGGTTGATTTGTGATCTAGTATGTGATATATTCTGGAGAATGTTCATGTACACTTGAGATGAATGTGTATTCTGCTTTAGGATGATAAGTTCTGAATATGTCTGTTAAGTCCCTCAGTCTAGTGTGTTGATTTCCTTGTTGATTTTCTGCTTAGATGATCTGTCCATTACTGCAAGTGGGGTGTTAAAGTCTCCTACTATTACTGTATTATTATCAATGAGTTATGTTTGTTATTAATTGATTTATATATTTGGGTTTCTCCACGTTGGGGGCATAAATATTTAGAATTGTTACATCTTCTCGATGGATAGATCCCTTAATTATGATATAATGCCCTTCTTCATCTCTTGTTACAGTCTTTGTTTTAAAATTTAGTTTGTCAGATATAAAATGGCTACTCTGGTGTTTTTCTTTTTTTTTCTTTTGATGTCCATTAGCATGATAGATGTCTCCATCCTCTCAATTACAATCAGCAGGTCTTTAGGTCTAATGTGTGTCTCATGTAGGCAGCATATAGATGGATCTTTCTTTTTTATCCATTCTGATACCATACATATTTTGATTGGAGCATTCAGTCCATTAACATTCAAGGTGACTATTGAAAGATATGAATTTAGTGCCATTATGTTACCTGTAGAGTTGGCGTTTCTGGTGATATTTTCTCATCCTTTCTAGTCTTTAATGCTTTGTGGGGTTTTATTTGGGGGGGGGCTTTCTGTCTCCACCCAAAGAGCCCCCAGAGCAGGGCTGATTTAATGATCACAAAGTCCTTTAGTTTTTGTCTGGGAAACTCTTTATCTCTCCTATTCTGAATGACAGCCTTGCTTGATAAAGGATTCTTGGCTGCATATTTTTCCTATTCAGTACATTGAATATTTCCTGCCACTCCCTTCTGGCTTTCCAAGTTTCAGTGGATAGGTCTGATGATAATCTTATGTGTCTACCCTTGTAGGCTAAGGATCTTTTGTCCATGGCTGCTTTCAGAATTCTCTATCTTTGTGTTTTGTAAATTTCACTATGATATGTTGTGGTGTTGACCTGTTTTGTTGATTTTGGGAAGAATTCTCTGTGCCTGTTGGACTTGTTTCTGTTGTGCCTTCTTGTTTCTTCTTGTGTCTGTTTCCTTACCCAGATTAGGGAAGTTCTCAGCTATAATTTGTTCAAGTAAACTTTCTACCCTTTTTCCTGCTTTTCTTCTTCTGAGACTCCTATGATACAGATATTGTTTCACTCGATGGAATCATTGAGTTCCCCAAGTCTCCCTTTGTGATCTAACAGGTTTTTTTCCTTCTTTTCAGCTTCATTATTTTCCATTATTTTATCTTCTGTATCATCTATTCTCTCCTTCACTTCTTCAGTCTTCACTGTAACTCAGTTATGTTGATTTTGCATCTCAGTTATAGCATTTTTTTTTTTTTTTAAGCTGACTAGTTTTTAGGGATTTGATTTCTGTAGCCAAGTTTTCTCTGGTGTTGTCTATGCTTTTTTCAAGCCCAGCTAGTAGTCTTATGACTGTTGCTCTAAATTCTTATTCAGATATATTGCTTATATCTGTTTTGAGCAAGTTCCGAGCTATGATTTCTTCTTGACCTTTCTTTTGGGGAGAATTCTTCCATCTTGTCATTTTGGCTAAGTTCTGTCTTTTGCATGTTTTGAAAGCTTATTATGTTTCCTGCACCTGAGAGTAATGCTACATTAAAAAGAGGTCATACACTGTTCAGGGTCTGGCACTTCAGGAAGTATTTCTAGTGTATGCAGTGTGCCCTCTGCTCTTGGATTTGGGCTGTGCTTTACTGTTGCTCAGTCCTCTACAGAGCTCCTCCTTGCTTGCAGTGGGGAGTTTCTGGAACTTTAACTGGGTGTGCTTTGAAATGTTTGTTAAAATAAGCCTGGGGGGAAAAAAAGGAAAAAAAAAAGCCTCATCTCCCTCAAAATTAAAAAAGAGAGAGAAAGAAAAGGCAAAGAAATGAAAAAACAAACAAACAGACTGTCAAAAAACTATAAGCCTGATTCCAAAGAAAAAGACTTGGTGGGAGGGAGAAGCAGCAGCCTGATTCCAAAAAACAAAAAAAAAAAAAAAAAAAAAAAGGGAGGAAGAAAATGAATAAAACAAACAAGAAACTATGACCATGATTCCAAATGAAAGAAGAAGAAGAAAAGGTAAGCCTGGTCCTATTTCTACCAGGACTGCAGATGCTGCTTTGAAGCATTTGAATTTCAGTGCACTTGGAGCATGGGGGTCTTCTGGAGGAGAGATCTGCTGCTTTGGCTGAGAGTCATTCTTGTCCCAGTAAATAAGCAGTTGCCAGCCACAGAGAAGCAGGGTTTGGTGTAAGCAAAGGGTTTGGTGTAAGAGTTTGGTGTGAGGTTTGGTGTAAACAGGTCCCACCTCCACTGGGGGCTGTTGTGTTGCTCTCTGAAGTCCCAACATGTTGGTGTTGGGGGGGAAATGGTGCCACCCCACTCTCTTTTCCCTAGACAGGGGATCTCACACACACCACACTGTTCAGGAAACCCTCACAGAATAGCAAGAGCAGTCAGCTGGCCCTGTATGACAGCTCTACTGCATTTATTTATTTATTTATTTATTTATTCATTTCCTTTGGTGAACAGCTGGCATTTAAAACTCGAAATCTTAAAGGACCTGGCACAGCGCAGACCCACCTCCTCTTTTAGAGTAGAGCCTCTCCACGTTGTGTCTGACGTCTTTTGTCCCAGAAAAAATAGTCCCACACCTGCATGGTTCATGGAATCTATGGTGTAGCACCGCTAAAAGCAGTAACAAGGTTATATGCCCTCTGTGTGTGCCTCTGCCCCCTTCCTACCCCCCTACCTACGAAAGGCCTTTTGCTAGAGCCTACAGGGTCCTTTGTCCTTGGAGAGGCAATATACCCTCTTCCAAATGTGCTCCAGGAAGGGAAATGTTCTCTGCTATTGTGACTCAGGAGATCCCTAAGCCACACTTGCACTCAGAGGCCAGTGCCCTCCTCCCCAGGAACACTCCCACAGCTCTACTCTGGAGAAAGTCATGCACTTCCAAAACCTCAAAATTTGACCTACATGTGCTCTTTGCAAAAAACCTGTGACATTTAGTACCTCTCTCTCCCCAGTGCATGGTCCTGAGAGGGTTTCCTCTTGTGCAAACCCAACACTGCACTCTCTCAACCTCTCTTTTCTCTCCCTTTTGTCTCTCCACGGACAAGTTTACCTCCCCTCTGAGGCACCACTATTTTCCTCTTCCCCAATTCACATCCATGCACCTTGCATCAGCCATGCTGTCTCCCTCCAACCATGGAGATCCTTCTCCCAGTGTCCTTTTCCCAGTGTTCCAAGCGATCTTACCTCAATATAGCTGTGTATGAGGGACAAGTAGAGCCTAGGGTCCCCCTACTTCTCTGCCATCCTAACTCCTAGGGCTTCTAAGATTCTTCAGGGTGTTCTTCCACAGCGGTCTCAAAAGAAACCTAACTATGATGTGCTGTTTTTGTCAAAGGTCAAGGCAAGGTTGTGTCTTTTGTTTACCAAAGTACTCTTGCTGATCATGGAGATGGTATTTGTCTTACTAAATTTTATGTAATAGAGATTTTTTAGAAATACCTTTAGCCATAAATCCGAGCACAAGAAGATTGCATAGTTAACAGGCTCTATTAGAAGCAGTTCATGGATAATGTGAGATAAAGCAGGAAGCAAGCAAGTATCATATCAACTGTGGTCAGTAGAAATAGTCAATATTGCCAGAATCCTATTCAAATACTGAGAAAAGATTATTCCATGTGTTTCCTTTTATTCACTTCAACTATGTTAGTTTAAGAAGGTGAATTCAAGTTTAAATATATCTGAAATACTTCCCTTTGCATTTGGCATTTTGGCACTGGAAACCAGTGTCACAGCAGGTACATATTTGGAATTGTCTCAGACCCTCTGTGAAGTATGTTCTTCCCTGTGCAGCATGCATTTGCAATGTCAACAGTAGCTAAGTACCAGTTGAGCTACATTCCTTGTAAAGCAATCTAATTATGGCAAACTTGAAGACCTGAGCCCTGGTGATAATTTCCAGAATGAAGTGTTCACAAGATGAAATGGAAAAGCATCAGCAGGTCATCCTTTTCTCTGTCATCCTTGTTTATGAAAGCCTAAAAATGTGAATGAGTTTCCATTGTTTGTTTCCCAAGCTTCATAGAGACACCATGATCTACTGTTTGAACAACTAGTTACTTTTTCTGGATTCAAAGTCACTTACTTACAAAGAAACAAGCCTAATTTGATCCAATGATTAATTCAAGACTTAATGTTGAGTAATGGTGGAACCTCACTTTTTAGTTGCATTTGATTACTTCAGTTTTGTACAGTTTAACAGAGTCATTATGTGTCAGATCTTTATTCCTGATTTACTTTGACGGGATAATATTTTCATATTACTTTATGTTTATTTCCTTAGTATTTTTCTCACTCCAATTAGAAGACAGCAGCCAAGACTTATAATCGCTTGCTCCGGGGTTG
Organism: Panthera leo; assembly: GCF_018350215.1. Classification (NCBI taxonomy): domain Eukaryota; kingdom Metazoa; phylum Chordata; class Mammalia; order Carnivora; family Felidae; genus Panthera; species Panthera leo. Next base: position 168,772,918 of record NC_056686.1, read on the forward strand.
TGATTTAGGGGCTGATTCTCTAACACTAGAGGAGAGCCTACTGTCCTGGATTCTGCACTCAAGAGGATTCCACTCTGGCTTTCATCTTTTGACTGTTTTGAAGAAAACCCACTAATACCACAAAACAGCAACCACAACCCTTCCAAGACAGGGTCTCTGGAGAAGTGGGAATGGTGTAGGCTGAATATTCTCAGACCAGATACATCCACTGCTCAACTCTTATGACTTATGTAGAACACAGGCTTTCAGAGAAGGACTTCTTTAGAAAGAAGCCCAAACATCCTTTTAAGATTATTCTCAGAAACTTTGTGAACTGCAAAGTTCTTACAGAAGTAAATAATCTAATAGAACTTTCTACCTCTAGGTAAGAAGAAAGTTAGGAACTCCAGACAAAGGATAATGTCCAAACCAATTTGAGGTGGGGGGGAGGGCGGTGGTTCTTAAATTTGTAATTTTCCCATGTTTTAGTTGTTTTTTATATCATCTGTTTTCCTAAAATGAACACCAGGGACACATATGAATTGAAAATTATCTGTGTACTTGTTCTGGGAATCAGCTAGTGAGATTGTGCCCAGTGTGGAGATATTCTTGGGAGATAAATCTAAGGGACAATGTGGAAAATAGAAATTGAAAATAGAAATTCCCAAATGAGTTTTTAATTCATTTATTGTGAATTAAATGTGCAGAACTGCAGATTTTTCTTCTCTAAAATGGAGCTTGCTCATCATCTCTGCATTTGATACTCATCAAAATCTAATTTTCAAAAAAATAAAAAATATGGCTCTTCTATAAATATAAAACTAACAACTGTCAAAGTTGATTTAGTTCATTACTGAGGGAACCAGAGGGATAATAAAGCTAATTGAAAAATGTACTGGACAGGCAGAAATACTGTAATTGAAAAAAAAAAGGAAAAAGAATATAGAATAAGATTGTTAAACTGAATTCAAAAAATTGTGTTTTAATTTTTTCTACTATATAGAAACCATTCACATACCTATAGGACAAATTCATTTGCAATGCTAGTAAGGAAAAATTATTTGAATGCTATCAGTTTTTCTAAGTTAACATTTACTTTTTTTACAGTTGTAATTTACCCTAATTAATGGAAATTGTACGTCAAAACAAAACTATATACCCTTAAAGAATCAATCTTTTTCCTCTTCCCCCTTTGGAATTTTTCTTTTTACTACGCTGATGCAATTAATTATATTTTCTCTCAAAATGAGAAATGCAGAGATTTTTTTTTCCTAAGTTGTGATTCTAATAAGGGAATGAAATTATGACACAAATACGTTGGCATTTACTTTATGCAAATTAAAAACCACTATCAATGTTACTTTTTTTAATTTTGAAAATGTGTTCAAAATAGCTAATGAAATTAAATGGTTATGAGTCTAAATACAAAATTCATGAAAAATTATAAATCATAAATTTGAAAATAAACGCAAAAGCATAAAGTCAATGATATTGTAATAGCGTTGGTGAAAGATGGTAGATACACTTGTGGTGCACACAGCATAAAGTATAAACTTGTGGATCACTAAGCTGCATACCTGAAAATAATGTGGCACTGTATGTCAACTATACTCCAATTATAAATAAATAAATAAATAAATAATAAATAAATGTTTTAAAATAAAGCTCAATGCATAAAAATATAAATGTCAAAAATTTTGTCACTCTACTATAAATTAATAGATAAAGATGGAAGAAAAATTAAAATATTAAATCAAAGGTTCATAAAATTCTGAGAGTTTAATTAATCATAAGAAACAATATTATTCAATTTTTAATTACAATTAAAGGAAAAAAGTGCCCTTGTATACTGGTATAGTTAAATGACAAGGTTGTTTTTGTGTAAATTGTTGCAGATATTGAAAATGTCTTTTTTGACTTTTATTTAAGGTAATATGAAGTAACTTCAATGAGCATTGTGGTGCTCTAAGAGGATGCTTTCTAAATGAGGGCACCGTTGTTTAATGCAAAATTTCAAAGGTGTATAGTGATTCTCTGGTAATATCTCAACATATAAATGATACCAATTCTATTCCTTACTCCTCAACACTGGCTGCTTTTAAGATTTTCCCTCAATACTAGTTTTCAGCAATTTGATTATGATTTGCCTTGGTGTGGTTTGAGTTTCTTGGATGAGATTCTTGGATATGTGGGTTTATATTTTCATCAAATGTGGGAATTTCTTAGTCATTTAATTTTTTTTTTTTTCTGTTCTCCTACCCCTCCTTTCCTTCTGGGACTGCAACTACATGTATGTTAAACTTTTGATATTGTTTCTCAGGTCACTGAGGTTCTTCCTGTTCTCCCCACCACCACCACCACCACCCCCCAGGCATCCCTCTATGCTTCATTTTGTGTATTTCAATTTCTATGTCTTCAAATTCATGATTTTTTTCTATATTATCTAATCTGCCATTAATATAATTCAATGAAACTTTTAATTGGCAAAATCATATTTTCATCTCTAGAGGTTCCATTTGGTTCTTTTTATAGCTTCCATTTATAGCTCTCCTCATTGTGTTTATGTTTTTCTTTGAATCTTTAAACATATTTATAATAACTGTTTTTAAAGTTCTTGTCTTCTGGGGAGCCTGGGTGGCTCAGTTGGTTAAGCATCCGACTCTTGGTTTCAGCTCAGGTCATGATCTCAAGTACATGAATTTGAGCCCTGTGTTGGGTTCTGTACTGACAGTGCAGAGCCTGCTTGGGATTCTGTCTCCCTCTCTCTCTCTACCCCTTGCCTGCACTCTGACTCTTGATTTAGGCTCAGGTCATGATCTCACACTTCACAAATGGGAGCCCTGTGTTGGGCTCTGCGCTGACAGTGCATAGCCTGCTTGGGATTCTCTCTCTGTCTCTCTCTCTCTTTCTTTCTCCCTTGTTCTCACACACACACTCTCTCAAAATAAATAAACTTAAAAAAAAATGTTTGCCTTTCAGTTTTTCATACAGGTCGACAGTAGCCTTTAAATCCACTGCTATCCCTGAATCTTCTGGTTTCTCTAATGAAATGCCATGTGTATTCAGACTGATGTGAATTCCAATGATTCCCAGGTTTACATAAGTTCTGAGGATAATTTAATTTACACTTCCTAGTAACTATCTTCTCCCAGCAGTTGTTTTTTGTCTGGCCATGTTGAATTTCACCTTACACTCCAAAGACCTCTATGCAGATTTCTAGAGCTCATTCTTTTCATAGCTCCCTCTTCTCTGGTAAGCCTCCCTGCAAATTCTAGCTGCCTCAGATTCCCTCATCTTTAAGCTCTGTCTTCTCAACTGATTGTGACTGCCAGCATCTGCTTGTGTTTATCCTCCCTGGACGACAGTCCAGAAATTGCTAAAGCAATCATAGGGTTCATCTTGGTTAGTTCTCTTCTTTCAGAAAGCACAGTTATTCAATGTATAAAAACGCTTGTTTCATCCATTTTGTTCAGTTTTCTATTGTTTGTAGTAGGATGGTAAGTTCTGTGCACAGTTGTGCTTTGGTACAGGATACATTAATTTAAAAAAATTTCAGAAGAACGACACTATGCCAACAAAAATAAGTGTTTCCTTACATAAATACACCATGGTATATTGGAATAGTAGAATGCCAACAAATGGTAGCAGCCACTGTGTATGAACGAAATAGACCACCTTCCATTGTTGACTAGAGCCTATTTCAGCTTTGTTAGTGTTTCAGATCTGGTGAGATTGTCCACGATTCCCATTCAATGCCTGGTTTAGGGGACTCCTTACAGTCTTCTGCTAAGGGTTGCAGCAACTCCAACTTGAGAATGTGGAAATTTCTGCGGATGGAAGGGATGGTGCTGCACGCAGGGTGCTATCATAGGTCTTCTCAGTCTAAATATTCCTGATTGCTTTCTAATTTATGGCACCCATGCCAGTTTGGCATGGAAAATTCTTTGAGGCTGCCTCTATTAGAATTCCAGGCCCTAATCAAATGCAAGTTCCTTTTGCCCATAGAACTGAGCTATTTGAGAGTTTTCTGCCTTATTCGTTGTCTAATCCACTCTCCTCTTCACTTGGGGAAGAGGCAGGGCAGGGGGCTCTCTAGAAGCTCATCTATGACTCACTTACTTGCTTTACTCACCCTGAAGATCCGTTCCACATGCTCTGGACTGAATTGTGCCCCCCACCCCTGAATTCATATATCAAAGCCCTAACCCCCAGACTGGCTGCATTTAGAGTAAGGAAGTAATTAAGGTTGAAGGAGGCCATAAGAATAAAGCCTTCATCCAACAGGATTAATGTCTTTATAAGAGGAGACACCCACATGCTTGATCTCTTTGCCAGTGAGGGCACAGAGAGAAGGTGACAATTTACAAGCTAGGAGGAGGAGCCTCACCAGGAACTCAATAGGCTGGCACCTTGTTCTTGGACTTAGCACCCTCAGAACTGTGAGAAACAAATTTTTATTGTTTAGCCTCCCAGTCTGTGATATTTTGTTACAGCAGCCCAAGCAGTCTAAGGTATCACACCTAATGGAGGTTTTGTTATTTTTTTGTTTCCTTTCTTTGGGCTAGAAAATTGCCTTCCTGACACCTCCTATATTTTTTTCATATTTAAAGGTTTTCAGATAAAAACACTTTTCTCAGTCTTCCAGAAATTTTTTCCTAACATTTAAAGGAAAAATTATGGAGTTAAAAACAAGCAAGAAATCCACATTAAAACAAAAACAAATACAAAAACTTTCTCTATCTCAATCTCTTGCTTGCCTCTTGAAATTGAAGACCAAATTCAAGACTGTCCTTACTGAATATGATTTTGGGAACCTAATTCTGAAAGCCAAAAGCCAAACTCTGATTACCAACTCTTTTTCCTTTTCAATCATAACAACCTTAATCCTCTCAAAGGTAATGAACAGCCCTAGTTGAATGAGGATAAGATTACACAGTAAAAACAACAACAAATACAAGGAAGTGCCAAAAAGAAAAGCATAGTAATGTAATTCAAAATATTACTTCATTGCACAAATGTAATACAGATTTCCTACCCAGGCATAAGAAATAATTGAGAAGAGGGTCGCCTGGGTGGCTCAGATGGTTAAGTATCTGACCCCTCATTTCAGTTCAGTCATGATCTCAAGGTCATGAGAACCAGCTCTGGGGCATGGAGTTTGCTTAAGATTCCCTCTCTCCCACTCTGCTGCTCTCTCTTTGAAAGAGAGAGAGAGAGAGAGAGAGAGAGAGAGAGAGAGAGAGAGAAGAACTAAGTAACAACAATGTTAAAAAAAAAAAAAGCAGCACTCTTTTCTAAGCTACTTTTCTTACCTGTCTCTATCCCTTGGTATTGCTAGAACTCCTATGATAAAGTTCTCTTCTCTGGCAGGGTTTTCTGGTATAGAGTTCTTATGGGTAGTACCTGCATGGCCCCCACATGGTCTCAGGATTGCCGCCTGTCTGACATTATCGACATTATCTACATCTTACCTTGGAGTATGATACAGGGTTTGCTGAGGTCTCCGTGTCTCCTCTTTGTCCTGAGTTCAGGTGAGCAAGGGCTCCTTTAGATGAGCCTACTAATGGTGATAGAAAGTGTACTCCCCTTAGCAATATTATTATTGTATGTAATTTCTATGTAGAAAATAAACACTTTCTATTTTTCAGGTCCTATTTGTATTACCAGATGTGACATTTTTCTTGATATCCTCTTTAATTTCTTCAGAGAATTAGATTTAGAACAATAACCTTCATTGGCAGAGTTAGAGGACAACCCATATGGGATCCCTTAAGGTCACCTGGAAATACCATCTTTTACTACAAAATCAGCCAGTTTCCTATGATTCAATTCAAGCATCTTCCTATTCCTTTCCCTGAGTTTTGTGCATATCTGCTATATTCACTAAGAGGTTTTAAGATTGCTTTTATCCTCAGTTTGGAGGGATTTAAATCTTGGATTCTTTTTTTCTAGAGTCCTTTTATAATATTCCCTTAGGGAATATCAGAATTGCTTGCAAATAGGGGCACCTCTGTGGCAGCTGGGTTGGTTAAGTGTCTGACTCTTGATTTTGGCTTGGGTCATGATCTCACCGTTCATGAAATCAAGCCACATGTCGGGCTCTGCTGACAGCACAGAGCCTGCTTGGGATGTTCTCTCTCCCTCTCTCTGCTCTTTCTCTCTCTCTCAAAATAAATAAATAAATAAACATTAAAAAAAAAAAAGGAATTGTTTGCAAATATACTTACTCACAGTTTGTCCTGACATGTTAGGATTTTGGGTGAACATACAAATTAGATCTTTCTGGAATCTGATCCAAGTTGATCAAAATGATAGGATTTTTGGCTCATATAAATGGAATTTGACATATAAGTTGGCTTTAGGGTTGGTTTGTCAGCTGCTCAATCATGTCTTCAAGGTTGTTTCTTTTTATCTCCCCTCTCTGTCTCATGCAGGTTCAGCTTCTTCTTAAGCCTGGTTCTACTTCATGGTCACAAGATGGTTGTGTTAACATCCTTGGGGAATGTGTTTCTCTAGGCACATCTATGGAGATAGAAGGGATCGTTTCCAAGAGTGTTCTTCTCAGGAGGGGGAGGACCTGTCCTTTGATTTGGTCAGCCTGAGATGAGTCATTCTGGAACAAATACTGTGACCAGGAGAGGGACTCTTGTGTTCATTAGTTTAAGCTTCAGTCACTCTTCCCACTGCTACTGTGAGATACCCAGTGGAGGTGAAGATATCAGAATGAATATTTCATTCGTGACTAAGGAAAAGGGAGAGTAATGTTGGGAAGCTAACCACAATGCCCAGCATATCTATTTCCTCAGAAGAGAATAAATGTCTTGAAAGGGGAGAAAAACACGCTAAATATTCACTTATGCTAGGCCTCATGCCAGGTAATACATGTATTTCTAACACTGTTGGGGAGTGTCTACCCAGCCTATTACCTCCTTTCTTTGCGAATTTCCCTGCCTTCAGGGAGATTCTGATAACCCACCCATTGAACAAAGATGACTGGATCAGGGACAGATACCTGGTCCAGACTAGGCCAATTATCTTTCCTCTCTAGAAATTTTGAAGTGGGATTCAAACTAGTTAGTCTCTCTGCTGGTCTGTGAGAGCACACATAAAACATTGGAAGCTGTGGGGTAGCTGTTTTTTATATGTGCACAGAGAAACAAAGACAGTTTAGAGAGATTCTGAGCAGGGAGAAGCAGAGTTAAGGTTTGACACTAGAGAAAAGCTTCCTTGGTTCTTGATGACCTTCACATGCATGGTCCAGTTACTACTTAAGCCTACTATTCATGTAACACGTTGTTAAAATGGAACCCAAAGAACAATGTAGTAGATTCCAAAGAATACTTCTCTCCCCCCACCTAATGCCCTGGATACTAAAGTGAAGCGCTGGACCACCCGTGCATAATGTACTGAGGGATAACGAGATGCTCCTGCCACCTTGATCATACACTGCAGCTCATAAGACAGAAAAAAGCTGATTAGACAGATGTCCTTGTGTGAACTTGGTGTGATATTCTCTGCTCCCTCCTCATGAGAATAGGATGCTTTCCTTTCACAACTAGTCGATGAGTGAAAACTCTGAGGCGATTTTAGTTTCTGTGTCCTCGAGATTGAGGGAGACAGACAATGCTGTTTGACTTAAGTCTGAAAAGTCTAAAGTCAAGAAGTGTATAGCAAATCCACTGGGGTAGTATGCACTTCTACTCAAATTGGCTTGTGAGCACAAAATGAGACACTTTCCAAAAGTGAGCTGGCCCGGGTCATCTTAACAGAGAATCTCTTCTGAGAGGACTCCTCAGTGGGTTACGATACATAAAGAAATGGTGAGTTGCTGAATGCTCAGAGCAGAGCTACCCAGAGGAGGGCATGCCATGAGCAAAGGAATTTGGTGATCTTGAGTGAGAATCTCCAAAGAACAAAAATGTCCATCAGAGGAAAAGTCAGCAATGCTTCTACAGTCCTGAGGGCACTGAGGTCAGACTGCAGTACACCAGGCATGGAACCCGGTCCCTTTCCTCTAGTCCCTCTCTCCCTAGGTTGACTTTGGAGAGACCAAAACTGTGGCTTGCACAGTGAGAAAGCAGCAGAGGAGGAACTGCTTAAGCAGCCAACCATACCCACCACCTCAACTTGCTCTGAGGAATGAGGAAAGCTTGGCACTGAATAAGAGTTTATAGATATTTTCATTCTTTATTGAACTGGATGCCAGTTTTGTAATAATTAGACTAGACTGGAACTTTCAATACCAAAACATTATCTAAGAGTGAGTATAAAAACTATGGACAGACATACTAAAGTTTTATTTTTAACAGTGAGAAATAATATTTATTTTCTTTTTACATTTTATTACTGACTGAGGTGTCATATAATCATTTTAATGATGCTGCCAGGTGAGTATTATTATGTCAGTAAGAATTCTTTTCTCCACTCTGTAATTGGGGAGCCCATGAAAGGGGAGCGACTCATGAAATGGACTTTAAAAGATGTTCACTTTTTTAGTAAGTGGAAATGAGAGAAAGGGAGTTCTGAGAGAGGAAGAAATGGAGAAGCAGAGGCTGGTGAGGGTGTAGCAGTCTAGAAGGTCTGGAAGGGCTGAGGATAAGTAAGTCTGAAAACATTTTAGAGTAATGTGGCAGATCTTTAACATCACTTTTTGTCTTGTCCCTCCTCTACAACTGCCTCTTTCTCATTCTCTGACAAAAAATGAAGGTATTCTTCCCATTTGATCATGTGAGAATGTCCAATTTGGAAAGTAGGGATTATATGCTAGAATCTCACAAGGTACAGGGGAAAACTGCAAGAGATTCTGAGATAGGTAGATCTGTTTTGAATACAGTACTATTGCAAGAACGTAGTATTTCTGAAACTCAATTTCCTTGTCTGTAGAGCTGGGAAATTTCTATAGGTCTACTGTCAGGGATACATAACATGAGAATGAGGCAGATCCATAAAATAATTGTGTGACCTTCAGTAAGTCACAAATGCTTAGGTCTAGGTCTCTTGATGTGCCCATTGTGTTGTCAGTGACACTTCATGTCAATGTCTGAAGCACAGTTGAGATGGCTTTTTTTTTTTCAGTATCGTTTTCTTATAAATGCCCAATAAATGTCAAGCCTGACTTTTTGTGTACAAAATCAAACCATTTGTTTTAGTTACATAAGAAAGGTCCTTTTGGTGAGGGTAAGAAGGACATTTAAACTGAAAGTTATGTATAATTGGGCCTGAAAACTTTTAATGGCTCTACTTAAAATGAATAGAAAGGTACTTAGGGAAGGTAGCAGTTGTAGGCTTTCTTTTCTTAGGAAATCAATACTCATAAAACTCAAGGTTGGAGTTGAGAATTAAAAACCACAGTGAGTTTATTTTAAAACATGTAGTCTGTCATCTTTATTTTCCCTTTGGATAACATAGTGTTTATACCCTGAGGTCTATTTATGTTGCTGCAAATCTTTCACTGACTTTGAAGTGAACTTTATGTGGTGCTAGAATCAGAACCTTAGGGCTTAGAAATCATGAAGTCCAACCCCCTCATTTAAAAAAGGGTAAACTGAGGCCAGAGAGGAAAGTGAAAGTGCCTAACATCTCCTCCATTTCCTCCGAGTTGTGATGAGGAACCTCCTGTTGTTCTGAACCTCCAGGCCCAAATCCGATAGGCGAGAAGTCCTTTTCCTTTTCATCTTCTACCATGGGGCTTGATCTTCCACTCAACCTGCATGGTGCCTGGCACTTAGCAGGTACTCTTTCTATAGTTCTTATTTGAAAAAAGGACTGTATTTCACTCTGAACAGAGTATTCTGTCCTCACCAGAGCCTAATTAGAAACTCTCTGCCATTCTTGGTGTGGCTTAGGAGAATCACCGATCATGGTTAAAGAAAACAAATCCTTGATGCTCTTCTCCCAAATACATGCTTCGCAGACTTGCCTGTGTGAGAAACTGTTCCGTGGCCAATCCATGCCTGCAGTTTATGCATCCCACTCTTGTGACTGCTCACCTGCAGTTTCCTTTAAAACCATTTCCTAGGGGCTCTGTTAAGCGTCTGACTTCAGCTCAGGTCACGATCTTGCCATGGGTTCAAGCCCTGTCTCTGTGCTGGCAGCTCAGAACCTAGAGCCTGCTTCGGATTCTGTATCTCCATTTCTCTCTGCCCCTCCCCCACTTGTGCTCTGTCCCTGTCTCTTGCAAAAATAAATAAACATTTAAAAAAATATTAAAACCACCATTTCCTGTGTCCAGGGCATCTTACTGCATCCAGCACCTCTCATCCAACTAGCAAGCACACAGATGTGTTATCAAAGCTCGTTTTTGGGTCAGAGGACTACCTAGTTCTTTGGGGTGTCCCTTCAGGGTCCCTGGGAACGAACTGCATTTATGCTTATATTTTAAATCTGGCTGAACCAAACAAACGTCTAGTATTTACAAAAACATGTTTAGTTCTTTTTGTGTGATTCAGATACAAATAGAGACTGATTTTATTTGTATAGGTATAAAGGTCATGTGGGTTGGAGAATGAGTCATAGACAATGCAAAAGTAAAACGAGCAAAGCAAACCAACTTAGAAGGTTTATAATTTTGGAGGTTTTCGTCTGAAGAGGAGATAGCTGAACCTCACACCGCAATGGCTATTACATACTGGGTAGGAGAGACCAGCTGTTCCCCTCTCTCCTAGGGAGAGCACAGCAGTAATTAAGTTTAAAGGGCAGCAGTAGGCATTTTTATTGCAACCAGGTAACTTTCTAGAATTCCTACAATGAGAGAATGAGAACTCCGTGGAGTCTCTTTCACCTATTCTCAAATTCCTCCAACACCAGCTCTGCTGTTCACTCCACCTGGTTCACAGATGATGTAGAGCCTTGGGTCCCAAATGGAACCCATGTGTCCAGTAGTCACTCACAAGGAACTGTCAGGAGACCTGCGGAAGTTTAAATTGTCAGGGACGAGCATAGCACCATCTGTTGGGACATCACACCAACTACTATTATTACAGTGTTCCAACATAACTACTTAGTAAATAAAACTGTTAGGTATTTCTTTTTTTTCTTTCTTTCTTTTTTTTAATTCCAGTATACTGAACACAGTTCACATTTATTTCAGGTGTACAATATAGCGATTCAACAATTCTCTACATTACTCAGTGCTTGTCAAGAGCACTCATCCCTTGACTTGCCTCCCCTATCAGTTTGTTCTCTATGGTTAAGAGTCTGTTTTTTGGTTTATCTCTTTATTTTTTCCTTTGTTCATTTGTTTTGTTTCTTAAATTCCACATATGAATGGAATAATATGGTATCTATCTTTCTCTGACTTATTTTGCTTAGTATTACACTCTCTAGTTCCATCCACATTGTTACAAATGGCAAAATCTTTCTTTTTAATGGCTCAATAATATTCCGCTGTGTGTGTGTGTGTGTGTGTGTATATATATATATACACACACACACACACACACACACACACACACACACACATCACATCTTCTTTATCCATTCATCTATTGATGGACACTTAGGATGCTTCCATAACTTGGCTAAAAACATGTTTCAATAAACACAGGGGTACATATATCCTTTTGAATTAGTGTTTTCATATTCTTTGGGTAAATACCCAGTAGTGCAATTACTGGAACATATGATATTTATATTTTTAATTTTTTTGAGGACCCTCCATACCATTTTTCACAGTGGCTATACCAGTTTGTATTCCCACCAACAGAACCCAGGGGTTCCTTTTTCTCCACATCCTTGCCACCACTTGTTGCTTCTTGTGTTTTTGAGTCTAGTCATTCTGACAGGTGTGAGGTGATATCTCACTGTGGTTCTGATTTGTTTTCCTGGTAATGAGTGATGTTGAGTATCTTTCATGTGTCTGTTTGCCATCTGTATGTCTTCTTTGGAGAAATGTCTGTTCATGTCTTTTGCACACTTAACTGGATTATTTGTTTTTGACATTGTGTCAGTTTCTTTTGGTGTTGAGTGGTATACTATTAGGTATTTCTTTTGCCCTAGATACTAGATACCAGATGCTAGATGCTATTTATCTATGTATATGGATACATAGAGAAGTTTTTTTCTAGAGATGTCTCCTTAAAAATTACTTCAAAAAGGTTAAAGACATAGCTTTCACGTTACAGAATGTGGAAGCTGTGGAGTTCTCGAATCCTAATAGAGACCATGATGGAGGGAGGTGTTGATATGGAATCAATCTCATTCTAGGTGACCTTTGTCAACTTTACAAGCTCTTTGATGACTTATTATCCATTTATAAAACAAAGAAAATAATGCAGATGTTGTTGAGGTTTTGTGTTTATAAAATATTCTAAGATGCTCAGATGAAAGGTGTGACTCACAGGAAATGCCAAAAAGAAACCGTCCCACAGATTCACAGCTGATCCCTTTCAGTGTGATGGAAACTTGATATTTAAAAACCTCCTTGATAAGAATGCTGTTCTCATCAGCTGTGCCTCTTCTCTGAAATTTGTTCCATTTTTCTCTCTCCTTTTCCATACCTTCAAATTGGTTGACATTTATAACTGCAAGGGAGTCATTGAGCAATTACTTAAGGGAGCCCTGCACAAATATAGTTTCTTTTCCACCAGGTAAAGGTCATGTGTGTATGTTTGGATGTATTTATCCTTTCCTTTTCAGTATTTGTCCATCAAGGAAACAGATGTTAGAAAAATATCTGATTGTTTAATCTCACCACTACCAACAGTTCTATTTTGGTCTGCAACACTCCTTTATTTTAGAATGTTTCCTAGGCAGTATATGGTAATTGAAAGAGATCAAAGTGAATCTACTTAATTTGCACAAGCCTTTCTAATAATATATTTTCATAAAACATGCCTGTGATCAGGTGACATTCATCAAATAAGCCATTATTTGAGGGAACTTTGATTTGGAGAAAGGATCTTCTATGATATCTTTTTCATAAACAACACTTTTCATGATGAAGGAAATAAATCGATCCTCAATCATTTTAGGATACAGAGAGAAACACTACTGAATTGCTGGTGTGCTTCAGTCTAGCCTTTTTTCTAGGCACATATTTATGTTATACACATTTTTTTTTTGTTTTATTCACCTCATTGTGTGTCAGTTTCTTTTGTTAATGTTTATTACCATTTACTCCAATTAAGGCAATCATGCAATATTTAACACCTTTATTTTTTTGCACAAGCTATTTAAAAAGGTCAATCGAAGATTATTTTGGATACAAGTAAGTTGAAATTGAGAGATATAGATTTAAAATATATTATTTTAAAGATTCCTGTCTGAAATGTTACATAACTTAATGTTTATTGACTCACTCTGTAATTAATTCTAAAGCTCACACCACCAGCTGTTCACATTGTTAAAACTTAAAATGGATTTTGGGCAAAAAATATTTGATCAGCTGTTTTAATTGGAATAAGTAGTACTGACGTACTTTCCCACTGGATAACTGTACTAACTCTTACTAAGCAAGCTCCTGAAATCTCACTCAATTCATGAAGTCATCTGGGTTTCCTGTGGGACAGGTAGTAATTTACCCATTCTCAACCACTGAAAAATATTATAGTATAATATATAGTATATTATGACTTATTAAATCATAAAATGCATTCATTACATTGGTTATACATAGAATTAACAAACATTACTTAGTTCAGGGCTAGTCCTACGTAAAAATCACAAATGAGGTTGGATCATCTTCTGCTCAAAACTATTTCCGTTTTGGGTCTTCTTTCTTCCCTTTCTGCAGCCAAGTGATCAAAATCTGACACTGATGCTTATAGCCTGAGGAATGTGTCTCTCCTACCCTACTCAACTCACCTTTCCAGGCAAGGCCTGTGCTTCAGACCTTTCCTGAACATCATTCCTTGCCCCCATCATCACAGCCTTTGGTGGGTCTCCTGGTGGCTGAGGGACTTGTCAGATGACTGCGTTGCTAATCATACTGCATTTTGCTAAATTGCAAATCATTGACAGATGTTTCATAAATCATGCCTCCCAGATTGTGTTCCCATTCAGTTAATGGAAACCTTTCAAGACCTTGATCCCTAAAAGGAACTGTTTGGGGTATAAACTCTAGGCAATAAGAAAATTGTGGTAAGTATTTGGAAGGGTAGCAGGAGAAAGAAATCTACATCCATATGATACTGGATTTCCAATATGACCATTGGGGGGTCTGATTCTCATTAGGTCTGATTCTCAAAGGAAGACTTTGACATGAGGATTTGTGAGCAAGAGATTTGTTAAGGCGGTACTTCCAGGAAAATCCAGTAGAGGCATACAGGAAGCCCAACAACGAAGGGAAAGAAGTTAAGCAAGAGAGCAGTTTTAGGTCAAGCTTCAGCCTGATCTTACAGGGAGCTATGCAGAGGACATTACATTTCAGAGCTTATCTTGTCTTGAGGAAAAGGAGCTGGGCTTTCACTCTTCCTCATCGGTCAGTCACTGGATGTAGGCTGCCCTTTGAGAGACACAAGTTCCCTGGCACCTCCAGCTCTATGCAGGTTTGGCCAAAGGGTAGTCTTCTGAAGATTACAGCTGTGTGCTGTCAAAAGTGCAACATATAGAAGCTGAGGGACTCATAAGGAAGCACAAGACTTATGAGGAGATCTAAAAGGATATGGGTGGAGCACCTTCCATATCTGCTATAGCGCAGTGGGTGAGCAATGCCTATGCAGCCATACCTTGGGCAGTGGAGCCTTCTTCCCAGGGGTAATTGCAACTCCAGATCAGGATATGGAGTAATACAAGCACCCCAGAAGTCTTCCTGGTACTGCCTCGCAATCAATAGACCCTTTGAAAAGGTAACCAGTTCTCTGATTATAGTTTTGCTTGCATGTTTTTTTTACCCTTTTATAAATGAATCTTACAGCATATACTCTACTGTGCCTGGCTTTTTTATTCAACTTATTGTGAAATTCATCCATGTTGTAGCATCTAGTGGTAGTTCATTCTTTTTCATTGCTTTGGAGTATTCCATTATATGGCTGTCTCACAATTCATTTTACTGTTGCTGGGCATTTAGTTTGTTTCCATGTCACATACCCTGTATGTGATACATACTCCTAGAAGATAGAGAATAAACTAACAATATGACAAAAGGAAATCACAGCAGCCAATGTGAACTTCTCTAGCAGTTTGTCAGCCCCCAGCGTAGAACTTAAAGTATCCCTAGAGATAAGCTAGAGTAGTTTGCCAACATCCTCGGAAAGACTTTGGTGAGGCCCAGTGGACCGAACTGACATGGCAAAGACCCTCAGGTGTAACCATTACACCCAGCTATACAGACTCCCTAGAAGAAGTTGCGGACTAGCAGCGGCTCAAAGACTGGAGGACCACCCATGCTGTACTTGTGGAGATACTGTTCCAGCTGGACTGCCAGAGGCTTTGTCAGCCCAGAAGGCAGCCTGACTACAATTCTGGCCAATGTTTGTCACAGGACCACACGTGTGCCTCGCTCCTGGCATTTGATGCCTCCTTGCCAGATTCTCTTCCAAGTGGTTCATTAATTCCCTCTTCTACCTTTCTTGTGTAACTAACTTGTGTGATAAAGTTGTACAATACACAGCGTGATTCATGAATTTAATATTTGTGCTGCATGGTTTTTTGAAACATGTCTCAATCTCATGATTCATACCTGGCCTTGTGTTTGCCCTGCTTCATTCCAATTTGGGGCTATTATAAGTGATGCTGATATAAATTTCTTGGGAGTGTATTTTGAAGCCCAGATGTGTGCATTTCTGGGAGGTCTGTGGGTAAGTACCTGAGAGTAGAGTTGCCTGCGTGGACTGTGCATTTATTAAGCCTTGGTAGATACTGCCATTGTGCCCTTTCAATTCTCATTAGCACCGCATAAGAATTTCAGTTGCTCTGTATTCTCAGCCCCACTTAGTGGTCCTGGTCTGTAGCTTCTAACCATTCTGGGTGTGTAGATTGTTTTTTAAACTGGGGTTAAATTGAAAACTCACAGTTAAAAATTTTGTAGAAACTTTTGAAGATAGCAACCTCATTTTGATAAATGCTGATATTGGTGAGTAATTTGTCTTCTCACAAATAAAATTGCGGGTGCTAAATATTTCTTCATTCAACTGATAATTTTTTAAAGTTTTTAAGTCATTTAGGTGTGAATCAACAAGATCTCTCTTATATTGTTCATTGTAGAAATCAAGGGTTTTATCTGTTTGAATTTGGTCTGTGTAGAGCAAAGTTTAATGCTATCAACTAAGAAAATTTATAAGAAATATTTCATGTTGACTAGCTTTCACCCTAAAACTTTCTAGCTCCAATTTAAGACTATAGCATCCTGGCAGAAATATGTGGAAATGTTTTGATATCTGTATGAATCAGAAACAAGTCATTTAGCCTCAAATAGGAAAAAAACAAAATTAAACACACTTTCAATGAAGATGCATAAGACTATTAAAAAAAAAAGCTGTGATTTGCTATAGACTGAAACTTGACAGTTAGGCAGGAGAGAAATGTCTATTTGACCATGGACTAGAACTTGAAAAGGTTTACAGGAGTATGCCTGTTCTCAAATATCAATGTCACTGTATATCATTATACTAGCATTTCAGGACTTCTGCATTAATTATGTTTTTAATTTAGATAATCATGCTATAGAATCATGTGTCATTGAAGGAGGCTCCAATGATGTGTGTGTGTGTGTGTGTGTGTGTGTGTGTGTGTGTGTGTCTTTGATGGCAAATTTGTTCAACCACATTTTTATATGTTGATCTTTCTCCTTACAGCTGAAAAAGTCTTGGGGGCACCTGGGTGGCACAGTCGGTTAGGCTTCCGGCTTCGGCTCAGGTCATGACCTCACAGTTCGTGAGTTTGATCCCCACATCGGGCTCTGTGCTGACAGCTCAGAGTCTGGAGCCTGCTTCAGATTCTGTGTCTTCCTCTCTCTTGCTCCTCCCCCATTCACACTGTCTCTCTCTCTCAAAAATAAACATTAAAAAAAATTTAACAACTGAAAAAGTCTTGAAAAATTTAAAAATTTTTAATTAAATGCTTTTAATTAAATGCTTTTAATTAAATGCTGCCTCAAAAAACTGTATATAACTCTATAAAGCATCTGCCCTCAGCCCTTACTAGTTAACACTTTCCTTATCAGTTAATGCCTTATCAGAAATTTGTAGAATTAGCCACAAAGTAAATCACTGGGAAATAGTGCCTGAAAGAGGGAAAATCAAGAATAGTAGTGGAGAAGTGTCTGAGGGAAAAGAGAACAGCTCACACATCACAGAAAAGAGTAGGTTCTCCCATTTTACTGAAGTCTGGTCCTACTCATTTTAGGATGAGTGCAAATCATATGGTTTCTATGTGGAGGGTTTTGGGAGAAGATCAGTGGTCTGATAAACTCTATTGAGTTTTAATATCTAATTCATACAATCACACAGTGATTTAAACAGGAAAAGAATATAGGTGTCTTGTAGCTATGTTCTCTTTCCCAAATGGGAGAATTGGGGCTCAGAAAAGGGTTACAAACAACCTGAATGAGGGGCACCTGGCTGGCTCAGTCAGTGGAGCATGCGACCCTTAATCACAGGGTTGTGAGTTCGAGCTCATGTTGGGTGTAGAGATTACTTAAAAAAATAATAATAAGGGACACTTGGGTGGCTCAATTGGTTAAGCATCAAACTTTGGCTCAGGTCATGATCTCGTGGTTCATGGGTTCGAGCCCCACATTGGGCTCTGTGCTGACAGCTCAGAGCCCGGAGCCTGCTTTGGATTCTCTCTCGGTCTCTCTCTGTCTCTCTCTGTCTCTCTCTCTCTCTCTCAAAAATAAATAAAAATTAAAAAAATAAAATACATAAAATAAAAACTTAAAAAAAGAAGAAAAAAAAAGAACAACCTAAATCCCACATAAAAAGTTTCCCATTATTCTAGAGTTTTATTTTCTCCATATACACCCCTCTCCCTCCCATCCTTCTCACCAGTTTCTATTGTTTTCCATTAACAGAAAAATAAGAATTCTCTCTTCCATGAGGCCTCATGTTTTTCTATTTCTGTGCTCTGTTCATGCAGTCTCTCCACTTACAGATTACCACTACGATTACCATGCTGTCATCCAGGAGTGATTTTCCAGCAAATGAGACTTATGTGAACAGAGAACAATTACTC
The DNA here is from genome assembly GCF_018350215.1 of Panthera leo. NCBI lineage: Eukaryota > Metazoa > Chordata > Mammalia > Carnivora > Felidae > Panthera > Panthera leo. Next base: position 168,791,008 of record NC_056686.1, read on the forward strand.
TAGTGTACAATGCAATACATTCATGAAAGTTATGAATGAAAACAGGCTCTAGCTACTGTTTTGTACCTATAGGAATTGCAGAGATTCTACTGAAATACATAGACATTATAGAAAATGTTTCACTAGATAATAAATCCATAACACAGCCTAAATAAAAAAAGATAAACTCAGCAGACCAGAAATTTTGAGGAATTTTTTGATGGTAAGGAACAGATAAATAGTATCATCTAGCTGGAGAAAGCAGAAAAGATAAAAAAATATAAAGGCTATAACTGGAGATGGCTCTACATTATTTAAGCATTTCCTAAAGAAAACTAGGAGAAATGTGCTCAGACTGAACAAATCAGAGAGGGAGGGGCCCCTGTGGACAGTTAGGGCAATTAATTAAAGACTTATTTGAATAGCTTGGGCCAGCCGGCTGCCCCCCCCCCCAACCCCCCAAAGCGGATGGCAATAGTAGTGTTTGCCTTGGGATAAATCCTAGAGGACTGTTTCATATACACAGTGAGTTACTTCCTTAGGAGAGAGTCCCTTGTATGAAGGTTGGGGCTGGAGATGAAGGAAAGCAGAGTCTGAGCTAACCTGGAACTTCTGAATCCACAGCAAAGATGGAAGGAAGGAGAACCACTTATTCTCTTTGTCCACAGGAACAAATTGGGAATGGGATAATCTGAAATGCGAGTTCTGACACAGGATACCCCCAGATAAAGTGTAACAACCAGCAGGGCCGAGAAGCCCTCAGACCCTAAATAAAAGTTATTTGCATATTTTCCCAGTGTGACCCCCCCTTCCAAACATCCAAAGCAGTCATCTACATTCAGAATTTAATGGCACCTACTGCAAAAGCGGTTCTCCTTTGATCTGATAAAATACATTTCAAATATCCTGTTATGATAAAGATACTCAACCACAAATATAAATAGCAACCCCAAACTACAAACTAATTGAAGAAACTTAACCATGTAAGTGAGTCATTCAAAATACTGAAAGGATCCAAAAAGTAGCATGAAGAGAAAAATACTACCTACATTTTGACACACCCCGATGTAATTTCAGAATGCCAAATCTAAAGACAAAATCCTAAAAGTTTCTCAAGAGAAAAAAACAGATTGCCTATGAAAGAGTTCTAATTAAAATCAGCAATCTTGGATACAGGTTGACAAAAGAGAAATATCATCAAAATTCTGAAAGAAAAAAAAAATTAACCTGGAGTTCTTTACCCAGCCAAACTCCCTCATGTGGGAGAGCAAAATATAGATTTGCTTTTTTAAATATGCAAAGACAGAGAATTTACTACCTATGAATCATTTTTTTAAAAATTACTGAAGAACACAGCTCAGCAAAACAGAGAATGAATCTAAAAAAGTAGGATATAGGAACAATGTGGGCAAAGAAACCAATAAAATGAAACCGCCAAAATATACTATAAAGAAAAAAAAAAAGACACCCTGAAATTAAAATAAAAGATCCTTTTACCATCTCAGGTGAGTTAAGACTGGGGAGAAGGGCATGCTAAGCTTCTTGTTTTTCCGGGGGGTAGATGCTGAGAATGAATATTATTTATTACATTAATTATTAGTATAATTAATTTTTAAAAGGAAACAATGTATGAACAAAGACTCGTGAAAGCTCAGAGGATTCTAGGAAGACATTTCAGAAGAGGGGCATTTGAACAAGGTTCTATAGGAAGAAGTATATTTCAATAACAAAGGTGGGGTAGACGGATATTCTGAACAAAGTGTCCCCATGTAAAAAGGGTGCAGCACTGTGCAAGGGCCTGGATTATTCGAGATAGAGTAAGAAGTTCAGTGGTGGCTGTAGGATGCATGGCCTGAGATGTGTCTAGAAAATAAGGTTTTTTAACCTTTTGTTTCTCTAATTCACCAGGTAATGATGTAAGTTTGACTTCCTTATCATACTTTCTTAATTATCTACTCTTATCATCCATTTTGTTCCATGACTCATTATGTGCACTGGAAAATAAGGCTCAGCACATTACAACCTGATAGATATTTCATGTTCTTTCTGAATTAAGAATATCTCTTTGCTTCCAAAATCATTATGCATATATTATACAAACAGTATAGTGAGTCATATTCTCTTAAAACTAAGTGGTTAGAAAATCATAAAAAAGGTTTATAACATTTTGAACTCTCAAGAAACAGAGACTGTGAGATAGCACTGATCATCCCCATAATAGGTTGCTAAGAAATAAATGTGATCAATAAGCAATTCTGATTTACAGACCAACTGATTTCCTGTCACTGCAGTCCAACACGACCAGGAAACCATGGCAAACGCCCTCAGCTGTTTAATATAGGTTTCATGTTCTTACTAAAAGGTTTGCGTTTACTGGAAGTGACTCATCCTAATCAGTGAATTATTCTATTTTTTTAATTTCCATTACTTAAGATTACTTGTGGATACGAATTAGCCTATGTCATGTGTGGAAACACAGGCAAACACTCAAGAATAGCTATCATGTGCCTTTTTAGATTCCACTCAGACCCAGAAGATCGCTAAACTGCAACATGAAGCCAAAAGTTGTAATCATCTTAAAAACGAATTTACTTTTGTGTAAATGGAAGTTAGAACAAAGAGCATACACAAAGTACCAGATGTGTAAGTAATATTTAGGTAGTAGGAATATAGATGAGCAGAAAAGTAAGACAGAAGAGAATGTGTATCAAGTTTTATACTGATAATAAAAAGAGGCAAAATGGTTAAGTGTTAAAGTACCAACTTAATTAATCATTTCTTGATTTAGTTTTTTTTTGGAAGAAAAGGATTTTTGCCAAAGCAGATCTTTCTCTGATCCTGAGAGCACAGGAAACAATTGGCTTCCTTCCACAGAGATGTTCTAATCAAATATACTTTTTAAAAAGGGAAAACATACTCAATATGAACTGAATATTCATTCATATAATACCATGACTTCACTGACTTCTATATTACATGCAACTTTCAAATCACATATATACTTAATTTACATCTTGTTCTCTTAAAAAAAATTGAGAAACTTGTCAATTCAATTACTATTAGCATCAGCTTTCTGTTTCTGGAGATTGATGAATTAATTTGTGGCTTATGCCGACATTTGCCTCCAGTCTTATCTTCCCTGTATCCTGCCTTTTAAGCAATCTCCTAAGCATTAGCATTTTACCCGAGGCAGGAAGATTTAGGGATAAGAGATGAGACTTAAGTCAGTCAATTATGCCACCTTGGAGTACTCCTAACACAAGGTTTATATATACATGTATAGAGTTTTAGGTTTAAAAAATCATTATGGAAAGAAAATTGGAACCAATATCTAGAGTTGGTTTGAATTATGTATGTGCTGTTTGTCACTCATCCCACAGGAATCTGAGATGGGTGTGCATATTAATTAAAGTAACATACAGAAGATTATACTGTGAGACTGTTTCTTACTTGTTATATCCATTTCAAATTGGATTTCACAGAGTATATTTGCAGGTAAGATAATGTTAAACCATTTGACAGAACCACCAAAAATTCAATGAAAAAATCTTATCTGCTTTTTTATGTCATTACAGAACTTAAGTTCTATTTTTGGTCACAAATTGTAACTGGAAGAAACTTTGGTCATGCCTCTTCTACAAAGATTTAGTATCCACTCTGAGATGTGATTTTTCTAGAATTAAGATAAATCTGAAGCATATCAATCACAACCTTACACACAGGATGGGCCCTTCCTGGAATTCCTCTGGGGAACTCAGGTTTTCTAGCTGTGTCCTGGGTTAGAAGAAACTGTGAGACAGTCCAAGCACGAAGGGGTGAGAGGGGAGATGAACTGAAGCAACAGTGGAAGGTGGCTTTTGGGTGTCAGAATCCCCTAAACTGAGAAGCACAAATCAGAACCCTCTCTGGTTCCCAGAATTAGGTTGGCGGCAGCAGCTGGCTGGGATCTACCTGATAGGCTACTAGGTACACGTGAGTACCCTTTAAAAGATTAAATACATTTTATTTTATTTATTTTTAAATGTTTATTTTTGAGAGAGACAGAGAGTGAGTGGGAGAGGGTCAGAGAGAGGGAGACACAGAATCCAAAGCAGGTTCCAGGCTCTGAGCTGTCAGCACAGAGCCCAAAACAGGGCTTGAACCCACAAACTGTGAGATCATGGCCTGCGCCGAAATAGAACGCTTAACTGAGCCACCCAGGTGCCCCAGAAAAGATTACAAAGATTTTAAAGTAAAGTGCCTCACCATCTCAGGAGTACAGTCTCTCCCTGTCTTCTTCAATCATTTAAAAATAATCTCTCAATAAAGGTAGGGCACAAAATGTTTTTCCTGATATCTGTAAAATGAATGAAAGGATTTAAGAGTCTACCAAAATTTTTATGACAATCAAGATTGTGCCTGACATCAATCAAACTAAGTTACAAGACACTTACCTTAGGTGACTCACAAAACCCTACTTAGAAAAATTATGAATCTAAAATCTTGGCAGTAATTGATATTGATTGTTCTCTAGCTGGCATTTGATGACATGTTTAAGGAACTAAATTGAAGACAGTATTTTACCTGGGAGTTATCTGTTGCCTATTTTGTTTTCTTCAGAATGTATTGTCCATTTAAATTTCTCTTTTGAAAGCCGTCTTAAAAAGTAACACTGGGCAGGACTTTGAGAAAACTTGTTCCTTCAAGCTTCTCTGACTGATAAGTATTATCTGAATATATTTCACACTTTGTCTGATCACATTTTTGTATGTATGTAATACCATTTACATTTCGAACATTTCTTTTGAGTAGAAGACTTGAAACTCCTTAAAGTTTAAGGAGCTTCATTTTCTTCTGTGTTAATTCTCTTTCATTCATTCATTCTATCATAATTATGCAACAATAAAAGTAAGGATATGTTTTACTTGTTACACATAGCTTAGAGAATGAAATCAACAAAGCTAAACAAGAAAATAATAGTGGTTTTCAAGGAGATTATAAGAAAACAAATTGCTCCTGATGTTTTCCTAATTTCATTGTAGCTTATATGCATTATACTGCATACATCAGCAAGTATATTAGAAATGCTTTTGTGTAGTTACAGTCTTTCTTGCAATATTGCTCTTATAGGTCAATATAAAAGTGTTAAAAACTGTGTTCTTTTGCATTTAATAGGTGAAGTAAATTCAGTATGCTTATGGAAACAATGATCTCATCCAAAGCAGTTTGTCTTTAATTAAAAGACAAAATACCATTTTTTGAAAAACTATTTTAGTTTAATTTTTCTGATTTTAGGGAGTATATAAAATAATCTCTTTATACATGAAAATTAAAACCTTTTAAAGAAAATATTATTTTAAAAATTATCTTTGTTATTATGAAAGCTGATTTTTACTACAAAATTAATACTTGCCCATTATATAAAATACAGAAACATAAAGAGCAAAGATAGGATCTATAATCCCATCATCTGAGATAATTCCTAGTAACATTTCAGAAGAGGTTATCCCAAACATTTTTCTCACATCACACACAAAAATACAAATATGTGTCTATGTATATATATATCAATATGTGTTTTATGCATTGTACTTGTGTGTATAGGTGTTTGTGTGTATATACCCAAATAAATATGTAATGGAATTACATTAGACATACTTTTTTTTTTTAAACTTAACTGTGGTTAACAATACACCATGAAAAATATTTAATTACTGAAAGCCATACCAACAACCAAGAGTGTGATTTTATCTCACTGCGTCATCAAAAATTGGTAAAATGTGAAGAATTTTACAAATGGACTGTTTATGCATTCATTTCCTTATTTGTCTTAAGAGGAAAATTTCTATGGCCTCCTAGAAGGAAACTGGCCTACTATTTAGGAACCGTGAGTAGTAATTCCATAACAGAAAATAGACGCATAATCTGAAATAAATTGCCTACATTTTATTGTCTTCAATTTAAATTATATTTACATTTCTTTTTAAAAATTTTCCCCTCTCTCTTATTTTCAGCCTCTCTATTGGCCACCTCCTTGTAACACAGGATATACTCGAGTCTTGTTCATCTATGAAACAAACCTAAAGATCCCCATTCTCACTCTTGCTGTCTACTGTTAGGTCCTGTGTTTGAAGGAGGCTTTTTTTTAACTGCCATGGTGTTTTTTGTTTGTTTGTTTGTTTGTTTGTTTGTTTGTTTTGAAGGACTAGTTTCAATTTTTGTTTTCACTTAGATAATCTCTCACTCTCTCCCTCAGTCTAGTTACTAAAATTCAACAGATATTTTTTAATGATCACAATTACATCCTCTACCATTATTTTTTAGTGCTGATTACAATGCTCCTAAATAAACTATCTTCAACTTTGATTTCCATGTTATGATTCTTCCCTGATCTTCTTACCTCTATAGATTTTTGTTTTTCATTCTGTCTTGCCTTTTCTCTTAACCTTTGGGATTCTTAAAATTTTTGACTTCCTACTCTGCATTCTACATACGGCTTGGATTAATTTATCTACTTCCATGTTCCTAATTGCTTAATTGATAATAACTCATATATTTATATGTATATCTTTATTAAGACAGACCTTGCTTCTGAGTTATAAACACACATATAAAATGGCCAGCTGTAAGAAGTAATAATGATTTTAAAAGTAGCCAACAATTACTGAGTTTTGCCTCTATATCCCTGTTCCAAACTTAGTGCTACAAATAACAATCAATTTTCATCTAGATTCTATAGATCAAGAATTCAGGTAGGGTAAAGTGAGGATAGCTTATCTCTGTTCCATGATGTCTGGGGTTTCAGCTGGATCACACAAACAGCTGGAGGTGACTCACAGTTAAAGGCTGTAATCATCTGGAGGCTTCTTCACTTAATGTCTCATGGGATGGCTGTAGTGATTCAAAGGCTGGTCTTCACTGAGGCAACTGACTGGCGTCAACACATGACCTCTCCATATGGCTAGGGCTTCTCACGCATACCAACTGGGTTCTGAAAGAAAATGTTATAAGAGGGAGTATCTGGAGTGTAGACAGACAAGGCAGAGCAGGAATGCATTCTTTGCACTTTGATGTCATCAGCTCTGAAGACTCAAACAGCTGGGATGACTTGAGTAGCTAGGGACTAGAATGCTCTGGAGGCTTCTTAACTCACATGTCTGGCACCTTGACAAGGATGACTTGAAGGTTAGGCTCATCTGAGGCTGTCAGCCAGAGTGCTTACATGTACCCTCCATGTGAATCCCCCAACCTTCATAGTGCCGTGGCTGGTTTCTAAGAGGGAGCATTCCCAGATGGAGGGAGTCTCTAGAAAGTAAGTGTTGCAAGAGAACTAAGAAATTAGTATGGCCTTTTATGTATAGCTTCTGCAGTCATGCAGCATCACTTCCTTTGTATTCTATTGGTTACAGACAAGTCACTAAAGCCAGGCAGAGTCAAGGGCAGGGGAATTTGACTTCACTTCTTAATGAGGGAGCAGTAAGGGCACATTGCAGACAAATATGTGGAATGCTGCAACCATCCACATTTTAGTGCGTGATATCCCCATATGCAAAGCTGCTGAATCTAAACTATTAGACACATTCTTCCATTTATCTTTTCCCTTGTCACCATCCAATTCCATTAAATAACTGTATCTCCCTCTCTCCATCTTCACTACTATTTCTTTAGATAAGGCTTTTGTCATCCCTTGAGTAGAATACTATAATATCCTCAGATGTTCTCACCTTTCATCTTGTACCCTTCCAATCTATCCTCCACACAGACATCACAGTGGCCATTCTAAGACTCAAGTCAGATCATAATACCCTCCTACTTAAATCTCTCTAGTTATACTTGTTGCCTTCACAGTAAATCCCACATTTCTTTGCATAGTATGCAATGTTGTCATGCCTATCTTCCTCTTCTCCAGCTCAGAGGTTAGCTGAAGCTAGTTGGGTTATGTAGCAATACCATGCATATACTGTTTTAGAGTGATTACCAGTGTAGAAATCACCGCCATGCTTACAGAAGGTAGCTTTATGTCACTGGAGTTGATTGTAACCTTGTGGATATGAGAGCCCAGCTTTCTATCTATTTTAAGGGAAGCTGGATATCTTTTATTTTTATTTGTCTTAAAATGTCATCTCAATTAAAAAAAAAATTATGTGTAGGCAAATAAAAACTGTTTGTGACCCAGAGTCACCCATCAACTTCCTACCAAGGTCTCTTTTCTATTTCCTATTACCTCTTTCTATCATAGCATCTTTAGCTCTATGCTGCTCACTTGTTTAGGATTTTGCTTTCTTCTCTTACCTATAAGTTCTCTGAAGGTTGAGACTTTATCTTGCTCATGTTTACGTCCCAGTGTTTGGCATAGAATAGGATGCTCAATACATAGTTGTTGGATGAATGAATAATATTTATGAAAATATTTTATAAATTAATACATTTTTATGTAAATTCAAGAATTACAATTTCTATAGTTCATATAATAATCATCTCCTCCAAATAAAAGGCAGGGGAAGAATAAAATTAAGCCATGGAAATGAATGAAAGTGAAAGTTACCAAAACAAATGAAAAAGGGGATGGATATGAAGAGAACCAAGAATGGATTCCAACTCTTCTTCCCATTACTCCTGTGCCTTTCCTGGACCTGAGCTAAAAATCTTCTTAATATTTCACCTGGCCTGACATTTCAGAGGTCCCATGGTCCACACCAAGCTGTGACTGACTCTGTCTTTGCATGCCGTTCCTTTGCCTGAGGAAATTGCTTCCTTAAGAGTGGCATGAACAAAATCCCATAGTCCTTCAGATGAGGCCCCAGCTCTACAAATCCCTAGAGTTCCCTTTCTCTCAGGTGAACTTACTGCTCTAGCCTCATGTTATGCACTTGCTGAAAACCCTTCATGAGCTTCTGATTTTCTTTAGTGAACCTGCCTCAACAAGAATAGAGATGAAACAATTGAGTGATGATCAGGAAAATATTATACATTAAACAACACAGTAGTGATTCTTCAGTTCAACACATATTGTAAAAACTGCATTAATTGATATGAGGATCCCAGAGTAAATCAAAATTTAAGTTGGAGGAAGTGAAGATAAAAACATGCAAACATAAAGCAATTAAGGAACAGTTTTAAGGAATATGGCAGGCACTAAATAAATAAAAGAATGTATCAATGATGTCAGCCTTTAAGCACAAGAGTGATTGCAAGTACATTTCTATAGTTAAGTAGTGTGGAGTTCAGATTTTATTGTAAGATTGCAATATAGTGAGCTTAATCTCAGGAGTCTTCTTTTAAGTGTAGAATTTGAAAAAAAAATATATAATATTTTAAGAAAAATTCTGCTTGTTTATTTATTTTTGAAAGAGAGATAGAGCACAAGCAGAGTGGGGCAGGGGGGTGGGGGCGGGCAGGGAGAGAGAGAGGGAGACACAGAATCCGAAGGAGGCTCCAGGTTCTGAGCTGTCAGCACAGAGCCTGATACGGGGCTCAAACTCAAGAACCGTGAGATCATGACTTGAGCCGAAGTTGGATGCTTAACTTACTGAGCTACCCAGGCACCCCAAAATATAATATTTAAAATGGCATGGGTGAATTTAAAAGATGTTCTGAAGGAATTAATATGATTAATGATTTCTCTGGGAGAAATTTAATTTAAATAGGTATTGGGAGACAGTGGTCCATTTCATTTAGATTAGTGGTATCGACCACATTTTACAGAGGCACATATTTGTCTCTATTAGGTATCGGTGCTTTACTAGTAATTTGTTAAAACAATATTCAAAGTTTGGGAATTCTCCATCTATTTTCATTAAAAATAATCAAGAGGGGCCCCTGGGTGGCTCAGTTGGTTAAGCGTCCAACTTCGGCTCAGGTCATGATCTCATGGTCTGTGAGTTCGAGGCCCGCGTTGGGCTCTGTGCTGTCAGTTCAGAGCCTGGAGCCTTCTCTGGATCCTGTCTCCCTCTCTCTCTGCCCCTCCCTCATTCATGCTCTGTCTCTCAAAATATGAATGTTAAAAAAATTTTTTAAAAATAATCAAGATTATTCTACACGATCCCAATAATAATGTCATTCTTGCTTGCATTATGATAGGCTTTCTTTAATGGAAGAAGTGAATAAAGTTATAGCTAGAGCTGAAGGAGGGAAGGCAGTGCATCTCATATATGCCTGCCATCGTCAAAGTGTTGAACACATGAGGTTGAAAACCATTATATTAGGGCTATAAACCTTACCAACTAATATGTATCTACACACTTCGATATGTTGTCTGCTTTTGTTCATTATGGTATTTTCAGCATTTAATGTAATCCTATATATTTATAAACGTGTGCAATAAATATTTGCTTTTGTTTTTGGTGATAGCCATCTGAATGTTAAATAAAATATCTCAAGATTTGTGAAATCAAGACATCTGAAACAGAACTTTGAATAGGAAGTACATTAAAAATTTTTTAAATTGTTTTATTTTCTTAGCAAACCTTTTTCTCTCCTCTCCTCTCCCTTCCCTTCTCTTCCCTACCCTTTCCTTTTCTTTCCTCTTTCCAAAAATAAAGCATTTGTTATATGTCAGGTGAATGCAATGGACTGAATGCTTATGTTCCCTCCAAATCCATATGTTGAAATCCTAATTGGTAAGGTGATGGTATTAGGAAGTGGGGCCTTTGAGAAGTGAGGTCATGAGAGTAGAGCCCTTATTAATGGGACTATTGTCCTTATGTAAGAGGCTCTGGAGAAATTCCTTGCCCTTTCAGCAAGGTGAGGACACAGTGAAAAGACAGCTGTCTAGGAGGCGGGTCCTCACCAGTCACCAAATCTGCTGGCCCCATGATCTGGGACTTCCCAGACTCCAGAACTGTGAGAAATAAATGTTTGTTATTTATAAGACACCTTGTCTCTAGTATTTTTTACAGCCGCCTGAACAGACTAAGACAAATGACAATTTATAAATGTCTACTGGAAATCATCAGATAAAGAAAAACTCCAGAACAGTCATAGAACTATATATCTATGGAATTTGGAACCAGTTAGGGTAACAAGGAATACCAATAGCTTCAGATGGCATCTTTGTATATGCGAGTACAACTGAGGTTTATATGAATGCTATGAACGAAAAAAGACAAATTGTGGTTGATATATACTCTTTTAAAAGGCATGAAAATACTGAATATTTTTTTTAATATTTATTTATTTTTGAGAGAGAGAGACAGACAGAGGATGCGTGGGGAAGGGACAGAAAGACAGGGAGACACAGAATCCGAAACAGGTTCCGGGCCCCAAGCTGTCAGCATGAAGCCTGATGCGGGTCTTGGACCCACAAAGCATGAGATCGTGACCTGAGCTGAAGTCGGATGCTTACCTGACTGAGTCACCCAGGAGCCCCTGAATATGTTTTAAGTGTCCACTTAAAATATCAAAATAAAAGCCTGGCATGGTGCTTAAAAGGTTGAACTGTAGTCTTGGGGAAAATTCACTATATTGAAACATCTCATTTCCTGACAATATCAGATAGGAGATTCCTAAGTAGAATTATTTGGTAACTACTACCTGGCCAACCTTATGCTTTTCTGGATATGTTTAAGATAGAACAGAAAAGGGTTTGCAGTGTAGGAGGGGAGGCTGAAGGAACACATAGGACGTTGTAGAATAACATAAAAGTACATATAAGTAAATACTAGGAGAAGAATGAAAGGAGTGGTGCATCTTATCTGGAGAATCTGAGGGTGACATCCTAAAGAAGTACAGTCAGAGGATGAATTCAATTTGGAGAAAAGGAGGGAGGGCAGGAAAGCTTCCCAGGAAGGTAGGGGAGGCCACAGAAAAGCTGGCTGTGGGGTCAAGTGCAGCCTGAAGGGGCTGTGGAAAATAGGGTCAGAGATTATAAAGTAAAATTAGGAAGGCCTAATGGACTATTCTCCTAATGTACTACCTTCTTTATTCACAGTATCACTTATCTTGAAGAGAGACTACAGTTATTGCTTGTTCTAGAGGCATTTTTAATCTTTAATGATAGAACCCATTACTTTAAAAGAGAGAGAGAGAGAAAGTAAAACTGTCTTCTTTCAAGTCAGCTTGGTGACAAAACCCCCAACTCTAGAGTTTCCATTTTATTCTGATATCTAACATGAAATGTAAGATCTTGATTACTAGGATCCTATAATCATGCTACTTTCTTTCCTTTTATTCATATGCCATGTCATCTTAAGATCTCTTACCATGGAACTTGAACCGGTAGAACATCTAACCATTGTAGGTTCTGGTACCTTCCACCACCCTCTCTGTAGGCCCTTATAGAATAGCAGCCATCTGATTAAAGCCCAGGCTCTAGGCAAAATTGATTGCATTTGAATCCTGTTTCTGCCAGATGACTTTGGGCAAATTATCTAAATTCTCTGATTCTGTTTCTTCATTTTAAATTAAAAATGAGGACAGCAATAATATTTGCCTGAAAGGATTATGAGTATTAAATAAATTAGTGCAGATAAAGCACTTCATATAGCACCTGGCATGTGCTAAGTGTTATGTAAGGGTAGGCTATTACTATTATCTCTAACAGGGAGAAAAAAATGTACACCTAATATTTAGTATAACTATACTGCCCACATAAACATATTAAAGTTTTTGATTATTTCAAATTTAAGTTGCATTTTAAGTGATACTTGAAATAGCAATTTAGCTTGAAAAGGACCCCAAGGATCTTTTAACACAGTTTCTTTTCTAATGCCATAGCAAAAGGCCTGGTATGGAGTAGATGTACTATCTACTCAATAAATATGCACTATGTGAATGAGTGACATTGTGAAATGCTAAACAGAAAAGATAAACTGGTAATTATTATACTAAGTAGTGGTTAAGCTGAGTGCTTTGGGAACACAAAGATGAGTCTAGACCCTCTGTGGATAGAAATAAATTTTACTTTATCACCTAGTGTTCTGATTGGTATCAAAATATTCCAAATAGGCAGAGAGCCTAGAAAATTCAGATTAAGAACGTACATCTTCAAGTCTTTTGAAGTCTAGTTTAAAAAAAATACTAGCTCTCTGAGTAGTTATCATGTACTGGCCTTACAATGAGCTCTTCTAAAGAATTAATTCATCTAAAACTCACAAGAAGAAAGTTCTCTTCCTGCCAAGTTGATAAACTGAGTAAGTAGCAGAGCCAGGGTTTGAACCCAAGGCTGCCAAGTGCATGCTCGAAATTACTCTGCAAAGTGAAGTTCTGGATTGATTATTCACTGGAAATACTGTCTTGTTTTCCTTTTGTATAATTTGAAGAAATAGTCAGAGAAATTTACTTCATTAATCATATTGATTCCGGTTCCACTCCGGGACTTTGTAAACGGTAACACAAAATGTAATTTCTAAGTTTCCCTTTGACACTGCAAGGATGAGTGCATCACAAGATGTCTTGCTGGTCAGCACTGTTCTCTGACTCAAAGTGCTTTCACATCCACATCTTCATTTGCTTTTTCCCCTAGTGGGTATAGAAAACTACTTGAATAATGCATACTACTTTCCATATTCCTTCAACAGAACACCACATACTTCAATCATTAAGATGGATTCCTAGTATGGACTCAGAATTTAAGCAAAAGAAAGAAAACCTCATTTGTAAGTGCCTGGTATAATATTCAGTGTCTAAATGTATTATATAAATGCAAAAACATATTAAAAATCTAATGTTCATCAAGCAAAATCTTTCAAATAAGAAAGTAGAGTACTCAAGTTCTCTCTTGCATTTAAACAGCTTCGTTTTCAGGCTACCTTCACAAATGGAGTTGAACGCAGGAAGGCCATCTAGCTATGCTGCTGCCTCCCCTTAGATATTAACAGATGTGGAGATCAGGCCACCGTCTCCCTCTACCTTCACCACTACCCACCATGACCATTATCCTCTATCATTCTGGAGATAACCCCTTTTATGCTTTTTTTTTTCAAGTCCTTTTCTTTACATATATCCCCACTATTGACAATAAACCACAATGATGGATCATTAGGTTGCCACTAATGTTTTCTAGTCACTTCTGTATTCTTCCAAATCAGAGGATATAACTGGCTCCACCAGGAAATGAAATAGAGGTCATTACAGCAGCAGTGACTTTCAAGCTATTTGCTAAATTTAGCTGTCCAATACTTTCCACTCTAATGAAACTGTGAACTACAATTATAGAATGCTGGAACAGAACAGGAGCTTAAAGGTCACCGAGTCCGATCTCATCGTTTTTCTGATGAAGGTTTGGGGGGCCTAGACATAGCCTGTGATTTGCCTCAGGGCACAGAGCTTATTAATGGTAGAGATGGAACTTGAACTAAAATCTGCTCAGCCCGGGACGACAGTGTCCTTACTATACCACAGATAGTCTGCTTCCCATGGTCAGTCTTACCTAACCAGATCTCACAGCGTAAATATACCTGATATTATTGGTTGTGGCTTACTGTCTGTGACCATTCATCAGTTTGGTGGCTGAATGTGAAATGGCAAAGGTGTCTGACTTACAAGTTGCTACAAGAGAAATGAAATGATTTCATACCCAAACCCTGCCCCCAACCGTATAAACTTCCTGCTTTATGTTCATCAATAATGAATGGCCCATCCCTGCAATACTCAGAGGGAGCTTACATTGCACTTTTGAGCAGCCGGTTAGTAATGTACAGTGGATAGAGCCTTTCTTTCAAATCCCAGGGCAGCGGGTCCTTCAAGGCTAGCATTGCATTTTCAATTAGCTGCTGAGTGAATGCTTGGCATGTGTATTAGTGAAGAAGCACACAATTAGCTTATTGTTCCTTTCTGTATTGTGCTGAGAGGTTCCAAGGGATTGGTGGGGGAACAGGCAAGCCAGCCATCACTGCGGAGTTGAAGAAGGGATTTACTCAGACCTCCGCATCTTCACTTGCTCGCTCTGGAATTACAGCTATTTATTACGAAGTGCCCTGTGTGGCTGGGTGGAGTGTGCCTGAGGAAAGACATCCCAGACATCACCTGGGGTTAGTCTTTCTGAGCCCTTCACGTCTCTAATTCTCATCATTATCATGGAGCCCAACAGTCCCAAAAAGATACAATTTGCTGTGCCTTTATTCCAGAGTCAGATTGCTCCTGAAGCAGCAGAGCAGGTAGGTGGGGTTGGGTGGGGACCAGTTCCTGTATCTAAGGTAACATGGACATAGGTTCTTATTAACCGAAAGCTTTTCTGCTTCTTGAATCTGCCTCGTTGTGACGTTCCACGCTATGTGAACAAGAAATAAGTTGGTTTCCATATGGCACTTGTATTTGAGTTGCATTGGGTGACCTATTGGCTAAAATGCAGCACTTCGTGTGATAAAAAATTAGCCCCAGTTAAGGAGAAAAATGCTTATATTAGTGATTCAGATTTGGATCCAGAAATCTGTTTGCTTTTGCTTACTAAATTAACATGTTTAACATTCAGAGAAACTTTAAAAATTCTCAGAATTAGCAATCTTTTATTTCATTATTTATAAAATAAAAAAGATTCATCTAACAATGAAAACATTAAACCTTGCAATAATTTCAGATTATAGGGTTAATATTTTTTAAAGACTTTTCATTATATATTCAAAGCAGTAATTATATGTAATACACGATAGACAGGATTTGTAGGTGTATGTATAATTTAACACATTTTATTCAGACATTAAATAGTAGCAAACATTTACCAGATTCCTTTTCTATGTCTAATATATCTATGTATCTATATTTCTATATTTCTCTGTCTCTCTCTTTCATGTAAGATTGATTTACATGTATCACCTTTCATATTCGGATTTACTTAGACTCTTGATGCAATGGAACCACTTAAAAGACCATTTGTGGTAAAATTACAACAGTAGGGGGGCAAAAGCAGATACAATTTATGGGGTCATCAATCTAATTCATTAATTTCTTAAAGTCTAAATTATCCCTGAATCCTTTTACAAATACTTTATACAAAGTCTTAAAAATGATTACTGAATCTAGGGCTCATAACTTTCTAGGATATTTTGATAACCTGAAGTAGATCATCCAGATAAACATAACCTTGAACATGTATCTATGTTGAATGGGACACTGGTTCTGTCCTGGACAAAATGTCATTGGTAAATTTTATCTTCTGTTCTACTGACATAGACTTTAAGAGTTTACCTGTATGTTTAAGAAATCAAGAGCACGTTAGAAATTCTAATCTTAATATGCTTCTGTAACTCTTAACTAAGAAAAAAACCTACATCAAACCTATTAGTTTTAAATTAATTACTCTCATAAAATCCATACTCATTCTTTATTTGTCCTAAATATTTTACTAGAAAATAAGAAAGCCTTATTAATTGAAATTAAGAACTAATGCTGTTAAATTTAACCTGCTAGAAATTTAAGTTTTGCAAGTGTCTTTACTCTGCTTAAGAATAAGGACAATGAATCTCGAAAGCATCATCAATATTATGAGGCTCCAAGAGAGCCACTGAAAGTCATCCTCCTACCTACACTGCATACTATTCTAGTGGCATCACTGGATCATATACAACTATTTCTTTTCTGTGGAAAGGTACCTTTTTAGATCAAAGAAGGTAATACTACAACCTGACTGTTCTATTATCTGTCTTTCTATAATTCCCAATAGTGAGAACCTACTGTGTGCTCTCCCCAAGTTTGCTTTTTTTTTTTTTTTTTTTTTTTTTTTTATATTGGGAAAAGATGAGGATGGGATAGCTTTGCAAGCTGTAGAGTAACCGGGGGCAGTGTCTGATTCTCACTGACCTCAGCTGGGCCTTTTTTGTTTACAGATCAGAAAAAGAAGACCTACACCAGCATCACTTGTGATTCTCAATGAACATAATCCCCCAGGTAAAGAAGCATGATGTCTTTTGCACTGATGGGACAGACCAGAATTGTTTGAAGAACATGAAAGAGTGTGTCATTGCCAAAAGATTTCAATTTAGGATTTCAGCCAATTATAATCTAACGAGCTAGTCTATAAAATGGATCATAAGCAAAATCAGAAATAAATATAGGAACTATCTCAGTCAACAGTCTGCTTTTCCTCTAGATAATGACACATTTGTGATGATATGCTATAAAGTGTTTTGTTGTTTATGTAGAGTCTGGTTCAGTGCTTATTAATGCAGCTGGTGGAAAGTTGTTTAATTAGGTTTCAAAGCTCAATTTACAGTCCAAGAGATGCTTCTATCTTTACAGAGTAGGTTTTTTATTTATGAAAGGTTGTCATGGGCTGGGCAATGAGCTAGCACTGGCTACAGCTTTGTTTCTGATGTCATGTCTGAATAATGCAATTGACAAGTAACCAGATCAATTTTCAGCACTGCCCATTTGAGAGCCATTCTGAAGGGTTGCATCCATTTGTTGAGGTTTTGCTTTCTATTTCCTGTAAAAAAGTAAAGCTGCCTTATTCCTGATAAATGACTGTGATCTTCAAGATGCAAACATTATTAGTTACTTACTGAACGGACATGATTTTAATCACACATTTAAGTGCTGTTTCTAGAAATGTAAACAAGACAGCAGAAGTCATGGCATTAATTTGTACACAGGCAGGACTTGGTGTTGGGTTTTTGCAGGTCTAAATAATACAGGTGGACAAACGGAGTTTGAAGAGTAGAAACATAGTAAGTCTAAGCTCAGTTATTTTAAGAATACCAAGGCAAAACAGTCTTTGATTTTTTTCAGATTCCTTTCTAATTAGAGAAGCATACATATGAAAGTGAAGCTGTAATAGAATATATACCATTGAGCCTAAATACAAGAAGGTCTTCAGCTAATGGGAAACCAAAGCAAAAATATTACTGATGAAAATAGGATTTTTTTTTCTATTTCTTCTTCCTTAAGGTGCTATAGCACTTAAAAATTATTTTCAGGGGTGGCTGGGTGGCTCAGTCAGTTAAGCGTCCAACTCTTGGTTTTGCCTCAGGTCAGGATCTCACAGTTTCATGTGTTCGAGCTCCACATCAGGCTCTGTATGGGCAGTGCGGAGCCTGCTTGGGATTCTGTCTCTCTCTCTCTCTGCCCCTCCCGCACTTGCTCTCTATTTCTCAAAATAAATAAATAAACTTACAAAAATTATTTTCAAATATATTATCTCACTTAATAAATGTTAACTTATTTTGGTTTAATAAGAGGTGCAAATAGTTTGCATTTATAGTTCATAAATAAATACAAGAAAGTCAACATAATACTAAAATCTCAGATTGAAGGTAATTTTACAGCAAGTTTCCACCACTGTCTTTGCTTACAGTGGCAATTTTTCCACAATGTCCTAGAACTTAACTCCCTAGTCATCCTTAAAAGGTACTGCCCAGCTTGATTTTTAAGTGTTCTGCTACGGGTATTGCTACTGTTTGAACACAGTGAAGCCACGTAAACGACCCTTGTGGCTCTCATTCAAGCCCCCAGAATAGGAATTCATGTTTTTTAAAAGCCAAATATGTGCCATTTACAGATGAGGAAAGTAAGTAGCAGAGAGGTAAAGTAATTTCTGCGGAAGTTACTCCACTATAAGAGTCAGATTATACAGACAAACTCAGATAAAGGTCATTCTAAAGCCCATGCATTTTCTACTGCATGATGCTGGCCCTACAAATTTCAGTTTGCATTTCAGTATGAATTCTCTGTAAATGGGACCAGACTTGAGGCCCTATTGACAAGCGAACCTAAACTTTAAACAAACCTTCTGTCTAGACCACTACATTTAGCAGATTAGAATTATACTTAAATATCCCTGTGAATCATATTTAGATTTTCTCTAGAAATTTTTTTCTTACCAGATCTCCTAATCATGAGATGGCATTGTCCTATTTCCCTTATTGACTCCATACTTCTCCACGTTTTTAAGCAGCATTGCAGCAGAACTTAGATGCAAATAGCATCGCACCGAGAACCAAGTCATTTTAGTAATGTCATCTCCTTGCATCTTCATCCTTTTGGAAATCAGAACAGTTTAGGAGAGACCCATCAGCCTATGCCTGTGTATAGCAATGTGTATGGCAAGCAGAGATTTTTGGACTTGGGTTCCTGCAGGAAAAAAAAAATCACTTATATAGCTTCCCCAGTAAAAAATGATCTAGAACCATGATTACTAAAGAAATAAATCTAAGGACCTAACAAAACAATGGCAACAAAAGAACAAATACCACATTGAACCAAACCAAACTTGGATACTAATCTTTATTATCCGTGTGGTCTTGGTTGGGTAAGGGACAACATCTCCAAACTTTATGGTCTCATCTATAAAACAGAGATAATATTCATCTTTTCTACTTTACAAGGTTGTTGTAATGATTGACTTATTGTGAACACAGCTTAAAAACTGCAAAGTGCAACAAATATTAGGTGTTATTAGTTGATGTGCTCTGGGATACAACCTTTGCATGGGATATTTAAAAGTTAAGAATAGAATTTTCATAATCTCCTCTATACTAAATATTTCTGCCCAACCCAACAATTCTTTATGTTCCATATATTATCTGACCATTCCCTATCAAACAAAACAAAGCAAAATAACAGCAACAACAAAAACCTCAAGTGTTAAATGACCTTCCTAAAGCAATTGCTTCTTTTAGCCCTAAAAAGCAATATGTGCTGTGACAAATACAAATTGTGCGCAGCACTAAATCCTGGTAAGATAAACAAATCTCTTCAATTTTACTGAGATTCCCCAGGAAATAACTGAATGTTCTTGGAATCATCTGTCATTAATGCTGTTTAAAATTAAAATCCCCAAAAATCTTTATTTCCAATTAATGTAGCAAAGAAAATTAAATTTTCCATTAGAGAGACATAATTAACAAACCCTCCCAATTCATATAATGAGACAGGTATATTATAATCACTGTTAAATGAATTAAACATAACTTACTTTTTTTTTAATCTTTCCTGGAGTTTGCAGAAATAGTTAAAAAGTATTTGAAACAATTATTTGCTTTTTAAAAAATGTTTATTTATTTTGAGAGAGAGAGACAGAGAGAGAGAGAGAAAGTGCATGAGCAAGGCGGGGCAGAGAGAGAGGGAGAGAGAAAGAATCCCAAGTAGACTCCGCACTGTCAGCTTAGAGCCCAACACAGGGTTCAATTTCATGAACCTTGAGATCATGACCTGAGCCAAAATCAAGAGTAGGACACTTAACTGATTGAGCCACTCAATGCCCCTGATTTGCTTTTAGATTCAGAAAAACATATGCATTGTTTATATCTGATAAAGGGGAAATAGAAGAGAAAGATATTTGAACATGTAAATCCAGATTGTTGGTTTGCTAGTTCATCTATGCTGGTCAAAACACATAGATGAGGTAGGCATGTGATTGGTAGGATTTCAGGCACAGCAAAATGTCTCCTTAGTTCTTTTCTAACCAATGGCCCAGAATTCTCAGCAGTGAAGCACTATGGAAACAGACACATAACCTATTTAGGATATGTCATCCTTGGGCATACATAAACCATAATTTAACTCAAAATAATGGGAAATATCACTAAAAAATTTGCGTTGAAGTCATCATGCCTGAAACAATTTAATAACAAAGGGTGTGTCTTTATGATAAAGGGAGCAGAAACTATGCGTTTGCTGCTAGGAATGACTCTGAAGAGCCAGATGGAAGTAAAAAGATACTTGAAGCTTAAGATGTAAAGTAGAAAAGCACCAAAGACAAATTTCATTTTTCCAAATGTTTTCTGGGGCTGTTAGTGTGAATGACCTTGCAACAAACTGCTTATTTTTCTCTATTTTCAGCTCACCTTCCGATTAAGGGAATATTTATGATGAGCTCTCAGAGGCTATACAGCAGAGCTTCATTGCTCTTATACTGTGTGCTGTTTGCTTTTACTCTTGTATGATCTGTAGTTAACTGGTTTGGTTTCTATGTTTTTACTTAAAGGAATACACACAAATCCTCTCCATTTAGAAGTAAATGGCAATGCCATTTTCTGCAATTTATTTCATCACATTTCTAGATTTACTTAAACATTACTTTAAGTAGACCTATGACAAAACTGTATATTTGGCTACCACAATCAGAAATCTAGAATTGAAAAGAACTTCAGAAAATACCTAATCTAACCACACATCTTTGTGAAAGATGCATAAATCAACCCAAGTCCCTGAGACTTGTTTTATTTTGTATATGTCAAAGAAAAATCTATAATTACCCCTACTTTTCAATTCCAGATCCAGTAATTTTAGATGTTAGAAAATAGTTTCATCAAACATGAGTAATACCCCCACTTTATTCTAAAATAACTCCTTGTTCATGCTCTTCAATAAAAGTTTATTTACCCACTTCTTTAAATACACAAAAGAATTCTTCATTATTTTCTTTCCTAAATTGAATACTTTCAGTCCCTATAAGGGCCTTAATGAATTCTACCCAAATTTTCCTTGTCTTTTGGCCTTTGGAGACAGAGCTGGAGATGGTCTTCCAGTAAAAAGCCATCCTAGGCCTTCTGAATATTAAAGTTTGTGGCATTCATTCTCTCCCATTTACTTTAACCAGAGACAATATAGATACAATTAAACTTAACGGATCTGATGCCTATTATGCATGAGTGAACCATAAGAGGTCTGGAGCTTAGTGAAGGTTTGGATAAGTACCCAAGGGTTTTGGCATCATTTAAAAGTTTGTTGTACATCTAAAAAGTGGGACCAGAATTACAATGTGTAATAGTTTTCTGGGGATATTTATTGAACTTTCTATCCCAGCTGAATTTTGGAGAGATTGAATCTCTTTTTTATTTTTAAATCTTTTAATGTTTATTTATTTTTGAGAGAGACAGAGCATGAATGGGGGAGGGACAGAGAGAGAGGGAGACACAGAATCTGAAGCAGACTCCAGACTCTGAGCTGTCAGCACAGAGACTGACTCGGGCTCTAATTCACAAACCGCAAGATCATGACTTGAGCTGAAGTCAGACGCTTAACTGATGGAGCCACCCAGGCGCCCCGAGATTGACTTTCTCTTTGATGCTTTTGGCTTTAAACATTCTTAGAAATGAAGAATAAAACAAAAGCATTTTCACATAGGTGAGGATCCTGAAAATTAATTGAGACATGAATTAAATATCACACTATCTCTCGTCAACCTTGAGAGAGTAAGACAGTAAGTCTAGTCAGTAGAGAGAACTGGGGTTGCCAACTGATCAGGCTCTTTGGCTCCACAGACTGAGAAAGAAGCCACAGTCCATTCTGGATGTAGCATATGACTTTCTAAATGAAGCCTGCATTTTCAGACTCCAACACTAAGATACCTAATGAGGTTTTGAAAGCTCTGGATTAATAACGCTGAGACAGTGGATGATAGATAGATAGCTAGAGAGTATTGCTGGACTGAGACTGAGTTATTTAACATAGGGGGCCCCAGGAATCTCTGACCAATGAGAGGTTTTTCAGGGTCAACAAAGTTAAAGTGGAAATTTATATCCAGTTGTTGGGGCATTCATATGCAAACAATCTTTTATCATGGAGACCCTCTATTTTACCAAATAAATGATTTGTAGTCAAAAGGCAATGGGCACCTTGAGTGCAAGCTCCAAGAATACCACTGAGGGTTTTCCTGGGACTTAAGGATGGGTAAGACATCATCAACCCCATACCTGGTGGTGCCTGTCACCTCCAAGGACCTTCAATCAAATGCACTCAAATAAGAGCTGAAAGGGATTCACAGTCCATACAGTTTTGTTTCATTCTGTTTTCTCATCTTCTGTGGGAATGTCATTTTAAATCATTCTGATACACAATCCTTGTTGATTATTCAGCATTTATTTTGCCTTCTCACTGTGAATGGCAATATGAAACAAAGAAAAGCCCAAGTTTGAAGGTTATTTAAGAGTTAACTGGTATTAATTTCTAAGGAATTTTCAGAAAAGTCTCAACATTTATTTTGCCTTTTTTTTTCTCCTCAGCATTTATTTCTATGAGTTATTGAATGCCAAACTATGTTGAATGATTTAAAGACAAGTGATGCATGTGGCTTTCAGAGATTCATGTACTGCACAACTGATTGACTTGTTTTCCCATAAAGACTCAATCTGTGCAGCAGCCAAATCGCCTATTCAGTCAGAATAACTATAAGCCAGGGATGAGGTTCCAGTTCTTAGTAATGCCAAGGTTTGCTACACTTTAAGTATTCAAAGGAACTAGTATAATCTTCAAATTAAATTAAAGAAAAAAATTAAAGGGCAAATCATAAAACTACAAAATAGTTCTATTTTATTTCAGCAAGATTACTACTTTTGCTTATTTTGAATAATAACATATCTTGCTTACTTTTTATGTTGATTTTAATTAGAAATACCTTAGTGAAATATGAGAGAATTATGGTAGGGTCAATTCATTTCATTTTTCTGGTTTTCTGTCTGCCTACTTGTGGAGGGATACTGCAGATGAAAATAACTCTGAGGTACTTTTGCATGATGTAAAGATGCAGTGTTGGTAGTAGGTAAAGCACTGACTGGAGTAAGGCATGGGTTCAAATCTCAGTTTTGTTAGTTACTGGTGGTGAGACATTGTGTGTATGGTCAGCCTCCACGGGCTCAGTTTCCTCCTTTCTCAGTAAAATGAAATGCATAGCACAGTGCCTGCAACCAGGCAGATACTGAAGACATGCAACCCCCCTGCATTATTATACCCCTGCTGAGAAACACCATGTTCTCCTAAAACCTGTATTTCTTATTGGAAGATGGCTTAGCTCCTTTCTGATTTCGATTGCATTAGGCCATGTCAAACAGTGTCCTCAAGAGTTGGAGTTCTTGACAAGAGAGAAGATGTATCACATCTCCTAATTCATCAGGATAAGAATACACAATTAGGGAATTGTTATGTATCTTATACTGTGACATTTGTCCAACTGAGTTGTCTTGCTTACAAATATAATTTCCTGAAATATTAGTCCTTTAGAATTTTCTTTAAAAAAACAAGGTACTGATGTCTGTAAAGTAACAAAAAGCAGTGGAGATCCTCGTAGCAGATTTGTATTTGACCAAAAATGAAATTCATATTCTAATGGTATGTGGACTGAAAGAAGGTTGATTACTGAGTATAAAAATCTTTCAGAGATATCTATCAAACATTCATTTGATTGCTCACATTTATTTCCACTCCATTTCTTCTCACTTCCTTCCATACACCATCCTAATGCCATATTTTGGCTAAGCTTTCTTTTTTTGGTTCCTTCTTTTGGTTCCTTTGCCAGATCTTAAGGCTTAGTCTAGACAGACTCATTTGTGTAAATCAGTCTCCAACTTTTCCAACAATTTCTTTTATTTAAATTACGGTATGAAACTCACTTAAATCTCAAAAATTTTCTCTGACTGGTTTCATCCATTGTCTGGCTTTTTTATTCTAATACTCTCTTCCCACTTCCAACTATTGAAGCTATTTATTGGATTATATATTCAATTCAATTCAATAAATATTTATTGAGTCCTTATTCTAAATCCTCCAGGGACATGCGATTTAGGTAATAGAGAATAAATAATATATCTCCATGAACCAGAATACAATTGTAATAATATAAATTCTAACTGCTCAGACCAGGGTAAAATTAATTCTGGCCAAGACCTAGAGGCACTTATTTCTCATGTTCACTAATCTACAAAGCATTTGTATGACTTACTTTGATCTTAGGGCTTTAAGCTTTTAATGACTAGGGTCAGAACTAAAATTCTACTATTTATTTCAAACTAGTATAATAGTTATATCTACTTAAACTAGTAGAGTGAATATCTAGTTGAGTAGATGTTATATACCGGTGAGCTATTAAATTTAAATGGATTAAAAAAAAAAACAGATCCTCAAATCCGATGGCAATGCATCAAACTTTTTGGGTACTTACTTTGATTAGGACACAGTGTTAGCTGCTCTCGGAAATAAAACAGGTTAAGTCACTATCTCTGCCCTCATGGAGAAAACTACCTGAGACATCTATAATTTAATACATGTATATTGATAGTGGAATCAACAGCATGTGGCAAAAATACAAAATATATTTCAATTCGGCACAGAAATGTCTACTGATGGACATTTTGGGAAATTCAATTATAATATTAGACAGTACAGTATAAAGACTAGGTGCTTGATAAATGGCAACTCTGATTTTGGGGAGGCAGGCACATAGCACTTAGAAGCAGAGATGTTGGAATCACTTAGGTCTGGATATGGATCTCAGATGGCCGTATACTCCCTCCCTGTCTTTACCCTAGGGAAGTGGCTTATCCTCCCAAGGCCCATTAAGTGAGGAAGCTGGGTTCAAGTGGCTCTGAAATGCATGTTTCTTTTTTCAACACTACCGTATTTCACTAAATATAAAATACATGCATTAGAAATAAGGCTATTCTGAGTCCACTGAACAAGTAGATGTACATTTTTGTGTCTGCAGAATAATACATATGGGCTACATATGTCATCGTCAGCTGTTCTGGAGAGTTTAAGGGCACATTCAGTTTCAAATTTAAGACTGAAAAAGTCACTAACAGCTCTAATTGTTTCTAGTTCATAGTCACATTTAAGGCAAATAGTAAATTAGTAGTACTTGACAACCTCTAATGAAAAAGTCTAGCCAAGCTGTGTAATGAATAGAGAGGAGTTATTTCCATGTTTATTTTAGAACTGCTCAGGAACAAGCCTTCAAGCTTTGGGACTTTTTTCCCCCTTTCTCCCACCATTTTCTACTCTTGAGTTCCACTAAACTGTGATCTGAAACTGTTCCAGAAATTCCAGACACAATTTGGTAGCAGAATTGAAATGCCCCAAGGGCTCAGGCAGGTGACATAGATGAGTACCTAGGCTCTGTGTGGGACACTGTGATGGGGACTGTGGTCTACTTGGAGGGTACAAGCTCCATTCAAGTCTTTCAAATGAAACATACAGAAATACGCAGAAAGAAAGAAAACAAAACAAAACAAAACAAAACAAAACAAAAACAACATTGTGAGCGATAGGGGCGCCCAAGTGGTCAGTCTCCACGCTACCTAAAATTGTACCTTTCAAAGTTCTTATTATTGTTACTATACCCTATCTTCTATACTGTAAGAACTGGATCAGATGTAACACATCGTCCCTGACACTAGAAAAGCAGTCTACCTGGAGCTCAGAAGGAACCTGTGAAAGCCTGAGGTAGAGAGAGAGGAATATCCTGAAGCAAATATTCCAGCTGAAAAGTAGGGACCTCAGAGTTCATCTCCTACTCCCAGTCTGTTTGTGGTCATTGCTTTCTTCCCTTCAGGTCTTCCCCAGTATTTCTGAGGCCCCAAGCCCATACTGGGAAATGTTACATCTGTATCGGTGAGTCTTCCCTGTGCTGTGGATAGAAGATTATCTTTGAATTTAACTCTATGACTTATGACTTTGTATCACTCAGAGTAATTTGATATAGTGACAATTATAGTGCTTAACAAAACTAATTTGTTAAGCCAAATAAGTTGCCAAATCTGCATCATCAAAGGGAGATATATTGGCAGTCTGGTTAGAATACAATTACAGTTTGACCTTGGCAATAATGCTAAGGAAAAAGTACTATATAAAGTAAGAAAAGCTAGGAAATGGGTTGCTTTTCTTCCTCCTCCCTCCCTCCTACCTACTTCTTCCTTCTTTCTTTCTTTCCTTCCTTCCTTCCTTCCTTCCTTCCTTCCTTCCTTCCTTCCTTCCTTCCTTTTTCATTCTCTGGGAGTAATTTTCCACCGTTTATAGGAAACAATTTTCAGAATCACATTCTTTACATATAAATACATATTGACTTGCTTGTAAAAATGGAACTGAATGCACAAAATGAAAATTGAAAAAAATGTTTATTTTAGAATTCAATTTTTAGAATAATTTGGTTCAATGCAGTATCATTTTATGCTTTCTTTGCTATCTGACAAAAAAATGAAATATTAGGAAACATATCCACAGATATACATGTGCGCACACACACACACACACACACACACACATATAAGTTGAATACCCAATTATGTGTACAAATATCACAGGCAATTTATTCATGTAATAAAATCCACCTCCACTAAGTGATCTGACTTACAAAAAGGCCAGGACCTAATAAAGTATCTAGAAAAGCTTTGTGAATTCAGTTTATAAATGGAATAAAGTTAAAAATAATTATTTAAATTCCTAATCCTTTGATTTAAAACCAATAGATCAAAAACTAATCATAATATTTGGAAAACCATGAATAAAAAAACATTGAAATTATGGATTTAAATGATGAGACTATTTTTTAAATCAAAAGAGCATTTAAAAATAAGTTACATGTATTGAATATTAATTGCTTTAAGACTATCTTCTCATTTGGGTAGATTTTGTATTCCCAGTTTCATAATTCGTGAATACAAGAAGTATTATAACAAATAAAAAGTGAGCTCCTCCTGCTACCACCTAAAAGTCAATGTCTAGCTGAAATGTGTCATCCAATTTAAAATCAACATTTAAACTCTTAACCTCAGCAATTATGTTAATGGTATCCCCATTCCTCTAATCTGAACCATAACAACCTAGGAATCACCTCTGACACCTCTCTCTCCCCACCTGCCCCCTAAATCTAGCCATGGCTTTTCTGTTGATTCTATTGTGAAGGTTGACTCTATCCCCCATGTTTTTACTGCCTCTGCTCAGGCTAGGACAGTTATTGCTTTATTCCAAAATAAAGTACAGTAGCTTCCAAACCACTTTTCCATGACTTTAACACTGGGAGGTAGTTTGTGTAGAGCTGAGCCTTAATGTTAGAATAAGTGAACGTGGCATGACTTAAAATCAAATCGTGGCATGACTGTGAAACGCTGTCTTAGTTTCTAATTCCACAAAGCACAGATCATGCATGGTAACTCCAAAACTAGTTTTCCTGCTGGATCAAGTAAGATGATGTATGCTAGCGACACTATTGGTGGTAAATTTGCTTTTTTTCCACTCTGGCTTGTGTGAGAGGCTTTGGAAGATGTAATTATACAACGGGTGATGGACTGGGGCAGCTTTACTTTTCATAATTCATTTGTTATGAGCTCTGATTTGTATCCTATAATTTACCTGTCCAAGCTCTTAATTGGCTATGATAAGGCACATGAGGTCTTCCCAGGAGGAGCTCATATATTTAAATATCATTTACACATCATTCCTATTTCTTGCTTAAATAAGTCAATTGTTTCCTCCATAGTCTATGGAATCTTTGTTACCTAAATTGTTTATAATTGTACTAAGGCTGAGATTTAATTAAAGAAAAGAAATATACAGACAAAATGAAAATTGTGTTATATTATGGTTAACATTACTGCTTTATAATTTCTTTTCTATTGCCTCCTTTATTTTTGGCTGAGGGCTCTAAAACTGAATACAGGAAACTTGCTCATTTGCCATAGGTACCTTCCTACTGAAAATAACTTTTCCATATGTGGAGGAATTTCAGATCAAGCAGGAGAGACTTAGACTGGATTTGGTTTCCAAAGTACTCTAAGGATTATCCACTTTCCCTTCATGGATCTTAAGCACTGCCCACTTGCCCCCAATGATTAAAAGGTTTTCAGGAAATAATGCCAGAGACCCACTCACCATCACATTTCAGTGAAGTAAAATGTCATGAATGATTGAGCTAAAATGGCTCATCTCAAATTCTGCCACAGGTCATTTTACTTGGTGAATAGCCCAGAATTCCCGCTTTACTCAGCCAATGAAGGGCACCTTTTTGCTTAAGGTCTTGGAGACAAAGATATTTTCATATGCTAGCTCCATGGTTCACAGCCATCATTGGAGTCAAGGCAAAAACCAGCTGTACTGTTTATAAGGACACTTACAGTATAAAAAACATATTCAAATATATTTTGAAATATCTTTAGGACATAAAAGACAAATACTTCTAAGCTACAAATAATTTTAAAAACCTGTATAAACTCAAAGGCAAATTTAAAGAGATTAATAGTAATTTATCTTCCTTTTGGTAGTTTTATACTTTGAAAACATATTTTTCACCTATGATATTTATGCTCAAGAACTCTGTGAAATAAATATTATAACCTTCATTTTACAGAAGGAAGGTGATAGGTGAGCTGCTCAAGGTTAAAGAAGCTAGTAAGTTAGTAGGTCTGAAATTTAAACATAGGTTATCTATCCCAGGTTAATGCACTTTCCACTTCAATAATAATATTTTTCCTTCTACAAATAAGCAACATTATTGTCTTGCTATTTTATTTCTATCTTCCTCATGGAAGTAACTATAAGCAAATTCCTCATTGTGGCTCAGCCAAGTGAGATCCTGTTTGATGTAATAACAGAATGTACTTCTTTCTATCCCAATGTAAGTGAGTTCACTTTGGAGAGGACATACTACACTTTTTTCTTTTCTTTGATAATTTATTAGATAAGAGTTCTTAGAGTTACTAACATCAGATTTTTTTTATTATATAATCAGAAAGATAGCCAAACAGAAAAATAAATCTCACCCATTATTCCACTCTTATAGTTGGATTCTGTTATTTATTCATGTTTCTGGTTGCCTACCTATATGAATTCATTTATTTAAAAAAACCACTTCTTGATTTAAAACTTTAGTTGGAAGGGTAACAGTTTACATTTGGATTCTAGTTAACTCTGAAAATGACTGATTTGTACACTAGAATGTCATCTTCCCTTCTTATCTGTATCTACTGTAGTTTTTCTTATCCTCCTAGACTAAGATCAAATCCCCCTTTCTCTGTGAAACCTTCACTAGCCACTCCGGCTGAAAGGCTTTATTCCAGTAAAAGTAACAAGTCAGTGGATCCATTAACTCATTTGCTCCAAACGATTGTCAATGACTTTCTGTCACCTAGTAATGCACTGAAGGAATGGATTATAGAATTAATACATTTTAATGTGAGTCAGAGGAAGAAAGATTGAGTCACAAGGCCCTTCCATGTGTTCTCAAGCTTTAGTAAGTCCTTTCTGGGTAGCAGGGCTGCAGAATAAGGTTCTAAGGATTGAAGAAAGTAAATTTTAATAGAAGACTTGAGCTGCTTGTTTCATTATTTTCATATAGAAAATGTTCTGAATTAAGCACCATAGGCAGCTAGTGACTGTGGATACATAGATCATTTTGCATAATAATAATATTTGGGGGATTTCTTATGTTTTGTAGGATAATATAAAGCCTCAGTAGGTTTTGTTTAATGACCAATTTTATTCTTTAGCTGTCTTTAAATTATTGAAACTGATTTTAAAATGTCAGTAAAATGGTGATGGTGGAAAACGTAGTATTATCAGTTTGGTTGCTTTCTTCTAACAGCATGGGAGTTCAAGAGTTCAAATAGGAGCAATCTATCCCTCTGAATGGCTATGTACTTTCCTTCTATGTTAACTAATGTATGAGTCCATGAATAGGAGGTAGGTCTTCTTTTCATTTCCATTGAGTTGTGAAATAAACATTTTACCTAATAATTCCCCTTAAACAATTTCCTTTTTTAAACAATAAGCTACCAGGAAATAGTTAGTAACCTGTAGCCAATACTGAAAATCAAACAGTCCATTACTTGTCAAAAGCATTTAAAATTATACAACTTTACCTAAAAAATCCAGTCGACTGGTTTGCATATAAGATTCCTTTGTAAGCGTAACTTAGTAACTACAAGAAAAATAATTTGAGTGGACCTTGTACGTATTCTTCCTTTCCCTCACTTTTTACACAAGGAAACCATTGAAATAATTTACATTGGCCCCAGTGAATTATTTGTAAGCATACTGATACATAGTTTCACATTACAACATTCCAGCTGCTTTATTATTTTCTGACTGAGTCAGATAAGATTGTAGTCTATGTATTTCTGTTATCTGGGTACTTCTTAACATGTCCATCATTACGGGCATACTGTTGGTATATTACATAAAAATGAGTTCATTGCAGGCATCAGCTCCATTTCCGTATTTCTAACTCAGTTGGACATTCTTGGCAATTTTTCCAGACATACCACAACTCACTCTCTATTGAGATTCTTTTTTTCCCTTTTAATATTAAGTTTTTCTGTGCAGCAGTTAGAACTTGGAGCTGCTGTCATTGTTTTTAGAGCTATAGGTCTACGGTTCACTTTAGTAAAAAAAAATCTGAAAAACTTTAGCATCAAGCTCCTTATGAGAACACAGCTTTCTTAGATGTAAAAGAAATTTGAAACTCTGACATAAAAGAATTAAGATGAGGGGCGCCTGGTGGTTCAGTTGATTGAACACCAACTTTGGCTCAGGTCATGATCTTAGGGTTCCTGACTTTGAGCCCCGCGTCGGGCTCTGTGCTGATAGCTCAGAGCCTGGAGCCTGCTTTGGATTCTGTGTGTTCCTTACCCCTTACCCCTCCCCTGCTCTCCCTCTCTCTCTCTTTCTCTAAAAAATAAAACAAACATTAAAAAAAAATTAAGATGAAGTAGAATATGACTTCCTACTACAAATCTTACAGACTAATGAATATATGCAAACTACAATAAGCAAGACAAAACAAAAAATAAAACAACTTAAAACAATTTATATATGCCATCAGATTTATATTTTTTAATAATGCAACAATCAGTAAGATTTCTTAAAATAGGATACTCAGAGTTTTCTTTTTAGTAATAGCTTTAATTTAACATTTTGATGAAAGAAAAAAGAAAATGACTAAGACAGAAGGTACTGCAATGATATTTCCAAACTGGAAAATAAAATTATTGGCATTTAACATTGTTCATTAATATGCTCCATTATCTACACTGATTTACATGCTTTAGACACTTCAAATCCAGATTACAAATACGGTAATACCCATATTAATCGCCACCAAACCTTTGGTAGTAGGAAGTGTACATGAGAAAAGATGTGCTTATAAGTTGGTCCCAAGTATCTGTATGTTGTAATTCCTTTTCTTCTTCTGTAACTTGTAGAACTATTCCATGCAGAGCCATGGTGAAAACAAAAACAAAAAGCAATACCCAAAATACTGCCATCAACCATCCTGTTCGGACAGGATTGGTCTGTGTTTTCTCCCATAACCAAGCAGAGCAAGGAGCTTCCTCAGGTGAAAGGTGGTGGTAGTTAATAACATGACAACTACAGTTGACCCTTGAACAACATGGGTTTGAACTATTTGGGTCCACTTATACATGGATTTGTTTTTTGTTTTTTTTTTTTTTTTTTTTTTTTTATAAATACAGTACAGTATTATAAATCTATTTTCTCTTCCTTATGATTTTCTTAATAACATTTTCCTGGGGGAGCCTGGGTGGCTCAGTCAGTTAAACGTCTGACTGTTGGTTTCAGCTCAGGTCATGCTCTCATGGCTCATGAGTGTGAGCCCCACGTTAGACTCTTTACTGACAGCATGGAGCCTGCTTGGGATTCTCTCTCTCCCTCTCTCTGCCTCTCCTGCTGATGCACACGCTTGCACATGGCACTCGCAGACACACACACTCTCTCTCAAAATAAATAAATAGATAAATAGATAAATAAATAATAAATAAACGTTAAAAAATAACATTTTCTTGTCTCTAGTTTACTTATTGTGAGATCTGCTTATAGTGCATTTTCCAAATGAGGGCTTTTTTAACAGAAAATGACTTTGAGAATACTTACATGCAGCTGTATTTTTAGCACTCACAGCTGAAAATAATACATAATGACAAAAAGTGACAATAAAACCAGTAATGCTTGAAAATGCCATATTTTATAAGTACAACAGTATCTCCACTCAACTGAAAAATAATTACAGGTGCATGCACAAAAACAAATACAATTCCCTGACCACATGCAGGGTACATACATTTCACAGACTCCTTGTCATTGTCATGGAAATAGCCTCTGTAGAAAGTGAAATACAAGTCAGACAGCTTTGTGATACACTGTATTCGATCAGAAGTTATTTAAATATGGAGGTTTGGAAAAGTAAAAATTCAGAAAAGAAGGTAGTCATAAATCGGTTAACAAAAGTTAAGAATCATAGTTTACATGTCACTTTGCCAGTAAGGCTTCCAAATCAACAGTATGCTATGAGTAATTAAATTTGGGGGGAGTCAAAAATTATATGTAGATTTTCGAGTGCAGGAGCAGTTGGCACCTCTAACTTCCACATTGTTCAAGCATTAACTGTTATCAACATGGTTGGAATTATAAAGGAACACCTAAATCGTCAAACTTTTAAACTATTATGATAAAGGCATATGTAATTTGTGCTTATATTTGAGATCCACTCTAGATACTCTTGCCTCATCTTTTCCAGATAGTTAGTACTCTTGTATTTCACTGCCTTGGCTCACTTTCTGCTCCTTACAGAAGAGTACTTAGATTCTTTCCTTAGCCTAATATCCAAATCTTTGACAGTCTGGGTCCAGCCAAATTCCCCAACTCCACTCTATTCCTAGACTTGAGCCTGCATCTCTGGTCAGACAGGCTACCTTTCACCTCTATCTCATCTCCACCTAAAATCTCTGAATAGAAATTATGTCCTACTTAGAATGCCCTCAACTATGACTCTATTTTACCAAATATTTGCAGTTTTTAAAATACTCATTTCTATTTCATTTCACTCATTTCTAGAAATAGATATTTATCAGAAATATATCTTCAAGCAGCTCAGAGCTGAAAAATACTGTAAGTGCAATTTGATAGTGGCTTAAATTCACAAGTTTCCTACATTTCATTACAGGTGGACATTAACTCAGTCTTGTGGCATCTCCAACTTAATAAACTCAATGATAACCTCTATGATTTTTGTCAAATTACCATGTTTTTTTTTGTTTTTGTTTTTGTTTTTGTTTTAATAAGCCTTACTGGGGCAACCTGGGCAGCTCAGTTGGTTAAACATCTGGGTCTTTGATTTCAGCTCAGGTCATTATCTCACAGTATCTCACAGTTTGTGAGTTTGAGCCCTGTGTTGGGTTCTGCACTGACAGTGCAGAGACTGCTTGCGATTCCCTCCCTCCTCTCTCTCTCGAAATAAATAAATAAACCTAAAAAAATGAATCTTACCATTTGGACTTGGAATAGTGTAAATAATCTTTGAAAAAAAGGAATGCTCAATAGCCACCCTATATTCCACTAAAACCATCCTTTTTCATTAATTTTGACAAGCAAAGGAACCATGAAGGAAAACTGGTAAAAACTGTGGTATTGGTTCTACTTTGGTTTCAACTCTATGCAGGATTACTTTCTCTAGGAATTCCAACTGATGATTAGTCTGATCTACTTGACCATTTCGTAATGAACAGTTTAGCTCTTTTTGAAACATCATGGTTATGACTGGATAGCTCTAATCGTTATAAAGTCCTGTCTTATATCTAGCTGAAATATCCTTCTTGGATACTGGTATGTCCTTCTAAAAGATACCAGGAAAAGTTTAATACCTCTTCCAACTGAGAACCCTTCATGTGTTTGGGGACAGATATCTCCTTTGCCCTCAGTTCTCTCTTCTCTAAAACTTTCACTTACATTTAGCTTTACAATCATGATATGGTTTTCAGAAATCTCACTGTTCAGCCCCATGGTAATACTCATATTTTTCAGTGGAGGGCCAAAATTTTACTCATTTAACAGTTAGTTATTGATCATCTATCATAGGCCATGTAGTGTGCTACAATGTGAGGCTTCACAGTGAAATGCAATGTGAGTTTGTGCTAGCAGAAACATGAGATACTTTAGAAGCACACAGTAAAAGGACATAACTCAGTCAGTAGGCTTAATGGAGAAAACAAGTTTGTGGAGAAACTTGGAAAAAAAGGAAGTCAGGGAAGACTGATCATTTAAGACAAAGGGGAAAACAAGGATAAAGACTCAGAAGCAGGGCAAGGCACTGAAGATTCACGGAACTGAAAGGGGTCCAGTATGATGCAGCATGGAATGGCATCAGGTGGGGGTGGAAATCAAGCAGACACTATGTTGGGGGTTATTGTAAACATTTTTAAGGAGTTAAGATTAGGAACCACTAAGCAGGAGGGTTCACATGCTCAGATTTTATCCTAAAAAGGTCTCTGAGGCTGCAGACAAGGAACGGGTACATGGGAGAAAGTCTGAATGCAGGGAGAGTCAGTGGACTTGATTAATTGAATGGCAGAGAGGGAGATGGTGATAAAAAAGAAGTTTGAGTTAAGTCTATGGATGCCAGGGCCTTTCCTAAGAAGGCAGAGCACATTTGCAGAGGAGTGGAGAAAGGTGATGACTTCACAGTGGAACACATTACTTCAGTTATAGTGGATAAAATAAATAGCTCTCATTCTAATTCCATATGAAATATTCATAACATCCCTGGAAGTAATACCTCAATAATGGAGCCACTGGTATTAAAAACCAATTTACTAGAGTCTCTTAAGAGTAAGCACGATGTGCTTATGAGAAGGAAATGTTTACCCAGTAATTACTATCTTAATAATGTTGGCAATACATCTACTATAGGCTCAGTATAACTACCTGAAAAACAATTATTGCTCTTAATCATTAAAAAACTCCAATTAGACACATACATCGCCAGTCAAGCAATTAACATTAACTACTCACATCTACTTATGTGCTGAGTCACTAACATGCTGCCAGACTATCTAGAGCATGGCTATTATCCTGCCTCTGACAGCTGTTCCATATGCACAGGCTCCAAGGAATAACTTATCCCAAAGTGTATGACCTCAGTTCAACACATCTACTTAAATTCAAAGTCCCGATTAGAACGGCATTTTCTATTCTTCTTTGATGAGTTTTATGTCCTTCTCATTTTCAACATTTAACAAAGTGAGTATGTGTGACTGAACAAGTTATCTAAGTATGGATCTTGGAAGTTTTAAGGATTTTGGGCAGTCAGAAGCAGCAAATTATTTCAATCTGTAACTAAGGGCATTTGTTATAGTCCATATAAACACACATATTTTCTATCATTTGTGTTATTTATTCTATCATTTTCAAGTCTCAAATAAATGCCTGACTACACTATATACTTTGTCATTCTGTTGTTCTCAGTCCATTTCATCTCAATCTTAGAAAAATTATAAGTCTGGAAGCATGGTATAATCAAAAGATGTAAAGTCTGGAAGCAGAAAGGCCTAGACCTGAATCCCAGCTCTGTCATTTACTAGTTCTGTGGCTTTAAAGTAAGTCACCCATCCTCTCTGAACTTCAATTTGCTCACATATAAAATATAAATTAATAATATCTACCTTACAGAGTTGTTTTGAAAATAAAAATGAATAAAAATGGCATGTCATCACAGTATTAGAATCAATAGCAATAAGAATAAAACATTAATACTTTAGACTGTTGAAGCAAAGAATATGTGCACTTTACTTTCCTCAACTGGAAATCCTGTCAATCTAGTCATGGCACTTGTTGGTTGTGTTTAATGGTGATTTTAGGAATTGGGGGGGATGAAGTGTCCCCAAAGAATACTGGTTGAAATTAAGGAGCTGGTAACTCAAAAATCATTGAAAGAGAATTTGGACTAATATCTGTTATTACTGCCCAGGATTTCACCGAACAAAACAAAAACAATGGTATTTGAAAGTAAGGCTGTGGTTATGAAAGATCAAAGACATTTACTTTGATCTTCACTGGAACCTTCCCAAGATTCTTTAAAAATACGGTCTTGTAATTTCTTAGAAAAAAAGGATTAGGTGAGAGAGACTAAAAGTAGACTTCAAGTTAATCAGATCTTCACAAATCGTCTATAGCATTAACAGAATAAGAAGACTTAAAAAAAAAAAAAAGTGATACTTCAGCCAGTTTGTCTATATCTGATGGTGACAGATTGAAGGTTCTCAAGATTGAAGGATATATGTTATTGTTGAATGTGGTTACAATTTTGAATAAAACCGCATGGACTAACTTCATAATTGTCTTTAAACTTTCCTGACAGCTTTTCTGTTTTATCTTTACTTTTGTTAACAGTGGCCTTGAGTTTTAAGCAGTTTACTCTTGAAAGGCAGATGTGCCAAAACATGCATGTGAGGCCATGTACATTATGAGTGAAATACAAAGAAATTGAAATCCAACCTTACACATAAGCCATTATTGAAATATTTGAGGTATTACAAAAAAGCAAGAAGCTTAAAGTTGTGTGCAATGATCAAAGTAAAAACGATGGGCTGAAGAAACACTGACATATCAGGATCTGAACTGGTTAACTTGGCTTGTCTCACTGCTTGTTAATGATTTTCAGAGTACTCATCATATTAGTCTTTAAAATGAGGTGCCTGGGTTGGGGGTGCCTGGGTTGCTCAGCCGGTTAAGTGTCTGATACTTGATTTGGGCTCAGGTCATGATCTCGTGGTTTGTGAGACTGAGCCCCGAGTTGGGCTCTGTGCTGACAGCATGAAGCCTACTTGGGATTCTCTCTTTCTTCTTCTCCCTCTGCCCCTCCCCCCATTGCCACACATCCACACACACATGCACATGCACACACTGTATTTAAAATAAACATTTAAAAATTAAAAAATCAAATGAGGGTGTAGAGTACAAATTTCCTTGCCTATATTATCATGTTTTATCTACAGAAATTGTTTGCTTTTTGTTACCTTATTTATGCAGCAGCAGCATG
This sequence comes from Panthera leo, assembly GCF_018350215.1. Classification (NCBI taxonomy): domain Eukaryota; kingdom Metazoa; phylum Chordata; class Mammalia; order Carnivora; family Felidae; genus Panthera; species Panthera leo. The sequence goes on from NC_056686.1 coordinate 168,828,431, forward strand.
GGAACAATTAAAAACAAAAGCAAAACCAGTGACTTGTACACTAGGATTCAGGAAATCTGGATTTAATTTCAAGTTGTCCATTAAAGGGTTAATCACCTCATGCCTTTGAGTGTCATTTTCTGTATCTATTGAAGAGATTTGATGAGATGACATCTTCTAACTTTCCCTGTATTGAAATTTAATAATTTTATATTATGCCAAATGCCATTAAATATTCAATTGAAATTCTGCTCAAAGCCTGGGCATCACAGGAGAGACCATTTATTTTATGTCTTATATATAATGCCTTGTACAGAATTCTATGCTTTTGAAAGTAATGACATATTGAGGCATATGATGGTAAAATAAAACTAGACAACAGGGGTTCTCATCCTTACTTCCACTAAGCAAGTAAGTTTGGTAAGGCAGTTTGTCTTTATTTTCTCAGTGCTGGCTTTTCCCCATTAGTCAATAAAGGTATAATGCCTGGAGACTGAGTTCTACTGATCTTGAAAAATGTAGGGCCTAAAATTTTTAAAGGGATTTAGTGTATTTTAAAATATTTCTTATTTTCTTAAGGTTTATTTATTTATTTTGAGAAAAGGGGGGGGTTATGAGCTGGGGAGGGGCAGAGAGAGAGGGGGGGAAAGAATCCCAAGCAGGCTCTGCACTAGCACAGAGCCCAACATGGAGCTCAAACTCACAAACCATGAGATCATGACCTGAGCCGAAATCACGAGTCGGTTGTTTAACTGAATGCGCCACCCAGGCACCCTTTAAAATATTTCAATATAAATCAATGTATTTGAGTAAATTTCTATAAAGTGTAATATCAGCTAGTTATCTGCACTCAAAGAATGTAGTTATAAACAAATTATATTTAATGTGAGCGGAGTATATGTGATATCCCTGATAAGATATAGGAGAGACCCCTCCAAGTCACTGCTTATACCTTTGGTAAAGGCACATTGCTAAAGGGGAACAGAATCAATGCCTTCAAAGAACATAATCAAAGGATTATGTTCACTTTTTAAAGTGCTGTTATTGTAATTATCGATGGTTTGCAATCAAAGAAAACTTACAAAATATTTTGTGATAACTTTACCTTTGAAAGTAGCAGGGCAAAGCATAAGGGTTTTGGAGTAAGATGGTTGTAGGTTTGCATCTCAGTTTTACCACTGAGTAGTTAAGTAGTTATGTTACAAAAGTAACATAATTTTTTTGAAGCACAGTTTCTTCATCTGGAAAGCAGTACAGGGTTATTCATCTCATGTGACTATTACATGAAGATTAAATGAGATAATAGTGACTGGCACATGTAGTTTCTTAATGAAATGTTAGTTTCCTTTTTTAAACATAAAATTTGATTGATTTGGCATTTTAAAAGAAATAATTATATACATAAAATATCTGAAAGAGAAACTGATTCCTATTCTTCATAGATAAAACATGTTAACATTCCAGCTTCTTTAAACCATCATTTAGTCAGACTAAGTATCTAATTTTGTCTCTGTTTCTGATAACTAACAATGAGTCTAGGTTCCTGATTATATGGTCAATTGCACTTATCCGTCTATTAACTGCTTAAAAGTGGTTAGACATCTGTTTAATTTTTGTGTCATTTTATACGCCAGGTCCTAAAATATTAAATTTCTGTGATTCATAGCCAAATTTCCAATTATAGAACTAAAGTTTTAATCTCACTTTCATCCATGATCCAAAAGGAATCTTTCTTTGTCATCATAAATACATGACTGTATACAGTTTATCCATCTTTGCAGAGGTTCAGCCATCTTTGAAGTCTTTGCCAAATACTTGGCAGGCCAACAGGTTTTGTAAGTTTCCACTAGCGGTGAGCACTCCAAGTGGATCAACTCTACTTTTAGGTCATTTGTTTATTTATTTCATATGAATTTATTTATATACAAATAAAGAAAAAAAGCTACATTTCTGGAAGCACATATATGTAACCAAGATATGTCAATACATTTTAGAGTTAATAATTTACATTTTGTGCATAATACAGTTAATAGAGTTCTAGTCTAGGTCCGCTTCCAATTTGTTATGGTACTTAGCAGGTTAATAAACTTTTCCAGGAATTTGGTTTGCTTGTATATAAAATGAAGGTGTGTCTTATTTATTTTCCTTGATGAGATGAGACCAGGGAAGGCTTTCAGAATCAAGGCTAAGTCCAAATCATGGTATAGCTAGGGTTTCGATGCTAGGCAAGTGTGAGGGTGATACTGGAAGTTTGTTCAACAGAGCAGATTTGAGGTATAACCAAAGACAGGAGAGAAAGCAAAATCGTTGTGCAAATCAAACATGTTCACGCCTGTGTGTGTGCATGTGTGTGTATGCTCACGTGATCACTCATATTCAGGAGAGGGGGTATGGGAGCAAAGAAATATTACTTGCCAATTATACCTCAATAAAGCTAGGGGGAAAATGAAAAAAGGCAATAGAGGAAAAAAATAAAGAAAAGAAAAGAAAACTATGGGGACCTAGGAGGAGGTTTCCAGAAGGCTAAGGTAGATCCTTAAGATGGAGGTTGCTTACTGCTTCATTAGAGGTTTTTTTTTTGTTTTAATTTTTTCAATGTTTATCTATTTTTGAGAGAGACAGAGACAGAGTGTGAGCGGGGGAGGGGCAGAGAGAAAGGGAGACAGAATCTGGAACAGGTTCCAGGCTCTCAGCTGACAGCACAGAGCCTGATGCTGGGCTTGAACTCACAAACTGAGAGATCATGACCTGAGCTAAAGTTGGACACCTAACCAACTGAGCCACCCAAGGGCCCCTCACTGGAGTTCTTCTTAGTGAATGTCGTGCTTAGCTATAGGTGGAGAGAAAAAAATTTTGTACAAAAACACAAATGAAGGTTACATAATGTGAAGCAAATATGCCATGGTAGAAATTCTTTAAAAGAACTCTCAGAGCTGTGCCAAAGTATTCTTTAATCTTTGACAGAGCTACACATTTTGACTCTTTAAACCATTATCCAGTTACCTTTTCATAATGCTAAATTCAATATTATCAAAATAGATTTTTCATTTCACTTTTTATCCTACTTATTACAGAATTCATACTACTTTCTCCTTGTTCACTGTTCTTGCCCGTACAGCTTTAGGTTTCCATACAAATGAAAAATTAGTGATGTCAGAATGAGATTGGATAGGGGTATTTATAATTGCTCAAATCTCATGACTCCAGAACAGACCTCAGTTAATTCAATTTGATTGTAAACTACTGAAAAACAGTTCTGTCTTTTTCATCTTATTTATTCTTCATGGACTCCAGCCCTGCTTGCACATTAGAATGTTAACATTTAAAGACTTCCAGAATTAAATTGAAATAATTTTTCATTCATTCATTTATTCAATAAATTAATAGACTTTAAGCATTGACTACATGTTCTAGGTATTTGAAGACGCAGTGGTAAAGTGATGCATTCTTTTGATACACACATTCCAGTGAGAACTAGTGGGAGAAGGAGTCTAGTCACTAAGTCCTTATCTCCAGTATGAAGTTTCTGTGGAATTGTGTTCGTCATATCAGAGAAATAAGCTAAAATGTATGACCTGTGCTATATTTGGCAAAATACAGTCATTCACCCACATTTTTTACTACCAAATGCATTGTTGTCATTAAAACTAACATACTGCAAACCCTCTGTAGTCTCAAAATAGATGTGTGATGCTTAAGTTCTAGATTTCTGGGATAAGTCAACAAAAAGAAAAATCATGCTCTTTTGTTTTGTACTTTAAAATTATGTACTGTTTATATTGATGAAAGGCTGTTACTCTGAGTTAATGTCAGCAAAAAGAACATGGTTATAGTTCAAGTTTTTTGAGACTTTATATCCATTTAATCAATAATAAACATTTCTATTGCTATCTCTCAACTTCTGTCTTTGTGATCCTAGGTTCTTAAATATTTAAAGAAAAAAATGGTCACTAATATAAAAAAATGACTTCACACTGTATACCTTTTGGCTGTAATGATCTATCTAAATTAAACCAAAATAAAAATATTGAGAATGTAACAGACCAGTTTCTGTGCTATGTGTGCTAGATAAAATAGATTGCAAGGATCTGATTTGTGAGCTTACAAACTAGTGTTAGGAAATGACATGGAAATTAGAACAAATAATAGAAGTGAGAAACAGTGTAAAGTAGGTGCAGTAAGGCAGATGATTCATTAATTAAAAAAACTCTTTAATGTTTAATTATCTTTGAGAGATAGAATGTCTCAAGTCTTGCTGGGGCACAGAAAGAGACACAGAATCTGAAGCAGGATCCAGGCTCTGAGCTGTCAGCACAGAGCCTGACGTGGGGCTCAAACTCACAAACCACGAGATCCTGACTTGAGACAAAGTTGGATGCCCAACCGACTGAGCCACCCAGGTGCCCCAATGATTCATTATTTAATGAATGATGTCAACAGTATATGCTTATAAGAGTTCAGAGGAGTGAGAACCCTCATTATGCTCTTATAGAACAGGTGGAGTTTCATTCCAGGCATGTCTTGTGGGAATTTTCAGAGGCAGAACATGTGAAGTTGATTGCTCAGGTCAATTGGACTGCAGCAGATGGTCCACACAGGAGACTAATGAGAATTTAGGTATGTGGGAGCCAATGTGTGGAGGCTAAAATGAGTAGTTCTGAATTTGTCTTGCAAAGTGGACATTACTGGCATTGTATGAACTAGTGCATGCTGTAATCAAATGAAGGTCAGTCTTACAGCACATGGTGCGGAATGAGGAATAGCAGGAGGGTCAGCTGGGAGACCAATAGTGGTCTGGGAATTCGTGGTAAGGTTCTAAACCGGGCAATGGCAAAGTAATGGATTGTGAAAGACTAAGTTGTGAGGCGTTGAGGAAAATGAATCAATTTATCACCTGAATCCTTGACTGCCTGAATGGGCATTTAATAAGGAAGCTCAGAGAGTAAAGCAGGGTTCCGATGGGGAGATTGGGAAACCCAGAGTAGGGAAATAATTTTGTATTAAAATTAAAGTTAATCATAAGTGCAAAAGTAATGGTTATGTAGCTACATAATGACACATTAAACAAATTCATATAGTATATGTAACATACACATTGTTGATATTTTTTAAATTTTTAACATTTATTTTTGAGAAACAGAGAGAGAATGAGCACAAGTGGGGGAGGAGCTGAGAGAGAGGGAGGCACAGAATCTGAAAAAGGCTCCAGGCTCTGAGCTGTTAGCACAGAGCCTGACGCAAGGCTCAAACTCATGAACTGCGAGATCATGACCTGAGCAGAAGTCAGATGCTTAATCAACTGAGCAACCCAGGTGCCCCACACATTGCTGATATTTTATATATATTATGGCTATGACCATATTTATGTCATGACATATACATGCTTATACACAAAATTCCAACTTCAAAAATGAAGGCAAATGATAGAATCTATTTAAAAATGAGATTCTTTTTTTTTAAGTTTATTTATTTTGAGAAGGGAGAGGGGCAGAGAGAAAGGGAGAGAGAATCTCAAGCAAGTTCTGCACTGTCAGTGCAAGCTCGATGCAGGGTTTGATCCCAAGAACCATGAGATCATGACGTGAGCTGAAATCAAGAGGGGGATACTTAACCGACTGAGCCACCCAGGTGCCCCTAAAAATGAGATTCTTTTAAAAAGTAGAGGTTTGTATTTTCACAGATGCAGCTTGAAGTTCTCTACATTTTGCCAGTCTATGGCTACAGATATTACTTTCTTTATAATAATTCCTAAAGTTCCCTTGTGCCATTACCTGCTAATGTGAGTCCTCCAGCCCCATGCAAAGTGCTTTCCCTAATCAAATATTTTCTTGGATCCCTTGGGTGAAGCATCACATATGTACCACTTCTCATTATTTTTACTGCTTCACTGGGCCCAGCTGCTACTGTTTTCAGCTGTTTCAACCACCAGGCACATCTTTTTTCAGTTAGTAGCCACCCTCTGCCCTGGGCCTCCATGTCATTCAATGGCACCGTGCTTTGTTTGGTCAAATACGTATCTCTCTTCTTGGTATCAACCCATTAGTGCGGCTCTGAAACACTTACGAGTTGTGTCTCTTTCAGGGTTTGTTTACAGCTGCTTTCCCCATTTTTGGATGAGGAAATGAGTTCAGAGAAATTGAGTAATGTAGCAGATGCCATATGACAAATCAGTGGCAGAGGTGGGATTCAAACTCAGATCTGACTGTAAACCCTGTACTCTTAAACATAGAATTTTTAATAATTATGAATGTCATTCAGTCTCATAAGACAGCATAGAAATAAGATCTAGGGATCATATCCAGAGCCTTATTAAATCAACAAGACAGAAACAGAAATCCCTGAACTGAAGCCAAGCTTAGTAACTAATTTGGTGAAGTTTTCTTCAAAGTAGGCAATGACATGTAGATACATCTCTGTAACAGCAACTTAATATATCAGATATATAAAATAATTGAGAAGCTTCAGAAATCAGTTCCCTAAGGGGTACCTGGGTAGCTCAGTCGGTTGGGCATCCGACTTCCGTTCAGGTCATGATCTCGCAGTTTGCGGGTTCAAGCCCCGCGTCGGACTCTGTGCTGACAGCTCGGAGCCTGGAGCCTGCTTCAGATTCTGTGTCTCCCTCTCTGCCCCTCCCTCACTCACACTCTGTCTCTCTCTCTTTCAAAAATAAATAAACATTAAAAAAATTAAGAAATCAGTTCCCCAAAGATATAAGCATGTTGAAACTGGTTTTAAAAAAATTAGATGTCTGTTTGACATTTAATATTGAAAACTCATTCGATATCATTGGTTCTCAGTTTAGAGCATGAGATTACAGATAACTGAAGGAAAGATGAAAAGGATTACAATCCCCTATAGGTATTTAAGTAAAAGAAGCATTATTTTGATTTTTGATTTGATTGATAATTGTTTTAATGTATTCATAAATATTCATACTATGAGTCTTCACAGGAAAACCTGAGGTAAATAGATTGTACTTTTTAATTTCCACATTATGATTGCATAGAATTAGAGGAAAGAAAAGTAATATCGTAAATAATAAAAACTGTTAGATTCTAGATTTGGGGCATAAGAACCCCAAAAAGACTATACAACCTGTACTTTCCTAGCTCTTTTTGTGAGAATCACAGAAGGTTTCTTGACCATGAGGGATCTAAGGGTAAAGGTAGACATTTGAAGAAAGCTAAAGTCGAATAAGTAGCCCCTTAAGGTCTTTCCCACCCTGACCACTGTTTTGCATGTTTCCCCTGACAGCCTCAGAGGAAATCATAACTCTTCTCAACATGTAGTTTCTCCTTCTATTCTTAGACTGTTTTCCTCTCTTTTTATTAAAGTTCTTAGTCCCCCAGGCTCTGGCATCTTAACCCTCTTTCTTCTGCCTTGTAACACGAATAGGAGCCTATATCTTAAGAAGATGAAAACTCTTGTCCGATCTTGGCCACCCCTTTCTATACCACCCTTTCTTGCCTGATTTCTCTCTGGCCGGTTATGACTCAACTTTTCAAAGGTTAGCCTGCCTGTCCTTGCTTTTAGGTTCTCTTTAATCACTCATTCCAGTTCCATTTGGCTTTCACTAAATCATCTAAGATCATTTTATCCAAACATACTTGACTTTTCTCTGTGCTTCTCTTTCTCAATCTCTCAGCTACTTTTGAAACTATTAACAATTTCCTTCTTGAAATTCTCTCCACCTTTGGCTTTTGTGATTCCATGCCCTCCTTTTTTCTCATGACCAGGATAAATTCTCTTTCTCTGTATTGTTGGCAGGTGGTTCTTTGTCCTGACCACCTCCAAGAAATAGTGATTTTCCAGGGCTCAAATGTTTACTTTTTTAAAAAAAAAATGTTTATTTTTGAGAGAGAGCGAGAGAGTGAGAGAGCGAGCATGGGGGAGGGACAGAGAGAGACAGAGGACCTGAAACAGGTTGCGAACTCTCAGTGCAGAGCCCGATGTGGGGCTCAAACTCAGGAACCTGAGCTGTCAGCAGAGCCTGACGTGGGGCTAGAGCTCACGCACTGTGAGATCATGACCTGAGCTGAAGTCGGACCCTTAACTGACTGAGCCACCCAGATGCCACTCAAATGTTTACTCTTTACTCTGCTTCAGAATAAGTGTCACCAACTGCATGTCTTCCAGCTAAGTCTTTATGGTTTACCCACTGCATTTTGTATCCCTTCAGCATTTACCAATTTAAATAACAATTTTCTTTAATGCAAACAACTATGATGTGCTCTGTATACTCCAATTGACAGATTTACAGGGTGAGATTGTTCTACAAATGGTAGGGAGTTAATCGATGTTTGCTGACTATATTTCCACTTTAAAATAATTTAGTTATTAAAAAATCTGAATTTTCCAAATGTATTTCAAATTTAGAGTTTTGTAAATGGAAAAATTATCATTCTAATTGTTTCTGTTCTAAAATTTTTCTGGGATATATCTGTCTGAGAGATATACCTGAACTTGAATGGCGCCCCAAAACTTATAGTCACAAAATATTTTTGAAATGAATTTTTAAAAAATAGCCTCCTGAGTACATTTACATCATAGACAAAATAGAACTGTATGTATATTTTGACAATTCCTTGAGAGTGGCAGTAAAGATTTTTTCTAATAATATCAGTACAATCTCAGAATTTTCCAACTAGTGAAAGTCAAGTGTCTTAAGGAAAGAGCACAGTAGAAACCAGCTGTGGACCTCAACAGAGAAAACAAACATTTAAAAAAAACTTTTTTTAATGTTTTATTTATTTTTGAGAGAGATAGAGTGTGAGTGGGGGAAGGGCAGAGAGAGAGAGGGAGACACAGAATCTGAAGCAGGCTCCAAGCTGTCAGCACAGAACCCAAAGCAGGGCTTGAACTCACAATCTGGGAGATCATGACCTGAGCCAAAATCGGAAGTTTAACCGATGGAGTCACCCAGGTGCCCCCCCAATTTTTTTAATGTCAAGGGAGCCCTTCTAATAATCCAAAATATGTATAACATAATAGACCAAGCAAAGTACATTATTTTGATGCAGACCATATGGGCTGAGGTTATAGGGACATATTTTAATGCAATATAAAGCATTACATTATAACAATCAAAGTCTCCACCATGGGAAATATGAGCTGGAATGGAAGTGAATCTTCTGTAACTCAAGCAGAATCCAGATGACTGTCTCTCAGAGATGTGGCAGAAAAGCGCCCTCCATTATTTAAAGAGGAGTTGGGGCGTAGACTCTTAAAAAGTTTCTTCTAGCTGTGAGAATTTATTACTAAAACTCAAGTCATCTAACCTTATCAATTAAATAAAAGGAGTGCTGGGAATACCTGAAGGAGCCAACCAAGTAGCCTGTCAGAAGAGACCACCTGCCCCACCCAGGAACAGAAGCAGGGGCGCCAGAGACTTGAAAACTGGTGAAGCTGGAAGACTGGGACTGGAACACCAATCCATGGGCAGCTCCCAGACTTCCCCAAACAATTAAGGACTTTGGAAGTTAGAAAGAAAGAAAGAAAGAAAGAAAGAAAGAAAGAAAGAAAGAAAGAAAGAAAGAAAGAAAGAAAGAAAAGATGTTAGAATCTCTAATACAGGAAAACAGTCATTAACTATTTCTTTTTGCATTTTTTAAACTTCTCCTAGAAAGAAGAACAATTAGGCAGAAGGGAGCTAATGATGAAAAATAATGTCAGACAAAGGGGCATTTGGGAAACTCTACAAAGTATCAAGAAAGTATTTATCCCTTTCCAGAAAAAAAGAAAGTGATTATTACAAAAAGGGACCAACATTTTAGATATCAGAGCTACTCACTGTAATACTGTAAGTGATCAATAATTATCTGTAAATGAGACAGTTAGAAACAGCAAGAAAAGGAGAGACCACAGTTGAAAAGCCTAAGTTCATGCGGTTTACAATCAAGGTTAGATGATAAGACAGACTCTATAATGGGTTGGTTGTCAATGAATAACTTGTGAGTAGATGTTTCTTCTAGTCTTGTTTTAAACTGTATTTTTTTAATGCTTATTTATTTTTGAGAGAGAGAGCATGGGCACAAGTGGGGAAGGGGCAGAGAGTGAGAGAGAGACACAGCACCTGAAGCAGGCTCCAGGCTCTGAGCTGTCAGCGCAGAGCAGGAGGTGGGGCGGTGAAGCTGGAAGCCATGAACTGTGAGACCATGACTTGAGCCTAAGTCAGATGTTTAACCCACTGAGTCACCCAGGTGCCCCTAAACTGTATGTTTTCTTCAGAAATATTGAACAGAATTAGTAGCCAATGCTTAGTTAATTTATGTTATTATTTAAATGAAATGAATAGTTTAATTAAAGAAGTCCCCACCATACGTTGTAGAAAACAAATAGATGAAAATTTTTGGTTAATACAGTCTTTACACTCAAGTCAATTTACATTTTCAATGAAATTCAAAATGTATTTTGAACCACTGTGCTAGGTTTGCGGGGGGGGGGGGTGGAAGGTGGGTGCGGGGAATCAGAGATTAAGAGAGCATAACTCATAAACCTGGGTAAAGAAAGTTTAATGAAGCTGCATTACATTCTGTACCCTCTCAGTTCTTCAAAATATTCTTTTTAAATAGTAAAACCAGCAAGAAAATAATAAGATAAAAAGTAGCAGAACCTAAAAGAGTTAAAAAGTAAAATCACATGCCATGAATTTTAAAACGTGGCAGCCAAGAAAAGAAATAGATGATTCTATCTCAACTCAGAGTAGCTCCTCATTCCTCCTCTGTCCTCAACCCCACCCCATAAGAAGTGCAATAATACATCCTTATTTTTATTTGAAAACTTCAATTTGGAAAGACCTCTATTCTGGGGCATCCAATAAAAATCACAGGGAAGAAAATAAAAGCCTGATGAGTAGGAAGTTGTCATCCACTACTATAAAATCTCAAGGTCTCAGTAGAAGCTTGAAAATCCATTAGAGATCATCATAATCACACTTCCATAGATCATGGGAAGAATAAGGTTATCACCCTTATGAATAACATACATTACTAACTGCTGGGGTAAATCCTGAGGTAGGGAATTTAATAAGATGTTGAAGAAATAACAGAGCCAAGACCAACGGAGTTCTCCCTCCCCACTCCTCCCTTATTAAATCCTTAAGTTATTTAAAAGTTATATAAAAATTCTCAGTCCTCCACTGTTAGCTGGTAAGAAGGTAAATAAGTCAAATATAAAGTGGGAATTCTATCAAGACTAATGATATATAGTTTATCATATGAAATAAAAAAGAAATAGGATGGCAATTTTGTAAACATAATACAGAGAAAAAAATAAACACTACAATGCAGCTTGCTAATACAGATGAAGAAGCCAGTATGGAAGAACATAGTATGCAAGGAACAGAAGAAAATATACTCATCAATGTTTAATACAAAAATACTTACTAACAACAGGAACATCATGGTACCATAGCTAAAACTTCAGATGAGGAGAAAAGAGAATAAAATAAAAAGGAGACTATAGGCCAGCATGACACCACTACAGGATTGATGAATACCTTACCAGCAAAAATGAAACATAATAGGCAAGCCAAGAATAGAATTTCCAATATGGAAGAAAAGCTTGAGATACTTTGGATTCATGCAAAGGGAAATTACAGATGGAAACAATTAGAAAAAAGAGAGGGCAAAGACAATCCAATCCAATTTAAGGACAATTGGTCTCAACTTCCTCTCTCCACCAAAGGACAATGAAATAAGAAACCCAAAGTTATAGCAGCAAATTTTTTATTGTAATAATGGAAGAAATAACTGAAGATTGAAAGAGAATTTGATGATCCAATAAAAGATTGTGTAGTGTGACTAAGATAAAATAACATTAGTATTACATTATTACAATTCAATAGTAAATGATTTTTCCGATGTGCAGGCATATAAAAAAAAATTGCTCCTTCTCACAGAAGGTGGTAGGGGAAACATTTATGTAGTTCTAAAGGAAAATGTAACTCAACATATTTACTCTAGTCAAATTATCTTTGTATATCAAAGTATGGATATTCTCAAACATGCAAGAACTCAGGAAAGAGTTTTTCTGAACTTCTCTGAGGTCTTCTGGAAAAAAAAAAAAAAAAAAAACAATGATATCCAGCGAACTCAAAGAGAAATTAAAACAAAAAATATTCAGGATGAAGAAACTGTTATGTTTGCAAGCATCTATATATTCTTACCATTAAGGTTAAACAACTATGTTTTGAAAAAGAATGTAAATATTACAAAACCTGAAAAAAAAGAATTTGAATGAAAAAGTTCAGGGCTTAGAGAAGAAGCTCGAGGAAAGACAGAAGTTCTAATTTCTTCATTTTTCATTTTACAGTCACAATTGATAATAACTTGAAATATTAGTTAAAATAATGGTGTCTATTACTTTTTTTTTCATAATGTTACAGTGATCTTTAAAGAGCTATTACCTCTTAGGTGAAAAAAAATTATTGAACTTTACCAACTTCTTTTTTTAATTTATTTTCTTTTTTTTTACATTCATTTATTTTTGAGGAACAGAGTGAGACAAAGTGTGAGCAGGGGAGGGGCAGACAGAAGGAGACACGGAATCTGAAGCAGGCTCCAGGCTCTGAGCAAGAGGTCAGCACAGAGCCTGATGTGGGGCTCGAACCTACAAACTGTGAGATCATGACCTGAGCCAAAGTCAGACGCTCAACTGACTGAGCCACCCAGGCACCCCTGAACTTTACCAACTTCTAAGTTTTACAACCTCAGTATCTTTTCCTCCCGTTACACTGTAGAAATATTAGAGCATTTATTAAAACTAGAAAACTGTCAAACATATACTAATGACTTCCAAATCAGTGTCTTGAGTCAAAAATATTGCCTGATTTTTAGATGTCTATGTTTAAAAATTGTCTAGACATCTTATTTTGGGTGTCCCAGAGGTATATCAAACTTAACATATAAGAAAGTAAATTTAACACTTCCTTGCACTTCCTCACAACTGCCACTTCTTGTGTATTCTTTGACATCCAACCAATCCCCAATTACTGCCAATTTTATCTTCTATTTCTCAAATGTACCCCACATCTCCATTGCTACCACCAATTCTTAAGTCAGGCCCTTACCATCTTTGTTCTGCAATAACCTTGCACGACTCAGGCCAACTCTGATTTTATATTTCTCTTTTCTAACAGAGTGATAGTCTTAAAATAAACATCTAACCAGATCCATGCCCTATTTAAACACTTTAAAACAGCCCCCAAGAAATGCAGAAAAGGTCCAAGTTGCAGAAAAGGTCCAACCAAGTTCATTTGCATGATGTTAAAGACTCCCTATGACAAACTTTTTATTCTCATCCCTACCCTAAACCATTCTGAACTGCTTCTAGGTATCAGGGCACAGCATACTATTTTATAAATGTATCCTTTTATTCATGCTGTTTGTTTCTGCCAGGCTTTTCTGAATCTTCCAGTGATCTACTTCTTCCTCTTTGTCATGATTCAGGTATGGATTCTGGAAGCTCTTTTTTTAACTCTAGGCTAATGTGTGTGTCTTTTCCAGGTTTCCTTAAATCTGTGTGTACATAATATACTTAATCATTGATTTATTCATGCAATGAAACATTTTTGAGTGCCTACCATAGCTAGGAAACTGTCCTACTTGGGATAAAGGCTAAGTTCTTTCCCTTACTGAGTGTGTGTTTAGGAAGGGAAGACAAATATTAAATAAATCAGTACACAAATGATTAATTTATGATAATCACGATAAATGCTATCAAAAAGACTTAAAGGTGTCATCAGACTGTATAATGAGAAATATATGTAGCCTAGTTTGAGGAATCAGAGGTCTTCTTCCAGGAATTAATATGTGATGTGTAAAAAGGGACCAAGGTAGAATATAAACTTTTTCATGTAGAAGGAAGAACATATGCAAAAGCCCTGACTGGGAAAGAGAATAGTGCTTCTGAGGAACAACAAGGCCACTGTGACTAAAGAGCAAAGGTTGTGCAGCAAAAGTGTCATGAGATGAAGTGTTTACCATATTATATTGAAACTATTTCTCCATCAATACACCATGAGCTTTTCTGAGGGCTGGACTGGCCCAGCTGATCTTCTAGTCACTCATACCTATTAAACCAATTTGGGCCAACTTAAATAAAAAGTTTAAGTTGGAAGATATAAGGAAGTCATAGACATGGTGGGAATGCTGATCAACAGGTTGAATTCAAGTAGATCCTGGGGTCAAGAAAGCAAATTATAACCTCTCCACATTCATCCCAAGAAGAAAATCATTATTCCTCAAAATCTATCAGGTTGCTGTTGGGCAGAAAATGAGATGCTAGGCCAATAATTAACAAATGACTAGAATCAACATGTGTTGACCACAATCAACAAAGATTCACAACACTCACCATGGTCCTTGGCACATAATAGGAATGCAAAGTTTGTTGGATTGAACTGCGCTCCCATAGCCCTTACACACTTTTAACATACGACTTATTTCGCTGCACTGTGATTTTTTGGTCTGTGTCTTCTTGAAAGAAAGGACTGTATCTGATTTCACTCTGTATTCCTAGTACCTAGCCCAATGCCTGGTACCTTGTTGCTCAATAACTACTCGGAGAGGGAATGACAAGTGACTATGTGCCCATGTACATATCTGTTAAATATCTCAGCAGTCTAAGAATCTGGAATCTCCATCACTATATCACGTTGCTTCTTCTCACCCCCACATGGAGCAGGAGAACTGATTCACAAAGAAAGTTTACTGAATGAATGAATGAGTGAATGAATGAAGAAATGGTTGTTATGATACAAAGCTAGGTTTTAAAATCAAATGCCTAAGTAAAATATTTTTACAATGTTTTATCAGTTTTTAACAACTGCTCAACTTATTTTTTGAAGAATAAACCTCTAACCAATCATGTAAGTGCCTCGGTTATAAAAAATAATTGCCAGGAGGATTTATGTATATATTTTTTCCACATACAGTTTACTTCTTGGCATTCTTACTGCCAACTCTAAATACGCTAGGGGGATAAAAGAAGCTAAATTTGTTTCTGAATCATCCAACAAAGGCTTTACTATAGAGACCTATGTTGTCCTCATTAATTTCATTGTGCTTTAAACACAACTTATTTTGCTTCTTCATAGACAAGGGGTTTGACTAAGTGGTGGAAGGGAGAGTAGATTCTCCAAAACAAGCCCCTTCCATGAAACGAGGTAGAAGGCTGAAGCTACAAAGTCAATGCAAACTGGGTTTAAATTTATTTGGTAGAGGGGCTCCTAGGTGGCTCAGTTAAGCATCCGACTTCACCTCAGGTCATGATCTCACAGTCCGTGAGTTCGGGCCCACATCGGGCTCTGTGCTGACAGCCTGGAGCCTGCTTCAGATTCTGTGTCTCCCTCTCTCTGACCCTTCCCCGTTCATGCTCTGTCTCTCTCTGTCTCAAAAATAAACATTAAAAATTTTTTTTTAATTTATTTGGTAGAACAAGAGCTCCTTTCCCTCTTACAGTCTGTAACTCTAGAAAGTTTCTCCTCTCAATGATTCAGTGGGTCTGCTCAGATCTGTTTCAAATCCTGATTTTACCACTTACTATTTGATGTGTCCCTTTCATTGCCTATAAACTGAGAATAATGAAAACTACCCAATAATGTTGTTTAAAGGCTTAAATAGGATAACATATGTAAAGGACTTAGCAAGTCCTGATACAAAGTAAGTACTCAAACAGCAGTTATTAGATTATTTTATTATTATTTACTGCTCACTTCCATATGCATATATAAAATTAACAGACATTTTAAACATGAAATTACTACACAGGCATACTAATACTTAATTCTGATTTTCAGCATAATTTTTAGTATTTGGACAGCTGCAATAATCAACTGGAATATGTTCATTTAGAAGGTGATTCCTAAGATATTTCTATGCAGTTCCAATATCAACATTCCACAGTTCTAAATTTATTGAGAACAAAGACAATGTAATAATTATAACTTGCACTTCCTGACAAAATATTTGATATAGAGCCATAATGTATCTTATCAAAATATTGTTTTAAAGATCACTATAGGGGTGTGTGCATGTATATATAAATATGTGTATACAATGTGTGAATATATATATATATATATATATATATACACACATATGTACAAAACATTAAATGATCCATTCATAAGTACTTACATTGTAAGTCACATTTTCAAGGTAAACTCACTAAAGGCCTATATTTCTTAGCCTATCCTTCTGTTATGCTAGTTAGCAGTTTTAAAAAGAATAAAGTCTTATACATTCAGTTTTGAGAACACAAAGATGAAAGAGGCAACATATTAGCAACACATAAATTTCAGAGAGTTTTGTGGATCTGTAAAAATTCTATCAGAGAGGCTAAATACCAGAACAAGTTGAAGCTTGAAAATAAAACACACATATAAAATAGCTTTTAGATCCTTTAGGAGCAAGAAAAAAAAAAAAGGCATTCCCAATTGTCTTAAGATGCAGTAATTTTAGTTTAAAAACAAGAGCAAACAAACAAAAAGAGGTCTTCAACTTTTATATTTCCTTCATCCCTTTCTGTAAGGAGAATTTACCCTAAGTGAAGATGTGCTATGAGCATTGTTAAAACAGACCTGAAGATAAGCTTAGTAATAAAGAGAGAGAGAGAGAGAGAGAGAGAGAGAGAGAGAGAGAACTGCTTGTTACTTTAAGTTCAGGTTCCCAGGCTCAGAAAAAAAGCATATCATAATAAAAAAATAGCAATTATGACCAAAGAGCTGTTGCTGTCAACATTTAAAGATACAAGTAAAATAAATGAACTGGCAGAAGACTGCAGGGAGTCTTGATGTTTACAGCTGAGAGAACAGCAGAGTTTAGAAACTGTGAACTCTTAATTTGACCTTAATTTGAAGCAAACTCTATTCCAGACTTCTCAGTAATCTAAAATGTTGATTCCTAGACACAAGTAGGTTCATTAAAAACAAATCATGTTCCCACAACTTTATTTTTACTCTTTTAGCAGATATACTATATTAATTGATCTAGGCAATGCTTAAAACATATGTATACCAATAAGATACCTAGCAAATATCTCCTGATATTCATATATATAGGATGAAAAATAACTTTGGATTATAATGCACTTAGTTCATAATTTTTTATGTAACCCTACCTAAAGATCAGTGGATATATACGGGCCTAGTAACTAAATGATTTGCCTCTTCTTACGCCATTTTGTTTGACATTTTTATTAATGACTCTAAGTGAAGTCTTGCTAAAGACCCAAAGCTGGAAAGACTTATGTAGATATCTGATGGCAGAATCAAAGACAAAGGTTGAAAGCCTTCCAGATTAAATACATCAGGAAAGAATATAAGATCCTTTGTTTAACTACTGAAAGTGAAAGAAAGAAAGAAAGAAAGAAAGAAAGAAAGAAAGAAAGAAAGAGGAAGGAAGGAAGGAAGGAAGGAAGGAAGGAAGAAAGAAAAAGAAAGAAAGGTTTATGTGAATCAAATCCATAGACTTAGACAAAATAGGCTATGTGACCCTATTGTATATGGCAACTGATGTAGTATTTTGCAACATTAAGAGAACTATGATGTACCTCATTTGGGATATAGTGTTCAGTTCTGAAAATCAGCTTTAAGAGGGTCATCAACTGACAAAGAGTAATGTGGATGTGGGCTGAACCTCCAGGAGGGTAGATTTTAGCTCAGAACAGAAAACAATATTCTAATGGTTAAATTTTATAACAGATTGCATAAAAATTCCTCAATTCACTCCCTTTTACTAAAACTGTTTAAGCTGATATTGAAAGACAGTCTGTTAGGATTCACAGAAAAGATTCTTGCTTTGAGTAGGATTTTATTTTCCCAGCTTTATCAAAGTATAACTGACATATGGCATTGTGTAAGTTTAAGGTATAGAATGTAAAGATTTGATTCATGTACATACTGCAGAATGATCAATAATTACCTTTTGTGTGTGCTTGTGCATGTGTGTGATGAGAATACTGAATATGTGCTATCCTAGAAATTTTCAAGTATATAATACAGTATTATTAACTATAATTACTAGGCTGGACATTAGATCCCCGGAACTCATTCATGTTACAATTGGAAGTTTGTACCATTTGACTAACATCTCCTTATTTTCTCCACCCCTAGCCCCTAATAACCACCATTCTACTCTGTGTCTATAAATTGAGGTTGTTTTTTTTTTTTTTAGATTCTACATATATGCGTAATCAAACAGTATTTGTTTTTCTCCATATGTCTTACTTCCCTTAAACATAATACCTTAAAAGTCCATCAGTGTTGTCACAAAAGGCAGAACTTCCTTCTTTTTTTTTTTTTTTTTGGCTGAATAATATTTTAATGCATGTGTGTATAAAATCACATTTTTAATCCAATCATCCATCCACAGATACTTAGGTTGCTTCCAGGTCACACCTATTATGGATAATGCTACAATCAACATGGGGGTATAGATACCTCTTTGAGATTGTTGGTTTCATTTCTTTCAGATATATACCCAGCATTGGGATTGCTGGATCATAAAATTTTTTGATAAATTTTTTTGATCATATAATTTTTAAAAAATTTTTTTACAAAGTACAACACAGTGTTCTATAGCGACTGCTCTCAATTTATAATCCCACCAACAGTGCAAAAGGGTCCCCTTTTCTTTATGCCCTCACCAGCACTGGTTCCTTCTTGTCTTTTTGATAACCATTTTAACAGGTGTGAGGTGATATCTCATTGTAGTTTTGTAGTTTTGATTTGTACTTCCTTCCTTTAAAACTATGTATGCAACTCCAAACATTGAGTCACCAGAGAAATCAAAGAAGCAATTGACTAGGAAAGGATGATGGCCAATTATTGGGAGAGCAAAAGAACACACAAATCAGCATTTTAAAAATTCAGTATTTATAGAGTTATGTTTAGATGAGTGAAAAATGCATTTGGTCAACCACTTCATATTCAAATTCAAGTGTGTGGAAGTAAATTTGATCCATCTGTCCCTGAATTATTTTCTTAAACCACCAACATTTTGTTTTATAAGAACTGATTTCCAACAAGTCTTATGATATCCCCAACCTCCTGCCAAACCTGCTCAGAGTCTGAAATATAGTTATTGTACTGAACTTTCTCAAATATGCTGTTTTTTTAAATTAAAACTAAGAAAACAGGCAAAAGAGTATTTGATTTGCCTGTTACAATGCCACTCATACTGAAATCAAACATAAAATATGCACAAAAAGAAAAGGATCTACATAGTATCTATTTTTATTATATATATTCCGGATATAGTACAATACAAATTATCTAGAGAGCAAGCTTTGTGTAAGCAGTTTACACATATGAGTTTAAAAATGGAATGGGTGACCCAGGACAAATTCAGGTCCACTCTGAAGAATGACTTAAATCATATACATTGCCAATGGAGTTTCCCCATCTACCCTTTGGCTGCTCCTTTGTCTTATAGGCATGTCTTCCCCAGCCTACCTCTTCCCTTTGTTTTTAGGGCTGTCATGCAGGCCCTCTGCTTCTCTAATTCTCCACCCTCTCTCTCATTGTCATCCTTTCCCATGGCATCACTGACCACCTACATGCTGATGACTCCCAGATCTGTATCTTCGCTCTGCTTTCACTTCCAAGAGATGATTTCTGAATTCTTCCCACTTGAAACATTAATAAGTACCTCAAAATCAACATTCCATAAGTACTCCAATTATGATCCAGAAATTGATATAATATTTGACTTCCTTCTCCTCTTTTGTCACTCCCCTCCCACATCCAGTCAGTCACAAAGTCCAGTCCATTCTTTCTCTTAAACATCTCTCTAACCTTGTTCAAATCATCATATTCCATCATGGGAATTACTGAAATACCGTCCTAGTTGAATTAGCTATATATCCAAGATGGACCCCTGCAATCCATTCTCCACACAATTGTCAGAATAATCTTTCTACAAGGGAAATCTGATCATGCCTTCACCTGGTTAAAACCCATCAGTGGTTTCTCATCACTTTAGAAAGAAGACCAAACTTCTTAATATCATTACAAAGCTCCAAATTATCTAGCTCCTTCTTAAGTTTTCACTCTGTTCTCTCTGAATCTACTCCTATCATTCGACAGTCCAAATATTTGAGTTTTGTTCAATATCTAAGAAACTGTCATGCTCTTTCACACCTCGGGATATCCCCACAAAATAGCCTCTTCTGATTAAAATCTCTTCTCCTCCCCAGTCCCCTCATCTGACTTCCTTGTCCCATCAACTTTCCCTATCCCACCTACCTTTGCTGTCACATCAGCTTGGATGTCCTTTCCTCTGAGAAGTCTCTGTGGCTCTGCCAAAACTAAGCTTGATGTCCTTGGCATATGCTTGTACCACACCTTGTGCTTCCTCCATCACAGTCTTTATTTATAACACTGTACTGTGGTTGTTTCAGGCTGAACCCCAGTTCCTAGCAGGATTCCCTAAATGTATTATACATGCAATAAATTATTATTAAAATATTGGATGCATTTTAGATCCCTGGTGACAGCCTTCTAAAAAACACAATCTATCATATAACCGATAAACTGCATTTATGTGTTTTCATTTAATTTTCTTCTTATATCACCATTCATAGGAAAAAATGTTTTAAGACTTAAAAATGTTTAAAATATAAAGCTATTTTTCCCTCCTGATACACACACATACAGACACACACATGATTTTTCTGTTTTCCTATCTGAACTTGGTGATAAACATGTTGAAGTAGTATCTAATTATAATACTTTTTCCTCTAATAGTTCTTCCATGTATCTACTATAAATAGTCATTGCTTTCTATACTGTGAAATCCTCAAGTAAATTATATCTGAGATAATTTTTTTTTTTTTTTTTTTTGAGAAACAGCATGAAGGTTAAGGTTTCCAGGACAGGAAAAATACCAAGAGTTGAAAAGACAACCTGACTACACAGATATTTAATTCCTTCAATCTTTAAAACTGAGTGAATGAGGGACACCTGGGTGGCTCAGTCGCTTAAGTGTTTGACCTAGGCTCTGGTCATGATCTCATAGTTTGTGGGTTTGAGCCCTGCATGGGGCTCTGTGCTGACAGCTCAGAGCCTGGAGGCTGCTTCAGATTCTGTGTCTCCCTCTCTCTCTGCCCCTTCCCTACTCATGCTCTGTCTCTCTCTGTCTCTCAAGATGAATTAAATAAATAAATAAATAAATAGGGTTTTAAAAAATTAAAAAATAAAAATAAAACTGAGTGAATGAAATATCCTTTTTTGTGAGAAATATTACCTAGAATGTGAAATAATGTTTATAGATGATCTACTGACGAAAGCTAACTTCTGTACTTTCCAAGACTTTCAAGACTTTTTCTACAAAAAGTTATGTAAAGTAGAGGAGAATTATAGTTCCACTGACCTTTCCTTCCATAACTAACAGAAGCGTATTTACCATCAGTGATAGGAATGCCTTCAGTTGATTAAGCCATGAAAATATTATCATGTTGTTTATATTATCATGAGTAGTACATGAGTACTCACATGTACTCAATGTGTTGAGTGACACCTTGTAATTTTTAGGAATTTATCTTCCATTTAAACTAAAAAAGGGATGTTTGCCTCTTGTTATAGAAAATTCTCATTAAAAGGAGACTGGTGTTTCATTTTAAGTCATTTTACAATGGTCTACTCATAACAGAATTACTCAGATAAAATTATTTTGAAATTCACAGTGGTGTGTCTACACAGTTGAAACACAGAGGAATCTGGAAAAAAATTAAATTTTTTTCAATAGAGAATATCAAATAGCATGATTAAGAAGTAAGAATCTGACTTAAACAAGAAATCCTGTAGTTTAGCAGTTTGATGAAGGTAGAGAGGCTCCAAAATTGTCAAATATCCACTTATATTTGGCTTCGTAAGAATACACAGAAGCCTAATTTTAAGTTTAGCTTTGCCTGCCAGTTTTTATGCATGAACTGTAGCCCCAACTTGACCTTTGAAAATTAGGAGCTAATAATTCAAATTAGAAATAATTTCAAGTTGAATAATCATGTCAAGTAATTAAATTTATAAGATATAAAGAAATATTTTTGAAGTTTACTTTATATTCCATTATCTTTTTTACAAACTGAAACTATTATATTTTCTCTAATGATTGATATAAGTTGCAAAGCAAATTTAATAAGTCTTGTCAATTTTGACAGCCAGTGTGAAAAAAGAGGACATGTTCTATGGAGTGCAAAGAGTACTAAATATTCCAAATATTGGTAAACAGCCAATTCTCTTCCAACTCCAATGCCACTCAGATCCATCTCTAAAGTTCTCAAAATTTCTTCGAAATTTTCTATCATTACCATTCAAATGATTAACCTCTGAATATTGTTCTCATGTTCACCTCAATCATTTCTTCTACTCTTATTTATAAGGTGCCTAGTTATGGGACTTCATTTGGGGACTCTGCTAAGAATATCTTTGTGACATTTTCTGTGATAGAATAATGAAATTTTAGTGTTTTAAATTGGTTAAAACCTATTCAAATCCTAACCAGATTTAATTTTATTAGGTCAAAATGACATAGAGCACATTGTGGGGAAGATAAGTGTTCATTAAATAATTACTTGATTGTTGTCCACATTACCTGAAACATCTGATAATTATTTTTAAGTAAATGGATAAAATTGATGTAAAAATAAAATGTATAATTTATCATCAGTTCTCTAGGTAATTCTAAGAAAAGGAGATGGAATTTTTCCCCCAAAGTTTATTTAATTATTTTGAGAGAGAATGCATGTGAGCACACAGGGCAGGGGCAGAGAGAGAACCCCAAGCCGACTCAGCATTGTCAGGACACAGCCCTATGCAGGGCTTGATCTCATGAACCTAACCATGAGATCAGGACCTGAACCAAGATAAAGAGTCGGACACTTAACCAACTGAGCCACCTAGGCACCCCAAAGGATACGGAATTTTAAAAAATTAGAGCTACTAAAACAAGTGTGGGTGATTAAACTGATGTCATTCCCTACCCTCTCCTAAAAAAAATTTTAAAAAACATGCATTAAAGGAGTAAATTTATTTTCCTGGAGCAAATGTGAGAAATGCAAACTCCAGATAGGCAGAAAAACTTTACCTATGATTGAGAATCACCACTGATGGGATGACGCAACAGTTCTTTGGCCCTCATGTAAGCTGATTCTGTGGTAGGATAAAATATGTTTTATAAGAGAAACCAAGTTTACAAAAATCAAGAATACTAATGAAAAGCAGACTTTTGAGGTTTTAAATGATCTGATTTTTCTGTTCTTTTTTTACTGTGTTTGGAAGTGGCAGCAGAAATGATGAAATATAAGCATAAAAGCAGTTTGGAAGATTTCTAACCTCTCTCATAAGACAATTGCTGGTTGAGAGTTCTTAATAAACCAACACGATCCATTTTGTTTTCCTTGTCATCTCCTTCACTATTTCCACATAGAATATATATCTGATTCTCACTGACTGCCACAAAAATGAACCATTTTGTAGGGGGCTCTGAGAGATAAAAACCTATTTGGTATTGAGGTTATATCCCAACTTCTATCAGTTAAAAGTAGAAAGCTATAAATAATACTGAAAGAACAATACAGCTGTGTGAATCTTGGCACAACAGGATGAAACTATTTCTACTGTTTGCTTCTTTTCCCCATGTCTCCTTTCCAGCGCATATAAATTCATTGCTCTGGTGGTTTTAATTTGGGCCCCAGTTTTGGCTAAATCTAAGAACTCAAAGAAAAACACAGCTGAAACCACTGCCTAGTGGCTTAACTCACAGCCTCAAATGATAGGCCTCCAACAGAGCCCAGCAGGCTTTCTGCAAAAAGGCCCCTGACTAGAGCTCATTTTGAAAAGTGGAGAGTTTGATAACAAGTCAGAAAGAGGGTTCACCATAGCTGTCTTAGGAGATTCTGCATTGCCCTACTAAAAAGAAACAGTGAGTGTTCTATGTAAGAAACACATGATAAATTTCTCTGGCACTTTTAACTGACTGATTCTATGCTGGAATGCTAAAACCACAAGGTAGTGACAAATTTACATGCCCAATGAAGAGCTGAGCTGTGCACAGCAATTTCTTTCATTTGCATTTGATTTATCTTATTCAGTTCTAAAGGCTCACGGGTCAGTGACTGTTCTCGAACTAGTAGACCTAAAGCCATCTATACAATTTTTGTCTTTAACTCTGTCCTTCTCTGTATTACACAGCCATAGATGATCTTGTCAATAGTTGTGATCCAAGGGTTTCTGAGAAGATGTTCAACCTTCAAATATGTTAGATACCAAAATATAGAATCTGCTGAAAGGTAATGATTTAGATTTCACTGCTGTTTTCAGAGATCTGATGGTAAATTCCTTCTGAGACTGTCAAAGATGGCACCAATGCCCTTGTGATTCAGTCTGCACGGCACCTCAGAAAGAAGACTATGAATTGCTTTTCTCTGCTGCTACTCCTCTGTGGGAGAGAATTAATTCTTTTTTCACAAATTAGTGCTAGGAAAAATGAAAAGGAAACACTGACTGAAAATACACTAGGGATCTAGCATAGTATCTGCCAAGGCAGATAACTCCATTTATTAGACAAAAAGTGGAACATAGAACAGAAAGATACACTGGGCAAGTCTTCAGTTTTGTTACTCCAGTCCCACATAATCACCAAAATCTCTGGATTCTGTTCCCCCACAGTAGTCCTCTGCCAGGGGCCAAATCGGACTTGGTGGCCTGGCCTGTCACTCTGCAATGTCTCTGGTCTCTGTAGTTTGCTCTGCAGATCTTCATGCATTCTTTACTTTATCTTGATTTCTAGTTGTGATAAGTGATATCACTGGCCTATGGTGAACTGATACATACCACTCCAAGCAAAACCTCAAAATTTCATATTAAAGCATGTTTTATTATTCTGTTTACTTTCTTAGCTCTGTGACTATCCCATCTAATTTCAATTCAGTCTTTTAGTAATCTTTCTCTAATAGTCCAGACTCTCAGTGGCTGTTTCCCTAATCTTAATGCTTAGTTTCATGAAAGCTGATCTTTACCACCTACTTATATGACCCTGCCAGCTTGTACTATAGCTTGAAATCCCAATTCTGGTCTGTAGGACTGAATTGCCTCTCAGAATTCGAATCTATCTGCTGACATTGTTCCAGTTCGGTATTTTGGGTACAAAAATGCTGCCTCTACTACCTACTCAACACTGCAATCTTCTGCTTGTCCACGTGTTAACTCTTAATGGTACCTCCAGACCACCTGTTCGGATGCCACCCTCACCAGTTCTCTGATCAGTGTCACACTCTGGTAATACGTCATGCATTGATCCCACAGCCTGGCTTAATTACCTTATTCTTCCAGACCCCTGCCAAAATACTCATCTTGCTTCACTTAGTTATATCTGTCTTCCCGTCATCCATAAACCAGCACTTGTATTTTTACAATAAAGTGGAGTGCAAAACAACTGCAAAGCTGAGAGGAAACTTCAAAAGAAAAACATTTTAACGTAGAAGGGTTTTTCCACATCATTTATCAATTTGGGTGTGCTTTGCATACATTTCCTTAGAGTGTGAGTCCCAGAACACATTTGACCACAATTTCAACCAGATTGTATTATAGCAGTCAAACATTCTCTCTTGACTAACTTTACAAAGGAGAGAATCAAAAACATTCTCTCTGAATGTTCAGAGAAGCTTCCCATAGAGAAGGAAGTACATTCTGGTTTTAAACAAAAACAAAACGGCAGCTAAGCCTTTTATAATCCAGCAACACACACAGGCTGGATGCGAAAATAACCTATCCTTATCTACTTTGAATTTTACTAAGGAATTTGATGGCAAAAGATGGGCATTCACTTCGAACACTAGCTTAACAGGATAGAAAAAGAAATGGGAGAAAGAATATGTGCATGAATGAGATTTATTCTGCAATTTTATTAATATTTTCTGTGCCCAGTTTATTATTAGTGTTCCTGAAAAAGAGGAAGAATAATTTAGATGCTGGCTAGTGTGTAAAATCTGTGCAATTGTAGCGTTTACTCTTGGTAGATTAGTATAAGAAGGGAAAAATCAATTTCTAGTAATATTTAGTATGGCAGCTGGAATACTGTGGTTTAATGAGGGACGTTTCAGAGTTCTAGAGCACAAAGTGGTAATGTTCATAAGAGCCAGTCCTGGTTTTTCTTGGTAACTAAATATCATTACCACATGGGTTGTAGTATTTCCATTGGTGGACATTTTTAAAAAGTAAAAATCAGTCAAGAAATTACTACTTTGTCATCACGTCTTGTAAACTTACATGACCTCTATTTTTCAATTCAAACTTTGCTAAACGCATATGCGATTCTTATAGATCTGTTAGATGAGTCTCACTGCCTCCGAAGACACATAGAAAATATTTTTTAATCAAAAACTTGACTAGCATATAGGAGTGAATGTTGACAGCCAAAAAATAACCTCTCCATATCTATCTCCACTCTTTGAATATATTTAAACCATCAATTTTTGGATTTAAAGATGTATATGAAATATTTCAGGTTTAGTGAAGACAGATGGTTAATATTTTATAAAAATTTTTAAAAATGTGATAATATAATGATTCATAGTATATACTTTTCCTACATTTTTGAAAATACGATAAAGCACTGATTGTAGATTAATGATTTTTAATGATAAATTTAGTAAAGTATTAAATGACACTGAAACAAAAATTTTAGCAAAATAAATAAAAAAGGTAATTCAGGAAATTAGTCTGATCTCTTCCAGGATTTATTTTAAGGGATGGTTTTGAATAATTATAGTTTAAATATAAAGGTGTCAATGACCTCTGCTCCTACAATCGCTGCCTTTAGAAGGATCTGTCTGCAGAGGCACTGTCTTAGATTGCTTAATATGGAAGAGATGCAAGATTTTTTCAGTTATTAATGAAAAAAATTATGGAAAGTGCTGTAAGTTAATGGATTGA
The DNA here is from genome assembly GCF_018350215.1 of Panthera leo. Taxonomy (NCBI): domain Eukaryota; kingdom Metazoa; phylum Chordata; class Mammalia; order Carnivora; family Felidae; genus Panthera; species Panthera leo. Next base: position 168,855,345 of record NC_056686.1, read on the forward strand.
ACACTTAATTCCACATACAACAAAACATTCAATTGATAGGAAATTAAGAACCTTGAATCAATCTTCATCCAGGTTTTTGTCATACAAAATTTTTCTAGATTTTAGAATCCTTTTCACTTGACTTTGTAACCATCTCCCTAAGTAGATAAATATATACTAGTTAGAACATCAAGTGAAAATCTCAAATACACCTATAAAAAGGCAATCCAGTAGAAACTCAATGTGGATGGCAAACAGACTTTTAAAAGAGGCCATTCCAATGTTTATTCCTGAACTTTCCTTTGGTAGAGACAATAGGGATGGGAGAATCTGATTTTTCTTAACCTATTATTCCAACAAAGTCACAGGCAACTAACTAACAGATTAAAGCAAGGTTTTTATGGCAATTGGCTACAGAGAAGAGAAACTATGGAAACTGAATTTATTACACTGCAGTTAAATGATGGAGTGGACACATTAATCATGTGAGTGTCACAAAACAATTCAAAATTGTTATTTGTAATAAGGTTTTGCATATGCTTTAGGTGGCCAGAGTTCTGGCTCCATGCTAAATTGGACAGATAAAATAAGAATGTGTGAAAACAAACCTATAGTCTTTGTCATTGAAAGAAAAGGACATTGGGAAATCTCAATTTCCTTCCTCCTGTTTGAGCAGTTATATTTGGCTGTTACCCTGTCTGCTAAGTTATGTTTAGACAATGCCAAAGGAATGCCGTGATAAATAAAACAATCTATAATTTAGCCGGTGTGTGTGTGTGCACGTGCGTATGAGACTTGTCATCATACATAATAATGGTGGTTTTGTCAAATTCAATCCTCTTATAATGAATTCTACTGTACTGGATGATGATTAGCCACACTAGTTTCTCCTATAACACTCTCCCACATCAATACACAAATGTGAGATCATTGCAACAACACAGAAGAATGTTGTTTTGCTGTTTCAACCTGCAATTTTGTAAACTGAGAAAGGAAATTATTTACTGCTTTTTAGGATTAGTTATTCCTGATTTGGTCTTTTGCTGTGAAATTACCTAAAATCACAAAATATGCAGGTTTTTTTTATTGTGTTCTAATATTTTCAGTAAAAGAAAATGATTATATGATCATATAACAAACATGTATGATTATAATTTGTTGTCAAGTGGCTAAAAGAGACTAAATTCCTGTCTATTTTACTTATTCCTGTCAGCTAACTAAAATAAGTCCCAAATGAGTGAAGTGGGAAAAAAAACATGTTTAAATTCTAAAAAAAATGTAATTTATGTTACCTTTTTTGATACTCCCCAAAAATTCAGAGAAGAAACAGAAGCTATTTTGGAATCATGAAAAACAGACTCATAATATAAAACAAAATTGTGTATTTTTTAAAAGTACTTTTAACTGGCTAACTTAATCAGTTCGAGACTGATATTAATAAGAAAAACTAACCAACAAGAAAAAAACCTTTTTCATTGAATTATGAAATGGTGAAGTCTATACAGTTGTCTTGAAAAGACATTATTTTAGTGTGTGTTATATTCAGACAGTAAGAAGGCACAAGGCTGAATGACTGGACACCATTTTGTTCTCAAAACAATAGGTTCTGAGTCCTGGGATAAATTTTGAAAACTTCTAAGGAATAAATAAAATCTTAAGAAACACAACTGACATTTAACCAACCAATGGATCACAGTACATGCATTGTTAAAGTGGATCATATTTCATATTTACTTAAAAGATGACAGCAAAAGATTTTGCTTTGATATAACTGCTCAATTCAGTGTATTCACAGTTACCTGATAATGACCCAGATACTTCCAGGAATATCAAACAATTGTGATTGCTGTCCTCAGCCAATAGTTCCTGTCTGCTCACCCCTACACAAGGGAGGGCAAATTTATTAGGTTCCATAATTCCATAACTTCTAAAAGTCTAGTAATCAAGATATAAGATTAGAATAAATAATAGTTCCATATACTATTCATTCTAGCTGCTTGTCTTTTGTTTTGTTTTGTTTTTGCTGCTTGTCTATTTTGGTCTCCTACTACATGAAATACCGACTGTATGCACTGTGGACTTATATAGAAATTTTACTACCTATATACGTGTTTCTGTATATCCACACGATACGTATACATAGTTTTTCATTGTATGTATGTAATGTATGTTCACTAGGAAAAGAAACAGTACAGGTAGAGTGTTATTCAATCACCGAGAGATAACTACAGTTAACATATTGAATATATCCTTTTATGAATATACATGCACTTCTCTATCATCTCTCTCTGGGTTATCTATACTTTATGAAATAAAAATACCATTCCTTTGGTTTTGAAATCCTTTTAGTACACGTTTTCATGTCAATTGATGCAGATCTGTATCACTGACTTGAGACAGTTATTCCTTGATGAACACCTCGTTCAGTGTTTGGACCATGGGCTCAGCCTCTCAGCCTTGCCGCTCACCTGAGGGTCAGGAAAGGGTAACCGGGACAGTAGGTCAAGGCAGCGAGACCAGGGACGGCGGCTAAGGTGGTGGCGGCAGAGCAGCTTCGGCACCGCGCGAGGCCGGGTCCCGACCCGGCCCCACCCCACAGACAGTTCGGCGGTGGCGGTGCTTTTCCCCATCCCGGCGCTCTCCTCCCTTATCCGGACTGCCCACGCCCATTCTGGCTACAGTGGATGGACAAGAAAAGTTTGAAATTGAAGTCACCACGCTGGATAACGCGCTTCGTGTGGCATCCCCAAACAAGTTTGGAGAATTTTGTTCGGTAGGAATTCTTATTAATTCAGAATCGAGATATGAGACAAAATACCTTATTGGAAAAGTCGGCACTTTCGCCAACCAATGGATTTGAGCACAAGTGAAATTCTGCTTACCTCCAAAAGCACAGGTCTCTTCCGGGTGGCGGCCAGGCGGCGAGAGCACCGCGTGCGGGTGGTAAAGGTCCGCACGCGGCGGGCATGTCCGGCGAGGTCCCGCACGCAGGCTCACGGAGGAAGGCACAGAGTCGGCGCGAACGCCTGAACCTCGAACCGCGTCCTGACCCGGAACCGCTTCTCCGGGAGGTGACCCCTGAGGCTGCTTACCCGGAAAACACAGTTGGTCTCCACTGCCTCAGCGCCACAAAAATACAGCAAAGATCTGTGGAGAGGGACTTAATTCCCGCCTGAGAAACGACTACACGCCCCACCTCGTGGTGCTGGCTGGGGTGGGTTGGAGCATGAGCACCTGGTGGAATGTGCCAGAAAGTGCCTCCTGGGAACCCGAGCCGCCTGGGCATGTGAGAAGGCTGAGGACGAGGACAGATCGGTATTGCAGTGCACGGCGGGAGGCTGCCAGGCTGGAAGACGACAGGTCCAGCGTCAGCCCCGGCCCTGCCCTGTTTCCGGAGCCCACGCACTGTCAGGACAGGACTGAAGAGCTGTTCCTTCTTGGAGGAAGATTCCATCCCCTGCTTGTGCTGAACTGGTTGGCAGGCGGCGGGGCAAGGGCATGTTTGCCAGGCTGTCCCTCAGCGATCTCAACAGGCACCACTGGATGTCCGGCACAGTCTCCCACCCCCACAGCGAAAGCGACTCGGACCTCTTGTGAGTCCACGCCTGCGCCCACCCTGGCCAGGTTCGAGGAAGCCTGGAAATCTTCATCAAGAAATTAATTTTAATGGCTGGGACTGTGGGTGTGGTGGAGCTGCGGGGAACGAAGACGTAGCCGATGTCCATGCACATGCCGAACCTGGAGTCCAGGCCTGTGATCTAACAGGATGTAGGGAAGCAGGTGCTGACTACCCGTTCCAGAAAGCTGCCCTGCGAGCCGTGCACACTCCTCTCCAAGGGGAAGCCAAAAGACATCCGGAGAGTTGCTTCTAAAATGCTCCACAACAGGTCACGATCTCAGTTAGTGGGGTGGATCCCGCGTGGGGCTCTGCCCCGACAGCGCCCTCTCTCCCTCTCTCTGCTGCTACCCCACCCCTATCCCTTCTCTCTCTCTCTCTCTCTCAAAATACATAAATATTTAAAATGCTCCGCTGGAAGCCTACATTTGACTGAGCAGCTAACTCTTGAGCCCTCTGCCTGCTTTGTGGGGCGGAAGTGGGGGGGGGGGAAGGGGCGGGACTGAGCAGGATGTCTGGGCTCTTCCGGTCGAGGCCCTCTGAGATCCCACCCAGGCCAGGAGCTGTGGACAGAGCCGTGTTCACGCACGTTTCTTTGGATGTGAATTTAAGGCCAAATTTCATAAACGGTGCCAAGGGTGGGACATTTCTCTTACAGTTGAACACATTTAACGCCACCGAACACAGCTCGGTTTCCTTTCTTCAGAATTGGATAAGCCACTCAGTTTATCTTCACCATTGCAGCTAAAAGTGGGGTGAAGTGCAGGTAGGTTAGATACAGCCTGCTGTAGGAAAACCAGGTCAATGTTCTTACCTCTGCCGGGTGTTCCCTGAGATTAGCAGTCACCGGTGGGTTAGCACCAGACTGTCCCTTCACAGAGGCCAGAGGGCCTGTCAGCCCTGCCCAGCCTCCAGTGGTCCCAGGGCTAGACAAGGACACGTGTTCTGCTTCGCTGAGCGTTTTTCTCAGCACAGTGTTTTCCTTCACCCTCAGTTAAGCACCGTTTTGTTCCAGGCCTGTCAATGTTCCTAAGACAGAGAAGGCTCAAAGTGGGTGAGACACACCTTTGTCCCTGAGAGTCGCCCAGTTGGACCCAATATTGTGAAGCCTCTTGCCTTTTGTTTTTAATTTTAATTTTAATTTTTTTATTAAAAAAATTTTTAATGTTTTATTTATTTTTGACAGAGGGAGAGACAGAGCATGAATGGGACGTGGGAGGCAAAGAGATAGGGAGACATGGAATTTGAAGCAGGCTCCAGGCCCTGAACTTCAGCACAGAGCCTGATGCGGGGCTTGAACTCACAAGCTGTGAGATCATGACCTGAGCCCCAGTCAACAGCTTGACCTACTGAGCGACCCAGGCGCCCCAACTTTGTTTTTTCGAGAGATAGAGTGCAAATGGGGGAGGAGCAGAGAAGGGGGAAACAGAGGTTATGTGCTGATAGCAGCCAGCCCTATGTGGGCTTGAACTCATGAACCCTGAGATCATGACCGGAGCCAAAGTGAGTCGCTCAACCTACTAAGCCTCCCAGGTGCCCTGCCTCTTGCCTTTGTAAGATGCCTTCCGATCTCAGATGTGCCAACATGCATGGGGCAGGGTTTCTTACAGTTGATGGCTGGGGTAACCAAAGCCTGTGAACGTTTTAAAAGGTGGGAAACTAAGGAGCTCTAGGTTCTCCATGTCTAGATGTTTAAGGATAATCAAAGTCAGATGACTTTGCTAATATAGGATAGCTTTGTGATTCTCAAACTTGAGAACAACCCCTCCACCCCCCGGGTCCCATGTGGGAACCCACACTGACCACCCCAATAGTTGCAATGCTGTGGTTGTCCCTGGCACATGGTAGTCAGGGGATTGCACAATATCTGGCGGCAGTTTGGTTGGAGAAAAGAGTTTCCTAGTCTTTTTTTTTTTTTTTTTGAAATATTGAGAAACCTAGCCTCTGCAGTACAGATGAGAGATGGAGGAATGTTTTAGGGAAGTCAAATAACCATTAAGAAAAGTCAAGATCCATATAAAGTAGATGAGGGGGTACAAAAGAAACTCAGAAGGTCTTCCTTCTGTTGAAGGGGCAGTATGTGAGCGCCTCTTCCTCCTCTCTCCCCTTCTCATTTTCGATTTTATACAGACAGCATTTGTACTATTTTCCCTAGCATTGTCATAAGAAATATTTCTGACAAAGCAAATGATTCTTTCCAGGGGCATATAGACAAGAGGGTGCTGCCTGTCTCAGAATCAGAGTGATTGGGCAGAGTGGGAAAGGTGCTTTGTTCAGCTTAGCAGCAAACTTGAGGAAATTTGACAAGCTACAGTTGAGCAGACAGAGGCAGCAAAATCCATGGAGGAGGTTGTTTATGCCTTAGCACTATGAGGTTGGTGACACCAACAGTTGGTTCAAGGGCCATTTCCCTGGTTTCCTTTCTGATTTCTGGAAGGTGGGCAATTTGTATTTCAAGAGAGATACGTTTTTTTTTTTAAACTGCCTTTTTTAAAGCTTTGGGAGAAGGTTATCTCAGAAGGAAACCACCTCCTCTGTCCCCCTTTCCCTAAGCCACAGATGTTGTATAAATATAAGGTAATTATTAAATTATTTTTTATCATATTGTTAATGTTATCAAAAATGTTAATATGCATATTATAAAGAAGAAATCACCTTTCTAATAAATTGTATCTACTTCTGTTACAGAAATAGATGACAAGAGGGTGACCAACACACAAGCTGAAGTAAGTTTCCTTATATTTTGTATAAATAGGTGTTCAATTAAAGACATAATTAGTTTGGCTTGATGTTATATAAAATATATCAATATAACTAATGTAAAAACTAGTTTGCTTTTCCTAACCGAAGAAACAGTAAAATGGGGTTGTTAAATCTCTGCCTCTATGCTACATTGGTTCTCAACCTATGAAATGCCAACCCCTGAAAAAACTTGTAAAATAAACCATTGCTTTTAGTGGCAAGGTATGGTATTGCTATTTTCAATTTAGTGACTCATTTATGACCATCTACAGGCTAGGACCAGCCAATGTTGGAATCCTGGAGCAAGAAGACAGGGGCCGACACCTCTTAAAGGGTCTTCTGGTGTGTGAAGCCAAGAGCACACCCTGAGGCCAGAGGTTCACATACACATGTAGGAGTTCAGATGGAAAATAGGAACCAGGGGAGGGTAGGAAGCTAATAATATAGAATATATGGAATACAAAAAATTAAGTAAACTTGTACTCAGAAATAGGACAAGGATTGACTGCTGTGCAGACATACTAGTCAACTCCCATAGCTGCATTAGGCATATAGCAATACCCAGAGGAAATGTAGAAAGAACAAAATGCCAAATAATATCTAAGACTTTTCTAAATTTTTAAAGAGATTATAAATGTGAAAATGCTTTGATAACTGAACTCTTACATAAATATAAATCAGTTTTTATTACTTAACAAATTGTACTACGTGTTACAAAGCAAAATTTTCTGTCGAATTAATTTTCTACTTGATCTTTGAATATATGTATGGACATAAATATATAAGAAATACCAAAAGTGATTGCTTCTTGAAATCAACTGGATGAGACGAATACAGTAAAGGAACACCAGAACTATCTGTGTTCACACTACATGTTTAACATTAACATAGAGTCCCTCTGCCTGCATCTGGGCATAATGAACTGGTACTCACATATTCCATTCTGAAGAAATGTGCTTGGACCATTTGCTTGTTGATATGGATTTGGCAATATTTGGTTGGATTTTTCCTTTTTAGTATATTGTTTTTGCATCAGGTAAGTGTCTACATCTTCATGATATTTTTGAGGGCAATTAAGCTTTAGTATGTACAAGGAAAAATACCTCAAGTTCTATTTACTGTTCAATGAAATAGTTTCTAGTTTTTTTCAGACTGTAGGTTATGTTCTTTCTAATACACATGAAAGCCTAGAATAATCCCCAAAAAAGCATCTTGTTACCATTTATACCTGACCTTTTCAAAGCAAAAATAATTGCTCTACACACTAAAACTCATTGATTAAGACCCCTACTTTTGCCACAATGAAATATAAATCGATACACTATTAAAAAGGAATCTTTGACATAATCCAATTAGAAAATAGACTACATATGTAATTTATCATAATAAATAATATAGTCATATGTAGGGATAGTTTAATTTATATATACTCATATATATATATATATATATATATATATATATATATATGTATATAGTTTGTGGTTTTGACCCTGAAATATGTTTCTGTGTTCCAATTTTTATAATTTTTAATACAAAAATTCTCTCTTCAATAATTCAATCCTGGTCTAGTGTGCATAGGTAAGAGTGTTAAATATCAGTTTTGTTAGGAAAGAACTTATTTATCTTTTACAAATAGAAGAGAATATTATCTCAACATTGTAATTCCAAGTCAATGGAAATATTAGATTGAACATGTCAATTCCAGAGGTTTATAAATAGGTATTACTTACCAACGACCTTCATTATGTACCTAAAACCACTCAAAAATCCTATGAGCAGGCATAGTTATCCCATGGACATAGCATATCCCAGGACATACTTTGTCCTGGCCCTTATGTTTTTTCTCGCAAACAAAAAGGATTGGTGTCTCTTTTTCTGTTTCTTTTTAAAATAAACAAACATTACTAAGTGAGAAAATAAAAGGAGTAATTTCAAGACTGCAATGGATGAAGAGTTTTATGATAAAATAGCTTCGTATACTTTTAAAACTGTGATATCAAACCAATTTGACAATAAATTTCATAATAAAAAAATAAAAAATAACAAAAAGTAAAAAAGTAAAAAATAAATAAATAAATAAATAAATAAATAAATAAATAAAACTGTGATATCAATGAACATGGATATAATTTCTCATTGATTTGCATTGTATTTCATGACGGGGAATCAGAAAGCTCTTTGAAATACGGCAGTGTATTTCCCTCACAGGGTCAATTTTTATTCAAATACGCCTTTTCCTCTTTTCTTTTTGTCTGCAGTCACAAAATGCATCCCCTAAGCAAAGGAAGCAGAGCGTGTACACACCACCGGCCATGAAAGGTACTGTTCAGGTACTGTTTCGGGTTGCCGTGAATGTTGAGCTCATGGCTGGTATGCTGTCTGTTCTCAAAGACCATATGCTTGAGTATAAGCTTGATCTGGTCGCAGTTTTACAACTTGGTAATGCTACTTTCAATAAGATAGTTTATCCATTTAAAACTTAGTTTCATCAAGAGTAAAACAGGTAACCGAAGAAGGAATAACTAGAGAGGTCTCTGAATTTCAGTCTGGAAATTCACATTTTCCAAAATAATAGCAAAGGCTTTTCTTTTACCCTTCCTTATATTTTTTTTGAAGGGATCTTTCCAGAATCCCTAATTACTCTTTCCAGTGTTGCCAGAAAATTGCCATTTTTTTTCTAGGCTTATGCAAAGTAGAATAACTTGAATTGGGGTCACAGTTAATGTAAAGTGTTGCCTCATTGCCTTGTGTCAAGAGCAGCTCTGAGAAACCCAATCAAACAGTTATTAGCTGTACATGTAACAGCTGTTCAAATAACAACTAAAAATGCTAGCTCATATCCTGGCATTTTTCCAGATTTCTTCCCCCAAATTGGAACTGCTAAAAGAACATCTAAGGGTATCAGAATTTTGACTGACACCAGTTCCAGGGAAGGCTTCTTTTATTTCTCACACAAAAATGTTCCTGACGTGAGGCAGAGTGCTCAGTCCAGTAGCTCCTGCACCAGGCTGTCACCTGGGCCATTGGCCCGGTGGCTCATCAAGCTCCGTTTCAACTACAGGAGAGGCCAGCTGGGCAGCTTCCTCTGGAGTCTGGAGAGATGTCTAAATTGGGAGTGAAATTTTCCACTCTGTATTCTCTCTAGATTTGAGGCTTTTTCAGGGAAGTGGAATATAAATGGACACATTAATCGCTACTCTCAGTAAACTTCCTTCCTGTGCAGCTATAAAACCCCATGTTTGTTTGTTTGTAAGACTGCAGTAAATAACACAATCATCAACATTGTAGTTTATTCCAGGGTAATTGTTGAGATTATCCGGCTTCCCTCTCTGATGACAAATAAGATCATTTGAAGGTATATTTCCTATTGTAAGTCATCTTGTACTTTTAATACACATCAGTTTTGGCATGAGTGGGCAACAGTAAAAGATATATGTTCACTTGTTTAATGATTTCCTCTGTTCTATTTTAGGTTGGCTTAACTAAATAAAGTAATACTGTTCTCGTGTCCTCAGAGAATAATAGTATTATTTTTAAAGGAAATTCTTAAAATCAAAACCCCAAGGGCTTTCATTATATTTAGCTTTCAAATATCATAAGAATGTGGGATCCTAACATTTAGGAAAGTTAGTCATATTGCACATTTTCACAGGCGACCTTACTGCTGTTAATCCCTCCAAGATGGCTATTCAGTGACAGTCATTTTGGTCATGAGTTAAAGCCTTGAGAAAGCACAGTAATTCTTTCAAGAGGATACTAGTGTGTTACTATAAGCCACCTAGGTCCTCATTTTAACCAGTAAATACCTAGGTAAATCTGCTTCTGATAAAAAAATAAAGAGAGAGAGAGAGAAAGCTAAATCCACATGTTTTATTCAGTCTACCTGTCCCCAAGAGCTAGAAATGAATATTTCAAGACAAAATTAAGCTATGGTAACATATGGTGCATTGTGAGCACATTAACAAGCTTCAATCATAAGAAAGATGAATTAGCAAAGGAAATGTTATTGAGATGCTCAATACAGTAATACAATTGCTCCGAAATGTGTAATTCTTCAAATTGGAGTGGAACGTGATTATCCATTATTGAGTATAAAAAAAAGTTTTCTGAGAGAGCAAAGCAGCAACAGATGTGATTAATAGTTCTGAAAAAATTAACTCTGACAAAAAGGCCAACTAGGACTTCATGAAGGACCTAGCAAATAACTGGTTAGTGAAACAAAACAAAATACAACGAAACAAACACAAACTAGCCAGATTCCTTCCTTCTCCCCTTCCTTTACTCAGTTGTGAGGAGTTACCAGGTACAGAGATCAAAGTAGCAGGAGGGGAGAGAGGCGACATCCTACCTATAGTGTTTTGATTAATGCATGGACAGACTGATTACCTCTCTCCTAAGTGCATTTAGTTTTTCCTTTTTCGGTAACGGTGGCACTTCTGTCTCCAGCAGGTTTCAGGAAACAAAGACATGTCCAGGTTACCTCTTGTGATGAGGGCTTTATATGAAGGTATGTGGATAAGAAATAGAGCAGAGGAAACCATTTTAACAGTCATACTGTCAAGACTGATATACTGATGACTTCCAAATTTATATCTGCAATCCTAACATATCTCCTGAACTTCAGATTGCCAATTCCAACCAACCTCCGATTTTTTTTCCCCTGATTGTTATTAGCCTTCTCAAATTTAGTATGTCCGAAGTGAAACTCTTTGGCGCTTTTCTGGTTTTCCCTATACTAATAAATTATATTCAGCTGTTGAGAACAAAAGCCTTCATGTAATCCTGGACTTCTCTCCCTTACCCAATTGACTGTCTGTTCTTGTTAGCTCTAATTTCAAAGTGCACCTCTTAATCTGAGTACTCCCCACATCTTCCACAGCTGCTATCTTATGCAAGTCACCATTCTTTCTTTTTTTAATTTTTTATTTATATTTGAGTAGGAGAGAGAGCAGAGCGTGAGTGGGGGAGGGGCAGAGAGAGAGATGGAGACAGAATCTGAAGCAGGCTCCAGGCTCTGAGCTGTCAGCACAGAGCCTGACATGGGGATCGAACCCACAAACCGTGAGCTCATGACCTGAGCCGAAGTCGGACGCTCAACTGACCGAGCCTCCCAGGCGCCCCTGCAGGTCACCATTCTTTCTTGCCTGGACTGCTGGAGTCTTTTTCTTACTGGTCACCCTGATGCTGCTCTTACCTCTCTCCAATATCTAGCGCTCACCCAGATGCCACAGTAATTCCTCTGACTTACAGATGATATCATACCCTCCTCTTGATCAAAGTCCTCAATGGCTTCCTATCACATTCAGAATAAAATTGAAAATCCAACCAAGTCCCTAAGTGCTCTGCACCAGCCTCTCTCTTTGACCTCATCTCCTTTCACACTGCCCCTTTTCAATGGAGCCCAACTTCATGGGCTTGTTCACTATTTTTAAACATCCCAAACAAATTCCGTTCTAGAACATTTGTCCTTTCTATTTTGTCTGCCTGGAATACTCTTTGCCCAGTGGCCTCACAGATGCCTCAGCTAATGTTACCTCCTTAGAGGCCTTCCTTCCCTGTTACTAACTCCTCCTATATCACTGTCTATGTCTTTACACACTGCCCTGTTTTTTCCATAACACTTATCGTGAAGGAGGTATCTGTGATAAGTTTTGTTCATTTGAGTATCTGCAGCACCTAGAACAGTGCCTGACAGACACATTTAGCTGCTTGATAAGTACTAGATGAATAAATGAACTGTAATGAACTAGGAAATCCAGTCACACTGTCATCTGCTGAGAAGAGGATGTCTCTTAAGCCTTGTTCTACTAATTTTCATATGTGTATTCTGCTTATATTTCTCTTTGCTTCTCTCTTTGCCAGATTCTCCCTTAAGTCTTGTATTCCTACTTACACACATACTTCTGCTTTACTAGTTTTACTTTTTCCCACTCCTGTCCCCTCTGATCAAAGAGAAACATATAATTTGGTACATTAATTATCGTCCAGAATGGTGCATCGGTTGGGCTGGCTTCTTAAGAAAGATCATCTCAAGGACCACCAGAACCATTAGGTGGGCCCTGGATCAATAGTTTATGGCCAGGGTGGCAGCACCATATGATATAAATATGGCAATGTAAATAGAAGAGTCTGGATATGGCTCTCTTCCTTCAGAGGTGTTTCGTGGTTCATTCAGCACATTTACTTTTAGGATATAATAATAGATTTGGTACTGTATCTGGCTGTTTTTCTATTCATAATATCATAGGCATTCAGTGTGTTCAAGGAGCTTAAAAGTTAACTAGTGTAACTACCCAGTGATGATTGAATTTTTTCCACTGCATATAACCTCAGGGTAATACATTGGCTGTGTTGTCTTGAGGATTCTAGTATATTAGGCCTGGAGGTAGAGCTAGATAATCAAAAGTTCCAAGTGATTCTGCTGCAGCGAGTCTAAAGATTGACCAGGCTCAAATATCCAATCACCTACTTAACATGTCTCATGGAGATCAAAGAGATAATGAGATCAAAATTAATATGGTCAAGACTGACCTTTGAATTTTTTCAAAACCAGATCAGTTTGACCTGCACTGTTTCCCTTCTCAGCAAGCAGAATATCCATCTGCCTAGCTGCATATTGCTGAATTCTGAGAGCCTCCAGTGAACCTCTCTCTTTCTTCCACTCTCTTCAATAATAGAACACCAGGTTTCATGGATTTCACCCCATTACTATCTCTTATCTCTCCCACCTTTTGTCTTCTCTTATCTCCAACATCATCACCACACTTCAAATCACAATCATGTCTTTGCCAGGATATATAGGCATACCTCGAAGATACTCTAAACCACCACAATAAGGTGAATAAAATGAATTTTTTTAGTTTTCCAGTGAATATAAAAGTTATGTTCACACTATACTGTAGTCTATTAAGTGTGCAATAGCATTATGTCTAAAAAATAACGTATATGCCTTCATTTAAAAATAACTTTATTGCTAAAAAATGCTAACCATTGTGTGTTTTCAGCAAGCCATAATGTTTTTGCTGATGGAGGGTCTTGCTTCCATTGTGATGGCTGCTGACTGATCAGGGTGGTGGTTGCTGAAGGTTGGGGTGACTGTGGCAATTTCTTAAAATCAGACAACAATAAAGTTTGCCACATAAATGGACTTTTCTTTTCATAAATGATTTCTCTGTTGTATGTGATGCTGTTTGAAAGCATTTTACCCACAGTAGAACTTCTTTCAAACTTGAAGTCAGTCCTTTCTAAGTCTGCCACAGCTTTATCAACTAAGTTTATGTAGTATTTTAAATCCAATGTTGTCATTTCAACAATCTTCACAGTATCTTTACCAGGAGTAGATTTCATCTCAAAAAACCACTTTCTTTGCTCATACATAAGAAGTGATTCCTCATTTGTTCAAGTTTTATCATGAGATTGCAGCAATTCAGTCACATCTTCAGGCTCCACTTCTAATTCTAGTTTTCTAGCTATTTTACCCCATCTGCAGCTACTTCCTGCACTGAAATCTTGAACCCCTCAAAGTTTTCCATGAAGGTTGGAATCAACTTCTTCCAAACTTCTGTTCTGTTAATGTTGATATTTTGACCTCTTCCCATGAGTCATGAATGTTCTCAGTGGCTCCTAGAATAATGAATCCTTTCAAGAAAGTTGTTAATTGCTTTACACACATCTATTGGAGTAATCATTATCTATGTCAGCTATAGTCTTAAGAAACACATTTCTTAATGAATAAGACTCAAAAGTCAAAATTGCCCCTTGACTCATGGGCTACAGAATGGATATTATGTTAGTAGGCATGGAAACAACATCAATCTCATTGTACATCTCCATCAGAGCACTTGAGTGACCAGGTGTATTGTCAACAAGTAGTAATATTTTAAAAGGAATCTTTTTTTTTTTTTGAGCAGTAGGTCCCAACAGTGAGATTTAAAATATTAAGTAAACCATTTTATGAACAATGTGCAGTCATGCATGCTTTGTTTTTCCATTTATGGAGTACAAGCAGAGTAGATTTACCATAATTCTTAAGGGCCCTAGGATTGTCAGAACATAAATGATCATTGGCTTCAACTTAAAGTCACCAGCTACATTAGCGCTAACAAGAGATTAGCCTGTCCTTTGAAGTTTTAAAGCCAGGAATTAACTTTTCCTCTCTATCAATGAAAGTCCTAGATGACATCTTCTTCTGACAGAAGGCTTTGTCATCTACCTTGAAGATCTGTTGTTTAGTGTAGCCACTTTCACTATATTATCTTAGCTAGATCTTCTAGATAACCTGCTGCAGCTTCTACGTAAGTTCTTGCTCTTTCACCTGGCACTGTAATGTTATGGATATGCCTTCTTTTTTTAAACCTCATAAACCAACCTCTGATAGCTCCAAACTTTTCTTCGGTAGCATCTCAACTTTTTCAGCCTTCACAGAATTGAAGAGAGTTATGTCCTTGCTCCAGATTCGGCTTTGGTTTAGGGAGTATTGAGACCAGCTTAATCTTCTACCCAGACCACTCAGACTTTCTCTACATCAGCAATAATACTGTTTTGCTTTTTGTAATGTGTGTTCATTGGAGTAGCACTTTTAATTTCCTTTAGGAACTTTCCTTTGCATTCACAGTTTGGCTAACTAGGCACAAGAGGCCTAGCTTTTGATCTATCTTGGCTTTTGACATGCCATCCTCACTAAGCTTAATAATGCCTAGCTTTTGATTTAAAGTGAGAGATGTGTGACTCTTCCTTTCACTTGAGGACTCAGAGACCATTGTAGGATTATTAATTGGCCTAATTTCAATATTGCTGTGTCTTAGGGAATAGGGAGGCCCAAGAAGAGGGAGAGAACTAGGGAACAGATGGTCAGTGAAGTAGTCAGAACACACATTTTTCAATTAATTTCACCATATTATATGGGCGCAGTTCATGGCACCCTAAAACATTTAACAGTAGTAACATCAAAGACCCCTGATCACAGATCACCATAATGTGATAACAATGAAAATGTTTGAAATATTGCAAGAATTTCTAAAATGCGGTGCAAGACACAAAGTGAGCAAATGCTATTGGAAAAATTGTACCAATAGACTTGCTTGATTTAGGGTTACCACAACCCTTCAATTTGTAAAAAAAAAAAAAAAAAATGCAGTATCTGCAACATGCAATGAAGAGAAGTGCAATAAATCAAGCTATACCTATAACTGACTACTCAACATCCAGTCTTTCTCTCCTTGCTTCCCATGAGTTTTCTATACTGTAACCAAAGTGAACATTTAAAACTCAGAAGTGGTTATGCTCCTTCCTTGGTTAAAACTCTTTTATAGCTCCCCATTGCCATTAGATAAAATCCATATTCCAGAGCAAAGCTTTCAAAGCTTACTGGCCCAAGGCTCCAATCTGCCTCTTCTCTTTCCACTAGGTCCCAGACATGTTGGTATTCTGCCAGCTTCTGGATGCACCAAGTTCTTCCCTGATTCAAGAAAGATTGACACATTCTTCCCTTCACCTATAATGTTTTTCCCTACCTCCTCCTTGTCGTCATTCTTCATTGGCTAACTCCTACTTAACATTCAGGTCCTATCCCTAGAGATCAGTTCCTGAAAGAAGCTTTTGCTAACTCTCCATCTAAATTCCCTATAGCTATAAATTCTGTTGATAGTTATAATCTCTAGGGTTTTTTCATAGCAAGTAATTATGTCCAGTTATTTACTAATGTCTTTGTCTTCAACTAGATTGGAAGTAATGTATGTAGTAGCATCAATAACAGTGTCTATTTTAATTACTACTATATTTGCAGGACTTAACTTAATGGTTGAGACATAAGCAGTGCTTATAAATATATTTTAAAATAAATTTTAAAAATATACTCAACACACAAATGTTGGTGAATGAATCATTTCCTGTGGATATCTACTTTATCTCTGGTCTATTAGAAAGGCCTTTTTTTTTCTGTTGAGGCCCCTAAAAATTTGTATTCTTGTATTCTTGTTCTATATCTTATTACTATTTATGACAAATTTAAAAAATGGCAGCTATCTAAATATTTCAGGACATCTATCAGTTCCCTACCTCACCATTAATTTACTTCTTTCAAGGTTAAAATATCTCAATGTCAGTTATGCCTGCCACTTTGTTTTTTCACATTCTTTCTTGATCTCCTAATAAGCTCCATTTTGATATATAGAAGTATATCATTCAGTATCAACCTAATATTTAAACGTGGTTTGATCAGAACAGAATGGAGACTTTAATGATGCCTATCACCCCCTTTTCCCAGATTATTTAATTATAATAAGGCAACCTAAAATCTTATTAACTTTTCTGGCAGGCATATACATTGGTGAAAAATAGTGAACTTACTGTAAATTCAAAACTTCCAACTCTTTTTTATTATTTATTTTTGAGAGAGAAAGAGCATGGATGTGAACACAGGAGCAGTGAAGGGGCAGAGAGAGAATCTCAAGCAGGCTTCCATGCTGTCAGCACAGAGCCTGACATGGGGCTTGAACTCATGAACTGTGAGATCATGACCTGAGCTGAAACCAAGACTCAGACACTTAACTGAGCCATGCAGGGGTCCCTTCCCATTTTAAAATTATGTATTTTTTGAACCAAAAAAGCAAGACAGTGCTGTCATCCCAATTGAACTTTCTCTTGTTAGAATCAGGCAGTCACATGAACATGTCATATTTTGTATTTTGATTCTGTCATCCATTTCTTATCTCAGTCACGTTTCATCCACAGATAAAATAAACTTATCTTTGGTATTTTTATCTACATCTGTAATAAACATATCAAACAGAACAGGGCAAAGAGAGGGCCTTGTAGCACACATTATCTCTCTCTAGTTGACATGGATCTCCCTGAATGCCACCATTCAAACAATTATGAAATAGACTTATATAACAGGACTCCAGTCCTTAAAACCAGAGGATATTGTGAAGGATATTGTTAGATACATTGTTGTGTTTCATTTATTTTTATGCTGACCACATTTTTTCATCTGTGCAGATGAATCATAAATTTATAATGTATATTATAATATAAAAATGACAAAAGTTGAAGTTTGCATAGAAAACAGATTTACTCTTCTATTACCTTTTGTAATATAGTGCTTCATAATTATATAAGTAGAAAGTTCTGAGGATTATCAGAAATTGATAGCTGATCACTGAATTTTCATGTGCACTTTTTTTGTGTTTATATTGTGGTCAGCCTTGTAATTTACAGAACAGCCAGTTAAGGTTTTGTTGAAGAGCTTGAATCACGTTTTCAGAAAAGCAAGGCAGATTTGAATCTTGGGACAGGAAATAGCTGACTCATTTCCATCCTCATTGTGTGTGTGTGTGTGTGTGTGTGTGTGTGTGTGTGTGTGTTTTACTGGAATGCAAATGCCTTTAACTGAAGAGAGCAAAGCAAGTGCTATCGATTTAAAAGGAAATTTGAACATGAAATGAATCAGCTGACTGAAAAATAGCATTGCATAGCAGGGTGTTACATTACTATTCTTAATGCAAAGCAAGTCAGATTTTACATGTACTTCTGAAGAATATCTTCTTTCTCTCACTGTTTGTAATTTCTTTAAGAGAAAATTGTAGTTACTTCGGTGTCCAGAGATTGTTCTTCTCATATGTCTAATAGTTCATATATCAAACAGGTCTTTGAATGCTTGCAGCACTATAACTCCTACATTCTGTTTCTCCAAGGATGATTGTGATCTTGATATTTTATCTTAACTCAGCCTCTTTTCATAGTTAAGCAATAAATGCAAATAGGGAATAATGCAAGATGGGAACTAAATAAAACTGGATCAATAAAAAAGGCTAAGTAGGTTTTTAGAGCATGGCAGATGATAGTGGCAAGGATGTGACATGTCATATTAACTGAAGGATAATCTTCAAATCAGAGAAAGCCATTGATCAAAATGATTTTACTGGACCCAACATGAAAAGACATGGACTTTGGAGGATAAGCAATCAGGGTTCAAACCCTGGTGTCAATGTTTATTAACTATTCAATTTCAGCAAGTCAATGAGTTTAATTTCTCCTTTATCATTGGTAAATGTTGATGATACCTACCCCAAAGGATTGCCCTAGAGACATAATGAAACAATATGTGAAAAGAGAATGTTTAGGGCAGGCATGCAGTATGTGGGAATTACTTTGAATAATTCTTTGAATTCTGGATTAAGTCAGAAGCACTTCTTTTCCATTTCCACTGAGCCCTGTATAAGGGAGGCAGGAGGTCAGGAGAGAGATGGAGGAGAAGACAAAAAGACTTGGGGAAGAATGAAATACCTGCCAGGGTTGTGCTCTGGTGGCAATTGAAAAGTCAGAGTTAGAGGTGCCCAATCCTATAAGGTACCCATCCACCTAAGAGTGCCCACCCAATAAGCATGTGGATTATCCAGCTTTGCAACATTTGCTCCACTTTTATTTGCCCCTGTCTGAGGTAGATTTGTGCAGCTAATCTTTGACCTTTCACTTTCTTTTCAACAAAAGCCAGCTGGCTTTTCCTTCATTTCACCTCAGGTACTGTGTACCTTATTTCCCAGCTAACAGCCCTCTCAGAAGTATTTATATTTAATTTAATAAATCTTGTGTTTCAAGAAAGCATAAGAACAAAGTGATGGCTAATGGTGAATTTAGGGATTGCTAAAGATTATGCCATATATATGTCTAGCCACAGGGATGAGCAGGAATCACATCATCTAAATTCAGCCTTTAATTAGCCAATGAAGGTAGACTAACAATGATGACATGGAATTGCAACCAAGTCTCTCCTCCTGATTTCAAGTCTCTTATAATTGTGACTGAAAAAATACTCAGAAGGAATAGACCAGATTGTTCTTATCACCCCCCTGCACAGTGAAAATCAAAGGCAGGGAGAGAAGACAAGATCTTTTAATTTCTCATCAGGCAATCTCTACCATACTACATTCTTTTCTTAAACATTTCTATCCTTCTTTGGGTATTTTGCCAGGTATTCAGCACATTTGCCTTTCTAAAACTTAGCTGTTTTTGTTTGTGCTGGCTTGATTTATTTACTAGTAGGGTACGGCTTATTTATGCAACTCAAGAAACATTTCAACAGATTTCTAGATAATAAGGTACACAAGTCTTGCTTATTTCTAAAAAAAAAAAAAAGTAAAAAAAACCCCAAAAACAACAACAACAAAAAAACAAGTATGCTTCTATTTCTAGATCCACTTCCTTCACTTCTCTTTAATTTCTTCCACTAAGTATTTGTACATCTTTCCTCCTATCTTTAAATGCAGAGGGTGGGGTTAGGGTGGAGAACTGATCTGAGAATGTACTTTTCCTGAAAGCCACTAAGATGTCTTTTTTTTCTGAGTTCAACATTGAGAGAGAGTAAAGCAAGTGGAAAAGGCCAGCAAAAATGAGTAGACTTCATATTCCATAGCATTGCTGATGATTATTAGGTTGAAAGGTCTAAAAGATCTTGAGATGAATTAAGTTGAAAATTTAGTATTTGGGACAAGAAACTTAATCTCATGTGGTGCCACTTATACTTTGAAAAGGAGACCACTGTTTGTCAATATGGTTCCATTCATGCGTTTGTGTATATAGTAAAACCTTGATTTGCTAGCATAAGTCATTCCAGAAACTTGCTTGTAATCCAAAGCACTTGTATATCAAAGTGAATTTCCCCATAAGAAATAATGGAAACTTAGATGATTCAATCCACAACCCAAAAATATTCATATAAAAATGATCACAATACTGTAATATAATACAAAATAGTAAAGAAAATGCAAAATATAAGGAAAAAGAAAAAAAATTAACCTGCACTTACTTTTGAAAACCTTTGTGACTGGTGTGAGGGAGACAAGAGAAGAGGGTTATTGCGAAGGACAACTTTCACTATCATTAACAGAATCACTGCTATTTATTGGCTCAATGGAATCTTTCTGCATAGGGGCCATTGTATACACGTGCATGGATGTTGACTACAGTACAGTATTAATAAACTCTTGTCATATACTGTATTTAATGTAACTGGCAATAAGGTGCAGAGGAAAGGGTCTATATCTGCAGGCAGCCTGACCTAGAAGGAAGCAGAACATTCCTAAGCTTACTCTTGTTTGGAAAAGCAAAGGACTGTCCATAGGTGCTTTGAAGTGACAAAAAAATAACACTAGTGCCAGTTGTGGGTACCTTCCAACATTCTGAAAAATCACTGATTTCTGCCAAACACCATAACCCGAGACTGAGCATCTAGCAGCAGCACACTGAGAGAGTGTGGGGGAGGGGCAGAGACAGAGAATCTAAAGCAGGCTCAGACGTGTCAGCCCAGAGCCTGATGTGGGGCTCGAACTCATGAACCATGAGACCATGACCTGAGCCAAAGCTGGACGCTTAACCGACTGACCCAACCAGGTGCCCCAATAATAATGATGCAACTTTAAAAGTTGCTTCCTATCTTAGAAGCAGGGAAGGAGATGAACTTTTGCCTTTGGTTGGAACAGATGAATTAAGATACAGTGTCAAGATGTTTTCCAAATATGCAAATAATAAAATTCAGTTATATAAGCACTAATCATATATTGCCACAAATCACATATCAGCCTCCACTGCGTACCAAGTACTGCAATAGAGTGCCATTGCTACAGAGATGAAAAGCAAAGTTCTCTGCCCAATGGGAGACCAGTCTAGAGGAAGCAACACATAAGTAGACAGGTAGAGCACACCCAAATGAATCTTGGAATAGAGATTTGACAGAGGTATCAGGGGGTCTGAAAGGACTCACTAGGCCTGGGGGACAGGAGATTGAAGTCACTTTCATATTACAGAAGGAACAGTTATCTTTACACATGTGCCTAGAAAGTAAAATGGACCAGGTCATGGAAAAGTATAATACATGGCTCATCATTTTCATTCCTCTTGTTCATATGAACTTAGAAAGCATTTAAGATGATACCCTAATATAGAGTGAATTTCTGCATGGATCATTACAAAGACCTCTGCTGCAGTACAAGGTTTAAGTAGGTCCCACGAATGGACTGTGTAGACAACGTTTTCCAAAGTATTTGGAAATCCGTGTGCATTTTATTCCATTTTAAAAGTTGCTTTATTTGGAGAGAAGGTGTGCATGCATGAGTGGAGGAAGGGCAGAGCAAGAAGGAGAGACAGAATCCCAAGCAGGCACCATGCTGCTAGCGCAGAACCCAATGTGGGACTTGATCCCATGAATTGTGAGATCATGACCTGAGCCAAAATCAAGGGTCAGTTGCTTAACCGACGGAGCCACCCAGGTACTCCAATAATATTCTTTTCAAAACAGTAATTTCCAGCTCAAATTATGCTTTAAAAAACAAACTTTATATTTTAGAACAGTTTTAGATTTTCAGAAAAATTATGACAATAGTACAGAGTCCCCATGTACCCTGCATCCAGTTTCCCCTACCATTTACACCCTATATTGGTATAGTACATTTGTTACAATTAATCAACCAATGTTGACACATTATTATTAATTAAAGTCCATACTTTATTCATTGTTTAGTTTTTACCTAATGTCCTTTTTCTGTTCCAGGTACTCACCCAGGATATAATATTACATTTAGTTATCAAGTCTCCTTAGCCTCCTCTTGGTTGTGACAGTTTCTCAGACTTCCCTTGTTTTTGATGACTTTGACAGTTTTGAAGAACAGTGGGTGGGTATTTTCTAAAATGCTCTTATATTGCGATTTGTCTAATGTTTTTCTCTTGATTAGACTGGGTTTGTGGGTTTGGGAGAGGAAGACTGCAGATATAAGGTGACCTTTTCATCACATGACATCCAGGGTACATAGAGATAACCTGACTTATCACTGTTGATGTTGACCTTGATCACGGGTGAGGTGGTATTTGCCAGGATTCTCCACAGTACAGTTACTGTTTTTTGCTTCCTGTCCATACTGTACTCTTTGGAAGGGAGTCATGTGTAGCTTACATTTGATGAGTGAGAAGTTGTGTTCCACCTTCTTGAAGAATGTATAAATTATTTGAAATTCTTCTGCACAAGACATTCGTTTCTTCTCCATTTATTTATGTATTCAATAATTTATTTTTGGGGCGCCTGGGTGGCTCAGTCGGTTAAGCGTCCGACTTCAGCCAGGTCACGATCTCGCGGTCTGTGAGTTCGAGCCCCGCGTCAGGCTCTGGGCTGATGGCTCGGAGCCTGGAGCCTGTTTCTGATTCTGTGTCTCCCTCTCTCTCTGCCCCTTCCCCGTTCATGCTCTGTCTCTCTCTGTCCCAAAAATAAATAAAAAACGTTGAAAAAAAAATTAAAAAAAATAATAATAATTTATTTTTATCAGTATTGAGTCATAGATATTTATTTTATACTTTAGATTATAAACCAGTGCTACTTTATTTTGCTGCTCAGATTATTCCAGGTCTAGTTCTGGGAAGCTTTTCCAGTTAATTGCCGTTCCCTTTGATATACCCATCATTACGGGGTTTTTGTTGTCGTTTTATTATTTTTGTTTGTTTGTTTTAGCATATTGTTACTTTCTGGCACTACAAGATACTCCAGGTTCATTTGTGTATTTTCTGCCCCGGTCTAAGAATCAGTCATTTCTTCAAGAAGCCCTCAAGTTACAATTTTGTTTTCTATTTGAGTCAGTATACTGTAAAATATATGTTTGCATCGGGACATAGTTACTAAAAATAGAGAAATCTATCTCTTGCTCTGCAGAAGTGGATCATATCCATTAGTGTTTAGGAGGGTTAATGCTACACTATCAGCATACAGATGTACACTCTTTACTCTTATTAATGGTAATGGAAGTTCCTGGAAGGAAAAAACAGCGGCTAAGAGCAGATGTCATCTTCATGGGCTTGCCTTCCTTCATTTAAAACCTAATACAATGTTTTCTGGGATGGCATTTGTATTGCCACTTTATAGATGTGGAATTAGTAACAGATTTGCTTCTTGGAGATTGGCTATTTGCCTTGCTTAAATCAAAGATTTTAGAAAGTATCATTTATAACACTTTATACTTGTGTAGTGCTTCAGTATATGCAACATATGTGTTTTTGATTAATTCATTTGTTTTTACAGAAAACTTGTAAGATAAATAGGATATTTATTTTAAAAGAAAGGTTCATGGAAGAGCAGAATCCCCATTAAATGTCACTCTTCTTGGGGCGCCTGGGTGGCTTGGTCGGTTAAGCGTCCGACTTCGGCTCAGGTCATGATCTCACGGTCCGTGAGTTCGAGCCCCGCGTCGGGCTCTGAGCTGACAGCTCAGAGCCTGGAGCCTGCTTCAGATTCTGTGTCTCCCTCTCTCTCTGCCCTTCCCCTGTTCATGCTCTGTCTCTTTCTGTCTCAAAAATAAGTAACCGTTAAAAAAAAAATTTAAAAAAAAAATGTCACTCTTCTTTACAAGGCTAACTTGTGACATGAGCCTTTCTTGCTTTTCTGATGGAATAACAATAGAACTCATTTTTTCCATTTATTCTACCCATCTATCCTGTTTGCCCTAATAAAATCCAGTGATCCCTCAACTTTATAACTTAATGGAAAGTTTTTACAAGATCTTTTATATCAAAGTTACTACAGAATGCTTAGCACCTTTGCTCTTAATTATTTTGTATTTTGAACTCACATTATAGGTCCCTATATAATAACAGTTTTGTACTCAAACTAAGCTTGCCTTTAATCTTGTCTCTCTCCAACCCACCTCCCCCTGCACCCCCCCAACCTAGCTCCCAGCAGCTGAACCACAGAAATCTGGCCCCATGTCTTTTTGTTTTACAACCCTTTAAATGTGCACTGATTCCTTTAGAATAAAGCCCTGGAAAGAATGTGTAGAGCTGTTTAAGATCTGGCCCCTCATACCTGTCTAGTCCCACCTCCTGCCACAGTCTCCTTGTATTTCAGGCTGCAGCAATGCTGAGCTGTATTGAGCTCCTTGAAAATAATACATGGTTTCTAGCCTGCACATTTGCTCTGTAGCTTCATTTGCATGAAAGACTTCTCTCTCTTCCCCGTGCTTCTAAATTCTTTGAGCTGTGCTGCCTTGAGACTCAGAATGTATTACACACACTTACTTGTGTATGTCTGTAATCCCACGTAGCTAGACTGAATTCCTTGGGGACAGAACCAGTGACTTACTTGTCTTCCATTTGTCTTCAGAAGGTTTTTAGTAAATGCTGAATCAGTGAGTGAATGAGGTTTCTGGTTTAAAAATGTGAATTTAATAGCTTAATTTTAGCCATATGGAAAAAGTTATAAATTTGGTGTATATTTTATTCAGCCACTTACTCATTCTGTAACCATTTATAGATTCCTACTCTCTGCCCGGTCATGTAGTAGGCTCTTTTAGTTTGGGATGAGCTAAATGCAGTCTCTGTCCATAGGAAAAAATGTAGTCAAGTGAAAAGGAAAGTTATGGAAAAAAATAACAATAAGTTCTGTATGATTATATGGACAGCAGTATTTGGAAGCAGAGACGGAAATTGCTAGCTCTCCCTGTCACCGATAGTGAAGGCTTCACAAAAGAGATGAACTTCATCTGTTAGTTGAGGGAATGAGTAAGATTTTCATTGAGAAGCCCAAGGGATGGGTTCCAGGCAAAGGGTGGAGCAGACATGGAGGCACAGAATGTGAAAGGGCTCATGAACCTGGAACATCGTGAAGCCAAGGGTAGAATGTGTGGACGAAAGAATACTGGAGACATGCTGGGGACTTGTCAAAAAAAGGTCCTTCCTGTGTGTCTTGTGCTCAGGTGTTGGGAATTTATCCCAAGACCACAGAGGACTTTTGGACAATTCTTAAGAGTCCTTGATATGTACCATGTTCTCTTGAGTGCTTTGAAAATATGGGGCAGGGAAGGGACAAAGAAGTCGATTTACAGAGCTAACTTTTAAAGATTAGTCTACCTTAGATCTTATTTGCCTCAGTTCATCTGCCTGTTTCCAATGCTCTTATTTATATAAGAATGGCTAACTGCTAGTACTAACCTCACTTTCTTTTTCTTTAATGCATTTAGACTTTCTAAATAATAGTTATGACTTGTGAGAAGCCGAAATAGTCATTATATTGTCTTTCCAGATAAAGTAATGGAAACCCAATTAGCAATGTGTTGTAATATAAAAATGTCAAGATAAATTGAGAAACTGGTGCTTAGTGGGGAAAATTTAAGATAGAATTACATTCTTTACAAATTTGTGCCAGTCCGTGTAACTTTTCTAAACATTTTCCCTTAGAACCTTATATTCTTGTCTAAACCTTAAAAAAAAAAAAAAAAAGGAAGAAAAGGTCTGATCCTCAAGATAATTTTTAAAACAGCTTCACTAATTCCTTTCTCAAAAGGTCCTCATGACAAAATAGCCCACATTTCAATTGCCAGATCTGGCTGTACTCTTTCTGTGGCATGTTTGTTATAGGATAGTAGAGGAATCAGCATTGCTGTCAATCAGTATACAAATATTTACTTAACTCAAACTCTGTGCTAAGCTCTGAATTGTATGTTACCTTAAACAAATGACCCTAGGTCAAATTTTTGAGGAAGGTTTACTGTTTCAGTTTTTTCATTAAAAGATACCAAGTAGAAGGTTACAGTTTTAGGAAATTAATAGGCCTCCAAGATAAAAATTACGTAATATGCATTGCATTTATTTATTTATTTTGAGAGGGACAGAGACAGTGCGAGCAGAGGAGGGGCAAAGAGAGGGAGAGAGAGAATCCCAAGCAGGCTCTGCACTGACAGTGCTTGAACTCCCGAACCCTGAGATCATGACCTGAGCTGAAACCAAAAGTTGGACACTTAACCAACTGAACCACCCAGGCTTCCCTGCATTTATGATTTATATTGTACATCTCTTCCTTTCTGGAGTAATCACCAATGGGGTCCATTCTGTACTTTCCTTATGCTTCATAGTTATGCTGAAGCTATTTTTTTTTGTTTTCTTTGAACAGAAATTTTACTCACTGCACTTTTGAGTAACTATGTAAGATTTTATTTTTAAAACCAAACTTAAAATTACCTTATTGAGGGGTGCTTGGCTGGCTCAGTCCATAGAGAATGCAACTCTTGATCTTGGGGTTATGAGTTCCAGCCCCAAGTTGGATGTAGAGATTACTTAAAATTTTTTTTTAAAAGTCTTAAAAAATTGATGTCTAAGAAGCTGTCTTAGGGCAAGGCTCTCACATGTTTCCATCAGTATAGCAGCCAAAAGACATCTTAGCTTTAAATAGAGCTGGACTAGAATTGATAAAGGACTTTGAGCATTTGAAATGACGTCATCCTGCCTCTTCTGCATTTGAGGCTGTTGCTTAGTCTATTATTAAATGTTTAATTCTTGAAAACCTATGGTCCTCCTGGACCCTGGAAATCTGGAGGCAAATGAAAAAAGAAGTAAGCAGTAGAAGTAACAAGTAAAGTGACTGCAAGAGCTACAGGAGCTGTCTGGGCAGGGATGAAGCACAAGCAAATGACCCTAGGTCAAATTTTTGAGGAAGGTTTACTGTTTCAGTTTTTAAACTATGCACATAGTTATAGCACCACATGGGACAAAGGTGATCAAAACAGTGGCCTAAAGTCACTAAGGAAAAACTTGTACTATTTTAATATAATATGTATTTTCAAAGGTAGGAAGGGGTACCTAGATGGCTCAGTCCATTAAGCATCTGACTCTTGATATCCATTCAGGTCTTGATCTCATGGTTTGTGGGATTGAGCCCCAATGGGGGGCTCTGTGTTGACAGTGCAGAGCCTGGTTAGGATTCTCTCTCTGTCTCTCTCTGTCCTTCCCCTGCTTGCATGCTCTCTTTCTCTCTCTCAAAATAAATAAATAAGCATAAATAAATAAATAAGTAGGAAGGTAAATCCTACTTTATTTATTTATTTATTTATTTATTTATTTATTTATTTATTTATTTTTGAGAGAGAGAAAGGGCATGCACAAGCCGGGGAGAGGGAGAGGGAGAGAGAAATTTAGGCAGGCTCTGTGCTGAGTGGAGTCGGAAGCAGGGCTCGATCTCAGGACCTTGGGATCATGACCCCAGCCGAAATCAAGAGTTGGACACTCTACTGACTAAGCCACCCAGGTGCTCCTTTTTAGTAGTTTCTATTCAGTGTGGTATGTGCTTCTCATTCCATGGAAATACAAACACGTAGACTCTCTCATGCTTCCTCTTTCTGAAGCCTTGATGCCCAGCCACTGTTGTTATCTTGAAGAGTGATGACGGGGTTAATGAGAATGTGAAGTGACAGGAAACAGGGAGGGGTCTAGAGCTCAGTAGCTCATCAATTGGCCTTCTAGTCATTCCGGGACATTGGGAAGGGTATGTAAACAAATTTGGCCTACTTAAGCAATGTTCCTACATCAGCACCTTACCTCCTACTCACAGCAGAGGTTTCCTTTAAGATCTTTCTCAGAAATCTAGAGGTAAAGACCAACTTTCAAGTTTTATTCCAGTCCCTACAAAGAGTTTCATCTGGTTTGGAAAATTTATTAAAATAAGAAACAGTAGGAAGTATTTTTATTTTTCACTTTGGAGTGGTGAGCTCTCTGGAGCCAAATTGCCAATGCCATAGGGATTCATTATCACAGATAATCACATTGAAATGGTCTTTTTATGGACTATTTCAGAAAGTAAGTAATAATTAGAGCAATAATAAATCTTTCTTCCATACTGTGATGCTTGGAGAAATATTTCACCTAATTTAAAATTCTTATTGACTGTCGACCCTCTGCAAGATTCTGTCCATTTCATGTGAAACTGTGAAGTCTAAGCATCTAGTTCAAATTTTGAAGACAGTTTCCATTTTGAGTTCATTTGATAATCTCTAGATTATCAGTTTTGCCTTTTATTGTAGTTAAGTGAAAAATAAATGTATTTCATGTATTGAAAATCGCCACTGCATGATAACCCTTACCTTGTGTAACAATAGGTCTCAATACAGCTTTCTGTATGGCAAAAAAAAAAAAAGTTTGAAAACTGATTAAAAATGTATTTTTACTGTGTATTTATAATGAATGTTATTTTAATTTTAGCTTTTTAATTTAGTTCCACTATTTATTATTTTGATGTTTGCCTTGAAAACATTTATTCTATTATTGTGGGAATTAGTCTGGATCTTTCGGGACAGTTGTTAGTGTCTCTATCAAGGATTTTGAACTTCTAGAAGAATGGGGCAAGAAGAGAAGTCCTCTCCTTCCATCTGTTCATCTTTTTAAAATTCACAAGCAAAAGGTACCTGACCTTACCTTTGGTGTTATGGAAGGAGAACACATGTAAAAATTAGGTCAGAGAGATGGGGGGAAGGATTATTGGAACTGAGATTTCCAGTACTGCTCCCCTTTCATTCTTTCAACCTTCATGGTTAATGAAGTTGATCAGAGTTTTTCAAAGCTTCCAACCCTACTATTACTCTTTGATGCAATTCCTCCTCTAAACAATAAATTAATTACCACTTGGGTAATAATTTCCTCCAAAACTTTTCCTATTGCTCATTCCCAATTATATAAGCCTATAGTATTCTGCTTATGCTATTTTCTTCAACATTACAATTTTTCTACTATTAAGTAATTCAACTGGATTTTTATACCACACCTGAAAATTCTAGCATGAAGAAATATGGGAAAGAGATTTGTTTGCCAATCTTAGAATATTTGATAATGTTGAACTCTACATTTTGTACCCATCTTGCTCATCCTAAACGTTGTGCAAAAATAATAATAGAATTAATATTACTTTGGGCTTTCTTGGAAGATGATAGGCAAAATGTCATTTGATTATTATTTAGTTAATCTTCTGTAATTACTAGGACATACAGATATATTGTAGAAATAATGAAAACTTTAAAAACCTCTACTCTATATTCAAATTTAAAAAGAAGTACAACATGAATGCACACTTGAAAAATGAAAACTAAAACTGCCCTTTATGACCTCAAAGAATCACAAACCATGGCAAAATATGCTTCAAATTTCATATTACTTAAGCATTGCTACTTGTTCTTGAATAACTTGAAATGTCATGAACTTAAATGATTTTTTTTGGATTAAGATACATTTTCTAAGAGTTGAACCAAGATAAAATAGAGAAACACTGGCATAGCCTTAATTTTAATGCACATAAATTCAATTAACATATCAATTTATTGAAGTTAGCAATGAAAAATATTCCAAAAGTAAATATCATAGGGCCTTGTTAATGCCAAAGCTTTCTTTCATCTTATTAAGATTAATTAATTGTTGAATTACCACAGGTCCCATGTTTTACTTGTAAGGCCAAACCAAAGAATTCTTTGCATTTATATCAGCATTCCTAGTTTTCCAGACAGACATTTTAATCCCTTTTGATCTCTGAGATAAATATATTTTTTCACGTAATTATATAATTACTCAATAGAACAGAACAGATCCCATGGAGCCACTCCAGTGTGTGCTGTGTAAATAATGTTCTGTTCTACCCCCTGGTAATTGGCCACTAGACGCCCCCAGGAGGGTTTTGATCCCTTAAGTAAACACTATATAGGTTGGGGGGGGGGGGGGTTGTCATATTTTCTTCATTGGCAATGAAGCCAGAAAGAAGAGCTTCACATTCAGTACGTATTACATCATTTTAAAAAGAACAAACTGCTTTTGACCATATAGCTCCCTCTAGTGGTTCACAAAGTTTAAAAAGTACAAAAGAATATGTTCCAAGAACTAGAGCCTCTTGGGGCGCCTGGGTGGCTCAGTCGGTTAAGCGTCCAACTTCGGCTCAGGTCACGATCTCGCAGTTTGTGAGTTCGAGCCCCGCGTCAGGCTCTGTGCTGACTGCTCAGAGTCTGGAGCCTGTTTCAGATTCTGTGTCTCCCTCTCTCTCTGACCCTCCCCCATTCATGCTCTGTCTCTCTCTGTCTCAAAAATAAATAAACGTTTAAAAAAAAATTTAAAAAAAAAAAAGAACTAGAGCCTCTTAAGAGACAAATGTGTGAGACAAATGTGTCATTTCAGGTATGCAAGGGGGTTAACTAAAGAAATAAGCAATAGATAGGGCACTAACTAAAGAAATAAACAATAGGGCACTAACTAAAGAAATAAGCAATAGGGCACTAACTAAAGAAATAAGCAATAGACAGGGCACCTGGGTGGCTCAGTCGGTTAAGCTTCTGACTTCAGCTCAGGTTGTGATCTCACGGTTGTGATCTCACGGTTTGTGGGTT
This sequence comes from Panthera leo, assembly GCF_018350215.1. Taxonomy (NCBI): domain Eukaryota; kingdom Metazoa; phylum Chordata; class Mammalia; order Carnivora; family Felidae; genus Panthera; species Panthera leo. The sequence continues at coordinate 168,885,843 of NC_056686.1, forward strand.
CGAGTCCCGCGTCTCACGGTTGTGATCTCACGGTTTGTGGGTTCGAGTCCCGCGTTGGGCTCTGTGCTGACAGCTCAAAGCCTGGAGCTGCTTTGGATTCTGTGTCTCCCTCTCTCTCTCTGCTCCTCCCCCCATTCGGTCTCCATCTCTGTCTCTCTCTCAAAAACAAATTAAAAATAAAAATAAAAAAAAGAAATAAGCAATAGACAGACTTCCCATTTTTATGTTTCTTAAGTTGTGAGCCACCCTACTCACTTTCTATCTTTAATCATTCTACCATTGTGTGCCTGTACTATCTTACTCTTTGCAATAAAAGGCAGGCTTTAGAACAGTAGGCAGACAACTTTTCTGGACAACTCCAATGCAAGTAAGATTCATGAGCCTATCAGCTGCACGCTAATAGCTCTATTCCTCCATAAGGCAGGGCATTATTCACAGGGAGCCTTATGTTACCCTTACTCCAGCTACAGGGGTGGTAAGTGAAACATGTAAACATCTTTTTCAAACTGATCAATTGAAATCCTGTGCCTCTCATTTTTATGGCATTGATGGCTGTCTTCATTTGGTATAGACTAAAAGCTATAGGCTGAACGTAGTCAAAAAAGACAGGACAGAAGTTGGAGAAACATGGCCTTGAGTCCCAGCTTTGACAAAATCTGTGTAGTCTTCTTCAAGTTATTTATTCTCTCTGTTCCTTCTTGTTCACATCTATAATATGGCAATAAAATTCCCAGAGAGTCATTGTTTAGCTTCAGAGGGCTAAATAAAGTAATGTATGTACAGTGTCTAACATGTAGCAGATGTATGTTAATTGCGGTTAACCTATTACTGAGTAATCTGGGTTTCTCCTCCAATGAACCAAATGATCTAGAGAGTGTCAAAGAGAAACAACTTCCCTTCCAAAAATTCAAAAAGCGTGACCACATAACATATGTTCAATTGTATAAAACATATAGTTTTTATTGAAAAAAAATATGATTTGACTTCACCATAGTCACTCAATCTATAATCTAATCCTATTTATTTTTTGATGTGGAGACAGGATCAGAAGTATAGTTGACCCTACATAAGTGTAGGTCCAAGAAACCTCTATTATATTGGGCTATAAAAGAACTTAGGTAAACAGTATATTCTGATGAGGGTATTTAGAAAGTGAGTTGTAGAAGTTGTCATAGAGTATGATAGATAAATTCATGTCTTTAATAGCTCCCTTTTGCTACATATGTAGTAAATGTGTTTATTTCATTATATCAAGTTTTGACAAGACAGTACCTAATGGTTTCACAATCAAGTAGCAGGATAGGGAAAAGTGGTTTGACCTTAACCTTTATATTTTCTGAGTAACAGTTTGCCTCTAGGGAACGCTGTGCTGTCTCTAGTTCTATATACACAGCTAGGTCACTCTTTATCATGAGGTAATCAAAAAATAATAGAGGCAGTATAGGTGGTGGTTAAGTGCAAAACTCTGAAGCCAGAAAAGCCAGGTTTGAATTTTAGTTCTATTTAGCTCTGTGACCTTGAGAGAGCACGTGGGATACCCTCATCTGTGCTTCACTGTCTTCACTTATAAAATGCTGATGTAAAAGTGTACGCTTTGTATCAGTTTCCTAGGGCTGCCTTAGCAAATTACCACAAACTTGCTGGCTTAAAGCAACAGAAATGTATGTTCTCACAGATCGGGAAGCCAGAGGTCTGAAACCAAGTTATCAGCAGGGTCATGTTCCCACCAAACAGTCTAGGGAAGAATCCTTCCTTGCCTCTTCCAGCTTCTGGTGACCCCAGCTGTACCTTGGCATGTGACAGTGTAAGTCTAGCCTGTGGCTGTGTCGTCACAGCCTCTCTGTCTCTGTATGTCCCCTCCCCTTCTTATGAGGACACTAATCATTGGATTGAGGATATTGGATACCCAATCCAGTAAGACCTCGTCTTAATCACATCTGCAAAGACCCTATTCCCAAATAAGGTCACTTTCTGAGGTTCCCAGTGGACATGAATTTCAAGGGGCACTATTTAACTTACTACATACCTCAGGATAGTTTTGAGGATTAAATGAGTTGTAATTAAAGCACTAGATAAAACAATGCCTGTTGTGGATGTTTTAGCTAAGGTGACTTCTCAAACTTTATCTGTAGTTCAGGCAGCTTCACTGACATTACAGATGCCCAGTTATGAATATGTGCTAGACAGCATCCCCTAGTGGCCCACGGTACTTTAAACACAAGCCACTTAAAACTGCTTTCATTTATGAGGTGCCTCAATCTGTTAAACATCCAACTTTTGATTTCAACTCAGGTCATGATCTCACGGTTCATGAGAGCTCCATGTCAGGCACAGCACAGAGCCTGCTTGGGATTCTTTCTCTCCTTCTCTGTGCCCCTACCATGCTCACTCACGCATGCACATGTGCTCTCTCTCTCTCTCTCTCTCTCTCTCTCTCTCTCTCAAAATAAATGAATAAAGTTAAAAACAAAACAAAACAAAAAAACCTGCCTTCATTTTCACCCCAAACAAGAACCACTGGATTCCTCAGTTCTTATAAGTGGTATTACCAACCCCATTTACTTAGGCTATAACTCCTCCTTATTTATTATTTTGTTTAATCAACCATTTGGTCCTATTGAGTGTACCATGAAAGCAATTAACTTGTTCTGCTCCCATTTCTCCTTTCTAGGTCAGGCTGCTTTAATATTAACCCGGATGAGAAATAGCATAAAACAGTCACACAGTAAATCACAATAAATGCACACACACACACACACACACACACACACACACATATTTCAGAGGGCAAAAATAACTACATTTCCGGGGCGCCTAGGTGGCTTAGTCAGTTGAGCATCTGACTTTGGCTCAGGTCATGATTTCACAGTTCATGAGTTCAGGCCCTGCATCAGGCTCTGTCCTGACAGCTCAGAGCCTGGAGCCTGCTTTAGTTTCTGTGTCTCCCTTTCTCTCTCTGCTCCCCCACTAGTGCTCCCTCTCTCTCCTCCCTAAAATGAATAAACATTAAAAAGTTTTTTAAAAAAACTACATTTCCTTTAATTCAGACAATAGGTCTGACTTTAATGATTTAATGAAAAAATATAATATACAATAAAGAGGGCTTGGTGGCTCTGCATGTGAACTAGCTCAATTATGGAGAAAAGAGAAACTTTGAGGGGAAAAAAGGAAAATGTTTACTATGCTTCTAATCTGTGGTGTAAACAAAGGCATGGTGATCTGGCATGGATTCTGTCCAGACATTCCACAAGTCTGGCCTCAGTTCCCTTATCGTTAAAATGTGACTTTGAAAGGGTTATTTACATTTTTTAATCCTACAGATGATGCTTTGTCATTCATTAATTACGATTATACTTACCCACAAGTTTGACATAATTAAATGAGAAAACCATATGTAAAATGCTTTGGAATAGTATTCTGCCCCTACTACATGCTTAATAAATGTTAGCTATTAGATATAATTTTAGATTCCTATAGACATTGATTCTCTAAAAATCTTGCACCTATCTGTTGTTTCATTTGATGGCTCATTTCATTTAAAGTATATTTCCAGATTCTGTTGCATTTTAACAAAGCAGTGTCATTTGGGTGCAGTGTATGCAATTGTTAAGAAGAACTTGGCTTCTCAGTCGTTAACTGCTGTTGGGCAAATCCTTAGGCTAGGGATGTACTCTTCCTGAGCTGAGTGCTCCCTGGTGTCCTTACGTATAAGAAGGGGTACGATGTGTTATAAGAACTTAACAGCACACAGTGAGCATTCAATAAATGGTGGCTGTCCATAATAAAGTTTTTTGGGTCTCAGATTCTAGGTAAATTCTCTTAACTTTTTTTCATTCTTTTGAAAAGAAGATGAGACCTGGGTAGGGGAGATGGGCAAAATGGGTGAAGGGGAGTGGAAGATACAGGCTTCCAGTTACAGATTGAATAAGTCAGGGAATAAAAGGCACAGCATAGAGAATATAGTCAATGGTATTGTAATAGCAGTGTGTGGTGACAGATGATAGCTACAGTTGTGGTGAACAAAGCATAACATACAGAGGAGTTGAATCACTATGTTGCACACCTAAAAGTAATGTAACATTGTGTGTCAACTATGCTCAAAAAAAAATACTCAAAAAAAATTTTAGAGGAGTATGCAATCCATTATGGCGCAGAAGTTATATGAGGTCTCTGGACAGAAAGAATTAGAACATTGTGATAGAAACTTTAAAAATCCCTGTATTTCTAATGTTGCAATAATCAACATACCTTCAGCACCTATTGAATGTTGCCATTCTGAAGCATATTGGATCAGCGGAAAGTGATCACCTAGCAAAGGGAATGAGAGCCTTAATTCTGAGATAGAACTAGCAGGATTAAAATAGAGATGAGCTTTCATAACTTCTGGATGACTTCTTTTAAAAATGTCACACCATCAATAAAAACTGCACTTAACAGCAATTACATTAACTGAGTCTAATGTGTGTGGTTGAAAAGCCATTCAGACAGCATTTCGTGAATACCTCATATCCTATGTAAGGCCATGCCCATTTCACTACGGATACATATTTCATTCCGCGTATTAACAACATCCTCCATAGCACTAGGTCGTAAATGTCTGGGAGAGAAGCCTCATGTACAGAAACTTTATATTAATGGGAAAATAAACACCCAAAAGTTCAAACTATATATATACACACATCCAATTTTAAAATACTTTTTCTACTCAGCTTAAAGAAATAAACGCTGAACTATTACTTTGACAAAGCAGATAAGAACGTATTGAGATTTGCTCAGGGTTGTATATTGTCCTGTACCTACCCCCTCTGTCTCCCAAAAGGACACACAAAAACATATTTTTACTCATAAGAAGATTATGAGCTGGTTAGGAATTCTCCCTGCACCCATGCAAAGGATAGAAACACATCATAAAGCAACAGATGAATACATGCATGTGATATTGTAAGTCATTTGCTTTTAAAGTGATAGAAATATGATCAGAGGGGGTACAGATAGGAAAATACTTTGTAGCAAAGGCTCACCTGGTTTTTAAGGATACAGATTGTATCTGACAAAATTAGGAAGCATTACCTGTAAAGCATAATTGCATGTATATGGCATAGAAATCACGGTCGGAAAGTTACTCCGAAGGACAAAGGTACCAACCTCACTGAGTTTCAGCTTGATACAGTAAGCCTTAGTCATAGAAGAGGCCTGCTCCTGTCACTCACACTTGTTTCCCGCTCTGCTTTCATTGACCCCATGTCTGAGTTCAGAAGAAGATGGGCTCATTTAGTGCTGAATATATGTTGACTATGCTGGCATGAAAGATATGAAAGACTAAGAGATTCAAAGAGTTGTTTCAAACATGGAAGACCTAAGCAATGTGATAGGGGGCCTCTCTAATCAACCAGGAGATGAAGGGAGAAAGGGCATTTTTTTCCTACTCTGACCACCTTTTGCCCTGATGTCAAGAAGAGTCTTAGCTGACCATGGTTTATGGAGCAAAGATGTACCTGATGGGAAGCTACAGCACTTAGTGGAGTCTGGTGACACCCAGTGGGAGATCGCTGTACCTGGTGGGACAGAATCCATACAGTCCAACTGGATTACACTTATGTGTGAACACTGTCACACACTTACACTCTAAAAAGTCCTGAATGCCTTGCAACACAAGATCAGGGCAGAGTGGATTTTAAAAGAGGCCTGAGAGGGGCGCCTGGGTGGCTCTGTCGGTTAAGCGTCTGACTTCGGCTCAGGTCATGATCTCATGATTCGTGAGTTGGAGCCCCGCATTGGGCTCTGTGCTGACAGCTCAGAGCCTGGAGCCAGCTTTAGATTCTGTGTCCACCCCCGCCCCTCTCTGCCCCACCCCTGCTTGTGCTCTGTCTCTCTCTGTCTTTCAAAAATGGATAAACATTTAAAAAATTTTTTTAAAGAGGCCTAACGTGGGTCCAACAGTCAAAAAAAGGATTTGAAGTATTGCTGATTTTAAGATCCCATTGGTTCTTCAGTTTGCTAAAGTCTAGGAAAAGTCAAATGATAAAAGATTAAATTTCATATTTCCAATTGTTTCTAGGTTTCTAGTTTGAGTCTTCTCATTGACAGAGTTAAATAATTAGATTAAGGATAAAATTAATTTTCCTTTAAATATTTTATTTTGCAAATTTTCCCCTATACACACTCATGTCCATGCATGTAAACACGTATACCTCTCTCTAATAAAAATAAAACATTCTAAGTATCTGTCCTTCAGTTGTAGGGAATGTACAGCTTTCTCCAATAAAAGTAAAACATTCTGAAAATCCATCCTTTCATCATAAGAAATAAGTAGTTACTAAAAATTGTTTGTTAAAATGTTTATCAGTATTTTATGTAGCTTTACCCTCCGGCCCTCACTGTAATAGAACCGTGAATATGGGTGCCAAAGATGATACTTCCAAGAGATAATTAAATTCTGGTTCAATTCACTTTAGACAAACTGGGAAATATCTTGTATTTTATTGCCTCTAGCTTCTCACACTAAAACAATCCCTAAAGAATTTCCTGCATGGAATGTTTTTTCTGTAATGCAACTGTCTGCTTTGACTGTATGACAGAGTCAACCCCAGTTATACTTCTTGAAGTTCAAATATTTGGTATTTCTTCAATGAATAAACTACACTGCAACATGCCACAAGGGAGATTGGTTTAAAACAGAGAAGGGACAGGTAAGAAAACTGATCATATAACACACGTTTGGTCTATTTTGCCCTCCAGTTTATTTTAGTGTTTTGGTCAACTGAAAGCATATTGATAAATACATTTTAAAAATGAATTCTTGGGGCGCCTGGGTGGCTCAGTCGGTTAAGCGGCTGACTTCGGCTCAGGTCATGATCTCGCAGTCCGTGAGTTCGAGCCCCGCATCGGGCTCTGTGCTGACAGCTCAGAGCCTGGAGCCTGTTTCGGATTCTGTGTCTCCCTCTCTCTCTGACCCTCCCCCGTTCATGCTCTGTCTCTCTCTGTCTCCAAAATAAATAAACGTTAAAAAAAAAAAATTAAAATAAATAAATAAATAAATAAATAAAAATGAATTCTTGGGGCACCTGGGCGGCTCAGTTGGTTAAGCATCTGACTTTGGCTCAGGTTATGATCTCGCGGCTCGTGAATTCAAGCCCCGCGTGGGGCTCTGTGCTGACAGCTCAGAGCCTGGAGCCTGTTTTGGATTCTGTGACTCCCTGTCTCTCTGTCCCTCCCCTGCTCATGCTCTGTCTCTCTCTCTCTCAAAAAAAAATTTAAAAAACAAGTTTTAATGAATCTAGATGGATCAGAGAATAAAACTTTTAAAATGATACTACAAAATCACCTAGAAGACTATATGGGTACATAGGAAATATTGCTCTGGAAAAAGAAATATATTTACAGAATCTATCTAAGACATAAATGAAAAGTTAAGGTGAGAATTTACAGAAAATAAAAAAATGAAAGACAGGACTATAAAAATGAATACAAAAAAATCTGAAAATGAAAACATCTTTGAAAGGTAAGTGGCAGACTAGAAAACATGGCAGATAAAACATTATCATCATTATATCAGGAGCTCTCATAAATCAAGGGGGAAAATATGTTAATACTTTGAAAGAAAAATGAATTAAAGGTATGAACACTTTATAGAAAAATGTTCTTTTCCCAAACAGCTAAATCTCCTTCATAATTAAAGAAATATAAGATGAAATAACCAATAAATTTAGAAATCTCTTTAAAAAGATAATATTCAAACTTTGTGAGAGTGTGGGAAAAGAAACATTCACACATTGTTATTGGAAAATATAAATTGGTACCACTTTTGCAAGAAACAGAAAAATACTCAACCTCTTATTACAAAATTCTGCATTTATGAATCTGTTATAAACATGACATGGAAAAAATAACCAATTAAAACATGAAGTGAAAAAAACCTAGATTGACAATGATACCTACCTTATCTGAACTCAATTTTATAGTGAAAATGGAAAAACTCTTGGTTTAGACTCAGGTCATGATCTTGCAGTTCGTGAGTTCAAACCCCACATCAGGCTCTGTGCTGGCAGTGCAGAGCCTGATTAGATTTCTCTCTCTCTGCCTTTCTCTGCTCCTCCCCCACTTGTGCTGTCTCTGTCTCTCTCAAAATAAATAAATAAAATTTAAAAAAGAAACATGTAAGTCAATTAATTAATACAGAAATACCTATGTAAGACCTATTATATGACTGATACAATTTTTAATGGATGGGTGATATTGAAGAAGTAAATTTTTCTTCTGTTTTTCTTGTCAGGTAAAGAATATAGTCTGCAAACAAATTGGAAGTGATATATATCACTATATCCATAGTAATATAAAAGTTGTATAAAGAATCTCTCTCTCTCTCTCTCTCTCTCTCTCTGTTGAGGTAAGCTTATATAGCATTAACTTAGGATATTACTATATTTGACATCAAACCTTCTGCATTAAGATTAGGCCATTAAAGTTTGTATATGAATCAATGAGAGAAGAGATGAACACCACACAACTTAATATCTGTAGAGTTAGAAGAAAATTTATTACTAGATGGTGATCAGCTAGTACACATCACTGAGAAGTTCTATTGTGAACAGTTCCTTTGTGACTTTATTCATATTTTTAATGATTTTTCTGGTCTTTCCCTTTTTATGCTAAATCTTGTCGTGAATTCTTACCACAAGATTTACTTGGCAGGATTTGACACGTGTGATTACTTCTTCCTCCACGATGTACTTTCTCTGGGTGACTTAGATCTAGGCACCACACCTACCAAATACTCCTCCTACCTCACTGGTTGTGCCTTCTTGGTTCCTTTTGGTTTTTTATCCTTCTTGCTCAGACCTCTCAATGGTGGTATGGCCGAGCAATTGGTTTGGGTCCTCATCCCTGTCCATATTCACCCCGTCGATAATGTCATCCAGTGTTGTAGCTCTAAATACTTTTATACGCAGATGATTCCAAAATTTATATCTTTAAATTCCATGTTCACATATCAAACCACCTTGGAAGTAAAAGGGTATTCACTTGGATATGTAACAGACACCTCAAATTTAACATATCCCTAACAGAAACCATGATCTCTAGTTCTGTAGCCACCTCCCTCACTAAGGAGGAAAAATCAACCCAACAAACAAAAAGCCAAACTTGCTGCCTTGCAACCTTCTTCCTCCCAGTGAATGACACTTCCATTCTCCCAACTGCTCAGATCAAAAACTTTAGTCTTCCTTGACTTCTTTTTTACTCTCACATTTCATATCCAGTCTAATAGGAAATCCCTTTGGCTCTGGTTAGAGAAGACATTTCACTCTTGTTTGAGCTATCAATACTCTTCACCTGGATTATGGCAATTACTTTTTAATGGGTCTGTTTTTAACTTTGTATACTAGAGTCTATTCTAACTACATCAACAAGAGTGATTCTTTATGGTTCTTACAAGACCTACAAGGCCTAGGATCTAGATCCCTGTTACCTCTCTGACCTCTTCACCTGCCACTTTACCACTAGCTCACTCTGCTTGAAGCACAGTGGCTTCAGTTATCCACTCACCTTAGTGCCTTTGCACTGTCTATTCTCTCTGCCCCAGTACCTTCTTCCTCTAGATATCTGCATGGCCAACTCCTAGTTCCTTTGAGTCATCTTTGAGTCACATTTTCTCAAATGTGTCACCTTCTCAATGAAACTTATGTAGACTACTAGATTTAAAAGTACAGCCACTTGAACTGAACTTCTGAGACCCCTTTCCCTGGGTTATATTTTGACATAATACTTTTGTCATTCTAGCACGTTTCATCATTTATTTATCATGTTTGGTGATTATTATTGGAAACTTTCTACTAAAAATAAGCTCCACAAATGAAGAATGTTTTTTGTTTCTTTTTTGTTTACTTGCATATTCCAGTATAGAGAAGAATGCCTGGCATATAGCAGATACTCCAGAAATACCCATTGAGTGAATTAATGGACTATGATTGTCTATAAACTGTGATCATGTCTGTGTGGGTCACTGTTGAATACTCAGAGCCTAGCCTAGCACACAGTTTAGCACTTAGTGTACTACATGAATATTGGCTGAATGAATGAAAGAATGAGAATGAGAATTTAATTACAACACAACCTTTGGTCATAAGTCTATCGTTTATGATAAAATTTTTTGTTGTTGCTCAAAATTAGAAATACTTATAAAGCTTTATGAGCTACACAAAGATAGTACGTACTTAATGAATTCCCATAGGGCATAACCATAAACTAAGAAATGGAGCAAGGTAATCACCTGCTACTACATCATTTGTAGTAAACTGATCCAAATGCTATCCCTGTCCTCTGGGAGCAGAGAGATCTCTTGTTGCTCCACAAGAGTAATTTTATTTTACTATTTTTTTTTTTGAGTAATAAAATTCTTTCTAGTAGTTCTTAGTAGCTTCTTTGAATTTTTGTAGTGGTTCTCTCTCTTAGTTTTATTTTGAAAATTTTAAAACCTACGTGCATTCTCTAATTGTAGACAGACATTGCATGGAAGATTTAAAGCTTTGCAGATAGCTGCCTTTCTCAGGCAACTGCCTTGAACATTTTCTCTCTCTGGTTTACTGGGATAACCAGTAAAGAGACAGTGACGACTCCCCATTTCCTATGCAAGGACTTTACCATCAGTAGATTCTGATCATCATGCTTTAGAGTATTAAAAACAGTTTACACATGTTTTGGGGACTCTTGCTATAGAAATTTTCTAGTCCACAATTACATTTCAAGAGACTTCTAAACTGTCACTAAACTGGAAACCACAGTTGTATAAAGTTTAGAGGAGGATTGTTGATGCCGATCCATAGCTGCCTCATAAGTGATGTTTATCTGCCTGCACAGTCATCAGAGTTCTTGGAGAGTAGTCAGGGTGATGGGGACACAGAGTGAGGCTTTAACTAAGGAACATGTGTGATTTCCTATAACAATGCAGAGACTGACATTTGGCAAGGCTGGTTGAGGGTTTGGCAATTTTTCTTATCACTCAGTTCATCTTGCCCTGAAAAGCTTAATGGATATTTCTACTACATTGATTATTCCTTTACCCCTGTTCCTTGGTGGTGTGTTTCTTTTCTTCGCTCTACATGTTTGGCTCAATGTAATCAAAATTAATGTAAACAGTTTTGCTCACAGGGTTTCTAGTAGCAAGCATGCCGTAAACATACTTACTGTAAATGAATCAGAATCATTACGTGGTGCACACAACATTTCTTACTTAAATTCATTTACACTATCTTAACAAAGTTCCACTAGGAACTAGACCACTAGACCTTTTTAATAGAGTGAGATAATCTCAAATAGTGGAGGAAAAGAATGAATAAGCAGTTACGGTTTCTTCTATTTAGGCAACCGGGTCAAACTGGCCCTGTGTAGGAACACCATTTATGGCTTGGTTTTGTAAACTTAATTCTGTGATTACAGTGAAAATCCAGCTCTGAACAGAAGGCCTTTTTTTTCAAAGGCATATCCAGGGAAAGCCAGACAATTCTGAAATAGATTCCAGCTGTTTAGATTATTTCAACACGAGAACAGCTAAATACTGCCACAAAAAGGACTCTCAGTAGTAAATTCTGGTTTGGAGTTGCAGGTACATAAAAGCCAAATCCTTAAAGAGCACTCCCACTCAGCAGGAGCTTGGAAAGGATAGTAAGAGGAAGAGATTAATTCTTGCTTGTGGTTTTAACTGGCCCAACTACCTCAAATCTCTTAGTGTCTCAAATTGTTCCAAGCATGAGCATGAATATTTGCTACATGTGCATATTTCCAAGTTGAAAAGCTAGTCCTTTTTCAGGAAATTTAAAAAAAATTTCCAGTTTTGAGATAAACTTTTTATGTATTTCCTCAATAGTCATAATTGTCCGTGGATTGTACATTTTGTTTCACAATTAGCTCTTTTTACCTTTTTAAAGTTTTTATTTAAATTCCAATTAGTTAACATAAAGTGTAATATTAGTTTAAGGTGTAGAATTTAGTGATTCATCATTTACATACAATACTCAGTACTCATCCTTAATACCCATCACCTATTTAACCCATTTCCCACCCTACCCCCCCACCTCCCCTCAAGTAACCCTCAGTTTGTTCTCTATAGTTAAGAGTCCGTTTTCTGGTTTGCGTCTCATTTTTTTTTTCTCTATGTTCATCTGTTTTGTTTCTTACATTCCACATATGAGTGAAATCATATGGTGTTTGTCTTTCTCTGACTGACTTATTTCACTTAGCATAATACTCTCTAGCTCCATACACATTGTTGCAAATGGCAAGATGCCATTCTTTTTTATGGCTAATATTCCAGTGTGTGTGTGTGTGTGTGTGTGTGTGTGTGTGTGTGTAAAGAAGATGTGTACCCCATTTTCTTTATCTATGCTTCAATCAATGGACATTTAGACTCTTTCCATAATTTGGCTATTGTTGATTATGCTGCTATAAGCATCCAGATGCATGTACCTCTTTGAATCAGCTTTTTTTAAATGTTTGTTTATTTATTTGTTTGTTTGTTTTGAGACAGAGCGTGCATGAGCAGGGGAGGGGCAGAGAGAGAGAAGGAGAGAGAGAATCTCAAGCAGGCCCCACACTGTCAGTGCAGAGCCTGATGTGGGGCTGCATCCCAGAAACTGTGAGGCCATGACCTGAGCCGAAATCAAGAGTCAGACACGTTATTAACCGACTGAGCCACCCAGGTGCCCCAGTACTTTTGTATCCTTTCGGTAAACACCTAGTAGTGTAATTGCTGGGTAGTAGGGTAGTTCTATTTTTAACTTTTTGAGGTACCTCCTCCATACTGTTTTCCAGAGTGGCTACACCAGTTTGCATTCCCACCAACAGTGTAAGAGGGTTCCCTTTTTTCTGCATCCTCACCAATATCTGTTGTTTCCTTTGTTGTTAATTTTAGCCATTCTGAGGTGATATCTCATTGTAGTTTTGATTTGTCTTTCCCTGATGATCAGCGATGTTAAGCATCTTTTCATGTGTCTGTTAGCCATCTGTATGTCTTCTTTAGAAAAATGTGTATTCATGCAAAAGAATAAACCTGGACTGCTTTCTTATACCATACACAAAAATAAATGCCAAATGGATTAAAGACCTAAATGTGAGACAGGAAACCATCAAAATTCTGGAGGAGAACACAGGCAGGAACCTCTTTGGCATTGGCAGCAGCAACTTCTTACTAGATATGTTTCCTGAGGCAAAAGAAACAAAAGCAAAAGTAAACTGTTGGGACTTCATCAAAATAAAATCTTCTGCACAGCAAAGGAAACAATCAACAAAACTAAAAGGCAACCTACAGAATAGGGGAAGATGATTACAAATGACATATCTGATAAAGGGTTAGTATTTAAAACGTATAAAGAACTTATAAAACTGAACACCCAAAAAACAAAGAATCCAGTTTAAAAATGGACAGAGTTTTTTGTCTTTTTAAAATAGCAAGCAGGTATAGATATTTCTATGGATTGTCTCATTTTAATTACACAGCATAAAGTATGCAAGAATACAGAGCAACATGGTAGACAACCAGTTGGCAACTTCCTGTAACCACAATAATCATCACTATATTGCTAATGAATTAGTACTCTTCTTGGTTATATACTGTGTTACTAATAAAATGAATGATAGTACATATCAATCTCTGAAAGTTAGATTGAATAATTTTATTATCTAGGCAAGTAAGTTTCCTTAGTTTAATTCTGTGCCCAGCATTATCTTCCAATAGCACAAAATATTTTAAAATTTATATTTATTTAAATCTATTTCATGTTTACATGCTTATAGTTTATTTTGACTACTCACATATTTATAAGTTACACATTTGAATTTGGTTTTCATTTGAACATCTGACCAAAAGCAAATCATTTCAAGTATAAATATTTAGTCTCTCAAGAAGAAATGGATTTATTTTCTCTTAGTATTCATGCATAGTATATATGTTTCATTTGGACATTCTTGTCTATGGAGATTTAACAAACCTATCCAAAAAATATTTTGTATAAAGATAAATACTAATTCTGATTGGGTAGCAGTTCAAAACCTAGGCCAAAATTCATTTTGTCACCTGATGTTATGTCAGATTACTATTAAACAATTCTCTTGAACTATAAATATGTGTGTGTGTGTGAGAGAGAGAGACAGAAAGAGAGAGAGAGAGGGAGAGAGAGATAGAGAGTAGAGACAGAGATAGATGAAGCTATGTAGTTGAATATACTTTGTTAAAATAAGGTTGCAGGTGGATAAAAGTTTTTTTCAATCTTAAGTGTAAATTGGGTGACATTTGCTGTTTATAACAGATGAAAACCAGATTAGAATTTCTTTCTGCTCTAACCTCTGATGACTAGATAAACCCAGTTTCTTTAAATTTTGTGCTTAATATTTTTAAACTGAATATTTTGAAAAAGATAGTCTAGGATGAATAGATAAAAACACTCTGAATGTAATCTCCCAGAAATGGCAAGACAATCTTAATTTCTGTAAGAATTTCTCTAAAATTCTTAACTTCTCTAAGACAGTAAATTTAGGTAATATGCCAGGTTTTGAAAGTCAAATGCTTTCAGATGATAACTGGTAAGTTTCCCATAACATGTTAAGCCTCAGACTAAATTTTTTAACATCCAATTTTCCTATGTGCATATGCACAGTCTTCACAGTTACATGAGACTATAAACCATTATTTTAAAAATAAAAACTTTAAAATTTGAAAATGAAAATAGGTAACCTGTTTCCCAGGGCAGATCAAATTATTCAGAAGTTTTGCTTTCCTTTCCCAGAAACAAATATTAAAAGCAGTTAACCAAGATCAAAATTAAAAGAGAATAAATGAGTGTGTAGTTTTAGATATGTTGAGTTTATTGCCTGTATTGGTAAGGACATGTTTTAATCTTGAAGAAGTAATAAATTATGTTGGGACAATACTGACATTTAAGAAGTTAGTAAAAGCAGAAAAATGTAACACAAAGGGGACTGAGAAGGAGGACTAATCAAATGCAGCATGGGGGTTCCTGGTAGAATGATATCTTAGAAGGCAAGAGAGGTTGAATCCTCAAAAGAGAGTGAACCTTTAACAGTGGCAAAGGCACAGGGCACCTTAGTGGCTCAGTTGGTTAAGCATTGACTTTGGCTTAGGTCATGATCTCACAGTTCATGAGTTCGAGCCCCTCACTGAGCTCTGTGCTGACAACTTAGAGCCTGGAGTCTGCTTCAGATTCTATGTCTCCCTCTCTTTCTGCTCTTCCCCCGCTCATGCTCTGTCTCTCTGTCTTTCAAAAATAAATGAAACATTTTTTAAAAATTAAAAAAAAAAAAAAACAGTGGCCAAGGCTGAGGAATGGTGAAATAAGATGAAAGCTTAAGAAATGCCAGTTGGGTTAGGCCAGTCAAAGGTCATCCACAAATAGTTTTGGCGAAGAGATTGGAGTGGAAATCATATGGGAAATTTATATGGGTTGAGTGCACAGGAGGTGAGAAATTGGGCCCAGCAACATAAACAGCTTCATTTCTTACAGGATGAGATACAAGCAAGAGGAATATGCATGGTTAAAGGAGGTTTATGTTTGTTTGCTTATTTTTAGTATAGAAGATACTTGAGTGTGTATTACAAACTGAGTGGAAGAAAGGAGTAGAGAGAGGAGAGAATGAAGTTCTAGATAGAAAGCAAATGCAGATCCCTGAGCAGACTAGACTGGGGATGTGTATGGGAATCCTCCCAAGACAATGGGCACTCCCAATCTCCCTTACCCTGCTCTATTTTTCTTTTCTCTGTAGCATTAGTTACCTTGTATAATACTATATAATATATGTATTTGTTACATTTATCACTTGTCTTTTCCACCTCTCCACCCTCAACCTCCTTTGTGACCTTTTTAATAATATTTTTATTTAAATTATAATTGGTTAATATATAGTGTATAGTGGGTTACAGGAGTAGAATTTAGTAATTCGTCACTTACGTGTAACACCCAGTGCTCATCACAACCAGTGCCCTCCTTAATGCCCATCCCCCCCTCCCCTCCATCAATCCTTTGTGACCTTTTCATTTCCTGCTATTCCCACTTATCCTTTAAATGGAAGTGTCTTCCCAGGGCTTTATAAAGTTCACAGGGGCAGAGATGTTTATCTTTTATTTATTCACATATTTCAAGCATCTAGAACATGATGGGCACACAATAAATACTTATTGAATGAAAAGCTGTTGGATTGTAGAATTAAAAAAATAAAGTTGGGTTTAGCTTGAAATATTTTATTTTCTTACCTCCAAAGTAGGAATAATTAAGCTATAACTTATAAGAACGGTAAGGTGAAGAAAGATTTCATACATACTGAAAGTTAAACATTCTCTGTATCAATCAGATGTTATTTGTGGAATAACTCACAAGCCCTGTTTAAATAGCTCACATGCCCTATTTAAGTTCATGATTTGTTTATCTCATATAATAATTTATTTTTATTTTTAATAAGTTGTCATCATTTAAACAATAGACTTAACTCAAAGCTTCAGATGTATGGCTTGTTTTGGAAAGCAAGAGGATGTGGCAATACTTGACTCACACCTCTGCATGACCTCAATCACCTGGATCTGATTTGAGGCTGTCCCCTCACCACCATCCTCCAGGACATCGGCTCACAAGATAAAGCATGTGATCTTCATTTGCCAAAGTCCTAGCCATTCACTATTGTATCCTCAACATTTAAGTCTACTGTCAACCATCATCTATTATGGAACATGAGCTACTATTTTTTATAACATGGCTCCTTCATCCTGCTTGGCCTCTTTGGGCAAATGTGTCTGCAGTATTCAACTAACAAGTAATTTGTGTTCCAGTGAGGTTTTCCAGTACCCTTAGAAGTAGATTCAACTCCTCACCATGGCTAGTCAGGCCCTACATGAGCTGGCTGCTCCCATCCTCTGACTTCCATTCACAATCTCCACTTGACTTTAAATGCACTTCTATTTTCTGTCATCAGTGGCCCTCTTCCCTTTTCTTAAATATATCAAGCTCCCTCCAGTTTCTGTGCCTTTACATTTTCAGTTTCCTTTATTGCATTTGTTTTTTTTTTTTTCAGCTAATCAACATGGCTGGCTGCTAATTTTGCCACATGTGCAAACATTTATTAACAAGCAGCTCCTTCCCTCAGAACCACACAAGTTGTTCTGAAATCTCAGTGGATTTTATCTTTCTGCCCTTTTAAATTATCCAACAAGCAACTTGCATGAAAGGTTTACTCAAGGCAAGGGGGACAGTTTCCTAGTAGCAGGATTAATTTAAATTGCTAGTCAGAGCCAAGTGACAAAGACTGCCCACAGAACATATTGGAATCCCTAGCTTCTACTTTGAAGAATGTTGCTATTAGGCTTACTAGATATTTAGACCTTATTCATGCAAATGCAAGGGTGCCCAGTCAATTTATCTAGCAGCAGAAATACCTTAACTACCACTCATTTCCCTGAAGAAAAACAATTTCTAGCACATTATATACTAATTAATAAACTTTCTTATATTGATTGGAGTTACAAATGGTGCTCTTCTGAAGTGGACTTTCCATTAGGGTCCTTCAAATGCTAACTAGCTCTCCCTGGAGTGTTAGTCCTGATTAGTGTACTTGAATTATTAATCAACTATCCTTAAGGGGTAGATAAAATTAATACATATTTACTCCTGTACACATACACTCACACATATCAAACTTTCTATTCTGATGTGTTTTGTAGTACATCATAAGGAAACATAATGATTAGAAATCAGTCACTCAGGGTCAAATGATGAGAATTCTTTCCTCCCCACCACTCCCAAACCAATTCTGATTGAATTGACATGGGAATAAAAAATTAGTTTACTACTTGGACTAAGAATGCAATTCAACCCTTTACTCCATCCGTGGAAAGAATGGAATTGGAAAAAATTATTTGCAAAACAATTTAAAATGTATTTGGTTATAGAAATAAGGCTAGTCTTGATTTGGCTTAAAATGGATATGCTGGTTTTGCATTTCTGGATCTTTATGGGTTAGATAGGCATTGAAGTCTTCCCTGGATAACTATCATGAAACCCAAACTATGTCTTCCCATTTTTCTCTTCCTGATCCTTCAAGTACATTTATTGCAGTGGTGTAGTATTTACTGATAATTTCATAAGATAAAATGAGGACAGGGTCTGCTATCAAATATTCCAAGGTAAACTCTCTAAATTTTCATGAGATACTGGTCTCCTTTCAGGTCTCTCTACCTCTCGTGTGACCCAACCGATATCCTTCCCTCTTCCTTTCCTTGAGATGCTGCCCAGGCCCTTCTGATTCTGTCCCTTCTCTTCCAAAAGTAAAAGGTTCCCTTTTCTTTCACATGCATAATAACCCTACAGTTTTCTCTGAATCCTGGATGCCAGTTGATAGCATAGTCCCCAAAGCCTCCACTATTAATGAATCAAAACAGCAAATGTAGGTCTATTCCTCTGGAGGTTTTGTATGTCAGCAATCTAGAAAAGTAAAACAAAATTCCCCACATTTTACATCTGTCCTTATAAAAAAATAGATTGAGTTCCAAACACCTTACAAACACATTTTTGGAACACAAACTCTTCTTAATTTGTAGACTTCTTGACTAATGGAAATAGAAAAAAAAAATGCTCATTAATTTTGGATTTTTTTTCAAATATGATGGATGTGGCTTCTTATGATGATATTTGGTATGTAACAAAAAGGTACAAGCTGTTCTGTCTCAACACACACTAATCTACAGTTACTTGTGTACAGAGTATTAACCTAAAAACAAATACCTAAAAGTAATTGGGAGAATATAATAATCTTCCTAAAATAACTTTGTAGAAAAAAAAACATGAAAAATTTGATTCTAGTAATCAACTCTCCAACAGATGTAATCTGTCTCTCTACATTCTTTTAGTGATGTTTTCTAGGAAAAAAATCAGGACTGAGGTTATCTGCAATTTTGCAATAATATTGGTGTAGGAAGTAGTTCAGGAGATGTTGGAATTCCTAGGACATTTCCATAATTTATGGAAAAGTACTTAAGAATATTTGAAAATAATCCTGTCCTGGAAAAATATCAGCCTTATTCCTAAATAGCCTCAGCCTTGCAAGCAGAGAACAGAGACCTATCGAAATATTGTGATGTAAAGGAGCAGTACTAATTTCCTATATCATCTCCACCTATCATGATCTTTCTTGACACCTGGATTAAAATTGCCATTACTTGAACCTTTCTTTAGAGGTCTGAGAAAAGAATCCATATTCTCCAGGAAAAAATAAATAAATAGTTAAAATGTTCATCATATTATGTCACAAGTGAATGGAGGAAGAGCTTGTGACTGGAATAATGAGATCTTGACCCAAAGGGAAAGAGAAATTGGGTGCCAGAGTGTAAAAATAACTAGATTAGAATTTAGGAATTTTGAGTTCTGATACCAGTTCTGATACTGTCTTGCTAGGGGATCTTGGGCAACTCATTTAATAATTGGCAGACACAATTTCTCCAACTGTGAAATGGGAGTAATAACAGTAGTCCTTCCCACTTTTCAGCATTATATTAAGGATAGAAAAATATATTTATTGCCTTGAAAATTTGAAAAGTGCTATAATATGTTCTTACTATTATTAAACAGGATGATAGAATTAGAATCAGGAAAATAATAGGGAAAGCAGAAGGGAGACCCATATTAGGTTAGCTCATGTTAATCACAAATATTGATAATACAGGATGAAGGTGCAAAAAAAGAAAAGAATGAAATTTCCAAAGTAATCTTCTACCCCAAGACAGATTGAATGTCCCACCTGGGGGTTGAGGTAAATCATGTCTAAACTGATTGCTTCAAATTGGCGGAGATCATGATACAAGGGTAAATTAGGTGAATGGGAAAACATAGATGAACAGCAAGAAAAGTATGGCATCAAAAATTATAGATCCAATTTATTTGTATTTCAAAGCCAAATTGAAATAATGATAAGGAGGAAGCTAAAGAGCTAATTTGGGGATTTTAAAAAAGTTTTTCTTTGCTATGTTTTTCTAGAGTCTTCAGGAGATTGCTTTTAATGTGTTATGACATCATGTGTGTTAATACCTGGTATATCTTCACAATTTACTGAAGTAGATGTTTCGCCTGAGAAAACTGACAGATTTTAAGCATTATAAAGCCTAGGTTGTGATAATTCTGGGCAAAACACTTCTTTTAGAATCACTCAAATTCTGTCATCTGGTTGTTTACAGATCTACACAATAAGAGCTGACCATAAATGTTCAGGGTTTTGTAATAATAAAACTATTGCCTCAGGAACCAAAGAAAGCATGAAATAAGTTGCAATGATTTTGACCTCTGACCTGCAAGTTTATGATATATCCATCCTTCAGAACTTGCCTTGCCATAAGGAGACAATTACTGATTTTGTAAAAAAAAAAAAAAAAAAAAAAAAAAAAAAAAAAATCTCCTAAATCTCCTCTATTACTTTACCAGTAATGAATCTAAGGTTTAGATTTAATTTGAAGGACACTCTTGAGACATATTGGGAACATTTCTCATTTTTGTCTGGTTCTGAGGTCATCATATGTTTCATTCAAAGCTGGAGGTAGAGGCAAAAAAAAAAAAAAGAAAAGAACAAAAAAGAAATATCCCAGTTGCCTTTCATTTCTCTCTTCTGTCTTCCATGCCAAGAGAAGATTCCAGGGAAGATACAAGATAAGGAGAATAGACTGTTCAGGACACTTTAGGTTTTACATGTCAAAACCCAAACCTAATTAGTTCAGGCAAAAGGGAAATTTATTGAAAGATTACTCAGTTACCTTATGTTAAGGGTAAACAAACTAGGAGCAAAGGAAAGAAAGGAAGCAGCTGAGTCTCAGGAAATGGATAATCAAAGGCTGCCTGTCTTCCATTTCCTTTACTTTGTCTATTGACTTCATCCTCCTTGTGGTCCAGGGCAGACGGGCCGTCTCCTCATGTAGGAAGTATGGTCATCAAGAGTAAGCAAGTTTAACTTTTTACACCACCTATAATTTCAAAATGCACTTGTAATGACTTGGTTTCAGACAGCAAAATCACAAAGGAAGCATTATGATTGGCCCAGCATGGGTCAGGTGCCCCTCGTGTTGGCAACGATGGCCACAGGGCAAGGTAATATAAGAACCAGGCAGTGCTGATGATTACCCCATGTTTGGAGTGGTTCCTTAAAGAAAATGAGTGAAGAAAAGAGTCGTTCCCTGTAAGCAGGGGAGGGTAAGGAGCATCGTGTGGAAAAGACTAATCAATAGATACTCATTATAAAGTACAAATCAAGAATACATGGATAATAATAATATTTGTTGAAAAGTAAACAAATCTTCCTTAGAAACTTAGAAAATCATACCTCTTATTTCTGCCCACTTCTAATTATATTCTGGTAGTACTATTGGTGAATTTTCACAACATGCAACCTCCAATTATAAAAAAGGATCGCATTCTAAAAATTGGTAAGGGATTTGGCTCTGAAAATACATAGAATCAATGCTACCAATGAGTGGTATTTTTTAAATCAGTTTATAGAAGCAGAATCCATAATATGCCTAAATTATTATAGTAACAGTCCATTTCAATGTCACCAAACATTCATCAGAGTATCTTTCTAAAGAGCCCAGCTTCCACACACCATGGAATACATTTTACCTCTTAGTGATTTACCTCTTAGTGGACATCATGCAACTAGATCATGGTTGGGTGAGAGAGGGCATGAAAAGTAACTCTGCTGGGATCCCTAGGCACTCTCTATGTCTAGTGTGGTATGATGCAGACAGTAGGGAATAAAAGTCTGATGACCTGTATTCTGCATTGAGTGACTGCTACTTGCTATGAGACTTCAGAAAATGGGCCTTGGTTTCTACATCTTAATATGATGGTGGTGCTGGTGGTGGTTCTGGTGGTATGTACGTGTTAGGAGGAAGCTGGACTGCTATTTATATTCAACACTACCTTTTAAAGTTCTTTCAACCCTTAAAGGTTGTACTTCTGTGATTGAGAAAATGTGCTTTCTTACAGCACTATCGCTACTTAAGGGAAAGCAACTCTCTGGGCTAATAGTTATATGGGGAGGAGACTATAAGGGGATGGAGCAGGAACACAGGCTGTTCTCGTTCTGTGCCCATTGGTTTCTATGTCTTCCTTATTAAACTATCTGGATGACAGGAGACTCTGGCCACTTTCCTTTTTTTGAGGTTCCCTGTATTAATAAATGATGTAATACCAAAACAGGATTACAAGCATGATAGATTTGTCAATATTTTCATTTGACATAAAAATACTTAGGATATAATATAATTAAACTGTTCATAATTATGATATTTACAAAAAAAGAATAATTCATGGCATAATCCAGGTACTATGATCTAATAATCAGATGTGTGTAAAGTTTTATGAGATTTTTTAAAAAAAATTATCACTAAATTTGTCAATAAATATATCTGTGATTATATAATCACATATATACATATGAACCCATTTGGAGATTATATCAATAGCCCAATTCATGCCAAGTGTTGCATAAGAGGTCCTAGGCAAATGACCCGTCTCACATTTAGTGTGTGAGGTGCTGCTCCCTTGTGTTAGTAAACTGGAAACTATTTCTAGTTAGTATATCAAACCAAAAATAAAAGTGCTGTCTATTCTCAATAATTTCATTTTATTTCTAAAAATCTTGTGATTATCTTATATTTTTCCTCAGAGTAGTTTCCATTATTTGAAGGAGAAATAAAAATAAATAACTAAGAAAAGTTAAACAGATGAATGGACAGCAAATTTGGGGAACAAACTGAAATGCTTTGACATCATTTGGGGGTGTGATAAGCCATAAACATACTTCAAGAGAATTTTTCCTCTCCAACTGAGGGTTTAAATGAAATTCAACATGGGGTTTTGAAAAAACATACATTAATTTTTATTAATAATCTTAGAAGATAATTATACATTTTTATAAATTGAATGAAATGTTTGTACACTGAAAATAAGATTGTTTACCTTTTTAAGAGAGAAATTTGCAAATTCAAAAGCCAAGATTTTAGAGTAATTGATTTATAATGTTCGAGAGAGTTGGGGGTTCCAATTTTGGTAATGAAAAAAAAAATTTCAGGTAAGTGTCGAGAAACTAAGGAAATTAGGTAAGTAAATGCTTTTTCCCCCTAGTTACTACATTTGAATATCATAAGGTAGAAATAACAGAATATTATCATTTTAAGCAAAAAAATGTATTAATTATTTTTCTTCGTCATGTAAACTATGTAAAATTGCTACTGCCTGTAGAACTTGAGTGTACAATTGCTCCTTTGCATCAAGTATGTTTAATAAAATCAATATTTAAGAAGACATAAGAAAAAAAATGGTATCAGTTCATCCGAGGAGAGTTTGCTAAAAATCTATGTAAAAGAAGAGATACTGTGATTTTACATCTGGGAGACAAGTGAAACAGACCAACTGTAGGGCAGCAAATCAAAGAAGAAAGTAGGTCAGTGAGCCCCATGGCAATACAAAGAATTGCTGTTATTTAAAGGGATGGTCAGAGAGTTACACTGGCTATGAACCAGAATGGCTAACAGAACAATGGTAAATGAACAGAAAAGCAGGGTCAGAGCAAAACAGTTGCAAGGCTCTGAGTGTGAACTGCATGTCCTTGGGTCGGGCAGAGGATGAAACAGCAGAACAATCTCGTCATTCAGAAGCTTCCTGGCGGCCAGCAAGCTGCATAATGAGAAGCAAACTGAGCTGAGGCCCTCCACAGACAAAGTGGAGGAAAACAGCCTCAGGATATACAGAGAACTGAGCAGAGTTTTGAGACTGGATGTGAACTATCAACTCATCAAGATTAGCACTTTCCAATAAAAGAAAATGTTAAGTAACAAGAGAAACACTGAGGAGACCAAAATAATTAAATCCATTTGTTGTAAAAGCCATATGCCCAATGGGATTAATTACCTGTGTTTGGTGATCAGAGCAACATTGTATACTGGGGAAAGTACCATTTCTTGTTTCCATCTTTAAGATTTACTACACATTTTCTTGAACTAGGTGGAATTTTAGAATAATAATTGCTAAGTGAGTCTAGACTGATAACCTAAAAAAGCATAGGAAACTGAGAAGAACAAAATAACTCCAGACCAAGAACACTCTACTTTTTCTATCATAGAAGATGTGACTTCAGTCGGTGGAAAAGAAGTTCATTCATCTGGGGAAAAAAAAAAATTGGCTAGATTGAAAATTATTTAATCTTTGAATAGGAAGTGTTTTTAATGAAAGTGCGATTGAAGTCAGTTCTTCACTTAAAATGAACTAAGCATCTATGATGTTAAGGCATTGTTCTAGGAGTGAAAAAATTAAGAATGATTGAAACAGGAAAATGAAGTATATCTTTCAGGAAATGTTGAAGCTTACTTAAGAAATGTGGTTAAAAGTTTTATGTGAAAGCCATCTTCATGGTTGTAAGTTTTGTGTCAGTTGTGTTTACTTGTCTAGGTTTAGGCATTAGGACTATAGAGAGTTGGGCTTTATATCAATTGTAGTTCCGTCAGGTATAATGCTCTACTTTATCTCTGATAATCTCCCTTGCTTTGAAGTCTGTTTAGTCTGAAAGTGAAACCAAACCAAAGTGAGTTCGCTCCTTGGTGAGTTACAGATACACCAGGTGGAAATGTCGCACAAAGTAAACTTTATTTTTGCAGCAAATAAGGAGATCACAGGGAATAACTTTCAAAGCCGTGACTCCCTGAACAAGGGTGGATGGGTTCCTTTTATTTAGACTTAGGATAAATATTTAAAAGGGGGAGCCTTGTCACCATATATAGAGGCAGGCATAAGGTTGTGAAACATGCCTATATATACATTGTATGTTATGTAAATGAGGCTTATACTCCTCCTTGAGTGGAGATTTTAGTATTATTATGAGGTAAATGTAATTGTCGGATATTCTAGAGCTCACTCCATGGTCCATCTGTGCAGGGTTGAGGTGGGTTTACTGGTCTGAGTGGTCTGGGCCAACTGGAGGTCTTGTTAAGAGCAGTTGGTATCCCTCAAGGGGTGATTTCACTTTCCATTTGCTTGAGTTTAGAGACAAGCTGGGGAAAAAAGCCTAAGGAAAAGTGTGGGACAAAGGTGGACGAGTATAAGCAGGTGGGCAGTAAAGGTCAGATCTTTGGGTCTAGCTGGTAAAAAAGTAATATAGCTACTCCTGCTTTCTTCGATTAATGTTAGCAAAATATATTTTCTCCACACGTTTATACTTTTAATCTGTATATGTCTTTTTATTTATTTATTTATTTATTTATTTATTTATTTATTTTTAAATGTTTATTTTTGTGAGAGAGAGCATGCACACACACAAGCAGGGGAGGGGCAGAGAGAGAGATAGAGGATCCAAAGTGGACTCTGTGCTGCTCTGTGCTGAGAACAGTAAGCTTGATGTGGGGCTTGAACTCATGAACTGTGAGATCATGACCTGAGCTGAAGTCTGATGCTTAACTGACTGAGCCACCCAGGCACCTCACCTATTTAAAGTAAATTTCTTACAGACAATCTATAGTTGGGTCTTATATTAATAAATACCATGCTTTCTGTTTGTTGCCCTTGTTCTTTGTCTCTATTTTTGTCTCCCACTCTTTTTTGCCTTTTGTAGTTTTTAAAAAAATTTTTTTTAATGTTTTCATTTATTTTTGAGAGACAGAGCACGAGTTGGGGAGGGGCAGAGAGAGAGGGAAACACAGAATCTGAAGCAGGCTCCAGGCTCTGAGCTGTCAGCACACAGTCCCACACAGGGCTCGAACTCATGGACCACAAGATCATGACCTGAGCCAAAGTTGGACACTTAACCAACTGAGCCACACAGGTGCCCCAGCCTTTTGTAGTTTTAATGGAGCGTTTTGTATCATTCCATTTTTTCTCCTTTCTTAGCCTATTGGGTATACTTTTTATTTTTATTTTTTATTTTTATTTTTTTAAGTTTACTTATTTTGAGAGAGAGAGAGAGAGAGAACATAAACGAGAGAGAGAGACAGAGGCAAACAGAGAGAAGCCCAAGCAGGTTCCACACTGTCAGTGGAGAGCCCGATGCGGGGTTCGAACTCACAAACCACGAGATCATGACCTGAGCTGAAATCAAGAGTTAGACGCTTAACCGACTGAGCCACCCAGGCACCCCACTTATACTTTTTAAAAAAATTTTTAGTGGTTGCCCTACAATTTGCAGCATACATTTACAACTAATCCAAGACTACTTTCAAATAACACTATACTACTTCACAGATAGTATACCTTATAAAAATAATGCAGTAATCTTATTCCTCTCTCTTATACCTTAAATCATCATTGTCATTCATTTCACTTATATATAAGCAACATAAACATATATACATATATATAACATATATACATAAGCATATATAATTGAATACATTGTTGCTATTATTAATTTTGAACATCTGCTATTAAATCAATTAAGAATAAGAGAAGTTAAGGTTTTTTTACCTTCATTTGTTCCTTCATTGATGCTCTACCTTTCTTTATGTAGATCATGTTGCTGATCTATATTATTTTCCTTCTATCCAAAGAATTTCTTTCAACATTTCTTGCAAGTCAGGTCTACTGGCAACAAATTTCACTCAATTTTTGTTTGTCTGAGAAAGTCATTATTGCTCCTTCATTTTTGAAGAACAATTTCAGAGTACAGAATTGTAGGTTGCTGGAGTTTTTTTCTGTCAACATTTTAAATATTACTCTTCACTCTCTTCTCTCTTGCATAGTTTCTGAGGAGTAGTTGGATGTGATTATTATCTCTGTTCCACTATGAGTAACATGTTTTTTTCCTCTGGCTTCTTTCAGGGTTTCCTTCTTTCTTTTTGTCTTTCTTTCTTTCTTTCTTTCTTTCTTTCTTTCTTTCTTTCTTCTTTCTTTTTTCTTTCTTCTTCTTCTTCTTCTTCTTCTTCTTCTTCTTCTTCTTCTTCTTCTTTCTTCTTCCTCTTCCTCCTCTTCCTCTTCTTCTTTCTTCTTCTTCTTCTTCTTCTTCTTCTTCTTCTTCTTCTTCTTCTTCTTCTTCTTCTTTCTTCTTCTTCCTCTTCCTCCTCCTCCTCCTCTCCTCTTCTTCTTCTTCTTCTTCTTCTTCCTTCTTCCTCTTCTTCTTCTTTTGTTTTGTTTGTTCTCCTGTGTTTTTCCTTTTTTTTCTTTATCTTTGATTTTATGTAGTTTGACTACTGTATTTGTAGGTGTAGTAATTTGGGCATTTATCCTGTGTTGGAATTCTCTGAGCTTCCTGGGTGTATGATTTGGTGTCTGACATTAATTAGAGACAAATTCTCAAGTCATGTCTTTAAATATTGCCTCTATTTCTTTCTTTCTTTTTTTTCTCATTCTGGTATTCCCATTACAAGTATGTTACACCTTTTGTAGTTGTTTCACAGTTCTTGAGTTTTCTGTTTTGTATTTTTCTTTTTCTCTTTGCCTTTCAGTTTTGGAGTTTTCTATTGTCATATCTTCAAGCTCAGACATTCTTTCCTCATCCATGTCCAGTCTGCTAATGAGCCTGCCAAAGACATTCTTTGTTTCTGTTACAGTGTTTTTGATCTCTAGTGTTTCTTTTTTTATTTTTCCTTAGAATTTCCATTTCTCTGCTTACATTATCCATCTGTTCTTTCAGGTTATCTACTTTTTCCATTAACATCCTTAGCGTATTAATTATAGCTTAAAACACAGTTTCTGGTGTGATAGTTCCAACATTACTATCATATCTGACTCTGGTTCTCATTTTATTCAGTCTCTTCAAACTGTGTTTTTTGCCTATAGAATGCCTTGTAATTTTTGTGGAAAGGTGAACATGATGTATTGGGTAAAAGGAACTGTGGTAAACAGACCTTCAGTAATGTGGTAGTGAGGGGCAGGGAGGAAGTGTTCTATAGTCTATTAATAGATTTCAACCTTTTAGTGAGCCTGTGCCTCTGGACTTTAAACCTCGGTCTCCTTCCTCCCCACTTAGGTAGGACACAATGGCTGAAGGGAATGGAATTAGGTATTTCTCTCTGCTGCCCCCACCCCCAAGTATGTTAGTCTTTGATAACCCCAGAAGGTTAAGCTCTGGTAAAAACCTCTTAAGAGCAGACCTTGTTAAGAAGAACAGAATGCTCTGTTTTTGAAAATGGCCACTATTTGTCTTCCTTGTCAAAAGCAAGAGGATGGGGCACCTGGGTGGCTCATTCGGTTAAATGTCCAAATCTTGGTTTCAGCTCTGGTCATGATCTCATGGTTTGAGCCCTTGCCTTGGGCTCTATGTTGACAGGAGCAGAGCCTTCTTGGGATTCTCTGCCCCCCACGGGCCCCCCCACCCTGTCTTTCTCCCTCTCTCTCGCTCTCTCTCCCCGACTCATGCTGTCTCTGTCTCCCTCAAAAATAAATAAATAAACATAAAACATTTTTAAAAAACATGAGGAGATTTTTCTCTGCTTTTTATTGCAAGAATCTAGTAGAGCTCCAGGAGGTAAAATTCACAAAAAGGTGAGGGCCCTAAATGGCTGCGCTCCTCCCCCTGGAGTTTTTAATCTGTCCATCTTGTCCACAATGAGCCCTCAGCCATTCATCCAGTACAGCTCAGGTTTTCCTCCCTGGCAGTGCTTCCTGCATGGGTTTCTGCTCCTGTAAGTTGTGTTTTTCTGTATCCACCTTTCTGTGTTTCCATATTTTGGCAGTGGTTTGCTTTGTGTCCTTACTTCTCTAATGGTAGATCTAAGAGTTGTTGATTTTTTTTAGCTTGTTCAGCTTTTTACTTGTTACAATAGAGTGGTGACATCTAAGTCTAAACTCTTTATATCGTGGACCATAGAGTTATTCTTTGAAAATGCAGATCAGATCATGTTACTCTTCTACTCAAACAAACACAACAAAAATATCTGTCAGTAGCTTCACAGAATAACAGCCAAAATGCTCATAATATCCCCTACAAGGTCCTGCATTTTCCTACATCGTCAGGCTCCTCCTCCTCCCTGCCTGGATTCATCTGTCTGAGCTTACCTCCTACTGCTACCTCATTCCTGACACTCCAGGCTCATTGCTGTCCTTTGACCCCAGCAGGCATGCTTGAGACAAAGCCTTTACAATTTTTGTTCCATTTGCCTGGGACGGTCTTCTCCCACTTAGCTTCACAACTCACTCCTACCTTCTTTCAGTCCAGTCAGGGTCTTTTCTCCTTGTGAGGAAGCTCTGTTGTTGTCACAAGGTTTCTCAGTGAGATTAGAATCAGAGCCGGATGATTTGATTATGTTTGGGCATATATTGGCATCAGGCTATGGTAGCCTATAGTGATCCTTGCTTCAACAGAAAAGTACCCCGCTTAGAAGACAGAGCCTTCTAAAATGCCAGCACAGGACATCCTCCTGTGGGCATTCTTAAAAAACACAGACAGCATTAGCTTCTGTGGCTGTAAATGCAACTCCCCTTTCATTATTTTATTTTTAGTGCTTTCAGGGCTAACCACTGACTCCTGCTGATTGATGCATTCTTTATTTTAGACATGCTATTGTGTTCAATCAATGGCAGTCAAGTCTTGCAAGCTAGGGAGCCATTCTGTCCCTTTCTAAAGTGAAATTGCTCAACACATTTAGCTCCATTATATGTAGGCTTAAAAATTTAACTCTATTTCTGAGTTCATAGGAAATGCATTAGCTTAGAATCAAAAAGGGGTATTAGAAGGGCACTTGACTGTAGAGGGCAAAAGAGACACTCAGGCTATCAAAGTGATTCTCATTCTAGGCTGAGTAGCAGGACTCTTGCAAATTTCTGGCCCCCACCTCACACTTACTGCAAAGATGTGGGCACTTTACATTTTAAGTAAGGCTAAACTGCTCCCCAAAGATATTATTTGAATTCACACTTCTAACAAACAGTCTGTAAGTATACCTCCTCCCCTATCTTCTTCTCCGTATTTACTGCTAAATCATTTACCTAGGGTTTACTCTTGAGCAACAGCTTTGGTAAAATACATCATAGTAAAATTACACATAAGACATATAATACTTACAAATAGTTATGAGTATCACATAAACATGCCACCCCGATTCCCATGTATGATGGAAAGAGAAGCATATCACATATTTATTCCTCT
Organism: Panthera leo; assembly: GCF_018350215.1. Lineage (NCBI taxonomy): Eukaryota > Metazoa > Chordata > Mammalia > Carnivora > Felidae > Panthera > Panthera leo. Next base: position 168,915,945 of record NC_056686.1, read on the forward strand.
CCAGAAAAATGCTTCCCTATGTAATAGGGTGTCAAATGAAATGATCATGTGTTGATTTGCAGTTTATATTAACTGACCAGTCACCATTTCAGAACAGAGATTAACTATGCTGCATGTGTGTAATTTATTTCAAATAAAGTAGAAAGAGATAGATTTAAGGTAAATTCAGGAGATGATATGCATTTAGCTGTGGAATGAAATCAATATGTCTCTTGATCTTTGTGACCCTAAGTGTATTACTGTATTAGTAGTGCATTATAAGTGAATGACAAGAAGATTAACAAAATACATGCAAAAGCATTTGGGGAAACAGCACATTTTCATCCTGAGGTATGTTGGGCCCTGCTATGCATATTATAGGTTACCTTACATTCCTTGAATATATCTAGTATGATTATTTTGATAAAATTTGAAGGCTCAATACACAAGGAACCATTAGAAAATCATCTTTGTAGGGCCACTAAAGACAGTCTTTTGAGATTTTCTGAAGTAGGCCTTCAGAAAATGAATGGCTGTTAATTGTATTTTGCAAATAGTTTTCATATATAGAACTCAGACTTGCTGTTTCTCTTACTCTATCCAGTGTATTCCTCAATAAATAGCTCTCCAGATTAATATATCCCAAGTTGGAACCCTTTTTTCTCATAGCAGAACTCTCTAAATGTTTTATTTGTAGTACTGGTCCATAACACATATTCACAGGATTAACTTCATGTGTGTATACGTCATCACCGTTTGACCTACATCCCCATCTAATCTGTAGTTGTGTCTCTCCCATGCTCAACACACAGTAGGGGCTTTATTACTTTATTATATTTAACTCATTTTGCTTGATGATTACTGTCTCATCTGCCAGACTAGACCATGATATATTTTTTGTGTCTCCCAGAGTCCTGTATCAGGTTTGAGCATAGCAGAGAGAAAGGCTGTCTTTTTTGTAATATTCTGAACATTATTTGTAACTTGGTTCTGTTCTGGGAATGTTCCTGGGTGAGATTAAATTCTACATCTTTTTTATTCTAAATTCCATTAAAAACAGCCACAATAACAACAACAGCGACAGACTGAAAAGTTACATCTAACTCTATCAGCTATGTAAGGTCCTTTCAAGGAATGTGATAATGAAAAGGGCCTTGTGATCTTGTCCCCTTATTTTTCTTCAGTTTTTAACTTGGGAAAAGTCAATGACAGGGCAAGATTGAGTCTTGGTGACCCAGATGAAAAGACCCCAGTAGGATTTAGGGGCCAAGGTTTGTGTCTCAGATCAGCCAATGACTTCCGTGTGAATTTAAGCAAGTCACTTTGCCATCTGAAATTGTTCCTTCATCTTTAAACTAAAGGGATTAAACCTGGATTCATGCTCACAATTATTTGTGGGTCAGAGACTCCTCTGAGATTCTACTGAAAAACATGGGCCTTTTCCCCCCTAAAGCACAAATACAACTATAAATAGAATTCCAAGAGAGTCAGAGGCTCTGTAAAATCCGCCCACATATTCCCTAGATGACTTTAGAATGATTTTTAAGGTCTAAAGTATGTGGCTAAAATAAATAAATAAATTAATTAATTAATTAATTAATTAATTTAAAAAAATCCATTTGCTACTCTCAATGTGAATTAGTTTTAAAATGTTGATTTGGGCCATTTATGTCATTAGAAGTCATAATTATTTTTTTGTAACTTAAAGTACAGCAGAGCAAATTTTTCAGTAGAAGAGATCTCTTTTATGGACTACTAGTGTCTCAAGGCCAGCGAGGATGTCTGTCCCTCCTGCTCCACAATTCTGGCCTCCTTCTATGACTCTTCTCAGAGATAGACATTTAGGTTAGACTTGAACCCACAGAGTGATGAGAGCTCACTCACATGTTTACTGCTGGACATACATAAAGAGTTTAGGATTTTCTTCTTTGTACTAAACTATAATCTGCCCCTACCCCATAAGTGTCAGCTACTGATCCTATTTCTGCTCTCAGAAGCTACATAGATACATTTTAGTTCTTTTTCCAGTCTTTTAGGAATTCAAAGGCAGCCTCTTTTGTCCTCTCTTAATTTTCTGTGTGCCAGGCACTCCAGTTTCAGATACAATTGTTCTAGAAAAGTGATTTCATAAGACTACTTTTAATCTCAGTTAATGGAACTCTTGAAACAGAGAGCTCACAATTAGGCAGCATATTCCAGAAAAGGTCTGACAACCCACGGGTGGAAAGTAGTTCATTAAACTACTGACTGCTGTTAGGAATGCTGTGCTGACACCACCAAGAGCCTGGTCCCTAAACAGGTGATTCTACTGGGTCATGTTGGAATTGTGGTCACCTTAAACCTCTAACTATAATCAATTGAAGCTGCCCTCATTCTATATTTTTTAGAAGCAACGTAATTTTATTTATTGCTTATTTTTGTTTTTGTTTATTTTTTTGTTTTTTATTTTTTCTTCAATATGTTTTTTAATTTAATTTTATTTGTTTATTTTGAGAGAGACAAAGATAGCACAAATGGGGGAGGGACAAAGAAAGAGAGAAAGGGAGAGAGAGAATTCCAAGCAAGCTCCACCCTGCCCGTGTAGAGCCCAATGTGGGTTTCGAACCCATGAAGTTATGAGTCATGACCTGAGCTGAAACCAAGAGTTGGACACTTAACCGACTGAGCCACCCAGGTGCCCCTCTTTGTTTCTTTTATTTTATCTTATTTTTATTTTGATAGAGAGAGAGAGAACGGGCAAGTGGGGGAGGGGGATAGAGAGAGAGAATCCCAAGCAGGCTCCGTGGTGTCAGCACAGAGCCCAGTGTGGGGCTCGAACTCATGAACTGTGAGATCATGACCTGAGCCAAAGTCAGAGGCTTAACTGACTGAGCCACCCAGGTGCCCCAGAAGAAACCCCCAGAAGCAATGTAATCTTTCTAAAAATGAAACTCCCTGTTGACCTGAATCTTCCTCCCATCAGCCTCTTCCCAGCTCTTAGAAAGCTTCTGGAGTATTAGTTTTGTCTTTCATTATGCAGAAAGCTTCTGGAGTATTAGTTTTGTCTTTCATTATGCCATCTTTTCCTCTAAGTGTTATGTCGTCTACAGATGTAAATAATTAGCCTGCCTTCCATCACTCCAAATTAACTGGTAAACATATTGACCTGTGGCTTGCCAAATAGAAGCTTCCCTCTGTGGATTCATTATTCATAGTCCCTCAGTCGCTTTACAATTTCATCCGACTCACATTTACTCACGTGATCTATAGACTGGAGAAGACCAGAGGGATTATGTCCTCTTTGGGGCAACATTTATTTCCTTTCCTTTCCTTCTGTTACTCACCCTCTGTTTTCTTCATTCCTTCATGCGTTCATACTGCATATTTTGGTCTTACATGGAGAAAAGAACCTCAGTTGTGTTTTGGGGGGTCCCTTTGCCTTCTGCCTGTGCGCAGGGCTGGCTGAGTCTGTGAGTGCTCCGGGAGACTCTTTGCGGCGCCATGCCGAGTCTGCTGGTGCCGCCAAGGTGTTTAAATACGTGCTTATTAGCATTTGGCAGAAGAGGAGGCTCTGAGGACTTTTTAGCAAGTCCTCAGCCCAAGTTATTTTCTTCCACCTCTACAATGACCTTAATATTAAACGAAGGTTTAAAGAAAATGTAAGCACAAAGTATATGTGTGTTTGGGAATAGGAGGAGAGAGTGGGGAGAAAGAAATTATTAGATAGTCCTCATGGACCTCACACTTTAATCTTAGTGTTACTGCATGGATAAGCAAACAATTGTTGCTGATAGGAGAAAAGATTCAAAGCACAAGTTAACCAACTATCTGTTATCCAAGGGAAAGATGACATGAATGTAAATTGCTTAGAGATCCAAAGAATGTGTCAGTTCTGTGGAGATGTTCGTATGTTATCAACTCCTGCCTCACCAAATCTTTCACCCAGAAATAGTTAATGTCACACCTGAAAAAAGGCTAAGAAAGGCATCTTCCAAGGTTTGCCCACGTGAGTGATTTTACTTTTAAAAAAGCTTCCCATTATAACTTTGTGACCATTATTATAAAATAAATCAAATGTGGATCAGGATAAGCAAGTAGGTCTATACTCAAGTAAGGGAAGTGATTGACTAATGGTTTAGTAAGTTGGACTTTTTTGGTTACCATATTTTTTTAATGTTTGAGCCCCTCGTATAAACAAAGCAATGTTTCCATTAAGCTATTAACCCTAATTTAAAGAAAGTAGTCTTGAACACAACTTTATTGCTCTGTAGTTACCTTGTGGATGAAAGGGATGAGCTCTGGAGGTAATAGAACCTTTCAAACTCAGAGAGGTACAGACATTTCAGCTCAGGGGACTGACAGGTGGCTGAAAGATTACAGTTCTTTAATATTTCAGAGGCAATCCCAATATTGTCTGAGCCAAGTTAATAGGTACTGTAAATCTACAATAAATCTTAGAGAATGATAGGAAAATCTAGGTCAGCAACCAAAAAGCTAAAGGTGAAAATGAATTAGGGTCTCCTGACAATGAAACCTTATGCCTCATTCACTTATTCATCTATTCAGTAAATCAGTATATACTGCAGGAATATGATGTGTCATAACTTATCTTAAAACTACACTATCCTTGGGGCACTGGGTGGCTCAGTCGGTTGAGCATCTGACTCTTGATTTGGCTCAGGTCGTGACCTCATGGTTCATTAGTTCAAGCCCTGCACTGGGCTCTGCACTGACACTAGGGACCAGCCTGCTTGGGATTCTCTCTCTACCCGCCCTCTCTCTCTGCCCCTCCCCCGCTCATGCTTGCTCGCTCGCTCTTTTAATCAAAATAAATGAATAAACAGTAAAAAAAAAAATATACTACGCTATCCTTACAACCTTGAACAAATCACATACTTTCTTCAAGTCTAAATTTTACCATCCAGGTATCATCATGGAGTTGTGAGGTTTAGTGACTCAGGTATATAAGACTCTAGCAGAGTAACTGATTGGATGCTGATTGAATGAATGAACTCTCTTCCCTTCTCCTTAACATTTAGACCTCTTCCTCCCACCCTATAATTTGTAATAATATGAAATAAATTCCATTTGTTAATAATAAGTGTCTCTCTTTCTTCAGTTTTGGGTCAACAGGAATTGTGCGTGATCTGTGTTTACAGATGAAATTAAAGTATTTAAATATTATTACAACTGATCAAATATTTTTGCAAGAAAATCCACCAAGCCCAAGGATGTCATTCTTTGCCAAACAGCACACTGGGGCTTGCTGACTACAGTGCATGCAAATCTACACTTTTTTTTTGAGTTTCTTTGTTTCATAGGAAACAAGAGCAAGGACTTCCTTTCACTTACCAATTCTAACTGGAATATTTTTCAGTAATATTTAGAAAAATCTCATAAACCAATTTTCTAAAATATGCAAAATATATAAAATTTTTCATTTTAAGTATCAATGCATGAAGTGTCAGCTGTTATGTGTTAACAGAACAGATCCAAGTGAAATGAAAGGTAATTTTGTAGATTGACTATGGTTGTGGTAATTGCCTTCTGGTTAATACTCAAAATTTGGATTAATTTGAAATTATGAAAGAAAAACATGCCAAGACATATGCCAAGTTGTTTATTAATTAACTATATCAGTCATTTATTCCATCAGTATTAACGAGCACCAACTATTTGCCAGGCATCGTGCCTAGGACCCCAAACTGAAACTACATAATTCTGACATCAAGAAGTTTGCTCTAATGAGAAAGATATGTAAACAAATCACTTCTATAAGGTAATTGATACAAGAGAAAATGATCCAAGAGCAGTAGTGAAATATAAGGAAGATCTAGCCAAGTCCGCTTGGAAAATAAGAGGAGCCTTCACAGAAGAGGCAGGCTGAGGTGGAGGCATGAGTGGGAGATTATCAGGTGGGTGAGTGGGAAGAAGCTATTTGGCAGTGAGAACAGAGCGAGAAGAGCTGGGAGGCTTGAGGGAGCCTGGAGTGATCAGGGAATGTGGAAGAGGTTAGTGTTGCTAACTCCTAACTCCTAAATTACTGTGAAAGGGGAAGCAGGAAGGGCTGGGAAGGAATGAGTCCACATAGGTAGGGAGAGGCTGGATCATATAAGCCTGTGTACCTTGAGAGGGGTGCCAGTGTTTTGCCTCTCTGTGGGCTGTGGGGGAAGTTACTGAAGAATTTTGTGTACAGATGTTTTGTAATAAAAGGAGTATGTTCTGATTCCTAAAGGAGACTAACAATATCGTGATTCTTTTGTTGTTTACAAGGTATAGAAACGGCACACACATCCCTTTTGTTCCTAGGGGTTTCTTCAATGGTTCTCATTGTACTAGATTTCAGGGATGCCAAAAGAAATATTTGAACTAAATGATATATGAAAATTACAATAAGAGTCTGTGAGTGGATTTTTAGTTAACAGGTTTTTAATAGGCTGTGATGCAATTCTTCATGGAGAAGATATAATTACAAAGGGAGCCTGTCTCGAATGGAAATTTGCCTGGGTGTGTTTTTATTTCTCAGTGAATTAAAAGGTTTACATAGGGTTAGATTATTGAAATTCTTGGAGAAAACACATATACACCAGAGAATACTTTCCACTCATTTTCTTCATCTCTTGCAGCAAAGCAGTGAACCTGTTAGAAATAAATTTCACTTAAATAGAGCATAATTTTTTATAATTTCAGGAGTTAAGCATCTGAAGGGCCAGAATGAATCAGCATTCCCTGAAGAAGAAGAAGGTGTAAACGAAAGAGAGGAGCAGTGGGACCATTAATTACGGGTCTGCAGCAAGAAGGCTTCTTGGGAATAACTGAACTATTAACTTTTCTGAATATCGTATGGAAGGCCACTCCTTGACTTCCAGAAGCATTCTCCACCTCTTCTCTCCACACTCATACAGTAGTAATACACCTCCTGGGAAGCTGTCCCTGGTTGAACTTTAGAACTAAGTACAGATTGTTCGATATTACGTCCAATTAAAGAATAAACATTTATTTTATGGTGATTTTTCCTTTTAATGACATTTGCATACATGTGAGTGTTCTAACTTTAATACTGCCCAGCTTAATCCCTGATGTCCTACTGAAGCGGTTTTCCTTCTAAGGTCAAATGTAAATAGCTTCACTTTAAAGAGTAAAAAATAAACGCTAAATACATTTAGACATGACTGTGTGTCTGGGTTTAACTTACAGAAGAATGTTTAACGAAACTTTTAAGATCTGCATTTATCATATTTCTGTACACAGAGGGGTCCACAGTGTTTATTTCAAAATGAAGAAATGCCAGATTTCTTGATTCAAAAGATCTCAATATATGAGTCTTTAGATGCTAAACATCCTTTTTCCTCCAGCATGTTAATGGACAAAGGACAGCAGAATTTTCCTCACTTTTTGAGCTGTGAGAGATATATTTCCCATCATTTCCACTAGCTATTAAGAAAAAAAAATGCTAAATCTAAAATAAAATATGCCCAAATCTCCCCTGCCACTTTTTGTTACTTGAAATATGAGCTATTTCCTGTTGCATTGTAGGAAATCATTAGTATTTTATAAATCTTCAAATGAAGAAATCATCAAATAAGAAATTCCATTATCATCAAATAAGAAATTCCATTAATTCATACATATAGTCATTCATTAATTCAGTAACTACTTTCTATGAGTTTATCTCTAGCAAACCACTTTGCTGGAGGTTATACAAATAAAGGAAAGATAATTTCTCATTCTCAGAACTGGCAGAGACGATAAAGCATCAGTATAAGGTAAGGTTTTCCCAGACGGTATATGTTTATTGAACAGGGCTTTTGGTTATTCAAAGTTCTGGCCTCCAGAACAGTATTAATTATTTACGGCATTTCAAGGTAAAGTATCTATGCCACCAAATTTAGTGAGGACGGTGACATGCCACTTTGGTTCCCACACTGATGATATTGGTGAGGTTCAAATGTTTCATGGATGAAAAAAATGACAAGATTTTTCAGACGTCAGTAAAGAGGAAATTAAGATGGGAAGAAAAAAATCAAATGTAAAATCCCTGGTGGGATCTTATATCAAGATTCAAAGAAGTAGAAGTATTGTTTTTAATTTTGAATGTGAGTTTAATAACATAGAGATTAAGAGAAATATGTAGGTCTATAAGACAATGCAGTAGATAATAACAATCATTTTTCTCAGTATCTTTCCTCAAGACCATAGATGTCAAAACTCACTGATAAGTAGTATGAATGAGTACTCTGGTTCCAAGTGTCTGTCCTTCTTCTTTCCTCCTTTTCTTCTTTCCTACCTTCCTCCCTTTCTCTCCTCCTCCCCACCCCCCACCCCTGGCCTTTTTTTTTTTTTTTTCCAGTTTTTGTAGTTGATATTAAGCCAGTTTCAATCAAAACTTTGTCAGAGTTTCTAGACCACCTGCTGTGACTATTTGTTGGATTTCCTAAATTTTCTACTTAAAACATGATTAAGGCACAGATTTGTTTTAAATGACTTTGAATTATTTGTGTTTGGAAAACATTCCAATACCCCTTGAGATTATTTGAGACACCCCAAGGTGCTAAAAAATAAAATCTGCCCTCCCCTTTCCTTGAACACACTTTCGTATTTTTTTTTTTCAAAAGGATTCAGGCAAACAAAAGAAACAAAAGCTTTTGCTGATTTTGTAACATCATTTGGGTAAATAAGTAGCATAGCTTCTGGATTCTTCTGTTCTCTATTAAAAACACAAAAACACAAAAATTAAAAGCATAAGTTTTCCTTAGGAAATGTTGGTTTCTTCCATTCTGTTCTCTACTCTCAAAACAGAGATTATAATTAAATAAATTTTCCTTGGGAAATAATGTTGGCTTTCTCAGAAATTTGAAGGAAACCAGCTGAGATAATGGCAATGGCTTTTCAGTTTCCTTTTCGCACAATTACAGTTTACAACAATTTTTTTTCAAGAAGACGGCTTGGCTTCAGTTTGGCCGAGTGGGCAAAGAAACTTTCTGAGCAAAACAAAACAAAACAAAACAAAAACTTTATCTTTCCCAGACCACATTTATAATATAACATAATGGTTAGTAGATGGGCTTTTTGAGTCACTCTGGCTTGAGTTCAAATTCAACTTCTATCATATTTTAGACTCAGTTACTCCATTTGTAAAACGGTTACCATCATACCTACCCCTATGGGTTATTGTGGAAATCAAATGAGATAAGGTGTATTAAAATGCGTAGTCCACCTTGGCGAGCATTTAATCATTGGTGCCTATTATTATTATCAGGGTGGGAAAGGACCTGATACTCTCTCTCCAAGCCTTACCCAGCACATGACCCTCTTCAACATCACAGACCAGCGATTGATCCCCTCACTTCTTGAACAGCTCCAGCTGAATCCCAAACCCACCCAAAGAGCTCTGTTCTCTGTGTGAAACTCTTTCTCTTGTACTTCACCTCCTTGATCACAGCCTTTCAACACTCTGATGTCATCTCCTAAGTGGCCTGGTCTCTGTGATGAAACACCACCAGTTCCTCCCTACCTTTCTCATCATCCCAGCCCCTTGCTGTTGGATCCTCTTTAATTGTGTATACTGAATAAGAAAGGTTATGCCAGATGGATATGTGGCTTTTAAAAAATCTCCCTAAACATGAGAAACTGAAGCATAGAGTGTGGCAGGGTGAAGCAGAATTCTAGACCAGAGTTCTTTCTAGTAGACAATAATAGTGTATGCCCTTTTTCTTCCCAGAGCTGTCCAGGGTAAAGGTCTTTTTAAAAAACAAAATGCTCAGACTGTTCTGTTCTTAGAAAGTTTTCAACATTCATTTTAAATTTTAATTCAATTATGACAATGTTTTCTACATTGTAGAAACATTTTAGGTTGGTAAGGGATGAGTTATTTTTATCTTTATATTTATAAATACTGTCATAATACATAGTAGAAAAGATACATAATTGGCACTCCAAGCCTATGATTTTGTAGCTATTGTTGCTTAAGATGAGGCAAGCTTAATGTGTAAGTATATTTTAGATCAATTTAAAGAAAAATATTAACTATAGTAGAGTTGGTACCTCAATATCACAGCAGTGATATATGATTGAATGATGTTTGGAAACACTGGTTTTGGGTATTGTTACAGCAAATAACTTAAGTATTGCAGAGTTCATTTAGTTGCAATATGGATTAATGAATTTATAAATAAACTACTTCTATTGCATTCATTTAAAATGTCTCTTTCTTCACCCACATCTAAAAGCAGTGTACAAAATGAATAATAGAAAATTATGCCTAATTACATTAATGTGTTTATGCTCATATGTAATTTTCAATATTTGCTTTCTCTGAATATGGAGGACGGAAGAAGTGCCCTTACTTTTCTAAGTCCCTGATCCTAAATATCAGTCTTCAAAGCTCCAGCAGGTGTACTCATTTTTAAAAATGTCTATGTTGCTGCAATGAGAAATCTGTTTAAAGAGATAAAATTATTAGATTTCAAACATCATAACATTCTGGAAAATTAAATATCAGAGGAAGAAGAGTTTCAGGACAATGATAGAGGGCATCTTTGGTTTTAAATGACATTGTAAGTAGGTAAGGTACTAAAGTTTGCAAGCATCCCACATAATTCACACAGCAATGGGAGTAAAGGTTTCTAGCTTGCAGTGTTGTGTGAATTAAATGAAATAATCTACATGAATGCATAGGTGCTTGATTGCATTTTGTAAACAGGCTGCCATCTGACTGTAGCACTTCCCTCGACATTTATACTGCGAGCCCTCTTCATTCTGTGGGCACATGTTGGTGCAGCCAATTTCCTCATTGCATTTCATACTCAATTTATGCAGATAAAGAGATTTGGTGTGGAAGGGAGACGACCGTAAGTATAGAGAGAGAAGCAGGCAAAGGAAGGAACTCAAAGAAGCCTGGAAACTCAAGGGAGAAAAACTAGAGAAAGTCAGTTAAAATGGTATTGGATTCATCTTCATTTTTGTTTCTTGCTCTAAAATATGGCTTAGCATTTTCCCCTTTTCTCTTACTTTTAGTAACAGCGAGGCTAATTTGAAGGAATGAGCACAGTGAACCCCAGAATAGAATCCTAGAAGTAGCAGAATATTAAAGTATGTTTGGCAAATGATTCTTTGTTATTACTCAGAACAAGCATTTGGCAGCAAATAACAGAAAACCCAGGAAACAATAGCATAGAGGCTTTTGTATGTCATGCAATAAAATGTCCAGGGCCGGAATTGTGGCTCAAGACCCCAGTGGGTATCCAGACACTTTTCATTTTCCTTAATATGCTCAATGTTGTAAATTCATGGTCCCAAGAGAGCTACTGCTACAGGCATCCAGTCTGTTCTGAGCAAAAAGAAGACTGGGAAGATAAAGGGAAAGAATCTAGCAGAGAAGCAGAGCTATCCCAGAGCCCCCCAGCTAATGTCTTATGGATCAGAGCTGTGTCACGAGACCACTCCTTGATGCAAAGGAGTTGGAGAAAGTAAATATTTTAAACCAGGAACCTTGCCACCTTCCAACTCAAAGTCCTCTTTGTAAGTTATAAAGTGACCATGGATATCAGTTGAGCAACCAGTGCTATTTCCCAAACAGAATTTGGGGAATTTATTCTTCCCCGGAGTATCTAAAGAAAGTACAAACTATTCAATATATGTCAAGCAGTTGAAAACATTAATACTCACTAGATATCTTTGTTACTTAAAATGCATAAATTAGGTTAATGTTTATGATAGACCTGTAGCTAGATATATCAGTTCAGATATCCTTAATTATTCTATAGTATTTTTCATAGGATAATTTGGTACCATTTATAAAAGTATACTCTAGAAACAAGAGACCAATGTCCTAGTCTATCAGTCAATAAATATGAATGCCTATGACAGGCTAGACATGGTTTAAGTGCTGAGGATACAGCTATTAATAAGATAGCTAAGGTCGTTAAATTCATGGATGTATACTCTAGTGTTTGAAGACTGTCAGTGAGTCTTCAAATAAATTAATAAATAAGTTATTAATAATAATAAATAAATAAATTAGATCATTTCAGATAGTGGTTAAGTTCCTGGAAGGAAATAGAATCAGCGATGTGATACAGGGTGGCATCTCCTCTTTTATTGTAGCTGCGTGACATTGGGGAAGCCCTTTTATCACTCTGGGAGCCAGTTTTCTGAACAGCAAAATGTAGAGAATGATCTGAGGAGGGGATCAGATGATCCTCTGAGGCTCCTTCCAACTCTAAGATCTGTTTCTCCTCTCTGATTCTCTTTCAGGAACTACCGACAAGCAGCAAAGGAGAAAAGAAGAGACAGGAATAGACAGAAAGCAGCAGCATTAAAAGCGAACGGGATCAGAAGAGAAAAAGGGTATCTTTGTATGCTTAGCTTATATGACAGTCAATAGAACAGAAGTGTTTTAGTTAGAACTCTACACGCATGTGTATGTATGAATGTAACAGCATTAGCATTGTAACCATTTATGTTTCTGTCTTTTAAAACTTCTCCTTAGAAAATAATCTAAAAAATGGTGATCATTTTTTTGTTTGTTTGTTCTTGTGGTGGTTTTGTGTGTTTTTTGTTGTTGTTGTTAAGATTTCAAAGTCCTTCCAAGAAAAATTTCCAACCACAAATAACTAATTGGATAATTTATTCTCTCATAGCACACATGCTTTGTTGCTGTTAAGTGATACATACCAGATTTTTCCCTTTACAAAGATTGATGTGATGTGGTATGAAAGCCTCTGGAACATCTCCATAGTGTTCTGGAGGACTTTGTTATTTTCTTTTTCTCCACCAGGTGCAAAATGGGTTGATAATAACCAGCAGCTGACTTGTGAGGCTGTGCTCCTGTGTGAGCTTGGAAACACACCAACACAAAACAAACACCACCACTACCACCATCGCCCTCCTGGATTGCTTTCTGAAGCGCTTTAGATATTTTATACACAAATATTGACGTTTTCAGAAACTGTTCCTTCGTTTTGTATATATTTTTTAAAATGTATATATGCTATGCTCTTTGCCAAGTTCTTCCTTTTTGTTGTAATTTATTTCTCTACTACTAAAAGGGAGATCTTGAATTTGGGTAAATTCTAAGCAATTTATTTTTAGTTTTTCTAATTCTGGAATCTGAGCCTTCTTTTATAATAGGGAGAGGCTTTGACATATATTTCCTTTGTTTCTTTTCAAGTTCCATCATATGTATTTATTCTTTTCTTTCTTTTTCAAATCCATTGGTCTTGATGGAATTTAGTTCCACAAATATGTCTTGATAAGCTGCTACATACCAACCAGGTATTTACGCATCTGAGTTATAAAAATGCAAAGGCTTTTATTGTTGCTGCCGCCCTGCCACTTAATATTGGTTCAGTTCTTTACAACTAATAAAGTGGCCTCACCTTTGTTTCTCAGTTTACAATCACATTAAATATGTATGACAAGTAGGATTCATTTTATAGATCAGGAAACTGGAGTCTGAAGAAAATAAATGGCCCTAAATGAACTAATAATCCAACAAAATCCTTCTACTAGCTGATGATCTTTTTGAGAAGTTGTGACAGTTTTTCAGATGGAAAAGCCCATCTTCCTTAGAAACCAGAGGCTTTTACAGTTTAAAAAAAAAATTTTTTTAATGTTTATTTATTATTAAGAGACAGAGAGAGACAGAGCATGAGCATGGGAGGGGCAGCGAGAGAGGGAGTCACAGAATCTGAAACAGGCTCCAGGCTCTGAGCTGTCAGCACAGAGCCTGATGCAGCCCGATGCACATAAACCACAAGATCATGACCTGAGCTGAAGTAGGACGCTTAACCAACTGAGCCACCCAGGCACCCTGGCTTTTACGGTTTTTTATAGTGTCTTGTAGATTGCTTTGAAACTAAACTTTCTACATGTCAGACCTAAAGCATAAGGGGAAAAGTTTGTCAATGATGCTGGAATGGAAAGAAACACCTCAGTTCTACCTTAATTCTTTGATATTGTCCTCAAACTAAAATGACCTTTACCCAATAAAAGACGTACATTTGAAATTCTTTTTAAACTATATGACTCACTTAAAAATATTTTTTATGTTTAAATCTGTACTTGAAAAAAGCAATCTTTAATATCTGAAAAGTAGGAGAGAACTGCTGAGTTTATGACAGTGTTGGGCATAAACTTTTTTTAAAGAACAAGGCATCAGTCTTTTTCAGTTGTTTCTTTTCTTTGATTTCTAATAAATTGAAAAGTCATTTCACAAATTACTATCTTTGTTATGACCTTTCCCTTTCTCTGTACCCCACTGTCCCCAGGATTTAAAGAATTCTAATTTTTACCTACCGGTCCCAAATTTGTTCTGCCCCCAAAGTAAAAATAATATAAACAAGCATAATTACCATAGAACTTAAATGCATAATTGTGGAATAAACTATAGATATTACAGCATTAAAAAAACCATATCCTACTTAATGAGGAACCAAAGAGAACCTTCTAACTGCTGCTCTCCTCAGGCTAACTGAGGAATCAATTTTATTGGTATTTCAAAATACCTTTTACTGCTCAAGAGTAGTGATGGGGTTCAGGTCCCACTGCTGTAAAGTATGGCACCTTGGCATATTGAGTATTGTAAGCTGAAGGAGCTTGAGAAAAATGGCAGAGGCAGGAAGGTCACCTTCCCTCTGTCCTTCTCCCTGAAACAGGCTATAAAACCCTCCTGTAAGAGGTGCCTTATACCCAGAAGAAAGGAGCGCCCTTGTCTCTGAAGTCAAAGGGATTCAAAGAAGAATCTGAACAAGACTTGCTAAGTTTCCCCCAGTTTACTACCCTTACTACACTCTCCTTAACTTACCATATTCTTCCGGCACACCATTCTTCCTCAGTCCTAGCACAATATTCAGGTCTGTTTCATTGGCTCTTCATTTCCTTATGAAGGCTCCCATGTCATGTAAAACTTGTATTAAATAATCTGTATGCGTTTTTCCTATTAGTCTGTCTTTGTTAGTTTAACTTTCAGACCTAGCCAGAAACCATGTTCTACCCACAGGAGCAAAGATATAACATGGCTTTATATGAATCAAGGCCACAGAACAATAAGAACCTAAAAAAAAAAAAAAAGCTCATAGATGGTTGGCCATCTCTTTAATAATTACAGGAGAATCTCTTTCTTCTTTATTTTTTAAAGAGACTGGCATTTGTCAAGGCATTGCAATAGATGGGCAAGTTTTCCCATTACATTTCCCCCGAAACATAAATTCCGTGGATGTGTTTCTCTAATCATACTAATTACATTACCAGATGTTCTCATCTTTCCCTGTTGCCTTAATGGGACATAGATTTCCTATTTTGAAATTGTCACTTATTTGTTATATTTGCGAGTGTTTAAAGTCTTTATTCGCTTTTGAGAACACTTAGTAGTCTAAAAATTAAAACTTGATCTGAAGACCAGTGATGCCTAAGATGGGAATTATACTATTAATTATACTTACTAACTATACTGTACTAGTACAATTATCCTGGACTCTCATAGGATAGCCAAGCTTGAGCTACCTATTTTCATGGTCAGTATAAACAGACTTTTCATGGGAAGCAGTTCAGTGGGACAAGTATTAATTGGAACCAATTGATATCTAAAGGAGATTTTTAAGAACAATAATTCTTACAGTATGGGCAGAGAAGTATTAAAAATTAGACATTGTCACCATAAGCTCCCAAAAGCTATTTTGGGGAAAATGTAATTGCCAAAATCAATAAATTTTTACTTAAATCATAAATAAATCTGCATGCTTGTTTTCCTATTAATTTATTAATTTTTACGAACCTGTTCCTTTCATTGTGTAATGTGGAGTTAAAATATTTTCCATTGAGAAATATATATACGAATGTGTGTGAAGAATTTACACATATGTGTGTATACATGTACATATGCACATGTATATATAAAAATATGTATGCAAATGCATATATATATATAATTGCACTGATATAAAAAAGGAAACTTTTTTATTATAAATTTTTATTTTTAATTTTGAGACCGAGAAAGAGAGAGGACAGAGAGAGAGAGGGAGAGAGAGAATCCCAAGAATGCTCTGTGTTGTTAGTGCAGAGCCCAATGTGGGGCTCAAACCCACAGACCATGAGATCATGACCTGAACCAAAATCAAGAGTCAAAGGTTCAGTGACTGAGCCACCCAGGCATCCTGAAAGGAAACTGTTTGAAAGAGAAGATAAGTGTAACCCATTTGCTATTAAAGAACAGAGAATTAAAACCCTATTAAAGAAATACTTCCCTAAATTCTCACTTCCATATTATCTTTTGTTAAGGAAAGGCTAAGTGAGAATGGAGGGAGATGTCCAGAATAAACTAGATGAGAGGAAGAAAGCGAGGACATCCTGACAGAAGGCGAAGAGCTGGCGGTAGCCAGGCGGGAGGTGGGAAGAGAAAGGCAGCCAGGGGCTGAGCTAGAGGCAGGGCCAGCTCCTTCTTCCTCAGGGTCCCTGGCCACACAACTTGCTTTTAGTAGGTTCCTGCCCAGGCTGCCAAGTCATCTCCATCTGAATGTGTCTTTGGCACCAGGGCTATTTCTAGCAGCCCTTTTCTCTGTGGTGGGTTTAAAGATTATGGTTTCAATGTTGACCCACTTGGCTTCTAGATTGCATCTGATTTACCACATTTAGTGGACGTGTCTGTTTATGGGCAATTTCCTCATTATGAAAGGTCCTCTCCTTTTTTTGTTTCCTCCAAAGAAAGACCTTTTTGTTTTGCTAATGAAGGTTCTCTGAGATCTGTGGAGAGTGCAGGGGTGTGTGTACCCGTAGTTCTTTTTTAAGAAACTGCTATTGTTGCTCCTAAGTGCACCTGGATGTCTAATAATGTGTTTTATTTAACAAGCCATTTAGGAAGTCTAAAGGTTATTGTTATTTTAATCTTTATGCTGATATTTTTCTTAATATTTGCATTAAAAAATTTCCCCTAGAATTAAACGTCTACATGACCTATATCAACATACACATCAATATAAGCATCTGTCTATAGATGTATACACTAATATTTCAATCTATATCTCCATCTATCTCTGTCTATCTATAGCACAGATATTTTGCCTTGCCTGTCCTCCATAAAGGACATTAAACACTGTGGTTAATGATAATGCACCCTCTACTATAGAATGGCCAGCCTAATCTTTACATGGAGAAATGTCCCCATCATGTGGACTCTTAGGATATTGCTACTGAAGTTAAAACCATGCTGTTTTCTTGCAACTATAATCATGAATTAATTTTTTTTAAAAAGGAGGACGATTCCTTTAAAGGAGAATCTTGGTAGATTCTTATTTTTATAGCTCATACTATTTCAGTATAGGAAAAATCTGTGTCAATATTCCCAGCATCTTACATGGGCCATTTCATTTCATCATTCCCATGATGGTATAAGATAGGTACTCTTACATCTCCATTTCATAGATAAGAAAATTGAGGCTTGTCTAAGATCACAGAGACCATGGCAAAGTCTGAAATGAGGGTCAAATTCAGTCCTTGGATGAGATATTTCTTGCCTCAGATCCTTCACATAAAATCCAACAAGAAGTAATGGTAAATGGATTAATATAAAAATAATGACATTAATTTATGTTAATTGAGGGCCAACAGGATGTCAGGTACTGTCCAGATCCTTTAAATATTATTCTTTATTATCTTGCCATTTGACTTTGCCAAAGTCTTCATGGTGAGAGGTTAGGAAATGTTAAGGTCAACAGCTACCAGCCGCCAAAGACATACTGTGAATTGAGGTCATTCCTGCTTCAAACTTGCATGGTTGCCACTGTTAATCATCAAGGCTATTTGAAATCACCTAGGAAATGTGAGCTTTGGTAAGATTTTGTAAGATTAGCAAATCTGGTAAGATTAGCTACAATTAATATACCTCTGCACCAGCAGACCCATCTCCCCAAGGGTAATAGGAGACAGATGGGGAGATCCTAATGTTTCTGTCATATAATTCAGGTTTGCTTTTAGTAGCTATTAAGTATTAAGAATTAATGCACTCCCCTTGTGCCTGCTCTGAGAAAAAACACAAATGGCTTTTTAGAATTATGTCGATCTAAAGTGCTTGACGAGTCTCATTTTGATTGAATTAACTAGAGATGTTATCTGAAAAGGATTAATTCGATCCCATATCAAACACATAAGACGAACAAATACAAACTTTTCCTTCCTGCCTTCATTATATTTACTTATTCCACAGTTACCGGACACCTACTGCGTGTTAGGTTCAGGGCATCCTGACCTTAAAATCTGACAGCAGCTGTATGACTAGAGGAGCTCCGGGATTCAGGCAGGGAGGGGTGGAAGTTCCGAGTTCACCTGGAAGAGGGTCTAAGGCTCCTGACCAGGGAAATGAGAAAAGGCTCTCTGGGAGAGCTGGCAAATGTGCAGACCCGTGGAGGAAGCGAGCACGGCGACTGGGAAAGATGGCGAAGATCCTTGCAGAGGAGGCACCCCATGCAAAGGCAGACCAGAAATCCAGGAACAGAGCGAATGGTGAAGTGAACCAGACAGACCGGGGTTCGACTGCGTGGGGCTCTGAGTGTTAGGGTAAGGAGTTTAAGGTTTACCTGTAAACCAGTGTTTCTCAGAGTGAGCTCTCCGTCCTGCAGCACTGGCATCACCTGGGGCCCCCACGTCACACCTACCGACTCCGCATCCCTGGGGCGTGGCCTTGGCAACCAGTAGTTCAGTAGCCCCACCGGGTGACGCTGCCACAGCGGGTGGAGAACCCGTGCGGTGCAAGCCCTCCCAGACTCCCGTGTGTGCCGTGAAGGGGCAACGCTGATCTCCCCAGACCTCCTCGGGGTCAGGCAAACCCCACCCCCACCCCCCGGGGAAGCTGCAGTCCCTGGGAGTGACTGCTGCCGGCACAAGCATCCTCATTCTTCTACTCTAGGGTCCTGAGCAACTTGGATCTGGGGGGGGTGGGGGGGAAGCCCTGTGGAAAGCCGGGACAGGCCTGTGGGCCAAAAAGGCTTCGTGGCCTGTTTTTGTCTGACGCCCCACCCCGCAAGCTGAGAATCACTTTTACATTTTTAAAGGGTTACAAAAGAAGGGAAGGAAGAGGAGGAAGAAGAAAAAATGTTGAGGAAAGAAGAGGAGGAGAAACACTGTAATGGAATATGGCCTCCAAAGCTGAAGTATTCCGTCTCATCCTCTGCAGAAAAATTTTGCTGACGACTGGTGTAGAGGAGGAGAAACTGTTTTTGCAGAGAAGAAGCAATAGGTCCAAACAATGAACTAAGGAACAGAAAAGAAAGAGAGAAAAGAACTGAAGGCAGAGAAGCCAAATATGGAGCACAAGGAAGACAGTCAAGGTGTAAACAATGCAATGCTCTTTGAAGAGAAAGACTGGGGCTACAGTGCTTACACAAGTAGATTGTTTTAAGGCAGTTGGCCCAAGCACCATGCTGTAGTGAGTTCTCAACAACGGAGGAACTCCCAGTCTGTCCGGTTCAGCCGTCTCTCAGGGGTTGGTTTGGTGTCATTTTTGAGAGTAGTGATACGATGAAAGCATGAACTCTGGAGCCTCTTGTCAAACATGAGAAAAACCACCTCATGTTTGAACGCTCTGTGGGCATTTAGATTCATCTTCCTAAAATTTAGTTATTGTCTCAAACAATGACATGTACAGGAATCACCCAGGCATCTTCTTAAATGCCAATTCCAGTTTAGGTCTGGATGGGGCCAGAGAGCGTTTACTTCTAAGAAGTTCCCAGGTGGGCGGTGGGGGCCACACTTTAAGTAGCAAACGTCTGCACTGAACACCAGTAGGTTATTTGAAGAACACGCTTTTCAGGCCACATGTTAAGCATGCAAAGTAATTCTGTCCACAGAAATCAAAGGCACCTTCTCTGCTATAATATATGATTCAACTGTTCTCCAAAGCACACCACTCTCGCTGTTGGTCACTTGGAATTCTGCTCACTCCAAGTGGTAGGTTTTAAAGACAAGTATCTGGATATAGAATGAAAGGGAGAATGGAATAAAGGGGAGAAAAGACAGGCAATGGATATGGTGGGTGAAGTGAACAGAGGCAGTCTAGCTTCATGGTTTGGGGACTCACACTCCCTTCGACTTCAAATCTGGACTCTTTCCCTGATCAGCTGTGTGATCTCAAATTATTTCACCCTCTGCCATGACTCCTCACCCACAGCTGGGGATAACAATTTCTTAAAGAGTACTTATGGGAGTAAAAGAGACAATGTCAGAAAATAATGTAATGCCACAGTGAGACTATAATAAACACTAAATAATTGTAATGTTTAATTGTCAGAGATAAAAAATATATATCAGCTTCAGATTCAAAGGAAGCTCTCCAAACATTACAAGAGTTAAGCAAATAGCCTAGAAATTTATTAATGTTACTAAAGGATAAATGGCTCCTAAAGGAGCTTTAAATATGCAATGTTGGTCTATATATATAGGACTTGTATCTTAAATATTTGGGATTCCCTCCGAAGTAATAACATGTATATAACGTGGGACATTATTAGGTGTTTCTTTTTGACTCTAAACTATATATTGTCTTTATTGCTCAAGGCTTGTACTAAATGGTAGATAAGCTTTGTAATATTTAGAAAAGCAATTAGACGACCAGAGGCTTCATACAGCTTCCAAAGAAGATATGTATTTTATATCCACATTGTATTTCAGAATTAAAATATGCCCTTTAAGAGCTTTTTGCTATGACATGGAAATTTATCAGGGAATCACATTTAAAATAAAAGTTCAGTCAAATGTCATATATCTGATGACTAGATACGTTTTTATGTTTTAATTGGGTGATTTGGCACTGTGGAGCCAGAGTCTCAGAGGTGACACGGATTGTACCAATTACTCTTAATTCATTTAGTTGACACTCTCTAGGTCTGCACCTTAATTCGATGTTCTTTGCTTTTTTATTACTCTCAACTGTTACCTTATCCACATGGTTCTTCTTCACACAGCTTTCCTTTCCACTGTGCTTCTGCTCCGCCCCACAGAGATGTAGTAGAAAGAAAAAGGGGTTGTTGGTGACAGAGAGACCTGGAAGCAAATCCAGTCTGGAGTCCACCACTTGGGACCTGCATGGCCTAAATGAGGCTGTTTCTCTGAAACTTGATTTCCCTACTCAGGTCAATACACACTTTGCTGGATTATTGAGAATTAGAGATAATATGTGTTAAGTGTTTACACAGGGGCTGCTCATAGAAAATAGGCAATGAACATGAGCTTTGCTATTATTTGTTAAGTAAGTATCAACTCATGTGCAAGCTGTTCTAAGTCTTCTTAGAAGCCCTGAAGATGGATGCAATTTTTACCCTCCTTAATATCCACAGGTGCATTTTACTTGCACCTGGTTACTTTTCTGTGTGGCATTTTGGTTATTTATGTGTATGAATTATCTCTGCTATAAGATATAAAGTTTATAGAGAAAAGATTCAGGTTTCCAGATTCCTATATGCAACATGCATCTAGCCAGGAGCTTGTAAATAATAAATGTTCAATGAATTCTTCTATTAAAGAAAGAGCAAAAATCATTTTCTGACAGAACATATCAAAACTCACATCTATCCGGTATTCCTGATTTCTCCAACTTTTCAATGCCCCACCAAATTGAATTATATCAGACACCAAATGTTTCACAATATTTTCCCTCAAGTATGATTTATTTAACAATCATATGTAATAGGAAATACAGAGAACTACAGTAGAATAAAAACACAAGAATTGTAGCTTGTCAAGTTAAAAATTAAAACAGCTACTGGTTAAATAAAAAGGCGCATGAAATTGTTGAATATATGTTGTGGAGCTGAGGATAAAAATGCAAAGCAGGACATCCAAGATGCAGCGGCCTGACTCATTGACCCTCTCACCCATCCCTGGTGTTTGCAGGGGGATGGGCACTAGTAACCTCCACGCCCACTCCCTCTAGTCAGCACTAGTTAGTAGCCCTCTTGGAAGAAAAGAAAGAACAAGGGAAGTGAACAGGGGAGGAAAAGGAGGGAATGGAGAAAGGAGGGGAGATTAGAAAAGGAAAAAGCGTATCAACAGCGTGACAATTCTTCTGAAGTGGAGCGTGTTTTCTCCACTCCCTCTGGAAATTCAGTCACAGTGCTTTATAAGTTAAATAACCTGGGAAATTAGGTGAAAGCCCATATACAGACACTGATGAATTCATTATATTTCTCAATTTTTGTTTTCGTAACAAAGCCTATAGATCTTATCAATAGAAACAAAATAGACAAGTTTCCTATGACAATTGAGAAGCGATGTTTCAATTTACTTCTCCCTGGAGAGATTCTCTAGCTTTCCCGAAAGACAACTGGCTCAAATAAGAACAAAAGTAATTACACTTCCCAGATAGTCAGATTCTATTTTAAATGCAGAATATTTTCTAGCTGGTAAATAGCTACTTTTAAAAAGACTTTGAAAGCAGTAGTTATAATGTCTTCATAAATAGAAATAAAAAGTCCATTTTTTTAAAAGACAAAAAGTCACCATGATGTACATATCTATAAATTTCCCCCAACATATCATCGTAGATCAATTTGTACTGCTTACATTTAAAATATCAATTGCATTATAATGTCTATGATACAATTCAGTTATTTAGCTCAGTTCTACACAAGATTCAGGTGAAACAAAAATTAAGGACCTTATTCACAGAACATTTAAAAGCATTTTATGCACAGTCTATGCATAAATATATCTTAAATTAGAATGATGCATACCTAATATGCATATAGAATATGGCTTACACATTAAAGGAGATCTAAGTTGTGGGTTATAAAATCCCACCACTCAGACTTAAAAGCTTCTGATTCTATCAATTTCTAAAATATTGCTTAGCATCATGGAACCCAGGAAAAAAAGCAGGTGCAACAGAAAACTCATTGGATGGATGGACCCTCCTTCACTTTATTCTTTAATTGATGGCTACTCTTGTTTTTTTCCATTCAGTTTCTACCTTTCACAAAGACAGATTCATCGCAGGATCATCGACGTGTTCGCACAGTGAAAAGTTACAACACCTAATTGTGCTTGACTTTTCTTGTCAGGTAATAACAAATAAAAGTAGTTCTTCAGTTTGGAGCAAAGGAAGGGCTCTGCACATGCTCAGGCAAAACATGACAAGGAAGCAGAGTCTCTAAGAATTGCAGTTCGTTTCTTGTAGGAAAATTATAAAGTCACACCCAATACTATTATCTTATTATCTGTACAGAAAAGTGTGGGCTTCCATCTTCATAGATATTTTTGAGTACAGACACACACACACACACACACACACACACACACACACACTTCTTGTCACTTATCCCTTGGCCTGTAATATATTTTGTTGTGTCCTAATGGGATCAACACCCCAGAAGGCAAATTCCATTCTGAGCACTAACATCTGTTTCCAAAAATGGCTGGAGGTTCTTGTTATCCCAGAGCGTAGGTAATGTGTGACTTGCATTGTGATGACGCCCGTGTGGGTGACGTATCAGTGCTCTGAAACCACAGAGATGGAGGCAAGTTGGTCCAGTGCTTCCAGGGACAGGTTTCACTGCAGTTTCCCAGCTTGACAGTTACAACGAAGTGGTCATTAGGTTGTGGGACCAGGGTAAAGCTCCAGTGTCATCATGGGGCTTCAACCACAGCTTCTGAACAGCTCCACCCCTCATGCTGTTCCCATGTATTTAAAAGAGAGACAATCTAGCCTGTTCTTCAGAGCCACAAAAAAATTTTTGCCCCTAATTTTGTTTTGCTTTCCTTTTACTTAAAACCTTGAAATATTTGTAATTACACAACTCTGCATAAAACAATACATATGAAAGTTAATTTTAAAAATGCCTCATCTTTTGCACATGTATCACATAGTCACCTATACTATTACCGGTTCAAAGTGATGACAATTTTAAACTATCCAACTTTTGTCTTAAAAATTTCCTTAACTTGATTGAAAAAGCTGGATGAAAACAACCAACACATTTCCTCCAAGACTGTCTTTTGGAGGAAAGACAATGGCAGAAGCACTGACCAAGAAAAATGGCAACTTTGAATGTGTTTGTTTGGCCAGAGTTACTAGCTCAGAATTTATGTTCTTCTTATTAGTTCCTTATATAGGAGTCCATTAAAATGGCTGGATCCACGTGTGTGTTGAAAAGGAGAACATCGCTTTGTGGAAAGTTGAGGATTTAGGATGTTTTTGTCCCGTTCTCATTATCCTGAAATAAAATCTAAATGAAAATGAAGATCATGTTTTAGTCATATACATGCATCAATTACTGTGTGGTAATATCACATTGGGCTTCATATACCTTGTCAGAAATAAAGGATTTATCAGTATATAATATATATTTGTTTTATACCCATTGGAATTCCTGTTATTTCGTGTGTGTGTGTGTGTGTGTGTGTGTGTGTGTGTGTGTATGTTTTATTTCTTTAATTCCAGCAAAAATTTGGATTCCTTGGGTCAGAAGTCACAAACTCAAGTAGCTAAAAACAAGCCTGGAAGGCAGTATAAATGAGGTAAGTGGGCCTGTATGAATGTGAAACCAGTAGAGTCACAAGGACTGTGGTGAACTAATGAGCGTAAGTCCTGCTTAAAGATATTCAAAAAGATATTTCAAATCAGTGTGGAAGTCAAACAAAGCAAATGCAAAACTAAATCTAGACCACAACACATTAGGTTCTGACCTCTTCTTGGATAGTACTCTCAACATTAAAGGGAACACTTCCCTCCCAATGAGTACCAAATCTGATATTGGTTTGCTTTTGAAGTGCCAGAAACCTCTGATATATCCTTCAAAGAAGACAGTATAATAAATTATATGTCCACACCTTTTAAAATCTTTTGAAATAATAAAGCAGCAATGCATTGTACATCCAATTCCAATCTCATTCACTTGAATTAACAAAATCATTTTCAAAAAGTAAGCAAAACAAAATAGTTTTGTGGATAGAAATTTCTTAGAAATAGTAGCGAAGTTATACAACAGTGTTACAAGTAGATTTCAAAGGTTGATTTCTTGCTCTAAGTGTAGTGTTGCACATTGATTTATGGGGCTTCATCATGGTGCACGTTGAATTAGACGTGTTTCCTGGGAAAGTATCTCATACTGGGGCCCACACACTGAGAATGCAGCAGGCAATGGCTCTCAGAGATATAGCCAGGCTTCCATAAGATCTAAATTTTCCATGATGGCTGCCAGTGAAAGAGTAGCTATAGGTCACAAAGAAGGTGTGGTTAATATGCAAACTAGGAGCCTGTAGGCAAAATCTGACCTTCACACATATTTATTTTGGTCTACATAGTGTTTCAAAAAGTTTTTGAGTCAACATTAAAAATGGAAAGATTTTTTCCTAATTAGTGCATGGTGAAAATATGTTGGATGCAAAGACTGGCTAGCTGCAGCCTTTAGTCAGGTGTGCTGTGCCCTTTCTAGAAGTTTCCAAGGCTGACCACTGCTCTCACCTTCCAGACAGTGGGCCTGAGTCATAGTTATCAGTTGTCACCACTCCTGTTGGTTTTTTACTTCCCTTATATTAGAGACCTGCCTATTTCTTGAAGGCATATAAATTTCACCTATTGAAGGCCATGATTTCTGGAAGACTGTGCTCCAAAGGCAGAGTTTTCTCCAATTGAGAGGAAAACTACAGGATTTAGTTAGTGCTGATGGAAAAAAAAAATGTCTAACAGCTTGCCTGAGTTTAAATACCACTGTTTAGTTTGAGTGGGTCTCAAATCTTTCCAGCTTTGGAGCCTTTTTAGTTGAAAAACAAAAAAAGAGGCTTCAGTAACTTCCAGTTGAATCCCATTGAAGTCTTTTACTGATGAGATGCCAGAATTTTATAGATAATTTTTTTTTTTGCCTGAGACATCTTCACAGCTTAAATAGTCAGCTTTACAAATGTACTGGTGACCTGTGTTTCCTACACACAATTTTTGGAAAATGTTCATAAATATTCCAGTTCCATATCATAAATACATAAGAAATGCTGATTTTTAACTTTTTTCTTTTGAAGCTACTTAGTGTGCACTGGTCATCGAGTAGGAATGAAGACTCTTGCTTAATTTTGTTTCACTCAGTTTTCTAATGGAATTTATTTGACAGAAACCTTTTTGTACTTACAACATCTATAAATACTCCACTGAATTTAGTTTTTCCTAAAACATACTTTGAGGGTATGTTGTATGTCATCAGAACTTAAGGACTCTTCTGAAACAGCTGTGAGCTCTAAAGTAATAAATTTATAGTTTGGATGGAGGGATGAAAAGAAATTGCTGTAGCTAATATGAGACAATATGTTAAAATTGTTAAATGTAGACATACATCGGTTTTAGTTGCTGAACACCCACTTTGTGGGCTTGATATCTACCCAAGCTTCATATGTAAAATAGGAATCACAACCACCGACTCTGAAATTGTTAAGAGAACTAAGTGAGATACTATATATGTAAGATGTTGATCACAGTGACGGACACTTGATAGTTGGTATTAAGGAAACTGTTATCAAGAAAAGACAGTCTTACAACCAACTCAAGAATACTGAGAGATAAATCATCTTAAAATCTAACCACAGTTTAACTCTTTCATATCTAAAGCAACATGTGAGGAGCTACTGATAACATTTCAACGACTTGGTATATGGCACTCAGCATTTTCTCTCTTGCGGCCATCACCCCCAAGAACAGGACTCATTATAGCACGTGGGGTTTGTTTCTTACTTAAAAAGTAAAAGGAAACACTAAGACATCTCCACTATAATTACACAACCTTCCCTTCTAACAGCTTGCACTTCCTCTGTAGGCCCAAGACAATGGTTCTCAACTATAGTGTACAGAATTACCAACAGACGGGATTATTAAAAATTCAGATTTCCAAGGCATCATTCCCAGAGTTATAATTCAATCTATGATTTAGTAGATCAAAATCAGACCCCAGAAGCTGAATTAAAAAAACACTGATGCAAATGTCTATAGATTTTAGCAAATATTGATGTCTGTTTCATAATATGTACTTGCCTTGTTATCACCCAATGTGAACATTCATATTTCCTACGTGAAGTAGGAAGAGAAATCAGGATTAAACCTCTCCACAGCCTCCAGATTATTAATTTAAAGGATTAAAAGGTCTCACTAAGTATAATTTTTATTGATGAACAAATTAAATTCTTTGAAAAAATAAATATTTAAGATTTTGCTTCAGAAAACAGGAGAAACTTTTTCTTTTTAAAGATTCCAGGAGGGCATTGAAATAAGGTAACTTTGCCTCTAATGATATCTACAAGCCATTCATTTCAAAAATTATGTTTCTTGCCTAAAAAATAAAATTACCTCTCATGTTTAACATGACAGAAGCCTTTAAGGTATTGCAAACCTATGAGTGTGTATCAGCATGTTTTTCCTCAGCATTTACTAGGTCTTCTGAGTTCTTATGAAGATCAGGTTCACCTAAAACACAAGCAAACAGATGAACGGAAACAAAATAAGCCTGTGGAAAAAAAACCTCATGAAGTCAGGAATCTGAAGCAAATAGTGAGTGTTGAAGACTCCATTTTGCAATGGGTTTTGTGGCACATTTCTCCACGGTTACCAAACACGTTCTTTTCAGACTGTGCATTTAAAGAGCACAGCAGGTCACACTGTGGTAGTTACACAACGTCATGAAGTTGTAGTTTAATCTGGTAATACAGAACTGAAACTCATGAGACATGCTTAAACATCTACTAAGTCAAACATAAAAATTGTGCATGTTTTTTTCTTGATATTTTTAAATCAAAACATGTTGTTTCAAACAACCCTTCTACTGATCAGTGTCCTTTACCATACATGGCTTAGTTGCTAAGAATTTGAACACATGACTATTACAGAATAGTAATTTTTAAGATAAGACATGATCTGCCAAAACAAACTAATGGAATTTACAGTCTCTGAATCACTCACCATTTATATATACCTTGAAGAAAAAAATTAACATGGAAAATATGCCAACATTTCTAAAGAGGTTGCCTAGAATCTAATCTATCAAAAATAAAAACATAAAGCAGAAATGTACAGATAAAAGAGTCTTATTATATGGAAAAGAAAGTAAATAAAATAACCAATTTCAATTTTGAGCCAATTACTCAAAATACCTTAATATTCAGGAAATAGTCATATATGATGGCATGTTCTTTCTATTTGAACTTAGATAAAAAATATACTAACAAGTTAAGCATCACACCAGTTATCTTTGAGATAATTCCTTTTATATATACTGTAAGACTGTGTCATCTCAGTTGCAACAGATTTTTTATTGAGGTTATAAAATTAATGAACATATAAGACTTATGGGGTGTTTTCATGAAGCAAAATTATTTTGTCTCCTGCTTTCTTTTTAAAACACTCAAAAAGGGAAAGTTATCTTCTGTCCCAGGATGAAATTTTCAGGTAGTGTCATGACTTTTGCAATCATTCTTGCATAATATAAACATTGCCTGATCACGTGAAGTCGCCCAAGTCTTAACCAACATTAGAAAGTCTTGTCACCTATATTGCACATCAATCTTAAAACAAAGATCAAACAAAGATCATAGAAGATCCCTTTCCAACCTTGAGTTTGTGGCAGAGTCCAGAAATGGTGTGCGTTTGGGGACACATGGTTGGTATTTCTTTCTGGGTCATTCTTCCCCAATTGGCCACCTTAACTCCTGAGCTGGAGCAAGCGAGAGAAAGGGCTGAGAGGAAAAGCCAAGCTCCTACTCGACCAGCACACTGTAGGATGGCTCCACACTCACTAGACCTGGCAGGTGTTGAAAACTAATTCTTCTATGAGCACATTCATGGGCTCTTCAGGGACTCTTTGCCAGGGACCATGGCTGGAGACATTTCACCACCTTGCAATGGGCACATGAAACTCTGGTTATTTACAATGTTGACAGCCCCCTGGAAATTTATAGTTGCATCTTTAGCTTCCGTGTGCTAAGGTCCTTTCATCCTTCCAAATAGGGATGGGCCACATCTGAATCACATGAAACACTCACGAAGCAACTGTTGCCATAAATTACTTGAGGAAAGACTGAAACCTACATAGATTCCCCTCATTTGGCTCATCTGTCACCAGCTAACCCTTTAGATCTCATGTTTAAACGAAACTCCATTCCCAATATCTCCTGAGGGTCCTGGTGCAGCTCTCTTCTCTTGATTTGATGTAGAGGGAAGCATTTCTACACCTCTCCCAATAGCTGATAGCTTGTTAAAGAAATTCTACTCGCAAATCCTTTTTCAACCATTAACAACCTGACCCTTTCATTTGTTTGAGTTGGGTAAGGATTATAAGCATCCTATAATTGGCTTTGAATCTTCTTTGAAATTCCTATCTCACAGGTTTTATTTCTGACATTTTAGACTCATGGCTTAAACTTCTGATTTAGTATTCTGTTACTTAGGACTAAATTAGAACAGAACAGAATGAAAAGAACAGGCTGAATTAAAAGAGGAATATAAGTAATTCTCTGGTTCTCAAAATTTTGAGAAAAACTTTTACAATGGGCAAAAAACACTAAGGAAAAGGAACTTACCAGTAATGAAAGTGGATATGGAACAAAATCACCAAATGGTAACAATACAGCAATTACAAGCTAAAATTCTTGTTAAAACCAGTCTATATGTATTCTAACATGAATGTGTTGTTATATTATTTGTTTATTAAATCATATGTGATCTAGGTAACAAAGAGTATAAATTAATGAGTAAGAATGACAAATTTTATTATTATTAATAATAACATTAACAGCAGCAGCAAAAAGAGTAGTTAACATTTAGGGAATATTTACTCTGTGCTAAGCACTATGCTAAATGCTTCATACATTTTATCATTTAATCTCCCCAACAATTTTTATTACCCAAGTTTATATATCAGCTAAGGAGCAGAGCTAGGCATTCAACCCCAGAGTCATGTACTTCACTACTAAACCAAAGGGTTTGGTTGCACAGTGCTAACTCCCAGACCCAAAGGGGCAAATTTCTATTGGATTTGAAAGAGTGAAAGCATTCCTTGTTGCCTAAACAACAATGGCAAAGGTTCAAGTTGAGAAGTGTAAACATGCTATTTTTCATCTTCCTGCTCTGACAAGCTATTAGGATTCAAAATTCAGTTCTTCAGAGATGAATAATTTGATAGCAAGAATTGTGAGAAGCATTTTCTAAAGAATAAAACTCTTTTTACTGCCACTCTGTGTAGTAAAACCTACAGTAGGAGACAGACTAAGAAGGACTCAGATGCCAAATCCTATATTCAGGGGAATTTCAAAGCAAAGTGCTGCAAGAAAGAATCAAATGTTTTCTTGCTATACCATGGAGGAGAGATAATAGAGATTTGTGACTCCAGGAGCAATGAGAAAGTATTCAATTTAAAATTCAACACAAATATGTGACTGAGGTGCCTATTCTTAAAAAACCAAAAGTTGTAAATTAGTGAAAACCCTATTATAATTTTTGTCTTGATGATTTCCAACTCTCCACCCTGCAACACTATAGTCAACCATCCACTGTAGATGTTAAGGATCTCAAATTGCACTGTTTTCCCTGCATATTCATCCACACCAAGAGCAATGAATTGTTTCTAAAGACTGCAAACATCACAAGTTTCCTAATTTTTAGTGTTTATGATCCAATTCTTTAGTGAAGAGAAGACTGTTTTTGTATGAGTTTCCATCTAGAGAAGAGTCAGGAAAGCGTATGTCCTTTGATTCTGTTCTTCATTTTTCCCATGGAGACAAAAACCACTTGAATCTACGTCAAGCTGAATACATAATTATCAGCAATTAGATACCTGCTAAGAAAGCATATTCGGCAAATATTGGTGGTATGCATATTCCAAAATTCTAGGAGTCTTTAGATGTCCCTGATAATAGACTATAAACATTATTTGACAAATTTGTAGACTGGTTGAATTGGGGATACCAAAACCCCAAACAAGTAATTTTTTCCTCCATCTTACTTAGCTTTAAGTCATAAGTCTTAGAGGGCTTAGTTGGTAGCTATCTTGATTAAGGTTCAAAAATCAGCCAAAATAGAAATCAGTCTCACATATCTAGCTATCCTTTAACCTGGGATGAAAAAGGCTAGTGTTCTTTAAAAATGCCTTCCATGCTACTTTCTTTCCTCTCCTATGTACATGCTCCTATCTAACTTAGGCTGGCTATGATGAGAGGCTATTTGAAAGGATGTGTGAAGAGTGTCTCATCTACTTGTAGTTTTTTTTTCTTTAAGTAGTAGTGAAATAAATTGCTTCTCTTGGTCATAATGCAAATTGCTCCTATTAAAGTACACTTATAAATTGTAAATACATGCTTTAAAATAAAAGCACTTTAAGCAATTAGTCACACAGCACTTTATTGATCCACAACATTTAGCTAGAATTGTGGGGAGTAGTACGATCTCTAATCTATAAAGACTCATATAACAGGATTAGCCTCATGATGGAGATGAATTTATTTAAAATAAATCATAGGTGCTTTATCATTTCTACATTACTAATGCCAAAACTATTATCTTATTCTTGTTGAATTCCTTTGATGAGATTTCTATTTCTTACCAATGTCTCTGGGTTTTTTTTAATCAGCAGACTTGCTCCGCATATGTTATAGAAGCCTAGCCCAAGATGGAAGGATGGGAACGTAGGACTCTTCTGAACGAATCCCACGTCCAGAGTAATGAGTTTATTGTACTGAATTCTTTACTTCCACAAAAATTTCCTGATACAAATAAAAATTAGTCAAAGCTTCCAAGCTTACTCACTACCAATTGTCTTGCTAAAGAATGGGCCTAGGTTGGGTTTTGAAGAGGTTATGGAAATGAAGTTTGAACATCAGATTTTTTGTTTTCACCATTTCTTCTTGAAGGCTTATATTTTAAACTTTAACTGAAGAGATCTCTTGGATTATTTTTTATTTTCCTTATTTTTTCATAATTTCTTCATAGAAATTAAATATATGTAAAAAAAGATACAAAATTTCAGCTATAAATCTTTTTTTGCATGATTTCTAGGAAATCCCTAGATTCCTATAGTTAACAAGGGAACATTATATTAGCCAAACCATGAGCAAGAGTCCCAGAAGGAGTAAACTCAGAATTGAAGAATAATTCATCTAAACTCAGGCATACTTTGAGGAGTAAAAATATTAATGTTAATAGATTCTTTTAGGAAAGAAGTGAATTGCTGTAAACTAAGTTTGTTGGGTTAGCTAAAATCTTCTTCTTCTTCTTCTTCTTCTTCTTCTTCTTCTTCTTCTTCTTCTTCATTTTTGGGGCCTTTAGGTCTGCAGGATACTTAAAAAAAAATTTTTTTTCTTAAAAGGTTATATGCCAAGAAAAAATAAAGGCAAGTAACTTAAGTGGCAGAATCCTCAACAGAAAGTATTTAGATAAAGTTTGTTCATGTTCAGCTTTTCCAATTGGGCCACTATACCCACCATTCAGAATAAGCCACTTCATTCCTTCACTCACTCCTGCAGAAAACTGGTTGAATTTGAGACATACTTTGGAGAGATACTCTATAGATAATTTTGATGGATTAATTAATAATGGAAAGGTGAGGGGCATCTGGGTGGCTCAGTCAATTACATGTCTTTGGTTCAGGTGTTGATCTCATGGTATGTGAGTTTGAGCCCTGCTTCGAGCTTTGTGCTGACAGCTTGGAGCCTGGAGCCTGCTTCAGATTCTGTGTTTCCCTCTCTCTCTGCCTCTCCCCCACTCATGCTCTGTCTCTCTCTCAAAAATAAATAAACAAAAGTTACAGAGAGGGAAGGAGGCAAACCATAAGAGACTCTTAAATACTGAGAACAAACTGAGGGTTGATGGGGGTTGGGGGGAGGGGAAAGTGGGTGATGGGCATTGAGGAGGGCACCTGTTGGGATGAGCACTGGGTGTTGTATGGAAACCAATTAGACAATAAATTTCATATAAAAATAAATAAATAAACATTAAAATAAAAAAAATGGAAAGGTAATAGAAGAGTCAAGATCAAATCACCATACATCAATTCACTTGATATTTTAAAAAAGATTTTACTTTTAAGCAATCTATACACCCAGTGTGGGACTTGAACTCACAACCCTGAGATCAAGAGTTGTATGCGCTACCTACTGAGTCATCCACTTGATTGATGGAATTGATCCACTGCATATTTTCTCATGAGTTACGCTTTATCTCATATCAAATTGTTATGATCAAGCAGTGTTTTCCCATAATATACTTCTTTAAGGAAGCCTTCTATAAGATCTCCATGTAGTTTGGAGGCACATATATGAGCCCAGGAGAGTAATAACAATTACTGTAGAAAACACTAAGTTCTAAATACT
Source organism: Panthera leo (assembly GCF_018350215.1). Lineage (NCBI taxonomy): Eukaryota > Metazoa > Chordata > Mammalia > Carnivora > Felidae > Panthera > Panthera leo. Next base: position 168,949,221 of record NC_056686.1, read on the forward strand.
TTATATGTATAAACTCATCTAATCTTCACAATAGCTCTTGAGATAGACATAAGTTTTCTGATCCTCACTTTAAAAACTGCAAATTGAAACAGAGAGATTAAGTAACTTGCTCAAGGTTACATAGCAAGTAAGTGATGGGACCAGAATTGAATAGATAGTCGAGGCCCAGAGTTCTAGATCCTAACTGTACACTATGCAGCTTTCCTGGGTATAGTTTATTTAATAGCCGCTATGTTTTTGTGTTTCCTTAGTATGAGTTTATGCCTTATCTTTGAAATTAAATATCATGGTAAATTATAGCCTTTTTTTCCAAAGGCAGAGACAGAGAATAAGAATAAAAAAATGTCTTCGTGAAAATATGTTCTTCAATATTAAACACAAGGACAGTCTCAGCTAACTAATTAATTGGGGTGTTCCCACTAGTCAACTACAATTAACCATTAGGTCAACTGTTAAGGAATCACAGTAAAGAAAGTATATAAGAGCAGTTTTAAAAAACAACAGGTTTTTCAGGGTGGAAATAACTGGGCTAATCTGACAAATGGAATTATATATTGTACAAGTCATTCTCAAATCCCCCCCCGAAAAAACAGTATATGAAGCCATTTTACTCTTGCTGTTCACTCCTACTATAATGCAAACACTTTTCAAAAATATCTGTCCCTTAAAATTTTTATCAGTCATGTTTATTTAATGGCAGAGAACTATTAAGACATTTGTTCAGAAAAATGGTAGAATTAATTAAAAAACACAATGAGTTTATGGAAGTCACATTACCTTTATATTACCTAAATACTTGATGTTTTAGAAAAGGGACATCAAAGTGAAAATACAAGCTTTATTGCAGATGACACAGTGATTAGATGCTCAAAGAAAATTTATTGACACTCAACATATTATCTCAGTAAGGAGAAATGCTACAAAATGTCATTTAAACCAATATTTGAAAGCATGAAGATGCTGGGGTAGCCATAGCAGTTGAACTATGTCAACCAAAGAATTTGTAGCTTTTATTTATGTGGTTAGTGATGCCACTTGTGCAATCTGCAAAAAAACAGGTTCTTTTTCTCTCACAGGGCCAGGTAAATTTCCAGCAGTGGAATGAAATCTCCAAGTCTTTTGGTCACATTAGAGCTGCCACCATATGTGAGGTATTGTTTAAGGATGTTTACTGATCAGGAAAAGTTAATGCTTTGAATTGATTTTTGCTTCTGAAAAAAAAGGATACTCATTTAAAAAACCTTGAGACAATATTATCTAAGAGTTGGAATAATTAAACTGTACCTTAGCATTTATAATTATCCATGTTTGTAGGAATTGTGGAAAAATTAAGAAGATAAATATAATTGATATTTTTTCTTAATTTTCAATATATTTTACTTTTGCTCCTAAAACCTTTTGTGACTTTTGCATTCATCAGTTGTGATACTCAAATGATTCTTTTTTCGTTTACTTTTTTTTAGTTTTTTAATTTTTTTTAATTATATATATATATAGAGAGAGAGAGTCAGAGCATGAGTAGGGGAGGGGCAGAGAGAGAGGGAGACACAGAATCCTGAAACAGGCTCCAGGCTCTGAGCTGTCAGCACAGAGCCCAACATGGGGCTCGAACCCATGAACTGCGAGATCATGACCTGAGTTGAAGTCAGACATTGAACTGACTGAGCCACCCAGCCCCCCCCCCCACCTTTTTTTCTATTTCAACTTTTTTTTTTTCACCATTTGATTTATTGCCTAAAAAGCTGGGGTTCTAAAGGAGCTCAATTCTAGTTGATTTCAAGTAGAGCAGATACCCTCCGAATCTAATAAGAAGCTATCTTGAAGGACATTAATATTGTCTACTAACAAATAGTATACAAGTATTAGGATATAGGACTATATTATATAAAGAAATAATATGGAATCTGTGACTTATTTTAAAAATAAAAAATATAATTATACTTCCTTTTCTTTTATCTTCTTCCTAGTAATGTATTTTAATAATCCTAACAAAAAATCAAATTCTTTGAAGAAATAGAGTTAGAGGGACCAATGCCCTTATGTAGGTAATAACTTAACTTTCAGGTACAACTGCATTCTATCAATCCTTAATCTACTGAGAAAGCATTGAGAAAATCATTAAGCTTTTCTTATGTGTGTATCTCATAAGTTATGGTCATGTACAATATAATCCTATTTTTTATAATTTAATATAAATATCATAAGAAATTTCCTTAACTCAGAAACATTTGGTAAGCTCATAAACACTATGACAAAGTATAGGAAGACATTTTGGGCTGAATATGGGTTTCAGAACAATTCTTAACTCATTGGAGGTTAAGTTTCTTCCCTTTACTATTTATAAGACTTTATATTGACTATGTCTCTAGTTTAGGAGAGTTATAGAAATATATTTTTAAGGAAAAGAATATCGTACACTGAAAACATATACTGAAACATAGACACTGACATAGGACTTATATTTATTCATTTGTATATAAATGCAGCATAAACTGTGTATGAACCAATATATGTCCTAAATTCTGAGTGATCCAACTAAAATGATGGTAAAGCCAGAATTAGCTGAAATTGTTAAGCATAACAATGAAATAGTGCTCAAGAAAGAAAAACAAATGCTTTGTAATACTCACTAAGGACCATCAGAGTGCCCTTAACAAAACAAAAAGAACAAGAGGCGTGCCTTGGATGGAGAGGATCAGTGGAACCGTCTGGAAATAACTTCTTATATCCTGACTACATCCAACTATGGATAAAATCTCAAAGTTGCCCCAAGATAAATCGGCTTCATTTCCAAATTAAGTAAAGAGCACATCATACCACTTGTGCTCCTACCAATACAGATCTCACCTCTGCTTGTAGTATCCCAGTACCCAGGTGAAACCATTTCTTCATCATCCCTGAGCCAGCTCATAATCACTAGAGATGCAAGCCTGCTCCTTCCACCTTCCTTCTAACTTCTATTGTCCATGTAAATACAAGCGGAGAGTTCACACACTCTTCAACAATATCACTTTAAAGTGCCCCTAAGTTCTGCTACCGTTTGGTAACGGTTAGTTTGGTAACGGTTCTGTTACCGTTTCTCTATCAACTAACAGGTTGGGCAAGACTTCTGCTCTGGAAGAAAATTTAGAAAATGTAAATAAACCAACCTGTCACAACCAGCTTCTAGAGGATGATCTAGAAACTATCCAGAAGGTTACTGGCTTTGATTTGAGATGAATGAAGCACAAATCCCAGTCTTTTCCAAAACTAAGTGTATGGATTTAGACAATTTAAGTTCTCTGAGCCACAGTTTTATCAGAGTACAACTCCTACCTTGTGAGGTTGCTGTAATAAATGTATAAATGACCCATGGGAAGGTAAATAATGTAAAATTTCACTCCCAAATTCATAATTTCCAACATTTTAAAACAAAAATGTCTATGGGATATAAGTACACATTTGAAAGCTCATGGGATCAGTTGTGTTGAGATAAAAATTATGCTACTCTGGGGTAAGTTTTCACAAAAAGTTGTTACTTCTTTCTGGATTTACTACTGTCATGATACTATTTTCTGTGTATTATATGAAACTGAAAAGGAATGAGGAAGATCCATATGTAATATGTGTACAAACCTGTAATTTGGACAATTTACATGCCCCTCACAGACCTCAGTTTTCACATTGGTAAAATGGTGATAGTACCTAAATCACAGGGCTGTTTGGGGCGCCTGGGTGGCTCAGTCTGTTAAGCATCTGACTTCAGTTCAGGTCATGATCTCACGGTTTATGGGTTTGAGCCCCACATCAAACTCTATGCTGACAGCTCAGAGCCTGGAGCCTGCTTCAGATTCTGTCTTCCTCTCTCTCTGTCCCTCTCCCACTTGCCTTCTGTCTGTCTCTCTCTCTCTCAAAAAAAAAAAATAACATTAAAAAAAATTTAAAAAAAAAGAACTCAGTATATTGTCTGGCAAATAAATGTGTACTTAGTAGGAAAGGAATCTGCATTCTCTTTAGCATTAATACCAACATGATTACAAAAATCACTTACCATATATACTGTAATATACAATATTGCATTTTAAGATATTTCAAATATAAAGAACAAATATAAAGTTTAATAATGAACCTATCAATATATTAAAATGTCATGTTAATCATAATGTAAATTTTATCTTTCAAAAATTTTAATACTTTCCCATCATTTTTAAATATTTCCTTATTTCTGGTGGGAAAATCTTTCAATTTTGTGTTTTAATTTTTCAAGCAATATTACAAGACCTATTTTGGAAAACTTTTTGTTTCCTGTTGAGAAATCTATGACATTTTCTAGCAAAATTGATTTTAAATGAAACTGTTTGACTAAAATATTATATATTCAATACATTTCAAATAAATTATAAAATGTGCAAAGATAAGAAAATATTTAACTTATTAGTAACTCATATGATGATCTGCTGGTTACAAAGGAAGGCATAGATACAGTGATTAAGGTTTTAAAAAATGTCCTGATGCTGATAGGAAATAAAGCTTTTTATAGGAATGCTAATGAAGTTGAAGCCTCTAACTGAACCATGGTCATCTGAGACATGCCTAGGCATGTGTGAAGAACTATAGATATCATTTTAGACCGATAGTCAGGCTTTTGTTTTGTTGAATGGGTTCTTTTGAGGCCAGAACTAAACTGTTCTGTGCAACTGAGGGAGTTTTAGTGGCAGAGAGGGGAAAGAGAGGAGCTGAGGTCGTGAATCAAGAGCAATATAAGACTAAAGGTTTTGGAGACAGAACAGAGGTGAGTGGTGACAAAGTGATTTATCTTTTGCTCAGAAGTATAATGTTAAGACAACAAAGCTTTCAATGTGCTTGGAATTTGGAATTATTGGGAGAATATGACAAAGTCTATATTGCACAAAGTAAAATTAGAGCAAGTGAATAGTTTTTGGGTGTCTGAAAACATTGCAAGTATAGACATTGTGCAGTGGACTTTTGGGGAATACCCCCACATTTAGTTTCCCTTTTTCCATTTATCAGTTGTTTTTTTCTCTTTCGAGATCTTTTAGCTAACAAAAAATATATGGTACAACATAGTGGGTAATGTCATTTCAGTTATAGGGACTCACCACTAAAATCAGAGTTTTATGAAATGGAGTCAATTCTCCTCTACCCAACAGTGACCAAGTTTTTACCTGGCCTTGAGCAGGAACTAGAGATCTAAAGCTGAATATCCCATGAATTCTGTTCTCCAAAAAAACTACCAGCTTGTGTTTGGCACATAGTAGACCTAGGTAAATATTTTTGTAGTGACTTCATTAGTAGTTCTCAACTTCTTGTCAGGTTCCATTAAAGCAACTTCTTGCTTTAATATGTGCGACACATTCTAATCACAATATCTTATAATATGCAGTGGTTCTCATGTGGAGAGATGGTGTACACCCCCCAAAAGGGAATCTTGGAATCTCCTTGAGGCATGTACAATTGGAAACACATCCTGAAGCTCCTCTTATTCCCTCTCTTACTCCCAACACTGATTTTGGGAGGTCTCTTTTGAATGCATTTTTCTCTTCACATTTAGAGAATGCAAGTCTGCATATGATAAATTCCCAACTGGAGTATAAATAACACAGCTATGCTTACATAACTAAGTAACAGGCTTCTTGGAGAAGGTGATTTAATGCAGTTTTGGAAGATAAGTAGGATTTTTTAAATGTTTTATTTATTTTTGAAAGAGAAAAAGAGCATGAACAGGAGAGGGGCAGAGAGAGAGGGAGAGATAGAATTCCAAGTGGGCTCCACACTGTCAGCGCAGAGCCTGTCATGGGGCTAGAACTCACGAACTGAGAGATCATGACTTGAGCTGAGATCAAGAGTTAGACACTTAACCAACTGAATCACCCAGGTGCCCCAAGAGAGGTAGGATTTTAATGAGCAAAGTGCAAGAGGGGACCAAAGGAGTACATTCCATGAGGAAGAAAGAACAAGGGTTAAAGTAGAAAGAAAGTCCACTGACTTTCCTAGTAGTAGAAGGCAAATGTTCCAGAGGAGATGTGTGACCCAAGACACAGATATTTTAAGGGATATCATTATCAAGGTACACACTGCTGTTTCCTGTGTACAGCCTGCCAGGGTGAAGCTGGCTCAGATTCTAATCTGTACTTGGCTTGTCTTGATCATGAAGTGATTAAGTTCCCTGCTCTCCCCCTCCATGTCCTCTGCATTCATTTCAATGCACAAAAGTGTTCTGTTTTGACCTACCTCTGTAAACTGGAGATAAGCCATATTGAACTTTAACTTTTTTTTTTTTTTTTTTTAGAGAGAGCAAGAGGGAGTGAAAGAGAGCACAAGCAGGGGGAAAGGGGCAGAAGGAGAGAAGGAATATTAATCTTAAGCCCAACGCAGGGCTCCATCCCACGACCCTGGGATCATGACCTGAACCAAAATGAATAGTTGGATAATCAACCAACTGAGCCACCTAGGGACCCCACATATCAGACTTTTAAAAAATAAAATAGCCCAGAAGATGCTAATGTGCTGCCAGGGTTGAAGACTATTGGGTTCTGCCATTACAATAATTGAATGAGTGAATGAATAAGCACATACTCACTGTTCAAACTGTTATGTAAGCTCTTCTAGGCTTAAGTAACTTTGGTGAGTACCACCTCTTAAAACTTCATAATTCTGATCTTCCAAATGTTCCATTCTAGCAAATGCAAACTCCTGCTCTATTGTACTGATAATATAATATAAAATGTCAGCTAAAGAGATTAAGTTGAAAACAGGAATAAAATAAATGTATAATACAGAATTTAATTTACTAATAATTTTAAATATACAATTTAAAAATTACTGGTAGGATCTCATTTAAACTGCTGTTAATTGCATTTTTAAACCATGATTAGAAAAAAAAATGAGAGCGAGCTCTAGTTTTTATTTGAAAGGTTTTGCTTCCCTCTGTTTGATTAATTGTCCCTTCTGAGCTCTAAACAATATGCATGTATTTTCTCAAAAAGATGCTTGGGTTTAGTCCTGGGAGTTTGAAAGTTGTAATTTTGTTTACATGATGAGTTTTGATTGATTAAAAAGATAATGGGAAGGAATAACTAAAACATTTTAAGAACAAATATTTAGAAACATAAACCTTTAAAGTAACTCAATACAAAATAATATGAACATGTTTTTGTTGTTTAAAAACAATCTATTTTTATTTTCTCTAAGCAGCAGATGCAGAAGAGTTAGGAACACTATTAAGTACTGATAGAGATTGCTGGCAAATAAGAAAAAAAAAGGGGAGGGCCAGAACTTTAGTAGAGATCTATGGGACAAAGTGCAGCGAAATATCACAGAGTGATATAGACATCTGGGAGGGAAAGTGCCGCTATGTGGCTGGTTTGGGTGTGATGCTTAACAATCAGGTCTCAGAAGCATTAGGAGAAAAGGAGGAGAGATCAAGCAAAAGGGGGATGGCAAAGCTTTGGTGGCCTACAGTGGCCAAACCCGGGGGTCACGTGTCAGAGGTAGAAGATGGAAGGAGCAGGAAGTAGACAGGAGGGGGTATGTCTAGAGAGATGAGAAAGAAGAAGTTAAGCAAGGTAGCCATCCCATGGTCACATTAGGAACTTTGATGCCACCTAAGAAGAAAAAGGAAATCAAGAACCCTCAATTGAATAGGCTTACTCTAATTCAACTAAAACATTTGAATGACAAGCTTATGTTTTCTTTAAACATGTAGCATGGAGATTTCAGCTAGAAACAAGCTCATGTTTTCTTTAAACATGTAGCATGGAGATTTCAGCTAGAAACTGTATTTGGTCACAGAAAAGTAAAAGAAGTTACATTATTTGTGAACCTGATATGGACTAAGAAATTGATATGTACTATAAATATATTACTTAAAAGACTTAACTACTGGGGCGCCTGGGTGGCTCAGTCAGTTAAGCGTCCGACTTCAGCTCAGGTCATGATCTCGCGGTTTGTGAGTTCAAGCCCCACGTCGGGCTCTGTGCTGACAGCTCAGAACCTGGAGCCTGTTTCAGATTCTGTATCTCCCTCTCTCTCTGACCCTCCCCCATTCATGCTCTGTCTCTCTCTGTCTCAAAAATAAATAAACGTTAAAAAAAATTTAAAAGACTTAACTACTTAATATTTAAAAAAATCTGCATAGTATTTAGATACATTTTTTTTTCTGCCTCATGTTTCTATCAAGATCCCCAAATTCCCTGGTGAGACAGATAACAGCTATTTACCTCATCATGGATAAAGCTCAAAAAATATGGCATTGGGTAGAAAGATATTCATTAAAGAATGTGTACCACGTGATTTCATTTACACTAAGTTTTAAAACATGAAAAACTAAATTATGTATTGTTTAAGGTTACAGAAAGAGGAATAACAGCTAAAAAACTAAAAAAAACTAAAACAAACAAAAAAAGAAATAATTATCATGAAATTCATAGTATTGATTAGATCATGGTAGGGAAAGAGGGAAAACATGATTTAAAAAGGACTTGGAACTTCTAGGGATGGTAATATATTTCTTGGCCTAGATGGTAGGTTTTCTCCCTCTGTCCCTTCTTTTCTCTTTCCTTCCTCTCTTCATTGCCATTTTCTCTCTCTCCTTCTCTCTCTCTCTCTCTCTTCCTCTCTCCCCATGTCTCTCTATTTCTCTCCTCCTTTCTTTCAATGCTTAATTGTTTGAGGTCCTACTTTGTGATAGTCACTGTGCTAAGAGCTTAAGAAACATCAGTGATCGACATAAACATCTTTATTCTCATGAACCTTATTCTGAGTGAAGGAAGACAGAAAACAAAAATTAAGCATAGTAAGTCAATTATTTATAGGTTAGACAGTGATCTGTGAAGTGTCATGGGAAAGTAGTTGAGAAGGGATCAGAGGTCAAGGGAGGAACCTGGGGGGAATTTGAAATGTTTGCCAGAGGAGGCCTTCCTGACAAGTGACAACTGGAGCTAGATTGGAAAGTAGAGAGGAGGCAGTCACGTGGTGTTTGGAGGAAGCGTGTTTCTAACAAAGACATGCTGGTACAAAGCACTTAAAGCAGGAACGTATCTGATGTGTTGAAAGAAAGAAGACAAAAGGACAGTGTAGTTGCACTGGAGCTAGTGAGAGAGAGAAAGAGAAATGGGAATTGAATCAGCAAGATAAAGGAGGCAGAGCAGATGTGGATCATATAAAGCCTTATGGGCAGCAAAATGCTACTCCAACCTGTACAGGCTCCTATAACCTGATTGTTGCATTTTAGGAACTTTGTAAGTTGGTTGTTAAACCTAGTCATTCTTAAAAATAAAATTATAGGGGCTTACAATTAAATAAATTGTATTAAAAGTAAAGGTGATAAGTGTTTAAAAATCATTTCCTAATTATTTTGACCCATTTTTTCATTATCTATGTCTTCAGGTTAATTATAGCTACCAAATCTGTATGATGCAAACATCTCATGTGCACCTCTTTTCCCAGTTCCCATGTTCAGAGACTTTATACTGACAGCTTGAAACTGGCCATGGTAGGAATATTTACACCATGGATGTCATCAAACTTTATGAATCAGAGCTTGATTTATTGTTTCATTGTTGTCTAAAGTGCTGGAGATAAAAAAAATAGAGATTAAGTTTAAAAGTGTGTCATGTCGGGGCGCCTGGGTGGCTCAGTCGGTTAAGCGTCCGACTTTGGCTCAGGTCATGATCTCACGGTCTGTGGGTTCGAGCCCCGCGTCGGGCTCTGTGCTGACAGCTTAGAGCCTGGAGCCTACTTCGGATTCTGTGTCTCCGTCTCTCTCTCTGACCCTGCCGCTTTCATGCTCTGTCTCCATCTCAAAAATAAATAAAAATTAAAAAAAAAAAAAAAAAAAAAAAGTGTGTCATGTCTAAAACTGCTACATTATAAATAGCACAGAAGAAATTTGAGGAAATTTTTTCCAGTATTCAAAAATCATTATCCACTCAAGTGACCAAGAAGTCATTTGTATTTTTGATGAACAAGTGAAGTTGACATATGCCTTCTATGTTTTTTAAGTTTTGACATATGTTTTTTATACTTTCATCTTACTCCTTGATATAAATGCAAATATCAATGTTCTTACCTGAACAACTTATGTTTGTCAGTTGCAACCATAAGTTGACCATAGACACAGAGTTTGGTAAAAATCAACTAAGGCATTCTGTGAAAACCAATCACCTATACAGAGTTTACAACAAAGGCTACTGCATATTTTATTACTACTCTTAAACATGTGTTACACTTCCTTTATGTGTAAAATATATGAGAAACCACATGTGTATGTGTGTGTGTATACTTTTTTGCGCCAGTTGTTAAACTTGCCAGCATACTATTACCTGTAGGCCACTGTAAGGATTGCCCATACTGTATTATTGACTTATAAATAGTACATATATGTTTTTATATATTTTTGTGGCATATTTCACAATATTTTTTTAAAAAACTAAACATTAAACAACTTAAATAGTGCTCTATGACTATTAAGAAAATTGAATCAGCAGAAAAAAATTATCCCACAGAGAAAGCAGCAGGCTCACATAGTTTTTAAAAGTAAATTCTGCCGAACATTCAATGCCAATTTAAGGCTCACAAACTCTCAAGAATTTAAAAACTCCAACTTATTTTCTGAGGTTAACCTCAATACCAGAAGTATAAGTATTAGAAAGGAAAATTGCAGGCTCACCTCACTCATATAGATTTTTTAAGTCAGCCAAAGTAACACATAAATTTTAAAAAGTTATTACATTACAATTAAGTTGGGTCTAATCAAGGAATACAAGGTGATTCACCATTAGAAAATCTCTTAATTCATTATATGAACTAATTAAAAAGAAAAATCATATGAATTATTTAAAAAGCCACAGAAAAGACATTTGATAAAACTAAATGTTTCATTTAAAATATATTTTCTTAACAAATTATTTATGGAAATGTAATTAACCTCATAAAGAGAAGATCAAAATAAAATTAAGAAATATCACACTTTATTGCTGAAACATTGAATATTTTTCCTTTTGAATTCAGAGACAACCTAAATGCTCTCACCATTTCCATTTCAGATGCTTCTGGATAAACTTGCTAATGCAACTGATTCAAGAAAAACAATCATTAGAGATATACATTTGGGAGAGAAAAAAACTGTCATTATTTGCAGAAGATCAGTTTTCAAAAGAAAATTGTATTTTTATACAGCAGCAAGAAACAGCCACTTGGAACAGCAACAAAAATATAAAATACTGATGGAAAATCCAACAAAATACATTCAAACTTTTGAAATAAATTATTATTAATTATAAATATTGATTACTTGATATATAATATGCTTAATGTAATGCCGGGCATCTAATAACGCTAACAAGTATTTTCCATGACCATTATTATTATTATGAAGGAAACGTATACTTTCTGAGAAACATGAAAGAAGATATATAAGATATATATGAATAGGAAGACTTGATATCAACGATGACAATTCTTTCCAAAATATCAAAGTAATTCTGACCAAAATCCTACTTGTTTTCTTTTTTTTTGGTGGAACTTATGAGCCACTAAAAGCAGCTACAAAAGCAGGTGTGAAAGGTTTAAATGAATAATATCATACCGAACATATTCTATGACCGTAGAGCAATTACATAGGAAGTCCCCAAAAGAAACTAGAAAACACTTGTGTATTTGCAAGTTTTAATACATATTCTAAAATGTCTTATTTGCCTTAAGCTAGCTCGAGGTTTCCTTCTGGTTCTAAATAGCTATTAATCATAGGGCGCCTGGGTGGCTCAGTAGGTTAAGCATCCGACTTTGGCTCAGGTCATGATATCACGGTTCATGAGTTTGAGTCCCGTGTCGGGCTCTGTGCTGACAGCTCAGAGCCCGGAGCCTTCTTCAGATTCTGTGTCTCCCTCTCTCTGCTCCTCCCCCATTCACACACACACTCTCTCTCTCTCTCAAAAATAAATAAAAGCATTAAAAAAATTAAAATAAAATAAATAGCTGTTAATCATTCATAATGCAAATCTCATGGCGTCTCAGTTCCCACATTGCCTCCTTTTCTCACTTGTTAATCGTCTTTAAGCCTAGTGTTTTGGGATTTGAATCTATATCAAATAAATCAGAAAATTACCCAGTACAGTAAGAAACATATTGTATTCCATTCCAGTATGACCCCACTCCCCACCCCACACTCCCAGTTCCATTCTGGGATGTAATTTGTTTTTGTCAAAGACACATTTTCTTTGAGAAGATCAGAAGCAGATCTGGGATTAGTTTGCAGTTTTTGTTCCAATTAAGGTGGACTTGGTGGATCTGGTTCAGTTTGTAATTTTTGGTTCTAAACACAAACCAAACCATCAAGTGGCTTACCAAAGTAACTCTTTTGCCTTGAAGGAGAACCAATATTAATGTTTGCCATTTGGGGGCTACTCTAAAGAGACATGCTTCTCTAACAATTCCAGGCATGAAGCTAAGCCACTCTTCCATTTCAGCTTGTGACACAGGATGGCAGGTCACCAACAAAAACAAGGTACATTTATCTGTTCCTTTAGAATTGTTACATTTCTTTGCTGCCTATGGTTTCCTTGCTTGCTAATTGCGGGCATCTGTCACCAACAGCCACCAGTAGAGGCAAATGTGCTCTTTTTTGTTGTTCCCCCCCCCCCCCACCCCCACCTGCCCTCCTCACTTTCTTAGGTGCCTTGCTCTCAGAACTGCATCATAGACCTTCAAGTCTCTGGAACATAAATGGGAATTGGGAATGTCGGCTTCTTCATGGGGGTGGATATTACGTGCCCAATAATCACATTTATTGAGGATACGGAAAGTTACGTGGTTTGCCTGAAACTTTATAGGTAGAAATAAAAGCAGAGAGCAACTTTTCTCACTATTTCCCTCCACTTGTGTCACTAGGAGGTTAGCCACAGGCCCTCTTAAATCTCTTGTCTTCTCTGTAAGTAGTGCAGAAAAAGGAAAGACTTTAGATGCTGAGGAATGCTGAGAAATAGATAATGAAGATATTTTCCTCACTCCAAATGGGTAAGTTTTAACCAAAACCAAAATAGTTTGGAATGGAGGAAAGCATTTTTTACTTTTTAACTTCTATCTCTTACTTTTTGAAAAGGAATGTATTTACATATAACATTCTTAGATGCCCCCAGATCCTTAATAGGAGGCTTCCTGAGTGAAATTACTGTTTTAAAAAGTGTCTTCTTTTACTGATGGTCTAGGAGCTTCATACCATGGGGCCTAAGTGTCCATACCTGCTTCGGGATTAGTGAAATGTTTTTAAGATAACTGTGAAATATACTGTCAGAGCTGATATGAACACCAAGAATCTGGGGTTCTGTTCAGAGCCTTATTGTTTAATTAATATTCTAAAACTTTAAGCATCATATAACCTGCTTATTTTCATCTCAATGCAATTATAATAAAGTAATTATCATCTTCAGTGTACTTAAGACTAGAGGTGATGGCAGCAGGAAATTACAGTGGCAACATCTGATACATACTGGCTTTAAAACTGATGACTATTTTAGTAGATGTATTTTTGTACCAGATTGCATTTTTACTTTTTTATTATGAAACATTCTACTCATATAAATGGGTTATAGTTACACATATAAAGTATATATGTCAGGTATAACCATAATCACAAAATGAACATTTGTGAGATAAACTATTACTAAGGGTCCCATCACTCCCCTAGAACCATTCTGAATATTTTCCCCTTTCTTTTGTTTTATCATAAGTGTATTCTAAAACCTATTATTTAGTTTGTGGGTTTTTAAATTTTTTCTATAAATGGCTTCTTGCTCTATTGTGGCAGCTTGTATATTTTGCTTCATATTATTTGTGACTTCCATCTTTGTTGGTACTCACAACTAAAGTTCATTTATCTTAACAGTGTATGCTTTACCATAATATGAATACACCACAGCCTGTGAATTCATTTTACTGTTGTTTTCAGTTTTTTCTTTTTTGCTCTCAATACCAATGCTATAGTGAATATTTTGTTCGTGTCTTCTGATGCTCATGAGCAAAATCTCTCTAGGGTAAAAATACAGAAGTCAAATTATTGGGAAACATGGCATGTGCGTCTTCAGCTTTGCTAGAGAAAGCCACGTTTTTCTGGAGAATGATTCTATAAATTTACATATATACAATTAATGCGTAAGAAAACCAAAAACTCTGGCATTAGTCTTGACTCTTTTCTTGATTTCATACTCCAGATATAATCACTTAACAAATCTTATCAGTTCTACTTTCAAAATATATCCAGAATCTGATCTCTTGTTGCTATCCTTTCTTTCTCATGCCTACTCATTCAAGTCACCATCTTTAGGCACCCAGAATTTAGACACTTCTCCCTCCATCAGTACTACGTGGTCTAAGTCCCCATCTTTCTCCTGTGTTATAAACCACAGCCTCTTTTCTCACTTCCTTGTTTCCTTTTCTGTCTCCCAAACAGAATATTTTCCATTCTGTAGCCAGAGTGATCCTTTTAAAACTTCAGACCATTTTATTTTTCTTCTTCAAAATGCTACATTTGGCTTCCTATCCCTCTTGGGCCAAAACCAATGATGTGGTGTCATGTTATCCATTTATCACAGGGCCTACATTAGTCCCACTTGCCCAATCTTCTGTTTCACTTACCTCCTGTTATTTTTTTCATGTCAGGCAAACTCCACCTCTCAAATATTGTGCTGATCATTTCCTCTGTTTGAAAATTTATTCCCCCACACCTCCTCATTGCTCTTTCTAATCTCTTTCTTGTATTTATTTAAATGATCACTTCCTTAAGAAAGCCTTTCTTGGCTACCTTAAAATGCAATCCTGCTCCCAGCTTCCACAGCTTCTTTCATAAATGTAGGGATTATTGTTTCTCTCTCTCTCTCTCTCTCTTTTTTTCTATATCCCTAATTCCTAGAACACAACAGAGACACAGTAAATAATAATTATTTAAATGTTTATTTATTTTTTGAGACAGAAAGAGAGACAGAGCCTGAGGAGGGGAGGGGCAGAGAGAGAGGGAGACATAGAATCTCAAGCAGGCTCTAGGCTCTGGGCTGTCAGCACAAAGCTGGACGCGGGGCTGGAACCCATGAGCTGCGAGATTATGACTGGAGCTAAACACACGCTTAACTGACTGAGCCATCCAGGAGCCCCAATAATAATTATAATAATAATCAACTCATATAGTGCTACTATTCTAGGTACTTCTTTTTTTTATTATTTTTTTAATGTTTATTTTTGAGAGAGAGAGAGAGAGAGGGCCAGAGACAGAGACAGAGAGACAGAGAGTGTGGGGGAAGGGCAAAGACAGGAGACACAATCTGAAGCAGGCTCCAGGCTCTGAGTTGTTAGCATGCAGCCTGACATGGGGCTCAAACTCATGAACCCCGAGATCATGACCTGAGCCAAAGTCAGACACTCAACTGACTGAGATACCCAGGCGTCCCTATTTTAGGTACTTCTAAGCAGATTCTACAAATCACCTCATATAACTCCCAAAACCCAATGTGGAGAAAGAGGACTTCCTGTTCTAGTGACATAAAACGGTCGAGTGTTTCCACAGAAAACAAGTACACAATTGGAAAATATTAACAAAAACAATTCCACCACAATGGAAATCAACCAAGGCAACACAACAATTTAAGAAGCATTTATTCTTGAAAAACTGTTAGCGATTCAGGTAAGGAAAACAGCAATTGGTGACCTTTTTGCCTGGAGCTACTCCCAACCTCCCTGCCAACCTCAGCTTGAGAATGGCACCGGAAACCAGTTTTACTGCCAGAGGCGGTAGACTCAATTTGGGATAGAAGCAGAGGGCAAAACCCCCTGGTTTCCACAATGTAAAACAGTGGGTTTGGTTTAGAATAAATGGGGAAAATGCGCAGCTTTGCAAGCCTGAGGTTGCAGTCCAAGTTTGGGGTAACTGGTAGATGAGCAGGATTTCAAAGAGAATTCCTAGCAGTTGAAGAGCCATGGAAAGTCTAGATAGCTCTCTCCAATCTCTGGCTAACTGAGGAACTATGCAAGCATGCAAGAGATGTTGAGAAAGTCTTCCTGCACTACCTTGATTTTTGAAAACGTTGTTAAAAAGCTGTTGTCCTCATATTCTTGAATTTCAAGAATACGTTTTAAATTTTTTGGACGATTTTTAAATTTTAATTATTAAATATAAAATCTATTTTAAAAACATTTTTGAACATCAGAGACAAAGCTTTCTAAGGTTTTTGTGTTATTTTGTGGAAGGGTAAAGTAATTAACTTCATTGTCATCTACTATTGATTATGCATTTAAAATTTTCTATTTAATCATGACAATAATAGGAATAAAGTGTAAATATTTCACACCATTAAGGAAATGAATTGGAATGGAAAAAATAAACAACCCGAGCAGTAAAAATGAAGGCAAGAAAAGCAGGAAAACAGAAATACTAGATTAAAAAGGCTCCTCTAATTTTAATAATTTTTATAATGAATAAATACTGAATTTTCCTGAATGTTCTTTCTGCATCTCTTAAGATCTTAGGTTTTTATCCCTTGATCCTTAATATGGTGCATTGCAGGGGCACCTAGGTGGCTCAGTCAGTTAAGTGTCTGACTTCTGCTTAGGTCATGATCTCATGGTTTGTGAGTTGGAGCCCTGTGTCGGGTTCTGTACTGACAGCTCAGAGCCTCGATCCTGCTTCGGATTCTCTCTCTCTCTCTCTCTCTCTCTCTCTCTCTTTCTCTCTCTCTCTCTCTGCCCCTCCCCCACTCACACCCTCTCTCTGTCTCAAAAATAAATAAATGTTAAAAAAATTAAAAAAAATATGGTGATTGCACTTCTGGCATAAAAACCCTGTGTGGTGGTCAATTCAGTCTGCAAACCCAAGACTCCAGCAAAGGTAAGCAGATACCTTCCAGAGAGATTCTGGCTCCAAGTTTCTGTATCTCTCTCAATTTCAGTTTTATCTTTATTTGGATGGGTTCTAAGGACATCAATTTCTCTTTTTTTCTTTCTTTCATTTTTTGTTGTCGCAAGCAAAGTACCCTTCATTACTTGTTACAAGCAAGGAGACAGGGAGATAGTTCTTGAAGCACTGTCTCTGTCATTTTCTTGTTAGCAATATTTCACCCAGCATTTTATTTATTTATTTATTACCGTGAGATATTTCTTTAAGTTTATCTAGTTCACCACTGCATTGGAAACAGCAACCAACCATGCAATGTTACAAGTAAAACAAATCTGGCAGTATTTGCTTTACTCAAAACGTGTGTACCCTACACAACTATTCTTTGGAAATTATATTATCAAAACGATCCATGATTCTAATTTGCTAAAGCCAGGCTGCCTGTGTTCAAATCTTGGTTCTATCTTATCTAACTATAGGAGTCCGATATTATCACTCAATTCCAGAAATGTAAATTGAGAACTTTATATAGATCTAAAGTTTACTGTGTGACAAAATATTCAGTAGAGCATAGTGGCAGAAAGTCTATTAAAAAGGGAAAAATTGCAGTCACTAATTCAATTCTGATAAAGAGTTTTCCTTCACAGGTTTATGACAGATTCCAGGGGACGGGTTGATGTTTGGGGCGTAGTGTTGCTTATTTTAATTAAAACTTTCTTAGAGGAGAGTGTGTTTTGGTCAATTGGATTTTTTTGGGTTCATTGAAGATAAAGGCTTCAAGTGAACTTTTTCAAACTTTTTTGAAAAGGTAGTATACTAGGAGGTGCTCGCATGCAGTGGGGAAAATGGGTAAAGAATCAGAACAGTTTTAACTCTACCGCTTAGAAGCTGTGTGATCCTCAGTTTCCATATGTAGCAAATGAGAGTAGTCACCTCTAGTTAGGAAGACTGTTGCAGGAGAAAATAGGATAATCCATGTCAAATGCCTGGCATACAGGAGGGATTTCAGAATTCTTACTCCCCTCCTCTCTTCCTTGCATTGCTGAATATCTAATATATCTATTTGTTTTCTTTTCTGAATAAATACATTCAAAGTAGAATTTAAGTATTCATTTATTCATTCATTCAAAACTATCTTCACTAAATAATTTTAAAGCAACTACAGTATGCCGGGACATGCCAGCTCTGAGAAAATCATGACAATGAGATAGACATTGTTCCTGTTTTCAAATGACTTATAGTTTTGGGATTTATATCTTACTGTGCTTCAGTAATTGTCCATAGAGAGGGGCAATTCTCATCATTTGAAGTCTCCAATTTGATGGATTTGACAATATTTTAGTTTGGCCATCTGGGTCTTATATTGCATTATATTTTTTATTGAGTGACAATAATGTATTACAAAGACCCTCTGTAATGGCTAAGGCTAGCTACATAATTACAGGTCCCCATATAAAATAAAACTGAGACTGAAAAATTTTTAAGAATTTCAAGATGATGATAGTAGAGGATTTAAGTACAGGGCCATTCTGAGTGTGTGTGTGTGTGGCGGCGGGGGGGGGGGGGGGGGGTGGTGGTGCTGTGTGAATACAGGAAGTGGCCCTCATGATAGCTGTATAGAGCCACCAAAGCCTGGGAAACTCTATTTCTTCTCAACGAAGATCAGACTTTTAGGAAGATGTAAGTTACACAGTCAGATGAAGACATTAGAATGGTATTTCTTTTATTTCCTAATAGCAGAGGTGGAGAAATAACGTGACACCATTAAGTAGTTATTTAATTAAATGAATATATACTGAGTGCCTATGATATGCCCAACACTGTGCTACGAGCTAAGGAATATACTGGAAAACATAACAGACCATGTCCCAACTTGTGTGAATCATATGTTCCCCTGTGGAAAACAGATGATAAACTTTAAAAGGAATACATAAATATCATCAATTACGGACTAGTGATACCACTTTGAAGCGACTGAACTGGGCCCTAATCAGAGAAAAATAGGACAGACGACATACTTGTCATGGTCAAGGAGGGCCTCCTGGTGGAGCTGCCTACCATGAAGGTTTAGAGCACTGCATTGGGGAGAAAGAGTGAATTCTAGCTCCTTCACTTACTAGCTGTGGGATTTGGGACAAGTCACATCACTGTCTTCTGCCTCAGTTTCCTTATCTGTAAAAGGGGAATAATAATAGTATATACCTTATAAGGTCCATGTGAAAATTGAGTTAATTAAGTGCTATTTTTCAAAATAAAAGTAAATACATACTACAAACTGCTAGCCAAGGAAGACTCAGCCTTGCAGAAAACTCTAAGGGGAGAATCTCTGGCTGAAGTAACAATCATCGCAAAGGCTCTGGGAGTATTTCAAGAACCTGCCAGAGGCCACCGTGCAGGGAGTACAGCACCTGAGAGACACAGGGCTATGGACAGGAGTGAGCATGAGGGGAGATGGGGGCCAGATTTGAAATCAGAAAGCTAATTTCCTGAACAAAGATAATGACTGCTACAAATTCACATGTCTTGTAAACAAAAACAACGAATGTACTTGAATCAGAAAACATGTCAGAAATGGCTAACACTAGCTTCCCATTTGTTTCCTTTAAGGGAAGACTTACAAATGATTCTTTCCAACACATGAATGGAACTGTCACCCAAAGAAGTAACTTAGTAAAATTGAACAAAAAAACACACCCAAGTCTCTGACACTGAGTGTTACATTCCTAATGCAACACAAAAGCCATGTGCAAAGCCTAAAACACAGGCTTAAAAGCACTTCCAGAAATTAACAGGAGGTTAATCTGCCACATAAAGTTTTGTCACCATTTTCTTGCCCCATCCTTTGCATTCATGTCACTGCCACCCACTGGCACAGATTTCTGCAGTCCACATGACATAAACACAGCAGAATCTCTTTAACAGATAAGCCAACCTTGTGATGAATAATCAAAGGGTAGCCAATTCCAAGCACCGCCAAAAGCTTGTGTATTCCATAAAAGAAGAAATCTAGGGGGAAAAAATCCGAAATCCCAGAGGAAGAGTTAAGACAGAAAGAGAGAGTAGTAAGGCTTCATAAACAACTATACCTTGTGCAGCTAACTCTTTCCACCTCTCTTTGTTCTGCTGGATGATGTCCACCAGGTTGTTTTTGAAGCTTTTCAGGTCCACGCTTGCAAGGGAGTAGTCTGGGGAATAGGTTCCATCGTTCATGGTGCCCTTCATATTTGATCGTCTAAACAAATCAACACTG
Source organism: Panthera leo (assembly GCF_018350215.1). Taxonomy (NCBI): domain Eukaryota; kingdom Metazoa; phylum Chordata; class Mammalia; order Carnivora; family Felidae; genus Panthera; species Panthera leo. The sequence continues at coordinate 168,969,347 of NC_056686.1, forward strand.
GGTGAACCCAATAAAGGTGCATATGCTAATAGTAACAACCAAAAAAAAAAAAAAAAGCCCAGAAAACACCAATGTCAAGATATGGAATGAGGGAACAAAGCCTGAAACACTTCACAAAGCCAGCTGCAGAAACAGGATGGCAGGTGCTCAGGCCCAGTTTTGAGCATGCATCAGGGCTGCTCACATCCCTCCTTTTCTCCCATCATGGAGAGGGCCAGGACTCTGGCTGGAACTCCCTGGGTTGGTCAAGGACTCCCAGAGCAGCAGGTTGGAGCGCTCTTGCATTATAAGGTGGCTAGGCCTCATTAGAAAAGCAGATACTTGAGGTGAGCTGACTTGGTGGTGAGTTCACAGGTGAACATAACAAATGGGGCATCACGATTCTGGAGCCCTAAGTGGGGCCAACCTGAATCATTCTCAGGAGAAAATTTCCTCAATTTCCTCATTGGGGCAACATTTTGGGAACCTAGTGGTGTGCTATTAGGAAAAGTTGTGTGTTCAGATAGACAAGAATTTAGCATGATTAATCTACAACTGGAAGTTTTAAATAATATCCCTTAACAAATTTGTCAATGAAAAATGTTTAGCTTGAAATATTGTGATCGCATATACAGTGGATGCTACTGTTACCATTAGATGTTATATGGATCTGTTGTACTCACATCATCCGCAAGCTTTATTTTGATATAGGCATCTCTCTAGATCTACAAGTGGGTTGTAACTGGTTTCTTTGTAAGCAAACCAACACAACTATATATGCTAACATCCAAGACACAATACATACATTTGCACAAAAGTCAGATATTTTAATTCTTCTGGTATTGAATACTCTTGTGTTATATTCATTAGTACTTTGATATATTAGTTAGTTAGTACTTTGTTAGTACTTTGATATATTTTGTAGTGGACATGAAGTGAATTTCAAAGGCAGATGCAATATAATAGAGAGCCACTAGGTGGCAATACTATCTAATAATTCTAAGAATTTCCAACCTAGCTATAAGAGATAATGAAGATAATCATTAAAAAAAAAAAAAAAAAAAAAGATGCAAAAAAAGAGAAAATACCAAACCTGCTTGCCCCATAGGAAGGAGTTTCTGTTTTTGAGGCTTCCTCTATAAGAGGAGTAATAATTTTCTCTGTTGAATCTGTCAGAAGAGAAAATGTTGGCTCTACTATGAAGTCAATGAAACCTACAAAAGCAAAAAAAAAAAAAAAAAAAAAAAAAAAAGAGAGAGAGAGATGAATTGAAACACTACAATTTTCTGAACTCTAAAATCTGTAATAATGAAGAGTCTGATGCATCGGGTAGAACGCATCAGCTACATACTGGTTTGGTTTACCCACTGAAATTATTTTTAACCCAATCTTTAGAGATAGTTTAATAGCTCTATAAAATGATCTCTCAAGCAGTGGAAGTGATGCAATTTAAGCTTGATAAGTATATTGGCTTTTCTATTTAATATTCAGTTTTTATACTCTTGTTCACAATAAATTCAAGTCTAACCAGAGTGATTATATTTTCCTCTCAGTGACAGGGATCATTACTTTTCTGAAAGGATTCCACTTGTTTGTTGAATTTATTATTGACCGACAAAAAATAATATCTAAGTTTCAAAGAAACAAGAGAATCGAAGTTGCTTCTCAGGCCACAGGAAGGCACCCACTTTTTTGCCCCCTCTGACTATATCAGTCAGAGCTTCCTGCCAGTGTGTTAATATTTCAAATTGCTGTTTATTATTCTCTGGATGTAAAGCGTTAGTTCACAGCACGTGGGTGTGTTCTGTCAAATCAGTAAAGAGAACAGTAACATCTCTGGGAGACAGCATTATTTCCACCACCTTGAGATGTCAGGATTGAATACAGACTTTAAATTTAAAGTACTCGTCAAGATATGAAATGACACACAGAGAGAACGGGGCAATGCCCAGTGTTTATGGGGAGAAGGAGACAACCCACTCTAAACTGTGTACACATTTCAACACTACGTGTCCCTGGAGAGGTATGGCACTGGAAATCAAGTGCTTGTGGCCTTAAACACACCTGGGATATATGGACGATCATCTGAATATAAGAGAAAATTGGAGGGAAGCTTTTAAAGTGATACTGTACCCAGAAAGATCCACATTTGAAGAGTATTCCATCCATCAGATACACAGATAAAAGGAATTCGCATTTTAAGTAACTGGCTTAGTCATGTTATACATTAAGGTGCATTTTTAATTCAAGAAAACTGCAATAGTTTTGTGTTTTAATTGATGCCTTCCACTCAAAGCAATGTTCATTGGCCACCAGTAGGCCATTTCAAGTTCTGTCTGTAGTTTTCAATGCCTGGAATTCGGAGACCGTCAAATGAGGTGTCACCTTGCTAACCGGGTAGCAATTTATATTACAGCAACAAGCCTCAGACACTTCCATTCTTTCCAGTTTCCCTGAGGAGGTTCTTAGCCTGTTACGCTCACAGCTGCTAAACAATGGTAGGTACCAGTGTTATGGTGGCTAGAAAAACAGCTGTTGGAACTTGAATGGGAAGGGGCAAAGGTCAGAGCGAGACTCTTTCTGACAGTTGACTACTGCTCTGTTGGAGGTGGTACTGGACCAGCTAGAGAGGTAAGGCGGCAATCCTAATGTTTATTAATCTTGCCGTTCAGTAATGAGGGTGCTGGCTCAGGGGATAACCATTACAAATATTTGGAGCATGCAGCATAGCAACCATATGTTATAATAATGGGTTGAACTTGTTGGTTTATCTTCTCATATCATAAGAATTTTTTTTCCAAAGGAATGTAAACTGGCATATTGAATATATTATGCAAACTTAGTGATAACGGGACAGATATATTAACATTTTCATTGAATTGTTCTATATGCAAAGGATTAAATTATAGATTACAATAATCAGCAACACAATACAAAAAAAAGCTGTCTCTTAAACAAGAAGAAAGCCTGTCATTTGTAAGAAGGTTGTAAATAGAATAACAATTACGTTTACTAATACTGCTTGATTGAATTCATTTTGTGAGAATTTTTCAAAATCCTTATCATTTAGCACCATATAGATCAGTCTAAACATCAAATTGTTAGGAGTGTGAAGTTTCGTGGATGTTTGCCCCTTTAAACAACATGGTTTCTCCATTTGAAAACTGGCACACATGTGCCCACCCTCCACAACAGTACCTATTTGTGACTGGGCCACCATCGTTGACTTCCGGTCACAAAGTGGGGAAAATGGAAGTCCTAACTCAGCTTCTTTATCTCCCTGTGGAAAGGAAAGCTCATTAGTACAGGCTTAGTCTGGAGAGGCTTAGACGACGAGCAGTCTAGATACAAAGCCTAAAAAAATTGCATCTTTCTTTTCTTAATTGGCACTGTGTATTTATTTATTTATTTTTTTACAAAACAAAAAAACTATAGTCCAAGTTGGTGTAATTTTACTTGGTCTCCTTTTGAGGACATACTTATTGCTGAAGAAAAAGAAATGAACATTTCAGCACCTGGAGACTCTGCTTTGGTATTACAAACCCCTTGATTATAAAGAGACAAACCTTTGCTCTTTGGAATTTTCTGCAATTGCCATAAAATAGTCATCTTAGTGTGTTATTTGGCATTTAATTAACAATCAAGCTTGTGGATTCTCATGCTTTTTGTCCCCCCCCATGCTAAATACATCACAGATCTTCACTATGAAAACTTAATGATTATATTATTTTTTGAAGTCAAAAGTATATGAATATTTTGAAACATCTTTCCACTTATAAAACAACATTAATTGAATCTCCCACAGCAAATGAAGAGTATCTTCAACATCCTTACATTCTGTGTGCATCATTTTAATGTATTCTCAGAAAATGGAAATGTTAATGATTTTTATTACTTGATCCTATCCATACTCAAGTTAATTGAGTACATATGTTAAAGAATTCCATGTACGTTTGGGTTTAACATCACAAAAACTGATTCGATTTTCATCTCCTAAAATAAAAGTGGCTGCTGTGGGCAAAACTTTATTATCACAAGATTCATCCAACATCGAACATAGGTTCTTTCCTTGGCATTCAAGGGGATGTGCTTACAAAAGAAAGAGAAGCTACTTCACTTGTGTCTCTTCACCTTGATCTTCTGGCTATTTGAAGGATGCCTTGGGCTCTATCTTCTCCTAAGCTGTTGGCTGTATACCTTCACAGAACACACTGTGACTTATGTAAGACCACAGTTTAGGACACGTGGCCAGGTTCTCGAATCAGAAGACAAAAGGGAGGGACCATCACTTTTGCTGTGTTGTGGAGCCCATGTAACAATGCAGTGTCTGTCTTGAGGACCTCAGATTTTCAATCCCTCTACTTCTTTAACACCTTTTCATTGTGATCTTTACAATAACATATCAGTATGTTTTATTGGCTTTAAAGTTATTCATTGACAATGTTTTCTGGTGCACTTCCTTGAAACCATACCTCTGATCATAAGAAGCAGGAAGTCTGAAATCAGAATCGTTTGGGGAAAAATCTGGATATGGTCACCAGAGAAGTACGCAAAGTAGCTGTAAACAGGAACATTTGACTACGTCATAGCTTAGAGAAAATGGGGAGTAGAATTTCTGTGACTCCTCCCAGCAGCTGTGCTCCTTCCTTAGAGAATAACAACACCCATTCCATTTGGAGTTAATATTTACACCCAGCTTAAGGGACAGAGGGAAAGGAATTATTAGTGCCATTAGCCTCAGAGTTACAAGATACACACTTCAATCACTGCTTTTCATCTGGCTCTCTTTTATTTCAGACATATCACAAATTTGATGGAATGAATTTTCCTCATATGTTACCTCACTTGGTAATTTTGGTTAACTCAAGTTAGGAATAAAGATATAATAGTATCTACCTAGTAGGACTATCCTGAGGTTATCAAAGATAATTTATGTGAAGGCTACACTGCCTAATATTTAGTAAATGGTCATTCAATATTAGCTAGTAAGAACCATACTTCATACAGGTGAAGAGGATTAAAAGTACACTTACAATGATGAGCACTGAGCTCCGTATAAACGTGCTGATTCACTATATTGTACACCTGAAGCTCATATAACACTGTATGTTAGCTATACTGGAATTAAAATTTTTTAGAAAGAACCATACTTCATAATAGCAAAGATACAGAGCTGTGAGGTATTTATAATGTCTAATGCATATCTTAGATGGTTTTAAACCACGGGATAAATGACTGGTACTTAATTGAGCATGTAATGGAGAGGCATTGGCTCCCCACCCCTGTCCTCAGGACCTCCCCAGTTTTCTAGCAGGAAACTGACATGACAGGACTTTTACTTTTGAAATATCGATTTGTCAGCAGTGTGGGGGATTGCTTGAAGTGAATTAAAGATGAATCTTGGGCTTCAAACCTGAATGAAAAGGAGTCTTTGGTGCCACTAATAGAAATAAGGCAATCTGAATGAGGGCTGTATTTGAAGACTATTATGCATTTGATCTTTAACATAATGAGAATAACGTGCAAGAATAATATCATTGTTTATATTAAAATATAAATAATAATATTGCTATTGTTAAAATAGAAATAAAGCTCCTCATAGACTTCATGGGAAATGTGATATTGTAGACACTTATCTGATCTATGCCTATATAACTGGTTTTATTGATTAAGGGGCTGCTATCTGATATTTTAATATGTATATTTTTATACTATATAATAGGAGTTCTTTGTTTGATCTAAAAATGATAATTTGGGCCTGAAAAAGGCATTGTGGTGATTTCCCTTCTATGAGCTAAATTTTATAGAATGCTAGATGGCAACATTTTCATATAGGACCTAGGCACTTGGCAGATATATATAGGGTCCACCGCCCTATATTTGGAGGGAGAAATTTTATATTCTATTTGCTTCTTATATTCCACAATTGAATTAGGGTATTAAATTTCCACTGCTAAAGCACATTGAATACTAAAGCACATTAATTATTTAATTTATTTATAAATATTTCAGGGTGTTATTCTTTAGGGTGAATTAAGACCATGAGGGCAAGATTAGTAGGAGGCCCTATAGCCAGACTATGGGGGCACCACAAACCCAGTACGACAGGGGGGTACTACTAGGGGAGAGGGAAAGATATGTAAAGAGAAAGTTGGGATCCCTGAGTATAAATTTGATAAACGTTAAAATTTTCCTTATTGGGTCCCTGAATTGGGAGCATTTACTCTCCCTAACGATGAAATCTGGGGTCAAGGCAACAGACATTGTGTAAGTCATCTAGTTTTCTCTTGGAGGATGTGCTTTCATTTGAGGTTGCTGCCTTCAGGAGGCCAAAATATACTTTCAAAAATCAGTAAAATACCAAATATACATATGTTCTGGTGTATTGACTTGTACAGTGGTTGGAATAAAATTACAGGGCCCTAAGGCCACTGACCTCAATTAACCAATGTCACCCAATTGTGCTCCTGGATCCCTGCATCTTTTCTTGGGGATGACCCTGCAGGTGGGAAAGGGGAGAAAGTGACCCCAGAAATGTGGAAACACAAGGCAGCCTGATGTGCTCAGACTTGTCCCTGTATCAGCAATTCCCTTGGAGGCCGTTGAGGTTGCTTCTTTGAAAGGCCATGACAAAGACCAGTAATATTTTTATGCTTTCCTAACAGTATGAAATGCTCTGGTAGTGGTCAACAAGTTTTCAAATCCAGTGACTTAATGGCACTTTTTTTTTTTTTTTGCATTTTATCTGAAGCCAAAGAATTTCTATAGCTTTCAAAAACTGAAGACAAAATGGTGAAGTATAGAAATCTTGAGAACCTTCTTGCATTGAAAACAAGTTTTAATCACAGAAGCAACACCAACAACAAACATACAGGAAGCTCCTGACCACAGACTTGAGGGCCACTACAAGGCCAAGGGTGAATTTGAGGGGTCACAAGTTCTACAGGGACATTTAACTGAGGGAGAAGGGGAAGAAGTGATAGTTCACATTCTTTGGACAACTTATTTAAGGGATTTAGGCCATCTAATTACCTTCTTTCATTCTTGCTAAAAATTGTCCTTCTAAATTCTAGGAAGCCATCAAAACTGTTTAAATGTTTAATGATTACTATAGCTAACATATTCACTTGCAGCAAGATTTATATTGTATGATTGTATTTTGTGAGTTATAAATATTGTATAGGACATTAGTATCCTTGCATGCCTCTTAAAACTATGAGCTTTGATTTTTAAATTTTAAATTATACGGGCTCATAGCTATGGTTCTTTATATTTATCAATTTTTGGTGGTGGTCGTGTCTGAATTTTTGATGCCAGATCCTTGGCTGAGGTTGCCCTAACTAAATACATTACTAAATAATACATTCCCCATATTACTATGGGGAATACAATCTATTTTGAAATAACACACTTCACACTACTTCTTGTAATTTTGAAGAACATAAAGGGGCCTGACAGTATACAATTTAGGATAAAATAATCGTTTTGTCCTGCTCCCCAAAACTTGTAATTCCAATTATTTGTTTCTCCTTTTTTGAAAAGGTAGTACCTATTGGTAAATATAGATTTTACATAACTGACAATTTTTTTTCATGTAACACAAAACAACCAGCTGAAAAAGGAAAAATTCACTTAGTTATTAGGTTTGTATAATATGAAGCAGAAACAAATTTTAGTAGCAGGAAGTATTTCTTTTAACTTTATTTGTATTAACTTCTTGTTATCTTGCCAACACCAAGAGTTGGGGTAACACTGATGGAATTTTAAAGAATAATGCAAATAACTTGGTTTGCATTGATTTCTCCTTCAGAAATACGGTGTGTTTTAAAAATTCTTAATGCCTATTTAATCCCTTTTGTTGGAGAAAATGAACTTAGTAGAAAAATTAATAAGAAATTGACTTAAAGTCAACACATCTCAAAATTCCTCTGGATTTTTCTGAAACATTAAGTGATATGTATGTAAATATATGTATGTACACACATACATATACACATATACGTTCCTGTGTGTGTAAATTTATATGTGTGTACATGCACACATACAGGCACACCTCCAAAAGGCTAATATATGGGATATGGCAGAGTAAGAGTACTGGGAGATTCATTTAGTTAACTGAATGCACAGAAACATTTTAGCTGTTGGCATCAATGTCATACATTAGCATAAGTCTCATAAAGATAAACTTGTTTTGCTTGTAACCATGTCTGTTGGTAGTACAGACTCACTTGTTCTGACCTTTCACATCACATTCTCCTGTTTTGCTTTATATATTCCTGCAGGGGATTTGAAAGTCACTTACTTTTAAAAGTCCAGAGACTGCGAAATAGAAGATTCCATTATTAAAAGCTCAAATCCTAAATCAACTTATTACAGTCTGAAAGGGATTTCATAGTTGAAGAGGGAATGCCAACAGGGATAATTTGTTTTTATAATGGTCCACCTTAACCTGTATGCTTACTTGTCTCAGAGCTGTAAGTTTCTTGCCTTATATATTAAGGTCATTCAAGAAAAGACAGTCATTTGTGAACATTTTGGGATGACACAAATGCCTATTGTTGCCATCAAGAATCCCGTCAAAAAAACAAATGAAAAAGCTGACATTTTCATACTCTAAGTAACACAGTCTGAAAAATTCAGATCACAAAAACATTGCAAATATCATGATGTTATACCTATTCCAAGACTTGACCTTTTGTGTTGCATGCATTTTTATCTCTATTTAGATATCTGAGTCACTGCTTATCAGGCGCTGAGAATGACAGAGGAACTAAGTAGCCTTATGGAACAGTTTAATTCTACACTGAATTTCAGATGTGAAAAATCACTGCGTGTTAGAAGCTTCATTATTAATAGCAGTCACCTTTCTAGAAAATTCAAGAATAAGGTAGTGAATCTTGAAAACATCTTGACTCAATTTCATTAAATTCATTACTCTCATGATTCTGTCAGGTAATCTTTGTCTGGTTTGAAATTAATAAAAAATAGGGAGAATATAAGTCAAGATACTATTTGGATATCTAAGAGTAATTTTCAAGAGTTGCTGGAATTTATTGCAGACTTATATTAACAGGGTTTTTTTTTAGAATTCTTTAAAAAATTTTTTTTAATGTTTATCTGTTTTTGAGAGAGAAACAGAGACAGAGTGCTAGTGGGAGAGGGACACAGAGAGAGGGAGACACAGAATCCAAAGCAGGCTCCAGGCTCTGAACTGTCAGCACAGAGCCGATGAGGAGCTCAAAGTCACAAACCACGAGATCATGACCTGAGCCGAAGTTGGACTGAACCATCCAGGAGCCTCTTTTAGAGTTCTTTAAGTCATTCTGCTATATTCTTCTTTAAATCAAGGAAAAATTTATGTACAAAATTTAAGTGCATAAATTAGGAACATATTTATGTAATTAACACGCAAGATGTAAAACATTTCCATCACTTCCAGAAATTCCCTTAACTTTTTCCAGTGAATCTCACTTCCTACAGGCACCCATTGTTCAGATTTTAATCATCATAGGTTAATTTTGCCAATTTTGAACTTCATATAAATGGAATCATATAGTATGGTTTTTTTTTGAGATTTATTGTTGTTTGTATTAGTCCATTTTTTATTGTTGTATAATATTCCACTGTATGACTATGCCATTATTTATTTATTCATTTCTATTTTGGATGCAAATTTGGACTGTTTCTAGTATAGGGCTATAATAAGTAATACTGTTATGACTATTCCACATTTGGTGGGCATAAGCACTAATTTATCCAAGTTATACACCTGTGGGTTGGCATGCTGGGTCATAGGGATATTAAGTCTTATGTTAGTTTCATTAAGTTTCATGGATGCTAGCCAGTAGTTTTCAGAGGAGTTGTAATTATTTATATTCCTACCAGCAATGTCTGATACTTCCCGTTGCTCCACATAATAAAAAACACTTAATATTTTCAATCCTTTTAACTTTGGTTATTATGGTGAGGATGTAGATGTATCTTACTGTGCTTTTAATGTGCAATCCTTTGATAAGCAATGATATTGAGTATACTTGTATGTATTTATTACCAATTTGTGTACTTTTTAACGAGGTGGCTGATCAAATTAGGCTGATTTTTTTTATTACTGATTTGTAGGAGTTTATGCAATTTGTGAACAAGCGCTTGGACAGATATTTGTAGTACAAATATTTTCTCTCACTCTATGGCTTGCCTTAATGGTATTTTTGGAAGAGAAGTGTTAAAATTCATTCTTGTCCACTTTACTACTTTTTTTTTTCGTTTTTAGGCAGTGCTTTACGTGTCTTTTCTAAGAAATATTTGGCTACCCCTAAGATTAGAGAGATATTCTCCTGAGCTTTCCTCTAGAAACTTCATAGGTTTAGGTTTTGTGTTAAGGCTGGAGTCAATCTTGAATTAATATTTATATATGGTATACGTAAGGGATAAAATTCCTTTTCTCCCATATATTTAATAGTATCAGTCTATTGCCATTTATAAACTTTCTTTTCACTGTTTAACTATCTTATTGCTTTTGTAGAAAATCAAATGATCGTATAAGTATGGGACTGTTTCTGGAATCACTATTCTATTTTATTGATCTATTTGCCTGACTCCATGTCAATAACACACTGCCTTGATGACTTTAACTTTCTACTAAGTCATGTGATAAGAAGGTGTAAATTTTCCAACTTTCTTAATCTTTTTCAAAATTGTTTTGATTATATTTAGATTCTTACATTTCCATGTCAATTTTAGGATCAGCTTTTCTTTCAACTACTACAAAGAAGTCTGTTAACAGTTTTTGATAAGGATTATGCTAGGTATATTAATCAATTTTTTGAATTGACATCTTTTAAAAAAATTTTTAATGTTTATTTATTTTGAGAGAGAGAGGGGACAGAGAGGCAGAGAGAGGGGGACAGAAGATCTGAAGCAGGTTCTATGCTGACAGCAGACAGACCAATATGGGGCTCAAACTCACAAACCATGAGATCATGACCTGAGCTGAAGTCAGATGCTTAACCAACTGAGGCACCCAGGTGCCCCTCATAGAATTGACATCTTAACAATATTAAATCTTTTAATCCATAACATGGTATATCTCTCAATCTACATAGACAGATCTTTAAAAATCTCTCAATATTCTGTGGTTTTCAGTGTTCAGGCATTATATGCATTTAATTAAATGTATTCCCAAATATTTTTTTTGTTTTTATGCTTTTATAAGTCATATTGTATCTAAATTTTTATTTTCAAGTTGTTTGTTGATAGTATACAGAACTACAATTGATCCTATAGCCCTGTTAAACTCATTTATCAGTTCCAGTAGCTTTTTATAGATTCCTTAAATTTCTATGTAGAAGCTCATATTTGTGCAAATAAAGACAGTTCTTTTTATTTTTATCCAATCTATTCTTTATTTTCTTTTATATATCGTAATGGCTAGAGCTTCAAATGCAATGTTGAAAGGAAGTGGTAAGAGCAGATACCTGGAACTTAGCATGAAAGTGTTATTTCCCCAGGAAATATTATGTAAGCTATAGACACCTTTTACCACAATGGGAGAGGTCCCCTACTCCTAGTTTGCAGAAAGTTTTGTAATTAGTGTCTTTTGAATTTTGTCAAATACTTTTTCTGCGTCTATTGAGATAATAGTAGGATTTTTTTCTTTTAGTATAGTAAATTATTTTAAATGATTTTTTACTTAAATCAACCCAAGTCATAATATGCACTCTTTTACTATATTGCTAGATTGGATTTGCTAATATTTAAAGAAATTTTCCACCTAGGTCCATGATAGATATGGGTGTATAATATCCTTTACTTGCAAAATCTTTGCCAGCTTTTGTCAGGGTTATAATGACAATTTTCCCTCTCGCTCTGTATTATGAAATAATCTGTGTGAGACTGGCATTATTTCTTTTTGAAAAGTTTGAGAGAACTCACCATCTCTCACTTGAATTGAGAACTGAAATAAGAATTAAGAATTGAAACCACCTAAGCCTGAATTTTTCTTCATGGGAAGAGTTTAAAATACAAATTCAGTGTTTAAAAATAGGTATATGGATATACAAATTACAATTTTTCTTATGTTTGTTTTGGTATTTTATATCTTTCAAGAATTTGACAATTTCTCCTAAGTTGTCAAATGTGTTAAAACATAAATTATGCCTAAAATTCCTTACCCTTTTGTTATATGTAGAGTCCATAATGAAAACTCCTCTTTTACTTATGATTTGTGTTTTTTTCTCTTTTTCTTTTTTAAAAACACTTTTTAAGTTTATTTATTTTCAGAGAGAAAGCAAGTGAGGGGGGCAGACAGAAAGAATCCCAAGCAGACTCCCGCTGTCAGCTCAGATCCCGATGCAGGGCTTGAACTCACAAACCACGAGATCATGACTTGAGCTGAAACCAAGAGTCAGACGCTTAACCAACTGAGCTACCAGGCACCCATGTTTTTTTCTCTTTTTAAACTTGCTAACAATCTTATTATTTTTTCTGAGAACAAACTGCTTTCCTTGTTAATTTTTGCTGTTGTTTTTCTTCTGTTTCATTAATTTCTGCTTTTATATTTTTACTTCCTTCCATCAACTTATTTTGGTTTTATTTCCCTAACTTCTTCAAATCATTGCTACAAGTACTGTTATTCTTTTCTAATATGAGCATTTAGAGCTATACAATTTCCTCTAAGCATTGCTTTAGCTGCATTCCACAGAACTTCACATATTGTGGTTTAATGATCATTTAAAATACTTAAAAATTTTGTCTTAACTTGAGCAAAGTCATTTTATCTCTTCATGTTTCTGTTCCTTTATTTATAATATGAGAAAATTGTTCTTAAAGATCTCTAAGTTCTCTTTAGATTTACCATTTTCTGACTAGTGTTTGGTTGAATACATGAAATTGTAATTTTTAATTGGCCATAACACACAGTTCTAGAACTGGATAAGTTTTAACATTTGTGTGTGTGTGTGTGTGTGTGTGTGTTTATCACAAAATGTATTAAAAATATTTTTAAGACTATTTTTAGTATGAAAATACTTAAATTTGGAAGATGCTACTGAGTAACTTTCTCTAGGACCATGCTATGCTATTTCAACGTGAAACCATATAGCATATTCATTGACAATGGGAAACAGAAAACAGAGTCATCCAAATATAGTAATGTATTTGGTCTTTATGTCTTCAGAATAGGTATAATGTCAATTGGCCCTTTCTTACTGTATTCTTTATAATTAAAACTGTAACTTTCTTGAGTTATTTGAATCATTGTAACAAATTGTCAGACCTGAGGAGGGTCATGGGAATCCTGAATTTATAACCAGTGGTCAGAAGGGCTGGTGTCCTGGGGCCCCACTTGATGTTGGCATCTGAACTAGAGCCACTCTTATGGAAGACTGAGCCTTCACCTTGTGGGGTCTGATGCTAACTCTGGGTGGTTAGCATCACGATTGTATTGTGGTACCTCAGGTCGGAGTGGACTATTTTAAAAAAAGTATACTTGTGGTAGAGACCACTGGCCATTCCCCATGGCTAGGCTTGTTTTTTCATATAATAATCCACTTTTTACAAAGCACACATCCATCTAACGCAAAACTGTATTTCTCAGTCTTCCTTGCAACTATGCATATATGACTAAGTTATAACCAACAAGATGGACGCAGCAGTGCTGTATTTTCTCCCCTTTCCCATTTTATGATGAAAGATATTTGATGTTTCTACTCTAACATTTTACCTCTTAACAGCAGACAACAATACTAATTTGTTTCTTTCTTTCTTTCCTAAGAGTGGCATCTGAGATCCAAGACTTGACTCTCTTTAAAATATATAGTATACTACGTAGGATTAGGAAATACTTTTATCTGAAAGATAAATAGTAAGTCACAAGCCCTGAATTCGGAACAAAAAAAGGTGCATGTCAATATGCATAGTTACTATTTCCAAAAACATGTGCACATAGTGTGAAAGAGGCACCTGTAGGAAAAACTCCTCCATCAGGGCCATGGTCCACCGGTGGTGCAGCTGCCAGGATTTGGCTGGGTGGCTGATGTCTGCTGCATGGAGAATCAGGGACATCGTTTTGGCTTTGTCAATCCTGTCATATCAAGGACATGTTCAAATTATTAGGGCAAAGTAACCAGTTATAGTCTTTTTAAAAAAAAATTATTTACTTTTTATTTTTTGAAAAAAATTTCAATGTTTATTTATTTGAAAGAGAGAGAGAGAGGGAGAGAGAGAGAGAGTATACACGCAAGGGAGGGGCAGAGAGAGAGGGAAACACATAATCTGAAACAGGCTCCAGGCTCTGAGCTGTCAGAACAGACCCCAACGCAAGGCTCGAACTTGGGAACGGCGAGATCATTATGTGAGCTGAAGCTGGACACATAACAAGCTGAGCCACCCAGGCGCCCCTAATTTTTATTTTTATTTTACAGAGAGAGCATAAGCGGGGGGGGGGGGGGGGTAGGGCAGCAGGACAGAGAGAGAGAGAGAGAGAGAGAGAGAGAGAGAGAGAGAGAATCTTAAGCAGGCTCCACACTCAACGTGTAGCCTGATGCAGGGCTAAATTCCACCACCCTGAGATCATGACCTGAGCCGAAACCAAGAGTCAGACACTTAACAGATTGAGCCACCCAGGTGCCCCAATATCAATTACAGTCTTTTCTGAATCTAAGCCCACCAAACTTTAACATTATGAAAGAAAATAACCTACCCTTCAGGCTGCTGCAAACTGTTTCTTATATTTTTAATTTGCTGGAAGTGACCTGACATGTCTGTAGACAAAACCATTTCAATCACTAGGTTCCGAAGATCCCTGTGGAGTCATCAAAAGAAGAAAGGTTTATTTGGCCCTTGATGATTCTCAAGTAAAACATTTCTTCAAATATTACTACTTAAGTTTTATTTTTCTTAATGTATATGAGCAAAAATATGCTACTTTTTAAATATAAAAGAGCTCGCAAACTTTGACTTTATTTCATCCTTTAACTCTAATGGCTTTAGGAAGTTCCCAGGAGAGCGATCTGTGAATGATGCTGTTTAACAACTCTCCTGCTTTCCCCACCCACACGTACAACCCTCCCCTACTCATAATTACTAAATATTGTTTTTATTTCTGAAAGTATCCTGACAAATCTAAAAAAAAATACTTTTATTTTACTTATTTTTTAAAGTTTATTTATTTATTTTGAGGAGGGGGTGGGGCAGAGAAAGGGAAGAGAATCCCAAGCAGGCTCCAGGCCCAGCCCAGTGCAGAGCCCAATGCAGGGCCAGATTACAACTAACTGAGATTGTGACCTGAGCCAAAATCAAGAGTTGGCCACTTAACTGATGGAGCCACCCCCGTGTTTCCCAAAATTAATTTTAAATGCAGTATTTGCTATTATTAAAACAACCACTATTTATTCAGGTAAGTCCTGAATAAGTAGTGTCCTAAGTAGTGTCCTAAGTAGTGTCCTAGTGTCCTAGTAGTGTCCTAAGTAGTGTCCCAATTAGTGTCCTAGGTGCTTTTATATAGGGGGTATTATTATTTCACACCAGAGGAGATTGGGGTTTTCCCAGTCACACAGGTAGCTGGTACAGGGCAGAGATGAGATTCAACACCAAGAGTTCCCACTCCTAAAGCTTACACTTAGACCACTTCACTGTGCCAACCTATCATCATAAGAACCCCAGAGAAGTCAAGATGCTAACGTGAGTGCAACTCTCTGTTTAAGCTTTTGGGACCCTGACACTACAACATATTGCAGACAGAGCTATTGAAAGTTTGATCAAATTTAAATCTGAGCTATAAATACAGTGACCATATCACAAAACCTATGCATGAATAACTCATTCTCACAGTAAGTTGGAAATAAGTTACCACAGGAAAGGCTTCATTGCTCAGTATAGATAGGTAGAAAAGTCACTTATACTGGAAATCATATTTTATTTTCATTCTGTGGCATGGCTACTGGAGTAAGCTAAATAAAAGGTGTGTGGTAAACTTGCATTATAATCTTGTGTCGAAGATATTTTACTTAAAGGTGGTATGACTGGATGCTTTTTTTTTTTTTTTTTTTTTTTAACAAAAGCATATTAGAGGTACTTGCTGAAAATTATGGGTCCTTAATTAAATTGCATTTTTCAGATGGGCACTGTGAGAAATCACTACGCTGATTACTGTTAATGATATTGAATAGCCTGCTTAGCATACTTGCTCCTAAATAGTAAAAGAAACTAAAGATAATGAAATTATTTTTAATACATTTTTTTTTCTCTGGAATTATGAAGAGACCCATATTACAATAGCAGCTGAACCAAAATATTCATTTTAACTAAGAAAAAATGAGATGAATGTTTTATGAAATCTTAAAATTTAGTACATTTTACTTTGTAAGTGATTAGTAAGTGCTAGATATTATCAGTAATCAGCTAATAATGTATCAGTAAACTAGGCAAAATAGTGCACAAGGTAATGTTACTTTATGAATCTTCCTTACCAAATTTTTAAATTATTTCATTTATGGTTACTAAAGTTAAATTAAGAAATAAATAGGTATGCAAACCAAAAACCTACACAGTTTTTAAAAGCTATCTATATTTTAATTTGTGGTAAAATATTATCAATTTTATACTAGCAAATATATCTTTTGTAGCTTTTAGAAACAGTGTTGTATCTATTAAATTCTACAATCTGTATGATATTATAGTATTAAAACAATTCTGTAAAACCATTCAATTAGGATGATTCTGAGAAGTTACTGTATAGAAATTTATAAAATATTATAGGAATAAATTAT
This sequence comes from Panthera leo, assembly GCF_018350215.1. Taxonomy (NCBI): domain Eukaryota; kingdom Metazoa; phylum Chordata; class Mammalia; order Carnivora; family Felidae; genus Panthera; species Panthera leo. The sequence goes on from NC_056686.1 coordinate 168,986,092, forward strand.
TAGAATACTAAAGATGCTGAAGAACAAAAATGTAATAGGAAAAAAATTACATTGAAATTGCAACAGAATCAACTTTGGGAAGGAAAAAGATTAATTTAAAGGAATAACAGTAAAAATTAATAATATAAATGTTACTTCTGGGAGTAATAATCACTGATAAAAATTAAATTAATACTCTAAATGAGTACTCTGCAAAAGAGAGTACATTTCTTGGACCTTAGCAAATACCTCCAAACTTATCTCCCTACTCCTACGTATACCCTTCTATTCTCCACATAGCCCACCAGTGGTAGCTTTAAAATCCCTTCACGATTAGATGGTGGCCTTCTTAGCTGGAAACACAACTGAGCTATTGTTTCCTGCAGAATAAAATGGAAGGCCCAAACTGGGTTCCCAAATTTCTCCCCCCCCCCACATCAGATCTGCTTCCAAGGTTGCAAAAGCGAGCCCATGTTTTATACAGCTTCAAAAGTGGCCTTGAAAAACCAGTGGCTTGAGTATTTGGAAAAGTAACCATCAGAAATTAGGGCTTGTTTTAAAAACCATTCATTCTTTAATTCATTCATTCATTCATTCATTCATTCATTTTGAGGCAGCTCTTCATCCCAAAGCATTTCTTTGAACATTTCTTTTTACCTTGATTTAAAGAAAAAAATTAAAAACCTGTGATATTTAAATGGGAACCTTTTCAGCTCACTAACTTTTAACAAAATCTTTGTTAAAGATAAGGCTTTTAAAAAAATAAGTAGGTCTCACTGAATAGTAGGGACATACATATTTGCACTAAATATCTCGATGTTTATCAGAAATTCATACTTAAGGGGCGCCTGGGTGGCGCAGTCGGTTAAGCGTCCGACTTCAGCCAGGTCACGATCTCGCGGTCCGTGAGTTCGAGCCCCGCGTCAGGCTCTGGGCTGATGGCTCCGAGCCTGGAGCCTGTTTCCGATTCTGTGTCTCCCTCTCTCTCTGCCCCTCCCCCGTTCATGCTCTGTCTCTCTCTGTCCCAAAAATAAATAAAAAATGTTGGAAAAAAAAAAATTTTAAGAAATTCATACTTAACCGGACACCCTTTATCTTTATTTGCTAAATCCAGCAGCCTTATAGTCAAATGAAGGTGTTGATGATGACCAAAGGTAGAAGGAGGAGGAAAAGTTACTCTGAGCAGTAGGGGTACATCTTGTTATCTCCCCCTACATGGCAACAAGTATCACCAATCCATGAATGTTTTTTGTTGTTGTTGTTTGTTTATCTTAAGCAGATGGATGCCCTGAAGAAAAGGTAAGATTTCCCTCTGCATCTGGGTGATTTTACCATATTATGTTTGTAATTTTTTCCTTCAAACAATGAATTTTTTTTAAAAAAAGCTAAACTCCACATATAGAAAAATAATATAGGAAGGAATCCATATTACACTACAATTTTGAATTTATTTAGGACCACATATTGGTATAATTAAGCAGAGCTCCATTCAAGAGAGTACATAATTACTCTCTGGAAGTATTTGTTGTGTGGTGTGTGGTCTTATGGGTTGGCTATGATGGAAACAGATGCTGAATTAGCCTGGAAAATAGTTTAAGTCCCACCAGCAGAGACTGGCTCCTGGAAGTCTTCTAGGTACTAATCCTTCTTAGAGTCATCTAGTCAAAGGGAATTTTTATAACATGAATAAAAGATTGATTTTCATCCATTTTCTTCACTTTAAATCACATCACTTAACTGTTTCCTGAAATTAAATTTTCTCTAGGCTTCCTCTGAAACTCACCTCCAGTCATCTTTGGATAAATTTATCAAAACATTCATTTCTTCTTCTTGCATAAGCCGATAAGCTGCACTCACATGGTGATTCTCAAGGACTGAGCGATCATTATATAAAAGGGCAACATCTGACCTGATAATTAAAAACAAAATGTAAAGTACAGGATTCTTTAAATTTCATGAGTGTTGAATAAGAATACTCAAGTCACAAGATATCTATCTCATCAGTAAAGTTGATCTATTTGTCTATTCTTTTACCATTACCACACTATCTTGACTACTGTAGCTTTGTAGTGAGTCTTGAAGTTAGATAGTGTCAATTCTCCAACGTTGTTCTTCTCCCTCAGTAACGTATTGGCTATTCTGGTTCTTTTGCCTTTCCATATAAACTTTAACTCTGTTTGTCAATATTCACAAAATAACTTTCTGGGAGTTTGGTATTGCATTGAATCTGTAAATCAAATTGAGAAGAACTGACATCTTGACAATACTGAATTTTCCTACCATGAACATGGAATATCTCTCCATTGATTTAGTTCTTCTTTGAATTCTGTCATCAGGTTTTATAGTTTTCCTGGTATATATCTTATCCATATTTTGTTAGATTTACACCTAAGTATTTCATTTGTTTGGAATTTCAATTTTTTGATGTTAATATAAATGATATTGTGATTTTAATTTCAAATTCCACTTGTTCATTGCTGGTATACAGGAAAATAGCTGAATTTTGTGTGTTAACCCTATATCCTGCAAAGTTTCTATAATTGCTTGTTAGTTCTATCAGTTTTTTCATCAATTCTTTTGGATTTTCTATATAAACTATCATGTCACTTGTGAACAAAGACAGTTTTATGCCATCTTTCCCAATCTCTATACCTTTTGTTTCCTTTTCTTATCTTATTGCATTAAGTAGGACTTCCACTGTGATATTAAAAAAAAAAAAATAGTGAGAAGGAACATCCTTGCCTTGTTCCTGATCTTAGTGGAAAAACTTCGTTTCTCACTGTGAAGTGTGCTATTAGTTGTCAAGTTTTTGTAGACATTCTTCATCAAGTTGAGGAAAGTCTCCTATATTCCTAGTTTACTGAGCATTTTTATCATGAATGGAGTTGGATTTTGTCAAATGCCTTTTCTGCATCTTGATATCATCATGTGTTTTTGTTCTTTAGCATGTTGATATGATGATTACCTTAACTGATTTTTGAATGTTCAGCTTGGGACTAAATCCCACTTGGTTATAGTGTTTCATTTCCTTTTAATTATCATAGTTTGAAAATATTATGCCTTTTCCTTTAAATTTGTAATCCAGATACCTGTGATTTAATTTAGATATGCCAAACAAAGGGAAAAAAATTACTTGACATTTTCATTCAATCTGAATGAATCAACCCTCTGTTGATGAATCAACCCATTCCAGATAGTTGATTACCCACTATTTCCTATTAGCTTGGACTAAAATTACTTTGGGTGGGGGATGGAGGATGGAGGGGATAATATAAATCATTTGGTCTATTTATGATTCTAGGTTTTTTTTCTCCCATATAATGTTGCAATTCAATTTGAATATTTTGATCCCATAGCATTAAATTAACTGAGAAAATCATTTTTTAAACAAAATGTATGTTTCACCACCAATTTATAATGAACATTTTAAAATAATGAATTCATCAAGGGAAGTTTTCTTTTGTTTTTCACCTGTCCATATTTTCACATCATTTTATCATATCACTTGATCAAATAAACTATTTCAAGTTGCATTGTTGAAGTTAGTATTCTAGCATAAAGTTTGAAATATTCCAAGCATTCTCACATCTGTATAATGGAGCTCTGGTTGCTTATTCTTCTATCTTCTTAGGTTGCCAGATCATTTTGCAAGTGTGGAATGGAAGCAGAACCACTATGTTCAATGAATTAAAATGGTAAATCCATGTATATAAGTTGGCAAGTTGGAAGTAGGCAGCAAAAATAGCAAAAGGAAAGTCAATCTAAAACCTGTACAACTTTGCCTCCACTTTCCCCAATGCCCAGAGTCTTCATTTTTCATTCCTTCTGGTAGGGATATACTTTTGTCTTACTAAGCCTAAGACTTACTGTTTGTTTCAGGCTTTTCAGTCAGTAGTACTGATTATAGCACTCACCACTGAATGTTTACCAAAAAAAAATAGGTGAGGATAAATAAAAGAAAGAACTAAAGAAACCTGGTTTTTGTTGTAAGTTACCTATTCGAGATTTGTATCTAATAATCTACCAGATAAACCAAGCTTAATTATTAATCCAGCATAGGGAAAATGACCTATTAAGAAGAACAATTACGTATCTTCTGTTTCTAGACTATCATAGAAGTAGAAAAACATATGTAATTAGCTAATAGTACATAACTTCAAAATAGTTTTAATTTCAACCATGGCCTAAAAATTCCTTAACTGATAATCATAACTCAATATACAGAAAAGTACACCTGCAATCCTTATTTAAAAGATAATTAAATATATGTTTCCAATCTCTAGAATTTCACTCAGATTATGGGAAAAACTGACTTGTAAATCACATATCATTTGTGTCATATGGCCTCAAATCTAGCCATGACAGTGTTATTACATGATATAGCTCCAAGTAATACTGTCTTCTACTTTCAGCATCAAGCAAAAATGTATTTTTGAACCAGATTTAATTGTAAGAAACTATTATGATTTTGTCTCATAAATCAACAGGATTCTGAGAATACCGCACTGTCTTAATGTTTGAGATGGTCTTTGACTGCTAAGAAAAGAACAACTCTAAGCAACATTCAGTATCCATAGTAACATGTAGCTCAGTATTTTCACAAAAAAATTATTTTTATTTATTTACACTTTCAAGGATTTCATGTATTTTAATGTGTGTATTGAACTCAAATTTAGCACTGCACTATGTTCTAAATTATTTTTCACTTTTCATTACCCAGTATAGAGTTTTCCAAATTAGAAAAGCATTTTAAATTCAAGTAAAAATGAATAATATAAAATACAATAGAATTATTGATATTAGTAACATAAGACCTTATTTTTTCTTGGACAAAATATAAAGGCAACAGAGTTTTAAAAGCACACTATATTGTTAGATTTGTGGTCATTACAACTTTTTATTCATAGAATTTTCAAGTTCTTGTATAATTAATCCTTTAAATTGATCCTGATAAGCAATTTATAACAAAATAAACAAAATACTAGACCTTTTCTCTCCTTTATATACAATTTCTTAATGTAAAATTGGGGGGAAAAAAAGAACTCTTCTTCCTCCTCCCTCTCCTCTTCCTTTACTCTTTTTCTTCTCCTCCTTCCCTTCTTCCTTCTCTTCCACCACCTCCTTCTTTTTCTCCATTTCCTTATCCTTCTCTGCAGTCCAAAGTATAAGTAAGTTAGGACTCTTCCTCCAGTTGTAAATGGATGGTAAAGGAGAAAGCTAGAAGAGACAGCCTGACACTGCTGCTGGAGAAGGCCAGTCCATTGCCTTCACTTTTCAAAGTAGAAACAAGAAGTGTTCATTGGTAACAAATCTCTCACTCCTTTTCTCCTAAAACTATTGCCCTATACAGGGCTCAGTTCAGTAATGAGCTATCTTTAATTAAAATCTCACTCATTATGGATTCAGGGGACGTGGAAGAGTCGTTGACAAGAAAAAATGATCTGCACAGTCTACCTTTGCTCTGATGTTCAGCACAAAAATGGAACAACTCTCTCCACTCTGCAATGTGTAGGTTATTAACACCCCCTTCCACATGACCTGACCTCAATGTCTCTTTTTTCCCTTCTTGTTCTGCCAATCTTAGGGACTCTGGGTTTACACAGAATGCCTTCTTCAATATTTCACTGTATTTCAACTCTCCCTCTGTGTCCATCAAGGGACCACGTTTTCTAAGCCCATCCCATTTCAGGCTATAGAAGACTGGAACTATCATGCATCTGCCTCTGGCCATGGGATCAGAGTTGTAGGAAGAGGCTAGATTGAGAGTATCCCTCTTCTCAGCTTCTGCATTCTGCTACTGCCATCAGCTGACTATGTGTACATAGATAGATCATTTCACCTCTTGAGGTTTTTTTTCTCTGCTTAGGTTGTGAGACTTTGACCAGATGATCCATAATGTGGCTTTCTGTCACTTAGTCACTTGAGGCACTAAAAATGTCTAATATTTCAATAAAATGTTCCTATGCTCCCCACATTGAAAAATAATTTCCTATAGCTGCAAAATCAGGTGTTAACAATATTGCTATTAAAAAACAAATGAACAGACCACACAAAAACCTGCACATAAATGTTTATAGCCTCTTTATTTATAACCTTTATTCAAAAATTTGGAAGTAACCAAGATATCTGTCAATTGGTGAATAAGGAGAGAACCTTTGCCACATGCATACAATGTAATGTTTGTTGTTCACCAGTGAAAAGAAATGAGCGATATATAGCACAAAGACTACGCCAGAATATGTACTATGGACTTTTAGTGAATAATAATTACAAATAATATTTCATTAATTATAACAAATGTACCATACTGATGCAAGATGTTAACAATAGGGGAAGCTGTAGGGTGGGGAAAGAGTACATGGTAACTATGTACTTTTCAGTTTTTCTGAGAATCTAAAGCTGCTCTAAGAAATAAAGTCTATTAATTTAAAAAACGAAAAAGTAAAAAATAAATTTAATTTTCCCTCAACAAGAATAGACAGGTCTACAGTAGTTCCAGAGAAACATCAGTCTGTCAATGTACATCTCCATCTCAAGCATATTTGACTAGTAAAAGACAGAGAAATTTCAGGATCCAATGTATAGAAAGCGAATTGGATCATGATGGGTCCTAGACACGTTCTGCCTCCCAGGCACTGAGATCTCTGTGCAACCAAAAGAGCAGAGAGCACCTTTCTGTTACGAACTGAATTATTTCCCTCCCAAATCCTTATGTTGATGTACTCACCCTTTGTACCTTAGAATGGGACTGTATATGGAGATAGGCTTTTAAAGAGGTAATTAAAGTTAAATGAGGTCATAAGGGTGAGGCCTAACCAATATGGCGGTATTTTTCTTATAGGAAGAGAAAGAGATACCAGGAATGTGTACCCACAGAAAAAAAGCCATGTGAACACAGTGAAAGAGCAGCCATCTGCAAGCCAACGAGAGGGGTTTCAGCAGAAACCAAACCTGCTGACATTTCTTGGACTTCTAGACTCCAAAACTGTGAGAAAATTTGTTATTTAAACCACCCAATCTTTGATTTTGTGATGATAAATATATCTCCACTCTGGTATTTTGATTCTAATAACTGCCATTATTACCATCACTAAAAAATACCATTTTCTAATTATTTTAAGCTTAGAACTTCATGCTAACCTGGAAATACAGTTTCTTTGATTTTTTTTCAGAAGTACAATTTTATTACTTTCAAATACATAATGATACTAAACTGATGCCTTAAACAATATGTTGTAAGATTTGTCTCAGTGAGCAGATGTCTGACTTGTGTGATAGTTCAGAATATTATTTCTGGGCAGAAAGAAGTTGTATGACACATTTTTACATTCTCTAAATTGCTAAATATGTCAGCAAATATTTGTACAATTTTCTTGATAAATAAAAATCGTTTGTTAGCTTAAGAAATTTTGCTAAAATCTATTAAAACTATTCTTATTAGACATATTCGCTGTTATTTTTAAATTTTCTTAAAAATAAGTAATATGTGGAAAATAAATTTCAAGTTTTAATTAAAAGTTAATACTTTATATAACTTACCTGGTCTGAATGTGAAAGTTGTTTGTGGTTCCTGTATGCTCATAATCATGAATGGCAGCAGCAAAGACCATTGCTAAAATTTCCAGTTCAGTGAGCCAGTGCTAGTAAATTAAAGAAAGATACCATGGTATTTAGAAAGCAGAGCCATCTTGTATTTCTACAAAAGAGATTTTTCAGTGCATCCAGTATAAGTAGTCATATATATATATTAAATTATTTTTATTGATCTTAAAATACTTTTTTCCCTTATTTCACATACATTAATTGCATAATGGATGCTTCATGAAGTCAATGATTGTTTCATGGCTTGTAAATTCAAAAAGAGACATTATAATGTTCCTTGCTAATCAGAAAAGGAGTAATTTTCTATGATTTAAAAGGTGAACCCTCACTAGGTTTTTGAATTCAAAGGGGTTTGTTGCTAATTAAAATTAGCAATTTGGGTTCTCATGAAATCAGTTATAGTGTAGTGATTTCTTTTAGTTTAGTAATTTTTAACATATAGCCCATATATCATTGAAATGTTTTTAGCTCAACTTTTGTAGAAGCCTCTTCTATCAGGAAATTTCCTAAGAGTTGAAAATATTCACTTTTCTCATTAGAGAAACTGAACTTTGTTTTTATATTTAAAAATTTGGAAGAGTTTCTAAGAATTTACTAAATTTGCTCTTCATAGCACACATACTCTTGACTGTGCATATAAGTTAGTAATAAAAGAGAGAATAAATGTTTCATATAAAATCCAGACCACCTGCTTCAATATACATTGATCGTTCTGTTATCCATTGGACGGTTTAACAAATTTCTCTGCTATTATAAGCCTACTTTGGTAATTTGATAGTTTATTCATCGCTGACATTTAACGTAACAGTTTTACTCCTCTATTATGGTAACCACATGTGACCACTTAAACTGAAAATAAATATAATTAAATAAAATTAAGCTCATTTTCCCAGTCACAGAAACCAAATTTTAGCTGCTTCATAGTCACATGTAGCAAGTAGTTACCAGATGGAACAGTGCAGTGTTCCTATCATCGCAGACAGTTCTATTAGATAGAACCACCAGTAGGTGGTACTTGATGGTAGTAATGGAGGATCCAAATGATATGGAGCTTGCTCTTAGTAGTCTCATTCCATATACTTGAAACAATTAAATTGTACAAAGCAACAGAAAAATATAATGTAAACTACATGCATACTTGATAAAAGATCACAGTTTGAAGTACAAAGAGCAGATTGAATGTCTATTTGATGGCAGTGATCTTGAAAGAAGGATGGACAAAGATTAGTATCTAAATGCAGTGTTAGGAACAGAGAGATTCTAAATAGAGCAAATGCAGAATGAGAGTGTAGAGGCTGATATGAAAGTCGAATTGCCAATTGTGTTGGAAAGTCAAGTGGAATGAGAATGGAAAGAGAGTGCAGCTTATGGGAAGAGTTGATAGACTACTTTGATTAGAGCTGATGAATTTGGATTTTGTATAAAATGCAAGAGGGAGCCATTGTAGGTCCATGACTCAGGAATGAGAGGTGACAACTGGTGAATTTCATAATTGACAAAGGCATGATCTTATTAATCTTTGCTCCCCTTCACATAACCTATCATGGTAATTGGCACATAGTAGGAACTTAATATTTGTCTGTTGACTTGAATTTCACCAGTTTCGTATTAGGAGGAGGTAGTAAGGAATAGTTGAAAGAGATTGTGGAATCAGACAATTTCTGGTTTTAAATCTTTGTCAATCATTAGGCAAACAAGTTATTTACCCTCTCAGCCAGAGCTCTCATGAAAATAGAATTAGTGATCATTCCCTGTGGAATTTTAAAAGAAGTTTATGTATTAAGTTAATGTATTCGCTGTACTTTTTCACAAATCTTGTCATATAGTAAAATACAGAACAGATGCCATTTTCCTGAACTTATTACCTTAAATGCACTGTAGAAGGCATTGAGTCTGGGAAATAATAGTGAGCTAACATATCTTTAGTGATTGCAATTCAAGAATAAATAGTCTCACAGCTGGATGACTGAAGCAGAAATGATTTTCAGAACCAAAGGGAGTTGATATAGCTAGCTATTCTGTGTTTATGGGTGCATTTAATTGTGAGTCATTAAAAGGAAGAATGGGCTGTATTATAAACTGAAGTAAGACTGGGCCTCCAATGTCCCCAGCGAGACCGTGGAATTAAACACCATGAAATGAATAGCAAGCAACTAAAGTTAAACCAGTTCTTGAGCCCCCAGAAACCCATTGTTTTATAAAAAAAATTATTCCTAGAAAAAAGTCACCTGTTTTCTTAAGTATTTCCTATTGATTATATTTAAGATTTATATATTTAACTGTGATTTTAAAAAAGTAACATTCAATATCTATAATAACATAGAATATGAAGTTGCAATTATACAAAAATACAATTAGGGCAGCAGAGATAAATTTTAATTATAGATTATCTCATAAGTATTTAAAATTATTATCTTCCTAGCTGTCAAAATTGATTATACTTATTTCCTGTTTTTAGTCTCATTATTCTCTGCTTCCCATAAATAGTACTTCTTCCATGAATCTCTCTTATTTATTGCCACATTATAGCCCTAATAAATAATTTTAAATTATAAAATGGTTTGGAAAGAGAGAAATGCTGAACCCTTACACTCAATTTAAAAGCACATCTATTCTGCATTAGCAAAAGTAGAATTTGGGGCTGATTTTTTAGCTTCTTGGTTGTTAATTCATTTTACACTGGTGCCAAATGAGAATTCTAACTCAGAAAATGAATGTTTAAATGCATAGATTTTGTAAATGATGCACGAGGACACGCCAGAGAAAATGAGACTGAATCCTATCACTCTTCCCAACTAGCATAGTGATCCATACGTAACCTATACTCTTCTGATTCCTCACGGACAGGCATAAAGGGTAAAAATGATGAGTCATGAGCAGTGCAGACACTGTGCTTCATCTAAACTACAGTTTTCACTTTGCATAGAGGAATGCTTAGGGAGACTAACTCTAAAAATGAGAAGTCCTCAAATTACATCATAGGGAGATACTGACCGCTATCAACAGTTCGCACAATGATGACAGAAAGAAAGAATAAACTAACATTAACTGGACATTTTAGTTATATGGTCTCTAATTTGTATAATCATCCTATTTTCCATTTATGAGGTAAGTATTTTTACCTTCATCTGGCAGCAAACAAAGCTGAATCCTAAAGAATTGAATCAACCTGCCAAAGGCCACATAGCTATCAAGTGGAAGAGCAGGAATTCACTCCCAAATCTGATTTCAAAGTTTCTGTTCCTTCCAGAGATCAAAATATTCCTTCCATGGATGACAACAGCATTTGTTACTTGAGGGAGGTAATATGCAGAACACATTCTTCTAAGGTTTCAAAAGCAGAATTTCTAGATAATTTAACTGGGTATATTGATGGGTAGAAGCTAATAAAGCTCTAAGACTTATGATGTAAATTTTCATACCTCAATTTTTCAGTGTGTGTGTTTATATGTGTAAGGTTGGGAGAATTTCAGGTCAGAAAATCACATTGACCTATTAGTTCCTGGTGTGTCTAAAAGAGGATAATTAATAACTCTTTTAGTTAAATTATTGGGTTGGGTACTTTTTCTCTATCCCTTTGAATAAGATGACATAGTTTGCTATAACTTACCCAGTATAGAAAGTGAGTGTTATAATAATATTAATACATAATACACATAAAGTAATATATAATAAAAATAAGTTAATAATTGTTATCGACGTGAGGGTGTGTGTTAATACCCATTATGTGTCAGGAACTAGGTTAGGTGCTTTACATATATGATATCATTGACTCTTCACTGGTGGTCAGTATTATTAACCACATATTAATGACAAGAAAACCAAGGTAGAGAGCGAGTGAGCTAGGGTAGTGGTAAAGCAGGATTTCACACCTATGTCTGATTGTCTTGAAAGCCTGTACCCTTTCCACTCTTCCAAACATTGCTGTCTGGGAAGCCGTTTGTAAAAACAGAATTCCCACACAGTTTGTAGAACACAGAGTGGTACATTTTCTGTAGACTGATTGGAGAACAATTGAGTCATTCCAGAGTGTGGGGGTCTATTTCTGGGTGTGGTCAGTAGACTGCAACTGCCAAAGGAAATAGATCTCACATCATCTTTCTTTCTTCTACTCTTAATGTTAGAACACAGTGCCAGGAGCCCTTAAATACAAGTGTTCCTTTCAAGACCTCGGATGATTTGAAATTCAATGAGATATTTGAAGGTGGCTTGGTAGCACTTGGTGAAGGAATTTGCTCTTTAGCAAATGGATTGAGCTACCACACACCACTGTCACCTTGGCACAGAACTACAAGTTAACTAAGTGATAAAGGATAGAAAGAGACAGAGGCTGTCTCTGCATCCATGCAATGTCAGATTGCATCTGACATCCAATCTCTCTGCAGTGTCTACTCCCAAGCCAAGAGTATCCCATCTGACATTAACAAACGGAAGGACACTGGCTTCATCACAATCCCCTTCAGGCACTGGTCCTTAGAACACTTTGCAGGTGACAGGCTGTGTGAGTCACCTGACAATTTGGGGCTGCCACTGGAGTGCTCCATAAATGTCACACAGATAAGACTGTCCTGAAACAGCAGGACATCAACTAAAATACTGAAGTCAGTGACTTCAGTAACTTTCCCAAAGCTATAAAGCTGGCAGTGAAATCTAGTTTTGGCAACACTGTCAATAAATTCGTAATTCATTTTGCCTTTCCTCTTAGCATCTATCATAAAATTTCTCATTACTCTCTGCAGTTTAAATGTATCTTCCTGATCTTGGACAACAGTGACAATCTTCCACTAGGCTGTTTTTGTAATGGCCAAACTAATGGATGATTAAAGAGCCCACTAACACATTTTTGCTGAAGGATGAATAAATCAGAAACAAGTTCCCCCAAGAAAACCTGCTAAAGTAGAGTGAAGTTATGTTTATGACTGGTAAGTTATGGTCCTCTCAAAGAGTGACTATGTGATCTTCACTAATGTCAACTTCTAGGAGTCCTGCTGGGCTGGACCAGCTTTGTCCAGTATTCTGGAGAAGTTGGAATGGCTTGGTATATCCAGGAAAAAGTCCTCCTCACAATTCCGAGGAAAAAGTTCCATTGTGGATTTGAATTTCTCTATTTACCAATAATACAGCATCCTTCATTTCTTCAAACAGAGATTTCATTTCAGAACAGAGATTCTGAGGCTAAAATAGGAGACTTTTATTTAGCTCCCTTTACACTGATAGCGAAAATAAAATATACTTAAGCAGAAACATTTTTAAATGATGAAATTTTGGTTACCTCCCAGCATAAAATGGCATATATCTTCTCACTGCATGTCATAATTAAAGTAGATATTTTATTAGACTGAAGGCTTTACTTTTCCATTCCATTAAGTTCTGAAAAAACTGAATCACTTCAGTTTCCATTTCAGGGTACCACTTACATGTTATGTTTTTGAGTTAACTTTTTCAAAGCCACAGAACTCAGGAAAGAGGAAATGCCACACTTGAAATCCATCTGGCTATCAGATTCAAGACCAAGGCCTTAGAAAGGAAACAGTAAACAGCTCTAACCAGGAAGGTAGTGAAGCAACTTTTTCAAGTAGAACAGCATTTGCAGCTGTCAGGAGGCAAAGAGTTCAAAAAACAGCTGTGATGATGAAGTCTTATTAGAACCAAAGGAACTTTAAAAGAATTTGTGTGTGTGTGTGTGTGTGTGTGCGTGTGTGAGTGCACATACTAGAAACAGTTATAAAGAAGGTTACATATGCTACTTTTTAAAAGCTTATAATATTCTAAAACTCTATCTTTGAATGCTTTATTTTCTACTTATTATTGTTAACTTCTACTCCATCCCTTTCCATGCCAAATCAGACTCCTAGAAAGAAGAGTGAGTAAACTTCAACCCAGGACCAAGCAAGTCCAGACATGGCTGCATTTGATCTCAGCCAATGGGCATGTTTATACCTTAAGTCTGTGATGCCCATACTTATACCTTACAACAGGAAAACCCAAGGTATGAGGTTGACAATACATGTAAGTTCAGCCTTCAATAAGGTCATGAGAAGGTCATGCTACTGTATCAGTGAAGGTTTTTGAGATTTCTGCCTCACCCAAATAGGATTTAACTCTAAAGCAGCATATATTACTTTGCAATATTGTTGTAGAATGCATATTTCTCTTGAATTGGTAGTAATATTCCAAGAAAATCCTTTATGAAAAGCCCAGCTAAGGGGTGCCTGGGTGGCTCAGTTGATTAAGCATCCAACTCTTAATCTCAGCTCAGGTCATGATCTCACGGTTTGTAAGTTCGAGCCCTGCCTCAGGCTCTGCACTGACAGTGTGGAGCTTGCTTGGGATTCTGTCTCTTTCTCTCTCTCTCTGCTCCTCCCTCCCCCTTGCTACATAAATAACTAAATAAATAAATACCTAAAAATTAAAAAAAAAAAGACAGCTGAGCTCCAACCATTAGCCATTATCAACTGCCAGCCAGTGACTGAGCCACCATGGATGTCTTTCCCAGTGATGTCCTTAGATATCTTCAGCAATACTTGCTAGCTGATTGTAAGCCCATGAGAGACCACAGTGACAACCTGCTAGTTGGGACCCTTCTAACTAGACCCTTGAGAGATATTGATAAATTGTTGTTTGAAGCCACTAAATTTTAGAGTAGTTTGTTTTAGAGCAACAGATAATTGAAACATGGCTTAGGAGTAGGCTCTGAGCCCAAGGCATTGATAGATCTGTGATATTGTGGAGGAAAAGAAAGATGAAAAAGTGGAGTAGACAATTTCTTTAGTCATCATATGAGACACTATTGGATGAATCACAGCAAGTGGATGGTATATATAGTAAGCAACATACTATAGTTTCTTAGGAAAAAATAAAATTATTATGAGAATTTCCTGTATATAATAAAGTTTCCTGTATATAATAAAATATAATAATTATGTAACTGTTACAAGTTTTCAATATCTTCAGCACAACATACTGTGGCCCTAGGGACTTTGGTTGGGACCAGGTTAGGAATAGTCTCTGGTGTGGAAAGATGAGGTATTGAGGATCTTTGGGGTCCCAAAGAGCATTAGTTACATAGATCTGAGTGCCAATGACCCAAAAGAACAGGTGTGACTTCTGAAATCAAAATAGGTAGGAAATGCATATTATGGGGTTTGGTGGAACATTCTACGTACATGCACTTTATGGCACTGCTTCAGCATAGGCTGACACATAAGGAATCAAAAAGGTACTCACAGGGACTATATCCCTTTGAACCCATGTCAGTGTGGAATTTTTAGAAGAGTTATTCCTTCCTTTTCATTTCTGGGAGTCACCCTAAACTCTGATACATTTCAGAAATTCCAGGCAGTGCCAGAGTTCCTAACATGAACTCACTGTTGTCCCAGGATTGCACTGCTGGATTATTTATTTACTTATTCATTGATTCATTCAGATGTAAAGAAAAGGAAGGAGAATTTGGAAAAATTCACATAAATAATTTCCAAAATCCCTATTAAGATTTCATTATAACTAGCAATGCAAGTAAAAGAGAAAAATCCACTGAAGTCAGCTTGGGAGAACATGGCAATATGAGGGAAGAGAACTGTAACTAGCTTTTATCCCAAAGACTTTTTATCTAGGTCACTTTTCTTGGTTGATTCCTATGGGAAAACAATTTATAAACAAAATGTTCTAGAGTCCAAATTTTGGCAAATTTGCAGTATATTTACATTTGCCTCTGGGTATCTTTTTATCATTGAGTTAAAATATTTTTTTGGATAATGTATATTATGAATAACTCACTAACCCTAAAAAATACAAAAGATTACTTCTTATAATACTTTTATGGGTATTAGAGGGACAATGGCAATATGGAGAAAAGGAATTTGATGTTACAAACTAACAAACTTCAGTTAGGAAAGCTTTCTTACCATGATACCTGTATGAAGCATTATGTAATGCACAGTTTGAGTGACATCAGCTGCATGAATCAAATTGTGATAAGGATTTTTGTACTTGCTGTAACCAACTTCTAAAGCTTCTGCAAAGCAAATTAGGCAAGAAACAGGAATCTGCGAAAAGTAATAATTATGATTATATTTTGATAAAATAGTAGCACTAAGTCAACATAAGCACAACAATGTTCAGGATGGAACACAATTGTGAGTCAGATGTGGGCAGGAGTTTTTTCTGCAGTTAAATGTAGGCTGTTCCGAAAAATGATTTCATTAACCTGTTAGCTTTCAATCCTAAGATTATAAACCCATGTGTTTAACTAAGAGAGATGAATTAACAATATCACCCATATTGTGGTCTTTAAATGTTTATATCTTCCAGAGTCAAGACAGAAGGCTAGTTCTTAAAAGGGTAAAATTCCCAGTTACAATTGAAGTCTGTTTTTTCTATCTGTAGTACAAAGGATTAAAATAAATGACCTCCCAGTACCCTCTAGCTCTAAAAATGCCATGATTCCATTGGAAATGCTGAAGGGTACAAGTTTCAGAGTGCTCAGAAATCTGGATCAAATCTGTTGCTTAAATGGCTCTAAATGAAGTTAATTAGAAGCCCTTTCATCTCAGTTTAAGAAAACCTGCCAATAAAGATTCATTCTGTGTTTGTGAAACATAGAAGAGCATCTTTTTTTTTTAAGAAAACATAGCTCACAGTCTCTACATGACTATTCTGGGAGTAATTCAGGGGGATGTTGGTATCTTGTTGGAATGATGCTACAATGGCCTCATGACATCCATGTGGATATATGTCAGTGAGTCATGGAAAATGGATATATCGTGTGGTAAACTCATCCCCTAGTTCTGTGACCTGCTAATTAGAAACATTAAAAATGCATTGATTAATGACTCAATGTTCTGCTTTTTCATTCTTATTCAGATAACCAATTCTAAGAGCATTTCACTTTTGTCCCATGTTTCTGACCTTGAAACGATTGATAAGATCATATCTGGTAAACAGTTCATAAATCATAAACTTCAGGCTGTGCTCTCCACTTGCTTCATTTAAGGCAAATACATCAAAAGACCATTTATCAACATCCTGTAAAAAAAAAAGAGGAAATACTTTAAATGGCAATATTATATAGTTCTATTTCTCGCAATGAAAAGATCAAGCATTGTAGATTCAGCAGGTTACATTTTGATTTAGAACATCTGACTATATTTTGCAGAGTTTGATATGACAGGGCCACTTAGCATCCATGGGTTCACAAAAGTGAGGCCATAATGTGTAATGTAGTGTTAAGATTTTCCTTAATCCTTTAATCCCAAAGTTATCAAACTTGATGTAATAAACCTGTTAACACTATAATACTAACCTTATCCTCAATCTCTCTTCAAATTCATACCATAAGTCACTTTCTCAGAGTGGGCTTCATTTTCAGGTAGAATTACGGGTTATGTGGTGATGTCAATGGGGAGATGGGGGAAAGTAGCCCCAACTTCTCTTTCCCATCCACCACCTTCTACACGGCTTGAAATTACACCCTAAGAGTTAGTACTTTGGTTTAAAGCTTTGATATTTTATGTCTTCCTTTAAGATGCAAACACCCTAGAAAGGTAGAGTATATACAACCTTGTTACTCACTGTACCCTTGATCGATTCATTTACACTTTCCTCCAAGGACAGATGAAAAGGAAAAAGAAGTGGGTCTTTTGACTGACGTGAAGGAAGAGGAGAGTAATTGCAGCATTTCAGGAGATTCTTTAGAGAAGTGGTCAGGCTTATAGACAAACACATACATACCCTTGGAAAAAAACCACTGCCAGTGGGAGAGAAAGCCAAACTGTTACAGCTACCTCCTGATGTTTGCTTTGGGTAATTGCAGGATGAATACTTGCAGAGGTGTTCACAAAATGGACTTGTAACAAGTGATATTAAGTCCTATATACTAAGGAGGTTTTAATGTAAATTTGAAGCTCCAATACTAAACAAATCACTGAAATTTTAAAAATTTAAAGAAATACAACAGTCAGCTCTGATTATTAGAAACTATTAGCAAAGTGTGGGTTTACATACACACAACAGGTTTACTATTGAATAGTAAGTGGGAAACCTTAAAGCTAGGTATTAATTTTGAATTTGGGCTGGCATTGTTTAGAACTTGGTTCATTTAACACATTTTTACAGAGGCCAATTATCTGTACTATAACATGATGAAACCTGAGAATCTGATAAAAAGTATTCAGTCTCCTAAAAATACTGCTTTTGAAAATAGTAATAACAGCTTCCAGTGGTAATTTTAATCACTTGAAAACACCAATGAAATATTTTTGTTTTATTTGCTTGCATGCTTTTGTTAAATTCCTCACATTTGGCCCTGATTTGATCCCCAAACACTTGCTTTATCTGTTTGTAAATTTAGAATCGCTAAAAGTTGTCTTAGAAGGCATTTTGCCATCGTAAAGCTCAAATGAGGCCAACAAATCTTTTATCAAATTCCAAAGCTAACACAGAAGAATTAGTTCAGATTGTTAGGAAACTGCTATTTATAGTTCTTGCAAGGGGTTTCCCACTGAATGAAAGGTTAGTTCTCTACTTTGGGGGATTTTTATCAACAATGATAATTTACATTTATAAACTACTGCAGATGCTTGATTAAGAACAAACAAGACAAGAAGGTATCTCAGGAAATAAGAACTATTTAACAAAAATATTCTTTACTGGTGGCTATTTCCTTCTGCAACCTGTTAGTTTATATATTTTTTCTATACTGAACTTTAGAAAAATGTTTACTTTCTCTCATACTAAAACATTGTGTTGGTTTCTAAGTAAAGGTTATTAAAATAAGAAAAATAAAAATAAGTAACATTCTTGCCCACATTTGAGTAAATAAAAATCTCACAAGATCCAAGGAGTAATTAATATCCTACAATGTGACATTTCAGTTATATACTCCTTTATTATAGCTTTAGAAACATAAACACAGGGACCCCTGGGTGGCTCAGTCAGTTAAGCAGCCGAGTTCAGCTCAGGTTGTGATCTCACGGTTTGTGAGTTCAAGCCCCATGTTGGGCTCTGTGCTGACAGCTCAGAGCCTGCAGCCTGCTTCAGATTCTGTGTCTCCCTCTCTCTCTGCCCCTCTCCCACTCATGCTGTCTCTCTCTCTCTCAAAAATTAATAAACATTAAAAAAAAGAAACACAAACATAAAAAAGTGCCCAAGAAAAACTATCCTTTTAAGTTAATAAGATGAAAGTCTAATATGGAACAGAGAAAAAAAAAACAAATGCAAAGGGTACCCTTAAAAATAAATTAAGAAAAGAAAACAATATAAATTGAAACTAGAAAAAGAGTTTAATAAATCACAAATAAAGCAACTCAGGATATTCTGTTGCCAGTGTCCTTTAAATTCTTGGTTGATACAGGAAAACAACCATGAAACTATTAGAGGAGACAAAGTTGAATGTCTCTACCCAAATTCAACAATAGAAAGAAATAAGAGATATTGAATAATAAGCCTACAAACTGCCTCTAGAAATAGGAACAGTGCTCACATGGGCACACACAGTGGAGACAAGTGAATCCAAAGCTTTTACCACTTCAGAGTTTTGACTCTAGTTATTTCTAACATATTTAATACTGCAATGGGGCCTCCACCACAGGAAAAGCAGAGATGAGAGAGACAAATTTCTTTTGTTTTCTTTCTTAATTTTATCTTTTTATATTTTCTCAGAACTAAAATTCCAAACAAATTTTTCATGTAAGTTTTGTCCTGAAACATTTTTTTAAATGCATGCAACTTTTCCATAGTATATACATAACAAGATATGTATATTCTGACAAGTCCTGGTGCCATCTCAAAACTGAATTCAAGATCCACCTAAATAAAGCACAAAGAAGAAAAGAAAGCACATATGTGTGTGCACACACGTGCATATGCATTGATAGCTTGTTGGTGTCAATCAATCCTCATTTAAGTCTACAATGAGTCATGATTCAGAACACACGACATGTTGAAAATGGTTAAAATACTACTTATATACAAACATATAAGCTGCAGCAAAGACCTATTTTCATGTTCTCCCAACCATTTTAAGATTTGAAAAATGACTGTTTGAAAAAGTTAAAATAATTAAAATCATTTCACCTTTAATGTTATTATGACAGCTTCTGGATATGCCAAACCAACCATGTGATAGGACTTTCTGTACATCCTGAAAGAGAAAAATAAGTGTATATATAAAACTCAGTTACTCAAAGTTTTCAGCTATTTTTTAAGAGATGAGGGAAAAGATTACTTTTGACTTTTTCAACTTTCATTTTTAGGGACAAGCTCCCTTTGTGGTAACGATGACAACTATGGTCACCATTTATTGAGCATCTACAATGTGGAATATGCTCAAATGAATTTGTGCACAACCACCCTACAAAGTCAATATGATTGACATCTTGCCTGTAACTTCATCTTATTAAAAGAGACTGTCTTTTGTATATGCAACAAAGCATTCTGGCATGTCATCATATCAATGACAGAAGGGTATTCTTGTTTTGTGTTCATTTATGTGGCAAAATTTTCAATCTAGAAGCTGAAATGTCATTAAAATTATTGCCTTTATGTATTCCTTTCTTCTTTGTTTTTTATAAAATGTAAATTATAAATTATAAGAGACAATACATAGTATCATCAGAATTTATACAGCTTTTGTATTTTTAAGTTAATAACATTGGGGCAGACCATATTGACAAAAATTGCTTAAGTCTGTTCAAATTGTCATTTAATAAAATTTAAGAAAAATTATGCAGAAAGAACAAATTTATTTCTATTTTGATAGCATCAATAAAATGTTTTTATTAATCAGTAATTTGTTGGATTTTTCCATCTTCTAATGGGCAACCAAAATGATATAAACCAAATATATGAAATGCCTCCACTGGTTCATGTGAGAATAGGATCAGTGTGATACCCCAATGTGTAGAAATAACAATAGGCTTCAATTTCAGAACTGGAAGATACATGGTTCCACAAAGTCCTGGGAAGAAAGAATTTATTAATCATATCCCTTTTTATATTATTAGTGCATAAGAAAGCTGCATTTATCGACTATATTGTTGTAACTTTTCCCAAAATGCCTGAATAAAATAATTATTTAATGATTATATCATTAGTTAAACAAGGGAGGTCAACATAAGAATAGTCACTTGGAAGTTTTGCAGCTTTCATAAAACCACTACAGAAGATGTTAACCTTTTTGATTCAATATACTTTCTATTAAAAATCTATAAGATGTATTACTTAATTTCTATGTAAAACCTATCTTTTCATAAAATAATAAATGCTAAAAATTCATGTTTCCCTTTTTAATCTTGACTTCTTGGAAGCTCAGAATTAAAATATTGCATTTGCATACATATCTGTCCTAGGTTTTCTTGATAAAGTATTTTGCCACTTTATTACAGAGACATTATTTATTTCTATATTTCCATTTTATGTTTATTTTAAATGACTCTAAATGATTTTTGAGTGTGAGTAATTGGTTATAATAAAAAAATTATCCTTATCCTCTATCTCTATTGGAAGATTTCAGAGCAGTTTATAAATAAAAATACTTATATTAATTACTCTATTGAGATAGGTGTAATTATTCTAGTCTTGCAGGGCAAGGAAACTAGCAATTACACTATAACAGACCCAGAAAATAATTATTGTCAATAATGATGTTTAGTTGTTTTGTGTTTTTTTTTTTTTTTGAGGCACCAGTCTTTTCTATTTTTCTAGTCATTAGAAAGGCACAGAAAGGCAGTAGGCTGTAACGAAGAGAAGACATACTTTCAATTACAGACTCACTATTGAAAGACATACTTTCAATTACAGACTCACTCACTATCTATGTGACCTTTGGAAAGCTATTTAATGTCACTCATCTGTAAAACAAGGATAATTATAAGCTTTTTGTGAAGAGTAAATGATGTAAATGCCTGGCATAATATAATAAGTCTCAACACAAGAAAGCCATTATTAGTATTAATGTTACTGTTCTCACTATTCTGCAGCCAGTGCTGTTGGCTGCAGTTCTTAGGTTCTTCAGGGCTCCCTGGGCTCTGTGGGAATTCTGGTGCTGTTTCCTTAGACCTGGAGTAGGTTGAGAAATGAGTATCAGTGTGCGTTTTCCTTACATGGAATGTAAAGAAAGACAAAGCAGATTATCTTTCTGAGGAGACAGAGAAACTTTCCCATTATTCTTTTCCAATCCTATAATTTGGAGTAAAATATTAGGACAAAAAATTAGGATGTTTGGAATCAGAATCGATGTAGGGGAAACCTTAATACAGTTGCCGCACACTTGAGTAAATAGCTGATATATTAGAAGTTGCTGAAAAAGAATAGTGAGTTTCCTAGATTCCTTCAGGTGGTATAAGTTCAACTGGAAATACGGTGGATTATTTTTGGAAGTTTTTACTGCAATTGCAAAATATAATTCAAAACCTAAACAAAACAAAACAAAACAACACACACAAAAATAAAAATGACTTTATGTCAGACACTGCGTTAGGTAAGAGACCAGTGGCAAATAAGAAAACTACATCTGCTGCTTTCACAGTGAAGAGGGACAATAAATAAAAATATATGATTACAGGGGTGCCTTGGTGGCTCAGTCGGTTAAGCATCAGATCTTGATTGAGGCTCAGCTCATGATCTCATGGTCATGAGGTTGAGCCCCTAAGCGGGACTCAGTGTAGAATGAAGCAGGATTCAGTGTAGAACGTGGAGCCTTGCTTGGGTTTTCTTTCTCTCCCTCTCTCTCTGCCCCTCCCCCATTCATTCTTTTTCTCTCTCTCAAAATAAATAAACTATACACACACACACACACACACATATATATATATACACACACACACACACACACACACACACACATATATATATATATATACACACACACACACACACACATATATATATATATATATATACACACACACACACACACACACATATATATATATATATATATATGTATATATATATAACAACACTAAGCGCTATGAGGTAAACTGCTGGTTAGGGTAGAGAAAGTGATGAACAGTGTATACAGAGTACTCAGGGAAGGCCTCTGAAAAGACAGAAAGGACCAGGAAGGGGGAAGGGTGGGGAAAATCACTTTTGGTAGAGGGAATAACAGGACAAGTGGCCCCAAGGGAAGAAAGAGTTAGGGATCTCCATGGGGTTGAAATCAGAGCAGTACAGATACTCAGTTAAAAATAAAGGTAGCATTCAATAAGGTGAGAAGGTAAAAGGGGGCCTAACCTGCAAATCCATGATACAGAAGTCACTTTTAATACTAAGTGAAATGGAAAATCAACCGATGGTTTTAAGCTTAAGAGTGACAGGGACTAAAAAAAACAAAACAAAAAAAAAAGAGTGACAGGGACTAATTTATATATTTAAAATTGACTTGTTTGGAGAGGGCACTTGTGGAAGAGGGAGGCCCAACTGGAAAGCTACTGTCCCATTTCTGATGGCAGGTAACAGAAATGGAGACTGGGATTGCAGGAGTAAAGATGGAAAAGCAAGTAGATTGGAGGTACTTTTGGATGAGCAAATTGCCAGGACCTGCCAAGGCACTGAGTCTTGGGAGGGGAGACTTGACAGGATGCTCAGGAAGTCTTTCTAACTTTCAAAACTGAAGACAATTATCTTTGAAAACTGAAGAGAAGCATATGCCATTATTTCTATGCACCTACTAAAGGGGCTACAAGAGTAATAAAGAGATTTCATTTCCTTGTGTTTGTTGCATATTGATTTCTTCCAGACTGCATGCTGGTTTAGTTGTCTTAAATACACTTTATATCTCTATAACCTACTAAGTAAAATATTTTATGTAGCATATGGAAAAAATGAAAATGTAGGATATCAATGTATTTTGCAGAAATCTTAATCTTTTATTGGGTGGGAATAGAAATTTACCTCCACAGTTTGCCTCCTTTTTAGTTTGCCAAGTTCTACAATATTTTCTTTAAAAAGACCAAATACATATTCTTTCAGCAAATCACACATACTGTCTTTTATCTGTAATTCTTTCACTGACTTTCTGAACTCCTATTGAGATGTTAATATTGATTTGATGTTAATGAGAATCAATAACTGTCACACACTTTCCAAAATTGTTTTTTTTTTTAAATGGGAATAGATATTCCTTCTCTCCAGCTCTGCCTCCTTGTTGCAGACTTCTGGTCCCATCCAGCAGAGTTGGGACCAGTTTATGCATCTTGTAAGGGGGTGTGGGTATCTCCTCACCACACTGATGGAAGATTCTGTTATAAAAGCCAATTAGATATGGTTAATAAATACTCAAAATAATTTAAATAATCACTGACTGGTTGTTATTGTATATAATATAGGCACAAGCCAAGATACTTCAAGCTTTATGTGCTGTATTTATATTTTCAAATGGCATCAAATACTTCTTGCAATGCATTCTCATTTACATTTTTAGAAACCCAAATGTGTTCCTATTGTTCCTTTAACAGAGGAAAATTAAAGTTTATAATGTTCATTCAAATTAATAAGTAGAGATGTCAAAAGATTAAAAATGATGTGGTCTCTCTTAAATTTAAGTACATTGACAAAAAATTCTGTTCCTCAATTTTATTAGTTTCAAAAATGTTTCATCTTTTTATATATCATTTAATATAATTTAATTGTTTTTTAATCCAAGAGATTTCTAAAGACTAATTTTTTAAATTGTCAGATGTAACATGTTTATTTCAAGTCTTTAACTTTAGTTCTAGAACATCTTGTTTGCTAGATAGAAAAAAAAAAAAAAAGCCTGTATTCTTAAGGGCTAAATGAATATAAAATTAGGCCACATCAACATGTATTTCACAGGGCTCCTGGATGGCACCTTGTGGTTAAGCCTCAAACTCTGGTTTCTGCTCAGGTCATGATCTCATGAGTTCGTGGGTTCAGCACCCCTGACCCACACACACCCCCTCCTGTGCACCCCCGCCATGGGGCACTGGGTAGCATGGAGCCTGCTTGGGATTCTCTCTCTCTCTCTCTCTCTCTCTCTCTCTCTCTCTCTCCCACACTCTCTCTTTGCTCCTCTCCTGCTCATGCTCTCTTTCTCTCCCTCAAATTAATAAACTAAAAAACAAAAAACAAAACAACAGCAACAAAACCATGTATTTCACATCAGAAACTACAGTGATTTGATTTGGTGCTTCTAGGAGCCCTCAAGTATTCCTTGCTTCAGTGACAGAAATGTTAAAAAACTCTTCAAAAGCTCATGGGATCTTTCCTTCCATGATGGAAAGAGGATGGTCTTTTCACTTTAATACAGAGAAAGGCCTGTTTGATTTTAGTATGTAGTACAGAACTCATTTTTCTGAAGTGTTACATTTTACAGGTAAAATTAGTTGTGTAACATATGAGTGTGTTATAACTTCTTAAACAGTTACTCACAAAGGTTCATTTGAGGGCACTGGTCAGTCAAGTCTTTGCTTTTAGTCTTTATGTCATTTTAAAAGAAATAAAAATAATAAACCCAGGATAAAACATTTTTGTTATAAGCAAGCTCATAATAAAGCCCTAAATTTGTTCATTCTATGTATACTTATAATTGAAGTTTTCTTCAAGAAGCAAAATATTTGACTCACATAACTTTGATATGGTAAGTTTATCTCCTGCTTTCCAAATTTTATCATCTTGAGATACTAACACTGTCACTTACCTTTCCACAAAAATCCCAGCTTGAACAGCATGCACGATGCTTCGAAATTTTGGCTTTTCCTCAGATTTCTTTTTCATCATCCCCATTTTCCGTGTAAAAGTAGAAGCCAACCAGTCCCGTACTTCCAATGGGACTGAATCAGTCTGAATGTCACTGAGTTCATCATCGGTATCCAGCAGTCTTCTACAAAAATGTATACTGATTAAACTTGAGGAAAAAGTGAAGAAAAACTGATAATAAAACAAACACTGCAATAGGACTTAAAATACAGCAAATCACTCTCTGATCACCCCTCAATATGAGCTGTCTCAAAAAAGGAAAATGATTGGATTAACATTTGGAAAGCTCTGAATTCCTCAAACTGATTCTCTTCTGAAGGCAAGCACTAAGGGCCTTGAACATTTGCAGCTTCCCCAACACTAAAGTGTAGCAATACCAGTCTGAAGATATCAATTAATATACTATTCTTGTAATGAACAAAACTAAAATAGAGAAGAAGTTTCATAAACAGATGTCTGTTATTAAAGGAGGCAACTGGAGTGGAAAGAACAAAGGGGACTGGAAGTTGTAAAAGTCACCTTGTAGTTAATAACCTTGGGTATATATGGTACTGATAGCACAAACTATTTGAATAAGGCCTTGGTGTTTACAAAAGTCAGTGTTATTTCATTTGATCAGGATCTCTACATTTTAGGAAAATAATAAATTAAGTACTCTAAAAGATATTTATTCCGATAGCAGCACCACAGTTTAAAAAGTGAAGAAAAAAAAAGAAACAAATGGATTATTTTGAAAGCTCATTTTAGGTGACAGAGCCAGTGGAAGTGGAAGAGAAACACTTCTGGCTTCTTGAGGAAAACTTCAGTATTTTGCTCTCCTGAGGGTGGGGATCGGTGGGTTTAGAATTGCTGGCTGAGGAAATCAACAAAGTGAGTGAGGAAGCGATCGGGCACTGCAACAGGTGCTCTGTCACTCTCCTGTATAAGCTCCACACAGACAACACTGACTGGACTGATGGGTAGTAATACCTGCCCTTAAGGCTGGTCAGCTCCAATCACCCAGAACTCCCGAAAGGTCTGAACTGGCAAGATAGTGTGAAAGGCTCCCCACAAAATATAGAAACTCTACAGAGCGATTGAGCTTTGCCTCCAGAAAGAACAGAGGCCAGCTCTGTCTCATTTGACTTCATTATTTCCTTGTCAGTGCACCAATTTAATAAATCCTAGGTATTTTTAGCACATTGTAGTTTTGACTTTTGGATTCCATTCGCTTGGGTAAATCTCTTTGTACAGAGTGAAGCCTAAGAATCATAAGCTGATGGAAGGTAGCCAGAAATGACAGCGTGTGCTAAAGCCTCCAGAACAAGTCACACTAACTTGAGAGGGCAGGGACCCAGTAAAGGGCAAAAAAAATTAGAAAGGCCACCCAAAGCACCCAGTGTTACCAAAAAAGGCTCAAAAGATTATACGATGACCTCTATGTGCTGCTGTTCTCTATAAACAGAGCACAGTCATTTGCCAGTATTTATTTTTCATGGTATTAAATAAGCACAAATGCATTTATGAAATAACTTATGACAAAATATATACAACTTAATGGCTAGAGTTACAAAACCACATGTATATATATGAAGACCAAAAAAACTTACATAATTGGAACTTAATACTGATTAATACTTACATTACATCATTTTTAACTTTCTTTCGGAACTTACGTTTGGGTGATTCTGATTTACCCTTAACATACTGACACTGTAACTCAAAGCAAAATACTTTTTTTAGCATTTTGTCCATTTCAAATGGACAATTATAGCAAGATATCACACTACATGGTTTGGAAATTCAGGGCTTATGGCATTTCTATTATTTCTTATCCAGTGATCAAATAAAGCTACAGAAGAGGGCAGGTGGATTTGAGAATCGTTGTGGTGTAATATTGTGATGTCACCAAACTCCAAGAATTCTACTGCTGCCTTGTTTTATCAGCTACTTGAAGTAGAATGACACATTGTGATGGTGGCCAATTGATTCTTTACAAATTTGATATTGATGACTGGTATGTCCTAAACTCATAAGTTATCCAAGACAGATCATCAAACATGACAAAATCAGCCTATGGAAATGAGATTTCATATGTGGATGTGGGATCAGGAGTCTGGTAATTCTTAATTATGATGCATGATGTCATTCATTAAGAAGGAAAGAACATATGGGGGTATATGGGTGGCTTAGTCAGTTAAGCGTCTGACTCCTGATCTCAGCTCAGGCCTTGATCTCAGTGTTCTGAGTTCAAGCCCCACATTGGGCTGCATGCTGGGTGTGAAGCCTACTTCAAAAATATGTAAAAATAAAAAAAAAATAAGAAGAAAAGAGCATATAATCTTGGAGAAAGAGTGATATGAATTCATTTGTGGTTATAGGAATAAAGGAAGAGTGTGTAAAGAGGAAAGTATGAGCTATGGTACTCTCTAATTAAAAGCAAAGTTTGAAAAAGCAACAAATACCTCTTCAGTGGTTAATTTTATATGTTAAACATGGCTAGGGCATGGTGCCTGTTATTTGGTCAAACACCCAGTCTAGGTGTTGTTGTCAAGGCGTTTTTCAGATGTGAAAGCAGATTACCTTCTGTAATGTGAGGGTGCCTCATTCAATTAATTGAAGGCCTTAAGAGATAAGACAGAGATTCCCTAAAGAGGAAGGAATTCTGTCTTGGAATTGCCTTCAGACTACAGATTGCAACATTTACTCCTGCCAGAATTTCCAGCCAGGGTCAGCCTGTTCTGCAGATTTCCGTTTTGCCAGCCCCCACAATCACATGAGCCAATTCCTTAAAATCAGTCAATTTCATTCTTCTCTCTCTTGCTCTTTCTCTCTCATTCTCTTCCTCTAATAATATAAAGAGTAAGCAGATAAATATCTTTATATATATAAGCTATATATATAAAGGCTAAGAAAGAATATTTCCATCATTCACAAACACTCTGTGGTAGCTACCAGCATGGATTATAAATCAGATAGATGACAAAGGCACAAATCCATCTTATATTAATATTCAATTAACTAAGCAAGTCAATTGTACTTCCTGTTTTGAAATATAAAAAGTCATTGGCAAGGAACTAAAATGCCTTTTTAGCTATTATGGATCTAAACGCCATACTGTCTTTTCATGTCTTAATAGCTCTTTTTTCTAAGGTGCATTTCGCTTTGAAATTCTTTATTGCTGAATCACAATCTATTGTATGGATATGCTAGTTTGTTTATACATTCACCCAAGGTTACCTTGGTTGATTCCAAGTTCTGACAATTACAATAAAGCTGTAAAAATAGTTGTATGCAGAGTTTTCAAGTTAATTTGAATAAATACCAAGGACCACAATGGTTGGATTGTATGGTAAGAGTATGTTTTGTTTTTTAAGAAACTTCCAAACTGCAGAAGTGGCTGCATTCCTACCAGCAATGAATGAGAGAGAGACCAAGCCACCATCATCTCTCTCCTGGTCTGCTGCAGTAGCCCCCTACCGGTCTCCTGGTCTCCTTGTCCTGACGCCCTTCTGCACCCAGAACGCTTCTTTTCAAGTATGAGTCGGGCCATGTCAATGCCTAATTCATAATGTCCTACATTGCTCATCACAAGCTGTGTCTCTCTACCTTCATCTCTTAACCAGTTTTCCCTCACTAACTTTGTTCTAGCAACACTGACTTCCTTGCTGTGCTTAACCCTGCCAGGCTTCCTACTGCTTTCGGGTCTTTGCACGGGCTGTTCGCTTTGCTTAGTATCTCTTCCCAATTTGAGGGGATCATTTTCTCACTGTATTCGGGTAAAGAGGGCTTCCTTGACTCCCCTACTCAGTTAACACCTCTATTCTGTCTTTTTGTCCTACTGTAGACTTCTTAGCACTTGATATCATGTTGTATGTATACTAGTTTGTTTATTCATTTTATGTTTCATCCCCTAAACTGTAAAGATCTTGAGAGCAGGGAGTTGTTCTGATTTTGTGCATTATTGTATCACCAGCATCTACAACAGTGCATGGCACAGAGTAAGAGATGAACATGTATCTCTTGAATAATTAGAAAACATTCAGAAATATTATAAGTGATTACCTTTGAGGAGTAGAATGAGGATAGGGATGATAAAAGAAATTTTAGTCTTTAGAGTCCTGTATTATCTGATTGATAAGCAGCAGTAGCAGCAGCATGGGAGTAAATTCACTGCTGTGAATCATCGTCTTCATTGCCTTTAGGTTAATTTGCCCTTGAATAACCCCTTAATTTTTGAAGCAAATTATGGGGAATCATGCATATTTAGTGTGGAAAAGTCATTAAACATTTTCTATGGCATTTTGAATTACAGGCACAGGAAAAAGAAATTTTAAAAATTCTATACACTGGTTACATGCCTTTAGCCAAGAAAGTCAATACAGCAAAACCTTGGATTGCGAGTAACTTGTCTGCAAGTATTCTCTGCAAGGTAGTAAACATTTCTAATAAATTTTAAGTTGATAAAGGAGTGATGTCTCACAATACGAGTAGTACATGATGCCGAACATCACATGATCACAACTGAGCCAATGTTTCTTCTATCTCTTTTTCTCTCTCTCACTTGCTTGTTCACTTGCTGTGGAACTGTGGGTGATCATCAATGCAATGTCACATTTCTGTGAAATGCTCAAAAAGAGGCAAAAGCAAGTGTCATTGGATAGGTTCCTTGTTAAAGCTGCACGAACAGAAAAAGATGCCATTGAGCCAATAGATAGCAGTGATTCCATTAGTGATAGTGAATATCATCCTACACGATAACCCGCCTCTCGTCTCCCTCAGACCACCCACGAAGGTTTTCAAAGGTAAGTCACAGGTTAATTTATTTTTCTTTATATTTTCTATTTTCTTTATTATTTTGTATCATATTACAGTACTGTGATCATTTTTATATGAATATTTTTGGGTTGTGGAATGAATCATCTGAGTTTCCATTATTTTTTATGGGGAAATTCGCTTTGATATACAAATGCTTTGGATTACAAGCATGTTTCCAGAACATATTATGCTCACAAACCAAGGTTTTACTGTATTTCTGTTAAATACTAATTCATATATTCCTTTCTCAAGTATAGCAAGACATTGTTAATGAAGCTGTAAATAAGTTGTAACAGATTCACGAAGGTGATTATTCCAGTTTAGAGAAAAGAAAGTTGAATAAAAGACATGTGAATAAAGACATGTGAATAAAACCTAAATATAAACACATTTTAAAAAGCTAACACACCTAATGGAACATATTTCTCCCCACTCATCTCCATCTCTCTCTTCTCCCTTATTCGTTTTCCCTTTCCCTGACACCTGCCTTGTCCACTCTGTCTTCCCAGCTCTGAGCACCACAAGGACTCTTCAGGTTTCATTTGATCTTGCTAGATATGGAAGAAGCAAAAACTATAGTATAATGTGGAATAACAGTCTTGGGCTTTTGTTAGAGAATGATCATAAACAGTTTTCTTGAGACATGTGAAAATACCTGAATATTTACATAAGATTATGTCACATGTAAAACACATAGGACTACGCTTGGCCCTCATTTCATTTTTGGAATAAATGTGTACAAGTTGATAAAACTGGATCTCAAATACTATAATTAATTTTGCTTTCAAAAACTCCAATGGTTTAATTGCTCCTCATCCTAATGTTAGGCGGCAGAGTGAGCATAATTGTTTGTATCCTGAGTGCTCTTAAAAAATACTTTGTGTTTAAGAATCTTACAACCTGGAATACTACGTGGCAATGAGAAAGAATGAAATATGGCCT
The DNA here is from genome assembly GCF_018350215.1 of Panthera leo. NCBI lineage: Eukaryota > Metazoa > Chordata > Mammalia > Carnivora > Felidae > Panthera > Panthera leo. Next base: position 169,017,127 of record NC_056686.1, read on the forward strand.
TTTGTAGCAACGTGGATGGAACTGGAGAGTGTGATGCTAAGTGAAATAAGCCATACAGAGAAAGACAGATACCATATGGTTTCACTCTTATGTGGATCCTGAGAAACTTAACAGAAACCCATGGGGGAGGGGAAGGAAAAAAAAAAAGAGGTTAGAGTGGGAGAGAGCCAAAGCATAAGAGACTGTTAAAAACTGAGAACAAACTGAGGGTTGATGGGGGGTGGGAGGGAGGGAGGGTGGGTGATGGGTATTGAGGAGGGCACCTTTTGGGATGAGCACTGGGTGTTGTATGGAAACCAATTTGACAATAAATTTCATATATTAAAAAATAAATAAATAAATAAACATTTAAAAAATTAAAAAAAAAACCTACCTTGATGGTAAGCATTGACTAATGCATAGAATTGTCAAATCAATATGTTATATATATATCTGAAACTAATACAACATTGTCAATATACTTTTAGAATAAAAAAATTAGGAGACAAAAATTAAAATAAAATAATAAAAAACCTAAAAAAAAAAAAAAGAATCTTACAACCTGAAGACACAGTCATTGGTGCATTTCCCTTAGGAATTCTTAAAGTGCACAATATACAAAAACAATGATAAAGAGTATATGTGTAATATGTTATCACTGTTGACTTCTGAGAAATGCTTTCTCTGTTTCTTGTTTTAGTGCCAAGAGGGTCAATAAAGCAGAAAGTGAGGGGTCCTTAAGCATGGGTATAGATGGGGGGCCATGGAGTCATGAAAACTGACCTCCTGCCCAATCATTGCTCAACTGATCCTTGGGAGCTATTTATACCCCAAATTTTCTCTTGAAATCAGATGACACAACTCCCAAAGGGCTTATATTTTGAACTAGAAAATTTGCAGGGGAAGGGACTAAAGAAGGAGGCGGCCACGGAAGGAGAGGTCATGAGATTTTGACTTTTACAATTATATCAATGAAAATATTTCTGTCCACAATGGACTCTTGGAATATGGTTACATCAGTGTACCCACACAGTTATTTCCAGGCAATTGGTGCCCACATTTACACCTACTGAGTATTAAAATGCAAGTGTTGAATGCAATTAGACACTGGCTTTGTAAGTTTGAAAGTGTATTTTCCCTGCTTTACTCTTCGTATAAAGGACACACTTCAACAAGCAACTAAATCATTCAATTCTGCCCCTAATGTTTGCTGGGTCCAAGGCAGGAGCACATTTCTTTCAAATACCATATAATTAAGTATTTTAAAGTTATACATCAAATGAATACATTATTAAATGTGTTTTATCCTCCTACCTTTTAATAAGTTTCATAAAAGCCTGGGCAAGTTGAGTTTGAATCGAGAATTCTCAACTCCTTGCATGACAAGCCTGGGCCAGCTGGCTGTGGCTGCCCCTCTGCACCTGTCTAACCTCCTGCTCAGTGCCTTACTATGTAAGCAGGTGGACTTTGCAGCCTCCCCGTATACTTTCATCAACCTGCCCAGCTTTTAAAGCAGCTGCTTCTTGGCCACTCTTTAGGGGTGATGGGATGCATATACCAAGAGTGTCTTGGTTCTCTCAGGAGGAAAGACCTAAAGAAGAAGTCTGTTAAGACTTGGGAGACAGGCTAGGGAATCTTTGGGCAGAGAATTCTGGGGTCTCAGTGCTCAAAATATGGGAGAGGAGCACAGTGGGCAGGACAGGGAATTCCACAGTCCAAGAACCTAGAAGAGGGAGAAGAGCATGAGTTTCAGGTTCTTCCTGGCTTGAAGACCTGTCACCCTAGGGAAGGGGCACACCAAAAATGAGCCATCATTGAGCACTCAAAAATGAGGGGCAGTGTCCAGAAAAGCAATTATAGTGACCTTGGGCTAAGGATGGTATTGAACACGTACATGGTAAATACCTTCTAAGTGAGCCCTCCAGGGATAGCTGGGGGAATTAAGAGAAATTGATCATTCTGCAATATGGGTATTTGGGTGTGTGTGGGGGGGGTGGTAAGTGGTTCTCACACAGGCAAATCCATTAGTGTTATTTCTTGGAATAATACATACTTGTGCTCTGAGCTGACTGCCGCCCCCCCCCCAAAAAAACAAAAATGAAAACAAAAACAAAACAAAACCCCAAGAGTAGTACTAAAGTTTCGCTCAGACCTCAGAGTTATCTGAGGATAGAGATGATAATGCTGTTAACTTTGTTACTTACTATGAATCAGATGAGGAGCCAAGCTTCATCTAATTAATCCTTACAATATGACCATGAGGAAAATACAATTATTATCAGTGCCCTAATTTTACTGATGAATAAACTGAAGCACAGACACCTTAAGGGATTTGCTCAAAGTCATACAACGAGGAATGTTTGAGCTCAAATCTGTCTGATTTCAGAGTCTGAGTTTTTAACTACTCAGTTATCCTTTCCCTCAAATGCATGTTTTCTTGCTAAGTTCCCAGACTACCTTCACATTAGGCAATAATATGAGTGATCATTATTTACTATCTCATCTCTACCATGAAATTTAGGGTTAAAAATAATTGATCTTAAAAAAAATCATAAAGAAATTTGATTTTTCAAATCCCTGGCCTACCAGGGAATTTCTGGTTGGAGGAAGCTTAAATTTATTTTTCAAAACTGGTGTGTTGAATCATTCTCACATAGAGAAATATATCTGTATAGGAGAATTTCAGGGTACTTTGAAATACAATAAATTAAATGTTGGGATAAGAATAGGTGATACATTTGAAATGCCATATTGACTTGTCAGTAACCTACTTCCTGAGTGTGAAATACACTTGAATTAATTCTTCCAGGCTACCACCCAAGCACATTTATTTACTTATTTATTATTTATTCCTTGTTTTGTTCCAAAAAGGATTTAAGATGTCAGGCTTGCAAATTTTTTCAACAATTTTGTTGTTATTGTTGTTGTTGTTGTTGGAAGTTTCCTTTCCTTTTTTCTGTCTACCTGATAACTTTCTTCTTTTGGTTTTATTAGTCTTTTTTTTTGAACTGTAAGAAGATGATAATTATATTTGAGTGACTATTGAGACTGAATATTTGGTTGGACAAGTTAGTTATACTGACCTTAGCTTAATTCTCAAGAGGCAAATCTTGGCTAAAACAAGACCAGCTAAGGAGAATATTAAAGTTCGGATGCAGCTTTCTTCAAGGTCTAAGGAGGTCTCTGTGCTTCCTCCGTATCCATCCAAGGAAGCAGAGGCCTAGGCAGAGGAGGTTCCATCCCACAAAACAGGCAGAAGGGGCCAGGGGAATGTTGGAGGAGGAGTCTGAGGAGAAGTCAAGTTGCTTGGACAGTTGGGATTCAGATTGTATTTTTTGAGTCAGTTGGGAGATGGAAATGGAGGGAATGGATAAAGCAGAAAACTACCCTAGGCCTGACTGATGACTCTTGGCTTTTCACCAGAAAGTCCTCTTGGCTCAAAAATATCTTTGAAAACATTCCATTAGGCACAAAGCTTCACATTCTATTAATTACCAATGTTTTTGATTAATAAACATCCTCTGGTTAGGAGAACTGCCTCTAGAGTCAAACTCCTGGCTCCATCACCTTTTAGTTGTGTGGTCTTAGAAAACATCCTTCATCCTAACTGAGTCTCAGTTTCTTTGCCAATAAAAGAGAAATGGTAATAATCGTATCCCCAGTACTTGGGTTATGAGGATGGAATGGATAAATGCACAGAAGCACTTAGAAAAGTGTCTGTCACAAAGCAAGTCCTCAAAGAACCCCCATTATTTACACATCTGCATTAGGTAGTCTAAGCAGACTTCTATTTCTGACATGAAGGAAAAGGAGGGTCTCCTGTCATAGGAATAAAAGAGTTTGAGACATCGTGGGAAAAATTCAGCACCTCTTGTTTAATGCCCCTAATCTATGGTGGAATTTCAAAATGACTTTGGAGAGCCAAAGAACAACATAAAGAGTCTATGGATTGGGGCACCTGGGTGGCTCGCCCAGTTAAGCATCGTACTTTAGCTCTGGTCATGGTCTTGTGGTTCATGTGTTTGAGCCCTGCATCTGGCTCTGTGCTGACAGCTCAGAGCCTGGAGCCTTCTTGGGATTCTGTGTCTCCCTCTCTCTCTGCCCCTCCCCTGTTTGTGTTCTCTCTCTCTCTCTCTCTCTCTCTCTCACACACACACACACACACACACACACACACACACACACGTAAATAAACATTAAAGAAATTATAAGAAAAAAAAGAGTCTAGGGGCACCTGAGTGGCTCAGTTGGTTAAGCGTCTGACTCTTGGTTTCAGCTCAGGTCATGATTTTACGGTTCATGAGATTAAACCCCATGTCAAGCTCTGCACTGACAGTGCAGAGCCTGCTTGGGATTCTCTGTCTCCCTCTCTCTCTGGTCCTCCCCAGCTTGCACTATCTCTGTCTCTCTCAACATAAATAAATAAACTTTAAAAAAATTAAAAAAAAAGAGTCTATGGATCATAAAGAGTCAGTGGGAGGAATTTCCAAAAATAATTTTTACCTACTTAAAAATTTTACCTGGTAAAATAGGCGAATTCATAGAAATAAAAACTAGAACCGAGTTTCCAGGGGCTGAAGGGAGGAAGAAAGTGGGGTTTATCATTTAACGGGTACAGAATTTACTTTGGGATGATGAAAAAGTTCTGGAAGTGGACAGTGAGATGGTAGAACAACATTGTAAATGTACTTAATTCCACTGAATTGTACACTTTAAAGTGGTTAAAGTAGTAACTTTGATGTTTTTCACATCTTATCACAATACAACAATATCTACCTAGTATTGATCTTCCTGCCTCATTGTCCAGGGAATAGATTCTTCTAATTGGAGAAGTATGACGTGAGAGAAGGGCATTCCGTTCTTCATCTACCTGTGTGTCTTTCCAAGGATTACTGAGAGTGCTAGGTTGGAGGAAAAGGGTGGCTTGCAGGCCAGAGATGAAGCCTAAGAGCCAATAGTTTCCCAGATCTGAGACAGGTGACCACACCAGAAATCAAAACACAGGACTGCCTCCCCTGTGCCCAAGACTCATAGCTGTGAGGAACTGCTAATGTCCAGTTCAGCTCCTCTTGTTTAATTCCCCTAATCTATGGTGGAATTTCCCAGTTGAAGGAGGCATTTCAGCACAAAGTTATCTCATGTACCAGTCAGGACGATATTTGGGCCACATTCTTAATAAAATCTTACGATTCTAACCATTGAATTTCTAACATTCTTTCACTTTTTTGTAGCCTCATTTTGACATCCTCGAAGGCTGTAGTTCTCAAAAGGTGGTTCCTAGACCAGCAGAATCAGCAGCATCTGGGAACTTCAAGGCTCTACTCCAGACCTACTAAATTAGAAACTTTGGAGGTGGAGACCAGCACTCTGTTTTAACAAGTCCTCCTGATGACTGTCATGAACACTGAAGTTTGAGAACTGCTCTCACCCATTTACAGCTTGCCAATTAATGGAATACCTCTGCCAAGAAAACATGATTCAGTTACATTCCATAACATGGATTTAGCAGCACTGTTACTTCCATTTGCCCAATATTTCACTGTCAGAGATAAAGAATGTTGGTGAACTATCGGGAAGGTGCCTTAATTAATAAATATTTTATACTGATGTTACAAATGAGAATTATCTGTATGTTACTTAATTGCAAAATAGAAAAGGTTATTTCTCAACTGAGCAGGGGTGGAGCATGGATAATAAGAGCTGCAATATGCTTGGAGGACAGGAGTGTGAGGGAAGACAAAGAACATATTTCCTTCTAAACCTAGGAGGCCAAAATATGACAAGAATGACAAGAGGGAATAAACAATAGCCAAACAGAATAGCAAAATAATTATCAATGTACACAGACTCTCCTTCATAAATATTTGTTGAATAAATGAATAAATGTATTAAAACATGGGCAGAAAATCTCTAGTTTTAGTGGTTGTTAAACTTTTCAGATATTTACAGTAGTTAATAGAGGAAAAAAGTTCATTTTTGTTGTTTATTTTGATGCATATACTATATATGTTAACATTTTCAGTCAGGCCCTGTTTTATATGTGAAAAGATGATATCCCAAAATATTTTTACAAATATTTGCTGTTACCCTGTGGCCCTTTGTCCATATAGAGAGCCGATTATATTCGCTGATTCAAGTTATATATGAAACACAATTACCTGAAGGGGGAAAACTCCTGTTCCTTGAGTTTCAAAATCTAGATACCAGACAAGGAGGAGAGGCTCAGCCAAAGACAGTGGAAGATGATATAATGAGTCAGAGTAGGGTTTCCATTCCTATGCATGTGCAAAGACGCCCTCGGTTACACAAGAGAAGTCACAAAGGAAGACAGAAGGGATCTTGAGAAGGGATGCTGAATCCTGCCTGACCTTCTCCAAACAGAAAAACCCTGAGGAGGGTGACAGCACACCCCCAAATAATTTCTCAGGATCCCGGAACAGAAGAGAGCTGAATGCCTCACCCACCTCCAGCCCCCACTTCTGAAGGGAACTGGAGGACAGCAAGATCCCAGTGCTGAGCTGGTTGGTGTGTGTCTAGACAGCCTCAAAGATGATGGTGACTCAGCCCAGACTGATGGAGATGGCAATGAGAGAAAAGTGAGGGAGAGTACACAGAGACAAAATATACTTGGGAAGTAGGTTTGCTGATAGAATATGGTAACGAATAAGGAAATAATGCCCTTGTATTTAATGAGAAAAGTCTTAAGTATTTGACTTTCCAGTACTCAATCCTTGCCAAAGGACCGTGTATTGTTGTTTAGCTGTATCATGGAATCAATATGTTTTGTGGGCTACCTTGGAAACTGAATCAACCTATTACTTGTTTTAAAGGAAAATAGAGTGTGAATTATAAGTAGCTAATTTAGAAATCATACATTTGTGTTAGGACTTATTAGGATAAGACGACTGCCTGGATGGCTTAGAGATTAAGAATTTGAGCTTTGAAACAAGGCAGACCTATGTGGCTATTAGGATGCTCTCAACAGCAAGTGACATCATACCTAATCTGAAGGGGCTTAAATAATAGGAACATTTATTATTTTCCTTCAGAAGAAAACTAAAGGTAGGTTGACTCCAAGAAGGGCTTATTTTTAAAGTCAGCAGGTGGATAACATCATCAAGGACTCAGGTTTCCTCCATCTTTCTATGCTGCCAACTTTTAGTGTTAGATTTAGCTTTATGCTTATGGCAAGATGGTTGTATCAGTTTCAAGCATCAAACTCAGATACAGCAAAACCCAGAGGCACAGGACTCCTGTTTTATGGAGAGGAAAGCTTTTGCCCACAGTCCCATCAGTCTTCCTTTTATATTCCATTGATCAGAATGGCATCATACATCCATATATAAACTCACTGGTTAGGGAACTGGAGGCTAATTACTAGTTTAGTCAATTAAGATTTCACTTACTGTGACCCTGGGCCTGGAATTGGTCTTCCATGAATCATTTGTCTTTGCAGAGAAGAGTAAATAATTAAAAAAAAAAAAAAAAGAATGAGTTCTGTTGTCAAGGAAGAAGAGAAGAATGAATGTTGAATTTAAGTTTGAACTTGTCTCGGACACTTAATAATTATATGATCCTAAGCAAGTCCATTTATTTTCTTCATGCCTCAAGTTTCTTAACTTTCTAGTGGAAATAATATAAATATCTAATTTATAGGATTTTTTGAGAATTATATGTAATCATAAATGCAAACTGCATAATAAGTTTCCTTGGGTATAATTAATTGTCAAACAATTATTATTAATATCATTATTAGGAGAGAATAATATTTAAAGTGATATTTTTTCAAATCCAGTAAATATTCATTTATATTTTATTGCCCCCAGGGGAGCCTGGGTGGCTCAGTTGGTTGAGCGTCCCACTTTGGCTCAGGTCATGATCTCGCAGTTTGTGAGTTCGAGCCCCGCGTTGGGCTCTGTGCTGACAGCTCAGAGCCTGGAGCCTGCTTCAGATACTGTGTCTCCCTCTCTCTCTGCCCCTTCCCCACTTATGCTCTGTCTCTCAAAAATGAATAAAAGTTAAAAAAATTTATATTTTATTGACCCCAAATTTCACAAACAGTAAGATCTTATATAATACATGGAGCTTTTTCTTGTTTGTCATCTCTCAAAATATCTGGTCAGATTTTTTTCCCCCTTTTCACCACTGAGGCTGTTTTTGAAAGTTTGTAGAAAGTAACACACCACAGATGGACGAAAATATGAAAATCACCCAAAATGTACCGGCACTTTTTCTAAGCCTGGTTTTCACACTCCATCCACAGGGTGAGAACAGCCTACAAACACATCACTCCAAACAACCACCCCTCCCTACAACTCACACCATAAAAATGGAGTTCATAAAAATCATAATTTGCTTTTTAGTGATTCACTGAGCTCCAACAGTGTCTTAGCACATACCTTTCAACTTGATTTCCTCAGAGACCCCTCCAAATAAAATCAATCTAATATATAAGGCCCATATCTGTAAATGCTCCCTCACTAAGCAAATGATAAGCAGCTCCCTCCTATCGCCCTGCTGGTGGCCAGGGTAGGTTAGGCATGAGCAGGTCTTTATAAGGGACTTCGTAACCATGGATAAAACCACAGAATTCCAGAACAGAAAGGGGCTGGAGAATTCATCTTCCACGCAAGAAAACCAGTGACTAGAGAAAGAAGAAATCAAAAACACTTGCCCAGGGGCTTATCCTTAGTAGGAGCAAAACCTGGATAGGAGTTGTTCCAAATCCCACACAGATCCTGATCCAGGTCCCCTACGTGTGGTACTAACATAATTTTCACTCTAGAGAGGACAAAGTTGTTATTGTTTAGCGGAGTACTTTCCACCATTCTCAATTCTTTGGCATGAGATTTATTTTATTTTCTTAATATAATTTATTGTCAAGTTGGCTAATATACAGTGTATACAGTGTGCTCTTGGTTTTGGGGGTAGATTCCTGTGATTCATCGCTTACATACAATACCCAGTGCTCATCCCAACAAGTGCCTTCCTCAATGCCCATCACCCATTTTCCCCTCTCCCCTGCTCCCCACATCAATGCTTAGTTTGTTCTCTGTATTTCAGAGTCTCTTACAGTTTCCTTCCCTCCTTTTCTGTTCATAACTATTTTTCCCCTTCCCTTTCCCCCATGGTCTTCTGTTAAGTTTTCCAAGTTCCACATATGAATGAAAACATATGATATCTGTCTTTCTCTGACTGACTTATTTCACTTATCATAATACCCTTCAGTTCCATCCACGTTGCTGCAAATGGCAGGATTTTATTCTTTCTCTTTTTTAGCATGAGATTTAAATAAAATTGATCCCCTCCTGGCTCATGAGATGTTTGACCACTGCATTTATATACCCACCTCCCCTGGATATACTGTTTGAGGGATACACGTATTACCTGACTAGAATCAATGAAATATAAAGGTTATGTTTGTCAGAGCCTCTGGAGAGAAACCTTTTGTCATTCCTGCTGGATTTGAAGGTGTGAGGATATAAAGCTTGAAAATACTACTGCCATCTTCCTACCACTCAAAGGATCAGAAGGAGGCCACTGCAGAGCAAACAAAACACAGAGGTGGGTCCCTAGACATCATTTTTACCTGGAGTCACCTATGCTTATACTTAGTACTAGCCATCAATGTGTGGACAGTGAGAGTTTCTTGAAGGTGGTTTGATTGGGCTTCCTGTCACTTATAATTGAAATGTTCATGAAAGGTGTTCATTAGTCCTCTTCTTTTTCCCTTCTTGCCTGTGCTGGCTCTAAATGTCCATGGAGTACACATGAGTCAGTGCCATCATGATATGTGCAGGTTGTAGTGATTAACCACAAAGGGTTTGCTCTCCATTGTTACATTGAACCCATAGTTTTATAGTCCATGGTCTATATTTTGGCCATAATTATCGTAGCACTCTTACCCATAAAGAACACCTGAGTTTAAAATAAATACTAATTAACCTTTCTGATTTTGCAATGTTACTTATGTTTTGCTTATATGAGGAGCCTTGGCTGTGTACTAGTTAGTAAGCTCCATCTTTATCTATATTTTCCACTTATGCTTTTCCACTTCTAAGGATAACTTCTCTACCTAATCTTTCCATAACTATTATTTCTCTTTGACCCAAATCTCTTTTTCATTCTTCATCTCCAGGCTAATGGAAGCCTTCCATTCTATACAAAATATAAAACAAATAAACAAACAAACAAGTAAGTGTTCCCACTAATAAACTGTTCTATTTATGCTTTTTCCTACACTAGCAAATTCTTGAAAAATAATCTAATTTCTTCTTGAGCCGTTCCATAGTAATTCTTCACACTACTATAATCTGGGTGGCTTTTCTCTTTACTGAAACTCCACTGAGTCATCAGGAATCTCCTAACTGCATCCAGTGGTTCTCCCTGTGGCATTTGATTTACCCTTTATAGTAACCCAGCTCCCATTGGCTTTTGGTGCTTCATATCTTCAGATATGCCTCCTGCTTCTATATCTGTTCTTCTGATGTCTCCTCTCTAGTAACTTTCAGTGCTTTTCCACATCTGTCCTTGACTACCTTCCTACTCCACACCTCTATTTCACATTTCATCCTGTCCCCTGACTTCAGTTACTAGGGTTACATAGTGACCATATTGAGATGGAACTCCAAGAGTTTTTGAAGGCATTTGGAAGTGAGAAAAATGCACATTTGAAAAGTCAAAAAATAATGTGTTGTTTTTCTACAGAGGCTTTATTTTATCTACAGAGGCAAACTGCTCTTTTGCATAATGAAAAATCTTTTGAATAGGTCATTTAGTTATATAAGAATAAAATGAAGGCCCTACTCTGGCATACAGAAGATTGATACAACATAACTACAAGAGGCTAACAATCTCTAAACAGTAATGTACACAATGTTCTCATTGGGAGCACAGCTGAAACACTGCAGATTCAGTGTATTTTAGAAAAAAAAGTCACTTTTTTTTCTAAATATGGATTTACACTGCATAGTCTTTGAACATAATTGTTTATCCTTGAGATGAATGCACAACTTGACATTAATTTTGATAGCCCCTTTTCTTTCTCTTGGTCTTGGAGCTTGAGGTCCTGAACTCAGGATAGGAAAATATGTTGAAAGGCACTTCCATAGGGGATAAGCTGGCTTCTGGAAGATGGGCTTCGACTTTAGAGGATTCAGAGAAATTCCTGGTAGGGGACCTCTGTGGAAGGGGTTGAGTTGTGGGTTCTGAAAGCATCCATCAGGAAGGTCTTATAGCAGTTACAGCTGATTCTAGCATCAGTTTAGGGAACTGGAAGCAGGTATTGAGCTCATGCTTGGGAGTGGAACCCACCTATAGATTTCTGAATTTGAAGGAAAAGTAGGTGACCTGCAGGGGAGCAATTCATCATTTTGAAGCCAGAGACCTGGCTGCAGAGGAAAGTGATAGCCAGGGAAGATGGGTAAAATAAGTAAACACTGGCCATTCTCAAAAACTTTAGGATGGGGATCATGTTGAAATAGCAAAGGAGTTCCAATTATTGAAATCAAAATAAAGCATGAAAGAATCAGACCTCTGTGCTATAATCCTCAAATTCTCATCTTTGATACTACATTTCTGAACTTCAGTGCTCCTATACCTAGCATTTTCCAGACATTAAAAAAAAAGGAAGTCGTTTTGTTAGAAGTCATGCATTTAAGAATGAGCATGGGGAGCTTTGCCAAAGAACAAAATTCATTAACTTAAAGGAATACCTGCAAGTCCAATCATATCCAGGTTGGAATCTCAACTCTGTACAATTCTTACTCCATGTTAGTTCCTCTGATTATGACTTAATGCCACTACTTAATGTTTCCTCCTGTAATCTGTCCCCGTGCTTGGGTTTCCCTCTCTAACATACAACCTCCCTGTTTCTTGTTTGCAGCATTTGTCGTTGTGCTTAGTTTGATCTTCCTGGCTCTTGACAGCTCTAGCCACCAACTACGGGTACAGTTGTGCTCTTGATTCTACTGACCAGTGTGTCTGGTATTCATTTCAGGTACTCAGTAACTATTTGTTTCATGAGTGAATGTTCCTTGGTAAATCCCTACACTCAATGATTTCAAGAGACTTAAGCTCCGAGGTGCCCCTGACTTCAGTCGATTTCTACCAGAATAACTCCGGGAATTGCTGATTGACATCAAAGCATTCTTGCTCAAGTTAATCTCTCACAAAATGAAGAACTCTTAAACTTAGTAAGACACAGAAGTCAACTGAGAACGTTTTTATCAAGAGGCATAGCCTATTAAGATTCCTTTCCAGCAGTTTGGACTTTGCTTTAATTTCCAGGTAACTACATCCCACCTGTCTTCATTTTTTTTTTTCAGGATCAAAACCTATTTTTCAGGAAATTATTTTATGTATTCACTAGGAAGTATAAGTTATATATCTTAATATGATATGTATCCTAGAGGTATCTGCATTTTTATTAGTATAGTAAAAATAGTGGCTATTAATTAACTTTTACTCTATCAGGTATTGTGCTGCTTTTAATCCTCAGATCAACCCTATAAGGTTAGCATTGTCATTATTCTTATTTTACAGATGATGAAGCTAGGAAATAGAGAAGTTAAGTAACTTGCTTAAAGAAAGGAAGTATTGAATGGAGGATCCAGGTTTTGAACAACCGATTCTTTCTAAATCCAGAATCAGCACTCTAACTATGGTAATTCTAAGCCTTGGATCCATTCACATTAACAAAATGAAGATATAAATTATGTTGTTCAATGGTATTAGTAAACATAATATCCATCTCTGTAAGTATCCCTCCCAGACAGCTGCCTCCCCTCATGAATAGCAATTCATGAGGCCACGGATGCTACTTTGCCTGGCAATATCCAAATCTAAATAGTGACTATCAGACGGATTTTTCTGTCTCTCTCTCTCTCTCTTAAGGCTACATGTTTCTGGATTACAACTGTTGCCGCTCTGAAAAACAATAGCCTGTAGGGACACATCTGAAAGCAGGACTCATAAAATATTTGCATTTACATTTGAAAATGTCTTGTTAAAAAACCAACAAACACTTGTATTCATTTAGGAAATTATTCTATAATCCTTCAAAGAAGGTCAGAATTCAAATTCTGTCAGAAACTCTGTTTCTATTTTTCTTATTTAAATCACCCGTTAAGAGAGATGTTTTGTTTTGATTTGTTTTCTTAACTGAAACCCTGAAATTACCAAGGCTTAGCAGAAAAAGGGATGGGGGTGTGTGTGTGTGTGTGTGTGTGTGTGTGTGTGTGTATGGGTTTTAAACTGATTCATAATTTGTTTTGTCCTGCTTTATTAGGTGTTGACCTTTTTGTGCAATCCAGCCCAAATTTCCAAAAAAAAAAAAAAAAATGCCTCTCTGGAATACTCCCTGAACCATTTTTTTTTCTAGAAAGAGAATTTTCCATTAAAAAATGTCACAGAAGTCAGCAGGTTTTTAATTTAAAGTTTAAAAGCAACTAAATTTTTCTTCATCCCTCTTCCTTCTAAATCATTATGTTTTACTAATATTCCAAAAGCAAATGCAACTTTAATAATTATATACACATCTCAACAGAAGCATTCTCAATTTACTGCTGTGTCTTACTAAGTCAATTGGAAATATGATATGTATCCTAGAGGTATCTGCATTTTTATTAGTACAATAAAAATTGTATCAAGCATCAAGTATTGTTGCTCTAAAATTTCTTGAGCTGTTTTTTTTTTATCATAAAGTCACAGCCTTAGAAGATATACAAGAGATACCCTTAGGTTTAATGAGGGACATGATTGTAAATGTTAATCCACAGGCTCTCCAAAAACATAAATCCTGACTTGTTGCATTTCCCAGTTTCCACAGTGTAAAGAAATACTCCCACTGTAGCCAATTTCAAGCTACTGATGTGGCATCACTGAAGGCAGAGTTGGAAGTGATGCAAACACCATCCACACCACTGGTTCTGACAACCCTGACAGCACATGAGCTTTCCTCAGAATTTCCAGGAAGTCTCCGAAGTTGCCCAAGTCAGATGTTACTCAAGGGAAGCAGATGAGAATTGTGCTTAACAGCCAAGCCCTCAAGGTGGGTGCCCAAGCCCCTAAATCCATTAAGTTACTTTCTGTGTTCCCTCGGGTAGGTTGTATAACTTTTCTGTCAACGTGTTTCCTCTTATTCATGAAGTATATAAAATGGTAATAATGTTTCTATCCCATGGGATTGCTGTGATAATTAAACGAAATAGTGTATTAAAATGCTTCAAAGATTTCTTGGCACAGAGCAGACTATAATAAGAGGCTTTTAGTTATAAATTTGGGTGTTGCTTTTCCAGGATCTATCATTCCAACTGTCAGAATGTTTTACGCATTGCCATCTTAATTTTTCAGAGGTCATTAAAAACCATCCTGCTCAACAGTAATAGCCCGAGAGGAGCCAGTTATAGAAAAAAGATCACTAAAAGCAATAACAGAAGTCATACCTTAGTTTCTGTGCCTAGCTTTGCCAAAGCCTAAGTCTGTGACCCTTGGAAAACATGTTTACTTCTAAGAGCTTTGGTTCTCTCATTGGTGAAGTGAAGAAAGTAATGGTAATCCTGCCAACTGCATCAGATTGTGAAGAGACTAATGTGAGCCCTTGGAAGACGGTCCAAATGTGGGTTATTATTATTAATCCAGGTTAAAAATCAAGATGCCATGGAAGCATGGAAGCATTAAAATAAAATAGTGAAGAGGTTTATATCATTTGAGTAAAAGTTGGGGATCATGTAGTGTTAAGAACTGGGATTTTTTTAGAAAAGAACACACACACACACACACACACACACACACACACACACCAGTTCTACCATGAAGCAGTTAAACATTTTTTTCTTTCCACAAAAAAAACAATTTTCAAATGAAAGGAATGATGCTTACAAATATAACATGTGTAAATGAATTAGGGATCATGGAGAACTAAGTTAACAAAATATCTATAGAATCATAATTTCTGGAAGGAAATACAATATAAAAATCTATCAAATGAAAAGCAAGATATTTATGAAAATTAGATAGCTAGCATTATGCCATCATAAGATGGTTAATGCAAATCTCCAATTCTTTAAGGTAAAAGTTCTTTAGTTTTATAAATAAATATAAAAAATAAAATGTCAAGGACTGGTTGAAGAAATCTTAAACATAATGGCCACTCAATTTGTGAATAATAAAAAGCACGCATGAAAATGAAGGAGTAAGGAAATTACAGGAACATTAGATTTTTTTAAACATACAAACTTTGAATCTCTGTTCACTTAGAAGAACCATATACGTTATATACGCACTCAGTGAAAGTTAACGAAGAAAATAATTCTGCAAATAGTTTATGATCTTAAAGTGTGCCTATGATTTTCCCCCTAATTTATGAATCTAAGTTATGTTTTAACTGAAAAGTTCTGTTAACAGAAAAAAAATCACCTGTGCAACATAACCCGCACCATGTTCTTTTCTGTCAATTATTAGTGAAAATTCTCATCTGATATTAAAAAGGTCAGTGACATAAATGATATATCATGACATAGGAAGATCTCCAAGTTTCCTTATTTAAGGGGAAAAAAGCAAAATAAACATTGTGTATATAGTGTGCTACTTTCCATAAAAGCAAAACAGAAAAATACGAAATAAAAATTAGTAATAGATCATTGGAAATATACATAAATTTATGAATTGGAAATATAAGTAGATTGGGGTGGGATAAGGGTGGAGGCAAGGTGTTCATGAGGCACCTTTTACCTTATTTTGATTTTTTAAACATGTGAATTATTACCTGTGAAACAACAGTGGTGTGTGTGTGTGTGTTTCATCCACTACTCATAGACATATAAAACTTCAATTTTAGGGGCGCCTGGGTGGCTCAGTCGGTTAAGCGGCCGACTTCGGCTCAGGTCATGATCTCGCGGTCCGTGAGTTTGAGTCCCGCGTCGGGCTCTGTGCTGACAGCTCAGAGCCTGGAGCCTGTTTCAGATTCTGTGTCTCCCTCTCTCTGACCCTCCCCTGTTCATGCTCTGTCTCTCCCTGTCTCAAAAATAAATAAAACGTTAAAAAAAATTAAAAAAAAACAAAACTTCAATTTTACATCTGGCTTAACAGTTCTCCCCTCCCCCGTGCTCAGGCCTGACTCACACATGGACACCTGCAGAAGGGAAGGGGCATGATGGATGTTCACTCTCCATGTTCCATCACCAGCACCACTCACTCTGCTGTTTCTTACCATTCAACAGTGTGATAGGAGTGGCAGAAAATTATAGGAGTCAAAGGGCATTACACGACTGATGTGTTTGTTGTCATCTATGTGACAAATGCCCAAATACTGGTTATTTTTCTCTTCTGGGAGTTTTTGTGTATCCTTCAGAGAACTTGCTATACCAAGAGGTTACCTTGACCATTATGTGTTCTCTGATATCTGGGTTGAATCTTTTATCTCCCACATTCATTCAACAATCACCATATGCAGCCTCTTTTTCACCTTCTGAAGGCAGTTGCCTTTCAATACTGGTCAATCCCTTCAAAAGACCTATACTGCATCTGCTTCATGACTTTGAAAAACTTAGTGCCTTTTCTATGCTAAGCTCTGGAAGGAGTTTATTCTCTCCCTCCACAGTGTCCCTTTTACCTGTGAATTCAAGGTAGTCTGAATTAGCCTGCCACCTTTGACTCTGTTGAGATGAGAATCAGGAACCAGTCTCAGTACCCTCTAAACTGCTAGAGATAGTGCACAAATCTCTTACAAACTGTCATATCATACTCCACTAAGTCTTCTATTAGCAGTAGGATCCTCAGGACCCTCTCTTGAGGTTCTGAGGTAAGTATTCCCTTAGAGAAAAAAGGGGAAATGCACAGTTCTCTCTTAAGACCAGGGTTTTTTAACCTCCATACTATTGACACATGGGGGCTGTATAATTCTTTGTCGTGGGGGATTTTCCTGTAGCAGCATCTCTAGCCTCTACCCATCACCAAATAGTAGCACACTCCCATCAACCAAACCAAAAATGTCTACAAACATTGCCAAATGACCCCAGGGAGGCAAATTGCCTAGTCAAGAGCCACAGAACTAGGCTAACAACCTTCTTCAAATAAATCCCCATTTCTTAATCTCCTTACCACTCTGCTAAGCAGGAGGCTAGGTGATAAGGTTTAGGTGGTGATCAAATACACATTTGGGACTGTTTCTTAACAAGCCCTGAAGAGTGTCTAATAGGTATATCTTATGAGAATGCATGGGCATGTGACACCCATTTTCTCAGAAGGAACTCTTAAATCTGGAAATAATAGGAAAATCCTTACATCAGTAAAAATCGGTACAAGCTTACATCTGTCTCTGATGTTTACAAATCTGTGCCTAAGGGCAATGAGTGTAGGAGGAGAAGAGAAGAGTAGAGTAGAAGAGTAGAGAAGAGTAGAGAAGAGTAGAGAAGTAGAGAAGAGACTCTAATGTATTCATTTTTATGACTTAATTGTTTGACTATTTTTTGATATTCAACTATTTGGATTAAAATGTGTATGTTTTTTAGAAAGAATCATAGTCCAGTTAAGTAGCTCTAAGAAAAAAATCTCTTTAAATTTTAATACGATTTTGATTTTGGTTTCATGACTAAGATATGCTAAATTCATGTTTGAGATAAATGAAGGCCAAGAAAGAGGAAAAAAGGAAGAGAGACAAAGAAGATAAAAGGGAAAGGAGGCTAAAACTTACCTTGTTTCATCAATATAAACAGCTTCCAACACAGATGCTGCATATTCAATGTTCTTCTTTAAGTCTACGACGTTAACATCACCTTTTTCCAGCTGCTTCACTAAGCATCTTAGTCTGTTTAAAAAAAAGTAGTCAAAAAAGAGAGAAATAAGAGATTTATTATAATCATATGGAAAACAGTCTAATATTAAATACACAAATCAATTTAAATTATTAACATATCTTTCTAGGTCATCAAATAGAAATATTTTGAGGAGTTTTTTGATATAATTAAGATCAGTTTTTCTCACTTAGACAACTCTTAAAAGTTATATTCACCTCTCAATAATATTAGGGGTGTACACTGTTATTTTAGGTACTATATTTCAAGGACAGTCTTTCTGAAAATTGAAAATAATATAGATATTTCCATAAAAGTATGTTCCCAATATTAGAATTTATTCTATGGCTGCTCTGCTTCTTTAGAGCTGGAACTAAAAAATTATTTAAGGGTACTTTTTTTTTTTACCACTACTGTGTCAATTATTCACGGTATATAGCAATAACAAAAATGAAAGGCAAAAGATCTGAGAAAATACGATTATGATGAGAAAAAAAATCTATGTATGAATGCTTATTATTTTTACTGAAATGATTTTTCACCTGAGGCAAATATGTACAATATTTTCTCTCGCTTTTGTCCATACAATGATGTGTCCCAACTCTCTGAGGAATTTTAAAGCCTGGATCAACTAAGCCATGTCTGGAATCCTGACTCACGGAAACTGTGAGATCATTAATGGTATTGTTTGAAGCCACTAAATTTGGGGATTATTTTTTATGCAGCAATAGATATTTCATGAAGTGAGACAATACAAATTGCTATTATAAGTTTCTAACATTTTTAGAAATTTTTGTGCTTTAATTATAAACCAAGTGTTTCTGAAGATATTACCCTATACTAGGCAGAAAAGGAAAACAAATTCCTTATTCTCTACATTGTATAGATAAAAAATGTGAAGACAATTTATCCATTTTCCCAAGTTGGCAGACAATTTAATTCCATTCCTGAGCAAAAGTATTTCAGAGAGAATGGAGTACATCTACTTTTAGGCAGTGTCTTAAAGATAGTGTAGCAGATTTTCTGAAAATTTACTTTGGATGATTTCCAATATCAAGGCTAAGGGTGTAAAGACAAGTTAAAATTTTCAGTAAGGGTTTTGACAAATTATTTCTCCATAGGAAAAAGGCACACCTAGACTAAAACTTCTTATTCAGAAATCTACAAATAATTCTCTTTTGTATCATATGCTTTTATATGGTAAAATATTAGCAGATAACCACATTGCAAAATAAAACTATGTATTAATAAATTAAATATTTCTCATTCATATAGTCAGCAAAACAAAACAAATCAAAGATAACAACTAAAGCAGGCTACTTATGAAAACTAAGCCTGTCTGAATATGATGATAATGGAGTAACACACAGAGATTTTTGTAATGTGTATGACCTATGTACATTATATTTAGTGAAATTGCCTTTTATGTGTGAAAGCAAAAGAAAAGAATTCACAGGTCTGCAGTGACTTAAAAATATATCCCTCATGTATCCTTCTTGTGAAAAGTACCTGGTACAGCTTGGTTGTATTTCATGGTTGTATGACTTAATTTTAAAAGCAGTAAGTACTTCAGATAATTGCTTCTTTTCTTCTGAATAAATAAATAAACTCTATTTTTATTTGAGTTAGCAATCCTCTCCACTAAAAAAATCTACATTTTTTCAAGCTCTCTTAAAGCTAGGTATAGTCATTTTACAGCTTTCTGGCCAAGGAGAGTACGAGGAGGTTGTTAAGACTTTTGGAACAATTATTTTGAAGAAGGCTAACTCAGGTGGAAGGGGGTCTCTTTTATCCTTTCCGGTTCCTTGCTGCCCAAATGCAGTGGAAGTGTTTGAAGATCCAGTAGCCATTCAGAGTCTTGAGGCAATCTGGCAATCGGAAATTACCAGAGAGAATGGCAGACAAGGAAGATGGAAGTGGCCTGAGTCTCAGGCTGGGAATCCACCCTAACGAAGTCACCCACCTCTGAAGTTATTTCGTATGACAAAACAAAAAAGAAATGTTGTGTTTAAGCTACTATTATTTTGAGACTTTTATGTGCAGCTGAGCCCAATCTTAACCAATAAGTCAAATGAATAAGAAATGACTCAGAATTCAAAAATGGCGAAACATCATAGAAAATGAGAGGGGATGCCCCAGGGAAAGTGCCCACAGACAGGTGCACTTCCTCAATCATGACAGCCTGCAGTTGTCCTCAGGGGTATCATCCCATCAGCAGATCAGACCTGATGAAACCTCTGACAGGGAACATGCTCTTTCACAGAGACATCTTGATGTGGTTTAAAAACAAAGTTATGCATTTTGATATTTTAATAGGGGTATAAATCTATACTCTGACACAAGAAATTGCTCTGAAAAAATACTCCAAGAAGGTTTTACCACCTAAAAAATCTAGTTAGATAAGTTTATAAGTATAAAATCATAGTCACATCCACACACACACACACACACACACCCCACCCACACACTCCTAAACTCACTATGTTGATCCAAAAGACCGGAAGGAAATATATATTTGGGGGTTACTAGGACTTCTTTCTCTTTTTTTCCCCTGCCTGTATGCACCAAATTTCCTTTAGTGAGTGCAAAGTTCTATTTACATAAAAAGCAAAACTACTGCATTGTAAAAAGACTATTTATAAACAGAACAGCAGGTTAATGGAATAATTTATATAATTATTATTCCAATAGTGAACTTGCTTTTGTATTCAATTTATGCATAGAATAATCCCCAACCATCTCATTTAGGCTATTATTTCATTCTCTTTATAGATAAAAAGGTCAAATGTCTTTATTATTCATTTTCAAATGATCATAATTTCGAAACTAGTAGGTTCTAAAATATTAATGCTTTACCACATATATCTATACAAATTTTTAATTTTTTTAGTGTATTTTGAGAGAGAAAAAGTGTGTGCACAAAAGCGAGGGAGGCGCAGAGTGACAGGGAGAGAGAATCACAAGCAGGCTCTGCGCTGTCAGCACAGAGCCCAATGCAGGGCTCAGTCTCATGAACCGTGAGATTATGACCTGAGCCAAAATCCAGAGTCGGACACTTAACTGACTGAGCCACCTATGCACCCCCAAGTTTTGTATTTTTTTAAAAAAATAACTATATTTACCTAATTACTCAGTCATCCTATGGGTCAATCTCAGAACCAAAACAGGAATCACAGTCATGTGTAAAATGAACAGGTTCTCTTAATTTAGTAAAACATCTTTTTAATAATGATTTGGTTTCGTTCATCAGAGTAAAAAAGCATGGTGAAAAACAGTGTTCTTAATGCTGTTCTTAAGGTCTAGGTATGTTCTTCTGGTTCCAAAAGTTTAGGTTAAGTAGACTTGTTAGATGTTCTAATCTGTGCAGTTTCTGACCCACTAATCTGTGGTTGGAGACTCCACTGGCTACTTTGCTGGGTAGCAAAACGAGTTAACAGCTGTTCTATCAAACATAGACCAGCTATTTATAGGTCAATGATATTGCCAAAAAGGTGTTGAAAACCCCAGTCAGTTAAATAGATATTAAGCATTTATTACCATGCCTGTGGCTCTGTAAATATATACATTTATACATATAAATTATTTTATGTATTTATATACATATATATTAATACATATAAGAATATATATGAATGCATATATAAGAATGCACACACACATGTATAAGACATGGGCACTTGTGTGTGCACCACAGTATCTGTCTTCAAGGTATTTACAATCTCTGGGGGTAGCATGACATATGCACATAATATGGTCAAATGTTGAAATGCATACATTCCCCATTACTTCTTTTACACAACCCTGATTTTACACAACCCCAAGAAAATTGATTTAGTCATTGCTCCTCAAACTTTCTCATATCATCCTAGATTGAAGCTCTTCTTTCTTACAGAAATACCTTTCTCCATATCTCATCTTTTACTGCCTAAATCATGCTTAGTAAATAGGAATATCTTGGGTGCTACCTATATCATAAGTCCTTTGAAGATTACCATCCATTGTGTTCTCTTCCAACTTAGAAACTAAACCACACTTCATTTATTCCTCACTAAAAAAACTGAAATTTCTCTGGCTTCCTTATAATTTCAATTTTGTGTACATGATGTTTTTCTAATTGGTTTCCAATCCAATAAAAAAATGATAAGGACTAAAAGAAGCAGGATAATTGATCCATAATGAGGATAAAAATTAATCAAACTTGGCCCAAATATGACAAAGATGATAGTATTTGAAGGCAAGGATGTTAAAACCATCATTATTAAAACACAATTATGTAAAAAACATTATGCCAATAAATTCAATAATTCAAATAGAATGAACAATTTCCTTAAAAGACACAAACTATCAAATCTCAAAAAGAAATGAGTAAACCAAATTTGCAGTTTAAAGTGTTAACATAAAGAAACTTCAGGCCCATATGACTTCATTGGTGAAATATGAAAAAAATATTAAGGAAAAATAATACCTATTGTCTTCAAATTTTTCCAGAAAAATCCTATATTCTAATCCTAATCTTATGTCATTCTGAGAAGTCAAAATTGCCCTTATAACAAAACCAGATGAAAACATTAGCAGAAGAAGGAAGAGGAGGAAGGGGAGGAGGATGAACAACCTATCAATAAATATGCCTCATGAACATAAATGTAAACAATCCTTAATACTTTGAGAAATCAAATCCCCCAATATCTAAAAGAATAGTACATCATAAGATTAAAAAATTAATCAATGTAACTCACTACATTAAGAGACTAAATAAGAAAGGAATAGACTAAATAAACAGGAATAGAGAAGAGCTTCCTCACTTGATAAAGGTTACAAAAATCTACAGCTAATGTCATAAGTAAGGTTAAGTGACTGAATGTTTTCTGCCAAACATCATGAATAAGGAAGGGTGTAGTTTCACCACAGCTATTCATCACTGTACTGATGTTTTAGCCAAGGCAATAAGGCGAGAGTAAAAGGCATCCAGATTGGAAAGAAAGCAATGAAACTATTTTTGTTCACAGGCAACATGATTCTCTAAGTAGAAAATATGATATAATATGCCAAAAGTTACTAAAAGTATTAAATTATTTTAACAAGCTTGCAATATAAAAAAGAAAAAGTCAATATCCTTTCTATATGTAGTCATGGGATAATCTGACATTAAAATGAAAAGCAGTATCATTTAAAATAGTACCAAAAAATATGAAATTCTTTGACATAAGTCTGACAAACTGTATGGAAGCCCTATACACTGAAAACTATAAAACATTACTGAAAGGAATAAAAGTAGACCTAAATCAATGAAATGCATGTGTTCATGGATTGAAACACTGAATATTGTTAATGCATAATTTTCCTCAAATGTAACTACAGATTCGATGCAATCCCAATAAATGTCCTAGCAGGTTTTTGTTGTTGTTATATATATTGACATGCTAATTCTAAAATTCATACAGAAATGCAAAGAACCTAGAATAGTCAAAACAAATGTAACAAAAAGAACAAGTTGGAGGACTTACACTATTTCAATACTTGTAAGACTTTAAGACTTATTTTAAATTTTTTAAAATGTTTTGTTTATTTTTGAGAGACAGAGAAAGAGCGTGAGTGGAGGAGGGACAGAGAGAGGGAGACACAGAATCTGAAGCAGGCTCCAGGCTCTGAGCTGTCAACCCAGGACCTGACACGGGGCTCAAACCCGTAAACATGAGACCATGACCTGAGTGGAAGTTGGCTGCTTAATTGACTGAGCCACCAAGCACCCTTTCAAGACTTATTTTAAAGCTACAGTAATCAGTACAGTAAAAATAGCATAATCTGGTACATTATTAGCACCAAGAGAAGTCTGTAGATCAATGGAACAGAATATAACCTAGAAAGACAGCCACAAATATAGAGAATTGATTTTGGAGAAAAGATACAAAGCTAATTTAGTGTAAAAAAGACAGCCTACATAATAAATGGGGCTGGATAAATAGAAATACTTATGTGTAAAAGGAACTTTGATCCATACATGTACCATAGATCTAAATGTATATGCTAAAACTGGGAGCCTAGAAGAAACCATAGGAGAAAATTCTGTCATCTTGAGTCAGCCAAAGATGTCCTGTACACAACACATAAAGCACTATCTATAGAAAAGGTAGTAAGTTAAACTTCATCAATATTAAGAACTTCTGTCCTTCAAAACATTGTTAAAAGAATTAAAAGAAAAGCCATAGACTAGGAGAAAATATTTGCAAATCATATATCTAATAAAGATCTGTATCTAAAACATCCAAAAGAACTTGCAGAACTCAATAATAACAAGACAAACAAACCAATACAAAATTTACAAATGATTTGAACAGACTCTTCACCAAAAAACATATATTCATTGCAAACATGAAAAGATGCTCAAAATTACTAAGTATTAGAAAAAATTCAAATTAAAACAATAATAAGATGCAATCAAACACCTATTAGAATGGCCAAAAGTAAAATAACTGATCATACTAAATATTAGCAAAGATGTAAAGCAACAAAAATTACCATACACTATTGTTGGTAATATAAATAGGTACAATCATTTTGAAAACAGTTTCTTAAAAAGTTAAACATGTATCTACCATATGAATCAGCCACTCTATTCTTTGGTGGAGAGGAAAAGAAACATATGTCTTTTTAGAGACTTGTACACAAATATTCATAGAAGCTTTATTTGTAATAGCCTCCAAATGGAAACAACCCAATAGTACATAGAAAAAACAAACTAGGGCATATCCATCCAAAATTCTACTCAGCAGTAAAAGGAATGAACTACTGACATGACTAAATGCCAAATAATTATGCTAGTGAAATAAGATATGTGCATACTGTATGATTCCACTTACACAAAATTTTAGAAAATGCAAATGATCCTTACAATGACAGGAATCAGATCAGTGGTTACCTGGAATAGAGGAGGAGGAGGGGGTGGGGGGGGGAGGTCAGGGAGGAAAGGGAAGGAAATATTACAAAGAAGCTCAAGGAAACTTTTGAAATTAAGAGAGATGTTCATTTTCCTAATTGTGGTCATGATTTCATAGGTGTATACATATGTCAATTTTTACCAAATTATAAATTAAAAAATGAAATATGTAATCAGTAATTTGAGGTAGAAAAAGGATGTATGCAAAATAGATGCTTCTCTTACATATCTTCCTTTTTCACCAATCTTATTAAAATATTAAAGTTCTAATGTATACTAGTAGAGACACAAAAAAAATCAAGCAGCATTACCCTCCTAATGATCTTTTCCTAAAGAGAATGACACTAATCTTTGATAATTCATAAGGCTTATAAATCAGCCTGAATATTATGAACAGATTTTGATCTTAGCTTACCTTACCTTGTAATGATCAGAATACTTAGAAGAAAACAGGAATGAAAATAGAAACACCATCTTTGAACATAACCGATTGGCTTTGCGGTTCAAGAAGTAGTTGTAGAGTAGAAACAATTTCTACCTTTGAACAAAGAATCCTGAGCTGTAGAAAATGATTTTGTGTTTTTATATTCAAATATAGAACTGCCACTTTCCAAATGAAAAAATACTCAATATAAAATGGTGTTGTTTTCATAATCAAGTACTTCAAATACTCTAAACTTACCTTCTAAGATACTGCTACATGACCCAATCTTGCAAAAGAACCACCTGCATAACGAAGATTATTCTCATATTGAAAAATCTTTTGTGTCTATGCAAGTTTTTATTAATTCTAGGATGTAAAATGCCCAGGACATCTCTAATGCCATAGAATCTGAATAATAAAAAAATAAAAGCAATTTAAAAGAGAATTGATAATCATTAAATCCCTATCAACATCCCCATTTGTGACCTGATTGAAATATAAAAGTGAGAAAGATATAGTTCTAAGAACACTGTACTAAGAAGCATGAAAGGTAAAACTAAAAGAGTGTCTCTAGCAGATTTTAACATTAGCACCAAAAGATGGCCACACACAGGAGTGTACAAAAACGCACAAATAGAGGCTATCAACAAAGAAGCTACTATGTAGTTTTCAGTAAGTCCTGTTGCCTCTGATCCCAACATGATAAAAAATTATAATAAGAAGCCATTAAATAATGAAATTGTCTTACCTATTCTGCAGATCAGTGTTCAGGAAATTAAATCCTAACCTTAGTCTAAAAAGCAAGCCTTCTTAGATTTAGATTTAAAGTATTTTTAAGACATTTTCTTTCAGATAGTCAAATGTTAGAGTAATTATAAAGCTCCTGTTACCTTTATTTTATGAGATAAATAATTCCCACAGCAATAGGTGTCATTAAAAACAGTGGGAAAATTTGTATAACAAATATTATCAGCCTTTAAAATAAATTTATATTCTACATTTAAAGGAGAAAACTAATCCCACTAAGGTGGAGAATATATGATGGAAAAGTATTTTGGGTGAGGAGTATTTTTCAAATACAAAAGAATATATAATTATTCTCTCTCTTCTGCCAAAAATCACAATTTAGGTAAACTATTCATCATTCTACCTTAAGTAAACTTTTTCTTACAGAAATGGGCATGCATAATCCCCACTATGTGGAAGAATTCTTTTTAAGTGCAGAGATACAAACACTAGAATAGTTAGAAATGCTTTCAAGATTAATTTTTTCCTCCTTGGAGGCAAAAGAATAGTAAGATCATATTGACTCCACAGAGGGAACCAATCACTTGTGCCTGGTTACTGTTTCCCCTCTGAAATACTAAGGGCTGTATGGACTGCAGGATTTTCTTTAAAGGATATATGTTTAAATAAATATGCAATAATTAAATATATATTTATATACACATATATTTAAACACATATTTAACTATATAAATATATTATAGATTTAAATATATATTTGTATTTATAAAAACATAAATATGTAAAAATATATTTATAAAATATAGTTATTACTTTATATAGTAAATATATTTATTTACCATATAATATATATAAAATAAAAATATGTATTAAACTATTTTATTTAAAAATTAAAAATACTAGGGCACCTGGGTGGCTCAGTCAGTTAAACATCAGACTTCGGCTCAGGTCATGATCTCATGGTCCATGAGTTCAAGCCCCACATCGGGCTCTATGCTGACAGCACAGAGCCTGGAGCCTGTTTCGGGTTCTGTGTCTCCCTCTCTCTCTGCCCCTTCCCCGCTCACTCTCTCTCTCTCTCTCTCAAAAATAAATAAAGATTAAAAAAATAAAATTAAAACATATTATTATATATATATTTAAATCTATGTGTTGTGAAGAAGAAAAAGTAGTGACCTTCATCTACTATTAAGGTATTTATTTAAACTAGGGAAGAAAGATTAGGAATAAGGTGTACACACCAAAGAACCACTAAGAAAACACATATGCTTTGGAAAACACATATTTAGCACAGAGCTCAGGTAGCCACTCTGTGCTAAATATCTTTCACTTTTCCCTCCAATTGCACTCTACTGGAATGTACACTTCTCCTTGCCCTTAACAGGGGTTGTAAAGAATACATCAGGTGACAATTTGGGTTTCACAAATAGGAAGTATCACAGGAGGTAGAAGAGAGGAAGAAGAATGAAGTCAGAGTATTATTCTTCTCTTCTCTCTGGATGTTGACCCCCTATAGAAAGTCACTTGTCAGGCAGCACTATCCCTTTCCACAGAATTCTCTTGCAAACTTTCTGTCTCTCCTCAGGGATAACACATACCTGGAACCCCATGTTACTAGCCCAGAAGTACTGTATTATCCTGGTGGTTCCCTACATGCATCCCACAAATATAAATACTCTCTTTTGTTAACTACCCCTCAAATTACTCATTTTGACTATGTCATCCTTTTTGCCTTACTTGTATCAACCTCCTACAATGCTATCCTCTCAAACCAGAGACTTTCAGATACTTTCAGTACAGTCCTCTGGGAGTGCTGAAAAGACTGTAGAGACAGGGCATTAACATTAGTGAGGGCTCACTCTAATTATATTCACCCTTTTCTGGTATTCATGGAGAGGAGCAACATACTGATGGGACAGCTACTTCAGCTTTCTAGAGTGATCAGCAATCAACTGAGCTCTTCATGGACACTGCACAAAATGCTGAGGGTCAGCTGCTTCATAGGAAATGGAGGAGAACGGATGAGACCAAATTGCCACTTTCACACTGGAATAGCCTGATGCTTAAAAGGGGTGCTATGGGGAATGATTGATGCTAGCTGGGTCAGAGAGCATGTGGTATAATTTTTCAAATTAAAAAAAAGTAGGCAAAAAGGATTTGTGGTTTATATTTAAGCCTGATGGATTAAAAAAAATGCCTTTACTACTGTTCACCAATGAAATACCACTAACATCACATAAAGGGATTGAAAAGGTAAAAGAGCTATGAGGAAAAATAACAGAAAAGATAAGAGCAGAGAAAAGTTCACAACACAGTTTTGGGAAAATTTAACAGTGAGATATGGTGACTGACTTAACAGAAACCAAGAAAGAAAAACAAACCAAGGTACTTTCAAAAGGTGATGACACAGAGAAGCAAGACAATTATTCCTCATAGAACCTTGAAACAGCTTAGGGGATAGGGACACCAAAGATCTTATAATGCAGGGATCTGGCTTCAGGCTCAAAACAGGAGATTGGTTAGAGCTTTCAGATTTATTTTTCCACCCCAACTAGCAGGAAACTATCCTTACCTATACTTACAACAAACATGGAAATGAGACAAGACTGCCAGATTGCAAATAGATTAAATGAAAGTCAGTATGTTGAACGATACCCCAGGTTTCTTTCTACCACCTATTTACAGAATGAAGACTGAGAGATTCATTGTGGGAAAGACTGAAAAGCCCCAGAGAAAGAAAATTTTGGAAACAAACAGTTCACAGCGTGCTCACCCTTCAGTGAAGCTCAGCAGGTGACAAGGCACCACCTAAGCAGAGAGAGAGAGATTCTAATCACTTCTCAGAGCCACACTCTTTAATATTAATAGCCTGTCAACAGTGAGCAAGCGTGAAAGGAAAACCTCCAACATGAAAGACATGGACAAATATAAGCAAAATAAAAAAACTTGGGGAAACCAGAAATAATACAGAGACTAAACAAAACATTGAAAAAAATGAGAAAATAAGAGATTTCTTTGAGAAAAATAAGAGCTTTCATCCATGAAACAAGGACATAACACTACTTTTTAAAAATGTAATGAATGGTATTGAAGGGGCTCTTGGAAATGAATCCAATGATTTATGTAAAAATGTCAACAGAAGGAGTAGAGGAAAAAGTCTAATATCCTATAGTCTAATATCCTATAAAGTAAGCAAAAAGACAGCAAGAGGGAAAATAAAAAAAATAAAGATAAGAAAATTAGAGGCATTTAGTTCAGGAGATCTAATATCTAGTGAACTAAAGTTCTAGACATCAAGGGGCACCTGGGTGGTTCAGTCAGTTGTGTCCAACTCTTTTTTTTTTTAATTTTTTTTAATGTTTTATTTATTTTTAAGACAGAGAGAGAGAGCATGAGTGGGGATGGGGCAGAGAGAGAGGGAGACACAGAATCTGAAGCAGGTTCCAGGCTCTGAGCTGTCAGCACAGAGCCCAACACGGGGCTCAAACTCACAAACTGTGAGATCATGACCTGGGCTGCAGTCAGACGCTCAACCGACTGAGCCACCCGGGTGCCCCAAGTGTCCAACTCTTGATTTCGGCTCAGGTCATGATATCATGGTCATGAGATCTAGCCCCTCTTGGGGCTCCATGATGGTTGTGTGGAGCCTGCTTAGGATTCACCCTCTCTATCTCTCTTTGCCCCTCCCCGGCTCATGCATTCTCTCTCTCTCTCTCTCTCTCTCTTTCTCTCTCAAAATAAAAAAATAAACACTTAAAAAATAAATTCTAGACATCAAGGATAGCGGTAATTAGTAACGAAAAAGTCAATTACCCAGAATTAAGAATCTCCATTTTGAAAGGTCCCACCAGAGTCAGTTTCAAGGGCATATGAACTGGTAGTCACATAGGACCTGTGCTTAGAAAGACACCACTCTTGGTTTCGCACTCTGCTGTCACCATCTTGAAATACTTAATTTTTTTAAAATTTTTTTAAACATTTATTTATTTTTGAGACAGAGAGAGACAGAGCATGAACAGGGGTGGGTCAGAGAGAGAGGGAGACATAGAATCCGAAACAGGCTCCAGGCTCTGAGATGTCAGCACAGAGCCCAACGCGGGGCTCAAACTCACAGACCGCAAGATCATGACCCCAGCCCAAGTCGGCCGCTTAACCGACTGAGCCACCCAGGTGCCCCAAAATACTTAATTTTTGAAGAAGGAGACCTACATTTTCATTTTGCACCAGGCCCTGTACATTATGTAGTTGGTCCAGGGTCAACCTAGAATTCTATACTCAGTCAAGCTATCAGTCAAATTTGAATAAAAAATAAAGGCTTTTTCAGACATTAAATGACTCTCAAAATTTGATTTTCCATGCACTCTTTTTCAGGAAGCCACTTGAGAGATGCATTTGACCCAAACAAGAACATAACATGAATCTAATGCAGATGAATGAATAAGGGAAGTGTCTGAATAAGAGATATGTGACCATCCTAGAAATAAACTAGTCTAGATGAAGTAGGAATGCAGAGGAAAGAAAGTGGGAGGAAGTCACCAGGGAAAAAAATTGAACTGATGAACAATGGAACTGACAGGATGTTTGGAACTTTGTTTTGACAGATCAGTGAGCATTCATAAAATTATAAAATATATTTGAAAAATACAACAATTATGAAATCAAGGAGAAAGAAAAAAATTATATGAGATAGGAAAGTCATTTGATTGACGCTTTGATTGACAAGTGAATAATATTTAGAAATCACTGCTTACAAATACAAGTGACTTAAAAACTAAATAAGGAGCAGTATGAAGGAAGTTGGTGAAGTGAATATGTGAGAGCTATTTCCTCAGTTATTATTATGGATGTCAATTGATAAAGTCTGAAATTGATAAATCAAGAAATAGTAAAAGCATATTATTTGGAAATATGCTAAAGAAGGAAGAACTAGAAAGAAATCGTTGAAGTTATCTATTTCTGGAAAATTGATTGCTGGGTTTTTAAAATATTTATTTATTTTGAGAGAGAGAGAGTAGGAGAGAGAGAGAGAGTGTAAGCACAAACATGAGTGGGGGAGGAGCAAAGAGGGAGAGAGAGAGAATCTCAAGCAGGCTCAACATTCACCAGGGAGCCTGATGTGGGGCTCAATCTCATGACAAACCATGAGACCATGACCTGAGCCAAAAGCAAGAGGTGCACACTTAACTGACTGAGCCAACCAGGCACCCCAACTGCTGTTTTTTGATAATAATAAAAATAATTTTAATGACATAATCCCCTGTTAAAGTAGAATATTCAGTAGACTGCTCACAACACAAGTGACTGAGCTTAGAATTCAGACCCTTTACTTGATAGTTTCAGAATCACCCACCATGAAAAATGTAAATTACTGACAAATAACAAGATGTTGAAATTCATCTTGAATTCAAAACAGAGAAAGACTGAAAGGGCACAACACATTCTAAACATAAGTTGATGGTTAATGTTAATCTCCAGTTGTTCTAGGCTTTTAGACACACAGTGAAGCCAAGGGAAAGAAAATTATACATGGTTATCACATATACACCTGTCTGTCGCATGTTCCATGCTCATGAACTGAACTAACAGAAAACAGGCCCCTGTGTTTCAGATTTGAGGTAGACACACAAAAGAAAATATATATGTGTATATATACACATATAGAGAGAATTCTCTCAATTCTCTATACTAGTTCTACTACTTCTAGCTCTAAATTCTTTATCCCTTCTTTCCCCAATCATTTTTTTTTCTGCCATGGAAAAAGATTATCTTTTATTTGTGAAAAATATTCTATGATTTTTTTCAATACCAAATAGACAATGCTCATTTGTACTAGCTCTGTACATTTTCTGCTTCGTTGTTGTTATTTTGGTAAGTTATTTAGGTACTTCATCAAAAAGAAATTTTTTTTTTAATTTTTTTTTTAACGTTTATTTATTTTTGAGACAGAGAGAGACAGAGCATGAACGGGGAAGGGGCAGAGAGAGAGGGAGACACAGAATCTGAAAGAGGCTCCAGGCTCTGAGCTGTCAGCACAGAGCCCGATGCGGGGCTCGAACCCACGGACCATGAGATCATGACCTGAGCCGAAGTCAGACGCTTAACCGACTGAGCCACCCAGGTGCCCCAAGAAATTTTTGATGTAACTGTAAAGAAGAGAAAGAAAGATATAGGAAGTAGCATAAAGTATGAGAGCACAGTGAACTATAATCGATGAATTTATTATTTTATTGCATATGTATCTAGTTTTGTATATTACAGTATTGCATATGTATAATACAGTTTATTACATATTACATATTTTTTGAAAAATCAGAGAAAGGCATATTGAGTAGTGCTACAAAAGTAAAATTAGAATGTGGTTTAGAGAGAATGAAGAGGCTCTGCATGTAAAGAGCACTACGAAACTGTCATGTCCCTGAAGTAATAAGAGACTGAAAACCAGCAAAGTTGAGTACTGCATTGGCTGAGTAAAGAAAGCTCAGCACCAGTTCCACCAAAAATAACAAAGGTATGTTTAAAAGTGGGTTTACGACATTTGCTCTTAATTAATACAGTACCATGTAACAACAGACTTCAAAAATACACTAGCAGAGAAAGAAAGTAATAATTAAAATAGATTTTTGGTGAAATATGCATTAAAAAACTATGGAAAGAAAGTACAGGTCTACTGCACAGGCATCTGGAACCACAGAAAAGACACAACTGACACAAGTAAGGCTTCCTAGAAGCAGAGAGGGAGAAGGAAATACCCTGGCTTTTCTCTTCCTTCTTACCTATCCTGCAATCTTCTGATGGTATCAGCCACTGGCCAAATCTAGCCAGGTGCCAGTTTACACAGGAACCTGGGAAATCTAGCTGTGATGGACACAGGGCAGAGTGGGAATAAGGTGAGGCACAGACCCAAGGGCAAACAGGCCCTGGAACATAAGACATGGTAACCAGAAAGTGTCAACATTTTTTCTGAGGTTTGGAAATAAGGCAGAAAGGTAGGTGAGATGCCTTCCCTGACCTGTTGGGGCAGGGTAGAACAAGGTTATCTAGAGGATTGAACAACCCAAGGTTTGAAATCCTTTTTTTTTTCTTTTAATTTTTAAAAGTAGCCCAAACACAGTTTAAGTAGATTTGTACAGAGTGGCAAGTACTTGAGAATTAATATAAAAGCTTAAACTTGAAATTACAATGTTCAACTTAATTTCTTTTTTCTTTTTCCAATGCAAACCCGATATTGGCAAATAACAGAGGCTTTTATAGTTTTTTAGAGACTCTCCATAAATTATCTTCTATTAAACAATGACCAGAGTATAATAAAAATAAGGTATGTGGTCACAATTCTTAGAAAGCAGATTGTCGTTTTTAGCTTGGTTTTTATTATATAAATTATATTTATTATCGATATTATTATAAAGGCAATGAATATTCACTATAAACAGGCAGCAGATGAGATTTTCAAAAATAGTCTGTAGCAGGAGGAAAGGAATACCGTCCTGTATTTCTTAGCAAGTACAACATAAATCTTTGTGATAAATAGGAACCCACAAAGCATGCCACCACCATAAAATCAGAGGGCTCTCTGAAATATGTAAGGTAGAAAGATTATTCTCTTTTTCCTTTCTTATTTATATAAGGTCCATGCGCCTTTGGGTTTAAGAACTATGCCTGTTTTTCAGTTCCCAGGATAATCTCAGAGTGGAGAAATTTCATCTGCCTTTCATGTTCTCAGACTCAGAAAGCAATAGTAGATCTCAAAGATCAAATACCCATTTGCTCTCAGTCTTCTTTAGGGTTGGTTCCCTGGGGAGCCAATGACCAATCAAAACAGAGAGATTTTCATTTATGAACTCAACTTTTTAAAAAACTTGCTTTCTTCTTCTTTCCATAGTGAATGCATTTGTAAGAGTATCAATCCTGGTTTCCTACCCTGTATTCTTTTAGTCTTCAAATTTATAGCATCTACCTATTTTAAGAAGAAGATTTTTGTAAGATCTAAAATATGAAGATATTTTTTTTCCTTGATTATTCTTTGGCCTTTACTTTTAAAACATTTTTATTAGAGTAAATCATGCACAGATATCTATCTATCTATCTATCTGTCTATCATCTATCATCTATAAATCCTTTCATAAAAATTAGCAGTTTGGGGCACCTGAGTGGCTCAGTGGGTTGAGCTTCTGACTCTTGATTTTGGCTCAGGTAAGATTGAGCTCCACCTCAGCCCCCTCCACCCCACCCCCTGCACTGAGCATGGAGCCTGCTTAAGACTCTCTCTCTCTCTCTCTCTCTCTCTCTCTCTCTCTCTCTCTCCCCTTTGGCCCCTCTCTCTCATTCGAGTGTGCTGTCTCTCTCTTAAAAAAGTTAGCATTTTTTTTTCACCCACTCAATCTCACTCTGTTCTATTTACCAGAGATATCTACTTTAAAATATTTTGGCTGTTTCTTCTGGGACTTTTCTCCATATTTTTAAATGGTATACTTATTTTTTTAATTCTTGACTTACCAATATTAGATATTGCCTATTGGCTTCCTGTTATGATAGATAAGGGTTTAGGTCTTTTATATGTCTGACCGACCATTTTATATTACCCTAAATTCCCAATACTGTTCTATACTACTCTTAATTTAATCAGTAATCAATAGTTACATTTTTAGGATATGTACACAATGCTCATTACATGGCCAAAAAGTACATAAAGATCACATTTCCATTCTTGGAGTTTAAAAAATTTCCTGAAATTATTAAGTACCTCATTTTTTACTACCATTATTTTCTCTATGTCTATTCTATATCCGCCCCCCCCTCCCCAATCCCATTTACATCTGCCAATATTAATCAACAATTTCCCTCTTTTATTCTGGGGACTTCTGTCTTGTAGCTCTTTAGCTTGTGGCTCAAACATGGATGAGTTACTCTCTAGATCTGAAACATAGCTATCATCCTGTGACATGCTTTGGCCATACTCCGTTATGGTATGGATCCCCTGTTTCTGGATTCTATGACTTCCTCTTTTCTGAATTCTCCCCTGTTTTACTGGAAAGAGCACATTCTATAGTAGTTTCTAAGACCGTGCTCATATGACATAAATCTTTGATGGGAATGCAAGCTGGTGCAGCCACTCTGGAAAACAGTATGGAGGTTCCTCAAAAAACTAAAAATGGAACTACCCTACGACCCAGCAGTTGCACTACTAGGCATTTATCCAAGGGATAGAGGTGTGCTGTTTTGAAAGGACACATGCACCCCCATGTTTATAGCAGCACTATCAACAATAGCCAAAGTATGGAAAAATCCCAAATGTCCATCGAAGGATAATGGATGGATAAAGAAATGTGGTATATATATACAATGGAGTATTACTTGGTAATCAAAAAGAATGAAATCTTGCCATTTACAACTATGTAGATGGAACTAGAGGGTATTATGCTAAGTGAAATTAGTCATAGAAAGACAAATATCATATGACTTCACTCATATGAAGACTTTAAGACAGAACAGATGAACATAAGGGAAGGGAAGCAAAAATAATATAAAAACAGGGAGGGGGACAAAACAGACTCATAAATATGGAGAACAAACTGAGGGTTACTGGATGGGTTGTGGGAGGGGGGATGGGCTAAATGGGTAAGGGGCACTAAGGTATCTACTCCTGAAATCATTGTTGCACTATATGCTAACTAATTTGGATGTAAATTTAAAAAAATTAAAAATAAAACATGTTAAAAATACATAAATAAATCTTTGAATCTGAATGCTAAAAGCCTTTGTTCTTTCTTTCCATTTGATTGATAGTTTGACAGCATATTCTAGATTGAGAAGCATTTTCTTTGAAAATCTGAAAACTTGCCTTTACTTCTTCTGCCAAGGACAGACATGTGCTTGGTCACTCTGTTCCATTCTGACAGTTACTACTATTCCTCCTATCTACATATTTCAAAATTTCATTAAGATAATCTATTCTCTGGGGTGCCTGGGTGGTTCAGTCAGTTAAGCATCCGACTTTGGCTCAGGTCATGATCTCACAGTTTGTGAGTCCGAGCCCTACATCGGGCTCTGTGCTGACAGCTCAGAGCCTGGAGCTTGCTTTGGATTCTGTGTCTCCCTCTCTCTCTGCCCCTTCCCATCTCATGTTCTGTCTCTGTCTCTGTATCTCAAAAACAAATAAACATTAAAAAAAAGATAATCTATTCTCTAATGGCTTCTCTTTTTTTCTCTTTGACTTTGTGGGTTTATAAATTTTTACTTTTCTACTATCATTTTAGGGAAAGTCTCAAGTTGGAAGGGAAATAGATATATGTGACAATCCACCATCTTTATTCAAAAGTAAGGATTTTCTTTTCTTGCTGCCTAGCTAAATTAGCAAAAAGGATGTTAGTAAAGTGTAGCTAAGATGGAATTTTTTTTGATGAAGTACCTAAATAACAAAATGACAATAATGAAGCAGAAAATTTACAGAGCTAGTGCAAATGAGCATTGTCTATTTGGTATTGAAAAAATCATAGAATATTTTCACAAATAAAAGATAATTTTTTTCTGGGCAGAAAAAAAATGGGGAAAGAAGGAATAAAGAATTTAGATTTGGAAGTAGTAGAGATAGTAGAGAGAATTGAGTTTATCTAGAAACTAGAAACTTAGTCTCTTGATTTGTATGCAGTTCTATAGTTTTTCTACTTCATTACTCCCTCTAAAATTGTAAAGGCTGCAGGAGACATACTGTAAGGGAATCTGTGTAGTCCAAAATGCATGAGTCATTTTCATTTGCTAACTTTACCATTAATTTTCTGTCTTCATCAGTTACTTTAGCATTTGTATCTCAAGGTGTATACTGTCTCACCTGTGTGATGCTTGTTTTCTTCTACAATTTGCTTTTCAAGGAAACTACTTAAAACAAGCCTGTGGGCATGAAATTTTTAAATGATACCAATAAAGTAGTTAAGTAATGTCAAGAAGCCCCCCTGAGTGCTAACCACATGGACTAGAAGGCAAAATGAGAATTTTAGTAATCAAATGTCCCATGAAAGAGCCAGCTGCTGAGCGGGTGCTTCTGCTACTAAGAAAGGGAAAATTACTATGCACCCTCGATGCACATTATATTCACCTTGGGCTTTAACAACCAAACACTTGAAGAAGCCAGTGGAGTCTGACAAATGTCAGTATAGCCAAAAGATAAGATTGTGAAAACATTATTTTATAACTACCTCTCTCAGTGGCTCCCTTAGACTATTGTGCACTTGATCTGATTCAGCAAGAATCACTGACTGAAGAGGCAAATGTTTCTTTTTTTTTTCATGCAGTAAACAAGCAAACGGTCAATTCAGCTTCTACTACTACAGCTAAATGCTTTTGGGTTAAATATTAAATGTAGTTAGTAGAATTTAGAGAAATAAACCTCAGACTAAAATGTAGAAGAAAAGAAACCAAAGCATTATTAATATAATTTTGTATATTTATTATTGACCATAAAAATTATTCCCCTGGTACCTGTGACTTTCTGTCACCTGAAAGTGTCACATCCAATGCAAACAGGATGTTGGTACCACTTAGTTTAATTTTAAAATGAAAGTCGTAGGCCCATCCAGTTAACTCTGGTGACTCAACTCACTCACTTCCATCACTCATACTGAGGACTTTTAGCCATAATCTTAACCTCTCTTCCACCTCTCCTGTCACATGTCCTCATCCTCTTCTTGCTCCTGAATCTTTCTTCTGATCACTCCCTCTTTGCTGTCTGAGCCTTCCTCCATTACCCAATTCAACCAGGTCTTGCCTGTTCCTTTGCTCCTGAAGGAGATGTTTATTGTCAGGAGAAGTCACTGCATCCTTTATTAAAAACTATTGAGGTATCTTTTACATATAAAAATTATATTATTTAAGATGTACAGCTTAATGGTTTGATATCTATATGCACTGTGAAAAGATCACCATAATTGTGCTAAATAACTTATCCATCACCTTTACACAGTTACCATCCATGTATGTGTGGTGGTGGGGGTGTATTTTAAGATCTATCCTTTAGTGGGGGCACCTGGGTGGCTCAGTCGGTTAAGTGTCTGACTCTTGATTTAGGCTCAGGTCATGATCTCACGGTTCATGAGACTGAGCCCCCACGTCAGGGTCTGTGCTGACAGCACATAGCCTGCTTGGGATTCTCTCTCTCTCTCTCTCTACTCCTCCTCCTCTTGCCCACTAGCATTCACACTCTTTTTCTCTCTCAAAATAAATAAACTTAAAAAAAAGACCTACCCTTTCAGCAAATTCAGATAGCAAATATCCTTTTAGCATATTAAAGTAGATAATATGCCTGGACTTTAACTACCACTCTTCTTTCCTAAGAAAAACTTTCTGTGTAGATGAAATTCACTGCTTTGAACTAATTAAGTTCATAGGTATCCTTATGACCATTATATCCCACTTGCTCAGTATAGGCAAGATTACAAAAGTCAAGATTACTTAAGTCAAGATTATAAAAACGGTACAAAAGGATCCATTCTCACTAAATTTCACCTCTCAGTTCCACTGTACACAACACACCCAAGGATCATAACATTGATGTCCTCTTAACATTCATATCATATCTCGTATCGTAATGTTGGAAGTTTGTGTTAGTTGTGTGTGTAGGTTAAGTGTGTGTGTGTGTGTGTGTGTGTACATATATATATATATATATATATATATATATACACATATATATTTGTGAACAAACAATTCCAAAAATCAGCATTATTTCCCCACATATATTAAAAATTTAATTGGATTTTTTGTACTTTACAAATGATTAATTCTATCTATAAATGTAGAGTCTACATGCATGTCTTTTGGCATAATAAATCTCTTAGTTCTAAATTTTCACTGGTAGTCCAATTCATTCAATAAACTACTTAAGATCTAATTGAAGGTCATAAATATTATGTAATCCACACAAAGTGAAATATTCTCAATTTAAAGATGAGGACATTGAGACTTAGAGTTTTAACTAACATGTTCACATCTATACAGTGTAAGAGGCATATCTAAACCAAATCTATATTTCTCAGAAATCCATTCTAGGGGCGCTTGGGTGGCTCAGTCGGTTAAGTGGACGACTTCGGCTCAGGTCATGATTTTGCGGTCCATGAATTTGAGCCCCACGTCAGGCTCTGTGCTGACAGCTCAGAGCCTGGAGCCTGTTCCAGATTCTGTGTCTCCCTCTCTCTGATCCTCCCCCATTCATGCTCTGTCTCTCTCTGTCTCAAAAATAAACATTAAAAAAAAATTAAAAAAAAAAGAAATCCATTCTTATCCCTTCTATACAAACTCTGGTAATAAGACTAAAATCATACTTAGTAAATACTTTAGACATTGATCAATGTCAATAAATAATAGGGAGGAAATATTTTCTTCTTAAATCCTTGAAGTTTAAACTGTCAGCATTCCCAAGGATTAGCAAACCTTATAGAAAAGTAAAAAAAATCAGACATTTGTCCTGTGTCCACATATGTATAGCCAAGTAAGTCCTATCCTTAGTAGTAAATGGTCACCTATATGGCAGGATTTCAGTGATTCCACTGGAATTAGTCAATCCACAAATATTTCCAAGAGAGTACAACATATTGCTTAAACTGCTATCCTTTGAGGAGTCTACCTTATCAATATGAAGCCAAGGTTTTAGTATGAAGTTTTACACACACACACACACACACATACACACACACTTTATAACCCAGTGACATCCTTAATTAAATTATATACAGTATAACTCTTAGATTTGAGAAAATTATAAAACAATATGTGGCCCTGTTTGGGCTTTTGATATTACTTATTTCTGAACTTAAAAAAATCTTTTCAACTGTTAACTCAGAACAAATCATGAGTGACCATTAGTTTACTAAGGAAAGACACAGAATGAAGTTTTTCTGGAAGGAAACAAGGCACATCCGCCCAAAGAATCTTGACCCCAAAACAAAACACACAATGGAGCGTCACTATTACTTAGTTGTTGTTTTTTTTTCTGACAAAAACCTAAAGATTATAAAGTGAAAGTCAGACAAGGGAGAAATTAGTGGTTAGCTAGAATTCCATGGCAACACACCCACAGTTGTGAAAGCATCATGGTTCTTTAAAGATTGCACATTATTAAACTCCATCTTAACATCTTGTTCTAAGGATGATGCAAAATGTCAACGACATCTCAGACCTAGTGTCACTTAAGACTACTGGGCCATTAGAAGTTCAAGGAGGTGGTTCTGTAATAACAAAAAAATTCCTATGATCAACTACCTGCCCTCTTTTTCTCCTTGGTACAGCTGAATTAGGTGGTAGCTTTCCTGCAGCTAGTGACCTGAGAGCCCTAACCTGTCCTACTGCAGGAGAGCATATGAGTTTAGGAGTTCAAAAGACTGTAAGGTAAGGAGATGACTTATGGGAGAAAACAGAGATGTGCTGCTGGCAACAGGGGTTGAGACCCCATGGAAGCTCCAATTGTCTATGATTTTAAATTCTAGTTTGAGGAGTCTGGGTCTTATGCTACATAAAGGATTTTAGGAAATGGTCATGATAAGAGCAGTTTTTGGTAGGTTTTTTTGGCTTAATTCTTAGCTGGAGAGAATCTTATATCCAAAATAATATTTATATAATATTTATACTTACAAGTAAATAGCTGCATTAGAGGATTTTACTTATTGGGAGTTTAGTTAGATGACTAAGAATTATAATACAAAATTAGCACATAAAATCAAATTGAAAAGTCACAAATTTTAAGAATCATTGCATAATTTGTCATTTTTACTACCTTTTCTACAATGCATATAAAATATATTTTGAAGAGATATGGATATAAATGGAATTTCATTGTAAAGTTATTAATTATCTGATATACAACAAATTGATGTTGTTTTAAGGGGACACGTTGGCTAAAATTATTCAGAAGAAAATAAAAAATTGGATTTCTCTCATCTACCTAAGTTAACAGAAAATATAGATGAGTGGTGATTTTTTTTAAAAAGACATAAAATCTGCTCTTTCCTAGCTTTTTAATCATTCCTTTATAGAACTCTCTTGACATCAGTATATAAATACATTGAATATTTTCCCATCCTGGAAACAAAATAATTGCTAACACTTATTAAGGATTTAAATTGTGTCAGAAATTGTTTTGAGTGCTTTATGTATATTAACTCATTTAATCTTAAATCAATATTATGAAGTAATTTACATTTTATAATGAGGAATCTGAGATACCAGAAGGTAAGTAGCTTGCCCAAGGCCACACTACTAAGCAGTTGCTCAGGTAACAATGCAGTCTTAACTATTATATTAATTACCATGCTATTCTCACTCCTTTCTAGCTACAATTCTTGTATTCTTTTGCCTTCCCTTCATTACCAAACTTTCTCCCAAAATAGTCATATTCTTACCTCTGGTTCATTCCTCAAAGTCTGCCTTCCACCTCTACTATGTCACCTCAACCATACTTGTTTATGCCATAATGACTTCTTCATGGCTACATCTAAGAATACTCTTTGGTCCTTATGCTTCTCAAACTCTCTGCAGCATGTTTCACTTTTGAACACTCTGAAATGTTCTTCTTTCTTGTTTTCTGTGGCATCATCTTATCTTTGTTTGGTGTGCTAAAGTTTTTTTTTTTTTCTTTTCTCAATTTTCCCTCATTCTAAGTGTCCTTGCAGTACAATAGAGTGAGTAGAGTACAACTTTCTCCTTCTAAACTTTTCTTACATTGATGCTGACCTTGACCATGTGAGTTGCTTTCACCAGTAGTATCTTGAAACAAGCAGCAGTCCTGAATGTATCTGCATATTTTGGCTTGGTCTCTTGGGTTCCTGTGATTCAGCAGGAAAAGAACATACCCCAAATAGTAGCTTGCTAAGGACAATGAGGAAATAGGGAGAAGACCTGAATTTAATCTATAACTTGTAGTCATGCTGAGCTGATACCAGATGGGTTCAGCAGAAAAAAAGCACACTTGCAGAACCATAAACGTGAAATCAAATATTTAAAATCAAATGTTAGAAACCACTGGGAAGTAACAAGTTCAGCTAAACTACTTATGGAAATTTGATAAGGGACAAATAAGTTACCATACATAAATCTTAGTGCTCTCATTTACAAAGTTGGAAAAATAACAACAGTGTCTGCTTTGCTTGGGTTGTTGAAAAAATTAAGCATGTGAAATGATGCAAGTAAAGTTCTTAGCAAAATAATTGACATATAATATGAACCCAATTAATGCTTGCTATTATTATATTCTACCAAAGAATGTTCTCTTCATCTCAAATATGCTACTAGAAAGCTGCTCTGGGAGGTCACATAAAGACCTAAAATCAACTGGTGCAATAATGAGCTCATTGTATTTCCTCTTTTTATGGTACCTAACATTCAAAATGGCAATATGTTCACATAGCTCATAAAAGAGCAACCTAGGGGTCCTATCTGACTTCTTCCTTACCCTTTTTGCCCAATCTGCAATCAAAGCTCTCCAATTTTATCTCCTATATGTCATCTATCCATCACCTTTTCTCTTTACTGCTACCACCTTAATTCACTTATTTTACTGCACCAGTCCACTATTTTAGTTAAGGTACCACTAACCACTATAACAGATAAAACTTTAAACACAGTAGCTTAACCCAATCAAGGTTTATTTTTCACTAATAAAAAGGCCAAGTTGTGAGTTCCTGATTAGTAAATGATTTGGGTCTAAATTCTTTCCTTCATATGGTACCACTATTTTTAGTATATGGCTTCCATGATCACTGGACTCACTCATATCAATGGAGTAAGCCAGTGAAGTAGAAAAGAGTATACATCACTGCATGTAGAAGGTTTTCTGGTTGAGAGATAGAAGTGGCTCATAACTTCCACTCATCTTACATTGAGAAGAAATCAGTGATATGGTCACATCTCACTTTAAGGAAGGGTGGGAGAGTCAATCCAACTGTGTGCCAAGAAGCAAGAGGTAATGGGTATGATGACCAGCTAGCCATATATTGCTCTAGTTCCCTTACTATCCTCCGTGTTTCCAGCACTGGTTCTCTTCCAATCCAATTCCTGGCAGGATCCAGAGGGGTATTTTTGTTAAACATAATTTGTATCATCTCACTCTTATGTTTAAATTTTCTAATGGCTTCCAGTAGTACTTTAACTAAA
Organism: Panthera leo; assembly: GCF_018350215.1. Classification (NCBI taxonomy): domain Eukaryota; kingdom Metazoa; phylum Chordata; class Mammalia; order Carnivora; family Felidae; genus Panthera; species Panthera leo. The sequence goes on from NC_056686.1 coordinate 169,060,136, forward strand.
ACCCAACTCTTACCTTGACTTACAGAGTTCTTTGTAATCTTGCCTTTGCTTTACCTTTCTGAACTTGTCTCATGCCAATCTCTTTATCATGTACTATGGTCTACTCAAATTAATTTTCTTTCTGTTCCTAGACCATTCAAACTCATTTCTTCCTAGAGTCTTTGTACCAGCTCTTCTCTTTTCTAAGAACACTCTTCTATAATCTTCACATGGTGGATACCTTCTTCCCACTAAGACTTCAGCTTAAATGACACCTTTTCAGAGAAGCCCTCCCTGACAGCCCAGTATAAAATAGTCAACACTTTCTAGCACATCAATTCTATTTTAATGTTCTTCATAGAATTTATAACAATTTGATATATATTTTTTAAAAATGTTAATGTTTTATTATTTATTTTTGAGAGACAGAGAATGAGTGGGGGAGGGGCAGAGAGGGAGGGAGACACAGAATCTGAAGCAACTCCAGGCTCAGCACAGAGCCTGACACGGGGCACAAACTCACAAACTGGGAGATCATGACCTGAGCCGAAGTCAGACGCCTAACCGACTGAGCCACCCAGGCGCCCGTCTTATTTTTCTTTCTATCACATTATCTACTTATTATGTCTGTCTGTCTATCTATCTGTCTATCTACCTATCTACCTATCTCTCTATTCTTCTGACAGTAATATAAGTTGGCAGAGATTCTTAGATGTTTTATTCACCACTGACACCTACAACCTAGACTGCTAGCGCTATTGGACACATAGTGTTCAGTAAATCTGACTCATTAGTGAAGTATTAAACTTTCTATGCACTGAGCTAGACCTCCAATCAACTCCACTGAGATGAAAAAAAAAACCAAAACAAGCTTATGTCTTACATTAACATTACAAAAGTTACATGTGGCTGGAAACCAGCTGGTCAAATTATGCCTGAAGAACTGCTTAGCTGACCAGTTTGTGTCCTTTGCCCTTTCCAATGAGCCTAAAATTCTGAAAGGAATGTCTAGGGGTAGAAAATATATGTTCTCCACTTAATCAGGACTTTTTTTCCTAAACACTTTCTATTTTTACATGCAGTGAGACTACTAAACTTTTTTTTTTAATTTAAGAGAGACAGTGAGCAGAAGAGAGGGGCGAAGGCAGAGACAGAAAGAGAGAGAGAAAGAGAAAGACAGAGAGAGAGAGAGAGAGAGAGAGAGAGAGAATCTTAAGCAGGCTCCACCCTCAGCATGGAGCCTGATGCAGGGCTGGATCCCATGACCCTGGGATCATGAGTCAGAAGTTCAACTGATTGACCCATTCAGGTGCTCCAAAACCACTAAACTTTTAAGTTTGGAACAAAATATCTTCTTCAATTTAATGAATTAAATTACTCTTTCTGTTTGTATCAAGAAATCTTAGTGCAAAGGTGGAACAAACTCATAATGTGGTATTTAAAAGTCAAAAAGAACAGTAGTACAAAGAAAGCCAAATTCTTGACACTTAAACAATACGGAACATTTTTTTATTATTTTAAAATATTGTAATAATGTAATTTGGTTAACTAAAAGTAGAATAGAGACTTTTTAATTTTGCTTCCCCTGTTTGTAGTAATAAAATCAGAGCAATTAATAGTTTCTGAGAACTTTTGATGTGCCAGTCACTGTACATGCATACTTTATAAGAATGAGCTTAAGAAACTGAGGCCTAAAGAGGTTAAGTTACTTGCCTGAAATCAGAAAGCTATCAAGGGTAACCACACAGCACAAATATGTTTATAAATCACAATGTAATGCCTATGTCCTGGGCTACTGAAAAGCTGTAGCCAATGTGTTCTGCCTGTTAACAGTCATGCTATCTTAATTTTGAATACTAATATTTTGCTAAGGCATCCTTTCACATTTGCTCTATAACTATCATGCAGCACATCCTACCTGGATAGCACAGCAGATTATGACAAAGCTACCCAGAATTACCTTTCTGGCTAGCAAGTCAACACATCTCCCAAGAGCTACCAACATATAGTGTTAGTTTCTGCATGAAACTACCCAGAGAGGGTAAATACTCATGGCTTGCAAGAAACTTGAAGGCTAAGACAGCACTGATGTAGTATCCATGCCAGAACTATTGTCTGTATGGACTTGTTAAATTTCACCTCTAGCATTTCTATGCCTCACCCACTATGGCTGCTTCCCTTTCTGACTCTGCTACTTCATCTCTCCCCCCACACCATTCCCGCTTAGGTACAATATTAGAGTGGATGCTACAGCAGAGCTTACAAAGTAATCAAGTTTCTGAATTTCAAATTTTGAAGGATCTTTTTAACAGTAATCTGCTCAAGATCTTTCTTTTGTCAGTGAATCAAATCAGTTCAGAGAAGTTTGCCATCAGGGGCTGTGAAGACGGAGCTTCTACTCCTGGATTCACGGTCTGTCATTTCACATTTCCTCATCTCACGACTTCTGCTTATCCTTAACTTCTTAGGATTCCTTGGCCATAGGTAATTCCCAAAGGTATTATTTCCCTAGGTAAATCCCAAAACAACTATGCTTGTTTCCTTCTCTGATTTTGCTACTTTATTACTCTTCTTTCACCCTTCACAAAACCAGTATTTACCTGACCTATTATCCTTATTCTTAATGCTCTTTCCATTTGCTTAGATATTATAAAAGCAGAAAAATAAATCCTAATACATATATTAATGGAGGCCAAGGCCTGAAATACTTCTTTCTCTTTCTTAGCAAAAAAAGAATGTTTATAAAAACATACCTTCTGAAGTCTCCAATGACTGGGATTTGGGGGAATACAACAAAACAAAAGGAAAGATATTTTTGGGCAGTTATTTTTCAGAGCCCTTCAAATCACTTGGGACATAGAGCTAGCCTCATATAGAAGGACACAGAGGCAAAGAAGCAGTGATAATGTAACAGCCAGAACAAACCAAATAAACATGTGAATAAATATTTAAACTAGGGATAGACATCACTCCCTGTGTTTTAGTATTTATGTCTCTTCTCTAATCACAAACTCTTCTTTGTTTAGTTTTCTCTTCTGGTTTCAAGAGAAAGCATATTTCAAGAGGAGACATTTTAACATTTAATAATAAGGGCATTTTCTACAGTTATTTTTTTAATTGTAATAATTCAACCTTCTTTTTTCACTTGATTTCCAGATCTGAAATTTATTATTGCCTTGTGTCTGCTAAAGGCAAATGTACTTAATTCCAAAATCTCATCTTCTGATTCTATTATACCAAAATTTGAGGAAAAAAGTATAGAGAATATATATGCATGAGTATATTTGTGTGCAATATGTGGGTAAGCTTTTTTTTTAAATAAATTGAGTATTCAGCATATTCAACATTCAAAACAAAAGAAAATGTTTAATAATCTCCAAATCTCTTAGTGGAAAGGTTAGTTTAACTTACAGTCACACAATTTTTTAAAAAGTGTTCAACTGGATGTTTAGTAATTTCCCCAAAGCTTAAGGCTGTTGTCTAGCAACACTAACTAGGAATAAAATGAGAGGAAGAAGGGTAAAGTTAATTGTAACTTTAATTTAATCTTAAAACATGAAGAAAACTATTCCAGATGAGTCTCTACCTTGTATATAAAGAGTAGAGTCCAGACTCCCCTGCCTGCCTTGATGATCCTTACCATGCTCTTCTCTTCAGAATTCTGTATTCCCATACCTTCTATGACACTCATGGACTTATTTTGCACATCTGGTCCCTCCTTACAACCTTTTACTATTTTCTTTCTTATCCTCCTGCTTAAATGTTAAATGTCCACTATTCTATCTTAGCTTCTTTTCTCACTGTAGTACACATGCCCCCAAATTATACTGCCACCTATTTGCTGATGGCATAAACCTACATTTCCTGCCCTTCCCCAAGGTTGATATCAATATACAATACTTCCTACTGTGTTCTCTATTCAGATGTCCCCAGAAACTTCAACCTCCAAAACCCCAAATTTAAGCTCACTAACCTTCCCCCAAATCTGCTTTTTCCTCCACAAACTGTATTTTAGATAATGCCACCACCACTCACCTAATCCTGCAAGCATGAAATGTGGTTATTAGTCTAATCTCAGATTTCACACTTAACACTAACCCATCAGACTCAGTCATTAGATTCCCCAGATTCTCCATCATTTCTCATTCTTTTAATCTTTATTTTTTTCTACAGCCATGACTTTAGTTCAGATATTGATCTTCTCTTGCTTAGATGTTCAGTTCAGTCTACCCATGGTTGTGCCTATGTCTAGATCCTTCCATCTTCCTGTCCTGCTTAGGCAATCCTTCATTTACACTACTACTGAGATGATCTCAATAAGCCACACATTTAACAAAGTAAAACTCTTCAGGATCCCTATTGCCTTCAGAAATTCAGAAAGCAAATACCTCAGCATATCTATGCCTGGAAGATTCTTGACAAACTTCGAGTCAACCTTCAAAAATTAGATCAAGTGTTTTCCCTTTTGTGAGATTCTTGACATAATGAAGTAGAATGAATCACCTCCTTTTGGTAACATTATTGCTTGTAGTATACATCTCTATTTTTATATTTACCACACTGTAGTTTGATCATGTGTTTACACAAATGTGCTGCCTCTGGATTTTTAAGCTCTTTGAGGACTTGGGTGGTGTCTTTTCATCTTTGCAGAAAATGAACATAACTTTTCAGCACAAAAATACACTAATTCATCTGGGAATACTGAGGAATAATAGAATTTGTTTAATTTGGAATATAACCCAACACTAATTTAGAGCATAAATATTCTGGAATGGGTAGAAAATGGTAACCAGGAAGCAGGAAGCTGGTTGCAATAGTATAGGCACAGAAGAAATGATAAAGTCGTAAATAAAGACAGTGCTGTGGGGGAGGGGGGGAAGGGGGGGGTTGTAGAAAGGGCACTGTTAAATTCTGAAGGAAATGATTATTTGTCTATTCATAGAATTTAATTCTGACATTCAGAAGATTTTTCTTAAAATCCCTTTATTTTTTTTTTTTTTTAATTTTTTAACATTTATTTATTTTTGAGACAGAGAGAGACAGAGCATGAACAGGGGAGGGGCAGAAAGAGAGGAAGACACAGGATCTGAAACAGGCTCCAGGCTCTGAGCGGTCAGCACAGAGCCCGACGCGGGGCTCGAACTCACGGACCGTGAGATCATGACCTGAGCCGAAGTTGGACGCTTAACCAACCAAGCCACCCAGGTGCCCCTTAAAATCCCTTTAAATCACATTTTTGTGTCCAATTCAAATGGCAAATATATTCATTGTGTTCTCCCTTCCCCAAATATTCTTTTGAATCACTGCTGTGCAAAGCAGATGCTCAGGAAGACCGGCTGTGTTATTGATGGTTTCAAAAAGGACATATTTTTGGTTTCTAAAAATAAGACTAATAGTACATAATGATCTATGAAAAAGTATCAGTAATTTGGAAATAAATATCTGTATAATGAAGCAGGGGCGTATTCTCTCTTTTTAAAAAACCTCAAGGTGCATGGGTGGCTCAGTTGGCTATAAGCATCCTACTCTTGATTTCAGCTCAAGTCACGATCTCACAGTACATGAGTTTGTGTCCCATGTAGGGCTCTGTGCTGACAGCATAGAGCCTACTTGGGATTCTCTCTCTCCCCCATCTCTCTGCCTCTCCCTCTCTCTCTCTTCCTCTCTCAAAATAAAAAAAAAATTTCAAGTTATTGGATATGCTTTGTGTGTATAAGTAGCTTTATAAGATGGTAGCCATATAAACTTCTAAACTACCAGAAGCTCTTTCTCTAATAATTCTATAATCAAATAAGATTGCAGATATTTTGGAAAGCTTTTTCCCTGGTTACTTGTATTGATCTATATTTTATGCCTAAATTTTCAACAATTGAGCATCTGGAAATGTAGTGCCTACAGATCTAATATTTTTCCATGACTTTGACAAAGAATTATTTTACTAGCTTTTACTTTTTTCCTAAGTTTTCATATTTTTATTAATTTTAAATTAAAATGAAATTTTAACATTTTTAGCTCTAATTTCTGTTTAGTTACCTGCGCCATAAAATTTCATAATAATTTCTTTTTAAAATACATATTCCACAACAGTGGGAACACTCAGTATTCACAGTATATTCCAATCCTAGTATAGAGTATATTCTCATCTACAACTCTGCATTATTGAATAATAATTAAAAAGTGGCATTTTATTTTTAATTTTTTATAATGCAAAAACCCCCCCAAAAAGTAAGTAGAAACCACATATACACTCACTACATATTTAGAAGGATATAAAGAGGTAAAACTCTCTGTCTCTTCCAATTAAAAACTTGATGCATCTCATTCCAAATATTTTCCTATGGTTATAACAATATTCATACATACTAATATCAATGTACATAGCCCTTTTTGTTATAAAAGTGTTTACTGGAACTAAAGGAGACCAATCAAAATATAATAGGTAAATTTATCCCTACTTTATATTTGAAGTCATGTATCTATTATCACATGGTCATAAAGTGTTTCAGTTGGTAGTGGAACTGAAACTGTTAAAGCCAAATAAAGTGTTTTCTTCACCATTGTTTCTTAAATCTAGAAAGTCATCAGAATTACCTGGAGAATTTTTCAATATGCAGATTTCCAGACCATGTCGGGAACTACTGAATATATGTCTATGGCTTAGTTTCAAAATTTTCAGTAAGTTCCCTAAAACTATTCTGATGGTCATGCAGATTGAGTACCAAAATGTCTACTTTTAAGGGAACTTAAATTTTTCAAATTTGTCTCCTTTTAAAATTAGCTAAAAACTATTTCTGGATGACATATACATGGGAAGAGAAGAAAAATGTGTGATTTAACATTAATGAACAAGTATTATACAAATGCAGAATCCTGAATGCTGCTAATTAGTGATTCCTTATAAGGAAAAGAAATTGTAATTTTCTGGTGAAATTTATATAATGTGATGTGCATTAGCAAGAAACCCACCAAGTCTGGTCATACAAATTTGTCTCACTAGTGAATTAACTTAGGAGATCAGATGAGTCTTAAATTCTAAGTTCACAACTGGTTGACTACTTCAAGCAGGATAATGCTTTCAAGGTTTCAACTTCAGTAACAGAACACAAAAACTAAAAATATATCCATGGTAAGCTGAAATAAAAGTATATGTGACGCATTAGAGTCCATGGAATTAAGCCAAAAACCACTAACTAAAAGTAAACTGCCTTCACTTGAGCTTTGGGATTACTTTGGAATGCACACACAGGCTCTCTGGGCTGCTGTGTCCAATCCCACCATGTAGATTTTCATTGTCCTTCGCTTAGACTTACTACTCTCCCCTCTCTGCTGTCATACACAAAGGGAAATGGAGGTGAGGTCAAGGTGCATATGTACTTGCTTATCAATGAAGGTACACTAAAGAAAGAAAGCAACCTTGGTTTTGCAAGCATGTTGGTGTGTCAGTGTGTGCATGGCTGTTCCTGGTGAAACCTTCCTGTATCTATTTGTCCTTTCCCCTAAGGCCATAATCGTGTGTGGCCCAGGACCTCTTGCTCAAGATAAATGAGGCCAAGTAGTAAAGAGGACATTCATCTTTAAGTAAGGAATACCTGGCAAAATTGCCTTTGTGGAGTTTCTAAACTGTAACCTGTAAGCCAGTGGTATGCTAAGATTTATATTCTCCCACAGGCTTGGTTAACTGTAAAGTAACTTTTGGCTGTCCCTGGGGTTACAAAAACTATTACCTATTGTATAAAGCTCCCACTGCCCTGTTTTGTTTGTTTATTTTAATCTTTTCCATCAGTGGAAAAAAAAACCCTACTTATCCTCTTTCCTCTCTCATTCGCCCACTCACATAAGAGCATTGTCCTTGCTCAGTAACTCCATTTCCTGAGCTCAAAGGAAAAGAAAAAAAAAGATGAGAGCTTTTTTTCTTTTATCCTTGCACTGAAAACAAAGAGCAGATTTGCTCATCAAATTGGATTGCAGTCATTTCTGTATAGGCCACCTTCAAGTATAAACTAGACAACATTCTTGGAAGAGAAATGTGAAACAGCTTAGTACAAGATCACAAAGAGGAGTCAGAAAGCCCATGGTCTTGTTTCCATTCTGCCATGTATAGGTTTAGATGTTAGGCCAGTCATTTACAGCAGAAGCTCTCAGTGCTATCAGTGGCTTCACCACCTTAGTCCATGACTCTCCCACTTCCAGTATCCAGCGCCTACATCTCTTTATCTGAGACTTTCTCTGGATGCTACTGCCCTCTCTGTGTCACACCTGACTCTGGACACAGCATCAACCAGTACCTGACAATAGTAATGGTTGCTATGGTAATACCTTAACTTCCTCACGCCTTGCATGGCATGACTCTGAGGCAAGTCTTCCACACTGTTCCTAGAGTTCCCCAGCAAGGTCCAGTTTCCCACTCTGGTAGTTTGCTTGATAACCATTCTTCCATGTATCACTTCCCCACTTCTTTATCAATGTTTGTGGAGATCAGCTGGCCTGCTTTTGGGGGAGCATAAACACAGACAGTTCTTTTCTACATAAAAAGCAGATAAACAAGCCAGTGGAATTAGATAACTTGCCAGCCAGATGGCAAGAAGAATCCTATTGCTAGCTGTAACTGCAGTGGTGATAATCCTTGGTGTGCTCCAGCACAATTGCTAACTCACTTGTGAAGGACTGGTATAAAATACAGATGGAAGAATGTATTTATGCATACCATTTGTCAGCTATGGGGACAATGGTAATTATAAGAGCTATGAAGTTGAATGGTTATTGTCAAGCCATTGTACTGATTAAAGAAAGAATGACAAATGTCACTTAAGCCTACTCTCAACTCAAGAGAGGGTGTGAAGGCCAGAAATTCTTCATATAGCCTTTAAATAGACATGCATTTCCTATAACTAGAAGAATACATTATAAATCAAACCTAGGACCTTATTGTGAGCAAGACTAAAACACAGAACTGGGAAGTCATTTATGCTAAAGTATGGTCTTGTTAAGAAAAAACTGAGACCATGGGATATGGGGTGGGGACATGTGGGTGGCTACATTAGTAACACTGTACTCCCAAATTCATCTGAATCATTCCCCTAGTTAAAGGATAGAGCCTTTCCTTCCCTGTAGACTATACAAAGGCCCCACCTGATGCAGATGGCTTTCAAACTGATCTTCCCCCATGTTATCTCACTACTTCCATATAAAGAGCTAGGATCAAGTCTCAGTATGACTTGGAAGTATTGTCCCTTTAATAAAAAGATTATTCACCCAAAGAGCTGTAGGAGCTTGATACTGTATACTAGCAAAAAATGGGAGAACATGCCTAAGAATCAGTCTTGATGACACTGAAGTATAAGGAGTGCAAAATAAGGTTGGATACGCACACACACACACACACTCAGAAAAAAAAAAAAGGATGAAGGTCAGGTGAACAGAAGACTGATATTTGCTGCAATAATGGAAATTTAAAAGCTCTCAGCAAATTTCTAGAGCAGAACCAATTTGAGACCCAAAACCATCAATTAGGAGAGTCGTCTTATAGAGGGACTCTGCCACAGCATAGCAAATACATTGAGTAACAATTCCTAATATTTCCCTGAAAATACCAGGGAACTGTACACTGAGAAAGACTATTCATATCTTTTGAGGTGTACTGGATACCAAGGGACCTTAAATATTATACATTGACTTTCTTGGGTATACAGATGCCAGATGATAAGCAGAATCCTGACCCAAGCCTATCTCATAGTGGATCCATTGTGTCTGCAACCATCCTGTGGATTATTCCCCAAATCCTTAAATGCATAATCTGGATATATATACTTAACAACTAGCAGAACCTTGATTTGATTTCCAAATCTTTATACTAAGAGCCATTATGGTAGAGAAGACCAAGTAAAAGCCCTTAAAATGGCTTTATTCCCTGTGGCCAAGAATGGAAATCAGATGCAGTATGGCATCCTGGGTGTAATGGCAGAGATTAGTGCCATCTTCAAGACTTAATGATTCAGAGATGATCATCTCTATCATATCCCCAACTAATTCATCATTATGGTTCCACAAAAATAGGCTAGATCATGGCAGATGACAGTCAACTGACCACAAACTGAATTAAGTAATGGCTCCATTTGCAGTTGCTATGCTAAATGTGGCACTTTTTTTTTCTATAGCAGATTAACAAAGCCTCTGATACATGGTATACAGCTATTGAACTGGCAAATGTTTTCATTTCAACACCCATCAGAAAGGAGGTTCAGAAGTAGTTCAGATTCATGTGGTTGGATAGCAGTATCTGTTCATGATCATTCCTCAGCACTGTTAGTTCTCCTGTTCTCTAACACAATATAGTGTGGAGAGATCTTGAACACTCTGCAGAGCATCACAGTAGTCCACTGTACTCAATCTTGAGCAGCAGTGAGTGATAAGGAAACACACATTGTGACATATGTCTGACAGAGAGTGGGTAATAAATTCTATAATTATTCAAGGGTATACCATTTTGGTGAAGTTTGTAGGAGTTTGCCTGACACATGCCAGAATATATGCTCCAAGGTAAAGAACAAGTAATCGTACTTTGTACCTCCAACACTAAGAAAAAAACACAGAATTTAATGCCCTCTTTAGATATTGAAGACATTTTGTTCATACCACATTTGGAAAAGATTTATTTGGAATTAAGCATAGTTTCTGGAGCAGGAAGACTAAACTTCCATGTTGCACTTATACTTCTCAGCTCACACCTATGGCCTCATGGGGGCTTCTGTATGTTGGAGCTGCATAAAAATCTGAGCATGGTTCATTGATGGGTCATTACAATAAGCTGCTGGGAGCTGAAAATGCCACATTACATCCTCACTCAGTGATTGCCCTGAAAGGCAATAGTATGGTGAAATCCTCCCAGTGGGCAGGGCTTTGAGAATTGCATCTGACTACTAAGAAGTAGCAAATGACTTGACTCTGTGGTCAGGGGCTTTAGAAAGAACAGACTGGGAATAATAGTGTCTAGAGAAGAACTAGCATAAGAAATTATAGCAGTAGGCACTTTAGATCTTTGTATATCTTTGTTTCTTACATAAATGTCCTCTATAGTAAAGGCATTGAACTACCAATTGGATAGAATTGGCTGTCTAGTGGATAGTTTATTTTTCCCACTGGCCCATGAGAGAAGTAGTTACTGAAGTACAGTTGCAGACTATGCATGAGCTTTCCCTTATGAGGTTGATCTAGCTACTGCCTCTGTTGACTGACTGATCTGTCATAATCAAAGACCAAGAGTGATTACTTGATGTGATATTAGCCTTTGAGGAAACCAACCAGCCATTTGGTTGCAAGTTGGTAATATCTGACCCTTTCCTCCCCAGAAGGGGCAGTAATTTGTCTTTGCTAGGACTGATAAAAATTGTGGGGATGGGTTTATCTTTTATGCCTCAGAATTTTATCTAGCAATACTATCTGAAGTCTCAGAGAATGAGAAATTTATCATCATGTAATCTTGCATAATATATTCTTGAATGAAAGGGCCATATTACAGCAAAGGAAAAGTGACCAAAAGTTCATGACTGTGGGAAATCACTTACTTGAAAATACATTGAGTGACTCCTAATCTGGTAGCATGATGGCATGTTGGATTCATCTTATAAAGGCACAAATACGCCATTAGTTTGTGGATGACATTCCCTGTTGTATGGGGATCCTATCCTTTACATACCAATGGCTATTATATGGTACTGCTTCTCTAATAGCTAGAATACATGACTCTGTAGATCTTAGAAATAGTTCCTTTTACTATTTCACTATTTCACTCCTAGTGACCCACTTCGGTGATTTGTGCTTTCCATACTCAACTTTCAACTTTTCTGTATAAGAGCTACTGATTTGCAGAATGAATGAGGGGATGCTTTTACAAGAAGGTGACTGTGTTATAATAAGTTTTATTTGCAGAAACAAACTGCTGGCCAGATTTAGCCCATGGGCTGTAGTTTTCCAATCCTTGTGCTAAGTTATTCCTAAATTTCCTTCATGGTCTAAAATTCTGTATTGTATGCCTCTAGATTCAGAAAACATTTTGAAAAGTCCTTCCAGTCACAAGAGATCATCAATATCTCTATGAAAAGATTAGAAAGTTTATAAAAATCATACATAACCTAAAGTTAATTGCCAAGATTTTATATTTCAAAATTAGGTCTCTAATAGTAAAAACAATGTATTTATAATAATCTAGACTATCTTTAAAAGTGAATACAATTATTTTTGAACATGTAGTACTAAGGCATTGACAATTACATTGAAAACACAATTTGATGAATAATGTCTACCAGGGAAATTCTTCTTTTTTTTTTCCAAATGGCAGAACTTGTTGACAGTATTAGTCTGCACAAGTTTAATAATTAGAACCTGAATCAAAATGAATGACTTCCAGCTTAGAGGACTCAGAAGACATACTACATGTAACATATATAATAACTTAGAAGCATGGAAAAGTCATTGTTTAAAGCCTAATGCTATAATTACATCAATATGTAAGTAATGTAAGAGACATTATTTGATTCCAATGAAGATGAATATGGTTTATGCAATTCATCACTTTTAAATTGTTAAAAGTAAATTAAATATTGGAGTGCCAAACAAAAAACATTCTCATAAATTTTTAATAAAGAAGATAAAATGGACAAGTTATTGAGAACTTTAAAAAGCAAATCTCTGCATAATAAGCAACTGTAAGTTAACTAAATCCCTATGTGTATCATATTCTCTCACCTTTAATTTTACCTAACTAGAATATTTAAAAGGATGAAATACAATGAAACAATCTAGGAATGAACAGAAATAGCTATGGATCAAAGTAAAATTTGGTCAAGTGCAGTTTTTAAAACTTTAAACAATACTATCATATAAATGTGATCAATTGGTAGGGGAAGGAAACACATGGTCCTTGGAATGATTGCTTCTTCCCTCCTTAGATCTATAAGTTGTTCAACAGAAATTTTTCACTTTCATCCAATTGTGTGTTTACATATCTTTTCCCCCAAGGTATAGCATGAGTTACATTATAGAATTAAAAGTGTAATAAAAGAAAATAATTTATTTTATTCATTTGGAGGCAAAGTATATGTTTTTTTCCTACAGTTATAAAGTACAGTGTGTATCCCATAAAACTCTATTGAATTTATTAAAATTCAGCTTAGTGTACAATTTATCTACAAAACATCCATACACACTGACAAATTTGCCATTTTTGTTTTTCCTTTTTAAATTGAAATAGCGTTCCCTTTATCCTCACTTCTTATTTTTACAATTGATCATATAAGCCAGATAAACATCTCTTCATAAGTTTATAAAGTACTCGTTAATCTTGCTTTTTTAAAAAATAAGTGATGAAGAGGTCCACAAGGGAGAAAACAGAAGGTTTGCAAATTAATAAGAGCTTTATGCTTTCTTTTCAGATAAAAAGTTGGATATATTTTTATGTTTATTTAACAGAATAAATTTGCTATTAATTCTGAAAAAGACAAGACTAATGAATTACCCCTTTATTTTATATAACCATGTTTTCAGTTCACATACTGTAAAATTAGTTATAGAAAAATCAGTATGCTATGTTTATATTGATATTTGTTGTATAGAGAATGATACTGGACATAATACCATTATTATAATTCTATAATTATAAACAATAATTTATTGCTCTTCCATTTAATCAAAATTTAAAACATTTCCATTTTGTCTAAAAAAACAAAAAACAAAAAGCTAATATGTACCCAAAGTGATAGGAGAATGATAGAGGGCCAGCTGTCCAGTGATGAAATCACAGTTATTCTCAATGATAATGAAGAATTTACTGTATCCATGTTTGATGGATTCTGATCAGAAAATATCAAAGCTGAGAAAGGATGAGTTTATTCAATTTGAATATCAAATCAATCATTTCAGTTAAAATCTCATTGGAAAATGAGCAGTTGTTTGAAAGCTGAGGAGAGTGAATTTCTGAAGAAAAACTTATTTTGCAGACATATGCACTCAGGTAAAAATATGCATAGAAATACAGTTGGGAAGAGTATAAAAAGGCCAATTTTAAGAGTGCTGCTCATATAAAATTACAGAGAGGTGAAAGAACTACATGTGATGGATGTGACTAGCTCAAGAATGGTGGAAACATTTTTCTGTAACTCAATAAAATAGTTAAAATTGGATTCAAAGGCACTGGGGAGGTAATTTAAAAAAGAAAGAGGGAGAGAATGCCAATGGAACCAAGAAAATTGGTTTCAGAAGTGATCAGTTAGCAGACAGCCCTAAGGAGGGAAGCAGAGTTATCAGAGTAATTGAGGCAGGACACAATGAACATACTAATGATAAAAGAAAAATATGGATAAGGCAAAACTGAAATCCACAGAAAGAAACAAAACAGGACTTAATTCCATTTTTTGAAATAATACTCTATCATTCTACATTTCAACATTATTGGTGCACATTATTGTTACTTTTATTAGCACAGATGGTGATTCTATATCCTTAACCACTACGCAGCAGGATTGCCAAGAACAGAAGTGTTCTAAGAAATCCTGTGGTTTCTGTTCCTTTATAGTTAATAACTTATTAATATCTTCTCCTCAGAGAGGAATGAGACAAAGGAAATAACTATTCCTTTGGTGACGGGGTATGGAGGGAATAATTAGCAAAGTTCAAAAGTTGTGGAAAAACTGAACTTTCCAGGAAAACTCATTGACTAGAAAAACAAATTGCTTTGCAATCGCAAAATTTCAAATTAATACAAAATACATCATATACTCCGTTAGTACTTTGTAAACCTTGAAAAACAGCTTCATTGTATTATCTTGTTCCATCCTCAGCATACCTTCGAGTGGCTGGCAAGTATCATCCTATTTTGCAAAGATGTCTTTGGCCAGTTTTTGCCCCAAAGACAACATAAACTCCTTAATCTTGTATTCAATGCCCTCTCCTTGTTCCTCCCACATTGCCTTACAGCAATCATCAGCTTCCTACATACATAGGGACTCCTCCACACTCTATGACCACATATCTCACTTTTCCACATCCATACCTGTGGCAGAGACACTAATAGGTAGTCACCAAATCATTCCCTCCTGGGATCTTAGAGTTTTTGCTGATAAATGAGGCCATGTGACCATGCTAATAAAGTGCAGGAAGAAATGCTATACACAACTTTCATGCCTGTTTTCTAAAATCTCCCACTCAATCTGTCGTGCAAGTGCTCTACTTCCTTATCTTCCTTTCCTAATACAGATCATGTAGTGAAGGATTCCAAGGACATAGACTTTCTGGGACCTGGATTTCTGCATCACCCCTTGGAAGACTGCCTCCTGAATACTGAAGTGTACTACCATATGGTCAGGAAATATACCATTACTATGTTAAGTCACTAATATTTGGGGTTACCGTGATAGCAGTAAGTCTGCTGTAACTAATATCAAATTTTACTTGTCTGTTTACCTTTTCAAATAGAAACTCTATTTTCCAACCAAGTTGAAGTTAACCTGCTTTAAGAAAACTTTCTTGACCACTTCAGAACTTATTGATTTTACTTATAACTCATCAGTTCTGTTTATTGTTTAGTCTGTGTAACTCCATTTTTCAAAGTTAGGCTTATTGATATATAAATTACATAATTTAAAAAATCATTCCTAGATCAATGAGTTTTAACAAATGCATACTGTCATGTAACAGTCACTACAATAAAGATCTAGAGTATTTTCATTACCCCTAAGAGCTGCATCATTGCCCTTTTCCATCAGTTCCCTCCCCACTTCTAGTCCTTGGCAATCTCTGATGTGTTTTAGGTTCCTATGGTTTTGCTTTTCTGAAATGTCATATAAATCAGGGTGCCTGGCAGGCTCAGCTAGTGGAGCATGTGACCCTTGATCTCAGGGTCATAAGTTCAAGTCCCACGTTGGGCCTAGAGCTTACTTAAAAGAAAATAAATAAAATTTTAAAAAATAGATTGAAGCCTTAAAAAAACAAAATGTCTTATAATGGAAACATATAGTCTGCAAGTTTCTGTGGCTGGCTACTCTCACTAAGCATAATGCTTTTAAGGCTCAGTCATGTCATTACATCCATCAGAAGTTTGTTTCTTCTGTTGTTGGATGATATTTCATTGTAGGAATGAATCACAATTTGTTTCTTCATTCCTCAGCTGATGAACATTCACCTACAAGTCTATGTATGGTGGTATTAATTCATTTTTCTCATATAAATGCCTAGGGATGGATTATATATACAGGTAAGTTTCAATTTTCAAGAAACTGCTAAACTGTTTTTTTTCCCAAAGTGATAGTACCATTTTGTACTCCAAACATCAATGTATGAGTTCTTGTATCTCAATAGCATCACCAATACTTACTAGAGTCATTTCTTTTTATTTTAGGCATTTTAATAGTTGAATTGTGATATTTCATTGTGGCTTTAATTTGCATTTGCTAATGGTTAATGGTTTCCACTGCTAGGAGTATCTTTTCATGTGCCTATTTTGCCATTTTATATCTTCTTTGATGAAAACAATCTTCTTTTATTTTAGTTGGATTTTTTCTTTTCTTTTTTATATAGATATTTGAGAGTTCTTTATATATTCAAACCGTTAAAGTCATTTATCACATACATAATTTGCAACTATTTTCTCCCTGTAAATGGCACCTTTTTATTTTCTAACAGTGTCTTGCAAATAGCAAATATTTTCTTCAGTGTTTTTATTTTATTTTATTTCCTAATTCAAGATCACTAAGCTTTTCTGTTATGATTTCTTTTAAGACATTTTATAGTTTAAGGTTTTGCCTTTAGATCTGTGATTCATCTGGAATTACTTTTCTACATATAATGTGAGTTATTGATAGTTATTTCTATATATGAATATGTAATCTTGGGTAACATAATTTGTTGAAAAGGCTATTATTTCTCCAATGAATTTGTGCTTTGTGATAAAAGTCAATTTTATATATATATGTGTGTGTGTGTGTGTGTGTGTGTGTGTGTGTGTGTGTGTGTGTGGTGAATTTATGGACTCTATTCTAGCCCGTTTTTCTATTTTTCGACCCAACACGAATATCACACAGTCTTTTTTTTTTAATGTTTATTTTTGAGAGAGAGAGAGAGAGAGAGAGAGAGAGAGAGACAGTATGAGCGGGAAAGGGGCAGAGAGAGAGAAGGAGACACAGAATCCGAAGCAGGCCCCAGGCTCTGAGCTGTCAGCACAGAGCCTGATGTGGGGCTCCTACCCACAAACTGTGAGATCTGACCTGAGCTGAAGTTGGATGCTTCACCAACTGAGCCACCCAGATGCCTCCCACACAGTCTTGATTATACTAGCTTTTAATAATAAGTCCTATAATCATGTATTAATCATAGTATTAATGATTAATGATAGTATTAATCATCTAAATCTATTCTTTTGAAAAGTTTTTGGCTATTATAGATCCTTCACATTTCTGTATGAATTTTAGAATGAACTTTTTATGTCGTACAAAACAAGGGCTGCTATAATTATTATTGAGATTGTACTGAATATATAGACCAATTTTGGATCAATTGACATCTTGGCAATCTTCTGATCCATAAACATGATATACCTACAAACATGGCAAACCTCTCCATTTATTTAGGACTTTTTAAATTTCTCTGTTATATTTTATAATTTTTAATATATAAACCTTGCACATTTAGTTATCAGATTTATCCTAAGTATTTAATAGTTTTTTGCTGCTATTTGTTGTAAATACCATGTATCCTAGCCCTTGCTAAACTCATTCATGACTTCTAGCAGTCTTTAAAAATGAATTTTATTAGACTTTCTACACAGATGACTATGTGTTCTGCGATAGCAGTTTTATTTATTTCTTTGCAGTCTAGATATATTTTTTTTTCTTTTTCTCGTCTTATTGCATTTGCTGGAATTTCCAGTACCACATTGAATAGGAGCAGTAAGAGCAGACATCTTTATCTTTTTCTAGTTGGCAGTTTGTTTTCTTTCTGTATGTTGCTACTTTTTGTATACTTTTGTATTTCACTTGTATTGATCTTTATTGATGAGCATGTTGAAGATTGGCAGGAAGTAAGTGGCTTCTACCACTATTAATATCTGATAGTAAACACTATTTCATTATTGATTGATTATAGATCTTTTTTAATATATAGATTGTGAAGAGGACATATTATGGAACAGTCTACTTAAAAATAATTTTAATAATTACACACATATATAATTGGACATCAAAGGCTAACACATCTAAAAAGACAGAATATCTAGTGGTGTCAATGAGGTAGAACAAGTTGAAACATACGTAATAGGAATACAAAATGATAAAGTCATTGTAGAAAACAGTTCAGTACTTTCTTATGAAGTAATGCTCCCTGGCCCAATTTCAAAAATTGATTCCATTAGAAATAAAGATCACAGATACGGGAAACTATTTTAACCTGGGATTTTATGGGACTCTAGAACACACCATGTAGTTTCAGCAGAGAGGGTTCTGAGAAGTACAGTGTTGGTAACACTAAGAGGCAGAACCTCCCAGCAAACATGTCACCATTTCTACTGGGGACACTGGCAATAGGGACCTGGCAACAGTGACTTCACAAGAAGTAATAATTGACCAAGCAGTCAGGGACTAGAAAAATTAAAAGTTGTTTGTAAGCTCAGAGGAGACATCCTGGTGTTTCCCAGCAGTGACTGAGTGAGCTTCTGTATGTAAGCTGGAGGACCTGTGCTAGGGATGTGCATCTAAGAGTCCATAATATAATACCCAGCTTAGCAAGAAGTAAGGATGGAATTTGAGATTATCCTAATTCACTATCATGAAAAATAGGGTAACAGAAGACCCTCATTTGAAAATGAAGTAGTGTACATAGTCAAACTTTGAACCAAATGTAAATGTTTCATACAGTTGCATGGCATTATTTATATTGATGTGTTAGTTTACATACATTTAAAGTCATGCAAAGAGAGATCATATATTTTTGTCATTTGATTACATAGATGAGAAGTAAGCAAACAGGAATTATTATTCCTATTTTACAAAGGCATGAACTGAGATTCAAAGGAGCTGAGTGATTTGCCCAAGATCACACATTTGGTAAGTGGCCCAGACAAGATCAGATCTTTTGAATTCTAATCTAGTGCTTTCCATTCTACCAAGCTCATCTCATTATGAATGGATTTGCAATGACAATTTTATTAATAGATAACAATATTTGTAAAAAGATTTCTGGAGTCTTGACTTTGGTTGGGGATTGAAAAGGACATATTTAGAGAATCAGGAATACAGAGTTTATTTTTAATTTGTATTTACTTTTTAAAACTGTACTTTTACTTTCAATAGGTATCATATAGACTTCATACTCTAAATACATTAAAGGATTTCAAAGTTATCTGAATTGGGTATTATTGTTTAAAATCAGAAGTAAAAGCATGGTCATTTCTCTCATTTCTGATACATTTTGGCTTAATATTAAGTGAGGAAAATCTGCCAAATTGCTGTTGGATTACAGCACTCATTTTAAAAAGTGAAAAATTACTTATATCCTTTTGCAAGACATTAAAGATGGACATGTTTTCATTGTTCTTCCTCTGACCAGCCTGTGTTTAGTTTGAGAAGGCTTATGTTTTGGTTTTATCTTGCTTCCAAATAATAAATTTCTGGTCTGGAGTTTAGACAAGTTTAGTCATGCAATGCATCTTAATACCCACACTTAAACATATTTCCATGCTAACCAGATGTTAACACTCTCATACATTTAAGCTTTATGACAATGATAGTTATATGTGGCTCCAGAGTTAAGTTTTAAATATTTATGCATAATTTTTTAAGAAAACAGACTTTTTTAACATCTCTTTCAAGCTTTTTAAAAATAAGAGTATTATTATATAATAAAACAATTCATTGAGCTAAGACATTCTGAATAGTATCTTCTTCTCCATTCACAATGCCAACATCCTCCACTGGAAAAGACCATTAGCTGACAAGCCAATATGTTAACAAACATACACTGAATACCTACTATGTACTAGGTATTGTGCATGGTATTGCAGATTTTAAAATGAAAGCTCCAGTTCTTAAACTCACAGACTAGAAGTGCCGACAGACAAGTGCTCTGATAATCACCATCTGAGATGATTAATGTTGTGATAAACCAAGAGTACAGAATGCTATTTTTAAAAAAGTAGATCTTTCAATCCAGATGAGATGGAGAGTTTCCTAAGGGGATCTTTGGGTGTTATCCTTGAAATAACTGAAGCTACAGTGGGAGTCGAGTGAAAATAGAATCCCAGGCATAAACAACAACATATGTAAAGGCTTGGAAGCAGGCAAGTCAGGAGGCCTGCAGTAAACTGCAAATCATTAGAGAGAAGAAGGGATCTTAGGGCTGCTGCTGGAGGTATGGCAGCTGATGATCCTGGAAGGCAGGCAGGGAACGTGCCATATGCACGTTAAGAAGTTTGGAATTTATTCAGAGGCTTGTGGGGGAGTCAACAACCAATTTAAAGTAGGGAATACCACTCCTGCAGTATGGTAGTAGGGTGGAGGATAAATTTAAGAGGGATAAGATATGGCAGGGAAACCAACACTATTTTGTTACCCAAGGAAGAAACATGAGGAAGCAGGGAAGGTGGAAAGAAGGAGCTTGATGACTGATGGGATGTGGTAGTAAAAGAGAGGGAGATGTTTGGGCTTAGGAAACTGGAGAAGACTTGTGAGCATCACCAAGATAGTGGCCATGGGAAGGGGAGGCACAAGCTGGACTGAGAGAAATGACAAGTTCAGTTATAGGCACTCTAAACCTATGATGCTTATGGAACATATAAGTGAAAATGCCAAACAGGACATAGGGCAGTTAGTCAGACTTCCAGGAAAGAGAGCTGTGATGGTAACACATACTTCAAATTCACCAGAATGCACGGCGGAAGAAGGTTTGGAGTCCAGCCCCAAATCTGCACTTCTGCTAAGTGTTTGTGATTCCAAAGCAAGTTTTTCAAAGACCACATATGCAGTAATAAGGAGTAGTTGAATCCAAAATGTGGATAAACATTTCCAGAAGACTTTATAAAGACAGAAGAAAAGGTCATTAAAGATGGAACCATGAAAATGACAACATTTAAAGAAAGAGCAAGAGAAGATGAACATTGTAAGGAGAGAGAGTGAAAAGAACCAGCAGCAAGGGAGCTGAGGGCAAAAAAATCAAGTAAGGATGCAATAGAATTATTATAACTGCAGTGTTTCTGACGATTAAGTCCAGAAAGGAAATACTGAAAATTACTGACTAAATTTGATGACTGAGGGAATTGAGAACCTTAATGAACGAGGTATGGTGGACAGATGGAGATCAAAGCCAGTTCAAAGGGTGGAGGATAAGACTGGACAATGGGAAGGTGGAGATAGTGAACACAGACCAAGAAGTTTTACTGTGAAGGGAAAAAGACAGCCAGTGTGGTAACAAGGTGGGGACCTAAGAACAACAGAGGTTCTCTTTTAAGTTTTTAATCAGTTCTTAAGTACGCTCAAATGCTCAAGAAAGAGACTGAAAAGCTACAAAGAGAATAAAAACAAGAGGGACAGAGAGAAATAAATAGGCAAAGAAGTGGATATATTGAATTAACATTGTGTCAGGCACCTTAAATACTATAACTTTAAAAAAAACTTAATATATAGGTATGGTTGTGTAACTCTATGTGTGGATATGATTATCCCCAATTTATGGATCAATGAAATAAGACTCAAGGAGTATAAATCAGATGCCCCAAGCTACCCAACAAGCAGGGCTGGAATTCGAATACAAAAATTTCCAACAACAATTCACATTCTTCTTTTAATTACACCAAGTTTCCCAAACTTTGAAAACCTCCCTCTGCATTTTTGACAAACATGAAAATCTCACCCCCACATTCCTGCTGATCTAGTATGTCTGCTCAATATAAATCACTATAATCTGGATATTTTCACTAGCCAAGAATTTTAAAGACTACAGTTTGTAGTGTAAATCACACCATGTTTTTTATTTCCAAATATAAAACTACCATGCCAACTGTGTTTTGTTCGATCTACACACACACACACACCACCTACCTCAAGAGTCACTTACTGAAAACCCCTACACCATACCACACTCTCTCCTGGCCTCACCTGTCCTAATGTTGCTTCCTACAGAGAAATGATCCCTGCTGTTTGCCACCACTTTGAAAGACTGACAATATTCTATACATAAGTCTACATAATCAAGAAACAAGATTTTACAGAAAGCTTTGATCAGAAGTAGGAAGGCTCTTTCCCAGAAAAACAAATGCTACACTAGTAGTGTGCTGGTTTTACACTCTCACGGGTGTTCTCATCTTAATGCCCTTATGAAAAATATGTGAATGAAAAGAACTTCACCCACAGGACTGAGGCTGTCATCAGATACTTCAATGTCATAGAAGCTCTGGGGAAAAGTAATATCTTTGTAGCAACATGATGATTCTCTGTGGTTTTTAAATTTTTGTAGAACATTAATGGTTCTAATTTTCTCTGGAGCCACCCAATTCCTTCTGTATGATATGTGCTCTTCTGTATTCTCTTAATTATTATAACCATTAAGAAGACTCTGTTCAGCCCACATTTACTTCAGTATGTCTTAGCATTGTCAGCATAAATTACTCATTATCCTATTTTCTTAGTCACTCCTCCCATGTATATACAAATGTGTTAAGAACTGCCTGTAAGAATGAATATTTTCTTTCTATTCCATCACCCCCTCTTTCATTTTGCTCTTCGTGGTTTTATGATCTGAAAGAGCAAGTTAATACCTCATCATGTGTTGACTTTCCTGCTTTGGTAACTTTTGGTTTTCCAAAAAAAAAAAAAAAAAATCCTGAAATATGTCTCTTACTCCAGGACAAAATGATTCTTTTTTATTTCTGTAAGGATCTGCTGGTTCAAATCTCAATAGAATTATACGAATTTAGGAGAAAAACTTTTAACACCTAATCTTTACATAACTTAAGCATATTCTCTAAAGTCCATACTGATATTATTAAACAAACGCTATTATCTATGACATTGATGATAAAAGTCTTAATTACTGAAGAAAATAATTTTAAAAGGTTGTACAATAAATAAATCCTTAAATCCTAGTTGAACCCTTCTTTTCTGGCCTTAAGTTAATCAATAAAAATTCTCACTCTTGTCCTGCCCTTAATTTTGCATCTTAAGACTACTCATATTAGTGGTAATTTCATCTGTATTTACTCTTATACTTCTAAATCAAAGCTACTCTCTTTAAACAATTAGCTTAAAATGCACTAGAAGGATGATATTATATAGACTTCATTTATCCCATGGCAACCAAGCTAAGGGATAATTTTCCCAAGCAGATTTTCTGATGGCTCAAATGGACAATGTGGAAGGTGAGAAGTATGCTTAAGCCCTCTTCTTTCTCCTCTAGGCTGAATGAATCATCCATTCTGTATACCTGTTCTTTAGAATCTACAGAATGACTTCGGCTCCTGCTGGCAAACACAGCAACCCACCAAGGAACACAAAAAGACATATTTCCTCCAAAAATTGGCAAGACAAAGTGAATAAATATGAAGGACATTGTTTAATTGGCATGCAATGGGATTATTTTCTTCAGTGTGAAGACCACAAGATTGTGAATATTTATTTAGTCTCTACTGGATTCTGAGGCTATGTCAAATCAAAAAGCAGCTTTAAACTTTCAAATTATTTTCTTCTATAGAGGAATATATACTATGCTAGTGGTCTGCATTCTCTTGGTACACTGAACAACTGGTAGGCTCAATATTGCCTACACTCAGTGTTTTTTATTCACTAAGACCTGTAAAATAAGGGCCAGCTGGAAGATACACAAATTTTCTTGGATCATAGGGAGGACTGCACAAAGATAGAACATTGTTTAATTAATAAATATTCAAAGTCATAAACAAAACTTTGTATGACACTGATGTCAGTGACAACATAAGCTTAATATGGAAGCCTTCTGCCCATTTTCTTTGTTGTTATGTCTTAAGAGTCAAGAACATACTAGGTTGGTTTGGTTGGCTGTCTGTGTGGATGCAGGTGTGGAGAACACAGAACCTATATACTCATTCAGGGGATACCTACTATAATATGCCAGATCCTCTGTGTTGGGACACAAGGCTTTTGTTTTCATGAATGGCACACTGACCAGGAGGAATGTGGGGAAAGGAAACTTAAGTGAAACATACAGCCCTGCATGGACTTAAGAAACACGTTAAATAACAATTATATTTAAAAACTGGATTATAGATCCAAATAAGAATAAAAGAACAGTATTTCCTGGAATTGAAGAAACTTTTTTTTTATTTATATTTATCGTTTTTACCTCAGAAAGTGGATATTATTAACCTGAAGTAGAAATTTGCTTTGAATTTACTCTTTTGGGGAACTCAATAAAACTAGCTTCTTAAAAATTATTTTTAGGATCGAATCACTTTTCTTATATTCTTACCTAACTTCAATTGAACAATTTGCAAGTGGGCTACTCATTACAAAAGACTCTGTTAAATATAACGTTACACATATTCACAGAGTATCTTGACAGTTTATAATAGTAGATTCACTATTACCAATTTTGTGACTGCTTTGTCTCCATGGAATCTGATCTCTAAGGTACTACCCTAAACCAAAAATCTCCCACATGTGCAAATGATTACATACCTGCAAAATATTTTGTTTTATATTACAAGCAGGTATGCAATCCATAAGTAAATACCAATGTATCTTAATATTTACATGTTCAATCTTTTCCAATAGGCTGTAATAAAGTGCCTTGAGAAAAATTAATCTGGTTTCAGTGAGAAGCAATAAATGGTATTTAGGGAAAATGCTAATGACTTCTGTGTGACTATTAATTTAAAGCAGATAGATGTTTTGCATGTTGAATGAGATATAACATCAAGATGGTCATTAAAAATAGCAGTTTTGGCATTTTCCAGTAAGAGCAGTTACTGATACCCTCTGCCTGGATTCCAATTCATGAGATCACAGCCAGAATTTCCAAGTTCTCTTGTAGTTCCAATTGGCATATTTCTGCACTTTTTGCTAAAAGGACATGGTGTCCCATTTTTAATAGTTCACTAGGTCTCCCAAAGGCAAAATGTTGGAGTGAGCCTGAAGGTTTTAGTTACAAATCAACATGTGGCTGTAAAAATTACTTTTCCTTTCCAAATCTTAGCATACACACGCAGACACACATGCACACAAGCACGTGCACAGATACACACACTTTTTTTTTTTTTTTTTTTTTTTTTTTTTTTTTTTTTTAATTTTTTATTTTTGGGACAGAGAGAGACAGAGCATGAACGGGGGAGGGTCAGAGAGAGAGGGAGACACAGAATCGGAAACAGGCTCCAGGCTCCGAGCCATCAGCCCAGAGCCCGACGCGGGGCTCGAACTCACAGACCGCAAGACCGTGACCTGGCTGAAGTCGGACGCTTAACCGACTGCGCCACCCAGGCGCCCCTCACACACTTTTAAGAAAGTTATCAAATACATCAATTATTTAATTCATGAACACAGAAAAATGTTGAGTTCCTATTAGATACCAAACACTGTGCTAATAAATGGGTCTCAGAGATTTAAAGAAAAAGAAGTAAGTGTGGTCAGTGTCCAACTCTTTGGTCTGTAAGGAAAGAAAAAAGGCATAAACAAGGGAGTCTTTATGACTTTGATATTATTCTTTCATTTTAACTACATTACTGAAAATCTGGTTTTTTTTTTCATTTATGAAATGAAGATGTTGAACTGTACAGTCATTTCATAAATTACTCCCCTAGGACCTGATTCTGGGAAAATTCTTTGGGACTCCCTCAAAAGGCACCTCAAAGTAAGAACTGTGCATAGCTACCCTTTGCCCCTACTTTCTTTGGTAGAGCTCTCTAAACTTGTATGTTTTACCTATTTGAGCCACCAGTTAAATTTTTATTTGAAGGAAGTTTCAGGACCAAGAACCAATTTGTAAGTCATTAGGTTAGATAATCTTTTAAGTTCTCTTCCAGTTTCATCATTCAATGAGCCCAGGAAATGTTGTTTTACTCTGGTTTTATAATTTCAAAATAATTATGTTTAGAAGAAAAGTGTATTGGGACGCCTGGGTAGCTCAATCGGTTAAGTGTCCAACTTCAGCTCAGG
The DNA here is from genome assembly GCF_018350215.1 of Panthera leo. Classification (NCBI taxonomy): domain Eukaryota; kingdom Metazoa; phylum Chordata; class Mammalia; order Carnivora; family Felidae; genus Panthera; species Panthera leo. Next base: position 169,086,271 of record NC_056686.1, read on the forward strand.
TCATGATCTCATGGTTTGTGAGTTCAAGCCCCATGTGGGGCTCTTTACCTCAGAGCCTGGAGCCTGCTTTAGATTCTGTGTCTCCTTCTTTCCCTGTCCCTTCCCTGTTTGTGCTCTGTCTCTCTCTCTCTCTCAAAAATAAATAAACATTAAACATTTTTTAAAAAATAATAAAAATGTACTTATCTGTCACTAATCATTGGTATTAAAAGCTACTAAATCACACTGTACTTTGAACCCCTTCCTTCCACTTATCAGCTGTGTGATCTTGGGCAAGTTAGATTTTGTTCCTAGTCAGTCAGTCTTCTCTTTTGTAAAAGGAGATAAGAATAGAATCTACATCACTAGGGTACAGTTCATTGTTGTACAGAAATTTCTTTATTTGTTATTGGGTACATAGTAAGTCACAGAATCAATCCCAGAATCCACAGTTTCCTGCTCATGATTCAGGGTCACTGCTACACAAGTAAAAAGTTATGTGATTTACCAATAGTTTTCATTTTTACATTGATAGAATTTTCCTTTGAGATATTCAGAATACTTTATAAAGCTTAGTGGAAACATTTGTAGAAGAGTTCAGTGAAACAGATAGTTAAAACTGTAATTTTTTTTAATTTTTCTTTTTATTTTAGAAATGAAATAATAGGGTACCTGGATGGCTCCATCAGTTAATCGGCTCTTGATTTCGGCTGAGGTCACGATCTCACAGTTAGTGAGATTGAGCTCCATGTAGGACTCTGTGATGACAGCACAGAGACAGCTTGGGATTCTCTATCTCCCTTTCTCTCTCTGCCCCTTCCCCACTCTCTCTCTCGCTCTCAAAATAAATAAATAAACTTAAAAAGAAAGAAATGATAAATTAGATAAATGGCTTCTCAGAAATCAATGTATAAACAGCTTTAGACCCAGAAATCAAATCAGAGACTACATTTCATGAAAATAATATAATAACTATGTGAGTTAGTAAAATTTTAAACTACATTTAGCTTCCACAAGACGAATTCTAGTTTAATGTCAAAGAGTTTTCAATATTCTGAGTGTTGTATATAATACAGTTAATGTGACATTTTGTAAGGCCAACAAAAAGTTGAGAGTCTTTTCTGATTTATTACAAAATCAAGCAAATATTATTTTAACCTGATGAGTTATAACAAACAAATCTAAAATAAACATTTTTGTAAAGGCCTTCAGATCTGTAAACAAGTTAAAGGACATTCCAAGAAGTTATATATAAGTAGAGGATAGGAAAACATGTTCAATTTCTCTTTTTTTTGTGACCAGTTAAAAATATTCACTTATTGTCAATGCTGGTTAGTATATCTTATGATTTTATGCAGGAAAAGAAAAGCAAGTCTCACTTTCTCTCCCCATACAAGAAATTATCTATTTCTCTCTTTCATAGAGATTCAGCCACAAAAGTTATAAAAAGAAGTTCACTATTAAGGAAGCAGTATCTAAAATAATGAGCATTTTTCTAAGAAGGAAGATAGGACAATTAGGAAGCTGAATGCAGGCTGTAGCCAGGCCAAAAAAAAAAGAAAGAAAAGAAAGAAAAGAACTTTGAAAACATTTCTACCCCTGTCCTAATGTTAGTAGTTGAAGCTAAAAATTTCTTCCAGATCTGTGGAAGGAAGAGGGAATTCTTTGGAAGATTTAAGTGGCTGTCAGAGAAGCACAAGAAAAATACATCTCCAATGTGAGCACTGTTTACAGAGTACTTGCCTGGAAGGTAGGTCCAACTGTCATTAGTGAACAGGGCCAGGAAACCCTCATTGACCACAAGGAGGATGGATAGTATTGCAAGTAGCAATTCAGGAGCTCTTAGAGCAACCATCTGAGCCACCCTATTTCTTCCAGAAGTGAGAGGCTATACCAATTTCTAAGGGCTTCTCCATCCTACTACTAGAGTAGGCCAACGTGTAGTCCTACCATTCTGTGCACAGCTACAGGGTCTGGCATTGCAGTGATGCTCTGCACAGTTCTAAAGCAGCAATTTTTTTCACATGCAGCATAGCATTTTCTTAGGGGACCAAAGGGTCAATCAGAACCTGACCATAGCCAGGAGAGAAGACATCCTTGTTTTGGGACATTGTAGGACAGTGGAAGAAAGAGCAGTAAGTATTAGTGGTGCTATTAAATTTTACCATCCATTTTCTAGGCTATTTCCTGAAAAGTATACTCATAAGAAGATTATATACTTCATTTCATACGAACCTCATGATATCATTGTGGAAGAAATAGGATAAGAAATATTATTTCAGTTTTGCTGAGGAGGAAACAACACAAAAAGTTCTATGTCTCAGTGGTCAAGGGACAGGGAGCAGAACTTTTCCAACCATTCTCTCACCAGAACTTTGACCCCTTCACATTAAACTGCATAATTCCCATCTGGGATGTGCATAAGCGATACTCAATGTATACAATTTTAGTCATATTTTCAAATTACAATTATCCTAAATATGAAAATGATATGCATACAATAATTTTAATGCCTAAATTTAGGGGATTTCAATACAAAGCAACTTTCTTGTCATAACTATATGTATGTGAGAAAATTAAAAATAGATGGAAATCAGAAGATTCCTATGTAATGTTAAAAAAAATAGATTTTCTATCCAATTTCCAAGCATTTTAGACTTTCTAATGCTAAACATATTCACTTCAGAGGTCAGATTTATTACCACCATTATTTTTTGCTTAAGTTGTATGTTTTGTCTCAAATCTACAAAGAAACAAAATCATTGTCTGTGGGTACCTGTTGCGGTAAGTGTGCTCACTCCACACCTATACTCTTCTGTGATATTTCTTGGTTCCTGTCTTTTTTATTTTTTTTTTCCCAGCATGGGTGATTTGCTTTCCCCCTCCTCTATGTACTGTATGGTTGACTGCCCTCAAGGCAAAACCAAGTCAGCTGAGATTAGTCACTCAGAAAAAAATCAGTGGTTGTCTTGGGCAATAGATTCAGCAAACATTTAAGTGTTTGTTATGTGCCAGTTGCTTTCACTGAGGTTATCACAACAAACTGAGGTAGGTATTATTACCCCTGCAACTCTCAAAGTTTTAAGGACTTGCTCAAGGTCATGGAAGTAGTTATTGCTGAAATTCGAGCCAAACTTTGGACTTTGAATTCATTGCTCCTTTTCCTATGCCACCAGCACATCCTGGCTAAAATCTCAGGGTGTGAATGAACATTTGATAAGTCAACAGGAGCAAAAAGTGTAATAAATGAAGTTCATGCTGCACAATTAGAAATAGGAAGATATAAATCTTGAGTATGATAGTAATTGGCAAATCTAGACTCTTCAACTAGTAATTCATTTAGTGATACATAGATATTGTGCTCACCTATAGCACCAAATGTGACTGGAAAGTATATGTGTGCACTTATAATATATACAAAAAACTAACCAAAAATGGATCAGAGATCTAATAGAAGAGCTAAAACTATGAAACTCTTAAAAGAAAACAAATAAAATCTTCATGACATTGGATTCAGCAATAATTTCTTAAATGTTGTACCAAAAGTATAGGCAACAAAGAAAAATATAGGAAAAGCTGACTTGATCAGAATTAAAAATTTGTGGGGCGCCTGGGTGGCTCAGTCGGTTAAACTTTGGACTTTGGCTTAGGTCATGATCTCACAGTTCCTGGGATTGAGCCCTGCACTCAGCTCTGTGCTGACAGCTCAGAGCCTGGAGCCTGCTTCAGATTCTGTGTCTCCCTCTCTCTCTGCCCCTACCCTGCTGTTGCTCTGTCTCTCTCTTTCAATAATAAACGTGAAAATTTTTTTTAAATAAAAAGAATTAAACATTTTGTATATTGAAGGACTCTATCAACAGTGAAAATGCAACTCACAAAATGGGAGAAAATATTTGCAAATCATATATCTGACAATGGATTTATATCCAGAACATATACATAAAAAGAAACTTCTGTAACTCCATAATAACAACAAAAAGCCCAAACAATCCAATTTAAAAATTGGCAAAGGTCTTGAATACACAACTCTCCAAAGAAGATATATACAAATGGCCAGTAGCATATGAAAAGATACTCAACATCACTAATCTTTAGGAAAATGCAAATCGAAACCACAATGAGGGACACCTGGGTGGCTCAACTGGTTAAGCGACTGACTCTTGATCTCACATGGTGGGATAGAGCCCTGCCTCAGCTCCCCACTGGGCTTGGAGTCTGTTTGGGATTCTCTCTCTCCCTCTCTCTCTCTCATTCTCTCTGTCTGTGTCTCTGTCTGTCTTTGTCTCTCAAAAAAAACAAAAACAAAAACAAAACACAATGTGATATCAATAGACACTCTTTAAGATGATTAGTATAAAACAAACAGAAAATAACTGTTGGCAAGAATGTGGAGACATTAGAACCCTTGTGCTTGCTGATGAGAATGTAAAATGTGTAGTCACTAGGGTAGACAGTATGGTAATGCCTCAAAAAAATTATACATAGAATTACCATATAACCCAGCAATTCCACTTCACGTATATACCCAAAAGGATTGAAGGCAGAAGCTCAAGCAAATATTTGTACACCAATGTTTATAGAATCATTATTTGCAAGAGCCAAAAGGTAGAAACAATCCAAATATCCATTGATGAGTGAATGGATAAACAAAATGTGACACATGAATACAATGGAATATTATTTACCTTTAAAAGAAAAGAAATTCCAGTACATGATACAACATGAATGAACTTTGAAAATGTTATGCTAAGTGATATCAACTAAATACAGATAAATACTATATTATTCCACTTACATGAGACACCTAGAATAGTCAAATTTATAGAAACACAAAGTAAAATAGTTTCCATGGAATAAGGAGTTGTTGGTCAATGGGTACAGGACTTCAGTTTGAGAAGATAAAAACAATTTCTGGAATGGAATAGTGTGATGGTTGCATAACAATGTGAATGCAAGTAATGCTGTGACACTGTGCACTTAAAAATGGTTAACATGGTAAATTTTATGTCATGTGTATTTTACCACAATTAAAAAAATAATAATAATATCCCTGCAGTTACATGAGAAAGGTGAATGAGCATTCCTTTAAAAAAAAAGTAAACATGTAGATTGGGGTCAGAGATTAGAGGAAGGCATGCAACATTACCTTTCTCTGAATATTGACAATTCAGTTTTTCCATTTATTCAACACTGAAAAGCATGTTAAGGTTCTCATCCACTTATTCATTCATAAGGTAAGTCAAGTCATGGTTTCTGTGCTCAAAAAGCTCACAGGATATTTTGCATAAACATTATATCACACACAAACCTGTGGTGCTCAGTCAATTTTTCATCTCTTATTCATTTAACAGATAATTATTGAATGTTTAGTACACGGCAGGAATCAGTCTGGGCTCTGGGGACACTATGTTGTGTTAAAGTTCCAGTAGTAGTAGAGCTGACATTTCTTTGAGGGGAGACAGGCAATAAACAAATTAATAAATATGTGATATTGGGTAGTGATCAATTCTGGGGGAAAATAAAGCAGTGTAAGGGGTAGAGAGAGTGACTGGGTCAGTAGTAGCAGAGTGAGGGATATTTTAGAAAGTGGCTAAGGACCCTCCTGCAAAAAAAAAAAAAAAAAAAAAAAAAGTGATAAAGTGATGTTGTGGCAGAGAACTGAATGAAAGGAAAAGTAAACAATGCTGATTTATGCAGGAGAAGCATTCCAGGCAGAGGAAAATTGAATTTCAGAAGCCCTGAGATAATGACATGCTTTGGTGTCCAAAAAAGTGTATGTGGGTCAGTATAAATGGTGTAGAGGTTTTTTAAAGAAATAATCCAAGTTTTAAAGGTAGGGAGATGAGAAAGAATCAACAAAGGTCATTCAGATGCAGTGTTCAATGAGATCAGGACGAACCAAGTGAAGAAATTACCTCAAGATCACTCAGTTAATCTCAAATGCTGCTGATAGTTCCCATAAGCCGACTGAGATAGGACTATTGGGTTATAGCAACATGAGGTCACTGAAGACTGACAAGAACTGTTGTAGTGGGGATGTGGGGGGAAAACCTGATTTAAATGAACTTAAGAAATGTGGAAGAAGAGGAAATAGACAAAGCACATACAGATAACACATTAGGATTTTGCTCTAAATGATAACAAAGACTGGGGAGAACACTGGACAGAAATGTGGGTTAAGCAAGGTTTTTTTCTAAATGAAAAAAAAGTCATGTTGAAAGCACTAATCCAATAGGACAAATTGATGTGGTGGAGAAAGGAAGCAAGGGCTAAAGTCTTTGAGAAGGTACAAAAGAATGTGATTTAGTGTTTAAGTAGAAGTGATGGGTGTAACAGGTGGGCTTATCCACAGCTACAGGAGTGAAGGCAGAATATGTAAACATGGGTACAGTTGGTGTGTAAATGTACCACAAATGTTATACATTTTCTTCTGATTTCTTTATTTTCTCAGTGAAACAGAAAACAAAGTCAGAAAGACTCCATCTGAGAGTGAGGGGGCAGGTGATATGAGATGAGAGACTAAGGTGTGAAATTGTTTCCAGGAGAGTATTTGAGCCTAAAGCAGTAAGGAAGCAGTATGGTTGAAGACAGCATTAAGGGATTATTTGAGGTTTGTGGTCATGAATTTAAACAGAATATTAAGCATGGCTGTGTTCTTATTCAGCTACATTGCCCAAGTGGCGGTGCAAATAGTTTGGAGTTGAATTTAACAATGTTGGGGTTTTGCCAGAAGAATGTAATGGAAACAAGGACATTGAGAGTGTAAGGAAGGTCATTAATGCACAACGGATCATTAAATATGAGCTGTGTAGGGAGAGAAATAAGGACACAGTTCAGGGACAAGGGCATAGTAAAAAGGTGGTAGGATTAATGGATAGTAGGTTCCATTTGGATAAAGAATTTTTGGAGTTGGGACACTACAGGGAATAAACTGGAAAGAGAGGAGGCAGTAGTTAGAGACTGAAATGCTAGAAACTGAGATTGTCGAAGAGATACCATTATTAGGCCTAGACTAGGAATAGGTGATTGAGAGAGTGGGGAGAATAGAAGGGGATCAAGAAACTGAGATTCCAGAATTCTTTGTTGGAATCACTGTGAAATACGATTGTAGTGACAGCCAGATGATAAACTCTTCAAGGACAGGGAGTGAGGTTCTCTGCATTATTTAGAATCAAAGTAACATTGAAGAACTGTGTTATAAAACATCTCATCTTCCATAGCAAGAGTTTTTAAACTGGGGTCCATGGAAAGTATTGCAGAGTTTGCAGAATCCTCTGAAATTGTAAGCAATTTCTTCTCTTTGGGTAAATACATGATTTTTCTAAGAAGAGAAACTATGGAAACCATAGTTTCCATCCAGTTCTCAAAATGGTCTAATATCACAAAACATAAAAATTACTACTGAGACATTGAAAAACTATCCATAGTAAAAATAACATAATAATTTGAATATAACCCATTCCTAGAGCTGCCTTTACCATGAGGCATAGAAAACTACTGTTTACAGGGTTGGACAATTTAGGTTGCCAAGAGATTGTACTCTATCCCCACTCATTCCACACCAGCCATAGTGGCCTCTTAGGTATTCCTTGAATCTCCCCAAATCTTTGCACACTTGTAAGCTGTTGCACTCACTGTTCATCTGTATGAAACATTTTCTCACCATATAGTCATAAAATTAAGCCCCTTACTGCTTTAGATTTCCCCTATAATATCTCCTCATCACCTAGGGCCTCGTACTGCCCATCTACGACAGCATCACCGCCCCTCTAGAGGCCACCCTACCTTTTTATTCCAATTCAGTTTTCTTCATACCACTTATATCCACCAGCCATATTTTTCTATTCATTCATTTGCATGTTTATTATTTATTTTAGACAAACTCTCTCCAATGCAAGTGCCATGGGAGCAGGAATTTTGCCTGTTTTGCTTAGTAGCAACTGATATTGTATTCCTAGCACTTAAAATGGTGTCTGACATATAGTAATCACTTAATAAATATGAGTTGTTGAAACAATCTCAAATTATCACCAATTATTTCTTGGGTAACAGCACTGAAGAAATCATTAGAAAGCAAATGTTTGCAGAAAGGCTATTGGCCTATTTTTTTCCCATGTCTTGTTTTATCACCCCTCCCCTTCTCCATCTCTCCCTGCTCTTCCTCTGATCCCTAAATGTTAAGTAGAAGCACACTTAGATGTCCCCTATCCACAAGCCCATCTCTTAGCCTTCTTTCCCTGGGGCTGCAGCCTCTTCGCAGCAAACTGAGAGGACATTCGTTCTCTGTGTGCCTCCCTCCTTCTCTCCCTTCTCAGAATGTGTTGCAACCTCACTTCTACTGCAGCTCTAGGAAGACATCCCTCAAAAGGTCAATGACGACTTCATTGCCAAACAAAATGAGGACATGGCTAGTCCTCAAAATATAAAAAGTTAAGTTTGGCCTTGTTGGCCAGTTTCTTAACTCCTGTAACATCACTCTCTCAGTGCTGCTCTAACCCTAACTTATTCCATACTCTTCTTTTCATCCCTCAGTATCCAAGTCAGATGGCCCCTTCCCGTGCCCCACAGGGTCCTGCCTTTGGTAATCTCACTCAGCACTCTTCCTGGAGGTCCCATTTACTCTCGGAGCTTCCCTGGGTACTGCATATAGCTGGTCTCCAGACTTTGTGTTCTACTCTGCCTTTGAATTCTAGTCACGTTTTTACCTGCTTGCTTAACATTGCTACTAAGAAGACTGTGAATTCTTTGTAGCTTATCTATTTATCTTATAACCTCACTTCCCTCCTTTACAGATGAGCAAATGGAGGTACAGAGAGGCTTAGTAATTTAGCTGAGATCACACAGTTATGGAGCAGCTAATTAGAAGCATCACAGTTCAGGATTTGATTCTTGGGACTAGGTAAGTTACTTAATGGTTCTGTGCCTTGTTCTCTCGTTTACAAAAGGGGATAAAAAAATTAGTGCCTATATCACAAGTTGGCTGTGAGAATTAAAATGAAATAAAAGTATAAAGTACTTAGAAGAGTATCTGGTACATAGTAAATAATGAGTACACATTAGGTGTTCTTTTTCCTACCTGGCACCTGAATCAGTTCCCTCTGCATTATATGCTATAGTGTAAGGAGCAAGACCTCCAAAGCAGGGAAAGATATAAAGATTATGAACCTCTACATAGAAAAATCCAAAAGAAAAAGATATAGTAGAACATTAAATGGAAAGAAAAAAAATCTACATGTTAAGAGTTTCACAGTTAATTTCACTTAAAGAGTATTTGAAGTATATTTAGTTCATCACATCATAACACTGAACTACATTAAATTTACCATCTAAATGGAAGAGAGTACATGGAATCTTTGACAGACTAATGAATAATTCTGTCATTTTCAAAGTCATAAAATTATTAATTACTTGAAGATTTTGGTAAGTAACCTGTCATGTTATCTCAACTGTAAAAACTAGCCTTTAGAGCCTAGAAATCAGATTTCACGAATGTTTCCACTTTTTAAAACAAGACAACAGGCTCAGAATAGAGTCCCTTATGCTAATCCCCAAACTGGGACTTAATTACAATTTCTGCCTCTCCCAGAAATGGAATCTTAAACCAGTCAATCAGGAATCATCTGATCAACACTCATGAGATTGTCTGATAGACCCCCACCATCCCTTAAGAGAAAGTGACTTTGCCACAGCTAATCTGCTTTTTGCTGGTATAACTTCCTTTGGAATTTAAGAGGTAAAGTAGAGCACAAAGTCTGGAGACCAACCACATCCAGCACCCAGGGAAGCCCTGAGAGTAAAGAGACCTTTAGAAAGAATGCACTGAGTGAAACTACCAAGGGCAAGACCCTATTGGTAGGGCAAAAGTCCTTACAACTTGGGTACTGAGGGATGAAAAGCAGAGTGTGGGGAGAGAGTGATGCTAGAAGAGCCAAGAAACAGAAACAAACAGAAGCTCATCAAAATGAGCTCCTGATTTTCTTTCCCCAAATGTGGTCAATATGTTTTCATTCCTAATCTTAAAGGGCCACTTATTCTAATAATTATCATAGGATAGGGTTTTGTTAAACTGGACTGACTAAATGCATTGTTGCTGCCTTTTGGACAAAAAGTAGGATGATCCATTTCAATATGCTAAAGATACGTATAGCTTTTATTTTCCTCAAAGAAAATAAAGTGTAATAGCCCACTATCATTGGTAATGTCTATGGTAAAATATCAGACACTCACCAAAGCCTTCCTCAACAATTTTGGTCCTCAAAGAGTTATGTGCCATTTGAAGTTCTAGAGGCTTTATGTCTGTATCATATTTGAGTCTTAGTAATAATATCTGTCCTACTGGGTCCCCCATTTTATTATGTCCTTCAACAGTACCTACACAAAGTCAGCACAATTTGGACTGATTGAAGTATTCTAATACCATCATTTTAAAAGAAAGACTGCAGATAGGAGATAGTCATTCAAAGAGATGATATCTGGATCTATTTAGTGTATTCTCTTTCTCTCTTGAATGGGACAAGGGTAGAAGTAAGGCTGCTGGAGCCGGAAACACCTGCTCTTGAACTCTGACTCTACCACCCAGTGTTTGATGCAAGGGTATTTGCGCCTCTCAAGGCATCAGTTTCCTCATCTGCAATATAGGGATAGTATAGCTTAGCTCATAAAGAATCAAGGAAATGAGCATGAAAAAGGTTTTCAATTAATGTTAGTTCACTTGAGCTAATATAGGAGTTCCTTTCTGGTATAAGTACCTATGCAATCAAAACCACTTGACTCATCACAGAAGTCCCTGTCACCAATCCTACCTTTCTGCTTAGTGCATAGGATTATTAGTAACCAGGAGGCAAGGGTCTGAGGACAGGCAGGTAAGTCATCTGTTTTTCCTTGCATGACTGCACCAATGGCAGTAAACAACATTTCAGTGGTAGCTACACTGCACTGATTATTTTTTAAGTGTATTTATTTTGGGGGGGGGGGGAGGGAGAGAGAGAGTATGTGTGTGTGCACAGGTGCACAAGCAGGGGAGAGAGAGAGAGAGAGAGAAAGGGAATCCCAAGCAGGTTCTGTGTTGTCAGTGCAGAGCCCAATGTGGAGCCTGATCTCAGGAACCATGAGATCATGACCTGAGCCAAAATCAAGAGTCAGATGCTTAACTGACTGAGTCACCCAGGTGCCCCAGACTACATTTAATACACTGAAACTCTTCACCTTGTTTTCACTTGATACTTATTAGTATCCTGCTGAAGAACATAAATTTTAAACTCTTCCTCATGGATTTGTGCCAAAGATTGTTCTCCATACATCTATGAAAGAATAATTTTGTTCTAACCTTAAAGGCATATTTCCTTTTATTTGAAACATTGTGCAAAAGAAACTTTTATAGGGTGTATAAATGAGGCCTTCTTTGGTAAAACTAAAGGAGACACAAGATACAGCCTTTTCCACTTGCCTAATAGATTGTGAAATCTTTCAATGTAATTTGTATTTGCCAAAGATGCATTTGTCTTACCATGCTTCATCTTATATTACCTTTTTATTTCTCAAGTCACCTGAGGAAATATTTGGTATAAACTAGATGTTTGTATCTATAAAATACCCTTGCATTTCCATTTTATAAATGAAAACATGGCAATAAAAAAATCTAGTCCTTAAAAAACACTTTTAAAAGAGCTATCAAATTCAAACACAATCTAGAGTCATTAAAATTAAATTTAATTTGAATAAGATGTTTTCATTAATAATATGCAATCTTGAATAATCATTAGAATTTAGTTTTTTTGAGAGGTGACTATATCCAATTTTCTGGGTCAAAATGCTCACATAAAAATACCTCCAAGTTCTATAAGCTCTGTTCAGCCTAGGAGAACCTTGTGCATTTCTAAATCTTAAACAATTGGAAATTAGAAGTCAAGGGCTGACCCTCTTTCAGGAAAAAGTAAATATTCTACTTCTATCTATGACAAAGTTTCCCCAAAACAGTTGAATCATAATCCCTTGTAGAACTTTTTAAAAATGTTAACATTCTATGAGATTTTGACTGAGCCGGTCTACTTCATGTGGATTTCATAATACATTTCACAATGCAACTATGCCTATGTTTTATGAAAGAAGGAAAAGTGTTTCATTTTCTAAAGTCCTAAACTCGATTTACTTGAGGAAGAAAGGGTGATAACCATACATTCCTTATCCTACTTCATTGTAGAAGTATAAACCTGCCACCAAGTGACCCTGATAAAACAAGCTTCTACTTCATAGTTTGGAGAAAGATCACTGAGATTATGCCATAAAATGCAACTTTTATTGAAGAACAATTTATGGGGACTGTTAAATTATAATAAGGCCAAGGTAAACAGCAATATGAAATATGCGCAGTCTGTAGGATTTATAGAATTGTGAAAAGAAGCTTCAAAATAAGCAAAAGGATGCTCTTAAGGTCATTCTTAAAATATGCAACTTGTATTTCCACTTGCTTTCAGGCAAATTACATCAAATTTAAATGTTATTCTTCAGAAAGTCTGTCCAATAAAATGCTCCACCATAATTTCTGCATTGCTAATGTCTGTTTCAACAATGAAGACTAGCTTGCTGTCAAAACTTTTAGAGAGGCTCCAAGTGGAATGAATTCTGATGAGCAAAATTTATGAAACCTATGTTGGCTCCCCATGCCCCCTTTTTCTTTTGACCATAATCTAAGCCAAAAGCACCTTGTTTTATAAAACTCACTTCATAAAATACCTCTTGTGAAACAGAAAATACATGGAAACTTTGAAATTAGAAACAGAATACAAAAATAGTAAAACAAAGAAAACAAGCAACCCCTTAACTAGATCTAACATCTTTAGACTTTTAAACAGGAAGTTTACCCTGAAAATTGCATGGTTATGTTATATATCATTAAAATAGCCCGACTGTCAGGGACAATAGCTAGCCTTTCTATGGCCCTGATGTTAAAACAGGAGGAACTTAACTAAAATCTAGATATTGAAAATAACTTATTGATGATGAATACTTTCACATATGATTAATTGCAGAAAATTGTTTTCTTGTTTGTTTCTTTACTTCTACCTTAGATATCTTCTGGAATTGCATAAAGATTATATTTCCTTGAAGCAGCAATAACATGGCAGAAAGTAGACTTTTCCTTAAGAAAAAGGACATAAAGGACTCATGTTCTTCAGGAGTTTTTTTGGGTAAGAAACACAGGAGAAAATAATTTTTTAATTAAATTTTTTTTTAAATTTTTTTTACGTTTATTTATTTTTGAGACAGAGAGAGACAGAGCATGAATGGGGGAGGGGCAGAGAGAGAGGGAGACACAGAATCGGAAGCAGGCTCCAGACCCCGAGCCATCAGCCCAGAGCCCGACGCGGGGCTCGAACTCACGGACCGTGAGATCGTGACCTGAGCTGAAGTCGGACGCCCAACCGACTGAGCCACCCAGGCGCCCCTAATTAAATTTTTAAAAGACAAATTTTATTTCTATTAACACCCTAAAATCCCATCGTCAAATGCATAAAAGTTACCATAAAAGGTTAACAACGATCCAAGATGAGTTCAGTAACTCACTTTTCAACCAGGGCAGGATCATCCCCTAGCACCTGGCATACAAATTATTACATTTTTAAAATGTAATTATATATTATCTAATGAAACTATATCCCTATTTTATGGAATCTAATTCAAATTTCTAGCTGTATAAGATATAGAAATATTTGTGGCTGTAACTCTTGCATATGTCTATCTTTTAATGACATCTTTGTAGATGTCCTCATTTCTATTTATCAACGTGCAGTCATGGTGCACCTCTGTGAGAACTCTACAGTCTACCTTCTAGCTCCCCTCCCTGGAGATTCACCACTCCAGAAACTCCATCGTGACCTAGTCAGATAATTTAATATATGAGTATGAGATGTAGCTTTATCTTAGCCATTATCTAAACATAGCATAGATCCTTACTTATAAAATCTCCTTTGTAATAACTTAATGAGCAACTATTAGGAAGAAAGTTGTTCTTATTTTAGTGTTTGTGTTCGTATGGGACATTTTCTTTGAAGAAACTCCAAATTTGGTATATATTTTTTCCTTTAGTTATATACATTAGCAGAATTTGCTCACATTTGGTGATGGGAATTTGGTGTTTAATGTTAATTTTATAACTGTTCAATAAGCTTTTATGATTTGGCTGACAACATTTCATTCTTTCTTATTACACCTGGACCAAATTTGGTAGCCAAAGCAGAAACTTTTTTCAAAGATCCAGCAGTAGAAAATATCACTTAAACACCAAGTGGATTTATATTGTTTCAATTTAAAATATATGGTAATCATCATTGAAATGGAACTATATGAAATAACTTAGTATGGAACACTCTTGCATTAGTATAAAATCAATAGACTTTAATGCTTATAACTAGACACTCCAGTGTGTTATACTGAGGAGAAATTAAATAGAAAAAAAAGACACTTTCTTTGTTCTTTAAAATCTTATACAGGATAAGGTGAGTATATATTACACATATATGTACATATATGTATATGTTTGTGTATATACACACATGCAAATTGCATATTAAGAGTGAATGCAAGTATATTTTTAATAATTAGGCTATGTGGCTGACACACTGTTTTCTACACAAATAAACCCCAAATCCTCATTGGCTGATCACCTGAATGTTCCGTGTGAATAAGTTCCTCTACTTAGAGTGTGCATAAATCAATATACAATGTCATTGCCTGCAAGGATAGTCAACTCAGGTATAGTCACAGCTCAAGCAGTTTTATCTTGGGACTTCGGTGGTTGTTTAACAATAAAATGGTAGCTCCAACTCCTGCCCGTTCATTACAAATAAGAGTTAATGCTTATCCTACTTATTCCCAGGCCAATTTCCAGTCCTGACTGATATAAAAATTTTACACAAATTTTAATCTCTCTCAGTTTTAATTTTTAGCCTTGCATCTAATACAATCCAATTGTTATAAAAACCCTGATCTCCTTGGCACCCAGATCGATAATGAACTATCATGTAGCCAATGAACACTTAGTGTTATATTTTATCTTTCAATAATAGTTTGCAAATATATTTTGATTTTGAATTATCAAGTTGACCTTTAGCCTCAGGGACCAGGACTCAAACATTTGGGTTTCTATTTTCTATAGCAGCTATTAGAATTCCCTACATATTAAAGACACTATGTTTTTGAATGCATGATCACATGTTGAGTGAATGGAAAGACTGTAAGGGAAGGAATTCAGAAATGGGCTATGAAACTGCTGGTGAAGCAGTGAGAGCAGGACAGAAAGCTCTCCTGGACGTAATATTTTGCTGTGTACAATAAAGAGAATACAAACATTACAATAGAGGGAAAAGTTCTCTGTATACTTAAAATATTCTCTTTAGTATATTAGTGAGTAGAGATATAACTGTGAATATAATAATGGCTGTTCATCACTTCTGCTTTCTATAATGGAGGACTAGGTAATTGAGAATTATCTGTTTCCGAAGAAAATTTTAAACTCCTTTAAAAAAATCAATATAGATTCAATAAGATAGTAAAAAATATATATAATATCAATATCTGGGAGATGATGGGAATCAGAGATGTGGGCTCATTTTCATAAAATACTACTTTTACTACAGGGGTCAATATGAAAAAAGTATAAGAAGCTGAACTTTACATGTGTAAGGACACAAACTGTAGTTTGAAATTAGGGTCTGTTATGGCTGGGGTCCTGGTAAATCACTATGATTACCTTTACCAACTTTCTGCTGGAATTCTGAAGGGCTTCATTCTAGGAGTAACAATAACTGAATTGTACCCAGCTTTGAGTTATCTAGGTGGCTTAGATAACTGTAAACTATAAACTGATTTAAGACAATTGTTAGAAATTCAGAAGCTTGGCAAATACAATATAAAATACTTTTTTGAAGGAAAAGAAAATAAACCTAAGTCTCAAATTCTTTCCAAATTAAATTTTTCAAATTTGATTCTTAGCAGATAATTCAATCAATACACAAGGAGACAAGACGCCATGAGTGAAAACTAGTATAATAAACAACAAAAACAGAGCTACAGAGACTCCAGATACTGGAATTAGCAAACACACAGTAAAAAACAACCAAGTAGATAAATACCAAATTGAAAATAGCATCAAGAAGCTATGTTATATGACATAAGATTTTGTAAACTATCAAGTGGAAATTCTACAACTGAAAAAATACAATATTTATAATTAAGAAATCAATAGATTGGCTTAACAGCAGAATGGATGCTATCAAAGAGAGAATGAGTAAATTAGAAGTTAAATCAAAATATTGTCCAGAATGAAGTAGAGAGAGACAAAAAGAGAAAAAAAGAGAGGTGGCATAGAGAACACAGTGTGAATATCTAACATATTATGTTTAGAGTACAAGAAGGAGAAAAGGGAGAAAGAGAATGGGGTTAAGGGTCATATTTGGGGAGATTACGTCATGAATTAGAGAACTGACGAAGGTCAAAGATGCAGGAAGAATGAAGAATATCATAGTAGTAGATTTATGGATAAACCTACATAAATAGTAACTATATAAATAGTAATAATATCTTGTATTATTTATAATATGTAGAATTAAAATATATTTAAAAACAAATTAAAAGGAGAATAAATGGAGTTCAAGAAGTCTAATGTCTTGCATTTCTCAGAAGGCTAAAAGTATACATTAATATCAGATTTTAATAAGTCAGGCATAAATGTTATAATTTCGAAAGAGTCACCAAGAAGACTGGAAAGGGAATGTGTATCTTTCAAACAAATACAAGGATTGAAAAAATAAAATGACAAAAAGTACTTCGTTTAAAAGATGAATTAAAGGAAATGTAACAGGTAAAACCAAAAAAGGTGAATTCTAGGTTGGCTAATTTAAACCAAAAATTATTATTATATTAATAATTATGTTAAATTTAAACAGATTGAGTAGACTAAAAATTAAACTTCCTTAAAAGAGAAGCATATAAAATATAAGTAAACAGAAATATTAAAAATAAAACAATAGAAAACTACCATGCAAATATTAACCAAGAAAAAACTGGGTATCACGATATTAATATCGGACAAAATAAATTTAAAAGCAAAAATTATTGCTAGAGACATGGAGAAACACTACATAAATGTAGAAAATTCAATTCAGAAATACAGCAATTCAAAAAATTGCTCTTAATAGTATAACCTGAATATGTATAAAACAAAGTGACAGAGCTATAAGCAGAAATAGACAAATCTACAATCATAGTGGGCTCATTTAGTAGAGCTTTCTTAGTAATTGAGAAAAGGTAGAAAATAAAAAGTAAATTCATTGAAGATTTGAACAAATCTGTTAACAAATTTGACCCAATGGATATAGATCCTGCACTAAGCTGCATCCAAAACTGTAAATAACAACTATGGAATACACATTATTTTCAAGTTTATGGGAAGCATTTATGAAGTTGACAAAATATTGAGTCAAATCCCAAAAATTTCAAAGCAAATCTCAAAAAATTTCAAAGACTTTAAAACGTAGAGGCTGTTCACTATTCACAATGCAATTCTGATAAACATCAACTAGAAAATCCCCCATATGCTTGGAAATTAAGAACTACATTTGTGATTAATCCATGAATCAAAGAAGATATTATACAAGATATTTTTGAGCTGAAAGATAAATGAAAATACAACATATCAAAACATTAGATGCAGATAAAACAAAATATAGGAAAATGCATAGCATGAAATGTAGATATTAGGATTGAAGGAAGGTTAACAATTAATGAGATAACATCTATTAAAAGAAATTAGAAGAAAAAACAGCAAAGCAACTATTGTTTTTTTCATATGGCTTGTGGTTTGAAAGTGAAAATTTTTAATAAACATTTTTATATGATCATAGCATGAGAAACAGAATTAGAAAATATATCCTGGTTTATACATTAATATATTTAGTGCCTGTTGTACAAGCATATGGCATTAATTTGGTAAGTTTTTTATTGGATGGATACACAACACTGTATTTTAATCAACCACTTATGGCATGTCTATATTTTTTAAATATGAAAGAGTTCTGAAGGTGTTCAGTATAACAACATAAGCAGTAGGACCTAACTATATGATCTTTTGACTTTTATCCTTTCAGAAACTGTAGTGCACATGTTTCTTCTAAGATTAAGAAAAAAAATGGAAAATTGTCTTTACAATTGCCCCAATCTTTAAAAATTCTTACTCTTGAAAATTTTTGCAGCCTAATTGACAGGCTGGGATTTTACATGGATTTATATCTTCAGACTATTGAAGTGTTTTTGTAATATACTTATCAAAACCATCATGATTAAATTGAGTTTCAGAGTGGGAGAATTAGTATATTACCACTTATGACTTCTCATTTTTAGGAATTAAACTATTCAACATCATCTTTCATGAAAATACCCAAAAACCATATTTAGTGTTTCTCCTGAATTATGTTACAACATGTAAGACATAGTAGTCATTTTATCAATGTTTTTGATGCCATCATTGAAATTTAATGAAAACCATTATTTATACCTTGCATCATGCTACAAAAAATATGAATACGAGGAAACTTTCAAATATGTAATAAAATATTTACAAAGAAAAAAGGGACTAAGCTCATAGAAAACAAGAAGATCAGCATACACAAACACATTGCATGCTTAGTTGTATTATTCTTAGCAATGACTGTAAATTGGCTTCAATCTTCCTAGCGATGGCAACTTAATTATACATAATTTAATTGTCTCCAGACTGCACTACCCTGAGTGTATAAATGAAATCACATTTGTATATACGCCAACATTCTATAGCTTTGGCCTCCACTTAAGCTGCTACGTACAACATTTTGAGCCTCCTTTTGTCATTTCCTCCATCATTAGTGTGTCTGGAAGATGTAAATATATTATCTTCCCGGGTCTGATGAGCCCTGTTGTATTATTTCCTTCAGGCTACTCATTGCATTTCACTTGCTGTTGTTCTAGGCTCTTGACACTCACCTGGGTGCTTATTCTTCTCATAGTTGGCCTCAATGGCCAAAATGTGGACAGTAATCTTTCCCTAATAAATACCACAACACAACGGAGTTCAGGCCCTAATATTAAATCAACCTCTCCAAAGACCAAAAATAACTGAGGCAAATTAGTACTTTACAACTAGCTACTTTATAAGGGAAACTGGTCTACAGTGAGATAAGCATCCACTGTGCATACCACTGTACATACAATCACCCAAAGCAGCCTATTGCCGCTTCTGCTTCTTGAACACCTCCACCTCCAGCCATGGCCTCTGCTTTACAATGATGTCATCATTTTTGCGATTTTCTCTGAACAAAGAAATATTTGGCACCAAAGGTATGATCATACCTTCACCTTTGCAAGACAAAAAAAAACCCTCCATCTCTAAAGTAATAGTGTTTGTAACAGTGTGTTGGGTTTTCTTTGTTTTTCTAATTTCTTCTCTCTCTCACACACACACACACACACAATTTAAAAAATCTCAGGAGCTTTTTTTTTTTAATTTTTAAAATGTTTTTATTTATTTTTGAAGGAGAAAGAGAGAGACAGCATGAGCGGGGAGGAGCAGAGAGAGAGGGAGACACAGAATTCGAAGCAGGCTCCAGGCTCTCAGCTGTCAGCACAGAGCCTGACACGGGGCTCGAACCTACAAACTGTGAGATCATGACCTGAGCTGAAGCTGGACGCTCAACCAACTGAGCCACCCAGGTGCCCCCAAAAATCTCAGGAGCTCTTAAGAAAGCTCATGTTATCCAGAGCTCAGGCTCAAGTTCAAAGTGTCAGTTATTTGCCTTTCCTGACAGAAGCCTCTGCAGAGAAAAACATCTTGTTGCAAACACAGGATTTGGAAATGGGTACCTTATCTTGACGTAATTACAGAAACAAATTTTACATGTTTTGTATCCCAATTTGGTGATCTCTGCCTTTTTCCCTTGGCTTTCTCTGAAGACCGAACTCTCTGCTCTTAGGATCAACTGGGATATCCTTTATATGTAGAACAATCCTTGACAAGGTTTTGGGGTGGGAAGAAGTGACTGCTTTCAAAGAGTGATTACAATAGTCCCCCCCCCCCCCCCGCCGCTTTATCTGAGGGGAATACTTCCAAGACCACTAGTGGGTGCCTGAAACCATGAATAGTAATGAACTGCATATATACTTTTCCCTAGGCATACATACTTATAATAAAGTTTAATTTCTAAAATAGGCACAGTAAGAGATTAACAATCAGAATAAAATAGAATAACTATAACAATATACTGTAATAAGTTATATAATTGTGTTCTCTTTCAAAATATCTTACTGTACTGTACTCACTCTTCTTGTGATGATGTGAGATAATAAAGTGCCTACATGATGAGGTGAAGTACAGTGAATGATGTAGGCATTGTGACGTAGCATCAGGCTACTTTTCACCTTCTGACAATACAACAGAAGGAGGATCATTTGCTCCTAGACCATGGTTGACCACAGGTAATTGAAACTGTGGAAAGCAAAAATGCAGGCAAAATGGGAGGACTACTGTATTTAAGCTGATGAGTACTACATTCATATCTTCAGCCTGGACCTCTCTGCTTCAACACCATCTCCACTTGGATATTTAATAGGCATCTCACACTTAATTTGTTCAAAAAATGAACTGCCAATATTTACCTTTCCAGTTCTGATCCTTTCTTAGTTATCCTCACCTCAGTTAATAGAAATGTCATTCTTCCAGATGCTCAGCCCACATTACTTCAACTATCTTTGGCTTTATCTTTCATTCATAACTCCATATCAAACCCAGTATTACCACTGTGAACACAACTTTTTGCCTATATTATACTGATAAATACTATCTCTTGCTTTCCCTCTTGCCTTCCTATAAGTTTATTCTGAACAAAGCTACCTCTTTGAAAAAGAAGTCAGCACTTGTCATTCCTCTGCCAAAAACCCTCCATGTCTCCCTATCTCACTATGAGTAAAAGCTGACTTCTTTAATATGGCTTAAAGGCTGGCTTTCCATGATATTAACCTATTTCCTCCCAGACGTCCTCCTCTCCTGCTTCACCTCTGAATCACACCTCCTCCAGCCACTCCATCACTACTCCTTGGATGCACAGGCATGCTTCTGTTTAGACTCTGAAAGGTTGTTATCTCTGCCTGGAATACTCTTCCTGACATATCTGTGTGGCTTTATTCCTTCATCCATCTTTAAGTCTCAGCTCAAGCCCTTCTCAATAAGATCACACTGACCATGGCTAAAGCCACTACCCATCCCAGCTCTCCCTTTTCTCCTTATCTCCATCGTCTTCATTTTATGTCCACTGAGTACTCCACTTTCTAATGTACTAAGTTAATTTACTTATGCATCATGTTTACTGTTTATCATCTGTTTCCTGTAGGTTAACCCTCTACAAGGACAAGGCTATTTTTCTTCCTTGTTCAAGAATCTAGAATAGTGTCTGACAAGCCCATAGCAGAAAATGGAAATAACTCTTAGAGGTATGAATGGGTTATCATCAGGCTTTTAGAGCTATATGTCTCTCAAAAAAGGATGACAAGCTAAGTCATCAAGGTTTGAATTTTCTAAAAAATAAACATCTTTTATATTTATTCATTTTAGTTGCTAAAAATCTAAAACACTTAACTTTCTAAAATATGGTGGAACTAAAGCTTCTATGAAAGGGTGGGTATTTTTTCCTAAGGATACAAGATCAAAGAGCGTAAATTAGGGAATTAAATAGAAAAAGTAGAGAGAACATTATTTATTCAATATGATGTCAGCAATTGTGTTGGAAACTTCATTTCATATTTTATTTTTTTTTTAAATCAAGTATTGTACTTTTGAAAGGGTAATACATGAAATGGTACAATGCTCTAAAGGTTTAAAGTGGCATCATAAAAAGTAAGTCTCTCTCCCATCTGTGATACCTGGAAGGCACCCAGTTCCTCTACCTGGAGGGAAAGATTGTGACAATTTCTTCTATAACTTTTTAGAGATGATCTATGCACATACAAATATATGCCTATTGATATTTACACAATGGTAGTCGATCCTGCTTCAAAAATGAGAAAATCAACTCAGAGTATTTAAATGGCCATTCCGTGATCACTTTGAGAATAAATGGAAGGGCCTTCATTTGAGCTTGTCTATTTGACCTTAAACCCACACCAAGAAAAATCTCAAGTATTTCACCCAAGACCCCTGAAAAAATTGATTTGTCCCTCATACGAACACATTTTCTTCATTTGGCAGCTAGTTCAGAAGTAAACTGTTAAGACACTCTATTATTCTCTGGGAAATTTTCTGAAGCAAAGCCTGAGACAAAGGTTTGTAAAGGCAGATTTGACTGTTAATGGTTAAGTCTTCATCTCTGTCAGGAAAAAAAAAAAGTAGCAAGATACAGAGTTTGCTTTTCCATTTAGCCTAAATGCAAAAGCCATTTGGTTAGAAAATGCTTGCTTTAAATATTGGTAAAGAATTTTAAAATTTATTTTTGTTTAAAACTCCAGATATCCTTTGGTAAATAATCTGCCCTATTTCATGTTAATAAGCCAGGGGGGAGGCAGTATGAAAAGGCACCACTATAAGGAAGGCAGTCTCCCTCCCTTTGACTATTAACCTAATTTAAAATTGTAAACTGAGAAACTAGTTCTAAAACCTTTAGAGTCCGTAGTCTAATAGCTAATTTGTGCTTTGCTTCTGCATAACTCATATATTCTGTTTGAATATTAATGTACTTGGATATCCATTTCATTTTGTTAAAATTATTTCTCCCCCATGATCTCCATTAATAACTTATTACTTCCTTTGCTTCTGAGGCAATCATGGATTGAAAACTTTTTTTTTTTTACCTTTGTTAACTGTAGCATGCATTCAGCCCTTGGAAAGTTGCTTTTTATCCATCATGTAGTGAAACTCTCCAATACATACCAACTGCCTAATTTAAGGCAGGTGGCAGGTTATGTACTGTGCAGTAAGACTGAATAGGGCATATTCTGTATTCTCAAAGAGTTCACAATCTAGTGGGAAAGACAGGGATATACATAAGTAATTATAATTCAAAGCCATTAGCAAAGAGATATAAACAAAGCACAGTGACAGCACAAAGGAGGGAATATTGATTTTAACAGAGAGGTTCAGAAATGAAGCAGGGACAAGAAAGCTGAAAATTAAAAAGTTGCTGCAGCTGAGGTCAAAGAAGTTGCTGCCTGTTTTCTCCTGTAGGATTCTGATGGTTTCCAGTCTCACGTTTAGGTCTTTCATCCATTTTTAATTTATTTTTGTGTATGGTGTAAGAAAGTGTTCCAGTTTCATACTTCTGCATGCTGCTGTCTAGTTCTCTTAGATACAGAGAACAAACTGAGGGTTGATGGGAGTGGGAGGCTGGGGTGTTGCGTTAAATGGGTTATGGGCTTTAAGAAGCACACTTGTTGAGATGAGCACTGGGTGTTATATGTAAGTGATGAACCACTGGGTTCTACTCCTGAAGCCAAGGCTACACTGTAGGTTAACTAACTTGAGAATAAAAAAAAAAAAAGAAAAGGAAAAAGAAAGAAAACTGAAAATTAAAAGATGTTTATTCCAGATGAGGGGGGAAGCATAAATAAAAGGCATACAGTTATGGTAGTACATGGTCATGTTTAAAGGAAGCAACAAGTACTTTTATGGGGAAAAACTTTCATGCTAGCCACAAATAAAGTGATATGTTTTAAACTGCTTACTACTCCTGGAGATTTAAAGACATCACTTAACTCAAAGTACCTTATAGTATGCTGATGTGAAGCCAACCGGTATAGCTGTCATTTCTTTGGGATCTACTACTTAGCCATAAATTCAAATCATTAAGAAAAATGATGTAGCTGTTAAAGACTGGCTTTATATTAATAGCCTTGAAGACGCCAATAAGGGAAAAAGCAGGAAGAGATCATTTCTCCATTCTGTAATGTTGATAGAAAACTTCACGAACTCAGGCAGGCTGTTAGACCCTTCTAGTAAGAAGGGGATATGATCAGTCAAGAGAAAAGGAGTAGAGAAGAAAGGTGAATGAGGCTAATGAACATGTATAGAATACTTTAGTATTCTGTGGTCGCTGGCTTTGGGGTTATGTATTACCCATATGAACTGCCTCAGACCACCTGACAGTAGGGCCACAGGTTCTATAGAAAAGGTGTCCTCCTGTGTTCTCACATGACTCGGGGAATTTCTCCTCATTCTTCTCACATGGAGTGACTATTTTTCCTCTCTTCAGCACATTTTACTGAGGTGTCTAGATCATATCTATCCAAATGACTCTTTGGACTCCACATTATCCTGCCCATTCCGTTCTACTCCATTTTTTTAATCCAAAAAGCAGACCTTAGTTCCCCTTAGTTTTATGTCTGGCCACATCCTCAGTTGTAGCCCTGGGTCTCAGAATCTTACCTTGTGCCAGAGCTTTGGGCTACTACATGCATGGAAGGGTAATTAAACTTTATTCTAAATTCTAGTTTGAAATTGTTCTATACTTTTTCCTACTAAAACAGATTGAACTCAATGATTCTGTCTGTGAATAGAGGAAAGAATTCAAGATAGAAAAGGCTATGCAAAGGAGGTGGGATAGTTTAAATCCTTGTAAAAAGTGTTATTATAACACCAAAATAAGCTAATCTATTCTGATAAATGGTATATTAATAGGCATCTCCAATAAGGAGGTAGGTAGAATGAAATGTCATTGCTATGGTGATTTTAGTCTCAGGAGAATTGAAAATAACCCAAGTGAATGTACAGACCAGACCTTTGACTGCTAAGTTTATTTAGTCAGAAAGCTCTCTGCTGTGGATGCTAAGAGCAGTATTTCAATATACTAAAGTTCAGATTACAAAATGGAGCTCACTGAGGAAAAGGGTAGCCCCCGTGTGTGAACAATTTAATTTTTTTAAATATCACAAGTAAACATTATAAACATAGAATATGTCTGAAAAAGACATGCTTTCCATTTCTCTTTGCCAAAATCACATACTGGCCTCCAAATGAGACAGCACAAATCAGTAATATGTAATAAAAAGTAAAAAGTAATATGGCCATGAGTCCATGCGATCTTAACTATAACAACAAGGTGAATGGAAAGCTTTTCAGTTATAGGCATTTATGCCTAGATTTCTGTCATGTTTTTTGTGTTCTTGGTCAGAGACTACATTGGTAGAATTTTTAGTAGTGTTTATGACATTGAAAGGTACTTGAAATTTCTGCAAGCCATCAATCTTCTGGTTAGGAAGATTAAGATTTGTAGGGGCACCTGGGTGGCTCAGTCAGTTAAGCATCTGACTCTCGGTTTGGGCTCAGGTCATGATCTCACCATTTTGTGAGTTCCAGCCCTGTGTTGGGCTCAGTGCTGACAGTGCAGAGCCTCTTGGGATTCCCTTTCTCTCTCCCTCTCTCTCTACCTCTCCCCCACTCACACTGTCTCTGTCTCTCTCAAAATAAATAATAGACTTAAAAAAAATTTTTAAAGGAAGATTAAGGTTTGTCAAGTTGCCTTCTTTTCCAAAGCCATAGACATCTAAGCATGGTACTTAATCTGAAAATTAAAACTCAAGCACAAACACACAGACACTCAAAAGACAAGATACTTTAAAGTCTCCAGAGGGCAACAGTAGAGGACTATTTTGACATGCTGTGATTTATATAATCAGATGAAAGTAGATTGGACTTGCAGACAGTTAATTGCCTCATCCTAGAACTGCCTCAACTGTCCAAAATGCTGAAAGAATGCTCAAACTAATGCTCATGGTTAACACAAAGTATTTCTAAACCACTTTATGGAGGTATGATAGACATATGAAAAGCTGTACACGTTTACTGCATACACCTTGATGAGTTTGGAGATAAGTATACTTCCATGAAACCATCACCACCGCTTATGCCATAAACATATTCTTCACCTCCAGAAGTTTCCTCCTGCCTTCTCTATTTATTATTAGTAATTACTATTATTTTTGTGATAAGAACACTTAATATAAGATCTGCCCTATCAGCAGATTTTTAAGTATACAATGTAGGCACTATGCTTTACAGATCTCTAGGACTTGTTCATATTACATAACTGAAACTTTAAGAATAAAAAATCTTTTTTCTAAACTCAAGTTATAATAAAAATTCCTTTTGATAGTTTTAGTTTACTGGGTTCCATCTGATTTCCAATTTTTAAATAATCATTATTTAAGCAATATAACTGAGAACTAACTTTGAGCCAGGCACTAATCTAAGGCCTTGGAATATGGGGATGAATTCAGCTCACTTTCACATAGTTTTAGGGACATGCAATCAGATATATAATAATATTTTGAGTTGAGAACTATTACAGAGGTATGAACAAAATCCCACAAAATGACTAAGGTGGGGAGTATTAACTCTGGATGGGCATAGAGGACAATGGGAAGTAAAGTCATTCTAGGCAAAGTATATCAGCAGGCATATGAGAGAGATCATGTCATAATCCTAAAACCATACTAGGGTCAAGGTTACAAAGCTAAGAGTGAAGATAGAATTGGTAGAAGACAAGGTAAGGGGAACAGTCTGGGATCAGGTTACAAGCAAATTGTAGGATTATAGAACAGATTAAGTCAACTGGATCTTATTCCAAAGATAATAGGGAGTCAACTGAAGCTTAATAGATATAGATTTAATATTATCAGATTTGATTTTGAGGAAATTAACTTGTGACATAAAGGAAACTGAACTAACCTAAAAATACTATTAACAGATAAACTGTATAGGAATATGCTAATATGGTAGAGACAGATAGTAAAAAATTCAGTAAATGTTTTATCAATGGATATGTATTTTTTATTAATTCCCATCCTTCATGGATTTGAGATTGTCAAATGATGGAAATGCAGAGAATATCAGTTACTTTAAATATTCTACAATTCGTATATTTTATAAGAAATTGCATTAGGCTGATCCTCTCCAATTTCCCAAAGTACAGTTTTCACTCCTATGAGGAAACTATTTGAGGGTATTTAAAAACCACCCTGATGGGGTGCCTGGGTGGCTCAGTCGGCTAAGCTTCTGACTTCACTCAGGTCATGATCTCACAGTCCATGAGTTCAAGCCCCACACCAGGCTCTGTGCTGACAGCTCAGAGCCTGGAGCCTGCTTCAGATTCTGTGTCTCCCTCTCTTTCTGTCCCTCTGCCACTCATACACTCTCTCTCTAAAAAGTCAATAAACATTGAAAAAAAATTTAAACCCACCCTGGGACACCTAGGTGGCTCAGGCAGTTAAGCATCTGACTTTGGCTCAGGTCATGATCTCACAGTTTGTGAGTTCAAGCCCCACATTGGGCTGTCTGCTGTCAGCACAGCACCCACTTTAAATTCTCTGTTCCCCTCTCTCTCTGCCCCTTCCCAGCTCATGCTCTCTCTGTCTCTCTCAAAAATAAATAAACATTTAAAAAAGAAAACATTAAAAAAAACCCACCCTCAAATGATTGCCCCTAAGTCAATACTGACAACTAAGGAATAAAAAGGAAAAAATAAATCAACCAGACTAAATCAACAGGAGTACATTCCTCTTACACACCCACTTGTTGCTTAATTACAAAAACACATTGCTTTAAACTTACCAAGGTTGGTTCTAACTCCTCAACTACACTCCTTAGAACAGCTCTTAAAATACCACTCCTCCCAAGCCAATCCCAATTGCTATCTAGGGGGACTTTTGTAATAATATATTTTGCCTCTTGTTTACTCCTTATTTTTTTAAAGTTTGGTCAAAAACAATGGTTTATTCCTCTTCATCTACATAGCTTATAACTCTACCATAAAAAAGAACATAAATTTCTTTGGTTATATTATTTCTTCCACTGAACTGCACATTAACTAAATGAGATCGTACCTTACAGTAGCAGTGATTTTAAAAGAATAGAGGATTTTTCATGCTTTGTCTATTTTATTTCCACTTTTTTATTGAGGTATTACATACATACAGAAAAGTGCACAAATGTTAAGTTACAACTTGATAAACTTTCACAAATGAACACATCATTGGGACCAAGACCAAGAAAGACAAACAGAACATTATCAAGACTTCAGAAGTTCCACTTATGCCTTCTTTCAGTACTTAGCCAACCCCTCCAACAAGGAGTAACTATTATCCTGACTTCTAACACCATAGATTAGTCTTGCCTATATTTGAATTTATATAAATGGAATTATACTGTATGTACTCTTATATACCTGGCTTCTCTCATTCAGCATTATCTTCATGAGATTCATTTATATAGTTTATTGTAGATATAATTGTTTCCACAATTTAGGGTATTTGGGTAGTTTTCAGATGAGGGCTGCTTAGGTAGTACTTCTATGAACATTCTTGTTCATGTCTTTAGATGAATATATGCATGCATTTTCATAAGGTATTTCCCTAGGAGTGGAGTAGTTTGGTTATAAAAAATGCTTATGTTTAGCTTTAGTGTGCCTGGCTATTGTATCTTTATTTAAAGATAAGGAAAAATGGCTTCTCCAAAAATGGCTACATATAGGGCTGGCTACACAATTTTCAGGGCACAGAACAAATCAAAATTACAGGCCCCTTTTTTTAAAAGCAAGAAGTACACTTAGATGTGTATTTTTCCTCTGTTCTGTGACCTTTCTCTTAACTTGGTATTTAATTAGATCCTAAGTAAAAAAAAAAATTAAATTGAAATTATTAGCATGGATTTTAGTCTTTATATCTATGTTGTACAATGTCAGTATTAAATGCAAATATAAGAGCATTCAATTCATACTGAATTGCATAATTCTTATTTCAGAGAGAGCCTCAAGCAAGCCAGAATAAACACAGGTCAGACTTTGGAAGGTTGGAAGAAGGAAAAGAGAGACCCCAAGGTACAGAGCTGGCCAAGGAGACTCTCTGTCTGGAGCTCAGAATTCCCAGAGTTATGTGCAGATCCTGATAAGCAATCAGGAGACCACCCCATGGATAGGTCAGGTACATGTTGAGATCTGATGAATGACAGGCTCTTCTTTCTACCAGCTACTGAGGCAATACACAAGGCCCCACCTATGCATGGGGAAACTATAGCAGGTATCTCCCCTTTAAGAGACTACTGTCCAATCTACAGTGAATAGGAGACCCCCAAGTTTCTTTAAAAATAGGCAGTGTTGCTGCCAGGCCATCGTGGGCCTAGAAGCAGATACTAATCCACTTAGGCATAGAATTCTGTTATTCTAGGCTTCTCAAACACGGTCAAGAAGAGAGGCACCTACAAACTCTAAGAGAACATTTTCTGTGCACTTCTCAGTCTGTGAGGTGGGCATGGCCAGAGGAGAGCCACAGCAGAGACCAGGGTAGAGGCCCCCAGTACTCAGCTAGGACAGTGCTGACCCCCACCACTACTACCACCAATATCACCTCACCAGCTGCCTCACCCATCGGTCTTTACTCCCTGCCCCATAATATTCTGATCCTTGATTTTCCTTATCCCAAGGGATGGCTCTTGTTGTTGTAACTCTGTTACTTGTATTACTTCATTTTATCTTTATGAATTATGGCAAATTCAAAGTTAGCTTATAGTGAAAGATGGCCATTTTGCTTTTCCTTGTTTCAACAATATTAACAAAAAAGTACACTGACCAATAGAACATGTTCTTCTTGTAATAATTTGAAGGAAAAAAAAAGCATTT
This sequence comes from Panthera leo, assembly GCF_018350215.1. NCBI lineage: Eukaryota > Metazoa > Chordata > Mammalia > Carnivora > Felidae > Panthera > Panthera leo. Next base: position 169,115,931 of record NC_056686.1, read on the forward strand.
GAAATAGGCAGACTTTGTCTTCTAGGGACTCCAGAAGCAATTTCATTAATCTCTGATACCTTCTAGCACCACTGGAGCACTACAGACGATTTTGCCCTCAGAGTTCACTGCTTCTGCAGTTTAACCCGCTGTTTCTCAAAGTCATCATCAAAATTTCCATTCTTTTCAATCTGTAAATGCAGATAAGTGCTTAAATCTTCTAATACATTAATAATGGCCATAGTTAGGGGTAGTTTCTAGATGATTGCTTTCCTCTGACTGTCTCAAAATGATGAAATCTAATTTCCTAGAGAATAACTTTGAAAGCTGTTGGGGTGATTGACCACATTTGGAAGATATTTTTTATGACCTGATTATCAAGTGAGGGAAAATCAATAGCAGTTTAGTGTATAAAAACTAAAGATAACTGTGTATGTGAGATGAAAATATCTGACAAGGTGATTATCAGAGAATAAATCATTTTACATCACAAATTTGGAATGTTTTTCCATGCATGTCACAAACAAGTCATTTCATTCAAAGTGTTTCAAGTGTCAGTGTTGGCACCTTACACTGACATTTTAAGATCAGTCACAGCAGTCTGTTCTAGCTTCTGAAGGTAAAATCAGAGCCAAGACCCTGTCATCCCTGATGTGTTGTGTGCATGTAAACTTACTGAAGGCAATGAATCTGAACCATAGTTAGCTAATATTAATAATTTACTTGATGTTGATGTTCTGGGAAATAATCTGGATTAAGAAGGCAACTGGTAAGCACATGGCTTGTCATGTACACATTCAGGGAGCCATATGCAGAAAAAATACAAGAAATATGCACACAAACATACCTAAAATAAGGTTAGGCTTGTCAAAACATTTACAGTGTGATGTGATAGAACCTTCCACGGATCTCTAGCATTCCTGCAAGACTGCAGGACCATGACTGATTTTCGCCCAGGCCATCTCTCAGTTTGTGGTTGATGTAAGCAACCCTCACGGTTGAGGGCATGTCTTTGGGACAAAGAGCAGGCTTGCCTACTGCTAGCTATGAAAAGGTAGATTTCCTAAGCTCAGTGTTCCTCAGCTGTGATGCAGTCAATGTGTCCATCTGAGCCCTTGTGGGAGCTGGGAACAAGGCTGGTAGATGCACAGGGGGATACTCATAATGCTTGCAGGGCCCTGAGGAATAAAGCTTCTTCCTTCTGACCCAGGAGTCTCATATCTTCTGACAGTATCTCTGAGGCAGTAATAAGCCAATTCATTAGCTTTTAAATAGGGCTAAATTTATTCTAAGACAAAGGGACTTAAATATAAAATACTAAACCAAAATTAAAATGGAATATACAAATAGTCTAACTTCCCATTTCATTTCCAAGGGAAGTGGAAAGAAGGAAATAAACTAAAGAAGAAATGAAAGAAAGAAAGAAACTATTTTATGGACAGCAAGACAAGAACATTCAACTGACTGCAAAGTAATGCTCATCCTCTAAAAACAATGATTCATCGTGTGGGTGTTCTGCCCAATTGCTAGCTGGACTAAAGGAGTTGCCTACAAGAGTTGACTTGATATATGACAGAAAGCATTTAGTTTAGATAAGATTTTGTAAACAAAAAACAGCTGTTACATTCAGTTAAGCAATGAGTACATTTCAAGTAAAGGAAACCATTAGCCAACCTGCTTCTACAGTGAGAACTTCAAAATCATTTTTCTAAATCAGCATTTTAACCTAGTATATCACAAATATGTGAGGCATACATAAATCAAAATTCAATACTTGAATATTACATTTCAGTTGGGCTGGGCCTGAGAGTTCCGATGAGATAACTATAAAGTTGTGGTAGTTAAATATGAACATCTGGATTGGCAAAAATGTACCCTGACAATTGCTACCCTAATTACATATGGAAAAGTTACATGTATTTTACAGTTGAAAGCAAACACTAATGGTCATGGCAGACATGCACACTGAGTTCAATTATACTTCGATTTCACCGATTTTCTAAATATTAATCAGTTAATCAATTATTTAAACTGCTAGCATTCATCAATGGTAGCAGCTTAATTGCACTTGATAAATCCAGAATTCCTCGGTGTGAAATGGATATATGAAAATCAAATACATGTATGGAATGCAAATGTAGGCTTACTTACTGATTGCTTTGTATCTGAATGTATGTGTTCTAATGCTTGCCTTTCTGTACTGAAGTATAACTAAAAAATACAGTTGACTAACTTGCTAATACACCTGGTAAAAAAAAAATGTAAACCAAATATGGAGAACAAGGGGGATAAGTAGAAGACTTGTGTTGTAACTCACATGAATATTTAGCATGAGCCAATTTTTCTCATACACACAAGAAACATAAAATACAAATGAAATATAAAATTAGCAATTTATCCTCATCAACAGATAATGAATTAATTTCTCAATTTGTTTTGCTTTCATACTACAGAGAAGATAAAATTTAAGTATATATGTATATTTTAAGACTTTAGCCCAAAATAATTGTTACTTTAAAAAATAAATTTTATTCTGATATTTCTTGTTCTTATAAAATAAGTCTAGCTTTGGAAGTAAAATTGTAAAACTAAGAAATATATAAAAAATATTTCAGCCATTTCTGAATGACTAGATTTCATGTCTACATGTTTTACGTGGCTTTTATTACAAGCGTATATCACTCTCATCTGAATTTTACATGTATCCATTAATACTAAAATCATTGCTATCAAATTCAAATTACCTAAGGCATTTATTTCTTAAAAATAATTTCATGGTAATTTTTATTTTAAAAAGGTTTTACTTAAGGTCGAGTTTGGTAGCAATGCTGTTTCTATGACAACTCATGATTTCAGTATAGTTCCTTCACTGCAGGATTCAAAGTGAACAATTCTAATTGAAAACACATTTAATGAAATTTTAGGTTTTTGATTTCAAATAACTCTCCCTTTAAAATGGTTTGTTTGCAACATTTTCAAGTTGCTTTGAGTTATAGAGATTTTGAAAAAAACTGAGTTTACCAGCAGTTTTATAACTGTTGTTCATATTCCAGGATAGGAAAGTCCGAGTTGGGTAATACCTAAAGTGTAAGAGTTGCACAATTTGAAACAGCTCAAGGTGAGTTTGACTGTAACAAGGCTTCTAAACTGCCCTGCTAAGTGTTGATACTAATACACAGTTGAACCATAAAAAAATACGAAGATATTTTACAAAATTGCTGGAATCCCAGAGACAGAAGACTTTAAAGGAGATTACAGAATGCTTTGGTAGAACAATAAGCTATAGATCTAAAAACAAAAACAATAGGTTACATGCCTTGGGGATATATGCTATGTTAAATAAATACATTTGTGCATCTATTTGAAAATGAAAAATATCATCTTGAAATTTTTTAATAATACTAATTAATAATCTTTAATTTATTAATACTAAAATAGAAATTTCTCATTGGCTTCTTATGATCTAATCATTTCCTGATAATTGTTCTTATGAAATGACAGTTCAATGAAGTACTGAGAGAGGAGAGAGAAAAACCATAGAGAAAAGTTAAATAAAGAAAGAAATGAGAAGAGGAAGACCAGAGAGGAGAAGAAACATAGGTCTAAACACTTAGGTGACATCAACACTATCATCCCCAAAATCTGTTTATTGCTTTAAATCATCTTAACATATATAAGGGAAAAGCTTAAAAAACAATATTACATGGGGCGCCTGTGTGGCTCAGTCGGTTAAGCATCCAATTCTTGATTTTGGCTTGGGTCACGATCTCAAGATTCCGTGAGATCAAGCCCCACAGCAGGTTATGCTCTGACAGCAATAAGTCTGCTTGGGATTCTCTCTCTCTCTCTCTCTCTCTCTCTCTCTCTCCCTCTCTCTCTGCACCTCTCTCTCTCAAAATAAATAAACTTAAAAAAATAATATTATATAAATTATCACAAGTTGGCTGGCCTTTCTTTAGAACAGGAAGTCAATCTGCAATATTAAAAGACTAGGCTATATTGAATTATACTGTTGACAAGCTTTGTAGAGTTGCACAAAGTTTGTTTATTTCTTTGGCTATTGGATCATTATGATTCAAATAAGAATATCACTATTTCCTGTATCAACTCACAACAGAAATACTTAACGTTAATAACACCTTGGTGAAAAGACTTATGAAATGTGGATGTTTGTGCAAAATACCTCTTGGCGTTTTCTTAAACTGAAATAATTCAAATATAAAAGACAAAAGTACAAAGTAAATTACTCTTAAATTCATATTAAATACCCAATAGCCACTCAAGACTCTTCCTCCAAAGAAAAGCTACAGGATTCTTCAATATGTTTCTGCACCATCTGTGAGCTTTTCAAAACACTTGGCATTTGAAAAGATGATAAATACTTAAGAAGACCACACAGATCACTCTTCTCAATAGAGCCTCATACTAAGGCTTTACTCAAAGTCTAAACAACAATATAATCCCTAAGAGTAAGAATATATTATTACAATGCCCTTTTTGTTCCTTAGTTGCTAAATTGCTTTGGATGGAACCTGAAAGAAACCAGCATTTAACTGCTCTAAGTAATGTAGACTCCAGACATGCCTTTGAATTGCTCCACTATGCAATTCAAAGAGGGCTCTTTTGAGCTAAGCACATGCCTCAGTGAAATAACTTTACTGTTATCAGATCATGAAATATACGGTATTAGATTTCCAAGCAATCTGTCCTGAGGCAGCCTTTGGCCCCACTGAGGCCTGAGCTCTAAAATTATAGATTAAGGGAGATGGAAGTGGGCCAAGCAGTGGCACACCTTTGACTGTGATGAGCACTGCTGCCGTTCTTACCTCTGGTAGATGGACATTTGTTGATTGCCTCTCAACCATTTCTTAGTCACCGTCCCTGTTCCTCACAGTTGCATGAATTTCCCACTTCTGTGTTTTGGGTGTACAAGATTCCACTCTTTCACATTCAGAGTTATCTTAAGATAGATCCAATGATGTCACCTTTTCTTGTAAATCCTTCAATGGCTTCCTAGTGCTCGTATGTTTGTGAGAAGCTATAAAGAGCCTGATCCCAAGCTTCCTTTCCAGACTTATCTCCCTCACTCTGATATTCCCTCCCTTCAGGACACCTAACGAATCACCGCTTCTTAAATCTGTATCTTCAAACCCCCACTATTTTTGCTCATGTGCTTTCATCTGCATGCTTTCTAAAATCTTAACATGCTTCCAAGTAACCTCCTATTTGAAGTTTGGTCTGACTCACCTAATCAGAATTAATCTCTCCTCTTTTGTGTCACCCTGCAGTGATGTTTTTCATCCCCTGTCATCTCCATTTCCTAATCACCATGATATTTTTTCATCTAGTATCATCTCTGTGCTTCTTCTAGCACTCTGTTCAGATTTTTTATCATAGTATTCAATGAACTGTATTATAGTGTATCTGCATCTGTATTTTGTTTTCCTAATACACTGAGTTTCTTGGCAGCAGGGATACATAGTTAACAGCTAACATGTATTGAGGGCTTGCTAAGTGCAAGGCATGATTCTAAGCACTTAACATGCATAAACCCATTTGATCCTTATAACAACCCTAGGAGGTTGGACTATTACCATCCCAGTGTTAAAAATAAGGAAACAACAGCAGAGAGAAGAAATTTCTTCAAGACTTTGTTTCTTGCTATTGGAAGAAACTGTATTCATACTCAAGTCCTCTAACTCCATAACCCTTGTTCCTAATCAACTCTCTATACTGCTTTTTTCCCTTCTTTTCTTCCTCCCTCCCTCCCTCCCTCCCTTTCTCTCTTTCCTCCCTGTCTCTCTCCTCTTCCTTCCTTCCTTCCTTCCTTCCTTCCTTCCTTCCTTCCTTCTTCCTTGACTTCTCAATGTCTATTGCATTTTCTAACATGTAGCTGTACATGTTTCTTGAGCAATTTAATTAACATTCTTTGAACATGTATGAGTAGGTCTTAGGGAGAGGTAGGCACAGCATCTTCCCAGACAAGCTCTTTAAAAGTTTAATAAATCTAAGTTAAATCATACATAAACAATTATGTTTCCTTAGTTTGAAACTGATGATAGCCAGGATCCATTTGAAGCAAAATTTAAGTACACTCCATCAGAGCACACTAATTCATTTTTTTAAAAAAGCAAAACAAAATCGAGCATGTTAAAACATTAAAATGTGTAATAAATAATGGCAATAAACCCCTCTATCCTATACTTGCAGGGTTTTATTGAGTGACTTCATAACGTAAAACTGCTTTTAGAGATGACAAATTTACAAGCTTTCAGCTGACACATCCATGATTAATGTAAATGACTTTTTCAGCTTGAAATCAGCATCTACGTTTAAGGATTCAGATGCCTAAGTTTGTATCTGTACTAATACATTTCCCTCGGTTTGAAACATCATTTTTACACATAAAAAAGATTGCTGATGTCACTTTAATTAAGTATTTTTTGCTTGTTTGATATCCATGTCAGTATAATAATTGAGTAGTTAAAATCTGTATGGGACTGTATGTCACAGACACACTTCACGCTGCTGAGACTAAAGCTCCCAGAAATCAAGAAAAGTAACAGGGAAAAGGTTACAGAAGGCATTTTCCCATGAGCTTTTATTCCCTGCATTCATAAACCTTCCTGTCTGAGGAAACTCAGATGGTCACGCACACCAAAAATTACCCAGCAAAGAAGGGTAGGCTTATCCTAAGATTGCCAAGCAATGACGTGTTTATTTAGATTTGTGTCTTGAAGACAGTCCAATGATTTTCTACAGTTCAAGCCCTGAACTCCTAAATTGTATAGAGTCTTCAAAATGGAATCCAAATACCATGAAAGAAGAGCTATAGAAGTTTCAATGTAGCATTCCCCTTCTCACAGGGATTATCATATACAGCCTACACATTTAAAACGCATGACTCTGGGCTCCTTTTCCCTTCCTGATTACATCTACTCCAGACACTGACTTTGACACTGTTTGGGAACATTCAACATAGATACCACTTCTGGAGAAGACATGATGAATTACTACAACATGTCCTAGTACAAATGTGTTTGTGATTAATCTTAGATTTCATTACCTGACATGAAAGAATCATATTTTACATGTCTTAAAATATTAAGTTCTTTATCATCAACTTTTAAATTTGTATAACCCCATCCATCATTCACAGTGAGGCAATAGGATCTGGCAGGTGTCCCAGTTTTATCTAACTTGGTTTAGAAGCTAACTACAGTACACTTTGTGAGGCACTGTGGGGGCAGCTGAAAGATCTCACTAGAACACTCTTTCAACTGCAAGACCAAACATAGGAATTGAAGATCCATTATTTTTATTGTTTGCCTCAGTATGAAACAGGTTTTTTTCCCCTAACTTAAGGTTGATTTAACCATTAGGCACAGTGGGCACAGTGCCTAGGGCCCATGCTATATTTAGAGATTCATGGAAATTTTCTAATTTTAACTTCCTTTAAAATATGAAGAAAAAGTGAATATAATAGTAATGAATATATCTTAATGAATTCTACTTGGGTTTGTTTTTATTTTCTTTGGTGAAAGGAGCCCAAGAAGGCAAAAGTGCCAATGGCCCAAGAAAGTCATAATGCAGCCCTGATCTTAGTTGATATTTTTGCTGAGTGGATTCTTGACAGGCTTTAAAATATTACTGTGGTTCTCAGAGAAAAAGCCTTAGACTAATAAACAAGTCCTGGGTGCACAAGTTATGAGTTTTGTCAAATGGACAAATCACTTAACCTCTTCTACTCTTGATTTCTTTATCTATAAACATGAGTAATCATATCAGTGGCTTATGTATTTGGCACTCTCCTAGTTATAAGACTTAACTCATTTAATCTTACCACAACTTGGAAAAGGGTTGAGCTAAATGATACAGACACTATAATCACCATTATACACCTGCCGAAGCTGAAGATCCGAGGGTTGACCTGATTCCCCTAAGTACCCACAATTAGTGAGTGGTACAGCAAAAATATGAATCCAATCTGATTTGAACATCTGTTTTCTTTCAGAGTCACTGTGAGGATCAGTAGACAAAAGAAATGATTTCTAAACACCTAAGCATCATTTAAATGTAAAGTAGTTAATTGCAAATGATGGCATTTGCTTTGCTAACATTTTTCCCCCAAAGCATTTTTTGATTCAAATATGAGAGCTACATGTAGATGAAACTACTTGTCATCTAGGTTTTGTGCAAACTCATGAAATGGTAACATAACCTAGTCTAATATGAGTGCAGGTATGTATAATATATGTTATCTTAGTCATACATATGTATCTATTATGAGGATATTGGTGGTCAATTATTAAATTCAAATTAAATTTTAAATTATTCAAAAGATAGTAGGGGTATTTGTTTAAAAAAAAAAACTTCATTCTGTAGGAAACACAGCCACTTCAGAAGCAAAATGTTGAAAAGCCAGACCACACTTTTCTCCGTGTGGAAATCTTACTAGGGCAAGTCAGGCTCTAACTCAGAGAAGATAAGGGAACTAAAGTTCTCCCACCCTTCATGCTTTGAGAAGGCTTCTGCTTTTCCCCAAGTGCCAAACACTCCAGTTGAGGGGCAGCAGGGGCTAAGTCATCCTGGGCAAAAGAAACAGTTTCCATTGCTGGTCAAAAGAAATGCCACAGAACAGAACCCTAGAATGTTAGTGGTGGAAAGGACATGGTTATCTGTTGTCTCCTCATTTTATGAAAATAAAAAACCAAGGTCAGGCCAGAGAGATGATTCGAGCAGATTTGTGGCAGAATCTGTTTGTTAGTCTGGTACTTCTCTCATAATAACATGAGAAGTGTTAGTGGGAGGAACATGTATTTATTCTGCAAATCAAGCCAGAAGACTGAAGAGATGACAGTTTAGAGACTTATCAGTAAATGGAGAAAGACCCCCCCCACCCCCCCGCTCCATGCTTTTGTTGGGGCTGAACATGAGCAATCTTACTAAGAATTATTGGGAACATAGTGTAGCACAGCCATCTCCCACTAGGACAGAAATAGGTGATAAAAACATTAAACAATGACAAACAATCACAAGAATGAAAGTTGACCAACTCTGGGATGCACAGAGCTGCAAGGGCTCCCAAAACATGGGATTTTTGGTACTAAAACTGAAACCAGGTCCCAGGAAAACCTGAACAAGATGCCAAAGACATTGTGTTCCTTTAAATTTTCAATTTACATTTCTAATCTTCCTATTATTTTCAGATTTGTCTGTTGAGAATGTGGTTGTTGATATTTAATAAACATACAGATACAAACACACACATTCCTATAGAGAACGGAGGGAAGAAAACAAGATACAATCCCTACTTCAAAGACATGTTCTAATGGTGGAAGAGAGATTGAAAATAAACACAGTAAATAAATGAAGTACACAGTATGTTATAAAATTCTAAGTGTTATTGAACAAAACAGAACGGAGGAAGAGAACTGACCCAGAGCAGCAACTTTTTTCAGGAGGATGGTCAAGGAAGGGCCTCACTAACAAGCTGACATTGGAACATAGACTTGAGGGAGATAAAAGACTGAGCCACGTGATTACTGGGGAGAAGTGTGTTCCTGGCAAAGGGAACAACACATACAATGACTCTAAGCAGGGAGCAAGCTTTATGTGTTTGAAGAGGAGTGAAGGTCCAGTGTGAGGTGGGAGCAGGGTAATAAGAGATGAAGCCAGAAACGAATATTCAGATTCTCCAAGCCTGTTCAGCTGCATCATGCAAAGCTGAATAGGCAAAGTTGAACAGCTAAAGACATGTAAAATAACATTAACCACAGAATGGTTTTATCAGGAGGAGTTAGAAACTAATGCCTCTAGAGACTAGCAAAGCAGTGGTCCCAGTAAAAGATGTTTACCATGAACTACAGATACGAGGTCTGCTTAGAACACTGATGAACATGTGCAGTAATTATATGATACTCATAATCTCACGAGTTTTATAGATTGAGGAGAGAGTCAGTACTTTTCATGTTTAAAAACAAACATAGATAAATTACTTTGGAAAACAACTATTCTATATCACATGAATAATGCCATTTCACATTTGCTAATAATTTGCTTTGTACACAATAAGAGGCAACAGTGATATTAATTACACGGATATTAATAAAGAAAACTAACCCATTTCACAAATATGTGTGAATTTGATCATTCTTAAATTTCAGAACAGGGAGCCACACTTGAGGAAAACATTTCTGATGTAACAAGTAGAGTGACTACAAAGTCGACACATACCTTCCAGAATTAAAATGTAAGCCAAGAGATATTTTGCAGCTGTAGGTGGTATTAGCCAGCATCTGGTCTGTGACAGTGGTGATATGAAGAGCTGGAAATACTACTGGACTATTCAGAAGTAGGAAGATGTAATCTAATCCTCAGTAGCTCTCCTATGACTTGAGAATCTCCTCCTCCACTCCTTACACCACCCCTGCACAACTGGACTACTGTCACGGACACTGGACTGTTAATCAATCTGCTCTTGCTCCTCTCCATACCTTTTCCAAAGTTACCACTACAGCTGCAAACATGATCATGCAATCATGCCATCTTCTTACCTAAAATTCTTCAGGCACTTTTCTTCAACTTCAGAATAAATTCCAATCTTCATTTTGTAGCATAAAAGCCATTTATGACCAGATGTGTCAAGGTCTCATTTCCTGATAATTCTCCACATGGAATCTACAACTATCTTCTCTTTTATGCCCCCGAGTAATGTTGTTTCTTCTCTCTACAATTAGTGTGTTTCTCCTCCCCTCATCCCAATTATTTTCTCACTTCCATTACTTCTTGCTCAATATTCAACTCCTTTACGAAGGTTTCCTTTATAGTGTCTCCTCTCCCTACTCTTCCTCTACGTCTCCAAAGCAAACCCTTTAAAAGAGTTATCACACCGGATTTTAACAGATGCTTTACTTCTCTGTCTTCCCCACCAGGCTGAATTACTTGAGCATGGGAGCAGAGGATGATTCATCTTTGTATCACTAGCTCTTAGAACAGTGTCTGGCATCTAAGTGATACTTGTAAGAAAGAAGAATCAATAATTTGATGAATGAGTAAAATAAGGACTATCATTTCGGGCAACTTACTCAAGCCACAGCTTTTAATCTATGAAGATATTTTTATTTTGCTATCATTCACTTTAAACATGAAACCTGATTTTCAGCAAATTTCAACCATTAGCATCTGCATCAGGGATAAGTGCCTATGTTACAGGGTTTGATACAATAAACTCATATATTATCTGCAATTCCTGTAGCAATTTTCTTTTCAACCCCTAACAATGTGGCAACCATGTATTTTAAAATTTCATTTATAATTATGGAACTACTAATAAAACCCAAACATTACATTATAAATTTTTACAGCATTGACTTTCAGATTGTTTTCTTAGTAGCACTGTAAGACCTTTGTCACACAAGATCTCATAAAGGATATACAGAATAGTAAAAGTAGAAACCACAGCCATTCAGGTCGAAGCCGAAATGGGGATACCCAGACTTCACACTGATTTTTCCCTCTACTTCCCTCCTGTGGGTCTGCATTATGTTCTTGCTGTATTATTTAAGAATATCTAATTCTGCTAAGCAGAAAACAAGAAAAATGTGATGGATGAAACTCACAAAGAGTATTAAGTATAGATGGTGAACAATCCATTGGCTTCCAAGACATAGGTAAAATTCATAAGTGTTAAGCATAATTAGAAAAGAAAAGTATAACTAGAATATAAATTAGTAACTTATAAGATGTAGATATCTATTTCTTACAAATAGAATAAATGAAATATATAATAAAAAAAATAAGTGGAATAAATAGGAGTATCACTTACAGTGAAAATAGATACAAAGACCAAGTCACAAGAAACAAATCATGCCGCCTCCAGATTGAAAGGTATATCATCACGGAGTCAACCCCCTATTTGTGACATATATCATGGTTACATTTTGATCCCATGTATGTTTCATCCTACATGTGCAGAGAAAAGGCAAAGCTATTCATCAGGTCAGTGAAAGTGAGAGCAGCTGACCAGGTTCTGCCCCTAAATACCTCTGGTAGAACAGAATGTATTGACTCCAGGTATCTTCCTTCCCTAAGCCTCTTCGTTCAATGTAAGTTATATCCACATCTTCAATAATAAAGGCCAATGTAGCAGAGAGAGAAAGAGAGGCAGGACATGTAAATGCTGTGCAACACAGGACTCCAGTAGGATGTTCCTTCCCCTCCTCTTAACCTATCACGAGTACATTCACCCATCTCCAACTCTTTCCTCTTGCTTCTTTCTGTGTGTTTTCATTGGGTTCTATAAACTATGTTAAGTCTACTACCTTAGTTTGGGTCTGTGAGTCTTTCTGTCCCTTGGCTCTTGAAAATGTCTGTCAGTTAATATGCTTGGAGGCTACCATTGCCTCAATGTAATTTCCCACATGACAGGGATCCCTGAGACTGTTATCTGTTTGGAAAACATGATTATAATGCAATCTTACAATCAATTAATATTAGTCCACTTTTGTAAGCCTTTCATTAATCTTAACTGTTATCAATCATGGTTGAATTTAACATGGCTTTTACAGCATTCCCAGACTATATTAGAACACTTTGTTTTTAAAAAACGTATTCTGAATTCTTTTCTAGGAATCTTATCCCTTAACGGAAGTGCTAGTATATAGCGACATTTCATTACAGTTTGGTATCAAAATACATCCAACTTTCCTTTCAGCTTTCAGTGCTATCCCTCTGACTTACATGCTCTGACATTCTATTAAGGTTATATCCAATAAGGAGTTATCCTAATTTTTACTCTTCCTGATGAAAAACTTTTAAGATTTTAAACTTTTTTTTTTTAATTTATTTTTGAGAGAGAACAAGAGAGACAGAGCATGAGCAGGGGAGGAGCAGAGAGAGAGGGAGACAAAGAATCTGAAGCAGACTCCAGGCTCTGAAATGTCAGCACAGAGCCTGACATGGGGCTCGAAACCACAGACCATGACATCATGACCTGGGCCAAAGTCGGATGCTTAACCAACTGAGCCACCCAGGTGCCCTTGAAACTTTTAAGATTTTAAAATAAAACAATTTTTAGGTTTCTTTCCAAATATATAATAGACTAAAAACATAAAATAGACTCCTAGAGTATTGATACACATTATATTAGGTTGAACTATATGAAACTGACATTTTTGTATATCTAAAACAGCCAGATATTGGTACTTTTATAATTCAAAGTAATAGATCTACTGATCTAACCATTATCTAGCTTAGACCCCTTAAAACACTTAATAATTTCAAGCATCTGATTGAGAACTTCTAATGTTTCTATTGGCTTGTAAGTAAACTTCTCTCGTTTTGGACAATTTTAACCTATGGAAAGTTGAGTAAAAATCTGTATCACTATAACTTCAATTAATGAGTACAGCAGTTACATTCTCTATCATGCAAGCCAGAACACTTTTGAAATAGGACACTCTGAACAAGTGTAACCTGAAACAATACCAGGCACATAAACCAGTACAACCATCCTATATATGAGCCACAATGAATATATACGAGTCCCCCTTTACAAGCTATCCTTTAAAATAGCTGGTGATTTCTACTATTGCTGTTTGCTCCTATTTTCATGCAATCAAACATGACTCCATCTCTGAATCGTTGCTCTGCTGGCATGACTTTGAACCCTATAAATTTAATTTAGCTTAGTTAAATATATTAAATATGTACTACAAAGGTAGGAGAATCAAATACAACTGAATTCTAAGCTAAAGTTTCTCAATCACAAAATGGACAATTTAGAGAACTAATAGACATCCTTAAGTTAATTTTTGGTTGTAAATCATGGGTTCCTCATTTGCTCCATCTTTTTTTCCTCCTCTTCACCCTACCTTCTTCTCCTTATTTCCCTCTTTCTCTTACCAATATCTTGGGCCTGCAATGACAAAATTAATATTATTTAGACTTGCGTTTGTTTCTCAATATTAAAAATGCAGTGACCTGTTTTAGAATCCTTTTGATTGAATATAAATGCAAGTATCCACTTGCTAGCATCTTGTGTAGAAATCTATTTTGTATCGTCCTATGTGTAACTGAAATCAAACTAAGAAATAGAAACAGTGGGGGAGCCTAGGTGGCTCAGTCGGTTGAGTGTCCAACTTCAGCTCAAGTCATGATCTCGCGGCTGACAAGCTCGAGCCCCGCCTTGGGCTCTGTGCTGACAGCTCAGAGCCTGGAGCCTGCTTCAGATTCTGTGTGTGTGTCTCTCTCTGCCCACCCCCCCCCCCCACTCATTCTCTGTCTCTCTCTGTCTCAAAAATAAAATAAACATTAAAAATTTTTTTTTTTAAAAAGTAGAAAGAGTGCATGAAACTTATTGCAGGGCTTTGCACCCAGTAGATACTCAATAAATCAGTGGTTCTCACCTCTGCTATTTACCATATTCTTTCTCAGTGTGTAGCCAAATGTTGAAAGATGATCAAGTGGCTATAGTGTGCCAGAATTTGCCTCCTATGTACTAAGAGATGTTCACCTAGAAATAAACAGTTATATTGAGTGACACTCTGTTGAAAGGTGATGATGTGAGTTCTTTGAAATTACTATTACTTTGACAGGAATAGATACAGTAAGAAGTTCCTCTACCAGAATTAGTTTTAAAAAGTTAATGATTTTTCTGTGTTTAGTGTTATTAATCCCTTCAAGTGTGGCTCCAAAACTTCTAGTGTTAAAGAGTTTGCCTCAAATATGAAAAGTTTGAAATGCATTGTAATAAATGTTTATTTGAAGAATGCTGATGGACCAATATAAGTTAAAAAATGAGAAAAAATAGAAGGAAGGGTATGTTTCCTATGTTCCTTTATGGATGAGGTGACTTTTCTGTTAGTGCTGAATCTAAAATCATATTGATTTTATTGCCCATGCTTGCCTGTTGCCTCTCAAAATTTATCATATAACCCTAAAAATCTTAAACTAACTACCTCTATATATAATAATTTTATCTCCTTTCCCACATTATTTAATAATCTATTGTTCTTAAATTTCAAAAATGAATTAAATTTTAACAGAATTTTTAAAGTACTATGGTGGTAAATCTGGGCACTATGAAATTGGAAGTTTGTTTCACAATAAAAGACACTTTAGGTATGAGAAGCCAATCTATTTACGTAAAACCTTATTTGGGGACATTATCTTTCCCTTTAATGGAACACCATTTCCTCAGACTCCATGGGTTACTATGGTATCCTGCCTATATTTGCTTCTGCTAATGTTCCTGAGTCCATTAATGTTCAATTGTGAAATTGTTTTGACTGGTAGACTTGGCAGTCATGTGTGTCACATGTGCTGCCAATGTGAGATGAAGAAAGCAGCTCCCTGAGCAATCAGAGTGGTACAGAAATAAATAGAGAAAAGCATCACTGTCACAAGCTCATGTTAAATCATCTCAGCCTTATTACTTCACAAGATAACCATAAACCTGACAAAATGCCACAAACAATAAAAGCAAGTTTCAAGTACTTGTTGAGTATTTTTCTTCAAATTATCATTGATCACTATGGAAAAAAAAAGAGCTGTTTCTTTTAGTTAAAGATACTTAATGATCTACAAAATGTTCAATGTAGAAACCATAAATAATCCTCTTTCA
This sequence comes from Panthera leo, assembly GCF_018350215.1. Classification (NCBI taxonomy): domain Eukaryota; kingdom Metazoa; phylum Chordata; class Mammalia; order Carnivora; family Felidae; genus Panthera; species Panthera leo. The sequence continues at coordinate 169,131,535 of NC_056686.1, forward strand.
TTGATACCTTTGATTTGGAAATCACATGGAAAAGATGAAAAAAGGTATATGCCATCCGAGTGTAAATATTGGGCTCTTTAAGATAAGAGCCATCATTATTAATCCTTTTAACTACTTCCTCTCTTATGACTAAAATCAGATATAAAATAATTTGCTCCTTTTTCCACAAGGGTATGATATACATATTGCATGATGTAATCAGAAAATTTTCTCATCATGGTTTCTGTAATCCTTTTATCTCCCTGTATTTCTAACTCAAATATGTGTTAAAATTTTAGAATCTGTATTAAACGTTGGCAAGAAACTTTAATAAATTTTAAATTCTCATAGTGAGACACTGTTTTCCCAAGAAAATCAATGAGGTGGAACCAAAGAACATTCCTGAATCCTGGGTACTTAACTTCTTGATAAAAGAGTCCTGACAAATTAATCTGGCAAAGCCAATTCAGGTGTGAAACTACATGTGGTGGCGATAAGCAGCATTTATGGGCTAGCAAAGTTTTAAAACTCCAATTATTCTTTAATACCTTAAAAATTAATTTACAAAATAAAATTATACTTTGCCATGCCCAAATGCCATAATACATAATAGAAGAGTTATGTCTGATTTTTCCATAATTCAGTCTTACATCTGAAACTAAACTGTAAATATGTCTCACCTTTTTTTATTTCTTCCTCATCTTTTTTTCTGTTGTTTTTTTTTTTTTTTACTTTGTCTTTTGGAAAATTTAAAACACCTGCAAAAGTAGAGCAGTCAGTATAATGAGCTCCCATGCACCCACCACTCTGCTTTAACAATTATTAAGAATTTGCCAATCTTTCTCATCTTCACCTCACTTATATTTACAAGAATATTTTAAAGCAAATCTCACAAAATCAATTCACTTGTTTTGGGTATGTATATTAGCAAGTAACATTTTTTTTCTATAACACTTATAAATACTACTATTGTCATCTTACAATATTCCTAAAGGTCCCTTAATATCACCAAATATCTAGTTCATGTTCAAGTTTTATAATGTGCTCATACATATTTTTTTCAGTTTCTCATTTAAATCTAGAACAGCCCATGCCACCATGCCCACCCCCACGAGGACCAGGCATCATCGTATTTGGTTCCTGTATCTGTTAAGTCTCAGTTCCCACTCCCCACTCCTTTTTATTCATGTCATTTATTTGTTGAAGAAATCATGTCGTTTATCCTTTAAAATTCCCACATTTCAGATTTGGCTGATTTTCTCCCTCTTATCCTTCTTATTACCTCTTTTTTTTTTTTTAAATACAGAAGACAATACTGGGGTTGGCAAAGATTCAATGGACACATCTATTGTTACATGATAAGATAAAATAGAAGCGTAGGACTGGAACTCAGATTCTCTGCTGTTAAATGTACAGCCTCATTCAGCATGGGGAAGAAGAAAAATGAGAAGTTTGGAGATTGAAAACCTGGACTGGGTGCCCAGTTCTATTCACCAGTTGAGTGACTTTAGGCACGTTACCTAAACTCTCTGAGCCACATTTTCCACATCTGAAAAGTGAAGGTGATAAATTCCTTCCTTGCCCATAAAATGCTTATTAAATGCCAGGCATTTTTACATTATTATTTCAAGTTACATTTTTTTTGTCTATTTGGAAAACACCAGGTTGGTTTTGAGCAAAAATAGTGCCAATTTTGGTTCCATTACAGGTCTGATGGTAAGGAGTTTGAGATGAATGAGGTATTGTTTAATACTCACTAAATCTTTTTTGAATGTCAAATCAAGCACTTTAGTTCTCTTCCATCTTTCTTGTCCAGATTTGATCCATCCTAAAAAGCCTGAATTGTAGGATGTTTAGGTTTGTATCTAACTCTACATTCTGTCTCTACCCTAATGTACATCCAAAAAGTCATGTAAACAGTGTGCATAACTTCGTGAAACTATTTTCTCTTTTCACAACCCAGAACAGCATGTACATCATTATTAAGACAGTCTTTTTGATGCATTGTTTTTATGTAATAGATTCTTATCGCACATTTAGTAATTGCTTCTTTTTGCAAAAACCCATTTACATTTTAAGGACATAAAATTAAGTTCAGTTTCTTTAAAAGAATTGTTTAATTGATCAAAATGTAGCTACAGTAAAAATATATGTAAAGTGATCCCTTTCCAGTTTAATAAAGCATTTATTGGAAAAAGGGAGGGATGCCTTGAAGTAGTTGTGTCTTTACCAAGATTAACTACAGTGGATTCCAGGTCTCCAGAATGTTATAAAAATGAAGGATGCAGAACATTCAATGGAGGACCAGTAAGCAGTGATAAATCCTGCAGCATGGTCAAGGAAAATGAGAAGAACAGGAGGCTCAGAAACCAATCTTTGACTATCAGTAAATGCCTTAAGACTTTGGAGCAGTTCCACTGATATGGTGAGAACCAAAGCTAAAATTGCAGTGGCATAAAGAATGAATTAGAAACAATGAATTTAAATTAAGCTTCATTGGCAAATGAAAGACTAGAGATGGGTTCATTGCTTGAAATTGAGTATAAAGGAAGCCTTAGAAAGAAAGTCCATCTTTTCCTTTCAGATAAGAGGAGTAAAGAGTGACTGATTAATTAGATAAACTTAGAATTGGAGATGGGTGAAATTAATAGGATCCATGCCTGATGGACTCTAGTTTCTTGAAAATGTAATAAAGAACAGTTTGTTGAGTGCAGGGTTGAGTTTTTTGAGGAAAGTTATAAAGATTTCCAGGAGTTGGTGAGCGAATGTGCATGAGACTGATTAGGAATCAAGAAGGGTTGTGATGGAATTTTAAGGGTGAGTGGCAACAGTGTCAGGCAGTCTTTCTTGAGCACCACTAGCACCAGGGAAAAGCACGGAGTAAGCTGATGATCAAGCTGAGAGGAGACAAGGCAAGATCCAAAGAATGGGACAAGACAGCAGTTACTGGTGAGACTGCTATTAAAAAGATTTAAGAGGAGCTCCAATCAAAGTAGGAAGAGAAAGCCAAGAGTGAACAACAATCTAAGAGGAAGGACTATGATGAGCTAAGAGGCTATGGAAAGATGGAGAAAAGACTGTGGTCAGAAAGGGCACTTTCAAAATTCAAGATCTCAGAGAAGGACCACAGGACTGTGCTGCTGAAATAGTGATCCCATTGGGTTAGAAGAGGTTAACAGTTTGTTAAATGGATTATCATTGAGGATACTAAATTTATGATCTTTCAGGAGCCTTCATGGACCTTCCAACAAAGACCAAGAAAAGTAGAAAGAGAATAAAGACCGCAAACAGAGGCCCTATAAGGCTTCCCATGAAATGGAGAGGAAGAGAGGGAGGATGACTCAAACAAGATGAACTTACATGCCCAAGAAATACAGGAGGAAAACTTCCCAGGGGTATAGGCTAGGCAAAAAGTCTTTCCCTATCCAAAGTAGCAGCTGGGTGGAATCACAATTTGTCACCTGACTCTAAAATCATTCAAAAACACTAGAGAAGCAGTTCCCCCAAAAAAAGATTATGGAAAAAGTGGTTATAAAACGTGCATTATAAACATTTTTTAAATATAGATTTCTTCCATATTAAATTATTCTTTTAATACCTACAGGCATCAGTTCCTATTTAAGGTCAAGATCCTGCCAAATTTTGTTTTGTTAAGAGAAGAAAACCGGAAAAAACTTCTCCAAGCAATATTTTATTTGAAATGTTATTTTTAAATATGGCCATCAGGTTTCCTGAGATGAAAGCTTACTCTGACAAAAGTTTGTCATTAACAGAACTGAGGGAGCTGAACAAGGGAAGAGGATTGCACAAAGACAAAGATATCAACAGCTGCAAATAAAAACATGAGCAAACTCTCCCCACTATATCTCAACAGACATTGAAATGTTTGAAATAGTGATGACAAAGAATTAATGGACATCTGGCTGACTCAGTTGGTTAGGCATCCGACTTCAGCTCAGGTCGTGATCTCACGGTTTATGAGTTTGAGCCCCACGCCGGGCTCTGTGCTGACAGCTCAGCTTCTGTCTGCTTCAGATTCTGTCTCCCTCTCTCTCTGCCCCTCCCCCACTCGCACTCTGTGTCTTTCGCAAAAATAAATAAACACTAAAAAAATTTTTTTTAAATAATTGAATGGGTAACATTGTTATAAACCAGTATCACAGAAATTCCTTAAGCATAAAGGAGATACAGCTTTCTGAATTAGTGAGGAATCCGGGTTCAGGCAAAACAGAGGTAAGAGACACACACTCCACCTCAGGGTCTGCCTCTGAAAGTTAGAAGGTGCGATGTCCAAGAGGGTGCAATGCCACAACCTCAGATCCAAGTTCACAAGCTGTTCATCCTGAAGAACTAATCTTTGTGGTAGGTCAGAGAACAGAGAAATTCAAGAATGTGCTGAATGCTCGAGTGAAGCAGACCAGACCAGTGGTTATCACCTGGGGGACATACCCATAAGAAGAAAATGCTCAAACACCAACCTAAAGCATAAGAAAAGACTCCATTTCCTGGACAGTAGAGAAACTGGACATGGCAGCCCAGAAGCAGAGATTTCCTAAGGAAAAGGATTGAGGGTAGGAATAGTGTACAGGGAAGGGATGTATTCATTACTAATGAAAGGAGAGTAAGAAAAAAGCCTAAGTCCTGTGGACTAGGACACCATGTAATGCCAGGGAGGAATTGTTGAGGCTTGGCAACTTCATGCCCTCACAGGACACCAGGTTTCACCTGTGGTAGTTAGTCAAGAAGACAAGAAGGAAAAAGGCATCATGGGAGCCGGGCTGATTTACTTGGACCATGCATTCTGAATTTGAGTGTTCAGTATCAAATACCACATGGTAGCAGTAATGGAATGGGAACAATTACTATCCAACCTGCCTTGTTTTGGGACTTAGGGCAGCCTACTCTGATACGGATACTGTTGAGGGAGCAATTTCCAATCTTAACAAAGTGGTGGAAGGCAAAGTCAAATGACAAGAGGTTGGTAAAGGAAGGAGGGAAGAAGAGAGCAACTGTGTAAATTACTTTTTGCACAATCTACTAGTAAAACCACCCTCCCTGTTTAAGAACTTGAACAAACATCATCAGGTTATAATTTCCGGGCATGATGAAATTATAAACACAAATTCCAAGGGCAGTTCTAAAACTGTGGTAGAACTTGGTTTTAAGGTGGTCTCCTAGATGAACCAGAACAAGAAGGCTCTTTCAAAGATTTTCCTTAAAGTGAAATGCCAAATTTCTCATAGAAAGAGTCACAGACCCTTGCAATATATGATAGCATTCCATCTGAGAAACATAGAAGTGAGGAATGAAGAAAGGTTAAGAGTGGTACCTGGTGGGTAGTAAAATTGAAAACTGGGTATTTTTTTTCCTCACATGAGCTTATTTGAAGGCAGTGAAGAAGGAATTAAGAGAGAGACAGAGTTTATAAATGTATGGAATATTTGGGGGAGAAATATGATTTAAAAAGCAAGAGAAAATACTAGTAGCACAGGAAAAGAAATTAGACTTTAACCAAATGACTGCATCGAGTTACCAAATCATGTGTTACAGCTTAAAGGTACTACATAGATATGTAGTAACTAGAAAAAGACAGAAACTGATAAATAGTAATGGATCATCCACCTTAATCATCCAATCACTCAATCAATAAATATTTTTTTTAAATTTTTTTTTTCAACGTTTTTTATTTATTTTTGGGACAGAGAGAGACAGAGCATGAACGGGGGAGGGGCAGAGAGAGAGGGAGACACAGAATCGGAAACAGGCTCCAGGCTCCGAGCCATCAGCCCAGAGCCCGACGCGGGGCTCGAACTCACGGACCGCGAGATCGTGACCTGGCTGAAGTCGGACGCTTAACCGACTGCGCCACCCAGGCGCCCCAATCAATAAATATTTATTAAGCATTTGGGAAATGGTGGAGGAGAAATATTAGCCAGAGTACAAGTGTGTTCAAAAATTTAAAGTTTAGTTAGGTAGACAAATCCACATAAAAGACTAATAAGTAATTCATTGTAGTATATACTTAGTATTGTTTTTTCTTATGTGATGTTTAAAAATTTCTATGTGCATTTATTCATGTATCAAATTAAAATAAAGAACTCTTAAAGATCAATATGACAGGCTCTGTAATGAATATCATCAGGAATACCTGGATATCCATATAGGAAAAAATAACCTTTATCCTCTACCTCACATCATACACAAAAGTTAATTTCAGGATGAATCAAAGACCTATACATAAATTATAAAATTATAAAGTTTACAGAAGAAAATGGAAAAGTATCTTTATGACATCAGTGTAGGCAAAAATTTCTTGGGACACCAAAAGTACTAACCATTAGGAACAAAATTGGTAAACTTAATTTCATCAAAATTCAACTGTTATTCTTCAAAAGAGACCATTAAAAATTCCATTAAATAAACAAAAATTCAAGTCACAACCTAGACAAAAATATTCATCCCCAGACGTATATCTATAAAATACTTACAAGCAGAATATGTGAAGAGCTCCTACAAATGCATGAGACCAAAAACTCAATAAAAATGGACAAATACTGGATAAATGTTTCACAAAGAAGATATACAAATGGTCAATAAGCATGTGAAAAGATATTCAATGTAATTATAGTCATCAAGGATATACAAATTAAATCTAATGAGTTAACACTTTGAACCTATTAGAACAGGATAAAATCTTCCTATCAAATGTTGATGAGAAAGTAAAGTGAGTAGAACTTTCCTACATCACTGATGAAAGTAAAATTTTATTACTACTTTGGAAATCAATTTGCCAGTATTTCATAAAGTTAAATATGTAACCTCTTTATGACCCAGCCATTCCACTCTTTGGTATTTACCCAAGAGAAAGGAAAACATGTGTCCACAAAAAGATTTGTACAAGAATGTTCATAGTACCTTTATTCATAATGTCCCCAAATGGAAATAACCCACATGTCCACAACAGAAAACCTGATGAACAAATTGTGGTATTTGTTAAAACTGATAAAACTTAGAAATAATTTTTAAAAATAATCAAGTACTGATACACAAAACAATATGGATGGACCTCAAAAGTATTACATTAAGCTGAAATAGCCAGATACAAAAGAGCACATAACGAATGATTCCACTTACATGAAGGGCAAATGAAGATCAGATAATAGAAATTAGAACAGAGGTGACGAAGTGTTTCGAAATCGACTTAACTTTTTGGAGAGAGAAAAATATCCAATACTTTAACTGGAGTTATGGTTACATGTATCTACTACTATTAAGTTCCACTGAAATAAATTCTTATAACCTGTTTTGTCATATATAAATTATGCCTCAATTAATAAAAAGAACTAAAATTGGACCAAATGATTTTTAAGAGTGTCTTCCTATTCTAATATTTTTTCAAGACTCCAATAATTTTCCAAGTATTAACTTTGATAAAAATAACTATTGAAAAAAATAACTATTGAAGGAACTCTATATATTATACTTACAGCTATTTGCCTGTTATATTTTAAAAGTTTGACATTATAGAGGTCTCTAAAGAGTTTCTAATTGCAACTAATGAACTGTTCAAATAAAATGCTACCATATGTAGCTGAGATGTCATTCAGTGTATTATTCAGAGGCTGTCAATCTTCAAATCTTCCCACTTTATCTTCTTCAGAATTACATTACTATGAAAATTCTGCTTTTTTGTTGTTACATCTCTTTACTATAAAATCTTTTTCTTATCCCATATTTTCATATTTTTAAAGGTCATTGCTACTTTAGCATAGCTTTATCTTTATTAAAACTGGGTAGTCTCTAATCTGAACATAGCATTTGCTACATGTTCTTCAAAGGCACATACAACAAGTTGAAAATCTTGACAAAATCTTTAAAATTATTTTTTTTATGAGGGGCGCCTGGGTGGCTCAGTCAGTTAAGCATCTGACTCTTGATCTTGGCTCAGGTCATGATGTCATGGTTCATGAGATTGAGCCCCACATTGGGCTCAACACTGGCAGTGCAGAGCCTGCTTTGGATTCTCTGTCTCTGTCTCTGTCTCTGTCTCTGTCTCTCTCCCTCCCTCAAAATAAATGAACATTTAAAAAATTATTTCTATGAATATTAAGCTATACAAATAAGAAGAGGGAAGAAATTTTTTTGTTTAAATCCTATTTATAATTACTTTCAAAATGTAAATAAACTCCATTTTTAGTAGCATAAAGAACGATTTTTGAAACCTACTTAATCTTTGAGATAAATCTCATATGCTACATCAACACCAGTTTTTCCTAATTATCTTCCACATAGCAATCTAAATTTAATATGGTAAATCTCAACCCTCTCCAAAAAAAGTCCATTCTAAAACTATTTATATCTATGCTTTATGGCAAATGACTTCACAAGATGGAATAATGACATAATTACAATTTCTAAAATGGATTTAATAGAACAGTTACAAATGTCTCAGAATGTTAAAAGCCAGATATTAATGCAATTCCTTCTCATCCTCTCCTCCATCTTGGCACAAATTACAAATGTTAGTTTTTTTTTTCCAAGTGAAACTATGTGAATATAAAGCTACTGAGAGAGATCATGAGAGCTCATGGCCCTTGCTGACATGAGCTCTACAGATCCTTTCCTTCAAGCTCAGAAACTACACAATCCCAGCTGTTCAAATGTCTGACAGAAATAAGGCCTTGGAAGAGTTCCATCTGGCTGAACTTTAATAGCACAAACAGGAATAAAGCAATGCTCACAGGCAAGGATTTTGTAAAAGTAAATAATTCTGCAAATGGAGGAAATAAAAATGCATCATTCTGTAAAGGTTAAGTGGAAAGAAATGTACAGTAACATAATATAAAATAAGGATTTAAGCATAAAGTGTTAACAGGGCTATTTTTATTTCAAGACAAAAAGGGTCATGCATTATTTATGAAATATCTTTTCTTTCTAAAAGTGGATATTTGTCAGGATCATCTTACTTGGTCAAAAGTACTAGGTGTAGATTCTGTCAGGATAAAGATATTTTCTCATCTATTCAACCATGATGATCCAGAGACTTGAATGAGCACCTTACTTTGCAGCATCTCATAACCAAGGCTGGAGATTCTGGATCACTACCATTATTCATGCTCTCCTTGGTCCCTTCCCTAACACCAATTCATCTTAGAAGACTCAGCTCCTCTTTAAACTTTCCAAGTTTTCTGTCTCCTGTCCAGGTAGAATAAACCATTCCCTCTGCCCATTCTGTCACTGTGATACATCTCCTTGTTCATTTTTAGAACAATGGCATGCATGCTAGGTTTTATACCAAATTTAAAAGTTATGTTAAACAGGATCATTTAAAGGGTCATTTTGGTTGAAATTTATATTTTTAAGTAAACATTTTTTTTCTTACTTACCTATTTTTAATAATAATTTATAGATTTTTTGTAATTGGGCATATTATTTATTTTTTTATTTTTTTAATGTCTATTTATTTTTGAGAGAGACACAGAGTGCAAGTGGTGGAAGGGCAGAGAGAGAGAGGGAGACACAGAATCTGAAGCAGCTCCAGGCTCTGAGCTGTCAGCACAGAGCCCGATGCGGGGCTCAAAACCCCAAACTGTAGGATCATGACCTGAGCTGAAGTCAGATGCTTAACCAGCTGAGCCAACCAGGGCCCCAACTATTTCTTCATCTTTGGGATAATTGTAAGTCATTGATGGTAACTTATAAAATTCAACTCATAAGCTAATAAAAACTATGGTCATTGCATAAGGCAAGGATAATACCACTGAATAAACCTCAGCAGGCCCAAGACTAGTTATTTCAAGGGCACTGAAGATCACCTGAGAATGCACCAGTACCCTAGAAGTGAGAGGTCAGACATGGAGCATGCTGCTGTAAAACTGGGAAAGAACGCCATCAATTCATACTCAACATTACTAGCCAGGAGTCATGGTTGTATTTGAATCAAAACAGTGATTGAATGGAGAAGTAGTAATAAACTCAGAGCATTTAAGGATATGGAGGTGGTCATGAAAGGTGTGTAATTACTTTGATGTGAATGTGATAGATTTTCTTCATTAATTATGTGTGGTTTTGTGGGGGGAGGTTGTTTTGTTTTGTTACATTTCTCAGAAGAAATAGAACTAATGGAGTTCTGATAGATTTTTGACACTCACAAGGTTGTTTTCATCTAGGGTGTTGGGAGAAAAGGGGATTTTCTTCAACTCCCACTACTATCATGCCCTTTCCAGCCTAGACACAAAACTTCTGAATTTGTTACTAGGACATCTTATCAGGTCAAAATGTGATTTTGTATGGTTGCCAGAGAGATTAATGAAGAGTCCCTTTATGTGGTTCATGGGATAGTGGCAAATGCCTTCTTAAAGGGCCTTAATTGAATGTGTCAGCATAATGGCATGTGTTATACATAAAATAGGGATTGCTTCTAAGACCTGTATTAACTTAGTTCAATTTTGCTAACAAAGAATAACCGTTATATATTTTTAATTTTAACTTTATTTTATTCTTGCTTAATCATTGTTTTTGGAATACATGTTTTTTTTTTCACTAGTACCTACTCATTATTCATTTCTTTAAGAAATATTGTTTACACTATTTCCACTATTCATAATATTATGAATAAGTTTTAACAATAATCAAATACATAACTGTGGTAGACAGAATTCTAAGAATAATCTCCAATGATCTTTATTCTTTTGTAACCTCCTGTCCTTTGAGTATAAGCAGAACCTGTGAATATGATGACAAATCCCTGCTGTGATTAGGATTATCTCTGCTGTATTATTACAGGGAAAAGTTAACCTTAAAATAGGGAGATAATCCAGGTGTCCAAAGATCATCATACAACTCCTTTAAAAGTAGAGAGGTTTCCTTGGAGGGTTGCATATAAAAAAAGCAGAAGAAAAAGCCAGGGAGATTCAAAGCAAGAGAAAGATTTGAAGATTTGAAAATGGAGGAACCATGTGAGAGGATCAAGAACAGCCCGTAGAAGCTAAAACGTGGCTCCTGGCTAACAGCCATTGAGGAAACAGGAACTGTAGTCTCATTGCAAATAACAAAATTCTGCCAACTTTAAGAATGAACTTGGAAGCATATTCTTTCCCAGAGCCTCTAAATGAGAGGCTGGTCGACACCTTGATTTCGCTCTTGTGATATTCTGAGCATAAAAGCCAGCCTAGTGTGCTGGAATTTCTGACCTACAGAACTCTGAACTAATGAATGGGTGCTGTTTTGAGCCATTGTTTGTGATAATTTGTTACTCAGCAAAACAAAACTAATATAGCATCTAAAACCATGGAATACACAAGCTTAGTTTACTATATAGAAAAAAAAGAGCAAAATCTTAGGGACATTTTCTTTTTGCACAAAGTATTTCAAAAACATTTTATTATTCATTTAACATTTAATTTTTTTGTTCTGGAACTTGTATCATTATTCCTAGAAGAATTAAATGGACATTTCCTAAATTATGAGACATAACATCTTGCATATGTTAATAACTAAAAGTCTGAAAGTTAATGTATTGTAAAAATATTTCTGAAAAAATTTTTAAATAAAAGATTATGTTTGATAAATTAAAAGTTTCCACAGCTTAATTACTGCAACTCGTGATCAAGATAATCATTAACTACTCCTCACCACCAGCATGATAAAATCCAGAATCCATATCTGGACCCCTCATTCTGGTCCCAAATTTTCTCTCCACCTCATTTATAATTAATCTCCTCAAATCCTTCCCATACTCTGAAAATCTCTTTGGTTTTCTCATTGTAGTTTTTCTCACAGTCTTTCTAATATTCCATTCATTGATACCTGTACTCCCTTTTCTTCCTATCCTATTTCCACCCATCTTTCTTTTTGCCCCGCTTTATTAAGAAATAATTTACAAACATAATTATATATCCTTAAGGAATAGGACATTATGACTTGATATACATATATATATTGCACAATAATTACCAAGATCTAGATAATTAACACAGTTATATCTCACATAGCTAACATGTTGTGTGTGTGTGATGAGAATACTTAAGACATACTCTCAGCAACTTTCAAGTATACAATACCATATTATTAACTAATACAACCATATTGTACATTAGATCCTCAGAAGTCATTCTTCTAAGACCTGTTTATACACTTTGGTCTACATCTCCATGAATATATAGCCACTCATCCATCTAAGAACATTTAATTTAGATTGTTTCCATATCTTGGCTATTATGAATAATGCTGCAATGAACATGGGAGTGCAATTATCTCTTCAAGATATTGATTTCATTTCCTTCAGGTCATCCAAGAGGAGGACTGCTGGATCATATGGTTGTTCTATTGCTAGTATTTTGAGGAACCACATTGCTATTTTCCATAATGGCTATACCAATTTATACTCCCATCAACAATGAGGATATAAAGGTTCCCTTTTCTCCACATCCTTTCTGACATTTGTTGTCTCTTGTCTTTTTAATACCAAACATCCTAACAGGTATGAGGTGATGTCTCATTGTGGTTTTGATTTGCATTTCCCTGATAATTGGTGATGTTAAGCACCTTTTCACGTACCTAGTGGTCAGTTTTATGGAACCACAAAAGACCCTGGATGGCCAAAGCACTCTTGGGAAAAAAGAATAAACCTGGAGGCATCACAGTTTCTGATTTCAGACTATTTATAAAGTTGTAGTAATCAAAATATACAGTAGGGGCATAAAAACAGGTACATAAACCAGTAGAACAGAATAAAGGGCCCAGAAATAAATCCAGAATATACAGTCAACTGATCTTTGACAAGAGTGCCAAGAATGTACAATAGGAAAAGAACAGTCTTTTCAACAAATGGTATTGGGAAATCTTAATATCTACATACAGAAGAATTAAATCGGATCCTTACACTAAACACAAAATCAATTCAAAATGGGTTAAAGACTTAAATGTAAGACCTAACATTGTAAAACTCCTGGAAAAAAATATAGGGGAAAAACTCTTCAACATCTCGGCAATGACACACAAAGATGGCTATGACACACAAAGTAGAGGCAACAGAAGGAAAAAATAAACAATTGGGAGTACATCAAACTAAAAACCTTCTTCAGAGCAAAGAAAACAATCTACAAAATGAAAAGGCAACCTAAGAAATGGTAGAAAATATTTGCAAACCACGTATCTATCGGACTAATATCCAAAAGAATTAATAACCAGAATATATATAGAACTCAAAAGCAAAAAAACAAGTAATCCGATTTAAAAATGGTCAAAAGACCTGAATAAAAATTTTTTCCACCCATATTTCAAGACACGAAGACTTTCCTGATATTTTTCTCAAGATCTCTTCCTTTTTTGATTCCTAAATACTTCTTGTCTGTGCCAGTTATCTTTTCATCATATTTATTTCTGTCACCTCAAATGCCATCTGAAACTATTATTTAACTCATACTATCTCTCTGTATGGACCTGAGATTCATTGAGGGGAGAGATCAAGTATATCATAAAAACAAGAAATGATTACTATATGACAGTTTATTTGAATTTTTTACAAATATATATGTATATATTTTTAATTCTTTATTTATTCCTTTGAGAGAGACAGAGTGTGAGCAGGGGAGGAGCAGAGAGAGAGGGATATACAGAATCCAAAGCAGGCTCCAGGCTCTGAGCCGTCAGCACAGAGCCCAACGCAGGGCTTGAACTCACGAACTGTGAGATCATGTCTTGAGCCGAAGATGGACGCTTAACCGACTGAGCCACCCAGGCACCACTGAATTTTTTACAAATATAAAGAAACTTTAAAAATAATCAGAACTTATGTCTAATAAAACACAAAGGAGAAGTAAATGAAATCACGTTTTAGCCATGACTGGATAAAAATAAATAAATAAATACACTGATTGAGTGTTCTCCAAAAGTTGATAGTCATTTAAAGAGTCTTTGTTTCTTTATAGCATAATTTATGTGAACAACTTTTAAAATGTTCTTCAAGAACAAGCAAACATCTCAATTATTTCACTGCAATGAATCTATATCATCAGTGTAAGACACACTATTATTTTTATACCACTAAAAGGAAACAAAAATTGCCATTTAAACTATAACAAAATGTTTTTTATAATATTCTTGCATGACCATGGTGGCCTCACCAGCTTCTCATCACTTTGGCATTTATTTTATCAGTCCAGGTGATTTTGACAACTGCTCTTACCTCTAGTTGTATTGCCTGGGAAAATGAGAAGTAATGTTTGTTTATATATCTAAGGAATAGCATAGCACAGCTTTACCTACTTGTGAATATCCCCCATTGGGGCTCTCTATGCATTTTATTACTGCTTTGCAGGAAAACAGATACTTAAGATCACTTATTCCATAAAAATGCTTGCTCCAATGTCAAATATAGTCCCCGCTGCTTTGTTCCTGTACCTTTTATGTGCAAAATTACTTTTCATTTTAATGTCATCTCCAGTATGATATTTTTAAGGACATTTTGAGGAGCAGCAAACTACATGTGTAGTAAGAATAATGCACCTAACACAACTGAGGTGATGATGTGATGAACAGAAATGGGAAAATTTATAAATGGTCTGGCAATTATGTCAAACAAAATTGCTGGGTGTGTAGGTCAAAAATTATTCGTATCGTAATTTCACATTGTTTAACCTAGTATCATGATTGCCATCTCCCCAAAAGGCATTGTAAGACATCATTTAAAAATACAAACTGTATGCTAAATAACTTGAATTTAAATTTAAGAAAAATTTTAAGAAAAACACATTTTATTGAAATTTGTATTGGAACCTGTACCATGATCATTCCGTCTTAGAAGACTATAAAGTTTTTGAGAGTGAAACAAACAGACAAGACACACACACAACCTGATTTCAGGGACATTGCAGTATGGAGGGAAATGCATGAATCAGAAAAAAATGTATTTTTCAATAAACTCTTTCTTAGAAAAAAATGTTATATATAATTTTAAGAATTATTAGTGTTAGTGTCAGACATAAGGAGGAAATTTCCAGGATAAGAAATCAGATTAGTATCTTGCCATTTGCAATTACATAGATAGAGCAGAGAGCTAAGTAGAATGAGTCAGTCAGAGAAAGGCAAATATTGTATGATTACAATCATATACGGAATTTAAGAAACAAAACAAATGTGCAAAGGGGAAAAAGAGAAAGAGAGAGAGAGAGAGAGAGAGAGGTAAACCAAGAAACAAACTCTGAACTATAGAGGGCAAACTGATGGCTACAAGAGGGGAGGTGGATGGGGATGGGTGAAATGGGTAATGGGAATTAGAGTACATATATCATGATGAAAAAAATTAAGTTCAAAAAAAAGAAAGAAAGTAGATTAGGAAAGCTGTTTCATGGACTATTTCAAAAATCAATGGGAAAAATATCCTCTACCCATGGTAGCAACACTGAAGTGTCTTTTGTTCTTTTTTTCTTTTTTAATCACTTTGTATGATACAATGTCTATTATTGGAGTCACATGTACAACAAGTCTTATCTCTTCTATTGGATAGTAAATTCTTTAAGGTAAGGAATGAGTTTTAGGTCATCTTTGTATCTCCCTCCCCAGTCAACACGGTGCCTTGAATAGAGAAGGTGATCGATACCTACTTGATGAATGGATGCTAGGGAAATGTCAAAGGAGCATGATAAAGTCTCTGTGCTTACAATATTTTTGGAGATAAAAGCAACTTGCATAGAACAAAAAATGTTATATTCTAAGTATAGTAAGATTTCAGAAAATAAAAATCATTATTTCCAAAGAGGTTTACATTAAAAACATGGGATTTCGGGGCGCCTGGGTGGCTTGGTCGGTTGGGCTTCCGACTTCGGCTCAGGTCATGATCTCACGATCCGTGGGTTCCTGCCCTGCATCGGGCTCTGTGCTGACAGCTCAGAGCCTGGAGCCTCCTTCGGATTCTGTGTCTCCCTCTCTTTCTGCCCTGCCTGCTTGCACTCTGTGTCTCAAAACTAA
This sequence comes from Panthera leo, assembly GCF_018350215.1. Classification (NCBI taxonomy): domain Eukaryota; kingdom Metazoa; phylum Chordata; class Mammalia; order Carnivora; family Felidae; genus Panthera; species Panthera leo. The sequence continues at coordinate 169,147,483 of NC_056686.1, forward strand.
ATAAACATTAAAAACATTAAAAAAAAAAAAAAAAAAAAAAAAAAAAAAAAAAACATGGGATTTCAACTGAGCTCCAAAAGGATGCGCGTGGTTTAAATAGATGAGGCAAAAATGAAAAACAGTATTTGACATTGAAAAAATAAGAAAGACAGAGGGAATTTAAAACAAAACAAATAAATAAAACGAATTGGATGAAGTCAGTGAGGAAATTCCTATTCTACTCTTGTAAAACAGTTTATATTTAAAATGTGCCATTTTGAATTATGACCACTTAAAAGGAAGAAAGATATTTAATATTCACTGTTATTACTGCAAATGGAGATATCCATGAATTATAATGTAGACTGCCAGCTTTAACTATGCAACTCTGATCTCTTTTGCCACTTAACTCCTATTGACACAAAAACACAGAGTTCAACATTGCGATAAGATGTGAATGTAGCACTACCAAACAGGCTTCAAATTTATACTTTTTTTAATACTACAAAGGCACCATGTTAAATCATTATCATCTTTGCTACCTACTACTTCATTAAAAGCCCTTTTACAAGTATGTAGGTCAAGTGCTTTTGCAGAGTTGAATTAAGATTCTTGACAAAAATAATATATCGCTTTATTTTCAGCATCCTGGATTGAACTGTACACTGAGATGATGACAGTAATTTGTGATCACTATCCACAGAGCCTCCAGGGATGCCTGAATAGATGTGGGTCACAAGTAACTACTTATGTCTATGGCCTGTTTTATTACTCTTAGTGTAAAGGAATATATTTCTATCCCAAATATTGCTAGTTTTTCATTACTACTTTATTATAGTTCATTCATACAACTATTTTGTATCCTATATATATTTTTTACTTATAGAAATCTTGACCCCTTTTTTTCTAAAGTTTGGATTTCAACTTAAAGTCGTATTAACTATGTATTTGTAGGTAAATTACTAAACTGTCCTGAGCTTTAGTTAACCTATTTATAAAACAGGGCAAATAATACTTACCCATCCTATTGACTCACTGACTTATTCTCTTGACTATCAGTGATTAAGTGGTCTCAAATTGGAAAATAACCCTAAAGTTTTCAATATTTTGGCATAGTTTTCTCTTGGAAAAAATTTGGTTGTTCAGTCTAGTCTATAATTGGTAGAATTTGAAGGACTATTTTTATTACCCACTTCTCAATATTTTGTTAAATATTGTTTTTTTTTCTTCACTGACTTTTACAGTTTCTAAAAACTCACATTGAATTAAGTGTGCTTTTTTGGTGTGAAATTCTATGAACTTTGGCTCATGCATAGATTTGTGTATCATTACTCACCATCACACTCAGGATACAGAAGAGTTCCATCAGCCAAAAGTATTCCCTTTACAGTGCCCTTTTGAGTCAAACCATCTCCCAGCTCCGAATCACCAGAAACTACCGATACGCTCTCAATTTTATAAATTTTTAATAATTAAATTAGTACATGCTTATTCTAAATGTATATTTATATATTTAACTCTTTACATATATTCATATTAGTATATATTCACATTATATATCTATATGTGTGTGTGCACATTAGTATATACATTTAAAAGCTAGTATGTTCCCCTTCCTCTTACCAATCTCATCGATTTAAACTAATCAGCATTAATATTATGGTATATATCATTCTACAGTAATATCATTCTCAATGCTCAGTTTATAAAAGCACTACATATATTTAAACTTATAGAGCCCCAATCCCTTTTTTTTAGTGAAACCATTCTAATGTAGGTTTTACAGCTAACTTTTTCAATATTAATAAATTTGGGGAATACTTTCAAATTAATGTAGAAATCTATTTCATTCTTTTTAATAGCTGCTGAAAGTCCCATAGTTATATTATATGATCCATAATAATTACTAATAATTGATTTTTATCTTTAACTCTTTCTCATGCCATTTAACATTTGTATCACGCTACTTGTGCTTTTCACATGACTAAATGAAGATTCTGTCTTTGCCATATAGCAGAGACTGAGCAAACTAAATTAATTTTTTCTTTTTTCTTTCCCAAGCATTGTCTCAAATTAACCACCTCTCTGACGTGGTGACAATAGATTTGCACATTTTAGAATATACTTCTATGGGCGACTGGGTGCCTCAGTCAGTTAAGCATCTGACTTCAGCTAAGGTCATGATCTCACAGTTCATGAGTTTGAGCCCCGTGGCTCTGTACTGACAGCTCAGAACCTGGAGCCTTCTTCAGATTCTATGTCTCCCTCTCTTTCTCTCTGCCCCTCCCCCACTCATGCTTTTTTTTTTCTCTCTCTTTCTCTCTCACCCTGTCTCTCAAAAATAAATTTAAAAAAACATTTAAAAATTTAGAATATACTTCTACAAAGTGAGAAACACTCCATTTATATTATAATAATTTCTACACAAACCCTTTAGGAATAATGCTCCAAGATGATGTGCCTTTGTTTATGTTAGCAGAAACAGCTTTCAGCACACAAATATCTTCGTTATCTCCCTCCTCTTTACAGCATTTCTCACAGGAGTCTCCTTAGATACTGTCGCCCTAATTAGCCTTCCAGATGACTCACACATCAACCCTGAGGAGAGTTTTCCAGTTAAGCCACTTAAGGGACTAAGCATATTCAAAGAATCATTCTCTTATGGCAAGAGGAGAAAGTGAATTCATATTTTGAGTATAATAAAGTGGAGGGAAGAACAGGTTAGGGAGACGTTTAGGAAACTGAGGCCAAAACAGCAAGCAAGAGAAAGACCACTTGATGGGGTGGGCACTGTCTTAGATGACCTGCCCTAAATGTGTCACAAAGTTCTTTTTCTTCCTTTTCTCTGTTTTTTTTTTCATTTTTCATTTTTTCTGCCAAAAATGTCAGAGCACCTGTGACCTTCCAGCCTAGGGCAAAACATTAATAGCTTCTACCAGAGGGGAGTTTTTATTTTTCCATTAGTGTTCACTTTTTGCTATAAGTCCTTACTCTATGAACCATAAATGTACATTCAAAAAATGTATAAAAGATAAACTCAAGACGGGTTAAAGACCCATCTTATTTAATATGAGACATGCAACCATAAAAATCTTAGAAGACAGCACAGGCGGTAATGTCTCTGACATTGGACTGTAGCAACATTTTTCTAGATATGTCTCTTGAGGCCCAGGAAATAAAAGAAAAAATAAATTATTGGAACCACATCAAAATAAAGTTTCTGAACAGTGAGGGAAATAACCAATAAAACTAAAAAGCAAACTACTGAATGGGAAAAGATATTTGTGCATGACATCTGTGATAAAGGGTTAGTATCCAAAATAAAGAGCTTAAACATCTCAACACCCAAAAAACAAATAATCCAATTAAAAACAGGCAGAAGATATGAACAGATATTTCTCCAAAGAAGGCATCTACTTGGCCAACAGACAGGTGAAAAGATGCTCAACATCATTCATTATCAGGGAAATGCAAATCAAAATGACGAGATACCAACTCACACATGTCAGAATGGCTAAAATTAACAACACAGGAAACAACAGATGTTGGTTAGGATACGGCGAAAGGGGAACCCTCTTACACTGTTGGTGGAAATGAAAACTGGTGCAGCCTCTGTGTAAAATAGAATGGAGTTTCCTCAAAAAGTTAAAAATATAACTACACTATGATTTAGTAATCGCACTACTGGGTATCTGCCCCCAAAATATGAAAACACAAATTCAAAGAGATACATGCACCCCTATGTTTATAGCAGCATTATTTAAGTAATCCAAGTGTCCATCAAAAGATGAATAGATAGGGGTGCCTGGGTGGCTCAGTCGGTTAAGCGTCCGACTTCGGCTCAGGTCATGATCTCGTGGTCCGTGGGTTCGAGCCCCACGTCTGGCTCTGTGCTGACAGCTCAGAGCCTGGAGCCTGCTTCGGGTTCTGTGTCTCCCTCTCTCTCTCTGCCCCTACCCCACTCACACTCTAACTCTCTCTCAAAAATAAATGAACATTAAAATTTTTTTAAATCCATATTCTACAAGAATACAAGTATGCTTTGAAAATGGCCTTGGTAAATAGAAAATAATCCAAAAGGAAGTTTCATGCTGCAGACAGACTAGAAGTTCACCCAAGCCCCAAATCTGACAGCTCCACCTTTTTCTCTCTTGGATAACTTCTGTCTAATGACCCAAGAGAAAAGCAGAAGGGACATTACTGTAAGAAATGTATGAAATTCTTTATAGTTACATATTCAAGAGAGCTGACTCTATATCAAAATCCTTCTATACTAAAAAGGAGAAGAAAATTCCAACTTTTTCTCTCATCTAACAATGAACAATTCATTTTATAGTCAATTTTTCAAGTTCCCCATATCCAGAAAAAAACCAAATATAGGATGGAACGCATCACTTTTGGATTGTTCTTGGTCAGTTTGACTAAAAATCACTAGCCTCTTGAGAGGGTTTTAATTAAATTAAATATTAATCAATCAATAAAATTATAATTAGTCAAGTCATATCAGACAAAAACGTTAGTGCCTTTACTTTTTGTTATGTCATCTGGCAATTTCAGACCAGGAACATGGACATGGTGGATGAGGGAGACCAGAGGCAGATCACAAGTAAGGAGACTCAAGATGAGGTGCTGAATGAGAGGTCACAGTTAGATATTTCTGGAAGGTATTGGGAAGACAGAATTAGAGCATTGAAAGGTGAGAATCCCACAGGCGGCAAATACTAGTCCAGCAGACGGGATTCAAAAAAGTGTAATGAGAAAGAAAGAGGGAGTGAGATGGCAAAATCAAGCCTAACAGCTGTCAGAAACTTCATCAAAGAGGCAAGCCGACAAAAACTAGGACCAGAACATTTGGAAATCATGGTAGTATCACCCTTAGGAAAGCTTTTAAAAGGATGTGAACTGCTTCAAAATCATTTCAGCACAGTAATGACAGGTAAAAATAGATGAAATCCGGTAAGTGTCATCTATGCATAAGTTCTAATTAACTTTTCCAAGCTAAAATGCCAAGTGAACGGTTAAAGATAAATATAAAATCTAACACTTCACTATTTAAGTGTGGACCAGGAAGAACAGCAGCAACATCACTTGAGAGCTTCTTGGCAGTGCAGTGTCTTCACCCCAGACCTACTGGTTCAGAATCTGCATTTTAACAGCGTGTCCAGGTGCATTGCATGAAAATGACAAATTGAGAAACACTATAATACAGTCCAGTTAAACTAATCTTTAACTTCAGCCAGAATAGCCAGCTCACCATCGCTGAAAAATCCAATGTGCTAAAGTCTATTCTCTAGGCATACCCTCATACTATTCCTGCCACTAAGAAACCCAACTCCCTTTCTCTCCACCTACCTGACTCCTATCCTCCTGCAGGGTGCAAACATTTTCCACCTCTTTCATGGAAACTTCCTTGACTCTTCCATTCAGTCATTGATACCTCAGTAAAGTCACAGTATTCTTGCAGTATCATTTCTTGGCAAAGAGTCATCTACTAATCTGTGATGCTTCTCACCTTGATATCTTGTATTATTATTTGCAGATTTAGTTAGGTTTTAGGCTAACTTTAGGAGACAACATATTCATGCTGCTTCAGAATAGCTTTTTCACATAGTGTCTGGATTCTATGTAATTCATTCATAAGACTAATATAACTAAAGCCTTAGTAAAGCCTGTAAATCTGTGTCTGCAAACCCAATTAAGGTGTTCGTATTTTGTAAAAAATATGAAATTGTGCACAGTCCAGAGCCAGACAGCTTAGCTACTACATGAAGAATAATCAGTACAAAAAAATCTGTTTCAATTTATAAATTTAAGTGTTTTTTAATGTTCTGTGTATAATCGATTCATAGCTAGAAACAGGTAAAAACTGAAACACTCGGTGTCCATCCATTCTGGTCTTAAGGCTCATCTAATTATCTTCATCTAGTATCTATTGTATCTTTAGAAAAATTAAAGATTTATTATTCCTGGTATTATAAAAGCCTGGCCACATAGTCTTTGACTACCATAAACCAACACCACTTGCATGATAAATTGAAGCTGGCAAAGAGATATTAGAATATACTACAAAACAAGGCTATGTACTATTAACCTTTAAATTCTTTTAGATTCTATTTGAGTCACCCCCACCAAAAGAAATCAATTAAGAGTAATATAATTAAGGGATTGAATAGTACTGAACATCTAATATGTATTCTAAGTCTAAAATATAATAAATCTGATTATATACCACAATTTCAAATATCATTCAGTTACTCAACTACTCATTCTTATTTTTAGACAGAAGATTACAATACCATTTGCACTTTCCATTTCATGACTATTTCTCCACAGGCAGAAACTTGACATTAGCATTTTATAATGAAATCTAATTTAAGGCATTTAAATTTAGGGGATAAAAATTGATGACTGCTATTCAGTTCAAATCCAGAAAATGTAATTACTATAATTAACAGAGTATCTAAATTACATGATTGAATTTGAAAAAAAAGTGAGAAAAATAAAGAAAAAAAAGATCTGGCAATTAGATTATTCTTTGCTGGTTAATCCTAGAAGACACTCTCCCTCATACATTGTGTTTACTTTTAGAAAGGTGAATTTCTGGACCAGAAACTTCTGGACCAGCACGAGGAAGTCACTCTGTGATTTTGCTTTTTACTAAAATAGGAAAATACAAACTTGAACTGTAACAGATTCTTTGAAGCTACAGGTATGTCTCCATTCCAATGCACAATTATTCTTAAATTGTCTACCTAATCTGTTTGGGTTATAGCATCGCACGTGTAGGTAGGAATAGCATTCTCCTGTTGTTGATCTGTTTTGGCTTCTGATTATCAACATATGTTCACTTGATCTCATCTCCCATAGATACTTTATAGTAATACTCTGCCCTATGCTCATCACTACCACCACTTTTGGATAAATTGCTCACCCCTCAGGTAGTTGTTGGTAAATTACTAAATTAGGTACCCATAGTTGGAGAAAAAAGATAGAAAAGTGCATTTTTGCTTTTGATTTGACTTTTCTCCTCTGTGACTCTACAAGTCAGAGTATGGTGATCTTGAATTCCCTTCCCAGTACTGCACTGGAGCCCAACCCTCACCAGCTCTGAAGAGCTCATCATGCTCATTTCTTTCCAACTCCAAGTCCATGATGGAAATGTTTAGACAAGGGAAATTGGCCAATGCTACAAATCACAGCTTTTTAATTTCTTTTCATAGAGGTAGTTTACCAGCACACCACTACTTCTAGCTCTGTTTAAGAAAATAAACAAAGTACCATCAGTAGCAAACAGTGGAGAAGTTTGAATTTCATTCATCACATAATAAAGGGGTATTATAGGAAGTTTAGGTTAGTGGGCAGGGACAGACGAGTCAAGAGAAAATGAATTTAGTCCTACGATGTTTATTAATGGAAATAACCGAAAACTGGTTGCCAAGATCTAGTTTGGGACATAAGACACTACTGATTGCTGCTTTACTGGCCAACCCATCCCTGTCCCCAAAATTATAGATATATAACGATATTGGAAAAAGGGTATCACAGAATTGTGCTTACTAAAAAATAATATAAATTACTAACCACTTTTGGAATTACTAACACAATAACAATAAAACCACTCCCTTTACTGATTATTTGTTCAATAGGAATTTTGAAAAGGCAAATATGGTAATCCAGGCTTAGTTTCAAAATAAAGTCCAAATTCCTAGTTAACTTTTATCACTTGTAGATAACAACTTCTCAATCCAATGCTTTTTATCTATGGACACGATTTTCACCACAAATTTGTATAATAAAGTAGAAAGTGCTCTAGACAGAATGCAGAGGTTGGACTTTACCACTTCCTCACCATGTAACTCCATGACTCCACACTTACCTAACCATCTCATTTGCAATTATGTGTAGGAATAATAATAAATGCTGCCCCCTTCCTCAAGATTTGTGTCAGATTATATTGTTTTAAATTTAAAACAATAGAAGAATGTGTAAAAATATCCCAGGTAGTTACGTTTATTATTTCTGTAGTAGCCCAAACTAAAAATGTGAGATGGGATTATTGTTTTTACCATACAAGCAGGCAATAAAGAGAGTCTACTATGGATCAACACTATCCAAATGACAACAGACTGAATCACACAAAACTGGTGTACACTTTGTCACAGTCAATGCACATCACAGACATGCTGGGCAATGACATCATCGTGACTGAGAAAAGAGTTTTAAAAGTGTATAAATATAAATGTATGTATACGTGTGTGTGTATATATATGTATATATGTATACTTACATTTATATGTATATTTTCCCCCCACTGGTACAGCCCTTCCCTAGGCTAAAATGATGAGCTACATGAAATTAAACATGTAAATGAATTGTTACTCTTCTACTTCTCCAATATAATTCATATAAAGAGAACAAGAAGACATAGCTGATAGTGAAAGGGAGCCTATTGCTGCTTGACCCTGCTTGATGCCACTAGGGCCAGTGAAATTTGGCGTTTCATGAGCCTAAGTTCTAGATAGGATTTTGTCAAGTGGTCCTGATGTAAACTTGGCTTGTAGGAAACCATGAATATGTCTCTCAGAGATCTGATTCCTTTCTCCCACAGTTTTTTATTCCATTTTCACCATTTTCTGGCTTTCACTTATTTTTGTCAAAAGCTACAGGTACCAAATCTCTATATCTTAAAATTTAAAAAAAAATTAATGTTTATTTAATTTTGAAAGACAGAGTGTGGGAGGGGATGAGCAGAGAGAGAGAGAGGGAGACACAGAATCCAAAGCAGGCGCCAGGCTCCAAGCTGTCAGCACAGAGCCTGGCACGGGGCTCGAACTCACGGACTGTGAGATCATGACCTGAGCTGAAGTTGGACGCTTAACCGACCAAGCCACCCAGGTGCCCCTGTGTCCTAAAATTTGTTAAAGAAAAATAAAACATTAGCCTAGAAATATTTACTCCTCAAATGGAAAGGTTTATGGACCCATATGAGGTCAAAGTAATTTTATCAAAAAAATGTAAGCTTCTATATGATCATGATAGCTACCATTTATCAAATGTTCAGACGATGTTGAGCACTGTTACATACTTTCTATATTTTATCTCATTGTGCTCTCACTTCAGCCCTATATGGTACTACTATTATCACTCCCGTATTATATGAAAAAAAACAAAAAGTCAAACCAGGCCCGAAATTTCAAAATCTTTTACAGAGTATTTTTAGGGGATTTTTTTAGGGGATTAAAACATTCTGAAGTTTACTGAACTATTTAGTAGTTTTCATCTTTCAGCCAAAACCTAAAGGAGTAGTTTTGATTAGCAGTCAAATTATTTTTAGGTTCTTAGATTCACAGTAAAAATGTAGATTTCCAGTAATGCTAGCAGACCAAACATGGCTTATTTTAAGCAGTTGTTTATTATTCATTTATCATGTGTCTTTTCATTCAATAAGTATGTATTATCAACTGCTATGCTCAGAACTCTGTTGGAGACCAAGAAGTAAAAAGCTATTTCCCACCATCATCCAAGAAGAATTTTTAAAATAACCCTTAATTTTAGCCAGGGTCATACCTAGCATATTGGATACCCAGAGTGGATCGTTTTTTTAATACTTCCCTTATATATGAAAAAAGTATTCTCAGATACAATCCTGAAATGAGACAAATAATACTAATGGCTAGAAAATAAATATAGACAGTAAACATTTTCTCTAGCTGAATTTGTGCTGGTATGCCAGTATAAAAATATAATTAATAAAATAAATAGTAAAGATATGTCAGAAAGTTGAGAAAGGGGGCACCTGGGTGTCTCAGTTGGTTAAGCATCCCACTTCGACTCAGGTCATGATCTCACGGTTCATGGGTTCGAACCCCGCATCAGTCTCTGCCCTGACAGCTCAGAGCCGGGAGCCTGCTTCGGATTCTGTGTCTCCCACTCTCTCTCTATGCCCCTTCCCCACTTGTGCTCTCTGTCTCTCTCAAAAATAAATAAGTAAACATTAAAAAAAAGAAACTTGAAAACAGAGCAGATTAATTTTTAATTTAAGTATTTTGCTTATAAAAAAGAAAAAAGTATATCTACACAGTGTTCTGTTCAAGTAATCAATAATATTGCATTCTCTGTTTTGAGCCTTAATGTCTGCATACATTCAACAATGTTGTCAAAATTTATCTTCTTCACATATTCATTGTCGGATTTGTTCATCTATCTCCACTCAGAGTAATTCAAAGGGCACTTTGAAAATGTTTCCTTCACATGAAGCAACAGATATAAAAATACATAGAAAAAAATATCAAAGATAACTTTGGCAAGGTTTATGGAATTATATTTCACAATGAAGTTCTATTCATGTCATTGTTTCTTTGGGTCAATTCTAAAAGCTTTCAAATGCAACTACAGTTGAAAAATTGCCACTAAAATGTCTTCACTAGAAAAGCCAGGAAACATTTGTATTATACCTGGTAAACTTTTCCAAAGTTTAAAATTGTTCAAAATCATTTGTGTCTGATTTGAGTGCAGTTTTTGCTTTCTTCAATATACTTTAAACAGCATATGTGAAATAAACGATATCACAATGACCAAAAAAGAGAACTTAGTTCTTTGGCCGATTGCTTCCTCTTGAAACAAACGTTAAGTATTGTGTCTGCATGTGCCAGGAGACTATTGGATAACTGGAGATTCCCCCAAAGGATCTCCCTTGTAGAACACAGCGTTTATCAAATAATAAGTAATATATATGTATCTATAATACATATGTATACACTTATGCATACTATAAATACTATACATATATAAGATATGTATGTAGATATATAATAATATGAGTGTATATATATAAACACATAATATTGTGTATATACAACGATAGAAGTTAAGTCAGCATAGGACACTTGAGGAGTATTTTATCACTGATACTGTTTAATTGCTGTATTAGTTGCTGGCACATGGTGGTAATAAAAAGCAAACTGACTTTTAATTGGTTATTACTGCTTTTTAATTCTCTATAGAAAATGTCAGCTTATAGTGCCTGCACCCAAGGAGAACCACCCCACTGCCCCAAATTTGGCATTACCACTGGTTTTAGCCAATGGAATTTAGTCAATCAATTTACATAAAAATAACTATTTTTAAAAAATATTTATCATGGGGCGCCTTGGGTGGCTCAGTTGGTTAAGCAGCCAACTTCAGCTCAGGTCATGATCTCGCGGTCCGTGAGCTCAAGCCCCGCGTCAGGCTCTGTGCTGACAGCTCAGAGCCTGGAGCCTGTTTCAGATTCTGTGTCTCCCTCTCTCTGACCCTCCCCCGTTCATGCTCTGTCTCTCTCTGTCTCAAAAATAAATAAACGTTAAAAAAAATTAAAAAAAAATATTTATCAATAAAAAAATAGTAGCAACCCAAATCCTCCCCCCATCTTATATTTCCCCATTTCTTACTCCCAGCTATTTGAAACAATACATTGTACTTAAACTTTGCATGGGTTTTATAGTTTGGCAGATGTGTATTTGAATCTTGGCTCTGTTACTTACTAGCTATGTGACCTTAAACAAGTTAGCTAACCCTGCTGAACTTCACTTTTAATATCTCAAGTCTGAAAAATACTCACTAGCATGGCATATCTTACGTGCAAAACAAATGAAAAGGCACTTTCGTGTATTACATGCTCATTAAAGTTAACTACTATGACTATCCTTTAGCTTTGGCCCTGGATCTGCCATGTGCTTCAGACCCCTAAATATTTCAGATTCCTTGGGCAGTAATTACCTGTGATAAGGTATGGACTAAATAGAAGGTTCGTTTTTTTTTTTCCTAAAATACATTTAAATTAACATGTATTATCTTTCCTTCTACCAACCTAGTTTCTTATAAACTGCTTATATAAATGACCTACATTCACTGTCCCCTCTTTATTACTACACAGCCTCCTGCTTTCTTCCATTCTTCTAAAGGTCTCACTTAAATGTTATCAAGATCATCAACACCAGGGCCTTTGCTCATTCCCACAGAAACTATTCACAAAATTCAGGAGTTGTGGAATTCACTAGAGGCAAATTCACTTATCTCACAGAGAGAAACTGAAGCTCAGAACAGAGAAGCAGTTTGTCTCAGCAGCTAGAGAATGAGCAGAGACACAAGTCTGGCTCCAGAGAAGGCCCATTTGCTCCATTTTTGTTAGTGTCAGTTGCTGCTCTCCAACTCTGTGTTGACTTACTCCATTCTTCCCTAACTCTCCTCTCTCCTCCTAATACTGACCATTTCTCTTGTTTCTTTCTTTAGCCTTCTCCCTTACCTTTGTACCCTCTCTTTCTCAAAATCCAATCTTTTTCTCCTTCTTCAACTAGCATCTTTCTTAAAGAATCTCCTAAATCTGGCTCCAAGTTCACTCTTAGATCATGAATAATCTGTTAGAAATCTCCTCCTGGATGGAGTAATGACTTGAGTGATTAATCTCAAATATTGGGTTCAACCTTAATTAGATAACCAGTAAGATAAACCCAGAGCCTCTTAGAAAAAATGTCCTGACATTATTCATTCATGGGGACAAATACTTATCTAGCACCTTTTAATTGGGTGACACTGTGCTTGCACTGGATATGCAAACACATGCAAACATGTGCAAACACAATCCCAGTTTTGTAGACCCAGAACACGCATTCCAGGGTGGGAAGTCCAAGGTGGAGTCAGGGCTCAGACCCCATGAAACCCCATCCACTCTGCCCAGCTCACATGGTACTGTCTGCCTGCCAGGACCACAGGGTATGAAAAAAGCTTCAATTACATCATCATCCTGAGATAGCTGGAGGAGCTAAAGTTCATGGCTTTTATACCAGAGGCAACGAGGTGACTGCCATAGCCAGTATGAACTACGATCCCATCATGTCCCAAGTTGGCTGAGATGCTGGACTTGGCTATGTTATCCAGAAGCAGGAAATAGAGACTGATGACAGGTGCTCACAAGGAAGAGATCCTGAGTGACCATGCAGCAGACTTCAAGCAGGCATGTTGGGACACCAGGAATAGAGGCCAAGCCTGGGGGGCAGGTACCAACCTTGAATTTTCCAGGATCCCCCAGGGCAGAACATGAGACTTGCCAGTACTAACCTTTGACTGCCTGGCTCTGCTCCAGAGAAGGGTCTCTGGAGTTTGTGTCTGTGTCTCTATTTCTTCCATTCCAGTAGAAGAGACAGACATGAAGCAAATCATAAATGTAAATGTATAACTACAAACCATGATAAATATTTCAAATGGAAGTTACAGGTGCTATGAAATTACCATGTTCTCATTTGCTGATAGGTCTATGGAAGATCTTCCTTTATCCTTCCATTCATGACAACAGAATTAATGGGAAGATCGCTGGGCATACCATAGGGACAGGGTAAGTCAAAATCTCTTTATATTGATGATCCTCCAGAGTTCATGATCTCATTTAACTACAGTGGTCAGAATTATTAAAATTATATGTGTCATATGGCCTACCAGTAAAAATATTAATATAAATTAAATATGGTATCTCTTCATTTTTTTTAATGTTCATTTATTTTTGAGAGAGAGAGACAGAGACAGAGACAGAACACAAGTGGGGAAGAGCAGAGAGAGAGAGAGGGAGACACAAAATCTGAAGTAGGCTCCAAGCTGTCAACACAGAGCCCGATGCGGGGCTTGAACTCACAAGCCTTGAGATCATGACCTGAGCCGAAGTCAGATGCTCAACCAACTGAGCCACCCAGGTGCCCCAGTATCTCTTCATGATAGAGACTTTTGAATCAGATCATTAAATAGCCAATCACAATCAATAATAAGAACAATAATTTTCATCATAAAGAGTTCAAAACAACGAATAAATTTTTCTGCCTTCTTTCATTTTCAGAGTAGAAATTCCATAAGGTATCTCCTAATGAATGGTTTCTAAATTTATACTTTATAAATTTGTGAAAAAAATTAAAATTTTATGATGAACAGTTCAACTAATTTACTATTTTAAAATGCAACCAGTTTGAAACTATGAATAAACCTTTATTAGAGTACAACTTACTTTAAAGAAAGCCCATATCTTCATATTAACTATTTCCAACTATAACAATAATGATTAGCAATATAAATATGAATGTAGGAATATCTCTCTAATGGACAAATAAGAATTGTAATGCAATTAATACATGGCTATATAATAGAATAATATAGCTGGGCTCATGTGGCCTGTGTCATTCTGTGCAAAGCATTTCCATTTATGAAATGCTACTTCATGAGGATAATAATATCACTTTCATTAACAACATAAAACAAAACTTGCAAGATATGTAGTAAACACAGAGAATTTAAAAATTATATGTATACTCATCAACTATTAATTGTCCTCTACATTTATTTACTTGACAATCTTCAATAAGTTCATATTAAGAAGGGAAGATAGAACATGCACTAAATAATAAATTATCATATTAATTTCTGGCAAATATGTTCAGGAATACAGAACTACATAAAACACAAATAAACAACAACAAAACCAAAACCAAACCAAAATAAAACAAAACAAAAAACAAAACAAAGAAAAAACACCCTACTACCACTAAAGCCCAAGAGAAGAGAAGCTTCTTCTCACTGAAAGAATCAGGGAACAGTTCATTGTTCTATTGAAGACAATAGTAATATTTGAATTCGGTCTTGAAGCATGAACAAGAACAGAGAAGTTTAGATAGGACATGTAGGGAAAGGACTGAAGCAGAAGAAGCAGAATGGACACAGGCTCAGGGAGGGAAACATGAGACAGGTCCAAGAGGACAATGAATCATCCAGAATGAGTGTAACGTAGGATCTGTGGAAGGAGGAAGGAGGTGAGGTAAATGGAGAGTAGGTATAAAGTGCTTCAAATGCCAGAAGAATCAATATTTCACTTAGCTGAAAACGAAGGGTCACTGCAAATTTTGGAAGAAGGGAGTTACATAACCATGACAAAGCTCTAAGGGCTAATCTAATGACTCTAGAAACAAGGAACTGTGAAAGGAGGGCTGGAGATTAGAAGATTAATCTGAAAAATATAAAATTTTAGGTAAGAGGGGGAAAGGCCTTGAAGTGAAAAGGCACAAAGAGGAGAGAAGCATAATTTTCTAAAAGCAGGATAGAATAAATTTGATATTCATTTTGTTTGGAAGACAGTAAGTTCAAGAGGCTTCAAAAATAATAGATTTCAAGTTGAAATGACAAAAAGAGTAGAAGTGCAGGGACACATTTGATGCTTTCTCTAATAGCTATCAACAAAGAGCCTCAAAGCAAACAGGCTAGGCTGTTTGTCTAACCAATATTTCTCAAGCAACAGTTTACTGGAGACTTTGATATGTTTATAAATATTCAACACAAAGAGGTTTTCCACTGTCAATTCAGGACACACTAAATATCTTATCTTCCTCTTAAATATTTACATTTAACATAAACATAATAAAGTTCTGGGAAATTGCGTACTAGTGTGTGTATGTGTGTGTGTGTGAGTAAAACTATTAAATCTCATGGGACACTAGCACTGCAAGGGACAAAGTTTAGAGAGACAAGCATACATATTCTTCTGAACTTACTATTATAGAGTAAGTATGTTTTATAATAAATCTCTTTGGGATGGATTAATATCAGGTATCATGAAGTCATTCCAGTAGACCTAAGAGATGGAAAGAGATGTAAATTGTCACTCAGGATAGAGTTGAGATCTGAAAATATAAATTTAGAAGTCACATAACAGAGAAGATACTTGAGATTATGAAAAGAGGTGATTTTGCAAGGGACTGGAAAAGTTAGAGAGGACATGGAAGCTGCAGACAGTGTACATTTTAGACTCCATTAGATGGATAAATAAGGCTAAATTGGCCACTGGACTAATAACAGAGAGGGAAACAATATGTTGTTAGAAGGATAAAGCAGAGCAGTATCCAGATTATACATATTGATCAAAATTATGTAACTTTAGCACCTCAACTTCCATATAAATTTGTATAAAAGCTGGTATACAGAATTAATAAGTACTTTTGTATAAAATTTAGGTCAATTGTCATTTGATAACAGCTGTTTGGCTCTTCAGAATGCAGTCAGAAAGTGTTTTCCATTTTTTCAATAAGGAAATATCAAGAAATAATGGATCTCCTCTAGAAATGGAATGTATTTTAAATAGTCTTTGCCACTCTGTACCACAAATATCTTTATTAAAATATTTAGTAAAGATTTCTTAAATATTTGATTCTTGGGCACCTGGGTGGCTCAGTCGGTTGAGCTTCCAACTTTGGCTCAGGTCATGATTTCATGGTTGGTGAGTTCGAGCCCCGTGATGGGTTCTGTGCTGACAGCTCAGAGACTGAAGCTTGCTTCAGATTCTGTGTGTGTCTCTCTCTACCCCTCCCCCACTCATGCTTTTTCTCTCTCTCTCTCTCTCAAAAATAAATAAACATTTTTAAAAACTTAAAAAAAAAATTTTTTAATATTTGATTCTTGAGAGAGACTAAAGAGTCTTAAGGGCATTATACTGTATTTCCCTCTAGAAAATAGATTCTTAGTATGATATTTCAAAAAAAATTACAATAAAGTAAAATATTTTAAAGTAATAAAATATGGAAGTTTTATGGCACTCTTGAGTGATCTGAAGTACATTAAAATGAAATACCATCTCAGGACACCTGGCTGGCTCAGTCGGTTGAATGTCTGACTTCAGCTCAGGTCATGATCTTACAGTTTGTAAGTTCAAGCCCCGCATAGGGCTCTGTGCTGACAGCTCAGATCCTGGAGACTGCTTCGAATTCTGTGTCTCCCTCTCCCTCTGGTCTTCCCCCACTCATGCTCTGTTTCTCTCTCTTTCAAAAATAAATAATTTTTTTTTTAATTTTTTAAAAAAATAAATAAAATGGAATACCATCTGAACAGTAATATTCAAGCATTTTGAGTATTAGGAAATTTACAGAAAGCAAAGCCTAAAAAGAAAGATAGTATGATTACTGTGAAATTATATTTTATTCATGTCTATTAATGAAATCATAACGAAGTCATAATGAAATCTAGTTCTAGTCTTGCACAACCTAAAAGCCACACCCTTCAACACCTAAAAGGGTCTTTCTACTGCCTAAGAAAATGCTGTTTATATTATGGTAGCAACAAATCTCTTCTGTATAGAAACACTTTCAGAACAAGTGCCTGAACTTTATCTTTCTTTTCCCTCCTCTTTTCTTTACTCCTTCTGGAGACAGTATTTTATGTCCTAAAATTCCTAATAAGTGCCTCATATATGACATATCAAATCTATGTTGGTGTTTGTATGGTCATCACAGTAAATCATATGACCCAGAGAACACTTGATAATGTATGCTTGCTCATTGTTTTTGTTTGTTTGGTTGGTTGGTTGTGTTGTTGTTGTTGTTTGTTTTGTTTTTGTTTTTGTTTTTGTTTTTTTGTTCGACCTCTGGAAGAGAAAATTTTCATGAATATAATGACTCTGAATATAATGACTTCTGAGTAGCTCAAAATAACTTTTAGGGTGATTCAAATCATCTCCTTGGTTAGTGAGAATGGATTATACCTCAAGGAAGGATAGTATGGCCAGCCTGGCATACACATTAAGATGTCCTAACACTATCTTTTATAAAGATGCAATCTGTAATGGCGAGCCACACTCAATCTGTTCGTTCTTTTTTTTTTTAATTTTTTTAATGTTTATTTATTTTTGAGACAGCGAGAGACAGAGCATGAATGGGGGAGGGTCAGAGAGAGAGGGAGACACAGAATCTGAAGCAGGCTCCAGGCTCTGAGCTGTCAGCACAGAGCCCGACGCGGGGCTTGAACTCACGGACCGCGAGATCATGACCTGAGCCGAAGTCGGACGTTTAACTGACTGAGCCACCCAGGCGCCCCAATCTGTATGTTCTTAATATCAGTACTCTTCAATGTTTCTCCCTCTGGCTGGTTTTGATCCCTTGAGCTTTAAAAACATCTATGAAATGGAGATCTATATAGTTTTCTTTCTACTTCATAAGAATATTGTGTGAACATCTAGTATAAAAGATATAAAAAAAATGTTTTCCAAAACTCTTTTTATGGGATTCTACATAAGCATAAGCCATCATTATTCAAAATGGTATTATTTGCAGATTTTGAATCATCTGCTTTCACTAAGTGTGAATTTAAAAGCAATGCTTTAAAAAGAAATCTCTTTGGGATGAAATGAAGAAAAAGGCACCAGAGCTAGGTAAAATGCTGCCAAACTTGTGTGTACATGATACCTGGGTGTGATAATCCACAGATAACTCCCATCTGTTATTTCTTAATTTACCCTCAGCTGTTTCAATAACATGATATTGTTCATCATTTCTCAATCTTTTCAAAATATTTCTTCTTCCTTTTTTTAAACTCACACCATTGCAGTTATGTAATAGAACATTAACTATTCTCTCAACGAGGCAACTTTATTTGCTGAGTTTCTCTAAGAGTAGATGAAAAATATTAACTATAGATAAGTTTCTTAGGTTCAGACTATCTTCCAGATAACAAAAATAAAAGAAGTAAAGGACGAAAAAAAACTAAAGTAAAGTGAATCTCAGAAAAATAAAGGAGACATATTTGGGGAAAATTTAGAGAAACTGAAATGTGTACCTTGGAACACTAATTTCTGTAGATATTAATAAGAATTATATAGAAATAGAATAAATTGGGGGAAATATTGGGCCAAGCGAACTTCAGTTTTACTGCAAAAAAATATCTAATATGACTTGTAAATTTCTAACAGGAGAATGAGTATGACAGGCAGTATTTCCCAAACTTATTTTATGCTTCTGTTTGGAGTATCTCAGGGGAATGGTCTTCCTTGAGCTCAGGAGTTTAGGAGTTCAATTCATCAGACTTGTCAGTTTTAACAACAAACCAGATGGGTGACAGCACATATTCACAAAATGACTGCAGTATGGCCCTTGACTCACTAGTGCTAACCACTTGAAGCCACACATCCTCAACTCTCTGCTAGCTAATCAGAAGTTCTCCTTATGCCCCAAATTCTCCCAAACACTTCATGAACTTTTGTAATCTCCTGGCTTTGCTCAAGCTATACCACCTTATTAATATCCTTCTCTTCTTCCACTTTCCTGTCACTTTCCTGTTTGTTTCAATGTTTATCATCGAATGTTTCTCCCTCTCTGTCTCAGTACTTCATATGTGCTTCTCCTTGGGAGAGTAGTTCTCAAACTTGGCCGTACATTCAAGGTATCTAAAGAATTATAAAAAACACTGATCCCTGGGTCTCACCCACTGATTTTGATATAATAAGTCTGAGATACAACCTGGGCATTGGGATTTTTTTTTTAAATTCCCCAGTGATTGTAAGATATAGGCAATGCTGAAAACCATTGGTTTGGAGTTCATGGTAGTTTGTCTCTGTACTTTATAAACCTATGTAGATTCTAAAAAAGGGTTTAAGTTTTTTAAAGGAGAAATATAACCCCCTTCATTTTCATAGGTCTCCTGTACCCATAAACATTTTTTAATGAAAACTAGAAGTTCTAATTTGGCTTATATTTTCAATAATGATGCTAAAATTATCAAAACGTTGTCCAAACTACTCTGTTCCTCCATTCCTATTCAGGTAAACTGTATCATTAAGGAAAGTGGCTCCCATATCTAGCTATGAATCAACATAAATGGGAGAGCATGTGGAAACACATATATCAAAGCTTTCTAGTCCCAGACCTACTAAAGCAGAATATCTGAGTTAAGGTTTCAGAAGCTTGTTTTGTTTTTGTTTTGTAAGCTGCAATTCTAATGTCAATAACAAACAGATCCGTTTTGTGAACCACTGATTTAAAAGAGGAATTATGGATTTTGGCTTTTATGAAAGCATTTACTCATTATAGTGGTATTTGGAAGGGTTCAGTAATAGAAAATAATATCATGATTTTATAGTACAAAGAATAAATAATTTTTAAGAGACAATAATCGTAAGTTCCTAGAGAATATGCATTATGGATGAGAATATGCATTATGAATACCAAATATGGTCCAAATGCAAAAGGAAGCATTATTTTATTTTAGTATTTACAAGCCCTCCATTCCAGGCCATGGTTTTCGTGGAATTGAAATTGATTGCCCAAAATTATATAATTAATTATATTCAGTTTGTATTAAAATAACTAATTGTCTCAAGCCTGTTAGCATGACACTTGGTAAAAATTAATTCTCCAAAAGAAACTGAGAAAATATGGGCCATCATCATGGGCATAATAGCTCATGTTTTAAGCAGTTAGTGAAACTTTCCTAATGTTTAACTTTTTAAAACTTTTTTTAACCAGGAATTTCAGGCACACTATAACTCTGATGTCAGGTGAAAAATATTTGACCCATCAACCACATGAGAGTCAATAGAACTTCACTGTTTTATTATATATATATATATATATATATATATATATATATATATATATATATATATGTGTGTGTGTGTGTGTGTGTATATATGTGTATATATATATATATATATATATATATATATTTCCATCCTCAGATAACTTCAACAACATGAAATAAAAATTCAAATTATATGCTGTCTTTTCAACTGTCTGAATGAAGATGGACTATGGATGGAATAAAGGAAAGAAGAATCAGAAAAAACACAAGAATTTTCAGAGAGCATTAATTGCATTAATTGACTCAATTATATATGCTTCTTTTTACTAATATTCTCCCACACCAACTCTGGGTTTGGCCCTGTGACTTTTTGACTTTTACAATGGGACAGAACAACTGACTCAATTCAGACTCAATCAGAGCCTTGAAAAAATGTTTGTGAGTTTCTGTTTCCTCCATAGTTTCCTGTTGTTACTACGAAAAAAATACCCAGGCTAGTCTGCTAGAAAGATATGTGAGATACATGAAGGAAATTCAAGTCATGTAACCCAAGGTCCTCCTCGGTCAGCCAGTTCACAGCAAACCTATGATCTGGCTACAGATGCAGAAGAAAGCCCATTGAGATCACAGAACCACTCAGCTGATCTATAGACTCATGTCATTTTAAGCCCCTATGCTTTAGGAAGATTTATAAATAGCAATCACTGATACAAATGTCTTCAGCATTTGAAAGACTGTCCTGTGAAAGAGTTTGGATCTTTCTTGGTCCAGTTCTACTAAGAGAGAAAAAAAGTTTATATTGACCAAAAGACAGATTCCCATTTAAGAAAGTACTTTGTAACAAGTTATGGTTGTTCAAAGGTGGAATGGGCTACAGGCACTGAATTTGCTGATTCCGGAATAATTCAAGTTGGGGCTAACATGAACGCATTTTATTCATTCAACAAGTTTGTTTCTTCATTTTTTCCTTTAATGCTACAAAATTATATACAGATTCTATAATCTGTATATTATAGTGCATTGTAGAGTATATTGGTTTTCTCATTCTCAATTAGTATTACAAACAAGAAACAAGCTACCCATCCTTATAGCAATCTTCCTGGATATGGCTGCCAGAATTTTCAGCCAAGACTTACTGGCCATCATTCACCCTGAAAATGGAGCAATCCCCATTATGTAGACCTAACTAAACAAATTATTAATTCTATCATTCATTCATTTCAAGGGTCACCAGTTAGCAATCTGTAGCTGGATTTTGTTTAGACTCACTGTTTTTAAAAATGTGAAACTAAATGTTTTCATTTCCTATCTACCATAATTCCCAACACCTCCTATTTCATACATTCACAATACTTACTTAGTCAGTATTGACTAAGCCAATTAGTCAGTATTGATAAGCCAAGTGCTTATTTGTCACACACATTCCACCAAAATTTATGGGAAATACAAAGATGAATTCAATATTAATTACAGCCTCAGAAATCTTACAGGTTTGTTTTTAGGAGGGTTGACCTCCTTACTCAAGTAATTATAATAGGGATGAAGCGATATGTGCACTAAAAGAAATCCAGATAAAATGACATGAGATCTCTGAGTTAGAAAAAATTAGGTGCAGCTGAACTGAGCAGCATATGCATAATTAGTGGCCACAGAAATTTGCAAGAGTCTCTTTTTTCTCTTTCATGTTGATCCACAAAAATATCATCACTGGAATAGCTATAACCATTTGGAATCTTCATTAGAGAAGATATCTAACAAACAGGTGGTCCCAGATTGTCACATTTCTCTACTTTCATCCAAATTTTGATTTAATTATATAACTTAAAAATGACTTTGACCTAGTAGGATTTTCCTTTCTTTCCTCAATTAGGACTCAAAAATTGCCACATTTGTACATTAAAGATACTGACATGCTGTTTTAAATTACTTGGTCTCCAAACAATTTGTTCCAAGCTCTTTGATCCTTGAAAATGTCAAATATTTTAATATTAATATTTTTAAAGCTGAAGTGGTGATTTTCATAATAAAAGCCCTTGACTTTCAATGCCTGTAAACAACAGGTTAATAAATACATAGTATTTTAATACCTGTCTTAACAAACAACTCTCCTAAAAATAATATCCTATGATGCTAAAGGCTGGAGTGACTACAAATGGTTACCAACTTATCTCAGAATTAGTGTTTCTCCATAACAAAAAAATATGGCTTTAATGGAGCAGTTTGGGGATGTTATGAAGATGACAAATCTCAAAGTTTTATCATCTGCTTCTTCAAATGCACGGTGATTTGCTGCATTCACTTCCAGCATTTCTGGTTCAGGAAATGTTGGATTTTCCTCAAGCAGAGCTCATGGCCAAGTGACCTTAATCAAATACATAAATAAACGGAAGCTTTCCCATGAGAACTAACTATCACAATTATGTCATGTCCAGTCACAGAACTGAAGAGACTGGGTTTATAAATACTGCAGACCTCTTTAACTTATTCAATTTTGATAATCCTATAGGTCACCTTAATCTTATTACTATGATTTTTCATTGCTTTTAACCTAAACACTATATGTAATAGACTGATTATTCCAAATATAAAATTTTCCAAAACATTAAATTATCTAGTATATCATTTAACCTGGATAACCTTTATTTTCTTATTTCAAGCATTACAAATCTTTGAAAAGCTATTTCTAAATCATGAACACAATGTCTAAGATAAACACAACTATCACCAAACTTCCCTAGGTTAGCAAACAAAATTTGTGTAGTTCCTGAGAGAGAGAAACTTTGTTGTGTTTTAATCTATTCTCTGTTCCTGGATCCATACCCAAATTATAAATTGTGGATTTACTACTTCTTTAAGGAATTGCTCTGAAGATTATATACCTGTAAACTTTATTAACAATACACTAGGGGCACCTGGATGGCTCAGTTGGTTAAGTGTCCAACTTTGGTTCAGGTTGTGATCTCACAGTTAGTGGGTTCAAGCCTCCCGTTGGGCTCTGTGCTGACAGCTCTGAGCCTTGAGCCTGCTTTGGATTCTGTGTCTTCCTCTCTCTCTCTGCCCCTCCCCTGCTTGCACTCTGTTTCTCTCTCTCTCTCAAAAATAAACATTAAGATAAATAAATAAATAAATAAATAAATAACACTAAAATTTTAATAAACAGCAGCTCTTAATATTAACATTAATAGCTACTGCTATTGCCATGCTGCTGTTGCTGGTGATGGTAAGTTTATTGGAGGTAGCTTAAATTTGTGTTGATTATGGAGGAAGTAATACCAGCAGGAGTAAATTACTTATTGCCTGACTTTAAAATGTATAACAAATTATGGTTTATCTACTGGTGATGACCACTTAAAAATTAGAGCTATTGTTGTCACAACCGAAAAAAAAGAAAAGGCAGAGTTATGTCTGATAACTTGCATGATAAACATTACCGTATGTCTTACACTCATATTTGTTTGTTGTTTTGCTTTATCTTTGTAGTCAGTCCATTTTAAAGATCAACTTGTTTCTGTTCCTTGCCTTATAAGTCATGCAATGACCTTTAACCAGCAGCAATAACATCCTGATGTAAACAATAAAAAACTAATTTTTAATAAACATGTCTATTATAAAATATAACTGTTCTTCTATTAACTAATGTTGTGCCTGATAGTGTCATAAATGGTAAATTCACTTCACTATGTCTATTTTCCAAAACTATTTTTCCTTTCATAGCAAGGGGAGAATAACTTAAACATAATTATTTTTTTCTATCAATTAACTGTCACATAAAAATCATCACTTATTTAAAAGAAAAGCCATTAAACTAAATTTCCAACATGTAACTATGTAACCATTAAGGGTAAATTCATCTTTTTCTCTTTTTTTAATAAACAAATTCATAATCTCCTTTATTTTAGAGCCAAAAAATGTTAAAACATTTTCATAAATACAGAATTTTATTATATTTTGGATTTTATTTACATAGAACTTCTTCCTTTGAGGAAATTCATTCCATAAAAAAGGTATTTAACATATTATACTACTTCATCAGCTCATACTTAGTTTTATTCTACGTAATTATTTTTCACTCTGATGACTTGTACTAAATATATTCCTGTCTAAAGTATGTGTTTCCGGTGAGAGGAAGGTGTTAAAAAGAGGATTAAATTACAGAATATTATAAATACTTAAATATGAATGAGAAAAAATCCCAATGTCCAACAATGTATGACAATTAGTTTAAATTTTAGAGTGCTTTGATATTTTATATCTGTTCAGGTTTTTTGTTGTTCCCAAAACACCGAGGGGAATGGGTTCACAATGTCTGAATAACTTAATACTATCCAAACATTTTACCTAGAAAACTACCGTAAATCTGCAGTCAGTCAGGTATTCTGCGATGTCAACGTGTAAAAATCTGAAATGCAGTGTATCCCTTGCGTATTAGCAACTTCTGGTTTTGCGGTAACACTGATGTTCATGCACTGAACTTAAACGTGGAAATAGAGGTGCTTCGGTGGCTCAGTTGGTTAAGCATCTGACTCTTGATTTCGGCTCAGGTCATGATCTCAGGGGGTGAGATGGAGCCTGGCCTCTGGCTCCATGCTGGGTGTGGAGCCTGTTTGAGATCCTCTCTCCCTCTCTTCTGCCCCTCCCCCACTCATGTGCGCACTCGCACACATTCTTTCTCAAAAAAAAAGTGGAAACATAAAAATGATTACACTCCAAAAGGGGTAGCATTTTAAATATGTAACAGATATTTTATGCTGTTCCTCTATAAAGCATAGATCACAACCTTGAAATTAGAAATCAGATATACCAATAGGTACTAACCATCCCCATTAGGTCCACAAAGAACATTAGGATCTGTCTTTCTTTTCCTGGGCTTTCTTATTTCATCTTTCTGCTTTCTCCATCTCTATGTGAAGAGAATATGCCTGCCAAAAGCACACTCAGAATTCCTCTGCTAACAGATACTTGTAAAAATAAGAATTTTGAAAAGGCATAAAGAGAAGAAACAGCATGTTCTAAATGCTGTGAAGATCTCAACACAATTTTCATTAGTCTCAGGCCCTGGCAGAAATCTGACTTGCACTTTAATGTCTCAGATACTGGATGCATAGACCAGTTCTCAAATCTAGGGCTGATGAACAATTATTTGCATATTTTGTTTGTGGCATTTTGGTGCTACTTCTAATGGAAAGTCACCACAAAAATAGCATCCATTTTGAACACTGAAGCGGTTCAATAGGTTGTTAGTTTCAAAGAATACTAAATAAGGCTTAACATGTAAGAAAAGTTTCAATTCAATTTATTTAATTCATTTTTTGCCTACCTACTTTAAGAAAAAATTTGAAGCAATAAATGGAAAACAATACACATATAATAGAATTTGATAAAATAAAATATCAAATCGAGTAGGAGATGATAATAACAAAAACCCAGACTTAGACTTCATGGCAATGGATTCATATAAGAAATGTTCTCACTGATGCAATTTTATTAGGAGAAACAGATTTTTCTTGATATAAACGTTAAATGTTTATTTATCCCATGAGAATATAGAAAGTTCACTAAGCAATACGAATATGCAATAAGATGGAAGAATCTTCAGCAACTGTTTTGCTGGAGTTATATAAAGGTAATTGATTTGAAATATATTAGAAATTGATTAATCTATTTATATAAAGAAATAAATTATTACCAGAGATAAAACTCAGTGGTAACACAGAAAAAGAGGTTTTTTAAAGTCTAATACAATGTTTCTTTCTCTGTGGGATGCCTTTAATGTCAAGTGTTTATTCACATCTTGGATTTTAAGGTTCTGTATAATTTTATTTGCTAAGTACTGAGGAACAAACTTTGTGATGCATATTTAAAAGACATTAATATACATTCTGTGATAGTATTTCCTTCCAGGAAAATTATAAAATCTAAAGAATTTCTCTTGAGTAAAGGAAGAATCATTACTTTTCTGTACAGTTTCTGAGCTACAGGAACGTCTACAGGCAGAACCACAAAGTGTGTTTGAGATGCACCATTTATATATCCTCAGGGCTGAGTGGTCAGTCTCACTGATCCCAAGTTCCACATGATATGCATAAAAGATATCCCATAAACCCACCTTGGCCATAAAATAAACTTTTCCTTTGTTCCTTGCCTCACAGACCTGGTGTGAAAATATATATCTAAAATTTCCACAAAAGACTTTTAAAACATAGATTTGCTTACTTAACTAGGTGAGACGATTCAGCGGAATCACTATTGCAGGAGACACATTCTTAGAGGCAAAATCTAAATAATATGTAAGATTTCTCCCAGCCTCCCCAGTAACATATCCAGCCATGGAATTTCAACATCTATCATCTGCTCTGACACCTCTCAACTAACTTTTTACATTTGGATGACTTTTCCTGTCTGAAATTTAGGGAGATTATGTTAATTAAAAATTCATGTTCATGCAGTCTCAAAAATTAAATTAAAAAATAAAATATTGCTATTCTCTATCAATTCAGTAAGGTGTCAGAATTAGTCATCATTGAAAGCTGTCTTATTATAATTTTTCAGGACATTGTCACCTCCTTTTTGGCACCCATCATCTGCCTGTGCCATAGTTACCTAGGTGTATACTAGATGACATGTCATGTGAAGGCAGTTACAATTTGTGTTTCGTTATCATGTCTGACCTTCCCAGTGCAGTCAGCCAAATCTAGACACTTATAATCAATCAGAGAAGGTCAGGTGAATTGAATTAAGGCTGTGGATTCTGGGGTGCCTGGGTGGCTTAGTGGGTTAAGCATCTGACTTCAGCTCAGATCATGATCTCACAGTTCCTGGGTTTAAGCCCACACTGTTAGTGTGGAGCCTACTTGAGATTCTCTCTCTCCCCCTCTTTCTCTGCCTCTCCCCCACTCGCACTGTCTCTCTTTCTCAAAACAAACAAGCAAACAAAAAAGCTGTGGGTTCAATTGCAGAAGAAAGTAGTCTGTATATAAAATTTTGAATGGTGTCAATATGTCAGATATTTCCCCAAAAAATCCCAGACTGATCTCCCTTAATAACTAAAATTCTAAATGAAGTGTTTATAAAGTCAAAACATTATTTTCACAAAATTTGTTAAACTTATAACTAACACATATAAAAGAGTCTAGCACATATAAAAGGTAAGCACTAATTTGCTTACCAAGTGGATTGAGAACCAGTATGCAAATTCCTTAGGAAGTAGGGTACAAAGAAGTACACATTGAGAAGGAAAGGTCTAGTACATGGATCTGACCAAAAAAGCAGACCTGAGAAAGATGTCTCAATGTGAGAGGTGGACAGTTCAGTAATAGCCCAAGGAGACATGGGACCTGAGAAACGAGGCCAACAAGGAAAATGAAGTGGGGCATGGGATAAGGACATCAAATGCCAAAAACAATCTTAAACCACTTCCTAACTTGCTCAAAAGTACAACTCGCTATCAGAAAGCCAATGCTGTGTTTTGCTGAAGAATATCCCACAAATTTCTCTGGGGAATTATATCTAGTCATTTGAATACTTTATTAAGGTACTCTCCACCTCCCGTTTCCCTCATGACAATCATATCCTGAGAAAAGCAAAGCCAGCTGTCAGTGTGCCAATTGACCAATCAATTCCGGCCCGACATCTGGCCTTACCCTGTTTTCAGTCAGCAACCATTTCTGCACATATTGAAACAGTTGACTGAGTGAAAGGAGGTCCTCTCTGGCAGCTATGTTTTCTCTTCTAAGTCACCAGGATCATGAAGCAATCATTTGAATTTAGCAAATTGTATTCTAATTATTCGGGTAAAGAATTTCAACATCTTTATATGAAAAAGAACAGAAGCACAGATGAGTTGCCATTCTCCTGTGAGTGGCACCTAAGCACAGAATTCAGCACGAGGGGGTACGGGTTCGCCATAACCAGGGGTGAAGTACCACCTGCTTCAATCGCAACAGCTTCCTGATGGGGTAACATAATAAAGATACTGGCTAAGTGGATTTGACTTTATCCAACATAATCTTGCTTTCCTGAATTTCTGCAGGTGCCTTCTTTTAATGGTGCCTCAGTGGAGTTGAGTTTGGAATTATCCATACTACTGTCAGATCTTTTGAAGTCACACATGCACTTGGGAGAAAATAGATATTAATTACATAACATGAGAGATTTTTTTTCAGAAAATATGGCAGGTGGATTCAAATTCTGAGGGTCAGTTTGGATTTTTGGTGACATTGCCATCAGTGCATACAATGTACAAATGTATATTTGTGTAGACATAGATTATATTAAATCCACACATACATATTTAAATATCATTTATCTTCAAGAGAAGGCTGTAAAAGAGATTTGAGCTAGCATTTTTTAAGCTTTACAAAAGTATACTGTTGCTACTAATAATACTATAATAATGCTTTAATAAATGCATAAAATATGTGCCTTAAGGCCCACTCTTACGCATTATGTGACAATCACAGAATGCCAGGAATTCCATCCATAAACTTATATTATCCTGTAATTGATTCTAGATCAACAACCGGTGACTGTAACTTGACTTTAACATTTAGTTTTACTAACATGTAGTATCTCTGCTCTGGTTAGGATATTATTTTGGAGGAAGTACAACATTGATAAATAATTAACTTCTTTTTTAAAATATTCTGTCTTAAGAGGCAGAAACTGTGTTGAATTTCTATCTTCTTTAATTTTTTTAAATTCCTAATTCTGAATTCTAAAGTACATAATAAATAACTAAAGAATCAAGGGTTAAGAAGTCAGTGAAGAAATTGCTGCTCTCTATAGAGAGTGAGTCTCCCCCCAAAATAAAACCTTAGCTCAATCTGTTACACTGTATCTACATATTTTCTGGCCACAAATTTCACCACAGTATAAAATTTTTCCTGTTGCCCTATTGTTTCCTAAATTGCAGAAAGACACTCCTGAACTAGGTATAAAATGTACACTTTAGTATAGTAGCCATCAAGTTCAAATTTGTCTTCCCACATTACTGCAAAAAGGTATAGCATTTGCTGCACTAAAACACTATCTCTGAGTGCAATTAGTTGAAATAACCAAGCACAGTATTTCCAACTTAGAGGGCTGTGCAACCATTAGAAATAGCAAGGGATTGCATAATGTTGTAGAAGTTTTTCCAGTGCTATGTCATTCATGTGCTTGAATAGCTAGTATGTTTTTTAAATAAATTTTGAGTTGATAACAGTTTGTGCATAGAGTTTCAGAAAATAGAAAATAAAAGGACTCCTTGGGTATGCATGAAGTTAAACGTTAGACACACTGTACTGCTTCGCTGTAACTTAGTGCCAGAATTCCCAAGTTAAGGATGAAGAAGAGAAATTATTTTTCCTGACAACCCTGGAGCCAACTGGGGTGTAGCATTACTTACCTAAAGATGGGTCTTTGGAGATGTTTCTTCCTGATTGTGACATGGTCATCCATTTAAAGGTAAAAGTTTAACTTCTTCCTGGAAACCACTCCAGAAATCCAGGGAGGCAATGTAGAAGTCTATTGTGCTGCAAGGAGCCCAGAAGGAAAAAGTAGTTTCCTCTTTCTCTTTTTGGGTGCTGGGAGAAAACTTCCCTGCTCTCTGCCAGCTGAGCAGTGTGTCCATAGAGGCCACATAAGACAGGCACGTTGAGGCACTCCCCCACAGAGCAGGGTGTGCAAAAACCACCGACAGTCACGTTGATACAGGCAGGAGAAGCACACAGGACCCTCGGGAACAGAAGGAAACAAACAGACAACTTCCTACTCTAGTGGCACCCAGGTAGGAGCGCCCTGAGTTAGTGCAGCCAAGAGAGCAGTCCTTCCACATGCTGGTCAAGCTCTGGAAAGCTAAGTCCCTCCCTGTCTTTAAAACTGCCTGATCTGAGGCTCAACTTTTTTCTTCAAAATAAAAGTTGTACAGCTGGTTCAGCAGTCCCATGTGAGTACCCTCTGGAAGTTTGTTCTGTTAAAATAAGAACTGTATACAAATTAATGAAGGAAGATGGGCTCAGACTGTGTGACTGGCTCTGCTTCAAACGATTATAATTATTTTACAATATTGCTTTTATTCACACTTTGAAGTGTGGAGACCGCTCGTGATTTTTGGCACTCATAGCCCAATAACCTACACTTGGCTGAAGTCAAAGTTACAATTTCAACTGATAGAAGCCCATGTGAAGCTGGCCAGAGCTACGAGAGTTAGAAAAACAAAAATTGCTCAATTCTATCAGTGACAATGTGCCCAGATGTCTGTACCCAGAGTAGCTTTCCAACTAAGTGGGGACACTGAAAAAAACATATGAAAACACATGCACACAAATACACACACACTTTTTTAAGGCCCCTAAACTTCCTGGGAACCTAAGGTGGTTTTTGTTTTGTTTTGTTTTGACTATGTGATCAAATTTGAATTTTAAAAATAAAAAGAAAGAAATGTAGGTATTAGAAGTTGTAAACGGCCGAAAATAAATGACATTAAAAATTGTTTTACTTGGAAGCCTTAGACTCACACTGCAGGAACTCCTGTTCTAGTCACAGATAAGATGAACCCTCACATTTTAATATAGTGTATTTTGGAGGCATTTCTATATCTGAATTACTAACAAAATTCCTACTCAATCAATAGTGTCATGAGATTCCAGGCCAGAAGTTTGGTATGTAATAAAATAAACCATGATTAAAATGTTTTTAAAAAGCACATGTAATAAAAGGCAGGGGAAACTGAGAAACACTCGTGCCTCTAGTTGAATCATCAAATAAGGGTCAAATGACACAAAGGAGTTTATGACCTATATGGTCTCAATCTGAAGTTCTTAGCACTTTCTAAATACCTTCAGCGGGAGCAATAGGTATTTTTTTGTTTCGTTTTGTTTTTGTTCTCTCAAAGGAAAGACAAAGAAGAAGAGAGTTACAAAGAAAGAAATCACTGATTACATGGAGCACAGTTCTAACACATACTTTTTTTTTTTTCATCTTTCTGATGATGTCAATCTGAGACAGAATTGAGCTAAAAATAATAAATGGGTTCTGGTCCTAGTTCTATCATGAAAATGTGAGCCATTGTTGGAAAAATTCTTGACCTATCTGAGCCCAAGTTTTTGTACTTATGAAGTTGCAATATTAATTGAATTCTATGTTCCTTTCCAGCTTTAATGGTGGTATCATGCTATCTATAAATATGATTAGTTTGCTTCTTGCGAAGGATGTAGCAAAGAAGTTATGATGCCTAGTACTCCAAAAATACATGCTTATATGTAAAGTTATAAGTAAAGAAGTCCTAAATAAAAAGATAATTTTATATTGTATGTATCTCTGTAGATATTACATATTTACTTAAAGACATCTAAATCAATGTTCCCTTCACCATCAATAAGCATCCAATCATAAATTCACATGTGTGTGATACTGCAGTTAAATCTGGAGACCATCTATATGCAAACTGATATGCAGACCTTTGGAATGAATGCATTATTATAACCATGTGTCTTGGCTTTCTTTGTATAGGAAGGCACATAAGAAATAACATGCTATGCAGGTCTTCTGGAAGGATTTTTGTATTTATGGGTGGCAGACAATTTCTGTACTCATGGTTTATTTATAATACTATTAATTTAGCATAAATACTCCTGAGGGCCAACCCAAGAGAATAGTAAGCTCATCAACTTTTAAAATTAATTTTCATTTTGTCTACTTTTGAATTAGAAAGGTGAAATGATTTTTTCATTTACATGATGAAGGAACTCACCACAAATACTAGGAAACAGCCAGCCAAGGGACAGCTCAAAGGACAAGCCAAGTATGAAATCTAACTTGAGGCTCAAAGGTTTAATTATCAACTGCAGAATCTGACTGTTGTTAAATTAATTATAGGAAAATAATATTTTTGCTCCAGATTAAGTTTATATTCTTTTTGCTCTTTAGTTATTAAGGTAGAAAGCTCAGCTTCCCATTTATATCAAGTGCCATTATTTAAACCCAATATAAAAACCTAAAGAGCCATGAGAAAATATTGGTAAGTTAAATATTCACCGGACACAAAGAAAAATATGTATTTCTTAAATATTTTTGTAAACTTTCTATCAAAGAGCATTTAAATTTAACACTGGGGGAAAAGTTTGCTTTATTAACTTACTCAACTCTAATGTAGTATTCAATAAGATAAAAGGACTCCACTGTTGTTGCTCAAATTACAAATTATATTCCTTAAATGAACACAATTATACTGTTATATTTAAATAATAAAATACTAAAATTTATTATATCAATAACCAGGTCAACTCTCCTATAAAATAAACCAAATACAACTTATTATGAATATTTTTTCCCTGGGGGTAAGGATCAGAAATGTTGTTTATATTTTTCCTGTTATGGTAAACTCTCTTTCAGTGTGACCTTGCCTAACACTTTCACCCACATCTCCTGCTCTCACATGTACTCACTCTGTCTCTCTCACACACACAATTTCCCCCACTCAGCACTGTTACAGACTGTCATAACAGGTGTTTAATAAATATTCCTTAAGTTAATTTGTTAAAATGTTCTGCTGAAACACACCAATGTATCCAACATAAGCCATGGTGTGTGACAAAAAACAGATTAGCTCCATGACTTTCCCAAACAAGTGAATATGAAATGTGTCATGGTATTTTGTGTTAAGCATCTTGGAAAATAAGTAAGATTTACTTTCCCTTATTTTTTTAATGTTTATTTATTTATTTATTTTTTGAGAGACAGAGCATGCGAGCAGGGGAGGGGCAGAGAGAGAGGCAGAGAAAAAGAATCCCAAGCAGGCTCTGCACTGTCAGCACAGTTTTCTTTTTTTTCATTGTAATTGTCTGTTCTATAGTAATAGCCTATTCTATAGCTCTGTTTGTTATATGTAAGTGCCAAAAAGCATGCAATGATAGAAAAATTATGTAATACTAATGGCAGCCCAAGAACTGGAATATGAATGTATCTACAGGTTATCACTTTACCATATAAGTCTAATCAAATATCAACCTGAAACAAAGTGTACTTTTTTCTTACAGAGTTTGGTTAAATGCAATGTTGTAAGTTATATAGTTAAGTGAGTTTTAAATTAAGTGGAGAAGTGAGAAAGAAATGCAAGACAGAAAGGATCAAATGGCATTTTAGATTTTATCACTATATACAAGTAATATCACTTAAATTAAAAAAAAAAAAGATTCTTTCACTCTTGCCTCTCTGCTTTCCCTCCAGGTGAGCACTAGCCCTGTGTGTGATCGAATGTCTCCTATACCTAATCTTTAGTTGAGTAGTTCTCAGTCCTATTTATTTTTGACACATCATACATGAAAGATGATATGTGAATATGACACTCTATCAGAAAAGTACTTAAATTTTGATGAAAACAAAAAAAGGAAAATGCAGGCACTGCCATAATTTTCCTTCGACATATAAATATGGAATCAGTAAAGTGAAACACCACTTGGTCAACTGTACCATGAGATAATAGAAGGGAAACTATTCTCAATGTGCCAATCATAACTCTACCCCTTTAGAACTGGGCAAAAAAACTTTTGTGTGTAAGTGCACAAGACTGGTATCATTTAGAGATAACCCTAAGGAAAAAAGATATCCTTTTAAGGTAAGTCATTTGCAACCTTCAGCATTTTACTCATATTTTATAATAAATTTCCTGCTACAAGTTTTTACAACTGATTACAAAGCTTGTTCATAGGTGGTAGAGTTGGAATTTGAACTCAGATGTCTCCTTCTTGAGCCCAAGCTTACCCCTGCTGAGTAGGCTGTCACTTGGTGGGGACTCTGCCACTCAGGTTGCTTGGGTTTTTTTCTGGGCTATTTTTCATATTCTTTCTGGGCTATATTTCATATTCTATTGAGAAAGAGGAGGAGGAACCGGCCACTCTAATGAGTGTCTATTCTCCTAATCCTCTACCCTACTGAAATATCACCGCATTGCCCAGGTGTTCCCAATACTTGCAAAAGCAAGCCCTAGAGAGGGCTCAATGAATATGTTCTCCTAAAATTCAAATGGAAGCACTGTTCTATTACAAAGAGCCCTGGACTAATGTCAAGGAACATATATTTTCACCCCAGGTCTAGCAGTGATTTTTCTCAACTCCCTGTATATCTGTTTCCTTAGCCATCAAACTATGAAGTTGGGCCTTATGATTTCAAAGATCCTTTCCAGCTCTAAATCTTTGTGACTCTATGACTGACCCTGTGATAACATGTCGAGTTATTTAAACTTGGTGTCCAAACAAGAATAAGCTCTATAGTGATTTTTAGCTTTTCTTACCCCTAATGAGACAATGCATATCACCAGAATACTTTTTCATCCCCATAGTGGTAGGTTTAAAAATATAACACACTACTGGGGCACCTGGGTGCCTCACTAGGTTAAGCGTCAGACTTTGGCTCAGGACATGATCTCGCGGTCCCTGAGTTCGAGCTCTGTGTCAGCTGACAGCTGACAGCTTGAAGCCTGAAGTCTACTTAGGATTCTGTGTCTCCCTCTCTCTGTCCCTCCCCTGCTTGCATTCTGTTTCTCTCTCTCTCTCAAAAATAAATAAACATTAAAAAAAATTTTAAGCACTTTAAAAAATATAACACACTACTATTCAAATGTGAAAATAAATTGTAGTGTCTCTAGTTGTTCTAATTAAGCTGTTTCCTTTTTTTCTACAGCTTCACTTTGGAACCACTGTCACTGGAATGTAAAGTACAGGAAGAAAGGGATTAGTGTCTGTTGTAGTCCTTGTGCAGGAAATATAAGAGACATTCAGTGGTTATTTGTTGAATGAATGGAACATGAACCAAGTGCCTATTAATGCTATCTCATCATCCTCTTGTACATTCTTTTTCTAAAAACCCAGTAATATCTGCTAAATGTTCAGTCTTTCATATTTTCTCCAACCCACTGTTTTCCTTCAAGGAGGCCTTATAGGGAGGTGTGTTTCTATGACTGTAGCATCAGAAAAAGGTGGCCTCAAACGCAAACCTGCAATCCCCTGTTCCCCTTTGTTTTCTGTGGTTTCCATGACAATGTCCCTTGTCTGTCTGGTCACTTGGTTCTCTGAAAATATCCACTGTTGGAATCTATGGCTATTTTTTTCGGGTGGTGCAATCTGGGAACTATGGTCTTCCCCTTCTGACTGAACCCAATCTCAGCCTTCACTGGTGGTGCAGGATCCTCAAGTGTCAATTACATCCTTCAGCTGGATCTCTGTGGAGGTTGTTAACCTTTTGTTTCCTGTGTGGGATTCCCTGACTCCTCACTATGGGCATCGCAGGCTCATGGCAGATAAACTGCTCCTATCTCAGCAGGACTTCTTGAGCCCTCCATCCCAGAACAGGCACTAAGGAAGGCTTGGGATTGGACACACCATACCACCACTTTTATTCTGTTGTAGCTAAACACACAAAGTCACTGGGAAAATTCTCCGCTATAAGCTTTCACTCAGCTTTCATGGTCCCCACTCTGGGATTTCAGCTCAGAAGTAAGTGATCAAAATATTTTGTCTGATCATTTGCTTAAAACACCTTCTATCCAGGTCCCTTTTTCTACATTTCACCAGGGCAGAAGATACATGCTTTCCCTATCTCAAGTGGCAGAAGATCTCTTATCTCCTAGGTGTCCTCTGTCCACAGTTTATAATAAACTCAATATTCAAATCTACAATACTGAATCATGTATGTTAGGTAGAGCTACCAGAACTTGGAAAACCCTCTTGGTGTGAACAAAGCCTGGCTTTCAGGACTATTATCTTATGGTGGCTCAAAAGTTCCATTTAGGTACAGTCATACTTTAATTGTGCTTCCCTTTTTTGAGCTTTGTAAGTATCGCATTTTTTTTGTAATTGAAGGTTTGTGGCAAATTAAGCAAGTCTATTAGCACCATTTTTCCAATAGCATTTGCTCATTTCACGTCTCTGTGTCACATTTTTGTAATTCTCACAAATATTTCAAACTTTTTCATTATTATTATATATGTTATGGTGATCTGTAATCTTCAATGTTACTATTGTAACTGTTTGGGGGCACCACAAGCCATGCCCATTTGAGATGGCAAGCTTAATCAATAAATGCTGTGTGTGTTCTGACTGCTCCACTGACTGGCCATTCCCCTTACTCTGTCCTTCTCCTTGGGCCTCCTTATTCACAGAGAACTAGAATTAGAAGTGGAGCCTGAAGATGTGACTGAATTGCTGCAATTTCATGATCAAACTGGAATGGATGAGGAGTTGCTTCTTATGGATGAGCAAAGAAAGCAGTTTCTTGAGAAAGAATCTACTCCCGGTGAAAATGCTGTGAACGTTGTTCAAATGGCAACAAAGGATTTTAAATATTATGTAAACTTAGATGATAAAGCAGTGGCAGAGTTTGAGAAGATTGACTCCAGTTTTGAAAGAAGTTCTACTGTGGGTAAAATGCTGTCAAATAGCATAGCTTGTTACAGAGCATTTGTGAAAGGAAGAGTCAGTCAATGTAGCAAACTTCATAGTCCTATTTTAAGTAATTACCACAGCCACCTCATACTTTCACAACTACCACCATGTAATCAATCAGTCAGAAACCGTCAATACCAAGGCAAGACCCTCCATCAGCAAAAGGATTATTACTCTGTTAAAAAGAAAACCACAGGCCCAAGATGGAGTCACTTATTCCAGGCCAAGTCACCAAACCAGGGTTTAATACCTAACCTGATTACAGCTTCAATCTCTCCCAGAAATGTAGTCTTAACAGGTTAGTCAGAAATTTTCTGTTCATCATCCATAAAGTAATCTGTCCTGTGGGCCTTCTCCATCCCTCAAAGGAAGATGAGGTAATCTGCAAGATAAGAGCCCTGTTCTTCCCCCTAAGGGAAAGTGACTTTACCTGAAACAATCCTTTCTTTTCTTTTGCTAATAACTTCTTTGCTGCATCCTCCTTCCTACAAAACCCTTCCTTTTTGTACAACTCCTCAGAGTTGCTCTCTACTTGCTTGATGGGATACTGCCCTATTCACAAATCTCTTAATAAAGCCAATTAGATCTTCAAATTTACTCAATTAAATTTTGTTGCTTACCAATTTGCTGAAAGCTCAGATGATGGTCAGCATTTTTTAGCAATAATGTATTTTTTAATTAAGGTATGTGCATTGTTTATTTAGACATAATGCTATTGCACACTTAATAGACTATAGAATAGTGTAAATATAACGTATTATGCGCTGGGAAAACAAAAAATTCATTTGACTTTCTTTTATCCAATATTCACTTTATCGCAGTATTCTAGAACAGAACTTGAAATATCTGCAAGATATGCCTATATTAAAGTCTGGCTTCTTACTTGTTTTTACTTTCATCTGTGATAAAAATAATCCCACTACCTACACTGCATAGTGCCTCTGGCTGACTGGGAGAAGATAAGATCATTATTTATTAAATGGAAGAGAGATAGCACGTTATTCCCATTATTTTATACAGCTTTCTTATTTATTTCAATGGGTGCATAGTGAGTAAATTATACCACAATCTTAACATTGGTCTCACCTATCTGTCCCCTATCTCATTTGCTCTTTACTTCATTTCTCATTAGCCACACTGGCATTCTGTTCCTTGAACACTCCACATTCTTTTCAGCCTCTTTTGCACATACTGTTTCCTTGTCTAAAATGCTATTGCTTCTGCTCATTGTTCAGATTTCAGCTGCAGTTTCACCTCAGAGAGGTGACTTCTCTGACAACCCCATCTGAATTCATAATGCCTACAATACGTTGCTCCCCTATTAGTATCATAATCTATGTGTCATAATATGTGCAATTATTTATTTGCAAATTCATCTGTGTAATGATGAAGAAACCGATTCTTTGGGATATAGTAGCTGAGGAAAAAATCAGAACATGTAACTAACTGTTCCTGACTACCTTAAACATAAATCTAGTCAAGTTATACAAAAATATATTTTTTCTTATATGCATGTCTGTAAAGGGAAGCAAAATACACCATTCCAAAATATACCTCTTTGGCATATGGATTATCTTAAGCAGGTTATTTTTAAGAAACAGAAGATCCTGGTGAAGCTCAGAAAACTGAGTAGAAGTTACCCTTTTGTAAGAAATATTTACATTTATAAGGGAAATCCCCATCTGTAAGGTTGTCTCCCTGGCTATACTAGAAAAACGAGGATGCCTAAATCTTTAGAAACTGGGGCACCTAAGTAGCTCAGTCAGTTAAGGGTCTGACTCTTGATTTTGGCTCAGGTCATGATCTCATGGTTTGTGAGTTCAAGTGTCACCCACATCAGGCTCTGCACTAACAGTGTGGAGCCTGCTTGGGATTCTCTATCTCTCTCCCTCTCTCTCTGTCTCCCTCCCCCCACCCCCCGCCCTTCCGCTGCTCGCACACAGGCTCTCTCTCTCTCAAAATAAATGAATAAACATTAAAAAATAAAATAAAACAAATCTCTAGAACCTACTATCAATGGAGAAAGCCTTGACTTAACTCTGCATAACAGTCTTATTTTTGTTTACTGGGCTCTTCCTAGAAGCCTCCTATAACTGACTTCCCACCCCCATAATCTGTCTTTAGCTGAAAATGATACTTAAGTTGATGGCTTTGGCCATTTAGGAGTTACTCAGTTTTTCTGGGTCTCTCCCATGTACCCATGTTACTACACTTTTGTTTACTTTTCTCCTGTCAATCTCTCTTATATCAATTTAATAATTAGACCATCAAAGAACCTACAAAAGAAGAAGAGAAAACTTTTCCTCTTATACAACTGTAAGAACCTAAAAATAGTCTCTTACTGATCTCCTGCAATGCTTCAAAACATTTTATAATACTTACATATGTTTCATCTTGAAATGTTTGTCATT
Organism: Panthera leo; assembly: GCF_018350215.1. Taxonomy (NCBI): domain Eukaryota; kingdom Metazoa; phylum Chordata; class Mammalia; order Carnivora; family Felidae; genus Panthera; species Panthera leo. Next base: position 169,186,640 of record NC_056686.1, read on the forward strand.
ATACTTCTTTAAATGAGGAACTCTAAGTAACTGAGAATAAATGCATTGAATATTAAAATTCACAATGCAGCTGATAATCACTTTGGAAATGGTTCTCAGTTTGACGAAAAATGTTTTCTGCCTTGCAGACATAAAGCAGATTTTACCCTGTTAATAGTTTTAAACTAGATACTTCTGACTTGTGAGTCAGAATTAAAGTTTATTAGCCATTTACTCCATAATAAAATCCATCAAAATTGTTAATTTCTTAAATGAATTCATAAGGAAGACCAGGTTTATGGCTTCAAGTGGCAAGGAAAAACTGTTCCCCAGTTTGTTCCTTCAGCCAGGTATCAGAGCTTCGCCTTTCTGCTTCACAAAGTAGGAGAAATTCCTCTTTGTCATTTAAGTGTGGAAGCAGGTCAGTTAAAGTTTGATTGGCTCCAATTAGCACTCCCACAGGTTCTGACAGCTTAGTTCTGGCAGTAGGACAATTTATTTTGAATAAGCGTGACATTCTGTGAAAACATCAACAACAACAACAAAGGAAATCATTTAAAGCAGATTCTCATAGCAAACACCCACCCACAGCTCACTGTGTAATCAAGCAACATATAAATTCCCTGTAAAAGGAAATGACTATTATATAGTGGGTAGTTAAATAAACATTACAAAAAGGGACCTCCTTAATATAAAATTCCCTTTGAGTCAGAGAACTAAGAAAGAGATGGTAGAACAGGGGCTTAATGATGAATGGATATTCAGTAAGCAGGCGAAGACCAAGGGCAAGTAAAGTGTTTCATCATCCCTAAGCACCAAGCAACAACAGTTGTTCAGAGGGCACACTGTGGCCGAAGCAGTATGCAGCCGTTTCTGCCACATTAGCCTGCAGAACTGGAGAGGCTCACACCGTCACCTAAGAGGGGTTGTAATGAAGGAAATAACTGATGTGATATAATAGTTCAAAAGCACGTGATTCAGAGGCTTCCATTACCCCTGAACATGCCAAAAATGTTCTTCTCTGCAGTTTTTAGTCAGTGGAAAGTTGTCCAAAGGTAGTTGCATGCTGAGACTTGTTCAGTTTCTCTGCAGCTCTGAAACCTGTCACTAAATCATTAACTTAGCTTCAGTACTGAGTCATCATTACCAGCTTTCCTCCATATTTTAAGTTTGGTTTCAACATGACTCTAAACTCAGTCAGTAGGTTTTTTTTTTTCAGTCTGTCTTAAATTTCCAGTAATGCCTATGAATAAATGTGCAGAACTACAACCAAGAATGAATTAATCAGTGTCTGTAAATGGAAAATTCCTAAATGCTAACCTATTGACTCTCCAAGCTTTTAGAATTAGACAGCAATAGAGATAATCCTGACTCACATTGACTTTGAATAGAAGCAGTCACTCAGTTTGCCAAGGCTTTAATAGTACATGTGGTAAGTTCTGTGAAAATAACTCAAATGTATAGAAATAGGTCATTACCCCTATTACCTTTGTAAAACAAAAATGAGTTAGCACAGAGAATAAATACAGACCACATATATTTGTGCCTTTATATCCATTCGTTCCTCAAAAACCTCATTCCATCTTCAGCTTTTTGCTCCACTTCTACTTATGTTCCCCCACGTTATATCCATTGGAATGACCCATCCTAGCAAATCTTATCTCTGGAATTACTATCTTATTTCTCATATCAATATATTATTCCTATCAATTGTTCTGTGACATGCAATAGTTGCCATAATTTATTAGTACATTCATTTAAATTCTAAATTTTAATTCCATTCAGGGTTTAAACTGGTCAGTGAACATTTTCCCAAGCCCAACTAGACATGTTATCAAAGCCCAATACCTGAGAGAATATTAGAAATTAAGTCTATTTTAGAAATTCTGCATCTTTTAAAAAAAATTATGAATCTTCATCTTGCTCTATGGTCTCCCAAAATGGCAATCTTCTCTCATCTGCTCATTTCTCCACCTGGACCAATGCAAAGCATGGGTACAAGAGAGTTGACACGTGTTTATTGGTCATTTACTATGTGTTAGGCACAATACTTTTCTACCCACTATTTCAGTTATGCTGCATAACACACCTAAAAGATAGATTCTCTTATCTTCCAAGTCACACTCAAGGAAACTAGAGTTGAGAAAAGTTGTATAATTTGACAAATGTTGTACCTCTTATATGTTACAGTAATGGGATTTGAATCCAGTTCTATTTGATGCCAAAATCTTTGTTCTTAACAAATACTGCCTCTCCATGATCATATTCTTAATTTTAATAGTAACCTTAAATAAAAAGGTATCTTGGATGACCATACCTTAAAATATAATTTTTTAATCATTTTAATGAGACTGAATCCTAGCAACAATTCAGACTTGATTTCAGAGACACATTACTTTGGTTTGAGTTATTCTCACAATATAAGCCTTAAACATGCATGGATCAGTGAACCAAAAAAAGCAGAAGACAAATATGGAATCTTTAAAGTTTAAATTGTACCATTTGTTTGATGTATAATCTTCACTGAACAAAAGTAAACAAAACATTTAGTCAAAATATCACTGAGAAACCCCAGAAAAAAAAAGCAAGTCAGAGTAAATACATAAATGAGTTGTGGTTCTATCCTCAACATACGGAATGGATCTCCAATAATGAGGTTCATGTAATGAAAGTTTCTCCTTAAAATCATGCTCTCAGCAATTGATATCATTAAAAAATTCACTCATTAATTCTCTCCCCTCTCTCAAAAACATTATTAGGTAATTCATCTTCACACACAAAAAACCTGGATGGACTCCATTTGTAGACTTGTAAAGCTCAGAGTTGCCTATGAGATTACCTAGACCCTACATTCCACTACAAGGATAATATTGATAACTGCTGCCATTTATTGGACACATATTACATACCAGTCACTGCTGAGTGTTCTACAAATCCTATTATATAGAATTCTCCTGAGGAAAACCTGGGATGGGAATTAGTATCCCTCTTTTAGAGAGTCCAGGACTGCTTTCCTCCCTAGCTCATGCATTTATCTACTAACACCTCCCTTGACTGGGGCCATCTAATATGATTTGCTTTGATTCCCTTTCTCTGCTCCTCACAGCCATTCTGCATTTTTATCCTCATTCTTTTCTTCTGCTCCTGTTGTATTAACAATTTTCTTTTCCAATAATGAGCTTCAAGTATACTGATTCTAACTTTCTTAAATTTGTGGGAATTCTGTACTTATCTTTCTCAATTGTTCTGCAAATATAGAATATTGCTGCTGTTTTGAATGTACACATTGTTTCAGTATAGAAGTTCATGGACATCAATTTTTTGACCTTGAGTTAGTGAGTTATTTGTTATAAATAGAATTGTAGGCTTCTGGAATCTGAAAGGACCTTCAAGGTTAAGCTAGTCACTCTCCCAACCACTGCAGAATTTCTCTTGCTTTTCCTGTCAGAGGGGGCTTACTCACAAGTGCCCCTGAGGTATATGAAGTGAATATGCCATTCCCTTGATCTCCATCCCCAAGAACTTCTTATAACATGAGAATTGCATCTTGTTGAATGCTATTTATATTTAAAGATAGAGGCTTTTCTTATACTAACTTCTTTATCTTGTATATAATCAAAGAAACGACATGGTTCCAACAATGGAGGGAAAAATGGCTGTGTTGGGCTTACCATTTGATTTCCAATGCAGCAACTACCAATGCATATTGAAAGAGTAAATTTTTGTTTTAGGTCAATTTTTGCTTTAAACTCTACATTTAAATATAACACGGCTTAATTTCATGGGCCAATATGACAAAGGTTGTACCTGATGTTAGGAGAACAATATTGCTTAAACACAGGCATTGCCTCCAAGGAACTCAAGTTTAAAAGGAAAAAAAATAATAATGTACTTTTAAAGGTAATTTCAAAACAATTTAATAAGTGGATTCATAAAATGAATAAAAGGGACAAAGGAAGCTCAGAAGGGAGAGAAAGGAAAAGTCATAGAGGAAATTACTGTTTCAGCAAGGGTTAGCCAGTGAATAGAAATTTGCCAGGGCAGAATTGTTTACTAGAAAGATAAAGTGGAGAGGGGCACCTGGGTGACTCAGTCGGTTGTGTGTCTGACTGCCTCAGGTCATGATCTCAGGATTCATGAGTTCAAGCCCTGAGTAGGGCTCTGTGCTGACAGCTCAGAGCCTGGAGCCTGTTTCCGATTCTGTGTCTCCCTCTCTCTCTTCCCCTCCTCCGCTTGTGCTCTGTGTCTCTCTCTCAAAAATAAATAAACATTAAAAAAAAGATAAATGGAGAAAGCCAAGTAAAAGGAAAGTGGAAAAATAACACAGAAGCGTGAAATACCATAATATTTAGAAACTGGTACTGATCCTGGTGTGAGTGAGGATAAAACTACAAGGGGGAGTGACAAGAGATTAAAGTTGGAAAATTAAACAGAGGCCAAATCATTTGTGCCATATTGGGAGCTTAGATTACATCCAATAGGCAACGAGTAGTTACTGATTGGCTATAGTCAGAGAAATGGCACCTTCAGTTTTGCAGTTTTAGATCTCATTGAGCAAACTGTGGAAAATATTTTTTAAAAGAATAAATCTGAATGCAGGGATATCAGTAAATAATCTCTTAGATTCTTGGTGAGAGATGATAGTGGTTTAAAGTAAGACAAAGGCATTAATTGGAAAAGAGAGAGTCTATTTACAATATTACAGGATAAAAAGCATAGGGCTTAGTGAATAATTGGGTATACTGAATGAGGAAAAAAAGAATGCTAAGGCAGTACTTTCATTTCTAGTTTGTTATTTGGGGGGATGGTGTAGGAAGACTCAGATCATAAAAAGAATAATGATGAAATGCAAAGAAAGAAGTATGATCAAAGCTTATTGGTGAGGCACAATGAGTTTGCAATACCAAGGGATGGCCCAAGTGAAGATATTTCATAAGCAATTAGATATTTAAATTATGGGAGAGAAGAAAGGAGTCAGTTATAGACATAAATGTGTATGGGTGGGAGGTGGAGGTATTGCTACACAAATATAAAACTATCAGTGTGGCATGTATTGCTCAGAGAGAACATGTACGTTAGAGGAGTAAAGGCCCAAGAATAAAAACCCTGACAATTGAAGATATGGACAGGGAAGAGTATCCAGGTGATGATGTCAGAAAGACTGGAAAAGTCAGGAGGGAAAGTTTTTCCTACAATAGAAGAAAAGGGTTACTGGTACCAAAGGTACAGAGCAATTAAAAAGAGAAAGTACAGAAATATTTCCATCACAGTTGGCAACATGGAAGCCACCAGAGGCTTTAATGAAAGCAATTTCTGTGCTGAAACAATCATATGTTCAGTAAGACAAAAGTTCTGAAATCAAGAAAATCATGAAACTTGGGGGATTTTTCTAACTAGATATCTCAAACTCACTTCATTTAATGCTGCCTATGGAAAGAAGATATGGGCTAACTTTACAAATATTTGGTGTCACAAAAAAAGAAATATGACCATCTGTTTATATGACAATAGTTTGCTTCAAGAAAGTGTTTTCAGGTTTCTTTTTTTTCTACTTTAATTCCTTGATTTAAAATTTACAAGCAATGTTTTCTTTTGAGAGGACATGTGTAGTAACTCAACAAGAGATATGAATCCAATAAAAGATCAGAACAAAGTTGTCCTATGGCTTTTTAAGCTTGGCGTTCCCTTGGACAACCTTTTTGAGTGTGTGTGGTTTTTTTATAGAAAGAAAAGATTGACACTGCTGGACTTTCGTATATTATTTAAGCAGCCACAGTATGTCTCCTACGTCCCTTCACCCTTCAGCATTCACTTCCAGGATCCCAATGCTCCTATTCTGATTTCTGGATATTCAAGTCTTGAACTACAGCAACCATCTAGAATCAATGTCTGTGTATTTGCTTCTCATCTTGATTTCTACAAAAACTTAACTGTGTTCTGTGTTTCACTCCTTCAAACATGAGCCAGATAACCTGACAAAGAAACCATACTGCCAGTGGATTAGCAGATGATAAAAACCTGCTTTTACCTTCCAGAACATGATTATCAAGAACTCTAACGTTAAGTAATTATGATAGATTGATTGGATGCTATTCATTTATAGACGCCTTTTAAATCATACCACATAGTCAGCTATCTATTCTTCCTAATTTTTTGCAGGCATATATTCCCATTCAATCCTAGTAAATGCCTATTTGTGTCTTCATTCATGCAAAAAAAATGATAAATCCTTACATATTTTCTGTATCATTTTATTTTTTTAATGTTTATTTTTCAGAGAGAGAGAGTGCAAGTGGGAGAGGGGCAGAGAGAGAGAGGGAGACAGAATCCAAAGCAGTCTCCAGGCTTTGAGTTATCAGCACAGAGCCTGACACAGGGCTCGAATTCATGGACCACGAGATCATGACCTGAGCCAGTCAACACTTAACTGACTGAGCCACCCAGGTACCCCTTTCTGTATCATTTTTAAAAAGATAGCTCAAACAAAAATAGTGCTCTTTGGGGAAATGAATTAACAGTATCTAAAATTTAAGGCTTACTTTCAATATGATGTAATTTGATTTTTCCAAATTACTCAAATTACCTATTACCCCAACACTATTTCTTAAAAATATCCTTTATTTTCTTCTTTAGTTTAAAATGCCATTTTTACCATACATACATTTAATTTCCATTTTTACTTGGCTTAGTCTCTCTTCTATTCTGTTGATTTTTCTGCACAAATACCACTCTGGTTTAATTATTGTAGCTTTTAGTATGCTAAAACATTGAGTGTTTAGACAGCCTTCACTCAATTTTTTCTCCTCCCAATAATTTTTTTTCAACACTAATGTATGTTTGTTCTTTTGCAAAAAATTCATTCTTCTACACAATCATTTTGTCAAATGTAGAAAATTCCTAGTCTTGAGTGAAGGATTATTAGGGATAGCAAGAACCAGATTTCTCATGATTGGAGAAGGGAAGTCCAAATATGGAAAAGGGTAAGACTAGATTATATCCTGAGGTGTTGCATAGGAGTTTGAAGTACTAATATAAACTATAGATTATGTATATACTATATATATTTCTAACTATGTCCATTGAGAAGGCTGAGAAAGAATGAACACCAATAGCAATTACAGCAAACACTCAAAGTTTGGTTTCTATATACCACTCAGTAGTAAAAGAAACCAGGATTCCTTATAAAATAGGCTGAATCTAGAATTGAGGAGGGAAAGTATAAGATCAACTTATACTCTTGTACTAGAAAGTAAGGAAACATTCAAACAATGATGGGGATGTACCAAAAAACCCAGCCTTAAGAGTCTCCATTGGTCAAATATGGGACAATTTGAACATCAAACAAAATAATGATGGTAACATATTGCTACCCATTGAATAAAATAAGAATTCCTGAATCATTACTGATATAAATAATTGATTAAATAAGTTGGGAAGAAAGCTCCTCCTTAAAGTAAAATAACATCTAATAAATACCAAAGGAATGATGGAGCTATAAAATCAATGAATATTAAAACAGTGGGTGAAAGTATAATGAAAAAGAAACAGGATATTGATAGGGATCGCACTGAATATAGATGACTTTAGATAGTATGGACATTTAAAAAAAATTAAATCTTCCAATCTTTAAACATAGGATATTTTTCTATTTATTTGTATCATATTTAATTTCTTTCATCAGTGGTTTTTAGTTTTAAGAAGCCCTGTGACACTTTTCAAAGAAATAGAAAAAACAATCCTAACATTCATGCTGAGCTACAAAAGACCTCCAATAGCCAAAGCAATCTTGAGAAAGAAGAACAAAGCTGGAGATATCACACTTCCTGATTACAAAATATCATCAAAGTTACAGTAGTTAAAACAGTATTGTACTGGCATAAAGACAGACATGAAGATCAATGGAACAAAATAGAAAGTCCAAAAATAAGTCCACACATATTCAGTCAATTGTTCTTTGACAGGGGTGCCAAGGATACACAATGGGAAAAGGATAGTCTTCAACAAATGGTTTTGGGAAAACTGAATATCTATATACAAAAAATCAGATTGGATCCTTATCTTACACTATATAGAAAAATCAATTCAAAATGGATTAAAGACTTAACTGGCTGTAAAAGATTTAAAACTGTAAAACTGCTAGAAGAAAATATAGGGAAAAAAACTCTTTGACGCTGTTCTTGACAATGATTGATTAGATATGACACCAAAAGTAGTGGCAGCAAAAGAAAAACAACTGGTACTGCATCAAACTAAAAAGCTTCTTCACCACAAAGGAAACAGCCAACAAAATGAAAAGGTAATGAGACAAAATATTTGCAAACTTTATATCTGATAAGGGGTAAATCTCCAAAATATGTAAAGAATTCTTGGGGCAACTGGGTGGCTCAGTCGGTTGAGCATCCAGTTCTTAACTTTGGCTCAGGTCATGATCCCAGGATCCTATGACTGAGCCTCATGTCAGGCTCCACACTGAGCATGGAGCCTGCTTAAGATTTTCTTTCTCTCTATTCTGCCTCTCTCCCCCCGTCATGATCTCTCTCTCTCTAAAATAAATTTTTTTGAAAAATTAAAAAAAAAAACTAAAAAGAAGTTAAAAAGTTAAGAAAATTCTTCCATATATAACAACATGGATGAACCTAGAGGACGTTATGCTAAATGAAATAAGTCAGTCACAGGACAAATTACATGAGATAATTACATGAGGTATCTAAAATAGTCAAGTTCATAGAATCAGAGAATATAATGGTGGTTGTCAGGGACTGGAGAGAAAGAAACAATGGGGCGTTGTTTTCAGTGAGTATAAAGTTTCAGTTATGCAAGATGAATAAGTTTTAGTTTTCAAAACGAATGCTGCACAATATCATACCTATAGTTAATAATACTGTATTATATACTTAAAAATGTTGTTCAGAGAATTGATCTTATGTTAATATTTTTATCACATACACACACACAAAAAGGGGCTTGAGGAAATTTGTGAAGGTAATAGACATGCTTATTACCTTGATTGTGATGATGGTTTCATGGGTGCATACATCCAAATTCATTAAAATTTTATACATTAAATATGTGCAGTTTTTTGCATATAAAACACACCTCCATAAAGTATTTTTTAAAAAGAAAGGATATTTATATAATCTCAAAGAATCTTTCGACAAATTGCTTATTAATTTAAAAATAAAAGCTAAGACAGCATCATCTTTTCTTGATAAAAAAAAAACAACAACTGAAGAAAGTAGGTATAGAAAGAACATACCCTGGGGCACCTGGGTGGCTCAGTCAGTTAAGTGACCAGCTTCAGCTCAGGTCATGATCTCACAGTGTGTGAGCTCTAGACCCACGTCGGGCTCTGTGGTGACAGCTCCAAGCCTGGAGCCTGCTTCGGAGTCTGTCTCCCTCTCTCTCTCTCTGTCCTTCCCTGCTCACTCTCTCTCTCTCAAAAATAAACATGAAAAAAATTTAAAGGGTGCTTGGGTGTCTCAGTCGGTTGAGTGACCGACTTTAGTCCAGGTCATGATGTCACAGTTCGTGGGTTCCAGCCCTGCATCAGGCTCTGTGCTGACAGCTCAGAGCCTGGAGCCTGCTTCAGATTCTGTGCCTCCCTCTCTCTCTGCCCCTCCCCTGCTCATGCTCTGTCTGTCTCTGTCTCTGTCTCTCAACAATAAATAAATGTTAAAAAAAATATTTAAAAAAATTTTAGAAAAAAAGAAGGAACATACCTCAACATGACAAAGACCATATACAAAAAACCCACAGCTAACATCATCCTCAATAAGGAAAAACTGAGAGCTTTCCCCCTAAGGTTAGGAACATGACAGGGATGTCCACTCTCATGACTGTTGTTAAACATAGTACTGGAAGTCCTAGCCTCAGCAATCAGACAACACAAAGAAATAAAAGGCACACAAATTGGCAAGGAACAAGTCAAACTTCATCTCTTCGCAGATGACATGATACTCTACATGGAAAACCCGAAAGACTCCACCAAAAACCTTCTAGAACTGATACGTGAATGCAGAAAAGTCGCAGGATTATAAAATCAATGTACAGAAATCGGTTGCATTTCTATATACCAATAATGAAGCAGCAGAAAGAGAAAGCAAGGAATCGATCCCATTTACCTAACCAAAGAGGTGAAAAATTTATGCACTGAAAACTATAGAAAGCTTATGAAAGAAATTGAAGAAGACACAAAGAAATGGAAAAACATTCCATGCTCACGGACTGGGAGAACAAATGTTAAAATATCAATACTATCCAAAGCAATCTACACATTCAATGCAATCCCTATCAAAATAACACCAGCATTATTCTCAGAGCTAGAGCAAATCCTAAGATGTGTATGGAACCAGAAAAGACCTCAAATAGTCAAAGTAATGTTGAAAAAAAGAACCAACGCTGGAGGCATCACAATTTCAAGCTTCAAGCTATATTACAAAGCTGTGGTCATTAAAACAGTATGGTACAGCACAAAAACAGACACATAGACCATTGGAATAGAATAAAGAACCCAGAAATGGACTCACAAATGTATGACCAACTAATCTTTGACTAAGCAGAAAAGAATATACAATGAAAAAAGTCTCTTCAGCAAATGGTGTTGGGGAAAACTGGACAGAGACGTGCAGAAGAATGAACCTGGACCACTTTTTTACACCATACACAAAAATAAACTCAAAATGCATGAAAGACCTAAATGTAAGACAAGAAACCATCAAAATCCTACAGAAAAAAACAGGCAACAATTTCTCTGACCTCGGCCACAGAAACTTCTTACTAGATATGTCTCCAGAAGCAAGGGAAACAGAAGCAGAAATTAACTATTGGTACTTCATCAAGATAAAAAGCTTCTGCACAGCAAAGGAAACAACAAAAAGGCCTAATAGGATGAGAGAAGATATTTGCAAATGACATACTGGATAAAGGGTTAGTATCCAAAATCTATAAAGAACTTATCAAACTCAAAACCCCAAAAAATAAATAATCCAGAGAAGACATAGGCAAAAGACACGAATAGGCACTTCCAAAGAAGATATCCAGATGGCTAACAGACACATGAAAGATGCTCAATGTCTCTCATCATCAGGGAAATAAAAATCAAAACCACATTGAGATACCACCTCACACCTGTCAAAATTAATAAAATTAATAACTCAGGAAACAACAGATGCTTGTGAGGATGCACAGAAAGGGGAACACTTTCGCACTGCCGGTGGGAATGCAAACTGGTGCAGCCACTGTGGAGAACAGTATGGAGGTTTCTCAAAAAATTAAAAATAGAGCTACCTTACAATCCAGCAATTGCATTACCAGGTATTTAATCAAAGGATACAAAACTGTTGATGCACTGGGGACACATGCACCCCAATGTATATAGTAGCACCATCAACAATAGCCAAATTATGGAAAGAGCTCAAGTGTCCACTGATTGATGAATGGGTAAAGACGATATGGTATATATCGTCTATATTGTGTATATATGTGTGTACACACACACACACACACACACACACACACAAGGGAATATTAGTGATCAAAAAGAATGAAATCTTGCCATTTGCAACAATGTGGATGGAACTAGACTGTTTATGCTAAATGAAATAAGTCAGTCAGAGAAAGACAGATATCATATGATTTCACTAACACGTGGAATTTAAAACACAAAATGATGAACATAGGAGAAGGGAAGGAAAAATAAGATAAAAAGAGAGAGAGAGGAAAACTGTAAGAGACTTAAATACAGAGAATAAACTGAGGGGTGCTGGAAGGGTACTGGGTGGGGGGATGGGCTAAATGCGTGATAGGCATTAAGGAGGGCACTTGTTGGGATGAGCACTGGGTGTTATAAGTGATGAATCACTAAATTCTACTCTTGAAACTATTATTACACTATATGTTAACTAACTTGGATTTAAATAAAATTAAAATTCAAATTCAAAAAAGATAAAAGCTAAGAACTCTACTGTTACTTCATCCATATTAGGACAAACCAGGAGCATATTTCTCCTGATACAACACCACTCATGTCATATTTATGTATGAATCTACCCATGAGGAAATATCAAATATAACCAAACTGAAGGAAGGTCTACAAAATAATTGGCCTGTGCTCTAAACCTCACAAGGTCAAAAAACACAAGGAAAGACTGAAGAACTGTTTCAGATTAAAAGACTAAGGAGAGGGGTGCCTGGGTGGCTCAGACAGTTAAGTCCCTAACTTGATTTTGGCTCAGGTTATGATCTCATGGTTGTGAGATCAAGCTCCACATCAGACTCTGCCCTGGGCTCTGTGCTAGATGTGGAACCACTGCTTAAGATTTTCTCTCTCCCTCCCCCACCTGCACACTCCCTCTCTCTCTCTCAAAAAAAAAAAAAAAGGACAAAGGAGACATGACAACTACAGATAATATGTCATTTTAGATTTGACCCTGGACTAGGCATAACATAGCTATAAAAGATATTATTAGAACAAGGACAAACTTTGAATATGAACTGAGGATTAGATAGTATTTTATCACTTAAATTTCTCAATTTTAATAATAGTACTGTAGATGTGCAAATGATTGATTAAAAAGTGTGTGTATTATACAATACACATTTAACTTTATTGTACTTACATAATAAAAATTAACATTTATATGCATATTAAATGGAGCAAAATATAAATAATTGTTCCTTTAGTTCCTTGCACTATTACTACCACTTTAAAATTATATAAAATATATTTTTAAAAAAGCTTTTTACTACTTTAACTTTTAAATTGTATTGAAATCTTAGACATTGAAAAGTCAATGCATAATTGACTTTTAACTGCACTATATAATTCATCAGTACCTTCAAATTTTATATCTTACAATAAATTTTACAATAAAATTTGCTCCACTAAAACTTCATGGTGGGGTGCCTGAGTGGCTCAGTCTGTTAAGCATCTGACTTCAGCTCAGGTCATGATCTCACGGTTCGTGAATTCGAGCCCCGCTTCCGGCTCTGAGCTGAGAGCTCAGAGCCTGGAGCCTGCTTGAGATTCTGTGTCTCCCTCTGTCTGCCCTTCTGCTTGCACTCTGTCTCTTGTATGGTCTCAAAAATAAATAAACATTGGGGGTGCCTGGGTGGCGCAGTCGGCTAAGCGTCCGACTTCAGCCAGGTCACCATCTCGCGGTCTGTGAGTTCGAGCCCCTCGTCAGGCTCTGGGCTGATGGCTCAGAGCCTGGAGCCTGTTTCCGATTCTGTGTCTCCCTCTCTCTCTGCCCCTCCCCCGTTCATGCTCTGTCTCTCTCTGTCCCAAAAATAAATAAAAAACGTTGAAAAAAAAATTAAAAAAAAATAAATAAACATTAAAAAAATTTTTAATAAAAACAAATTTCATGCTACCATTTTTCAGAATCAAGGTTAAAAACTTTAGGAGAAAAATATCTGTGTGTTGTTTATGTTCACAGTGACTAAAGACAAAATAATCAGTAATAAATAAAGTAATCTATAACCCTGAATGAGTTTTAAGCCCAACCAAAATGTTTTTTTTTTTCTCTTCAGAGAGGCTTCTCTCAGATATTCAAATAGAAAAAAATCTTCCAACTCTTAACTCACATACCACTGTTTCTCTAACTTTCCTGGGACAAATAAAACATATTTTGGATAAAAATTATTTATATACACATTATCTCTGACAACAGTTTAAATAAAACTAATTAGGGGCACCTGGGTGGCTCAGTCAATTAAGCCTCCAACTTTGGCTCAGGTCATGATATTGTTTGTGAGTTCGAGCCCCGCGTCAGGATCTGTGCCTGACAACTCAGAGCCTGGAGTCTGCTTCAGATTGTGTCTTCCTCTCTCCCTGCCCCCCCCCCCCCAATCTCTTTCTCTCTCTCTCTCCCTCAAGAATAAATAAAAACATTAAAAAATATTTTTAAAAACTCATTAAAAGTAGAATCCTCATTTGCTTAAAATCTTTCAGTGGTTCCCAGATGCCCTCAAGATGGTTAAACTCTTCAATATTATATTATAAAAATCGTATATAATATTATATTAAGTTTCATAAATCATATATATTATGTATTCTAGCTATATCTGTCAAAATTCCCCCACTCACTCTGATGAAATGGATATACATTCCAGGCTTCAGCTATACTGGATTATTTTCAGTTCACTTAGATCATTATGTTCTTTCTCCAGAAATTTACAGTTTCTAAGTTCCTCTGCCTAGAATATACTTCCTTCAAATTCTTCCCTTAGCTATGTCCTGCTTACTGTTCAGTCCTCCGTATAGACATGTCTTGCTTCTGGAAGCCTTCTCTGGAAACCAAGTCTGAGATAGATGTCTCTTACCTAGCTGTTGAACACCCTTATTTCCACTGCTAAGGCATCTATAGCATAATTGCAATAATTCTTTTACTTCTTTTGGTCTACCATTAACTGTAACTTTTTGTGTTATTTTGTGTTGACAAAATAACTCATTTTTGTATTCCACATTACCACGTGTTAAGTAAGTTGGCAATGATTAAACGCATATCTATATTGGACTTTTGCAAAATGCTACCTATGAATTTTGAGTTTGGGGAGAAAGCTATCTCCTCCTGTACACTGAGAGCCTACAATCACTGATAATTCAATTGAAATAAGCATACCTATCACCAGGATATTGGCTTCTATCTAGCATTCTCTACTAAAAGAAATTTATCTAACCTATCATCTATCCATGCATGTATATGTAATTAAACAAATAATATTTTCTTCAGAATGTCTTCAGTACTTATTTAACACTACTAGTCTCCTTTTCGAATAAAACAAGGACAAAAAGAGTGGAAAAGATAACTAACCCTTTGGGGTTTCATATGCTAAAACAGTCCTGAGATAACAAGTTAAAGTTGGCATACTTTGGATCTGGGTCAAAAAATTGTTTTTATTGGCTGTGGAAAATGGAATTTTAGACTATGTTGGGCCATACTATAATTGAGTTTGGAAATGCATAATGTGATGGTTAAGCATTCAGTGAGATTAAATGACTATGGAAAGTGATTGTTTTTTTTCAGCACTTAGGTCTAATGCAGACAAATAACAATGGAGTTTAAGACCATTTACTAAAGATCTAGAAGATCTAGAAGATCTAGATATTTGCAAAGGACAATGAGGAAATATAAAAAAACTTATTTCTAAATATAAATATTAAGATCTCAACAGGGTTCATAGAATGGGCTAAAGTCAGCTTTTTATTGGTATAAGAACAACAGTAAAACAAATCACTTAGAGTAAATAGTTTATGCCTTGAGCTATCTCCTCAAAACAAACATTCCATTTCCCATCTGACATAGAATCAAATGACATTGTTTTCCTTCTAAACAGGATTATTTTTTCTAGGATCGTGAATGTTGGTGATTCCCTTCAGGAGAGTTGAAACCTATAAATATTGTTTTAGGAAGCTGATCAGGGAGTTTAAAGGAAAATATTTATGCCAATAAGACTCAATTAGCTTCACTGTGAAAGCTATACAAAAGATGAAAATATATAGCGCAAGAATATATTTCAACCATCTAGGCAATATTAAGAGCCTAAATATTGCATAGCTTTTAATACCATTACTTAGATCAGTTTCTGCCTACAGCAATAACAATTTAAACATTTCCTGTTTCATTCCTGCCCAGTATTGTTGTTTTTTCCATTATTGCAACTAAAAAATACTTGGGCTGTTTTAAAGATTAGTCTGTTGGCATAAAACTTCACATTCCTTTTAAGAGTATTTTCTTTAACCCTCAGTCATAACTTAGTATTTTAAAATTCAATATGGTCAAGGGCCTTTAGCATCAAAACAAAATTTCATGGAACCTTATTAGGCAATTAGTCATGACAGAAATGATAGCATGCTGGGATATGCCTATTCAATATTTATCACTACTTAAAATGCTAATATGCAAGATAAAAGTAGAAGTATGTTTTTCAATTCATTTCAACATAAATGGCAGTTTTGTCATCATGTTTACATCATCTCAGCTTTTATTATTACATAAGTATTTAAAATATGATAGCTAGAATAAATTCATTAAAAAGTAAAATAGTTAGCAATGGTTTCTCAGAGATATTTTATCTTAACATGGTACGAAGTAAAAGGCATGTACAGTTACCAACCCTGCTTGGAAGGGGAACTGGACCATCCAAGCCCGGCTAAACAGCATACCAGTGGAGTGAAAACTCACAAGATTCAGTTCACAGGGGACAAAGATAAATTTATCTTAGCCGTCGATCACACGAAGGCATGCTGTTTAGCACAAATAAAATCAGGTCAGAGGGTGGAGGGAAATGTTATTGCCACTAAACATTTATTAAATTAAGTACAGTCTCCTGTTTGGGTCAGGTGACAACATACCTCAACTGTGACTAATAATTCTCTGTCTGAAATGTCAGATTTAAGAACTGACAACAGACGTCCATTTGCTGCAATGTAGGGAGTAAGTATTCAGATTGACTATTCCTTTTGTAAATGGAAAAGTAAGGAGAACAAGAGAATTTTTAAATTTACTAATTTTACTGTTTGGTTATTAAATGACCTACATACGACATGAAAATGTTTAGTTCAAATAGTTAAATAATATTTCCATGGGTCCTTCATCATACCTTCTTTGATACAAAGAGCATGAAATCTCTGAAATGGCCTAATCTGGTTAGAATCCCAGCTCCTCTTCTAACAAAGTGCAAGATCTTTGGAAAGTTTAAAATACTTAAGCTTCAATTTCCTCATCTACAAAAAAGGGCTAATAGTTACGAGCAATTCATGAGATCTTGTTTTTTAAAAGAGGTTATATATTGTGTATATATATATATATATATATATATATATATATATATATATGAGGTTACATATATATATATATATTACTGCCTGATACATGGAAAGTTTGCATAAAATGTTTTTAATTTTAAACTGTACATTAATCTTTAGAATTATAACTGATTAGGTTCAGAAGGACAACCTTTGGAAAAATGCTTACCTTGAGGATTTTCACTGTATCACAGTTCCTAAATGCTGAACTGAATGAATCACGATTTTTGCATGTGTGATGCCCCGCCTGTCTCAAGATGATATAAAGTTCTCAAATCTACTGTTCTTTTGGGTATTCACTTTTTCCCCCACACAAGGAATAAAAATTAATAAATTTTATATACCTTTTCTCCTCTTAATCTGCTTGTTGTGAGTTTATTTCAGAGACTCAGCTCTGCAATCTAGTAGGGTAGACGTGTCTTTCTGCCACTACAGCACATGTACACACACGTTTTGTTCCTATTTTACATCTCACATTTTATTACAAGGTACCTCTTCTTATATATTTAGTATTCCTAATTACCAAATACTCCTAAATAATGTTGCGCTTATTTTGATTTCCTAATATCTCATGTCATCTATGAGTAATAATTTCCAAATAGGTCAAAGAGAGACATAGCCATCTAAGGAGACTATATCAGAACCAGCTGGGACCTTTTACACACTGCAGACATACACCTGCATCTCCCCACACACTTCTTCCCATTCCCATCAAATTCCAACCATTTTCAAAAACCCTCCCTAGCTCCAGTTCAGTTCACAAAAAGCCCTCTTTGCTGATGAAATTGTATACCACAAATGGAGAGGAAGAGAAGATACATACTGAAGACCATCACCAAATAAAGGTCCTCATACTTCCCAAAGGGTAATAATTTGGGCAGACTTGAAAACTAAAGGATCAGTGCTATGAGGTGCCCAAACCTACCTTGTAAGGTTCAGCTCAAAAGCCATCTGTTCAATGATGTTTTTCCTGGTGCCCCATACTCTCTCTGAAAAACCACAGACCTTACCTATACTTTCTTACAGCATGACTCACTTTCTATATGTATTGTTGTTGTTGTTGTTGTTGTTGTTGTTGTTGTTTATTTTATTTAGAGCTCACATGGCAGAGGCAGAGAGAGAGGAAGGAAAAGAGAATCCCAAGCAGGGTCTGCACTGAAAGTGGAGCCTGATGTGGGGCTGGAACCCACAAACTGTGATATTATGACCTGGGCCGAAATCAAGAGTCATACGTTTAACCGACTGAGCCACCCAGGCACCCCATATGTATTGTAATTGTTATGGTCATGGTATCTTCCCTACAAGGCTTTTATGGATTGTAGATAATAAGTGGTTGATGAATGGATGGATGAATAAATGAATGAATATCAACTATCAACCTTCGAATTATGTCTAAACTGCTTAGACAACCTTGTGCTTCAGATCTTTGCCAATATTCTGTTGTAAAGATGTTTGCTAATGTGCAATGACTTTGGACAATTTTGACATTATGTTGCTAGAACCCAAGCTTGTCTTGGAGCTCTCACTTTGTTTCCTTGACTATGAAGCTCTTGTTCCATGGCTCTGGGTATTATGGCTGTTTTCCAAGATCCCAGGCATACCATATGACCTGAAGTTGCATTTTAGCATTTTAGCACTACAGTGTGAGCTCAGTAAATCTTCCCATTATGCAAATCTTTGGCTTTCCTAACATTTCAAGCTCCTAACTCTCATGCTTGGCACATTAGGTGTGCCCAAACTTTTGATTTTCTTCCTTTCTTTCTTATTTTAAACCATTCGAACCATGTTGGAACATATGTTTCAAATAAAAATTTAAAAATTTACATTACTTCCTTAATTCTATTATTTAGATTGTTTTTATTTCTCATACTGGAAGCAGTTAAAAACAGAGAATTTAGAGTTAACTTCAAATTACTTTTCAACTTCGGAGTTTCCCTTCTTGAAGTATGATTTACAGGTACCCTAAACTCCATAATTGTTAAGCACATGTGACTTTTTAAGATCCAGAAACAATTATGGACCACTCTGCTGTGAAAATTGTAAGGAATCTCAGATATTTAGAACGGAGAGAAAAAACTTCAAAGGCATTCCAAAACAGCTCTCTGTTCTTTTCACATAACATCCAAAAAAGCTATCACCCACTGCTAATGACTGTGCATGCCAGCCAATTTTCATCTACCAGCAAATGTATTCACTTACAGTCCCTTTCAGCATAGTCCTAGTTAGTCTAATTTAGTGTGGTTTAATGGCTAAAGTTGAAATGACTTTTTTACTTAGCGGCTGTTTGCACTACAGAATTGTCATCATCTACTGATTCCATTCCATGGCAGGTACAAACATGAATTATGGTGGTAGTGTGGAAAGTTACTTTAGAGATCATCTAGGTCAGATGCTGTATTTTCCTCTGGGGAAACAGAGGCCACAAAATGGAATAAAGCAGTGTCCTTTTCCTCTAATCCACGAATCTGAAGTTAATGTATTTTTAAATATACTTTAAAATTTAACATAAATAACCATCAGAAATTGATAGATTGTACTATCTACAAGAACATACAACACACACACACACACACACACACACACACACACACACACACACAAGAAATTCTTCAAGATCTTCTTAGGATACTAGCATTGTCAGACCTTATAATAAGCCTGTGAATAAAAGGTATCACTGAGTGACCATATACTCAAATGTGGAAGTGTCCCTGCCAAATATGTAGACTGATCCAGGAAAAATATACCACCCCCACAAAAAAGCATATGAAAAGATCATCAACTTAGCATTCACACACACACACACACACACACACACACACACACAGTGAATGAAAACTTCATTCAATGAAAAATGCATTCAAAACCATTAATAATGAAGAGAATGGAAAGAAAAAACACCTCTTTCCCCAGGTACCTGGGTAGCTCAGTAGGTTGAGTGCTGGACTCTTAATTTCGTCTCAGGTTAGGATCTCACTGTTTGCTTCATGAGTTTGAGTCCCACGTTGGGCTTGTTGCTGCCATCCCAAACCTGCTTGGGATTCTCTCTCTTTCCCTCTCTCTCTGCCCCTCCTCTGCTTACATGCTCACTCTCTCTCTCTCTCAAAATAAATAAATAAACTTAAAAAAAAACACCTCCTTTCCTTTATTACCTCTACTCCTTCAGCAGAAGGGGGTCTCTAAGTTTTAAATATTGCCAACAGCAATTCAAGTTGGAAAAAAAAAGTGTACCTGTCCCATTTTTATCCCATTCAGGTTTGTTTTCCACATTCACTTAGGGGCACTCAACACTCACTCTTTGAAATTTTCATCTTGAGAATAATAACTCCTTTATAGGATTGCCCAAATAAATGGAATCACAGTAGATATCGACAACTCTATAGTATATGTAGCATTTACATTTTTAAAAAATGTTTACACTTAAAGCCATTAAATCACACTAAAGTAAACCAATATAGACAATCCATGTCAGCCATTTATAATACTAACTCCCAAATGAAACATGTTAACTAAAGTTATTTTTACCTCATAGGGTTGTTATCAAGATTGACTAAGATAAAATAAATATGTAAATTTTTGAGCACAGTACCTGGCATATAGTAGGACCTCAATAAATACTGGCTTTTCACTATCATCCTTGTTACTATCATTGGCATTTCCTTTAATTACTCCTATTGCCAATTGCCTGCTCTTTTTCTCTCATGCATCAAAAGAAATAAAAACATCCTCAAGCAAACATCATATCTTCAAAAGACTACAGAAATTTAGTAACCAGAGAAAATGATGAAATGGACAAAGGAAAAAACATGGAAAAAATGGGGACATAAAGTGCCATATCGAGGCAGAAAGTTTTCAGTTGGAGAAACAAACTAGGAAATCTAGTTTGTGGAAATCTAGTGGATTTCGGGACTGGCCAGTTTATGACTTCACCTCAGTTTGTGTGCCTCTGTTAACCTAGGAGCCAAAGATAGAGCATTTACCCACACAAGTGAACTTATTGGGTCATGGCAGGAAACAATATACCAATGACATCAAGCTAGCTCTCAAAAAATTATTTTAATAAAATAAACGTTACTAGGGAAATGAAAATCCCCAGCAGTTTAATTAAATCAATAACTGGTTAGATCAATTCAGGCTCATTCCTTTTAATGCTATTGTTTTGTTCTTCACATTTCCAAGGAGCCATGCTCTGGAAATTATAATTTATTCATCAGAGAGATTTACATTAATATTACATATGTGAACTGATAGCTTTTCATTATGTATAAAAAATACAAAACACACAAAAAATTGCTTGCATTTGTAAAAAGTTATGTATCTTAACTATAAAAGAGGGAAACATATCTGCAGCTGGCACTGTTTCATGTACCAGTTTCTGGAAATAATAGAGAATGTAAAAAATATACGAATTACCATATGCGAGTGCTTTTTCTCTGACAAATTTAATTTACAGATAACTTATGCCTGTATTCTGTAAATCCCATTGAAGCTAATAAAAGTTGGGTCCCTAATCACATTTAAGTGACCTTATATGTTATAAAATGTTATGAAAATATGTACTTGAAAGATGTTTTTCTCTCTATAAAAAATATTTTAAGCATATAGAAATACATTAGCATATATACGGAAATATATATACATGCAAGGGCATAAATACACACTCACCCCAAATATATTTTGGTTATTAACTGGCACGATCAGAGAATAATGTACCTTACTCAATTGTTTAAGTAACTGAGGCTTTATTTTAAACCTTTTAAAAATGTTTAACCATTTTTTATTAAAATCATTCTGAATTGTATTGTGTACTCCTGACCTTACAAAAGGAATTGCCAATCAGAGGGGATTTTGCTCTTCTTTCAAGCAATGAGCAGGGACCGAGGCCATGTGTCAGTGTGAACTCAGCGTACAGTCTATCCTCTAGTTGCTTAAACTCTTGATGGTACGAAGAACATGGAAAGAGATCAAGGATAACCTAAGAATGCTCAGAGTTGTGCAGTGCTGCTGTCACCACTGAAGCTCAAAGCTGCCTTTCTTTTTTTACCACATGCAGAATATTTACTCTTTCCTGACCTCTCATTGCTTTATCTTCCTTACTACTTCTCTGGACTGCTTTCCTTCCATTATTTCTCCTTTCTCTCATTCACCACTCAGTGCCAACTGTGGGCTAGAACCTCTGCTGGGCACTAATTACATAGCAGTAAATAAGATAGACACATTCAGCTCTTACAAAGATTAAATTCCTGCCTCTTTTGCATATGTTCTTGGGGCTTTTTTTTAATGATTCTCCAGTTTGACTTCTAGCAACTGTGATTCTAACAATGTAATCACTTCTATCTGAGAATGTATTTATGATTTGTGTTGGGCAAAGTAAAATTTAGTCTCCATTAGGCTCAAGCCAAAATTCTCACACATTTCTCTACTGATAAAGGAAAAACTCAACTATAAAGCACCAATATTATCAAACAAACACAACCTAGGAATACATGATTTTGAGATACTTATTTTTTAAAAAACAGTATTTATAGCAAATAGCTAGCATGAAAACTTTAGGAGGATGCTGTCGATCATCTTGAGATAATGTGGAATAATACTGATACAATGGGAAAAAAGCCAGACAAGATCATAAATCAAGTGTGAAAGTCCTCCTTATATCAAAGACTTTGGACCTAATCCCCAGTCAGAGACAAGCTTCCTAAGAAAGGCTTTCAACAGTTAAAAATAAGAATATTTTTATTCACTTGTGTAGTCAACAAAATTTTACTCAGTGCCTACCTTGAATATTATACAATAGGTGTAAGATAAGAACTGGTAAGAGTAAAGAAGCAGTATAAAAGAATAGAGTGATGGGGTGGTATTTTATATCTGGTACTAATTTAATCTTCACAATGGCACTTTGAAGCAAATAAAGAGAGTTCATTTGAGTCTTATACTAAAATGAGAAAACTAAGGCTCAGAGAGAATAACAGGAAGTAGCAGATCCAGGACTAAGTCTTAGAATTCCCAACTCAGTTTTGTACTCATTTTATTACCCCATCCAACTCTGATCTGGAGAAATTATGCCTGTTTGAAGAGCTTTTCCTAACAAAGTAAAATGTGGAGGAAGTCAGAACTGAAGTATAGGCAACCACTTTTTAAAAACACTAGAAAGAAAAAACAGTATCATAAATTTACACTAATTAAAATGATGCTAAGTGTTCTTACTGCACAAACAACTGTGCCAGCCCATTTTTCTATTTATTAATAATGTTAATGGTGGTCTCAGACAGTATTTTCACTGTCCTAAAATCCTCTATTCTCTGCCTATTCATCCCTCCTTCCCTCTCTCTCAACCCCTAGCAACCACTGATCTTTTTACTATTTCCATAGTTTTGCCTTTTCTAGAATGTCATATAGTTGGAATCATACAGTATATAGCCTTTCAGATGGCTTTCTTTCATTTAGTAAAATGCCTATAAGATTTCTCCATGTCTCTTCGTGACTTGATAGTTCATATCTCTTTAGGGATGAATAATATTCCACTGTGTAGATGTACCACAGTTTATCCACACAAGGATTGTTCCACAATATAATATTTATGAGCTTTAAATCAGTAATTAAATACATTTTTCCTGTAACTGATTTTCTGCATCTTATTAATATTATGACCCAAAGTCTAAGAATCTCAATATCTAAAAATATTCATTAAAAAACAAATAATTATGAAACTAACCTATATCTCATCCCCATGAATCCTATAGCACTCACAGCATACACACACACACACACACACACACACACACACACACTACTATGCACATTTTATCCCATATCCATTAACCTCTAGATATAAGAAGCAAATCCGCTCTAATTTAATTGTGTTATATGAAAGAAGAGAATATTTATGCTGCATTGTATTCAACGAGAAAAAAAGCCACCTGCTGGCATTTTGATAGCCTCAAATAACACTGGTTACCATAAGAAAAGGGTTGTAGAAGACATACTTTTATTTTCTTCTGGCAAGGAAAAGCAGGAACAATTCGAGAATCTTCCCACTCACATACTGCTCTATATAAGGAAGAAAAAGTACACTACACAAAGCAAAAATTTTGCTTTGTTACTATTAAAGACTATGTAAGAGATAATGGCCTAGTCCCTACAGAGTTTAAATAATATGTAAAATACGAACAATCTATTAACAATTCATAGTTAATTTTCAAAATCACAGACAAGTACAAGCTGAAGAAAAGCATAAGCATGAAATCATACTCGAGATTCACTCAGGACTGCCAAGGAGCACTTCAGAGAGCCCATGGTAACTGAGCTATCTCCTGGCAAGGAAACCTCTGGCAAGGACACCAAGCCAGTGATGATGGGGAAAGAACGGCTTGTATGCCAACCCAACCTCTCACTATATCTGTTTGATACATGAGTAGGAGTTCAGAGTCATGGTGATGGCTTGGCTGGCTCCACCAAAGCTCTCTTCTCCATCCTGATCTGTCCACCTGCACCACACCACACAAATAATCCAGAACTTCCAAGATTTTTTATGTTTTCTCTAGGCTGCTGGGATCACAGAAACTGGAAGAATTTCCCACTTCTGTGAACTTTGAGTAGTCATTCCAAAACTAAAGTTATGAAACTAAATTTTATATTTGATTTTACAGACAAAGGCTCTCGTGTTAGAAAGGCACTGTCAGAGGAGAACTTAAAAAAAAAAACTTAAAAAAAACTTCTTTTTAAAGAGACTTAAAAGAAAAAAATAGAAGATGAACCTCTATCTGGAGCAACTTATGAACAGTTCTACCTATGACTGAAGATTGTATTTATTAGAAAACTTACAGGGGTTTCTTTGAACAGAGAAAATCTAAGAAATTCTGGAGAGAGACAGTGTTGAGAGTGGGGAGAGAGTTGTAACAAGTCATTTAGTTATTGTGAAGCCACTTGAGTTTGTAAATCCATTAAATACTTCTGGATGCTTTGCGAGGGTACTCAAATTCCTTTTTAATCAAATAGTAAAGATACTTATAAAAGTGAGCACTCTTATTTTCCACTGCTATGACTTCCTTCTAGTCATAGTCAGTTATTAAAGAAACAACAAATTTCCACTCAGTTCAAATGATGCACTATGTTCAGAACAACAAGGTAGGATATGGAGCAAAAGCAGCCAATTATTTTTAAAGCCAAATGTCAGAAAAGTTTAGTGATAAAGAAACACCATATTCAGAATCATTCTTCACATTCAGAGTATAACAAGTTTTCACTTGTAAAAATACTTAAAAGGAAAATGATGTAAAGACCAAACCTTATTATTACCTCCAAAAATATCAAGGCCTTCTCCACTTCTCTACTTTGTTATTGTCTTTTGAGTCTGTCATACAAGTAGAGGAAGTGTCAAGAACTGAAATGGCATCCTGGATATGAAGGAAAAGCTATTTCCTTTCATATCCTAGCT
This sequence comes from Panthera leo, assembly GCF_018350215.1. Classification (NCBI taxonomy): domain Eukaryota; kingdom Metazoa; phylum Chordata; class Mammalia; order Carnivora; family Felidae; genus Panthera; species Panthera leo. The sequence goes on from NC_056686.1 coordinate 169,211,857, forward strand.
TTTTATAAAAGGTTAATTTATTTTGTGGGAGCTATAAAAAGCTAAGTCCATTCTCCTGTACCCAATTTTGTGAACCATTTAAATGCTAGCTCTTCAACACCCCGAGCAATATCTCTCAGTAGGGCCTTTTTTTGGCCACCCTATGTAAAGCAGACCCACCAGCTTATTTCCTGTTCCACAGGAATTCCCTATTCCATTCTTTATTTCCTTCAAGTCACTTACCATTTTATGGAATTATTCTGGTTACTTATTTGCTATCTTTTTAATACCTGTCTTCACCAGCCAGAAAGCAAGCACCATTTTACATGGACCCTTATTCCTTCTTCACCTGTGTATTCCTCCTGCTAAGCACAACCACCGATACATGGCGAGCACTCAGAAAATGTGTTGACTGAATGTTTAACGAAAGAGTGAGACTGTAAGACTACTAAACAAAAGTAGTAGGTGTGTGTACTTTTTCTACCTCTTATTTTTATTTCATTTTTCTTAGAGAATTATCTTGGGTTGCTTAATTTGGCGTAACCTAATTTTCTTTGTTTATTTGGATAAATTTAAGAAAATGATAAAGAATAAGTGGTGATAGCAAGAGGATGGGATAATGCCTTTGGTCCATAAAGATTTCACTAATAATAATTTAACAGGAATTTGGCTTCATCAAATATTTCAAATTTAGCCTAAAGTTTATTCATAAATCATAGTAGAGTGACTAGTTTTTCATTTAGCTAAAAATACTGCAAAATGCATATATCTAAGAATGCTTACACCTTTCCTTTCCAAATATACATGACACAGAATTGGAATTTGAGTAACCAAAGTATATTTTGATTAAAAAATTTAAAGCAGTGTCTCAAAAACTTTCAATTGCTTATATGATACATCAAGAAGCTGTGTTAATATGTAACAAATCACAGGAATTACAAGTTTTTTTAGGTTGAAAAATAGATCCTTTTCAGTTTAGAAAACATTTCCTTCATCCTTTTGTCAGTATAATGTTTTGAAACAGCATCACTGAATTACTTAGTGAACATTAACCTTAAAACCTGTTTTAAGTAATTAAAAAAATAATTTTTATCCTCATTAAACACAAATACATATATTCTGGCTTCATGTTTACTGAATGGTGTTATCCAACAGACAAACACAAAAGCTATTCCTAACTATTTCCCAAATAAAGATTATTACATCCTTTCTAAAAAATAAATTTGTAGAATCAAAATTTTTTTCAATGACCCTAATAAAATTTTGGCATATGCATTTTTGGTAGTGAGATCACATTTATTCACTAAATGAACGGTTCACTTTTGTGTCTCCAGTGTCTAGAACAATGCCTAGAAAAAGTAGATGGTAAAAATAATATGCATAAATAAATTAAAGTAACATAAATATCTAATGTACTAAACATAATATGATAAGGTTTATGGTTATCTAGAGTAAAAATTTTAAGGTGTTGCACAAACCTAATTTCTTTTGTATCCTGCCAATTCTTTCTTCCCATGGTCTTAAAATGTGCTGTCACTGTTTAATTCATAGTATCTTTAAATCAGTATCTTTCTGTTTGTCCCACAACCTCTGACTTGACTTATCTCCTCAGGGATACCTCAACCTCTTAGTTTTTATACCTGTCACAATTTCATCTTCCTCCCTTCTATTTAAAGAAATCAGTTTTATCTTCTTTAGACCGCATTTTCTTCTCAACAGTTATCTTCCTAGGAACGTAAAAGGCTCCCCATTTCTTTGCAGATAAAATGCAAATCCTTCAGATTAAGATAGAAAAATTCTAGGTTAGAGTTCTTATTCCCATTCTCTCCTAAGTAAAGTGTTTGGCATTGATGAATTCATGCCATTTCTGTGGACCTCAGTTCTCATAGAGTACTGAGACAAATTAAGGAGCAGGTCAGTCCTACAACAATGAAACCACAGAAGTGGAAATCTACCAGGTGTGTTGGCAAAATAATCAGTGAACCATCTTGATTGATGTGAGAAGTGAGGATGAAAATATAACAAAATGGGAAGTTGGAAACTTGGAAAAATGACAAAGAAAAAGACTTAAAATACTAGACAGAGAGTTATATACTTTGTTTTATCAAATAGTAGGAAGTCACTGAATATTTTTGATGAAGAGTTAAGTGTTATTCATATTTATCACTCAAGTTTCAGGAAGGGACTCTTGAATAAAGCATCTAAAAAGTACACACAATTAGATCATGGCGCAGGAGGCAAAATGATTGGTTACAGTTGTAAATTAAGTCAATTTATGAGTTGTAAATCAATCAATTAATTTTTAAATTTAGTTTTGGTACATAAATAAATTTATGTACTGTGATTTATTTATTATTTATTTACAGTTGTAAGTCTAACTTCTTTTTTTTTGGCATACATGTGATCGAGTTTATTGTAGAGAAAGGTAAAAGAAAATGGAGTTGGAGAGGAAAAAAAAAGGTGGAGAGTCAACTGGATAAAGGCACTGGGCTTTCTATGCACAGATCTCAGTAGCCCTGCCATGGATCCACCAAATTCTTTAGAATCAAGAAACTGATCTTGCCATTCATTTCCATGTTGTATGTCCTCCAGAAGGTTTTATAGCTTCTCCTCTGTCATAAATCCCAGTACTATTATTCCTCCTAACTAGTTCTTTCTTTCTGCTCACGGGAATCCTTACTCTTGAATTATAATGAACAGAAAGAAATACCCATACCACCAGTAGGGCATAGATATGGTTTTGGTGAATAGAACCTCAAAAAAAACTGACTCGGTGCTGGCCAAAAAGGACCAAAGAAGAAGAGTTCTCAGGGTTTGTCTACTGAGCTATTAGGCTTACCAAGGTAAAAGGGCTGCTAAAGATTAAACTGTGTACATACCTCACATCTTGGGAGGGAGAGGTGAAGAAAAAGAAAGGGAGAAAAGAAAAGTGGGGGATGGAGGGAGGATAGAAAGAAAATTACCAGTATCAAGAAAGAAACAGAGGATGTCACTACAGATTCTACAAACTTTAAAAGGTTAATTGGGGGATGGCAGAATAATAGCGGTGATATTATGAACAACTTTGTGCCTGTAAATTTGGCAACCTAAGTGAAAAAGGGAAAAAGCTAAAAAAAATTAATTGCATAGCCTATATTAATCAAATAAATTGAATTTGTAAATCAAAACCACCCCCAAAAGATAACCCTGGATCCAGATGACTTTAATGGTGAATTCTATCAAACATTAAAGGACAAAATAGTAGCTACCATCCAAAAACTATTTCAGAGAAAAAAACTTATCAATTTATTAAGCCAAAATTACCTTGATTCCAAAACCCAGCAAAGATAATACAAGAAAAGAGAACAGTAAGCTGATATCTCTCATGAATATAGATAAAAAATTCTTTTTAAATATTATCAAATCAAATTGAGCATTATGTAAAAAAGATAATATACAGTAACCAAGAGGTGTTTATACCAGGAATGAAAGGTTGATTTAATATCTGAAAATCAATCAACATAATTCCTCACATTAATTTAATAAAGGGAGAAAAGCATATAATTATTTTAGTAGGTACAGTGAAAGCATTTGACAAAATTGACCACCATTTCATGATTAAAAACTCCCAGAAAACTGGAAATAAAAAGGAATGTTGTTAACCCAATTAAGAGCTTCTATGAGAAACTCCAGCTAACATCAAACTCAGTAATAAGAGGCTCAATGCATCCTAGATAAGATCAGGAAAAAGGATCTGTGCTCTCACTATTTTACTTAACATTGTACTTTAAGCCCAAAGCAATGCAATAAGGTAAGAAAAACAATAAAAAGTATACAGAACAGACAAGAAGTAAAAATATTTTTCTTATAGATAACATGATAGTGTATGTAGAAAATCCCAAGGAATCCATAAGAAAGCTATGAAAACTAACAAGTGAATTCAGTAGGGTTGCAATAACTGAGGTCATTATTAAAAAATCAAGTGTTTTCAATCTTTTAGGAACAAAAAATGTGAAATGAAATTTAGAAAAAACTGCATTCACAAAAGCACAAAAAATATATGGGAAAAATTTTTAATGAAAAGAGTTGTAAGATTTTACACTGAAAATTACAAAACACTGCTGAAAGAAATTAAACTAGACCTAAATAAATGGAGAGATACACCATTCCTCTCAAGACTGTTAAGATGCCAGTCCTCTCCAAATTGATCTCTAGACTCAATGCAGTCCTAATCATAAACGTAACTGGGACTTTTAAAGCAAATTAACAATATATATTTAACACTTATATCAAAATTTGAAGAGCTAGAAAAGCTAAGGCAATCTTGAAAAAAAGAAAATAAAATTGTAGTACTTATACGACTTCCATTCAAATTTTAATATAAAGCTACAGTAATCAAGACTGTGAGGTACTGGCATAAGGACAGACGTATAGATCAGTGGAACAGAATAGAACCTCTAGAAACAAACCCATAATTCAATTGACTTTGGCAAAGTTGCCAAGATAATTTAATAGGAAAATGATAGTCTTTTCAGGAAAAGGTGATGGAAAAAACTGACTGACTACATGAGGGTTAAATGAATATTAACCATTACTTCACACACAAAAAAATCAGCTTGGGATTATTGTTCCTAAATATAGGAGCTAAAACTATTAAACTTCTATTTAAAAAAATAAGAGAAAATTTTTGATATTGGGTAAGCCTCAAAGCATAAACTGTAAAAGAAAATAATTGGTAAAATAGATTTCATTAAGATCAAAAGTTTCTGCTCTTTAAAAGTCAGTTCTGAATTTAAAAATTCAGGAAAAATAAGAAAACCAAAATTAGACAAAATATTTAAACAGGCACTACACAAAATAAAACATATGAATGGCTAACATAAAAAGATTCTGAATGATCACTAGTCATTAGGAAAGTGCAAATTAAAGCCACAATGATTCTACTACATACCCACCAGAATGGTTAAAATTAAAAAGATCGAAAATGACAAGTGTAGCAAAAATATGAAGCAAGTGGAACTCTCATACCTTGATGCTGGAAATAAAAAATAATACAGCCACTTTGGAAAGCTGTACGTCAGTAGCTTATAAAGTTGAACAAATAATTAACCAAGTGACCTAGTAATTTCACTACTAAGAAGTAATGAATGAAGACATGTGTCCACACAAAACCTATATGTAAATGTCATAGTAGCATATTCATAATAGCTAAAATGTGGAAACAATCTAAATGATAAGAAAAGTTTATTATATCCATTTCATGATATACTACACACCAATGAAAAAGAATCAAATATGAATACACATAACAACATGTATGAATTTAAAAAACATTTGCTAAGTAAAAGAAGTCAAACCAGGAGACTATGTACTGCATAATTCCACTTATATAAGGTTCTAGAAAATACAAAACTCTAAAGACAGAAAGCAGATCTGATTTTGCCTGGGCCAGAGGTGAGGAAAGAACAGGTCTGCTGACCCTGTTCAAGTATAACAAGACACAAGAAAAACAAGGAAATTTTTTAAGGTGAGAGAATTATCATACATCTTGATGTCATTTCATAATTGAAGACAGTTACAAAAATTTAACAAACTACACACTTAAAATTGATGAATTTTATCATCAGGAAAAAAAAGATAGAGAAGGAGAGAAAAATCTATACTAAGGCTAACATCACAATACTGTGTCATAGGTCCTAATCATGGCCTCTCTTCTCCATAAGGAAGTGCCATTTATACATATTCCAAATACAAATGCAGGTACCTCCCTCTGTTCTCTACACAAGTTAAACAGGTCATCCAAGACCCTTCCCTGACCTCACCCACTTACACCTTTTTTTTCCAAAGATTCTGAATCTGTGGAGTGTGTCGTGGTAATCAATTTCTCAATATGAAATTTTCAATGTTCAGTTTAACTCAATTCTCCAAAATATTAATTGAACAGTTACTCTCTGTCGGGGGTTATTATAGGAATAGCTATTTAACAATTAACAAGAAGATAGTCCTTCCTCCTAGGAACTTAAGAGTTTAGCAAGAGAGAAAAATTAGAAATTTCAATAGAGACATGATAAGTGTGGCGATCTTGGTAAATACATGGTGCTGTAAAAGTCACAATGGAGGTGCTCTAACCCAGTCTTGCAGTCCAGAAAGCCTTCAGACAGTGGAGTCATGTTAAGTGAGACCTTAAGGATGAGTAGTTGACTTGGTGAAGGGAGCATGGCTGCAAGAGACAGTACACACTGTCCACAGAGCTGCAAGTAGGAAATATAAATGGATATATTCACAGCCTGAAGAGAGTCTCTATTGTCTTATAAAGCACTTAAAATAAAAAGTTTTGCACATGGAACATTAAGCTCAATCCAGGGGGAGATGACATTTGACTTCACATTTTTACAGAGATACTATGACTATTTTGATATAGCGATTTGTTTTTCATGAATTACTTTGTCTGATTTCTAAGTGATTTTTGTTCTTGAGTGCTGCATGTAGGTGGAATAACATTTCAGTTAAAATTATATACACTTATCTAAAAAACAGAAGGTAGGCAAATGACAATCTTCACAATTTAGTGAACTAAATTTTCTAAGTGGTTCCATGGAAATCAACTTGCTTTACAGACCAGTACATTTAGATTCAGAGCAAAAATATTCTCTTAAATCACCAGCTATAATACATAGTCACATGGTTTAGAAAAATTTATAAAAATTATAATGGAGAAATACGTGTCAATAATTATTCATTGAGTAAAGGAGATGACATGCCACAAGACAGGAAGATGAAAAAAACATGAGCAAGAAACTTATGCGTAAAGAAATGACCTCATCTAGTACCACCACCATTAGAAGTCCCCAGAACTCTTATAATACACAGTACAATTGTTGGCTGTTATCACAGGAAGCCCAATTGAAATAAAACCAAACAAAGCATTCCCTTTAATCTGAATCGTGACTTTTCAAATCTGAGCTAAAATGAGACTAGCCTTCGAGTGTAGGATGGAAAGTTAAGGTGAAAGTCTCCAAAGTGTTTTTTCTCCAAGATATGCCAACCCAATTCTTCATACATACTAAGATGTTATGTACTGCTCACTACTAGGTTGAACTGTACTCTGAGAAAAGAATTTTTTAGGTTGGCATTTGGTTCTTTTTTAAGAACACTTTTTTTGTTGAAATTTTTTTTTCAACAGGAAAGAAATTATCACACTTCAGTGTTCCAGCTCTTTAGTGAATATCAATAAGAAAGTCAATGGCTCAGCAATGTGATTGCAAAAGGAGTTTCATGAGACACTCTTCTTCTCAACCTTTCTTATCCTGAAATCTATTTAGGAACTAAGAAAGACTTCTTTAATATAAAAACCTACCATTAGTGTTCCGATGTATAAGCTTCCTCAATACAAGCAATAATAAAGTGAATAATAAGCATATAGATATATATTTACTTGGGTCTAGGTACTTACTATCACGAAAATTTCATTCTTTTACTTTGGTTAGGATAGGCTCTTTTCTGAATGGGTGGAAATCTCTTTGTAAACATTTTTATCAAAGAAAAGGACCAATAGGAATGCTCCACATAATGTACACAGTAAGGCAACCTATTCAGTTCTCTAAACAACGAGGGAGTAAATTTGCTGAAGGAGCCAAATATTACCCTAGATGTGGTTGAGCACAAACCCTAGGTTCCAAGAAAATGCACTAGAATTGAATTTTAATTCCACTCATAAATAGCCATGTGATCTTAAGCAAGTTACTTAACTCTCTGAATCTTGGCCTTTTTATTTGTAAAATGTACATCCCTCTTTTTCAAGGATCTTGTGAAAATTCCATGAGATTATTTTGAAGCACAAAGTAGTTTCTTAATTAGGTTAATTCTCTTGGTGACATAGAAAGGACATATAAAGTTACTGTTTTTCCTCAGTAAGATAGAAAAAGGAAATTATAGAAGATGAGAAAAATTATATATATATATATATATATATATATATATATATATATATATATATGGCATAATAAGATTCCTTGGTTTGTTCTTTATTTTAAAAAATGAAAGAGGAGGGCCAGGAACTCTCAATTACCTAAAGTGATGCTATCACATCTTATTTACATGAAGACAACATGAAATACCAAGAGAAAAATGAAAGACAGTGATGTAGACAACTGGGTTCAGGCATATAGAAATAAAGACTCTCTCATAAACTGGAACATAAATACCTGCATAATTTCTCCCATGTCCAACTGGAAATGGACAATCTCTGAGAGAGGAGTCAGTAAATGTCAAGATGAGACCCCAGAAAAAATACCAAGATTGGTGTTGTTTGGGAGAGCAGCAACAAATGCAAATGGAGGCCTTCAGGTGACAGAACATTAATCAGCACCACTGATCAAACAAAGACAGGGAAGGAGAAGTGAACTAACACTAAATGAGTCTCCATCCTTCTTCGGCCCCACCCCACTCTCAAATAGATCTGATGTTTTATAAAGAGTATTTCACTGAGGACAAATATATAAAGTGAGATGGGATTTGTAATCCAAGCAACTCCAAAGGGTTGGAAATTGGGGTCAGACTACATTGTTTTATCATTTCCATTATTACTTTGATATTTTGTACAACTAACACTTCCTAGGAAAGCTACAGTTACATTTCTTGTCACTAAACTTATTTTACAACCTTTAGAAAAAAAATACTGGCTATTCACTCTTACTTCCATCCTTATACAAGTACCATAAAATGCTTTTCAAACACACTAGGTCTTTTCCTCAACTCTCTTGCCTTTAATGAAGTTGAGGTACAATTCCATTTTATTTAACTTACTAAAAGTGTTTTATGAGCTTCCTCAGGCTATATATCTAGAAAAGAGTATTATGAATGGAGGCAGGGCTTTTTTTTTTTTAAATCCTTAAATGTTTGCTTCCTAAAATGCTATATAATAATATTTCTGTTAATTCAATTTTACCCTTCAGATAATACAGTAAAAATATTAAAGAGGTAGGATGCTCTGCCTCCTGGTGCATTTAAGGTTGCAGGAGAAAAGAACAATTTCTTATTTTGTCATCCAAATAACACAGTAAAAGTTAAATTTCATCCATGAGATCAAAAGAAACATCATACTAATACTGAAAGGGCTACTCTAATATTGTGGAAAATTTTCTTTTAAGGGAATAATATTGGACAATAAATATGTATGCTCTATAGCCACAGATTGATCAACTATTAATTAGCATGAATTATAATTTTTACAATTAGCGTTACCCATTTAAGGCTGAATTCATAAAGCACACATTATTTTGATTAATATGCAGCACACTGATATGCCAACTGGGGCATTTTACTTAATTGGGTTTCAAAATTAACCCTGATTTAATAAAATTAATTCAGAATACCGCAAAATAGCAAAGGTGAAACTAAACATGAGAATTGAGTGGCTTATATTTTTCTAATTTTCACTCATCTATTTACTCCCCCTCCTCCAAAAAAAAAGAAGATATAAAACCAGGATATTTTAACATGAAAATGAAAATGTTAATAATAAAAGTGATCAAGAAACAATAATTACATAGAGAAGTTTCAATTCTTAATATGGCTAAAGCTTTGTGAACAAAACAAACTCTCAGCTCCTAGCTGAAGTAAAGAGGGAAATATTATGCATTATACACAACTCATTTCATCTCATGAAAGGAGATATATATATTTAAATTCTGTTAGGAATTTGTCACATGGGTTATTATATAAGGACAGCAAACAACAAAATAAACAGCATAATAATTCAAAAGCATTCATCTATTTCCATCACTTTAAAAGAACACCAATAAAAAGCCAACCATAGGATGTGGAGGCTCTGTAGCAATAATTCCACTGTAACATAATTCAAAATAATCCATATGTGTAGCTTTCTGATGATCTAACACATGCTGAGGATTGAGGATAAAAAAATGTAGGGTGGTTAGAATTTCTCTGATTATAATTTTTATTATGTCAAATAGTATTTATTGATTACAATAGCTGTCATTAATTGACTACTGGGCACCAGTGACTGTGCCAGCTGTTTTAAATATGTGACAATTTAATTCTCCTAAAATCCATTTTCCTCCAGACAGTTAAAGAAAATGAGACTCAGAGGGGCCAATGTACTTTGAGTCACAGTAAATAGTGAAATTGAGACAAGAAACCCCAATGTTCTTCACTTTGAAGACAATGCTTTCAACCCCTGTATCAACCTGCCTCCCCATTTGGTAATTGCTATGTTCTAGAAGATAGTGTACAGGGCTGAAAATTAACTAACACATGTTAAAACTGTACAAGAATTTTCACATATATAGTTTCATTTCACAAAACTACTCCTAGAAGTAAAGAGCACTATTATAGTAATTTCCATTTTACAGATAAGATTGTAAAGCCCAAGATTGCATATTTAGTACAAATTGAGTAAAGACTTATTAAAGATTTGGAAATCTAAAGCCTTTCCATGCTTTTGACAGAAGCTATATGGCATAGTTCAAAAATCCAGTCACAAAAAGATCATTCAAGCAATGTATGTGTCCTCTGTGGACAACTGGAGGGTCGCCCTTCTCTAGGTACCAGGTGCACAGGAGGAAAAGGCGAGGTTTCGTTGCAGAAAATATAAAGCATGACTCATATTTTTGCCATGACAACGGACAGCTTCTCTTCAATATGGAGGACAACTAAAGAGTGTCTGCAGGCAGGGTTGAAATTAATCTCAAAAAGAATCTATTCAAACCAATGTAAGTTGAAGCACAAAAATGACCCATTACTAAACTTTTTTTTTGACTAGAAGTCTGAAAATAAACAAACAACTTTAAAGAGAAATCTCTTTGTTGGTCTGTGCTTGCTACAATTCACAAAATAACAAGGGAATTTTATAAATTCTGGACAATTTTACTCAATTTATTTATGTAACATATCCATTGGTTACTACTATGAATCAAGCACTGGGTTGGTTACTCCTGTTATACACACACACAAAAAAAAACAAGTTCTTTCTAATTATGACAGACTGGCAGTGGATGCCAGAGCACTGTGCGGTTGTTGTGCAGCCTCAATGGGAAAGGTTGATATGACAGAGTAACAATGTCTGATATGGGACAAGAAGAAGAAAGTTTATGTGCATGCCAGATGTATGCAACTCCCATTGAAGGGGCATTCCTATGTGTTTTGCTATTTCCCCAAGTCATTTATCTCAGCAAATTGTTTTTGGTCCAAACCAAGTTACAATGGGAAAATCACAACACAGGTCCAAATATGATACCTGGATTATGTCTGGATATTATTGCTAGTCCATTTGTTCCACTGCTTGGGAAATTTTGTACAACTGCTTAGCCTTTTCTTAGTTTGGCAAAGTCAGCTGTTCTCTATATAGCTACTCATGTCTTGGTTCCCATTTGGAAGCTAATATAATGAACACCTCACATCTCTCCTCACACAAGAAACAAAAGGGTCATGAATTTACCTTACCACTTTTCAAAAGCTACTGGCTCCTGGTCTGGCTTTTGCTAACTTGACTACCACAATATTTTCTTGTTCAAACTAAAATTACAATGTCACAGTGTCTGATAAATGACTCCTTTCCTATTGTATTGTTTTATAACAGAGACTATCTACTATCTTACTCTAAAACACAGTGGATTTTATTGGTGATGCTCACTTTAGCTTGAAGTTACTGAATCCACACATGTATATTACTTCCTACGGATCCCAGTTAGTTAGAAATGAGGATAAAGAATGGAGGCCTTAAATATTTCAAACTCAAAAAGATGTCAATGTTAATTCTATTAAGGGATAATCTTTTCAGATCATGTTTATAGGATAGTCTACATAGGAAGTGTTAGAATTTTCTTAGACAAACTCAAAGCATGAAGAGAGAACTTCACTTTTATAAAAATCAGCCATTGTAGGCAATCTTAAGGATTCATGAAAGCAATATTCCTGTCTTTACATTTACTCCCACTTGAATGTTCACGCAAAAGATAGTTATGTTGACAGCTTACCACGCTAGCAATCATAACAATTCTTAGATAAATTTGGGCTTTACAAGTTATCTTGAAATGTGAAAGCTCTAATTCAACCCCTAATTGACAGAATCATTAGTGTCAAGTTCCCAGATGTAATTTTACCCTTTTCTTCATAAAAAGGAACAACAGGGAAAGAATAAAGGAAGGAAGGCAGACAGACAGACTTAGGACATATGACTTATTTAGATTTAGCTTCAAAGCATGAAAATGTGTTAATGCGCAGACTGACAGAACACTAAAAGACTGAAAAGAGTACAAACAAAACATAAATATACATTGCATTTCAGTTTTTATTATACACTCCATTTATTTAATAAATATTCATTAAATACCTAATAATGTATAAATCATATATGTGAGAAATATTAATTATAATATTTATCATATCTTGTATCACTATTTCTTGTCTGTATTTATTTCACTATCAGAGGTCCTTGTAATAGGCTTTTATCACAGAAGTCATTTGATTCCTTTATGTACCTAGAGAAGAAATGCAATGTAACCTTCTACAGAAAATTAACAGTGTTGACTAAATACAAATTCCACTATTCTGTTTCATACAGAGAACAGAACTTCAAAAATCATAGTATAAATTATTGTTCCCTTTCAGTTACAAGGAACTGTTGCATTTAAACATTCAGCACCATTGTGTTCAAGAACAACTAACTACAAAACAATAAAAGACCTTTACCAGGTTGATCATCAATAGCATTTCCATGTATGACAGCTAAGGCAAAAAAAAAAAGTCTACGAAAAAAAACTAATAATTTTCCAACAAAGAGAATCCAATATCATTTTCTGCCCCAGCGACAAAAATCTACTACCATGAATGTGGTCAAGCAGTACGCATTCTATTTAACACATAGGACAGAATGGTGCTAGGTGCTGGAAGCTGCACATGGTGATTAAAGTCCACAGCCAAGAGCAAAAGCAAAAGACCTGTCAGAGAGAGCCACCTCCTTGTAGGACTTCCTGGAAAAGACCCTGTTAGCAGAACCAGAAATACACACACACACACACACACACACACACACACACACACACACGTCTCCTAATACAAAAAGATGGTTGATGGAAAGAAGGAGGTTACTTTTCAGTGAAGGCTGTATTCATGAAGGGGGCATTCCTTCCTTTCCTTCTCTGCTACAGCCACCACCTGTACTTTGTAGTGACCTGGGGACACTGCCTGTCCTGCCCTTTCCCCAGGTTCAGCACCAGAGCATCTGAGGCCAGGAAGGAAGGTGGGGTGAGCAGTTGCCTAAATACAGAAAGTAACTCCTTCTAACTTTTGCACTTGGGATTGAGGGAGGAATGAAAAGAGTTTTAAAATGGATATAAGGCTGATAATTTTAAATACACAGGACCACATCTTTAAAATATATATATATTAATTGAATCACCAAAGTGATTGAGAAGTTTTGAAATGAGGCTGATATATTGTGAAGGGGGCCAAGACCCTGTGTGAAAAAGAGATGTATAATAATATAATCAGAGACAATCATAGAAAAAAAATTTGTTTAGACATCAAGAAACACATGACCCTTTATTATTAAAATTATAATAATAAATAAATATTAAAATTGTGGCCTCTCGTATATTTATACATACATATACATCTATCTATCTAGACTTCTTCCACTAGACTATAAGCTCCATGACAACCAAAATTTGTGTGTTTACTGCTTTACATGGCTTTCTGTGTGTTACTGTATATATTCCCAACATATAGTGCAGTATCTGGCATGTAGTAGGTACTCAGGAAATATCTATTGAATTAAATTGATAAATAAATATAACCACTATTTATCAAATGTTCAACAATTGTCAAAGCAGTGTTTTAAGGCTTGGCATTTGCTGCTTTATTTATCACTTATAAAAAACCCTGTAATCATTAGGCCCACTTAATAGATAAGGAAACTAAGCCCAGGGATAAACTATCTTTTCTTGGTCACCCAGCCCCACGAAGAGGTAGCATGATTCACACCCAGGTTCACCTGATTTTAAAGTCAATGTTCTGACTCACCAAATGTATGCCTCCTATCAGTGGTATGAGACTTTTTCATTCTGATTCACCCCCAATGAATAGAGCACACACTGGGGCCATGGTGCTACCTGTTCTGCAGGGGCAAGATCTAAAAGAATAGAGAAGGGCTGGAACTAATAGGTAATGGGAGTGCTTTTCTGTGTCTTCTCCCACATACTCACATCTCCTGCATTACAGGAGTCCCCTCAGTCATTAGCTATTCCCACAATATGTGGTGCTTGCTTTGAGTCAGGCCCCTCCTTCACGAGGATGAAAAGTTTCATACCATAATTTCTCTGGGTTTGTCCATGATGATCAAATCAGCTCTTACCATTTTGAGTTAGTGGAAATTCTTTCCCTTTTTTTATAGTTAGAATGAAATATTTTCAGCACTTAGGAGGTGTTTTCATTTCCTGTTTGCCTATTCAGCATTTAGGAGATTTCTTTTTTTATCTGGTTCATTTAAGATTTGAAAGTCAAATATTAGGGCTATCAAAACAAAATGGACTCGATCAGGATGCTAGTGAGTTCTTCACAAATGGAGGTATGCAAGCAGAAGTGGGATGACAGAGATGCTCAACTAGCCATTTCTATCTCAGCTACAGAACTGGACATGTAGGACATCTTTCTCTCCTAAGGCTCCCTAAAATCTAGGAAATAACCTGTCTTGCTTACCTTCCTTACCTATTCACCAGAAAGTGGAATTTATACACAGTCACAACATTTTCTTACTAACACTCGACACATTTAACTTCAACTTCTAATCTGACAAAACTGACAAACTAAGCACAACAATTCACAACATTTTCTTACTAACACTCGACACATTTAACTTCAACTTCTAATCTGACAAAACTGACAAACTAAGCACAACAATAAAATAAAGTCACTCTACTAATAACTGTAAGAAATTAAAAGTATAGATTTAAAAGACAAATCTTAGACTTTATAAAATTTATGTAACTTTGAGGTCATCATCTGGTCTTTAGACTATTGTCAGACCAAACAATATACTGAAGAGAGCTTTTAGTTCCAAAGAGCTTTATCTCAATGTTACCAATCTAATCCAAATGTTAGAAAACTAAAGAGTATAAATAGAGGGTTTTTTTTAATGTTTATTTACTTATTTTTGAGAGAGTGGAGAGGGGCAGAGAGACAGGGACAGAGAATCCCAAGTAGGTTCCTTGCTGTCAGCACAGAGGCTGATGTGGGGCTCAATGTGGGGCTTGAATTCATGAACTGTGAGATCATGACCTGAGCCAAAATCAAGAGTCAGATGCTTAACTGACTGAGCCCCTAAATAGAGGCTACCCTAAAATAGAGGTTTTTTAAGTTACCATTTTCATTTGTTGGAAAAAATAAAGCCAATATGTTTCATCAAAATATTTCATCAAGTCCAAAATGTCAGAAACTCTGGCTATGGAGAAGTAAAAAAATTAAAAATATTCTTTGCATGGTGTAGCTACTATGGAAAAGAGTATGGAAGTTCCTCAAAAAGTTAAAAATAAAACCAAACTATGATCCAGCAATCACACCACTGGGTATTTACCTCAAAATTTTAAAAAAATCCTAATTCAAACATATTCTGAACATATTGTGAACATGCATTCCTATGTTTATAGCAGCATTTTTACAATAGTCAAGATATGGAAGCAGCCCAGTGTCCATCAATTGATGAATATATACACACACATGCACACACACACACACACACACACACACACACACACACAATGGAATATTACTCAGCCATAAAAAGAAATGAAATCTTGCCATTTGTAACAAGAGGGATGGAGCTAGAGAGTATAATGCTAAGTGAAATAAGTCAGTCAGGGGAAGACAAATACCATATGATTTCACTCATATGTGGAATTTATTAAACAAAACCAATGAGCAAAAAGGGGGGAAAAAGAGAGAGAGAGAGAATCATAACAAGAAATAGACTTCTAACTATAGAGAACAAATTGATAGTTACAAGAGGGGAGGTAGATGTGGGGACGGGTTAAATAGGTATGGGGATTAAAGAATGCACTTGTGATGAGGACGGGGTGATGCATGGAATTGTTAAATCACCACATTGCACACCTGAACCGAATATAACACTGTATATTATCTACCTGGAATTAAAATAAAAACTTAAAAAAATATTCTTCATTAAGAAACAGTGATACAACCAGACAAAAATTGTCAAAAACACCCATTCAGGGCTCCAGACATCAACCAAAGGCAAATTACAAATTGAAAAGCATGTATTAACTAAAAACTACTGAACATCTGACTTGGAGCTACCTCCAACCACCACCAGCTAAGTCAATATGGTAATTTTACCATAGTGAGATTGGTCTTAAAAACCAGAAACTTCATTGCTAGAGGTGGCTGACTTGATTTGGAGCAGAATATGGAGGGAAGAAGGCCTACGACACAGAGAAAACAAGAAAGAAAATGACAGATGTAAATCCAGTTATATCAATAGTTCTATTAAATGTATTTGATTAAACATTCCAATCAAAAGCTAGAGATTGTCAGACTGAACAAAAAGGCAAAATCCAACCATAAGTTGTCTATAAGAGACATACGTTATATACAGAGATAAAAGTAATTTGAAAATAAAAGGATGGGAACATATAAGCCATGCAATCAAAAGACAGCCGAAGTGGCCATATTAATATCATACAAAATGAACTTTGAGACAATAAATGTAACTAGACAAAGAGGAAAAATCACAATGATAAAAGGGTCAATAGATCTGGAAGATAATAACTATTATAAATGTATACCGAACAAAGGCCCCACATATCTGAAGCAAAAAATGACCAAATTGAAAGGTGAAATTAAAAACTGAAAATTAAATAATCGTAGTTGTAGATCGCAATATTGCATTTCAATGATTGATAAACTGGACAGAAAATATACAGATATATAGAAGAATTGAAAAATAATCAGTTAGACCTGACATTTAGGGAACACTGCACCCAACAACAACAGAATACACAGTCCTTTCAAGTGCACAGATAATATTCCCCAGAACTGACCACTTGCTAGCCCGTAATTCTTAATAAATTTAAAATGATTGGAATCATGCAAGTATGGTCTCCCACCAACCACAACTATATTAAATTAGAAATCAGCAACAAAAAGAAATTTGAGAGATCCACAAATACAGAAAACAAATACTCTAAATAAGTCATGGATAGATGTAAATACACTAGAAATTAGGACATATTTTGAACTTAATAAAAATGAAAACACAACACATCATAGTGTATGAGATGCACCTGAAGCATTGTTTAAAAGTAAATGTATAGTTTTCAATTTGCATATTGGAAAAAAAGAAAGATTTTAAATAAATGCTCCAAACTTCTACTTTAACAGCCTAGGAAAGAAAAAGGAAACTAAATCCTAAGCAAGCAAAGGAAAGATTCAGAAATCAGTGATCTAGATAACATTAAACAATAGAGAACATCAATGAAACCAAAAGTCCACTCTTTAAAAATATTAACAAAATCATTATTCCTATAGCTAGATGAACCAGGAAGAGAGAAGACACAAAGTCTTCTCTCAGGAATAAAAGTATGAACATCACTGTCAAGACTTCAGAATTTAAAGGACTATAGAATATTTTGAACAACTCTATGCCAAAAAATTAGACAACATAGATGAAGTGGACAAATTCACAGAAAGATATTAGTAACAATAACTGACTAATCAAGAAATAGAAAATCTAAATTGATCTATAACAAGTAAAGAAATTACATGAGTAATTAAAAATTTTCCATTACAAAGCAACAGGCCCAGATGGCTTCCCTGGTAAATTCTATAATTTTTTGGTAAAAAAATAAAATAATGCTAATACTAAATCTACATAAACTCTTTCACCAAATACAGGCCAGAGGAATACTTCCCAACTCACTTAATAAAGTCAAACTCAGGCAAAGCATCAAAAGAAAAGAAAATTACAAAACAACATCCTTCATGAACATTTATTTTAAAAAACCTTAACAAAATAGCAGCAAACCAAACCTAACAATATATAAAGGATTATACCTAATATCTAAATTAGACTTATTCTAGGAATGCAAGATTGGTTTAAAATATGGAAATTAATTAATACAATACACCATATTAATAGAATAAAAGACAAAAGCATATCCTTGTCCCAGAACAAAATTTCAGAAAATCTAATACATATTCATGATTCAAAAAAAATTCAACAAATAAGGAATAAAAAGGAACTTAATTAACTTTAAGGACGTCTAAGAGAAACTGTGAATGCTCTCTACCTAAGATAGAACTAAGCAAGGACCTCTGCACATCATTCTTATTCATCATCATACTGATATCTAAGTATAAGCATACAAATCAGAAAGAAAGAAGTAAAACTGCCTTATTGACAGGCTACATGATCTTGTATGTATGAAATTCTAAAGAATCTATAAGAAAAAACCTGCCAGAGGTCAATAAATAAGTTTAGCAAGTTTGGGAGATATATGATCAATTGTATTTCCTTTTTTAAGTTTTATTTATTTTTTATTATAGTTTTCCATTTCTAATTGCTCTACCTTTTATATTATAAATTCTCTTTCCTAATTTCATTGATATGTAATCAACATACAGTACTGTGTAAGATTAACGTGTACAGCATGACTTACATGTATTGTGAAATGATTACACCATAATTTTACTTAATGTCCAACTGTATTTCTTTATAATAGCAATGAACTACTATATAAAACGAATTCCATTCAGGGGTGCCTGGGTGGCTCAGTCGGTTAAGTGTCTACTTTGGCTCAGGTCATGTTCTCACAGTTCGTGAGTTAGAGCCTCCATAGGACTCTGTGCTGACTGCTCAGAGCCTGGAACCTGCTTCAGATTCTGCGTCTCTCTCTGTCCCTCCCTCGCTCATGCTCTGGCTCACTCTCTCAAAAATAAATAAGCATTCAAAAATATTTAAAAAAAAACAAAAACAAATTCCATTCAAAATATCACAAAGAACAAAACAGTCAGGAATAAATGTAATTTTAAAAATGTAAGACTTATACAATGATAATTATAAAAACTACTGAGAAAAATTAAAGAAGATAAAAATTAATGGACTTTTGGGGTGCCTGGGTGGCTCAGTTGGTTAAGCGTCCAACTTCGGCTCAGGTCATGATCTCAGAACGTGAGTTCAAGCCCCATGTCGTCGGGCTCTGTGCTGGCAGCTCAGAGCCCGGAGCCTGCTTCAGATTCTGTGTCTCCCTCCCTCTCTGCTCCTCCCATGCTTGCACTCTGTCTCTCTCTCAAAAATAAATAAAGATTAAAGAAAAAATTAATGGACTTACCGTGTTCATGGCCTGATGACTTGGTATTGTTAACATGGCAATTCCTTAGGATAGATCTATAGATTCAATAATATCCCTATCAAAATCCCACCAGACTTTTTTTGGCCACAAGTGTAAACTTGGTTCTAAAACTGATATAGAACTACAAAGAATATTAGAATAGTCAAAATAATACTTTAAAAAAGATCAACGTTGGAAGATTTACACTACATGATTTCAAACTTACTCTAATGTCACAGTAATGAAGATAACTGAAATTGGTATAAACTGGCATATAAAGAGAACAAAATTGAAAGGCCGGAAATAAATCTTTACATTTTTATCAATTTATTTTTAATAAAGGTATCAGTGGGAAATAGATGGGCTTTTCAAATGTTACCAGGTAGGTTATTTGGTTATCTATATGCCAAAACATGAACTTAAACCCTCACACAGAAACTTCTTTAAATAGGATGATAGACCTAAATATAGAGATTTAAACTATTAAAGCTTCTCTAAATGTAAAGATTAAAACTATAAAAGCTTCTAGTAGAATATGAGAAAATCCTGTGACCTTAGATTAGTCAAAGACTTCTTACATATGACACTAAAAGCACAATCCATAAGAAAAAAAAATGATAAATTGGACTTCCATAAAATTAGAAACTTTTGCTCTTCAGAAGACACTATTACTATTAAGAAAATGAAAGACAGCAATAGAAGAGAAAAAATATATTTGTAGGTCATATATCAGATAAAGGACTTGTAACCAGAGTACATAAAGAACTCTTAAAATTTAAAATAAGAAGTTAAACAAACCATTTTAAAAATAGACACAGGACTTGAATAGAAATTCTATCAAAGAAGCTATTCAAATGACTAATAAGCACATGAAAAGATGTTCACCATCATCAGTCATTAGAGAAATGCAAATTAAAACCACAATGAGATACAATTACACTCCCACCAGACTGATTCTAATCAAAAAGACTGCCTTATCAGGTACTAGTAAAAATGTGGAGAAGCTGTAACTCTTATTCACTGCTAGTGGGAATGCAAAATCATACAGCCACTTTGGAAGTTTAGCAGTTTATTAAAGGATTAAACATGAACTTACCATTGGATCTAACAGTTGCATCTAACATGTGCTTTCAATTATTTTCCAGTATTATTTGTGATAGCCAAACCTGTCTATCAGCTGGTGAATGAATAAACAAAATGTGGCATATCCATAAAATCAAATGATATTCAGCAATAAAAAGGAATGACCTTTGATATCCACTACAAAAATATTAAAGACTACATATTGCATGATTCTATTTCTATGACATCTCAGAAAACAAACCAACCTTTCTCTGGGACTGGGAGTGGGTGGGAATGGGGAATGACTCCAATTGAACCATGGAAAATTTTTGAAGCAATGGAAATGTTTTGGAACTGGATCATGGTGAGGGCTGCATAACCCTATAAATTTGCTAAAAAAAATCATTGAACTGTATACTTAAAATGGATGAGTTTTATGATATGTAAATTATACCTAAATAAGGCTTCAAAGATGTCAATAGTAAACTAAAAACTTTAATTTGAAGCTGGCTTCCTAAGAAACTTTATAATGAAAAGGTTCTGTATCAGAAAGGCTCATGAATAATATGTTCAAAGGGGTTTCCCTATATTAATGTCAGAAAAAATATCAAACAATTATTTAATTCATATGTCAAGATCTGAATGCACTATTTGTATCTGTCATTTGTAATAAGTAAATCTTATCAGAGCAGCTTACAAAATTGAACCAAAAAAAAATAGTATAAGTTAAAAAGAACACACATAATTTGGGGTTTAAGTAATGCATATAGTTTCACAGTTATTACCAACCTTTATTGTTTTCCTGCAAATTACTAAAAACTAGTTCCATCACATTTATTAGCTTTAATAAATCAGAAAGTTACAACTAAGATGCAATTCACCATTCACAATCTGTCAGCATCAAAATATGATGAGCCGTATAGTTCAGTTATAATGACTACAGCATTGGAGTACATCTCAATCTTTTCCTATGTCAAAATTTAATTTACCAAAATTTAACCCACCACAGTGGATTCTTCACAACTGCGTCATTTTGAATATCCAAACACAAGGGAAAAGCAAGTAACTGATCACAAATAAACCACAGAATGATATCTAAGAGGCAATGCATGAAAAGGAAATAATATAATAGAACTCCAAATATCCACCTTATTTGGGAGATCAGGTATTCCAAAAAGTATTGTTTTTTGTTTGTTTTGTTTCCATTTAAATACTCTGCTGTGCTAACTCATATGATTTATATATTAACTTTACACCATTAATAAAATATCAATAAATCCATGTCTACTATATTATGCCAAATCAAGTCTTTGAAAATTATCAACACATAAGATGTAAAAATGAAAGGTACAAAATATGTCATCAAAAACATGTTTTTCTTGCTAACTTAGTGAAAATTTAAAATAATATGCAATGCTTGTAAGTATGCAATGAAAGCGATCCCAGAAATTATGTAATACACAATTTGATATGACTCAACAACTTGAATGCATAAATGCTATTCATTCATCCATTCAACAAAAAAATGGTGGATGTCAACTAGGTTGTAGGTATGATCCAGGCCCTGAAGAAAGAGCGTGATCAAACTAAAAATAAAAGTGCCTGCTTTCATGAATTTTGTATTCTAATAGGGGTAGACAATCAAGCAGATAAAAAATATGCTTAATGATAAGTGTTGTAAGTAAAACTAAAACACAGTAAAAGGTTACAGAGTGATAATAAGGGTACTGTTGTAAGAAAGCCTGTCTGAGAAGGTGACATCTGAGTAGGGCCCTAAGGGAAGTGAGAGAGTATACCATGTGTGTCTGGGGCAAGAGTGTACCAGTTAGAAAAAAGTGCAGATACAAAGGACCTACGTCTGAACGTACTTCAAGTTTAGGAAAAGCAAGAAAACCAGCGTAGATGGAGCTGGATGAGAAAAGAGAAGAAGAGCAGGACATGAAGTTAAAGGTAGAGGAGGAGGCTAATCATAAAGGATAAAGATTTTTTATTTCACTCTGAGATAAAGAACCAATGAAAGTTCTTAAAACAGAGAAGTGACATGACCTGGCTTCCCTTTCTTTTCTTTTTTTTTTTCCAGATTTTATTTTTTTAAGTAATTTCTTTACCCTGTGTGGGCACGAACCCACAACCCAGAGATCAAGAGTCGCATATTCTACTGACTGAGCCCATCAGGTGCTCCCTGTCTTCCCTATCTAAAGGAAGACTCCAACACTGTGTGAAGAATGGCAGAAGTGCCTAAGTGGAAGCAAGGAGAGAGCAGGCATGGCTGGTGGGAATATTCCTGGGGTAAGATGACAGTGGCTTGGACTAGGGAGGCTGCATTAGAGGTGGTGAGAGGTGGTTGCACTTTAGATATATTTTGAGGTAGATTCTACGGCACTGCCTCATGAATCAGATGTGGCCGTGAGCAAAAAAAAGGTCGCAGATGACTCTAAAGCTTCCAGCCTGAGAAAATGACGGAACAGACTTACCACTGACTTAGATCAGAAAGTCTATAAGAAGAGACAGTTTTATAGAGAGATAAAAGTGGAGAACCAAATTTAGTTTGGGGAATGTTATGTTTCAACAACAAGAGATGTAAGATAGAATGTGGATTTTGAAGTCTGGTGAAGTAAAGTGTGGGGACATAAATTGGCACCAATCTGTAATAGAATATTACACCATGACATTGGATGCTATCAATGGAATGAGAACACAGAGAAGACAACTAATCTGAGAACTGAGTCCCAGGGTACTCCAAAATTCAAATGTTGGAAAATAAGAAGAAATCAGCAAAGAAAACTGAGAAGCAGTCAACAGTAGACAAAGCATCAAGAGAGTATTCTTCTGGGAGCAGTAAAGAAAGTGTTTCAAAGAGTAACGTTAAACCAAGTGGTAATGTATGCTAATGGACCAAAAGATCTGAAGGCTGAGAAGTGAACAGTTGATCAGGTGAGATGGAGGCCATTGATGATTTTTAACAAGAGCGGTTTTGGCAAAAAGAGATATAAAAAATTATTATTGGATCCAAGAACAAATAGAAAGAGAGCAAGTAGAAACAATATGTATGGACAACTCTTTTGAGGACTTTTACTGCAAGGGAAAATTTGACTTAAATGGAGGATGACATAAGTTAAAAGGTTTTTATTTGGGGGGTGCCTGGGTGGCTCAGTCGGTTAAGCGTCTGACTTCAGCTCAGGTCATGATTTCGCGGTCCGTGAGTTCGAGCCCCGTGTCGGGCTCTCTGCTGACAGCTCAGAGCCTGGCACCTGCTTCAGATTCTGTGTCTCCCTTTCTCTCTGTCCCTCTCCTGCTCATTCTTGCTCTCTCTCTCTCTCTCTCTCTCTCAAAAATAAATAAACATTAAAAATTTTTTTTAAGTTTTTGTTTTTTTAACTTGGAAATATGATACACTTATACACTTACACAGAATTATATAGTAGAAAGGAAGAAAATGCAAGCTACAGCAGGCATAACTGTAGGAGTGATGTCCTTGAGTGGCACACTTTAGTAGCCTTAGGAGCACTGACCATTCATTCATTGTAACAGAAGGGAAGGCAGAGTATAGGTGTGGAGAAATCTGTGGGGTTGTAGACATGGATGGGAAGGGCCTTTGTTAGTGCTCCCTTTACTCAATAAAGGGGAAAGGAAGCATCTGAGGCTTGAGGAGACAGGAGAAGGCCTAGAATAGTCATTCATGGTTATAGGGAATGTGGTAGGTTTGTGGACAACAGTTAGGGTACACCTGGAGTTCCTAGTCATGCGTTTAAAGTAACGGCAATCAGCATAGCAGTGCGGTTTTCTCCAGACACATTCAGCTGCATGAGTGCAGGCATGAAATGATCTGAGAGTACGCTTTAACCAGGAGTAGGATTTTTCTGAAAGTGTGTACATGAGAGGAACAAGGGAGTTAATAAGCATACAAACAAGGGGTATAATAACAGACCATTGTATCTAAAGCTTGTTGGGGGCAGAACAAGCTTGTTGTTCCCTGAGGGGAACAAAGAGAAATGAGAGACAGTGAAAACAGATAATAAATTGGAGGTCACAGTAGGGTGGAAAATGTCCTAGAGGTGAGGTGCTAAAAGGAGTGGGCTTGAAAATTTTTAAAGAAAGGTGACTGGAGAGTTGGTCACTTGAAATTTAGATTTTACCCAGCAAACCTACTTCTGGAAATCTATCTGAAGGAAAAATATAGAATATGGGAAAGATGTTTCTTACTGTTGTCCACATAACAAGGATACATTAGAAACAACATAATTGTCCAGCAATAGAAACAGTAAGCTAAGCTCCATGTTACCATGTAAAACGTAATATATGAAGAAAATATAACAGCATTAAATAAAATGTAACAAAACAAGCAAGGCGGTCAGACATCAAGTTGTATGCACACAATGATTATGGGTGTGGGCATATATACGCATATACATATTTATATGTTTATGCATATAAATATGTAACATACATTCAAATATATAAATATATGTAATTATTTATGTGATTATTTGTGCCATTGTCTACCTCTCTTGTTAGCTTTTAACTGTTCCACTTCCTAAGGTTTACAGCTATTCTTTTTATCCATCTAAAAAGCAAACCTCAAGCTCTACATATGGTAGAAATTCAGTACATTTTATTGAATGAATTTGTGAGTGACTTTGTGAGTGAAGAATGGATAGACAATGAATGGATAAACGAAGATCTGTATGTACTTTTTACTCTCATATCTAAACCTCTCATACATTTCTAATTGCACGATTCTATCAAACTTCCTGGAATTCTGAGTTTAAACTGTCTGACCTACTAATGTAAATGGTTTAACGTTACAAAATCATCACATAAATGAGAAACTTTGTATGTATGATCTTAAAATTGACCATGGATCAAGAGAAAAATATTCACCATGTGAATTAGTTTCACTTAGGGAGAATTAATTTTCCTATCCTTTTGTGAGCTACAAACTTATTTATTGTTATACTTCCAAACAATGCTAAATGAATTTTATTTTTGATCTGGTGCAACATGTTTTTAAATAAAGTCTGATTCTCAAAGAGATTCTGTGACAAGAGATATCCACATGCCAAAAAGTCATTAGTGCTGCCTTTGTTACTCACAAACTTAACTGTGTGGGGAATTACACAAACAATTTCCAGGCTCAGAATGAGTGTCACACAGTGCAATGCCCGTGTGTTCTATTACAGTGACAGAAACTGGGCAGGGGACCAGCAGCCTTTTCAACCACACTTATTTTATTGTGTAAAACATCTACTCTGTGCTAACCTCATTCTAATCACTGCAGCAGCTACAAGATCCCCAAACAACAGAACACTCCGGGAACTCAGAGAACAAAACCCTTAATAATTAGCCAAAGCATTCTTTGCCATATATTACAAAAATTCTCCCTTAACTTACACAAACTTTCAATCAGCAAGAGGACTTTCTGGACTGTCTTTTGCAATGCATTTTATACCAGTATTTGAACAAATTCCAAACACCAGATGATGGCACTTCAGTAGTTACGTAATCAGAGAATGATAATGTTCCTTAATTTGGTGATTTTGCTGAATCCTTGAGAAATGTACATTTTAAAAAATCAATTGCAGTGGGCTTCAGAGGAACATACAAAATCATTTACTGAGTCATCAACACATCATGTATTATCATTTGAATAAAGTTTAATGGTCTTTACAGGACTGTCTCCTAAGCTAAGGTAACTTTTACCACCTACATGTCTAAAAGCATTAGCACCATCGATTTTGTTAACTCATCTATATGTGTAGTAAGGACCTTACAAGGTCACTTGGATTCTACAATGAAAAGAAATAAAAAGACAAAACAGAATGCAGACTATTTATAGAGAAAGTTTTATATCTCTTTTTACTTAGTATTTACTAATCATGCTTTCTCTACCCCGTGCTCAGCCATACTTCCCCACCCCCAAAGAACGTTCCCTATCCCAGGGACTGCAAATGGAGAACACACAGTTCTGGCACACAGACATGTGTCTTGCAAACACGTGTTTAAGAAGTATACTACAATCAGGAAAGAGTCTTTTTTCCTCCTCATTGTTCTTCCACACCCACCCTCTGGATTTCTTTGTTTCTACTATGGGATGAAATCCAGGTCCCACAGATTTTCTGGTCTCTTTCAGTCACAAGTTGATTTTCATTTGAGAAGTCAAAATGCCAACATCCAGTGTAACAATTAGTACTCCATATTCTTTCAAAGTGAAGCATTTTCCAGCCACACCCTCCTAACCCGAAGCTCAGAATTGCTTTAGGTTAGAGTTTCCTTTTTTCCCAACTCTGTAACTTATGAAGACAGAGAGGAAAGGGAATTAGGGGGAAGGGCACAGTTTTACCCAGCAGATAGAACTGCTTTCCTGTGTTGGTTCCTTCTAGATGCTGACTTTTTCACTAGTGAGATCCACCTACACACAGGATTTTTAGAGATCTTCTCTCTCTGGTCCTCTGACTACAATTCTTAAGGCAGATCATGCTGGTCTTCTACCTTACCACTAAGGACTTCCTCCCTCATCCCTAGTGGGATTGGTCCACTCTGCACAAGCTCTCTCTGTTAGGGTTGCTCTACACTTCCAGGCAATCATCTTAGGCAGCATCTCCTTTGAACTGACCCAGGCTGCCTTCTTTCCAAAGGTCTACTTGGCCTACAGGAGAACAGATTCCTCCTTGCCTTGATGTTGGTGGCAAAGCCCAGTGGACACTCCTCCTCGCTGACAAACAAAGATAGCATCAGCCACAGTCTCTCACCTTTACACTTTTCCTTGGACGTGATGAGAATACCAGCACACAGACACCTCTCCCTCCAAATAAGTCCTGAAGTCCTCCCTTTAACTATCTCATTCAATATAGATGATGGTTTTTTCTAATGCTAGAGATTTCATTTTTGCACTGTTTTCCTGTATGGGTAGTCCAGCATGTAGTACATGACTTTGGCTAGCACCTTTTGCATTGTCCTTGGCCTTCACAGGTGGAACAGGGTGTACCTTGGTCTCAACAGTGGTTTTAAAGCTTGGTTTATTTGCTAACATTTAAAAATACAATGTTATTTTATTTTAAATAAATAAAATCAGCACATGACCACTATTTGCTGATACTCCAACAAAGAAAAAGAAGATGAGCTAAGAGGCTACTGTCTCAAGGGGAAACAAGTATACCCTGAGCTGCCTCAGTCCCCACCCAATCCACCTCCCTCATTTATGGCCTCTGTTGGAATTTGAGTTTGAGACACCTTTCCTACCCCTCTCCCCATCCAAATCTTACTCTTCATCAAGGTTCATCCCAAACCTCAAGAAGCATCTTAGTATAAAAGGAAAACCACAATATTTAAATCCCACTCAACAGTCCAATGTCAGCATAATCTGTGGAGTTATCTAGCTGCCTTGAGTGTCTATTACTATTCTCTAAAATGAATATGGCAATATTAACTCATAAGATTTGTATGGAGATTTAATGAGATAACAAATACAGAGTTCTTGACAAACAACAGATGTTAGTATTTTTCTCACTCATAAAGAAAAATACATATACTCCATATTTTATTGTGTACCATCAATTAATAGGAGTTAGCTTTATCTACCCAGTTAAAGGAAAGACTGTCTTTTATTTCTGTATCCCACAAGTAGTCTAGTATAATGTTAAGTATGTAATATAGTTTCATATGCTCTGTGCAATAAGAATCAAAATATTATCCTATATATTTAGATGCCATCAAATACTATTGAGAACAAAAGCCTTGAAAGAACATGTCAACTATACCATTAGTGTATTTTATTTTATTTTTTTAATTTTTTTTAACGTTTATTTATTTTTGAGACAGAGAGAGACAGAGCATGAATGGGGGAGGGGCAGAGAGAGAGGGAGACACAGAATCGGAAGCAGGCTCCAGGCTCTGAGCCATCAGCCCAGAGCCCAACGCAAGGCTCTAACTCACGGACCACAAGATCGTGACCTGAGCTGAAGTCGGATGCCCAAATGACCAAGCCACCCAGGCGCCCCCATTAGTGTATTTTAGATAATCATTCTATTTAGAAAAAAAATTTTTATGTGATTTTTATATTTTTTAAGATTTAAATATTAGTATTTTATTATATTCTTTTGTGCTATTTTTTAAATTTTAGAATGAGGGTGAGCAAGCAGGGGAGAGGGGCAGAGAGAGAGGAAGAGAGAGAGAATCCCAAGCAGGGTCCATGCTCAGTGCACAGCCCAACACAGGGCTCAGTCCCACAACCTGAGCCAAAATCAAGAGTTGGACACTCAACCAACTGAGCCACCCAGGCGCTCCAATTATTTTATATTTTTAAAATGAAAGGAAACAGTAGAAAGAAAAATGCTGAAAGTCACAAAAACTGAGATCCAGGTGTAACTCTGTCACAAACCAGCTGTATTACCACAATAGATGCTTCAGATTGAGCCATTCTATTGGGAGATATTTGAAAGCTAAAATCTATACCCAGGCCATTTTAGCTAAGGTTCTAGATATGAATTAGGTAATGCCTATGAGAAGCAGTCTCAAAGCATTTGGAATATTTGGAAGGAAAAGTTAGGAGGAACCATGTTCCTACTACTGATTTTGGCTCACAAACAAGGCCACGAGATAATTGTATTGGCTGGATTCACCTTTGCATATCCAGCCACTGGCTCTATGGATGTCTAGTGGCAGTAGGGTAGTACTGTCTACTGGCAGTAGGGTAGTCACTAATGATGGCAGCCCAGATTGTTTCTGCCTTTGAATCACAGCTGTGGCATTGAGCCTTTAACTTGCCAGTTTCATGGTGGCCCCTAACTTCCAGCTCCTACAAACATTCCTGATTTTATACACATCTATTGAATCCATATTGAATCCTTTTCTGTTTCTTCTTTTTAAGTTTATTTATTTTCAGAGAGAGAGAGAGAGACAGAGAGAGAGCACAAGCAGGGGAGGGGCAGAAATGGAGGGAAGGAAAGAGAGAATCTCAAGCAGGCTCCGCACTGCCAGTGTGGAGCCCAATGCAGGGCCCAAAATCATGAACTATGAGATCATGACCTGAGCGGAATTGGATACTTAACAGACTGATCCGCCCAGGAGCCCCCTTTTTCTATTTTAAATAGAAGCCTGGTTCCTGTCTTCTTCATTGAACTCTGTAATATAATCACTTTAAGAAGATCATCTCTTTTTGTTTCCTTACATGATAGATGGAGTTAGCACATGGTATTACCTCTCAGGGTTTTCAAGAAAATTAAAGTACAAAATAAAATTTGAATTAATTTTTTAAGTATTGGAAAACTCAAGTGCATCATTTTTTAACTATGGCTAACTGAACATGTATTTATCATTGTTGTCTCCTAAAACTCTTCTAACATGACAGTAAGGACATTAAAATGTTGTAAATCCCCCAGAAGGACAAACAGCATTGGAAAAAAGATAACAAGACACAAGAGAATAAACTCATAGTTTAGAAGTTTGAAATGGAGGAGTGGAAATCTTAGAGTACCAGCTAGAAACAGAAATTTCAACTTTTAACCATGAAAAGACACAAGAATTGGAGGCATTCGGCATTGCATAACTCAGAGAATCAAAGTGGGACTCAAAGTAGGGTTTTATTTGAAAGCCAAAGGAAACAGAAGGTAGATCTTCATTTTCTCCCTCAGTACCTAGCAACTACTGCTCCCACATCATTATGGAAGACTAGATATTTATTTTCTGGTGAAATTAAGCCACAGAGGTAAGAAATGTGAGTTGCTATATTTAAAAAAAGTAAACTAAGTAAAAAAGAAAAAACTAAATGCAAACTATATAATAAATGGTATGACCCCATCTCCTTTCTTCCCTCCGTTCTAAAATGAAGGCAACCAGATTTTAATATCCTAGACCAGAGATTAAATTATTTTCCAATAGAAAATAAATGGTTCCAGGGAAAAGACCTGTAGATACTGGCATTTTGTACCTAATTAAATGTCTAAGTACCTCCCACTCTATTATGAAGCCCACAAGTCAACAAACACTAGCTATTAACACCAAGCATCAATCAGCTTTTAGTGTCTGTCTTTTAAAATTGAGCAGACAGCCTCTTTGAGGAAAGTCTTTAACAGGAAAGACAAACTGAAACAAACACACAGAAAACCGTAACTCAGTAGAAACAGCCTATTCAAGGAGAAGAAAAATTGTTAATCAACAAAAATGAACTTCAGAGCTATAAAAAGTGTTGCATGCATATGAAAAGAACAGAGTGCTACAAATAAGAATCAAAATAAGGAGGCACTTGGGTGGCTCAGTTGATTAAGTGTCTGACTCTTGATTCTTGCTCAGGTCATGATCTCAGAATAGTGAGATCAAGCCCCACATTAGGCCCCATCCTGAGTGTGGATCCTGCTTAAGATTCTCTCTCTCTCTCTCTCTCTCTCTCTCTCTCTCTCTCTCTCTCCCCCTCCCTCCCTCTCTGCTCCTCCCCTGTGTGTATACACACTCTCTCTTAAAAAAAAAAAAAAAAGAATCAAAATAAGAATGAGGTCAGATGGAGGGATTGGTAGATATTCAAGTTTTTTTTAATTATTTTTAAAGCAAAAGTGGATGAGAGGAGAGGAAATATAAGAAAATTTGAGGCTTAATCCAGAAGGAGCAACATAAAAATCCCAGAAACAATAAATAAAAAAAATGAAAGGAAGAAAATTATCAAATTAAAAATGGAAAAACTTTCCAAAAACTGAAGGGCATGGCTGCATTTCTAGATTGAAAGGAAAAACCAACGCCCCAGTACAAAATTTTCACACCAATGTTATTATCATGAAATTTCAGAAGAAAAAGGAATAAACAGAAATTCCTGATTCATGAGGTTTGGAGAGAACATCACATGAAAAGATCAGAGCTAAATGGCACCAACCCTCTTGATAGCAGTACTAAAGCTAAAAGACAATGAAGCAATATTTTTAAAATTATGAGAAAAAGTAATTGTTAACATATGATTTCAGAGTCAATCAAGTCAATTCTATATCAAAACAGAATAAATACATTAATGAATATATTTCTCAAGTGCTCTATTTCAGAAAGTTATTAGAGAAGATCATTCCTTAAATGAGTGTAAACCAAAAAAGCACGGGATCCAGGAAACAAGAGACCCATTCATTAGGGTATTGAAGGAATTTCCCAGAATGAAGACAAAGGGCAATCCCAGGGTCATCTGTGCCTTAGGCTTGGAGAACCCCAGATGGAGCTGAGGACAAAGGCTGGAAGGACAGTGTCTCCAAGGAAAAGAGCAGGACAGAAAAAGCACATGATGTGCTTGGAAATGTGGGAAATATATTGAAGGGTATTTTACAATTCTTTTTCTGAATTTGGAAAGAATTAGTGATAGGTATGCAGTAATTAAGGCCAACAAAGAATTAAAATGAGATATTTACTAACTCCAGGAAAAACAAGGGGGCTGTACTCTACAGTAAATATATTGATATTCCATTTCTTGGCTCAGAAGTGAAGGCAATTCAGTCATAAGATGATAAATACCAAATATTGATTCACTGGAAAGGTAACAAAACTACTTTGGGAGAATGGGGGAGGGTAACTCAAGAGGGCCATCGTTAGAGCTTGGTCTAAGTGCTAAATTTTCAGCCACTGTTATATGAAGGCAGTAGATATGCTTAAAATCAATAAATCAAGAACCAACTACACTGAGTTATCATCTTGAAATATAGATAATTTATAGGAAGAAAGAATTAAAAGATAAAGTTGATGTCTCAGGAAGCAGACCTAGATAGTGCCAAGAATTAGGGGAAAATAAACTATTGTCAGTGTCACATGGTACTATTTTATTAGTGTAATAAAAATGAGAATTAACTTTTGAAATTAAAATTGTTATAGAATGTATAGGATTAGTACCAAGGAAGCCAAATTTATATTTCTTTAAAGACCCAGTCAAAGCATATGACTGTCAATTTCAGACATTCAGGTACATCTTTGATGCCCTATTAATAGGAATCATGTAGTCTCAGATCATATTCAAGCCAATTTTCAAAGAGAGGGAAATCAAGAGAAATCTCTAGGAGCTAAGAAAGAAATTCAATTTACCAACAATAAAATGCATAGTATTACCTAGGGAATATCCCACCAAGGATCCAAGGATGCAAAGATTATTTGGGCATAAGCATAGGCCTAGTAGCAAACTTCAAATAAGATCAACCCTGCAATGCTAAATAGGAAATTCAACAAACATTTCAGAAGAGTAATTGTTAAATATCCACATAATCCATGTATAATTATCCCAAATTAGTTTGTTGCACAAAAACAGAAGGTTCAATTTCCTGGAAAAAAAACTAGATTGTAAAATATATCTACAAGTGACCTTTACATTAAAGTTTTATAATCCATTAATACTAAGACCCACAAATTCTGTGTATAGTGACACTGTGACAAAAATCAAAGGAAACCATGACTTTCACTTCTCTTTCTGCCCGATCAGCACTTGTATGTGGTACTGAATGGCAGTTGCACTTACACCAAAGTGCGTGTCTAAGTATCATCATTTTGTGTGACTGTTTTATAAAATTTCAACCAAGACAAGCTTCACTCTTGGTATTACAGTCATCAAAGAAAGGGATAATTGCTTGCTTAGTGTGTGCAGATTGCAAAATGGTTTGGATCTCAAGAAGGAACTTAAAGTCTGAATTATTTAGGTCAACTAAAGCTACTATTAATGCAAACAGAGCAAAAACCCTTATGTAGTAAAACAATCTCCATATCCTTGTGATTAAAACCATATTTCACAATAGTCCTTCATTGCATACTTGGCCTATTGCTACTGCTGCACACATTGAAATGTGTCGTAAATACTACAAATGGTAAAATTTCAGTCACTGAGGAAAAGTGAAGGAAAAGCCGTTATCTGTTCTCATGACACTTGTAAGGTTCAAGTGTAAAAGAGGATTGAATTTCCTTAACCAAACACAGTCTCATTATTTTCCAAAGCCAATTTTTACTGTTGTATGGCAATATTTAAAAGGCTGTTGTCAAGGAAAAGCATCCTAAAATTAGAACTGCGAGCTTTGTTTTCTTTGCAGGAATGGCCACACTCCTAATGGCCTCTTCTGTTTTGAAGAGAAAGCCTAATAACGAAAGGTAAAAGATTTCACAGGGGGCTTCTATAAACAGGAGAAGAATAAAACTTACCAGATATCATTTTCACAAACTGTATTTCTTGTATAAGCTTGTCTATACATAATATGTGTCTATTTTATCATTCTGGGTCTTTGAAAAGAACAAAAGTTCACTGACCCTGGTATGTCATTCTAGAAGTTCATTATCTATCTCCTTCTCTACCTCCAATCTGTTGACCTTATCCACTTTTTCACTGTCCATCATTCCCCCATATTCTCATCTCTCCCCTCACCTTAAACCTTAAAGAGGCCCTCAGCCCTGCTATCCCCTTCTTTATCCATGGCACTGGTATTTCCTGGCAAAATATGAACTCTGTAAACCCAGTTCTGCATCTGCTCTGTGCCTACATGGAAGCGGCTGAACTGAATGTAGCAGGAAAAAAGCACCCAGGGATGCAAACCGATCTCACTTTAAATATGTGATCGAGATGGATACTCAGCACTGCCCACCAGTTCCACTGCATTTCCTTAGTCACACTCCTTGCTGAGCTGACTGTTTCACACCTTCTCCTCAAATCTCCACTCCCTCTCTCCCCTCCTCCTCTCTACAAATAGTCTCTTATTTCACTGAGAAAATAAAAGTAACCAGAGGGATCATCACCAAGTTTTCACCTGCCTACTTGCAAATGTTCCCAAACATTCTGCTTCCCTCCTGTTACCATGGATGAGCCATCCATGCTCCTAGATCTGGTCTCTGCACTCAAGCAGTCCTTACCTCTCACCTATTCAAGGGGATGGAGATCCTCCTCTCTCTCTCTCTTTCTCTGTGTTGATTTTTTCATTCCCTACAGTATCACTCCTGTCATCATTTCTCATCAGGATTCTCCAATAATATCCCCCACAGTAATAAACTCCTTTAGCCTCAAAGGGTAAAGGAGCCATTGCTTTATCTCTAGGGTCTCCTTTATAGAAAATTAAAGAGTTAGCTGTATATACTGCTCCTACTTCTTCACCTTCAGTCCTCTCTCTACCCACTTCTATAAGGATTTTTGTTCTTTCATTGGAACAATGATTGGAATGTTTTTGCTTCATTGGGAGTATTTTTCCAAGATTGCCAAAGACCCCCACAATGCAAAAATCAATGGTCAATGCACAATCCAATGCACATGATGGCTCAGCAACATTGGACACTTGACATTTGCCATTCTTGTAAAGTAGTCATCTTAGGCTTCCAGGATGCCACAGCACACTGGCCACTCCTCCTTCTCTTTCCCTGACTTATCTTCCCAAGCTCTAAATGTTGGGGTACTTGAGGGTTCAGCCCTGAGTCTCATCTCATTTATACCCTTTTTAACTCCCTACATATCATCTAGTTCCATGATTTTAAATATATTTGTATATTGATGACTCACAAATTTATATCTTCTGCCTTGAACTCTCATCTGTCCAGCTGTCTATATGTTTGTAAGGCCACTTGAATGTCTAATAGGCTTCTCAAAATTCATGGATCCAAAAGAGCTTTTTATTTTCACCACCATCTTCCCCATTTCAGGAAATGATAAAGGTTAATATTCCCTTACCCACAGCTGTGAAACTCTGAAAGTTCTCAACACCAAACATTTTCATTTGGCAGTAAAACCTGACCTGACTTGAACTCATTTGGAAGCAAAACCTGACTTGAACTAGTGGAGGCCATTTATTGTCTTTATTTAAGTGAATACTTGTATGTTTTGTTACAGAAATATCCATTGGGAGCTACCCTAGACCCCTCTGGGAATAATTAGTAAATTTTGGGATAGGTACCTTGTTACCTTTCTGAAATCTGAGTTAAGAATTTGGTAACATTTAAACCCAAGGGTTTCAAATAAGGGACTGTAAACCCATTTGTTCAGGATCTGTCTCTCTCTCTCTCTCTCACTCTCTTACACACACATGCACACACACACTAAAACAAGGCATTAAGCCTCATTTTTTTCATTCCGCACACTCCCACATCCAATTCATGAGTTCTATCAGCTTTAATTTTAAGTATGTCCTAAATCTGAACACTTATCATCTCCATAAGTACGAATGTTGCCATGGACAACTGCCTTAGCCTCCTAATACATCCTCCTAATTCTAATCTTATCTTCCCTGTTCCCCATCTTGTCAGTGTTAGCTTCCACAAAATGACCAGAGAAGCCTTCTCTTTTTTTTTTTTAAATTTAAGGTATATAACCTGTTGATTTGATACATTTATAAAATACAGTTATAATTATAAACTTAAATTTATGTATAAATAATTACCATTATAGCATTAGCTACCACCTCCATCTCT
This sequence comes from Panthera leo, assembly GCF_018350215.1. Taxonomy (NCBI): domain Eukaryota; kingdom Metazoa; phylum Chordata; class Mammalia; order Carnivora; family Felidae; genus Panthera; species Panthera leo. Next base: position 169,247,622 of record NC_056686.1, read on the forward strand.
CCACATAGTTACCATTTCATTTTTGTAGTGAGAACACTTAAGATCTGCTCTGTTAGCAAAATTCAAGAAATGATACAGTATTATTAGCTGTACATTAGATTCCCCAAACTTGTTAACCTTATAACTGGAAGCTTGTATCCTTGGACCAAAATCTCCACATTTCCCCCACCCTGCAACCCCTGGTAACCACCATTCTACTCTCTGTTTAGAGAAGTCTTGTCCAAACATAGGTCAGATCCTCCACCGTGCTGCTCCAAAGCTCCAAAGACTTCCTACCAGGCTGAAAATAAAATCCTAATGTCTTATCATGACCTGTTAGGTCTTAGATGATCTGCCTTTTGCCTTTATCTCCTTTCTCAAGTCTTTCACTCTCTCCTTCACTCACTGTGCTCCAGCCCTCCTGGTCTTGTTTTCCTCAAACATATCACATGCACCCTGCCTGACGGGCTGTGTGCTCTTGCTTCCCTGTGTCTGGGATGCTATTGCTTTGGGCCTTGGTGCAGCTCAGTCCTCACTTCATTAAATCCCTCTCTACCAGCTGCTATTGCGGAAAGCCCTTCCTCGACAGCTCTTCTAAAACAGCAACTTCTGAACCTCCCAGACACTTTGTCACCTTACCCTGTTTGCTTTTATTAAAATTACATTGCATGTTTATTTGTTTGCTTGTTTATTATCCACCCTACCATCCAAAGGTAACTCCATGAAGGGAGAGATCAAGGGAGGGATCTTGACTCTATTATTTATCATTGTATCCATGGTGCCTAGAATAATGCTGGAGCTCCCTATGTACCCAGTGATGAACGTTCATTGAATGAACAAATAAAGTAAGTTGTATTAGTAAGTCCACTGAGTTGGGTTAATCAAATGATGTTAGTACTACTTTCCAAAGTATCTCAATATTTTTACAAGTGTCAGTATAGTCCTGATTAGCTTAAGCTGCAACTTTATTTCTGATGACTCCCATCCTTAAGATAGTTCTCATCAGTGGCTAAGACTTGATTTACACTGTGTAAATTAGTGTTTACTTTTTTACTCACAAGACATATACTTAATAAAATGATCTGAATTTATTGAGGACATTTTTTTATTTCCTTATTTCTGAACTAAACACTTCCTCTTTCTAGGGAATCTAAGTTTGCCTGGAAATAGGTTCCCACTTCCAAAGTGCTCTCAAGTGATTCCATCATATTTCTTGTTTTCCAAGTGCTATAGCTATCAGTAAATTAACCAAGTTGTCTAAAATAAGAAGTAAACATTAACTATTTTAGCATAGAATAAGAAATCAAAGAAATACAATAAAGGTAAACATGAAATACTTTTTAGCATTGCATATGGTCATTTTTTATCTAGAAAAGTAAAACAGTTTCTGGTAAGAAATAAGAAAATTTGGGGACACCTGGGTGGCTCAGTGGGTTGAGTGTCCAACTTCAGCTCAGGTCATGATCTCATGGTTTGCCAGTTCAAGCCCCACATCAGGCTGGCTGCTGTCAGCGCAGAGCCCGCTTGGGATCCTCTGTCCCCTTCTGTCTCTTCCCCTCTCCCCATTCACATGTTCTCTGTGTCTCAAAAAAAAATTTTTTTTTAAAAGAAAATTTGTTATAATGCCTCCTGTAAAATTGAGGGAAAGTATATACAATAAAGTCATTTGGGGACTAATGCCAAGAAATCTTTTAAACTGGATATTAATATTTTGGTTGTGAATTTCATTTTGGAACATTCAGTCAATAAGCATTATGTTATCTCTCCTTAGCCCACGACTCCACTGTGGATAGATGGGTAGTCTTTACAGAGGCATCTTTTGATACATATTTTATAAATATTTATCCCTTATTGAAATATGATTCACATGACATGATGAAGTCAAAGAACAAAAATATTAAACAACAGTTTGAAAATGATGACTTTAGTTCAAACTTCATCACACACCTTGACTTTGTGTCTGGTAAAAATAAAACTCAAGATCTGTTAAAATTGCACAATCACATCATGAAATGTCAAAACTACTTTTCTTTGCAAGTTTCTCTGTGAGGCTCTGTACAAACAGAGGATTAGTTAGTCTTCAACTCAGTAGTGGACAAATAGCTGGAAGCTAATATGAAGTATTTAGCCTGATGGCCTCTAAGTTCAGTCAGCTTATATCCTTCTGTCTGACTCACTACGGTTTGGAAACTTCAGCAGGCAATTAATTCTCCCAGGATAAATGGGTCTTCACTCACCCAGAATTCCCTGGGCTTCAAGGTCACATGAGGCCAGAACATTCACTCATGACTACAAGATATTCTCAACATAATCCTAGTTATTCAACCACATAATGAAAGAGAAATTTGAGTTTTACTAGTATGAGTGGTATAGAACTTAGGAAATTAAATTCTTGCAGCAGTCATTCAATTATTCAGTCAATGTTTGAATCTCTTCTGCCTCCTACCCATCATATAGTTACCCAGAGTCAAATTTAATCTCATATTTGGGAGAGAAATGGGCAAAAACAAGCATACTGTCTTACACATAGTTGAGCCACAGAAGAAATTTACAATAACAGCTACCATTTTTAGATGTTTATTATACGCCAGACACAGGGTCTGTGTACTTTGCATTATTTTTACCCCTCACAACAATCCTCTGAGATAATAAGTTCCTTTTTATAAGGTTTCTCTTTGCTGTTTTTGTTTTTATCTGTGATGTAGTCACATCCCCAGTATTTTCTAGTGGTCAGGTTCTGATACCTCATTCTCTTCCTTTCTCCAGAAACAGTTTAAATACCCTCCAAAAAAGTTTCTTGATCTTCCAGACTGAATTAATGTTGCTGCTGAACTACAGCTTTACTAGCTACATCATTCAAATGTCAAGTTGTTGCATATTGCCTATTGTCATTTTTTTATATTGAAACATTTTTCAGTTCTTACTTCTTGCGATATACTATGCTGGGCACTGAGGATATAATAATAAGCAGATGCATTCCACCTTTTTCCTCTTGTTACCTCGAGAAGAGGAAGAGAAGGATTACCTAAAATGCAGAACAATTAATGAACAGTAACAATAATACATGAAATGCAAATAGAGTATCTAGAAGGGTCACCTAATCTAGTCTCAGATAATCATGAATATTGTTTCTCTGACTTTAATGATATTCTGATCGGGCTCCAACTTTCCCACCTGGTCTTTGAGAAATTCAGCTTCAATATGCTTACAGTCTCATAGATACTTCTTTTCACCAGCCTATAATTCCTTTTTCATTCAATTTAAATTCAAAATCTTCTCTCCACAAACCCCTTTGTCATGTTTTTTAAGAGAAGATTTTGCCAGGCACTGTTCTCTTCACCAATAAGACTTTTGGCTTACGAAAGTTAAAGACTTCTGTTTTACAGAATTTAAAGCTGTTACTCCATCTTTAAACCAAAGGAGTCAACTAAATTTTTATTTTAATTCACAGAAAAATTGATAAACATTGGTAATAGATGAACCAATGGTATATGTCAGTTTTGAATAGACAACTACTTTATATAAACCATTAATTGTGAAGACAAAGCAATATAGAGCTCCAAAAACAAATGTCAAGGTTATTTCTTTAGTATTTTCAAGACGATTGCTTAAGGAAGAACAAGGGAAGGAAAACAAAAATTTTATCAGATTGTTTTCTTATCAATTCTGTATGGTAAGAAAGGATATGTCATGAAAGAAAAGTTGAATAAAAAATGAAAAAAAATGAAAATTTATACAGAATTTCAAATTAAGTTCTTAAAAAATTTATAACATATCATGTTATTATATTTGGTTATGCATTGTCTGCCCACAAAATAGAGGTAACAAAATAAACAACCATTTCACATATGTGACTTTCTCAGATGAACACCCTAAAAATTAGCTATGCTTATCCAATGTAGCTAAGTGATACATATCCCAAATTAGCTCTTGGCTGCCACATTATTCATATACTACTTACCTGGTTTCCACAATTTATACCCCCTACTGCTTTGGTTCCATCCCTCTCTCTCTCTCTCTTTTTTTTTTTCTATCACTTACTCCTTTGACCCAATCAAAAATTAGCAAATGTTTCAGAGCTTATGAATGTAAAAACTGAGGTCACGTTTTTCTTACCCTCCCCTATGTAGGTAAAGATAACTTATACTGGAGTGATTCACATAGTAGAAGAAATATGTAGGTAAGGAGGAACAAGATGGAAAATCACTTTCTCCTTTTTCAGTGTGGTTACAAAGAAGAGGCCTAGAAGAGTAGAAACTGGGCCTTCCCATGCCCTGCATGACCTGTTGTCAGGGCAACAGGATGTGTGGGGAGCCCTGGCCTTCCCAGTGCCTGTTGCCAGGGTAACAGGATATGAACCATCTTTCCTTATGCAACCAGGCAGTTTCCTTGCCTTATTCTATGATTCTACGTTTCTCTTCTATTTGATGGGAAATTACATTTGTTCACAGAAACCTAAGAGGAACACAACTTCAGCACAGAGGTCATTGACAAATCATGTATTGGAAGAAATATTGTAAGTAGGGACATGCAATTGATATTGTTGTTGGTGGAAATAAGTGGAAGAGAGTTTTATCGAACTGATTTTCTGAAAATAGAGACTTCAATTTTTATTTTCATAATCTTTTCATTGGATCAGAGAAGTAAATGATAGGAGATGATGAGATGGAAAAAAGTAGAGTAGTAGTGGGAAAAAAAACTGTGAAAACCAGAGAAGAATTATCTGAAACATTTAGAAGCCAATAGCTTAATTTTGAGTGTATATCAGTTGGCAGTTTTTGTGCAACAAACCATCTTGCAGCTAGTGGCCAAAAACAATAAACATTTATTATTTCCTTATGACTTTGAGTAAGTTAGACAGTCCCAGGTGACTTCACTCACATGTCTGGTAGTTAATGGTTTGGTTGCTTTAAGAGGGGACTCAACTGTAATGGTTTATATCTGCTTCACATGCTCATCCTTCAGTAAGCTCGACCAGGCTGGTATAAGAGTTCCGAAGAATGGCAAACGAGAGTATACTCCAATGCATAAGCCCTTTCCAAATCTTTACTTGTGTCACATTTGCTAAGATCCCACTGGCCAAAGCAAGTTGTATGGCCAAGCTCAGAGTCAGTATGGGAGGGATGATCCAAGAGTGGTTATTGGAAGTCACAAATTGGGCCATATTGCAACTGTGAACAAAAGCATGGAAGAATTTCTGGGAAATAGCTCTTTGGAAAATTTGAGATATTAAGGCAGCGATTTGCTAGAGGATGAAATATTAAGAGAGTCACATTTATAAAGACACTTTTTTAGTTAGTACCAGTTGGGTGTACTAGAGATTTTGAGAGCTCTAAAGGTTAGAAAGGAGGTCCTTAACTCCTCTAATAACCGTCTCCAAATGCAGTCTAAAAAGAATGAGAAAAATGTTGTGTGCCTTTACATAGTTTATGTTCTCTGTGGGGAATGAAACAGAATAAACTCCATTTAGATGATTTTTCTAAAATAAACAAAAAGAGAAAAGATTCAGCTCACTTTACTTCAGGAAAGAACTTTATTATATGCATGAAATCCTTTATAACAAGAAGAAGCAGCATAGCAAGAATTAAATACCTAGGTTTATTTTTTGAGAGAGACAGAACACACAAGCACGCATGCATAAGCAGGGGAGGGTTGGAGGTGGAGAGAGAAAGAGAAAGAGAGAGAGAGAGAGAGAGAGAGAGAGAGAATGAATCTCAGGTAGGCTCTACACCCAACACAGAACCCAACACCAGGCTTGATCTCATGACACTGAGATCATGACCTGAGCTGAAATCAAGAGTCGGATGCTTAACTGACTGAACCACCCAGGAACTCTATAAAATACTTATAACCTATTTTAATCAACAAAACCCTTGGCTTTATTCTTATTTATAAATGAAAATCTTCAGAGACAGACACCCAGATATCTCTACTATGTAGACATAGAGTCGTTTGTTTTTCTCTGTTGTTTGGGATATCAAAGGCCAAATAAATTAAAATAATTTTATAAGTGTCCAAGCTCTGAAGGGACAAGATGATTTAGGAAAAGTCAAATTCCTTTGAAGATACTAGCTAGGATCATTGTTAAAATAAGCTGATTAAAGAGGTAATGGTTGTACATGCCTAAGAGAAGGAGAGAAATAGAACCAGGGAGTTTCTGACATCTAAAGCATTTGCCAAGTGATAACTCCCCTTGGAGTATGCAAAACTAGGCAAACAGATGGCAGGATTGTGGAAAAATCAAAACAAGAGAATAGTTTTTAATTCCTGAAATGTCAGGTTTTATAGTGAGTCTGAGTGTTAATGGAATTATCTAAGTCAGTGTTGTTTGGAAGAGGTATGGGCTTAGGAATCTGGCCTTCCCCTTACTACCCAGGACACATTGATCAAGTCATTTAATGTCTTTTGAGGCTCAGTTTTCTCATCAGAAAAACTGGGAATAATTGTGCTGAACCACACAGATCAAAAGAAAAATCTTTTAGAAATTATAAAGCAAAAAAATTATAAAATATGATTAATACTATGATTCAATTATGAGTTTGAGCTAACTAAGGAATATGATTAATGCCCAAGTTGTTCAGTATTTTCTTATCCTGCCCCAAAGGCAGTTTATTTTGAACCAAGTCTTAGAAAGTTCACCTTTTTTAATGAATATAGTATTTTTGTCAAATTGGCTTACATACAACACCCAGTGCTCATCCCAACAAGTGCCCTCCTCAATGTCCATCACCCATTTTCCCTTCGCCCACCCCGCCCCACCCACCCTCATTTTGTTCTCTGTATTTAAGAGTCTCTTGTGGTTTGCCTCCCTCCCTCTCTGTATGTATCTGTTTTTTTCCACCTTCCCTTCCCCCATGGTTTTCTGTTCAGTTTCTCAAGATCCACATATGCGTGAAAACATATGATATCTGTCCTTCTCTGACTGACTTATTTCCCTCAGCATGATACCTTCCAGTTCCATCCACATTGCTGCAAATGGCAGGATTTCATTCTTTCTCATTGCCAAGTAGTATTCCATTGAATATATAAACCACATCTTCTTTATTCATTCATTAGTTGATGGACATTTAGGCTCTTTCCATAATTTGGCAATTGTTGAAAGTGCTTATAAACATTGGGGTACATGTGCCACTATGAATCTAATACAAAATCTATTTTGATTTTCTTCTAAATCATCAAGCACCTGACTCATACAAAACTGCAAGAATCCTTTGATCTTCCACTCTTATGCAGAGTTTAATTATGGCTGACCTCTGTTTTCTTGAACACTATGAACACTGTATGAACACTTTCTTGAACACTATGAACACTTGAAGCCTATGAACACTGTACTTAGGACTTTACTATTTTTTCATGCCTTAATATAAGCATATCTGAGTAGCTATAAATAAAAAAAAAAATTACCTAGAAGAAATGATCTGCGTTGAGCATTTTCTCGGCCTATTTGGTAAAAATTTATGTTTTTAATTATTTTATAAAATGTAAAATAAAATACAATATCTTTAAACAACTCAGGAAACTGTAGTTTAAAGAAGAAACCAAAAAAGTCATAATGTTTCATTTATATGCCTCTCATGACCTATTATCACTTTTATGTGCTTCTTTGACAATAAATAATCATGCCTAATACTTGCTCAGACCAGATATTTGCAATACTGTGATTCTCATGAGCCTTTAACATTATCATCTGTTTAATGATGTTAGTCAACAGTCCCTTTCCTATCCAAAAGGCTTATAGCACAGACCTTTTGGATGGGAATCAGACTTGCTCAAATATTTACATTTGATTAGCTGATTGAAATATATTAGAATAAGGGACAAAATCTAATACTATAATGGTAATTTTGTATTTTCTAAAATGAATCAGCAAAAGGAAGGACTATGGGACATGACAGTAATTACTTGGAAGTCAAATCCATTGAGAACCAGACTGGGATAACAAAAGACCTAAAGAATGATTTTCAAGCCAGAGTGACTCAGGAAATCAGATTGGCCCTGGTTTATACATGATTATAGAGCCCTAAAATCAATTCTAAGTCCACCACATGACACTGAATAAAGGGTGCTGAATCCATCAAGGCAATTCTATAGGTGAAACTCCAAGGCTAGCCCACTTCTCCTCATCAGCTCTCTCTCCTTACACACCCATCACTCCTTCCCCAAGGAAATGTAAATCCTTGAGTATAAAAGCCTGGGAATCTTGGCAAGAGCACCTCCATTGAACTAATAGAAGGTCTTCTTTTCTCATCTAACAACCTCACTCTCTCCACAGATTCTGACGAGAAAATTACTTTAAAAAAAAATAGAATTCTGCTTTTCCATATAATATTAGTAATAATAATGATAACAGCTAGAATTCTTGAATTCTGGACACTGCTCTAAGATGTTCATAAGATTCATTCACTTAATCTTTTTAATATCTAGGAGATACATAATGATATCATTCCCACTTTACAGATACGAAACCTAAGGCATCAAAAAATCAATCAACTTAGAGAAGATCATATAGCTGTTAAATAGCAGAGTTTATATACACATAAGAATGGTTAAGATTATGGAAATATTAATAACTACAGTGTTTTGAGAAGGTTACTGTGTGCCAGGTATTGTGCTATTTCTTTTTTAAAAAAATTTTTTAACGTTTATTCATTTTTGAGAGAGAGAACTGAGCGTGAGCTGGGGAGGAGCGAAGAGGTGGGGAGACAGAATCCAAAGCAGACTCCAGGCTCTGAGCTGTCAGCACAGAGCCTGACGTGGGGCTTGAATTCATTGACCATGAGATCATGACCTGAGCCTAGCCGAAGTCGGATTCTTAACCAACTGAGCCACCCAGGTGCCCCTATATTTCTGCTTTTTAATATTTATTTTGAGAGAGAGAGCCCATGCATGCATGTGTGCAAGCAGGAGGAAGGGCAGAGAGAAAAGGAGAGAGAGAATTCCAAGCGGACTCCTTGCTGTCAGCTGAGATCTCCATACAGAGCTCAATCTCACGAATGGTGAGACCACGACCTGAGCCAAAATCAAAAGTCAGGTGTGGGGCGCCTGGGTGGCTCAGTTGGTCAAGCGTCCAATTTCACCTCAGGTCATGATATCATGGTTTGTGAGTTGGAGCCCTGCGTCAGGCTCTGTGCTGACAGGTCAGAACCTGGAGCCTGCTTCAGATTCTGTGTCTATCTCTCGGCCCCTCCCCTGCTCATGCTCTATGTCTGTCTCTCAATAATAAATAAATGTTAGAAAAAAAATTTTTTTAAGTCAGATGCTCAACCCCTGTGCTATATTTCTTATACACATTATTTTATTTAATTTGCACTACCTTGATTTGGGCAATATGCAGATACCCAGATCCAAATGCTTCCCTTTCAAGTGGAAAAACCTTCACCTGAAAAAGCCTTTCAGGCCTCCCTTTGCCACTTTTCACATTCTTTCACAAAGGAGGAAGAGCACTTGGTTGGTGAATTGTGAATAAAGAATTAGACCTGGGGGTGCAAGCTCTCCTTTTCAGAGAGTGAGGAAGGGATATTCTGCTTATACAAATCACAGTCTCATCTGTGAAAGCACATTTAGGAGGGCAGACTTTGCCCCTGCTGAGGAGAGGTGTCATTCATAAACCCCACCCCCACCCCAAGATCTCATGAGGTTTTGTCTATGTCTCAGCTGAAAAGGCACCTTCTAAGATAGATCATTCCTAACCAAAATACTTTCCCAAGTAACTCTTGTGCATTTTCTTAAGGTCACTTCTTACTCTATATTAACTTATTTTTTTTTTATAATTCACCTTTTTGATGTTTGTTTCCTCTACTAAACTGTAGGCTCATCTACCTAAACTAGTGCCTGACACAGTACACAACAAGTGGGTATTTACTGAATGAGTGAACGAATCAAATAATTGGATTTTACAAATAAAGAAAGTAAAGTTTAGAAAAGTTAATACATTTTTCATGATCACACAGCTAAAGGACAGATGGTATTAGAAAATACCTGACTGATTCCACAGTTCAGTTTTTAATCTCTAAGGTATTTTACCTCAATGATATCTATTCTATAAATATAACAAAATATAATATAAGGACTGAGCCTTACAATAAGATTATATTTACACACCAGAATAGGTTTTTTTGAGGTGGTTTTCTTTATTTTTATAACTAAAGGACACACTTTTAAGCTGACTTTTCTGATAAAACCATCAAAACTATCATATATTCAACAATGTGAGAAAAGAAATTAAGATTTATCAACAATTTCCAAAAAAGAGCATAAACATTCTTCTTTGACATTTGAAACGAATCTACTATAAGCTCTCAATATCAGAGCTTTGTCAGAAAATTGGTGGTCTAGGCATATAAACCAGGTTTAGATGGAAGACAGGGAGTTATTTAATGGCTAAAGATAAAGAGCATCTACTCCAGTTCTCCATAGACTGGCCAAGACTGGCTTCACCCTAAGCATCCTGTCTGTGTGAGAAAGTGTGTGTTGGGGGGTAGTGGTAGGGGAGAGGGTAAGAATATAAAAATGGTCATGTTGATTCAGCACTCTGTTACTCTATTACAGAAGGAATGTATTAGTTTCTTACTGCTGCTGCATCATACTTAGCACAAACTTAGTAGCTTGAAACAACACAAACATATTATCTCCAGTTCTGTAGGTCAGAAATTTGAGGCAAGTTTCACTGGGCTAAAATCACAGTTTTGGCAAAGCTGCATTCTTTTTGGAGGCTTAGAGAAGAATCCGTTTCTTACTTTTGCAAGCCTCTAGAGGTTGCCCACACACCTTGCCTCCTAGTCTGCTTCCTCCATCTTCATCATTGATCAAGACAAGTTGAGTCTTCCTCACATCAGAGCATTCTGACCTCTTCTTCTCCCTCCCTCTTCCACTTTTAAGAACCGTTGTGATTACATTTGGCCCAGCTGGATAATGCAGTCTCATCTCCATATTTTAAGGTCAGCTGACTAGCAACCTTAATTCCATCTGCTACCTTACTTCCCCTTTGACAGATTCACAGATTCTAGGGATTAGGACATGGACATGTCTAGGGGGCAGTTCTTCTGTCTACCACAAAGTTCATGGACTAAGTTTTCAGAAGCACGACTCTGCATCCTTTTCTGTGATCTTTCTTGGTAACTATTCTGAGGATGTCTTCTTTTGTGCTTTGAAAGTAAGATGAATAAAAGCTTTACAGGTAGATGAATCTGTATTTAAATGCAAGCTTCGCCAGACACTAGCTATTTAACCAACTTAGGATAATTACTTTTTGAAATCATTGGAAAAGTAAGTAAGCATACAGATGTTATATTTGGAAAGTTCTGACAACTAGTAGATGATAAGCAAATATTACTTTCTCCCGTCTTCTCCATCCCTATTCTATCTGTGAATCTATCTCTACTCCTCCAACCTGACCTTAGGCCCTATTTTGGCAACCTGACTGATCCTCCAACTTTGAAGTCAGAACCACTGTAAGATTCCAAATTTTATTCATTCATTGATTCATTGAAAAGGATTTATTGCATGATCTACCACATTCCAGGTATTGTGCTAGGTGCTGGTGATCCAAAAGCAAACACAATGAACATAATTCGTGCCCTCAGGAACTTGTGGTCCAGTAGTGAAGGTAGATTTTGTTATGAAAAGGGAAGTCCAGGTTCTTTTACGAGCCAAATATAGGAAACTGACCTAGTGTGAAGGATCACGAAGGATTTCCTTTGCAAGTGAAATTTAAGACAAGATCTTTGAGCATTTCTTAATAGTGTTCCTTAGTAGCATTGTGAGTAGGATAATTCTTCCTGAAAAAGGAATTTCCCAAGCTCTGGAGGACATTTATCATGCCTGAACCCTGCTGCCCACTGAATACAGAAACATCCTCAGGCACTGCAATAACCAGAAGCATCCCCACACATCTCTAAAAACATCACAGGGAACAAAAGCAGCTCTGGCTGAGAGAGGAGAAAGGAGTGGCTCCCTTGGGAAGAGAGAACAAAATGAGTAAATGCAGATGGGTGGTACGCAATGTTTCTTTGGGACAGCCTTGAAGCTGATTGGGAGGTGGCCACAGAAGGAGAGGTATGAAAAGAGGTTCCAAATGTGGAGCAGGTACAGGGTGAAGGATGCTGAACTTTTAAGGGAAGGTACTAGAAGGCAGGATAGTAAAAGGATCAGATCTGCTAATCTATAATGCTGCTTTATCCTAAAGTATAATTCCAGTTTGGGAATATGGTGCTAATAGCTCCTGTCATTTTACCTGTTTTGCCAATTTTCATTCTAAATATGTATTTCTGCTACATCTTCTTGGTGATAAGGGTTTGGGCAAGTGCATCTGAGAGCTGTTCAACACACTGCCCTCTTTAATTACAGTTACTTTAAATTAGCTATAGGGTTATTACACATTTCCTCCTTTCTCCTGCACTCTCTTCTTCTCTATATTTTATGCTTCCATTACTGATGATTGTGTTTACCACCCATCAGAGGAAAAAAGAAAAAAAAGCAGCTTAGGTCTTTCAACTGTTGCATTCACAATTCCACATCTTAATATCTGGACACTTGTCAAGATACAGAGGTAAGCATCTATATGTGCAAAATTAATTCTCAAATATTAAGTTAGTTTAGTGGCACCTGGGTGGCTCATTAGGTTCAGCCTCTACCCTCAGCCCAGGCCATGATCTCTGGTTCACAAATTAGAGCCCTGCATTGGGCTCTGTGCTGACAGCTCAGAGCCTGGAGCCTGCTTCAGATTCTGTGTCTCCCTCTCTCTCTGCCCCTCCCCTGCTCATGCTTTGTCTCTCTCTGTCCTCAAAAATAAATGAAAACATTTTTTAAAAAAATATATAAGCAAAAAAAATGTTAAGTCCGTTTCTAACTGTAAAATTCTCACAGGTTCTAGTCCTACATTTATAAAAGCTTAAAGGATTGGCAATAATTACTATGAAGTAATGAGTCTTAGATTTTTGTCAATAGTTTGTAGTTTTAAGTAGTTTAAACTTTCCTCCCTTCTGTTGAACAACTGGAAAAGGTAACACTCTGAATAAGTTTTTGTTATAATGTCATGTTCACTGGAATTTCTAGTTGATCACAGTTTTCTGGAAAGGCTGTCACCCCTTGCATTAAACTCTTAGAACAGTGGCATTGACTGGAAAGAGGAGTACCAATGTCTTAAAATGTTTTTTCTGGGGCATCTGAGTGGCTCAGTTTGTTAGGTGTCTGACTTTGTTTCAGCTCAGGTTATGATGTTGAAGTTTGTGGGTTTGAGCCCCGCATCAGGTTCCATGCTCGCATGGAAAATTTTTTAAATATGTTTTTTTTCTTTTAAATCCATAGCTGTGGAGCAATTTTACATTAAAAATAACAATGAAAAAGTACCATGACACAGAGAACAGAATTCCTTCTAAAATTGGAGGGGAAACTGCATAAATGAAAACATAATCAAAATCTTCAAATCAGTGTTCCTCATGAGAATCAATAAACTTAACAGTCTTTGCAAAGACTAGTGTTAGAAAAATGTCCTTAGTTTGCAGGAATTAGTACAGGTCCCAGAGTCACAGAAAACTTCTGAACCAGAAATTTCATTAGGTATTGAGATGGCAGAAGAAATAGGAAATGTTTTCCAGGTCCTAAATAACCGATAACGTATGGACAGGTATATGACTCTTTGTAAGTGTTGTTTATGAAGGGCATAATGCCATAGCCATTCGCTAATATTTCCAACATCATGGATGGTGAGTCATAGTGTAGAATCTGAACTGTCATATTGAGAGACAAGTTGGTGGATTGAAGATGGATTGAAGAAAGCTAAAGAAAAAAGCCATAACTATAAAATAAAATTAATAAAATAAAGCATGCAAGTCTACATCAGAAATGGGAAGAGGAAAGGGTTTCACCTTTGTTTCCACAAAGGAACAAGAGACTTCTTGGCATATCACCGAATATGGTGTCTCAATTAAATATTATATGAAGGAGATTAAAAAGGGACTCAATGAAAAAAATCAACAAAGAGGTAGAGAATAATTGATATTTTAATTTAGTTTACTGATGTTTCACATGTGCTACAAAATTTAAAAATTATTTCTATCAACTCAAAAAAAGTGTTACAAAATCTTATGTTATATGATATTGCTTATAAAATATTTTTTATAAATATCTACCTACAGTAGTTCATGTTTCCATATTTAAAGTATACTTGAATAAACTTTATTTTACTAACCTTTGTCTCTATTTTTATTTAACCTCAAAAATGTACATATTATAAACCTACTTAAAAACAGAATGTCCTGTTGAAATAAATCAATGTATCTTTGAAGTTAGATACAGTAAAAGTAGAAAAATCATTTTCCAAATATCTAAAAGTCCTCATTGAGCTTTTGAACAAACTAAAAAATTATTGCAAAATTGTTTGATAGCTTTCATGAATAACATAATTTTAATTGCCAACACTTAAAAAGTGAAATTCTAGAAGTAGAGATTATAAGAAGCTAAAAATCCTGTTTGAATCAATATTACATTTTAAATAGGCAAGACAATTCCAGCAATGGAATGAGGAGACCCTCATATCACTGCTATGAATGCAGACTACACAAGAGACCATAATTAAACAATTTGGTTGCCATTAGTCATGCAGATTTTAGATTTAGAGCTTCTTGTTTTGAAAATTCTAAACCTAGAATACTGAAAATGTCTTAAGTCAAAGTACAAGTTAAAGTAATAGTACCAAAATGCAAATTCCTTCTTTCTTTGATGCAAAGGCAATCAGTCATTTCAATCAGTTTGGTAATAATAATAATTTTTTTAAAAACTAGGTTCAGTAATTTTTCCCCTAAATGATCCTTCAGTGACTCTATGGAGGCAAAATACCAAATTTACTTAGTACATGCATGTATTATTATATCTTACATCAATGTTGGATATCAAATCATGAAGCTCTACTGCTGAATGACTCTACTCTACTGAAATAAAATGAGATTGATCTTTGAGATCACTTGATAAAGTGAAAGTCAGATAACTGCTCTAAAATGTCAGGTAAACACAAAGTCACTTTTCAATTTTTTTAAGACATATGCACAGATTCACTACCATACATCTTCATACATTTAAGTAACTACAGAAAAATAAAACAAATACAAACAAAACAAACAAACAAGCAAAAACATCCTGTCCTGCTAAAGGGAAGAAAATCTAAACTAGGTTGTAATATGATCTATAATTTTTCCGGTACAGATGTTCATCTACTAATTAGGTTAGGACAAATCATCTGATGACTACCAATGTTTAATTTTCATCTATGCTAATTAATTTTGTAAGCTGTTACTTGCTTTTATAGGATTATTTGTTTCCTTAGAGAACCACCTCCCCAAAAAACTGTAATTCTGGTCTTCAGAGGATCTTGAAAACATATTTCTCTAATTCATTCAAATGATGTAAGATGGCTTCCTTTTTAAAAGTTCTCTGTTAAATGTTGTTTGCATTATTAGTGAGCTCTATACTAGTGCACTGTAATGTCATATGTTACTTCAACTGTAAGAAAATATACAGAAAATACTACTTAAATATACAAACATCATTAAATACATACAAGCGGAGGAAAGTAGAAGGAATTTTTCCTCTAAACAAAGTTTAACATAATTTTTCTTTCAAAAAAATCATAGATATAAAAACAACCACATTAAATTTACTCAGATGTTGCAATTTATACAACAGTTTGTAAATGCAGCATTAGAAATATGAATCCTAGAAAATCTCTATTTTGCATGGTATAGGATTCCTTCAGCTATGATTATAAACAAGAAAATATATTTTCATTTCAGAACTACAAATATGCTGAGCAATTACACTGGCCTGTATATATTCATAATGCAAATTTTTATCCAAATGTTAAACCTGATTTTTAAATTATAATTAAAATAAAGCATGTATACATAGGGTGCTGGAACAGATGAACAGAAATTAGTAGCATAGACAGAAAAAAACTTAAATCTTGTTTAAATAGCAAGGTGAATAGCAATGCAATTAAAGTTTGACCCAGGTACTTACATTTCATGTTTGACATAAGCACATCTCTTAGCCCAAGTTAGTAAGGTCTATTTTATACCATGAGCTACTGTGTATTCTCAGAAGAAGTGAATTGGTTAATTTAAAGCCAAAACTCTCCAATAAGTTTGGTATGCTACTAGTGTTTTTACATTTTTTCTTAAGCAAACATTATTAATTAAGACAAAGAAGAAGCACAGTGGAATATAAGTATTTATTATCACATTATTCCTGCCCTTGTGTTTTCAAAATCTAATCACATAGAAATAAGTATCAGTAGTACTCTTTTTTATTTTACTGAAGGAAATTTTATTTCTGCAAGTATCCTGGCAAGCAGCTTTTCTAGTTACTTTTCTGCATATCTAAACCACATATCTAAAGAATATATACAGAATGTATAAAGGAAACCATGTGTTGTAACAGTCAAGTGAATTCTCAGGGAGTTACCTTACTTTACATTACACATACAGGTGCAAAAAAGACTATCCATCCTTCAGGCAAGTTGTTAGCTGACACTCACACATTTTATTTTTTAAGAGAAAATCTTTCTAAAGGAAACACTAGTCCACAAAGTCAGATATTACGAACAATTAGTCATATTAATAGTCAAGTTTTGGGTGGGGTGGTGGGAATAAAAACACAGAACCAAGCAAAGAGCTTACTCACATTCCTTTCAGGCGTTGCCACATTTTTTCAGTGTGTTCTCCTATCAGATACTTAAGAGGGGTGTTTTCCAATTCTTCAATTTCTGTAGCAGTAGACCCCATGATGATATTCCTAGGGCAATATAGTTACAGTCAGTTTCAGCAGCTAGAACAAGCATTCCTCAGACCACTACAAATCTCAAACAGTTATACAGTAGCATCTCTCATCTATCAAAATACTGCAGATTTACAAAGCTGAGGGCAGCCTCTGCCAGAATTGCTACTGACTTTGACAGGCATATCCACTGCTCACATCACCCAACCTCCCAAGCAGACAGCAGTATAAACAGATCCTCTGACCTCACAGGAGCAATCCGCACATGTGAGCCTGCTACTGTACTACTGACCGACTGAGTGCTCCAGCTCTCCCCAAAAGCAGCTCATCTGTTACCGTTCGGTGCACTGAAGCACATCAGAATTCCTACAGTTTACGAGATCTATTATGCACAAGAGAAACGTGAATGACTTTAGCGCACCAGAAGAAGCTGAATTCCCTTCTACCAATAGAAAGAGGGCAGGATGTAATAAGAAAGCAGATGGTAGGAACCAGTGTCAGCAGCACCACCCTGAGAAAAAAGTGCCCGTTTTAAATGCCAAGGTTTTTGTCTCTTCATTGATCTGGAACCAACAGTTAAAGATATATCATGCCCCAACAACAAACGCAATAAAAATTAATGGCAACAATGAGAAAATAACACATAGAGCCATGCAGAAGACAGACCACGGAGCTCCACAGGTTGTTATTGAAAGACTATGTACATCAATGATGCTGTAATCATGCTTATTCACCTTCTCCTAGCAACTCCACACAGTAGGTAACTGCCAATTTAACCAGTAGAAAACACGGCAGCTGCACACAGCCTGCTCCGTGAATCCTTTGGGGGTTACAAAATAAATAAAACGAAACTAGTGTGGAAGAGTGTGTGTGTGTGTGTGTGTGTGTGCATGTGTGTGCTGAAGTAAAGGGAATGTGTGAAGGTGGGGGGAAGAAGAAAGGGAGAGAGGGAGAGAAATGGATGCTGTGCCGCTTGTGCATTTTAGAAGAAAAATGAGAGAAAGTGAACATAAAAGGAATCAGAACTGAGTCATCTGCCAAGCTCCCAACACATGGTGAGCTTTCTTTGAAACCAGCACAGACCCTGAGTATGAGCTCCACAACAGCTATTGCTATCCGCAAGCTGCTAAGAAAAATACACTTAAAAGCAGTATCTCTTCTTGCTTGTTTAGAAAGCCAGATGTAGTTTTATTCTTCCCTACAAGATACCTTGCTGTTACCGATATTCATATGTAGTAGACACGTGATAACATCTCGTATTTATTGAGTACTTACTGTATGTCCGACCCTGTTCCTAGTACCTAACAGTTTACCATTTTAAAATTTTTACAAAAACCCCATGAATGGTAGGTAATATTCCCATTTAACAGTTTAGGAAATGGAGAAACAGAGATATTTCCCAGATTTAAAGCCAGCCCTTTAAAGTGGGCACTATCTATGATTTTACTAACAAGGCCTTCCAAGATAAAGTTACTATGTGTGTCTAAACACTGAGCGCATCTGGTGGTCAAAATCATAATATCTGTAAAAAGCATCTTTGTAAATTGTTATAGAAAGTGTCTTCTGGGGCGCCCAGGTGGCTCAGTCGTTAAGCATCTGACTTCGGTTCAGATCATGATCTCACTGTTCCTGAGTTTGAGGCCCCCCCTCAGGCCAACATGAGCCCAGCTGCAGGTGAGCTCGTGCCCCACTTTGGTGAGTCCTGCTTTCCTGCTTCTCTCTCTCTTTCTCACTCTCTTCCCCTCCTTGGATTCTCTCTGTCTCTGCCCCTAGCTCCCCCTCTGCCACTCTCTCTCTGTCTCTCAAAAAAAAAAAAAAAGTGTCTTCTGATTTACAAATTAGAAGAGGTGAGAGTTCTGCGCTATTTGGGCAGAGTCGTATAGGCCTCCTTTCTGGGTTCCCATAATAACTTCACAGAAAACTTTCACAGCGTCCAGAGCCCTTGATGTCCTGCAAATAAAGGAGCAGGATGCCCTCAAATTCCTTTCATCAGGAACCCATTTGGGTGGCACAAACCTTGACTTCCAAACGAAACCATCGTCTACAAAAGGAAAAGTAACGGCATTACCTCATAAATCTCAAGAGGACCTGGGAGAAGCTTCTGCTGGCGGCTCGCGTTGAAAACCTGGCTGCCCTCAGTATCATACCCTCCGGGAGCACTGGCCAGCCAGCTCTGGTGAAGTCTGCGGCTGTCACTGGAGCCACTCCTGTCGGTGGCCACCTCGCCTCGGAACCTTCTCTAACCAGACGGAGACAGCCTCCTGGGCGCGGGAAGCCACACTTCCGCCGTTATTGATCCCAGGGCTGACCCCCAGCCTCTGGAGAGGTGTCTTATCTCAACCCACCTCTGCCAGCTCTGCGCCGTGTGGCCACTGCCACCCCAGAGCAGCCACGAGGGAGCTGGCTCCGCGGGTGCGACGCGGGGGGCGCCGGGGAGGAAGTTCTGTGCGCCCACGGCCCCATCTCCCTGAGCCGCCCCGCCACGGAGGGTCACGCCTGGTCTCCACCGGCACTGAGATCCCACAGAGACTGAAAGGGAAGAGCGGGACGCTGCTGTGAACCAGGAGGAACCTCAGGTGGACCGGCCGCTCCAGCCCCCAACCGGCGGCCTCTCGGCACGTGCTGGCGGACCCGCGCGAGGTGCGGGCGCCCTCCGAGCCTGCTGGGGGCTCCCTCCCGAAGCCGGAGCGGAAGCCCGCCCCCAGGACCCGCTGCAGCCACGGGGACGCCGCGCCGGGTGGGCAGGGACCACCACGGGGTCGCAGGCGCTTCTACACACTCGTGGACAGAACGTGGCAACAAGGTCAGCAGAAAATGAAGTTTTCAAAAAAGAAAAGGTTAAATCAACCGAGGCTTCAGTTATCCTTTTTCCAACGAGTTGTTTCCTGAACTCCAGCTGAATGTAATGTCTTTAGCTAGCTTTACATTGTTGCAGCCTCACCCCTGTGAGCATTTTCTAGAATTGTCAGAAATGAGCTAGTTATTGCTCTGAAAGTACTGATTTTGCCGCCTGGCAGGTGGCGCGCCGTGATCGTATAGTGGTTAGTACTCTGCGCTGTGAAAGTACTGATTTTGCCTTCCCTGTGCCTTCATTTATAACCCTAGATACATTCACTTAATAAATTCTTAGCTGATTTTTTCTTTAATGAGATAGTCAACATCTGAACTGTGCTCTCAGAGATGAATCACAGTGAAAAAAAATCTCTATAAAATGCAAGCACTCCACCACTACTATTTTATGAGCCAAACACCCTAGTCCTTAAGGTTATAACCCCTTTCAGGGCACAAATGTTTTTCTAATTATGGGAAGAAATTTCAAGCCCTCACATTGGCTAGTTTACCAATAGTATTGCAATGTAAAAATTGAGGACTATTCTGCTTAAGTGTTGGTGAATTTTGTCATTGAAACTTACTTGCCCTTTCTTTCACTATCTCACTTCTGTCACATATTGATACGTATGAACTCTTAGTGTACTGATGACACCCTTAATACACAAAAATGCTTAATTGTTGCATTAAGCATTTCATAAAATAAAACTAAAATTTGAACAATGAGCTATTCCGAAAAGCTTATTATTTAAATCCTTGACCAATATAATTTTCAGCCTTAAGCAGCATCAAAAAATTATTTCTGTTGATGTAGAGAATTCAAAGCATTTTCCTTTTCTAGTTTATAACTAATGTCTACATAATATATTAATAGAATAAAAATAGGGGCGCCTGGGTGGCTCAGTCTATTGGGCATCCGACTTTGGCTCAGGTCATGACCTTATATCAGGGTTCATGGGTTCTAGCCCTGCATCAGGCTTTGTGCTGAAGGTTCGGAGTCTGAAGCCTGCTTCATATTCTGTGTCTCCCTCTCTCTCTGCCTCTCCCCGCGCTTGTACTCAATCTGTCTCTCAAATATAAATAAACTTTAAAAAAATATTTTAAATAGAATAAAAATAAAATAAATCACATTGAAGAAAATAGAACTGAGGGAATAGCATTCAACTTTTCTCTTTCCTAATTAATCTGTTTAGAAAAATTTGAGATGTTGCATTCATAAAATTAAACCAAAAAAATTCTGACATAAGACAGAGAAATAAGATAACAAGAAAGTACACTGGGAAATTAAAATATGCTTGCCAAAACAAAACGTTCAATATGAGCTCTGGGGAGAAGTTGAGAAAATAATACTAAATTAGGGTAAAAATTGATCCAATTTGTTTCTTCTCTCTCATATGTTCCATCTCTTTTGCTTTAACTCTATATTCAGGTAAAGTATCTTTATTATAATAAGTAGTTCCTTCATTCTTATTACCTAATATTTTATTGGAATGTTGATAAACATTTATAAAATGATTTTTCAGTATCTACGGATGCCAAGATATATTGCAGCAGAGAACAGGATCCAGACTACCTGAATTTGAATCCCTGTTCTTTCACTTAAAGAATTATGTGATCTTTTGCAAGTTACTATTATGTGTCTGTTCCCTCATGTATAAAGGAACATAATAAGATTATCTTTCTCATAATGCTGATGTAAGGATTAAATGAGTTAATATACACAAAGAACTTAAAACAGTATCAGAAGCATAGTAACTGCTCTATTAAATTATTAGAATTAAAAAATAATGTTTTAATTGTTAGCATTTATTATTATTGATACTATCACATGGCTTTCCTCCTTCAGATTGAAGTGTAATTATTTCAGTAGGTTTACTGACCATGAGCTATTTTCCAAATAATTTGTCATAGAGCATTATTGTTTTTATGCATTGCTAGTCTTCATTTTATTTAGAAACTTTACATCCTAATTCATGAGTGAAATGTTTGAAATATTTGTAGCACTAACTTTATTGATTTTCATATTAAGGTTATACTAGCACCATGTAATAAATTGGAGGGAAACAGTTTTAAACTTACAAGTTCGCACCCAGCAAATGACAAAGATAAATGATGACATATTCAGGAGCACCAAATTGGAAAGCATACCACTCAAATAATCTTCTAAAATAATTGCCTGAGTCAGTATACTTGAGAAACAAAAAGTAATTAGTGACTAAAATCAGAGACTTGTACCTAACTAGCCATAGAGATTGAAAACAAAGTCCCAGGTTTACTTCTGTGAAGAAGGGCTAAGAAGAAATTAATTCAAATTAGAACAAGAAACAGAGGATCCAAAAAAGATGGCTTCAAGGAAAAAAAAAGGATTAAATTTTAAAACAACCTTAACAAACTAAAAAGATTATGTCATTGATTAAATGAAAGCACACTACTTCTAAATTGATAACTAAAGGGGCACCTGGGTGGCTCAGTCTGTTGAGTGTCTGACTTCGGCTCAGACCATGATCTCACGGTTTGTGAGCTGGAGCCCCACATCAGGCTCTGTGCTGACAGCTCAGAGCCTGGAGTCTGCTTTGGATTCTGGGTCTCCCTCTTTTCTGCCCCTCCCCCCTTCTCAAAAATAAACATTTAAAAAAATTTTTTAAATAAATAAATTGATAAGTAAAACCCCAGAAAATATGCAAAGTTTTAACAATATGGCACACTAGATATTCCAAAAATTTCCAGGTCAAAAAGCATTTCAAATATTGGAAAAATTGTAGTAAATATGCTTTTTAATGCACAGATAGGCCTCTAAAAAATGAAGGTGTCAAAATGAAGATGCACATAATGGAGCTTCAAAATACATGAAAGCAAAAATAAAACAAATCTCAGGAGAAATAAATACATTTGTAATTACAGTCATATAGTCATATATTTTATACATCTCACTCTAAAAATTGACAAAACAAATAGAGAAACCCAGTAAATATATAAGAGAACTGAACCTCACTGTCAGTAGACTTGACCTGATTGACATTTATAGTACACTCCACTGAACAACAGCAAAATACACATTATTTTAAAGCACACACATTGAATATTTACCAAAAGAAATCACATGCTGAGTGATAAAAAAAATCTCAATAAATTTACAAAGATCAAATAATACAATGTATATTCTCTGACCCCAGTGGAATTAAATGACCCCAGTGGAATATAAATACAATGTATATTCTCTGACCCCAGAAATATCTTTGAAAAATCCCTAATACTTGAAAACTAAATGATACACTTTTAATTAACCCATAGGCCAAATAAGAAATTGAAAAGGAAATTAGAATGTATTTTCAACTGAATAAAGATGAAAATACAACATATCAAAATCTGTGAGAAATAGCTAAAGCAGTACCTGGGATGGGGGGATTTATAGCACTATATAGCTGTATTAAAAATGAACAGGGGTGCCTGGGTGGCTCAGTTGGTTGGGTGTCTGACTTCAGCTCAGGTCTTGACCTCACAGTCTGTAGGTTCGAGCCCCGCATCAGGCTCTGTGCTGACAGCTCAGAGCCTGGAGCCTTCTTCAAATTCTGTTTCCTTCTCTCTCTGCCCCTCCCCCATTCATGCTCTGTCTCTCTCTCAAAAATTAATAAGCATTTTAAAAAATTTAAAAAATAAATGAACAAAGATCTTGTATCAATGACATTAGGATCCACATTAAGAATCTTAAGAGGATAAGCAAAACAAGTAAAAATAAAGAAATAAATATCAGAACAGAAATCAATGAAATAAAACTCAGAAAGACAAAAGAGATAATCAACAAACTAAGAAGTTGGCTCTTTGAAAAGATCAATAAAATTGATATGCCTTATTTTATTAACAGATACAAAAAGATGTCAAGAACTGTAAAGATTCTGAGATTTTGCCATTCATACAGACTATCAGATCAGCCTACCAGCCTATCCTTGGGTCAGGAACAAAAAGTTGTATTTGTTCCTCACACCAAAAGCAGTAGCCACACTACTGGCATTTTTGTACAGGTTCTCTGAGCTCTGATTCCCACAACACCAGATGCTTTTGATAATTGTGACACTTTTCTTTGAGTAGATTGGTTTAGAAAGTACAGAATTTAATTTCCTAGGTATCTACCCAAGAGAAATAAAAAGCATGAGTCCACAGAAAGATCTGTACACAAATGTCTGTAGCAGAATTATTTATTATGGCCAAAAAATGGAGACAACTCAAATGTCCATCAACTTATAAATGACTAACAAAATGTGGTAAATCAAAACAATGGAGCCCTAGCTAGAGTAAAGAGGAATGAAACACTGATACCTGCTACAACATACATAAATCTTAAATCTGTTTTCCTATGTGAACGAAACCAGAAAAGGCAAATCTGTAAAGTCAGAAAGTAGATTAGTGGTTACTTGGGGCTGGGGGTAGGAAAGGGATTGACTGTAAATGGACAAGAGGTATTTTATCAGAGTGATGAAAATGTTCTAGAACTGGATTATGATGAAAACTGCACCACTCAGTAAGTTTTCTAAAACTCTTGAAATTGTATACTTAAAAGGGATGGATTATATGGTGTACGAATTATACCTCAATAAAGTTGTTTAAAAAGCAAAGAAATAAAGAATTATATTTCTTTCATAGTGGGTCCTCAAACATGTAGTATTGTTCTACGTCAAAAATATTTACATAGTCATTATATTATCAAATATTTATCAGTTTTTAGAATTTAACCACTAGGGAAAATATGAGTCTTTTTTATTTTAGTTACAAATAAAATATAAATGTTCTGAACTTTAATAAGTAATCACATACCTGCCAGATATTGGGAGAAAAACAGGGGGATGAGAAGTGTAAGGAAGTTTATAATCACTGACATTCTCAGTTCATATTGTCGAGAATTCAGTGATAATGTTTGAAGTTGGCTGATCAAGATATAAAAGTTTAAGTATTAAACATCTTACAGAAGTGTAACATGTTACAATCATTACCAAAAGAATCCCAAAATAATTTAACTTAAAAAAATTAGGAAGAGAGAGAAAGTTCTTGGTCTTTCCAACTGTGGAGACATCAGGTAATGTTTGATGTTGATAGGTCAAGATATCGAGGTTTGAGCTCCACAGCTATAAATTGATCACCAGAGGAAATAAAACTGAAAATAATTCAAAGTGGCTAGTAATGAAGAGAAGGACTTCCAGTAATAATAGGAAATTCAATAGGAGATTTGACAGTAATGTGTACCTTTCTCTCCTATTTGATTTTTTCTACTGTTTACATATTATGTAATAAAAACTAAGGGAGATGTTAAAATATATTTTTAATATCCTCTTGTAGCCACAAACTTAAGTTTAAAAATTAACCTACTCTTTCACACCAGCTTTTCCTCCAAATTTTCATGTTTCTGTAGGTTGGCACTTTTATTTTTATTTCACTTTTTTAATTTGCATTTTTCTTTATTGTTTCAAATTTTCTACAATAATTGTATGTATTTTTTAAATTCAGGAGTTTTTTTTAAGCTCTTGGCTCCTACTTGTCCTCCATGTCCCACTCCCAGTCTCCAAGTATTTTCAGTTCTGTTCCTTGTAGTAACTCAATATCAACCCCTTCTTGTCCCCTCTACCACAGCCTGGTCCGGATCACCTTTCCCCACCAGTTATTAGCACCCTGCGAAGCAATTCATCCATCTTAACTGCCACTCTAATCACATGGTCCCATGAACTTTCTCAGGTTGTCCACTGCCTGCCAAATAGACATAAAGCTTTCT
This sequence comes from Panthera leo, assembly GCF_018350215.1. Taxonomy (NCBI): domain Eukaryota; kingdom Metazoa; phylum Chordata; class Mammalia; order Carnivora; family Felidae; genus Panthera; species Panthera leo. The sequence continues at coordinate 169,272,955 of NC_056686.1, forward strand.
TTTCAGGCTTTTTGTTTTATTTTAAAATGATTTAAAAATAAATACTTTTATTTATATAGTTGAGACCTTCTGAATATGCATTTTATGGTTTTGCTTACTTAATACAATATGAGGAGCAGCATTTTGCCCATTTCCTGAGTACTAAAATACATATAATTATTATGGAGCACTTGACAAAATACTGGAAAATGCACAGTAAAAAGTGAAAGTTCCGTGATAGGAAACAACCACTAAAAATCAGAGTATGATATAGAGGTTTATAAAATTGCATACTCCTTTATCCTTTTAAAATTTTACTATGGACATTTTCCCATTCTCCTAACTTTTCTTTAAAATTGCTTAACTAACTACTGCATAGTATACTATCATTTGATTGTACCATTATTTATCCATCCCTAATTTTTTCCCAATTTTCCTTTATTACAAATAATCCTCTAATAAATATATTTTTGCACATTAGTAATAGTCTGCATCTCTATTTCTTAAGAGCAAATCTGTATAGGAAAAACATTGGGTCAAGGATTATAAATCTAGTATAATTTCCTTAATGTTTACTCCTATTTGTTCTCTTTCTGCAATACATGAATTTCCAATCTCAGGGCACACTAGCGAATCATGTATATTATATATTTTTCTTTAAAATTATTTACCAATATAATAAACAAAAAGTTAATTTAAATTTGTTATTGAGATTTCTTGTATTAATTTGGCAGGGGAGGCTTTGTACTACTTAATAAATTACTTGTTCCACCTTTTGTTCATTTTTCTGTATTAGGGTTTATAATTTTTATTATTGGTTTATAAATATTCTTTAAATATTTATATTAACCTTTGGCCTATCATGAATAATGCAAATATTTCATTACCTTTTTGCTGTCATTTAGACCTAACTTTTTAAAAATGTTTCTTAATGTTTATTTATTTTTGAGAGAGACAGACAGAATGTGAGGGAGAAAGGGGCAGAGAGAGGGTGAAACACAGAATCCAAAGCAGTCTCCAGAGCCTGATGCGGGCCCTGAATTCACAAACCATGAGATCATGACCTGAGCCGAGTCAGATGCTTATCTGACTGAGCCACTCAGGTGCCCCAGACCTAATTTTTTTTTCAAAAATTTTTTTTCAAGTAATGTCTACACCCAATGCAGGGTTCAATTCACAACCCCGAGATCTAGCATCACGAGCTCCACCAAGCCAGCCAGGTGCCCCTCGACCTAACTTCATATGTGGTCAATCTGTCCATCTCTTCTCTGTGGTTCTGCTATTGCTCTTTTGTCTTGGAGGTTTTTTCCACATGTCAATATCCAAATACTTACTGAGTCTGATTTTATTCTAATTGATATAGTTTCATTTTGTTTATTTAGTGCTCTAAATTATATGGAATTTATTTATGTTTAGGTGAAAAGTACACATGTACTATATTTTTCAAAGCTTTCACCCACAGCTCAGAATCATTTATTGACATGTTTCTTCTGCCCTCATTGATTTGTATTGTGGCCTTTATCAAATAGTATATTTTTATATATCCTAGTATTTGTCCCTGAAGCATCTGTGCTATCTTATTGCTCCATCTGTCCATTATGTAAGTCCCACAGTTTTACTAATAATATTTTGATGCATTTTAAATTATATTTAATAGCTATTATTTTTTTTCCATGCATACATTGTCTGTCAATCTTACACTAATATTTCAATTATTGCAACCATTAATAGACAGAGAAAGTGAGCTCAAAGAGATTAAGCCCACCAGCTAGTACATGACAGAGTTAGGATTTAAACCTAGATTTGTATAATTCCAAAGCCTTAAACTCTTAAATAATTATCCTCCTTCTCCTCCTCCACCTTCCCCTCCTCCTCCCCCCACCTTTCCCTCCTTCTCCTCCTCATTCTCCTCCTCCTCCCTTCCTCCTCCATTGACTAGAGGGAAACTAGTCTTCTTTTTAAAGCAATCCAGTTTAAAAACAAGTTATAGAGTCAAGAAAGAACATGAGATCTTTCAATAGAGAGTCAGACATAATGGAGACAGACCTTGGTCAGGAACTTGTACCTCGGATCTTTTCTATTTTAGAAATGAGGTTGTCAGAGATTCTGATGAGTTCATTTTCTTTAGTCTTCCGCTCAGTGGTCTTCTCTAGCAACTGGATGCACATCTGCTCCTTCCTCAAGCTCACATGGAAGGCCAAGGCCAAGGCTTGGGCTTTGCTCCAGACCTGCATGATCTCCTCGTTTGGCAGCTGGAGTTTCTCTTCTATGTGGGCCTTCAGTGCTTGGTATCTCTGGTCTTTCCTTTCAATCCTCATACACTTCTTGGATTCTTCATTCATGTGGTAGCCTTCAATGACCTCCTTGTGTTTTTCAAACCACTTGAAGAGGACAGGGAAAGATTTTTCCATGTAGTCCAAGTCTACAGTAAGTTGGTCTTTTTCTTTCAGAACCCTCTGAATTTGGGCTCTGGCAAGTTACTTGTATTTCTAAGCCTCCTCCAGCACCTGGTCCAGGATCCCCTCAAACCCGTTGGAGATCTTCCTCATTTCCAGGTTCTTTGCGTACAGCTCCTCATACCTGTTCTTCACCAATAGCTTCAGCTTTTGTATCCTTACACTGCCAGGTCCAGGTCTTTCTGGTTGTGCTGCAGTACGTCCACGACGGGCACCACGGTTACCACGAACCTCCTGGCCCGAGGACACAGGGACTTACTGGAGCTCCGAATGAATCAAGTTCTACCAGCTTGGCCTTGGGTGGGCTTCAGGAGGAAGGTATGTGTGCATCCTGCGCACTCCTGCTTTCAGGGGCCACAGGCAAGGGCCTCCTCCTGCATAAAACTCGAGTACAAGGACTATTTCCTCAAGGCCGACTCTTTAAACGAGGAAGTCCCAAACTGCTTCAGATAATCAACCTCTGCTCAGGTGCTTAGAGCATCAACAGGGTCTCTGAAGCACTCCTCATTCATGTCCAAGGCAGGCTCTGGCCCCTGCCGTGGAGCGAGGACACTGGGTCACCAGAGGAGGCAGTGGGCTCACCACCCAACTGTTAGTGGGAACCCACGCACCTGAGGAGTTCACAGTTCCCTCCGCATTCCCACCAGTGTCACCATAAATTGTCAATTGCTGAGTCTGAAAGCAGGGTTGCTGGGAGGGGACTTCCTCACCACAGAGCTGGGGCGCAGTGACTTGCTCCAGGGTCACTCTGGGCTCCGAGCCTCTCCACCACCCACAAATGGGTTACACTTTGGGTTGCCTAGGTTGTAGGACCCTCGGGGAGGGGGGGACAGGACTGTCGTGTGCCTCCCTGGGGGCATTTTCCTGCCTCGCCTCTGGACTCCTCAAGGAAAAGTTGAGGCCAGGTCTCTCTCTCTCCCAGCTTTCTTGGTCGGGGTGCCCTTTTCCTGACAACATCGTCAGAGAAGTTAAATTCCGGGGTTATTTGGCCATTGGCCTCTACTTCTGAGGACCTAAGGACGTGGCGCCTCAGAAAGGTGCAACTTGGGGAAGGGAGCAGGTGGCAGGTCAGGGCCAGCCCGAGGTCTGTGAGGGGCCATTCTCCTACTGTGGCCTCTGAGGATGCTCCCTGTCTTGGGACACCATCCCAGGAGGCCTTCTAGGATTTCAGAAGCGAATGTAATGCTTTTATCTAAGGAATAAGAACCAGACATTCTTCCTGGAGGTGCCCTTTTGGTTTTCAAGCCTTCCTGGGATCTGTGGGGAGAGCTTGAGGAATCAAGGCAAGCTAAGGAAGCCAAGCCGGCCCACTGAAACACGTCTCTACAAAGCTGGTTTCAGCCACTGTTTCTGGAGAATTCCGTTGGTCAGTTTGGTGTCCACTTCTTTAGTGAGCTATTGGTTCTCTTTCTGGATCCAGATTTAGGGGGAGTTTTCTAACCCATTGGTGTCCTCCAGAGTAAAACGAGTCTCAAGTTTCCTGTTCATGCTGGGACTTAAAATACTGTGCCTTGGTGGATCCCACAAAGGTGACAGAAAAGCCACCTTCACAGCTTTAGCCCCGTTCTTGGGTGACATATTTTCTTTCTGTGACAGCCGAAGAACAGATGAACTTCTGGTAAGTTCTAGTGGTGAAAACAGAAGTCACAATTTTCTGTACTTTTGTCACCAGTGACAACTTTGTCACTTAGAATTTGCAGACCCATTCTGCTGGCTTGCCAAGATGTCACAAGAGCCAGTTTGGGCCATGCGCCTTAAGTTCTTCACTGCATTGTCTCTCAATTTAGTCCCTCTTTCATATCTTATCACTGATCCTAAGTGTTTTATATTTTGCTGGTAGGTATTATGCTTCCTTATTTTACCATTGGGTCTTCTAAATATTGCTATTTATACAAAATTGATTGATATTTTTATAATCTATCCAAATAATTTGTTGACATTTATATTAGTTCTAATTTTTTAGTTAATTATCTTGGAGTTTTAGTTAAGTATTCCTGTCAGCTATGAAAAAATTATTTTTTGCCCTGAATTTTGCAGCATCTTTTTAAATGCTTGTACATTAACTGCTGATATATAATTAATTTCTCAACTCTTCTTTGTGAGCATTTAGGTTGTTTTCAAATCACATGAAAAATCACCTATTTTTCCCGCTGGTGAAATGATTCTTATGTCCTTGAGGCTTGTTATTAAAAGGACAATTTCTAGGCCAATTCCCATGTTTCTGTCACAAACCACTACATTTAGTGTTACAGAGAATGAGTTTCAAATTAATGTTTCTTGGATGCAGTAAAGATCCAAGCAATAATTTCCTTCTGTATGTCAACAATCCACCTTAAAAGAAGCAGAAATTTAGGTCCATTGAAAAAGGTAAAGTGAGAAGTCAAAAACAGAGAGTAAGTCCCTGTACTATACAGTTCATCTTCATTGATATCATTATGAGCTAAATGACTGCATTTGTGTTGTTGTGACTAGAAGATTAACATGCTATTTGCAAAGTTATAATCTGTGCACAAGTGGCCTAAACTTGCCACTCCTCATCTGTTGCAATTTATACCACTGAGAACTTAGTAAATATAATGTCATGAAAAGAGTCATAATTTTTCCAACATATTATAGATTTTTTTTTCTTTTTCTATTTAGGCACACACTGTGAAAACCAAATCCCTTTTAAGATAATTGTAGTATGCTGGGTGTTGTATGGAAACCAATTTGACAATAAACTTCATATATTGAAAAAAATAAAATAAATTCACTAATTGCCATAAAAATATAATTGTAGTATGTTCTATTGTCTTATTACATTTCTGGGAAAATTTATAGAATATTATAAAATTTTCTTCCATCTCTAAAACGCTGGTTTTTATAATACTTGTGTTGCTTCATAGATAATTGATTCGGGAGATGTTTATTCATTCAACAATGGAAAATGTTGAGTGCCTACTCTATGCTAATCATTGATTCAGATAGTAAAGATTGATCAGCAGCAAAGACAGACCAGAGTCCTGCCTTTATAGGATTTATATTCTAGTGAGGGAGACAGGCAATAATCAGACTGGAAACTGCTTTGGAGGAAGAATAAAGCAATGTGACAAATTTGATTTTCCAAACATTGGAGAATGTGTATACTTATATACATATATAGTCTACATATGTTTATATATATACCATCCCACATGTTCTTATAATGTTATATCAACACTTCTCTTCAAGAGGCAAAGCCTATACCCCCACCTTCTCCCTTGAAGCTGGGTAAACCCTTGTAACTGCCCCAACCCCAGTAGAATGCAGCAGAAATAACATCCCCTGCCTTTCCAAGACAATCAAAATAGTGATATGGCTTCTGTCTGGCTCTTTCTCTCTTAAGACATTTGCCTTTGGATCCTTGAACCACATGGAAGAATTCTTACTACCCTGAAGCCAGCATGCTGAGAGACCCTATAGAGAAAGAGAAAGGTGATTGAGGAGCCCCAGCTGTTCTAGTCCCCAGCTCTTGGAGTCTTCTCAGACCAGGTACCAGACATATGAATGAAGGCTGAAATGACTCCTATCCCAGCCAAATGTCTGACAGCAGCTTCATAAAGGACCCTAAGCCAGAAATGCCCAGCTGAACCACTCTTTTTTTTTTTTTTAATATATGAAATTTACTGTCAAATTGGTTTCCATACAACACCCAGTGCTCATCCCAAAAGGTGCCCTCCTCAATACCCATCACCCACCCTACCCTCCCTCCCACCCCCCATCAACCCTCAGTTTGTTCTCAGTTTTTAAGAGTCTCTTATGCTTTGGCTCTCTCCCACTCTAACCTCTTTTTTTTTTTTTCCTTCCCCTCCCCAATGGGTTTCTGTTACGTTTCTCAGGATCCACATAAGAGTGAAACCATATGGTATCTGTCTTTCTCTGAATGGCTTATTTCACTTAGCATCACACTCTCCAGTTCCATCCACGTTGCTACAAAGGGCCATATTTCATTTTTTCTCATTGCCACGTAGTATTCCATTGTGTATATAAACCACAATTTCTTTATCCATTCATCAGTTGATGGACATTTAGGCTCTTTCCATAATTTGGCTATTGTTGAGAGTGCTGCTATAAACATTGGGGTACAAGTGCCCCTATGCATCAGTACTCAGCTGAACCACTCTTTAATTCCTAACCCACAGAAACAATAAGAGATAATAAATTATTCTTGTTGTTTTAAGCAACTAAGTTTGGTTTAAAACAAACAAACAAATGAACAAACAAAAAAAGACAAGTGAGTAGGGGAAGGGCAGAGAGAGAAGGAGAGAGAGAATCCCAAGCAGGCCACATGCTGCCAGTGCAGAGCCCGACACGGGGCACAATCTCATGAACCATGAGATCATGACCTGAGCCAAAATCAAGAGTCAGACACTTAACCAACTGAGCCACTAAGGCACCCCATTAGGTAACTAAGTTTTGGTGTAATTTTTTATGCAGCCATAGCAACTGGGAAAAACAAAGTAAAGGAAAAGAAGGGAATAGGAGGAGATGAGATGTTACAATGATATTCAGGGAAGGATTCTCTAAGATTGGAACATTTGAGCAGAGAATGAATATGAAATGAATGAAAAAAATTGGAGAAGCTATGCACATATCTACAAAGAGAGAATTTGGAACAACAAATAACTGCACCCTGAGGCTGGAGATGCTTGGCATCATACTGGCCAGTCAGCAAGGATGTGAGTTGCTGGTGGGAAGAAAACTAAAAGACATATGGATGGATAGATGCCAGGAGTCATATCTGTGCAGAATCTACCTCAGCCCCCGAAAAGTTTGGGGATTTTATTCTACATGTATTGAGAAATTCTTAGATGATTTTGAATGAGAGTCATGGGCTCTGATTTACGTATTCAAAGCACCTTTCTGGATCACTTTTTCCCCTGATGTTCTCTCTCACTGATTTTGCTCCTGCCACACTGCCATTTTTTTCTATTCCTTAAGCTTACAGAGGTCTTTCCTGGTCAGGACCTTTGAGATTCTTATCCCCTCCTCCATCACCTTCTCTTCATATCTTCAATGTGTGCAGCTGCCAGGATCCTTGATATGCCCACCCAACCCAAAATACCAGTCTAATTCAAGTGACACTTCCAATCATGTCATCCTGTTCTTATCTGTATATGGTGTGTTGCTCCTTCTCAAATGTAAGCCCCATGAAAACAGGGGACCATGTCTCTCTTGCTTATCGATACATCCACAGTATCTAGAATAGTGCTTGGAATAAAATAAATGCTCCTCCAATGTTTGTTAAATAAATGCATGAACAACCATATCTTCCATAGATATTGTGAAGAATAAGAGATACAATGTGTGAAAAGATATTGGCATGCAGTTTGTTCTTCACGAATGGTTAATTTGGGGAATTTTCAATTTTATTTTTTTCTTCCCCAATATTGTTTTACTTCTTTTCCAACTAAACTCCATCTATATTCCTATTTGCTTCATGCAATATAAGCAAATAGCTTCAGATATTTGGCTCCTTCCAGGTGTTTTGCTTTTAATTCAAAATTAATATAATAGTTATCCAGAAAAGAGAAAAATTTCAATAAATGTGAATCGAGATTTTGCAATCTAAATATTCTCTGGCAGTATTTTAGGTCTAATAGTCCTCTACTATGGTGTATAATGTTTGTTAAAGTTGGTTGAATCAAATTTATGTGGGATTGGATTTTATAAAACTACTTTTAAGTGGTAAAAAGTAATTCAGTAAAATCAAACATTATATAAGCTAAGATTTAAGACTGTAATAGCAATAAGTTATGGCTAGACCTAACATTCATGTTTCCACTCATCTCTGCTTCAGTCCTATACATAAGATAATGTTGAAATCAATCTACAGTATTAGGAATGGCCAGAGTATCCACACCATTTTTATAGGATCTCATTATCAAGATCACTGAACAAAGGTAAGTCCCACCAAAGTGGTCTGTTTTACTCCTGGTAAATTACTGAGTTGTCTGGATCAAAAATAGATCTCACAACAGATTAGAAGCATAAGAGCCTCCAGAACTATCACAAATATTTGAGAGTTTTCAAGATTTTCTCTGTCCTCCCACAAACTGCTAAGCCAAACAGTAGGCTTGCATTACTTTTAAGTCCCCAGAACAAACAGCGACCTTAGGAAGGCACTCTAAGAATTTCATACCAAAGTTCTGAGAGTTTCTATCCCAAAAGGAACATTTTTTGAGCATAATTTTGATAGCTTTCAAAGCAATAAAATAAAAACAAATAATTTTTCCATCTTAACTTAAAAAGCTATCTATGAGAATATGTGATTCATTATTTGTTACCTAGAAAAAGCCCTAATTCTTTTTTCATACATCATTGCTCATGCTAATAGTCTTCATTTTGCTACTAAAAGTAACCCACTATTGAACACATTATAGACTAAGTAGTACCACGTTCATCATATAGTGTAGCATCGATAGCCTAACTATAGTTTCAATACAATGGACATTTAGTGACAATGAAATGTAATTTTAATAAACACATGTGAAAACACCTATCAAATGATTTGCTGTTTTCATCATCAGTTTTATGTAGATGTAGAAAACAAGGTCCCTCAGCTATGTTCAAGAAGTCATTTCCCTGCCTCCAAATATGTCACCTCACATTCTAGAGAATCTCTAAAATTATATTGAGAAGAAAACTTTTTAGTGTAGCATTACTTTAAAATACTAACATGCAAATAACTCTTGGAGAAGTAAGACATTGACCTAAAGTTCCACAAAAATATAAATTACTGACATCAAATCATTTCTTAAAAAGCCGGCGAGTCACAAGAGGGCACAAGGGCTTTAGTACATGAAGGAGATGAGGAATTCAGAAGAGGAAGGTTATTTTGCAAAGGAATAATTTCTCTTACTTCAAAACCTTGCCAAATTACCAGATTGGCCACACTGATGGATAATAAGTAATTATTTTTAAAAAGAGTCTCTATATTTTTAAAATTTAAAAAAGTATATTTAGGGGGAGGGGCCAAGATGGCTGAACAGTATGGAAGGTTTTTTTTGTGTCTCTCATCCCTGAAATGCAGCCAGATCAACACTAAACCCTCTTGCACGCGTAGAAAACTGATTTGGGGATTAACACAACAATCTGCACAACCTGAACCAGAGAACTCAGCAGGTACGTGGCGCAGAGAAGTGAACTGGGGGAGAGAGAAGCCACAGAAGCCAGGAAGCTGTTACTGCTTGCAGAGGACAGAAATGGGGGGGTGGGGGGGAGGAGAGTATGGGAAAAAGCACCCCCACCAAAGGCAGCTGGAAAGAAAGTGGAAAAGTGGAAACAGCAGCAGAGACTGAACAAAAAAGGGAGAAAGGGGAAAGGAGAGGTTTTAAATTCCACTAAGACTCTATAAACAGCGGGAGGGCAGAGTCTGAAACTCCGCAGCTCGATAACCTGGCGATGCTCTGGTGGGAAGGGCGAATCCCCAGGAGCACAGAGCAAGGTCTGAGGGATCCGCATGCCACACAGGGGGTGGCAGTTCCCCTCCTGGAAGGACATCTGGTAGAGGCTGTGTGGCCGCCCAACGGGCAAAGGTGCCAGCAGACCTCGGAGAACAGCCACGTTCGCTGGTGTTGTAACAGGAAGTTAAGGGTGAAGCCTGGTGCCAGATGTGTATTGTGATTTACCATAATCCCTGAAACACTGCTGCTACAAGATAGTGTGAACATTTTCTGGGGCGGGCTGGCACCCAGCTGCAGTCTCTGAGCATCGGCAGCAGCACAGTCTCGCGAACATTCCTGGGGGCGGGCTGGCACCCAGTCATTGCTCAGCGAGACACTTCCCCAGAAGGTCTGATGGGTCAAAGCCTCAGTCCCTCATAAATGAGGGGTTGGGAAACAGCCGCATCTGAGATGTAACTCAGGAGGGAAGTGGCGCCTGGCAGCCTGTCGGCTTGGTCACAGACAGTGTAGAACTGGGGAGTGGATGGAAGCCAGAGACAGAGGAGGGGTACTTGATTGCCAGTCACAGAGAACGCAGAGTTCTGAAACTAGACTGGGTAGCTGGGTAATGCCATTTTCATCCCTCCTGCTTATGCACATACACGCTTACATGTGCCACAGCAATCCACCCGAGTAAGCTCAGCAGCGCCATCAAATGGAGAACGGAGCCTTTACACTAAGCCCCATCCAACTGGGCCAACAGCGCTCTTGCAAACAGAAGTCTCTCTGCCTGCTGAGGTTTACGGACTATTAAGTGCTTCATAGCTTGACTTCTATGGAAACCAGATGTAATTTCAATCATACTTCATTCTGTTCACTGGTCCTTTTATTCAATTTTTTTCTTTTCTTATTCTTGAATACAGAAAGAAAAAAATTATTTTATTTTCCATTTTTATTAACGATTTTTCTTCAATTTTTTCTACTATATTTTTAACTTATTTGTAAAGTTTTTATATTCTACTTTCATCATTTCATTTTATTCTATTTTATTATATTCATTTTTCCAAATTTTCAAACGTTTTCTTTTTTCCTTTTTTCCCTTCTTTTCTTTTCCTTTTTTCTCTTTTCTTATCTTTCTCTTTTTTCTCTAATCTTTAAGATTCTTTCAACAACCAGACCAAAACACACCTAGGATCTAGCATCCTTTATTTGATTTTGTTGTGTTATTTTTAATTTTTTAACTTTAAGGATTTTTCCTTTATTAATTCCTTTCCTTCCTTCAAAATGACAAAATGAAGGAATTCACCCCCAAAAAAAAGAACAGAAAGAAATGACAGCCAGGGATTTAATCAACACAGATATAAGCAAGATGTCTGAACCAGAACTTAGAATCACAATAATAAGAATACTAGCTGGGGTTGAAAATAGATTAGATTCCCTTTCTGTGGAGATAAAAGAAGTAAAAGCTAGTCAGAGTGAAACAAAAAAAAAATGCTATAAATGAGCTGCAATCTCAAATGGATGCCTCAGCAGAAAGGCAGAGCAGCAAATAATAAAGAGGACAGTAATAAAGAGGACAAACTTATGGAGAATAATGAAGCAGAAAAAAAGAGGGAGACTAAGGCAAAAAAGCATGATTTAAGAATTAGAGAAATCAGTGACTCATTAAAAAGGAATAACATCAGAATCATAGGGGTCCCAGAAAATGAGGAGAGAGAAAAGGGGGAGCGAATCTATGTGAGCAAATCATAGGGGGAAACTTTCCTAAGCTGGGGAAAGACACAGACATCAAAATCCAGGAAGCACAGAGGACTCCCATTAGATTCAACAAAAATCAACCATCAACAAGGCATATCATAGTCAAATTTGCAAAATACTCAGGCAAGGAAAGAATCATGAAAGCAGGAAGGGGGAAAAAAGTTCTTAACCTATAAGGGAAGATAGATCAGGTTCACAGCAGACCTATCCACAGAAATTTGGCAGGCCAGAAAGGAGTGGCAGGATATGGTCAACGTGCTGAATGGGAAAAATATGCAGCCAAGAATTCTTTATCCAGCAAGGCTGTCATTGAAAATAGAAGGAGAGATAAAAAGTTTCCCAGACAAACAAAAATTAAAGGTGTTTGTGACCACTAAACCAGCCCTGTAAGAAATTTTAAGGGTGTCTCTCTGAGGGGAGAAAAGATGAAAAAAAATACTCAAAAATACCAAAAGCAACAAAGACTAGAAAGGACTAGAGAACACTACCAGAATCTCCAGCTCTATAGGCGACATAATGGCAACAAATTCATATCTTTAAGTACTCACTCTAAACATCAATGGTCTAAAGACTGCAGTCGAAAGACATAGGGTAACAGAATGGATAAGGAAACAGATCTATCTATATGCTGTTTACAAGAGACCCATTTTAGACCTAAAGACACCTTCAGATTGAAAATGGGGGAATGGAGAATCATCTATCATGCTAATGGTCACCAAAAGAAAGCTAGAATAGCCATACTTATATCAGATGATCTAGATTTTAAGATAAAGACTGTAACAATGAAGAAAGACATTATATCATAATTAAGGGGTCTATCCACCAAGAAGACATAACAATTTTTTTTATTTTTTTTAACATTTATTTACTTTTGAGACAGAGAGAGACAGAGCATGAATGGGGGAGGGTCAGAGAGAGGGAGACACAGAATCTGAAACAGGCTCCAGTCTCTGAGCTGTCAGCACAGAGCCCGACGCGGGTCTCGAACTCATGGGCCGTGAGATCATGACCTGAGCCGAAGTTGGCCGCTTAACCGACTGAGCCACCCAGGCGCCCCAGAAGACATAACAATTGCAAACACTTATGCTCCAAATGTGGAGCACCCAAATATATAAATCAATTAATCACAAACATAAAGAAACTCATTGATAATAACACCATAATAGGAGGGGACTTCAACACCCCACTTACGACAGTGGACAGATCATCTAAACAGAAAATCTACAAGGAAACAATGGTGAATGACACAATGGACTGGATAGTCATAACAGATATATTGAAAACATTTCATCCTAAAGCAGCAGAATACACATTTTTCTCAAGTGCACGTGGAACATTTTCCAGATGTTCGAGGGACACAAATCAGCCCTCAACAAGGACAAAAAGATCGAGATCATACCACACATATTTTCAGACCACAATGCTATAAAACTCAAATTCAACCATAAGAAAAAATTTGGAAAGATAACAAATACTTGGAAACTAAAAAACATCCTACCAAAGAATCAATGGGTTAACCAAGAAAGTAAAGAGGAAATTAAAAAGTACATGGAAACCAATGAAAACGATAACACCACAGCCCAAAACCTCTGGAATGCAGCAAAGGCGATCATAAGAGGGGAGTATATAGCAATCCAAGCTTTCCTAAAGAAGGAAGAAAGGTCTCAGATACACAACCTAGCTTTACACCTCAAAGAGCTGGAAAAAGAACAGCAAATAAAACCCCAAACCAACAGAAGACAGGAAATAATAAAGATTAGAGCAGAAATCAATGCTATCGAAACTGAAAAAAACAAAAAACAAAAACAAAAACAAAACAAAACAAAAAACAATAGAACAGATAATGAACCAGGAGCTGGTTCTCTGAAAGAATTAACAAAATTGATAACCCCTAGTCAGTTTGATCAAAAAGAAAAAAGAAAGGACCCAAATAAATGAAATCAAGAATGAAAGAGGAGAGATCACAACCAACACGGCAGAAATACAAACAATAATAAGAGAATATTATGAGCAATTATACACCAGGAAAGTGGGCAATCTGGAAGAAATGGAAAAATTCCTAGAAACATATAAACTTCCAAAACTGAAACAGGAAGAAATAGAAAATTTGAACAGACCCATAACCACTAAAGAAATCAAATTAGTAATAAAAAATCTCCCAAGAAACAAGAATCCAGGGCCAGATAGCTGTCCAGGGGAATTCTACCAAACATTTAAAGAAGAGTTAACACCTATTCTCCTGAAGCTGTTCCAAAAAATAGAAATGGAAGGAAAACTTCCAAACTCTTTCTATGAAGCCATCATTACCTTGATTCCAAAACCAGACAAAGACCCCACTAAAAAGGAGAACTATAGACCAATTTCTCTGATGAACATGGATGTAAAAATCCTGAACAAGACAGTAGCCAACCAGATCCAACAATACATTAAAAGAATTATTCACCATGACTAAGTGGGATTTATACCTGAGATGCAGGGCTGGTTCAATATCCACAAAACTATCAATGTGGTACATGACATCAATAAAAGAAAGGACAAGAACCACATGATCCTCTCAATAGATGCAGAGAAAGCATTTGACAAAATACATCATCCTTTCTTGATAAAAACCCTCAAGAAAGTAAGTATAAAAGGGTCATACTTCAGGATCATAAAAGCCATATATGAAAGACCCACTTAGAAAATTTAGAGCCTTCCCCCTAAGGTCAGGAACACAACAGGGATGTCCATTCTTGCCACTGTTATTCAATATAGTGTTGTAAGTCTTAGTCTCAGCAATAAGACAACACAAAGGAATAAAATCGGCCAGGAGGGAGTCAAACTTTCACTCTTTGCAGATGACATGATACTCTATATCGAAAACCCAGAAGATTCCACAAAAAAAAAACCTGCTATAACTGATCCATGAATTCAGCAAAGTCGCAGGATATAAAATCAATACACAGAAATTGGTTGCATTCCATACACCAATAATGAAGCAACACAAAGAGAAATCAAGCAATCAATCCCATTTACAATTGCACCAAAAGCCATAAAATACCCAGGAATAAACATAACCAGAGGTGAGAAATCTATGCACTAAAAACTATAGAAAGCTTATGAAAGAAATTGAAGACGACACAAAAGAAGGAAAAATATTCCATGCTCCTGGATTGGAAGAAAAAACATTGTTAAAATGTCAATACTACCCAAAGCAATCTACGTTTTCAATGCAATACCTATCAAAATAACACCAGCGTTCTTCACAGAGCTAGAACTAACAATCCTAAAATTTGTGTGGAACCAGGAAAGACCCCAAATAGCCAAAGCAATCTTGGAAAAGAAAACCAAAGCTGGAGGCCTCACAATCCCAGACTTCAAGACATATTACAAAGCTGTAATCATCGAGACAGTATCAACAGACACTCAGATCAATGGAACAGAATAGAGAACCCAGAAATGGACCCACAAACATATGGCCAACTAATTTTTGACAAAGCAGGAAAGAATATCCAGTGGAATAAAAACAATCTCTTCAGCAAGTGGTGCTGGGAAAATTGGACAGTGACATGCAGAAGAATGAACCTGGACCACTTTCTTACACCATACACATAAATAAACTCAAAATGGATGAAAGACCTAAATGTAAGACAGGAAGCCATCAAAATCCTTGAGGAGAAAGCAGGCAAAAACCTCTTTGACCTTGGCCACAGCAACTTCTTACTTGACATGTCTCCAGAGGCAAGGGAAACAAAAGCAAAAATGAGCTATTGGGACATCATCCTGCAGCGCAAAGGAAACAATCAGCAGAAGTAAAAGGCAACTGACGGAATGGGAGAAGATATTTGCAAATGACATATCAGATAAAGGGTTAGAATCCAAAATCTATAAAGAACTTATCAAACTCAACATCCAAAAAAGAAATAATCCAGTGAAGAAATGGGCAAAAGACATGAATAGACACTTTTCCAAAGATATCCAGATGGCTAACAGACACCTGAAAAAATGCTCAACATGACTCATCATCAGGGAAACACAGATCAAAACCACAATGAGATATCACCTCACACCTGTCAGAATGGCTAACATTAACAACTCAGGCAACAATGGATGTTGATGAGGATGTGGAGAAAGAGGATCTCTTTTGCACTGTTGGTAGGAATGCAACCTGGTGCAGCCACTCTGAAAAACAGTATGGAGGTTCCTCAAAAAATTAAAAATAGAGGGGCACCTGGGTGGCTTAGTCGGTTGAGCATCTGGCTTCGGCTCAGGTCATGATCTCACGGTTTGTGAGTTCAAGCCCTGCGTCGGGCTCTGTGCTGACCGCTCAGAGCCTGGAGCCTGTTTAGGATTCTGTGTCTCCCTCTCTCTCTCTCTGTTCTTCCCCCGCTCATGCTCTGTCTCTCTCTCTGTCTCTCTCAAAAATAAATAAACATAAAAAAATATTAAAAATAGAACTACCTTACGATCCAGCAATTGCACTACTAGGTATTTATCTAAGGGATATAGGTGTGCTGTTTCAAAGGGGCACATGTACCCCAATGTTTATAGCAGCACTATCGACAATAGCCAAAGTATGGAAAGAGCCCAATGTCCTTCGACAGATGAGTGGATAAGGAAGATGTGGCATATGTAAACAATGGAGTACTACTTGGCAATCAAAAAGAGTGAAATCTTGCCATTTGTAACTACATGGATGGAACTGGAGGGTATCATGCTAAGTGAAATTAGTCAGTCAGAGAAAGACAAATATCATACGACTTACTCACATGAGGAATTTAAGATACAGAAAAGATGAACACAAGGGAAGGGAAGCAAAAATAATATAAAAACAGGGAGGGGGACAAAACATAAAAGACTCTTAAATATAGAGAGCAAACAGAGTGTTGCTGGAGGAGTTATGAGGGGAGGGATGGGCTAAATGGGTAAGGGGAATTAAGGAATCTACTCCTGAAATCATTGTTGCACCATATGCTAACTAACTTGGATGTAAATTAAACAATAAATAATTTCTTAAGTATATTTAAAAATTAAAGGTAATATTCTTCATATTCAAAAATAATGAAATGTGATCTTGCACAGTTTTACATTTTTTCACAAGTACACAGATTTTGTCAAAGTATAAGATTCTTCATCCACTTAAGCAATTTCGATACATACAATGAATGTGCATATATATTTATGTTGGTCTTAATTCACATTAACAAAAAATATGAGTACATACTTGCAGTACTATGAATATGTGAATATATATGCACAGGACATGTTTCCTCCCATAATCTCCATAAAATACTGAATATTCATCATCTAATTACATATTTATGCTTAGTCCGTGCAAAAAAACTCAACTGTTTTCCTTATTACCATTACCCAAAACCCCCGATATAATATTAGCAATCATCTACTTGATAAAAAGAAGGAAGGGAGACAGGAAACAAAGAAAGAAAGCCAATTGACTATAGTCCTGGAAATCACAGAAAGAAGATGTATTTCTAAGAAGATAAATACAGTTCAAAATATATATAACTTCTAATCTAGACCTACTGAAAGCCATTGCTAACCTCATATGATTTAAATGGACAAATTAGTTTCATAGAGACTATAAGAATTTGGCAGACCATGGTGGTAGAGTAGAACGAGTGCTAGATTTGTTTTCACAGTGACTGGATTTAGCTGGCCCTGCTCCTTGCTAGTGATCTAAACACTAACTCTGTATTTCAGTTTCTTCATCTGAACATAAGAAGACAAAAGAGGTAAACATAAGCCTGGATCTATTTTCAGCCTCATGACTTGCCACTTCAGTGAGCTTGGGGAAACTACTTAATATTTCTAGATTTCTCAGCTATAAATTATCACTAATCATAGAAATTACTTCATTCACTAGGTTGTCATGATGTTTCAGAGAGATAATACATGTAACTTAGTCAGCAGGGTCCTTGGAAGATAAATGGGAACTATCACTGTACTATGGAAGGAGGATAAGAAAAGCTATCCTACCAACCTAGACTGCTCTTGTGCGGTTTAACATCTAGTTGAATGTTGAATGTTTATAAAAAGCTATTACACATCTAAGTTCTTTTTAAAACCGTTCCAGGCTCACCATTAGATCTACATTTGTACATATTTAATTAATTTAACTGATAATGGAGTATTAATGCAATGAACATAGAAGAAAATTTCAGTATTTTCTTAATTAGTCATGAATATTTATAGGCAAATCTTCTTCTGATTTAATTACCTTCACATGTTAGAAAAGAAAATATTAATTGAGTTTTAGAATCCCAAATTAACAATTGGAAATGAAGCTCGACATGACTAGAGCAGGAAATGATTGGCTTAAGGCTATGCCTGGATATCAAAATTCCTTTTCCAACTAATAAACCTATCAATTACAAGTCCAAAACACAAAATAATTAAAGTCAATTTGAGAGTTTTATGTCAGGAATTTAGAAACATTTGCTAAAAATATCTTAACTCAGTTTAATAATTTTATGCAATTATAAAACATATTGCTTTTATTAGATTATTTTAAAATCAGACATGCCTTTTAAAATTAGTTTACCATAAAAAAAAAAAAATTAGTTTACCATTTTATAACATCTAAACCTATGTAATTTCAGCAAAAGTGTGTAGCTTAAAAACCCAACCTTAAATATTTCAAAATATGTTAACATATATTCTGTAATTTTTTTAACTATGCTTGATTTAATCAAAAAATAGATTCTTTTTTCTTTTATTTGACAGATGTATGTATGTGTGTAAACACTAAACAAAATGCCAAAGTTTCTGAACCAAGTAGATTTACCAAGTAAATTAGGGGTAAAAAAAAATGATTGGAAATGTATGAAAATATCTAATATTTTGTATGAATTAAACTTTTTGTGAGGTCAGTGTAAATGCTACGTATATTATGTAATGTTTGCCATGTACTCTCAAGTGGAATCATAGTAGCCTGTGCTTCCACATATTTCTTTACTAAATATTTGCTGAGGGCCATGCTAGTTAGTTGCTGGATGGAATGAATTTATAGTCCAAGTAATAACCCTGACAAAACTTTGGTGTCAGAAAAGAAAGACTAAATATAGTTGATTTATTGTTTGCCAGTTTTTTCAAATTTTGCAACTTGTTTGCTTATAGTGATGACCTCATTAAAAGACTAAGATAATATATACATTGTTACTATCTGTTAACTGCAATATTTGATTTGTCAGAGTTTTATTCTATCATATTGCTCAAACAGAATGAACTAAGTTACATATAATTCTATCATGTTCTAAGTATTGTCTTGATTATTTTATTATGTGACTTTTTAGTATATAAGATTTTTATGAATCTCATTTTTATCCTATATAGCATATTCTGTCATTCTATTGGGCAATAAAACACTAATACCTATTTTGGGAATAGAAATCTCTTGGTTCCATGGCATATCTTTAGAATTTCCACACCATGGATTTACGTCAATGGATGATAAATCTTTGGTTCTTGAAGATGTCTAACTAGTGTATAAAAGCCAATTGTCAAGATAATAGTTTGGATGTTTTTCAATTTTCACATTTGTTTTGAATTCTCTGCCAAAGTCATATATTTATCTTTTAGGGGAAATCATGTTAATGAAAATAAGCATATGTCTCCAGATTTAAAAGCCAGAACTTACAGGGCAATGATAAAGGACATCAGAGGGTGAGTAGATTTGTGAGAATTATCACCGATGTGCATTGCTTCCATATCTCTTTTTTCCTTTAGCCTTTGTGGGAATCTGGTTTTGTGAGTGTGCTCTGAGGGAGTCTGTTCAAGGCAGCCACTCTATTTCCCTTAAGTTAAAAATTGCAGGAGGCAGTGGGCATTAGGGAGGATAGCCATCAGAAGACAGGGTAGCCCTTTTACCTTGACAAGAATATTGTGACCACTCAATCACAACTATGAATATTGAAGACCACTCAATCATATTAAACTGCGTACAAAATATTGAGAGTATAAGTAGTGCAGATATTAAAATATTATTGGTAAGATTATAGAAAATAAAGTCTAGTTTCCTTTAATTTATTTACATTTTCCAAAAATTGTCCAGAAAATTAAATAGAACAGATTGGTATGACTAATTCCAGTGACACACTAATCTAACTGTAAGATTAGTTTCTAATATATCACTAAACATTGTAGTGAGCCACTGCAACTTGTTCTTATAGCTGAATCTCACCATATGAATCAGATTACAAGATTCCAAAGGTCAGGGACTTTCTTTTGGGTATTCATCCTCAGGATTTAAAATTAAGACTTACACTTTTATACATCAAGAGACAAAAAGAAGAGGGAATGCCTTCATTGTGGATGATGGAGTGGCTGGGGTGGGGGGTGAGAGGGTGGGGGATATTTGTTATATTTTGTTTTGTTTTCTTTTGTACACAACATGAAAATTTTACTTGAATCAAAGACACGTAGGAGTGCCTGGGTGGCTCAGTCAGTTAAGCGTCAGACTTTGGCTCAGGTCATGATCTTGCGGTTCCTGGATTCCAACCCCACATCGGGCTCTGTGCTGTTAGCACAGAGCCTGCTTTCGATCCTCTATCCCCTGCTCTGTCTGCCCCTTCCCCATGCGTTTTCTCTCTCTCTCTCTCTCTCTCTCTCTCTCTCTCTCTCTCTCACATAAAAAATAAACACTAAAAAAGCAAAGACATGTAATTTGTAATTTTTAATTAGTAATTTTTAAAAAGAGTAAGCATCTTTCAGTGATAGTTTATGTTTTCATTAAAAAAGTAGATGCCTTACTTTATCTTTCAGGGTCAGTCTATATTAAAGTCAAACACTCCTAAAAAATTCAATGAATTACAGTATGGGATTTATGACTTTTCTGAAATCTTCTTAATAGAGTTTATTTTTAATAGGATGTAGACTAAAATGATATAGCAATTTAGCAGAGCATTATGAAGCACCATATGTGCTTCTAAACTGAGAAGATGATACACACGGGTCCTGCCAACTACTCCTCTCTGTCTTTCCTTTCCCACCTGCCAGTCTCCCGGCACATCCTGGATTCTGTCATGATATTGAATGCCTTTGATATAAATTACTTAGGTGGGGGTCTCTGTGACTCTCAATGAACATCTTTTAATCATGAAAAGCAGAAAATGAAAAGATCCCTAACTTTATTAAAAATCAGTGACCTGTTTCAACTTACAAGACTATCAGTGTATAAACTTTTCCAGATGGGGATAAGAGGTGATAAACAGTTATCTGACCACAATTAGAGACTGGAGCTAGGTGATGAACAGAGCAAAATGCTCAGAGCAGCAGCTAGACTAACCCTGACACGTACAAGAGAGAGGTGGGGGGGGGGGGTGTGAATTGAAGCACAACACCGTTGTCTCCTCTGTTTATGGGCAAGTTTTAAGCATATTCTCTTCTATAAGAAAATAAATGCTTCCTTTTTCTGTTTATGCTTCCTTCTGCTGTCTCCATTCATCCTTCAGTCTAGATGCACTTAAGTCATAAGAAAAAAGTTAAAAAATAATCACAAAAAATATGAGATTGGGGACATACCACCAACTCAAAGGTTTAAACATCTGTGACACCTGTTCTGGTGGCAAGAAATCAAAATCAACCTAAGGGAAAATAATGCAGTGGGGGAAGGAATTGTTTCATATGATCTTCCTATTCACCTTCCCACCATCCTCCTTCCTCTTACATAAAGGGGAAAAATATCCATTAAAATTCTGAATACATAGTATCTCAGCATTTGAATTCATAATTGCAGTTACTAGCCTTGCTTTTCTGCCTGTACTATCTGAGCCCTCTTGATTCTCTCCACATTTTGCCTCTCTGATGACCTCCACCCCCTCTTCTCTTCTTTCTGGTCCTTCTTTGTTTCTCTTCTTTTCCTGTGATGAGGAAAGACAAAGAGGTATAAAAGGTATGATAAAGATAGAGAGGAATAAGTGATGCAGTGGCCATGTTTAATTTCATTATTTACTATTTGTGTAATATTTGTTTTTTTCCCAGAACTTACATAGCTTACAATTAGGTGTTTGCATCCTTTGGCAAACATCTCATTTCCCTCACCCCACAGCCCCTGTCAACCACTGCTCTAGGCTCTGTTTCTGGGAGTTTATACCATATTTGCCTTTCTCTGTCTGACTTATCTCAGTTAGCATAATTCCTTCAAGGTCCATTTGTGTAGTTGCAAATGGTAGGATTTTCTTCCTTTTATGGCTGAATAATATTCCATTGAGTGTGTGTGTGTGTGTGTGTGTGTGTGTGTGTGTGTGTACAATTCTTACTTTGGGAGAATAGATACGTAGTAATTCTAATAGTATTACCTGGGGAAATACATAGCTATGGAGTATGAAAAAACATGGCATGTCTAATAACTTAGCTCAAAAGGGGCATGTTTGAAGGGTAAAAAGAAGCAATCTCCCAGTACGATGGGTACTTAATTATTACAAAAATAATAAACATTATATTATTCACAATAGTCAAGGCACAAATGTGGCTATTATGAATAATATAATATAATTCACAATATAATATTGAAATATCTAGAACAGTTTCTACTTTCCTGACTGAACCCTGAGGGATACAAACAGTATAGTAGGAAGAGCCCTACAAATGAAATCAGAAGATCTGATTTCATATCCTAAGTATGACTAATTAGCTGGAAATTTGGGTCAAGTTATTCAACCTCAGGTTCATAAAATTGCTTTGTGGCTCAAATATCATAGCTTACAGTGAAAACTCTCTAACTCTCCTCCAGTAATAGACTTGCCAGGTTCATAAGAGCCCTCCATTCCTTCAGAAAACATACTAACACCCATGGCATGGTGAAAGCTCACAGCTGGGACTCCTTCTCTACACTCTGATGTACGTTCTTGCCCTACACTCTGATGTACGTTCTTGCCAGGAGACAGATGTACTTCTCTCCCTACACTCTGATGTACGTTCTTGCCAGGAGGCAGTTGTATTTATTCCAAGACCTGTTTATGCCAGTTCTTTGTGTAATTACATAATGTAATTAGTTAGCAAAGGCCAAACTGGTTTGGTGACTTTTACCATAGAAAGATACGAGAGAAGACCCAGAAGCAAATAAGGAGTGATATTTTGCAGCACTGCAGAATTGATGAAGAAAAACCATTCCTCCTTCCATCTTCCTGTGCCAAAGAAAATCAACGGTGGTGGGTCCCCTGGCTCCCTCCTTCCAACAAGAAGGGAAAATCCAAACTGTCTCCTCTTGCTACTAAAGCAAGAACTAGTAATCGTCTCTTATCTGAAAGTGACGGAGCACCTGATAAGCAAAATACCTGATACAGCTAGGGTATAGAGAAGGGGCAGGAAAAATCTTTTTCATTTCCCTCCTTGTGTAACCAATACCACAGGGATGAGTGTGGAGAAGAAAGAAGCATTAATAACCAAAATGAAATGGTTTTTAACTATGAATGACAAACTACCATGTATTTTAACTGATATGTTATTAAAGAAGCCCACTACCCTGCAGGAAAGATGGGTAGCTTCAAAGAACTGCTCCTGAAGGAGTAGTAGAAGTTATAGAAAATTGTATTCATTTCATGTTTTTACCCTCAAACTGAAATTTCACCAATATGGTTACTTTCAAATCATTTTTATGATTCCATCTTTACCAGATAACTAACTTCAACTAACTATAGTCTCCTCTGTAGATGAACTCACATTGTAAAACAAAAACAAAACAAAAACAAAAAGCAAATTGAAAGTACACTGTCAGGGATTATTAGGAGTAAATACATGTAAAATAGGATGTAACAACAACAACAACAAAAGGCCTCATAGACAGCCCTGGTCAATAACTGCATTTGCAACATACAGAGGCCTTTGTACTTTCTGAGTGCTGGGTTTCCAACCCACTGTAGAGCTCCCATTCTACATCTCTAGCCTATTCTTTCTAATCTATCACCTACTTGCTGTTCATATCTGCCTAGTAGGATTTCATCTCCTAAAATGAAACTCTCTTCCTGAAAAGAGGAGAAGAGCAAAGTCACAGGAAACCAACTGAGGTTGATATGATTTAACCCTAGATCTTATGCCTTCCTGCCTTTGATGATGAGCATAGAACGTCTGCTTAATGAAAGGACTCCAGGCAAGAACTAATTAAGAACTAATTTATTGCACATAAATTGTTTTTTTTATCAATCGGGCCTACTTAACCAACAGTACCCAATAAGTGCTAATTAAAATGCATAATCCAGGGGCACCTGGGTGGCTCAGTTAAGCCTCCAGTTTAGGTTTAGGTCATGATCTCTCAGTTCCTGGGTTTGAGCCTCTGCACTCAACTCTGTGCTGACATCTCAGAGCCTGGAGCCTGCTTCACTGTGTCTCCCTCCCTCTCTGCTCCTCCCCACTCGTGCGCTCTCTCTCTCTCTCTCTCAAAAATAAATAAACATTAAAAAAATTTAAATGCATAATCCATACAGACACTTGGCATACTCTTCAGATTACATGGGAAGTGTACATAGAGAAACATCCTAGGGAAAAAAAAAAAAGCCTACATTCATCTGAATGTAAGCAGATTAAGCTATTGCCTGTGTTACATGCTTTGGCAGCTACTGGAAGGCCCACTCTGACCCAAAAATCCCTCAGAAGTGTCCTGTCACAGAACCAGAAATTTCTAGGATTTAAAAAAAAAAAAAAGGCATTTAAATGATGCTTACTTAAATTAAAAAGCTAAAGCATTCATTAGTTATTCTTCAACACCTTCACACAACATAGTTGATCAACTAATGAGTTCTAGTTCTCTGAAAGGATAAGTAAATAGGACAAGTAAGTTTTGAAGAAGAGGAATCTTCAAGAAAACTAAATAACAAGGCTTATGGCAGCAATGGCTGAGAGTCAGGGACGTAGGAACTGAGAGAGAAGTGTAGCAGTGGGAATGTCTTGTCCCGAAACAGTCACCACAATTCCTCCTAGGATCAGGCTTCTGTACCAATTCATTCCTATGGCAAGTTTACATAAAATAAACATCCCCTTACCTAACTTTGTGTTTTTCCCAATTAATTTCCCTGAAATCTGGAAGGAGAATTTGCTTTTATTCTCAACTTAAGTTCATTGATGTGATACTTGCTCAGACACCAGAAGAGAAGTAGTGGACAGAAGATAAGAGCAGAGCCCCAAGCAACCCATGTCCAGATTTAACTCTTAGTAACAGGAAACAGCTGGCATTGCCTTCTTTCCCAAGACCTCCTGAATAGTTCTTTGCTTTTTAACTTTTGTTTTTAAACTACCTGAGCCAAAACAACGGCAAGCTTGATTTTTAAAATAGGATCAGTGACAAACGCTGAAATGCCAAGTGGAAACACACAGGATACAGCTAAGCAAAATGCAAGAAGGAATTTGGAAGGCAGATTAATGGAATGTGGGCCCAAATCTGTGCCTGCCAACTGCTCTCAATAAACTGCTCGGGTCAAAGATACACTTGGGAGTTTATTCAAACGCACATACAGACCAAGGAGGCAGATGCTGCTTCTCTTTGGATTTTTAGGGAGTTTTTTTCTTTTAATAAGGGTGCTAGAATATTTTCCCCAAAGTAAGGATTTCTACCTTCCTGTGTGGAGGATGTTCTTTCTCCCAGTGAGTAAACTTCCATCTGGGTTAGGTTAGACCTCTTTGGTACTTTTCTTGATCGTGCAACACTAGTATATATTTCCCCACTTGGAACCAGATTCCATTTGTGGTTCTGGGTTCCCTCAGGTCACGCTAAGGTCAAATAGCAACTCTACAGTGGAAAAACTGACCAGTTCATATTCTCTAACTGTTTGCAGACCACTCCTGGAAGAATGTTCCATGTGGATAACCAACTAAACATTTCCTAAATCACAATTTACAAGACTAACAGGAAGCAGAGATGTGTGTAAGATTTTAAACCCAGCTTATACAGTTCATAATACAGAGTGAAGATACCTGTAGACTGGAATACATTATAAAAGAAATTAGTAGGGGTGCCTGGGTGGCTCAGTCTGCTGAGTGTCTGACTTCAGCTTAGGTCATGATCTGACGGTCCATGAGTTCGAGCCCCGCGTCAGGCTCTGTGCTGACAGCTCAGAGCCTGGAGCCTGCTTCCGATTCTGTGTCTCCCTCTCTCGTTCATGCTCTATCTCTCTCTGTCTCAAAAATAAATAAACGTTAAAAAAATTACCATTTAAAAAAAGAAATTAATATTCATAAACTACTTTGAAGTTCTCAAATATAGTACACTTTGGATTATAGAAAGGTTGAATCTTTAAATCATCAAGATTTCAGAATACTTTGAAAAAGCTGTTCTTGTGGGAAAAGTACTTCAAAAAGTGTTAGAAGTATATTTGAGTAGTCTTTTCAAGAAAAATCTTGAAAAAAACATAACAAACACAAACACAGTCAATTCCTATTGAAGTTTTTCATAGGATAATCTTCTACTTCAGCTTGCAAGCCAGAACTGTTTTGTTGTTGTTGTTGTTGTTGTTGTTGTTGTTGTTTAATGTTTGTTTATGTTTGAGAGAGAGAGACAGAGTGTGAATGGGAGAGAAGCAGAGAAAGAGGGAAACACAGAATCCAAAGCAAGCTCCAGGTTCTGAGCTGTCAGCAAAGAGCCCAATGTGGGACTCAAACTCACAGACTGTGAGATCATGACCTAAGCTGAAGTGGGATGCTTAACCAACTAAGCCACCCAGGTGCCCCCAGAACTTTTCTATTCATTCAGATAGTGCCTCTTTAAATTACAAATAATACTAATAATCCAAAAAGACACAAAACTAATTAATTCTGAGAGAACACAGGACATTGAAAAGTCATGTGTTACACATAAATCAGGAATTAATGGTAATATAATTACAATACCATGTTACAGTGGTAATATAATCACAGCATGGTATTGTATTATACACAGAATGTATAGCATATGGCAGAAGAAAAGAGTGAATTAGAAAATCAAAATATGATTTGCAGATCTCTGGTATATGTCTCTAAATGTGATCAAATTGTCTACTTGAAAAGAAAAACAAATGCCCTTTTTATCCTCGATTATATTATTGCTACAAATTACTCACTGTAGGTAAGGGCAAAACTGAACAATTCTGTTCCACTTTAAAAAGGCATATAATACAGAAAGAAAGGCAGCAGTAGTGTTCCTAACATATAGCATTTTCCTTCCTTCACCAAGTTATTAGGGTTCTTTCAATGAGATAATGTTTCTTGATGTATTCATATGTATGTTCTTGTTACTTATGTACAGGATCATTAAGTAATTTGTTTTGTCTGTGTTACACAATTTCATTTGTGCAAATAGTAACATTTGGTTAAGGAAAATTGATATACACATGAAATCAAGCAGTAAGTCTGATAATTATGAATTTAGGCATTACCTTTATACCTTAGCTTTTCTAGGGAAATTTTTTACTTGTACATTCATAATCATTCAGAGTCATCAGATATTTTTATCCATCTCTGAAGAAAAGTAAACATTTTAATAAATGTTAGGTAAATCTTGAGGATTCCTAGGAAAAAAAAGCAATGTATTTCTGACCTCAAATATCCAAGATAATCATAAGTATCAAAATAAAGGCTTTAACTCTGTCTAGCCTACTATAGATCTCTTACTATAAAGAAATGTGAGGGGTGCCTGGGTGGCTCTGTCAGTTGGGCGTCCCACTTCCACTCAGGTCATGATCTCACAGTTCGTGGGTTTGTGCCCCGCGTCTGGCTCCGTGCTGACAGCTCAGAGCCTGGAGCCTGCTTTGGATTCTGTGTCTCCCTCTCTCTCTTCCCCTGCCCCTCTCAAGCTCTGTCTCTGTCTCTCTCAAAAATAAATAAACATTAAAAAAATTTTTTTAAGAAAGAAAGAAATGTGAGAATGGTAAATAACCAGTTCAGTTTGTTCCCAGTCCAGCAAAAATTTCCTGAATTCTAAACAAAGGTTTCAAACATCATGAAATAAACTAATGTTTGATCTTATTCTGGAATAGATCAATTCACAGAGTATTCATTAGCCTTTCTAATCTGTTGTTATAGCTAGAAGAGGACCCTATCTCCAGAGAAATCATGCTCTTAACAGCTACTTATTTGGCATAGATCATAAGAATTCAGGGAAATTCAAGCCAAGCCATATTCTCTATTAGCCTTTAATCTACTACTAGTTCTGAAATACTAGTTAAGCAGGTACTAGTGATTTTGACATTTTTATTTCCATCATATTGAAGGAAAAAAAAGGAAAAATGCATGCGTTAACAAGCAATTACCATGCTCCAGACATAATTCAAGGTGCTTGGGATACACCTTTTTATGATTTAGGATAGGCTAACTGCTATAACAATTTCCAAGATTTAACACAATCTAATTCTACTTCTGTGTCAGGTAAGAGATCAATGAGTATGTTTGGTAGGCAACCATCAGAAGGTGATTCAGGAACCCAGGTTGTCTCTGTCTTGTGGCTCCATTATCCTATAGAGAGCATCAGTCAATGGTTGGAACTTCTGTGTCCATACAGCAGAGGGGGGAATAAAGAGAACACAGAGGCCAGGCCTCAATGGTACATGTCACTTCATGCACATGCCGCTGGCCAGAAAGAAGTCACAAGGATATACCACACAGCAAGGGTAGCAAGGAAATATAGTATACCTGTGTACCCAGGGAAGATTGAAACAGATTTAAAAAATAACTAGCCAATATCTCCTATAATCAGTAAATTAAAAAAAAACAAAAACAAAAAACTCTGATCCTTAGACATTTGCATTCAGTCTAGGGGAAACAAATAATTAAAAACAAGCATAATAAACTATAAAATATATAGTCTGTTATAAGATGATAAATAACACACTTGCAGCTGGAGATGGTGGGAAAGGAGAAAGAAATTGCAGAGCAGGATAAGAGGAAGAAGAGTCTTTTAACAATGACTGTAGGTAGCTGAGGTAAGGAGGATGACAGATCATTGTAGACAAGAAGATCTAAGAAATTGGAGGCCAATTATTGAAGGCTTCATCTTTACCAAGAATAGCACAATGTTAGAGAAAGTGATAGTGACCCAGGAACTAAAATCATAGAGAAATGGAAGTTGAGGGTGTCCCCCGTTAGTTGATAACAGCAATAGGAGAAGCAGTGGGAAACTGGGCATGGAATTCAGAGTTTTAGAGAGGATAGAAAATGAATTATTTGAAAGCAGCAGTGAGGGACAAAGAGAATGTCTGCCCCCATCTTTGGGTCTAGTTGTGTAAAAGCTATAGAATAAAAAGTAGCTACCACCTGAGAAGTCTGCAGGGAAGGAATGACCTCATGGGAGAGGCCAGTTTCCTCTAAAGCAAGAGCATAAAGGAACTATTCAAGAGGTCAAGGATGTCAGGATTTTGTTGAAGATGGAGTGGCCAGGAAAACTGGAGCTTTCTGTGATGACTGATATGAACAGGAAATGGCATATCAAGATGAGTCTCAGGGAGACCAGTGAAGAAGGGATATTGATATTTAGATGAGATACAGGGGCCTGAAGCAAGGCATCTCTCAAAGAAGTTGCACCAAATTCTTTGACTAAATTTAACCCACAATTTGAAGAGAACATTTGTTTTGGAACCAAATTTTCTAAACTATTTCATATTCCTTTTTAGTGTTTTAAATTAAAACTGATTTTAAATCCATCTTTGATGAAACTCTAGTCACGATTCTCCTTCTAAAGTCTAAAGGTACATAAAAATACATTTCTTACTGATATAAACATAGAATCACAGATTCTCGGGGTTTGAAAGTTTTAATTCACTTGGTTCAACCATCCAGCTGATTTTGGAAGCCTTTCTTGCATATTCTTGCCAAGCCATCTTCTGAACTAGGCTTGAACATCTCCATGGATGATGTATCTAGTGAGGTAGTTAAAAGCGTGGGCTCGAGAATTAAGCAGACCTAGATTTGAATTCCTATTCCATCACTTCCACTCATGTGAACTTTGGCAAGTTAACTTTTTTCTCAGAGCTTCAGAATCTTCATCTGTAAAATGGAGATAATTACTACTTATCTCAGAGTTATACAAATGAAAAAACACATGGACAGCACTCAACACAATGCCCAACCCATAGTAAGCACTTAAAAAATGTTAATAATACTATCATTATGTTTATTCATGCCATTATTATTATTATTATTTTCCAAGGCATCATCTTTTAATGTTGGATAGCTGCCTTAGAATTTTCTTCTTTCTTCCACTTTGTAGAAAAATCTGGTTTCAGAATATAATTTGGCAAAATAAAGTCAGTGTTCCATTAGACATAATTCATCATAAAATTTGAAAGAAATTCCTTGCGAAAAGTGTACATAATCTCATAGATAATCCTGTTAGGATTTCAAGATATCTTTTCAAAAACATAAACAGAGAAGCACTTGGAGTATTATATCTTTAAAGCCTTGTCAGTGCTATCTGGTTCATAATACTCATGTAAAGCGAGGAGAGAGGAGCAAACATAATCTGTTACCTGACATCACAACTGGGCAGTGACTCATATGGCAAATTTAATTTCAGTAGCACTCACGGTAATCACTTCCCTGACTTCAGAGCCTTCAGTTGACGTAAGGTACTCCAGACAATAAACAGAACCTTACCAAAAGAAGGTTTCTGTGAAGCTTCTCTTAAATTCACAGAAAACAAATTTCCATGCTACCTGAATTCATGACATCATTCAAACATATTGTCAGTGAATGTTTTTGTCAAGATGTTTGGAGTGTTTGATAATAGAAGTAAGATAATAGAATCAAAATCTCAAGAACTACAATAAAATAAATTATTTCTAATTCATGACACTTGCCATAACAAGTAAATTCTGATATATGTAAATGAACTTTTTTCATGCAAATTATCCAATTCTTTTTTTTTTTTTGTTTTTTTTTTTTTTTTTTTGTTTTTTTAAAATTTTATTTTATTTTATTTTATTTATTTTTTTTTTTTTTTATTTTTTTTTTTTTAATATATGAAATTTACTGTCAAATTGGTTTCCATACAACACCCAGTGCTCATCCCAAAAGGTGCCCTCCTCAATACCCATCACCCACCCTGCCCTCCCTCCCACCCCCCATCAACCCTCAATTTGTTCTCAGTTTTTAACAGTCTCTAATGCTTTATCCAATTCTTTAAAATCGTGTCTTCTACATTATAGTGTGGTAGCAAAAAAAATCTTAAAAACCACTTAGCCCTTTCTTCACCATTTAAGAACACGTATTGAGAATGCATATACTTTGCACTGAGAAAAACTTTGAATATTCTCAGAAAATGTTTGATATGTCATTATTAGTTAGCAGGAATCTTTTTAAGTTAATATTCTTTGAGTATAGCCTTGTTTTGACTTAAAAATAAGGCAATCTACAACTGGAAGACAAAAGCATTGATAAGTTGAAGAGGGGAAAAATAAAAAGAAAACTTATTGGAAAGAAATTAACAATAAAAATAAGAGGATTGATATACATTAGCTCTAAAATCCTTTCCAACTATAAAGTTGTTATTCCTTTAAATGAAAGAAATCAGAACTAACTGCATGAAAGTATTTGAGATGGTAGCTGCAAGTATGAAGTGAGAGGAACCTTTGGAAATAAATATCTATTTAAACCATTTAAAGTTTCCCACCAAAGACCACAGCCGAAAGAAAGCATGGCAATGTTCTAGGCTGAGGTCTGAAAGATAATTTGGCTGTTGGGTGCTGAGAGTAAAAGAGCCTCAAGCCGCCAGGATATTGTGAGTTGCAAGAAGTTCAATTGATTTGTAGATTTTTCTATATGGTGTTAACTAAATTTATTCTCAGACAATGCACAAGTTGCTTTAAAATGATCCTGTAAATTGGGGCGCCTGGGTGCTTCAGTCGGTTAAGCATCTGACTCTTGGTTTCGGCTCCGGTCATGATCTCATGGTTTGTGAGTTCTAGCCCTGCATTGGGCTCCGTGCTAACAGTGTGGAGCCTGCTTGGGATTCTCTCTCTCTCTCTCTCTCTCTCTCTGCCCTTCCCCCACTCACTCTGTCTCTCTCTCTCTCAAAAATAAATAAACTTTAAAGTAGTCCCATTAATAAATTAAAGATTAAAGACAGTATAATAATAATGTAAGCACAAGCAAATAACAAGAAATAGAGGAAGCTGACAGTTCTCCCACCAGGAAGTGCTCTTCAGTCATCACAGCTAGGAAGACAATGACAATCTAATTAGGCCTTTGAAATTTTAAGATTATAAAGACTATTTATAAAATGGATTTACATTAACTTTCATTTATAATGAATGCATTGCCCTAATTTTATTTCTTAAAATATTATCTAATGATTTTAGGAAGTCATGATAATTAGCAAGCTGACATTTAAAATTTTTGCTTATATCATCTTTATCTCAGCCTTTTTCAATTTCTATTTCTCTATTCATCTTGTAATATACATAACTGACTAGGTACTTAACATAGTAGGCCTTGTATTTAAAATGCTAAGACTATTAGTAACATGCGTATGTTAATGAATAGTGGTGCAGGAAATACACATTTTCACTGAGCTGCGCATTAAAATTAGTATTCACTCAAAGCCACATATCACCATCATTGAAAGAATATCTGGTACATAAGAATAAACAAAATTTTGTGGTGCCTGTGTGGTTCAGTCGGTTAAGTGTCTGACTTCTACTCAGGTGATGATTTCACGTCTCCTGAGTTTGAGCCCCCTGTGGGCTGACAGCCCAGAGCCTGGAGCCTGCTTCAGATTCTGCCTCTGTCTCTCTCCGCCCCTCCACTGTTATCACTCTCTCTCTCTCTTTCAAAAATAAATAAACATTTATAAAAATTTTAAATAAAAACAAATAAAATTCTGTAAAAATATTACCTGATTATTAAAAATTCTAGTCATTGCCTAAGTTTTTGTATTAGTGCCTGAGAATAATAATTTCTCAGCACTGTCGTCTCTACATTGTTGTGCAGTCACAGACATAAATTCTTACGTTAACTGGCCCACTGAATAAAGTGTCTAAATTCTTCTATGCATTGAAGAATATAATTCTAGAAACAGTTTTCTGGCAGCATATTTCCTAGTGAGAATGTTATACTAACATCCATAGCTTAAGCTAATCTTAAAAAACCCTCATTATCAAGTACTGAAAATGACTGGCAGTTTGTAGAAATCACTTCAACAAGATTCCTATTGAAATGCTTAACTGCCATGGCCACAAAACGTTAGGAGCTTTTCTTTTTAAGTTGGTGTTATAAAATCTGTTGCTTTGAAGTTTGATTAGTGAGTACAAAATGTGCTTTGGATACCTTATTTTTCTGTAACACTCTTCATTATATTTTTATGTTCTTTTTTATGTTTGAGTTGAAAATCATTGATCATAGATGTTTATATCATTTTGTAGGAATTTTCTTCCTTGTAAATTTCAAAGCGACAAGGTGGGCATTTTCTGTTACCCCATTCTCACCAGATGTGAAGGATTTTCAAAGAAATATGAAACAATTTGACAACTATTTTTTTACAAAACAAGTACACATAATGAATCTACAAATAGTAGAATTATGATATAGTCTAATATCTATTATTATTTTATGATTTTGATTTTATTAATATTTTTTGCCTCAAAAAGAATATATTGGTCTTTTCAAACTTGTCTACCTAATATGCTTATTTGATGTTTATATGGACTGCTACTCTGTTTTTCTTTTTTTTCCTGTTTGTTTTGTTTTGTTTTGTTTTAGTTAGCATATAGTGTAATAATGATTTCAAGAATAGAATTTAGTGCTTACAAATTCTTAATAATATAAAACAACAGAAAGCTTTTATAATCATCATTAATTATTATGCTTCTAGCATAAGAAATAATACTGCAGTCATAATTATCCTGAATCCATGTAAAACCAGGACTGTTATAAGTGAAAAGTACAAGATTGTGTCCATCTTTTCCTGTCAATAAATATATAATCAATTAAAACGTTATAACACTGACAAAAAGAAAAAGAGTAAAAGTGAAACAGTCGATTGTTCCTTCATGTGTATGACAAGAATGATTTATAAAAGCCATGCTAAAAACAAAGGATTTCCAAAAATGATAAATGTGCTTTTCATTTCTCAATAAATCACAATGTACAGTATTTAAACTGTTAGTGCTCAAACTATGTATCTTCCACAAAGGAAAAGGTACTCTTCCTTCTAAATCTGTTTGGAAAAGAAATTTCTGCAGATCAGAAATTGAGCTTGAGTCAAGGTCAACATTTCTTCAACCTCAGTGACTCTAAAAGGCTCCTGAAGAGAGTTTTCTCTCCTCCTTGTTTGAGCACCACATTCTGAATGATTTTTGCTGACAGCAAAGTCTAAGCCTAAATCCAGAGGGAAAACAAAATAGTGATTTTAAAAGTCTCACTGTTCCCAAACTTTGATATTTACCCCAGTCAAGGTAAGCTTTCAAATCATGTCTGGTCTCCTTATTTCTACCTAAATGATCAGCTTTTTACCAAAACATTATAATATTAGCATTAAAATCTCAATAAGCTGAATAAGTGAAGATCTGAGATAAAGAACCTAGTATAAAATTTCTAAAGTGAGAAAAAGTTTTTAATTTTCAAAAGACAGAAATAAAGTCTGTGGATCTAGAATCTAGAGAATAGGGGAGATCGTGATATAAAATGAAATCAAAGATAGGCCAGGCTAGACCTTTCAGAAGTCTGTAAGCCATATTAGGAGTTTGGATTTTATTCTAGGTGAAATTAGAAGCTATTGGAGGGCTATTGGAAGAGATGTAATCTTATTTATAGTTTTAAAAATGTCACTCTGACTACAAAACATCCATCAGCTCAGTTAAAATTACAAAACTGACAGTAAATGTTGGCAAAGATATGAAGCAACTAGAGTTCTTAGACGTTGCTGGTGAGAATGTAAAGTGAATATGAGCACTTTAGAAAAATATTTTGTAATGTCTTCTAAGTTGAACATATATATACTCCATGGCCCAGCAAGCCACTCCTAGGTGTATTTCCAATAGAAACGCATACATATGTTCAACAGCAACAACAACAAAAACATGTTATAGAATGATCATTATAGCATTATTCAAATAGCCCCAAACTGGAAACTACCTAAATTCCCATCAACAGTATAATGGATAAAGTGTAGAATATTCATACAACAAAACCCCATACAGCAATTAGAATGAGTATTCTACAACTACGCAAAACAATACGAATCAGTCTCACAGATACCATTTAACAACAGCCAGACATAGTAGAATACATACTGAGTAATTCCATTTAAATGTTGTAAGAACAGGTAAATCTAATCTATATTAAAAAAATTTTTTTAATGTTTATTTATTTTTGAGAGAGAGAGATAGAGACAGAGCGTGAGCAGGGGAGGGGCAGAGAGAGAGAGAAAGAGACAGAATCCGAAGCGGGCTCTAGTCTCTGAGCTGTCAGCACAGAGCCCAACGCGGGGTTCGAACTCACGAACAGTGAGATCGTGACCTGAGCTGAAGCCGGACACTTAACCCACTGAGCCACCCAGGCACCCCACTAATCTCTATTTTTAAAGGACAGAATAGTGTTTACTCTTGTTGCTGATAGGGAGTGGCCAGTGACTGGAAGGTAGCATCTTGGGAGAGAGAAGTAGTAAACACATTAGCATTGAGATGACAGTGTGGTGGGAAAGAAGAATGATGAAGAAATGATAAGACATTCTTGTATTGTCTAGTGATAGATACATAAAAGGCACAGATTCAAAGACTCCTTCATAGCCATCTGCCTTAGCAGAATCTGCCTTCTATATGTCTGGTTTAACCACTCCTGGGGATGAGAAACTCACATCCCCATAAAGAAGACTGTTCTCTTGTTGAAAAAATCTAATGGTTCAAATGTTATTTATAATAGCCAAAATATGATTTGTTATTCTAATTATTCTCTCTGAAACATGGGACAATCCATTTGAATTTAGTGAACACTCTTTAATGGGTTGAATATGTTAGCTGAAGACAGCTAACATATTTTCCCCTTAGTCTTCCTTTTTCCTGGAAGGAAGAACTCCATCCCAGCAATTCCAACCACTGAACAAATTTGCAGAAGGTCCTAGATGCTGTCCTATCCCAACTGCCACTCTCAGAAAAGCTCTCATTGGCAAATGTTACCAAAAGAGGAAGAGAGAAGGAGGAAGTTGGGTCAGCCCTGCAGATGCAGGGTACATAAAAAAGTAGAATTCTGAGTTCAGGTTGCTTCTGAGCTCAATGATTTGAGTGACCTGCAACAGAATTATAAGGATGGTTCAAGGTAGCTTCCAGATCTTCCATTGACATTCTTACCTCAAACTTTAAAAACACTGGCTTGTTTACAGACAAGCCATTTATTCTTATCCAGCCACAAACTTTCCTTCATATTCCACTCCTACATTTTCCCTTCATTGAGCCATAAAAAATCTTCGTCAGAATCTCTTGTTAAAATTTCTCCTGTTTTAAATTTTTTTAGTGTTTATTTATTTTTGAGAAAGAGAGAGAAAGAGACAGAGCACACGCAGGGCAGGAGCAAAGAGAGAGGAGACACAGAATCTGAAGCAGGCTCCAGGCTCTGAGCTGTCAGCACAGAGCCCAATGCGGGGCTCAAATTCACAGTGAGATCATGACCTGAGCTGAAGTCGGATGCCCAACCAACTGAACCACCCAGGTGCCCCAAATGTCTCCTGTTTTAAATCAATTCATTTCCCATAGTGATCTGTCTGCCTCAACTTTGTCCCTACATCTTCTAATAAGAGAATTTTTGAAGTTATATTTCATGTTAAACTGAGAAACTTCTTATCCATCATATTTTTAAACACAAGTTTAAAAAGAAAAGAAGGAAAGGGCGTCTGAGTGGCTCATTTAGTTAAGTATCCAACTCTTGATTTCAGCTCAGGTAATGATCTCATAGTCGTGAGATGGAGCCTTACACTGGGCTCTGCATTGGGTGTGGAGCCTGCTTAAGATTCTCCCTCTCCTTCTTCCTCTCCCTCTGCCCCTACCCTGCTTGCGCTCTCTCTTTCTCTCTCAAAAAATAAATAATATCTTAAAAAAAAAAGAAGGATGCATGACAGGAAATAATGGAGGGAAAAAGGACAAGAAAGATTTTAGTTTATTTTGCATTCTAAATATATATTGTTTTGTATAATAATATATGCTATGTATTGTATATATATTATATGCTATGTGTAAATGCTATGATTAGGAGATAAGAGGTGAATTGTGGGCATTAAATTTTAAATATTTCTTTCCAATTACCCAAGGTATGATTTCTAGCATGGAACTGGATAAAGCATCAGTGTTAGGTCTTTCCCTTGATAATATGTCTCGAAAGTTCTATTGTCAAAAACCGACCTAGCCGTTTTGGAGCCAAAATATAACACAAAGACAGAATTTGGGATAAAGAGGAACAGTAGCTTTATTGCTTTACCCGGCAAAGGAGGCTGCAGCAAGGTATGTCCTTCAGAAACTGTAAGCCCCCCCAGAGGAAGAGGCTGGGAGGTGGGGTGGGAGGGATTATAGGGAAATAGGGGATCTAGCCAGTTTTGACAGAAATTGAGTACAGTGCTGTCAGCCATCTTAATCATGTCTTTAGGGTTTTACCGGGTTCCTGAAACAAAAGGCTAAAAAGGGCAGAGGGGAGGTTTGTGGAAGAAAGGAAAATGGTTACTTTAAAATCAAGCTTCCCTGAAGCATTAGTGCAGCCATTTTGATTTTTGTTCAACTTTATGATTTTAAGCAGTTTCAGTTCTGAAGTTTTTGTCTGAGCAGAAATTTCTTTAGATCTGGGAAGCTGGTATTAGTGATTTATAGTAAATGTGCCAGATCTTTACTGCCTTTCCTAACAGTCTAAGACCATCTATCAGTTATGACTTTGCTTTTCATCTTCTCTAAATAGCTACACTGCTATGCAAATATATGTTATAAACTTGACCTTTGCATAAAAAATTCAAGCAATCAAATTTTTAATTTATTTCTGTGAGCACCT
This sequence comes from Panthera leo, assembly GCF_018350215.1. Lineage (NCBI taxonomy): Eukaryota > Metazoa > Chordata > Mammalia > Carnivora > Felidae > Panthera > Panthera leo. The sequence goes on from NC_056686.1 coordinate 169,310,465, forward strand.
AGATTTGGCTCAGCATTTATGCTTGCTTTGCAATGTACAAGCAATCCATAGTAACCTTATAAATTTTGTTTCTTACCTAGTCATAATTTGGAATGAATAATCTGAAGTGTTAAAAGCGCTAGAAGAATCTAGCCTTGTTAATTAATTAATAATTAGTTATTCTCTTTTAAATGCAGAAATATTCTTTTCTGCCATAACCAAATTTAGCTACATGATATTCTGAATCATTCCCACTGATGCCATTTCATAACAATTTGCTACAACATTACCATGAGAAGTCAAGAATTAGGAAATTAGTAAGAAAATTACCTGGTTACCACAAAAGGTTTTGATTCAATTGGAATCATCCAATCAGATGACTAAGAAATTTCATTTTCTTGGCAGCCAATACATATTTGTGCTTGATATCTCTGACAGCTGGTGACCTTATACTCTAAGGTAATTTTCCAGAAGGGGAAGGAATTTTACAGCAGGAGTACTATCCATTTACTTCTGTGGTGTCTACATAAAAAAATCTGGAATGTAATACACTTGCCCCTCAAACCAAGGGTCAAATAGTTGTAAAAAATAAAATCTTTATTCATTTAAATGTGAAACACCACCAAACTGGGAGATTACAAAAGCACGTATCTTCTCATCTTCCCCTCATTTCACAGTAAATAAAATGGTTTTAGTAGGATTTCTAAAGCAAATACAGTGATTCTTTCTTTAATTTGCACAGGTTTGAAGCATGCAGAGACCAGAAAAAGAGTTTTAAGAGACTAATTGTAAATCTCAGCTTGCAAAAGTAGAAAAGGAAAACATAATAGTTAACTAGATGTAGTTTACATTCTTGGTTTAAAAGAAAATCTAACTTTTCTTATAATGAGTTTTCAGTACCTTATATATAACAAATTATTGTAATGCTTATGTTTTATAAACAATTTTTATACAGAAGTATGGTATAATTACCTTGAGTTAGATTTTCAATTTAAGATTTAATACTGTTGGTCTATTTTTATTCTATTTTTATTCTGTCATTAAACAATGAGTTATTAAACTTAAGTTATATTTATAAACTCAAGAAATAAAATGTTTTGGGGGGTGCTTGGGTGGCCCAGTCAGTTAAACATCAGACTCTTGATTTCACCTCCGGCCATGATCTCACAGTTCATGAGTTGGAGCCCCATGTCGGACTCCACACTGACACTACAAAGCTTGCTTGGGATTCTCTCCCTCTCTCTCTCTGCCCCTCACCCACTCACATGCATGCACATGCACACACTCTCCCTCTTCTCTAAATAAATAAATAAACTTTAAAAATAAAGAAGGAAAATGTTTTTTATTGAACTAATATTTCTGATTTCTTTAACTGATACTGAAACTGAACATATTTAGAACTATTTAGAATAAGTTCTAGATGTGTCTTCTGTGCGCTCATAAAGTGTTTTTATAGTAACAGTAAACACAGATTAGGCATATATTTCTATATTTGTCACTGGTATAAAACATAATTTCACTCAGAAAATTATGAAAACTCAGAAAATTATTTCACTTCATAAAAGTTTAACTGAATAAAACAGCTTAGAAAATTTTGCTTGAAAGTTTACAATCAAATTTATTTCATTCAGTAATAAAATGAAACCTGCATTTGGTTGCTGGACATTAGCTCTGACCCTCAGTTTTTCATTATGCTCTATATTGGGCCTCTCTACTTGGGCCAAATGGTTTTATCCGAGCGGAACTTCTTTTAGATATGAGTCAGGGCAACCTGGAAAATAGCCCTTTAAACTCACCAGGCTTTAGTCTCTCACCTAAAAGAATCTAGAGATTGTCAGTCTAAGGCTATCTGGCAGCTGCGGGAAAGCATCAGGAACCCAGGCTATTTTCGGCTCCCTGTTCCACTATTCCTGTGTGTGGTCTTTATCCTCAGGGTCTATGATCCTCACCTGAGTCACGGTCCTTTGGCCTTCCAGGTGGTAGGAAAGGCATACTCCCTCTCTTTGAGACTTTCCAAAACTCCTACACAGTGACACAGCACTTCTTGCATTTCACTGCCAACAACTTATTACTTAAATGAAACTGGTTTCAGAGTGGAGAAGAGAAGATAGTTTGTGTCTGCTTGTATGGTTGCTCTGGTATAAAATTAAGGTTCAACAACTGAGATGGAGTAGGAGAATGGATGATGGAGCAGGCAGCTAACAATCTCCTCCCATGTTTATATGCCCATTGTCATTTGAATAAATTGGATTTTCATTTCTATATCTTGTTTCAGGAAACTGTCCTTTCCTAAAAATTCTAATTCCCTTTGCATACTACTCTTTTTGAAGTTTTAGCCTTTCTTCAATGGCCAACTTAGTTTCTATTGATTCTTGTTTTCTCCAACTGCCCCATACCTCATTCAAAAGTCAGATAATATTTTATTTTAAATCTATACCACCTATTGGAACTCACAGTGTGTTCAGTCTCATTATTAATTAATCCTTAATTATTAATTAATGAGAAATACTCATTTCTGTGTATGTGCTTATATGTGCTGTATTCCCAACCATGTCTAAGCCTCATGAGATCAGAGACTATGCCCATTATTTCTTGGCATCTCTGGATCTTAGAAGATACAAGATTATATATGTGTTATTCCATGAGAGATTTGAGGTAGCACAAAACATTCAAAAGGGTTATAAAATGTCAATAAAACTCTGGAGCACAGAAAGTATAAACTGAAATGGGAAGCCACACATAAAGAGGAAAGAAGTACAAAGTATAAAATAGGAAAATACAGATTGTAAGAATATATTTTTAAATTTCTAAATATTGAGCTACATGTTTGACTCTAAGATAACGGATTTGAGATACATATGCTATTCCTGGTAACCTAAGTGAAAAGGGAGATATGGCCAATTGTAAATTACTGTTGAAAGAGGGAAGAATTTTCAGCAGAAGCAAATCCATTTCCTACCACTAAATGCTTTACAGTGCAGGAATAAGAAATATATTAGAGAATGTCCCTAGTAGCATTTGCATGTCAAATACGGTGATGGACTTATGAGGCTGTTTCTTATAGCACCCATCAATAAAGGGCATGATATCAAACACAATAGTGAATGTCATTTTATAGAGGGTCAAGATTCAGTAGTCATTTTCTTATTGTTTTCAAATAGGGTAAGAAAAAAATAATAATCAGAGCAATAACATAATTGGAGCAATGCATATACTTTGAACAGTCATTAATACCTAATACTCTTTTAACCTGACTTCTGAGTTAGGCTAGACGGTGGAGAGTTTAAGGGTGTAGATAGCTATGTATTTGACACGTGACATCATATAGGGAGATGGCACAAGATAAAGCACACAGGCTCTGCCACTTATTTACTGTAGAATACTGGGTAAGTTACTTAAGTTATCTTTGCTTTGATTCATCTATAAAATGAGAATAATAATAGTACCTATTTCGTTGACTTTATGTGACCATTATAGCAGTAATACTAATAAGGTTTTTAGAACCTTACTTACTTAGAAACTTACTGCTATAAAAGTGGTTGCTCATTCATTTTACATAGATGGTAATGTTGAAATACATAAAAATTGAGATTGTGGACTGGGGTTTTTATTTCAATAGAGGCCCACAGATTATTCATTCAATTCTTCCTGATTACGAAGAGAATGGCAAGAGCTATTAACATTGAAGAAACTTTTACTTTGTAATTCACAATTTTAGAATTATGTTTTTCATATGTTTTCTTTTAAAATTTGGGTCACTGAGGTCTTACCAAGTGGGAGAGAATGGAAAATGCAAATGCAAATATTTTTAATATAATTCAACAGATCAAATCAAAGAAGAGATAGTGTGACAAGACAAAAGCTTAAGAAAATGGCATATAGTCATCTACGAACTTTGAGATCTTGGAGACTCATTTAACCTTTTATTATTTCTATTTCTTTATCTAAAGTGAATGTGGAATTGTGAAGGCAAATGTCATGAGTTATAAGAAGGATAATCTCTAATTCATTGTTAAAATGAAGATCCTGGTAAAATACAAGAAGTGCTTGTTAGTGAATCAAAGGTAATATACAGTGATACTTTCCTGTTATGTTACAGTGAAAGAATGTGCTAAACGCTGAGTTATACAACAAATTTATATTTAAAAACAATAATATTTAAAATGTATATAAAATAATCATACGACTTCAGTCATGTGAGGACTTTAAGACACAGAACAGATGAACATAAGGAAGGGAAGCAAAAATAATATAAAAACAGGGAGGAGGACAAAACATAAGAGACTCTTATATGTGAAGAACAGACAAAGGGTTACTGGAGGGGCTGTGAGAGGGGGGATGGGCTAAATGGGTAAAGAGCATTAAGGAATCTACTCCTGAAATCATTGTTGCACTACGTGCTAACTAACTTGGATGTAAATTTAAAAATTAATTAATTAAAAAAGTAAATTATATAAGGTTAGTTCATTTAAAAAAATGAATAAAATATATATAATATACGTTTAAATATATAATATATTTTTAAATACTATCAGCATAAAAATTACTTTAAATTTCAGTAAAATTGATGTCTGAGAGTAACAACAAAACCTGAACAATTTTCAGGTCTCTAATGCAGTAGCGACTTATTGGGAAGGGAATCAGGATCCATTATGCCAGCAGAATTCTAAATATACCACCTAGCAACAACTCAACCCTATCTCATTATCCAGAAAAGGTCCTTTTTAAAATTGACCTTTTTCTGTGTTCACTTCCTAAGAAAAGCTAATTGTCATCTTTGTAAGACCTCATGATAGTCCACAGATCATCATTTGTCTTATATGTAAGGTATCATCTGGCTCCTATTGGAAAGATAATTTCAGAATGTTTCATAAGCTTCTAAAAAGCAGAGACCGTGGTTTTTATCTTTCTATAGATTTAGGAACTGATGCTGTGCCTGACATTCGACAACTATTCAGTAATTCTTTATTATTGAGACAGTGGAAGTCAGCAAGATGTCTTTCCAGGAGTATATTTTATGAGATGGAGGAAATGGGAAGAGTGAGTGTTCCCTAAAGAGGAGTGGTGGAGAGATTCATACAATAATGTCTCCTTTTCTCTCAGCCAAGGAGAATGCTTCAGTAAGGTAACTGAAAGTATCTGGTAAGGGAGAAAGGCAAGAGTAGAAAGTTGTTTAAACCTCTATTTGTTTAAACAGCCAGCCTTCTCTTCAGAATTGAGAGTTTGTTACCTTAAGGCGTAAGGCAAGATATCAGTCCTGCACCTACTAAGAAATTGTTTGTTTCATTATAAAACCTATTGCTAAACATTTATATAGTCTATATGGTGTTTTAGAAGTGAATAACAAACAAATCTCATATGCCACCACTGGAGGAGATAACTACATCCAATCTTCACTCTGAAAAGTGATAATTAAAAAAAAAGAATTAAGTATCTAACTTGCCTTTTTGGAGGAAGCCTAATTCATCATCATTTTTAAATTCCCAATGAAATACTAATTTATTCAAATATCAAATAATGTTAAAGCCACTTGGGGTAAGAATGGTAGGGAGCAGGCTTTGCCCCACATGTTATTCCATAGTTTGCTTGGGAATTATGTAATATCTTTTACAGCACAGACATTTGACTGTGCTTTCTGAGCAAACTCTTGGAAGGACAACCTGCCTTATGTGCCTTTTGGGAACTAATATAAAGTCAACACTGATGAAATATTCCTGCCAAAAACATTTCATCTCATATACTTAAAATTTACTAACAGGATAGATTTTTTTTAATTTATATTCAAATTAGTTAGCATATACTGCAACAATGATTTCAGGAATAGATTCCTTAATGCCCCTTACCCATTTAGCCCGTCCCTCCTCCCACAGTAATCCTCTGTTTGTTCTCCATATTTAAGAGTCTCTTATGTTTTGTCCCCCTCTCTGTTTTTATATTATTTTTGCTTCCCTTCCCTTATGTTCATCCAGTCTGTGTCTTAAAGTCCTCATATGAGTGAAGTCATATGACATTTGTCTTTCTCTGACTAATTTCACTTAGCATAATACCCTCTAGTTCCATCCACATGGTTGCAAATGGCAAGCTTTCATTTCTTTTTGATTGCTGAGTAATACTCCATTGTATATATATACCACATCTTCTTTATCCATTCATCCATTGATGGACATTTGGGCTCTTTCCAAACTTCAGCTATTGTTGATAGTGGTGCCATAAACATTGGGGTGCATGTGCCCCTTCAAAACAGCATACCTGTATCCCTTGGATAAATACCTAGTAGTGCAATTGCTCGGTCATAGGTAATTCTATTTTTAGTTTTTTGAGGAACCTCCATATTCGTTTCCAGAGTGGCTGCACCAGCTTGCATTCCCTACAACAATGCAAAAGAGATCCTCTTTCTCCACATCCTCACCAACATCTGTTGTTGCCTGAGTTGTTAAGGTTAGCCATTCTGACAGGTATAAGGTGGTATCTCATTGTGGTTTTGATTTGTATTTCCCTGATGATAAGTGATGTTGAGCATTTTTTCCTGTGTCGGTTGGCCATCTGGATGTCTTCCTTGGAGAAGTATCTATTCATGTCTTTTGCCCATTTCTTCACTGGATTATTTGTTTTTTTGGGTGTTGAGTTTGATCAGTTCTTTATAGATTTTAGATACTAACCCTTTATCTGATATGTCATTTGCAAATATCTTCTCCCATTCCATCGATTGCCTTTTACTTTTGCTGATTGTTTCCTTCACTGTGGAGAAGCTTTTTATTTTGATGAGGTCCCAGTAGTTCATTTTTGCTTTTGTTTCCCTTGCCTCCAGAGACGTGTTGAGTAAGAAGTTGATGTAGGCAAGATCAAAGAGGTTTTTGCCTGATTTCTCCTCAAGGATTTTGATGGCTTCCTGTCTTACATTGAGTTTTGTAAGAGTTTTACATCCATTTTGAGTTTATTTATGTGTATGGTGTAAGAATGTGGTCCAGGTTCATTCTTCTGCATGTCACTGTCCAGTTTTCCCAGCACCACTTGCTGAAGAGACTGTCTTTATTCCACTGGATATTCTTTCCTGCTTTGTCAAAGATTAGTTGGCCATATGTTTGTGGGTCCATTTCTGGGTTCTCTATTCTGTTCCATTGATCTGAGTGTCTGTTTTTGTGCCAACTAACAGGATAGATCTTAAATTAAACTTTTTCATCTCTCTCTCTCTCTCTCTCTCTCTCTCTCTCTCTCACACACACACACACACACACACACACACACACATGCAATGGTAACTATGTAGAAGTGATTCATGGTATTTAGCTTGGTTATTATAATGATCTTTCCACAGTCTATACATGTATCAAAACATGAAATCCTACACCTTAAATATAATTTTATATGTCAAAGATATCTCGATAAAGTTATTTTTAAAAATCTCATCTGAATTGCATCAAGGCTTTAAACCTAACTTCTATCTTTACAGAAATAGAGGACATAGCAGAACAAACTGAATTGTACCATAAGGAAATCTTTTTTTCTTTCAAATCCAGAATGTATGCTATTCCTCAAAACAGTGTTTTCTCTTAAAAAGCCAGTGTCATGGGGTAAAACAAACATGGGAGATTGTGAGTAAACTAGAATAGATTCTAAGGAGACATAACAACCAAATGTAATTCAAGAACATTAAATAGATCCTGCTTTGAAAAAAATCACCTATTAAAGACATTTTGGAGACAGCTTGAGATATTTGTCTATGAATAAATAATATATGACAGTAGGGAATAGTTATTCATTTCCTTAGTTATTATAATGGTATTGTAATTATGTAGAAGTTTGTTCTGATTTTTAATCCATGCTAGAATACTTAGTAAGTGTGATAATTTCTGCAATTTATTTTAAATGCTTTTTATTTTTTATTTTACTTTTTTGGAGAGAGAGAAAGACAGAGAGAAAGAGAGAGGCAGGCGGGGGAGGGGCAGAGGGAGAGGGAGAGAGAATCCTAAGCAGGCTCCACGCTCAGTGTGGATCCCAATGTGGGGCTCGATTTCATGATCATGAGATGATGACCTCAGCCAAAATCAAGAGTCAGATGCTTAACTGACTGAGCCACCCAGGCACCCCCGCAATCTATTTTAAATGGTTCAGTAAAAATATATTTTATATAATGTATAAATTCTAACAATACATAAATCAAATAGATTAAAAAACATGTATGCAAATATACATGCACAGTGCTATTATAGTGAGTGAAAGATATATATACATCTATAATATATGTACTGAAGTGCTTGAGAACACTTCTTACAAGATGATTCAAAAGGCTTCTTGTAAGAAAGGTTTATCACAGTATTATTTAAGTGAGTGGAACACATTCCCATTTTGTAATGTTTATACGATGTGTTTACACACACACAGACACACACATATTACATGTATCAAATATGGCAAAATGTTAACTTTGTTGAATCTTGGCTAAACGCATACAGGTGTCTAGTGAGCAATTTTACCTTTTCTGTATATTTGAAAGCTTATGTACTTAAAATGATTTTCATAAATTAACGATAAAACAAGCCAGAGAAAAGTAGTAACCCAGTGAAATTAAACACCATCACTGTTGTTATTCATAACTCTTTGTTGATCACCTACTAGAACTAGAAACCACACTAGTTGCTATTCATACATTATTCATTTTTTAAAAATTGTGGTAAAATACTTTTTAAGAAGTATTTTCTTAATTATGGTAAAATACACATGACATAAAATTTACTATCTTAACCATTTTTATGCATACAATTCAACGGCATTTAGAACATTCATATTTTTGTGCAGCCATTACCACCATCCATCTATAGAATTCTTTTCATTTTGCACAACTGAAACTCTATACCCATTAAACAATAACTTCTCATTTTCCCCTTCTCCCAGCCCCTGACAACCACCATTCTAATTTTGGTCTCTATGAATTTGACTACTCTAGGTACCTCATACAGTGTTTGCTTTTTTGTGACCAACTTATTTCACTTAGCAAAATATCTTCAAAATTCATCCATGTCAAAATTTCCTTCCTTTTTAAGGCTGAATAACATTCCATTGCATGTGTGTGTGTGTGTGTGTGTGTGTGTGTGTGTGTGTATGGTATATATAGTGTATAACGTATCGAATTTTATTTATCCATTCATGCATTGATGGATACTTATATTATTTTCACCTTTTGGCTATTATGAATAATACTACTATGAACATGGGTATACAAATTATCTCTTCAAGATCCTGCTTTCACCTCTTTTGGATATATACCCAGAGTGTAATTGCTGAATTACACGGTACTTCTAGTTTACATTTTTTAAGGAACTACCATACTTTTTTCATAGCAGATGCACCATTTTACATTTCCACAAACAGTACAGAGGGTCCTAATTTTTCCATATTCTTACCAACATCTCTTATTTTCTGAGGTTTTTTTCATACTATCCATCTTAATGAGTATGAGATGGTATCAGTAGTTTTGTGGTTTTGATTCACATTTCTGTAGTGATTTGTGATGCTGAGCACCTTTCATGTGTCTCTTGGCAATTTGTACGTCTTCTTTGAAGAAATGCCTATTCAGGTACTTTGCTCATTTTTAATTGAGTTATTTGTTTTATTGTCGTTGAGTTGGCAGAGTTCTTTATATATTCTAGATATTAACCCTGTATTGGGTGTATGATTTGCAAACATTTTATCCAATCCATGGGTTGCTTTTTCACATTATTGACTGTGCCATTAAATGCACAGAAGTTTTTAATTTTGGTAAAGTGTAATTTATCTACTTTCTCCACTTTTGCAACCTTATTTGTTTTTCATATCACTCTGAGAGATTGATATTATAGCCACATTTTATACATGAATAAATTAAAGCTTGGGAGAAACAGTTAACGTGGACAGTTCCACCAACTACTACAAGGTGAGGCTGAGTTTCAAATTCAGTTCTGTGTGGCATCTTTCTACTAAACTATTCTGTAGTACTGGCTTCAATATTTATACTGTTACAAAATTAAGAATTAATTAGAATAAACTTTCTGCGCCATCCTGAATGTGCAGATTTGTCAGTTCTACAAACATGGAGTTTGATTGAATTAAGAGAAATTCTTCCCCAGATGGCAGAGCTTGGACAGCCAAATGTCTCATATATTATCTTCTTTGACATATGAAGTACTTAGAAAAGGATAGTCACACAAGACTTATGACAGATTGTCATTTTTTGGAATGAAAAAGACAAGAGTTGAAGGGGTCAGATATTATTAAAGGAATTGTCTGAATGTGATAGCAGGTCCATTGTGTGAGATACTCTCAAAAATTACACTCAACAATCTATAGAATTGTTAAAGAGAGTTGGATGTATACCTTCAAAGTAGATAAGAGTGAGGAATAATTTAGTTAAAATAAAAAGTATCTTTGCATAGAGACCATAAAGGAAAAATTTTCCCTGTTTTCTGAACCATGAGCCTTAGTCTAGAAGGAGCCCAAGGCCATAAACTAACCCAAATCGTGTGTCCCTCACAACAAAGCATAACCTGGATCTATTTTCTTTTAAACTCCTTTCTATTTTTTGGAAGGGAAGAGGAAGCAAGTTTAAGGATTCTCCTTAATACCCTACATATCTGTCAGGTTTACCATCTGAGTTTCTTAAGAATTTTGTTCTGATTATAGGAGATAATGAAAACATTTGCAATGAAGACTTAAAAGCTTCCAATATATCAGAAAGGCAATATTGTCTAATTTCAAAAAGGAACATCTACATTTAAAGGTTTAAATGACTAAGGTTTGGGCAATGGAATCTGGCAACATCAATTTTAAAATATACAGGTACTTTGACCAGAAGGCTCACTTTTCATAAGCTTATTGTTTAACAGCCAAGAGGCCAGGGTGATTGGCAACAACCCTAATGCTCATCAATAGGGGAATGCTCGAATCAGTGCATTTAGACAATGGGAAATTATACTGCTAGTTTAAAAATAAATTAGATCTTTATGTATGAAATTGAAGAAATGAAATTTCTGTTCAATGAAAATAGCAAGTTATAGAAATGTATATATTTTGACCCTACTGTGAGCTCAGAAAGGAAGGGTAAACAGTGGAATGTTAACATGGATTACTTTAGGACTGGAGGAAGAGTTGAAGGAGATATGATCCATGTTTTTAGATCTCATATTGCCATCTTGTTGCAGCAACTAAGTACTACTTTGTAATTTTGCATATAGTAAAGAAAAGAATGTAAAATTCTGCTCTGGCCTCAAAAATACAATTCCTAAAATCAAATTCTAAGCAATGGAGTTATTCCACTTTCTTTTTCCTAAAAGGCACTTTGTTTTCTAATCACATATAAGGGAAAAAAATGTTTTTACTTTGAGTGATATAAAAACCCAAAAACAGTTTTGCAAAATCATGAACATTTAATTCTAACTTGGTTGAGTATGAGAGGGAAACAGTGAGCAGAACATATCCTAAAATAAATATCCTACTATGGATTTAAGAAATGTTTTTTGTTGACGATTTGTGTTGGAAGGCAGAGATGCTTAATGGAGCATCAACCCTGCAGTCAGACTGCCTATATTCAAATCCTATCTGCCACTCACTTGCTGTGGAGTATTTGACTCATTACTTAAACTCTATAGGCCTTCAACTGCTCATCTGTAAAATGAGAGATAATTCCCTTAGAATAGTGCCAGGCACATAATGAATCTTCAGTAAATGAGTTAGGCACTCTGCTGTAGGATTCAGTCCCTGCCCTCCAATAGCCCATAGTGAAGCAGGGAGACAAACTTCTAAAAATTAACAAGTGAATAACCTACTGAAGATTCCTTCTGTAAAGGATCACAAATATTTTTAATTGTCCCTCAAATGACATGGTCTGTGGGAGCTTGGAGATCAGCCAAGGACTATCAGTGTATATAGTCACTTACAATGTCATTGTTGGCATAAGTCTGAAAGGACAGCAAATCTGAGAAGAGAAAGATGACTTTTTTCTTTCATACCTGGAAATAAGCATATGGTATATTCAGAAAGTTGAAATGAGAGACTTCCTGGGAAGATAACAGAGTAGGAGGATCCTAAGCTCACCTCGTCTCACAGATACAACAACTAGATAACACCCGTAGCAGTGTAAATAACCCAGAACATGACCCATAGACAGGCAGAACAGACTCTCCACAGCTAAATGTAGAGAAGAGCCACATCAAAGAGGGTAGGAAGGGTAAAGACATGGTGTAGAACAAAACTGACCCACAGAATTGTCCATAGTTAGGAAGAACGTGGTTGGTGCAGAGAGGGGAGAGGAGTAGGCCCCCAAACCAAGCATGAGGAAGATGAATCCACATAACATTTGGCTTTTAAAACCAGAAAGGCTTAACTCCACTAGTTCTTATAATCAGTGGGACTTAACACTTGAAACTTTAAAAATCAGCAGACTCAGCTCTGGGAGAGCCAGAAGGGTGAGAGAAAATTAAGTCCCTGCCCTTAAAGAGACAGCACAAAAAAGAGCCCCACTGAGATACAGTATAGAGTCAGCAGTATGAAAAATACCTAGGGTACATGGGAAGGGGACTTATTTATTAATCTCAGTGCATGTGCTGGAGGGGCAAGTTTCTTTGGGAAATTTCTCCAAGAACAAAAGAGCTGGTGAGTGTCATTTCCCATCTCCGCTCCCCAACCTAGATACGTGTACCCCTGCAGAAACCAACACAGTACCAGCACTCTCTATCTAGCTTGCTAACAGTGTGCCCACCCTCATATTTTTCTATGGTCCTGCCCCCTCCAACCCAGCAGATCTCACCCAGAGTTTTCTCAGGCAGCTGTAGGCCCCCTCCTGCAGCAGACCAGGGTGGACATTGGTGGCACCACATGCCTCACCCCCATGTTCTCCTGTGGACGTGGCCCCACCTTTGATATCCCTTGGCTGAAATTCATCCAAAACAGTGCCATAAACCTGGCAGTGTGCAAGCAGCCCCAAGAGGCCAGCAGTGCTCCAAAGTGACTCCTGCCCCAGGAAAAGAGGAAGATAACCACACATACCCATCTGATTGCAGCCCTAGCAGTGGGCCAGGGCAGATATCTGCTCTGACTACAGGCCTTACCCACCAATGAAAACTTCTCAGGGGACAACACAGGGAAATTGCCTTGTAGTTAGTGCTACTATCTATGGCAATGCCTGGTCTGACTCAACTCAAGCCCAAGGCAGCACCAGACTGGCCCACTAACAGCACAAGGACCAAAACCTGCCCACAACAAACAAAAAGAGCCATTGAAGACAACCACATTGAAGGGAAAAGCATCTGAGCCACAAAAGTAGAGCACATACAACACATATAGAAAATATTAATGAAGCATCAGGTTTGGTGAATAGGGAACATTGCACTGCAGGGCACTACAGGACCTCTTCTTCATAAGGCTGGTAGTTTTAAGAGCAAGAGACATACCTGACTTTCCTAACACATAGAAACAGACACAGAGAGTTAGAGAAAATGAGGAGACAGAGGAATATGTCCCAAATGAAATAACAAGACAAAAATCACAGCAAAAAAGCTAAATGAAATAGATGAGCTATAGGCCTGGGACAGAATTTAAAGTAATGGTCATAAAGATACTCACTGGACTTGAGAAAAAAAGTGGAAGATCTCAGTGAGACCCTCAACAAAGAATTAACATAAAAAAAATTAAACAGAGATGAAGAACTCAATAATAGCTGAAAATTTCCTGAATCTGGGGAAGGAAATAGAAATTCAGACCCAGAAGGCACAGAGAGCACCCAACAAAATCAACCCAAGGAGGTCCACACCAAGACTCATAGAATTAAAATGGCAAAAAGTAATGATAAAGATAGAACTTAGAAAGCAGCAAGAGAAAATAGCACCATACAAGAGAAACCCAGTAAAGCTATTAGATGATTATTTTAGCAGAAACCAGAAGGGACTGGTATGATTTCAAAGTGCTGAAAGAAAAAAAAATCTGCAACCAAGAATCTTCTTTCCAGCAATGCTATCATTCAGAGTAAATGGGGAGATAAAAAGTTTCCCAGACAAACAAAAGTTACCAAAATTCATGACCATTAAACCAGCCCTACAAGAAATGTTAAAAGGGACTCTTTGAACTATCAACAATAGCCAAATTATGGAAAGTGCATAAATGTCCATCAACTGATGAATGGACCACATCTTCTTTATCCATTGTGTGTGTATATATATATATATATATATATATATATATATATATATATAATGGAATATTACTTGGCAATCAAAAAGAATGAAAGCTTGCCATTTGCAAAAACATGGATGGAACTAGAGTGTATTCTGCTAAGCAAAATAAGTCAGTCAGAGAAAGACAAATATATGATTTCACTTAAATGTGGAATTTAAGAAACAAAACACATGAACATAGGGGAAGAGAAGGAAAAAGAAGGTAAAAAGAGAGAGGGAAGCAAACCCTAAGAGACTCTTAAATACAGAGAACAAACTGAGAGTTGTTGGAGAGATATTAGGTAGGGAGATAGGCTAAATGGATGATGGCATTAGGAGGACACTTGGGATGAGCACTGGGCATTATATGTAAGTGATGAATCACTAAATCCTATTTCTGAAATCATTATCACACTATATGCTAACTAACTTGGATTTAAATAAAGTTTTTAAAAAATAAATATAAGACAAGTAGCAAAAAAAAAAGGGGGGGGGTGGGAGTGGGGCGAGGACTCTGAATGGAAAGGACAGACCATAAGTGGGAGTAAGAAAAGTAAGAAGCACAAAAGCAGTAAAATTAAGTATATCTATAAAAAATCAGTCAAGGGATTCACAAAATAAAAAGATGTAAAGTATTGGGAAGAGAGGAGTAAAGAATGGATACAAACTTTAGCTGTCACAAACTTAATATAGACTGTTACATGCACAAGATGTTATATATAAACCAATGATGACCACAAATCAAAAAACCAGTAGTAGAGATGCAAAAAATAAACAAAAGGAATCCAAGTATATTGTTAATGAAAGCCAGCAAACTGCAAGAGAGCAAGAGAAGCAAGAAACAGAGAAGAACTCAAATTCAACAAGACAAGTAACAAAATGGCAATAAGTATGTGCCTATCAATAATTACTTTGAATGTAAATGGACTAAATGCTTCAATAAAAAACATAGGATGACAGAATGGATTAAAAAGCAAGATGCATTTATATACTGCCTACAAAAGATTCATTTCAGACCTAAAGACACATGCAGATTCAAAGTGAAGGGATGGAAAAACATGTATCATGCAAATAGAAGTGAAAGAAAGCCGGGATAAATCAATACTTATATTGGATAAAATAGACTTTAAAACAAGAGACAAAGGATGACACTATATAATCATAAAGGGAACAATCCAACAAGAAGATATAGCAACTGTAAATATTTATGCACTTAACCCGGAAACACCCAAATACATAAAGCATGTATGAAGACATAACAGAAGTAATCAATAGTAATACAATAATAGTAGGAGACTTGAACACTTTGTTTACATCAATGGAAACATCATCCAAAAAGAATGGAAAGATCATCCAAAAAGAATGACACACTGGGTCACACGTATGTAACACATATACTCAGAACATTCCATCTTAAAACAGCAGAATACACATTCTTTCCCAGGGCATATGGAACATTCTCCAGAATAGATTGTATGTTAGCCACAAAACAAGTTTAAACAAATCAAAAAAGATTGAACTCATACCATACATCTTTTCTGACCACAATGTTATGAAACTAGAAATCAAACACAAGAAAAAATATGGAAAGAGCATAAATACTTTGGAGGTTAAATAACGTGCTACTAAGCAGTGAATAGGTCAGCCAAGAAATCAAAGAGGAAATAAAAAATACATGGAGACAAATGAAAATGAAAACATAATAGTCCAAAATCTTTGGGATCTTGTTCTAAGAGGGAAGCTTATAGCAATACAGGTCTATTTCAAGAACCAAGAAAAAAATGTCAAATAAACAACCTAACCTTATACATAAAGGAGCTAGAGAGGAAAAAATAAAACCCAAAACCAGTAGAAGGAAGGAAATAAGAATGACTAGAACAGAAACAAGTGAGAGAGGGAGGGAAGATGGCGGCGTAGGAGGACGCTGGGCTCACCGCGCGTCCTGCCGATCACTTAGATTCCACCTACACCTGCCTAAATAACCCAGAAAACCGCCAGAGGATTAGCAGAACGGAGTCTCCGGAGCCAAGCGCAGACGAGAGGCCCACGGAAGAGGGTAGGAAGGGCGGCGAGGCGGTGCGCGCTCCACGGACTGGCGGGAGGGAGCCGGGGTGGAGGGGCGGCCCGCCGGCCAAGCAGAGTCCCCGAGTCTGGCTGGCAAAAGCGGAGGGGCCTGACGGACTGTGTTCTGACAGCAAGCGTGACTTAGCGTCTGGGAGGTCATAAGTTAACAGCTCTGCTCAGAAAGCGGGAAGGCTGGAGGACAAAAGGAGGGAGAGCTGCTGAGCCCCCGGACGACAGAGCTCAGTTTGGTGGGGAACAAAGGCGCTCGCCAGCGCCATCTCCCCCACTCATCCCCCAGCCAAAATCCCAAAGAGAACCAGTTCCTGCCAGGGAACTTGCTCGCTCTGCGAAAACACCCGACTCTGTGCTTCTGCGGAGCCAAACCTCCGGCAGCAGATCTGACTCCCTCCCGCTGCCACAGGGCCCCTCCTGAAGTGGATCACCTAAGGAGAAGCGAGCTAAGCCTGCCCCTCCTGCCCCCGTGCACCTTGCCTACCCACCCCAGCTAATACGCCAGATCCCCAGCACCACAAGCCAGGAAGTGTGCAAGTAGCCCAGACAGGCCACGCCACCCCACAGTGAATCCCGCCCCTAGGAGAGGGGAAGAGAAGGCACACACCAGTCTGACTGTGGCCCCAGCGGTGGGCTGGGGGCAGACATCAGGTTGGACTGCGGCCCCGCCCACCAACTCCAGTTATACACCACAGCACGGGGGAAGTGCCCTGCAGGTCCTCACCACTCCAGGGACTATCCAAAATGATCAAACGGAAGAATTCCCCTCAGAAGCATCTCCAGGAAATAACAACAGCTAATGAACTGATCAAAAAGGATTTTAATAATATAACAGAAAGTGAATTTAGAATAATAGTCATAAAATTAATCGCTGGGCTTGAAAACAGTATAGAGGACAGCAGAGAATCTCTTGCCACAGAGATCAAGGGACTAAGGAACAGTCATGAGGAGCTGAAAAGCGCTTTAAACGAAATGCAAAACAAAATGGAAATGACGACGGCTCGGATTGAAGAGGCAGAGGAGAGGATAGGTGAACTAGAAGATAAAGTTATGGAAAAAGAGGAAGCTGAGAGAAAGAGAGATAAAAAAATCCGGGAGTATGAGGGAAAAATTAGAGAACTAAGTGATACACTAAAAAGAAATAATATACGCATAATTGGTATCCCAGAGGAGGAAGAGAGAGGGAAAGGTGGTGAAGGTGTACTTGAAGAAATAATAGCTGAGAACTTCCCTGAACTGGGGAAGGAAAAAGGCATTGAAATCCAAGAGGCACAGAGAACTCCCTTCAGACAGAACTTGAATCGATCTTCTGCACGACATATCATAGTGAAACTGGCAAAATACAAGGATAAAGAGAAAATTCTGAAAGCAGCAAGGGATAAACGTGCCCTCACATATAAAGGGAGACCTATAAGACTCGTGACTCATCTCTCTTTTTTAAACAGAAACAAGTGAAATAGAAACTAAAAAAAACACAGGACAGATCAATGAAACCAGAAGCTAATTATTTGAAAAGATCAACAACATTAATAAACCTCTAGCCAGACTCATAAAACACACACACACACACACACACACACACACACAGGAGGGGAGAGGACTCAAAATCAGAAATGAAAGAGGAGAAAGAGTAACTAACAACACAGAAATACAAAGGATTATAAGAGAATATTATAAATAATTATATGCCAACAAATTGGACAACCTAGAAGAAATGAATAAATTCCTAGAAACATAACCTCCCAAAATTGAATCAGGAAGACAGAAAATTTGAGGAGATTAATTACCAACAATAAAATTGAATTAATCAAAAACTCCCAACAAGAAAAAGTCCAGGACCAGACAGCTTCACAGGCATTCAACAAACATTTACAGAGTTAATACCTATTCTTCTCAAATGATAGAAGAGGAAAAAAACTTCCAAATTCATTCTATGAGACCAGCATTACCCTGATACAAAAACCAGATAAAGACACCTCAAAAAAAGAGAACTACAGGCCAATGTCTCTGATGAAAATAGATGCAAAAAATCCTCAACAAAATATTAGCAAACCAAATCCAACAATACATTTAAAAAAATCATTCACCACAATCTAGTGGAAGATATTAATTGGATGCAAGAGTGGTTCACATCTGCAAATCAATCAACATGATACATCACATCAACAAGAGAAAGGTTAAAAATATGTGATCATTTCAATAGATGCAGAAAAAGTTTTTGACAAAGTACAACATCCATTCATGATTTAAAAAAAAAAACCCTCAATAAAATAGGTTTAGTGGGAACATACCTGAACATAATAAAGGCCATATATGAAAACCTACAGCTCACATCATACTCAATGGTGAAAAACTGAGAGCTTTTCCCCTAAGGTTAGGAACAAGACAAGGATGTCCACTCTCACCACTTTTATTCAACATGGTACTGGAAGTTCTAGCCAGAGCAATCAGACAAGAAAATTTAATTAATTAATAAGCATCCACATTGGTAAGGTAGAAGTAAAATTTTCACTATTTTCAGATGGCATGATATTAAATATAGAAAACCTCAAGACTCCACCAAAAACTACTAGAACTTATAAATGAATTCGTAGGGTCCCAGGATACAAAATCAATATACAGAAATCTGTTGCATTTTTATGCACTAATAATGAAGTAGTAGAAAGAGAAATTAAGAAAACAATCCCACCCATAATTGCATTAAAAATAATAAAATACCTAGGGGCTCCTGGGTGCTCAGCCAGTTGAGAATCCAACTTCGGCTCAGGTCATGATCTCATAGTTTGTGAGTTCGAGCCCCGTGTCAGGCTCTGTGCTGACCACTCAGCTTGGAGCCTGCTTCAGATTCCATGTCTCCCTCTCTCTCTGCCCCTCCCACACTTGCGCCCTATCTCTCTCTCTCTTTCAAAATTAAATTAAAACATTAAAAACTAAAAATAAATAGATAATTTAAAATAATAAAATACCTAGTAATAAACTTACCCGAGGAGATGAAAGACCCATCCTCTGAAAACTATGAAAGTACGACGAAAGAAATTGAAGATGATACAAACAAATGGAAAGACACCATGCTCATGGATTGGAAGAACAAATATTGTTGAAATGCCCACACTACTCAAAGCAATCTACAGATTTAATGCAATCTTTATCAAAATACCAATAGCATTTTTCACAGAACTAGAACAAATCATCCTAAATTTTGTATGGAACCACAAAAGCTAAATAGCTAAAGCAAACATGAAAAAGAACAAAATGGAAGTATCACAATCCTGGCTTTCAAGATATACTATAAAGGGGCACCTGGGTGGCTAGTTGGTTAAGTGTCTGACTTTGGCTCAGGTTATGATCTTACAGTTCACCGGGTTCAAGCCCCACAATAGGCTCTGTGCTGACACCTCAGAGCCTGGAGCCTGATTCAGATTCTGTGTCTCCCTCTCTTGCTGCCCTTCCCACCGCTCATGCTTTGTCTTAATCTCTCTCATAAATAAATATTTTTTTAAAAATTTAAGATATACTACAAAGCTGAAATAATCAGCTGGTATGATACCAGCACAAAAATAGACATGTAGATCAATAGAAGAGAATAGAGAGCCCAGAAATTAAACCCATGATTATATGATCAATTAATCATCAACATAGCAGGAAAGACTATGCAATGAGAAAAAAAGTCTCCTCAACAAATGGTGTTGGGGAAACTGGACAGCTACATACAAAACAATGTAACTGGAGCACTTTCTTATACCATACACAAAATAAACTCAAAATGGATTAAGGACCTAAATGTAAGGCCTGAAACCATAACAATCTGAGAAGAGAGCACAGGCAGTAATTTCTGTGACATTAGCCATAGGAATATTTTTCTAGATATGCCTCCCAAGACAAAGGAAACAAAAGCAAAATTAAACTATTGAGACTACATCAAAATAAAAAGCTTCTGCACAGCAAAGGAAACAAAAAACTAAAAGATAACCTACTGAATGGGAAAAGATATTTTCAAATGACATGTCAGATAAAGGGTTAGTATCCAAAATATATAAAGAACTTATATAATTCAACACCCAAAAAAGAAATAATCCAATTTAAAAAATGGCAAAAAACATGAGCAGATATTTCTCCAAAGATGACTTCCAGATGGCCAACAGACACATGAAAAGATGCCCAAAATCACTCCTCATCAGGGAAATGCAAATCAAAACCACCATGAGATACCACCTCACATCTATCAGAATGGCTAACATCAAAAGCACAAGTGTTGTTGAGGATTTAGAGAAAAAGGAACCCTCATGCTCTGTTGGTAAGAAAACAAACTGGTGCAGCCACTGTGGAAAACAGTAGGGAAGTTCCCAAAAAATTAAAAATATAATTATCATGATTCAGTTATTGCACTACTGGGTACTTACTGAAAGAATATGAAAACACTAATTTTAAAGGATATATGCACCCATATGTTTATAGCAGCATTATTTACAGTAACCAAGTATGGAAGCAATCCAAATGTCCATTGATAGATGAATGGATAAAGAAGTGGTATATATTCAAAGGAATATTACTCAGCTATAAAACAATGAAATTTTGCCATTTGCAGCAACATGAATGGATCTAGAGGGTATAAAGCTAAGTGAAATGTCAGTCAGAGAAAGACAAATATGATATGATTTCACTCATATGTGGAATTTTAAAAAAAATGAAGAAAGAAAGAGTCAAACCAAAAAAACAGACTCAACTATAGAGAACAAACTGCTGGTAACTGGGGGGTGAGTGGAAAAGATAGAGGATTAAGAGTACACTTCTCAGGATGAGCCCTGAGTAATGTATAGAATTGTTGAATTACTATATCGTATACCTGAAACCAATATAACACTGTAATATTAACTCTACTGGAATTAAGATAAAAATGTTTTAAGTTGGAGTTTTTAATTACTTTCATATAAATTTTTATAGCAAACCAATATAAACTAGAATGATTTGAATTTTAAAAAGATGACTTTGGGCATTCATTCCATGAGAAAATCAAGTAGTGAGAAAATCAAGTAGTAAGAAAATGTCTGTCTGGTAAAAACCTTTTTATTCCTACTGATGCCATCAGCACTTTATTTCATTAATGGCTCACCATAAGCACTACAATTTTATTAAATGCAGATAAATATCCAGACCCTATTTGTAATCCACTTAGGCTAATGACATTTGGAAAACAAACTGTAACTACTCCCTTAATTGCTAACAATAAATAAACATATTAACCATTTGAAATTCCTAAATTTACCTCTTCCATGACAATTCACCATATTCCAAAGAATCCCTTACGGGTTGAATTGTATGACCCAAGAAGGTATGTTGACAGCCTAACCTCCGATACCTCAAAATATGGCCTTATTTAGAAATAGAGTCATAGCACATGTAATTGATTGAGTTAAAATGAGGTCATATTTGAGAATGATCAACCCTTAATCCAATATGTCTGGTGTCTTTACACCAGAGACACAGATACAGGAAGAACACCATGTGATGACGGAGGCAAAGACTGGAGTTATACAGCTGCCACAAGCCAAGGAACACCAGAGATTCCCAGCTGACCACTAGAAGCTAGGAAGAGGCAGGAAAGGACTTTAGAGGGAGAATGGCCCTGCTGATACCTTAATTTTGGACTTCCAGCCTCCAGAACTGTTGCATGATGAACTTCTGGTGTTTAACACCCCAGTTTGTTACTGGTTACAGCAAATCTAGGAAACAGATACATATTGCACCTTCATTACAGATGTAATCCTTTACCGGGCCAGCTGTGGTGAATTGCAGTGTATCTAAAACGCTTAGGATACTCTAATTTTAAACTTGATATAAATCTTTTTTTTATAAACGACATAAAAATATTAATGAACTCTTTCCTATTACCAAGTCAAAATAAGATCCGTCATTCATAGGCTATTGAATTCTAGCCTCAAGAGCCATATTAGTTTTCTAGGGCTGCCATGATAAAATATCACAGAGTGGTTGGATGGCTTAAACAGCAGAATTTATTTTCTCACAGTTCTGGGGACAAGAAATCTGAGATCAAGGTGTTGATGGGGATGGTTTCTTCTGAGGTTTGGTTGGTTCCTCCTTGGCTTGTAGATGGCCATCTCCTCCCAGTGTCTTCATAGGGTCTTCCCTGTTTTAAACCTAAAGAGAGGAACACAACAACCTTTTAACTTCAGTAGAGGGATAAGACGTGGATATGGGGGTGATAGGAATTGTATTTCAGCCCTAACTCTCATGTAAATCCCATTTAATCCTTAATATCTGGTGAAAATCACCTTGAAAATAATGGTATCTTCCAAGAAATCTTATCAAGCTGCATATCCTGATGAAAACCAGATTCACATCAACATGGCCCATAGGACATCCCATTTTAAAATTAATGATGTGTTATGTTTATGAAATGTATTTTAGGGGTCTCTTCCCTCTTTGGTTACTTTTCATTCTTCAATGTTCATATTCTTAGAGATTTTCCATTAAAATTTGCCTTTAAAACTTGGGCATATTCATGAGTCAAATCACAGAATTAACTTAGAAACTATGTAAGTTTGAACATTTTTTATGCCCTAATTCAAAAAGCAATTCAGAATTCCAAATTAACTGACAGTATACAACTTTCTTTAAGGCAACATCAATCCATTTTCTTTATCTTACAACTTTTGATTTCCACCCACATGACTTTGTTTTTCTCATGATTAAATAGATAATAACACAAGGTTAACAAGGAGGGCAACATCTGTGCCGATTATTCAGAGTAGCACAATATTTCTCATCTTTGTACATTTGTTGGAAGCAGAAATAATTTTCCTCTTCGTTTCCATAGATACAGTACATCTGATTATTAATCAGAATGATAGACCATAAATAAATTATGAAGCCAGTTGAATATCATCTGTCCTTATTTAATATTCCAAACATTTTCTTATTTACTAATTGGTTCCATTTTTTATGCCATATATGATTTTAAAAGCTGGTTTGATATAAATTTAGATTCATTTCAGATGTACATATAAAAACAATGGTCTTAAGATGCTTGGCAATAGATACAATATGATCAAAGAAAGATGTAATACAGATCATATGAAATAATGTATCCCTTGTTTTAGGGAGACAGGTCAGAAAGACAATGTTTTCTCTAACCCTGTATTAGAATTGCTTCAGGTTCTGTCTCCACCACATTTCTCCTATAAATTATGGGCTATTTATTTCCAGTTTTCCTCCTCAGCATATAACCTAGAATGTTCAAAGAAAATATATTTTTTAAAACTTCACAATTGAGTGATAAATATTTTATGGACAGTAGAAAGTTAAAGCAACACAAAAGAGCAGTAACTAGAAGGAATAAGAAGATAATAGTAGGGGCTCCTGGGTGGCTCAGTAGGTCAAGTATCCAACTCTTGATCTCAGCTCAGGTCATAATCTATCAGTTCATGAGGGTGAGCCCTGCGTTGGGCTCTGTGATGACAGCGAGTGGAACCTGCTTGGGATTCTTTCTCTCCCTCTTTCTCTCTCTGCCCTTCCTCTGCTCTCTTTCTATCATTATCATCATCATCATCATCATCATCATCATCATCATCATAGTAAATATATTGAACAGCACATCTAAGCTTGAACCTTTTAAACTCCTCTATTCAGGCACCACAGGAAGCACCATTAACACAGGAAGATTGACTCCCATTACTCTCATTGACCTTGATTGTGAGCCAATTGTACCACACTTTGAACTGCTTCCAAACATCCCAGTTGTTTACATTTGCTACCCATTTTTTTCTACTACTTTCCCCTGAGGACACTTGTGTTACAATAAGCACAGTGTTATTTATAGCAGAGTTCCTCAGTCTTGACACTATTTACACATTGGACCATATAACACTTCGCTATGGGGCACTGAACCTGTGCACTGTACGATTTTAGCAGCATCTCTGGCCTCTACCCACTAGATGCCATAGCACTACCTCTCCCAAATCTTGTTAATCAAAATGTGTCTAGACATTACCAAATATTCACTGGTAGGCAAGGTCAATCAATCACCCACATTTGAAAAACACTGGTTTACAATGACATTTGTTAATTTATGCATTGATCCCTTCAAATAAATGTCTATTCAGATGCATACTTTGTGCCAAGTACTGGACTACAATGATAAGAAAGATGTAGTGTTTGCCATTCCTATCCTGAAGTCTAGTTATAAGTGTGAACAAGGAAATTGTCAATTACAACTTAATATATAAAATATTATCACAGAGGTAAGAACTACTACTGTACTGTACAGTAGGTAAGTACTACTGTAGCAGAATGAAAAGGTACATATAAAGTAAGTACTTCTAACCAAGTATGGGAGGGGGGAGGGAGTCCAGCTTTTCACAGAGGAGGAGACAATTAACCTGACACCAAAAAGATGAGTGGGAATTAGTTCAGTGAAAAATTTAAAAAGGACAGAGTGTTCCAGACAAAGAGAACAATTGAGTGAAAGCCTGTAGGTGAGAAAGCAGATCAACATTACTGAGGCACTAAGAACTGTAAGCAAGGACCAAGTCACATGAGGTGATATGTTTCATATTAAGGAGTTTTGACCTTTTTGTAATGATAGTAGTGAGCTATGATCTTGCTTTTCATGACAGTCACTCTGGTTGGCTAACTTTCGTAACTTCAGATAAATATCCTTCCAGTGTAAGTCAGTCTTGAGTACGTGTATGCCAGCCCAAAACATCCCCAAATTTTCTACTCTTTTAACAGCAACAAAACACAAAACATCAATCTTCCTTCCTAGTCTATCATTTAAAAATGTAAAATTATCTCTGTAATTAAAACTGAAGCTATCCTAAATTTTTCACTATTACACAAATAACTCTAAATTCTAAAAATATTCCATGTGGTTGTTACCAAAGTATGAAGTTCTCTGTGTACTAATTAAACTAGAGCTCAAAAAAAGGAAAAGTTCTTTAAGAAGATAACAAAAGTGCATAGTTAGCTTGCCATTTACATACAAAACTAAGAAAAAAGCAAATCAATGGCATGTCAAGTTTGGACAAAGCCTGCTGACTTCCCCTTCTCCAAGCCTGGAGGTGTTACATCTTATTAGATTTCTCTAGAATTAGACACTTTAAAATAAAGTGTCTAATATATATATTACATAAGCAATAGATTTGGTTCTTTGTGTGAATTAAAAACATTAGGGGCATCATGGGGCTCCTGGGTGGCTCAGTCAGTTAAGCGTTCGACTGGCTCAGGTCATGATCTCTTCAGTCAGGGTTCAAGCCACACCCATGTCAGGCTCTGTGCTGACAGCTCAGAGCCTGGCACTTGTTTCAGATTCTGTGTCTCCCTCTCTCTCTGCCCCTTCCCTGTTCTCCCTCTATATCTCTCTCAAAAATAAATAGACATTTAAAAAATAAAACATTAATAAAAACATTAGGGGCACTTGGGTGGCTTATTTGGTTGAGGATCTGACTCTTGGCTGCAGCTCAGATCATGATCTCATGGTTCATGGGACCGAGCTCCACATTGGGCTCTACACTGAGAGCACGGGGCCTGATTGGGATTCTCTCTGCCTCTCTCTCTCTGCTCCTCCCCTGCAGGTGCATGCTCTCTCCCTCTCTCAAAATAAGAAAATAAACATTTTTTAAAATAATAACTTTAAAACATTAAATAGGCAGGTGATGTTTGTTCAATATACCACAGAACTAAAGAAGACATCTAGCATGAGAAAACAACTTGATGTGACTTTGAGTAATATCTGAGTCACATACAAGAAAGTCAAATGAATGCTCAACATATTGGGAGAATTTCTTTTTTAACCAAGCAGTGACTGTATTTTAACAGAATGTGTTTTTGATAGAATCAATTTGGAGTTTGAAGGACAAAAAATGGTAGGGTTGCTTTGCTGTTTAGTATTCTTACTCAAAGCAAAGCTTTGTAGAATATGTCTGTTAGCAAGTAAATACGTTTGAATTCATTTCCTCCTCCTCATCTGTTCACTACAGCATGAAACAGAGGAAAGAAAGCTCTGGGGAAAATACAACAAGAATGAGCTTTCCCTCCAGTTCTGTAAGGAGCCATCTTTACATCTAGAAAAGTGGGTGAGTGACCTCTACCTTTGAACCTTAGCACACACTTCAAAGCAATTCTTGTCGATTGATTTTTCTCTCACAGGTTAAGAAGTTCCTGGAGTTTTAATTTCCCATAAATTCTTTCTCTTGCATTTTTAATTCTAAATGTTTACAAAGCCTTCAAGTGCTGGAAACCTGACCTTCCCTAAAACTCCTACTTCTTTCTAAGTTTTCTTTTAAAAATTAAATTTAAATTTCACAGCAGGGCCCTTAAAATCAGCATATTATCTGCCATCTAGGTTTAGAAAGGAGCTCATCCTTTGTATGTGGATATATCTAAATGTCCAGTTAAGATTGTAAAACCTACGAGGGGAAGATTGGAACTTAATTCTCTGTTCCTAATTATTTAAATTTTCAATGGTATTCAAGAAAAGTTAAGTTAAAGTTTAAAATTGTAAAGTTAAATTATCTTTTGCCACAATTAGATTGTTATCATTTCTTTAATTTAGCAACATTAGATCTGATTTTTAAAAAGAGAAAAATGAAGAAGAAAGGATATAAGAGTAAGAGAGAGAGAGAAGAAAAAAAGAAGGAAGAATGGAAGGGAGGGAGGAAGAGAAGGAAGGAGGGGGACATGAAGAAGGGAGAGAAAAGGGGGAGTAATACAGTTTATGTCGTAATTCATAGGTGCTACAGTGTGACAGTCTCCACTGAGATTTAGAGTCAGTGAATAATGCATGAATGCGGAGATTACTGGCCAAAAAGACAAAATTTAATCTGAGTGAATATAATAATATCCTTAAAGAAAGCAAGTTTCCATCATGAATTAGTGGAGGTTATGGAAAATCAGAAGTGTTCTGTAATGAAAGTCTTAAAAATGAAAATTGAAATAGCAAAAACTGGGGGTGCCCCACCAAGCTTCATCCAAGGAAGGAAACATCCTAACCAATTACACTTAGAGTACTTCAATCCCATGAAAAATGCTCTCCCTTTAAGGGAGATGGATATATCAGACTAAAGAAATTTGTATCTAAATCTCACTGCTCTGATTCTGTTTCCAAATGAATGTGCCTATAGGTCAATACTCTGATCATGCCAATACTTCTGAATATTGTTGCATTAATAATTATATGCTATATATCAACCTCATGAATCCATTTAATGGCAATTCATCACATCAGTGGTTAGCACATCCACTGTCAGAGTTAACTATTCAAGATTTAGGATTACATACTTATCAAGATAGTAAATGCCATCTGTGAGTCCCCTTGGCCAATTATCAGCCTGTCTTTCTTAAGTGGACACTTTGACTATTATATTAGCTATTTGCTCTCTCCATTTGAAATTTCTACAACTAAACACTCACCCATTTCTTCTGAATATTAAATCATCTGTTCAAACCATAAATACAAATAATATGTGTTCTTTCTGAATGTAGAAATAAGTGTATATAAGTATCAATGTATTCATTCATCCTTTATTTTTTATATGAAATTTGTTGTCAAATTGGTTTCCATACAACACCCAGTGCTCCTCCCAACAGGTACCCTCCTCAATGCCCATCACCCACTTTCCCCTCCCTCCCACCCCCTATCAACCCTTAATTTATTCTCAGTTTCCAAGATCTCCTAGGTTTGGCTCCCTCCCTCTCTTTTTTTTTTCCTTCCCCTCCCGCATGTTCTTCTGTTAAGTTTCTCAGGATCCACATCAGAGTGAAAATATATGGCATCTGTCTTTCTCTATATGACTTATTTCACTTAGCATAACACTCTTTAGTTCCATCCATGTTGCTACAAAAGGCCATATTTCATTCTTTCTTATTGCCAAGTAGTATTCCATCATATATATAAACCACAATTTCTTTATCCGTTCATCAGTTTCATCCATCCTTTAAACATAGTTACCTTTTTGTGCTAGGTTCTTTTGGTAAGTCCTGGGAATGTGCCATTCCCACTTTGAAATAGTTCACAACCTAGCAGGAGAGACAGAAATGTGCATAAATGTGATGTGGTATGAAAACACTACAATGGTGGTTTGTAGAGGTGAAATTGAAACAAGTGGAGACCCAAGAGACTTTATCAAATATTCTGTTACATTTTCTATCTCATGTACCAATGAATTGCAGATCTTGTACTTGTAAATTCTCTGACTTATGAGTAATTAGCCCAGATATTTCATAGGCAAAGATTTTCACTAAAATTTAGGGAAATCTTTGTTCTGGGGGTAAAATTTATGTTTGAAAAATTGACAATAGCATGTGTTCCCTCCCACCTCCCCCCCCCCACATTCTCACATATATTTGCATCCACCAATTTGTTTTGGAAATGACTTGCCTACTAGCGAAAGAACTCATCCGTGTTCACAATAGGAACTCAGACATACTTCTGATATAATCCTCAGGAAAACAAGCACTATGTCTGTTTTGTTTACCATTGCGTCTCTAGGAACTATAACAATGCCTGGTGCATATAAGATGCTCAGTGTAACGTACTGAATGTATGCACAAATATTTAAGCATGTAAAAAGCATCACAAGATCCTGTAGTAGCCAGTGCCACAGAAGATTGAAGCTATCCCTTGCCCTTTGGGAACTAATCTAAGGAAAATTAGTTATGCACAACAATTAGGCTATTTTCATCAATATAAATAGTAGGTAAAAACTATATAGGTCTTTGCTCTGAAGATCTCTCAATCCATCAAGTGTTTTATTACAGCGAGAGTAAGTCTCAGACTGAATTCTGCAACACATCCAAAGATACATTAGCAAGTAGGCACAAAAATAGTTAAGTTCTAGTTCTCTGACCTCATAGGAACTCCAACTAGCACCTCCCATGAAAGGTTTACTGGAAGGAATTGCAGCGATATTTTAGTAGCAGATGTCAACTAAATTTCTAGTTAGAAGCAGAAGACAGACTCCTCAGTTAATGGCTACACATAGAAATAAATAGAATCCTAGACCTAGGGCACCACTCTGAAGAGTGTGGGCTACAGTTTCTAACATTGACATTACCAATATTTTGGGCCAATAATTCTTTGTTGGGGAGGGGGACAGGGCTAAGGGGTGGGAGACTTCTGCACATTGTAGTGTTTTCAGCAAAATCCCTAGCATCTACCCACTAGATATCAATAGCAACCCCTTTCCCAGTTGAAAAATCATAAATGTTGACATTGTCAAATTGCAAAGTCACTCCCTAATGGAGAACCCCTGGTCTAGGCTGCTTGGTTCACTGGATACTCTGTTTCTTTTTATGCAATGTTTCTAACCAACCCATGCATCTTGAACATTCTCATTTCACCAGTGAGAACTCATTTCAACATTCCATATGTTATAATAAGGACACCTACTAGTACTGATCAAGATCTAGATAGTGAGAGTCCTGGTAGCAGGTGCCTCCGGAGAATGTTCTCCTGATTGGATTCTTTCAAATGCTAACTAACTGCTTGAGTGTGTGCCTGATTAGAGTATTTCAAATGCTAACTAACCATGCCTTTGACTTCAAATAAAATTAACACTTGGTATCTAATTTAGACCCCAGATTGGTAGTACTTACAGGCACTTTGCAGAGGCAACCACTGGAAAACATAAAGACTGAACTCTCAGGGAAAAAAGTAATAAAACTGAGAGCAATAGTGCAAACATATTGAACAACACAAATACACATGCTGTAATTCTGTTGGGAGAACAGCTAAGATGTGGCATGCTTTACATCTTCTAGCCCTGAGTCCTGCCCAATTAAAATGATTTTGTTGATGCACAAACATATTCATTATAGCAGGTTTTCAGTTCAAAGAATGAAGTATGGGTAAAATTTTTGCAAGAATATAGAGTAAATGGATAATGAGATTTGAATAGTGGGCGATGTCTGTATATAGGATGCCTTTCTTTACACCTGAGGGCTGATCAGTATCTTCCCATTATCAGGTTCAATGAGTCAAAATTGAGAGGCATTATAGTTTTATATTATTTCAATTTTGGTTTTTGTTATAAGTAGGGCCTGAGTAAAACGATGATTATGCTGACAAAAGTCAGCTAGTCTTTTGTGTACAAAATACAGGCAAAAATAGAATAGGCCAAGCCAAGTGAATCCAATTAAATAATCACAGCCCAGTGGAGGTGTTTTTGATAAAGTATGCCCCTTGCCAGGGCAGCAGAGATTTTACGCCTGACCCATTGAGAAAGAGAATGAAGGAATCAGAAAATGAGTCAGAGAAGGTAAAGAGGGCAATTGATACATTTGTCAAGGCACACACACCTTTCATACACACTGTTCTCCATCTCTGGACAATGTGCTTATACCTGCTGATCCATCCAGGGAAGAACTAAAAGCATTAACAATCTAGGTAACCTAGAGGTCTTATCTCTGAGAATGCAATAGTCTCTGAACACAGAGGAAAGCACCCACCCAGTAAGAGATCTAGTTGAACATCTTAAGAGAAAGAGGAGTAAATTCTACCCAATAGTTAGACTTATCTACACAAGACATTATATCTACCATCACTGACTTACATGGCTGGAGTGGGGGAGACAGAGATGATAAACACACCCTCTATAAATTGGTTAGGAAAAGGGAAAACCTTATTCCTCTCATCTCATGTTTTTCTGAGTCCTTTAAATCCCTCATTACTCACTCCACCTCTCCATAAGAAGAAAATTGATGTACCTAATTAGTGCATCTGGGAAAATAAATGAGTTTGCTTGACTTAGTATGTTTGGGTTTTCTCTTTTGGACCTTCCTGCCAATAAAGAGAAAACACTCTAGGCTGCTCTCAACCCTATGGGAAACCCATAGTGCTAAGTTACCATTGTTTAGATGTGTCACTTCCTGAATGGCTAAGGCAGGAGTGATGTGTTAAGAAACTCATTACAGCAGTACATCTACACTACAGTCTTCAGTCCAGTTTTCACCTGTTATGAAGCTGAGATCTTGATTTCTGTCTGTTCTCTTATCTATGTCTCTGTTAGTTCTGTACTCAGCAAGATAATAAAATAATAAATATTTGCCAAATCACCAACAGAATAAAACACAAGAAACCTTGAGAAATAGGAACAGGGACTAGCGTATGAAGACCAATGTAACACTTATATATTGGGATTTCTGGCATGATCATTGTAGGTGGCTCTAAAGTTTGACAGTTTAGAAAGACTTAAGTGGGATTCTGACGTTGTGGTTTCCCAGCAGCTTATTGTATGTAGCTTTACCCACAGATCAAAGGCTAAACTCTTATGTTCATGAGGCTGTCAACAGGCTAGAAGTCTCCATAGACACACACACACACACACACACACACACACACACACATACATGTACCCACATGTACACACATGTACCCACACAGCATAATGGTTTTAAACTGGCTCTAACTTATTAATTATATAATCCATGACTATGAGACCTTATTATATAGGAAATATGCCATCTTCTTCAGTTGATATATATAAATAACTCAAGAAAATTATTGGAAATACAACAGCTATGTAGGCAACTTAAAATAACTGTTCCTGGAACAATCTGTCTCTAGAAATCATATTTGCTCAGAAAAAGAAGAGATTGAATTAGCTGTAAAAATATGCTTAGACAGAAGCATGATAATGAAAGAATAAAGAAGGAAGGCAAGAAGCAAGCAAAAGATTGAGCTAGAAGAAAAGGATGAGATTTTGGAAATCATATTGAATGTATATAAATGGGAAAAGTAGAGGGACCCCAGTCTAGTTCTCTTAAAGAGGGGATGTTGAAAAGAAGAAGATGCTTAGTTATTACCTTTTCAGAAAGCATGACTGGGGTTCAACCATCTGACAAAGGAAAAGACCTAATTCTTCAAAAAGCAGACTGGCCCCCAAAGGAAATCCAGATTCAAAAACACACAGTATTTTCTTTTTAAAGCTTCAGAGAAATAGAACCTATAATAAAAATAATTACCAACTTATTTCTGTGGTAGCATAATAATGTCCATCCTCCAAGATATCCACACCTTACTCCCCAGAACCTGTGAATATGTTATGCCACATGGAAAAAGAGGCTTTTTAATATTATGAACCTTAAAATAGGGAGATTATCCTGGAATATCCAGATTGGTCTAACCCTTAAAATTAGAACAGGAAGGCAAAAGAGTCTCTCAGAAGGATGTGGCAGGAAAAGACAAAACAGAGAGTCATGGCAGCATGAGAAGGGTTCAAGGCAGCACCGCTGGTTCTGAGATATAGGGGGCTTTGTGCAAGGACTGGAGGGAGTACTCCAGGAGATGAGGGCAGCTTTCAGCTGGCAACTAGAAGGAAATAGAGACCTTAGTGCTACAACCACATGGAATTGAATTCTGCCAACTACGCAAATAAGCCTGGGAGCAGATTCTCCCCCGGGAGCCTCCAGAAGGGAACGCAGGCCTGCTGACACTTTGATTTCAGCCTTGTGGACTTGAGGCAAGGGAGCTTGAAACCAAGCCCTTCTTGGACCAGACCTTTGGCCTACAGACTGCTAGAGAATAAACTTGGGTTGTTTTAAGCTGTAAAGTTGCTGGCAATTTATTACAGCAACACTAGAAAAACAATATAACATTCCTTAGAGATTGAGACAGAAATAAAAAGAGATAATTTAGTGATTTGACAAATAAGATCAGTGAAAAACACTCGAAACATTAGGTAGGAACACAGGTATTTACTGTGCTT
Source organism: Panthera leo (assembly GCF_018350215.1). Taxonomy (NCBI): domain Eukaryota; kingdom Metazoa; phylum Chordata; class Mammalia; order Carnivora; family Felidae; genus Panthera; species Panthera leo. The sequence continues at coordinate 169,343,421 of NC_056686.1, forward strand.
TGAGAAACATTCTGTTAAATATGGATTTAAGAGTCTTTGCAGGAGGCACAGATAATAAATTAAGGCATAACTAAAAGGCAGCCAAGCAGGATTTCCATTTCCAATCAAGATGGAATAACAGGGATATAGCTTACCCTCCTGCCTGAAACATCCCAAAAATTGGCAAAATATCTGAAATATTGGTCTTCAAGACACAGAATGTTAGACAATGAAGGGTCAGTTTAGGGATGGCAAGAGTTGAGAAACAAATAAGGTATACCCTATGTTGCACCAGCTTACTGCCTTGAGAGGGTTTCCAAGCTGCAGCATAGGAGGGAGATCTAAGAAGAACCAAGTTGACTCCCTGATTTGAGAAGACAGAACTGAGAGTCCTGGGTGAACCAGGCAGCTAGGATTTGAAGGACAGAGCTCCATAGGGGAAAGAACTGTGCAGAGACAGAACTCCAGAAAACAGCAGAAAGTCCCAGTCAAGCATTTGCCTGAGTACCAACCAACCAGGAATGTAAGGAGACTACCTGGGGCCAAGAAAATAACTACCAAGAAGATTAGTTGTTCCTGTGCTTAGAATTCACACAGGACCAGAGATATTGCTGGCTCCCACCAGCCAAAGTGGAAGATTCACGTTTCACAGGACATGGAGTAGAGTATACAAAAAGGTCTTCCCTCAGGGTTGGAGAATGATCAGCCCTCGATTGAGAACAGCTAACATATCTTAAAAATAAGATTTGAAAGAATCAAACTGTTTTCTAGTAACTTTACTGCATCCCAAAACAAAGCCCAAAAATGTTTGTAGGAACACAAAAATATCCAGCACCTTGCCACTCCCTCCATCAAAAGATTGACAGTCAGTTTCCATTCCCTGAGCTTGATGAACTCTTTGTGAGTCCTCTTTAAATACAATATAGTGGAAATGATGCTGAATAACACCCAAGGCTAGATCATAATAGATAGTGGGCTTCTACCTGGATCTCTCCCTTTTGGAATGCTACTCTTGAAACCCAACTACCATGTTGTAAGGAAGCCTAGGCTCACATGAAAAGATGATGTGTAGTTGTTTGGACAATCAGCCATCATCAACTGCCAGACATATGAATGAGCAAGTAGGTCTTCAATGATTCCAACTCCTTTGCCTTTGAGCTGTCGCAGATGACACTAAATAGAGTAAAGATGAGCCGACCCAACCAAGCTCCGACAAAATTGCAGATCCGTGAGCAAAATGAATGCAATTGATGTTTTTAGCCACTTAGTTTTGGTGTGGTTTTCTATGCAACAATAGATAAATGGAACATTCCTTTTTTGAACTCGGTTTCAGAAACAAGTTTGTTACATTCACACTTTTACATAATCAAATATAAGTTTCATCAATTAAATAGTAATTATATAATATGTAAATTTCTGATGATCAATTAGTTGGGAAATATAAGATATCCTCTTCTTTTAGCACTTTCACTAAATTAGTGCAAATTAGTAAATTAGTAATTAGTAAATTAGTGATAGTCATTTGGGTCAATATTCCCAGGTAAGCTCTTTCAAAATATATGTTCAGATATATAGTTTGTAATTTTAGAAATTTTTTTCTTAAACTTTATATGTTGATATTTATTCTTTCTTTGGTTTTTCTTCTTAAAAAAATATTCTTATCTTAGATTTTCTTTGTCTATCTTCAGTATCTATCACTTTCTCTCAAATCTTTTATTTTAAATTTCTTTTTGATTTTTGAAGTTTTTCTTTCTTTGCCTTATATTTCTTTTAAAGCATTATTTGTTGTGCTTATTCAGTCTTGTATTCCTTCAATTTAATTTTCATTTCTGAAGTGATTTTTCTTCCGCTTCCAATTCTTTCTTACATTGTCACTTTGTTAGAATTTCTCATTCTTATTTGTATTATTTTTCATAACTTGTATCATTTTCTTTAATGTTTGTTTATTTATTTATTTTGAGAGAGAGAGTGCATACACGCAAACAGGGGAGGGGCAGAGAGAGTGGAAGAGAGAGAATCCGAAGCAGGCTTTGTACTGTCAGAGCAGAGCAAGACACAGGGCTCTATCTCTGGAACCATAAGATCATGACCTGAGCCGAAATCAAGAGGCAGTTGCTTAATAGACTGAGCAACCCAGGCTCCCCTTATAACAGCTTTTTGAGATTTAATCTCAATAATTTCTGGGTATTTTATGTAAAATTGGTTCTCATGAATTTTTAGAATTCAGCTATTTTTTTCATTTTAGGGCTTCCTGATCCACTGTTTTTTGTATAGTGTTAAATAATAAGCAGCTTGCTGAGATTTCCTGCCTCTGTCTCCTCCCCCAGTCTTATCTAAACACTGTCCTTTGGTCCTATGATTGTCTCTCTATTGGCCAGTTTTTAATCCACTCTAAATAGTTTCTCCTTGGTGTGGGATCTTGTCTTGAAAGGAAATCTTAGCTGGTCAACTTTAAGAGTCCAAAGGCCCTAGACTTCTTTAGTGCTTTCAGGCCTTACTGAAAGCACTCTTGACAGTGGGCAAAACCCACTCCCAGTGTCAGCTGCTGCTCTCAGATTGCCTCCACTATATTTTCTAGTGAACATTAGTGCGTTATTTTAGGATCTCCTGTCCCAGGTCCTTCAGACTCTCCATTGTTTTCCTCTGCTTTCTCCTGAACATAAGCCAGTATCTTTTGTATTTTTCCTCTTGGTAGTTTGAACCTACTTGTACTTTTGGAATTCAAGAGAATACCATGCCACCTAATTTTATTATAAATATTGCCCATGAATATTTTTGGTTTTGCTATCTAGTTGCTGTGTTAACTTCTATGTGGGGATTTGGGAGATCCAAAAATTATCTCTATCTTCCCATCAAATGATTTTTCAACAACATAATTTATGATGACATGTCATCAGAGTTCAAAAAGAAATATTATTTAAGATTTCAAGTTAACACTACCTGCCTAATGCCAAATATTCCATGTATCAAATATAGTGATTGCAATAGATCAAGACAAGTTAACTTTATTTCCTAACACTAAATTTTTGAATGTGAAAATTGTATCAAAAGAAAAGTGACTTCTCATTCTAATTGCCAAATATTAATTCATATGATAATGGTTAAATATATTATCAAGAAAGACTCATTTGTCATGATTATCTTCATTACTTTATTAAAATAGAGTTGCCCCAAAATCAAGAAAATATTTGTTGTACAAAAACAAAAAAAGGGGGGCGCCTGGGTGGCTCAGTCGGTTAAGCGGCTGACTTCGGCTCAGGTCGTGATCTCACAGTCTGTGAGTTTGAGCCCCACGTCAGGCTCTGTGCTGACAGCTCAGAGCCTGGAGCCTGTTTCAGATTCTGTGTCTTCCTCTCTCTGACCCTCCCCCGTTCATGTTCTGTCTCTCTCTGTCTCAAAAATAAATAAATGTTAAAAAAAATTAAAAAAAAACAAAAACAAAAACAAAAAAAGGAAACAAAAAGCTGGAAAAGAAACACTTTTCTTGACTAAGTAATATGCTTAAAGAAAGCAATGCATTGTCTCAAAATGCTTCCTAAAAAACAAAGAAGTTCTGAAACAAACATGCTTCGTTAAATTAATTTCCTTTTAGGATAATTCATGGAGATATTTGCCACAAAGTGTATTTTTTTAATTTAAATTTGAGTTACATAACATACAGTGTAGGCTTGGCTTTAGGAGTAAAACCTAGTGATTCATCTCTTACATATGACACCCAGCTCTCATTTTGAAAAGTGCCGTCCTTAATGCCCATCACCCATTTAACCCGTCCCGCTACACACAGCCCCCTCCAGCAACCATCAGTTTGTTCTCTGTGTTTGAGTCTCTTATGGTTTGCCTCCCTCTCTGTTTTTATCTTATTTTTCCTTCCCTTCCCCTATGTTCATCTGTTGAGTTTCTCAAATTCCACATACGAGTGAAATCATAGAATATCTGTCTTTCTCTGACTTATTTCGCTTAGCAGAATACCCTCCAGTTCTATCCACATTTTTGCAAATGGCAAGATTTCATTCTTTTTCATCACCGAGTAGTATTCAAAGTATATTTAAAATGCAATCTGGGGTGCCTGGGCGGTTCATTCAGTTAAGTGTCCAACTTCGGCTCAGGTCATGATCTAGTGGTTCACCAGTTGAGCCCCACGTTGGGCTCTGTGCTGACAGCTCAAAACCTAGAGTCTGCTTCAGATTCTGTGTCTCCTTCTCTTTCTCTCTGTTCCTCCCCCACTCATGCTCTCTCTCTCTCTCTCTCTCAAAAATAAATAAAAACACTTACTTTTTTTTAAAAAAAATGCAATATTACAGTCCCATACATATGCAGAAAGTTTGCCAGTTAAGGAGAATTAGCTTGATGTTCTACTTTTTTAAAAATTTATTTATTTTGGAAGAGAGAGAGTGTTCAAGCACGAGCAGGGGAGAGGCAGAGAGAGAGAGGGAGAGAGAGAGAGAGAGAAAGAGAATCCCAAGCAGGCTCCATGCTGTCAGTGCAGAGCCAGAGGCAGGGCTTGAACTCACAAACCATGAGATCATGACCTGAGTCGAAATCCAGAGTCAGACACTTAACCAACTGAGTCACCCATGTGCCCCGATTGATGTTTGATTTCTAATTAACCTTTGCTTCAACCTTTGCTTTCTTTATTTTAAGCTTAGACATGCAGGGACTTGTATAAAATTATTTGAAAAAAAAGATGGAAAAAAACCCCATAGGTGTTTGATGTTTGTTCACCAGTTTCCATGTCACAGAGAATGCTAAAGCACCTTAGGAATCCTGGGGTGATGGATGCCAAAAGCAGATGAATGTCTCCAAGTATATGCAGACCATGATGGTCAGTAAATCCCTGTCCCTTTTGGTTCATTTGCAGAATAAGAAATGAAATAGAAAATGGATAAATACATTCTCTGAGTTTTTTATTCTAGAAAGCAAATCTTCCTAGATATTAATATCAGCACATACAAATTAGACTTTCAGACCTTTCAATTATAATATTCTTGGATATAAAGACTATGTTTACTTTATATAAGGCAAACCACATATGTACACACATTCGCAGACAGTAGTTTTTAACAATAATAATAATGCCAACACTTGAAATTCTGGGAAACTAAAAATGTGACTCAAAAAAAATACACAGATTTTACAAGTCAAATAAAGTGAGTGGGAACATTATCTACAGGTGTTGTTATAAACATAGGTGTTATTGACTCAGAAGTATCATAATGGTTACTGTCCTTGAGGTCTCCGCCCCCTATAAACAGGTTAACTCTGACTTCCCTACCACCTGCTGGTGGAACTTAGGATCAAACCTGGGATTTAAACTGGACAAGTAGGCCCTTGAATCCAGCTATGGCTAAAGTTCATTACTAAAAGATTACTAACAGATATTATGTCTCAGGAAGGTGAGCAGAAGAGCATGATAGCCAGACCAGAAAAAATGGGAGGGATTGGCAGAGATCAAATAGAATTCCCATTGTTCCACTGTTTTATCAATTATGTACTCAAGGAATTTGGGCTCCAAGATGGCATGATGTGATTCCACTTAACACAGGACAGAATAATCCCTCCTGATGAGTCAGACTCGTGGGAGAGAATCAGTGTTGGGTTTGAAAACTCCTTTAGAGTTTCTGCCAAGCAGCATCTTATACTAAAAAGATATATAATTATATAGAATGACTAATTCATTTCTGCAGATCTCTTAGATGTTATGTTGGATGAGGTTATATATTTACCTAACTTGTCTCCACTTCATGGACTGTGTCCTTTGGGACAGGGACTGAATTGTCTTCATCCTTTCATATCTGTTGTCTAATACAATACCTGGGATATGTTAAGTATCCAATAACTGTTGTCTGAGAGCTGAATAAACACATGAGTCTTTACTCAGAAAAGCTAGTGCATCTGCAAATTTCAGCATTCCCTGTGTGCTTTCAGGTGTTTGAGAAACTTCAAAAGAAACTGCCTTAAAAGTGCCTGAGAATTGCTTTTTCTACCCAATACTATCCTTCTCCCATTCCTTTTGTTGCTTATTTTTACCTGTTTATTAAAAATTAAACTTATCAAAACATCTTTGAATCTATAAATATAGTGTAACCATAGATTCTTCTCAGCTTACAAACAAAAATGTCTGTGAAAATAATGTGGGGTCACTCTTACCAAAGTTTATGCTATGATTTATTTCTAAAGTGAGCTTGTATTTCTGAAACAACTTAGCCTCAAATTCATTTTTCACTTCCATTCAATATTTGTGTACATTAAATCTGACCTAAATAACGTATTCATTCCTAGGTTACCAAATTATGCACAGAATACCAGCAGCTTATAACTCTCTAAACCTCATCTCTAGATAGAGTTTAAGTATGGCACATTCCCCAAAGTATTTCTTGGTAAAGATTTAAGCAATTGTTGAGTATCTGTACTGTCTCCTTTCTAGCCCTCATAACAACTCCTACACAGTGACTATTGAGTAGTACTCCTTTGTGTTAGCAGCTGGCTTCCTTTCAATATATTTTAAGAACCGTCCTACTTGCAAACTAAAGTGCCATTAAGATATTCCTCAAATTCTTTTTGACTAATCTAAGATTTGGTTTCCTCATGGCATGACTTTTCTTAGTCCTACATAAACCAGATATTAAATGGACTTCAAACAGATTTCCAAAAATAATTTCTAAAAAAAAAAAAAGTTGGTTTTTTTTAAATAGGATCACTTCATGTATAAATATACCTCATTAAACATTTAGTTTCCTTAAACATTTAGTCTTCTTACCTACAATGTATAACTACAGAATTTTTAAAAGTTGTCTTTAAGTAAGGTGATGTTCAATATATTTAATAACTCATTTAGCACAGGTATTGACCAATCTGAATGGATCTGGTGGCCATAGCACTGAACCTGAGCCCTGGAGGCTTCTTTGATGTGCCAGATGTTACCTTGTTAAGGGTTGAATCATGGGAGGCAGGGATAAGTTTCAGGGGAACATCTGGGTTAGATGGAATGGTAGTAGGAGGTACTAGGGGATTTATGGCAATGTCTGTTTATCAACAGGTAGAGTGATATTTTGATAATTTAGCAACTATACATGGTTAATAGTACATATAGGTTGAAAGTAAACCTGTTTTAAGTCTTTTTTGTTATTTTTTTCTAATAGAAATGAAAATGGAAGATAAAGACAGCTGAAATAATAACTGTTTCTCTTTGACGAAGTCCCATCTTGTAGTATTCTGTGATTCCACGTAATCAGGTTAAGTGAGGTCTGAAGTTTCTGAAATTTTTTTCTTAAGAAAAAAAGAAAACGCCTGTCTTACGCAAATTTTACAAAAACATACATTTATGTGAACACGTTCCTAGAGGTCCTTCTAGAGGCCTAAATCTTCAACTTCATTATCATCACTAAATCCACCTCTATGTATTATTCAGAGGAAGTTGTGTAATTGACTCTTCAAATGATTCTCCTGTGCACAATATAAATTATGAACCTGGAAAATTGAGATATCTATTAAAATCCAGAATTAATATCATATATGACATTAACTATGTTTTCATATATGTGAACAGGAAAATCAAATAGGTCAAAGATGAAAATTAAGTAATATATAGTTTTCTATCCTAATCAATTCTTTCCAAAACTGGGCCAAAGATTTTTCTCATCTTAGAATGGAGAAACCTCCAACACCAGGAAGGCTATCTTTTTCTCCCCTAGAAGTCTGTGTCTGGAATTCTTTCCTTATAAAAATTGCCATGCACTTATACTTTGAGCACCAAACTAAAATTCAGATTTGTCTGGCCATCAGGTGGGTGCTTCCACATGATTTGTTTGTTAGGATCCAAAGGAAGACCACTATTTTGAAGGCACCTTAAATAGAGACTGGGAGAATGTGGAGAGGAGTACAATGTTGGTCTCCTGTCAATGACCATACACCATAGATTCTCAACCCTCACAACACAGTGGAATCACCTAATGCTGGGCCCACCCTAGGTGGATTAAATCAGAGCCTCCCGGGCTGGGGAGTCAGCATTTTTAAATGGATCATTCTAATGCACAGCCAAGGTTGAGAACCATTACTAACAAAACCTATAACATAAGCAAATGAAATCAAAAGCTGAAAAAGCAAACAAACAAAAAAACTGTTTCATAAAGGAGTATCTAAAATAGAACACACATAAAGGGTGTTGCTTAAGTCTCCAAGATAAAAGTCTAATTGAGTAGGCTGTGTTCTCTCCCACTTTGGGATCTGGCAGCTATGGAAGTTCAAAGAAAGTGAACACTGGGCATGGTCATGGAGATACCTGCAGGTACAGCACTGACGGCCCCCTCAGGCAAAGGGAAGAGAAGCTCACTGAAGGACAGAATAAAACCACGATAGACAATATACCAGTGACTGCACATGACACACTTTTCTGAGACACATATGAGGCACCACCCCACCACATTCAACTAAGGTTGATGTGTTAAACTGGTGAAAACTTGCAAGTTCTTATAGGTAAGGGGAGAGCAAGGGACAGTGAAATTGAGCTATTAGTAATAGACAGATGATCCCATCTATTACCAGAGTCTGGTGATGATTTTTAACAATTGATTTGCCTTTTAAGTATTTTTATTTTTTTAACGTAATGTTCACTATGTGCCAGGTCACTAAACTTAAAAAGAAATAAGGGGGTAATCACTAGGGTCTTTCTAAGAGAAGGAGGGAGAACAAGAGGAGAGTCAGATAAAGAGTTATAAAGATGGAAGCAGAGTTAGATGCTCTGTTACTGGCTTTAAAGATGAAGGCAAATGAAGCATGAGCCAAAGAACACAAGAAGCTTCTAGAAGTAGGAAAAAGCAATGTAACAGATCCTCTTCTTGAGTCTACAGAAAGAAGTGCACCCCTATGGACATTTGGATTTTAGTTCCATGAAGCCCGTGTTACACTTCTGAACTACAGAACTGCTCAATGAGTAATTGAAACAGAAATCGAACCACACCCTGCCCTCAAAGATCTTCCAAAGCATACCCAGGATTTCGCCAGTTGGTTCATATTGGCATTTGACCTTACTTATTGGAGAATGGAGTATTGTCGGAAGATGGCAGCATAGGAGGACGCTGGGCTCAACGCGTGTCCTGCTGATCACTTAGATTCCACCTACAGCAGCCTAAATAACTCAGAAAACCGCCAGAGGATTAGCAGAACGGAGTCTCTGGAGCCAAGCGCAGATGAGAGGCCCACGGAAGAGGGTAGGAAGGGCGGCAAGGCAGTGTGCGCTCCACGGACTGTCGGGAGGGAGCCGGGGTGGAGGGGCAGCCTGCCAGCCAAGCAGAGCCCTGAGTCTGGCTTGCAAAAGCAGAGGGGCCAGACGGAGTGTGTTCAGACAGCAAGCGGGACTTAGCATCTGGGAGGTCATAAGTCAACAGCTCTGCTCAGAAAGCGGGAAGGCTGGAGGACAAAGGGAGGGAGAGTTGCTGAGCCCCAGGATGACAGAGCTCAGTTTGGCGGGGAACAAAGGCGCTTGCCAGCGCCATCTCCCTCGCCCATCCCCCAGACAAATCCCAAAGGGAACCAGTTCCTGCCAGGGAACTTGCTGGCTCTGCGAAAACACCCAACGCTGTGCTTCTGCAGAGCAACCCCTCCGGCAGCGGGTCTGACTCCCTCCCGCTGCCACAGGGCCCCTCCTGAAGTGGATCACCTAAGGAGAAGCGAGCTAAGCCTGCCCCTCCTGCCCCCGTGCACCTTGCCTACCCACCCCAGCTAATATGCCAGATCCCCAGCACCACAAGCCTGGCAGTGTGCAAGTAGCCCAGATGGGCCATGCCACCCCACAGTAAATCCCGCCCCTAGGAGAGGGGAAGAGAAGGCACACGCCAGTCTGACTGTGGCCCCAGTGGTGGGCTGGGGGTAGACATCAGGTCTGACTGCGGCCCCGCTCACCAACGCAAGTTATTCAAGACAGCACAGGGGAAGTGCCCCGAAGTTCTGCACCACTCCAGGGACTATCCAAAATGACCAAATGGAAGAATTCCCCTCAAAAGAATCTCCAGGAAATAACAACAGCTAATGAACTGATGATCAAAAAGGATTTAAATAATATAACAGAAAGTGAATTTAGAATAATAGTCATAAAATTAATCGCTGGGTTTGAAAACAGTATAGAGGACAGCAGAGAATCTCTTGCTACAGAGATCAAGGGACTAAGGAACAGTCAGGAGGAGCTGAAAAACGCTTTAAACGACATGCAAAATAAAATGGAAACGACCACGGCTCAGATTGAAGAGGCAGAGGAGAGAATAGGTAAACTAGAAGATAAAATTATGGAAAAAGAGGAAGCTGAGAAAAAGAGAGATAAAAAAATCCAGGAGTATGAGGGGAAAACTAGAGAACTAAGTGATACACTAAAAAGAAATAATATACGCATAATTGGTATCCCAGAGGAGGAAGAGAGGGAAAGGTGGTGAAGGTGTACTTGAAGAAATAATAGCTGAGAACTTCCCTGAACTGGGGAAGGAAAAGGGCATTGAAATCCAAGAGGCACAGAGAACTCCCTTCAGACAGAACTTGAATCGATCTTCTGCATGACATATCATAGTGAAACTGGCAAAATGCAAGGATACAGAGAAAATTCTGAAAGCAGCTAGGGATAAACGTGCCCTAACAATAAAGGGAGACCTATAAGACTCATGACTCATCTCTCTTTTGAAACTTGGCAGGCCAGAAAGGCATGGCAGGAGATCTTCAATGTGATGAACAGGAAAAATATGCAGCCAAGAATCCTTTATCCAGCAAGTCTGTCATTTAGAATAGAAGGACAGATAAAGGTCTTCCCAAACAAACAAAAACTGAAGAAATTCGTCACCACTAAACCAGCCCTACAAGAGATCCTAAGGGGAATCCTGTGAGACAAAGTACTAGAGACATCGCTACAAGCATGAAACCTACGGACATCACAATGACTCTAAACCCATATCTTTCTATAATAACACTGAATGTAAATGGGCTAAATGCACCAACCAAAAGACATAGGGTATCAGAATGGATAAAAAACAAGACCCATCTATTTGCTGTCTACAAGAGACTCATTTTAGACCTGAGGACACCGTTAGACTGAGAGTGAGGGGATGGAGAATGATTTATCATGCTACTGGAAGCCAAAAGAAAGCTGGAGTAGCCATACTTATATCAGACAAACTAGACTTTAAATTAAAGGCTGTAACAAGAGATGAAGAAGGGCATTATATAATAATCACAGGGTCTATCCATCAGGAAGAGCTAACAGTTATAAATGTCTATGCACCGAATACGGGAGCCCCCAAATATATAAAACAATTACTCATAAACATAAGCAACCTTATTGATAAGAATGTGGTCATTGCAGGGGCCTTTAACACTCCACTTACAGAAATGGATAGATCATCTAGATACGCGGTGAATAAAGAAACAAGGGCCCTGAATGGTACATTGGATCAGATGGACTTGACAGATATATTTAGAACTCTGCATTCCAAAGTAACAGAATATACTTTCTTCTCGAGTGCACATGGAACATTCTCCAAGATAGATCACATACTGGGTCACAAAACAGCCCTTCATAAGTATACAAAAATTGAAATTATACCATGCATACTTTCAGACCACAATGCTATGAAGCTTGAAATCAACCACAGGAAAAAGTCTGGAAAACCTCCAAAAGCATGGAGGTTAAAGAACACCCTACTAAAGAATGAGTGGGTCAACCAGGCAATTAGAGAAGAAATCATAAAATATATGGAAACAAACAAAAATGAAAATACAACAATCCAAAGGCTTTGGGATGCAGCGAAGGCAGTCCTGAGAGGAAAATACATCGCAATCCAGGCCTATCTCAAGAAACAAGAAAAATCCCAAATACAAAATCTAACAGCACACCTAAAGGAAATAGAAGCAGAACAGCAAAGACAGCCTAAACCTAGCAGAAGAGGAGAAATAATAAAGATCAGAGCAGAAATAAACAATATAGAATCTAAAAAACCTGTAGAGCAGATCAACGAAACCAAGAGTTGGTTTTTTGAAAAAGTAAACAAAATTGACAAACCTCTAGCCAGGCTTCTCAAAAAGAAAAGGGAGATGACCCAAATACATAAAATCATGAATGAAAATGGAATTATTACAACCAATCCCTCAGAGATACAAACAATTATCAGGCAATACTATGAAAAATTATATGCCAACAAATTGGACAACCTGGAAGAAATGGACAAATTCCTAAACTCCCACACTCTTCCAAAACTCAATCTGGAGGAAATAGAAAGCTTGAACAGACCCATAACCAGCGAAGAAATTGAATCAGTCATCAAAAATATCCCAACAAATAAGAGTCCAGGACCAGATGGCTTCCCAGGGGAGTTCTACCAGATGTTTAAAGCAGACATAATACCTATCCTTCTCAAGCTATTCCAAAAAATAGAAAGGGAAGGAAAACTTCCAGACTCATTCTATGAAGCCAGTATTACTTTGATTCCTAAACCAGACAGAGACCCAGTAAAAAGAGAGAACTACAGGCCAATATCCCTGATGAATATGGATGCAAAAATTCTCAATAAGATACTAGCAAATCAAATTCAACAGCATATAAAAAGAATTATTCACCATGATCAAGTGGGATTCATTCCTGGGATGCAGGGCTGGTTCAACATTCACAAATCAATCAACGTGATACATCACATTCATAAAAGAAAAGATAAGAACCATATGATCCTGTCAATCGATGCAGAAAAGGCCTTTGACAAAATCCAGCACCTTTCTTAATAAAAACCCTTGAGAAAGTCGGGATAGAAGGAACATACTTAAAGATCATAAAAGCCATTTATGAAAAGCCCACAGCTAACATCATCCTCAACGGGGAAAAACTGAGAGCTTTTTCCCTGACATGAGGAACACGAGAGGGATGTCCACTCTCACCGCTGTTGTTTAACATAGTGTTGGAAGTTCTAGCATCAGCAATCAGAGAACAAAAGGAAATCGAAGGCATCAAAATTGGCAAAGATGAAGTCAAGCTTTCGCTTTTTGCAGATGACATGATAATATACATGGAAAATCCGATAGACTCCACCAAAAGTCTGCTAGAACTGATACATGAATTCAGCAAAGTTGCAGGATACAAAATCAATGTACAGAAATCAGTTGCATTCTTATACACTAACAATGAAGCAACAGAAAGACAAATAAAGAAACTGATCCCATTCACAATTGCACCAAGAAGCTTAAAATACCTAGGAATAAATCTAACCAAAGATGTAAAAGATCTGTATGCTGAAAACTATAGAAAGCTTATGAAGGTAATTGAAGAAGATATAAAGAAATGGAAAGACATTCCCTGCTCATGGATTGGAAGAATAAATATTGTCAAAATGTCAATACTACCCAAAGCTGCCTACACATTCAATGCAATCCCTATCAAAATTGCACCAGCATTCTTCTTGAAACTAGAACAAGCAATCCTAAAATTCATATGGAACCACAAAAGGCCCCGAATAGCCAAAGTAATTTTGAAGAAGACCAAAGCAGGAGGCATCACAATCCCAGACTTTAGCCTCTACTACAAAGCTGTAATCATCAAGACAGCATGGTATTGGCACAAAAACAGACACATAGACCAATGGAATAGAATAGAAACCCCAGAACTAGACCCACAAACATGGCCAACTCATCTTTGACAAAGCAATGGAAAAAAGACAGTCTCTTTAACAAATGGTGCTGGGAGAACTGGACAGCAACATGCAGAAGATTGAAACTAGACTACTTTCTCACACCATTCACAAAAATAAACTCAAAATGGATAAAGGACCTGAATGTGAGACAGGAAACCATCAAAACCCTAGAGGAGAAAGCAGGAAAAGACCTCTCTGACCTCAGCCGTAGCAATCTCTTACTCGACACATTCCCAAAGGCAAGGGAATTAAAAGCAAAAATGAATTACTGGGACCTTATGAAGATAAAAAGCTTCTGCACAGCAAAGGAAACAACCAACAAAACTAAAAGGCAACTAATGGAATGGGAAAAGATATTTGCAAATGACATATCGGACAAAGGGCTAGTATCCAAAATCTATAAAGAGCTCACCAAACTCCACAACCGAAAAACAAATAACCCAGTGAAGAAATGGGCAGAAAACATGAATAGACACTTCTCTAGAGAAGACATCCAGATGGCCAACAGGCACATGAAAAGTTACTCAACGTCGCTCCTTATCAGGGAAATACAAGTCAGAACCACACTCAGATATCACCTCACGCCAGTCAGAGTGGCCAAAATGAACAAATCAGGAGACTATAGATGCTGGCGAGGATGTGGAGAAACGGGAACTGTCTTGCACTGTTGGTGGGAATGCAAATTGGTGCGGCCACTCTGGAAAACAGTGTGGAGGTTCCTCAGAAAATTAAAAATAGACCTACCCTATGACCCAGCAATAGCACTGCTAGGAATTTACCCAAGGGATACAGGAGTACTGATGCATAGGGGCACTTGTACCCCAATGTTTATAGCAGCACTCTCAACAATAGCCAAATGATGGAAAGAGCCTAAATGTCCATCAACTGATGAATGGATAAAGAAATTGTGGTTTATATACACAATGGAGTACTACAGGGCAATGAGAAAGAACGAAATATGGCCCTTTGTAGCAACGTGGATGGAACTGGAGAGTGTGATGCTAAGTGAAATAAGCCATACAGAGAAAGACAGATACCATATGGTTTCACTCTTATGTGGACCCTGAGAAACTTAACAGAAACCCATGGGGGAGGGGAAGGAAAAAAAAAAAAAAAAAGAGGTTAGAGTGGGAGAGAGCCAAAGCCTAAGAGACTGTTAAAAACTGAGAACAAACTGAGGGTTGATGGGGGGTGGGAGGGAGGGGAGGGTGGGTGATGGGTATTGAGGAGGGCACCTTTTGGGGTGAGCACTGGGTGTTGTATGGAAACCAATTTGACAATAAATTTCATATATTGAAAAAAATAAAAAGAAAATAAAAAGCAAAAGAAATAAGTGTATCAAAGTTAAGAACTATAAGTAACTATGAGACTATTGTATAATATGAGCTGTTCACATCAATAATAAACTAGATGATGGATGGATGGATGAAAGATAAAATGCCAGAATGTATCTTGTCTGGCAAAGACAAAGAGAGTAAGGCAAATGCCAAGGTCTCAAGGAAAGCTGAAAAGTAACCAGAAAGCAGATTTTAAAAATTAATAATAATAGAGGCAAATGAGGGGTGGAGGATAAGAATTTTTCATACAAGGAATCTAAATACAGGATCTGGGATTTGGTGTCCCTCTTAGACTTAAGGAATATTCTGTAGATGTAGTTGAATATCAAAACCTTGGGATTTCTGAAAAATTTAAATACATGAAGATAATGAAATTGTATACTATCTATCTTGGAAAATCCAGTGTATGTGGTTGCCATGCCTTCCTAAGGGGAAATGCATTTGGACACACATGAAGGAGCTATCAGTAGGTTCGATGGATAGCCTGAAGGAAACTCTGAGAAACCAGTGCTGTTAGACTGTAGCAGAGGAAGAGAGGGACTAATAGGCCCACACAGAGCATGAGAACTGAAGGGTCCTGGGAAGGTCCAGAGAGGTTCAAAGGAAGGGAAGTAAGGAGAAAAAAGAATGCAGGAAGGAGAAGAGGGAACCCTTTCAGCAACCCTTCTAAAATAAGAAGTATCCTGCTGTACATGTAAATAGTACTCTAGGTTTTAGCTTTATTTTGAGTAATGTACAAATATCCTTTACAGTATAAACATCTCCTGACATTGTAAGTCCTCAAGGAAAAAGACTCAACCTTCAAAATCTTTCCCTACAATATCCACACATGATGTCTGTTAAAAAATCCTCTCACAAAATAAAGGCCAAATATTCTCTTTTGCTTTTTTCTTTTGTTGTTTGGCAGTTTGGAGACTTCTTCAAAGACATTAAAACATGAAAGTCTCTTTTCACCAAATTTCTTTGTTCTCCCATGAAACTTTCTGTTCTTTAAAAAAAAAAAATCCTAGATGCCCTTGTTTCAGAATTTTAAAGAAATGTTAAATTTAAGTAACTAAGTCAGCATGGTGGATCACCCATCCAAAATTATTACAATCTATTTCTCAATTTATCGGTCTCCCTAGAGACCATTAAGTCCTATGCACAGCCACAATAGTTTCATTTTAAATGCTCAGAAGCATAGCCTGGAAATTAAGATGGGAGCTTAATTTATTTCTTCTCCACTCAACTCTTATTCTTTTTTCCAGTGCTTTGTAAACGGATTTATTTTTAATTACAGTTATTCTAAGAAAAGAATTTTAAAGAAAAAGAACACGGATCTTTGCCATTCACCTTGCTTTCACACTTCCGTTTCTCATTGTCCATGTCCTATATTGTCTGTCAAGTTCTGCCTTTAAAGTGTGGGGAGGGGGGAGCCAGGAGGGAAGTTCCACCCTATCCAAACTTTTGGTGACTGCTTCCTCCTCTAAACTCCTATGGCACAGATTATGTTAAACATTCACTTTGTACTTAACATATGTATTACACTTACTATTACCGCATAACAATAACAAAAGAATTACCCCAAAATTTAGTGGGTTAAAACAACCACTTTATTATGCTCTAGGACTAAGAAAGTCAAGAATTCAGATACCACACAGTGGGAATGGATTATCTCTGTTCCACAACGTCCACACTTAAGCAGGGAGTTACTTAATGCCTAGAGGCTACAATCATCTGGAGATGATTTCACTCACATGCCTGGTGGTTGATACTGGCTCTAGGCTGCTACCTCAGTGAGACTTAAACAGGGGTTGTCAACCAAAGGACCTACTTCAGCCTCTCCATGTGGCCTGGGCTTTCTTACAGCATGATGGCCTCAGGGTAGTGGTGGTCTTCTGTCTGGAGGCTCAGTGCTTCAACAGTGAGCAAGGCAAAAGCCGCATTGCTTTTCATGACCCAGCCACCTCTGTAGTGATGCAGCAGCATTTCCTCTGCCTTCTGTTGGCTACAAGCAAATTCCTCAATCTAACTAGATTCAAGGGAAGGGACATACACTCCACTTCTTATGGGATGTCAAACAATTTGTGGATATATGTTTTTAAACTGCTACAATGCATTTCCTTATGTCATTACTTTTTATGTATATGTCTTGGCTCTTCAGCTTCATATTGTCCTAAGCTGATAGAGTTGCCAGAAATAGCAAATAAAAATATGGAATTCCCCAATAAATGTGACTTTCAGATTAATATTTTTTTAGCATAGATAGGTATCTCCAATCCAGTATGTAGGACATACTCATACTAAAAAATTATTTGTTGTTTATCTGAAATTCAAATTAAAGTGGATACTCCTTTGTTTTAGCAGATAATCCTACTCAAGCACATACCTCTGTGCCATAGGTATCAGAGAGATTCAGTTATACCTGTTATCGATCCAAATATTGTATCTGATTATATTACTGAATAACTACATATACCAGATCACTAAACTCTACTCCCTATACAGAAATCATAAAGTGAAATCACCTATTCTACACCCAGATCTTCAGGTTGCTACCTCAGCGTGATAAGGAAGGCCCTTAGAGCCTGATCTGGGCACAATCTTACTTTGCTTCCAGAAACAAAATAAGTCATTAAGTAAAATTTTTCAGATTTTAGAGTTGCCATTAGATTTGAAAACTCCACAGCAAAGGTTTCTTAAGTTTTTAAAATAAAATTGGCCATTTTTATACAGCTTGTTTTTAAAATATAACAATTAACACTACTTCAAAATGTTTATGCTTTCTTCCGTCGTCATTGAACAGTTGTCTTTCTTCTGTTTTGGAATTTACATTATCTGAAAGATTTTTGCCAAATGTGCTATAAAATTTTCAACAATAGAGGACACTTAGTGGGACTCCAACACTATTATAAGTTTATAAATCCTAAGCCTTATTTATACACTGATTAGATAAAAGTACTATACCTATTTTGTGAGAATTCACATTTTCATCTTTATATTTGTTTAGCTATGAGAAAAAGATTTAAGTTGTCTAGTGAAATATCACGGAGAGAGCTATTTTATTTATAAACATATGTCATCAGTAAGTTTTTTAACAAGAATTAGGTTCTTTGGAGGTCAGGATTTAGATGACACAAGAAGATCACTCTATTGTGCACCTGAAACTAATATAACACTGTATGTTAACTATACTGGAATTAAAATAAAATAAAATAAAATAATTAAAATAGATGACATAGGAAGAGTTTAAAAGAGATAAAGTGCTTTGCATAAAATAAACAGGATATGGGCAAGATTGAGTTACTGAGACAGGGTAGAAAAAGAAAAGGTCAGAGGAAAAGAAGCCCAGCAATGTAATGGGATATACGTGCTCTATAAGAATAGATGACCAAAAAAAAAAAAAAAAGATATAGAAGTTAGACAATGTTTCATAGATTATTTAGAAATTGGCTTAATAATTCTCCTTCCTATTTCCTTGCCCTTGACTATTTCCCTTCCACACTGATTCTGGGCTTGGCCACGTGACTCGCTGTGGCAAAACTGACATAAGCAGAGATTTGGAAAGTGCCTATTTATTAAAGCGTTATCTCTTGCTACTCTTCAGATCTCTGTTGCTGCTACCATGTTAAAATCCAAGGCTAGTCTTCTGGATGATAATAGACGCATGGCCCAGTCATCCCAATTACCCTAGCCAACAGCCAACATCAAATGAGAAATGCCATTCTAGAACACCCAGCCCACAGATGGCTGTAGAACTACATGGTCAACCCACAGACTCATAAAATGAGTTGTTACCTTAAACATAAAATGGAACAACCATAAAATGATTGGTACCTTACCTTAAAGTGTTGAGGTGATTTGTCATGGAGCAAAATCTAACAGATCTAAATATTATCTGAGTTTAAATGTATGCTGTCCTGTGATGTAAATTTTCTTTTGTTCTAAATACGCAACAAAAATTTTCTAGAGAATCAGCCCATGTTGGTGACAATTCGGAAGTAGAATAAAATTGGACAATGGTGGTAATTTAGAGGCAGAATAATTGGATGACATGGTATGGGAAAAGAATTAATATAGGCAGAAGATTAATAGTACAATAGACAAAGAGGATAACATAACATCTAGAACTCAAGCCAGTAGTAACTGGCATTCATGAAACTGAAGCTTTAAAAAATGACACTGGATTAGAAGTTGGAGCCAATTTTATGAAGAGATTGATTAAAAATAATAATAAAAATACAAGATAATCCAGTAGACCTATTGAGCATCTAAGAGGCTGACATGGGTTATATGTTAAAAATAATAATAATAATAAAAAAGATATACTGGGGAGGCTAAAATATACTCACTTTGTCTACTCATCTTTGAAATTAATTTGAAAGGCAGCATAGGACATCTGGATGACTCAGTCAGTTAAATGACCCACTTTTGATTTCAGCTCAGGTCATTAACTACACCTCCGGGTGGGTTCAAACCCCACCTCTGGCTCTGTGCTGGCAGTGCGGAGCCTGCTTGGAACTCTCTCTATATCCCCTCTGTCTCTGCCCCAGCCCCTGAGTAATAAAGAATTTACTTATTAAATAAATTAACTTAAAAAAAAATTTTTTAAGGTAACTTTGTCAGGACTAAAGATTAACCATATCCGTGGCTGTACTTGAAGTGCACAATGTTTTTTCTTGCTTCTAGAAGTTCCTTTATCTTTCCTATCAGTAAGTAGTTGTTTGAGAATTTATCATTGAATTTGCTCATATTCACTCCATTAAAATGGTATTAACTATGACCACCCTGATGACCAGAAGAGGGTGGAATAGGAGGGGTGAGTTGAAGTTTGTTAATACTTGTAGAATGCAGGTGAAGTCCTCAGATAAAATGCAGACCATGAGAGTAGCAAAATAGAAAGTTTGTATTAAACGTCATTGAAGGTCTATTTTGTTCAACAAGATATGGCCTTCAGTTAATTCATTTTTAAAGACAAAACTCAGGTTAACAGGAAACATTATCCAAAAATGTAAATTCTATACCAAGAAAGAAGCACATCACTCATATGAGGACTTTAAGAGACAAAACAGATGAACATATGGGAAGGGAAACAAAAATAATACAAAAACAAGGAGGGGGACAAAACAGAAGAGGTTCATAAATATGAAGGAAAAAACAGGGTTGCTGGAGGGGTTGTGGGAAGAGGGATGGCCTAAATGGGTAAGAGGCATTAAGGAATCTCCTGAAATCATTGTTTCACTATATGCTAATTTGGATTTAAATTTTAAAAAATAAAAAATAAAATTAAAAAAAAAAGAAAAAAGAAAAAAAGATCAATAAATAAAATAAAAATAAAGCAGCAGAATATTAATAATATTTAAAATTGCAACAATTTAAGCCTCTATAATTTCATAGAGTGATATCTACATTCTCATTTCATTTTGAAATATTTCAAACCACTAATATTTCATTAAGTTAAAAGTAAACCACCTTTTTAAATGTTTATTTTTTGAGAGAGAGGAAGAGAGAGAGTAGGGAGGAGGGGCAGAGAGAGAGAGAGAGAGAGAGCGAATCCCAAGCAGGCTCTGTGCTGTCAACACAGAGCCCAATTCGGGTCTCAGTCTCACAAACCATGAGTCATGACCTGCACCAAAATCAAGAGTCAGACATTTAACCAACTGAGCCACACAGGCATCCCAAAAGTAAACCACTTTTATAGATATATTCTAAAATAAATTACATACTATGTCTAAGAATATAGTTTCCATAAATATATACAGTTTCCACTTTTCCTAAAGAATGGCCAGAACTATACATAAAATGCCTATAAATTGCAGAGAATTTGCAAGAATACTACATAATAAGAATTTAAAATTAATATTTGAAAATAATTCTAATGAGATATAAGCAAATTTTATCTTAATTTTTTTTGGAATACTTTTTAGTTAATTTATGGTGTCAATGCATTAAAATATATATCCCACTTACATGTAGCAGTATTTGGATAACTAGTCCCATTATCTCAAAGCGTTATCAGCTTTTTGAGCCTTTACTAAGCTAGCAATCACAAATTTAAGATATTACACAAGAAATTTCAAGGGAAAATTTGTTAATTCTTGAAAATCTCCCAGAATACTAACTGAATGATCTTTATTTTAAACATGCTGCCAATCATTATAATTATCAGAGAAGATAAAATTATATTCAGGAAAAAGAAAAATAGCATTTCCTATGAAGAACCATTTAAAATGATAAAAGTAATCATTTGCTAAGCCCAAGAACATGGAGAACACAGGGGGACATTAAGGAAAAAAGAATCAATGACAGAAGTTGTAGGTTTTCAAAAACCAAGCTTTTTTTAACTTTCTGTTTTCAGAGCAGTTTTAGGGTCATAGCAAAATTGAGGGGAAAATATAGAAATTTCCCATGTTCCACTTGTCTCCACATATGTATAGCCTTCCTTATTACCAATAATCCCTACCAGAATGGTATATTTGTTACATTTGATGGATCTACACTGAATGTCGTTATCACCCAGAGCCCATAGTTTACATCAGGATTCATTCATGGTGTTGTACATTCTATAGATTTGAACATTCTATGGGTTTAGAAAAATGTATAACAACATGCATCCAACATAGTGTATCATACTGAGTATTTTCACTGCCCTAGAAATCCTCTGAGTTCCACCTGTACATCCTTCCCACTTCCTTAACACTTAGCAACCACTGACCTTTTTATTGTCTCCATAGTTTTGCATTTTCCAGAATTTCATATACCTGCAATCATATAGTGTGCAGCCTTTTCAGACTAGTTTCTTGCACTTACTAATATTCATGTAAGTGTCCTTCATGTCTTTTCATGGCTTGATGGTTCAATTGTTTGGAGCACTGAATAAAATCCATTATCTGGATGTATCATGGTTTATTTATCCACTCACTAAAGGACATCTTGTTTGATTCCAAGTTTTAAACATTATGAATAAAGTTGCTATAAACATCCATGTACAGCTTCTGTGTGAATATAATTTTTCAACTCCCTTGGGTAAATACCAAGGAGTGTGATTGCTGGATCATATGGTAAATGTATGTTTAATTTTGTAAGATACCACCAAACTGTCTTCCAAAGTGGCTGTACCATTTCTGCATTCTCACCAGCAATATATGAGAGTTCCTGTTTTTCCACATCCTCACCAGAACTTATTGTTGTCACTGTTCTGGATTTTGGACATTCTAATAGGTGTCTAATGGCATCTCATTGTTGTTTTAATTTGCATTTCCTAATACTCTTGATGAGTATATTTTCATGGCTTATTTCCATCTGTATATATTCTTTAATACAGTGTCTGTTAAGTTCTTTGGCCTATCTTTAAGTATGATTGTTTTCTTATTGTTGAGTTTTAAATGTTCTTCATATATTTTGACTAATAGTCTTTTATCAGATATGTCTTTGGCAAATATTTCCATGTAGTCTGTAGCTTATCTCCTCATTCTCTTGATATTGTCTTTTGCAGAGAAGAAATTTTTAATTTTAATGAAGTCTAGCCTATTATCTCTTTCACGAATTGTGTCTTTGGTGTTGTATCTAAAATGCATGATTATTCCCACCAACCACATTACAGGGTTACTCTTTCTCCACATCCTCAACAACATCTATTGTTTCTTGTGTGTTGTTGAGTTTAGCCCTTCTGACAGGCATGAGGGATATGTCATTGTAATTTTGATTTGTATTTTCCTGGTGATCAGTGATGTTGAGCATCTTTTCATGTGTCTGTTGACCACCTGTATGTTTTATTTAGAAAAATGTGTATTCATGTCTTCTTCCTAGTTTTAATTTGATTAATCACTTTGGGGGTGTTCCAGTATATAAATTATTTATATATTTTCAATACTAACCCTTTATCAGATATGTCATTTGCAAATATATTCTCCAATTCTGTATGTTGCTTTTTAGTTTTGTTGATTATTTCCTTCACTGTGCAGAAGCTTTTTATTCTGATGAAGTCCCAATAGTTTATTTTTGCTTTTGTTTTCCTTGTCTCTGGAGACATAGCTAGAAAGAAGTTGATATGGCCAATGTCAAAGAGGTTACTGCCTGTGTGCTCCTCTGGTATATTTATGGTTTCAAGTCTCATATTTAGGTCCTTAATCCATTTTGAGTTTATTTTTGTGTATAGTGTAAGAGAGTGGCCCAGTTTGATTCTTTTGTAGGTGCAGCCAATCTAGAAGTTTCCTCAAAAAGTTAAAAATAGAACTACTCTACAATTCAGCAACTGCACTACTAGATATTTACCCAAAGAATACAAAAACACTAATTCAAATGGATACATGCACCCCAATGTTTATAGCAGCATTACCTACAATAGCTGAATTATGGAAACAGCCCAAGTGTCCACTGATTGATTAATGGATAAAGAAGATGTGGTGTGTGTGTGTGTGTGTGTGTGTGTGTATATGTATGTATGTTTTATGTGTATGTATATGTATATGTATGTGTATGTACATATATATATCATAGAATATGTGTAATGGGAAATTACTTAGCCATAAAAAATGAAACCTTGTCATTTGCAATAACATGGATGGAGCTAGAAAGTATAATACCAAGTGAAATAAGTCAGTCAGAGATAAACAAATACCATATGATTTAACTCATATTTGGAATTTAAGAAACAAAACAAAAGAGCAAAGGGAAAAGAGAAAGGGAGAGGCAAACCAAGAAACAGACTCAAAACTATAAAGAACAGACTGATAGTTACCAGAGGAAAGGTGGTTAGGGACATAGATTAAATAGGTGATGAGGATTAAGGAGGACACTTGTGATGACCACCAGGTATTGTATGGAAGTGTTGAATCACTATATTGTACATCTGAAACTAATATTACACTGTATGTT
Organism: Panthera leo; assembly: GCF_018350215.1. Taxonomy (NCBI): domain Eukaryota; kingdom Metazoa; phylum Chordata; class Mammalia; order Carnivora; family Felidae; genus Panthera; species Panthera leo. The sequence continues at coordinate 169,367,242 of NC_056686.1, forward strand.
AACCTATGAATTTAAATAAAAAATAAATAAAAAACATGAATTTACCCAAGATCATCTGTTTTCTCCTATGTTATCCTATAGGAATGTTATAATTTTGCATTTTACATTAAGGCCTATGATACATTTTGAGTTAATTTTGTGATAAGTGTGAAGTCTGTGTCTAACTCATCTTTTGGCATGTGGCTGTCCAATTGTCCCAGTACCATTTGTTTAAGAGACTATTTTTGCTCCATCATATGGCTTTTGCTCCTTTGCCAAAAATCAGTTGACTATATTTATGGGAATCTATTTCTAGGCTCTGTATTCTGTTTTATTCATCTATTTGTCTATTCTTTCACCAATACCACTTTGTCTTCATTACTGTGTATTTTAGTAAGTCTTGAAGTCAGGTAGCATCAGGCTCTTACTTTTATTTCTCTTTTAATATTATGTTGGCTATTCTGAGTCTACAGCCCCTTCATATAAACTTTATAATTAGTATGTTAATATCCACAAAATAACTGATGGAATTATTAGAATTACATTGAATCTATAAACCAAGTTGGGAAGAACTGATGTCTTGACAATATGAGTCTTTCTATGTATGAACACGGAATATTTTTCCACTTATTTAGCTCTTCTTTGACGTGCATTAGCAAGGACTTCCAATACAATGCTGAAAAAGAGTCATAGGAGGGGATATCTTTGCCTTGTACTTGATCTTATTGGGAGAGCTCTGAGTTATAATGCCCATATTACATAATGATGGATTATATGTCATTATTCTTTTTTCCAAAGCCATAGAATATATAACACCAAGAGTAAACTCTAGTGTAAATTATGGACTCTGGGTGATTATGATGAATCAGTGCACATTCATCCTTCATAAAAAATGTACCAGTCTGGTGAGTGATGGTGATAATGGAGGAGACCATGCATGTGTTAGGGCAAGGAATATATGGGAAATCTCTGTATCTTCCCTTCAATTTGGCTGTGAACTTAAAACTATTCTTAAAAAACTGTCCTAATTTTATAAAAATGTAAGACAAGACCAACAGCTCAAAATGTAATATTATTAGATAAAAATAAATTATAAGAAACTCATAAGACTAAAAAAAAGCAAAAAGATAAATTGAAAAGTGAAAGTAAATGAAGTATCTTACAAACAAGAAGATACAAGGCAAAGACACACTCTTAATTAAGAATATAAGCTATTAATGCATAAAGACTAAGTATAAAAAAAATAAAAGTTGTTCCAAAGCGCATGAGAGATAAGGAAAGCAAATGTAAGCTTAGTGCAGACGATGTCAAGAATTTCTGTTTTGATTACTTACTTGCCATCTGAAGATACAAATCTCTTTGCAAAGATTCCCAAGTGAAGTCTTTAGATGAAGAACAAAAGCTGAAGTTATGAGAGCCTTTAGGGATGACCTTTGTCATTTCTGTCCCTCTTTCCCACAATTCTCCCTCCTGGGCACTCCTCAAGCAGTAAATGTGGGCTCTACCTTTATTATGCCCAGTTTCCTTCATGTCTCCCACAACCTCCAGTTCCCTGACCTCCATAACTGAAATGCACAATTGACTGATTCAGCCCACTGCCAATTCCATATACTGCCATTTTGAGATGCTGTATAACATAGAATTACTTAGCACCTAAGCCACTCAGAATTCCAAACTATTTACCACCTACAGTGTGGGTGTGGGGAAGAGAGCTAAGAATGGGCAGAAACTAGGAAAACTAAGCCTTAAAACAGCACTAGATGAAAGTGACTTCAAAGAGAAGAAACACCCTCCCCCTCAAAAAATGTGTCTCAAATATATATGCCAAAAGGTAGATTTGACGTAAAGTAATTCCAAGGCATGGTATTTCTCTTTGATTATGCTTTTCATCAGTCTAATCTTCTCAACCAGTATCAACAGTCAGCAAATTTAAATCTCAATTCATTTTCTATTTTGTTTGAAACAAAAACAAACATGGTTTGTTTTCTGGATTCCAGAACCGTAAAGCTAGTAGACTCTGAAAATTACATAAGCTTATTCCTCTGCCTTAAACTATAGCCTAAAAAGCCCCAGAAAAATCTACCCTATGATTAAAGATTTCCAAATATGGTGACTCTGCAGTTTCCCTTAGTAATTACTTTTAAATTCAACAATTTACACCATCAAGAAATATATATTGGGAAAAGAATGAGGAAAAAAATCAGGTCTATTTAAAAACCAAAAGAATTGGAAAGTACAAAAATAACGTTAGGAATTATAATATTTGAAACTGATGATTGACTTCAAGTAACAAGGTAAATATAAATGAAAGATGATGTTTGTCAAACGACTACTTTACTCAAAACAAGAATAGCCAGGCCTGCTGCTCAGATATCTTCCATGCCTCTTGCAAAATATCAACCTCAACACTGAACTCTGCACCAAACCAACAGCTCCACATTCTCTAGTTGCTCTTAATGAGATGAAAAAGAGTCAACTCAAATCCACTTTGCTTCACAAAAGACTCCAACCCAAAAGAACTATGCATAGTATTTTAATATTCAGAACAAGCTGTAAATTAATGTCAAAATAATCTCATTTATAGAAATTCTGTATTCTTAATGTATGTGGTTAATATTTAATAATTTAGTCCTTGTGAATTGTGTTATCAGGTTGCTTAGACAGAAACCAATTTCATAGGTATTCAGGACGGGAAAATATCAGAAAGAAGGAACATTATGCATTGAAATAGCTTTTTATAGGCTACTGTTCAGAAATAGTGAACAAACTCTAATACTTAACTCTCATAAATCCCACGTATTTATGCTTCCATATGCAAATGCAACAATGGGAATTTATTTATATTTTGAGCACCTGTAACCGGGACTGTATCTGGAACCTGCATGTCTTTAGTCAGATCATATCCAAGTATGGAACAGGAAAAAAAAAAGCCATATAATATAAAGATTTCCAAATATTTTTGTTCAGTTTGTTTATAAATTAGTTATAAGGCAAGAGTCAAAGTGGCTCTCATTATACTCTATTTTTCTTTTCATTGATGACCCTGCAAATATTTAAAGAAACAAAAAAGTAAACATGTTATATTTTCTGTCCCTACTTGTTAAGATGTCAATTAATTTGAACAAAAGGAAAGTAGGTCCAATCTAAAATATTTGCATAAAAATTAAATGAATACAAACCATATTATTTTACAAAATTTCTTCTAGCAAAATTATGTATCCAACAGGAGAGAATGGGAAAAATCATTTGTGGGATCAGTTTTCATCCATAAACTGCCAATATTTTTCATTTCTGAAGTTTCATGATCTTTTTATGAGTTTCATGATCATGAGCTTTTACTCTCACCGCAAATCTGCAAGACAAAAACTATTTTGAAATGCAAATTTTGTGGTTACAAATTTTCACAAGAGAATTCAAGTTTACTTTTTTAATGTTTATTTATTCATTTTGAGGGAAAAGGAGAGAGAGAACAAGCAGGGGAGGGGGAGAGAGAAAGAATCATAAACAGGCTCAGCACTGTCAGCACAGAGCCAGACGCAGGGCTTGAACCCACGCTTAACCAACTGAGCCACCCAGGTGTTGCCATGAAAATTCAAGTTTAAAAATACACAGTAAATTTGGGGCGCCTGAATGGTTCGTGCTGTTGGGCATCCAACTTCAGTTCAGGTCATGATCTCACAATTTGTGAGTTCAAGCCCGATGTAGGGTTATGTGCTGACAACTCATAACCTGGAACTGCTTCAGATTCTGTGTCTCCCTCTTTCTGCCCCTCCCCAACTCGCGCTCTATCTCTCCCTGTCTCTTAAAAATGAATAAACGTTAAAAAAAAATTTTTTTAATTTCATAGAAAATTTAATATCCTAGTTTAAATAATCCTGGTTTAAATGAAATATTAGAGATTCAAACATTTCTGCCTCTGTTATTGGAGATAAATCACATGCATGAAACTATTTTTGATAGTTGTTTTAATATGTTTTTAAAATTATATTGTTGAGGAACAATTTTCAATGATTCATTCATTTCTTCTACACGTGACTTCAAATGGCATTAGTAAAATTTAAATTTACTTAGTTTTTAAATAGGATTCCATTGAATGCCATCCTGATAAACCCTTAGTCAATAAGATCAAATATCTTCAGTTATTAAGGTATTTTGAATGTGTAAACATACTATGGTTTCAAGTTCTAATTTCAACACTTGCTAGATATTTAATTTTGAGAAATTACTTAACCCTGAGGTTCCCAAACTGGTGTTATGATAGAATTCCCACGGCACCATAGGATAGTTTACATTTTTGAGGGATTCACGATGGTACTTGACATCTTTTCAATACAGTGCAAACTACTAACTCAAGCTAGTTTACGGTCTCAACATCGAACAATGCCACATTTCTCTGAATGATGACATCTCTTTGCAAATTTTAAGCAATTGGTGTAATAAAAAGCAAGTATCATTTGAAAGTCAATGTAGAACAGAAAATGAAAGCAGTAGTGTGTAATCTGTGCAAAGTTTGCACAGTTGTGCAGATTCCAACAGGCACACACATCCTACTAGTAATTGTGGGTATTTAAAAATGAAGCATAAATATTAATTTTGGTTTTAATTTGTGTATTTTTATTTTCAAGTGGGTACTAAATTGTTAGAACCTAAGTTGGGACCAACAACTTAATAAAGCAACCTTTTAGGTGTGTCTTTTGGCAGAATGGTGCCATGAAAAATTACTAGAACACAAAGGATACTGTGAACTGAAAAAATTTAGGAACCTCTGACTTAATCCCTTGGAGGTACATTTTCTGTGTGTGCAAAATGAATATAAAACCAATTTCACAGAGCTGTTGTGAAAGAGTGCATAATGCATGTAAAAGTATTAACCATAGAAACTATAAGTTTTAATGCTTTAATTTCCTGAATGATTGAACATTTCGTTTTTGCAACATTATGTGAAAGCTTTATGAAAGTACCACTTTATTATATATCTAAAATAATCTAGTGTATCTATTCAGTTATACCTGGAGGGAGAGATGGTATTCTGATCCTAGACCATAGCAGCAAACTGTTTTACAAACTAGTAAGCATAAAGTACAATCTGCCCTGTGGAATTTTAGTATTGAGGGGATATTTAAAATAGATAATTCCTATATGACATGTATACAAAATCTTGGTTAACCAGAATCTTTGATTAACCAGAAGACTCTATTTTCCTGAAAGTTCATTTGCAATTGAGTTCATTTTCATGCCATGTTCACTGCTTCCTGTAACTATGTAGCTATGACAGATGATTTGAGGATATGTGAAATTATTAAATAAATTTCTTTTCCATTTCCATGAGAGTAAGGTCCAGTGAAAGACTCCTGAATAAAAGCCAATAGATTGAGATTCTACTCCCATTTCAGTGAGTAACTTCAAATCATTTGACATCCCTAGGTGTCAATTTTGTTTCCTCTAAAATGACAAGATCAGTTCTTGTCATGCTCCAAGATTAGTAAAGGATGAAAACAAAATGTAAGCTGGTTTTTATATCTTATATCTTTTGGGGAAGATATGTTATTAGGAAGATAAAACTTACAATCTAATTGGGAAGATAAAACTATAACACTTGGGAAAGTTCAAAAGCAATACAAAACCTTACATCGTCATATGGTAAGTAAGCAATTTCCCTGTTAATAGATTAAATATATTTATCCCAATATATCAGTTTTATTAATAGCATTATTAATGTTAAAGCCATGAACAAATTCTTTAACTTTAATAAGTCCTAGTTTCTCAGCTATCAAATGAAAATTATAATGGCATCTATTTCGCTGTTATAATGGCTGTTATAAAAATTAAATGAGCTAATTTATATGTCATGTGTTAAACTAAATAATTTGGCACAGTGGCTATAACAAGGTTTCAACCATTTAATCCTAGGACGACTTATGGGTGTACCTACTATTATCTCCAGTTTATCAATGAGGTAGCTGGGGCTCAAAAGATAAGCTAACTTGACCCAGAAGGTGAAAGGCAGAAGCTGGAATATTAGGCAAATTCATCCAGATTGCACAGCTGAAAGACAGGTTACCTCTGATGATAGATGTCCACTCTTAGGATAAGGTACAACTTAGCAGAAGTAGAGTAAGGCCTCATGAAAACTGGCATGTCTGTCTTGATACCTCAGCAACTCTGGTAGAAAATCATTCTCTTGACTCAGCTTCTTTGTTTATGCTTCTTCTCCTGAGGCTGCATCTTTGTGCACATCCACTGCCAGAGTTAGGATAAAGAGCATCATGCTCCTGAGAGCATCTTTACTGGGCAGAATTCTCCCAGGTTTTCCATGCAGTGGTTCCCATAAATTAGAATCACCCGGGGGGGACTTTAAAAACACAAATCCTGGATATGGTCCAGACAAATTAAATCAGGATCTCTTGGGTCAGAGGATTAGACTTAAACATGAGCAATATTAAGTGCCCCTAAGTAAGCCCAATGTGCAGCCAGGGCTGAGATCCACCAGACCTCAGTGAATTTCTGAATCAGAAGCTGACCCCTGGTCCAATGAGGAATGCCTTACATAAGACTTCCTCTAAAGGAAATATGACTGGAACTTCAGAGTTTTCTGGTGTGTAATAAAGTATTAACCTTGCCCAAAGAGAGATGGGCCTTTGCCTGAGATCACGCCCTTGGAATGTCTTGCCAGATAAGAGTGTTGTTTGTTTGTTTGTTTGTTTGTTTGTTTTCTTGGGAACAATGGGCCATGTCAGATAGTCTGTGCTAACAATGTCAATTATGGTTGAGGAACCTTAAGTCACAGAGTGTCAGCTTGACCACTGGAGGGGCTAGAGACTGAGATCAGCCATATGGGTAGTCAAACATATCTACATGACCAATAAAAACTCTGGACACCAAGGCTCAAGTAAACTTCCCTGGTTGGCAGTACTCTGTGAATGCTGTTGCACATTGTTTTTGGGAAAAGTTAGTGTTGTCCTCAAAATTCTACTAGGAAGGGATATTTGGTAGCTTGTGCCTGGAACATTCCTGGATCCTGTCCTATGCACCACTTCCTTTGTTTCATTTTAATCTCTAACCTTTCTGTAATAAGCTATCACCTCAGTGAGTTATGTGAGTCCTTCTAGTGAGTTGCTGAACGTGAGGATGGTTTGGGGGACCCTCGAAGTTGCAGTTGAGATCAGAAGTGAGGGTGGTCTTGGGGACTTCCTGTACTTTGTGTGTGGCCTATCCAGTTCACTGGGCTCAGATGGTCTCTGTGGAGACACCAACAATCCACACTGAGTAACTCTGCTTGAGTGCAGCCCCAGCACTCTGTCATATCTTCATGCCTTTGCATCAGCTTTTCCCTTTCTGGGGATGCCTTTACTCATTTCCATCACCAATTCACAGTTCCTCATTTGTTATAAATTGTCTCAAGTGTCACTTGCTTCCAGAAACCTCCACAACCCACCTGGATTATATCTTAGCCCTTCCTGTTTTCATAGGACCTCATACTCACATCTAACATATACTTATGATATTGGAACACTCATGTCTGAAGGTTGGTATTTTTGTTGTCTTCCAAATTCGTATATCTTTGAGAGGACTTTGACAAAGCCCCAATTTTAGCATCAGAGGAACTTCAAGATTTCATATCCATCTTACTCTTTTTCTCATCCCTGCTTTGCTCCCTACTCAATGTCTTAAGGTCATGGGCATTGTGTTATTATGTTTGAGTTTTTTATTTGTGAGAAATTGCTGGAAAAATTTAAAAATATATGAGACTCAGAGAAGGAATTAGAAAAGAAAAAAATGAAAAAAGACTGGAAAATAATTTACTGGTTCCAAGGGAAAGTAGAGGCAGTGAAAGGGTTTGATGAATAAGGCAAACAATACAATAATAGTCAAAAAGTGGTGGAGCCAAAGAATTTACAGTAATTTACAGAATTTATCATCATAAAAATGATAATTGTTTACAAAAAATGAGAAGATACAGATGGGAATTTAATAAATATAGAAAGAATGGAAAGCTTTTTCTGCGTATTGTCAATAGGTTTACTGCTTTAAAAGATGGTATGCATTACATTTGTTTTATGTATTTTCAGTATACATGGCTATTTCCAGGAACGTGAGTCAGTAACAAGATTCAACTAAAAAATTATCTATTTACAGACTGCGAGTTTCAGGAGGCAGGGACTTTTATCTCTATGTCCCTGGCACAAAGCACAGGCCTGGATTGTGTTAGTTAAATAAATGAGTGCCCTACAAAGAGAAGATAAACCTTAGAGAAAGACAACTCCTGTTTTGACACCATGTTAGAATTATGGGTGCCATTGAAATTGGCCATAACAAGAAGGAGGAATTATCCAGTGCAATGACTCCCATATTCCAGGCCTTAGTCCAGCACCAGTCAGTTACTAAGTTGTCATTGATTTCTCTGTTAAAGAAAAAAAAAATACTACAATAAGTTTAACCTGAAGGTAAATTAATTCCACATTCTTAACTTCTGCCATTATGTTTTCTCTATTCCCCTTACAAAAACATTCATTTGCCCAATATAATAAAAATGGGTAGTAATTGGTTTGTTTTATTAACATACTCACTTGGCCAAATAGAAAAATAACACTATGATAATTCTCAAAAGTTGAGAATTTTACAAAAGTTGAGAATATTACTGATCATGATGTTCAAAAGTGTTATAAATGCCTCAGAAAATGAGAGTGAGCAAGCTCTGAGAAGACACTGTGTGACCCAACAAGCAGAGAAATGTGCTGTCAGTTATGTTCCCCAGTGACCAGAAGAGCAGAGTCATGTGAGCAAACCACAGCAACAGAGGGAAATGCTGCAGAACTTGTCAGAGCCACACACAGAGTGGCTACATGATCCCACCATGAAAAAAAAAATCACCAGAGAGGTTTTTGACATTGGGAAATATTCTTTGTGAAACATTGATATTCTAAGATTTTTACATCACTATAACTAACCTGTAAATGAAAAATATTTCTGTTCCTTTTATCAAATTTTCCTTCTGATATATTAGAGTCATAATACATACAAATTCAGGAGAATTTCATGCCACTGGACTTTCAGAGAAGATTTGCCAGGCTTTTTTAGTGGGAATTAAGCCAAGTGCAGGATCCCATAAAATATAATTTTTTAATGTATTTATTTTTTCAATAGTAATATTAATTAAATGAGTCTATTTGAGTAGATGGGAATGCATATTTATATTCATATGAATTTTAATTATTTTATTTTTAATGATTTTTTAAATAGTTTTTGGTCTTCATTTATTGTTTTAAACATCTAATTGAAATTCATTTTTTCCCACAATTTTTTGATTTTGATCCTAGCACCTATAAATTTATTAAGATGTATATGGGAAATTATTCTTCCAAGAATATTGTAACATTGTGGAGGTATCTTCTGTTGTTATCCCCCATCCAAACTGAGTCAGGCTGAACCAGAATAAATAGTTAGACCAAAGATTTAAAAATGATTAAATAAGGGCGCCTGGGTGGCTCAGTCGGTTAAGCAGCCGACTTCGGCTCAGGTCATGATCTTGCGGTCCGTGAGTTCGAGCCCCGCATTGGGCTCTGTGCTGACAGCTCAGAGCCTGGAGCCTGTTTTGGATTCTGTGTCTCCCTCTCTCTGACCCTCCCCCATTTATCCTCTGTCTCTCTCTGTCTCAAAAATAAATAAACGTTAAAAAAATTTAAAAAAATAAATAAAAAAATAAAAATGATTAAATAAATTTTACAAAGCTCTTAAAAAAAAGCAATAGAGGCTATAAAACTATGTAATTAAAGCCTTTTACAGTTACAAGATTTTTTAATGCCATTAAAAGAATGTAAATGGTAATAAATACTCATCTTTTTCAGATTCCTAAAGAATATAGTTCCATAGACTTATATACAAAAGTATAATTGTCTTTATTTTCCTGAAACCCAATTTCTATTTTGAATATCTGTCTCATCAGGATGATAAACCTTAATCTTAGCTAATTTGACATCCCAATTTTTATTTTTCTAGAGCTCTAAATCCTGGGTGTTTACGTACTGCCACAGGATTGGGTAGAACACATTTGGTCCTCAATTGAGAAGATATGTAGACATTCACTAGGATGTCCAGCATCCCATCCAATCATCAGCCCACATGTGACACTTAGGACATCCTCATTCTTGCCAGGGTTCAGGTTCAGAAGTTCTCTCCACTGCCTCTATATTAATCTTAGTGTGTTTGTATTTCAGGGCTGCTGTAGCAAAAATACAATAAGACTGAGGGTTGCTTTTAAACCACAGAAATTTATTTCTCAAAGTTCTGGAAGCTGAAAGACTGAGATCAGAGCACCAGCATGGTCAAGTTCTGGTGAGGGCCCCCTTCCAGAAGGAAGGTAGGTTGCTGACTTTTCACTGGGTCCTGATAAGGTGGAAGGGACTTCACATGGTGAGTTACCTCTGAGGGCTCTTTTATAAAGGCACTAGCCCCATTCATGAGGGCTCTACCCTTATGATCTAATTAGTGCTCAAAGGCCCCACCTCCAAATGCCATCATATTGGGCATTAAAATCAACATATGAATTAGGGGGAGGGGAATATAAACACTCAAGTCCATAGCACTTAGGGACCCAGGAATCATCTCCACCAGGCTCTCTCTGTTCTTTCTATCCAAATACATCAAGCAGTCATTTCCTCTCTGAAGCTTTGCCAAATCCCAAGCCTTTAAGTCTGAAAATTGAAGATTTTATCTCAGAAGCAGGGGTATGCATCTCTTTCTCTGTGACCAAAAATCACCAGCTCCTTCAAGTCTGGGGTAATCTTCAGCTATCTCCACTTGAAACTTCCACCCTTAATCATGTTTTGAGAGTAGAAGAATCTTTTCTTTTTTTATCAGATGTTTTTGCTTCAAAGAGCACCTAATAAAATCTCCAGTGTGGCTGTGCCTTTGGAAACACAAAAGCCAGAGACTCTAATCTTATTTTTTAGTTTCCAACCTAACAAACACACTCTCCTAAGGGGAAATGTCAGTAAGAAACATCAATTTTTTTTAAATTATATTGTTATTTTCTAAACCCATCAACTATTTTCAACCATTTAAGATGACTTTTCTTTCAATCTTTATCATTTTACAGATAATCCATTGTTTCTCCTTCCCTCTGAGTGTGTTGTGGTGTTTTAGATTTCCAACAGGCATTTTAAAAGTTTGATTTTTGTGTGAATACAGCAAAATGTTATTTTTTCCAACATTTATAAGATTCTGGAGGATTTCACAGCATTTAATTTCTACATAATTAAGCTCAGGATGGTAGACAAGAAAAGTATAACAGCACATCCTGAAGAAAAATGAGGTTTGTGATTTAGTCTGAAATTTACAGGATGTGAATTACAGTTCATGCATATTCTTTTGGTTTGCTAATTTATAATTCATTTACTTAATAATGGAAATAGCCTCAGGAGAGAAATGTACGTTTTCAAGACTTTGGAGGATAAGATTTGAAAATTTAATTAATGGTTCAATTTATTAACTATTAAATACTATAGAATGGTTAACCCATCTCCAGATACATAAATGTTCTTAAACAAGAATTGAAAGGTGAGTATCTTTTAAATACTTTTAGTTTCAAAGAGAATTGATTGGGCGCGGGGGAAGGAGAATATTTAGTATGAGATAGAACTACTATTTAAAATTAGAAAGCAAGTGATTATTTTGAAAGCTTGTTCTACTCCTGTTGGTTCTCAATTCTAGCTGTATATTGGAAACACCTTGGAGAATTTTTTTTTAAATGCCTATGTTTTAGATCCATCTATAGAGATTTTGATTCAACTGATCTGGAATGAGACATTTTTTTCAAAACCACTCAAGGTTATTTAAAATGTGCAGCCAGGTTTGAGCACCGCAATTCTATATCATTAGGTCAGAGAGCAGCTAAACACGAGAAGGAAAATTATACAGTGCTAGTTTCCCAAAAGAATAAAATTAAACTCTCCTGAACCTAGTTCTTACAAGACTAACAGTGTTCCACAATGTAAGGAAAAACAAATATTCTTTATATAGGGCCTACACAGCAATGACAGGAATGAATATATATTATTTTTAGAAATCAGTTCACCCATTTTCCATGCCCTGATGAGTAGGAAGCAAAGTCATTGGCCTGGGCTGGGTCTTAAAAGGCTGAGCTAGATTTGATAGAAGCCAAAGCTACCCCAGAAATTAAAAACTCTGGAAGACTAGATGTCAAAATAGGTCCAAAATGAGAAGAAAACTGGGACTAGAAACAACAGGGGACAGACAAATCCAAGGACATACTCAGAAATGGAGTCCCAAACTCCAATCGTCAGTGGAAGGAAGCATTTTAGTAACAACAGAGAGTCCACGGGTGTGGAGCACAGTTAGAACAACCACCACCAGAAAAAGGATTTGGCTTAATTTATAAGAAATGATACTCGACAAAGTCATTATTATTATAATGAGGTATTGTACTTGAATCCACAATGAACTGCGATTTGCAGATTTGCAGATAGTAGACTGCAGCTCTGGAATTATCTATGTGCATTAATTGACATCCATAGAAAGTTCTGGGGTCTGGGAAGAAGAAGAAGAAGGAAAAGATAAGAATATGTAGGCTTGTGCATGCACTGAACTAGGAATCTAGTGAGAGGAAGAAATGAAAATAGAGGTGAAAGCACAGTGAGCATCTTCCTGCCTAGCCCAGTGGACTGGCATAGACATTATATGGAGAGAAACATCTGGGAGCAGAAAGACCTAGTGTACTTCTCTAGGAAAGCCTATGTGGAAGTCAGGCACAAGAAATCTCAAGGAATCTTGTTTCAGGGCTAGGAGACAGACACAAAATAAAATTAAAGCAGGAAGCATTTTACATGCTCTTCCCCAGACTAGGGTTAAGCCCTGGGGCTCAGGGTTGTCACCAGCAACCTGACTTACAGGGCATAGAAGAGATATTAGCAAGGAACCACAGGGGCCCTTGAATGCCTATGAGATATCTTCAGAAGATAAGTAAATATACATGGAGAACTTTGGGAGTTAAGAGCGGGTCTTGCATGAGCAGGGTAACTTAAAAAGCCCTCTTTATGTGGATTTTAATACCAAATAACTTCATTTATGCCCACAGGCTTCAGCCTGGGTTATTTGAATTACATGGTTACTTAATCAAACATTGTTTCATACACTTTCTATAAAGTCGTCTCACTTTATAGAAACTCAGTAGATGATGACACAAGTTTTACTCTCGTTTTATATTGAAATTCAGAAAAGATCAATACCTGCTCAGTATCACCCATCATGAAATTTAACTTTGTTTCCTGATTTAAAATAATAATAACAATAACAATAATAATAGTAATAATAAACCCTGATACTTGCCACTGGGCATGCTCAAGGCACAAGTGGGGGCCTCTGCTCATGACTACAGCTCTTCATTGAAAAAGTCTGTGTTCCAAAGAAGAAACAGAAACGACAGACTTTGTTACACAATAATGAGATGCTCACATACTGATGCATTTGAAAACATTTGTTGATAACACTACATGCTAAGAGGAATTTGTTGCTATCATGGATGCCAGTGAACACTATTTTCAACAGTACTTTTAAAAAATGACGAAATCTTTCTTTTATAGCCAGCTCTCATACCAATTCCTAATTAAAACTGAGAGAATAATATGAAATTATGCTCCTGGCAACTATGTGTAAGATAATTTTTTATGCTGTCTTGACCCAGTTTAAAGGCCCCACCTAGAGGCTGCTGCTGATTGAGTCCATATGCCCAGCCTCTTCCCTTATCAGAGTCCCATACTCTGGGCCACACACACCAGCCCTGATTGTATCAGGGCAAACATCTAGGGGCAGCCTCCATGTTCCAGAACCTGCAAGTTATTCAAATTGCCAATCTACAGGGAGCCCACAAAACCTAGCTAAACTCACCAATCTTACCATATATAAGCTGCCTCCTATAGTTCTAGCTTGTTGTTACCCTGTCCCTGGATACAATTCCCTATGTGTCCCTGAGTTACAACTTTCTGTTATTTAGAACAGTAAGTAACGAAGAACTATACCTTTCATCTGTCTCATCGACCCCAGTGTCAGTGTGTTGTTTTGCCATAAAAATATAAAATAAAATACCTTTAAATCTGTTAGAGACTGAATGTTTCCCAAAAATTCATATGCTGAAGCACTAACCCTCAATGTGATGGTATTAGGAAATGGGGCCTCTGGGAGGTAATTAGTTTCAAATGAGGTCATGAGGATGGATCCTCCATGATGGTATTAGTGCCCTTATGAGAAGAGGAAGAGACATCAGAGTTTCCTCTCTCCACCATGTAAGGATACAGCAAGAAGGCAGCTGTCAGCAGGCCAGGAAGAAGATCCTCACCAGAATCCAATCTTCCTGGTACTGATCTCAGATGTCTAGCCTCCAGAACTGTGAGAAATAAACTTCTGTTGTTTAACCCATCAAGTCTATGGTATTTTGTTATAGCAACTAGAGCTAAGAAAAAAATCTTACAAATACCATGGAATGAAGGCAAGATGAGGTAGCTCTTTGGAAGTAAAATATGTTCTGGTGCTCTGACTTTACACAAGTATGGAAATTGGAGAATTAGGTAGTTAGCTTGACTCTCTTTGACTATTTCTTCCAAATATCTGTTACCTCCTCTGGACTTTTAACAGATGAGATTGAGTTTGAGGCACCTGCCTAAATGCAGGAACATCACCATGAAAAGAGATCTCTCTGTTTTAGTGAGCAGAATACAGGTGGCCCCAATTTACACTAGGTTTGGAAAATAACTCTTGGCTGGCTGGCTGGTTGGATACAGGGCCATGTCACCAATTCTAGGAGAGTCTAAGTCTTCTAGCTTTCATGTGAGAACACTTAGTAACGTTAAAACATGAAAATGAGAGATCAGTTTACATTGCTTTTAACTTGTTAATATCACACAATATCAAAACCCCAAGATATATTTTTGAAGGGCCCAGGGATAGAAAGTCAAGCCATCGTGTACTTCTAGCTCAAAAGAAAAGAAACCCAAGCAGTTATGTTTACTAATAAAGACATCCTTCCTCACGCACAGCAACGTATGCCATATCGTTGTCATCCATTGTGACTTATGTTTGAAAAAAAACAAAAGAGAAGACTGGGAGTTAGGAAGACTTACAAAGATAAAAGTCAAACAATGACCAAGATCAGAGACAAAGAGAGAACGTTGTGTCCTACAATTGTAGATGATAACACTAACAAAGCATTAATGGCTGGCTGATTCAGGTCACCTGCTCCTCACCATTGCCTTTGAAATCTGTAGGGTATCCACATGTGGAAGGTATGTAAGGTGACTGAAAATTAGACTAACTTGAAGCTATATTTGATATGCTCTCACTGATTTCTGAAGCAAAAAGCAAACTTCAAAGTCAGATAGCTTCAGGTCACTATGAAACAGGAAAGGTAAATAAATTCCTGGCATTCTACTTAAAGCTTTTTATTGATGAAAACTAGAATAGCACCATGAAATTCAATTTCAGAAGAAGGTAAGAAAAAGGCTTTGAGATCTACAACATATTGAATGGAAGCAAGGACACTTGAATTTTTTTAAGCCTAAGAATATAAACTTTTTAAAGTTAGCAATTTAGGCTGTTTCTTTGGAAAGTTCTAATCATTTCAAAGACCTACTAAGTATATTAAACTAATTTTAGAGCTTATAATATTAATCCTTATACAGGTATGGAAAAATCCTAGTAACAGAGGTCATTCTGGAGAATGCTATAGATATCACATATAAATTTAGCAGCAACCTGTAGGTCTCATAAGAAAAATGTTTTCTAGTATATGGGAGACTTGGAACAAAGAAATGGCCAAAGAAAAGAGCAAATTGCCTTCATTTTAAAAAATATAACCTCTTTCAAACAAGTCAAGTCACTTTCAGTACACTTGAAATGAGATAGTTCATTTAAATTGCTTTTCAAGTTTGATTAGCATTCATTTTATCTAAGGAAAAACATTGTTCATACACAATATTATAATTACATCTATTTGCCATACTTAGCTAAAAGAATTTCCAGACATCTGCAGCTGATAATTAAAAATTAATTCAAATTTTTCCTATACTATTTTCACCTTAGCAGTGCTTCTTTCCACAAAAAAAAGAAAAGAAAAATATACCTTTAGAGAGTTGTTGGCATTAGTTGACCTAGAAATGAAATCCTAGTGCCCTAGAACTATTGAATGACTCCAGAGGAATTTGCACTTACAAAGTATCTTATTTATTCTTGCTTGGCCTCAATCTGATTATTGTTATTTTTAACTTACATTTTAAGAAAGAAGGATGTGAGGCAAGCGGTGGCTCTCAGCAAGCAGTGTCTGAGAGGAAGGAGGTAACCCATTGGGGTCTAAGGGCCTCCAGCAAGAAGCTAAAGAGAGTTTGTCCAAGAAGAAAATGCCCCCAAGTAATTTTTATGAAATCTGAGATGAATATATTTTCATATCTTTTAAGTTAGTGTATGTCTCATAATTAATGATGCTAGAAAAGCCTAGTTTAAATAGCATCCTATTTTCTTTCATTGTGGCACACAAAATAATGAGCCTTTGACAACTGAGGGCATGCTAGAATGGATGAAATATGGAGGAAAACAACAGGGCATGCATGTTCTTCATGAAAAACCCCAAGAAGTGACATGGTACCATATAGCCTATTAATGGTCTGTGAAGAACCCAAGGGAATGAATAATACAAATGATCTGAGACATGGTAGTCATTTTCTTTTTTAAAAAATAGCCTTATTTAAAAAAATTATTTAATGCACATGTACAATTTTATAAAGTATGATTATATTTCTGTTTTCATAGTATATTTCTGTAATCATAGTATGATTACATTTCTGTTATGTTTCTGTTTTCCATTCGTTTTTGGTCTTTTTGAAATATTATTTCTTTTCATTGTTTGCTTGTGTCTCTGTAATGGACACACTCTAATTTTGAACCCCTCCAGTGATCTGTATCCTTGTAGTAATTCCCTGCCCTCGGGTGTTGGCGGGACCTTTCTCCTAACCAATAGAATATGGCAAAGGTGATGGGATGGGATATCACATTTCTGATTACATCCCTTTTTATAAGACTCTATCTTAGCTGATTTAGCAACAGGAGATTCTCCTCCTGGCCTTGAAGAAGCAAACAGCCATGTTGTGAACTGACTAGAGAAAGAAACACATGACAAGGAATTGCAGGTGGGCTCTAAGACATTAGGGTGGCCTTGAGCCACCAGCCGGTAAGAAAACAAGGCCCTCAGCCATACAGTCACAAGAAAATGAATGCCACCAGGGTGCCTGGGTGACTCAGCTGGTTTTCTTCTGCCTTTGGCTCAGGTCATGATCTCACAGTCTGTGGGTTCAAGCCCCACGTCAGGCTCTGTGCTGACAGCTCAGAGTCTGGAGCCCACTTCGGATTCTGTGTCTCCCTCTCTCTCTGCCCTTCCCCCACTCACGCTCTCTCTCTCTCTCTCTCTCTCTGTCTCTCTCTCTCTCTCTCTCTGTCTCTGTCTCAACAATAAATGAACATTTAAAAAAATTTTTTTTTAATTTTTTTTTTTATAACATTTATTTATTTTTGAGACAGAGAGAGACAGAGCATGAACGGGGGAGGGTCAGAGAGAGGGAGACACAGAATCCAAAACAGGCTCCAGGCTCTGAGCTGTCAGCACAGAGCCCGACGCGGGGCTCGAACTCACGGACCGCGAGATCATGACCTGAGCTGAAGTCCGCCGCTTAACCGACTGAGCCACCCAGGTGCCCCTAAAAAAATTTTTTTTAAAGAAAGAAAATGAATACCACCAACTGTCATGTGAGCTTGGAAAAGCATCACAAGCTTCAGAAGAGAATTCTGTCCTGGCAACACCTTTACTGCAGCCTTGCTAGATGCTGAGCAGAGGATTCAGCTGAGCACATTTTTATCCTGACCCATAAAAAATATGAGAAAATAGGTGTATGTTGTTTTAAACTTCTACATTTGTGTTAACTTGTTATACAATGGCAGACAATTAATACATTAGCCTTCTCTTTTTTCTTTCTCCTGTCTACCCACAGCATCACTATCACCGTCACCACCTGGGTAAAAGGTGACAGGGACTCTTAGATTACAAAACTATAAGTATTTACAAAACACACATGTATTTAGAGTGCGGGGAATCTCACTTATATTTCAAAACTTGGATCTTATGCAACATCATCTGCATCCTGATCCATTTGCTCAGTCACCAATACTGCATAGAAATCTTTCTGAGTTTCCAAGTATGGTTCTATACAGTCTTTAATGGATACAAAAGAGTCCATGGTATAAATGTGCTATGATGGGCATTCATTTTGTTTCCAATTCTTTGCCACTATGAATAATGTTACAACCAATATTCTGTATACAATCTTCATGAGTGCTATTATTTCTACTGGCTAGATTCCTAGGAGAGAGACTGCTCCATCAAAGTCAACTATGCATTTGTTTCTTTTAATAGTACCACATTGCTTTCCAAAAAGGATGCAATAATTTACATTTTTGTTAGTAAAATCTGAAAATATACTCACTTCTCCATCCCTGGGCAGAAAGTGGTATTTTCCTTCTTTTTAATTTTGGCCAGTCTGAGAGATACACAGGTGTAAACTTAATTTACTTTTGCCTGCCTGTAAGGATTCTGAATCCTTTTTATTAGATCTTCTATGATTTGCCTGGTGTTAGCCTTTGCATATTCTTTTCTTGGATTATTTCCTTGTCCATTTGTAAGAACTCTTTATGCATTATAGATATTAGCCTTCTGTCTGTGTTCTGCATACAAATATATTTTCTAAATATATTGTTTTTTCTATTCACTTTAAAAATGTTTTTAACATTTATTCATTTTTAAGAGACAGAGAGACAGAGTGTGAGTGGGGGAGGAGCAGAGAGGGAGGAAGACACAGAATCTGAAGCAGGCTCCAGGATCTGAGCTGTCAGCACAGAGCTGATGTGAGGCTCGAACTCACGAACCACAAGATCGTGACTTGAGCTGAAGTTGGATGCTTAACTGACTGAGCCACCCAGGTGCCCCTCTATTCACTTTTTTTAATGTTTATTTATTTATTTTGAGAGAGAGAGAAAGAGAGAGTGTGAGCAGAGGAGGGGCAGAGAGAGAGAGGGACAGAAAAAAATCCCAAGCAGGCTCTGCTCTGTCAGTGCAGTGGGGGCTCAGATCTCACAAACCGTGAGATCACAACTCAGCCAAAATCAAGAGTCAGATGCTCAACCGACTGAGCCACCCAGGCGCCCCTCTACTTACTTTTTAAAAAATAAAATTCTTTCCCCTCAGTTTATACCCATGTTCTTCTGGATTTTTTTGTAGGTGTTCATTATTGTGTTTTTGTTAAATTTAATTTTTAATCCACCCAAAATTCATCTATATGGCGTGAGGTACTGGTGCAATCATATTTACTTCCTGATGGATAGCCAGTTGGGCTAGCACCATATGGCACAAAAACCATCATTTTCCCGATGAGCTAAAATACCACCTTGGCCATATGTTAAATTCTCATCCTCACCAGGAACTATTTTCAGACTTTTGATTCTTTTCCACTGGTCTGTTCTGATGCCAATGCCATATTGATTTAAATACAGTAAGTTACAGCATGTTCTCTTCTAGTAAGGCAAGTTCTCCTTTCTAGTCCTCTTCTCAAAAATACCTTACCTTAAGTATCTATTCCTTCAAAAAAATTTTTGAAGACTTCATCATATTGAAAAAGTTAGTTTGTTGGGAGTTCTAATTAAAACAGGAATTTCACTTTTATATTAACATTTAGAAGATTCACACTTAAATGCTATTAGTCCTTTGCACCCAAAAATGTATTCCAGCCCCTTATTCACATCTCGCGTTATATTCTTCGAAACAAATCTGTAGTGTTCTTTGTATTTTAATTTTTTTTAACGTTTACTTATTTTTGAGAGAGAAAGACAGAGCACGAGTGGGGGAGGAGCAGAGAGAGAGGGAGACCCAGAATATGAAACAGGCTCCAGGCTCTGAGCTGTCAGCAGAGAGCCAGCCGGACGCAGGGCTCAAACCCACGAACTGAAAGATCATGACCTGAGCCAAAGTCCGAACTCAACCTACTGAGCCACCCAGGCACCACCAGATCTGTAGTTTTCCACATAAGGATGAGTCCAGCACAAGTTCTCTCCTTGAGACTCTCACTGGATCCAGGGACTCACTGTAACACAGACATCATAAGCCAAGAAAATTTTCTCCTTCTCTCCTTTCCCCCCTCCATTTCCTTTTCTTTTTGATGTTTACTCATTTAATGAGAATTTGGGTCCCTACAATAGCAAAACACTTAAACATGATTAGGTATTACATATTTGGGGATTTGCTTTAACAGAAGTCAACTTAGTAAAAGCAAATTTTGCATAAAGGCAACTAAAAACTTTTGCACAATCCGCTTTTCTTCCACTCTGGCAAGGTTTCCACATAGAAATATTTCTCTTCAGTTTTATCAGGTATCATGTTAGGAAATTGTCAAAATTTGTAATATTTGTTGTTCTTACAAATATAAGTTGAACTCAAGAGTGCAGAAGAAATGGCAATAATATTTGCTTTTGTAATTCCCGTAAGTAGGAAGCGTTACCAGTCAAATCAATGGAATCAGATACATTGATACTAAATTATAGTGGGTGCTTTCTTTTTCCTTTTTTTATGCTAATTGTAAACAACTTTCAGAGCGTTTTATTCATTGCCAGACTGAAGTATGTAAGATGTGAGAAAGAGTTGGTTTGGGTTGTGAGGAGATAAATGGAAAAGGAAGAAAGTTTTCAGGATAATAACATGTAAATGCATGAACGTGAATACACACACACACACACACACACACACACACACACACACAAAATCAGGTATATTTTTTCCAGACAAATATTTCATCAGATTTGAAGTCAAGCAAAAACACAATAGGTTTTCTTTAACTGTACCACCGCTGGAAATAAGATTTTAAATTGCCAGTATATTTTAACCAGACCACTTTTATCTTAGAAGCCAAATATACAAAATCTGAGATTTTTACTATCAACTTTGCAAGATTTCTCATTCACCTGAGCAAATGAAAGGAGAAGCGCAAGCTTAAAGCTTCCGTTTTAGGGGCGCCTGGGTGGCTCGGTCGGGTAAGTGACCAACTTCAGCTCAGGTCATGATGTGGTTTGTGAGTTTGAGCCCTGCATCAGGCTTTGTGCTGACAGCTCAGAGCCTAGAGCCTGCTTCAGATTCTGTCTCCCTCTCTTTCTGACCCTCCCCTGCTCACCTCTGTCTCTCTGTCTCTGTCTCTCTCTCTCATAAATAAACATTAAAAAAAAATTTAAAGCTTCCATTTTACATATTCAACAATACATAATTATATTTCCCTTTTTATTTGTAATTATGTCTCTGCTGCTCTAGTTGCCTTTTTTCTGCCTCTAGTGATAGGATAGCTCTGTTAGACCACAAGGAGTAAGTCTTTTACCTTGAAAATTATGCTTGCTTGCTTTCATAACTCCTTTGCCCAACTGGGTTCTAAACTGATGGTAAGCAATTTCCTATTTTTGCAAAGTTAAGAAATAATGTTTCAAGTACCTCTATAACTGAAAACAAATGGAATACAACAAAGAATTATTTACAGCAATTCAAATTTCATTTTTAAAGATTATTACACACAGGTTTACATAGGTCCCCTCAATTTTAAGTAGGAGAATCAATTTCATGATGTAGGACAGTCTCAAATTATGACGGCTATACGGTGACAATGCTGCTTTGTTTCTCTCTGAATTTACTTCATTAAATAAAAGGCATGTGTTTTTTTTCCCCAGAAACCGAAGAAAACATAAAATGATTTTATGACATCACAGTAAAATCAAACCATGTGACTTGGTAGCGTTCAGGTTCTACTCTATCCATTTAGGTCTTACAGACTCACTTTCCAATCATGCTACATTACAAATAAAGATGAATGTCATGGTGGCTCCATTAGCTACAACCAAAACGAATTAAAATTTAAATGGCATGATGAATAGACTTACTCAAATATAGTGAAGACTGAAATGTCTTGATAACAGGTAGGCTTGAAATGGGTTGATATTACAACATGAATAAGATTTTAGTTGCTCAGGTCAACAATATGCCATGGATTGCATGAATAGTTTTTAAAATAATAGCTTTATCTAGGCTCCTGGGTGGTTCAGTCTGTTAAACATCTGACTTTGGATCAGATCATGATCTCACAGTTTGTGAGTTCGAGTTCCACTTCAGGTGAGCTCACGCCCCACTTTGTGTGAACATGAGCCCCACTTTGGATGAGCCCCGCTTCTCTCTCTCCCATCATGGGATTCTCTCTCTCTCATCTCTCTGTCTTGGCCCCTCGCTCACTTGCAATCAATCAATCAATAAAAGCTTTATCCATGCAGTCAAAGAGATTTTCCTCATCTAATACTGGATTAAGAAAGTCCACTCTGTCCCACCCTGCTCCAGCCCAGTATTTGTGCTTTTCTTCCTGTTTCTTATCCACATTATCTTCCAGGACCCCCATAAGTGCCAGTCATTTTTACAAAGCCTAAATAAAAACTCATTCACGGTAAAATAAAAATGTCTGGTGTTATGTCTAGTACTTTGTATTTGGAATATTCTTAATATTGACATCAAAGTCTTTGTCCCTTATTAAAGGAAGCCATGGAGAAAAGGTAGCAGTGGGGGCGGGGGGGGGGGGGGGGGGGGGGGGGAGGGGTGTTAACTTGTGACTTGAGTCATGGACTTCTTCCAGAGGGAATAGGAAGAACATGACTTTTAGATCCACATTTTTCTCACTTTGCCCCCGTTCCTATGCCATTCTGCCCTTATATCAGATATTCTCTTAAATCTTTCTAATCAGTTTGCCTGCATCTTAAAAAAACACAGATCCCCAAAATACACTTTTACCTATCTCAAAAATCTAGGTCCACATGAAAGGATTAAAAAGACAGCCATTCAGGGGGCGCCTGGGTGGCGCAGTCGGTTAAGCGTCCGACTTCAGCCAGGTCACGATCTCGCGGTCCGTGAGTTCGAGCCCCGCGTCGGGCTCTGGGCTGATGGCTCAGAGCCTGGAGCCTGTTTCCGATTCTGTGTCTCCCCCTCTCTCTGCCCCTCCTCCCCCGTTCATGCTCTGTCTCTCTCTGTCCCAAAAATAAATAAAAAACGTTGAAAAAAAAAAAAATTAAAAATAAAAAAAAAAAAAAAAAGACAGCCATTCAGGGGCGCCTGGGTGGCTCAGTTGGTGGAGCGTCCAACTTCAGCTCAGATCATGATCTCGTGGTTTGTGAGTTTGAGCCCCGTGTCGGGCTCTGTGCTGATGGCTCAGAGCCTGGAGCCTGCTTCAGATTCTGTGTCTCCCTCTCTCTCTGCCCCTTCCCTGCTCATGCTCTGTCTCTTTCAATAATAAATAAACGTTAAAAAAATTAAAAAAAAAAAAGACAGCCATTCAACTTCAAGTTTAGTAGAAATCTTATCTGACATATCAGCTAGTGAATTAAAGTGTAAAGAGGTGAATCATCAAAAAGTATTATATACATACTTTAAACATTTTACTTGAATTTAAAATATACAAACATATATTCACTTTCCAGTTTTTTCATGTAGAGCCCAAAATTTTTGTGAGTACAAATTTACTACCTGGGACTCCAATGAGTTTTGCACGATTTCCTGTGTAAACCACACTCCTAATGCAGTCTAGGATTTTCAATTTTCATTTTTTAATATGAAGAGAAATCTCAGAAATGTGGCCCTTCAGAGTAATCTGAAAAGGAAATCATTTTATATTGTATAATTCTTTTCTAATGTTTTTACTGATATCTCACTAATACTTAACCTGATAAGATTTTTAAGTGACCTTTTTAATGGAGTCTTTCCAAAGCATTCAGGTTAGTTATCATAGAGACATCAGTTTCTTTTCAGTCTGTCAGCCTCTGGAATATTTAATTAAAATGATCTTCTTGTGATTACCAAAAAAGCTGACAGAAATAAAGTGTGGGGACAAGCTTCCTGACTTAAGGTAGGTAAATATTAGCCTGTCTCAGGAGGAGCAGAAATGACAGAGCAATCCTCAGCTATCCACATTCAGTTTGCCCTGGACATGGCTAGGTTTTGCAGAGGGAATGCAGAGTACCAGTTTAACTGGCAAGGTAGATAAATGGAAGATGAATTGAGGTACAGAGCCTCTACTCAAATACAATATGACCTCATGGACCAACATAACTCCAATAAAGCTTGAACCAGACATAGGAAAATCCGGTTATCCCAGAGAGTTCTCTCAGGAGATTTTCTCTGCAGAAGAGATCAAACACAGAGGATGTACCATGACCATTTCCAATGTGTTTACAATACTAAGATAATAAGTATTGGAGGAAATGAAAATAACTCCAGGAACAGGGTAGACTAAAGAGCACAAACAACTGAAACAAATCAAGCCGTAGCAGAAAAAGAAGTAGCAGCTTTGCTGAAAGAAGTTTTTAACTGTCATTTTTGCAGCATGAAACTGATCCTATTACCATTTTCTGTTACACTAAGGATTGCAGGTGTCACTATTATAATGCAAAATCCTCATCTCACATGGGTAGTGTTTTGTGGTATTCAGAGGGGAAAAAAAAACAACTTTCTAATGTGAGGACTAAAGGAAAATAAAAGTCTACAAAATACTTGATAAAATAAGAATGAATTGTTTTAACAGCAGTGGCATATCAGAGTGATCAAAATTCGTGTAGCAGATATAGATGATGATTCATCTTTACTAGACCCTTAATTACTGCATTCATCTTAATGATTTGAACCTGTTCCAGAAATATTTAAACCAGGTGCAAAATAAAAGGCAGCATAAAACGTCGCTCCATGTGAAAATAAACTGCAGTTACCATTATTATAAGTAAGACCATGCGACTTAAAGGATATCAATAGCATAGTCTGAATTCTAAAATTTAGAAGAATAAATCAGATATCTTTCATTATGAAAACATGCTCTCATAATCTGATTGTGAGGAGGGGAGAATGGGATAAACAGCTACATTTTGAATGGGGATAAAAGGGTTTCTTATTTCATCAATAGTAAAATCCTTTATTTTTTCATTTTAAAATTTTTTTATCTTATACACCATGACCAAGTGGAATTTATCCCAGGTATGCAAGGCACATTCAACATTCAAATATCAATTAATGTAATCATCATCAACAAGAATAAAAATCATATAATCATATTAATAAATATACAAAAAGCATTTGACAAAATCCAACACCCATTCATGATTAAAACACACACACATGCACACACACACAGACACACACACCTCAGCAAACTAGGAATATAGTGGGAATTACAGTGGAACTTCCTTAACTTGATAAAGAACATTTACAAAAAACCTTCAGCTAACGTCATATGTAATTATGACAAACTAAAAATTTCCCCCCTAAGATCAGAAACAAGCCAAGGATGACTCCTCTTACCACTTCTGCTCAAGATTGTGCTGGAAGTCCTAGGTAATGCAATAAGACAAGAAAAGGAAGTAAGATATATACAGATTGGGAAGCAAGAAATAAAACTATCTTTGTTCACAGATGACATAGTTGTTTATGTAGAAAATCCCAAAGAATCAAAAAAAATCACTTCTGGAATTAATAAACAATTATAGAAAAATGACAGGATATAAGATTAATATCCAAGAGCGGCATTATCACCAAAGACTTTCTCATTGATATAATTGAAATTAAAAGGCACCTTAAAAGGGTCTCGGTGTTATTTAGTACCATGTATGTATTTCTCTTCCCAAACCAAATATTGTACCAACAAAACCAACTAAACACACCCTTTTTATACTGACCTTTCACTGAAAATTCACAGCACATGTATTTCTAGACAATTTAAATATTTCCTCTTTGATTCTTAGCTCCAGCTGAGACGTTGTGCCTTCCAACTCCATTCTTAGTACTTCCCATGGCTTGGCAAAAAAAAGGCTCCTTTCAGCATAGATGCGAAAGAGCTAAGAAAAAATGGCTTAGGACAGGGATATGGTGGAAGGTTAAGATGGCAGAATGAAGTTTTCACAAGACACAACTATGGCCTTTGCTTTTGTTTTCTACCTTAGTGAAAAATTTGCCATTTCTGCATGATTTCAGGTTGAATAAAACCATGTTGTGGATAAAAAAAAAAATTTTATATTAAAGTTTCTTTTAATTCAGACTTTTAGATATATAATAGATAATTCACATGGTCAAAAATTACAAAGTTTAAAACAATGTACAGTAAAGATTCCTTCCAAGATTATCTCCATCTGCCCAGTTCCCAATTGTTTCCTTCCCAGTAACAACTGTTTTATATAATGAGTGTATACACACACACACACACACACACACACACACACACACACACTTTGTCAATTTACACAAATGGTTGCATATTATACCTTCCTATACCTTACTTTTTCATTTAACACTGTATCTTTAAAAACTTTCTAAGTCAGTACATAGAGCACTTTCTTCTTTGTTTTTAACAAGTGAAAAATATTTAATTGTATTAATGTGTCATAATTTATTTAACCAATATACTCTGTAGATTGGCACATCTATCATTTCGCACGTTAAGAATTTATCTATGAGAAATAAAGCTACTGGTTTAAAAAAGTGAAATGTACATTTGTAATTTTGACAAATATTGTCAATTGCCCTTTATATGCAGTCACTTTTATTTATACCACTCTGAGCAATGAATAGGAGGGCTTGTTTCCTGTTACTGATAGATTACATTATAAAACTCAAAATTTTGCCAATATGACAAAAGAAATGGCTCCAGTGTAGCTTTTGTATGCATGTCTCTAATATTCAGTGAGGTTGCTACCTTTTTATATATTTTTAAATTATTTGTATTTTGTTAATTGTGAGCTATCTGTTCATATTTTTTGCCTTCTTATACTTTGGGTTATCAGTCTTTTGTTGAGCCTTAGTAGCTTTCCATATAATGGTGAGATTAACTGTTTGTTTGTGATGTGGGTTATAGAATTTTTCCAAGTTTGCAATTTGTCTTTTGACTTACCATGTTGTGTTTTGTCATGAAGATTTTTTTCTTTTTATATTTCCAAATTTACTAATCTTTTTTAATTGAGGGTCCTGGATTTCGATTCCTATGTAGAAAAGCCTTCCCATTGAAAAGTGAATTTTCATCTAGAATTTAAGGGCTTCTTTTTTTTTATATGTAAATTCTTAATGCATTTGGAATTTATCGTAGTATGTAATTTACAATGTGCATCCAATTTTACTTTTTCCAAAAAACTACCCATTGTCCTAAGACCATTTGTTAACCAATCCACTTTTACCCTCCTGTTTTGAGATAGCCCTTTGTAATATACTAGATTTTTGTATCATTTATTTGTAGCTGCTATTTATTGATATATATATTCTTTGTTGAATATTGAGACATGAAGTGTCTTATGCCAGGAAATCCATCCCCTACAAGTATTGCTCCTTTTTTGAGAGTTTTTCTCAATATTCCCATTTGTATATTTTTTCTATAAAAACATTATAATCAGTTTTCCTAGTATAAAAACACTTGGTATTCTTTTGGATCACTTTACATTTGTACCATGAATAATTGAAGGAATTTACATTGGACTATCTTATAATTTCATGAAGAATTGATAATTTCATGATTTTTAAATTTTCCTGTCAAAACCTTGCTATGTCTTCCCATTATATCATTTCTTTTATGTCTTTCAGTAGCATTCTAAAGTTTTCTAAATACAGGTTTTATATTTCTTGATGTGTTGATTCCTAGGTATTAAAATAATACCTGGAGTCATTTGTTCTATTATTTCATAGTTGTTTCTTGTATAATAAAAACTGTTGAGGGGAGCCTGGGTGGTTCAGCCGGTTGAGCGTCCGACTTCGGCTGGGGACATGATCTCAGTTTGTGGGATGGAGCCCCGTGTCGGGCTCTGTGCTGACAGCTCAGAGTCTGGAACCTGCTTCAGATTCTGTGTCTCCCTCTCTCTCTGACCCTCCCCCGTTCATTTTCTGTCTCTCTGTCAAAAATAAATACACATTAAAAAAATTTTTTTTAACTGTTGATTTCTCTATATTAATTCTACATCCCACTACTTTACTGAATGTTCTTATGTGATAGGTTTTCAATTGATATTTTTTATGCAATCATATCATCTTGAAATAGTGTTTTTATTTATTTCCTAGTAGTTACATGAAGGAGAATAGATAGGAAAATATTCTTTGAATTCTTTCATGTTCAAAACAGTTTATCCTAGCCTTTAATCTTAAAGAACATTTGGCTGCTTAGAAAATTACTGAATCACACATTATTTGAGGATCTTGTAAGATTTGTTCCACTGCCTTCTAAAGTTGAATTTACTTGAGAAATCTGAGGTCAGTGTGATTTTTCATATATAGATATAGATATAGATATATAGATATATAGATATATAGATATATAGATATGACTAGATGTCCAAGAGATTCGTTCTTTATCCATGAAGTTTCATACTTTCATGAAGTGATATTTCAGTATTGACCATTCTGGGCTAGTTTCCCTGGGCACATGGTGTTTCCCTTCATTATTTAGATTCAAATCTTTTATTTCATTATTTTATTCAAATCTTTCATTTAGAGCCCTAAAGAGCAAAGGTAGAGATCAAGAAAATAATTTTCTTGAATTCTATCTTTATTTTAGGGATTCTAATTATGCAATGTTACATTTTTATTGCCTCACTTCAATATTTACCATCTTTCTCTAATCTGAATCTATAGATCACTTTGTGTATGGATCTTTTTAAACAATATTTTAACAATAGTAATTTTAAAAATATAAATTTTTCCAATCTATTAATGTAGAACATCTTCCCATTTATTTGTGTCTTTTTTAATTTTCCCATCAATTTCTTAAAGTTTTTAGGGTTTAGATCTTTTGCTCTTGGTTGCATTTATTCCTAAGTAGTTTATTCTTTTTGATGCTATTGTAAATGGGATTGTTTTCTTTATTTTGTTTTCACATAGTTCATTATTAGAGTGTAGAGACACAATTGATTTTCATTTGTCGGTTTTGTATTCTGACATTTTACAGAATTCATTTGTTGTAATATTTAGAGACAATTAGTCATTAGAGTTGTCTATATATAGTATCATGCCATCTACAAATACAGACAATATTACTTCTTTTACCATTTAGATGCTATTTCTTTTTTATTTCCCTTTTGATTTCTTCTCTGTCCCATTTATTGTTCAGGTGTTATTGTTCAATTTCCACATATGTGTGAATGTCTCCAGTTTTCCTTCTGTAATTGACTTCTAGTTTCATATCAATGTGGTAAGAAAAAAATACATGATGTGATCTCAGACTTCTTATATTTGCTAAGTTTTGTTTTGTTATTTAACATATTATCTATCCTGGAGGATATTCCATGTGCACTTAAGAAAAATGTGTATTCTGTTCCCATTAGATAGGATGTATGTGTCTTAGGTCCATTTGGTCTAAAGTATATAGTTCAAGTTCAAGTTGACTTTGTCTCTGGATCATCTATCCATTGTTGTAGGTAGAGTGTTAAAGTCCCTATTATAATTGTATTGTTGTCTATTTCTCCCTTTATATGTTAGTATTTGCTTAATACAGCTAGGTGCATGCTGGGTGCATATATATTTACAATTGTTATATCTTCTTAATAAATGGACCCCTGTATCATTATACAATGTCCTCCTTTTTGTCTCCTTATAATTTTTTACTGTAAAGTATGTTTTATTTGATGTAAATATAGCTAACCCTGTTCACTTCTGCTTTCAATTTGCATGGAATCTCTTTTTCTATCTCTTCCTTTTGAGCCCATGTGTGCTTTTAAAGTTGAAGTGACTCTCTTGGAAGAAGCATATAATTGGGTCTTTTTTTTTTATCTGTTTACTCACTCTAAGCCTTTTGATTAAAGAATTTAATCCATTTACATTTAAAGTAATTATTGATAGATCAGCATTTATTAATGCCATCTTATTTTTTCTGGCTATTTCTAGTTCCTTTGCTGTTTTCTTCCTCTCTTGCTGTTTTCCTTGTGGTTTAATGATATTCCATAGTGCTATACTTTGATTCCAGTTATTTGGGCTTATTCATCCTAGACTTTAAAAGTTAGTCATTATGATGAATAAGGAGAAGATATGAACTTATAACTCACAATTTATTATAGTTTTATATCCTGAGAACACCATTAGTCTTCTTTCACGACCTCATATAATGACTTAATTTTTCAACTCTGACTAGAGACCTCTGCAAAGTTTTTCTGAGGTAAGAAAACAATTTCATTGTTTCAAGTAACATTTTTATTGCTACTCTTCTTTGACAGATATGATAATCATCTGGAAGTTTTAGTACTTCAGTATAGCTGCTATTCGGGGTGCATGAGACATTATATGTCTTCACATTTTAAGCAATCTTCAATTGTCAAATGATGTATCCAGGAAAGAATATCTACACAGTTTCCTAATTTACTATGACATACTTCCTAAGATATCTGAAATCCTTATTTGAAGACACTGTAGAAACTACTTCTTTCCTAAGCAGTTATATGTACTCTAATTAATTAAAGACAAAGACCTATATGAGAAAACTTTTCCTATTAATAGGCTTTATGGGGCAAACTTATCTGTTATTTCTAAAGCAATAGCAAACACTTCAACAAGGCCTACATGTGATAAGGAATCCTATGGTACTAAACTATTTTTAGACAAAACATATTTCTTTTATTTTTGCTTGGCTAAATTATAAATTATATAACATTATGAGAAATATATGTAGCTTAACACTGTGGAACTATACAAAGCCAGAGCACTTTTCAAGATCAAGTGACAGAAAAACACAAGTGTGAAGACCAAAAAGTGCATCTCTTGCTGAATCCAGTAGTTAAAATGATATCATTAGGACTCATTAGGACTCTGTTTTCTCGTCTGCTTTGCTTCAAATAAGACAGGATTTGTCTGTGTGGCAGCAAAATGCCTGCAAGTATTCCAGAAACCTGGAGGAATCTGAATCATCCAGTGTGAGTTTGTGCCTATCCCCATGGCAACCACTGTGGTCAGGGAAATGCAGTGCTCTGATTGGTCAGGCCTGGACCGTAAACTAAGGGGGATTGGGAAAGTTTGGCCTGGCCAGGCCTAGCCAATCATTATGAAATAGGAGAAGGGGTGGCTTCCTAAATGTGCTGAAGACGTTTATCTATACGTTTTTGTTTTTTTTTTTTTTTTCACTTAATCTGTTGCCAAGGTATCAAGCCCAGTGGAATGAGTTTTAGAAGTTCTGAAAGTTTCTTTGCAGCCCTTCATATTCAAATGTTGGAATCCTGAGTTATTTTGGGGAAACATCATCTGAATTCAATACCTGGAATTGGGTCTTCCAGTGGCATTTTACACTTCATAGTGGCCTCCATTACTCTCTCTAATCGGCTCAAGCAAAGCTTTCCACTTCTATAGGCAGAAACAAATGATACCAATTGACAAACTTTAAACCAAGTCTCAGGGACAAGCACATGCTCAAGCATGGAAGATCAATAAGTTTCAAGAGGGCAGATCCTGAGATTTCTTTCTGTCCACACCCTCCTCTTGGAGAATGTACCCTTTCCCTGCAGTCCTGCAGGCCAGACAGTCTTTGTTCTTTGCCCTAGCTGTAAGCAGGCTACTGCTGGGTCCTGGCTTTCCAAGAGTCCAAGCCCTCCTCAATCCCGGCTATTTGTTGCTGCTCTCCAGCTCCATCTTAAGATTTCACATGTAATTGCAGTTATAGCACATTATGCCCACATTGAGGTAGGTATAATTCTCAATTTATAGAGATTAGAAACTGTTGCTCAGGGGCATCTGCATGGTTCAGTCAGTTAAGCATCTGACTCTTGATCTCAGATCAGGTCTTGATCTCAGGGTTGTGAGGTCAAACCCCTCTTTGGACTCCACAATGGGCATGAAGCCTACTTAAAAAAATAAAATAAAATAATAAAAAAAACTGTTGTTCAGTGATATTAATTAACTAGTTGCCCAGACTGACACAAGAAAGTATTGAGCCAGGTCTTCTGCCTAAGTGTTGTGCTTTTTCCCCTCTATCAGCTTCCAGGTTCTCTCTGGGTTTATGCCTGGCCCTAGATATTGCTCTCAGTCCTCCCTTGTCTCTTCTGAGCTTACCATCTCATCTCAGATTCTTCCTCAACCCACATACGTTGCATAACTTTCTTCCCAATATTTTTGTTCTAAAGCAAATAGTAGCAGTTTGGTAGTGAAGTTTTTTTGGTAGGTTATTTTTTTAAGTAATTAATGTCAAAGTAGAAAACAGGATTAATGAGAGAGAGAGACATACCTATCATCAGAACCATCACAATTCTCCCTCTCGTCCTCACAGAGGGAAAGAAAATGTTTGAAAATGGCAGACCCAAAACAATGGCTACAGTTCAAAGAGATACTACAGTGAAAGGAAATAAGAGACCATTTGTGAGATATTTAAATAAGAGAGTTGAGGGGCACCTGGGTGGCTCAGTCGGTTAAGCGGCCGACTTCGGCTCAGGTCATGATCTCACAGTCCATGAATTTGAGCCCTGCGTCGGGCTATGTGCTGACAACCTGAAGCCTGTTTCAGATTCTGTGTCTCCCTCTCTCTGACCCTCCCCCGTTCATGCTCTGTTTCTCTCTGTCTCAAAAATAAATAAACGTTAAAAAAAATTATAAAAAATAAATAAATAAATAAGAGAGTTGATATGAAGAGTACTTGCTTTGGCACATCTGAGAAAGTATAAGAAAATACAGTACGGCAATTTATTTGCAATGTATTTAAGCTACTTATGTTGATTGCTTATTAAATCAGACTGGGAATTCAGCCAACTCCTGTTGACTTATACTTCCAGAAATTCCTTCTTTAGCTTATATTGGATGATAAATAAATGCTGATGACTGATATGTTACAATTTTCCCTTTCATCTGACTCCTCAGAAACCACAGTTTGCCTAGAGTAAGTCAATGTTCTTCAAAAGCCTAATGGTCATATTTAATTTATGTTAAGTCAAAATACCTTCTCTCTAACCAGTGATTACACAAAAAAATCTTGTAACAAGCTTCTGTACCTGAGGACTCACTAACAACCAAATAACCATACATAAATGTGGGCTTTTCCTCCTAATTTCTAAAGGTTAGAGTGATAAGGAAATATGTATATCTTTATACATATATCCTTATATAAATTTATCTCCTTGAATATCTCCTAATATGTTGTCACCTTAAATATAGATAGATAAAGATATATAGATACA
Source organism: Panthera leo (assembly GCF_018350215.1). Classification (NCBI taxonomy): domain Eukaryota; kingdom Metazoa; phylum Chordata; class Mammalia; order Carnivora; family Felidae; genus Panthera; species Panthera leo. Next base: position 169,400,494 of record NC_056686.1, read on the forward strand.
TAGATATAAAATCATCTGTGAAACCCAAAGTTGTTATTAGATCCAAACCCTGGAGTTTGGGGTGGTGATTTCCAGAACTAATGGATCAAAAGCTAATTGAGTAATGGATTGTAGGAAAGCCTAAGTCACAATTAAATAAATAAGGAGTTGGTCTCTGTAAAGTTGCATGTGGGAGTGCCTGGGTAGCTCAGTCGGTTGAGCATCTGACTCTTGATTTTGACTCAGGTCATGATCCTGGGGTCATGGGATTGAGCCCCATGCTGGGCTCCATGCTGAGCAGAGAGCCTGCTTGAGATTCTGTCTCTCCCACTGCCCCTCTCCCTTGCTTGTACTCTCTCTCTCTCTCTCAAAAAGAAAGAAAGAAAGAAAGAAAGAAAGAAAGAAAGAAAGAAAGAAAGAAAGAAAGAAAGAAATATAAATTATTTTTTTTCAATATATGAAATTTATTGTCAAATTTGTTTCCATACAACACCCAGTGCTCACCCAAAAGGTGCCCTCCTCAATACCCATCACCCACCCGCCCCTCCCTCCCACCCCCCATCAACCCTCAGTTTGTTCTCAGTTTTTAAGAGTCTCTTAGGCTTTGGCTCTCTCCCACTCTAACCTCTTTTTTTTTTTTTTTCCTTCCCCTCCCCCATGGGTTTCTGTTAAGTTTCTCAGGATCCACATAAGAGTGAAACCATATGGTATCTGTCTTTCTCTGTATGGCTTATTTCACTTAGCATCACACTCTCCAGTTCCATCCACGTTGCTACAAAGGGCCATATTTCATTCTTTCTCATTGCCACGTAGTATTCCATTGTGTATATAAACCACAATTTCTTTATCCATTCATCAGTTGATGGACATTTAGGCTCTTTCCATCATTTGGCTATTGTTGAGAGTGCTGCTATAAACATTGGGGTACAAGTGCCCCTATGCATCAGTACTCCTGTATCCCTTGGGTAAATTCCTAGCAGTGCTATTGCTGGGTCATAGGGTAAGTCTACTTTTAATTTTTTGAGGAACCTCCACACTGTTTTCCAGAGTGGCTGTACCAGTTTGCATTCCCACCAACAGTGCAAGAGGGTTCCCGTTTCTCCACAACCTCTCCAGCATCTATGGTCTCCTGATTTGTTCATTTTGGCCACTCTGACTGGCATGAGGTGATATCTGAGTGTGGTTTTGATTTGTATTTCCCTGATGAGGAATGACATTGAGCATCTTTCCATGTGCCTGTTGGCCATCCAGATGTCTTCTTTAGAGAAGTGTCTATTCATGTTTTCTGCCCATTTCTTCACTGGGTTATTTGTTTTTCGGGTGTGGAGTTTGGTGAGCTCTTTATAGATTTTGGACTCTAGCCCTTTGTCTGATATGTCATTTGCAAATATCTTTTCCCATTCCATTGGTTGCCTTTTAGTTTTGTTGGTTGTTTCCTTTGATGTGCAGAAGCTTTTTATCTTCATGAGGTCTCAGTAGTTCATTTTTGCTTTTAATTGCATTGCCTTTGGGGATGTGTCAAGGAAGAAATTGCTACGGCTGAGGTCAGAGAGGTCTTTTCCTGCTTTCTCCTCTAGGGTTTTGATGGTCTCCTGTCTCACATTCAGGTCCTTTATCCATTTTGAGTTTATTTTTGTGAATGGTGTGAGAAAGTAGTCTAGTTTCAATCTTCTGCATGATGCTGTCCAGTTCTCCCAGCACCATTTGTTAAAGAGACTGTCTTTTTTCCATTGGATGTTCTTTCCTGCTTTGTCAAAGATGAGTTGGCCATACGTTTGTGGGTCTAGTTCTGGGGTTTCTGTTCTATTCCATTGGTCTATGTGTCTGGTTTGTGCAATACCATGCTGTCTTGATGATGACAGCTTTGTAGTAGAGGCTAAAGTCTGGGATTGTGATGCCTCCTGCTTTGGTCTTCTTCTTCAAACTTACTTTGGCTATTCGGGGCCTTTTGTGGTTCCATATGAATTTTAGGATTGCTTGTTCTAGTTTCCAGAAGAATGCTGGTGCAATTTTGATTGGGATTGCATTGAATGTGTAGATAGCTTTGGGTAGTATTGACATTTTGACAATATTTATTCTTCCAATCCATGAGCACGGAATGTTTTTCCATTTCTTTATATCTTCTTCAATTACCTTCATAAGCTTTCTATAGTTTTCAGCATACAGATCTTTTACATCCTTGGTTAGATTTATTCTTAGGTATTTTATGCTTCTTGGTGCAATTGTGAATGGGATCAGTTTCTTTATTTGTCTTTCTGTTGCTTCATTATTAGTGTATAAGAGTGCAACTGATTTCTGTACATTGATTTTGTATCCTGCAACTTTGCTGAATTCATGTATCAGTTCTAGCAGACTTTTGGTGGAGTCTATCGGATTTTCCATGTATAGTATCATGTCATCTGCAAAAAGTGAAAGCTTGACTTCATCTTTGCCAATTTTGATGCCTTTGATTTCCTTTTGTTGTCTGATTGCTGATGCTAGAACTTCCAACAGTATGTTAAACAACAGCGGTGAGAGTGGGCATCCCTGTCGTGTTTCTGATCTCAGGGAAAAAGCTCTCAGTTTTTCCCCATTGAGGATGATGTTAGCTGTGGGCTTTTCATAAATGGCTTTTATGATGTTTAAGTATGTTCCTTCTATCCCGACTTTCTCAAGGGTTTTTATTAAGAAATGTTGCTGAATTTTGTCAAATGCCTTCTCTGCATCGATTGACAGGATCATATGGTTCTTATCTTTTCTTTTATGAATGTGATGTATCACGTTGATTGATTTGCAAATGTTGAACCAGCCCTGCATCCCAGGAATGAATCCCACTTGATCATGGTGAATAATTCTTTTTATATGCTGTTGAATTTGATTTGCTAGTATCTTATTGAGAATTTTTGCATCCATATTCATCAGGGATATTGGCCTGTAGTTCTCTCTTTTTACTGGGTCTCTGTCTGGTTTAGGAATCAGGTAGTACTGGCTTCATAGAATGAGTCTGGAAGTTTTCCTTCCCTTTCTATTTTTTGGAATAGCTTGAGAAGGATAGGTATTATCTCTGCTTTAAACGTCTGGTAGAACTCCCCTGGGAAGCCATCTGGTCCTGGACTCTTATTTGTTGGGATATTTTTGATGACTGATTCAATTTCTTCGCTGGTTATGGGTCTGTTCAAGCTTTCTATTTCCTCCTGATTGAGTTTTGGAAGCGTGTCAGTGTTTAGGAATTTGTCCATTTCTTCCAGGTTGTCCAATTTGTTGGCATATAATTTTTCATAGTATTGCCTGATAATTGTTTGTATCTCTGAGGGATTGGTTGTAATAATTCCATTTTCATTCATGATTTTATGTATTTGGGTCATCTCCCTTTTCTTTTTGAGAAGCCTGGCTAGAGGTTTGTCAATTTTGTTTATTTTTTCAAAGAACCAGCTCTTGGTTTCATTGATCTGCTCTACAGGTTTTTTTAGAATCTATATTATTTATTTCTGCTCTGATCTTTATTATTTCTCTTCTTCTGCTGGGTTTGCTGTTCTGCTTCTATTTCCTTTAGGTGTGCTGTTAGATTTTGTATTTGGGATTTTTCTTGTTTTTTGAGATAGGCCTGGATTGCAATGTATTTTCCTCTCAGGACTGCCTTCGCTGCATCCCAAAGCGTTTGGATCGTTGTATTTTCATTTTTGTTTGTTTCCATATATTTTTTAATTTCTTCTCTAATTGCCTGGCTGACCCACTCATTCTTTAGTAGGGTGTTCTTTAACCTACATGCTTTTGGAGGTTTTCCAGACTTTTTCCTGTGGTTGATTTCAAGCTTCATAGCATTGTGGTCTGAAGGTATGCATGGTATGATTTCAATTCATGTATACTTATGAAGGGCTGTTTTGTGACCCAGTATGTGATCTATCTTGGAGAATGTTCCATGTGCATTTGAGAAGAAAGTATATTCTGTTGCTTTGGGATGCAGAGTTCTAAATATATCTGTCAAGTCCATCTGATCCAATGTATCATTCAGGGCCCTTATTTCTTTATTGACCGTGTGTCTAGATGATCTATCCATTTCTGTAAGTGGAGTGTTAAAGTCCCCTGCAATGACCTCATTCTTATCAATAAGGTTGCTTATGTTTGTGAGTAATTGTTTTATATATTTGGGGGCTCCTGTATTCGGCGCATAGACATTTATAATTGTTAGCTCTTCCTGATGGATAGACCCTGTAATTATTATATAATGCCCTTCTTCATCTCTTGTTACAGCCTTTAATTTAAAGTCTAGTTTGTCTGATATAAGTATGGCTACTCCAGCCTTCTTTTGACTTCCAGTGGCATGATAAATAGTTCTCCATCCCCTCACTCTCAGTCTAACGGTGTCCTCAGTCTAAAATGAGTCTCTCATAGACAGCAAATAGATGGGTCTTGTTTTTTTATCCATTCTGATACCCTATGTCTTTTGGTTGGCGCATTTAGTCCATTTACGTTCAGTGTTATTATAGAAAGATATGGGTTTAGAGTCATTGTGATGTCCGTAGGTTTCATGCTTGTAGCGATGTCTCTGGTACTTTGTCTCACAGGATCCCCCTTAAGATCTCTTGTAGGGCTGGTTTAGTGGTGACGAATTCCTTCAGTTTTTGTTTGGGAAGACCTTTATCTCTCCTTCTATTCTAAATGACAGACTTGCTGAATAAAGGATTCTCGGCTGCATATTTTTTTTTCTGTTCATCACATTGAAGATCTCCTGCCATTCCTTTCTGGCCTGCCAAGTTTCAGTAGAGAGATCAGTCACGAGTCTTATAGGTCTCCCTTTATATGTTAGAGCACGTTTATCCCTAGCTGCTTTCAGAATTTTCTCTTTATCCTTGTATTTTGCCAGTTTCACTATGATATGTCGTGCAGAAGATCGATTCAAGTTCTGTCTGAAGGGAGTTCTCTGTGCCTCTTGGACTTCAATGCCTTTTTCCTTCCCCAGATCAGGGAAGATCTCAGCTATGATTTCTTCAAGTACACCTTCAGCACCTTTCCCTCTTGCTTCCTCCTCTGGAATACCAATTATGCGTATATTATTTCTCTTTGGTGCATCACTTAGTTCTCTAATTTTCCCCTCATACTCCTATATTTTTTTATGTCTCTTTTTCTCACCTTCTTCTTTTTCCATAATTTTATCTTCTAGTTCACCTATTCTCTCCTCTGCCTCTTCAATCTGAGCCGTGGTTGTCTCCATTTTATTTTGCAGCTCATTAATAACATTTTTTAGCTCCTCCTGGCTGTTCCTTAGTCCCTTGATCTCTGTAGCAAGAGATTCTCTGCTGTCCTTTATACTGTTTTCAAGCCCAGCGATTAATTTTATGACTATTATTCTAAATTCACTTTCTGTTATATTGTTTAAATCGTTTTTGGTCAGTTCATTAGCTGTCGTTATTTCCAGGTCTTTTTTTGAGGGGAATTCTTCCGTTTTGTCATTTTGGATAGTTCCTGGAGTGGTGCGGGACTGCAGGGCACTTCCCCTGTGCTGTCTTGAATAACTTGCGTTGGTGGGCGGGGCCGCAGTCAGACCTGATGTCTGCCCCCAGCCCACCGCTGGGGCCACAGTCAGACTGGTGTGTGCCTTCTCTTCCCCTCTCCTAGGGGTGGGATTCACTGTGGGGTGGCATGGCCCGTCTGGACTACTTGCACACTGCCAGGCTTGTGGTGCTGGGGATCTGGCGTATCAGCTGTGGTGGATCGGCAAGGTGCACAGGGGCGGGAGGGGCAGGCTCAGCTCGCTTTGCCTTCGAGATCTGCTTCGGGAGGGGCCCTGAGGCACAGGGAGGGAGTCAGACCCACCGGAGGGAAGGATCCACAGAAGCACAGCGTTGGGTGTTTGCGAGGTGCAAGCAAGTTCTGTGAGGGGAACTGGTTCCCTTTGGGATTTTGGCTGGGGGATGGGCGAGGGAGATGGCGCTGGCGAGTGCCTTTGTTCCCCGCCAAACTGAGCTCTGTCGTCCCGGGGCGCAGCAACTCTCCCTCCCGTTGTCCTCCAGCCTTCCCGCTTTCCGAGCAGAGCTGTTAACTTATGACCTCCCAGATGCTAAGTCCCGCTTGCTGTCTGAACACACTCCGTCCAGCCCCTCAGCTTTTGCCAGCCAACTCGGGGTCTCTGCTTGGCCGGCAGGCCGCTCCTCCACCCCAGCTCCCTCCCGCCAGTCCGTGGAGTGCACCGCCTCTCCGCCCTTCCTACCCTCTTCTGTGGGCCTCTCATCTGCGCTTGGCTCCAGAGACTCCGTTCTGCTAGTCTTCTGGAGATTTTCTGGGTTATTTAGGCAGGTGTGGGTGGAATCTAAGTGATCTGTAGGACACAGTGAGCTCAGCGTCCTCCTACGCCGCCATCTTCCCAGAAGCCCCTATCTAAATTATTTATAAGAAATTCATAATACCACTGGCTGACAACAGGCCATATGATGTACAAACAGGACACGGTTCAGAGGAAAGGAAATAGGCTCCACACTAACGAGTAAGTAAGCTACTTTTAAGCTCATTTAGCCTATTTCCTCATTTGTAACATGAGGATGACAGCATTATTTACTACAATGGGATGTTGTGAGGGTTTAACAATGTCATTTTTGCTGGAATTATTATGTCTGTGATCTTCAGCATGACAAAATCTCTCCATGCCTCATTTTCACATCTCTGAGTGGGAAGGATATAACCTGCTTCAGGGAATTGTGCTGATGATTAACTATGACAAAAGAGGTGGCATAAGTGGCAAAGTGACTAGTACATGGTTTCCTTTTCTTTCCCAATCCTATCTAAGATATAAGCAAGGCCAGTGAAATTCCTCAAAATGTTTGAATATAAATGGATTCTAAAATAAGAAAAAATCATATGAACACATATATTTGAAATATAAATAATAGTATTAAATTATTTCAATTTTCAAATGCATAGTAATTTGAAATAGCATAAATAATTTCCTACATCCTCAGGCATGCCCACATCTGCTACATTTTTTCAAATACTTTCTGTTATGGATTGTTGTTTTAATGTGAATGTTCCTTTTGCCTTATGAAATATTATTTCTTTGGGGTATTCTTTCTAATAAAATTGTCACTTATCTTAAAATCATCACTGCCAATTTATTTCTTTTCATATTTTCCATATCTGTATAAAACCATACAAACATGGTTGGCATTTCTTATTCAAAACACATCAATAACATTGGAGGCCAGGGTACACTTATCTTTTTTCTGTCAAACTAAAGTCAACTGTTGTGCTATTTGGAATATTAATGGAGAGCCTGTCAGATATTCAAATAATAGTGGAACAATGTTTATCAAAATCATTATGCCCAGAGGGAAAAAGGGCAAAAACCATGGATATCTAAAGTAAAGGAAACATAAAATTTTTTTCAGATTACCCTATTTAAGTCTTCAATTCATAATGAAAATTAAAAAAATAATATGTGGCCAGTACTGAACGAACTATGCTAAATCCAAGTACAATGTATTCAGAATTGGTAATGTGATGTTTCAAGTATTATCTCTCTCCTAACAAGGTAAATTGTTGTTCATCTTAATGTCACCCAGAAGTAAAGCATTTGCCTAAAATTAATTTTCTCTCTTTTTAAATATGCCACATTAGTGATTCATATCTTCTCTATTTGGGGAATATAATGTCATGTTTCAGTTGAAAACAACTTCTGATAGGCTATGTGAGGATATAAAAGATATATAAATGAAAGAGGATAGGGCTAAAAAAAAAAAAAGAAAAGAAAAAACGTCAGCCTACTCCTCTGTGTAATTAGTTTGATAAGAATATAGGTCAAATTGGTCATGAATAATTACAGTAATATTTAAACAAAGCCACCTGAAAAAGTATAATTCTCATATCAGTGAAACATGAGTTAACTCAATTAAAAGTTGTGATATAGCTGAAGAAACTATGTGTTTGTCAGAAAAAAAGGTTGAACTGCTACAAAATCATAGGGCAGTCTTTCCCAAACATCAGCAGTGCCTATCAAGACTGCATCCAGGAAAAAATAGTAAATTTAGCCACCAGTTTTTCTGGTAATAAAATTCATTTCTATGCAGTTTTACATGGAGTGAAAGCAGATTCTGGCTATGTTGATAGGATTCCACTTTTTAACACAGGTGTAATGGCAAAGTAATAAATTGGCACTCTGGTTTTAAACATTAGTTTTAAGAGTTTGTGCTTTACTTAAATTGAACCCAATTCTGGAACTGACTGAATTAGGATTTTAAACCTATCCAGCTGAGAACCACAGCAAATGCTCCAACATACCTCCACTCCAGGAGGAGAGACAGTAGCTATACGATTTCATTCTTGGCCTTGTGACTTTCCATGTGCTCTGTTAGAGTTATGTGAGAACATGACAGTGTAGAATCATCAATGGGTAGCTTCTCAGTTTTCAAGATGAGTATTTACTTCCAATCTCTTCCAGTGGCAGATGTTACATTAGATGGCATTCCTTTCCAGAACATCTTATTTCTTGACACAAATAACAATTCCATACTTTTTCATTTTTCTTGTGGGATATTTATATGTGTGCTTTGTTTTTATAGTGTGCCAAGGGCCTCCTAGAATTTAGTTTAGGAGTCATTGAGATAATCTGGCAACTTCTGCAGAATACAATAAGTTTATTTAGGAAAAGAAATGTCACCTCCTTCTGAGAAGGTAGTAAAAGAATTCAAGATCCAACATCATCTGGTTCCAAAACTCTATAATTATTGGGTGGCCTTTAGAAATACTATGGGGTAAAATCATCTTGGGTGGGTACAATTTCAGAATCATTTTTTCCAATTCTATTCAGGACAAGGAGCATCTGTAGATCAAATGGCTTTCCAAACCCAAATTACACAGTGGGCCAATAAGCTATCACAATGAAATTCTGTTGTTGACAGGAGGAGCTCAGCAGTGGAGGAGGGAAAAAGGAAATAAAGATGCTCCAATTCATCTACAGAGAAAAAGATGTAGAAAAGGAAGTGAGCATAACAGGTTAATGTCACACCATTCTAGACTGTGCTCTAGAAAATTGATTTTGAAATTTGCTTGAAGATAAGAACTGTCTACAACCCTTTTTGAAAAGCTCTCAGACCTCATCCCAGACCTAATAAACCACAGTGTGCTCAGAGATAAAACCTGGTAACCTGGCAATCTGTGCCTGTTACAAGGTCTGAGGGGATTCTTCTCTGGTAAGTTTGTGATACACTGTTTGAAAAGAGAATGTCAAGTTGCTAGCTAAGAAGATGCTTTTACATGCTTATTGTGATATTCTGAGCCTTGGGAATAGTGAGTCTCATTCCTAATAAAATAATAATCCACTTGTCAGAGTCAGAATAGAAGTTCAAATTAAAAAGAGCAGAACAAAAAATAGTAAGGCTTCACAATGTAGGGCAAGAGCTTAAGCAGACTCAATAATAACAAGAAATTCAGGGAAGGCAGTAAAGCGTATTACCAGTTGCAATTACTTTAAACAAACTAACAAAAAGTGCTTTGATGTCTGTAGTATGAAGGCATGGGTGCAAATCTTGACTTTTTCAGCCACATTTTTATCATCTATACAAAATGAGTGATGGTATCCAATTTATAAATGCTTATTATCAAAGCTGATGTGACAAGTAAGTTAAATAATGAGTTTGAAAGTGCTACATGAATGGATTATGACTACAAGGTGAAGAGTATGAGGGCAACTGTTTGTGTCAGGAGAATTCAACAAGGTGTGGAAAATTACAGTGAGAGTATGTAGAAAGTGGCTAACTGGCAGCAGAAAACATAACCCCCTCTAGTGGCCCAATAGTTCATCTGCAACGGCCATCTCCAGACCTAGAAGGTAAAACAGGATTCAAGTTACTTGGGGAGGAATCCATTGAGTAACTGGAAAGTTACCAAAATACAATTCAAATATATGGAAGAAAACTCAGTACCCACTTCCAGGAAATGGGGTACATGATGGGAGCTTTATATAACACAAGTTATTAGCACTGAAAGCAAAATCAGTCAGAGCTATTCCTAAGGCTTCAATTCCCCTTGGTCAAGTCTGGCAAAGTTGAGCCTACAAATTGAAATCAAATCCCAGCTGTAAAGAATGGGAAGTTCAGGAAACTAAAGAGGTTTTTAGATAAGGGCCAATAAACCAAATTAACGAGACAACGCTTACTGAACCACAAAACGGTGTTCAAGACAGACATCTGCTGCCCACAAAAGATTCTGGGTGTATCCAGAGGTTTTAAATGCACATAGCTTTTTATGCACCAGGAAGGTGAAGTATAACAATGGGGGGGAATGTGAGCGTTGTTAGAATTTAAAATGCAATATTCTAAATTAATAATCTAATATAAAATTAGAATTTAAATGCAGCCCAATACAGATTTTTTAAGACCTACTGAAAAACAAAAATGGTCTCTCAGCTAAATTAAACAACCAAGTGACCAGATTCTGACTATCACCTAGCCCATGAAAGGCCCAGAGAAGAGGGCACAGATACAGATAGTGTGATATCTTCATTAATATTAAAAGTTTTCTTATTCTTTGGATTCAGACTTGAGAAACATTCAGTTAACACCGGCTGTAATCCAGGCACTGGATGAGGCCTTCCCATGTATTATATACATTATATTTAATGTGAATGTAATTAGGGGGAAATCAAAGTATTATGATGATCCTACTCCCAGAAAACATCTCAAAATTCTGACTAAAGGGTTTTAATAGTAATTGTAATAATAATAATGTTATTGCTAACAATAAAAACCAAGTAAAGAAATTAAGTAAAACATAATTAAGCAATGCAGAGAAAACAATTAGACCTATAAGTATTAGAACATTTAACCTTGGAAATGTACATATATTCTCTGGAGAACTTAATTACCATCCAGGCATTAAAGAACATAAACTATCCCAAGTGAAAATGTGTAACACAAAACACAAAAGTACCATTAATCCATACTGATTTCACAATCTTGCATAAATACTCTAACCTTCTTGTAAGTATTCACGATGAATTTTAAATATCTGCATTCATCGCTGCATTTGAAAGAATTTCACCACCTCTTGAAAAACAATAGGAATAGAGTGCCCTCTAGAGTCTCACATGTATTTAACGCCAAATTGAGGGGAAATCTCATTTTAATCATTTCTGGCTATGCTCATTAAAATTTAGAAATGTGGCAGATTTGTCTGTTGCTGCTACAAAAATGCACACATCTTAAAAATTCAAATTCAGAATAATTCCTTTTCCCCCAAGAGGATATCTTTGAACATTAGCTATCTATGCAGAACAAAAAAAAATTACTAAAGATTTTTTTTACATTTTTATTTTACTTTCTTTTTATGGGCTACATGAAAAAAATACATTTGAAACATATCTAATACCCAAAGGAATATTTTAATCTTTTATGTATACATGTTATTTGCTTATAATTATGCATTTATTTCAGTCTATAATTTCCCAAAAGGAGAAACAATGTTTGTTAATCTAACATCTGAAGCTTCTACATTAAACTGAGACCATCCATGAGGGTGACTAACAAATACTTTTGCAAGTAGATAAATCAACAAACAGTGTTAAAATAGAGGCATAACTAGATATGTATTTGCCATGTTTAAGATACATAGATCAGGCCAAAGCTGTAACTATCAGGCTGTATATAAAGATTGATATATATTATATATAAACCTAATTTTTATATAATATGTGAACCCTGAAGTTGCAAACCTTGAACCAAAAACTAAAATTCAAGGTCTAGAAAGACGAACAGTTGTTTCTTGCAGTTTAATAAAAGATAGGCTTTGCTTTAACATCCAGCTATCATCTCTTTATCAATAACGTCAAGGATCCAATTTCCTTATCTCTAGAATGGGTATAATTTTGCAGCTGAGCTGTATATATCCAATGTGAAAACTCATAGAAGGGCTTTATAAGCTACAAAAAAGTGTGTGTGTTTGTGTGCGTGCGTGTGTGGTAATATTTATGTTATATATATATATATATATATATATATATATATATATACCTATACATATATATATATATATATATATATATATATATATATAATTGAGAAGGTTAAGTTTGGCTAAATGAGGTCATCCTTAAATAAAAACATTAAGCATTCTGGTATTACCCCTGGCCACTCTTCAAGCTTGTCTGCCAGTCTTCCTCTTTGCACATACAAATATTTTACATATTCTTTGGGACTTTTCCCCATGACCTTTCTCTTTTCACTTGAAATTCTTCCTAGGGAATCTCTTTCCCTCCCATGTCCTCAAGTACGTCCCGCAGTCTGGAAACACTTTAACTTACTTTTACAGATCTACTTTCTAACGTCTAGATCTATATTCCAGCCTCCTTCATCCACAGCATTAGAGAAGCCCTGAGACTAAAATCAAAGACATACAACATGTTTGAAACAAGATGCTGTAGGTGCAAAATGAGTCCAAACATACTTAGAACTGTCCTCCCCAGTCACAGCTGTACTCAGAGAAATGACCAAGAGGATGTGAGGGCACCAGAGGCACCTTGAGATGGTCCACCCCTGGTCCTACTCAGATCCACCTGTGCCCTACATTAAATGAAATCTGTCACTGAGAGTTCAAGGTGTTGGCCTCTTCAAAAAGCTTAATACACAAGGGCTAGAGGTACAAACTACAGATGCTGCAACTTATACCCAAACCAAAATTCACATTCATCATCTCACTTATCTATCATTCTTTATATATATTCTTCTCTCTTCTGTCTGCCAAGTTGCTCCATCCCTCCCCCACTTGTCTAAGTTGCTTGCCTAGTGGAGTGACACAGAGTGGAGTGTCACAGCTCTTCAGCCTGAGAGTCTGAACTTTTATTTGCTTTGTTCTTACCATGCTATCATCACTGCAGTTGCTGGTTCATTATTATTACCAGACATGGAAATACCTGCTTCATATCCTCAGTTCCACTGTTTAGTAGCACTCCTATCTCTTCATGAACTTGAGGTTCATTTCCTCATGAATATAATTCTTTTCTTACCTGCTGGTCCACTGCCATGAGAAGCCCATAATAAAACAGGAGTTACTTTTCACTCTTTTGAAGTAGTCACAACTTCAGGCTCAAGGGACACACTGCATTACTGAGTGAAAGTATTTCCGCATCTAGCAGAGCTGAAATATCAAGTAGGGGACGTGCAAATTCAACAAGTAGACATCAAGATGGTGAGAAAGACCAGTTTATTTCCATGTCTTGGTTCTTGGATCTGTGTATTTTAACCATGAGAAAACCTCATTATATATAAGCCAGTGATTCAAGGCAGTCTTGAAGGGCATTGGCTAAACCATCCCATAATTCTAATTATCCTATTGTTTTTAGGTGATGGGGTATGTGATAGAACCAGAGGATCTGTTGCCTGTGCACCTACTTTTACACCTCTTTCTCTATGAAATGAGTCCTTTGATCAGAGGGGATGTTATATGGTATTGATTTTGTAAATCACACATTGAATGAGTGCTTCTGGTATTGCAGAAGCACTGTTAGCAGGTATGGAAACCCATATCTAGAGAAGATATCAATTCATGTAAGGAGGAATCACTGTCATCTTCAGAGTGGAAAGGTATTGGTATAATCAACTTACCATCAAGTAACTGGTTGACCTCTGAGGAATAATAACGTATCAGGAGCTAATCACTGAAATCTGCTTCTAGTAGGTCCAGCATTCAGTAGCAGCAGTAGCTAGATCAGCCATAGTGAGGACTCCATGCTATTGAACCCATATACAGTCTCCATCTCTTCCACCAATGCTCCTCTGTTTATGAGCTCATTGTGCAAAAATTGAGGTGACTCAAGGTGGAAGCTGACCAATATCCACCAGAAGGGTCATTCTGTCCGCCTAATTGTTCAGTCTTTCTTGTGTGTTGAATGTGTTCCAGTGGATAGTATCATCATATAGGAAGAGACACACACCCTGGTATGTCCAGCTCATGCCTCTAACTCAGACCTTTTGTGCCTAATCTAATCTTGTCCATTCTAGTTTTCTGACTAAGCTTGTCCATTCTAGTTTCTGACCTTCTTGGAAGGTATATCTTGTCATTCATACAAAATAAACAACCATGTATAATGCTCACATCTCTGCTCACTAGGAATATCCCCTCCTTCCCAACTGTTCTTTAGGGCCACCTCTGAGCAGCATTAGAGTGAGGAAGCAACTCACATTTGGTTCCACATATGGAGTCAACCTATCTGTGAACTAGTCCTTATATGTGAGATGAGGGAGTTACAATTCTGTTGGTACAACAAAGATAGGTAAAACAGAATTGGGGTCACCTGTTAACATAATTTATTTTCCTTGTGATCTGCTTGCATCTGATCCCAAAAGAACCACTTCTGTTTATCTTAGTCTATTTGGATTCTGTAACAAAAATACCATAAACTGCATGGCTTATAAGCACCAGACCTTTATTTCCCATAATTCTAGTGGCTGGCAAGTCCAAGATCATGGTGCCAGCAGATCTGGTATCTGGTGAGAATCTGTTTTCTCATAGATAGCTGTCTTTTTGACTATGACTTCACATGGTACAGGGTACAATTTGGGCCACTTTTGCAAGGGCACCAATTCCATTCATGAAAGCTCTGCCCTCATCACCTAATCACCTCCTAAAGACCCCACCTCCTAATACTATCACCATCTATGTTCTAACGTTCAGAACATAGAGCCATTTAATAATGAATTGTCACCATGCTTATCCAAACTTTTTGTCAGTGATCTACCCAGGTCATGGTTAGCAGCTAGCTAATGGACTGGTATTCAGTCTCTGCCAGCATTGCACCAGCAGTGCAACTGGTAATTTTCTTCTGCAGAAGACATAGTCTTGCTCTAAAACCCTAGATGCTGCAACTTTCTTGTTGGGGCTTCCAGAGACTCCAGATGGAGTCCTTATCTGGTTTTTACATAATTGGATCCACCTGAAATATAGGGCAGCTTACACTATAGCCTAGACATTCTGCATAGCCATCTTTTTCCATGGGCCCAATTTGAAACTGGCAACCATCAAAGTCATCCCATAAATGAGTCAAAGCGGTATCTTTAATTGCAATGTATGCTGCCTTCAAAATCTGAAGAGGCCCACTTAGTACTCTGCCTGTTTTCGTAGTTGGACTAGGTATAAAATACAATAACTTGCCCTTTACCATGGAAAGAATGTCCTGGAATATCTAAGGTCATTGAACCTCTGAAAACATTTACAATAAAGTGGTCCCCTGAAACTTAGAGGTTTTACCACCATCTGACATGAATGGGCAACTAGGGTAATTTCTTCTTCTCACACATCAGATCCAGTTAACAAGATGGCATCGATATAGTGGACCAGGGTAATGATCTGTTAAATGTTAAGATAATCAAAGTCCCTGTAGACTTTATTTTTATAGAGAGAAATAGCATTAATAATGTCCTGAGACAGGATAGTAAATGTGTACCACTGTCCATCTAACATAAAGGTAAATTGACCTTGAAAGACTCTTGATTCACAGGGATTGAAAAGAATTCATTTGCTAGATCAATACCAAGTACCACAGGTATATTGATTTGTTCCAGTGGAGATAAAATATTTGGCACACCTGTGATTGGACCCACTATTTGGTTAAGTCCGTGGTAGTCTACTGTCATCTGTCAAAATCCACATGGTTGTTATATGAGTCAAAGAGATGAATTGAAAGGAAATATGTTGGAAATAAACCTGTGTCCTTTAGGCCTTTGAGGGTGACACTAACCTCTAGTTTCTCCTAGTTTTCAGTTTTACTTATGATTCTTTTCCTTGGTGCCAGGAGTTTGACTTACTATGTGACAGATTTAGGCCAGGACTCCATTTAGCACCTGCTCTCCCAAAGTTCCACCTTACCCAAGGCTCATGATAACACTTCTGCTCCCCTGTCATAAGTACCAGCTCAAATTATTTACCCAAAACCCCTTGAAAGGTCTTTACTCAATGTATCACTATCTGATAGGTGGATACAAATCCTTCTGGGTAAGGATTGAAGAAAATATTATTGTGTATACTGGAAGTAGCCTTTCAATGTCCTTTCTCAAAAGAACTGAGGCTTCCCTCAATCAATAGGCTCTGCATCTGTGAACTATCTCAGATCACTCTGGCTCAGATATGGAATCTATTTTCCTTTGTTCCCTTTAATATCAGTCTTCATAACTCATTTTTATATACTGAAGTTAACAAACTACACGCTGATGGACTTTCCATCTGTCTTCTTCCAGGAGAAGCATGATGAATGAACCCTTGGCACAGACCCCAGTAGGCCAAGGCTTCCTAGTTGCCATGCTGGCCTTGTCACCCATTACAATAATTATGTCCAAATACAACCATTTGGCCTCAGATATTCTGGAATCCTATCATTCTCCTGTTCTCTTGACAACCACAGATAGCAATCTCCAACTGTGAGCTGTAGCCTAGAGAGGACAGCTACTATAGAACTTCTCAAAGTTGCCAATATCTCCATCAATACTGCATTTCTTATTGCTTTAGTGAATGAAGTGTTATCAGGGCTCTTCCAGGGAAGAGAAGCAGGGATGGTTTTTCTAGTCTCACATAATAAATTCATTCTAACATGCCTACCTCCTGAGCTTCTAGCACTGTTCCTCAATGTTCTGTCAAAGAAGTTCTGGCTTCTCCTCCTAGCTTCAAAGAGCCATGTCAGCAGGATATTACAATGGGCTCCTGGTGTCCTCTCTAGCCCAATAAATGTTGAGTCATGGGCATATAGACAGTGAGTCTATAAACTCTCCACTTTCCAGCCTTGTTTTCTGCACAAGCCCTAGGCCAATGCCTTTAAGATGTACTCCCACACATATTCCAAAGTTCCAGCTGGTACATCATTTCCATCTCCTACATTTCTTTGGAAAGTAAGCGATCCTCTTCCCCCCCTCCCAAGCCCCCATGCCCAGGCTTTCTCTCTCAAGCTATGCTGCTTTGACTCTTGTTTCTGCTTTTTAGGCAATGACAGAAGGAAGGAATATGTCTTAAGGAAGTCAAGCACCATTTGCAAGGCATTTGGCCCTGTTGAGGTCTTTCATGCAGGGTCTTTCATCCCCAGGCAAGAAGAGGTTGCTCTTCCCTAGCATGTAGGTCAAGGAACAATGAGCCCAGGGGAATTAATAGTTCACATTTCTCAGGGTGCCTGGGTGGTTCAGATGGTTAAATGTCTGACTCTTGATTTTAGCTTAAGTCATGGGCTTTGTCCTGACAGTGCAGACTCTGCTTGGGATTCTCTCTGTCTCTCTGTCTCTGTCTCTGTCTCTGTCTCTCTCTCAAAATAAATAAATAAACATTTTTTGAAAAACAAACAAGTTCAAACTTGTCTAGCACATCCACCCAATTTCCTTATCCCATTTCTCAAGTTTCCACTATAAAGGCCCTGATGCTAACTTAGGGCACCTGTCAAGGCTACTTTCTCCATCTCCTTTGCATTTTGACCACTCTCACATGTCAGTTCCTATCCCAGTCCAGGCTCTGGCTGCAAGAGATAAGAGACACTTTAAACCCTGCCTTCTGGCTTTCACTGAATCCTGAGTTGATAACTGGCTGATCTGAGCTTAAGGTTCTTCTTCAAGGCTTCCAGAGCAGGCCAACTAGTATACAGTCCTTATTTCCCTCACATCATTCCATTAGTAGAGCTACCAATTGTGTCACGTTAGCTACTGCATATCCATCCACCACAAGTAGGATTCTTAGCCATCATGACACCACATCACCCCAGGAGTTATCATTCTATTTACCACCAACACATTACTTTTCTTCTAAACAAACAAACGAACAGCCTCTGAGACACATTAAGCACAAAGCTAGGAATGGTATATACTTAGCCAAGCAACATTCAATACAATCAAAACCTCTGAAAATCTATTTTCATATAATTCAAATAATTTCAAATAATTTGATTTTCTCTTTCTTTTGTCAGGCAAGCCAGCTGTGGTTTACCTATAATGCACATTCTATGATAATTTCACTTTGAAGCTATTTTAATGGAACTGAACTGGGAAAACACAATAGAATCATTATTTATTCATTCTGGGTGCAGCCTTTATCAGAGTTATAAATCTTCAGCAAATGTGAGTCAGGCTCTTCTCTTCTCTGTGCCCTAGGCTTAGATTTTAACATCTGTGAAAAATGAAAATGAATCTTAAAAATGTCCTTTTACTTAGCTTGTAATGGGTAGCTCCACCAAAAACATAAAACACCTATTAGTAGAACCCAGTGATTCATCACTTACATACAACACCCAGTCCTCATCCCAACAAGTACCCTCCTTAATGCCCAGCACCCATTTTCCCCACCCCCATCAAGCCTCAGTTTGTTCTCTGTATTTAAGAGTGTCTTATGGTTTTTATCTTACTTTTCCTTTCCTTCCCCTATGATCATCTGTTAAGTTTTTCAAATTCTACATATGGGTGAAATCATGTAATGTCTGTCTTTCTCTGACTGACTTATTTCACTTAGATAATACCCTCCAGTTCCATCCACATTGTTGCAAATTACCGTGTTACTTTCAATATTTTTTCTTCATTACCATATTTTGCCAGTTTCGTTAAAATATGCCTTGTGGTGGATCTGCTTTTGTTGAATTTGATGGGAGTTCTCTATGTCTTCTGGATCTAGCTAGATATTCCCCAGATTATGGAAGCTGTTAGCTATTATTTCTTCAAATAAATTTTCTGCCCCCTTTTCTCTCTCTTCTTCTTCTAGGACTCCTATTATATGAATATTGTTACATTTCATGGAGTCACTGAGTTCCCTAAGTCTATTCTAACTATGCATAATTCTTTTTTTTCTCTTTTGTTCACCTTGATTACTTCCTATTACTCTGTCTTCTAGGTCACTAATTTGTTCCTCTGCTGCTTCCAGCCTTCTGTTCATTCCATCAAGTCTTTCTCATTTCATTTATAGAGCCTTTTATCTCTGCTGTGTTATTCCTTATCTCTGTGTTAAGGGCCTCATTCATGTCTTCCATTCTTTTCTCAAGTCCAGGTAGTATCCTTACAATCATCACTTTAAATTCTTTATCAGGCATGTTGCTTGTATCCGTTTCACTTAGATCTCGGGCCATGGCCATGTCCTATTCTTCCATTTGCGATAAAATTCTCTGTCTTCTTATTTTGTCTAAGCCTCTGTTCCTGCTTCTGTGTGTTAGGAAAGTCAGCTACGTCTCCCGTTCTTGACGGTAATGGAGGAGAGGTCCTGTTGTGCCCTGCTGTGTAGTGTTCCCTGTGTCCTGTGGCCTGGCACTACCAGAGCATCTTCAATGTGTGCTCTGTGTTCTATTGTGTCCTTATCCTTCAGGTAAGTCATCTTCAGATGTGCGCTCCCCTTTGTGCCCTTCTCTCGCCCTTCTCTGCAACCAAGACTCCCTCCCTACCACAGCAACCACAATCTGTTTTTCTTCCAAACTGCATCTATGCACTTCCTACCTTCTTCAATATGTCTTCTTCTTTACCTCTGGTTGTGGCATTTGTTCTGTCAGTCTTCTGGTCAATTTCTGGGTATTTAGAATGGTTTGATAGTTATCTAGTTATATTTGCTGGACAAGACAAGCCTAGGATCCTCCTACTCTGCCACCATATTTCAACTTCAGCAAACAATATTCTTAAGCTGGTAGATCTTCTATGATATCAAGAAAAAAAAGAAAATACTCTAACATATTTATATTTTCATTGGCATAATATGTTAATCCTCCCGGAATATTTGTATTTTAAAAAGAAATATTAATTGTGGGAAATAGTGAACTTTCAGGCACCAGTAGGAAATGTAATTTTTGTTTCTAATGCTCCTATAATCAGACCATGTGAAGCAACCCCAGATGGATAAAACCATTCCTAAGTTTAGCTGTCCCTTTATAAATGGGTGATCATCAATAAGAGTGTGGTATAATGGCTTCTATATCAGACAGAGACCATTAGCTATGTGACTTTGGAAAGTTATTTAAGACTTCTGAGTCTGTGTCTTTACATCTGTAAAATGAAGATAATATCTACCTGCAATGCTGTTATGAGAAGAACCGTAATGAGGTAATGTGTGTTTTGCATGCAAGTAGTTGTTAAAACAACCAAAATTTATTCTCTCACACTTCTGGAAGCTAGAAGAGCTTCCCTCCTAGATTCTGTTAATACCAGCAAACTTTGCCATTCCTCAGCTTGCCACTGCATTACTCCGATCTCTGCTTCTACCATCACATGGTATTCTTCCCGTGTGTGTCTGTATTTCCACATGGCCTTCTAATAAGGACACAGCTCACTGAATTTAGAGCCTACCCTAAGGCAATATAGCCACATCTTAACTTGATTATATCTGCAAAGACCTTATTTCCAAATAATGCCACATGTACACGTATCATAGGTTAGGACTTCAACATATCTTTTGGAGGTACACAATTCAACTCACAACACCTCTTGATTCTGTAATGACACATTTTCTTCTATACCGTAACTGAGAGATTAGTCCAAGAGAAGATAACTGAAGGAATGGATTCTAGTAACAAGCTTAGCAAGAACACGGTAGAAGCAGCTCAATAAGTGAGAAAATGTTTGTCATGTTGTTCTGAGTCCAGCAAGTATGCACAAACAGCAGCATATTCTATCATTCAATTTTGTATCAGTTTAAGGATAGTATCTTTTCGGAAATTGCATAACCAGAAGTTTTCTCCCTTATGCCACTAATGTGTTTAATTGCCATTTTCCACTCATTTTTAAATTCTGCTCTACTTTTAAACATTAGCAAATCCTTTTTTCCCATTTTGAAGAAATATTAACCAGAGAATCCCTGCAAGCCACCAAATTACTGACAGGGACTGGAATATGGGGTCAGGAGAAAAACTCACTTCTCACCACACATTCTTTTGATCTATTTGAATTTATCACGTATCTATGTTACATGAAGAATCATTTAATTTAAACAGTCTCCAGTCCACGATTTTGTACCATCTTTCATCATGTTTGTAAGCTTCATCTACTTAACAAAAGCCACTTGCGTTGTAGAATTTCCTCATAAATCTCCAAACCTCATGAATATTTCCATTCTGGATATTATTATCTTTCTTTTGTTAGAAAATTTGCCACCAGACAATGAAATGTGGATGATAAGGTATAGTGTACGAAGGGCTGTGAAATCCTTGAATAAATCTAACAGGCGTGTTTTCCATTTGTTCCCTCTTTTAAAGAAGAATATATACAGCCTCATAAAAATACAAGGAGAATATGAAGCAGACAAGAAACATATGCCAAATTATAAATGAGAGAGCATAATATAAAATAAAACCAATTCAAAAGGAATTACAAATAAATCATAGGAAACCAGTTCAGAGTTGCACAAAATAAGACTATACACAAGAATTCCCCTCACTTCTCTGTCTTTATTATTTAATGCAAACGTAAGAAATACATTTACAAACTCTTTCTACTCATGTGGCAATGAAGCAGATAAATGAAAAAGGTTTATACTTGAAGTCAGAAATCGTGGGTTCAATTCCCTGTCCTACTCAACCCTACATGTGCAATTTGGGAAATTACCGATGTTGGCCTCACTTTCCTCCCCTACAACAGAGCTGATAGGCATAATAACATAAAATGTGGTACACCTTGTAAACTACACCTTGTAAACTACAAAATGCTACTAAAATGTAGGCACTCCTAATAAAGTGCACGTCTCCCAAAAGTAAAACAAAATGCCATGAAAATGGTCTTTCTGTCATTTTAGAATTCTCTAATATTGTAACTATGTGTATGCACATGTGTGTGTGTCTTTGTGCCTTTGAATGTAGCTGACAGCAGCTTAAAACCAGTGAAACCCAGAAGCTCTTGAATTAAAGTCTATCAATTATCCAACTACCAAGTGTCACATGAAAAAAATGTCCCCAGGCTTACCTAAGAAATAAGGCTAAAACCAAACTATCAATTTAAGGCATATGGCAGTTTAAGGCATGTGCAAACATTTGGAAAGAGAAAGATTTGTTGAGACCTTCATACAACAATGCCATGAAATAAGAAAGAAAATGTTTATCTGAGAGAATGGAAGAAGAAAAGTGACCTTCTATATATGAGTGTATAATAGCTGTGGCAGTCAGAATCCTAAAATGATCCCCATTGACCCTCAACCCTGTATAATCCTCTCCCCTTGAGTATGGACAGACCCAGTGAATACGATGAGGTATCACTCCAGTGATTATGTTATATTACCTGGCAAAAGAATTTTACAGATGTCATTAAGGTCCCAAATCAGTTGACTTTGAGTAAATCAGAAGGAAGATTACCTTGGGTGGCTCTGACCCAAGGGTGGGCCCTTAAAAACAAGAATTTTCTCTGATTGGCTTACTAGAAAGAAAGCAAACAGCCATGTTGTGAACTGACTACAGTATTGGCTTTTAGTTGCTTAGGGTGGTCTCCAGCTAACAACTAGTAAGAACACAAGGACCTCATTCCCAAAACTGCAAGGAACTCCTGCTTTGGTCTTCTTCTTCAAAATTACTTTGGCTATTCAGGGCCTTTTGTGGTTCCATACAAATTTTTGGATTGCTTGTCCTAGCTTCAAGAAGAATGTTGGCGCAATTGTGATTGGGATTGCATTGAATGTGTAGATAGCTTTGGGTAGTATTGACATTTTAACAATATTTATTCTTCCAATCAGTGAGCACGGAAAGTTTTTCCATTTCTTTATATCTTCTTCAATTTCCTTCATAAGCTTTCTGTAGTTTTCAGCATACAGATCTTTTACATCTTTGGTTAGGTTTATTCCTAGGTATTTTATGATTCTGGGTGCATTTGTGAATGGGATCAGTTTTTTTATTTGTCTTTCTGTTGCTTCATTATTAGTGTATAAGAATGCAACTGATTTCTGTACATTGATTTTGTATCCTGCAACTTTGCTGAATTCATGTATCAGTTCCAGTAGACTTCTGGTGGAGTCTATTGGATTTTCCATGTATAGTATCATGTCATCTGCAAAAAGTGAAAGCTTGACTTCATCTTTGCCAATTTTGATGGCTTTGATTTCCTTTTGTTGTCTCATTGCTGATGCTAGAACTTCCAACACTATATTAAACAACAGCGGTGAGAGTGGGCATCCCTGTTGTGTTCCTGATCTCAGGGAAAAAGCTCTAAGTTTTCCCCCATTGAGGATGATGTTAGCTGTGGGCTTTTCATAAATGGTTTTTATGACGTTTAAGTATGTTGCTTCTATCCCAACTTTCTCGAGGGTTTTTATTAAGAAAGAATGCTGAATTTTGTCAAATGCCTTTTCTGCATCAATTGACAGGGTCACATGTTCCTTATCTTTTCTTTTATTAATGTGATGTATCACATTGATTGATTTGCAAATGTTGAACCAGCCCTGCACCCCAGGAATGAATCCCACTTGATCATGGTAAATAATTCTTTTTATATGCTGTTGAATTTGATTTGCTAATATCTTATTGAGAATTTTTGCATCCATATTCATCAGGGATATTGGTCTGTAGTTCTCTTTTTTTACTGGGTCTCTGTCTGGTTTAGGAATCAAAGTAATGCTGGCTTCATAGATTGAGTCTGGAAGTTTTCCTTCCCTTTTTATTTTTTGGAACAGCTTGAGGATAGGTATTATCTCTGCTTTAAATGTCTGGTAGAATTCCCCAGGGAAGCCATCTGGTCCTGGACTCTTATTTGTTGGGAGATTTTTGATGACTGATTCAATTTCTTCTCTGGTTATGGGTCTGTTCAAGTTTTCTATTTCTTCCTGTTTGAGTTTTGGAAGTGTGTGGCCTGAATGAGACGGGAAACCATCAAAACCCTAGAGGAGAAAGCAGGAAAAAAACCTCTCTGACCTCAGCTGCAGCAATTTCTTACTTGATACATCCCCAAAGGCAAGGGAATTAAAAGCAAAAATGAACTATTGGGACCTCATCAAGATAAAAACTTCTGCACTGCAAAGGAAACAACCAACAAAACTAAAAGGCAACCAACGGAATGGGAAAAGATATTTGCAAAAGACATATCAGACAAAGGGCTAGTATCCAAAATCTATAAAGAACTCACCAAACTCCACACCCAAAAAACAAATAATCCAGTGAAGAAATGGGCAGAAAACATGAATAGACACTTCTCTAAAGAAGACATCCAGATGGCCAACAGGCACATGAAAAGATGCTCAATGTCGTTCCTCATCAGGGAAATACAAATCAAAACCACACTCAGATACCACCTCACGCCAATCAGAGTGGCTAAAATGAACAAATCAGGAGACTATAGACGTTGGTGAGGATGTGGAGAAATGGGAACCCTCTTGCACTGCTGGTGGGAATCCAAACTGGTGCGGCCGCTCTGGAAAACAGTGTGGAGGTTCCTCAAAAAATTAAAAATAGATCTACCCTATGACTCAGCAATAGCACTGCTAGGAATTTACCCAAGGGATACAGGAGTGCTGATGCATAGGGGCACTTGTACCCCAATGTTTATAGCAGCACTTTCAATGATAGCCAAATTATGGAAAGAGCCTAAATGTCCATGAACAGATGAATGGATAAGAAATTGTGGTTTGTATACACAATGGAATACTACATGGCAATGAGAAAGAATGAAATATGGCCTTTTGTAGCAACGTGGATGGAACTGGAGAGTGTTATGCCAAGTGAAATAAGTCATACAGAGAAACACAGATATCATATGTTTTCACTCCTGTGTGGATCCTGAGAAACTTAACAGAAACCCATGGGGAAAGGGAAGGAAAAAAAAAAAAGGTTAGAGAGGGAGGGAACCAAAACATAAGAGACTCTTAAAAACTGAGAACAAACTGAGATGGGGGGTGGGAGGGAGGGGAGGGTGGGTGAGAGGTATTGAGGAGGGCACCTGTTGGGATGAGCACTGGGTGTTGTATGGAAACCAATTTGACAATAAATTTCATATTTTAAAAAAAAGAGCAATAAGACAATGATCACTAATAGCAAATTATAAAAGCAACAGCCACTGAAGCAATTTGCTAGTAAAAAACCGTAGCAATGGTCACCAGATTTATAGTGTGCTAATAAGATCAGAAAAAACAAAGAAAGAAAATGAAGAACTGCCTGGATACCTGAATTCATATTTTTTTTAATGGGAAAGAAAGCAGACTAAAAATAGAGTCAACAAAATCATTGGAGACTGGGAGGCACGCCGTCTTGGACAACATCTTACCATTTTGCCAAGATGAAACATATTCTGATTACTTGTCAGACCCAATGAAGTAAGTCATCTTCTTATCAAAATCAAATATATCAATGCTGGGAATGCGAGCTGGTGCAGCCACTCTGGAAAACAGTATGGAGGTTCCTCAAAAAACTAAAAGTAGAACTACCCTACTACCCAGCAATTGCACTACTAGGCATTTATCCACGGGATACAAGTGTGCTGTTTCGAAGGGACACATGCACCCCATGTTTCTAGAAGCACTACCAACAATAGCCAAAATATAGACAGAGCCGAAATGTCTATGGATGGATGAATGGATAAAGAAGATGTGGTATATATATATACAATGGAGTATTACTCGGCAATCAAAAAGAATGAAATCTTGCCATTTGCAACTACGTGGATGGAACTGGAGGGTATTATGCTAAGTGAAATTAGTCAGAGAAAGACAAAAATCATATGACTTCACTCATCTGAAGACTTTAAGAGATAAAACAGATGAACATAAGGGAAGGGAAACAAAAATAATATAAAAACAGAGAGGGGAACAAAACAGATATGGAGAACATAAATACACAGACATAACATAAATATAGAGACCTAACATAAATATGGAGAACAAACTGAGGGTTACTGGAGGGGTTGTGGGAGGGGGGATGAGCTAAATGGGTAAGGTCATTAAGGAATCTACTCCTATGTTGCACTATATGCTAACCAATTTGGATGTAAATTTTAAAAAATAAAAAATAAAATTAAAAAATAATAATAATAATAAAGCTGCAAGGAACTGAATGTCTGCCAATAACCTAAATGAGCTTAGAAGAAAACCCAAACCCTAGAAGAAAATTATAGCACAGCTGGCATCTTGATTGCAGCCCTGTACGACCTGAGGAGAGAATCCAGCTAACCGGTGCCCAAACTCCTAACCCACAGAAGCCTGAGATAATAAATTAGTGTTGTTTTAAGCTGCTGAATCTATAATAATTTGTTAGAAAGCAATAGAAATTAATTGAGTAGCAGAATAGCAGAACTTGCTTTCCTTTTCCTAATACCTACTATTGGTTTACAAAGAAGGCAAACAGAAAAACATAGCTTCTGAATGACATGCTTAACATTTGAGTGTTTATGCCTAGTGGGCTGGTAATAACAGATGTTTAAAAACAGCAGTTTTGTCATAAATCAATTCTCCCCAGTCACAGAGTAATTCCCTCCTGTTTATCACAGAGATTAGAAAGATTCCTACATATTCAAGTTGACATCTACTCTGGATAATTTAAGATGTTACCAGATTGCAAGCTGTAATCACTTTACCCGTAAGCATATAATTTTCTAGGATTTTTATGCCTGATAGAAATGCTCTTACATAATATATGTCCATATACCAGGAAAAATAATGAAATTTAAATCAACAATTATTTAATAAGTGTCTACTGTATACCAGAAACAAGATTAGGTGCTAGGATTAAAGACTTTCCCTACCATTGTTTACAAACATCCATTCAGAGACTTCAGGGTAAACAGCGAATTGTTAGAAGCATTGCCACTAAAAGTAGATAGAAGACTACGAGCTATCACTACATTATTTGACATAGTACTGGAGAGTGTTCTTTAAAAAAAGAAGAAATAAAAAAGATGGAAGTATTGAGGAAAAGAAGGGAAACTGACATTGACATTTTTATTAGACAATATTACTATCTACATAAAAGTCCTATATGAAACTACTGGTAAGTTATTACAATTAATTGGATGTAAGGTATCAAATACATTCCTATACACTACCAATAAATTGCTGAAATCTAGCATTTTGAGATATATTTTGTAACGTCACAACAAATGCATAAGGTAGGTAGGAATAAATCTAGGAAAATGTAGGACATTTATAAACTTTATGAAAAGACACTAAAGAAAATGAAATAATATAAGGATAGAGACTTCTCCCCATTTAATCTGTAAAATTGATACAATTCCCACCAAAAGTCAAGAAAATATATATGAATTTGATAATCTGATTCTAAAAAGAATTGATGTGAAAAACCAAAAAGCCACAATAGCCAAGACCATTTTAAAAAACTGAAAAATATGGAGAAGGCTAACCATACCTAAAACAAGACATATTGTGTAGCTTTAGATGATGTGACGTGACCTCAGAAGTAGATACATAGAACAGAATAACAAACTGAGGAACAGCTGGGAAAAAATATTTCACAGTGAAGAAAGATTGGAGTAGCAAAAAAACAAAACAAACAAACAAAAAACAAACAAAAAAACCATGCTGGAATAACAGAAAAATGAACTCCAAGATAATTGAAAGACTACATATTAAAATCAAACTTCAAACTTTTTTGAAGAATATACAGAAGAACTCAAGAAAATTTAAATCTTCTTTTTTTTATGTTTATTTTTTTAGAGTGAGAAACCTTAAGCAGGGAAGGGGTAGAGAGAAAGACAGGGGCACAGAGGATCTGAAGCAGGCTCTGTGCTGACAGCAGCTAGCCCAACGCAAGGCTCAAACTCATGAACAGTGAGATCATGACCTGAGCCAAAGTCTGACGCTCAACTGACTGAGCCACCCAAGCGCCCCCAAAATTTAAAACTTCTTAAACAAGATTTTACTAAAATAAGATAAACCATAAAAATTGAGTGTTAAAATCCCCAATTTTTTTAAAGTGAAAAGATCAGACATAGACTGAGAAAATTTGTCTTCAACCCTTGTAAGTAGCAAAGGATTAGTATCCCAAATGCATAAAGAAAAATTGATGAGAAAAAGAAAAACAGCCCAATAGAATAATAAGCAAAACTTTTAAATAGGCAATTTACAAAAGAAACCCAAGTTCTCTATAAACATAGTCGTTCCACTACTAAAGAACTTTTTGCATATATGCCCAAAGAATCATACACAAGACTTATTTATAAGAGCAAAAAAATTGAATGCAACCTAAATGTCCATCAATGCTATCGATGAATAGATATGTAAATTATATATATTCATAATTTGGAAAAACACATAGCTATGAAATGAAGGACAGAGCTACATGTATTAAAATGGAAAAATCTCACAAGTGGCAGAGGATAGATAAATTCTAACATTTATATAGTTTTGAAACATCAGCATATTGTTTAGGGATGAATACAAATGTAGTTAAAATAGAAAGACATACATTGAAATACAAATATCACATACAAAATTATGGATCTTTTGGGGAGGTATGGGAGAAGGAAATATGGTTGAGTTGAACATTTAAAAGGACACCACTGCCTATCCAAGTATCCTAGTGTCTGACAGAAAGAAATCACTCCACCTTAAAATTATTTCTAATTAATCCATACATTTGGATTTTCTGAATCACTAATATTGCATACTTCATAATGTCAAGGAAGTGCTGCATAGAGTGAATTTACTGCTTTGACGTTATTCTAATGAGATACATAAATCAATGAATTGCATTTCTTTTTCATTCTCAGACTAAAACAATGTATATTTCAGGTCCACAAAGTCTTTTGATAATGGCTTGTAGCATTACTGTTTTTCTAAGAAAAAAGGTAAGAAAGGGTAAACTCAAAATACAAAGTACTTATTGACAAGGTTAGTCGTTCCTTAGAAGACATCTTCTTTGGAAGTTTATAAATTGTTTTCTTGACTAATTTTAATCAAATTAAATTTTGTTTTTCTTTTCCCAATGTATTTATTATTGAAAATTTTCAAACATCCAGAAAAATTGTTAAGACTATTACCATGAACTAGATTTTGCCATTTTCACTTTAACTTATTTTTTCAAAGTTTATTATTATTATTATTTTATGGTTCAGAGATTATATTTTCTTGTCACAAAAAATCTACATGCTTATATAAATCAGCAGTTTTACATCTGGCTTAATGAAATAAAGATCACTACATTAAAAAAATGAACGGAGCCAGATGGCAGAATAAAAAGTCCACTGTTCATATCCTTCCACAGCAACAACAATTTGGCAGCCACCCATGGGCAAAAGTGCCTTTGTGGGAGCTTTGGGATCCAGGTAGGAGTTTGCAAAACTCCAGTGGAGCCCAAGACCAAAAAGGGGCTATTTCAGAAGGTAGGCCCACATACAGGTGGCAGACTCACCGGCTGTGATCCTGACTACAGACCCAGCCCCACCCCACTGTGGACTCAGCTACAGCCTTATTTGGCCTTGATCCTGCCACTAGCACCATCTGCCAAGGAACCTGGGAGGAGTCACACTGTCCCATGCTTTAGGTAACAGGCCCACCAACCTCAGCCACAGCTGTGGACTCTGAAAGCAGGCTGTGACCTGGCTCCAGCCTCTCATGCTGTGATTCAGGAGCAGTGCTTCCCAGATAGGGATCCAAAGGGAGATGCACTCATGTGTACCCCCAAAGGCAGATCCACCAATCTTGGTCTGATTATGAATCCTGAATGTGGGTCTAGTTCATCCAGACATAAAAGCAATAAGAAAAACCATGGACTAGAATATCACTATACACCAAATGGACTGAAGAAACATATACAGAACATCTCATCAATAGCAGCAGAATACACATCCTTCCCAAGTACATATAGAACAATGTCCATCTGGATTATATGTAGGGCCACAAAGCAAATCTTTGGAAATCATACCAAATATCATTTCTGACCACAATAGTATGAAACTAGATATCAGTAACAGAAGGAAAATTGAAAAATTTACAAATATATGGAAATTAAGCAACATAGTCTAGAATGACCAATGGATCAAAGAAGAAATCAAAAAGGAAATAAAAACATATCTTGAGACAAATCAAAGTGGAAACACAACAAACTTATGGGATGCAGCAAAAGCAGTTCTAAGTGGGAAGTTTATAGCAATAAAAGACTGCATTCTGAAAAAGAAAGATCTCAAATAAGCTACCTAACTTTACACCTCAAGGAACTAGAAAAAGAACAAACTAGGCTAAAGATAGGAGAAGGAAGGAAATAACAAATATCAGACAGAAATAAACAAAGCAGAGACCAGAAAAAAACAATAGAAAAGATGAACAAAACGAAGAGTTGGTTTTTTGAAAGATAAAGTTGAGAAACTCTTAATTAGTTAGACTAAGAAAAAAAAAGAGTAGACCCAAATAAAATGAGTTTTGAAAGAGGAAACATTACAACTGATACTACACAAATGCCAATACACACAATGGGGAAAGGATTGTTTCTTCAAGACATGGTGTTTGGAAAACTGAATATTCACATGCAAAAGAATAAAATCGGACTCTTAAACATTATGCCATAAACAAAAATTAACTTGAAATGGATTAAGGACTTAAATGTAAGACGTGAAACCACAAAACTCCTACAATAAAACATAGGGGGAAAAAAGACTCCTTGACGTTGATCTCCACGATAATTTTTTTTTAATATTACACCAGAAGCCCAGGCAACAAAAGCAGAAATAAACAGTGGGAGTATAGCAAACTAAAAATATTCTGTGCAGCAAAGGAAACAATTAGCAAAATTAAGAGCAACCTATGGAATGTGAGGAAATATTCATAAACCATATATCTGATAACAGGTTAATATCTAAAATATATAAGAACTCACCATTCAGTAGCAAAAAAATACAAACACAAAAGACAATCTGATTTTTTTTTTAAATTTTTTTTTAACGTTTATTTATTTTTGAGACAGAGAGAGACAGAGCATGAACGGGGGAGGGGCAGAGAGAGAGGGAGACACAGAATCGGAAGCAGGCTCCAGGCTCTGAGCCATCAGCCCAGAGCCCGACGCGGGGCTCAAACTCACGGACCGTGAGATCGTGACCTGTGCTGAAGTCGGACGCTTAACCGACTGAGCCACCCAGGCGCCCCAAGACAATCTGATTTTAAAATAGCAAGTGACTTGAATAGACATTTTTCCTAAGAAGACATACACATGGACAATAAGTATATGAAAAAGTGTCTAATATCACTAATCATCAGAGAAACACAAATCAAAACCACAATGAAATATCACCTCACATCAGTAAGAATGGTTAGCATCAAAACGACAGCAACTGTTGGCAAGGGTGTGGTGAAAAGGGCACCTTTGTGTGCTGTTGGTGGGAATGTAAATTGGTACATCCATTATGTAAAACAATATGAAGTTTCCTCAAAAAATTAAAAATAGAACTATCATATTACCCATTAATTCTACTTCTGGGTATATATATCTGAAGGAAATAAAATCAGTATCTCAAAGAAATATCTGCATCCCCATATTCATTACAACTTTTCTTACAATAGCCAAAATATGGAAACAATCTAAGTGTCATCAATAGATAAATGGATTAAAAATGTGGCACATATACAATGGAATATTACTGAGCCATAAAAAGAAGGAAATTCCACCATTCCCAGAAACATGGTTGAAACTGGAGAACATTATACTAACTGAAATAAGCCAGACACAGAAATACAAATACTGTGTGTTCTCACTTATAAGTGAAAGCTAAAAATGTTGAACTCATAGAAGCAGAGAGTAGAATGGTGGTTTCTAGTGGTTAGGGAGTGAGGAACATGTATTGAGGTTGGTCAAAGGGTATAAACTTTTAGTTATAAGATGAACCAGATCTGGGTATCTAATGTACAGAACAATGGTAATAATTAATAATACTGTATTGTACACTTGAAATTTTCTGAGAGAATAAATCTTAAGTTTTCTCACCACCAAAGAAAATAAATGGTAGCTATGTGAGGTGATGGATGTATTAATTAAATTAATTATGGTAATCACTTCACAACATATACATATATCAAATCATCACATTGTACACCTAAATATATACAATCTTATTTGTCAATTAGACCTCAATATATCTGGGGGAAAAAATAAGGGATAATAGACTCAGAGGAATAAAATTTGATGAGGCAGCAAGAAGTAGAAATTTTGCTAATTGCCAAATACATCTATTCCAATTACATATTCAGGAACTAGGGGAGAAAACACCAGCCAGTTTCTATTCAGTCTTAGGTCCATGTAACTCAAACTTAGGCTAAGCCTCCTTCTATCCCTTGGCCACCATAAGCTCCCATCTTAATTGGTGGGTCATGGTGGGTTTGGTGTACCCAGAGAATAACATCAATTTATATACCATATGTAATAAACTCTGAAAACTATGGGTATTTCCATTTCACGTGTATGAATCATTCTAGTAGTGGTCCATTGGGAAAGGCTTGGAGGAAGATTTACAGTATGTATAGTATGCTGGCAGTGTGCCGTATCCTTCCTCAAGAGGACCAGGCCTCCCTTCAGTGAAGGAGTTCTAGGTATGTGAACTAACTTAGGTCTAGAAACTATGTAGAAATTCATCACTCTCCATAAGGTGACTCATGTCAGATTTTTAGCTATCAGGCCTACAGCTTTTCCTGTTATATAAATTAAGCAACATTTTAGTAGGCTGCCCATCTATTCCATTCTTAGTGATGCTGTGGTCAAGACGGGAGATATTAACAGGACCATTATGAGAGGGGACAAATGAGAGGAACCATGGACTTAAACAGAGGACGCCTACACACTAGTCAAAAACCAGGGTGGTATAAACATGCCTCCGCAGGAGTAGATCGGATCAAATAACCTCATTTTAGTGGATATGATATGACACAAAAAAGGGGCAAATCTCAGGGTAATGGAGAGATAGACCATCATGACTGAATGTAAGCTACCATCACCACCTCCCACAAACACCTACTCTCTTGAAACAGAGGAAGGCGAAATGAGACTTGAAAGAGAAGAGAAACAGCTTTTTAGGAAGTTTGAATTTTGAATTGATTGACTACATCCCCCAAAGAGGCTATTCTAGGCAGAAAAGACTAAATGATCTTTAATGGACAAGACTAAGTGTAGCCATCTTCTATCCACCAAGGATTCCAAAGGAAGATCAGTTCTCAAAATGAGAGGACATGACTTATTCTGGCAGTTGTGTTTGTAAGGTATAACTTTTAATAAATGGCCCAGTGGGCTCAAGTATTGCTATTTCACTGATCAAAGTGATAAGAATTTGTTGTTTTGACAAAACCTAAAATTGTTCTCAGGGTTTTATTTTTTAAACCCATAGCACCTTTTGACAAATATTCCCATCAGTCAAGTAATATTTGTTGAATTTTTTCCCATAGTTTGAATGTGCAAAAAAAATTTAGAGGTTTATTTTGTTTGGCTTTCTGCTTTCAATCTCTGATTTCACCTTATGTGTAGATCTCACACTTCTTTAAAACAACAACCACCTTCTCTAAACTATTTTTCCTTTCTAGTAAGCATGTTATTTCTTTCTTGTCTTCTTGGTTAACGATTTTATTTGAAAATTTTTTTAATTTATTTATTTTGAGGGGTGGGGAAGGGGCAGAGAAAGGGAACCCCAAGCAGGTTCTGCATTGTCAGCGAAGAGCCCAACACGGGGCTTGATCTCACAAACCTTGAGATCATGATCTAAGCTTAAAACAAGAGTCAGACACTTGACCACCTGAGCTACCCAGGCACCTGAGTTAAGGATTTTAAGTTAACCATGTTTTGTTCATCATTAATTCCATATTTTCTTCATCATTAATTTTCTCTACAATCCTTTGCATCTTAAATTGTGTTCCACCTCTTTACTGGAATAATACTCTCAAAAAATCTCCATGACTTCCTCACCATACAATCCAACCCTGACCTCTCAACAGACTCATGTGGTTGAACACACTCCTTACTAAAAGACTTCATCTCAAAGACCTGATAATTCTTCATTCTAAATATTTCCTCTTTCAAAATTTCTCTTTCCATTTTTACTGTCAGTGCTTCAGTAGAACAGCTCTCAACTACATTATTCTATACTGCATTATATCTATACTGCATTATTACAGGTGTTTTTCACACTCCTTATCTCTCCCATTTTAATCCATTTTTTTTACCATCATAAAAATAATGGGTCCAAAAGGTCCATCTCGTATGTAACTCCTCTGTTTAAAAAAAATCCAAGTTTCCTTCTATTTGTTCACACCTACACTATTTAATAGTATTTCTCAGTTCTGATTGTACATTAAAATCACCCGAGGAGCTCTAAAAACCTATGGATTCCTCAGTCCCACAATAGCACAGATAAATCGAGTGTCTCAGAGTAGAGCTCAGCTTTCAATCCTTTTTAAGGGCTCCCCAAGTGATTCTATTGTGCAGTCAAGATTGAGAATCATTGTTCTGGAACTAGATCAAGGCAAGGTTGGGATACACTGCTCTAGGCCTAGGGCAATGGTGCATCATAATCAAACAAGATGAAGGAGATTATTCTTGGACTTCAGATCTACTGAATTAGAATCTCTGGTGGAGGGTGTTGAGAATTTCTATTTATATTTAAAAAAGCTTTCCAGGCATTCTTATCCAGCCAAAATGGTCCTCAAGCATGGGAAACCAATCACATATCAATGTGTCTCAGTCTCTAATGTGTCTCAGTCACTATACAATAGAACTGCAGTTGTATTGTTTTTAAATTTGCCCCCAAATTCATCTTTCTTTACATGGATAGAAAAGCACTCTAGAAAAACACAATGAAACAGGGTCCCAGCCTCCTGTAAACCATCCCTTAATTATCCCCTTGAAATTCTTATTACTTTAATCTATGCCCAACTTTAATTTATAGTAATGTCGTAGCTGTGTGTGCATTTGGCAGGTAAAAAGCCAATACCATCTGTATTAATATAAAATCTTAGGATGCAAAGCCTAGAGCAAAATAAAAATTGACACACAGTTCTGAATTTCATCACATTTATTAATCACAAAGTTTCATTCCTAGACCCATATATACCCTACCCAACCCAGTCCCGCACACAAACTTGTCCATCATCTTTTCAGAATTGCCACTTCTCATCATAGTGAAATATGAAACAAATTCAGTGGTAGATTCAAAGGCATATACTCAAAGAAGTATCATTTTCACAACCACTTATACAAAACTCAAGAAGTCTGGTTTCCACGTACAGTGCTTCTTCTGTACATTCTTTTTTTTTTTAATGTTTATTTTTGAGAGAGAGCTAGTTGCGGAGGGGCAAAGAGAGAAAAACAAAGAATCCCAAGCAGGCTCTATGCAGTCAGCAAAGAGCCTGATGTGGGGCTTAAGCTTACAAACTATGAGATCATGACCTGAGCAGAAATCAAGAGTCAGACGTTTAACCAACTGAGCCACCCAGCTGTTCCTTTCTGTACATTCTTGACAGCCTATTTTATCAAATGATGCTCAGTTAGGCCCAGGAATTATCTTCTCCTTCCTAAAAAAAAAAACACTCATTAAAATGGTAATAGGTAGAAACGTGCTCAATCTATCATATCTATCAACCTATCAATCTATCCTGAAAGCCAGGAACTTATATAACAGAAAAATACTAGAACCATTCCTTTAAAAGACAAGAATGAGACCAAGATAAACACCATCACTACTATTTCACAGCGTATTGGAAGTATTAGTTTTAATTCCATTAAGAAAGAAAAGGCATTTAGGGCATGTGAATTGGAAAATTCTCTCAATACCTTCTCTTGCTTAATAACATAATTATAAGATCTGTTATTATACATACCTGAAAATCCCAAGAAAATCAGTAGAAAAGCAACCACAAACAATAAAATAATTTAGCATGGTAGCCAAATGTATAATTAATACACAGAAATTAACAGACTTAATTAAAACAACAAACATTTAAATGATATAACGGAAAGTAAAATCTCATTTAGCATCGATAAATATAAAATATAAAAATATAAAAAATAAAGTAGTAGAAATATGTTTAAGAAATATAAAACCATCAGGGGTGTTTGGGTGGCGCAGTCGGTTAGGCATCCAACTTTGGCTCAGGTCATGATCTTGCGGTTCGTGGGTTCAAGCCCCGCATCAGGCTCTGTGCTGACAGATCAGAGCCTGAAGCCTGCTTAGGATTCTGTGTCTCCCTCTCTCTCTGCCCCTACCCTGCTTGCGCTCTGTCTCTCTTTCTCTCTCTAAAATAAATAAACATTTAAAAAAAAGAAATATAAAACCCTCTATGAGAAAAAATTATCAAAACACTTCTGAAATAGATAAATAGAGACTTGAACAAATGGAAGGCATTTTCTGGAGATATTTCATGATGAGGAATGCTCAATATCAGAAACGTGTCAGTTCTCTCGGTATTGATTCATGAATTTAATGCAATTCCATTTAAATTATCAACATCTTTCTTCCTAGAGATCATGAAATTCATTCAAAAGTCCATATGAAAAAATAAGCAAGCAAAAATAGGACCAAAAAACCACTAAAATATAAGAACTATGTGTGGGGCATGTGGGCATAAGGAGGAAGATTAGCTAACTCTACTAGATATTAAAATATTATCAAGACTCAGGGTGCCTGGGTGACTCAGTTGGTTAAGCATCTG
The DNA here is from genome assembly GCF_018350215.1 of Panthera leo. Lineage (NCBI taxonomy): Eukaryota > Metazoa > Chordata > Mammalia > Carnivora > Felidae > Panthera > Panthera leo. Next base: position 169,436,959 of record NC_056686.1, read on the forward strand.
ACTTCAGCTCAGGTCATGATTTCATGGTTTGTGAGTTCAGTCCCCACCCCGAGCTCTCTGCTGACAGCCCAGAGCCTGGAACCTGCTTTGGATTCTGTGTCTCCCCCTCTATCTGCCACTCCCTTGCCTTCACTCTCTCTCTCTCTCTCTCAAAAATAAATAAACATGAAAAATTTTTTTAATAAATAAAATATTATCAAACCTCAAAAATTAAAATAACATGGCATTGGCATATAAGTAGTTAGACTGACCATGAAACAAAATTGCATGTCAGAAATAGAAAAGTTACATATACAAATTTAAAGATAAAAGCAATATTTCAAATAATCAGAAAATATGTGTGATCAGTTCTGCTGTAACAGAAAATATATGTTCCCAAAAATCTCCCCATTGTGCAAAATCTCAGAATAAAAAATTATAGGGCTTATGGTTCAACACTCAAAAACTTCATTGGTGACACATAAAAAAGATAGGAGGGGCGCCTGGGTGGCTCAGTCGGTTAAGCGTCCGACTTCGGCCCAGGTCACGATCTCGCGGTAGGTGAGTTCGAGCCCCGCGTCGGGCTCTGTGCTGACTGCTCAGAGCCTGGAGCCTGTTTCGGATTCTGTGTCTCCCTCTCTCTCTGACCCTTCCCCCGTTCATGCTCTGTCTCTCTCTGTCTCAAAAATAAATAAATGTTAAAAAAAAAAAAGATAGGAATTTAATTTTTAAAAATACAGCATAATTTTATACATGCTAAATGATTAAGAAATATGTACATACTGTAATAAAAATGGCACTCAACCTTGAAAAAGACCTGAAGTTTGCTTGTAGAAGTGCACTTGGGAAGGGTTGCAGCCTGTGACTCACTATGAGGTAGTAGAAAGAGGATTATCACAATTTATGATGTTTTACATCTTAAATACTTAAATAGCCTGTTTTTCTGCCTTTGAGACAGAAAACTTTCAAGAAGTACATTTTTAATAGGTACTTGTTTCATCAAAACTGCAATGTCACACACTGTATAGCCTACTTCTTCATTGACATCTGTCTGTTTCAATGCTGGAAATTCTTTCATGGCTTTCTTGTTTGTTCTCTTAGCTTCGCCAGATAGCTTACGACTTTGAAACTATAGTCATTTTTCAAGTCACCAAACCAACAGTCGTAAAAAAAAAGAAGCCACTTTTGCAGGATTTGGCAATGTCTGTTTAAGGCCTTATATATAGATTATGCTTTCTCTTTGATTGTGAGAAAAGTTGTTGACAACACGGTTTAGTCTTCAAACCATATTCCACAATCTTTCCATTTCTTCCATTTTGTTAAGATGTTGTTCTTACTGATCGCACAGCACTTGAAATTGTTCCAGCCATAGATGCTTCTTTCGTATTTGTGGAGTCTCTTCATTGTCAACAATGTAAATTCCTTAATGCCTTTTGCTTGAGAGGAATCACATACTTTCTCATTTCTTTGAAAATCATTACTATTTCAGGTTTTATAGTTTTCCTCTTCTCTGCACTGCTTGGCATTTTTGAACCATGATATTTACACATATTTGAGATGTGGAATGAGCGTTTTTTTTTTAACATAGAAAGTTTACAGGGGCACCGGGATGGCTCAGTCTTCCTGAGCTGGTGCCCGACTTCAGCTCAGGTCATGATCTTGCTGTTCACAAGTTTGAGCCCCGCATGCTGACAGCTCAGAGCCTGGAACCTGCTTTGGATTCTGTGTTTCCCTCTCTCTCTGCCCCTCCCCTCCTCTCAGAAATAAATAAACATTAAAAAAAATTTTTTTTTAAGTTTACAAATGTGTAAAGTAATAGCAAAACACAACCTTGTAGGGTAAAACATGTGGTGAACTGGAGTAGCTGGTAGATAGTTGAGGGTTTTCTGTGCATGCGCATTGTGTACTCCTTAATAGTGTAACTCAGATCGGCTGGGTAATTTTCTATGTGCATTTAGTATTTCCCATAGAAAAAACTGTTCATTCGCAAATGAAAAACTTAGTATTATGTTCACACTGTTCCCTAATATATCAATTTCATTAGAACAACTTGTGTCTTCAAATCAAGTACTACAGTCAAACTGACTGCACTTTCTAAATACAGAAAAATAAAAACTGAGTCCACAAAGATAAACTCAAAATAGATCAAACATCTTAATTTAAAAAAAAAATTAAACTATACAATTTTGGGGAGAAGACAAAGCTATGCTGACAGCTCAGAGTCTGGAGCCTGCTTTGGATCCTGTGTCTCCCACTCTCTCTGCCCCTCCCCTGTTCGTTCTCTCCCTCTCTGTCTGTCTCAAAAATAAATAAACATTAAAAAAATTTTTTTAAGTCACATGGTCTATAGACTGGGCCAGCCAGGCACTCCGTGCATTATTCAAATTTTTAATTGTAACCAAAAAAAGCAACCAGTGGAAAATAAATAAACAGGCAGAAAAGTTTGCAACTTTTCACTGACAAAGGGCTTAACTACCTTCTAGAGATTTGAAGAACAAGAAACAAAGAAACAAACAAACAAGTAGAAAAATAGACAAAGACACAATCAGCATAGGGGTGCCTGGGTGGCTCAGTGGGTTAAGCCTCTGACTTCAGCTCAGGTCACGACCTCATGACCCTTGGGTTCAGGCCCTGTGTGGGGCTCTGTGCTGACAGCTTAGAGCCTGGAGCCTGATTCAGATTCTGTGTCTCCCTTTCTCTCTGCCCTTCTGCTCACACTCTGTCTCTTTCTCTCAAAAATTAACATTAAAAATTTAAAAATAATTTTTAAAAAGACACAATCAGCATAGAAAAAGTGAACTAAATGAAATACAATTGGCCCTTAAACATATGAGAATATGCTGGACCTGATTCATAACAAAAAAAATGCAATTAAGATATCACCTCTTACTCTCAGATTGGTGAGCAAAGTGTGACAACACCTTCTATTAGTAAGGCTTTGAGCAAACTGCTGGTAAGAATGAAAAATGGTACAAGACAGGATCATATTTACAATATTTTTTAATTACATATATTTTTAAATTATATGACAAGCCAAAACTATTTCTAAAACCTCATTGCAAAGATAAACTGGCAAAAAATTAAGACAAATGGTTTGATATACTCATATATATACATATATATGTTACATATTAAATATTATATATTTGTTTTCTTTTCTTAAGTTTATTTATTTTGAGAGACAGAGAGTGAGCAAGGGAAGGCCAGAGACAGAGGGAGATAAAGAGAATCCCAAGAAAGCTCCAGCCTTTTAACACAGAGGGCTTAAAACCATGAACCCACATGAAATCATGACCTGAGCCTAAATCAAGAGTCGGATGCTTAACCAACTGAGCCACCCAGGTGCCCCTGTATCTTTTATTTTCTGATCAATATAGACTTCTAATTAAATATACAAGAAAAATAAACTATGTGGACATTTAAGCTAAACAATTCCAATGAAGAAAAACTCACTAGTTTATTTTTTATTCTGCTTTAAAGTAGACTACAAACCCAATCTGGAAACTCTTGTGTAAGTAATCACCCTCAAGGACTTCAAAGACAGGCTTTCCTGAAGAAGCGATCTTTATAGCTTTTTTAATGCAAAACATGTAATTTTTAATCCACCAGACAAATATAAAAATCATGATTTGTTAAATGACATACCAGAGAGTTTATATCTGTGTCCTTTATATTCACATAAAACCCAGAGAGAGAGAGAGAGAGAGACAGCAAAAGATATATATATATATATATATATATATATATATGTGTGTGTGTGTGTGTATATATATATATATATATATATATATATATATATATATATCTCCAGAAACTGTGTAAAACCTTGGCTATCAAAGAGAGACAGATGGTTGGCCTGGTTTCAAGGCTTAATGAAACTTATATACTAAAGAAATAGAACAATCCCTACTGGCTGTTTTTCCTCTTTGTGTTTGACAAAAAGGACATTTTCTACTTCTACATTTCACTTAAGTTTTGAGTAAATCAGTTAAGGAAATATTCATATGTTTTGTATAATATGTTTATGCAATACTCATCTCATATTCTCATTACTGAAGAAAATTATTTCATGGACTATTCTTTCCCTTAATTACTTCAATGGAAACAATACTGACTTTAGAGACAAATTTGGAATTAACATTTGGCTTAGCATTTGAAGAGCTGGGTCACCTTGTGCATGACAACGTCCCTGAAATTCAGTCTTCTCATCTATAAATTCTGAACATAGTGCTTGCTATTATTAAAATGCCTGTCAGAAGCTGGGGCCATGGAAGGCACTTCTTGAATGCTAACTCTTCTCCTGTCTGCCCATCCTCTGAATCTACCCTTCCCTTTCTCATTGAGGCCTCTGTGATTAGAGCATAGACTTAAGGACTCACCATAAGCCAAAGTATTAGGTCAGAAAACTGATCTCCTGAAGTACTTTTGCCTTCTTGATGGTGCACTTTTCTCTCCATCTTAAGTATCCAATATATTTTTCTTCCTCTCCACTTCCCTAACAGTGTAACTGTTGTAACTGGCAAATGAAGCTGAATATATTACCCCTGCCAAGATCATTTGCATTTTAATAAGACACAAAATCTATTCCATTAGTCATTAGAGCAATCTTAATCATCATATATCATATCATGATTCCGTACTACATAATGAACTTGATTTGAACCAATTTGAACTTGATTTAACTGGCCTTTGCAACCTGCTTTTCTAGAGGAACTGTGGAAGATTGTCCATATTCTTCCTTTATTTAGTCTTCTCTATACAAGTTTATGGACTGGAAAATTTTTTGAGTAGTCCAAAAGCTATCTGCAAACTGGGTGAGAAATGAGTTAAAATATACCCTGCAAATATGCTAGCAATACCAAAAAGAGGAAAACATCAGTTAATATAATTACACGGTGTTTCTTTAATCACCTAAGGTAATAATTTGCATTTATACATTTCCTAATGTTATACCATCTCTTGGGGCTCCTGGGTGGTTCAGTTGACTGAGTGACTCTTGATTTTGGCTCCGTTCATGATCTCACAGTTCATCAGTACAGACCTCACTTTGGGATTCTCTCTCCCTCTCCCTCTACTCCTTCCCCACTCATACTCTCTTTCTCAAAATAAATAAACAAACATAAAAAAAACTATCTTTCAATGCTGAAAACCAAAAAAAGTCACTTGTCTATCGTTTATTATTCTTTAATACATTGCTGAATTTAATTTGCTACTGTTTTATGATATTTGTGTGTACATTCATATATATTCATATATATTTTGTTTGAATGATTCTTACTAGTATTCAGTATTAAGGTTGTCTTTGAAAAATTAATTGTGGTTATTTTGCATGCACACATGAACTAGTTTTTAATTTTATTAAAAACGCTGTGGTCTGAAATAGTTAATAATAGAGGAGTTATGTCCTTTGAAAGTCAGGTTGAATTCAGGTATAAAGCAATCTGGACCTGGTGACTTTTTATGATTATCTGTAAAAACCTTTCCCATTTCCTACACACTAATCAGTGCAAACATGTCTACCTCTTCTTGGGCCATTTCAGATAATTTATATTTTTCTAGAGATCTATGACTATATCTTACCTAATCAGAGATTACTTATTAGTTTTTTCATAAATCCATTTTCGCTCTCTTTCAAAATTCCTTTCCTAGGGGGAAAAAATAAAAGTCTCGTCATGTCATTGCCATTTATCCAACTCATCTGTTTCTGGACTGTGGCTTGGCACAGTTTTTAATATTGATGTTTCATTTTTTAATTGAGATAAAATTCACATTCCATAAAATTCATCCTTTTAAATTGTACAATTATGTGATATTTAGCAAATTCATAAGCTTACTCATCCATCACCACTATGTAATTCCAGAACATTTTCATCAGCCCAAAAAGAAACTCCATACTCATTAAAAGTCACTCCCCACTACCCTCAGCAGCTTCTTCCATTTCTAAGGATTTGCCTATAGTACACATTTCTTCTAAATGGAATCCTACAATTTGTGCCCTTTTGTGTCAGGCTCCTTTTCACTAGGCATAAAGTTTTCAAGGTTTATCCATGTTATAGTATGTATCAGAACTTCTTTGTATGGCCCAAAAATATTCCATTGTATGAATATATCACATTTTATCATCCATTCATCAATTGGTAAGACTTTTGGATTGTTTCCACTTTGGGGCTACTATAATGAATGCTGCTATGAACTCTTGTGTATAAGATTGTGCATGTATGTATGTTCTCATCACTTTGAGGTATATCCCTAAGAGTGGAATTATGGGATTATATAGCAACATTTTAACCTTTTGAGGAACCATTACGAAGTAACTGCATCTGTTTACATTCCCACCAGAAATGAGGGCTCTGATTTCCCTACAGCCTTGTCAACATTTGTTATTAATCTTTTTTGTTTCGGCCATCCAAGTGTATGTGAAGTGGTATCTCTGACTTTATTTGCATTGCCCTGATGGCTAATAATGTTGAGCATTTTTTTAATTGTTTGCTGACCATTTTGGATCTTCTTTGGAGTAATATCTTTGCTCACTTTTTAGTTGGGTTATTTGCCATTTCATTGTTGAGCTGTAACAGTTATTTATATATATTCTGGATACTAGACCCTTATCAGATATATTTTTTTCAAATACTTTCTCCCATTCTTGGTATTGTCTGTTCATTTTCATTTTTTTTCTTTCTTTTTATTTATTTTATTTTACAGAGAAGACTAGTCTGAATTGGGTTATGAGGCTCTCAGCTGGGGTACCTTATCTCAGCCATTGAACTCACTTTGCCAGGAGAAAGTCTGTTCCAAGCTCTGGCTTAAGGAGGCACCCTCTAGCACACCCGCCCCCCCACCCCACCAAGGGCAGGGTTCATGGCATGTCTGTTCATCATTTTTTTTAATATTTATTTATTTTTGAGAGAGAGAGTGCACACATGTGCAAGGGAGGGCAAAAAGCAGAGGGAGACAGAATCTCAAGCAGGCTCCATGCTCAGCACGGAGACCAATGTGGGGCTGCGTCCCACGACCACAAGATCATCCCACAACCTAAGCCAAAACCAAGAGTCAGATGCTTAACCAATTGAGCCATCTAGGCACCCCTGTTCATCTTCTTGATAAGAGTCAAACTTTTTAATTTTTAAGAAGTCCAATTTATCTATTTTTATTCTTTTGTTGCCTCAGTTTTTGGTATTATATCCAAATACCTAGAAGACCATTTCCTAATATAAACTCACAAAGATTTATACCTATATTTTCTTCTAAGAGTTATATATGTAACTTAGCTCTTGCATTTAGGACTTTGATCCATTCTGAGTTCATTTTTGCATATGGTGTGAGTAGTAGTCCAATTTCACTCTACTGTACGTGGGTATCTGGCTGTCCCAGCCCCTATTTAACTGTTTGGCACCTTCATTGAAAACCAATTGACCATAAATGTATGAGTTTATTTCTGGACTCTCAGTTCTACTCCATTGATATATATGTCTATTTTTATATTGGTATCATACAATGTAATGATACAATAGGCTCAAATGGATGCTGTGCATCTAGTGGGTTTATGTTGCACCTGAGGAACACTTAGCTTAGGAAATGCACTGCTTGTACAGCAACCAGTAAGCAAGCCTGATCTTTGTCTAGAGGAGAATGTATGTCACCTCCTCACATATTAGATGCATAAATAATCCGTGGGAAATAACCCAGGTGAAAGAGCAGTCAAGGTCTTGCAGTGTGGGCCCAAAAGATGAGAGATCTCTCCTAACAGGAGGAAGTCTCCATACATAGAGTTGTGATTGCTATAGCTGTCCCAAAAGTTACAGATAGATTCATCACTTGAGAAATGCCAAAGGCCAAACTGACCCAAACCTCAATTCATCTGGTCTACCAAGAGGTCTGAAATTCCCACCATCAGAGTTGCTTCTCAATGGTAAGACATTACATATTTAAAAAGCCTCTATTAAAATGAGAATGGGAGAGGGGTGCGGTGAGACTCATGAAGACAATAGTGCTCAACAGCTCAATGAAAAGAATGTGGGCCTTGGGGTCTGGGTTTGAACATTGGCTCACTTGCTGCCTGGCTATGTGAACTTGAGAATTGCTTAACTTATCTGAATTTCAGTTTCCTTACCGACAAATAGGATTCTAATCCTTATAATATTCTTTTGAAGACTATTTGTAATAATTTGGGAAATTAAGGGATCCAGATCCTAGTTCCCTTTGTCACATTTCCATGAGGACACATGTTTTCTATACCCCTCCCTCGTCAGGACAGGAGGATTGGGTGACCTGATTGGTTTACAGAAAGGCAGTTCCCCATTGGTCCAAAGTAAACAAAAGACGTTGCCATGTGGACAGGAGACTGCCTTTTGTCTTCTGGGGCTCTCCTGTTCTCTTACACAATGGGCACCTGTGTTTTTAATCTTTAAATAAGCAGGCCAAGAGAGCCTGCTTTCTCAACTCCAGCTTCTCACCTGTAAGCAAGTAGATAAGTGACAGTCCTATGGATTCCAAAGTCTAGGTTTGGAAGGAAACTGGAGGTGTTTCACATCTTTTAATCCAGCTTTACCAGTAACATGGCTAAAATCTGGAGCACTGTTATACTCAGGTCTCTGATACTATATTCTATTGACCACAACCATAAGGGGAAAAAAGATGAGGGGTAAATCGAGGCAACAAACCCTACCATGTAACTCCAACAATAATACATATAAAAATGGAAGCACTGTGCCTGGACCAAGAAGGCACTCAACAAATGCTAGTTTCCCTTTTTCTCCTTAAAGAATTTATCCAGTTGAAAATATGTTGTTTTCTGTTAAACTCCTCTACTGCATCAGAAGAGCAACAAAGGTCAACATTTTCTCTTAGTAACAGTGGTGGTTATTATCAGTGACAGAATGCAACTTCCATATACAGGTCTTATATGCCCTGTTGCCATTCCTAAAATACAGCTTCTCAGAACTACCTTCAGGTGCCAGATATTAGAGAGCTGATTGGGTTTTTATTAGGAGAAAGTTCTTTGCCCCCTACTGAAAATGTCTTGTGGGAGTATACTTTGACCCTAAATATACCTTGGACCCTAAAATTCAACTCTTGAGAATCTAGCTTAAGGTAAGAAATATGAAGCAGCAAAGATTCTATGCAGAATGATACATCAGCATTATTTACATTAGCAAAGGGAAATCTAAAAACAAGTTTAAAAACTGAAAATCACCATTGGGGTGACTGGTTAAATAACTTATGCTAAATCCATTTAGTAAAATATTATGCACTACACTGTCATTAAATATATATTTATCAAGATTATAACATTAAAAATACTTATAGTATGATTTTAGAGTAAAAAGAATAAAACTATTTTTTCAATATTTTGGCAGATTTGTAAAAACTAAATGTGTTAATAGTTATTATGTTGGGATGGTAGGCATACAAGCAATTTTTATTTTTCTACTCCTTTTTATGCCTATGTCTATCATGAAAAAAAATTTTCCCTTTAAAGCCCAGAGACATTTGCACACAGTGAGCACAAGACACACCCCATCACCAAAATGAAGGGATACAACTGCTGGGCAATGACCTCATCTCCCCTTTAAGGTTGTTCTCGCTGTTCATTTCAAGCTGATTTCATCGCTAAATATACTCATGTGGGAGAACATGAGAACATAGTGTATTTGGCCCTGCGACCTCTAGTTCCAAAGGAACCTCTTCAGGCACTTGGCAATACTATCAACTAACAGGAGGACTAGGCAGTAATATATTGCAATTATTCTTAAATATTAAAAGCTGTATGTCTATTCCTGACATAGCCCATTATCAGTAAAAATGTTGGAATCTTGACCCCTGTTTGACTCAAATATCTGTGATTATTCATTTTTTTAAGAATTTTATTTATTTATTTTGAGAGAGAGAGAGTGAGAAGGGGAGGGGCAGAGAGAGAGGGAGACAGATAATCCCTAGCAGGCTCCATACTCACTCAGTGCAGAGCCCGACATGGAGCTCGAACTCACAAACTGTGAGATCATGACCTGAGCTGAAGTCAGATGCTTAACTGACTGAGCCATCCAGATGCCCCGATTATTAATTTTTAATTATAACTTGAGGATAAAGAGATAAGTGGTAATATTCAGGCTCCACAGCCCTCACCCTGAACCTCCCCAGAGGAACCCAGACCGGGAATTGTATTCATCAGGATAACTTATGCTTCTACATAAAACTCTGTACTACCCGCCACCCACACTACTATCTACAATCAGGAAGCAATTCACTCTTCCTTTTCTCAGTAAGGAAATGGGTATGATTGTTTCAGACTCACAATGTGCTGCATTTTGGTACATATGCCAAATTTCAGGATTGAATTTTTCTTACTTTTTAGTTTCTGAAAACTGATTCCATCAGTTCCCTGAGGGGATAATAAAGTGCTGCTGCTTTGGGTGAGTGTGATATATTTTACAAGAAACTGAATTAAAATCAAGAATACAGATGTACGTATGATTTTACACTGCATGATACTTATCTGACTTGAATGAATTCATCTTCAAAAAAGTAATGGAACATAGGTGGTTTCTTAGATTAGAGTACTTTTTGATGACAGTTGCAGGTTCTTAAGAGGTATTTCAGGGCACCTGGGTGGCTCAGTTGGTTGAGCATCTGATTCTTGATTTTGGTTCAGGTCATGATCCCAGGGTCATGGGATCAAGCCCCACCTCCATGCTCAGCATGGAGCTTGTTTGAGATTCTCTTTCTCTCCCTCTACCCCCCCCCCCCCCCGTCCTGCTCTCTTTCTCTCTTTCTCTCTCTCTCTCAAAAAAAACAAAAACAAAAGAGAGATTTTTACTAAGCTAAAATAGCATGAGGAAATACCATTCTCTGCTTAAGGAATGTTTCTATAGAAAGAACAAGTTTGTTTTTTCCTTTGTTACCATTGTGAATGTTTATTATGTACCAGGCTTTTTAAACACATGGTCTTTTATAATTATCAAAAGAATCTCTGACAGCATCATTATGACTATTTTACAGATAAGGAGAAAAGGAGTTAACTGATTTGTCCAGTACTAAAACGGCACACCTGGGATTCAAACCCAAGTCTGTCTCATTCTCCTGTGACCCTGCTCTTGATCACGGTGCTCAGGCTGCTGCTAGACTGCTGGTCATCTGATTCTGTGTCTCTCCTGAAAAAACAGACAGACAAGACTTTATTCCTTTATTCTCCTACTTTCTCTTCTCATGAGGAAAACTACTTTTCTTTGCTGCTGTACTATCACTCCTCTTGTCAATGCAAGCACTTTTATAGTAGGTCATGTTTCCCAAAATGTAAACATTAGTGGCTTACTCAGGTTGGCTGCAGTGTGAGGATACCTCACTCTTGTCCCTAAATGTCTCCAAAATACGACATATGAAACTTAGTTCTGGGGGACTTTCCCATTAAAAAAAAAGTAATCCATGGAATGCATAGCCTCATTAGTTTTCATTAAAGGAAATATGTCTTTCCCGACACAAATACTGTGTTTACTTTCTGCCCGGTTTTAGTCATATGTTATTTCATCCTACACGTGAGGTATGTTCATCTTTTAAACCTGTGTCCAAATGACAAAGAGTACTAGATCTGTCTGACATTAGCTATTCACTTTCACTCTTCTGTGATTTGAGGCCATCTTCAAAGATATGACAGGAGATGCAATCTCCACGGTATGATCAAAGAACAGAACTTTTATGCCAGCAAAAGTAATTGACAGAGACAATACTAATAATACCAGTTTTAATCATTGGTTAGGAGGTTCCCTGCACTTTATGTTAACACTCATTTAACGAATACAAATCAATAAAGAAATAAATAAAATCTAAGCAAGATAATTAAATTTGAGGCTCTAGATTCTAGATTTCTCTAAAGAAACCAATATAGAATTAAGATTAAAATTGTGAGAGAAACGTTAGCGTGTGTGATGAATAATAATTTATTCCTATGAATATTTATTGGACATATACAATATGCAAAGCACAGTACTGCTTTTGGTGAGGGAGGCAAAGATGAACAGCAGGTTCTCTGGCCTTATGAGCTTGCACGCTAGCGGGTGAGGGGGAAAATGTGCACAGGAAGTTAAATGTGATACACATCATAAAATATGTACAACAAATAAATAAATGAGGTCAGAGAAAATAGACACTCATCTTATTTTTCATAATTATAAAAGCTATAAAAATATTTCTGAATAAGGAAATATAGAAGAAATTGATATTAAATCAGAAAATACTTTTTTATTTTTGTAATGTTTATTTTCTTTTTGAGAGAGAGAGATACAGAGTGTGAGCTGGAAAGGGGCAGAGAGAGAGAGAGACACAGAATCTGAAGCAGGCTCCAGGCTCTGAGCTGTCAGCACAGAGCCCAATGCGGGGCTCCAACTCACAAGCCGTGAGATCATGACCTGAGCCGAAGTCGGACGCTTAACCAACTGAGCCACCCAGGTGCCCCAAATCAGAAAATACTTTTAGTTATTTTCTTAATTTTTTAGATTTTTCTGAACTTATTTTCATATGCCATCTTAATCGCTTTTACTTGAATGAGTCTAAACTCTTTATTAGCGGTGTTGGAAAAACTGGACAGCAATGTGCAGAAGAATGAACCTGGACCGCTTTCTTATACCACAGACAAAAATAAACTCAAAATGGATGAAAGACCTAAATGTAAGACAGAAAACCATCAAAATCCTAGAGGAGAAAACAGGCAACAACCTCTTAGACCTCAGCCGCAGCAACTTCTTACTTGACATGTCTCCAGAGGCAAGGGAAACAAAAGCAAAAATGAACTATTAGGACCTCATCAAGATAAAAAGCTTCTGCACAGTGAAGAAAACAATCTGCAAAATTAAAAGGCCACTGACAGAATGGGAGAAGATATTTGTAAATGAAATGCCAGATAGAGGGTTAGTATCCAAAATCTATAAAGAACTTATCAAACTCAAGACCCAAAAAAACAAATAATCCAGTAAAGAAATGGGCAAAAGACATGAATAGACACTTTTCCAAAGAAGATATCCAGATGGCTAACAGACACATGAAAAGATGCTCAACACCACTCATCAGCAGGGAAATACAAATCAAAACCACAATGAGATACCACCTCACACCAGTCAGAATGGCTAACATTAACAACTCAGGCAACAACAGATGCTGGCGAGGATGCAGAGAAAGAGGGTCTCTTTTGCACTACCGGTGGGAATGCAAACTGTTGCAGCCATTCTGGAAAACAGTATGGGGGTTCCTCAAAAAATTAAAAATAGAACTACCCTATGACCCAGCATTTGCACTACTAGGTATTTATCCAAAGGATACAGGAATGCTGCTTCAAAGGAGCACATGCACCCCAATGTTTATAGCAGTGCTATCAACAGTAGCCAAAGTATGGAAAAAGCCCAAATGTCCATTGACTGATGAATGGATAAAGAAGATGTGATATATATATACAATGGAATATTGCTCAGCAATCAAAAAGAATGAAATCTTGCCATTTGCAATAGTGTGGGTGCAACTAGAGTGTAGAGTGTATAACTAGAGTGTAGAGTGTATAACTAAGTGAAATAAGTCAGTCAGAGAAAGACAAATATCATATGAACTTCACTCATATGGAATTTAAGATACAAAACAGATGAACATAAAGGAAGGGAAGCAAAAATAATATAGAACAGGGAGGGGAACAAACCATAAGAGACTCTTAAATGTAGAGAACAGACTGAGGGTAGCTGGAGGGGCTTGGGCTTGGGGGGATGGGCTAAATGGGCAAGGGGCATTAAGGAGGACACTTGTTGGGATGAGTACTGGGTGCTATATGTAGGGGATAAATCACCAAATTCTATTCCTGAAATAATTATTACACTATATGTTAACTAACTTGGATATAAATTTTTTAAAATAGTAATAAAAAAAGAAATAAAAATATAAATAAATAAACAAACAAACAAACTCTTTATCGGCAACGTGGCTGGTGTTACTCCCCTACTACTGTTGATGTAACTGGTTTAAGTTAAAGTCTTTTCCTGCTGAAAATAAAATGAGTAAATAGTTAGCAGCTAAAATATATCAGTTTGGATTTGTGTGAATTATTCACTCTTTTCCTTGTGATCTTTCAGATACAGGAAAGTCACACAAAGTACTTTCTCAAAGGATAACCATTACTTTTTAAGATTTTAAGTTATAATGGCAAATAGAGATGAAAGTTAATGACATGAAACTGTTCATGTACTTTAAGTTGATTGTTAAAGCAGAACTGAACAACCAAATTGTTCTAAATAGACAATGAAAGCAAGATAGAATTTCCTTGAAGGAGAGGGTGTGGGGAAGTAATTCAAGATGTATATTTCACGTTATGTAAAAAATCCTACTTGGGACTTGATCTTTATGTCTAATAGCTCTTCAGTCTCCAGTGGCAATTTATTTTTAAGTTCCTCTTAGATTAATTCCAATTTACATTCTGGAAGAAACAGGCCTGTCTTCACTCATCAATTTTTTCAGCCCTTGAAAGGTCAGTGACTCTCCATGATAAAAGATCTCTGATTGCAATGGTTTTATGAGCAGAGGGAACAGTTAGAAATTCTGATTCTCATCAGAGAGCTGAAATGATCTGAGAGAAAAGAGAAAGAATCCTAAAACTGCTAAGCAGAACTTAACTCTTAAGTTGGGTCAAATTTATGCCTCCATTCTACAAAAAAAAAAAAAAATGTATTTATTAAATGTCTATTATGTTCCAGATCTCCCTCATTGTAAAATCTAAAGAAAAAAAAAAAAAAGGAATTGAAAGATACCTTTTGTTCACCCGGACTGGCAGGGAATCCTCACTCGGCAAACTGTGCTGCCTTGAGTAAATCATTTCCAAAGCTAGGTTTCTTCACCCATGAAATGAGTCAATTATGCAAAGCTCCAAACTGTAGGATTAAAAATAAAAAACAAAGTAGCTAATAGAATATCTGACATATTATAGACCATCCATAAATGGTAAGGTTCTAGCTCTGGTCAGTTCTTATTGCCTGGGTTGCATGAATATAGGAGTTACAAGGAAAATGTTACCAGTTATAAAATCACAGTTCTTTGAAGCTCACCCTTTGTACTCTTATCTTCTCATATCTTTCAAGGAATTTTGCCTCTCAAGTCACCAAGTTACTCCAGGTATTCAGGACTCTAAATTCAGGATCTAAGGTAATTGACCTCGCAGTGAATCTAGAATTGGGGGTGGATGGGGGCATAGAAAACATGAACTAGAAATGGAGTTGAAGTCATTAAAGTGATTAAAAATGTTAGGCTAAAATTCAAGTGCACAATTCTCAGGATATAATGATAAAAGTAAGGAGTTTTCTTGGCAATTGGATCAATTGGTCGTTCCCAAACATTTGTCTCAAGATCTTTTTACACCCTTAAATTTATTAAGGACTTCTAAAACGTTTTTTTTGTGTCCATTGTGTCTATTAATAGTTACCACATTAGAAATTAAACAGAAATTTTAAATATTTATTAATTCATTTTAAAAATAATGGATCCATTATGTATTAACATGTTTATGAAAACTTTCCCTAAAAAAATTAATGCAGATGATAGTACTCTACATTTCTACAAGAGTTTTTAATGTCTGTCCCTTATAAATGAGAGCTAGATTTTCCTACCTGTTTCTACATTCAATCTACTGTGATATGATACATCACATAGCCTCCAGAAAACTTCACTGGACACTTGTAACAGAATGAGCAAAGCACATTAATATCCCACTGTTCTAAAAATCATTTATATACAATTTAATCTTACTATTATTATGAGTGCAATTATAAATAATTAACATGCCATTATTATCATACAAATGGCTTTGACCTCCTTGGATATTTGGAAAGAATTTGAGGTCGCCAAGAGTCCCTAGATCATACTTCATGTTCTGATGATTAATTGAAGTATTTAAAGAGTTTTTTTTCCTCAGATATGTCCTAGATAATGTGGCAAACTGTAGTTTTCTTGCTTTTGCAACTGTCAAATTGATAAAGCAGAATAAAAATCAAATAAAAGTTTGTGTTTACTTTATGAATATAGAAAAAATGAAAATCTCCAGTTATCTTTAGGACCAAATATCATGTATGATAATTTTTCAAACAGAAATTCTATATGAAGTCTTATTCCCTGGAAAGATACTTTTCCTTGGCAGCTCATTTTGCCTAATTATTAGTGGATGGCACCTTTCGCTGGCTCAGTGGCATTTTTACGAATTGAACAAAAACAATAATAATGAGACAGGAGGACAGGCAGAGTGACAGTATGTTTGCTGCCAAGAACTTGGTGACAATCTGCCCCTTAGCTTTGTAAATTTAAAAAAAAGTTATTCAACTAATTAACATTAATAATTAATGAAGGAAAAGGCATCAACGAGGACATTTTTACAAGGAGTAGATTAGGTCTTTGGGATGTAAATTAATCTTGATGAGGACTAAGTCTTCAAGTGAAAAATTTATGGCAGTAGACTTAAACAGTAATATTTAACTGCAGAATATTGCTGATTTCACTACTATGCTATAAAACATTCTTATAAATGCAATGACTGCACCAAAGTAATCACTGCTGTTGAGAAGAACAGATCAGATTTTTGTGCTCAGGTATGCCAACAGAATTTTTTAATCTAATACTAAGCTCTTGTTGAAAAGTCTATTCTAGAAACTGAAACTTTTCAGTGGAGAACAGGTAGAAACCTATATCAAAATGTGAGAGGTTGGCTGTTAAGGTATGAAAAGTTCAAAAGATCTCATCACCAGGTCAGACACTTATACCTAGACAAACAGGAACAGTGGTTCAGTGTTTAAAAATCTCAAAGAGCCCTTCAGTGTCCACTCCCTTCCCTGAAATCCTATTCCCTCATTTAGGGACACAGGATTTTGTCCTATCTCTTTAGCATCCAGATTCAACATGGAGGATGGTCTTTTGCAGCATATTAGTGTGGCAGCTGAAGTTCTAACATTTTCATGTAATCTTAACTTTGAATATATTAGTTTGGGCAAGAGGCACATTCAGTTCTGTTTGATGTTTTATAATGTTGAGGAAAGGAAAGGAAAGGAAAGGAAAGGAAAGGAAAGGAAAGGAAAGGAAAGGAAAGGAAAGGAAATGGTCTGGAAACACCATTTAGTAAAAAAATTCTTTTAGGTATAAAATAAATTCATTGAGGGGTACCAGGGTGGCTCAGTCCGTTGAGCATCCAACTCTTGGTTTTGGCTCAAGTCATTATCTCCCAGTTGGTGAGTCAAGCCCTGCTGTCAGCAGGGAGCCTGCTTGAGATTCTCTCTCTCCCTCTCGCTCTGCCCCTCTCCTGCTCACGCTCATGCGTGCACATGTACACTCTCTCTCTCTCTCTCTCAACCAATAAATGAATACATTTTTTAAAAATAAATAAATTCATTGAGAAGGAGTCATTTAACTTGAAATTGGTTCTGAGTAATACATTCCAAGGTAGACAAAGTAAGCTTTTCAGATTGAAAAAGGCAATCAATGAAGCAACAAGGTTTTAAAAACAAACAAACTGGCGCCTGGGTGGCTCAGTCAGTTAAGCAGCCAACTTCGGCTCAGGTCATGATCTCGCGGTCCGTGAGTTTGAACCCCGCGTCGGGCTCTGGGCTGACAGCTCAGAGCCTGGAGCCTGTTTCAGATTCTGTGTCTCCCTCTCTCTCTGACCCTCCCCCGTTCATGCTCTGTCTCTCCCTGTTTCAAAAATAAACAAACATTTAAAAAAAATTTAAAAATTAAAAAAAAAATAAAAACAAACAAACAACAACAGCAACAACAAAACATATACCTTTGTTCTTTTCTTGTTTTCTTGTTTTGGCCACAGAATTTTAATGGGCACGCAGCAAGCAAAAGTTACAAAAAGAAGTTGTGGCTCAGGGCACGTGGGTGGCTCAGTAGATTGAGCGACCAACTCTGGATTTCAGATCAGGTCATGATTTCATGGTTCGAGAGGGATTCCCACATTGGGCTCTGTGCTGACAGCATGGAACCTGCTTGGGATTCTTTCTTCCTCTCTTTCTGCCATTTCCCGGTGTGTGCGAGCACGCACTCTCTCAAAATAAATAAATAAACTTAAAAAAAAAAGGAAAAAGAAAAAGAAAGTGTGGTTCTCTCTTACTCACTGAGTCTGGTTAATTAAACAAACCAATTATATATTAGTACTATAAGAAAATCTGGGCCCTTGAAGCATTCCTATTTCACACTAGTAGTAACAAAGGGGTATGAAAGAGTAAGCAGGGTTTATAGTAGCAGAGATAAGAGAATTTAGATCCTCCTTAAAACAGAATGAGGAAACCCAAAGGTAAATTTGGAGGTGAAAAATAATAGCTGATGCATAACAATTATTATGTGTCAGGCACTATTCCTAAGCACATCACTTCTGCCATGGTCTATTCACTTCTTCACAAAAATTCTTCCATATATATACTAGTGTATTCTCCTTGTTACATCTAAATAACCCATAGGTCAAAGAAGAATTATAGGAGACATTAGAAAATATTTTGAACTGAATGAGAATAAAAACACAAGGTATCAAAATTTATGGGATAAAATAGTACTCAGAACTTAAAAGAGGAGGAAGGATCAAGATGATGACCCAGGAAGCTCCTGAACTTTGCTCCTCCCACAAATGCACCAAAGTTACACACAGAAATTCCCTCTGAAAGAAATCCAGAAACTACTGACTGACTCCTGCATATTGTGCAAATGAGAGCATACCCACATCAAGATGGCTAGGAAAAGCTGAGACACATTCTCACCACAAACTCCACCCTGCCATGGCACCATATACACAGGAGGGAACCCCCAGCTTCCAGCTTCTCCCTGAGAAGTGAAGAATTTTGGTCATACATCTAGCACCCAACTTTAAGACTCCCATCCAAAGAACAAGACCCCAAGTTATCTGGCTTTTGAGGGCCAATAGGGCATGCATCATAAGACCCATGGGATGAAGGAAAGCAAAGAAGAAATTCTTAAAAGGTACATGAATACTCACCACAGCTATCAGCCTCAGGGCTCAGTGCAGAGGGAGCAGGCAAAGGCACCCACTTCTCATGGCTTGCTCCAACCATAAAACAAGGCTGCCAGTATCTCTTTGGATGGTGCTTGTACAAATGTCTGGAGGCACCCCCTTTCCCAGCTGCCTGAGGGATGGGACCCCAAATTGCTAGGCTCTGATAACCAACATGGCTTGCATTCATGAGTTCCACAGGACTGTAGCTAACAAAGAAATAGTTTTTAACAAGTGTGTACATGATCACTTGCCACAGCTCCCCTAAGGCTCAAAGCAGAGGGGGCAGGCAAAAACACCCATCCCCCAGTTGTTCCCTAAAATGGATCTAACTGCATACTTTACAAGCTGTTGCCTCAGGGTCCAGCTTCTACTTTGACATGCATCTAGGGACTGGCTGCTATCTTCCGTGGAGACTGGGGGAACTAGTGGACACATCACCCACCTTTACCATCCAGCTCATTCCAACAACAAAATCAAGTCCCTAGTATCTCCCTAGAAGGCATTTGTTTATATAACTAGCACCCCAACTTTTATAGCTGCAACCCAAAAGCCAGGCCACCAAATCACCTAGCCCTGATAGCCAACAGAACTTGCATTCACAAGTCCCATGTAACTATAGCAAAAAAAATGAAGCAGTTTTTAATGGTGCAGAAGCAATTCCCACAGCAGTACACTTGGGGTCCAACAGACATAGATCATCTCAGGTAACATTCTTCTAATACATAGATCATTCTACAGGATAGATCATATGTGGGGCCACAAAACAGTTCTTAAAAATGTAAGAAGATTGAAAGCATATCAAGCATCTTTTTGAACCACAATGATATGAAACCAGCAATCAATTATAAGAAGAAAACTGAAAAATTTATAAATGTGTGGGGACTAAACAACATTCTCCTAATCAAGTAATGGATCAGAGAAGAAATTAAAAGAGAAATCAAAAAAGACCTTGAGACAAATAAAAAAGGAATCACAAGATACTAAAATTTATGGGATGATGAAAAGCAGTTGTAAGAGCAAAGTTCAGAGTTATAAATGCCTACATTATACCCACAAAAAAGATCTTAACCTAACTTTCCTCAAGGAGCTAGAAAAAAAAAAGCCCAAGATTAGTCAAAAGAAAAAAAATAACAAATACCAGAGCAGAAATAAATGAAATGGAGACTGAAAAGATCAATGGCGCTAAAAGCAGCTTTTTTGAAAAGATAAAAGAAATATATAAGCCTTTAGCTAGACTTGCCAAGAAAAATAACTTTATAAGTTATGTTATAAATGTTATATTACATTATATTATATTAATAATATAATAAGTTATATTATAAAGGAAATAAGTTATATTGTATTATACAATGTTAAGTTATTTTATAAAGGAAATAAGTTACATTATAAATGAAAGAAGAGACATTGCAACAGATAACACAAAAATACAAAGGTCATAAGAAATTACTGTGAAGAAATCATATGCCAACAAATCAAATAACGTAGAAGAAATGTATAGAATCACACTACCTACCAAAACAAACCCATGAACAAATAGAAAATCTAATCAGACCCATTACTAGTTAGAACGTCATATCAGTAATCAAAAACCTCCCAACAACAAAAAAAGGTTGAGGACAACATGGCTTCACAGGTGAATCTACCAAACATTCTAAGAATTAACAATAATCTTTTACAAACTCTTCCAGAAAATTAAAGTGATGGGAACACTTCCAAATTCATTTTATGAGGCCATTATTAACCTCATACAAAAGCCAAACAAGGACACTACAAGAAAAGAAAACCACAGGCCAGTATCCCTGATGAACATAAAAGCAAAAATCCTTAAGAAAATATTAGCAAATCTAATTAAACAGTACATTAAAAGGATCATACACCATGATCAAGTGAGATTTTTCCTTGGGATGCATAGATGCTTCAACATATACAAATCAATAAATTTTATATGCCACATTAATGAAAGAGAAAAATCACATGCTCGCCTCAATAGATACCAACAAAGGATTTGGCAAAATTCTACATTTTTGTGTGGTAAAAACTCTCAAGAAACTGAGTGTTGAAGGAACATACAACAACATAAATAAAGGCCATATATGACAACCCATAGCTATTGTCATATTTAATGGCGAAATGCTGACAGCTTTTCCCTGAAAATCAGGAATAAAACAAGTTTGGCTACTCTCACCACTTTTATTTGGTATACTACCAGCAGTGCTAGCCTGAGCAATTGTGCAAGAAAAAGAAATAAAAGTCATCCAAATTTGAAAGGTAAAAGTAAAATCTGCAGATAGAAGTCTCTATTTGCAGATGACATAATATTATATATAGAAAACCCTAAAGACTCCATCGAAAAAAAACATGTTAGAACTAATAAATGAATTCAGCAAATTTTCAGAATATAGAATCAAGACATAAAAATCAGTTTATTTTTATATGCTAACAATGAGCTATCAGAAAGAGAAATTAAGAAAACCCATTTACAATTGCATTAAAAAGAATAAAGTACTAAGGAATAAATTTAACCAAAGAGGTGAAAGGTCTGTATCCTGAGAAATATAAAACATTAAAAAAAGAAATTGAAGACAAAAATCAATGGAAACATGTCCTGTGCTTATGGATTGGTAGAATTAATATTGTTAAAATTTCCATACTATCCAGGGGTCCCTGGGTGGCTCAGTCTGTTAAGGGTCTGACTCTTGTTTTCGGTTCAGGTCATGATCTCACAGTTCATGAGTTCAAGCCCCACATCAGGCTCCATGCTGACAGTGCAGAGCCTGGTTAGGATTCTCTCTCTCCCTCTCTCTCTGCCCCTTCCTTGCTTGCTTGCTTTCTCTCTCTCTCAAAACAAATAAATTTTTTAAACAGCTTTAAGAAAGTGTTCATACTATCCAAAGTGATCTATAGATTCAATGTAATTCCTATCAAAATTCCAATGGCATTTTTAACAGAAATAGTAACAAAAAGACCTAAAATTTGTATGGAACCTCAAAAGACCCCAAATAACCAAAGCAATCTTGAGAAAGAACAGCAAAGCTGGATGCATTGCACATCCTGATTTCAAACTACACTACAAAGCTATGGTAATTAAAACAGTAATGTGTTAGCATAAAAACAGACACCTATTCAGTGGAACAGAATAGAGAACCCAGAAATAAATCCATGCATGTATGGTCAATTAATTTAGGACAAAGAAACAAAGAATATATAGTGAGGAAAGGACAGTCTCTTCACTAAGTGATATTGGGAAAACTGGACAGTGAAATGCAAAAGAATGAAACTGGGCCACTATCTTACATCATACCTCCAAATTAACTCAAAATGGATTAGACTTTAATTTAAGACCTGAAACTATAAGACTTACAGGAGAAAACATAAGTGGTAAGCTCCTTGACATCAATCGTGGAAAATTTTTTTTGTATTTGCCACTAAAAGTGAAGGCAACAAAAGCAAAAATAAACAAGTGGGACTACAGAAAATTAAAAAGCTTCTGTACAGCAAAGGGAACCATGAGCAAAATGAAAAGACAGTCTACTGAAAGTGAGAAAATATTTGCGAACCACATCTCTGATAAGGGGTTAACATCTAAAGTATACAAGATACATAAATTACTAGCTAAAAAATAATAATAATACTAACCCAATAATGAAATGAGCAGGGGTGCCTGGGTGGCTCAGCTGGTTAAGCACATGAGTCTTGATTTCAGCTCAGGTCATGATCTTGTGGTTCATGGGATCAAGGCTCACTTCAGGCTCTGTGCTGATAGCACAGAGCCTACTTCGGATTTTCTCTCTCTCCCTCAGCCCTTCCCTTCTGTTCACACTCATTCTCTCTCTCTCTCTAAAAAATAAAAACAAAAAGTTAAAAAAATTCGTAAAATGGGCAAAAGACCTAAATAGACATTTTTCCAAAGAAGACATACAAATGGCCAACAGGTACATGAAAAGGTAATTGAAATCACTAATCATAAGGGAAATGCAAATCAAAACCACAATGTGATATCACCTCACTTTTGTTAGGATGTCTATTATGAAAAAAACAAGAAATAACAAGTGTTGGCAAAGATGTGGAGAGAAGGGAACCTTTTTGGTAGGAATATAAACTGAAACAGCCACTATGAAAAATGGTGTGGAGGCTCCTCAAAAAAATTAAGATAGAACTAATATGATCCCATTTCTGGATATATGAATATACAAAAGAAATAATTTTCTCCAAAAGATATACTCCCATGTTCATTTCAACATTATTTACAATAACCAAGGTATAGCAACAACCTGAGTGTCTGTCAATGGATGAATGGATAAGAAAATATCACATACACACAGATATACAAACACACAATGGAATATTATTTAGCCTTTTAAAAAAGGATATCCTGCCATTTGCAACATAGATGAACTTAGAGAACAGAGCATTATGCTAAGTGAAATAAGAATTTTTTTGAAGCTTTCTTTTTCTTTTTCTACCCTTATATATTGGATATTTTGGGCTCCTCACAATGATGCTCCCAGAACTCATCCCTACCATTTCTTATTCTTTCTAGGCCCATAACATTCTAGATCTTATTCATTCAAGGCACAACATAGTCCGGATGGAGCAGTACAAGACCTGCTTCCTCAAGAAATAGTGTGCACACAAAATGAGTTAGAAGAACTGCCAATTATTAGTGCAGAAACTGGAAAAATCCAAATAAAGTCTGTAGTAGAGTTAATGGTATAGTACCAATTTTTAAACATTAGATTCACAAATGTCCCATGATTATGGAAGGTGTAAATATTTGGGGAAACTAGGTGAAGAATATACAGGAACTCTCTGTACTATCGCTGTACCTTTTCTATAAATCAAAATTATTCCATTTTTTAAATTTCATAGAAAAATGTAAAAATTTAGAAAATAATAGAAGTTCCAATTTATATTGACCAGAGCCCAGGAAGCATGTAGAAAAATGAGTTCTATTTAGACCAAGAAGTCTAGAATATACTATTCAGTAGGGCCAAATTCACTGACATAAGTGCACTCACTTAAGGATATCATGTCTAATATTTTGGCATCAGCACCTGTTAATAATCTGTTAGGTTAGCTAAATGAAGCCTAGATTAAATGATTCCTTGTAGTTAATGAGGTCAAAATGTCAGAACTTTCCTGGAATACTATAGAGGAAGAAGTCTAAAGGCTCAGGAAAACGGATGAGTTGAAATGGATCTATGATATTCAGTCTACCCTGCCACTCCCAAACCATCCCTTCAGGAGGAACAAAAGAACATTAACTTAACCAAAGTATTAACAAATACATTGGGAGAGGGGCAGTAACATCCTTAAAGAGCTCTGTGTTAGCTATCCTCTATTGGCCAGAAATGATGGTGGAGAATATTGCAGTAGAAATGAGTTGCTGATTTCATTGAGAACAATAAGATCCCAAAACTGTAGAGCCCAGGTGATAGGGTTAAACTACCAGGGATAGGAGGGTACAGTTATTACAGAAATGGAATTA
Organism: Panthera leo; assembly: GCF_018350215.1. Classification (NCBI taxonomy): domain Eukaryota; kingdom Metazoa; phylum Chordata; class Mammalia; order Carnivora; family Felidae; genus Panthera; species Panthera leo. The sequence continues at coordinate 169,461,432 of NC_056686.1, forward strand.
AAATAAAGTGTTTTGATCTTCAGTGATTGTAGCAATGGCTCATTGACTATAGGGTCCCAACAAATGTAAATGATAGGCAGCTATTTACTATTTAACAGATATAGAAGAAAAACGTCTAGATATTCTGGACAGAAAAATAAGTTACCATAGTGGAGATTCACAGACTTCCTTAGCTCCCAGACTGAACCAACTCCAAGACTTCAAGTAAGAGAGAGAGACTTGCAACATGAGAACAGGAATATACTATGAATTTTCCCCCTTTAGCCTGCCCCAGGGGAACCAGTGCCCTTGTCCAGACTTACACTTCCCTTGGGAAAGGAAAACAAACCAGACCTTCTGGGAATTTTTAGACAGTAATTCTGAGTTTTTGTTGATCCCTAGCAACCCAAAATGCCACCATAATCTGCTAAGCACAGTAGGGTTCATAGAGTTTAGCCTGAGTCTAATAGTAAGTCTAAGAGGATGTAAAACCATTCTATGGTTACTTCCCTTGCCCTAGATTGTATAATATAAATATGCTTAGTAACAAGCAAAATCCCAGCATTGGTTCCTTGAGGGAAGGTAGAGCTTTTATCCTAGAAAGGGTCAACTTGAAGCATCTGAAACTGTTTGACACAGACACAAAGAAAGTAAACTAAAAGGAAAATTACACCTCAGGGTGAATTTCAAACATTAGTAGCACCACTGAAAGTCTGAGACATGCAGGACTGGTGATTCCTAACATATTCTCATTTAACTTGCCTTTTGGGCTAGGGCAAAAGTCATTGGTTCTTGGAGAATAAAATGATAATGCTAAAGAAAGTTACATTTTCAAATATATTTTCATAGCTGAAAAAAAAATCTAGCACAATCTTTGGCACCTGGTATGCAGTTAGTAATTAACCTGTTAAATGCTGGGTTTTTTAGTTATAAAAGAGAAAACGGAAACAATTTCCATGTACCTGGCACCACCAACAGCATATCTCTATTACCTTATTCCAGGACTATGTTAAAACTCTTACTGTCATAATATGGTTTGGAGGGAATTTAGTCATTCCAATATCCTAAGACCATCATACAGATCCACTATATTGATTTGGAATAGATAAGCAGAATGTAACAAGTCCATACATATGCCGGAGAATAGGAGATAAACTTCAGGACCCTGTCATATTGGTAAGATTTCTAGAGGTCCAGTGGTCCAGAACATGATGGAATATCTCTTTTTTTTTAATTAATTTATTTATTTTGAGAGAGAGAGAGAGAGAGAGAGAATCCAAAGCAGACTCCACACCGTTAGCACGGAGCCCAATGTGGTGCTTGAACCCACGAACTGCGAGACCATGACCTGAGCTGGAATCAAAAGTTGGATGCTTATCCAACTGAATCACCCAGGTGCCCTGGAATATCTCTTTTAAAGTGTTATAATGGTATGAGTTGATATAAGTTATAATGGTATAAGTAGTGTAAATGGCATAAAGGTATGGGTTGCTGCATCAATCAGGAAGGAAGAGATTCAACATTGGGTGGATTCTCAAATTTTGGAGGCAGTATCTACAATATATAGATGTGTTACTTCAACTCATTTGCCAAGTAATTCATGAGACTGGCCAGTTTTTGATGGATCTGAATTAAGAAAGAGTCTGAAATAAGTAGATCTAAGCTGTGATGCAAATGGGTCTTTCTCTTGAACCTTATGAGCAATAGATCTAAATGATACTGAAATGCCTGTGACAGACTGAAATACTGTAAGGTGCTTCTAATATGCCCCACTAGGAAAATCACAGCCTAGGCCTTTAGAGTTTACATGGCAATGGTGTCCTTTCATAACAATTATCAACATGAAAGTAGTCCTCAGCTTTCTATAGACCCTGGAAGATAGTGAATGCCTGACTGTGGGTTACCAAATGATTATGCAATTCAAACAGTTATCATAAGTTGTTATCTGACCCACCAAACCATAAATCAATTTCTCTGGGATATAGGACTTTCCCTGTTGTCACCACACTCTCCCACCTTTCATGGAGCTAATAATGAGTACACGTATCCTAAGAATGATAACTGCAGTGACCACACAATAGAGTGTCTGCATAAGTGCGGAAGTGCAATGTCTGCATCTAGAAGTGCAATATAGCAAGGGGCAAGGTAGAGAGAGGGGCCACAACAGTGCATCTAGGTTGGTGTCTACCCACCCACTCACATAAGATGCAGTCTGGGCTTCTTAACTAATTGATCAAGTCAGGGTAGGAAAGAAAAGGAGAGATTGTGGGAAGTTGTATGTAGGCTGAGGTCCTGCACTGTATTTGTTCCACTCCAGATACTTCCATGTCCCACATTTTCTGGATTGCTAAAACATGGCTAAGAATGGATAAATCTTTGAGGAGATGTACCTAGGGCAGATATAGCATTACGTAGGTGGTCCAGCCAGTCTACCAATGGCATGGTAAGCAACAGACTATTGAAATTTGTCTTTTTTAGGCACCTGTTCCAGCACTTTATTGCCACACACTCTGCAGATGATATGTGCATGCAGTAGTCATAGGATCCTACGCTGGAAGGCCTAGCTTATTATTTTCTGGGCCATAAAGTGTAATCCATGTCTGATTGGAGGGTCTTTGGATAGCCCCAAAGTAAACAGTATTATACTCTCAATGCTTTAACGGTGTTATGTGAGCATCTGCAATTGCACAGCTTTAATAAATGAATCATCAGTCAAGTTGGGGATCATGGTGGGGTGGGATTGGTTAGCAGCTACCATTTGGCCCCTTTATCTAAATGCCATAAACACATAGCCTTCCAAGGGGTAACCTCATTATGGAGGCCAACCCAGAAATTCTGTTAGTTCACTTAGTCTGATTTAAGGTTATCACTCACTTGGTCTGATTTAAGGTTATCACTTTCATGGAAGCAGGGAGCAGATGGGATGATAATAATGGCCACACACTTTAAACTTCCCCCTCTTCTTGCTCTACATAGTGACCTAAAAGCATTATCTATCTCATATTACATAGTGTTGACAGAACACTGTTTATGCTGGTTACATGACAACCTTCACTGCTCTAGTTATAGAAAGTGGATTAGAGAAATGGTCTATTTATTTGGTCTTACTTTATCTAAAATTCTTTGCACATTCCACCCACCAGAATATTCAACTAGTAGTTTCACCTGAAGTTCCGGATCACGCTTCTTCTGTGTCACATCTTATGCAACTCCCTCAAAGCCCTTAATAACAGCCACGGGATATTGGCAATCTTTCTCCCCAAATCTTGGCATTCTCAGCAAATTTATTATTTAAGAAACTTGAGACTCCAAAGGACTAGTTCTTGTAATGTTAGTAATTATCCTTCCCAATCCTTGAAACTAGTCATACTGCCCTATTTGGGCTTTTCCCATTTCTAGAGTAGGTCTTTGATCTGCAGACCTTGGTATGCTGGCCCAGATGCCCCGTTTTTTTGTGCCAACTGTTGAGCGAACAATGTCAAACAACCAGACATCAAACACACCAGGCCTGTGATAAAACTCCTGAGAAAGAAACAGTAGCTGTTCAGGTCCTCCATTGCCTATCACATTCTGGGCAAGGACCCAGGGATTTAGAAGGCCACCCATCAGATTCAGAAAAGGCACCCTAGTCCTAGTGCTGTGGGGATTTTGATTGGGAAAACACTAGCCCCTCTCTGTCATGATCAGGGTTCTGGATCCCTGACTCCAAGTAGCTGACATTCTAGTAATACAAGTTAAATTTTTCAAAAAAAAAATTTTTTTTTAAATAAAGAGTTAACAGGGCACCTGGGTGGCTCAGCCAGTTAAGTGACTGACCCTTGGTCTCGGCTCAGGTCATGATCTTGCAGTTTGTGAGTTCAAGCCCCGCATCTGGGGCTCATGCTGGCAGTGCGGAGCCTGCTTAGGATTCTCTTTCTCTCCTTTCTCTCGCCCCTCCCCTTCTCGCTTGCGCCCTTTCTCTCTCTCTGTCTCTCAAAAATAAAAGAGCTTTTAAAAATTCCTCCAGAAAGAAAGAAAGAAAGAAAGAAAGAAAGAAAGAAATTTAAAAATTTTCTCCCTGTGCCCACTCCCAGAAAATCAACTGTGTACATCTTGGGATGCACATAGCCCACTCTGCGTACACTCCTTAACTCCCCTTGCTATTACTATGCACTATACGATCTCCTTTGTGTTGACAAAGAAGGGAAAATGTGCTGCTGGGAGAATGGTGCCAATCACTAATTTTCTGAATATGGCATCTTCTTCCACCTTAGCAAACTAGGGTCTTTCCTTGACACCTCGAAAATGCTCATTTCCTCACTCTACCTGTCTGGCAGAAGATGCTTCCACTATGCACTACTCGATTGGTTGAAGTAGAGTATTAGAGGAAGCTAGAAAAAAGTTATCATAGTAAACCTGAGATTCTCGTTCTTGGAAAGTCTTGCTTGGAAAGTTGGTCCTTGCCTGGTGTCTGGGAATTTGGCTGATAACTTCTGGAGGAGGGGGCGGCGCAGGGACACCTTTCCTGAATGGCTTGCTGTGGCTGAAATCTAAAAACAATGTAGTTTGTGCTGAAAATCTATTTTCCTTCTGGGGGTCTAGAATTTTGGTGCATGCTAAGCAAAGGATGCCTACATTCCCAGCTCCCAGGAAAAATTTTGGTCACTTAGTCTTTACTGAGCTTCCCTTGAACACAACCCTTTGCACATGTGGTCACAGCACTTTGCACGTGTTGCCACAACTCGCTGCTGGAGTTGTGTCCCCTATGTGACTCTACTGAGAGAGGACCCTTGGAAGCTTCCACCTGGTTTCCTCCAGACTCAACCTGTGAACCTCCTCTCTTTGCTGATTCTGCTTTGTTCCCTTACCCTGTATTAAATCGCAGCCATGAGTACAATTATATTCTTATTCCAATGGATCATTCTAGTGAAGTGTCCAGCCTGGGGATGGTCTTGGGGACATCCCACACAGGGGACAACCTGCATAGCTACCCTAAATGCAGTGACTCAACCAAAAGACACCTATAAGCTCCCTCATTCCCATGTCCTTCTCTTCATTAGTTACAAACATCCAGAGCCATTCTCACATTTTACAGTGTTTTTCCTTGTGCTTTACTCAGTGATTTCTTCTGTCGATACACATTTCAGGGATTCCTCAAAGTTTCTGGTCCAATGAAGAGGGCACTTGTTCTGCAACAATGATGTGGATTTTTTTTTTTTAAATAAACTTCTCTATCATCTCCAAAAACCTGGGATGTAGGTAGGCTGGCAGGCACATTTTATCAATTGATAATCTTATCTCCTGGCCCCCTATTGTTTATCGAGTAAAATGGAAAGACAAAATATTTCCCATATTTGGGACTGTCAACCCATATTTGCTTTGTACTGCTTTCATTTCAATTTAGCAAGTATTTATGTAGGAATTAGTGCCAAGAAAAACCATCATTTACAAAATACACATACATATGTGTGTTTGTGTGTATATATATATGTGTGTGTGTGTGTGTGTGTGTGTGTGTGTGTGTGTGTGTGTGTGTATACGCATATATGTGTATGCGTGTGTACATTCCTGTCTGCTTTATTTTGACTTTTAGTTTAAGGGCTTAGTTACCACATAACTTTTTTTTAACACTAAAAACTGTAGTCTCAAAATAATTGAGATGTAGGGAAACAAACATAAAAGAAAGGTTAACTACAGCTAAAGTTTGACCTACTTGTTAGAGATGAGAATATGAAATTATAATCATCACGGAAATATAAGCAACCACAAATTCAAATATTTTCAACACATATATCAAATACCAATTCCATTAGTGGATGCTGTAGGTGATTTTAAGATATCATATCAATTATTGTGTCCTTACAAATTTGATATGGTCTAATAAGCTATTACAATTTACCCCCAAAATGAAACACTTGTGACAGGTTATTATGTTGTTTTGAAAAAAATATATGGAAATAACACCTAATTTTAGCTTAAATAAATGTTGTCAAAAATATTTCAATTAATTGATTGTGGTGCTCCTTACAGACTCCAGATCTAGACCACCCAGGCTGAAATCCAACATCTGCCACTTACTAACTGGGTCACATTGGTCAAGTAGCTTAACCTCTTCTAGCCTCAGTTTCTTCATCTGTAAAATTGATGTAATAATTGCACTTACCTCACAGAATTGTTATGACAATTAAATGTGTTAATACAAGTAAAGTGCTTGATAGAGTGTCTAGGACATATAAAGCACATGTAAGTTTTATTGTGATGATCATTATCATTTCACACTGGTTGGGAAGACAGGAAACATAGGTTATATTCTCATTTCATCCATTTACATTTCAGTGTCTTTGGCAAGTACTCATCAACTTTCCTGGGCCACAGTTTCCTCCCCTACAAATTTAAAGAATGCACTCCATCACCTCAAAGATTTTATCTGGTTCTGAAACTCCAAATTTATTATGTATTTTTTTTTGAAATTCAAAAACACCCATATTGCACCCTCATTTGATTCTGAGCCATTAAGCCCCAACTTGAGTCTTTATAGAACTTATTGTTTATACCACTCATTTGATATTTATTATTATATTATATTTCTACATGTGAATGTGTGTTCTTCATGTCCCTCCCCTTTGGCCAGATGATAATGACTTTAGGAACAAAGGTCCATTCTTTCCTCTTTGCACATGATAAATATTGACTTTTCATTCCATCATAATGCATGCATTGAATAGGCACCAAGCACTGTTCTAGCTAGACCTTGAGGGAAAAAGTAAATAAAATCTAATTCCTGATCTGAAAGAATTCATTATAATAGACCAACCAATGAAACATAATTACTATATGGAATGATAAATGCAATAATAATGGATGAAATCCTCAAATATGCTTGAATGGCTCACAGAAAATTATTTTTTAGAAGAAACATGAACAGGTCTTAAAAGATGAGTAGCAATGCCCCAGATGGAATAAAAAAAAGAAATGAAAACAGTCCCCTTGTTATAACATATCTCATGCAGATATGATAGAACAAGGGTATCAAATTTTGATTTATTATACTGATGCTGGTAAGGCTTTGGTTTCCCTAAAGCAGGTGGACATCCCTGATGTCAATTATCTGAAGTATAAATGTGTCTTCAAATGTCTTTCTCTTACCCTACCATGACCAATTCATCACCAAATTACATATATATATATATATATATATGTATATATATATATATATATATATATATATATACATATATATATATACACACATATATATATATCCTTTTACTTTTTTCTTGAATCTATTTATTTCTCTGCACCTGCACTAATTCCATCATAGAATTTACATTCTGTTTTTTAATTTGTAAATTCTTTATTAAGGTATAATTGAAATATTAGTTTCAGATATGCAACATAACATTTATATATGTTGTGAAATGACCACCAAAATAAGTCTAATTAACATCCATCCCATACATAGTCACAGAATTTTTTCTTTTTTAAAAAATTTTTTTGAATGTTTATTTATTTTTGAGAGAGAGACAGAGCATGAGCGGGGGAGGGGCAGGAGAGAGGTATATACAGTATCCGAAGCAGGCTCCAGGCTCTGAGCTGTCAGCACAGAGCCCAACGCAGGGCTTGAACTCATGAGCCGTGAGATCATGACCTGAGCCGAAGTTGGACGCTCAACCAACTGAGCCACCCAGGCGCCCCAGAAGTTTTTTTCTTATAGTGAGAACTTTTAGCATCTATTCTCTTAGTAACTTTCAAGTATGCATTACAATATTATTAACTACAGTCACCATGCTGTACATTACATCCCTAGGACTTATTTATTTTATGACTGGAAGTTTGTACCTTTTGACTTTCTCCATCCATCCCACCCACCCCCTACTCCCAGCCTCTGGCAATCAACAATCTGCTCCCTGTATCTATGAGTTTGGTGTTGTGTGTGTGTGTGTGTGTGTGTGTGTGTGTGTGTGTGTGTGTGTTTTAGATTCCATATGTAAGTAAGGTCATATAGTATTTGTCTTTTTCTTTATGTCCTTTTTCACTTAGCATAATGCCCTCAAAATCAATCCATGTTGTCACAAATGACAAGATTTCATTCTTTTTTATGGCTAAATAATATTGTTTTACATATATACTACATTCTCTTTATCCATTCATCTATCAATCAACATTTAGGTTGTTTCCATATCTTGGCTATTGTGAATAATGCTGCAACGAACATGAGGGTGCATAGATCTTTTCTAATAAGTCTTTTCATTTTCTTAGGGTAAATACCCAGAAGTAGAATTGCTAGATCATATGGTAGTTGTATTTTTAATTTTTTGAGGAACTTCCATACCGTTTTTCATAGGGGCTGCACCAATTTATATTCTCATCAACAGTACAAGGGTTCCCTTTTCTCCACATCCTCACTAACACTTGTTATTTTTTTTCTCTTTTTGATAATAGTCATTCTGACTAGTATGAGGTGATATCCCATTGTGTTTTTGACTTGTATTTCCCTGATGATTAATGATGCTGAACACCTTTTCATATGCTTCTTGGCCACCAATATGTCTTCTTTAAAAAAATGTCTATTCAGATCCTCTTCCCATTTTAAAAAATTTTAATGTTTATTTTTGAGAGAGAGAGACAGAGTGCAAGCAGGGGAGGGGCAGAGAGAGAGGGAGACACAGAATCCAAAGCAGGCTCCAGGCTCTGAGCTGTCAGCCCAGAGCCCAACATGGGGCTATGAAACCTGCCTACAAAACAAACCGTTGAGATCGTGACCTGAGCCTAAATTGGACACTCATCTGACTGAGTCACCCAGGGCCCCACTCTGCCCATTTTTTAAATTAAATTGTTTGGGGTGTTTGCTATTGAGTTTATAGGTGTTTATATTTTTTGGATATCAACCCTTTATCAGATATATAACCTGCAAATATTTTTCTCCCATTCCAAAGGCTGTCTTTTCATTTAGTTGATGGTTTCCTTTGCTGTGTAAATTCTAGGTATCAGAATTCCCCAAGATTTTATCCTTGGCTCACAGCTTTTATTCTGCATACTTTCTCTGGGTACTCTTATTTATACTCATGGCTCCAGCTACCACAGATTATTTGATAATCTCCTATTTTTTTCTTCAGTCTAAATATTCCCCATGAGATTTAGGCCAGATATATTTATTCGGACATAATCTAGGATCTTTGAAATAGATATATCCAAATCAGAACCCTTTATTTTTTCCCCCGATCCTCATTCAGTGCATGTATTCAGCTACCTATACCAGAACTAACCTTAGATCCTTCCTCTCCTTTATTTCCCATATCCAAGCAATAACCATTTCTTGCCAAATTTACCTTCTCTAGCACTCACTCTTCTAATTGTTCTTCCTTTCTCATCTGGTTCCCTTTGTATTCACTTTCCAAAAGCTACCAGAACAATCTAAAATACAGCCTGAGTCCCTTACTTTAAAAGCTTTAAGGGGCTTCCTCATTACCAAAAAGATAGTCTATGTTCTCATCATAGCATAAAACCCACTGTGATCAGCTCCCTGCTTGATTCGCCAGTTTTCTATTTTGCTTTCCAATTTACTCTAAAGATTTTGTTGGTACACACACAGTGTGACATAATGATTAGCATCGCAGTCTTTGGAGTCAAGCTGCTTAAGTGTGAATCCCAGGTCTATCACATATTTACCTGTTTCCGCAATTGTGAAATGGATATAATTATAGTCAAAATAATATAAGAATATTTGGAGGACTGAATTAATACGTGTATACTTAGACTAGTTCCTACCACATATTTACTATTACATTAGGCTCTTCTAATATTTCTGCCTTTGTTCACCTCCTTCCTTCTCTTTCTTGCAATGTATTAGTTCAGCTATGGATCCCATTCAGTCAGTTTTTTATAAGCTTACATTTGATTTACTACCCATGAAATTGTTACCAATTACAACGTATTTCATATTAGGGTTAATGTCTTAAGCAGGCATCCTCACAATGTTTTTTTTTCTTTTGATGGTTGCAAATGTAGCTACTTCCACTGTTCTGTGTTCCACAGATCAAAACTGAAGTTTTTGTACCAAACCATTTAAATGTAAAGGTGAGAGAGAGAAGTATGGATAACTCCCCAGTTTCTAGCGTGAATGACTAGGAAACCAGACAATACTGTAGAATGCTCAAATGTTTGTTCTAACACACACACAAATATTTTTATTTCTCCCAAGTTTCCTACTGACTCTTCAGCCCGCTAGATAAAGCTCCCCTTTATCCACAAAATTTCCCCTCTCTGCCACACCCACCCACCAACCAGAAAAACGCTCTATAGCTCTAATTTTCCTTTAAGAATATGGCCACACGGAAATTGCACGCCTAAACCCGCCTCCCAGGTTTCCCTGTCACCATAGCAACGGGAGAAGGAAGGGGCGGGCTCCCTCAACCTACGTCCGGCCTGCCGCGTGCGCCAGCCGGTTTAATGCGGGGGCGCGGGCTTCTGGGGTTGAACAGGTTTTTCAGCTCCGGGTTGGACCCGGAGCCGGAGCCGGATTCAACGCTGATGGCCACGTCAACCTAAAGCTAAACCGCCCTCCCCACCCAGCTGCCGCCGCGCCCGCCGAGTTGCTGCGGGTGTTCCCAGGCCGCGTCCTCTCCGCCTTTCCCACAGTGCCCCGCGCCAGGCCCCGCCCCGGTTCGCCGTGGGGACCGGGGCGCGAGGAGCCGACTGGAACTGCAGCGCTCGTTGCTGCCGGTGCGGCTCGTCCTCCCCCATCCCGAGCGCGGCGGCCCGGCGGTCGGAGAGTGCGCGCTTTGTTAACGCGCGCACAGCTTGCGCTCGGCCGGGTGGGGTCCGCCGCCGGGAATTGAGGATGGGGGAGTAGCTGCAGGAGGCGACCCCGCTACACTGAGGTGGGCATGGGCCGGGGCCCGGGGCTCTGTAGGAGCCGGCGGCGGCCTGGGCCCTCCTGGAAGGGAGAGCGCAATGCCTGTGCACCTCAGTCTCCCCTCCCTTCCTCTCTGCCCCTGCGACGGGTTTTGTGTTCTCGCTCCCCATCTTTTTCTGATTATCTACATCATCACCCTTCTGACCTCGTCTCCCCACGTCTTGCTACAGTTTCTCTCACTTAAGCCTCAGTCACTCAGTCTCTTTTCACCCTAACCCGGCCGGAGACTTCACACACCAGCAGCACTTCTTGGTCTCTTTCACGGGACTTCCCCAACTTTCCCCTCTCCCCGCATCCTATTCTGGGGTGATGGCAGCCAGAAATCCTTCACACTGCCTTTACCTGCAGCTTCCACCTGTCCCCGAAGCTTGGCGGAGATCAAGTCAACCACACCCACGCTGACTGAGAACGACCGCTAGCAACACCACTTGTCCCATAGTGGTATTGGAGAATATGTTCTCTATTTTCCTCTAGTTTTTTAGTCTGATACTTGTTACTCGCCATCACTATGCTTTACAAAATTATGTTTTGGTTGCATGAAACAAGTTAGAAATGAGCCAAAGACCGTTCGCAGGTAAGGAGAAGATTTAGACATTTAGGATTAAATGAAGAAAGGAGAAACAATGCTAAGAAGGTTAGATTTTTCAAAGTGTTTTGGTATCTTTTGTGATCTGATGAAGTGGAGATTATTGACCCTACACAGGTGAGCATGTTAAAGTAACTGATTCCTTCTCCTTTTCTGTTTCCTTTTCATTTTTATTTATCTTAGATGTAAACTTTGCGATAAAATTACACTGTTAACTTGTAGTTATTATTCGACTATTTATATAAAGTAGTCCCTACTTACATGTAGTGTAAGGACCTTTTGAGAAAATTCGGAACAAACCGGCCATACTAAGTATGTTGTCTAACAATATAAATTCACTGCCCTTGTTGGAAGAGGTGTATGAAAAATACTCTTTGAAAGGACCCTTCCTTCCTTCTAGTCCTTCCAAAGGATATTTTCTACAAGTGAAATCTGATTAAAATGAAAACGATGTAGTCTTACAGTGGTAAAAGAAGTGGCCAAAAAGGAAGTGGTTTTACAAAAGAGCTGTGCTTAATTAAGCTAGATAGAAAAGGAAGGAAACGTTTTTTTCCCAGACTTGTGTTCTGGTGCTGATCAGAGCAAATCATTGAATTTGTTTTCAAAGTGTTCTAGCTAGCTACAACCGCACACTACCCTTTACACTTACCTCCTATCTTGAGTGGTTTCACAAATCTGGCTACCTGGATATGGAAGCAGTGAAGGGGCCCCCAAAGAATAGAGCCTGGGCACTCACCCTGATTTGCCATCAAATGGAGCTTGTATTACTGGCCATGTTATTTAACAGCGTTATTGCTGGGTTTTTTTGTTTGTTTGTTTTTTAATGTATTTTTAACTACCTTGTTTCCTCTCTTTAGATTGACATTTTGGGAGGAAATTTCATGATGCTTGATTCGCCCTGGGAGTAATGTGAACAGAAGTTCTCAAACCTGCATATTCTATCAGTTGGAACCAGCGTGTATCTTAATGTTCACTTAAATCAGAACTTGTGTAAGAAAAAGAATGGGAGTCTGGTTAAATAAAAATGACTACGTCAGAGACTTGAAAAGGGTCATTCTGTGTTTTCTAATAGTGTATATGGCCGTTTTAGTGGGCACAGATCAGGATTTTTACAGTTTACTTGGAGTATCCAAAACTGCAAGCAGTAGAGAAATAAGACAAGCTTTTAAGAAATTGGCGTTGAAGCTACATCCTGATAAAAACCCGGTAGGTAGTTTTCTCTTTAAATACGTCTGATTAATGTATTTCAGTGAAGTTTTGATACATAGTTAAATTTTAAGTGCTCAAAATGCTTAAAAACAATCACATGTCAAAAGTCACAATTTAGCTTCTGTACTAAAAAACAGAAGCAGCAAAATATTCTGGTTGAGAATAGTGTGAAAGAATATTGATATCAAAAATGCAATTCCCTGTTAATTTGAAAACTGAGTTGTACCAGTTCCATTACAGATGTTAATTCCAAAACCAACGATAATGTCTATGGGGTAGTTGAAGTAGTTTTCTCAGTAAAGTAAGTTAAGAACAAGTATTTTATAACTGTAATAGGAAAATTACTCCCTTAGAACTTGGAAGTTTCTTGCTAAAAATGGCAGTAATAATAATAACATGCTTCAACTTGTACTGTTTTCTCCATGCACAAATCCCACACCAGAGTCAGAAATTATTACAAATGAAAACTTAAGAGCAGCCAAATCCAGGTAATTCCAGGCATAAATATTTGATTATGTATTCAATTACGTCATCTTTCAAAACTAATTTAGTTTTAATACTTATGGTATTTTTTATAATGTATCTAATTATTTTAATGAGATTTAACTCCTCAAGGATTTGAAAGGTATGGTTTATAATTTTCTGTTTTCTATATAAAATGCCTAAAAGAGGGTTATTTTATTTTGATTGCATAAAGTTCAGCAGTAGAATCAATATTTCACTAAAACTTGTTAGTTGGTTATCTTTCCCTGGAGATTTACCTTCTATTAATATTTAGAATTTTTATTTTTTCATATTTTTCTTTAAAATTTCAGAAATATGATTTTTAAGTTTCCATATGAAAGATAGTAAACCTTTTACATCTAATTATTATTTAGATGAAAGCATTCTTCAAAAACCAGTTCTGTGAAAGAGTAACGAATGAGGAACATTTCCAATCCAGTTTTGAGTTTTACTCTGATACTAGTCTCATTTAATCATTTGATGGATTGGGGGACATTTCTGTTTGTTTGTTTTTGGTTAATATGTTGATTTTGCCTCAAATAGAAAAATTACCTACAAATTTCTTTGTAATTGTCTTGGGATAAAAAATAATATTTACAAAATTAAAGGTTTCAAGGTTTTATTAGTTTTTCTCAATTGCATTTCATGTAAGGAATGACTTATATTGTAGGGCCATATCTTTCAGCTTTTTGAGGCCTCAATTCTCATTTCTCTGTTCTTTTCTTATTCTTTTTTTTGGAAGATTATAGTTCTTCAAAATACTTTCTAATTTCAATCCATAATAACCCATTTCATACTGTATTCTTCCTCCTTATTTTGATGTCTGTTCTCCCAGAAATTTCAAGGTTAAATTAAAACTTCATAGAGGTTTTGGAGATACTTGATCACATATCTGAAACAACTATTATGTCTAATATTTTAATAGAATAACCCAAACGCACATAGTGATTTTTTAAAAATAAATAGAGCATATGAAGTACTCAAAGATGAAGATCTGCGGAAAAAGTATGACAAATACGGAGAAAAGGGACTTGCAGATAATCAAGAAGGTGGCCAATATGAAAGCTGGAATTATTATCGTTATGATTTTGGTAAGGTGATATGATACTCTGTGAAATCTTGTTTTTTATTTGAGTAAATTTAGAAAATTAATTTTGTTTCACCACTTAACATAGGCAGTTAACATGTGTCACCTTGACTCTGTTTAATGTAACATGGGAGCTGCGTTCAAAAGGAAAGTCAGGTGGTATGTAGATATTGTCTGCACAGATGTGAAGGTATTTTGGTTATGATCTTGTTAGATACTTTTAAAATAAGGATTGTAGTTTAATTAAAAAAAGAATATTTGCAGTAGATGTTAAATCCTAAAGCCTTTTAGTATTTTTAAAGCATCATATTTTCCAAGAAAATCTGAAGTTTCCTTTAAGTTTAATAGTGGTCAGTTCAGTAGAAATGCCATCCTTCTCTTGTGGAATCCTTATTAATAATAGGATTGACGTGTTGACAGGAATAAGAAATGAGGGAAGTGTGGAGGGAGGAAGCAAGTTAAAGAAATCAAGGGCAGGTAAAGTAAACACAGGTATCCAGCAAGGCTAGAGGGAGCATTTGCTTACCCGGTATTTCTCTTCATTATTGATTAGCCTCAAATGCACACTAAGAACTGAGGTATGCTTTTATATTAGACTACATAAAATATTTTAAATTCATATCTGGAGTATTTGTTTCTCAAGACTGCCTTTTTTTTTCCTTCAAAATAGTATTTTCTAATATATCACTGCAGCTCAGTAGTATATATCTGATATCAGTAGACTACATTTCATGGGCTAAAATCTGGCCAGCCACCTGTTTTTGTAAGGTTTTAATTAATCCTAGAATTATGAGAATATGATAATTAGAATAAAATTATGCTCATTTATTTGCATATTATCTGTGGCTTCTTTCACTTCAGGGGCAAAATTGAATAGTTGTGACAGAAACCATGTGTCCCACAAGGCCTATTTAACTGGCCTCTGCAGAATAAGTTTACTGACACCTGGTTTATATCCATCACTAGTATTATTTTGGTATCTTATATAGAAACAAATTTTCTCACACTGGTTTTAATTACGATAAGTAAAATTTGTATTAATTAAGTTGGTCTTTGTCTCTATAAGCATTCTAATAAGACTTTTAACAGTAGGAAATACTTTAGTGATACTATTTATTTAAAAAAAAACATAATCAGAAAAGGAAGTGACGTCTCTAGTTAACAGTAAGGTATCAGTGTCAATTTCCTAGATTTTGTTAAAACTACATAAGTCATTAGGGGAAGCTGAGTGAAGGGAACATGTAAGTCTGTGCTATTTTTACTACTTCCTGGTAGTCTATAATTATTGCAAAATAAAAAATTAAAAAATAATAGAAATTTTCTGTGGAGATGAAATTATGGGTATTGGGAACCCCCAAACATAGCTGCAACAGTCCATATCGGGAAACTAATTTTTTGTTTTTTATCATTCTTTAGATGCATTACCAGTGGTATTATTTACTCTTGGTCTTTCTGTTTATTGCACTTTCTTCAACTTTGACATTTAGTATAGTAATCTGATTTTTTTGGTGTTTAAAACAAGACCTAAGTAATCTGTTTCTATGTGGTAATTTATTTTTATGATAAACTGTTAATTTTATAATGTTTGCTTTTAAATTAGGTATTTATGATGATGATCCTGAAATCATAACATTGGATAGAAGAGAGTTTGGTAAGTTTGTGGGCATATGATTTTCTAAAACTGGTCCAAGACCAGTCTCTTACCTAAAACTCTTGAGGACAGATATATTTGAAATTTAGAAAATTTTTTGATTGCAGCAAGATAATGTGGTATTGTTAACTTTTTAAATATAATAGTTTTACTAGCAAAAATAGGTTTATTCAGGAATAGCAGAAAATTATAATTCAGGACACACAAGCTATGGCAAAACCAAAGGCCAGTCTAGCAAATAAAAGTAATGTTTTTTTTATGGAGGAGGAGGAGGAAGTTCAGAGGGGTTGTTTTGAATGAAAGTCCATTAGAAAAGCAGGAATTCAAAGTGATGACAGTTTCTCATTAGCTGATTTGCAGGGGTAGTCAATTTCTTATAAAAATTCAGTGTACATCTTTTCCTGTTCTGACCTGATCATTTTTTCCTTTGATAATTCTTGTGTTAGGGTCTGCAGTTGATAGTTTTTCCTGTAATTGACATTGAGTCATGTGATTTCCACCTTTTCACTTTCCCAGTCCACTTTAGTGAGGTTTTCCTGTATTAATTTTTACATTTCCCCCTTTTGATCAAGATCTTTTTCTGAAAGTATACCTAATCAAGAGTCAGTTATTTCATATTTAATGGTTTTGTTCCTCAATCCCAAGAAGGATCTTTCAGGAAGGTACATAGCAGTTAGAAGCCACTTATGGCCTCATTTCATTAATGAGGAAGGCAAGGAAAGAGAACTCTCATGCACTTCTCGTGTATAGTTCATATTTATAAAGATCGTAAACATTGGAGATCATTTCTTTATTGGGTACATGATTGTTACAAAAGATTGGCAGACAACAAAATACAACACTTAAGATATATGCAAAACAAGAAGTAACAAAATTCTTGGTTCTAAACCAAGACCCGAGATCTGAAAGTAGCTAACTGAAAATATTTATTGGCATTTATTCCAACTTCAGGGAGAAAAGTTCTCCCTGCAGAGTTATGGGTGCCTTCTGGAAGTCCCACTTAAAGTGGCCATGAAAGCAAAACGGTGAATACTGCAAAAGCACACTGAATTAACCAAGTGCATTTGGGAGGATACTGTGCAAGTATAAACATGAAGTAATAGCTAATCAACTTCTTGCAAAAAATAACAGAACCTCAAAAAAAAATAGCAAAACCTCAAAGATGTATTAAAACAGTATTGTTATCTCAAAAGAACTGTTTGGAAACAAATGTTACCTAATAATACAGCCTGTAAGGTTGCAAATTGAGAGGCCATGAATTTAGATAAGAGTTTTAGAGTCAGATAATAAATGAAAGAAAGACTTGTGGATTCCAAAGCTTCTAATCCTTCAGAAAAAGCAGCTAAAGAATTAATGTGATCACAGAATCATGATGAGGGTGTTTCTGAAAGGCCATAATCAGAAGAAGAGATTTCCCCCTTCTCTCTCACATGCAAAGAGAAAAAAGGGAAGTTGGGTGTCCAAAAGCGAGGGACTTCATCAGGTTTTGTTTTGTTTTTTAAGTCCTAAAAGCTGTGCTTGGTGTTTCCAAATAATAGAGTCAGGTTTGTCTTTTTTTTTTTTTTTTTGGTAAAGCATATAGAGGTTGAGCTATAAGAGAGAAGTTTGGAATCCAGTTTCAACATTGGCTAGTCAGTCCAAGAAAACGTTGTAATTAAATACTGGTTTTAGATTTGAGGGAAGTCAGGATGCAATGAAGCCTCCCAGAATCCAAATGTAGCCCTTATTCTGAAATCGGGTTTTGTTCCCTAGTTTTGTTTGTCTACACCCTAAGTGTAGAACCTAAGTTTGAGCAAACTGCATTTTTTCTTTGGAGACTTTATGTCCAAGTCCAAAAGTTTTAAAGGGTAGGTATTGTCTTCCTGTGAAGAGGTTTGAGAAGGGCAGCAGAGAAGCAAATGTAACAAAGTAGAACCTGAGAAAACTATGTCATCCAAATCAGCTTTTAAGGTTTGGAAAAAATGAGAAGGACTCTCTGTGACACCTTAGAGCATTATTGTTCAGGTATATTTCTGTTCTTCCAGAATACAAACAAAAATAAATTGGCTAGCCTTACCAACTGGAATACTAAAAGTGTACTATATAGATAGTAGTGAAAAATTTGCTTGTGTGGGAATAGATATCTGTAGCCTATGGGGGTTAGGAACAACAGGGTGCCAAGTGATAAAAATGTTATTTATTGCTTGGAGGTCCTGAACAAACCTCCTTTCTTGGCCATTTAGTTTTCTCATAGGTAAAATAAGGATGTCATGGGCACTAGTGCAGGGAATAATGAGACCCTGAGCCTTGTAATCTTCTGTGTGGGCTGGATGCCTTGAAGGACTTCTTTAAGGTATTCATTAATTCTGGGGAGGGGGTTGAGGGATCTGTTTGAATCTTGATGGGAGATGCACGGTAGATTCTGCCAGTATCAGTGGAAGATCTTGCACATAAAGAGGATGGTAGCCGATCCAATAGGAACAAATGATCATTGTCCCCAGGCTCCGCTGTGGTACCATCAGATATAATAAAAGATGTTGAAGGGTCGTTTAACTTACCTGGTTGGGTATTTTAATTACCAATCTCAAATTGTAAAATTATTCCCCCTTTTGGGAGAAAGGAATTCTGGCATAATATTTTCTAAGAAATCTCAGCCTGATAGCTGAATGGGGTGGCAGAACTAAGGAGAAAAAAGTGTGTACTCCTTAAAGGGCCTAGACAAAAGGGGTTAGGATGATAGATAGGAACCTGCAGAGGTTGATTCAAGACCCCCACTGTTTGAACTGTTTTAGTATGCTGAAGCAGGTCTATTTCATAGCAGTGAGATGGAGCTTCCAGACTGTAGCTCTGGTGTCAAGGACAGAGAGAAATGCATTCCCAATCTGGAGAGTGATTTCCCCAACCTGATGAAGTGGGAAGATTGGGAAGACCACTTGTATTTCCTTGGAGTCCCATCATTGGGAATTAGGAGGACATTGGAAAGGCTAGCTAGAGGGCTGAAGATGTCTGAAGCATTTAAGAGGGTAACAGTCTTTTTTCCAATGTTCTGGCTCTTTGCAGTAATAGAAAGTAGGAGGTTTTTGGTTTTGCTTAGGGGCTTTCATTTGCTGGAGTTGAAAATTAAGAATTTTAGCGGTCTTTCAGGTAATTCGTCTAGGGTGCAAGCAGGCTGGTTTGCCAAATTAAATCTAGAGGGGACATAGTTTCACATTCATCTTGGTTCTTTTAATTAAAAGAAAAAGACCCCAGTTCAGCCTGCTAATAAACATAAAGTTAAATGCTACCTGTGTGGATTCAACATCTACAGCAAGATCAGAATTTTCTTTAAAGACAGTTTGAATGATTGTAATAGTCATGAATAGATTCATCAGGCTTTTGTGCAAGCCTAAATTTAGTTCCAATCAACAGGCCTAAGAAAGGCCACTGTAATTTCTCCGTGGAGGTTTCCAGCCAAGTGTTCTGATGTCTTGCCAAAAGTTAGGGATCTGTTTGTGTATTGAATCCCTTTCAGGATGTTTCCACTGGGCTAGTTTCTCCACTCCTTGGCCTGGCCCAGTTCATCTACAAGCATGTAGACTAACTGATATATATCTGAGAAACCAGGATGGTAAGTTTGAATAACACTGCTGAAATCTTCAGCAAATCTATGGGGGTCCTCAGTCACTTTAGGAAACTCTTTAACTATGGCTTGTGAATTCAGCCTTAGTCCAGGGAACAGAAGAAATTTGGGGGTTATTTGGATCCTCAGAAGTCTCTAATGGGGCAGGTTTTAAAAGGTTTAGGAGAGGAGAGAGCTGGGAGAGATTCTGAGGAAGAGAAGTTCAGTGAGAGAATTTGCATGAGGAAACCAAGGGTATAGAAGAGGTGAGGCGTGAGGGAGGATGATGGCAATGGAGTTGGGCTTGAGCAGGAGGGGGGCTGCCAGGAGTCTTGAGACCAGATGGGTTGGGGAAGGGAGGCCTTGGAAGCCTTTTTGTCTTTTTTTAGTTGTTTGCCTCAGTCAGTGTAGAAATTATATTTTATAGAGGCAATTTTAGGTTCCTGATAACGTTTGGATGCTTCCAAATGCCAATCCATGTAGACATCTCATTCAGTTTTGACAGTTGTAGAGCCATGTCTATCCAGTTTAGTTTTGCGAAAAGTCGGTTTAAGGAAATCAAAAGTTCACTGTAATGGCCATTGAAGTTCTAAATTATGTTTAGTTAAGTGGGTCCATTTAGTTAGAAATAGGCATGAGGAAGGACCGTAGTTTTAAACATAAAACCAGCTGGGGTCCTAGAAGTGGAGGTGCCCTAGAAAAACATTTTGATGACTGGGATCCCATTTCTTAGAGGTTTTTTTTCTAAGGCAAAAAGAAAAATTCCAATAGATACAGCCTGATTCCATAAGGAATCAGACTGAAGACCAGCACAGTTCCAACAGGAACAGTCCAGTTCCAGAAAAGAGGTGACCGAAGGCTAGCACTTTCCCAACAAAAACAGTTTCTATAGAAATGGTGTGTCACAAAAAGGAGTTGAGCCAAAGGTCGACACAGTTCCAACAGGAGCAGTCTGGTTCTAAAAAGGAGTTGGACCAAAGGCCAAACAAGTACTCTTAAGGACAAAGCCTTGAAACAAATCCTGAATAAAGCTTGGAGAGCTTAGAACACAGAGAACAGAACTTGAAATCCAGGAAAAAAGTTAACCTCAAACTCCAGGTTTGTAAGGAAGCAGTATGCTCAGTTGGCTCTGTGGATACCTGCGCTTGTTTGCTCGCCAGTCTCCTGGTTGTTGGGGGTCCTGTCTGGATCCCATGGCTGATCACCAAGTAATAATAATGTAACATTAAAATAGTTGTTTTACTAGCAAAAGAATGGGTTTATTGAGGAATAGCAGAGAACTGCGTTTTGGGATATGCAAGCTAGGGCAAGATTGTAGGCAAGGTCCAATAAACAAAGGAGAAGAACGTTATTTTATGGAGAAGGAGGAAGTTGGGAGGGGTTCTGAATGAAAATCCATTGGGAGGAAAGCAAGAGTTCAGGGTAATGACAGTTTCTCGTGGGCTGATATGTAGAAGTAGTCAATTTCTTATAGGAAATTCAAATACATCTTTTCTTGTTGAGGCCTATAATTGATGATTCTTTTCTGTTGATGATGATTCTCTTGGGGTCTGTAATTGACAATTCTTCCTGTAATTGATGCTGAGAGGTATGGCTCCTCATTCTAGTCTCTGACTCTAGTGAAGTTACCCTTTAATAATTTTCACAGTATAGGGGCACCTGGGTGGCTTAGTAGTCAGTTAAGCGTCCCACTTCAGTTCAGGTCATGATCTCGCGGTTTGTGGATTCTGAGCTGATAGCTGAGCCTGCCTCAGATCCTGTGTCTCCCTGTCTCTCTGCCTGTCCCCTACTCGCACTCTGTCTCAGAAATGAATACATGTTAAAACAGATTTTTAATTTTTTTAAATAATAATTTTCACAGTATACACCATGTATCAAATAATGTTCTTTGCAGAATGTGGGGCAGTATACTTTTTTAAGACAGTGTTTTAATTTATTTGAGAGAGAGAGAGAGAGAGGGACGTGCACATGCAGAGAAGGAGCAGAGAGAGAGAGGGAGAGAGAGAATCCCAAGCAGGCCACTTGCTGTCAGCACAGAGCGTGACACAGGGCTCCATATCAGAAACGTGAGATCATGACCTGAGCCAAGATAAAGAGTTAGATGCTTAACCGACTCAGCCACCTAGGCATTCCTAAAACGTTATAATTTCTGCCAAGAAATGCATAAGTATGTATACTAAAAAAAAAAAAAAAAGTAAAAGTAATACATAGCCCCAGATCAGGTCAGGACAGGTTTGGAAGCCCGGGGAACTTGCTGCGAACTTGCAAACTTCCAGTTTGGGAGCTTTTGGATTGCAGAGTTAGGGGTAACTTTGTGGTTATTTTGGAAGCAGATTTCTTTTGACTTTGATTTATGTGAAAATGGATATAAAAATACAGTTCTATTGCAGTTTTCCATTGCATTTTAGAAAATTTTAGATACTGGATTAGTCTTACACTTTTCAGAGTTTGTACAAGTATAATGAAATAGGTTTACTCTTTTCTATTTTGATCAGTATATTTTATTTCAAATTTCAATTGTTTTGCTCTATTATAATCTCTAATTTAGAAATGAAAAATAGCATCTAGCTGCAATAAATGTATATGTATGTTTCTTACATACACCATTATAAAAATATATATTATAGTTACTTGATTTTGAACAGTTTCTTCTGACCAAGAATTTTATTCTTATTTTTTACATCCTGTCGGTAAGCTCCAGCCTACACAGAGCTATCTAGTACATCACTTTGTCCATAGACTCAACACATGAACGCTTGTTCAAGTTCTGAGTGGAGTGAATAGAAAACGTACCTTCCATCCAAAGGAGATTGAAGAAACTTTGATTATTTTAGATTGTTGGTAGACAGAACTGATGGTATGAGCTGCATGTAGTTGTAGGAACCTATTGCCTTCTTGTATGGTTATTATTATCGCTCGTCTGTTAGTCTGCCAGTGAGTGTTTTGTGGACTAGTGGGGCAGAAAACTGGATTTGGAGATATAGTTGGAGGCACTGAACAGAACTTGCAAGCTAATGAGCCCACCCAGGAAGGGGAGACTTCCCTGATGTACACTGTATATGGGTTCAAACTTTTTTCAGTGTGTCACTATGGAACAGTTAAGAATTGCTAATATTTCGTATAGAACCCCAAGGAGTAGTTAAAAATACAGCCACAAAACCTTAGAGGTAAGTTTTCAAAAGCAATAAATAATACTGATAGGTTCAGTGTATAGTTGTTGCCATTGCATCTCATGTCTGATACTACTTTGTGTGTTACTGGGGTGAGACTAGCTGGTCCTGAGTGAAGTTTTAGTTGAAGAAGCTGAGGTGAGGTGGCAAGAGAGTAGTATCAATTTGTACTTGTATAAATATCACATTAGCCTTCTTGGTTGTGGGTCTCTTTCTATTACCAGTTATTTCTATTCGTTTGGGTTACTCAGGCTTGTCTTTTGTATAACTAATCACACGTATAATTACAAAGATATTTTAAAGTTATGTATGTTCTCTCTCTTGAGAGGAGTTACGCTATCTTCTAGGGTGAGGTCACTAACAATCTCAGATCAGCTTTATCCAAGCAGGGACTGCGATCGAAAAGCTGAGCTTTTTGGACTTTGAGAGGACTGGTCACTTTCCAGTTCATCTTTATTCACAGGACGCTTTCTTCTATGTGTCCACTCCCATTTTTGTCCCTCTAGCCTCCTGAATGTATTGAAAACTCTGCTCAGTATCTTGCCTATCAACTACCTTTTCTAACATTGGCTCTGTGATTTCCACCTGCTCCCATACTTTGGCCCCCCAATTCTTTACTACATTGGTAATTCTCTGATGCTTTCAACAGAAATCTTTTATATTTTGTCCAATTTTGCAGTTGTATTGGGAGAGTTAGTCCAAATTACATAGTTCACTCTTATCAGGAGTGAACTCCAGAATGCTTAACTATAGTACAGAAGAGAAAATGTGTTTAATAAATTCACTTTGAAAGCTTTAAAAATGTTCTTCTTCCCCTTGAACATGGTGCATATTATCTTTTTACATGTCACAGAAGAATATGATATCTGTCACGATAAGCAGGTTCTAGACAGTATCTGCAGGAGCAGAGGACATCTTGCACTTACACTAGTCATTCTGAGTAGTGCCTACACAGTATAGGCATCCTTTTGAAGAAATGCTCAAGAAATGACAGAGGAGCTCACAGCGCCTCTGCCTCTTTTTTCCTTTTTCTTCTTTTTTTACATCCCCATCATTTCCTAATAAAGAGAAATCTAGGATTTTGTTCAATTAAAGTTTGTCAGAAAACTTTTCTTTGGAGAGTAGTTAGTGTTATTTTCAGGGTCTTCTTATCATGAACCAGACATACTTAACACTAGTTAACACAAGGTATAAGGGCATCTAGCAAAACTTTCCATTCAGTGTGTTGGAAATGATGCAAAGCACAGCCCATAAAGGGTGAATTTCTGAATATTCTGGGCCTTGTTTGCTAGAGTAGGTGCAATAACTGGATCCTTAGTTAGGTTTTGAAGAATCTCAGGAATGTGGGCTATACTGGATTGCTTCTCATCGATGTAGGCTTTTTTTTTTTTTTGGAACCCTTTTCCTTGGACCAAGAATGATGAAATTCTAGCATTGGAAACAATTACACAAACTTCCTTTAACTAATATACTACATTTTCTACCTTTTTTCCATACTACATTTTCTACCTTTTTTCCATAATATATCAGGGAGTGAATTATTCCTCAGTCAATAAAATGAATCAATGAAAAATTAAATATCCTCTAAAAGGCTTCATTCTGAGGGACAAAAATTGTGGCAAAGTTTTTTTTTAAAGTGTAGTGACATAGAGCTGTTGTTGTTTCAAAAGAGTGCTGTCTGCCAGCAGGTCCTGTGCTGCCTCTTTCTGAGTTGTTACAACAAAGTCCTGTCAACTAATATGTGGTCATATTAGAATGTTTTGTAGATAAGTAGAAGAGAATGATATTAAAATACTGCTATAATTAGTGAGCAAAAGTTCCTATTCCAGGTAATTAATATTTATCATATTTAATCCCCACAACAGTCCTCGATATTACTAGTTTTATTTTCAGAAATTACAAACTGCATTTCAGGAAGAAAACATATGCTTAAGTTCAGCTAATAGGTATTTGTGGTATATTTTATTTTAATCATCTATGTTGATTGTTTATCCTTGAGGTGCTCCTTTGTGATGGAGAATTATACATCCCACTCTGTAGAAGTCAGGCGTGACTATATGACTTGCTTTGGCTGATGAAATGTGAACAGAAGTAATGGATGTCACTTCTGGCCAGAAGTGTTTTTTTGTTTGTTTTAATTTTTTTTAACGTTTATTTTTGAGACAGAGAAAGACAGAACATGAACGGGGGAGGGTCAGAGAGAGGGAGACACAGAATCTGAAACAGGCTCCAGGCTCTGAGCTGTCAGCACAGAGCCCAACGCGGGGCTCGAACTCACGGACCGCGAGATCATGACCTGAGCCGAAGTCGGCCGCTTAACCGACTGAGCCACCCAGGTGCCCCCTGGGCAGAAGCTTTAAAAGCTAGCATGTGTTCACCATTTTGCTCTGTCATGAGAAATAAGAATGTTCAAAATAGAGCCTTCTCCCTGCCGGGGTCAGCGGTGAAATGATTTGGAAGAGCGTTGCAGCCAACTTAGTATAAGATTGTGAGAGATGGTAGAATAAACCTTTATTGTCAGCCCATGACATAATTGGAATCATCTGTTTTCTGTAGCTTAACCTTTCCTGACTGACACAGTACAAGACAGGACATGCGCTCAAATTCATGTCAAAGCCCATGCTTATGCTACTGTTTTTTTTGTTGTTGTTTTTTAAGGGAAATAAACCTATTAGCCTAAGAGTTATTCATCAATGTTTTCTTATTGACCTATACCCTATACTTTAGTTTTCTCTTACTTTGTAATTTATGCTTTTCACTCTTAGATCTATCTCTGTTATCTCTTCTCTTTGTGACCTCATCCTATTTTGACATTTTTCTGGGCCACAAAGTTATTAGCTGTGTCACATTTTAAAATATACTTGTTTTATTCTATGTTGCTGGGTTTTGGAAAAACATCCCATTGAGCTTTAATAACATGGCATTAAGAATATTTTTAATCTTAGTCAACAAGAGTGGGAACCGAGCAAACATGATAGAAGTGCTCTATGAAAACGAAGTACCAAATAGACATTTTTTCCCTCTGAACAAGGTTTTGTGTCAAATGCCATTCAGATTTGTTATATGACATATTTTTATTGAAGACTTATAACAGTCCTATTTTGTCTAATCATTACTTTATCTTTTCATATATAAATACCCACCTCATTAGTTATTTATAGCTAATGAAATAATCCCATTTCTGTTAAAGTTTGCACTAAGTTTATTTAAATTTCACCTAAATTATTACCAGTTGGGGGCCTAAGTCAGGGTGGCAGTTATTTCAATCACTTAGAGTGGTCTGTTGGTCATACTTTCTAAACATTGCCACGGAACAACTTATCCTAAATTACACACTTTACCTGTAATATACAGATTAACTTTTTTTTCCATAGATTCATGTGTCTTACAATTGAAGGTAAACATTGAATCTTGCACGTTTCTATCTAACCTAAATTAGTTATGCATATTTAAAATAGTATGTTTGAGGGGCGCCTGGGTGGCTCAGTCACTTAGGCATCTGACTTTGGCTCAGGTCATAATCTTGCGGTCTCTGAGTTCAAGCCCTAGCATGGGGCTCTGCTGACAACTCAGAGCCTGGAGCCTGCTTTGGATTCTGTGTCTCCCTCTCTCTCTGCCCCTCCTGCACTCACATTCTGTGTCTCTCTCAAAAATAAATAGTAAAATAATAATAAATAAAATGGTATGTTTATTTTGGTATCTTACTATAATTACATAGTTTATGAAACTTCCTTAAAATTACTAATAACTGATTTTGATAATGGAATTATACAGAAACACTTATACCAAAAGCAAATTGTCTTTGCCTTTTTACCTTGAATGTTAGAGTGCATCCTTACAGGGTTAAAAAAGTTTTTGTTTATTTTTTGAGTATAGTTGACACAGAGTGTTACATTAGTTTCAGGTATACAACAAAGTGATTGAACAACTCTGTATGATGCTGCTCTCACCACAAGTGTAGCTACCATCTGTCACTGTGTAACTCTATTACAACACTGTTGACTATATTCTCTACAACTGTCTTTTATTCCTGTGACTTTTTCCATAACTGGGAGCCTGTATCTCCCACTTCCCTTCACCCATTTTGCCCTTTGCTCACACCTTCCTTCCCACTGGAAACCATCTGTTTGTACTTATATGTCTGATTCTGCTGTTTGTTTATTCATTTGTTTTGTTTTTTAGATTTCACATAAAAGTGAAATCCTATGGTGTTTGTTTTTCTGATTTATTACAGTTAGCGTAATACCCTCTAGGTTCATCCATATTGTCATAAATGGCAGGATCTCCTTTATAATGTTTATTTTTGAGAATGAGACAAAGTGAGCAGGGGAGGGGCAGAGAGAGAGGGAGACACAGAATCCAAAGCAGGCTCCAGGCTCTGAGCCATCAGCACAGAGCCCAATGCGGGTCTTGAACTCACCGACTGCAAGATCACGACCTGAGCCGAAGTAGGATGCTTGACTGAGCCACTCAGGCGCCCCCATGTACACCACATTTTTAAATCCATTAATCTGTCAATGGATACTTGGGCTGCTTCCACATCTTGGCTGTTACAAATAATGCTGCAATAACCAAAAAGATGCATGTTATCTTTCAAATAAGCGTGTTTGTTTTCTTTAGGTAAATACCCAGTAGTGAAATTACCAGATCATATGGTACTTCTGTTTTTAATTTTTTGAGGATCCTCTCTGCACCAATTTACATTCTCATCAACAGTCCACTAGTGTTCCTTTTTTTCCATGTCCTTACCAACATTTGTTATTTTTTGTCTTCTTGATTCTAGCTGTTCTGACAGGTGTAAAGTGATATCTTATAATGGTTTTGATTTGCTTTTCTCTGATGATTAGTGATTTTCATATGGCTAATGGCCATCTGTCTGTCTTCTTTGGAAAAACATCTGTTCAGATTCTCTGCACATTTTTAATCAGATTGTGTGCTTTTTTGGTGTTGAGTTGGATAAGCTTTTTATATATTGTAGATATTAATCCCTTATCAGATATATCATTTGTGAGTATCTCCTCCCATTCAGGAGGTTGCTTCTTTTGTTGATGGTTTCTTTGCTATGCAAAAGCTTTTTATTCGGATGTAATCCCAGTAGTTTATTTTTGCTTTTGTTTCCTTGGCTTTAGGAGACATATGTAGAACAATGTTGCTGCAGCCAGTGTCCAAAGAAATTACTGCCTGTGTTCTCTAAGAGTTTGCATCGGTCATTTTATAGATTATAATGCATAATGTGTTGTTGGCTGGATATCATGTGGTATTCAGATCCATTAGCTTAACAAATACATATTTGTTTTAAATTGTTAAAAACCTTGATCTAATACTTTTTAATAATACAGTTTTCCAAGGTAAATGACTTAAGGGCAAAGTTTAAATTTAATCCCCACAGTCCTACTATATTGTGTAGTTCTCGTCTTTCATCCCCTCAGAATTTGAAGTAGCTGTTGGAATTGACTGACACAGGTATTTAAGCTGTGCTGCAGATAGTAGATGAACTTCAGTCCCCATCTCTCACTGTTTCTCTTCTTCATCTCTCTCATCCACACAAACTCCTGGATGAGGTTTGGCTGCTGATGCCTTGTGCCACCTCTTTTCACAGTTTCATGGTGACAAGTGTCCTGAAGCTCAGGGTTGCTCTTTATTCAAGTATGTGCTTAAAAGGTTTTTTTTTTTTTAAGGTATTGTCAGTTTGATAGCTGATATACGGCTGACCCTTGAACAATGAGGAGGTTGGGGGAACTGAGCCCCCTGCCTCTGCAGTTGAAAATCCAAATAAAACTTTTGACTCTCCCGAAAGTTGTTAATAGATTTCTGTTGATAGAAGCCTTACCAATAACATAACAGTTAACATATATTTTTCATGTATGTTATGTACTGTATATTTATAGTAAATGAGAATAAATTATTAAAATCATAAGAGCAAATACATTTACAGTACTATACTGTATCAGAAAAATACACATATAAGAGGACTACACAGTTCAGATCCATGTTGGTCAGGGGTCAACTGTAGTCTGTTCTCTTTTTATAGAAAAACTTGTATAGAAAATGACAAAGGCAGTATGAAAGATATAGGCCTGCCTTCATTCTGATCTTAACAAAACTTTAAAGTATGTAGAAACCTTTAATAAATAATTCTAAGTTGTTTTGGTTTTATATACTTTAGATGCTGCTGTTAATTCTGGAGAACTGTGGTTTGTGAACTTTTACTCCCCAGGATGTTCACACTGCCATGATTTAGCTCCCACAGTATGTATTTTTTACATCCTGATTATTAAAGTTTTATTACTTCTAATCTGTTGAGTGCTTTTTTAATGTATGAGGATTTTTTTCTATTAATAGTAATGATAACTATCAATTGTCAAATACTGCATACTTGTATGATTTTAAAATACTAATAATACATAATGAATAAATAAATAAATAAATAAATAAAAATACTCTCCTTTGAAAATGTATAGGTTGGAGAGTGTTCAAGCAAAGACAGATTATCTTATCAGAGAAATACTTGTTCATTTTTTCTCATAGTGGAGAGACTTTGCTAAAGAAGTAGATGGATTACTTCGAATCGGTGCTGTTAACTGTGGCGATGATAGAATGCTTTGCCGAATGAAAGGAGTCAACAGTTATCCCAGCCTCTTCATGTTTAGATCTGGAATGGTAAGGGGTAAAGTTGGCATTTTTTCATTTGGAACCTTAATGATAAAAATACTAGTGAAAAACCACTATGTCGTTTTGTAGAATGTTTTGGTTTTTAAATCCTATTTAAGGTGCCATCTACCTAGGCTCTAGTCATAGTAAACATTTTGGATTATGTTATGAATACATTCAATGCCATTACTTTGACCTTTTTTACTTCAAAATTAAATGTTTGCCATCAGTTTCTGTCTTAACACAATTTAACCATTATAAATGTTGTACTCTTGAGAGAGAGTGCTTATTGTATATAAAATAATGTACAATTAAAAGTATTCAGTAATACTTTCAGTGAATTTTTAAAAGAAATAGTAAAAGATGCTTCTCTTTTTACAAAAAAAATAAATAATAGGCCGCAGTGAAATATCATGGTGACAGATCAAAGGAAAGTTTGGTGAATTTTGCCATGCAGCATGTTAGAAGCACAGTGACAGAATTATGGACAGGTAATTTTATTTTCTTCATTTGTTTTATTTTCAAGGATACTTTGAAAATGGTATTTTAAGTTTTCTCCAGTAACAGGGTTAACATTTTGGTCATATTGAAATTTTAAAGTATCTTTTCCATGTTTTTTAGAAGGGAATTTTGTTTTTTAATCTGACCTCTGCTAAATAATTGGCATTTAACAAATGAATCTTATCTGTATAGAACAAACAGTTAAGATGTGGGAAATGAATATGATGTGATGTGAGGTGAAACAACTTTCAAAGTAGAACTGAATGTCTAGTTAACGAAGTGTTTTATTGTTCTCGTAAGTGTACTGCATCAGGCCATCACTTCCTGCCCAGCCAGTGTAATTTGAAAGTTTAAAAACTCTGACTTCTAATCTTAGACTTCTGATGCATCAAGTGACTTTAGGTGGATTATTTAACTACTCTGTGGTACCCATGAAATGGTAGTATTCACATCTAGTAAGGTGTTCATGTCATTCATTAAATACAAGTTACGTCTCGGAAACCGTGTTAAATGTTGGAGCTGCAGTAATAAAATATATAATCCCTGCTTCAAGGGCCTCATTATTTTAGCAAGTAAGGCATGAGTAAAACCATTAAAATGCAATGTAGTAACTACTATGATAGAGGCAATCTTAGAGAAACATGAAGAACATAAAAACTCCGATGTGGAAAAGAGGAAGGGTTAGAAAAGACTTCTTGACTGAAGTCAGACCCAACCTGCCATGGAAATGAAGCCTTTAAAGATCACTGTGAACTTGGTAAACTGGCAGTGCTTCATCATGAATCTGACAAAAAGACGGGCAGTGAGTGGAGTGGCCTGGGGGGAGACATGGCTAGCTGAATGGGCAGACAAAGCTCAGACCACAGGGGCCTTGGTTGCCACTTTTAGTTTCTTTCTTAATGAAATGATGAATTTAGATTTTATGTGATGAAAACAATGGAGAGTTAGTATAGGAATTTGACATGCTTCAAGAGGATTTTTATGAATTCCGGAATTCAAAAAATAGGTAATTTGCTTTATTTTCTTTTAAGGAAATTTTGTTAACTCCATAGAAACTGCTTTTGCTGCTGGTGTTGGCTGGCTGATCACTTTTTGTTCCAAAGGAGGAGGTAATTTTACTTGTTACTTTGTTATGTTGAAGAAATCATAACACTTAATTTTTAGGTGGCAATATTTTTTTCTTCAGTTTTATTGAGATATAATTGCCTTATAACATTGTGTAACTTACGGGTATACAACCTATTGATATACTACGTATATTGCAAAATGATTACCACCATAGCATTAGCTAACATCCCCAACCTGTCACATAAGGACAATTTCTGTTTCATGGTAAGAACATTTAAAATCTACTTTCTTAGCAATTTTTGAGTGTATAATATAGTAGTATTAGTTATAATCACGATGTTCTACATCACGTTCCCAGAACTTGTTAATCTTATAACAGGAAGCTTGTACCCTTTGACTAGGTGTCAGTCTTAAGTATGCTACCATAATTGATTATTCAGTACTTCAAACTATAATATATATCTGAGCATAATTTTTTATTTAATGAATATCTACCTTTTTTTGTTATTTTACACTTGTTATAAAATTATTTTGTTAAAGTTTCATTTATAACTTTGTTTGGTGGACAAGTTTTCCAGCTTAATTACATTCATTATAATTATACCTTCAGATAGCCACAGATGTGTTTGGCAGTTTGCAAAAATGATTAGTCGTTGGGGCGCCTGGGTGGCTCAGTTGATTAACCTTCCATCTTCGGCTCAGCTCATGATCTTGTAGTTCGTGAATTCAAGCCCTGCATCGGGGCCCTGTTCTGACAGTGTGGAGCCTGCTTTGGGTCCTCTGTCTCCCTTTCTGTCTGCCCCTCCCCCACTTGTAGTTGTTGACAGATGTAACCCTCCCCAAATAATAATTTTTTGGTATTATGGACTTTTCTTCATACTTAACATATAAAAAATGTATGTATGTTTGCCTTATAAAATTATATACTTGAAGATGATAACTTTCCATTTCTAGGAACCTTTCCACCAGTAAATTAACTTGAAAATTCAGTACCCCATGTACCAAACCACAAACTCCATTCAAACAATGAGATTGGCCCAGTGTTACAAAATTCATTAACATGTTTTTATACGTTTAATCCTAACATGGGTCTTTAACCCAAA
Source organism: Panthera leo (assembly GCF_018350215.1). NCBI lineage: Eukaryota > Metazoa > Chordata > Mammalia > Carnivora > Felidae > Panthera > Panthera leo. The sequence goes on from NC_056686.1 coordinate 169,493,412, forward strand.
CTTTACCTATCAGCTTTATACTGTTCTGTTGCAAATGAATTGCCTTGCAGCTAAAATGAATCACTCACCCTATCCTGTAAGACCCATGTTAAGAAGGTATTGCCTTCAAGCAAAAATAACCCTTAGTCTAACAGTGAGGGATTTTGTTCCATTTTGGCCTAATGCAGAAATTTCTGTTCATTCCACATATTAAGAAAACTTAAACTTTCTGATATTCTTTTACTTTTCATCCCAGGTAAATTGATTTTACGTGTCTTTATAGGCTCTGTGGTGCTACAGTTTCCTTCTAAATCTGTCTCATTGTATCCCAATATTCATTTTTTTTTTTAAACGTTTTTATTTATTTTTGAGACAGAGAGAGACAGAGCATGAATGGGGGAGGGTCACAGAGAGAGGGAGACACAGAATCTGAAACAGGCTCCAGGCTCTGAGCTGTCAGCACAGAGCCCGACGCAGGGCTCGAACTCACGGACTGTGAGATCATGACCTGAGCCGAAGTCGGACACTCAACCAACCGAGCCACCCAGGCGCCCCCCAATATTCATATTTTTAAGAGCTTCCGTGAAAATGAAGAAGAAGTTATTTTAAGATTGTATAATATTTTAGGAAGGAAAGCTTCTATATTCCTTTTGTGAGATTAGCATTATCCTGATACCAAAACCAAAAGACCCTACAGAAAAAGAGAACTACAGGCCAATCTCTCTGATAAACATAGATGCAAAAATCTTCAACAAAATATTAGCAAATCGAGTCCAACAGTACACTAAAAAAAAAAACATTCACCATGATCAAGTGGGATTTATTCCTGGGATGCAAGAATGGTTCAACATTAGCAAATCAATCAGTGTGATACATTACATCAGCAAGAGAAAAGATAAAGATATGATCATTTCAGTAGGTACATAAAAAGCATTTCACAAAGTACAACATCCATTCATGATAAAAACTCTCAACAAAGTAGGTTTAGAAGGAACATACCTTAACATAATAAAGGTCATATACAAAAAACCTACAGCTAACATCACACTCAATGATGACAAACTGAGAGCTTTTCCTCTAAGATCAGGGACAAGACAAGGATGTCCCCTCACCACTTTTATTCAACATACTAGTAGAAGTCATAGCCACAGCAGTCAGACAAGAAAAAGAGATGAAAGGCATCCACATCGGTAAGAAAGAAGTAAAACTTTCACTGTTTGCAGATGATATGATACTATATATAGAAAACCCTAAAGACTCTACCAAAAAACTATTAGAACTGATCAATAAATTCAGTAAGTCACAGGATACAAAATTAGTATACAGAAATCTGTTGCATTTTTATACACTAATAATGAAGCCACAGGAAGAGAAATTAAGAATTTAGAATTGCACCAAAAAAAAAAAAAAAAAAAAAAAATACCTAAGAATAATCTCAACTAAGGAGGAGGGAACTAAGTTTAGTTCCCTCAACTAAGGGAAGACCTGTACTCTGAAAACTATAAAACACTGATGAAAGAAACTGAAGATGATACAAGCAAATGGAAAAATATTCCATGCACATGGATTATAAGAACAAATGTTGTTAAAATCTCCTATGCTATCCAAATCAATCTGAAAATTTAATGCCATCCCTCTCAAAATACCAACAGCATTTTTCACAGAAGTAGAACACATAATCCTAAAGTTTGTGTGGAACCACAAAAGACCCCAAATAGCCAAAGCAATATTGAAAAAGAACAAAACTGGAGGTATCACAATCCCAGATTTCAGGATATACTGCAAAGCTGTAATAATCAGAACAATGTAGTATTGGCGCCAAAAAAGACACATAGGTCAATGGAACAGAATAGAGAACCCAGAAATAAACCCATGCTTATATGCTCAGTCTGTGACAAAGGAGGCAAGAATATACATGGGAAAAAGACAGTCCCTTCAACAAATAGTGTTGAGAAAACAACCACTTTAGTACACCATGATAAACACTAATTGTTTAATCCCTATATTGTACACCTGAAATTAACACTGTGTGTTAACTACTGTAATTAAAATTAAATAAATAAAAGACTGTTATATTTTAAAGGTTCTTTATATGTTTTTATCATATAGATTTGTGACATTTTAGTTCCCCAAAATCATGAGATCTCTTCGATAAAGGGGATTGTTGATAGGAGCAGATTTGAGAGTAAGATCCAAAAGCGATTCTCTTTAACTAGAAACCTTAGGAAATTAACAGGAGAGAATGGAAAAATGTGTGAGAGTGCGTATGCACATGTGTGCTTGTGTGTGTGTATATGCACATGTGTAGTATGAAACTTAGTAAATGTGTCATTCGTACCATTGGAGTCCAGTCAGTTGCCTTAGAATCAACATGGTAGTTTGTGGGAGGAAAGTCAAAAGGAAGTATAGACTTAATAAAGCTAAAATTATGTCATAATTTTTTTTTCCTCCCTAGATTGTTTAACTTCACAGACACGACTCAGGCTCAGTGGCATGTTGGTAAGCATCAGCTATTTTGCAAAACTATATGGCCATGTTAAGAAAGACATTTAAAAATTGATTCCAAATATTTCTTTGTAGTTGCTTGAACATTTAACTCACTTATTTATAAATTTTGTTTTTTGATAAGTGTATTCATAGCTATAAAACTTCCTAACTAGAATTTTGGTGCTTTTATTCACTTCGAATATTCTGTAATTTAGTTATGAATTCTTCTTTAAACAAAGGAGTTTATATTTAGTGTTCGTATCATCTCCCAATTTTTTTTTGTACTGTTTTGTTATTTTGTTGCATATTTAGCTCTCATCATGCTATGGTTGAGGACATAATATGTGTGTTGTTGATACTGTAACACTACTGAAGTTCCCTTTGCTGCCTGGGAGTTTGTCAGGAAATTTGTGAAAGATCTATGTGTGCTCAATATGTTTTCTGTGTCTATTAGGTATAATTTTTTTATCTACTAGACCAACTTTATTAATCATGTTACTCCAATCTGCATCATTTATATTCCAAGTAAAGTTTTTTAAAAGTTTTAAATTTACAGTACAAAAGTTGGGGCTTTCTAAATAAAGCTAAATCCCTCGAACTTTCTCTTTTACTTACACGCGACCTATTTTTTGTTGCTTTGCATTGTAGGATGGTCTTGTTAACATAGGATGGATGGACTGTACCACCCAGGACAACCTTTGTAAAAGTTTGGATATTACGACAAGTACTACTGCCTATTTTCCTCCTGGCGCCACATTAAATAACAAAGAGAAAAGCAGTGTTTTGGTATGAATTACTTTAATTTCTTTACATATAGGTGAGCACACACATTCAAACATAATACACCATTTTGTAAACAAGGAAACGAGTCCATTTATAATGTTTAATTATTTAGAACAAATATTTAACTTTTGGGATTCTGTTTAATGGTAAAGTCTACTTATAAGGATTATTTTTTACAATGGTATCAACCATTAAAATTTACAGCCCAAAAGTGTGGAAAACATTCTTAGGTTGTATGAATTTTCATTGGTTTTCATTTAAGTGTGTATTTTCTAATGTTAAAATATAGATCATTTGTAGGTTTGGCTCAGAGTCAGTATCTGTTTTTTTTAAAGCACCCTGTTAGATTTTCTGGTATATACTTAGTTTGGAGATCACCAGTATGGTTCACCTCCCTAATTTTATGAATGAGGAGACCAAGGTTCAAGCTAGTTATCAAGAAGCTGAGATAAATAATGGGATATTGGATAGATCCCTAAAGAACCTCAAAAGAAAATAATAAAAGACAAACTTTCATAAGTTTGTGTCTCTGTATTTTAATTCTGCTTTTTTGATGTTGACAAAAATAACATATTCATTCTGAAATTCATTAATGGGTATAGACATGTATACAGGCTGGGCACCTGGCTGGCTCAGTCAGTGGAGCATGTGACTCTTGATCTCAGGGCTGTGACTTCAAGCTCTACGTTGCATGTAGAAATTACTTAAAAATAATATCTTTAAAAAAAAAAATGTATAAAGACAGATGGAAAATTCACTAAAACCAAATCACCCACAGACAAGCACCATCAAATCTTGATAAATACTCTTCCAGATCTCTACTTACATATACCTGAATTATGACTTCATGCTGACAACTCTCCAGTTTTATCTGTGGCCCAGACCTCTGGCCTCCACTCCAGATATATATATATCCTACTGCCTGAATTATTCCACATCTCCCCTGGGATATGAATTGATGTCTCAAACTTAGATGGCTATAACTATACTCCTAGTATTCTCCCATAAATCTGCTCTACCCACAGTTTTCCCAATCTCAGTTGATAAAAACCCCATCCATTATCATTCAGGCCAAATACTTTGGAGTCCTTCTCGATTCTTATTTTTCTCATATTCTGTAACCTATGTCAGGAGAATCTGTGGCTCTTTAAAATCTTTCTAAAATCCACTCCCACTGCTATTAGAGCATTTATCACCTTATAATATACACTAATATCTTACCTTTTTATTTTTATTTTTCTCCCACAATACATTTTTAAATTTGGATGTTTTTACTGTTATATGTCAAATCCCTAGAAGATTATCTGGCATGTAAGTGGACAATATATATAATGCCTATGTATATTATATGCTATGTGCTAGAGATATATATACATATCAACAATCCCTAAGTAGCAATCCATTGACTAAATGTGACCTACTTAATCAGTGCTCTCTTGATATTTAAGTTACCTACTGTTTCATGATTATAAGCAGTGTTGTAATGAACAATGTTTGTTCATCTTTGTGCACTTCTTCAATTACCTATTTAGATGAAATAGCCATGGCAATTTTAATTTTGTTTTGCCAGATTGCCCCTACAGAAAATTTCTATTTATACTGTGCCACAGTGTATGAGCATGCCTCTTCCCTTAACATAGGCTCTTGCCTTCAGTACCACAATCTCATGTTTTAGTGAGATCTTTCTGCTTTTTGATATAAAACTGCAAGCTCAGATGCAACCCTAGGAGACATACATCAGTGATTCTGGAAATACTGTAATACTGTAGTAACAGAGAGTGATGAATTAAATAGTCTTTGTCTCTCTTAAAAGCATTCAAGTTTTTAAAAAAGTAAAATAGCTTGTGGTCTGTCTCAAAGTGAATTGATTGAGAAAACATATGGTCTATGAGAAAACATATGGTCTAACATAAACATCTTCTTGGTTATCTCTTAAATACCGTTCCGTTTTCACTATTGGCAAATCTTGCCTTATGTATTCTAGCAACAGTGTTTTCTGCTTGGTGGTTTGTTTTGTTGGCCTCTGAGTTTATTTACTTGTATGACATATGTAGTTTATATCTTCTTTAAACACTCTCCTTCCCAGGTAAATTTCAGTTATAGTACTTGACATCCATCTTTTCCCCCTTTCCTAACCCGTATATTCAGCAAACATTTATTTACTGAGTCCTTATTGTCAACAAAATTGTACTGGGTAATTGGGTAGAAAATTCACTTAATTTGATAAATGTCCACACAGTATAGTGAGTCACTACAGTATGGCCCCCATTGTTTTAAGATGTGTTATTTATAACAGTGTTTTACACCATTCATATCCTAATGTAATTCTAAAACCCAAAATGCCATTATCAAAGGTAATTTTGTGGTTATCTGCCATTTAAAAGTACCCAGTATTTGTTTGCATTCCATCAATAATGAAAAAAATTCAGTTTGTAATAAACTGATTTATTGTGCAGTGACTGTAATATACTAGGTTATATTATTAATTTTGTGTCCTCAAACACATATTGGGAAATAATCCCAAAAACAAGTTTGTAACTTTGCATTAGATATAAAGAGGACTTTGGGTACTATAATTAGGTTATTTTGAGGCAGACAGAGCTATTGTCCCAACTGATGTAGTGTGTTCTGTAATTGAGAAAATGGTCACCAAATGACACTTTTTAAAAGTGATTTATGTGTATATTTTATAGGAGACATGTTCTGTGTATAATGAATAAAGAACTTTTTTTAAGAGGGAGGGGAGGGAGGAAGGGAGAAATTCAGAGGTTAGACAATATCCTTTATAAATGTAAGTACCACGTTTTACTCTACAACAAACAGGTTTATAATGAGATTCTAGTGGATTAGTCACTTACATATTTATATAAGCTGCTATAGAAGTATTTTTAGTAAAACCTTCCTAATAAATGTGACTGATGTCAATGAACTGTAGTATCATGGCATGAAAGTTTTGTTTGGGCCTTGTAAGCCCTTTGGTAACAGAAAATATTTCATATAGATCTTTAACAATATGCTAAAAATCTAAGAAAAGAAAAACAAGCTTTAAGGAAAGAAACTTAGAAAAAAACATTTTCTATTATGTTATACTTGTCATTTCTATCCAAATGGTTACTCCTATGTTGAGCACAGTTAAGCTCTGAACACCATGGTAGTTCCAACAAGTTTGTACTGGAGTTTCAGATCTTTCAAGTAGTACTTGAGTTGTAAAGTTTATAAAGCATTGGCCTTCCACAAGACATGATTAAGCGTTAAAATTAATCTGAACATGATACAGTTTTTCCCCAGTAATTCAGAGGTTACTCCACATTATCATGAGGATTATTATAGAATGCGCACCACAATTAACAGAAAATTCCATATAATGTAATTTTACATCAGTGTTTTTAAGAAACAGCCCAGTTACACAGCTTTTTAATGATTGGCAAACTATGGTACACTTTTTTAAAAATACAACATTTAGAATAAATAGCTTAAAAACTTTAACTTTTGTGATTTTTTTTTTAAAGAGTTCTCTAAAAAAGGACACTAAAATAAATGGGTGTTGATTAAAAAGATTACAGTATAATTCTTTTATTTTAGTTCCTTCATTCACTGGATGCTAAAGAAATATATTTGGAAATAATGCATAATCTTCCAGATTTTGAACTACTTTCGGCAAATACACTAGAGGTAATGTTTCTATTAATAATGATAAATGGTAGTAAATGTTGGTAGCATTTCACATGTTAACATTTTAAAATCAGCATTTGTCTCATTCATCACTAGACAGAAAGTAGCAGTTTCAAAGGATTTCATATACATATCAGTTATTCTATATTAAACTCTAATTGCTGGAGTTGCAACTTCATGGTGGGTGTAGAGTTCAGGAAAACTTAACCAGTCCTGAATGACGTCTTTCAGCAGGAGTGTCAGAAAAGTCAAGATTTTTTATCACAAAGCAGCTGTGGATCTGTTTTGGAATTTTATGTTCTTGCTTATAGAACTATTTATATTGTTCACTGAGAGTTAAGCAGCTTTAGCAATACTCAGTTTGCAGTAGAATCAACTTTTTTTTTCTACTTCTTGATCCCAGAGCCTTCCAAGTCGTATCCCTACCAAACTGCTAAGCCTAAAAATAGTTTACTTCCCTACCCCCAAATTTTTAGCTATATATCATTAAAATTAGATACATTTTTTGGTACAATTGTCTGCTTTAAGATTTTATAACTTAGTGATTTTTATCTTCTTTAGTAGAGGATTGATTTACATTGCATTATTGCAAAGAAATACACAATAAGCATAAATGGGTCTGAATTTTAGACAGTATTTTGAAGTAATGGGTAGGTGGCTAAAATTTAGGTCAAAGAAATAAAGATTAGAACCCTTAGAATTTCTTGACTCTGACATTATTTTTCACTTTTTCCCCCCTTTTTATCACTTCTAAGGATCGATTGGCTCATCATCGGTGGCTCTTATTTTTTAATTTTGGAAAACATGAAAATTCAAACGATCCTGAGTTGAAGAAACTAAAAACTCTACTTAAAAGTGAACATATTCAAGTAAGGAAAATGTATTCTGCCTAGCCTTCTGCTAGTGTGCTTTCCTACTAATTTAATATATAAAGTTATATTTTAAGGAACGTAAAAATGTTTATTTGAGATTCTAGGTTAAGAAACTCCTAAATGCTTTTGTTCTTCTTTTGTAGTTTTGTTTTTCTGTTAAAAACCAACAGCGATATCTAAAAGTAGTTAACTTTCATTTCTCTTGGATAGTTGGCATGTGATGTATCTGTATCAGAAAATTTTTCTGAAATGCATACTATAGAAGAATGTCTTCTCCTTTTTACAATTCTTGTTTCTTGGGGCATCAGAGGGGCTCAGTGGGCTAAGCATCTGACTCTTGATTTCCACTCAGGTCGTGATCTCATGGTTCAGGAATTCGGGCCCCGTGTCAGGCTCTGCACTAGCACAGAGCCTGCCTAGGATCCTCTCCCTTGCTTTCTGCCCCTCCCCCTCTCATGCACGCATGCACTCTCTCAAAATAAATAAACATTTTTAAAAAATAAAGTAAAATTTGTATTTCTTTAATTTGTAATCATAGTTTAAAAATTAGGATATATAAAGAACAAAATGAATTAAAACAAATATTTAAAAATTACCCATATTCTCACTACTATTAATGGCTCTCCTACAAAATTTACTGTGTAACCTCTCAGACTTTTTCTGCATATGTTGTAGTATGTGGGCATAGGGATATATGTGCACATACATACATATTGTAATGGCCATTGTGATAGACATACATGTAAATTTATATATGAACTTTTTAAATAAAAATGGATTCACTATTACAGTAGTCCCTCCTTTATCTGCAGGAGATATGTTCTAAGATCCCGAGTGGATGCCTGAAACCACAGAGAGTACCAAACCCTGTATATATTATGTTTTTTCCTATACATACATACCTATAATAAAGTTTCATTCATAAATTAGGTGCAGTAAGAGATTAACAATAATAATAAAATGGATAATTAAAATAAAAGTTATGTGAATATGGGCTCTCTCTCAAAATATCTTACTGTACTGTACTCTCCCTTGTGAATTGATATGAAACCGTAAAGTGCTTACATGATGAAATGAAGTGAGGTGAATAATGTAAGCACCATGGTGTGTTGTTAAGTTACTCCCGACCTGACAGTGCTTTAGAAGAGAATCCTGTGTTCTGGACTACAGTTGGACAAATGGAAACTGAAACGACAGAAAGTAAAACCACTGATAAGTGAGGAACTACTATATTCTCTTTTGTAGAATTTTCCATTTGACAATGTCATGTATTTTCTTAAATGCCTTATAAGGTCCCTTATGCTTTTCTTATATGCATATGTATATATTTATATGTATATGTGTGTGTGTGTGTGTGTGTATATAAATTTAGCCTTTAGGGATGGTGATCAATATATATATTATTAAATATATATGATGGTAAATATATTTAGATATTTAATCTATGCTAAATAGATGATAAATATCATATTTAAATATATATGATGATAAATATAGATATTTGATGATGAATATAGATACGATAATAAATACCTATATTTATCTTCATATAGATACCATCATCCCTAAAGACTAGGTAGTATTTCACTATATGATTACACCATAATTGTTTAACAGATCCATCTTATGTTTTTTCTATTTTATGTCAAAAATACATACCGTAAAAATGCAGTATGAGGAATTTTCTTAATCAAGATTTTTTTTTTTAATTGTCCTCATTACCAGTGTCCTCCATAATGTTTATATCGTTTTGTATTCTTACTGGCAATATGTGAGTAGCCATTTCTCCACACCTGTGCCAATCATGATAGCATCATTTTTTGTAATCACCATTCTTATAGGCCAAAAGTGATATATTAATAATATTCATTTTCATTTATTTGCTTTCTAGTGAGGTTGAAAAAATCTTTTGTGATTATTAACAAATCATAATTTTTCTATTTTCTCTCTGTCTCTGGCCTGTTTTCTTTCTTCTGAAAGGAGATTTATCTTTTTATTTCTTAGTGGATCCTCTAAAATCTTGCAAATATTTTTTCATGGTTTATCATTTGCCTGTTAGTATTCTTTATGCAATTTTCTTTCACACTGTATGAAATTGTCAACCTTTCTCTTATTTCTGCTTTTGAGGTCTTAAAAAGTTTTCTATCTCTTCCACTCCAAGATTATATAAGTGTCTTCTGCATTATCAGAAGAGTGGATGTCTTAAGCAACTTCATGTTTTCTAGAATATTTTCTCTCAAGTTTTTGAACTCTCTAGGAGGCTTTGTTTTTCCTTCACTAAACTTAGTTTCAGTGTTCATTGCAAATTATTTCTATCTCTTATTTTCATGGCCAGTTAACTTCTGTTTAGAAACTGTTAGAGCAATGGCATTTCTTTATGAATATTTAAAAAATGAATATATAAGATTTTGTTTTCATCAAATTAAATTTTCTCCTTTAGGTTGGCAAGTTTGACTGTTCCTCTGCACCAGACATCTGTAGTAATCTCTATGTGTTTCAGCCATGTCTAGCAGTATTTAAAGGACAAGGAACCAAAGAATATGAAATTCATCATGGTAAGAAGGGAAAAATGATAAAAATGTGTATGTATTTTCAAATAATTTTTTATTTGTACTTTCTACCTCTTTAATTATTTTTTAACTGAAATGTAGTTGACACACAGTATTGCATTACTTTCCGGTATACAACAGTGATTCCACAACTATGTACGTTATGCTGTGCTCACCACAAGTGTAGTTCTCATCTGTCACTGTATGGTGGTATTAATAATACCTTTGACTATATTCCCTGCTCTGTACTCCATGACTTACTTAATTCCAGAGCAGGAAGTCTAGCCCCCACTCCAATTCACCCATCCCTCCAATTATCTCCCCTCTGGTAATCACCAGTTCTTTGTGTCTATGAGTCTGTTTCTACTTTGTTTTGTTTTTTAGATTCCACAAAAGTAAAATCATATGGTATTTGTCTTCTCAAACTTATTTCACTTAGCATCATTCATTTTAGGTTCATCTGTGTTGTCACAAATGGCAAGATCTCCTTCTTTTTCATCGATGAGTAATCATATTCCATTTGTGTGTGTGTTGTCTGTGTGTATATACACATCCTCTTACCCATCTATTGATGTACACTTGTGTTGCTTCCATATCTTGGCTATTGTAAATAATGCTGCAGTGAGCATGGGGTGCATATATCTTTTCAAATTTTGAAAAAAAAAAAAAAAAACAAATTAGTGTTTTTGTTTTCTCTGGGTAAATAACAGTAGAATTACTGGATTGTATGGCATTTTTATTTCTAATTTTTTGAGGAACCTCTATACTGTTTTCCACCTCTATACTGTTTGCCTACCAGTTCTTTTTTCTCCACATCCTTGCCAACTCTATTTCTTGCTTTTTGGTATTAGTTGTTCTGACAGGTGTAAGGTGATATCTCATCATGGTTTTGATTTGCTTTCTCTGATGATTAATGATGTTGAGCATCATTTCATTGGTTTGTTGTCCATTTATGTATGTGTCTTCTTTGGAAAAATGTCTCTTCAGGTCCTCTGCCCATTTTTAATTGGATTGTGTGTGTGTGTGTGTGTAGAGTTGTAGGAGTTCTTTATATAATCTGGATATTAACCCTTTATTAAGTACGTTATTTGAAAATATCTTCTCCCATTCAGTAGCTTGGCTTTTTTTTTTTTTTTTTTTTTTTTTTTCTTTATTCCTTCACTGTGCAAAAGCTTTTTATTTTGGTGTAGTCCTAATAGTTTTTGCTTTTGTTTTTCTTGCCTAGTAGACAGGTCTAGAAAAATTGTTGCTAAGGTAATGTTGGAGATTACCACTTACGTTTCCTTCTAGGACTTCCATGGTTTCCGGTTTCCCATTTAGGTCTTTGATCCATTTTGAACTTATTTTTGTGTATGGTGTAAGAGAATGGTTGAGTTTTATTCTTTTGCATGTAGCTGTCCAGTTTTCCCAGCACCACTTACTGAGGAGACTTGTCTTTTCTCCATTATATATTCTTACCTCCTTTTTCAGAGATTGACCATACAAGCATGGGTTTATTTCTGGGCTCTCTATTCTGTTTCTTTGAACTAAGTGTATGTTTTTGTGCCAGTATCATACTGCTTTGTTTACTGCAGCTTTGTAGTGTATCTTGAAATGAGGGACCATGATACCTCTAGCTTTGTTCTTCTTTCTCAAGATTGCTTTGGCTCTTTGGGGTCTTTTGTGGTTCTTTTTACCTTGCTTTGTATAAACGTACTCACTGTAAATAACTTTGCTTTTATTAGTAAATAGGTTTCTTTTGGAGAAAGATATATTGAATTATATTTAGTTGCTTTATTCTCTTTACTCTTCTTTTTAAAATTATTCACTTTTGGGTGCCTGGGTGTCTCAGTCGGGTAAGCTTTCGACTTCGGCTCAGGCCATGATCTGACAGCTTGTGGGTTCAAGCTCCGTGTCGGACACTGTGCTGACAGCTCAGAGCCTGGAGCCTGCTTCAGATTCTGTCTCTATCTCTCTCTCTGCCCCTTCCCCACTCATGCTCGCTCTCTCTCACACACGCACATGTGCTCTATCTCTCAAAAATAAACATTAAAAAAATAAAATAATTCACTTTTTTCTGCTATTTTAGTGTTTGAGCAAGAATGCTGGTGACATATCAGGTTAGTGCAGACTTTAAGGGTCTTGTGAACAAAAGTAAACAACACCTATAGTTTTCATTTCTAGTGTGCCAAATGTAGCATTTCAACTATGGGCATTTTTCAGATTTTTCTTCCACTAAACTACTAAATATTTCTATGACTACTTTATCTCTCTCTGTCTCCTCATTTGGCCTGATTCTTCATGTTTGTTTTTGTGTTTTAGGTAGATCAGTTATATCTGGTCTAGAAGGAGTGGCCTTCTGTAGAGAGTGTCTTGTTGGGCCCAGAAGCCCAATCCCTCCTGGCCACCAGAGCCAGGTATTCAAGGGGGGTGTCCCCTGTGTGGCTGTGTGTGCCCTTCTGTTGGGCTGAGCCACATTTGCTGCGGGTATGCTGGTGGACTAGGTGAGAGACCCAGCCGTAGCTGCTGTGGTCATACTTATGGGGGGAGGGTTAGCTCCTGGCACAGCTAGCTTCAAGACTTAGTTCCTTGCTGGCTGTCAACCAAAAGCCTCAGTTCCTTATCACTTGGATCTCTCTGTAGGGCTGCTCACAGAATGACAGCTGGCTTCTCCCAGAATAATGATCAGAGAGAGATACACAGACGTAACAGCAATATCTATTATGTAATCTAATGTCAGACAGGACACACCATCATATCCACCATTTGTTGTACCCTGGTACAACACGTACAACAATGGTGTGAGTACATGAGGTAATAGTCACTGAGGACTGCCTTGGAGACTGGCTACCACCAGAGCTAAGTATGGGTTACACTTAGGAGGAACAATCTTCTGAGGTAAGAGAAAGCAATCTCTTTGTCAAGATCTAAAGTGTAAGTAATGGTTGACCAAATGAAGAGTAGCAAGCATGTTCCAAGCACAGGAACCAGCACAAGTTCTCTTAGACTCTGAGATAAGAGAGAGCCTCATCCATTCTTAGAAAGGAGAATTTCAAGATGGAATTTTGAGTGTTTGAAAGGATTGAGACTTGAGGCTGGAGAAGGCCTCAGAGTTCCAAATTCTGTGTATCATCTGTCAGGCAAAGGAATTTGGACTTTATCCTGAGGGCAAAGCAAATGCTCTCAGATTTATGCAGACATATGATTTAACTAGTGTTACATTTTAGGAAAGCAACTGGCCACCTAGAATGGATAGAAGCACAATTAGAGGAAGGGAAGGCAGATAGAAACCTGATACAGTCATTCATCTAAGAGAAGACGGCTGCCTTATCTAAATAATGGTAATGTGGTTGAAGGGACTTAGACCAACCTTTAAATACAAAGTCAGTATTTATATATAAAGTCAGTATAACTTGACAATTGTTTAGATGTGGGGAAGTAAGAGAAAGAAGCCCAAGTTTCTGACATTCACTTGGCAATTGAGTGACTGTACCATTGAGTGAAGAGGAGAACACTGAGGGGAGGAGTTGATAGGGAGTAGACATCCCCAATCTGTAGTTGAATGTAGGCCTAGGCCTCAGGAGAGGAATTTGGGCTGAAAAAGGTAGATGTAAATAATCATCATATCAACGATAGTTGAAGCCTTCAGTGAGAATGAGCTTGTGGAAGGGTGAGTAGAGAGACAAGATCAGGGCCCTAAGGATGATCAAAGATAGAGGAATGTGTAAACCAGTTCAAGAAGCTGCAGCTACAGAGTAAGAAAAAAGCAGGAGAATGTGGTATCATTTATAATTGTATTTAAATAATTGTGAAAATATTTCTTCTGTGCTGTGAATTCTCTGAGGATTGTATCTTTATTCTTGCATGCCCTATGACATTTAAAACAAGGATGACACATAATAGGTATTTGACTTAATATTGCCTATTAAGTGAATAAGTCAAAGGGCACATGGGAAAATGGACCAAGTGCTAATTGAGAAAATCATTATTTGTCAAACCAAAGAGTATATTCTTTAGGCAATAGTAAATCATCAAAGTCCTTTAAGCAAGGAATAGTGTAATCAGACAAATGTTTTTGTAAATTAACTGTGGTAGCAATGAAAAAATGGATTAGTTACGAAAGATAGTACACAAAGACCAGCTTGGTTATTGTAATAGGCAAGACGGAATTTAGGCACTAGTCTAATTGGTCTTGGTCCATGGTACACCAGCAAAGAAAGAAGGCGAGTATCACTCTGGGAAATCTTATGCACCTGGTGGATGATTATGCCAATGCCAACATAGGGAAGGTGAGAAAAGGAGCAAGTTTGGGGGGGAATAACTCCGATTTTAATATATTTTAAATGTTTACATGACATCCATGTAAATATCTTCACTGGGCAGTTGGTAATACAGGTTTTGAATTTGTAAGGGAGGTTGAGTTGGAAGAAACAGGTTTAGTAATTAGGCAACAGTAATAGCTCGGGTAAGCATAAAGAACACAAATAGGGGCACCTGGGTGGCCCCGGTTAAGCATCTGACTTCAGCTCAGGTCATGATCTCACAGTTTGTGAGTTCAAGCCTCACGTTGGGCTCTGTGCTGATAGCTCAGACCCTGCTTCGGATTGGGTCTCCCTCTTTCTCTGCCTCTCCCCCACTTGTGTTCTGTCTCTCTCTCTCTCAAAAATATATAAACATTAAAAGAATTTTTTTTTTTAAAGAACACAACAAATATTGCAATGAAGTGATTACTCTGCCTTTGAGGATGAAACCTCACCAAAATCAATTTGGTCAATAAGTTTATCTTCCTTTCTTTAATATTTTAAGTCTAAAAACTTTGAAATGTTTCTATGGATAGAAAGGCGGTACGTGAATTTTAATTTTTCTCTTATTCGCTTTCAAAGGAAAGAAGATTCTATATGATATACTTGCCTTTGCCAAAGAAAGTGTTAATTCTCATGTTACCACACTTGGACCTCAAAATTTTCCTGCCAATGACAAGGAACCATGGCTTGTTGATTTTTTTGCACCAGTAAGTTATTTTTATCTGTCAAATGTCAGTGTTTCAAATTTTCTCTTGTCACAGCAAAAAGACATTTGCTATATAATCTTGAACACTAGAATTGTGTTACTCAATTTTGGCCAGTATCACATATTGCTTCTATGAGAGCAGGATTGTACTTGCCCCTCTAGGGATAAAATACACACACACACACACACACACGATTTACCACTAAGTATGATTTATCTAGCATATATTGCTTGTTGCAGAAATGTGGCTTTTTGTTTCATTTAGCTCAGCGCTTATGAATATTTTTTTCTTCCGTAGTGGTGTCCACCATGTCGAGCTTTGTTGCCAGAGTTACGAAAAGCATCAAAGCATCTTTATGGTCAGCTTAAGTTTGGTACGCTAGATTGTACAGTTCACGAGGGACTCTGTAACATGGTAAGGCTAAGTATAAAATAGTTATTCTAATCAACATTTTTGTAAAATAGTTTTTAAGTTATACTGACAAAAGCTGTCTTTCAAATGTATATCTACATTTAGAAGAGTAACATTATTTGAACAAATAATTTCAACAAAATGATATAAAATTATGATTGGATTAAAACATGAGTAGACAACATAACTGAGTGAATGTAGACATGGTCTTATTTATCAAACTTGGGAAAATATTGTTTATTTGATAAAATACATGGTCATTCAAGTATTTAAAATCTTTATGATTTTTGATGTAATATCACTTTTGGCAGTCTATAGTTTTATTCTAGGTTTTCTTCATAATTCTCTTCTAAGTGTAGTTAGCTAGAAATTTTAAAAATGAACAAGCTTTTTGAAACTTTTGTATACATAAAAATATGTTCTTAGGTTAATTAATATTCATTCTTCATTCCAAGAATAACTAGAAATTATATACCTCATGATGAAAGTATATAATACCACTTATAAAACATACTTGGAACAAGTATATGAAACCTAAATCAAATCAAGCTGTGACATCAGTGTTAAGGAAATCTAATGATAGAGGAACATGTTAAGTGACACCATGGGCATGAACTCTTCAAGTCCCAGCACGTAGAGGATTTTACAGGACAAACACCTAATTTACTGGACAGATGACATTGAAAAGCAGAAGAGATTAAAGAGACTCAAAAGACATATCCTTCAAATGAAGTGTTTAGGTCTTCTTGTTTGGATGCTGCTCAAACCAAGTGCAAAAAAATGAGCAAGGAATAATTGGGGAAATTTGAACACTGACAGGGTATCTGATAATTATCAGGAATTGTTCATTTTTAGATATTAAAATGACAGTGTAGTTGCATTTCAGGGAAAGTCCTTATATTTTAAATATACTGAAATATGGATGAAATGATAAATCATCTGGAATTTGCTTTAGAATAATCTTGATGTAGGGGTAGAGTTGGAAGGGAGAATAGATGAAATAAGTGTGGTGAGCAGATGATTGTAGCTACAAGAGTACTTGAGAACTTATTGCTCTCTGATTTTGTGTGTATTTTAAATATTTTTTAAGAGGAAACTTTTTTAAAAAGATAGAAGAAGAGAAAAGGGGGAAAGGGAAGGGAAAAGAAAACAATAGGTTTTAAAAACATAGTAGAAGTTAATGTAGGGTGAAATCTTTATGGCATCTGTGTAAGGAGTAATCTCTCAGTCCACACACACAAGGTAAAAATTAATGTGAATGATTTTAACTATATTAAATTAAAACTATTACCAAAGAAAAAGACACTATGAAGTTAAGACAACAGACTATTTGTAGCACTTGTAACTGATAAAGCATTAGTGCCAGAATATTTCAAGGCTACAAATCAATTTTTTTAAATAGACAAAATAAGAAAGTTTGTAGACTTTTTTTTTAGAAAAAGAATTCCAGCATAAAAAATGTTGCATTTCACTAGTCATCAGGAAAGTACAAATTACAGCAATCCATCAAATATACAAAAATTTAGAAATCTGACATTACAAGTATGTTGATAAATTATCCAGTCACACAATGTAATATCATAGAGCATTTAAACTAGGTCTATCTTTACCAGCATGGGTAAGTCTCAAAAATACAATGTAAGGTGACAAAAACAAGTGCATAATAGCTTACAGAGTATGACAGAATTACAGAAAATTTTTAAGTGCTCAAACATTTTACTATACTGCCCAGGGATACATAAACATATCGCAAAGGAGGAAAACATCAGTAGAATGGATATATACTTATTTGAGGACATCAATTGCTCCTACTTTCATGAAGGAAAGCAAATAGGATCAAGAAAAAAGACCTAGTAATACCAGTGTGATAAAGAAGTTAATCTTCCTTAAATATAGGGAAGGGGATGTGTGGGTATTTGTTAGATGATTTCTCTCTTCATTCTGTTTGAAATTTAACTGAACTATGTTTAAACAATAAGGCCTTTGGTTTTGAATGTCTTATATGTGACTTTGAAAAGATGCTAAGCAAGACACAAACTTAATGTGATAAACAATAATTATCTTAATTTGAATTCTTCTAGTTTTTCTTTTTATCTAAACTATTAAATATTCTTTAGATAATTGAGTAAAATGTAAGGATTTAAAACTGTGGTATCAAATTCACCTGCAGTAGAGGCCAAGGGTCATTACTCACTAATGAGTAATTAGTTGTTGTGAAGAATAGACTAGAAACTACATGTTTAAGTGCTAAA
The DNA here is from genome assembly GCF_018350215.1 of Panthera leo. NCBI lineage: Eukaryota > Metazoa > Chordata > Mammalia > Carnivora > Felidae > Panthera > Panthera leo. Next base: position 169,511,407 of record NC_056686.1, read on the forward strand.
AAGATTCCCAACACATGCTAATCAATCACTAAGTAGATTAACAAAACAACAATTATATCTGAGTTATTTGAATTTACACTCATTTTACAAATTTTGATAAATATTTCCATTGTTTTTCCTAAAATTATTTTTGAATCCTAGTCAATTTCAGAAAATTCCAATTTTCTACTGAGTGCTTATCAACTTTAAGGATGCAAAGTTTAGCTATAGTAAATTCACAAGATAGCCTTGTTAACTTTTAGAAAAGTTAAAACTTCGAAGAAATGCTTCCTGGGCCAGTGTTGATGTTACTCTGAGGAGGAACTTAACAGTATTTTGTACTATAAAAACTACCTTGAATGATGAATAAAAGATGGCCATATTCTTAGGAAATGAGTCACAATTCCTTAAAATATGGTTGTATACACATTATTATCCTTGCTCCTTTGTTTCCTTTATTTTCTTCTAGACAAATTGGAGTATTATGGTTTCAAAAACTCAAGCCAGAGATTAGCCTACTCTTTACAGCCTTATCCTCTTGGTTCAGGAGAGTAAAAAGGGCCCACACTCATAATTAGCCTTGCTCACTTTTCAGTGTTTCATTGCCCGTGGATTCTGTGGCTAATGGAGTAGCTATAAAAAGGGTAATTTATCAGTGCAACTGTAAATCCATTTTCTTTGCCAAATTTGGCCAGGCTAAAATTTTGCAATAACCCAGCAATTTAGCAATGGACTTTTTAAATGTTGCTACTTAAAAGCAAGCTGGTTATGAATTTGAAACCAATAGGTAAAATGCATAAAATCTTTCATTTGTATTCTCATTCCTAACAGTATAACATTCAGGCTTATCCAACAACAGTGGTATTCAACCAGTCCAACGTTCATGAATATGAAGGACATCACTCTGCTGAACAGATCTTGGAATTCATAGAGGTATTTTAAATTAATTTAATTTATAGTATTGTCAATTGTAGAGGTAATTTAAATCATTATTTTGAAACAGCGAGCAAGTGAGGGAGGGGCAGAGAAGAAGAGAAAGAATCCCAAGCAGGCTCCATGCTGTCATGGCAGAGCCTGATGCAGGGCTTAATCTCTTGAACCGTGAGGTCATGACCTGGGCCAAGATCAAGAGTTGGACATTTAACCAACTGAGCCACCCAGGGGCCCCTAAATTTTTTTTAAATAGTTTTTCATTTTGTGCTGTATTATTTATTATTATTTCCCCAGTGAAGCTAACACTTTTGTTAATATTACCCCATCATTGTAGACTAAAGCTTTGTTAAAACAGTATTTGGAGCAAGTGAGCTGTTAGGGAAGTTGTACAGTATCTCCATTCAGACTGTCAGGAAAATATAGAATAGTAGGCTTTTCAGTAATAATTAGAGGGTTATTTCCAAACCACTCATTGGTTCTAGAATAGAACTATATGGCCTTTGTAGACATCTAGGCACCTCTAAGCTTTTTGTCCCATCTCCTATCACCTTAAATACAGTTGCCTCTTTTCCCTACCTAAGATGATTTTAATGATACATAATAGCAAGAAAATATACCTTGATTTCAGAAGATTAATGGGCAAAGTCTAAATTAATTAGGAATCATTTGTCCTTTTTAAATTAATTCACTTTAGATTGTATTTTAAATATAAATAAGTATATTTTGATTCTTCAGAAACAGGAATTTTGGGGGGCTTCTGTGTGTCTCAGTTGGTTGAGCATCCGACTCTTGATCTCAGCTCAGGTCATGATCCCAGGGTTGTGGGATTGGGCCCCGTGTTGGTCTCCAAGCTGAGCATAGAGACTTCTTAGGATTCTGGCTCTCCCTCTGCCCCTCTCCCCCACTTGTGCTCTCTCTAAAATTAAAAACAGAAACAAAAATAAACCAGGAACTTTTCTAAGTGATAACCGTTTGCCAAGAATGTATCAATACCTTTTTATATCAGTTATAATGAAAGTTAAATTCTCTTTAGGATCTTATGAATCCTTCAGTGATCTCCCTGACACCCACCACTTTCAGTGAACTAGTTAAACAAAGAAAACATGATGAAGTCTGGATGGTTGATTTCTACTCTCCATGGTGTCATCCATGTCAAGTCCTAATGCCAGAGTGGAAAAGAATGGCCCGGGTATAGTACAGTAGTTTATTTAAATCTTAACATTTAGCATTAATGTGTATTTAACAGAATTGTTTTAAAACGGAGATGAACTCACCTCTAGATTATCACTCCCAATAGCTTTAATTACACCACTTAGATTTCAACTCTGTTTCTGTCTGATAGGTGAATGGTATAGAATAATCTACCCTTACTTTTTCCTGTGTCACTTGTTTGGTATGTATCTGACCAAATTTCTGCCAAAGTCAACCCAAAGATCCCTTTATTTTCTATTAAAATTTTTCTACTCCTTTATTTTTAGAGCTTAACAATACAGTTTCTTCACAATATTGTGGGACTTAAAAAATAGCTTTGATCAGTAAAACATTTGGAATTTTAAGATTTCCTACAAATAGACATAGTGTTATAAATCATGAAAGATTGGGGAAAAGTTATTTCAATATGAGAATGGAAAATGAAATCAACTTTTATATTTCTAAGAAAAAATGAACAAATGGAAGAGTTAAAAGTGATTTCTAGTATTTAACATTTAAGATAATACAGTTTTGTGCTTTTCTCAGTAAAATTTTTAAATTCAAGCATGAGTCAGTGTGCTGCAATGCATGTCTCTATTTGAAAAATAACTCTTTGAAATACCATTGCAGAGGTCTTCATTAGTTCCTGGTTTCTAACACTTAAGTTTTAGAAATACTTCATTTCCCCCCATAAGGTACATGTATGAAATCTGTTATTTAATCTGCAGTAATTGTAGTAAGGTCTTAACTGCAACATTACATTTTCAGTTCATTACTATATATATTCTGTTATGTTTTAAACCCTTACCCATTTTTATTTGGTGAAAATCACTGGTAAATAATATAAGAACCATCTCAAAATGATGATTTTTCTATTGTAAACATAGTTATGGAGGTAGTTTTATTGTTATCACTTTGATCTATTTTATCTCTCCTTTTTCTCTTTTATAGACATTAACTGGACTGATCAATGTGGGCAGTATAGACTGCCAACAGTATCATTCTTTTTGTGCCCAAGAAAATGTTCGGAGATACCCTGAGATAAGATTTTTTCCCCAAAAATCAAATAAAGCTTTTCAGTATCAGTAAGTGTTGCCTAAAATTTAAAGACATTTATTATAACCACTTATTTAGACAGTTAAAATTTAAAAGTTATCTTAGGGGCTCCTGGCTGGTTCAGCCAGAAGAGCATGTAACTCTTGATCTTGGAGTCATGACTTCAAGCCCCATGTTGGGTGTAGAGATAAATAACTTTTTTTTTTAAAGCTTATTTATTTGTTTATCTTAACTAAATAAAAGTTAACCCAACAAACATTTTTGGGGAGTCCACCATGTTTTAAGATAGTGTGCTAAGGAGAACCTCAGAAGATGAAAAAAAAAGAATTGAACAATCCCAATGTTCATGAAGCTGACACTCCAGTATAGAGGAAGATAAAGAGAGGAAGTACTAACATTTATTAAGTCAGTGTTTGGTTTCAGGTACTGTACTTGATCCTTTGCTCACATTATTTCCACTGGTCCTCACATATACCCTGAGAAATAAGAATTACTACCCTTTCCTACTATTACAGATAAGTAAACTGATCCACAGACCTTCGTTAACTTTCCCAAGTCACACTGCTGCTTGGGGTTTCAGCCCAGGTCTGTGTCAGTGCCCATACTTGTTTCTACAACACCACATGGTATTTGAGGTAGACAACTCAGTGCAAGGCAGAATATAAGGAATATTCTTTGAAAAGTAAAAACAGACTATGAATTTCAAAGAAGGAAAGGATCACAACTATGAGAGGAAATCACGAAAGGCTGCATTTATGAGGTGGCTTTTGACATGGGTCTTAAAAAGTATGTAGGAATTTGATAGACATAATAACCAGAGTAAATGTTCAGAAACCGAAGTCTCGGACATTTTGAGTTTCACCATTCCCGTGCTTCTATAGGAGATGTCCAGCAGGCAGCTAAACATTTAGGACTACCTGGAGCACAAAAAAACATCAAGACTAGAGAAAAATGTATTTGAGAAGCCATGTAAGCAGCGTTTGTAGCTAGGTGTAACTGAGAAGAGAGATGCTAAGTAGTCAGTCAAACTTTTAAACTGCTGCAATGAGATTGTTTTCTGAACATATCCAATAATAGGAAATAGTATTTACAACTTTCATATTTGCTCTTCTTTCAGTAGTTACAATGGTTGGAATAGAGATGCTTATTCCCTGAGGATTTGGGGTCTAGGGTGAGTAATTAAAAATATGCATCATTGCATAAAATAGATTCAGTGCTATTTACCTTCGTCTTATGTCTGCAGTTAAATTTACTGTAAGTTTTTTAAGGCTCTCACATTTTAAACTACTTAGTAAAGAATTATAATTTACCAAGATAGGGTTGTGCTTTATTGTCATTCTTTGAAGTCAGTTTTAACTTAGAAACTTTTGCTATATTTTAGACGTTTTCCTTGGTTTCATATAATGAAAAGTAATTTTGATCCCTTGCCGCAGATTTTTACCTCAAGCATCCATAGATCTAACGCCTCAGACTTTCAATGAAAAAGTTATACAAGGGAAAAATCACTGGGTGGTTGATTTCTATGCTCCTTGGTGTGGACCTTGCCAAAATTTTGCTCCAGAGTTTGAGCTTTTGGCTAGGGTAAGTCTTGTCTATCTATATAAGTAAGTTGTAGTTACATGCATGTTTTAAAAATTAGATTATTTAAAAATTAGATAAAATAATTAGGTAAAGGTATATATGATTCTTTTTTTCTAAGAAGTTTCCTGTGAATTTTTTAAAAATCCCATTTCATTTCTATGAGTATCATCTTTGTGGTAGATTTCTTCCTTCTTTATTAATACTTTTGGCTAACATCTCTATCTTGATGGATGACATCATCTAACCATTAGAGACAACTCATTTCTCTTGCTTATTCCCTATTTCCTTCCTCCACCATTACTCTGCTGCCCACCAGCCCATCACTAGATCCTGTCCTGCCTCTTAAGTGCCTTTCAAATCTGTCATCTCCTCGTCATGCCCTCTGCTAGCCTTTCTCTTCAAGCCCTCTTCATCTCTTCCAGACTTCTCATGTGTGCCTTTTAACGAGTCTCACGTTGCCAGTCTGCCTTATTCAGTTCTGCCCTGCTGATCTTGCTAAAATACTGCCTTCTCTGGCTTCCTGTTAGCCAAGTTTCTTGACTTACAACCTTGATTGCAGGTCTCTGGTGGGACCCTTCCTACCTCTTCAGCTTTATCTCTGTCACCACCCCACACCTCACAGTTCAGACACAGCAAAATACTCCAGGTTTGCTGAGCAGATACTGTTCCCTCTCTCTAAAATGCCTTTTCGTTATTAGTCATCTGAATCTTTCTCTCCTTATCCTACAAAATCCAGCTACATTGGCACTTCTGTATTCTCTGTCCTTCTCAGTGTCACTTTGATGTCTTGTACTCCATTTGGTGTACTTACACAGTGAATAAATATTTAGATATCTATCTCCTCCATAAGACTGGAGCTTCTTGAGGGCAAGGTACAGGTCTTATCTGAGTCTGACTCAGGAAATGCTTATAAAATTTAACTGAATGCATAAACAGAATACAGTCTAATTTTTTCTTGTTTCTGTCCCCATCATCCTGTTAATGACCTAATCCAGACTGTTAGCATTCTTGCTTCAGGGAGCTTTGCCTGGGCTACAAAACACTCACTTAGAATGAGAAAGCTCCAGTTTCACCAGTCTAAAGCAAAAGCTGACAATCCTAACCCATCAGGATTTTTTAGCAAAGGGACTTCAAAGCTCCTAGGTGTCATGAAAGATTATTTGTTATTGGATCATCCTTCAAATAAGTTCTTCATCTTTCCCGCTTACTTGATCTTCTTTTCCTCTTGTGCTTCCTTTTTCTCCAGTAATTCTAACAAAATGGTTTCATTCCCTTGTATACTGAAAAACTTAGCTTAGTTATATATTTTATAACACACCTATATCTTGGATATGCCAGAAAGTTATTAAATATGAAAAAGATCATTCAACAAATCCTAAGCACTAGGTTAGAAGCATTACGGTAAGTACTAGAGCTATAGAAATTGAAAGACAAAAGTTACATGTCTGAGGTTTTATTCTAGTGGGAAGATAACATGCAAATAAATACATTTAATACAGCAGGATCATTGCTCTAGTGAAATGAGAGGGGAGCAAGGACATGGGAGGAAGAAAGAGTCTTGCCAGGAAAAGACAAAAGGCTCCACCGAAAACTTGGGATTTGAGATGAGAATTACAACATGACCAGGAGTCTGGCACATGACCAGGAGTTTGGCTAGAGAGTCCTCCGAGCAGAGAGGACAGTATTTGCAGAGATGCAGGGATGCAAGAGAGTGGTGCATGTTCGGTCAACTTCACTGTTGGTCCAGACTACCAGAGTGTAAACACAGAAGGGGAATGGCAAAAACTCAGGCTTAGTAAATAATTGAGGAGGAGAAGGTTTGGTCCTCTTTCTTTGTGATTTCATATTGTTCAGAATAAGTTCTGTATAAGCACTAGGGGAAAACTATTGGATATGGTAGGATCCATTTTACATTTTAGAAAGAGCACTTTGGATGGAACTGTACACAGGCCAGCAAGGCCAGAGAACGATATGAGAGCACCAGAAACAATATGGTGTTCCTTTATAAGCAATTGAAGATACAAGTCAACTAATGTTAAAGATAAATATTTTGTAAATTTCTCTGACCTTCAGTATAAGTGTGTTTCTGCATGCAGCTTTGCTGCTGCCCTAACCCCTCTTGAATAAGCCGGCATTGGCCACAAAACTAGAGGCAGCAAAGGTATTTTAATTGTCCTGAAGTGAGAGATGTTATCTGAACCGTGATGAAGGTAATGGTGATAGAAAGAATGGGACAAATGTAAAAGAGATAAAAGAATAGGATTTAATGTCCAATTAATTGTGGTAAGTATGACAGAGAAAGAAGTCTAAGATGACCCTAGTTTCTGGCTTGAATGAGGGAATAGTAGGACAGAAGGAAGAGTAGGTAAAGGGAAAGGATCCATGTTGGAAATCATCTGTGCAGGATGCTTATTTAGTTGACCAGGCCAGTACATAGGTGAGTGTGAAATCAGGGGAGGTTGGGCTAGGCAGCACATCTCGGCACATTTATATATAAAATCTCCCTTGCGAGATTGCTTACAGTGAAAAAAGTGTTCACCATAGATGCAACTGTGATTAAATACTATAATTTGAGAGGCAGGTGTAGAAAGAGGTCCCCATGCTAGAAATGAGATAGTACAGCCTGAGGAGTAAGAAAGCTAAGAGAATAGTGATAAATGCCAAGAAAGAAAAAAGAAAGGCATGTTTAGCAATGTCAGGTACCCATTAAGACTGAAAAGTGTCCATTCAGTTTGGTCAAGTAGTCACTGCAGAACTTACAGCAGTTTCAGTGGAGGGAGCAGTAAAAACAGAAGCTAGACTAAAATCTGTTGATAAATGAGATGATGAGGGAGGAAAAGCAATGAAAGACTAACCTCAAAAAAAAAAAAGAAGCAAGGAGGTAGCTAGAGGAACCAGTACAATTAAGAAAAGAATCCTGTTTTGACCACATGCACATACCCCAAAGAGCATGTAAGACACCTGACAGAGAGGAACTGGAGAATATAGGTGTCGACAGCCTTCTGCAAAATGAAGAGTGTTACCTCAGCAGGTGAGACCAGAGAATGGGAGAAGGTGTTTGAGGACAGAATCGGGAGTTTGTGGTGTGGTGGACAAGGTATGGGGACCAGGAAGGAGTTTTTCTTGATAAGAGCCACTAAAAAATTCGGAAGCAATCTTAATAGTATGGAAAGGATTAAAACTTAAGTTTTTGAAATAAGTCTTTATTATTACAAAGATGGGAAAATTTTAGTATCATGTTGCCTTGTGGTTGCCAAAATAGTTTATGCCACAGTGAATGGCAAACCCCACTTCTCTCTTTTCAGATGATTAAAGGAAAAGTGAAAGCTGGAAAAGTAGACTGTCAGGCTTATGCTCAAACATGCCAGAAAGCTGGTATCAGAGCCTATCCAACTGTTAAATTTTATCCCTACGAAAAAGCAAAGGTATGTATTTGGCGTTCCCGTATGTGCCTTTCTTTTAGCAGACCCAGTTGAAAAGGTTTGTTACTAGTGTGAAGGTTTTCATTAGCTTCTCCTTCCTTTGTCATGTTTTATTTTATTGCATATTACTGAAGCTTCTTTTCACATATACATCAAGTGATTTTCAAAGGTTTTTCTGTCTCAAAGTTGATATGATCCACTCCTTAAAATTTTTATACTAATGAATTACAGAAACTACTAAAGACACATAGCAGGATACTAGAGTAGTTTTTTCCGAGTGGAGAAGTCAACATAATTATATTCTGTGAAGTTCTATATTTTCTACTTTTATACAATTAACATGTTACCTTTATTATTATTTTTTCCAGGAAAGGAAAAAATTAAAAGAATACTATCATACTTTTGAAGTAGACTAGTACCTGAACATTTGTCTTGAGGAATATTTATTAGTGGTTTAGACTACAAAATAAAAGTTAGGGTCCATGGCTTGATCACAACTCCCTTCTTTGGGCCACTGACAATATGCTTTTTTTTTTTTTCCCCAAAAAGAAAATTAGACATTTACCAATGGATCTTAAAACTCAGGCGATAACCTCTACTATCATTTATATAAATGCATATATCTTTCAACCACTGTAATTGGTAACTGAAAATACTCATGACTTTTGCTATCTTCCTGAGTAAAAGAATGATATTTTTGACAATAGAATTGTAATTAAATAAATAAGGATTTGCCATGTATTTATGTTTTATGGTAAAACATTTCAAATAAATATATTTTTTGAGAAGGAGTATCAGCTTAACACGTCAGGTTATTTATTGGAAATTATATTTTAAAATAGAGTTAAAGAAATTAGATGGATTTTAGAAGTCTAGAATTGTCAACTAGATGTTTCAATGAAGGACTTTGATTGGTCCAAGAGGCTAATTCTGTCTTAAGAACAGCCTAGGGTAAACATCTCAGTGAGAGTAAAGGAGCTTATATCAGGATCTGAATTCACTTCATCCCTTTGGAATCACTAGCTCTGCTTTCTAATTCTCAGAATAGCTGAGAAATGGGTAGCATAAGTAGGGGTCTCAGGTAGAATGATGTAAGCAAAGTATCAATATAATGAGCAGTCACAGAATTAATCTGGCCATAGAAGGAGCTCTTTGAAAAGATGATGTTACCATGTGTCTAGAGGAGCCCCGAGGACATTAGACACCAAAATATCCCTGTACAAACTGAGACAGGTGGCATCCAGAAGACCAGACCAGATTTGAAAACCAAAGCAGAATAATGATTGCAGTTAACAGCAGTACAGACCAGGTGGGCAGGTACACACAAAAGCAAGATCTTAACAGATAGTGTGGAGTTCCCACTAGGAAGCAGGAAGCAAATGACTCCAGATCCAAAGTAAAGCTTGATATATTGACCTGCCCCCTTCACTGCTTTTCAGCCACCTTCCTACTGTGGGCAGATGAAAATCAGGAGATACACATTAATTTCTAGTGTTGTAGTTGGTCAGGATTTTAACTGTGCCAATGACATATGTATAAGATTAGAATGATTTGAGTCCTCTGGGGGATGGCTTTTCTTTATATTTTAGTTGTTTTGAATTAGATTAGATTAGTTAGAGCTGGCAATGCATTTTTTCCAAGGAAATACTTTAAATGTGTTCATAACAGTATCATATTTAAGTAAATTATGAGTTAACTGCTTTGTAGCATTATTTCCTTGAAGAAATTTGAGTTTTAAACATTTAGAACTTTAAGGAATAATCAAGTTTCTTAGATGCAAATGTCATGTTTTGATTAGACACCTAAAAGATTATAAGAAGAATGTTTTTTATTTTAGAGAAACATTTGGGGAGAGCAAATAGATACCAGAGATGCAAAAGAGATTGCTACCTTAATATATGAAAAATTGAAAAATCTTCAAAATCATGGAAAGAGAGATAAGGTAAGGACTAAATCTAGAGCTGACTTCAGCCAGCTTTATACTGTACTTTATATTTATCAATAAACAGGTACAATGGAAGCTTCAAAAAATAGTAAAGTTGAAGTTTCTTAATTCAAAAATAGGACAATCAGAATGTAACCTCTGTATATTGAAAAGTGTAGAAATTTGCACAAGTACAACCATTTAAAACATAGTGAACTATGGCCATAAATTATTTAGATTTTGTTAAAATGTAAAGTATTGACTTGTTAGGAATAAATACACTGGAGCCTCGTAACATACTTTGCATAGCAGATTTTCTTTTGGTATAGTCAGGATGTATCAGAACCCATACTCATTTCAGCCCCTCCTACAATTTTATCAAACAGTGCAACCTCTGCTATTCTTTGGAAGAAGTGTTCATTTTTTCTAAGTCATTGTCATTCTAGGACATACAAACAGATCAAAGAGTCTGTGAATGCTGGAATGCTTTCTGAGTGGAACTTAATAAAATCACATAGAAGTTTCTTGGATTGTTTCCCTATAAGGTGAAAGAAGAACAAAAGAACCAGCGCATATTCTGGAGAGGGGAGGGCTAGAGATGTCTGGCTTTATAGAACCATATTAGAACTGCACACTCCGGTATAAAAAGCCTTACATCCTGTATCAAGGGTTACATTTTATCCAAATCTAAAAGATAGGAAAGAGATGGTTACAATTATTTCCTTGGGTTTAGGGAACAAAAATGTTTTTCTGGTGTTTTGATTTATTTTCGCTTCCTCAAGAGGTTTTAAAGTGTGACTTTTATCTTAAGTTAAACATTTGAGGGACACCTGGGTGGCTCAGTCGGTTGAGCGTCCAGCTTTAGCTCAGGTCATGATCTCACAGTCTGTGAGTTCGAGCCCCGCGTCAGGCTCTGTGCTGACAGCTCAGAACCTGGAGCCTGCTTCAGATTCTGTGTCCCCCTCTCTCTCTGCCCCTCCCCCACTCATGCTCTGTCTCTCTCGTCTCAGAAATAAACATTAAAAAAATTAAAAAAAAAAAAAAAAGCATTTGAAACAGAAAATGTTATTAGTCATAGCCAGAATATCAGAATTGAAATTCAGTTTAGAAAGGTACCAAAATATGACTGTAAAACTGTAATTGATAGTATCTGCATGAGCAGGTAAGAACTAAGAGATATCCCTTTTCCTTTCCATTGTTACATTTAGGCAAGGTATATTTCATATGGTGATCCATTAAATTATTTTTTAAAAGATAAAGTACTATAAAGTAACCAACATTTTAATGTAAATTCATACTTTTTTTTTTCAATCACTTTTACATTATTGTAGGATGAACTTTAATGATGATGAAGATGAAGAAGAAAGAGAAAAGGAATTCTAACAAATGACATCAAGAAGACCTCTTTAGGACATTGCTGCATTCTGGGTCGGAAAAAATGAACATTGGAATTGGAATTGCACTGTCTGAATTCTGTACAACATTAGTATAAATGAAAGGTCTGCAAGCTTTTTCTGTAAAAGGCCAGATCGTAAATATTTTAAGTTTTGTAGACCATGTACAGTTGTCACATATTCCTTTGTTTGCTTTGTTTACAACCCTTTAAAAAGTTAAAAATTGTTCTTAGCTCAGGGCCATGCACAAACAGGCCAAGCCATTCAGTCCATGGGCCATAGATTGCTGACCCCTGGAAATGATACTAAAACTGGCTGGCTCAAACAGCAGCCTGCTCTGTCATGTACATACATGTCTGGGATCTATTCCCTCAAGTTTTGTGGCTGGCCTGAAAAGAAAAACTTGGCATTTAGTTACCTGTTTTAAAGATTGTGTGAAATGGATTCTGACCATAGTTTCTTTAAAAAAAACACACGATGTGACAAGCAGATACCCTATTTTCATGCTGTATTATAGTGAAGAGATTTTCTTTTTTCTTTCCTTTCTAAAGGTTGAAGAACTGATTTTAATTTTTCACAATTGAGAAAAAATTTTTAACAATAAATCCAATAGATTTCTACAGCATCTAGAAATACCTGAGGAAAACAATATTTATAGCTATTAACTGGGCACTGTAGAGTATCCCAAATATATCAGTATTTAGAGTTCTATATTTTAAAGATCTATGTTCATTTATTTTCTGAATTGCTTCCATAAATGTTTTCCCTGTGATAGCAATTGACTTTTGAAGCATTGTTCTAATATTTATGGTTTTGCCTTTTGGACTTTGTTTTGATGTAGATCCTCTATTTGCCTTCCCCATAGTTGACGTTTTTCACTCTTGTCTGATTTGTTACTCAGATACAAAAAGTGTGCAGGCTTGTTTCACTATGACTCATAATGACATTGTGGTTATTCCAATTGTTAGTTTGCTGCTGGAGGCTGCTGTTTCCAGATAAATATTGTCATAACTGAACTTATTTTTTTAAGAAAATCAATTATATAAATCTAAGGATGGGATCTTTTAATTTCTCGGTTGTTCAGACTAAAAGAATCAAAGAAGTTTTTGCTCGCATTTTCACAAAACATTGTCAGTAAAGTGCAGTTATTTAGTTACAGTTGAGAGTTTATGGAATGGTAAAAATTCTGATCAAAAGAGGTCAGTGAATTAAACAACAACAGTTTTCTCAAAAACTTACTAGGATTCTACTTTATTATATTGGAAGCGTTTTATTTTTTTTAATGTTACTTTATCTCCTTCCCCAATATTTCCTCATAATTTTATCACTGTAATTTCTACAAAAACAGATTTTATTTTCAAATCTAACCCAATCCCTCATATTCTCTCCTATTTTGCTTCAGTTGTATCCTTGGAGTCCTAACCTTGGATTCCACATCATATACGTGGGCAGTTTCAGAACACCCACCACTTCTAACCTTAATTCAACCTTTCTGAATTATGATCAGTAATGGCAAGTGTCTTTCATTTATTAAATTTTCACTGCCTAGAAATCTTTCAAAATTGGCTTGCTTCTATAAGAATGTCAAAATCGAAGACCTAAAGAAGTCTTGGTAAATATTTATTGAATTAATGTACCAATTATTTGAATACCACCGTGCTGGACAGTGAAGCATATGTAAAAGGAATCCAAGGGATGGTCCCTGTCTCCTGTGTGTCTATAATTCACAGTTCTGACAGTGAACCCATAAACAGGTTTAAAGGTACCTAAACTACTACCCATACATATAATTCCAGACTTATTAAGAAACATTTTAGGCAGTAAAAAAAAAAAATTAGTAAACAATATGTATCCTGTAACTTGGTCTAAGTACGTGCCTGTGGAATTGGCTCTAAAGCCAGGGCTGCTGGTAGTCATGTTAAATAGTGTATATATATATATACACATATATGTGTGTGTGTGTGTGTGTGTGTGTATATATATATATATATATATATATCCTACAGTATCCATCAGGAGGCTATCGTCTACAGTCATCTCAGTGTCGAAAACAGCTGGCAGAATTAAAGGTTTTAACAGCCATGTAAGTAGAGCACTCTGAAGAGTGCCTGATAAAACATGCCCTTTCTCTCAGAAACACCATTTTTGTGTGCAGCTGGCCTTGGGTATCACAGCACCGTATCTGGCAGACCAGGGAGTATTCTATCAGGCATCTGTATTTGGAAATTAGATACATTTAAATATGTGACTATAGGAAATTTGGAGTTTGTGTTTTTTATATTAATGTGCTTACTTATTCCAATTACTCAAATTTTTTTTTTTAATTTTTTTTTTAACGTTTATTTTTTATTTTTGAGACAGAGACAGAGCATGAATGGGGGAGGGTCAGAGAGAGAGGGAGACACAGAATCTGAAACAGGCTCCAGGCTCTGAGCTGTCAGCACAGAGTCTGACGCGGGGCTCGAACTCACGGACCGCGAGATCATGACCTGAGCCGAAGTCGGACGCTTAACCGACTGAGCCACCCAGGCGCCCCCAATTACTCAAATTTTATTTAAGGTCTTTTATATCATTTTTACTTAAAGTATATGATTAAGATTAAAAAAAATGAGATTATTTTTATATGGTAAAAGTTTTCCTTAAATTTTTGCATTTTCTAACTATTCAAAGCAGGCATTTTCTTAGGTACAGTTATCAGAATTGCTGTGTTGTTTCCCATGGGACACATTTACATTTATGTAAGTCTTTAATGAGGTAATATTTTTAAGCCATTTTAAGAGAATTTTTGTATAATTAGTCCATAGGTTTACCAAACTCAGGTAAATGTCTTAAATTAGACTTATTTGGTCCATCCTGTTAAATAGTACAAAGTTTAAATTAACAAAGTGCATTTTAAATTTTCTATAGTGATTCCTATAAGTGATTCTGAAGATGCAAAGGAAATGATCTTTGTAGTAATATGCTACTTCCACATATACTGAAACTTTTTTTTTTATTTTAACGTTTATTTATTTTTGAGACAGAGACAGAGCATGAACAGGGGAGGGTCAGAGAGAGAAAGGGAGACACAGAACCTGAAACAGGCTCCAGGCTCTGAGCTGCCAGCACAGAGTCTGACGTGGGGCTTGAACTCACGGACCGCGAGATCATGACCTGAGCCGGAGTTGGACGTTAACCAACTGAGCCACCCAGGCACCCCATATACTGAAACTTTTAAATACACCCAGATTCCTCTGGTGAATACCTTATTTTCAGTAAGAGTAATGACAGGTCAACCACCACGCTAAATAGAACTGTATTATCATATCTAAAAATGTTAGTAATTCACAACTTGAGTCTCTTTTATATTTAACAGTAGATTTGCACTTAGATTCATATCCTGTCACCCCGTCCCCTTGTTAGGAAGGAGTTGGATCCATTTTGTGAAAGGTGATTAACCCAAAGTACAGCTAGAGGCTGATGCCAGACTAGCTGATATGGTATCTTGATCAGTTCATTGCATTGTCTGATCACTTGATCATTCTTTAGTACCTGCTGTCCTCTTCAAAAAAGATCAAAAGACCTATTCAAAAAGATCTGTGCTGATGTCTATGAAAAATTTTTCCATGTTAATTACTGATAGAGAACTCTTCATTAAATAACTGCTATTCCAAACATTTTATGTGAGGAGGTAAAATACTAAAATATATGTATCGGTTCCAACAGAAGGTAGTGAGATAGGCTCCTGAATTCACCTTCTCCCATGGACACACTGAACATACAGATATGTACAAAACTATTTCCTCTGAAAGAAATCCAGACACCAGCCAAGTGACTCTTACACATCAGGTAAATGAGAACACACACACACGCACACTGGAGTGGGCAAGAGAAGCTATGGCACAATCTCATCATTAACCCCATCCCCTGGTGCAATATCACAACAAGGAGGAAACTTTAAGACTGCCAACCAAGAACACCCAGAAAACTGTCCTTCAGAATTAAAAGTGAGAGTCTTCCAGATAAGCAAAAGCTGAAGGAAGTCATCACCATTAGACAAGCCTTACAAGGAATATTAATGGGACTCAAACTGAAATGAAAAGGCATTAGTCAATACAAAACATGAAACTATAGATCTCACTGGCCAAAGTATATACTTAAAATCACTGTACTCTAATGTGATGCTGGTGGTTCCATCATTTATAAATCTGGTATAAAGTTTGAAAGACAAAGGTTGTAAAACTATAATTGTTCATACTAAAAAGACTTAAATTCGGACATCAAATAAAGGAGTAAAAGGGTAGTTTTTGTAGGAGGGTAAAATTTAATTGTTAGCATCAGACTGATGTATATAAAGATGTTCTATGTAAGACTCATGGTGATCACATAGCAGAACCTGTAATAGATGCACAAAAGTTAACGAGAATAGAATAAAATTAATATCTACGCTCACAAGACAGCAAGAGAGCAAGAACAAGAGAACTATAAAACAGCCAGAGAACAATTAAGAATGATAGTAAGGCCTTCCCCATCAATAATTAAATATAAATGAATTCTCCATTCAAAATGCATAGAATAGCTGGATGGATTAAAAAAACAACACCCAACAACCTGCTTGCCTACTAGAAACACTACAGCTCTAAGGACACACATTAGCTCAGAAGTGAAGAGAAGGAAGTTGTTACCAGTGGAAACCAAAAGCTGATCTGGCTATGTTTATTAGACAAAATATACTTTAAGAGAAAGATTGTAATAAGTGACAAGCTCGTTATATAATGATAAAGGGATCAACCCAACAATTACACACCTAAATTAGGAGCAACTAAATATATAAAGCAAATGTTAAGACTTAAAGGTAGAAATAGCAATAATAGGGTATATCTCCCCATTTTCGTCAGTAGATAGGTCATCTAGACAGAAAATCAAAAAGAAAACATTAGACCAGATGAGCAGATTTACAGAATTTTCCACCCAAAAGTCGCAGAATAGACATTTGCAAATGAACAGGGAACATTTTCCAGTATAGATCATATGTTAGGCTATAAAACAAATATTAATAAATTTAAGAAGTTTTCAATCCTATCAAGTATCTTTTCTGATGGTGTAAAATACAAGGGAAAAAAAATGAGGAAAATGATGTATGTGTGAAGACTAAACATGCTACTGAACTATCAATTGGTCAAACAAAATGCCTGGAGACAAATGAAAATACAACCTACCAAATCTTAGGAGATGCAACAAAAGCAGTTCCAGTGTAAGTTTATAGTGGTCAAAAACCTACATTAAGAAAAAGGAACAATCTGAGAGGGGAAGATGACAACAGAGTAGCAGTCCCCTCAGCTCACCATGTCCCATGAACACAACGACATAGCTATCATATGTCGTTAAACACCCAGAAATCAATCTGAAGACTGGCTGATAATGCTCCACAACTAAAGGTAGAAAAGAGGCCACATAAAAGAAGGTAGGAAGTGTGGAGATTCAGCTTGGGAGAGAAATGGATTGTGGCTGTTGCAGTAAGGAGGGAGCCAGAGTCCCAGGGAAGGGCAAGAGACTAACAGGGAAAACTAATCCCTATAGCAATTGGCTTGGAATGTGAGAAGGCCTGAATTTCATGAGTTCTTACAACCAATGGGACTTAAAGCCTGGAGTGTTAAAGGTTAGTGTGTTTGGTTCTGGGAAAGCTCGGAGGACATTGGGACTACTTTCCTGGAGGAAAGGAAGGACAAACAGCCTATGGACATACAGTGTGGAAACAGCGATCTAATGAGAATATGGGGCACATAATAGGGAGGTTAGTTCATCTTTGACTATGTGGCAAAGAGGCAGCCTTCACAGAGACCTCTCCAGGAATAAAGGAGCTGGCAGAGCCATTTCCTTCACTCCACTCAGCATAAGCACAGGGCTACCTGTGGTAACCAGTGTAGTACCCAGGGAACTTGCTCCCTAACTTGCTTACACCAAGCCCTGTCTCCTGCACCCTAGTGGAACCACCCTTCCCAGTCATACTTGTCTGAGTCCCAGCATGGTGGGGATCTCCCCCAAGAAGGCTGGCCCAAACCCCTGCCAATGCCACACTCCCAACACAAATTTGCCAAGGCCTTGGTTCCAGTGGCAGTGGTGACATTTCCTATTTCACAAATAGACCAGAGCACACCTAGTTAAAATACACCACATTTGGGCCAGGGACCAAACACAACCTACAACAGACAGGCAGAGCCTCTGCAGATGGCTGGCCTGGAGGATAAAGCAGTCAGGACACAACAGCAGAGCACAGACAACACACACTGCAGACATTCCCAGGAGCAGCAGGTCCTGGGGAACAAGGGATACTACAATGCAGGGCACTACAGGACCTCTCCTTCATTAGGCCATTACCCTCAAGAAGGGGAGACATAGCTGACTTTCATTACACAGGGAAACAGGCACAGAAACACAAAATGTGAAGACAGAGGAATTTTTCCACATGAAAAAAAACAGGACAAGGCTATGACTGAGGATCTAAGTGAATCAGATACAAGTAACGTGCCTGATGGGGAGTGTAAAACTGATTATTATAAGGATACTACCCAGACTTGAGAAAAGAGTGGAGACTATCAGTGAGACCATTAACACAGAGACACAAATAACATAGCAGAGATAAAGGGCTCTATAGACAAAATGAGAAACATACTTTGTGGAAAGTGTTAAAGAAGCAGAATGAATCAATAAGCTAGAAGACAAAGTAATGGAAAGTAATCAGGCTGAACCAAAGAGAAAAAAAAAAAAAAAGAATTATGCAAAAGAAGAATAGACTTAAGGAACTCAGTGACTCCATCAAATGTAATAGCATTCATGTTGTAGGAGTCCCAAAGAAGAAGGAAGAGAAAAGGGGACAATTTATCTAAAGAAATAATAGCTCAAAACTTCCCTAATCCGGGGAAGGAAACAGATATCCAGACCAACAAGCACAGAGAACCCCCAACAAAATCAGCAGAAGCGGATCCATATAGACATATGACTTATATCCATAAGACATATAATGGCAAAATATGGTTATAAAGAAAAAAAATAATAAAGTCAGCAAGACAAGACAGCTGCATACAAAGGAAACCCCATAAAGTTATGAACAGCTGTTTCAGCAGAAATTTTCCAAGCCAGAAAGAAGCATCATGATATATTCAAAGTGTGGAATGGGAAAAAACCTGCAGCCAAGATTATCCAGCAAAGCTATCATTTAAGAATAGAAGAAGAGACAAAGAATTTCCAGACAAACAAAAATTAAAGAAGTTCATGACCACTAAACCAGCCCTGCAAGAAATATAAAAGGGGACTCTTTGAGAGGAAAGAAAAGACCAAAAATCATAGTATGAAGGTAGGATACACAAAAGCAGTAAAAATGAATATAAATTAAAAACTACCACAAGAACCAATAATTCCACTTCTGGGTTTTTATCTGAAGGAAATAAAAACACTAACTAGAAAATATATTTGTACCTCCTTTGCAGCATTATTTATAATAGCACAAGACATGGAAACAAACGAAGTGTTCACTGATGGATGAATGGGTAAAGAAAATGTAGTGTGTGTGTGTGTGTGTGTGTGTGTGTGTGTGTGTATACTACATTTTATACATATGTATATATGTATATACTACATACATGCATATATATGTATGTGTATATACATATATACGTATATACTACATTATATGTGTGTGTGTATATATATGTGTATATATATGTGTGTATACACACACACACACATATATATACACAAAATGGAATATTATTCAACCACAATAAAAGGGGAAATCTTGTCATCCTATTTGATGGGATAGACCTTGAGGACATTATGCTAAGTAAAATACGTTAGACATAAAAAGACAAATACCTATTAAGGAGGGCATTTACTACGAGCTCTGGGTGTTGTATATAAGTCATGAATCACTGAATTCTACTTGTGAAACCAATACTGCACTGCATGTTAACTAAAATTTAAGTTCAAAAAAATGGGAAAAAAAGGAAAATACCCTATCGTCTCATTCTATGTGAAATTAAAAAACAAACTTGGTGATATCATGGCAATGTGAGTCTTTCCTTGTTTTTCTCTCTCCTATGATTTACAACTAATCTGACATCCATAACTGAACAAAAGCACCTATACAAAGCATTCCAGGATATCTAGGAGATCCATCCATCTATGTATCTTATGTGGGTGACTTTGGACCTTGGAGGAGGCTTGGGGTGCCTGGGTGGCTCAGATGGTTAAGTGTCTGACTTCATCTCAGGTCATGATCTCACTGTTGGTATGTTCGAGCACCACATCAGGCTCTCTGCTGTCGGTGCAGAGCCCACTTCAGATCTTCTGTCTCCCTCTCTCTCTGCCCCTCTTCCACTTGTGCACACACACTCATGCTCTCTCTCTCTCAAAAATAAATAAACATCAAAAAAGAAATAAAGAAAAAGGGAAAACGAACAACGGAGAAACAAAATAACCAAGAGGTAAAAGGCAGTAGCAAATCCTTACATATCAACAACCACCGTAGGTATGATTAGACTGAACTCACCAGTAAAAAAAGGCGCACAGTGGATAGATGGGTAAAAAAGTAAGACCCAAGTATAGAGTGTCTACAGAAGACTTATTTCAACTCTAAAAACACATGTAGACTCAAAGTGATGGGCTGGAAGGTGATATTCTAAGCAAGCAGAAATAAAACAAATAAATAAACTGGGTTAACCATAATTTTACTGGACAAAATAGACCTCAAGCCAAAAATGGTAATGAGACAACAGTCATTATGTAATGATAAAGGGATCAATATATCAAAAAGATACAACAATTATAAATATATTTGCTCCCAACACCTGAGCACTGAAATATATTAAGGTAATACTAACAGATCTTAAAGGACAAATAGACAACAATACATTAATAGTAGAGGACTTCAATACCCCACTATCAGCAATGGATAGACCTTTTCCAGATAGAAAAGTCAACAAGGAAACATTGGAATGGAATAATGCATGAGAACATTCCATCCAATAGCATCAGAATACAAATTCTTCTCAAGTACACGTAAAACATTCTTCAGGATAGATAATATGATAGGACACAAAACAAATCCTAGCAAATGTAAGAAGACTGGAATAATGCCAACTTTCTTTTCTGACCAGGAGTGGTATGAAACTGGAAATCAACAAGAGCAAAGCAAGAAAATCTACAAATATGTGGAAATTAAACAGTGCACTTTTACACAACCAATGGGTCAAAGATGAAATCAAAGAGAAATAAATATTTATCTTGAAAAAAATGAAAATGGAAATACAACATATCAAATTTTGTAAGATGCAGTGAAAGCAGTTCTGAAAAGAGAGTTTATAGCAATAAACACATATATTCAAAAATTAGAACCGAATTAATGACCTAACTTTACACCTTCAGGAACAACAAAAAAAGAACAAACTAAGGCTAGCAGAAGGAAGGAAATCACAAAGATCAAAGCAGACATAAATGAAATAGAGACCAGAAAAACAAAAGAAAGCATCAATGAAACTAAGACCTGTTTTTTCAAAAAGGTAAACAAATTCCGGGCACCTGGGTGGCTCAGTCAGTTAAGTATCCGACTTCAGCTCAGGTCATGATCTCAGTTCATGAATTTGAACCCTGCATCGGGCTCTGTGCTGACAGCTCGGAGCCTGGAGCCTCCTTCGGATTCTGTCTCCCTCTCTCTGTCCCTCCCTTGCTCACACTCTGTCTCTCTGTGTCTCTGTGTCTCTCAAAAATAAATAAATGTAAAAAAAAATTTTTTTTAAGATAAACAAATTTGACAAGACTTTAGTTAGATTAAGAAAAAAATAAGTCTCGAGAGAATGGTCAACATGGCAGAGAAGTAGGGGGACCTGAAGTTCCCTTGTCTCTCAAACACAGCAGTGTTGAGGACAGAGGACTTGGAATTCCAAGAGTCTGTGCTGCAGAGTGACAGAGACATCTCCAAGAGCCCACGGGGACAACCTGGCAGGCCATAGGTGCATGACTGTGAACTGGGAGAGATAAAATAGGCAGCATAGGCATGGAGGGCAGAAATTAGAAAGACAAATTAGGAGAGGCAAAAAGAAAAGAGAGGCTGTGGAAGTGTAGGAATGTATTTGGACAAGAGAAAACCCCTGGACCCGGGATCAGAAGAAACGGAGAAAGATCCAGTTTCTAACTGTGGGGCTTTCTCCAGACTGGGGCCGGCTGTGCCTGGGGAGAAGGGGAGCCAGACCCTGGCTTGGTAACTAGCTCAGAGGTACAGCTCGTAGTCAGAAAAAGCAATCCCCTCCTTTGAGTGCTGTGGGAGGAAGGTATATAGCTGGTCCATTGCTGCAGAGATCAAGGAACTAAAAAATAGTCATGACAAATTAAGAAATGTTGTACATGAGGTGCAAAATAAACTAGATGTGGTGACAGTGAGGATGGAAGAGGTAGAGGGGAGAACAAGTGAAATAGAAGATAAAACTATGGAAAATGATGAAGCTGAGAAAAACAGATAAAAAAGTACTACACCATGAGGGGAGAATTAGAGAACTAAGTGAGTCAATGAAACATAATAATATCCGTATCAAAGGAGTTCCAGAAGAAGAAGAAAGAGAGAAAGGGGTAGAAGTTTTACTTGAACAAATTATAGCTGAGAATTTCTCCAATCTGGGGATGGAAGCAGGCATCCAAATCCAGGAGGCACAGAGAACTTCCTTCAGAAGTGACAGGAATAGGTCTTTTCCACGACATATCATAGTGAAACTGGAAAAATACAAAGATAAAGAGAGAATTCTGAAAGCAGCTAGGGATAAATGGGCCTTAACCTACAAGGGTAGACACCTAAGGGTAGTAGCAGACCTGTCCACTGAAGCTTGGCAGGCCAGAAGGGAGTGGCAGGAGATATTCAATGTGATCAATAGGAAAAATATGCAGTCAAGAAACCTTTATCCAGCAAGGCTGTCCTTCAGAATAGAAGGAGAGATAAAGGCTTTCCCAAACAAAAACTGAAGGAGTTCATGACCACCAAACCAGCCCTGCAAGAGATCCTAAGGGGGACCCTGTGAGTGGAATGCTGCAAAGACCAGAAAGTACCAGAGACATTCCACAATCATGAAACCTACAGATAACCAATTACTCTAAACCCATATCTTTCAATAATAATGCTGAATGTAAATGGACTAAATGCTCCAATAAAAGACACAAGCTATCAGAATGGATAAAAAAACAAAGACCCATCGATCTGCTGTCTACAAGAGACTCATTTTAGACCTGAGGACACCTTCAGATTGAAAGTGAGGAGATGGAGATCTGTCATGCTACTGGAAGTCAAAAGAAAGCTGGAGAGTCCATACTTATATCAGGAAAAGTAGATTTTAAACTAAAGATTGTAATAAGAGATGAAGAAGGGCATTATATCATAATTACGGTGTCTATCAATCGAGAAGAGCTAACAATTATAAATGTTTATGCACCCAATTTGAAAGCCCCCAAATATATAAAACAATCACAAACATAAGCAATCTTATTGGTAAGAATGTAGTAATTACAGGGGACTTTAATACTCCACTTACAACAAGGAACAAATCACCTAAGCAGAAATCAATAAAGAAAGAATGGCCCTGAATGATACACTGGACCAGATGGACTGGACGGATATATTCAGAGCTTTTCATCCTAAAGCAGAATATACATTCTTCTCAAATACACATGGAACATTTTCCAAGATAGACCACATACTGGGTCACAAAACAGGCCTCAATAAATATAAAAGAATTGAGATCATACCATGCACATTTTCAGATTACAATGCTATGAAACTTGAAATCAACCACAGGAAAAAGTTTGGAAAACCTCCAAATGCATGGAGGTTGAAGAACATCCTACTAAAGAATGAATGAGTCAACCAGGCAATTAACAAAGAAGTTAAAAAATATATAGAAGCAAATGAAAATGAAAACACGACAGTCCAAACCCTTTGGGATGCAGCAAAGGCAGACCTTAGAGGAAAATACATTGCAATCCAGGCCTATCTCAAGAAAAAAAAAAAAATCCCAAATACAAAATCTAACAGCACACCTAAAGAAACTAGAAGCAGAACAGCAAAGAAACCCCAAGGCCAGCAGCAGAAGAAAAATAATAAATATTAGAGCAGAAATAAACAATATAGAATCCAAAAAAAAAAAAACAAACCACAGTAGAACAGATCAGTGAAACTAAGAGCTGTTTTTGAAAAAAACAAACAAAATTGATAAACCCTTTGCCAGACTTCTCAAAAAGAAAAGAGAGAGGGCACAAATAGATAAAAACATAAATGAAAAAGACATATCACAACCAACACCACAGAAATACAAACAATTATCAGAGAATACTATGAAAAATTAAATGCCAACAAACTGGACAACCTGGAAGAAATGGACAAATTCCCAGACACACACACACTACCAAAACTCAAACAGGAAGAAATGGAAAATTTGAAGAGACACATAACTAGCAAAGAAATTAAGTCAGTTATCAAAAATCTCCGAACAAATAAGAGTCATAAGCCAGATGGCTTCCCAGGGGAATTCTACCAGACATTTAAAGCAGAGTTAATACCTACCCTTCTCAAGCTGTTCCAAAAAATAGAAACATAATGAAAGCTTCTGGACTCATCCTATGAAGCCAGCATTACCTTGATTCCCAAACCAGACAGAGACCCCACAAGAAAGATGAATTACAGGCCAATATCCCTAATGAACATGGATGCAAAAATTCTCAACAAGATACTAGCAAATCAAATTCAACAACATATTAAAAGAATTATTCACCATGATCAAGTGGGATTCATTCCTGGGCTGCAGGGCTGGGTCAATATTCGCAAATCAATCAATGTGATACATCACATTAATAAAAGAAAGGGTAAGAACCATATGATGCAATAGATGCATCAATAGATGCAGAAAAACATTTGACAAAATACAGCATCTTTCTTAATAAAAACCCTCAAGAAAGTCGGGATAGAAGGAACATACCTTAACGTCATAAAAGCCATATATGAGAAGTCCACAGGTAATATCATTCTCAATGGGGAAAAACTGAGAGCTTTCCCCCTGAGACCAGGAACACAACAGGGATGTCCACTTTCACCACTATCGTTTAACATAGTGTTGGAAGTCCTAGCCTCAGCAATCAGACAACAAAATGAAATAAAATGCATCCAAATTGGCAAATAATAAGTCAAATTTTCAGTTTTCACCGACAACATGATACTCTACATGGAAAACCTGAAAGAGTCCACTAAAAAGCTGCTAGAACTGACTCATGAATTCAGCAAAGTCACAGGATACAAAATCAATGCACATAAATCAATGCACATAAATTGGTTGCATTTCTATATACCAATAATGAAGCAACAGAAAGAGAAATCAAGAAATTGATCCCATTTACAATTGCACCAAGAACCATAAAATATGTAGGAATAAGCCTAACCAAAGATGTAAAAGCTCTGTATGCTGAAAACTATACAAAACTTATGAAGAAAATTGAAGAAGACACAAGGAAATGGAAAAACATTCCATGCTCATGGATTGAAAGAACAAATATTGTTAAAATATCAATACTACCCAAAGCAATCTACACATTCAATGCAATCCCAATCAAAATTGCACTGGCACTCTTCTCAAAGCTATAAAAAACAATCCTAAAATTTGTATGGAACCATAAAAGACTCCACATATCCAGATTAATATTGAAAAAGAAAATCAAATCAGGAGGCATCACAATCCAAGATTTTAGCCTCTACTACAAAGCTGTGATCATCAAGACAATATTGTATTGGCACAAACATAGACACATGGACCAATGGAATAGAATAGAATAGAAAACCCAGGATTGGACTCACAAATGTATAGCCAACTAATCTTTGGCAAAGCAGGAGAGAGTATCCAATGGAAAAAAGTCAGTTTCTTTAGCAAATGTTGCTGGGAAAACTGGACAGCAACATGCAGAAGAATGAAACTATACCCTTTCTTACACCATACACAAAAATAAACTCAAAGTGAATGAAAGACCTAAATGTGAGACAGGAAACCATCAAAACCCTAGAGAAGAAAGCAGGCAACAACCTCAGTGACCTCAGCCACAGCAATTTCTTGCTCAACACATCTCCAAAGGCAAGGGAAATAAAAACAAAAACGAACTATTGGGACCTCATCAAGATAAAAATCTTCTGCACTGCAAAGGAAACAGTCAACAAAACTAAAAGGCAACTGACCAAATGGGAAAAGATATTTGCAAGTGACATATCGGGTAAAGAATTAATAACCAAAATCTATAAAGAACTCACCAAACTCCACATCTGAAAAACAAATAATCCAGTGAAGAAATGGGAAGAAGACATCCAGATAGCCAACAGGCACATGAAAAGATGCTCAACACCACTCATAATCAGGGAAATACAAATCAAAACCACATTGAGATATCACACCAGTCCGAGTTGCTAAAATGAACAACTCAGGAAACAACAGATGCTGGAGAGGATGTGGAGAAATGGGAACCCTCTTTCACTGTTGGTGGGAATGCAAACTGGTGCAGCCACTCTGGAAAACAGTGTGGAGGTTCCTCAACAAATTAAAAATAGAACTACCCTATGACCCAGCAACAGCACTACTAGGAATTTATCCAAAAGATACAGGAGTGCTGATTCATAGGGGCATATGTACCCCAATGTTTATAGTAGCATTTTCAACAATAGCCAAATTATGGAAAGAGTCTAAATGTCCATCAACTGATGAATGGATAAAGAAGATGTAGTTTATGGCCTAAATGTCCATCAACTGATGAATGGATAAAGAAATTGTGGTTTACATACACAATGGAATACTACGTGGCAATGAGAAAAAATGAAATATGGCCTTTTGTAGCAACATGGATGGAACTGGAGAGTGTGATGCTAAGTGAAATAAGCCATACAGAGAAAGACAGATACCATATGGTTTCACTCTTATGTGGATCCTGAGAAACATAACAGAAACCCATGGGGGAGGGGAAGGAAAAAAAAAAAAAAAAAAAAGAGGTTAGACTGGGAGAGAGCCAAAGCATAAGAGACTGTTAAAAACTGAGAACAAACTGAGGGTTGATGGGGAGTGGGAGGGAGGGCAGGGTGGGAGGGAGGGCAGGGTGGGTGATGGGTATTGAGGAGGGCACATTTTGAAATTTTTTTTTTTTTCAACGTTTTTTATTTATTTTTGGGACAGAGAGACAGAGCATGAACGGGGAAGGGGCAGAGAGAGAGGGAGACACAGAATCGGAAACAGGCTCCAGGCTCCGAGCCATCAGCCCAGAGCCTGACGCGGGGCTCGAACTCACGGACCGCGAGATCGTGACCTGGCTGAAGTCAGATGCTTAACCGACTGCGCCACCCAGGCGCCCCGAGGAGGGCACCTTTTGGGATGAGCACTGGGTGTTGTATGGAAACCAATTTGACAGTAAATTTCATATATTAAAAAAAAAAAAAAAATTATACTCTGTAATTCCGAGTCTTCTGAATATAAGGTTTGTTTTATGATCTAGCATATAGTCTTTCTTGGTGAATGTATTATTGCATGTTAACTCATTTCCACTTGAAAAAAAAAGTGTATTGTGCTATTGTTGGGTAGAATGCTCTGTAAGTGTAAATTAGAACTTGTTAGCTTGTGATGGTGTTTAGCTATTCTGTATCATTGCTAATTTCTGTCTAGCAGTTCTATCAATCACTGAGAATGGGGTGCTAAAGTCCCTAACTATACTTGTGAATTTATCCTTTTAGCTGTTAGTTTCTGCTTTATATATTTTGAAACTCCACTGTTTGTTGTACAGCCATTTACAACTGCAATAGTATTTTTAAAATATATATATTTAAAAAAAAAAAAAAAGATGTAGTTTATATATTCAATGGAATACTACTTGACAATGAGAAAGAATGAAATCCTGCCATTTGCAACCATGTGGATAGAACTGGATGGTATTATGCTAAGTAAAATAAGTCAGTCACAGAGGGATAGATATCTATGTTTTCACTCATATGTGGAAATTGAGAAACTTAGCAGAAGACCATGGGGGAAAGGAAGGAGAAAAATAGTTATAAACAGAGAGGGAGGGAGGCAAACCATAAGAGACTCTAAGTACAGAGGAAACTGAGGGTTGATGGCGGTAGGGTGGGGGGAGGGGAAAATGGGTGATGGGCATTGAGGAGGACACTTGTTGGTATGAGCACTGGGTGTTGTATGTAAGCGATGAACCATGGGAATTTACCTCCAAAACCAAGAGCACACTGTATACACTGTATGTTAGCCAACTTGACAACAAATTATATTAAAAAAATAAAGTAAAATAAAATAAAATAAAGACAAAAAAAGAAAGAATTTGACTCAACTATAATTAGAAATTAAAGAGGAGACATTACAACTGATACAACAGAAATACGTAGGGTCATACAAAACTATTACAAATAATTACATGCCAACAAATGAGATAACCTAGAACTACATACATTTCTAGATATAAGCAACTTACCAAGACTGAATCCTGAAGAAAAAGAAATTTAGAACAGACCCATGATTAAAGAGGTTAAATCAGTAATCAAAAACCCAACACAGTGGCACCTGCGTGGCTCAGTTGGTTGAGTGTCTGATTCTTGATTTTGGCTCAGGTCATGGGATCCCAGGGTCATGGGATCAAGCCCCACCCACATCGGTCTCTGCTTGAGCATGGAGAATGCTTAAGATTCTCCCTTTTTCTCCCTCTGCCCCTTACCCTTCCTCGCACTTTCTAAAATAAAAAAAAAATCTATTAAAATAAAAAAAAATTAAAAACCCAACTCCAGGATCAGTTTCACAAGGGAACTCTACCAAACATTTAAAGATGAATTAACACCAATCCTTCTCAAACTCTTCCAAAATACTGAGTTGGTGAGAACACTCCCAAACTCATTCTATGAAGCCAGCATTAGCCTGATACCAAAACCAGATAAGAACACCACAAAAAAAAAAAAAAAAAAAAAAAAAAAAAACCCGCACTATACTATAGACCACTATTTCCAATGAATATACATGCAAAAATTCTTAACAAAATATTAGTAAACTGAATTCAAGAACACATTAAAAGGAGTATACACCATGACCAAGTGGAATTTATCCCTGAGATGCAAGAATGGTTCAACATACACAAATCAATAAATATAATAGATCACACCAATAAAACAAATGACAAAAATCACATAATCATCTCAATAGACACAGAAAAGGCATTTGACAAAATACAACATTCTGTCATGATAAAAACTCTTAAAAGACTGGGTATACAGAAAATATACGTCAATATAATAAATTCCATATTTGACAAACCCACAGCTAACATTATATTCAATGGAAAAAAATTAAAAACTTTTCCTCTCAGATCCAGAACAAGGTCAGGATTCCCACTCCCACAATTCTATTTACTATAGTCCTGGAAGTTCTAGCTAGAGCAACTAAACAACATAAAGAAATAAAAGGCATCCAAGTTAGAAAGGAAGACATAAAATTATTATTATTTGCTGATGATATGTGTTGTATATAGAAAATTCCAAAGATTAAAAAAACTGCTGAAAAAAAGTAACAATTTCAGTAAAGTTGCAGGATACAAAATCAACATACAGAAATTAATTGCATTCCTTTACACTAATGATGAATCATCTTTAAAAAAATCCATTTATGATATAAAATACTTATGAATAAATTCAACCCAAGAAGTGAAAGATCTGTACAATGAAAACTACTGGACTTTGCTGAAAAAAATGGAAGACAGCACAACAAATAGAAAGATATCCTATGTTCATGGATTGAAAGGATAAATATTGTTACAATGTCCATACTATCTAAAGCCATCTATAGATCCCATGCAATACTCATCAAAATACCAAATGCATTCTTTACAGAAATAGAAGAAACAATCATAAAATTTGTGTGGAACCACAAAAGATCCCAAATAGTCAAAGCAATCCTGAGAAAAAAAGAACAGAGCCAGAAGAATTCTGCTTCTTGATTTCAAATTATATTACAAAGTCATGGTAACAAAAACAGTATTGTACTGCCACAAAAGAAAACATATAGACCAAAGGAACAGAAAAGAAAGCCCAGAATTAAATTCTGACATATAAAGTCAACTAATATTTGACAAGGTAGCCAGGAGCTCGATGAATAAAGGATAACGTCTTCAACAAGTGGTACTGGGAAAAATGGAGAAACACATGCAGAACGATGAAATTGGACCTCTATCTCACACCACTCATAAAAATTAAATCAAAATGGATCAAAGACTTAGACATAAGATCTGATGCCATAAAACTCAACATAGGGAAGAAGCTCCTCATTCTTGGCCTTAATGATGGTTTTTTTTTGGACATGACACTAAAAGCACAAACAACAAAAGCAAAAACCAATAAATGGACTACATCAAACCTACAAGCTTCTGCACAGCAAAAGAAACAACAAAATGAAAAGACAACCTAGAGAATGGCACAAAAATGTTGCAAACCATATATAGGATAAGGGGTTAATATCCAAAATATAAAGAACTCAACTTTTAAAAAATCCAAAAAAAATGGGCAGAACTAAGTAGAAATTTTTCCAAAGATGACATCAAAAGGGGCAAGAGACATGTGAAAAGATTCTCAACATCACTAATCACCAAGGAAATGCACAATGAGATATCACCTCACATCTGTTAGAATGACTGTCATCAAGATAAGGGAAAACAGGTGCTGGTAAGGATGTAGTTAATAGGGAACACCTATACACTGTTTCAAGAATATAAATTTGTCCAACCATTATGGAAAACAATAAGGAGATTCTCCAAAAAATTAAATATATATCTACCATATAGTCTAGCAATTTCATATCTGGGTATGTACTGAAGGAAATGAGGATTTCAAAAAGATGTATGCATTCCTCTGTTATTGCAGCATTATTCACAGTAGTCAAGATATGAGGGCAACCTAAGTGCCTGTCGACAGATAAATGGACCAAAACACTGTGGTGTATGGACACAATGGATTATCACTCATTCATGAGAAAGAAGGATATCCTGCCATTTGCAACAACATAGATGGAACTTGAGCACATTATGTCAAGTGAGATAAGTCAGACAGAGAAAGACAAGTAATATGTGATTGTCACTTACATGTGTGTAATCTAAAAAGGTCTGTAAAAAGGAACCTGTAAAAAAGCAGAGTAAACTGGTGGATCAGGTGGTGGGAGGTGGGGGAAGAAGACCAATGCCATTTAAAGGTACAAACTTCTAACAGGTACTAAACAAGGTATAGAGATCTAATGCATAATAAGGTAAATATAGACAATATTGTACTATAATAATGTAAAATATATCATTACACTGGCAGTAATATTACAATATACAAATGTATCAAAGTAACACATTTAAATTTATGCAAATGTCATATATCGAATTGATGCAATTAGGAAAAAAAGAAAATCTTAGATACATAGAACAGATTGGTAGTCGCTAGAGGCAGGGTGCAGGGAAGAGGGGGTTGAAATGGGTGGATGTGGTCAAAAGGTACAAACTTCCAGTTATAAAATAAATAAGTCCTGGTGTTGTAATGTACAGCATGGTGACTGTAGTTAACCATACTGTATTGCATATTTGAAAGTTGCTGAAAGTAAATCTTAAAAGTCCTCATCATAAGAGAAAAAGTTCAACTATGTATGGTGATAGGTGTTAACTGGACTTATGATGATCACTTCACAACACACATATATCAAATCATTATGATGCACACCTAAAACTGATACAATGTTGTATGTCATTATATCTCATTTTTTAATGAGTTCGTGCTGGGTTTTGGAAGATATCAAATCAGTATTCAAAAAACTCAAATCCTTTGTGACCATATTACAAAACAATAAAACTCTGGGCAATAAAAACATGGTTCTGAGGCCAGTTAACCTGCAAAGAGACCCACCTATGCATTGAAGTATCTGTTGCAGGTCTTTGGATAAAGTATTTGGCTCTGACACTATATATGTATTTTATATATATATGTAATATATGTGTATGTGGATGTGGATGTGGATGTGGATGTATCAGGAGCCATCACCAATGGAGGCAGTAACACAAGAAAATAAGACAATTTATCCTACATGTGTTAAGATGACTAACTAGTTAATTTATAAAACACCTATGTTCTCTTTCTCTAGTTACCATGAAAATTATAAAGGTAAAGTCTGTACCATCTTTCCGTTGTTTCTGAGTAAATTTAGACTTATGTTAACTAGTCTCCAGCTTACTCTCCTTAGTTCTGTGTTTTAAATATCCTTTACTTTCTATTTTGCTATAGGATTGAAAAACTTTTTAATGATTTATAAACGTGATATGTAAATTTATATAATAAAATGTCCAGGTTTAGAACAGGAACATCTCATGTAGTTTACTAAAAAAAACTGAGGATATTAATATGTCAACTATACTGTTGTTTTTAAAAATACCTCAGCATTCCCTGCTCATGGATTGGAAGAATAAATATTGTCAAAATGTCAATACTACCCAAAGCTATCTACACATTCAATGCAATCCCAATCAAAATTGCACCAGCATTCTTCTCGAAACTAGAACAAGCAATCCTAAAATTCATATGGAACCACAAAAGGCCCCGAATAGCCAAAGTAATTTTGAAGAAGAAGACCAAAGCAGGAGGCATCACAATCCCAGACTTTAGCCTCTACTACAAAGCTATAATCATCAAGACAGCATGGTATTGGCACAAAAACAGACACATAGACCAATGGAATAGAATAGAAACCCCAGAACTAGACCCACAAACGTATGGCCAACTCATCTTTGACAAAGCAATGGAAAAAAGACAGTCTCTTTAACAAATGGTGCTGGGAGAACTGGACAGCAACATGCAGAAGGTTGAAACTAGACCACTTTCTCACACCATTCACAAAAATAAACTCAAAATGGATAAAGGACATGAATGTGAGACAGGAGACCATCAAAACCCTAGAGGAGAAAGCGGGAAAAGACCTCTCTGACCTCAGCCATAGCAATCTCTTACTCGACACATCCCCAAAGGCAAGGGAATTAAAAGCAAAAGTGAATTACTGGGACCTTATGAAGATAAAAAGCTTCTGCACAGCAAAGGAAACAACCAACAAAACTAAAAGGCAACCAACGGAATGGGAAAAGATATTTGCAAATGACATATCGGACAAAGGGCTAGTATCCAAAATCTATAAAGAACTCACCAAACTCAACACCCGAAAAACAAATAACCCAGTGAAGAAATGGGCAGAAAACATGAATAGACACTTCTCTAAAGAAGACATCCGGATGGCCAACAGGCACATGAAAAGATGTTCAACGTCGCTCCTTATCAGGGAAATACAAATCAAAACCACACTCAGATACCACCTCACGCCAGTCAGAGTGGCCAAAATGAACAAATCAGGAGACTATAGATGCTGGCGAGGATGTGGAGAAACAGGAACCCTCTTGCACTGTTGGTGGGAATGCAAACTGGTGCAGCTGCTCTGGAAAGCAGTGTGGAGGTTCCTCAGAAAATTAAAAATAGACCTACCCTATGACCCAGCAATAGCACTGCTAGGAATTTACCCAAGGGATACAGGAGTGCTGATGCATAGGGGCACTTGTACCCCAATGTTTATAGCAGCACTCTCAACAATAGCCAAATTATGGAAAGAACCTAAATGTCCATCAACTGATGAATGGATAAAGAAATTGTGGTTTATATACACAATGGAATACTACGTGGCAATGAGAAAGAATGAAATATGGTCTTTTGTAGCAACGTGGATGGAACTGGAGAGTGTGATGCTAAGTGAAATAAGCCATGCAGAGAAAGACAGATACCATATGGTTTCACTCTTATGTGGATCCTGAGAAACTTAACAGAAACCCATGGGGGAGGGGAAGAAAAAAAAAAAAAAGAGGTTAGAGTGGGAGAGAGCCAAAGCCTAAGAGACTGTTAAAAACTGAGAACAAACTGAGGGTTGATGGGGGGTGGGAGGGAGGGGAGGGTGGGTGATGGGTATTGAGGAGGGCACCTTTTGGGATGAGCACTGGGTGTTGTATGGAAACCAATTTGACAATAAATTTCATATATTAAAAAAAAAAAAGAAATTGTGGTTTATATACACAATGGAATACTACTTGGCAATGAGAAAGAATGAAATATGGCCTTTTGTGGCAATGTGGATGGAACTGGAGAGTGTTATGCTAAGTGAAATAAATCATACAGAGAAAGACAGATACCATATGTTTTCACTCATATATGGATCCTGAGAAACTTAACAGAAGACCATGGGGGAGGGGAAGGAAAAAAAAAGTTAGAGAGGGAGGGAGCCAAACCATAAGAGACTCCTAAGGACTGAGAATAAACTGAGGGTTGATGGGGGGTGGGAAGGAGGGGAAAGTGTGTGATGGGCATTGGGGAGGGCACCTGTTGGGATGAGCACTGGGTGTTGTATGGAAACCAATTTGACAATAAATTTCATATTAAAAAAATAAAAAATAAAAAAATAAAGTTAGAAAAAATCTAAATGATAAGAAATTTCTTCCATCTCCCCCCCCCCCCCCATCCCATAATTTACAATTATCTTCTCTGAGGATAAGCCAGGGTTTTCTTGTGTCCTCCTCTGTTTTTAGAACTTAACACACAAAGTGTATACTCTAATTAACCACCAGAAGTATTGTACAATATTGTTAAATCTGTTTAAAATTAATTTGTCAGCAATTCAATTGCGTTAAGAATTGTTGGCCAGAGGTTATAAATATTTTAATGCCTAAAAGTTGTAGGTGATTGTATGTTTAATTCACAACCCTTATAATACTTAGGGAGTATTGCAGTAGATATAATCGACACTTTTTAGAAGTTAGTGCTTTCTATTGTATATTTAAGTTAGCTTTACCTATCAAAAAAGCAATTATTCCTTCAATAGGCATTTTCTCAATTGATTTTTATGACTTCATAATTTTTTTCTCTGTAGAAGTCCATTTGATAAATTTCCCTAAAAGATTTTAGTGAAAAGCAATATCAGGCACCAGCAGATGGCAGTGAAAAATAAGCAGAGACATAGAAGATAATTCATTACTCCTAGAAAATGCTGTTTCTACCTTAGAAGTGAATGAGACTTACACAGCCTAATTTGCCTTTGTTTTTCACTATCAAGATCCTGAATATCAGTCATGTACATCTGACCATAAGAAATTGCAAAGAAACTAACACTGTAATTTGAATCCCAAAATGTATAGTCTAGTATAGCAAACAAGCCAAAAATAAGTAAATGAATGAATGATATGAAAGAAAAAATTCAAGAAGGTCTTACAGGCACATATAGTACTGTATACAGATAAACATATGGACCTATATTAGGCCTGATTGGATTCCCAGTCACAAAAATGGTGCCTGGATAACTAAGTGTACATGGATTACTTTTAAGAAGCCATAAAACATTTATTAAATTATACTGATAATGCCTCATTTTTTAAATATTCAAAATTCTCCTCAGATATTTTGGTATTTCTACTACTACTATAATTTATGAAACATGAGGCCCACTGTTTGAAAAAAAAGAGCTCTCTGGTCAAAGAAAAGGGTTTCCTACAGTCTAGCCCTGGTTCAACTACTTAGTAACTCTAAGTTTGGACAAACTGCTTACCTCATCTCTCCATATCCTGATAAACTCATATGCTAAATGGCAAAAACAAAAAACAAAAAACAAAAAACAAAACTAGTTAATCAAGTAGTCATGTAGATAAAATGAGAGAACATGTCTTTTTAAGAAAAACTTATGCAAGCAACAAAAATCAGGAATGTGAGGATTTTGCAGGATAAACGACATAGTTTCTTTTTTGCGCGGCAGTAGAGTGGAGCGGGGTGGGGGAAGGTAGGAAACAGATCACATACACGCAGGAGTGGGGAGGGGCAGAGGGGCAGGGAGAGAGAGCTTCTTAAACAGGTTCCATGCCCAGCACAGAGCCAAACAGGGAGCTCAGTCTCAAGATCATGAGATCATGACCTGAGCCAAAATGGAGAGTTAGAAGGTTAACCCACTGAGCCACCCAGGAGCCTTGATAAGTTTTCTTAATGGGGAAAAAAAAAAAAAAAAGGTAAGAAAAAAAGGAGGAAAGAGGTGCCTGGGTGGCTCTGGGTGGTTGAATGTCCAACTTTAGCTCAGGTCATGATCTTGTCGTTCTCGAGTTCAAGCCCCGCATCAGGCTCCTGCTGACAGCTCAGAGCCTGGAGACTGTTTCAGATACTGTGTCTCCTTCTCTCTCTCTCTCTCTGTCTCTCTGCCCCTCCTCTGCTGGCACTCTTTCTCACTCTCGAAAATAAACATTAAAGGGGCGCCTGGGTGGCTCAGTCAGTTAAGCGTCCGACTTCGGCTCTGGTCATGATCTTGCCGTCCGTGAGTTCCAGCCCCGGGTTGGGCTCTGTGCTGACCGCTCAGAGCCTGGAGCCTGTTTCAGATTCTGTGTCTCCCTCTCTCTCTGACCCTCCCCCATTCATGCTCTGCCTCTCTCTGTCTCAAAAATAAATAAACATTAAAAAAGATTTTTTTTGAAAAAAATAAACATTAAAAAATTTTTTTAAGAAAAAAAGAGGACAGAGTAACTTCTACATTAAAAGAGAAATTAAAGAGAGACACTTTTGAGTCGTATCAGTCAAAGGCAATGTGTGGACTTTATGTGGATTTTGACTTGAAGAAACAGACCACAAAAAATTTATGAAACATTTGAGGATATTTAGAACACTGACAGGATATTTGATATTAACCAAATATTATTTGGGAAGAGGGAATAATGGTGTTCAGGTGTGCCAACAATATTTACAAAATAACAATGTCTGGAATTTGGTTTAAAATAATCCCTGACCAGATTACCTGGGTGGCTCAGTTGGTTGAGCGTCAGACTCTTGATTTTGGATCAGGTCATGATCTCATGGTTTGTGAGTTTGAACCCCATGTCAGGCTCTGCGCTGACAGTGCAAAGCCTGCTTGGGATACTCTCTCTCTCTCTCTCTCTCTCTCTCTCTCTGCCCCTCTCTCACTTGTTCTCTCTCTCTCTCTCTCTCTCTCTCTCTCTCTCACAAACTAAATAAACAAACTTTAAAATAAAATAAAATATGAGGCACCTGGGTGGCTCAGTCCGTTAAGCGGGCAACTTCGCCTCAGGTCATGATCTCACAGTTCATGAGTTCAAGCCCTGTGTCAGTCAGGCTCTGTGCTGACAGCTCAGAGCCCAGAACCTGCTTCAGATCTCTCTCTGCTCATCCCCTCCTCATGCTCTTTCTCTCAAAAATAAATTTAAAAAAAAACTTATTTTAATTTAAAATAAAATAATCCCTAACTGGGACATTGAAGGGAGGTGATGTAGAGGAGGGAAAAAATTATAATCCAGGGATTGGAGGTGGTTGTTAATACCTCTTGAAACAAGATTCACTGTATCCTAAGTATTGGAGCTGAATAATGGATAAATAGGGGTTGATTATGTAATTCTATTTTTTCTGTTTGAAAGTTTCCATAATAAAGCTTAATGACTAAGTTTAGCTTTTAAAAGGCAAAGTGTTGTCTTTATAACTAAGATGTTATTGAAATTTTATGCAGAACTCCAAATGACAAATTTATAATCATCTGTTTGCCAGGTAAATCAGTGTATTAGGAGAGGTAGGAAAATTACAGAATAAAAATGGAATTGGTTGGCACTAAGTAGGACTACTTTGGAAGAGAGTATGTGCAATTTATTTTCCTTTCATTACTCTCTCCCAATTTGGAACCTGAGAGCCATTTCACTATTTAGAGCCTATGTAATTGGCTCCAGCTATCAGAATGCCTGAAAATTATGATCCTGTTTCCTCCTCAGGTCATAAGACTTAATTTCTTCAACAGAATTAACTAGAGATTTTCCAGTCAACCCACACTAACAAAACTAAAGACTGATTATACACAAAGGTTCACCATCCTCTGCACGGGCAATCTAACTGAACCTGCCTGAAAAGGCAGGGCACACCATGGTCCTAAAGTAACCATTCCTCCTGTTCCCAAGGGCCATTTCTTTGGCTGGCAGCACCTAGCACTTGTCCTTGATGGATATACCACAGCATCCTGGATGGATACCACGGCTTCAAAGAGCCACCATCAGTGGTTGCTCATCTCAGGGATGCTTTGTCCTAATCTAAATTGCTCTTTCCTGTCCTGGATCAATCAATCTCTTTCTCTCTCTGCAGCTCAACACCTTTGTGTTATTATCACAGTACTGCTTCTATATGAAAACTTGTATTTCTAAGAAACAAGGCTTTCCTTTAAACAGCTCTTTAAGAGATTTTGTGAATTGTACAGATGATTCTGAAGACTTCTGAATAATAATGCTTATTTAAGAAACATGGTACACCACAGGCACTATAGTTACAACAGTACATAGTTATGTAATTAATGACTGAAATGGATTCGCATGGATTCTGATCTGTAATATACACCCCTTGCCCCTTTAATTCCTTTCTGTGTTCCAAGGCAGAGCACAGACCTTCCTCTGGCTTTGAATGTGCTTCCATAATCCTTGGAATGTACAGTCTTCCTACCCTCTCCCTGTGTTATTGAGTACAGCCCATTATTCCTCTTGATGTTACCTGAATTCAATCCTCCAGAGAACCTAGGAACAACGTTCAAGATTTCTTTCATATCCCAGTGTGAGGTACAGATGCACCTATACACATTGGGTCCAGAGACATTCTTAGGTAAGCCATAGTGCCCCAAGTTGGAGGCACAAACTCGGTCCTGTAAGTTTAATAGTGATCAAGGAGGAAATTCCTTTGGTTTGAGAGGAGAAAATTGAGAAGGATTCAGACACCTAATGTTTGCTATAATATCGTTTTCAGATTTCACAACAGTCTGTGAACAATTATTTTTAGTTACTATGAAGTTCTCTTCATAGTGCCACTCAAATCAGGAGATGAGAGCTCCAATGGAAATAGTGGGAATGAAAGGGTCAGAATGAGTAGCAGGTCTGCAATAGGGACCAGGGGTTTGGAAGAATTAATGATAGTGGTAATTTGATAATGTTCACCTGTCTCATTTTGCAATACAAAATATTAAACAGGGGTGGTAGCTGATGCACATGGTAAAGTTCCAGCCAAAAAAGAATTATCTTTAAAAAAATCTTTTTCATTGAAAAAAATATTAGCTGGAATCAGCTAGAGAACATATTCACCTAAACACCAGCCTCAGCCTAACCCCTCAGTATTCCTAGAACTGTGAGTCCTACTTCTAAATCAGACACTTCGTGTCTATATACTTGGCTACATTAGGTATCTCATATAAATGGAATCATACACTATTTGTGCTTTTGTGACTGGCTTATTTCACTTAGCGTGTCTTCAAGATTCATCCATATTGTAGTATGTATCAAAGTTTTTATTTCCTTCTTTCATTTTAGAGAAAGAGAGCAAAGTCAGGGAGAGGGGCAGAGGGAGAGAGCCACTCCACAAGAGCATGGAGCCTGACATAGGGCTTGATCCCATGACTTGAGACAAAAATCAGAGTTGGACACTCAATCAAATGAGCCACCCAGGTGCCCCACAGAGTTTTCTTTCTTTTTTAAGGCTAAATAATATTCAATTATATTTATGTACCTCATTTTGTTTTTCCTTTTATCCATTAAGGGAAACTTGGATTGCTTCTACCTTTTGGCTATTGTCAATAATGCTGCTATAAACATGAGTATACAAATACCTCTGATGCCCTGATTTCAG
Organism: Panthera leo; assembly: GCF_018350215.1. Lineage (NCBI taxonomy): Eukaryota > Metazoa > Chordata > Mammalia > Carnivora > Felidae > Panthera > Panthera leo. Next base: position 169,550,647 of record NC_056686.1, read on the forward strand.
TTCTTTTGGATATAAACCTAGAATTGGAATTGCTGGATCATATGGTAATTCTATTGTTAGTTTTTTGAGGAATCTCATAATGTTTTCTATGGTAGCTGCCCCGTTTTACATTCCCACCAACAGTTCACAAGTATTCCAATTTCTGTAAATCCTCACTTACCCTTGCTATTTTCTGTCTCATACTAGCCCCCCTCATGAATGTGAGGTGATACCCTGTGGTTTTGATTTGTACATTTACAGTTTTTTAATTATTACTTTTTTCATACCAAAATATTTTATGGGAAGTTAGCTAAATTATATTTTCATTCTTGCTTCATAGTATTGTCCCACGTGGATCCCTTTTACATCCTTCACCTCATCCTTGAAATAGAAACTCCATCTTCCTTTATGAAGCCTTTATTGACTTCCTTATTCTATATTGATTTCTAAATTTCTAAAAATATTTCACTCTCTACCACATAGCTTTGTTTTTGTTTATAAGAAAGCATTAGCTTTTATTCAGCCCTGTATTATTCTCCAATTATTCCATATGTTGTCTTCCAAGATAGTTAGGTCTTCAAGAGCAAAAGAAATTTGTTTTATACTTATAACCTTCAAGAGCCACTGAAATACTTTCGTGTACTAAATACTTGGTAGTTTGTTCACTTAATTTGCATGACTTCCTGCATGTGAAATTTGAGAAGTTTGCAGTGTAAATACTTTGGCTTTATAGACCTGAATACTTACATGCATTTAAATCTGGTACATAAAATGGCAAAAGTAAAAGCCATTATTTAATGAAGCATATTTTCCCTTCTCTCAGGTTACAACAGTAATAATTATACTTTCCAGCACCAAATATCAAATAACCTTAGTTGCTTAATATATCAGTTACACTGCCTGCTAATATGATTTGTTTCTTGACATTGCCTTTATTTTCTATTTTACTTCTTCCAATTAATCATATTCATTTCTCTCCTGTCTCTTTCTACCCTTGTTCATTATTCTAGTATTTAAACTTCTATTCTAGTCTTTAAACTTTATGATTTGTTTTCAAGTAAATATTTTTAACATTCTTTCTTTGGGATAAAGTATAAACTCTATAAATCCACTGGATAAATACCCACACACAGATCTACCTTACATGAAATGAGTTCTGTCAGAAGAGGCCAATTCATCCATGATGGGATCAAGCCATAAAAACTGAATCCAAGTAGTAATTCTCCAATTAAAGAAACTCCACAGCCTAGTTTTCAGTCCTACTGAATCATAATTTTTTGGCGACAAAAGCTGGAATGCTTTGGTGTGAATAAGCCTTAACATAAAAAATCTTCCCCCAACCTCCAGAGTTAGCATTTAAGAGAGAAATGTGTTCAGGTGGCCATTTATACACAGTATTTTTCAATACTATTTTGCCCAAGTTAGTATCTAATGAGTTGCAATCCAGTGAAATTTTAAAGACACATAAACATCTTGAATGTTCAGCCCAGCTAGAAGCCAATGTGTATGCCGACACTATATTGGGGTAAACAGATTTGCCCATGATGATTTTATACCTGTTAGCAGAACCAGGTATAAAACTGGTTTTTATTCCAACTTGATTTTATTCCATGTCTTATATTCAAGACACTATTCAAACTGGCCTCTCCAATGAAATTTTTCTCAACAAGTGAAACCTGGCACCAATAATGACTATAGTTGACCCCTGAACAATGAAGGATCCAGGGATACCAACTCCCCCCCCCCCCACCCCAGTCAGAAAAAAAAAAATCAATGAATATGGGGCCTCACAGTTGGGGAATTGAGCCCTGTGTCCAGCTCTGTGCTGAGTGTGAAGCCTGCTTAATATTCTCTCTCTCTCTCCCCCTGTCCCTCTCCCTCATATTCTTTCTCTCTAAAAAAAAAAAAAAAAAAAGAAAAAGAAAAAAGAAAAATCTTTGAATAACCTTCGTTTACTAACTTTACTAATAGCCTACTGTTGACCAGAAGCCTTACTGATAAATAGCCAATTAACACATTTTCTATGTTACATGTATTAATATACTGTATTCTTACAATAAATCTAAAGAAAAGAAAATTTTATTTAAAAAATCAAAAGGAAAATATATTTACAGTGCTGTACTTTGTTTACTGAAAACTATACCTTATTTTTCCTCTCATTTCTTTTCTGATTAATAAATCAGCATCCAGGCATACAAATTGTACGCAGTGTTTCAAGACATTCCAATGTAATATATATAAGACAATTTAAAAACAGGAATTTAATCATTATAACTAAGCAATAAGATTTCTAGTTAGAATTTTTAGTATCACATTTTAATTAATTCCAACACGGATATAGAACAGATGTTTAAAAGTCAAAAGTGCACTTTAACAGTGAATGTTTAAAGTGTTTTAAATTATATTTTGCATTTGCAAAGTGTAGAAGGCACAAATTTTAAATTTGATATCAGTACTCCTAAACAATATTCTAGAGAATCAGAATATTAGATTCAAACATTTACCTTGTAAGTTTAGGCCTGTTTATTTGTCTGTTTCCCTGACCTAGACTAGATGAAACTTGAACACCAAGACTGTATCTTGTTCATTTTTTATGACATGGGCTCAGCACTCAATATTTATTTGGAGATTAAATGAATAAAAGAAAAATAGGTGTAGAAGTCCACTTATAAGCAATCTTCACAAATGTACATAAATCATCAATGAACAATTTTTCTTCAAAGTCTGCTATAATTCTTTCATAGTTTTCACTATAATTAAATGCACTAACTGAAGTATATTGTTTACTGAACTAACTAAAATTATACTAGTGTGCTTGGTGATCTTTGTAAGGGGGGGTTTAGAGGGTGTGGAACAGGAGAAAAGTTTAAAGTCCAAAAATAACATAAAGGACCTATTCAATTTTATTTCCTAAAAAACTTTTCATTAGGGCTGTTCTCAACCTTGGTAGAGTTGATTGGTTTCTTTGATAGCTTCCTATTTGGCACTTCAAGTTAATATCTGAAAAAGTCCCATCTAATGGATTGTTTCACCTATCTCATTTCTTGAAAGAACAATTCCTTGCACCCACCGATTGTAGACCAATTGGCTTATAGCAGTCTATTTAAAATGCATCCCAGTTTCTTTCTTGATAAATTGCAGGCCTATAATTGCAAAGTGAGTAGATGCTAGGTTCAACTCTTCCACTAATGGAACACTGTGATCCTTTTTGTCACCTATCCTTTGGCCTGCCTGAATAGATGTCATTTATGAGCCAGCTGCATGAGGTCAACATGAACCCATATTGTTCAACAAAAATTCACTGAGCACTTAAATGAGACTAGGCTTTGTTGTATGTATTTCAGGTAGTAAATTAGATTTCTTGACCTCATGAGGATTTGATTCTAGCAGCGAGAGACAGAAAATAAAGTCCTAGCAGAAGGAAATGTTATGGCATATTAGAAGGAGATAGGTTATGGAATAAAGAAAAAAGCAACACGGGGAAGAGGAATCAAGTGTGCAGGGGCAGCAGCAAGAGAGTATCAGTATTAAACAGGGTAGGCAGGGTAGGTCTCCTGGAGAAAAGGACATCAATGGAGGTGAAAAACATAGCCACAGGGATATCTGCTGCTGGAAAATATCCAAAGTAAGAATAGCCAAAGAAGAGGCTCCAAAAATGCTTGGCAAGTTCAAGTTCACAGTAGCCTCCCACAGAGTGGAGTGACCTAGTTGGAGAATGATAGGAGTTGAGGAGAAACTGAGAGTAAAAAGGCAGATCACAGAGGGCTCTGCAGGTCATTTTAAACTTTTACTCAAAGTGAAATTGTCAAATTCTAGAACCAAACAGAAGATCCTAAAATCTTCTGAAGAAACACACACACACACACACACACACACACACACACACACACACAGCTACCTTCAAAAGAACAAGAATCAGAATGTAATTAGAACTCTGGATATGTTGGGAAACTGTGGAAGGAAGCCTTTCAAAGTTCTGAGAAGAAATTTTGAAATCTAAAATTCCATACACGCTTACCCAGGCACAAATAGCAGGCAGACAATGAAGATTTTTTTTTCTTAGGTGGCTAGTTAACAGTATGCCTCCACTGAATGAAGGCTTAAACAAAGATACATAAAATCCAGTTAACAATGGCTCTAACTCAATAGAGCAATGAAGCACAATCACAGGACAATAACGGAGCAAGAAAGACTAAAAATGATCCAGGTTGGATTGGAGCCAGAAAGACAGGACCTGGGAAAGAAGTCTCAGTAATAAGGAGGAAGTACTGGGGCACATCTATATCTGTAGGCTTGAGAAAAACTTGGGTACATAGGAAATAAATGTGGAATTGAAGAATGCCCTCAGACTCTCCTCTAAGTGATGATGCCAGTAAACCTACAGAGTAAAAAAATCTAATTCTAGCCTACCACTTGGCTTTTCAGTGGACTGTTTTTTTTATAAAGCAAATAAATTTTTCATAAAAATGCAAATACTGTTATTGACTTTCAGCTTAACAATATAAAATATACATTGGCTTGGATAAAGGGAAAGGACTACTGTCCTTACCTTCCAGAGAGAAGGGAGACTTTGTAGTTCAGGGATTGCAAAGTCACATAGCCTAGTAGGTGAAATAAGTGAGGGCCGTTAGTACATGCCCTATCTAAATGGGGCAGCAGTTTCTCAGCTCCAAAATATTATGGGCATGTAGAAACCGAGACCTAGAGATTTCAATTTCCCAAGAAAAGTGAGAGTCTGGATTTTTATGAAAAATGTTTCAAATGTTGTCAACTACTTTAAAATATTACAAAATATTAGGGTGCCTGGGTGGTTCAATCAGTTGGGTATCTGACTTTTGATCTCAGGGTCGTGAGTTCAAGCCCTCTGTTGGGGAGCTCCTCTGCATGGAGCCTACCTAAAAACAAATAAAATTTAAAAAGCATTAAAAAATATTATAAGGGTCAAACAATGCCAGATCCAATCTGGGGTTTCCAGTTTGTGACACTGCTACAGCAGAGAGCAAAAAAAGGTGTTTGAAGGTACATACTTGACCAGTGGAGAAGCTGAGCCAGCACCAGCAGCTTTGGAACACTATAGGGCCATCTGCTGAAATCAAGCTAGGGGATCTGTCTTAAGGCTGCAATGACACTGCAAGCATACTGTTTGTGTCTACTTCAGGAGGAGTCTAGGGGAAATTACAAAAGATAACTTTCCTTTTCCCTCAGCCACAACTAGGTCAGAGAGCAGTGATAAGACTGTAGAAGAAAGGAGGAGGAAGAAAAGAGGTGTTGGGTGTGCTAAATCCTCACCTATTATAAGAGAAATCAAATGTCAATGTCTAAATTAATGTATTTTAAAGCACCATAAGCATGCTAAGTATCTGAGGATGAATTACAATAGGGAAGTTAATTAAAAAGTATGTCACAGCAGGGGCACTCAAGTGGCTCAGGTGGTTAGGCATCCACCTCTTGGTTTCCGCTCAGGTCATGATGTCACAACTCATGAGTTCGAACCCCACATTGGGCTCTGCACTGACAGTGTGGAGCCTGCTTGGGATTCTTTCTCTCTCCTCCTCTCTCTGCCCCTCTCTTGCTTGCTCTGTCTCTCTCAAAGTAAATAAACATAAAAAAATGTGTTTCGCAGCATATACCAAAACTACTTTTGCATTTATCTTCTGCCCAGCAACCCTACTGCTAGAAAATCTACACTGAAGATATGCACAAATTTTGTCACTACAGCATTATTTGTAATTTCAAAATACTATAAACAACCTAAATACTCACACATAGGAAACCGAATTTATAAACTATAGTTTATACTCAATAGAGCACTAGTTGGCTGTGAAAAAAATTTGTTTTTTTTAAAAGGAAGATTTATAATAAGCTGATATGGGGTGATTTCTAGGATATACTATAAAGACAACAATGCAAACTTCAAAAGATTATCTGTATTATGTTACCTTTGTCTAAGAAAGACAAGGAATTAAGAATATACATGTTTATTTTTGCAAAAAGAAACACAAGAAGGATAAATGAGAAATTAAGGTAATTGGAGACCTACATGAGGTATGGTAGAATGGGGTTGAATGGATAGAGGAGACAGTTACCTTCTCCGAGTATACCTTTTTGTACTTTTGAAATCATGTTAATGTTCCACATGTTCAAAAAATAGAATTGTCTAAGATGAAATGAAAACCCTCAAAATTAATACAAATATAAATGAACCCAAATATACTTCAAATAAACTACATAACTGAATTGAAGGAGAAGGGAGAACAAATCCTAGAAACTTTTTTTTTAAGTTTATTTATTTTGAGGGTGGCGGGAGGGGCAGAGAGATAGAGGGAGAGAAAGAATCCAAAGCAGGCTCCACACTGTCAGCACAGAGCCCAACATGAAGCTCAAACTCACCAACTGTGAGATCATGACCTGAACCAAAACCAAGAGTGGGATACTTAACCAACTGAGTCACCCAGGCACTCCTGTAGGAACTTTAAAAAATTGATTCAACTATACGCCTACAGTCTAGGGGAAATGCAAATAAATCTTGAACTATTTTTAACTGGTTTGTTTTAGATAGTGATATGGATGTAGCCATTCTTAAATAATTCTTTGTATTTGGTAGGAATGAGCAAATGAGTTCACATGTTAATGTTATTGAGAGACAAGATTCTCACTATGGAAGAAGGGAAGCTAAAATATGGAATGAGTAAAGTCAAGAAAAAAACCCTGTGGGGTTGGATTGGAATTAGGTACATGGGTGGATAGATAGGCAATTGGATAGATTAACTAGATTATCTAGGTTGGTATACTGGAGTTCACTTCTACTGACTCATGAAAGTCAATCGTCCATTTCTTTGCACAGACACATTTAGTGATTTCATAATGGTAGCTTGAAACCACCCACAGTGGGAGTGATTATACCTTGAAAATTGGCAAATGCTAAAAATCAAGGCTTTCCATCCCTACCTGCCCCTCCCCCACTGGGTAGTTGTTAAACTTTCCAGTTCATTAATAAATGATAGATGAATAGGTTTCCTAGCTCTATCTCCTTAAAAGGCCTAGAAGCAATTACATGCTAGTGGAAATAAGAACATGTACTGTTCAGATCTTAGTTTCTAAATATCATTCTCCACTTAGAAAAATGACTAATTTCAGGGCTGCAACAGGAAAGTTACATGGTAAGCTTAGAACATCTTTCTGTGACAAAGTAAGGAGTGATCAAAAAATGATGGGGGCCAGGTGCCTGGGTGGCTCAGTAGGTTAAGCATCCAACTTCAGCCCAGGTCATGATCTCACAGCTAGTGAGTTCAAGCCTCACGTCGGGCTCTGTGCTGACAGCTCAGAGCCCGGAGCCTGCTTCAGATTCTGTGTCTCCCTCTCTCTCTCCCCCACCCCTGCTTTCTCTCTCTCAAAAAAATTAATGAACAAAAAATTTTTTAAAAAATGATGAGGGCCTTTCTCATAAGGACACATAAGGTAGCTTGAGAGGTCACACCCTGTCCAAATCTGGGGCATCAGTTGGGGCATCAGTATAAGGACAGTAATGAATTTTAACTCACTGAAAACATAAGAAATCCATGAAAGAAAAGGGAGGAGAAAGGGAGGGTGTGCACATGAAAGAGTGAGAGAGAGACATCAGCAGGCTCTTAGAGTAGAATATGAACTAATAAATGTAGAAGGAGTGCTTATAAAATCAACACACACACACACACACACACACACACATGCACACTTGAGAGAGAGAGAGCAAGCGTGAACAGAGCAAAGGGGCAGGGGACGCGGGGTGGGGAGGGTGTGGGGAGAGAGAATCCTAAGCAGACTCCATGCTCAGCACAGAGCCTGACATAGGGCTCAATCCCACAACCCTAGGATCATGACCTTAGCCAAAATCAAGAGTCAGATGTTCAACCAACTGAGCCCCCCAGGAGCCCCTAAAACCAACATTTTGCAATGATACTAGTAAAGACTAGTTCAGGAAGTAATCATCAAGGGATACTAAATCCAGGGGGAAATTTGATGAAGAGCAGGACAATTTCCAGGGTCTCAAAGTCTTTCCCCACAGATTCCTTATTAGTTCCAAGGAAGAAAAGAGGAACTATGAAGTGGAAAGAATGGGCCACATGTTGATGAGGTGATATTATGAATGTAGAGCAGAGAAATAAAGTACGCCTCCAGACAGGATGCTCTGAGAAGGAAATATTACTTTTATAGTATTCCAGCTGAATACATATAACCTAAATCTAAAAAAAGAAGTCAGACAAATTTAGATTGAAGAACATTCAAAAACCTCAGTATCAAGGAAAATATTTGAAAAGACACTTAACCAAAAAGATATATGTGTATATATATATATATATATATATATATATATATATATATATATATATACACATATATATGACAAACACACAAAATTAACTCAATGTAGTTATTAGGGCAATGCTTAAAACCACAATGAGATATTTCTATGCACTTAACTAAAATTAAAGAGACTAACCATTTAGAGGCACCTGGGTGGCTCAGTTGGTTGAATGTCTTGATTTTGGCTCACGTTGTGATCCTAGGGTCATGAGATCAAGTCCCATGTCAGGCTCTGAGTTCAGTGTGGAGCCTGCTTAAGATTCTCTCTCTCTCTCTCTCTCTCTCTCTCTCTCTCTCTCTCGCTCCCTCTGCCCCTCCCCCACTCATATTCTCTCTCTCTCTCTCTCTCTCTCTCTCTCTTTCTTAAAAAAAAAGGAAAAGAAAAGAAAAAGTAATAACCATTTAAAGTTAGCTAGAAGTTGGAGGATCTGGAACACTTCTATAATGCTGTTGGAATGTAAAATATTTCAACAACTTTGGAAAAGTTTGGCAGTTTCTTAAGAAGTCAAACATATACCTACCATGTAATCCACATATTTCCTTGTACGCCTAGAAGGGAAATATGTCCACACAAGACTTGTACATAAATGTTCATAGCTTTATATGTAACTGCAAAAACCTGCAAACAATCCAAATGTCCAACAACAGGAGAATGGGTAAACAATCTATGCTAATATGCAAAGAAGTATTTCTCAACGATAAAAACAAAATATTGATACATGCATAAACATGTATGATTCTCAAAATAATTATGCTGGAAGAAAACAGCATACACTTCATCATTCCATTTATATAAAAGACTAAAAATATAAATAGCAGAAAACTTATCACTGGTTGTACGGAAAATGGGAGACAGTGGATGGCTGGAGGAAGAAATTACAATGGACATATGGAAACTTGTATACATATTTCAAAACTTACCAAATCATACAATTTATATACAGTTAGTTGTGTGGCAATTTTATCTCAATAAAGTTTTTTAAAGTAATGTAAAAATAAGTGTTAACACTGTGAAAGAGAAAGGCTGAGGAATTATTTCAGAAAAACAGGTTAAGAAGAATAACAAATACAATTTAATCTTGCACTAAAAGAGAACAAATGTTCTAAGGGACATTGCTGGGACAATTGATGAAACTGGAATATAAACTATAAATTAAATAAAATATTGAAGAGTGACTTTTTATGTGGATTGTGGTTATGTAAAAGAATATTCAACTTGCGGTTAGAATGCACATACTACAGTATTTAAGGGTAAAAGGCTACAATCCACAAAACTACACTCAAGTAGTTCAAAAATTAATGTCTATCTTTATCAATTTCCATATTTGTATGTAAAGTGGGAAAATTATCAAGCAAACGTAGCAAAACATGAAAAATTGGTGAATCTGCGTAAAACGTAAAAACAAAAAAAATTCAGTGGCCATGTCTGGTAAGACAAGAAAGGAAAGGACTGGTATAAAGGATTACGGTTTTTTTTGGTTAAGCTTCTTTACACTATTTTACTATTAAAATGCTGATATATTGGGGCGCCTGGGTGGCTCGGTTGGTTAAGTGTCCGACTTCGGCTCAGGTCATTATCTCGCGGTCTGTGAGTTCGAGCCCCGCTTCGGGCTCTGTGCTGACAGCTCAGAGCCTGGAGCCTGTTTCGGATTCTCTGTCTCCCTCTCTCTCTGCCCCTCCCCTGTTCACGCTCTGTCTCTCTCTGTCTCAAAAATAAATAAATGTTAAAAAAATAAAAAATAAATAAATAAATATGCTGATATATTTATTACTTTGGTTTTATTTTTATTTTTTATTTTATAAATTTAATTTCTGTATGAAGAAGATTCATGCATTGAAAATGTCTTCATTTGGAATCCCTTTATCTTATTGGATTGTCACTTACTTTTAGCCATACTTTTTCTATTTACATTGTTATTGAAATGTGTTATTTAACATACAGTGTAATATTAGTTTCAGATGTGTAATATAGCAATGCAACACTTCCATACAATACCCAGTGCTCATCACCACAAGTATACTCCTTCATTCCCATCACCGATTTCACCCATTCCCCTACTGCTTTCCCCTCTGATAACCATCAGTTTGTTCTCTATAGTTAAGAGTCTGTTTCTGGGTTTTCCTCTTTTTTCCCCTTCTATATTCATTTTTTTTGTTGTTGTTTCTTGAATTCTACATATGAATGAATTCATATGGTATTTGTCTTACTGAGTGAATTATTTCTCTTAGCATAATACTCTCTAGCTCCAACCATGTCATTGCAAATGGCAAGATTTCATTCTTTTTTATGGCTGAGTAATATTCCTGTGTGTGTGTGTGTGTGTGTGTGTGTGTGTGTGTGTGTACGCAAATCTTCTTTCTCCATTCATCATTTGATGAACACTTGGGCTCTTTCCATAATTTAGCTATCGCTGATAATGTTACTATAAACATTAGGGTACATGTATCCCTTCAAATTAGTATTTTTTAATCCTTTGGGTATGTACCTAGTAGTGCAATTGCTGGGTCATAGGGTAGTTCTTTTCTTAACTTTTGAAGAACCTCCATACTGTTTTCCAGAGTAACTATACCAGTTTGCATTCCCACCAACAGTGTAAGAGGGTTCACCTTTCTCCACATTCTCACTAACATCTGCTGTTTCCTGTGCTAATTTTAGCCATTTTGCTGGTATGAGGTGACATCTTATTATAGTTTTGATTTGCATTTCCCTGATAAATGATGTTGAGCATTTTTTCATGTGCTTTTTTGACCATCTATAGATATTCTTTGGGAAAATGCCTATTCATGTCTTCTATCAATTTTAAATTGGATTATTTTTTGAGTGTTGAGTTTGATAAGTTCTTTATAGGTTTTGGATACTAACCCTTTATTAAATATGTTGTTTGCAAATGTCTCCTCCCATTCCATCAGTTTTCTTTTAGTTTTGTTGATTGTGTCCTTCACTGTGCAAAAGCTTTTTATCCCAGTAGTATATTTTTCCTTTATTTCCTTTGCCTCAAGAGACGTATCTAGTAAGAAGTTGCTACAGCCAATGTTGAAGAAGTTACTGCCTGCGTTCTCCTCTAGGATTTTGATGATTTCTTGTCTCACGTTTAGGTATTTCATCCATTTTGAATTTGTTTTTGTGTATGGTGTAAGAAAGGGGGCCAGTTTCATTCTCTGGCATGTTGCTGTCCAGTTTTCCCAATACCATTTTTTGAAGAGATTTTTCTCATTGGAGATTCTTCCCTGCTTTGTTGAAGATTAATTTACGTATACTCTCAGGTTTGTTACTGGGTTTTCTATTCTGTTCCACTGATCTACTTGTCTATTTTTGTGTCAGTACCATACTTTCTTGATCACTACAACTTTGTAGTATAAATCAAAATCCGTAATTGTGATGCCTCCAGCTTCACTTTTCTTAAGATTGCTTTGACTATTCAGAATCTTTTGTGGTTCCATACAAATTCTTGGATTGTCTGTTCTAGCTCTTTTAAAAATGCTGTTGGTATTTTGATTTGGGTAGTATAGACATTTTAATAATATTTGTTGTTCTGATTTATGAGCATGAAATGTCTTTTTTAATTTCTTTATTAAAATTTTTTAAAATATTTGTTTATATTTGAAGAAGAGAGAGATAGGAGTGTGAGTAGGGGAAGTGCGGAGAGAGAGAGAGAGAGAGAATCCGAATCAGACTCCAGACTAGGAGTTGTCAGCACTGAGCTTGATGGAGGGCTCAAATCCACAAGCCATGAGATCATGACCTGAGCTGAAGTCAGATGCTCAACCGACCGAGCCACCCAGGTGCGCCTCTCTTTACTTTTTTTTACGTCATCTTCAATTTCTTTCATCAGTGCTTTACAGTTTTCAGGGTACATATCTTTCAGTTCTTTGGTTAGGTTTATTCCTAGGTATCTTATAATTGTTGGTACAATTGTAAATGGGATCAATTCCTTGATTTTTCTTCCTGCTACTTCATTATTGGTAAGAAATGCAACAGATTTCTGTATATTGATTTTTCATCCTGTGACTTTACTGAATTCGTGTATCAGTTCATCATCAGAGATGTTGGTCCATAGGTCTCTCTCTCTCTCTCTTTTTTTTTTTTTTTTTTGGTTTTTACTTCTTTTTATTTATTTATTTATTTATTATTTTTTATTTTTTAAAATTTACATCCAAATTAGTTAGCATATAGTGAAACAATGATTTCAGGAGTAGATTCCTTAGTGCCCTTTACCCATTTAGCCCATCCCCCCTCCCACAACCCCTCCAGCAACCCTCAGTTTGTTCTCCATATTTATGAGTCTCTTCTGTTTTGTTCCCCTGCCTGTTTTTATATTATTTTTGTTTCCCTTCCCTTATGTTCATCTGTTTTGTCACTTAAAGTCCTCATATGAGTGGAGTCTTATGATTTTTGTCTTTCTCTGACTAATTTCACTTAGGATAATAGCCTCCAGTTCCAACTGTGTAGTTGCAAATGGCAAGATTTCATTCTTTTTGATTGCTAAGTAATACTCCATTGTATATATATACCACATCTTCTTTATCCATTCATCCATCGAGGGACATTTGGGCTCTTTCCATACTTTGGCTATTGTTGATAGTGCTGCTATAAACATGGGGGTGCATGTATCCCTTCGAAACAGCACACCTGTATCCCGTGGATAAATGCCTGGTAGTGCAATAGCTGGGTCATAAGGTAGTTCTATTTTTAGTTTTGTCAGGAACCTCCATACTGTTTTCCAGAATGGCTGCACCAGCTTGCATTGCCACCAACAATGCAAAAGAGACCCTCTTTCTCTGCATCCTCGCCAACATCTGTTGTTGCCTGAGTTGTTAATGTTAGCCATTCTGACAGGTGTGAGGTGGTATCTCATTGTGGTTTTGACTTGTATTTCCCTGATGATGAATGATGTTGAGCATTTTTTCCTGTGTTGGTTGGCCATCTGGATGTCTTCCTTGGAGAAGTGTCTATTCGTGTCTTTCGCCCATTTCTTCACCAGATTATTTGGTTTTTGGGTGTTGAGTTTGATAAGTTCTTCACAGATTTTGGATACTAACCCTTTATCTGATATGTCATTTGCAAATATCTTCTCCCATTCTGTTGGTTGCATAGGTCTCTTTTTAAGTGGAGTCTTTGTCTGGCTTTGCTGATAATGCTGTCCTCATAGAATTAATTTGGAAGTTTTCCTTTTCTATTTTTTGGAATAGTTTGAGAACAATAGGTATTAACTCTTCTTTAAATGTTTGGTAGAATTGACCTGTGAAGCCATCTGGTCCTGGACTTTTGTTTGTTGGGAGATTTTTTATTACTAATTCAATTTCTTTGCTGGCTATAAGTCGTTTCAAGTTTTCTATGTTTTCATGTTTCAGTTTTGGTAGTTTATATGCTTTTTGGAATTTACCCATTTCTTCCAGGTTGTCCCATTTATTGGCAAATAGTTTTTCATAATATTGTGTTATAATGGTTACTTCTGCTGTGTTGGTTGTTATTTCTCCTCCCTCAGTTGTGATTTTATTTATTGGGTCCTTTCTCTTTTCTTTTTGATGGGTCTGGCTAAGGGTTAATTTGTTTTATTGATTTTTTCAAAGAACCAGTTCCTGGTTTCATTGATCTGTTCTATTAGTTCTTTTAGTTTCTATATCATTTATTTCTGCTCTAATCTTTATTATTTCCCTTCTTCAACTGGCTTCAGGCTTTGTTTGTTCTTTTTTTAGCTCCTTTAGATGTAAAGTTAGGGTTCGTTTTTTTTTTTTTTGAGATTTGTCTTGATTCTTGAGGGAGACCTATATTGCTAGTTATTTCCCTCTTAGGACCACTTTTGCTGCACCCCAAAGGTTTTGGACCATTGTGTTTTTATTTTCATTTGTTTCCGTGTATTTTTTTATTTCCTCTTTGATTCCTGGTTGACTCATTCATTTTTTTTTTTTTAATGTTTATTTATTTTTGAGACAGAGAGAGACAGAGCATGAACGGGGGAGGGTCAGAGAGAGAGAGGGAGACACAGAATCTGAAACAGGCTCCAGGCTCTGAGCTGTCAGCACAGAGCCCAACGTGGGGCTTGAACTCACAAACCGTGAGATCATGAACTGAGCCAAAGTCAGATGCTTAACCGACTGAGCCACCCAGGCACCCCATCATTATTTAGTAGCATGTTGTTTAATATCTTTATTTGTGGTCTTTCCATTTTTTTTTCCTATGGATGACTTCAAGTTTCATAGTGTTATGATCAGAAAATATGCATGGTACAATCTCAATCTTTTTGTACTTGTTAAAGCCTCATTTGTGACCTAGTATGTGATCTGTTCTAGTGAATGTCCCATATGCACTTGAAAAGAATATATATTCTGCTGTCTTAGGATGTAATGTTCTGAATATATCTATTAAGTCCATCTGGTGCAGTGTGTCATTCAAAGCCATTGTTTCCTTGATTTTCTGCTTAGATGATTTGTTCATTACGGTAAGTGTGGTGTTAATAACACAAAAATAGTAGGGGACATTATCAATTAGTTCCTTTATGTTTGTTATTAATTGTTCTATATATTTGGGTGCTTTCATGTTGGGGACATAAATATTCACATTTGTTAGATATTCTTGTTGTATAGTCCCTTTATTAAAATATAGTGCCCTTCCTCTTCTCTTGGCACTATCTGGTTTAGACACTCTTTTTTTTTTTCAGTCTTTGGTTTAAAATCTAGTTTGTCTAATGTAAGTATGGCTACTCTGGCTTTCTTTTGACATCAATTTTCATGATAAATGTTTCTCCATCCCTTCACTTGGAATCTTCAGGTGTCTTTAGGTTTAAAATAAGTCTCAGGTAGGCAGCATTAGATGGGCTTTTTTTAAAATCCATTGACACTTTATGTCTTTTGATTGGAGCATTTAGTCTATTTACACTCAGAGTAATTATTGAAAGTTATGTATTTAGTGCCATTTATTACTTGTTTTGTCATTGTTTCTGGAGATTTTTCTCTGTTCTTTTGTCCCTTTTGGTCTTTCCTTTCTACTCAAAAAGTGCCCTTTAATAATTCTTGCAGGGCTCATTTAGTGGTCATAACTCCTTTAGTTTTTGTTTGTCTGGGAAATTCTTTATCTTTCCTTCTATTCTGAATGATAGTCTTACTGGATAGATCATTCTTGACTGCATATTTTTCCCAGGTAGCGCATTGAATATGTGCCATTCCCTTCTTACTTGCCAAGTTTTTGTGGATAGACCTGCAGCTAGCCTTATGGATCTTCCCTCGTAAGTTAGGGACTTCTTTTGTCTTGCTGCTTTTAGTCTGTTTTCTTTATTGCTGTATTTTGCAAATTCAATTACAATGTATCTTGCTCTCAGCCTGCTTTTGTTTGTTTTAATGGGAGGTCTCTGTGCCTCCTGGATTTGGATGTCTATTTCCTTCCCCAGATTAGCAAAATTCTCAGCTAAAGCTTTCTTAGCAAAGTTTTCTTCTCCCAGAAAGAGGAGAGAGAGAAAGAGGCAGAAAACTTGTTTGAAGAAATAATAGCTGAAAACTTCCCTCACCAGAGGAAGAAAACACATTTCCACGTCCAGGAAGCACAGGGAGTACTAAACAAGATGCACCCAAAGAAATCCACACCAAGACGTATTATAATTTAAATATCAAAAATTAAAGAGAGAGAATTTTGAAAGCCACAAGAGAAAAGCAACTTGTTACATATAAGGGATTTCCCCATATGACTCTCAGCTGATTTTTCAAGAGAAATTTTGCAGGCCAGAAGGCAGTGGTATGATATAGTCAAAGTGCTGAAAGGGAAAACTTACAACCAAGAATACAGTACCTGATGAGGTTATTATTAAGACCTGAAGGAGAGATAAAGAGTTTCCCAGACAAGCAAAAGCTAAATGAGGTTATCACCACTAAACCAGCTTTACAAAAAAAAAAAAAAAAAAAAAAAAATTAAAAAGAGTTCTTTAAATGGATAAAAGGTCACAACTAAAAATAAGAAAATACGTGGAAGAGTGGCACCTGGGTGGTTTAGTCAGTTAAGCGTCGAACTCTTGGTTTCAGCTCAGGTGATGATCTCCTGCTTCATGGGTTCAAGCCCCATGTCGAGCTCTGCACTGACAGTGCAGAACCTGCTTTGGATTCTTTCTCTCTCCCTCTTTCTGCGCCTCCCTTGCATGCTCTCTCTCTCTCTCTCTCCCTTTCTCTCTAAATAAATAAATATTCTTAAAAAATAAAAAGAAAATATATGAAAGAAAAATCTCAATGGTAAATGCAAACCTACTGAAAAGGTAACAGGTCAACACTTATAAGGGTAGTATAAGGATTAAAAAAGACAAAAGAAGTATAATAAACTTTATATACAATAATTAGTTAAAAGATATAAAATATGACATCAAAAACATAAAATGTGTGTCGGGGGTAAAAAATGTAATGCTTTTAGAATGCATCCAAACTAGAGAGCCACCAACTTAAAATAGACTTCTATAAATATAGGTTGTTATATATGAACTTCACAGAAACCACAAACCTGTGGTTTGATACACAAAACCTGTAATAGATACATAAAAAATGAAAAGAATCCAAACATTAAAGAAAGTTACCAAATCACAAGAGAACAAAATAAGAGAGAAGAGCTATACAAGTTAGAACACAATTAACAAAATGGCAATAAATGCATACCTGTCAATAATTACTTTAAACGTAAATAGGCAAAATTCTCCAAACAAAAGACTGAGTGGCTGATGGATGAAAAAAGAAAAAAAGTCAATGTATATGCTGCCTACAGGAGACTCATTTAAGATCTAAAGACACACATTGACTGAAAGTAAAGGGATAGAAAAAGATAGTCCATGAAAATAGAAGTAAAAAGAAAGCGGGGGTAGTAATATATAATATAAAATCAACTTTAAAACAAAGACTGTAACAAGATAAAGAAGAGAATTACATAATGATAAAGGAATCAATCCAGCAAGAAGATAAAACTTGTAAATATTTATGCACCCACCATAGGACACCTAAATATATAAAGCAAATATTAACAGTTGCAAAGGGAGAAATTGACAGCAATACAATAATAGAGAACTTTAACACCCCACTTGCATCAGTGGAGAAATTATCCAGGCAGAATATGAATAAGAAAGTATTGGCCTTAAATGGCACATTAGACCAGATGGGCTTAAAAGAAATATACAGAAAATTCCATCTGAAAGCACCATTTTTCTCAAATGCACATGAAACATTCTCCAAGATAAATCACATGTTGAGGCACAAAACAAGTCTCGATAAATTTAAGAAGATTGAAATCATATCAAGCATCTTTTCTGACCACAACACTATGAAACTAGAAATCAATTTATAAGAAGAAAGCTGGAAAATAAAAAGAAACACATGCAGACTAAACAACATGGAATTAAACAACCAATGGGCCAATGAAGAAATCAAAAAAGGAACAAAGAAAGTACCTTGAGACAAATTAAAATGAAAACAGAATCCTCCAAAATCTATGGGATGCAGTAAAAGCAGTTTAAAGAAGGAAGTTTATAGCAACAGACACCTACATGAAAAGAGAAGAAAAATCTCAAATAATCTAAACTTACACCTGAAGGAACTAGAAAAAGAAGAGCAAAGCACAAAGTTAGTATAAGAAAATAATAAAGATCAGAGTAGAGGGCACCTGGGTGGCTCAGTTGGTTTGAGGCTGTTTGACTTTGGCTCAGGTCGTGATCTCATAGTTCGTGAGTTCAAGCCCTATACTGGGCCATCTGCTGTCAATGCAGAGCCCACTTCAGATTCTCTGTCCCTCTCTCTCTCTGCCATTCCCCTGCCAATGCTCTCTTTCTATCTCAAAAATAAATAAACACTAAAAAAAAAAAAAAAAAAATCAGAGTAGAAATAAATAAAATAGAAATCAATGAAACTAAAATCTCATTCTTTGAAAAGATAAAACTGATAAACCTTTAGCAAGACTCCCCAAGGAAAATAAAGACCCCAAATAAATAAAATCAGATATTAAAGAGGGGAAGTTACAAATGAAACCAGAGAAATGCAAAGGATCATGAAAGACTACTATGAACAATTACATGCCAATGAATTGAACAACCTAGAAAAAAAATGTATGAGTTCCCGGTAACATAAAATCTTCCAAGACTGAATCAAGAAGAAATGGAAAATGTGAACAGACTAATCACTAGTAATGAAATTGAATCAATAAGCAAAAAAGTCCCAAGAAACAAAAGTCCAGTACCAGATGGCTCCAGGACCAGATGGCTTCACAGGTCAATTCTACCAAACATTTAAAGAATAATACCTATCCTTGTCAAACTATTTCACAATATTGATAAAGAACTAATGCTTCTGATTATTCTATGGGGCCAGAATTACCCTGACACCTAAACTAGACAAAAACACTATAGAAAAAGAAAATTTGAGCCCAGTATCCCTTATTAACATAATGTAAAAATCTTCAACAAAATATTAGTAAACCAAATTCAACAATACATTAAAATAATCATAAACCATGATCAAGTGGAATTTATTCCAGAGATGCAAGGATGGTTTAATATCTGGAAATCAATCAGCATGATACACCACATTAACAAAATGAAGGATATAAATCATATGATCATCTCAGTAGATGTAGAAAAAGTATTTGACAAAGTACAACATCCATTCATGATAAAATCTCAATACATTGGGTATACAATATACCTCAACATAGTAAAGTCCATGAATGACAAACCCATAGTTAACATACTCAACAGTGAAAAGTTGAAAGCTTTGCTCCTAAGATCAGGAACAAGATAAGGATTGTCTTACCATTTTTATTAAACTTAGTATTAGAAGTCCTAGACACACAAATTAGGCAAGTAATAGAAATAAAGGGTATCCAAACTGGAAAAGAAGAAGTAAAAAGTGTCACTATTCATGGGGTACCTGCATGGTTCAGTTGGTTAAGCATCTGACTTCAGCTCAGGTCATGATCTCATGGCCCTTGAGTTTGATCCCCATGTCAGGCTCTGTGCTGATAGCTCGGAGCCTGGAGCTCCTTCCGATTCTGTATTTCCCTCTCTCCCTGCCCCTCTGTCTCTTTCTCTCTCAAAAATAAACATTAAAAAAATTTTTTTAAGTGTCACTATTCACAAATGACATGGTACTATACATAAAAAACCTTAAAGCCTCCACCCAAGACTATTAGAATAAGTGAATTCAGTAAAGTTCCAGGATATTAAATCAATATACAGAAGTCTATTGCATGTCTACAACCTAATAACAATCTATCAAGAGAAATTGAGAAAATAATCACAATTACAATTTCATCAAAAAGAAGAAAATACCTAGAAATAAATTTAAACCAGGAAGTGAAAGACATGTACTCTGAAAACTATGAGATTGATGAAAAGATACAAATAAATGAAATGCTTTGTCATGGATTGGAAGAATTAATATTGCTAAAATGTCTGTACTACTCAAAGCAATCTACATATTCATTGCAATTCTTATCAAAATACCAATGACGTTTTTCACAAAATTAGAACAAATAATCGTAAAATTTGTATGGAACTACAAAAGACTTTAAAGAGCCAAAGCAACTGAAAGAAGAACAAAGCTAAAGATATCATGCTCCCAGATTTTAAACTATACTACAAAGCAACAGTAATAAAAACAGTATGGTACTGGCACAAAAATAGATACATAAGTCAATGGAACAGAGTAGAGAACCCAGAAATAAACCTTTGCTTCTATGGTCAATTAATCTACAACAAAGGAGGCAAGAATATAGAATGGGGAAAAGACAGTCTATTTAATAAACAGTGTTGGAAAAGCTGGACAGCAACATGCAAAAGAATGAAACTGGACCACTTTTTTACACCATACACAAAAGTAAACTCAAAATGGATTAAAGATTTAATTATCTGAAACAAAATTCCTGAAAGAAAATATCTGCAGTAAGCTCTTTGACATTGGTCTTTGCAGTATTTTTTTGGATAGGTCTCCTCAGACAAGGATAAAAAAGTAAGATAAGCAAATGAAACTACACCAAACTAAAAACTTTTTGCCCAGTCAAGGAAACCATCAATAAAATCAAAAGGCAACCTACAGAATGGGAAAAGATATTTGCAAATGATGTATCCGATGAGGTGTTAACATCCAAAATATGTAAAGAACTCCTAAAACTCAGCACCAAAAACAAACAAACAAAAACCAAGCAATTCCATTTTTAAAAATGGCAGAGGACCTGAATAGACATTTTTTTCCAAAGATGCACAGATGGCAAATAGGCACATTAAAAGGTGCTCAACATCACTTGTCTTCAAGGAAATGCAAATCAAAACTACACTGAGTTATCACCTCATACCTGTCAGAATGGCTAGTATCACAAAGACAAGAAATAATGAGCACTGGCAAGGATGTGGAGAATAGGAACCCTCCTGCACTGTTGGTGGGAATGTAAACTGGCATAGCCACTGTGGAAAACAGTGTGAGGCTTCCCCTAAAAACAAAAAAATAGAAATACCATACTTCTAGGGATTTATCCAAAGAAAATGGAAACACTAATTCAAAAATGTATATGCACCCCCATGCTAATTGCAAGATTATTTACTATAGCCAAGATATGGAAGCAACCTAAATGCCCATCAACAGATGAATAAAGATGTGGTATATGCACACAGCAGAATATTACTCAGCCATAAAAAAAGAGTGCAATCTTGTCACTTTGACAACATGGATGGACCTAGAAGGTATGCTAAGCGGATTGAGACAGAGAAAGACAAATACCCTATGATTTCACTTATATGTGAAGTCTGAAAAACAAATGAACAAACAAAAACAAAACAGAAACAGAATCATAGATACAGAGAAGTGTATGGTTGCCAGAGGACAGTAGGATGGGGGGTGACAAAATAAGTGGAGAGGAGATGCAGTCTTCCAGCTATGAAATAACTATGACATGGGGATGTAATATACAGCATAAGGAATATAGGGAATATAGTGAGCAATAGTCAATAACATAACAATATTGTAATATGATGATAGTAACCAGACTTGCTGTGGTGACCATCGTATAATACACAAAGATATCAAATCACTATGCTGCACAC
Organism: Panthera leo; assembly: GCF_018350215.1. Lineage (NCBI taxonomy): Eukaryota > Metazoa > Chordata > Mammalia > Carnivora > Felidae > Panthera > Panthera leo. The sequence continues at coordinate 169,572,018 of NC_056686.1, forward strand.
CTAACACTAACACAATAATGTATGTCAATGGTTCTTCAGTAAAACTTTTTTTCAAGAATTCCAGATTGAAATTCTCTATGAGGAACTTTTTGATCTCCACAAAGTCACTCTGGCTCTAATATTTTGGGGGTGGTCAAGGCCTCAGATTCTATTCTTTTGAATCTGGTCCTGTGCAGACTGGGTGGCCCTTTATTTCAACAGTATTCTTGCATGTCCCCAGCTTTTTCCAAAAAATCTTTTCCTCACCCAACTCCATTGGCTGGTAAATCTCCACACTTAACCAGCAGCACAGAAGAGCTGCAGTCAGGTCCTGGTCAGGAAATAACCTCCAACTCATTACCACTCGAAATTTTACAAAAGTTCAATTGAGAGAAATAATAATTATGGACAGTGGCATGCAGGATCTACGGTCCATTCTTCCCTCTAAATAGTCTAAAATGTTTTCCTAAATTAAGCCAGACCAGCAGAGCTCCACAAACCTGACCACATCTTCTGAAATCCGCACCCCTGTAGAATTGCTTTTTACTGAACTTGGCTTTGGTGTTAGTTATACATTATGACACAGTGAAGGATGTTGTAAGAAACAGCCCTATGAAAATATGACAGCCTTTCTGGAGAATAGTGTCCACTTCATTACATAGTGACTTCTTTGTGAGAATTTGTAAGAGAATTTTCTTCCTGGTCTCCCAACCAGAAATAATTATGCTACCCTTGAGCAACTAGCTTGTTTTTATCTCCTAAACACTGTGAATCATGTAACTGATCATTTTTCCTTCTCGATTTTGTCTGCCAAAAATCTTAGAGGTAAATTTGTGGTTGGTCTCTAGCAGGACTGCAGGATCTTACAATTTCTACTTTGTGTATTATCTTCACTTGCAGCTTCATTGTTAAATCAGGAAAGTATTGTGGAGCCAGAATGGCTGAGTTTGAGCTCCAGAGCTCTACCACTTATTACCTGTATAGTCTCCATCACTTCTGTGTGCCTCAGATACTTCATCCATAAAATGGAGAGAATAATAGTACCAATCATGTGGGGTTTCCTTTATACTGGTTTCCTCTTTCACCAATTTAAAATTTTTATTGTATGTAAGCCTTTTTAAATGCTTCCTTGAACAAAGCTGGGTGTAAACAAAAGCAGATGAACACAAAATGCCAACATGTATGTAGCAATTAAGAATCAATTACAAGTAATCAATATGAAAGTATTAATTTTTATAAAAATAAACTTACACGGTAACCATAGTATGGATTAGCATCTAAGTAGGCTTGAACCTGGCACGTCAACCTTTTAGAAGCTACTAGAAGTATGATCATGTTCTGATTTGCTCCTAATTACAATTTGTCCTGATGAGTTTCTGTGAGAAAAGATTCACCCTTTCTACCACCTAACTGTTCAAGACTGCCACTGGGAAACTGCATGAAACTCTTAATCAGTACATAAGCCAGTAGGAAAAGGATTTCTTTGCTTTATCCTTGATGAGTGAGGGTCTGGGCCTCTAAAGGAGCATCCCTCTGATTTCTCAGCACCGCTGATGTGCATTACGCAAAGTCTATTTCTCATCTACTTTTTTCCTCTCACTCTGTCTCTGATGATAGCTATTGGAAACACTAGCCTTGGGCTTTGCCCAGAGATTATCAAAAGGATCCCTTGCTGTGCAAAAATACTTTCTTGAAACTATCAGTTGCTACGAATTAGAGCTTTGTTCCTTTGGCTAACTCACAGCAAGGTTTCTCCTACTATGATGAAAGCAACCCCCAGAAGAGGCCTTATATTAAGTTGTCTCAAGCACCTTGAGGTAACTATTGCATTTTAACTAAAAACAGGTTTTAATAAAAGAAGGGAGTTAATAAATATTTACTCAGCACCCACTTTGGGCTCTGCAGGCATTGGATGCACACTATTGCAGTATTCCCTCAAAGAGCATATTAATGAAGGGAAACAAGGAATAAACAATGTACCAGATGATAAAGGCAAAAAAAAATCAAAGCTGGAGAAGGGGAGAGAGGGATGAGGCTGTGAGGGATGGAGGGACGCTACTTAGGGTAGTTGGGAAGGCCTCACTGATGAGAGAAGAGAGATCACAAGAGGCCTGTGGTGAGGGTTGGATTACAACTAAGGAGAGGAAGGAAGAACCACCCAGAGAGTAGGGGCTCTGGAGTTAACTTTGCTGGTTGCTGAACAGCAACCAAGTTCTGAGTCCTAATCCTGGCTATCAATTCCCCGTCCTGCTTAACCTCATCTTTCAGATGAAGGTAATAATGTTTGTCCTATCTGTACCTCAGAGCTACTGATGTTTGAGTTAATGTTTAGAGATTATTTTGAACCCCACAGGCAAGAAACATTAGAAAGCACAAGGTGTAATTACAGGTTTTTTCCACTGTATTTCTCTGTTTCTCTCAGTTCTGTATTATGATGATGATGATGATGATGATGACAGACAAACAAACAAACAAACAGAACTGGTGACCTAACCCTCTCCCCTCTCTGTGAGTCAACCTTACAGGTTAGTTTATACATTCTTCATCTATCAAGGACAGTCCTGAGATTGTCCTCTATACTTTTGGTCAAGGTCCACATAAAACTAAGAAGAAAATGTTCTGTAGTTTAAGTTAAACTCTCTCAGTCAGTTACTGCTGGACCCAGTGTGGAAGGGTTAATGCTTACTAGGAGAGTTCCCTTAGAGACTCTGTATTCTCAGAAAAGCAAAAGAACACAGCATGTCACCAAGTCCTTGGTAGGCAAAAGAGCTATGTAAACAACAGCTGTGGCAGCACCTTGTTTAATGTGTCAACTGTTCTAGAGAGCCAGACAGAACCTTACAAGACATAATTTTTTGGGTCTGTGCAATTCAGTTACACTATTTTCAAAGTCCTCAGATTGTATTCTAACTTCTTCTCACTTTCTCTTTTAACAGCACAATGGGATAAAGCTGGAGGAAACAGGATGACAAAAAAATTTTATGAAAATTTTGTTAAGTACTGATATTGACTGGAAACATCAAATGTTCATGAAAATATTTGTAATTCCAGTCTTTAAATACTTATAATGAAATTTAAATACAACTTTTTTTGATTGAAATTGCCAAACATATACCAAGAGAAAGAAAATAATGTATTGAGTCCTCAGGTACCCATCACACAGCTTTACCAATTTTCAACCCATTACCTGTGTGTTTCATCTATGCCTCAACCCAATTGCCTGTACTTCCTGAATTATTTTAAGCAACCCCCATCACTTCACACTTCATCAGTAAATACAGTCAATTCTCTCTTTTCTGTGTAGTTTTTTTTTTTTCTATAAATTCATCACATTGTATTACCTAGTACTGAACTATTCTTCCCAGGGGAACATAGGATTAGGTTCCTGAGAGCCTCAGGTCACATTTTTGACAACTGGTCAATATAGGACCTTATTTTAGGTGTATTTTCTCTGTACAGTACATCACAGCTTCCTTGTGCTTCAGAGCACTAGACAGCACCTTAACACTATGTTTGGAGGCCATTTGAAACAGCAAAATAACTAAAAACACTTAAATGTGAAAAACATGGCACTAAATAGACTATGAGGACACTTCTTTATGGTATGAGAACTGAAACAACAAGGCAGTGAACCACCTTGTTCAATGATAGCTGGAAATGTGTGCATCAGACCTCTCTAATTTTGTGCTACTCAGCACATGTCTGGGAGTGACCATGGAACCATGATGAATATTGATATTGGGTTTACAAACCCATTTTAGTGAGTAGGCAAATACATAAATATGAATCCACAAATAATCAATCAACTATATTTTGACATGTATTTCATGTAAGGAGTCCTTTTCATTAATATAACCACAATACCTTTTTTTTACCTAGCAATTAAAAAAAAACAGTATTTTTAAAGACATTTGTCATTCATTAATAATATTCATTCAGTAATGACATTCATTCAAAATGATATTCAAAATTTTCGATGACAATTCAATAACATCAGTCATTAACTCTAACATTTATTAAGCACTTAACATGCTTTAATAATGGCTGAGACTTAAATTTGTTAAAGACAAAGTTATGGCAATAATTAAATATTCTATAGGTTGTCTACAAGAAACTCACTTTATTATTCCTCTCCCCTCTTTGAGATAGTGGGTTTTTTTTCCTTTGGATATATAGCCATAAATGGGACTACCGGGTCATAAAGTAGTTTTAATTGTAACTTTTGTAGAAAACTCCATACAGTTTTTCCACAGTGGCTACACTAATTCACATTCTGACCAACACTGCACATCCTTTTCTCTTTTCTTTTTTTTTTCTAATTTTTCTTAATGTTTATTTATTTTTTGAGAGACAGAGAGAGACAGAGCGTAAGCAGGGGAGGGGTAGAGAGAGAAAGGGAGTCACAGAATCTGACACAGGCTCCAGGCTCTGAGCTGTCAGCACACAGCCCAATGCAGGGCTCAAACCCACAAACTGTGAGATCATGACCTGAGCTAAAGTCAGATGCTTAACTGACTGAGCCACCCAGACACCCCCCCTTTTCTCTTTTCTCCACATCCTGAACACTTGTTCTTTTTGTTTTTTTTTGTTGTTGTTGTTTTTTCATTTTATTGGGATATAATTGACACACTGCACTATAGAAATTTAAGATATACATCATAATGACTTGACTGGACAAGAAACCCACTTTTTTTAAAAAAAATTTTTTAATGTTTATTTATTTTTGAGACAGAGAGAGACAGAGCATGAACGGGGGAGGGTCAGAGAGAGAGGGAGACACAGAATCTGAAACAGGCTCCAGGCTCTGAGCGGTCAGCACAGAGTCCGACGCGGGGCTCGAACTCACGGACCACGAGATCATGACCTGAGCCGAAGTCCGACGCTTAACCGACTGAGCCACCCAGGCACCCCAAGAAACCCACTTTAAAGAGTTTATGTTTAAGTAATCCCTACACTCAACTTGGGGTTCAAACTTACAACCCTGAGATTGAGAGTAATATGCTCTATCGACTGAGCCAGCTAAGTGCACAAGAAACCCACTTTAAAGATAAAATTCTATATAGATTAAAAATAAATTGATGGGGGAAAAAAAGTAAAGCGATGAAGAAAAATATACCATTCTAACACCAAAAGAAAGCAGGAGTCATTTATTAATTTCAGACACAGCAGACTTCAGGCCATGAAAATTATCAGGGATAAAGAGGGGCAATACCTAATGACAAAGAGGTCAATTCTCTAAGAAAACATAATTTTTCATATGTATGTGCCATAACAACAAAGCATCAAAATACATGCATCAAAACCTGATAGAAATGCAAGGTGAAATAGAGGAGTTTACTATTAGAGTTGGAGATTTTAACACTTTGCTGTTAGAAATGGACAGGGGTGCCTGGGTGGCTCAGTTGGTTGACCATCCGACTTTGGCTCAGGTCATGATCTCAAGCCTCGTGAGTTCAAGCCCTGCATTGGACTCTGTGCTAACAGCTCAGAGCCTGGAGCCTGGAGCCTGCTTCGGATTCTGTATCTCCTTCTCTTTCTCCTCCTCTCCAGCTCACACTCTGTCTGTCTCTCTCTCTCTCTCAAAAATAAGCATCAAAATTTTTTTTAAAAAGAGAGAAATGGACAGACCCAGCAGAGAGAAAATCACTAATAGTAGAACTAAGTACCATCAATCAACTAAATACAATAAACATTTATAGACTATTTCATCCAATAACAGCAGAATACACCTTCCAAGTTCACATGGAACATTCACCAAGATGGAACATATTAAAGGTCATAAAACACACGTTAACAAATTTAAAGCAATATAAATCACACAATATCTTCTGTCATACCCCCAATGGAATTAAACTAGAAATTAGTCACAGAAAGATAACTGAAAAATCCTGAAATATATGAAAATTAAAGAACACACTTTTAAACAACACATGAGTGAAAGAAGTTATCTCAAGAGGAGTTTTTAAAATATTTTGAACCAAATGAAAATGCAAACACAACTTCATAAAATGTGTGTGATGCAGCAAAAGCAGTGGTTGGAAATTTATAGCATTGAGTGTACACATTAAAAAAGAAGATCTACAAATCAATCATCTAAGCTTCTGCCTTAGGAAACTACAAAAGGAAGAGAAAATTAATTTTAAAGTAATCAGAAGAAACATTAAAAATTCAAGCAGCAATCATTGAACACACAAAATAAAGAAAATTTAAAATTCAAAAGCCAAATATGTTTGAAAATTTAATAAAGTTGATAAGCTTCCAAACTGACTAAAATAAAAAGAAAACCAAAATTAATAATATAAGAAATAAAAGAGGAAACATCACTACAGATCCTATGGAGATTAAAAGGATAATAAAGAATACTATCAATAACTTTTTGTCCACAAATTTGATAACCTAGAAATGGACCATTCCTTGAAAGACACAATCTACCAAAACTCACACGAGAGGAAATAAACTGCCTAACCCTGTATCTATTCAAGAAATTGAATCAATAATTAATAATCAATAACCTTACAACACAGATTACATCAGGCCCAGATAGGTTCACTGTTGAATTCTGCCAAACATGAAAGGAAAAAAAAATTATGCCATTTCTACAATCTCTTTCAGAAGATAGAAGCAGGGAAAACACTTTTCCAACTCATTCTGTGAGGCCAGCATTACCATAATACCAAACCAAAGACATTATAAGAAAACTACAGATCAATCGGGCCCCTGGGTGGCTCAGTTGGTTAAGCATCTGACTTCGGCTCAGGTCATAATCTTGCGGTTTGTGAGTTCAAACCCCATGTTAGGCTCTGTGCTGACAGCTCAGAGCCTGGAGCCTACTTTGGAATCTGTGACTCCGTCTCTCTCTGCCCCTCCCCCACTCACACTCTGTCTCCTGTCTCTCAAAAAATAAATGTTAAAAAATATTTAAAAGAGAAAACTACACACCAATATTTCTCATGAACACAGATATAAAAATCCTCAGTAGAACATTAATAAATCAAATCCAACAATGTATAAAAAAGAATTACACACCATAACCCAATATGATTTATCCCAGGTAGGTTAGTTCAACATTCAAAAATCAAGTTAAGGATGAACATTAAAAGTTAAAGAAGTAACTGTGATCCATCACAACAAAGGCTAAAAAAGAAAAATCATAAGATCTTATCAATAGATGCAGGGAAAAAAAAAAAAAGCATCTTAAACAATCCAACACCTCTTCATGATAAAAAGTCTTGGTAAGCTAGGAATAGAGGGAAACCTCCTCAACCTCATTTTTAAAATTAGACCAAAAAGGGGCGCCTGGGTGGCGCAGTCGGTTAAGCATCCGACTTCAGCCAGGTCACGATCTCGCGGTCTGTGAGTTCGAGCCCCGCGTCAGGCTCTGGGCTGATAGCTCGGAGCCTGGAGCCTGTTTCCGATTCTGTGTCTCCCTCTCTCTCTGCCCCTCCCCCGTTCATGCTGTGTCTCTCTCTGTCCCAAAAATAAATAAAAAAACGTTGAAAAAAAATTAAAAAAAAATAAATAAATAAAATTAGACCAAAAAGTTATGGCTAACATTATACTCAACGGTGAGAAACTGAAAGCTTTCCTACTAAGATGAGGAGCAAGGCAAGGATTTCCCCTCTCACTACTGCTTTTCAACCCTGTAATGGAAGTCCTGGTGATGCAATAAGAAAAGGCAATTAAGACATACAGGTTGGGAAGGGAGAAATAAAACCACCTTCGTTTGCAGATGACATGATCATCTATGTAGAAAATCCTAAAAAATCAACAAATAATACCTTCTTATAGAAAGCTCACATAAGCAATTATAGCAAGGTTGCAGAATACTGGGTTACTGTTCAAAAGTAAATCACTTTCCATATACCAGCAGTGAACAAGTCAAATTTGAAATAAAACACAATATCATCTATATTAACACTTCTAAAAATGAAATACTTAGGTATAAATCTAACAAAATATACAGAAGATATATAGGAGGAAAATGACAAAACAATGAAAAACTATACAACTATAAAACTTTATCCTTTTTTATCTGTCCTCTCTACATGTTCCAACCTCACTTTCACTCTTTTTGATCCTCTTCCACCTTCATTTTCCTCTACATATTATAGCCTCTAGCCATATTCACCTCATCTCAGCTCCTGAAAGACCATATCAATTTCTAGGTGTCTATGCCTTTGCACACACTATTCTAATAAGCTTTCATTAATTCTATTATTAGCTATTTAAAGGACTATAACAATGTTAATACAACCTTTTGTAAACTTAGAGAAGAAGAATACAAGTGAAGTATATCAGGGCAATTTGAAGAACTCACTTTCAAAGGCAGGACTACTTTCTTTCCAAAACTGCTTTGTCAAGGTCACTGACAAACTATCCTATGGTCTCCATTTGCTCTCCATTTTCTGCTCTCCATTTGCTTAACCTCTCAGTAGCACTGATGACTCTCTAGTAAAGCAAACTGCTCTCTGGCTTCATTGACCCTACCTTCTCCTGTTCTGCTTCCTCACTGTCCCTGTCTCTAGTCCACCTGCTTCTCTCCTACCAAACCTGTAAACATCAGTGTAACACACGACTCCATCCTCAGTCCTTCTGTCCTCTGCTCTGCCTACATTCACTTGTTGCACAATCTTATACATTCCCGGGACTTCAAATACCGTCTATTTGTCAATGGCTCTCTCGTTTAGGTCTCCAGCTCTCACTTCTCTACCAGGCTCCAGATTCATTTATCCAACCGCCTATTTGACATTTCCTTTTGGAGATCTTAAAGGTATTTCAGACTTTACATATTCAAAACAAAACTCTATCTCCCTTCCCCTCACCCCAAATTCTTATTTCTCCCATGTTCTTTTTATCTCAGCAAAATGGCTTCATAGCTGCACATGCTAAAAACCAGGAATAATCTTTGATGCCTATGTTCACTTCAGGTTCTATTATCTAATTTGTCAGCACATCTTCTTAATGCTACTTCCCAAATATATCCTGCCTCCTCCTCCCTGGAAGAAAAGGAAATACTGTACTACTAGTTACAATTCTCAGCATCTCTTGCCTGTGTTACTGAACAGCCTCTTAACTGGACATCATGTTTGTACTCTTACCCTTCCACAATTTGTTATTTGTTGAGTAGAAGTAATCTTCATAAAGCATAATCAAATGTCATTCTCTGGCTGAAGAATCCCTCAATGGCAACTCATTTTATGTAGAATAAAATTAAACCTTTTCAGCGATTGAGAACAACTTTGATGCAATCCCTGCCAATTTCTCAACCTCCTCTGGCACTGGCCTCCCTCTTCTACACTACTCTCCAGCCACCCTGGCCTTCTTTCTGTCCTGTGAATTCCTCAAAATCATCCTCTCAACCTCTGGGCCTTTGCACTGTGTTTCTTCTGCCTAGAATAGTTTGTCTTTCAGGTAGTTATGTAATTGGCTCCTTCTTGTCATTTAAATCTCAGTCTGAGTCTTACCTATAAAAGTCTATTCTTGAAAATCTTGCTGCTCTTCTTTACAAGAACCCAGTCTAGTTTAGGTGATTGTGTGTACAGTGATTCTCTAAAATGAGACAGGAAGCACAGGGGATTTTCTGTTTTTGTTTTTGTTTTCTTTAGAGACAGAGATGGGTTGGGGAAGGGGTAAAGAGGGGAGGAGAGAGAGAATCTTAAGCAGGCTCCATGCTCAGCACAGAGCCTGATGTGGGCTCGATCTCACAACCATGGGATCATGACCATGAATCGAAATCAAGAATCAGAGGCTTGAAACACATGGGCGGCTCAATCAGTTAAGCAGCTGACTTCAGCTTAGGTCATGATCTAGCAATTCACAAGTTCAAGCCCCATGTCAGGCTCTGTGCCGACAGCTCAGAGCCTGGAGCCTGCTTCAGGTTCTGTGTCTCCCTCTCTCTCTCTGCCCCTCTCCCACTTACATGTACTCTCTCTCTCTTTCTCTCTCTCTCAAAAAAAAATAAATACAAATTTTAAATATTTTTAATTAAAAAACAAAGAATCAGAGGCCTAACCAACTGCACCACCCAGGCACCCCAGGAAACACAGTTTTAAAGAAAATGAGTTCAATTTATAACCTGCTGAGTTTGAGACAGGATGCTACCAAGCAGTTAAATAGATGGAACTTGTCTTTAGGAAAGAGGTATGGTTGAATATGTAATTCCCAGTGCATTGTTTGCAGCAGAATGAATGAAAGGTTTGCCTCAGGAAATCAGAAAAGAAATATTATAAAAGGACTAATCATAGAACATCATGAAATGCCACCCATTTTATTGATGAGCATAGGAAAAGTTACCAAAAAGCCCTGGGGGATAAGAAAGAATAAGAAAGCCATTGACAAATGGCAATGCAAAGCAAAGGAGAAAGAAGTTTCCAGAAGAATAAAGTGATAAACTTTTAATTTCATAGCAGAGTTTAAGTGGAACAAAAAGGGTTCATTGCTTTTGGAACTGAGAGGTCATTGATGGCTGGAGCATCAAGCCAAGTTGCAACAGATGAGGTAAGAAGTGAAGTGAGGATCTTCGACTGCTTCTTTATGGAATGTTTGTCTTCTTTGTCAATTAGGCCCCATGATGTCAATTAGCCCAGTCTTTCCAGTATATTCCTGTTTTCTAGAACTCACTACAATGTTAGATACCTCGTCAGCACCCCTACCTTCAACAGTACTTACCTAATCAGTGAATTAAAGGGAGACATTGTGGGAGAAGAGAGAAGGGGGAAAGGTAAGGGGGGCTGTGGAGAAAAAGAGAAATGGAGACAGGAAGGGAAAAAAAAAGAGAAAGCAAGACAAGGTAAGATACAGCAGTGAGTAGACAGGATCTAAAGGTTTTCAGTTTGGGAACATCTTGAGTATGGTTATATGTGGAGGCAAAAATAACCCATAGGGAGAGTGTTAAGACACAGGAAAGAGAAAAAGAGAAAGAAAGCTCTGTGAGAGGGTGGGAGGAGGGACCAGGAACTAGTCAAAGGATAAATTTTATATTGATAATCCAACAAAAATTAAGTCTCAGTGAAACTGGCAGAATGTCACTGATAAGTCATAAATGATCTGTACAGGATAACTTTCAATTATTTAATAATACTATTATCATTTTCTTATTGGCTTGATAATGCAATTATATGAAATAGCTAATATTAATATCAGAGTTTAAATTCTTGATTAAATCTTTAATAACCCAGTTAGAGTTTGTACTTGTTCCATTAGAATTTTAATTTTTTAGAAAAAAATTTCTTCTTTAGCTATAAAATGCATTACCTATGAAGGTGAGGTAGAAATAGGACCAAGAATAAGGAAAAGAAAATTTAATTTTCACATCAAATAAATGGCTGAATCTAAAAAAAAAAAAAAAAAACAACTGTCATTTTGCTTTGCCAGTATCAGAACGAATAGAGGGCGACAGAAGAAAGAAATAAGGTTTGCTGTTATTTAAAAAAAAAGTTTCCAGCCTAAGTCTCATCTATTTTAGTCAATGTCCTTTGAGGAATGTAAACTCCCCTCCACTTCCAGAAAAGAAAAAGAAACTAAGTAGTTACTAAACTCTACTGTGGTGTTGTAGTAATGTAGCCAAATTTCTTGTTTACCAAAATTCGACTGTCATAACATTCGTCCGGTATGTTCCTACCTAGAGAACAAGGCTCTACTGATTTCTTTGTGCTCTCTTAAACCTTATTTTGGCCTCACCCCACTAACCCAAGGAAAGAAATCGGAGTTTTCTCTAATTTGAATCTTAGTTGAAGACAGGCAAAGTGGATAAATTTATTTCATGCGTAACTAGGACACAACATGAGATTCTTCCTCTCTGTTTCATAGGATCCTTGTCAGGGTTGCCCTCTGGAGATCACCATTTTGTAAGAAGACTGTGAGGCTCAGGAAGTCAAAGGAACTTGGTTACATACCACTCAATATCAACAAAATTAGGACTAGATCTCAGGTTTTGTGACTGCTAAACCAGTTCATTTCCTACTAACCATGGAGTGCCAAAAGCATTTGCAAATATTTGTGGATACGAAATTAACTGTGATACAAAGGTAAGGTGAATCCAATCCGATTCTTCTGAAGTAAATTTCAAACTCCACTTCTTTCCCACTCAATGTCACCCTCTTTCACTAATTCAGAAATCAGTGAACCTGTTCATTGATAACCAGAGACCATGTTCCCATTTTGCTTTTGGGTCATTCTATATCATTTATTAATGCTTCCTGTAGTGAGAATGGGCACTACAAACAAAGGGGAAGACTACCTTGGTCTGGTGAATTTGCAGAGTCTTTGAATCTAGATAGAACTTTGAGACAAATGGTCTATTGAGATTTTGTGATTTGTTTTTGTTTCATGTGTTGATTCTTGTCATATGAGCAATTGTGGGTGCGTACCATGTGCCACTCCATAAGCATCTGTGCCCCGACCCCAATGACCAAATCACAGCCTCTTCTGCACCCCCTACATTCTCTCAGCCCTCATGTATCTTGTTCCAGCCCTGTGTCAATTCTGACAACTCCCCAGGGATAGCCTGCCTATACTTGGAGCAGTCACCTCCACCTGAGGTACCCTGCCTATATAAGGCCCTCTTGGGCACCTCTTCATTCCCACCCACGCCATACACACACACAACTGAAGTGCAGGGGACTCTCACACCCCAAGATTTCTTTTGACCAAACGGAGATGGAGAGCCATTGGAAAAATTTTTCCACATTTTCCTTCATCCCCATTATGGCCCAGAACACAGTTTTGCGTAGACTTAAGCAAATGTCATTCTGCTTAGGCCCCAAAAGCTCGGTCTTTAGAGTCTTTGAAACCCCATTCCTTCTAATTCTTGTTTCTTGGGGAGTTGTCGAAGCTAGCTCGTTGTTGTTCTTCTAGAGAGGAGAATGAGGAAGGAAAAAAGTGTGGGGAATTCAATGCTTATAAAAGTGTGCCTCATAGTTCATCCGAGAGAGGGTGGCACTGATGTTAGGTGACACAATCACAAACCCTCTTGTTCTTATATTTCTGGGCACATTCAGAGAGACAGGGAGACCCCAATACACTTTTTAAAAGTTTCCCTTAAATCCTCTTACATCCATTATACCTTCCTCTACTTTTCTCCCCTCAAATTTCTCTGATAAAGCTTCTCTGAAAAAAAAAAAAAAATGTTACAGAGAGGGAAGGAGGCAAACAATAAGAGACTGTTAAATACTGAGAACAAACTGAAGGTTGCTGGGGTGCAGGGGAGAGGAGAAAGTGGGTGATGGGCATTGAGGAGGGCACCTGTTAGGATGAGCACTGGGTGTTGTATGGAAACCAATATGGCAATAAATTATATTTAATATAAAAAATAAATAAAATCTCAATCTTAAAAAAGAAAAAAAAAGCTTCTCTGCCCAGGAAGTACTTCTCAAATTCAAACCTTCCCTCTCTTCAATTTTTATAACATTCTCACCCTTTTTTCCCCTTAAACTCCCTTTCCTCCACCTCCTTCCCTGTAGCATTGACTCTGTCCCCTTCTCCAAAACTCCATTATGAACAACAGTAGCACTTCTAGATGTTTTCTAGGGCTGAAAATACCTTAGGATATGCAGAATGAATTCAGGATTCATATCAGAGCAGTGGTTTTTTCCAGTGTGATCCCTGAAGCAGCATCAGGAAGCATTGGAAATTGACAGAAAGGAAATTCTCAGAACTCACCCCAGACTTGGTCAGAAACCCTGGGAGGAGAGCCCAGAGATCTGTTTTCCCAAGCTCTTTGGGTGTTTCTGATGAGAGCGAAACTTTGAGGGTATAACAGTAAGCACTGTCACGTGGTTCTCATTGACTCCTCACTGTAGATCAGAATCACCTGGGGAACATTTACGACGTAGAGATTCCTGGGAGACTAACCTAAAAGGCAGATTCAGGTGGGCTCTGATGGGGCCCAGAGTTTGCCCAAAGTAAAATCACCTGATTTTACCATTCGGCCAGGGTGCGACACCACTGCAGTATCCTCAAATAAGAAGTAAATAGGACAAGAATTTTTCTATTGTGGAGGGTTTGGGAGGTGGGGAGGTGTGGGGAGGAAGGATATGGTGCTAGTTTCCTGGTTTAAGTCCAACATGTTTAATACTTTTATAACGTTAACTCTAAAGTAGTCATTCACATGAGCATAGAGCACTACTGCCTGCCCAACTTTTTAAAACTTGTTTCAGTAAAATATATAAATGGTCTTTAGAATCTCTGAGCACATGTGGTAGAACTGCTTAAAGCAAGCAGCGCTGTTCGAGCAGCATGGACACCTAGATGGACGACAGAGCCCTTGTGGTTCACGGAGGGCTGGCTGGGTGCCTTTCCCCTTAACAAATATAGCAAGGCCCTTTTGGTTTGCACCCTGGGCGACTGGCCTCCTCACACCCTCCTCTCTGCCCCCAATGCTTTGGAACACGACTGCAATTCTGCTAATGTCTTCAGACAAAGGCATCATTTTATTCCGTTTTTATTAATAGCAGCAAGTGTTGGAGACTTTGTAGACTGAACCCGGTGGGGAGACAAGTCAGAGACCGTGTGTGGATTTAAGCATTATGCCACCTCATCAGGCCATTTTCCACTTTCTTTTCATAAGGACCAAAATAGACAATGGGAAAAACACCAATTGCAATTTTCCAAATGGAAATGAGGCACTGCTGTAGGGGTTCACCAGGAAAGTTTATGTTTAGATAAAATAACACAATCACACAAATCTCTACCTTTTCTGGTATAATTTGCCCTCATTACCACCAGCTGATTGGATTGGGGAGGTTTCTTTTAAGTAATCATATGGCATGTAGTTGGAAGTGGTAGAAAAGATTGACCAACATATTCAAGTTTCAGTGTTTTCATCTTGGTTGCATGAATTACCTTGATTAGAAAATCAATTACAATTAGCCAAAAATCCAGTGTGTTATCTGGTTACCCCAGGAACATTTACTTACCTACAGTTCAGCAAAAATCACCAAAAGGCATGTGGTATTTATAAGGAACTGGAGTGCCAGCTTGTCTCTATGTCCAACAACAGTAAAATATTTTAAATATTTATTTTGTGGGGCGCCTGGTTGGCTCAGTCGGTTAAGCATCCGACTTCAGCTCAGGTCACGATCTCGCGGTCCGTGAGTTCGAGCCCCGCGTCGGGCTCTGGGCTGATGGCTCAGAGCCTGGAGCCTGCTTCTGATTCTGTGTCTCCCTCTCTCTCTGCCCCTCCCCTGTTCATGCTCTGTCTCTCTCTGTCCCAAAAATAAATAAACGTTAAAAAAAAAAATTAAAAAAAAAAATATTTATTTTGTGCTTGCAAGAGGCTGAATGAGCATAAAGGAAATACATGAGACGGGCACTATGGGTATCCTCCAAGGGAAAACACATCTGTTCTTCTGTTCACGATATTCTAAACACTTGCTGGGAATGGATACTCACTGCAAAAACTACCTGCTGAGAATTCCATAAAACCTTGACTCTTGTCTTTGAAGTTATTTGCAAAACTCGGGGAAAACAAAAGTGGAAGGAAACACTGTGGAGGCAACTGGAACGCTGATCCATGTTTGACACATACTGTCATACACCTTTAAAAGTGTCACCAAGCTGTCAGTGTTTTTAGACATGTACTAGAGTGCTCACCTTGAACTTTCCCCCACACACTCTTTTGTTTTTTTATTTTTTTTTTCATTTATTTGTTTTTGAGAGATAGAGAGAGCACAAGTGGGGAGGGACAGAGAGAGAAGGAGACAGAATCCAAAGCAGGCTCCAGGCTCTGAGCTGTCAGCACAGAGCCTGACGTGGGGCTCAAACTCACAAACTGTGAGATCATGACCTGAGCCAAAGTCGGACACTTAACCCACCGAGCCACCCAGGCACCCCTCCCCCTCACACTCTTGATGTGCAGAGCCTAAAAGTAGCTGGGCAAGAAGTGGACAAATTTGCACACAGTGATTCCAACCCCTTCTGAGCTGGCAGGTGACCAACCCCTGTCAGAGGACCCAGGAAGTCTTGACTAAAGGCCCAGCGGTAGGAAATCAAACATGCACTGTGGTAGTAGAGAGACCAGATGAGGAGCATGGCCACTGCACCCAGCCCAGTCATCAAAGAGAGACAGAGCTTCTAGGCCACGATGGTGGCAGATTCCAGTCCTTGACCTGACCCAGAGAGGTGACCTCTGTGAGGAACCCTCTTGGCTGAAGTAGCACCAAGGTGGTGATCTTTGTTAGACATGTAAAAGCATCTGCAGTCAGACGGTTTGTTCTAGCCATCTTCTGAGGCATGACTGAGGGCCTGTGAACTCTAAGGGAGATGTTTTGTTTGACTTCTTAAAAAGGACCACTTATGCACAGGAAGCTCAAAGACTTGGTGCCCCCTACTCCCCTTTTGAATAATTATTACTAATACAATTCTAGGTGTAAGGAGTGATAAAATAGTAAAAAATAGAATTTAAAATATGGTGGGCTTCAGATGCATAGATACAGACAGATTAGTGGTTAGCACAGGGGATGGGGAGTACAGGTGAAGGGGATTGAGAAGTACAAACTTCTAATTATAGAATAAATACAGCATGGGGATGCAATGTATAGTATGGACAATATAGTCAACAACATTTACTTGACTTTGTAAGGTGATAGATGGTAACTAGACTTCTTGTGATCACTGCTCAATGTATCACTAGATAGAACCCCTGAAACTACTATCATATTACATGTTGATTTCACCTCAGTAAATAAACATAAAAAGAAAAGAACAATGATGGATTTTTAGGAGCCTCTACTGAAGTTGAATGGCACTGTCACCCCTAGAAGATGAAACATGAACTTCAGCCTTAATCCTTAGCCCTTTTCTCAGCCGTCTGTTTATTAGATATATTGAGCCAAAGTAAAAACTGGACTTTTTCTGCTCCAAAATTATATGATCGTTGAATACAACAAAATGATTTTCTGAATTTGGTAGAATTAAAGGGCCAAAAGCAGAACACAGAGGACGCAATGCTGGGGTGAATCCCAAAGGATGTGTGTAAACTAGTCAGGATAACAAAGGGCAGGATTACTTAGACCCAGAGAGGCCATAAAAGATAATATCCTGGGATCTTCATCAGAGAGATGTAAAAATATTTTGTGCCCACAAAAGTATCTTTTAATGCTGACTATATATTGTGTCACAAAAACAAAACCTACAGATTATAGTTTATAAGTTGAAAAATACAAATGTAGACATTTTGAAAATCATAAAAATAGGTAACACTGAACTTTTACTAGTGGCCAGGCAGCACGTTAAATGTTTTCCGTGAGTTGCCTCACTGGATTGTCTAGTGGTCCTGCTAGGTAAATAACGTTATTACTCCCCCACTCTAAACGAGAAAGCTGAAATCTGACAGACTTGATGCTGGATTTATGACTAGCTCCTGAACTCAGCCTCGTGACTATGATTATACATCATTACAGGGCCTCATCGATATCACTTTCTCCAAAGATAATCAATGTATTAAGATCCCCAAGAATATTTATCACCAAAGCACATAAAATACCAGAATTAACGTCTTGAGGATCCTGGGAAGATGGCGGCATAGGAGGACGCTGGGCTCACTGCACGTCCTGCTGATCACTTAGATTCCACCTACACCTGCCTAAATAACCCAGAAAACCGCCAGAAGACTAGCAGAACGGAGTCTCCGGAGCCCAGCACAGAGGAGAGGCCCACGGAAGAGGGTAGAAAGGGCTGAGAGGCGGTGCACACTCCACGGACTGGTGGGAGCGAGCCCGGGCGGAGGGGCAGCCTGCCGGCCAAGCAGAGCCCCCGAGTCTGGCTTGCAAAAGCGGAGGGGCCAGACGGAGTGTGTTCTGACAGCAAGTGGGACTTGACATCTGAAAGGTTATAAGCTAACAGCTCTGCTCGGAGAACGGGAGGGCTGGAGGACAACAGGAGGGAGAGTTGTTGAGCCCCAGAAAACAGAGTGCAGCTTGGCAGGGAACAAAGGCGCTCGCCAGCGCCATCTCCCTCACCCATCCCCCAGCCAAAATCCCAAAGGGAACCAGTTCCTGCCAGGGAACTTGCTTGCACCACGAAAACACCCAACGTGTACTTCTGCGGATCCATCCCTCCGGCAGGTCTGACTCCCTCCCGGCCCCTCCCAAAGCGGATCTCCAAAGGAAAAGCGAGCTGAGCCTGCCCCTCCCGCCCCTGTGCACCTTGCCGATCCACCCCAGCGAATACGCCAGATCCCCAGCACCACAAGCCTGGCAGTGTGCAAGTAGCCCACACGGGCCACGCCACCCCACAGTGAATCCCGCCCCTAGGAGAGGGGAAGAGAAGGCACACACCAGTCTGACTGTGGCCCCAGCGGTGGGCTGGAGGCAGACATCAGGTCTGACTGCGGCCCCGCCCACCAACGCAAGTTATTCAAGACAGCACAGGGGAAGTGCCCTGCAGTCCCGCACCACTCCAGGGACTATCCAAAATGACCAAACGGAAGAATTCCCCTCAGGAAAACATCCAGGAAATAACAGCTAACGAACTGATCAAAAATGATTTAAACAATATAACAGAAAGTGAATTTAGAATAATAGTCATAAAATTAATCGCTGGTCTTGAAAACAGTATAAAGGACAGCAGAGAATCTCTTGCTAGAGAGATCAAGGGACTAAGGAACAGTCAGGAGCAGCTTAAAAAGTGTTATAAATGAGCTGCAAAATAAAATGGAGAGAACTACGGCTCGGATTGAAGAGGCAGAGGAGAGAATAGGTGAACTAGAAGATAAAATTATGGAAAAAGAAGAAGCTGAGAAAAAGAGACATAAAAAAATATAGGAGTATGAGGGGAAAATTAGAGAACTAAGTGATGCACTAAAGAGAAATAATCTACGCATAATTGGTATTCCAGAGGAGGAAGAGAGAGGGAAAGGTGCTGAAGGTGTACTTGAAGAAATAATAGCTGAGAACTTCCCAGATCTGGGGAAGGAAAAAGGCATTGAAATCCAAGAGGCACAGAGAACTCCCTTCAGATGGAACTTGAATCGATCTTCTGCACGACATATCATAGTGAAACTGGCAAAATACAAGGATAAAGAGAAAATTCTGAAAACAGCTAGAGATAAACGTGCCCTGACATATAAAGGGAGACCTGTAAGACTCGTGACTGATCTCTCTACTGAAACTTGGCAGGCCAGAAAGGAATGGCAGGAGATCTTCAATGTGATGAACAGAAAAAATATGCAGCCGAGAATCCTTTATCCAGCAAGTCTGTTATTTAGAATAGAAGGAGAGATAAACGTCTTCCCAGAATTAACGTCTTGGCACAAGTTGTAAAAGTGTATATCTGGGCTCTCAGATCTTTTTCACTTTTTTGCTTTTTGGGTTTTTTGTTTGTTTTCGTTTTCTTTTTTTTTTTAATGTTTATTTATTTTTGAGAGAGACAGACTGTGAGCGGGGGAGGGGCAGAGAGGGAGACACAGAATCCGAGGCAGGCTCCAGACTCCGAACTGACAGCACAGAGCCCCGACATGGGACTCGAACTCACCGACTGAGAGATCATGACCTAAGCAAAGTCAGTCACCCAACCAACTGAGCCACCCAGGCACCCCTTTTTAAAATTTTTTTAATGTTTATGTTTGTTTTGGTTCTTTACAATTTGGGGTGCTTTTTAAAATTTTTTATTTACTTTGGGGGGGGCAGGGTAAGGGGTAGAGAGGATCTGAAGCAGGTCCTGTGCTGACAGCAGAGAGCCCAATGCAGGGCTTGAACCCACGAACCAAACCGTGAGATCATGACCTGAGCCGAAGTTGGATACTTAACCAACTGAGCCACCCAGGTGGCCCCAGTTTGTGGTGCTTTTAATCCTTTATTTTTTCCTCTTCATTTTCCCCAAATCGTATGCAGACTGCCAATTGTACTTTCTGAATCTATACATTGGGCTTAGCAGAAATGGAAACCAGAAAAAAAAAGATGTTTTGATGTTCTAAACTTTTTTTTAACCTCAGATTTTTTTATACAACTGTAATCATTATATATACAACTTTGAGTCCTGCTTTATTCACTCAAATTATAAGCATTTCTGACATTATTAAACACACAAAAACATTTAATAGTTGATTCTATTCTCTCAGGTGGGTAAATCATAGGTCTGTAACCAACTCACCATCATGTGACTAAAGCTACATTTGAAGTATAAAGGTTAACCTAAATCTTACTTCAGCTCTAGAGACCTAGGAACTAATCACTGGGTACTGCTCTCAGAGTTGGTACCTAAAAGGCTATTGCAATCAGTGAATTATATAGCATGTCACACTTGATCAGTTTTTACCATATTAACAGTAATTACACATTTCTCGAGTTTCAGAGAGAAAGCAAATAATTGACCACAGCTGGCAATATTTTATTTTACATGGAGCACCACAGCTGGAGGAATGCCAGCCTAACCTTGAACAGGGCTTTAATTGACTGCAAACATTTAGGGGCAATGTCTTGTGCTGGCTAACTTCTTTGCTAACTTTCCATTTGGTATCTGAATATTTTCAAAAGTACACAGAGGAATCACATAGCCTTCACTGAGGCCCAAGAAGAACCCAGGAGCCCAACTAGCTTTATTCCAAGAATGCAAAACAATCCTGATCATGTGGGATATATCATAGGCATTTCTAAATGCCTATGGAAATTGGAAACTCATTTGATCCCCTCAGGTTTTACAGCTGCTTCAAATCGGTAAGCAAGGACAGTCATTTCAGAGTAGATGTTTTGAATACCAGTAATTCTTGCCACAAGATTTTTATAAACAAGAATGAAATAAAAAATGAGAAGAGCAAAGAAGAAATAAAAACTTTTCCTACCATGTAGGTTTACAACCTCTTCCTGATAGTCACCATATTTTACTCGAGTTAACTGATTAAACACAAAGTGCTCCATGAGGGAACGTGTGTGTGGTGCAGCTTTATTAATATCATGCTTATCCATTCTGCATTCGTAGCTGCAATAGTTTCGTTATTAGAAAGAAATGTCAAATCCATTCGAGCCTCACAATCCATAGAATTTGAATCAAGCTATTGTATGATTTCGATTTTAATTTTCCTAAATTTCCAGTGATTGGTTTTCACGGGGCACTGTAAGCAAAAGGGAAAAAAAATGATCATAGGAAATATTTTCTAGGATACATCCTTGATTTACTAAAAATAGAGACAGAAGCAAAGAACCCAGTCTTATGACAGCTGCTTTCTACTCAACAGAACAAAGGATGCTGCTGTCTACAGTAAAGGCACTTACGGTCCACACTTGAAATAACAAAAATAATCCTTAAAAAATTAAAATAATACAGTATGGCATACCCTAACTTAAAACATAATTAGGGATCAATTGGAATCAGCTGATGAAAATATTTTCACTTATAATAAATAGCCATATACATATGTGAATATACACACATACACTTCCCAAACTCTAGCCTGCTATGATGTTGATTTTAAAACGGATAAATCAGCATTTTAGAGCTTGTATATATTTTCACTATTATTATTTACTTTCCATTTTATAATGTACGCTTACGATGTCTATTTGATGAACTATTTGAGTAGTCTTCAAGCTTTTACTTTACGATGTCTATTTGATGAATTCGCGCTTTTACTTTACTTTCAAAATCTTACTTTTCACAAAATGTTGACAGATGCCTTTAAATATGCCTCCAAATTCCATGGGCCCATTTTTTGTGGCCCCTCCTGGATTAAGGTGGATGTCACTTCTGCACACACTGTACCGCCAGGGAAGGGCAAGGGCTTTAGGGGCAAAAGAATCTGTAGGTATTTTATCCCAGAGATTGTTTTAATAACACTTCAAACTGCGATGTCATTTGGGGCTTAAAAAAATGTGTGAATAATTTTAAGAGGTAAAATAGATGTCAAAACTGTAAGCTCTTAGTAACAAGAGAATAACTTCACACAACTTTAAAATCTGGTAACTTAGGTTCATGTTACCACGGCACATCTACTTGCCTCCAAATGCAACCTTTATTTTATGTTACTTTTTTTAAACTCAGCTTGCACACCCGCAGTCCCTTCCCTCCACGGGTGTCAAATGGAGTTGTTGTGTTGGTACAGTGTCTTTTGTACCATCAGGTATGGGAATTTAGTAACCTTTCCACCGCCACAATTAGAAATAACAAAGAGGTATGTATTCACTCAGTTTATAAATTCTTAGCATTAATAGTTGGCCCAGGACTGCTAAAGTTATTAGACTGGTTCATATCTGGTTCATTGTGTTACCGCCTTAGTAAAATAAGCATGCAGCTAGGATTCTCATGCTCAAGGCTAGACACCAGTTTATAGGGCAAAAGGCAACAGGGCAATTTAACTTTTAGTTAAGTGGTTTTCCATTAATTGGGCCACACATTCTTACAAGCACCACTGCACACAGTTTGGTTCCGAGAAGATTTGTAAGATTTTTGTGTGTCTTTCATGCATTCCAACATACAGCTTATACTTAATTTAGCAGATGACAGTTATACAAGATTTTTCTTAATTGCTTTTTATGCATAGTTGGAAGAAATGGCAGGCAGCCTTTAAGTGAAGATTTTGTGGAAATGGTAAGCCGAATGTGCCCCCTTTCCTGTGTTTACTGTTGACAATTCCATGAGCATGCCAAAGCAGCTTCGGGCCATAGAAGGCAGGGTCAACCAAACTGCACGCACAACTACTTTTATCGGTATACGCAACAGAAGGGCGAAATTAGTTGTGATGTATTTGCCTTGTGTACTTACAGCAGAACACGAGGGATGGGAAAGTCTAGCCAGTTTTCCCGAAGTTGAGTTAAATCTTGTGGAAAGTCACACATTTAAGCTATTTTGTTTTCCATTAGTGGCTGATGAAAAGTTATCCATTTTCTCAACTCAGCAAGCTTTCACAAAACAATACTTGGTTGGCAACAGTAAAATAAAGACTTTCTTCCACCTCATATTCATTCAAGGTTTTCTTATTTAAAGGTCATCTTTTTTTTTTTTTTTTTTTTTTTAACCAAAGGCAGGCAAACAAAGCTAAGTATCAAACAAGGGTATTTTGTGGGTGACATAGTCAACAACGGTATTTGGGCAGCCACAGCATACTCAATTGCTTAGCTGCTCATCGTAGTTCAAATGCAACTGGTGAGAGACAACCCCAAACGTGTGAATAGCGACACACAGGTAAACTGATGGGACCGGGAGGGCAGAGTGCAAGAAGGTCTTGGGGTGGACTCTGGCTCTGTAAGAGGCAGTTCTGAGGCAATTCCCAGGCACAGGCTCCCTGTCCTGCTGGCACAGTCTTTTCCCTGGAGCCCTTTGGCACCAGTGCCTGTGACAGCTCAGAGCTCACCGTAGCATCTCCAGGAATTGGGCCATGAGATGAGCCACGGCAGGAGGGATGGGTCTGTACGGCAGCCGCTTGGCATGTCCCAGCCAGAAGGAGAAAGGGATGGGTCACTTTGCAGAGTTCAGGCTTGGCACTGTGGACCTCCCGCATGATAACACTTCTTAATGACTTAGACTTGACTGTGGACATCGCTGTTGGCCGAGGACTGCAGAAAGCAGACTTCATAAGTGAACAGCTGTTCTGCCGACTGTTCCACCTGCCCTATTTCATTTACCTACCAAAAATTTTACATGGAGAAGAATTTGCCATGACATTTTCTTCCGGCGCTATCAGCAAGGTCTCTTGAATCATCCCATTATCATCCTAATCTAGTCTTTGCCTCTTTTTCTCTAAAATGTTTTTGTTTTATCATTAATGTAGGCCTTTAGGGCTTAACACTCTAATGTCAAGCAACCGAAAAGGATTCTTTTCAACCCTTAAAGTGCTTATGTTGGCTCATCTGTTTTGCTTATCATTTTCTGCTACCTTCTTCATGCCTATCTTTTTTTCCCTGGATTAGATTTTTACTCAAATACTACCAAGCTTCAAAAGAAGTATTTCAGGAATTGTATGTATGAGGGTAGTAGAGGTCAGAAATCCCATAAAGATAAGATACAAAAACTTCTAGGTCACCGACCCTTGTTAAAAACAGAAGAATCTGAAGAAAGTGGTCTGAAATAAGATGGAAACTCATTCATACAAAATCTGCTCATGGAAAATTTCTTATAGCGTCGACTGCTGAGTTGACTCTGGCATTCTTCACATTGCGTAGTTACAGATGTCATTTCCTACAAATCTTACCTTGTAGCCTAATAATCTCCTTCCTGAATTCCAAAGTTATTTCAATGCCTGTGTATTTTTTAAAAGCTGAATGAATGAATGAAATTGTTTAAGAATAATACAACTTTCACTGCATTTGCAAGTACTGATTATGTATACTGATCTATATTCCATAAGGAACAGGTAAAAAATTTTGGAAGGCCAGCATAACAAATTACTTTCCCCTCACAGTACAGTATCTGCTTCTCACACCTTGTTGAAATTGTCTCTAATGTGGCTGACACCATGCACAAATATGGTCTTGTCAGGATCCTAAACCCTCAGATTGTGTCTAATTATAGTTGACACTTAGAACTTTTCAGCCAGATTAGCCAGCACTTCTGTTCCTTGCTTATTTGCAAAAATGTGAATTTAACTCTGGGAAAACATCTCCCAGCTGAAACCTAAAGTCAAGGTCTTAATCCACAGGCAAACACCATGTTTGGCCACATTTCATGTATGTTTTAGAAGCCTGGTCTGTTCATTGATTGGAATGATTCAGTGGTAGTCATATAATTGTTTCTCACAGGCCACTAAGAAATGTAAACTAACTCTGGTAACAAAGTTAAAGTCTGATTTATTAAGATGGCATACATATTTCACATACCTAACTCATTCCTGCACACTCAAATGGGATTAAATAATGCAGAATCACCTTTAACTCTGTAATCCTGCTTTGATATCACCTTCAAAGAGATGTCAACATTGACATATTTACACATATGAAACCATATCCATTATAATACTAATAAATGCCTTTCTAGATACTCCTAATACAACTTTTGTGATTATTGCAACCTTCTGGCAGTACTTTGGCCCAGACTCCAACATCTTTCAACAAGAATCCTGTATTTCCACATATAGTAACTTTTCAACTGAGCATTTCTACTTAATCTTGTTTAGATGCTTTGTCCTGTCTCATTTAAGTAAGTTATGGGATGAAGAACCACTAAAAGGAACAGAAATAGGAATCTTATATAGTTTGGAAATATGTTATTTATCAAATATGTGTTGGTGACTCCTAAATTTGTTATTTTAATTTATTATTTACTTGTTATTTGTTTGTTGTACTCCTGTATTTGTTACTTAAATTTGGTATATAGCTTTCTCCTAAATTCTGGACTATGTAGCTTACCACCTATTCAACATCTTCCTGTTGAGTAATAAGTATTTCAAACTCAGTACAGCCAAATCAGAACTTTTATTTCCCCACAACCATCCACCCAATTTTCCCCTTTTCCTAGGCCCTCCTCGTCCTAGTAAACCTATCAATGTGGCTCAAGTCAGAAAATTACTTGTTACCTTTGACTCTTGTCTCTTTCCAGCTCCATACATCCAACCCATCAGCTAGTCCTATGGTTCCAAAATCTAATATGCATCTTAAGTCTGTCCACTTCCCTCCATAACCACCCTAATCCAAACCACCATCATCTTTCACCTGGAATATTGCAACAGGCTCCTTTCTCTAATCATGCTCCCAACCTCATACCAATCGTTCTTATAGAATCAGTCATCTTTTAAAAACAAATCTGATCGTGTTATTCTCCTGCTTTGAACATGCTAATGGTTTTGCATATCACATTGCATAAACCCAACTGCATTATATGGCCACCACGACTCTCCATACATGCCCTGCTAACTTCTTCAACCTATTGCCCACCTCTCTCTCCATTCCCCATTCTACTACCTCCACAGGTCCTCCAACGGGCAAGGTAATTTCCAGCTTGAGAATTTTTGAATGACCCTGCAACCCCACTGGACCGCTAGCCCCAAGTCAAGCAGAGCAGGTTCCTTCTTATCCTGTTGGAATCAATTCAAATATTTCTTCCACAGAGAACATTTCCCTAACCACCAACCACTAATTCATATTTTTTGAGCCCTAAAACTTATGCAGTTTGGAAGAATCTATTTATGGAAAGTAATTTTTTTTTAATCTTAAATTTGCAAACTTTACAAAAACACATGATCAGGGGATGCCTCAGGACCTTGGGAGAGGCCAGGACATGTGAAGGATGCTGAAGCTTAGTCTTGTTAGCTTCACACTGATTCTACCTTTATGACTACCCTTGTTCAGCAGAAAGTCACCTGCTCCCTGCCACCTCCCTCTCCACCTCCACCTGCACCCCTAATATTATTGCATCTTATTTTTCCTTTTAGCACTTCTCACGATATGTCACTTGCCTTATCTGCTTCCTGTATCCGATGGTACAACAGGACAGAGACCGTGCCAGAATGCCCACCACCAAACAACATCTGGCACAATAGCACTCAGTAAAAATTTGCCTTTAAATGAATAAATGACAAAGTGTCCTTTAAGATTAACAGTGCTAGATCAATGTAAAGTACTAGATAAATTTAAATTTGCATGTTATTAAAGAAGGCTTGTTTTCCTTCTCTTTCTTCCCTTATAAGAACTTGTTTACAGCATTGCAAAATTCCTGGTGCAGAGGAAACAATTGTTATGGCCTTTTTACCTGCAACAAGCCTCAGGAATTTTTTTATGAATATAATTGAATATATTGTCAAATTGGTTTACACATACAACACCCAGTGGTCATCCCAGCAAGTGCTCTCCTCAGTGCTCATCACCCATTTTTCACTCTCCCCCACACCCCATCCACCCTTAGTTTGTTCACCGTATTCAATAGTCTCTTGTGGTTTGCCTCCCTCCCTCTCTGTATCTATTTTTTCCCCTTCCCTTCCCTCATGGTCTTCTGTTCATTTTCTCAAGACCCACATATGGATGAAAACATATAACATCTGTCCTTCTCTGACTGGCTTATTTCACTCAGCATAATACCTTCCAGTTCCATCCACATTGCTGAAAATGGCATGATTTCATTCTTTCTCATTGCCAAGTAGTATTCCATTGAATATATAAACCACATTTTCATTATCCATTTATCAGTTGATGGTCATTTAGACTCTTTCAATAATTTGGCTATTGTTGAAAGCACTGCTATAAACATTGGGGTACACGTGCCCCTATGCATTGGCACTCCTGTATCCCTTGGGTAAATTCTTAGTATTGCTATTGCTGGATCATTTTTGATTTTTTGAGGAAACTCCACACTGTTTTTCAGAGAGGCTACACCAGTTTGCATTCCCACCAACAGTGCAAGAGGGTTCCCGTTTCTCCACATCCTCACCAGCATCTATAGTTTCCTGATTTGTTCATTTTAGCCACTCTGACCGGTGTGAGGTGGTATCTCAGTGTGGCTTTGATTTGTATTTCCCCGATGATGAATGACGTTGAGCATCATCTGTCTGTTGGCCATCTGGATGTCTTCTTTGGAAAAGTGTCTATTCATGTCTTCTTCCCATTTCTTAACTAGATTATTTGTTTTTCAAATGTGGAGTCTGGCAAGTTATTTATAGACTTTGGATACTAGCCCTTTATCTGATATGCCATTTGCAAATATCTTTTCCCATTCCGTCGGTTGCCTTTTAGTTTTGTTGATTGTTACCTTTGCAGTGCATAAGGTTTTTATCTTGATGAGGTCCCAATAGTTCATTTTTGCTTTCAATTCCCTTGCCTTTGGGGACGTGTCAAGTAAGAAATTACTGTGGCTGCGGTCAAAGAGACTGTTGTCTGCTTTCTCCTCTAAGGTTTTAATGGTTTCCTATCTTACATTTAGGTCTTTTATCCATTTTGAGTTTATTTTTGTGTAGGGTATAAGAAGGTGGTCTAATTTCATCTTTCTGCATGTTGCTGTCCAGTTCTCCCAGCACCATTTGTTAAAGAGACTTTTTTCCATTGGATGCTCTTTCTTACCTTGTCAAAGGTTAGTTGGCCATACATATGTGGGTCCAATTCTGGATTCTCTATTCTATTCCATTGGTCTTTGTGTCTGTTTTTGTGCCAATACCATACTGTCGTGATGATTCCAACTTTGTAGAAATCCTCAGGAATTTTCAAGACCACAACCTAATTTCCAGAGACAAAAAAAAAAAGGCAGTTTTCCAAGAGGTTTGGTTACCTGGGTCAAAATCACCATCCTCTGTGTTTTGGAGGAAGATCTCTCCTTCAACATGGCTTCTGACTATTTGACACTAAACAGGGGCCAGGGTATTAGCATTCTCCATGGAGCTCTGGACTTTTTCTAGGCTCAAGCCTATCTTTGCATACAGTTGTGTGCCATTGTCTCATTTATTCATAAGGTTTTTTTAGTCAGCCTGGCCTCATCACACAAGACATTTTCCCACTGTCCAGGCTGTGGCTCTGAGAAAAGGATCAAGTCAAGGGCCTGTGGTTTGTCTCCAAGGAGGGCTAACACCTGAACCCAGGCATATTTGAAGCTATCACATTCCTTCCTGAGTGGAAAGGAGAAGAGTAGGACTTCTAAAGATACCAAGACTTATTATTAAGATAATATCCAATCTAAGTCTAAAATACTTACAGATCTGCCTATTTAAGTGTGAGGTGTTGAACAAGTACTTTTAAAAAAGTATAACCTTTATAATTATAGCTAAATATTTCATGTAATTTGACATTTTATTGTGCTAAAACCTGCAGTGGAAATTGCCAATAGCAGAAATTATTATTAAATTCTAGAATTATCTTACAAAGAGATGATTTAATGTCTTCCAGAATACTCTTTTTTAATGGGATAGATAGATGATAGATAAACCACTATCTTACACAGATTATATTAGGTTTTACCTGGACAAGATAAGAATTAGTGAGGTTGAGGGGGCGCGTGGGTGGCTCAGTCAGTTAAGCGGCCGACTTCGGCTCAGGTCATGATCTCGTGGTCCCTGAGTTCGAGCCCCACGTCGGGCTCTGTGCTGACAGCTCAGAGCCTGGAGCCTGTTTCAGATTCCGTGTCTCCCTCTCTCTGACCCTCCCCTGTTCATGCTCTGTCTCTCCCTGTCTCAAAAATAAATGTTAAAAAAAAATTAAAAAAAAAAAGAATTAGTGAGGTTGCTCTTAGGTCTAGAATGCCTGAAAATCTTGTCTGCCTTCCACTGAAAACCCCTAAAAGTCCTCAAAAAAGAATAAACTGCACAAACCCAGAAATGAACTCAAGGTTCTTTTATATTTATACGATACATTCCATTTGTTGAATGGCTCAGGATCTATGCCATTTATTTATGACAGGTTCAGCAGTCAGCTGGCTATTTCATGGTTAAATTAACCTGAGCTAGGTTAATTATGCTGGCAATTGAACCTCATTCCTATGCCTTGCAGATTGAACCTAGTATAACTATATTCGCCTCTAAGCTACAGTATTTCAAACACAAACTTCTGGCTGGGAGCAGTTTCAGAATCAATTTACATTCAAATAAAAAGGGACTCCAGTGAGAGGCACATTAAGATGTTTAAGTTATGGGGCATGTGGGATTCATCAGGCAGGGAACGCAGTTGTAAATCAAGCTTCTGGTGAATGGGTTAAGCACACAAGAGGGTTTTAGTACATGCGCAACTCTTCCTAGTATCCTTTTTTTTTTAAATAATATTTTTAAAATAGCAACTGCCAACCATATTTATAGTTTTTCATTATTACAAGCATGCCAGCTTTAAAAATAGAGGCTAATTAGCAGTAGGAACACATTTCAATACACTAAACTAGAATGAATGGGAGGGGAGGTAAGAGAGGAATGAGACCAGCAGTTTGAGGGACTTTTAAAAGAATTACTCTTTGTTCTTATTTCTTTTGTAGATTCTACCATCTTGTATTATACATGGATTTTCCCTGCTGGATCATCCTAAAGAATGTGCCTTTGCAGGCAAACAACAACAACGAAATACTGCTGGGTGGTCAAATGGGCCCTATGAATAACTTCTTAAATGGGGCAACTAATGTCTCCCTTTTCTGGCTTCCTTCAATCCCCTATTCTCTAGGCAACTTCTAGGGCCTCTTTCAGTTCTAGATTGATACTAGGAAATGGTAATTTGATATCTTTCCCAAGCCCTTGCATTTTATTCCTGAAGAGAACAATATTCTACCCAATAGATTACTCTCTAATGGTAAAATTTTAAGGCAAAGTCCTATTTAAGCAGAAGCCTCAACTCTCAGTAGTTAAGTCTCTTTGCCACCAAAATTACCTATTTCCATAAGTCCAAAAAACTATAAGATAATTGAAACTAGTTAGTGAGAATTTGATTAGACCCACAAAGGTAGGCAAACTACAGCCCAAAGGCTAAATCTAGCCTACCTCCTGTTTTTTGCAAATAAAGTTTTATTGGAACACCACCATGCTCGTTCATATATGTATTATTATCGGTGCCTGCTTTTAAGCCTCAAGGGCAGAGCTTGCAACAGAGGCTGTATGGCCCACAAAGCCTTAAATATTTACTATGCAACCCTTTACAGAAAGATGTGCCAACTCCTGGATTAGGTTGTTCCCTTTTGCGGCTAGCTCACAGGTTATCTTCTATTTTTCCAGTATGTGCTAGTCCAAACCTTTATGAGTTATCCTTATTTCCCAAGTTTCAGTAAAAGCTGCCTCTGTTTAGAGAGCCCTCAGTGTGCAGCCTGGAATGCAGAGCCTGCACTTTTCAAATATAAACACTTTGTCTCGATATAATTTTAGTACTTCTGGAACTCCCTAGGAAATGAAAAACACCAAGAAGCTCCTCTGACAAAATTCTGCTCATATTGAGAACACATATCTTTGCAAGAGGTCCCTTCTTGCTCACCTAAACAATGAACAATAACCTTTCTGGGGGACCAGAATTTTACCAATACCATTAAGAAAACTGTTGGCTTACTTGTTTTGCTCCTTTACATGAAATTACCTCTTAGTTACCATGAATAACAGTAAAGTATAAAAACCCAGTTCCAAAGTTGGAAGAATAAGTGAATCAATTTGGAAGTTGACATCTGCATAGAAATAACCAGCATAAAGATGTTATGCTTTTTATAAGTTTACCATCCTTCATATTAAAAAGTGGTTGGAGAAGCACTTGGGTTTTTTGATTTTCAAAACAAATCATATTTGGAAGAAAACAAATTTTTAAAAATTTTTTTCTAATGTTTATTTATTTTTGAGAGAGAGAGAGAGATCGCATGAGTGTGGGAGAGGCAGAGACAGAATCTGAAGTAGGCCCCGAGTTCTGAGCTGCCAGCACAGAGCCCGACTCAGGGCTCGAACCCACAAACAGCAAGATCATGACCTGAGGCAAAGTCATACGCTTAACTGACTGAGACACCCAGGCACCCAAGAAAAAAACAAAATTTTACCAGTGATAATAGTATTTGTAGAATTATTATGTAGTTTTTTCAGAATATTTTTTTTTTTTTATGGAATGAGTATCCATCTGGTCTCCTGACCATGCTACTGTCTAAGCACATTTGCTAAGGAAGAGGAAGAAAAGAAAAAAGATTTCAGTCTTCAACCTGAGAATGCAGGAAGGAGATTTTTGTTGGGTTTGTCATCTTAAAGATGACAGAGGGAGAACAGAGCATGATGTAGGATCTCTTGGAAGCGGCCTTTTCTTCTTTTGACTGGGTAAGCACTCACTAGAGCCCTATTTGAGAACTGTGCACCTTACAGAGAAAATTCCAAAGTAAAAGGTCAAATAATTCTGATATTTATTAAGCCCCTACCATGCTCCAGGCAGTGCTCAACAGGCTCTGCCCAGCTCAACTCACCTGATCTTAAAACTTGGAGAGCAGGCTAAACAGTCAGAAAGTTTCAAAGAAAGAATCTGAACCCAGGTGCCCTAACTCCAAAGATCCTTTCAAGGTGTGATAAGGGGACCATTTTGATGATCGAATGTTTCTAAGGAGGGAGTGTGGAAGCTGTGGTTTCGGGCTGTTGGTATTGGGTACACAGGAGAAGCTAAAGACAAGACTGCCTGAACTAGTGATTTGAAAGAAATTCAGATGAGCTTCATGGATATTGACCAGAGGCTTTAAAGAATGTCACTCTCTTCCATTTGCTCCATGCTTGATTTTCTAGCAATTCTGAATAGTTCCTACAGGACTGTATTTGATTTAATGAGCAGAACAATATGAAAAGAAGCAGAATAGGTGAGAAGGAACAAGAGGCAAAGAGATAAATGTGCACAGACAGGACAACGCAGCCTTTGTGGGTATATTTCTGAGCTTCGTGGTTCTTTTTAAAGCTTTGATACCTCACTTGGAGTTATAAGCCCCAGGGAAAGAGTTTTTCAGTAGGCATTTTGTTTATATTCATCTATTCTTTTGTCCAGTTAAGTCATAACTATTTACCTCAAATTCTGTTCTTAATACTAGTGCAGGGATCCTATCTCTGAGAAGCCCTGATTCCCCCAGAGTCACCAAAATAATGTAGAGATAAAATTAGAGGGAATGAGATCAACTTGATTAGCGTTATTTGCCATCCAGTATAGACAAGAAATACTTGGTTCTCTGTTTCACAGACTGTTTACCATCCCAAGCTATCCTAAGCTTAAAGTATCACCTTGACCTACCCTTGCTGTTGCCTCAAGTTTTCCTAA
This sequence comes from Panthera leo, assembly GCF_018350215.1. Lineage (NCBI taxonomy): Eukaryota > Metazoa > Chordata > Mammalia > Carnivora > Felidae > Panthera > Panthera leo. The sequence continues at coordinate 169,604,561 of NC_056686.1, forward strand.
GACCCGACCCTGCAATCCCACTCAATCTCATTTCATGATGTTAAGTGTGTGTGGAGGGAGTGCTGGCTGTTTGGAAGGGCAGCCCCAGCACTACCATGCTACTAAGACATGCTGTTCCCCTTCACAGCCTGGAGATTAGTGGGCAGTTCTGTTCTGCATTTCCTTTCACTTCTGATTTAGCCTCCTCAGCCCACACATCCTTCCCTTTCTGGACGGACACACTTCCTTGAGCATGCCCTTCCCTTCTTCGTAGTTCCTTGACTTCTCAACACCCGCCATTCAAAGTAGAAACAACAAATAATGGTTACACTTTACCCAAAGAAACCCCAGCTTTAGGTGTCTTTCAACGTGTTGAATCCCCGTCATAATAAAAATATTTAATGAAAGAAAAGCAAGAGGAATTAGGTCATGTAGAATCATTTTCTTTCTCAGCTGTGGAGGATGCTGGTGGCAGGAGGGATTAAGGGAAGATCTAAGAATGAGAAAAGAGAGTTCTCAGTGGAAAGCAGCCAGCCTGGTTTTATTTGTAGTAACCATCAACCTTCAATTTCAACTTTCTTCCTGACCTTGTTAAGTACTTTCAACGCCATACTTCCCTCCAAATTCAAGGGAAAACGGACACTTAGAGGGAAAATACCTTTTTTTTCCCTCCTGAGAATCATGTAACTTTAGTAATGCCAAAACAAAAGAAACTATTAATGCCAAAATTCACTTACCTGCTCATCCTCTACAAGAATCATTCCATGAAATTTTAATTTTATAGGCAAGGAAAACCGAAGAGCAAAAATGACAGTACTTGGGATCAGATTGGAATTATATTACATATGCTTTCTGGCATTCAGTCGGTAGACCTCAGTTTAAGAAAAAATTTTAGTAGTCCACTCCGTGCCTGACACTATGCTTTTTCATAATGTCAGGATGCGTTGATCTTTCTCAGTATTTGCAATGGTTGAAAACATATAACTTAGGAAATAAAAATAAGAGAGTCTGAGGCCCAGCTCCGCTCCTTACATAACTTGATTTTTTCATCCATAATATAGAAATACCTACTTCACAGACTTCCAAGGGTTATATGAGGTTATACACATGCACGTATTTTGTATAGACCTCTAGCCACTGTTAGATATTATTACCCAGAGAGATAACTATCAAAAGGTACAACTATACCATTTTTTATTAATACAGCTGGGAACCATATTCAAAAACTCTATCAGATTTCACTAACAGTATTAGAAATCTCTGCTTTATCTCATTTTTACCATCTTCTTGAATGCTCATACTAAGTAATAAAATTCAGTCTAAATAAATACCAATCTTGAAATACTTATTTGTCATTTTGCTTGCTGAAAAAATAATAGCAAGTAATTTCTTGCAGAAGGCAATAAGTAGTGATATTTACTCACAGTGATTGTAATTTTTGTATTTGCCTTCTTAATACATAACAGATGTGGAGACCCATGGATCTGTCCCACCCCACCCCCAATGCTCAGTGCAACATATGGCACCGAGTCAGATTACACTCTGTATGTGACACAGTAAAATACTCACATATCTGCAAAGAGACTCCAAGTTTGCTGTTATTTTAATTTTTGCTATTCAGCACGCACCTAACATTTTGTTCCTGTTACTTGGCTGGGGAAATTAAAATCCTGAAGGTGAACAAAAGTTTTCAAAGAAATTTTAAGTGAATTTTATAGACCTCAAGGTCACTGACAAGGATGCATATAGATTAAAATTTTAGTGGCTTTCAAAGTGAGTACCTGTCAGAAAAGCCTGTAGAGACACTAATAAGATGCATTTGTATTATGGCAATTGCAGAGTAGAAATGATTTTGCAGTCTGATTAGAAACATGACCACCATAAAAATCATGTTATCTCCCAAAAGAGGCTTGCACATAATTAATGAAGACATTGCAACTATCAAACTGAATGCCAAAAGTACTTTATTCATGGACCTCATACCATTAGAAGCTTTAACTGACAGAGCCTCACACAAACAAAATCAACCATTGCCAGTGCAGATCACTAAAGGGAAGGTGGTAAAGAACACAGCTGAATCCCAAAATCTAGTCCTCTTTTGTTTATAGTTGTATATGTACTGTGCATAAATTGTGTCATTCTACACAGGAGCTAACTTATGGTCACCACTGCCCCCCGCCCCGAAAAAAATACTTCAGGGGCTTGGATACATCTGTGGCTTCGGTTGTACATCAAAATATTTCATCACTTAAAATTCCTCTTACTGTGCTTTGGAATAAGCGATGACATTGTGTGGATTTGAGAAATCAATTCTTTTAAATCTCCCACAGTCCATTCTTGCCCTTCTTCCCACAGTGAACATGAAAGATGCCTGAGAAACACGGGACAAGGCAGAATTCTACTTTCCACTCTTCAATCCTTGAAGCTCAGTTGGGGCATCAACATCAGGACGAGAGATCCCAAGGTGTATTTCTTCCCTTGCGGCACTTCACTCCTGCCCTGTGACACCCAAACTTACCTCTTTAAGGCTGTAACAGTAGCATCTAGAACGATATGCACCTGCCCCAGCCATCTGAGAATAAAGCGGGTGGCCAAATTATCGATAGCAACCACACAGCAGCTCAAAAGAGCATGCGGTCTTCATGGAGGCAAGGTTGGAACTCTTTCTTGTGGGATTCCAGAAACTGTAGGGGCTTGGACATCAGCCAGAAGGTTGAGATGGTCACTTACTTTCAAAAGAGAGAATTTAGAGGAATTATTATTTACCATTTGTGGAAATGTTTGTTCTAGACTGAATTTCATTCCCACACGATTGTCCGTGTAGAAGGAAGCACAGCACCATTTTGCTTCATAAATGTTTTATTTTCAGTGTACCGTATCTTGGAAATCTGTTCTACTAATATCGAACACATAAATTGAAGGAAATGAGACATCCAAGTGATTGGCACAAGCTATGAAGAACTTGCTAGAGGAAGGAAGGAAAAGCATCAGTTATTCCCCAAGGTCCCTGGGGACACTGCAGCTTGGGTAGCAAGATTGTGCATTTGGTTCAAAAGTCGGCATAACCTCTCTCCTGAGGCGCCTGGGTGGCTCAGTCAATTAAGCAAAGCATTGGACTTCAGCTCAGGTCGTGACCTCACGGTTCATGAGTTTGAGCCCTGTGTTGGGCTCTCTGCTGTCAGGACAGAGCCTGCTTTGGATGCTCTGCCTTCCTCTCTGTCCCTCCCTTGCCTGCGTGCTCTTTCAAAAATAAATAAAAATATTAAAAGAAAAAAGAATAATCTCTCTCCTGACAACCGTAATTCCTTTTATTAGGCATATTTTACTGAGCATTAAACAGCACAAATCCAAATGATCAAGTACAGGCCTGTAATTCAGTCCAGCTTGGGTGTGAGTGCACAAACACATACACACGCTCACACACACACACACAGGCACAACCTTGCACATTTTACCATGCTGCAAACTACAGCATTTTATAGAGCTATGTACCTTTCAAAAATAATACCCTGGTGCACATGCATACATACTTTCTTTTCCTGGTCAACACATCAAGATTTATTTTAAAAGATGCAAAAAAAAAAAAAAAAAACTTACACCAATGGGCTTATTTAAAGGGAAGCAAACTTAACAGAGGTACGCTGATAACAACAGATGTCTAGTTACAATTCACTTCCCTAATGCTGATTAATATATTCACAAACAAACCAAATGTATTGTCAAAAGAAAAATGCTACCGTTAACACCCCAACGGCTACTGGTTTCAGTTGTGCTTCTCAATCAGGCAAAATGTTCTTTCCCCAGCTCCTAGCACTATTTATTTTGCTTCCTGCCAATCTTGCAAATAATTTATCTTGTGTGTCGTTTCCTCATAAATGGTTCCTGGTGCTTGATTGCTTTGCCTGTGTGGCATTTGATTTCAAACTGCCATTTTACCTTTATAAACATTCAGAACTTTTAAGCGTGAGGAGAATGCCCAAAAGGCATGTGAAAATGAGGCTGTAATTAGATGAGCAGACTAGGTTTCACAGCATATCTAGCTCTCTGTGTATACCAGAAATCTCTCTTTGCATCCAATATTGCATTCCCAATCTGGGTGCAGAACAGCATATTAACATTTACTCCAGCAAAAAGGCCCTGGTATCAACATGTTTAATTTATTATTATTGCAGAGAATAGTTTTCCCAGGATTAGTGAAACAGAATACATATATTTAAGGAGCTGCACTCAGAACACAATAAAGAAAAAAGAAAGAGGGAAGAGAAAAACAGAAAATGAAAGAGAAAATAGAAGTAATATCAGTTACCACATGATTTTTGTGGTAAAAAATAGAATATGACGTGCAATAGTGCAATTTTCCTTTGCTAGTCCAGCAATGCAAGTCTTAATAGGAAGTCCAATGGTGTTCTTTCTGCACTTCAAGATTTAGTTGCGTGCTTGACGGGGGTTGGAGCTCTTGCCAGGCTTCTGACTCTGAGTGGAATCACTATGGCTTGAATCGCTTTTATTGAGTCCAAGATGGCGGAGCTTCATATCCCAGCGCTGTGAAATTCAAAACAGAAAATGCTCACGTGCATGTATCACCAGGGTCATCATTTCTATTATTCTAACAACTAAGTAAGACCTCAAAGTCAGAACTCAAAACCCTTTTCCAAAAGTATAAAATTCATATCCCAGGATAACAAAATTGATGCTACGTGAACATAATTCTCTGATCATGAAAAGCACCAAATTGGCCACCTATAATATATCAGTTATGTTTTCATATCAGACCTTAAACTTAAAATTTCCACATCAAATGGTGACAAAAATATCTATCAAAATCTGCAGGTATTTCCGGAACTAACATACACAAGTCTGGCACTACACAGGGGATCACCAATGGAAGATTTACACAGAGAATTTGAAGGGCTATTCTTCATCTTCTTCTTCTACAATACATCAGAACATAGCCTTTTAAAACATATGTGATTTAAGCAGCGAAAAAAATAGAAATTTTGGGGGCAAATAAGATCTCTTAAAAACATATTTCCAAGTAATATCTACCAAGTGCGACAATCACAACAGATAAGGTCCTGCACTCATTCTGTTTTACAAAGCCGACATTACCAATATTTCTAATGACCACAGTCAAGTTCACTAATATTTCATAGTAACACTACCAATAGTATTTACATGTAATATAATAAAAGGAAGTTATATTATTGGTGTTAAACGTAGTGAATAAGGACCACAGCACTACTTCTCAAATTTCGATGAATACAGAAATCACCTGGAGATATTAATATTGCAGATTCTCATTCGATAGGTCTGGGCTGGGGCCCAAGATCTTCATATGTAGCAAGCTCCCAGGTGATGCCAATGTTGCTGGCCCCAAGACCACACTTTGAGCAGCAAGGAGCTAATGTCAGATGGCCCAAGCCCAAATTCTAACTCTATCAGTTACCGTGCAAAGTTTCTTGAACTTACTAAACCTCATTTTAATCATTAGCACATTGGAATTAATAATAGAATATACTTATAAGACTGTTCTGAAGATTAACAAATGAAAAATATATGAAGGGCTTAGCATATAATTATCATTTTTCAATTACTGAAAGTAATTCTTCATTTTAGCATACTTTACAATCTTATTGTTTTTCATATTAAAAAACAGTCTGATTCTCAACTGCCCAAGGCAGACCAAATATTTTGATTTGAACAACCTGCTCTAACAGAGACTTAGGTAGACAACCATCTGTATGGCAAAACCAAAAGAAGGTCTTTATCTCATTCTTATTCTATTCACTGAGCAAAAAGAAAAAAAATCAGCTGAAAAGGGAAAATCCATAAAACTCTTTTTTACATCCTCAAATTGACAGGAAAACTAAACTAAGGATCTCAATAATTCTAGCCAAAAGAGATTTTCCTACCCAAGATATTTAGCCATGAATATCTGCAATATCAATTAAAAATTGTTGGGATGCCTGGGTGGGTCAGTCAGTTAAATGTCTGACTTCAGCTCAGGTCATGATCTCATGGTTCATGAGTTTGAGCCCCACATCAGGCCCACTGCTGTCTGCACAGAGCCTGCTTCAGATCTTCTGTCCCAGACTCCCCCTGCTTGCGCTCGCTCTCTCAAAATAAATAAATTAATTTAAAAAAAATGGTCACATTATTGATTTAATTCTTCCCTTTAGCATGTTTACATCCAGACTGAGATATAAAGAATTTCACAACAATTCTATGAGTCCCCTGTAGAAAGCAATGGAAAATGTTTGCCTAAGAAATAGGATAAACAAGCCATGTGTCCTGGGTCTTTACATGATGGTAATTGTTTTGGTACCAAAAGAGAAGCAGCAAGCAAGCCTCGTTACATGCTTTGCAGCAGGGATGTTGAAAGCTCTTCCAACTGGTACAGGAATTTAGGACAAATTCCTGTTCTGAATTAGCAAGCAGAAAACCAAATTAAAAGAACAGTAAGAGATTCCAACTTACTGAAGAAGAGCCACTTTTTAATAAACACCAAAGTAACTGAAAATAGATACAAATGGAGAATTCCCACAAGTCTGAACTTGAAATACATCTCACTTTTGACAAATATACCAGGGAAAAAAAGAACTTACTGAAGGGTAGTTTCTCCCTGCAAAATAATGCCCTTTACATTTTTGTAGGTCACTTCAACTCAAATGTGTCTGCTGTGTCAAGTGCCAGATGTATAAGATAAACTGCTCAGGGGTGTTTAACTTACCCTGTAAATGTTTCCCAAGCCTTCAAACTCACAGAAGTTAGAGGATGTATTATGTTTGGTACAATTCCCACTCTTTCTTTTCCCTCCCTGCCCACAACACACACACCCTTTTCAATTCTTTGCCAATCTGCGCATACATTCCTTTCTTTGGAACAGATTAGCTTAGTATATAGTAAGAAGAAAAGAAATGAAACCTTCTAACCTTCTATAATAAGGTTATATACTGTGATTTTTAAAATTTTTTTGTTTATTTATTTGGAGAGAGACAGCATTAGCTGGGGATGGGCACAGAGAGAAAGAATCCCAAGCAGGCTCTGTGCTGTAAGCACAAAGCCCAATGTGGGGCTTAACCTCATGAACCATGAGATCATGACCTGAGCCGAAATCCAGAGTCAGACACTCAACTGACTGAGCCACCCAGGTGCCCCTATTGTGATTTTTTAAATGTATCACTTACAGAATCTAAGAATCAGTGGTTTAAAAACAAAGCTACATTACTGCTCTAAGGACCTAATTTGCTCAGATGTCTTATACACAGATGAACATGGCTGCATTTTGTACAGAAGAACTGGTGTCTACGAATTGGGACAACATTGGTAGTTTCCTACCCACCCTTTGTTCTCCCCTCTTAACTCCCAGAACTGCAATTTATGCCCAGCTAAAAAACTGCATTTGCCATCCTCTCTTGGAGCTAGAGATGGATATGAGACTAAGACCTAAGTAAAAATTGCTAGATGGGGCACTTGGAAACTTCTTTTTATCTCTTTTTTTTTCTCCCTGAAATGTAGGTGTGATACTGGAGGTGGGAAGCCATCTTGCGACCTCCTGGTGAACATGAGCATGGAAGCAATGCCCTTAAAAATAGCAGAACAGCAAGCTAGAAGGAGCTGGAGCCCTAATGATAATGTGGAGCTACCCAACCAGGACTGGACTGACTATAGCCAGACTTCTCATTGTGAGAAGTTAGGCAACTGTAGTTAAATCTCTGATACACTTATAGAGAATTCACTCCTTAAATGAAATTGACATTAAAGACAAACTCAGTCGTTAGAATTTGAGATACACACACACACACACACACACACGCACACACACACAGCTCAGGTTTTAATAATTCTCATGCTGTTAAGGGCAGCTATTTTGTTTAAATGACAAATGTCTGGTTTTCTACTTTATGTATCACTTTGAACATAAAATATAGGCTTACCTTAACTTTTTTACCAAGTCGATCCTTCCATTTCTCAGCAATAGAACCTTCCACCAACAGTAATCTGTATTTTTTAAAGAAGCAACCATTTTTGAAAAATTAAAAGATATTACTGAAAAATACAAGGAATCGTTGCCAAGAAAGATTTACTGTTTATTCTACAATAGGACAGCCAGATTTTAGAATAGAAATTCTTAATAATTTGTGAGTCATAGACTCCTTTAAGAAGAAATGATGTTATGATCCTTCTCCCCAGAAAAATGCACACCCACAAATTGCACACATATACTTTTCTATCCAGTAAATGATATTGAGGGACCCAAATACAACCTATCGGTAATCCCCTAGGAGTTAGATCCCCAGGTAAGAACTCCAGAGTAAGACGTCTAGAGAAATGAAATAAAGAGATGATAGGTATAGCAATTATTCTGAACCTTTAGGGAAAGAATTACCTGGAGCGTTCCTCATCTTCATAGCCCATGATGATATACTCCTCATTAACATTAAGTGGAGGACACAGGCAGCCAGAGCTGGTGTAAAGGTTAACGTTTTCTCTTGGAATGTTTACCAGAGAAGCTTTTAGAATCTCCTTCACCTCAACTACTACAGTCACATCATGGCACTTGGTCTTTACTTCTTTAACTTTAGCCCGAATGACTGGATAAAAGAAAATAAAGTCGATATGGTAATATGATACATGATAGATGCCCCATTCAAAAAAGACAGGTAGACTTCTTTCTAGTCAATTCATATCCACTTCCTGCTCAACGAATGGAGAAGAAAAGTCAATCAGATGTTTGCCTTAGACATTAGTGAATGACACACTACACAACACACCTGCCCCCTTTAATGTTCAGCCCTGATCCCCTTCCAATTTGTATGTACATATATATTTGTGTATACATATATACACATGTATATGTGTGTGTACATGTGTGCATGTACTTCATAGTGAAAAATCCATTTAGATAATCAAAGGTTGAGTGAATCTGATGTGATTTTCCTCCAAAATTTTATTTGGAATGTGTGCATGCATGTAGTTTCGATTGCTACCAACAGAAGTTTATATTAATTTCACTATATGTAAAGACCTAGTACTTGAATATGCTTTGTTTACTTGTCAGTATTCTATAAGATTCATAGATTTTCTAAAGAGTTGGGGTCTTCAGTGCTTTCAAGTCCTGTTCTACAGTGTCCCCCAACTGTTTCCACCATCTTTCCACCTCCTTACCTTAGTGACTCTTTAAAAAAAATTTTTTTAACGTTTATTTATTTTTGAGACAGAGAGAGACAGAGCATGAACGGGGGAGGGTCACAGAGAGAGGGAGACACAGAATCTGAAACAGGCTCCAGGCTCTGAGCTGTCGGCACAGAGCCCGACACGGGGCTCGAACTCACGGACCGCGAGATCGTGACCTGAGCCTGAAGTCGGACGCTTAACCGACCAAGCCACCCAGGCGCCCCAGTGACTCTTTAGACATCAGCTCCTTTCTTCATTTCAGAGCAGATTATCTTTTATATTTTCCTGTGAGTATACCACACTTTCTTTTTGAATAAAAACTGCTACCACTTGACTTTGTTTTCCTCCATCTGCTTTGAAGTCAGACACTCCAACATGTCTTCCTCTCATGTGGTATGGACAATGGTCTAATGTGTCAATTGCATTAATCTACCTCTCTCAGTGGAAATGCTGGCACCCACTTTATCTCACAAGAGCCAGCTTCACTCCTCAACATAAAGATGAACTGCCTTAAAAATAACCAATTTCGCTGCAAAGTCAAAGTATTTGTCTCAGAATCTAGAAAGCACAGTTCTGTGTCTAATCTGGGTATTCTGTCCTTTGGAAGAGCCAAATTTTTTAGATTCCTCCTTCTGATAAATGAGTTATCCTTTTTTTTTTTTTTTTTTTGAAAGAGGAGTTTGAAAGCCTACAAAGAAGTAAAAACATCAATTAGTAAGAAGCCAATGGCTTTTGACTAGGCTCCCCGGCTGCTCTAGTTTAATATCTAGGGATGTTATACGGAAGAAGACACAATATATCCAAATTAATCCACTTTTTGAAAGCCTCTTAGGAACAGATCTGCAAACCACTTTCATCTGAGTTCCTTCCCATGTATTTTAGGGTCTTTTGGACTACACAGGAATGGAAAAAAGTAATCCATGAAAACATAAAGCTAGCTAATAAACCATTCCCCTCATCAATGCCCCAAGTCTATATGGAAACATTCAATAACATTCCACCAGTACAATATATGTATGATAGAAATTAAATTGCAAATTCTAAAAACTTCAGGACAAAATCTCATTTTTGCTTCTCAGGTATTTCAGTTTCTGGAGAAAAGTATGAGAACTTACAGCAAACAAACATAACTACCCAGCTGTCCCTGCTTGGTGAAACTTGTGAGTTAAGAAATCCCTTATTAGTGTTCTCTCTAGTCTGTATTTTAACAAAAAGTAAGATTGCCCTTTTTTGAAATGTCATTTGGGGGAATCAGATGATAAATTGACAAGCCCAGCTAGCAGGCATTTTTTTGTGTCCTGGTTTATGTAAATGTGCTTCATAGCATCCATCAACTCTTAGAGATTAGCAAACTGTGCAAATGTTCTCAAACTAATGATTTATTTACCCAGTGTGTCTACTATTTTCATTAGAAATTTTTAGCACATGTACCCACTCCAAAACAAATATCTCTCTACAAGACTTACTTTATTATTCAAGTAATTTTGTTAAAGCTCAAGAGCTTTTACTGAATTAATCTGAATGAAGCACAGGTCATCTGAATTATCATTTACTCCCGCCCCAACTTTGTTTTCTCATTAGACACAGGCAGATACTTATGACAAAAATCAACAGATTTCAGAAATTAAATTGCATTTTCTTTTCAGCATTCTTCCTTCTATTTAATCATTTGAGTGCCTGCCTTCCCCCAAAGATGTTCCACATTAAGCTGCAGACACATGAAATCCTTCAACTTTGGGCAACCTGGTTATTGTTTGGCCATGAAAAAGAAATGATCTCTCTCCCATTAAATGTGATCTGTATTCCATTTTACGTTATACTATTCCCTCAGCTACTGTGTCAAAAATCTTCTCTTTCCATGACTTGTAACCACTAGTTTTTTAACTTTTAATCAAAACAGCAGCATCAACCATTGAAGCACTAAGAAAGTAAGATAAAGTAAAAATCAATAATAAGAAAAGTAAAATAAATACCAAGTAAACTAAATTCCCTTGAAATAACATTTTTATTATGATTTTTTTTTACTATAACTATACTTAAAAGTCCATAAAACATTTTTCAATCTTGAAAACCTAATCTCCTAAAAATCAAGACCTCCATTTCCCTGTGATTTTTCACATTGGGTTTTAGAAGAATGGATCCTCCAATTAGCAGCCAGGCATTTGACTTCTCAGAAAAACAACCTTTCAACCTTGCAAGCCACCATTGGCTAAGAGAAGTTAGATTCCTCTTAAGGTGAGTAGTAAGCAAAAAATAAAAATTTATTCCATTGAAGAAAACTTGTAAAATTAGTACATTTATTTCAAAGAGATTTATTTACCTGAGAATTTTCTATTTTATACTTTCTAATACATGATATTTTCATAGATATCAAAGATTACTCTTACAGAGTCTTACCAATTCCTCTCCTTCCTACTCCCAACAGTACAGAAATAAATTTGCTATATATGTTCTATGTCCTCTAAAATAAGGCCTGTAAATTTGATAATAAAATTCTCATTTTAATAAAGTTTCCTTTAAAAATGTATTTAAAAAACATTTTAAGGTTTATTCTTGAGAGAGACAGAGACAGAATGTGAGTGGGTTAGGGGCAGAGAGAGAGAGGGAGACACAGAATCCAAAGCAGGCTCCAGGCTCCGAGCTGTCAGCACAGAGCCCAACACAGGGCTCGAATCCATGAGCTGTGAGACCATGACCTGAGCCAAAGTCGACGCTCAACCAACTGAGCCACCCAGGTGCCCCTAAAAATGTATTTAATTGTCATGTTTATTCATTGACTCCACATCAACAATCATCTTCAGAGATATAGTCACATGACCTTTATTAATCTTATAGATGCCCAGGAAAAAAAATCACAATAAAATGCCTATGGATTACAGCAAATGTTTTTTGTCCCTTGTTGTATCAACTGGAAAACTCCGAGTTGTCTAAATATAAGAGTAATTGATATTTGTGACTCTGAAGCATGCCAGTACCCAAAAGTACATTCTAAATAATTTAAGAAAGGACAACTTACATTCAATAATCACTGATAAAATTAGGATAATAATACATCTCATGGGGCAGTTGAGGAAACTATAAAAGATAGTGTATAGAAGTCACTTTGCACAGTACCTGGTACAAAGACAGGAGGCTTTTTCCTCCATTTAAGTCTGTTGGCTACATTTAGATGGGTGGCTCTTAGATTAATATTTTATCAAAATGTCACATTTCTAGGTCAAGCTAGACAACAAAACATTTCCTTAATTGAATACTAACAACTTCTGTGTTACTTTCCAACTCTGTCAATATGTTCCATGAGACAGACTGATTGGAGACACCAAGTTGTTCTCTGTTAACCATCCATCCCTTATGCATCAAAGTGCTCCTCTGTTCACCCCAGTGAAGCTGACTTGGAAGCAAAACTGAAAACCCATGCAGCCCCAAACATTCAAGCTCAAATCCTCCTCAGCGTCTCAGAGAGCAATCTAGTTTGAAATGCAGCTCTGTGTACTTACTTAATTACATGGTTCTAGATGCCAGCAATGCTGCCCAATATGATTCAAAATCAAGCATTGGTTAAGAATTTTGCCCATCAGACATTTTAATTGTTTGGGACAGGGCACTATGTGCTTAAAAGTTGTCTTTGTTTGGTTTTAAGCCTTATTCTTAAACTGCTCTAATTCTCTCTCTCTCTCCCCGCCCCCCCCCCCCACACACACACTACTTTCTTAGCACAGCAGTTATCCTTACCATAGTTGTAATTGTTTCGGAAATAGGTCTTCTGTGTAGCTCTAATAGGCTTACACTTGCAGCGTTCTGAAAAATACAACATTTTAGCTGTCAGCAAAAATTCAACATGAGCTTTCTTTTGTTCATTCACATTTTTGGTAAGGTAGATCCAAATTTGGTGGCGAGGAGGCTCTTAGTAATTCTATGTGTTTGATCTCTTTCTCCTGGAACTACATTCATGTTTATTCTGTTTACCTAGCCTCTTATTTAATGTGAGTATGCTCATAAGCTCCTACTCTTCAACAAACCACCCGAATCCTAAGGAAACCCTGTTCACTACCATGCAAGAAGAGATCATGACCCCTGAATCCCCCAAAAAAGGCATTTAGTGCCTATGGAAGCAGAACCAATGCCTACTGAAAGGCAATTTCTTGCTTATGCTCAGGCAACTGGTTTACCCCTGTGGGGTACCACCTGCATTCATATATGCTTTACACATTACATAGCACTTTTCCAAATACTATTTCCTGCATCTAAAAGCAACTCAATGAGATAAGCATGTATTATTACAACCCAGTGAACTTAGTGAAGTTCTTAAGAGAGGCCATGAGCCCCATCTATAGGCAGAATAACTGCTATTTAACTCAATGATATTTTTATACTCACTGGAAGAAATTTACTAAGTACATAATTTGAAATGAGAAGTTCCATACTTTTCAAATCTGCAACAAAGGGGTGTATATATCTATAAAAATTAGTGTATTTGTTTTCTTTGGGTAAATACCCAGTAATGGAAATGTTGGGTCATCTGGTGTTTCTATTTTTAACTTTTTTCAAGAAAGTGCTACATCCAATGTGAGGCTTGAACTCACACTGAGATCTCACTCCTGAGATCAGGAGTTGCATGCTATCCTGACTGAGCCAGACAGGCACCCTTTTATTTTTAATTTTTTGAGAAGCCCCCATACTATTTTTCACAGTGGCTGTACCAATTTGCATTCCTATGAAGAGTTCATGAGGGAGAGATTCTTAAGATGAGACTATTTCTGAAGAAGTAACTGATATAGTCTTTGATTTACAAACTATCCTCACCCATATACAGAAAGGGATTTGTACTTTTTCTATCATTTAAAAATAGGTATTTTTCAAACGTAATGCATGTAGATAAATTATCTACATATTTGGAATTCTTTAGAAATATGCTCATACTCTAATAAAAATTCTTGGCAAAACTATACCAAATATCACTGCATTGAATCTAATATGATTCAATGATGTTGTTACCATATAATTTTGCTTGAAGCATAGACAAATGGATTCCATAACATTCCCAGAGATTTTTTAAAAAATTTTATTATAAAGTGATTTAGGAAGATTTCAAGTAGGTATTTACATAACTATATATACACAACTACATGCACATAGGTAGACCATTTCCTAATAGCTAATAGCGAAGCAGTTACATTCTTGGTGGGACTATATTTGATTCATCTACAGTGCACTTATATCTGCTGGCCTCAGAGGTGGCAATACCATACCATATATGTGACCCTTGCCATGCTTCCAATCCCTTTCACCATAAACAATTATCTACCTAGTTGAAGTAACTAGTAGCTCAATAAAATAATAAAGAGACTTGGAAATTTATATCTACAAGGCTCAAATATGGAAGAACTTCCTTTCACCTATTTATGCTAGCTCAAACCAAACATATTCATACCTAAGTGTATTCATGAAAAATATATCTTAGATCAAAAAATTTGGAGAATTATTCTTCTTCTCAAGTTCAGTTACTCACATCTACATATATATCCCCCAAAGCTCCAAGAACTGGGAAATTACAAAGAAACCATAGAGGGATATACTGCTTGCATTATTATGTTTTTTGCACCTGCCACCCGAAGTAAGATAGCAACAGCTTTTTTTTTTTTTTTTTTAACTATCAACAGTTGATTTCTCAGACTTTTACAGAGGCAGTAATACCATTATCATCTCTTTACTTTAATTTGCTAATAATTTTGCTAGGAGTCTTCCTCTCTCAGCTTCCAACTGCATAAGGTTTTTAAATTTTGGTTTCTACGGTGGTAAAATAAAATCTATTATTTACTGAGCTTTGCACAAAAACCGTTAGATATTGATTAGCTTACATTCCACCACTGAGAAGAAAAGGTTGTAAAGGAACTGCCTTGGTGTTTTTATCTGGGGGGGGAAAATATATGAAAAAGTTAAAGGAGCTGGCTGCAACAAAGTAAGTGACAAAGAATTCTTCAAATGTGGGTAAGTTTTTATATTAACAATTCACTTGCCTCAATGTCTAGAACTGAATGTAACATCATGAATTGCAGAACAGCACATCATCCTACATCTCACAAGCATCTACGGGCCTCCATCAGGAAACTATCTTTGGCAGCTCTCCCTCAAGTTCTTGCTTGGTTCTCTCAGGCACTCTCTCCTAGCATCAACGATTTCCTACTTCTCTGCTAATGAAACTGACGACTGTTTATTATACTAGTACAAACATGAGTTTATCACTCTCATACAAATATTAGTTTGCAAAATTAACATCCCTAAGCTCCACAGAATTTGGTTTGCAATTCAGAGATGTCTCCCAGGGCACTGCAGTGCCCGAGCCACAAACAGCCTCGTGGTCTCAACAAGAAGGCATCTTATTAACATAGTTCAGGGAGGAAAGTAATCACATCCTTCTTTATTCCAATTTTTATTCATAAAAATAGGCTCACTGAAAACACATAATTATGATAGTATTTTTAAAGAGTCAGATGGTTTTATAAAGTCTAAGGAATTCCAAGTACCTGATACAATTGTGAAATGTGATTCTCAGTGGACCTTCCCTAGTTAATGCAATCTGTTCAAGTTAATGCTTAAGTGTTAACTCTCTAACCGTGACCTTTATTTGAAATTGACTACCGTTGGGTCTCATCCAGAGCCATAAGACTGTAACTAACTTCTCTTGCCAGATTCCAAAACCACTATACCCTTTCATGTCCAATGACTTTGGAATACCACTATCTAGGAATTAGTATCTTTCTGCTTTTTCTAGGAAAAGACGTCTTAGGTCTGTGTGCAGGATTTATTGTCAAAAAGTACATGGGGATGAAAGAAAATATAATTCTATTTGCATTGCATTTTCCATTGTAATTCTTTCAAGATTGGCTCATTCTAATCAGTTTAGAATTTAAATGATTTTAATTTGTACCAAATGTATTATATGTTTTAGATCTTGGCATTTGACCCTTGAAGCCCACTTGTCCCCTTCTCTCCATTTTAAGAAACATAGGAGCAAACCACAAATTTTAAAACAAGCATAAAAAATAAATTTTTACTATTTCAAAATCTATATTCTTAACTATAACTTCTTTACAGAGATCCAGATCTATATTTTTAAGATGTGTCCATAAGTATGCCCTAAGGTGATTTTTAAACATATCTTTTAGAGTTACCAGGAGAATTAAATGAGATAATACACATCAAATACACATTTGACACATCAAATGGTCACATATGTGACCATTCTAATAAGTATTAGAATGCAAGAGAATATGACAACACGATTAAGGGCATATGGATTTGAATCCCAGCTCCATTTCTTCCTAGTGGTAGGACCTTGAGAAAGTTACCTCGGGCAAAACCTATTTCTAAATTAATACTGCCTACCTCACAGGGTTATTGTTAAGAATTTAAAGAATAATTCACTTAAGGAATTTGACACAGAGACTATTACTTAGTAATCATTCACCTACTGTTAGCTCTTAGCAATAGTAATATATAAACACACCAAAAAGATCTTAAGATATTTTATGCAAATTCAAGAGCAGCTGATAAAATAAGAGACAATTTTCTAACAAAAAATCATCTGCAAGTTGATTTAAAGATAAAGTTTAAAGTTTATACTTAAAAGTTTAAGCTTAAAGATGAAAATGTGCTAAATTTTTCCCTAGAGATAGACTTTTATATATATTACATTTGGTTGGGCGGGTTTAAAAAAAATAGAATTTAGAAATCACATTGGTATTATGCTCACACAAGGATACACTATTCCACAAAAAAAGAATGAAATGATGCACAGAAATGGATAAATATCAAAAACATTATGCAAAAACAAAAGTAGCCAGTCACAAAAGAGTAGGTACTATATGATTCCATTTACATGAATGTGAAGAACAGACACTCATCTATGGTAATAAAAATAACACCTGTGCTTGCCTCACAGTGAGGTGGGTGACTGGGCACAAGGGAATTCTTAGAGATGATGGAAATATTCTTTATTTTGAGCTGGGGGATAGCTACATAGGTATATACATTTGTCAAAATTCAGTGTGGCATACACTTAATTATGCATTTTACCGTAAGTAAATTATACATCAATGAAGTACCATTAACATAAAAATTCATGAGACCTTCCTTTCATATTTCCATAAACTGAAGTGTGCCATGACTTAGCAGCTGTTCATTACATGTTTAAAATAATATTTATTTCCCAATCATACGCATAAGGCAAAGAATATATTAGATTTTATTTTGGATAAGAGCAGTATGTGGAAAATGCAATGCAGTTGATTGGTGAACCTAGGTAATATAATAAGGCTTTAAAAAGCAAAAATAACATTTGCTCGGTTTAGCTTAAAAAAACAAACCTCAAAATTGTAATAAAGGTCCCTATTCATAGTAATTTGTGCTTTATAAAAGGGAACTGTTTAAGATTGAGAGGGCTAACACTGTATTAATAAGAAAAGGAAATTTAGTTTATTCCTTTAGGATTTATGTCTTTGGAAATTTTTAAATAAACTTTCCTTCACAACATTTATGGATCCAAGAGTCATTCAGGATATACAAAATACAGTCCATGCGATTTGCCCATTTTCTCCCATGAGATCTGAAGTGTTATGTTCAGTGAAGTACTATAAAGAGGTCAGTTAACAAAAACATAAAGTGGGCTCCACAGTCTTTTAGAACATCATTTACCCCTCCCAAGCACATAGAAAAGAGGTGACAGAAAAGGGAGGTGCAGTCCCTGCTCACCCCCCTCACCCCATGTCCTGGGCAAGCAGTATGCCTGGTACAAGGAGGTGGCCATTACATTTCTTTTTTTTTTTTTTTAAGTGTATTTGTTTATTTTGAAAGAGTGGGGAGGGGCAGAGAGAGAGAGCACAGAGCCCGACGTGGAGCTCAGTCTCACAGACCAAGAGATCATGACCTGAGCCAAAATCAAGAGTCAGACTCTTAACCGACTGAGCCACCCAGGCGCCCCTGGCCATTACATTTCTAATGAACGGTGGGGTGGATGAACCAATAAACTGACTATGAAGTTTCAATGCTGGGGACCTGGGAAAACAATGGTGCCACATACTAAAAAAGTTACAAGAAGGAAATCTGTAATAAAAAGGTAGCTTTAATTATTAACTAGGTTGTAATTGAAGTACAAATAGGTGACCTAGGTAGAAGTGTTTATTGAAGGAGAAATATGGTGCTGTACCTGTGACAGGGATAAGAACTGGAGTCACAAGAGTGATAATTAAGCCCAGTTGCTGGATATACTCCAAAGGGAAGAAACCGTTATAAGGAGAGAGCAGTAGAGGCCAAGCACAAAGTCTCAGGGAATGCCCATGGCTAGGGGACAGGGGAAGAACTAGCATGACTTGGGTAACAGTTCAAGGAGGAAAATGCTTAGGAATAAAAATGGGTCAAAATGTCAAATACCGTGAAATAACAACAAAAAAAAGGCATATACTTGTAAGGAACTATAGAATTGCAAATATTCTTTTTATCTATCCTAATTTTTTTTTCAATGAATGGCAGAAGTTGCTCCAAGTTAATTCAGCTGCTATAGTCAGTAAACATTTGCACCAAAGCAAAAAACTAAATTCCCCAAATTAGGAGGAAGTCAAGGGGAGGAAAGAAGTTTGGAGAAAGAGAGAGAATGAATCTCTACCACCCCAGTCAGGCACAGGCCATCCCACAAAGAGGGCGCCCCCTCTGGGGCAGGCCTGGCAGGTGCAGGCAGTCAGAAATCTCTAGTTACTCAGCAGCAGCCACTCAAACTTAAGAGTTTCTCTGAAGCACCTCAGAAATAGGGGCAAAGAGACATTAGTCAACCTGTGTAGGGTACCCAGCTTACAATAGGGGATACCGCTAATGTTTCCCTAATTCAAAAATATGTCACACGGGAACTCCAAGGTCAATACAGTCTGACTTGATAATCAGAAACAAACCAGAGAAGTAACTGGGTTATGCTCATGTAATTCATTAGTGTCAGAATTTACCAAATATATCTGCTCTCTGGAAAAATTTTTGTTTTTCAAAAATAAAAACTCATAAGGTGCGCCTGGGTGGCTCAGTCGGTTAAGCATCTGACTCTTGATTTCGGCTCAGGTCATGACCTCACAGTCATGACAGCCAGCCCAGCTTCGGGCTCCACACTGAGCATGAAGCCTCCTTGGGATTCTCTCCCTCCCTCTTCCTCTGCCCCTCCCCTGCTCACATGCGAGCTCACTCTCTCTTAAAAAAAGAAAAAAAAAAAAAAAAACACTTCAAAAAAAACCCTCACAAATTGGTCACCACCACAAAGTAGAAAACTGGGAGAATTCTTTTTCAGAATCATTTTAATAATAAAAAAAGATCTTTTCATTGTATCATTTGAATACCTGCCTCAATTTTCTGGTTGATTTGACAGACAAAATGACTCGGTGGAATAAAACTAAAATTGTTTTTCCCCATATGCCATGTTATGGAAAATAGACATGATGTTCTCCTTATTAGGACAGTGGGTTTACAATAGAGCACACTCACACACTGGAAGCTGTTCAGACAAAGTCATTATCTCAAGTAAAAAAAAAAAAAAATTGTTAAGCTTCCAGGCAAAGGATAAATTAACTAGAGTGAAAGAATTTCTTTTCTAAATTCCAGGCAGAAACAGCTTGACACTTTTGAAAGCTGGGTTATGTGGGTTACAATGTTTTTGTATCTTCTCTATATTCTCCTTTACCAACCTCAGCAGCTACATTTTTCCAAAGCATAAAATTTTGACCATGAATAATTTGTATTTTCTTTATATAACATGTGAATAGGTCAGTGCATCTTTCCACAAGCAGAATAAGCTTGGTTTTGCTTGTTTGTTTTCATCATTCCCATTATACCAGGAAACAGGAAAACATTTATAAAAGAGGAACAGTACACACGAAGCCCAGGAATACTACATTCATTCTAGGTCATTTTTTTTTTTACACGTTGACCTATTTTTGTATATTATTTATAGTGTTGTTGATGTCATATCTTTCATTTACACACTAAGTGCTATATTATTATAACCATAACTTCTGCACAGACTGATAGCACATGTATGCACTTGACTAAAACTTTTGACTTACCTGTTGTACTATACAAATGAGCTTTGTGGTTTGTTTTGATCAAATTCAACAGTAGACGTGATCATTAAAACAGAAACATTGCTGGACATCAATAATTTCCAGCTGATTTTATGACACTGCAAAACATTCTCAACTGTATCAAGAAGGTAATGAAATAATTCTAAATAAATCATTTTCATTCACTTACGTTTTTTAAAAGTTGTTTGTTGGGCACATTTGGCAGACATTGCCTCTGGTCAGACACTTGTCACTTTGACAAGATTCAATGGAAATCAACAGTGAAAACTATCGCAATCTAATGAAAACTGATGTTTCAAAGTTATTTACGACTCAGTAAAATAAATGCTCCACTTCCACATATAAGACACCTTACAAAGCAGGACACACAGACCCAAATCAGTGCAAACTACTAGAGGAAAGTGAAATCGAAAAGGTATTTATAACTAATTGCAGTTAAAACGTTCTTGTAAGAGCAAATGTAGCATTAGTCACAGAAACAAAAACTAGAAACAACCCAAATATCCAGGAACATTAGGATAAAGTGTGGTATATTCATATGATAGAATTCTACACAGCAACGAAAATTCAGAAGTACTGGTATGCACAGCATAATAAGTAGCAAAGAAAGCCATACACTATACACACAAACACACACACATATATGTATATATATATGTGTGTGTATATATATATATATATATATATATATATATATATATATATATATATATATGTATATATATATATATATTCATAAAAGATCAAAATTAGACAAAATTAATGTATGGTATTGGAATTTCTGCTAGCAGTTACCTTGGGAAAGAAAGGTGGAAGTAATAATTTGGAAGAGGCACAAGGAGACTTCTGGAATGCTGCTAATAGTATAAATCTTGATCTGTGTGATGGTTTCACAACAGTGTTTACTTTGTTACAAGTCACTGAGCTGCATGCTTATGATTTGTGTTTTTGAACATATAGCATACTTCATTTGAAAGCTTATTTTATGATGAGATGAAGTAACTAGATTCTATCATGTCTTTCCCACTGAACACAGCTACAGAATGCATGAAGCAACTACTTAAGGATTCTGAAAAGTAAATAATAGAAAGATTGGGGAAGAAGACTGATATTCTCAAACTGTTCATCAACTTCCCCCGCTCTAGTATCCTCCAGCCTAGTTGCAACACAGCCCATAGCCTATAAGTGGGCATGATACAGATGGAGTTCTTTAGGAGAATCCCTCTACTTCTGACTCAAGAAGGGAGAAAAGGGTCTTCTACTACTCCATTCTCTGGTATCCCATCATTCAAGCAATCCTGGGGCAGTGCTGACACAGCTGCACCAAGGGAGGCCCTCAGGAGTCTAAACTGGTGACATTGGAGAACCTTCCTTTCTCATTGGACGTGTAATGTCAAGAGATTGGGCCAAAGCCCCATTGCTTTGTCCTCCACCATCTGGCCTCAGATGTGGAGTCAGTCACAGGAAGTACATCACAGAGTGGGATAAATAAAGCTCCAGATTTCTGGCCAAAGGACCAAAGAGGAGCCCCAAAGGAACTAAAAAGTGCTGAGAAGACCACAGACAGAAAGGAACTTAGAAAAAAATCCATGAAATTGTTTATGAGCTGGTAGATTCACCTCTGGGTATGTATGAATCTGACACTGACCAGTATACTGTAGACTTTGAAAACTAAACTGTGGGATAGATCATTGCCCTGATCTCACACTGGCCCCTGGGTAGGATGCACATGGGATAGATCTGAAAGGCACTTCAAAGACTGACAGTGGAACAGATACTGAAATCACAACCTACAGAAGATAAGTCAGAATTTGCTGCTTAAACCCAATGTGCTAAAATAAAAACATCAACTTTCTCGGGGCACCTGGGTGGCTCAGTCGGCTGTGTCCAATTCTCATTTCAACTCAGGTCATGACCTCACAGTTTGTGGGATCAGACCCACTTTGGGCTCTGCGCTGACAGTGTAGAGCCTAAGATTCTCCCTGCCCCTCCGCTGACTGTTCTCTCAAAAAATAAACAAACATTAAAAAATATATATATCAACATTCTCTATAGAACTTTAAATGAGAACCAAAGTCTTAGAACAGAAATAATCAAAATGACCAGGATGCAATTAAAAAATTACTCTGCATATTAAGAACCAGAAAAATCTCAATTTGTATGGAAAAACAATCAGGTGACACAAATGTTAAAATTATCCAACAATAATCTCAAGGCAGTTCTTACAAAAATTCTCCAAAAAGTAATAGTGAACACCCTTGAAATGAATGGAAGGATAGAAAGTCTCAACAAAGAAATACAAGATATAATGAAGAACCAAGTGGAAATTTTGAACTTTGAAAATTGTAGGAACTGGAATAAAAAATTCACTAGATGGGCTCAGTAGAAGAATAGTGATGATCAAGTCACCGAACTTGAAGACAGACCAGGAGAAATTATAAAGATTGAGAGGGAAATGAGCAGATCTTTGGGGACCTGTGGGACAATAACAAAAGCTCTAAGATTCACATCATCATAGATTTGGAAATAGAAGAGAATGTGCTGTAAAAATAAATCTTGGAAGAAATAGTTGCTGAAACCTTCCCAAATTTGACACAAGGCAAAAATTTATAGACTCAAGAAACTCCATTAACCCTAAACAGGTTAAAACCAAAGAAATCAATGTCCAGGCATAGCACAATCCAACTGCTAAAAACTAAACACCAAGAAAAAAGCCTTGAAAGCAACCAGAGAAAACTGACACATTATATACAGGGTAACAATGATTTGAATGACTACCAATTTCCCTTGAGAAACACAGAAGTAAGTGGAATAACTTTTTTAAACACTGAATGAACTGCCAACCCGGAATTCTATATCCAATGAAAATACCCTTCAGGAATGAAGGTGAAATCTAGACATTTTCAGATAAAGCAAAACTGAGAGAATTTATTGCCACCAGAACTGCTTTAAAAGAAATGTTGAAGGAAGTTCTTCAGGTAGAAGGAATACTGGAAATCAGGAAAAAACAATAGAAATAGAAACATCTATGTAAACACAGTAGGCTATTCTCTCTTTTTGTTTTTTATTTTGAGAGAGAGAGAGAACAAGGACATGAGTGGGGGGCAGAGGGGGAGAGAGAGAGAAAGAGAGAGAGAGAGAGAGAGAGAGCGAGAGAGAGAGAATGAATCTTAAGCAGGCTCCACACCCAGTGTGGAGCTCAACACAGGGCTTGATCCCATGACACTGGGATCAATCATGACCTGAGCCGAAATCCAGAGCTGGACGCTCAACCAACTGAGCCACCTAGGCACCCCTATTCTCCCCCTGAGTTGTTTAAAACATTTTTAATGGCTTAAAGAAAAAATACAACTACATATACTGTCATTATATATATATATTCACAAGATAAACGTATAACACAGAGAGATACATACACATGTGTGCATGAGGAAGAGAGATTCAAATAATCCAACATGAATCAGGATATAGAACACAGGAATGAAAAAGAGAGGGAACAAACAGAAACAAATAATAAAATGGTAGATCTAAATAAAAACATAACAATAACCACATTAGATGTAAATATCTCAATGCACCAATCAAAAGACAAAGATTGGTTAAAAGAACAAAAAAACCAATTCCAACAAAAAAATGACCCAATTATACTAGGTCTACAAGAAATTTGTTTAGAACATAATAATGTAGGTATGTTAAAAGTAAAAGGGTAAAGATACACCTTGTAAATACTGATAAAAAGAAAAATTGAAGTAGCTATATTAATGTCAAAGAAAATAGATTTTAAAGCAGAGAAAACTACCAGAGATAAAGAGCGACATTACATTATGAAGGGTCAATTCTCCAATAAGACATAAAAACACTAATTGTGGGGGCGGTTGGGTGGCTAAGTCAATTGAGTGTCCAACTCTTTTAAAAAAATTTTTTTTAACGTTTATTCATTTTTGAGACAGAGAGAGACAGAGCATGAATGGGGGAAGGTCAGAGAGAGAGGGAGACACAAAATATGAAACAGGCTCCAGGCTCTGAGCTCTCAGCACAGAGCCTGATGTGGGGCTCGAACTCACGGACCGCGAGATCATGACCCGAGCCAAAGTCAGAAGCCCAACCAACTGAGCCACCCAGGAGCCCCAAGTGTCCAACTCTTGATTTCAGCACAAGTCATGACCTCCTGGTTCATGAGTTCGAGCTCCATGTCTGCAGTGTCAGTGCAGAGCCTGCTTGGGAATATCTCTCTCCCTTTCTCTCTGTCCTTCGCCTGCTCTCTCTCTCTTGTTCTCTCTCAAAATAAACAAAAATTACAAAAATACTGTGAATGCACCAAATAACAGTTTCAGAATACCTGTACATGAAAAAAACAGAACTGAAAGAGAAACAGAAACATCTACGATATTTGGAGATTTATTCATCTCACAATGATCAATAGATCTAGTAGACAGAAAACAGGCAAGACTATAAAAGTACTAAACAACAGTATTAACTAATCTAATTGACATTTAAAGAACATTCCTCCCAACAATTGCAGAATATATATATTTTTTTTTCCCCCAAGTGTAAACAAAGCATTCACCAAATCATATCCTGGGTCATAGAATAAACCCTAACAAATTTAAAAGAATCAAAATTATACAAAGTGTATTCTCTATAGTAGAATTAGAATAACATAAAGCAAAGAGAAAAATCTCCAAACAGCAGCAAATTTAACAGCACAATCCTAAATAATTCATAAGTCAAATATGTAGTCTCAAGGGAAATTATAAACTATTTTAAAGTAAAGAATATTAAAATAAAACCTATCAAACTTTGTGAGATGCAAATAAAGCCATTCTTAGCATCAAATTACTATACTAGACAAGAATAAAGGTCTCAACTCATAACCTAAGCTTCTACCTTACGGGAAAAACAGACAGCAAAGTAAATCTTAAGCAAAGGAAGGAAATACTGAGGAGCAGAAATCAATAAAGTTGCAAATAAATAGAGAAAAATCAATGAAACCAAAAGATGGTTCTTTATATTCAGAATATATCACTTCTGTAATAGGTATGTGCTATCACTACACACCTATTAAAACGGCTAAGATTTAAAAAATAAAAAACTGAAAAAACCACATCCCAGAGAGGATGCACAGCAAGGGGAACACTTACACACCACTAGTGCAAAATCGAACAGCCATTTTTGGAAACAGTTCGGCAGCTTTTTTTTACAAAGTTAAACATACCCTTACTATCTAACCCCAGTAAGTTTATTCCCAGATATTTACCCTAGAGAAATGAAAACTTATGTTTATACAAAAACTTATACACAAATGTTTATAGTAGATCTACCCATGACTTACAAAAGCTTGAAACAGCTCAATTATCCTTCAAGGCACGAATGGATAAACAAATGGTAATAGACTCAAGTAATAAAATATTTGGGAATTAAAATGAATCAACGATTGCTACATGCAGTAACAACTTGGATGAATCTCAAAGGCATTATAAGTGAAATAAGCCAATCTCAAAAGGTTACATACTCTACCATTCCATTTATATGATCATCTCAAAACTACAAAGCTATAGTGGAGAATAGATCAGTGATCACCAGTGGTTAAGGGTGGGAGAAGCTTGTAATTAGAAAGAGATAGTATGAGGAAGTTTCTTTTGAGGTGATACAACTGTCCTGTGTCTCGACTGTGGTAGTGTTTACACAAGTCTATATATGCATTAAAATTCATAGAACTCATAAAATCCACACAATTTTTAGTGGCAAAAGGTCAATTTTATTATATGTTCATTTTTAAAATAAAATATAAATAATTAAGTTTACTTTTTAAATGTTTTATTTTTATTTATTTATTTTTGAAAGAGAGAGAGTGAGAGCACTCATGGGCAAGTGGGGAGGAGCAGAGAGAGGAAGGGAGAAAATTCCAAGTAGGCTCCACGCTGTAAGTGCAGAGCCCAATGTGGGGCTCAATCTCACAAACTGTGAGCTGAAATCAAGAGCTGGATAGACGTTTAACCAACTGAGCCAACCAGGTCCCCACATTTACTGTTAAAACTTAGGGTACAGGGTGGTGCCTGGGTGGTTCAGTCGGTTAAGTGTCCAACTTCAGCTGAGGTCATGATCTCACAATTCATGAGTTCAAGCCCCACATCGGGCTCTCTGCTGTCAGCACAGAGCCCGCTTCAGATCTTCTATCTCCCTCTCTCCCTCTCTCTCTTTCCCTCCCCCACTCTTTTCCTCCCTCTCAAAAATAATAAATATTAAAAACAAAAACATAGTGTACTGATGTCCCCAGATAAGACTTGAGTATCTAGGTTACAAAGACTAATTTGACTACAAATGAAAACTAGGAAGATAGTGATGTACTCACCACTGGCTCCTCTACAGTTTCCATTACTAGAATCCATAGGAAAATCTGAAAGTGATAAAATAAAGAATCATAATTTATTCATTATTATTTTGAGAATTCCCATATAAAAATCTAATTCAGTCATCAATTTAATTAAATCTAATTCAGTCATGTCTCAAGGAAGTGGATTCTTATTAGTGCCATGAGCTTGGCACGCTATTACTTATAGGTCAAATAAGGACAAGATCTATTTTGTGTGACTGAAAGAGGATATGCTCTTTTGAGTTCTCCTCAATTGTGCATAAAATTTCAGGATTTGGTAAGTTTTTGAGTCTCACGCAATTTCTGACACCATGAAGTCCATGCACATATTAGGCATTCACCCAACACTTGGGTCTTGATGACTAAAAGAAGCCAACACATCTCTTCAATAAATAGATGTATCACACATTACTAGCGTATATTTAAATTCTTGGTGCCTGAAGAAAACATTCAGAAAACATTCTCATGCCCTTTGTTACCTGTAAACAGTTGTTCAGCAGAAAGAAAGCATACCATGCAGGGACCAGTGCAATTAATAGATGTGGTAATAATTGGAAATTGTCAAGGACTCTTTTCATGATCCCATAATCCAAGAAAATGGTAACGATGAATGATAAATAGTAATTATATAAAGTTCTTCGGTGTTCTGGTTAGGAAAGCAGCCTCTAGGGGAGCCTGGGTGGCTCAGTCAGTTAAGGTCTGACTCTTGATTTAGGCTCAGGTCATGATCTCAGTTTGTTTGAGCCCTGTGTCAGGCTTTGCACTGACAGTGCAGAGCCTGCTTGGGATTCTCTCTCTGTCTCTCTCTGTCCCTCCCAACCCACCTCTCAAAAATAAATAAATATTTTTAAAAAAGGAAAAAGAATAAAAAAGCTGCCTCTAGTGAATAAGAGTGCCTCAGCAAAACACCCTGTGAGACTTGCTGAACTTAGCTATCCATTCTTATTGCTACTTCAACTCAGTACTTTTATATAAGTTTTAGATTTGTATTAATACGTTATGTTAAATAACTTATTGAAGTTTGTTCTGTTTATCCTAACAGAAAATAACATTCTTCTTCTGTCCTTTTTCTTCATAGGATATATCATGAATAAATTTTAAAAGGAGTGGTTAATACCATGTTAGGACAATAGTACTCAAAATTACTATTAATCAATTACATTCTCAGGCTTAGTAATCATCATCTGGTATTTAAAAAGCTCTGTACAAGGAAAGACAGTAACCATCAAATAGGCAGGCAACAAATACTTGATTCTAAAACATTAGGTTTGACTTAGTCATATACTATTAATTTAATGATTTTTATTCTATGCAAAGACTTTATTGATGATAAATGTATCCAAGTGTTAAAGTAACATGCCAATCAATGGTTTTATTTCTGAATAATTCCAATAATAATACATATATGACCTATACCAAAATGATCTTTTTGTAAATGAAGAAATTATATTAAACCACATGTAAAATAATTGTTTAGTGTCGAAATGTTGAAATAAAAATGAAAAAAATCTCTTGGAAAAAAAACAACCCTTTGATATAGTTGAATCTAGGAAAGTGGTTTTACTACTCTCATTCTTACAGAAAAATGTTTCTTCATTTTTAAAAGTGCTTAGAAGTCAATTGGTAGAATTATAAGAGAAAAAAGTTATCTTGTCATAAATAATCCAAAAAAAATGTTTTCATAAAGTTAAACTTAGGAATTCCAACAGTATCATCCTAAGTTAAAATAGCAGGCATTATTAGGTTGTATGCCCCAAGAATTTCTAGTAGGGGTCATAGAAGTTTCCAGAAGAAGAGTCCTAAAGGAGCTGGGGAGGGTTGGGTGGGGGGTGCGTTCCACATAGAAAATCACATGTGTAAGAAATATGGAAAGAAATTGCAGTACTCACCAAGGGACCTGCAAGTCTTCCAGTGTGGCTAAAATAGAGAAAGTTGTGAGCAGAGAGAAATGAAGCTAGAGAGGTAGGAAGGGATGAAGTCACAAAGGCTAGAGACAGACACCAAAGGATTTTAAGCAACAGATTGACATTTCAGAAAGATCACCCTGTTGGAATATGGAGGGACAATACTGGAAGTAAGCAAGCCGATTATTACCCCATGGCCATAATCCATGTGACACATGTGGAGACCCAAACTTAGAGAGCAGCATCAGAGAAGGAGGGAAGGAAACTGGATTCAGAGTAGATCCATAACACTTAATACCCATTAAATGTGGGGGGGGGGGAGGGTGGCGGGGGGCGGTAAAGAATAGGGTAGAATCAAGGATGACTCCCAGGCCTGGAGCATGGGTATGCTGGTGCCTCGTAACCATATAAAAAAATACTCAAAAAGAATAGGCAAATGAGGAGAAGGAAAGGAGGAGTTCACTTTGTGGCATGATGAGATTGAAGGGCTCGGGATTAGATGTGAGAATCTGGAATGTACTCTTATCTCAAAAGTGTAGTGAAGTAGTTATCTCTTATCTCTTGGAATCCCTGTCCAGAGCGGTCTTTTATTCTCTTAAGCTATATATAAGTGAGCTTTCGAAATACAATGGACAAAACTTGATCCATTAACTGCAATCTGACAGTCAAAAGACACAGATTCTCTCAAAAGTTATGAATCACCTCTTTCTTCTTAAGACAGCAAGTGTATTGGAGAATGATTTCTGGTTTGAATCTTCTCTCTCTTAATAGCTTTATGACCTTGCACAAGTCACTTATATGCCTCAGCTTCCTTTTCTTCAAAATGGGAATAATAGTACCCACCAGGTAGTTATTACAGTAAATTGAAATGCATAACACACTTAAAACAGCAGATGAAACATGCTAGTGTTATTAGTTCTTATTCTGGTTGCTAACAATCCATGAAAGGACATATCCTTTCCTCAATCACATTGTTATTAAACACTTACATTGTGCTTTGCCATTCATCGATCACTTCACATGAATAGTTCTCTTATTCTTCTCTATTCACAATGTCAATCTTGAATGACTTGCTCAAGGTCTAACATTAATGGCAAAGGTGGAATACCAACTAAGGGTCTAGAGCTCTAAAACTGTGCAATTGCAGAAATATAACCAATTCTTAATTATTCAAAACTGTATGTCTCTTCTTTCTATACACCTAGCAGAGAGAGAAAGGCCAAATAGAACTTAAGTCAGTTTTGCTATTTATAGCAACAACTATTTGGAAGTCTGGTAGGAATGAAATTTTAAAAAATGAATCATTAAGATTTGGGGGCTACATAAGATTTTATTACCACAAATAATTAGGTCAGCTGTGATGAAATACCGTAACTCTCTGAGATAGTCTCTTCCCTACCCCACCCAGAATGCCTTTCAGTATTTTATGTAATGAAGCATCTTTAGGGGTGCCTGGGTGGCTCAGGCGGTTAAGCGTCTGAATCTTGGTTTCATCTCAGGTCACAATCTCACAGTTCGTGAGTTCAAGCCCCATGTCAGGCTCGCAGCTGGCAGCATGGAGCCTGCCTGGGACTCTTTCTCTCTTTCTCTCTCTCTGCCCCTTCCCTGCTCATGCTCTCTCTAAATAAAAAAATTTTAAAAAATCTTTAAAACTGTGTTCTCTCCAGTCTTAATCTAAAATTTCCATTTCTTCTTTCCATTCCATTTTCCTCCTATCACACTAAATAATTTTTCCTTCTCGGTATTTGGCCCCTCAAATATTTGTAGAGCAGGGCTGAAGAAAAGGCTGCCTGTTTCTCAGAGAGCAGAGATATGACTAAACAGCAGTACATGCATGTGAAAGCTGGCATGGTCCAGGCAGCAAGAGAGGGCCTGGCGAAATGTGTTGAGCCAGAACTGAGGTGACGAGCTAACACTACCGCAGAAACCAGCAATGACTGAGGATTGATTATAAAACCCTTGGCATGGTGAACCATGGGTACTGAATAAATAGCTGGGAAATATCATACATAAGTTTTCTTAAATTCTTGATCTCTACACATCCAAGATCAACTATTTATAATTAACAGACATCCATCAGACTCATTCTCTCTTCCTGTTGCTCCCAAAGGGATTTGTTCTTGATCCCGAGGTCCAGGTTAATTTGTGTAAAATGAAATATTAAGCTTGTGTGTTCAGAAGTAAGATCTGCTTGTCCAGGTGGGTCCCCGTATGGAGCTTGTTTTCCAGAGCTGAAGTGATCTAGGCTGTATCTGCATCGACCAGCCTACCGTTTCAAAAAAGAAAACATCATTTTGATACCACAATGATACCCATGGCGAAAAAGCAATAGCAGCAGCACCAATCTGTTAGGGACGATGTCCCAGGTACCATGATCTTTAACTTCATCTTCACCATGCCTGTGGGATGTAGGCAGTGCTGTTGCCATGATACAGACCAGAAAACTTTAAACCAGAGAGGTTATATAATTTCCCTGCAATAACACTTGATAGGAAGCAGAGTCCAGATTCAACACCTGGCCTGCCGGGCTCCTACCCACACTCTTTACTCGCCATACAATACTGAAGACAGGACTAGAGGTCTTAACTGGCAGAAATGAATCCTCCGATAAAGCAGTTGTGCATGAAGCCACAACTCCATAGTAAATATACAATGTGGAAAAAGAATACATTTAATGTGAATTTGTTGGTAAGGGTCAGGATAGGATTTTTTTTTTTTTTTTTTTAACATATGCTGGCCCCTAGTATTTCGAAAGCAAAAAGTAGTTTGAAGCACTGCCCCATTTCAACACGTAAATGGGCCTAAACTTGCTTGTGGAATCCTACTGTGCCAGGAGGGAAGAGACCCATGTGAAAATGGTAGGACTTGCAAATCCTCTTGGCATTGAAGGAATGTGAAGGGTGGCCTCTTTTATTCAGGGAGACCTCATTTTTGTATTCGGCTGGATTCTAGTCATAAAACATAAGTGATTCTGTTTATACCTAGAGGAAGAAAAAAAGCTGCTTCACGGACTATCCTATCCCACTGAACCAAGCAGTATATTGCATCGTAAATTAAACTGGCCACATATGGTAGTTACTAAGTAACTCCAGGTGTCCAACAGTTTGACCCAGGATAGGGAATGAAATTTTCAGCAAGCTGGCCTTGGAAGCCAGGGGACCCTTCGGGTTAGAATCCACCTCTCCATTCCCCATCCCCACCTCCCCTTAAGCTCCCACCTGCCGCCAGGGCCAAGGACTCACACTGAAGGTTGTGGTAAAGGGAGGGAAAAGGGAGACCATCACAAAAATATGGTTCCTACTGCCGCCTACCCCTACCTATTTTTCCAGCAAGGATGCTGTCAACAAAGCAGCTATTATGGCCTTTGAAAGCAGCTCAGAAATCATGTCCCACTTAGTGACAAATTGTTTCCATGCATGTCCTATTTGAGAGCTTCAATGAGGCAGTTGTTCTGCATTTGGTCCCCAACGATAGGTAATTCAGGGACACTTAAGGAAGCTGCTTCCCATCCATATTGACCACAGCGTTTGAAAGCTGTTCATCTTGCCAAACCTCTCTCATTTGAGGTCCATCTCGAAGAGAGGTTTCAGAGCAAGTCTTTTCCTTTAACGGGAGGAAAGCATTTCAGAGTGAACCATAGCCACCTCATTCCAGGTCATTGGCCTGAGCAAAGCACCAGTATTTAACAGATTCTAAGTGTCTGGCAAACCAGGGCAGCAACTGACCAAGCTCTTCCAGAAGCTGCGCAGACTGTGACTCAAGAGTGTTCTTTGAGCCCAAAGATTAAGAAGAAATACATTTCTTTCTGCTTACATTATACAGCCAGTTATTCGTTCTTGATTAAAACCAAGACGACTTAATAGGTGTATTCAAAGAGTGATTAAGTGAGGGGACCATGAAAAAGCTTCTGGAATCTTTCTGTTCAGTTTTCGTTTTACAGCTATTTGTACTCTCTGCCTCTCCACTCATTTTATGGTAAGCATCTCAATGTGCACAGAAAACAATTTTTCCAAATCAATTCTCTGACAGCCAAGAACTGTTACCTAGAGATGGACTATGGGCCTGAGCTTAAGCTGAGCAGGTCAAGTGGCAGGAGGAAAAATTTGACACCCAGGAAATGAACAGAGGAGGCAATCGAGTCAGCACATTTAATAACAGAGTTCATCTGGGGAAGGTATGAAAGAGAACAGACCATAACAAATATGAAATTCTATGAAGGGTGAAATTTGAGTTGAGGGGTAATTGGTAGGAGTGCTATTAAGTGAGAATTAAATGAACCATAATGAACCAGGTTTAGCTGGGGTCTTCAGAGTTATGACTGTCCTAATTAGACCAAATACTAGTGAGAAAACAACTTGTGGTTGATTCCATTAAATGCAGAACTACAGTCAAGCTTTACAGTAGGGAAAGATGAAAATGAATGTGTGGTTGGTGCACACACAGCACAAAAGGCATGAAATAAGGTATTAAAGACATATTTGCAGGGCATAACAAACAGTAGGGCAAGGGGTGAGATTAAAAGTAACATTACGTGAGCATATGATGATAGCACACCTTAAATATAACTCCTTTCATCCATATGTCATTTACAAAAGGACTTGAAGGCATGTGGGAATGTGAAAAGAGCCCAGCAATTCACTTCGCCAGCTCTGTGGCTGGGAGCAAGTCACAGAAGCTAATTAGCAGTGCATAGCAATGTTTCACAGCTGTTTCAGTCTGGAATGGAAGAACAATTTATCTCGTTGAAAGGACGAAGAAATTTAAGGTGAAGGTAATTGCTCAAATTGGACTTTGAGCAAACACATATCACTAACATCTGTGGGTTGGAGTAAGATTACTGAAATTATCTAGGCATTTTTAATGATTAGAGGAAAATGGTGCTTCAGTTTTTCTGTTTTCACCATACAATCTTGACAAGCAGCTACAACAGGAAAAATACGGAAAATGCGTGATTGAGAATGCAAGAGAATCCGGCAAGAAAGTTCAGTGACTGTAAACAAATTAAGAAAGTAAAAAAAGAGCATCACTATGCAAGATGTGG
The DNA here is from genome assembly GCF_018350215.1 of Panthera leo. Classification (NCBI taxonomy): domain Eukaryota; kingdom Metazoa; phylum Chordata; class Mammalia; order Carnivora; family Felidae; genus Panthera; species Panthera leo. The sequence goes on from NC_056686.1 coordinate 169,638,149, forward strand.
TTACTTAGACATGGAAAGCATGGAAAGCGCAGGGTCACTGTTGAGCACGAGTGTGACGGGGAGTGGAATGAACTGCAAGTTTTAGAAAGACGGACAGCCTATCGGAATGGAGTGCATCAGTCTGGAAGAGAGAAGAAAGAAGTGGTGCTCCAGAGAGGAGTGATGAAGAGAAGCGACCCCAAGGAAAAAAAAAAAAAGGGGGGGGGGTGCAGAATTAGAGAGTAAAAGGCGAGTAACAAAAACTCCGAGAAGTGGGGTAGCTAAAGGTCGGGACGGAGGCTGGGCCAGAGCCGGACTCACCCGCTCCGTCCGCGGTAACGATGGCCTCGGGAGAGATGCACACGCCACGGTCATAAACAGGCAGCTCCTCGCAGGCCAGACTCTCGGGCCACGAGTGGCGGTACTTGATGAGGATGGGCTCGCAGCCCTGCCGGGCCCTCTCGCACACAGACTTGCAGGGCTTGATGGGCTCGTGCTGGAAGTCAATGGTGCAGATGGGCGCATACATGGCACAGAGGAAGAAGAGCAGATCCGGGCTGCACTGGGTGCCCAGCAGACCTTCGAACTGCTCAATGGCCAGGATGGCGTTAGCCTGGGTGCTGTGGTGCAGGTGGTTGGGCATCTTGGTCATGTTCCAGGGCAGGGACTTGCACAGGGGGATGCGCACGGGCTCGCAGGCTGCAGCTCGTGCTCCGGGCACCCAGAGCAGACAGAGCGCAGCCAGGGCGAGCAGCCCGGCCCGCAGCAGCAGCATCCCTCCTGGACCGCCGCAGACCATGATCCCGGCAGGACGGGGCAGGGTTCAGCAGTGCCGAGGACGCCGACAGGCCCGCTTCGCGGTCCCCTCTTCCCCCCTGGAAGTGGACACAATGATCTGGGAGCTTCTCCTCCCCCGACGATCTCAGTTTCTTTCCTTGGATCAAATTCCCCCAATGGGGTCCCACGAGCTCCGCCGGCCTCCGGCCGCCGCCGCCCCTGCCTCTCTGGCTGTTCTTTCCCGACGTCTAAGCCTTCTGGGGCAGCAGCATCTATTTATTCCTCGCTCCCTCTGGCAGAAGCGTCAGATTCGCAGATGAATCAGATTAGAGGAAAACAAGAGGAAGCGAGGGAGAAATAAAATCAAAAGTAGAATTCAGCTGAGGCAGTTGGAGCTCTGGACTGTCACGTCCCCTGGATTATGAAAAGGTGCTAACAGAAGCATGAAATTCTCCAACGGGGGAAGGAGGGGCTGGGGCGGGGGAGGGGAAACCAGAGGGAAAAGACTCCTAATGGGGGAGGAGGGTGCTGTAAGAGTTTCAGTTCTTGTAGGCTGAGCAAAAAGATCCAGGTCTTGGTGGGAGTTGACGCTGCTGCAGCAGCGACCGCCGCAGGCAGGAAGGACCAGCCGGAGGAGCCTCGGCGCGAGAGGTCTGTGCCTCGGACCCGCTGCGCTCCACTTTCCCACCTCCGGGCCAGAGAGGCAGCCCCGCCCCCACCCCCCACCGCCAACCCCTCGGTGCAGTCCCAGCCCTCCAATGCCAGCTCCTCTTCCTGGGATGGGAGCGGGGGTGGGGGTGGGGGGAAAGACAAGGTCTGCCGGTTGGAGGCAGAGGGGAGGGAAGCCTCGAGAAGCAGCCAGGATGCCGTAACGCAACACAGCGCTGACTTGAGACGTGCACCTCTTTCCCATCTCCACGCTGGCTCCAAAGAAAAGCCCCCAGACCCTTGCTGAAAGCCCACCCCAATCCCTGACGGAGGAGTACCAAGTTCCCCACTTCGGAGCCCACCCAAGCACCCTCACACCCTGGAGATAGCTCTTCAGGCAAACTACCGCTTTACCTCTGCGCATCACCAGCTCTGCGCAAAGTCAGACTTCAGGAGGAAGGACTTCAGCAGTGTCACTTTAAATGTCCAAGTCACAGAAAACACAGACCCCTGCGTGCAGTGGTGAAGGTTTATCAACCCAGAGTTCAGGACTACAGAAGTCTGCATTATGAATAACAAAGTGGTGGGCGGGGGAGGGGGGGGGGCAGCCTTTCATAAAAAGGAAAGAAATCTGTACGTAATACACGTAGGCCACCAGAAGCAAGAAACGGGTTTTTAAAAAAGCATTTTTTTCTTTGCCCTGCAGAATTAGAACTTTGGAGTTTTGCTTCTTAAGGTGAAGAGTGAAAAACTACCTGCTTTGAAGTATCTGGTTTTTGTTTTGTTTTGTTTTCTGATTTTACTCACTAAAATAAAATGGCATTTATTATTCAACTCTTGTCACCAAGGATTTCACCTAACACTTGAAAGAAATGTGTAGGAAAATTACACCACACAGGTAATAATAATCATGATGATGATAACAATAAAACCCTTCCCATCCAAATTAGCTCAATCTAGAGAAGAAAATAGAAACCAGATCCCCTCCTGGTCTTCTCTGTCACTAATGAGCCACATCTTTTCCTTCCTCTCCCCCTCTGCCTTCTCAGGGCATATTGTAAATGGAATGACCTATTGAGGCCCTGCACCCTGCCCTTTAACCCAGCAAAAGGATTGTAGAATGTCAGAAAACACAGCTTTCATTGAGAAGAGAAAGAAACCTTAAAACAAAACAGGAAGTCACCTTTGCCCTGCATCATTGAAATATTTCACTGCTTTAATCCAGCCATTTCTCAGAGTCAACAAGAAGCAGAAAAATGATGCCCCCGCTTTAGAGCACACAGGGAGTTGTGGGTGTCCATTCCCCATCATTGACCTGATGGCACTTACAAAACATCAGTGCTCACTTGAGTTTATGAAATTTTATCTCTAAAATGACCATAAAGAGCAGTTTGTGACTATAGTAAATTTCTTCAGAAGCAAGTTTGTTCCACTTAGGAGAAAACACAACAGATGGTAGATAGGGAGTCATTTAGTACAAACTTTGCCTGGTCTACAATTATTTCATGTAATGTAAGAAAACAAAGCCAAAATTGTATAAATGAATTAGATGAAAGATGATATAGCAAGTAAAATTTGGGGGGAAAAAACAAATTTGAAAGAGTCAATATTAGAACATTTGGGGGAATCCATATTTTGAAATGTAGGTGGAATCTTCAATAAATTAGAAGAAGGAAGTGAACCATAGATGCAACAGATTGTTTGCTATATGTGTTTCCCTGTTTGCCATAAGTCTTTCAGTATAAGAGGAAACAAGCTAATTGTTTTTATGGTTCCACAACTGTCTGAAATAAAAGCTTACTTTCCTTCCCCTTCACAGAAGTTAATTATCCACTTTGTCTAACATGTCCCCTCACAATTTTAGTCTCTAATCCAAACTTGTCTTTATCAACACCCAAAATAAATTTCACTGCCTCCCACATGTCTTTTTGAATACACTGCCTGGTTTTGTTCATTTTTCTAGTTAGTTCCTCTTGAACTTTGTTCATTTGTGCAAATTATTCTTTAGCACCTGTCAATTTATTGCTTTAAAATATTTTTCTTTTGTTATTTCATCTGGGTGTGCCCTGCCTTCCTAAACAGTATGTATGATTTTCTTCAAGAAGAGAATTCATCCTCTATGTCTTTTGAAATAAGCATTTGAGAAATGTGAGCTGATGGAATTTGGGATGCAATATTTTAAATATCAAAACATAAATGTCTAAAAACATATAATAAATAAATGCCTTAAAGAGAAATAAAATACAGGGGCGCCTGGGTGGCTCAGTTGGTTAAGCGTCCAACTTTGGCTTAGGTCATGATCTCAGGGGTTCGTGAGTCTGAGCCCCACGTGGGGCTCTCTGCTGACAGTTCAGAGCCTGGAGCCTGCTTCAGATTCTGCGTCTCCCTCTCCCTGCCCCTCCCCACCCATGCTCTGTCTCTGTCTATCTCTCAAAAATAAACAAAATGTAAAAAAAAGTTAAGAAAAGAGAAATAAAATACAGTTTGAATAAATAGAGTGAAGTCTGAAAACCAAGCTATGTGATCATGAAGGAAACACAAATTAGATAAGGAATACAGTCTCCACTAGTAGATGAGCCATGCCCCTAAAAGTGAGTGCCTTCCAAAAGGCCCACATTTACAGAAAATTAAGGGAAGGTTGAAACCTGATTCCTCAGAGGAAATGGGTCATAGGTAATTTGTTTCTCTTATGTTATGTTTCTCTTATGTTATTTTAAGGTTTTATTTAACAAGCATTGAACTGACCCTGATCCATTAGGACCCTGATCCTAATGTAAAAGTGCACCAGGGCTGTGTGATAGCCGCCTGTTTTAGATATCTCTCCACATCTGTTGAAAAGGCATTAAGGTAAATAATCTGCAGGGAACACATAAGTGGCTGTAGAATTGAAGCTTTTAAAGGAAATTTTGATGGGCAGAGCAACAGGGATCTTTTAAAACTCACTCTCTAGAACTAAGGATGAAAATCACAGATTTTTACAGTGGGTTTTATGTTTGAGAAAGTTATGAAGGTGGCAAATGCAAACTATTAGTGTACCAATACCCTACTGAAAAATATCTTATGAACCCTAGATTTCAGGACCTTGAAAGGCTCCCCAACACACATCTCAGGCCTTTTAAGGGGGTGAGGGCAGTTCAGAGTAACCATGTGGCATGTGACTCTCTGAGAGGCAGCATAGCACCCATCTCCAGCACCTATTTGGGACTGTGAGTCAATTCTGGGCTCAACAGCTGCTTGGAAGTACCCCCAGACCTAGGCATGGCCAGTCTTCTTAGAATGCATGATGGCATTGGCATTTCATCTAACTTCCTGACAAGGGTTCCAGTGGTGATTTCAAGGAAAGATCTTCCTGTATAGAATTGTTGAATCATTATATTGTACACCTGAAACTGATATAACATTGTATGTTAACTATACTGGCATTAAAATTGTTTTAAATAAAAATAAATATGGACAGGAAAAAAAAAGAAATAAAAGATTTTCACTGTGAAATAGCCTTCTTTCCAAAATTTAAATCTGACCAATTTCAAAAAAAAAAAAAAAAAAAAGAATTTGTGATGTATTTTGTCAACAATTTAAGTATTAATATGCTTTTTCATCTGGTAAATACACTTTAAACTTACCCCAGGTTTGTGCTTGTAAGACAATCTACATCTGTCCTTTAAGAAAATGTGGTTACATTGTTTTGTTTTGTTCTGTGTTTTTGACATCACACACAAGCAGGGGAGAGGGGAAGAGGGAGAGACAGACAGAGAGAATCTTAAGCAGTCTCCACGCTCAACGTGGGCTCAATCCCACAACCCTGGGATCATGACCTGAGCTGAAATCAAGAGTCAACCACTCAACTGACTCAGCCACCCAGGCACCCAAAAAAACGTGCTTACGTTTCTTCAAGCAGGGCTGATGTGTGCAATAATTAACAACTAGTACAGCATGGGCATCCATCAGTCAGAATGACTGAGGCCAGTCCCATTCTGTACCAACTGGGGATCAGCCCTAGGTACCCAGGGAGCAAGAGAACTAGTGTTTATTGAGTGCCTACTATCTGTGAGGCATATAAACCATACGATACTTACAAGAGGTATTAATTCCAAAGATGAAGAAACTGAGGCTCAGAGGAAAGAAGGACTTACCCAAAGTTCTCACAGCTAGATAAGGGCCAGTCAGAGATGGGACTTGAATCCATGCTCCTTCCCCAACGCCAACAATCACACTTTTTCCTAAGCAGAAAGGATTTGGGAATGGGAAAGACCACGGCTTTCTGTGGACCTAGGTCTTAGCCTGAACCCTGTCCACACTGCTTATCAGACACTGACTGTGCCCGCCACCCAGGAATAGAATGCAAATCCTTGTGCTTCGAATGGGGAGACCTTCCTGCTTCATGGCCTCATTCAAGCTGTTCTGTGCACCTAGAAATTCCTCAAGTTCCACTTTAAGAAGATATTACCTGTCCAGTCTCCAAACAATCCAGAAAAGCTTCCCACCTGTTAGGTACATCAACATTAAGGCAGTGACTCTCAAACTGTGACCTGTAGCAAAATCCCCTGCAGGACTATTGAAAACACAGATTGTGTGGGCCTCATCCAGAATTTCTGGTATGGTGGGTCCTCTGGGGGTAGGGCCTGAGAATTTGCATTTCTCATATGTTCCCATGTAATGCTGATACTGCTGTCCAGGGACAACACTTTGAGAATCACTCTTTTGAACTAGATATGAAGCCTTGATTTGCCTTAGTAAACTTTGCATGCTATAAAGCTTTCATTTTTATGGAAACCAATTTGACAATAAACTTCATATATTGAAAAAAAAAAGCTTTCATTTTTTAATCTCCTGCCTATCTTTTCTTACAAGGAACTTAGAAACATGATTTCAATAAAGCAGCCTAATATCTAAATTATACTCTGAAGGGAGGCCAGGGAGGAAGACAGGACTAGATTTGTCTACTAGTTACTCAAAGGTCAACCTCAGAGCCCCAGTGAGAGTTGACAATACTATCAGCTACTCTCAGACCCTAATGTACTTTCCTAAAGGAAAATAGCAACACTCCACCCCCACTGCTACAAAAGAACAATAGATCCACTTCAAAGAAGTTCCAGAAGCAACCATAGTATCTTAGTAATGGAATGAACCTCAGCAATTTAGCCTACCCACCTGTTCCTCCCCCCCTAACCTCCTAGGCTTCCCTATCTTATTTTGGGGAGAAAAAAAAAACAAACCTCAGAAAAATAACTTAGGTAAAGCCATGAAGTCACTTAATGGCAGTTAACGGGCTCAGTTCAATATTCTTTCCAATTACACCATCCTTCTCTGTTGGAAGTGTGTTTTCCTTACATTTGGAAACACCAACGCCTATATACAATATGTATGACAACTAAACATAATGGTATTCAGCTTTCACAATCCCTTAAAATCATCCAAACCTCCCAAACAACCCAAATGGACTTGGGGTCCAGAAGGGGAGGTAAGGGACACATCCAAGAGGACCTCAGACTGTAGTGCTTCCCCTGTCTAATGTCAGTTGAAACCCAGATGAACCTGAATTTCTTTCAAATCTCCCTTTGACAAGATTTAATTACAGATGATTTCTAGAATACCCTTTTACCATCTTACTCTAGAATAGACCTGCATGTTTTGCTACGTCTTTCATCGTATATACTTAAAATCTTTATTTACTCCTCAGTTCCCCCTCTGATGGTGATAGAAGGGAAGTCAAGTGGCACAGAGGTCATTCCAACATGGGCTTTTGGCTTGAGTTATGACTGAATAACTGAGCAACTGACTGTGACCATCAAGGCCAAGTTAGAAAATGGCCTTAAAATAATCCCCACAATATTAGAAATCCTGCAAAACAGTAAGAAGCAATAACCTGGCCAGTTCACAGTCATCTGAGATTTGTTAAATGTGAGTCATATACCTCATGTTTAACCTGGAAGATGAATCACTCTCCTCCATGCATATATAAATAATGAGAACATGAATCTGCCAAATTAGCAAATATATCAATTACTAGACCCAATGAATTTTTTTAAAGTCTAAAATTGTTTCTTCAGGTTTGAAGGATAAATGTCCATCAGAATATCAGAAATTGCTATTGAAAGATTTCTAGGGTCAAAATGAGATATTTCAAAATAATTTAGCCGTTGGAAAAGGCCTAAATCTTGACATGGATCCTCCTAGTATTAACAAAACCTTTCTTGAGACTACGCTTATTATCTCTATATCACCAATCAACTAATTTACCCCATGTGAGAATCCTGGCCCACTGACCTTGCTAACCCAAGAACATTAATCATCTTGTTCAGTCTTTCCCCCATGATCCTTCCTCTTTTTTTTTTTTTTTTTTATTGCTTATTTATTTATTTTGAGAGAGAGAGAGAGCATGAGCAGGGGAAGGGCAGAGAGAAAGGGAGAGAGAGAATCCCAAGCAGACTCCATGCTGTCAGCACAGAGCCTGACACGGGGCTCAATCCCATGTACCATGAGATCATGACCTGAGTGAGAATCAAGAGTCGGACACTCAATCGACTGAGCCACCCAGGCGCACCCCCATGATCCTTTCTAATTGATGCCCTGACCCTCAAGATGCCCCTCATCTACTTTACTCTTCCCATCACTGGCTAATAACTCTACCTCTAACACTCTTTTACCCTTTCCATTTTTCCTTCATAAAGAACTGGATCTTGAGGAGGCAAATGCAGATGTTATTTTATTCTTCCTCTGTGTCTTGTTTTGTTATTATCTGTCTGAAATTTGTCCCTGGGAAATCTATTTTTCCTCACTCAAACTTGGGCTCCTTTTTTCATGTATTTATTCACTAAGTTGGAAGCAGAAAAAGCTGGAATTTCATCAGACCAGAGGTTTGAATCTTGTAGACTATATCATAATAACAAACACTTATACAGCATCTGTTATGATTCACGATATGCCAGGCACAATTAAAGCATCTAACTCATTCAATCATCATAACAGCTCTATAACACAGGACCATTGTTACTCCCATTTTATGAATGAGGAAGCTGAGCCACAGAGGGAATCATTTCCCCAAGAACTTACGACTTCATCAGAGGTCATAGCAGGATTCCGATTCAGACAATCCAGCTGCAAAGCCTGAACATTTCCACTTAGCACTGCATCGCTCTACGTGAGAAGTTGCTCCTTCCCTAGAGGCAGCACCCACGAGGAGCGGTTTGGTATGCTTTTATTTCATATAAATACTCTACCTACTAAACTGCATGACATTCCTTAGGTATCTATTTTTAATAACAGTTGTGTTAAGATATAATTTATATAAAATATAAAAGCTTTACTCTTTTAAAGCCTACAATCCAGTGGTTCTTAGCTCATTCACAGAGTTATGTAACACCATGAATCCATAAAAGGAACCATACCCATTAGCAGTCACTTCTCATTTCCCCTTAATCCCTTCAGCCCTAGATAACAACTAATCTACATTCTGTATTTATAGATTTGCCTATTTTAGACATATATATGCACGTCCATAGAAATGGAATCATGCAATATGAGTTCTTTGGGACTGGCTTCTTCCACCTCCTATAATGTTCTTAGGTTCATCTATGTTGTAGCCAAAAGGGGGAAAAAAATCCAAATATCCATCAGCTGATGGGCATCTGTTTTGTTTTTTTTTTTTACACTTTTGAGCTATTATGAATAATGCTGCTGTAATATTTGTGTACACATTTTTGTGTGGATCTATGTTTTCATTTCTATTGGGTATATACTCAGGAGTGAACTAAATTGCTGGATCATAAATAACTTTATGTTTAACTTTTTGAGGAACCGCCAAACTCTTTTCTAAGTCACTATACCATTTTGCATTCCTACCAGCAATGTAAAAGGTTCCAATTTCCCCACATCTTTGCCAACACTTACTATAAATGTCTGTCTTTTTTATTATCACAATCCTCATGAGTGTGAAATGACATCTCATTGTGATTTCAATGTGTATTTTCTTAACGACTATTCATAGTAAGCATCTTTTCAAGTACTTATTTGCTATTTATATATCATCTCTGGGGAAATCTCAATTCAGATTCTTTGCATTTTTTAATTGGGTTGTTTGTCCTTGATGATTTTGCTTGTTTTGTTTTGTTCTGAGTTGTAGGAGTTCTTTATATAGTCTAGACACAAGTCCCTTATCAGATAGATGATTTACAAATATCTTTTCTCATTCTATGGTTTGTCTTTTCATTTGCTTAACAGTTCTCTTTGAAGCACAAAAGTTTCAATATTGATGAAGTTCAATTTTTTTTTCTTTTGCCCCTTGTGCTTTCTATTGTTATATATATCTAAGAAGGCTTTGAGTAACCCAAAATCACAAAGATTTAATCTTCTGCTTTCTTCTAAAAATTTTATAGTTTTTGCTGTTGTGCTTAGAGCTATGATCCATTTTGAGCTAGTTTTTGTGCAGTGTGAGGAAGAGGTCCAACTCCATTCTTTTGCATGTGCCTATCTAGTTGTCTCAGCACAATTTGCAGAAAAGATTATTCCTTCCCCATTTCATTGTCTTGACATCTCTATCAAAAATCAAGTGAACATAAATGTAAAGGATCATTCTGGATTCTCAATTCTATTCTACTGATTCTCTTGATATCCTGGTTCATTCTGATGATAATTAGTGAAGACCTTAACACCAAGATTGGTTTTATTTAGGAAACGTTGTATAAAGCCTGTCTTCTTTGAGCAATCTCTCAGAAATAATAAGGCAAGACAGGAAGATTATAATTTTCAAATCCCACCCTGAGTGTATGACTGATATGTTATTAATTGAACACAATGGCAAATAATGTTTTGAACCCAAAGGAAAAGCATCTGGTTATACCCACTACTTATTATAACATTATGATGTAGGATAGTCTCTGGAATAATTCTAGGAGAGAATTATACCTTCTATCTCTAAATAAAAACTTGTTTTTACTTATATCCTTATAAGAAATAAGATTCTGAGGCTATATAGAAAATATTTAAGAACTATAGTTAATAATAAGTAATGTGTTATTTTGATTCTCAGTATTTGCTATCAATCTGATCATGTACATTGTTAAAGTGACAGAGAAGTGAGAGCCTCTCCAATTCCTTGCTTGACCTGATGAGGTTTAGGATTTGATAGGATTTTGCACATAGGTCTTCTGGGAAACCACTCCCTTCCCCCTAGATACGTGTTCTATAACAGGCAACGTGGTACTTGGGAAAGTTTCCCAGAGAGAGAATCAGGGAAAGATCTTACATAGAGTTAACATCACTCAATTATTCCATCTGAGGTGAAAAGGGAGATAGGGACAAAAAATTAGCCATCTCTTGGTCCTGCCAAAAATAAAAGCCTGGCAAAGTTACGAAAACAACAACACACATGAAGATCAGTTAAGGCCATCCAGGTATTTCCTAAGTACAGAATTTCTGTAAATCTACCTCCTTTTCTGATGGAAGCTCAGATTTTGACTTTTCACTAGTAACTGCCAAACAAAAACATTTTGAATTTTTTAAATATTTTGCAACAGTAAAAAATAGCATCCCTTTTCTTAGATTTCCTTTCTCACCAAATTCGAAACTAAAGTGTTTTTAACTTGTGAGCATAATATAATCTGCTTTGAATGAAAACAGTTTATAGTTCTTCAAGAGGGCCTTGGAGGCAAGTGTCCATTGACATCCATTTATACTGTTATAAACAATATAAATGTTTTCATGTTTTTTTATTACAGTAATGATGATGGTGATTAACACAATGACAACATAGCTATTAAGGTCTAAAAATCTGTGCCCAGTTGAACCAAACTGGACAGGATTCAGAAGAAACATGAAATGTTTCTTTTTTTTGAGGCAGGGGTGGGGGGTGGTGTGGGAAGTGATGGAATATAATCTCTGGAAAAACCTTAAAGAATATTGCTATCCTGGAGGAGATAATTCATCCATTCATTTATTGAACACTTGTTGTTGGCCTTCTAAGTTCCAGATAGTTTTAGGTGGAATAAATAGCACAATAAACAAAGCAAAGTCAGGACCGTAATAAAACTCGCATTCTGATAAAATTTTTCTCTACAAAATGGAAAGAACTATAAATGGTCAGCCCTGTATCTTAACTGAGGGAAGACTAAGTTACAACAGTATGTTATGGCAAGAGAGTTATACTAGATCTAAAGAATGTTTTGGGTAGAAGTTGGTAAAGTCCTGAAATTGTTCTCTTAAAAATTAAGTTACTGTTGAAAGAATACCTTTCTCCTCCAAGAGTTTAGATGACTCCACCTTGCAAACCAAGCCACAGATTTCATTCTTTTCTTCAGACAGGTCCTACACTTCACGTGGAAGACAAAGGCCCTGGGAGGTGAGGTTTAGAAAGACTGGGCAGATAGAAAATGATCAATTTGTCATTTTTGATAATGCATACAAACAGCTTTTGAAAAACTGCTTACATTTCACTGACACATATTTTCATGTTGGTGTTTGTGTTTATTTAGTCACTTTGCATATAATAATACTCTAAGTGTGTACATTATTTGTCCTGCAGGTGACATTTAATGCTTCATTTTACCAAATTATAGGTCCATATTTTCTGTTTCTTTTTCTTTCCCCACATCATCCATGGACATGTTTTTCTTTGCAGGAAATTGCATTTTCTCATCTAGATGTAAAAAAATGTTAACAGAAGTATCTGTAAGACCCTAATTGCCAGGTTTGCACAGGCCACAAGGAACTCTCTGTCACTCAGCACTGCATCAATAACTCAGTGTGCTGCCTAGTGTTACAAATATCATTTCTAGTGAAGGATTAGGTGGGGAACTTAGCAGCGCTTTACATCTGCTATGTATTTTGGCTTAGAACTTGTTTTTCTTTGAAGAATGTGGTCAACAACCGGCTATGGTTTTCCCTGAAGTATTTAAGAAGAATCAAACAGAAAACTGTAAAATTGTAACATTCAATTCATAGTTAGATTATAACAAAGGAACCAAGGCAACCAAGAAACTATTTTACATCAAACAGAATTCAAGCAGATTTAGAAAAGAAAAAATTACCCAAATAGCCAATCAATTGCTTCTATCTAGCTATTGCTACTAGGAAAACAAATTTCTAGGTTCTGTATATAAATAAACTCATTCTATAGTTTTAGCAAATGTAGTGTTCCTTAAGCATTCACACATTCCATGTTTTCAACCAATGTACAAAGAGAATTTTTCTTTCTTGAATATAGATCATTACGATTTGTGTCATTTCATATATAGATCTCAAAATAGGTAAAATACATGTTCCCATTTTCACACCTTAAATGGGTATACTGTTAATGTTATATCTCCAAGACTGTGATACATAATTGAACTAAGTTATGAGGATAAAATGCAGAAAAAAATGTTTGTTGGCTAACCATGATCAATACAGTGTGAAACTACCCCCTTCATCCCAGGAAGGGAAAGAGAGCAAAGGAAAGAGCAAAGGAACAGGTTGGTAGGATGCTGGGGACAAACTTAATGCTAGTAGGGAAACAAGAAGATATTTTGTCAGAGAGGAGGAGATGTCCACTTGTCTCCCCAGGATGGAAAATCATGGGAGGAACCTGAGCAGAGGAGCCATTCTCCTGACCTATGAATTTGAGCAAAGGGTGCTTCAGGCTTTTCCCTTCTCCTGGGAAGCTCTTCCACTCTTCTCCAGGTGGCCCCAGGGGGCTCAGCCACTGGAGGGAAAGCCTGAGGGGGTCCAGCATTCCTGTGACTGGGTATTTAATTCTTATTAATCCTGGAGTCAAAAATTAGCAAGCCCTGTTAGCCATACACCTAAAGCCACATTCCCCTATCAACTGTGTTAGTAATAACATTCATTAGTTTCTCTGCTGTAACTTATTTTCCAACTGGATTCCTAATTTGAAGTGATAAGGGAGGGGTTCGTTTATTGGACTCCTTCAAGATTTACTTGAAGTCTAATTTCACTCCATTGGCCTCAGGGACAACTTTATGCCACTGGAATCTAGTTCCCCTATAATATGGACAGTAATGGGACCTCTGTGTGGTGCCTCAGTGATATACCACCAAAAAGGACACAACTCCGAAGAGATGTTTTGATGCCAAAGTAGTACTTTTATTAATATTAGTGTTTTTTAAATAATATTATAATTGATTTATAAATAGGATTACAAAGAATAAATAAGTCACAGATGATATACTGTTTACCAATCTTTCAATTTTTACCATTTTCATTTTTCTCTTGTTTGCCATGACCGTCCCACCAATTTTTCTCTCATATTGCCTGTTCTTTGCCTATCTATAAACAAAAATGCCCTGGAGATTAAGCATTACATAAATATAAGATGGAACAGATGGTGTGCTAAATAACCACCCACCGTGCCCCCCCCCCCCCAGAAAACCTAGGACTGAAGGTGCTTTTAGCATATTGTATGTTTCCATAAGGCTAAAATTGTGTTGTACCTTTTTAAGGTATGAGTGCTATTCAGTAACCTGATATGTACTGTAGCTAAAGCCATTAAATAATATACATTTCTTGGGGCGCCTGGGTGGCTCAGTCGGTTAAGCGTCCGACTTTGGCTCAGGTCATGATCTCGCGGTCCGTGAGTTCGAGCCCCGCGTCGGGCTCTGGGCTGATGGCTCGGAGCCTGGAGCCTGCTTCCGATTCTGTGTCTCCCTCTCTCTCTGCCCCTCCCCCGTTCATGCTCTGTCTCTCTCTGTCTCAAAAATAAACGTTAAAAAAAAAAAAACATTTAATATATGTTTCTGAGGCAACATCTATGAAAACCATGAAGCTTCTGTGTGAATCTGCTTATCATCTACCATGTAGCCTACCAGGTTTATCATGTGCTGTCACCAAGATTCTCCTGTTTGTTTTATTTGCAACTCTTCACTGATAAAAGTAATGAATTCTGAGTATGTTCACAGGAGCCTGTGAGCCAAGACTCGAGTCAGGGCATAAATATGTTCTCACATGATGGAATGGTTACAAAATATGGATGCCTTAGGGCTAAAAATTCTTGTATACTTCCATTATTAACTAGTTTATAAATTGTTCATAAAAATTTACATCTGTTGAACCTCAACCGATCTGTACCAATTTATTTTCTTTTTTTTTTTTTTTTAAAGAATTTCCACACATAGGTATCTATTTACTGGATAACAATAGTATGTTATTCCGAAAGGTGTGGCGATCAATGCTAAGGCATTTTAAAATCCTTTATTGTTTGGAAGGATTATTTGATTGCCTAATTATTAACATTAGATTGTATTAGGTTAAATTTGTCCTTCAAAGTATCTAAGGTAACCACTACAAGTGTAACTTTCAAACTAATAAAGAGGAAAATACAGAGGAACAGAGAAGAAAAATGAAATTAGGGGCGCCTGGGTGGCTCAGTCGGTTAAGCAGCCGACTTCGGCTCAGGTCATGATCTTGCGGTCCGTGAGTTCGAGCCCCGCGTCGGACTCTGTGCTGACAGCTCAGAGCCTGGAGCCTGTTTCAGATTCTGTGTCTCCCTCTCTCTGACCCTCCCCCGTTCATGCTCTGTCTCTCTCTGTCTCAAAAATAAATAAACATTAAAAAAAGAAAGAAAGAAAAATGAAATTAAAAACTTCAAAATGTATCTGTGTACTCAAGAGCAGACATGGCCTAGAAATTATTTACATTTGCAAATATTCCATAGAATGATGCATAACTTCACCTGTGACCTTCAAACGCTACTCCCTCACCAAACCAAAGGTTCAGTCTCTCTCTCTCTCTCTGTCTCTCTCTCTCTACCTCTTCATCCCTCTCCCTTTCTCTCCCCTTTCTCTCCCTTCCTTCCTCTCCTTCTCCCCTCCTCTATCTCCTTCTCTCACTATACATACACACATATACTTATATCTACATACTCAATTGTATTTTTAGATCAATGTTATTTTAAGCACTTAGAAAACAGAAACTATTTACCCATCCTTACGTTTGAATCTATATATTAACAAACAAATTTGACTAAATAAAAACAAAAAACCAGATTGAATACAATAGAATTTTGACTTACTGGTTGTTGGGGCTTTTTAACCCTATTTTTAATTATAAGAAAACTCAATTATATTTATGTAACTTAAATCACTCTACTGGATCAGAAGTGCATATTAATTGTTTTATTGATAACAATAATTTAGGGAAGAAAGAGGAAAGAGAAAAAACAGATCATTAAGACATGCAGAGAAACCATTTAAGGTTCAGAATCAGCTTGCAGGAGCAGGAAAAGGGAAGAACCTTCTGAGCGAGTTTCATCAGAGATTTATCAACACATCTTTCTCTCTTTCCAACTCTGATTAGATTGCCCTGATTTGACAAATGAGGTACCATAAGGTTAGGATTAGATTCAGTGTCTCATTATTAGGGCCTCTAGGAAAGCCATGATAGTCTACACTTGTGATAATGCCATCAACTATAGCCAAGATCTGCCTATGGCCTGTATCTGTGCAGCACAGCTTGATAAGAAGACAGGAGGCTTTGAAATTGGATTAAACATGAGCAAAACACAACTCTTTAGAAAGGCGTTCCATTCTATTCTAAAGAGGATTTTTAATGTTTAATTTAAGCTCTTCCAATTTATGAATATCCACCAACAAATTTTAAATCCATTTGATTTAAAATAAACTAAGTAGAAAAGCTTTAGACTTAGACTTTCCATTACAGTTTGATTAGTACACCAGTCTAAAACAGAAGACTCTAGGGGCATATGGGTGGCTCAGTCATTAAGCATCTAACTTCGGCTCAGGTCATGATCTCATGGTTCGTGAGCTAGAGGCCCACCTGAGATGAGCTCATGCCCTGCTTCAGGTAAAATGTGAGCCCTGCTTTGGGTGAGCCCTGCTTCTCTCTCTCTGCCTCTTGTTCACTTGGCCCTCTCTCTCTCGACCTCAAAAAAAAAAAAAAAAAAAAAAAAAGATAAAACATTTTAAAATAAACAATAAAAATAAAATAGACTCTATAATAACTCACATTAAATATTTTCAGAAACCCATAAAATGTTACATTGACTTGAAAATTCTCCCAGGTTGCCATTTTGTTTCAAGATGGCATACTGAATCACAAATTTAACTTATTGTGTGCATTTAATGCTCTTTGGCAGCCACACACTAGGCAGTTTTTTTCAGACAAACATAAAATATCAAATGGCTAAGCTTAAACAAAACCTTACTGCTACCAATTAAAGATTCCTTAGTGTAATGTTTTGAAAATGTTCCCAATTTCTTAAAAAAAAGTTTTTGCCAAGGTCAGTGTTGCTGCATTTGCCCAGTCCTAAATGGTAACTATAGCCCTGTTAAGAAAGCAAAACACCAAAACAAATTTTAGATGAACTATACCAAACGTTCTAGTGCTCATTTTTTCCCTTTAGACTTGGTTGGGCAGCAAAAACATAAAATGAACATTGAAATTTACGAAAACAGGCACAGTGTTTATCTTTTTTTATTATGGCAATTAAGGCACTTAAAATACATTCTGAGGTTCAACATGGTCTTTCCAAAAGAATGCATCCAGAGAAAATCTGATGTTGTTAATAATGAAATAAAAATCCTTTGACTAGAAGTCTTGAAATGACCTATCCTACCAAATGCCACATGCCTCCTTCCTGCTTAGTGAAAACCATCACTTGTTATTGGAATAAAATTATAAAACTCAATAACTTTAGCACTAGGTTTTTCTGTAGGCTGTTAACCTTCATGGTGAGCACATGGTGATTGAAAGAAAAAGAACAGTTTGGCTTTTTTAACAAAATGCTTGGTCATTACTTTCTCCTTTGAGGCACACAGGTGCAAAATTAAACTGAACCCACTGTTTGAGGTTATGAAGAGTGCATGTGATGGGGTACATACCCTAATGATTGTTTTCTACCAAAAATATTCCAACTATAACATAGTGTGCTGTGAGCATAGTCAGGAACTGCCACAGAAGGCCAAAATTACTTTCCACCCATTTTCTGTTCTCAGCACAATGTCTTCTATACATGTTCAATGAATGTAGATTGTGGGAGCAGAGAGTGAATGAAAAAATGAACAAAAGAATACATGTCATTTTCATTTAGTATAGCAACTTTACTATGTTGTTTAAAAATGTTTTGATACAAAAAGATCATGTTTTAAAATTTTTTCACATCACATTTTCCTATGAAGTTAAATCTAACACTTGTGGGAGGCGAAGGGAACAAAGAAAGCATTCCTTGGAAGTCACCCCTGTGCCCTTCATGTCCTGAGATTTAGGAAGGACCAGAAGGTCGGAGGGGCTGCTCAACCTCCATCTCCAGTATGGGAAGGTACCCAGAACTCTGATGTCCAGGCTTCCCCAAGCCCATGCCTCTTTAAACCAGTGTAAATGGTGAGAGCTGAGACTTACGCTTTGAAGTTTTAGTCAAAACCCTTTAGAGACTTGGCCCACAATGGCCAGACCCTGACATTCTCCCACTGCTTGGGGCATGCTCCCCTCCCCAACCACCACCACCCCAAAGCTCCCTTGGTCCTGGTCTTTCATGCCCCTTACATAGACCTTACCCACTCCTCTTTCCAAATCAACACAGAGTTGTCTTTCAATATATACTCTCTGCTCCAGGAAGGCTGTTGTATAAGCATGGCCTTCATGAACTCTTCCCAAACCCTGGAAGCATGCATGACTTATTCACAACCACATCACTTAATCAGACTACCCCTTGTGATAGAGGCATGTAACAATTTGTGACGCCTCAAAGTTGAGCACCACATCATAACACTTTTGTACGTTCCACCATACTTTGCGGTGTGCTATTCCCATAGTACGTGGTTAGTATTTGTAACCTAAATGAGAACAGATTCTTTTTTTTCTCTGGAATTACCTTACATAGCTTCTTTGATCAAGGCATGTTAATCCAGAGCAAAACACTTTTGGGACCAATATTCTATAGTAGTAGAATAAGAGGTACCCCTTGTCATATAAAAGTCAGCTAAGGAATTTCTCCACTCAGCAAATTCACCACTTTCATGGATATGCAAAGAGGTCACATGGAAACTTGCTCCGCAAAGCACTATTATGGCAGGTCTAGTGACATAACCAGCATTATATAACAGCCATGTGGTCATGGAAGTAACAATGATGGTGGTGGTGGTAGTGGTGGCAGACTATTTGGACGTGTAGGAGAGTCCTGGCATATTGTCCACCTAAAAGATGATCTTTGAAATACTCCTCTCCCTCATTTCTTAATGTTGGAGAGCCTCAGTGCTCAGTCCTCAGTCTCTGATCCTCTTCTTTTCCCTGTATTCACTCCCTTGGTGATCTCATCCAATCTCATAGCTTTTTCTGTTCTATCTAGAAAATGATGACTCTTCGCCCAGGTTTGGCCCTGAACTCTACTCAACTTCCTACTCAACATTTCCACTTGGATAGCTAATAAACATTCCAAATTCATCACGTCCCAAACCGTGCTTCTGATCTTTCGCCACCTCCACTGCTCACAAAAAATAAAATAATAAGAAATTAAAAACTTGTCCCACTTGCAATCTTTCTAATCTCAGTTAATGGCAGTTCCATTCTTCCAATTAATTCAGGCCAAAACCCTTGGGGCCATTCTTTCTTTTGGCTCTACCTTCAAAATATATAAGGAATCTGACCACCTTTCATCACCTCAACTGTTAGCACAGTCATACAGGCCTAGATTATTCACAGAGCCTCATGACTCATCTCCCTGCTTCCACTCTCAGCTCCTTACTGTCTAAGTTCAACACCCACAGTCAGAATGATACTTTCAAAATAGAAGTCAGATCATGCTACTCTTTCATGGCCTGCATTTTCACTTAGAGCAGACATCAAAGTCTTGATAGTGGCCAAACAGACTCTATAGGATCTGCCTTTCCCTTTCTTTTCTGACTTAATCTCCTACTACTCTTACCATAGTCACTCCACTCTACCACATATATGTCCTTGCTGTTCTTGAACATGCTGGGAATGGAAATGCTCCTGATTTGTGGATTTCTCTGTCTGAAGCTCTCTAAGCTGAAATGTTAACTTCTTAATGGAGACTTCCCTGACAACCCTATTTAAAAAAGCAGATGCTCAAAAAATAAATAAATAAAATAAATAAAAAAGCAAATGCTCAACCCTGTGGCCCTCTTTATCCTTCCTCTTCTACTGCTTTATTTTTCTCCATAGCTCTTAGCACCCTGTAATAAACAATATTATACATGTATTTGTTTTATTGTCTAGAATGTAAGCTCAATGAAGATGGTAATTTGACCATTTTGTTCTAGTGCCTACAACACAACCAGGCACCTAGTAGATGAATGAGTGACTGTGAAGAAGAATCTTTACTGATTGTTCTAGAAAAGAATAGCAACATTGAGAAGTTATTCATTATAACAACCCCACTGAATATAAACTCTAGCAAGGCTTATTAAGTTTTAGTCCTGGTTCCATCTCATACTAATACCTTGACCTTGTGTAAGTTGATGAACTTCTCTGACCCTCAGTGTCCTCATCCATAAAATGAGCCTAGCAGTCCTTTCTCACTCTACATCAATTTTGAGGGTGAAATAAGACAATGTCCATAAAAACAGTATAAATTTGTAAGTTGTAGTTTTGACAATGTTAAACAAATCATTTTAATAATGAAATTTCAAGGATAAGTTGGCTCAATTTCTTCATTTCTTCATTAAACGCACTGCTTGACTTAGCATTTTATCACATGGTGTTGTATGAAATTTCTAGAATGGTCATTTATATTTATTCATTCAACCTTTCATATGTGTCCATTAATATGAAAATTTTCTGATTGCTTACAACAGTAAGATTCTGAAGGGCAGAAATTTTGTGAAATATATATTTTGTATTTTTCTTTTATAAATAGGTTCTTAGTACACAGTGGATGGATAAATTTTCATTAAGTAAACTTATCTTAAATAGATTTCTAAACAGGGCAAGCTCTGGGGGAAGTGGCTCAGAAACACTGGCTTACAGAAGTCAAGTTCAACTGACTTAGACTTGAGGTACAAAGCAATATATCATTATTAGAGAATACTACTACATAATTATATTAGATTATTCCAATTATTCAACAAATTAGAATAGAATAGAATATCACACTGATTGTAATCTTACATATTATCTCCTTCTTTATCCTACCTTGAAGCAGGACTGTGTTCAAATGATCTTAAGACTGATAAGAGTATAATAAAAGATCCTTACTTTTCTATAGCCCTAAGCAGACCAAGACATATGGCTACAGCAAGTTAATTACATATACCAGACTTATTGGTATCACTATCTCACTCTGTCTACTCCATCCCACATTTTTCAGGAGAAAATGCAGAATTTTGGTCTTCATGATTCTTGTCTCGATCAGCTTTCAGGAATGATAGCTTTGCACAACTAAACTCATTCATAAAATACAGAAATATAGATAAATGCTCTAAAATTAAAACTTGCTTTTAAAAAGACATTTGTTGCTGGATAGCTTATAACAGAAAGTTGGAAACAATATAAATGCTATTAATATGGGCCTGCTTCAATAAATGATGGTACCTATGTGAAAGGGACTCTGTATAGCACTGGAAAGAAAGAAGCAGACTTGCACACTGCGACTTGAAAACAAATCCATGATGTATGAAATGTATGAAGTGAAAAAAACTGCAAAAAAATATACCTAGAGCTACTCCATTTTGTGGCAAGAAATACTTGCATATATCTGCATATATCACTGTGTCTCCTTAGGAACAAGTTGGAAAGGATAAGCCAGAAATGTAACAGAGGGTAAAATTTTCCCAGGAGGATGGGATTAAATGTATGTGTGTGTGTGTGCGCGCACATGTGCGTGTGCATGTGTGCAAGCAGAGGGAGGGGGAATTTAGCCACTTTATGCCATGACATTAAAAAGATTGGATAAATGATTTTTATGTTATTGTATTCCTGTTGTTTTTCAAATAAAATCTAAAAGGTTTGTTTCCACAGCTATCCAAGCACTCTTAGCAATGCTTCAGAAGCAAGTAGGGCAAACAGCTGCCTCTATTAGGCCAAACCACCTGAGCAGGGAGTGGTTAGGGGGGTTGGGAGAAAATCTTTCGTTTGCTGTAGCCAGGAGACTAGAAACCACACTGTCTTGTCAGAGATAACAAAACATGGATCTCAGAAATAAAGCCTGAAAGTTTCCAAAATCTAAAGACCTTCAGAAAATAATATTCCACAACTTCCCTTGGAGAATCAATGCCATAAGAAGAAAGTGACCCTCTTCATTCCCAGGCCCTACTCCCTCTGTGGTGAACAGTGAATAAATCCCTAGTAGGCTAGAATCTCCCACACAACCCACTGCTTTCTCTTCTTTCCTTCCTGTTCTTCCTTTTCTTCCCTCCCTCCCTACCTTCCTTCCTTGTTCTTTCTTTGACTGTCCTCTTCATTAGCACTGTTTATAACTCTACTTCTGTCTGACTAATCACCACACCAATCACTTGCCCCTCATTCGCACAGTTTTTTCTAGCCAGTTCTAAAGGGAACAGTTGTCTTAGCTCTCGTGTAAATAACGGAGCCGATGACCTCAGCAGAGGCAGGGCTAAGGGCTCAGGGAGTGAAGCTGTCCTTGCCGTAGCCCAGAGATGTTGGTCTTCCACAGCCACTAACAAGTTATAGCTTATTAAGCTAATAAATATCGTTCATTTTCCTCCTTCCTTCCAAGAGAGGTGAAACACAGGACCAGCTCAGTTATCAGGCCACATCAGGAAAGGCAGAACAGATGTCAAATCCGTGGGTTCTGCAGATGGTGAAAATTGATTTTTGAGTTCTGAGACTTACATAAACATCCTCTTTCATACAAAATGTCCTAAACCGTATTATGCCCGAGGCTAGTGGAATACTTCTAAAATCATTTAGGAAGCCAAATGCATCCAAAGCTGTCGACAATGGCCCAGCTAGACACAAGGATGATAAGCCCCGCCCCCCACCCCGCCTCCTCAACACACGTCCAGCCCCCTGTGGCTGCGCAGTGCATATCCGGTACAGATAAGCACACCCACACGCACACCCACACAGGCGGACTCGTGCACGCACGCACACACACACACCCTCCCCCCACCCCCACCCCCCCACCCCCACCCCCCACTGGCAAACCTTCCACACCACCTGCTCCCACAGCAGGTGTCTTCAGCACTTGCGTTGCTGGGAGCCACGCAGCGAGCTGTGGTGAGGCGTTCCCAGAATGCCCCTCTGCCCGGTGGGCTCAGCTGGGGCAGACAGGTTGTCTCGGTGGGCTCAGCTGGGGCAGACAGGTTGTCTCTCGTGTAACCATTATCACCTCTTCCATCCCTCTGTGAGGCAGCGAATGCATTACAACTTTCCACACTACCTTAACAAGATTGCTGGCTCTTTAAAATTCTTTAAAAAAAAAAAAAATACTTTGCTTCTTTGGCACTAAATATATGTATTGTACAGTCTATTTATTTAATCAGCTATTTTTTTTCAAACGAAAATTCTTCCATATTTATTACTGAACCAATCTCTTAGTGCAGAAGTATAAGGAAAAAATTATTTTCCCAATAAAATGTGCCCAATAGTCCCAATAGTGGCAGTTTTTCAGCTTGATAGGGGAGAATACTAGTGACCTTGATAACAGCATCAATGTGAGCCATCAGATGTGTGACTCTTGATGGACATGGCTTGGTTTTTCTCCAATGTCTCCTCTTGGAGCTGTACATGGTTTATCATGAGTTTTCCTGTGAATTCATTGAGGAATGAAAATGACTCTGCTTTTGTTTCTTGGCCAGAAATCACCTGATCCTGAAGGTCATACAGGAGACAAGACAAGGAAAGCTGTCAACCGCACATACCATGATGGTGGGCAAAGGGAGAAAGTCACTCAGTTATTATTTATTACATCCATCTGCATACAAGTCTCTGTGTCAAACCAAAATGTGTTAGACACAGCCTTGCCATCAAGGAGTATATGTTCCTGTAAAAAAGATAAGAAACACACTCTGGTCAACAAGTAAACTGTGTAGTTAGTAGGTATAGATCATTTAGGACAGGAAGATGAATGTGATCTAAATCTGGGATATATCTGGAACTTGCCTTTTTTTTTTTTTTTTTTTTTTTTTTTTGACAGAAAGAGAGAGAGAGAACATGTGAGGGGAGATGGGCAGAGGGAGACAGAGAGAGGGAGAGAATCTTTTTTTTCTTTTTAACATTTATTTTTGAGAGACAGAGCAAGACAGAGCACAAGTCGAGGAGGGGGAGAGAGAGGGAGACACAGAATCTGAAGCAGGCTCCAGGCTCTGAGCTTTCAGCACAGAGCCCAACGCAGGGCTCGAACCCACCAACCTCAAGATCATGACCTGAGCTGAAGTCAGACGCCCAACAGACTGAGCTACCCAGGTGCTATGAGAGGGAGAGAATCTTAAGCAGGCTCCACTAGGGACTTGAAACAATGACCCTAGGATCATGACCTGAGCTGAAGTCAAGAATCAGATGCTCAGCATACTGAGCCAACCAGGCACCCCTGGAACTTGCCTTCTTAAATAAATTTATAAGCTTGAAATATGTAAGTAGTAGGGTAAAGAAACAAAGACAAAAAAAAAAGTTTTATCTTAACAGCTGGCAGCAGAATTCTTCTTAGAAAGGGAACTGTCTCTGTTTGGGAAATGTTTTCATAAATACCTTGGATGAATGCCAGAGCTCAAGGGCAGCAGCTGCCAAGACAACAAACAAGAATGTGGTTGACAGGAGAAAGAGAAGGGACAAAGACAGAGGAGGACCAAGTCACATGATGGCAGGCCAGATAACAGTAATAGTGAGAGAGAGAGTAAAAGCAGCTCACCACTTCTTGCCAGGCATTGTTTTAAGTGTTCTGTTACGGTTTATCTCATTTAACCCTCATAACAACCTGGTGGTTTAGGTATTATTATTCACCATCATTTTAACTAAAGCCCACTTTTCATAAATGGCCAAGGCATTTTCAAAATCAGAAATATTCAACATTTAATTTGTAAGTTAATGTGTCTGTAATGTAAATCCCTCTCCCTGAAACTCAGGTTTTCTACGCAGACACATATATCTTTTATGAGTAATTTTTGAGTGTACATGGAAGTTGAAGAAAATCTCTGAGTGACATATCAGAATCGAAGTGGCACGGAACATGGACCAATTCATGGGAAAGTGAGGGAATCCCTTAACAAATAATTTGGCAGAAGCAGGAGACTGGAGCCATAGGCAGCCATGACCAAATGCTTCTCAGGTATTCATGGTCATTGGTGGGGAAGCACTGGATTTTTCACACTAACTGGAAAGGTATTTTAATCTTATGGAGGCAAAGTAACCCCCAGTAACACTTGGTGGAGTCAACTTAATTAATGGAGTCCCAAACAATTGTGTATTCCACATCCTAAAACATTTTTTTTTTCTGCATGTCAAGCTAAAAAGTTTTTTTTTTTTCCTGTATGCTAAGCTCAATGCTAAGTACTTGAAATACATTATCTTATTTAATTCTCACTAAAACACAGTAAGTTTTAGGTCAGCCCAATAGCAAAGAGATGATTAGTAATAGAGTTAGATTTGAACCCAGGGCTTTCAGACTCCTGACCCAATCCATTTAATATCATCAACTCCAAGGGCAGTATTCTCCTTTTACCACCTACATACGGCTAAAAGATAACATTGCAGGCTAATGGTACTAAGGTTCCCTTCCATTGTATGTTTACCTCTTTAGTATCAGAGAAACATATCAATGTTTCACGGGAGATAAAGTGAGTCAATATAAGGAATTACAATTAGAACCAGATTCTCTCGTTCTCCTCCATTTGAACAAGGCTATGGAAACCTCCATGAACCTAAAATAAATTACAGGAGAGGATAAAAAGACAAGAAAAAATTGAAATATATAGAAAAGAGGAAACAGGGGCCCCTGGGTGGCTCAGTCGGTTGAGCGTCCGACTTCGGCTCAGGTCATGATCTCGCGGCTCATGAGGTCAAGCTCCACATGGGGCTCTGTGCTGACGGCTCAGAGCCTGGAGCCTGCTTCCGATTCTGTCTCCCTCTCTTTCTGCCCTCCCCTGCTTGTGCTCTATCTCTCTCTCAAAGTAATTAAAAACATTAAATAAATAAAAAATTTTAAGAAAAGAGGAAGTAAAAGAAGAAATGCAGAGATGAGCATGAAAGACAACAAAATGAATGCAGGCAAGTGTGTATGCAAAATGGCAGGCACCACTCATAGTCAGTAGACTCATAGGATGTCTATTTCTGCCCAGACGATGCCTACCTCTGTCATTAAGTGCTTTCTTTCCATAATGCATTCTTACATGTTTTTGTTGATAGAGTACATCAATCCAATGCAGATTATTCTATTTTTGCAGTAACTTCTGGAGCAAATCTATCCTGAAGTGTGCAACATTGGTGTTACACAGCTTACATACCAAGATCCATTTACACACAGATATTTTGTGAAGATGCTATTAAATACCAGAGGTTATTACTTGAAAATGTAACAATAATTAAGGTTCAGTAAATTCTAGCATATTGCAGACTTAGCAAAAGCTGTAAGCTATTTCTGAAATAGTTTGTGTTTAGCAAAATGCATTTTCCAACCAGAATAATTCCCTTATATCAGTGAGTATTGTCAGAACACTTAATCTTTATGTTTTTTATTAATTTATACTTTACTTCCCAATTATTTTTAAAGGATATTTTGATATCTAGGAATTTGTTTTAGTTTATTCTTACATGTCTCTTTAAAATCTTTTTTGTCTTGGTACTGGGAAGGTACCCTGCACTAAACTCCTGTATATTAGGATTTGTTTGAAACCCTAAACTGAAGAAAATTCTGGATATTATAAAATGGGGGCGCCTGGGTGGCTTATTTGGTTAAGCATCCGACTTTGGCTCAGGTCATTATCTGGCAGTTGGTGGGTTCCAGCTCTATGTCAGGGTCTGTGCTGACAGCTCAGAGCCTGGAGCCTGCTTCAGATTCTGTGTCCCCCCCCTCTCTCTGCCCCTCCCCTTTTCATGCTCTGCCTCTCTCAAAAATAAATGAACTTTAAAAAACATTTAAAAAAGGAATACATATAACTCTAGAATGTATATATGTATGTATCTGGATATCTGTATAGATACCTCTTTACATCTAGATAAAATGTTCATAAAGGTGGGATTTGAAGTTATTTAATAACATTGTGTTTATTGCTTGTCTTTATTTTTCCTGAATAAACATGTATTTTCTGCAATAAATATGTTTTCTTCAATAAACATGTATTACTTTATAATATGTATTCAAGTGGATTAGATGAGAAAACTACATATATAGACCAATTAGAGACTATACTACCTTCACTCTAGAAGAAAAATATTATCATGCATATCTTTATGTGTTTATACTTAAGTTCAAATTCTACCCATGTTGTCTCATGCCCTTTGGACTGTGTTGCAGGCAGAGCTGTATCTCCTGTGACACATGGCCAGGCTACATGGAAACAGAGTCACAGCCATCACCCCAGGCATCAGGCCAGGGGCAACTGCACTGGTTCCTTTTGATTTCTAGGATCCTTTGAGGTATATCTGACTTTTCACGCAAATTCAAGGACACTGAACTACCTCTCATATGAAATATGATAAAAAGGCATTTAATGGTTGCTTTAATGAACTCTAAATTCATCTGGGAAACATCTTTGGATTTTTGAAGTGAAGATGAACCTAATTCCACACTGTACCTTTAGATAGCAAGCAAAAGGGGAGGCAATCTGTCAAACCAAGTACTAATGCTGGGTAGTACAGTGAATCGGAAAATTTGTTTTGGCATCCAATTCTTTCTTGTTTTATTCATCAAGGACTGCCTCACCAGTTTAATAACAAAGGAGGAAATGTGGTCACCTCCACTAAGGGAATATCACCTTATGTCAAATATTTCTGGTATAATATCCTCTGCAGAATTCTGGCTTTTAAGAGGATTGCTTTAAAGAAACAAATATAAAAAACAAATATAGGCTCTTTGTCAGGGTGCCTGGGTGGCTCTGCCCGTTAAGTGTCTGACTTTGGCTCAGGTCATGATCTCACGGTCTGTGAGCTGTGCTGACAGCTCAGAGCCTGGAGCTGCTTCCGATTCTGTGTCTCCCTGTCTCTCTGCCCCTTCCCCGTTCATGCGGTCTCTCTCTCTCTCTCAAAAATAAATAAAACATTAAAAATTTTCTTAAAGAAGAAGAAGTGTTCTTTGTCAACAATGGAAGATTGAGATTCAACTTGGTACATGACAAAAGGCCTAGATGTTGTGCACAAAAAATATAGGAAGGAACAATCACTGAATCCATTCTTGTATTATTATTTAAGTTACAGTGTATTCTAGTGAACAGCACATAGAGTAGAAATGTATATGTGTTAAAAGGTTCAGTGCATTAGTCTCACGGAAGGAGATTCTTTTTTATTCTTTCATTTTCTTGAATTTGGTTTGTGTGCTTCCCGCCCCCCCCCCCCACTTTTATGAGGCCCTCCGTAATTTATTCATAATGCATGCAGCCACAAGGAAGCATTTCCTTTGGCATTCATGCGAATCGTCTCACTCTAGACTGAATCCTTTAGCTAATAGTCCAGCAGTTTCTGGTATTTGCAGTCTATTCTCTGATTCACAAAATGCCTCACTATGAATGTAGCCAATCACAACACTCAGAGCAAGGACTGTTGGCAGGTTGATTCCGAGATTTTTCTGCATGTATTTGATACTGAAATCCCGTTACTCCACTTGCAGTTCAGTCTCTTTGGGGATTGAATGAGTTCTATGATGAATTAGTCTTCCATTTGTTTGAAGAAACGTTGCCTTTCCTTCTAGAGACACGGCCTTGGTTGCAGCGGGACTCATGGTCACTAACTATCACATATCAAAACCTGACACTGAAGATGTGCAGAGCCCAGGTCTCTCAAGACTTTAAAGGCATGAAACTGGCACCTTCCAAAGGGTCCAAACAAGGGATAAGCTTTATGAGTCTTACCTTGATTACATCTGCTCCTGACCAGGTGATAGACTGGAGATGCAAAGTCAGACATGGGAGAAGTGCTGCAGGAATCAAGAGACACCACCACATTTGGATCTGAGGTGGGTAGACTGACTTGAGCAAGAAGAGGCTCAGATGCACATGATATGGTGATTGCCAGTATAGGCTTTCCAAATAAACTGGATTTAAAAAATTAAGATTGAGGGGTGCCTGGGTGACTAATCGGTTGACTGTCCAACTCTTGATTTCGGCTCAGGTCATGATCCCAGGGGCATGGGATTGAGCCTGTACTGGGCTCCACGCTGAGCGAGTGTAGAGCCTGCTTAAGATTCTCTCTCTCCCTCTGCCCCTCTCCTGCACTGTCTCTCTCTCAAAATAAAAAATAAAAATAGAAATATGTAAAAAATAAGATTGTGTCTTGTGTCCTTTCTCTTTTAAAACTTAACTTTTTAGTAACAGTAATTAAAGAATAGCTTCTCTGAATTTCTCTTGAAATGACAGAAAGACTCATAAGTTAAAGACTCCTTAAGAAAAAGTGTTGAGCCAATAAACCATATTCTTTAAACATCTACTAGTTTTTAAGTCACCTAACTTTTGTCTATTCAATCTAATAAGACACAATATATCATTGTTGGTCTCATTTGCTCATAGGAAATCTCATTACACATAACCTTTCACAAACCCAATGTCAAATACGTCTTTTCTCTTTATTTCAGTATCACAGTTGATTATGTGCTACCTGCAATGCAGACACAAGCTACAATTACAAAGAGCTGGCAAATCTACAAAATAGGTTATTATTCAGCAGAAACTAGTGATCCATAAGTTACAACGTAATTTACTTGTTTCCCCCACAAAGTTACATGACTTGCAGACACCATAAAATATGTTCACTTCCAGCCATAAAAGGGGGATTTATTGTATATTTCCTGTTTCAGCTGAGATCTTGTGATAGCTCCCACAGGAAGACAAAACACAAGAGAATGTTAACTTCCTTTAATAATTGCTCAGACTTGAATGTAACTGATGTGGAAGGAAATAGGAACAGGCTGTAAGCATTTTGTACCCTCGGGGCATTTGGGAATCTCCTATCTGTATTTCTAAGTCGATATTTAGTCATTTTGTCTCTTAAAAAAATTTGCACTTGTGAGGTTTTTCTTCCTAAGAAAAAAAATCAGCTAACTTGTTAAATTTTACATAATATATTAGACTACATCATCAAAGCTAGGTTTTCTCAACCACGTTTTATATCCTTTCCTTAGCAATGGACACTTGCTTCTTACAAAATAATAAATAATAATAAAAATCACTTTCCCAAGCACCTCAGTCTAAAGTTACAGCTGTATTTGGTTACTCTTTGGATGGGAAATAGGCCGGTTGCTTTTCTTCTTGGCCCGCAAGCCTTGCTCCTGAATCCTTTCCACACACACTCCTCGTATTTCAAAGAGAGCCCCCACTGGGAGGCTGGAAGACCGGACTGTGAGAGAAGGAAGTTATGCTAATTTCCCACCCCAAAGACACCAGTGAGCATTTCAAAGACTTGCAGCTTAGGAGGGAAAAAAGGCTTCATTCTAGATCAATCCAAAGGTTATCTCACTTGCCGGGTGTCAGGCTCTGCCATCTCATCCCTCCTCTCTCTCCCGCTTAGCGGAAATCACGTCTCTGCTTGAGGCTGAACGGGACGCGGTGTCCTCATGGGAGCCAGGGCCCTGCACTAATTGAAGACATAGATGGCTGTGTTTCTGGCCACAGCACAGCCAGGACTCTATGTTTAAGGGAACACATGGCCCTTGAAGTGTTCGGACCACAACCATCTGGGTAGCATCTCTGACCTTCAGGAGTACTTTGCCCCTCAAACTTGAAAGATTCCAGAAAAAGGGCGCAGGGAGCTCTGGAAAAGGAAACAATTTTTTAAATGTTTACACGTCTGCTGATGGTAAAATAACAGACTCTTACCTTTGTTAGTCAAGGAATTTCTATAGAGAAATCTTTCAAGAAGAAATACAGTCCAATGCAAGCTTTCATTCAAGAAATATTTTATATATGTACAGTGCCAAAATTCTTCACCTTTTTCCCCACCTTCTCTGAAAACCTTATGACTGGTATGAACTGTGTCCCCAGGAGAAAGAATACACACGCATAAAAACAAAGCCTAGGTCACACACGTCCCGCAGTATATCCCCAAGTTCCCCGCCCCCCCCCCATCCCGGGTTAAGAGCCCGGATTTCAATCCTGTGAGAGTGCTTGGGTCTGCTCCTCACCACTGCACCTACAGACTTTCACTGCCTCCCACAGCGCCAAAGGAGCACCTAGGAAGGCTCACAGTCCCTGTAGGTAAAATTGCCAGGCAGCATCATGGAGAAATGTCTTGCATATCCTTCTGTGCTGACCCATGAAAGTCTGAGAATAAAGGGCTTTTTTGGAAGAGAAGCCTTACACTGGGCTGGGACTCAGGAGTTCTGACAGGTTTTTAAAATTGCTGCTTCTATTCGTGTAATGTCTCTAGAGCTCAGATCTTCTTACGTAAAATGAAGAAAGTGGCACAGTATGGAAGCAGAGCTCCCCTCTAGAGTCATACATTCTGCAAACAGATTCGCTATTGAGACCCTTGCTAGGGCACAAGACTTGTCTCTACCATTTGCCAGCTGTGTTACCAAGTAGGCCATTGGAATTTGCTGAGCCTGCCTCATTCCCTGTGTGCTATACAGCTTAGATTGCGATGAAGAGAAGGCACTAGCATAATGCTTCACGAAGTGTTTCATGAGTAGCTACTATTTTTATGAAAGAGCCAAGTTTCTTGCCCTCACTCAATATTGCACCAAAATAATATACCAATGATTTAAAAATAAAGAAAGAAGCCATAAAAGTACTAGAAATGACAGGAAGAATTTTTTTCATCTTGAGAAAGTGGATACCTTTGTGTCTACATGATGATCTAGAAGTTTTGTGTAACTGTTAAAAAGCATAAAGACAAATGATAAACTTAAAAAAAATTTGCCAAATATTTGATAGACAAAAAAGTTAATTTTGTTAATAGGCATAAAAAGCTCTTACAAATCAACTAACTTAGGAAAGACGCTCAACCTCACTCAGAGGTTAGTTTTCACTCACTAAATTGACAGAGTTTTAAAAATTTGATAATATCCATTACTGGAGAGTGGTGAATAGATGTTTATACACTGTACGTGACAGTGTAAATTTGTACAAACATTTTAGGGAGAAATTTAACAATATCTAGCATATTACTAAAACAGATATTTTTTCAGCTACAGGCCATTTTTCCAGAAATTTGTCAAGCATACATATTGACCCAAGTGCTCAAAGACATATATTTAGATGTTCACTTTTGTATTGTTTGATTTTTTAATTTAAAAGAACTTTTTTCTAACATTTATTTATTTTTGAGAGAGAGAGAGAGAGAGCATGAGCACAAGCAGGGAGAGAAGGAGACACAGAATCCAAGCTGTGAACACAGAGCCCGACATGGGGCTCGAACCCATGAACCACAAGATCATGACCTGAGCCAAAGTCGGAGGGACACTCAACCGACTGAACCACCCAGGCACCCCTGATTTTTTAATTTTTAAAATTTTTTCAAAATGTTTATTTATTTTTGCAAGAGAGAGAGAGAGAGTAGGGGAGGGGTAAAGAGAAAGAGGGAGAGAGAGAGAATCCAAAGCAGGCTCTGTCAGCACAGAGCCGGGACTGGGGGCTAGATCTCACAGGCCATGAGATCATGACCTGAGTCGAAATCAAGAGTCAAAAGCTTAACTGAATGAGCCACCCAGGTACTCCTAATTTTTTATTTTTATTTTTATTTATTTTTTTAAAGATAGCATTCACCCATTTTTATCTCATCTCATCTCATCTCATCTCATCTCATCATCATCTTATCTTATCATCTTATCAGGCTCCACACACAATGTGGTGCTTGAACTTATGACCCTGAGATCCAGCCAAGTATCCCTGTTTGATTTAAAAAAAGAATATAATCTGAATGTCCAGCAGTAGGACACTAATAAAAAATGTAGATTATTTAGGGTGCATGGGTGGCTCAGTCGGTTAAGCATCTGACTTCGGCTCAGGTCATGATTTCATGGTTTGTGAGTTTGAGTCCTGCATTGGGTGAGTTTGAGCTTTGCTTCAGGTGAGCCCTGCTTCTCTCTCTCTCCCTCTGCCCCTCATGGGGTTCTCTTTCTATGAGCCTCGCTCACTTGCACCCTCTCCCTCTAAAAAAAACAAAAAACATAAAAGCCAACTTAGATTATTTCAAGATAAGAGTATATTTTGACACCACCTAAAGGAACAGAGTAGATCTATATGTTGATCTGGAATTGGGTCCTAGATGGAATAAGTAAAAAAAAGAAAGCTGCATATAGAATACTTTATGTTGAATATACAAACACAATTCTAGGTATACATACATACGTATATGCATAGGAAAATATTTGGAGGAATACACCAGAAAAATAAAAATGGTAACTTCTGGAGACTATTTTTTACTACTCTTTTTTTTTTAACTCATGGTAAAATATATGTAATAAAAATTTACTATTTTAACAATTTTTGTGTATATTTCTGTGGCCTTGATTACATTCATTTTGCTGTATGGCAGTCACCATCATCCATTTCCAGAAAGTTTCATCTTCCCCATCTGAAACTCTGTCCCCGTTAGGCACTTACTCCCCATTCCCCTTTCCCTGCCAGCCCCTGGCAACCACCATTTTACTTTCTGTTTCTATGAGTTTCACAACTCTAGGAATCTCATGTCAGAGAAATCCTACAATATCTATTCCTTGGTGACCGGCTTTTTTCACTTAGCATAATGTCTTCAAGATCCACCCATGCTGTAGCAGGTGTCAAATCTTTCTTTCTTTTTAAGGCTGAATAATATTCCATTGTACGTATACGCTACATTTTGTTTATCTGTTCTTCTGTTGATAAACACTTGGGTTTATTGCCTTATGTGTTGTTGTTTTGTTTATCTGTTCAAGTAACAAATAACTTTTAAAGCAAAATTTCCCGAGAAGATATTTTTGGCACAGAGCATCAAAATATAAATAATTTGACTAGAGTGCTCACTTCGGCAGCACATATACAAATAATTTGACCAGAAACAGAGTTTTTGATGCTCCATTTTGAATTTGATTGAAGGTAGTAAGAGTAAAGGAGAGAGCCCAACCTGAGATGAAGTTCAAAATGAGCTTCTTGGGGCACCTGGGTGGGTCAGTCAGTTGAGTGTCTGACTTCAGCTCAGGTTGTGATCTCACAGTTCATGGGGTCGAGCCCTGCATTGGGCTCTGGAGCCTGCTTTGGATTCTGGGCTTTCCGCTCTCTCTGCCCCTCCCTGCTCATACTTTGTCTCTCTCAAAAATAAACATTTAAATAATAAATAAATACATACATACATACATACATAAATATTGGATTTAACAACAAAAAAAAAGTGAGGTTCTTGGTTACTCCTAAGAAAACCCTTCCCTCAGTTCCATTTCCATCATCTGATTTATATAAAGGTAAAACAGCCTTTTGGTCAAAGACCACAAATTCTGTCACATTTGGTGTTCAGACACATCTAAACATGCCTGTTGGAATAGGGGTGGACTGAGAGAAGGGACTCGGTGAAGACCACAATACAAAAGGAAACTGTAGATTTCCAAAGAGAAAGTTTGTTCTAAGGAATTCAGCCACTGGGCCCTAGAGTTAAGGAGAAATGATGGTTTATGCAAAGATGTGGTAGATAGTTCTTTAACCAGGTCCAGATTCAACTACCTTCGTGGTCCAGAGGTGCCCTGGAAGCCAAAAAGACTGAATGCAAACTCAAAGAGCTATCTTACTAACTGCTACATTTGGGGTCCAAGTAACCCTCCTGGAGGACAATCCCCTTCCGCTCCAGCCCCATCCTGACCCAAGCATCATCCAGAGGAAGGATGAAGTTCTCCTCCTTACATGGGAGACTAGCCCACCGTGCTAACACTAGTGAGGGTGGGTGGTACAGGTCTGTAGCTCAGTGGTGATGGGGGCAGGCAACTCAGAGTGGCCCATTCTAGCTGCAGTTTTTGCGTGAGACAGCCAGTATGACACGTGTCATACTCGGATGAACATCCCATAATTTCGGAAGGTGGAAGGAAGTATTTTTCAGAGGTTTAGATATCAGGGTAAGTATATGAGGGGAAATGGTGATTAGAATTTGGGCATGGATGTTGATGTGTCCTCATATATACACACATTTGGAGTGTTGGCAACATGTGGGTTATGGTTCCTTGGCAAAAAAGGTGCTTTCTCTCACTTGACCTGCAAAGCAAAATCTCAGCTCCAGGAGAGCTCTGGACCAGTGAGGATTCAGAACTAGATAGGCTGTGTTGTGAGGACTGAGACTGTGTTCTGCGGTAACCTAGGAATGCCAGTGGCCTTGGTCTTTTCCATCATATCAAAGCACCATCGCATTTCACAAAATTTAAACAGTAAGCAGAAAACGTTTTGTGAGTAGTTTCAGTGGAAATGTATAGATAAATCAATGTTTCAGATAAAAACCTTGGATTTCTAAAGTGAAGAAACCTAGTGAGAAGAATCTTTTTTTTTTTAGTTTTTAATTTTTTTTTAATGTTTATTTAGTTTTGAGAGACAGAGTGTGAGTGGGGAGGGGCAGAGAGAGAGGGAGACACAGAATCCAAAGCAGGCTCCAGGCTCCGAGCTGTCAGCACAGAGCCCAACTCGGGGCTCAAACTAATGAACCGCAAGATCATGACCTGAGCCGAAGTCGGACGCCCAATCGACTGAGCCACCCAGGCGCCCCTAGTTTTTTAATTTTTCATTTGAGACAGAGAAAGTACAAGTGGGGGAGAGGGGCAGAGGGAGACAGAATCTTTTTTTTTTTTATTTATTTTGAGAGAGAGTGTGAGCACATGAGGAGGGGAGGCACAAAGAGAGAGGGAGAGAGGGAGAGAGAGAGAGAGAGAATCCCAAGAAGGTTCTGCACTGTCAGCACAGAGTCTGATGTGGGGCTTGATCTCACAAACAGTGAGATCATGGCCTGAGCCAAAATCAAGAGTAGGATGTTTAACCAACTAAGCCACCCAGGCACCCCAAGAGAGAGAAACTTAAACATACCCAGACTGCAATGAGAAAAATCTTTTGTCAGATTCCTTCATGGTGGCCAGAGGACAGGGCCAGGAGTCAGAAGGATAGGTTTGAGTCCCTGCTGTAGCACACATTAGCCGGGTATCTAATATAACGACCTTCAGGATTCTCACTGAAAAGTCAGAATAATTCCTGCTCACCTTCTTTATAGCACTGCTGTGTGCCTCAAACGAGACAATGAGTGTAAAAGAACAACTATAAATTTGGTCTTCATTTTGTGGGAAGGGATCCTTGCATCCTCAGAGGTAACACATCCTCAAGCACCTATTTTTCAAAGACATCTTTGGCAATCCAATCCCATTTTCTCATTTCTCATTTTGAAGAGGTGGGTGGCCAGACATTGAGAGCATCTGAATTGTTATCAATCTTCAAAGAAGATTGGTGGTGTAAGTATTTATAAGTATTGCATAATTGTAAGTATTGCTAAGTATTTACAAATTTAAGACTTAATCTGAATTTATGTCCTAAAGGCCCAAAGTTAATCCAACATTGTCAGGCCAAGGAAGACACCTTTAATTTGGTTCAGGCAGAACTCCACTGCAAGAAGGAATATATTGATAGCGTTACATTGAAAATTACTCAAATGTATTGAATACTTGCTTTATATTCATCCACTTTGCAATATTTCTATAAGTAAAATTGGTGGTATTTGTGAATGAGAATTTTCTCATTCTCAAAATGAGAATGAAATTCTCATTTCTCAAAATAAGTAAATTAGGCAATATGTGAAAGTTGACCATTTTTTCACTATGATATACCAACATCATCCACTATAGTTGTGTCGTAATTAACCATGTTCAAAGGAATTTTATGTATAGTTTTATGTTGTATGTTGGAAAATGCACATTTGGAGTTCAAATGATTCCCTTCCCACATATTAGCTGTATAACCTCTTCCTGTCGACTTCACTACAGCAAGTATACATCTTTGTTACATCGACACTGCAGCAGCATAACTTGTACAAATGAACCCACTGTAGTGGATCATAAACTCCCATGGATTATAAATGTACAAAGAGAGCTTATCTGACCAATTTATGGGGTTAGCAGTCATAATTCTCCAGGTTGCAAGAACAAGAAAGGACAACTTCGATTTAAGTAAAAGGGGGGTTTAATGAAAGGATATTGAATAGCATGTCACTGAATAGCCAGGACGGCTAGAAAACCAGAGTTGAAAACTGGGCCACCATAAGTGTCAAAATCAAGCCATAGAAATGATCCAGAGAGAACCTTATTGACACCACCCAGAATATTAAAAAATACAGCTTGCTACAGCTAAACTCTGGACACCACTGTTAAGAATGTTGTCTCTACTGCCCTGGAAATAGGGTGAGGATATGCCCTTCTCTGCTGCCAGCAAGAGTCCTTATCTATCCTTATCTTGTCTTATCTATCTTATCTTATCTATCCTTACCTTCTTGCATCACTTTGTATCCAGGGTAGTTGCATCTGACTAGATGAGCCTAAGTCATGTACCCCACAAAACACACAAGGGAAGCTAGGAAAGTAGACCTCTAGGGTTTGAAGTAGCTTTTGCACCCCACCAAGCCTTATGCAATGAAGAATTCAAATACATAGGAAGGATTAATTCATAGTGTTATGCCCAGAATTCGTGATCCCCAAAGACCACCAGGGAGCCGAGTCCGATGCAAAAGCAAAGAGCCTTTATTCGAGCTAGCTCGAGCTCAATCCCCTACCTGCACCGACGCAGCAGTGAGATGCCGGTGAGAGAGCGAGTTGCAAAAGCACAAAGGTTTTATAGGGATCTAGGGGCAGTTGGTGGGGTGATGGTCATGGCCTTAGCCGATTGGCTGGGGAAGGGTCAGAGTCCTGTTGCGCAGGTTGCCAGGCATGGTTTGAAGGGGAAGTTACTCAAGGGGAGGAGGCGTGGTCTGAGGTTTGAGCGGGAATTTCTTTCTGTGGTTTTCCCGGAAAGAGGGCTATCTGTCGGGGATGTAGTCACTCAAGATGGAGGACACAGAACAAAATGGAGTCGGCCGGCCTAGGTCCGCTCTTTCAATAGGACGGTCTAAAATATCTAAATAAAACTAAAAAATGGCAATAAATGCATGACTTCATTAATTAATTTAATATATTTTACACAATCTGTTATAAACAGACTATCTAAAAAAATTGAAACCTAAAATCTTAAACCATAAAAACATAAGTGAAATCACTATTCTGACACTTTAAACTTCAAAATGTTAAGTCATCAATGGAGTGACCATCATCATGATTTTGAACTAGCAAAGTCATCAGTTTTAATATTTTTTTTTCCTTCCCCTCAGCTATTTTGACATTTATGCTGAATAACACCTGCTTTTTCATTTGGAGAATGGACTACCGTTGATGGAGTTTTTGTTGTTGTTTTTTTTTTTTTTTTTAATGGCAGGACTGACATCACCAAAATGGTGATATATGAAACCCCAGCCTGATTCCCCCCAAAGAGAGCAACAGTTAGCTACCTAAGAACTAAAACCATGCTGGGTGAGCCTTGGAGTCCACTTAAAAGTTAGGCAGCACAGTGAAACAACAACAACAAAATCTGAGAATAACCACTGAAGAAGAGAAAGAAGACAGCTTCATTTTGCCTGTATCAACCCATCCTCCAACTCTTAGAAAGAGTTCCCTCACCAGGAAAGAAAGAGTGGGGTGAGTGACCAGCTTCCCCAGCCTTGGGGCACCCCATGAAGGTCGTACTTCAGCTTCACTCCACCCAGAAAATGGCAAAGCTGAGATGGATAGAGACCGCTAGGAACAAGGAAGAAGAGTAGGGGGTACCAACAGCAGCCACACAGCAGGAGAAATCATGGTTCACAGTGACCTGCTCTGTACACAAATCGAGAAGATTTTGATGAAACTGATGCCAGCACAGCTGCTACAGACCCCCTCCTGATTCCACCAGGTTTTTCCCCACAGATACTTGCATTTGTGGACACCAGCCTCCTGAGTCCATCCCTGCTGCCTCATCCCTCACCCACGCCAGAGCCCAGGAACTGCATTGGCAGCCAGTCCAGACTTCAGTGGCTGCATGAGTGCAAGACAGCAGCATAGGTTCCTGAGGCTGTCCTCCATCACTTAGCATGCACTGGAGCCAGCTTTCCAGCTGCTGGCCTGACGCCTGTCACAAGCCTCCACTGCAGTCTGTACACCTGGGACATATAGGTACCCATGGGAGAGCACTCCAGCAGCCAGGACCCTGCGGCTGCTTGTGGCTCAACTTAGGCTGAATCTTCTGTCACTGGCCTGCAGCTAATTCCTCCAACTGTGTGCACCTGCAATGCCCTGGCCTGACCCCCATTACTGGCTTTCACTGTGGGGTACACACCTCAGGGAAGACTGTGGAGCCACAGTAGAGCACCCCAATAGTCCCTAGTTGGCCTGGCCCTTGCTGGCTGCCCGGTTACCACCACCACATGTGTGTCTGCTTCTGGTCCCAGCCACTACACAGGCGCCTCCAGCTGGCTCCACAGCCGAGTGTGTGCACGCCACTGGTTCCAGCCACCATCACTGCCTGCCCTGGTCACTAGCCACAGGGCCTGGAGGCACCACTAAGGATCCCAACAGCCCTTATAGCCACTGTATTCCCCGTACAGTACTTACCAAGAACCACATGGGTGTTGATGCTGTCTACTCCAGCAGCCCAAGCCAAAGAAACATCATGCATCCCTGTACCCAGTACTGTCACACTTGGTGCCCTGTACCAGGGTCACGGCACACTGTGTTCCACGACTAACATCAATCCATAAAGTCCAGAAGAGGTGACTGCTCTTCAAATGCACAGACACCTACTCAAGGCTACAGGGCTTGTGAAGAATCAGTGAATCATGATTACACGAAAGAAATATAGTAAACCTCAAGTATCTATCTTCAAAGAAATGGAGATCTAGGAATTATCTGACAAGAATTTAAAATAATTGTTCTAAAGATGCTCAGAGATCTACACGAGAACACAAATAAACAATATAATAATATCAGGAAAACAAATATAAGAACAAAACAAGGTTAACAAAGAAATAGAAAACGTAAAAACAAACCAAACAAATGTGGGGCTGAAGAATAACATATTGATTGAACTGAAGCATTCAATAGAGAGCTTCAATAATAGACTTGAACACGTAGAAGAAATGGTGAGCCAGAAGACTGACCAAGTGAAACTATCCAGTCAGAAGAGCAAAAACGAAAAGGAATGAAGAAAGCCCAGAACACTTACAGGACACCACTAAGAGAAACACCATATATGACTGGAGTCCCAGAAGGGGAAGAGAGAGAGAATACAGTAGAAAACTTATTTAAAGAAATAATAGCTGAGAAGTTTCCCAGTCTACAGAGAGATTTGGACATTCAAGTTCATGAAGCTAATAGGCACCCTAAAATTTCAAGGCACATTATCATAAAATTGTCTAAAATTAAAGACAAAAAGAGTTTTAAAAGCAGCAAGAGGAAGGGCACCTGGGTGGCTCAGTTGGTTAAGCCTCTGACTCTTGATTTTGGCTCAGGTCATGATCTCACAATTTGTGGGATCGAGTCCCACTTTGGGCTCCATGCTATCAGTGCGGAGCCTGCTTGGGATTCTCTTTCTCCCTCTGTCTCTGCCCCTCTCCTGCTCACGCTCATGCTCTTTCTCAAAATAAATAAACATTAAAAAATAAATAAAAGCAGCAAGAGGGAAATTTCTTCTCTCACACAAGGAACCCCCATAAGGCTAACAGCAGATTTCTCAGCAGAGACCTTGCAGTCCAGGAGGGAACAGAATGATATAATCACAGTGCTGAAGGAAACTAACCAGGAATACTTTACCCAGCAAAGTTGTACTTAAGAAATGAAGATGAAATAAAGTTTTTCCTTAGCAAACAAAAGCTGAGGGAGTTCATTACCAGATCTGCCTTATAAGTAACCCTTGAAAGTTCTTCAAGTTGGAATAAAAGGCTACTCATTAGCAACATAGACACATATGAAAATCTACAACACGCTGGTTTAAGTTAGCATAGCCAGGTTCAGAATACTCTAACACTGTAATACTGTGGTATGTATTCTAGTATAAAGGTTAAAGGGCCAATGCGTTAAAAAAAACCTATAGTTACAATAATTTGCCAATGGATACACAATATAAAAATATGACAATTATGGGGCGCCTGGGTGGCTCAGTCGGTTAAGCATCCGACTTCAGCTCAGGTCACGATCTCATGGTCCGTTAGTTCGAGCCCCGCGTCGGGCTCTGGGCTGATGGCTCAGAGCCTGGAGCCTGCTCCCGATTCTGTGTCTCCCTCTCTCTCTGCCCCTCCCCCGTTCATGCTCTGTCTCTCTCTGTCTCAAAAATAAAATAAACATTAAAAAAAAAATTAAAAAAAAAAAAAGTTGGGCAGTCAAAGTTAAATTATCACTGTAAAAGAGACTGTTATATCTATAAGATGTTTTATGTAAGCCACACAGTAACCATAAAACATAACCTACAGGAGATTCACAGAAGATAAAGAGAAGGGAATCAATGCATACCACTATGGAAAATCATCACTTTACATGTAGCATGTGCATGGGGGTAGGGGGTGGGGGTGTACACACACAAGGAATATTATTCAGCCCTGAGAAAGGAAATCCTGCCCTTTAAAAATGTCAACATAGAT
The DNA here is from genome assembly GCF_018350215.1 of Panthera leo. Taxonomy (NCBI): domain Eukaryota; kingdom Metazoa; phylum Chordata; class Mammalia; order Carnivora; family Felidae; genus Panthera; species Panthera leo. The sequence continues at coordinate 169,679,243 of NC_056686.1, forward strand.
GAAACTTGAGGGCATTATGCTAAGTGAAATATATCAGACAAAGAAAGAAATACACTATGATATGACTTACATGTGGAATCGTAAAAACGCCAAACTCATAGAAACAGGATAGAGTGATGGTTACCAAGGGAGGGAGGGGGAAATGGGGAGAGGTTGGTCAAAGGGCACAAACTTCCAGTCACAAGATGAGTAAGTTCTGGGGGTCTAATGTACAGCATGGTGATTTTAGTTAACACTACTGTGTTAGATACTTGAAAGTTGCTATGAAAGTAGATCTTAAATGTTCTCACCACAAAAAGTAAATGGTAGTCACGTGACTTGATGACGTTAGCTAATGCTATGGTAGTGATCATTTTGCAAAATGTATGTCTATCAAAACTACACACCATACACCTTAAACTTGCATCATGTTATATGTCAACTATATCTCAACAAAGTTGTAGTGGGGGTGTGGGGGGAGAGAATTCACAGAAAAAAAAAAACAAACCCACACATCTCAGGAGGAAATTTCCCTCATGCACTCTCCTATAGCTGCCTCAACAAGTTTGAGATGGTTTTAGTTTTTTCGATTTAAGTTTTTCATGATTTTAGACAAAGCCATAATTGCACTGGAACCTTACTGATGTCCTACTTGAAGATGCTTTTGCATTGTTCATGCATTTTTTTACAATAGCCTCTTCATGTCTTTGAGTTCTTTTAGTCGGAGTAGGAAATGCAAACAAATCAGCAAGTGGACTTAGCCCTTGAAAGCTTATGTCCAGCTGAGTAGTTATGATATCAATTACATCATGAAAAATTCCTTTCACCTAAAAAACTGCTAGAGCTCAGAGGGTTGCAGTACTATTTCCCAGCATAGGACAGACTGGGTGGGGGTTGGGGGATGTAGGTCTCTTTTAAGTATCTTTGGATGCTGGCAAAAATTGGGGGAGTCTTTTGATATGAGAAAAATATGCATTTGTCTTTAAGGTAACATGTTGCCTGTTATGTATTAAGAAATTGGCTTCAGCAAAACTTTTTTTGTCCATTGTTAAAAATCAACCAACTATAAAGTAGCTACCATAGTTCTGTTTTTGCCAATGACAAAAAGATTTAGAAATCTTTTTGGCTAAAAAGTCAGCAAAGATCAAAAAGTTTTCACATGTGATCTCTACATGCCAATGAGATCAAAGTGCACACATTATAATAATCCTATTGTGCAATACTCTACCAATGACCTGTAAATATTACATATTTGAGAAAGGCATTTTTTTTCAGTTAAAGAGTGAAAGTATAAATTAGGAAAGGTACATTTAACAAGTCAATGATCTATTGTTATTAGTTAATATGCTTTTTCCCCATTTTGTAAAGTTCAGAATTGCAAATGCTTGGCCAATTAGACACAACAGAGACAGAACTTGAATGACACAGTGCAAGTTGACAAAATGATTTATTACCCCTTTGTCATTGAAATAACTACTATATATGCTCTAATATTTACAGCTTTTCACTTATTTTATTATGCGTGCCCTGGACCAAGCTAAAATATGGACACTAGCACAATATTGTAGCCAGATTAAAAAAGAGAGAGAGAGAGCAGAAATAAGGAAGAAGGAGAGGGAAAGGAAGGGAGGAAAAAAATCCAGCCAAAGTTGAATTCTAGTTAAGTGCAATTTATTTATTTATTTATATATTTGCTAATGATATCATACCAATTTTCTAATGCATTCACATATACATTGGTCATGACTAATCACACTGAAACCTTTACCTGAGCCTCTGTTTAGTTTTGACACTACAATGTCGAATAGTCATTATTTGTTTAACATCTGTCTTCTGCATCAGATGATGAGAGAGATGATGAGAGATAACAACACTTGTGCCATGGTCAAGATCAAATATATAAAATCTGTCTCCTCCTCTATACTTTAAACTCTGGAATGTCAAGGACTATATCTGCTTCGTATACACATCAAGCATTTAGGACACAATATCCAAACATTTATTCATTCAACAAATAGTTATTGAGGAGCTTCTCTGCACTGGGTAAGTTGTAAGAAATACAAATCTAGTCAAATTAAGTGGAAAAAAAAAAAAGTCTGGATGTTTTCTCATTTTCATCCTGTCATGTTTCTTTGCAACCATGCCATTCTCTTCACCTGGTCAGCTTTCTCTAATACTCTCTTCCCGAATAATCTGGGAGTACAGGAACCCCAGAACTGGCTGCCCCAGTCCCTCCTCCATGAGACTTGCAGCTCAAGTAGCCACTACAACCTTCAGCTTTGGTTTTAATTTATGAGAAGAGTCCGGTAAAAATAGCCCACAATTTTCAAGTCATTGAACTAATTTCCTGTGAATTAAATTTCCTCTCTCATGTAACCAGTTGTAGCCAGCAAGAAGATACATATTAGGATCAAGGTGTATAATTGCAGAAGGAGATTCCATTAGGAGTCTTTCCCTTTAGATGAAGCTGTGCATAGGGCAGATAACCCAGATAAATCTAGTTAAACTGTGTCTTTAGTTAAGATAGTTTTATTTTTTACTGTTCTGTCACAAATATCTGGCACATAGTAGTATTAAAAAATATTTGTTGGGGCGCCTGGGTGGCTCCATCAGTTGGGCGTCTGGCTTCGGTTCAGGTCATGATCTCGCGGTTTGTTGGTTCGAGCCCCACGCCGGGCTCTGTGCTGTCAGCTTGGAGCCTGAAGCCCACTTCAGATTCTGTCTCTCCCTCTCTCTGCCTCTTCCCTGCTCATTCTCTGTCTCTCTGTCTCTCTCTCTCTCAAAACTAAAATGAAACATTAAAAAAAAATTTTGTTGAGGGGTGCCTGGCTGGCTCAGTTGGAGGACTCTTGATCTCAGGGTTGTGAGTTCAAGCCCCATGTTGGGTGTAGAGATTACTTAAAAATAAACAAACTTAAAAAAATATTTGTTGAACTGATGCTAGGTTGTGATATATTACAGTAGTCCTCCCTTAGCTACGGTTTTACTTTCCATGGTTTCAGTTACATTTGGTCAACTTCTGTGGTCCATAGGCATCTGATCCTCCTTCTGACACGTGGTCAATGTTAGACTAAGCCTGAGTCACAACACCTACAGCCTTCACCTCACTTTCTCTCATCACATAGGCATTTTATCATCTCACAGTATCACAAGAAGGGTAAGTCTAGTACAAGAAGATATTTTGAGAGAGACTACATTCATATAACTTTCATTACAGCATATTGTTATAATTTTTCTATTATTGTTGTTAATCCCTTACTGTACCTAATTTATAAATTAAATTTTTTCATAGGTATGTATGTATAGGAAAAAAACATAGTATATACAGAGTTTCATACTGTCCAGTTTCATACATCCACTGGGAGTCCTGGAATGTGGCCCCTACTGATAAAGGAGGGACTACTGTATTTCTTTTAAGATGCATAATTATATGGGATGGGGAAGGAAAGTGGGGGGAGATAAAGTAACAGTTGCTGAGGTTTTAGACTCTGCAAAGATACGTAATGCTCCCAGGATGAGTAGAGTTAAAGCTGGAAAGTTATATTTAACTTTCTTACTCAAACATCTCCTTTAAAACAAAACCTTTTATCAAATCAATCTTTCAAAAATCAGTTAAAACGGAAACCAGAAAGACTCTACTACATGACATCTCAGAAACTCACTGCCCACTCTAACAATCCTTGAAGATGTGTCACATTGTAAAAATGCCACAAGATTGTATTTTCTCCTTTTCTGATTCCCTTTAGAACTTAAGTTATTTAGAATGACATGAAGAATTGTATTAATTTCAAGACTAAATAATCAAGGAAACAAACCCTCTCTAATAAATTTCCCCTTAGAAAGCATGGTGTGAGGTAGAAAAGCCTGATGGCTAGACAAATGTTACAGAAATGTTGGCAGAGATGCCCTTTGCTTCACGTTAGGAGCAAGCAATTATTTTTCTCTTTGTTCTTTTTGAAGGGCCCCTCTAGTGCCCAGAGAAGCGTTTATTAGCCTTTCCCTCCCTCCCCTTCAAATAAATCAAATTTTGTAAAGGGTGATAAAACCAAGACCAGATGTGATCATTTAAGCCAGGAATTCAAGCATGCCAGTCATTAGAGAATGTTGTGAGCACCTCTACCTGGGTGTTCCCCCCAGGAATACAGGTACTACCAAGGTCTCTTCCCTGTCACACAGAGATGCAGTGAAACTCAACCTGAAGACTTAATACCAGTACACTCTTTAAGGAACCTCAATTTCAAAAGGTACAATGGCATGGATACATGAAGCAAAGCAGAATTCCTATGATACATTTTATATAGGAAGGCTTGTAGGATTCAGAAGCTGTTCTTGAAAGACCACGCCTATCTTCCAACTGTAGTACTTTGTATAGAATGCAACTATTCAGACTGTAGCTGAAAAAGGCTCTATGACTTATAGGTAAGGAGAGTAGAATTGAAATGTGTGGTGTCTTCTTCAAACTGAAGTCATGGTGTTATTTCACTTGTTAGCAACAATTGGAGATGGGCTCAGATACGATAAGAATAGCAGAAATCACTAGAGAGGTCATCAGCTGCTTCCTCCAATCACTTTCTGGGTGCTGTGACCTCCAGCAGCAGAGGCATTTATTCTCCAAGAGTATTCTGCCATCTTGAAAGCCTATGAGCCTTGTCGGTCCTCACTGTGTGATCAGCTGCCAAGGTAACTGCCAGTGCAATCTTGAGGATAGATGAGAAGTTATACTGACAGGATAACATTTCAAGGTCTCCTAATCCTTGTGCCTGATTACATGAGAAGATCACCAGACCAGCCCAAGTATGGGAGGTATTTCTACAAAGGGATAAGATTACAGTTAAGTGTCTCAAAGGTCCTGCCTTTTTAAAGAAGTACTGACTTTAGTTAGAGGTGAGTCACCAGATTGAAAGGATTATTTCTCTATTTCAGGACAATGACCTCAACTGTCACTTTGTAATTTCTCTGAGAGTTCCTCTTCTTTGCTCTTGGCATTTCACTTACATTTCCAGATTTTTTCTTTTTTAAAATCACTTTCCTGTAACTCTTGATCTCTCTCACTAATCCTCTCATCCTTATGCCTATTTATGTAAGAAGTTCAGATTCCACATTTCCCCTAAAGACTCCACACATGTGAACCATCTTGATGGGAGAAATCACAGATACCACTTTGTTTCACCACCTAGCTACCTCATTTCCGGGCCCTGGAAAGCCCTACCTACCTGTACTTCATAATGCCCTGTTCCTCCACAAGAACAAAAGAAAAATAACTTCTTGCCCCCAACATGAAGCAAAGGGCATTTTCTCTATAGCATCTGTCTAGCCATCAGCATTTTCCAGCATTCCATGCCTCAAGGCATTCCCAGAATCAAAGGAGACACAGATACGTAACAATTACACTATGACTCAGTAAGTACTATAATAAAGGCATCTACAAGGTTCAGAAGAAAAAGAGGATGGTGCATTATGAAAAAGAAGGTAATGTTTGAACTCACGGTTGACAATATGACCAGGAGTCATATATAAAACTATATATATCTTATATATAATATAAGTGAGAATATCAGCAAACATTCCATTCCAGAGGTAGGAAACAACATAAGGAAAAGCATGGAGGCTTCCAGTGAGCAATTGCTGAAATTGTTCTGGGTACTACAATGACATCTGAAAATGTAAGTTTTGTATCTTTTACACCCGTTGTGTATAATACACACAAATATAGTATAAAGTATATACAGGAAAGAGCAATCTTAAATTAACTTGGGCATCGCTTTATATTAAAGCTACATGAGATAAATAACTCTTCCCCACTTATGATAACATAATGGCTTTTAGACCAGAGCTGGAATACAGACTGATACAAAAACGTCCCATTCTCATGAATGGAAGTTGTGATGTTATATTATTCATAAAAACCATGAACTCTGAAGATGATTTTATAAGACAAATAGCGTAATTGTATCAGAAAAACAACCATTTGCTGAATCTCACCAATTTATATACATGATGTCACTTACTCTATCCCCACAATAGCCCTCTGAGGTAGATATCCCCATTCTACACTACAGAAACAAACTCAGAAAAGCAATTCATCATGACATAAATGACAGAGCTGAGATTGAAATCCCAGAATTGTTTCATGCTATGGAATCCTACCTCTCATATACCCCTAAAACCCTAGCAGGAACCAGCAAATGCTCATTAGGATGAAGATTTTGACCGTATAACTAACTATACACATATATGTAGCAACATGGCACAGGAGAAAGAACACTAGACCTACTGTACCAAGAATCAAGACGACAGAATTCTAAGAAGAAAACTTGTGATCTCTACTATGTGACATTGGATAAATTACTTACCCTTGAGTAGGTTAAACTAGTTAATTTCTAAGACTCTATCCAGCTTTACAAGACTAAAGTGCTCCATTATTAACTGTCACTCAGTATTTTTATGACAAGGGGTTTAAAGCTCTTGTGATAGTTTCTTCATTCATTTTTCTTCATGAAAAAATAATCCCTACTGAGCAATTTGGTTGTGGAGATTAAATGAGGTCATGGGCATGAAAATGCCTCGTATCAAGAGTGGCATAATGCGATAAACACTGAGGAAGTGTTTCCTGACCCTTAAGCTGCAGTTAAGTTAGTGCAAAGCAGCTTTAAATGCTAGTGTGTAAAAAAGCCCACATTTGTATCTGAGAGATCTGAGACAATGTAATGAGAAGTATATAGTTCTGGGCCAGATTTACATCATGGCTCTGCTACTTCCTTGCAATAGGAGTTTATGCAAATTACTTATCTTCTCTGAGCTTTGGTTTCACATCAGTAAATGAGCATAATCATCACATAGGGTTAGTGTGAAGGCTAAATGAGCAACACTTAGAGGATCAAATCAGATAAAATTTAGCACAGTGTCTGGTGTCAGTAAACGTTAGCTCTATTACTTAGCCAGCATTTTCAACTTGGACAAAACTCTTATTAACAACCAAGGTCAAATTTGACCTTTATGCCCATCTCAAGTTCTGCCAGCTGGGCCTTGCTTCAGGTTACACACAAAGACCCTTCCTTGTACATTTTGGCTGAAGGTAAAAATTAAGAATGAGCTGAAGTTCAGCTTCAGCCTAGGAAGTTGTGCATTATCTGCCCCTCAGATTCAGCTCGTTTTTGCAAGATCTAACAACCAAATGCCTCCAACCTGCTTTCTGGCACCCACAACTCGTATGTGATCAATGACCATGTAATTATATGGGTTATGGTCATACCTAGTTAGTATGGCATCTTGATTTAAGATTAATAATTGAATATCCACTTTCAAATAAAGATACATGTTTTAGATGTAACTTGCAGTGGAGATCTCCCTAAATTGAATTCTGTCAGTTCAAGTATGAATGTGCCTTTAGAATGCAAGTATTTCTTACATGATACTTGCTATAAAGATTCTCTTTCTGCTGCAAGGAAGATGCTGAAATTGGTGTACATGCTGTTACAGACAATATGCAAATGGAAATTCAGTTACATTGTTCCACTGTCAGATTTTTAGAAGCAAAGTTTACGAAAAAATTTCTTCTCAAGTAATTGTGAGGCAGTAAATGTATGCAAAAGTATTAAAAAAAACTGAACAAGGGCAACATACTTTAGGTTTGTTTCTGGAAATATCATCCAAAAATGCATGAAGTTTCAGTTTGTGAGAATACTTTAATGAAATTTTATCATTACTACTGACCCCCAAAACTTCATATCCAGGAGTTAAAAAGGAAATGCCTTTAACTTAATTACTGGTGGAGAAAAGGTAAATCTTAATAATTTGATAGCAAAAAAGCACACACACATACACACACACACAAATTTAATTTGACATTAACTTCATGAGTTGCTCTCCACTCTATACTTGCAAGTAACTATTTAGTATTTTAAATGAATGGGTTAACATGAGCACAGGAGCAATTTAGCAATTGACAAAGGTGAGAAATGAATGCTTCTGAACTATATTAAACTTTAAAAATATAACTGATGTGATAAAATTATAATTTTTGAATAAAATTTGTTCATGTATTTTAGAAGCTTATATTTTATAATAGTGATTTTCAACATAGGCCTTGGCCAAATACTAATTGCAAGACTAGACCATTGAGCATTTGGCCAGTACATACACTGTGAACATGACTTAACCATATACCACAGTTAAGATAGGGCAATCACCAGGTTGCTTATCCAGTATAGCCCCATCTTCGGGTCACTCATTTCCCAGGTTTATGGACCTTGTGCAAGAAGTTGACCAGAATCTGTCCATCTATCTAACTCTTTTTTCTTATACTGTTTTTAAAGTTCATTTATATTTATTTTGAGAAAGAGAGCAAGTAAGGAGCAGAGAGAGAAGGAGAAAGAATCCCAAGCAGGCTCCGCACCTGTCAGCACAGAGTCCTGCACAGAACTGGACCCCAACTAATTTTTTTAAGTTCACTTATATTTATTTTGAGAAAGAAAGCAGGTAAGGAGCAGAGAGAGAGGGAGAAAGAATCCCAAGCAGGCTCTCCACCTGTCAGCACAGAGCCCTGCAAAGAACTGTAACCCAAGAAGTGTGAGATCATGACCTGAGCAGAAATCAAGAGTCAGATGCTCAACCTACTGAACCACTAGGTACCTCCATCCATCTAACTCTTAACGTTAAAAGAAAGTAGTAAGGTAAAGGTTAAGGTGGTTGCACTTAATTGGAAATGAGACATGGCCCTCTCTGGCTAGGTTCCTCACTTTAATTTGCTAATTTATCCTATTTGGTTATTTTTAGGTCAAAATGACAGCTGAAAACTTTTCTTGGAAATGAACCATATTAGAGTTAGGCATGCTTGATCTGAAATGTTAATGACAGTAATATGTATGGAAAGTTTGATTCATACAAGCATCCAAACCTTAATATACTTAAAGCAACTTTCCCCTCTGAAAATAACATCAAGTAGGGTCAATAAATACTAATTTTCCAGGGTGTCTGGGTGGCTCAGTCCATTAAGCATCTGACTCTTGATTTCAGCTCAGTTCATGGGATCGAGTCCCATGCCAGGCTCTGTGCTGACAGAGTGAAGCCTGTTTGGGATTCTCTCTCTCCCTCTCTCTCAAAAACAGATTTCATTTTATTTTTTAAAAATTTACTTATTTAAAAAACATATATTAATTTTCCTTTCAATCCAATAGGACCAGATAATCATTTTTCACTAAAGATTACAACATTTAAAATTTCAAACAATCTTATTCCCAAATGACAAAGATCACAGCAAATCTTTAGAAAGAGAGGCATGGTGTCTACTTGAAAATTAAGGCCAATGCCTTCAAATGAAATGGTGGTTTGTGCTCAAGTGGCCATAAAGAAGAGATAAAGGACAGATGCGGAGTTACTACTTTAAGGATTACTCACTCATAAACGTTTTTATGAATAACACAGCTGAAGTCTCCCAAAGGCAAGTCACTGTAACAGATCGCTGGGCCTGATTATATGTAAAGTAATTAGTAGATTATGATGCATTACCTGAAAAGAACTTGAGCTTCATTTAGAAGGTCTAGTGATAGGTATATAGTAGACTTTACCATTCTCAGATTAATGCCACAGCCTATCAGTGAATTTACTTTCTTTCTTTCTGACCAACTTACCTTAGACTGGATTTGTGAACTTTGAATATATAAGCAAAGAACAAAGGAAGAAAAAGAAGTAAGACAGACCAAAAAAGTAAAAGAGTCAGCCCACCCAATGAGGCTCCTACAACAGAAACACTAATTGGTATACTTCCTTTTATTCCTCATATATGTTGTTCTTGCGTTTGGACTTTTACCTTCACTGTTCTCTCTGCCCATTTCTGGCTCCTTCTCATCTTTCATGTACCAGCCCAAATGATTCCCACACAGAGGCCTTCCATGATGACACTTCCTAAGTAGTGCCTCAAGCAACTCTCTCCCTAACTCCCCAGCCCATCATCCTGTGTATTTCCCTGTCACTGTCAGAAGTTTGCTCTTTTACTACCTACCATTAACATGCAAACTTAACTGAAAAAGGGGAACTTCTCTATTTTGTTCACCACTATATCCAGGCATCTAGAAATATTTGCTGAATACATGAATGGAAAAGAGGTAGGAAATTATTAGGAGAGTGCCAGTGACTTTGGAGCGGATCCAAAATGGGAAGTCATGGGAATCACTTGTGCCAAGTTCCATGATTACCTTGAAAAGAGAAGGGGAAATTAAGAGCTAAGTTGGAAAAAAGAAAAAAGGAATAAATAAGAGTCTAATAGAGAAGGAAAAAAGCCCCATTTCAAATCTAAGGCACTGTTTCATGTTGTAGACTCTGGGTCTGGAGTTCTCTCTTGTCCAGCAAGAGAGCAGGACTCAGGATTAAAATGCCAAGAGAGGCTAATGTCCGGGAGGAAACAAGAGCCCTGAGTAAGGGTCCTTGCTCCATTTTAACTAAGATCAGAAGGCTTACAAACGTGATGGGTGTGAACAAAGAGACAATGAAATCTTGAACATTAACTTACGGGCATGGGGGCATGGGGGTTTTAAAGATACGTGGTGTTAGGGGTTTGAGTCAATATAAAACAAAATTCTGGGGCTGGGCAGAAGGTTGTTTACAGTGGACAAGACAGAGGATGCTACCTCAGGGTCAACAAGGCACCTTTCTTCTGCTAATTAGCTCTGCTCTGAGGTCTGTAGACCTGTTTACCTATTTTGGTCCTTCCTTCCCGTGAAAGCAGCTTTCTGCCATTGTACTAAATTGGGGGGCATTTTTGCCCTGAAACCTAATGTTGTCTACCTCATCTTGGATGTTTTCATCCTGAGATTTCCTATTCCTATGCCTTTGTCAATATTGGGGGCCTTTGCCCCATACCTAATCTTACTTACCTCATCTTGTTTACCCAAACGTGGGTGTACATCCTATGGCTAACTCTTTATGCCTTGTTAACCCATCCATGCAAGCTCATGGAATTCCTAAGCTTATTCCCCAGTTTCACTTACTGAAGAATACGTAGGGGTACTGCTAGCTTAGATGAAATTTATCTCATCCAGCCAATATTTGCTCAACTGCATCGGATTCTTACTATCATACTATAATAGAATAAGGGAATTACAATCTTGGTGTAATTTCAATTGATTCTTACATTCATACATTTAAACTGTACATCTTTTCGTTCTTTAACAGGTATATATACTCTTTTTGTAGCCATGCTCTTCTTAATTTGGACATTGGAAATAAATGTCCTCTACTTCTAAAACTCAATTAAAATTCAGTTATCGGGGCGCCTGGGTGGCTCAGTCGGTCAAGCGGCCGACTTCGGCTCAGGTCATGATCTCACGGTCAGTGAGTTCGAGCCCCGCGTTGGGCTCTGTGCTGACAGCTCAGAGCCTGGAGCCTGTTTCAGATTCTGTGTCTCCCTCTCTCTGACCCTCCCCTGTTCATGCTCTGTCTCTCCCTGTCTCAAAAATAAATAAAACGTTAAAAAAATTAAAAAAAAAAAAGAAGTAAAATTCAGTTATCAAAGTAGTTGCGCCCTAACATTAATTACTATGCACTATTAGCATATTTTAATAGCCATATCACTATACTCAAGACTGAACGGGGAGCTGTTTTCAACCCTAACTATATGTACTAAAAATGTTTAGATATGCAAATAAGTGTTCAACTAGTATTTTAAAGTAAAAGCTTTTGAAAGTAACAAAATGGGGGAGCCTGGGTAGCTCAGTCAGTTAAACATCTGACTCTTAATTTTCTCAGGTCATGATCTCACATCAAGCCCCACACTGGGCTCTGCGCTGACGGTGCACAGACTGCTTGGGATTCTCTCTCTCCCCCCCCACTTTCCTCTCTCTCTCAAAATAAACATTAAAAAAAAAAAAATGAGAATGAAAGTGAGTAAAGAAATAAAAGTAACCAATTAACAGAGATTCTACCTCCTTAATAAACAAGGATATGCAAATTAAAGCAAGAGGTGTGTTTCACCTTTTGAAGAGGCAAAGGTGTGTTGGCAATAATAGAGAAAAATATATTCCCACAATTGCAGGAGTAAAACTGATACAGTCGTGCTAGAAGGAAATCTAATATTATGTGTCAAAGTTTAAAATGTGTACATGCTTCCACCAAGCAATCTTGTGAGAAATTATCCTAAGGAGATAAGTTGACCAAGATATAGATACAAGATATTTATAATGAAAAACAAGAAGTTGCCTAAATGTTCATCCAAGTGAAATTATTAAATTAGTCACAGCATATGTGGAGGCATTAAAAAAAAAAAGCAAAGAACTTTTCAACTATTGAGTGAAATAAGCAGAACATAGGGCTAGCATACATGGTACCATCGCAGGATTGTACAAAAAACAACAAAAACGGTATGTTGTGGTTTAAGTTTAGAGTAAGAAAAGTTAAGACAAAAAAAAAGTTAAACAAAATGTCAGAAATAGTACTGTCAATTTACTTTTACCTTAAATTTTCCAAGTTACCTTTGTCTTTTTTTTTTTGATAGACTATTAAGAATAATCAGACACTAGTCAGTCAGTCAGTCAGTCAGTCAGTCAGTTTGGGTATATGAGGAAAAAAACCCAGGCAAGAAAAACTTCACAAGACTATGAAGGAGTGCTATTTTCTTGGCCTGAACAGGGGTAAATAATGGCATATGTACGTGCGCCCTACCTCATTTTAACCCTAAGTGCACATATTCAAATGCCTACTTTCCCTCTCAGGATATCGATTACCAACAAGTTACCACCACTCTAGGATACTAATATTTCAAAATAAACAACATTTAGTCTTAATTTTAACTGCTCGCTGCATCATCAGCCTATTTCAAGTCTAAAAGTATTCTATTAAAAAATCCTCACTGAACCACTGAAAATTTTCAACAGTGACAACTATTCTCTGCTTTAAATATAAACTGGAAAAATCATCCACAAAATAGCAATATGATAATCTTGTGGCACCTCAATGTCATTCTACTCTCTGTATCTGAACAAAGAAGAACGTTCTATAACTGAGTTCATGGTGGCTTTCTTTCCTCTTCACATGTTACCAGTGTATACTATAAGAAGTTGTGAGGGGCGCCTGGGTGGCTCAGTCGGTTAAGCGGCCGACTTTGGCTCAGGTCACCATCTCGCGGTCTGTGAGTTCGAGCCCCGCGTCGGGCTCTGTGCTGACAGCTCAGAGCCTGGAGCCTGTTTCGGGTTCTGTGTCTCCCTCTCTCTGACCCTCCCCCAGTCATGCTCTGTCTCTCTCTGTCTCAAAAATAAATAAACGTTTAAAAAAAAAAAAAGTTGTGAAAAAAGCTCTATTTGATATCCAGATAGGAAGCTGCTGAGAAACAGGTTAGTTTTTAAACAAAATGAGCTCCTCTGCCCTCCATGCCAACCACTAAGCAGGTCTTTCCCATTTATTCATGATTGATGTAGTAGTTCTCAGCAACATGTGCGCTAGTTCCATAATCATTCTATTCCCATTCTTTCATGTAACTGTCCATTTGGTCACATAAACAATTAGTAATGTGATGGCACAAATTTCCTTTTAGTTCTTAATTTTTAAAAAATGTTATGTGATTTTATTTTCCAATTTTGTTTAAAATTGTTTTCCTGTGGAGTGTTTTTTCAAAATGTTTAAGCAAAGTTTGTGACAGCTGACCTGGCATCAAATGCTATACTTAGACATTCCTAAAGTTTATTTTAAACTAAGTTGAAACTAAAACTCTCATATTATTGAATACATTTCTAGAGATACATAATTAAGGAAATAATTCAAAATGGGATACAGTCTAGTGTTTATTTTATGTTATGGCAGGTACACTTGAATTTCAAAAATTTAAAACATATAAAAAGTGGTTAGGGACTAACATTTGTATCAACAATTGATAAATGTCTAAGATTGTTTATTATACAGCAGGGTACAATGGTAGTGCTAATGCCAGTAGGGCACCATGGAAGTTAGTCTAAAAATTATCACCAGGCTTTATACAAGCAACAACATATGCTGCTGTTTTAGAATTTCCGGACATAGTCTGCTTCTAATGCTAAGCAGTCCTTTAACGTTTTTAATGTTATATAGTGTTACAGTATTTAGTTTGGCAAATGTTTCAAAATAAAGTAGAAATGTATTCATAACATCACAGAAATGCACATCCAGTTTTGTTTTCAATAAGAACCATAGGTACAGATCAGAACTCTTCCCTATATGAAATAATTTACACACGGATGAATGCTATAATATCACTATCTAAAATAATCACTAAATACAATTCTTTTTCAGAAATAAACAAGCAAAGGGTTTTTTCATTTTCAAATATCAAAAACATAGAGATAATGTATGCTTTCCAAACAATGATCTTCTAAAATTATAGGAATAATTTTAGTGAATTCAGTGAAGGTAAAAGCTAAATCAACCAAGTATACTGTAGTACAACCATATTAAATGAAACCAATGATCAGAAAATACAATCGTAGGAAAGAAATTTATAATCCACAAAACTGCTTTTCAGGCCTCAAGGTAAAACAGTTCCACAGTTTACAGGTAAAACCAAAGCAACAAAAATGCGTGCTTGTCTTCAATAAGTAGATATTTTATGCGGAAGATGTAACACTTTGCTTGTAGACAGCGTGGTATGCATTTCTCAGCAAGACATAAGGAAAACAAGATTCCAAAAGATCCATTGTCAGGAATGGGGATTCCTGCACAATCTGAAAAGTTGCAAAAATTCATCAAAGAATTAAAGTTATTTATAATGGGAACATTTACTCATAGCCAGTAAATCATAATTTCTATAGTGTTCTTATTAGAAATTGATAGAAAATTATTTTCCTTTTACTTTAAAACCTGAAATATAAATGTGTCACAATGTTTTGCTAGCAAAATGTCTAAAATCACCACTTTTCAATGAAGTCTATTAATCAACAGGAATATATTGAGCACGTTCACATTTGCCCTCAACAGTACACTAGACATGCAAGACAATACAAACATATTCAAAATATGGTCCATATCATCAAGTCCCACTGGGTTCCCAAGACTAAGTAAAAAAGCCAAATAAACATAAGACCAGCTGTAATGAAGTGGAAAGCCAGGAGTTCAAAAGGGATGAAAGATTAATGTGGGCCAGAGTAATGAGGAAAGTCTACCTAGACAAAGAGTATAGTATAGCTATGGGGTATGCTAAATCATAAGACAGATACAGATCTCTGCAGGAAAAGGAAACTATTTCAAGTGAGGGAAGAGTCACATGGTAGAAACAAGCATAGCTGGTTTGGATGGTGAAGAGACAGCACTGACTAGGCATAGAGAATCCAAGAATGCAAATCTTTTATTTTGTTGTCTTCTGATATGGTTGCCATTTGGTAAAATACAAGTGATGTCAGTCTTTCCAGCAATATTTAGCAAGAGTGAACTGAACAGAAGGGATCAAAAAGGTACTTCAGCTCTTACTGATATTTAATTACTAAATCCCAAGAAAAGACTATCAGGAATAACAGAAACTTTGTTGTTGTTAATAAAAAATAAAACGAGACTTACCATATCTAGCAGTAAATAAACAGATTCTCTATTTCTTGTTGTTGTTTTATCTGTCTCCTGGCCAATTTTCAGTAGACTGGAGGATGCAAGCTTAAAGTATACAGACATTTTAAGTAAGTTTTAATGTTCACAAGTTTCTTGTTTATTTTCAGTATGCTTCAACTTATAATACAGCTACATATAAGATAATTGGCAAAATTCTAAGGCAGTCCAAACATCAGCTTAGAAAAAAAGAAGATCATATTGCAGAGCTCTAGGAGAGATCTGTTAAGGGAAAAAATGTCAAATGGCTCCTTGATTTTAATGCCTGCCTTCACCTGGTCCTCCTTCCAGAAAAAATAAATAAATAAAGAGAATTTATTCTGTTGTATCTGACAGTTGTCATTTTCCTCATAAAATGTCATGAGTTCTGCTATTAGATTATACATACCGCCAGAAATTCTTTCAGTCGGTCTTCAATGCTTCCTTTGTGAATTGTAAACAAAGCTGCAGCGATCTGGTTGATGGCTTTAGCCAAGCAATGTATGTTGTTGCAGTGCCCTGAGAAAGTGCAAATAGGGTTTGTGGTTTTTGCGAGACCCCAAAATTTCAAATAATACATAAAAGGCAAGTCTTTAATGAATGACTTCACAATCTACATAAATAGTGATTCAAAAGAGTTATTAAAAAGAGTTGGGACACAGCCTGCCTTGCTCTCCTTTCACTGTTATGAGGACTAGTGCTTTCAAAAATACTATAGCAAAAAAAAAGCAACAAATGATTATGCCTGCGTTGAACAGGCATATTTTCAAAAAAATCCCTAAAAGAAATTATACATTAGTTTTATATTCTCTCCGAAACCTAAAAAAGTTCTCAGCTGCTTTACATTTTGTCAATCTTCAAAACAATCTTAAGAGTTGGATGGATACTCCCTCACCATCCCCTGTCACACACAGTCAAGCACCCAAAGGTTCACACACACACATTTCATATATCAAGATATGGAAAGCTTAGAAAAAGAAAATCAACTACTCAAGGTTACAAAGCTACTTAAGTGGCTAGTAAGTTAACCTACATTCTATCATAAATGAACATTAATTACTTGAAGAGTATCTATTGTATCAAAACTCCTGACTTTTTCATTGTCAAAATAATTTTAAACCACTATTACCTTCTATAGCCGGGCTATACTGAGACATCACATTACTAGCCAGTGTTGGCAAAGAAACTGCCACAAAGACCATAAGGAGGCAGGCAATTTTATATTCTTCTTCTGGACTTATGTTTTCTAAGAGAGAAAATTAAAAATAAAACCAAGGTACTTCTTTAAAATTACTTGAGTTAATAATCAAACGAGATAAAGTAATTTTAATTTTTGTATAGAGTACATTACTGAGCTTCTACAGAACTAATCAGAACTGTTATAAGAAATATAGAACAGAAATAATATACATCATTGGTTATTATCACTACTCAAGCATATTTCGAGAACCTCTAACAAAAAGACAATTTTTTTAAAAATTGTAAGATTATAGGGTAAAAACTGTGATTAGGATAAGTGGAATCCTAAAATTTCTTAATTTTTATTTATTATTTTAGAGAGAGACAGAGAGAGCGCGCGCACGCACTAGTAGGAGACAGGGGTGTAGGGGAGGGGGAAGAATACCAAGCAGGTTCCACGCTCAGCGTGGAGCCCAACACAGGGCTGGATCCCACAACTCTGGGATGATGACTGAGCTGAAATCAAGAGGATGCTCAACTGACTGAGCCATCCAGACACCCCCTAAAATTTCTTAATTGTAAACTGGTAATTTTTTTTCAAATGTTTATTTTGAAAGAGAGACAGACAGACAGACAGACAGACAAGCAGGGGGAGAGGCAGAGACAGAATCCCAAGCATTCTCCACACTCAGCGTGGAGTCCAGAGCCGGATGCAGAGCCTGATCTCACAAGCATGAGATGATGACCTGAGCCAAAATCAAGAGTCAGACACTTAACCAACTGAGCAACGCAGGCACCCTGAAAATTGATGTTACTTTATTAAAAAATTGTTTATTGTTGTTTAGAAAATTTATTATATCATAAATACTCTGTAATGTCATTTAAAAAATCCTTATTTTTTTTCTAGAATTGATATAAAAGTGATTTGAGTTTACTATTACTATTTAAAAGACATAAATGTGGAAAGTGGAGATTTCCAACCTCTCCATTTTAGAAGACAGAAGGAACCAGTCATAAATAAAAATAACTAGCACCGCCCTAAGTCTTTTAAGACCTAATCCTTTCTAAAACATTTATTGTAATGTGTACTAAAATTGCACGTTACCTAGGCACTTGAATCTGGTACCTGGGAAATTCTAGTTACCCTACTATTCATCCCACCACTTATACGTAAGAATTGAAAGAGCCAGAATGTGTTTTTAAAATTTAGTTATGGGAGCACCTGGCTTAGTCGGTTAAGCATCTGACTTCAGTTCAGGTCATGATCTCACGGTTCATGGGTTGAGCCCCACATCAGGCTCTGTGCTGACAGCTCGGAGCCTGGAGCCTGCTTTGGATTCTGTGTCTCCCTCTCTTTGGCCCTCCCCCACTCTCTCTCTCTCTCTCTCTCTCTCAAAAATAAACATTAAAAAAAACTTTTTAAAATTTAGTTATGAAAAATGTAACTCTGGCAAAATGAGCAATCGTGGCACTCATGTGACTATAAATTAACATACTGCATGAAGAATGAGACAAAAATCAATGTTAAATAAAAAAAGAACAGATGAACCCAGCCAAACATGCTAGGTGCAAGAGGACAGGGATGGGCACTTAAGTATCAGAAACAGATAAAATGCTACTTACTTTGTAGAAAAATCTAGAAATATCTACAGAATTCTGGGTATTACATTTCAAAGAGCTGGACTTACAATCTTTTAAATGTTTAATACAATATAACAATGTACAGACTCTATGGTAAATAGCTCTAGTTCAATGAAAATAGGACACCCTTTTCCAGTTATCAATTATGCTACCTACTGGGCCATCTCCATTAGTATACAAATGTTGCTAGTTTCTTTCCTGAAAAGAATTCTTCTCTTGATTTTAAAAAAAAAAAATGTTTATTTTTGAGAGAGAGAGAGAATGCGAGCATGCATGCAAACGGAGTGGAGTTGGGGCAGAGAGAGAAGGAGACACAGAATTCCAAACAGCACAGAGACCGACGCAGGGCTCAAACTCATGAACCACAAAGATCATGACCTGAGCTGAAATTAAGAGTTGGACGCTTAACCAACTGAGCCACCCAGGTACTCCAGCCCTTCTCTTGATTTTATTCCTGCCTCTAACTACTGTAATTTCATTTCTTTGCTCCCTTTTACAGTAAAGTTCTTGATAGAGTTGTTTTATACTGATTATTTCTTATTCCTTTTTCCAATTCGCTTGAAAGCCCTAACAGCCTTTTGCTCCAAAAATTCCACTGCTCTTGGCAACATTACCTATTGCCCATATTAATTCTACATAGTTGATCATTTCCTCTCCACTTTGCTGGAAGCTACTCTTTCCTAGTTTTTCTTCTCCTTCATCCATCCTTCTTTCTCAGTTTCTTTGTTGGTAGTTCCTCCTCTTCTCCTGGAGTTCTTAAAGTTGCAAGTGTCCCAGGGCTCAGACCCTGATCCTCTTCAACTAACTGATCTCAGTAATCTCATCTAGTCTTATGGTTTAAATATCAACCTGTATGAGGACTATGTCCCAAACACCAAAAATAAATAAATAAAAATATAAATATAAATAAATAAATAAATAATAAAATAAAATAAAATGCAAGTTTGACATTCAGCAGGCATTTGAGTAAATAAGTACCACATCTATATCTGTGTTGCCCTGATAATTTTAACTAAGACTAATATGTACTTACTAATGCATTTTACCTGATTTTTGTGAGGAGAGAGCTACCACCAAGGCAGGATCAATCTCACAAGGTAATCCAGCAGCTGATGATAACTCATATACATTCATTGCAACCTGATGAAATATGTAAGAATTACAGAGTAAGAAATCTCACTTTAGTAAGAAAAGATAATACTGTTTAAATTAGAGTCTACCTACAACAACACTAGATTTCAAAGCTTAGGTGACACAGGAACCACAGCACAACTAACCTATAATGAACAACTGTTATTAGTTCATGATGTACTGCTTGTTAGAACTTCCTGTTGTTAAGGCCAAAGAAAATTTGTATACTTTCTGTATAAAATGCCAACAAAATCAGCCTAACATTTTTTTTTTTTTTGGAAGTATGGATATAATGTATCAAGTCAAAAGATAAATAAATGAACAAAAGCAAATCAAAATCACTGAACTTATATTTACACTCATACTTATTTAATGAAAAACTGTGGTGGTTCAATGACTCATCATACCATAGCCATAAATATGGTAAATTACTTACCATAATAGAATTTTTTAAAAATTTATTTTGAGAGAGAGAGAGCGAGTGAGCAGGGGAGGGGCACAGAGAGGAGAGAGGGAATCCCAGGCAAGCTCTACACTGTCATTGTAGAGCCCGACACAGGGCTCAAACTCAAAACTGTGAGATCATTTACCTGAGCCGAAATTAAGTGTCAGATGCTTAACTGATCAATGCACCCAGGAGCCCCCATAATAGATTTTTTTTTTAAGTAAGCTCCATGCCCAACGTGGTCCTTGAACTCACGACCCAGAAATCAAGAGCTGCATGCTCTACCAACTGAGCCAGCCAGATGGCCCATCATAGATTTTTAAGGAGTAATGACTTAAAACCCCATAAAGGAATTTCTAATGACTAAAGTAATTCTTTTTGGTGTCACATATGGATTTCATGTATTTAGGAGATGTGTGTGTGTGTGTGTGTGTGTATATATGTATATGTATACATATATATATATAAAACTACCTACATAATTGGTTACCTCTGATGGTGCTACAAAAAAATTCAGTATAAAATATGAAGTAAAACTGTGTATCTTAAAATAAATAGAAATTGCCATGGATTAAGTTCTAGGAAAACATTTTTTTTTTTTTGTGATCCACAAAAAAAATTACTCCACTCACTCTACACACAAAAAATAACTCAAAATAGATTATAAACTTAAACATAAGAGCTAAAACCACAAAATTCTTAGAAGTAATATAGGTATAAATTTTTCAACTGTGGGTTAGGCAATGGTTTCTTAGGGAACCAAAAGCAGAGGTAATCAAAGGAAAAAAAAGACAAATTAGGCTTCATCAAAATTAAAAACTTTTGTGCTGCAGAAGATATTATTAAGAAAATGAAAAAAAACAGCCCACAGAACAAGAGATTTGCAAAGCATGTATCTGTTACTGGACTTGTATCCAAACATATAATGAGTTTTGTATCTCAGAATTAAAAAGGCAAACAATCCAAGTGAAAAAATGAGCAAATGATATGAACAGATATTTTTCCAAAGAAGATACACAAACAGCCAATAAGTAGATGAAAAGATGTTCAACATCCATCATTTCAGGAAAATGTTTAGCAAAACAAGGAGACACCATTTCATACACACTAGCATGGTTATAATTAAGAAGACAGACAGCAACAAGTATTGACAAGGATACAGAGAAAGTGAAACTTTCATACACTGCTGCTGGGAATGAAAAATGGCACAACCACTTTGAAAACAATTTGGCAGTTTCTCAAAAGGTTAAACATAGAGTTTCCATATGACCTAGCAATTCAATTCCTGGCATATACTTAAGAGAAAGGGAAGCATATGTCCACACAAAAACGTGTATATGGATAGTCACAGAAGTATTATTTATAA
This sequence comes from Panthera leo, assembly GCF_018350215.1. Taxonomy (NCBI): domain Eukaryota; kingdom Metazoa; phylum Chordata; class Mammalia; order Carnivora; family Felidae; genus Panthera; species Panthera leo. The sequence goes on from NC_056686.1 coordinate 169,700,515, forward strand.
TAGCCAAAAAGTGAAAACAACATAAATGACCATCAACTGATGAAAGGATAAATAAAATGTTGTATATCCATATAATGGAATATTATTCAGCAATTAGAAATGAAGTATTGATACATGCTACATCAATAAACCTTGAAAGCATTATGCTAAGTAAAAGCCAGTACCAAAAGACTACATATTGTATGATTTATATGAAGTGTCAAGAATAGGCAAACTTACAAAAACAGAAGGTAGATTAGTGGTTGCCTAAGGCTGGGACTAGGAACAATTAGGTAATTACTGCTAATGGGCATAAGGTTTCTTTCTGGAATGCTCTAAATTGGCTGTGGTGATAGTTCCACAACTCTGTGACTATAAATAAAGCTATTAAAAATATTTATCAGTCAGTTAAGCATCTGACTTCGGCTCAGGTCATGATCTCGCAGTTTGTGAGTTTGAGCCCTGAGTCGGGCTCTGTGCTGACAGCTCGGAGCCTGGAGCCTGCTTCAGATTCTGTGTCTCCTTCTCTCTTTGCCACTCCCCCAGTTGTGCTCTGTCTCTATCAAAAATAAATAAATGTAAGAAAAAAATTGTTTTAAATATGTATCTGGAGGACTGGTGGTTGCCAGAAGGGAGGGGGACTGGGCAGATGGGTGAAGGGAAGTAAGAGGTACAAACTTTCAGATATAAAATAAGTCACATGAATGAAAAGTACAGCATAGGGAATATAGTCAATAATGTTATAGTAACTTTGTATGGTGACAGATGGTAGCTATACTTATCAAGGCAAGCACTTCATAATGGGTATAAATGTTGAATCATTTCATTGTACATCTGAAACTAATGTATTGTATGACAACTATACTTCAATTAAAAATAGATTGATTTAAAAAAATACATGTTTGTTTTTTTTTTTAAATATGAAGTTCTATTGAAAGTTTGCTAAAAACTAAACATAATTATGTTGGTGCTAAGAGAATTAGTTGCTCAGAATATTAATTAGTATTCTCATAATCCACACACCAGTGTATTCTCAAGGAAGGATTCTTGGGGCGCCTGGGTGGCGCAGTCGGTTAAGCGTCCGACTTCAGCCAGGTCACGATCTCACGGTCCGTGAGTTCGAGCCCCGCGTCAGGCTCTGGGCTGATGGCTTGGAGCCTGGAGCCTGCTTCCGATTCTGTGTCTCCCTCTCTCTCTGCCCCTCCCCCGTTCATGCTCTGTCTCTCTCTGTCCCAAAAATAAAATAAAAAAACGTTGAAAAAAAAAAAATTTAAAAAAAAAAAAAAAGGAAGGATTCTTTAATGTTTTAACTTTTTTTTTCTACAGTTGTTTCCACTTAACAATTTTGAACTAATCATCATACATGGTTTTCAATTATAAAATCGTAGGACAATCATTGATCTCAAATGTTTATGCAAAGCACTGTGGGAGAAACAAAAATATAGAAAACACGGTCTTCAAAATGTTTACAACTTAGTATAAATTTAAAAGGAAAAACACAATTATAATGCAAGGCAGAACTTATTTAACTCTACAATGGATAAACAAAAAGTTGTCTGATAATAATAAGAAAAAAGAAATCCTTTATTGCCTGGGGATCAAGGAATGTTTCTTAGAAGAGGGCAACTCAATCACGCCTTAAAAGATAAGCAGGATTTCAAAAGGCAGAAACAGAAAAGGGCAAGATTTGCAGGTAGAATAAATGAGAGGATGACACAGACAGATGTGAGCATGCACATTGGGAAGAACTAGTTACCTCACAGGATACATATATGAAGAGAGGGGCAGAGGAAGAAAGGGAAAGGGAAGAGCACAGGACAAGGATGGACAAGCGATGAAAGATAAGCCTCAGAAAGTGAGAGGCTTCAATCTGAGAAGACTTGAGTGTCATAAAAAGACTTTAGCGTAACTTTTTCAGCCACTGCATTTCAAAATATGAAACAGAAAATAATCTTTCCAAGACACATGAAAGTTTAGAAAACATATACATGAGGTCACTTACTGGATGTGTAACTACTGGTTAATTAATGCTGGGAGTAAATAAGTGAGTTGGATTTCATGATCAAAAAATTTTCAAAACAAAAATCATAAACTCACATGTGGTTACTAATCTTCTCTTATATTCATAAAAACAGGATATTAAAATTTTATTATACCCTATAATTGACATCCTTTTATAAGACTTTTTAAACATCAATTAAAAAAAACAGATTGAACTTTATTTAAAACAAAACAACTCCTATCTCAATGGCTTGTTTTTCTTATTCTGCTAATAATGACCATGTATAAAAAGCTATAAGCTTAAGGAAAAAAGACCAATACCAACCCACTTTACATTGCTATAGGTGACCAAGGAAGATGAACTTTCAAAATGCCCACACAGCATTTTAGTGCTGAGCTCTCAAAGATGTATTTTCAAAGGCCAGCATGCTAATTAATCACTCTAAAACAGAAACTTTACAATTGTTTTGAGTTTATTAAATTTTATTTCACATGTAACTCATATTTCATTTTAGACAAATAGAAGTTTTATTACCTTCATATCAGTTTCTCTTGGAATGTGATCCTTGAAATCTTCAATTGAACTTACAAGAAAAGGAATGTGGTAAGATAAGACCTAGGCAGGACAACAAATAAAAATGTAGACTTATTTTTAAATGGCAAATCCTAAATTTATTAAATATTACCATTCAATTATTTCTAGTTTTCATAAAAATTATTTTACTTTTTCTATTTTCACATGATTTTCTAAAGTACTAAGACACGGAGAAATGAAATATGTTTGATGCCAAGCTGAGTAAAGCCAAAATGGAAAATGCTTTAATGAAGAGTGAAGTTGAAAATGTAGTAAAGTATCTAGGCAAACTGTACCTCCCACCCCCAATTTCAATACCAAAATAAAAAATAAATTTAATAACCCTAATTTCTACATATTTGATTATATATAACTATGAAAACTGGAATTTTAAGTAACTTTTAATTTCTGGGAAATTAACAGGGATTATTTGACTGGATATGTACTTATAATGGTTTCTTACATCTCTAAGTGCTTCTTGTGCCAATGATCGGAAGGACAAAATTACACCAATTATTGTCATCCTCTTCAAGACACTGTCAACAGCTAAATTGGAAGAAAGGAGAGGAGAAGAACAGGAATTAGAGTCTTTCTTAACTTTGGAGAAAACTTTTAGTTATAAAATTCCCATGATAAAAGGCACAATAGCAATTTGATTAGAACAAGTGATTAAAGAGGAAAAGGTACTGAAAGCTGCTATTAAAACTAAGGAAATTATAGTTTACTTCATATGGAGTACACACTATTCTTTAAAATGATTTAGATAGTTCACCAGAATCTTGAAATAATCACATAAGCAGCCACCCAGATAATCCTCTCAGAAATGGCAGAAGTAGGAGGGTGGAGAGAGAGACTCGGGGAGAAAGAGGAAGTTGTCAGAGTGGACAGGAGTTAAATGCCCAGAGGTCCCAGAACATGGAGATGATAAATTCTTAAATTGTTGAGGTGTGGAGAGTCAAGAAACAAAAAATGACTACTGAGATCACAAGCAGTTTTGGTAAGACCAGGGTGCTAAAGACTATAAACAGATTTGATAATTTACATTTCGTTAGAAAGCATTATTCTGAAAATTATTATTATATATTCAGTATTAAAACTTAACAAACTCAAGGCAATTAGAACTGGAAGGATCAATACTTTCATATTTTAAAAAGCCAACAAACATTTACTGAATTATTCCTGATATATAAGGCATAATACTGTATAATAAGAACACAAATATAAACAGAATAATAATCTAGACATTAAGTAACAGTCTAAACGGACTGCCAAGAAAACTAAGAAAATATGATCCTATTTATGAGATAAAAGATATACAGTTGACCCTTGAACAACACCAGTTTGAACTGTGCAGATCCACTTACATGTGGATTTTTTTCCACAGGTAAATGAAGTACAGTACTATAAATTTATTTTCTCTTACGATTTTAATAACATTTTTTTCTCTTGCTTACTTTATTGTAAGAATACAGTATATAATACATATGCCATATAAAATATGTTAACTGTTTATCAGTCTTCTGGTCAACAGTAGGCTATTCGTCGTTAAATTTGGGGGGGAGTCAAAATTTCTATGCAGATTTCTGGCTACGGGGGGGGGTCAATGCCCTTAAACCCCATGTTGTTCAGAGTCAACAGTATATAATATATATATATATATACACATACATATATATATATTACATATATATACATACATATATATATACACACACACACACATATATATACACATATATTTGATAACATATTTCTAGAAAAACATATAGAAAACTGTTAACTATAGTTGCCTTTGAGGAGTAGGATTGCAGAGAACTTTTTTGACTTTTTACGTCCTATGTGGATTGTTTAAAACTTGACCATAGCATCTTTATTAAAACATACTAACAGCCATAACATAAACCAAAATGTGATGAGAATTAAAACAGTAGTGTTAATAAAATGAGGTGAGGCACAAACATGTTATACAATCCACATGAGCAGGAACTAGTCTAATCAATCAGTATTTTTAATCTTTCTCTAACACTCAGTGGAGTGAAACTCAGACTAGAAGATGTTTAATGACATGGTTATTCAAGAAAGGAGACTAGGAAATTGTTACGATCCAGAAAAGGAGAGAAGATAAAGGGTGAAAGGAACTATTTAAGAAAATATCGCCCAAGATGGTCATAAAAGAACATTAAGAAGACAAAAGCATTCCACATCAGCAAACAACAAAAAAAGGGAATCCAGAAAAAGGAAAGGCAGAGAGTATATCAGAAAATAAGTAGTGTGGTATAATCATATATTTTCCAAGTGATGATACCCAGAACTTAATCAAATAATTTTGCCAAAACTATATCCCACAACCTCTCCTTGAACAATAATGACACATTAAAAGTTCTGAGGGGCGCCTGAGTGGCTCAGTTGGTTAAGCATCCGACTTTGGCTCAGTCATGATCTCACTGTTCGTGTGTTCAAGCCCTGCATCAGGCTCTGTGCTGAAAGCTCAGAGTCTGGAGCCTGCTTCAGATCTGTGTCTCCCTCTCTCTGCCCCTCCCCCTCACACTCTATCTCTCTCTCCCTCTCTCAAAAATAAACATTAAAAAAAATTTTTTTTCAAGTTCTGAGAAACTTCATGGGAAGAAATGTGTTTAACTTATTGTTAATGAATTATTTGCCATACCTTTTTAACCACTGGCACTTCCTCTTAGCCTCCATAATTTATTAATATCTTGCTATGCTTTGAATGTTTAAGTCTCCACAAAATTCATATATTAAAATCTTAAGCCCAAAAAGCTGATGGTATTAGGAGGTGTGGCCTTTTGAAGGTAGTCAAGCCATGAGGGTGGAACTCTCAATAAATTGATTACTGCCTTCAGTAAGAGAGGCTTCAGAGAGAACCTTATCCCTTTCAGTTATGTGAAAATACAATGACAAGTCTGTGACGCTTAAGAGGAGCCTCACCCAACCATGCCAGCAGCATGAATTTGGACTTCCAGACTCCAGAACCGTAAGAAACAAATTTCTGTTGCATACAAACTACCCAATCTTTGATATTTTATTGTAGCGGCCCAAACAGGCTAAGGCATATCCCAAGACTAAGAGCAGAGGCTATGTGGATCTCAAGCCAGGCAAGAAAAAGCAGTGGGGAAAATAAGGTTTCTAGAAAGAATGTCTGGATAGGAGGTTGATCCAAATAATGGCTTTCTAATGCCATGCTAAGGAGTTTGAGACTATGCTCCAGCAAGGAAAGGTTAGTAGTTCAGGTTTGTTTGTTTGTTCGTTTGTTTTTTAATATAAAGAGTGATAGGAAAAGAAACCTTTAGAAATATGACTCTAAATGTGGAAGATGGGTTAGAAAGGGAAGACTGGACTCATTAGGAAGCCACAACTGTAGTTCACAAAATAATGACAGAGCCTTAAATGGGAACCATGGGAATAAAAGGAATAGATTCAGGCATCACATTTAAGAGGTGGAGTCTGAAGGAGTTAAAAGCTCAAATCTATGGCAGGTAACATAAAATAGTTAAGTAGAATGGGGAAAGAATAATGAGAGGAAGGAACTGGAGGAAAAAAAATTCTAAAGGGGGCAACTGCTTATTAGCTCCAGCCAATCACTGCCATGTGGGGAAATATGTCCTAGGGTTCAGGAAGGAAGCCAGAAGTTTGGATATTTATGCAAAAATCTTTCATTTTTAAAATAATGATCAAAGAGACTGTGTTTTGTTTTGTTTTAATTTAATGCAGGATAGAGCCAAGCAAATTCTATCCTTGGGCCAAACATGACCCACCAATTTGCAGACTCTAATCTGGAAGATACAGCTACTGGATGTGGAATGTGATGACAAGAAGAGTCAGAGAGCATACCCAAATTTCCCTGTGAGAATCACTGGCTGAATGGCATGGGAGGTAATAAAATGGCAATAAAAGTGTATCAGGCTTTCTCCCCACCCCCTTATACCTCCCATGAGGGGAATATCCTTCCTATTCCAGAGATGTTGCCAAGTACCTGTGGGTCATATAGCTGTAGATATCTAACCGTGTTTCTCAAACTTCAGTGTAATCACTTGTTGGGTCCCAGCAAATTGATTTAGTAGGTCTGGGGTAGAACCCCAACAATTTACATTCTTAACAAACTCCGGTCCATGGACCACACCCTTGTCAAACTAGCACTTGGCATTAAATGCCTGGAGCTCCAGAGAGAGAATCAAGGCTAGAGATGAATATTTAAAGAAACACTGATACATAAGACTGGATACATTTTCCCAATAGGACTGTAAAATGGTGGCTTGCAAAAGGTAAGAGACAAAAGTACTGGCAAATGAAGAAAATGAAGTTTCAATAAAAAGGAGAGCAAAACAGGTAATACTACAGAGAAATCAAGTAGAATAAGAAAAAGGACCAGATTTTGAAAATGGATAGTCACTAATGACCTGTTCCAGAAAGGTTTCAGGAAAGTAACCACATTATTATGTACAAGAGTAAACAGAAAATTTGGAAGACAAAAGAGCAAATTCAAGCTAGTAAAATTTAGCAACGTGAAGAATGGTAGGGATGAATAAGAGGCAAGCTTAAGAAAAAACAGTAACAAGTGCTATTTTACAAGCAGTATCTGGCTTCCAGGGGGCAGGAGGTTTTTCTGGGATCAGGGAAACTGCTTGCAATGATAAGTGTAGCAAAGTCAGAGTATGACGGCACAGAGGAGAATGCAATTAAAATCACTAAACTTTATAGTCCAGAATGGATAAGGAAGTAAAACCAGGAAGTGGCTGATTAGAAAATAGAGAGAGGTCAAAGTTTCAATAAGCCAGGACAAAAAATTTAATAGGGGCAAAGGAGTGAGGAGTGGGAAAGCCATAAGACAGGACTATGATCTGAGAGTAGAGTTTCAAATTCAAGATTTTACCAGTACAGCAATTTCAGGTGATAAAAACATTCAAAGTACTGCTAAAGTAAAGGTCTTTGGAGGCAACTTGTAGGTTTGCAGATGGTGGCAAAGTCAGGGCAAAATTAGAAAATATAAGATTTATAATAAGAAAGTCAATAAAGTGATTAACCTAGCCCCATGAGACACACTGTGAGAAAACAGAGAGTCATTATTAAATTTGCTCAAGTCACATAGCTAGAAAGTCCTAAAACTGAAGATTAATTCCAGATTACCTCCCAATTCAAATTTACTTTTAATAAATTATACTGCTTTTTAAAGGTATTAAAAGAATGTGGTTGTCAGCTATGAAAGTCAAACTGCTACAAAAGTACATCAACTTCTGGATATAGGGTAAAGGAAGCACAAAGATAGGGATCTAAGACAAAAGAATTTTGGAAAATAGTTCAACTGAAAGAAGAGCTTTCTCTACTCCACTAAATAAGCCATTTGCAAGAAGATCTTTTCTTTTTTCAAATCCTCAAAAAGATTTAATAAATTCTATTTAAAGGCAAATTTGACATACATGGGTCATTAAGACTCAGCAATTTAGATTTTGGCCAATTCCGTTAAGTCATGAATCACCACTACCATATACAAAAATTCAAGTAAATAAAATCTACATAAAGGATTATGAATTTTACTTTGAAAATCTGCAAACTGTTTGGAGTTTTAACAAATTTCATTTTGTTTCGATTCTACAAACAAGAGAGTTAAAGTTAACAGTAAACAGGCACTGAACATTGGAGTGGATTAAATGCTTCTAACCAGATGATATTGTCAAAACATTATTTACTAGTAAAAAGTTAAGTAGTTAGGCTGGTTGGGCGATCTACTATTAAAAAACGGGAGAAACACGCAATAAATAATTAAGAATAAAGAAAACAAGACTAGAAAATGTAAGTACATAGTAAAACAATGAACAGAAAAGATCAGGTAGAGATTTAAAAATAATTTCCTACTAAATATTTATTCACACTCTACCTCCCTCTAATACTACCAACTCAGTACTTTCATTTTTAGCTTTTTAATTTCATTTTTTAAGTACCATACAGTAAACCTGACCTTCTTTCCTTCTTTTGGTATATAGCTCTAGGAAAAAAAATTTAATGTATAGATTTGTGTAACCACCTCGCCACTGTGGTAACAGTTTCATCACCCCAAAAAACTTCCTTGTTTGCTTTTCCCAGTTCTGGGCAACAACTGACCTGCTCTACAAGGCAACATATCATATAGTTTAATTTTATACTAATTTTTATTAAATAAGCTTGCATTTTTTTAAGCATTTTTGAAGACAGCCTAATAAAGTAATTCTCTAAATCATTTTACACTTTTATAAAGTTTTATATAGCTGCCTAACATTCAAAAGATTATCAGGGGGTGCCTGGGTAGCTCAGTTGGTTAAGTGTCCGACTTTGGCTCAGGTCGTGATCTCGCAGTGTGCTGAGGCTGAGCCCTGCATCAGGCTCTGTGCTAATAATAAGCTCAGAGCCTGGAGCCTGCTTTGGATTCTGTCTCTCTCTCTCTCTCTCTCTCTCTCTGCCCCTACCCCACTCATACTCTGTCTCTCTCTCAAAAATAAAAATTAAAAAATTAAATAAAATAAATTAAATTAATAAATAAAATTAAAGAAGATTATTGGGGCACTTGGGTGACTCAATCAGTTGAACATCGGAATTCAGCTCTGAGCCCTGTGTTGGACTCTTATGCTGACAGCTCAGAGCCTGGAGCCTGCTTTGGATTCTGTGTGTCTCTCTCTCTGCCCCTCCCCTGCTTGTCTGTGCTCTCTCTCTCTCAAAAACAAACATTTTTAAAAAGTTTAAAAAGTAAATAAAATTATCAAAGGAGAAATATTATGTAAAATACATGCATGGCTTTAATTTTCCTCAGGACGATTTTTTATTTGGGAGAATAAACTCTGGTTTTCTCAAATACAAAGAATATTTTATTTGGTATTTGATTAATTTTCTACTGTTGGAATGGCCTTTATTTTTTCAAGCTTATTTATTTATTTTGAGAGAAAGCGAGCAAGCAGGGAGGGGCAGAGAGAGAGGGAGGGAAAGACAGAGAATCCCAAGCAGGCTCTGCACTGTCAGCACAGAGCCGGATACAGGGTTCAAAGTCACAAACCATGAGATTATGACCTGAGCTGAGAACAAGAGTTGAACATTTAATTGACAGAGCCAACCCAGGCACCCCGGAAAGGCTTTTAAATGAATCATAAAGTATGACTTTAGAATAATTTTTAATTATAAGTTCAAGTACAAAGCAAATGAAAATAAATTCAAGTGGATCTAAAAGTTACCTGTCTAAATATACTTTAATATATATTTAAGATTCACTGTTGTTTCACAACATACGTCCCACAAAAAATCAATGTCAAGAAGACATTAAAAACAAATTTTTTTTCAGTTGTAGGGCTCAGGTTTTCATGCAATGAATACTAGTTAGCAATAAAAAGAGATTACTGATTCACTTAACAGAGCTGGGTAAATCTCAAAAACATTGAATGAAAAAAGGCAGACACAACAGTATATGCAGTGTGATTCCATTTATATGGAGTTCTAGAACAGGCAAATTTAATCTATAGTGATAGAAATCAAATTAGTTTTTGTCTGGGTTTGGGGATGGTGAGAAACTGACTACAAAGGGAGAGGGAACTTTCTGAGGTGATGGAAGTGCTCTGTGTCTTGACTGTGGTAAAGGTTACTTAGATGTATACATTTGTCAAAATCCATCAAACTGCTCATTTACATGCACAGATTTCATTGTATGTAAACTACACCACAATAAAGTTGATTTTTAGAAAGTTAACTCAAAAGTTAATTCTCCTTTAGTCTAAATTAACATAGACTTACTTTGTATTAAATGAGTTTATAACTAATCGATAATATTCGCTAAATATTTGATCATGGGACTAAGAGTATGGTAAAAAAAAAACCCAAAAAACCAACTGTGACATACATAAGTCATGTACTTAAAATATCCTCTGACTGCAAGAATTTTCTGGTTCTCTTCATAAGCTAAGGAGTGCTTATATTTATGTTTGAATAAAGGCTTAATTCAAGGTCTTAATACTTACAGAAAGTATCATGAGTTACTCACATGATAATCTTTTAAAGAGTGCAGCCATCTGATCCGGTTTGTCAAAGCTGGTCCTCATTTGTGTTAGCACATCAACATTCTCTACCACAAGTTTCTAAAACAAACAAACAAAAAAAAAAATAAGAAAGATTCTAGCTTAGGCATAGACCTCCTTGCATTAATGAGACAAGAGCATGTTTGAAATCACAATCCAGCAAGTAGGAAATACAATTCATGAAATCCAGATGCTCTATGCTATATACTTTTGTTGTTGGTTTAAAAAAAGAATCTTAAAATTATTTATATAGGATTAATGTTTTTATTCAGTTTGAAATTCAAGAAGGGAGGATGGCTCAAGAAAAAGCAATAAAGATAAACAGGAGGATAAAGGATTATCTAATGCTTAGGCACAGAACAGCATCAATAATAAAAAACAGACACTGAAGTGGATATAGAGAGCATAAATTCCAACTAAAAAAAAAAAAACCCAAAAAACAACAAACAAAAAACTTGCTAAAGTTAAAGGCAGCCAAAGACAGCCTACAGTTCACCACTAGATGTATACAATCAGAGGGAGAGTAATTTCTGGGGTATGTACCACTTCATGGGGATTATTAATAGACCAAGGTTTCCCACACAAATTATAAAATGGAAGTGTTAAAACTCTCTACCTTCTTTCAGAGACCACTGAGAAAAAGGAAGAGAAGAGAATGGAGGGATAAAAATAAGGGAAGGGAGTACAGACAGCTATTAAAGAAAGTATAACTCTTTAAAGAAGGTTTGTCTTAAAAGGTGTTTTGGAAAAGTAATTTAGTTTAGAAATTATAATTAAATATAGTCAATTGGATTCTGTAAGAGATAATGGCTTTATGTATGTGGAAAGTCTGGATGTAATATTTAAATATCCAGGGATGAAGCCTGGGCATATTTCAAAGTACATACAAATCCAAGCTTCATCCTTGGATATTTCAATTCAGCAGGCCTGGCTGCAAAGATTTAACAGCAAGCGTATTGTTAAAGTGCCATGAGGGTTTGTCAAAGGCTGATGATAACTGATTCAAGGGGAATATGAAAACCTATACAGAATGTTTATAAAAATCATTTTTCCTATACTAGTATGAATTTTGTTTACGTTACTTGATATCACAGGCATACCTAGGAGATATTGCAGATTTGGTTCTGGACCACTATAATTAAGCAAATACCACAATGAAGCAAGTCAAATAACTTTTTGGCGTCCCAGTGGATACAAAAAGTTATGTTGACACTACACTGTAGTCTATAAAGTGTGCAACAGCATTATATCTAAAAAAACAATGTCCATCGCTTCTCGGCCTTTTGGCTAAGATCAAGTGTAAAAAAACAATGTCCATACTTTAATTAAAAAATACTTTATTGTTAGGATGGCTCAGTTGGTTGAGCATCGAACTTCGGCTCAGGTCATGATCTCACGGTTTGTGGGTTTAAGCCCTATGTCAGGCTCTGGCTGACAGCTCAGAGCCTGGAGACTGGTTCAGATTCTGTGTCTCCCTCTCTCTCTTCCCCTCCCCCACTCACACACTGTCTCTTAAAAATAAACATTAAAAAATATTTTATTACTAAAAATGCTAACCATCATCTGAGCCTTCAGTGAGTTGTAATCACAAATCATTTTAACAAATAGAGTAATAATGAAAAAGCTTGAAATATTGGGAGAATTACCAAAATGTGATACAAACATGAGCAAATGCTGTTGGAAAAATGATGCCAATATATTTGACACAAGGTTGGCCACAAACCTACAACTTGGAAAATTGCAGTATCTGCAAAGTGCAATAAAACGAGGTATTCCTGTACTTCAGATTATTTCTCTTTATGTTCCCACCTGTAGTCATATTTGTTTGCTAAACTCAACTTCTACAATCTCTGATGAAAATGCCTACTCTTTCTGGGGCTAATCCAATACCTGTTCCATGCTCAAACTTGGTTCAATCAATATACACTCAAAGTATATGCTCAACCCTGAAAGTCTTCCTGCACTCTGAACATAATACCACATATCACTGAATCATACACCACTGAATTTTAAGTGCACCATTATCTTATGGGCCATTAAGGGAAAACAAACAAACAAACAAACAACCTTCACTAATTAAATTGACACAGTGTTTCTAACATACAACTTTAAGACATCTATAATTTCAGAAATACTAATATGGAGTAACTGTGTTTTAGAATCAATAAATTACAGTATATGGTTTTTTAAGTTTATTTAGAGAGAAAGAGTGCAAGCGCGTGGGGGGCGGGGGAGAAGGGCAGAAAGAGGAGAGACAGTAGTATATGTTTAATAGTAAACACACTGTAATCACTTTTAAGCTCCTGTACCCGGCAATTTACAAATAACCCCATTTACCTATCCACATGAGAGGTGACATTCTAATTTCAACTGAAGAAACTAAGGCTTGGAGAAATTAAATAATCTGTCCAAAGTTAGAGCGATACTAAACAGTGGATTATGCAATCTAAATTCAGGTATGTCTGATTTAAAAATCCATGATCTCAATCCCTAAAGAAACGGTTCCCAATTTTTTGTATGTATCAGAACAATCTAGAGGACTTATTAATTAAAATATACATTGCTGGGTCTTAGTCCCACAACAGATTTTGACTGGCTCAGTTGGAGGAGAGTGCGACTCTTGATCTTAGGGTTGAGGTTCAAGCCCCATGTTGGGTATGGAGCTTACATAAATAAAACTTAAAAAAAAAAAACAACTGTGCATTGTTAACAAGTTCCAAGGTAATGCTGCTGCTGCTACAAGGACCATACTTTAAGAACCATTACCCCAAGGTGGTTTGCACATTATTCCAAAAAAAAAAAAAAAAAAAAATTTAATGATGTCTCTACTTAAAAAGTTTATACATTTTTAAATGTTTTTCTTTTCTCCCTCATTGCATCCTGAAAGAGAGCTCTCTACACACTTAAAGCCATTGATTGATATCATTGGCAAATGGGCTACAAGCTGGAAGTAACATCAGTGAATACAAATCAAATGAAACATATCAAGAGTACTAAAAATAAACTCGGTTTTCAGTTAATAAGAAAGTGTTAAATTCTTGGCACAATACATATTTAAATTTCCTACTTCATTTGAAAAAAAAAAAAAAGTCTTCCATGAAGAACTGGAGGAACTGATCTGTAAAATGCCAAAAACGATTCTTTTGGCAGGATTAGAAGGAGATATTGACTCAATGGGCACACCACCAAATGAAACACTCCAAGAATTTTAATAGGAAAGAAGACTGGCTGTTTTCTTCTTCAGAGAGCAATGAACATATTTTACCATGAATATGCATGCACAGTGCTGACTATGTCTGACATACAATTTATTCACGACCATTAAATACAAAGCAGCTCTCCTTTTTTTCACTGACAAATTTACTCTTTGAAATAAAAGGGTCCTCAAGACATAGTATAGAAGGCAAGTTGATGCATGCTTTTTAGGACCCAAGCAGGGCTCAGAAGTTGTAGGCAGTGACATAGAAAGACTTAAACCTAAACAAGAGGGTTATTACATGTCTGTATAGGGGACTGTTGCACATCCAACCTCTCACCATCTTAAGAAGTGATGCCAACAAGGACAACTCTAAATTCAGGAGCAAAAGTTGGTGGTGGGGGTGGAGGGTGTAGCAGGAGAGAAAATGACCTGAGACAGCCAACTAGAGTACTGAATCTCCTATTCCACCCTCCAATGATCTCCAACAGACTTCCACTCTCCAGCTAGAGGTTACGGTTTTTGAAAAACAGTTTGTAAGAATCACTTGAAACTTTTCTCCAAAGAATATTTGTTATCTTCTGCCAAGTACTTTGGGGCACAACTCATCCAGGACCATCTTAATCCATATTTAAGACTCTATATTCCTTGAACAAAGAGAGTAACACCAAAAGGGCTGGAGAACCTGGGAGGGGCAGATCATATCCAGTTCACAACTGCCCTTGGTAGGCTAATTTAGACCATCTTTTCTCCAAAAGACAACTTAAAAAGTTGGAGAGCTATATAAAGAAAGAGTCTTCTTTCAAAGAAGCTAAAAAGATAAGTAAGCTAAAATCAAAGAGAAAGTGGGAACTCAGAGACATAAGCCTAGCAGTGGAAGGCTTATATAATAACCCTTTGAGGTATCTGTATAAAGAGAGTGGAGGGGAATTTAAGCAGATTTCCCACTCTCCATTGCAGGTAGGCTTTGGGTTTTATTACAGACCCCCTTGCTCCACAAGACCACAAAAACTGTGTCTTAATCTTACAAATGCTGCTTCTTGATTAGCAAATGTCTTCAGGTCAAAAGTGGCTTCCAGTGCTAGGCTTGTCTCTGACTTCCCACTTTCTCCTCGATTTTAAACTACCTACCTTTTTTTTTTAGCTTCTTTGAAAGAAGAATCTTTCTTTATATAGCTCTCCAACTTTTTAAGTTGTCTTTTGGAGGAAAAAAAAATGGTCTAAATAACCTAGCCTACCAATACTTGAAGCAAAACACTAAATGTTATTTCTTCTTGTAATTTCATAAATTAGGTCATTCTAAGGGCAGTAACTTTATAGGACACTAAAAAATGCAAAACAATTATAATCACCACTGGCAGACTGACTACTTTTGGAGATGGATCTCAATGTGAGAGAATAATATACAACACACTGAACTTGTCTATATGAAACATCATTATATTATGATCATAAGATTTCTTATGTAATAAAATACAAGAATACACATGGAAGTATGCCTCAGTACACAGAGGCCAGAAATAAAAAGTCATAAATAACACCTTCTCTAGTTCTTAATAGTACACAAGTAGCTGAAATCCGATAAATTTGGACTATGTATGTATCTTTGTTAAAAGGGATCTCTTAGAAAATCATTGTAAAGTACTGTGCAATTCCAGAAAACTGAATCATTAGGACTAGCTTTGTTGTTGTTGTTGTTGTTGTTGTTGTTATTTATTTATTTTTTTTGAGAGACAGAGACAGAGCACAAGTGGGGTAGGGGCAGAGAGAGAATTGAGACACGGAATCCAAAGCAGGCTCCAGGCTCTGAGCTGTCAGCACAGAGGCTGATGCAGGGCTCATACTCACAAACTGTGAGATCATGACCTGAACTGAAGTCGGACGCTTAACCAACTGAGCCACCCAGGTGCCCCAGAACTAGCTTTGTTTTGAAGAAATTTCAATGGTAAAGGCACAATGCTAGAAATGTAAACCTTTCATATTTATGGTTGACCATCTGAAGGAGTCTTTTGAAAACTAGTTAATCAAATCAGGATTTAAACTTGAGAAGTAAAAAGGTAAAAATAGGAAGTCCCTAAATAGCAAAACATAATCATGTGATTGTTAAAAAGTCTTCCTACAAATACAACCTCCTATCATTAATAAAATATACAAGTTTTTATGAAGATAAATAAAAAGTCAGGCCAAGTAAGAGAACTCACATAGAAGATTTCTAAAATGCTAAAATCAAGGAAAGACTATATGCCTACAAATTGGACAACCTGGAAGAAATGGATAAATGCCTAAAAACATATAAACTACCAAAACTGAAACAGGAAAAAATAGAAAACCTGAAAAGAAACTGCACCAACAATAAAAAAAAAAAAAAAAACAACTCCCACAAAATAAAGTCCAGGGACAGACGGCTTCACAGGCAAATTCTACCAAACATTTAAGGAAGAGTTAACACCTATTCTTCTCAAACTATTCCAAAAAACAGACAAGGAAGGAAAACTTCCAAATGCATTCTGTAAGGCCAGCATTACTCTGATACCAAAACCAGATAAAGATTCCACTAAAAAAGAAAACTACAGGCTAACATCCCTAATGAAAATGGACATAAAAATTCTCAATAAAATACTAGCAAACAGAATCCAACAATACATTAAAAGAATCATTCACCATGATCACGTGGGATTTACTCCTGGGTTACAAGGGTGGTTCAATATTCATAAATGAATGTGATACACCACATTAATAAAAGAAAGGGTAAGAACTATATGATCCTTTCAATAGATGCAGAAAAAGCATTTGACAAAGTACCACATCCACCATTCATAACAAAAACCCTCAGTAAAGTAGGGATAGAGGGAATATATCTCAACACAATAAAGACCATATACAAAAACCCCACAGCTAATGTTATCCTCAATGGGGAAAAACTGAGAGCTTTTCCTCTGCAGTCAGGTGCAAGATAAGAATGTCTACTCCCACCACTGTTAATTAACATAGTACTGTAGGTCTGAGCCATAACAATCAGACAACAAAAAGGAATAAAAGGCATCCAAATGAGCAAGGAAGAAGCAACACCTTCACTATTTGCAGACAATATGATACTCTATATAGAAAACCCAAAAGACTGCACAGAAAAAATGCTAGAACCGATACACAAATTCAGTAAACTGACAGGATACAAAATCAAAGTACAGAAATCTGTTGCATTTCTATACACCAATAATGAAGCAACAGAAAGAGGAATTAATGAATCAATGGCATTTACAATTGCACCAAAAACAGTAAGATACCTAGGAATAAACCTAACCAAAGAGGTGAAAGAGCTGTACTCCAAAAACTATAAAACACTGATGAAAGAAACTGAAGACGACACAAAGAAACAGAAAGACATTCCATGCTCATGAACAAATAGTTAAAATGTCTATATTACCCAAAGCAATCTACACATTTAACACAATCCCTATCAAAATATACCAGCATTTCAGAGCTAGAACAAACAATCCTAAAATTTGTATGGAACCACAAAAGACCCCAAATAGCCAAAGCAACCTTGAAAAAGAAAAGCAAAGCTAAGGCATCACAACTCCAGACTTCAAGTTATATCATAGAGCTGTGGCCAAAACAGTAGGTATTGGCACAAAAATAGACACAAAGATCAAAGAAAAAGAATAGAAAACCCATAAATTAACCCACAACTATATGGTCGATTAATCTTAAAAAAGTAGGAAAGAATATCCAATGGGAAAAAGACAGTCTCTTCAACAAATGGTGTTGGG
Source organism: Panthera leo (assembly GCF_018350215.1). Classification (NCBI taxonomy): domain Eukaryota; kingdom Metazoa; phylum Chordata; class Mammalia; order Carnivora; family Felidae; genus Panthera; species Panthera leo. The sequence continues at coordinate 169,718,080 of NC_056686.1, forward strand.
AAAACTGGATAGCAACACACAAAAGAAACTGGACTAATTTCTTACACCATACCCTAAACTAAATTCAAAATAGATTACAGGGGCGCCTGGGTGGCTCAGTTGGTTGAGTGTCCGACTTCGGCCCAGGTCACGATCTCACAGTTCGTGGGTTCAAGCCCCACATCAGGCTCTGTGCTGATGGCTCAGAGCCTGGAGCCCAGAGCCTGCTTCGGATTCTGTGTCTCCCTCACTCTCTGCCCCTCCCCCACTCTCTCTCTCTCTCTCTCTCTCTCTCTCTCTCCTTCAAAAATAAACGTTAAAAAAAATGCATTAAAGACATAAATATGAGACATGAAACCATTAAAATCCTACAGAAGAACACAGACAATAACCTCTTTGTCATCGGCTGTAGCAATTGTTTTCTAGATATGCCTCCTGAGGCAAGGGAAACAAAAGCAAACATAAATTACTGGGACTACATCAAAAGAAAAAGCTTCTGCGCCACAAAAGAAACAATCAACAAAATTAAACGGCAACCTACTGAATGAGAGAAGATATCTGCAAATGACACATCCTATAAAGAGTTAGTATCTAAAATATATAGAACTTACAAAACTCAACACCCAAAAAACAAATAATCCAATTAAAAATGTGAAGAACATTTTTCCAAAGAACACACACAGATGGGCAACAGACACATGAAAAGATGCTCATCATCACTTATCATCAGGGAAATGCAAACCAAAACTACAATCAGATATCACTGTATACCTGTCCGAATGGCTAAAATCAAAAACACAGGAAACAACAGGTGTTGGTGAGGATGTGAAGAAAAAGGAACCCTCTTGCACTGTTTGTGGGAAGGTAAACTAGTGCAGCCACTGTGTAAAACACTATGGAGGTTCCTCAAAAATAGAAGCTACCTAAAAATAGAAATACCTACAATCCAGCAATCACACTACTAAGCATTTACCCAAAGAATACAAAAATACTAATTTAAAGGGATACATGCACCCCAAAGCTTACAGCAGCATTTTCTACAATAGTGAAATTATGGAAACAGCCCAAACATCCATCGACTGATGAATGGATACACACACACACACACACACATACACACACACACGGAATATTAGTCAACCATAAAAAAGAATGAAATCTTGCCATATGCAACAATATGGATGGAACTAGAGAGTATTATGTTAAGTGAAATATGTCAGTGAGAGAAAGACAAATACCATATGATTTCACTTATATGTAGAATTTAAGACACAAAACAAATGGGGACGGGGAAAAAAAGAGAGAGACAAAGAAAGAAACAGACTCTTAACTACAGAGAACAAACTGATGGTTATCAGAGGGGAGGTGGGTGGGAGGATAGGGTTAAATGGGTAATGGGCATTAATGAGTGCACTTGTGATGAGCACAGGGTGTTGTATGTTAAGTGTTGAATCACTAAATTGTATACCTGAACTAGTATTACACTGTATGTTAACTGGAATTTAAATAAAAACTTAAAATCACAAAAATAAAATGTTAAAATCAAAAGTTTTAGAAATACAATGGTTAGTATCCTAAACTATCTTTGTTTTGGACCGTATAGTATTTAATGAGAAACCCAAGCTAATTCACACTCATGCTTCTCAATTATTATCAACCTTAGTTCTTACACAAAAAGTTTCTTTTGTCTAGGTTTGTGACTTAAGCTGAATATTGTCAAATATTTAAATGAGAAGTCAGCCAAGAAACAACACTCTTGAGTCAGAAAATTCAATAGCATTAAAAAAAAATCAACACTATTTACACTCTCATCAAAACTTTAAATTTTAATAATATTCAAGAAAAGAAATAGTCACCCAGAATACAACAGAAATGTTAAAACATAAGCTCCTCTCATTTCTTTTTTAAGAATACAGGATGTACTTGACAATATTAATACCTAAGGACAGAGCTAAGAGAGTTAAGTTCATAAATAAAGTATTAGTAAAAGATTATGACAAAATCTGCACTCAAAAAAGATCTGGGGGCACCTGGGTGGCTGAGTCAGATAAGCCTCTGACTCTTGATCTTGGCTCAGGTCATGATATTATGGTTCATGAGATCAATCCCCTCATAGGGGCTCTGTGCTGACAGTACACAGAGGCTCTCCCCCTATCTTTCTGCTCCTCCCCTGCTTGCACACATGTTCTCTCTCTCAAAATAAATAAACATTTTAAAAAAAGATATAGAAATAATAGTATCTAACAAGATAAATTTTTAAAAGACAAACAATAAAGCAACACTTAACTCTAAAGAAAAAAATACAAAATCAAGGATGTGGAGAGCCATGGTTCAAGGTCAACATATGAAAAAAAGAAAATTTATGATTGTAAGTTAACATGAAAATATTATGTTATAGGTACCAAATGTGTCAAAGCAATCTTAAATTGTACTAGTAAGTGTAGTGTCCACAATGGATAAGTGTACCTTTACTAATCAGATCTCTAGCTGAAGTTTATTCTCAGTTCAAGGCACTATTTTCTAAGAATGACACAAACAATTAAGATAGAATTTGTATAAAAGACAGAGAGATTAAACATGAATATATTTCACATGGCGAAGAGAAAGGCAATACACTACTAAAGTTTTTAAATATGTGAAGGGTGATCTTGTTAAACGCAATCTCTGCCTCTTGACATTAGAATGAAGACCAATCAGGGGTGCCTGAGTGGCTCAGTTGGTGGACTGTCCCACTCTTGATTTTGGCTCAGGTCATATCTTATGGTTCATGGGTTTGAGCCCCGTGTCAGGCTCTGTGCTGGCAGCATAGAGCCTGCTTGGGATTCATATTCATTCATTCATTCTCTCTCTCTCTCTCTCTCTCTCTCTCTCTCTCTCCCTCCCTCCCTCCCTCCCTCCCTCCCTCCCTCTCTCCCTCTCTGCCCCTCCCCTGCTCTTTTCCTCTCTCAAAAATAAATAAGCATAAAAAAAAAAAAAAGAATGAAGACACATCAAAAAATCACTACTCAGATATTTACTCAACATAACTAGAGATATGCAGTAACTGAAGAGACTGCCTCATTTTCAAAAACACCAGATCATCCTCCTAGAGAAATGTAGTGTACCTTCCTGCATTAGATAAGTGTGGGTTAGAGGACTGCTTAGATCTCTTTCATTTCTAAAAACAGCATAGCACAGGACTAGTATAAGGTCTAGGGCTAGACTGACTATGTAGGTTCAAAGTTCAAAGTTTAGTTTCACGATTTTCAAGCATGTGAGCCCAGAGAAGGTACTTGGTAGTTCTTGATCTTACTTTTTTAATTTGTAAAATAGGGGTAATACCACCAGTTTTATGTAAGGAGCTTAGAAAAGTCCTGGAACAAAGCAAAGGGTGAAAAAAGCTACCTATTTTTATTTTTGCATCCAACAGATACTTAGCAAGTACCTTCTATGTGTGGACACTGATTTAGCAAAGTTTTAAGAGGGTTTATAACTAAGTTTTTATTCTTTTTTTTTTTTAACGTTTATTTATTTTTGAGACAGAGAGAGACAGAGCATGAACGGGGGAGGGGCAGAGAGAGAGGGAGACACAGAATCTGAAACAGGCTCCAGGCTCTGAGCCATCAGCCCAGAGCCCGATGCGGGGCTCGAACTCACTGACCGCGAGATCGTGACCTGAGCCGAAGTCGGACGCCCAACCGACTGAGCCACCCAGGCGCCCCCTAAGTTTTTATTCTTGTGACAGTGACATAAATACATGACGTGAAAGGTCACAATATGATACACAAAAAGGTGAATAAAAAGAATAAAAAGTGATGCTTGCTGTTTTTAAAAGTGTGGTCAAGAAAGGATATTCTGAGAAGGCAACATTTGAAAAATACACAAATATTATGAGAAGACAATACTTCAGTGAAAAGTATTTTGAGGTAACAACAAGCAGGCCAACCAGGCTGGAAGAGTTAAGAAGGTAAGAAAAGCAAAAAGGCCAGTTCCTATAGGGGCCTTCCAGTACTGTTAAGGACATCAAATCCCCTTGAACTCTCATAAATACAGACGCAGAGACCTAAATAAGCCAATCTGTACCACTACATGACAATATTCTATCCACCACATTAAATAGCAAAGAAGCACCCAAAATACTTAATAATTCCAGAAGTACCTATTATTTAGTCTGAAATAAAAAATAGCTGGCAAAAGTGAAATTTTCTTGAATTCAAGGAAAAGAATATCTTGCCATAATTCTTCTATTATCTCATACTGAAAAGAATACAAGAAAGTGAACTGAAGATGAGAAATCTGTTACCTAAAAAATAACAGAATAGAAAGGAGATGATGTATTTACAGGGGAACGAATCTAATAAACAAGAACGATATTACTTGTGAAGAACTAAAACTGTCATTGCAAGGTTTAGCATTTAAAACTATATAAAGTATACAGTGTGTGTATTTAAAACCCACATATAAAAGTTGACTTTTATAAAAGAATTGCAGAACGTTCTTAGAGGATAATGAACATGAAAAATACCAAGTAATAATTACTCAGTGCTTATTGTGGATGAAGAACTATGCTCAGTAGCTAAGCATTTGATATGTATCATATAACTCTTTCAAAGTAAAAGCTTAGTGAGTTTAAACTTTGCTCAAAGTCAAAGCTCATAAGTGAGAGGACTGAAATTCAGGTCTTAAAAGCTTGAGTTCTTAACCACTGGGTAATACCACGTCTCCTTTTAGTCACAGACTTACATATTTTATTCATTCAGCAAAATATTTTTTACCTTGCAGGAATTGACTTATCCTATATAACTGCTAAGTTTTCAGTAAATTGGATTACCACATTTAGACCTCAGTGCTCTATGTAAATGCAAGCTACTTATCAATGCTACCTACCATATTCTTAAATTAAAAATGCAAGGCGCAAGTAATCACCAAAAAATTTCACAAAGGGCACAATTTAAAATATGCCTCTTGTATTCTGTTAAGTTATAAAGTTTTGGTGGTTCAAATTCAAATTCTTTCAAAAACTAGATAGTTATATACAGACTCATTCAATATAAATCACCTTAGAGCTGGGATATTTCTAAAAGACTTTAAAAAAGTCATTTAAAAGGCTGTTGCTTCAGCCCTTTTACATCTTAACAAAATGTTAAGCATTCTAAAGAAATTTTTTATCTACCTTAAAGGGTGTAAGATAATTTAAAAGATTACTTAGTAATAAAAAAACAATGAGCCCAGGGGCACCTGGCTGGCTCAGCTGGCAGAGCATGCAAATCTTGATCTCAGAGTCTGTTGAACCAGTCCCACATGTGGCATAGAGATTACTTTAAAAAAAACCAACAACAACCCAGTGAGCCTAATAATGTTTGCAACATAAACTGTGGGAAATAATACATTCAAACTACAAATTTAAACAAATGACTTTGGCTGGAATTTTGAACAGTCCTTCAAAGAAAAGCATTATGGTACTATAGAATCAAGACTTGAGCAAACATCAAGAAATCTGACTTTCAATCTCTCTTAGCAAGTCATTTCACCTCTCTAGGCTTTCAGTTTTTTCATCCATAAAAGAGAGAGTATTAAATGACAATGCAATTGAAAGGCCATCGTAGCTCTATAATTTCATTTACATGAGAATTTTCATGTTGGGTTAAGGTAATTAACAAAATAGACTTGTTCATATTCTTGAAATGTTTTTTCAGGAATCAATGTTTCAAAGCTAAAACTGATAAAGACTGTATTACCTTAAGTTCAGCAACTTGTGATGAGATATGCCACATAAGGCTCTCACTTAGGAACTTCATACCGTATGGGCCTAGTAGTTCTGATAACGACCTCATTTCTGAAAGGAAATGTAATTAATTTTACACTCTGAAAGAGCAAATACTTTAAGAAAATGAATATTAACATTTTGGAATGTTCCATCATAGAAGCAAATTATTAATGCAAAAATCTCTAGTCTCTAGAATCAAAAGGAACACAAATGCAAAGGTAAGTCTAAGATATAATGTATGATTATGCACTGAATGAACGTAACTGAATGAAAATAGTTTTAACAATGAAAAGCCAAAAGAATCAAGGTTTCTTCACTCCATTAAACATGTCATAGGTTTTATTCACCTGATATGTCAGAATATTCCTCTGCATTGAATGTTAATTCATTTTCTGTAGGTAAGTTCACAAATGCTTTCATTGCAGGGAAATAAGCTATATGACCATTGCTGACTTGTCTTAACAAAGTTTCCAAATACCTAGGAAGAAAAAGTAAATTTATAACCAGGAGAAATTAATTCAAAGTTTATGGTATTATTCAAATTATGGTATACATTCCTGCATTAAGATGACTGATGACACAAATGAGCACTTACTGATAAAAAAAATAACTTTCCTAAGCATTTCACCACAAAGAAACTTTGTATCAATCCAAATTTCTAAATGTGCTCCTTACCAATTTGTGTATAGACTTGTAATGGTTGGTTCTCCATGACTGTCTAAATGTTGTGTTTGCTGAAGAAGAACATTATTAAACACTCTTGTAATATCAATTTGCACATAGTTTTCTATCGACTGTAGTACAGTCATGTATGCTCTTACACTTGTTAGAAGCTCTGATGGTTTTGCAATTTCCTGTGTGGCTTGATTATACATAGTCATTCCAACAATTGACCTGGGTAAGGGAGGGAATAAGAAATGAACTTTTCCATTTATGTACATAGGCCATTCAACCTACTGATCTCTAATATTAAGTATGCAATAAAATTAATTTTAACATACTAATTGTTACAAAGTAATGAAATTATTATCTTCCCAAGAAACCACCTTAAAAAAGAATGAACACCCAAAAGCTACAATAAGGTAGAATTAGGATTTTAAAAATTCTAAGGACATCAATAATAACAATGAATTAAGGATAAAGAGGGTCTTAAAAAATTCCTTTAATAGGACTCACTGTCTCTAGCAAGCACACTGGACTATTTAATCCATAGCTCAAACTCATCTGGCACAGTTATGTGCTAGTATTTTTTTAGGCTTTATATCAATCACCCTCATGTTTAAAACCCTGCAATGTAACAAAAATAAATAAAAACATTTAAAAATTTTTTAAAAATAAAAAAATAAAAAAAATAAAACCCTGCAATGTAGTTACTACCACCACCACTTCACAGATAAAAAGAAACTAAGGCTCAGAACTGAAGTCAACTGAATACAGTCACTTTGTTTGGAAGTAGTGTGCCTAGGCTTTGAACCCACAACTGCCTTAGTGCTGCCCCTCAACAAAATGCATGACAGTTAAAACAAGGCAACAAACAAAACTTTATTGTTCTTTAATCGTTCACAGCACGTGAAACACAGTTCTGTTAGGTTTATATCCCAATAAACTATAAAAGCCTAAAAAGAAACACAGATTTTGAAAATACTTTCCCTTCTGATCTTTTCCTACATTAGCCACCCCTATTTTACCATCTTTAAAACTTCTTGAGCATTGGATTTATAAAGATCTTAGACTTGTATTTGTAAGGATAAATCCTTAAAGACAATGACAAACCCCATCAATAGACAACAATCCCAGAAAACAAGGATTCAAGGCAATAATTGCTATCCTTGTATATAACCCCTAAAGTCCTAAGATTGTGCTCAAGTGATCAGTAAAACCCAACCAACACAGCTATTTGTTTTGGCAAAAAAATCTTTCCCCGTAAACAAGTTTACAGCTTTGCCTTGATCCTGATCACTAAGTGGATGTTTTGTTACAAGAACATGTTTCTCTGTGGAGAACATACTTACAGAAGGAAAACAAGGGAGCTGAAAAGTGAGCTCTATCTTCCACCCACAACTCTACCACCCCGCTGACTAGAGAATAATAAATACCAGAAGCTGTAATGTCCCTTTCGTCTAAATACTATTCTGGGTTTCACTGTGAGGCTGCCTACGTTACTAATTTAGGATAGCAAAAGACAGTCTTTGTTTAACACCTGACTAGGCAAGTGATGACTTAACACACAATTTAGTGCCCACTTATACATTCTCCTATTTTGTTCTCTAATTGTTAAAGTCTTCTCACAAACTATAGCTCTCAGCTTTATACTGTTTTATTACTACTCACAGAACTTAACACACTGTGAAGCACATGGCGCAGATACTACTTGTTAATGACTACAAACCTTTGAAAAAAATCTTTGGCTAAATTTTGGTTTATAAAGTGTTTTAAGGCCTTCAGGAAAAACTACTCAAATTAATCAATATTTTCTTTAACAAGTATGTAACTTTAAAAACATATATAAGACTTATAAAACTCTAATTAAGATTGAGTGCCTCAAGAGTCTAGAATTCTACTGGCCTAACAGCATACATTTGAATTCAGAAAAAACAAGAGTTGGGGCGCCTGGGTAGCTCAGTCAGTTAAGTGTCCGACTTCGGCTCAGGTCATGATCTTGCAGTTTATAAGTTCAAGCCCCGCATGGGGCTCTGTAGTAAAAGCTCAGAGCCTAGAGCCTGCTTCGGATTCTGTGTCTCCCTCTCTCTCTGCCCCTCCCCCACTCATGTTCTGTCTATTTCTCTGTCTCAAAAATAAACAAATGTTAAAAGAAATTTTTTAAAAAGATTAAAAAAAAAAAAGAAAAAACAAGTGTTTATCTACTCCTGATATTTTCAAACATTTGACTAGACCAACTATAAGATATGTAGTTAGCATCACAACTCAGTACATATATACATATACATAGCAAAGAGTTTCATGAAGCAACATTTATATTTACTACATACAGTGCACTGGTTCTTTATTGTTCGTTTGTTTATTCTTCCTTGTTTCTTTTCCTTCCCCTCCCTCTTCTTTCTTTAAATGTTGACTACAACAACCTTCTACACTGATTTCATGACACTACTTGGTTGCTACCTACCAGCTGAAATACACAGATTTGCTCCAGTCTTCTCATTTTGTTTATACAAAAGCTAAGGCTCACAGAGATTAACTGCTTTGTCCAATGTTACAACTAGTTAATAACAAGTATGAGACAAGAATCTGCATAACATAATTCCCAGTTCACTATTCTTTATACTTCCCCATTCGTTATTCTTGATACTACATCAGTTCTAATACTTTTCCTCATAAAAGGAAACACCATATACATATGAAGACTATAACAAACCCATCAGCTGAACCAACAAAAAGTTCATATTCTCTCTTACTTAGTAAAGCGGATTTCCAGATGAGACGTCAAATATTCTCGTGGGGTAAAGGTATGTTCCCAAACTACCATGTTTGGTACATAATTTATAGAGAAACACAACTCAGAAAGTGCAGTGTGCAATTTATCAAGGCTGAAAAAATATTAATAGTAAATAAAATGTTAAACATTTCATCACAGCAATACAAAATTAATTTTATAAATATATCAGACCTTATTTGAGAATTACAATTGCAGAATTCAATATTTTTCTTCCCTAAACTGACAAGTTCAAAATCTTTAAAAATATTACAAACATATGAGAGCAATTTTCTAAAGATAGCATCATTCATGTTTCTACATTCAGATAATAATGACTTTACTGATTTTATAGACAAGAAAGTTTATTACATGCTCATAAAGACAATCATTTCCAAATCTTGCTATATCTTTGGTATTGGAGGAAGAAAATAGTCTACAAAATGGCAAATAGCTTGTTCAACATAAAAAAGCAAAGTAGTAGGAAATCTACTTTAAACAAATATTGATTCATTATTGCCCACCAATGCCTACCCTCTAAACAAACACATGGCCCTTAATAATATCTAGTCTGATATATCCACTTTAAAAATGATATATGTTCTAATATGACAACATGCCAAAATAAAGTCTCAGATTATTAGATTTTAAATAAATGTAAAATTACTAGACAGATTTCTAGACAGATTCTTGGCCTTTAGTACTCACTATATAAAGACAAATATTACCTATTACATGAATTTTCTTTAAAAATCTAAAATCTGTATTTTGGAAATTAGCACTACCTACTCAAGTTCACAAAGGTAAAATAACAACAACTAATGGCTGAAAAATGAAGAATTTACAATTACTAGCATTCTTTCAGTACTAATGCCATAAAAAAAATGAAAAAATTCTCCTACTCATAACAAAAAGATATAATAAAAATGGATGGCTTACTTGGTCACTACCAGTCTGTTTTTCCTCATACTCTCAACTCCTGGTTTTTCCCTTTCAGGTTCCCCTTTCTTACCAGTCTGTTTTTTTGACTTTTTATTCACTGCTTGACTAATGGTTTTGGCACAATGCTTGGGTAGCAACTAAATTTAAAAAGAAATGAAAATTTACGTGACAATTATTTTGAAAACATATTAACTATTTAAGCAAACCTTAGCTGAATCCATACTATGTAGCACTAAGAACAGAGGTGTAAGTGAGATGTAGATTACCTAGCTAGCTAAAGGAGCTCGCACAACTTGGTAGAAAACAGAAATAGATGAATCTTGTGTGAAGAAAACTTCACAGAGGTTCTATAAAGGCTACAGTTTAAAGGATAAGTAAAAACAAAGTAGGCAAGTAAAGAATGAGAATGTATTACTAGAAGGAAAAAGGTCTATGAAGAATAAACTGTGCGAAGACATGATGTGTTCAGAATTTAATGAGAACTACTAGCTGGTAAAGCATCAAATGCAGGGTGAAGTAGACAGTCTGAGCTAGCAGGAAGGGACTTGAATACAAAGCTAAAAGGTGGATTTTAAAACAGTAAGTAATCCTAAAGATGGGCTAATTTTTAAAAACCTAAAAATGGAGTTTTACAAGAAGAGGTAATGAGATTTACTAAGAGTTTAACACACACACACACACAAACACACACACACACACACACACACACACACACACACACAACTAACAGCTTATTTTCTTGCCTTCATACACAAACATCCTGTCCTTGCGGAAACACGTGAATTTTTACCTGGTCACTGAGAGTACACTGTTCTGTGCAAATATCAGTGATGAGATTTCGAGCTTGTTTGGCCATTTCATCCAAGAACATATTACATAAGGAAAGACTGCGATCTCCAATATGATGTCGCTGTCAAAGCAGAATAATAACAATAATAAAAGTTATAAGAAAGTGGTTTGAATTAAAATACTTTTTAAATAAACATGGAAAATAAAGTCTGTATAGTAAGGAGTGGGAGTAGGGAATGTTACAGATTTTGGGGGGGGGGGGCAAACTAACCTACCATACTGTATTTACACAGTTGACATAAAGTAAGTATTTGGTGATTATACAACTACAATGATTGCGGGAATCTTAAAGGACCAATATTTTCCTTAACACAAAAAACTTAATGTAATTTCCAAGTTTCACAAGGTCCTATGCATCCAGTTCTTAAATATTAAACTATCAAAGAAAGGATGTGAAAGAGATTTAGAGTAATATTTTCTAATCTTAAATTATATATATATATATATATATATATACACACACACACACACACACACACACACACACATATATACATATCTCAACACAATGAATAACTTTGTAGTGTACCAACAGAAAAGAAAAGCTTAAGTATTTAATTAAAATTGTTAGAAATCAAGTCAGTAAAACAAAGAAATTCACAAGGCATTCAACTCTCTAAAATCAAACCCATCAACCCAGAAGAGAAAAAAAAAACCTGTGCATTTTCTAAATACAACAGGGGAAAAAAAGAACATTATATTTACTTTTTAGGAGATTAGATATGTATATGTAAACATACACTCACTCAAATCCATCCATCTCTCTCTACAGGATTCTGTATCTTTTTAGTTTTGGTGGATGTCGCAATAATTTAATAGGGTTTTCTTGTCAACGGTAACTGGAATGTTGAGTATATAATGCTATAAAATTTTGCACTACACGTTTGTAGCACTTTACAAAGAGATAAATTTTTGAAAGTTTACCTTACAGATCTTCCATAATTACATAACGAATGTATAATTTACATATACTTCTATGCTAAAATAATGTAATATACAAGAATATAAAAATACTTAAACACATAATGTAACTGTTCCTAGCTCTCTCATGATACTTTAATGTATTTTATTCTAAATGCCCTTTAAAACTTTAACAGGAAGCCAAACTGAACGGTTTGCATCTCCAGGCCAGATAAAATTAAATATTAGTTCACTTTACTTAAGGAAAGATTTCAAATTATAAACATTTAGGATTTCATTTAAGCAAAATCTGACTTTTGAAAGATGAAACATACCCCTTGCTATCATTTACTCCTGAAAAAAGAACATTAAATTACCACTGCTTCAAATTCACTAGCCTTAATTTAAAATACAAATCTGGTATCACTACTCTCTTCAAGTGGCTCAGAAATGCTGAGACTGGATGGAAAACAAAACAACTAAAGTCTCTTAACATGTCACAGTCTCTCCATGATCTGCTCTCACCCTATTGCTACAGTGCTGAGACAGATTTTAGGAGAACAAGGTCAGAAGCAGAGATACCACGTAAGGACACTGTAACAATAATCCAGGAAAAAAGATATGGCTTTGACAAAGATAAGAAGTAGGCATTTGGATATATATATAAAGGTAGAGCCAAAGGCAGAAAAGGCTTTGAACGATGGCAATGGGTTAACATGTGGAGAATCAATAGTTCTATTCTGGACATGTTACATTTCAGATGGTCACAAATACCTAAACTGCAGCAGAATATACAGAAAATCTAGAACTAAAGGCAAAGGTCTGGGCTGGAGATAAAAATTTGGGAGGCATCAGCAGTATGCTAAGTGAAATTAGCCCAACACAAAAAGACAAATACTACATGGTTCCACCTTTATAAACTACCTAGAATAGGTAAATTCTTAGAGACAGAAAGTAGACTAGAGGATACCAAGGGTTGAGGGATGAGAAATTACTACTTAATGACACCAAGTTTCTGCTTGGAGTGATAAAAGTTTTGCAAATAGGTAGTGGTGACGGTTGCACAACACAGTGAAAGTAATTAATGCCGATGAGTTGCACATTTGAAAATAATTTAAATGGTACATGCTTATATTATAAAGTTAAATGTTTATTAAAAAAATATTTTTATCACAATTTTTTAAAAGGCAAAAGAAAAAAAAAAAAGAATGGGTATAGACTCCAAATTGTTGAAGTTAAATTTAAATGCCTGGCTGAGAAATTTTTACTTTCTCTACATGCAATGGAGAACCACTGAGGATTTTTCAAGAAGGAAAGAAGTACTCTGGTGGCATTGTATCAGGTGATCTTAAAGGCAGAAATACTGAAGACAGGAAAACTATTTAGGAGTATATATGAAGAATATTGCAAATTTGAGCTACAACAGTGACAAAAGCAATGGAAAGTAGAAGACGGATTCAAATTCTTGTTTTATACCAGACAAATAAAACTAAGAGGACTTCATGGGTAATTTAATGGGAGGAATGATGGTGAGGAAAATTAATAATGTATTTTCGGCATAAAGCTTGAAGAAAATATCTATTAAATCTAAAAACTCTATAAAACTATTAAATGTGGTGGTGTTGGTATCCCTGCAGGTAAAAATCCTAAAAGGTGTCCCTGCTGAATTTCCCTCAGGCTAACCTTTCTCAGAGTCAGTTTCCAATGCATTGCTGGAATACAATCTGCAACCTAATGCTTAGAGACATTAATAACGCTACTGCAATTTGTTGGTTTCTCTTCTCCAAGTTTTGTAGTTCTAAGTAAAGGGACTCAACACTAAGTTAAACTATAAAGAAATGGACCATTTAAGTTTAATATATATTCTTACCACATTTACAAAGTGCCATTTCTTCTCTAAAGATTAGAAGAAATACTGAATACATTTTTGATAGATACTTGCTGTCAATAAACTATGGAGTAGTTCAATTATTCAATAACTATGTGTGCCTGTGTGAATGTCTTACAAATACTAGCAAATATTAATTTTGTGTACTACATCTATCATATTAACAAGTCAGTGAAATTCTTCTTTGACATGTTTATGCTTAGTCAGTAATGTGTACATTCAATTTTCAAGTCTTTTCAATAACAGTTTGACAGGAAAAGTAGGCATATAAAATCGATAGCTATATATAACTTTACAATAAATATTAATACCTGACCCACCATTTAATAAATGTAATTCCAAGTGACTTTATAACATGTTCTTAGAAATATGTATGTGTATTTATCCATCTATGCAAATAAACATTAACAGCTTTTTTAATCTATTCAAACATTCTTCTGATTTTGCAGAGATAAAGTAGGTAGGAAGCTAGATTAGGTAATTGTGACTTTGTGAAACCCAGCCAGCTACATATTTGTTCTAGTTTACTCTGCATGCCATACAAATCACAGTACTACTCTGAAATTACCTCTTCTGGACATAGTTCATGTGTGCAACTCATAAAATGAGTGCAAAGCAGTGGAAACGCAATTGAGTATCTTGACTGAGAGGGTAACTCCAAACACTGTTGAAACATCTTCTCAAAAGCACGACTATAAAAACTACACAAGGAAACAAAAATTAGATCACAATTTTTGTAGTTAAAAACTTTAATGATATAGTACTTTATTTAATTGGATTCAAGTAAGTGAAAGTTATCAACTGGTAACCTTTATTACCATAAGAGGAGTAGTTATTTTTCCAAAGAGTATCTTTCATACACCAACAATCATTACAGAGTAACAAAAATATTATTTGTAGTATATTAACAAATTTTAAAATAAACTCAAACAGAAAATAAACCATATCTATGACATATGAATACGACATTCAAATCTCACCTTGCCAAATTTTTATCCAAGCTAAGTCATTATCAATTGCAAGAAACACCATTATTTTATGTACGACTAGGAAAGAAAAACACTGTCAATTAAACAATGACACACCCATCAATTTTAAATTACTTCCAGATTTAGGAGATATTAAACATAAAAGAATATGAGTCTGTAAAATATAGTACATCTTGGAACAGTAAGACAACCAGAAGTAGTGAATATGTCTTTATTTTGGATATAACAGACAAAATAAGAATGTGATAAGAAAAGATGCATAACAATTAATTAAATATGACTACAAATCACAAATTTTAAATACTACTCAAAGTACTTTTACTTCCAAGAAAAGGGAAAAGGACTTTTTAATTGCAGTAGCTTCTTTTACAATAGGAACTTTTCTGTAGTTCAAACATATGTAAACATAAAATGCTCCATTTTCTTTTCAAGTCCA
This sequence comes from Panthera leo, assembly GCF_018350215.1. Lineage (NCBI taxonomy): Eukaryota > Metazoa > Chordata > Mammalia > Carnivora > Felidae > Panthera > Panthera leo. The sequence goes on from NC_056686.1 coordinate 169,733,239, forward strand.
ACAATAGTGCAGGGTTCCAAATAATCTTAAAATTTTTGCATATCTAACATATGATATATTGTGTTTCAGTGATATACTGTGTTTCTAGAGTTCCTTTAAGAGATCTCTCATGCCTTCCGTCTGGTGATTTCTATTTCTTCTGCAATACTGCTAATTAAAGCTATCCTAACAAACTGCCAAAATCAGTGTGGACTGAGTTATCTTCCAAAATAAAACCAATGAGAAGCTATTCATAATGACAGCTTTTCAATACATAGAAATGACTATCACTATCCACTGAGATTATCTCAGCATTGTAAAAATAAAGGGACATAATACTGGGTTATTCCAATCAGCTTCCCTACAGGAAAAAAGGCCAAGAAGCAGATATAGAGTTGACACTGCACAACTTTGGTGCCAGAATACTTGAGTTTAAATCCTGATCCCACTGTTTATTAATTTTATCATAATCAAGTGCCCTTATTCATTCAAGCATTTATTAAGTACTTACTATGTTAGACATTAAGAAAATAAAAACATGACCTTACTTCAAGAATCACATTTATGTGGGGAGAAAGGGGGAAAAAAATGTAAACCGCTAAATTTAACTAAAGAGGCTACGATAGGAGCAAAGGAGAACAGAGAACAATGGAGTAGTAGTCACTACATCATCATTATATTAACATCTAATTTAATACAGCAGAGCGAAATTACTTGCTATTTACTTCCCAACATTTGCTCTATTTGACCTTGATTCACAAGTTTTTTTTTCCTTAATCTAATGATGCAAAAGAGGGCCTTAAGGCAATCTGACGTGACAGTTTCTTACAACCTCAAAAAAAATATAAACATAAATTTACAACAGTAAGAGTTCCTCTTATAGAGAATAAAAAAAAAAAGACATAAAATCTCTACTTTGTAAACTTCCTTTTGTTAACAAGTTGTCTGTCAACTATTCCCTTTATAATCTCTTTTTTTAAAGATTTTATTTTTAAGTTATCTCTACACCTAACGTGGGGCTCAAATACACAACCTCAAGATCAAGATTCACATGCTCCAACTGAGCCAGCCAGGCACCCCTATTCCCTTTATTCTTTTTTTTTTTTTTCCTATTCCCTTTATTCTTAAGAGTTTATTACTGAATAGTCTCAAGGACTACACTAATATAAAAACAATCAACAAAGATATATTTGGATACTAAAAATTTCAAATTCTGATTTGAAAAAAAATTACCACATACCAAAATATGGAGAGATCTGATGTTTCCACCAACATTTCCACCAAGGAATCTACCATTTTTGTATGAAAAATTATCGTATTCATCATCTTTCCAAGTTCTCTGTGATCTGCAAGGCTAAGTGAAGCCTTGGAAACACTAGTATATGCCTGTGAAAATACAGCAAAAAACAAAGTTGTTTAAGCATGGACCAATGATTTTAACCTTGACATTCTACAGGGGGGATAAAAACACTATTGAAAATTTTTTTTAATGTTTATTTTGACACTGTATTAATAACATCAACTTTTTAAAATTGTCAACAGTGACTCACACTTGAAATCCCTATTAAAAATTTCTTCAGATAAATTCAAATACTACTTCCAATAAAACAAAATCTAATATATGCGTCATTCATCTTGAACCCCAAAGGAAACTGCAATTACAGTATCAAAAGCATAAAACAGTGAATTGTCAAGTTAACCCTACCAAAAGGTATTTTCAGTCTAGCTTGAAAGAAAGCATATATGGGAAACATTCAGATGAAAATAAGTATGGTACATGTTGATTCATTGAGGTTTTAGACTATACTGAATCATTAAAAACCAGACAACACATTGTACTAATTGATGGATTCTGGAAAAAAACTGAAGATAGTAAAAATTAGTGTAGGTTGGCTAATAAGGTGATATAACTTAACCAAATCCATCAGTATAGGTTTATAGGGAAAGAAACTCAACTATAAAGGTACCAAATCAAAGAACAAAATCCTGTCAGTGGATAGTGGGCATTCCAGAAAGGCAAAGGACAAGAATAGAAGGGGTGTCTACAGAATAAACACTGTTCACTATGGCTACAGTTAAAATGAAAAGAGGAAAAAGAAAATGGTGTCAGAAGAGATTCAATCATATCTTGCAGACCCCTGTATACCATGTTAAAGAATTTAAACCTTTTGGTGACCCAAAGGTTCTGTGTGGTGGTCAATTACTATTTCAGAAAGATTGCTCTATGTAGTGGGGGAGTCGAGAGAAGAACTGGGGGAGAGGTGGACAGAAAAGGACCAGGAGAGGAGGCAGAGATCTATTAGGAGGCAGCGGTACAATAATCCAGACAGGATTATGATGCTCTGATCCACAATGGTGGCAATTTAAAAGAGTTAAGTCTGGGAAATGACTAGATGTGGGCAACTGAAGAATTATGAATGATGGCCAGGGTGCTTGCTTTGGGGAGATACTCCTTCAAGGATCTCATATGTACCTACACATGTTGGATATGCCAAGAATGAAAGACCCAGAGCACTCATTACTCAGGCCATTTCTCAAGACTGTATCTGCAGCTGCCAAATTTGAGGAATGGTAACATCTCCCTCTGAATCAAAGAGTAAGTATGCTTACTGTTAATAAAATGGAGGGCTCATCAAACTCAGTGTTCCTTAACTGTAACACAAACCTACTGTATACATAGTATTCATCTGGTCCCCCCAGCGTGGGTCATGAAAGCAAGTGAGAAAAATGACATATATTTGTTGATGCTCATGGTGCTTCCTGTGCAATGAATAGCTAAGTCCTTTGTCTTTGACCCAGGGGACCCATGTCTTCTGCCAGTTTCCATGAAACATTAAGAGACTAAATAATTATTTTCCTTGTAAATCAGATAAAAATCAAATCTCAGCCCCTACAATGGCAAGGGGTCCATCAAGGATGGTTACCGTTCACTAAGAAAGCAGTTTTATATTTTGTCATTTTTGAGTGGATAAAGAATAATAAGGGCAATATTCTGATGGCAAAGTATACTCAGATATTTATTATAAACTAAGTTTAAATGAAGTTTAATTACCTTTAATCAGCTTTAGAGTAAAAAGAGGAACCACTGTTGTGGCCATGAGGTCACTAAAGACTTCCATTAATTGACACTCATTTAAAAATTCTGAACTAAAGCATCACTGTGAAAATAATTTCAGAGGAAATGGATGGTGACAAAATGATAATTTAAAAGACATTTGAAAAAGAAAATTAAAAAAAAAAGACTCATTTGAAATACTTGCCAACAAGGGATACAGGAGTAATGATGCATAGGGGCACTTGTACCCCAATGTTTACAGCAGCACTCTCAACAATAGCCAAATTGTGGAAAGAGCCTAAATGTCCATCAACTGATGAATGGATGAAGAAACTGTGGTTTATATACACAATGGAGTACTACGTGGCAATGAGAAAGAATGAAATATGGCCCTTTGTAGCAACATGAATACAACTGGAGAGTGTGATGCTAAGTGAAATAAGCCATACAGAGAAAGACAGATACCATATGTTTTCACTCTTATGTGGATCCTGAGAAACTTAACAGAAACCCATGGTGGGAGGGGAAGGAAAAAAAAAAAAAAAAAAAAAAAAGAGGTTAGAGTGGGAGAGAGCCAAAGCATAAGAGACTGTTAAAAACTGAGAACAAACTGAGGGTTGATGGCGGGGGGGGGGGGGGGGGGGAGTAGGAGGGAGGGTCGGGTCGGTGATGGGTACTGAAGAGGGCATCTTTTGGGATGAGCACTGGGTGTTGTATGGAAGCCAATTTGACAATAAATTTCATATATTAAAAAAAAAAATGAAATACTTGCCAACAACGAAAGGAGAAGGTTATTTAAAAAAAAGGCTTAAATAAAAGTGTAAGATATGAACAACCCAAGTAAATTTGAAGACAGAGGGAAGAAGACAAATGAGAAAATAACTGAAGATGCTTTAAGAGACTACTGGAATACACAGGGGAACAAGATGCCTTAGGAAACAGGAAAAAAATGACAAAGAATACATGGAGAGAGAAAGTACTCTTCTTTAAAGATTAGAAAAAAAGAGAAATCAAAATGACCAGTAAGAGACTAATGACCTTAGAATCAAAATTGCATAGGACTCCAGTGAAGGCATAAAACTATAAAATTCTCCCAACTGCTTATCCTTCAGGCCCTGCTCTACTCAAGAATTACTGATATTGGGGCACCTGGGTAGCTCAGTTGGTCAAGGTCTGACTGTGGCTCAGGTTATGATCTCGCAGCCCATGAGTTCGAGCCCCCGCACCTGCTTCAGATGCTGTGTCTCCCTCTCTCTGCCCTGCCCCCACTCATGCTCTCTCAAAAATAAACATTAAAAAAAAAAAAAGAATTACTGATATCTACAGAATGCTACACCTCTCTCTGGTCATATGCTTATAGTTAACTTGTATCCTTCTACCTGATCATTGATCAGTCAGATCATTCAGATCTCTTGTGAAGATCTGTTCCTTCTTGTAGTAATACTTAACACTAAGAAGTCTCTTTACTTGTCCTTTCCTCACTGGTTGCCCTTTTCCTGTGTAAACTATTGTCCTATTCAATTTCTACCCATCCTTCAATGTCTGGACAAAATGATGCTTTCTCTATAAAGTCATTACTACCAATTCCCACTTGGAAAAAGCTTTCTCCCTTAAGAAAACTGTAGTTAATAATAATCATACCCTATCGGCGGCTTCTTTTAAGTTAATCTTTTAGATTTTCAACTGCTATTTAATTTTTCCGTATCTGTTATGCCTGTCTCCACAGCCAGATTAATAACATCATCAAAAGAGGATCTGTACTCCTCTATAGATTATATAATACTGCTCAATATTTTATCTCCTGTATCGTATGGTCGAGTATGAAGGAGTGGAACCTTCACTGTTAACCTGTTCTTCATCGTCTATGCAAAACTTCTGGATTCTGGCCACTGCCTCCCAACTTGCACTTCTGCCCTTTTTCCATGGAGAAGACTTCGCTGGCTAAGTTGTATATACCAGTTTCCTTCCTTGGTATGCTCTGCCCTACCTACTGTCCCTAAAACTTAAGAGTTATACAGTAGAAAATGACTGCATGTCCTAGTCATGATTATGAGAAACACTATGGGCTGAATTGTGTCCACAAAATAGATATATTGAAGTCATAGTCCCCAGTACCTCAGAAGGTGACCTGATTTGGAAATAGGGTCTTCACAGAGATAATCAAGTTTTTAAAAATGAGGTCATTAGAGTGGGTCATAATCCAATATGACTGGTGTCCTTGTAAAAAGGAAAAATTTGGACCCAGAAATATGCACAGATTATATGAAAAGAGACAGAGCAAATGCCATTAGATTGACTCATCTACAAGCCAAGAAACATCAAAGATTGCTAGCAAGTCACCAGAAGCTGGGGAAAAAGAATGAAACAGATTTTCCCTCACTGCTGTCAGAGTCAATCCAGCTAACACCTTAATTTTGGATTTCTAGCCTCCAAAACTATAAAACAATAAATTCCTGTTGTTTAAGCCACCCACCTTTGGGACTCCGTTACGGCAGCCCTAGCAAACTGATAAAAGCAAGACTACAACGCATGAAAGAATCAAATAGCAGGTGTATTTTTTTTTTTTTAATTTTTCTTAACGTTTACTTTTGAGAGACAGAGACAGAGCATGAGTGAGGGAGGAGCAGAGAGGGAGACACAGAATCCGAAGCAGGCTCCATGTTCTGAGCTGTCAGCACAGAGCCTGACACAGAGCTTGAACCCATAAACCGTGAGATCATGACCTGAGCTGAAGTTGGACGCTTAACCAACTGAGTCACCCAGGTGCCCCAGCAGGTGATATTCTTATAATTATCCCATAAAAATTAAAAAAAAAAAAAAAAACACACAGGGATGTATCAATTCTATATTCTTAATGCTTACAACAAATGCTTTATACTCTGCCATATGACCAAACCAAGCTAAATTCTCAAGTGAATCCTTCAGATGAGTAAGCTTAATAATCCTGAAAGTATTTAATAACGAGTAAATTTGAAATGTACCTAAATCTCTTAAGATTTTCTGAACCCAAATGTTGGTTTAGGTACTCTCACAAACTGACAGCAAGAGACTTAATACTAAATAGTTCGATTTTTTTTACAATGAGTGACTTTCAAAATTTTAAATGTGTATATTCTTTAGCAGAGCAATTTTCACTTCTATTTTTACCTCATATGATCTACTTCTGCACTTTTCACAACTTTAGTTAAAACAAAGAAATGTTAATCTCTAAACTTCATTTTTAATAGGAAGAAAACAACGTATTATATATGCACATTTAATATTTGCGATGGTGCTATTTCAAGTCTTCTTTCCGGATCTACCATTACCTAACTCTGCAATCTCAGGCAAATTACTTAATACCTGTGGTCTCATTTATAAAATCATCTCTAAAAATACGTGATCATAGAACAAAGAACAAGAGCAAGAAAAGTGCCTATGTATTTTGAGGTTGAAAGGAAAGAACCTAAGAGCAAAAGTACCACAGGAAATAAAGAAGACTGCCAGAAAATTATGCTCTTGGAGTCCTTCGCCAGACTGAGTTGATCTAAAAATTTCTTCCACAAACATATATTGCTTATAATTTTTTAATTAAATGAAAAATTAATCTGTGGTACTGAACCATATGTATATATAGTATAATCCCATTTACTGTTTGAACACCTAAAAAGATATAAACCATTTATTAAAAGTTAGTATTTCTAGGGCATAACACTGGGAAAAGTACAAACTTTCATTTTCTACTACTTTACCTCTGGGTTTTCTGACATTTTATAATGAGAACACATTAGTATTACTTTAAAATATACGTATTTTTAAGATATGCAGTTATTAAAAAAACTGAGCCACAGTTTCCACATAATTACTGGAAGTATTTAAGGGGCAATTAAATGCCATCATTAAATTTACAGTATATACAAAGATTTTAAGCTTGAATTTTAAAGCCCTTAAAAACTATTTAAGTGAGTTATATATTAAATGAAAAGTTTTAAAGTCTAATACCATTTATTTCTGCATTTCAGAAATACAGCTTTTGGCACTACATCAGGGGATGGTAAACTATGGCCTGTGAGCTGGCTGCTTGTTATTCTTTTCCAAAGAAGAAATCCAGATAGTTAACAAGCACATGAAGAGGTGCTCAAACCTCATTACTCATCAGGGAAATGCAAATAAAAACCACAATGAGATATCACCTCACACCTGTTAGAAAAGTTATTATCAAAAACACAAGAGGTAACAAGGCAAAAATGTGGAAAAAGCGGGAACCTGCATGCACTCTTGGTGAGAATGTAAATGGGTGCAGTCACTCTGGAAACAGTATGGAAATTCCTCAAAAAATTAGAAATATAACGAACTACCATAGGATCCAATTAATTCCATTTCTAGGTATTTATCTGAAGGAAATGAAAACACTAACTCAAAAAGGTATCTACAAACGCTTGTTCACTGCAGCACTACCTGCAACAGCCAAGAAGACATGGAAATAGCCTAAGTGGCAACTGATGGACAAATAGATAAATTGTGGCGAAAAAAAATGTGTGCGTGTGTGTGTGTCGTGTGTGTGTATACAAGAATATTAGTCAGCCAAAAAAATGGGGTAAATCTTGCCACTTGCAACAACATGCACGGACCCCAAAGGCAATGTGCTAAGTGACGTAAGCCAGAGAAAGGCAAAGACCCAATGAACTCACTTATATATGGAATTTGAAAAAATAACAACAACAAAATAACCCCTTAAAACTGAACTCATAGATGTAGACAATGGACTGCTGGCTGCCAGAGATGGGGAGCTGGAGTTGGGGAATATGGGTGAAAGTAACCAAAAGGTACAAACTTCCAGTTATAAAACAAATAAGTCCTGCAGATGTCATGTACAGGATGATGACTGTATCAGCAATACTGTATTGCATATTTAAAAGTTGCTAATAAAATAGATCTTAAAAGTTCTCATCTTGGCACAAGAACAGACACTCAGATCAATGGAACAGAATAGAGAACCCAGAAATGGACCCACAAATGTATGGCCAACTAATCTTTAACAAAGCAGGAAAGAATATCCAATGGAATAAAGACAGTCTCTTCAGCAAGTGGTGCTGGGAAAACTGGACAGCGACATGCAGAAGAATGAACCTGGACCACTTTCTTACACCATACACAAAAATAAACTCAAAATGGATGGAAGACCTAAATGTAAGACAGGAAGCCATCAAAATCCTCGAGGAGAAAGCAGGCAAAAACCTCTTTGATCTTGGCTGCAGCAACTTTTTACTCAACACGTCTCTGGAGGCAAGTGAAACAAAAGCAAAAATGAAAGACTGGGACCTCATCAAAATGAAAAGCTTCTGCACAGCGAAGGAAACAATCAGCAAAACTAAAAGGCAACCAACAGAATGGGAGAAGATATTTGCAAATGACATATCAGATAAAGGGTTAGTATGTAAAATCTATAAAGAACTTATCAAACTCAACACCCAAAAAACAAATCATCCAGTGGAGAAATGGGCAAAAGACATGAATAGATGTTTCTCCAAAGAAGACATCCAGATGGCCAACTGACACATGAAAAAATGCTCAACATCACTCATCATTAGGGAAATACAAATCAAAACCACAATGAGATACCACCTCACACCTGTCAGAATGGCTAATATTAACAACTCAGGCAACAACAGATGTTGGCGAGGATACGGAGAAAGAGGATCTCTTTTGCATTGTTGTAGGGAATGCAAGCTGGTGCAGCCACTCTGGAAAACACTATGGAGGTTCCTGACAAAACTAAAAATAGAACTACCCTAAGACCCAGCAATTACACTATTAGGCATTTATCCACATGATACAGATGTGCTGTTTCAAAGGGGCACATGCAACCCCATGTTTATAGCAGCACCATCAACAATAGCCAAAGTATGGAAAGAGCCCAAATGTCCATCGATGGATGAATGGATAAAGAAAATGTGGTGTATGTATACACACACACACACACACACACACACACACACACACACACACACTGGAGTATTACTCAGCAATCAAAAAGAATGAAATCTTGCCATTTGCCACTATGTGGATGGAACTGGAGGGTGTTATGCTAAGTGAAATTAGTCAGAGAAAGACAAAAATCATATGACTTCACTCATATGAGGACTTTAAGAGACAGAACAGATGAACATAAGGGAAGGGAAACAAAAATAATATAAAAACAGGGAGGGGGACAAAACAGAAGAGACTCATGAATATGGAGAACAAACTGAGGGTTACTGGAGGGGTTGTGGGAGGGGGATGGGCTAAATGGGTAAGGGGCACTGAGGAATCTACTCCTAAAATCATTGTTCCACTATATGCTAACTAATTTGGATGTAAATTTTATAAAATAAAAAATTAAATTAAAAAAAAAGTTCTCACCATAAGAAAACAAATTTCTAACTATGTGTAGTGATGGATGTTAATTAGATACATTATGGTGACCATTTTGCAATAAGTACTAATGTAATGATGTTGCAAACCTGAAACTAGTATAATGTTCTATGTCAATTACATCTTAATAAAAAAACTGTTTCTTCTGAGGTAAAGACTATGGTCAGTTATACAAGGCTATGGTTACTCTTTTCAACAGGTATACAACAATGAACTTTTTTCTAAGTAATGTTTCCATATTAGCTAAAATAGTAAATATCCAAACAGAAAGCCAATGAAAATTAAGTTATTCTTACCTGTAACCTAAACCAATCTAATCTCATTCCTCTGAAATCAAATACTTCCCCATCTTCAACTACAACAGTAGAAAAAAGATTACAAAGCAAATTAATGTTTCAACAAATATATAATCACAGTTTTAAATTTAAGATCAAGATAATTCAACTATGGCCATATACACAAAAGAATTAAGAGCAGGGTCTTAAAGAGATCATTGTAAACCCATGTTCAGCATTATTCACAACAGCAGCATTATTCATAACAGCTAAAAGGCAGAAGCAACCCAAATGTCCACCAACAGTGGAATAGATGAACAAAATGTGGTACATTATTCAGCCTTGAAAAGGAAGGAAATTCTGACACATGCTATAGTGTGGCTGAATCTTGAGGACATACGTTGTGAAATAAGTCAGTGACAAAAAGAAAAATACTGCATGATTCCACTTATGAGGTACCTAGAGTAATCAAACTCAAAGAAACAGAAAGTAGAATGGCAGATATCAGGGGCGAGGGAAATTGAGAAGTTGATATTTAATAGCTATGGAGATTCAGTTTTCAAGATGAAAACGTTCTGGAGATTGGTTGAGCAATTATGTGAATACACTTAACCCTATTAAACTGTACACTTAAAAAAAAACCAAAAATAATTTAATAGCTAAGACAAGGCAGTAATTCTCAAATCCTATAAAAATGTTGATAGAAGGAGGGAGTTATGCTAAGAGAAGTGTTAAGTACAGACTTCTCTCCTAAACTGTTTCTAAGTGTGCTTACATGTCAATTTTGAAGAAGCTAGACTAGAGCTTGAGGAATTCTGTAAACAAAAGCTTTGGACAGCAGAGTGAAGTTCTTCAAAATAACTCTTTATAAACCAAATTATCACAACCAACTTTACAACAGTTTCACTACTTAAGTGTGATATTGATTAAACTAAAATGTATTTATTACTCAAATTTTCAAGGATTTGGATACCCTTTACTTAAAAGGTTACAAAACTAAAATACAACACCAATCTGTTGGAATGAAGTTTTCAAATAATGAAGAAGCAACCTAGTATATGACATTAACTTTTGGGATTGACAGATCGGAACTTAAAATTCCTATAGTAGCACTTAATACCTGTTAGAGCTTGGGAAAACCATGTTAAATAATGGAGAGGTTAACTCTCAAACCTTAAGTTTCCAAACCTACCAAATAAAAGCATAAAGAACTTTTTAAAATTGATGTGGACTAAACAGGATAATATAAGTGCCTGGCAATTTTTAAAATGTTTTATCAATGGTACATACTATTGTCACAGGTGATGCTTGGACCACATATACACTTCATTATGTTTCTTTGTTGTTGTTGTTTTTTTTTAATTATAAAATGCCTTTTTTCACCTGCTGAATAATAAAATATTTCAAGCTATAATTCTCATTATTTTTATAAATGTCACACACCCATTTTGGAAACTTTTGTTTCACAGAGAACAAAGCTAAGACAAAAGAGAACAGATTAAATATGTCCAAAAATAAGTGAGTCTATAAAAATTAACTGTGAAATCCTCTCCTTGAAAATCAAATTTGAAAACCTAATTAGAAGAAAATATGCTTTTATTTAAAAGACTTACCTTGTTTTACACTCAGGGAAGTCATAGTGTTAACAAAGGAGGACATGATGATTGATTCATCTTCAGGGCAAACAGAAAGATTCTGAAAGAAGAAACAAAAAATAATGTTAAGAACATCTAACAGGGGAAACAATTCATAGGTCCACTAACTGGTGGGTGGATACACAAGATGGTATATCCATACTAAGGAATATTTTTCAGCCTTAAACAGGAATGAAATGTTGATACATACATTAACAGGGATGAATCTCAAAAACATACTAACCGAAAGAAATAAAAAACAAAGATTATATAGTATATGATTCCATTTATACAAAATTTTTTGTTAAAAAAAAGGCAAAAGTGACCAAAAGGAGATGAATGGTTGGCGGGGATTTAGAGAGAGCATCAGTACACAAGAAAAAGATACACAAGAAAACTTTTAAGTGTTGGAAACTTTCTATGTCTTGACTATAGTGGCTGTAATGTGAACGAACACAGACAGTTGCTAAAATTCAAACTGTACACTGAAAATAGGTGACTTTGTGTGTATTATACTTCAGTAAGATTAGGACCAAAAACATCCCTTTCAAGCCAGCTAAAAAAAATGAATAGCATATAAAGTACATCTGAAGTTGATAATAAATAATACATTTTTTAATAAGTGAATGCTTAGCTCACTAACAGCATAATTTTCAAAACCTGCGCAATGTGAACATACATAATTTCACTGAACTGTACACTTAAAAATAGTTAACGCAGAAAATGTATATTTTACCACAAAAAACAAAATTGAGAGCTATTTCATCAACTATATTAACAGGTTAATCTTAGTTCTAAATTTAAATCCTACCAAATGGTTAGAAACACTATGCAGGTACTTCACAACAGAAGAGGGTATAAAAAGCTCACACATTGTAATTAAAGCCTAAATTCAAATACTGGCTCTACTACTTATGAACTGTGTGATACGGAGCAAGTTACACAAAGTCTATTTTCTTCAACAAATAATGATAACCATACCTATCCTCAGAGGATTGTTGTATAGATGTAATAAAATATCAATAAATCTGACAATTATTAATATTAGTATTACTGCTACTTATAGTACTATAATTCTAGGAAAAAAAGACATTAATCTCCCTAGTGTTGTTAAAATACAGTTGATGAAAAAGACACCAAAAGATACGGAATGACTTAAAATTTTTAATGCTGTAACATAAACCTATAAAATTAATAAAATATACAACCAGCCACAACAAGTTTCAAACTGACATGAAACTAGGAGACTGGTTTACATTCTGATAGCACAAAAGCCTCTGGTTTATCTGTTAAGTAGTAACTATTAAAATAGAAGTACAGCAAAGCAATAACATTCTAGAGATAAAATCAGCTTTTCTAGACCTTTTTTAATGGACATTGTAAACAGGAAGCATCTGAGCTCCATCTAGTGGATAAAGGAAAAAATACACCAATTCAGGATAGTAACCTATAAGGAGTATTTAATTCAAGGTAAACAATGCCATGAAAGACATTTTCTTTTCTCATTTACATTTTTTAGGTAGATTTCAAAAAGAAAAATCAGGATTTCAAAGTATGGTTATTTCTCTGGAAAACCAGTAGCTTTAGAATAGTCTTTTCTTTTTTTTTAAGTTTATTTTTATTTATTTTGAGAGAGAGGGAAGGAGACAGAATCCCAAGCAGGCTCCACACCGTCAGCACAGAGTCCTATGTGGGGCTCCAACTCATGAATACGAGATCATGACCTGAGCCGAAGTAAAGAGTCTCAGATACTTAACTGACTGAGCCACTCAGGCACCCCTAGAATAATCTTAATACAAAGAGAATTTGTGTTGTTCTTCCTTTATACTGTATATTAGCTTACAGAACTTTTTTAGACATCTTGATTTTATAAATGAAGTAAAAAAAATAAATAATTTTCCTTATAGTTAGCTTATTTGGAATAAAAATAAATCTATATTAAGATGAAAAAGACTAAATTATGGAAAGCAAAAAAAAAAAAAAAAGACTAAAAATCAATAGAGGAAAATTCAAATTGAAAATAAAATCAGGACATTTAATCTTATTAGGACATCTAGATGAATTTTGTTTTAAAAATCTGGTCATCTTCTAATATACTATGCTAAAAGATTCATCTTCTGTGTTTTATCTAATACTTGGTTATCAATTATAAAGTCTCCATCATCTCTTCTTTATTGCCATAGCCACTGTCCAAGTTCAGGCTCTCATCAGCTCTCTTCTAATCTCTCTGTTTCCTCCCTTGGCCCCCAGCAATCCATCATCCATACTGAGCCACAGTAATCTAAGTAATAAATCAGATTTATGACTAACCTCCTCTATTGAAAGGCCCTCTATAATTTGGTCACTGTATACCAACCTCCACCTGCCAGGTAAAGAATCATTCCCTGAATTGTGCTCAGTCTGAGCTTTGTACACACTTAAGCATAACACTATGCTACAACACTTGACTACAACTAAATGTTTTCTCCCCTCTGGGTGATGATCCCCCTTAACAAGATAGGACAATGACTTGTTTACATTTGTATCTATCACTTGGCACTAGATTATACTGAGCAAACAAATCAGTTACTAGAAAGGAGGGAAGGAAGGAACAACAGGGAGAGTAACATGAGACAGTTTTTACCTGCACAAGTTCATTGAGAACAACAGCATCAAAGCCAGAGAGGTACTGCACATAATACCTCTGCATTACAGGTCCATATTTCCTTACATGTGCTCTAAGCTCTTCCATGTAAAATATTAATTCAGCAATGTGCCTTTTTAAAAAATCCAAGAAAAGTATTTCAAAAAATAAATTCATCATTAAGGAAAATATAAAATGTATCTGATATTACTACAAGAGTTTTTTTCTTAGAAAAAGCATTGTTAAATATAATTTTATGTCAATTCCTTCCTAAAGACATTTCCATGATGGAAAGCAAAAATTAAAAAACAGCTATGACTAAAAAGTTGATAAAGGAAAACCCAAAATGAAAATAACATTAGAGTATCTCATAAATTACATCATTAAAAAAATCACAAACGGAAGAGGATTAGAGGATTAGAAGAATTAAGATTTTTCTGTAAGCTCTTATTTCTGTTTCATTTATCTAATTAATTCCTATTGAAGGACTGTGTACTAAAATGATAAAGACATTTCATATAACACACTTGGTTCATTAAGGTTCTTATTTAAATTTTTGTGTAGTGAATCATTTTAAAAAATGAATTCCAAAGAAAATATGACTGGTTACAGCAAGAAAACAAATAAGAACTTTATGACCATCTAGGTTTAGGAAACATTACAAGCCCTAATATTAAGCTAACACTGACTCTGCATTTTAATTCATATCATCTAATGGTGTATTACAAATATCCCTTTATTATGAAATGTGAAAAGCTCTAAAAAAGGTTTTCAAAATAATTTAACTTCAATGTCCCCAAATTCCACATCCCATACATCAAAATATTCAAAAAATAACTCTTTAAATGTTGCTAACTTACTTATCTATAAAGTCATCTGCACTCTTCTTTGGCATATTATCTGCATGACGAAGTAGCCAGATAATTTCATCACGGGCAAAGGATAATGCCATAAAAACAAAAAGTGCCTAATTAAAAAAAACAAAAAACAAAAAACATTTGCTTATTCTCATGCCAAGATTATTAACAAAACCTATTCATAATCTTTGTCTAAGTGAGAGCCACTGGCAAGAACTGATAATATGAAGTTCAAAGACAAAAACGAGAACACAGAAGAAAACCTAGAGACAGGTATCAAGGGGAGCACACATTCAAACATGAAGTGAGAAAAATGCAGGAAGGTGTGATGTATGAATGTCAAGTAAGCAAATTCATTCTCAGTTAAATATAAATTTTAGCAGTTTTCCATAGAGAATTTTTTAAAAATTTTAATTGGCACACCTACAGTTAAATAAGAATTCAAATTTTAGTAAAATTTCACATAGAATTTTTTTCATTTTATTTATAATTTTTTTTAACATTTATTTATTTTTGAGACAGAGAGAGACAGAGCATGAACGGGGGAGGAGGGTCAGAGAGAGGGAGACACAGAATCTCAAACAGTCTCCAGGCTCTGAGCTGTCAGCACAGAGCCCGACACGGGGCTCGAACTCATGGACCGCAAGATCATGACCTGAGCCAAAGTCGGCCGCTTAACCGACTGAGCCACCCAAGCGCCCCGAATTTTTTTCATTTTAATACGGTACACCTGTAGTTGAAATAAGAATTAAATCAATTACCTTTGGACCTAGCAAGCCAGGTTGATCAGAGAGGACAGTAGCCAATTCTTTCAGTGCAGATCTTAAAAATTTGCGTCTTTCTCTGTGCATTGAACCACTATAGGGAAAGACATCAATATAACTTATCTGTTTCTACTAAAATCATTATTGGCAATTAAATAACTTACCATTTCAGGTCAATTTACAAACATTTTTTAGGAAGCACAAGCTCCTACAAATATCTTCTATGTGTATGTCATATCATTAAATGACTTTCCAAACTTATGTTTATCCTTGCCTTCCTTGCAGTGTTTTTATAACCATGTTTATTCTGTTACTCTCCACCTATCAAAATCCTACCCAAACTTCAAGACCAACCCTTCAAGAAGCATTTCCCAATATCCAGATGTCCATTTTTGAATAATGTCTGCAACTTTAATACCATTTAGCCTAGCACTTTATAAAAGTGGACTGTGAAATCCTTGAAAACAAGCAATGTTCTACTACATACATTTTCTGTCACCCCCACAAAGAAAATCAATGAACACAACTTATTAATTAATATCTGATTATATCCTACTTTATTAAGTATATTCTTATTAAATAGGTAAGACTAATAAACAAGAGCTATATATAATAAAGATATTAGGATGAGATCATTTGGTAATCTTCAAAAACAGAAAGATGAGGAAAAGATAATCATAAATATTCACTACTAGGTATTTTTAAAATAAAATGCAAATTTAAAAGAATTACTTACATATTAATGTGGAAAAAAATATCACAGAATGTTCTAAGTATTCCAACTCCTCACACTATGCAAAATACACACTGTCCCAACAAAGTTTTAAGATTTTGATAGGTGCAAAAAACAGCACCCTCTGCCCACCCCCCCCCCACACACCCCTCCTAGTTTCACCCTGTCATCTATAAAACAGGGATTATGACACCTCCCTGAAAAGATACATCTTTCATGATGTCTGATACATAGTATTATTACATTAGGCTAATTCCAATGACAAGCTCTTTTTTATCTTACAATAATAAAGTCATCCAAGACAATTTCTAAGAAAAGAGGCAATGTTATTTTGACTATTTTATTACACCAAGTTGTGGCAAGGAGTCTGTGGTGTTATTAATACTGACAGAAAATGTCTATAAGGTACCATGCTTGGCACAAGGTAATGAGGAATTCCTATGAGGAATTCTTACTGTTTACTACCTACAACTACTTTATATAATAAAGGGGGAAAATGCCTTACCTTTAAAAGAGTTTCATAAAAGATAGCTAAGAATCCTATATGTGCCTACAATAGGGTCTATCCCATGAAGAAGTGATAATCATTTGTATTTCTGTATGTCAAGAAAGGAATGCTAACACACTCCAAAATATATTAGTACTAGAAAATAACTTTTTAAATATAAGCATTTCATTCAAGTGAAAAAATATGCATGAGGAAATAGGTCACTGACAGCAATGAATAAAGATGGTTTAAATTCCCAATATCCATCATATAGCCTAAACCTAAATTCTGAAACTTCTTGTGGTTTTTATATTTTCATTGATGGCAGTGGTGCTTTATACTCTGCTTTACAGAAATACGGACGCATCAGATAATATTACCTAGGCTCAGTGGAGAAAATATTTTATAGAAGTATATATGTAACATTGAATTATCAAATTATTTATAATTATTTCATGAGAAAATCAAAAAGTTGTTCAAAGATCTTAAATATGATAATTTTTAAGTTATTCTATATACTTACTAATATAAAATATTTACTACAATTAGGTAAGGGCATGAGGATAACATACTTTGAAAAGTAAATACTATTTGGGAGCGTATAAAGATATATCTATTTTCATGAAGTGGTACAAAAATCATCACACCTTGAAAAGTATTGATATGAAAGCATAGTGATGGCAAAAGATCTGAATGATACCTAAAATAAAAGACCTTTGTATGGTACTTGCTTAGAGCATTTTTATCAACACTTCAAAAATATTCCAGATCTGTCTGTACTAACCTGAAGCTTACTAAATACTGAGGATATATACTTCTCATTGATTGCCCCACTTCTATCCCATATTGCACACCATTAATCTGCAGTATGTGAACAAAATTATGCTTTAAGACAGAAATTCTTGTTGATTACAAGTTCCACAGAGAAAATAGAACTACTTACGCATGTGACACAGCTGCCTCTTTGCATTCTCTTATGTCATTAATACGCTTATTATAGCTATGGGCAAAAAAAAAAAAAAAAAAAAAAATTAGATCCTTGTTAGTCCTAATTTCATCAGTAACAGTCAAAACGAGTTAGCCAAATACTAAAAGTCAATTAAAAATGACTATTAGCAATAAGAAAAAAATGGTGCTCAAACTAGAAATGCATGGAACAAGTCCACCTACCTCCTTTCCTAAGTACCCAGTCAAGTCTTAGAAAAACAGATCTCATATTATATTAAATCTAACAATAAAATTGAAGCTCACAATGTAGATCTTTGATTATATACACCTTGTGAAGAACCCACAGAGACACTAAAATTGAACCTCCAATGTAATTAACAGTGGTCTCCAAAATCTAAAGTAATAACAAAGCTACTACTTCTAATTTTATGCTATCTGATTAAAAAAAATTCTGAAAGGATATATACTAGGGAGTAACACTACTGAATGTCTGGAGATAGGGGTTTTATGGCAGAAAAAAACTGGGGCAGGAAAGCCTAAGACTAAATTAAAAGAAAGAGGACACCAGGTGCCTGGGTGGGTTAGTCAGATAAGCATCCAACTTCAGCTCAGGTCATAATCTCATGGTTCATGAGTTTGATTCCTGTCAGGCCCTTTGATGTCAGTATGGAGCCCGCTCTGAAGCCTCTGTCTCCCTCTCTCTGCCCCTTTCTCTCTCTCTCTCTCACAAAATAAATAAACATTAAAAAAATTTCAAAAAAACCCCCCAAAATAGGAACCAACATAAAAAAATTTAAAGGTAACATGTGAAAAAAAGAGCTAATAAATGTTATTTTCATTAATACTACATGCAAAAACTCAAAATTCCTAAAATGTTAAAGAAAAATTATCTTCTTGACAACCTGGCTAAGACCACTTAAACCAAGAAGTCCCAGCTTCTAAATTAAGTACTCTAAGATTTATGTGATCTTTGAGCAAATGTCTAAAATATACTAAATCTGTAATCATTCTCTTTCATAATTAATAAGCTTTTATACTTACAATCTAACCTGTAAGTACTGTAAATCATATTTTCAAGTGATCACTCATGACTTAATAAATTAAAACTTTACAACTTTAATCATGAAGATTCTTAAATGGTAAATTCATTGTTAGAAAAGTATTAACATAAAGAAAAAAAGCGTAACAAAAAGACAATTGGTGGGGTGCCTGGGTGGCTCAGTCAGTTAAGCATCTGACTTCAGCTCAGGGCATGATCTTGCAGTTCGTGGGTTCAAGCCCACGTCAGGCTCTTTGCTGACAGCTCAGAGCCTGAAGCCTGCTTCAGATTCAGCATCTCCCTCACTCTCTGCCCCTACCCCACCAACAATCTGTCTCTCTCTCAAAAATAAATATACATTAAAAAATTTTTTTTTTAAAGATAACTGGTCTCATGGTGTCATTCAACTTATGTGTACCATATATAACATAAGCTCGCTCAATATATAGACCACCTGGTTCTAAATGCTTACATATATTTAAATATGATTCCACAGAGAAGCTATCAATATGCTAAGACATAATACAAGTTTCTTAATTTTCAATCTGAACCAATTAGAAAATGAAAATAAATTAGGAAGTATCCCATCTGGCATAGGATATTTCCAAGTACTCCAGCATCTAAAATAAAAGCCAAGTAAGAGCTGGAAAGTACATAGGGCACTAGTTCTCATATTATGCCTGAGAATCTACCAACATGAGAATGTCAGAACCATCCATGGTGACAGAAACCACAACAGTGGTCACCGGAGAAGGGAACTGAAAGGTGGGAGACCAGGGGTGGCAGTACTGACCAAAAAAGAGACACAAGACAATTTTCTGGGGATAATGGAAATGTTCTATATCTTGATCTAGGTGGTCACCTAGAGTATTCATATATAAAGTTATTGAGACATACATGTAAAATTTATGCATTCTTCTGTCTGTAAATTCTACTTCAAAAATTACTAGGGAGAAAAAGAGCTGATTCTTTTAACTCTCCAAGATACAGATATAGGAAATACAAATTAGGGATCATGCCCAGTAATCTGGATTAATACGCATCCCAGAGTAATTTTTATGCACACTAAAATTTGAGGCATAGTTGGTATATTTACTTTTTAATAACTAACAGATGCTTCATCTCAATTTCTTCAAGACATTGTTTTTTTTGTTTGTTTGTTTTTTAAGTAGTTTCATGCCCAGTATGGAGTCCAGCATGGGACTTGAACTCACAACCCTGAGATCAAGACCTGAGCTGAGATCAATAGTTGGGACACTTAACCGACTGAGCCACCCAGGCACCCTGCATGAAGACATTTCTAAATTGGATATGAATCAAATGTTGGTAAACTTCATTTGTATCTGAAACTAACAAGCTGAACATAACTATTTGACACTTTCAGGTATTTTAGAATATTTTAGATGCTCCTAATTTCAAAAGATTTCAAAACTACTACCAAGTCTGAGGCCAACCTGTTTACTGTATACTGCCTACAGAACCTCATATAGAAAGAAATGCAGGCATTAAAAATTTCAAGGAAACAAATTTGTAAGAACTATTTGCTTTCCAGGGAATGAATATAAATGAGTCACGTGGAACACCTTATTAAAAGGAAACATGATTTCTTATGTGCAGCAGTCTGACTTGTATAATTGTTATAATTTAATGAAGTTCTTCTGACTGACCCACATACTTCTCAATAGCACTTCTACAAATTTCAAAACTCTAAAATGTATATGGTGCTTTTAGCAATATTTACGTCTAAACCCATATCATAATTTGCAAAAGAGAGCACATCTTCTTTATCATAGAATACAAGTTTTAAAAGGGGAGAAACACTAGATACTTCAGTCCGTGAAGTTACCTATAAAATATATGAAAATACCGTATCAGGGTGACTGTTAAGAAAAAAACTTACTGTGACCAGTAAGAGGGTACAGGTGACATCTTCTTGCATACATGACCCTTCTCTATCCCCAAACTTCAACAAAAATCATTCACTCACTACCCTTCTCCAAAAAAAAAGACAAGATAAATGAAAATGCCATACCCTCGTATGTTTACAAATAAGTCTTCTGCAGCTTTGTGAATGTGGAAAACTTCATCCCGAAAGAGAGAGAGGCAAGAGCTACTTTGAAGAGCTAGCTTCCAAAGGTTCAGTGCTGTCGCATCAGTATTTAGAATCCCATGGCACAAAATGAAGCCAACTTAAAAAAAAAAAAAGTAAATACGAATATAAAAGTATTCCAAAATTAAATTCTTTCCATTACAAAGTAGCTTTCAAAAATTTCAAAAACATAAAATTGAGGCTTTTTATTGAGGCTTTTTAAGTGACAGGTAATAACTCATACACACAAGATGGCAACAATTGTCAATAATTTTCTGTATTCTGCAAAATCAGTCCTTTGAACCCACACTGATGAGAAAAAATGTTGCTTCTGGCCTGTGAAAGAAGTCATTTTAATAAATGAGTAAAAGACATTTTCAAAATCTTTATAAAATATTTTAACCTAGATATTAGAAGTTAAACTAATCAACACACGATACAGTAATCATAACTGTTACAGTAACTGAAAAATAAGGCTAATCTATTTTAAATCACCAGAAGAAATGCATCTCACATTTTCATAGCAATATATAGATTACTAAATAAGCTTTCACTTATATTATCTCACATGATTCTCTGGAGTAGATAAAATAGATTGTATCCTTCTCTTTTATAGTTGAAGAAATGAAGGTTCAATGACTTGCCTAAAGTTATACTATTAACTATTAGAGTTATATTTAGCCTCAAGTATTTACCCTTAAAGTCTAAGATTCTTTCAATATATTATGCTGCTTTCTTACATGAATTCATATATCTCTTTCATCTTTTGTTATCTACTTTGGAAATCCTATACAAATTTAAAATCCTATGTATGTTTGTTGATGCCTTCTAGCCCTCTCCACTACGCCACAAAACCTCATCTGTCAGTCATTCAACATTTACTCGGTACCTGCTATACACAAGTTACTAGGTCAGTTACTAACCAATCCTATTTCTGTGAGATTTCCCTAGGATTCTCAGTGGTCACTCCCCCCTTTAAACTCCTGAATCGTTAACATATAACTTGTCATTCATCTTTTTATTCTTAGCTCAACCTTCCTTTAACAGGACACTATGCAAGCAAGTTAACTTTTTAAGGTAAGTAGGTATATACTGTGGAATCATATATAGAAGCATATTAAACTTCTTTAAATACCCTGAAACATAAAAAAGTTTTTCATGCAACAGGACCCTTAAACACAGCCAATTACGTGGTCTGGTACACAACCAAAGAAACAGAATATACGCATGGAAACTTAAGTCCTCATGAGAAACTGTTTGTAAAAGATTCTTGCCCTATATAATGTTTTTTTACTCTAAACCTCTGAGTAAAAAGTGATTTCGCTTAGTGTTTTATACCTCGTTGAATACTTAGAGTCACAAAATTGCTGCAGATAATAAAAGGTTTCTCTAAAGATGTTAGCAGTTATTATGGGTTACCATATATATATATATTTTTTTTAAGATATGGATTACCTTATGAATTAAAATATCTTCATTTGTTTATGACAGAATCAAAAAGGGCAAATTAATTTAAAATAGACTGCCCAAGATTAGGATGATTTATTAATTAAATCACATATTAATTTCCTTTACCCACCAAGGTTCCAATACAAGGACAGAAAAAAAAATTTAGTTATTTTAAGCCACAAAAATGTTAGAAAACAAGAAAGAAGACCAATACTAAGAATGAAATCTTGCCATCTGCAACTATGTGGATGGAACTAGAGTGTATTATGCTAAGGGAAATTAGAGACAGACAAATATCATGTGACTTTACTCATGTGGAATTTAAGATACAAAACATGAACATAAGGGAAGAGAAGCAAAAATAATACAAAAACATGGAGGGGGATAAAACATAAGAGACTCTTAAATACAGAAAAGAAACTGAGGTTTGCTGGAGGGGTTCTGGGTGGGGAGATGGGCTAAATGGGCAAGAGGCATTAAGGAGGACACTTGTTGGGATGAACACTGGGTGTTATATGTAGGGGATGAATCATGGGACTCTACTCCTGAAACCATTATTGCACTATATGCTAACTAATGTGGATGTAAATAAATAAATAAATAAATAAATAAATAAATAAATAAATACCAATACTAGACAAGAAAGTTAGGAAAAATCTTTTAAGATCGAAAGTGGACAGAACTCGACTATCAATTTAAAGAGAGTCAGGAATTAGTAATCCAAAACTCCAGAGATGAAAAGAGATCTTTCCCAAGGAGTCCTCTGAGTCCAACCAACAGAGCAAGAATAGACCCTGAAAAGAACATCAGGATAAGTTATTTTATAATTGCATTCCAAATAACTGGGTCTTCAACATTCCAGACTCAGTAACTCTCGGCCCCAGGCTATAATCTAGACCAATGATTCTCCAACTTTAGCTTGCATCAGAGCTACTAGGAAGACTTATTAAATCAGATTGCTAGGATCCATTCACTGTTTCCAATTGAGTAGGTCTAGGGTGAAGATCAAGATTCTACATATCTAATAAGTTCCTAGGTGATGCTGCTGATCCAGGGACCACACTTGAAACTAATCTAGAGCAAAGCACTAAAGAAAGTAGACCACAGTCTACAGAAAAGTCCTACTATGAGTCTTAGGGTCAAAATGACAAGTGCAGAGTTTAAGGTAATTCTTAACTTCTATATTAACTCTACTCATGGCTCAAACACATGAAGGCAGCAAACTTCAGAGTAAACCTTCCTTACTTGGGCAACTATGATTATCCCAAATCTGCCTCTATGTCCCTACATTCCTTCTTAGGGTAGCCTGCCTTCTGACCCACCTCCCTCTCATCATACAGGGCCCTGTAATCAGCATTCCTAAAGACTAGGGGAACTAGTGCTATTAACTCTAGGTCATCATGCTACCTAACTCTACTAATCACCTCTGTTCTACAGCCAAACTTCCATAAACATGAACAACCAAGGATCACGATACATTTAAGCAAAATTAATACTTTGAAAACTGTGTTTTGATCAAGTAAGAGACTAAAGGATGAAAATCTTAACTATTGTTACAGAAGAAAATAGAGTATCACAAAAATGATCAATGTAAAATATATAATTAATAAAAATGGCTAGGGACAGGGAGTTATGTGCTAAATTCCTCCTCTTTCATACTAATAACAGTGCTATTCAAAGTGCCAGGGCATAATGAGATTGAGTAAAGAAACTAACAGTATTTAGAAACTCTCATAAAAATCTGACTTTGATTTGTGAGTAGAAACCTAAAAACAATGTTAGATTAAACTGAATTTAATAATTAAAAATGTGGGCTTTTGCATCTTTATTAATTTCTGGTAATTCTAATAATTCAATTTTTTTGAATTTTATAGAAGTATCAATGCAAAAAAATTTTTTTAAAAACTGGTCCTTCACTATAGTTTGAGATATACTATAATAAAAAAAAAATCAATAAATAAATCTTAAAGGTTAATAAACCAAGAAACAAGACCTATAAGAACTAAGAAACAAAAACTGCTCAAAATTATTCCCACATGCTACTGGACCTGGGGGCGGTAGAAGCAATTATAGTAACTCTCATTCTATATTGTATCTATATGTTACTGTGTCTATTTCCCCTATGGTTTGTGAACGTCCCAGGGGCACAACTAGTAATTTCATCTTCCAATGCATTTAACTGCCAACGATGAGTCATTATTATATGTACAGAAGTAAACTAAAACCAAAAACCTTAGCTAAATAAACATGACATTTTAAAAAATCATTAAAAACAAAATAAAAATGTAGTTTTGACAGTCATACTGAGAGGCAATATAATGTACCATGAGCCTTGGCATTAGCCTAGGTTCTCATTTTGTCTTTGTCACTTATTAGCTACGTAGACTAAGCTTTAGATTCCTCGACTATAAAACAGACTATCTTGACAGGGTCAGTACGAGAACTGAATGAGGTAATACACAGAAATGGCTTAGGACAGTGCTTGGCACAGAAGTAATCCATATTACCTGTTATTTTTCTCTAAAACTTAAAACCTGAGAGATAGTTATGAAACTAATTGATTTTACTTACAGATAATCCATTTTTCCATTGCATCCAAAGAGAGATATTCACAAGGCATCTTAAAAAGAGAAAATATATACCTGTGATTAGAAGAAATTCTAAAAAAACAAATCCTATGCTAAGTCACTCTCTTTCTCTTCCTCCTAAAAACTCTTACTGCTCAATTCTTGGCTCAAATACCACCATGACGTATTTAAAAAGCTGGATAAAAGTTTTATAACTTATTATTTAAACTTGCAGTCCATAAAGGACAGTAAGAGCTGTGCCCCTTTCACATTTACATTCCCTGAAACCTCCCTTAAAATAATACTGTTGCTAAATTGTCTTCAATCTGATAAAAGACAACTTCAAATTTCCCAAGTCTATTTCAGAGCTTGTAGTATTCCAAGAGATAATATTTAATCAATTTAAAAAAGATTTAGGTACATGGGTACTTACTATCTCACCCCAATCAGTAATTTTGTGTATTCTCCATCTGCATAACATCTATTTTTATACATACAGAGAACAGATTGAAAATACAGTTGACCCTTGAACAACAGGAGGATTAGGAATGCCAACACCCTGCTCCCCATGCAGCTGAAAATTTGCCTAACACTCCTGACTTCCAAAAATTTAAATACTAATAGCTTACTGTTGACCAGAAGCCTTACCAATGACAAAGTCAATTAATATATATTTTGTAAGTTACACGTATTATATAATGTATTCTTACAATAAAGTAAGCTAGAGAAAATATTAAGAAAATCTTAAGAGAAAATACATTTACAGTACAATACTGTATTTATCAAAAAATACACGTGTAAGTGAACTCACACAGTTCAAACCAATGTTGTTTAAGGGTCAACTATATAAAACAATATAATGATTTTGGTGAGGATTTAAGGTGATTTGTATTTCCTTCTTTACAATTTTCTGCATTTTCCAAATTTTCTACTATAACAGAACAAAACAGACATTTAAATATTAAAAGAAAATACTTACATTACTAATTGTATTAACTGAGCATCAGATTTTAGAAATAAAAAAACTCAATAGTACAACTTAATTACTGGACATTTTACAATAAACTTCACTGACAGGCTAACATCAATCAGAAGAAAAATCACAACAGTACTGCATTAGCTGATATTTTTTTAAAAATCAACTTTACTATTTTTATTCAAAAAGGGAAAAACAGAACCATACGGTGTCAGACTGTGCAGGATTAAGCATTGTACTGGGTGCACTGATGAGACTCAATAGTTGGGCATTTCTCCACTGGTCAGCTGAAAGATTCCTTCGAGGATACACCATCTGAAGAGAAATTAGTGCATCTGAAAGAGACTAATTAAAATAGGAAAAAAGGAAGTTAAGGAACAAAGACTTTTTATTTTTCCATTTAAATTTCAGCTACAAGTGCCGTGTGTTTCTAACTGTACCATCCTAAAACAACAAAGCCTAATTACAACTATGCTCCATATAGTATCTAAGGTGGGTCTGGCTACCACCTCTAGAATTTTTTTTAATTTCATAAAAACTACATAGATTCTGTATTCCTGGGCAAGAGCTCAGCTCAGGAAATCATGTTAGTTCCTTAAAAGTTACAATGTTTGGCAATCTTGGGATCTTTATTTCAAAAGGGGTAGTAGGCACATTCTTTTGTGCATCATTTTCTATTCTAATAGTTCTTTGAAAAAACACATTAGGGTTATAGGACTGTTAATAGAGCTCAACAAATTTCATATTTCTCCGAAGATTTCTTTACAAAAAAAAAATGTGCTCTATCTTAATAAATTACTTAACTTCTATTTGTCATTTGGTCTGTTAATTATAGCTTTATCATCAAGATATTTAATGTTTCTTCTCATCTGCTTCTTACTTGCTTTTAACTGTCCTTTGCTATTCATCTTTGCTTCCTAGAATCTCTGTATAAGAGTGAACATCTGAGTGCACATGAATTACCATGGAATTTGTTCAAAAATCAGAATCCAGAGTTCTACCTGAAACTTAGTAAACCAGAACCTCTGGGAGTAGACCCCAGGAATCTGTATTTTTATTATACTCTACCAAGTGATTATGAATGTTTTTAAAATTAATTTTAACAAATCCTAGCAAATACACGATAGACTTTGTATCTAAACCTGAGATATCATGGAACATCAGAAAAATTGTGATTAGGAAATAAAGGGTCTAATCCAAATGGATAATTCTCCTGAAGCAATTATTAATAGTCTAGTATATGCAAATGACTATGGAGAACTTAAAAAGACATGCAAGAGTCTTAAGGAAATTTTCATCACTTAAGTGGGAAAAGAACCAAATCTGAATTGGGTAAATAAAAACTTGGCCGTACGTGATTGGCAAAAAGTCAGAAATGAATGTATAGAGAAAACAGAGAGGAGTAGGGAAGACAGTTCCAGGTGAGGAAAAAGCAATACCCAAATCAGAGACAAATGACTGTGGTATGCTCAGCACTCTGAGGAATCCTGACACCTCCATCTGCAATGCTGATTTTTACTTCAAAACTGATGCCATCCACTGGCCTCTTTCAAACTAATGATCCAACTAACTTCAAAACAATAACCTATATAAATTTGTGGGTATAATACAGCTAAACAAAGAAATTAAACTACAAACACATCTTCTGTAAACACATCTTCAGAATTTTTACTGGAGTAAAAAAATTGAAGGAAAATTCTTGGAGTTAACTGTGGGTCAAAAAAAAGCACAGATTTAGAGAAAATAGTGTATTATTAAAATGTTTAACTCTCATGACTCAAAGAGAATGAACCAAGATTCTAAAATCTTGGGATTTAGCTCTGGTTTTGCCCCAATTGCTGCTAAATGACTTATTGTGTCACTTCTCCAGTTCTCAATTTTTATCTGTAATAGGATGTATGAGATACCTCTAAATTTCCTTGATGTGCATATAAACTATGGTTCTTTGAATCAGCCCTACTGCAAACAAACCATAATGGCAAGACTCCCTTGAACCAAAATTGTTTCACTAAAACTACTTTTTTATATATTGTAAAAGACATTCAAAATTATTTTCACAAAGCTCTTATAGTTTTTCTTAAGATTTATTAATAACCTAGTTAAAATTTATCAAATACTATGTATCTAAATACTTTTTATGAAGTAATTCATTTAATCCTCATAACAACCATATGAGGGAGATATTATTTCTCTATTTTTACAGATAAGAAAATGGATACAGGGAAGATGGTTAAGGAATGTGCCCAATATTACACACTCAGTAATTGGCAGAGTTGGGATCAGAACCCAGGTAGTCTGGTATCAGAGCAGACATTCCCAAATACTAAACTTCACTACCTCTATACCCTATACTGAATCTAAAATCTATAATGGAGGTGACTGGGTGGCTCAGTTAAGCATCCGACTCCCGATTACAGCTCAGGTCATGATTTCACGATTTGTGAATCTGAGCCCCATGTCAGGCTCTGTGCTAACATCGCAGAGCCTGTTTGGGATTCTGTCCCCCTCTCTTTCTGCCCCTCCCCTGCCTGCTCTCTGTCTCTCAAAACAAATAAAAATAAACTTAAAAAAAAATAAAAATAAAAATTATACTGGATCAATATATTCCTGAGTTTCCATGTACTATTTGGAATCTAATGAGTTCTCTGGTTCACAATTAGATAATACCATACACAGCTATTATTCGCATCCCATTATGTTTTTCATAAAGAAGTTTATCTCACTATCCACCCTTATACTATTTCATATGCCTATTAAAAGCAATCTAAAAACCAGGTCCTACCTTGCTGTGGGGTACAAATTCTTCCATCATTTTTTTTAATGGGTTTTCATAATCCACAATCATCTGACCAAGGCGTGGGTATTCTCGGTCACTTAAAATAGACATATCAAATTTCAGTGAGTTGTTAGCCATCAAACTGAGAATGTCACAAAGCTCTGTATAATGCAGGTCTACCTGGCTCCATGGGTCATTTCATGAGCATAGTTGTATAATCCAATGATTGCCTTCCTTTCTTCAATTCGAGACAGCAGTATCATTAGTGTTGTATAGGTTATAATCAAATCTAAGTAGTTCTTTGTTAAATCAAAGTTTACAGTCTAGAAAACAAAAATCAAGTTTAACCTCTTATTTTGTAAACTTTAAGACACACACACGCACACACACAATCTTCATGGCAGCTACTAAAAGTCAATAATTTTCTTTAGTTATTTATTTTATCCCTACTTCTAAAATTCTAATTCCTTTCACCAAAAACATACCTAAAATTTAAGTTACAGCTAACAGTTTCATGTTGATGACACAATTTTATGGATGACAAAAAGCTTGTTATTGCTTTAACTGGTAAATAATTTAAAAGGATAAATAAAACCAGAATAAGAAGAAATATGGAGCCAATCTCACTAAGCAAGAAAAAGGAGTACTAAATAAAAAAGTAATGGAAGTCATTTAGTAGTAAATTGTCAATGGAGGCGTTTTTCACTCTGACTTCCTGTATCTAGAAATTGTCGTACCTAAGATTCTATCAAGTATGCCTTTTACAGAGAAAAGTATTATTCACTTAACTTTTTTAAATTGCAATTACTAAAATAAAATACTAAAATTAACAACTATTTTCCAATACACTCAAGATTTATACTCAGTGACAATGAAATAAGTAAAAATAGAAAATACATTATAACTCCTTACCTTTAAAAAGTGCTACAAAATACGTCAAATTAACAATGCTAAAACTCGACATACTAGTCATGTAAATTTTCTCTAAAGAAAAACATTTAGTCACCTTAGTTATATTAGAAACTAACAGAGGAGCACCTGGGTGGCTCCTTCAGTTCAACGTCCAACTTTGGCTCAGGTGACGACCTCACAGTTCATGGGTTTCCAGCCCTGCGTCAGGCTCCATGCTGACAGCTCAGAGCCTGGAGCCTGCTTCAGATTCTGTATCTCCCTCTCTCTCTGCCCCTCCCCCACTCATGCCCAGTCTCTCTGTGTCTCTCAAAAATGAATAAAAACGTTAAAAGAAAAAAAAAAGAAAAGAAACTACCAGGAGAGAATCAGGAGTTTTTCTGAAAATAATACTTACGATATCAAAGAAGACTTGGCAAACATCAATAGTGTTCAGCAATTCACAAACATGGTCCTGAAAATAAAAGCTTATGTTAATTTTCTACCTAGGTAAATAATACTAAATTTAGAAAACATACAAATAAAATATATTTTAAATTGTAGTTGCAAAAGAATTCTTATTATCTACAAGTGACAAAGCAATTTATACAATTAATAAACATCAATCTACTTCTGAAATATTAAACCTTATATATTAAAATACATACCTTAAATTCCATAACATCTACAAATGTAAAGTAGTATAATGCCAGATTTTTCAGAATCTCTGATTTTTCTTTCTGTAGCTGTGCAAGCTGTTGCTGTAAAAAAACAAAATTAGAATGCATTTTTCATTCAGAACAAAAATATTTAATTTTACTACAAACTATCTTCTTTTATGATTGCTATATGGAAGCACAAGCTCTTAGAACAGTATCTCTAGATGATTAAGGCTTTTTAAAAAAAACCAAAATACTTGACATAGCAACTGCTAATAGTGATCAGCAACTGACAGTGTGAGGCTATAAAACCAATCAAAGCAGATTAGTACCAAACTGCACTACTATTAAGGAAAACTGGAAAATGTTAGGGAAAGGTATCAAATGAACTCTTTAAAAAAAATTAAAAACAACTCATGAGAGCATGATCACATTACCAGAAGTGAGAGGAAAAAAAAGGATGATAAACACTGTGACTTACACTACAAAAAAACAATATGCTTTATAAATTTGGAACTTACCAAAAAGAACATCCAGGCAAAGCCACGTTAAGCATGCAAAATAAAATGTAGATACAAACATAAAATACAGTAACGGTTCCCTGACCAGATCCACAAAACACAATAATACATTAAACAAAAGCAAAAAACCACAACAACAAAAAAAGAAATGAGAAAGAAGCAAAACTAGAGTTAAGACACTGGTAAACATGAAAGAGGGAAACGTGAATATAAAAGATAAATATTATCCAATCAACTGCATTACTAAATTTAAAAAGCCCTAGGTTTTCTTTTCAAAACTATAAGTTCTGGAAGAATCCAGCCATATTTAACATCCTGTATCATAAGACTGACAGAATTCCAATAAACCTTCAAGAACCTTGATACTCTCAGTGTAGTCCACAGAAGAGCAACTCCACATCATTTAGGAGCTGATTAGAAAAGCAGAATCTCAGGCCCAAGGAAGATCTACTGAATGAGAATTTGCCTTTTAACAAAATACCCAGGTGATCTGAATGCACACTAAATGTCTGAGAATCACTTGTCTAGAATGTGAGAAAACTAGAATACGGAAAAGTGGTTTGAAGTAACAAAATTGCTGTCAAAGTCCACATAATTTTGAGGCCCTCATACAGTTCTTACTTATACAGGAGAGTTGGGGGAAGAGGTGCCCCTCTACATAATTGTACTGAACCATTATGATAAGCCAGAAAATTTACAGCAGTGAGTGCAACATCAAGGGAAAATTCAAAAAAAAAATTATGACAAGACAGTTTAAAATAGCAAGTATAGCAGTCTAGTAGACCCATCTAATATAGGGTAAACTACCCTAAAGACTGCAGTCCCTGAAGACGTTTAAAGAATTATGTCTAGAAAATGTGTAAATGAAGTCCTCATTACTTCCTCATAATGCCAGACATATTAAAGTGTATACTTACAGTGATGTGTAACTGGTTTTAGCTTTATCTATGAGTAACTGACTTTCTTTTCTTTTTTTTTTTTTTAATTTTTTTTCAACGTTTTTTATTTATTTTTGGGACAGAGAGAGACAGAGCATGAACGGGGGAGGGGCAGAGAGAGAGGCAGACACAGAATCGGAAACAGGCTCCAGGCTCCGAGCCATCAGCCCAGAGCCTGACGCGGGGCTCGAACTCACAGACCGCGAGATCGTGACCTGGCTGAAGTTGGACGCTTAACCGACTGCGCCACCCAGGCGCCCCAACTGACTTTATTTTCAACAATGTATCTGTTTCAAAACACTTCCATGTTTATATGCACATTTTTAATCATTACCACTCATCAAGCAGATACTTATACAAAAATGACTATTTTCTGGGGGTGTCAAGTGGACAAAATGGGTGAAGGGGAGTGGGAGACACAGGCTTCCAGTTATGGAATGAGTAAGTTAGGGGAATAAAAAGTATAGCATAGGGAATATTGTCAGTGGTGTTACAACAGCATTGTATGGTGACAGGTGGTAGCTACACTCGTGGTGAACGTAGTATTAACGTATAAACTTGTGGAATTACTGTTATACACCTGAAACTAATGTAACACTGTGTCAACTATACTTCAACTAAAACTAAATTAATACATTTTAAAAGATTCTATTTCCTCAGATTAGATTACCTTTACCTTTAAGTTCAACAATAAACATTTATGATTGATGACTTAGTCTTTTTTTTTTTTTTGCTTTTCAGTACTTTAAATTTGAGTTTTGAAATATAATAGGTAAAGTACACTCATAAGAAGCAACAGTATAACTCAGTTGCTACTGGGCTTAATTATTAATAGTACCTCCTTTCAATTTCAGCATCCTAGTTTGGACCAAAAAAAAAAAAGTCACCATCTCATTATGGCCTTAATGATCTTTTACACACATTTTATTTTACATATTAAGAACGTAATGCCCACAGAATGTAAAAGAACTGTCCTTTCTACCATTCTGTATGGTCACCACCTCCCTTTTTAGTAATAAAATCTCATTATGGTCTAAATTTCTCATTCAACTTTATTTCCCCCAAACCATATGTAACTAGCCTCTAGAGTGACTAAAAACATTCACTCCACTAACAAATGTCTGAATTCAAAACAGTCAAGTTTTCAAGGCCTTACACAATTTGATTCTAAATAAAATTTACCTTCCCAATCTAAAATTTCCCCTACATTCATTCATACACAGTACCTAAAACAAACTATTCCCTATTTTCTATACACATCTCATATTTGTTTCCTCTACTGAGATGTCCAAATCCTACTATCCCCAAACTACTCAGTTTAAATGTTAACCTATCTTCAAAAACCATGCCTGATTAAACTTGTTCCCTGAATGCAAGTATTAGCTCTCTCTTCTAAATGTGTATAATTTCTAACAGTATCATTTTCTACCCTGTATCACAGCTTTCTCCAGCACTATAAGACAGTGTACCAAACTCATTTTTTTCAATCTCCACAGCCCGTATCACATTGCTCTGAACATAAAAAAGTATCCAACATAAACATCTATCAGAGGAGAGATTATGACAAATTTAAAGGGTTTTTATGTCAATGACAGATGACAAATTTTGCTAGAAAGCCTACCTCTTATTGAACAACCAAGACTAACTGACTTAACCATTAGAGCCTAATACTCTCTCATCATTAGCCAAAATAATGTACATGAGAACATCTGACAGTTCCTGGCACCCAGAAGCTACTCATTCAATATTAGATAAATGGCAAAGGAGGCTAAACAAACCATTTCTTCAGAACAAAAGAAAAGCTATTTTAAATAATGTCAATACTACTCATAGTACTTCTAGTAAGAGCTGGTATTACATGAGCACACACTCCTTGCCAGGCATTGTTCCAAATACTCTACAAGTATCTCACTCAGTCGTCCCAATTATATTCCCTATTTAATGACAATAAATTCCATAAAGTTCTGTATGAAAGAGATCAATTATAACAACAAAGAACAAAAGTGTCTACAACTTTAAGACTTCAACCACAAAAAAAGAATGGTACCTTTTAGTTCTTAAAGTGAAAGAGAATTAAATACTAAATGTATTTAATTTTAGGTTCATCATCTCATTGTTTTATAGTAAACAAAAAGCAGGAAATAGCTAAACAACATAAATCAATAATAAATTGTTTGATGTAACAGAACAGAATTAGAAAAGTGTAATTCTGAGAACTGATTCTATTCATTAATACTTTAAAAGCATATTTTGGATACTTAGATTAACTATATACATTAGCAAAATATTTGTACAATGCTTTCACTAAATTTCAAACCATGGATCCTTATTCTTAACATTCAAAGTAAAAAATATGTAAAAACCAAAAACAAACAGGAAAAACATTAGCAACGCAGATCGTAAGAACATCGTATCTTTGCACTGAAAAATGTTGGTTATCAATCTTTGTCAAATTAAGAAGCATTTTACAAACAAAATAAGTATCTAAAAAATTCACTGAGGGGCGCCTGGGTGGCGCAGTCGGTTAAGCGTCCGACTTCAGCCAGGTCACGATCTCACGGTCCGTGAGTTCGAGCCCCGCGTCGGGCTCTGGGCTGATGGCTCGGAGCCTGGAGCCTGTTTCCGATTCTGTGTCTCCCTCTCTCTCTGTCCCTCCCCCGTTCATGCTCTGTCTCTCTCTGTCCCAAAAATAAAATAAACGTTGAAAAAAAAAAAAAAAATTAAAAAAAAAAAAAAATTCACTGAAATGTAGTATTTACTAGTTTTTACTCTTTCAAAGAAAAATTACTGGCAAATTACAATAAAGAACCAATGCCTAAGATGGCAACTCACTGATTTTCAAAGAAATGTGGCTATAGTTCTTTATTCACCTATTTCAAGTATTATGTTCTTTCATTGTCAAAACTGCTTATGCATAATAAACTATTTTTCTTGATCTAAATTATGCTAGTATTTTGTTCCTTTTAAAAACCAAGTACAGTATGGAACCCAAATAGCCAAAGCAATCCTGAAAAAAAAAAACCAAAGCTGGAGGCATCACAAGTCTGGACTTCAAGCTGTATTACAAAGGTGTAATCATCAAGACAGTATGGTACTGGCACAAAAACAGAAACATAGATCAATGGAACAGAATAGAGAACCAAGAAATGGACACACAACTATATAGTTAACTAATCTTTGACAAAGCAGGAAAGAATATCCAATGGAAAAAAGACAAGTCTCTTCAGCAAATGGTGGTGGGAAAACTGGACAGCGACATGCAAAAGAATGAACCTGGACCACTTCCTTATACCATACAGAAATGTATACTCAAAATGGATGAAAGACCTAAATGTAAGACAGGAAACCATGAAAATCCTAGAGGAGAAAACAGGCAGCAATCTCTTTGACCTCAGCTGCAGCAACTTCTTTTTTTTTTTTTTTTTTTCAACGTTTTTTTTTTTTTTTTTTTTTTTTTTATTTATTTTTGGGACAGAGAGAGACAGAGCATGAACGGGGGAGGGGCAGAGAGAGAGGGAGACACAGAATCGGAAACAGGCTCCAGGCTCTGAGCCATCAGCCCAGAGCCTGACGCGGGGCTCGAACTTCACGGACCGCGAGATCGTGACCTGGCTGAAGTCGGACGCTCAACCGACTGCGCCACCCAGGCGCCCCAGCTGCAGCAACTTCTTACTCAACCTATCTCCAGAGGAAAGGGAAACAAAAGCAAACATGAACTATTGGGACCTCAAGATAAAAAGCTTCTGCACAGCAAAAGAAACAATCAACAAAACTAAAAGGCAACCAATGGAATGGGAGAAAATGTCAGATAAAGGGTTAGTATCCAAAATCTATAAAGAACTTATCAAACTCAACACCCAAAAAACAAATAATCCAGTGAAGACATGAGCGAAAGACATGAACAGGCACTTTTCCAAAGAAGACATTCAGATGGCTAACAGACATGTGAAAAGATGCCCAACATCACTCATCATCAGGGAAATACAAATCAAAACTACAATGAGATACCACCTCACATCTGTCAGAATGGCTAAAACTGACAAAACAGGAAACAAGAGATATTCACAAGGATGAGGAGAAAGGGGACCCTTTTGCATTGCTGGTTGAAATGCAAACTGGGACAGCCACTCTGGAAACAGTATGGATGTTCCTCAAAAATTTAAAAACAGAATTACCGTACAACCCAGCAATTGCTCTACTAGGTATTTATCCAAAGGATACAAAAATGCTGATTCAAAGGGGCACATGCATCCCAATGTTTATAGCAGCACTATCAACAAAAGCCAAAGTATGAAAAGAGCCCAAATATCCATCGACTGATGAATGGATAAAGATGTGTACACATAAACACACACACACACACACACACACACACACACACACACACGGGAATATTACTCAGTGATCAAAAAGAATGAAATCTTGCCATTTGCAACAGCGTGAATGGAACGAGAGTGTATTATGCTAAGTGAAATAAGTCAGTCCGAGAAAGACAAATATATTTCACTCAAATGTAGAATTTAAGAAATAAAACAGATGAACATAGGGGAAGGAAAGGAAAAATAAGATAAAAAGAGAGAGAAAGGCAAACCATAATAGACTCTTAAAAACAGAACAGGGTTGCTGGAGGGGTGTTGGGTGGGGGATGGGCTAAATGCATGATGGGCATTAAGGAGGGCACTTGTTGGGATGAGCACTGGGTGTTATATGTAAGTGATGAATCACTAAATTCTACTCCTGAAATCATTCTTACACTATATGTTAACTTGGATTTAAACCAAATTTAAAAAATAAAAATGCAAATTCAAAAACAAAACAGTAATAACCAAGTACAGAAGTTTGGTCTCAGAAAAAGCTTTGTTCAGTTTCTTAATATGATATTCTAAACCACACTTTTAAAAATATGAGTCCTGAGAAGGTATTTGGGTAAACCTCTAATGAAAGGAACTGTCAGCTACCACCCTTTGTCATTAACTCTCATCTAGACCACTACACTAGCCTCCAAACTGCTCTCCAAACTTCATCTTTGACTTCTTTAGCCTCACTCAGTAGCTGTCATACAGGTCTTTCTCCTCTGTTCATCAAATTCATCAAGCTTGGTCCCACCTCAGAGCCTCTGCACTTCCTTTCTCAAGTCTGGGATGTTTTTGCCACTTGTTTGCATAGCTCACTCCCTCACTTCTCTTCAGAGAAGCCACTGTTAAGCACTCTTATCTAAAATAGTCTCCTTTTGCTTTTTTTCCCTCTTCTATGCCATCCTTGTGTGTGCTGCTGGCCGCTTCTCGCCATGTCTTCTCACAAGACTTTCAGGATCAAGCGATTCCTTGCCAAGAAACAAAAGCAGAATCGTCCCATTCCCCCGTGGGTTCGGATGAAAACTGGTAATAAAATCAGATACAACTCCAAGAGGCAGAATTGGAGAAGAATGAAGCTGGGCCTGTAAGGGATCGAACAGGAGATGGCACACGTTTATGCTGCCTGAAAGTCAGGTGTTTCTATTCCATCCCTCCCTACTGCCTGACCAGTAGATCTGTTTTATCAGGAAATTGACTTTTCTCTGTTACGATGCTTCTGCACCTGTAGGCTGGTTCAGTAATAAACATGTGAGACCTTTTGGTTCAAAAAAAAAGTCTCCTTTTGGGGCTCATGAGTGGCTCAGTTGGTTAAGCATCTGACTCTCGATCTTGACTCAGGTCATGATCTCGCAGTTCATGAGCGGAGTCCCACATTGGGCTCTGCACTGACAGTGTGGAGCCTGCTTGGAATTCTCTGTCTCTGTCTCTCTCTCTCTCTCTCTGTCCCTACCCCACTCGTGTTCTCTCTCTCTCTAAATAAGCTTAAAAATTTTTTTTAAATAATAAACGTAAAAATAAAATAAAATAGTCTCCTTTCCTCCTTGCTCTTTAACTGCTTATCCTGCTTTTTATTTCTTCCTACCACTTATCACCAAATCAAAGTATGTGTTTATTTCCATTAATTGTTTCCATTAATTGTCTAAAAACCCAACTTGAATTCAAATCCACGAGAGCAAGAAGGTTTGTAACACTCTCTGCTATATCTCCAACATCAAGAATACCAGCACATAGTAGGATGTACAATTAATCTATCAATTAATTTCCAATCATCAAGATTCTCAATGTAAAAATCATAAAGTCAATTTTTAAATTGCATTGCTGATTATAAATGAATGCAATATCAGGTACCAACTCATGTCTCAAATGAGTTTATGTATCCTAACACAGACTGGTGATTTAATCCCTGGAATAAATCCCCAAAGTTGGGCAAAATATTTCATTATGTCCTTACAGGATAGAAAAGCATAAAACAAGGAAACAAGAAGCGTCTAAAAAGAATGGCATATTCGATCAAATATAAGCAAATCTAAGATTACCTGAAAATCCAAATCAGCACAAAGAGTACTCATTTTACTTTTTTAAAGATTTTATTTTTAAGTAACCTCTACACCCAGCATGGGACTCAAACCTACAATGCCAAGATCAAGAGTTGCAGGTTCCACCAACTGAGCCGGCCAGGTGCCCCAAGAGTACTCATTTTAAAAAAAAGGTTCATAACATTTCGTAGGATTCTCCTTCTATCATATACAAAATGATTCCATTGGTAGTCAGTATTTCATAAATGCATTTTTCTGAGCAAAGGGTAGTAAATAAATTTCAGGGAAGTATCCTTAACACCTGCCTAGTAATTAAGCATGACTGAGTATTTAAAATTTGTTACTGAATCTAATCCTCATAAATACTCTTCAAGGTACATGTTTTTTACAGCAATAAAATATACATAATACAGAATCTACTTTAACAATTTCAGCCATTTTGAAATGTGTACTTCACACTGAAAAATATACTAACATTGTTGTACAACTATCACTCCCATCTGTGTCCAGAACATCTTATTTTTTTAAGCAGGCTTCACGCTCAGCAGAGAGCCCAGTGTGGGGCCTGAACTCACCACCCTGAGATCAAGACCTGAGCTGAGGTCAAGTCCAATGCTTAACCAACTGAGCCACCGAGGCGCCCCCCCACCCCCCAGAACTTTTATCTTCCCATTCCAGGTATATTTTTATCCTCACTTTCCAGATACAGAAACAGCCATAAAGAGGGCAAAATGCCAATGAAGTCAATGAGACATCAAAGTTTAGAATACCTCTTCGATATACTTCAACATTCAAGTGTCCATACAATGATACAAAAGTAGTATAGGAACAAGCCAAGCTATAACTATTTTCTTTTCAGAAAATACTTGTATTTATTTGTAGCCTCATCAGACTATAGCTTCCAAGAACTCCTCTAATTCAACCTCCTCATTTTATATATTAAATTTTTTCAAATTTGTATTGCTAGTCATCTGTTTAAATTAATTCCAAAGAACA
Organism: Panthera leo; assembly: GCF_018350215.1. Taxonomy (NCBI): domain Eukaryota; kingdom Metazoa; phylum Chordata; class Mammalia; order Carnivora; family Felidae; genus Panthera; species Panthera leo. The sequence continues at coordinate 169,772,276 of NC_056686.1, forward strand.
GAGTTTTATATTTTAAAGAACAGAAAGGCAAAGAAATTAAAGGTTTATGCATACCACTTTTGTAATAGGACTTTATTGCTCCTCCCATCAATAGTATTCTCTTTTCCCACCCTTACAATCTCAGCTGGCCTTGTGACTTGCTTTGACCAACAGAAAGCAGAAGCAATGACACTCTTAATGTGAGGCCTTGCAGCTTCTGATTTTGCTCTTTTTGGAACACTGCCCTTGAGTGCCATGTGTAAGAGGCCTCAGATATATCATGAGGAATGAAAAGTCTCAGTATCTTGCTATCTCAGTTAGGCCCACCCCCCAGCCAACCCACCAGCTACATGTAGTTGTGACATAAGGCTGGTGAGACAAACACAAGAACTGCCCAGTGAACCCACAGAATAAGAAATAAGTTGTTGTTTTAAGCTAATATTTGGGGTCATCTGTTATATAGTACTAAGTAACTGAAACAAAGACTAATAAGTAACACAAATTAAAACAATCTCTATTTCACCACCTGTGCACCTTAAGTTGCACCTGAAAAGACCCTGAAAGTTTAAGATTTCTGGTTACAGGACGGTCAAATTAATACAAACTCGTGAAACTACTGTAATTTTATCATTAGTACTAGAAAAATCACTAATTATAGGTCCTAGAGTAAAGAGAGGTTGGTGTAACATATTTATATAAAAGGTAGTATACTGTGTTAATGATAATGTAATTTTTGTATAATGGCACCATTTTCCAATACAAATGAAGCTAGTTCCTCACATTCATTTTTAATAATTTTTATTTTTCTAATATGTGATTACCTTGCTTTCATAACCTGGGCACTGAAAAAAATCAAGCTTTTCTTACAGATTAGATGTCAACATTATAATCAATAATTATGCCGAACTATTTATGTCAAGATGGCCCCAGGTGCTACTGACATATCAAGGTAATAAGTCAACATTAAACTGTCCTTGATGGTTATACTTTTTTACTTTTTAAAGTTTTTATTTCTCTGGATGCCTGGGTGGCTCAGTCAGTTAATCACCCAACTTCAGCTAAGGTCATGATCTCACAGTTTCTGAATACATTTCATTTTTTCTGAAATACTTCCAGGACCACCTGGGTGGCTCAGCATCTGACTTTGGCTAAGGCCACGATCTTGTGGTTAGTGATTTCAAGCCACACATGGGGATCCATGTTGACAACATGGAGCCTGCTTGGGATTCTTTCTCTCCCCGTCTCTCTACCCCTTTCTCACTCAAGCTCACGCAAGCGTGCTCTCAAAATAAATAAATAAACTTAAAAAAAATAAAAAATAAAAAATAAAATACCACTTCTGGCTGTTGAAAATTGTTTTTCATAGCTTTATTAAGATACAGTTTATGGGGTGCCTGGGTGGCATGCTCTCTCTCTCTCAAAAATACACAAACATTTAAAAAATAAAAATATAAATCACTTAAAAAAGGTAGCTTACATAACATAAAATTCATCCATGATAAATGAACAATTAAATAATTTGCGTAAATTTAGAGTTGTGCAACCACCAACCCTATCGTTTTAGAACATTTCCATTATCCCAAGAAGTTCCCTTGTGCCTATTTACAGTTAACCTCACTCTTACCCCCATTACCCCCAGAACCAGGCAACTACTGATCTACTTTCTGTCTCAACAAATTTGCTTTTTCTAGACATTTCCTATAAAACAGAACCACACAATATGTAGCTTTTTGCATCTGACTTCTTTCACTTAGCCCAATGTTTTGGAGTTCCATCAATACTACAACATCTATCAGTAGTGTGTTCCTTTTAATTGCTGAATAGTATCCCATTAAATGGATATACCACATTTTACTTACTTATTCATAAATATATTATTCATTTAGTCAACAAACATCCCAACCTATTATATTATCAGGCATCATAAGAGGAGCTGGGGATAAAACTGTGAATAAAATGATGACCTTGCCTCTAAAAGAGTATATAGTCTACTGAAGGATGTACATGTCAGTATGCAGGTAACTCTCACCTTTTTTTTTTAAGGTAAATATCCAGTTTTAAAAGCTGGTTACACCACAATTAACTTCTAGGTGCAAGGTTCAAAAATGGTGAAACACTATAATGCTTATAATACAAGACAAAGACCCTCACCAACTTGTAATAACATGAAAGAAGTTTAAAGCACACACACACATTCCTCCCCCTTCCCAGTTTGAGAAAGACCACAAGAATGGTCAGAGCTTCTAAAGGTAGTGAGGATGGTGAGGAAGATGGGGAAAGTTAAAGGATACCCTAAAATAAAGAGGGCTCCCAGGGATTATTTTTCTTACATATTGACAGTGTGGTGGCTCATGTTAAATTTCCTCAATTTGCAGGCCTGTAAAGAGGAATAAAGTTTATGCTTAAACTCTCTTGGCTTCTTCCTGACCTTTTTGTTTATATGTTGTTCTTGGGAGATTTGGAAACAAGGTAAACTGGCATCTATGAATAACTCCCACTTAAGACCTGTAATACCCTCCTAATACCTTACACCCTCATCAATTCTTGGAACTCAGAAGCACCTCCGATCCATTTACCCTACCATTTTTTTTCCTGTCACTTGCCTTCTCATGCCATAATACCTTTTTTAACCATTTTAAGACTGAGTGGCCCATCACTGGATTACTCCCTTATCTCTTTCTCCATTATGACTGCCTGATAAAACCCACAATAAGAGAAAGCATATAGATATGCTGACTTGATCTCAACCTGAATTCATGACCATAAACCATAACTGAGTAGCAACACGACACCATTTTCACTGCCAATTTTTACTGTCAATTCATTCTCTCATTCTCAATGATTATGCCATTCCTCCTCTCTCTTAAAACACTCAATAATTCCATTTCAACTTCTGTTTCATGTTAGCCTGTGCTCTAGACTTAATACGTATACTTAGCTACTCAAAATCTCCACTCAGGTTTCTAATATTTAGACATATTTAACATATCTAATATTGAGTTGTTGAGTACTATCCCTTTTATGCCCGCGCCCACCCCAAACCTGTTCATCTTGGGTCCTTACCCAAGTAAATCTTGAGATCTGTTCAAGCCAAAATGTTGGGGTCATCTCTCATAGTCTCATGTACCCCATACCAATGGATCAGCAAATTACTATAGACTCTATTTTCAAAATACATTTTCAGAATCTGAACATTTCATGGCTGTCTTCAAAGTAATTCAGAATCTGAACATTTCTCACCTCTACCATTCTGGCCCAAGCCACTATCAGCTCTAATCTCAATGACTGCAAATATCCTTCTCCTCAGTATGGCATTCCCTGGTCACCTTAAGTAAGTATCTCCCCACTATCACTCTGTTTTGTTCTTTTTAAAACTCATCTCTACCTGATATTACATTCATATTCTTTTTTTGTCTATCTTTATCCAATAGAACGTAAGCTCTACAAGAACTGTAATTTAATCTAGTTATTCACTGCTGGATCCCCTCTCCCATAACAGGACTATGCAGATAGCACTCAACAAATGTTTTAAATAAGTGAATGAATGATAAATGGAGGGAACTATTCATGCAGCACTTAACCTAACTTGAAAGGGCTAAAGAAAGTTTCTCTGAAATGGTGACATCCGAGGATAAACCCAAAAGGCAAGGAGAAGTTAGCCTAATGAAAGAATATGGGAGGCAAGTATTTTTCCATATAGTGAAAACAGCATAAACAAAGACCTCAAGGCTAAGGAAAGCATGGCCAATTTGTGCCATGAAAGTATACACATACTCTCCAAAAATAAAATACTCCTTAAAAAATAAGCACTTAGGGGCGTCTGGGTGGCTCAGTCAGTTAAGTGTCTGACTTTGGCTCAGGTCATGATCCCACGGTCCATGAGTTCGAGCCCCACGTTGGGCTCTGTGCTGACAGCTCAGAGCCTGCAGCCTGCTTCAGATTCTGTGTCTCCCTCTCTGTCTGCCCCTTCCCTGCTTGCACTCAGTCGGTGTCTCTCTCTCTCTTTCTCTCTCTCTCAAAAATAAACATTGGGGCGCCTGGATGGCTCAGTCGGTTGGGCTCCCGATTTCGGCTCAGGTCATATTCTCATGGTTCATGGTTTGAGCCCCACGTCAGGCTCTGTGCTGAAAGCTCAGAGCCTGGAGCCTGCTTCCGATTCTGTGTCTCCCTTTCTCTGGCCCTCCCCCGCTCACACTCTGTCTCATTCTCTGTCTCAAAAATAAACAAACATTAAAAAAATGTTGTTTAAAATAATAAATAAATGAACATTTTTTAAAAAGCACTTAAATATATTTTCCCATGTTCTGCATTCTACCTAACACTACACAGAGGACTAACATCGTATACTATTCTATTTATTTTTTGCTAAAGACCATTAGTATACATATTTAAAACATTTTTAGCCCAAGATGACTGCTAGGAAGAAGAATAAAGAAGAATAAGTGTTTTTGCAACATCTCTTATTTACTCCACTATAGTTTCTTTTGTCGCCTTTTATTCTGCATCTTAGCAAAAATTTTTTGATCTGACAAAAGGTAAGACCAGGGCAGCCATGATAAACAGAAAGAAACCATACTAACGGTGCTCAAAGGGTACCAGGCTAAAGTAGCTAAAGCTCCCTTCAAACAAATAACCAAGAAAATAAAAATTAAAGATCAACAAGTGATTACATATTGGTAATATCCTTTGTTATTAGGAAGGGCATCATAACCAACGTTGCAGCCAAAGGGACAGTTTGGAAGATAGCTAAAAAACTATCACTAAGGGCAAGATATAACTAAGAAATTTGAGGAAAATAGAAAGATGATTGCAAATGCCAGGAATGCATCTCCTTGGGGGAAACCCCAGTATAATGCTCATTAGCAGTCTCATTTGCAGGAAAACAGAGAGCATCAATGAGCTGAAGAGGTTATGATTAGAGTTTAGTATAATTAGAATATATAGTACACAAAATTCACAAAATAAAGTGATTTCAAAGCACATGTGTTTTGGGATCATAGGAATCAACCCTGAGAATACAATGAAAGCCAAAAAATACACTCACATTCAAATTCTGTACACAGTATCAGGGGATTCCCAAATTCTGTGAAAACTCCATATAAAAGCCCAGGTAAAAACCATTATACTTGGGACAACAAAGAGAAGATGTCCCAAGATGAAAGCTTTGCAACAGACATAAGCAAACTGTCCACAGAGGAGTTAGAAGACAGCAAGTTATAGAAGAGTGGGCTCCATACAAAAAGGAAAGCTTACATAGGTGATATGATTATTAGGATGGATAAATTTTAAGAATTCTATCAAGGCACATAACTGTAAGTCCAGAAATCATGATATACCTATGAAACAAATTTAACTACAAAATAATTCTGGATGAAAGAATCCATTTTACTTTAATGCTAAATATACTATAGATATACACATAAATAAATTATTTTAAGTCCAATGTGACAATGGAATGAAGAATACAAACTAAGCACTCAGGTCTTTACTAGTTGCTAATTTTTGGAATCAGCACAGAAATCAGTCTCAGAACATTTTATGGTTTCATAAACAAAAGAAAGCACTAACAATTTGGACAGTATTAAAGTATAAATGACCAAGGGTGAGGGCATAAAAACAGAGAACTGTACTATGTGAAGTTCAAAAAGGAAGTAACCAATGATCCAAAAATATTAACAACAAAACTATCAAATATCAAGAAGAAGGGAGAGTAAGTAAGGAGCAAGAAATCGAATGAGCTCAATTATCATCTTCTGTAGAAGAGAATTTATAATAGGCATTGTCTAACACTGGCAAATGAATTTATAAAAGAACAAGTATATTCCTTATAAGACGTTCCTTCTGAGAAATATGACTAGGGTGGGAAATAGTGGATAGGAGATATACCCACTTTTCATCTCAAATTCTTCTCAAACTATTTGGCTCATTACCATGAATTTATGTTATTTAGGTATAAACTAAAAGGAAATTTAAACCAGTTTAGGTAGGTCATTAGTGCTAATGCAATTCCCTGCCAGCACTTAACCTATTTCAAATACTTTTCAAATATATCAAAGCATGGCTTACTTGTGTCTTTAACGAGGGGTTCATTCTTCTATTTATTCTGTTTATTCAAGTTAGAATTAAAGACTATTACATGTAGAAGAGATATTAAATGAATATTGATGATACCTTTTTAAAAGAATAGACACTTTAGTTCTCATTGTATTAAAATTCTTTCAATTTTGGCACAGTTTACTTGGTCAAAACCAAATATTTAAGTTTACATTAGGGTATTTATAAGATATACAGAGAGACATATTGACTAATGACAAAATATATCCTCCAAATCTTGTTATATTATCTTATTATATGATAATTCCTTTTAAAACCAAAGCATTTCTTGCTGGCCTACTACATCCTAGTCAACAGAATTCAAAGATGAGTGCTTAGGGCAGGAAAACAGAGATGGGAGTTACCACAAAGAAACAGATTAGTGTTCTGTTTGACCTCTCTTGTGTGGGGAATGGGGAGTGGCAACAGGAGGAGAGACTGGAATGGCAAGAAAAGCAGTGTTTGGATTATCACAGCATTTGTCCCAGCAGGAGACTCGGACCTGAAGGGGATAAATTCAAGACATTATTGAAACTGACAAGTATTAAAAATGATGAGCTCTAAATCACCAACTTGACATTTTATAAAAGCCAAAGGGGAATCTAAAAATTCTAGTTTAGATAACCAAGTGGAAGATGATGGCTCAAGGCAGAAAACATAGAAGAGAAACAAAATGGGGAATAATCATGTGTTCAATACTGGATACAAAGTTTGCTATCATTTAACTTGTGCAGCTGTCCAAAGGGTAGCTGGAATCAGACCTAGAATTTCAGAACCCAGAAAACAGAAGAGTAGATTACTTAGTTGAAGCAATGGAAGAGAAAGTTTTCATACATATATACTGCTGGGGGTGGGGTGGGAAGGAGTCATTTAGAATTACCCACATTTAAAGGGCAGCTAGAAGAAAAGCCAGTGAAGCAGACCAAAAAGTCAGAGGGGTAATATAAATAACAGCTTCCATTTTTCAAAAGCAATTTGTCACACAAATCTGTGAAGTACTGTAGGAGATATTAAACTGCTTCTTGAGATTGGTATTATCATCATTTTAGAGAGAATAACAAAGAGGCTTTAAGATGTGAAATACCTTACTCCAAATCATTCAGCTAATAAGCGGAAAGACCAGAACTCAAATTCTGTTTCACTGACTCTAAAGTCCATCCTCGTAACCAGTATACTACCACATCATAACGGAAGCCAAGACAAGACAAGCTAGAAACAAGTAAATTTCCTCACCTCTTCCTTCTACTAACTAAATCACACTGCATGTGTCAGGGTTTCCCTACATCTGTCCTCAAGTCCACCAGCCCACTCCCAAAACACATTTATGTTTTTAAGAAGCTGGGACTCATCTTATTCCAGTTTACTCTCAGTAGTATCATTAATGAGATGTATCTGTGTAGCTCCACTAAAAAGGATAGTTAATTTTTAGCTAACAACATAATGAAGTTAAAAATTTATTGGTAAGTTTGAGTTCTGACATAAATTTTAAATAATGATTGAATAAAAGAAATCTTATTCACTCATTCAAACATTTATTTACTGTCTCTTATGTACCAAGCACTAGGGATAAAAAGTTATTTAAAAACAGATTCTAATGCTGTCTCACAACCAACATTAGAGTTGCTTTATTTTGTCTTTACTTGAGTAACCTTGCAAGCTACTTAAAATATTTAATTTAATACATAATATCCTGTAATACTGTGTTCCTTAAGAAAAAAGTTAACACTTATAACACAAAATATTCCTCTAAGTTTGAAAACTTAATTTTCATATTATTTCAATAATGGCCTGTTTCTCAATCTAGAATCCCTTATATTATTCTTGTGGCACTCTCCTCACTAACAAGGTCTTCACTCTTAGGGAATTAAGACTTAATTCAACATACACATATCATTTTGTCATTAATTTGGGAATCAAATCCAAAATTTTATACTAAAATGTAGGTAAGTAGGCAAATCCTATAATGACATTGTTGTGTCAGATATTTAAACTGTTTTAAAAAACAAACTAGCTTTTAGATGGAAATACAACACAAGAACAAAAGGGGTAAATAAAGTTTGAAATATTTTAGGAAACATTTCATAAGAAATGTCTTAACATACATAAACATGATCATTTCCTTAAAATGCTCCTTAGAATTTCTTGGACAAAACAATTTCTACCTGTTAAAATATGGAATTTCTACTATTTTCTTTACCCAGGAAAATAACAAATTTCCCTCTATATACTCAGAAGAAACTTCTGGGAAACCAATTTTACATCCACTTGCAGTCATCCTTTCAAAATACTAGAAGATTATCATGTTATAAATTAGACAATCTCTCTGCTCAGAAATGCTTTCCTTAACCTAAAAATAAATTTAAAAATCTATTAACTCTATTAAAATAGCCTGGCACAGGGGCGCCTGGGTGGCGCAGTCGGTTAAGCGTCCGACTTCAGCCAGGTCACGATCTCGCGGTCCGTGAGTTCGAGCCCCGCGTCAGGCTCTGGGCTGATGGCTCGGAGCCTGGAGCCTGTTTCCGATTCTGTGTCTCCCTCTCTCTCTGCCCCTCCCCCGTTCATGCTCTGTCTCTCTCTGTCCCAAAAATAAATAAAAAAATGTTGAAAAAAAAAAAAAATTTAAAATAGCCTGGCACATATTAGACACGTAGTAAGTGCTACTATAGTTACAAAACTTTTATTCATTTGAATTTTACTTAATCAGCCTACTTTGAAGCCTACGGGCACATTTAGTTCAACATCATGACTCAGGGAAACAAAACAAAACAAAACAAGACATCCTTTGGCCCAGACTTTCCTTAAATCCAGAACTGGAAGAGTCCAAAAGTTTCTAACTGGTCACAAAAGGGCCCGAGCAAGACAGCAAAACTGACTCAACAGAACCCAACATCATCATTGCTGAGGCTATGTTAGGAACCAATCTGGCTGTATCTGTTAGCAGTGTCCTCCCTTTGTTAGAATACCAGATAACCAGGTTATCTATCAGCACACAGGTAGCCTTTTTGTAGGAATCTACTCTCAGAAACTTCAAAATAAAATTTGTGCTTAATTTTTCACCAAAACAGTATTTTTGTCTGCCTTTTCTAAAACTGGGGACAAGTTAGTGCTTACCAGGAATTCTCCCTGATTTCTGAGATAAAGTAAGCATGCTCTGTGATACATATTTATATAGTGACCCAAAGACCAGGAATAGGAAGGAAAAAAAAAACAACCATGGTATCAATATATTTTTTTCAGTTTACTTAGCACCCAGAAATCTGCAAGTTTCCATCATTCCCAGATGCTACTGCCATTCCCAGTCCTGACACCTCCATTAACTACTTCTATGAAATTAAAAAATAATAACAAAATGTCACTCATTTGTCATTTCCTAACCCAAGTTGGCTAGGAACTTCTCACCAGGATTTATCAAAACTGAGATCATAAAACCTCATAAATACCCAGTATATAATACTTCAGTAGGCAAAAAACAATACAATAGCATTACATGAGATAGTTGTAAAGGCCGTATCACAAAACTGAGACTTTGCACAAAACAACCAAAGTAAATTCTACAAGCAGCATAATATCCAACAATATCCAACTGATTTTATAGGTTAAACAAAAAATTACCACATGACCCAGTAATTCTACTTCAAAGTATACATAAGTTCACACAAAAACTTTTACACAAATGTCATTGCAGCATTATTCATAATAGTAAGCAAAGTAGAAACAATCCAATCATCAATTGATGGATGGATAAATAAAATGTTATAGCCACAGAACGGAATTTTTTTGGCAATAAAAAGAAATGAAGTACTGATACATGCTACAACTTGGATAAACCTTGAAAACATTATGCTAACAGAAAAGCCAGTCACAAAAGACCATGTTATAGGATTCTATTTATATGAAATCTCCAAAACAAGCATACAGAAAGTAGATTAGTGTTCGCACAGGGATGGGGGATTAGCAGGTGTGAATGCTAATGGGTCTGGGGTTTCTTTTTGGGGTGATGAAAATGTTCTAAAATTGTGGAACTAGACACACAACTCTGTGGATGTACTAAAAACTCACTGAATTGTATACTTTAAATGAGTAAATTGTATATATGTGAATTGTACCTTAATAAAGCTATTACTTAAAAAAAACAACTTTGTGCTGCAAAAGTTGAGAAGGGAAGTACAAATTTAGAAAAAACAAGAAACAGCAGCATTATTATAAAGTTTACCCCACAAATCAAGGAGCAAAGACTCTTAATTTACTCTTTAACAAAATATGTTACTGTTATGAAAACTGTATTTAATCAGATCTTGCTAATTTTCTAAGAAAAAACCTCATATTTAGGAACTATGCTTATTCTCACATGGACATTTACACACACACACACACACACACACACAAATTAAACTTAAATGATTCTCTGAAGAGCTCATATCACAGAGATTTTATAAGCCAGGAGAAACAGAAGTGTATATGAAACTAAATGTAAAACGATTCTCATAAACCCTCTCTCATTCTGAGTATATTATTTCTCAGATAAGTCAGCTAATTAATGTCAATAACTAAAAAGAGTCTCCACACAAATAATACTGTTCTTAAAAAGTGTGTACTTTGAACCACCCATTTGTAATCAGGAACTAGTTGTCATACCTTAATATACCAATTACAAAACATATTCTATGAAACAAAGAAAGACCTCTATTAACCTGTACTCACAAGAAGAAACAGAGACTTTAACCAGACTTTATTACTTCTGACTGGTATTTTCCCTCTACATTAAAATATTTTTAAGTAAAGGTGATATCAGTAAGTTAAATATGAATCTTCAATAAAAATACAGGATTTAAGGAAACTAAAGGATGACAAAGTTTTTTAAACAGTTTCTCAAAAGTAGGAAGACCATATGTAAGAGGAAATTTCCATACAAAGTTTGTACATAAAGAAAAAGAGAGCAAAGATTGTAACACAAGACTACCAAAGAAAAATATTTAAAAAGAGAAGACATGTAGAAAGATTCCAACAACAAAATTTATATGGAAAGAACATGGTAAAATAAAAATTAGCTCTAATTTTCTAAAATTCGTTTTTATAGAAATTATTATAAAGAACTACCAAAGGATTATGTAAACATATCAGGATTATGTAAACTCTGAATATGATTATATTTTGATATACTAAGAAAAACTACCCCATCTGAAGAAAGTAATATGGAAAAATAAAGATCCTACAACATCACCTAGTTATATTATTTTTCAGAAAGTTTTCTCAAACATAAAAATATTAAAGAAACATATATTTTATAACTAAACATAGCTAATTACTAAAAACAATATAAGCTCTATGACACTTACTAATTTCAAAATAGTGTATGATTATTAGGAAAAACTCCCCAACTAGTCATGCAAATATCTGGAACATAAACATATCTATTACCTTACTTTCTGTTGCAACTTGAAAGTGAAGAAGTATGTAAGAAATTAACATCTTATGTTTTGTATGATAAAACGGTGACATACTTCAGTCATTTTTCCCAGTTTTAAAGATAAGAATAGTGTCTGTGTCTCTAAAAGTCATTCATCAATGTACATAATTGGTATACCAAAATATAAAGAGTTAGACAAATAAGAACTATTTCAAGTATTAATCTAACCATTACTTTCCCTACTGATGGTTAAAATCAAGTAGCACAAAAATTTCTATGACTTACATTGTTGTTGCGAGTTTCTACAGCAGGGAACTTTCTGACTATGAATTTCACAGCAGATTCCAGATTTTTGTCAATAAGGTAGGATGGTTTTGCCTTGGGATCTCCACATGCCTATAAAACAACAGTAATAAAAAAGTGAAATGCATCCTTGTTCTAAAACCAACTAACTAATAGCAAATCTGTAATCAGAAATTAGAGATATTTATTGTTTTTGGTGAGCAGGTGATAAAATGAATAGGCAAAGTGCAGGGATTGTCACAGCTGAAATATGCAATGGGAGACAGTACAGAGATGTTCTTCTACTGAAAAAAATGCATGGAAAGTTTCAAAGCAGTTAGCGCAGAACAGCAGTGAAGAAAAAAGCTCAAACCTAAAGAAAAAAAAGAAAAAAAGAAAAAAAAAAGTCTTGGTTTGAGGTAGAATTGTATTCATCTGAAGCTAATAAATTATTACAAAATTAAATATTCAGAAGAGTACTGGAAATGTTTCTTTCTAAGTGTTATAAAATAAAAGCTTATGTTTAAATGTCTTTTCCAAAATGTTTTCCTCATTCATTTTAAACATTTTAATACAAGAGCCCTAGTTCAAAAGAACTGGAAGCTGCTAAATTGTCTTTATAGTACTCAAGTGTGTAACCTGTTCCTCTGAACACCTGAGTTACAACAGTATTTTTCCATCATACCGGCAGCACATCAAACAATGAATCTGTATCTGTTCTAGATCTCATAAGCACAGAATAAATGGGAATGTTTACATTTTGACCACATCAGCCATATAGCATTCTCTGTAGTAAACTGTAAAGCATTATACAAATGTAAGCATTAGAAAGAACTTTTTATCTGAACTATCAGCAATACAGAATATAATCAGTACTATTCAGTGGTTCGTTATGCGACATTTAACTAACTGCTTGCTAGTGAGATGTTATTTCTTAGGGAATTAAACTATAACATTGCTATTTAACTTCTCATTGCATTTTTTTTAATGTGTCCTTTGAAAAGTTTTATCTCTCTATGTGTGAGGATATATCATATTGCAATTTAATGTTTTTTTTTTTTCATCTTTTACTATGGCTATGTTGTGAATTGCAGAAAGAGAAGTTATGAAACATGAAACTGATCTGAAAGCGGGCAAGCGGGCAAAGGGAAGGTGAAAAGCTTTGCAAACCTTCCAAACTTGTCCTTGCTGGGGAAGCATTGTAATAAAAAGAGAGAAAATTACGTGTAAACAATGATTGTCAAACTATGACATACGTTTCAGTAGAGAACTTATGCACCGCAGACTATGAATAACAAAACAAGATTAGAACTATATGGTGCTACAATTTTAAAGGTATTCTAAGTAGCGAGTTTAGTATACAATAGATTTTATAGAGTTTACACTATTCATATATATTTAAATACTACTGTGTACGTGTACAACCATGTCAGTTTCTTGGTGCTCTTTCTAAATCAACTTAAAATAATACTAGAAGGAAAAATGAAGACTACATGCAACTATAAAAACAGGAGCAAAACCGTCAGTGAAATTTTACATACCTTAAAAAGAAACGGTAGCCAAGAATAAAAGTAAATTGTTATTGGATGACTTTTGCACTTCAGCCCAAACTGAAACTATTTTTCAAAAATCACCTAACTCCCTTCCAAGTCAAAGTATAAAAATCAATGCAAACATTCCTGTATTTTCCAAATGGAAATAGGAATGCATTAAGAATGCTCTTAATTCTCAAACGTAAGTAGATAAAGCAAAATTAATTTAAGAAATTTAGAACTTCATAATCCTTCACGAGATTGACACAAGGCAACTATGCAAATTCTATTTCAACATCATAAATACTAAAATATATCTGACTTTTCTTCAGAGTAGACCATCATTTATTGCACATAAACTAATTTGCTAATTAGTCCACCTCCCCAAAAATATTATGCTATATAATAATAACTAAGAACCACATACTAAAATTCTGTCCAAACAGAAATACCTAGATTAGCATTTCCTTACACCAATGATACAATGAAAATCAAGTTTCCTAAATATTGCCTGAGGTGGTGCAGAATCCTAAAGTGATTCCAAATTACATTCAGTTTATTTTTTTATTACATTCAGTTTTTCAATGAAATGTTTTATCCTCCATATTCTAATATTTAAAAATTTAACTATCCATTCTAACAATATTAGTGACTATCTAATAACAAAAATACGATAGACTACTATACCCATTTCCCATGAGCACAAATTCTACTGTAGAAGAATTTAATCAAGTATCTGAAAACTAACATATATGTATGCTCACATATATACGTGCTCAGGTGAGCATGTACATATAAGAGGAACTCTTCCTTCTCCCTCTAAAAACTAAAAGAATGGAATTTCATTTCAATGGAAAAATAAATGGTTGTATAATCTTTCCTTGGAATTGATTTCCCTATTTCCACCCTGCTCAATGAGCCATAGCTAAACATACGATAGCGGGAGACAGAACACAGACTCTAAAACTTACTGGGTTTTAATCTTCACCACTTACAATCCACAGGACTTGAATATATTACAAAATATCTCCTAGTCTCAGTTTCTTCATGTTTAAATGAGGAAGTTAGTACTTACCTCATACATTCATTATGAGGATTATAAAAGAGATAAACTGTGTACAATATTTAGCTGAAGGACTGACACATAAGTGCTCTAAAATGCTCTAAAAATGCTCGTTGTTGTCAATAACAGCTACAATAATTATAATTACTCAAGTAGAAGTCTCATGAATAGTAATTGCAAAACAGTATTTATCATAGTATATGGAACTAGAAATAATGACTACAATTCCCTCTTCTAATCACATATTTCCTTCATTTGCCCTACGTCTACCAAATTTGTTGCACTTTTACAGTTTAACCTAATAGTTAAGAACATGATTTCCAAGATATTCAAATCCTAGCTCCATCACTTCCTAGCTGCATAACCATAAGCAAGTGATTTTACTCCTCTATGCCTCAGTTTTTCCATCTGTTACATAGGTTGATAATAAATACAATTTACCCTATAAGGTCTTTAGCCCCATTACATGAATATCTGTGTGTGTATGTGTGTGTGCATGCATGCAATTTACAGATAGTTAGCATACCACGAGCACTCAGAAATGCCAATAAAAAATACAGGGTTCATAGGTACTATACAAAAGTACTAGACCTTATTTTATTTTTTCTGAAATCAACCTGCTTGATTTATTTAAATACCAACAGAGACACTGTGTAAGGAAAACTCAAGCAAAGAAAAAAAAAAGTACAAGAAAAAAACAATGACCTGACTAAAAGCTAACATCTAAGTAAATAAATACATCTAACAAAAAGCCGTACTTAATTCAGTTAAAAAGGATTTCCTACTGGGGTGCCTAGATGGGTCAGTCAGTTAAGCATCTGACTTTGGCTCAGGTCATGATCTCACGGTTCATAAGTTCGAGCCCTGCATTGGGCTCTCTGCTGTCAGCACGGAGACTGCTTCAGATCCTCTGTCTCCCTCCCCCATTCACTCTCTCTCTCTCTCAAAAATGAAGATTTTTTAGGGGCGCCTGGATGGCGCAGTCGGTTAAGCGTCCGACTTCAGCCAGGTCACGATCTCGCGGTCCGTGAGTTCGAGCCCCGCGTCAGGCTCTGGGCTGATGGCTCAGAGCCTGGAGCCTGTTTCCGATTCTGTGTCTCCCTCTCTCTCTGCCCCTCCCCCGTTCATGCTCTGTCTCTCTCTGTCCCAAAAATAAATAAAAAAAAAAAAAAGTTGAAAAAAATGAAGATTTTTTAAAAAAGGATTTCCTACTTGGGCGCCTGGATGGCTCAGTTGGTTAAGCGACGGACTTCTGCTGAAGTCATGATCTCGTGATTCCTAACGTTCAAGTCCCACATCAGGCTCTGTGCTGACAGCATGAAGCCTGCTTGGGATTCTCTCTCTGCTCCTCCCCTGCTTGCCTGCTCTTTCTCAAAATAAATAAACATTAAAAAAGAGGGGGGGGGGGGGAGGGGGATTTCCTACTATACCAAAACAGTATAGCAAAATTCCAAGTAACCAGCTGTCTCAGTTTATAAAAATTAATCTTCTTCTTCCCCACCCTAACTCAGCACATTTCATTTTCAGGATATGCAGGACAAAGATATCATAAAATAACAACCTGTATTTCAAAAACACTGTCTGCAGTTGGTACCTATGAAACTCTACCTCATCCTACAACTACAATATTACACAAAATTAATCTTTCACTCTCAAAAGTATCATCCTTTGAAGTGGCACATTTAAGAAAATGACATATACTACTGTACTTAGTTATTAACACATTTTACAGTAATACATATCAAAAAGGCTTACCATAAAGACTGAATCAAAAGATTTAACAAATTACCAATTAAATTAAACTTTTGAATAAAACTTTTGAATACTTCTACCATGCCACACACACCAAAAAAGAAAAAGAAAGAAGGAAAAGGTGAGTACAGGGCAAAATTGCATCTAAATAACTGAACTTATAGCCCTACTGAAAAAAAAATTTTTTTTTTTTTTTGCTTAATTGGCTAAAAGAGCTACTTCACTAGAGAAAAAGGACACTATATCTGAACCACAGAATTAAAAAAAAAAAAACCCCTCTCCAAAATCTTGTTTATCTTGACTTACCATGCTTTCATAATGCATAAAATACTGTAATTTAAAATTCCAGAAGATCTAAAGCAAATTTAAATATTTATATACTTAAACTTCCAGTTCTCACAATTGAAATTTTATTTTCTATGAATATTCTACCTATCTTTAAATTCAACAAGGTTATGACTATATAAATTTTTTTAAATATTTATTTTTGATAGAGAGAGACAGAGCACAAGTGGGGGAGGGGCAGAGAGAGAAGGAGACACAGAATCCAAAGGGAGCTCCAGGCACCGAGCTGTCAGCACAGAGCCCAATGCGGGGATCGAACTCACAAATTGCGAGATGATGACCTGACCCAAAGTCGGATGCTCAACCAACTGAGTCACCCAGGTGCCCCTTAGGTTTTTTGAATTTTTTTTTTATATTTTATTTAAGTTATGACTATATAATGTGACAGATAAAATTGCACTAGTGTTAAAGGGAATACTTAAATATAATAACTAAGAAATCTGTCTCTGAGTCAAAGAGCACAGCCCATATGACTTCCTGGCAAGTTGTTTAATCTCTGAACTTCAGTTCTATAATCCACAAATGAAGGGTACTAATACTACCTACTTAACAGGATAGATTGTACAGATTTTTAAAAGACAAACTGCAAATAAAGTGCTTATTCCAGTGCCTGGTACATAAGCACTTAATAATTAAGTTCTAAATAATCATCTTCTATTTTTTAAAATAAAACTTCCCAAAACACATCAATATCTATAGTGAGTTCCCAATTATCAAAGTTAAGATTTTCTATGTAACCAATTCTAGGTCAGTATTTCAACCGACATCTCCAAGTTCATTTTTTTCACAAAATACAAATATAATATTTATTACCAAAAATAAAGAACAAAGATGTTTTAGAAAACCATATAATATTTTACTCATGCCAAAAAGTAAACATCCTTCACTGGAAACCTCAAGACCAAACTTTATGTGATTTTAAAGTAAACCTTAAAACAAATATTTCTGCCAATCTACCACCAAAACCCCTTCCAAGTCCCTTCCTTAGGCTGTCACAACATAAGATTACATAACACAGATTAATTTTACGTGATTAGTGCTACATGTTTTTTCAAGAACTTATCATGTTAAAAAAATCAAATATAGATAGAAATAGTCCTCTATTCATAAGAGATTATGCGACAATCAAGAAAGCAGAAAACAGGGGCGCCTGGGTGGCTCAGTCAGTTAAGCATATGACTTTGGCTCAGGTCATGTTCTTGCAATTTGTGAGTTCAAGCCCCACATCGGGCTCCGTGCTAACAGCTCAAAGCCTGAAGCCTGCTTCAAATTCTATGTCTCCCTCTCTCTCTCTCTCTCTCTGCCCCCTCCCCCACTCACACTCTGTCTTTCTCTCAAATATAAATAAACATTAAAAAGTTTTTTTAAAAGAAAAAAGAAAACAACAACAAGGGTAGGGAATAAAGAGAACATTTACTGGGCACCTGTTGTGTGTAAAACATCTATACTTTAGAAAGTGTCTAACCCATCACTCAACGGAGAGGAAAGGAGCTTCAGAAAAATTAAGGTTTTACAACTATTAGCTGTTGAGGACCCAAAGATTCCAAAGCACTAAAAATGCTTAATTAAAAAAAATTTTTAAAAACACAAAAAGTAAAAAAACATGCCCCATTCTTTCACTACCTCAGCTGCTCAAAACTTTCACTGGAGTAATTACTATCAAAGGAAAAACCTGCTTAGTTCGGTCAGTTTTATTTTTTAAGTCCTAGTCTATCTAAGTCAGCAGTAAAACACATTCCTTTGCCAAAAAACTATAGAACAAACCAATTTTTTAAATATAGTAACTTACAGGCACCTGGCTGGCTCACCTGGTTAAGTGTCCGACTCGTAACGTTTATTAATTTTAGGAGAGACAGGGAAAGTACAAGTCAGGGAGGAGCAGAGAGAAAGAGAATCCCAAGCCGGCTTCTTGCTATCCACCCAGAGCCCCTTGCTCAATTTCACAAACCATGAAATCAAGACCTGAGCCAGAATCATGAGAGATGGAGCGTGGAGTGGGGCTCTGTGCCGACAGTGCTGAGCCTGCTTAGGATTCTCTCTCTCCCTCTCTCTCTGCCCCTCTGCCCCTCTCTCTCTCAAAATAAATGAACTTTTAAAAAAAATAAAATAAATTCAATAATTTAATTAAAAAACATGAACAGGGGTGCCTGGGTGGCTCAGTTGGTTAAGCATCTGACTTCAGCTCAAGTCATGATCTCATGGTCTATGGGTTTAAGCCCCATGTTGAGCTCTGTGCTGACAGCTCAGAGCCTAGAGCTGCTTCAGATTCTCTGCCCCTCCCCCGCTCATGCTCTCTCTCAAAAATAAAACATTAAAAAAAAAATCTTAAAAATAAAATGAATGAAATCCCAGAGATCAGAGTGAGAATACTATTTGTGAGAGTACAGGAAAGAAACCAGCCCCATCTGAATATGTAAGGGAAGAACAGAAAAATGCAAAATGTTACCAATTTATATAGAAACAGGAATTTAATTTTTTCTCAATAAAAAAAGTCAGAGTTTTTAAAGGTTTTGCACAATTAAAAGCATAACAGGACCAAGATTCTCCCGAGTCTCCAAGGAAATTAACTGACATTAAAGCCTAGAAGAAGAATGAACATCACCTAAAATCATGGACTAGTAAAGCAACTTACCTAGCCTTCTTTTATTTATTTTAGAAATAATGAAAATAATACAATGAAATTTTTCAATAGGTACTGGAAAATCTGTCAGAAGCAAAACAAGCCTTAAATTCTCATATTAGTGGTTAATTTTCCAATTATTTTGTTTTCTTGTCCATATCACCTACATTTTGGCAAACCAAACTGCTTTGAACTTCCCCTTGGGAAGTGAAAAAAAAAAAAGCAATTCACTGCTAAAATTTAGATTAAGAAGCTTCACAGGAAAGTTAACTGGAATTATTAGAAATGCTTTCTTTAATATTAATATAAATTGGGGCACCTGAGTGACTCAAGTCGATTGAGCATCCAACTTCAGTTCAGGTCATGATCTCACGATTTGTGAGTTTGAGCCCCGCATCCAGCAGCATCCTGCTGGCAGCAGGGCCTGGAGACTGCTTTGGATCCTGTGTCACCCTGTCTCTATGTGCGCCTCCCCCCCAACTCATGCTCTGTCTCTCAAAAATAAACAAACATTAAAAAAAGTTTTTTAGGGGCGCCTGGGTGGCTCAGTCGGTTGAGCATCCGACTTCGGCTCAGGTCATCATCTCGCAGTCCATGAGTTCGAGCCACACGTCAGGCGCTGTGCTGACAGCTCGGAGCCTAGGGCCTGTTTCGGATTCTGTGTCTCCCTCTCTCTCTGCCCCTCCCCAACTCGCACTCTGTCTCCCTCTGTCTCAAAAATAAATAAACATTAAAAAAAATTTTTTAATAAAAAAATAAATAAAATTTTTTAATTAATGTAAATTTATCAATAACTACCTGTTATTTACAGCTAATAACATCCACCTTAAAGGTATATAAATTATGCTTATTGTTTTCTAAGCACTAGTTCTGGGAAAAATCACAAACTTAAGAAATATTTCAATGTCTTATATAATTCAAAATTAATTAAAAATTTTAATGATATAGGGGCAGTTGGGTGGCACAGTTAACTGTCCAACATTGGCTCGAGGTAATGATCTCATGGTTTCTGGGTTTGAGCCCCACATGAGGCTCTCTGCTGTCAGCATGGAGCTTGCTTCAGAACTTCTGCCTCCCTCTCTCTCTACCCCTCTCCCACTTGCTCACTCTCTCTCTCTCTCTCTCTCTCTCAAAAAGAAACATTTAAAAAATTTTAATGATTCAAATGCATTACTAATTACTACTCAATTCAAAAGAAGAGGTCTATGTCACTGTTGCTCTTAAACATTTTTCAGCTTGCAATACAGAAAAACATCTCCATTTATAAAACAAAGGTGCTCCATAGTTTTTTTAAAAGCATTATATATGATCATATTTTTACTGTTTTAGAGAAGCTACTCTTTAAAGGACTACTGAAGAACACATTTCTGAAATACATATAAATACTTACTCTGTATTAGCAGTAAGTAGATATAAAACTATAATGTCAGGTAGTTAAAAAGGATAATTAAGAAATATTTCCAGAAGTTGTCTTGAGATGGATTTAACAGGGGAAAAAAATAAACACTTATTAAAGGTCCACTTTGTTTCAAGGCCCAGGAATAGGTTTGATAACAATAGCCAAAACTTATTTATTTCTTACTCTTGTGCCAGGCACTGCACTAGCACTTAATACTAATTAACTCATTGAATTCTCAACCTTATAAGGTTAACTAAAGAGTATCCCACAGGGGTGCCTGGCTGGCTCAGTTGGTGAAGCATGCAACTCTTGATCTCAGAGTTGTGAGTTCAAGCCCCACGTTGGTTGTAGAGATTACTTAAAAATAAAAAATAAAAAGAGTATTCCACAGATGTAGGAGAAACGGGATATCTATTTAAGATTTCAAGAGTTAGAATCAAGAAGATTAACATGGCATAGAAAATAAAAAGTGTACCTTGAAGCATAACAGAAGCTGAGAACAAATACTCAGTAGATGATTTTGCTGGTAGAAAGTCTACATGCAGTCTACTAGCATTCCAGAAATTTAATTATACCACAGAAAACAAAATTAAATCACTACAGTGAACAACTTCCTGAGAAAGAAATCAGAGGTATTAAAAACATATTTTACTTATCTTAGTGGCTCTTAACATCAGAATCACTTCAGGGGCTTTTTCTTCTCAGTAGTTTGTGTCAAGATACACATGTATTTTTAAAAACCCTTTAAAATGATTATATTATGTATCCCTGGCTAAGAACCACTAGTCTTCGAAGCTTATAAATAAAGAAACTATTATAACCCAGAAAGGTTAAATAACTTGCCCAAAGTTTAAAAAACAAAATAGAAGGGCACCTGGGTGGCTCAGTCAGGTAAGTGTCCAACTTCAGCTCAGGTCATGATCTCGCGGTTTGTGGGTTCGATCCCCGCATCAGGCTCTGTGCTGATTAACCTTATAAGGTTTGGAGCCTGGAGCCTGCTTCAGATTGTGTCTCCCTCTCTCTGCCTGTCCCCCAGTCGCACTCCGTCTCTGTCTCTCGCACAAATAAACATTAAAAAATTAAAAAAAAAAAAATAGTACCAGAGCTTTATCTAGAATCTAGTTCTCTCAAGCTACAGAATATACTACAACTATGGAAAATGATAGACAAGTTTAGAAGCTGTATGCCAGCAAGAAGGACATTAGACATTACTAAGGTATTTTATAACCTTATATGTTTTATATCTTTATATATTCTCCTGAACAGAAGTTTTGGAACCTTAAATAATGACTGACTACTCCTTGACATTGCCTACCTGAAGCTTCTATTCCTACTTCAAAACCAAGCACAAAAGTCATTATCTCTTCTTCCTCAGAATGGAATCCTCAACGCTCTTCTGAAGATTCCCATAATCACACTTACATAATACATTTCAGTTAGATCTCTGTAAATCTCTCATACCTACTAAAATATGAACTTCTTGACATTGGAGACTGTGTATTAATTTACCAGTGTCTATGAAGGAAGACATTCAACAAATGAAGAGTAAACAAATGGAAACCCTCAAAATTTGGGACTAAAACAACAGTTCGTAAGATTTATAAAATACCTTAAAAAAAATTTTTTTTTTAATTTATTTATTTTTGAGACAGAGAGAGACAGAGCATGAACGGGGGAGGGACAGAGAGAGAGGGAGACACAGAATCTGAAACAGGCTCCAGGCTCTGAGCCATCAGCCCAGAGCCTGACGCGGGGCTCGAACTCACGGACCGCGAGATCGTGACCTGAGCTGAATTCGGACGCTCAACCGACTGAGCCACCCAGGCGCCCCATATAAAATACTTTTTAAAATGTAGTTTTAGATACTATCAAGTATCTATGCAATAAAAAAGTATTTTCCAATATAGGCTTTTACTTAAAACAGGAGATACCTTTAAAATTGGCACACGTACAACCCTACTTACAAATTAGCAATTCAAGAACTTATGAAGTTTGTTAACTTATTTAACTAAAACACTACACTGTAACACTATTTGAAGAAATAATTAACTAGGAGATTGTCTCATCACAATTTACCAAAAGTAAAAAATTTACCAAAGTCTAATTATGGTACTGCAAATTCCTACAGCATTAAAACTAAAAAGATTTTACTACATTTACTGATAAAGGCAACAGTAAAAACAGCCAACAACAACAACAAAACACAGAAGAGTACTACTAGTTTACTAATTACTAATTTTTGCCCAAGACAGAAACAAACTTATTGGTTAGACTTTCTTTTTTTTAAAGTTTATTTATTTTGAGAGAGAGAGAGAGAGAACACATGTGCATGTTGGAGGGGCAGAGAGAGAAGAGACAGAGAAAATCCCAAGCAGGCTCCGCACTGTCAGCACAGAGCCCAATACGGGGCTCGAACTCACAAACCATGAGATCATGAACCTGAGCTGAAATAAAAGTCAGACACTTAACTGACTGAGCCACCCTGGTACCTGCTGGTGGGGCTTTCTTTACTGCACTTCTTATATTTCATGTTATGGAACTTTCAATGTGAAAATGTTACCATTTGACTTCATGTAAAATGAAAAAAGTACATTTAAAATTCCATTTAATTTGGAACAGAGTATCGAGTTAGGAAATGATTCCATGTGTCCTTAAAATTAGGAAAGATAAATGCTACTTCATTGTATCTTTTAGTTTACACTTTCCTTTCTGCTTTATAAATACTCTTCCCCCAATTTAAGCAAGTTCCTGTTTCTTTAGTATTGTTTATATGATTAGTTCTTTCAGTTTGTATATTTTAATAGGTCAGGGACTAAATTTTAGAAATAATCACAGAGAAAAACTGCACAGAACATGAAAAGTAAATACAAAATATGTTTCCCAAAAAAAATTTGAATTGAATTTTAAAGTTCCTAATTCTAGGGGCACCTGGGTGGCTCAGTCAGTTAAGCTTCTGACTTCAGCTCAAGTCACGACCTCGTGGTTCATGAGTTCAAGTGCCACACTGGGCTCTGTGTTGACAGCTCAGAGCCTAGAGCCTGCTTCAAATTCTGTGTCTCCCTCTCTCTCTGTCCCTCTTGTGCTCAACAGGCTGTCTCTTACTTTCTCAAAAATATACATACATACTTACATACATAAATAAATTTCCTAGTTCTAAATCACTGCTCATTTTAACACATGACAAAGCTAAACGGAAGTCTCCAATAATAATCACTCTGGTACACTGATAGTATGATCTCAATTTTCATACAAATCCATACAAAGTTCATACAAATGCAATCTACAGTAAAGACAAAAACTATAACAGAATTACATATTTCTTTAAGGTTACTGTGTTAAAAATCTAATTCTATCTACCAAAAAAATATCAATGACTGTAAACCTAATGGCAAAATAATTAAATGAAGAGCCCATACTTAGTGGTCAATAAAAAAGGTGTCAATCTGAATTCCAGCTGGCTCAGTCAGAAGAACATGCAACTCTTGATCTGGGGGTCGTGAGTTTGAGTCCCACATTGGGTATAGAGATTATTAAAAAAAAAAAATTAATACACTAAAAAAAAATTGGACAGATTACTTAACCTCTCCAAATTCAACTCCTTTATCCAGAAATAAGTATGTACATCACAGAACTAAAAACAAAGAAAAAAATATAAACAGCATACAATGGCAGCTAGCAGTAATTTCATTACACATTTTTTTTTGGACAATAAAGAGATGAAACTATTTAATTCTAGTAACATATAAAGTGTATAACTACTGGAGCGGACCCAAAATTACTGTTGGAATTTAACTGATGTGAACATTCCTAGGATATTATCAAACAATAACATGGATCAGATTTTCAATCATCCTAGTCAAGAAGGACAATTACTTCTGACACTGACAGTTTTTCACCTGAGCCTCCTCATTTTTAACATATTGGACATAGCTAGCTAGTAGCTATGTTCATTCCTTTAAATTTTTCTTACAAAGTATACAAGCAATAGATTAAGGACCCTAATTTCATTTATATGTAAACTGCATCCATGATGCTTCATTTTTATTTTTGTAAAGAATCTAATTTAATCAAAAGGTAATAAAATATGCATGCACATATGTTAGCATTTGCACAGAAAAGCATGTAAGTATACAAGGTTTATTTTTAAAAGTAGGAAATGGGTAAGCAGAGAAATTTCTGAAGTGACACAATTCTGTTATGTTTGAATTTCTAACAATAAACAGGAATACAATAAATGTATTCCTTTTGTAATCATTAAAAAATGCTTAATATTTAAGTTACTTAACAAGTCCACAAAGGATAATCTATCATTGCTACTTAAAAAAAATAAAAATGGGGTCCCTGGGTCGCTCAGTTGGTTGAGCATCCGAGTTCGCTCAGGTCATGATCTCACAGTTCGTAAGTTTGAGCCCCCACATCAGGCTCACTGCTATGGGCACAGAGCCGGATTTGGCTCCTATGTCCCCCTCTCTCTCTGCCCCTACCTAGCTCGTGCTGTCTCTCACAAAATAAATAAAATATAAAAAAACAAAATAAAATTAAAAAATAAAAATAATTTTTCCTAAGTATTTTTCAGTGATCTTATTTCCTCAGCCTACCATCCAATATAACAAGAAAAAAATTATCAAATCCTCATTTTTACAAGCAGCATTCATTAAAAAATAAACTTACAAATAGACATAATAGGATCTGTTTAAATAAATAATATATATTATTTAATTCGGGTTTATGGAGAGATGTTTCCTTCTTAACATACTTAAGGCTCTCATGAAACCCCCTTGGGGGGGGGGGGGGGGAATCTCATACTAACAACACTTACTACTCCAGAACTTGCCACAAACCAATCTTTGGAGCATGTTTCTGCTCCTGATTGATGAATGGAGAAAATAATACCCTAAATGAAAAGAGAACACTGAAAGAGAAAACTAAAGCTGGTTCCCCTCCCTTTACCTTGCACTACACCCCTCCTTCACATGCATCTTTTTTTTTTTCCTCCATTAAATAAGCAGGTACCAGCTAAGGACTTTCAATTTCTTTATACTCCTATTCATTTTTTCCTCATAAAATAAATGTATCCAAAATCATGGGGAGAAGACTATGAAAAAAAAAAGAGAGTCTCTAATAAAAAAAATTTTTTTTAAACAAGTGAAAATACATTGAAATCTGCAAACACACACCATTCAAAAAAAAAGTCTGCAATAGTTGGGTGGGTCTTTTCTTCTTTTCCGTCATTTAGAATTAAGGCAATGATGTAACTAGAAAAATCACGCAAATATTAACTGAGACCTTTCTAGTAAAGAGTTATCGTTCATATTAGTGATCGGTAGGAAAAAAAAAAAAAAAGGAGACTTTGAAAAAACAAAATAGAAATATTTGCTCAACTCAGCAAAAATGTTTTGGTATTTGGGAATGTGTTTGCTAACAGCAGCAAAATTTCAGAAACAAACAAACGTTGCCCCCCAAAAAGTTGCTGAGACTCCTAAATAAACACATTCATGAAAGTTTTAAACTATTTTAACACTGTTATTATCTTTTATCTTCACAAACAATCCTGTGAAGTAGGCAGAGCAGGCATTATCTCTGCATTATGGAAACTAAACTGAGCTCAGTTACTATTTAAAATGGGCCACTGTAAACATTTATAAAGATAAGATAATGAGAGCTAGAATGGACTTTAACATTCCTTTTACAGTTAATTTTCGTCTGTTTTACAGATGAGAAAAAATAAAGCTCAGGGAAGTCAAGACATCTCCGATGTTACAAAACGCTCAGTGACAGATTGAAGACTGGAATGCAGGTCTCCTAAGCCCTGGCCCACTACGGTACTTCCAGTACCACACCACAGTCAGATATAAAAGTAGACTGGAAAATGTTAAAAATCAACACGTAGGTAAGTAGCATTACCAGGTCTGGAAAAAAACATATTTTTCAACAAAAAACAGAATTTTTAAGGAATTAAGACACAAATAAATGTAAACATAAAACTACCTACCACCTTCATGTCTTTTCCTAAACTCCTCCTTCACCTGTTCTTTCCTTTTTTTTTTTTTTTTTTTAAATGTTTATTTTGAGACGATGCACGCCCTCAAGCAAGGTAGGGGCACAGAGACGGCAAGAAAAAAACCCAAGCAAGCAGGCTCGTACTGCCAGCACAGAGCCTAAAGCTGGGCTCGAACTCAAAACCATGAGATCATGGCCTGAGTGGAAATTTAGAGTCAGACACTTAACCGACTGAGCTACCCAGGCGACTCCTCCTTCTGTCCTCACATAAGGATGTGATTAGTCTACAAGTTCCTTAAAATTTCCATAACCTGCACATATTAAGATCTCAAAATTTTTTCAACTGATCAATTTTCTTTTAAAAAAAAGTAAAACGGGCACCAATGGGTGGATCAGTTGGTTGAGGATCCAACACTTGACTTGGGCTCAGGTGATGATCCCAGGGTCTTGGGATCAAGCCCCATGTCGTGCTCCACACTGGTCATGGAGCCTGCTTGGGATTCTCTCTCTCTCCCTCTGCCCCTCTCCCCCACTAGCGTTCTAATAAATAAAAATAATAAATAATAATAAAAAGGCATCTTCAATAACCACATTATATTCCTGTAATAAGCATTAAAGTGTGTGTATATATATAATATATATACATATATATATACATCTGTATATACATATATAGATAATAGATTTTTTTAAGTAGGCTTCATGCCCAGCATGGAGCCCAATGCAAGGCCTGAACTCAGGAACCTGAGATCAAGACTGAGCTGAGATCAAGAGTCAGATGCTTCATCAACTGACCCACCCAGGCACCCCAGTATATTATTTTTTATTACAGTAACTTATGAAGTTATTTTACTCAGGTCACTTTAAGTATTTTCATTGTGTATGCTCACTAAAATATTTCCATGTAGACTTCCAACTGAAACAGGAATCAGATCTGATAGACAATCTAATGCATGTACGCATTAATAAAAATGTGATAATTGATTGGTAGACATGTATTATGCAGTGGAAGGTTTTTTTGAGAACTGTAAGAGATTGGGATTAAAAAGATGTAGCTTATACAGTCATAAAAATGCAGACAGCATGAACCTTATAAACACATGGTGAACCAATCTTACTCACTTTTTTTGGCAAGATTTTTGAACAAATGTTTCAATCCCTAGCCAGCCAGGAAGATATGCCAGTCTTATAGACAACTCTATAGGCTAAAAGATGCAAAAGCTATCTGATGCATTTGTATGCAAAATTGCACAAGGAGAGCAAACCAAAAGCTATTATTAAAACTAGAGCAAGATTATACACACACTCTTATGTTATATATGTCATATATGCTAAACGCGTATATATATTTTTAACATGCCATATATGTTAAATATATACATTGTACATATGTGCACCAATATATATGCACATATATATATATATATATATATATGTATTATTCATCCATTTCAACAAGACTTAATGGAAAACTCTGGACCAGGTAAGGCCCTAAGTACCAGTAATTCAAAAACGAGTTAACACCGTCCGTGCCCAGAGGGAACGTAAGGCAAGATAGGCAAAATATTTCTCAATAAACTCTAAATATGCGTTAAGTGCTGAAATACAACAATAACTCAAATATTTGACAACTGGATGGAATAATCACGTTCAAATCATTTTAAATTTCAATAGTTCAGTAATATAAGAACCTGAAGCTTCTCAAAACAGGAAGTGAAAAAAACAAGCTTTTAAGGCAGTGAACTGAAATAACAGGAGTTCAAACGCTTCAAGTTTGTTTTAATTTTGTGCAATTTATGAAGGTAGAATAGGTAAAGTTTGGTTGTGTTTATACCATAAAAATGTCTAAATGCATGCTTAAAAAGGTATTTTGCCCAAATACCCAAATCACTTTTGATGTTACTCTCACTTCCTTTTCTGAAAACCATCGTAACCATTTCCTTTAACCACAATACCACAGGTCTAGTAATTTTTAGTACCGTTTGCCTTGCTTGTTTTTTTAGACAAAGTTCATATAGGAACTAATTTGAAAGTTTGTTAAGGAGCATAATATCACAAGAAAAGTTCAAGTCAATACAACCTGTAAGTAGTACTATCTAAAATTAAGTTGTTTCCATCTACCATAAATGTATAACCAAAGCTCTTTGGTAAATGCAGAGGGCTTCTTTGTGATGAGGCTGAGCTCCTGCCACAGAAGATGTAACAAACTGAACAGACATGTTGCAGTTGCCCTCTCCAGATTTTACTGAGTTTAGAGGCAAATCAATCCTTGCATTCAGGTGAGCAACAGGAACACAAGCCATCCTTATAAAAAATTTATCACTATTAAGCTAGCATAGTCTTCTCCTTTAGAATTACAACATCTATATCAAATTGTTGGAATAAACCAGTTTTAAAACTTGAACTCCATGATATGGATTTCAAAAAAATATTTCTTCAGCAGCCCTAATTTACACACATTATAATTATATTGCTATGGTCAAGCTACAAGGAATGTTCATGATATAGTTAAAATGCCAACAAAAATAACTATGAAAACATGACATCAAATACACACTGCAAACTCAAAAAATGGTAGAGTGTGCCCAAAAATCTCTTTAATTTGCTCTTCACCACGTTCTTTGAAACTTACTAACCTTGCCTTAAAAGGAAAACGATTTTGGTCTGTTTTCTCTCAAGATAAATTAATACAATATTTGTCCTATCTTTACATCTATTTCTCTTAACTCCAACTCAGCCTTCCATTTCTTATTCTACTGAGGCCATTTAAAGACTGTCGATGGGCCTTTTAGTTACAACTACACAAATTTTCCTTACATGTTATAAACCAGCAGTAATAGCAACATATTTACAGTTCTAATTGTACCGACACCGAACTTTAAGAAATGGTGTTTCGGTGCTATTAGATAGACATGGTTGCAAAAACTAAGAGGAGGAGTAAAGAGGGATGGAAGGTTGTTATTCCTGTTCTCGTGACTCACAGCCCAGAAGTATTTCAGAAGAAAATTGGTTCCACCCTCACTTTCCCCTCCTCTCTACCTTCAAAATGAAATAATTCCAAATTGTCAACATGCTCTCAAACGACTGTTATTTAGCAATCCAAAATAAAGTGGCAAGTGGAGGAGATGCGGGGTTCATCCCGATTAGCCATTCCCTTCCCACATCCACACACTTACACACCAAAAAACTGAGACAAAATTGCTACCACCTCCGACAGATTCCTACCATTCAACCTCAGTTATGAACACCCAAGTTTTCCTATCTCCTCCCCCCTCCCCCAATCTCGCCCACCCTCTGCCCTCCCTTTCCTGTAGACCCCGCTCCGGGGGCGGGGGCGCCGAGGAGGGGGCGGCAGCGGCGCCCCGGGCCCCGCGCCGGCCCGGCCGGATCCCGCTGCTGGGAGCTGGGAAATGGCTTCTCTCTGCCTCCGGCCGGCCGGCCCGCCCGCCACCGGGGGAGGCGCCGGGACTCCGCAATAGGCCGCGGCGCTTCTCGGCGACCCCGGGCCCGGCCTGACGCGGCACTGCCGTGATTTTTGCCTCGGGCGCCGCCCGCTGCCCCCACCCCCGGTTTTCCCCGGCCGTGCGTCCTTCCTCTGCCCGCCCGCTGCCCCCGCCGCGGTCTCGCCGGCCCGTGCGCACCTTTTTGATGTTGTAGAGGCGAGTCAGCATACCGACGCCCCGGTCGTTGAGGATGGTGAGCTTCTCCGCCAGCTTCTGCTGACTGGGCTGCAGCACGGAGCGCGACATGGTGGTGCTGGTGGTGGTGCCGCCGCCGGCCGCCTCGCACCCAGTCACCGGCCCGCGGCCTCCGCCGCAACCTCTGTCGGGCCTCCTCCCCCACCGCCCGCGACCTCCGTCTCAGGGGAGAGCGCCCATGACCCTTGCGCCCCAATCCCGCGCCGGTGACTGAGCGAACCGCGGCAGACGCCTCGGGGGGTCCCTTCCCCCGTAGGAGCCCGCGTCCCGGCAGCCTCCTGCCTTCCGCCCGCCGCCCTTCCGTCCCCACCCCCGGCGCTCTCCGCCCCAGCCCCCACCGAGCCGCCTTCCCCGGCTCCTCCACTAGGTGTGGCGGCGGCGGCGGCGTCTCCGGCGGCTGAGAACGAGGCCGCTTTCCGCAGCCCAGGACGAGCGCTCGGTCACCTGATCGGCCGCGCCGGCGCCCCCGCGAGGCCGGACGGGGAACTGCGCCCTGGGGTCCTTCGCCCGCCCCGCCCGGCCTCGCCGCTGCCGCTGCCGCTTCGGACTGGGCTCCTGCCCCAGTCCCGGCCCCCCGCGCCCGCTGCGCTTGATCCCAGTGTGGGAGTCCTAAGCTGAGATCAAGTGGAGTCGCATTTCCACGCTCGTCCCGCTTCGCCCCACACCCTTCTACAAGTTCCCAAAAGTTGCCTTTCTGCAGCACCTTCCTAAAGAAATCAGCAGAAGTCCCGGGGGGGGGGGGGGGGGGAGCGTTTCAGGCGACTTTCGTCTAAGAGTGGGCTGGAGGCTCCAAGCTCTTTTTCCTCCCACCGCTTGACAGACGCTTGTCGCTGAACACAGCAGATGTTGTGCTCCACGAGGCGGGCATCGCCTCTCCCATCCTCCCTATCCCATCCCTACCCCCCTGCCTGAAGACAGTTTTTGAGAGGGGAGGTCGGAAGTGAGGGCAACTCAAGTTCCTGAGATAATCGGAATCCGGAATTTGTTGACTAGCAGCACCCATCCGGAGAAGACGCAAAATAGGCCCTGGCATGAGGGAGGCAAAAGATAAATGCTTGTTCAGTGAATGAAGGAACGCTCGCATTTTTTCCATGCCTCCACCCTAAATCCCACCCCTTCTTGGAAACATTCTACTTTTCCATCTTTTTGTTTTTTCCTGATCAATTTCTTCCCGGCTACTTCTTCCAAGACTACTCCCTCTAGTCAAATGTATTAGACTTGGTTCCAAAAGTGAACGAATAAAGGACTTATGTAACTGACTGGCATGAGGCGTTCTAGCCAAGAGGATTCATACTGCTTTGATTATTTCTGGCCTTAATTTCTTTCAATGTGTTAATCTTTGTATTATATTCATTAATTTTTAGTGTTACGACACAATGTTCTGCCACCTTCAATAAAAAATATACTAAGAGTAAATAAGCTATCGTTAGACTGATCTAAATGCCTTATGAGAAGGAAATTGTGATGAATAGCTTTTAAAACATTTTTTAAAGCTAGTGAATGTACCATCCTACAGAAATATTTATTTTATTATCTTGACAAGAGAAAGGGAGTGGACTAAATGCATTTGAGTTAAGGAGCATTAAAGAAGTCCAACATCCACCAGAAAGTCTATCATAGCTGACACTGCTTGAAATTTTACACATAGAAAGAACTTCATTACCTTTGAATGAAGGCTTTGTACCTAAAGTGTCCTTTATTTTCTTTTTTCTTTCTTTCTTTTTTTAATGTAAACACCTTAGAGATCACCTATTGAGCTATTACTCAGTTAAGTGTTGGGGGATTTACTTTCCAACGTGATAGTTAAACTTTCAATTTAGAGGAGGCAAGCATCTGGAGCCTGCCACAGTGAGAGCAGACCTGGGAAATGCAAAACTGCAAAGGGGTTTGGGACAATTGGATAAGAAAACTGAAAGATGTTCAACGTTGAGGGAAAGATGTGCTCTTTTGGGGGACCACAAACAAATTTAGCTAGATGCAGAACTACAGAGTGCACCAATGAAAGTTTGCATCATTTTCTAGTTTTTCAAAAGTGCTGCAAAAAAAGAAGGAGAAAAATGGCACCATATTACAATTTGAACACAACTGCTACTCAAGAAAAACCACTATCATGTTTCTATATGAACTTGAACAGTTGTACCTACTTATAATTGAGAATACCTAATAGAGGGAGAACTCTGTAGATGTTAGTCTCATTATTCAATTTTTATTATAACTAATTTCTAGACATATTGACCCTAGAGTGAATGGAATATGCCTATTTGAGTAAAAGAGTTTATGTCTAAATGAGGTATTCATAATTCTTGCATTTTTTTCTATATTTTGCATCAAAAAGCATTTTGTTACTAAGATTCAACCCTTTCAGTGTTTGCCTGTATGTGTAAAAAGTATACTGTCAGAGCTAGGGTAATTATATATTTTGCCACGTACATATGATCTTATGGCAATTATAATAAGTATATCATTTTATATTTTCATTCATTTCTTCAGTCTTTGAAAATATCCTATACCATGCTAATCAGCCTGTAAAGGTATTATGAAAAATTGTGCCTGTTGTGGTTTTTTCCTACCATAGCTTTCTGGAAAAGCATAAAATTTTAAAAATGATTAGTGAGCTAAGTTTCAAAAGCATTATTGAAGATTTTATTTCCCTCATCATATACAGCAGTCTTCACAGTTATTTTTGGTACTGAAGATTTCCAAACAGTTTCCCTTCAGTTAAGAGATTTCTACTGTTTTGTCCCTAGAACATATTCAGGGATCATTAAAATTATTATAAGCCTTTAGAGAGATAGATGTAGAGAGTAGGTAATAGCTTCAAATTTATACTGATCTTAGAAAATTAACTAGTAAAATTAACTAGTGGAGACCAATATGCCTAAAACGTGAATTTTATTGTATGTAAATTATCTCAATAAATCTGATTCTTAAAAAATAAGAATTTTGGAAAATAATTTTTTGAGGTAAGTATAATGATACTCACTGGAAAATATTTAAATTGGAGAAGGAAGAGTGAAGTTGGCTTCATAGAAGAAGAATTTATAATAGAATTACAATTTATGACTCCCAAATATATTTTATAATGATTCAAGTATAAAATTCTACTCACAAAATTTCAGAAACTATGGCACACAACTTTTATATAGGGTTTACATAAAAACATTCAATCATTTACAGTGACAATTGTGGATGGGTTTAAAGAGTATTATTCAGTTCTTTGTAATATATTAAATAATCAAATATTTAAAATGTGTAGAGTACTGTTGTTCTAGAAGGGGATATGAAACTGTCTAAGATATAGATTTTGATCTTGAAGTCACATCCTGGTGGAATAGAAATATGCATAAGGAGATACAATGAGGCAGCCTGAGATACAAGACCACAGGAGAAGACTTAGCACAATTTCAACCGGAAACGTCTAAGAGCCCTTTTCAGAATACGGGTAGCTTACATTTTAACTTTGAATGAGAGCAAAGTCTTGGACTTTTAAACCTGTAGAAAATGATATTCAACAAAGTTTAACTTTAGTAAATGCAAAATAGCGGGAAAGTGCAGGAAAATAAAAAGAATGTTCATTGCATACACAAAAGACACAATGGGAAATATAGGTAGAAAGAGAAATGGAACAGAAAATATACAGCCTTATGAATGGTAAGAAAGGGGGAAAAAATTCAATGAAGAAAGATAGAAAAAAATGGGAGAAAAATGGTGACTTTTGGAGATTTGAGGATAATAAAGATAATTTGAAACAGTTGCTGACTGTGACAAGTATTACCGGTTATCCTTCAATATGTATGGTCTCTTTCTCCCCTAGAAATAAAATAAAGACTACATTTCCCAGCGTCTCTTGCAGCCCACTGTGGCCATATGACTGATATTCTGGCCAATAGGATATAAGCTTTCAAGAAGCTTCCTTAAGAGACTGCTGCAGCTTTCCTTTTGCCAGTTCTTCCCCACTTTCTTCATTCGGCCACATGAAAGAAGGATGCTATGACTGCTATCTTGGACAATAAGGACAATGGCCACGTACTAAGGATGGCAAAAATAGAAATAGAAGGTGTACGTGGGCTTTTTAGAGCAGAACTGCCATACCAAACCTTGCCTATCCTAATCCAGATTTTGTGTGAAAGAGAAACTTTTATTTAAGCTTCTTTTGTTTACTGTTGTTTATTTTAGCCAAACCTGATACTAAATATTAACAATTTTTGTGGCCAACATGATAATATCTCTACTAGGAATCAAATAAGGAATAGAAATTAAATTTAACATTCAAGTGTTTTTGCACTATGTGTTAGGTGCTACTATTTGAGTTACATTTCCTCATCTATTTGTCTCAACGATCCTTTGAGATATTATCCTCTTCATTTTATAAGTGAGGAAACTGGAATGCAGATAGGTTTTTTTTTTTAATTGCCATAGAAAGTGTTAAAGCTGGTATTGGATCCTTTATCAGTCTGACCAAAGTTCATGTGTACTCTTAATTACTGTGATGTCACTGCAGATCAGTTGGATGACATAAATTTGTCATGTAACCCACTAAACATGATTCTACAGTTTCTTCTAAAGTCCTTTAACTGTGCCCAAACCTTTATAAATAATCCCCTCATTAAAATTTCTTCAGATAACAGCTAGGCTGTCATATTTTCCCCTGACTAATATATGAGTTTTTCTAGTAGCTTTCTTTAGCTTTGTTTTCTCCAGAATATAGGATGAAAATTATTTCATTATTGCTTTTTCCTAATCATGAGGAAGATTTAAACTTTTTTAAATCACTTAGGCAAGCCAGATTTCTGGTGTTTCCAGAAAAATCTTAAGGCAAGAAGAGAGAAAAATTGATGAAAGGTATCTTTTTGAGTTCTTGGGATAAAGCCTTTTAAGTAGGATGTTTCTTGTCAAAGGTACTGTTCCACTTATTCTTAAAGACAAAAACATCATTCTTTTTCCCATCAGACTTCAGAAATATATAACGAAATTTCTCACAACCTGAGAATCATGCAGCTGATATATATTAGTTTTACCTGTCCTCCCTCCCTCTGTTTGGGAAACTGCTACATTCTGACAGAATTGAGTGCAGAGAGAGAAATGTGAGTCAGGCAATGGTAAGGGTCAGGCACATATAAAATAGAAATTAATGGAGTTTTTCAAGGAATTATCATTTTTAAAAATTGGTGTTTGTGGTAAGCTCCGTGCCCACCACAGAGCCCAACACGGAGCTCATACTCACGACCCTGAGATCAAGAGTTGGATGCTCAACCAACTAAGCCATCCAGGCATCCACAAAAATTGTTTTAAAGACTAAATATAGGGGTGCCTGGGTGGTTCAGTCACCCCCAGTTTAGCATCTGACTTTTGATATCTGCTCAGGTTGTGAGCTCGTGGTTGTGAGATCAAGCCCCCCATAGGGATCTATATTCAGTATGGAGCCTACTTGGGATTCTCTATCTCCCTCTCTCTATGCCCCTCTTCCTCTCATTCTCTCTCTCTCTCTCTCTGAAAATAAATGTTTACCAAAAAAAAAAAAAAAAAAAAAAAGACTACATGTAGCCAGACTATAATGTAATCAGAGAAACCAACTTTGGGTGAAGTATGGAAAAGGACAACAGAAGATTTCACTGTTGTTTAACAATGGTCACAGAGAGGGTAGACAATAACATATATGCTACATCAATACTTCAAGTTCTGTTCCTTTCCATCCAAAGACAACCAGGTATGATAATTTACTCCACTAAAAAATAAGAAAGAAAATAGGGAAAAGTTGGAGCAACAGTATCCCAGTACCTGTAGTAAATGAAGTAAGGAGGTAAGACTTAGCCAGAGATCGCAACTTGGTATTGCAAAGGAGTAATGAAGACAGGCTTAAATGAAACATGAGATGTCTCCAGTAGTTAGCAGAAGAGATGCCAGAAATAGAACTGATCTGAAAAGTTCAAAAAGAAAATGATGAAAAATTAATTACAGTCTTGATCTTGACCATTCACATCAAATTAGATTCATCTTCTAGCCTGCCAAATCTTTGATAATGCACTTCACTATGTTTATTTGCTTCTGCTCTGCAAAACTAAAGATATATTTATCTTTCTTATTAAAGTCACCCAAAGAATTTCAGTTTTCCCTGTAGAAAAAATTCCAATGTATAATGAAGTTTTTAGTTTATGATTGGTTTTAATTCTTCTTGGTTATTTTCATAGTACAAAGGATTTGTGAGTTTTTTAGTTTTGTTTTAGAAATTTGTTGGGCTTAGATGAAAAAAGAATGAAATCTTGCCATTTGCAACAACGTGGATGGAACTGGAGGGTATTATGCTAAGCGAAATAAGTCAGTCAGAGAAAGACAGATCTATGATTTCACTCATATGTGGAATTTGAGAAACTCAGCAGATGAACATAGGGGAAGGGAAGAAAAAATAAGATAAAAACAGAGAGGGAGGAAAACCATAAGAGACTCTTAAATACAGAGAACAAACTGAGGGTTGATGGGGGTGGGGGGATGGGGTGTGGGTTAAATAGGTGACAGGCATTAGGGAGAACACTTTTCAGGATAAGCATTGGGTTCATATGTAAGAGATGAATCACTGGGTTCTACTCCTGAAGGCAAGAGTACACGGTATGTTAACTAACTTGAGAATAAAAAAACAAAAATGAAATTTATGCTTAGATTTACACTTAAATAGTGGATGATGAAATACAAATCAGTGTAAACAAATATTGGTGAATCTTTTTATTTTGATCTTACGTCTTCTTTAAATATTAGAATGCATGGAAAATTGGCGAAGTCAATGATAGAACAAAACTTGAGTTAGAATACAGAATAAGCCTATGATGATACTGAAGTTCCAGCTGAACACATAAGACCCATTTACATTTTTACATTTAGTCTACCCCAAAAGTAAACAGTCTTTCAAAAATTTGGAATGATATTGAGAATACTGAACTGGACATCCAAGGAATTGCCTAGACTGTAGATACAAATTTGGGATCATCAGAATATGGATGTTATTTGAAGCCACAGGAGTAGATGAGATCATTTTTGGAGTATTTTAAAAAGGAAAATAAAGCCTAGTCCAAAGCCCTTAGGAACTCCAACTTTTAAGAATCAAGAACCTGGGGTGCCTGGCTGACTCAGTTGGTGGAGTGTGCGACTCTTGATCTCGGAGTTGTGAGTCGGAGCCCCACATTGGGTGTAGAGATTACTTAAAAAAATAAAATAAAATAAAATAAAATAAAATAAAATAAAATAAAGAGCCAGCAAACTGAGACTGAATAGAATTGTCAAAGGGGCCAGAGACTGGGGCAGTAGCTGGAGGGGTTAAGGGGGGGTGGGGCGGGGGAGGGAGGAGATTGTTTATTTTCAGTGGTAATACCAAACTATCCTGTAGAAAGAGATAGATTTATAACTCAGTACAGAGAGCTAGGATAATCAAAAAAGCAGAAGCTTTGACAGTACAGGAAGGAAAGTGATGAACGGGAAGCAGATAATATAGAGCCAGATTGATTTTTGATTCGGGGTTGTAGGGAGAGATAAGATAATGATATTAACTGGCTACCTGCAATGTGTCATGTTCTGTTCCAAGTGCTTTTCATGTATTAATGTGTTTCATATTCATAACAAACTCTTGAAGTAGGTACATTTTGTTTTTCCTATTAAAGAAGAAAGGAAGTTATGTCTATGGTCACAACTGGTAAGGGGCAGAGCTTAGGCTATTAACTACTTGATGTGTACACTGATGCAGATCAGTAGAATTACTTGGGCGAAGATAAGAAAGTTTTCTCATGTCTTCTATTTTCTCAGTGAAGTAGAAATACGTCTTTAGCTTAAATGGAATGTCATGTGTCAGAAAATGTTAAACGTTCATTTCAGTTTAGAGTTATGCATTTAAATGGTTAACAGAAAAAAGCCTTAGCTCTGGGGTCAGACTGAGAGTTGGAATCCTTCCTTTGCCACTTACAGCAGTGTGACATTGAACATATGACTAAAGCTCTCAAAATCCCAAATTTTCACCCTAAATGGGTATAATTTTACATCCCTCACTAGATTATTGTGAGGTATGCATGAGATAAGTTTTAGTACTGTACCTTATACAATTCAATGAGAATAAATGCTGTTTATCAATACCATTATTATTATTATTATTATTATTATTATTATTATTATTGCCCCAGTCTGCCCAGTTATGTAATCTTCTATATTGGTAATGACATACAAGAGACAGAAGGTTGTGGATTTTTCTTTTTTTAGGTGAATGCAAAGGAAAGAGAGAGTAGTAAAGGAGTTGAGAGAAGTAGTTGGGGAATAATATAGCTAACTCACTGTTTTAGCATTCAACCAAAAAATATATATATATTAAAAGCCTACCTAATTGTATTAACACTGCTTTGCTTGACAAATTTCTATTTCAAAGTAATAATTTCTGAAAATCATATTTTCATTATTTCATGTTAGACACACACCATAATCATTAAGCTTCTAAGTGTTGATTATGTGCAAATGTTAAATTTGTTCTTATTATAAAATATACATTATGCTAAAATATTATAAACTCATTATAAGATGATTTTTCTCCATTAAAACATCACTGACGTTTAAGTGTTTACAATAAGTCAGGTGTTCACTGATGCTTAAATTCAACTTTGTATTCCTACTTAAATTCACATCCACTGTTACTTAACCATACAAACTAAGCTGCCACTGTCAAATCTATTTTTTTTTTCTGCTTTTAACCTATGAATATACAATTGCTCCACCTGGATTGTTTGCATGTTAAAGTTTTACCATTTCTTCATTTCTTCTATTGTTTCTTTTTTTTTTTTTTTTTATTTAATTTTGAGAGATAGAGAGAAGGCTTAAGTGGGAGAGGGGCAGAGAGAGAGGAAGAGAGAATGAATCCCAAGCAGGCTCCACACTGTCAGCACAGAGCTTGATGGGGGGCTCCATGCAGGGCTCCATGCAAGCCTCAAACACATGAATGGTGAGAACATGTCCTGAGCTTAACCAACTGAGCCACCCAGGCACGCTATCATTTCTTCTGTTGTTTCTAATTACTTCAACTAATTGCTGTTTCTATTACAAAACTTTAGAATCAGAATTAACTCAAAATTTTCACACTTTTTGTATTTTTCCCATTTCTAATGGTCTTTATTTGTGCCATATTTGAAATAATAGGATAAACAATTCACTTTCAGTTTATAAAGAAAGGAAAACCACTTGTCCTAACTAGTTCCAAATTATCACTTATATAGTAGAGTCTACATTTAAAATATTAGGAGCATGTTAAAGCCAACTTCAGCATATGCGTATATATGTATAAATACTTTCTTGTGTTAGATTTTAATTATAGAATAGTTTAACTTGAACAGTAAACATTTGTAAATTGATTTAAGTAGAAAATAGTTACATTACCTAATAGATTAGCTTTAAATCAGAGAGAGAGAGACAGATATGAGTCGGGTAGAGGCAGATAGGGAGACAGAACCCAAAGCAGGCTCTAGGCTCTGAGTTGTCAGCACAGAGCCTGACTGGCGGGGGGTGGGGGGGGGTGGGGGGGGGTGGGGGGGGTGGGGGGGGTGGGAGGGGTGGGCACGAACTCACAAACTACAAGATCATGACCTGAGCCAAAATCAGATGCTCAACTGACTGAGCCACCCAGGCACCCCTCTCACTCTCGTGTTTTAAGAGAGGATGAGATAAACTTAAAGCCCAAGGATTGAATCAAAAGAAAGGAATGAAATAAACAACTCGTTTTTACTCATGTTCTCCAAGGAGTCGAAGCAGAAACAAAACAGAGCTGCAATATTTTTTTTTTCTTTTAATATGTTGTTGTTTATAGGCCAAATTAATTTTTGGCTCTAATTTAGGTTCCTAATTAACCTTGGATCCTGGACCTCAATATAAATTTAATGAAGCTATGTATCCTATCCATAAGAATATACAAAATTTTAGTGCAATTTTAAAGAGTTCATGGTCTCATTAAAGCCTCTGTGGGAGGCTTTCATAGACCCAAGTTTCATAGACCCAAGATTCAGAAGCATTCTGGATTGTAGTGAGTCCACCAGAAAAGGCACAATAGCAGCAATTGTATACCCAAGCAATCATGTGCTAAGTGTCCAGATTTAACCTGACATAAGTGTTAAAAAAACAAAAACAAAAACACAAAAAAACAACAAAAAACCTTAAAAAACAAAAGCAAAAATTTTGTACCCCATTGTCCAGAGACGTAAAAAGTATTTTTTCTGATCAGTTCAGTGTGTTACAACCAACTCCTTGGTAATCTTTCCACAGATGTGTTAGGGTAGCCTTTGTAATCAACATTTTATCAGGACTAAATATCAACTGTAGATGGATGACTCAAGTTCTCTCTTCATCTGCCTCCTCTGGTTGCTGAGAACTTTGGCACCTCCAACAGAAGGTGGGAAGGAGAACTGAAAGCAGGAAACTGAAGTTGTTTTGTTTTCCTTTCAGTTGAATACCTTGACTAAACAGTTTACTGCAAGGAAAAGGTGGAAACTGCTGTTTTAGCTCTAAGTCTTTTGAATTGTATGCAAGTTATCATTTGCCTACATATCCCTTTCTCCTATTGTTATAAGTAACACAGGGTTCACTGCCTCCTTAATGAAACGTGCGGTGCTTTAAAGAGATCCTGTGGCTTCTGCACATTACATAAGCCATAGTTAGTTTGCCTCAGAATGATTGCAGAAAAATTGTAAATTTAGTCTCAGAAACCTGCTGCTTAAAGCAGACTCAGCCAGCTTTTTAGTTTTCAAAGCTGCTCTGTATAAAGCAGCACATTTGGAAATCTGTTGCTGATATACCCTATTCATACTCTATTCATAAGAAGAGCATCTGGGTGGCTCAGTCAGTTAAGCGTCCGACCTAGCCTCAGGTCATGATCTCACTGTTCGAGCCCTGCATTGGGCTCTGTGCTGACAGCTCAGGGCCTGGAGCCTGCTTCAGATTATGTGTCTCCCTCTCTCTCTCTGCTCCTCCCCCACTCATGCTCTGTCTCTCTCTCTCTCCTTCAAAAATAAATAAAAATATTTTAAAAAAATTTTTAAAAAAGGAAGTAAAACTTAACTTGAAAGGGACATGGCATACATGAAAGAATCACAAAAATGGAAGGAGCAATGAATTCTAAGAAAATCCAGTATTGCTTAGGTTTTCAAATACTGGGACATTAAAATATCTTTGAATGTTGATAATATACTCTTATTAGTGAAATAACCCCTCTCTTGACTTCTATGCCAGGTGGCAAATTCCCAGTCTACCAGCTTAAATTGGCACCATGTTTCACACTGCTATTGCTTTTCTGGGGAAGCAATGTAAATACAAAATAAATACAGCCCCCACCACTACCACCATCATTTAACGTTAAACAGCAGTTTGACACAAAGCAATGGACTTGACTACAATGACCAGAGTTAGGTAAGCTGCCTCAAATTCTTTGAGGCAAAGAATATAACCAAATACTAGGATTAAGGGATTTTTTTCCTCTCCTCCATGGGAAACAGATTAGTTTAATTCATGTAAAAGATTTATTTTTCTTTTATGTATCTTTTATTTTTAGAGGTATTTCAAAAGGTATCTATTCAAAGGGAAGGTTTTCTAAATTTTAATTTTTTATAACAAATTGTTTTAAACATAAAAAGAATAGAGGGGCACCTGAGTCGGTTGAGCATCCAACTTTTTTAAAAAAGAGTAGAGTATAATAACCTCCTATATACTCATTACCCAAGTTTGACGCTTAATATTTTCCCAAACTCGAATGCAAAGGATTTTGATTTGTCAATAATCAAAACCAGAATTTTTTAATTTATGCTATAAATAATACATGATTATAATACAAATAATAAAAAAACTAGAAACTCTTGAAAAAGATCACTTTGAGTTACTTTTTAAAAGACAACTTTTTAGGGGCACCTGGCTGGCTCAGTTGGGGGAGTATGCAACTCTTGATCTCGGGATTATGTGTCAAGCCCCATGTCGGGTACAAAGATTACTTAAAAATAAAATCTTACAAAAAAAAAGACAACTAATTATTGTTGATTCAGGATGGGCCTGGAGTTATAAACAGCATTCTTAAAATGGGGCTAGTTTTATTTTCACATTTTTTAATGATAATGTTTAACCAGATATTTAAAAAAGGAGGCTGTAAGGACAAACATCAAAGTGGCGTGCCTAGCAACAGCCAAACCAAGTAGTAAAACTTACTAAGATCAGTTAAATACATATCTGTCTATCAAACTGAAGCTAAGCTCACAGCAAGTGATACCACAGCTGTCTGAGAGGGGCCTCCTAATCTTGGCTTGATCGGAGAAGCAAATAAAGAATGCACCAAAGTACATTCATTATGCTGAGTCACTGGGTTGAAAGAGAGAAAGA
This sequence comes from Panthera leo, assembly GCF_018350215.1. Classification (NCBI taxonomy): domain Eukaryota; kingdom Metazoa; phylum Chordata; class Mammalia; order Carnivora; family Felidae; genus Panthera; species Panthera leo. Next base: position 169,814,818 of record NC_056686.1, read on the forward strand.
TAAACCACTTACTGAACAATGACATATTTTTCTTTTAGGTGATTCACAAGTCTTTGAGGACCGGCAGGCATAAAGCCACTAGGCTTTGTGTTACCTGTCCAGTCTACAGTAATACTCACCAGTATTTGTTCTGTATATTTTGATCTCAGGCAACTTTGATTATGAGAATTTGCTTATGTAAAAAGCTCTCTGGCTGGTACATAGGTGCAAGTAAAAAAAAAAATTTTTTTTCTTAATCAGATAATATTCAGAATCCTAGTGAAGTATTTTATTAACCAAAACCTTTTTAGATTAGTATTAAACATGTGCTAGATATTTACACTAATTGACAAGAAAATTACAAAATCATTCTGATTGACTCAGTTCATTTGTTTATTTAAAAAAAATTTTAATGTTTATTTATTTTTGAGAGAGAGAGACAGAGAGAGACAGAGCATGAGTGGGGGAGGGGCAGAGAGAGACGGAGACACAGAATCCGAAGCAGGCTCCAGGCTCTCAGCTGTCAGGACAGAGCCTGATGCAGGGCTCGAACCCACGAGCTATGAGATTATGACCTGGGCCCAAGTCAGACATGCAACAAACTGATCCGTGACAATTTAATAGTTTCTCCATGTTTCATTTCCAAAATAATCATGGAATACCACTTTTCCTGGCCATATTGGCTGTAGCCTCGGGAAATTTAACTTATTATATTGACAAGCTTGATAAATACATCATTTATTTTTTGTTTAGTAAATTTTAAGTTAAGCCTAAGATTCATTATAAGAAAAAGAGCTACAATAAAATAGAGAAATATTATTCTTTATAATTTTGTGTTTTTCATGATATCAAATGCCTTTTTCTCTCTATGACACAAAAAATCCAAACTGCATTTTCTTCATGAATTTACAACATGGGAAAAAATGAGGTCTCCAAAATTTAGAGCAGCAAGACTTCATACTTTGGAAAACAAGAAAAATTAAGTATAAAATTAAGCTGCTTTTGAGGTGCCTGGTTGGCCCAGTTGTTAAGCATCTGACTTCAACTCAGGTCATGACCTCACTGTTCATGAGTTCGAGCACCATATCGGGTGAGCTGGAGCCCTGCTTCAGGTGAGCCCGGCTTCTCTCTCTCTTTCTCTCTCTCCCTCTGCCCCTCCTGGGATTCTCTCTCTCTGCCTCTTGCTCACTTGTGCCCTGCCCCCCCGCCCCGGCCTCAAAAAAGCTGCTTTTGTAGTGAAAAGAGCACTTTTATACAGTGCTGTAATCTTTTTGGAGATCAATTTGGACATATGTGTGAAATACATTAAAAAAATCCATGACTCCTGGGGCGCCTGGGTGGCTCAGTCGGTTAAGCATCCGACTTCAGCTCAGGTCACGATCTCGCGGTCCGTGAGTTCGAGCCCCGCATCGGGCTCTGGGCTGATGGCTCAGAGCCTGGAGCCTGCTTCCTACGCTGTGTCTCCCTCTGTCTCTGCCCCTCCCCCATTCATACTCTGTCTCTCTCTGTCTCAAAAATAAATAAACGTTAAAAAAAAAAAAAATCCATGACTCCTAAATACAGATCTGTATACCCATAAACTGAATATTTGAACCCTGGAAATAATCCTTAAGAAAAAAACTCAAAAATAATTTTGTGTATAAGGATATCCAGGTATTACTAAAACCTGTTATATATCTGCTGCTAGTTGAGGCTTTTGATAGAAGTTCTTGGTCCTCTGTTAGCTTTTGAGAACTAAAAGGTAGTATTTCTTGGTAAAGTAGTCCATATAATAAAAGCAAGTAGATCACCAACTTGATGTGATATGAGTAACATTTTAAGTTCTTGATAAACTATTATAATATCACTTACATTCAGTTCAGATTCTTAGTAGAAGGGAGAGAGTCGGGTGAAATACTAAACTATCTCTCAGGCCCGTTTAAAAGTACTAGGGTCATAACGCAAGATTTAGTAATTCACATAAATAGGCCTTCAGAGAGGGATACCTGGAACTTTAGTCATCTGAAAAAGGGTCAAGACAAGGCAAGCACTGCCTTTTCAAGTCACTTGGCCTGTGGACAATGACTAATATGAGGTACAAAATCCACTAACCTCTGGGAACCAAAACAAAGTTTCCACTTGGGGTTCTTTGTATTCTCTGTCCACTAACAAAGCCAAATGCCAAAATCAATCCTTTCATGGACTGAAGAGGTCATTGGGCAAACTATGTGTTTTGTAGGCATTCTGCGGTTCTGCCCTACCTTTTTAAAAGCCCCCAATATTCTTGAGGTGAGACAAAAAACATAAGGACACTGACTGCAAAGGCTGCTTTTAAAATATACTTGTATCCAAAAGAGATCCTCTTTCTCCTCATCCTCGCCAACATCTGTTGTAGCCTGAGTTGTTAATGTTAGTCACTCTGACAGGTGTGAGGTGGTATCTCATTGTGGTTTTGACTTGTATTTCCCTGATCATGAGTGATGTTGAGCATTTTTTCATGGGTCAGTTGGCCATCTGGATGTTTTCTTTGGAGAAGTGTCTATTCATGTCTTTTTGCCCATTTCTTCACTGGATTATTTGTTTTTTGGGTGTTGAGTTTGGTAAGTTATTTATAGATTTTGGATACTAACCTTTATCTGATATGCCATTTGCAAATATCTTCTCCCATTCTGTCGGTTGACTTTTAGTTTTGCTGATTGTTTCTTTCACTGTGCAGAAGCTTTTTATCTTGATGAGTTCATTTTTGCTTTTGTTTCCCCTGCCTCTGGAGATGTGATGAGTAAGAAGTTGCTGCAGCTGAGGTCCAAGAGGTTTTTGCCTGCTTTCTCCTTGAGGATTTTGATGGCTTCCTGTCTTACATTTAGGTCTTTCTACAATTTCGAGGTTTTTTTGTGTATGGTGTAAGAAAGTGGTCCAGGTTCATTTTTCTGCATGCCGCTGTCCAGTTTTCCCAGCACCATTTGCTGAAGAGATGGTCTATACTCTATTGGATATTCTTTCCTGCTTTGTGAAACATTAGTGGCCATATGCTTCTGGGTTCATTTCTGGGTTCTCTATTCTGTTCCATTGATCTGAGTGTCTGTTTTTTGTACCAGTACCATACTGTCTTGATGATTACAGCTTTTTAAAAAAAATTTTCTTTAATGTTTATTTATTTCTGAGAGAGAGAGACAGAGTGTGAGCGGGGGAGGAGCAGGGTGAGATGGAGACACAGAATCCAAAGCAGGGTCCAGGCTCTAAGCTGTCAGCACAGAGCCCAACATGGGGCTTGAACCCACGAACCGTGAGATCATGACCTGAGCCAAAGTCAGACACTTAACCAACTAAGCCACCCAGGCACCCTGATGATTATAGCTTTGTAACACATCTTGAAGTTCAGGAGTATGATGCTTCCAGCTTTGGTTTTCTTTTTCAAGATTGCTTTGGCTATTCAGGATCTTTTCTGGTTCCATACAAACTTTAGGATTGTTTGTTCTAGCTCTGTGAAGAATGCTGGTGTTATTTTGATAGGGATTGCATTGAATATGTAGATTGCTTTGGGTAGTATCAACATTTTAACAGTGTTTGTTCTTCTAATCCAGGAGCATGGAATGTTTTTCCATTTTTTTATGTGTCTTCTTCAATTTATTTCATAAGCTTTCTATGGCAATGTTTATAGCAGCCCTATCAACAATATCCAAAGTATGAAAAGAGCCTAAATATCCATCAATGGATGAGTGGATAAAGAAGACATGGAATATATATATACAAGGGAGTATTACTTGGCAATCACAAGGAATGAAATCTTGCTATTTGCAACTACATGGATGGAACTGGAGGGTATTATGCTAAGTGAAATTAGTCAGTCAGAGAAAGACAAATATTATATGACTTCATTAATACGAGGAATTTAAAATACAAACAGATGAACACAAGGGAAGGGAAGCAAAAATAATATAAAAACAGAGAGGGGAACAAAACATAAAAGACTAGTAAATATAGAGAACAAACGGAGGGTTGATGGAGGGGTTGAGGGAGGAGGGATGGTCTAAATGGGTAAGGGGCATTAAGGACTCTACTCCTGAAATCATTGTTGCACCATATGTTAACTAACTTGGATATAAACAATAAATAAATTGAAAAAAAAAATACTTGTATCCAAAAGGTGTACACAAATTCTCCAGTCCCTCTTTTCCTTCATTAGCATGGATTAGGTCATTAGGCAGCCTACCAAGAGTGGAGACCTAAGAAGAGTTAGTGTGTTTGGGAGTGAGTCTGGGATTGGCAAGAATAACAGTGATTATCTTGGTGGTCTGGTCAGGATGTGCTAAGCCCAGATAAGAGAAAAAAGAGCTTTCCCCATTACTGAAGAAAGCAGAAAAGGAGGACTGGTTAGCATGCAGGTGAACTCTGAGAGAAGATGTGATACTCCAAAGGAAGGAAGTAATTTAAAAGGAGTTCTAAAGGAGTTGGGCCCAAAGTAAGGATTACTCTCAAAGGAAAATGTGGTGTTACAATTCTGCCACAGTCTGCTCTGAATGAAAGTTTAGGGAACCTGCATCTTTCTGATCCTTACAAATCTAGGAGCATAGAGAATGTAAGGCCCTGAAGGTCGTTGGAGGAGTAGTAGAAAAACTAAAGTCCAAGGAATCAGCCTTCCATTTCCCTGGAACTAAAAAGGGTTGGGTAGAATCTGTCCTGCTTTTTACCATTCCTCCGTTGATGTATGTTCTGACCCAGCCCATCTGAGGGTCACAGAGACTTTCTCAATCCCTTGGAGGACTCAGATATTGAAATTCCAACAGAGGAAATGTGGAGAAGAAAATGTGCAAAATGAGCATCCTTAAACCACAGGCAGGATTTTCTCCAATGAAAGAATTCCATTCAACTAGTCCTCATTTTGTTGTGAGTTCAAGCCCCATGTTGGGCATGGAAACTACTTAAAAAAAAAATATATATATATATATAAAAAGGTGCATTGCAGATAAAGAAAATTCTTTTTTTTTTTTAATTTTTTAAATGTTTATTCAGTTTTGAGAGACAGAGAGCAAGCAGGGGTAGGGCAGAGAGAGAGAGGGAGACACAGAATCCGAAGCAGGCTCCAGGCTCCGAGCTGTCAGCAGAGAGCCCGACGTGGGGCTCGAACTCACGAACTGTGAGATCATGACCCAAGCCAAAGTTGGACACCCAACTGACTGAGCCACCCAGGCGCCCCTAAAGAAAACTCTTAAGAAAAAAAAACTTAACTCTCCTTTATTTAACCTAGTAAGGAGAAAAAAATTGTCTGACTTAGGTTTCAATTGTTTTTATTTTCCAAGCTCATGTTCTTATAATGCTTCAAGCTGAGTAGAGAAATCATAAAATCATAAAATCTTAGAGCTAAAAGAGATCTGGAAGATCACTTCTTCCTCTTTATTTTATAGCCAAGAAATCTCAAAAAGGAAAATGGCTAAAATGTAGGAAGCCAAAAAGTTTCAGGAGAAGCAATAAATACAGATAATCCATAAAATGAAAATGAGACCAAACAAAATCTTGGGTTTATTATAAAAATTATTATTGCACTTAACCATAGTTTCTCCACAGATTTGGATATATATTTGTTGTCTCTATTTTTGTTGGTTAAGGAATGGATCAAAATTTTTCAAAATTATTTTTTGCTGCTACAATGGAAATCTACAAAAACGGGTAATAGACTATTTTGGGATCATTGTTCAGAAGCACATTTATCTTAGAAATGGTTACCATGGAGATAAGCACACGTCGTATGACTCTACAGCTTGTGAGTTAGAAGTCATCTATGCTACTAAGACATAAATAGCCATATATACACATACACGCACATAAGCCCATCCACACACGCACAGTGAAGTTATATTGTTCCTCTCCTTTCGTAAAATAATAATAAAACTCCATTCAATGCTGGTCTTTGATGGTGGAAGGACTGGCAAAACTCTACACCTTTTAAAATGTAATATTATACAATGACATAAAAATCACTTTTTAAAAACATTGTGAAAGTAATCTGAATCAAGCTTAAAACATACTTAACATGTAAAATAAATGATGAGAACATACTTCTTAGACATCACTCCTCTTAAAGTAGAAATATAAAAATAAGAAAGTAAAATGAAATGCCTGGTTGGCTCAGTCTGTAGAGCATGTGACACTTGACCATGGGGTCATGAGTTCAAGTCCCATGCTGGACATAAAGCTTACTTAAAAAAGTAAATAAAATACATTTTAAAAAATAAGAAAGTAAAAAAAAGCCCAGAGTAGATTACAAAAATTTATTGAGTTATTTCCCCAAGGAATTCAATAATATTAATACTAATATATTATTAATATTGATAGCAATTAGCTATTAATAATAGTTTTAATAATATTAGGGCCTAGTTATCAGGCTAGCCTTTCTCTCCCTGCCTCTCTAGCTAGATAATTTCTTTGTTATTTGTTTGCTTTCCTTTTTTTTTTTTTTTTTTTGCTTTTTCTTTTCCTTCAATAAATACAATTTTTAAGCTGCTTAAATTCCAAAGACACTGGCCAATTTCAGAGTATCACAAAGGTATATATTCTGATTAAAGTTAATTTGCTTTTATTTATTTTACTTATTTGTTTACTTTTCAGTAATGGACATTTTCAAATTTTCAAGCAACAGGAGAAAGAATAGCAAAATTAACACCCCCTCCCATGTACCCATCACCCAGCTTTGTTACTTATCAACATATAACTAATTCTGTTTGATTTATAACCTCCTTCCTCCATCATTTTAAATCAAATGTAAAACATCATGGTAAAGACTTTTTAAAATAATTACACTATCCAATTAGAAAACTTTTCCTCCACAGTTTGAATTTTTTATACTTTTCGTAGAAAAGTACTTCAACAGTTTCATTGTGTATAGGGTACAATAGCAGGTACTAAATTCAGTAGTATAAGAATGTCCAGAACTAGAATAATAATACTTCCTTGAACATTCACCACTTAATACACTGATGACTTACTTATGTAAAAAGAAATCTTTTCTTATGCAGTATAATTTTTTTAGACTAATGCATGTGTTTAAAAGTATACTTAAAGAAAGCCATGCACCTTGATTTGTTTTATAGAAACACAAGAAATGTAAAGCAAAAGCAAAAACAAAAACAAAACACCACAAGAAATGTATATTAAATAAATAAAACCAAATGTGTTTTTGCTTTTTTCCCCAAGACAGCTATTTTAACATGTTTGATTAGCAGACAAAACTCTATACTTGCTAGAAGAGTGTACAAAAAGGACAATTACAGAACAACACATCATCTTTCACAGCCTTTCCATAAAAAAAAAAATAGTCATGCAAAGTTTCTCAATATTTGCTGCTATTTTCAAATTGAGGCAGCATGTAGTTTTCGAACTGGGTGGCTCAGTCAGTTAAGCCTCCGACTTCAGCTCAGGTCACGATCTCGCGGTCTGTGAGTTCGAGCCCCGCGTCGGGCTCTGGGCTAATGGCTCAGAGCCTGGAACCTGCTTCCGATTCTGTGTCTCCCTCTCTCTCTGCCCCTCCCCCGTTCATGCTCTGTCTCTCTCTGTCTCAAAAATAAAAATAAAAAACGTTAAAAAAAATTTTTTTAAAAGAAAAATTAAAATCTGAAACTGAGATCAGCAAAAAGTCTAGTCATATAACCTTTATTCCCTTTTACTTCACTACTCTTGCACTCTGCTTTCTAGAATTTCAGCACTGAAAGAGTTGTGAAATTTGCATTTTTCCTCCAAGCTCATCGATCCAATATTCCTTACTCTCTTCATGTTAAATACTTATTTATCAATGTATTTAAACCCAAGTCTTTAAAATCTGAAGTCTTTCAATCTTGCTTTTTTTTTAAAATCCAAGCATCAGGAAATGAAAGATATAACTATCATCAAATGAGTGACCTCTCAGAGATCACAAAAAATTGTTTCACTCTATATAGTGTCATCCCAAATAGTTTTAAATAACCACTTTTTAAAAAAAATATGAAACACTTCACAAATGTGTATATCATCCATGCGCAGGGACCATGCTAAGCTTCTCTGTAACATTCCATTTTAGTATATGTGCTTCTGGTGTAAGCACTTAAAGAAACAATTTTTGGGGCGCCTGGGTGGTTCAGTCGGTTAAGCAGCCGACTTCGGCTCAGGTCATGATCTCTCGGTCCGTGAGTTCGAGTTCTGCGTCGGGCTCTGTGCTGACAGCTCAGAGCCTGGAGCCTGTTTCAGATTCTGTGTCTCCCTCTCTCTGACCCTCCCCTGTTCATGATCTGTCTCTCCCTGTCTCAAAAAAATATAAAACGTTAAAAAAAATTTTAGAAAAAGAAACAATTTTTAAAAAGAATGAGTGCTTTCTTCTACATACTTAGGTCTAGTGATTCTAGCTTTTACTAGTCATTCTCATAGAATTTCTAGAGATACTTCCAGATAAGTATACAGTTCCTTAGGAGCATTTCCAGAGAAGCAACTCCTGACTCAACTGAGAGACTTGAAGATAAAAGTAGAAGAAATGTCAGATTGCATCGTACCAGTTGGTCATCCAGCTGAATGCTGACACCAAGACACATTTTTTAAGTTTTAAATTTAATTCCAGTATATTTAACGTACGTTATATTAATTTCAGGCGTACAATGCAGTGATTCAACAATTCTATACATTTCTTAGTGCTCATAATGGTAAGTGTGCTCCTTAATTTCCTTCACCTATTCTACCCATGACATCAAGACATTTTGAAGAAAAGCACTATGGCTTTCTAATTCATCCATCTAAAATCCAGAAATATAGATGGTTTCCTTACTGTATTGGATCAGTTGATATATGACCTAGACATTTTCTAAACTTCTTGACAATTATTCTCTTGTTTGCTTATTCCAGTGCTTTAGGCAACATTTTCAGTTCACATTACTACCCACCATGTTCTTTTGGTTGACATGAAATTACTTCTTTTAAACTTCAAGATACACTCACTAGTATTTTTTAATATCCTAGGATTTATTAACTTAGTTAACATTATCCATATTATTCCTGATTTTTTTTAATAATTTGATCACAGTTCTCCATTTCTATCATTTTATTTATTTTTTTCTTTCTAATTTTTTTCTTATTTTTTTAATTTTATTTTTTATTTTTTAAAATTTACATCCAAATTAGTTAACATATAGTGCAACAATGATTTCAGGAGTGGATTCCTCAGTGTCCCTTACCCATTTAGCCCATCCCTCCTCCCACAACCCCTCCAGTAACCCTCAGTTTGTTCCCCATATTTATGAGTCTCTTCTGTTTTGTCCCCCCGCTGTCTTTATATTATTTTTGTTTCCCTTCCCTTATGTTCATCTGTTTTTTCTCTTAAAGTCCTCAGATGAGTGAAGTCATATGATTTTTGTCTTTCTCTGACTAATTTCACTTAGCATAATACCCTCCAGTTCCATCCACGTAGTTGCAAATGGCAAGATTTCATTCTTTTTGATTGCTGAATAATACTCCATTGTATATATAGACCACATCTTCTTTATCCATTCATCCATTGATGGACATTTGGGCTCTTTCCATACTTTGGCTATTGTTGATAGTGCTGCTATAAACATGGGGATGTATGTGTCCCTTCGAAACAGCACACCTGTATCCCGTGGATAAATGCCTAGTAGTGCAATTGCTAGGTCGTAGGGTAGTTCTATTTTTAGTTTTTTCAGAAACCTCCATACTGTTTTCCAGAGTGGCTGCACCAGCTTGCATCCCCATTCATTTCTATCATTTTAAATAAAAATATCAGGTGTTACACATATATATGTATATATTTATATGTATATATTTATAAACATATATATGGTAGGCATAATCATATATATATGTATGTGTTTAGAAAAAGATAAATTCCTGGAAGAAAGTGGAGAGGTCAACATTACTTGAGGATGATGCCATGGAAGGGAATTTTCTATCATTGACAATCTAGTACTTTCTGAGCACGACCTACATCTGCCTCTGTTTCCAATCCATCAAATCCCTTCAACCCCCTAATTTGACAGCTATCTCTATCACTCTGATGGAGCCATTCTATATAAAATCTCCAGTTGATCTCATTTTATTATGTCAAGTTATTTTTTGCTGTTTCTCTATACCCTGGCCTCTCTATAACTTTTTATACCACTGGACAACATTTTTGTTTTAAACTCTTATTTAACCTTTGATTACACAACCCATCTTTTCTACCCGCCTTCATGACTTCTCCTTATCTGGTTTCTTTTCACATTTCACTTGCTTTTCAGCCTTCCAAAATTTGTCCCTCAGGGTATTGTCCTTGGCTGGGCTTTCTCTAAACTGGATCTTTTGAGAAATTCATATTTTCTTATTGACCATCACCTCTATGTGAATGGCCTCAATTCAACTCAGATGTCTTGGCTTTACTCACTCATTTGTCCATCTGTGAAAAAGTTATTGAATGCTTACAATATGACAGGCACTAAATAAATAAATTGGGTTCCTCAAAACTCTATAAAACTGTAATTCATAACCCTCATAAGACTAATGTCCAAGTTTCCCTAGCTTTAAACTTTCATACCATGTTTGATGAACCTTTGTTCAATCTCTATATTCATTTTTTCAATATCTTTCACTTATTTTTAAAAAGTGTCTTTTGAGGCATCAGTTCTTCTTATGGGCTTCAACATAATCCAAGTTGTCATGTCCCTTATACCTGGGTTATTACTTTAGCTTTCTAATTGGCCCTCTGATTATTTTATTCAGCCTGTATAATAATATATTTCTTATCATGTCACTCTTACTGTTCATAAACACTACAAGTCCAAACATTTCCACCTGATTTTTGAAGCTTATATAACTAGAGTTACCGTGCTGCATAAATGTTATTCCTAACGTGCACCTGTCTTTATAGACAGGAAGTTTCCCTACAAAATTAATCGTTTTTTTACCTCCATATTTTTGCAAATATTGATTTCCCCATTCTGTGATTTATTTTGTTTCAGTTGATTTCCCCCCTCCCAAATGGAATTGTAAGCTCTTGGAAATCAGGATCTATTTTTAGTTATTGAATTGTATCAATTCTATTTAAAAAAAAATTTTAGTGTTTATTTATTTTTGAAAAAGAGAGAGAGAGAGAGCATGAGTGAGGGAGGGGCAGAGAGAGGGAGACGCAGAATCCGAAGCAGGCTTCAGGCTCTGAGCTGTCAGCAGAGAGCCCAGTGCAGGGCTAGAACTCATGAACTGCAAGATCATGACCTGAGCTGAAGTCAGACATTTAATGGACTGAGCCACCCAGATGCCCCAAATTTTATCAATTCTAAAATGCACAATTTTTTCATATTATTAACTTCCCTAAAGTCAACATGCATCTTATAATCAAAGTTGACATCTTAAACATTATAATAGTTTACTTGTTTTTAATGTTTATTTATTTATTTTGAGAGAGAGAGAGAGAATGAGTGAACAGGGGAAGGGCAGAGAGAGGAAGAGAGAGAATCCCAAGCAAGCCCTGTGCTGCCAGCACAGAGCCCAATGCAGGGATCGATCTTGATCTCGCAAACCCTGAGATCATGACCTGAGCCCAAATCAAGAATCAGACACTTAACTGACTGAGCCATGCAGGCACCCCACACATTGTAATAGTTTAACTGGCATTATTATTCTCTCCTGGTGGTAAACAAAATAATGGTGTGTATTATAAGCAATAGTATATTAACTGCAATCAAATACCATTTTTTTTTTTTACTTTTACAGCACTTGAAGAAGTAATAGGCTCATTGCAGATATGCCATAAATGCTTGTTGGTTGATTTCTTTTCTAGTTATATGGTTTTGAACCACAAAAGTGGCTGCAATAAAGTAACCCATATACCTAGCATGTTACTAATTTCAAAAATTAAAATAAAAATCATTTGTTTTTTGAGGGGAGGTAGAAAAGATAAAGAATTAGACAAGTATGTGAATCCCACTTAAAAAAAAATGTTTATTACAAAGAATTGAACTCTAAAGTTCTAAATTATATCTTAAACTCTCTTTCTCCAGGCTTTGAGAAGATCTCACTTACTTTGGACCATGTGAGATCCTTAACTATCATTACAGACATGAAGATTGTATATGGAAGGAAATGTAGAAAGTTTCTGCTTCTGTTTTTATTGCTTATTTTTGTATTATCACTATAGCCATGCACATATAAACAAAAAATGTTTTGTAATCAAAATATTCTAGTAACATATAAGAGGCATTGTATTCATAAAGGAATTTGCATTCAAACTTGTTTTAATTAAACTACTATAATTAAAGTTTATTTACTTATTTTGAAAAATAACAAAGAGAGTTGGGGCGGGGCAGGGGCAGAGAGAAGGGGAGAGAAAGAATCCCAAGCAGGATTGGCATCATCAGTGCAGAGTCCTATGCAGGGCTCAAATCCATGAAATGTGAGATCATGACCTGAGCGGAAACCAAGAGCCCACGCTCAACCAAGTGAGCCACTCAGGTGCCCTTAATTAAACTAATTTTTAAAAAATATCTTTAAAAAGTACGCACAAGGAACAGTGCCATAATCATGACAGAAGTTTGGTTTTTCTCTGTATTTATTTCAGCCTATGTCTGCATATTCTCAATGAAGTGCAGAATTGAGCCCAAAATTGTAATGCAAAGTAGATTTTTTTTAATCATTCATCGATGTTTTCAGCCATGCCAGCCATATCTGAATTAAGATTATATATTCCCATGATGATTTTATCATGTAGTATGTCTGAATGTGTAATGTAGCAGATGAAAGTGGGCACTGGGATCCAACAGACCTGAGATCAAATACTGGATCCACTGCTTACTAGGTCTCTGCATTTTACTTACTTTATCTAAAGGTGGGATTTTTGTGATGATTAGAGATAATACTTAGAAAATACCTGGTATAATAATCAGAAGGAAGAGGAAAGAAGGACTTTGTCCGTTTTGATACTTTGCTGTAGGTGGCCAGTTTCTCATAGGGAAATCTGCCCCACCTGTTGTGTTGGCGCTTAAGGAACTGCTGTTGTAAGTGGCTCATCAAGAGTTGAATGTCATGTGGCCTTGTTGGGACTATGGAAAAGGAATTAAGCCACAGGATTGCCCATTCAGTCTTGGGAAGATCTGGATGATTCTGCAGAAGCAAAAATGATTTCAAAATGTATATATAGATACCTCTCTACCAATCCATCCTCACCTGACTGAATGTTGTATAATAGCCCTTTTCCAAAACAGGGGTGGAATGTTCTGGTTTCACCACAGATTTTCTACTCATTTCATTTTTAGAATCAGCTTAAAGATTTCAGGTCCCTTTTGTATATAACCTTTATTCTTTAGCTTTTTAAAAAATAATATTTTTGCATATTAAAAAACAAAGAAGGGGCGCCTGGGTGGCTCAGTCGGTTAAGCCTCCGACTTCAGCTCAGGTAACGATCTCATGGTTTGCGGGTTCGGGCCCCGCATCGGGCTCTGGGCTGACAGCTCAGAGCCTGGAGCCTGCTTCGGATCCTGTGTCTCCCACTCTCTCTGCTCCTCCCCTGCTCACGCTCTGTCTCTCTCTCTCAAAAGTAAACTAAAAAAAAAAATTAAAAAAAAAAAAAAGAAAATACCTAGTACTTGGCATAAATACTCTAAATCTGTTAGAAGAGAGAAACTATATGGGGGTCATGGGAATATATTCCAGGGTGTATTCACTTCACACTTTCCCCTTTGGCCCAGCCCAGGGCCTCTTAGTCCCTGTAAGGCTGTGCCCGTCTTTCAGGATAACCCCTTACCAGTCACATCCCAGGATAGGCAATGCTTCCTGCATGGATGGAATGCTGCCCTCTCCCTCTGACTGGGTCTCATAATCTTTTGCCTCTTCTTTCTCTTCTGCCAATTCTCGAGGCCTGAGAGAGTGGTGCTTCTCCCAGTCCCTCTGCATCCAGACTAGCTATGTGGAAAGGAGTTTTGACCTTAAAGGACTTTTTGGAAAACCATAAACTGAAATAGAACAAGCAGTAAAATTTGAGTCAAGGGACCTGGAATCACAAGTGATGTGCTATTAGACAAATCAGTTTCCTTCTCTGGACCTTGGTTGTTGTTCTGTAAAATGAAGGGTTGAGTTGGATAGAGTCAGTGAATAGAATCAGTGTCTTAGTGTCCAACGCTACTGCAGGCATATTAATCTTACAGAACTATCATCAGAGACTGGAGCTATCAATGTGTAGCCAATGATTCTACCCATCTTCTATAGAATGATGTGGTGTAAAGAGCACGGGCTTTTGAGTAAGATGGAACTGTGTTCATCCTTGTTATTAGAATCTAACAAACAAACCCAAACTCTGTGACCAAAGGCAAGGTCCTTCAGTTCTCAATTTAATGTCCTTCTCTTTAAAACTGCAGTAGATATTACCTACCTCATTGGGTTGTCATGAGGATTGAATCAGATACTGTTCATATAGTGCTGGGACATAGCATCTGTTCCTGCTAAGGAGGACTTTACATCCAGTAGCAGTGCTCACTCTCCATCTTAATCAACACGATCAGCAGCATGCAACAGTTGATCACACTGTCCTCTTTATTTGTACTCTCTGACTTCTCTCTCTCTTTTCCCTCCTATCTTCTGGGCCTCTCCTTCTTAGTCTTCTTTGCTGGATCTTCCTCCTCTTCCTCCCTGTGAATGAGGGGTGAGGCTTCTCTGTCACTCTTCCTTACTAGATCTTATCTACTCTTGTGGTTTTAAAAGGCATCTTTAAGCTGATTACTCCAAAATGTACACGCCTTGCAGAGATCTTTCCTATGAAGTCTAGATTCATATAGTTCAGCTGCCCACTTGACATATCTACTTGGTTGATTCATAGGCATATTAAGTTTAACATATCCCCAACTGAACCTTTCATCTCCACATCACCCCTTTCTTGGTAAATGGAAAATCGCCTCTTTAGTTGCTCAGGCCAAAAATCCTTGTAATTATCCTAGTCTCCTCCACATTAATCTGGTCATAAATCCTCTTGGCTTGGTTCTCATATGTATCTAGAACCTGACTGTTCCCTCTCCCTCTGCTGTTATTCTAGCCCAAACAGCCATCTTCTCTCATGTGGACGTTTGCAGTAGTCTCCTAACATATCTCCTTGCTGCCATTTTACCCCCTCTCCTCAAAGAAGCTAGAAAGATCCTTCTGTAGCATAAGCATAGTATCATGTTACTTGCCTGGAAGCAGACTGGGGTGGAGTTCCAGCATGCAAGACTTTTTTAAGGATTGCCCTTGGTATCAACATTTGTGGAAGGGAAGGGAAGGATCAGGACTGGACAGAGAAGTACAAAGGTTATGCGTGCCCACTGACAGTCTTGGCCAAATACATGTCGGCCTGTAGAGCTACAGTGCCCTTCAGAGTTGTTTCAAATTGGGCTAAGATGCCAGACCTTTATGCTCCCTCATCATGGACAGGGATGTGGTCTGTTCTGTGAAAGGCACAACTGAAGGCAAGGAGGTCTCTGAAGCTGAGGCAGTCCCGAAGGCATTGTTGACTTTCAGCCAAAAGCACACCCAGACAACAGGCATTCACGGAAGGGGGATCCAGGTAGCACAGCACAGGATCTACCACTTCTCTACCCATTACCCTCCAGTGGCTTCCCATCTCACTCAGAATAAAACCCAAAGTCCTTATCATTTTTCCCTTGAACTCATCTCTTACCGCTCTTCCCTTCACTCACCCCCAAAGCCACGTTTGCCACCTGTAAGTTTCTTGAACGTCTCCATCTCCTTCCTCCCACCACTACACTTCTGGCTCAGCACTTGCTGTTTCTTCCATTCGCAAAGTTCATCTCCCAGATGGCTGGGAGGGGCTGGCTCTTGAACTTTATTCAAGTCTCTGCTCAAATTTCACTTTATCAGAGAGGCCTTCTCTTACCAACTCATAGTACATAGCACATTGCCCTTTTCCTGTGTTCCCTTATTTTACTCAATTTTTCTTTTTAGCACTTAAATCATGACCTAACATGGTTATATATTTATATATTGCCTGTCCATCAGCTCTCTCCACCCGGATATAAGTTCCAAGAAAGAGGGGACTTATTTTTATTCATTGCTATATCCCCAGTGACTGTGACAGTGCCTGGCACATAGCAGATAATAAATATTTGTTAACTATAATTTTGGGGGAGCAGGGCACTGTTCCAAAGAAAATAAGAGCTAACGCATTGGACTAAAACAAACGTAGGTTTTATTTGTAATTATAAACTTAGGAGCTGTGAAGTGTAGGATATGTTATTTGCTCTCTCTGCACCTGAGTTTGCTTAGTTGTAAAATGTAGATGATTTTAATATTCATAATAGGCTTGTGGTGAGATCAAAGGGATAATGTGTGTAAAGCATCATTAAGCACCGATAGGTAACAGTGAGAATCTGAAAACTGCTTGCAAGCACAGTTCCTAGCAAGTAGGAAGTGCTCGAGCGTTGATAGTTCTTTTATCATTGTATAATAAACATACGGAATAATGTGTGGTTAGAGTTGATTTTAATGAACCTGTGATTGTTTAAATGGTGCAAATCATTGCTTTCAGTTCTTCATTTTAGGGTGTCTTGTAGATAGCCTGGGCTTATAGCTCACTCTTCAACGGGGAGATTTGGTTTATTTTAATTCTACATCAGAAAAATTCAAAACAACAAAAAGTTTGATATGCAGTGTTGGAGAAGTTTTCATTAAGTGCAACTTCTTTACACATGTGTAAATACATTGTGTGTAAGCCCACTTAAAATTGCATTTTAAGTGGGATAATGCATTTTAAGTGGGATAAGGAAAATTCCTATTTAAAGTATTCTTGGGATTTCTTTTGCAAAACAAACCATCCTTTTGAAAGCAGAATCACCATTTCATAATTGATCTGTTTTGTAAATTTATGTTTGCATGCCCGGTTTTTTTTGGAAACTATGAATGGAAGACTTGAGGACATGCTTTATTTACAAAGAATGCATATCCACTGCATAAAGGTTCTACTGATGGTGAAAACAGGGGGAAAATTGGAAAACATATCTTAAGCTCCTCTCAATACAACAGTTCTTATGCAGCAAACGTTTTTCTTAGCAGTGATAGCATAAAATGTGCAAGACATAAGTGAAAAGTTACTTCTGACAGACATCCAGGCAGACAAGAGAAGCTATGCGAAGTAGAACTGTTTGCACTATGATTTCGCCCCTTCGCTAAAGCAGGAGCAATACCTACATCAGCCCTTTTTGTTCATGGTCACTATCACAAGTGACACCAACCAAACACAGCAGGAAAATCCCTGCTTTCAAATAGCGAGGAAATATCAGACGTCTCTCCAACTAAGTCTTCTATTTTACCGTTTTACGTGAAAAATAAAGCTAGATTTAAAAAGCAACAGTAAGAAATCTCTTAGCGAATTCCTTGAGACGGTAGAAGTAATGCTAATTTTCGGCTGACCGGAAGAAGAAACAGCATCCAATCGGGGCCCGTTTCTCAAAGGCCAATCAAACTTCACCTTACTTGCTGGTGCTGGGGAAAACGGACCTGGAGGTCTTTGTCTGCAGTGTGTGGCTGCTGTTACCTGAACAGGGTTGCACACCTGCGGCTCTATTTTTTCTCTGAGCGCTAAGGGACGAGCAGTTTGGCCTTTTCCACCGTTGGCTAGATTTGCTTGTATTGTTTCTAGCCACTGCTCATGTAATGCACTCCCTTAACCAGGAAATTAAAGCGTTCTCCCGGAATAATCTCAGGAAGCAATGTACCAGGGTGACAACGCTAACTGGAAAGAAAATTATAGAAACATGGAAAGATGCCAGAATTCATGTTGTGGAAGAAGTAGAGCCGAGCAGTGGGGGTAGTTGTGGTTATGTGCAGGACCTTAGCTTGGACCTGCATGTTGGTGTTATTAAGCCTTGGTTGCTCCTTGGTGAGTATATCGATTTGCCACTATCTCGTTGATTCTTTTTAGCCGTATTACTTTCTCATTCCCCCCACCCCGCCATGTGTAATATTCTGTTCTATCCGCTATCCTGCTGAAAAGTTGAAATGTTTCCTTTTTTAGATCTGGAACATCCATTAGCTGGCCAGTGATGTTTCTGCACCACAATCCATCCACAAGAAGCATAGATTCTGGTAGCACATGGCACCTGGTATCTGGATTTTAGAAAAGCTTTCATCCTGTTTTTTTACTTCTCTGGAGGGCAGCATGTTAATGTTGTATTTTCTTGGATTATAAATGAACATAGCCTTAAAAATCATCATATTAAACAGAATGTTTTAATTAGGTAAAACTACAAGTGGCAACGTTGTTAAGGTTATAGACAAGTTAATACTTGAAATAGCCAAGTGATTGTCATATGGAGTGCATGGCTCCTGTAGCCATATTAATCTATGTGCCTGTTTTTGGAGTGTTATGGGGAAATTGTGTTTTTATTTATAGCTATGAGCCTGATAGCTTTATGCTTTCTTGTATGATGGAGAATATTGTTTCCCTATACAAAGCATGGTCCACAAATAGCAAATGAAGCACAGTTATGAAAACACAAATTTGCTAGCTTGGAAGGATATGTTACGGTATTCTTTAAAAAAAAAAAAATCAGCAGTGTGTTCAAGTAGGTGTTCATTTAGGAATGCAGAAATTAAGACTTGAAAAGATTAACCATTTCCCAGTATTTATGCAGCCAAGCCATTCTTGAGTAGAAGGAGCACTGTACTGGGAGTCAGAAATAGCTAGGTACTACTGTGAAGTGCACACAGCATCTCCTTTTAAAAACTCTCTGAATTAGGGATTATCAGCTCCATTTTACAGGTGGGAACTGGATTTAACAATGGTTAAGTAACTTCCACAAGGTAACATACCTAGTAAATAACAGAGCTGGGCATCAGGCTCAAGTCTGAGCCACTCCTGCTCTACATCATCATATAGATTGCCCCGGAGAGTCCAGGTTTTCAGTCCTGCTCTACCTCTTAATAGATGAACTAGCCCAAGTCATTTATTCTCTCTGGTCTTCCAAGAAACCATCTGTAAAACTGAAGTAAAGGTATCTGTTTCTCTCATAGGGCTGTCCTGAGGTTGTGAAGTTTTTGAAACAAACTAATGGCAGTATACATAGGATTTGTTATTGTGTTATGATTACATGAGTTGCTGCATGAGCTATCTTTAACTTCAAATAAGTATCTCCAACCAGTTTCTGAAGCCCAGTGAAAAATTAAGGGATCATTTAGCAAGTCTGAAAGGTTCACTCAGGACTTGCACACCATATCTAGGAAAGAAAATATGCTCAGGTACATTTTTCAGTTATTTGCCTTCCATCGTAGTACCAATGGTTTAAAATACCTATGGTAGAATTTTAAAATATTTCACTCTCACAAACTTTGTGATTTTTTTATCTAGACTTATCCAGAGTGAGCTGATCAAGGTAGTGTTCTCAGATTGGCGTTGGAACCCTTCCCACAATCCTGGGAGAGTTCTGGGAGAGACTTCTGAAACTAGTCCTTAATATGGTCTCCTCTTTGGGCCAGGAAATGGGATATTTTTGTCAGGTACAACCACCTTTCCTGTGAGAGGTAGATGGACCTTTTTCGGCCTAGTAACAAGTGCCTTATTCCTGAGGGACCCACAGATGATTACATCTTAACTTCTTCCACATGAATGATGCAGTGGTTGTGTCTGACCAGACTAGGTTTCTCTCTGGACATGGGGTTTGGTTCTATGTTGCTTCAAAGAGCTTTCTTTATCTCTTCAAGCATCACAACTCCCATACAGCACTATATGAAATTAACTTTTTTTGTTGTTGGGGAACTATAATCTTTTTCAGTTAGCTCATTAATTCAAACCAGCTTCCGCATTCCAAAAATCTTATATAGGCCCTTGATCTAACAGGTTGACAAAAAAGATCTTATTGAGCATTTATGTCCTAGGATTTGCAAGTTATATTTTTACAACAAAATCACTAGGACTTTTCTTAAAACCAGCTTAATTTTTAAAAGTAGAAAATTCCATTTCTCTTGGGTAGTTAAAAGTTACACATATTATTTGTTGTATACATTCTGTTAAGAAGTCCCTACCCTTCTCTTTAATTCTAGGTGAATATCTTAGGGTCCTTTATAAGGTTATGGAAATTTCTGATATTTAGGAAGCCCAATATTCTTCGGAGGTGGATAATACATTAAACTTGCATAGCTCTTTATTTTGTACAGTTCTTCCATAAATATTGTTATTTCATCCACATAGTAATTTATGCTCTTGTTTCTATTCATTTATGAATGTTCACTCCTACAAATTTTCTCAAATAAAACATTTCTCTTTTGAATATCATTTATTTCCTTTTTCAATAATAATGCTTTTTCTTTTGGTTGGTTTTTGTGATGATGAAAATAGTGATTTATAAATTAAGACATACTACATCAGAATTTATACAATAGTTAGTATTTTCACTAAAAGAATCTTTTAAACAGAAACAGGATTCTGGAGATCTTAAGTAGCTATTTTTTATGATACATATGTTATGATTGCAAAACACTGAACTTGTTAGAAGTCCCAACTCCAATAGCATGTAATATATATCCTTTCTAAATTAGTTACCTCATCTTTATATTCCCATAATAATCCTTGGGCAAATAATGAATATTAGTGGCTTGTAAATATCAAGGTAAAATAACTGTAAATTGTTGTTATTGGCTCTCTTTGTTGTTTCTTATTCAACTTTTTAATTATTTTCAAAACTATCCTGTAGTAAAGTTGACTTGGTATTCAGTGCTGTGGTTTTTTTTTTTTTTTTTTTTTTTTTTTACTTCTGTGAGTTTTAACATAATTATGATTCATGTAGCCACTTTTATAATAATAAAATTCTTAAAATTTGTATTTGTTTTTAAAAATTAAGATATGCATAAAAGGATAACATTCTACTTTTTTAAAACAAAGGTTTAAGTAACACATTATCATAATATATGATTCACAGTGTTTATTTCTTTTAACCATGTGTTTTTCCAATAAGAGCTTACCACAGGACTGTAACACAAATCAACAACTTTAAATTGGAGGAAAGCTGATGTTTATATCTAGAATTTAGAGAGAATTAACTTGAACTGTAATACTAAGTATTAGATGAAACACACAAGCCAATTACCTGAAATCCATTTATGCTAACTAAAATTGTTTCCCCACACTATTAACACTAATATAATTTTCTTATTTGAAAAGGCAGAGCACAGAAGTTGTATTTTTTTTTTTTTTTTTTTGGCTTCAAGAATACTAAATTTGTTTCAATATGGTTCATATTCTGGAAGGGACTTTCAAAATGGGATAGCTAATTCTGAAATATATAATCAACCTGTTCTGTTTGGTGTATGTTCAATGGAAATGATCTAGGTATCCAGCTTTGATAAGTGTAATAATGATGGTTTAGGGTTCGAAGAAAGAATTTCATTTATTCATGTTTGGTTTTTTTTTTTTGTTATTGTAAGAAATAGGCAGAGTGGAATTAATTATTATTTAAAAGATGATATGTATTTAATTTATTTGAAGCCATTTTTCCCCTGGAGGTGGTTAGGACTTCCTGCAGAAAATTGAGAAATTATTTTTTTAATTTAAGTATTTCAAATGTGTAGAAAATTACAGACAATAATATAACAGCTGCATATCCACCATCCAGCTTTAACAGATATTAATATTTTGATAGGCTAACTTTTAAGTATAAAGTTAAATGTAGGCTCAGTAAGGAGCCCGCGAGTTTCCGATTACCAATTACCAGGGGAATACTGGCCAACCAGTGGATTTGCTGGCTTTTCAGCTACCTAAAATCACATAACAGAAGCTGGCAGATTCCCCAGATAGGTAAGGTAAGAAAAACATTGTTTATGGAAATGGATCCTAATCTAGAAAAGTAAAATACTTTAAATCTTTAAAAAAGAAATGCCCTATATTTTTCAATTGTGTAACTCACTTTATTTTAACTAATAATCTCATGTTTAAACTTGGTTATTAGCTAGAGTCATTTTCCAAGTTTGGTAGATATGGGGAGCCAACTTTAACAGGAAGAAGCTGTAAAAGGGGATAGCCCTATTGGTGCAGGGAATGTGGGTGGAATCTATAAACCCAGCAGTGTTTGCTCTAAGCTATTAGATATTCCTAAACCAGAGTCATTTTGTGAGTGTTTTTTTAACATCTTTTTTTAAGTTACAAAAGTAGTAGATATTGGGGTGCCTCAGTGGCTTAGTTGGTTAAGCATCTGACTCTTGATTTTGGCTCAGGTCATGATCTCATGGTTCTTGGGTTTGAGCTCCATGTTGGGCTCTGCTCTGACAGCACTGATCTCTCTGCCCCTCCCCTGCTCTCTCTGACTCTCAAAATAAATAAATATTAAAAAATCTTTTTTAAAGAAATAGATATGTAGAGTAAAAATACAAATGAGTGTAAAGAAGAAAATCACCTGTGATCCCACTATCAACATTTTGTTCTATATCCTTCCTGTTCATTTTTAGGCATATACATATTTTTTGTTTTCACAGAAATGGATGATGGTGTTTTGTAATATAATAGTATTATCACCTAATATGTTGAGAATATATTTCCATGGCATAAATATTCTTCTACATTCTTGTTTGTTTGTTTGTTTTAAGTAAACTCTGCTCTCAGCGTGGGGCTCAAACTCATGACTACAAGAGTCACATGCTTTACCAATGAGCCAGCCAGGTGCCTGAGCATTTTCATTTTAATGGGTGTATGTATTTAACTACATAATAGTATCATATTTTATTTAACCCAACCCCTATTATTAGGCTTTTTGTTGTTTTTTACTCATTTTGAGGGTTTGGAGGTTTTTTTTGTATTATAAACAATACTACAATGAACATCCTGATGGCTAACCTTTGCAACATCCAGGGCTTGCAAGAAATTGTTCGAAGTGAGATTTCAGAGTATGAGATATATACAAGATGAATATTTTGTAATGAGTAGTTCCAAATTGTCTTTTAGAAAGTTGGAATTAGGTCCTCCCAAGTTGCATTTTTTATTTTTTATTTTATTTATATATTTTTTATCTTAGAAAGAATGCATGAGCATGAGCCGAGGAGAGGGACAGAGGAGGAGAGAGAATCTTTTTTTTTAAATAATGTTTGTTTATTTTTGAGAGAGAGAGAGCACGCAAGTGGGGAAGGGGCAGAGAGAGGGAGACAGAGGATCCAAAGCAGGCTCTGTGCTGACAGCAGCAAGGCTGATGTGGTACTTGAACTAAAAAACCACGGCACCATGACCTGAGCTGAAGTCGGGCTCAACCAACTGAGCCACCCCGGTGCCCCACTTTTATTTTTATTTTTAAAAATTATTTATTTGCTTATTTATTGAGAGATAGAATGAGAATCTTAAGCAGGCTCCACGCTGAGCACGGAACCTGACACAGGGTTCAATCCCATGACCCTGGGATCATGATCTGAGCCGAAATCAAGAGTCAGACATTCACCTGACTGAGCCATCCAGGTACTCTCCGAGTTGTATTTTTTAAAATAAATGAATAACTAATAGAATTCCTGCAAAAATTATATTAAAAGTCCAGATGATTATTTTCATGTTGAAGGTGATATGATTTATTTCTTATAGGGTCACAAGATGCTGCTCACGATCTGGATACTCTGAAAAAGCACAAGGTAAAAAAAATGCTTCAGGTCTGCAAGCCATGTATAGAAAATATTTTAATTGTTACATTTGTTTTTTTTATTTTAATTTTAATTTTTTTGAATATATTAAATTTTTAAAAAATAATTACTATTATTTTCTAAATTTACATCCCAAGTTAGCATATAGTGCAACAATGATTTCAGGAGTAGATTCCTTAATACCTTTACCCATTTAGCCCATGCCCCCTCCCACTACTCCTCCAGTAACCCTCTGTTGTTCTCCATATTTATGAGTCTCTTCTGTTTTGTCCCCTCCCTGTTTTTGTATTATTTTTGCTTCCCTTCCCTTATGTTCATCTGTTTTGTATCTTAGATTTCTCACATGAATGAAGTCATATGATATTTATCTTTCTCTGACTAATTTAGCTTAGCATAATACCCTCCAGTTCCATCCACATAGTTGCAAATGGCAAGATTTCATTCTTTTTGATAGCTGAGTAATATTCCATTATATATATATATATATATACACACGCATATATATATATATATACACACGCATATATATATATATGCGTGTGTGTATGTATATATATATATATATATATATATATATATATATATATATACCACATCTTCTTTATCCTTTCATCCGTAGATGGACATTTGGGCTCCTTCCATACTTTGGCTGTGGTCAATAGTGCTGCTGTAAACGTTGGAGTTCATGTGCCCCTTTGAAACAGCATACCTGTATCCCTTGGATACACACCTACTAGTGCAATTGCTGGGTCGTAGGGTTGTTCTATTTTTAATTTTTTGAGGAACCTCCATACTGTTTTCCAGAGTGGCTGCACCAGTTTGCATTCCCACCAGCAGTGCAAAGGAGATCCTCTTTCTCCACATCCTCGCCAACATCTGTTGTTGCCTGAGTTGTTAGGGTTAGCCGTTCTGACAGGTGTGAGGCGGTAGCTCATTGTGGTTTTGATTTGCATTTCCCTGATGATGAGTGATGTTGAGCATTTTTTCATGTGTCAGTTGGCCATCTGGATGTCTTCTTTGGAGAAGTGTCTATTCATGTCTTTTTCCCATTTCTTCAATGGATTATTTGTTTTCTGGGTGTTGAGTTGGATAAGTTTTTTATAGATTTTGGATACTAACCCTTTATCTGATAATGTCATTTGCAAATATCTTCTCGCATTCCATCAGTTGCCTTTTAGTTTTGCTGATTGTTTCTTTCACTGTGCAGAAGCTTTTTATTTTGATGGGGTCCCAGTATAGTTCATTTTTGCTTTTGTTTCCCTTGCCTCCAGAGACGTGTTGAGTAAGAAGTTGCTGCAGCTGAGGTCAAAGAGGTTTTTGCCTGCTTTCTCCTCTAGGATTTTTAAAAATTTTTATTAAAATTAATGTTTTTTATTTACTTTTGAGAGAGATAGACAGAGACAGACAGTGCAAGCAGGGGAGGGGCAGAGAGAGAGGGAGACACAGGATCTGAAGCAGGCTTTAGGCTTGGAACTGTCAGCACAGAGCCCAACAACGGGGCTCGAACTCAAGCCCACATGATCACATGTGAGATCATGACCTGAGCCGAAGTCAGACACTTAACTGGCTGAGCCACCCAGGCACACCTCTTCTCTAGGATTTTGATGGCTTCTTGTCTTATGTTTAGGTCTTTCATCCATTTTGAGGTTTTTTTTTGTGTATGGTGTAAGAAAGTGGTCCAGGTTCGTTCTTCTGCATGTTGCTGTCCAGTTTTCCCAGCACCACTTGCTGAAGAGACTGTCTTTATTCCATTGGATATTCTTTCCTGCTTTGTCAAAGATAAGTTGACCATATATTTGTGGATGCATTTCTGGGTTCTCTATTCTGTTCCATTGATCTGAGTGTCTGTTCTTGTGCCAGTACCATACTGTCTTGATTACAGCTTTGTAATACAGCTTGAAGTCCAGGATTGTGATGCCTCCTGCTGTGGTTTTATTTTTCAAGATTGCTTTGGCTATTCGGGGTCTTTTCTGGTTCCATTCAAATTTTAGGATTGTTTGTTCTAGCTCTGTGAAGAATGCTGGTGTTATTTTGATAGGGATTGCATAATTGTTACATTTATTTAGGAAACTAGTAGTCCATTTCAGAATTTAATTGGTAACATTCTGGCTGTCATTTTAATAAAGTTGCAAAAATTATTATACCTAATTAAAATATATGGATTTATAATTCATCTTTCCAATTTTATATTCTCTCAGTCTCCCTTCACGGACCCTCACGAACCTGACTTTGAGGCATGTTTTCTTGCCTCTGCTTATGTACTTCCTTTGTGTGGGATAGACTTTCCTCTCTTCTCATCCAAGACATACCCATGCCTGAGTCCCAACTCAAATACCACTTCTTCCCCAATGCCATCTTCCCCCACCCTTCCCACACAACTGATGTGATTTATTACTTATTTTAGCCCTCTATTTTGTCCAGCAGTGTTTTGGCATCATGGAATTGCTGTGGTTTATTAACATGAAGCTTCTGGAGCAGAGGGTAGAGGAGAGAACAACAAATAAGCACCTTCAGTCCAGGGTATAATGTGCTTTGATGGGGAAATGCAGGTGCTACTGGAGAGCATGTGAGATGATGCCCTCCATGTCTGGATTGAGTTGGGTTGGGTAGGGGATTGTAAGGTCAGGGAAGTGATGAAAGAAGTGATATTGAAGTTTGCTCTGAATGGGGTGGGGAGGGAGCAGACAGAAAAGTGTTCAGGTAAGAGAAGTGGTTTGTGTGCAGCTCCAGAAGAGAAAGGCTGATGCTTTCAGAGACGGAAAAAAAGTTCAGTAACCCTGGAATAGAGAGTGACAAAGAAGGATACCAAGAAACAAGGCCAGGGATGTAAGCATGAATCAGATCACAAAAATCCATGTAAGCCTGGGTAAACTGTTGGACTTTATCCAAAAGTATGTGAAAGTCTTTACCCAGGGAAGTAACAGGATCAAATTTGCAGTTTAGAAAGGTTGCTTGGTAGAGGCCATGTGGAAAATAGAATCGGAGTGTTGCATAAACTAAAGACGGGAAGAGTAGTTACAAGGCAGTTGCAGTAATAGTTATAATAATAACTGGCTGACAAGAAGAGATAATAGCCTGGAATTGCATAAGGATATGAGAAGTACTGTGTTTCCTAATAGCATCCATCTTAGATCAATATTTTAACATAAGTAGGACAAGTTTCAGAGTCTTGTTTACACTAGCAAATTAATACTTCTCAAGAGAAAAAATGGAAACTAGAAAAAATGATAAAATTTATTCATTGGCAAATGTTTCATTATCTATCCCCTTTTATGATACACTAGTTCAAATTCACTTTCATCTGGTGATGTGAAGCAAGCAGGTGTTTAAAAGATCCTCCTAAGGTAAACTGACCAGGTGAATAGAGGGTTTATTGAAAAATTTAGTGACTCTACAAAACATGATTATTGATTTAAATGTGTGGCACATTTCAAAGGCATATTATTCTAAGACTTAAGTGCTATAATTAATAGAAATTCTTTTGAAGATCATTTCAGAAATTTCATTAGGAATTTCATTTTAATGTTTAGATATAGTAATAATAGTTGCTTTGTTAATAAGGTACCCAAGTGCTTGGTATGTGTCCAACAAAGTACTATGGAAGATAGAAAACTGAAACATGAAACGTTCCAAGTTACTTATTGATGCATTGTTTATTAACAGCAAATCATTGACAAAAACTCACATGTTCATAGATAGGGAATTGGTTAAATAATAGTACACTCACACTACAGAACTATATAGCTATAAAAAAGAACACCAAAAAAAAGAGTCTGTAAATACTAATCTAAAAAAAATTCCAGGACATTTATTTTTTATTTATTTATTTTTAATTTTTTTTATTCTTTATTTTTGAGAGACAGTGAGACTGAGTGTGAGTGGGGGAGGAACAGAGAGAGAAGGAGACACAGAATCTGAAACAGGCTCCAGGCTCTGAGCTGTCAGCACAGAGCCTGACGCAGGGCTTGAACTCACTAACCGTGAGATCATGACCTGAGCTGAAGTCGGATGCTTAACCGACTGAGCCACCCAGGCAACCCTTACTTACATATCTATGTCTATGTCTATGTCTATGTCTATGTCTATGTCTATGTCTATGTCTATATCTATATCTATATCTATCTATAGATAGCATAGATAGCATATAGTGCAATAATGATTTCAGGAGTGGATTCCAGTGATTCATTCCCTATGTATAACACCCAGTGCTCATCCCAACAAGTGTCTTCCTTAATGCCCCTTACCCATTAAGCCCATTTCCTCACCTACAACCCCTCCAACAACCCCCAGTTTATTCTCTATATTTAAGAGTTTATGTTTTGCCCCCCTTTCTGTTTTCATATTATTTTTGCTTCCCTTCCCTTATGTTCATCTGTTTTGTATCTTAAATTCCACGTATGAGTGAAGTCATGATATTTTTCTTTCTCTGACTAATTTTGCTTAGCATAATACCCTTTAGTTCGATCCATGTAGTTGCAAATGGCAAGATTTCATTCTTTTTGATTGCTGAGTAATACTCCATTGTGTGTGTATGTACATACACATACCACATCTTCTTTATCCATTCATCAGTAGATGGACATTTGACCTTTTTCCATACTTTGGCTATTGTAGGTAGCGCTGCTATAAACATTGGGGTGCGTGTACCCCTTCAAAATAGCACACCTGTATCCCTTGGGTAAATAACTAGTAGTGCAATTCCTGGGTCGTAGGATAGTTATATATTTAATTTTTTGAGGAACCTCCATACTGTTTTCCAGAGTGGCTGCACCAGTTTGCATTCCCACCAGCAGTTGAGCACATATTTAAATGAGAGGAGAACCCAAGGTGTTGTCTTTGTGTAAGAAAGGGAATAAACAAATTTGCCTGAAGATGCTCTAAAAGAATATACAAGACTCCAACAAAGGTGGTTACCATTAAGGTAGGAGAAAACGGAGTAGATAGGGACAGGGTGAGAGCAAAACTTTGTTTCTTTTTTATAATGTTCTGATTTTTGAACCAGTTCACAATATGTAAGTTTACTAAAATTAGAAATAATAATGCCTATATGTGAGGATTAGGTGAGATAACTTATAGGCCTAGCATACATTAGGTTTGCAATAAAGTGGTTTTTCTTATTATCCCTATTACAAAGGGCATCCCAAGGGCAACCATTGTTAGGACCTCCATACCTACATTTTGGAAGTATGCTTAATTACTACAAAGGGTTTTAGGCTGGGTCCCCATCACCACCACCACCTGTGATTCAGTACAATTCTTTTCTATCAGGCCCAGTCAATACACATATAAATTGCACTTCCCAACAGCTAAACTACCCAGGCATTGGTAATCCATAATATTTGTAAAGCACTTTTACCTTTCAAGAGGTTTTCCTAAGATTCTCATTTGGTTTTCTCCATAATCCTGTGAAGATACATAGGTAATAGGTAATAAGTTATATATATCTTATATTGTGTGTGTGTGTGTGTGTATATATATATATATATATATATATACACACAATTTATATATATAAATTTTATATATAAATTTATATATATAAATTGTGTGTATATATATATGCACATTGTATGTATAGATACAATATATATATTGTATTTATATATATTGTATATATTATCCAGGGCAGAATCATATAATCCTGGTCAGAAGTACACTGGCAATGAGTGAGTTGACATAGACAAGACTTCACTGGGGAAAGCAGAAGGACATTTCAGACTTTATCTTCTAAAAATGTTCTTACCTTTCTAGTTTCTCCCATCTCATCTCTATATAAGAATGTCTCTTGAGTAGACATTTGAGGTTTTTTCTGTTGTCTGTCTTCTACAAGGCAGTTAGGTCAGTAAATGAATGGCCTGTGGCTCTGTCTTCATGGGGCCTAGCTCCCGGAATGTTTTAATCAATGCTCTTTGGGTTGGGAGGCACAGAAACCCCAGCAAGAAAAGAGAATGTGTGTATAGTAATTTAGGGGGAATCTCTGGAATCTGAGGGCAGAGACTGGCTGTGCTAGAGAATAGAAGGCTCTCCAAGATGGTCCCTCTCTGCTGCTGGCATCATGGCCCCTTTCTGCACAGGTATCTACTCTGTTCTTATTTAGGAGCAGAAATTCTTCAGCTTCTTTGGGCACATAATAGAAAGCAGCTATCTTAGACCTCTCAAGTTTGCGGACCATTCAGCTGTCTTATGTACCTATTTTAAATTTCTGAAAATAATTTGATCAGTGTTGTTTAAGTCTGGTGTCTGCCTCAATCTAGTTAGCTGTACTAGGTGGAGAAGTGGGGCGCTGCCAGAGCCATGTCTATGAGGGTAGTGGAGGCAAGAGAGGCAGAGCTGGAAGATACTCTAAAGTGTGTAAGGGGCACCTGGCTGGCTCAGTTGGTGGAACGTGCGGCTCTTGATCTCAGTATTGTGAGTTTGAGCCCCACTTTGGGTGTAGAGCTTATTAAAATAAATAAACTTTAAAATTTTTTTTTAAACGTTTTATTTTTTTTTATTTTTATTTTTTTTTTCAACGTTTTTTTATTTATTTTTGGGACAGAGACAGAGCATGAACGGGGGAGGGGCAGAGAGAGAGGCAGACACAGAATCGGAAACAGGCTCCAGGCTCCGAGCCATCAGCCCAGAGCCTGACGCGGGGCTCGAACTCACAGACCGCGAGATCGTGACCTGGCTGAAGTCGGACGCTTAACCGACTGCGCCACCCAGGCGCCCCTAAACGTTTTATTTTTGAGACAGGGAGAGACAGAGCATGAACAGGGGAGGGTCAGAGAGAGGGAGACACAGAATCCGAAACAGGCTCCAGGCTCTGAGCTGTCAGCACAGAGCCCCACGCGGGGCTCGAACTCACGGACCGCAAGATCATGACCTGAGCCGAAGTCGGCCGCCCAACCGACTGAGCCAACCAGGCACCCCTAAATAAATAAACCTTTAAAAAGTTTAAAAATTAAAAATAAAATACGTGTGAAATACATGAAAATATCGAGATCAGGTAAAACCAAACACCCATGCTAAGAAAGAGAATATGGTGAGGCATGTCATGACAAGAAACAGTGCCCTATTTT
Organism: Panthera leo; assembly: GCF_018350215.1. Lineage (NCBI taxonomy): Eukaryota > Metazoa > Chordata > Mammalia > Carnivora > Felidae > Panthera > Panthera leo. The sequence goes on from NC_056686.1 coordinate 169,845,423, forward strand.
CTTGATCCATTTAACTTTTGGATTCTTTTAATTAACCTTCCACATGGCCCCTTCCATATGCTTGGTAGACTGTAGGAAAGGAGCTCAAATGCATAGATGGGTAGAAGGTTGCTTTTGTGGACCATTTGAAAGAAATGACCATCCTTTCAACCAGACTAATTCATTGGAGTCTCTAGGTTTGAGGCCCTGTGGCACTGACATTTTAAAAGTTAACTGGGTGATTCTAATGTGCAGCCACACTTGAGAACCGTCATACTACTAAAGAATATGAAGGAAAATCGGAAAATAATTATTGAAAAAGAAGTCTGTGTTATTGATGTACTTCCCTTAATCAAGTTTTTTATATGCATATTCATTGATTTATCCAACAAATATTTTAAGTACTTTTTGTGCTAAGGTCATTGCTCACACACAGTGCTTACTCATAATACTGAAGAAGCCAAACATGGTTCCTCCCCTCATGGAGTTTCTAGTACCATGAGGGAGACAAATAATGTCAAAGTGGTAAGAGCTATAATTAGGGCAAGTAGAGGGTGCTGTGAGAGTGTACAGAATTAGCCCTTCTGGTGAGGGATGAGGCAGTCAGAGGAAGCTTCCTATAGGAAGTATTATTCAAGTGAGTCATGCTTAAGTTGTTTGTTTATTCTTATTACAAATCTCAACATCTCATTCTCTTTTTAATTAACCTAATTTTAATTCATTAGAGAATTTTTAAAAATCATCTTTTTTTTTTCCCCTTTAAGGTGACACATATTCTCAATGTTGCATATGGAGTTGAAAATACTTTCCTCAGTGACTTTATATATAAGAGTATTTCTATATTGGATCTGCCTGAAACCAATATCCTGTCTTATTTTCCAGAATGTTTTGAATTTATTGAACAAGCAAAAATGAAGGTAAGTTTTATTTTGATCTACAGTTCTTCAAAGACAGCAATTTTAAAATACAGGTCCATTATCTAAGCTTTATTCTTTTTCTGATTAATACATAGAGAACCATTATGAAATTTCCCCTCCAACAATCTTTTAACTCTTACAGCTGTTTAGTTCTCTGATATTTTTTTTCTCAATGAGATAACTTATTTTTTATTTTTTAAGTAATCTCAATGCCCAACATGGGGCTTGAACTCATGATCCTGAGATCAAAAGTCACATGCTCTACTGACTGAGCCAGCCAGGAGTCACTCAATGAGTTACTCACTTTTAACCTTATTATATCATCTTCCTAGGGCTTCCTGAGAAATGTTAGGAGATAAAATTCTCCATTTACTGAATTTTCCTGTGTTTATGTTTACTTAGATTTCCTTTGATGGTTTATAACCACCTGCCGTATGGGATAGATACTAGTATTGTCCTTTTAGTGTATTTATGAAGATTAATATGCATTCATTTTTATGGCTGTGATAGGGATAGTGAATCTATGCATTTTTAACAATAGAAAATTATAGGGTACTCCAGGACTAAATGTATTGCTTTACTGAGATTGTGTGAAAATGCTGATCAGAAGCTGTCCGTTGGTTCTCTGACTTTAAAAGACCAACAGATAATATAATACTTCAACATTGGTAATAGATCCAGGTCAAACTGGGCTTCTAAGTTAGCTGTTACCAGTAATTATACCTTGAAATGACACCATTTTTAGTTAGTATACAATTCTTACAAAATTTATGTGAGGTAAATAGATGGGAATGTAGAAGCACTTAGAAAAGTTTATTCTCCTAGAGGACCTAACACTTAATGACATGAACATTAGAATCCAGCTTAATTGAATTCTGGCTAATGATTTCCCTTCTACCTTTCTCCTCTCATTTCTCCGTCTCTCTCCCTTCCTTTTATTTAGTAATATTTAATGAATGCCTTACGTGCCCAGTACTATTCTAGGTACTTTCCTTTAGATTATCTGAAAAATGTAGAACTGTTCACCTCTCCCTTTCAGCTTTGTTTAATAGCAGATATTTAGACTAAAGAAAACAAAGAGGTTTTCTAATTCAAGCCCTAATATTGGCCAGTGTTTTCTCTTATGAAAGATTTTATAGGGTCTAGATGATAACATTCCAGTGTGCCAGTTGATAGTGTCAGAAATAAAAATGATAATGTTTCTGTATTAGCTGCTTCTCTAAGGCGATGTGAGATAGGCCTTAAATGGTAAAAGAAAAATTTAGGCATAATCCATATTGATACTCATCATTAAAAGATACGTACATGTTGCAAGTAAAATGTGAAAAGGGTAATAGTTAATTAAAAGGGTCCTTTGCTTGGGTTTCCTAAAAAAACAGAACCTGAGACAAAGATTAGTAGCTGATGGTTCATTTGAGAGAATCGATGGGTGGTGAAAGTGGGAAGAATGGGAATCGATTCAGGGACTGATGGGAAGCAGCACAAGATGGTGTGTTCACCCTACTGAGCACAGCCGCACAGTTGAGCTGACGGTGAAATAGCTGCGTGCTCAGCACATATACCTGCTTTACCACTTAAGGCATCTCCAGGCAGGGAGTACAAAGGAACTGTACCTCAGTATAGACTTTGGGAGGGAAAGAAGAGAGAATTTATCTGCCTGGCTCTCTGTCAGCTCCTGTTTTCCCCTGGGGAAAAGTTTACCCATGGGATGGTAACTAATCCCACAGTTCCAGGTTACAGCACTCCTCCAGCAGCTGCCTTGAAGCCAAATTCAGTGGCCTGTGGTGTAACTTTTCATCCAAGTTCAGAAGCAGCAAGAGAATCCAGAACTTGGGGTGTACTTGTCTATGCAGAGACCATAATAGGGAAGAGCCAGGCCTTCTTAGGCAAGCAAAACTCATTAGGCCTAAGGGGGTGGTTCCACAGAAGTGGAGGCTGAGATGGAGCAAGCTTGGGGCCCATGAGATAATAACACTAAGAGAATCTGAGGAGGTACCTAAAATGTTTCTACTACAAGATGTATTAGAATTCCACAATTTGTTCCAATCTCTCAAGCGTTACATCTTACACCACAGTTGTAACCTCAGCCAGTATTTCCTTACCCTGAAAATTCTTTACTGTTTAGATTAATACTTTTTAGTTTCAGCATTAGCATTCTTTTTTTTTTTTTAATTTTTTTTTTTAACGTTTATTTATTTTTGAGACAGAGAGAGACAGAGCATGAATGGGGGAGGGTCAGAGAGAGGGAGACACAGAATCTGAAACAGGCTCCAGGCTCTGAGCTGTCAGCACAGAGCCCGACGCGGGGCTCGAACTCACGGACCGTGAGATCATGACCTGAGCTGAAGTCGGCCGCTTAACCGACTGAGCCACCCAGGCGCCCCAGCATTCTTGAATTTTCTTCATTTTTTTTTTTTCTGGAAGAGATCTTTTCATAACCTCGTCTGTTGTATATGCAGGTTTTATTAAATGTGATTACTCAATGAATTGTGTATTTCAAAACTACCTTTCTAGGCCATAGTTTCTTGTTTTATCTTTTTACACACAGCTGCCAAATGGAATCTCTTCTATTTCCCCATGTCCTTCCTCATTCTGTGGTTGTAAAACCCTGTTGTTTGGTTTCTCTGTCTTCCTCTATCTCTGACCCCAACATCAGTTGTTAGGTATATGCCTTAAGTAACAGAAATACACATGAGAGGAAAGTAGCAGGGTAACTTCTATAGCCTCAGGAGTTCTTTTATGAAAATTTACTTGTCTTCCCCCCTTTTTTTAAGGTGTAAAAGGTTTTGTTTGTTAATATGAAAATGTGTTATTTGATATTCCATGTTTACTTTATTACTCATTTTATAAGATGGGATTTCAAAGACATGATGTAAATAAGGTATGTCACTGTAGAAAAATTGGAAAATACAGATAAGTAGAAATTCGCCCTACTTAAATCATTTAGACATAACTACTGTTAGCAGTTTGGGAAATTTTTTTATATATCAGAAGACTCACTTAAAAAAGACCTACACTTGGCTCAGTTAATCTGCCAACAAATATTAATTACTTATTCTGAGAAGATATGAAAGATACATAGTGCTTCCCTCAAGGAGCTTGCAATCTAGTTGAAAAGCTACTCCTAACAGCACGAGAACACAGAACACTTGATAAAACAGGTACACTGTCACACAATTCCTGTCTGCCCAAGGCAAAATGGTGATTCAAATTTTTAAGAGAACACTTTCTTCTTAGCAGAACAAAATTAATTTTTTTTCTTAGCAAACATTTATGGAATATCCACTATGTGCCTAAAATTGATTAATTGATTATTCCATTCATTGCTCACAATGAATTGTATTTTGGTAATTGAATATGTTGAATCAAGCAAATTGATAAAATGAATATTTTTATTTTATAATTTCAAGTAGTATAAGAATGTGCAACTGATTTAACAACTTTCTAGGTGAATAATGAAGATTTTTGATTGATTTTTATTGCAGGATGGTGTGGTTCTTGTTCATTGTAATGCAGGAGTTTCCAGGGCTGCTGCAATTGTAATAGGTTTCCTGATGAATTCTGAAGAAATCTCGTTCATCAGTGCTTTTTCTTTGGTGAAAAATGCAAGGCCTTCCATATGTCCAAATGCGGGCTTCATGGAGCAGCTTCGTACATACCAAGAGGGCAAGGAAAGCAATGAGTGTGACAACATATAGGAATTAGAAAAGGGTGACAGTTCATGAGTTACATTCCAGCAGATAATGGACAACTGTAATTTCTGAACTGGCCCCCACAGCCACCTGTCCCCATTTTTGAAGAGTAGACTAGTAAAAACTTCCTTTTGTCTTGCGTTTTTCAAGTGGAAGTGGAGGTTAATTGATTGTCTTGAACTAGTGTACAAATATGTTTTTAAATCATGTCATGTTTTCCTTGGTATTATAATGTGGGATTGGATGCTTCTTTGATTTGCTAAGAGGAAATAATGTGTTACCAATAATTGGTTTCTGTAGAAGAAAAAGGTTTACATTTGAAATCTTTATTAGAGCATGAAAAGATTAAATCAGTTGATGAAGACTTTTAGTATTTTTCTATGCCAGCAACCACTTCCATGAAGGGAAAAACTTGAAGTGCTACTTGACTTACTATTTCAGAGGGAGGTAAATTTCTATGTAAAGAATTTGGGATTAAAAACTAATATGTTAAACCTCCCAAAAGAGATAACCAAAATCTGAAGGTTGACACAATATAGGCATACTTTGTTTTATTGCACTTCACTTTATTGTGCTTCACAGACGATTTGTATTTTAGAAATCGAGAGTGGTAACCCTGCATCAAAGAAGTCTTTGGGCACCATTTTCCCAGCAGCATTTGCTCACTTTGTATCTCTGTATTGCATTTTGGTAAATCTCACAATGTTTCAAATTTGTTCATTATAATTGTATTTGTTATGGTGATCTGTGATCAGTGATCTTTGATGTTACTGTTGTAATTGTTTGGGGGGGGGGGTGCCATGAACCATGCCTCTGTAATATGGTGAACTTAATTGATAAATACTGCATGTGACGTAACTGTTCTACCAGTTGGCCCTTCCCCCATCTCTCCTTCTTGGGCCTCCCTATTTCCTGAGACACAACAATATTGAAATTAGGCCAATTAATAATCCTACAATGGCCTCTAAGTGCTCAAGTGAAAGGAAGAGTCGCATGTCTCTCACTTTAAATCAAAAGCTAGAAATGATTAAGCTTAGTGAGGAAGGCATGTCGAAAGCGGAGATAGGTCGGAAACTAGGCCTCTTGCGCCAAACTGTTAGCCAGGTTGTAAATGCAAAGGATAAGTTCTTGAAAGAAATTAAAAGTGGTACTCCAGTGAACACGCGAATGATAAGAAAGCGAAACAGCCTTATTGCGGATATGGAGAAAGTTTTAGTGGTCTGGATAGAAGATCAAACCACCCACAACATTCCCTTGAGCCAGAGCCTAATCCAGAGCAAGGCCTTAACTCTCTTCAATTCTATGAAGGCCGAGAGAGGTGAGGAAGCTGCAGAAGAAAAGTTTGAAGCTAGCAGAGGTTGGTTCATGAGGTTTAAGGAAAGAAGCCGTCTCTGTAACATAAAAGTACAAGGTGAAATAGCAAATACTAATGTAGAAACCGCAGCAAGTTATCCAGAAGATCTATCTAAGATCATTAACGAAGGTGGCTACACTAAACAACAGATTTTCAATGTAGATGAAACAGCCTTATATTGGAAGAAGATGCCATCTAGGACTTTCATAGCTAGAGAAGAGAAGTCAATGCCTGGCTTCAAAGCTTCAAAGGACAGGCTGACTCTCCTGTTAGGGGCTAATGCAGCTGGTGACTTTAAGTTGAAGCCAATGCTCATTTATCATTCTGAAAATCCTAGGGCCCTTAAGAATTATGCTAAATCTACCCTGCCTGTCCTCTATAAATGGAACAACAGAGCCTGCATGACAGCACATCTGTTTACAACATGGTTTACTGAATATTTTAAGCCCACAGTTGAGAACTACTGTTCAGAAAAAAAGATTCCTTTCAAAATATTATTGCTCATTGACAATGCACCTGGTCACCCAAGAGCTCTGATGGAGATGTACAACGAGATTAATGTTGTTTTCATGCCTGCTAACTCAACATCTATTCTCCAGCCCATGGATCAAGGAGTCATTTCAACTTTCAAGTCTTATTATTTAAGAAATACATTTCGTAAGGCTATAGCTGCCATAGATAGTGATTCCTTTGATGGATCTGGGCAAAGTAAATTGAAAACCTTCTGGAAAGGATTCACCATTCTAGATGCCATTAAGAACATTCGTGATTCATGGGAAGAGGTCAAAATATCAACACTAACAGGAGTTTGGAAGAAGTTGATTCCATCCCTCATGGATGACTTTGAAGGGTTTAAGACTTCAGTGGATGAAGTAACTGCAGATGTGGTAAAAATAGCCAAAGAATTAGAATTAGAAGTGGAGCCTGAAGATGTGACTGAATTGTTGCAATCTCATGATAAAACTGTAATGGATGAGGAATTACTTCCTATGGATGAGCCAAGAAAGTGGTTTCTTGAGATGGAATCTACTCCTGGTGAAGATGATGTAAAGATTGTTGAAATGACAACGAAGGATTTAGAATATTACATAAACTTAGTTGATAAAGCAGCAGCAGGGTTTGAGAGAATTGACTCTAATTTTGAAAGAAGTTCTACTGTGAGTAAAATGCTATCAAACAGTATCGCATGCTACAGAGAAATTGTTCGTGAAAGGAAGAGTCCATCAATGCGGCAAATTTCATTATTGTCTTACTTTAAGAAATTGCCACAGCCACCCCAACCTTCAGCAACCACCGCCCTGATCAGTCAGCAACCATCAACATCAAGGCAAGACCCTCCACCAGCAAAAAAATTACGGTTTGCTAAAAGCTCAGATGATGGTTAGCATTTTTTAGCAATAAATACTGTATTTTTAAATTAAGGTATGTACATTGTTTTTTTAGACAATGCTATTGCACACTTTAAATAGACTGCTGTATGGTATAAACATAATCTTTATATGCACTGGCAAACCACAAAATTCATTTGACTCACTATTGCAACATTTGCTTTATTATAGTGGTCTGGAACTGAACCCACTATCTCTGGGGTATGCCTGTATTTCTATAGAGGTTACAGTGTTCACAAAGTTTTTATGTCCTTTTATGAAAATGTACCTACTTTTCATTTTTATTTTTAACTTAATTCTATTGCCTGTATTTATTTTTTTTTCTTTTTAAAACTTTTGTATAGATGTTCTCTCTTACATGATTGTGACCTAATGGTTCTTCAGGTAATCTAGTAGTCTTTTACAGTATGTTTTTTATATCCTAGCCTTCTGTTTTGGGTTACATGTCATAATTTTTGGTATCCTTGGGCCTGTGAGAAAATGTTTTACACTGAAAGATCATTTTTTAGGTGTAATTGTTCAAATCTGTTTTCCAGTTTGGTATTCTAGAGAACGTATTTTTAAGGAAAGAAGAGTTATGGTTTTGTAAGAAATTTTAAGTATTTTGTTAGAAAGCCTAAAATCATGTACAATTTTATCTCTGGCCAGAGGCGTAATAGTTTTCTTTTTCTTTTTTAATTGTCTCCATATTGGCAAGGCTGAACTCTGTACATTATAAATTTGCTTAAAGATATTCTTTGAATTATTCAGAATAAAGTGTACTTAAAATTAATTATAATAAGATAGAATTTATCTAATAGCTTTCAAATAGCCTTTCATGACTTAGAAAATTTCATTGACATCTAGATTTTATTAAGAAAGTCTTGAGCTCTTCTTCAGTAACACATTACAGAGAGCAAGGACATTCCTAGGTGTAAGTGGGAAAGTGCACATTGAGTATATTTGTGCATTTGAGAAGGCAGTCTTTCTTATGCTGTCATGATCAAAGAGTAGAAATGATAAATACAAATTATGTTTTGAGATTGCTTGTAGCCTGGCAAGATGCCATTACATGCAAAGCTATGAACTTTGCTTCTGTTGAGAAGCAGCATAAATGTAATCAACTTACAGTGAGCTCTTTGAGGCAGGCCAAGGAGACAGAATCCTCCTGAAGTATGAGACTGATCTGTAATGTTGTCTTTATGGTCAGTATTGCTGAGGGTTTGCTAAGTGAACCTTTTCTTTTCACATGAAAGCATTTATTTAAATACATTTTCTTTTGCTAGGTGTTCCTTAGTTTTCAGCCATTAAATGTTGTGAAGCCTTGACTAGAACTTGTTCATAATGGATAGTATATTATTTATGCCTCTGGTTTGTGTGCTTAGTTGTTGCCTATAGTTATCTGGTTATGGTGCAAATGCATATTTTCTGTATCATTTACAGAAGTGCTTTGAACATCAATACTTTTTTAAATGTTAATTTATTTTGAGAGAGAGAGAGAGAGAGAGAGAGAGAGAGTGCACACATGTGCGTGAGAGCTGAGGAGGGAGAGAATGGGAGAGAAAACCCCAAGCAGACTCCACACTGACAGCACAGAGTCTGACACTGGTCTTGATCCCACGAAGTGCGAGATTACGACTTGAGCCAAAATCAAGAGTTGGAGGCTTCACTGATTGAGCCACCCAGGTGCTCCTCAGTATTGTCTTGTTTTAAATGATAGAAGTTTGCTGTTTTTCGAATAGGTCAGTGAATGTAATTCAGTCTTTTAAATTAGGAGTACTGTATAAGGCAATTGTGTGTCATCTGTATGTCATACACACAAATGTATTTCTTATGCTTCCCATGGATATGTCTTTCTGTCAGACCTGTTTATAAAAAGGAAATTGTTTCATTATGATCCTCTATCTCACATATTATAAGTAAATAAAATGTATACCAAATATAGGTCTGTTTTGAGGAGAGGAAAAATGTTTCAAGCAGTTTTTGCTTCTATTTTAAAATAGACTTTTCTACCACTTTTAAAGAGGAAATATCATCTGCTTTTAAATATTGAAAAGAAATCTAGAGCCTTCCTAGCAAGCTGAAAAAGATGAGTAAAACAAAGATACTAGAACATATGATAAAACTCTATTTGAGTTTAATATTTTTTAAATGTCTTGGTAACTTTGTGCTTTATTTTGTTTTAATGTTCATTTATTTTGAGAAAGAGAGAGAGAGTGTGCGAGTACACACACATACACGTGGGCCGGGGGTTGGGGAAGTGCAGAGAGAGAGGGAGAGATTGAATCCCAAGCAGGCTCCTTGCAGTCAGTGCAGAGCTCGACATGGGGCTCCATCTCACAAATTGTGAGATCATAACCTGAGCGGAAATCAAGAGCCATTTAACTGAGCCACCTAGGTGCCTCTAACTTTGTGCTTTTTTTTTTTTTTTTTAAACTTTGTGCTTTAATATAGGTGTATGAGGGGCACCTGGGTGGCTCAGTTGGTCAAGCATCTGACTCTTGGTTTTAGTTCTGGTCATGATCTCCCAATTCAGGAGACTGAACCCTGCATGGAACCTGCTTGGGATTCTGTCTCTCCCTCTCTCTTTGCTTCTCTTTTTTTCTCTCTCAAAATAAATAAACTTGAAAAAATAATATAAGTTTGTGATTACATATAATTTGAATTGAAAACCCAATAAGTATTTAGATTTTTGGAAAATTGAAGAAATATTTTTCTTAGTTTCTTTTGGGCAAAATGTAGACCATTATACTAACTCAAAGATTTCAGGGAAAATTTAGTATAGTATTTAAAATTCTTATTGCAGGGCATCTGGGTGGCTCACTTGGTTGAGCTTCCGACTTTGGCTCAGGTCAGGTCATGATCTCACTGTTGGTGGGTTTGAGCTCCACATTGAACTCGCTGTTGTCAACGCAGAGCCTGCTTCAGATGCTCGGTCCCCCTCTCTTTCTGCCCCTCCCCTGCTCATGCTCCTTCTCTCAAAAATAAACATTAAAAAAAAAATGTTATTGCAGTTTTACTTTTACATCCCTTCTTCCCTTTTGAACCTGATTGAAATGTATGGGTATAGAACTTGGAAATTTCTTTGCCTGTGACATACGGAACCTACTTTAATTCTAACGAATAATTTTAGTGATGGTGGGGAAAATTTCTGAATTTGTCAATGTGATTATCAGTAACTCAAATGGTTCAAATGTATAAAGTTCCCTCAAAAGTAATTTCTCCAAATATTCCAAATGTAGCAAGTTTAAGAATCCCGTCTTAAATATTAACACTTTTATAAGCAAAACCACAATACATTTAAAAATAATAGAAATATAGCACAATGGATTGATCCTCCTTGAACACCACAAGGATTAAGGGCTTTGACTCCCGCCCCCTGCCCCAAATTTAACTACTAATAGCCTACTGTGGACTGGAAGCCTACTGATAACAAACAGGCAATTAACACATTTTGTATGCTATATGAATTATATACTGTATTCTAACAATGGAGAAAAGAATGTTATTAAAATCATAAAGACAAAATACATTTATAGTATTGTACTGCCAAAAAAATCTGCATGTAAGAGGGCCCATGTAGTTTAAATCCATGTTCAAAAGTCAACTGTATTTGGTTTGCTAGGTGACTCTAAGTAATTAATTTTTGTACCCAAAGGATCCTGAACATCTTTAGTCACTCTGTAGTTACAAATTTAAAGAACATTTTAAAGTTTTATGTTCTTAAAATCCATATACTGACATTTCAAGGTAACAAACTTATGGTTTGTTTCCATTGACACACTTTTAAAAATAACTTCTAGCTAAACTTTTCCATTTCAAGTGATGCTTTGACCTACTTATTTTGTATCCATATTTATAATGTAGCCTTATTATTTCTAGGTATTGATAGAATTTAATAAAAATAATACATTTACTATTTCCACCTATTAATACCTTTATTTGAGGCTATTTTTTTTTTAAGGTTTACTTATTTTTGAGAGAGAGAGAGAACGAGAGGCAGAGGGGCAGAGAGAGAAGGAGACACAGAATCTGAAGCAGGCTCCAGGCTCTGAGCTGTCAGCACAGAGCCCGACATGGGGCTTGAACTCAGAGTGCAAGATCATGACCTGAGCTGAAGTCAGAGGCTTAACTGACTGAGCCACCCAGGTGCCCCAAGGCTATTTGTTTTAAAAGATCTACTACTTATTGTCAAATTCTGGGTTAAAGGTTCTGTTGGCAAGACACAAAATTATACGTTTTGGAATATAAGATAGTTTAAGGTCTGTGGAGATTTGTGGTGCCAGTCGCTTGAGGAAATGAAAAACTAAAGATCATATAATTGGCATTACAGTGGATAAACTGGCAGTGAAAATTCAATAGAACATCCTAGTATTTTAAATCAAGAGAATGTGTTGAGTCACTCTTAGATTAAACTACTGAATATTCTAACCATGACAGCATTGAGATTATTTGGACATAGTCTGACTCCTACCTCCCATGTTCACTATCACCTCTCTGGCCTCATTGCTGACTGCTTTCTTCCTCTCTCTGCTTCAGCCACACTGGCCTCTGCTTTTCCTTAAAAATGCACAATCAAGACCTCACTGCATTACCAGCTTTTCCCTCTCTACCTGTAACACTTTTCCCCCAGAAACATCAGATCTGAGCTCAAGAGTTAACTCTTAGTAAAGCCTTATCTGGCCACCTTATTCAAAATTGCCCCATCCCTACTACTTGTATCTTCCTTTCCGGTTTGTTTACTGCATGCCCTAATTATCACCAACATTCTCTATATATTTTACTTATTTGCTTTGTTGTTTTTTCCATCAAAACTTGGGCTCCCAAAGAGGGCAGAGACTTTTACTATGTTGTGTATGTATACCAGTGTGTATCCCATTGCAGATTTTCAAAAATTGCTTGTTAGAAGGAGGGAGGAAGGAAGGGGAAAAAATGATACATGTTGTGGCAGTTTAATACTAGCCACTGCAGATTACAATTAAAGCTATGGCAGATGGTCCACAATGTACATCGATGGCCATATCTGTTAGTGCATGGAGGTGATAGTTTGGAATGATAGGTCTGAAACAGGATCCACATAGCACTCAAAGCAGCAGCAAATAGTGCCTTTTTCCTAAGGTAAAGCCTTCCACCAAAATTATTTAGAAATCAAATAATCACCAACAGTATTCAGTATATGGTATTTTGCATTCACTCATGATATGAAAGAACAATGTTTATGTGCCAATAATCAATTTATTGTCTCTCAGCTCTAAACCCACCCTTCACTGCTCCTGCAAAAAGGAAGATGGGCCATTGGAATATTTTTCCATTGACAGCTGGTCTGATGCTGAGTTTTGTCAGTGGAAGGCAACTGTGTTGGAGAGACCTTTCAGGAGGAAGGGGCATCTCTATCTGGTCCTGGTGGGCTCCCACAGTACAGTACAGTTTTCTGGCAGTACAGCCAGGCTCCCACAGTGCTCGCAGCTTCTCCCACCACCTGGTCTTCTAATGCAGGTGGCTTCTCTACTACCTGGCGCCTGTAGCACCCAGCACCCAGCAGCTTTCAGAAAATGCCCTGGGGCGGTGTTGTAGTAATGCCTATGGTGAGACAACTCCCCATCAACAGTTTTTCCTGGCACCCTAGAGGGTGGACTGCCATAAGTTCTACCAGTCAACATCACAGCACTTTCTCTGCCCTCCAGTGAGCTATGGCTTCACTCTTTAACGAGATTCAGATTTCAACCCTGAGAATGTTCTCCCTTGAACTCTCATCCTCATGGGTGGTGGCTGTTCTTTGTATCTGTACGTCTGCTGTATCCCTGTATTGTTTAGGGTTCTCTTCTTTCTAAACAATCCCTCATTACTCCAATCCTATTATAGTTAATAAACCTTTATATTAAACTTGTTCAAATTAGTGTGTGGTTTATCTCACACACCAATTGGATCCAGACTGATCCAGTCTATAGTTTACAATTATTTTAGTAATGGTTCTTGTGGAGTATTTCTTTAACACCACCACCAACAACAAAGTTTATTTTTGAGAGAGGGAGAGAGAGAGAGAGCACAAGGAGGGGAAGGGCAGAGAGAGGAGACAGAATCCCAAGCAGGCTCCAGGCTGTCAGCACAGAGCCTGATGTGGGGCTCAAATTCACGAACTGCAAGATCATGACCTGAGCCAAAATCAAGAGTCTGATGCTTAACTGACTGAGCAGCCACCCAGGAGCCTTTCTTGTGGAGTATTTCTAACAGCATGCCAAGCTATGCTACAATCATGCAGATTATGATAGTAATTGATAATGATACTAATGTAGGATTATTTTTCGGAGTTTAATTCTATCAATATAAATGATGCCCAATGTAAGGATATATACACAATGACCTGATTTTGTTAATGCTTATTATCTACAGGGTGGTGATTCTTCAGTTAAAAAAAAACAAACAAATAGTACAATTTGCTTTTGCTCTTGTTTTTTACCCACTCTTCCACTTGCATATCAGCAAGAGAGGAAATGTGTTCCATTGCTTGTATTCTGAGCTGCCATTTCCCTCTGTCTATTGCTCAGTTCTACTAAATTTGTGAATTTGCTTAATAATCACTGTAATTCCTACTGTGCAGCTTCATGAACTCTTAGGGGTACATGAAAACAGATAATGTCTTGCCACTAGAGATATGTTTGTATGTACCTTTTATAAAAGCAAATGTGTGTGTGTGTGTGTTTTCCTGAAATAAGAGTCTGAGCTCTGAAGTCAGATTGTCTTAATTTAAATTTCTACTCCAGTGCTTACAGGGGTAAGTTAACATCTCTAGGCCTCTTCACTGAGTTGTTTTAAAGATTGAGATAATATAAACTAATCTTTTAGCACAGCACCTGACACATTGTTATTAATAAGTGTTAGTTACTATTATTATAGTAGTAAAAGTATAATAGTTATCGGGGTTGGATCCAGTTGGCAGCCTCATCTGATAAACCTATTCCCTTAGAAAGATAAATACGTAAATCTTTAAGAGCACAAGAAAGCAAGAAACAATGTCATCAGTGGAATAGAAATTGTGAACAATTCCTAAAAATATGTAGTATTAATGATAAAAGGAACCACATCTCAAATCATATGTACTTAGGACTCCTTTGAAGATGGAGTCATTCCAGAATTGCTCTAAGCGTAGAGACTATGGATGGATATTGTCTGGGGAGAGTATGTTGATGTGGGCTGTGTATTAGGGTTGAGGAGTTACATGGACATTTGGCCAGCTCCTCCACACTTTTGCTGAAGAATTAGCAGTGGAGGCCTTTAGCCACTAGTTGTTAAAACAGGGATGTAGGTGCTTTGCCTAGTGAGGCAGATAGCTACTGAGAATACAGGAGCATTTCCCCTACCCCCACCATTAAAAAGACCACTAATGTCCCTAATGGCAATCAGCATCACTCAAATAGTGTGATTTTCACACAAAAAGAGACAAATAGATCAGTGACACAGATTAGAGTACAGAACAACATACCTAGGTATATGTGAGGATGACTTCTCTTATTGTGGTCACTGATAGATGCACTAGGGCAACTCAAAGTTATACGCTTTCTCGGGAGCCTCATCACATTATAGTCTCATATTGTAATTACAATTTTTTTGATCCTGCTTTTTTTTCACATCTCCATATTGTATTTTTTTTTTTTTTTTGCCCCACCTCCAGTTTAAATAGAATTTAAAAATAGTGGGGAAGGGGTACCTGGGTGGCTCAGTCGGTTAAGCGTCTGACTCAGCTCAGGTCATGATCTCGTGGTTCGTGAGTTTAAGCCCGCATCGGGCTCTGTGCTGACAGCTCAGAGCCTGGAGCCTGCTATGGATTCTGTGTCTCCTTATCTCTCTGCACCGCCCCCCCCCCCCCCCACCCCTGCCCGCTCTCTCTCTTTTTCTCTCTAGAATAATAAAACATAAAAAAATAAAAACAGGGGGGAAGATGCCATACTCAAAAAGGACTTAAAGAGAATGTTATAAAGGGTTTATTTACAAAGGTGTAGGGGGAACACTCAGCAGATGGAGAAGCACCTTGAATCTAACAATAGTGGACAGCCATTGCAACCTCTTGGACAGAAAGTGCAAAGGGTAAAAGAAGTTACCTGAATGTTGGAAAAGTTGTAGCCATGGAGAGGTACTGCTACATAGGAGGGGGCGGTGGCCGTAGGTAGAGGCACAGAGCCATTGCCAAAGTGTGGCCTGACAGGGAGGGAGCCCTGGAGATAAATACCTGGACTTCTCTTTCTTCTCTTCCTCCAATCTCTTCCCTGTGACTTTAGTTGGCCAGACTCTGCCAGAAGCAGGAAGTCAGTGGAAGCCAGATGACACAACCTTTATACATAGATCTCCTCAGGCGCATGGCAGGACAGAAAAAAGAGTAAATCTGTAGGATCCAAGAGAGAACATCTAGGATACTTAACACTGAAAATCATTTGGGATCCTGATTGTCACCCACCATATTTATTATTATTTTCGGTTTCATAAAATCTGTGAACTCTGTAAGAATGCCATGTCTACAAGTTACTGACAAAAGGGTTGGATTGCTTTGGACAGAGCAATTCTACATATTAGTACATATAATTAGACAACAGCTCTCTTAGCTGAATTTTCCTTTTCATATGGTAAGTTAATCAACCATTTAAACAAGTATAATTCATCCCCTAAGTAAACTCTTTCGTATGGTTAACAAGGCTAGTGTGTGTGTGTGCGTGTGTGTGTTTGTTTTCATACACCTAACCTTTCTCCATCCAGCAACCTAGTAATTCCATCACTGAAAGAAGTGGTTCTTTATCTGACATGACTTCATAAACCAAAGCTATCTCTGGTGTATCCTTTTTTTCAGAAACAAAAAGATTTATAAATTTTTCCCAGGATTGGGAAATGTATAATTTCCCATAATTATACTTTTTATATTTAATTTATAGTGTTCTCCTTTCCCATTTTTGAAAAGAACTCATATAATCAATCATTGCCTATCTTCAGCTGTATGGAACTCTCACAACATGTCTCCAATATGATCTGGCTTTGAGGACACTATTAGCAGTTTTTCTCAGTACTTCTTCAACACATAGAACTAGTTTCATATTAGGGGCTCCCCTGTAGGCTCTACTTTTTCATGGAACAAATATTTATTGGTGATGACCAATAATTGGTCTGACCACATGTCAGACACTGTGTTTTAGGCACTGGGGATACAAGGGTGAGCAAAACACAAAAATTCCCACTCTGTGGAGCTTGTGTTTAAAGTAATACTGTTTAGTAATAATCAGACATCATCTACATTGATTTTCTCCAATTTTAAAATGTCTGAACCATGGAGCCCTTTTTCTTAGGAGAAGTAGACAAATTGTGAAGAGTCTTGGCCTGCAGGGGCAGTATTTTCTAAGGATCTCCAAACACAATTACTCCTGTCCTATTGAAGGGAACAGAAGCCTTAAGAAGAAATACAAAAACTCCTCCTCACCAGTAACTTCCTACAAAGGTAATGTCAATTAAAACCAAAAAGTTTAAAGAAAGCAAATTCCTGGTTTTAGCATCACCAGGAAAAACATTTGTCTACAGATACCAATTGTGTATTCTTTTCATTGTAAGAAAAGATCCGTAAAAATTACAGGTTTTTTTCAGGTTTTAATTTAAATTGTAGTTAACAGACAGTAGAATCTTGGTTTCAGGCATAGACTTTAGTGATTAATCATTTACGTATAACACCCAGTGCTCTCCCAACAAGTGCCCACCACCCATTTAGGCCATCTCCTTGCCTATCTCCCCTCCAATAACCCTCAGTTTGTTCTCTATAGTTAAGAGTCTATTTTATGTCTGCCCTTCCTTCTTTTTTTTTCCCATGTCCATCTGTTTGGTTTATTAAATTCCACATATGAGTGAAATCAAACAATATTTGTCTTTCTCTGACTTATTTTGCTTAGCATAATACACTCTAGCTCTATCCACATGGTTGCAAATGGCAAGATTTCACTCTTTTTTTATGGCTGAGTAATATTATTCCATTGTATATGTACCACAACTTCTTTATCCATTCATTAGTCGAAGGACATTTGGGCTCTCTCCATAGTTGGCTATTGTTGATAATGTTACCCTAAACATAGGGGTGCATGTGTCCCTTTGGATCAGTATTTTGATATCCTTTGGGTAAATACCTAGTAGTGCAATTGCTGGGTCCTAGGTAGTTATATTTTTAACTTTTTGAGGAACTTCCATACAGTTTTCCAAAGTGTCTGCACCACTTTGCATTCCCACCAACAGTGTAAGAGGGTTCCTCTTTCTTTGCATCCTCACCAACATCTGTTGTTTTCTGTGCTGTTAATTTTAGCCATTCTGAAAGGTGTGATATCTCATTGCAGTTTTGATTTGTATTTCTCTGATGATGAGTGATGTTGAGCATCTGTTCATGTGTCTGTTGGCCATCTGGATGTCTTTTTTGGAAAGATGTATATTCATGTCTTCTGCCCATTTCTTAACTGGATTATTTGTTTTTATGGGTGTTGAGTTTCATAAGTTATTTATAGATTTGGATACTAACCGTTTTCTGGATATATTATTTGAAAATATCTTCTCCCGTTCCAAAGGCTGCCTTTTAGTTTTATTGATTAATCAGATTGACAAGACCTAGCATTCATAATTGTGTATGTACAATACAGATGCAAAATATGCAAAGCAAAAACTTACAGAACTGAAAGAATAAACAGACAATTCTACAATCATACTTGGAAACTTCATTCCTTTCTTACCAAGTGATAGGACAAATGTACAAAAAATAAATAAGGATATAGAAGAACTCAATATCATCAACCAACATGATCCAGTTGACATTTATAGAATTCTCCACCCAACTGCAGCAGAATATTCATTTTTTTCAGGTGCCCATGCAACATATGCCAAGATAGACCATATCCTGGGCTATAATCAAACCTCAACAAATGTAAAATCATATAGAATGTATTTTCTTAAGTTAATATATTTATTTTGAGAGACTGAGCATGCATGTGAGTTGGAGAGGGGCAGAGAGAGAGGGAAAGAGAATCCCAAGCAGGCCCCATGCTGCCAGTGCAGAGCCCAAAATGGGGCTTGATCCCACTAACAGTGAGATCATGACCTGAGCCCAAATCAAGAGTCAGATGCTTAACTGACTGAGCCACCCAGGTGCCCCTGGAATGTATTTCTTGACCACACTGGAATGATATTACAAATCATTAATAGAACGACACCAGGAAAATCTCCCAACACTTGGAAATTAAGCAGCATACTTCAAAATAATCCATAGGGTAAATAGGCAGATATTTCAGAGAAACAAAACAAACATTGAACTGAATGAAAATAAAAATAATCATAGAAAAATGTGTGGGGCATAGCTAAAACAGTGCTGAAAGGGAAATTTATAGGAGACATGAAATATATACATTAGAAAAAAGGACAGGTCTCAAATTAATAATCTAAGCCTTTACTTCAAGAACCTAGAAAAATAAAAAAAATAAAAAAGAACCTAGAAAAGGAAAAGCAAAAGAAATACAAAGAAAACAGAAGGATGAAAGAAATCAATGAAATTGAAAACAGAAAAATAATAGAGACAATCAATGAGACAAAGAGTTAATTCTTTGAAAAGACCAATACAATTAACAAACCTCTTATAAGATTGACAAAGAAAAAAGAGAGAAGACACAAATTACCAATATCAGCAATTAAACAAAATATCAGACTGTGGACATCAAAAGGACAGTAAAGAGGTACTATGAACAACTCTATACATATAAACTTGGCAACTTAGACAATGACAATTTCCTTGAAAAGTACAAACTACTACAACTCACCCAACAGGATTAAATAATTTGAATAGCTCTATAAACAATTAGGTAAATTAAATTAGCAATTTAAGAGCTGCTAAAAAGATAAATCTCCAAGATCAGATTTTCTTATAAAACTTCATTGGAGAATTCTACCAAGTATTTAAAAGGGATTAACACTACTTCTACACAATTTTGTCCAGAAAACAGAAGAGGAGTGAATCAAATAAAAAGAAAACTACAGCCAATATCACACTTAAAATATAAATGTGAAATTCCTTGACAAAATATTAGCAAATAGAATTTAGCTTAACTCATTACAAATTCATTAAAAAATGAATTGTATACCATGACAGAGAGGGGTTTATTTCAGATATGCAAAGCTGGTTCAACATTTGAAAGTCAACCAGTATAATCCACCATGTTATCAGGCAAAGAAGAAAGGTCCCATGATCACAGCAATCAGTGTAAAAAAGGCATTTGACAGACTTCAACACCCGTTCAGCATCCTCCCAGAAAAATAAGAAAAAGGAAGAACTTTCTCAGCTTGATAAAGAGGAACTACAAAAAACCTATAGCTAACATTATAATTCATGGTGAAAGACTGCATGTTGTTTTTTTTTTTTTAAATTGGGAACAAGGCAAGGATTTGCATGCTCACTGCTTTTCTTCATCATATTGTTTCAATTTTTAGCCAGTGCAATAAGTCAAGAAAAGGAATTAAAAGGTATACAGATCAGAGAGGAAGAAATAAAAGTGTCTGTTTTGTAGACAGCACCGTTGTCTACATAAAAATCCCAAATAATCTATAAAAAAACTAGAATAAGTGAGTTCAGCAAGGTTGTAGTGTACCAGATAAATATCTAAAAATAATTTAATTTCTACACACTTGCAATGAACACTTGGTCACCAAAATTTAAAAGGCAATACCAGGGACGCCTGGTGGCTCAGTTGGGGATCTCATGGTTTTGAGTTCAAGCCCCACATTGGGCTGTCTGCTGTCAGCACAGAACCAGTTTCGGATCTTCTGTCTCCCTCTTTCTCAGCCCCTTTCCCTCCCCTGCTATCTCTCACTCTCACTCTCTCTCAAAAAAAAAAAAAATAATAATAAACAAACTTTAAAAAAATAAAAGGCAATACCATTTATAATCATTCAAAAAAACAGAGAGAGAGAGAGACAGAAAGACAGACGGACAAATACTGAGATATAAATCTAACAAAACATGTATATGACTTATATGCCCCAAATCTCAGAATGCTGATAAAAGAAATCAAAGATCTAAATAAATGGAGAAATATACTGTGTTCATGGACTGGAAGATTCACCATAGTGAAGATGTCAATTTTTCCCAGGTTGATATACAGGTTTAATGCAATTATTATCAAAATCTCAGCAAGAATGTTTATAGATATAGATAAGATTATTCTAAAATGTATACAGAAAGGCAAAGAACAAGAATAGCTATAGGAATTTTGAAAAGGAAGAAAAACGTGTGCTTATTATATAGCAGTACTTATCACATAGCTGTAAGATTTACTATATAGCTACAGTAATCAAGATTGTGTGGTTGGCAGAGAGACAGGCACATTGATCAATGGAAAAAGAAGAGAGAAGCCTGGAAATAGACCCACATAAACAAATTCAATTGACTTCTGACAAAAGTATAAAAGCAAAGAAAGAAAGATAGCCTTTTCAACAAATGGTGTTGGAGTAACTGGATATTTGGATTTCCATAGTTTAAAAAATGAACTTTGTTGCAGTCTAATACCTTCAACAAAAAATAATTAAAATATGGACACAGGTGCCTGGGTGGTTCAGTCGGTTAAGCGTCCGACTTCGGCTCAGGTCATGATCTCACAGTTCGTGAGTTAGAGCCCTGCGTTGGGCTCTGTGCTGACAGCTCAGAGCCTGGAGTCTGCTTCGGATTCTGTCCCTCTCTATCTCTCTATCTGCCTCTCCCCCATTAATGCTCTTTCTCTCTCTCAAAAATAAATAAACATCAAAAATTTTTTTTTAAATGGAGCACAAATTTTAACTTTAAATGTTAAATTATAAAAATTCTAGAATAGAATAGGAGAGACTCTTTGGGATCTAGCACTAGGCAAAAAGTTCTTAGACTTGACACCAAACTCATGATCCATAAATGGAAAAATTTATAAACTGGACTTAATCAAGATTTAAATTTTTACTCGGTGAAAGACCTTATTAAAAGGCTGAAAAGATAAGCTACAGAGTAGAAGAAAATACTTGCAAACCGTATATCCAACAAAAGACTTGTTATATAGAATATATTAAAGAACTCTCAAAACTCAATAGTAAAAACTCCGTCAAATTAGAAAATGGACAAAAGACATGAGGAGACATTTTACTGAAAGGATATACATACGATAGATAAGCACATGATAAGATGTTCAACATCATTAGCCATCAGGGAAGTGCAAATTAGAACCACAATGAGGTATCATTACAGACCTATCAAAATGGTTAAAACAAAAAATAGTGACACCATAAATTTTGGCAGGATGTGAAGAAACTGGATCACTTTACATATTGCTGGTGGGACTGTTAAATGGTACAGCCACTCTGGAAAAAAGTTTGGCAGTTTCTTAAAAAGCTACATATACAACTACCACAAGACCTAGCAATGGTAATCCTGGCCATTTTCCTCAGAGAAATGAAGATGTATATTAATACAAAAACCTGTACATGAATGTTTACAGCGGCTTTACTTATAATAGCCCAAACTGGAAACAACCTAGATGTTCTTTAATGAGTAAATGGTTAATGATATCATGGTGGCAGTGCATCCATACCACAGAACACTACTAAGCAATAAAACCGAATGAACTACTGATACCTGCAACGACCTGGATGAACCTCCAGAGAATTATGCTGGGTGAAAAGCCAACCCTCAATGTTATACAACTGCGTTATTTCTTTAATATAACATTCTTGAAATGACAAAATTATAGAAACAGGGAACAGATTAGTGGTTGCCAGAGATTAAGAAATTGGTGGCAGCAGAGGGAAGTGGCTGTGGTTGTAAAAGGGCCACACGACAGATCCTTGTAGGACTGGATACGTCTTCTGTCTTGATGTATCAATGTTCAATATCCTGGTTGTGACATTGTACTATAGTTTGGCAAGATGTGACCATTGGGGTAAACTGGGTAAAGCAGATATAGGATGTCTCTGCATTATTTTTTACAACTTTCTGTGAATCTACAAATATTTCAAAATAAAAACAGTTTCATTAAAAAAAAAAAAATGTTAACAAGGGGCATCTAGGTGGCTCAGTCAGTTAAGCGTCCAACTTCAGCTCAGGTCATGATCTCCCAGTTCATGAGTTCGAACCCCACATCCGGCTCTGGGCTGACAGCTCAGTGCCTGGAGCCTGCTTCAGATTCTGTGTCCCCTTCTCTCTCTGCCCCTCCCCTACTTGTACTCTGTCTCTCGCATTGTCTCAAAAATAAATAAACATTAAAAAAGTTTTTTTAATAAAAAAAATAAACATTTAAAAAAGTGTTAACAACAACAACAAAACCCACGTACCTGGCCTCATAGAGTCTACAATCTAGTTGGGGATAGATATTATTCTAAAATTTATAGAAGTGTATAATTCAAAGTGTGATCTTGTCTAGTTACACAGGAAAGCTTTTCAAACTTTTGAGCGACATTTGAGATCAGTTCTAAAAGAGAAATAAATGTTAACCAACTAAGGGGAGTGGGGTGTCAGAGATCTTACAGAACTGAGGGAAGAACATGTGTAAAGACCCAGGAATGGGAAGAAGCATGGGACATTAGAGTAATGGAAAGAAGGCTGAGTGGCTGAAGCAGTGAACAAGAGGAGATGAGATGGTGTCAGAAGTGGCTGAGGTGTTAGGCCAGTCAAGTAAAGGCTTGCAGGCAGCTTTAGGATTCTGCTCTTTTAGAGCAGTGGAAACAATGGAAAGGTTTTAAGCAGGAGAGCAACTTGCTCAGAAAGTTATTTTTCAAAAGGTCACCCTCTTGGGGCGCCTGGGTGGCTCAGTCGGTTAAGTGGCCGACTTCGGCTCAGGTCATGATCTCGTGGTCTGTGGGTTCGAGCCCCGCGTCGGGCTCTGTGCTGACAGCTCAGAGCCTGGAACCTGTTTCAGATTCTGTGTCTCCCTCTCTCTGACCCTCCCCCATTCATGCTCTGTCTCTCTCTGTCTCAAAAATAAATAAACGTTAAAAACAAACAAACAAAAGGCCACTTTCACTGCATTGTGGAGAATGGATTAAGAAGGAGAAGGAAGAGCAATCAGGAAGCTAAGTCCAGGTATCAGATGATAAAGCTGGGATTTGGCTATAGCAATAAAAACATTAGGGAGTGGATATATCTGCAAGGTATTTAAAAGCAAAATTCACAGGACCTGGCACCGGATTGGTGTTGGAAAGAGGTTTTCAAGACCGTTCCAAGGTTTTCGGCTTTACCAGCTAGATAGCTGGTGGTATCTTTCTCTGAGATAAATATATTCATGTTTTACAGAAAAGACTTTAAGTTTGGGCTTTTATATTTGATTTTGGGGTGCCTTTGAAATATCTAAGAGCAGATGTTGTAGAAGCAATTGAATATATAAATTTGGACCTCAGAGAATGATCTGGTTTTGTGGTATGAATTGAGAGTCACTGAGGGTAATGGACACAGATGACATCACATAGGAAAGAGTTTTGAGTAAGATTGAGCCTTGGGGAACAACATTTAAAGGCTGGCTAGGGAAGGATGAGTCAAGAAAAGAAACTTAGCCATATGATCACAGAGGTAGGAGGAAAACCAAGAGAGTATAATGTCAGTGAAACTAAGGAGAATTTCAAAGAGTATTTAATGTGAACTGATGCTGTTGAGATTTATTTAAGATGAACACTGAAAATGTCTGGATTTAGCTTCATAGAGATCTTTGGTGACCCTGGCAAGAGCTCTTTGGTGAATTAATGGGGAAAGAAGCCAAATTAGTTTATTAAAAGCTATGTAATATACTGAATGACAGATAACATTAGTGTAAATTTCAGTTATTGAGTATATATTTTATGTATCTATGCACTAGGTGAATAAGTCAATGTATGACATATGAGTTAGTTACTATTATTTAAACTATTCAGATTAAAAAGCTAACTTTCAGAGATTTTAATGTCACGTAACTATGGAGTATTTAAAATCAGGCTGGCTCCTGTCTTAAACAAAATGCTGCTGCTTCTCTAAATGAAGACATTGTCAAGTAAGAAAAGACTTACTTTTCCATTATTTTGCTCTTTTTTTTACATAAACTGGGCAAAATGTATGACCTTTGAACACCCTAGAATTTAGGCTTATTGAATTAAAAAAAAGAATTTAATTAAGGAAAATGTCAAACATACACAAAATTATAAAGAATAGCATAATCAATTACCCATCAGTAATTATCACCCCGTGGCTTTTCTTGTCTAAAGGATTCCCTTAGCCATTATTTTCCTTCCCTGCTCCTGCCCTCACCCATCCCAACAGATCATTTCAAGGCAAATCCTAGACAAAGCCCTTTCTAAAATCAATCCTATTTTTTTTTCAAAGTTGTCTACTTTGCCTGTTATAAACTTCCACAGGGCTTTCAAATATCTGATTAAACCTATATGACAGTTCAAATATAAAAGCAGGAAATAAAATTACACCTGAAAGTTATACACATTTAAAAAAATATACACCTTATTTTTTAGAGCAGTTTTAACTTTACAGCAAGTTTCCCATATGCCCCCTGCCTCCTCCCCACATATAGCCTCCCCCATTATCAACATCTCCCACCAGAATGGTACACTTGTGATGATGGGTGATACTACATTGACACATCATTATCATCCCAAATCCATCATTTATATTAGGGTTCTAGGGTTCCTTTTTGTGTTGTACATTCTCTGGGTTTGAATACATTTTTAATAGCATGTATCCACTATTATGTAGTATATTATGTATTATATACAGGGTAGTTTCACTGCCCTAAAAGTCCTATTGCACCTACTCATCCCTCCTCTCAAAGTTATGTAAATTTTGAGGTTACTTTTTCACTTCCAACAGATGAAAGGAACTATTTAATTGATTTAAAGGCTGGGGTACCCTGGGTGGCTCAGTCGGTTGAGCGTCCGACTTCAGCTCAGGTCATGATCTCACACTCCGTGAGTTCAAGCCCACGTCATGATCTGTGCTGACAGCTCAGAGCCTGGAGCCTGTTTCGGATTCTGTGTCTCCCTCTCTCTCTGTCCCTCCCCCGCTCATGCGCTGTCAAAAATAAATAAACATTAAAAAAATTTTTTTAATTGATTTAAAGGCAACAGGTGAACCAGCTAAACTGATGTTTCCTTTGATATTTGGCTGCCCCCTTTCTGCCAGTTGTTTACAAAAATTCATACACTTCCAAATGTAAGAGTTTATTTTTAATTTATAAAGACATGGCTTTGGTAATTATATTTATAGAAATCAGATAGTGCAAATAGTTATTAATGGATTTATATTTTTCTGAACATGTTCCCTATGTCCTAAACATTATAAAAGTCTCTAGGAGATCATTTATCTTTGGCCCTATGAAGTCATGGTTCCTCTGTGTGCTTTACATGACATCACAGTCTAAGTGACTCGCAGCTCATGCTATACCAAATGCCAAAGTCTGAGATAATGAGAACGTGAGTGACAAGATGCTTCCTCTCCTTGCTTTCTTTCTGAGGGTGACAACCTCTGTCCTTTTCTTAAAGTTTGACTAGAGGTGGATATCTTTTTCTTCACTTTAATTTAAAAAAATTATTTGTGTTTATTTTTAGAATAGATGGAGAGTGGGCTTTTAGGAGAACGAATTTACATTTATACACAAATGTTGCAAATTAATAAATATTTATAAATAGCTACTGAGTATTGAGTTATATACATGATATACACAAGCAGTTTGGCTGTGAATATATCAAATATATTGAACATAAATAAATTTTGAGATTTCACATATTTCTGACTTTTAAAAAATTTGTTTTGGCTTTAGAAAAAAATTGAAATATATATAAAGCCCAGAGCTAATTTTCAAGTGGGCTCTCTGTAGCCCAAGGTACTCTATCCAAGTGTTTCAGGGCATTTGGAGGTGTGATAGTCAATAGACACTTTAGGGCACAAGAACCCTGAGTTAGTGGGGCTTGTATTCTTCCCTTTTTTCCAACCAGAGCAGTTCTGTTGTATGTAATAAGTATCTGCACCATACATTGTTCAACGAAAGGGTTTCTCATCAAAGTTTGAATATCCACTTTCTACAAAAATAGCACTTTGATGAAATCTTATGTTATCAGAGGGCAGACTTCAGGGAACCATGAGTCCAGAATAGAAACAGGGAATAGGTGTTTCACTTTATTTTTAAAAAGAATTTTATTTTTATTTATTTTTTAATGTTTATTTTTGAGATAGAGACACACAGCATGAGTGGGGGGAAGGGCAGAGAGACAGAGGGAGACACAGAATCCAAAGCAGGCTCCAGGCTCTAAGCTGTCAGCACACAGCCTGATGCAGAGCTCGATCTCACGAACCATGAGACCATGACCAAGTAGAAGTCATAAGCTTAAGCGACTGAGCCACCCAGGCGCCCCTTAAAAAGAATTTTTTAACGTTTATTTATTTTTGAGAGAGAGAGAGAAAGAGAGAGAGAGAGAAAGAGAGAGAGAGAGAATGAGAGATAGAGTATGAGCAGGGGGGAGGCAGAGAGAGAGGGAGACACAGAATCTGAAGCAGGCTCCAGGTTCTGAGCTGTCAGCACAGAGCCTGACGTGGGGCTTGAACTCATGAACCATGAGATCATGACCTGAGCCAAAATTGGACACTTAACTGACTGAGACATCCAGGTGCCCCATAGGTGTTCCATGTTATGTGAAATCTTATTTAATATGTTCAGAAAGGAAAGTAGGAAAACAAGTATTGCAATTAAGATAATAATATTCATGTACAGAATATGGTGAACATGGAATATTGTTAAAGATAATAAAAATAAAGATAAAATAAAATAAAAATAAAATAATATATAAATAATAAAATAAAATACTATATAAACAATAAAAAAATAAAATAAAATTAAATTAAATTAAAATAAAGAAATATAAAAAAAAGTAAATCATGCCACACAAGTTTTCCATTCAAGTTAATGCAAGTTATGATCATTTCATTTTATCAAAAAGGATAAATAGTTAGAACTATAAACTTCATTGTATAATATAAATAGAAGTACTTATAATAGACTTAATGTCCAAAATTATAATTTAAAAAATCTGAAAACATATAAAATATATCAAAATGTCAGATAATTAATCTTTATTCTAAGTTTATTTATTTAGAGCTCATTCATTCATTTACTTTTTCATTATATCACTCATTTCCTTTTCCAATATATATTTACTGAAAATTGATGGAAATACAATAAAGTAAAGTTATGGTCCCTATCCCCAAGAAAATCCATCTACTACGGCTGAGAACAAAAACTTAAGGGGCGCCTGGGTGGCTCAGTCGGTTAAGCGTCCGAGTTTTGATTTTGGCTCAGTTCATGATCTCATGATTTATGAGATCGAGCACCACATCGACTGCTTGGGATTCTCTCTCTTCTCTCTCTCTGCTCTTACCCTTCCTAGCATGCGCAGACTCTCTCTCAACATAAATTAAAAAAAAAACAAACTTAAAAAATAAGTAGTTTATGGCAAATGAGTTCCAGAAACAATGCATCAGACATTCTGAAATTGAATGATGGCTGAGGGCTGGCACAGCTGGGGCAGGCTTCATGATGGAAGAGAGGCTTGAGCTGCTACTTGTAGGAAGGACAGGACTTTGTAAATTGGGGTGAAAGGAAAGAGTTGGTAGGCAGAGGGACTGCTGTGATCAAGGAATACAGTGTGACTATCTTTCCCAAGAGGTTGAAGGTTTGCCAAGGGAAATAATGGGAGAATTGATTAGAGAAGTTTAGGGTAAGAGGATAAAGGGACCTGATTTTTGAAGCCAGAGTTTTCAACACTTTAAGGTGAAGTTAGGGTGACAATGTGTATTCCCTTTAGGGTGCCTATTGCAGTCTCTAAAAGATACTCCTACTCTCCTCTCTGAGTCTGTTTGGTCTGTTATAACAGAATACCATAGATGGGAAGACTTATAGACAACAGACATTTCTTTCTCATAGTTCTGGAGGCTGGGAAGTCTGAGATCAAGGCATTAGCAGATTTGGTTTCTGGTGGGAGGCTGCGTCATGGTTCACAGATGGCAGTCTTGTCACTGTATCCTCACAAGGCTGAGATAGGATGGGGTAGAGAGCTTTGTTAGGTTTTTTATAAGACTCCAAAGACTCACTTCCGAAAAGCATCATATTGGGGGTTAAAACTTCAACATATGAATTTTGGGGGACACAAACATTCAGTCTGTAGTGGCTTCCACCCTGTGATTCTGGTTTTCCCCTTTCCCTTTCTGCCCAGGTGAGAATGTATGTTATGTAATGAGGGACATCATTGTTTGGTATGTGCTGCACACGTGAATCTTATGGAGTTGAGGATAAGGAGGTTTGCTGTAGGGAATAGGAAATCAGTGAGAGCTTTTGAACATCTGGGTAATATGTACAAAGAAGAGAGTATTGGCTATTGGTATGTTAGATTTGGTGGGAGAGATGGAAGGCAAGGAAATGTTAAGTGCTGACTACAATTTAAGAATTGAGGAGGCAAAATAAATACATAAATAACACTTGGTATCTGAATGTTTGATAGCAGGGAAGATGGAAGCCAGAAAAAGAAAAGTGGACCAGGGACCTATATTAAGCATAACCTCCCTTTTAAACGTATTTTTTTTTATTATTTTACAGACAATAAAATCTGGAGATATTTAATAGAAATCCAAGCAATATAGGATTTAAGTGGAAAAGTTGGGCTCTGAATTTAAGTCTGTTTGACCTTAAATTCTGCTTTCATGTGCAATGGTTTTAATTTGGGGTTTCTAAGATTCTAAAAGAAAAGGGGACAAACGGAATGGTTTTAGGGATACGATGAGTTTTTGAGGTTTGATGTACTGGTAGGTTGTTCAGCAAGCATCTAGAAAAGTAGCATTTGGCTTTAGAGAGTGGTGGGGCATTAATTGTTTGCATAGATGAGAAGAGAGAGAGGATCAAGTTTTAACTAACAATAACATGTCCAGGTTAGAATGAAATGGGACCAGGTATGGAAAAGTTAGGGAAAGAGTAGAAAGTTATAAGGAGAAATAGGAAGTGTAGCATCACCAAAACAAGAAAAACACTTGAATTGAGGAAAAGATTGTCAAAGCTATTGAATATTGCAGATGTCATAGAGACAGACCTTCACTTGGCAATTAGGAGAAAAGGAGTTGCAGTCCGTGGTTTCAGAAGAGGATTTACCCAGGAGCAAGTGTGTAATGAATTAAAAGACAAGATGGTGAACTTAGGGAAAGAGATCGTCTACTGAAGTCTGTAGACCCTTATATTGAGATCTTAAAAAAAAGAGAAGAATGTGAATGCAATTAGTGCATGGTATCCAGAAGAAGGAGCAAGGTCTAGAGAAGGTTTTTTGATAGGGCAAACTGGGCATTTTTATAAATTGATAAGGAAAGAGCCAGTTTAAAGGTAGAATATTGAAATGCAAATGAAGAAAGGAAAATGATTTTTCTTAAAGAAACCAAGTTTTTAATTTGAAGAACAATAACAACAGTAAATAATATCTATAGTCAACCATTAGTTAAATAGAATAAGCTAAAGGCCCTTCTTAAGCCCTCCAACTACAAACGCCTTTCCTCCTCCATCTTCCCTGTGAATAGTTTGGCACAAATGTTTTCCAGCTTCCTTCCTTCCTCCTTTCCTTCCTTCCTGGCTTCTCTCTCTCTCTTTTTTTTTTTAAAGTTTATTACTTATTTTGAGTAAGAGTGTGAGCGAGGGAGGGGCAGAGAGAGTGGGAGAGAGAGAATCCCAAGTAGGCCCCACACTCAGTGCAGAGCCCAACTCTGGGCTCGATCCCACATACCATGAGATCATGACCTGAGCCGGAACCAAGAGTCGGATGCTCAATTGACAGAACCACACAGGTGTCCCACTTCTTTTATTTAATAAGCATTCCTCCCCACCCCTTTGCATATGTATTCAAATATGCTTTTTAGTGGCACCTAGGGGGTACATGTGCACTCTCTCTCTCAAAATAAATGAATAAACGTTAAAAAAACAAATATACTTTAAAAAAATAAAATGATGCCATATATATTTTTTCAAATTGCTACTTTCAGTATGTCGATCATGAAGACTTTTCTAGATCCACACACACACACACACCAAATACAGCTCATGCTTTTTAACAGGTGCATAATGTTCTTTTGTTTGGACAGATCATAATTTATATTTATAAATATAATACATATTATAATATAATATTTATATTACTTAGAAATCCTTCATTTATAAACCCTTCTTGGAATCTTCATTCTAAAAAGGGGTTTCGTGAGCATGCTGGGGTGAATGACAGCCCCTGAAGATGTCTTCACTACCTTACATAGCAAAAGGTGCTTTGCAGATAGGACTATTGACTTAGCACAGTTGGCTATTGAAATGAGAAGATTATCCTGGATTATCTCAGTGGGCCCTAAATATAATCACAAATGTCCTTATAAGAGGAAGGGACAGGGAAAGTTTACTACAGAAGTTCATGTGATGACAGAAGCAGAGAGAAACAGTGCCAGAGAAAGAAAAGATGCTGTACCACTAGCTTTGAAGGGGGAAGGAGCTACAAGCCTGAGGAAATGGATTTTCCCCTGAAGCCTCCAGAAGAAACCAGTCTTACTGACACCTTGATTTTGGCCCCTTTAAGACTCATTTCAAGTTTCTGCCCTCAGGACTATACAAGATAAATTTGTGTTGGTTTAAGCTGCCAAATTTGTTGTAATGTAGTATGACCTCATCTGAACTTGGTTGCATCTACGGACCTTATTTCCAAATAAGGTAACATATGTATTGGAGGTTAGATATTGAACATACCTTTTTGAGGGATGCAATTCAACCCACACACCTGTTTAAAAAAAAAAAAAAGTCAATTGGTTTTAAGTTTGATTTCTGGGAACTTGCCAGAAACTAAGTAATGCTGGAATTGTTATTGCCTCATTCAAATTACAACATTCTTGCTGGATTTGGAATTTCAGGAAATCCCAGAGGAAAGAGGGAGAGAAGATGGGTGGGGATTTAGAGGATAACGAGCTTGTTATGGACCAGAGAGCATCTCAGAATATATACATGCTGCATATCATTTTTATAAAGTTAGTGAACAAAACAACGTATAGAATGCGAATATGTGTAACCTGTATTTGAAGACTGTAAAAAAAAGCAGCAAAGTAGGAGGAGGACGGAAGAGATGGGACAGTGAGGAGCACACAGGATTCTCCAGTGTTATTAGCCTCCACTGTTCAGTATCTTTTGTATGTATATAAAACAATGTATGCGTTACGCTTAATGTAAAATAGTGCCTTTATAACATCTTTAAAAAATGGCATAGAGATGGTAGGAAATATACTTTGAGGACGCAACTCATATACTCATATACCAAGCCTGAAATCAACACTGGAAAGCGGCACCGTTACTTCGTTAAGGTAATTTTTTCAGGTGTTACTCGGAAAAGCTGACAGATGACAGAGTGCTGGGTAAACTCACTCTAATTATGAAACCGTGAGTAAAAGAACATGTGCTTCCATGAAACTTAAGCACCAACAGTTCAGGAGGCGCACGGCGTTAGCAAAAACCATTGCCGGAACCATCGTTTTCACCATAGTTCATCCCATTTCCTGCGAAATTCTTCTCGGAAACGCAGACTCTGCGAAAAGACGTTTGCCCGATTCCAAAATGACTGCTGCG
This sequence comes from Panthera leo, assembly GCF_018350215.1. Taxonomy (NCBI): domain Eukaryota; kingdom Metazoa; phylum Chordata; class Mammalia; order Carnivora; family Felidae; genus Panthera; species Panthera leo. Next base: position 169,877,394 of record NC_056686.1, read on the forward strand.
ACGCCCACAATAAAAGTATAGCGCAAGACCGGAAGTTACGCAACCTCATAAGGCAGCGCGCCCTTACCCGTGAGAGAGTTTCCGCCATTTTTGAAAATCGGGAAGGTCCGGGGCCAAGTGTGGTTGCAGCTGCGATGGCAACCTTTGCCGTGGAACCCCAGGCGCCCTCGTTGGGTGAGTGAAAAACTGCTTTTCCTCGCTGGCGCTGCGATCCACGCCGTAGAACTAGGAGCAAGCAAGACTGAAAGCCAGTAGTCATCAGGCTCTTTGCTAGTTTCAGTCGCGGGTACGAGCCCCTGGTTCACCCACAAGTTTTCAGTTGTCCCCCTGCTCAGGGCGTCATCACCCTGCCGCCAGCAAGGCGGCTCCGGGAAGCTGCGGGCCTGGGTAGGGCGTGGGAATGGCTGTCCAGTGGTGACTAAGCCGTTTTGTCCCCCAACACGCGGGCCGCATTCGTTCTGCCCATACCTGAGACTCTCCGAGCGCCGAGGACGCGGTGCTGAGTTCCTGGATCCGGGGAGGCGTCGGTGAAAAGGAACGGATCCGCGTACACGTGGGTGGGCGGTGACCTGGAGTGTGGTTACAGCTCACCGTTCTTTGGTCACTTGGGCTTTTAGTTTCTGTCGGATTCCTACCTGCCCTGGGCTTAGCAAAAGGAGTTTTATTAGTGGAAACTACGCTTGTGCGACGTTTAACCCCTTGATGGTAGCCATGGAGATACTGGCGTTAATAGGAAGCCGGGAGTTGGTACGATTTTCCCGCCTTTATCTTGGGGAGGTGACTTTGTAGGAGGTCTTTTTCTCTAATCAGTTACGTAATGAATTTTTTAAAAATTCATTCCCATTGTTTAACGGAGAGCCTTGCTGAAAGTGTTGTTCAAAAAAAAATCTATCAAGTTAACAGGATGTAGATTTCCTTTTTGTTTGCTGAGTTTCGGCACTTGTGAGAACCGTCAAAATTTTTAGCAGAAAATTGCTATCATAGAGACGCATTTGAAAATTAGGTTACAACTTTGAGTTTGGAAAAGAAAGCAAGCGCGATATTTGTAGAACGAGGTTTTTTGTTTGTTTTTTGTTGTTTTACATTTGAAGGGTGTAATAGTGCTTGCTATGCTTTGTGCAAAATGTTTCTTTTGGGAATGGAGTTAACTTGGACTGTTTTAGAATTAGTCATAAAAAACTAAATGCATAATGTCACTGCAGATATTCTGCTACCTTTAAACTTAAGTACAGATGTTTGTGTAGGTATTTATGTTTTGTATTATTTTAGAGATCAGGAAATCATTTCCAGTCCCAAAGTTTTCTATTCAACAAAAACATTTTGGAGTGCATATTTCTTGGGGTTGTAAATGTGAATAAACCCGTCTCTGTTTATTGCCTCATCAGAAATCTGACATTTGCTGATATTGTTCAAGTTCATATATTGCAGGTGAAGAATAAATAATTTTCCCAGCACCTAATGCTATATGAAAATCAAGGATTATTTCAGCAAACAGTGCTAGCTGAGTAAGACCTAGTATTTAACAGATTTTAGGTGTGCAGACTGAAATCGAATTTAAGACTTGCATGATGATTGTTCTAGCTCTCTAAGTGAAATTTAGCCTAAGGGGTGATAACTGACAGGCGGATTAAGACCTCTCTGTGCTCTCCACACTCTGGTGCTTAGTGTTACCACAATATATATACAGATATATCAGAACTTTTCTTAATTCTTCTTACAATGCCATATATGTTTTTTTCTCTTTGGGGAATGGGAGAATGAGGTAGTTGGTGGTACCTAAAACTTTGTATTTACTACTATAAGTTTCTAAATATCTGTTCAGAATTTGCTTTTGTTTAGGCTTTTGGTGTGTATATTCTTTGGAAATATGTACTAGCAACGTAGTAACAGCACTTTAAAACAATTACAATATAGTTATGGTTCTTCATACCTTATTTCAGTATTTGCTTCATTTTTTTTTCCTGACTTTGCCTTTTTCCTCTTTTATACACTTGCATTGGCATTGTTAATACCTAAGTCTACTATAATGAGGAAGGATAAATAATTGACACCATTTGAATAGCAAGAAACAAATTCTTTTTTTTTTTTTTTTTTTTTTAAGTTTATTCATTTTTTGAGACAGAGACAGAGCACAAACGGGGGAGGGTCAGAGAGAGGGAGACACAGAATCTGAAACAGGCTCCAGGCTCTGAGCTGTCAGCACGGAGCCCGACGTGGGGCTCGAACTCACGGACCGCGAGATCATGACCTGAGCCGAAGTCGGCCGCCCAACCGACTGAGCCACCCAGGCGCCCCAAGAAACAAATTCTTGAGACTGCTTAGAACTTAAGGAATAGTTAACCTTGTAAATAATACATCAAACGTTTGGCCTTTCTGAGTGCAGTGAATCACATTCAGTTTTGTTACATAGTTGAAAACTTAAATTTTAATAAGTAGAAATTGCAAATCCTACATTTACACTTTAGTCACTCAGTTTTCCTATCCTAGGATACCCTTAGAATAATAAGGGTTGAGCACTACTGATATTAGATACTGGGTCAAGTGCTTAATTTGCTGTAATTCTAATCAAAGCTCTGTGAGTGGATGCTGTGATTATGCCCATTTTGCCAAGAGATACGAACCCAGGTCTCTGAGTCCAGGGCCCATTTTTTTTTTTCATACTGTGCTAATTTGTTCTGAAATTAGAGTAGGTTATAGCTTCCTTTTCTTCAAAATGGGAATAATAATACCTATCCTGTAATTTGTGAAAATTAATTTTAAATTGATGATTGTGAAGTATCAACTGTCTTTAAATTGGTTTTATGTTAGGGAGATTTTTATTGATTATTCCTAACTTTAAAATGATTTTTAAAAATGATCCAAAAATAAAGTTTCCAAATCTTTCAATGTTTCTTAGTTTCTAATCATCACTATTATTTCATGTGTGCCCTTTGTGCTCTAATGTATGCATGATTACGCATCGCAATAATGGTTTATAGTTCTTGTTTATGGAAAAGAAAAAAATGGAACATATAGCAAGCTACACCCATTGTGTTTGATTTGCTAAAACTTCGTGTAACTAGCGCACCCACTCTTTCCTTGTTTTTGGTTGTTGCATAGTAGAAACTGACCCAGAAGTGGAAAGAAGTTATTCTGTATGCATTAAGAATTTTTTTAAAGATAATACAAAAATTTTCCATTTAAAACTAAATGTTAATTCTCTTTTTGAAAAATGTTTATTTATTTATTTTTGAGAGAGAGTGGGGGAGGGTGCGAATATGAGCAGGGGAGGGGCAGATAGAGGAAAAGAAACCCAAGCTGACTCCCTGCTGTCAGCGCAGAGCCTGATGGGAGGCTCAAACTCATGAACTTGAGCCAAAATTGAGTGGGCTCCTTAACCAGCTGAGCCATCCAGGCATCCCAATAAAAGTGGATTCTTAAATCTGTGAAATAATATAAACAGGAACAGGGGTGCCTGGATGGCTAAGTTGATTGAGCAGTTCGCGTCATAATCTCACAGTTGTGAATTCGAGCCCTGTGTTGGGCTCTGTGCGGAGCTTGCCTAGGATTCTCTCCTCTCTTTCTGCCCCCCCCCCCCCCCCCCCGCCCCTCTGCTCTCTCTCTCTCTTTCAAAATAAATAAATACACTTAAAAAAAAAATGAACTAGGACAATTGTAAGATTAGTATTGTTAATAAAAATACTTTTACATTTTTATAAAAATAATTTTTATTGGTTTTTAAAATCTCAACTTTGCTTCTGTAATATGTAAGTTTTGATTAAAGTCTCAAAATTTTTTGTGCTAGCTTCTTACATCTTTTTGTTAGATATTGTAACATTAAAGTCCTTTGTTTTACTTTATTTTTTGATTAATTTAGGATCTGAACCAATGATGCTAGGTTCACCCACATCTCCAAAACCAGGGTTAATGCCCAGTTCTTACCTGGATTTTTAATGGGAGATTTGCCAGCTCCAGTGACTCCACAACCTCGATCTGTCAGTGGCCCTTCAGTGGGAGTAATGGAAATGAGATCACCTTTACTTGCAGGTGGGTAAATGCTTGAAATGGTTTCTTAGTACTGTTAAACCATGTATTAGAATTTTAAAAAGAGTAATGATGCAACATTCACCCTTATCAACACATTTATTAATTAAAACAAATAAGCAATGCCTCTATTTTTGATTTTTAGACTCTTGGAATAAAGGTATAAGTAGTATAAGCTACTGTAATTCTAAGAACCACTCATTAAAACTATGTATACTGTATTTCATCCAATCTAAGATGCCCTTGATTGTAAAACTCACCATTATTTTAAGTAGTACTAAGAAAGAAAAGCACTAAATATGATACAATGCCAAGATACTTTTTTTTATAAATTATCCATATCAGAGATGTTAAAGTGTGGGGGAAGAAATACCATTTAACTTCAACTGAATAACTTAATGCATTTAAATAGTTCATCTTAAATATGATAATAACAAATATTCAGTCAAAAGAAACTAAGTGAAGTGTAATCAACATGCAATGCTATATTAGTTTCAGCGTACAGCATATTGACTTGACAGTTCTGTATATTACCCAGTGCTCACCATGACAAGTATAGTCAGTCACCATCTGTCTCCATACAACGTTATGACAATATTGTTGACTGTATTTCCTATGCTGTACTTTCATCTCTGTGGCTTATTTATAAATAAATAACTGTAAGTTTGTACCTCTTAATGCCCCTTGTCTATTTTGCCCATCTTCCCACTCACCTCCCTGTGGCAGCCACCAGCCCTCTGTATTCAAGAGTCTGGTTTGTTTTTTTGTCTGACTTCACTTACCACCCTCTAGGACCTTGATAGATGAATGGATAAAGAAGATGTGATATATATATGTGTGTGTGTGTATATATATATATATATATATATGTGTGTGTGTGTGTGTGTGTGTCTATATATGTGTGTGTGTGTGTGTGTGTATATATATATATACACATATATATATACATATATATATAGACACACACACATATATACGTATGTATGTATATATATATGTACGTATGTATGTATATATACACATATATATGTATATAAATAAAATGGAATGATGGAATGTTAGCCATAAAAAAGAATGAGATCTTGCCATTTGTGGTATAAGAAATGTAATTTGAAATGTGTAGATATAAATTCTACTTCTAGTCATAGTGAATTAAGATTCTCAGCATGTTTAGTGGAAAGATTTATTCTACAAACTATGGGGAAGTTTTTTACACAGAGTTTGCAATTATCAGCACAAAATATTATCTAAATGCAACACATATCTTACAAGACTCCTTTAGCAAAGAAATATTTTAAAAGATAACTTTGGGGGCGCCTGGATGGCTCAATCAGTTAAGCGTCCAGCTTTAGCTCAGGTCATGGTCTTGCAGTCCGTGAGTTCGACCCACGTTGGACTCTGCTGACAGCTCAGGGCCTGGAGCCTGCTTCAGATTCTCTGTCTCCCTCTCTGTCCCACCCCCACTCTCACTCTGTCTCTCTCTTGCTCAAAAATAAATAAACATTAAAAAAAAGAGAGATAACTTTGAGGTTTTCACTATGAGTAGTGAGAATTAGCTACAGAAATGGTTGGATTCCAAATGTGAGCTGATATCCTTTTAATAGATGTTTAAATGGAAAACTTCTCACTTTGCTCTTAAGGTATTATTTGGTTTAAAGTGGTTTATTATTTTAAGATTGATCAGGGACAATATAAATTATATTCATAATTGACTTATTGTTATTCTGGATAGGTTTTTGTTTTTTATACATTTGACCCTTGAACAACACAGGGGTTTGGTGTGCTGATCCCCTGGACACTTGGAAATTCTAGTATGATTTTGACTCCCCCAAAACTTAACTAATAGCCTGTTTTTGACTGGAAGGTAGCCTTCCCGATAACATAAATAGTTGATAACTATATATGATATAGTTGATACACTGACATATAACTATATATGATATAGTTGATATGCTGATAACATAAACATTTTGGATATGTATTATAAACTGTTCTTACAGCAAAGTAAGCTAGAAAAAGAAAATGTTACTAAGAAAGTCATAAGGAAAAGAAAATACATTTACAGTACTGCACTGTAAAAAATCTGTGTATAGGTGGACCTACATGTGCAGTTCATACTTGTGTTTGTCAAGGGTCAAATATGTATTTCAAATGTATTTTTATTGTAGCTACTATATATTGAGTACTTATAAACCAGGCAATACCCTAAGCATATTATATGTTACTTTCATTTTTTCATCAGTCTTAAAGGTTAGGTAGTAGTATCTCTGTTTTTCAAAAGGGGAAACTGAAGCTAAATGCAATAAAGAACTTCCTTAAGCCTACTTTTTTTTTTCTTAACTTTTTTAAATGTTTGTTTTTGAGAGAGAAAGAGACAGAGTGTGAGCGGGCAAAGGGTAGAGAGGGAGAGGGAGACACAATCTGAAGCAGGCTTCAGGCTCTGAGCTGTCAGCACAGAGCCCGATGCGGGGTTGAACTCAGGAACCGCAAGATCATGACCTGAGCCGAAGTCGGACGTGTAACTGACTGAGCCACCCAGGTGCCCCAAGCCTACTTGTTAGTAAGTGACAGAGCAGGAGGTTAAAGCTCAGATTAGTTCTGTTTTATAGTCTATGCTCTAAACAGCTTATGATGTACTATCTAAGCTTAGACATTAAGTCATAACAGAGGGTCAGGTCTGTTTCACTATTTGGCATTGATGATTCTCTGATTTATAAAGGCATCTTTTTTTTTTTTTTTTTTTTAATATTAATTTTTGAGAGAGAGAGAGAGAAAGAATCCCAAGCATGCATCTTGCTATCAGTGCAGAGCCCATCCTGGGGCTTGAACTCACGAACCATGACCTGAACTGAAATCAATAGTCAGATGGTTAGCCGACTGAGCCACCCAGGTGCCCCTTTAAAGACCTTCTTATGTCCCCAAAGTTGATTCTTTTCATATATATATATATATATATATATATATATATATATATATATATTATGTACTTCAATATATTTCTATTATGAGGAACATGAATGGGATCTCTTTAATTTTGACAAATTCCACATTAGGCGATTATATTCAAGTTAATTTTGACAAATTCCACATTAGGCGATTATATTCAAGTGTATATAAACTGGAGCTGTTTACCTACTTTCAAGTGAGAAATACGATCAAATTTTGTATTGAAATGTTAAGGATTTGTAGAGAAAGCAAAAGCTACATGTGTTTACAAAAAACTAAAATTTCTGTTTTCTTATTCTGAAATTTTTTATTCACACACAGTCTATGAATCACCAGCTTTGGCGTAGCTGGAAACTTGTTAGAAATTTAGTGTCAGGCTCCACCTCACATGTTCTGAATCAGAATCTGAATTTTAACAAGATGGACTCTTAAGTGTATTAAACGTTGAGAAGCCCTAGGAAACAAGAGTTTAAGTTGATATTTTAAAGATACAAATGTAAAAGGGGCACCTGGGTGGCTCAGGCTCTGATCTTGTGGTTCATGGGATCGAGCCCTGCATTGGGCCCTGTGCTGACAGCACAGAGCCTGCTTGGGATTCTGTCTCTCTCTGCCCCTCCCCTGCTTGTGCACTCTCTCTTGCTCTCTCAAAATGTATAAATAAACACTTTTTTAAAATGTGTAAATGACAAAAAAATCTTATCAGAAAGGTGGAAGACTTGTTTTCTCACCTGTTTTTTGTGCATTGTAGGTGGATCACCACCACAACCAGTTGTGCCCGCTCATAAAGATAAAAGTGGAGCCCCGCCAGTTAGAAGTATATATGATGATATTTCCAGTCCAGGACTTGGATCAACACCTTTAACTTCAAGAAGACAGGTAATGTACACACCCCCATTTATGATCCACAGTAATTTCTTATTTTTATGTGGATACACAGCGAGGATCAGTAATTTGAAATGTTCTTCTGAGGTCTACTTTAGTGTAACTGTGTTGCACAGAATAACTATCAAGGACATTTATCATAAAATCTACTTACATTGTGTTTATCATGAAATGTTCTTAACAAATATAATAGAACAGCCGATTGTTTTCTCATATTGGTGATTCTGTGGTGTATTATAGGTAGGTCTTATTTACTTGTCCCTGCCCTAAACCTAGCAATACACACATGGAAATGATTATGGTTTCAGTGATTCCAATTGTTTAAAAAATTCAGTATGCATAATTTTGTGAAGGAACAAATGAAGAGTTAGGGTTTCATCCAGATGTAGGGTACTTTGTAATGATTTGAGATCTTTGTTTTAGGAATGGTTTTATTAATATAAGACACATATCCTTTTAGAGCTATGCTCACTGTTTACTTATTTTACTGAAAACGCATCCTCCCATACTTATGAGCTGATGGTTTAGTTTGTTCCAGGTGCAGGTGTTCTGATGGTGATGTTTAATTTTGGTTGGTGTGGGTGTAGGCGTTCTGATGGAGTTATTTTCAGTCATAGATTATGCAAGGTAGAGATCCTGTGTTTTGATGGGACTGATAGCTATAAAAGAAAATGATAGAAGTACCTCTGGTATACAGGTCCTGATCTTAAAACTTCCTGTTTTATGTATTTTTTTCACTTCTTCTTCATGGTAATTTTGTGAATTAGTTGTTATGAGCTTCATTTTATCATTGAGGACACTAGGGCACAGAAAGCTTAAATAATTTGTCAAGAGTAAGGCAACTAGTCTAGTGGAGCCAAACTTTAAACCCAGGCAGTCTTCAATCTAGAGCCAACGTTTGTAACAGCCATGCTGTCCTAACACTACTATAATAACTCTGGATGGTCAGTTTAAAGGTAGTGTGGATTTTTCTTTTAAGTAGGAAGGTTAGTAGCTTATGGAGTCACAAATATTCTATCCCTATTGTGCTTTAGCAGGACATACAGTTACATACAGTGTGTCAGTTAAACTGATAAGTTGTTTGTATAAGGATATTTCTGCAGTTTGGTTTGATTTGCCTTTCCCTGAATCAAATAGAGCATAGTGGCTAGAAAGTTTAAGAATGGTAGAAAGCATCTTCTAGTAAATTTTGACTATTTTTAGACTTGGTATGCCTAGCATAGTAGGCCTACTTGTCAAGCAAAGCAGAATTAGTTCACTGTGTAAAACACATTACCTTCTCTTTCCGTCACTTTTAGAACTGCCCTACTGTCCAATACAGTAGCCATTGGCCAAATGTGGCTGTTGACACTTGAAATGTGGCTAGTCCTATACATAATTGAGGTACGCCGAAGTGTAAAATACACACTGGATTTTGAAGACTTAGGAAGAATGTGAGCTATCTCATTTAGTTTTTTATGGTGATTACGTATTGAAAATGATGATAATTTGGACCTGCTAGATTAAATAAACTACTTATTTTTACTTTTTTAATGTGTCTCCTATAGAATTTAAAATTACTTCTACTGCTTATGTTCTATTTGGACAATGGTATTCTAGCCAAATCAGAATATTCTGGCCTGGGATATTTTTCTAAAAGGCTGATAAGTAAATTTCATGTTTGGTTTGAGAATGACTGGCTTATAAATTTATGCTAGTTTTCATTACTTCTCTGATAACCAATGAAAACAAAGGTAGTTTACAGTTATTGCTATGTTCAAAATGTTTAAAAGTCTTGTGTTATAATTTGTAGAGAATGTTTTTGATTTAAAAGTTGGTAAGAATATTATTATTAGTTAAAAGCCCTCATTAGTTTTGCCCCAAGACTTTGCTTAGCCTCTCTCTAATCGTGAAAGAAAATGGCATTAAGAATTGAACAGTACATTTTGTATGTCTCTTAAAGTTATTTCAACATTTGGTTCTGGTTGCTAGATAATAGCTAGATTTTAGATTTCCTTAGTTTAATCAGAATCTGTTACTAAAAAATCTATTTCTGTATATTTACTTCTAGAGAAAGTCTGTTCTCATTCTTGATTAGATATTGCCTTTGTTTAATCTTTAATTTTCTCACATTTAAAGGAATTAGTATTGATAATTTTCTTGCTTTGTAACTTTCTACTAGTAGAGACAGAGGCATACTGTCTTTTTTATTATATAGACTGATTTGTTTAAAAAAATTTTTTTTTTTTTTTTTTTTTAACATTTATTTATTTTTGAGACTGAGAGAGACAGAGCAGGAGCAGGGAAGGGGGCAGAGAGAGAGGGAGACACAGAATCCGAAGCAGGCTCCAGGCTCTGAACTGTCAGCACAGAGCCTGATGCAGGGCTCAAACCCACAAACCATTAGATCATGACCTGAGCTGAAGTCAGAGGCTTAACCAACTGAGCCACCCAGGTGCCCCTATATAGAGTGATTTGAATCTGTATTATTTCATGGTTTGTAAATGTCTGCTTAAAAATAGAATTCTGCCATCTTTCTGTTTTTTCTGTGTGTTATTTCAAATATTGTGCTTTAGGAACTAAAAACAAATAGCAAAGTTATTTTCTACTAAGAACAGTGTCTTTTTATTTAATGTAACTTAACTTTAAACAAAGAATATGCTAAAGGGTATAACATATTTTAGAATCATACTGCTCAACTTAAAGAAAAAAGTTGGAGTACTCTTAGATTGTGAACTAATTAGAGGCATCCTTAGTACCTGGTAGACATGCAGTTGTCTATTGAATGAAACCTTTCAACACTTACTGTGTTTATGTTCTGGTAAGATCATTGCGTTTTTACTCTAACACTTTATTCTATTTTCATGTAGCCAAACATTTCAGTAATGCAGAGTCCTCTTGTTGGAGTTATGACGACTACTCCTACTCCTGGAACAGGTAAAGGCCTTTTAATGTCAAAGACTATTCTGTCTTTTTTGAATGAGATAATATAAGACTTTGTTGATAATTGGCCAAAATTTTTTCTTTCATATTTCAAACTTGGAGACCTTGTCAAATGTTAGTAACTTCATTCATAAGGGAAATACTTTGTATATTGGATTTTTTTTTCCTGAACTTATAGTAGGTAGGATGTGATATTCTCAAAATATTAAGAGTTTAAAGAAAATATGTACTTAGTAGTGTTTCCTCAGTTACTAAAAACTGTAATTTAAAAAAGAGGTGTTGCAGTTGGGAAGAAAAGGAATACAGAGACTGAGCAATAAAGATGTTTTGAAAGCTTTTAATATATAGCTATAAATCTAAATGTCATTGACTACAAACAGCCACTGATTATATGTAGTTTTTCTTTAAGATTAATGGTATTTTTATCACCATCAGCATCATCATTAGCACAACTCTTGTTACATATTCATATAATTTATCAAATGATCTCTCAGTAAATATATGAACACATAACCATATGTGCCAGGCCCCGGGAAACTGAACAAAATAGGTAATCCATACCTTTATTGAGTTTGCATTTATTTAAAGAATTTACATTTACATTTATAAATGAAATAATTAAACTATAAAGTTTATTAGAAGGTGATATATTTTATGGAGGAAAATTAAGCAGCAAAGGGGGAGTTAGCAGGTGAGGGCTTATAGGTTTAAATGGGGGGTAGTATATTAGTTTTCTATTGCTGCTGTGACAAACTACTACAAACTTAAAAGTGGCTTAAACAACAGTTCTGGAGGTGAGAAATCTCAAATGGGTCTCAATGGACTAAAATCAATGCATTTGTAAAGCTGTGTTTAGTTTATGGAAGCTCTAGGGGATAATCTGTTTTCTTGCCTTTTTCATCTTCTACCCACATTTCTTTGCTCGTGATCTCCTTTCTCCATCTTCAAAGCTAGCAACTTTGCATCTCTCTGATCATTCTTCTGTAGTCACATCTCCCCCTTCTGTCTTTTAAATACCTTTGTGAGTACAGTGGATCTGTCTGGATAATCCAGGATCATCTCCCTATTTTAAGGTCAGCTGGTTAGCAGCCTTAATTCCATCTGCAACCTTAATTCTCCTTTGTCATGTAACATAGCTTATTCCCAGGTTCCAGGGATAAGGACATGGGCATCTCTGGGGGCCATTATTCTGCTTCCTACAGAAAGGTAGAGGAAAAGTGACATTTACTCAGAAACCTAAACTAAGTAAGGGAGGGGCGCCTGGGTGGCTCAGTCGGTTAAAGCGTCCGACTTCGGCTCAGGTCATGATCTTACGGTTCGTGAGTTTGAGCCCCACGTCGGGCTCTGTGCTGACAGCTTGGAGCCTGGAGCCTGCTTGGGATTCTGTGTCTCCCTCTCTCTCTGCCCCTCCCTTGTTCATGCTCTGTCTCTCTCTGTCTCAAAAATGAATAAACGTTAAAAAAAAAATTAAAAAAAAATTAAGGGAGGTGGGGACAGTGTTCTAGAAAGAGAAAAACGTAGAGGCACTGAGGTGGCAGTGTGTCTTGGGTGTTCAAGGAGGCTAGTGTGAAATGGAGCCAGTGAGGGGTAGAATACTAGGAAATGAGGTCAGAAAGATAACGGGGACCCATAGTACAGGGTCTTGTATGTCATGGAATCAACTGGTTTTTACCCAGAAAAGGCAGAAAACAAATAGGATGAGACTGCTGCTGTGGTGATTACAGACTTTTGGTTAAGGGGCGGGGTAGAAGCAAAACCAAAATAAGAGGCTACTACTGCATTAATCCAGTTGAGGGACAAAGCAGGGTGGGAAGAGAAAGAGGAATAACAACAACAAAAAAGATGGGACAGAAAAGCCCAGCAAGACAGTAGATTTAAAAGGAACCAGATCAACCATTATATAAACTGAAATGTACTAAACACTGCAGATAAAAGGCAGAGGTTATCAGAATTGTTAACAAAAGCAGTATCCAAAGACAAGGTTTTTTTTGTTTTTTTTTTTTCATCTTCTGAGTCCAGAGTTTTTCAAGCGTCTGAATCTTCACTGGTGGCAGTGGTTTTTATAGTCACTTATAGGTAGATTTCTGCTACCAGTTTGATCAAGGCTATTTAGGCTTTTTCTGTACGTTCCTCAGATTTCTTCTACTATCCAGCCACTGCCTGGTTCCAAAGCCACTTCCACATTTTTAGGTATTTGTCACAGCAGCACCTGGCTTATAATCAGAATCTGTATTAATTTTTGTAAGTTTATTTATTTTGAGAGAGAGCACACACGAGCGTGGGAGGGACAGTGAGAGAGGAAGAGAGAGAACACCTCAGAGCTTGACTCTGGGGCTTGATCTCACAAACTATGAGATCATGACCTGAGCTGAAATCAAGAGTCTAACGCTTAACCGACTGAGCCTCTCAAGTACCTCATAATCTGTGTTAGTTTAAATTTGCTGCCTTAACAGATTATCACAAATTTAGTGGCTTAAAACAATACAAAACTTTTTTTTTTTTTTTTTTTTTTTTCAATTGTAAGTAATCTCTACAACTGTTGTGGAGCTTGAACTTGTAACTGTGAGATCAGGAATTTCATGGTCCACCAACTGAGCCAACCAGGCACCCACCCCTGTTTTTTCTTTTTAAAGATTTTAAAACAGATTTATTTTCTCACTTTTTTTCTTTGCTTTAGAGCTCGGGTGTCAGCAGGGCTGTGTTCTCTTCGTGAGGTTCTGGGTATTAATCCACTTTCAAGCTCATTCATGTTGTTCGAATTTACTTCCATGTGGTTGTAGGACTGAGGTCCCTGTTTCTTTCCTAGCTGTTGCCTGGAGGTGTTTCTCAGCTTGTAGAGTCTGCCCTTATTCTTTGGCTTGTGACTCCCTTTCCATATTCAAAGACAGCAGTGGCACATCAAGGTCTCTTTTATACTTTGAATCTAGGGTAATTCCTTATTTTAAGATCCAGCTGATTAATAACCTTCATTTTATCCAGCAGTACCTGGACTAGTGTTTGAATTACCAATGAATTAAACCAGGGGACAGAAACTTTGGGGGTATATCTTTAGATTCCTGTCTGCCACCTATACCATAGTGAACAATTTAGGTGTGTTACCTCAGTCTTAGTTACATATGTGAGGTGGAATGTTCTGGGGGGAGTTCAGGTATTAACAGTCTTAATCTGATCATGCAAATAGGTAGATGACAATGTTTTGTTACTTGACTAGTTGCTACAATAGTGACTCTTCATTATTCAGTTGAGTCAGTTAAGTCATCCCAGGGACATTGAAAATGCAAAAACACAATGTTAAGTAATGTACTTCATGCTTTAAAGGTTCTCTTAGTTGTTTGAAAAGCATACATGATAATATTCTTATTGTTGTCAAGTAGAAGAACACATGATTAAAGTTATTTAAACATCCTTTTGTTATTTTTCTCAAATAGTGTTAACTTCTGTGAGGTTCTTGTACTTTTAGAATTTTTTATGAAAATACAAGAACCATGGTAGGAAAATAATATGTATCGTAAATTGGCCACTGGGAGCCACTGCTGCTTCTACTTTGAGGTTAAGGAATTTATGTTTAGAAAGTCTTCATGTGGCATATGTGAAAAAGAATATTTTTGAAAAGATATGATGGGCATGAGGATCTATCGTGTGATCAGTAATAAGCAACAAAAAGGGGGAAAAGAAGTTGACTTGAGAAAATTGAAAGGAAAATGTAGACTTAAAACTTAGAGCTTTTTTTTTTTTAGCTCCTATAGTGTTAACCAAATGAAAATTTCTTGTATAATTTGTAAATTTTAACTTTCTGAGATAGACAACTTTTATAAAGAGATATCATGGGGTTTAGTGATGTTAGTGTGTTTATGCTTAGGTCTTTGTGTCCAATAAGGAGTTTTTTGTTTGTTTTAATTTTGTAAGTGATGTTAAAATCTTTTTAAAAATTTTATTTCTGGTGCAGGGAAACCTTGGTCATATGATAAAGTGAGCAATCTAGATTAGAGAATTTCAGAAACTGTTTTCAATCATGGCATATTATTGCCCTGAGTATGTTTGGCCTGTTTCCCTGTCTGCACCTCTCAGTTTTCTTCTGCTGCTATTTAAATATTCCTCTGTTTTTCACACTCTTTTAAATTTTTTCTTAATTTTTTTGAACTGCTTTCATGTATCTATCCGTTTTCTTCTCAAATGGTATACCACTTTTGTCTACTGAATTAGAATCCTTATTTATGTTAGCATATTGTTAACAGACTAAGTGTGTTATTCAGACTATAGTACTTTCCAAGTGTTTTTGTTGATGCTAGGAGCTCAGAGTTCTGATAGTGTTCCTAGGAGAGGAGGAAGAGGACTAATTTATCTGTGAGGGACCTTTTCCTGACACTTCTTTTTCTGATCTGGGTTAGCTGATCTTGCATGTGCTTCTGTACAGCTGTCTCTGCTTAGCTCCTATCTTTCTCCACTACTGGACTATGAACTCCTTCAGGACAGAGATTCTTTCTGTATTTTTTCATTATTTACCCATCACAGAGCTGGTTATAAAGGGACCTCAGTAAACATTTGTTGACTGAATGGGTTGATGGATATAAACTGTAGTGAATTGAATAGTGGCCCTGAAATGGTATGTCCTTGTCTTAATCCCCAGAATCTATGACTCTTACTGTGTGGTTCAAATAAATAGTTAAGGTCTTGAGAGGAGGAGCTCCCAAGGAAATCTTGAAAATTCAGGAGAGAGCAGAGTAGGGAGAAGGTAATCTTGATAATTACCTAGATGGTCCCTAAATTCAATCATTAGTGTCCTTAACAGGAAAGAGAGATTTGACACAGACCTCCAAAACATGCAGTGGATTAGGTGATGTGAAGACAGGCACAGATTGGAGTGTTGTCACCACAAGCCAATGAACACCAAAATATGCCAGCAGTAACCAGAAGCTAGAAGAGGCAAGCGATTGATTCTCTCTGAGTGCCTTTGGCACACATTTGGTCCTGATGAAAATTTGATCTTGGACTTCTGGCTGTGACAAGAGCTGTGAGACAATAAATTTCTCTTGTTTTCAGCCACCCAGTTTGTGGTAATTTGTTAGAACAGACACAGGAAACCAGTATATATGTATATAACGTTTTGAGGTGATGACATCCCAATACCAAAAAGAGGATTGGAATATTTGTGTCTAACTTGACATGGCATAGTTTTAAAAAAAATTACAATTAGAGTAGTAAACACTAACCTTACTCCAGATTGCATTAGTTTCGGATGCTGCTGAAACAAATTATCGCAGATTTATGGCTTAAAACAACTCAAATTTGGGGTGCCTGGGTGGCTCAGTTGGTTAAGTGTCCGTCTTTGGCTCAGGTCATGATCTCACGGTTCATGGGTTCAAGCCCCGCATCGGGCTCTGTGCTGACAGCTTGGAGCCAGGAGTCTGCTTCAGATTCTCTCTCTCCCTCTCTCTCTGCCCCTCCCCTGCTCACTCTCTGTCTCACTCTCAAAAATAAATAAACATTAAAAAAATTTAAAATAAAAAACTCATTTATTACATTAAAATTCTGGAGGTCAGAAGTCTAATATTGTCAATGGGCTGAAATCAAGGCATCAATAGATCTGTGTACTTTTCTGGAGGTTCTAGGGGTTAATCTTTTTTTTTTTTTTTTTTTTTTTTTCTGTCTCCTTTCTAGCTTTTAGAAGCTATCCATATTTCTTGGCTCATGGTTCCCTACCATCTTCGAAGTCTGCACTAATCAGTTGGGCCTTTCTTCTACCACTCTTTCTTTCTCCATTTAAGGAATCTTGTGATTATGTTGGACCTACTAGGTTAATCCAGGATAATATTCTCATTTAAGATCAGGTGATTAGTAGTCTTAATTCCATGTACATCCTGTAGTTCTTTTTACCATGTAATGTAATTTGCTCACAGCTTCTGGATATTAGGATTTGGACATCTTTGGGAGACCATTTTCTGCCTAACATACTGATTTTTTAAAATTAGTCACCAAAATTTATTTAATCTCATGCCAGACTAACCATAGTACCATTGAATAGAGTCTAGCTTTGGTGGGGATAATATTTTCTATTTTAGTCAAAATAATAAAAGCAGATAGTTTTTAAAAATCAAACAGTACTAAAAAAAAAAAAAATCAAACAGTACTTAACTATGTACAATGAAATGCAGCATTCTTTAGCCTTATTCCTCCAGAACCAGTCCAGACCTTAGAGCTATTCCTTTTGGAATTTACTTTCATTTATCTAGATGAGATGCTATGTTAGTTTCAAATTACCACAAATTTAGTGGCCTAAAATAATTCAGATTTATTCTGTTGCAGTTTTGTAGAAGCCAGAAGTCCAGAATCAGTTTCCTTGGGCTAAAGTCAAAGCGTTGGTAGGACTAGTTTCTTCTGGAGGTTCTAAGGAGAATTCATTTTCTTTTTTTCTCCCAGCTTCTAACAGTTACCTGTATTCTTTGGTTTGTGGCCCCTTTCATCTTCAAAGTGTATCTCTCCAATCTCTGTTTTCATCATCACATCACCTCTATGGAGTCAAAAAATCTTCCTCCCTCTCCCTTTTTTAAGGGCACTAGTGGATATATTGGGAGCCCACCTGAATAATCTTGGATAATCTTCCCATTTCAAGATTGTTAAGCACATCTGCAGAGTCCCTTTTGCCATATAAGTAAAATATTCACAGGTTCCAGGTATTAGGATATAGTCATGTTGGAGGTCCATATATTGTTGGAGTCCACCATATATGATTATGTGGCTAATCGATTGTCAGTTTTCAATGTTGGTATATTATCTTAAGGTAATTGGAGTTTATCTTACCTCCACATTATCTGAATATAATTATATCAGACTTTATTCCTTTGTCAATGTTTGTTATGACTATATAAACACTTTTTTATGCTTAACCAAGTAGTATAATTTATCTTTCTCTAAAATTTTTCTAAGTTAATAATTGTATTTTTTCCCATTTGTCTAATTTTCTCTGTGCCATCTACTCCTTTGATTTTAGGCAAATGTCGTTGCTAAGATACATATCTGAGCATTTTAAAAATGCTCAAAGATAGTTTCAAATAGTTTTTTGTTTCACTTTAAACTGAGAACTCTCTTTTAGCCTCTGTTTGGGCTGTTTCCTGTTTGAGCATGGTACACAGCTATCTTCCTAGGACTTGCCTTGGCAAGTTTCTGAGCTATTTGCTCATTTTTGTAGGGAACATATTTGAGTAGCTTTCTAAGCTTGTGAGGGAAATGAAATTTTTGACCTCATGTTGACTGAAATGCTTTTTTTTCCCCTCCCTCCCCTGTCTTCACACCGAATTGCTAGTTTGGCTGGGTATTGTATTTTAGGTCAGAACTTTGGAGTCATCATTCCATTCTCTTTAAGCTTCTAGTGTTTTGTGGAAGTCATGTGTGGTAATGATTTCTTAGTCTTTGTATATGGCCTGGTTTCAAAAAATTTTAAGATCTGTGGTTAGTATTCTCAATTGCACAACTGTGCTATCGCGTGGGGCTTTTTCATTTGTTTCTCTGGGGAATTAATTGATCCTTTAAGTCAAGATACTTACCTACAGTTTGGGGAAATTTTCCTGTATTTGTTCAATAATTGCTCTTCTTTTTGTTTCCTACTTCTGGAATTCCTTTGGTTTGTAAGCACTGCAGAGATACTTTTTCTCCCTTACATTGTCTTTTATATATGTATTCTACTTTCTGAGACATGTCTTCAGTCTCAGCTTCCAACTCTTGTAATAATTTATTTTGTCATTTTTAATTACCAAAAACTTTTTTGTTGTTGTAGATCTCTGAATGTCTTTAAAAACATAGTTTCCTTTTCTTGTTTCATGGGTAAAATGTCATTCCAGTGAGAATAATGTTGGTCTTTTTTATTCTTGCTCATATTGTCTTGTTTTTTAAGTTTTCTTTCTTGGTAGAGGCATATTTAATTGAATGAGAGACTAAAAAAGCTCCTTGAAATCTGTGCATGTGTATGGATCAACATTGTCTGGAAAGTGGAAATTGGTGGCTTTTTGGTCTCTTACTGGACTTTCCTGTAAGAGGAATGGACCGTCAGTTAAATTTTTGTTGGGGAAATCTCTGATTTCAGCATATGTAGGTCTTTTTTTCTTTTAAGTTTTCTCAAAGAAGAATTCTTTATATTGAGCCTTAATGTCTGTGTAGGTGGTCTGAATTTAGAAAGGGGAGAAGTCTCCTTTTCAGTATGCAGACTTTCACTTAATCAGTTTCCATACAGTTGTTCTCTGCTGTGATTAGACTTACTGGGTCCTGAGCCATTTAGATTCCTTTTCCTCAGATATTAAGTCCTTGGTGTCATCAGGTCCAGTGGCTGAATGATAGTCATCTGGCTGCTTAAGATGAGGTAGGACCTATCCTCTCATTTCTTACTGTATACACTTTCAACTAGTTTTCTTTGATTTCAGCCAGCAGCCTCTTTCATACCTTCCATAGTTCCTGTGTTCTCAAAACCTGAGGCTTTCTAGAATGATTGTCATTGGGTGTCTGACAGGGATTAGAGGTGAATACAAGTGTTCAGTTCACCAGGTTTGATTGGGTGTTGTTATACACATTGTTCATTATGTTCTTGGGTACAATGAGTTTGTTAAATTGAAAAGTCTGAGGACACATTCCCTACAAGATTGCCCTCACTTCTGATGCCAGTTACAAATTTGGAGGTCCCCAAGCCTACCCTCACTTCAGACCAACTGGCTACAAATGCAGGGATTTCCAGCCCTACTCTAAGATTTGATAATTTACAGGAAAGACTCAGAACCCACTGAAAGTGCTATGTTTAAAGTTACAGTTTTTATTAGAGCAAAACAGTATAAATTAGAGCCAAAGAAAGATGTATAGGGCAAAGTTTGGGAGAATTCCAAATATGAAGCTCCCATGGCATGTTACCCTCTATGAGAAATAAGCCCGCTAACCCAAAGGAGGGACGTGGAGACTCGGAGCACAGTGAAGTGAGTCTTTAATCAAGATTCTTGC
This sequence comes from Panthera leo, assembly GCF_018350215.1. Lineage (NCBI taxonomy): Eukaryota > Metazoa > Chordata > Mammalia > Carnivora > Felidae > Panthera > Panthera leo. Next base: position 169,897,143 of record NC_056686.1, read on the forward strand.
AAGAGTGGGGTGTCTGATAGGCATGCTCCCTACAGTTACAGCAGACAATGTATCTTCTCGTGTGCAAGTCCCTCCCCTGATTCCTCATTAGCTGAGTTACAGAGGTTACAGCCTTACCCAGAAATCACTTATGCCCATGTAAGGCAAAAAGTACATTCCCTGAGGTGATGCAGAGACTTCAGTTCTTTGGCACATGCTCATTGCAAAGCCCGCAAAATGGAGATGGGGGCGGGGAAGAAGAACCCGGAAGTAAGTGTCTAAGGGTTTGGGACTCCGGGGGGGGGGGGGGGTTGTACATATTTCCGATAGGTTGTAAACCTATTGTTAATCAGACAGCACAGCCTTTATTTGGTATTTCTGAAAGTGAATCATTTCACTTCTCACACTCTTCAGAATTGATATATGGTGCTTATACTGGCAGCTAGGGAAGTTCACTGAAGCCTTCATGTCCAGAGTTTTTATTAGAGTTTCATTAAGTAAACATGACTGATTGAGTCATTGATCAAGTGGCTCAAATCAAATTTCAGGCCCCTCTGCCCCAAGGTGGGATGATAGCATGTGGCTCAAGGCTCCAACCAGAATCACATGGTTGGTTTTTATGGTGTGACCTGCCCCCCATCCTGAATCACCTTGTTAGCATAAACTTATCAGGTGCACTTGAGGGGCCTGCCATGAATAACAGGGGAAAGTCTCCTGTCTCTGGGGAAGTTCCTAGGGTTTAGAGGTTCCCTCCCAGGAACCTGACAGAGGTCAGACCTCTCTTTGGGCTGAGGCCAAATTCTTTTTTTTTAATTTTTTTTTTTAACGTTTATTTATTTTTGAGACAGAGAGAGACAGAGCATGAACGGGGGAGGGTCAGAGAGAGAGGGAGACACAGAATCTGAAACAGGCTCCAGGCTCTGAGCAGTCAGCATGGAGCCCGACGTGGGGTTCGAACTCGCGGACGGTGAGATCGTGACCTGAGCCGAAGTCGGAAGCCTAACCGACTGAGCCACCCAGGCGCCCCGAGGCCAGATTCTTTATTGCACATAGAGCTACTTGGTTTCATGGTAAGAAGGAAGAGCACTGTCAGGAACCACTTTTTTCCCAAGTTTCTTGTGCCGTATATCTGTTTAAAATTTATCACTCTTTTTATCTCCATTTATGTTAGTGGCCTATTTTGAAATAATTAAATCTATTCTTTAATTGAAGACATTTCATAAAGGGTAATAAGGTCTTTTGCCCTCTACTTTAATTTGATCTTATGAAGAGTGTTTGAATAGTAATTTACCAAGGGAGACACATTACAGTCCAATTTGATGTGGTTTGATAGGTGTACTTTATTTTCATCTTATAAAGCTTAGCATGTGGGTACAAGAAGTCTGATTGAAAGGAAGTAAAATCAGTGGAGCAATTAAACATTAACAAGGTGGGGGGCAATTATGCTAAAGTTATGTAAATAGTTTTAGATTATGTATAAGTAATTATGTTTTTCAGAGTAGTTGACAGGGCAAAAATTAGATTGCTTATTCGTTTGAGACTTAATTTTGATTTGTTTTATTTTTAAAGGTCATAATGGTTGTCTCATTTTGAGCCTTCATTTAATTTCTTGCTTGAAGGTTATTACATGATGTAGCATAACTAAATTGAACCTTTTTAATGGTAATACACAACATAAAAAATTGGAATTGGCTTTAGATTTTATATTAAAATGCTCTTTACCATCTTTTGTATGTTAAAGGCATGTCTTTGTGGTAAGAACTAAATTCATTTAAAAATATCTTTTGTGTCTTTTGCTTATTTCCTAAAGGGATAGTTGATAAGTTAGTTGATAAGCAGACACTTGTCAAAGTAGCGAGTTACATTTTAAATCATCCTCATTTTTTTTTTTTTTTTTTTTAAAGTTTACTTATTTTGAGAGGGCATGTGTTTGCACGTTTGCGCCATCAGGGAGGGGCAGAGAGAGAGATAATTAATCTCAGGCAGGCTCCACACTGACAGTTAGATGCAGGGCTCGAACCCCCACAAACTGGGAGGTCATGACCTGAACTGAAATCAAGAGTTGGATGCTTAACCAATTGAGCCACCCAGGCACCCCAAATCCTCATTTAAAAAATGTGTTGTACTTATTAAATGCATCTGTGATGATGAGGAAAAAGAATAATTGGTAGATAAATGTATTATAGCATGTATGTAGTTTGATTCTTTTTTTTAAATGTTTATTTATTGTTGATAGACCGAGTACGAACAGGGAAGGGGCAGAGACAGAGGGAGACACAGAATCTGAAGCAGGCTCCAAGGTTTGAGCTGTCAGCACAGAGCCCGACGCAGGGCTAGAACTCATGAACTGTGAGATCATGACCTGAGCCAAAGTCGGATGGATGCTTAAACAACTGAGCCACCCAGGCACCCCACAGTTTGATTTTTTCAATAAATTGTATTATCTCTTTTATTAAGCATGAATTTGGTTTTAAAATTTAAATCTATAAGACTCAGCCATGTAATACACTGAGATTCCATTTCCTTCTTGTATACCTTTTGTGTTCTCTAGAGTTAATAATGATTGCATATCATCATTTGCTTGATTACTTTTGTAAAAATATTTGAATATTCATTTTTCAAGCTTTCTGGCTACTGAGCTATTTTTTGTTAACCTGGTTACTTGATGGCTGAATGTAAGCAATCTTGAGCATCTTTCCTTGTTTCCTAGTAATGTCTAAGAATGTTCTGTTCTGAATTAAATAGATTCTTCAATAATCGTTTATAGAGCTGAGGTGATCTGAAACTTTTTTCTGAAAGAAAGGCTGCATTACTAGGTTAAATTAGATTAATTGTGGGTTTCTACATTTGAGTCCAATTAAAGGACATGGATGCAAGTTGTATGACATAGATAAAAGAGTTAAGAATTTTCAAATCTTTAGGTGATCATATTTTTTCTCTTTAATTAGAATCACATTGTTGCATTATAGTTTTTACTTGATTGATTAGCTTTAACTTTTGATACTGTTGAGGGTATAGTTTTGGTTTAGTACTTTTTGGAGGCAAGAGATGGACATCATTCCTGGAAATCTTTCAGACTTTATATATTTGTGCCTTCAATGTAAAAGAAGTACCAATGTATGTACCAAGTACATCATTTATATTGAAGTTTAGTATTGTTAAAATAGTTAACTTTTGTGAGTTCTTGTCTAACACTATTCCATTTTATTATTGGAGTAACAGGTAAGTCTTGTGGGTATAATAACTAAGGGAAACTAACACTTATTACAGGTTTAAGATACAGTTGACATAAAACATGTATATGTTTAAGGTATACAGTATGTTTATTCAACAAGCATATGTTGTAGAATGACCATTGTGTTGACTTTCAAGTATATAAAACGATATTATTAACAATAATCACCATGGTGTTGTTTAGATCCCCAGTACTTACTCACCTTATGACTGGAAGTTTGTACCCTTTGACCAATATCTCTCCATATCCTTCAGCTCCTAGGCCATAGTAACCACTACTCTACTCTCTGTTTGTCTGAGTTGGGCTTTTTTACATTTCACATATAACTGAGATCATACGGTATTTAGTATTTGTCTTTTCTTTGCTGACTTCTTTCACTTACCATGCACGTCATGTTAATGGCAGGATGCCATCCAAATGGCAGGATTTCCTTCCTTCTCATGGCTGAAAAACATCCATTGTGTATATGTACCATCTCTTCTTTATCCATTCATCCACTGAGGGACACTTCGATTATTTTCATATCTTGGCTAATGTGAATAATGCAAGGAACATGGAAGTGCAGATACCATTTTGAGATCCTGTTTCCATTTTCTTTGGATCTATATCCAAGAATGGGATTGTTGGATCATGTGGTAGTGCTATTTGTAATTTTTGAAGAATCTCCATAGAGTTTTCCATAGTGGCTGTACCAATTTATATTCCCACCAGCAGTGTACAAGGATTTCCTTTCCTTCGAATCCTTGCCAACACTTAGCTCATGTCTTTCTGATGATAGCCTTTCTAAAAGGTGTGAGGGGATATCTCATTGGGGCTTTGATTTGCATTTTCCTGATGATTAGTGGTTTTGAGCATCATTTTGGTACCTGTTGGCTATATGTATGTTGTCTTTGGAAAAATGTCTATTCAGTTGCTCTGCTGACTTTTTTTGCTGTTGAGTTGTATGAGTTTCTTATATATTTTAAAGAGTAACCCCTATCATATACGTGGTTTGCATATACTTTCTTCCATTCCATATGCTGCCTTTTCATTTTGCTAATGATTTTGTAGATGCTTTGGGTAAGTATGGACTTTAACAATACTAATTCTTCCTATCTGTGAACGTGGTATATCTTTCCATTTGTTTTTTCAGTTTCTTTGATCAGAGTCTTGTGGTTTTCAGTATATAAATCTTTCATCTCCTTGGTTAAATTTATTCCTATGTATTTTATTATTCTTGATGGTATTTTAACATTTATTTATTTTTGAGGGACAGAGCATGAGCAGGGGAGGGGGGGAGAGAGAGAGAGAGAGAGAGAGAGAGAGAGAGAGAGAGAGAGAGACAGGATCCCAAGCAGGCTCCAGGCTCTGAGCTGTTTGTTAGCACAGAGCCAGACACGGGCCTCGAACTCACAAACTGCAAGACCATGACTTGAGCTGAAGTCGGAGGCTCAACTGACTGAGCCACCCAGGCGCTCCTTCTTGATGGTATTTTAAAGGAGATTATTTCATTTGTTTTTTAGTTATTGTTGTCAACGTGTAGAAATGCAACTGATCTCTGTGTGTTGGTTTTGTATTCTGCAACTTCACTGAATTCATTAATTAGTTCTAAAGGTTTTTTAGTGGAGTCTTTAAGATTTTCTATGTATAAGATTATTTTATGTGCAAAAACAATTTTGCATCTTTCTTTCCGATTTTGGATGCCTGTTATTTTTTATATTTTTCTTACTTGATTGCTTTGATAAGTACTTCCAGTACTATGTCAAAAGGAGTGGTAAGTGGGCACCCTTGTTTCTGATTGTAAAGGAAAAACCTTCAGCCTTTTCATCACTGAATATGATGTCAGATGTGGGCTTATCGTATATAGCCTTTATTATGTTGAAGTATGATCCTCCTATATCCAGTTTGTTGAGCATTTTTATCATGAGAGAATGTTTTGTTTTTGTCAAAAGCTTTTTCTGCATCTGTTGATGATCATCTGATTTTAATCTGGCATTTGTGTCAGAATAATGCTGCCCTGGTAAAATGGAAACTAACATTTATTGAACCTATTAAACATACTCTTTCAGTTAATCTTCTCTATGTTGGATAGATGTTAGATACGCATTTGTGTTTTGTGTTCTTCATATGTAAAAAGCAGAAGCTAGGTTCTGTCTCATAGAATTGCCTTTAGGATTAAATATGAATACATGCAAATAACCTGTAATCCCACCTTGAACATAGTATAAATGCTCAATCCTTGTTAGCAATTATCATTAATATTGTTACTGTTTTTTTATTTTTTGTTGTAATATTTGGGAAGTAAGGCTCAGTAACTCTCTTTAATTGTGACATTAAGTTATAGAACTATAGTGTGAACTAACTACAAACGCTTTTACTCTATTCCCACTCATCTTCCCATGATGCTCTCTAGCAAGATGAATGATTGGTTCAGGGGTAGCAACACTAGCCTTCTGCCATCCAGTCCAATCCTTTCTGGGCTTCTGACACAATTACGTGTTACCTTCCTCAAAGCAAGGTGTTGTACTTCCTTCTCCCCCTATACATTAAAGATATTTTCATTATTTTTTGTAATTCACTAGCAGTTGGAACATGAGGATCTAAAATAAGAATGTTCCAAAATAGATTGCAGGGGGCCTGTTTAGGTTTTTCCTTTTTAAAATTTGCTCTGACCTTTTAAGTGTTGTATCTGGAAAGTAACTTGATTCTCCAGTCCTTCTTTGTTACGGATTAACAGTGTGTCACTGTGACTGGTCGTTGAATGTGTTTCTTTGTTAAGAGAACTTTTTGTGTGGTTCTAAGAAAATCATTCTGTATTCATGAGTAGGAAAACTCAGTTACCCTTTTTGCATCTCAGCTTTGGATTTGAATACTAGCTTTATTGCTCATTTCCTAATAGCAGTTCCTATGTGCATTAATCAAGCATTTTTAAGGTATATACAATGTACTCAACCCAAGATCAGCATTTACCAAAGTATGTGTTTTATGAAGGTAAAATGTAGTCATTATAGTATAGGAAATTTTGGGTTGAATAAAGTTTTAAATATTTATTGACTAATCGCAAGTTTTTTTTATGTGCATTATAAATCTCCCATCAGGATAATATATTATATGGCCTTTTATAAAACTTAACACACTGGCTCTCCCCCCCCCCCCCCCTTTTATTTTTCTAAGAATATACTTTGAGGACTCCATTTGACTACAGACACTTTGGAATGTTAGGTTGATTTTCAACTCAACTGGGAATTCAGGACAAATGACATGACTAAGCAGCAGATACACAGTTAGAATGTATTGAGCAGAGAACCTCCAGAAAATCAGTAAACGTGGGTTGTGAATGATGTACAAGGCCCTGTAAAACAGTTGTTCTCAGGCTTCTTTGTTGTAGGATCCTTAATACATTCTTAGAAATTAAAGGCCAGAGAGGTTTGGGGTTATACCTATTGATAGTTACTGCATTAGAAATTAAAAAAATATTTTACAGTATGTATTAATTCATTTTAATGTAATTTGTTTCATGTAAACATAAGGAACTTTAAAAAATAACTTTTCTACAAGAAAAGATTATGATGAGAATCCATTGCTTTGTGTTTTTCAAATTTTAATGTCTGGTTTAAAATAGAGTTGAATTCTCATATCTGCATTTTTTTTTCTTTAAACACGTATTTATTTTGAGAGAGAGAGCATGCGCAAGGATGGGAGGGGCAGAAAAAGAATCCCAGTAGGCTTGCGCTGTCAGCATAGGAGCCAGATGCAGGGCTCGAAGCCACAAACCATAAGATCATGACCTGAACCGAAACCAAGACTTGGATGCTTAACCTCCTAGACACCCCCTTATATCTGCTTCTGTATTCAATCTCGGTGCTTGATTGAATGCTTGATTGAATTGCATCAAGCATCCTTTGGAAAGGTCCATTGTACTCATGAGAGAATTAAGAGTATAAAGGCAAATGAAACCTTAAATCACTATGAAAATAACTTTGACTTGGCTGATCCCATCAAGAGAGGTTGTAAGTTATTCAGAGTCTCCAGTCCATACTTGTAGAATTGCTGGTATAGTAAATACAAATGTTAACTAGATTACTTCCTAAGAGCTTGTCCTTTGAATTTGGATTGCATAGATTGGAATTTTGGCTGCACTTCTTGACGTTATTTAACATCCCATTTCCTAATTCGTTAATTGGAGTTACTAATAGAACCTACCTTGTAAGATGGTTAGAATTAAATAAACTTAGACCTGTAAAATGGTAAAATAAGTACCATGAAATAAATAAATGAAATGTTGCTGTTCATTATTATTTCAAAATTTTAGTCCTGTTATGGCACTTTTGTTCACAATTTTCCATTGGCTTCCCAACTCGTTTGAGGTAAAAGCCAAAGCCTTTACTGTAGCTTACAAAGTTGTTTTTTTGGGGGGGATCTGATTTTTTTGTTACCTCTCGCTGTGCTCATATACTTGTTTTGACCTCACATCCCCTCTTCACTGTCTTGTTCATCAAACACCAATCATATCCTTTCTCAGGTCCTTTGTATGGGGTTTTTTCTCCATTTAACATTTATTTCTTCAGATACTGGCATGTTTTGCCCTCCCCCTTCTTTGGGTTTTTATTTTAATGTCACCTCAGCAAAATCTTTGTTTCATTTAACGCTTCCGTGTATGTATATAGGTACACACTGCTTTATCTATTTTTCTGTAGGATTTTCCTTCCTTCCTTCCTTCCTTCCTTCCTTCCTTCCTTCCTTCCTTCCTTCCTATTTGAGAGAGAGTGTGAGTGCAGGAAAGGGAGAGAATGAAACCCAAGCAGAGCCTGACCCAGGGCTTGATCCCACAACTCTGGGATCCTACCCTGAGCTAAAATCAAGAGTTAGACGCTCAACCAACTGAACTGCCTAGCTGCCTCAAGGAGTTTCTGTTTTCTAATGTACTAGGTATTACTTATTTGTCTCTTTTCTACTAGAATTTAAGCTCCATTAGAGATAGATGGGGTTTTGTTTATTTTTTTATTTTTTGTTTTTTATTTTGGTCTTACTTTTCATTACTGTGTCTTCAATACCTATAATGATGCTAGGTGTGTATTTAGGCACTGAAAAAATATATTTTTTTGAGTGAATCATTATCATTACTGCAAAGAGGAAAGAATGGTTTCCGCTTCTCAGAAACGTGTGGTTTCAATAGGACAGTGCCTCTGAAATAAAATGAACATGTAAAGCAGTTAGTTTGGCATTTTGGACATGTAGAAGTACTCATTAGTTGGTAGCTGTTATTGAAGGATAAGCAAAGAAAGAACAGAATTAGACATTTAAATTAGAAATTACCTTAGTAAAAGAAAACTGCATTTGTATCTCAGGATCTAGGGTAGATACTGTTTAGGGACATATTGAAAAATATAGGTTGGAACTATATTGTGGAGCTTCTTGGATTATTCTGTAGGTAATGAGTTATTGCATAATTCTAAGGCAGAGGTGCTGTGATGAAAGTGGTAGATTTGGAAGATGAATCCAATAGTAGTCCTTGAGGTTGATTGGAGACCCTTTTGGTATAAGCTTAACTGGAAATTAAAACATTAGCAAATTTATAAAAATAAAACTTTTACAAAATCATAAATTATGCTCAATTATTAATGACCTCTGAAATTGTACAGTAGTATAAAATGATCATTTGATTACAATTTGCGTATCTTGAAGTATTTATGCAATTGCCAACTTTAATATATCTTTTCATTTACAACCAAGAGCTTTGATTTAAAATAAACCAAGATGTTTATATTGGTAACTAACTTACTAAATATACTAATATAGGGCAAAGTATGTTTAGTCCAGCAAACATTGGTCAGCCACGAAAGACAACATTATCTCCTGCACAGTTGGATCCTTTTTATACTCAAGGAGATTCTCTGACTTCTGAAGATCACCTCGATGACACTTGGGTAACTGTGTTCGGGTAAGGTTTCTGAATCATTTACCTTTCCAAAAAAACTAAAAACCAAACACTCCTTAACATTTCATAATAAATATTATCAGATGTCCCCCCCCCCCCCAAAAAATACTGCACAGCAAACACACATGTACCCACCACCTACCTTCTACAGTTGTTAATATTTTACTTCATTTGTTTTATGTTCCATTAATTCATCTTTCTTTGTTGGTACATTTCAGAATAAGTTGCACACATTAGTACAAATCACGCTGACACTTCAGCATGCTATTATTAATTAGTGTTCAGTATTTGTTGATACTTTTAAAAAAAATTATCTGCTTCTCAGATGTATTTTCTTTAGTGTATTTGCTGGATAACGAAACAGAAATCCTTCTTTAGACTTCCGAAACTCCCTTCTTTCTAGTGGTTATTCTCCATCAATTGGACTTAACCGGTTTGGAACTAACAAATTGAATTTCATTTGTGTATAGATGTGTGTGTGTGTGTGTATACACGCATATATGTCACAAGGTTGGTACTTTATAGTCACAGGATATTGGATATTAGTAGACATTATACATGATATTCCTGGATACATTTTGAATAGATTTTTAGATCCAAAAAAGTACTTTAAAGCATTTTGGAGATCATATTGCATCATTTCCATATGAGAAAACTGAGGTGTTAGACTAAGTGATTTATTCAGGGGTTTACATATAGTTATTAGTAAAGTGTCAGCAAAAAACCTTAGGTCTTTTGATTTTTAAGTTGTTACTGTTCATGCCATGCTACATAAGGTTTCCTTCTGAAAGTGTGATAGGTCATACTGATATTGGACCTTACTATATTTAGTTTTGGGGTAAAAAATACAACAACACTTGAGCTTCTTGAAGAAAGAACAATGCACAGTAAATGTTAGTGCATTTGAATAGACTATGTACATTCAGTTTATTTAAAATTTAAAATTCAAAAGTAAATGTAAAAGAATATACAATGAAAAGTTTTCCTTCCCACTTGTGTCCCCAACTACAGTTTTTCTCCCTTTTAAGGCAGTAATTGCCACCTGTTTTTTTGTGTAACCTTCCAGAGAGAGTCTATGTGTTATTGATTCTGTTTAGGTAAAAAAGCAAGATCATTGCTTTCCTTTATTCCCAGAAAGCCCATGCATAGCTCATAGCAATTGGATGGCTTTTTGACTTTTTTCTTTTCTTTTTTGTGTTTAAATTTTCATACTCTCTCACAACATGGCTATGTTTTTGAATTTGGGTGTCCCATCCCGTCTGTCAGGCTCAGTAATGTGTCACTTTTAAGATTCCGTAGTAATTGGATAAATTACTTGAATATCTTCTGCTAGTCTTTTTCTTTATTTTTAAGATACACACTTTTCCACCTATTAACTTTCTGTTGGTTTTATGTTTTAGTAACCCTCTGTATGAGTTTGATTGCGAGAACTGAAATGTTTTCTTCTAAGAGATAAAATATTTTATTTTGACTGTTTATAGGATAGTACATCTAAAATATATGTGTTCTTTGATAATTTAACTTTTTCCTACTGACTCAAGGTCATCATGATATATCATTCGTTGTTTTGGGGTGGTTCTTTTATAGGGTATTGAAATGTTTCCACTCAAAGTGGTCGTAGAGTCTTAGAATTACATTTTATTTTTCAAGTACCTCCCCTCTCTTGGAACCATTATTTCTCTTTCATTTTTATTTTCTTCAGCTCTTCTTTGTAGGCACTTTGCCTCATTTGTTGCTTTTCTTTGAGGTTAGAAATTTTATATCCAAACATACATAACATAAAATAAAATTTCAGTCCTGAATGCAAGCTCTCGATAACTAAAGCTACTGGTTAAGGAAACTCCAGATTTTCAACTTAAAATAGCTTCATTGTTTGGACTATAAAAGTAATAACACCTCATAAAATATTTTTAAACCATAAGGAACTTTATAAAGAAGAAAAGAAAAATCACTTAAAAATTTTCAGAGATATATGGCTATTAAAATCTTGGTAACCACCCTTTTAAATGTTTCTATACTAATGATGCTGGTGTTGATTTTCATTTTTATTTAGAACTAAACTTCTGAATTTTCAGTTGGTACTCAGTGTGTAAATAATATGACCATATAATTTAAAATTCTTTTCCTTTTAATAGCTGTAGTATACCTAAGTATTTCACACACACACATAGACACACGCATATATGCCCTCGTAGAATAAATTATATACATAGCTGTGACATGATAATTCTTTTCTAAGAGTGTGATAATGGCAGTGAGAGTAGAATTTTAGAGATTTCATATGTGGAATCTGGGGTTGGGGAAGAATGACTGAGTCAAAACTAATTTTAACATATTTGCTTTTGAGTAATGGGCAATGATATATTTAGCTGATACAGAGGAAAACAATGATCAGGGATCTCCTGTTAATATTCTAGTCCATTGGGGGAAACTTATCTTGAAATACTTATACGTAGGGTAATTTGCATTTGTATTTATTATGGAAGTTGACTGTTTGGACAACTCTTTTTTCAGGTTTCCTCAAGCATCTGCTTCCTATATATTATTACAATTTGCACAGTATGGGAATATCTTAAAACATGTGGTAAGGCTTACTTCTTTTCAGTTCAAGATTTAGTGTGAAGAAGGAGAAGCTGTGAATTGAGGGAGACTTTGCTCCTGAATATTGTCTGCTTTTTTCCAAACTTAAAAGTTTTTCTTTCTTTTTTTAAGTTTTCATTGAATATGTCTGTTGCAGTCTAGAAGGCTAGAGGTTGCATAGTAGTTAATAAAAGGGATAAAGAAAGAAGATAAGAGAGCGAGAATTTCATGCTCCCCCCCTCTTTCCGTAAATGCTTCATAGTCTCTTAACAAAAATTACACCAAATATTATATAACTGTCTTCCAGTATCCGCTTGTTTTATTGGAGATGAAAGAAAAGAGAAGTTCCTTATTTACAGAGTTCATAGGGCGTTTTTAACTTGTAGAGAGCTTTTTAAAAACAAGTATCTTACCTTGTCTTACCTATAACAAGTTATAAATAACAAATCTTTTTTCTGTTATCAGGGATTGACTTAATTCCTACAGAAATAACATTGATGAATACAATTTTTAACAATTTCATAGCAAGGGTTAGTAAGATCTTTTTATTTTTTTTTTAAAATTTTTTTTTAACGTTTATTTATTTTTGAGACAGAGACAGAGCATGAACAGGGGAGGGGCAGAGAGAGAGAGGGAGACACAGAATCTGAAATAGGCTCCAGGCTCTGAGCAGTCAGCACAGAGCCCGACGCGGGGCTCGAACTCACGGACCGTGAGATCATGACCTGAGCTGAAGTCGGACGCTTAACCGACCAAGGCACCCAGGCACCCCAGTAAGATCTTTTTATAAGAAACAATTATCTTTTGAGAATTACTTTCAGAGAATTTTTGCCACGTATTCTTTATATTGGAGAATTGAGAGGTAGAAATTATTGAAACTGTTTAATAGGATTTTTGTTGAATCCTAGCATTCAGTTTGTTATGGGGCATCAAATAAAAAGTAGAAGCATATATATCTCCTTATCTTTGTATTTTCTAATAAAATTCATGGTTAGGTTTTATATATTTTATGTTTTAAGGGACAACTTCATTCTTTGCAGATGTCTAACACAGGAAATTGGATGCATATTCGTTATCAATCTAAACTGCAGGCTCGGAAAGCCTTAAGCAAAGATGGAAGGATTTTTGGAGAGTCCATCATGATTGGTGTAAAACCATGTATAGATAAAGTAAGTTATTGCTGATGTAAGGAAAATGGCTTCATCTGTATGAAGAGTACAAGTCTAAGTATAGACATTGGCAGTTATGTCACTTTGCTTCACTGTGCCCCTTTTTCTTCGTAAAATATGATGATGTTATGGTATTGTTTTCATGGGAAGCTAAATTTTTAGTCATGGGACTTTAGAATTTAGAGGTAATCCATCCTGACTCCTTCATTTTATAGATAAAGAGGCCAACGGGACTTGGGTAACTTATCTAGAGTTGTTAAAGGTAAGATCTAGATTTTAGGTCTCCTAACTTCTAGCTCATTCTCCTGTGCAAAAGCAACATAAAAATCTTTAAATACTTCAAAGGAATGCTGCTCTTTCAAAATGAAATACTCCACATGAGTGGTAACAGGGTTAACTATTTAATGGCTGAAACTTTTTAGTCATTTTTATTTTAAAATGTTTAAAAACTATTATATGCCTATAAATAATACTGAGAACAATTTATACTTCATGGCTTGTAAAATGATCATAATTGTTCTTAAGTAATTATACATGAACTTCTGTCTACCAGGCACTGTGCTCATATATACACATTAATGCACAAAGCAGGTCTGGCTCCTGTTCTTACAATCTGTGGTTACTTTAGAGTTCTGTAATTATTATATTATGCTGTAACATATGTTTGTAGAGGCCAGAGGAGAATCTGGGGTTCCTGGCTACTAAGTAGCACTGGAATTTCATGCCTTACTTCCCCCAGGATTTCCCCAAGAATCTTCTTTTTTCTCCCTTGAGGGTTTTTCATAGTATTTTTTAGGAGATTTTTACTCTTGTGAGTCTCTAGTCATCTTGAGGATGTTTGAGATCACTGAAGTGAGCTTTCTGGTTGAGCATTAGATCTCAAATACTAGCTAAGAAGTATGTATTGCTTTATCAAGCCTAAAATTGTTTGAAAGTTTAATTAGATCAAATAAAGTGTGCCTCTTTCAATAAATTTTTCTTTTTAAGTAGGGTGTAATAGTGGATAATAGCATATTATGTTTATAAACAGAGAAGTTCTTTACCTTTCTTTCTCCAGAGTGTTATGGAAAACCATGACAGGTGTGCTTTGTCATCTCCACCTCTAGCCTTTACACCACCAATCAAAACTGTAGGCACACCAACCCAGCCTGGAAGTGCTCCTAGGATTTCTACCATGAGACCTCTTGCTACAGCATACAAAGCTTCTACTAGTGACTATCAGGTATTTTAAGAATTAGATAAAGATAAACTTGAAAAAGTGAAATGCATAGCATGTTTAACCATTGGATTGATTTGTGTGCCATTAAATATTTCTTACGTGATTGCCTTGATGAAATCCCTATAAATTTGCATTCTTAAATTCCTTATTTTAAAAATTATAGTTTTGGCCAATTGAAAACTTACCTTGAATTTTAAAAAAATTTTGCCATTATTTAAAACATTTTGAAGGTTTTAGTTTTTTCTGAGTTATACTTGCATACATTAAAGTTTCTCTTATGAACATCTCTTGGTGTGAGGGAATATTAAAAAACTTGTTGAACTGATGACTGAATCTGATGGTATCACAAATGAAGAACCTCACTGATGTTGGAGTAGCTGTGGTTATCAAAGAGACCATTGACTAGCTCCCATTTCACTGTTTCTTGTTTCAAAAAAGTTTAAAGGGAAAGTTCATTATATTCATTGAAGAATGATAGAAGTATTATGACTCTCATTCAGTATGTTACTGTCTCCTACTTAATCAGGTTCTGAACTTGCCTAGTCACAGACACAGGTCCTGAAACAGCAAATAAAACATTTTTAATTTAGTAAGATAGTGACAATTTAGTCTTTTGATTTCCCCTGAAATTTGGAGACTAGGACTGGATTTTTCATTAAGGTTTTCTTTTAAGCCAGTCCTGTCTCTTTTATAGTAAGTTCCATGCCTGGTGTGGGGCTTGAACTCATGTCCCTGAGATCAAGAGTCAGATGCTCTGCCAACTGAGCTAGGCAGGCACCCCTAAGGATTTTAAAACCCTCATCTCTTGTAGCTTTTGTATTGTTTGTTCACTTTTCTGATATAAGGAGAAGATATAATTTGTCTTGCCAAAGGAATAGGATTTTGTGCTTTAAAGCATAAAGTTGTTCTAACTAAATCCCTATCTTCTCCTTTAAATATACAATTCGGTACCACAAATGCATTTAACCGTTTGGCTCTTTTAAATTAGCCATTAACTCTAGAATTGACTATGATACTTAAGAAACTATAGCCTAACAATTGTGTGTGCTTTTTTAATAGGTTATTTCTGACAGACAGACGCCAAAAAAAGATGAAAGTCTTGTATCAAAAGCAATGGAGTACATGTTCGGCTGGTAGTATAGTAAGAGCTAAGAATCACCTACCACGGAGGAGGCTGCTACACTAAAACAGAGTTAGCCCAGTACTGCCAGCTTGCCTTTGGTTAGTTATATAACCACTCTTGGCAGTGCTGAATCGCTCACTCTCACTTTCTTAGAAGCCTTTTTTCTTTAAGGATACAGCATATTTGTAGCTTGCACTTTAAAAGATGATTGAGATACGTTTTAAAGAAAACAAAAAATCCCTGTAAATAGGATTTTGTGCTTTCTGGGTTAGTGCATGCTTTAAGCACAAAAAACTCAGCATTGATTACTGTAAATTGTATAATTGAATTTGTGGTGAGGTTTTGTAGTCTTCATGAGTTGGTGGGGTGAATTTCATGAAGGGTAAACTATACAACTCCTAACAATACACAAAGATTATAATCAACCAATTTGAATTATGGTTTTTTAATTTAGATAGTATTTAATATTTTAATTATCCTTGTTTATATATGTCCTGTCATGGATTGTCATCTTTCAGTATTCTAAAGTCAAAAGTCTTTTTAAAAACCTACTAAAGTTTCGTGATAATAAACTTTGTCAATTGTATATATTAAACATTTTTTGAAAGTGATTTGTTATTTTATTAACTATTTAAAAAAATTTGAAGTGTCTGCTGAAATAGAGAAAATACATCATGAATCTCCACATACTGTAATCTAGCTTTAATAACCATATAACCATAAATATTTTGCCATAGTGGTTTCTTCTCTCTCCCTTTTGTTTAAAGCATATCTCAGATGTGATGTCATTTTAATCTAAGTACTTGAGGATATATCAAAAAAAGAACATTCCCACTTGTAATTACAGTATCAGTATCATACCTAACAGAATTAGTAAGTTTCTTAATATCTAATATATAGCCCATTAAAAAATTTCCCAGTTATCTCCAAAATATATTTATGGTCGGTTAGTACAAATCACTGTCTAGAGTAGGTGTACATAATATATTTGATTATTTTGTCTTTTAAGTATCTTGAAATCTAAATTAGCTCCTGCTCTCTTTACACCGTGACTTCTTGAAGGAATTGTGAGAGTTGCCTACAGTGTCTCATAGACTGAATGTGGTCAGTTGCTTTCTTTAACTTGTTCTGTCATTTATCCCATATCCTAAAAGTTGGATCTAGGGAAGATTAATTAGATTCTGATTTCTTTTTTTTCTTTTTTGAGCAACAATACTTGATAGTATCGTGCACTTTATATTTAATCAAGAGATGTTTAATCTGGTTGTCCCACTTTTACTGAGGCTCAAATTGGTCATTGGGCACATGGGTAGAAGCCCAGCATCTTGTTGGAAAATTCCTCATAAGGTTCTTGCATTATGTTTTTGAAAGCATACATTAGTGATATTTGCCTGAATAAATTATTTCATTAAGGTTTGCAAAATGATTTTCCAAATCTATTATTTCTGTTGCATTTATTACCTGGAATTCTTTTATATATAAAAACTTTGCTCCACCCACTAGGGCTATTTTGTTACATGGAATATATTCATACCAAAATGGCAGGATAAATATTTGATCCTTTTCCTTTATTATTTTTCAGAGTAACTGTTGGTGCACTGGAAACTCTAATTGGTGTCCAGTGAGTTAAAAAAAAAAATGTTTTTCTCTGCAGTATCGCTATGCACTTAGAGCATTTTTTTGTTTTTTTTGTTTTTTTTTTTTTAATTCACTGTGTTAGTCACTTGGTGTCATTAGTCTTTTGTTCAAATTATCACCCTTGGCCAGTGAGAACCTCATTAAGCTGGCTCTTGAGTGAAAAGGCCTTTAATTGAAATAATATTTCACCGTAGTATAAGTATCTAGGTAATCAGCATCTCTTTATCTTCAATACTTCTTGATAAAGAATAACTAAACACATTGTATGGAAAGTATTGATATGCCTTTTAAATCACAGCAAACTACCATTAAAGATTTGTTTAGTTCTCTGAGGTGAAGTGTGATACTAAGGACTGTACTGGCCTGGTGAAAATCCATTTATCGTTATAGAGTATTTTTATTCTGATACTTACATATTGAAGTCTTTCTATTCCAACTTAAAATAGGATTTTATTTTATATCTTCTAACATACAGAACTCAATTATTCAAAGTAGAACTGTGGCTACTAGATCCCATTAAACCCTAGCATTTGTATTTGAGTTTTATACATTTTTGTAAAAGGATTATACTTTTTGTTTCTTTTGAGAGGTCATTTTATTTCTGTAGACCTTCGTGGAGCATGAAGTTTGCTTTCTGACTAAAAGTACTTGTTTGCTATGTTTGGGTTTGGGTTTTTATCCAGTGTTTTATCTTACTTGTCTTTATCTCCATCACATCATTTACTTGAAAAGAGCCAGGAAACCTATAAATCTATCAAACCAACACATCTATGACATAAACTTACACAATGTTACATGCCAATTATATCTCATTTTAAAAAGTATATAAAATAATAAAACAAAAACAAACTGAACAGAAAAGAGCTAGGAAAATCTAAGAAAGCAAACTCCTGTATTTTTCAATGCTACAAAACACAACAGAATTGGGAACTGAGAAAGCTAGAAAAGTTACCCTGAACCAAGCCTCTTCCTAAAAGTTTAGAAAAGCTGATTTCACACAAAAATAAGTAACAAAAAACTATAGTCATGCGAAGTTGTTATACAAAATAAGAGGATAAGGAACAAAGTATCATATAGACATTGGAAGCACATCAGAAAGGCACGCCCATAATAGATCAAAACTATGACCTGGTTATTTAAAAATGACTTCTCAGATGTTTTGGGGTACCTGAGTGGCTCAGTTGGTTAAGTGTCCGATGTCAGCTCAGTTCATGTTCTCGCGGTCCGAGAATTCAAGCCCCGCGTCGGGCTCTGTGCTGACAGCTCAGAGCCTGGAGCCTGTTTTAGATTCTGTGTCTCCCTCTCTCCCCTCCCCTGCTCACGCTGTCTCTCTCTCTCTTTCTCTCTCTCTCTCTTTCTCTCTCTCTCTCTCTTTCTCTCTCTCTCAAAAATGAATAAATGTCAAAAAAATTTTTTAAATGACTTCTATCATTTGAAAGTGAACCGAAGTATGAAAGAATACCAATAATCAGAATTTTTAAAATTTGGGAAAGTACTAGAAATAAAAGGAAGAATAATTTGGAAATGAAGACTAAACTAGACTAAACACAAAAGCAGGTAATGCCTTATGGGAACTAGAATGTCAAAAAGTAGGATGGCCTTAGAAATCAGAAAAGATATAAAAAGGATTTGTGGGAAAATGACAAATTAAAAAATATTTATTTTAATTATAACATAATTCTGTAATGAAATATATATAATATATAATAAATATATACATGTATATATATATATATAACAAATTACATGAAGAATACTTTGCTAAAAAAATACTTGGAGCTACATATTGAAAGAAAACCCTGCCTACCTGAGAATGTTCTCTTATGTAAAAACTTCTCATTTGGCTTTAGACAAACAGCAAGTGACTTAGAAGAGCAAAACTTATATGGCACTATGCCAGGAGCAAATACTACATTTAAGATACTTGGGAGGAAAAATATGAACAAAATATTTTATTTCTAACAAAACTGATTTTGAAGTGTAAAAATTACTTCTTACATATCAGTTTGCAGGAATTCAGGAAACATGTTTTCCTTGAGTGCTTCCTGGGAAATGGACCACAGAATGTGCTCAGATGAGCTAAGTAACTGGAAAGCTGTTGACAAAAAGTCTTTGGTGAGCATTAAATTTGACATCACATCATGACCAAAGTGCTGACCAGGTTCATTGCTTGAAGCTTAATCCGCTGGGTGGATTTTCCCTCATTACTTTCAAGTCCACTCTGTGTCTAATATGGCATCAGTCAGTGTGGTTGGCCTACAGCAAGCTGATCCTTCTGTGAATAAAGCCTGGATTTCCTTTCCCCTATTGGCTGATGGTAGTGAACTCCAATTAAGCCATAGATTGTGAAAGGGAGAGGTGTCAGTACCTTGGAGGTAAGTGATTTAGAGTTCTGGGCCACTTTTTCTTGAAACTTGGGAGCCTGTGGACCTGCTTGGGAGCCATCCTGAATGTACCATGGATTATTACCATGCTGGCCAGGCTGGTGGCTTGGTGAATCTGACAGTACTGAGCTTTTGTGATGGGCAGTTTTGGTGACATGGTTGATATACTATGTAACTGATTAGTTACTAAGTCACTTGGTGTGGTACCCTCTCTCACTGTGGCCCCACTAAAACTTAGGAATAGGTTAAAGCATTGTCCCCATGTATTTTGTGTTGTCTCAAAAATCCAGAAGGCTGCCGAGTGCTGTAGCTTTTTTAGTGGTAGTAGGAGCAAGATACAATAATTTATTCTTTGGAGAGAGATGTCTCAGCATGCCCCAGTGGTAGAACTTCATAACTTCACCAATGTAGTAAAATTGAGTTTTTGTGCTTTACCTCCTACCAACTGGCATACATTTGTCTTTAGAGGATGTCTTGAGTATTTGCCACTTACCTTCTTGCAGGTTTAGTGAACATGATGCCATCAATGCACACTATTTGAATAATCAAGAGTTCTTTGACTGGAAGACAGATTTGCCCACTGTTAGGGGTGGGCCAGGGCTCCATTTATCACCAGACCTTATGACCTCATGCTAACAGGAACCATGAGAACATCTGGGTTCATCAGTGTCACTCTATGACCTTGTATCAGCCCCTAAAATCTCTGAATATTTGGTGCACTTTGAAAAATGAAGACTCTGGAGAATTGCTACTGTATATACTTGCTATGGCATTGAAAATTCCTTTCTCAGTTGGAACTTGCCTCCCATTTCATTTGGGTCTAACAGTTGAATCCTATCTGTACACTGGGCTGTGGGGTGGCTGACCTCAGTCTTCTGCATATCTGGTCTTGATCTTTTTAGATTGTATGTAAAACAAAACCTCTTTTGGCTTCATTTCCCTTTCTCCTTTTTAAGAAATATTTAGTTGCCCAATAAGACATAAATACAGAACATTAAAATACACTTTAATGAATTATAAGGTGAATAATCTTGTAACTACCACTCATCAAGAAACAATCTTAACCAGCAATGTCCATATGCCCCATTCCAACTTCTATCCTCTTCTTCCCCCACAAAATTAAACACTACTATAATTGTATTTTTTGTAGGTCCAGGTAGTAGGCTTTAAAAGAGTTGGGATTTCTACCTGATGTAGAAAGCTGGTGAAAGTTACAATTCTTAATGAGGTGGTAAGATTTTTGAATGTTAATGAAGCAAAAGTATAGCTGTTGTAACTCCAAAATCCAGTTTTGGAAATTAACTGGTTAGTAAATAAGTTGGATCAATATTATTTTAACTTACAATTTTTTTACATTTTATTTTTACTTTTTTAAAATTTACATCCAAATTAGCATGTAATGCAACAATAATTTCAGGAGTAGATTTTTTAGTGCCCCTTACCCATTTAGCCCATCCCCCCTCCCACAACTCCTCTAGTAACCCTCAGTTCTCCATATTTATGAGTCTCTTCTGTTTTGTTCCCCTCCCTGTTTTTATATTATTTTTGTTTCCCTTCCCTTATGTTAATCTGTTTTGTCTCTTAAAGTCCTCATATGAGTGAAGTCATATGATTTTTGTCTTTCTCCAACTGACTAATTTCACTTAGCATAATACCCTCCAGTTCCATCCTCGTACTTGCAAATGGCAAGATTTCATTCTTTTTGATTGCCGAGTAATACTCCATTGTGTGTGTGTGTGTGTGTGTGTGTGTGTGTGTGTGTGTGTGTGTGTGTATACACCACATTTTCTTTATCCATTCATCCATCAATGGACATTTGGGCTCTTTCCATACTTTGGCTATTGTTGATAGTGCTGCTATAAACATGGGGTTGCATGTGTCCCTTGGAAACAGCACACCCGTATCCTGTGGATAAATGCCTGGTAGTGCAATTGCTGGGTCATAGGGTAGTTCTATTTTTAGTTTTTTGAGGAACCTCCATACTGTTTTCCAGAGTGGCTGCACCAGCTTGCATTCCCTACAACGATGCAAAGAGATCCTCTTTCTCCGCATCCTCGCCAACATCTGTTGTTGCCTGAGTTGTTAATGTTAGCCATTCTGACAGATGTGAGGTGGTATCTCATTGTAGGTTTGATTTGTATTTCCCTGATGATGAGTGATGTTGAGCATTTTTTCATGTGTTGGTTGGCCATCTGGATGTCGTCTTTGGAGAAGTGTCTATTCATGTCTTTTGCCCATTTCTTCAATGGATGATTTGTTTTTTGGGTGTTGAGTTTGATAAGTTCTTTATAGATTTTGGATACTAACCCTTTATCTGATATGTCATTTGCAAATATCTTCTCCCATTCTGTTGGTTGCCTTTTAGTTTTGCTGATTGTCTCCTTTGCTGTGCAGAAGCTTTTTATTTTGATGAGGTCCCAGTATAGTTCATTTCTGCTTTTGTTTCCCTTGCCTCCAGAGACATGTTGAGTAAGAAGTTGCTGCAGCCAAGATCAAAGAGGTTTTTGCCTACTTTCTCCTCGAGGATTTTGATGGCTTCCTGTCTTACATTGAGGTCTTTCATCCATTTTGAGTTTATTTTTGTGTATGGTGTAAGAAAGTGGTCCAGGTTCATTCTTCTGCATGTCGCTGTCCAGTTTTCCCAGCACCACTTGCTGAAGAGACTGTCTTTATTCCATTGGATATTCTTTCTTGCCTTGTTAAAGATTAGTTGGCCATACGTCTGTGGGTCCATTTCTGGGTTCTCTATTCTGTTCCATTGATCTGAGTGTCTGTTGATACTGTCTTGATGATACAGCTTTGTAATACAGCTTGAAGTCTGGGATTGTGATGCCTCCTGCTTTGGTTTTCTTTTTCAAGATTGCTTTGGCTATCCAGGGTCTTTTCTGGTTCCATACAAATTTTAGGATTGTTTGTTCTAGCTCTGTGAAGAATACTGGTGTTATTTTTATAGGGATTGCATTGAATATGTAGATTGCTTTGGGTAGTACTGACATTTTAACAATATTTGTTCTTCCTATCCAGGAGCATGGAATCTTTTTCCATTTTTTTGTGTCTTCTTCAATTTCTTTCATAAGCTTTCTATATTTTTCAGTGTACAGATTTTTCACCTCTTTGGTTAGATTTATTCCTAGGTATTTTATGGTTTTTTGTACAACTGTAAATGGGATTGATTTCTTGATTTCTCTTTCTGCTGCTTCATTGTTGGTGTATAGGAATGCAACTGATTTCTGTGCGTTGATTTTATGTCCTGCAACTTTCCTGGATTCATGAATCAATTCTAACAGTTTTTTGGTGTAATCTTTTGGGTTTTCCATATACAGTATCATGTCATCTGCGAAGAGTGAAAGTTTGACCTCCTCCTGGCCGATTTGGATGCCTTTTATTTCTTTGTATTGTCTGATTGCAGAGGCTAAGACTTCCAATACTTTGTTGAATAACACTGGCAAGAGTGGACATCCCTGTCTTGTTCCTGACCTTAGGGGGAAACCTCTCAGTTTTTCCCCATTGAGGATGATATCAGCGTTGTGTTGTTCATATATGGCTTTTATGTTCTTGAGGTATGCTCCTTCTATCCCTACTTTCTTAAGGATTTTTATCAAGAAAAGATGCTGTATTTTGTCAAATGCTTTCTCGGCACCTATTGAGAGGATCATATGGTTCTTGTCCTTTCTTTTATTGATGTGATGAATCACGTTAATTGTTTTGCGGATATTGAACCAGCCTTGCATCCCAGATATAAATCCCACTTGGTTGTGGTGAATGATTTTTTTAATGTATTCTTGGAGCTGGTTGGCTAATATCTTGTTGAGTATTTTTGCATCCATGTTCATCAGGGAAATTGGTCTATAGTTCTCCTTTTTAGTGGGGTCTCTGTCTGGTTTTGGAATCAAGGTAATGCTGGCTTCATAGAAAGAGTTTGGAAGTTTTCCTTCCATTTCTATTTTTTGGAACACCTTCAAGAGAGTAGGTGTTAACTCTTCCTTAAATGTTTGGTAGAATTCCGCTGGAAAGCCATCTGGTCCTGGACTCTTGTTTTTGGCAGATTTTTGATTACTAATTCGATTTCCTTACTGGTTATGGGTCTGTTCAAATTTTCTATTTCTTCCTGTTTCAGTTTGGGTAGTGTATATGTTTCTAGGAATTTGTCCATTTCTTCCAGATTGCCCATTTTATTGGCATGTAATTACTTATAATCTCTTATTATTGTTTTTATATCTGCTGTGATGGTGTGATCTCTACCCTTTCATTCTTGATTTTATTTACTTGGGTCCTTTTTCTTTTTGATCAAACTGGCTAGTGGTTTATCAATTTTGTTAGTTCTTGCAAAGAATCAGCTTCTGGTTTCATTGATCTGTTCTACTGTTGTTGGTTTTTTTTTTGTTTCTTTTTAATTTTTTTTTTTTTTTAACGTTTATTTATTTTGAGACAGAGAGAGACAGAGCATGAACAGGGGAGGAGCAGAGAGAGAGGGAGACACAGAATCTGAAACAGGCTCCAGGCTCTGAGCTGTCAGCACAGAGCCTGATGCGGGGCTCGAACTCACGGACCGTGAGATCATGACCTGAGCCGAAGTCGGACGCTTAACCGACCAAGCCACCCAGGCGCCCCTTTTTTTTTTTTTTGGTTTCGATAGTATTAATTTCTGCTCTGATCTTTATTATTTCCTGTATTCTGCTGGTTTTGGGTTTTATTTGCTGTTCTTTTTCCAGCTCTTTAAGGTGTAAGGTTAGGTTATATATCTGAAATCTTTCTTCCTTCTTTAGGAAGGCCTGGATTGCTATATACTTTCCTCTTATGAGCACCTTTGCTGCATCCGAGAGGTTTGGTTGTGGTGTTATCATTTTCATTGGCTTCCATATACTTTTCAATCTCCTCTTTAACTTCTTGGTTAGCACATTCATTCTTTAGTAGGATGTTCTTCAGTCTCCAAGTATTTGTTACCTTTCCAAATATTTTCTTGTGGTTGATTTCGAGTTTCATAGCATTGTGGTCTGAATATATGCACGGTATGATCTCAATCTTTTTGTACTTGCTGAGGGCTGATTTGTGTCCCAGTATGTGGTCTATTCTGGAGAACGTTCCATGTGAACTGGAGAATAATGTATATTCTGCTGCTTTAGGATGAAATGTTCTGAATATATCTGTTAAGTCCATCTGTTCCAGTGTGTCATTCAAAGCCATTGTTTCCTTGTTGAGTTTTTGATTAGATGATCTGTCCGTTGCTGTGAGTGGGGTGTTGAAGTCTTGTACTATTATGGTATTACTATCGATGAGTTTCTTTATGTTTGTGATTAATTGATTTATATATTTGGGTGCCTTCACATTTGGCGCATAAATGTTACAATTGTTAGGTCTCCTTGGTGGATAGACCCCTTGATTATGATATAATGCCCTTCTGCATCTCTTGATACAGTCTTTATTTTAAAGTCTAGATTGTCTGATATAAGTATGGCTACTCCAGCTTTCTTTTGTTGGCCACTAACATAATAGATGGTTCTCCACCCCCTTATTTTCAATCTGAAGGTGTCTTTAGGTCTAAAGTGGGTCTCTTGTAAACAGCATATAGATGGATCTTGTTTTCTTTTCCATTCTGTTACCCTGTGTCTTTTGATTGGAGCATTGAGTCCATTGACGTTTACAGTGAGTACTGAAAGATGTGAATTTATTGCCATTATGATGCTTGTAGAGTTGGAGTTTCTGGTGGTGTTCTCTGGTCCTTTCTAATCTTTGTTGCTGTTGGTATTTACTTACTTACTTATTTACTTATTTATATTTTCATCTTTTCTCCCCTCACAGAGTCCCCCTTAAAATTTCTTGCAGGGCTGGTTTAGTGGTCACAAACTCCCTTAATTTTTGTTTGGGAAACTTTTTATCTCTCCTTCTGTTTTGAACGATAGCCTTGCTGGATAAAGAATTCTTGGCTGCGTATTTATCTGATTCAGCACACTGAATATATCCTGCTACTCCTTTCTGGCCTGCCAAGTTTCTGTGGATAGGTCTGCTGCAAACCTGATCTGTCTTCCCCTGTAGGTTAGGGACTTTTTTTTTCCCTTGCTGCTTTCATGATTCTCTCCTTGCCTAAGTATTTTGTGAATTTGGCTATGATATGCCTTGTTTATGGTCGTTTTTTTTTTAATCTCATGGGAGTCCTCCGTGCTTCCTGGATTTTGATGCCTGTGTCTTTCCTCAGGTTAGGAAAGTTTTCTGCTATGATTTACTCACATAACCCGTCTACCCCTATTTCTCTCTCTTCATCTTCTGGGACCCCTGTTATTCTGATATTGTTCTTTTTTAATGAGTCACTGATTTCTCTAATTCTTAAATCGTGCTCTCTTGCCTTAATCTCCCTCTTTTTTCCTTCTTCATTATTCTCTATAAGTTTGTCCTCTATATCGCTGATTGTTCTGCCTCATCCATCCTTGCCACCACTGCATCCATCTGTGATTGCAGCTCAGTTATAGCATTTTTAATTTCATTCCATTTTTTACTTCTTTTATCTCTACAGAAAGGGACTCTAATCTATTTTCGATTCCAGCTAGTATTCTTATTATTGTGATTCTAAATTCTGGTTCAGACATCTTGCTTGTATCTGTGTTGGTTAAATCCCTGGCTGTTGTTTCTTCTTGCTCTTTCTTTTGGGGTGAATTCCTTCATTTTGTCATTTTGAAGGGAGAAAAGGAATTAATGATGTAGAAAAATTGAAATTAAAAGGAATTAAAATTTAAAAAATATTAAAATTAAAACACACACACACACAAATTGAATAAATGATTGGTAGATCCTAAGTGTGTTTTGGTCTGAGTGTTGATAGTGCTTTGACAGATTAGAGAAAAGAAAGGGGGGGAAGGAAATCGTTTGAGAATTTGAAAAAATGAATATGCTGAAGTCGACTAAAATGAGATGATGGGAGTAAAATAGAATTTAAAAAAATTTACACAAAAGTAAAGAATATAGTGGAAAAAATTAAAGAAAATATTTTTAATAAAAACTAAAATAAAAATTAATTTTTTTCTCTTTCTGTATTCAAGAAAAAGAAAAAAAGAAAAAAAAAGGAAATCATTTGAAAATTTGAAAGTGAATACACTGTAGTAGATTAAAATAAAATGATGGAAGTAAAATAGAATTTGAAAAAATTTACATAAAAGCAAAAAATATAGTAAAAAAATTAAAGAAATATTTTAATAGAAACAAAGTAAAAATGGAGTTTTTCTCTTTCTGCATTCAAGAAGAAAAGAAATGAAAAAAAAAATCGTTTGAAAATTTGTAAAGGTGAATACACTGAAGTACACTAAAATAACATGATGAAAGTAAAATAGAATTTGAAAAAAATTACACAAAAGTCAAAAATATAGTAAAAAAGAAAAATATATTTAATAAAAATTGAACATAAAAATGAATTTTTTGTCTTTATTCAAGAAAAAGAAAAGTTTAAAAGAGAGAAAAAAGGAAACTGAATAGATAAACCTACTAACAGATTGAAGTAGGACTGAAATTAGTTTGTTTTCCCTTAGAAGTCAGTCTATGTAGTGCTTAATAGTCCATAAACTAAGCAGGTGGTGAGACTCGTGTTCTTGAAGAGCGATGTTGGCCCACTTGGGCAGGACTCAGTGTAACAGCTCCACTCTTCACTAGATGGCGCTGACAGCCTACTGGGGTGGATTTTTGTGGTGCTCATAGGGCCTGCGCGCATGCACAGGAGCGGTGAAAATGGCGCCACCTAGCTACCCAGTCTGTTCTCCCGGATCAGCAATCACTCACCCGTCCTCTGTCTTCAGCTTTCCTCCACTCCCTGCTTTTTCACTCTCCGTGACCAGCCCCCAGGCAGTACCTCTCTCCCGAGTTTTGTCTCAGATGTGGCTGTTTTCCCCGGCCCCTTACTTATGAAGGACTGCGGCTTTGACCCGCTCCGCCCCTCTGCGGGAGGGTCTCACCGAGCAATGGCTGAATGAGCAATGGCCAAATGTCGGCTGCACCCAGGAATGCTTGCTGGACCCTGCTGCTGCCAATGCCCAGAGACTGCAACCAGGTGCCAGGCCGCACCAGAAAAAGTTCGCAAGACAGTGTAGCAGCAGCGTTTCAGGGATTATGGAAAATCACAACCCACATCTGGCACCAGGCTTCACCCTTAACCACCTTGTTCCAGCACCAGCGAATGCGGCCGTTTTCTGGGGTCTGCTGGGACCAGGTGGCTTCAACAGTCTCTACCAAAAGTCCTTCCAGCAGTGGAACCGCTTTTCCCCGTGTGGCCCAAGAACCTCCCAGACCCCACTCTGTTCCTGGGGATTGGCCCTTCCCACCAGAGCACCACCAGGTATCGAGCTCCAGAGTTGCAGCCTTTGCGCTTCCCTTGTTTACAGTCTTAATGGAATTTAAACCCTCTCCTTTCTCCTTTCTCCCTTTTTAGTTTAGCCCCTGCGGCGATTTCCAATTTTCCACTTTCTCTCCAGCTGCTTTTGGGGAGGGGTGCTTTTCCCGTATTCTCCCCCCGCACCCCCCCACCAGTCTCCGCCCTCTCTCAGCTCGCAAAAGCACCTCCCTTTCTGCTCCGTCTCGCTTCCCAAGTTCACCTCTCCATGCCACGTGCCTGCTGAATTCTGTGGTTCAGGTTGTGCAGATTGTTGTGTTAATCCTCCAATCAGTTTTCTAGATGTGCAGGATGGTATGGTGTTGGTCTGGCTGTATTTCATGGATGCGAGACACGCAGAAAACTTCCATGCTGTTCCATCATCTTGGCTCCTCTCCTACAATTTTTTTAAATTAGGTTATGATTTAAAGGGAAAGTAATCTATCTGACATAATTTTAAATAGCTTTCTAAAATGATTATCTGACTAACTCTAAAACTTAACTTTTTGACTCAGTGTCCTTACATAGTTATCAGAACGTTAACTAAAAATTAATGCAGTTCAGAGAAATTGTAGTATTTGCTGGTAAATTAAAAAGTAGTGGTTAAAGTTACTGGAATTTTATTTTTTTATTGTTTATTCTTTATTTATTTTTGAGAGAGAGAGAGTACAAGTAGAGAGGGGCTGTCAGTGCAAAGCCTGATGGGCTCAAATCCACAAACCATGAGATCATGACCTGAGCTGAAGTCAGAAGCTAACTGAGCCACCCAGGTGCCCCAAAGTTACTGGAATTTTAGAATTTGTTTTATACAGTGATTAAGAGCATGGATTTTGGAGTGAGACTTAAAATCCTCTCTCTGTTTACCAGCTTAGCTATTTAACCTTGGACAAGTTACTGAACCTTTTTGTGCCTCAGCTTCATCATCAATAAAATGGTAATAATGATAGTGTCTTCTTCATAGAGTTGTTAGGATTAAATGAATGAATACAGTAAATCATTTAGAACAGTGCCTGGCTGTACTAAGCACCCATTAAACATTAACCATCATTAAGTAGTTAGCAAGATTAGTTCACGTGCTAGCTTATTAGCCTCATTAAAAAAAAAATGAATATGTGGTAGATTAAAGATGACTTCAAATTTTTGACTTTCCTCCCCGCTGAGAGGCAGGATCTATTTCTCCCGTGTAGGTGTTTTTATTTGCATTTTACTTTTTATGAAACCAATGTAGTACAGGGAAAATGGTGTTATGCCAGTTTCAAAACATGTATAAGAGGACCAGCAGCTTCTACCTTGGTCTCTTGAAGTCCTGATCTGCCACGCAAGAAGACTCCTGCGGGGCAGAGCTGGGAAGGGCCTGAGACCACATGGAGTGGAGAGAAACTCAGCTAAGCCCAGCCTTCCAGTTGCCCAAGGCACCAAGTATGTGAGTGAGGCTGTCACGGACCCTTCACCACAGTCCAGCTGCCAGGTCGCTATCACTGAGAGTCCATTTATATACACAGCAACTGGAACAGAAGGTGAGAACACATAATGTCTCCCCTAAGATCACATAGATATATACTGATAGAAATAGGGCAGAAATCCAGATTCTTTACTCCAGAGTGCAGTGTTGTGGAATTATAGTGTATTTTCTTTAATATTTAGGTTGATTTTTAAATCACTTAAATTTAAGATGTACTGGAGAAGTGTTTTAAATGAATTTCCCACATTCCAGTTGTAGCTCTAGAATCAACTACTGTGTAAAAGAATATTTGAAAAGAAAGTATTAAAAACAATATAAAACCAAATTATTTTTGGCATAGAAATTATTTTTGGACCTATAAAGTTAAAATCTTTATAATATGCAAAGTATTAACAAATGACTGCACACACTTGTTAATTGAATGTTTAAACATTAACGGTTGCTGAATTCTTCATATATTTTGTTTGTGCTAGCATTTAGGCATTAGCATAGGGAAAGTCTTGGGACAAAAAGGTTCCAGGTTCTGCTAACGGGGAGAAACCTCAGGGCAACTTGTTCTGGAATAGGGAGATGGACTCTGGAAAGGGGCTCACGATTGTTTTTTTTTTTTTTTTTTTAAGAGGTGGGTCAGCAAATGGGGTTTTTGGAGACTTTGGGTCATATTACCAGGTTATTTCTTGGTTAATTAGTGGAAGATATTTTATAAATTTAATTAGTCTGTCACTCCTGGTTGTTTCTTATAAGTAGCTGCTAATTCTTGCAGAAACAGTTTTTGAAGTGGAATTTAAATAGGTTTTCTATTGTTGAATAAGGGGCGCCTGGGTGGCTCAGTCGGTTAAGCGTCCGACTTCGGCTCAGGTCATGATCTCGCGGCCTGTGGGTTCGAGCCCCGTGTCAGGCTCTGTGCTGACAGCTCAGAGGCTGGAGCCTGTTTCAGATTCTGTGTCTCCCTCTTTCTCTGACCCTCCCCTGTTCATGCTCTCTCTCTCTCTCTCTCTCTCTCTCTCTGTCTCAAAAATAAATAAACGTTAAAAAAAATAGGTTTTCTATTGTTTAATAAACTTCAGAAACAACTATAGATGTACCCATCTTGTGGTGACCATCAGAAGTGTCCAAAATGAAAAGGTTTTAGAGTAAAAACAAGCTGGAATATCTGAGATTAAAAGCATTAGCTATTTACGTTTTTGGAAATACTGACCACTTCTTTTTTTACATTTTTGTTACTTTCTGCCTTTTTTTTTTTTTTTTTTTTTTTGAGCCCTGGTGTTAGTCTTACTGCATATATTTACTTTAATAATAAAAGATAAAAAATATTTTTTGGAGGGAATGAATGAACAGGCCATTTTTCTTTTTCAAAGTTTTCTTTTGAGCCAGAATAAAAGGAATATTGATAAGTTGAAACATGGAAACCTTGAGTTATGTCATTGATTTAAAAAGGAGAAATTAGTATCAAGGAGATGTAATCTGGTATTTCAAGCAGCTGTACTATAGTTTATATGATCTACAAAAAGTACGTAGAACATATACCTGTAATCCCACCCGTCAGTGTTTGGAAATTTTTTCAACAACCAATTCAAGTAATAATTGAGCTCTTAATATGTGCTAGAGCCTTGGGATATATGGGATGAATAAAGACAGGCACCCACTTTTGTGGAACAAACATACCAGCAGAAAGAGGTAACAGGAAATAATCCTAGTAAATAAGTCATAGAGTAAGTTAAAAGGTAATAGGTGCTGTGGGAGAAAATGATCAGAAATGCTGGAGTGTTAAGCAGCACTCATGGTAGGCCTCATTCATAAGGTGAGATTTGAGCCGACTTGAAGGGGATGAGGTTGTTAGGGTGGAATTTGGGGAAGAACATTCCAGGCAGAGGGAACAGCAAGAATTAAGACAGGAGTTTGCCTGGTGTGTTCAAGGAACAGCAGAGGGGAAGGTTGAGTTGAGTGAGCAAGGGGAGGAATAGTAGGAAAATAGATCAGAGGTAATGAGGGCTCAGATCACATAGGATCTTCTAGACCTTAGTAAAGATTGTGACTTCTATTCTTTGTGGTAGGCAGAATAATGGCCCCGAAAGATGTCAGTGTCCCTATCCCCAGAACATGTGAATATGTTACATTACATGGCAAGGGGAACTATGCAGATAGGATTAAGGGTGTGGCCCTTGATGACAGGTACGTGTAAAGATGCTCACCATCACTAATCATGAGAGATGCAAATCAAAACCACAGTGAGATAACACCTCACACCTGTTAGAGTAACTATTATAAAAACAAGAAATAAGGGGCACCTGGGTGGCTTAGTTATGTGTCCGACTCTTGGTTTTGGCTCAGGTTATGATCTCACGGTTCATGGGATCAAGCCTCTCATGGGGCTCTTTGCTGACAGGTTGGGGCCTGATTGGGATTCTCCCTCTCTCTCTGCCCTTCCCCTGCTCATGCATGTGTGTGTTGTCTCTCAAAATAAACATTAAGGCACGCGTGCGCGCGCACTCACACACACACACACACACACACACACACACACACGAGATAATAAATGTTGGTGAGGATGTGGAGTAAAGGGAATCTTTGTGCACTGTTGGTGGAAATATAAATAAGCACAGCCACTATGGAAAACAGTATGGAAGTGCCTCAAAAAACTAAAAATAGAACTACTACATGATCCACTAATTCCACTTTTGGGTATTTGTCCAAAGAAGAAAAAAATACTAATTCAAAAAGATGTATGCACTCCCATGTTAATTGCAGCATAATTTACAATAGCCAAAATAGGGAAACAACCTGAGTGTCCACCGATGGATGAATGGATCGAGAAAATGTAGTATACATACACAACAGAATATCACTCAGCTGTTAAAGAATGAAATATTCTCATTTGCAACAACATGGATGTACCTTGAAGGCATGCTCAGTGAAATAAGTCAGAGAAAGATAAATACCATCTGATCTCATTTATATTTGGATTCTAAGCAAACAAGGACCAACAGAAGAACAAAAAAAGCTCTCATAGATAACAGAGAAGAGGTTGATGGTTGCCAGAGGGGAGATGTGTGGGTGGGGAGGGCAAAATGAGCCGAGGGAGTAAAAAGGTACAAACTTCCAGTTATAAAATAAGTAAGTCATGGCATGTAATGTACGATATTGTCCTTATAGTTAATAACGCTATAATATGTATTTGGAAGTTACTGAGAGTAAATCTTAAAAGTCCTCATCAGAAGAAAAAAATATTTTGTAACCATGTATGATGATAAATGTTAACTTACTGTGGTGACGATTTCATAATGCAAATAATGAATCATATTGTACACCTGAAACTTATATGTTAATTGTACCTTTAAAAAGCCAAAAAAACAAACAAAAGGGTATGGAACTCCAGGTGGGAAGACTGTGTCTGATAATTCAGGTGGGCCCATTTTAATCATATTAGCTCTTAAACTTGGAGGAGGCCCTCCTCCCTGGAAATCAGAGAGTCTCCAGAATCTGAGAAGAGCCCTCAGCTGACAGCCAGTAGGGAAATGGAGACATAGTCCTACAGTGCGGAGAAACTGAGAAACTGAATTCTGGCAACAACCTCAGTGAACAAGGAAACAGATTTTCTCCTTAGAGCCTCCAAAAAGAGGCACATCCTTGCTGACTTCTTGACTTTGGCCTCGTGAGACCTAAGCAGAGAATGACTCATCCTAGCTCACCGGACTTCAGACCTGTGGGAACTGTAAGAATAATACATTTTGCCCTGTTTTAAGCCACCAAATTTGTGATAATTTAACAGTAATAGAAAACTAAATACCCGGAGTGAAACAGGAAGCGATTGGATACTTTTTAGTAGAGGAGTATCATGATATAACTTGTTTCCTTTTTATTTATATTAATTTCTGTGATCTCTTGATGACACAGGTGGTTTTTCACAATCTCTCAGGAAGGGTAATCACCTTTCACCTTTGGTACTTGAAAGCCAAGTAATTTATATTCTTGATGACACTATTTTGATAATTTGAAAAGGCTTTTACACTTTCTGAATTTCAGTGTTAATATATGTTTCTTTTTCAAGAAATCCAGATTAATATGATCTGGAACATTTAAGTGAATTTAAAGCTATTTTACTCATTTAGGGAAAAATGATACCTATCATCTGTAGCAAAGCCAACCTGAATTATCTGTGAAGTTAATTTTAATCCTCTATTTTCTCTTCTCCTGTTTTTTTTTTCATTTTCTTCTCACAAACTAAATCTTTGTTAAAACCAAAGTGCCAAGGATTAAGTGAAGAATAAAAAGATACTAAGATTGTCTTTAAGCTCCTGTTTCAATGTTTCTTAACATTTGGGTATATTTTCCACAGCATTCCATTTTGGCTATCTCAAGCAGAAGCAGCACAGAAGTTTAGTGAATGAATCCTCAGTAAATAACTATTTGTCTTCTAAATTTGCATAGAATAGTAGCTCAGTAAAACCTAGCTCCATTCAAGGTAACACATTTCAGCTTGGGACCACAGAGCTTTTCCAATCAGCTAGAGATAGGAAGTTGTAGCTGTAGGAAAATATGACAAAAGAAAACCTCTGGGCCAACCTGCAGAAAGGCCAAAAATGGGACTTAGCAGTTACTAATAGAATGTTCCTAAAAAGAGGTTTCCTCAAAATTATCTGTATTCAGTATCTAGTATATACATTGATGGAAGCTAATCCTCTGTTGTGCTTTTGTGTTTCAAAATAAATTGACCAACTCTGTGCACAAGAAGGCCACTAGCTTTAAAAAATAACTTAAGTGAGGGGTGCCTAGGTGGCTCAGTTGGTTAAGCGTCCGACTCTTGGTTTTCGGCCCAGGTCGTGGCCTCACGATTCTTGAGTTGGAGCCTTGTGTGGGGCTCTGCGCTGACAGTACAGAGCCTGCTTGGGATTCTCTCTCCCTCTCTGCCCCTCCCCGACTCACACTCTATCTCTCTCTCACAAATAAATAAACAAAAACTTGAAAAAAAACCCTTAAGTGATAGAACTATAACATGTAAGTATTCTTAGGGAGAAATTGAGAAATTCCCATGTCCCTAGAGAGAAGAAGTTTAATTCTCTTTTTTTGTGTGTGGTAAAATGCTGGACACAATGTATGCACTGCTTTGACAATTCTTTCTAAGCTAAAAAAGATAAAGTCACTTAACCTAAGATTAAATTCACTTAGGCATTGTAAATTGCACCAAACATCAAGGCAATTGGCTCTCGAAGGGTCAAGAAAGCCTGTTCACTTTAGCATAATGCAAATTCTCATAGCAGCAAGTTCCTATTCCCCATGAAACCCAATCTCAATGTAACATTGTCAGATTTAAGTTAAACCTTTTAAAATATTAATGATTAATATTATGATTAATTTAGGAAAGAAAATTAGTACTATAGGTTTTGAAATATTAATGATTAATATTATGATTAATTTAGGAAAGAAAAGCTGGTACTATGCAGTGTTGAAAACCAAGGAGACTGAGGGCTTGTAAAACTTAATGTAAACTTGTTCATAATGAGTTAAGAGGCTTCAGGGACTTTGTTGGGTGACTCAGAATCTTTATTGTGGTGATTCAAGTCAGACCTAGTCTACAAGTTAAGACTTTATATACCTGAAATTAATATAATACTGTATGTTAACTGGAATTAAAATAAAAATTAAAAAAAAACATGCAAGTAGACTGCCCCTTATTCAGTGTTAGGGATGCCATGTTAGTTAACATATAGTGCCATGATCAATTACCTGTGCCAAAGATAATCTAGGTCAAACTATTCTGATTACTGCTTTGCCTTTTCTACACATCATGGCAACCATGTCAGCTCTAGCATTCCAATCTACCTAAGCCTTGGATATCTTCCTCTCCCAGTTCCCAAAAGTATTGTGTGGGGACCAACGGGAGTGGCTGAGAGCCTTTCTGGGTGTCCATGAGCTCTTTTTTTTCATAATTTGAGGACATTGCCTTTTCTATTCTTATGTGAGTGCACAGTGAAGTTTTTCAGAGGCTACATGACATTTGATGATAATATCTCTATGATGGCTAATGGAATATGGGGGTTTGCATTCTTGTGTTTTAATTTTTTAGGGGGATGTTATCAGTAATTTCTAAGAGTATAAAGGGATCCTGAGACTAAAAAGTATGAGAACTAATGCCTTATAATATCTCAAGGAAGGTCTCATTTCGACTTCATTTAGCATGAACTACCTTTGATTGTATAGAGTTTTCTCAATTATTTTTGTATTTTTAAGTTCACTGATTTATGCCACAATGTTTATTATTTCATTATTTTTGTTTGCTTTAGGTTTAATTTGTTCTTTTTCTGGTTTATTCTTTTTTAATAAAACTATTTAATTTTTAAGTAATCTCTACACCCAATGTGGGGCTTGAACTCACAACCCTGAGATCAAAAGACAAATGCTCCATGAACTAAGCCAGCCAGGCATCCCTTTTTTTTTTCTGGTTTCTTAAGGTAGAGCTTAAATTATGGATTTTAAATCTTTGTTCTTTTTTAATACAGGCATTTGATGCTATACATTTTTCCTTAAGCACTGCTTTAGCTGTATTAAACAAATTTTGAAATATTGTATTTTAAGTTTCATTTAGTTTAAATTTGTAAATTTCTATTGCAACGTTTTTCTTTGACCTATGAGTTATTTAGATGTGTGTTGTTTACTTTTCATGTATTTGGGATTTTTTTTCAGATATCTTTCGATTATGATTTCTATTCTGTTATGATCTGAGAAAGTACTTTTATGATTTCTTTTGTTTTAAATTTGATGAGATTTGTTTTATCACTTTGAATACAGTTTATCTTGTTGCATGTTCTGTATACACTGTATACAGAAGTATACAGTAATTGGGAATTGGCCATATATTAGAATGCTTCAGAATAGAAATGGCATGTGAAATAGTAGGTAGATCACAAAAAAGCCCAATTCTTTACTTTACATCCATATCCCTTGCAATGTGACTTTGCAGTTCCTTGTATCACAAAGCAGGGTCCCTTTCCCCTAAATCTTGGGTGGCTTAGTGAGTTGCTTTGGTCAATGGAATGAGTGGAAATGATAGCTGCGAGTCCCAAAGTTAGGCCGTAAGAACACTTGGTCTCTTCTTACTCTCTTGCAACCCCGCCATCACCCTAAAAGCAAGCCCAAACCTAAAGGAGGATGAGACAGTAGGTAGAAGAAGCCAAGTCATCTTAGGTATTTTGAATCAACCCACCTGGCTTGGATCAGCAGAACTTCCTGCCTGACCCACAGCTGACTGCAAAGGTCTGAGTGAGACTAGCCCAGACCAGGGCTGCCTAGCTGACAGACTTACGAGAAACACTAAATAGTTGTTATTTTAAGATTCTAAGTTTTGGGATAACTTATTAAGCAGCATTCTTATGACAATTGGCAATTGATAACATGCCAAGCCTCAGTTTAGTTACTCAAAGTAAGTTTACATGGAAACATATAAAGACACTAAAAAAATTACAAAGCCTTTCAAGTAATTCAATGTATCACAGATTTTGTGGTGACCAAGGGTCATTTTTCCTCCTAAAGGCACATCTCTCCCTCATCCTACCTTTGGTCAGCTACCTTCATAAAAGAGGCATCCTATTCAGTAATGCTTCTAATAATAATAAATGTTCCCCAGAGACAAATGAAAGACAGTTTAATGATTAAGTGTGTGGACTTTAGGGTCAAATTCTTCTACGCACTAGCTATATGATCATGGGAGATGTGTATCTATCATATGGGACTGTTGAAAGAATTAGATAATGTAAGGGTTCCTGGCTGGCTCAGTCGGTTAAGTGACCAACTCTTACTGTACTTAGGTCATGATCTCGCCTGTAGTAGGATAGAGTTCAACGTTGGGCTCCCCTCTGAGCGTGGAGCCTGCTTGGGATTCTCTCCTCCCCACCTCCCGGACTTGCACTTTCTCTCTCTCTCTCAAAATAAATAAACTTAAAAATAATAAATGGATTAATGTATATAAAGTGCTTAAAAGAGTGTATAGTACATAGTAAATATCATATAAATAAATGTTAAGCAAGCTCTTAGTATTAAGTACAGACTTCTTATTGCTGGGAAATGACAAAGCTTATATACTTTAAGAAAATTATAAAGAGGTCAGTATTTAAGAAACAATTTCATTAGTGAGTTGGATAAATCTTAATGTGCTTGAAATATTTTATTCCTGTTGTAATCACTGCACTCAAAATGCTATTTAGACTTACTTGCTGGTAGAGAGTGGTGAGCAGGCAGGAGAGAAGTAATAGCACTTATAGATCCATTCAAGGAGCAAATGTACATTTTGTTAAATGGCCTAAAACAACTTCTCTGAGTGATTTTTAGAGCCATAAAAGTTTGAGATTGACAATTCTGTGACTGTACAAAAGAAATATGAACCCGTATAACTTTACAAATGTCCTTGTACACTTATCATGATGAAATATAATAAAATGAAATAAAATGATTAAAAAAAATAAAAACATCCTTAAGGTGTTAGCTTTAGTTCTTTGCTGGGCATAATGCTAATTATCTTACCAATCAGCTACAAGGCCCTTTACATGCTGCTAAAGATAGTGATATTTGAATCACCTAAAATAGTTTTTATATTTATATTAAGTTTGATAGATACTGCTTTAACCTTAAAAAAAAAAAAAAAGTCTAAGGAAGATGTTTTCCCACAGTGGGTAAAAATATTCTTCCAGGGATTAGAATGGGAAGGGTCAGAAGAAAATATAAGTATACTATGTAAGTATTCATGCCTATATTTTTACTCTGGTCTTTTTCAAAAAGCATTTCAAGTAGTCTCTAAAAATATATAACATAAAGCAGGGCCTGGGTAGCTCAGTGGGTTAAGCAGCTGACTCTTGATTTTGGCTCAGGTCATGGTCTCACAGTTTGTGAGGTCGAGCCCCACGTCGGGCTCTGTGCTATACTGCAGAGTCTGCTAGGGATTCTGTCTCTTCCTCTCTCTCTGCCCCTTCCTTGTTCATGGTCTATCTGTCAAAAATAAAATAAACATTAAAAGAATAAAAATACATACCATATAATAGAGTGAAAATCATTTAAAGGGAACATCAGTTGAATAACAGCAGTTTCTTCCCTTATCTGTCCCCTTTTGTTTTTGTTTTTTTTTTTTGTTTGAGAATTATTTGCATAGTATAGAAAATCAGGCATTATGTGAAAGCTGATATCATCAGATGAGTAATAAGGAGACTATATACTAGTTTTGATAAGTGGCAGCTGATCTTTTTGAAGGTTGAACTATTTAAGCAAAGCAGAACTTTCAGGACTAAAATGTCATATATAGATAACAATATAGGTATTGTGTTATCTATCTCTATCCATCTATCTACCTATGTAATTTCCAGTTCACTCTACTGATTACTCTTTGGGAACAAATTAAGTCAGAGCAAGGTGTTGGGGAATTCTGTGACCCCCTTAATGTAGCTTGTATAGAACTCTTCTCAGTAGGGTGCGTATTTCTAGTTACAATGCTCAGTCATGTCTTCCAGATATGAGGTCTCCTTTGGGCAATGCTGGACAGAAACTATAATTAATCTCATACTGCTTAGCAACAGAGACAGAAAAGGCATTTAATTAGCATTGAGTCACAAAAAGGTTTTAATTTTTTTCTTTCAATAAAAAGCATAAATGGGTTCACAATAAATAATACCTTAGAAAATTTTTAAATGAATATTAAATGGTCTCACAGTTAAGAAATCAAAAGCAAATGACAAATTCATAGGAAAGGAGAATGCTGAAGTGGTTGCTTCCTAATCTGTTTAATGTGTCTGGTTTCTGAAGAAGTGAAAGTCCATCTTGGAAGGAAGGATTTTGTAGATGTTGGAATTGGGGTCTAGGGTTCACAGAAAGAAAGCACTTGAAGAAAACAAGCCTAGAAAAAAAATATACAAGTAGACTCTAGTGATAACTATAATGGCTCAGATATCCTATAGTATCTCACATTTAGAAACTTCTAGTCTGGCTCATGATTTGCAAGTTGCAAGTATTGTAGACTGATGAGGTGCAGAGGGGTCCAGAGCATCTGAATGAGATGGTCCCGAAGACACAGCCAAAGCAAGGGAGCAGAAGCCTTTAACAATCAGTTGGGATGTCTGATTAATAAACCTTAATTTGGAAGTTTGAGAAGAATTTTATTTGGAAGAAATCTCGGTGGACTGGTCTGTCAAGAAAAGCAGTCATCCTGGAGTACAAAACGATTAAAGGGACTGGTAAGAAGGTTTATAGTTTGAAAACATACAGGGACCGTGAAGAAAGTTTAATAATGGCTGTTTATTGGGAGGAGAGAGAAATGTCGACAGGAATTTTAGGCAACTTTCTGTGTTATGTGCCATGTATAACTTACCCTGTGCTGCCCCCTTTTAAGGAAAACTATGGTAAATAGGTGATTTTTCAAGGCTTTGCAAAGCTTTTTCCTTCCCTTCCCTTCCCTTCCCTCCCCTCCCCTCCCCTCCCCTCCCCTCCCCTCCCCTCCCCTCCCCTCCCCTCCTCCCCTCTCCTCTCCATATGTCACCTTACTTGGCAAAAGAGACTTTGCAAATTGATTAAATTAGGAAACTCGATCATTCTGTATTCTCTGGTTGGCCCCAATGTAATCACAAAGGTACTAATAAGTGAAAGAGGGAGGTGGGAATGTGAGGGTCAGAGTCAGAGATTTGAAAATGCTACACTGCTGGCTTTGAAGCTGGACAAATGGCCCATGAGCTAAGAAATGCAAAGTGGTCTCTAATGGCTGGAATATGCAAAGAAAAGAATTATCCTCCGGAAATTCCAGAATAAATGCAGTCCTGCTGACACCTTGATTTTAGCCCAGTAAGACCCATTTTAGACTTAACCTCAGGAATTTAAGATAATTTCATGTTGCTTTAAGTCATATACCCACCGACTGCCCATTTTCCTCAAAGTCAAACAGCTGCATTCAGACCCACAGATGCCTTCAGTTGCTGACTATTGTTTAATTGGACTCTCCCAGTTCCAAACTGAGCAAGCAAGCCAAATATAATGGTAGCTGTGCTTTTCTCTTCCAGAGCAGGTACATGTAGGAACCAGAAATCTGGGCTATTCTTGTCTCTTGTTTCTTATAATAGCCATTAGGAAACACTCAAGCGTAATTTGAACAAAATGACATAGTTTTCTTTACAGGTGCCCTTATTAACAGTATTCAAATTGGTTTCTTTAGGTCAGGGACTGTTTTATTTAACTGTATCTTCAGTCCCTCACAGAGTACACAGCATAGAATAGGTGTTGAATGAATGGGTATTATTTCTGATTTCAGATAGCTCATCAGAGAATTACTTGCCTTTCAGTATGTCAGCACATCTCAAAATTTGTTCTCTGAAATTAATGCACTTCTCTGGGTTTTAGAGAGAATAAATATATAACTAATCAATTTGAATATCATGTTTTATTTACAGTCTTTAAATTGCTTGTCGGTCTCCTTACCTGATTTTCTATTCCTTTAACCCTCTGCTTTTCTCTACTTTTCACTTTTCTCCGTGAAGAAATGACCCACTTTTAGGGATTCAAACATTTTCTCCTCATGGTTGACTGTAACTCTTCTATTATTGGTCTTGTACCCACTCTCCCTCAAGTTCCAACCTTCCTGCCAA
Organism: Panthera leo; assembly: GCF_018350215.1. NCBI lineage: Eukaryota > Metazoa > Chordata > Mammalia > Carnivora > Felidae > Panthera > Panthera leo. The sequence goes on from NC_056686.1 coordinate 169,937,805, forward strand.
ATATTTATTTCCAGCAGGGGATCACACTGTTATCCTAAACTTCACGTTTGGAAATGGAGCTCTGGCATTTTTCCTTTGCAAATCAGTGTCTCTTACCAATTTCTTTCATTCCATTCCCCCATGCTTCTAGGTCTGACACTGTGGTATTATTTGGGGGATTTTACATTGCCTTTATTTTCAAAATTTAATTAATGAGACCTTTGACTCTTGTCTAGAAATATGCTTCAATTCCACCAATTATGTTCTATCTTACTTCAACTGCTTCTTATCTATCTAGTCCTTGATAATTTCGTGAATAGATTAATATAATATGTTTTAATTTTTTGTGTATATTTTCAATTTATTCTAGACTGAATGCTGGAAGACAGATCTTAAATTGTGACTTCCTTTTTTTTTCCCTATGTTACTTGCCCAATAAAGAAAACTTTGGGGGCTCTTGGGTGGCTCAGTTGGTTGAGTGTCCAATTTTGGCTCAGGTCATGATCCCAGAGTCATGGGATTGTGCCCTGCATCGGGCTCCACGCTGAGCATGGAGACTGCTTAAGATTCTCTCTCTCTTTCCTTCTGCCTCTCTCCCTGGCTTATGCCCTCTATCTCTCTTTCAAAAAAAAAAAAAAAAAAGGTATTTAAAAAAAACAAAACATTGCATAGTTCTTAGCTTTTCAAGGTGATGCATTATGCACAAACTGCTGCTTCAGAATCACCAGCAGCATTTGCTAAATGAACCTATTGCTGTGCACATCCCACGTGTACTGAATCAAATCTCTGGATGGGTTCTGGGAATCAGCATTTTTATAAAGCAACACAGATAATTCTGATGTACAGTAACACTTGAGAACTATTGGAAAGGATAATATTCAGCCAAACATTTAAAACCCTTTCAAATATGTCCCTGTGTATTCCAGTTTTATTTCCCACTAGTCTTAATAAAGCTCTCTGCTTAGAAGCAATCACTCTGGATATGCTATGCTCAATTTACCTCTGAGACTTCGGTCTCAGAATGCCTCATTCATTCAAAATGCCTTATGTTTCCTCTGCATCCAGCTTTCAAGTCCTCATTTTTAATGGAATCTTTCTATGTTTTACTGAGCACCTACCGTATGTCAGGAAAATACTGTCACTATCCATAGAGTAACCTAGCTATAATTGTTCCCATTTTACAGGCTAGAGCATTGAGACTGAGTACAGTTAAGCAGCTTGACCTCAGCTATAGAAGTAGTAAGAAGTAGTTTAGTTTGATTCAAACCCAGGACTGACTCAAAGCCCATGCTCCTTCCAGTGGTGGTTTTTAAGTTGCCTCTGCAGGACCCTCTGATGTGACTGCATAAACACAGCAGATCTGTTTTCATGTGTTTACACACTAGGACTTTCATACAAGGTGAGTTTTGGATTCGGCTTACCCATTTTTGAAGCCCATTGTACAAGGTACATAAGGGCAGTTAGGGCACTCAAATAGAATGCATTAGGTTATTATTTAACTGCTAAACATGTGTTGGCTTTTCAGAAGCTAGATCATAAGCTCCTTGGGGAATGAAAGCAATTAAAAAAAAACAAACATCCCACTTATTACCTAGTGTAGTAATACTTGCATTTAGTAGGTCACTAAATATCTGCTTAAATTAAATAAAATCCAGGCCATTGAAAGATGTCCTTCCATTGAGTAGGAGACACTAGTCCCAGAAAGTTAGAAATTGGGAATATCTGAGGGCGAAAACTATCAGTTTCATTAGGGCATGTATAAGATGTGAACTTAATAAATACGAACAGTTTTAATTGTTATACGTTTACCATCAACTGGCTAGATTAGAAAACATTTTCCAGAATATTTCTGTGTTCAATGTAAAATAAAGCCCAAAATATTAATAGAAAAATTCTACTAAGAAGATATAACATAAAAACTACATTGAGATATAAAATTTTGGTATTTTATAGACCTAATATCATTAAATTTCTTCTATAAAATTTAAAACTGAAGAAAATTTTTAACACTTGTTTGTCTGTTATAAAACATTTATATTATTACCTTACCATTCTACCTAACCTCTGATATATTTGTAAGTGAGCCCAAAAAAGTCCATGTTCTCACATCACAAAAACACATTTAGCGCAAATGAATTGACTTCCTCCTTCGCAAAACAACTCTGTATGATTAATGAGTTATTCTATTAAAGTTTGCATTGAAGAGAAGCAATCAATGGAGTAAATATTTTTTATCTGTCAGGTACAGTGCTAACTTTCCACCAAGCCTCTTTGGCGATGCTCTATTTTCATGTTTTCAGTGTGTTGGCAAGAAGAAAAGTTTTCAGTGAGGTTGTGGTACATAAGTATTAATAAGCATTGAATTCCTAACAACACTGGCTGTCAAACCTGTGTGTATTAATGTGAATTAATGAGGTTCTTTTCTCCCAAGAGGAAAACAAGTTGTTGCAGGTTAAACCATGATAAGCAAAACATAGGCAGTGTCAGTTTGATAGAAAGCCTTCAATTTACAGGAGTGACCTTTAAAAAGGGAATGCATAAATAATCTCAACATAATCATTTGATATAATATTTTGAGTTTACAGTTTAGATAGCGCTAAAGCATATTTATTTATTGATCTGGTTTTTAAAAATTGTGCCCTTTGGGAAATCACCTCAGTGCAGAATTAAGGCAAAATGACAGTGATAACAACAAACGTGAATAGCTAAAGCAATCGTGGAATGAAGAATGGTTTGAAAAAGTCACCCTTTTAAAGACTTACCATTGTGGAAAGTCAGGGATTTTTAATAGTTCCAAATTACACAGAGCAAGTAGAAAGTAGTTGTTGGTATTAAAAGGATACTACTTCAGGGCTACTCAACCAGTACATTTTCTTTTCTTTTTTTATAAATGTTTGTTTATTTTGAGGGGTGGGGAGGAGCAGTGAGAGGGTGAGAGAATCCCAAGCAGGCTCTGTGCTGAGCTGAAATCAAGAGTCAGATGCTTAACTGACTGAGCCACCTAGGCTCCCCTCAACCAATACATTTTCTATCTTAGTAATCCCCATTTCCAAGTTGATCCAGGGCTTCCACTGTTTTTTTTGTTTTTTTTAATGTTTATTTATTTTATGAGAGAGAGAGTGCGAGTGGGGGAGGGGGAGAGAGAGAGGGAGACACACAGTCTGAAGCAGGCTCCAGGCTTGGAGCTGTCAGCACAGAGCCCAACGTGGGGCTCAAACTCACAGACCAGGAGATCATGACCTGAGCCGAAGTCGGATGTTCAACCGACTGAGCCACCCAGGCGTCCCCAGGGCTTCCGTTATTTAGAATCGTGCCAAGGGGACTCAGATCACAAATTATCTTCTATATCAGTAAAAATAACCCTCTACCATTCAGACTGAGAAGTAAGGTTTAGCGCCCAAAAGAAAAGAAGGAAGATGTCTGTGCAGAGAATACTCTGCCAGAAGCAAAGTGGAAAGTCTGTTTCTAACGGTGTCAGAATTTGAGGGAAAGAGGTAGTCAGACACAGATTCCTTCTTCAGGCCGATAACGTCGCAAGACAGCCAAAAATAGACGAGTTTTTGTTCCCTTCTCCTTTGGAATATTGGAATGCCACCATTTAGGGTAGCTTGTGTGTCACCATGGGAGGCAGTCAAGTGGGGATGGTTGATGAAGGTGGCTAGAGGGTTAAGCCTAAGGCAGCATACCTGGTTCCCACAGACAAGCTGTCTGGAAGGGAGCTTGCTGGGAACTTGCCTAAAGTGGTTTCCTGTAATGGGGGGGGGGGGGTGAGGCTAGACACTCCATGGGAGCCACCTCCAGACCCCATGAGGACATCAGCACAGCAAGCAAGGCCAGATTGGAGGTTCAGTCACTGCAGGTTGGATGGGGTAGAGGGTGCAGTCTCATCCGGCTATGACTGAGCAGAGAAAACAGATCGTGTATCCCTCAGTCATACAATTTGGTATACTCAAGGATCACACCGGCCATCCTATAGTGGAGATCAGCACAAGAATGGCAGGCTACATGGAAGGGATGATCCCCTTGAATTCTTTCCAATACCCAGATGCCAGCTTTTGGGAAGAGAAAGGTGAAAAGAACATGTCTGATAGGGAGTTAAACTTTGAGTTGATTGAATTTTTATATCACAGAGTCTGTTTAAATTGCAGCTGTTAACTGGAAGTTTTGAGATAAATCTCTGTCCTCTCATTTTCTTCAAACAGGATAGAGTATTGAGAAAAATATGAAATGAGTTATGGGAAATAAAGAAGTTAGACTTTTCTTTGCTCATTTCCTGAGGAGTATACATTTGTGAATTTGTGGTGAAACTGCTGTACTCTTCCCTATTGCCTGCCCCCTTCCACTCTTCAGCTGATATCCTGGCTTTCTTTCTCACTGAGAAAGTGGAAGGAATCTGAAGAAAACTTCCACAGGTTTCCATCACTACATTTTCTCACCTACCAACTTCTGTGACCGTATACTCTATTTTCACTTCTGTATGTATAGAGGAATTGTCTGATGTTCCATCCAAGGGCAAACAACGTCTTCTAGGGCACTGGATCCTATCCCTTCTTGTCCATGACAACACTTCTCACTTCTCTTTTGAGTTATCAGTTCCTTCCTTGCTATGAATTATTCCATCATAAAATAACATGGTGTTCTCTCTGTCCTGTCTTAGTTGGTAGCAAATTATCATAGACTGGGTGGCAAATAAAACAAACATGTATTTCTCACAGTTTTGGAGGCTGTGGAGCCTAAAATCAGGGTGCTGGCAGTTCTGGTGGCTGGTGGGAGCCCACTTCCTGGCTTGTAGATGGCCATCTTCTTGCTATGTCCTCACATGGCAGACACCAGAGGGAGACAGAGCAAGTTCTCACAGTCTCTTTCTTTATAGCAAAACTTCTCAAATGCCTCCAGTTTCTCTCTTCCAGTTCTTTTTAAACCCACTGCCATGTGTTTTTGCCCCCAACATTCTGCTGAAACTGCTCTTATGAAGGTAACCAACGACCTCCATGTTGCTAAATGCAATGGCTAATTCTCCATCTTTATCTGCTTTGACCCATCAACAGCATTTGCCACAGTTGGTCATTCCTTTTCCTCTTTCTCTTACCTCACTGATTGCCCTTTCTCAGTCTCTTTTGTTGGCACACCCTCATCTTTCCAACTTCTCAGTGTTGCGGGTGGTAAGGGCTCAGTCCATGCGTTTCTGCTCTTTTCTGTCTACACTTATTCCTTTTGTGATCACTTCCAGTCTCATAATTTTTAATATCATTCCTACGCTGGTATTTTCCAATTCTTTGATCTAGCATGAAACTGTCTTCTGAACTCCTAACTCCTGTAATAAATTGCCTGTTCATCAACTCCACTGGGGTATCTAATACACATCTCAAACCTAACATGTCCAAATGAAACCCTCCCCCCCCTCGGTTGATGATAACTCCATCCTATGGTTGTTCAGGCCAAAGAGCAACGGAGTCTTCCTTGACTCCTCCTTTTTTCTCACAATCTGTATCAAATCCATTAGCAAATCCAAGAATCCTCTTCTTTCTCATTGTCTCTACTACCACCACTGCCATTTTTCACTATTTCCACCTCTGTATCCCTAGAGTCTATTCTTAACTTAATCAGAGTGATGTTTTTGAGAGTGAGGTCGTGATCTCCCTCTGCTCAAAACCCTCTAAAAGTAAAAGCTAAAGTTCTAACCCTGGTTTACAAGCTCCTATATAGTTTTCTTGTCCCTTCTTTGTCACTTCTTTACCTCACCTGTTACTCTCCCCCTTGCTTACTCTGCTTAGCCACACTGGTCTCCTGTTTTTTTGTCTGTCTGTTTGCTTTAAAAAATTTTTTTTTTTACATTTACTTATTTTTGAGAGACAGAGACAGAGCACAAGTGGGGGAGGGGCAGAGATAGAAGAAGACACAGAATCCAAAGCAAGCTCCAGGCTCCGAGCTGTCAGCACAAAGCTCGACCCGGGGCTCCAACTCACAGACCACGAGATCATGACCTGAGCCAGAGTCGGATGCTCAACCAACTGAGCCACCCATGCACCCCAACTGGTCTCCTGTTTGTAAAAAACACTGGGCATGTTCTGATCTCAGAGCTTTTGCATTTTCTATTCCTTCTGCATGGAAAGCTCTAACTCTAATATCTGCATGACTCAGACTCTCATCCAATTTGTTTTTATTTCCCACATGTCACATTCTCAGTGGGGCCTTCTCTGACCGCCCTATTTAAAATTGCAGTTTCTACTCTGCATTCTCTAGAATGGCATTCTCTATCCTTTTTCTGGCTTTGTTATTCTCCATAGCTTTTATGACTTTTTAATATCCTAAGCAAGTTATTTATTTTATTTTTAATAGAGGTGTACTTTAACGTTATGTGACTATGTCTAAGAAGTAGTGGTTGGCTTTTATAATTTGCTAAAGACAGAACATTCAGTTCACAGCTAGACAAGGGCAGGATTGAGTACATTTAAAGGGAACTCTGTTATCTGGGACAGTGTGAAGAAACATAAAATTTGTTCCTTGGGCAGTTTAGAGAGGGTAATCTCCAGGGGATCTAAGGAATACCATTGGTTTGTATAGATGTAAAACAAAAAGTGAGAGACCTAAAGCAGGAACTTGTGCGGTCCTCATTCTTTCTAGGTTAATTAAATTTATATTTACTGCAAATGTAAGTTTATTGTGCTATTCTAGGAGAGAGAGGAGTCCCAAAGAAGCCTATGCTCCATTTTATTAGTGATACTATACTCTTTCTAGACCAGGTCTGAGGAGACAATGAGGACTGCAGCTAAGACTTACCAAATGGTTCTTAAAAATTATCCTGGGTAAGAATCACCTTGAACTGGCTGGAGGGGTGGAGAAGCTTGTTAAAAATGCACATTTTCTGGCTCTACAATAAGGCACTCTGAATCAGAAGGTTTGGGGGCCAGGTGGTAAATTTATAATTTTAACAAGCTGCTGTGGTGCTTCTTTTTTTTTAAGTTTATTTATTTATTTTGAGAGAGAGCGTGTGAGCAGGAGAGGATCAGAGACAGAGGACAAGAGAGAGGGGGAGAGAGAGAGAGAGAATTTCTAAGTAGGCTCTGCACTGTCAGCACGGAAGCCCCACGTGGGGCTCTAACCCACGAACCGTGAGATCGTGACTTGAACAGAAACCAAGAGTTGGACGCTCAACCGACTGAGACCCCAGGAGCCCCTGCTGTGCTGATTCTGACACAGGTTGTTCATTTACATTCCTTTGTGCAACATCATCCCATTGATTATTATTGTAAAATTACATTACATTGTCAGAAGAAATCTGAAAGGAATGTCTAGAGAATTTTGTTTTTGTAGAACATTGAAGGACTTAGGGATCCAGATGGCATTCTTATCTCTTCTTTCTGTTGATGATTGTTTGTTTGTTTGTTTGTTTGTTTGTTTTGTGAGGGGATGAGGAAACTTAATAGCTGAAGACATTGGTGATGTCAGGAACCCGGATTTCATTTCTTGTATCACTGTTTATAAAATCAGCATGATGGAATCCTAGCAAGGGACTAAGTGTTTTCACAGACACCAAAAGAAAGTATTTGACTAAAAACTAGCCCTTAATCAAAGTCAGTATTTGAGATGGAGAGACAAATTCCCTGAGATGACTGTGAACTGGGCATTATATAGTTTAATAACTGTATAATGGAGAGTATTTGTGAAATAAGACATCAGGCCTTTCTTTTGTTTGAATTATTTATAACAAATATGCATTACTTTCATAAGTAGCATATTTAAACAAATACATGGACAACTAAGAAAATGGGCACTGGGTGGATCTAGTCAAGTGGATCATTTTCAGAGACCTGACATTTATCTAAGTTTTGGTTTGTGCTCCAAGCGGGAGTGGCTCCATCCTGGGCCTAGAAATTTATTTCAACATGCCATCCCTCAAGTTACTTCAGCCTAAAATATTCAATATGCCAAGGTGCCATATTTTGGGGTAACATGTCATGAGCCCTATCAGAGGCATTTCAAAATGGCTTCCTATCCCATCTAACTAGCCATGAAACATACTTCTTATCCCAGCTAACTAGCTGATTGACCTCAACAAATCACTCAGTCTCCTCTCTGGACTTCTGTTTGTTCATCCATGAAAACACAGAAGTGGATTATGCAATCTATATAAAACTCATACCTTAAAAGCAGATCTATGAAATTGAAATATGCATCTTTAAAACTAATTTTCAGCTCAGAGACACAGTGCATTTCTGTTGCCAATTAATTTTTTTTAATATAAATTTCATTAAAATGAGACTATTGGATATAAAAATTCCATTGTATTTTTTAAAAGAGAATCTATATATGTTGCTGAGATAATTTTTATTTATTTATTGCTGTAGGTTGTTAGCTTGTTGGTTTTGAATTTTCTATTTTGCTTTCGAACACTAGTCAATTCTACATGTATCCTTTGTATTCCCATAAAATTAAACTAAATGTATGTCACTTCTCATGTAGGAATGCACGAGCAAATAAACAGTATATAGCCACATATTTCAGTAGATTAAACTGAGCTGAAATTATCCCTCATGCTGGCACTGTAATAGGCTATTGATCTCAGATTGCATTTTTCTGTTTCTTTATAATTGAATTTTGTTCCCAAATGAAAGAGCATGTTCATTTTGAGATTGCGTTTAGTGAAATAAAAACTGCATCTGGGATCAGTTTTATCATGTGCTCAATGGAGGACTAAGCCTTTCATAAAATTAAGTATGGAACACAGTGACTATTAAAAAAAAAGTATACTGCCTTGTTAGAAGATACTTTTTCCAGAAAAGCTAAATTTTAGATCTCAACTATTTAAAAAATTCTGCATGATTTAATTCAAAAATTTGAATATATACTAAACTATAGATTTTTCACCTATGAATGATTACTTAGGGAAGATATGTTACATTTACATGAATTAACCCATCTATTGGAACTAAAAGAAATTAAGACTAAAGGAAATAGGACAGAGGGTTTGACAATAAAATAAAAAGATCTTAAAGTAGAAAACAGTTGTCTGCCAAAACTAGAGATGACTTTCCTTCTTGGCTAGACCTTACTTTGATTATTGACATAGTACTCACATGGACATTTTAGGAAGCTAAAAAAGATCATTCAAAGACTTCTGCATGCCCCTGATTTTTGATTGAATGCAAGTCTTCCAATAATTTTCAGATTTTAGTCACACTGCTCTCAGCCCTCTACTTGAAGGTGAGAGTCTTCAACTATTCAAAAAGTCCTGGGGACCCAGGATCTTGGGGACCCAAGCTCTTAATTTACTCATTGTTGATGGTGTGATTTTCATCCATGGGGTTACTATTGAAACAAAATGGGGCATTGCTGACCCTTTTTCTTCTCTCAGTGGTCGGGAGGGTGAGATAGAATGTCTGTGGTGAAATTCAGTTACAAAGCATTACACTCTCTGGATTCTTATGGTTCAGGCCCCAAGAAAAGCTTCCTGACTTCTCTTGCCCAAAATCCTTAAACCTAAAAGCTTTGAAGGTGATGTGCTGTGGTGGTGTTCACTCTGAAAAGGACACAGCTTCAAGGTGTGGAAGGAATGTGGGCCAAGGAAACACTTAAGTGAAAGAAAAATGACCTTACAAATCTTTCCTGTCAGGTAGCATGAATGCAGTGGATCCCATGGTGCCATTCTTTTTGTCTCCCTTCCTGTTCTGGTGTGTGGTTTGGAGGTAGTTGTGAGTTAGTGAAGTGTTCTCAGTGGTTGCATATGGTTGAAGAATGTTTTGCAATGACAAACCATTTGTTTTATGCTTAAACACAATTCTTGTGTATTTATGTTTAGATATAATATACATTAAGTATGGTACCACACTGACAACCAGATGGCTATTTAAGGTTAGACTTGGGAATGGTTCTATTTTTACAAAGTATTAAATAATATTAATTAATATCAATGATGTTAATAATATTTAAATAACTAATATTAATTAAATTTAAGAAATTAAGCTAACCCGTTGACTTTAAATAATTTTGAGTTAAACATTGATTCCATTAATAGTTGTGACTTTTTATTTTAAGAAATTCTTGTATTTTAAGAGAAAAATAAACTATTTGAAAATATATGAGGAATAATTTTTCAACCTTTTAACATTATGTTAACTCACATTTTTGATACAAATATATACACATTTGAACACTTTGAAAAAAATTGCATTTACTTTGTAATTTTTTAAGTCATTGGGGATGAGTACGTCAGCATGGAGATAAAAATAGGAGAAAATGGAGTCTTACTTTTTTAAGAACTTCCCTCAAAAGTGAGGCTCAAGAAAGAAGAAAATTGAGGAAGAAAAGAAAGAAAAGGAAAACTTTTCTTAGAAAAATTACAAAGAGGCAGTGTGCTTAAATTTTTAAAAGCTGGAAACAAGGCGAAAAGTATCTTTTGAGCATAAGTCACATAAAAATCACGAATAGGACAGGGGCGCCTGGGTGGCTCGGTCGGTTAAGTGTCCAACTTCGTCTCAGGTCATGATCTCACGGTCCGTGAGTTCGAGCCCCGCATTGGGCTCTGTGCTGACCGCTCAGAGCCTGGAGCCTGTTTCAGATTCTGTGTCTCCCTCTCTCTCTGCCTCTCCCCTGTTCATGCTCTGTCTCTCTCTGTCTCAAAAATAAATACATGTTAAAAAAAATTTTTTTTTAAAAAATCACGAATAGGACATGATAAATTAATAAGTTTAGTAAATTGGTGATGATTTAACTATTGATCAAAAATAAGGAAAATGAACAAGATAATTATTCTCATCAAACCCACAACTTGAACAGGTAGTGTGAAATCCCTGAAACTTCATATTCTTTCCTAAATAAAGATATAATTAGTGGTTAAAAGATGAGAATGTGTGTTAGCCTCCATTTGCACTTGTGCCCTGGTTCCTCAAATGTTAGTGATGGATCCTTCTTCCTTTTCCATTTTGTCTAAGTTCACTCCTTTCAGGCTTCTCTCCACACCCCACTGAAGTGGCATCGGATGAGGTTGCTAATGTTCTTTCCTTCCTAATTCCCTGGTCAGTTCTAGTCCTCTTCTTACTTGGCCATCAGTCACTGGCTTCCCCTTGATACACATTTTTGCTTTCTCTGAGGACAGCATGCTTTGTTTTCTTCCTATCTTATTGTTTATTCCCTCTGTCTCACTTCAAATGTCTAAATTTGAACTGCTGGTACCATCCCCAAAAGTTGCTATCTCCACAGTATTTTTATCTCAGTTAGTGATAACTGTGTCCTCCTGGTTGCTCAGGCCAAGCACCTTGTAGCCACTCCTTGACTTCTCTCATTTCCATATACTCCTCATCTCCTCATCTTCTTCATCTCTCCATAAATCCTGCTGGCTCTATTTTCAAAATATATCAAAAATCCAGTGGGTTGTTGTTATTGTTGCCTTCCTCCTTCTCCTCTTCCTCCTTCTTGAGTATAGTTGACACACAATTTTACATTAGTTTCAGGGTTACAACTTAGTGATTTGACAAGTTTATACATTAGGTTCACCACAAGTATAGCTACCATTTGTCCCATTCCATTGCTTTCACAATATCGTTGACTGTATTCCTTATGGTCTGCATTTTAGTTCTGTGACTTATTTGAAAACTGGAGGCCTGTATCTCCCTCTCCCCTTTACCCATTTTTTTCCAACCTTCCACCCTCCCTTCTGGCAACCATCCAATCAGTTCTTAATATCTCCATTGCTTCCACCCCATTCCACCCTACTATCTCCTTTCACTGCACTAGCCTCCTAACTAGTCCCCTGTTTCTACCCTTGCCTTCTGTGGAGGCTTAAGTAAATTCACAAACTCTGAGTCTTCAAAAGGTTGAGCTGAATTCCCTTCTCCTTGAGTATGGGCTGGACTTAAATATTTGCTGCTGATGAATAGAATAAGGCACAAGTGACAGTATTCTGAGTACTGGGTCATAGAAGACATTGCAGTGCTGGCCTCTTTCCCTTGGATCACTTACTCTGGGGAAAATCAGCTGGCATGCTCTGAGGACACACAAGCAACCCTATGAAGAGAGCCCATGGTAGGGAACTGAAAAATCTCTTGCCAACAGCCAACAGAGAGCTGAGACCTCTTGCCAGCAGCTATATGAATCTGCCATCTTGGAAATGAATCATCGGGTCCCAGTTGAGCCTTGGGATGACTATAGCCCCAGTTGACATCTCAAGTGTATCTTCATGAGAGACCCTGGGCTAGAATGACCTAGCTTAGATGCTTCCAAATTATTGCCCCATAGAAACAATAAATACTTATTGTTTTAAGTTGCTATGTCTTTTGGAAATTCATGTAGAAATAGTTAACTCATAGACCCTCCTTTAATCTGTTCTTTTGTTTTTTTGAGACACAGAGAGTGTGCATGCATGTGAGCGGGGGTGGGGCAGAGGGAGAGAGAGAATCTTAAGCAGTCTTCACAGTCAGCTCAGAGCCCCACAGTGGGGCTTGATCTCATGACTGTGAGATCATTATGGGAGCCAAATCAATAGGGACGCTTAACAGACTGAGCCACCAAGGTGCCCCCTTTTTTTAAATTTAAAAATTATTTAAATTTTTATTTATATATTGAGAGAGAGAGAGCAAGCATGCACAAGTGGAATCTGTTCTTAAGATAGCAAGCCACAGCAGTCCAATGGCTCTCCATTTCCTTCAGGGTAATATCTAAAGTCTTTAATAGCAATTATGGAATTAATGTTTACATCCTCCCAGAATTCATGTGTTGCTTGCTCCTGGGGATGCAAGCATAAATGAATCATAGTTTAAAGGAAATTATAGTTTAATAGGAAGGAGAGTCAGCAAATAGTTAATTATAGGAGATAGGATAGGGTGAAAGTGGTAATTAGTTTAAAATTATACATGTTAAATTAAAGGTGCTTTCAGGATATCCAAGTAGAGATAATGGGTCTTGAGTTTATAAGAGAGTCTTAGGCAAGACATGTAGATTTGGTATTATTGTTATCTAGTGACAACAGGTGTCATGAGTGAATGAGGTCACTCAGGAAGAATGTACACAGTAGAAAAAGCAAGTTAAGAGTCTAATTTTGTGAAACATTTACAGTGGAAGGGAGAGAATATAGTTACAGGGGCTTTTTATACATATTCCTGTTCTTTTCCTTCTGGGCATAGAGTCGTATTACATTTCTCTGGCCTCTGGGAAGTTATGGCCATGCAACTTGCTTGGGTTAATGGAATGTGAGCAGAAGTGAGCACTTCTCAGGTGCCTTAGAAAGCAATGCCTGAGTCAGCTGGTTCCCTTCTTCTTGCCTTGATGATTATGAAATGTGTTGAGATGAAGGCTCTGTCACCCTGTTTCCTTGAGCGATGATCAATATTGAAGCCCCTCAAGACCCATCTTGGACTTGCAGTGAGAGTGAGGAATACACTTTTTTTGGGATATGCTGTTTCTTACCACATGAAAACCTCGTTGGTCCTACTGATTCGGGGAGGGCTTTGAGGAAAGCAGACTTTCAAGGAGATGAAAAAAGAATGGTGAAGAGGTTTCAGGAAGATGAAAACGTCAAATGCTCCATTGCAACCTAGAGGTTGAAAAGTATTCATTTGATTTGGCATTTAGGAGAGCATTGGCGATTTTAGTAAGTTACACAATATGAAAAAAAACACAGTCCCTCTCAAATGGTTAATGATGAGGGAGCATAAGGCAAGCTGACAGGCTGCAAACACCCCCTCCCCCACAACCAGGTGGGATATGTGTGATATTACTCAGGCACTCCTGGCTGCCCAAGAACAAAGGAAAGGGGAAAAACAAATGGTTAACTGATAGAGATCATAGTCCTGTTGATCACCTCTCCTTAGTGGTGTGGGGAAAAAAAGGCTGGAGGAAATGGCAGATGGAAATAAATTTCCTTATAACCTGCAGCCCATTGACAAATACATGAGGCAGAGTAAAATGTTTCTACAGGAACTCCTTATTGTCTTAATGTTAATGTTTTGCTAGAGGGAAAAACAACCCTAGCCTGACAATAGCTAGTCCTCCAGTATCCTATGAGTCTTCTTTAGCATAAGAAAATCTCACTGGAAACTTCCCCTGGACTTTACCTCCCCCAACCCTGTAGTATATAATTAGTCTCTCCTGTTGATCCCAGGGCAGCTCTTCCAGCCCACAGGTCCTGTCCCTGTGCTTTAATAAAATCACCTTTTTGCATCAAAGATGTCTTAAAGAATTCTTTTTTGGTTGTCACTCCAGACCCCATGAACCCCACTGTCAACCCAAAAAACCTCATCAGTTAATACTTGAAGAAAAAAAAATTAGAGGTCTGGGCTGTAGCAGAAGTGAGGGAGGCTCTTGCTGTTGGTATTTCCTTGCCTCTCATTTAATTCACAAACATCTGATCCCACCGATTTCTCCCTTCCCTTTTCCCTGCACACTTTCAACTTCTGTACCTCTATACTTTTCCTTCCTCTCCTCCCTCCCACCTCTGTAGGCTTCTATCACAGCCTCCTCCATCCTTTCTCACTGGAACTTCTTAAAAGAGAAGCATGAAATTTCAATTTGCAATTCTTCACCTCTTCAGCCTATTGCAAATTGACTTTTGACCTCAGCAATCTACTGAAATGGCTCATGCCAAGGAGATTTTTCATGAAAACCATATAATTAGGTTTTTTTTTTCCTTCCTGCATAAATCTCTTTAATTTTATATTATGACACAGTGCACGATTATTTGCTGAGTAGTTCATTTTGTATTAGCCAAAGAGAAAATTGAACCTGTCCATCAAACTGCGTGGAATAAGAAATAATACATTTTTGTTAGCAGTAAACAGAAACTTGCACAATAAAAATGTTTTTGTGCCACTTGAAGTATTACCATTGGTTGCAAGTTTTGAAGGTATGCAAAGTGTTTTCTATCCTTATTTATTTTGGTAGGGACTTTGATTGCAGGCAGCATACCTTTTATTGCTTTTTTTTTTTTCCTTTTTGGCTTATAGTCACAGCACTTGAACACAAATATGATGAGGGCTTGTTCAATTTGAGACTTCCCTATAGTAATGCAATAATATTACAGAGATTTTTCATAGACATTTCCTCATTTAATCCTCAACTTTTTTGAAGGGTATTTAATTTTCCCCCTATTTACACATGAAGAAACTGAAATTCAAAGAGAAATATAAATGGCCACATTCACATTGCCACAGGTTGTGAGTATGCTTGCTCAACTCTAGCTTTTCTGATTCCAATTTAGAGCTGTTTCTGCTGTGACCCAGCTATGTGAAAGCAGTACATGCACACAAGGAACAACAGAAATGCGGTGATTCTTCAAAGTAAATCTACTTTTGGGGCACCTGGTGGCTCAGTTGGTTGAGTGACCAACTCTTGGTTTCAGCTCAGGTCATGATCTCACAGTTCTTGGGTTCAAGCCTCCATGCTGATGGTGTGGAGCCTGCTTGGGATTCTCTCTCTCTCTTCCTCTCTCTGTCCCTCTCCTGATCTCTCTTTCTCTCTCAAAAGAAATAAACCTAAAAAAAAAAGTAAATCTACTTTTTAAATTGGCATTTTTGTTAAAACATTATAGGACCATACGTTTCCCATAATTTAAAGCTATTTGGATGGCTTATGAAAATATTATATATTGAATGCATTTACATATTCAATGAGCTTAGGTTGGCAATAAGGAACCACCATACATTTTAATAGATACTCTTTCACACCATTCTGCTCTAAACAGAGAAGTTTACATTGTCTTTAACATAGTGATGGGTGTCTAACGCTCTTTGGCAATGAGAAGAGGTTAAAAAGTTTGGGTGGAAATGATGAGAAAAGAAACTGGATAAGACTGTTATCCTAAGTGTAGCCACCAGGCTGTTGATTTAAGTTTCATGCTGTCCTAAAATATTCACAACAAAATTTCATGAGCACCCTGGCTCACTTATCCATGTCTGTGAGTCTACAAAATACTACTCTATCTGTAAGGTTGATATGTATATGATAAACTAAAATGTAGACTTTCTAGATACTTTTAAATTTAAAGAGCACTTAGATTCTAAAGTCTGGCTTTGCTTTTCCCAACTCAAATTTATATTAATAAAATCCTTCTCAAAGTCACCCTCCTTGAGAACTTGCACAGACTCCGGAAATAATCAAGACAGTGAGACTAAGATTAGTTGGCTGACCCAGGAAGAACAGGAAGTCAGAGAATTTGGCTCTAGAAGGGAACTAGAACAAATAAACAGGATGAACAACCACGTACAGGAATAAATAGAATTTTTTAGTTTCAGGAATATTTAAATTGGGGAAAGAGAGAGTTATTTTGTTTTTTTTATTGTTTTGTTTTCAGGAATTGAGAGCATAATTGAAAGTATGGAGCTGCAAGGATAGTGGGTGTGGGAGACAATGAGGCTACCTGCCTCACTCCTCTAGGTGAAGTAGATACAGGACAGCCAGATTGTAGAGGCTGCTGTAGGTGTTGAGATACATTGAATGCAGCAAAGAGCGGTTGAAGTTTCTTTTTGCCCCTGATTTTATTTAGATCTAATTGACAATACAATGTTGTATAAGTTTGAGATGTACAACAGAATGGTATTATGATATCACGGATATGTTGACATTTGAGACACGTGTTGATATATTTATATAGGTAAATATTACAAAATGATCACCACGATAAGCTTAGTTAACATTCATCACCTCATATAGTTACAAACTTTTTTTCTTGTGATCAGAACTTTTAATATCTGTTCTCTCAGCAACTTTCGAATAAATAGCTATGGTATCATTAACTATAATCATCATGCCATCCATTACATCTGTTTGGCCTCATCCTGGGGTTTGGAATTTCAAAGGAGGTAACCAGCTCAGGGAGATCAGCTACTACTGTTTCACAGAATTTTGGATTTTATCTATCAGTAAAGTTCATAAAAAAATTCTTGAGATCTAACTTATATAGTTGTCAAATATTTGTTTTGTTAAGGAAGGACGTTAAGAAAGAAAAAGCAACAACAAAGATAAAAAGTAAATGACCACATGCTACCTTCACCATTTCAGAATGGAACCAAATTTTAACAGCAAATTAGTGGGAAGGACACTCTCCCAGAGCAAAGAACAGAACGTTAAAATGAATACAGTTGGTGTTATTAAAGACTTATTGCATTGTTCTTATTTTCTCATTTTCTCTTGTACCAGTAAAACTTTGTCACATGCCTACATGTCTCCTCAGACTGATATCTGAGATCCACTGAGCTAAGAGAATATCATCATTATTCAGGTATAAGATGATGACAATTGGGGAAAGAAGAAGAAAGAACACTAGAGGCAGAGAGATGGTGATGGAGGAATGGCAGGTTTTAGAGACAGATTGAATAGAGAAGATAAAGGGAGAGAGTGAAAGATACCTTCAGAAATTGTACTATGACCAGATACAGTTTTTAATAGTTGGTATTGCACATAGCCTTGCCCTAATGCATCTCATAAATATGACACAAACATATGACATCCTTTGGGGGGTCCTGTCAATGGATGGATGGCTTGCTGTCCTTAGTAGCACCAGAAACTAGAAATGCAATTTACCAAAAGTATGAAGACCATGTTTTTATCAGTAATTGATGGGTTAAAATATTTTTCCATCTGAAGCCAAACTGATCTTCAGTAGCATTTTAAAGGAGGCCAGAAAGTTGATTTTAAAGGAGATGAAAAAGTTCACAACCATTACATAGTACTATCAATCTTTCAAAAAATTCTTAAACAATTACCAGGATTCTTAGAGCTCCTCAGTGATGTTTTGTTCTAACTCTTAAAAATTGACATTTAGTAGTTGCCAGGTTTTACGGTTGTAGAGTTTCTGACTTTTTCTTTTTCAATGGAATGATGTTACAATATAAGCAGAGGTGTTAGAATTGTTCTATTTGCAGAAAAAGAGCAAAGATGCTTTGTGGTTTTGGAAATTATATTTCAAAGCTACTCACAAGAGGATATCTTGTTTAGGAAAGAAGGCAAATTCTTTTCTTTCACGAAGGAGATTTCTTCAAAAATAGTTAATGGCAAATGTGTTCTTGACTGAATGTTAACCTACAGCATTAATTTAAGATGTTCTTAATCTATGTTTCTGGACTTCTTTTAAATGTCAAAACTTCAGAAAGTCTAAAGCGACTCACCCCTCTGCTAGGTAATAGCTAGTATTGTCTTTGCTGCAAGGCATTTAAAATGAAATTTTGAGGTTTATTGAAAAATGTTACCAGTTCACCCACTGTACAAGAGCTTGGAATATGAATACCTGAAAGAAGAAAAATTCAATAAATGGCTGTGGAGTTATTTGCTGGAATTCACAACATAATAGCAAGAAAAGGTTTGCAACCTTGATCATAAAGGAAATGAGTCATTTAATTTTAATACCCTTAGTGCTGGTGCATAGTTTCAACACTCGGTAAAAGTCTGCATGCATTTAAATAACTTAAACAATTATTAAAAGAAAGTTGCAAGAAATAAATGGCGTTTATTTTAAAAGGAGATTGGGTTCAAACTTCCAGTGCTTTAAGATTTCCATAAGAGCAAATTCAAGTTCAGAATAGGATTTAGTAACAATTAAAGGGATTTCAATTCCTTAATCCCTTTGTGAAGGAAAAGAATAAAAATGTTAATGTTGATTCATATGAGCACTTGTAACTGAAAAATTTATTATATATTGTAAATACTTATGACCCCAATAGCTATTTGATTTATAAGTTAGGTATTGAAATATAATGAAACACTTTCTACTGATTTGTAATCACTGAAAGAGCAATATGAATCATCCTTCAAATAAAAATACTTCCTTTTTTGACCTTTCCCAAAAATGCTTCTAAGTAAAAGAATGCCTTTTTGTTTTGTCTGATGTCTGAAGACCTTTACTCATCATTTGGAAGGTGATTATTTTCTTGGTTGATCCTAGCCTCACAAGATAGAGCCTTGATCTATCTAGAGACTTAAATATATTATTAAGTCAGAGAATAAATTTCAAACTACTCATACTGTTTTGCCTAGAATTATTACATTATTAAGAGTAAATATCTTATTGAACTCAATAGGGAGCCACAAAACGAATAAGCAAGATTTCTAAAGGAAGTACCGAGTGTATATAAAATAACTAATACAAAATAAAAGTTAATAAAATGGGGCAGCTAAATCATATAAGTCAACAAAATTTATATTAAAATGACCCTGTACATATTAACTTAAAATTTTCCTAGATTGCCATATGGAATTGCTATTATTTGAAGTCAAAACAAAACTTGGGGGCTATCTGACATTTTACACTTGATCTTAGCTAAAAGGCCGAGAAGCGATATCTGACATTTTATTTACATTTATTTAAACAAAGTTTGTATGTGTTCTGAACCGGCTACAGTTTTTGACACACTGTTCCAAGTGCTCATATTTATTAGCTGTTTGATCCAGCTCCACCATGATCTGGAAACCCTAGTTTATGCTCATCTAATAGATGAGGAAAGTACGAAGCAGAGCTCCAAATGGACACATGCCATTTAGCGTCTGTGTGGTCTTGGGTCTGAGTCACATCACTCTTTGAGAATTATATTTCATGATTCCTTCTTGTCTCCTCTAGCCCTTTTTGTCACCAAGTGCTATAATTTCACTATGTCTTTGGAATATTCTTTCTTCTCATTTTTTGGGTTCTCACTACTTATGCCTGACCATGCTATTGTAGTCTCTCAGTTTAGTGAATCTCTGGCATCAGTCTCAGGATTTAAGCAATTTGTGATGAAATTTCAGCACCCACTCTCTTAACCTATTGCGATAGTTCTGGGCTTCAAAAAATGGTTCCTATGGGACAGCTAATATTTATATACTGTTGTAAGAACCAGTATTAGCATTTGCAAGGACACTTTATAACCTCCAGAATGTTCTCCCTGCATCCATTCTTGTTCCTTCTTTTTTTTTTTTTTTTTTTTTTAACATTTTTATTTATTTTTGAGACAGAGAGAGACAGAGCATGAATGGGGGAGGGTCAGAGAGAGGGAGACACAGAATCTGAAACAGGCTCCAGGCTCCGAGCTGTCAGCACAGAGCCCGATGCGGGGCTCGAGCTCACGGACCGCGAGATCATGACCTGGCCGAAGTCGGACGCTTAACCGACTGCGCCACCCAGGCGCCCTCATTCTTGTTCCTTCTATTTTGTTCTGTATTACACAGCAGCCAGCACTACCCTTTTAGAATGTAAATCGGATCATGTCACTTCCTTTCCAAAATCCTTCCAAACTTTCTGCTGCACTTAGACTGAAATCCCAACTACTACTCAGGATGCAGGAGTAAATTATAGCGCATTCCTGAATAAACACATTCCTGCCTCCTTCTTTCATCTCCTCTTATGTACCTCTGTCCTTCTGTTCCCTCAAATGCACATTTCCACAGTCTTTCCTTTTGCTCTTTCTAATGTTTAACTCTTTAGCTCCTTTGTGTACTCCACCGCTCACCTTTCCAGAGAGGCATCCCTTGAGTCCCCTGGCTCAAGTAGGCCCCCCTCTATTCTCTCTTACTGCACTTTGGCTGTCTGTTCTTTTCCTTCAGAGCTTTCACTTCAGTTCATAAAGGAAGTTGCTTACTTTTTTTTTATATCTTATGCATCAAACCGTCAGCTCGCTGAGGACAGGGGCGGGCAGGCAGTCAGTGTGCTTTGTTCTCAGGGCATTTTCAGTGCATAGCACAGTCTCCTGTACCGAGTGGCTTCTGGATAAATCCTTGTGGAATGTGATTACAGTCTGATGTGTTTCGATGTGTTGCAATAACGTGAGCAGAAATATGAGCCTGATAAAGATTTACAGAGTCCAAATTTGAAGTGAGTTAGAGAAGGGGAATGCAAAAGCCTCAAAAATGGTGGAGGGAGGATAGGTCTTTGAGAAGGCTGAGCTTTATGCTTCTGTCCCATTCTATCTCTGCACAAATTATTTTAAACAGGGAAGAAATGGAAAAGAAAATCATCATAGAAAACAAAAGACTTTGGGCTGCTGGGTGGGTCAGTCCGTTAAGCGGCTGACTTCAGCTCAGGTCACCATCTCCATCTAGCGGTCTGTGAGTTTGAGCCCTACATTGGGCTCTGTGCTGACAGCTCAGAGCCTGGAGCCTGCTACAGATTCTGTGTCTCCCTCTCTCTCTGTCCCTCCCCCCCTTGTGCTCTGTTTCTCTCTCTCTCAAAAATAATAAACATTAAAAATTTTTTTAAAAAAATGCTAACTAATTTGGATGTAAATTTAAAAACATAAAAAATAAAATTAAAGAAAAAGAAAACAAAAGACTTTTGCTTATGCAAAACTCAGTAGTGATAGCAGAGGCATTCAGAATATGTCACCTCAAAATGTGCCACTTTTGCAGGAGAATTGTTTTGAGCTGAAGGCAATTAGAAGCAGTACAGGCAGAGGTCTCTCTGTCTTCTCCATCTGCCTAATAGCAGGACATATATTTCCCTTTGTGAAGATCTTCCTTTTACCCTCTCCTTTACCAGGAAAGGGGGAAACAATCATTATTACTGGACACAAAGGTCAGCACTGAGATGGGTTTGTACAAACAACCCTTACTAATATTACCTTTATTACAAAAATGTGTATACACTTTCTTCTGTAATCTGTCCTTTGTCAGTTTAATTCACAGGTGTTAGGTACTGAACCTAAGAGGGTAGAGAAAAAGTTTTTTTCCTCTCCTACAATAGTAAGTCTTAGATGGGCTCCAGTTGTATGAATAGAGGTATGGCTCTTGCTTTCTTGATATGGCGTTGAAGGCCTCTTGCCTGACAGCTACAACTTTAAGGCTTCTATTTGTATTGTGCTAAGAACATCCCAACTACATTTCTTTACTATGCTACCTGGGTTCTTTTGCCAGGACCTTCCAGACTTCAATTTTCTGTCTCTTTCCTTTGCCTAACAGGCATATATAGCTATTCAAATTTAAATTAATAGAAATTGGCTAATGGCTACCCTATTGCACAGTGCACATAGTGAACACATCCATTATTGCAAAAATTTCTGTTGGATAACACTGCTTTTAATGTGTTCTAAAAGACATGAGTTGTAAATAGAACAGATTCTCAGAATTAAGTTCAAGATGGCTATATTGCTTTTTTGACATCTAAATGACATAGTCTGGGTGCCTGGCTAGCTCAGCCAGTCAAGTGTGCAACTCTTGATCTCGGGGTTGTAGGTTCAAGCCCCACGTTGGGTGTAGGGATTACATAAAAAAATCTTAAAAAAAAAATAAGTGGCATAGTCACACAGGATCAGCTAATGGAACAATAATCCATTTCAGTTGTCAGATAGTTTTGAAAGATAATGAAAATGGTAAAATATTAACTGTGCAAAACACTAAGGAACAGGAATTGTTTTGTATGGAGTTTAAGATGGATGAGATGAGGGGCGCCTGGGTGGCTTGGTCAGTTAAGCATCTGACTTCGGCTCAGGTCATGATCTTGCAGTTTGTGAGTTCGAGCCCCACATTGGGGTCTGAAGCCTGCTTCAGATTCTGTGTCTCCCTCTCTCTCTGCCCCCCCCCCCCCCCCCCCCCCCGGCTCTCTCTCTCTCAAAAATAAACAAACATAAAAAAAAAAGATGGAGGAGATGACATGAATGTAGTGTTCAGAGGACAGGAAAAGCCGTTACAGACCTGTCATGACAAGGTTGAGTTGGCTGATCCAGGCTGGCAGGGCAGGTGTTCATTTCCTCCTGTGCCAGTCCTGATCTCTCCAGTAAAAGAGGGCTCCTAGAAGACAGTTGTTTTGATTAAGATCTAGCAGTGGTCGTGGTTTTTCAGGGTACAAGATAGATCTAGGTGTTGTGTGGTTGATAATGCTGGCTGCAATTACTCTGTTTTAAGAACTGACACTAAATGTAACAAAATGATGTATCTTTTATTTTGCAGAATTTTGCTGAAGGAAAGCTACATTGAGGCCAACGAGGGTTGGCCTGTGGCATTTCTTCCAGCAAAATCTCAACAAGAGTAAACAAGGTAGTTAAGTGATTCTAAGGGTTATATTATATGAGCAGTTCAATTTGCTTTATGTAAGGGTTTAAAAAATTCTTGTTGAACAACTAATTTGTTTTTTCTTTGTAACTCTATTCAGATTTACTCCCATAATGACTGTTCAGTGAATGAACTTTTCTCTGAGACTGCTTTTGAAAAGTGATACCATTTTGGACAGTGATCCTTTTTATTATTTTTTTCCTGAAATAACTTGTTCACTAAAAAATACACTAAATAAATACACTGTAAAAATGACATTTCAACATTATGATTTCAGGCAAAGACATATTTGACAGTTTACTTGACATAACAATTTCTAGTCAGAGGTTATCATATGGAACCCATTTGAACTGATGGCCATGTACAAATGAATCTAAAACCATTTTGTTTCATATGTGTAAGGGAGGGAAAAATATCTTTTCTCTTTCCTGCCCCAGGTTCTCTGGCTGGGGCCCTATAAATTAGTTGACAAAAGCCAGATTAAAAAGAGAAAGGAATACAAGTTTATTTAATATGAGTTTTATGCAACACAGGAACTTTGTAAGGAAATGAAGACCCAAAGAAATGGTTGGATCTGAGTGTTTTGTTTTGTTTTGGTTTTTTTTATTTAAAAAAAAAAAATTTAACGTTTTATTTATTTTTGAGACAGAGAGAGACAGAGCATGAACGGGGGAGGGGCAGGGAGAGAGGGAGACACAGAATCGGAAGCAGGCTCCAGGCTCTGAGCCATCAGCCCAGAGCCAGACGCGGGGCTCGAACTCACGGACCTCGAGATCCTGACCTGAGCTGAAGTCGGCCGCTTAACCGACTGAGCCACCCAGGTGCCCCTGGATCTGAGTGTTTTTATACTTGGCTTGATGAAGAGTGGCAAACTGTGGAAAAATATAGGACAAAGAGTGTGAGCTAAGACTAGTAAGCTGGGGGGAACTTGTTAAGTCCTGTTTGTTCAGATTCCTCTCTATAACCTTCCATCTTTGGAAATAAGGATGATCCTTTCCTCTGGGAATAGGGAGGGCACGTCTCACAAGAGGGTTACATGACCTGCTTCACGGGAGGAAGGAAGGTCAGGGAATCCTTCCTGCACCGCTGTTTCTCAAATTCCTTCAGTTTAAAATATTTGACATTACAAGGCACCATATTTTTGGTAGCGTGTTCTAAACTTCATTGTGCACATACTCTAAGGAGGTCGATGATATAGTATCTTTTATGAATCTTTAGTCTGATAGTGTCCTCCTATATTTTGCTGAAAGGTGTTTTTCTGCGATAGGACTTCGTTTTTAAGTGTCGTTTAAGTGCAAAATGATCGATCATGAGCCCTCAAATCTGAAAGGCTGGTGAAGAAAAATGTTTCAGAAATAAGGAAAAAATACCAATGGATTTTATGTACAAGCGATATCTGTTTACCTTCAAATTGCTTTTTATTACTAAAGTAAACATGTTTTCATTCAACTGATATATTTTTCTAGCTGTGAAAATGATTTGAGTATTTTGTGTTGAGATGAACCACATCTCAATTTTCTTATTAAACTTAATGGAAATCTTTTTTTTTTCTTTTCTTTTCTTTTCTTTTTCTTTCTTTTTTTTTTTTTTTCTTTTTCATTTAAAAGCTCTTTACTTAACCACAGGGTTTCAAGTACTAATGAAAATCATTCAGCAAGGGACCGGTGTACTTGAAAAACAGCACTTTGATTGGGTAACATAATGACTAGAAGACCCTGCAGTTTGAGAAGCCATCACTGTAAAAATGAGAAGTCTTGACAATTTTGTTATTGTTTCTGCCTAACTTTTATCTGGGTTGAATTCTTTTGCCATAAAACTGTCAAATTTCCCATTTTGCTTTTCTATCTGCAACTTGTCATGGACTCCGACAAAAGGAACAAGTTACCTACATTCTTCACCTTTGCTAAATTTATGGTATTCTCACTCCAATTCCCCAGCATTTGTGAAGTAATTCAGATGGCTGAGATCTTTCTATTATTCTCCACATTTTAAATGATTCACTATAAATCCTTATTTTCTATGGGTTTAATCAAGTAACACATTTTGTCTGAAGTTGTTTTCTTTCTCAAGATGTCTTTGATAAAGGACTGAAATGCTTTTGAAGAATCCTTTGCTATTTTTCAACGCACTTATTTCTTAACATCTTATTTGTAAAAATAACACAGGGACAATTTAGATACCATAAAACTATAAATAACTATATATAGCTACAACTATATGTACATATGTATGTAGTTTTCCTTTCTACAATTTTTAGGCCATATTTTCTCTTTTGTTTTAGTGTTTTTTGTTTTTGTTTTTAATAATCTCTACACTGACCATGGGGCTGAGATTTACAACCCCAAGATCAAGAGCCACATGAGGTGCTGCTAGGCTATATTTTCAATAATGCATTTAAAAAAAATCCTGTTTAGGGGTGCCTGGGTGGCTCAGTTGGTTAATCGTCTGCTTTTGGCTCAGGTCATGATCTTACAGTTCCTTGAATTTGTGAGTTCGAGCCCCACATGGCTGTCTGCGGTCAGTGGAGCCCACTTCAGATCTTCTGTCCCTGTCTCACAGCTCTCTCTCTGCCCCTCTACCGCTCATTCCGCCCCCTCTCTTCTCTCTCCCCAAAAAAATCCTGTTTAATGCTTCTAATAGATGAAAATATGTCTCTGTAAGTCTTATTTACTTAGCTGCATTTGGGGAGCTAAATAACTTTGACGAGCTTTATTGTAGGTGAATATGAAATGTGCTTTGCTTCTCCATATGTAGCTCTTCCTATATGCAAAAACCCTTTTTTGCTCAGGAGTAGTGGTCGTTTTGTTGTGGTCATTTATTTGCCCTCTAATACAGTATTCGAGGAAAGGAAGACAAAGAGAACATCTCACTCAGTTACTTATTTGATGGAGGAAGTTAAAGTTAATGACTGATAAGATATACCAGAGCTTCCTGGACATAGATTGTTTAATAGTAATTTTTTTTATCTCAAATGTGGGACACCATTAATTTTATCAAAAATGATTTTAATCAATAATTGTATCACATTGCTTTGTTCAAAATAAGCCTTCAATAAATAATTGATTTATTGATTTATACAAACATATGTTATCTAGTTTAATAGGCATTTTATTTATTGAATGTATTTTATATAATGATATGAAGGTATTAGTATTAAAATTAAATTGCAAACATTCTGTATCATATCATATACAGTTTTAGGTTTACATTTCAATAATGTATATATATATTTTTCCTTCTCTTTTAAAAAATTTTTTTTAATGTTTATTTGTTTTTGACAGAGAGTGAGAGACAGAGCGCAAGTGGGGGAGGGGCAGAGAGAGAGGGAGACATAGAATCCGAAGCAGGCTGCAGGCTCTGAGCTGTCAGCACAGAGCCTGACACGGGGCTCAAACCCGAGAACTGTGATATCATGACCTGAGCTGAAGTTGGACGCTTACCTGACTAAGCCACCCAGGCACCCCTCTTCTCTCTTTTTTTTAAAATGTTTTATTTAAATTCCAGTTAGTTATCATACAGTGTAATATTAGGTTCAGGTGCACATTATAATGATTCAGCACTTCCATACAATACCTGGTGCTCATCACAAGTGCACCCCTTAATCACCATCACCTATTTAACCTACACCCCCCACCTATCTCCCCTCTGGTAACCATCAGTTTGTTCTGTATAATTAAGGGTCTAAAAATGTGTCTTTAAATAATTTCAGCTGATTTTCTTCTTTTAAAAAATTATTTTTTTACATTTATTTATTTTTGAGAGACAGAGAACAGGGACAGAGCACAAGTGGGGGAGGGGCAGAGAGAGAAGGAGACACAGAATCCAAAGCAGGCTACAGCTCTGAGCTGTCAGCACAGAGCCCGATGTGGGGCTCGAACTCACAAACCATGAGATCATGACCTGAGCCTAAGGTGGACACTTAACCAATGCAGACACCCAGGCGGTCCAATGTAGTTATAATTTTTCTGAATAAGCTCTTTAAAAAATTCAGGCTCATTCAATAATAACTCTTTAAAAATTATTATATAATTAATTCCAATGTAGTTTTATACTAAAGAAAAGATTTTATTTGACTAAAATGCTTACTCAAATGTATGCATTATAAATTATTTATAATATAGTATAACATAAGTTATTATCCAAACAAATAAAAAAGCCACAGCTTTTACTGAACACTTGACATGATATAGGCTGACATTTTAAAAATAAAATTATTTCCATTGCTATTTCCTTAAAGACACTTGAACTGCTATCCTATATCACTGAGATATAATTAAGATTTTATAGAATTTGAAATTCTTTATGGACTGGATAAAAAAAATCAGGACTCTATTGCCTGTCCTCTATAAGATAAGGGAAAAGTGCGAGGACAGATTTGGCTCTAAGTTAAGACGGATTGCATGCTTGTCACATGTTTTCAAGAGTAAATCTCATTTAATTTTTTTAACAGTCCCTTGAAGTAATTATTATCTATCCCCATTTTACACAGGAGAAAACTGAAGTTCAGTGTGGTTAATTAATTTGTCCAAGGTCACACAGTTAGTAAATGGAGTCAGCTTTTGAACATAGTTTGTCTGACACCATGTATTTTACATCTTAACAAATTACCTTCATTCTTTAATTGTTGGAAAGGGATCTTTAAATTATCTTTTCACAAAATATAATGTCATTTCAGTTTCACATAATAAAAATTTCACTTTTTAAGCACTAATCTTATACTGCAGCTTAGAAAGACTTGCCCATAGCTTATTATTTTACTCTTCTATGTGTGGGCATATAGGTTGTTTCTAATATTTTGCAATTTCAAACAAAGCTGGAAAGAATAACTTTTTGCACTTGCAATTCTGTTTCTTAATTTTTTAAAGAAAAAGAAGCCGAGTCTCTAGGATTTACATACATTTTTATAATGTTACATAAATATATATATATATATATATATATGTAATATTAGATAGACTCTTTTCATTCTTATAGCTCTAACACAACCATAAAATCAAAATTAATTTATACATGAAATGTCATTCAAACCATAAAAGCAAATAAAATTTAAATTAGCAATAGTAATTTAATATGCTAGAGGGTAGAGTTTTTCTGAAAATAAGTCATTGTATTAATGGCTATAGTGTCATATCTGATAACTCACATGTACTACCTTTTTAATGTTTTTATTTATTTTTGAGAGAGAAAGAGAGAGTGAGAAAGGGGGAGGGGCAGAGAGAGAGAGGGAGACAGAGGATCCAAAGCAGGCTCTGGTTTGTGCTGTCTCTGCACTGACAGTAGAGAGCCTGATGTGGGGCTCAAACCTATGAACCATGTGATCATGACCTGAGCTGAGGTTGAAAGCCTAACCAACTGAGCCACCCAGGTGCCCCTCTACTACTTTTTTTTTTTTTAAGATTTAATTCTTTTTTTAAGTAATCTCTATGCTCAACATGGGACTTGAACTTACAACCCCAAGATCAAGAGTCACATGCTCTACCCACAGGGTCAGCCAGGTGCCACTCACATCTACTACGTTTTGTCCATTGAGAAATTTTATTCATATAGTAACTCTGTGATCCTTTTTGGCTTCACTTGGCATCATCTTGGTGTTAAGTCCACTTTTGTCCCTATCTTTTTGGTCTGTAACAACTAAAGCTACAAATTTTGTACTCTAATGTATTTTTGTTTCGCATAAAAATCAAGTCTCATTCTTATCAAATACCTTAGAAACTAAACTCTTACTCTATGAAATTCTTTCACTTGTGAATTATCATTATAAGGTGAAAATTTGACTTTATAACCAATAAAACAATTCAAACTGTGGGTGCCTGGGTGGCTCAGTTGGTTAGGTGTCTGACTTTTGCTCAGGTCATGATCTCACAACTTGTGGATTTAAGCTCCACATCAGGCTCTGTGCTGAAAGCTCAGAGCCTGGAGCCTGCTTTAGATTCTGTCTCTGTTTCTCTCTCTCTGCCCCTCCCCAGCTTGTGCACTGTCTCTCTCTCTCTCTCTGTCTCTCAAATAGCAATAAACATAAAAAAAAACAACAATTCAGCATGCATACAGAATTAAAAGCAAAATGATTGTTCTCAGTTTCATGTGAAGACATCTCAACTTTATGGCAGCCAGACCTGCTTATCAACTCATTAAATGTTAGTATTGCTACTTATGCTTTCAGAAAGTTGGTGGAAATTTTCCCACTACAAATACCTAGAAATGCCTGACAAAATATAACACAATATTTTTTATTATATGCAGGGATGAACTTAAAAGAGTATATGGGAAATCCTCAGGTGATTGAGCAAATAGGAACATGAGCATTGGAGAGATAGGTACAAACAGGAACACTGAAACAGCCTGGGAGATGTATTGGACCAGAAAGCAATGAGAAGTTTGGATTTGAACACCTCTACACACATGTGAGAGTAGGCCTTGGGCTCTTGAGATGGAGAGCTGGAGGCTGGGCCCATGCATACAACCCTGACTATACTCTAAGAGAAAGGACTGAAAACATCCACCCATTAGGGTGGAGGCTGAAGGAGATAAAAAGGAAAATTCCCTTTTTATTTGGATGGGAGAAAAATTTCCTGTGAGACATTTAAATCTTGGTCTATCCTTCATATGGATTTGGAATTAAGTTATGGTGTCCTGATGGCTTATGAAATTCTAAAATGAGAAATAACATAAAAATGCATTGTATGCTGTGACATGTTGGGACACGTGGCTGAAGGAAAAGAAAACTACTCAGGAGAAATATTTCAGTGACCTGTAGTGCACCATATTCTCTTGGGGTTGGGATGAGGAGGAAGAGTCATGCTTATGAACAAGATTAGAAAAAAAGCTATAGAGGACAGGGATTATTATCTATTTTGTTCACTTATACTGACCAGTAGGTAGAACTGTGCCTGGCATATAGGTGCCCAGTATATAAATGAATGAGCACACACATACACGTGCACACAAGAAAATCAGCAAGCCAGACTGATTCAATAAATAAGATTTATCTAAGAACTTGAGATAATAGTGCAATAAACTGTAAGGAATTATAAAATAAATATGTTTATAATAATCCAAAAGATAAGAAAATGGAAGCTATTGGGAAATAATAAGACAATTATGAAGGAAGAGGTAAAATTTCAAAATAGGATTTCTAGAGATGAAAAAGTATAGTCGCTAAATTTATGAGTTGAAAAATAAGTTAAATAATAGATTGGAGAGAAAATGATCAAATTGGAAGACAGATTTGAGTAAATAAACCAAATAATCACAGAGAAACCAGAAAGTGGAAACTGTGAAGGTGAAAGTGACAGACATTGAAGTTAACAATGTTGAACATTGAAGTTCAACATTTAATTGCATACCCAGAAGGAGCAAAAGAGATGAGCTAGAGAAAATATTTGAAGGTATAATGACTAAGAATTTAGCAGAATTCATGAAGGACACAAAAAGTTTTGTATTTAGGAAGCACAATTAGTTTCAATGTGCTATATATAAATGCATGGATGTAGGACAGCTTGTATCTAACACTACATTTCCAATAGCCCTATACTTAAAAAATTGCTTTCTAATATTTGTCCTAAGAAAAATATTTTCAAACAAATTACCTAATGAAGCTCTGATTAGTGAGTATTAAAATTATTATAAAAACTTTCAAATATGAAAAAATTAGGAAAAATTGTTCAATGAACTTACTATATCCATCACTCAGATTATCAGGATTTTGACATATTTGCTTCGTCTACTTTCCTCCTTCCCTGCTTTGCCAATTTAAGGTACTTTCTACACATAACATCTATGAACTTTGGTATTCATTTCTGAAAGAAAAACTATATTCTCACAATAAACATTGAAAATAATTCTTCAGGGGGTGCCTGGGTGGCTCAGTCGGTTGAGCATCTGACTTCGGCTCAGGTCATGATCTTGCAGTTTGTGAGTTCAGGCCCTACATCCAGCTTGCTGCTGTCAGCCTGTCAGTGCAGAGCCTGCTTCAGATCCTCTGTCCCCTTCTTTCTGCCTCTCTCCCACTTGCACTCTCTCCCCGATAATAAATATTGAAAAAAATAACTCTTTGGTATCATCTAATAAACAGTTCATAATTACACTTCTCTGATTTAAAAAAATCTCTCTACACATTTTTTAAAGAATATTCAAATGAGTTTATGCTTTTGGTGGTTGTTTCTGTTAAGTCCCTTTTCATTCAAAGGCATCTCCTCATTAGCTTTCTCCCCATGCCACTGACTTGTGGTAAGTGCCCTACAGGTTGTTCATGTTCTGGATCTGTTTGCTTTCTTTCAATGTTATAATTGTTCCTTCTTTCCACATACTTCCTATAAATCGAAGTTAGTGCTTGGCATTTGATTTTATTCACATTCAAATTTTGGCCAGATTATTTCCTAGGTGGTCCTTTGTGTTTCCTACTGCATCACATGTGGAGGCACATCAGGTTGCCCCACTTGTTATAAAAACTGAGACTGATCAGTGGTTTCTGGTGATGACAGCCTGTTGCCTTCCATTGAAAAGTTCACCATCAAACTGTTAAGTAATGGTTTCATCCATTAATGAGTATTGCTTGAATCAATTTTTCATTTGGGTTGAAAAATGGTGATATTCTAATGTTATCATTCCTTTGGTGTTTATTAGCTGGGATACTTCTTTTTTTGTTGTTGTTATATACTCTTATTATTTATTTATTTATTTATTATTTTTAAATTTACATCCAAGTTAGTTAGCATATAGTGCAACAATGATTTCAGGAGTAGATTCCTTCATGCCCCTTACCCATATAGCCCATCCCCCTTCCCACAATCCCTCTAGTAACCCTCTGTTTGTTCTCCATATTTAAGAGTCTCTTATGTTTTGTCCCCTCCCTGTTTTTATATTATTTTTGCTTCCCTTCCCTTATGTTCATCTGTTTTCTGTATTCAAGTCCTCATATGAGTGAAGTCATATGATATTTGTCTTTCTCTGACTGACTAATTTCAATTAGCATAATACCCTCTAGTTCCATCCATGTAGCTGCAAATGGCAAGATTTCATTCTTTTTGATTGCCGAGTAATACTCCACTGTGTGTGTGTGTGTGTGTGTGTGTGTGTGTGTATGTATGTATGTTTATGTGTGTGTATATACTTGAGCATAAACTCCTTCAATATATACACACACATACATAGCATAATACCCTCTAGTTTCATCCATGTAGTTGTAAATGGGAAGATGTCATTCTTTTTGATTGCCAAGTAATACTCCATTACATATATAAATAAATATATATATATATATATACATACACACACCACATCTCCTTTAACCATTCAACCATCGATGGACATTTGGGCTCTTTCCATTCTTTGACTATTGTTGATAGTGCTGCTATAAAGATTGGGGTGCATGTGTCCCTTCAAAACAGCATACATGTATTCCTTGGATAAATACCTAGTAGTACAATTGCTGGGTTGTAGGGTAATTCAATTTTTAATGTTTTGAGGAAGCTTCATACTGTTTTCCAGAGTGGCTGCACCAGCTTGCATTCCCACCAGCAGTGCAAAAGAGATCCTCTTTCTCCACATCCTCACCAACATCTGTTGTTGCCTGAGTTGTTAATGTTAGCCATTCTGATAGGTGTGAGGTGGTATCTCATTGTGGTTTTGATTTATATTTCCCTGATGATGAGTGATGATGAGCATTTTGTCATGTGTCAGTTGGCCATCTGGATGTCGTCTTTGGAGAAGTGTCTATTCATGTCTTTTGCCCATTTCTTCAATGGATTATTTGCTTTTTGGGTGTTGAGTCTAAGAAGTTCTTTATAGATTTTGGATACTAACCCTTTATCTGATATGTTGTTTGCAAATATCTTTTCCCATCTGTGGGTTGCCTTTTAGTTTTGCTGATTGTTTCCTTTGCTGTGCAGAAGATTTTTATTTTGATGAGGTTCCAATAGTTCATTTTTGCTTTGGTTTCCTTTGCCTCTGGAGATGTGTTGAGTAAGAAGTTGCTGTGGCCAAGATCAAAGAGATTTTTGCCTGCTTTCTCCTTGTGGATTTTGATGGCTTCCTGTCTTACATTGAGGTTTTTATCCATTTTGAGTTTATTTTTGTGTATGGTGTAATAAAGGGGTCCAGGTTCATTTTTCTGCATGTCACTGTCCAGTTTTCCCAGCACCACTTGCTGAAGAGACTGTCTTTATTCCATTGGATATTCATTTCTGCTTTGTCAAAGATTAGTTGGCCCGATGTTTGTGGGTCCATTTCTGGCTTCTCTATTCTGTTCCATTGATCTGAGTGTCTGTTTTTGTGCCATTAGCTGGAATACTTCTATAGAGAAACACTTTCTCTTATATTAAATAGAACTAACTTTCTTTCTTTCTTTCTTTCTTTCTTTCTTTCTTTCTTTCTTTCTTTCTTTCTTTCTTTCTTTCTTTTTACAAGAGAACAAATCTATACCTTTATGTATTTACTTTTCAGTTAGTTTAAATCCTTGATGGGGGGGCGCCTGGTTGGCTCAGTCGGTTAAGCGTCCGACTTCGGCTCAGGTCA
The DNA here is from genome assembly GCF_018350215.1 of Panthera leo. Classification (NCBI taxonomy): domain Eukaryota; kingdom Metazoa; phylum Chordata; class Mammalia; order Carnivora; family Felidae; genus Panthera; species Panthera leo. Next base: position 169,971,237 of record NC_056686.1, read on the forward strand.
TGATCTCACGGTCCGTGAGTTCGAGCCTCACGTTGGGCTCTGTGCTGACAGCTCAGAGCCTGGAGCCTGTTTCAGATTCTGTGTCTCCTTCTCTCTGTGACCCTCCCCCGTTCATGCTCTGTCTCTCTCTGTCTCAAAAATAAATAAACATTAAAAAAAAATTAAAAAAAAATAATAAATCCTTAAGGGGGACATCATCACACGGATTCTGTGGCCAATAGCTTTAGCGGGCAGGTTGCTTCGGAATTTGGCATGAACCATGCCACTGTTTCCATGAGCACGAGGTACTTCTTCCCAGATTACTCTGATTTTATTCGGTTTGCCACCAGGAGTCACTGTGTTGTTGTTTGCTTTGTATACATAAACACATCTTGCTTAGATAGAATTCAGTTTCCTCTTGAACATGAACTCCTTCAATTTAAAAAAAAAATTTTTTAACGTTTATTTATTTTTGAGACAGAGAGAGACAGAGCATGAATAGGGGAGGGTCAGAGGGAGAGAGGGAGACACAGAATCTGAAACAGGCTCCAGGCTCTGAGCTGTCAGCACAGAGCCTGATGCGGGGCTTGAACTCACGAACCACGAGATCATGACCTGAGCCGAAGTCGGACGCTTAACCGACTGCACCACCCAGGTGCCCCATAAACTCCTTCAATTTTAAGAAGAGCTTAAAGTCTGGTTCCAGAGACCCCACTTATAGCCACCAAAAATGGCTTTGGACCACAACCTTACAGACATATTTGTTGTTTTAGGAGTCCTGTTCTCAGTAGGCCTCCACAGATTTCAAGATGATGGAAAGAGCTTGAATAGAACTTTCATAAATATTTTAATACAATATAAAGGAAATATAATCTGATATTTTTTATTTCTATGAAAGTATCTATGTTTATCTTCAGATTCAACATTTAGATTTATGATGGAGTGTTGGAGACTTACCTTATCATGAGTTCAACTACACATTAATATCAGAATTTCAAATATGCATTAAAAAGAGAATCTAGCCTTGTCACTTGGTATAGTGTTTTCCTCTGATTCCATTTTTAGAACTGTTCTAACTTTTTGCAAATCTATCACTTTTCCCCCTCTAAGATGCAAGGTGAAAAGCAATCATCCTTAGCTTATTGCCATAATGCTTATACAAAGGGATATGGAAACCAGATTAATTGGTTAGATTAGCATCTATCATTTTTCTCTTTTGTCTCCCAGCTGTCTTCTCATAGAGGGAAATATCCAGCATTTTTGCACCACTGCTTCTAAAACAGCTCTGCTAACAGATGGTGACTTGAAGGAATACCATAGTTCATCATTAAATGTGGATGTCAAAATTTCTGAACATGTTGTGAGGAAATTGTTTAATTTTTTCCATTCGTAGGTGCTAACTCAGTTAAGAAAGTGCTGTAGGTCAGTGCTGGGAGCATCTTAGGGAAAGAAGTGTGAAAAATATGCCACACCTCTGTTCAGAGACCTGATTTTATGATCCCAGCAAGTGCTGTCATTCATCCCTTGCGTGACTGAAGACACACTTTGAAGAAACTTCACTGTTCTTTGGAATCACCAATGTCCTTAAAAACAGGTGAATGGATGAGTGTTTGAAATGTTCCAATGATGTCATGGATAAATGATATTGGAGATAAGACAATACTCTACAAAAACTTTTTAGTGCATGACGGTAAATTATCAAAAGTCAAGTGAATGACCTTTTAAAGAAATGAAATGCTTCCAGATAAATAAAAGACTTTAAAATGAAAGTTTATGGGTATTAACTGCATTGCTTACTTTTGTGGCAGTGTTCTGCTCTTCCTAATTATCTGGGCTTCAATCATACTGGCCATTTGTGGGTCCTCAAATATGTCAGGCATTTTGTCTCATGGCTTTTGTGCATACTGTTTCTTTAGCTTAAAAGAAAGATGGTTTTGTCCAAAGCATGGTTTTTTCCCACATTTTATTTAGGTCAAATGTCACTTCCTTGGAAGTGGTAAGGTATTCCCTTACCTTATTGTTCTATTCCCCTGCTTTATTGTTCTTTATAACACTCAAAATCCTTCACTTGCTTTTTTGTTGAATGTCTTTTCCATGAGAATGTGAGTTCTGTGAAAATGTTTGCTGTATGCACCGGAGTTAGGAAAGTGCCTGGAACCTGGCTAGCACATGTATGAGTTTGAATTGTCTTTTGATTCTGAGTTACAAAAAATGCAGCCAAGGGAGCCTTTAACTATAAGGACATTTACCTACACTTTACAAGACTGCTGAGTGTTGACTGTCACAAGGTTAGAGTGGACTTTTCCCTCTATATCTGCACTGCCATCTTTCATGTGTTGTTCTTTGGTCCTTAGGTTTTTTGACGGTCAGACACAAGATGGCTGCCTCAGTTCTAGGCATTATGTTTATAATCTAGGCAAAAAGAGAAGGAAAGGGGTGACACTAGCAACCTTTGTCACTTTTATCAGGCAGTGGAGATGTTTCTACAGACTCCCAGGTGACTTTTGCTTACATGTTATTGAACAGAATTGTGTCATATAGCCACTCCTAGCTGAAAAGAAGGAGTCTGGAAGGTAAATATTAAAAATGTCCAAATGCTTTAGCAGAGGTAAGCAAAGGGGAAGAGGGTCTTGGGAATGGCCTATGGGATAGCTAGCTAATAGCATCTACCACAGTAGTCAACAAAAATTCATTGAATGAATGTTAGTCAAAATGATAAGAGCAGGAGTGCAGTAAATGGCTAAATTCCTGTTTATCAATATTAACTTCTTTAAGGAACTTGGATTTTTGGACAGTTAACTAAACCTAAGGAGAGCATAAGTATAGAATCAAATACAATGAAAAAAGCAAATGAAAGAAAATGATAACAATGATAAAAGTGGGTAGCCATCATTTATTAAGGGCAAAACTTCCTCATAAAATTTCATAATTTAAACTATTAATTAGCTCAGGGAGGTCATACAGCCTAGTGATTAAATGAATCAGTAAACCTAAGTTTGAATTTTAGCTCATCTGGGTGAGTTGCTTAATTTTTCCAAGCCTTGGTTTTTTCATCATTAAAATGAAGATAATGAAGTAAGTCTTCAATTAGAAAATCCATGTGAACTAGGAGAGCCTAGCACTTAGCACTTTACTGAAAAAAGCCCAAAATTTACATATAAAACTAAGTAAAAAATGCATGCAATTACTCAGATTTACTTTTCACAATCTTAACTATTCTTTAGAAAATAGTATTCTGTTTGGTGTGGTACTTAGCCTTTTTAACCTCTCAAATAAAATCTGGTCATATTTCCATATTCCTCGTATGCTTACTTTCAAAATGGCAAAAAACACTCGAGTAGATTATTGGACAGTCTCTTAAGGTAATTCTGCTTAAAAGAACAAATGGCTTGAATAGTTTAAATTATGAAATTTTATGAGACTAATACAAAACTGTAGTCTGTCATTAGTTTTTTGTGGTTCATTAGTTACAGTGCTTAGAAGTTGAATGCCACCTGGGTAAGGACGCATTAGATTATTTTCTGCAGGCATGTCTATCTTGATATAGTGCTGACTCTGTTATTCTTGCATCTAATGTATTCAAGTTGGCGTAGAAATGAAAGACATAATTCTCATTACATGTGCTAAGCCAGGCAGCAAGGGAAACAAGCCTGACTAAATGCTTGGATTTCACCCAATGGTGCAGCAAACTAATGTTGTTTCTGAAAATGAAAACTGTGTCTGTATTTGTCAGCTGGAAATGTCCAGGGCTTTGGAGAAAGTATGCAATAAATGGAGGACATTGTTCACTAAGTTAAACCCCTTTAACTCAAAGGCATTGAAATGAAGTTCTCTGTGAATAATAAAGGTGCTTGTGTTAATAACATAGAACACTTTGGTGATTTTATGCTGAAGGACACATTGTATGACATTTTTATTTTAACATGATGCATTCCTTGGCAGCAGCAGCTAATAAAATCAGATTTTTTTTTAAGTTTCAGAAACTGTTCAAATAGCTCTTGCAGGTCAATTGCATTGTCTGTAGTTTAAAAATTGGCATCTTTAGGGATTTCAGTTGTCTTTCTTTATTATAAACTTTGAACTTGACAGATTTTTTCTGTGATTAAAAAAATTAACCCACTGTATTTTGGTTAGATTCACTCTTATTTTAAGTACTAACCTGATTTTGAAGTAATCGCTTCACAATTCCACACTTCTATTTCCTTCTCTGCTCAAAGCTTTCCAACCTTGTTTCTCACTATCTTGTTCTCCATTCAGTAAGCTTGTAAAATGCATGATTATTTATTAGAATATGTGATGGGTCAAATGCCTGTTATTAATAATTACCTATTATAAAGTTGTAGGTTTTATTTATGATATTACAATGAAAACTGATTTCCATAAAAATTCTTTGTATTTCCTTCAAATATGGAACAATCTCACAAATGAATATTGTGTGAGAATAATTAACTGTGCATTAAGTAGCTGATGCTGGCAATAGGATTAAGACTACCTATTTCTTCAGGCAATTTTCATCTCATATTAATTTAATAAATCTTTTCTTTTAATGTACCTAAAACTCTTTTTCCTAAATAAAGTGTTCTGGGGTTTCATGCATAATTACTAACACAATGAACATTTCTATCTAGAAAATGGGAAAGACACAAATGTTCTTTGACGTGTGTGAAAAGAGTCCCAAATTTTATCTTTCATGGAATAAAGTGTTCATGGAATTATCATTACTGGTTGCCCATTCATTCTGGAAGGTTCTGAGTAAGTAAATGGAGTAAATGATTAAAGTGACTCATTACACGCCACTTTATGGAGTTTATTGAAAGTTAGGATCAACATAATTCCACTATGTCTGACTTTCAGTTGGGGCCTTTGGTGTGAAGGATTGTAGGGATTAATATGACTTTTGTAGTAGTACGTCTACACACTTAGAATTCAATAGTATTTTGTCAATGCTTCCAAAATCTATATTTCATGGTCAGGTTTAGGAATGGTTGTTAGGACTCAGGCCAGGCACATATTTAGTCACCTTTATTCAATCAACAAACACTTACTGAGCATCTACATTCATCTATGGACTCTACTGAACCTGGCACTCTTCTACGATTTCTCCCATCTATGCTTTCTCATTGTGAATTCATGGAGTGTTTATTTGGGAACTTGTGGTAAATTGTGCCTGAGTCCCACGCTTTAGTCTCTTCTCCCTTAACTCCACTGATAGGACAGTCACAGGAAGGAACTGGTAAAAATTATTGTAGATGGTAAGAACATGAGTTTTGAGATCAAATACTTTTTGCAGGTTTGAGGATTTTGGAGTTCCATTTCAATTCTTATTTAATATTTTGAGAAATATGCGTGTGCCTAGAATCTGCTGTAATTTAAGTACTCAAGAAAAAATAAAGCTAAAAAAATCAGAATGCCAATATCCTTCACAATCTCTTTTTTTGTTTATAGCTGTTTGCAGCAGCTATGTCAAAGCTCTGCCCCACCACATCTTACCTCCTCTGGCTCATGACCTTAGAGAATGCTTCTTGACTCTGCCACAGTGACCTAATCATCTGCTTTGGGATCCTTTGCAGCCACTTTCCTTCAGATGCAGTTGCTGCTTTCTTCAACCCAGAATTATCCTTTCTTCCCCGAGCTCACGTTCACATGGACCCATATTTCTATTTTCCTGGCAACCATGGTCTGGGAAAAAGACCTGGGCCTTCTCCTTGTCCTTGTGGGTCCATATCAGCCCCCAAATAAGCCTACAATGATGAACATAAATTAGAAAATGTATTTATTATGTACTTTTTGTGACTAAGAAAAAAATTTGATGAGTTCAAATATTACTTCAATGATTGACATTACTCTGGTGAGGTATTTAGGCTTTACCAGATTTTTTGGTACTTACCTTACAGATTGGAAGAGCTTAAAGAAAACATTTAATCGTAAAACATCTTATCTAAAATTTTAATATCTCTCCATCAATTCTGAAAAGAGAGTCTTTTAGAAAATGGCCTACCTGTAGTTTGTCTATGTGTGCCAAAGTCTATTAAAATAACATCAGGAATAAGCGTGAGGAGCCAAGTTTCCAAAGGCTTGTTGTTGTGCAGTATGAGCCAAAACACAGTCTTTTAAAATGAACAGATTTATTTAATAATAGGATAAACAGAACAATAGGAGTCTCAGCAGGAGATAAGTAGAGAATGGTGGCACTGAACTGTATGATCACTTCGCCAAATGAAGGTTGATGATCTTACTAAATCACCAGTATCAATCAGTGTGGGAGCCATTATAATCTGTCACACTCCTGGAGAGGGAAAAAACCCTGTTAAGACATCCATCTGAAAGGGACGTTGCTTACTTGCTGCATATCCTTTGGCCACAAAATATTGACTGCAATTGTCAGGGAACTACAGTGCTTTCTTGTTTACTTTTTTATAACAGCTTTATTCAGATGTAATCTACATGCTGTAAATGTTACCCATTTAAAGTTTACAATTCAACCATTTTTGTTATATTTACAGAGTTGTGCACAATTTTAGAATATTTTCATTACCCCATATAGAAACTCTGTACCAATGTAGCAGTCATTCCCCATTTCCTGCCAATGTTCCAGCCCTAGACAATCACTAAATCTACTTTCTGTCTGTATAGATTTACCTATTCTGGAAAATTCCTTATAACAGAACCATGCAATATGTGGTCTTTTGGGACTGGCTTCTTTAACATAATGTTTTCAAGGTGTTAGTAGAAGCTAAACCTGAGCAGTGGAAGGAACCCCAGTGACAGAGTCCCAAGTCCTTGAGGGGGAAAGATAGAGACGTGAGCATGAGGCAAGGACCGTGATAAATAAAGTATACATTAAAAGGCCGGAAGCAAAATCCTGACCTTGTGGATTCCAAAACCTTGGGGCTGACAGATCAAGAGCTACCTCTACCCTAGGGTAACCCCTAGACTCACAATGCATTTGCATCACAGGCACAGATCCCTGCCCTCCCCACCCAGCATTGAGAAACCACCCACTGTACTTCTCTTCTCCAAGCAACCCTGAGAGACCCAATTACATCCAATTCCAAAACAACCTATGGCCCAGTCCCATTTTGCAGATCCTGACAGCTCTCCCACCTGGAGAGTATACTTTCTCTTAATAAACGGCTCTGTGCTTGCTACTTTCCTTCTGGGCCATCTTTATGGCCCAAGTGAGGATCCCCTAAATCTCATGGGGAATCCAAGGACTGAGACTCCATTCACACAACGCTGGCACCCTTTCATCCATCCCTGACAAAGGGTCATCATGGTGTAGCATAAATTTGCAGTTTATTCCTTTTTATTGCCGAATAATATTCTATTGTGTGGATATATCACATTTTATTCATCATTTGATGAATGTGGATGTAAATGATGAACAGAGATATATTCTTTCTGTAGTAAATTGAAGTAAATGTTTAAAGTTGTGCTGTAGCTTGTACAGAAAGTGAAATGGTTGAGCAAAAGAGTGGAAAATTGGAACCTGAGTTGTAAAAAGTCAATGGATTTTTTTTTTTTTTGCAAAAACAAATGTCTAATACTTCATTTTAAATCTTCTGCAATGTTGATTATGTTCTCCCCTTCACTCTTACCTCCAACTGTCTGTTGAAAGTCAGTCACTGGCAGCTGACTCATGTGTTGAGAGTAGGTGGAAGAAATCAGAGAGACAGGCTGTATCCCTTGTTTGGGTTGACAGCATTGAACAGACTTATGGTAATCATAGAAAGCAGAGAAGAGAACAAGAATTCAGATGCAAGAAATGATTCAGAGGCACCTTAAAGGAAACTAAGCCTCTCAGACTTCACAGAACTCTTAGGGAGGACACTGGAAACCCCAAAGGCCACGAACAAGAGTTCTGATGGTATTCATCTCCACTTTTAGGTGCAGGGAACCCCTATCTGACATGCTTTGCTATGAAATATGACCAAAGTTTTAAAAAAACATTTATAAGTAAATGGGTCATTTAAAAAAATCGTGGTTTTGGGTTTTTTTTTTTCTTTCTTTCTTTTTTGAGTAGATGATCTTGTTTGGCTTTGAGCATGCATAGGCCTGGATTTGGTTTAGGAAGAGTATGAATAAATGCAAGGAGAACAAAGATAGTATTCAAGTGTTCATATTTAAAAATAAGATTTTGCAGATTTAAAAGCTAAGCTATTATCTTCAGAAAGGATTCTCTAAATTCATTTATCTTTCTTTTTAACTTATCATAATCTAGGTCTGTGATTTATCTCTCTATATACAACTATTATCTATTATTAAAGTATATCATAGTTCTGATACGAATCAAATTTTCCTTACCAGGTATTTTGAAACTTTGTGGGGATATACCCAAGGAAAACCTTGGCTCCACTTTGTTCTGTCATTATATTTTCCTCTTCAATTTACTAATTGTTGTCCCTAGTTGTCTAGAGCCTAAAGAAACAGGTGGCTGGCAGTGCTGGTGTCCTGGGTATGAGAGGGGAATTTCATTTTTTTTTTTAAGGTTTTTTAATTTGTTTTTGAGACAGAGCAAGCGAGAGCTAGTGCATGCATGTGTGAGCTAACAGGGGAAGGGCAGAAAGAGAGGGAGAGAATCCTGAGCAGGCTCAGCACTGTCAGCACAGAACCTGATGTGGGGCTCAAACCCACAAACCGTGAGATAATGATCTGAGCCGAAACCAGAGTCAGACGCTTATGCTTAACTGACTGAACCACCCTGGTGCTCTGAGAAGGGAGTCGCTTTTCTTTCTTTTCTTTTCCTTTCTTTTCTTTTCTTTTCTTTTCTTTTCTTTTCTTTTCTTTCCTCTTCTCTTTTCTTTTTTCTTTTCTTCTCTTTTCTTTTCTAAGTGTATTTATTTATTTTGAGAGAAGAGAGTACAAGCAGGGGTGGGCCATAGAGAAAGGGAGAGAGAGGAATCCCAAGCAGGCTCCACACTGACAGCACGATGCGGAGCTCAAACTCACGAACCCGTGAGATCATGACCTGAGCTGAAAACAAGAGTTAGCTGCTTAACCAGTTGAGCCACCCAGGCATTCTTCTTCTTCTTCTTCTTCTTCTTCTTCTCCTTCTCCTTCTCCTTCTCCTTCTCCTTCTCCTTCTCCTTCTCCTTCTCCTTCTCCTTCTCCTTCTCCTTCTCCTTCTCCTTCTCCTTCTCCTTCTCCTTCTCCTTCTCCTCCTCCTCCTCCTCCTCCTCCTCCTCCTCCTCCTCCTCCTCCTCCTCCTCCTCCTCCTCCTTCTTCTCCTTCTCCTCTCCTCCTCCTCCTCCTCCTTCTTCTTCTCCTCCTCCTCCTCCTCCTCATCCTTCTTCTTCTCCTTCTTCTACTCCTCCTCCTCTTCCTCCTCCTACTTCTTTTTAATGTTTATTTATATTTGAGAGAAAGAGTGCAAGCATGGGAGGGGCAGAGAGAGAGAGAGAGAGAGAGATGGAGAAATAATCTGCAGCTGCCTTCAAGATCTGAGTTGTCAGCACAGAGCCCTACTAGGGCTAGAACCCAGGAGCCGTGAAATCATGACCTGATTGGACACTTAACCTACGGAGCCCCCCAGGCGCCGCAGCCCCCACTCCCAGAAGGGAATTTCAAATGAAATACCTCTCCATTCCAAGACTGACTCTTCATTTCCAAAATAGCTTGACCTATTATTCTGATGATATTAATTAGACTTTTTACTTTAGATTGCATTTCTGCCTTGTATTATTTTTTATCCATCTAGGATAAGTTTTTCCACTCTACCCTGTTAGTTTTCATTAGATATCTGTTGAGTTTTGTTGCGCATTCATATTTTGGAAACAGGGAGTATATGGATTCATATAAATACCTGGTATGGAATCTCTTTTGTAAAAGGTATATCTTTAATAATGGGATACAAAACTTTAGGCTGCAGTGGTGGCAATTGGTAGGCTAGCTTGGAACTGTCACAATTTTCAAAGCAGTGGAGATTTTACTGGGGCTGATATGGTAGTGATTGTATTGGTTTGTTACAGCTACCATAACAAAGCACCACAGAAGGCTGACTTAAGCAACAGAAATCTATTTTTCACGGTCCTGGAGGCTAGATGTCTGAGATCAAGGTGTTGGCAAGGTTGCTTTCTTCTGAGGTCTCTCTCCTTGGCTTGTAGATGGCCTTCTTTCCCCTTTTCCTTAACGTGGTTTTTTCCTCTATGTCTGTGTCTTGATTTCCTCTTCCTATAAGGACACCAGTCCTATTGGATTAGCGATCACCCATAATCTTAACCGAATTACATCTTTAAAGACCCTATCTCCAAATACAGTCACATTCTGAAGTACTAGGGTTAGGTTTTCAACATATGGGTTTGGGAGGGACACAACTGAACCCATGACAGTGATCTTGACTGAGTTTTTCTCCCAAGACAAACTGTCATCCTTGTTTTATTCTTGGGTACCTTAACTTATTTTGGGATTCTTGCAGACTTGCTCTGCCTATGTCCCCAGCCCAAACACCCTAACTAATAATCCTTCCCAAACAAATCTTACACTGTTTTTAGTGGAAAGTTCTTGCAGCTCCAGCTGGATGAATACTACAGCCCTTCAGAATGTGTATCTGTTTCAACAAAAAGCCCCCATTACAGCCTCCTCACTTATGTAAGCTGAACTGCTTTGGTTTTGGAAGACTGGGTTTATAAATACAACTCCTTTCTCTTTCCATCTTCCAGAAATTTGTGAAAATACCAGATTTCCATTAGAAAGCATCCTTTCTTGACTTCACAGGGCCATGGGTTTTGTCTTCTTCTTCTTCTTCTTTTTTATTTGTTTACCTTTGTAATTTCAAAGGGAATTTGGGAGGGAGAAGAGGAATACGTTTGCTTTGTATGGCACATTGAACTAGAAGTTAACTATAACATTTTAAACTATTATATTTTTATTTTCCATTTGTGGCTTATATGTATGTTGGCATATGTGGCAATGTTACATATGTTGTTTTTTTTATTAAAAATTTTTTAATGTTCATTTATTTTTGAGAGAGAGAGAGAGAGAGACAGAATTTGAGTGGGGAAGGGACAGAAAGAGAGAGGGAGACACAGAGTCTGAAACAGACTTCAGGCTCTGAGCTGTCAGCACAGAGCCCGACGCGGGGCTCAAACTCACTAATCGTGAGATCATGACCTAAGCCGAAGTCGGATGCTTAACCGATTGAGCCACCCAGGTGCCCAACATATGTTATTTCTTAATCCTTGGGACAATCTTGAGAGTTAGCTATGACCTGGCTTGCCCTCCTGGATTCCTGGAGATCTTCATTGACATATTAAAGGTGATGACCATGATGGTACTCATATCATAGAGATTTTAGGGTACAAAGAGATCAGGTATGTAATTTGGATTACAAATTACATGGCTGGCTCATAGCAGATTCTCTGAAAATATTAGTTTATTTGTCCAGTATTTTTAAGCTTCAGGCAACTATGTCCACAGCATAATTACGCAATTAGGGCAAACTGCAATGTCCATTCATTTTCCTTCCTGAAGTGCTTTTATGTATAGTTCCCTATGCTACTGGCTTATTTTCAGGTTACTAGTATGTAAAATTCCTCTCTTAAGGATTCACTTATATTAAAAATATTAATTATAGTTTCATATATTTATATTATATGTTAAAAATATTAAAAGTTCTGAGACTGGTTCCTGCAAGACATTGTTCAATAGAGTATGTTCAAATGTTTTTTCCTTATACAAATATATCCCTTTCAGTTGACTAAATGTATTGTTTGTGGGCATTAAACATAAGGGAAAAAATGTCCTATTTTAGTATTTTAAGAAAATCATATTTAATTCATATGGTTTCAATGTTCAGGGATCTTGCAGAATTGAGAATTGTGGATTCATAGTGCAATAAAATCCTTATAATGCCCCTGTGCCATTTTTGTTTCATTTGTCTCTTTTGCTTTTTTTCTCTATTACCCTTTATTGTCTGATGTGTCTCTTGGGCTTGAATTACAAATATGAGTGTACAGTGTGGATTTGGTGCATCAGATATTTTTATGTGTCCAAGTCACTGATCTGTTGCGATATGTGACTAGTATTTCCAGACCAGTTCCTAATCCTAGGTGAGGGAGAGATCTACGTTCAGGGTCGTTGAATTTCACAAGAATGGAGAATTGGATGAAAGCTCAAAGCACATTATCTGCTAGTTTTTAAAACCCTGAGAATTTCAAGGGAAACATAATCCATATGTATCTCATCTGTTTACAACTTTCCTTATCAAAATATTATGCTATTGAGCTCAGAGGTGCCCAGGAAGTCAGTTAAGCCTTTTGAAGACTCCTCACTTAATTATGTAACCGGATATCATGTTTTGGCATGGGAAAGAGGCCATGTCCCTTCTAAGTTCTCTGTCTTTCAACATTTAGTTGTCTTTATCATCCCAAAATTGAGGGATTTAAGACAGATTTATTTTTATGTTATTATGAAAAATGAGCTAATGGTATTATAGGTATATAAATAAGAAAAGAGAGAGAGGCTCTCACTGCTGTGTTGACTTGGAATCTTAAGGGGAAAGGAGAAGGCTGTAGAAAAAATAATTTTCCTTTATTTCTAAACGAATAACTTAATTTTTCAATTTCTAGGGACGTAGCTTTTATTGAAGTTGGAGGATCTTATTTAATAAGTGGAAACAGTGCTAGAAGGACCTTAAAATTTTTATGGTAAAATCAACAAGAATTTGCCTATGTTACAATTCAAAACTGATTTGTAATAATTTGAATGCCCACCCCCACTTTATGTTCTCGGATGTTAAATGAGACATGAGCTGTAGATGAAAGATATCCTGTAGTCATTGGGATTGCTTCCAAAAGGATTCTCTCATATCCACTGTATCTTACTGCCAATACAAGTAAAAAATAAATCAGAAGTAGAATTCCAGGAAACTAGTGGTCAGCTTTCAAAGTTTTACTATAAGTTTAGCCTACTCTTGCTACTTTTCTTATGCATAAATGATTTAAAATCTTTCAAATGGTAATGTAACATATGTGAAGGAGATAAATGGAACAAAGCTTGCTTTACATTGATGAAATTATGGTAAAAAGATATTACCTAAACTTTTAAATATAAAAATAAAATTCTCAATCATGTTGATAACTGTTTATCAGATGACTTTTGTAAAACTTTTTAACTTAGCTGTTTTATCCTGTGGAATAGTTCCTGTGTATGATTGTATTTACACTTCACAAAAATGGGTGTTATGGGTTAATGTTTTCACTTACTGTATTGTCCTACAAACTATGTGCTCAAAAACTGTACCAGAAGAGATGCGATTTCAACTAAGTGAAATATTTTTTTTAGTCTGTTGTTTTTGGTGAAATTTTAAGACTTCCAATGATACAGAGTTCAATACAGAATTCATTTGTCTGACTTTCTTCTTGCATTCAGGCCCTCCCAGTTGTATATGAATTTTTATTTTGGCTCTGCTATGTGACTTTGGGCATTAAGCAACCTCTCTGAACCTGTTTCCTGACACATAAAAAAGAAGGATAGGAACTATATGCCTCACAGAGTGTTGTGAAGATTAAATACGATTTCCAGTGTATACCGCCTGGGTCATTGATGCTATTACTGGTGATGATGGCAACAAATTTCCCCATTAAGAATAACTTATTAAAAAATTAAAAAAAAATTTCAGTGTAGTTCACACACAGTGTTACATTGGCTTCAAGTGTACAACATAGTGATTCAGCTTCTTTGTAAGTTATGCTGTGCTCTCCACAAGTGTAGTTAACCATCTGTTACCATACAATGCTATTATAATACCATTGACTATATTGCCTATACTGTACCTTTTATTCTGTGACTTACTCATTCCATAACTGTAAACAAATATAGCTATATTTGTTTTATTGCTGGGGTACCTGGGTGGCTCAGTCAGTTAAGTGTCTGATTCTTGATTTCAGCTCAGGTCATGATCCCACGGTTCATGAGATTGAGCCCTGTGTTGGACTCTGCACTGATGGCACAGAGCCTGCTTGGGATACTCTCACCGTCTCTCTCTACCCCTCCCTGTCCACGCATGTGCCCCCACACTCTCTGTCTCTTTCTTTCTCTCAAAATAAATAAATAAATAAATAAACATAAAAAAATAAAGTTGTAAATAAAGTTTTTTTAATGTTTATTTATTTTTGGGAAAGAAAGAAAAACAGACCATGAATGGGGAGGGGCAAAGAGAGAGGGAGACACAGAATCTGAAGTGGGCTCCAGGCTCTGAGCTGTCGGCCCAGAGCCCAACACAGGGCTCGAACTCATGAACCATAAGATCATGGCCTGAGCTGAAGTCAGACCTTAACCAACTGAGCCACCCAGCCGCCCAAAGTAGTATTCATTTTATTGCTGAATATACTGTTATCTGAAAGTCCTACTATTTATTGGAGAGCCAAATTTTGCCTTCCTTTCCAGAGATTTTTTTTTTAGTAACTGTTAATTGTTTTTACTTTGTTGGTGATGTTTAAAAAATAGCTTCTATGATAAAATCAAGTTGAAATCTATCATTATGATGAATAGATTCAAATATAGATGGAAAGGTGATACCATTTTTAAGAGTATCGTTTCCATATCTCTGGGCTGTAGCACAAAGTGTTCCCTGTCAATGTGGCATGAGTTCCACGAAGTTAGGGCCCTTTCCTCCTCTCATAACCAAAGGACGATTTAAAAGGAAGTGTTAAAGTGAGAATTTTTCTTTTTATAAAAGGAAAGGAAAAGAAAAATTGAATAAAAAATTGCTGCCAAGGGAGAAAGAGAATTGAAGAGCTGTGACAAATCCCTATGTGGTCCAGATTGTTGGCACAATGCGGAGAAGTTAGAGTGAATGGAACAATGGGAAATCATTCATGAGCCTGAAGCTAATCACTTGGCTTCTGAACAAAATGGGGGAAGAACCAATATTTTAGAGAGGGTAGAAAGCCCAGGGAGCTGGTGCAGAAGTAAGTTCCTTTATTCAAGAACAAAAAGTCAAAGAGAATTAATAGATGATTTACTGGAACCTGTCTGGCATCTGAGAATGACTTACATGTTATAAAGAGGCTTCCTTTTCCAGATAGGTGAAACACTGTTTAAAAAATATTGCTTTTAAGAAAATATTTGATAATATATTTTCAGCCTTTTGAACATATTATTTAATTTCCTTCACAATTATAAACACAGGGCTCTCTCTAAATCCAGTGAGTATCTCACTGAAGCTAAAGATGTGTTGTTTTCAGTACACCTAAATTGTATTAATTATAGTAGAGCTGGGTGTGTATTTTTTTATTTTCCATTTCCTATGCTGTGGGAGAGGAGATGTGATAAAATCTTTAAATTATTGCACAATAGTAAATAAACATAACTGTTGTTTAAAAGGCTGCACTGCTATTAGCTAACTTGAAAGGTGTGCATATCTGCTATAAATCTGAGTTCTATGAGTGGAAGGTGTTTTGAAGGGGTCACAGTATAATATAGGGAAGTACAGGTTGAATGAAAGTTGAAGAATACCTAATGTACTAATGTCCCTAATGTACTATAAAGCCCCTTTCCTACAAAATTATTGAGTGAATTCCTTGCTGGATTTCAAAATCAGCATTGTTCAGCTGCCAATAAAGCAAGATTTTCATTATGCTAACATCTAAATAAAATAATTGGCAGGGGGTTGCACCTGGTGGCTCAGTTGGTTAAGCGTCCCACTTTGGCTCAGGTTACCATGAGGTTTGTGAATTTGAGCCTCACATTGGGCTCTCTGCCATCAGCACAGAGCCCGCTTCGGATCCTCTGTCCCCCTTGCTTTCTGCCACTGTCCCATTTGCGCTCACTCTACCTTTCAAAAAATAAATAAACACTGAAAAAATTAAAAAAACATAATTGGGAAAGGGTAGGTAAAGATGAGATTTAAGTATCTGACTAGGAAAGTGTAGGGAAAGTCAGTGCTGAAAATATCAGATTTAAAAGTGGTCTTTTTTGGGGCGCCTGGGTGGCTCAGTCGGTTAAGCGTCCGACTTCAGCTCAGGTCATGATCTCGCAGCCGTGAGTTCGAGCCCCGCATCAGGCTCTGTGCTGACTGCTCAGAGCCTGGAGCCTGTTTCAGATTCTGTGTCTCCCTCTCTCTCTGACCCTCCCCCGTTCATGCTCTGTCTCTCTCTGTCTCAAAAATAAATAAACGTTAAAAAAAATTAAAAAAAAAATAAATAAAAGTGGTCTTTTTTGTTGCTCAAGACAGAGTGCCCAAATTTAGTACCCCAATTTTTGTCATCGTCTTTATAGACTACTTTTCTCCTATTTATGGGCCAAAACAGAGGGCATGCTGGAGCAAGAAGAAAGAAAAAAGAGAAACCCAGTCAATTCATGGCTACCTTATGCTATGCCAGACATAATCATAACTTAAGACTTAGTTGACCATTCAAAAAGTTTGCCATGCAATATTTTTGTTACCCAAAATATTTAACCACTAATTCCAAATAGGCACAACTCAGTGTAAATAGATCAGGGACCTGGGATCCTGGATGGTGCCTGGCATCTGGTCTTTATGCTATATCTAACTCACTGCATAAATTGAAGTATATCACATAATGTTATTGGACCTCAGTTTCCCCATTTGCAAAGTAAGTTGAATGAGGCATTCTTTATGATCTCTTTGAATTCTCAAATTCTCTGATTCTGTTTTTCATATTCAAAATGTTAGAAAGTGATTGTGATAGGCACGCCTGGGTGGCTTAGTCAGTTAAGTGTCCAATTTTTGATCTCAGCTCAGGTCATAATCTCATGGTTTGTGAGATAGAGCCCCTCATCGAGCTCTGTGCTGACAGTGCAGAGGCTGCTTGAGATTCTCTCTCTCCTCTCTCTGCCCCACGGACCCTCCCCCCCCCCCCCCCACTGCTCATGCTCTTTCTCTCTCAAAATAAATAAATAAACTTAAAAAACATTATTTTTTAAAAGAAAGTGGTTGTGATAAATAAGGTACAGGTAAGACACTGTGGAATGTCAGAAGAAATTGCTTCTAATTTTGAGCTTCAGGGAATTCCTTGTAGATACTAATTTCATATGTGGAGATGAAGGAACATACCTTCAAGTCAGAAGGAATGGCAATGATATGAAGCAGAAAATGGTAAGGCTATTCCTGAGAACAAGTGGTTAAACTTCTCATGAGCCTTGTTCCTTTTCTTTTCAAGAGAGGCAACTTTTATTAAAAAAACACAAGCACAAAACAAAAGACCTCTCTAGCAAAAAAGTCTTAGGTAAATCAGAATCAAAGATCAAAGTAAAAAGAAATTTTATTTCTGATATCTAAAAAAATATGATCTCATTGAGTAAAACTTGTGCAGCACAAAAATTATAAATATGGAAGTAAAACTCACATGTAATTCCAACATGCAGAGATAATTACTATTAATATTTTCATATCTTGGTGTACTTCCTTCTAATCTTTATTTTATGCATAAATATACATATATTTGTATAATTTTGCTCCTATTGTACACATGATTTCATTACCTATTTTAGGTCTTAATATATCATACAGGATGGTTCCTACCTGGCTCCTTTTTGGGAAAATATAATTCTGGGCTCCTTGGTCTGCTTTGTCAGGAATCAGCTTTGTCCTTAATGATACTCTAATCAGTCTCAGGAGAAAGTGCATGTTAAGGTTTGGTCATAATAGGAATATTTCTTAGGACAGGTATTTTTTTCCCTGGAGAATCTATTCATTTGGCATTATGTTCTAGATTGCTGGAGGGCAAGGGTGAGACTCTGGTACTGCCAGGGCACAGTATTAAACTTGACATGGAGTAAGCGCTCATGTTTGCTGAACTGCACTTTCAGTGTAAATGATGCTTCCAGAGGAAGGACGAATGCAGAACGTCTTCTAGGGAAAACTTTTGTGCATTTGGCAATTCCCGATCAAAGGCACCATTTCCCTACTTGCTGGTATTTTCCTATGTATAGTATACATAGTATATAAATAGCATAATATATATATAAAATATACTATCTAAACTATATATACATATATATAGTATATAGTACCTACAGCTATATATATATATATGTTTGTGTGTGTGTGTGTTCGTGTGTGTGTGTGTGTGTGCGTGTGCATGTATATATATGGTATCTACTGTGTATATATACACACACATATAATGTAAAATATAGGAAATATATACAATAAAAAATCTATATCTATATCTATATAGTATATATATAGGAAAAACAACTTAGAGAAAAATGTTAAGTAAATAATAGGACACAAGAATGATGAGGATATGGCAAAAAATGTGAAGGTTGAACCTGAATGACAAATGTTTAGGAACACAACTCTACCAGATTTCCTGGACCAAGCAAAGAGTGTGAGTTCCTTTTGTACTTTCTTCTTCCTTTCATGTGGGAAGAGGTACTCAGTATCTGTATGCGGATTATCCCAGATTGAAAATTTTCTTTGCATTCCAGGTTACTCCCATGTTACCATTCAGCAGATCTGAAGGGTTTGTTTTCAGTCTCTTCTGAGGACTCAACCAGTTACAGTCAACATCTTTTCAAGCACCATTTGCTGTTCCCTTGTTTTTATTTGTTAATTATGATACTGTAATTGCATTTGCCTTTTCATCAAGAATTGACAAGTGTTCTATGGGAAAGCTGTGCTGATCTAGTAGTTTAAACTATTTAGCAACATATTACAGAATCATAGGTTCTACTTTGTACCCTCAATTTAATAAGCTATTAGATTGGAGTTAGACAACTCCTCTATTGATAAAATGAAATAGATGATCTCTCTAAGGTTTTTTATAGCTCTAAAAATTTTTTTATGTTCCTGGATGTCTGATTTCTTTGTTTCAATATACTATGAGGTTAAAGTTGTCCTCCTTTCTACTCTATGGTCAGCCATACCAAGCTACTTAGAGTTTTCACAAGTCACTGTGATTTGTGTGATTTCATTTTGCTCCATTTACCCTGATCTGTGAATATTAAATTGAAATCCCATAATTTCTATCTAGAGCACTGGTTTTAGATGTGAGACAATTAACAAGAATGCACAATCACCCTGCTCATTCTGTGCTATGGAAGGTTCATTCTTAAACTTTGATAAAAATAGCAATCAGGGTTATAATTAACCCTGAAGGTTTTTTTTTTTAATTTTTTTAACGTTTATTTATTTTTGAGACAGAGAGAGACAGAGCATGAACGGGGGAGGATCAGAGAGAGAGGGGGACACAGAATCTGAAACAGGCTCCAGGCTCTGAGCAGTCAGCACAGAGCCCGACGCGGGGCTTGAACTCACGGACAGTGAGATTGTGACCTGAGCCGAAGTCGGATGCTTAACTGACTGAGCCACCCAGGGGCCCCAGAAGTTTTTTTTTTTTTTTTTTAATGTTCATTTATTTTTGAGAGAGAGACAGAGTGTGATCAGAGGAGAGGCAGAGAGAGGGGGAGGCACAGAATCTGAAGCAGGCTCCAGGCTCTGAGCTGTCAGCACAGAGCCAGATGCAGAGCTCAAGCCCATGAGCTGTGAGATCATGACCTAAGCCAAAGTCGGATGCTTAACTGACTGAACCACACAGGCACCCCCAACCTTAAAAATTATAATTCCCTAGGAAGGATCTTCCAATTTCTACACTACTAAATCCAAAATGCTGACATGAAACTTTTGGTGTTATTCAATATGACTTTTATGTGCACAGAAGATTATTCACCAGTTTATTTTTGGTTTAAAAAATACATGATACCTAGTTTTTTTGTTAGGCTTTTAAGTTTAGCTTACATATCCTATCAATTGGTTTGTACATTTAGAAAATGTGAATCACATGTAAAGATTCTTGATTAATACTTTGTCTAATTTATATATATTCAAGCATTATACAGTGCTTTTGTAATTTGATATACTTTATTTTCTTCATATATGTTCTTTTGACTTAATACTCCCCAAACACTGTTTTTTATAACTCTAATAATTCAAACGTGGAAATATGGTGAACCTAGGAAGTTCAATGCTTTGTATAAACTTAGTAATATATTAACTTAAAATCAGTAGTCTAGGGGCACCTGGGTGGCACAGTAGGTTAAGCGTCCGACTTTGGCTCAGGTCATGATCTCGCGGTTTATGGTTTCAAGCCCCGCATTGGCCTCTGTGCTGACAGCTCAGAGCCTGGAGCCTGCTTTGGATTCTGTGTCTCCCTCTCTCTCTGCCCTCCTCCAGTAGCACTCTCTCTCTCCCTTTCAAAAATGAATAAACATTAAAGTCATTAGTCTAAACCAATCATTATATATTTTAAATTAGAATCATAAGACTGTCACTCTATTAGGCCTAATTCTTTTAAACATTAAAAATACAGAAAATATTTTCATCCCTAGGATGAATCCTTGGTGTAAGAAAAAAATGTGATTGGTTGGGAGAGACTCCAGGCTAATAATACTTCTCCTCCCTTTTTAAACTGAGGCTATGTAAAACAAAACAAAACAAAACAAAACAAAACAAAACAAAACAACAAAAAAAAAAACCTTTAAAAAAAAAAAGGTGTGTCTGGGTGGCTCAGTCAGTTGAGTGTCTGACTTCGGCTCAGGTCATGATCTCGCAATTTGTGAATTCGAGCCCCGTGTCGGGCTCTGTGCTGACAGCTCAGAGCTTGGAGCCTGCTTTGGATTCTATGTCTCCTTCTCTCTCTGCCCCTCCCCCACTTGTGCTCTGTCTCTCTCTGTCTCCCAAAAATAAATAAATGTAAAAAAAAAACCCAAAAAACAAAAAAAAAAACCTTTAAAGTGAGGCTATGTAGAAGCACATTGTCTAACTGAATTACTGGTCCTACACCAGGGCAATCCAGCAATTACTTTCCCCATTGTTTCTTTAGAATAAACTAATTAGAAAAAAATATAAGGATGTACAAATAATGAGAATGTTGTATGTTTCCCAGACTCTTCTTGATGCTTAGTAAATGACAAATAAGATTGTAAAGGTTTATTTTGCTCTAACAATAATTAGCTGATTTATACACTAAGATGTTGTTTTGGGGTATTGATGAAGGCATTGGTGGTGGCATTGGGTCTTCCTCTCTTACTATCCTACATGTTTGGAAGGTGGTTGATATGATTTGGATTTAGTCTGAGGTTGTGGAAGGAACTGGCTGACTTGAGGCAGAAACATCCAGCCTTGATTATATAAGCATCAGGCTACCCAGCCAGACTCTGTAATGCAACCATCTAGTCCATCAGAACACAACTCTTTGTCTAGATTGATTTTCCTTCTTTCTTACAGTTTTCTATTCTTTATTTTATTATTTTAAGCCCTTGCATTCTTTGATTTTGTTGTTGTTGTTGAAGAAATCAACTTGAAAAATTTGTCTTTTCTAATTTGGGACTAATTCACCCCCATTCCATCCCACCCCCTATCCTTCAGAGAAAATATTTTCTGTGTTTTACTTAGTAGTTTTGATGTCTTTGAATTCACATTGCATAAGCATAGGAAAAATAGGATGTCTATGTAAAACCTCAATTACAGTGTATAAATTTACAACTTTCCTCTTAATTGGATAACATTTTGTTCTAATAAAAGGTAAGGCTTCATTCATTTCAAGGGCACTCTCTGGGTGATGCAGATTCTTGGATTCCTCTCTGTTTTGTTGAAATTCATTATGTGCCTGAATGACTAAAGGGAGAATGGATGTTTTTATATTCCTCAATGGGTGTCAGTTGTAATCAAGTTCAAGTAGCAAACAAAGCTCAAAGTGAATGAACACAAGGGTGTCATCTATCAGTGGCATCTTCATTTTTGAGCTATTGTGCCATTCACAATAAAAGCAACAGACAGACACTGTTGTAAGCAAACACTGAATATCTTAGTTTAGTTCATTCATATTATTGTGGATGTATCATTAACATAGGAGTGACCTGGAAAGGAGCCAGTTTCTCTGTTCTGTATCTAAAAATGGATCACTGTACTGCTGAGAATACTGTGAAAACATTGTAGAAAATCATTTACTTTGGAAAGATACAGTCTAAAAGGCTGAAAATCCTCACTCTAGGTATTAGACAGAAAATGATTGAGGACTTGTTTGCAAAGTCTCCTTGACTAAAGGACTAGTTTTCTTTCCCTGGTCTCTTTAACTAAATGATATTCTGCTCACTTTTTGGTGGGTATGTTCTTATTATGATATTAATAAGAATCAAAAGTAAACATGATCTTTATACCATTTTTTTCCAGAAAAGACTCTTAGTTGTAAGAAAAGTAACCTGTTCAAATAGCTCAAGTGAAAAGGGAAATAGTGTTCACTGGAAAATATTAAGGCCTTATGGAATCTGAGAAGAGTAAGTAAAGTGGAGATTCTAAATCTGAGGTCAAGAACTGAGCTTCCTTGCTCTGTATCTCTTTCTCTGTGGGTTTTGTCTCCATTTGTCTATCTCTGAGTCAGCTTCCTGAGCTTATTCATCTTGCACGGGGACCTATCTGGCCACCTCACATTGACTTTACTAGATCTTTTATCTCAGATGTCTATATCTGATGGGCTCAGATATCCAGTGCCTCAATTCCAAAATCCTTACAGGTAAATCTGATTGATTATTAGTAATATACTGGCTGGACTTAGTTCAGGGTCGCATTCCTGACTAATGTTCTACAATTGTGGAGTAGGGTCATGTAGCCTAGCGGGTGGTAGGCTGTAACGAAGTAGCTGTGGATGGAATAGGCTGTGAGAAGCATGTCTATTATAGGCTCCATGGTGTGTCTAGATCAACGGCCTTAAAACTTTTTCCACCATGGTCCATAAGAAGAAATAATATTTTTTCATTCTATCCCAGCATTCATCAATGTGGTAATTTTTTTTCTTCCAAAGTTTGGGATAGTCTTTATTGGAGCTTGGAATGTCATTCACCTTAATCAGAGGCAGACGGTGCAAAAATGAGCAGCAACAGTGGCAGACACCCAGCAGGCTCCAGCAGGGCTACGTTGGGAAGCCTGCTCGCCCGCAAGCAATACACAGGTACACGCACACATGCACGCATATGTGTTAATTCTTGAAGCAATACTTCCTCTTATTACGCGTGATACACTCTAGCATTCCCTTTTCTATTTCTGTCTATCCCAGCTCATTCCGTTAAATAAAGGCATGCTGCTCTGTCTCACTAAATTGATTTCATGCTCCACTAATAAGTTGCAACTTTAGTTTCAAAAGCACTGGTCTGTACTTTTCTTTATATTGTTTTCCTTTGTAGCACTTATTATAATTATAATTGGCTTCCCTGTTAAATTTTGTAGTTTCCTTTGTAGGAGATATCAGAATTAAATTGCCTTGTTTGTTAAATTGTAATCCACATTAAAGCAGAGACTGTGTCTGTCTTGTTTACTACTGCATTCCCAGCACCTAACAGGGTTCCTGGCACATAGTAGATGCTCAATTGAGTAAATATTGATGAATGAATAAGTGAAGACCCAAACAGATGGCACCCTTAATGGGCTCACCTGGTTCTTTGCAAGGAGATTCAGATACGTATAAAACTGGCTAATCTGATATAGCCCTGCTGATAGAAAAAGCAGATGGAAAAGCCCAGCAAGAGACTCAGTGGAGCAAGGAGGGCAGGCCAAAGAGCAAGTTTCCATAGAGTCACCGACAGCTGCCTGAAATTCTTCCACCAGGGAAAATTTACTATGATAGGGGAAGAATCGGTGTCAGGTCTGAGCTCAGATATCCTGGTTTTTCATCTAACATGTATACCACCATTTATGCCTTGTTGGTTAAATTTTCAAAATTTCATTTTTGGTATTTTCATTTTTATCTTTATAGCTCATCATAGGGAGAGACAGAGAAAGAACCACACAATATTTGGATATAAGATACCATGGTACCTGCTTTCCAATGAGACAAAGACATCTGGTTGGGAGATTAATAGCACAGAGAGCTCTACTCCCTCTCTTCTTACTAACCTCCTCCTGGCAAATCACTGACTCCCATCACATCAAGATTCATTTAACTCACTTCTGCAATTTATGGCTCCTACTGGTCTCTAGCAGTTGTTTCAAGAGCTATTTCTTATAAATGGCTATTTTTAATGGTGTCACATGCTTTCTTTTCCTGTTTGCCAAGAATCTGAATCTACAGGACAATTTAACAAATTACAATTACAGTGGTTTCATCTATAGGCCTATTGAATGATCCGGTACATAGCTGTATTTATATAAAAAGCAATTCATAGGGGCACCTGGGTGACTCAGTCGGTTAAGCATCTAACTCAGCTCAGGTCATGATCTCATGGGTCATGGGTTTGAGCCCCTCATCAGGCTCTGTGCTCACAGCTCAGAGCCTGGAGCCTGCTTCAGATTATGTGTCTCCCTTTCTCTGTGCCCCTCCCCCACTCATGCTCTGTCTCTCAAAAATAAATAAATGTCAAAAAAATTTTTAAAAAAAGGGAATTCATAGACTGATAAGCTTCCTATCATAGCTCTCTGGCATCCACAAAACAGGGCTGAGAGGACTATTATTTTAACACTCAGACAGTTCCATATGCTCCAATATATTAATTTACAAGGTGAGAATACTACACTTTTCAAAACAGTCAACCTAATATTGAGTTAACACTACAAAGTACCATTTAATTCATTACACATATGATCTGATGTATAAATTTAGCATCCATATATATTTACAATTTTTGAGATGGAGAATTTATATCTTAGCTCAGTTGTTGTTAACCCTTTTTAGTATGCTATATGCATTTGCAGGGCATAGTAGAGGGAGGAAGGAGTTTCCTTCTGCCATATTCACCCATTCCAGCTTTAATCAAATTAATATGTAAACACATGCAGCAGATATGAATTTTGTTCACAGTACTTGAATGAATGCAGTTCAAAGCTTTTGGGGAACAGTCTTTTGCTCCTCAGTTCAATCCCATTTGGATCCTTAAAGAGAGTGGCTCTACACATTTTGTGCCTACCTGAGGGTGGTGGTTTTGGCTGGGGCTGGAATGCTCGGCCTCTAGTGTTCAATCTCCCTAGAACCATCATGAAGCAGTTTTCACCTGAGGTCCTACCAATTCTCCCGGCACTCTTTGGGAGTAAGGTTCTTTTCTGCTCCATAGATAATCCACAAAACTGCCAATCTATCCTAAGACCTATTGGGAAAAAAAACCACCCACATTATTATTTATTATTCAGAATGCAATAAAACCTTGGTTTGTAAGCATAATTTGTTCTGGAAACATGCTTGTAATCCAAAACACTTGCATATCAAAGTGAATTTCTCTGTAAGAAATAACAAAAACTCAGGTGATTTGTTTCACAACCTGAATATATTCTTATATAAATGATTACAATATTGTAATATAATACAAAATATACAGAAAATACAAAATATACAGAAAATACAAAATATAAACAAAAATAAACAAATGAACCTGCACTGACCTTTGAAAACCTTCTTGGCTGGTGTCAGGGAGACCAGAGAGAGGATGACTTTCATTATCACTAACAGAATCACTGCTATCTATTGGCTCAGTGGAATCTTTTTCTTTTCATGCAACTTTAACAAGGAACCTATCCAGTGACTAGAATGAAGCAAAGCATTCCTAAGCTTACTCTTGAATGGAGAAGCAAAGGGCTATTCATAGGTGCTTTGAAGTGACAAAATATACACTAGTGCCAGTTGTGGGCACCTTCCAACCTTCTGAAAAATCACTGATTTCTGCCAAACATCACAGCCTGAGACTGAGCATCTGAGCATGGGAGATGATCACCCACAATCCTGCAGCGAGAGAGAGAGAGAGAGAAGAACCATTGACTCAGTTGTGATCGTGTGACGTTTGATGTCATGTACTACTCGTATTGTAAGACATTGCTCATTTATCACGTTAAAATTTATTAGAAACATTTGCTCATCTTGGGGGAACACTTGCAGAACCATTTACTCACAATCCAAGGTTTTACTGTATATTTGAAGTAAAGAAGTAATGACTATATAATGACTATTTCTATACATATACATACACACATGTACACTTTATTATGTTTTTTCTCTCCCTGTATATAATCTATTACTCGACAAAAACTTTGCCATTGAAGGTCTGTTTAGCTAAATGAGTTCTTTTAATTCATGAAAAAAATTCAAGATACATGTTTCTAGGAATTATTTGTTGATTATATCAAGCATAGTTATAGGAGTCTTGTAAAAGTTAATCTAATACTTCAAAAAATATTGTGATAATATTGCAGTTTATTTTAAAAACACCTAAATTTTAGAGATATATGCTAAAATGTTTATAGAGGAAATAATCTGATGTATGGGTTTTGCTTGAAAAATGATTGGGAGTAGGGGGTAACGAATGGGGTTATAGATGAAACAAACCTGTCCATGTTGCTAGTAATCTCTTTCTATATGTGTTTGAAAATTTCCTAATAAAAAGTAAAAAGCGTATATATTTGAAGAACATATACTTCTACCCTCCACTGCACACATAGGGGAAATTGTTGGAAATGAAATGCAGGTTTCAGGGTCATGGAATGCTGCCAATACATGTTATGCAGTGTAAACATGGGGGCCCTTGTGCCCTAAGTTGCCAAATCTTCCAATCACTCAGTGGCACTAAAGTACATGCATTTATTTTCAGGAGTGTGTAGCCCATGTTTCTATTTATTTCTTCATCATTAAATCTCAATTGCAATAGCGCAGGGTGCCACAAGCTGAGAAACAGGTGAAACTTCCTATGAAAATAAATGCAGAGATTCCCAATTGTGTCTATCCTAATAAAAGCAAAAGGAACACCTAATTACCTATTTTCTTTTAGGAAATAAAGTCATCAACAAGGTTATAGCCCTGCTTTCCAAACTGCCTACCGATTACTTTGGGTACAAAGCAATTTTTTTTTCTCCAGCTAACTCCACAAGAATTTGCCTATACTGCCCTTTTGGATGTTGTTTTTATCACACTAAGCTTTAACCCGTGGAACCCATTCTTTCAGAGACCCCCTAGACTGACCATGTATACAAAACTGCAAATATTTCTGACATACAGCTAAATATGTGTACATATTGTTTGGTCATAAAAATTTTGTAATTGAAGACATGTTTACTAAAATGTATTTCATTTACAAATGTTTAAACTTTAGTTAATTGAACAAGAGGTTTGTTTTACATTTAACATTATTAGAAACCCAGTTTTCCACGTAGACTTTTTCACCTAAAATGTCACAGGGACTGAGAATTGTAAAAAGGAAACTTTCCATATTCTTTCACATCTTGGGTTTTCCACATGCATTCTCTTTGTTTTGTTTTGTTTTTCTTTAAAACGTTTTTTTAAATTTTTACTTATTTATTTTGAGAGACAGTGAGCGTGAGCAGAGGAGGTGCAGAGAGAGGGGGAAGGAGAGACTGCCAACCAGGTTGTACCCTGTCAGCACAGAGCCTGACCTGGGACTCAAACCCACAAACCATGAGATCATGACCTGAGCCGAAACCAAGAGTCTGACGTTTAACTGATTGTACCACCCAGCAGCCCCTCACATGCATTCTCTTTGTCTGGAACCCTGTCTTCATCTCTCCTTTGCCAGGGAGTGAATTCCTGTCCATCCTGTGAGGGCTGACTCATCCCAAGTCACCACTTTCCTCATGTCTTTCCCAGATGCTAAATGACCTTTGCACTCTGGATGTCTCCACTATTATTTTTACCTCACTGTGTTGTAATAACAGTTTTTGCATTTTTCTTCTCTACTAGACTATAAACTCCTGGAAGACAGATATTTAATAACATTTATTAAATTGCTGCATTGAATTGGGTGTTTAACAAGCTGGTAAAATAATGGGGAGATTTCAAATAATAAACACAAAGAAGTAAGAAAATGTCAGGGTTGAGGGAAATGCTAAGTGAAAAATGACCTTCCCCCACAGTAACCACTAAATATAACTTGCTTTTTTGGGAGAGGGGGGAAAGATGAAATAACCTTGAAAAGAATCATTGACAAGAATATTCTCCATGGTCACATCCAGTTGGAAAACTGCATCATAGTTTATATTCAGTACAAAACTCAGACTTCTTCAAAAGATAAGTTGATTTTCTTCTTTGCAACAAGAAACAAGTTACTTTAGTACTTCATACTAGAATAGAAAAATGATTCATGTTCACAACATGAAAATATGCTAGGAAAGAAGAAGATTTTACAGATAAACTATAATCCTCCACTAAAGCCAAAGCCTTACAAGATGCTCTGACCGGTGAAGGGTAATATGCTCCCTGTACTGAATGCAGTGTGTGCGGTTGATCAGTTCCAGTGGCATCATAAACAACAAAACCCAAGTTCAAATCACTCACATGAACTTGTAATTGAATTTTTCAAGACTTGATTTAATGTAGGAAAGAGAACAAGGATAAAATGTTTCAAATATAACAGCTATTGAACAAGTTAGAAAAATTAGTAGAGTGAATATTAGTTCTGGCTAGCCTTCAAGAATCTCAAGATAGCAAAATTCCTCACTTGCTTAATTTAATGGTGAGAGAGAAATGGATAATACCATCCTTGGAAAGAGGACTAGTCAGCGAGGAGGACATGAGACAACTTCTTATATTTTAAACTGATAATATGAATGATATTGCTGAAAGCTGTAGGTATAGATTTTTTTTTCAAGAGTGCTAAATTAAAGCTTTAGAGAAAATAATGATGAAGCCCAGCTCATAGGTAGAGGCCTAAACAGGTCTCCAACCTGGAGACTCTCCTTTTATGATAAAGTGTCTTTAATTTCATGTGTTATTCAGCATCAGACTACCAAAAGGATTTATAAATTTGTTGACTTGTGAACTTCTTTTACCAAAGTATGAACTGAGGATTCTAGGAGACTAGCAAGTCTGTTTTTGTGAACGACCTTTGGATTTTCCAATGTTGAAGTTCAGTATTTGTTGTGGGATCTGGAGTAGAAGCTATTGGGAGTTTTACTGTTTTATTTCAATATGCCGGTAGCAAAGCAGAGAAACACTTGGTAAGACGAGATGCAATCGAACTCCATTAGTTCTACAATATCAAGTGCTTTTTAGTGGACCCTGAAGGCTTTGAATGGGGGTGTGCTAACATTTCCATGTGTGCTGGATGAAGGTTTTTCTGACCTTTGGAGTTAGCTCTGAAATCTTACCTACTTTCCTTGGAGCTTAGAATTTGAATCTGTTTTCAGATATAGCCAGCAGATGGAGCAATTTACTTTATTTACACTCTTCATCTGGTACAAAAAGGCATCAAAGACTCCTTTATAAATATACACGTGTATATATACGTATATATGCAAATTTAACTGTGTGTGCACATTTAACGGCATGTTAAAACTGTTCGTATGTTTGGAAACAACATATTAAGCATAATTTATTTCACTTTAGAATAGCAACATTTATCTGTTGGGGTTTTAATGCAGACTTGCATTTTATTAGGTTTGTACATGTCTGTGAAAGGACGACATGAGAGGAGAACAGTAGTTGTAGCAGGAAGCACATCACTTTTTTTTTTTCATCAGTTCCCTTCTGCAATTCAAAACCACATATCCTGCAAGATGGGAGTGAAGCTGGTTTTGAAGTCACCATGGAATTCAGCAACACTTAGCCATAATTTTGACAGTCCTGTAATAACAAACTTGAAAATTCTGATTTGGATAACAGAGCTCTCATGTTGAAATTTATGGAATCATTTCAGGTATTAGACTATCCATCTTACAGCTTGTCAATAGAGGATGATTTCCTGTAGGAGATAACTAATAACTTTATAGAATTTGGGGATGTAATAGAATGATATTGTCCCCTGGAGTTCACACTTACCAACCAAAGGGTAATAACTTTTATTACAAGCATGAAATAGTCTATAAATGTTTCATTAAATCCTTAAAAATGTGCAGTTATTAATTCTCTCTCTTCTCTGTGATTTCTGGCTACCACACTGAGATGGACATAGTGTTTCTGGGAACCTGGAGACAATGTGATTTTTGGCAACTTACCACCTGTACTATTTCCTAGTGGAATTATTTGAATCCATGTGGATTTTAGTAAGAGTCTTCTCAGAAGATTTCACTGTTATTTTAAATGCTAGGCCCTGCTTCTAAGGCCTTGATCTTTCCCTCTTCCAACCTCTTCCTACTGATTTGCCCTGCTTTAGGCCCCAGGCAAAGTGGGGAGGGAAGACATTGCATCTTCTGGCCATCTCAGTCGATTCAAAAGCATTTACCGAGCACCGATCGGTGCAGGGCACTGGTGTGGTGTTGAGCTGATTGAGTTAAAAAAGACATAGACAATGTCCTTGAGGCAGAGAAGCTGCCAATCGCTGACTCCAGGGAGAAGTATTTTTATTTCTTCAATATGGGCAAAGTTGCTATGGAGGAGGTTATGTGTATGTCTGAACAGGTAGGGGATGGCCAAGTGATTCCTGTCTTTGTAGAAAACAGACAAAAATCTCACTTTACCAGATTGCAAGGAAAGAAACACAGTGTAAATTTATGAGAAATTAGAATTATAGAATACTTAAAAACATAATACAGTTTTGACTTTGAGGTTAACATTGTAACTAACAAAACATTGCAAAATCGAAGTCCCTTTGGGGCTCAATTTAGTGGATAGAGAATAGAATTTGGAAAGGTAATAAAACAGATTCTCACACAAAAGGTGCTCAGGTTTTGCGAGCATCTTTTTTCTTCTTGAACCGTGAAAAAGAACCTTGGCCTTTTGCTCTTCACTTCTCTTTAGCATCATGACTGCATAATGTGTCATCTGTATAACATTTGTGCATTAGCAGTGAGCATGAGGATATTTTGGGTTTGACCCATTTACTTGAAGGAAATGTTCTATTCTAGGTTCTTTGGTTGCAAGGAAAAGGAACCCAGTCAAATGGTTCAAGAAAAAGTTATTTAAAAAGACAAGACTCCCATGGATATAAAATACAGGAACAACAGCCAGGTCTTACAACCAGTATCAGAGTGCTATTTTCTTCTTCCATTTCCTATATAAATGACTTTTAATAAGTGGCCCAAGGTGAACTTGAAAAGATAGGGTAAGGTCGGTCAAAGCCAGGCCTTGAGGACATGGTGAGGGATAATCCTGTGGTCATAGGTGACAAAACCCTCCACTGAACTGAGCTGATTGGATTCACTCTCAAAAATTTGACCCGAGACACCAATTAGTTTGTGATTGGCTTTTGAAATACTAGTAATAATATATAATACTTGTCAGGAGCTTAGTGTATATAGGCTATTGTTCTAAGCATTTTTTGTGTTCTAAGTCACTCATCCTCACAACTACATGATATGGGTCAGTGCCATTCCCATTTTACAGATGAAGAAATTGAGGTACTGAAAAGTAAAATAATTTGCACAAGTTGATAAAGGTTGTAGTAAAGCTGGTGTTTTAACCCAGATGATCTAATTCCAGAACCTATACTCCTAACCACTGCATAACTCTGCCTTCAAAATGTTAGTGCTTTTGGTAAGTGCCAACCAAAGAGTTGGTTCTACGGTAAGCCAAAACTACATGTGAGTCGAAGTTCTAGGGGGAGGGGAGCACAGAAATAAAGAGTGAGCAGAAAGAACAAGGATGTGGAGAAGAACATGGTGCAGCTGTTCATGTCAGTATCCCCTCTTTAGACTGAACAAGGCCTAGTATACAGCAGATACTTACCAAGTATGTGCTGAATAGGGAACGAATGTTTTCAGCTGGGTCTGTGGGTATGACATACACCCTGAGAAGTTTATATGTGCAGGGAAGGAATCTCCAAATGATTTATTTCTCTCTCTCTCTCTCTCTCTCTTTTCATTTTGTTTTTTGAGATAGGGTGCATGTGAGTGGGGGATGGGCAGAGAGACAGAGAATCCCAAGCAGGCTCCATGCAGTGCAGAGCCCAACGCGGGGCTTGATCTCACAACCCATGAAATCATGACTTAAGCCAAAAATCAATAATCAGATGCTAACCGACTGAGTCACCCAGGTGTCCCTATCTCTTTATTTTTAAAATTAATTAAATTATACATATACTGCATGAATACATTGTCCATTTTTAAAAAGTAAAGCTTTACAGGGAGGGATAAAGTTCTTTTTTGCCCACGTCATTTCTATTTCCCACAAAATGTCCAGATTTTATTGATACATTTACATACATATATAGAATATATTGGAAATATAAAGTGTTGTTTTGTTATAATAATATTTATATAAGTATGATGGTGTTTAATATTTTCTTTCCTCAGTTAATAATGTATCTTAAAGATCTAGCTATATTGTTATAATAAACATTTAGACAATTTCTAAACTTCTTGCTATTATAAATTATGTTGCAATACAGATGTGTGTGTGCCTGTGTGTGCATGAGTGTGTGCATATGTTCTTTTACACATGCATTTCTCTTGTGTACTAAGAAGTGGAAATGGCCGAGTTATTGTCTACACACATTTATTATTTTAATAGACAGTGGGCATTGGACAATGGACATTGCTTTCCATATCCCCGACATTATTTATTGTCGAACCCCAAAATTTTGCTGAGATACCAATGAGATACCACCTCACACCTGTCAAAATGGCTAATACTAACAACTCTGGAAACAACAGATGTTGACAAGGATGCAGAGAAAGGGGAACACTTTTGCATTGCTTGTGGGAATGCAAACTGGTGTAGCCACTCTGGGAAATAGAATGAAGGTTCCATAAAAAATTAAAAATAGAGCTACCCTCCAACCCAGCAATTGTACTACTAGGTATTTATCCAAAGGATACAAAAATGCTGATTCAAAGGGGCACATGCATCCCAATGTTTATAGCAGCATTATCAACCATAGCCAAATTATGGAAAGAGTCCAAATGTCCATTGACTGATGAATGCATAAAGATGTGGTGTATATATATACAATGGAATATTACTTGGCAATAAAAAGAATGAAATTTTGTCATTTACAACAAAGCAGATGAAACTAGAATGTATTATGTTAAGTGAAATAAGTCAGAGAAAGACAAATATCGTATGATTTCATTCACTTGTGGAGTTTAAGAAGCAAAAGAGATGAACATAGGGGAAGGGAAGGAAAAATAAGGTAAAAACAGAGAGGAAGGCAAACCATTAGAGACTCTTAACTACAGAGAACAAACTGAGGGTTGCTGGTTGTGTGTTGGGTGGGGATATGGTCTAAATGGGCAATGGGCATTAAGGAGGGCACTTGCTGGGATGAGCACTGGGTGTTATATGTAAGTGATGAATCACTAAATTCTACTCCTGAAACCATTATTACACTATATGTTAACTAACTTGGATTTAAATATAATAAAAAAAATAAAAATAAATTTTTGTGTGATGTAAATAGTTGAACCTCAATATTGTTTTAATTTCTAGTTGTGTTTGATGTTCGTAATCTTCTTAAATATCTACTGATCATTGATATTTTGTCTAGTCATAAGTTTTGACCACTTTGGTTTGTTTCTTTTTAAATTGGTATATATATATATATATATATATATATATATATACACACACACACACACACACACATATATATATATATATGAAGAACTTCTATAAGAAGTTCTATATATAGTCTCACAATGATATTCTGAAGTATTTTTGATACATATGCAATTTTATTACTTCTGAAACTTCTAAGATTGAAAGGAATTGAAGTATCTGAGATATTACCTAACCCAATGACTTTAAAGTAATATGGACATGGTGGGGTGGTAGTGGGTTTACTTAAACCTCCTAGGAAGCTCTTTCAAATTATACCCTCTTTGTTTTCTGGAAGAACTCTGGTATGGTAACCATGTTATAATAGCAATAGGAGTGGGGAGTTGGGGTGAGTAAGGACCTGGGTGTTTTGATAAACTACTTTCCCACATGATTCTGGTGCATAACCCCCATAACTCCCCAAATACATAACTAATTGAAGATAAAACCATCATTCCATGCAAAAACTCTCTCTAGTTTTAGTCTAATCTTTTCCTAATCACACCAAGCAATTTTGTTTTGCCCCGACAGTTCATTTTAATGGAGTTTTCATGATACTTATTATGTCCAGATGAAAATGATCTTCTTCAATTTACTTAAACTGTGTTCTGGGAGCTCCCTTGCATTCTTCTGTTTCACTTAAAAACAAATAAACAAATTAATGAACAAACAACCACACAAACTAAAAAAAAATTTAGGCAGAGATGACCAATTGTTCACTAAAACTCACTTTCTCCTTTCATATACTGGGTTTATTGCTGGTTTTCAGCTTCCTAGTGAGGTATTACATTTTTAGACCATTTTGTATCTAGCTGTGGCCATGTAGCCAGTTCCGACCAATAAGAGTGAAAGGGATGTATATCATTTTTAAGTTGGGGTGGGTTATTTTTCATTTTTTAATTCACCTTCTCCAGTTCAGAGAACCATAAGGCCTATGCCTAGATGATGGTAGAGCCTAGAGACAAGGATACTAATCTTTGCATCACCTCACAGAGGAAAGCCAGCTGACAAAAACAATCAAATACCCAAGGACCCCAACCATTACTTAAGGTGAAATCATGTTCTATTGTGTTTAGCCACTAATATTCTGGGCATATTTCTTATGGTGTCTAGGATTACTCTAGTTAATACTCTCCTCACGGAACTAAATACCAATCACCAATCAAGCAACTCTTCTTCGTGGCTAACCAGAGAAGATGTGGTCCTTTGTCGTTAAGAACTAGCCAATCATTGAGAAGGTGTGTAGTATAAAAACCCTGCTCAGATAGAGATGAGCCTGACAAATAAAATTCTACCTTACTGACTGTTTGAATGTGAGATATATACAGAGTTGTCATTTGGTTGTGGGGACAGAAACAAAAAGAGAGACCTGAGGTAAGTTTATATATTTATTTTGAGGGAGAGAGAGAGTGTGGGAAGGGGAGAGAGAGAGAGAGAGAGAGAGAGAATCCCAAGCAGGCTCCGCACTGTCAGAGCAGATCTTGATGTGGGGCTTGAGCTTACCAACTGTGAGATCATGACCTGAGCCAAAATCAAGGGTTGGTCGCTTAATCAACTGAGCGAGCAGTGGGATATTTAGGCCTGGGAATGTGTTGGAGCATTTTATGAGATGCATTCCATCCTCTGAGAGACTCAGTCAAACTCTGTGCAGGATTTCTGTGTGGTTCCCATTTCCTCTGCTTCCATGTGTTTCTTTACAGCAAATCTATTTTTCTTGAGGTAGTCTGAGTGAGTTTCTGCCAACCAAGCTTGCAGGCAGAAGAGCCTGACATATTTTTCCTTCTAAGTTTTCATTAATTAGTATGTATTAGATTTGCAATATAATTAAACATAAAAAATATTAATTAAAAAGTAGGCGTTGCCATTGTGAGAGATTTTGGAAATATTTTATGATTATAAAATTAGGTTCAGTTTACTATTTTTTGGTCTTTAATTCTTTCAACAAACACATTAAATATTTCCTGTTTGCTGGATTGTTACAGAACAGAATAGAGAGTGGGAATCAAGACTGGATTTGAGTCATTCCATTTTTAAGTTCAATTATTCTCCCAGTATACTTCTTATTCATTATGCCTGCACTTGATTTGGAATCATCCATGTGTATGCTTACATCTGTCTTAGGTTGAGTCCTCCAGAAGCAATTTCAAGATGCTCTCCCAGGATGCTCTCCTGGATTCCCCTGGTACATATTAGCCATGTACTGCAGCACTTTCAGTGAACAATCTCTTTCTTCCTTTAGCAGGGCCATGCTAAGTTTTGACTCTATTATTGGTCTTGATTAGGGAGGAGAAATGGCCCAGATCTTGAGGAGGACATATACTGTTTTGTGAGGCGTCTCCCTCAGTTGAGGCCTCAGCATGATCTTCAGTAGAATGTAGCAGAGTCTATCATCCTCTTACAAGGGGGAATGGGCTTCTTATGTAGGCCCTGAAGGTTCTAGAGGAGTCTAAGAGTAATGTTCTTGAGTGTACCCACCTGGATATCCCTCCTTTTAGACTCCTTGGAAGGTCCCATTCCTTCCTGATGATGTAGAAGGCTTGCTGGGGCTGTGATTTCAGCCTTATCTGACATTTCCTACTCTTACAACTGGGTTCTGGCCCTGGTCTTCTGCATGGTCAGTCCTGTGCCTATAGAAGAGAAGGACCTCCATGAACACTGCCCTGGGAGCCTTCTGACTTTCACAGTTTTGCCTTAAGTTACTAATGGGTGGAACTGAACCTGTCATTTTCTCTCTTCAATGCATCAGTACTACTCGACAATAACCAAATAACACCCCCAGTCCCTGTAATTACTATTTTCTCCACATTTCACAAATGCCAAAGATACCACAGAAGGCATTGCATTCCTCTGTTATGTAGTCCATTCCAGGTCACCACAGGTGAGATCCTTGGTCATTGCCAAGCTGCAGCATGCCAGAAGCCTTCAGTATTCACTTAACCCAGAGACAGAGTCCTTGCTGCCATCTAGCAAGGGAGTGATCCAACTTCAGAATCACATCCCAGCACTGCTGGCTCCTCCTTCTCTGCCCAACCATTAATTTGTGGTGTGCTAGGAGTGGATAGGTGGTGAGGAATTAGAGCCAGCTTGGTCTTGAAAGGAAGGTAAGAAGTAGAGAGGTGGATAGATGGGAAAAAGGGAGCAGGGCCTGAAAGAGAATTGATTAAATTTATGGGAGAGAAAACAGCCAGGGCAGAAAAAAGGGAGAAGACACAAGACCCTGAGCTGGTGAGAGTAGATGGAATGCCAATTCATTGGAGTGCTTCTTTTGAGATGCGAGAGGGGAAAAGAAAGAAATACATATAGATGAGATTGTCAGTGGGAATAATATAGAGAACTGAGCCCTCACTGTGTATTTGGCACGGTTCTAAATGCATGGACAGAATTTGGTTTTAATTTAATAACATCAAAGATTATTTTTTAAAGCTTTCCACCAGGTCTTTGGCATCATTGAATATAGTAAAATGGGAGAAAACAACTCAAGTGTTAACAATATGCCATTTCTTGCTATTAAGCCCCATTTCTTTCTGTACTTTTCTGAAAAGAGTTGGGATTTATATTTTTATATCTTATGACAATATCCAAAAAAACCACTCATTTTATAAAGTTCCTGTTGTTTCGATCCTTTCTTTCCATCTTTATCCCTTTACTTTTAATTTAATGGGCAGACCTGAAATTAAAAGTCATCTTGTCTGTGGCACGTTGAATATAGAACGTGAATGAAAAGCTGGGAATGTTTGTTTTTCACAAGACATCTTGATTTGATAGCCTAGTAGGCAGCGATTTATTGCAGTAGTTTCAGCAGAGATCTTAAAAATGGTGAGCTTTGCCCTGAGCAAAAGGGCAAAGTTAACAAGAAGCTATATAGTGTCTCACCACTGCAAATAACGGTGGAAGGGTACAAGAGATAACGTCATGGGGCTTGTGCAGATTGAGGGGTCTTTGGAGTATTCTGTTGTGATGGAGATCAAGCAGTATCTTGTCATTCCCTATATCTCTATGTAATTCCTTTTAACCAAAGCCTATGAGAAGATCTCTAATATGTATACTACTCCTTTATTTGATGAATGAATAATCTCATGCTTATTGCAACTGAGTTATTGCAAGTATGAACGTTTTTCACTAAAAAAGGCAAAGGTTCTGAGTCAACTGCAAGGGTTTTGCTCTCAATCTTACCTAGCAATATTATTCAGTTGTTTCTGATTTTGAGATGATGGAGACTTATAAGTTTTCACCGTACAAGATGTTTTTCTTTACAAATAGCAGTGGTAGCCAATTTTAGCACATTGAGAAGAGATCAATTAGGTAGGAACACTTGACCTCAGGATAATTTCATTTCTTATTTCAAGCAGCCTTAACTGATAATTTAATAAAATAGAACCAGTGGGATGTACATTTGCTCATTAACATTATTAACAATTTTCAAAATCAGTCCATACTTTTTACTAAAAATTTATCATGTACCATAGTTTAATGTATAGCTGGTCAATTTTGAACTCTGTTTGAGGAGGTTCAGTTACTGAATACTTTCTTATAAAGTTTAGTCTGCAGTATTGACTCTGGGAATAGCATTAGAATAAGGTTTCAGTTTATTTCCTTTCGTTCAGTCGATAGATGAAAAAACTTCTGTAAACAATTATATAAGGGAAATAACTAACCATGGTTTGAATTTGTGTTCCCAAATCTATTAATTAATAGGACTAGGGAATGGGTCTTATGTTAAGGAAACTTGCAAATCTGCTGCTAGGCATTTTCTTTAAACCAGTGAGGATCACCCACTAAAAGACCAAAGACCGTAAAAGGATTTAGGTAACAAAAAAGTTTATATCAAACACTTTTAGCCAATCATTTGGAATCAATCAACTTGGATGCTACTTAACTATGCTCACTTAGAATTATCATTATGCTGTGTTCTTTTAATTTAATGATTTGATGTTAGTGTACTTAAGGTAGCTTTTAATAAGATCAATTATTAGAGAATGTACTAGTCAATACCTTGTTGGCTACAAATGGCAAAAGCCGAGTTAAGAGTTTAAGTGAATTTAGGAATATGGCAGCAAGTGGAAGCATTGTTGTGAATATCTTCATAGTCCCAGATAAAAATAGAGGATCTAGATAGCAAAACTAATAGCCTATTTAAAAAAATTTTTTTTAATGTTTATTTATTTTTGAGAAAGAGAGAGCATGCAAGCAGGAGGGACAGAGAGAGAGGGAGGCACAGAATCTGAAGCAGGCTCCAGGCTCTGAGCTGTCAGCACAGAGTCCCACGTGGAGCTCGAACTCAGAGACCAGGAGATCATGACCTGAGTCGAAGTTGGATGCTTCACCCACTAAGCCACCCAGACGCCCCAAAACTAATAACCTACTGACAATATTTACCACAAAACTTTATGACAAGCTATCCCCACAAACATGAAAGATGGTAAATGAGAACAAATCATGTGACTTACAACCTGCACAGTGTCTCAACATCCCTGTGGCAGAGAACAGAAGGAAGCAATCCAGCATCTAGCAGCCAAGCGTAGAACCCAAACCCTGTAGGAATTCACTATAAAGTGCAGCAGGCCAATTTGAAACAACAGGTAAATCTGAGAGGGGTTTTGTCCAAACCAATATTGGGTGAGCACAGGGGAACCATGGCAAGTAGGAAGGATCTGGAACAGTCTAGCCCTTAGATTCACACTTGAAACTGACCTGCACAGATTCTCCGCCACAATAGGGCCCCACTCTGAGGAGAAACTCCTTGGAATAGAATCAAAACAAGTCAACCAGGACAGAGACACTTGAGACAGAAGACAGAAGGTCTAGGAAAAAGTGCAGGAGAGGAAGAGAGACAGGAAGTATGAGAAAGCAAGCCACCATGTTTCCAAGCATCATAAAGAAACATCAGAAGAAGAACCTCTGGGATGTTAGAAAAGCTATCCTGAAACTTTCATCTTTCTAAAGGCTCAGGAAAACATGAGTGACCAAAAAGTATCAAGGCCAAATTTCATACAAAGTTATTAGAAGAAAAAAAGAATAAGGAGCAGAAAAATATTTCTGTAAAAACAAAAGCACATCAGAATAATACACCCACAGAATAAAGTAAAACAGTAACCATTTATTTCAAAACATGATATCAAGAAAATAACACATGAAAGAGTAAGAGTCAGAATTTGAAAAATTCAGAAGTGAGGTGATGTGGTCATAGAGCTTATGTAAGCATTAGAAATAAAAGGGGCACCTGGATCAGTCAGTTAAGCATCCAACTTCAGCTCAGTTCATGATCTCACAGTTCAAGGGGTTGAGCCCTGTGTCGGGCTCTGGGCCGACAGCACAGAGCCTGGAGCCTGCTTCAGTTTCTGTGTTTGTCGCCCTCTCTCTGCCCCTCTCCCACTTGTGCTCTCCCTCTCTCTCAAAAATAAATAAGCATAAAAAAATTAGAAATAAAAAGAAAACCCTTTTACTGTTTTGTTTTTAGCAATGAAGACTAAACTAGAAGCAACACAAAACCAAATAAACATAATAGATAGTGCCTTAAGGGAAAGGGGGTATAAAAGAAGAAAATTCTAAAAATATGAAAGGAATAAAAAAAAAGACAAAGTGACAGATATTGAAAATGGAGAAAGAAGATCTGACATACAGATAAAAGGAGTTCCTGAAAAAAATCCAGAGCAAAGGAACAGAATGATTACTAAGAAGTATAAGTCTAGAGGGAGATCATGGAAGATGGCAGCGTAGGAGGACGCTGGGCTCACCGCGCGTCCTGCTGATCACTTAGATTCCACCTACACCTGCCTAAAGAACCCAGAAAACCGCCAGAGGATTAGCAGAACGGAGTCTCCGGAGCCAAGCGCAGACGGGAGGCCCACGGAAGAGGGTAGGAAGGGCGGCGAGGCGGTGCGCGCTCCACGGACTGGCTGGAGGGAGCCGGGGCGGAGGGGCGGCTCGCCGGCCAAGCAGAGCCCCCGAGTCTGGCTTGCAAAAGCGGAGGGGCCGGACGGACTGTGTTCCGACAGCTAGCGCGACTTAGCGTCTGGGAGGTCATAAGTTAACAGCTCTGCTCGGAAAGCGGGAAGGCTGGAGGACAAAGGGAGGGAGAGCTGCTGAGCCCCCGGTCGGCAGAGCTCAGCTTGGCGGGGAACAAAGGCGCTCGCCAGCGCCATCTCCCCCGCCCATCCCCCAGCCAAAATCCCAAAGGGAACCAGTTCCTGCCAGGGAACTTGCTCGCTCCGCGCAAACACCCGACTCTGTGCTTCTGCGGAGCCAAACCTCCGGCAGCGGATCTGACTCCCTCCCGCTGCCACAGGGCCCCTCCTGAAGTGGATCACCTAAGGAGAAGCGAGCTAAGCCTGCCCCTCCTGCCGCCGTGCACCTTGCCTACCCACCCCAGCTAATACGCCAGATCCCCAGCAGCACAAGCCTGGCAGTGTGCAAGTAGCCCAGACAGGCCACGCCACCCCACAGTGAATCCCGCCCCTAGGAGAGGGGAAGAGAAGGCACACACCAGTCTGACTGTGGCCCCAGCGGTGGGCTGGGGGCAGACATCGGGTCGGACTGCGGCCCCGCCCACCAACTCCAGTTATACACCACAGCACAGGGGAAGTGCCCTGCAGGTCCTCGCCACTCCAGGGACTATCCAAAATGACCAAACGGAAGAATTCCCCTCAGAAGAATCTCCAGGAAATAACAACAGCTAATGAACTGATCAAAAAGGATTTAAATAATATAACAGAAAGTGATTTTAGAATAATAGTCATAAAATTAATCGCTGGGCTTGAAAACAGTATACAGGACAGCAGAGAATCTCTTGCCACAGAGATCAAGGGACTAAGGAACAGTCACGAGGAGCTGAAAAACGCTTTAAACGAAATGCAAAACAAAATGGAAACCACGACGGCTCGGATTGAAGAGGCAGAGGAGAGAATAGGTGAACTAGAAGATAAAGTTATGGAGAAAGAGGAAGCTGAAAGAAAGAGAGATAAAAAAATCCAGGAGTATGAGGGGAAAATTAGAGAACTAAGTGATACACTAAAAAGAAATAATATACGCATAATTGGTATCCCAGAGGAGGAAGAGAGAGGGAAAGGTGCTGAAGGGGTACTTGAAGAAATTGTAGCTGAGAACTTCCCTGAACTGGGGAAGGAAAAAGGCATTGAAATCCAAGAGGCACAGAGAACTCCCTTCAGACGTAACTTGAATCGATCTTCTGCACGACATATCATAGTGAAACTGGCAAAATACAAGGATAAAGAGAAAATTCTGAAAGCAGCAAGGGATAAACGTGCCCTCACATATAAAGGGAGACCTATAAGACTCGTGACTGATCTCTCCTTTGAAACTTGGCAGGCCAGAAAGGCTTGGCACAATATCTTCAGTGTGCTAAACAGAAAAAATATGCAGCCGAGAATCCTTTATCCAGCAAGTTTGTCATTTAGAATAGAAGGAGAGATAAAGGTCTTCCCAAACAAACAAAAACTGAAGGAATTTGTCACCACGAAACCAGCCCTACAAGAGATCCTAAGGGGGATCCTGTGAGACAAAGTACCAGAGACATCACTACAAGCATAAAACATACAGACATCACAATGACTCTAAACCCGTATCTTTCTATAATAACACTGAATGTAAATGGATTAAATGCGCCAACCAAAAGACATAGGGTATCAGAATGGATAAAAAAACAAGACCCATCTATTTGCTGTCTACAAGAGACTCATTTTAGATCTGAGGACACCTTTAGATTGAGAGTGAGGGGATGGAGAACTATTTATCATGCTCCTGGAAGCCAAAAGAAAGCTGGAGTAGCCATACTTATATCAGACAAACTAGACTTTAAATTAAAGGCTGTAACAAGAGATGAAGAAGGGCATTATATAATAATTACAGGGTCTATCCATCAGGAAGAGCTAACAATTATAAATGTCTATGCGCCAAATACCGGAGCCCCCAGATATATAAAACAATTACTCATAAACATAAGCAACCTTATTGATAAGAATGTGGTCATTGCAGGGGACTTTAACACTCCACTTACAGAAATGGATAGATCATCTAGACACACAGTCAATAAAGAAACAAGGGCCCTGAATGATACATTGGATCAGATGGACTTGACAGATATATTTAGAACTCTGAATCCCAAAGCAACAGAATATACTTTCTTCTCGAGTGCACATGGAACATTCTCCAAGATAGATCATATACTGGGTCACAAAACAGCCCTTCCTAAGTTTACAAGAATTGAAATTATACCATGCATACTTTCAGACCACAATGCTATGAA
This sequence comes from Panthera leo, assembly GCF_018350215.1. NCBI lineage: Eukaryota > Metazoa > Chordata > Mammalia > Carnivora > Felidae > Panthera > Panthera leo. Next base: position 170,013,840 of record NC_056686.1, read on the forward strand.
GCTTGAAATCAACCACAGGAAAAAGTCTGGAAAACCTCCAAAAGCATGGAGGTTAAAGAACACCCTACTAAAGAATGAGTGGGTCAACCAGGCAATTAGAGAAGAAATTAAAAAATATATGGAAACAAACGAAAATGAAAATACAACAATCCAAATGCTTTGGGACGCAGCGAAGGCAGTCCTGAGAGGAAAATACATTGCAATCCAGGCCTATCTCAAGAAACAAGAAAAATCCCAAATACAAAATCTAACAGCACACCTAAAGGAAATAGAAGCAGAACAGCAAAGGCAGCCTAAACCCAGCAGAAGAAGAGAAATAATAAAGATCAGAGCAGAAATAAACAATATAGAATCTAAAAAAACTGTAGAGCAGATCAACGAAACCAAGAGTTGGTTTTTTGAAAAAATAAACAAAATGGACAAACCTCTAGCCAGGCTTCTCAAAAAGAAAAGGGAGATGACCCAAATAGATAAAACCATGAATGAAAATGGAATTATTACAACTAATCCCTCAGAGATACAAACAATTATCAGGGAATACTATGAAAAATTATATGCCAACAAATTGGACAACCTGGAAGAAATGGACAAATTCCTAAACACCCACACTCTTCCAAAACTCAATCAGGAGGAAATAGAAAGCTTGAACAGACCCATAACCAGTGAAGAAATTGAATCGGTTATCAAAAATCTCCCAACAAATAAGAGTCCAGGACCAGATGGCTTCCCAGGGGAGTTCTACCAGACGTTTAAAGCAGAGATAATACCTATCCTTCTCAAGCTGTTCCAAGAAATAGAAAGGGAAGGAAAACTTCCAGACTCATTCTATGAAGCCAGTATTACTTTGATTCCTAAACCAGACAGAGACCCAGTAAAAAAAGAGAACTACAGGCCAATATCTCTGATGAATATGGATGCAAAAATTCTCAATAAGATACTAGCAAATCGAATTCAACAGCATATAAAAAGAATTATTCACCATGATCAAGTGGGATTCATTCCTGGGATGCAGGTCTGGTTCAACATTCGCAAATCGATCAACGTGATACATCACATTAACAACAAAAAAGAGAAGAACCATATGATCCTGTCAATTGATGCAGAAAAGGCCTTTGACAAAATCCAGCACCCTTTCTTAATAAAAACCCTTGAGAAAGTCGGGATAGAAGGAACATACTTAAAGATCATAAAAGCCATTTATGAAAAGCCCACAGCTAACATCATCCTCAACGGGGAAAAACTGAGAGCTTTTTCCCTGAGATCAGGAACACGACAGGGATGCCCACTCTCACCGCTGTTGTTTAACATAGTGCTGGAAGTTCTAGCATCAGCAATCAGACAACAAAAGGAAATCAAAGGCATCAAAATTGGCAAAGATGAAGTCAAGCTATCGCTTTTTGCAGATGACATGATATTATACATGGAAAATCCGATAGACTCCACCAAAAGTCTGCTAGAACTGATACATGAATTCAGCAAAGTTGCAGGATACAAAATCAATGTACAGAAATCAGTTGCATTCTTATACACTAACAATGAAGCAACAGAAAGACAAATAAAGAAACTGATCCCATTCACAATTGCACCAAGAAGCATAAAATACCTAGGAATAAATCTAACCAAAGATGTAAAAGATCTGTATGCTGAAAACTATAGAAAGCTTATGTAGGTAATTGAAGAAGATATAAAGAAATGGAAAGACATTCCCTGTTCATGGATTGGAAGAATAAATATTGTCAAAATGTCAATACTACCCAAAGCTATCTACACATTCAATGCAATCCCAATCAAAATTGCACCAGCATTCTTCTCGAAACTAGAACAAGCAATCCTAAAATTCATATGGAACCACAAAAGGCCCCAAATAGCCAAAGTAATTTTGAAGAAGAAGACCAAAGCAGGAGGCATCACAATCCCAGACTTTAGCCTCTACTACAAAGCTGTAATCATCAAGACAGCATGGTATTGGCACAAAAACAGACACATAGACCAATGGAATAGAATAGAAACCCCAGAACTAGACCCACAAACGTATGGCCAACTCATCTTTGACAAAGCAGGAAAGAACATCCAATGGAAAAAAGACAGTCTCTTTAACAAATGGTGCTGGGAGAACTGGACAGCAACATGCAGAAGGTTGAAACTAGACCACTTTCTCACACCATTCACAAAAATAAACTCAAAACGGATAAAGGACCTGAATGTGAGACAGGAAACCATCAAAACCTTAGAGGAGAAAGCAGGGAAAGACCTCTCTGACCTCAGCCGTAACAATCTCTTACTCGGCACATCCCCAAAGGCAAGGGAATTAAAAGCAAAAGTGAATTACTGGGACCTTATGAAGATAAAAAGCTTCTGCACAGCAAAGGAAACAACCAACAAAACTAAAAGGCAACCAACGGAATGGGAAAAGATATTTGCAAATGACACATTGGACAAAGGGCTAGTATCCAAAATCTATAAAGAGCTCATCAAACTCCACACCCGAAAAACAAATAACCCAGTGAAGAAATGGGCAGAAAACATGAATAGACACTTCTCTAAAGAAGACATCCGGATGGCCAACAGGCACATGAAAAGATGTTCAACGTCGCTCCTTATCAGGGAAATACAAATCAAAACCACACTCAGATACCACCTCACGCCAGTCAGAGTGGCCAAAATGAAGAAATCAGGAGACTATAGATGCTGGAGAGGATGTGGAGAAACAGGAACCCTCTTGCACTGTTGGTGGGAATGCAAATTGGTGCAGCCGCTCTGGAAAACAGTGTGGAGGTTCCTCAGAAAATTAAAAATAGACCTACCCTATGACCCAGCAATAGCACTGCTAGGAATTTATCCAAGGGATACAGGAGTACTGATGCATAGGGGCACTTGTACCCCAATGTTTATAGCAGCACTCTCCACAATAGCCAAATTATGGAAAGAGCTTAAATGTCCATCAACTGATGAATGGATAAAGAAATTGTGGTTTATATACACAATGGAATACTACGTGGCAATGAGAAAAAATGAAATATGGCCTTTTGTAGCAACGTGGATGGAACTGGAGAGTGTGATGCTAAGTGAAATAAGCCATACAGAGAAAGACAGATACCATATGGTTTCACTCTTATGTGGATCCTGAGAAACGTAACAGAAACCCATGGGGGAGGGGAAGGAAAAAAAAAAAAAGAGGTTAGAGTGGGAGAGAGCCAAAGCATAAGAGACTGTTAAAAACTGAGAACAAACTGAGGGTTGATGGGGGGTGGGAGGGAGGGCAGGGTGGGTGATGGGTATTGAGGAGGGCACCTTTTGGGATGAGCACTGGGTGTTGTATGGAAACCAATTTGACAGTAAATTTCATATATTAAAAAAAAAAAAGAAGTATAAGTCTAGAAAACTCTCATGAGATTCAAAAAAAAATTGATTATCTACTTAAAAAATAAAATCGAGACTTCATATTGAAAGAGTGGCCCATGTACCTGAAAATATTGACCCCAAATGACCAATACCAAGACATATTATAGTAAAATCACTGGACCTTAAATCAGCCCCTTTTAAAGCAAAACAACATCTTGGTGCTTGGAGGCAAAAACAGCCAACGGCTAATAAAGGAAATGATTAGATTGTTATCACATTTTCAACAGTGATACCACATGCCGGAGAAAGTGGAGTAACATATTTTAGATACTTAAAGGAAAAAAAAAAGTGAGCTAAGGATTTTATATCCAAGGAAATCATTAAGTATAAAATGTACAAACTATTACTAAAATGTAAAAGCTCTGAGTTCTTTCTTTCCCCTGAGCCCTTCTTGAAGAATCTACTGCAGATTTGTACTTCAGAGACCAATAGGAATAAAGAGGCATTGACATTGACGTAAGAGTTGGTGGTGAAGATGGCACAGGTGGTTTACTTGTAGAGTTAATACTATATGAGAGTTAAAAGGAGAGAGTATGGTTTGTACTGGGTGGATGCTTTCAGAGAATACATAATATACCTGGAAAGATGAATGGACGAATGTGGAGAGCACCCACAAAAGTTCTTAACAGTCTTTGCAACTATTGGGGGTATTTGTATTGGTATTTTGAGACCATTATGTATGCAACTTGGGATAAAGTAAATGAGTTACTATGGGGTATTGTAATTCTAGTATGCCCAGTGCCCTGAGAACCAGGATACTCAGTGGAAAAGAAGGCATACAGATGTAATATAGAAAAGATTAAGTGAAAACCAAAATAAAACAAAACTCCATTATCCCAAATTTGAATTGAAAGTGTCAGTGTGAATTCATGAATATGGAGAGAGAGAGCAAGACCTGATTAGGTCCAAAAACAATGACCAGTTTAGGAGCTATGATATTCCTAATGCCAAAGATGAGTTCTTGAAACATTTCCCATTAAAAGAAACCAGAGAGAAATGGCTGCTTCCAAGATGAGATGTGAGTTCAATAGCTTCTTCTGTCATAATAAGAAGACAGAAGCAAAGTTTCAGGACTGGAGTATATTTTATACATCTACATATGTATGAAATGTATATACACATATAGACAAAATTCTCTTTGTCTTGATTCCTGACAGGAAAGTGCATTTTGATTTGTATTTTTAAAAACTTGGTCTTAATTTAGATATTGAGGTAAAGCTATGAGCAGATGAAGAGCAGGAACAGAAATTCCAATTTATAAAGATATTTCAAGAATTAGTTTCACAAATCCTATTCTGCCCATACCAACTGTGATGTATTCCAAAAGTTAGTTGGTAACATGTAAATGCCAACTTGATAAGCAACTATATCTATATCTATATTTGTAGGAATGAGTATTTAAAAATGCGTACCAAGGGCTTACCCTTTTATCCCTAGACACCTATATTCTATATGCATATGGAATACTCAGTGAATTTAAATCTTCAATGGCAGTTAATTTATTTTGTCTTCTGTGTTCACGGCATTTAAGTAAATCTTGGGGGGAAATCTCCCGCAGGATCACAGCAGGATCTCAATATGAACATACTGATTTGGGTGACATATAAGTTAAAATTCTCTTACTTGCACCTGGCAGAAACATCATTCAGTATAAAATAAAAGGATGCCTTTTTGGGGAAAGATTCTTAGGTACAGCCAGAAAGGAATGAATGATCAAGGAAGGACTAGGATTCAACAAATCTTTAAGAAGAAGATGTTTTGAACTGTTGGAACCTTTCATCTCCCATCTGTACCACTCAAGTTTATCTGCATCAGTATTTTGCTCTCAGCAAATTGAATTCTTTTCATTGTTCTGCTCACTGGGCTACTGACAGCTTTCAAAATCAGCATATTAAAGTTTCAGGCACTACAAAGAGGTAAGCTCAATCTCTTGGAAAGATACTCACTGGCTCTCCTTGGATCAGCTGTGAACTGAACCAGTTAACAGTGGCAGTTCATATAGAAACCACAAGAATAGAATGTGAGTTTGTGTTGGGGAGAATGGACACTTCCCTAGAAGACAGTGTTTGGAATGATACTCTCAGAAGAACAGGATGGTGCTAGAAAATAAAAAACAAACAAACAGTTGTCCACTATAGAAATGAAAAATAAATACCAACATTTAACCTCAGTATTGCTGGAAACACCACTGTGACTCTACATATGATTTTTATCTGATTTATTAAGGTATAGTTTACATAAAGTACAATTCAACATTTTAAGTGTACAGTTTGATGGGTTTTAACAAATGGATATACTTGTGTAACAACCACCATGATAATGATGTAGAATAATTTCAGCACCCCCCAAAATTCCCTAGTGCCCCTTTGCAGTCAATCTCCTCTAAATTGTTGAATGTGTTGGCCTGTTTATAATATCACTTTATTATTCTTTTAATGCATATAATATCTCTGGTGATGGTCTCTTTTTCATTCCTGATATTGAAAGTTCTCTTTTTTTCTTGGTAAGTCTGACTAGAGATTTATCAATTTTGGTATTTTCTAAGAATCAGCTTCAAATTATAACTTTAAGAATAAATTAATTAAAACCTTTAAATTAAAAAAATTAAAAAACCTTTAAAATAAAAAAATTAAAAACATTAGGCTTTTGAAATTATAATTGTGATAGAGATATTTGCTAATATGTTTGTAAAATACAAAAACAAAGTTCCATAGCTTCATCCTGTGTACCTGGCAAGGTTAATTTTTTGAAATTTTCCCACTTTTGCTTATGTAATCATCCACAGAAGTGAAACATTTCTTCTTCTTGTCCAAGATGTTGTGTCTCTTCCTCTTTAAAACTCAAGCCAGGCTTAATTGAATTCCTTGTATGTGCCACAAGTAATTCAACTTTCCTTTGAAACCACCAACAAAATCGTTGACTCATTTCATTTATTTGAAATTCTTCTTACAGTGGTTGGTGCATGTATGTGTTTGTGTGTGTGCACATATGTACATATGTCTATGTACAAAACAAGGGTTTTCCCCACTAGATAGCCCCAGATATATTGTCCTGGAGAATACAAGGGATTCTCTTAAGAGTTCTTTCTTATAAGTAGTAATATCAAGGTATTACTTAGGTCTTTTGGATTAAGGGAAGACGTATTTAGAGATTACCACTTTTAGTAAAGAGGCCCTTGGCAGTCCAATGGAAATATTTTAAAGGGAAGCAGAAAGGAGTGAAAGGAATAAATATGATTTTGTATGATAATGTAAATCAATAACTCCATTGTGAAAGGAGAGTTTTAAATGGAGAAAACTCCTTTTCCTCCTCTTTATAGGAATATTCTGCTTTTAATAATTAATACTTCCCTGTGAAATATGTGTTTATATGTGTTGTGTGTGTGTGTGTGTGTGTGTATCTATGTGTAACTTGCATCGAGACAGAACTGCATAGAAAACCAAACCTGGAGTGCCCGTACTGATCCAGGACTGTTTTGGGAGACTTGGATAGTCCAACATCACCATAAATTGTCCTGTTGGAGCACCAGGAATGTCTACTGGATTCACTGAAAAAAAAAAAAAAAAAAAAAAAAGAACATCTTGAGAGAGAAGAACAGATCATGGAATAGTTTGCTTCCAGTGGGTATTAGGTAGAAGTTTTCTGAAAATAGAAAAGGTTGTGCTACTCTCTCAGCCAGTAGCATAGACCACATGACAAGGGAGCAAGATAGAGAACTGGGGATTGATGAATGTGACATTTTGTTTATCTTTTCCTTGTACTACGGAAGAAGTGATGTTCAGCATTCATTTTAAATGGTTTTAACATTAATTAACCAACTCAAGCCCCATGTTGGGCTCTGCACCAGGTGTGAAGCCTACTTAAAAAAGATAAATAAAAAATAAAAGCTACAAACTCTGTCTTTAAGAATTTTGTAATCCAATAGAAGGGATAAAACACTAAGGCACATAGTTCAATAAAAGCATGAGTATGCATGTATGTGCGCGTGCGTGTGTGAAGAGTAAAGCTTCCTACCCCCGTTCTTCATATACTATATGACCAGAGAGCATAATGTTCTTATAGCCTTCATGGGTTGTCTACCCTAAAGTTAGTCCTCTAAATCATACACCCCATGTGACAATAACTATGTCATGAACCACTGCTCACTTTACTGACACCTCGAAATTCCTGAACACAGCATTCTTAGAAGCTGCTACCCTATCTGCATGGCCCCTTACCGGGGCTAAATGGAGGTAGACCTTACATCCAATCAAACCCATTCATTTATTCTCCACAAATTTGCTATACACAATTGTATAAATGAATCCCTTCTATTGGATTATGAAATTCTTAAAGACAGAGTTTGTAGCTTTTATTTTTTTATTTATTTAAGTAGGCTTCACACCTAGTGCAGAGCCCAACACAGGGCTTGAACTCATGACTCTGAGATCAGGACTTGAGCTGAGATCAAGAATTGGATGCTTAACCAACTGAGCCACCCAGGCACCCTGTAGCTTTTATGTGTAATACAAATACTGCATACAGTTCTATATAACCTGAGGTATTTTAATAAATACCTGATTATCGAGTAACTGTTCTTTATAGTATTTGAAGGAGCTGCTTAGTTCCTATTACTGCAGGATTTCCTCCCTTCCTTCCTTCCTCATCCCTCCCTCCCTGCCTTCCTTCTTTCCTTCCTACCCCCTCCATCCTCTCTTCTCTCTCTCCCTCTCCCCACCTTCTTTCTAACTTTTCTACTTAGAAGAGTTATATGTTGATTTAAATTATGTTTTGTAGAATTAGCTTTGTATTTCTTTTTTGAGTTTTTATGTCCTAGTAAAGGATAGCATTTTAAAAGTCTTTTCTGAGAGGTTGTAGTTATGTTATTTTCGAGTTCATCCCTTGATTCAAGTAAATAGAATTGCCTTTATTTTTTTTAATGTTTATTTATTTACTTTTGAGAGAGAGAGAGAGAGAGAGAGAGAGAGAGAATGAGCACAAGTGAGGGAAGGACAGAGAGAGGGAGACACAGAATCTGAATCAGGCTCCAGGCTCTAAGCGCTCAGTACAGAGCCTGACACGGGGCTTGAAACTCATGAACCGTGAGATCATGACCTGAGCTGAAGTCAGACACTTATCCGACTGAGCCACCCAGGCGCCCCTAGAATTGCCTTTAAATGGGCTATTATTTGATATCTGCCAAAGGCATTGAAGAGTCTTAAAATTATAGCTCAGTGAACTCTCTTGCCTAATATTACACCAATGTTAATTCATAGAAAGTCAGGAGGTTTCCATGTGTAAATTTGATTTTAAATGAAGTTTTACTGAACCCACCTCACTCCAAATTTCTTGGCTTGTGAGATACCACATGAATTTCTTTCCCTTGGAAGAAAATGAAAAGAGTGCTCTGAACGAAAATAAATTTATTTTATTCTTCGGAATCTTACTTGCTGCCCTGTGTAGTAAGGGCCATGAACTATTGTATTCATTACTTGTATGGTTTGATATTTTTGTGAAGTAAAATCTTTTCAAGACAAAATTTACAAATATTTTAACATTTAAATTCAAATATTAAAAATTTTAGTGTAATAACATTTTAATCACTACTTTCCTTTACAAAAAATACATTTATATGGTTGGTGCAGACACAAGGAAGTGTGGGAAAAATGCTTACCTCAGTGCTGGCTCAAGCAACAGTGGTGGGTAAGGAGAAGGTAACAGCATAATATTAAGTTCAGGGCTATGAAAGTTAATGAAATACTGACCCCTGTTAAAAGGAATTTCACTCCTGAGGGTTATTGCACGGCACCTGCAGGTTGGGGAGCTATTACTTGGGTCATGGGAGTGTGTGTGTGTGTGTGTGTGTGTGTGTGTGTGTGTGTGTTTAAGTTTACTTGTTCATTTTGAAAGGGGGGGTTGAAGAGGTAGAGAGAGAGAGGGAGAGAATCCCAAACAGGCTCTGCACTGTCAGCGCAGAGCCCGACATGGGGCTTAAACTCAGGAACTGTGAAATCATGACCTGAGCCCAAATCAAGTGTCGGAGGCTTAACCGACTGAGCCATACAGGCACCCTTGCTCTTCCCTTCTTACAGATCTCAGGGACTTGATTTCCTTTCATTTTAACATTTAGAAATATGTATCTTTAAAATTATGAAAGAAATTCATGTTTAATACTAAATAAATGTAGAGTAACTTGAAGAGTATTGAGAAGAAACTGGAAAAAAAAATTTACCACAGCTCCACTGCACAAATTAAAAAAAAACCCTCTGCTGACCCTTTTTTTAAAGTCTTTTTAATAAGCTGAGAAGCTGCAATTATGGTAACTTCATTAGGGCACAAATAATAAATTAGTAGTATATCAGCTTTTGCCTTAGGCTCTATGTTCTTGGGATCCCATGTAAGGACACATAGCTAATTTCAGCAGAAAAATAATTTTATTAAAGCTATTAGGTCATTCACAAAGTATCTTGGAGAGACAGAGAATCAGACTTGGATGCTACAGTTGCAAACAATGCTCATACCATACTCCTGGCCCTTGTTTTAGAGACTGTGGGGCTGCCGCCAGGCATAGACACTGCAAAGTTTGTCACTGAACCTGTGTCAGTGTTATTTCTACAGCTGGGTGTGGCCACTCTCACCTTACTGGAACAGAGCCTATGAGATGCCTGTGTCTTCACATTGCATTTGAATTAAAGACTTGCAGTAGTGATTCTGAGTATTCATAGACCAAGTCTATGTCTGTACCCTGACTGCAAGGGGAACTGAGAAAATGAGTTTCTGGCATGGACTCAGAATATGGCAAATTCTCCAAACATAACAAGACCTTTAGAAAGTACCAGTGAACTCAAAGCATGAAAAATGTCCACAAGTTTCCTACTGGCTGTGCAAGATCAATATACCCTCTTTTCTATTTTCTAAACTTTCAAACAAGATCAACAACAGCAATGACCAAATGCTTCAACCTAACTTAATGCAACAAACTCTTGAATGGATAAAACCTGATGCACCCTCTCTCTAAAGGCAAGACAACATAAAATCTCATTGGTCTTTGCATCCAGTTTCATATCCAGTGTCTCTAGCTTATAGCATTTCTACTCTAGTTTCATCGTGATACTATCTTGGTGGTCTATAACATGGACTAAATTATTAAGTAAAATGCAACAATATGCCTTAGATAAAAGGGCAGGACAAAAATGGAAGAGAAAAAAATGAAAAATTAAAACTTTAAATATCACAAAGCATGGGAAGATATTCTGAATGTATATATACCATAGTCCTCATTTCTGCAAAAGAATTTGAGGCAATGATATTTTGATATCCTACTTCCCCACACATTTGATTTTTTAATTAACCACCAATAGTAACAATACCCATTTTGTTTTTGAATATCACCATTAAAGTGGGAAACCAAGCCCTTCTAATCTTCAGAATCTAAAGATGATTCTGAATCAGTTTTAGCATTTTACATCCTGGGGATGCACAGGGAATTTTGCCTCTGAATGTTCTCTGATCTATTCCAGAAATAGGTGTCTAATCTTTTTAATTGCAGTCCTGATGTAGGACTATCTTCAACAGCCAAAAAATAACTTTTACTGTTGCATCATGTGTGATTCTTTGAAGACAGAGCAGCAACAATATGGGGTCCACATAGAAGTTAAAACTAAACCTGCTGTGGAGATACTAATACAAAAAACTCCATGGAACGTGATCATCAGAAAACAGATATACTTGCCTGCAGGGCTCAGGATATGTACTGGGACTATTTTAATTTATCCTTAGTGATATTGGGCAAATTTCCTTTGAAAGGAGGTTATGATAACAATGCCAAGTTAAGATAGTTTAAAATGTGGAAAGCATGCTCATAAAGAAGTTAACTAAGGCATCATTAATATTAGTCTGTTTTACCCATCCTTACCTCTAACAAAAATTCTTTTTATTTATTTTAAAAAATGTTTATTTTGAGAGACAGAGGGAAAGAGGGAGAGAGTGAGAGAGCATGCACACATACGCAGGAGAGGGGCAGAGAGAGAAGGAGAGAGAGAATTCCAAGCAGGCTCCTCACTGTCAGCTCAGAGCCCCTCTGAACCATGGGATCAAGACCTGAGCCTAAATCAAGTCAGATGCTTAACTGACTGAGCCACCCAGGTGCCCCCCAAATTCTTTTTAAAATAAAGGGTTCAAAGTCCACATAAAACTTAATTTTTTTCCTTTTTAAAAAATGTTTATTTTGACAGAAAAAGAGAGAGAGAGAGAGAACGAGAGCACTTGAGTGAGGGAGGGGCAGAGAGAGATGGGCAGAGAGAGAATCCCAAGCAGGCTTTGCACTCTCAGTCCAGAGCCCAATGTGGGGCTCAATCTCATGACCCTGGAATCATGACCTGAGCTGGTAATCAAGTCTGACGCTTGACTGACTAGGCCACCAAGGTGCCCTCATGTGAAATTTAACTTTTAAAATAAAGCCTCTTCCTGCCCCCCCCCCCTCCCCCACTCCCGCTGTGCTCTCTGCCCCAGCCTCCAATAGCTATATGCCTTTGGGTGAGGTATTTGACAGCTGTAAGTGCCAGTTTCTTTCTTCCTTCCTCCCTTCTTTCATTCCTTCCTTCTTAATTTTTTTTTAGTGTTTATTTATTTTTGAGAGAGAGAGAGACAGAGCGTTAGCAGGAGAGGGGCAGAAAGAGACAGAGACACAGAATCCCAGGCAGGCTTCAGACTCTGAGCTGTCAGCACAGAGCCAGATTTGGGGCTCAAACTCACATACTGAGAAATCATCACCTGAGCCGAAGTTGAATGCTTAATCAACTGAGCCACCCAGGTGTCCGCCCAGTTCCTTTATTTATAAGATGGAGTTATCATGTCTTGTTTGTTGGTGGGTTGCAAACATCATACGAGGCAATCGTGTATGTATAATGCCAGGAAGAGTGCCAGCAGCTTACATGACAGATACTTGGACAGGATAGTTGCTGGTTCCTCATTTTCTTGTGTGTAGGTCCTAAATTGTCTATCTCCCAAGGCTGTTGTGAGGGCAGTAAAGAGATACTACAGAGTATGTATATAGTATTTGGCCTTCAGTAAATGGTAGTTATTAGTTAGTGTTGTTATACCCCAGATAGTCTTTAGGGAAAAAAAAATGCTACCTCCTTTTTTGTCTAAACATGAGAGGTTAATTGTTTATTGTATATCAATGCTGCACAATTGACATTATCCAAGTTAATTGGAAAATGGCATAATTACCTGAGGAGGGGAAGGGCAAAATGGAGGTGCCGCCAGATACAAAGAGTTAATATATTAACTTTGGAGAAAGAGTGATGAATGTGAAAGAGCCAGGCTGGAGAGAGTCAGGGAGGAATCAGACTGTGGAGGCTGATTGGGCAGTGCTATTCTTTGAAGGATCAGTAGAACCACAGTCCCACTCAAGTAGGCCCTGATGATGAGTAGCTGTCTTTGTGAGAATAACTATTGAAGCCTTAGAAAGATAACTGGGTTAATTTAGTCTACAGGGATTCTAGCTTGTTCCATGCTCTCTTATTTTTCCTCGGAAAGTAACAGAGGACGGCAGGATAACTTTCTCAGCTGACTCAGATGCCTCATTTGTTAGAAGCTGATACTTCTGATAAGGAAATTATCCATGTGCTTTTGGGAGGGGGTGAAGTATTGAGTCTCTGTCCTCTACTGGGTTGTTACTAAAAAGAGAACATATGCCAGTCAAGCAACAACAGGTGGGTTCCCAAACATCATCCCCTCCTTCACCACATCCCTTCTTCCTGCTTGAGCATTTCCCCCATCTGGGCCTTCTTTGTAGGAGGGATCACTCATTGTATGAGTCAGGGCTCTTTTGAGAATAAGTGATAGAAACTCAGTTTGAATTAAGTGGGCCCAGAGGTGAATTTGTTGGTTCACGAAATTGGAAGGACAGGAGTATAACTGAGGATGATCAGAACCAGAAGCTATAGCACTAATTTTCTCTCAGCGTATGTCTGTTTCTCTATAGTTGTTGATTTCATTCTCTTCCACTGCAAAGAGGTGAAAGCGAGAAAAAGTTTCTCCTTTCATTTCCATTTGAAAAGTCCTTGGGATGGACTTTGATTTCTGCCACATACTTAGGCTACAACTGAATATTATGTGGCCATGGGGATGAAGTTAGTTCTGATTTGGATTGTGTGACTCAGGGTGGGAAGACATATTGCCCAAAAGTAGGGACTAGGTGACTGGTGGTCATTTCCTAGAAATGGCCTCTGGGAGTTTACTGTGAGTTGGGTAATCTGCATCCACAGTCTGTAATTTATTACCATCTTGTAGCTAATCCTTTTTTTCTAATTTCTCATTCCCTGTACATCCTGCTAGAGATGAGCCTTACTTAGAAGCCTCCCTCTGTATACTTATTGGAATAAACAGTTGAGTACGTATTGTGTGTCTGGCTTTGGAAGGGATTTTGGAGATACAAAATTGTTTCCACATGATCTCTATCCTCAAAGGACACATGCACATGCATTCATAAATGAGGAAGTGCAGGCATTATAAAACCATTACTGCAAGACTGTGATTAATATTTTTAAACTTAACTGTGTAATTAAACTACTGTAATTGTAGCTTTAATTTATTGGAACTTTCCTTTCAGTGTTTCTCTATCTAGTACTCTATAGATCAAATTAGACTCAACTGAGCTTTAGAACTGTGGAAGCTGAATGTCTGAATTCTCTGCTTCTCCCATAGCCTCAAGAAGCTATATGTACAAGTAACAATCTGTGGGCTAGTTGCCCTGGTAACATGTATGCATTTTGCCAGACCCTCAGAAAGAGGTGATCTCTAATTAACCTTAAAATTAACAGGCTAACAGCAAAGATTTCATAACAACTCAGAAGAAGAGGCAGCAAATATTCTGGAAAATGTAAATCTGAGGTGACACTTGTAAACCTGCTGAGATGGTAAAATATTATGGGATTTCAAAAGGCTAAGAGACTACAAAGCACCAACATCAGAACAGTAATTGAGTGTATTTTTTCCTCAGTCCAATTCCTCACATCTAAATCCTTTGAAGGAAATTAGAAAAAAAAAAAAAAAAGGTTTAAAAATGTATTTAGCCCAACATCTTTTAGAGTAGATGTTAGGTATCACATTAAAAATGGAATCTACTTAGGGCTCCTGGGTGGCTCAGTCAGTTGAGCATCTGACTCCTGATTTTGACTCAGGTCATGATCCCAGGGTTGTGTGAATGAGCCTTACATCTGGCTCCACACTGAGCCTGAAGCCTGTTTGAGATTCTCTCTTTTTCCTTCTGTGCCTCTCCCCAACTCGTGCTCTCTCTTTCTCTCTAAAATAAAAAAAAAATGGAATTTGCTCTTAAGGAATTATTAATTGCATATTTTGACCTGTCTCATTTCCTGTCTTGGTGATTCATTCTTTATTCTCTAGTGAATAAATAAGAAGAGAAAAATTTTTCATGCATGACTCATCATTTTGTGTTGCAAAATTGGGTGGAAGAAGCCATATTTTTTCTCCTCAGGTTGGGACTTAATTGACATATAATGTGGTATAATTTTAAGGCATACAGTGTAATGATATATTTTGTATATTTTGCAAAATGATTACCACAATAAGGTTAGTTAACACATCCATCACCTCACATAGTTACAAATTTTTGTGTGGTGAGAGCTTTTAAAATCTACTCTCTTAGCAACTTTCAAATGTACAATACAGTACTATAGTCACCATGTTCTGTATTACATCCCCAGAGCTCATTTTATAACCGAAATTTTATACCCCTTGACTACCTTCACCCATTTCCTCTACTCTCCCCTGCACCCCCCATCCCAGCAACCACCAATCTGCTTTCTGTTTCTATCAGATTGGTATCTCTTGAAGATCCTGTTTTGGCTACATGCCCAGAAGTGGAATGGTTGGGTCATATGGTAGTTTTATTTTGAATTTTTACAGGAACCTCCATATTGTTTTCCATAGCTGCTGTACCAATTTACATTCTCACTACAGTGTGCAAGGGTTCCCTTTTCTCTAAATCCTTGCCAGCATTTATCATCTCTTGTCTTTTTGATGATAGCCATTCTAACAGGTGAGAGGTGATATCTATTGTGGTTTTGATTTGCATTTCTCTAATGATTAGTGATATTGAGCACCTTTTGGTGCACTTATTGGTCATTTGAATACCTTTTCTTTTTTTTTTTGGAAAAATGTCCATTCAAGTGTTTTGCTCACTTTTAAATTGGGCTATTTGTTTCTTTGCTATTGAGTTGTATGAGTACATTATACATTTTGATATTAACCCCTTATCAGAAATGTGGTTTGCAAATATTTTCTCTCATTCTGTAGGTTGCCTTTTTTATTTTGTTGATCATTTCTTCTGCTGTGTGGAAGCTCTGTAGTTTGTTGTAGTCCCACTCATTTATTTTTGCTTTTGTTGCGTGTGCTTTGGGTGCCAGATTCATGAAATTATTACCAAGACCAATGTTAAAGAGCTTTTCCCCTATGTTTTTTTCTAGCAGTTTTACAGTTTCAGGTACTACATTTAATCCATTTTGAATCAATTTTTGTGAGTGGTAAATTATATTTCATTCTTTTACATATGAATATTGAGTTTTCCCAGACCCTTTTACTGAAGAGACTATCTTTTCTCCATTGACTATTTTTGGCTTCCTTGTCAAATATTAGTTGACCGATATGCATGGGTTTGTTTCTAGCCTTTTGATTCTGTTTCATTGTCTATTTGACTGGTTTTATGCCAGTACTAAACTGTTGTGATTACTATAGCTTTGTAATATAGTTTGAAATCAGGAAATGGGATGCTTCCAGCTTTGTTATTTTTTCTCAGGATTGCTTAGGCTATTTGGAGTTTTGTATGGTTCCATATGAATTTCAGAATTGTTTTTTATATTTTTATGAAAAATGCCATTGGAATTTTGATCAAGATTTCATTGAATCTGTATATCACTTTTGGTAGTATGGACATTTTAACAATACACATTCTTTCAATTCATGAAAACAGGGAATCATACCATTTGTTTGGGTCTATTTCATCAATCTTAAAAAAAATTTTTTAATGTTTATTTTTTGAGAGAGAGACACACACATACACAGAGTGCTTGCTGTGAGTGGGGGAGGGCAACAAGAGAGGGAGACACAGAATCTGAAGCAGGCTCTAGGCTCTGAGCTGTTCACACAGAGCCTGCCATGGGGCTCGAACTTATGAACCATGAGATCATGACCTGAGCCAAAGTCAGATGCTTAACTGACTGAGCCACCCAGGTGCCCCATCTTTCATCAATCTTATAGTTTTCAGTGTACAGATATTTCACCTCCTTGGTTAAATTTATTTCTAAATATTTTATTGTTTTTTACTACAAACACATATTGTAAGTGGGATTGTTTTCCTTATGATTATTATCTTTTTGGGGGGATAATTTGCTGTTAGTATGTAGGAACACACTGACTTTTGTATGTTGATTTTGCATCCTGCAACTTTATTGCATTTATTGAACAGTTCTAACAGTTTTTTTAATGGTGTCTTTGGAATTTCTAAATGTAAGATGATATCATCTGCAGAGAAAATTTTATTTTATTTTTTGTGACTCAGATGCCATTCTTTCTTCTTCTTTCCTAATTGCTCTGACTAGAATTTCCAATACTCTGTTGAATAGGAATACTGAAAGTGGGCCCCTTATCTTGTTCCTTATCTTAGAGGAAAAAGTTTCAACTTTTCACCATTGAGTGTGATGTTAGTTGTGGGCTTGTCATATGTGGCTTTATCAGGTTGAGGTACATTCCTTTTATACTTGATTTGTTGAGAGGTTTAAAAAAATTTTTTTAATGTTTATTTTGAGAGGGAGAGGGAGAGAGAGAGGCAGTGAGCAGGGGAGGGGCAGAGACAGAGGGAGAGAGAGAGAATCCCAAGCAGGTTCCTGCTGTCAGTGAAGAGACTGACATGGGGCTCGATTTCACTAACTGAGAGATCATGATTTGAGCAGAGTTAAGAGTCAGACTGACTGAGCCACCAAAGAGTTTTTTTTTTTTTTAAATCATAAATGGATGTTGAATTTTGTCAAAATTTTGTCACAATGTGTTGCTATGTATCTGTACATTTGAGTAGGTGGTCTCCTCTTCCGGACTTTATAGATTTGCTTTGGCAGGAATGGTCCTTTACCAATTAGCCCTGCTTGGGGTTCTGATGGGTCAGCAAGGAGTGTTCTTGGGCAAGTAGGGCTTCCTATCTGGGTCTCTATTTGGGCAAGGCCACTGCCCATGCTCAGAGGTCAGGCAGTACCACTGGTTGGGCTCAGCCTTCAGGTAGGGTTGCTGCACGGGCTCCCTAATTGGATAGGCTACTGGCTGTACTCTGTGGTAAGTTGGGGCCACTAGATGGGCTGGCTCTGCAATCACCTCTAGTCTGGCAGGGCTAGCAGCTGGCTTTATTCATTGGCATCACTGTCACTGGTGAGATTTCTCAACTGGGCAGGAGTATAGGGCTCTACAATCCTTCTTGCTCAGCAGTCTCAGGTTGTGATCCTCAACTAGATGGTGCCAGGGGATGGACTCTGAGTTCAGGCGGTCAGGGCCTGCTCCCAGGTTGTTCAAGGTGGTCAGGCTCTGCTCTGGGATCAGGTGGGGATGAGTACTGTACCCTGAAGCTGGGGAGGGCTGCAGGCTGGGCTTCATAAACAGGTAGACTTCTGACTGTGCTGCCTTGCTGAGCAACGTCGTTGGCCAGGCTCTTTGGTCTGGAGGGCCTTCCAGCTCGATTCCACAGTTCGGTGGGTTTAGGGACTGAAGTCAGGTAGGGTTGTTGTCTGGCTCCTTTCTCTGGTGGTCCTGCAGATATGCTTCATGATTGGACGTGGTCACTGGCCAAGCTTCCTGCCTGGAAAAGGGTGTAGGCTGCATCGAGCAATTGCTCCAGGCTTAGGCTGGGCTCAGCTGCTGGCTGGGGCCATAGACTAACCATAGATTAAGCTCCAGGCAGCCAGGGATTCTCTGGTTAGGTAGGCTTCCTTGTCTGGCCTCGCGGGGCTGAACCCTATACTGAGCAGTTAGGCTGGCTGCAGATTTGATTTCCTGCCTCTCCGGGGTCACAAAGCGGGCTCTACCTCTAGTAATGCCTACTGGCTGGTGACTTGAATCAGGCCGAACTGCCCACCAGCTCCCCCGCCAGGCAGGTCCACTGGCTTGGCTCTGCGGATGCAAACATCCGCTGCCTGGGCTCTGTGGCCCAGGCTGCTAGCGCAGCTCTCGGACGCTACACAGGTGCCTGTGTTTTCTGGCCAGGCTTCCTGGTAGGGTGGGACTGGAGGCTCTATGCGGCAGTAGGTGGAGCTTCAAATTTGGTGGTGTGCTCAGGCGGGGACTGGAACGGGCTCCACGCAGGCCCGGCTTAGTGGCTGGAGATCTGCACCAGGCCGAACTGCTCGCCGAGCTCCCTGTGCAAACTAGTCCACCGCCACCGCTCTGCACACGGGCTGAACCACTGGCTGGGATCTGCGCTTGGTCGCCGCTGGGAGGAGGAACGCAGTAGGCCCAGGTCTGAACGCCCGATGCTGTTAAGTCTTATCCCCTCTACGTTTCTGTTTGATCCTCAGTGGGCCGGCCCCGCACATTTCCCCCATGATTCCTGTGAGGTGACACCCAACTGGAAGTCCTGGGAAATGCCCCACAACTCTGGAGGGGCTGCATGTCTGTGCTGGGCTTTGTCTTTCCTGCTGGAGAAACCGCAGGCCCAGGATAGCCCTCTCGGTTCAGCTCGGAGCCAGCGTGGGGCGAGGCCCGCAGAGGGCGGCCGCTGCTCTTAGCGTTCCAACGCGGGCCTTCTCCGTCTCTGTGGTCCAGGCCCTTCAGCCTCCACTCTGGGTGCTAGGATTTTCACGGTGGTGCCTGATCTGTGGATAGTTGCCAAGTGGTCCTCTCCTACGGGGGACCGAAGTCAGAGCGACCTGTGCCGCCATGTCGATGACGTCACTCTGGACGGACCATCTTCTTACTCCAGCGTGCATTGGACACGTTTTGTGCAGCAGAAACAGGGGCATAATGCTCAATTAAAGGGGCCAGCGGTCCCAATGGAGTCCCAATGCATAGAATTGTTGTGAACAGATTTAACTACTGCGTAGTTTTGTGACCAAATGTAAGAGTGACAACTAGGCATTGAAACTCTCCAGGACAGAAGTGAGGAAACTACTCCAGGTAAGGAGACCCAGGGAGCGTTGCAGAATGGACTAGGGAACAGATTCTGTGAAGAAATGGATTAGTATACATAAATATTTACGAGGATGACAAAGACTCTTACAGGGAATCAAACATTTGAGGTTGAAATTAGCTGGCATGGCATCTCCGTGACTTCTTATCTGTTAACTGGGCTTCCCTCTTCCTTTGGTTGTTTCTGGGTAGCTCAGCATAAACACCCAGGAAGTAAAATCTCTGAAGGGTTTGTTCCTATGAAGAGACAAGATTAAAGTAGATTCTTTATGCTCTCAAGTCAGTTGGCCTTTTAATACGTTGCCAGTACAAAAAATTTATTCAGCCTTCAACAAATTTTTCAAGGCTTCCTCATTTCCCCTTCTTCCAACATAACTTCTGTTTCATGGTGAATGAAATCTTGCTTTCAGCAATTTCAAAGTAACTTCACCTTATCCACATGATTTTAGGGATCAGAGAAGAGGCCAGATTAAATATTAACCTTTAACTGTGTTGTTCATGCTGACACTCAGGCAAATCTGACTTTTCTGGGCTGATGTTTGGCAGGGGGTCCTATTTTTTGCAGCTGTAGGCTAGAAATTATGGAATTTATGCAAAGTTAAGGTCTGCTTTGTGTGAAATTAAATGATAAAATGAACACTGGAAACTTGGCAAGGTATTCTTTTTTATTAACCAAGTGAAGAAAACTCCTTTTATTATAACCTGCAAGCTTTTCTGTTCTTTGGGTTTTTTTTTTTTTTTTTCTTCTACCTTTCTGTCACTCTGTCTTTTTTTTTGCTTTTTCATTTTAGTAGTGATAGGGAGAGGGGAGCAGGTGCTCCTAACTATAAATCCTACCTCCCTGACGGGGTGGTTAGGTTCTGGAAGATTTTCTGACATCTTTGTGGATTGTCTCATAGCTATAGGACATTTTTTTCCCTTTCTGACATATGGGTTGTGAAGTCATTGTGTCGACTATATTCAACACCCGGGGGTTATTGTGGGTTGTAGAAGAGCGTGTTATGACCACTGGGTACAATAGAGTAGTACTGACTCAGATTATACTGACAGGTAGAATTGCATATTATGTTTGAGCGATTCGAGTTAAGATTATTTTTTAATTTTTCTACTGTAATTCACATATGCCTCCCTTTTAAAAAATAATATTTTATTCTTCCTAGCTGGATCTGAAATTGCCTTTTTGTACAGAGCTCAAAGTTTATAGCATATTATTGTCATTTATCCTGAGCTAGTCGTAGTGTTATTTTTACTTTAATCACTGGGCAGAGCTGGGGATCAGAGTTTTGGCACAGTTTCTTGTTTCACCATATCATTTGGTCCTCTTGATAGGTTTTTATAGAAGTTAATTTTTTCTTTTTTAAGTAATGTTAAATGTTTATTTTTTTAGAAAAAAGATCTACCTACCTTTTTCATAGAAGAAGAATGAGACTATAAAAAATTAACTTTAATAAGCTGGTGGACTGACAATTCTAAACTTCTCATAGGACCATATAATCATTTTTGCTGGCTTTTTTTTCACTTTGAAAGACAGGCATTATTGCATTTCTGCTCTCTTAGAGTTTGGGTACTGTCTCACAATATTCTCCAGGCTTTCAGAAGTTTGCTAATGATTTAATTCAATTGTTTAATTACCCCAAAATTTAAGTTAGAATTGAAAAAAAGCAATTTTATAATCTTTAACTAGATACATTCCAATTTTATAACAATAGATTCTTGGTTCACGTTTTGGCTGCTTTTATGTTCAGAGAAATACATGACCTCTTAGTGAAAATCAGAGTTAATCAAATGTTTCACATTTAAAGAATTTTATCCTACTTCCTATTTAAAGTTTCTTTTCCTATAAGGTACACTATCATTCTGAAGTGTTTTTTATGCCTAACATTCCAAGATTCTCCAATCCCCAGAGACGCTTCCTGCTGAAATCTGTTGTGCTGCAAAGGGGCCTATGAGAAACACAGTCTTTAATTCCTTATCTGTACTCCTGTCTCCTCTCCTGCCTTCCTTTTCACCTTTTCCTTTTCTCCTTGACCCTGAATTCTTGTCTTAGCTGGCAGAACTGCTAGAATTCCTGCTGATAAGTCTCAGCTAGAGATTCTGTTTCCTGCAGGGGGCAGGAAATGTTGCTGCTCCTCCTTGATTGATAAGAGGTGCAGAGTCCTGCAGAGCAGCTGCAGTAAGCAAATCCCTGCTTCCGCAGAAGTGGGTGTTTTTAAGACATTGATCTCCACCTGAGAGTTTGCCTTCCTTGTGAGGTGTCAGGAAGGATGACTGGGTGTACTGACATGGTCACTGGCCAATCTGTGGTTGTATCCACTGTGTAGTGATCATGCCACGCTGGAAGGGGAACACGAGGTGCTGAGATTACGGCACTCAATCATGATTTATGTTGATAATAAGCACAGCTACATTGCCATAGTGGCCTTTATATTGAGTTGTTTTTGTTATGACTATTATTGTTCAAGAATTGCATTTTCCAATTAATGGAAGTACTTTAGGTACATTATCCATAATAATCATTTTTAATGATAACAACGAATATGGAAATTAGGCCAGAGCATAAAATTAAGGATATTTGAATAATTATAGTGCAATCAAGTCAAAATTACTGACGTCTTTATTTGATGCTGGATTATGTGGAAAACAGCACAAGAACATACGTGCTTTGGAAGCTGAAAGTACATCAGATTTTGACAGCACATCTGCATAAATTACCAAGTAGTTTGGATGAATATTTTTTCCTCCATAAATCTTCGAGTAAAAAATAATAGTTGTAAGGATGAGTTTTGAACTAAACTGGAGGGAGTAAACCAACATTGCAAATAACTTCTGAAATATGTTTGTTCTTTGAAAGCATAGTTGTGTAATCTATGTTTGACACAGTGCCTAGGCAGTAGTGAAACATTGTTCTTAATGTTAAAAGATGTGCCTTTTAACCAGTAGAATTGACTAGAGGGAAATGTAATGAATTAAGTCAATGACTAAGCATATAAAATGTATTTAGGGTGTGCCTGGCTGGATCCGTTTGTAGAGCACGTGACCTTTGATCTCTGGGTTGTGAGTTTGAGCCCTGGGTTGGGGGTAGAGTGTACTTAAAAAAAAAAAAAGTATTTGGTTGAAGGGGTCGTTAGATAAAACAAACGTAATTTTACATGTCAGAAATATTTCTTTATGCCATGTTAGCATTGGAATGCAATAACTCAGTGGATTTAGAAGCATATGCATTGGTCAGTAATATACATGATCATACAGATGAAATAAGGAGGAGTAGGTTTTGTATGAATATTTGACTTTCTTGAGACCACAAACATGAAGTGAGTCAAGGACATGTTTGGAATAAGACCAAGTAGGATAGAAGTCTAGGCTAAAGATGATCTGCACAGGCTTGCTCCTAGATTCTGTAGTATAGCGACCTTCTTTTCCTGTTACTATATTAAAAAATTATTGGAGATAACTGTGGTTGTTCAAATAATTCCCTTTTGTCCAAAGATATCCACACTTTAATCCCCAGATCCTGTTTAATGTGTTACATTATAGGTTATAAAGGACTTTGCAAATGTAATTAAGGTTATGGATCTTAAAATAAGGAGATTATATTGGATTATCCAGGTAAACCCAGTGTAATAACATGAGTCCTTTAAAGCAAAAAAGAAGGTAGAATAGTCAGTCAGAGAGATGTGGCAGAAGAGGAAAGCAGAGGAGAGGCTGTAGAAGGTAAAGTCAGAGAGATTTCAAGCATGGGAAGGGTTTGATATACTGTGCCTGGCTCTGAGATGCAAGGGCCCCTGTACAAAGATGGAAGGAGGCCCCAAGAGTTAAGAATAGGCCCTAGCTGAGAGCCAGCAAAGAAATGGATACTTGAGTCCTAAAATAGCAAGGAACTGGATTCTGCCATCAACCTGAATGAACCTGGAAGAGAATTCTTCCTAGACCTTCCTGATAAGAGCCTAGGTTGCCAACATTTTGATTTTGGTCTTGTGAAACCTAGAACAGAGACACCAGTTGAGCCAATTTGGACTTCTTACCTACGGAACTGTGAGATAATAAATTTGTATTGTTTTAACGTTTTAAACTTGTGATTGTTAGAGTAGTGATAGAAATTAATACAGTAACATACAGTAAAATACTCAGATTTTAAATTTACATCTTGATGAATTTTTC
The DNA here is from genome assembly GCF_018350215.1 of Panthera leo. Classification (NCBI taxonomy): domain Eukaryota; kingdom Metazoa; phylum Chordata; class Mammalia; order Carnivora; family Felidae; genus Panthera; species Panthera leo. Next base: position 170,037,567 of record NC_056686.1, read on the forward strand.
TCCATCTGTAGTCCCATGTAGCCATCAAATCAAGACAGAATATTTCCAGATCCTTAAAAAGCTCCCTCATGCTCCTTCCCTGTCTATACCCTCTTGCTTGCCCAAAGTAATCACTATTCTGACTTTGTTACCATAGGTTACTTTTGCCTGTTTTTGAACTTCTTCTAAAGGAATTGCATATATACTGCTCCTTAGCTCACACTATACACAAATTGGATGATAGAACTAAATCTATCACTTCACTAAAAGTGAAGCTTCTAGAAGAAAATATAAAAGAATATATTCATGACCTAGAGGCAGACAAACACTTCTTAAACAGGATATAAACAGCCTAATTCATAAAAGGAATAGTTGATAAATCTGATTTCATCAGTATCAAGAACTTCTGTTTACCGAAAGACACTATTAAGATAGTAAAAAGGCAAGTCTGAGACTGAGAGAAGATATTTGTAATGCATATATCAATATAAGACTTGTATCCAGAATATGTAAATAACTCCTAGAAATCTATAAGATAAGCAATTAAAAAAACAACAAGCAGTTCAATACAAAGTGGGGAAAGACTTGAATGAGCATTTTACAAAAATAGATGTACAAAAGGCCAGTAAACCCACAGACAGGTGCTGACATCACCAGTTACCAGTGAGATGACACAGCACAAGAAGATGCTACTGCACAGGTAGCAGAACGCCTAAAATTACGAAGACAGTGCTTTTAACAAGAATGCAAAGCAACTGAAGCTCTCATGTATTATTGGTGGGAGTTAAACTGGTGCTACCCGTTTGGACGAATGTTCGGGCCATGTCTACCAAATGTAATCACGTTAATATTTTAGTGGGTCAAACTTCACTAGAGGAGTCAAAGTAACCAGGAGTGGTGCTGTGAGAGATTTTGTGAACTCTCTGAGGAAAAAGACTGGAGAGGTGACGGGAGCTGTATAAAAAAGCACGTGAGGTAAATAAAGGGATGTATTGCGTCTGTGTGTTTGAGAGGAAGTCGGACACTGTGTAAGCTTATTTCTTCTACCAGCAGGCTACAAGTATAATCAGACACTTGTGAATAAATCAAATGTTTCTGAAGCTGTGTGGCCTCACCTACCTGGCTTTTCTCCTTTGCCACAAAACAGGATCCAGAATTGTGAGATGGTCAGTGCGTGCTCTTGTGGGCTTAGGCTGTCACCCATTGAGGCAGCTCCTGCTCATTTGCTCTTCTGACCCTGCTGCTGTTGCTGGAATGGGCGGGGTCTGCATTGTCATGGGGTTTGCTAATCAGTGATGTTTTGCAATAAAAATATGTGAAAGAATACCAGAGCAGCTTCCCATTCCTCTTAAATACTCTCTAAAATTATCAGTGTGTTTTAAATAAGTACACAATAAAAATGTTAGTCTGTCCAGAGTTAACATTTTCCTTCCAAAACCAAGTTTTGGGTGTTTTAATTTTCAAGAAGACATTTCCAAAGCTAGAGTTACTTGCATAACAGGATTTCTCTTTTTTTGTGTCCTCTGCTAAGAGGCAATTAATACTTTTCTTACTTAGGGCTGTTCTTCATCGGGTGTTCACAAAAGAAGTCCATTTTGATGACTAAGTGGGTCCCAGAGAGATGAGGACAGCATCTTTAGCCGCTACTGGCACATACTATCCTCTTTGTCTTGATGCTATTGATAGATTGCCCTAATTCCTTCTTGTTCATCATCACTTACTTTTGTCTTGTTATAGAAACCACTTTCTGGCATTTTAATATTGAAGACCTTTTGTTTTCCCCCATGTCCATTTCTTCTATGATATAGATGAATACAGACTCTAATACTTTTCTGTTGTTCTTTATTGGCCAGAGGAAAGTAAACAACTTGATTGTTCTCAGAACCTGTCTCATGCCTCATTAGGTCCAGGGGGTAAGCAGACGGCAGCAGCATTACATGGCTCTGCTGAAACATCTGATTTATTTTTATGAGCAAGTTATAGTCTTTAAGACATGAGCACCAAAGTCACAAGTGGTGCCATATACATCATAAAAATGAAAGATGTTTTCTTACATGTCATGAAATAACCCATGCATGTAATTCCTTTGAGGGGAAAAAAATAAATAGTTGCTTTGAACAAATTGATTTTTTTAACCACGTTATACAGTTGACTTTCTAAAACCAATGATTTGGTTGCCTTGGCAAAAATTAAAAAGCACAAAAAATGTTAGCGTCTGTATCTCAGAAGAGTGCAAAAATTCAGATTTCCCTGGCTTAAAGTATGAATTTTTGATCCAGTTTTCATAGAAAAGCTTCTCCATTTGGAAGATTGTACCTGTTCTCCCTTCTGTGCAACAAAGTTCTTTTGTTTAGAAATATGTATCCTTAAGCGATTTCACTGATGACGAGTGAGCACAACCAAACCTTTGTTAGCAGAAGGTCTGGGTGGTTGAGTTTAGTCTTTGTAGACCTGAGAGTAAGTTCAGGACACCTTTTGGATTTATTAGACAATCATAATAACCTTGCACTTCCCAATATTTTATCATTTACAGATTACTTTTTCTTAATAAACTTGGCAGATAGTTTTCAGTCCCTATTTTTCAGGTAAGAAGATACTCATCAGAAGTTAATTTATATGGCTATTAAATGATAGAAAATCACCTTAAAATTCAGTATTCCTATAATGGGGTCCTAGAGTCTAAGTCTTAATTCTAATACTGATTTTAGTTACTTATAGTTGCTTTTACAGAAGGCTGTGAGAAGAATTTTTCCTTGATGGGTTAGCATACTTAGAGCATTTAACTCAGAGCTGGGCATCAAAGGCTGTGAGTTCTAGTTTGGGCTCTTTTAATTCAGAAAGCATGCTACCTTCAACAGGTTTCTTACTCAGGAATCAGCAAAATATTTCTCAGGGGCATACAGAATGCAAAGTATGATATTAGGTACCGTGGCACCAACAAACAGAAAAAATTCTTTTTCTCTAAAACACTTACAGTCAGCTTCTGGAAATAAGGTTTATCACAAAGTTTCAATTCACACTCAAGATTAGAGTTTTATAAGGCAGGTCAGTCATTGTGTCTTTAAAGCTGAGATCTGTTTTAGTCCTTGCCTCTTTTTTTTTTTTTTTTTTTTTTTTTAGGTTAGAACCCAAAGTTTGACAAAGAAAAGTGTCTTGTAATGGGAGCCCATAGGTAGATGAATAGCAGAGTTGAGCTTAGACTGGAATGCTTTGGTGCGTAGTTGAGTGTTTTCCTGTTTTACCATTCTGAACTGTCCCAGGAGTTGGGCAGACTGTTAATGCAATCTATTCTTTGAAGGCAGAGTCACTGTATTCTGAGAAAAAGCTATGGAGGAGGACACATCTGAGTTGGCCTTGAAAGCTGTACAGGATTTAGGTAAGGGGTGTGGGAAGGGCTTTCAAAAGGGACCAAATAGGATGGGTTAGTACTTTGGGGATTTGACAATAAGAATGAGGTAGGTACTTTTTCCAGTTGGAAAGTATTGGGAAGGGAAGCTTGGAAATCTAAAGAGTGAAGCCATGGTGACATTTTAGTGAGGTTTGTTTTATAGTGGAGAGCAGGATTGATTATAGTATGTGAGAAACTAATATAAGTGAGGGGAACCTCACTGAGTGTGGAGCCTGCTTAAGATTCTCTTTCCCTCTGCCCTTCCTGCTTTCTCTCTCTCTCTCTCTCTCTCTCTCTCTCTCTCGATCAAGTTGGAGGTTATTGAAGCAGTTCAGATATTAATGATGAGAGCCCAATAGACATGGTAGTTATGGAAAGGAAAAGAAGGGTATAGACGTGAGAACTCTTTATTTTTAAAAATTATTTATTTTAAGAGAGAGAGAGAGAGAGTAAGTAGGGGAGGGACAGAGAGACGGGGAGAGACAGAATCCCAAGCAGGCTCCACATCAGTGCAGAGCCCTATGCAGGGCTCGAACTCACAAACCGTGAGGTCATGACCTGAGCCGAAGTTAAGAGTTGACACTTATCCAATTGAGCCACCCAGGCACCCCCCACCCTCTTTTTCTTTTAAGTTTATTTTTTTTATTTTTGAGAGAGAGAGAAAGAGAGAGAGAGTGCATGAGTGGATGAGTGGGGGAGGGGCAGAGAGGGAGAGAATCTCAAGCAGTCTCCATGCTGCCAGCACCACGGGGAGCTCCATGTGGGGCTTGATCTTAAAAACCATGATATCACGAACTGTGAGATCATGACCTGAGCTGAAGTCAAGAGTCCCACACTTAACTGACTGAGCCACCCAAGTGCCCTCATGTGAGAACTCTTGAAGGAAAGAATGAAAGAAGATGACAGCTGGGATCGGGAGGTAGCAGAGAAGATGCAGGCAAAGGAGAATGAAGTTTGGAGCCTTAATGGGGAAAACAAATGAGAAAGGAACTATTATGAGCAGAAAAAGAGAAGTCAGAAGGAGAAGACAGTTTTGAGGGGAAAGTGATTGTTTTGTTGGTCTTTAGGTGAGAGGGTAACATTGAGACAGGAAACTTTACAAGGTAGACAGACACCTTATGTTTAGTAAAGAGATTGTGAGCTAAAGACACAGATTCAACAATTAGCTGCATAGAAAAGTGTTAGCTGAGATCTGGAAGTGGAATTAAACGGAGGACTGGAGTGGAGTGGGAGAGTTTTGAGAAATCCCTGCCTCTAGGGGGAAGGAGCAGGGGGAAAAGTGTGGGTAGTCTAGGCCCTGAGGGCTATGGGCTAGCCTGGAAGCAGGGCAATCAGAAAAGTATAAGGCAAGAATTCAGTTTTAAAAAGAAGGAGGTGGCTAATTTTAAAAGTGTTGTATTTTTAAAGTTTTCTGTTGAAAGAGGAAGAAGTGTAATAATCCTTTTAGAATGGGCCCAGGAAATCTCTTAAAACTTGTTTCCCAATTTTGTAGGGGTGTGTGGGTAGGAGACATATCTAGAACTTGGTCTGGTGGTTTTCAGTATTTCCTAAAAAGTAAAGAAACAAACCCAAGAAAACAAACAAAACTCAGCCAAATAAACAACCTTAAATAGAGGTACAAACAAATAACTTTTTACTGACGGAAGTATCAATTTTTCTTTGATTTGTTTCATCTTCATTTTTTTTTATGGTGTTAAATTTTCAGTTACTATTTTTTCCCAAGTGATTGACATTTAATTGATTAATTTGAATTCCAGCATAGCTAAAAATAACAGGATTATATTGATTTCAGGTGTACAAGATGGTGAATCAACAATTGTATGCATTACTCAGTGCTTGTCATGATACTTTCTTTAATTCCCATTAATCTCCCCACCCACCTTCCCTCTGATAACTGTTTGTTCTCTATATTCACTGTTTTTTTTTTAAAGTTTATTTATTTATTTTGAGACAGAGATGGAGTGACTAGGGAAGGGCCAGAGAGAACAGGAGAGAGAGAATCCCAAGCAGGCTTCATATTGTCAGTGCAGAGCCTGATGTGGGGCTCAATCCCATGAACCATGAGCTCATGACCTGAGCCGAAGTCCAGGGGGTTAACTGACTGAGCAACCCAGACACCCCTTCATTGTTATTTTTCGAGACAGAATTCCTAATAAGAATGTAAAGGAATTAGATGAATGTTCTTTAATTTCTCTAGGAAGTATCATCCCAAATTAAAAACAAATAGATTTTGACAAGTAGACAAAGAGATTTATTTTCAGAGAGGACTGACTTAGTAATTCTAACTTAGATTATTTGAAGCATACACAGTGTCTTCATTTCCTAAACTGGTTTGGAAAAAAAGAGTCTTTAAAATAAGCATAGATGGGGCGCCTGGGTGGCACAGTCGGTTAAGCGTCCGACTTCAGCCAGGTCACGATCTCGCGGTCCGTGAGTTCGAGCCCCGCGTCAGGCTCTGGGCTGATGGCTCGGAGCCTGGAGCCTGTTTCCGATTCTGTGTCTCCCTCTCTCTCTGACCCTCCCCCATTCATGCTCTGTCTCTCTCTGTCCCAAAAATAAATAAAAAACGTTGAAAAAAAAAAAATTAAAAAAAAAAATAAAATAAGCATAGAGTGTTTTTTTTTTTTTCTTTTTTAAATTGGTAAGAGTAGAGACAGGTGTGAAGTAGGTTATAGCTTTAGATAAGTGGAGAATTTAAGGCTAGTAGGGTTACTGTCAACTCTTGACATTCGAAGTTAACATAATTTTTCATTTTCTTTTTTTAATGTCTGTAATTAGAACATATTTGGAATTAATTTCTACAACTTTGATTGCCTTCAAGCTTCCTACTGGTTTTTACATGTCTTTATATTGTGAAATGATAGAAAATATTTTATACATAGATTATATTAGACATCATCATGTAAATCAACAGAAATGAAGTTTATTTTCTACATTTGTAAATAACTTCTTAAATTTTATGGACTGCTTGTCAAGACTGAAAAGAATATAGATCTGTCAAGAGTTTTAAAGGTAACATCTAAGAACTGTTTATTAAATTTTTTAAAGTTTATTTATGTTTAAGAGAGTGAATGGAGTGGGGGAGAGAATCCCAAGCTGATCTTATGCTGACAATAGAGTCCAATGCAGGGCTTGAACTCACGAATGGTGAGATCATGACCTGACCTGAAGTTGGATGCTTAACAGACTGAGCCACCCAGGCACCCCTCTAAGAACTTTTAGAAGCCCAGATACATTTATCAAATATTTTGTTCCATTTTTAAAAAATTATATTAGAGTTCTTTTTTACAATATTGATTCTTATTTTTGGTGATGAGGTTGAATAAATGTTTTTAAGTACTTAACTTTTTTTGGAATTAGTTTGTAAGTAGATAAACAGGTCTGTAGACTTGAAGTCTGGACCCCTACATCTAATGATAACTTTTGTCTTTTATATTACCATAGTTTTCTCCTAGGATTTCTTAATTTTTGTATCTCAGAGCCTGTGACATCTATTTCTTTTATTAAATGAAAATGGAAAAAGCCAACAGTGGAGATGTTTAGAAAGAATTTTGCCAGGAATGTTTATTTGGCATATATTTAATACCTGCACAGTAAGCGTATAGCAGGATTGAAACACAACAATATCTCCCTAAACATGAGATCCTAATATAAAAATCTGAGACCAGATGAAGTTACTTTGTAGCTCCTTCCAGCAACTAAAAGATTTGGGATTTAATTGTATGTGAATTATGAGCAATAATTTTAGGGATAATTAGATAAAAGGTAACTGGCAGTTGGGGCTGTTAAAAAGAGATGTAAAGCTAATGACAGAAAAGGAACAGACATTTTTATAACAGCTGAGAAAGTCACTAAAAGATATATAGTAGAAATACTGGGCTTTAGAAAATTCCCCCATAGCCTCTAGGAGGAAGGGAGGCTCCTTGGTTGAAGCTTCAGTGAGCTAACCTTCTGAGGCTTGGGAGCCTGGAGAGACCAGAACGCTGGCGGTGGAGGTCTGGGAGTCTGTTTTGAGTCATAGAATTGAAAGGACCATGACCATTTAGATGTAGTCACAGACAAAGAACAAAGATTCTTCAAAGTATTTATGTTATCTGCAACAAAGCTAAGTTAATTTATAAGCATGTCATTAATACTGGAGAAAAGAGATGGGGAAAAGAAGATTTTGAAAACTTACAGCATGCAAGGGTACAATACCTATCCTTGCTAATTCATATGTGTAAAATACATGGTGAACATCATGGTTATGCTGTTTTTGTAATTTTATTTTACAAATATAATGGTTTTTTTTTTTTCTTTTTGGCTTCTTAAAGATTTAGCTATGCTATTGTTTTCCTAACCCTGTTCTTTTCCTGTGACTTTAGTTTCTTGTTTGTAAATTATCACACAGAAATTTTTCTGGACATGAACATCTGTGGTTTGGGGAAAACTATTATGTTTCAAGAAAAACAGGTACAAGTTTGTATAAAAGGATTTTGAATAGTAAAGCTGGACATGCCTAAAGCAATTTTGGCTGATTTCTTCTGGTAGCTATAAAATAATGCAATTTAAAGTGGGCATGTCTAACCTAATGAACTTTCCAAAGTTAAAATTGCTACCTATTAGATATTGAGATGATCTATTTCCTTCCAAGATCCAAGTCTTATCATCTTAAAAACTGAAATTCTCTGCTAAGAGCCTAGAGTAACCTCCTCTTAGTCTTGGAATATAATGGTGACGATCAATACACCTTTATGTAACCCTGGGTCCCAGGATTCACCAGGACTTGAATATAACTGATCTCATCTGAATAGCTAAATTACTAACCAGGTTTCCATAGCTCTGAGTCAAGTCAGTGCTCAAATAGCAGTGAGGAATCCCTCAGGCTTAGTGTACTCAGATACAAGTATGCTGATATTTTTCTACTTTGGTCTCCTCATCTGGACGCTTTGGTACAACTGTTGCTCTTAATGCTTTTTGTGTAACTGTCATTAACTCTGCCAAGGCTGCAAATTTCCATGTGGTCAACACCACCGATCTTCTCTTCCCTTACAGGTACTTAAGTTTCGACTTAGATGCTGCATTTGCAGGGATGCCCTCCTGTCCCTCCTTTATCTGTGCCTTCATAGCTCTCTGTACTTCTTCTCTGTAGACTTGCACACTTGTAATTATTTAAGTGATTTCTGTATTTCTTCCATTTTAAGACATACCCTGACCCAGTATTTTTAACATTTAAAAATTTGTGATGTGTCTTATAATGGAAAAGAATTATTTTATGTGATAATTTTCTCTTGATTATGGAAAAATTATTGAAATAATAGTGTCCCTTATGATTGAGGACAACTTGAAATTTGCTTGGAATCCTTTTGGAATGTGATTGGGCATGAATTATTAATTACTTATTCTTTCAGATCCAGTCTTATTTGGCATTAGCAATCTTGGAAATTTCTCCATTAAATTATGGATGATTTTGCTCATGAAAAGTACTGCACAATTGTTAAGATACAAACTTTGGAGTCAGACCTGACTCTTATTCTCTTATCCTAGTCATGCCAGTTAAAATAATATGGTATATGTAATTGGTATGTAGTATAATGTGGCGTTTAATTGATTATGTATGTAATTAGGTATATAACTGATTTTTTAAGTTATAAGAGACATTAAAACTTTTAAAATGTTAAAAATGGAACTGGTAATTAATTACAATATTATGGGTAAATGCTTGAATAGAGGCAGCTATGAAATGATGCAGTACATAAAGGGGTGTGACTAGCGCCCTGGAGGAGAATAAGAAAGCTTTACAGAATGGGTAGCTTGGAGTTTGACCTAAATGGATAATTATTTAATAAATTCACACCCAATCAGATTCTAAGCAAATTGCAAAATATATACAATGCACCAAAGTAAGTAATAAAAAGATAAATCTGGTATGAGTAGAAAATAAAGTTTGAATAATAAGATGGAGCCAGAAGGGAGACTGAATGAAAAACTACATGATATAAAGTCCTATGCAGCTGCCCATTCTATTTTGTATTTTATCATCTATCTATCTATCTATCTCTATCATCTATCATTTCTTTCTCTTTCTAAAGAGGAGATTCAAGGAATGGGGAATGGTAAGACAATCTCTTTTCAAAAATGAGTTTTTATAAAAATCTTTTAATGTTTATTTTTGAGAGAGAAAGAGAGAGAGATAGAGAGAGAGAGAGAGAGAGAGAGAGAGAGCGAGCATGAGCAGGGGAGGGGCAGAGGGAGAGAGAGAGGATCTGAAGCAGGTTCTGTACTGTCAGCAGAGAGCCTGATGCAGGGCCAGAACTCATGAACTGTAAGATCATGACCTAAGCCAAAGTCAGATGCTTAACTGACTGGGCCACCCAGGTGCCCCTGATTTTTTAAAACTGAAGTATAATTAACATATAATCTTACATTAGTTTCAGGTGTACAACACATTGATTTGACAATTCTATACATTCCTCAGTGCTTACGACAATTAAGTGTAGTCACCTTCTGTCACCATATAATGTCATTATAATATTATTGACTATTGTACGCAGAATGGATTGAGAGTAGAGGTGGGGAGCCAGGCTGGGTATAGAGAAGCGTTGGAAACCGATTAGGAAGCCCTTGGGATAAGTCAGTTATGTGTAATGAAGGTCTGAACTGGGGCAGTGGCAGTGGCAGTGGTGGTACGGTGAGGGGGCAGATTCTCCTTGCATGAAATCGAGACTGATTGCACTTCTGAGTTTTTTGTCCTTTTTGTGTTTTGTTTTTTTGGTTTTGGTTTTTTTCCCTTCAGTGGGCATACTTGTGTTGTTGTTCAGTAGATACTGCTAGCAGGACCACAGATCTAATATTCTGGTAATTTATGCATTATATTTTGGGCTGTAGCCTCAATGACAGTTACCACACTTCAACCAAGTTAAGTATGGTGTGTTGTGTTCATCTGGTGGCACTGCTTAAGAGAGGTAAAATTTCTCAAGGTAATATCAACTTGGATTTCTACCGTAAGATCATGGATCTGCTTTTGATCCCCTTAAACTGAATGAATAGTTTTGCTTAATCTCTGAAATTATGAGAGATGGGCATAGCTCCCATTTGTAATTGCTGAGAGGCTATGACTTGGTGATCCTGAAATTTGCGGTCATCATTTGACATTAATAATTTGTTCAGACGTAAGTAGACATCTAAAGAGACAAGAAAATGTAGATACTGTCAGGAGTGTATAACACGTAACATAAAGTGACTTAAGGAGATTTGCAAAAGTCCATTAACGCATCTCAAGGTGGGACAGTCCTAAAAGGAGTTGGGTTAAAAATCCAACAAAGTTCTTTGGAGGGTGATTTTTCTCATTATCCCACACTTTCCATCAGCATTTTGCCTTTGTTTCACCTTACGTTGACCCTTCCCTTTATAAACATGAGTGTGCCTATACTGAATTTAAACTGTGAAAAAGTTACACAAGGTTTAAAGTGTTAATGACTTGTTAAGCCATTATTTTGAAACAGCAAAAAGAAAAAGAACATTATGAAAGAAAAATAGAATTGTGCAGTAACTTCATGACAATGTGCCTCTGTTTAATGATTTGTAAAAGAAGTAGGAAGCGTTTTCAGTGAAAACTGCTAATTATTTTGGTTTCCTATAATGAAAACCTGTGATGTTGTTTAACTGTCTCTGTTCATTAGTTTACTATGTGACACTGGTACATTTGTTTGCTTTTATGTATTCACTTCTTCGCATCAAATAAGAGTGATATCATGATCGAGTTTAAAGTTTATGGAAATTACGGTAATAGTCTCTTGACCATGGGATTGATGACTTTTAAGTTGTGCTATTCAGGATGAGAAGGAATATTCCAGTCATCCTTTTGGTCTGTTATTTCATTTATCATCGTGTATCTTGGAAGACAGTTCTTTTTTTCTGTTTTGTCAGAAACATCCACAAATCAAATAATTATTGACATATACTTGGTGACTTATGTCTAAAATAAATTTAAAGGTTGCTAAAGAAATTAACCTTGGTAACAATTGTTTTTGCCATGCTAATGGCTCTTAAGGAATGATTTAATTGGCCATGTCTCTGGCAGGCAGCTCAATGACATTGTTGTTTAAGCTAGAAAAGGGACAAGGTTCTAAGGTCAAACACTGGAAATAGCATGTTTCATCACACTCAAATTCGGCAAGTTCAAGAATTTTTGGAGCCCAGAGTTTTCTTAAGTTTGATCATAATAGGGATTGCGAATTTATGGACCCTGTTTTTTCTCTTTTCCTGCTGGCTGTCTGCTTTGCTTTTGCTTGCTGCTGAATTATTGCTTCTCCTTTTCTTCCCGCAAGCCCTTTAGTATGTGGTGGAGGAGACTTTATAGCGGAGATCATAAACACTTCCTACCCGAGTCCCTGCTGCAGATTTAGGTGTGCTGATTGATCTCCTTCCTATCTAGAGTCCAAGGCCTCTGTACCCATGCAACATGTTCTGTCTGCCCTCATTGACTGTCTTCTCACCCCTTACCCAAGTGAAAGTACTATGTGATTCAGCAGACAGTGCACAGTGTCACCAAGGGCAGACCCAGATCTGCCTTAGAAGATATACCACCCAGGTAATTCTGCTATCCCAGGTGTGTGACCTTGTTTCTTCACAGACTCATTGGCATTTACTCTGGAATTTATGGACAAAGACCTCCTGCTCATCAGGTCCTTTCAGAAATGGCAATAAAATATTAGCAATCAGGGAAGAATAAATCCACACAGTAAATGAACAATTCCTCAGAAACGGACTAAGTAAAATAGAGATGGGACAGTGAATACCTATTTTGTGCTGGGTTCTGTGCTTTCTCATAAAAGTCTTATTTAAGAAATTGCTTTAGTTCTTGGTCTCTTCACTTTGCTATGCTCTCTGCCAGGCTGCTTACCTCTCAAATTTGTTAGACAGCTTGCTGTTTTACACATTTGGCATCATCCCAGTTTAGACTGTCTCCAGGAAGCCCTAAGAATTTTCTATGTAGAATGGCAATGTAACTGGTAAGGAAGGAAAGAGAATGACAGCAAGTCATGATTTCACTAATGCTAATGCACAGAAAAAAGCTTTAAGTAGGAATTATATTTCTTGGATAAACCCATTTCTCTCTCTTCTTAGCAAGGCATTTCTATTCCTTTTTCTCATTACATTTTATTTTGCACAGTCACTATGGGTGGCTAATGTGATATCTTCTAATTCTGAAACATATAAAATTGTATTCCAACAAGAGAAGAAAACTTCCAAAGTGGCACTTGCAAGATATTTTATAAAAAAATCTCTATTTAGTTGACACTATTTCTCACTGACTTACTCTTGAACCGTCTCCCAAACCTGCATTTCTCCGTGTTAGCCGCATTCTTGGGCACACACGCTATGGATAGTAAGAAACATAGTCCCTACAGCTCTGATTGCATGGTTCTTAAGTTAATGATCTTACAGGAACCTCGAATGCCTTTACAGAAAGCTTTCACAGAAGTTCCAGGGGCCTTTTTGATTGTCCTGGCTTGGGGCATATGTTCCTTCCTAGGACTGGGTCAGTCTCACCTGAATCATTGAACCAAAGATTACTATGGGGAAAGTGATTCCCCAAAGGAAAAGCATACTGGGCAGACAGAAAAAGGTCCACTTCAATACATATGATAAAAATGTAGATAAATGGATGAAGTTATTAAGAACAAAATGAAACAAGAAAAACTTAAACCTGACTTAGCAGCTGATATGAGGGTGATCTTGCCGTAGGTTGTTTTCTGTCACACTGTAATGAAAAGTTTCTTGGGGGCTCACAGTTTTCTAAGACCCCAAATGGGAGCATTTTTTTTATATGTTATGGAATGTATAAATAGCATTTCAACTTATATTTACTGAGGTTTTTTTTTTCTCTACGGCCATGGTCTTCAGTATGGAAAAGTAATAGATTAAGGCTTTCCAATTTAGATAACACAGAATTATTAATTGCCTTTGATTTCTGTAGGCGAGAAGAGCAGATTGATACAAAATGAAAGAATGTGTCTTCACAACCTCCAACAGTGAATGAGCATAGCCAGCCTTATTCAGCACAATAAAGACAGATAATTAATAGCTACTTAATAGTTATTTGCATTTGTAAATGTTTAAATGAGTGCTTTAAAAAGTTCTACCAGATTGTACCATCCTTGTGGAGTCGAGCAACTCTTGTTACATGCATGAACATCACTCACACTCATACAGCTCAGGGTGAGTGCTTTCTAATCTAATAAGGAAAGGAATAGAAGAGAAACAGTTTTGTTATTTAGTGCTGTGGGAAGGAAATGATTGGGACAGGAGGATGAGGTCCCATAGTGAGTGGGCTGCTCTGAGAGAGGGTTGAGGGTAGGAGAAAGGCAGTTGATCTTGTACACCTCTCAACTGGGTCTCTGTCAGGAGACACAGCATACATTTTGAAAAGCGCCAAAATTAAAATCAATGATGGGATTTGAAGCACTCTATGGCATTACTCATAACTCATTCTGTGAGATAAATGCTCATCTGTGTTTTTCATTTACGTGCATGTAGGGATGATACTAAAAATATTTGACGGTTGATGGTATAGGTACCCAAGTAGCACTAACCAGTCAGAGCAGACTCCATCAATGAACATCTGGAACACCTTACAGGTATGCTTCAACTGGATATCAAATGTGCAAAGCTATGGGGGCGCCTGGGTGGCTCAGTCGGTTGAGCGTCTGACTTCGGCTCAGGTAATGATCTCATGGTTTGTGAATTCGAGCCCCATGTCGGGCTCTGTGCTGTCAGCTCAGAGCCTGGAACCTGCTTCCGATTGTGTGTCTCCCTCTCTCTGCCTCTCTGCCGTTCATGCTCTGTCTGTCTCTCTCAAATACTAAATAAACATAAAAAAATTAAAAAAATATGCAAAGCTGTGAAGAATTCCTGTTAATGAGTATTTTTATCTGTTAAGATGCATATTGTAGCTCTGTTTCAGTCTGTTTCATTGATATCAAAATCATCTCTGGTAAAAAGTTTTATTGGGAATTTTATAGTTTCTGGCTATTGAAAGCACAACATATATAATTTGTATGTGTTTGTATTTATATTAATATAATTATATATTCTACCTAAAGACTGTATCTTCTCCTAACACTAATTATCTAAAAAATTAACATTGAGTCCACAAATATTTTTAGGCTCCTACTGTGGGCCAAGCTACAGTTGGTCCCTGACCAACAAGAAGGATACAACAAGAAGGATAAGGTTGTTCTGTGTACAACAAGAAGGATAAGGTTGTTCTGTGTACAACAAGAAGGATAAGGTCACTGTCCCCATGGACCTTACAGCATCATTGGAGAGATGGATAACAGACAGTTCCAAAGCAGAGTAATACATTTTGGCTTGAGGATGTTCAGGGAGCTAGGAAGGCATTGTGTTGTGTGGCTTTTGGCATTTAGTCCACAGGTGGAATCAAGGAAGACTTCATAGTTACCAAATTGTGACTGAAGGATGCATCAAGAAGTGGGAAGCATGGAGGAAAAGGGCAATGGGAAGAGAGGTTCAAACATTTATAACATTTCAGAAATAGATCAAAGGACCTGTAATAACCTGAAAATGGTTTGCTATGTTAGGAGCCCTATCTAGTAACTCCTGATATGAAAAATGAGAAAATTATCATATTTAAACTTCTTCCTACTTACTATCCCCACCCTGTAGTATTTATTAGTTGTTTCTGCACTCTCGAAGTGCATAACTTTATAGTCTGTTTTAAAAAAAATTTTTTTTAATGTTTTATTTATTTTTGAGACAGAGAGAGACAGAGCATGAACGGGGGAGGGTCAGAAAGAGAGGGAGACACAGAATCTGAAGCAGGCTCCAGGCTCTGAGCCATCAGCCCAGAGCCCGATGCGGGGCTCAAACCCATGGACCACGAGATCATGACCTGAGCCGAAGTCGGACGCTTAACCAACAGAGCCACCCAGGCGCCCCTATAGTCTGTTTTGTAAACAAAATTCCATCAGTTTGGCCTCAGTTCATACATCATAAGTGAGAGTGTGCAGGGGCACCTGGGTGGCTCAGTTGGTCAAGCGCCCAACTCTTGATTTCAGCTCAGATCATGATCTCCTGGTTGTGAGGTCAAGCCCTGCGTGGGGCTACATGCTGTGCACGGAGCCTGCTTACCATTCTCTTTCTCCCTCTCCCTGTGCCCCTTGCCTGCTCGCGTGTGCTGTCTCCCTTTCTTTCTCTCAAAAAAAAAAAAAAAAAAAAAAAAAGTGAGAGTGTTCAGTAGTACATAAAGGTCAAAAAAATTTTTTTCCCCACACATCTCCAGTTAAAAAAATTTTTTTAAAAATGTTTTCATTTATTTTTGAGAGAGAGACAGAGTGTGAGCAGGGGCGGAGCAGAGAGAGAGCAGGAGACACAGAATCTGAAGTAGGCTCCAGGCTCCGAGCTGTTAGCACAGAGCCCTTAGTGGGTCTCAAAGTCATGAACCACGGGATCATGACCTGAGCTGAAGTCAGTCGCTTAAATGACTGAGCCACCCTGGTTCCCCCACTCATCTCCCAGGTTTATGCCTCTTTGCCTTTGCTCATGCTGTCTCTTTAACCCGGATTTTTCCTTTCTCTTCTCATTCACCTGGAGTATTCACACACCTCTCAGGATTTGGATCAAATATTCTACCTCTTATCAAAATTTCATGGCTCCTCCAAAGAAAGCTGACTACTATATCCAGGATACAGTTTTCTCATACCAGCTATAATGCTTTGTACCTCATGTAGTGTGTACATTATTTGAGGGCAGGGGCACTATCATCCCATTATTGACACCTTGAATAATATCTATCACAGCATGTATGTTAGGGGTTTGTGGTACCTCTCACCTCTCCTTTTTCCTTCTTTCTTTTTGAATTTTGGTGTGTATATAAAAGGCTTACTACACACATGTGAACAGTATTGCTTTTGTTACTTTCTTCCAATATCTCAAACAAACTGGATTGGAGAGCAAGGCTTGGATCAGGAATTTTATGAGGGACTTCCTGCTCCCTAACCATTGAATTGGAAATAAGTTTTGGGTATAACTTCCCTTTATCATTCAGTCATAGGCAAATAGGCAGTCAACCACAGGGCAGGACACTGGTAGTGGAAAAAATGATAGGAAGTGAGGGGCTACTTCTTGCCTTTAGGCCCTGCTCCTAGTAAAACATGAATGTCAGGGATGTCAATCAATGTCAATGAATGTCAGTTCTGACCAGTCCTATCAGCCATCCCTTCTTCAGTGCTAAAACGATCATTTATAAACAAAATTTTTCAACATATGTAATTATATATATGCTCAGTAATGGAAAATCTGCAAGTTCCATTGAAGCAAAGCCTGGAATATTGTACACTGGATGGATGATTGGATTTGATGATTTAAAAGTGCCTTCTAGCCCAGACAATCTATGTTCCTTGTATCTTTGACATTCATTTCACCTGAAATTATTCAATGTCTTTGGAATTTGGTGGGTCTGGAGCAGGGAGTTTTCTAGTTCATGAAGGGCACTGAACTTACAGGGAAATATTGTTGTTCTTCAGTTTGTTTTCTTTCACTTAATATGTGGCCTAGATGCAGGATAGGAGACAACTGGTGCAAATTTCAGCCAAACACTGTAGGCAGCAATGTATATGCATGAACACTGAAGAAGCTTTTGCTCAGTGAGAAGCTGTGAACCCTTTGGTTTATTGACTATGGTCTGATGACTAGCAAGCTGTAGGATTGAGGATTTAGTGAATTTTTTAAATTAGATATGATTTTTATAAACTGTAACTATCAGATAATGCTGATTGTGATTTTGGAGAATAATCTAAAATAGACAAATACAACTTGATCTTTTGCCTGAAAAATACAAAACTAGGTATTAATTATTAAAATATAGCATGTTTACTGAATATTGGGGATAAATGATCTCATTGATTGATGTGTACTTAGCAAATACTTTCCAGATGTAGTAAGACATGAATACAGTAGGAAAGAGTGCTGAGTCTTGCCTCAAAGACCTATATCAATCACATTTCTTCTTGCTTATTTATTTATTTATTTATTTATTTCTAACTGTTCTATTTAGGCTAGATTGATGGATGCTGAGGGAATCATGGAATGGTGGTAGAGGGGCAAGGTAAAGTGCCAATACAACCTTTGGTGTTTGCTTTTGTTTTTACTGAGAATTATTTTCAGTCTTGACATTTCAAAGTTCATTTAAATTTTATTTATTATAGTAACAGTTGATATTTTTTTGATAAAAAGCTAATTCGCTTTTTCATGGAAGCAATTCTAGATTTGTTGGTCATATTACCGTAAATAGAATGATACAGAACACAGTGAAAATGCTGAACCCATATGCATTGTGGCTTAAACCTGTAATGAGTATTTTATAGGAAATATGTAAAACATTACGTATCTTTTAACATTAAATTAACAAAAGTTCTTTTGTTTCAGAAGAATTTGTTTTTTTTAAAATTTATTTATCTATTTTGAGAGAGAGAGAGAGAGAGAGAGAGCATGAGTGTGAGTGGAGAGGGGCCAAGAGAGAGGGAGAAAGAACCCCGAGCAGGTTCCATGCTGTCAGGATGGAGCCCGACTTGGGACTTGATCCCATGAACTGTGAGATCATGATCTGAACCAAAACCAAGAGTTGGATTCTTACCTGACTGAACCACCCAGGCACCCCTCAGAGGAATTTCTGGTCAGGACATTGAGATTTAGCAATTTTGAGGTAATAGAATTAAACAGATCAACATATTCACTGTTGAAGAATTATACAACCTTGTAAAGTTTCAAGCTCTTACTTCCTATTTTTAAAAAAAGTTCGTATAAGAAATATTTTTCAGAAG
Organism: Panthera leo; assembly: GCF_018350215.1. NCBI lineage: Eukaryota > Metazoa > Chordata > Mammalia > Carnivora > Felidae > Panthera > Panthera leo. The sequence goes on from NC_056686.1 coordinate 170,055,759, forward strand.
AATGGAAAAGTCTTTGGCTCATTATGTTTTGTTGTATATTGTCCCTCATGGCCTTATCTAATTTTTTTTCTGAATGACTCCATTGAAACTGCTTCAGCAAACTTGCTAGAGAAGAACTTTTCATAGATTGATGATACCTATAAAGAAAAGTTCCTTAGTGGACATATCTATGCTGTGTTCTTTTATTTGTTTAATTAAAAAATATCTTCCTATTATGAAGTATAACGCTCACAGGGACAAATGCAGAAAACACCAAAGTATAGTATAATGAATTGTTACAAAGCCGTATCATGTCCTAGGTCAAAAATTAGGACAACAGCTTTCAAGAAGCCACTCGCCCAGATACTCCCTCTGTTTTAGCTAGAGGTTATCACTGTACTGACTTCTGTGATCAGCTTGCCCTTGCTTGTATTTATTGTTTAACCACCTATGCCTGCATTCCTAGAGAATATAGTTTTTGAAATTTATGCAAATGGAGCTACACTGCATGTAATATTTTTGTACTTGTTCTTTTGTTCAATATCATGTTTAAAATGTATTGATCGATTACTCCATTTGAGAAGTTTTGTCTTCCATGTGAAATCATTTTCAGGATTGATGGGAATTTATTATTATGTATCATTAGCAGATATTTGTCTAATCTCTTCTCTTTTCAAGTTTTGTTCCTCTAGTTGATTGTTTTAATGTGCAATTACAGATAAGTCTCATTCACTTGTCATGATCCTATTTCCTATGTAGAGGATTTTTGATTACTATTTTCTCTAGCTCTTGGATCATCATAGAAATTTATAGAATGCAAAGATTTTGAGCAGAAGGGAAAGGAATAGATGTTGCCCTTTGAAATGATTGAATAAACTTACTAGAGAAGCATATGGTATGAAGTATGGCATAAAAGGAGCTGACTGATAACAACAAGGTTTCAGAGAATAGGATGTCTGTTTAGTTTCAAGAGGAGAATCAACAAAGGAAGAAAAACAGTTGGCATCTTCATGTTTAGTAACCTTTTGGCTTTATTGCTTGGAAAATTCAGCATTCTGCCAAAATAGTTGCAAATTTATGACAGCACCAGAGAAATAAGTAATTTTGATTGAAGGATTTTTTTTACCTAGAATTCTTTCACACAAGGAATGTGACTATGTTTGGCACCAAACTATATATGTTATGGAAAAAGAAAAGTAAGAGCGAGTTTTTATTTTGTCTTGTTAATGAGGACAATTCTGTTGCTGACAACAACTTGAGTCTACAAATCCACAAATACTTCACCCTACATATTTTGAGATGCTTCCTATGGAGTCCTAGCATAAAGATTTGGTGGACACTTCATTGAATCAAGTCAGTGAAAGAAGCAATATTGGAAATTCAGTTGGAAAAGAAGGACAAAATAAAATATGAAATTCTATTAAAATAAAGTTAGTGTAAATTAAATTCCAACTTTCTCTCTTTATTCTCTGCTTTTATAAGTGGAACTACCACCTACCCAGTCCCTCAAGTCAGAAAAAAGGAGTCATTCTAGACTCAGCTTCTTTGGTTTATATACTGCCAACTATCAAAATTTATTGCTTTTTTCCTCTTTTATTAAATATTTATTTTATTTTTTATTTTTGTGTGTGAGAGAGAGAGACAGAGCGTGAGTGGGGAAGGGGCAGAGAGAGAGGGAGACACAGAATCAGAAACAGGCTCCAGACTGTGAGCTATCAGCACAGAGCCCTACGTGGGGCTTGGACTCACATACCACGAGATCATGACCTGGGCGAAAGTTGGACGCTTAACTGACTAACCACCCAGGCACCCCTCTCTTTCTCTCTCTCTCTCCCTTTTAAATATTTGTTTATTTATGTATTTATGTATGTATTTATTTATTTATAGAGAAAAAGAGATCACATGCAAGCGGGGGAGGGGCAGAGTGGGAGAGAGAGAATCCCAAGCAGGCTCTGAGTTGTAAGCACAGAGCTCAACATAGGACATGATCTCATGCACTGGGTTTGATCTCATGAACCGTGAGATCATGACCTGAGCTGAGGTCAAGAGCCAGATACATAACCAACTGAGCCCCCCAGGCACCCCATGTTGCTTCTTTCTCTTAAACATTAGCTTACCACCTTCATGGTCTCCATTGCTATTACCTCATTTTGGGGGAGCATTTCTCATCTAGTTGACTGCAAAATTTTTTGTTTGTTTTTTTACCTCCTTTTCAAAGATCCTTTACCCTGGGTATTTCTGGGTATTTTTGGAAGGAAAATTCTTTTTTTAATTGAATTATAATTGACATAAAATACTATATTAGTTACATATATAAAAGATAGTGATTTAATATTTTTATACATTTCAAAATGATCGCTATGATAGATCTAGTTATCATCTGTCACTATATAGTTTTTACAGTATTATTGGCAATGTTCCCATATTCTGTATATTACACCCCTGGTTTCATAACTGGAAGTTTGTACCTCTTAATTCCCTTTACCTATTTTGCATATTTCCAATCCTCCTCCCCCTCTGGCAACCTCTGGTTTGTTCTCTGTATCTGTGAGTATATTTCTGTTTTGTTTTGTTTGTTTTGTTTTTTAAGTTCCATATATAAGTGAAATATATGGTATTTGTCTTTCTCTGACTTATTTCACTTAGCATCATACCCTCTAGGTCCATCCATGTTGTCACAAATGACCAGATTTCATTCTTTTTTATGACTGAATAGTATTTTATATAATATATATAAGTAAATGTACATATGTACATATATATGTGTCATTGTCACCAAAAAATTAGGATGAGATTGCAAAATTGGCATCCTCCAGCACTTCAGTCCCAGATAAAGTCCCTGCAAGGTGCCTACCTCTTTGGCATCTGCTTTAAAACCAGTAGGTGTGTCTCCCTTATTATGGTCTAGGTGTTTTTCAATATGTTGCTTTTGTGTTGGATCTCAGGGTTAGTTTGCTCATGAGTCATTTAAGAGTGGGATCTCTGGTCTCTACAGTTCTCTATGGTTCTATGATTCTCCTGTTTTTATTCCGCATAGATTTTCAAAACCAGATGTTTTTGGGCTTGTTTTTCTCGTGCGAGCCCTTGCGGTTGTGTTCCTTGGTGTGGGGCACAATCCCTTCATTCCTGGAGGGAGTGTTGCATATTTGTGAGATCCCTCTCACTTGTGGGGTCACTGTGGCTGGGGTGGGTCCTGGCAAGGCTGTATCTCTAACCCTCTTACCTTTTTTCATGCTTCTCTTTGTCTTTTGTTGTGCAGGTTCTGCTTATTTAGTTCTCAGGTCCTTTTCATAGGAAAATTCTTTCATATGTGGCTGTAAGTTTGTTGTGTCTACAGGACGAGGTGAATTCTGGTTCTTCCTACGTTGCCATCCTGAACCCTGTCTTGAAGGGAAAATTCCGAAACTAATCTTAGCTTGACACTTCTTTGTTTAAAATCAGGGTTTCCTGTTTAAATTTCCTCTTAACCTTCAGGATGAAGTCCAGTTTTGATCTCCTTGGTAAACAAGACTCATCCCTTGTCACTTTCTCGCATACACCTAAGTGTCAGCCATATCAAAGGACATGTACCAACGTCTTTCTTGTTTTAGTGCTATTGTACATCCTCTTTAATTTAAACATTCTATCCCTCTCTTTCACTTGGGTAACTCTCACTCATCACTTAAGGTTGAAATCAAGTGACTTTAGGTAACCTTCTGTTAGCCATTCAGTTTGTTTGAGGAGTACCCCCTTAGCATTCCCCTCCTCCTCCTCCTCCTCCTCCTCCTCCTCCTCCTCCTCCTCCTCCTTCTTCTCCTCCCCCTCCTCTTCCCTCTCCCCCTCCCCCTCCTCCTCCTCCTTCTTCTTCTCCTTCTTTAATAAATGGTTTTCACCCTTTTTTAAAGGGTGTTTATTTTTTTTTATAATTTTTTTAATGTTTATTCATTTTTGAGAGAGACAGAGACAGAGCTTGAGAGGGGGAGGGGCAGAGAGAGAGGGAGACACAGAATCCGAAGCAGGCTCCAGGCTCTGAGCTGTCAACACAGAGCCTGCCGCAGGGCTCGAACCCACAGACCGTGAGATCGTGACCTGAGCTGAAGTCGGACGCCCAACCGACTGAGCCACCCAGGTGCCCCTAAAGGGTGTTTATTTTGAAAATGTTTGAAAATGGTTATTTTTGAGAGAGAGCGAGTGAGTTGGGGAGGGGTGGAGAGAGAGGGAGAGAGAGGATCCGAAGCAGGCTCTGCACTGTCAGCAGAGAGCCTGATGCGGGCTTGAGCCCACAAACTGTGAGATCATGACCTGAGCCAAAGTCAGATGCTTAACCTGAGCCATCCAGGCGCCTCTGCATTCCACATTTGTTATACTTATGTCAATTATGGGACTTTCTATAATGTTGTGTGTTCCTCCTGTTGTTTGTGAGCTTCTAGATGTCATCCTGTATACTCAGTGTTAGGATTGTATATGGGATACAGCAGATACTCAATGTATACATGCAGGAGTCTGGTGAATGCATGGAAGCAGAAATATCCCCAAGCATGAGGAAAAGACCTTCCTAGCTAGAGAGCTGTGTGTGTTTTGAGTGTTTTTGGAGAATAGCTCTACCTCTTATTATCCCAATTCACAGAGACTTTACTGATTATTTTATTTTTTTCTTTCTCTAACCATTGGCTTTCAGTTTCTGGTTCTACTTAATTTACTAAGTGGATCCCTTACTCAGGCAGTTGCAGTTGAAATTCGTAAAGCATTTAGAAATGACCCATGTTTTATACATAACATGCTCAAGCATTTTAATGTGTTCACATATGTTATCTTTATTGCAGAAAATATTTTCACATTATCATATAAATCACTACCACTTACATTGTAATTTCATCATCCTTTAAATCAATATCTAGAGCCGTATAACATTTTAATATCTTTTTTCATATTTTTCAATGCTGGAATATTATAAAGAATGAAACTTGTACTTTCACTTATAAGATCCAGAAAACAGTCTCTAGAAATTGGTGTTGGAATTTTATACATAGAAATCCTCACTTTCCTAGTCATACAAATGTTTCTCTTCTACTTTCTTTATATTTTATTGGAATGTCACTTTTGTTGTATACTCACATGCTGTTTGTTTTGATTCAGAAAAAAAGTGTTTTCTCTCAAAGTAAAAACAAATGTTATTATAAGCTAAATTTAGATTTGTTTGGTTTTTCTAATCTGCTTTTCCCAAAATTGTTGGTCAAGCACAAATTCATACAAAATACTCTAGAGAGTTCAAATTAAAATTTTGTTTCTATTCTGTCAAAGACCATGATCTGTTTTTTGAGAATCTTCTGTTGTTTTGCTTAACTCTGCTAGTACATTTTATATTTTGCTTAAATTAGTTGTTTTGCTTAACTCTGCTAGTACATTTCATATTTTGCCTAAATTAAATTGTTAAAAAATTTTTTTTAAATGTTTATTTATTTTGAGAGAGAGAGAGCGAGAGAGAGAGAGAGAGAGAGAGACAGAGCACGAGAGGGGAGGGGCAGAGAGAGAGACACAGAGTCCGAAGCAGGCTCTAGGCTCCACGCTGTCAGTACAGAGCCCAACATGGGGCTCGGACTCATGAACCATGAGATCATGACCTGAGCCAAAGTCAGATACTCAACTGACTGAGCCACCCAGGTGCCCTAAATTTTTTCAACATTAGATGTTACTACCATTAGCCTGGTTATGAGGTTAAATTTACATGTGTTTCAGCAAGAGATTTCCATTTTGGTCATATCAAGAAAATATCATGTATAATCTCTGAAATACTTGCAAGAGTATTACTGACAAAAACACAATTGTGGTTATATCTTCTTAGAAAAAAATTCGTATTATTCATGTGCTGTACATGGTCAATAGAATGCTGGAGTTTTCGCCCAAATCCTGGCTTATATGAATTTTATCAACCATCTTAACATAGCTATCCTAGGTTTGCCCTGACACTATTTTAAAACAATGGCTAAAATGGAAGTCCACTTATTTTCTTCACCTAAGTTGCAATTTGTACCTTTTTGTACATAAGTTTTTAATTTTAATTCCAGTATAGTTAACATGTGGTGTTATATTAGTTTCAGGTGTACAATATAGTGCTTTAACAGTTCTCTACATTACTTAGTGCTCATCATGATAAATGTACTCTTTAATCCCCATTAACTATTTCACCCATCCCCCACCCACCTGCCCTCTGGTAACTATCAGTTTGTTCTCGATAGTTAAGAGTCTGTTTCTTGGTTTGCCTATCTCTCTCCTTTTTATCCCCCTTTGCTTGCTTTGTTTCTTAAATTCTTCATATGAGTGAAATCATATTTGTCTTTCTCTGACTTATTTTTTTTAACTTTTTTTTAATGTTTATTTTTGAGAGAGAGAGCGAGTGAGCACAAGCGGGGAGGGGCAGAGAGAGAGAGGGAGACACAGAATCTGAAGCAGGCTCCAAGGTCCAAGCTGTCAGCACAGAGCCTGATGCAGGGCTTGAACTCACAAACTGTGAGATCATGACCTAAGCCAATGTTGGACACTTAACTGACTGAGCCACCCAGGTGCCCCTTTCTCTGACTTATTTTGCTTAGCATTATACTCTCCTTTTTTTTTGACTGAATAATATTCCATAGTGTGTGTGTATATGTGTATATGTATACTATATATACTATATATATATATATATATTGTGTGTATATATATATATATATATAGTATATATATATATATTGTGTATATATATAGTATATTTTTATATATATATATATATATATATATATATATATATATATCAATTCTTTATTACATCTTCTTTATCAATTCATTTATTGAAGGACACTTGGGCTGTTTCCAAAATTTGGCTATTGTAAATAATGCTTCAATAAATATTGGGGTGCATGTATCCCTTTGAATTAGTGTTTTTTTTTATTTTTTGGGTAAATACCTAGTAGCGTGATTATTGGGTAAATATGTTAGTTCTATTTTTAACTTTTTGAGGAACTTCCATACTGTTTTCCACAGTGGCTGTGCAGTTTGCATTTTTCCTAACAGTGCAAGCGAGTTGCTTTTTCTCCACATCCTCACCAACACTTGTTGTTTCTTGTGTTTTTAATTTTAGCCATTCTGACAGGTGTAAAGTGACATCTCGTAGTTTTGATTTGTATTTCCCTGATGATAAGTGATGTTGAGCATCTTCATGTTTCTGTTGGCCATCTGGATGTCTTTTTTGGAGATGTTCATGTCAGTTTTGTCTTCTGCCCATCTTTTAATTGGATTATTATTATTTTTTTGGGGGTGTTGTGTTGTATAAGTTCTTTATATATTTTGGATATTTACCTTTTGTCAGGTATGTCATTTGCAAATATCTTCTTCCATTCCACAGGTTTCCTTTTAGTTTTCTTGATTGTGTCCTTCTCTGTGCAGAAGCTTTTTATTTTGATGTAGTCCCAGTAGTTTATTTTTGCTTTTATTTCCCTTGCCTCAGGAGACATATCTGGAAAGAAGTTGCTATGGCTGATGCTAAAGAAGTAATTGCCTGTGTTCTTTTCTAGTATTTTGATGGTTTCAGGTCTCATCTGAAAGGTGAGGTCTTTAATCCATTTAGGTCTTTGATCCATTTAGAGTTTGTTTTTGTGTTTGGTATAAGAAAGTGGTCCAATTTCGTTCATTTGCATTAGCTGTCCAGTTTTCCCAACACCATTTGTTTAAGACACTGTTTTTTTTTTCCCATTGGATATGCTTTCCTGTTTTGTTGAAGGTTAATTGACCATGTAACTGTGGGTTTATTTCTAGCTTTTCTATTCTGTTCTATTGTTCTAGGTGTCTATTTTTGTGTCAGTACCATACTGTTTTGATTACTGCAGCTTTGTAATATAATTTTAAGTCTGGAATTGTGATGGCTCCAGCTTTGCTTTTCTTTTTCAAAATTGCTTTTGCAATTTGGGGTCTTTTGTGGTTCCATATAAATTTTAGGATTGTTTGTTCTAGTTCTGTGAAAAATGATGTTGGTATTTTGATAGGAATTGCTTTGAATATGTATATTGCTTTGGGTAGTATAGACATTTTAACATTATTTGTTCTTCTCATGAGCATGGCATGTCTTTCCATTTCTTTGTGTCATATTCAATTTCTTTCATCAGTGTTTTATAGTTTTCAGAGTACAGGTCTTTTGCCTCGTTAGTTAAGTTTATCCCTAGGTGTTTTACTATTTTTGGTGCAATTGTATGGGATTGTTTTCTTAATTTCTCTTTCTACTGCTTCATTAATAGTGTGTAGAAATGCAACAAATTTCTTTACGTTGATTATGTATCCTGTAATTTTACTGAATCTACATATGAGTTCTAGTAGTTTTTTTGTGGATTCTTGGGGTTTTCTATATATAGTATAATGTCATGTGCAAAGAGTGAAAAGTTTACTTGTTCCTTATAATTTGGATTATTTTTATTTCTTTCTGTCGTCTGATTGCTGTGGCTAGGAGTTCCAGTACTTTGTTGAATAAAGGTGGTGAGAGTAGACATCCTTGTCTTGTTCCTGACCTTAGGGGAAAATCTTTTAGTTTTTTTCACTATTGAGTAGGATGTTGGCTGTGGGTTTTTCATAACAGGCCTTTATTATGTTGTGGTATGTTCCCTCTGAACCTACTTTGCTGAAAGTTTTCTCATAAACGGATGTTGTACTTCATCAAATGCTTTTTTGGCATCTATTGAAATGATCAAATGGTTTCTATTCTTTCTCTTGCTGATGTGATATATATTATGTTGGTTGATTTGCAAATATTGAACCACCCTTGCATCCCAGGAATAAATTGTGGACGATTTTTTCTTAAGTGTATTGTTGGATTTGGTTTGCTAGTATTTTCTTGACGAATTTTGCATCTATATTCATCAGAGATGTTGGCCTGTAGTTCTCTTTATTTGTGGTGTCTTTACCTGGTTTTGGTATCAGAGTAATGTTGGCCTTATGGAATGAATTTGGAATTTGGGAGTATTCTCTCCTCTTCTTTTTTTGGGAATAATTTAAGAAGAATAGGTGTTATCTCTTCTTTAAATGTTTTGTAGAATTCATCTCTGAAGCCATCTGGTCCTGGAATTTTGTTTTTTTGGAATGATTTTTTTTTGGGGGGGTGATCATTTTGATTAGTGATTGAATTTCTTTGCTGGTAATTGGTCTGTTCAAATTTTCTATTTCTTCCTCATTCAGTTATGGTGGGTTATATGTTTCTAGGAATTATCCAGTTCTCTGAGTTGTTCAATTTGTTGACCTATAATTTTTCATAGTATTCTCTTATGCTTGTTTATATTTCTGTGGTGCTGGTTGTTATTTCTCCTTTTTTATTTGTGATTTTGTTCATTTGAGTCTCCTCTCTCTCTTTCTCTCATTCCTCCTCCTCTTCCTTTCTTCTTCTTCTTCTTCTTCTTCTTCTTCTTCTTCTTCTTCTTCTTCTTCTTCAATGAGTCTAGCTAGAGTTTTATCAATTTTGTTGATCTGTCAAAGAACCAGCTCTTGGTTTCATTGATCTGTTCTATTGTTTTTCTAGTTTCTGTATCATCTATTTCTGTTCTAATCTTTATTGTTTTCTTCTTTCTGCTGGTTTTGGGTTTAGTTTGTTCTTCTTTTTCTAGCTCCTTTAGGTATAAGATTAGGTTGTTTATTTGGGATTTTTTTTTGCTTCTTCAGGTAGACTTATATTGCTATAAACTTCAAGTACCACTTTTGCTGCCTTCCCAAGATTTTGGACCATTGTATTTTCATTTTATTTGTTTCCATGTAAATTTTGATTTCTTCTCATATTTTTGGTTGACCCAATCATTGTTTAGTAGCATGTTATTTAACCTTCATGTATTTGTGCTCTTTCTGGATTTTTTTCTTGTGATTAATTTCTAGTCTTATAGCATTGTGGTCAGAAAAGATGCATGGCATGACTTCAATCCTTTTGAATTTGTTGATATTCCTTTTGTGGCCTAATATACGATTTATTCTGGAGAATGTTTTCTGTGTACTAGAAAAGAATGTGTAATCTGCTGTTTTAGGATGGAGTGTTCTGAATATATCTGTTAAATCCATCTGGTCTAGTCTGTCATTCAAAGCCACTGTTGTTGCTTGTCTGGATGACCTGTCCATCATTTATTATTTTTTTGAGAGACAGAGACAGAGCACGAACAGGGGCAGGGCAGAGAGAGAGAGAGGGAGACACAGAATCCGAAGCAGGCTCTGGGCTCTCAGCCCAGAGCCCAATGTGGGGCTCGAACTCACGAGCCTTTGAGCTATGAGATCATGACCTGAGCAGAAGCTGGCCACTTAACCAACTGAGCCACCCAGGAGCCCCTGACCTATTATTATAAGTGGGGTGTTAAAGTCCCCTACTATGATTGTATTGCTATCGATTAGTTCTTTTATATTTGTTATTAACTATTTTGGTTAAATATTTGGGTGCTTAAATATTTATAATTGTTATATCTTCTTGTTGGATTATCCCCTTTATTATTACATAGTGTCCTTCTTTGTCTCTTGTTACAGTCTTTGTTTTAAAGTCTGTTTTGTCTAATATATGCATTGCTGCTCTGGCTTTCTTTTGACATCCATCTGCATGATAAATGTTTCTCCATCCCTTCACTTTCCATCTGCAAGTATCTTTAGGGCTGAAATGAGTGTGTTGTAGGCAGTGTAAAGATGGGTCTTGTTTTTTAACCCACTCTGTCATCCTATGTCATTGATTGGAGCATTTAGTCCATTTATATATAAAGTAATTATTTCCTCCTTTTCTCTGCCATTGTGGTGTGTGTGGTTGACTGTTCCTTGCTATGTCTTCTCACAAGACTTTCAAGATTGAGTGATTCGTGGTCAAGAAACAAAAGCAGATCATCCCATTCCTTGGTGAATTTGGATGAAAGCTGGTAATAAAATCTGGTTCAACTCCAAGAAGAAGCATTGGAAAAGAACCAACCTGGGTTCATAAGGGATAACACATGAAATGTCACACATATTTATGTTGCATGAAGGTTATGTCTTCATATCCTATCACTAAGTAAACATCACTACTACCTGAACAATACACATGTTTTATTGGGGAAATGATTTTTCTCTGTTACTATGCTTCCGTACCAGTAGGTTGGTTCAGGATTAAATATGTGAGGCCTTTTGTTTGAAAAAAAAAAGGAAGTAATTATTGATATGTATTTATTGCCATTTTGGTACTTGTTTTATAGTTTTTCTTTGATCCTTTCTTCTCTTGCTCTCTTTTATGCTTTTCTAGCTTTTTTAGTGATATTCTTCGATTCCTTTCTCTTCATTCTTTGAATATCTATTATTGGTTTTTGATTTGTGGTTGCCATTAGGTTTGCATATAACATCTTCCACATACAGCAGTCTATGTGAAGTTGATGATCGCTTAAGTTTGAACCCATTCTTTACTTCTCTCACCCACGTTTTAGGTATATGGTGTCATATTTTACATCCTTTTATTTTGTGAATACCTTGACAGATTTTTGCAGATATACTTATTTATACTGATTTTGTGTTTCCTACTTTTCATATTCCCATTATGGTTGTTCTGTTCAACTCAGAGAGTCCCCTTTAATATTTCTTGTAGAGCTAGTTTAGTGCTCATGAACTCCTTTAGTTTTTGTTATCTGTAAAATTATTCTAGTTTTATTTATCTATTTTTAAATTATTTTTTAAAATTTACATCCAAGTTAGTTAGCATATAGTGCAATATTGCTTCTAGGAGTAGAATCCAGTGATTTGTCACCTACATATAACACCCAGTGCTCATCCCAACAAGTGCCCTTCTTAATGCCCTTTTCCATTTAGCGCATCCCTCCACCCAAAACCCCTCCAGCAACTCTCAGTTTGTTCTCTGTATTTAGGAGTCCCTTTGTTTTGTCCTCCTCCCTGATGAGTGATGTTGAGCATTTTTTCATGTGTCTGTTAGCCATGTGGATGTCTTCTTTGGAAAAGTGTCTATTCATGTATTTTGCCCATTTCTTCATTGGATTATTTGGTTTTTTTTGGGTGTTGAGTTTGATAAGTTCCTTATAGATTTTGGATACCAACCCTTTATCTGATATGTCATTTGCAAATATCTTCTCCCATTCCATTGGTTGCCTTTTATTTTTGCTGATTGTTTTCTTCTCTGTGCAAAAGCTTTTTATATTGATGAGGTCCAATAGTTCATTTTTGCTTTTGTTTCCCTTGCCTCTGGAGACATGTTGAGTAAGAAGTTGCTGTGGCTGAGGTCAAAGAGGTTTATGTGTGCTTTCTCCTCTAGGATTTTGATAGTTTTCTGACTTATGTTTAGGTCTTTCATCCATTTTGAGTTTATTTTTGTGTGTGGTGTAAGAAAGTGGTCCAGGTTCATTCTTCTGCATCTCGCTGTCCAGTTTTCACAACACCATTTGCTGAAGAGACTGTCTTTATTCCACTGGATATTCTTTCCTGCTTTATCAAAGATTAGTTGGCCATAAATTTGTAGGTCCCTTTCTGGGTTCTCTATTCTGTTCCATTGATGTATGTTTCTGTTTTTGTGCCAGTACCATACTGTCTTGATGATTACAGCTTTGTAGTATAGCTTGAAGTCCGGGATTGTGATGCCTCCAGCTTTGGTCTTCTTTTTCAGGATTTCTTTGACTATTCAGGGTCTTTTCTGGTTCCATACAAATTCTAGGATTGTTTGCTCTAGCTCTGTGAAGAATGCTGGTATTATTTTGATAGGGATTGCATTGAATATGTAGATTGCTTTGGATAGTATCGACATTTTAACAATATTTGTTCTTCCTATCCAGGAGCATGGAATCTTTTTCAATTTTGTGGTGTCTTCCTCAATTTCTTTCATAAGGTTTCTATAATTTTCAGTGTATAGATTTTTAACCTCTTTGATTAGGTATATTTCTAGATATTTTATGGTTTCTGGTGCAATTGAAAATGGGATTGATTCCTTGATTTCTCTTTCTGGTGCTTCATTATTGGTGTATAGAAATACAATTGATTTTTCTGTGCATTAATTTCATATCCTGAGACTTTGCTGAATTCATGTATCACTTCTAGCAGTTTTTTGGCGGAATCTTTAGGGTTTTACAGATAGAGCATCGTGTTGTCTGCAAAGAGTGGACATTTGCCTTCTTCCTTCCCGATTTGGATGCCTTTTATTTCTTTGTGTTGTTTGAATCCTCAGGCTAAGACTTCCAGCATTATGATGAATAACAGTGGTGAGAGTGGGCATCCTTGTTGTGTTCCTTGACCTTAGGGAGAAAGGTCTCAGTTTTTCTCCGTCATAGTAGTGGTGGGTCCTTCGTATATGACTTTTGTGATCTTGAGGTATGACCCTCTATCCCTACTTTCTTGAGGGTTTTTATCAAGAAAGGATGCTGTATTTTGTCAAATGCTTTTTTGGCACCTATTGAGAGGATCATATGGTTATTATTCTTTCTTTTGTTAATGGGATGTCCCACATTGATTGATTTGCAGCTATTGAACAAGCCCTGCATCCCAGGTATAAATTCCACTTGGTTGTGGTAAATAATTCTTTTAATGTATTGTTGGATCTGTTTGGCTAGTATCTCGTTGAGAATTTTTGCATCCATGTTCATCAGGGAAATTGGTCTGTAGTTCTCCTTTTCATTGGGGTCTTTGTCTAGTTTTGGAATTAGGGTAATGCTAGCCTCATAGAATGATTTTGGAAATTTTCCTTCCATTCCAATTTTTTGGAACAACTTCAAAAGAATAGGTGTTAACTCTTCTTTAAATGTTTGGTAGATCTCTGCTGGCAAGCCATCCAGCCCTGGAGTCTTATATTTTGGGAACTTTTTAATCACTAATTTAATTTCTTTACTGGTTATGGGTCTGTTCAGATTTTCTATTTCTTCCTGTTTCAGTTTTGATTATTAATTTCTAGGACTCAGTCCATTTCTTCCAGTTTGCCCAACTTATTGGCATATAATTGTTCATACTATTCTTTTTTTATTGTTTGTATTTCTGTAGTGTTGACTGTGATCTCTCCTCGCTCATTCTTGGTTTTATTTATTTGGGTCCTTTCCTTCTTTTTGATCAATCTGGCCAGGGGCTTATCAATTTGATTAATTCTTCCTAAGAACCAGCTCCTGGTTCATTGATCTGTTCTACTTTCCTTTTTTTTTTTTTTTTTTTTGGTTTTGATAGTATTGATTTCTGCTCTGATCTTTATTATATCCTGTCTTCTGCTGGTTTTGGGTTTTATTTGCTGTTCTTTCTGCAGCTCTTTAAAGTGTAAGGTTAGGTTGTGTATCTGAGACCTTTCTTCCTTCTTTAGGAAGGCCTAGATTGCTATATACTTCTCTCTTATGACTGCCTTTGCTACACCCCATAGGTTTTGGGCTGTGGTGTTATCATTTTCATTGGCTTCCATGTCCTTTTTAATTTCCTCTTTAACTTCTTGGCTAACCCATTGATTCTTTAGTAGGATGTTCTTTAATCTCCAAGTGTTCATGGTGTTTCCAAATTTTTCCTTGTGGTTGATTTTGAGTTTCATAGTGCTGTGGTCTGAAAATATGCATGGGATGATCTCAATCTTTTTGTATTTGTTAAGTGCTGATTTGTGTCCTAGTAGGTGATCTATTCTGAGAATGTTCCATGTGCACTTGAGAACAATGTGTATTTTGCTGCTTTAGGATGCAATGTTCTGAATATATCTAAGTCCATCCGGTCCAGTGTGTCATTCAAAGCCATTGTTTCCTTGTTGATTTTCTGCTTATATGATCTGTCCATGGCTGTTAGTGGGGTCTTGAAGTCCCCTACTATTATGGTATTGTTATCAATGAGTTTCTTTATGTTTGTGATTAGTTGATTTATATATTTGGGTTCTCTCACATTGGAGACATAAATGTTTACAATTGCTAGATGTTCTTGGTGGATAAACCCCTTAATTATGATATAATTCTCTTCTTCTTTATCTCTTGTTACAGTCTTTAGTTTAAAATCTAGATTGTCTGATATAAGTATGGCTACTCCATCTTTATTTTGGTGATCATTAGCATGATAGATTGTTCTCCATCACCTTACTTTCAATCTTGAAGGTATCTTTAGGTCTACCTTGGGTCTCTTGTAAACAGCATATATATGGATTTTGTTTTCTCATCCATTCTGATACCCTTTGTCTTTTGATTGGAGCGTTTAGTCCATTAACATTTAGAATGAGTACTGAAAGATATGTATTTATTGCCATTGTGTTGCCTGTAGAGTTGTAGTTTCTGGTGGTGTTCTCTGGTTCTTTCTAGTCTTTGTTGCTTTTCATCTTTTTTGTTTTGTCTTGTCTTTTCTCCCCTCAGAGAGTACCCCTTAAAATCCTTGCAGGGCTGGTTTAGTGGTCACAAACTCCTTTAGTTTTTGTTTGTCTGGGAAACTTTTTATCTCTCCTTCTATTTTCAATGACAGCCTTGCTGGATAAAGAATTCTTGGCTGCATATTTTTCTGATTCAGCACATTGAATATATCCTGCCACTCCTTTCTGGCCTGCCAAGTTTCTATGGATAGATCTGCTGTGAACCTAATCTGTCTTTCCTTATATGTTCAGAACTTTTTTTCTCCTTTCTGCTTTCATAATTCTTTTCTTGTCTGTGTATTTTGTGAATTTGACTATGATAAGCCTTGTTGATGATTAGTTTTAGTTGAATTTAGCGGGAGTTCTCTGTGCTTCTTGGGTTTTGATATCTGTGTCTTTCTACAGACTAGGAAAGTTTTATGATGTAATTTGCTCACATAAACCCTCTCCCCTTTCTCTCTCTCTTCATCTTCTGGGACTCTTATGATTCAGATGTTATTTCTTTTTAATAAGTCACTGACTTCTCTAATTCTTTTATCATGCTCTTTTGCCTTAGTTTCCCTCTTTTTTTTTCTGCTTCATTATGCTCCATAATTTTGTCTTCTATTTTGCTGATTTGCTGCTCTGCTTGTCCATCCTGCTGCCATGGCATCCATTTGAAATTGTATCTGGCTTATAGCATTTCAAATTTTGTCCTGAGTAGATTTTACTTGTTTTATCTTTGCAGAAAGGGATTCCATGCTTTTTTCTGCCCCAGCTAGTATTTTTATTAGTGTGGTTGTAAATTCTAGTTCTCACATCTTCCTTATATCTGTGTTAAGTCCCTGGCTGTCATTTCTTCCTGTTCTTTCTTTTGGGGTGAATTCCTTCATTTTATTATTTTGAAAGAAGAAAAAGAGTTAATAAAATAAAAGTAAAAAGTAAAAACAACACAAAAAATCAAATAAAAGAAACTTTCCTGGGTGTGTTTTTGTCTGGTTATTGAAAGAAGCTGGATAGAGAAAAAAGGGAAAGAAAAGAAAAAAAAAAGTAAGAAAGCTTAAAAATTAAAAAAAATGTGCATAATAAAATAGAATAAAATTAAATGAAGAAAGTGAAATGGAATAAAAAACATTACAAAAAATAAAAAAAACATAGTAAAAAGAGTTAAAAAATTTTTTTAAAAAGGAAAAATAACAAATTTTTCTCTTTCTGGATCCAAGAAAAAGAAAAGAGGAGGAAGAAGAAAAAAAAAAAAAGGAATAGATGGACCAGCAAACAGAATGAAACCTGAATGACATTACCTCCAGTTTCCCTTAGAACTCAAACTATGACGCACTTTATAGTCTGTATACTAAACAGACAGAGAGACTTGTGGTAGTCCTCTAGGACTTGGTTGGTGCAGTTGGACAGGGCTTGGTGTAACGACTCCATTCTCCACTAGGTGCTGCTGCTTAGTTTACTGGGGTGGATTGGTGTGGCGGGCGTGAAAGGTGAGAATGGCCGGACCGCTCTGACATCCCTGCCTACTACTGGGGATTCACCCTTTCTCCCTACCAGAGCACTGCCAGGTATTGAGCTCTGGAACTTACAACTCTGCACTCCTCTGTTTATAGAGTCCTTATGGTATTGAAACCCTCTCCTTTCTCCCCTTCAATGGTGTTGGGGAATAGATTTCTTGTTCAGTCTTGTGAGTGTTTCCACTCTTTCCCTTTCTTTCCAGCTACTTTTGGGGAGAGTGCTTTTCTTGTACTCTCCCGATATTCTTCACTCTCCCCCTCTTTCTCTATCCTCTTTCTGCAAAAACAGCTCCCTACCCTCCACACCTTTTGTTTCCTCTAGTTCACCTCTCTGAATCGTGTACCTGATGAGTTCTGTGACTCAAGTTATGCAGATTGTTGTGTTAATCCTCAGATCAGTTTCCTAGGTGTGCAGGGTTTGGTGCTGATCTAACTGCATTTCAGGGACAAGAGAAGGAGAACTTCCATGCTGCTCCACCATCTTGACCCCTACGCTGTCTGTAAAATTCTTTATGTCTCTTTCTATTCTGAATGATAGCCTTTCTGGATAGAGTATGCTTAGCTGCAGATGTTTCCCTTTGAGCACTTTGAATATATATCAAGCCACTCCTCCTGGCCCTTGATAGCCTTATGGAGTTTCCCTTGTATGCAACTGTCTTCTTTGCTATTGCTTTAAAAATTTTTTTTTTCTTTATCACTCCTTTTTCCATTTTAATTACTATTTGTGTTGGTGTTGACCTCCTTGGGTTGATTTTGTTGGGGTCCCTCTGTGCCTCCTGGATCTGGATATCTGTTTCCTTCCTCAGATTAGGGAAATTCTCAGCTGTTATTTCTTGAAATATGTTTTATGCCCCCTTTTATCTCTCTCTTCTTTTTCTGGTATCCCTATAATATGAATGTTATTACACTTGATAGAATCACTGAGTTCCCTAAGTCCATTCTCACTTTGCATAATTTTTTTCCTCTCACTTGGTCAGCTGGATTACTTTCCAATTCTGTCTTCTATGCCATTAATTCATTCCTCTAATTCCTCTACCCTCTTATTCTATCAATTTTATTTTTAATTTCAATTATTGCGTTCTTCATATCTTTGGTTCCTTTTTAAAATTAAAAAAAATTTTTTTTAAATGTTTATTCATTTTGAGAGACAGAGAGACAGAGCATGGGGGGGGGGGAGGGGCAGAGAGAGAGGGAGACACAGTATCCGAAGCAGGCTCCAGGCTCTGAGCTTTCAGCACAGGGCCCGATGTGGGGCTCAAACTCATGAGCTGTGAGATCATGACCTGAGCTGAAGTAGGATGCTTAACCCACTGAGCCACCCAGGTGCCCTAAAAATGTTTTATTATTTATTTTGCAGAGAGAGAGAGAGAGAGAGAGAGAGACAGAGAGAGAGACAGACAGACAGATAAAGCATGAGCTGGGGAAGGGCAGATTTTGTTCTGTTCTTTCATTTGAAACATACTCTGCTGTCTCTTCATTTTGCCTAACTTTCTATGTCTGTTTCTCTGTGTAAGGAAAGTGATTTATCTCTCTTGCTCTTGAAAGTAGTAGGCAGGCAAATATTTTTAACAAAATGGCACTGATCCTCTTCATCAGGGGGAGTGCAACCACTGCAGAGGTCCAGCCAGCTGGGGCCACTCTATGAAGCCTGTGTGGGCAAGGTTGCAGCTTTAACAAGGTGCCTGCATTGTCCACAGGAGATCAGGAGATGGGAACTCAGGAGTTGCAGTGTTGGCAAGGTTTGTACCAGTCTTCTGGTGGAGAGGACCCACGGAGTCAGGACTGAAGCAGGTCCAGCTGAAGGGGATGGGGCATGGTGTAAGCAAGTTAGGTAGTGAATGCCAGCACTGCACTGGACCCCACAGGTGACAGTGTGATTATACTGGGGGGTGCTTAGTGGGGGGTGGGGATGAGAAGGTGCCTATCAAATCCTTTGTTCTTGGAGAAATTCCTGAGTTAACTCTGAAATTATTAACTAACTCTTCCCTCTGTACGCCCCAGGCATTTTTCTCAAACTGCTGCTTGTTGTGCTGTCCCTTTATGGGCAGGAATTCAGCTTCCTATTGCCCTCTGGGCTCTCCCAGAGCCAAGCTACTGATTTTTAATATTCCAGGCTTTAATTTCTGCTGGTTGTAAGAACTCTGGAAATTCAGTTTCTGTGATTCACAGCCAAATGCTGTTGGGATTCATCTTCCCTGTGTTGGCTTCCCAATGTGACTATCTGTTTCTGACCCCTTTCTGCACCTGTAGCTCCCTCCCTTCAGTGGCTAGCCTGGTGGGGGGTGAGCTCTCCACTGCATCTCTCTCGGTACTCTCTTTGATGTGTTCTCTTCTCTACGTTTAGTTGTGGAGTTTGTTTTCCTAGCCATTGTGTTATTTTCTGGGTTATTTGCACTATGAGTGTTATCTAGTTGTATCTGTTGGATGAGGTGACTTTAGTGTCCTCCTACTCCACCATCTTCCCTGGAAGTGCCCTGCAATTTGTACTTTTTTTTAAGGTTTATTTTTGAGAGAGAGAGAGTGCAAATGGAGAAGGGGCAGAGAGAGAGGGAGACAGATCTGAAGTGGACTCTACACTAACTGTAGTGAGTCCGATGGTGGGGCTCAAACTCATGAACCGTGAGATCATGACCTGAGCCAAAGTTGGACACTCAGCTGGCTGAGCCACCCAGATTCCCCGCAATTTGTACTTTCTATGAGAGGTATAAAACTAATGATAAACTACAAAATTTGAACTTCAAGAATAGGTCTCTGGTAGTAGATCACTCTGGATGTGGGTTATAAAGGTATATAAAGGTATATATTGTCTCTCGATAATTCAAAAATAACAAAATTGGCTAAAAGTTGGTGTGCTCTTCATGGTCACCATGCACCAGCAATTCTAATGCCATTGGTAAAATAATCTTTGAAAAAAAATATAAGTCTTTAGCTTACCTACGTCCTGAATAATTGCTGCAGTTACTGTTCAACTTTAAAAATATACATTCAAATTAGCATTTTATTACTTATTCTACATGGAAGTTAATTAAAGAATTTTGATTGTATTGTTAGTTCCTGACACACAAGTAGACTCAACTCTGTTCTTTGAGAGTTGGTTATTAATAGCTTGTAATTTTTCAAGCTGCTTTAGACACAGTCTCTACTCACCCACCCCTTTCTTTTTTTAATTCCTACTTTCTTATTAAAATTTGCTCTTAGCAATAGTTCTGGAATTCATTCAAATTAAAGATAAAATGATTGATAAAATTATGCAATATGGTGAGGGATATTGATATTTATCAAGTTACAACAAAGGAATGAGTATGCTTTTTAGAGTTTCAGATGTCATTTAGCTGGGTGAATAGGGTAGATACTTATAGGAGGAGTAGGGCTCTTCTTGGAGTAACCTTGAAGTATACTGTATCCCATTGCTACCATATCTCTATGTGTTTTTTTCTAGCTTTTGTTTGCACTTGATAGAAATTATTTTACCTTTTATTTTTAAAGGCCATTCTGGTTTGAGCATTAGTAATATGGCCATAAGCACAATCCTGGGAAATCTTGGGGACCCAAAGCCTGAGATAATAAGAATCTACTCTGGGATTCCCTGTGAAAGTGCCCTAACTAAAGGCATGTGTGTGTGTGTGTGTGTGTGTGTGTGTGTGTGTGTGTGTGTGTATTTTTAATTAAAAAGAAGGTATTTATAGAATGTTATCAGAGACACCTAAAGGTCCATAAAGAATGACACTCATATATAATATTTCATAGAAAAATCACCCACTTTCTGTAGATGAACTTTTCAAATTTTAGAAGTTCCATTGAACCCAAAGATATGGTTCATATGGGAAAAGTACACAAGGTAATAGAAGACTGTCCCTGTTAGATTCCTTCTCTTCATCTCTTATAGATTTCAGTGTCATAGTGAGTCTTTGAAATGGAGTTGGGGATCTGTTTATTTTATAATTTACATAGAAAGAAATGGAGAACTTCAAGAATTTTTTGCTTAGGGTTGACAGAGATTTCTATTGTGTCACTTTTTGATGTAAATGACTTGGTGATTATATCATTCTTGGAATTATGTAAAATGAGTGAATAGTCAAAAAGAGGATGTTTGGTTTTTAAATTTAACATAGAGAAATCATGTATATTTCTTACCTAGGAACATTGTTTCCTCTTTCTGATTTCAGAGAGTAGTCACAAAAGCTCCTTGTGTTCGTTTTGAATAACAAGCCATAATGAGAGAAATCAGCCAGAAACTGGAAGCCAAATGACAGAGATCAAAAGCAAATACTTTAGAATAATAACATCTATGAAAAATCTATTACATTGGTACCTTCAAACCATGGGAAATCTCTAGGGGTAATTAATGAATGATGGGTAATAATTTAAACAAAGAAACTTTAAGAGAGAATCTTTCATGATAGTTGGAAACAGAATTAAAAAAACCAAAAGGTAGTCTCTGTGCCAGGTCATATGAATAAAGGCCAAAAATAGGATCAAAAGGATCAACTACATGGAGTTCTCTTGATAAACTGGGGGAGAAAGCCAAATTCAACAGGAAACTATTGGCACTGTAAACTACAAAAATATGAAAAGTTAGGTTTGAGATGTGTAGTGAAACATATCTGAGGCTTTTTAAATATCAGTAGAAAAGTAACTATAAACAGGAAATATGCTCCTTAATTTTAAATTAAAAATGTTTTTAATGTTTATTTATTTTTGAGAGAGAGAGAGACAAAGTGTGAGCGACGGAGGGGCAGAGAGAGAGGGAGATAGAGAATCTAAAGCAGGCTCCAGGCTCTCAGCTGTCAGCACAGAACCTGATGCAGGGCTTGAACTCATGAACTGTGAGATCATAACCTGAGCCGAGGCCCAGTACTTAACTAGCTGAGACAGGTGCCCCTTTAATTTTAAATTTAAAGAACAAATTGTTTTATATTGTTTTTCATAGACCTATATTTTTCCATGTCAGATGTTATAAAAACTATATGTTCTCAAATATTATCTACATATTCTAAAATATTAATTAAGAGCCCAGAGTATACAATTCTGTTTAAAGAATTTATTTATTTTTAGTTTTTTTTTTTTTTAGAAAGAGAGTGTGAGAGTGGAGGAGAGGGGCAGAGGGAGAGAGAGAGCGAGAGAGAATCTTAAATAGGCTCCATGCTCAACGTGGAGCCCAACATGAGGCTTGATCCCACAAGGACTGGGATCATGACCTGAGGCGAAATCAAGAGTTGGCTGCTTAACTGACTGAGCCAACCAGGTGCCCCAAGAGCCCAAAGTATATAATTCTAAGGTTGTGATGACATGTTTAAAAATGTGTCCTAAAAAAAGATAAATACAAAAGTGTTCTAAATATTTAAAGCATTTATTATTATTTAAAGCAAATATTAAAGCAGAAAAAATTTTATTATAGGAGTATATCATTTTAGTTCTTAAAAGAATGTTACTATAGTAGAAGTGTGTGAACCCCAAAAAGTAATCAATTTTTATTGATTGATAAGACTGTTTTATAAATTAAGGACATGAATCTTTTGGGTGTTATATGCATTACAATATTTTTCTATTAATTTTTTTGTAACAATGGGTATTTATGGGTTTAGTACTTTTTTACTAAGTGCCAGGGGTTCTGCTTAATAATGGAACTACAACGATGAGAAAGGATCACATCTGTTACTCTTATAGTCAGATTCCTTCATTACTACTTTCTTATGAACCATCCTCAGAAAGTCCTTCCCCATCCCAATATTTAATAAATATTTACCTATTTTTTGTCTAGTACTTGTATGAATTCAGTTTTTACATTTAAATCTTTGACATGCTGAGAATTTGTTTTGGTATATGGACCATTGAGCTTTTTTTTTTTTTTCTAGCTTTATTTATTTATTTTGAGAGAGAAAGAGAGAGTGAGAGTAGGGGAGGGGCAGAGAGAGAGGGAGAATCTCAAGCAGGCTGTGTGCTGAAACTGACCTAGGGCTGTAATTCAGAAAACTGTGAGATCATGACCTGAACCGAAATCAGAAGTTGGATGCTCAACCAACTGAGGCACCCAGGTGCTGCTGGACCATTGAACTGTTAAACAATTTTAGTAGCCTCACTCCAAACAAAACATTGTACATTTACAAGTAAAATATTTAGAAATATTTAAAATTTTTAGAATGTCTTGTTTTATTTATTTCTGAATAGTATATGCTAATGTTTCCCATCCTCAACCTTCTTCCTCATTTTGTGGTAACAGATTGGTACGGGGTTGTTGGGAGAACTAGTTAGTAGGAAATTGGAAAGTGTGATTCAGAGTTTAAGTGTGCCACAGCTGAAAAAGCCCAGCTAGAAAATGTAATTCTCAATACAGAGCTAGAGCATCTTTAAAACACAGCCACTCCTGAAAAGTTTAGTGAATGTAAATGGTTTTATTAGACATGACGCATGAAGACTAAATTGGATTTCATTCCTCATCTTGATTTAGTAATCTTCTGTGCAAGTTTATGGTGCCCTTTAGTGTGATTAAAGATCTAAATTAAACTTAAGTGTTTATTATTTAATGAGACCGTTTTAACAGCTAATGTAGAGCTCTTTGCTGATCTCAGGGTCATGCAATTCAATTGTTGTCTTCCTAAAGCAATTTTTTCTTTTAAAAATGAGAAGTGATTGGGCTCTACAGGGTATATAAGCAAATGCACTTTTCTGCATATTATGTGACATCTCACTAATCTGGTTTAGTGATGAAGAGAGAAGAAAGAAAGCACCAAGTTTGAACTAATTAAAAATCTGAGTTTAATTAATAGAAAGAGGCATTGCAACACTTAAAACATATCTGATAGACCCTTGACTTTGGACAGGACATTTAACCTCTGACACTCCCCTTTCTACATTTGTAGAAGGGTGATTATACTTTGATAAATAAATAAGATCCTACATATGATGTTCTTTTGATACTATAAGATATAGTATGCACCTTTACTATTGATATTATTAACTTAAATATAGACAGTAACCAAAATGAACATTATGCTTGTTCTGAGTTGGCTTTAAAGAACAGATAGCTCACATATTGATTAAAAATGGCATTTGAATACAGCCAGAGTTTTACAAAGTCTGGCTTCTAAACAGGCTAAAAATTTCTCCTTTAATTCTAATTATTCTAACATGTCTTTGAATGAAGTCACCAACTTTATGAGAAGTTTAAATGTGATATTAAGAAATATTAGTACATGGTATTTGAGTCATTATATGCACAGGCAATTAACATAAAACCTTAATCTTCTCTTTTATATGTCTGATTGTATTTGGTATCTTTGTTTCCATTCATTTTGTTATTGTTAACTTAAATTTAAGTAGGATGATGAACAATTTCTGATTTTTCTATTCAATCCCTTTTCCATGAAATAAAACCATACTTTATATATGAAATTCGTTAAAATTAGAAGAAAACATGCACTCTCTCAATTTTGAGCACAGATGTATCCTTTGCAACTGGTTCTGTTACAAAGACCTCTGAAGTCTTAGGCAAGATAGTTTTGTGCCTTAATTTCTTCATCATCAGAAATGAGTGTAGTAATAAGATGTACTGCATTGGGGTATTGAGAAGACTAAATCACACATTTACAACATAAACTGGTTAAGAGTAGGTATTTGGTAATTTTATTCTTTATTGTTTTATCTTGATTTCCAAAACTATGCTAAGTTTAAGTACTTTATGTTACTTTGTGCGTGGCCTCTGTGATTTTAAATGCATAACAAAAGAATGTGTTAATCTTTAGATGAAGCTAATACAAAATTCAACTTCAGTGTCCACCTACATAGATTAAAGTGGTCTCTAATGAATTATTGAATGTTAGCTGAGCAAGTAAATGACTGTAATTTCTGCATATTTATTTATTTGGGGAAAGGGGATTTATTTTATTTTATTTTTTTTATTAAAAAAATTTTTTTAGTGTTTACTTATTTCTGAGACAGAGAGAGAGAGACAGAACATGAGTGGGGGAGGGGCAGAGAGAGAGGGAGACACAGAATCAGAAGTAGGCTCCAGGCTCCAAGCTGTCAGCACAGAGCCCAACACCGGGCTCGAACTCACAAACCGTGAGATCATGACCAGAGCTGAAGTTGGTTGCTCATCCAACTGAGCCACCCAGGCGCCCCAAAAGGGGATTTATTTTATTAGTTTATTCTTACTTATCCCAACTATCTCTGTTGGTGTGATCTCAGTCAACAAGAACAGTATAGTTGACCTTTTAACAACACGGGGGTTAGGAGCCCCAAACCCCATGCAGTCGAAAATCTGTGTATAACTTTTGACTCCCCAAAAACTTAACTGCTAATAGCCTACTCTTGAGAAGTCCTTATCAACAACATAAACACATAATGCATATTTTGAATGTTATATGTATTATGTACTTTGTGATTACAATGAGATAAGCTAGAGAAAATAAAATGTTATTAAAAAATTGTAAAGAAGAGATAATACATTTACAGTACTGTTCTGTAAAAAGTCTGTGCTTAAGGGGATCTGCATAGTTCAAACCCATGTTGTCTAAGTATCAGCTGTATTTGCTAACTCATATTGTGTATGTAGTCCATGCCTAGGTATTCGGATGAGGCAAGGACCAGGCTATTGCTAGGGCTATGTATGTATTCAGAAGAATACACAGTATTATGCAACTTAATCTGGAGAGACATTAGTTATTCCTAAATTGTATGCTGTAATGCCTTGGTAATACAGAGAAAGAAAAGATGTATATAAACTGGACTAGTCAGGAATGTCCCTTGGAGGAAGTGGCATTTGAACTGTGTCTTCACTGAGATAACAGACATATGATGTATTAGTCTATCAGGACAGTTATATCAAAGTACCACAAATGAGGTGGGCTGAAACAACAGAAATTTGTTCTTTTATGGTTTGGAAGGCTAGAAGTCCTAAATCACAATGTCAACAGGGTTGATTGGATGGGGAATCCGAAGGAGAATCTGTTCCATGCTTCTCTCCTAGCTTCTCGTGGCTCCCAGCATCCTGGCATCCCAAACTTGTAGCTGCGTAACTTCATTCTCTGCCTTTGTCTTCTCATGGCCCATTTCCCTGTGAGTGTGTCATCTTCTCTTCTTATAAGTACACTGGTCATACTGGATTATGTGTGTCCTAATGCTAACCAGTATGATGGAGTAGGGCCACCTAATCCAGTATGACCTCATCTTACCTTGATTATATCCACAAAGAACTTATTTCCAAATAAGGTCATATTCATAAGCACTGGGGGTAAGAATTTGAAAGTACCATTTTTTTTTTTTGTGGGCTGGGGGGAAGGAGGGGAGCGGGGAGGAGCACAATTCAACCCACAACATGCAGAGAGAAGAAGGGAAAATATCCTAGGCCAGAAAGATAGTGTGAATATAGGCAAAACATTTTTGAACTTTCCCTGTTTGTTTCTGTTTACTTGAATTTGACCCTTTTTTATGGTGTCTGGGACACTGACAAATCTGAGTGCTACTTTTTAAAGAAAAATACTGAAATTTCACTTTATATTTAAATTTCACCATTTAATTATTTTTTTTGCACCAGAATATGATTTAGATGAGAATTTATTATATTTGAATACTGTAAAATTGTTAGGTAATTCTTACTTAGTTAGCGTAATACTGACAATAAAATTGAAACAACCTCATTATTTTTCACAGTGGTTCCAGGGCTAGTATTTCCTCGTATTTCAGGGCAAAATTTTCATTGAATTTTTTGATCAGTTTTTCCCATTTCTCTATTAGCAGAGATTTCTTGATAAAACAATGCAAATAAGCTCTTAAACATCCAAGGAGAAATCTAATCTGAATAATTAGGTTATCAAAAGAACAAACATTATAAAAACTTCATTGAAATTGACAACTAATGTCTAGTCAGAATGAAAACAAGAACATGTGAATTCTGTACACTTAGGACAGGAAAATCAATGACAAAATGGCTTAATTTGACTCTGTGTTTCTCCTAAGTAGTAATTTTCTCTTATTTACAACAGTAAAGTGATATGATAGAATTGGAACTGAGTCTCTCTCCTTCTGTCTGGCTTAGAATTGTAGGATAATTTGTCCACATCCCCTTGGAAGATAGTGTGAACAACCAGAAAAACTGAACATGGAAGGAAACAATAGTTAAGGTCAATATATTACTTTGTTTAGCTTTTTGTGTGTAACAAACATTTACATCAGATAATCATATATTTTATGAGCTTCTGCAATCACATAAATGCATCTTTATTTTCTTTAGGCAATTTAAACCTTTCTTATACCACTGAATACCTTCAATCAATGTTTTTAAGGCCATCTATGAATAATAATCTAATTAAGGATGAAAATGAGCAGTTAATAAAGGTCAGTGAGTCAATTAACTATTCAGTTTTACTCTTGAAGAAGTAATACAATTCTTTTTTATAGAATATGGAGCAAATCATAACAAAAATATTAATTATCATCAAATAGCTAAAGGAAAAATACACTTGGTCCCTGATATATCAAGAGTACATAAGAATGCTAATCAGAACATACCAACCAAAATGAAATATAGTTAGAGAAAAAAAATCAAAGATAGACATTATTAGACTCTTTGGAAAGATAGGATTTAAAAATGAAATCCCTTTTATCTATGGAGTGAAAAGATATTGTAACTTTCTGTTCAAGCAACAAACGAAATTAATGGAAAATATCTGCACCCTATACTAAGACAAGACATTTTACTAGGTGCAATAGCTTCCCCAGCTTCACTTTATCTTATTCCCATATATTCATAATTTACATGGAAAGCACTTTGAAAAACAATCTGCAAAGAATGAGCTTCTTAGATGACTGTCTTGTCTCCGTGTGAAAAATGTAATCATCCATAGCAGAACCACTCTGTCTACAAATCAGTCATTAGAGCTAGAAGGTCTTAAACCAAGGGCAAACAGTTTTTTTTTTTTTTAATGTCAACCATCTAAGTTATCATCACTTTTGATTCATATGATATGTGCACATGGAAAAAAAAATCTATGGACATATTTAGATAGACAGTGACCTAAAACCTATTATGGTTTGTCTTTGCTACATAAAATCAGGGATTGACTTAGGGGAATGCATTTGATGCATTTGTAAGCCTGGGTGGGTTATAACAGAAAATCTCCAATAATAAGAAACTCTTCAGCACAGAATCATCAATCCTTCACAGTCTTTTAAACATGGGTACGAGTTACCTAAATTTTTGGGTTGCTGTTGAATTTTTCATGTTTCAGACAACAGAAAGGTACTTGAAATGAAATCTATTTCAAGTTAAAAAAATTTTTTTAATGTTTATTTTTTAGAGAGAGAGGGAGACAGAGTGTGAGTGGGGGAGGGGAAGAGAGAGAGGGAGACACAGAATCCGAAACAGGCTCCAGACTCTGAGCTGTCAGCACAGAGCCCGATGCAGGGCTCAAACCCATGAACCTCAAGATCATGACCTGAATTGAAGTCAGATGCTCAACTGACTGAGCCACCCAGGCACCCCTACTTCAAGTTTTTTTTTTAAGTTTAACTACTTTGAGAAATTGCTAAAAACAAAGAGTAGCTAATAATTTGAATCTTAGAATTTGATTGGCAACACTAAGTTGAAACAGAGATAATATTAGGTGCCTGGGTGTGTGTGTGTGTGTGTGTGTGTGTGAGAGAGAGAGAGAGAGAGAGAGAGAGAGAGAGAGAGACAGAGAGAGAGAAAGAGATTGAGAGGGAGAGAGAGAGAGAGAATGTAGGAGAGAGAAGTGGGAGGAGGGAGAATTGTGATAAAATATTGGGATAGTGCACAAAATCTTGAAAATGCATCAATGCCCCATCCCCCTCCTGCCCAGATGCACTATAGTATAGAGTATCTTGATATGCCTTTTACCTTCTGCCTGGGGTCTGAGTTTGCAATTACTCTTTTCTACCTTCACTTGTTCCCTAAATCACTCTTCTGTGTCCTTTATTTATCTTCCATTTTCTTGTTCTCACATTGTCATTTACTAGTCGTTACCCTGTTTAACCTTTACTATCTAGCCTCTTGAACATGTCAGAATAAAGCACTAAATGAATCTTGCAAACAAGCCCTTTGGTATGTGCAAAGAAAAAAAGATTCTGGATTATAGTTTCCTCTCTAAACTTGAAATTTCTAAATTCAAGGCATGTAAAATATTATACAAACATATAATTTTCATTCACATGATATATTCCTCACACTTTGTATTTAACAAAGGAAGTATTTCCAGTGATTTTGTTATAGACAATTTCTTCATTCACTGATTCTATAAAACCAGACTAAAGTACTCTTATTATTTGCTATTATTATTATTTTTTTAGAAAAACTCAAATCATGACATCATATTTTATACTGGTTTCCTGGATAATGAATACAAAAATGAGATAGAAAACCAATGTCAGAGCACTCATTCAAAAGAAAATCTTTCAGTGATTTTACCATAGGACATTTGAAATCTCAATTTCTTTGCTATCTCATGTCTGTACTCCAAATGACACCTGGCCAGTTTGGGACCTTCATGACTATCAACACTATATTATTGATGCTTACTTTTTGCTGGATCTTTACATTCATATATTCAGTTTCCTGCTTGACATATCTGCCTGGTTATTTAGAAAGTTAGTGAATTAAGCAGGATAAAACCAAACCCTCTTGATTCTCTATCCCCTCAATCCATCTACTGCTCTTTCCCCAGGCTTCTTTATGTCAGTAAATGGCACCAGCAACCACTTACTTGCTTAAACCCCAAATCTAGGAGTTATCTTAGATTTTTCTGACCCCTTCCTTCTTGTCCATTCTTCAAGACTTGCCTATTTTACTTCCAGAGTATATCCTGAATTAACCCCATTCTCTCCATTTGTGCAACTGTCTATCTTAGACTATGGCAGTACCCTTCTAACTGGTCTCCCCTCTTCCGCCCTGGACCTCTTACCATCCATAGTGATTGTTTTTAAAAACATAAATCCTACTATATCCCTTCTCTGTTTAAAATCCTCTTCACTAGGGGCACCTGGGTCACTCAGTTGGTTAAGCTGAGCCTAACTTTTAATTTTGGCTCAGGTCATGATCTCGCAGTTTCTGAGTTTGAGCCCTGTGTTGGGCTCTGCACTGAGAGTGCAAAGCTGACTTGGGATTCTCTCTCTCTCTCCCTGTCTTTCTGCCCTTCCTCTGCTGTCTCTCTATCTCAAAAAAAAAAAAAAAAAAAAAAAATCCTCTTCACTAGTAGCTTCTCAGTGCTGCTGGAATAAAACCCAAATTCTTTACCTTGGTTTATATAACCTGGAAACTGCCTAACTCACCAACTACAACTCACACCATTGTACTCCTTGCCCACTACTTTTTTTAAAATCAGATGGGCTTTTTTGGTTTCTTTTTTACATGCTAATCCTGGTCCTTCTTTAGGTCCTTTGCAAAACACTGCTGTACCTGTAATGATCATCCCCTGATCTCTAGTGGCTCTGTCTAATCATTCAGAATTTAGCTTAAATATTACCTTCTCCAAAAAGCACTCCTTGAAGTTTGAAATAGCTACCTAGTCAACTAATTCATGCTTCAGAGACTAACTAGGGTGTAGTGGTTCTTGCCCATGGAACTAAGGTCTAAGTCCAGCCTTCCAGCTAGTAACTCAGCTGGAATATCATGATAGAATTATCAATGACTTCAGGAATATCATGATAGAATTAAGTCAGGGTGGCTAATCCTCACTCTGGAATGAAATTTGTTTAGTGCTGATCAGTTTTATGGTAACTCCATTATCTTTGCCAGTGATTGGCTTCGGTTGAGGAGATGACATCCTCTGAACCAGTGAGACAGGACGTAGAGTCTGAGTGTTTCTGAGAATATTTTTGTCCTTCTTACCAACCAAATGAATAGTGTCTTGCTTTATTTCAGCTGTTTTTGGTCATAATGACTTTATGACAAATATATTTGATTAATAATCATAGATAACAAAATCACACATTTATTCTTCCCAGACTGACAAATGATTGCAGAGCTCTTCACATATGAAAAGTCTCAGAATATTCATTCATTCATTCACTCTTCCAAGAATTAATGAGCACTTAGAATGATTCACATTTTATTGATTCACTTAACAGACATAACTAACAAGCTAAGTCAGGTCAAACAGATAATTTTTCAAAGTGAAGTTACAGTACTAATTAGTGGAGGGAGTATTTAGCAGTGACCTTGAAGGAGGAAATATACTTGCTAAGCTTCAGGGTCCTGAAGGACCTTCTTAGAAGTAGTTTCAACTACTTTCCTTCTCAAAGGAGATAAATTCAAATTTGGGAAATTATCATAATTTCTTTGGTTAGTGTCTGAAATTTTAAAGTCATGCTAATTTTCAGAGATGATGTGGATTTAATGATTTTATCTTCTGAGAGATAATTTGCCTCTGGTCAGTTTCTGTCACAGTTAATCAGTATGTTTTGTGCCATTTTCTAATATATAAACATGGTTTCCCACTATTGTAGAGGGCATAAAACATTATTAACAAGCACACAGACACCAGCGGATAAGTAGAACTTATAGGTAGAGTCCATTAATTAAAGACAAGTGGGGTAAACTTTACACATTCTGCTAGTAACAACTTTTTAAAGAAATTCCAGGCCATGAGACCAACATTACTCTTTTAAAGCCACTTTAAAATGGTAACCATTTGAAGTGAAACTGAGTCCTAGTTTCACTTCTGCAGTATGCTATCTGTGTGATGTTGGCAAATTCCAGTCTTCACTTCAGTCAAACAGATATGAGCTCAATTGCTCTTCCTCCTCCATAGATTAATAAAGATGATAAAATGAAATACAAATGTGTTAAGTTTCTTTGAAAAATCAAATGTGATATACAAATTTAAGTTTTTGAGAATTATGATTATTGCCATACATACAATTTAAGAGTTTCAATAGTGATGTTCAAGTGTGAAATATTTTTCATATTTGCTTTTCTATCTCAGACCTCTCCTCCCCTTGCCAGTCACTTCTAGTTTAAACCGGTTTCATTTCAATCAACTTGGGATACTGTGTCTGTTTCAAAGCCCCTTTCCCAGGATTTGGGCAGAGTTCCCTCACAGCTGCAGAGTCCCACTGACCAAAGGAAGGCTGGTGTCTGAACTTGGCCCCATCTCTCCTCTCAGGTCACTACATTCATACAGCTGCAGAAGCTGCAGGTGCATGTATGTTAATGTCTGCTTTTATGAATGACCATGACTGGTCATGGCAATTGTGATCTCTTCTTCCTTTGGGCATTATTGTTTCTTTACCCAACACCAGCTGTCCACTGTCTCCCTCTATGCCTCTGGCCTGTCAGTGTTGGCTCCCTCATTATCATATTTGTTAGTTCTTCTGGGGAATCTGCATCGACTTTCCCTCCAGTATGGGTATTTTTTCCTAGCTTTAGCCACTTTTTATCTTTTTGGTGGGAAATCTTATAACTGGACTCTCCCTATTTCAGTGGGTAGCCTTCACAGAATGTTAACAGATGGCTTAAGCCCCACTTGCCTTGAGGAAGACTTAGACATCCATGTAGGCTAAGCAGTGGAATTGCAGAATATCTTTGTGGACTACACTCTGGCTTGTAGCTTTACATTTAGAATTTTCACATGTTCTTACAGGATGAGGTCTGTTTGCAGGTTTGTGGCTTTGAAGCTTGGGGATGGGGGACAAGAAGACCCATCCCCAAAGGAAGAGAGATAGAGGTGGGTAGGTGAAAACTGATAACTCATAAACTCTGTACAGGTGGCAGAATTGGGAGAAGGGGCTGTGTTTTGCCGTAACAATCCTTTGGAATGTTACTACTTTGAAAACTTTATGGAGAAAGTACTTATTTTGCTTTTCTTTGGGTTTAGAAAGTAAATCATACACTTCTTTTTGTTCTTAGCTCTGAACTGTTTGCAGTATAGTTTCTACCCCAGGTGGAAGACTTGGAGGTGGGGCAGAAATTTTCTTTACATCTATTCGAAAGTTCCACTTTTATAAATGCTTAATTGTCCCATGCCCTGTAAAACTTGATCCATGCCTGATGTAAAGGTCCTGGTCCTATTGGACTGTCAGTTAACTGTTTACCTGTTTTACCGGCTTGACTGGGGCTCTTGATTGCAGCAGCTGCTCAGAGGTGCACAGTAGGCATACAGTAAAGCTTGTTGCATTGATCAATGAAATAGATTAGTGAATGAAAGAAATTCTGGAAGTGTAAAGGTAGCATCTTCCATTTAATTACTAAGTCATCAACTTTCTAGATAGCAAATACTATGGTAGAAGTTTGCTATTCTTTTTATCAAAAATGGTTTTATAAGTTTGGATCAACATACATCCAAATGTCATATACTGAGTACAAGGTAACTGACTATTCAGAAAATAGTTTTCTTTTCCATATAGCAAATGTTCTACCTAATTTCCCCCCAGAAGCCAACAGTAGGATGGATGCGGCTTAAAGTAATAAACTAAGCTCTATCTCTGTCAACCTACTTAAACATGCCTGAATTAGTATGAATTTTTTTTTTCTTTTTAAGCAGTGAAATCTACAAGTGGTTTCCAGGAGTTAAGATCTTCTCATTTTTGAAGGGAGAACACTTAAAACCCCCTCCCCCATGGCTGGGTCAGAATTGTATTTCATTAAATAATCTCATGACCTTTTAGTAAATCTCATTTTATAATTTCATCCTTTGAGGGAATCATTTGTTTTTCTCATCTTCCTCTTAATTTTGCGTATATTTGTCCTTTCATTTTGGCTTTTAGAACTAATATTAACTTTAAAAATTGAGCTTAAGAAAAACCAGAGTAAGTTGTTCAATTATCCTTGACATTTCAGTAGCATTGAAATGTAAACTTTTTCACAGAATTCACAGCATGTCCTCACCTTACTAGCTTAGCTGTTCAGTTCATGTCAATAAATTTGTCGACTCTCCTGCTCAGCCGATGCAAATGTTCAGTTATTTGCATGGTTCAAAATGAAGTCTGATTTGAGACATCCCTGAATTCATATCCATGTTCTCTGTTATGTAAAGTTTCCTGTACTATTTCCTATCTTCTGGAAAGTTTTCATTAGCTTTGCTGTTGGTACATCAAATATTTGGTTTAAATACAGATTTTCCCCCCCACTCAACACACAAATAATGTGGGTCAGGGAGAAAACAGAGAGGCCATCTTAAGGGGCCCAAAATGGAGAAATACAGAGGCTAATATTTCAAATTCATAATAAGCAGCACAGTGACAGAGAAGCAGAGAAGGTGCAGGTTGGATGGATCTGTGGTTGGGCGTTTGCAGGCAATATGGGACTGGAAAGCCACTGAGGGGCAGGGCAGAGTTGGGTATTGGCACGAGAACAGTTAGTTGGGCCTATGTTGGAAAGGGGTCTCGGCCAAATGAAGACAAGAAACTAGAATAATATAGATCAGGGTAAAAATCATCCAAATAGTGGAGTGCAGAATTGATGTGGCTATTTAAAAATAATATATATTTTACTTTCTGTATTAATCTGGTAGGGCCGTCATAACAAAAGTGTCACAGATTGGGTGGCTTAAAAAACAGAAAGATATTTTCTCACAGTTCTAGAGGCTGAAAGTCCAAGATCAAGGTGATGGCAGTGTTGGTTTCTCCTGCGGTCCTTCTGTTTGGCTTGCAGATGGCCACCCTCTTGCTATGTCCTCACGTGGCCTTTGCTCTGTGGGTATGCATCCCTGGTGTTTCTACTTTTTAAGGATACCAATCATCTTGAATTAGGGCCCACTCTGACTCTTATTTTAACTTAATCACTTCTTTAAAGGCCCTATCTCTAAATCCAGTCACATTCTGAGGTACTGGGGGTTAGGGTTTCAATATATGGATTTTCAGGGGACACAATTCAGTCTCTAACACTTAGAAAAATATATTTTATTTATTTAAAACTTTTTTTAATGTTGTTTATTTTTGAGAGAGAGAAAGACACAGAGTGCAAGTGGGGGAGGGGAAGAGAGAGGGAGACACAGAATGCGAAGCAGGCTCCAGCCTCTGAACTGTCAGCACAGAGCCCAACACGGGGCTCGAACTTATGAACTGTGAGATCATGACCTGAGCCGAAGTCAGATGCTTAACCGACTGAGCCACCCAGGTGCCCCAAGAAAAATATATTTTAAAGATATGTCATGTATGAAGTTAGTCTGTGATCTTGGAGTAGTGGTTTTCAAACATTGAAATACAAATTGCTAGGTCCCATCCCCTCCCGATGAGATTTTGATTCAGTAGATCTATGAAAGGGGCTGAGAATTTGCATTTCTAACAAGTTCCCAAGTGATGCCAGTATTGCTGATCTTAGGACTGCACACTAGTTGGCAATTAAGGAAATTTACTATACAATGTGACCTGCTGACAGACTGAAAGAAGGAAATGGGGATTCCATGGCACTGAAATCTGCCAATACCCTGAATAAACTTGTAAGAGGATTTATGCCCAGAGACTTTGGAAAGGATTGAAAGCCTTGACTTTGGCCTGTGGGGTTCTAAGCAGAGAACCAGTTGAGCTACACTGTACCCTGACTTCTAACCCACCAACACTGTGAGATAATAGGTGGTTCTAACACACCGCTAACAGCGGTAATTTGTCTTGACAGCAATAGAGAACTAACAGAAGAGATCATAGTTATTCTGTAAAAACCATGTGGACAGATCATTCTACCTAAATACATGATTATTCTATATGCATAGGTTGGCTTACACTTTATCAAGTCTTAAAAGGTAAGATAAAGATCTAGCAAACTGTTTCCAAGAGCATGTTCCATGGAGAAAAAATACATGGTATATCTCTCTCTAGAGGAATCACATGCAGATTTTCACATAAAGGCTCTGCTAAGTACTTCAGCAGGGGGCGGGACAGGGGGGTAGTACTCATTGATTTGCCTAAGTCAATAGTTTTTTAGTTTTACAAATATATTTGACCCCTGAATTCTTTTTTTTAATGTTTATTTATTTTTGAGACAGGGAGAGACAGCATGGATGGGGGAGGGTCAGAGAAAGAGGGAGACACAGAATCTGAAACAGGCTCCAGGCTCTGAGCTGTCAGCACAGAGCCTGACGTGTGGCTCGAACTCACAGACCACGAGGTCATGAGCCGAAGTCGGATGCTTAACCGACTGAGCCACCCAGGCCCCCACCTAAATTCTTTATAAATAAAATGTTTGTGAGCCTACCACCTAAAACTCATTAAAAGCATCTAGATTTTGCTGCTCCACGGGCCATTGATATTGGGACTCTTTTATGCTAGACATGTAGGAAATAATTCCAAATCCCATTTCCTTGGGGTCAAGCTTTGGAATGTCTATTTTAAGAGATAACAATTTGTTGTGAATTTAGTAAAAAATAAATTTCCTCTCCTCATAATCTATATCTAGATGTTGCAAATACCTACAGGCCAGGCAGATAATATAAATGAGTGAAGTGGGCTGTAAAACAATAGGAAGTCAGGTGTCTTCATGCAAACGTATGAGAGTTTTTGTAGAATAGATACCTCTAAGTATGGCTATGTCTAAAGATCTTGAACTTTCTTAGGTATGGCTAAATTTTGCTTCAAAGTACTTACAGAAGTTTTCACTCAAACCAGGAATATTTAAAAATTCCATCACATTTTATTTCCTTTTTTTTAGCTTCTAAATTGTTTTTATTTAATTTATTTTTAAAATTTATATCCAAGTTAGTTAGCATATAGTGCAACAGTGTTTCAGGAGTAGATTACTTAATGCTCCTTACCCATTTAGCCCATCCTCCCTCTCAGAACCCCTCGAGTAACCCTTTGTTTTCCATATTTAAGAGTCTCTTATGTGTTGTTCCCCTCCCTGTTTTTATATTATTTTTGTTTCCCTTCCCTTATGTTCATCTGTTTTGTGTCTTAAAGTCCTCATATGAGTGAAGTCCTATAACGTTTGTCTTTCTCTGACTAATTTCCCTTGGCATAATACCCTCTAGTTCCATCCATGTAGTTGCAAATGGCAAGATGTCATTCTTTTTGATTGCCGAGTAATACTCCATTGTGTGTGTGTGTGTGTGTGTGTGTGTGTGTGTGTATATATATATACACACACATACACACCACATCTCCTTTAACCATTCATCCATCGATGGACATTTGGGTTCTTTCCATTCTTTGGCTATTGTTGATAGTGCTGCTGTAAACATTGGGGTGCATTTGTTCCTCAGAAACAGCATACTGTTTTTTTTGACCTTAGTTTTTTTTTTATTTTTTAAATGTTTATTTATTTTTGAGACAGAAGGAGACAGAGCATGAACAGGGGAGGGGCAGAGAGAGAGAGGGAGACATAGAATCTGAAGCAGGCTCCAGGCTCCGAGCTGTCAGCACAGAGCCCAGCGCGGGGCTCGAACTCACGGACCATGAGATCATGACCTGAGCTGAAGTCAGATGCTTAACTGATTAAGTCACTCAGGTGCCCCTATTTTTAGTTCTTTGAGGAACCTCCATACTGTTTTCCAGAGTGGCTGCACCAGTTTGCATTCCCACCAGTGGTGCAAAATAGATACTCTTTTTCCGCATTCTTGCCAATATCTGTTGCTGTCTGAGTTGTTAATGTTAGCCATTCTGACAGGTGTGAGGTGGTATCTCATGGTGGTTTTGATTTGTATTTCCCTGATGATGAGTGATATTTTTCATGTGTCTGTTGGCCATCTGGATGTCTTCTTTGGAGAAGTGTCTATTCATGTCTTTTGCCCATTTCTTCACTGGATTATCTGTTTCTTGGGTGTTGAGTTTGATCAGTTCTTTATAGATTTTGGATACTAATCCCTTATCTGATATGTCATTTGCAAATATCTTCTCCCATTCCATCGGTTGCCTTTTAGTTTTGCTGATTGTTTCTTTCACTGTGCAGAAGCTTTTTATTTTGATGAGGTCCCAGTAGTTCATTTTTGCTTTTGTTTCTCTTGCCTCTGGAGACGTGTTGAGTAAGAAGTTGCTGCAGCCAAGGTCAAAGAGGTTTTTGCCTGCTTTCTTCTGGAGGATTTTGATGGTTTCCTGTCTTACATTTAGGGTTTTCATCTATTTTGAGTTTATTTTTGTGTATGGTGTAAGAAAGTGGTCCAGGTTCATTTTTCTGCATGTCACTGTCCAGTTTTGCAGCACCACTTGCTGAAGAGATTGTCTTTATACCATTGGATATTCTTTCCTGGTTTGTCAAAGATTAGTTGGCCATACGTTTGTGGGTCCATTTCTGGGCTCTCTGTTCTGTTGATCTGAGTATCTGTTTTTGTGCCAGTACCGTACTGTCTTGATGATTACAGCTTTTTAATACAGCTTGAAATCTGGGATTGTGATGCCTCCTGCATTGGCTTTCTTTTTCAAGATTGCTTTGGCTATTCAGAGTCTTTTCTGGTTCTATACAAATTTTAGGATTGTTTGTTCTAGCTCTGTGAAGAATGCTGGTGTTATTTTGATAGGGATTGCATTGATATTTGTTCTTCCTATCCAGGAACGTGGAATATTTTTCCATTTTTTGTGTGTCTTCTTCAATTTCTTTCATAAGTTTTCTATATCAGTGTATAGATTTTTAACATCTTTGGTTAGATTTATTCCTAGGTATTTTATGGTTTTTGGTGCAGTTGTAAATGGTATCAATTCTTTGATTTCTCTTTCTGTTGCTTCATTATTGGTGTATAGGAATGCAACTGATTTCTGTGCATTGATTTTATATCCTGCGACCTTGCTGAATTTGTGGATCAGTTCCAGCAGTTTTTCGTGGATATTTTTTGTTTTGCATATAGTGTATCATGTCATCTGCAAAGAGTGAGTTTGACCTCCTCCTGGCCAGCTTGGATTCCTTTTATTTCTTTGTGTATTCCGATTGCTGAGGCTAAGACTTCCAACACTGTGTTGAATAACACTGGCGAGAGTGGAGATCCCGGTATTGTTCCTGACCTTACTGGGAAAGCTGTTAGTTTTTGCCAATTGAGGATGATATTAGCATTGGGTCTTTCATGTATGGCTTTTATGATCTTGAGGTATAATCCTTCTATCCCTACTTTTTTGAGGGTTTTTGTCAAGAAAGGATGCTGTATTTTGTTGAATGCTTTCTCTGCAACTATTGAGAGGCTCATGTAGTTCTTGTCCTTTCTTTTATTGATGTGATGAATCACACTGATTGTTTTGCAGATATTGAACCAGGCTGCACCCCAGGTATCAATCCCACTTGTTTGTGGTGAATAATTTTTTTTAATGTATTGTTGGATCCAGTTGGCTAATATCTTGTTGAGGATTTTTGCATCCATGTTCATCAGGGAAATTGGTCTATAGTTCTCCTTTTTAGTGGGGTCTTTTTCTGGTTTTGGAATCAAGATAATGATGGATTCAGAGAAAGAGTTTGGAAGTTTTCCTTCCATTTCTATTTTTTGGAACATCTTCAAGAGAATATGTGTTAAGTCTTCCTTAAATGTTTGGTAGAATTCCCCTGGAAAGCTGTCTGGCTCTGGACTCTTGTTTTTTTGGGAGATTTTTGATCACTAATTCAATTTCTTTACTGGTTATATGCCTTTTCAAATTTTATATTTCTTCCTGTTTCAGTTTTGGTAGTGTATATGTTTCTAGGAATTTGTCCCTTTCTTCCAGATTGCCCATTTTGTTGGTATATAATTGCTCATAATATTCTCTTATTATTGTTTTATTTCTGCTATGTTGGTTGTGATCTCTCTTTCATTCTTGATTTTATTTATTTGGGTCCTTTCCTTTTTCTTTTTGATCAAACTGGCTAGTGGTTTATCAATTTTGTTAATTCTTTCAAAGAACCAGTTTCTGGTTTCATTGGTCTGTTCTACTGTTTTTTTTTGTTTGTTTGTTTTGTTTTTCTGTTTTGTTTTTTGTTTTGTTTTGTTTTGTTTTTTGTTTTTGTTTTTTTTTTTTTTTGGTTTCAATAGCATTGATTTCTGCTCTTATCTTTATTATTTCCTGTCTTCTGCTGGTTTTGGGTTTTATTTGCTGTTCTTTTTCCAGCTCTTTAAGGTGTATGGTTAGGTTGTGTATATGAGACATTTCTTCCTTCTTTAGAAAGGCCTGGATTGCTATATAGTTCCCTCTTATGACTGCCTTTGCTGCATCCCATAGGTTTTGGGCTGTGGTGTTATCATTTTCATTGGCTTCCATGTCCATTTTAATTTCCTCTTTAGCTTCTTGGTTAGCCCATTCATTCTTTAGTAGGGTGTTTTTCAGTCTCCAAATATTTGTTATCTTCCCAAATTTTTTCTTGTGGTTGATTTCGAGTTTCACAGTGTTGTGGTTTGAAAATATGCACGGTATGATCTCGATCTTTTTGTACTTGCTGAGGGCTGATTTGTGTCCCAGTATGTGATCTATTCTGGAGAATGTCCCATGTGCACTGGAGAAGAATGTATATTCTGCTGCTTTAGGATGAAATGTCTGAATATATCTGTTAAGTCCATCTGTTCCAGTGTGTCATTCAAAGCCATTGTTTCCTTGTTGATTTCCTGTTTAGATCATCTGTCCATTGCTGTAAGTGGGGTGTTGAAGTCCACTACTATTATGGTATTATTATCAATGAGTTTCTTTATGTTTGTGGTTAATTGATTTATATATTTGGGTGCTCTCACATTTGGCGCATAAATGTTTACAATTGTGAAGTCTTCTTAGTGGATAGACCCTTTAATTATGATATAATGCCCTTCTGCAAATCTTGATACAGTGTTTATTTTAAAGTCTAGATAAGTATGGCTACTGTAGCTTTCTTTCCGCAACCATAGCATGGTAAATGGTTCTCCATCCCCTTACTTTCAATCTGAAGGTGTCTTTACATCTAAAGTGGGTCTTTTGTGAACAGCATATAGATGGATCTTGTGTTCTTAGCCATTCAGTTATCCTATGTCTTTTGATTGGAGTGTTTAATCCATTGACATTTAGAATGAGTACTGAAAGATATGAATTTATTGCCATTATGTTTCTTGTAGAGTTGGAGTTTCTGGTGGTGTTCTCTGGTCCTTTCTAGTCTTTGTTGCTTTTGGTATTTATTTATGTGTTTATTTATTTTTTTGTCTTTTCTCCCCTCAGAGAGCCCTCTTAAAATTTCTTGCAGGGCTGGTTTAGTGGTCATGATTCCATTAATTTTTGTTTGGGAAACTTTTAATCTCTCCTATTTTGAATGACAACCTTGCTGAATAAAGAATTCTTGGCTGCATAATTTTCCAGTTCAGCCCTTTGAATATATCCTGACACTCCTTTCTGGCCTGCCAATTTTCTGTGGATAGGTCTGCTGTAAACCTGATCTGTCTTCCTTTGTAGGTTAAGGACTGTTTTTCCCTTGCTGCTTTCCTGATTGTTTCCTTGCCTGAGTATTTTGTGAATTTGATTATGATATGCCTTGTTAATGGTCGGTTTTTGTTGAATCTCATGGGAGTCCTCTGTGCTTCCTGGATTTTGATGTCTGTGTATTTCCCCAGGTTAGGAAAGTTTTCTGCTATGATTTGCTCACTAACCCTCTACCCCTTTCTCTCTCCCTTCATCTTCTGGGACCCCTATGATTCTGATGTTGTTCCTTTTTAATGAGTCACTGATTTCTCTAATTCTTAAATCATGCTCTTTTGCCTTAGTCTTCCTCTTTTTTTCTGCTTCATTTTTCTCCATAAGTTTGTCCTCTATGTCACTGATTTGCTGCTCTGCCTTATCCATCCTTGCTGCTGTAACATCCATTTGAGATTGAAGGTCAGTTATAGCATGTTTTATTTCATCCTGACTAGTTTTTACTTCTTTTATCTCCGCAGAGAGGGATTCTAATCTATTTTCGACCCCAGCTAGTATTCTTGTTATCATGATTCTAAATTTTACTTCAGACATCTTGCTTGTATCTCTGTTGATTAAGTTCCTGGCTGTCGTTTCTTCCTGCTCTTTCTTTTGGGGTGAATTCCTTTGTTTCTTGATTTTGAAGGAAGAAAAGGAATTAATAAGGTAAAAAAAAATTAAAATTAAAAATTAAAAATAACAGACACACACAAATCAAATAAATGATGGTAGATCATAGGTGTGTTTTGGTCTGGTCGTTGAAAGGAGCTTGATAGATTAGAGAAAAAAGCAGGAGGGAAGGAAAACGTTTGAAAATTTGAAGAAATGAATACAATGAAATAGAATAAAATGAAAAGATGGAAGTAAAATAGAATTTGAAAAGTTCACAAAAGATTAAAAAATGTAAAAAAAATTAAAGAAATATTTTTAATAAAAATTGAAAGTAAAAATAATTTTTTCCTTTTTCTGTATTCAAGAAAAAAAAAGAAATGAAAAAGAAAAAAAAAAAAGAAAATTCAATAAATGGACCAGCGAACAGATTGAAATTACATTGTTTTCCCCTATAGAAGTCAAACTATGAAGCAATTTATAGTTCATAAACTAAGCAGGTGGAGAGACTTGTGATGTTCCTGAAGAGCAAGGTTGGCCCAGTTGGAGGGGCTTAGTGTAATGGCTCTGGTCTCCATTAGATGGCACTACTTAGCTTACTGTGGTGAATTGTTGTGGCTCTTGTAGGTGTGTATGCGCATGCACAGAAGGGGTGAAAATGGTGTCACCCAGCTACCCAGTCTCTAGTATCAGAACTCTGTTCTTCCTGATCAGCAATTGTGCACCCATCCTTTGTTTCTGGCTTCTGTCCATTCCCTGCTTTTACACTGTCTGTGACCAAGCCATCAGGTTGCCAGGTGACACCTCCCTCCTGAGTTTTATCTCAGATGTGACTGTGTTTCCCAACCTCTCACTTCTGAGGGATTGTAGCTTTGTCCTTCTCAGACCTTCTGGGGGAGGGTCTCACCGAACAAAGGCCAGGTGCTGGCTGTACCCAGGAACGTTTGTTGGACCATGCTGCTGCCGACGCCCAGAGACTGTGGGTGGGTGCCAGCCCCAGAAAATGTTCACACAATTGTGTAGCAGCAGTGTTTCAGGGATTATGGAAAATCTCAACACATATCTGGCACCAGGCTTCACCCTTAATGACCTTGTTCCAGCACCAGCAAATGTGATTGTTCTCTGGGATCTGCTGGCACCTTTGCCTGTTGGGGGGGCACTGCTCAGCCTCTATGGAGTATCTTCCCAGTAGGGGAACCACCTCTCCCTGTGTGGCCTGAGGACCCCTGGACCTCACTCTGCTCCTGGGGATTTTCCCTTCTTACCAGAGCACTGCCAGGTATCTAGCTACAGAGGTTCAGACTCTGTGTTCCCTCTGGTTATAGAGTCTTAATGGAATTTAAACTCTCTCCTTTATCCTTCCTCCCTTTTTAATTCAGTCCCTGTGGCTGTTTCCACTTTTCCACTTTGTCACCAGCTTCTTTTGGGGAGGGGGTTGTCAGAAAGGGGATAGAATAAGAATTTGAATAAGTGAGGCTGTTGTTTGTGTGTTCATGTGGAACAATGCCATGTCTTTTTGCCTTGAAGTTTTAGGAAAGGTCAAAGGCTGAGAGCATTTTTGGGGACTCTCACATTCTAAAGTGAGGTGCTTGGCAACCTAGGTAGCACTTGCAAAGGGGGTGGTCAAAAATGGATTTTCTTAGCAATCATCCACCACACATCCATATATCACAGAGGGTGAGGCTGAAGAGGCTGAGAGAGAGGATTTATTAGAGAAAGTTGTCAGTGTGTTGGATTATTCGTCTTCACCAACCATGCCCCCAGCGAAGGTCATGGGTAGGGGGATGCTTCCCTTTTACTTAAAATCTAGTGGAAAATTTGTCTGTGTCCTTTTGGATGTGAGGGACTCAAGGGTTGATATTTGAGTCATGCCTGAAGAAAGCTGACCCTGTCCCTTCCTGATCATAGAGGAATGAGGGTTGTAATAGAAGTAAGCTGCACTCCCACCAGTAGTGAGGCAAAAGTGAGATTTCTTGGAGACAAATATGGAGCCTATGGATGGTGATAATCAGAGACTTCTTCAAAACTAACCTGCCCAAGAAGACTATTGGATACTGAGATCCAAAGAAGAAGGTGAACACTGGGAATGTAATGGATAGCAGCAGGGAGCCAGCTGGAGGAGAGGCCCTATATGTGCCGCTGGGAGTGTTGACTTGCTGTCCAAGGTCCTTACTGAGGGGGGTCTCTGAGGTACCTGCAAAAGTCACCTCATTTCCATCCTGAAAAAAAGGATTAGGTTTGTACATCTGCCACATATATGGACACCAATCCTAGATCCTACTTAAGGCAGTTGTGTGAGACACATTCTTTCTGTACTCTTAACCTTTTTTCCTTTGCTGTGCTTTGACCCTGGAGGGAGTGGCATATGGGAGAGGAAGCAGGGCAGGCTTACCATATCCCTTCCTTCCTTACTCGGGGTTCCCAACTGGGGTTGGATGTGATTT
The DNA here is from genome assembly GCF_018350215.1 of Panthera leo. NCBI lineage: Eukaryota > Metazoa > Chordata > Mammalia > Carnivora > Felidae > Panthera > Panthera leo. The sequence goes on from NC_056686.1 coordinate 170,099,798, forward strand.
GAGGGAACAGAGAAGTTCTAAACTGAGTTTTGATTTTTACACTGACCTGGATAAACTTACTTGATTTTATACCTGTCCATGTTTTTTTAAAATGCCAAAATGAAGCTTCCACTTATTTAATATGTAATAGTGACTGAAAAGCCATGGGACCTGTATCAGATTCTGTCTAGAAGGGGGAGATAATGAGTCCATGAAGCCAGTTTACTGGGGAGCAGTAAGAAGAATATAGTTGCTTTCATCTTTGAATGAGTCCAGCTCACACTCAAGAAGAGTAAGTGAAAATTGAATTAAAAAATTTTTACCTTTGATTATTAACTGAACTTTTAAATATGCCACTGTTCTGAAACTGATTCACATGAGACTCTGGATTTATTGGAATTGTATATATAAGATAAGAGAAATGGATTAGATGATCTTTCATGTCTCCTCCAAAACTGTATTTCCATGATTTTAAAAACTGATATGATGCTTTGGAGTGAATTTAGAAAAGAAACTGCTAAAAGCTAAATACCCTTGTGTGGAATTAAAATAGCTTCAGAGCGGTGTGTCAGTGTATATCAGGATTGAATTTAGTGTGGGAATTAGATTCCCAAGTTACCTGTAAGGCAAAAATCTGGCACATCAGGAATTACCCCCGAAGATCATAAAGTATACTCAGTAGTTTCTTAGGAATAAAGGACTAGATTTCTTGAGTAGTCTACCACCCATTTATTCATATGATAACCCTATGCATCCTTCGAACTTCATGTCAGATGCCATCTTCTCTGGAAAGCCTTGTGCCACATCCCTCTCTATTTGTGCCGTAGGTGTATGCTCCTGACACTGTCTGAACTTTCTTATCGCAACAGTTAGCACATTCTTTTGTAACCACCTGTTTATTGTTGTAGGATGTTTAACAATAGAAGAATATCCTAGAGCACTGTAAAGAGCCATATAAATGTTTTCAGTTTCTCAAGGGATGACTTACTTTTAAGAATGACACCTAACACGGTAGCCATGGTCTGGATTTGGATTATAGCTACTTAAGAAAATTGGATTTAGATGGTGAAAAAGAGACTAATATGCTTTAAAAAATTGAATGTTTCCAAGTCTGCACAATTAAATCGCTTATAGTCTGATTTCTTTCTTCCTTTTCTTTTTTTTCCCTGTTAACTTTGCTTTTGATGGACTTACTCTGGGCTTGCGACTTGCCTTAGGAAATCAGCAATCCATCTAAAATCTATTAGTGCTCTAATTCTTTAATAAACATTTATATGTAATATTTGACTCATATAAAAGAATACATAACTTACATTTAAGTTATGAAACATAATAATGCAACAAACCCTTGTGAACTCACCTCTCCACTAATAACCAGCAAATTAGCAGTAACATTGAAGCTACTTGTACTCCTTACTCTATTTCTTTGCTGTCTTTCATAGCAATAATATTTAGAAATTAATTGCTTTTATAAAAAAAATTACCATATATGAATGCAAATAATATATTTTTAGTTTTTCTTACTCTTAGCTATATTCAGTGATATCATACTATGTGTAGTGTTTTGTAATTTGTTTTTTAAAAAATTAATATTATGACTATGAAATTAATTATTGTATATAGTGCATATTGGTAGATAGTTGAGTGTGTTGTTTACATTTATTTATTTTCACTGCTACATAACGTTTCATAGTGTGAGTGTTCTCTGATTTATTCTCTTGGGTTTGGATGCTTGGGTTTATAAAAATCAGTTTCTTTGCTGCATAAACACTGCCGTTATTACCACTTTTGAATGTCTCCGGCTGAACGTGTGCAAGAGCACCTGTAGGGCACGGCTGTGTTTTGATGGGATTCAGGACATACTACCCCTAAATATGGCACCATGGCATACTACATATTTGAAGCTGAGAAAATCTGAGAAGTGGCATGTGCAGGAAAGCCCTTCCCCGGAAGCAGTTCAGAAAACCCTCATGCCTCATGTGAGAGGTACTCTTCCTATACTTGGAGGAAAGGAATATCCTTATCTGCAAGGTACCAAGAGGAATCTGAATGAATGGGCCTCGCTCTTTCCCCCAGTTTACTACATTTAGTTTATACTCTTTCTTTTGCCCTTTCACATGTTTCCATGACTCCACTCTTCATCAAACCCAGCATAAAACACTCAGATTTAACCACCTTTTTAGGTCTTTGTTTCTTTATGAAGGTTTCTGTGTCATTTGAAATTTACACTAAATAAATTTGCATGATTTTCTCTTGTTAATCTGTCTTTTGTTACAGGTGAGAAATTAGAAAGGTAGAGGAAAAGGATATTTTTCTCTCCTATATTGTATACCTATATCTGCATATCTATATCTATATTTATATAAATACACACAATAGGAATGTAATGATTGAGTTGTGGTAAATTCATATGATCAGATATGTAGGAAAATGCTAAAATGTTTTCCCACTGATGGCACAAATTTTACTTATACCTGTTATTTATGAATTCCTCTTGCTCCAATGCTTGTATACCATCAGATTTTTAAAGTTTTTGCCAATATAGTAAGCATAATATTAATTTTACCATAATGGAATTTTTGAGAATATTTTCATATTTTTATTGGCCTGTTTTGTTTCTTCTGTGAAATGCCTGTTCATATAGTTTTATTATTGATTATAGAAATCCTTGTATATTCTGTAAATTACTCTTTTCTCATTATATATTCTGTAAAATTGTCTCCTGGTTTGTGGCTTGTTCCTTTTAGTTTTCCTAAAAAAATTCTATTTTCATGAACAAACATTTTTAATTTTAATGTTTTCAAATTTTTCTTTAAAAAAAATGGATACTTTTAACGTTTTGTTTGATAACCTTTCCCTTTCCTGACGGCATGAAGATAACCTACTAGATTTTATTTTAAAATTCTGTAAATTCTGTCTCTTTATATTTAAATCTTTAGTCCAGCTGTGATAGATTTTTGTTTGTGGTGTGAGGTAGGGATTCAATATTTTTCCCTAAATGATAACTAATTTTTCCAGTTCCATTTACTGACTGGCTTCTGATTGATCTCCAATGTCATGTCTCTCATATAACAAGTTTCCTTATTTGTATAATAATAAAAATAGTCTAATATCATTTAACATTCCCTTGAGTTTGAACTCTTGGAAGGCCAGACAGTGTTTTGGCAAAGTGTCTATGGTAAGATAAGAGAAGAAAAATCAATAAAAGGTGATCTTTATTAAGATCATTCAATGATAAATGACAGCATAATACTTTTGCTAAAAAGGTTTTTTTATAACCTGTTGTTTACCAAAGTTGATAAATATTCCCTTAGAGAAAGTTATAAAAAAAGGTTTAGAATGTCATAATATCATTTGCCTGAACATACAGACTATTAAGTTCTGAATCTTTGGAGAATTTAACTCCTTCTAGCACAGATTATTGAAACAAACAAAAAAGCTTGATATTTCTAGAGGATGGAAAACTTGAATAAAATTCAAATTGATTTCACATGAATCTCATAAGTTCAAATAAACATTTATGGTTTTATTTATTTGTTATTATTTTTTTAAATGTTTTATTTTTGACAGAGAGAGAGACAGAGTACAAGTGGGAGGGGGAGGGGCAGAGAGAGGGAGACACAGAATCCTGAAACAGGCTTCAGGCTCTGAACTGTGAGCACAGAGCCCGATGTGGGGCTCAAACTCATGGACTTCACGGACCGCGAGATCATAACCTAAGCTGAAGTCGGAGGCCCAACTGACTGAGCCATCCAGGTGCCCCAAAACATTTATGGTTTTAAAAACAAAAGGTAAATCTCTAGGGCACGTGGGTGGCTCAGTCAGTTAAACATCCCACTGTTCATCTCACCTCAGGTCTCCATCTCTGGGTCATGAGTTCAAGCCCCTCATTGGGCTCTGCACTGGGAGTGAAGCCTACTTAAAAAAAAAAGTCTTAATTCTACAAATTAAAAAAATAAAATAAGCCACATGGGTGGCTCAGTAGGTTAAGCATCCACCTTCGGCTCAGGTTATGATCTCACAGTTGGTGGGTTCAAGCCCTGAGTCGGTCTCTGTGCTGACAGAGCTGTGCTGTCTCCCTTTCTCTCTGCCCATCCCCAACTTGCACTCTGTTTCTTTGTCTCTCAGAAATTAATAAACATTAAAAAAATAAGTAAAACAGTACATTTCTCTGTAGCAGATTTCTCCTGGTACTGGATAGGAAGAACTGGGGTGGGTGGGCGTGGGAAGGTAGCTGCATAAGATGGAAAGCTTTCGTGAAGCTTGTTCATGAGAGATATTTCACCTGACTACTCAGCCAGAACCTTGGCAAGCTTCGGAGAAGCAGTCAAACTTAATTATACTTTTCTTAGAATGGATTTGTTATTATAAAGTATGTTCCAAATTGACAGTGTATAGAGAAACTACAAATTCTGGGGCAATTATGCCCTTAGTAGCAGCAGCTTTAGATTGGGCCTCTTTAGTCTGAAATATTTTAATGCCTCTGGGTCAACCATTTCTCTCCCAAACCAAATGAATCAATTTGCTGAGTGATGAAATGCCAGGTTTCGTCTTCCTCCTATTTTGATGAGGTGGGATAGACTTCTGGAAGGTATTTTGTCCTGTTGTTTCTTTTCTGTGTCCCTAGAACCAGCACCTCGTCTGCTAACTCTTTTTTGGGCCCTTCTCTGTAGTTCTTTCATTCCAAGGCTCACACAGGCTCCGTTGTCTTCTGTCTTGTCTTCCAGAGAGCATTTGGAGGCTTGAGATCTCTCAGACCTGGAAGGACTCTTCCTATAGAAATAATACAGGATGCTCAGTTAAACTAGAACTCTGAATAAACAGTGAGTACTATTTCAGTTTGAGTGTGACCCCAATATTGCAAGGAACATACTTACACTAAAAAACGTTTTCATATTTTTAAATATGAAATTCAAATTTAGCTGGTATCTTGCATTTTTATTTCCTAAATCTGCCAGTTCTCCCCTTCCCTTCAACCAGAATATCCAAACAAAGACAAAAACGAAAACAAAACCCAAACACACCACTTAAATCATCTGACCTAGGCATATGCTACTTTCAGCTTTTCTAGTTTTAGAGTCCCTGCACAACCTTTACAAAAGTATCCTGATGGTATCTGTTCATAAATATGGGAATAGGAGGAGAGGGACAACTTCCTTTCTATCTTCTGACTGAACTGATTGAATCCTAGTAAGGTATAATCCTTTACTGCTCTTTTGTCTGTTGTAGATTTCTCTCATGCATTTGCTCCTTTCCTTGTACTGTGCTTAATTATGTGTCCTTGACCCTCCTGACCTATTGGAAACCTGTTTGGGAAGAAGGCTGAGAGTAAAGCATTGAGTAGGATAGGACAGTAAGCCTATAGAGGGATGGGTATGAATTGTGAGTATGGAAGTTACGGAGACAGTACCACGCTTTCTTCCTAAAGTCATTTTATTTGGGTGGTGGGCTGGGTTTATATATCTCTTGTAATACAAGAAGTGATAAAATGAAGTAGTGTATCAAGCAGATCTATCTGTAAAATAAAACAGGTGAATTTGAATCTATGTCTGGATTCAAAACAAACACTAGTATTTGGGTAGTAAAAACAGGGTTTTCAGTGGCTGTGAGTCATTTCTTCATTGGCAAGGGAAATAAATTTGGAGTTTTAAAATACCCAGCTTTGAATAAATGACCATAATAGAGATGTACACAACACAACATCTTTTAAAAAATGTTTAAAGGACAGGAACTTGTGCTTAATAGGGTCTCATGAGATTTATACTTCAATCTGTGGAAGCACCCTTCCTTTTTATTTTTCAATACACTCCAATGAAAGATTTCAATAAAAAATCCAGTGGGACTACATGATAGGGTCATTTTGATGTCATTATGTTCTGACATTATCTGGGAAAGTAATTTAAAGTATTTCATTAGACAAATGCCTTGATGAGATTACAAATAGTTTGAAAGGGCGATACATTACATTAAAAAAATCAGTACAAGGATATTGAGATAGAATTATGATAATACAAGTTACCTTCACTTGAAAAAAAATGCTCCTTTCAAGAAAATGCAGTTCTTATTTCACAATTAAATTTATGATAATTGGAATTATAGTATTAAAAGTGATAATATATTTACTTGGCACCAGTCAGCCAACTCTTCAGCATTAAAGTCAAGCAGAAAATGGAATAATTGTCAATGGCCATTTAGACCAAAAAGCTGCCTTTATTTGAGTTAATTATTAAGATCAAATAAAAGAACCAAAGTCAGTCATCACTGGATAGTTTTACAGGAATGCTGTCTGCCCTTTGCAGACCTTCCACAAAAGCCAATGGCTCAATCAGATGCCTAATAAGCTTCAGATAACATCTCAACTTCAGGACCTTATCTAAAGTAGCTGCATTTTTGTCATTTGTCTACCAAGTACCAGCAATTGAACTTGAGTCAACTGAAGAGATAAAAAAATAAATAATTTATGAGTGATTTGGCACTCTCAGAACAAGTAGTGTACATTGTTTTATTGTCTCTGGCTCTAACATGAGGCCTAAGGCAGCGTTTTTCAAACTTGAATGTGCTGAACCATCTCCAGGATGCCTGCAGACATCCTTGGGAGATTTCCTCCTAGATCTGCGTTCCTGTTCTAGAATTTTAACTTTTAACAAATATCCTAGATGATTCTGATGCTTATGGTCTAAAGATCTTACTTTGAGAAACACTGACATACTTTCAGTTGTTTGCTACATTTGCCATTCTTCCTTGCCTCTACTTAAACCCTGAAGAGTACAAGACAGACATAACCTGGGTGTAGGATGTGGGGTCAGAACACATTGTATTTCATTATGATCTGTCCCATTCCATCCAATTCCAAAACTTCAGCAAATATTCATTAGGCCATGGAGTGGGGATAGGGAATAGCCTAAGGGGAGAGACCATGTACTTGAACATAAAAATGTGTTTGGCTATTAAGGAACTTGTAAACCTTGCAATTTCTGTATAATAAGGTAACATAAAGAAAGGGAATTTATTTTGTTCTCTCATGTGTCTCAGGCACTTAGCATACTGCCTATCACCTCACACATGCTCAATAAATATTTGCTGAATGTTTAATGAATGAATAACAAAGCAAAGTGAAATTAGATGATGTAAATATGTAAGCAACATTATAGAGGTATATGGAGCAAGGTAAGAGATTAATTATGGGGTTACTGATATTTCTACAATAGTTTTATCCTTATAATATGCTTCCCTCCAAATGCCACCCCTCATGCCTCTCATGTTACTCATGGAATATGATCTTATCAGCTCATAGAATTTTTAGTGAGAATATTCTGATCTAGGACTTCAAAACGGGCAGTGTAGAAGAATGGATTGGTCATCAGAGCTGTGGCCTAATCTCAGATCCACCAGCGAGTAACCATGTGGCAAAGAGTCCTAATTTCCCTGGTTGGTGGATTTGGACGGATGATACAACCTGCCTAATTCGCAGAAATGGTATATGGTTGTTGAGAACATAGTGAAGGAAGTACTTTAATGCTTGAGAGAAAAATGAGATATAAAATTAGGAGTTCCTAGGTTACCTTCATTATTCAGTACATGCACTTTCCTTAGAGCAAGACTTTACACAAAGGTTTTTCTAAGGTGAACATGTCGCTCATTTCCCTCCATGATGTTTTCTAGCTGCTCAAGGCCTTCCCATTATGCTACTTCCTCTTTCTTGGGAGTAACTTCCAAATTCCACCCTTTTGAAAAACTCTTAGAACCCATTCTGTTGAAGCAACGTTTTTATCTAGGGTTAAAAAACTAATTATATGAAAATTTTAATGAGTATTTACAATTTTGTAGGTCATTTTACTTACCTGCTTTCAATTTTAATAGACATTTTCAATTAGAATCTAATAGAAATGACTCTAATTATAGAAATTTCTGGTACTGTGGAAGATGAAAGGAATACATTTTTGTAGGTAGACCTCTTTAGTGTTCTCAAATTATCTAATTTATTTATTCATTCATTTAAAAATGTATGTGAGTAACTGTGCCAGGCTCTACTTTAGGAGCTGGCATGTATCTATGAATAATACAAGTAAATTCTGGCTTTCATGGAGCTTACATTCAATAAATAAGGAAGAAGGTAAGCAAAATATCGGCCAACAACAAGTACTCTGCAGAATTTAAGCAGACTGGTGTAATAGAGAATGATAGGGTGCTTATTTTATTCTCTGCGGTCACAAAAATCTCTCAGAAAAGCTGACATTTATACTGAGGAGACACCAGCCAGGTAAAGATCCAACAGTTTGCTTGATGGGCAGGTTGGGGAAATAGTGAAGTTGAAGGCGAGAGTGATATGAGACCAGACTGGATAGGTAATCTTAGCCTAGGTTGTGTAGGGGTTTGTAAACTGCTTGAAATTGTTTGGGTCTTATTTATTTATTTTTAAAAGTTTTTAAAATTTATTTTGAGAGAGAGAGAGAGCACAATCATGGGAGGGGCAGAGAGAGTGGGAGAGAGAGAATCCTAAGCAGGCTCCACACCACCAGCTCAGAGCCAGATGTGGGGCTTGAACTTACGAACTGTGAGATCATGACCTGTGCCGAAACCAAGAGTCAGGAGTTTAACTGACTGAGCCATCCAGGAGCTCTTGTTTGGGTTTTATTTCAAGTGCAATGAAAAGACATTGGGGTTTTTAAACAGGAGAGTGTGTTATATTTTTAAAAGATCAATCTGGCTTCTGTGAGGAGAATGGCTTGTGAGAGGCCAAGAGAGGAAGCTGGGAGATATGCTGGGAGGCTACTACACCATCTGGATAAACAGTGGCTTTAGTGGAATGGAAAAAAAGTGGTCAGATTTATTATATATCTATTTGGTGATAGAGTTAATGGAGCTTGTTTATGAGTTAAATGTGGTACTCAAGGAAAAGAGAGAACATATACTGTGCCTTCATATGATACTGTTTCTGTCTAGGAACAATTAAGGTAACTTTGGGAAATAATTTAAATTATTTTTGGTGATTTTGGTTACTTTTTGGTTAAGCAAGTTATTTTACCACCTGGGCACTTTATTAGTCTGGGTGGGTTGCTCTACACTGGGTGGCTTAACATTTATTTCTTACAGTTCTGGAGGCTGAGAAGTCCAAGATCAAGGTGCTAGCTGATTTGGTTCTTGGTGAGAGCCCTGTCCTTGGCTTGCAGACAGCTGCCTTCTATCTCTTTCTCTTCCTTTAAGGCTACTAATCCCACATGAGAGCCCCACTCTTATGACCTCCTCTAATCCTAATTACCTCCCAAAGGCCCCATTTCACAATGCCATCACACTGCCGGTTAGGGCTTCAACATAAGAACTTTTGGGGAATACAGTTCACACAGTGGGAACATAAAGATAATCAAAACTGGGTATGTCCTGCTCAAATCAGAACTCCTGGCCAATTATTCTTGGTAGATTGCTAGCAAAGATTATATTAGAATACACGCACAAGTTTGTTGTTTATTGTTTTCTGTTGTATGTCTTCTTATCTGATGTTATTTAAATTGGATAGATTATTTCTGAGAACTCTCCAATCTGAGATTCATGATTTCATGAAATTTCTGTCATCACTAGAAATATAAATTATTTTTATAGACTGTTGACAGTCAGATTTAACACCATAAACCTTTTGAACAATTAGAGAAAGAGGAGAAAATGGTCACAGGACACCATTTCTGAATTCTGCCTTCACAGTTTTGCATACCTCTCCCAGAATTTATGATATGCTGCATGAAATAGCCCTAACTTCTAAAACCTTTTCTAACCTAAAATAGATAGAAACAGTGAAGGTCAGATAAAGACCCTGCAGCCTGATTTCCCCCTCTGTATCTGCCAAATCTTCAGCTGATAATAGATGGCTGCACAGAGGCACAGGCTTCTAATGCTTTCCTCTCCTCTGCCATCAGGGAAAAAAAAGATTAGCTGAGATCAGTTACCCAGAGCTGAAAGTCAGAGAGAGTGATGAAAAAGATGGGCAGAAAGAAGGGATCAGATTTCAATTGGATATATTCAAAATAGCAGTCAGCTGACAAGCACCCTCTTCTACTTAAGGGGCTTTGTAGAAACTGGTAATGATGCCATTAGTAATTTTTAGAACAGAAATCTTAACTTCAACATACTGTATTTATTTATTGAGCTGGATAGTTGAGACTATGTTTAGAGAGTCATCAAAAATTCACACATTAGTCATGAATGTCAGTTTCCTACTTCTCTGCTTCTTCAGTAATCAGCTGTTTTCACATATCTCTTCCTTCTCCTGCTCCATCAGGCTTAGCATCCTGCCTGTGAGCCCTGCCCCAGCTCTGTCTGCAGTGGCAAGAAATGGTGCAGAGCGATTCAGAGATCTTTTGTTGGCAATGGTCCCACTTTACCTCTGACCTTATATTGAAGGAGAAAATGACATTTTCTTGTCGCAGCACCTGGAATTGCAATGTACAAATGTTTCATAGAGCTGGGTGTGATGGGAAGACTGGCTGGGAAGAAACCGTTCAGAGGTTTGGTTGGAAAGCTAGAAAAAGGAAATAATCAAAATAGGAAATGGGTCTGGCAGGAAAAACAAAAAGCATGGGGAATGAAGGTAAACACAGAAAAACAAGAAAGTAAGATTCTCCCGTTCCTCTTCCCAGTCTTCCAACTGGAATGGACTGTGTGTGATATACTCAGTGAGCACAGTGGCTTAGATACAGCTGATAGAAATGCAAAACCCATGAGGCAGTTGTAGTGGCAAAAAATAGCATGTAAAAGACCCACTCATCTTGTCTTCAGCCACCTCAAGTAGGGCCAAGGAGGGAGAAGAGAGGGATTTGTCAGTTTATGGTACCAAATAGTGATAAATGTTACATTTTGTGTTTGTTTCAGTTAACCTTATTAAAGTTTTTTAGTCTCAAAAGTACTTAAAAGGTATTTCTGTGGGATGTGAATATGATTTGTTTTAATGTAATAGGTATTCCTGGCTATAGTACATGTTAAATGCAGTATTCCCTAAGATTCTTTCTTCAGCCATTTGCTCTATGCATGTTCCCTGGGTGGCAACATTTGCCAGTGATTTCGGTTATTACCTTTTTTTTCCCGTAAAAGTCAAAGATCTTTACTTATTTCTTCAGCTTTATTGAGATGTAACTGACATAAAATTGTAATAAATTGAAAAACATACCATGTGATATATGACAGTGTGAAAGGATTCTACCCATTGAGTTAATTAACACACTAGTCACTTCACATATTTACCTTTTTTGCAGGGAAGGGAGCATTTAAATTCTATTCTCTTAGCAAATTTCAATCACATCTTAGAATGTTATCGACTATAGTGACCATGTTATGCATTACATACTCAGCACTAATTCATCTTATAACTGAAAGTTTTACCAGCCTGTCTCTACTTTCTCTACCCTCTAGACCAGGGCAACCAGCATACCAGCATTCTACTCTGTTTCTATGAGTTTGACCTTTTTTTTTTTTTTTGATTCCATGTATATGATACCATGCAGTATGTGTTATTTCTCTGTCTGGCTTTCTTTACTTAGCAAAATATCCTGCAGTTTTTTCCATGTTGTTGCAAATGACAGGATTTCCTTTTTTAAATAGCTAAATAATATTTCATTGTGTATATATATAGCACATTTTCTTGACCCATTCATCCATTGATGGACACTTAGATTGTTTCCATTCCTTGGATATTGTTAACATACAGCAATGAACAGAAGAGAGCAGATACCTTTTCCAGATCCTGATTTCATTCATTTGAATATATACCCAGAAGTGGAATTGCTGGATCATATAGTAGTTTCATTTTTAACTTGTTGAGGAATCTCTTACTGTTTTCCATTTTGAACGTTCCCGTTTACATTGCCACCAACAGTTAGCATATTATCTCCTGCCTTTTTTGCTAATATTCTTTTTTTTTAAATGTTTATTTATTCTTGAGAGAAAGAGAGACAGAGCATGAGTAGGGGAGAGGCAGAGAGAGAGGGAGACACAGAATCTGAAGCAGGCTCCAGGCTCTGAGCTGTCAGCACATAACCAGATGGGGGGGCTTGAACTCATAAACTGAGATCATGACCTGAGCTGAAGTCAGATATTTAAGTGACTGAGCCACCCAGGCGCCCCAGCTAATAGAGACTCTGACAGTTCTGAGGTGGTAGCTCATTGCGGTTTTGATTTGCATTTTCCTGATACTTTGTGATATTGAGCACCTTTTTTGTGCTTGCTGGCTATTTGCATGTCTTCTTTGGAAGATATCTGTCATGTCCTTTGCCCTTTTTCAACTGGAATTTTTTTTTTTTTTTTTTTTTTTTTTTGCTATTAAGTTGTGTAAGTTCCTCGTATATTTTCATTATTAACCTCTTATCAGATATGCAGTTTGCAAATATTCTCTCCCACACAGTAGGTTGTCTTTTTATTTTGTTTATGTTTTCTTTGCTGTGCAGAAGCTGTTTAGTTGGATGCAGTCCCACCTATTTATTTTTCCATTTGTTACCTTTGCTTTAGGTGTCAAATCCAAAAAAAGTCATGGGCAAGACCAAAGTCAAGGAGCTTACCCACGATGTTTCCTTGGAGTTTTATGTTTCAAGCCTGGCATCCAAGTCTTTTATCTGTTTTGAGTTGACTTTTTGTATGGTATGAGATAGTGGTACAGTTTCATTCTTTTGCATGTGGCTGTCCAGTTTTCCCAACACCACTTATTGAAGAGACTGTTCTTTTCCCATTGTATATTCTTGGCTCCTTTGTCAAAAATTAATTGGGTATATCTGCATGCGATTATTTCTGGGCTTTCTATTCTGTTTTATTGATATATGTATCTGTTTTTATGCCAATATCAGGCTGTTTTGATTACTCGAATTTTGTAATATAGTTTGAAATTAGGAAGTGTGATATCTGTAACTTTGTTCTTCTTTCTAAGATTGCTTTGATTATTTAGATTCTTTTACAGTTACACACAAATTTTACGATTGTTTTCTATTTATGTGAAAAGTGCCATTGCGATTTTGATTGGAATTGCATTGAATATGTGTATTACTTTGGTAGTATGAGCATTTGAAAAATACGAATTATTCTGATCCATGAAAATGAGATATCTTACCATATATTTGTGTTTTCTTCAGTACTTTTATCAATGTCTTATAGTTTTCAGATCTTTCACCTCCTTGGTTAAATTTATTCCTAAATTTTTTATTCTCTTTGATGCTAATATAAGTGGGTTGTTTTCTTAATCTCTATTTCTGATGGTTCATTGTTAGTGTATAGAAACACAACTGGTTTTTTTTTTAATTTTATTTTTTAAAATTTACATCCAAATTAGTTAGCATATATTGCAATAATGATTTCAGGAGTAGATTCCTTAATGCCCCTTACCCATTTAGCCCATTTCCCCCTCCCACAACCCCTCCAGTAACCCTCTGTTTGTTCTCCATATTTAAGAGTCTCTTATGTTTTGTTCCCCTCCCTGTTTTTATCTTATTTTTGTTTCCCTTCCCTTATGTTCATCTGTTTTGTCTCTTAAAGTCCTCATATGAGTGAAGTCATATGATTTCTGTCTTTCTCTGACTAATTTCACTTACCATAATACTCTAGTTTCATCCATGTAGTTGCAAATGACAAGATTTCACTCTTTTTGATTACCGAGTAATACTCCATTGTATATATATACCATGTATTCTTTATCCATTCATCCATTGATGGACATTTGGGCTCTTTCCATACTTTGGCTATTGTTGATAGTGCTGCTATAAACATGGGTGTGCATGTGTCCCTTTGAAACAGCACACCTGTATCCCTTGGATAAATACCTAGTAGTGCAATTGCTGAGTCGTAGGGTAGTTCTATTTTTAGTTTTTTGAGGAACCTCCATACTGTTTTCCAGAGTGGCTGCACCAACTTGCATTCCCTACAACGATGCAAAAGAGATCCTCCTTCTCCGCATCCTCGCCAACATCTGTTGTTACCTGAGTTGTTAATGTTAGCCATTCTGACAGGTGTGAGGTGGTATCTCATTGTGGTTTTGATTTGTATTTCCCTGATGATGAGTGATGTTGAGCATTTTGTCATGTGTTGGTTGGCCATCTGGATGTCTTCTTTGGAGAAGTGTCTATTCATGTCTTTTGCCCATTTCTTCACTGGATGATTTGTTTTTTTGGGTGTTGAGTTTGATAAGTTCTTTATAGATTTTGGATACTAACCCTTTATCTGATATGTCGTTTGCAAATGTCTTCTTCCATTCTGTGGGTTGCCTTTTAGTTTTACTGATTGTTTCCTTCACTGTGCAGAAGATTTTTATTTTGATGAGGTCCCAGTAGTTCATTTTTGCTTTTGTTTCCCTTGCCTCTGGAGACATGTTGAGTAAGAAGCTGCTGTGGCCAAGATCAAAGAGGTTTTTGCCTGCTTTCTCCTTGTGGATTTTGATGGCTTCCTGTCTTACCTTGAGGTCTTTCATCCATTTTTGAGTTTATTTTTGTGGATGGTGTAAGAAAGTGGTCCAGGTTCATTCTTCTGCATGTCACTGTCCAGTTTTCCCAGCACCACTTGCTGAAGAGACTGTCTTTATTCCATTGGATATTCTTTCCTGGTTTGTCAAAGATTAGTTGGCCATACGTTTGTGGGTCCATTTCTGGGCTCTCTATTCTCTTCCATTGATCTGTCTGTTCTTATGCCAGTACCATACTGTCTTGATGATTACAGCTTTGTAGTATAGCTTGAAGTCCGGGATTGTGATGCCGCCTGCATTGTTTTTCTTTTTCAAGATTGCTTTGGCTATTCAGGGTCTTTTCTGGTTCCATACAAATTTTAGGATTGTTTGTTCTAGCTCTGTAAAGAATGCTGGTGTTATTTTGACAGGGATTGCATTGAATATGTAGATTGCTTTGGGTAGTATTGACATTTTAACAATGTTTGTTCTTCCTATCAGGAGCATGGAATCTTTTTCCATTTTTTTGTGTCTTCAATTTCTTTCATAAGCATTCTATAGTTTTCAGTGTATAGATTTTTCACCTCTTTGGTTAGATTTATTACTAGGTATTTTATGGTTTTTGGTGTAATTGTAAATAGGATCAATTTTTTGATTTCTCTTTCTGTTGCTTCATTGTTGGTGAATAGGAATACAACCAATTTCCGTGCATTGATTTTATATCGTGCAACTTTGCTGAGTTCATGAATCAGTTCTAGCACTTTTTTTGTGGAATCTTTTGGGTTTTCCATATAGAGTATCCTGTTCTGCGAAGAGTGAAAGTTTGACCTCCTCCTGGTCAATTTGGATGTCTTTTATTTCTTTGTGTTGTCTGATTGCAGAGGCTAAGACTTCCAATACTATGTTGAATAACACTGGTGAAAGTGGACATCCCTGTCTTATTCCTGACCTTAGGGGGAAGGCTCTCAGTTTTTCCCCATTGAGGATGATATTAGTGTTGGGTTGTTCGTATATGGCTTTTATGATCTCGAGGTATGATCCTTCTATCCCTACTTTTTTTGAGGGTTTTTATCAAGAAAGGATGCTGTATTTTGTCAAATGCTTTCTTTGCATCTATTGAGAAGATCATATGGCTCTTGTTCTTTCTTTTATTGATGTGATGAATCACGTTAATTTTTTCGCGGATATTCTCTGCATCTATTGAGAAGATCATATGGTTCTTGTCCTTTCTTTTATTGATGTGATGAATCACGTTAATTGTTTTGCGGATATTCACATCTGATTTTTTTATATTGATTTTGTATCCTGCAACTTTACTGAATTTGTTAGTTCTAATAGTTTGTGTGTGTATGTGTGTGCGCATACAGTTTTCTATATATAATGTCATGCCATCCATAAACAGACTTTTAGTTCTTCCTTTCTTATTTGGGTGTCTTCTATTTCTTTGTGTTACCTAATTTCTGTGCTTAGGACTTCTACCTCTGTGTTTAACAAAAGTGGCAAGAGAGGGCATCCTTTTTTTTCCCCCCAGATCTTGAGGAAAAACTTAAAGCTTTTCATCATTGACTATGATGTTACATGTGGGCTTGTTGTATATGGCATTTATTATGTTGAGGTACATTCTTTCTATACCTAGTCTGTTGAGTTTTTTTTTTTTTTATCATGAAAGGATGTTAAATTTTGTCAAATGCTTTTTCTACATCTATTGAGATGATCATATGCCTTTTATTCTTCATTTTGTTATTGTGGTGTATCCTATTAATTGATTTGTAGATGTTAAACCATCCTTGTATCCCTGGAACAAATGCCACTTGATCATGGTTAATGATCCTTTTTTTAAATGGTTATTTATTTATCTGGAGAGAGAGATACAGAGAGTGTGCATGTGAGCCAGAGAGAGGCAGAGAGAGAGGGAGACAGAGAATCCCTAGCAGGCTCCACGTTCTCAGTGCAGACCCTGACAGGGCTTGAACTCACCAACTGTGAGATCATGACCTGAGCCAAAATCAGGAATCAGATGCTTAATTGGCTGAGCCACCCAGGTGCCCCTGTGATCCTTTTAATGCATTGTTGAATTTGGTTTGCTAATATTTTGTTGAGGATTTTTGCATTTATGTTCATTAAGGATTTTGGCCTATAATTTTTCTTATAGTGTCCTTGTCTGGCTTTAGTATGAGGGTAGTGCTGGCCTTGAGATTCTCCCTTAAATGTTTGGTAGAATTCACTAGTAAAGCCATCTGGTCCTGGACTTTGCTTTTGGAGAGGATTTTGTTGCTGATTCAATGTCCTTAGTAGTAATTGGTCTGTTTGGATTTTCTTTTTCTTCATGATTCAGTCTAGGTAAGTAGTATCTTTCTAGAAATTTATCCATTTCTTCTAGGTTATCTAATTGGTTGGCATATAGTTTGTTGGCATATAGTTGTCATAGTAATTTCTTATAATCCTTACTGTTTTTAAGTTATCAATTGTAATGTCTCATTTTATTTATTTGAGCCTTCTATTTTTTACTTAGTGTAGCTACAATTTTGCCATTTTGTTTATGTTTTCAAAATAACAGCTCTTTCTTGATCTTTAAAAAAATTTTTTTTTAGCCTCTATTTCATTTATATCTGCTGTGGTCTTTGTTATTTCCTTTCTTCTACTAACTTTGGGCTTAATTTGACCTTCTTTTTCTATTTCCTTCAGCTGTAAAGTTAGGTTGTTTATTTGAGATCTTTCTTCTTTTTAAAATTTAGGCATTTATCAGTACATATTTCTCTTAGAACTGCTTTGCAGCATCACATACGTTTTGGTATACTATATTTCCATTTTCATTTGTCTCAGGATACAGTTTTATTAATGTTTTGACTTTTTCTTTGACTCACTGGTTGTGCAAGAACATGTTTAATCTCCACATATTTGTAAATTTTCCAAGTTTCTTCTTGTGATTGATTTCTAGTTTCATTCCATTGTGGTCATAAAATATGCTTGATATGATTTCAGTGTTCTTAATTTTTTTTTTTTTAAGACTTGTTTTGTGACCTAACATATGCTCTGTTCTGGAGAATGTTCCATGTGTGCTTGAGGAGCATGTGTATTCTGCGGCTTTTGGGCAGAATGTTCTATACATGTATATTAGGTATATCTGATTAGACCTATTATTTACTCCAAAGGATCTGTTAGTGATAATCCAAATTCATGGCAGTCAGTGCCCTTTTTGATGTGAATTTATGGAGTGATAGCTCCCACCTGTCTCTTCTATCTCTGCTGCCTCAAGTTTGGCTCAACTCACTTCACCATTCTTTCCTTGGTTGTTAGAATTCGAAGAGTGATGGTATCACCTGCTTGGACTGAATAAATGGCCAGGGGTACTTTGTTGATAGCCTTTCAATTCTCCAGACCTATGACTTTGAATAAATGAAGAAATGGGGAGTTTGGGCTTATAGACTGTAAGTCCACCCAGCATCTGAGCATCAGCATCTAAATGCTCTCTCTTCTTTGAATTCATAGTTTAAAGCAATAAAAGCCAGTAAAAGATAAATAATGTGTGAATCTACCATAAGCTGAAATCCATTTCTGCTAACACATGTAGTATTTATGTTATAAAGGATTTTTTTTTTTAATTTTTTTTTTCAATGTTTTTTATTTATTTTTGGGACAGAGAGAGACAGAGCATGAACGGGGGAGGGGCAGAGAGAGAGGGAGACACAGAATCGGAAACAGGCTCCAGGCTCCGAGCCATCAGCCTAGAGCCTGACGCGGGGCTCGAACTCATGGACCGCGAGATCGTGACCTGGCTGAAGTCGGACGCTTAACCGACTATGCCACCCAGGCGCCCCTGTTATAAAGGATTTTTTGTATGTGTGTACTAGCAATAAGTATCTTACTTAAAATACTTAACTTTAAGAAATCCATCAGCGTGGTCTGAATGGGTAAGGAGTTGATCACATATTAATATTTGAACCTAATATTTTAGCTGTCTGGCCCTGAGCTAAAATAATATCTCTTTGGCATTTTTGCTTGGATGTTCCACAGATATTTCACATCACTATATGTGAAAGTGACTTGATCACTGGGTAATGCAGCATTGTGTATCATCTTAGATTTCTATCTCTTACGTATCCCTTAATATCCAGTATCATATCCAATAAATCACTGACTTTAAATGATTTCTTCTTAATAGTTTTTGAATGCTCCTTCACCATTTGCCACCTCAGGCTCTTCAATTTCCATTTTCATTGGCTTAGTTCAATTCTTACTTGTATTACTTCAGTAAGCTTCTATTTGACCTCCTTGTCACCAGTATGATCTTTGTTCCAATGAGATCTGTCTGATAGTTGACAATATTATATACTAGGAAAGACTGGAATGTTCATGTACATTTTATTTATTTTACTTATACCTACCATGGTTAAAGGCAAATATTTTGGCAATAATTCCTCTAAACATATATATGTGTTTATATACATGTACATGGGATGTATGGAGTTTATCAGTATAAATGTGAACTTGTATTAAATTTTGGCATATTTGGTATTAAATAAACATTTTATTTTGTTTCGTGAACAAATGCACCAGTGGCTGAAGCTATAATTTTAAGGTAAAAGAAAAATATGAGTATAATTGAATTCTACATGGTATTGGGCATAATTTTGTCATTTTAGTTTCAGTGTACATTATTACCTAAAATAGTGTATGAGTAAGGGTGCCTGGAGGGCTCAATTGGTAGAGCATATAAGTCTTGATCCCCGGGTGGTGAGTTTTAGCCCCATGTTGTATGTAGAGATTACTTAAAAATAAAATTGTAAAAAAATAAAATAGTATATAAGCAATCTCTCACATTTATGCCATGAGTCTATAATATAGGAAGGATGAGATTTAGTAATTAAAATATTATCATTAATAACACCCACTTCTTTTTTTTTATTTTAGAGAGACAGAGAAAGAGAGAGTGAGTGGGGGAGAAGAGCACAAGGAGAGAGAGAGAGAATCTCACACAGGCTCCATGCTCATCCTGGAGCCCAATGCAGGGCATGATCTATGGCCCTGGGATCATGAGCTGAGTCAAAATCAAGAGTCATACACTCAACTGACTAAGCCCCCTAGCACTTGTTTCTTAAAAGGATTTCATTTAGTAGAACTTTTAAGTCTTAAAGATTTTCTTTGTCATGGAGACTGTCTTTTAAAATAATTTTTTGAATGGGGTATATAACCTTTGGGCAATCATTCAGTAAATACATAATTTATATGCAGGATTCTAAGTAGAATGATTTTTCTACTATACACTGACTGCCTCTCATATGGAAAAACTCCAATAGTTATTTCTCTGTTTCACATATCTTCTATGTACCCCTCCAGTTGTTCTTTTCTCCACCCATTTCCATCCTGTTTTTTTTTTTTTTTTTTTACCCTGGGGGTGACATGTATAGACTATGGGCTCTGCTGTCTTCTGGCTTCCAAATAGGTCTGGCTACTGGGAGTCCCATCAGGAGATGGGAAGCAGTGACAATGAGGTCAGGGTATTTATCAATTGGTTTCTCTTTGTGAGATGTCCTTTGATTGAAGGTTACTGCTCTTCTCATTGAAGATTCCTGCTCTTCTCATGGCTGCTTGCTCCATATCACTCTCTTCTTCTGGGTTCTTTGTTTATTTCATTTTTATTTGTTTGTTTGTTTATTTATTTATTTATTTATTATTCACTTGTTTATTTTCAGAAGTAGAATTCAGTGATTCATCACTTATATACAACACCCAATGGTCATCGCAACAGGTGCCCTTCCTAATACCCATCACCCATCTAGCCCATCTCCCACCCACCTCCTCTATCAAGTCTCAATTTGTTCTCTGTCATTAAGCATCTCTTGTGGTTTGTTTCCCTTTATTCTCTTCCCCCACCTCCTCATGTTCATCTATTTTGTTTCTTAAATTCCACATATGAGTGAAATCATGTTATTTGTCTTTCTCTGAGTGACTTATTTTGCTTAGTATTGTACTCTAT
Organism: Panthera leo; assembly: GCF_018350215.1. Classification (NCBI taxonomy): domain Eukaryota; kingdom Metazoa; phylum Chordata; class Mammalia; order Carnivora; family Felidae; genus Panthera; species Panthera leo. Next base: position 170,120,155 of record NC_056686.1, read on the forward strand.
AGCTCCATCTATGTTGTTGCAAATGAAAAGATTTCATTCTTTTTTATGGCTGAATAATTATAATAATTTCATTTTTTTATGGCTGAATAATCATGTATATCACATCTTCTTTATCATTTTAATTATTGATGGCCGCTTGGGCTATTTCCATAATTTGGCTAGTATAAATAATGCTACAATAAACATTGGGGTGCATGTATCCCTTTCAATTCGTGTTTTTCTATTTTTTAGATAAATACCCGGTAGCGTGATTACTAGATCACAGGGTAGTTCTAATTTTAACTTTTTGAGGAACTTCCATACTGTTTTCCACAGTGGCTGTACCAGTTTGCATTTTTCCTGTTCCTTTTTCTCCACATCTTCACCAGCACTTATTTCATGTTTTTGATTTCAGCCATTCTGACAGGTACAAGGTGATGGCTCATTGTAGTTTTGATTTGCATTTCCCTGATGATGAGTGATGTTAAGCATCCTTTCATGTGTCTGTTGGCCATCTGGATGTCTTCCTTGGAGAAATGTCTGTTTATGTATTCTGCCCATTTTTTAATTGGATTATTTAATTTTTGGGTGTTTTTTTTTTTAATATGAAATTTATTGTCAAATTGGTTTCCATACAACACCCAGTGCTCATCCCAACAGGTGCCCTCCTCAATACCCATCACCCACCCTCCCTACCCTCCCAACCACCCCATCAACCCTCAGTTTGTTCTCAGTTTTTAAGGGTCTCTTATGTTTTGGCTCCCTCCCTTTCTAACCTCTTTTTTTTTTTCCTTCCCCTCCCCCGTGGTCTCTGTTAAGTTTCTCAGGATCCACATAAGAGTGAAAACATATGGTATCTGTCTTTCTCTATATGACTTATTTCACTTAGCATAACGCTCTCCAGTTCCATCCATGTTGCTACAAAGGGCCATATTTCATTCTTTCTCATTGCCATGTAGTATTCCATTGTGTATATAAACCACAGTTTCTTCATCCATTCATCAGTTGATGGACATTTAGGCTCTTTCCATAATTTGGCTAGTGTTGATGATGCTGCTATAAACATTGGGGTACAAGTGCCCCTATGCACCAGCACTCCTGTATCCCTTGGCTAAATTCCTAGCAGTGCTATTGCTGGGTCATAGGGTAGATCTATTTGTAATTTTTTGAGGAACCTTCACACTGTTTTCCAGAGTGGCTGCACCAGTTTGCATTCCCACCAACAGTGCAAGAGGGTTCCCGTTTCTCCACATCCTCGCCAGCATCTATAGTCTCCTGATTTGTTCATTTTAGCCACTCTGACTGGCATGAGGTGGTATCTGAGTGTGGTTTTGATTTGTATTTCCCTGATGAGGAGCGACGTTGAGCATCTTTTCATGTGCCTGTTGGCCATCCGGATGTCTTCTTTAGAGAAGTGTCTATTCATGTTTTCTGCCCATTTCTTCACTGGGTTATTTGTTTTTCGGGTGTGGAGTTTGGTGAGCTCTTTATAGATTTTGGATACTAGCCCTTTGTCCAATATGTCATTTGCAAATATCTTTTCCCATTCTGTTGGTTGCCTTTTAGTTTTATTGATTGTTTCCTTTGCAGTACAGAAGCTTTTTATCTTGATGAGGTCCCAATAGTTCATTTTTGCTTTTAATTCCCTTGCATTTGGAGATGTGTCAAATAAGAAATTGCTGTGGCTGAGGTCAGAGAGGTCTTTTCCTGCTTTCTCCTCTAGGGTTTTGATGGTTTCCTGTCTCACATTCAGGTCCTTTATCCATTTTGAGTTTATTTTTGTGAATGGTGTAAGAAAGTGGTCTAATTTCATCCCTCTGCATGTTGCTGTCCAGTTCTCCCAGCACCATTTGTTAAAGAGACTGTCTTTTTTCCATTGGATATTCTTTCTTCCTTTGTCAAAGATTAGTGGCCATACATTTGTGGGTCCATTTCTGGAGTCTTTATTCTGTTCCATTGGTCTGTGTGTTTGTTTTTGTGGCAATACCATGCTGTCTTGATGATGACAGCTTTGTAGTAGAGGCTAAAGTCTGGGATTGTGATCCCTCCCGCTTTGGTCTTCTTCTTCAATATAACTTTGGCTATTCGGGGTCTTTTGTGGTTCCATCCAGATTTTAGGATTGCTTGTTCTAGCTTCGAGAAGAATGCTGGTGCAATTTTGATTGGGATTGCATTGAATGTGTAGATACCTTTGGATGGTGTTGACATTTTAACAATATTTATTCTTCTAATCCATGAGCATGGAATGTTTTTCCATTTCTTTATATCTTCTTCAATTTCCTTCATAAGCTTTCTATAGTTTTCAGCATACAGATCTTTTACATCTTTGGTTAGATTTATCCCTAGGTATTTTATGCTTCTTGGTGCAATTGTGAATGGGATCAGTTTCTTTATTTGTCTTTCTGTTGCTTCATTGTTAGTGGATAAGAATGCAACTGATTTCTGTACATTGATTTTGTATCCTGCAACTTTGCTGAATTCATGTATCAGTTCTAGTGGACTTTTGGTGGAGTCTATTAGGTTTTCCATGTATAATATCATGTCATCTGCAAAAAGTGAAAGCTTGACTTCATCTTTGCCAATTTTGATACCTTTGATTTCCTTTTGTTGTCTGATTGCTGATGCTAGCACTTCCAACACTATGTTAAACAACAGCAGTGAGAGTGGGCATCCCTGTCGTGTTTCTGATCTCAGGTGGAAAGCTCTCAGTTTGAGGATGATATTAGCTGTGGGCTTGAGGATGATATTAGCTGTGGGCTTTCATAAGTGGCTTTTTGATGATTAAGTATATTCCTTCTATCCTGACTTTCTCAAGGGTTTTTATTAAGAAAGGATGCTGAATTTTGTCAATTCCTTTTTTGCATTGATTGACAGGATCATATGGTTCTTTTCTTTTCTTTTATTAATGTGATGTATCACATTGATTTATTTGTGAATGTTGAACCTGCCCTGCAGCCCAGGAATGAATCCCACTTGATCATGGTGAATAATTCTTTTTATATACTGTTCAATTTGATTTCCTAGTATCTTATTGAGGATTTTTGCATCCATATTCATCAGGGATATTGGCCTGTAGTTCTCTTTTTTTACTGGGTCTCTGTCTGGTTTAGGAATCAAAGTAATGTTGGCTTCATAGAATGAGTCTGGATGTTTTCCTTCCCTTTCTATTTTTTGGAAAAGTTTGAGAAGGGTAAGTATTATCTCTGCTTTAAATGTCTGGTAGAATTCCCCAGGGAAGCCATCTAGTCCTGGACTCTTATTTGTTGGAAGATTTTTGATAACTGATTCAATTTCTTTACTGGTCATGGGTCTGTTCAAGTTTTCTATTTCTTACTGTTTGAGTTTTGGAAGAGTGTGGGTGTTTAGGAATTTGTCCATTTCTTCCAGGTTGTCCAGTTTGTTGGCATATAATTTTTCATAGTATTCCCTGATAATTGCTTGTATTTCTGAGGGATTGGTTGTAATAATTCCATTTTCACTCATGGTTTTATCTGTTTGGGTCCTCTCCCTTTTCTTTTTGAGAAGCCTGGCTAGAGGTTTGTCAATTTTGTTTATTTTTTCAAAAAACCAACTCTTGGTTTCGTTGATCTGCTCTACAGTTTTTTTAGATTCTATATTGTTTATTTCTGCTCTGATCTTTATTGTTTCTCTTCTTCTGCTGGGTTTGGGGTGTCTTTGCTGTTCTGCTTCTGTTTCCTTTAGGTGTGCTGTTAGATTTTGTATTTGGGATTTTTCTTGTTTCTTGAGACAGGCCTGGATTGCAATGTATTTTCCTCTCAGGACTGCCTTCGCTGCATCCCAAAACATTTGGATTGTTGTATTTTCATTTTCATTTGTTTCCATATATTTTTTAATTTCTTCTCTAATTGCCTGGTTGACCCATTCATTCTTTAGTAGGGTGTTCTTTAACCTCCATGCTTTTGGAGGTTTTCCAGACTTTTTCCTGTGGTTGATTTCACGTTTCATAGCATTGTGGTCTGAACACATGCATGGTAAGATCTCAATTCTTTTATTCCTATGAAGGGCTGTTTTGTGACCCAGTATGTGATCTATCTTGGAGAATGTTCCATGTGCACTCGAGAAGAAAGTATATTCTGTTGCTTTGGGATGCAGAGTTCTAAATATATCTGTCAAGTCCATCTGATCCAATGTATCATTCAGGGCCCTTGTTTCTTTATTGGTCCTGTGTCTAGATGATCTATCCATTGTTGTAAGTGGAGTGTTAAAGTCCCCTGCAATTACCACATTCTTATCAATAAGGTTGCTTATGTTTGTGATTAGATTAGATTAGATTAGATTAGATTAAATGGGATAATAGATTATCCCAGGGGTTAATGATGGGGGAAGAAGGCAAGTTTGGCTATCAAGGGAGAGCACAGAATTCTGTGGTGATGATACCACAAGTTTAAGTATCTTAATTGTGGTGGTGATTGCACAAAGCTACATATGTGATAAAATTGCACAGAGCTACACAGACACATACATGCATATGTAACAAGTGAAATCTAAATAAACTCTATGATTTGTACCAATGTCAGTATCCTGGGTTTGCTACTGTACTACAGTTATGCAAGATGTTAATATTGGGGGAGGATGGGTGAAGTGTGCACAAGATCTCCCTACACATTTCTTTGCGACTTCCTGTGAATCTGTCATTATTTCATAATAAAAAGTTAAAAGATATGGACAAACTGAAGTGCTTCCAGAAGGTGACTTTAAAAATGGTAAGAAACCAGATATATTTAATCTTGAAAAAGAAAGAAAGAGGAAGCACCAAAGACCTTATGATTGCTGAAGCACTATCTTACAGAAGCTGAGGTTAAATTTATTCTGGAAAGCTCCAAATTCTAGTACTAAAAACAAAGTATTTAAGTTCAAGACAGGCAGTTTTCATCTCAGCATAGAGGAAAGGAAGATTTTCTTACAATCAGAGCATTCTAAAATGAAAATGGGGTCTTAAAACACAGTAAACTTTTTTTCACTGAATATGTTCAATCAAACTTAGATGACTACGTTTCAAGAACATTGCTGGAGTAATTTCAGAATAGGGTAAGATGAATTTTTCTATAGTGTTTTGTCAAAAAAAAATATATCCCATGGCTATCTTCTCTAGTTGTAAGCATTAGTATATACAACTCTACCGACCTTGTACTCACTAGCCAGACTCCAGTTACGAAAAAAAAATTAATAACTCCTGGAACAAGTATCACTCCCTGGTATTATTCAGAGAAATTCAAAAGATGGCACACTTATGTTAAAACAAATAGAAAATATTTGGCAAAATATTTTCTAAAATAGAGCTGTTCACTCAAAACAGGAAAAATGATGGAATTTAGAAAGAAAAAATAATATTTTGTAAAGCTGCAATGTACAAGGTCTAACATGTACAAATTTGAACCAGACTTTTAAAATCTAAATATATACAGCAAAAGAAAAATCCCGTGGGTGTTGGAAAACTATTTTCTAGTTCAAAATATATTATACCCAAGTTTGTTTTTAAATTGCTTGTCTAAAATTAGAAATACCATGTGTCAAATGTATGGTGACATCATAGAATGTTTAAGACAATGTTTAAGAGAGTATGATCTATCTGGTAAAAACTGAAGTACAAGTAACATAACTCCATCCAGAATTTCCAGACAAGTGTTTTTTATACTATACCTTGCTCAATATAAATAGAATACCCCTGAAAGTAATTATGCTACAAAGAGCATAGAGAAAGATGAACAACACTTCTGTCAGGAGACATAACAGCTAGAAATGCGAAGGCAGACAAGGAGTATTCACTAATGGCGTGATCAACCATCCCTGAATATTCTCTCTGAAGGAACAATGATTGAAAAATGTTCATCTTTTTGTATACTTGGGCTTTTGTTTTGTTTTTTAAAGGGCACATAAAAAACACCATGAGGAAATGTTTTGGCCTTAGGCTCTTGCTAGCATGATGGTCATCTTTGGGAGGAAAAGCCCGCATTTAACTATTTGGGTAAGAAACAGAACCACTTGACCCAGATGACAATGGCGTGGTGGGAAATGAACAAAAAAGGCAAGCGGTCAGCAAATGAATGCTAGATAAGGAGCAAAATTAGAGGAGCTCCATGTTCCAAATGAGTTCTGGGTAAGCAGGCTCCTGTCTGAGGGTGCACTAAAAATTAGATTAAGTTTTGTAACATCAATAAGAACTGTTATTGCAAGTGAAATGAATAGGTTTAAGCATTGATTTCTTTAAATCTTCCCTAGAAATATATAATGTGCTTGATACAGCACCCATATAAATTATATGCTATTTTATATTCTAATAACTGTTTGGTTCATCCATATATTCATCTAATATCCATACTTGGGGGCACTCTAAAACATCTACCCATTCATCTATTTTTCAAGATATATTTACACCATGCTTGTTATGTCCCTGGTACTTTCCTAGACACTGCAGTACAAATATGAATAAGAAAACATTTTAACCTCCCAACCAATGTAGGATTCTTTCTTAAAATGTCCCTGAAAGCTAGTTTCTTTAATTAGATTCAGCAACAGGAAATTTAGTCATTTCCCAGGCATCTAATTCAATTTTTGGACTGATAAAATTGTTTTAAAATTCCATTTGAGATAGGTACGAGCTGTTTCTGAATATTGAGGGCACAAATAATGTCATATTTCTGAAATCAGGCAAATCAAATTAAAACAAATTCACTAACATTGGCAGGAAAGGCACTATCAGTCATGCCATGAGAAAACACACACACACACACACACACACAAATTTATTTTGAAGTAAAAATAAAATATGATCTCTCAGCTATGTTGCCATTCCATCTCTACCCTCTACCTTCTGCTAGTGCATTGGCATTAGGTGAAGAGGATACAATCACTTATGATTCATTGTGGGTTGACAGGTTAACTGACCATAGCAAATTCTCCCTGAGACCCAAACACTTAGCACCAAGTCCTTCACTACCTCTCACCAGCCACAAGCCCTGAGATCCCACCATGTCAGAGCTGATGCATTCATGGGGGCTCCAGAAACCAAGTTCAGCAGAAAATATACCAGCCCCTCTTTTTCCAATAGTCCAAGGATCCAATGGTGTCTCTAAGTCTAAGCACAGCCTGGATCCTCTCATGGATAATTGACCCTGTTTGCTTCCCAGAGCTTTGACTTATTAATTTTTCCTTGACAGTAAGAAAAACTTGGATTTCAAAGAAAGTTCTGACTACTTTGGGAGAGAAAAAAAGAGGTGAAAATACTTTCATTTGTTTAAGCATGAACAAGATAGTTAATATCTCCATAGGTGGCTCTGCATAATTAAATTTTTAATAATTCATCTGCTACATTTGTCATGAGATAAAACCTCTTGTTCTCTAAATTCTTCCAAACAGTCCTAATCGTGCCTCTTGTCAAATCTACCGCCAAAGGAGAGAGGCCATGGTAGTTCAAGGCAGCTCTTAGGTCTATCGAAGTCTTTTCTAGTCTAAACACGCTCAGTGTTTTCAACTGCACCGAGTGGCACTTCATCAGGTTTAACACTGAAAATCTCAAATGTGGTTAACAAATAGGTTTTAAAAAGGAAAAGAATAATGATATGCCAAAATAGTGCCTTGTTTTAAAGCACTTGCTTTTGCATCTCAGGGATCCAACCCAATATTGGGTGATTTTAGGTGGCCAGCATTAAACCAAAACAGCTCTGCTTCTGGACATCCTTTGCTTATCACTCCCCAGTTCTTCCTGGATGATAAAACTGTCTCACTGGCAAGTCTATCTCAGGAATGGAGATTAATACATCAAGCAATCATAGCTTTATGTCTCTAGTCATTAAGATGATCCAACTAACTCTCAGCTTTTTATTACTTTGTATATTGATAAATCACCAGAACCCATATAAAGAAAATGAAAAAAGTGTGAAGGAATCTATACAAAAGTATATTTCAGTGGTGAAGCAAAGAAGGAGTAGTCAATTCAGTCAGGGAAAGTTGATGATAAGTGAGTCAATAAAGGCTCCAAGGAAGAGGAAAATTTGAAATATAATTTTGTTAGGTAGACAGGGATGGAAAAAAGAAGGGATCCTAGATAGAGCAATTCAGGCCTGCCCTATACTGAAGTCAGTCAGGCACTCAGCAGAAATAGAAGGAGCATGAGCTTCAGGAAATCACTGGTTCAAGTCAGCCTTTTCATGGCTGACTTTCAACTATGGGATTTTGCCTTTTTTCTCAGGCAAGAACTCTTTGCCTTTTTTCAAAGGATGATCCCTCTCTTACTCCGATTTCCCAAGACTTAGCTTCCTGCCTTCCATTGCAAGCATCCTAGAAGATAAAATCCTGTTTCTAGATCTGGGCCTTCTAACTGGGTTCTCCCCTACCCCCATCCTTGCTATCTATTGTTGCAATGACCTGCCTGGATAGCTACCAAACATCTTTGCTAACCCTGAATTCTTTTCCCTACCAAAATGCAAAGATGTTCCTTTTTTTCCTTGCTCCCTACATTTGGACTTTTTTTTTTTGTTTTTTTTTTGTAAATTTTATGAAGGCCTTTCTACTGGTGGTTTCAGCTGGACTCTGGATTGTAATTTTTCCCATTCTGGCCATAATAACCAAGTCATAATTATAAATCACTTGTAAAATGTTTACTTTGCTTATGAAGCACAAAACTGGTTTGCACGTGATTTATTTCACTTAAATCAAAATCTAATGCTGCTTGAAAGACTGTCAAAAACTTAAAATACTTCCAATTTGAGTAGGCTAAAGTAATTTGTGGAAAACTAAAGTTCACACACACACACACACACAAACTAGAAAAACTAGATAAAACGATGTTTATAATCATCAGAGATCTGAGGAAGCAGTTCAAACTCTGAAGTAAAAATTCTAAAGGAAAAACCTCAGAAAGGTGAGCTATGATCTGAAGCTGCTTTTTTTTCCTGGGGGTACTTGTTGGCTCCAGCCTCAGGCAAAAGGCTGAGAATCCAGGCTTGACTCCAGGCAGAGTGCCATGGAGTTAGTGTGACAAAACTGGAGACTTAAGATGGCTCAAAACAACCATGTCTTGATGTCCCCTCAAGACATTTGCCAAATTTTGAAGGCACATAGGGCTGCAGAAAACCTCTGAAAAGAATGCTTTCTAGATTCTTTCAAAGCTTTGAACACCACAAATTAGAGTTAAGGACCCAGCAGGGCAAGGGTTACCAATGAATACACCAGGCTCTTAGTTCAAAACCTTGTAGACATACCCTAGGAATAAGATAAAATAAAAGGTAGACTACAGCCTTAAAAACTAAATAATAAATAACTGCAGTTCAGCCTTAGCACAGCTCAGTTGCCAACTGGATCAACGTAGTCAATTTCTACTCTGTCTGCCTAGCAGAAAAAAAGGTGAACACTCTCTGGTAGAAGACATCATCTGGATAAGTCACGGTTTTTATAAACAATGTTTAATATGAAATCAAAATCAGTGGGCATGGCAAGAGATAGTACCATAAGAATAACATCCAAGAGGAAAAAAGCAATAAAAATAGACACACAAGTGATGCAGATACTGGTTTGGCAGACAAGAGCTTTAAAGGAACTATAGTTAATAGGTTGATGGAAAGAGGAAAAGATGAAGAAACTATACTAAAATGGAGATTTTCACAACAAAATTGAAATCTATTAAAAAAAAAACATGGGAAGTCTGGAATAAAACAATACATCTGATATTAAGGACTCAATAGATGGGTTAACAATGGGTTAGAAGACATGACTGGTGAACTGGAAGACTGACCAATTTATTTTCCTAGACGAAAATCTAGTAAATATTGTTATAGACAAGTGAGGGATAAGAAAATGATCTCAAACCAGAAGAAAAGGGCAGAAACAATGGGAAAAGAGAAATATTTGAAAAGATAATGACCAATAATTTTCCACTGATGACAAAGACATCACTCCAGATTTAAGAACTCCACATAACTACAAGTAGGCTAAATTACAAACCACTTTGAAACACCCATAGTATCCCAGAGCTTCCTAGTGATCAAATTCTGATTAGTTGGCTGCAACTCTACTATACTGGTGGAATTTGAAAACTAAATGGTAAAATGATTTTCAAGTAGTTGCTTTTTGATGACATGATGTGTTATAGTCACAAGCATAGAGAGTAACTAATATGTAAGAGAAACAGGGACACTTCCCTGGGAAATAGCAGCAGCATGGAGTCCAGCACCATGAATGGTTTTCAGTAAAGGATAACCCTTGGACCAAAGCCAGAAACCCAACTCCAGTAAAGATCCATAAGCAACTGATTCTTCAAATAATTACTTTCCTGCATCTAGTGTACAAAGTACTTTTGGCTCTGTATCATAATGGAAAGGGAATCGTCACTTCCCCCTTCTTACCTCAGACCAACTTCTGACCTGACCAATTTCCTGCTAATTACAGCCCCTCCCAATGATGGTGGAGCCAAAATCTGATAAGTCAGAGCCCAGACATCCACTGAACCATGGTTTTCTAGTAGCTTAAGTAATTGCATCTACAACTCCAACCATGCCATCAGTTATGTAAAGGCCATCTCTGAATACCCAGACCTTTTTTTCTTTTTCTCTCACAAATTTGCTTTAGTGTACCAAATTAGACTTATGGAGGGAGTGCCTCTAGCCACATGCTTCAAGCGTACCAGAGGGCCCTTCAAGTGCATATTTAAGAGTTCTTGATATAGATAACAATAAATTTGCATTTGATGACCAGTTTTGTTATGCATAGCTCCTACTTTTTAAACACTGAGGGGAAGGCAGATGATTAGTAGGGAATATTTTGGACAGTACAGAATCTCCAGCTATATTATCATAATAGTGCCAAGATCCAATCTCTATCACAATAGTCTTCTCAGCTACTGTCATGTGATCAAAATAGCCATAACTAAAAATCATTATAAATAGCACAAAATTTTAATATGTAAAACCAATCTAGAGATATTAAATGGCAGTTCTAATTTTAAACATACAAATATGTCATGTATGTGCAGAAATATTTTGTATCTTCAAAATATACGAGTATGACAGTAAGAATACCTGGAAGTCTAGGATCTCTGTGAGTTTGAATTAGCTGAGTTCTATAACAATCCTTTATAGAATTATAGAGCTCCAGACACTTATTAACCAGGTCTTTTTTTGGTTGTAAGTGACAGAAAGGCAACTCAAGCTAGCTTAAGTAAAAAGAAATCTGTGGACAGAGATGAAAAGTATAAGGATAGAACTGACTCAAGAACTATGCAAGCCAGTCACTCAAACAATGTCATTAGTATCTGTCTCCACCTCTCACTTCCTCTTTTTTTCTAAGTTACCTTCTCTCCCCATAAGATGGACCCAAGCAAATTAGATTTAGAAACCACAATAGAACGAGATTGTCCCTTTCCCAGTAGTTATAGGGAAGCCTCATGGCTGCTCCTTACAGGCCCAAATTAAGTCATATATCTCTGAAACAATCTCTGGGACCCAGGTTACTTGCACCTTGGTCACTTACCCACACCTGGACCACATGGACTGAGAGCATGAGTAGAAAACTCAGGGTGCATTAACAGGAAAAGGAATGAAGTTAAGTAAGGCAAAAATAAACAAATACCTATTATACCTTTCTCTGAAAATTTCTCTATAATGACGATATTTTGTTTAACATAATTTCTGGACCTGATCACAAAACACTTGCATAAATGCATATTTCAACATTTTTCTCTGAATATAAGAAATCCAATTTGACAACACTTTAAATTACTGAGAGTATAATTACCATATAAGCAAGTGTGTTCATCCATGCAATGATTTTTTTACCCTCCTCTCCAACTTCTTACTACCATTTAAACTGTCTATTTTGATGGCTCCAACTTGATGGAGATATATATTTATCTTAAATTCAAGTTTGAGACAGGCATGAAGAGAGAAATGTATTCTGCATGTTCTATGTAATTTATTCATGATTATAGACATTAAGAGTTTAAAATTAGAAATTACCTAATGCACTACTACTTTCTATGTCGTAGAAAGATTTTTAAATGTTGCCTTGGAATAGATTATTACTTTGAAGATATGCATCTAAACTCTTCATAGGTCCCCCAATTTGGCTATATAAATGATAAATAATGTAGGACTTCCATTATTTGATCCTAGTTGTTAACTTACAGATTTTCTATGGGCCGAACAAAGATTTTCATTGAGCTAAACAAAGATTTTGGGTGGCTTTTCAGAGATTCACTATGGGTATTGCATGAAATTAAAAAACAAAGCCACTGTGAATCATATTTCTGACTTCATTACAAAGAATAATAGAACATTTAAAAGAACTATACCAAGTCATTAAATGGGAATTGTTCTCATTCCTCTCAACCTTGCCTGTGACAGACATCACTAATTGATCAATGCACTCCTCACCTCCTTCTCAAAACGACACTCCAGGCAACCACTACAGACAAAAGAAGCACTGAAAACAAAATTATTTACCAGTTTTGTACTTTAGAATACTTACTGAGCCAACCAACCAAAATTGAAAAATTATCCTGCCTTTCATCAATGACCTTATATGGATTTTTCTCCCAATCCTGGATCTTTTGAACTTAATTTCCTCAGACTTACATGTATAGATCTTTAGGAATAAAAAATGTCAAAAGCTAACTAAGACTCCAGAGTTATTAGAATGTTCTATTAATCTGCACCTAATCCCATTCAGAGAGCAACTTGAAACATCTAGGAACAGCACACAGAAGTGTTATGGGCTCTTACCTCCTAGACATAAGAATACCTGAAGCATCTCTATCAACGTGGATTCTTGGGAGTGTCTAAAAAACCAAACAGCTCAGGAATATTCCCTTGCCTTGTAGAAACCCAGACCCTGGCTCCAAAGATTTTCATATTCTCCAAGATTTCCTCCATATAAAAGCCTTCTAGTCATTTCCCCAGATGAAAAGTATTTCTTCAGACAACCATTCATTTAACCAACTCATTTTAGTGTTTTTGAAATAAGTGCAAAGGCCTCCTCCTACAAGATTTCAATCCATTTGCTTCTTTTTTTAATGTTCCTTTTGGTTGCCTTGATAAGGGAACATGGCAATGAATAAATTAATAAAGAATGAGAACAATGTGATTGTTTCGATACAAATGTGCTTACCCATGGGATGACCATGTGGCTTTGGCAACACGTACTGTGCATCTGGGCAGAAGTCTGTTTGAAGAGTTAGCTTCAATCATTCCTTCCCTCAATGTGTGGAAGAAAATTCGCAGCAACGAGTTATTCAGTCTCAAGGGGCAGGAAAGCATTCTGGCAATGACATAAACATTAGTTTCAGTATTGTTTCTATGGGAACCAAGGGATCATTCTGTGAAATGAATTGTTATTAAACTTACAACATGTAATAAGAAATGTATCTCATCAAGCAATGTGGTATCCCTCACTTTATGGAATAGCTATGTTAAGCCAAACAGTTTATAAAGGCAAGTGAATCATTTGTTACAAATGTCTGTTATAAAAATCATATGTGTGTTTCCACAGGGAAGAGTCCACCAAATGATGAAATTGATAGAGTTTTATGGGAAAGCAATTACAATTATGGATATGTCCCATGGCATATACTATACTTGCTCCCAGGGATAGACCTGCCTAACAGTTCATTTTTCCTCTGGAGTACTTTTCTTTTTCCAGATCTTCTTTCCACAGCTAGACACAGTACTAGCCCCATCCTCTCAAAATCATATGAATTCTGTAAAAGCCTGGAAATTATCTGATTTGACATCCCTCAACACGATCCCCTTAGATACTTCTTGTCAAAGCATTTATAGTATCTAATAGTTTGGGGTTGTTAAATTAAGAATAACTGTAAAGGGGGAAAGGGCAGACTTGAGAGAAGCTTTGGAATTACCAAACCACCAGGAGATACTTTAAGCCTGAACAATTATGAGTGCTTTAAGTTTGGAGGTATGTTTATAGAAATAGCAAAATGTCATCAAGGGAATTCTCCATCAGAAGAAAATATTCCAATTTGACCCTCTGATTTGACATTAAATTACAACATTTATTTTAGCTTAGTTGATTTTTAGTAAGCCTAAAAAAGTATTAATACATTGCCTTAGTGAACAAAAAACTAAGTGACTTGCCCACAATTTAATCACTTTCCAAGAATCTTTGCCTTCTTTACATGTAATTTTTATGAAAAAAAAACTTTGATGGTATTTATGCAAATGACTCAATCAAAACTCATAGTTCAGATGTGTTATGACATGATTAGATTACTTTGGATTAGATCATAGGTCCCCCCATGTAACATAGGCTACATTGCCAACTAATCAGCCAGGACCGTCCTTCATTTATTCAGCTTGTATGCAAGATATTATGCTAGTTGCCGTGAATAATGGAGCAATGTGTAGGATTTCCTCAAGCAAGTAAGGCATAAACGCAAAAGTTACAACACAATGTTAAAACTGGTATGTGCAACGTAAGGCACAAATAAATGTCCATGGGTATTCAAAAAAGAGAGAAAATATTTCCATTTGAAGGTTCAGGAAATAGTAGTAGCACTGTGCTTGAAAAATGGGTAGGATTTTAACTAGTAGACACAGGAGAAAAGAACATTCCAGGGACAGAAGACAGTAAGTGGTACAGAGTGGTAAAATGCTGGAGGAACAGTGAGAAGACTATTTTTTCCATAAAATAAGGTGCAAGAGGAAAGTTAATGAACAAAGCTGGTTGCGCCAGGCTAGGACACAGCAAACTAAAGGATTTCCACATTAGTTGGTAGCAATGGCAGTTGTTTAAGGTATTGCACAAACAGGTCATAAATGTTATCCTCTTAAGATTAATCTAATAAAATGGAGTGGAGAGATACTGGATGTTAAGAAATGAACTAGTGCATTACAATAGCAGATGAGAGGAATGCAGGTCTAGATTAGTGCCAAGAGAACTGATATGGGCTTGCAAAAAACAACCTCCATGGTGGTGGCTCCATGGTGGTGGCATGAACCATACTGCCATCTTTGTTGCAAATAGTACACACTCAATAAATATTTGTTAAGTGAATGAAGCAGAGTTAAGAGATACAGTAGAAGTAATGTTGGCTGACCTATGAAACTGATTAACAACAGAAGGGAAAGGAGGAGGTGATTAAGATTTTGAGACTTTAATAGCAGTTGCATAACAAGAAATTCAGGAGAAGGTTTGGGGATGATGCATTCATTCATTTATTTATGCAATAACCATTCTTGAGCACCTACTATGTGCCGTTTCATACAGAATTTTGAAGACAATGAATCTGAGATGCTAGGTAGGACAGGTATTCAAATGCAGATGGCAAGCAGACTGTTTAAATGTGTTTCTACATTTAATAGAGAATCTCCAGTGAAGAAGGCATTTTAATGACCTCTCAACTGTCCAGGACTTCAGTGTGGCTAGATCTAGTCATATTTTACAACAAAAAAAATTTTAACCTCCAATTGCAATGTCTCCTTTCATAATTTATGGATTCCATTTTAAAGAGAATTGCATGAGAAACACATTTAGTTTTTCCTTCTTTTTCCTAGGTGAAAGTTATGATACAATAAGTCCTATAAAGAATAGATATTGCTCATAAGAAACTCAGAACTTAATGGTTTAATCAGATATGATAATCCCATCTCAATACCCACATTCTAAGTATTTCCAAAATTAAAATTTTACTGAGTAACTATAAATGATCTTGATGATGGAAGTGGATAGAAATAAAAGATACCACAATTTTCAAAATTTTCAACTGCTCTAAAAAATGAGATTTTAATATTGTACTAGTTTGGGATATGTCTTTTCAAATAATGAAAGCTTTAGGAAAATGTTTTCATTTACCTTATTTTTCTTGTAAAATACTTGCCATTAATTTCTTGGGGCGCCTGGGTGGCTCAGTCAATTAAGCATCCAACTCTTGATTTCCACTCAGGTCATGATCTCATGGTGGTGAGATTGAACCCCGCATCAGGCTCCACACTAAGTATAGAGCTGGCTTGGTATTTTTTCTCTCTCTCTCTCCCTCTGCCCTTCTCCCTCTCCCTCTCTCAAAATAAATAAATAAACAAATAAATAAGTAAATAAATAAATACTTTCCATTAATTTCTTTCTAGGAAAAGAAAGTTCAAATGATCAGTATACATTTGCCCACCAAAACAAAATCTTAGAGAATATTCAGAGTAATTTTTCTGAAAGTTTCATTTGTAAACTCACACTCAATGTATGACTCCCTTCACGTTGGGAGAGTACAGCAAAGTTTAAGGGACTTAAGACTTAAGTATATGTCATCTACAAATGCCACGTATGTTTTAGTGATTCTCTTATTCCCTTAAGCCACCTACTTAGCATTTGTATAATTCAAATACAGTATAGAATGTGTGTGTGTGTGTGTGTGTGTGTGTGTAATTTATCTGCTTTTTTCTAAATTGTTAGCATCTTATGGCAAGGATCATAAGACATCTATACTTAGTAGTTACTAAATTAATTATTGTGACTAAATTCTAATGATTCTATTTACCTTTTGAGTAGGGGTATGGGAAAATTGCTCCTCAGTTTTAAGCCTTAACATAAAACAGGCCATTTAACCTAAAGAACCCTAAGAGAGCTTGTAAATATAGATTCTTTGGGTAATAACAACATATTTACATTCTAAAGCATTTGGTTCCCTACTGGTTCACCCCTCAAGATAAATAGCTGTTTCTATAGATTATTGGAAATAGAACATGAGTAATTGGACCCAATGAGCAATATCTATCCTTAAAATCTACCCAATATATGGCATATGCAGAGTTTAACATGGAAAGCCAGAAGGCACCTACTATATTAAGGCATAGAGAGTAAAATAATCATGCTTCACATCTCAACAGAGAACTTCAAGAGAAGACAATTTATGCTCAGGTATATAAAAATATCGTAAAATTTAATTTATGCATATCAAAATGAGAAAAATTCCCTAATTATATCTAGTATGGATGATACAAGGAAGAATACATATTGAAAAAACAACCATGAAAGGAAATGAAAAGAAACTTACAATAAACTGTCCACAAGGCTGTAAATAGTTTAGCAGGCTTCCCTGTTTGGTACCTGAAAAATTCTTAACTAAGCAAAGAGAAGCAGTTCTTTAGTAAATGATTAGCATTCTGGGAGATTATTTGAGTTATTCCTTGGATAAAAGTGAGCCACTAGGCTTGGAATAGCCAGATACAGTGTCTAGGGGGTTTCCATTATGCCTCAGCACTATCACAAGGCTTCCCCACCCTAGTTTTTAGCTCCATTGTGATAACAAACAACCCAATAAAACTGTCTCCTCACCACTGAAAGTTTCTCAAAGATAGTGTGGGTATTTAAGCTGACTCTGTAGTACAGAATCCTTAATAAATTTGGAATTCTTGGCCACTTTAAGTATATTCACAGACTACAATAAAACTTTTCATTTTTTGTAGGAGTAATTGACAAAAATAGCTTCATGTAGTGACTCTGCAGTCTTATAAGCTTTCTTGGAAAAATGATACAACAAGTGTTTTCACTTCATTTATTTTCTTTCTGGCTAATGTGATGTTGCATTAAATCTTTCCTAGGGCCTGGAGTCTAACTCTGGTAGATTTTAATTTTGTAGCTATAAATTTGAAAGAAAATTAGAAGCACAAAATAAAAGAAAAACAGAAATAGAGCATTAAGGCTAGCAAACAGGCCCTAGAACATTTTCCTTTATAATTTATTATTTCTTTCTACAAATATTTACTGAGTTCTGCTGAACTCTGTGCCAAGTACTGTTTCAGTTACTGGGAATATCAAAATGAACCAAAGAGAAAAACTATCTGCTGTAATAAAACGCAAATTATCCTAAAAGACAAAAGACAAACTAGTAAACAAATAAATTAAAAACAATTTCAGTTAGCGTTTGGTGCTATGAGCAAGCTGAAGAGGGTACTATGACAGTGAGTGGTCAAAGTGGGGTGATGCTGCTTCAGACTGGGCCAGTAATTCTAAGCACAATGGGAAGCCATCAATGGTTTTAAGTAGGAAAGAAATATCCACTTGATATTTTTAAAAGATCTTTTAGGCTGTCATGTGGATATTAAATCATTTGGGTACAAAAGCAGAAATGGGGTAACCAGTTACAGAGTGATTATAACAACCCAGGAGAGCAATGATGGAACCGTGATCCAGGGTAGAATTGAAAAGATCATCAAAAATAGATTGGGGGTTCACCTGGATGGCTCAGTAGATTAAGTGTCCAACTTCAGCTCAGGTCATGATCTCAAGATTCATGAGTTCAAGCTCCACATTGAGCTCTGTGCTGACAGCTCAGAGCCTAGAGCCTGCTTCAGATTCTGTATCTCCCTCTCTTTCTGCCCCTCTCCCGCTCACTCTCTCACTCTCTCTCTCTCACAAAAAATAAATAAATAAACGTTAAAAAATTGTTTTAAAAAAGAAATTGACTGGGGATATATGTATTTTGGCAGGAGAGCACACAGGACTTACCAATGGATTGTGTGTCTGGAGATGAGATAAAGAGAGGAATCCATTTTTATGGATATGTCTCCTGAGGCAAGGGAAATAAAAGCAAAGCAAAAATAAACTATTAGGAGTATATCAAAAACCTTCTGCACAGAGAGGGAAATAATCAACAAAGCTAAAAGCCAAACTATGGGATAGGAGAAGATATTTGCAAATGATATATCTGATAAAAGGTCAGTATCCAAAATATATAAAGAACATATACAACTGATCACCCAAAACCCTGTGTGGAGACAGCAAGAAGGTACCAGCTATGAGGCAGAAAGAAGGTCCTCATCTGACCACACTAATGCCTTGATCTTGGACTTCCCAGCTTCCAGAACTCCTGGGGTCCAATGTGCCAGATGCGCCATTCATCCTGCAGTGATTGAAATGAAAACCAGCTCAGAGAGATTACAAAGTTTGCCCAAGGGAACAGAGCTGGAAGCTAGGTCTCTGACTTCAGGGCCAGTACTGGTCCCCACAAAGTACTGCCTCCCACCTTTGTGAGAGGAGTTAAAGTCTTCTTGCCCAGGCAGTTCAAAATAATCTGAACTGAAATCTTTAGAGAAAAGATGGCGGCATAGGAGGACACTGGGCTCACCATGTCCTGCTGATCGCTTAGATTCCACCCACATCTGCCTAAATAACCCAGAAAATCGCCAGAAGTCTAGCAGAATGGACTCTCCAGAGCCAAACATAGACAAGAGGCCCACAAAAGTGGGTTGGAATGGCGGAGAGGCAGTGCACACTACACGGACTGGTGGGAGGGAGCCGGGGCAGTGGAGGGGCAGCCAGCCTGCCTGGCAAGACAGAGCCCCTGAGTCTGGCTTGCAAAAGTGGAGGGGCCAGACTGCATGAGTTCTGACTGCCAGCGGGACTTAACATCTAGAATGTTAAAAGTGAACAGCTCTGCTCTCGGAGAGCGGAGAGTGGGGAGGGTGAGAGGACACTGGGAGGCAGAGTTGTTGAGCCTCAGAAGACAGAACTCAGCTCAGTGGGGAACAAAGGCACTGGCCAGTGCCATCTCCCTCTCCCATCCCTCAGCCAAAATCCTAAAGGGAACCAGTTCCCATCACCAAACTTGCTTGCACCGCGCAAACACCCAACACTGTGCTTCTGTCAATCCATTCCCTCCAAGGGGTCTGCCTCCCTCCCAGTGCTGCAGGGCCCCTCCCTCAGGGGATCACCTATGGCAAAGCAAGCAGAACCTACCCCTCCCACCCCTGTACACCTTGCAGATCCACCCCGGCTAACATGCCAGATCCCATCAAAGCAGCACCACAAGCCTAGCAGTGTGCAAGTAGCCCAGACAAGGGCCACACCACTCCACAGTGAGTCCTGCCCCTGGGAGAGAGGAAAATAAGGTACACACCAGTCTGACTGTAGCCCCAGCAGTGGGCTGGGGTCAGACATCAGGTCTGACTGAGGCCCCGCCCGCCAACACAAGTTTCTCCAGACAGTACAGAGGAAGTGCCCTGCAGTTGGGAGCCACCCCAGGGAATACTCAAAATGATGAAACGGAAGAATTATCCTCAAAAGAAACTCCAGGAAGTAGCGACAGCTAATGAATTGATCAAAAACGATTTAAGTAATATAACGGAACAAGAATTTAGAATAATAGTCATAAAATTAATCGCTGGGCTTGAAAAAAGTATAGAGGACAGCATAGAATCTATTCCTACAGAGATCAAGGGACTAAGAAATAGTCATGAGGAGCTAAAAAATGCTATAAATGAGGTGCAAAATAAAATGGAGGTGACGACAGCATGAATTGGAGAGGCAGAGGAGAGAATAGGTGAATTGGAAGATAAAACTATGGAAAAAGAGGAAGCTGAGAATATGAGAGATAAAAAAATTCAGGGGTATGAGGGGAGAATTAGAGAACTAAGTGATGCAATCAAATGGAACAATATCCGTATAATAGGAATTCCAGAAGAGGAAGAGAGAGAGAAAGGGGCTGAAGGTGTACTTGAACAAATAGCTGAGAACTTCCCTGATCTGGGGAAGGAAAAAGGCATTAAAATCCAAGAGGCACAGAGAACTCCCTTCAGACGTAACTTGAATCGATCTTCTGCACGACATATCATAGTGAAACTGGCAAAATACAATGATAAAGAGAAAATTCTGAAAGCAGCTAGGGATAAACAGGTTGTAACCTACAAAGGGAGACCCATAAGACTAGTGGCAGACCTATCTACTGAAACTTGGCAGGCCAGAAAGGAATGGCAGGAAATCATAAGAGATGAAGAAGGACATTATATAATAATTACAGGGACTATCCATCAGGAAGAGCTAACAATTATATGTCTATGCGCCAAATACGGGAGTCCCCAAATGTATAAAACAATTAACGTAATCTCATATCCATCTCAACAATTTTGTTACTTTACAAATGTTATAAAAAATGTCCATATCTTTTAAAAACTGACAAAGAATTAAGAACTGTCTCTTAATCATGGCACTATGTAGGCAGTTCTTGACTTACAAATATTTGATTTATATGACTTTGTATGAATAGTGGGGAATCCCTGGTTTCTCAGGAGGCAGTGTTCTCAGGTTCAAAGTTCTAGGAAAAGACTTTTAGGCCCCTTCCCAAATCAGAGCAGACTCTGTTTTCTAGACCAAACCTTTGGTTTTTAATAGCTAAAAAACAAAGCAAAACAAAGAAAACAAACAAAAACCAATAAGGCAGAAATTTCAGAACCTTCCAAAGACAAAGAGGTTTATCAATCTCTGCTTGTGAAATCTTTTAAAATTTCATGTCTGGCCCACTCTGACTTCCTAGCCTTTTGGGATGCAGACAGAGCTCTCTTTTCCAGAGCTAAGTGGTATCTGCTCTCGCACTGTTCTGGGCCTTTGATAACCTTGTCTGGGAGCAGATAGCATTCGTGTGCCAATGCCAAATTAAAACTCTTCAAATTAGGAAGATAAGCAGCAATTAACAGAAAGCTGGCAAAATTTTAGGCAAAGATTTCTCTTATGAACTTTGTAATCATTGAATATTGATGTTTTTGCTGACCAAGACAGCCTTAGCATTCCCCTGAGTTTGGCTAAACGTCAGATAGGTTTCTTCCGGACTATAGGTCTCTGACCTCCCTTCTCTTGGAGCATTTAGTTTAGAAAACCTGCAGTTGTAAATTCTTTCTCTGTCTTTTTTTCTTGGAGATGTAAATCTTGTACAATTCAGGAATGTCTTTCTTCAGGAACTGGGAGCCATCCTTTTGAAATGGGTCATCGAGGAAGATAGTTCCTATTCTCCTGGTCTCTTCTGAAGGACAGGAGCCTAACTTTGATAAGCAGCAATTAGCAAACATGAATGACATAATCAGAGTGACCCACCTCCTCCATAGCTTCCTCTAGTATTTTTATGCTTGCTCACCATAGTGCCTAAAATCTCTCCCACCTTTTGTTTCAGCACAGTTGAGTTCAGTCTTTCCCCACTATTGTAGTAGTCTGAATAAAATCTTGCCTGTTTAACTCCATTTGGTACAGGTTTTTTGGACATTTCAATCAAATATTTCTTTTTTTTTTAAATCTTTTTAATTGTTAATTTTTTTTTTATTTGAGAGAGAGAGAGAGAGAGAGAGAGAGAGAGAGATAGAGCAAGCATGTGAGCAGGGGAGGGGCAGAGGGAGAGAGAAAGAGAATCTTAAGCAGGCTCCATGCTCAGCACAGAGCCTAATGTGGGACTCAATCCCACAACCCTGGGATCATGACCTGAACTGAAATCAAGAGTTGGATGCTCAACTGACCGAGCCATCCAGGCTCCCCTGCAATCAAATATTTCTTTCTGAGAATGTTGCACAATCATCTGGCACGATTAACTTGAGAATAACAGTTAATAGCCATAGTCTGTTATTTCTATATTTTTTCTGCCAAAGAAGAAAAATTTAAATGTGTAGTGATGTCAGAGGGCCTCAGGCTCATAAAGGGGGATTTGACCAAAGAACTCCCGGAACATAAATCCAGGGAGAAGAGATGTAGATAATTGCTTGCTCACATGCAGGTAAATTAATACATTCACTGGTAGCAGGGACTCTCAGTGCTTTCTACCTCTGAGTGGCTGACATGCTGCTATTGGAACCAGGCTTGATTGTCCTGTTGAAATGCTTTATAAGTAGAGCTGGTTTTGGTCACAGATGAAATTAAAATGGGATTAAGACATGATTTGGCATATATAGCACACTTGGGGAATTGGAGCTACCAGATGCCTCTTTGAGGACTGAGGGTCACTGTGAGGAAATGTATGTTGAGGGACAGAATAGTCCTATTTGATGAATTTGCCTATTCTCTTTTATGGGGCCTCCTTCCTTCATTTGATCACATCTCATTCTGTTCTCCACTCCTGCCCTCGTCCAAGCTACCACCATCTCTCTGTGGAGTATGGAAGTGGCCTCTTAACTAACCTTCCTCCCTTGTGCCCTTGCATTTTTTCCCCTCCTGACATCCACAGTGATCTTTTGGGAATGTCCTTTTAAAATGTCACTCTTCCACTCAAAATTCTCTAGTGATTTCTCAACACGTTTCAAATAAGAGCCAAAGTAATCTCCAGAGTAATCTTGCAAGGCCTTACTGACCAGGCCCTTCTTGGACATCATTTCCAACTCTTGGCCTCTTCCTTATGTTTCTTTAGCTGCTGGACTTTCTTGCACTTCCTTGAAACTTCTTCTTCTTTTTTTTTTTTTTCTTTTCTTCCTTGAAACTTCTAAACTCAGTCCAGGTAAGGGCCTTTGCACCACTGTTACCTCTGACTGGAATGCTTCTCCCCAAGTATTCATTTTGCTTACACCTACACTTTAAGTCTCTGCTCGTATGTCACCTTCTCAGAAAGGCTGCTTCTTAAAGTGCACCCAATTATTCTTCTCCTCCTTTCCTCTTTTTTTTTAAATCAAGCACTTTTTCATATCTGAGTTTATGAAGTATTTATCTGTTTATTATTTATTTTCCCCACTAGTCTATAAACATGTCTTGTCCTTGTATCTAGAATAGTGCCTGGCAGTTAGCAGCAGGAAATGTATGTCATATTCATGTGTTGAACAAAGAAATGATTTTAGATTCACAGGCTAATAAATTATACAAATAGACACTACTTGTGTACATCGGTAGGTGTGGTACTATATGTTAGGTAGGTTGCAACATGGATTACAGTGGTTTATGTATGATAGATAGAAGCACTAAATTCAATACATAACTTTCTATGGAAAATACATCTGGGTTCCAAATAAGTGGCTTTACATATGGCTTTTTGGAACACAATATATTTAACTTGACCATAGCCTGGCCTTCCATAAATGTAGCCCAAGATTTCAGTAGTGCATTTTGTAATAATAAATGTTGTTACTAAGATTATGCTGTTTCTGGAGAAATGTTATCTTTTCTGGTAATCATGGAACCCAATAGGTGAGCAAGATAGGAGGTTCTTGACAGCAGTTTCACTCAGAGTTTTCAGGTAACGTGTTCATTTGGAGTAGGACTCCAGCCATTCTTTAAGGATGTGAGGGGGAGGGGTGAATTTCTCTGCCTCCTTAGAAAAATAGTTGGCAAGAGGGAGGATCAGTGTCAGTTGTAGGACACAAACAGTGCTCCATTTTCACCCAAGAAAGCATACTCAGTTGGAACAGAAGCAGAAAGTCCCATGGTGATAACTGGAACCGGGTGAAAGCTACAGCATGGTGGGTTTGTAGAGGCCCAGGATTTAGCCAGGCATTTTTGATATCAACTCTATGGCATTCATAATTGCAAATCCCATCTGCAAGAGAGGTTCTGTTTCCTAACATCTAGTCTGGCCCTGGTCAGCAATAGTGCAGGCTTTGCAGAGGGGTGTGGAGGAAGGAACTAGCCTGTTGAGCACTGACTGTGCGGACATTGGTTCTGTGCATATACATTGTTCCATTTAAGCTTCCAGCGACTCTGTGAAGTGGGTGCTTCTGTTATCTCCATTTCATAGATGAGGTGGCTGAGGCTTGAAATGGATATGCAGCACGATAAGAATACTGTGCTGGAATACTAATCCAGGGCTGTCTGACTCAGAAGTCAATCCTGTTTTGTGTGACATTCTGTGATTATAGCTGCCTACGACTAGGGAATAAACGATCAATGGCATGGTCTCTGAGGGCAGCATTTCAGAAGGTTGTCAATATTCTTGTATTTTTCTCGAAAGCTTTTAAAGTCATTGTTAGGGATTTAGGGCCAGATTGGAAGGAATTACAAGACAAGAATAAAGTATACATTCATTCTTAGGTTTTACAGTTTCTATGTAACATTTTTTTGGTCAGCTTGTATCCCTCTAAAGAGCATCTACACTAAAAAGAACAATTGAAATGACCGGTTCCTATGACTGTCCATGCACATGAATTCACAGCCAGTCACAGAGCGTCATCTCTGCCCTGCCGGAGTTTGAAGGTTCTTATCAGCTTGAAATGTTTTTATTTGTTTTATTAAATAATGCATAGGTTCTACAATGAATCCAACAGAGAAAAATGAGAGCAAGAAAATGGGCAAATGAGTGCTACATGTAAATACTATAATAATTAAAAAGTTATTTGCAATCCTCAAACCACAAACTAATTTGGAGCAACTATTTCTGAGGCCAGAGGTCTGTGGGTCCTTGTGGAAATGGGAGTGAGGAAATTCTGCTTTGGGGCCTAAAAGCATATGGGGAATAGCTCTGCCTGCTTTCTTATTTCTGAGAAACCTGTTTTGAAGCTTTTGATTTCAGATATGGAGGCCTCAGACTCTGAACTTTGCCTTGCTCCTAGAATCTTGCATTGTTTGCTTTAAGTCATTTAAGGCTAAAAACAATCTGTTTGTAGACATATTTGCCTTTCTGCCTGCAAGAAGACTTCACGTGAGCGCATGTTGTGATTTGCTCGCACCCAAACTTCTAGTCCCTTATAGCGATAGGAACTCAGGAATTCCCATGGAAGCTTTCTGTGAAGCTCCTCAAGAGCACCTTGGTGATGAAAAAAAATGGGGTGGAATGCCCACAGTGGTCAGAAGTGCCCCGAAAAGCTTAAATAAGTATTTGATTAATTGATAAGCAGCAACAAATCTCTTGGTTCCCTATGTAGTTCTACCAAATTTATGCCCATGTGGTAAAGAGATCTGCCATCTAATGAAGGTACAAATGCAAATATATGGTTGTCATTTAATAGAAGTCATTTCTAGATACATTTTGGTAAGGGTTGCAGATTTTAAAAGTGTCTAATTTTGTATTTAGAATTGGTATGTGTTTTTAAATTATTACACAAGAAAACTTCCATGAATTCTGATTTGCAAATGATTTTATACAAGCACACAACAAATGTATCATTTACAATGAGTGCTACAAAATAGAGCAGTGATAGGTCAGTATAGTTGCCCTGAATCTCTGTAGTGTGCCTGGTTGTTAAGTCTTCACATGGACAAGTAGCCAGCACTGACTGGTGCTTGCACACCTTTTAGCTGGCCTGGGCTGAATAAGGAAATAGGCAAAGATTATGGGGTTTCCATTTTGCTGTTAAGTCCCTCTGTACTGCTTTCTTCCCTTATCAAAACTTACTTTCACGATACTAAAAGAACTGAAAATTTAAGTGATCGTCCTGAGTCTTAGTGTTGAAAGTAACATGCAATGAAGAAGGAACTCTAATGCTAGGAGTTTGTACTCTAAGGAGGGAGGAAGGTCTTTCCACTGCCTTCTTCAGTGTGCTGTTCTATATTATATTCCTTAAATCAACTCAGTCATTTGGTGATTTGTAAGCCATTAATGTGCCCAAAATCATCAAAATATTTTCTCCATTAAGCTTTTTTTTTTTTTAAGGAACCATAATTGCTAGCCTTTACATCAGTTAACAAGCATTTCCCACCCGTCTGGTTGACAGTTTGTCCTGTTTTTTAAGGGTAAGGTCCTGTAGAAATACAATTTGGGTTTATAATTACAAAGAAGGAGAGATGAAGCGAAGCAGGATTGATTGCTTTTCCATCAGGCTTACTTTAACTTATATATATTTAAATTGTGTTTTTAACACTCATCAAATATTTAATATTTATTTTCAGATGTGAAAGGTCCTGTGGTCTTCATGCTATGGATACTTATGAAAAGACAGCAAATGTGTATCAAATGGTGAAAAATATGTAATAGGCAATATGCATTTATTCCACAAACCCAATTCTTGAGGAAAACATTCTTTGGCAAGCAGTCAAACAATTTTAATGTAAAATTTAATGCAATAGGGGTGACATATTTTAGAACAAATTAATTAGATTAGTGAAGTGAAATGGCCTGAGTCAGAACAAATAAAATGAGCTGCATAACATGAGGCACTTTGCAATAATTCTTAGGCTATCAATTCTGTTACTTAGCAATTTGAATTCTATTCAGATCATCGAAAATTATATAAAACTAATTCCTGTTTCTTCTGGTTGATTACATAAAAATACAACAATTTCCATTTATCTGGAAAATGAACAGAACATTGCTTTCTTCAATAAAAAGTTTCTGATTTGTAAAATACCTTTAATTGTTTCTTTAATTTTCCTTGCTTGTTTTTGCACTGTGGTCCTCTGAAAAAGTTCCACTTATTTTGGGCTAATTAATTTTATTTTACTTTGTTAATTTATTTACACCTCAACTTATTCTGCAAGTAACTGGTGGTTTATTATAACAATTAAAAAGAAAAAAAAAGTTGGTATATGTGAATATAATAACCATGACCAGAAAAAAGTAGAAAGGCAGGTGGGAAAACGTGACCTTTAATATTTATTTATTTGTTTGTTTGTTTGTTTATTTATTTATTTATGAAGATAACCTTTAAAATGGGAGAAGATATTTGTAAATCATGTATCTGGTAAAGGGTTAGTATCCAAAATATATAAAGAACTTATAAAACTCAACACCCAAAAAATAAATAATCCAGTGAAGAAATGGACAGAAGATATGAATAGACATTTTTCCAAAGGAGACACAAAGATGGCTAACAGATACCCGAAAAGATGCTCAACATCACTTATCATCGGGGAAATACAAATCAAAGCTACAGTCAGCTTTCACTTCATACCTGTCAGAATGACTAAACTTTATAACATAGGCAACAATAGATGCTGGTGAGGGTAGAGAAATGGGAATCCTCTTATACTGTTGGTGGGAAGCAAAGTGGTACCACCGCTCTGGAAAACAGTATGGAGGTTCCTCAAAAAGTTAAAAAATAGAACTATCCTATGATCCAGTTATTGCATTCCTAGGTATTTACCTAAAGGATACAAAAATACTGATTCGAAGGGATACATACACCCTGATGTATATGGCAGCATTATCAACAATAGCCAAATTATGGAAAGAGCTCAAATGTCCATCCACTGATGAATGGATAAAGAAGTTGTACTATATTAATATATACAATAGAATATTAGTCAACCATAAAAAGAATGAAATCTTGCTATTTTCAACTAAGTGGATGGAGCTAGAGTATATTATGCTAAGCAAAATAATTCAATTATTTTGATTGAAATATGATTTCAATGATTTCATTGATTTCACTCCATATGATTTCCCTCCTATGTGGAATTTAAGAAATGAAACATGAACATAGGAGGCAAAAAAAGAGGGAGAGGCAAACCATGAAATAGACTTTTAATTATAGAGAACAAACTGAGGGTTGATGGAGGAAGGTGGGCAGGGGGTTGGGTTACATGAGTGATGGTTATGAAGGAGGGCACTTATTCTGATGAGCACTGGGTGTTGAGTGTAAATGATGATTCACTAAATTCTCCTGAAACTAATATTACACTATGTGTTAACTAACTGGAATTTAAATAAAAATTTGAAACTAAAAAAATCCTAAAACAACAACAACAACAACAACTACTACTACTACTATAACAGCAGTAACACTTGACCTTTTAAAAATGAGGCAAAAAAACATAGGCCATGGCTTATGTAATTTTTGTGAGTGAATTCAAATTTGACTCTAAATTCCTGGCAGCAAAAGGTGAAACATGTTAGTTATACAATGGCCTTAATTATGTTAATTGTGTGTTGGAGTATTTTAAGTCATGTCATTATCAATGATTTGACTCAACCGAACTCAAACTGGCCCTCAGGAAACTGAAAATATCTGTAGGTAGGGATCTGGTTTGCTTTAACCAGGCTTGATTTGATTGGCTGAGATATTCATGGCATTTTTATCCTTTTGTGTTGATTTCATCCCAGTCTCATTACAAGATGGTGGCAGCAGTACTAGGCCTCATATCCATATACAACTATATATATATAGGTTGTGTTTTCTGTCTCTCTGTCAAAATAGGGAAACTTCCTTTCCATTTTGTCCAGTAAATTTCCACCCACATTGTACTGGCCTAATTATTTAATCAATAACCTGCAACCAAAGGAATGCTATGGGCTGATTGGGTTAGACCTAGTCTCCTGAACCAGTCATGGCAAGGAAACTTGATTATATTGGACCACACAGGGCCATCTATGATATTGTGGATGTGATCAATTTCCCTTCAATTTTATGAGCTGTATGGTCTAGGAGTGGGTACTTGAACAGATACTAGAAACTGGAAAGAGAAAACAGATGTAACCAATGTCCTCTGAACAAGTTACTTGAGGGAAATTAAATATTTTTATTACTTAGGAATTTAGCATTCTGGTTCATTTATTAATTACAAAAGACTGTTTTGGATTTGCATTCAGAGACAGTCATGATATTTGGCAGATTTTAATGTTAAGTAAAAATAAATCAGAAAACGATGCCATAATAACTGTAAAGTCTTCTGAAGATAGCTGTCTTCATAAACATTTAACATGATGGACAGGCTGATGGGGTTGAATATTTCCAATTTAAACTATGTAGTTTTGTCCAAGTCTTTTTCTACTTTCTACTACATTCTCATTATATTTGTCTAAATAGAGGTAAAAACCATTGACTATCAACCAAAATATGTTGATTTGCAAAACTTTTCTCAATATAAGAAGAAACCACTATTGACTTTTTGGTGGGCAGAGTGAGGGTGGGAGCAAATTGGAACAAGAGGGTAGTCACTGGAGTGCTAGTGCTACAAGTTTTGGATTTAAAGTATGTCCCGAGGTCACAGGTGCTGTTACTTGGGTGGTTAAGATCTTAGATAATGATGTGTCTGTCTCTTGTTTTCTCACACACACACACACACACACACACACACACACACACACACACCCCAGTAATTTGAGTGGTGATCTTGAAGAGACTTATTTCTAAAAGTTATTTTTCTCTCCAGAGAATCTATGGGATTTTAAATGATGTGAATGCTATTGCCTAGAGATGCAGGGGTAAAATCAACACTGAAAAAATATTTTAAAATAAAAATGGATCTATTGATGATGATAATTATTCATCCTGCTTCTCTGAATTTTACTATACTACCTTTTCTTTTTTCCTCCCACTCTTTGAGGACAGTGTCTACATTTAGACAACAGCTCCTAATTTTCTGGCTCTGGCTTGCTTCAAGATAATTCTTTTCTTTATAGACAGTGGCCATGGCAGGTAAATCAATTCCCGTAAGTACAGTCTCCTGAAATGAAGGCAGGTTCATTGTCCTCTCTGGGGGCAGCACCAGCTAGTATTTTATTATCTTTTCCAAATCATGACACTCAATGAAGTGTGGAACTGATAAAAGATGAATTTACTTTAAGGTCCAAGAGAGAAAACATAACAGAAAATGAGAAGTTTCATCATAAATGCATCAATGAAGTTGCCCAGGGAGACTTGGTGATGGTGAAACTATCTCATAGCCACAGAAATTGCATCTCACCTTATTCACGACTGACACTCTAATGGAATCTCAGACTGTCTCAGCATACTGTCTGGACCCGCTTCATTTTCTCTTTCAGGTGCAAAGCAGTGTTTGTGGTTTGACCCATTGTCCCAAGATAGGCAGAGAGTTTCTTTGGCATTGGCCCAAAGGACAATAGGGAAGCGATCTAGCTAAAATTACATATTGATCTCCCCTTCAACCAGCATCCTTTCCAGTTAAATTACCTTGCTTCTTCCTGAAGGGATGACTATGAATTTTCAAAACACGCTCACCCAGCTTGTTAGGTGATAATTTTTCCCCTTACAGTCTTCTGATTTAGATTTAGTTATATTTAAATAAATGTTATTTTCACAAAAAAGAGTACCAATTTAGAGTGTTGTAAGCACAGACATCTGGTAAAAAAAAAAACAATACTACAAGTAGGGCGAATTAAATATTTGCTGATGTGAACCTTTGGGAAAAAATTCATTATTACTATGGGAAACTTGAATATTCTTCCTTTTTATTCCTCATATCTAGAACATTTCCCTGCAATCAATTTCTCATACTGCTGAACAATTCTCCTTCTTTATGAATTTTTACTAATTTTTAAACCTCTTGGAGCTGTAAACCATGCTTATGCTTGTATTCTTTTTTTTAAACTTCAGATGCACAGATTTGAATTAACCATACTCGTTGGTTGCTGGCATACTTTCATTACTTCATGAAAGGTCCTTCCCTGATTTGATACAGTAGGTGTTCAACAAATAGTGTTCTCCACTTGAATAAAATCTTACCACTTCAGAAACTTCTCCAACATAGGACATGGATAGGAGGATTGAAAATTGATCAGAGCTATTTCCTTTACCATATACATTAGAAGTCGTTCACAGTTCCTTAGTGAGTCAAAATTAGAGTCTGACATTAGAACTATTGTGTATTCCTTATATTTTATTGCATATGGATATGAATGTTAAAGGGCATATCATTGGGGGGCGCCTGGGGTAGCTCAGTTGGTTAAGCATCTGACTCTTGATTTTGGCTCAGTTCATGATCTTGTGGTTGTGAGATTGAGTGCCATGTTAGGCTCCATGCTGACTCCAAGCATGGAGCCTGCTTGGCCCAAAGCAGGCCTCCCCGCCTCCCCCACCTCCACTTGTATGTACTCTCTCTCTCTCTCTGTCTCCCTCTCTCAAAAATAAACTTAAGGGGCGCCTGGGTGGCGCAGTCGGTTAAGCGTCCGACTTCAGCCAGGTCACGATCTCGCGGTCCGTGAGTTCGAGCCCCGCGTCAGGCTCTGGGCTGATGGCTCGGAGCCTGGAGCCTGTTTCCGATTCTGTGTCTCCCTCTCTCTCTGCCCCTCCCCCGTTCATGCTCTGTCTCTCTCTGTCCCAAAAATAAAAAAAAAAAAAAAAAAAAAAAAAAAAAATAAACTTAAAAGAGTTAAAGGGCATATCAGTGAATGTGATTCAAACTTTTTCAGGTCTATAGTAAATGAACTAATTACTTTGAGTATTATTATAGTTAAACGCCTGATCTGATGAACTTTATCCTCTGATTCTAGTCAAGATTCAGATGTTTGGAATATGTACCATCAGGAACCCTTTATAGAATTCTGTCTTAAGGCTTAATCCTATCTGTATTCTACAAGTTTACTAGTCATTTACTAACTCTTACTTGACGGTGTACTTGATGTTTCACCGTTCACTGAGTGGCCAGGCTGTGCAGCCAAGGTTAGTAGGCAGTTAAGTGCCACCCAGGAAAGAAACAAGTGCATGACTTGAGGTTGCTGAAAACAGACAACATGCATACTGGGCTCAAGTTTTACAACACGTAATTACTTAGAGTAAGAAGAGAGAAAGCGCTAAAAAGATCTAGCCCTTTGCAATGTGTGGGTCCCTCACGGCCAGTGGATGTACTCTGCAGCCAGCCAATGCAGGCAATGTAGTCTGCACACCCCACTTGCTGCTGCAGTAGAAGTGCCTTGACCCTCCCCTGTGGGGTCTGAAATACAGAAAGCAAGGACATGCCAAAGGGCATCAACACATGCACTTAAGCAGAACAAAGGATACACATGGAGTCTGAACAGG
The DNA here is from genome assembly GCF_018350215.1 of Panthera leo. NCBI lineage: Eukaryota > Metazoa > Chordata > Mammalia > Carnivora > Felidae > Panthera > Panthera leo. The sequence goes on from NC_056686.1 coordinate 170,152,458, forward strand.
GGGAGATAATCCCACAGTTGGTGATAAGCCTAGCACAGGCGATGAGGATTCTATCTCTTGGTAAGGAAGTGTGCCAGGCCCAAGGCTCATTCTTCAGTGGCCCTTGGACGTTGAAAGACTGCACATACGAGACTGTATTTTCCAACGCTTGATGATGATGAGGAGGAAACCTATTTCTATCACAAACATATTCAACCATAGACACTTTGGAAAAAATGTTCCCTTGGCAGCGTTCTTGAATTTTTTTTAAGCATACAATTTCTAGAACAGTGTTTCTCTTCTGTTTTTGACTTTGACAATAACTAAGAAATGCACTTTCCATATTGGCCCTTGACATGGCTGTGTATGACTAAAAAATTTCAGAAGCAACACTTTCCATTATTATGTGTGATGCACTATTAACAGTTTTTGGTTTGATTCTATTCTATCATGTTAAAAAAATCGATCCACTTAATTGATTTCACTAATGAGTCTAAACTACTGTTAGAAAAACACTATTCTAGGAAATGGGCCATACAGAAACTGTAAAGTTTATAAGAACTTTCAGTGTTTTGAAAAACAAAAGGGAGGGGTGAGAAAAAGGAGCGAGAACTGCAGAGCAGAGAGTAATTTCATTAGTGTGGATGTTACGTAAATCACATCTATCTTCCCCGCTACAATAAACATGTGGCTGAAAAACTTTTGGAAGGTGCGACCTAAATCTTAGGCATGAAGAGACACATAGATTCTCATAGTTTGCTTATATAATTATTCTGGTAGAGAAAAGATCTATTATTTTGGCAATCCATAAGAAGAATTGCTAAAATTAACTTAAAATTATATTATTATAGATATAATATATAGGAATATGTAATTATGTTACTGTATGTATACCATATGTAGGAATAAATATAAAATAACTTTTTTGATAAAATATCCTTTTATTTTATTTTTATTAAAAATTTTTTTTATGTTTATTTATTTCTGAGACAGAGAGGATGAGTGGGGGAGGGGCAGAGAGAGAGGGAGACACAGAATCTGAAGCAGGCTCCAGGCTCTGAGCTTGTCGGCACAGAGCCTGACACGAGGCTCGAACTCACAAGCCAAGAGATCATGACCTGAGCCGAAGTCGGACGCTCAACTGACTGAGCCACCCAGGCACCCCAATAAAATATTTTAAAGTTATATTACATATATATGAATTTTATATGTATGCACACATAACTGTAAAGTTACATACATAATAAATATTTTAATCACACATGCACATCAAGTGTTAAACAGCTTACATTACCATAATCAGGCATTAAACAATTTGTATTTCCCTGAGTTCTGGGTTCTACCTGGCTTTCTTTCTGTTTCTGTCAAGGGCAAAAACAATGGCTCAGGGCATGTTGTTTGCTCTACTCAGGATGTTCTCTTCCATCCCTTTCTCTTACTTCTCTCTCTACATATTTTACTTTTCATTTTCTTTAAATCTCATCACAGTCGTTATATTCCCAAGTTTATCTTTGCTTTCCCAAGACTAAATCAAGTCCACTTCTACTAAGTTTTTACAGCATATTTTTCCTTAGGGCCTTTACAACATCATGCTCATTTTAGCCCATCAGTTTTTTTCAAGTGCCCTATGAAGTTCCTGATATATAGCAGGCACTTGAATGTTTGTTGTATGACTAAATGCATTCTAATAATTAAAATAGCAATTACTTTAAAAAAAGGGGGCGTGAGTGAGCAGTCACAATGTACTGAATATGTTCCAGATCTCATAAGTTTCTTTTAGATCATTTTTTTTGTGTGGGAATACATTTATTCCTCTTTCGTATTCTTATCCATCAGATTTGGTACTGACTTGCATGTGGTAAATGCTAAATAAGTATTTGCTGAATTGATTGTTTTAGGTAAAGCACATAGGTATATGTTATTCATGTAATGAGTCCTATGGAGAGAGGTACACATTTCATATTAGATCAGATTTACATAATCATTATGATTGTGTTTATTGATTTCCATCTTTTAGAATCAATCTAATGAGAAACAGAAAAAATATGTTTCAGTGTTAATGTGCTTATGTTACTACATGTATTCAAGTCCTGTAATGTAATGAGAAGTATGTGTTTAGTATGTTATTTATAGCTAACGGGTAACCAATACAAAAGCTAAAAATAACAGTATAAAAATCCAACACTGGGAAGAGAAGGGGAGGAGAAAGCAAAATAAATGAACTCAATTCTCACGTTTCTCATGATGGCAGTCAATATTGTCTAAAGTTAATAAGTCAAGATAATGAAAAAGGAAAAAAACAAACTTCTTATTTAGACTTACAGAGATAACCACCAAAACCCATAGAAACAGAAAAAGTTAAGAGATATTATCCTTGAAGAGTGTCTGTGGGAGGGGAGGAATTGGATGAGAGATTGTTGCTTTTCATCATAGATCTTTGGTACTAACAAGACAAAAATCCAGGAGAAAATGTTATACAGAATTCTCCTTAAAGTTATTTTTGAGGCGCATGCATTTTGCTTGCCTCTGGGTGTTACTTAATATCTTACTATGAATTGATTATATAGATTTTTTTTAAAGCAAGTTTTGAATTGCCATGATGGAAAATATTGAGGCCCTCACACTAAAACACTGTTATGGGTGGAAATCTAGATCCCTGTACAATTGCCATTTACATACTATACTAGAGTTTAGAATTTCTATGAACAGAAAAGCATTACTACTCCCCAAACTTTCTTAAACACAGCAGCATTACTAAACCTATTTAGTAGTTTATTATATATTTAAATGATGTAAGTAAACTGAGGAAAAAGAAAGCACAAAAATTGAGCAGTATATATAGAGATTTTCCATTTACTCTGTTTCCCTCAACATATGCAGAGTCTCCCCTCTTGTCAACATTGCTCACCAGAGTGGTACATTTGTTACAACTGATGAACCTACATTAATGCATCATTATCACCCAAAGTCCATAGTGTACATTAGGGTTCACTTTTTGTGTGTATATTCTATGGGCTTGAATTAATTCTATGGGTGTATATTCTATGGGTTTGAATTAACTTATAATGGCATGTACTCATCATTATAATACCATACAGAGTAGTTTCAGTGCACTAAAACCCTCTGTGCTCAGCTATTCATTCTTTCCTTCTTTCCTAACCCTTGGAAACCACTATTTTTCTTTTTTTTCCTGTCTTCATAGTTTTGCCTTTTCCAGAATGTCATATAGTTGGAATCCTACGGTATGTAGTCATTTCAGAATGGCTTCTTTCATTTGGTAATACACATCTAAGGTTCTTCCATATCTTTTCAAGGGTTTATAGCTCATTTCTTTTTAGTGCTGAATAATATTGTATTGTCTGGTTGTACTATAGTTTATGTATACATTCACTTTCTGCAGTAAATCTTAGCCACCTCCAAGTTTTGATAATTTTTAATAAAGCTGCTATAAATAGTCATAGTGTGGATGTAAGTTTTCATTTCCTTTGGGTAATACCAAAAAGTATGATTGCTGGGTGGTATTGTAAGAGTATATTTAGTTTTGTAAGAAACCTCCAACCTGTCTTCCAAATTGGCCATACCATTTTCCATTCCTACAACCAATGATTGAAAGCTCCCAGTGTTCCATATCCTTGCCAGAAGTTCATATTGTCTATGCTGCGGATTTTGACCATTCCAATAGATGTATATTGGCATATAATGCTGTTTTGCTTTGCATTCCCCTGCTAATATATGATGTGCAGCATCTTTTCATGTGGTTACTTGCCATATGTATAACTTCTTTGGTGAGGGGCCCGTGAAGGTCTTTGGTCCATTTTTTAATTGGGTTGTTTGATCTCTTATTGTTGAGTTTTTAAAGTTCTTTGTATATTCTGAGTAACAGTTCTTTACCAGATATGTCTTTTGCAGATGTTTTCTCCCAGTCTGGGTGTGTTTTCATTCTCTTGATAGTGTCTTTGACAGAGCAACAGTTTTTAATTTTGATGAAGTTCAGTTTATCAGTTATTTCCTTCATGGATTGTGTCTTTGGTGTCGTATCTAAAAAGGCATTACCACCGTACCCAAGGTCATCTAGGTTTTCTCCTATATTATCTTATAGGGGTTTTATGGTTTTAAATTTTATATTTAGGCCTGTGGTCCATTTTGGATTAATTTTTGTGAACGTTGTAAGATCTGCATAGAGATGCATGTTTTTTTTGCATGTGCATATCCAATTGTTCCAGTACTATTTAGTGGCCTCTTTTTAGTGTTAAATTCTGACTGATCTAAATTTTTTTTAATGTTTATTTATTTTTGAGAGAGAGAGAGAGACAGAGACAGAGAGACAGAGAGACAGACAGAACACGAGCAGGGGAGGGGCAGAGAGAGACACACACAAGAATCTGAAACAGGCCCCAGGCTCTGAGCTGTCAACACAGAGCCCCATGTGGGGCTGGAACTCACGAACCATGAGATCATGACCTGAGCCAAAGTCGGACGCTTAACTGACTGAGCCACCCAGGCACCCCTAATTCTGACTTATTTTAAAGAAAATTGTAGAAAAGAACACTAGGCCAAGTATAAGGAATTAGTTTTGGCTGGTTTAACAAGTAAAGAATTTATTTTTCCTCATATAAAAGAATTCCAGAGGTAAGCAATCCAGTGTCCAGTACTCTGTCTTACCAGGCTCCTTTAGTCTTTCTGCTCCCCCTTCTTTAATACCTGGTTCCTATCCTTGGATTCTGTCTTCATTGGCTTCTCGTTTTATGATTATAGAATTGCTAGTTTGTTCCAGGTAGGAAGAAGGAGAAAGAGAATAAGGGCATCTGCCAGATGAGTAATCACTTTCAGAGAACTTTCCCAGTAGCTCTACCTTAAGACTTTAACCTACATCTCATTTGGTACCCTTTCCAAGTAGCTTGGAAATTTATGTTTTTAGCTGGAAACATTGCTTCCCCAATCACATAAGAGCATAGAAGATGGGGAGACAGAATTTTTATAGGCAACTTGCTATCTCTTTCAAAGCTTCGTCTATGCCAGACTGTCTGCTTTAAGCTGTTTACCCTGTGGAGAAGAGGAACAAATATGGGTCTGCAAGATACCACAGATTTGTTCTAATAAATTATCTTAATTGTCTAGACAATAGGTCTAGAATTTTTCTAAGCAATACCCATGACGTTATATACTATAAAAGTTATTACAGGGTCATAAAAGGGGAATTGTAAAGAGGGAAATGTATCCCTAGAGTATCTACTCAACTGATTATCTCTAGCACCCAGCAGAGCTCTTGCTATTTTGGTGATAGTATTAGCTTTCTATTGTTGCTGTAACCAATTACCTCAAACACAGTGTTGTAAACCAACCCAAATTACTATCTTACAGTTCTAGAGGTTAGAAGTCTACACTGGCCTCATTGGGCTAACGTCAAGGTGTTGGCAGGGCTGCATTCCTTTCTGGACACTGTAGGGGACAATCTTTGCCCTTCCCTTTTCCACCTTCAAGATGCCACATTTCTTGGCTCGTGGCCCTCTCATTTATTTTCAAAGCCAGCAAAACTGAATTTCTATGGCTACTCTTCCACAGTCACATCTCCCTCTGACTGTGTCTCTCCTCCCTCCCTTCTCCATTTTTAAAAATGTTTATTATTACTATTATTAATTTTTTTTGACAGAGAGAGAGAGAGAGAGAAAGCGAGCAGGGGAGGGGCAGAGAGAGAGGGACACAGAGAATCTGAAGCAGGCTCCACACTGTCAGTCTAGAGCCCAATGAGGGGCTCGAACTCCCGAAATGCGAGATGATGAGCTGAGCTGAAGCCAGACGCTTAATCAAATGAGCCACCCAGGTGCCCAACTCTCTTCTCCATTTTTAAGGATGCTTGTGATTACACTGAGTCCACTTGGAGAATCTGGGATAACCTTCATATTTTAAGGTCAGCTGATTGCCAACTTTAATTCCACCTGTAACTTTAATTCCCCTTTGTCATGTAAGGTGATGTATTTATGAGTTCGGGGGATTAGGGAGGACATCTTTGTGGGGGGCATTATTTTGTCTACCACAGTGATGCTGGATAAAATTTATATTAACAATTAAAAATTATAAGCAGTTGACACACTGTGCTTCATTTTATCCTTCAAAAACTCTAATAAGTGAGGAAACTGTTGTTTAGAAGCTTGGATTAATTTGCACAAAATCACATGACATGAGAACCCATCTTGTAAACACTGTGCTACACTCTACCTACCACTAAGCGAATCATCCAAGTGTGTGGCAAACCTGATTCTATGTCAAGGTACCATGGTTTTGCATGAAGACTAGCGCTAAATCAAGCTAAATATATTTTAGAGTCTAAGTCTAGGCTGGTCACCTTTTAATGTAGGTTTGTGACATGAAATAAAAAATTTATCTTGTTTTATGGTTTAGAATTTTTCTCACCATTTGCAGTCTGTGAAGCCCCAAACTTGCATAGAACCTGGTAACAAGAATTATTGGCATTTTCATCTCTGCTTAGTTATACTATATGTTATATTTTAATTAATGTTTTTTCCCTTGCTTTTTCTTTTTTAAGCATTGTTTATTTCTATGAACCAGAGGAAGCTCAGATATTTTCAGCATTGGACTATATTGGGATACCTTTAAGACCGTAAATAAACCATACTAACCAGGAATGGTATGAGAATTTCTGAATATATTTTCACTCACCTCATCCTTACTTAATTTAGCATTCACATAATGCAGACCATTATGCTCAATGTGGGTTGAAAATATTTAAGGCTGTGAAAACCTGTGCAAGTTTATTACTGTAATTGAATACTAAAGTACAATATTGGAGAAGTTCATCTTATTTTCAGTCTTTTTTCATGACACATTGCATTTTGAGCTGCTACCATGTAACAAAAAATATTTATTTTTATGGGTATTCAGGTAGAGAGCATATTTTGTTTGAATATGGAAGTCTAATAAAATGATTAAAATTTGAATTTAGCAATATTGAGAAATGAACTTATAAAAAAATGGAAATTATCCCACTATAGGCATGGCCTTTAGCAACAAAGCTTTTTGTGGTGTTGGGTTCAGATTCTTCACTGATACGGTAAATCATTTTATACAATAATTGAAATGGCCTTCTATGAAAGAGTGTAACCAATATTTGTTTAAGTAATGTTTTATTTGGGTTTTGTTGAAATAATTCTTCTAGATATTGGTTTTATTTCAGCCTCAAATTCTCCTTTCTTAAAAAATGTTTAGAATGCTTCCTTATTTGTTATGACAAATTCTATAAAGAATGTGTGAGTTAGGAAGATCTTCTAATCAAACTAATTTAATATGATAATCATCTTTCTGCATGATGACATTCTATAAATAAATAGTATGGTTTTGAAGCTCATTTGTTTTACAGATGGAAGAGAAAAACCTGAGTATAATTAAGTTAGACTTGTTTTCTTCATGATTCTAGGAAATCTGGAAATGTATATCTTGAACTTCAATATTTATAGTCTATATATACAAGAAAATTGTAGGCTTCAGTTTGATTCTCATTGCTTTGCATATGGTGATACATAAATGTAGGATAAGAAGGATAGAAAAAGAAGACAAATGGAAGAGGGTTTATTATTAAACATTTTCCATTCAAGGATTCTCAGAAAAGTTACCATATAGTGGCAGTGTTTACCAACATTCTCCCTATTAAGAATCATTTCTTTGTGCCATTTGGCTAGAATTCTCTAGTGGTATTAACACAGTAGTTTCAAGATACACTTAACAATCAGTTTTTGAAATATAATAATTATTAGTACATTTCAACTATGGTCCTCATAGGCAGGGCTATGTCTTATTTATCTTTTTATCCCCCAGCACTTATCCTAGTGCCTGACACAAAATTGGGAGTACTCAATAATGTTTGTTGAATAAAGGAAGGAGTGAATTAAATTCTTTTTTCTTCTAGTAACATAAATTTTTTTAAGTGTTTATATTTAAGAGAGAGAGAGAGAGACAAAGCGTGAGCAAGGGCAGAGAGAGAGGGAGACACAGAATTCGAATCAGGCTCCAGGCTCTGAGCTGTCAGCACAGAGACCCATGCAGGGCTTGAACTCACGAACCGCAAGATCATGATGTGAGCTGAAGTTGGACGCTTAACCAACTGAGCCACACAGGCACCCCTATTCTAGAAACATAAAATGTTTTATTTAATCTTGTTGAGCTGTGTTGCCTAACTTATCAGTTGGAGACCTGGATTAGATTGTGTCTAACATCCCTCTAGCATCAACATTTTGTGTCTCTATGATGTTTTTCTTCATTTGGTTGTGGTAGATAATGGAGTCTTACTTCTTTCTCCCTCAGTTGTTACCTCTGCCTGGATGTCAGAGAAGATAGAGACGTCTGTCTAATAAGGTTTCTTCAGCCTAGCAGGTTACTTGCTGATCCTATTGGCTGAAGATAGCAGCGGGAGGTGGATTTTGGTGGATGGTAAAGGCTTGCAGCAGCTTCCACTCTCCAAATTTCATGGTGATTGGATTGCTCAATACAACAATCTGAGCACTTTTTCTCTTCTGTTGAGCCTTCTAGAGGCAGTAGAATGCTGAATGGCTCTTTCAATAGGCAGCTTTGCCAGGGGATTTATTCTACACTACCTAGAGTTGCTTGAGAATTACAACAGATTCCTGTTTTGCCCTGAGGCTTCAGGTTCACTGACTTTTTGTAGGGTTGTCATTGGCTCCAGTTTGCCTGGGACAGTTCCAACTAATACATACTGCCTGGTATAATTCTTTTTTTTTTTTTTTTTTTAAATTTTTAATGTTTATTTATTTTTGAGAGAGAGGGAGAGAAAGAGCGCAAGAGCGAGCATGAGTGGGGGGGGGGTGGAGAGAGAGGGGGAGACACAGAATCTGAAGCAGGCTCCAGGCTCTGAGCTGTCAGCACAGAGCCTGATGTGGGGCTCGAAATCACAAACTGTGAGATCATGACCTGAGCTGAAGTCGGACATTTAACCTGCTGAGCCACCCAGGTGCCCTTGCCGGGTGTAATTCTTAATGCTGTCTCTTTCATTCTCAAAGTTACCTGGTTTAGACAGTACATACAGAGTTACCTACTACCCTGGCTTTTTTACTACTAAAGGGTTTTCTCTCCTTATAATGAGGTGTACTCATTCCAGGCAGTGCTGAATCTTAGGTATTGGCAACAGTCCTACATTCCTCCTTCTGTATCTCTTGTGAGACCTCTTGTATAGAGGCAAACTGAGTCTATTCACTTTTCTGTTTCTTGAAAAAAAAAGTCAATTGAATTTTTCCGGTTAAATATGACCCTTTTTTCCCCCTCCAAGAGCTACTAGTACAGAGCAAAATAACAACAACAACAACAACCATGTAGGGTTTTTTTTTTAATTTAAATTTTTGAAAAAACCCACTAGGTTCTAAATTTGAAAGGGCACCAGTGTGATACAAATGAGGGCATTATAAGATATTTGATACCCTTTTTTATCTTTTTGGAACCATCTTTTTCATGCATTTCCAAGTGCCTTTCCTTCATGGTTGTAGATTCTACAGCCCTCCAGTTCAGGGCCATTATACTCTGTGTTCTTCTGGGATGCAGAGATAAAAAAGAACCTCAGGTCTGTTATGGAAAGTATATCGAGTGAACACATAATACATTTGAAAAGGAAAGAGGACAAGGAACATGTCAGACAAAGGAAACAAGCTAAGTTTTTTCGGATTTGGAATTAGAGCTAGGCACTGAAGAATCGGTAGTATTTCTGTAGGTAGAAAGGGGGGCAGAATGTTGGGAGGTGTGTTGTCTTATAGTGGGCTGCCCATTTTAAACAAGAAGAGAGAAAAGTGAGAGATAAGATGTCTGGGTCAGAAAGAGAATTTGAGATTCTAGATGTGAAGTAGTTTGAACCTTCAGGTTTTCTTCTTTCTATGACATGCACTTTTATTGGGGTTTGAATATTACCCCAAAATCTTTATTTCTGTAGAGAAATTTTACCCTAAAGACAGGCATGAATAGAGCTGAAAGTAAAAAGCAGTTTAATGGTTCTTCAAGTAGCTTTATTACTGTCTCTTCTCCTTTTACCTCTTTGGCATATAGAATGCAAGGGAGTAAAGGAGAAAAAGTAAAGTATATGATTTAATTGCCACTGGCTTGCTTGTACTGTGTGTCCACTAGCAAACTGTAGGCTTCATTTTGACAGGAGTGAGGTGTCAGCTTTGGGTACACAGCTCTAGGTTTCTATTTTGGAAGATGAGTATTCTGCTGGGACATTCCCTATAGCCCATGGTGGAGGTTGGGGGGGAGGGGGTGGAAGATGTCCCTTAGTTTGCTCATTTTTAGACTGTTGGAAGTTTTTATTCTTTCAACTGAACGTAGCCTGGAGGCATTAATGCCAGAATATTGGACCATCAATATTCCCAGCAGACATGCCCAGTCCCAGCAGACATGCCCAGTCCCAGCAGACATGCCCTTCACCAAAGGTGGAGATCCTGTTTTCTGTTTTCTCTCTCTCCTCCCATGTGCCTTTTGTGGACTCTTAGTTCTGTAAGCTCTACGGGTAATTTTCCTCTGGGTGTTCTTTCAGAACATAATTTACTTTTTGATGTCAGAGGATTTTTAGCGTTTGTCCTCTCTGTCCATCCTACGTGGTTTTACAGACATGAATTTATGTTTATATCATATCTGGACTAGTGAAAATCATCCATTTATTCACTCAGCAAATGTTTATGGAGCTTCTACTTATTTGGCCATCACTGTTCTAAGTGCTATGATGATGCATTGAACAAAAAAGATAGCCTCATGGAGCATATATTCATGGGAGTGGGGGAGAGAGCAGTGTGGACTCAAGCAATAAGCAATAAAAAAACAAATAAGTATATTAAATAGTGTGTAAGAAACAGATAAATGCTATAGTAAAAGGACAAATTAGATCAGGGTAAGTAAGGGGTACTGGGAAAGCAGAGGAAAGGGGACAGTTGCAGTCATATTAAGAGTGATCAGGCGAGGCCTCAATAACAAGATGACATTTGAGTAAAGACTGAAAGGAGACAGGAGAACTGGCCAAGCAGTTATCTGGAATAAGAATGGTCAGCAGAAGAGCTGGGGCATGCTGGCAGGTTCAAAGAGCAGCACAGAGGCCAGGAACTCTGAGTGAAGTAACTACTAACAAATGCCACTTATTTAAGTGATTTATTGATACCTTAACTGGAATTATAATTGAATTTTGTTGACATAACTTATTGAAAGCTATTTTGGGTTCTTTAGATATACATGTTTATCATTCAGTGTTAACTGTCTTTAGGGGCATTTTCTTAGCATGTGAAAGGCAATACTCTTCATATTTATCAGTAAAAAAAAAGGTAAAAATGTAATATGGCTTCATCTACTTGTAGGTGTCATCCTTTGTTGGGTGTTAAAAAAGCACTGAGTGTTACTTTGCAAGCAAATATGGAATCGCAATCATTTTCCCAACCATGAATATGTGCTTCATTAATATTAAATGTATGCCCTGTCGCATGGATTCCCTTTCTGCATATATAATGACATTTCGTTTTAATGGTGGATCATAGTTTAATCTTTTTGAAGATATTTTAAAAACAACCGAAGTCTACAAATGTGGTATAAACAATGCACATAACTCAGTTGAAGAGATGAAAATATGAAGAATTATGACTGAGTTCTCTGCAGACTTGGGAAACTATCACAGCTGCCCCCTGGCCTAAAGCAATTATAGGATGTCATTCATTGTTGGAAACATTCTGATATCTCAGTTTTTAAAATATGGCAAATATGCATCTTAGAATCAGTGAAATATGGAGTAGGTATTCCATAAATGTTTAACTGCTTACAGTGTGGCTCCCCACGCCCCCATGCTCCACATATGTGTCCCTGGCTCTAGGCTGAACTGCATTTCACCTGTACGTGCATTGCAAGTCGGGCTGCCATCTCTGATGCATTACTTCTACCCCTTCCTGTATGGAGCTATCCCTCCCACCTATACTGTGTTGCTGTATTTGGCTGGGCTTGATTTCAACCACTGCTGTCCCCAAAATAAGGTCAGGGGAGAACATGTAATTACTCCATTAGGACCTATTTTGTCAGGCCACAGGGACTGGTTTAGGGATGGTCACGTGAGCCAGGCCAGACCCTAGCTTTTGTCAAAGCTATCAGGAAACAAGCTTTCTTTTTCTTTGGATTATGATCTCTTAGGGCCTTGAAAGCCTGCAGCATCTGGTGGCCCCCTTGTTATTGCAGGGACTGTCTACCCAGAGATAAAGCCTACACAGAGGAAAGTGGAATTGAGATGGAGAGAAAGTTCTATGGTAACCTGTGATCTGTCTCTGATCATCTCTATCTAGCCATAACTGAAGCTAGATTTATTCTTGGAATTTTTAGTTATATGTTCTCTCTATATATATACATTTCTTTGGTTTAAAACTTAAAATGTATTTACTAATATAGAAACATTTTGCTATCTTCTGCTCCACACCCTTTTCACAGTAAAAAATCCCCTGTGGAGTATGGGCTGATATCCAGTTACTATCTTCACTCCTTATGGCTCCAGGACTTGGAATTCTTACTCTCACCCTTGACCCACTTCTCTCTGAATTATTCCATTAATCTAAATTGATTTTATAGTTAGTTGTCAAAACCAGGTATAAGTTAGTATCTTTACTTCCAGGCCAGTTTCAGCTCAGTCTTATAGTTATTGAATGGTAGACAGCAGCTTCTTGCTCTCAGATGCTTTTGACACATTCAGACTTCTGCTTTTGATAGAAGTCAACTCCTACTCTCTTTTTCAAAACCTAAATATGTCTTTGTGCCTCCCACAAAGCTCTGGCCTCTTTTGGTGATGAATACCTCAGGTTCCCAGCTTACTTACACAGCCCAGAGGCCTGTGATGCCCCTAAACTTACTTGAAGGTTAAAACTTTTCTAGGTCAGGTTATCAACTTCACTACTTTGCAAAATTCTCTTTGGTGACTCAGATATCCCCAGTGCAGAGATGCAAATCTTGCCCAGTTTTCCTGATTAGACTATTATACTGTGTAAAGCAATATTAGTGGGGATAAGGATACATTTTGAAACTAGAGAGACCTGAGTTTAAATCCTTGCTCTGGTATTTTTAGTTCTATAGCCCTAGGTAAACTATTTTTACTTGCCATGCCTTAATATGTAGAATGGGGATAGACAAAATTGTTCCTAACTCAAATAATTGTTGTGAGTTTGTATGTATGTATGTATGTATGTATGTATGTATGTATGTTTCACGCCCAGTGTGGGACCAATGTAGGGCTTGAACTTGACCGTGAAATCAAGACCTGAGCAGAGATCAAAAGTTGAACACCTAACCAACTGAGCCACCCAGGTGCCCCAATTGATGTGAAGTTTAAACGTATCTATATATTCATCTATATTCTATTTATCTATCTTTCTGACACTTAGTTTTCATAAGGGGTAGTTATCATTAGAAACTTCTATATGAGATCATTTCTGAGTGGTTTAGTGTCTGACTTGTGTTTTACATTGAATATCATATCACATATGTTTAATTGTTCTTATTATTTTTCTCATTCTTTCACATATGCACGATGCCAGAGCAGTCACACTTAACCTAAGGCAGCAAACTTTGGATCCTTGTAAACCAAAAATCCTTTTAATATTGCAGACAAATCCACATATCTTGCCCTAAAATAAAAATAGAGAAAACTGAGAGCAGAGTCAGAATGGTAGTAGAATTTATTACCTAAAAGACAGAACTTGGCCAGGTTCTGCCATCTCTTATAGGTTCAATATGTCTCTACAGAATTCTTAGCTGCAGATAAAGTAATCCTGTTTGATTTATATGGCCCCAGCTTAAGAAATCTACAGAAAGAAGGGACTATACCAATTCTTTATCTTAGGCACTTTGTTGGCAGTGGCATTGTGTCCAAACACATATGGCATAAGAGTATATATAGGACTGTTCTTTCTATGCAATTTTCATTTGCTCATTTCCTTTCTCAATATGTAGTGATATTTGCTGAGTTATATTAATTAGGGATTAAAACAAAAGTTTTCCTAGGACTTGAGAAAGATGCCAGATTGATTGCCAGAAAATTTGTGTCCTCTTCATGTATCATAATTAACTAAATCCTCTTTATTGCCTACTTCTTAAAACTATCAGAATTATACAGGCTTAGGAAGAACTGCTATTAAACATGGAAAAGCAATTCTTGCATTCCTTAATACTATGGAAGAGAAAAAAGGTGATTAAAGATTTAGACCTATGGTAAAATTATTAGAATTATTTATTATAGAGCATGGTTCTTAACCTTTATGGGTCATATACCCTTTAGAGAAATTTATGAAAGCTGTGGGCAGTCTCTCCACAAAAATGCAAAAATAGATATAGGGAAAAATTCTGCACCTAATTCTCAAGATATTATGAATCATTTTGAAGCTCATCCAGATTTTAAGAATTTCAATGTGATGTCTTAAAATCATAGACTCTTAGAATAGTACAGGATGTTCAAATCCATTTAGATCAGTGTCCAATTTAACTTGGGGTGGTTCATACTGAGCACTATGAACATATAAACCAGATATCTGTGTCGTGTGGGTCTGTTCCATGTACTGTGGGATACTTAGCAGCATCACTTTACTCACTAGATGCCAGAGTGTGTGTGGGGGCAGCCATGATAATAAAAAATGTCCCTTAGGGTACAAAAATCAGTTGAGAGCCACAGGTGTAACTTAAAAATCCCTTCCATTTTGATAGCAAGGGATCGTCTGGTCCCTAAGTGCATGTTCATTAACTCCAAGTTGCCACATATCTATTTTGGGTCTGCAGAAAGTAGAATCTGAGATAAGTCCTTGAGGGCAGGTAGTTGATTTGGGATGTGATCCTCAGAAGGACAAATGAGAGTGGAAAAAGGCGAGACATTTAACAGGGCAAGGTCAGTATAGTTTGCATTAATGAGGCAACTGGAACACAGTTACAATGGAGATTCTCTGATGGACAGTGTAGAACTTACCTAAGAATTGTTCCATCAAGGGGAGGAAGCTGAGGTGTTTATTCCGTGTCCTAGCCCTCATTGGTTGAGATTGCTTTAGGTAGAATTTAATCCCCAGCACACCCAGGCTGCCCTGCAGGTGTGCTGTGCTAGCTCCTCTGATGCTCGACAAAGCCCTCAGGCAGAGAAGAGGAGTAGAGGGCATTTAAAATGGACAGCTGTCAGTTTACAGAGGAACGTCTATGAAACTCAGAGGTGGGCCAAGGGATATGGGAAATTTTATCACATTTTATCAATAGCATCTGTACAATATTCCATTTTGTGTTTCAATTGTTAAAATAATGTGGTTTTTTTTTTTTGAGCTAATATTTGCTTTCTTATCAGTAGGATTCAACATCTGAGGTTGCTGTCCATAGCAGAGGTTGACATACTTGGCATGTGGGCTAAATTTGGTCTACTGCCTCTTTTGTATGGCTGGTGAAGTAAGAATGCTTTTCACAATTGAAAATTGTTGATACAAATAGAAAGAAGAATATTTGTGATAGTGAAAATTATATGAAATTCAAATTTGAGTGTTCATAAGCATGGTTTTATTGAACATATCCATGCAGCATGGATTTATGTGTATCTGATTGTTTTCCTTTTCCAGTGGTAAAATTGAGCAGTTGCAACAGGCTACAAGGCCTAAAATATTTACTTTCTAGCTGGTGTATCACAGAAAAAGTTGGCCCACCTTTGGCCCTACATATGACCAACTCTTGCTCTAAAGCAACATTGAATAGATGTATTTCCTTGGCATGGCAGCCTGAAAATATTTCAAGACATTTATCATGTTTCCCTTCCTTTCTCTTTCTTGCCTTTTGCTTTTCCAAGATAAACTTTCTAGATTTTTTTTTTTACATGTTTATCACATAGCATTATTCAAACACCAAAGTCAAAGATCCTTCATTCTCTTGGTCATATTTCTCTAGTTGCATTCCATTTTATGAATGTTTCTCTTAAAATGTGACTCTTAAATTGAACATATTTTATAATATGTGGTTTAAACAGTCAAAAGAAGAGTGATGGTGTCCCCTGTATTGGGTATTCTACTTTCTAAATGCAGTTTGACTCCCATTAGGTTTTTGAAAGTTTCATTATAATGTCATTATAAGGGCTCATGATGAGCCCTGAATCATCTAAAATCCACTTTCACATAAATTGGTGTTCAGTATAGGTACATGATTTCTTGACATTAAGTGCTCCTCCTTTTTAACTATTAGATTTATTTTCTTTGAATAAAGTTTTAACTCTTAGCAATCATTTTAAGGTTCTTATTTATTGACTTTAAGTATTCGTTAAAATTCAGTATTCATTGTTATAAATTAAAATCTTTGTGTTTATATTCAGGTGACCCCGATTTTGAGTCTAATTCTTTCATAGAAAAGAGTCTCAATCTGGAAACACTAGAGGTCAAACTTAAATTTCTATACATTATATTATAAAAAACGTGGGGCCCTTTTGGCAGATTAAACAATTGACCTGAATGCATTACTCTTTTGTAGCATTATGCATTCACATTCTTGTCATGGTCTCATGGTAGGTGTACAGTAATGTACTTCTCTGAGTTTTGAGTTAGAACTTGGCCATATGACTTGCTTTGGCAAATAGGAGAGTAGTAGAGGCCAAATGAGCTTCCATGGCTAGGTTTGCCCTCTGGGCGATTCTGATAACTACCATTAAAAAAAATAAATAAATAAAAAGTGCCACTTCTGCTCCAGGAAGGCATTGATTTACTTCCTGAACCAGAGTCTAATCAAGGAAAATTCCTTTACTCTAAGAGAGAGAGCAACATTTGCTCAGTATAATTTCAAAATTTCTGGAGACCAGTTGTTCTCATGTGACTACCATTCTTTCCTTTTTTGAATGGAAGTGTTTATTGCAGTTTTTCTGTACCTCAATCATTGTGGAACTTGTTTTTTTTAATTTCTTAGATCTAAAGATCAAGAGTGGCTACATTTGACCTGATGTTGTCAGGACTTTAGCTTGATACTTTGTTTGGGTGAATATTTGGGTATCTTGGGGCTGGGGTGAATATATTTTGCTCATGATAGGGATATGAATATTTATAACCAAGAAGATGAACTGTAGAAGATTAATTTATTTGTCCACTGTTTTTACTTCCCCATAGTAACATTATCATAGCCTAATGAAGTTGTGGGAAAACTATGGCCTATGGGGCAAGTCCAGCTACAGCTGGTTTTTGCAAGGTCCTCAACTAATAATGGCTTCTACATTTTTAAAGAGTTAAAAAGGGGCACCTGGGTGGCTCAGTCAATTGAGCATCCCACTTTGGTTCAGGTCATGATCTCATAGTTCGTTGGGTTGAGCCCCGCATTGGGCTCTGTGCAGATAGCTCAGACCCTGGAGCCTACTTCAGATTCTGTGTTTCCCTCTCTCTCTGTCCTCTGCTGCTTACGAATTCAAAAATCAACACACATTAAAAAAAGAAGAAGAAGAAGAAAATTTTGCAAAAGAGATGTATGTGACCTACAAAATCTAAAATATTTTTATCTGGTCCCTTACAGACAGAAAAAGTTGGCCAATCTTTGGCCTAATGAAAGATGTGAAGTGCATGGTCCCTCCCTGGACTTTGGGCTATTGCATTTGACTTGCGTTGGCCAATGGCAGTATTAGCAGATATGATGTGAACAAAGGCTGGAACTGTATAGGGGTTTGGATTTTACCCCTGGGGCTGTCCCTCACCCTGATTTTTAAAACTTTGAAGTGTGAGATATAACACATATGCAGAAAAATGTACAGAATAAAAATGCATAGCTTGATGATTTATTACGAAGCAGACAGCTATATGGCGATTATCCAGGTCAAGAAAGGAATATTGTCACAATTTTAGAAGACTGTTGTGCCTCCTCTCTACCCCCAAAGATGGTATCCAATCCAATTGTATCATTGACTTTCCAAAGTCAAATATTAACCACTATTTTCCCCTTCTTCCTGGGCATGTAAGGACCTTAGAATTCTTTCATTCAATGTGGTGCCTCTGGACTCATGCCATTTTTGTTTGTTGTATATATATTTTAAACTTGAGACATTATTATGTTTTACATTTAACATTCATTTGAATTCATCTGCATACTTATAATTTTGATTGATTTTTATTTCTTTCCTTGTCTCTGAGCTTCTTTCTAGTTTCATTTTTCTTTTGATATTAAGAGTACTTATAGGTCTGCTGCTGCTGAATTCTTAATCTGTATCTGAAAATATTTTTATTTTTCCTAAATTTCTGATGAGCATTTTCACTGAGTCCTAGGTTAGCAATGATTTATTCATTGTTTTTGACTTCCTTCCTTTCTATCATGAGGGCAGCAGTAGGTTTTTCTTTAAACAAAATTGTATTGAGATAAAATTGATAATCAATAAAATGTACATGTCTAAAATGTGCAGCTTGGTAAGTTTTGACAGACTTATATACTTCCATGAAATTATGATCACAATCAAGATAATGAACATAGCTGTTAGCCCTCACAGTTTCTTAATACCTCTTTATTCTCTTTTCTCCTATTCCTCTCTGTTCTCTTCTGTATTCAGGCAAAAGGGATCTGTTTTCTTTTTTATAGATTAGTTTGCATTTTACAAAATTTTATGTAAATAGTATCATACATTGTGTACTCTTTTGTGTGTGTGTGTGTCTGGTGTGGTTTCTTCCACTCAAGTTATTTTGGAGCTCATCTATATTTTGGTAATATCAGAAGTTTTATTCCTTTGTATTACATTGTGCATGGATATAGCACAATATGTTTATCCACTTACCTATTGTTGACATTTGGATTGTTCCCAGTTTTTGATTTTTACAAATAATGGTACTACGAACATGTGTGTATAAGTCTTCATATGAACATTTGTTTTCTTGTCTCACGGGTAAATTCCCAGGAGTGGAATGGCTATATCTCATGGTAGTCGTATATTTAATTCTTTAAGGAACTGCCAGATTGTTTTCCAAAGTAGTTGTAACATTATACATTTCCACCATCAGTGCATGAGAGTTCTATTTCCTCCATATTCTTCCCAACACTTGATATTGTTAGTCTTTTTAATTTTAACCACTCCCATAGGATTTAGTGGTATCTTAACCAGTTTTAATTTTCATTTCCCTAATGACAAATGATGTTGAACATCTTTTTATGAGTTTATTTGTTGTGTGTTTATTTACTTTGGTGAAATGTCTATTCTAATCAAGTTCAGTTTAACAATTTGTTCTTTTATGAATTGCGCGTTTCTTGTTATCATTGAGAAAACTTTGTCATGACCAAGGTTGAAATGCTTTCTCTCATGTTTTCTTCTATAATTTTAATTAGTTTTGGTTTTACATTTATGTCTATGATGAATTTGAGTCAATTTTGCAAGTAGTGCAAGGTATGAATCAAAGTTTATTTTTTTTCATGTGGGTATCCAGTATTTCCAGCATCATTTGTTAAAAATATTTATTTTTGAATTACTTTATATTTTTGTTGCCCATGTGCATGAGGCTGTGTTTCTGGACTATTCCCCAGATCTATTCATTTATTTTTGTGTAAAAACCACACTGTCATGATTATTGTAATTTTAAATAAGTCTTGAAGTTGGTAGTATAAATTCTTTAAATGTATTTTTTATTTTGCTGGTAGTTTGACTATTCTAGGTCCTTTGTTTTTTTCATATGAATTTTACAATGAATTTGAAAATTTCACAAAAATATTTATAAAAAATGTGATTTTATTTGAAAATACATTGAATATATAGATTAATGTAGGGGGAATTGACATCTTAAAAATATTGGGTCTTTTACTTTTGGTATTTTGGCATATTTATTCATTTATTTGGTCTTTAATTTCTTTCAACATTTTAAAAATTTTCAGTATAGTGATCTTGTGCATCATTTGTCAGGTTTGTTTATTCCTATTTCTTATTTGTTTTATGTGAGTATAATTGGGATTGTGTTTTATGTCACTTTTTGGTTGTTTCTAGTATATAGATACACAATTGATTTGTGCACATTAATATTACATTAACTTATTTATTCTATTATTGTAAATAGTGCTTCATTTTCTCAAGTCAGGGAGTCTGATGGGCTTGCCCAGGTTCCCTATCCTTGTTCTGCAGCCTGAGAACACACTCAAGGCCTCAAGGCAATTGTATGGCTCAATTTGTTTGAATTTTTATCTAGCAGGCATTGGTATTGATGTCCAGTGTCTTGAAAACATTGTTTCACATATTTTGTCCATTTTGGGGGTTATTTCAAGCATATTGGTAAATACAGTCCTGGATACTCCATTTTATCTGGAAGAGGAAAGTTCTGGGAGTTATTCATATCAACCCTGAGGTGCTCTAGATAGTCAGTGCTCTTCCAGCCTGGGCCCCAACAAGAGATACATGGAGTAGGACCACCTCAGCCAATTTGTTGATACACCACCTGTAGTGGAGTCACCTCTACTGACCTGCAGTCCTGTGAATGTGTGACATAGAATGAGTTAATAAAAATTATCTTCCTAGCTTAGCCACAGAAATTCAGATTTGTTTGGTCAGATGGTTCTGAAATCATTAACTGGTACTGAAAATTGACAGGAGTGCCTGGGTGGCCTAGTCAGTTGAGTGTCTGACTCTTGGTTTTGGCTCAGGTCATGATCTCATGGTTCGTGGGATTGAACCCCATGTTGGCTCTGTGCTGACAGCCTGGAGCCTACTTGGGATTCTCTTTCTGCCTCTCTTTCTGCCCCTCCCCTACTCATCTCTCCATCACTCTGTCAAAATAAATGAATAGAATAAAAAAAAAAGAAAAACAAACACAAGAACAAACAAAAAATGAAGGAACAAAAATTTCCTTGGTGATTTTAATATGTTCTAGGCTCTGTGATGAAACACTATTCAAAGAGAGTAAAGCAGATGTGGTTCTTATAAAGTTATAGGCGGAATGCAGACTATCAGCAGATATGCCAATTCCTTTGAGAAAGGTGTAATGAAGAAGGAATACCAAGGAGAGTTTTCTTGCCCAGGCCTGAGAGTCCTGTATGATGAGGTGCTCTGCATGAGTCTAGATGAGTTCAGCTCTTTACCTTTCTGAGAACTTGATTGGTTCAAACTGGAGAGGAATTTTTTTTTTTTTTTTAAAAGCTTCTGGTAGTTTATTTTTCTAGTTGCTCTACAGGTAAAGTTAGAATTCCACATTTGACAACAGATTGCTTCAGGTTTATATTTATTTCTTCCCCTAAGAAAAAAAGCATTTTAGTGGGACTTTTGGCGATGCAAAGGTAGAACCAAGATTCTGTTCCAGATTGGAAAGGTTCAAGACAATGAAGAGGTAAATTACTTTCTGTGAACAAATTAGAGTTTTTCTTTTTTGCAAGTGAGTTTCTTGAAGTAAGTTTATCCTCATCGGATTATTCTAACCATTGGAATTGGGCAAGAGACTGGAGATAAATTGAAAACTTATTTTTCTTCCTCATCCTGGTTCCAGTTTGCTTAAGACTAGGGTTGCTGGATTCTTGAGGGGGAGAAATACTCAGAGGCCCTCCTTGGTGGCTGAGTAGATTGGTTTACAGCAAAGTAGTTTATTTTTTTATTTTATTTATTTATTTTTTTTAATTTTATTTTTTTTAAATATATGGAATTTATTGTCAAATTGGTTTCCATACAACACCCAGTGCTCATCCCAAAAGATGCCCTCTTCAATACCCATCACCCACCCTCCCCTCCCTCCCACCCCCCATCAGCCCTCAGTTTGTTCTCATTTTTTAAGAGTCTCTTATGTTTTGGCTCTCTCCCACTCTAACCTCTCTCTCTCTCTTTTTTTTTCCTTCCCCTCCCCCATGGGTTCCTGTTAAGTTTCTCAGGATCCACATAAGAGTGAAAACATATGGTATCTGTCTTTCTCTGTATGGCTTATTTTACTTAGCATAACACTCTCCCAAAGTAGTTTATTATAAAAGGCTAAGCCTTTGAATTCTAGGGGCATTGACTGTCAGATTCAGATTTAAGTTTTCTAAGTTGCTATTCCTTTGCTTATACTCAACAACTTGTTAATGTTTTCTTTTAAACACCATAACCAATTCATATCTGTACATTCTTGAGGGAGTTTTCTCTTTCTAGGCATGACTGGAAAAATTCTAAGATATCTCCCAAGATCCTGCTCCCTGGTGTTTATGCCTGTTTAACGCCTTTTCCTTGAGTGTGGGTGGGACCTGTGGATATTATGGTATACAACTCCTGTGATTATGTTATTTTATAAGGCAAAGGGATTTTGTAGATGTAATGAATGTTGCTAATGAGTTGATTTCAGGGACAATTTTGACCTGTTCAGATGAGCCCTTAAAAGAGACAATAAACAGTAATGGACAGTCTCCTGGTGGTCTTGATGAAGTAAACTGCCATATTGTGATGGGGGGCGGGTTGGGCATGTATCAAGGACTTCAGGGTAGCCTCCAGAAGCTGAGAGCTGTCTCTGGCCAACAGCTAGCAAGACAGTAAATATCTCAGACATATGGCTAAGAACCAGTGAACTGGCAAAAGGATCTTGATTCTCAACTGAGATGGCAGCCCCAGCTGACACCTTAGTCACAGCCTGGGGCAACACTGAACAAAGGAAGGAACCAGTTATCTGTATGTGGTATCCTAATCCACAGAAACTGTGAGATAATAAATAGTGTTGTTTTAAGCTGTTGGGTTTTTGCTACTTTGGTAAGCAGCAATAGAAAACTAATACACCAGTAGAGAGCCAAATGATTTGTAGAAGTAGCCTGCAAAAGCAGATATGAAGCAATGAAGAGAGACTGATGGTCTGAGGAGAAGATAGGCTGAGGGGAGAAGCAGGACAATTGGATCAGGTTTATGGCATGTTTCTTTTGACACTTGTACAAATACTTAGGTGGGAAACCCAAGTAGATTTTGTATTTCCTGCAATGATATGAGGGAGAGAATCTGACTAATATGTTGACTGAATAAAAATTTTGGTAGCTGAATTTTAGTGATTTCCATATCAAATTTTATGTGGCTGGCCTTATGCTAAGACCTAGGTGTTCTTTGGTGAGCAGGATGGACAATTTCTCTGCCATCATGGATTTACAGTGTAGTAGAGAACACAGTCCATTAACTAAGACCATAGTACTATGGTAGTCCATTAACATAGACCGTAAGTACTATGGTAGATAAAGTGCAGATTGCTATAGAACCATGTAGCCATGACACAGGAGATCTGAATGTAGAGATCCAAGAACCCTTCCCAAAAGAGGTGAAAAATCACTTGATCCTTACAGAGAAGCTGGAGATGGTTAGGTGAAGTGGGGATGGTGGCACTGTCTCCTTGGCAGAAGGAATAGCATGTGCAAAGGTTGAGAAGTGAGTGATGGCATCAGCATCATTTTTGAGGAACTGAAGGTGGTTCAGTATGGCGGGAGCAGAGAGCAGGGGAGGATGGAGTGACTAGAGATAAGCTGGGCTTATGGATAGTGTGATAAGCCTTAACAGATGGTTTAACTTTCCACTGACAGCAAAGGGAGCCCACTAAAGAATTTTAAATGGAGATGGGTACAAAACATCTTGTGATTAAAAAAAAATATTTTTTAAAATGTTTATTTTGAGAGAGAGAGAGAGAGAGAGAGAGCGCACAAGCGAGCACATACACAAACAGGGGAGGGGCAGAGAGAGAGAAAGAATCCCAAGCAAGCTCCGCACTCAGTGCAGAGCCCAACGTGGGGCTCAAACTCATGACCCATGAGATCATGACCTGAGCTGAATTTGAGTCGGCACTCACCCGACTGAGCCACCCAGGTTACCCCAAAATAATTTTGGTTGTAGTATGTAGAATGAGTTGGAGTAAGGCATGACTAGCAGTAGAAGGACTAATGATGTTAAGTTTCTAAAGTCCTTTCAAGGTAAAGCTAAGATAAAATAGAGTATATTCTCATGCCAATGATTCAGTACTGATTTTTATTTTAAGGTAGCTCCTAGAGTGGATGCCTCTCTGTCTTAGCTGGTTCAAGGGTTTAGTACTCCCTCCCCCAAACCAGATCAAGTTGTGGTGGAAGTCCTCCTCAGTAGCATTGAACACTGAGCATTGAGTCCTCTTCCTAGTATAATTAAACAGGTCAGTCTGTGTATGCCAAAAGATTGTGTATGACTTCTGGAGTCCGATCTTGGTTTGTCTTGTCTTGTCTTGATATGGAGCTAGAACTCCTATTGCCGTATATTCTGAAATGCACTGCTTTTATTTAGGGCTAGCTCATTAGAAGAAGAGATAAGGGGAGTAAAGGGCCACACTGCTGTTACTTTGTGAGCAAAGAGCAGCATCTGTCCTCTTTCTCACCCACAGACAGACACTGGTGTAAATCAATGCTTACTCTCAAACCTCTGGAACTCTTGAATCATTTTTATTCTTCAGAGTGGTTCAAATGGAAAGCAGATACTGTCCACTTCCAATCGATTGTAATGTAGATGAAGACTCAGGATTTGTTTGTGAAAATGCAAATAAAATTTTATTTAGAAAGTTACTATGACAAGAAAATACTTTCATAGATACGGAGTTCAACTTCAAGGCAGAAAGTTGGATTAGAACTTGAACATCAAATTAAAAAAAGTTAGAAAAAGATCTGAATTAAAAAAGTTATGGTCTATTAAAGAGTAATTGATTGGGGTGATCCACAAGAAAGATTTTGAAGCTGAGTGGATGCTCTTCAGGAAAGATGGTTGTGATAAATTAGTGATATCTGCATGGGTTAGATCTTTTCTAAAGCAGCCTTCTAGATCTGAATTCTATGCTATATGTCTGAATAAGAACAGATTTGTGCTACTGAGACAAAGTTGAGGGTTGGATGATTTCTAGTATTCAAGACAAAAATTCCAATTTTCTTCAAATTCTTAGAGCCTACATATGTGCAACTGGAGGAAGTTTCTTACTGGAGCAGGAATGTGCTGATCAAGAGAAATTTGCTGGTGTCATTTACAGCATGGTGTTGATGAATCATAAGAGTTCAATATTAAGTATAGAGGAATCGCCTACATATACTGATTACATCATGGTGAGTCTCTATCCTTATCATATGAGTTAGTTAACATTATTCTGTGAGCTCCATATTAAACCAGAATATATGTCTTCACTTTACCAGAGAGTCCTAAATTGGGGAAGACAGCAAAGAACTATTTTGTAGCCAAGAAACATTCTATGTACTAACATGCAGGCTAGGACTGACCCATACTCCCTTCTGATTCAGAGTCCTTAGCCACATTCTTTTCTCTGCTTGAACTTAATTGGATTTCTCCCTCTCTCCCCCCTTTCTTTATTTTCTCCCTCCCTCCTTTCCCCCTTCCCTTCTTTAAAAGTTGTTCAAAAGTGATTTCCTCAGGGAGGCCTTCCCTCACTTTGAAGACTTGATCGGGTACTCCCGCTCAGGTTCTGATAGCTCTATTTACTGTTCTTTCATAACGCTCACTGCAGTTTGTAATTATATACTTTTATGACTGTTTGGATAAGGTCTGTCTTACCCACTAAACTGCAAACCCCATAAGACTGAGTTTATGTTTGTTTTGTGTATGCTTGATGCTCAGGCACATCTGTGGTGCTAGAACAGAGAAGGGACTCAATAAATACTTGTTGAATGAATGGAATTTATAAATAATTTCAATATGGTGGGATAAGGGCAAACAAAGACTGTTCAAATGACAGAGGGGATTTAAAGTTTGAGTTGTCTTGAGGGATGAGAATGACTTTATTAGGGGAGAGAATGGAGGCATATCCTATAAAGCGAGAGCTGCATGTTGACAGAGAGGATATGTGACAGAGAAGAGGGTGAGTGATTGTATGGCTGATGCAACCAAGGGCACAGAGGGACGAGGCTGGAATGGCCTGCAAGTCAGTTAATGAAAGCCTGTGATTCCACTGTAAGAAGTTTCAACATTATCTTCCAGAAGGTTATGGGGAATGGTTGAAGGATTTTAAGCAAAGTCAATTTGATCATATTTTTACTCTAGAAAATTCATGGAAGGAATGAGCCTGGAGTCTGGGACTGCAGTTAGAAAACCACTGCAGTCTTCCAGGCCAGAGATGAAAGTAGCATTAACTAAAGACATGAAGTGGGACTAGGGAAGAGAAGATAAAATTGAGAAGTATTTCACAGGCACAGTCTACAGGATGTGGTGACTGATGGAATGGAAATGGGGAGGTGTGTGTGGATAGACACACACTCCCGCTGGGACAGCCTGGCCTGAGTTCAGCCCAGAGGAGGGTGGTGGGTAGGTTCAGGGAAAAGCCGGGGAGGGGAGGTGATAGGCCACTGTACTGGGATCCTTTTATAGAATTATAAATGCTCACCACTCCCTTTTCTTTCTTTTCATGTGGCTTTGCGGCCTACAAGGAAAGTTACAAAATTTAGTTGAGAAGAAAGCACTAAAATTAAATTTTTCTGAGGCCTTTGACCAGGGCTTTTTCTTTGTCAGGGAAGAATATTTCATCAGAGATGTAGCCGGTGTCTCTGCCTGTAGTTTTCTCTGATTATAAATTCTTTGAGGAGAATGAATAGATTATGGAAAACAACTGAGATGTATGTTATATGCTAAGTTGCAGAAAAGGCTGAGGTCATGGCAGGATGGATGGGAATGATGTGCTTTTGACTTTGGCGCATGTATTAGAACAGCATGTTGTTATAAGCATCTAAAACTTATTGGATGATTTATTATATTTTAAGTATCATATGAGACTTAAAACAGTGCCAAAAGACTATACAAATGATTGATTATTATACATCTGTCCATGGAAGACTTAAATATCATGTCTCCAATTTGAAATTAAGAGGTACAACAAATTGACTCAGTTTGTTGATTCCAAAGTCTGCAGAGAGGCCTGGTCCTAGAGAATGTAAAAGTTAAGCAAATTTTGGATCTGAGGGGTAATTCCGATTTCTTCTCTTGTGCTACAGGCACAGCACGTATCGCCTAATGGTCTTCCTTCATTTCTGATTCAGATGCTTCAAATTGACATAAAAGCATTTAATTGATTTCTAAAGGAGCATCCCCCTTAAAACAAGCTCTCTAATGAGTGACAAAGCTAGCTGACTATCAGAAAGCAGGTTTTCCTAAGACTTGAAAGACCTGAATTATTTCCCCAGCTCTCTAGGGACAAGGAATATAAAAACCTTGCTCTCTTCTCTGGGCTTTGTTTGCCATTACTGGTGTATAAAATCTGGATAATCGTCCTCTCACTGGTACCCCTTGTGGGAAGGTTGTGCACACAGATATTATCATACCTGAAAAATGCTGTAAAAGAAAGTCTCGTCATGAGCATGGAGAAGTATTGCTGCAGCCTTGGCCCTAAGTGGTTTCATTTCATACTATTTGATGTAGTGTGATTTCAGCACATTCTTTCCCCAGTGCTTAGCTGAAGATCTCAACCAAGAGGGACCTGTTTCTGGGATGGCTTTATGAGGGAAGGTGTCATGGCAGCCTCTGAGAAGAGGTGAAGGCATGCTGATGTTAGAGGCAGCTTTAGTGAAAAGGCTGTGCTGGTGCCTGTCCAAGTGTCTGGCACAGAGAAGCAAGACTTGACCTGTCTGCTGCCAGAGCAGACTCTGAGTGATTGTCCATAATGATACATCCACATACCAGCTGTGCTCAGCTTTGAGCTAAGCCATCTGACTCTTTTAAGCTTTCCTGTCTTGAATTTATATCCAAGGAATATCAAACCTTTGGACAATGACAAATTGGAGTAGACCTTCTTAGGATTAACTGATGCTGGCCTGTCAGGCAGCTATAAGCACTGTTGCAAAGGCTGGCAATAATCAGTCCTTCTAATGGTAAGTGAAAGCATTTAATTGGATACTGAGATGTGATTGGGATGAAATGTCAAGGGGAAAGTGAGAAATTCAAGGGCATTGGTCTGCCCAGTCTTATTTTAAAAGAGATGTATGCTGGCAGGATCTGTGGTTTAGCACTCCGGATTTGGCATTAAAGAGGAGTTTCAGGCTTAATAGTTTTAGCCATGGTCCCAAAACTACATCAAATTTAATTACTTCCTTTTCTTGGCTGGATTAAAAGAGAAACTTTTAACAAATAAAAACCTGCTCTGGGAAGCACTATAGTTATACTTATCTAAGTCTTTTGGAATATGAATCATCCAATAAATTGGGAAAGAAAAATTTCTGGATTGAATTGATATGCTAGTTATTTTTACAACCCTACAAGTATCATATAGGTCATCCTTATGCCACTTTAAGCCAGTTGTTTCTGACTGATGGCACATTCATGGACTTTGCATTATGGGGAAGCTGTTGCAATGTTAAAATAAAGCTGTTTTTTTTTTTTTTTTTTTTTTTTAACTTCAATAGAAAACACTGAAAGTTTTCAGTCTTGTGCCTATAATAATGCTTAAGTTAGTTGTGATAAGAGAGAAAGCCTTTCCATTTGTACTTGATTTTATAGCCGCATTAGTATTATGTGACATTTGGGTGTAGAGCAATGATTCTTGGGTGCTGCAGGGAAGAAAGTCTCTAGTAAAGTATTCAACAATGGCGTCAGAGATTAAGTAACCAAAAGGCAAGTTATTCATTTTTCTTTCTTTTAAAAAAAATTTTTTTTTTAATGTTTATTTATTTTTGAGACAGAGAGAGACAGAGCATGAACGGGGGAGGGTCAGAGAGAGAGGGAGACACAGAATCTGAAACAGGCTCCAGGCTCTGAGCTGTCAGCATAGAGCCCAACGCGGGGCTCGAACTCACGGACCGCGAGATCATGACCTGAGCCGAAGTCGACCGCTTAACCAACTGAACCACCCAGGCGCCCTCATTTTTCTTTCTAGAAATTCATGACTCAGAGGGACTACAAATAGATAAAGAGCTCATGACAACCTTTGAGTGGGCATTGGATGTACAGACGGATGACACTAACTCATACTCTCCCCTGTCCAAGGAAAATTCCCTTAACACATACTGGTGAAAAAGTGGATGGCTCTGAGGATGAAGGTAGCTGGGTTTCTGCTTCAGTTCTGTCTTTCATAGCTGATCCCCTGAGTAAGTGATCTCGTTTTCTCATCTGTAAAATAAGGGTAGTCTTACCTTTCTTGGAAGGTCATTCTAAACATTGATTAAGGTAGCTTTTTATGGATTAAGGCAGTCCTAGTATAGACCTGACATATAGTATTTGCTAAATAAATGAGACTTTCCTTCTCCTTCATTTCCCCTTCTAGCTTTAGTGTGTGAAGTTTAGTATAGTTTAGCATAGTATCTGACTCCCTCCTCCTATCTCCAAGTGTGGCTGTTTGTTGCTTGGTCATGAGTTCTGTTACAGTTATTTAGGAGCCCAGGCTTAGTGATGTTGAATAGGGCTCTGAGGTTTGTCATTTTTTTGTCTTCAGTTTTTCTGTAACTTGTTCTATTATGGACCCCAAATGTATTATGTATGTGATTATCACACTCATTATAACAGTTGGCTCCCCCCCCCCCCCCCCATATACCAGACCTGAAGTTCCAGAGGACTTTGTTTAAGGTTTGACCGACTTTCTATAGCCAATAGCCAATTAAGTGGCAGACGAACAGCATGGAACATGATAACATAGATCTTTCTCTAAACTGGCTTCTGTTTATTCACATTAATAGGTTGTGTTGGTGTAGAATAGTTCCATTTATAACATTAATCAACAGTTCAGTTAGTTCTTGCCCCTTCTACAAAGGGGCAAGATTAAAAAATTTTTTTTAATGTTTTTTTATTTATTTTTGAGAAAGAGAGATATAGAGCATGAGCAGGGGAGGGGCAGAGAGAGAGGGAGACACAGAATCGGAAGGAGGCTCCAGGCTCTGAGCTGTCAGCACATAGCCTGTCGCGGGGCTCAGGCTCACGAGCCGCGAGATCATGACCTGAGCCAAAGTCGGATGCTCAACTGACTGAGCCACCCAGGCGCCCCTACAAAGGGGCAAGATTAGAACAGTTGTTTGCACTGTAGCGTACCTAGTCTCAGCTGTCTGGTTGATTAAGCTTCCTTGCAAAATTATTTCCGAATGATTTTTTTTTCCTGTAAATTAAATGTGAGGTTACTTTATAGTATTATTTTAACATAGCAGATACACAGGGGGTGATAGATCAAAGCTAGTCTAAGAATTAAAAAAATATTTTTTATAAAGAAAGCTGAATGTTGAAATCTGATATCATTTCTAATTGGACATTGTGGCTTCACATGAATTTGGGAAAGCTTCTGGGGAGTTGAATTTACTTGCTCAATTAACTTTCAGAGGTCAGTATATAAGATCGATATTCTTAAAGTTCTATAAAAAAACATTTTATATCAGTAAGTGATGTTTCAGTCTTTCCCCTGCAACTTCAGCTACCTTTCTGCATGTTGGAAGCTAGCAATTCTAAAATAGCACATTTTAGCATATACTAGCAATTATTATCTTTGCTTTGGCAATAAATACCTTCCTAACTGTCTGTATCTTATTTATCGAAAACTCAACAAATGGTATTCTAGGAGGGAGAATTTTCAGGATGCCATTGTGGGTCACAGCATGAGATTTTATATTATCACACAGTACCACGTAAAGACTTTCTCTGCAAAGGAAGGAGCAATAATTACTTCATTAGTTACATAAGAGAGTCATAGGTCTTCAGCATAAATTGAGTCTGATTCATCAAGGATATTATTAAGCTGTCAAAATCTGTCAATATGGAGTGTGACAACAACATGTAAAATTCCATTAAGGGGTCATTAGCAAGGACTTCAAGCTTATGCTTAGCATTTCCTCTGAGTTTCTAATGGAACTTTGCTCAAAACAGGATTTAAGTCAGATGTCTCATCAACTTTCATGCTGTTAAAAGTTTGCTGTTGGACGACAGTATTAGTATTTTCTGAGTTTTTTAGTTCCTATGTCAGCCAAAATGAAAAAGCAAGCAGTTAGGTACAACCATAGTAATTTTCAGGCCTTGACATTTACACCCATTATTTTTTAAATCTGGTAAGCTCTGAAGATGGGCTTCAGTTGATGACATATTAGTTTGTGTGTAGAGACTTAAACACTCTTTTGCCACTGAGTCATTATTGAATTTTTGCCATTTCTTTGATCATTTTTTTTTTTCTGTAGAAGAAAAGGAAGTACAATTTGTGATGAAAACTTACTTTTTCTTTTATTACACTGTCAATTGCTAGGATTGGTGGTATTTGCAAATGACAGTGTCCAACATGAAAGTTAGTGCAATATTTTTTTTCTTTCTATAGAAATATCTGACAGCCACAGAAAAAAGAAGTGAGTCATTACCACTTTTTCTTAGTGCCATGAATATAACTCAAAATGCCAAAATGATCGAGTCTTAGCATTGTAGGTGATGGCAGATATGATCCAAATAAGTTAGTTCTTTATTTAAATGGCAGACAGGCAGAGATTAAAGCTATTCTATCATTTTAATGAACACTAAGAAAAAATTACCTATGATACATAGAATAACAAGTTGAATTCTTTGAAAACAATAATAAGAATTGGAGCTGTCAAAAAACTTTATAAAATTTTGAATAACTAAACAAAATTTCTCATATTTGTTCCTAGTATTCTTAAATAGATAATTAAGATATAATTTGGGGGTACCTGGGTGGCTTAGTCAGTTAAGTGTTGGACTCTTGATTTTGATCATCAGGTCATGATCTCATGGTTCATGAGACTGAGCCCTGAGTCAATGACAGTGTGGAGCCGATTTGGGATTCTCTCTTTCCCTCCACCTCCCTCCCCTGTCCTCCCATCTCTCTCAAAATAAGTAAATAAACTTAAAAAATATATAATTTGGGAAAAAGATAAACACCTGATAAAAATATGTTCTAAAAATTTGAGATCAGATTATCCATATAGTATATGCATAGGTATAACTTACTTGATAAGATCCTGGAACTTGAGGCCATATTCTCCTGATAGAAGGAGAAAATGGGAAGATACATACAATTATCAAGTCAAGATTAATTATGAGTGCCAAACCAAATAAAGGAGTGGAATTTGCATGATAACCTTGAAGATCAGAGTGAGAAGAGCTGAAAGGTAAGAGACCATTATACAAGAGTAATAATAAGAGGAGATTTAAAGCAGTTAGTAAGACATTATATAATAGCATGGAAAATTTAGATGTGATTTGTCGCTTACAAGGTTCTTTTTGGACATACAAAATTCAAGATTTCTATCCTGAATGGTATATAATAAGAAATTAATTTATTGAACAAGATTGTACTGGTGCCATGACTACTGATGTTTAATTAGAAGCTGATTGTTGATTATATCAATCTCATACGCTGGAGGTGCTCATACCTTTTGAAACTTATTTCCACTTTGAGAGAAATAATCATTTGTTGCCAGACTGAAAAGAATCTGGTATAATAAAACAAAACTCTCTACTCTCAGAAGAAATCAGAGATCGTTAGTTAGCATTGGGTGTTTATTATTAGGGGCTAAGATTCCCCAGAGAAAACTTGATAGGAAGTGTTATCCAAAATTTTTCATACGATATTGATTGTTAAGAAGAAGACTTGTCTTGGCTGATCACATGGCTACAGTAATGATACTAAAAATATTGAGCAATCCGTGCAATATTCTTACCAACTGGTCAGAGTGATGTCTACAGTAGACAACCACTATGGTCCCAGTGGTGCTTCTAGGTTGAAAATCATCTTCTCATGGCTGGCCCAATATGTGTTAGAGTGTGGTTTGAACCAAACATAGGATGCATCCTAAGTGAGAATAAATTAAATGTTGACTTCTTATCAGCTAAAAAGGTGGATCACTGAACATCATAGCTATATTGAGGCTATGCTATTTTGACTTGCTTACTGGCAGTTGAAAACTGCTTGAATGTGTGTCAATTGTTGGTTAATATTATTACTGATCTTCATGCAGTAAATAGGGTGTTAGCAAAATGATTGTCCCATTTTGTCAATTAAATTATTTTGTCAATTGAATTATTTTTTGCAGAAATTTTAAACATGTAACAAGTCAGGTAAAAATGAAAATCTGCCATGAATTTGTACCTTCCTGCTCTTCAGCAAGTGATCTTGAGATGTCACTCTTATTTTTCATCAAAAAGTGGAGGGATATTTATAAACACAGTTGAATTAGAATAATAATATTACAAAATAAAAAGTTTTTTATGTGAAATAAAATTTTGAGGATTAAGGATAGAAAGCAGTTTCTCATGGGGAGGAGAAGGAGAAGATGAAAAAAACAATAGACAACATCCATGTAACTAATGGACTTGAAAGATCATTATGATTATGGAGAAAAGTTTGAATTCCTCTTAGTTAGAGTTTTAGGAAAATGATTTCTGCAAAGCTGCTGGGATTTATTTTTTTGAACCAATGATTTCATTTGCCAAATCCTCTGTTTTGAAAGCCATTAAGGTCTCTCAGGGATTTTCTTACAGGTTATTACAATGACTCTTTGGAGTAGCTTACCTCCTTTTAATTTCTTTCAACTGACTTCCCAAACTTACTTACTTTCTTTTCTTTTCTTTTCTTTTCTTTTCTTTCTTCCTTCCTTCCTTCCTTCCTTCCTTCCTTCCTTCCTTCCTTCAATTGAAATTCAAGTCAGTTAACATACAGTGTAGTCTTGGTTTCAGGAGTAGAACTCAGTGATTCATCTCTTACATATGACACCTAGTACTCATCCCCCCTCCATGATTCCCATCACTCATTTAACACATCCTCCCCACCCCCACCCCTACCTCCACTACGGCAACCTCAGTTTGTTTTCTTTATTTAAGAGTTTCTTATGTTTTGGTTTGCCTCCCTCTCTCTTTTTATTTTCTCTTCCCTTCTCCTATGTTCATCATGTTACATTCCACATATTAGTGAAATCATATGATATTTGTATTACTCTCGCTGACTTCTTTCTTTTTTTTAAATTTTTTTTTAACGTTTATTTTTGAGACAGAGAGAGACAGAGCGTGAACAGGGGAGGGGCAGAGAGAGAGGGAGACACAGAATCTGAAACAGGCTCCAGGCTCTGAGCTGTCAGCACAGAGCCTGATGCGGGGCTTGAACTCACAGACCGCGAGATCATGACCTGAGCCAAAGTTGAACGCTCAACCGACCGAGCCACCCAGGTGCCCTGATGACTTATTTCTCTTAACATAATACACTGTAGTTCCATCCACATTGTTGCAAATGGCAAGATTTGATTCTTTTTCATCACTGAGTAGTATTCCATTGTACTTCCCAAACTTTAAAAACTCATTACACACCTGTGTTCATGACCTATTATCCAGGTGTGGCTGCGTTTCTACCTAGAGTGATCAAGAGGTCTGACAAAAGCAGTTTCCACGTAAGGGCTGCCACAGTGGACAGACAGCTCAGGGGGCATGCACAACTGAACCCACATGGCTAAAAATGTCCAGGATGCCTCTCATTATAAATAGAGGGATGAGAAATTTCATGGGTGTAGTAAATCATAGTTTATAAAACTCTTTCAAATGAGCTACTTCAAAGGTCACCTTTGTGAAGGCTTTATTTTCTTTAGGTTACTCCAATAATTTATGTATATAATTTTTATGGAATATCTTCTATTTTGCTATATTTGCAGGTACCTTCTCTTCCACTGGGCTATAATAACAGTGTACAGATCATCTTCTATTCATTTTTGTACTCCAAATCTAGTTTGGTGCTTGGGGCAGTAGGTACCTTATGACTTTTTAAAAAATTTTTACTTAAAAAAAATTTAAATGTTTATTTATTTAGAGAGAAAGAGAGAATGAGAGTGTGAGCAGGGGAGGGGAGGAGAGAGAGGGAGAGAGAGAATCCTAAGCAGCCTCTATGCTGTCAGCACAGAGCCCCACTTGAGGCTCAATCTCACAAACCGCAAGATCATGACCTGAGCCGAAATCAAGAGTTGACACTTAACTGACTGAACCACCCAGGTACCTCTGTTTTGTTTTTTGAATAAAGAACATAAACTTTATAATAGATAGGGGCATTTTTCAAAGACCTACTTGTCCACTGAAACATTAATGAGACTTAACATTTCTGAGTTCTATTGTATATGATGATTGTTAGTTGGGTAATCAAAATATAATTGTGTCATATTCCAGGACAGTTGTTTCATATTTTTAATTGCATGATTTCCTTAATTTTTTCTCATTTCTAAGTTTTTGAACTGTGTTTTTCTGTTTGTTCTTTAAAAGTTTTCACTGTATTTTTTTCTATTTTTTTTCTAACTTTTGTTTCTTCCCAAATATACAGAAATATGTGATGGATATCTTCTAGTTTTATTGAAAATTTTAGTTAAAATTAAATTCATATGTAAAGTATATAAACATTAAAAGAAATACTTCAGGGTACCTGGGTGGCTCAGTCCATTAAACATCTGACTTTGGTCATGATATCATGAGATTAGGCCCTGCATGGGGTGAGCTGAAGCCCCGCTTTGGGCTCTGCACTCTCTCTCTCTCCACCTCTCCCTCTGCTCCTTGTGGGATTCTCCCTCCCTCCCTCTCTGCCCCTCACTCATCATGCTCTCTCTTTCTCAAAAAAAAGAAAAAAAAAAGATTCCTAACTATAAAAAAAAAGAAATACCGCAAATGGTATGAAAATAGCATCGCATTGGGTTATTGAGAAAGATGAGATATTTTTATAAGATTCTCATGTTTGTCAGCTGTATTTAGCAAGGTCAGTAAGGGCTCTGACAATTGTAGAAGGTCAGAAAAAATGTTTTAACACTGTGTTTAAGTTCAAAGTGTTGTCAAAAGTTGAATAAATTTATGATGGCGTTAAGAACTGTTGTCGGGTATTTAGTTAAATGCACAGCGAAAGATCAGTTTCAGGGAAAATCAGAGCTATGCCCTGCATTGAACAGGGAAAATGGACTGGTGAAACCATTAAGCAATATTTTGGGTAGAACTGGCATATTAGAGACTGAGGTGTCTTAATGCTCCAGTTGAGAATAAACCCTGAGAGTTTTAAGCGGAGGAGCAGCAAAAGGATGTGCCTCAGACACAGAAAGACTTCAGGTTTTATCGCCTGGCTGCACCCACAATAGGGAGGTTGTTGGTACCACTGGGTGAGTCCTGAGTCAGCCTAATGGCCACATCTCTGGCAACTGAAAGCAAGGACTGAAACTGTGAATGCAGAGTACCCTCTTTTCCCCATCTTCTATGGAGAATCTTCTGGACAGGTATGGTGCCTGCTCTTCACAGGGAGACATGCGGCCATTGGCTGTTGGCATGTGTTGTGAGCTAATTTAGGTTCCCTGAGCATACGTGAAAATCTCAGTAGCTAAGTCCCTCATTACTGTGTCTGAGACTTTTTATTTTGTGATGTGGATACAGTAAGCAGGAAGAATAAAACATTGCTCTGATAGGATTTCTACTCAGAAGCTTTTTCAAAGGAGGCTATGAATTATAATGCAAAAGGCCATTGCACTCACTGCATGGTGACCTGGTTCTGAAAGCAAAGCCTTTCTTTGATAGCTGGAGAACAACTCATTCTGAAGATCAAAATACTGGTTATCATAATAAGAAACCCGAATGTATGCCTGTGTACGTATTATTTCCCAAAACATTCAGTAATATATTATTCTATGTCACCTCAAAGTTGAAAACATAAAATGAAACAGGGGGAATTGTGATATCATTACTGCCCATTCTGGGCAACGAGGTAGAATTTTTTAAGACCTCCAAACTTTGCCTTCACTGCTGCTCTGTCATCTCTTTTGAGGTAATTCTTCAGGTTTCCTTTTTCTCTCTCTAGTGCCTAGAGTTTCTGGCAGTATGACAAGATAAACAATTGACTATAGCAGGGGTTGGCAAACTGAGGCCTATGGGTCCCATCTAGCCCCTGGCCTGTTTTTGTAACACCTGCGAGCTAAGAATGGTTTTCATACTTTGAAAGGGCTGTAAAAAAGCAAAAAACAAAGAAGAATATTTGATAGAGACCATAGGTGGCTGGCAATGCCTAAAATACCCACTATCTGGCTTTTAACAGAAAAATTTGTCAGCCTCTCCACTGCAGGATAAAATTCAAATGCCTTAACTTGGTGTCTGTGCTTTATTTCACAGCCTCCTTTCATCTCTTCTTACTACTTCCCCCACACATCTTAACCTCTGTAGCTGCATCAGATGATCTGTCAGTTTCTGCAAGGCTGCATTCTACCTCTCCCCCCCCCCCCCCCAGTGCCTCTGTGTATTTGCGCGTGCTGTTCCCTCTTTCTGGAATGTTCTCTACTCCACCCTTTTATCTACTTTATCTTCACTTCTCTGAAAATGGCCATATACATACTACCTGTATCTAACGAATATTAAATAAATCTTATTAAATAAGTAATATCTGCCAAAGAGAAAATTATAGGTACTGGATGGAAAGCCAGTGAAAAATTTGTAGTTCCCATTGTTATTAGTCATGCTGCTGTTGTTGACAGTTCTCTTCTCACCCTGCCTCAGTTATTTACTATCAGCATAAATAATGCAATGTTTATTTTTGATCTTTCTTTCCTCATTTGTGTTTTATTGATAAAATTTTTTTTAAGGCACACAAAAAAATCAAAGCTTAGAATTTTGAAGATTAGTGGTCCAGTGCTTTAAGCAATGGCAAGGAAGGAAGACAGAGAGAAAAAGCTACTTGTACCAGCAAGTGATTTTTGCAAGGAAGATATATGCATCAGATAGTGTGTTTGTTATGGAAAATAATTAAGATCATTAGCCATAATCAGCCATTTTAAAGCCTTGGGTCTTATTAGGGCTACATTGAGGAAGCTGTCATGATCACTCTTGTTTTATGTACAATGATAAAGGGAATTTAATGCATTTAGATACAAACATGAACAATAAAACATTTGTCTTAAAATCTAAAGGAAGACAGTGAAAATGGATTTCTTTGGCAGCCTCCCAGACCTGGGAATTAGAGGTTGTAATGAAACTAAGATAATTGGTATATGTGTTAGGTTACAATAAAGATGTGGTAATTTAGCACTAATCCTGAAAACATGATATCATATTCTACTGCGAAATCTTGACAAGAAGGGAAAAAGGGAGTAGGGGAGGCAGCAAACCTCATACAATAAGGTGAACAATAAAAAAATTCTTAAATGAAGCTTTAGAAATAATAAAATAAAAAAAGTAACTTATTTTTTCCCATCTTTAATTCTTATGTTTGGAACATTCTTGTAGTTTTAAACTGCTCAAAAGCAGTTCTTGTTCATTGCCTGCTTCCCCATGACCTTTGAGGAGTCTGTGATTAAAACTCCACCTCCATAGTTTCCCATTTTAGAACCACTAGCAGAGCTGTTGTTTAGTCAACCTGGTGCCTTCATCTCTTACTGACTTGACCTGGATTTCTTTTGTGATACTTTTCTCCTCAAAAAACCCGTTTCAACCTTTGGCATCAAACTCACTCCTTCTGTGAGCAAGTAAAATAGTGACAAAGTGTCAGATTCTATTCACTTTAATTTCCTTGGGAATCCATTTATCTATCTCATTTATTTGTTTCATCATCATCCAAGTGGGAAGTAACCGCTATTGTCCTTTTTATTAAGATTCATGTTTTGTTATCATTTAAAGAACATCAAAATGGGTGTGTCACCACCCTTTTGAGACGTCAACAAGTTATTATGTGACTGACACTAAGCTAACGCTGCATATTTTATTTTATTTACT
This sequence comes from Panthera leo, assembly GCF_018350215.1. Classification (NCBI taxonomy): domain Eukaryota; kingdom Metazoa; phylum Chordata; class Mammalia; order Carnivora; family Felidae; genus Panthera; species Panthera leo. The sequence continues at coordinate 170,191,009 of NC_056686.1, forward strand.
TGATCTGGGAAACTTTTGGTTTCCTTTAGAGAATAAGGGGAAAAAAGCCTTACAAAGTTTTGTAAAACTCATTTTACTCAATACTTGGGCTCATACATTTACCAAACTGATATTATCTAATTCAAAAGGAAAACATGTCCGCTTTTCTCCTTTTAGTCCAATGGACCATTATTGGGTACTAGTCTTATTTATTTTTGCTCTAAGTAATTTCATGTGTTTTGAAACTTTGGACTTTGCAGTTAATGTGATTCTAAAGTTCATGGTGAAACTTGGAGAAGAAAATTTCAAACATTATCAATCAAATCTGTCTATCAACCTATCTACTTTTGACAACTGTTATTGTTCACAGTATCAGTTAGACTTGGTGAACCAGGAGATGCTGCTCTTTCTTTTACACTTAACTTTTCAGGGGTGTGTAGATCACAGTCAGCAAGCTTGTCGGCACACAGGCCGTGGCCATGCTATGGTGTAGACCATTAATCCTTCCCTCCCTAGTCGCTCTCTTTCAGCTGACCTAGAGCAGTTGCCGTGGCCCAAGGTCAGCCCGTTTAGGTAATAACCTTTGAGTCACATTGACAGGAAGAGATGAGTTTGGAACATCAGATTATCTCCTTGTAATTTTCATTAGAAAACATGGGTAATCCTTGCAATTAAAAATGGAGGACAATGGAATATTACTCAGCCCTAAAAAGGGGTGAAATCTTGCCATTTGCAATACCCTGGATGGACCCAGAGAGTATTATTCTGAGTGAAATAAGTCAGACATAGAAAGACAAATACCATATGATTTCACTTATGTGTGAAATCTAAAAAACAAAACAAGCAAATAAGCAAAAAGCAGAAACAACCTATAAATACAGAGAACAAACTGATGGTTGGTTATCAGAGGGAAGGGGGGTAGAGGGTTGGGCAAAACGGGTGAAGGGGAGTGGAAGATACAGGATTCCAGTTGGGGAATGAATATGTCACAGGGATAAAAGGTATAGCATAGGGAGTATAGTTAATGGTATTATAATAATATTGTATAACAGCTATAGTACTGTGGTGAGCACAGCATATAGAGTTGTGAAAATAACTATGTTGTCCACCTGAAACTAATGTAATATTGTGTGTCAACTATACTTCAATTTAAGAAATGGAAGATGAAATGAAAAGGATGCAAAGAGAGAAACTGTGTGGTAGGGTTGGGGCCATGGGATTTAGGAAAAACTGAAATATAGTATAATACATTTTCCTAGAGGTGGAATATGAGACCATATGACCTTTGGACATGATTGAAAGGTCAGTTTCCTGAGTTGCCTCCATGTTTGACGGCAGTTCAATTTTGATTTCAGTTTATTTAGCTTTATAATCTTTTGTTCCCACTCATTCTCCTCCTCCTCACCCCAAGGTAACTTGAGTTCCTTACGGTCAAAAGAATTGACCAGAAAGAAATGAAATTATTGCCACAGATCTTCCTCCCTGAGCAGGATGTCAATACTCTCCATCTTACACTACTGCTCTGTGCACACAGTCAGTGTGTGCTGTGAACAAGGGTCTGACAGGCGGCCATTATCCATTCAGGGAATGTCATGCTCTTACCTCTTTCCCTTGGACAGCTGGGAATTGTAGAACTGTCAAAATTTAAACATGGCCCAGCTCTCCTTAAATGTGCTTATTTAGGAAACATACAATATTTTTGCACTTAATAGGTCATCTAATTATTTCTGGAATTGAGTTGAACTGCATGTGTAATTCATACTCAGTTTATCTTGTGTGAGGAAAATACTACCAGCTGAGTTTGCTTTTGGGGTACTTCAGGGGCCAAGGCCCTACTCTATCTCCAGTCTGACCTTAACCTTTACTCTTGTACCTTGCTTGAAAGGTATAAGTTCATATAGCTCAACACTTGGAATTGTTTGTAGAAAGGTGTTTTCTTCTAAGCTACTCTCTAGAGCATTGACTTGCTGGCTCCTCCTTCCTGTCTCCTGACATTCCCTGGCCCTTCCTCAGGGTTGGTGCTATAATAATATGATATAATAAAAATATATACATTTGATCTTTGTCTCTATTCCTGGCATGCAGCTCCTAAAACCCTTGCAATTTTCTAAGAGATATGAGTATCTTTTTGTGCTAATGAGATGACTGGTGGCTTCAATTTCCTAGACAGCTTCAGGATGGGGGCTGGTCACCAAAATGACCAAGACATGTTTAAATTTTTTTTTAATGTTTATTTATTTTTGAGAGAGAGAGAGAGAGAGAACAAGAGAGAGACAGAGTATGAGTGAGAGAGGGTCAGAGAGAGAGGGAGACACAGGATCTGAAACAGGTTCCAGGCTCTGAGCTGTCAGTACAGAGCCTGACACGGGGCTTGAATGCACAGACTGTGAGATCATGACCTGAGGTGAAGTCGGACTCTTAACCGACTGAGCCACCCAGGTACCTGGACAAAGGTATGTTTAGAAGGTTGGACCTTTCAGCCCAACCCCCTGACCTCTGGGGAGGGGGGAGAGGTTGGAGATTGAGCTAATTACTATTGGTCAATGAATTAATCAGTTATGCCTAAGTAATGGAACCTCCATTTATTTATTTATTTATTTATTTATTTATTTATTTATTTATTTAATTTTTACTATTTTTTAAAGTTTATTTATTTATTTTGAGAGAGAGAGAGAGACAGAGGTTGAGTGAGCATGAGCAGGGGAGTAGCAGAGAGAGAGGGGGAGAGAGAGAGAGAGAGTCCCTGCTGTCAGGGCCGAGCCTGACACGGGGCTCAAACTCACAAGCTGTGAGATCTTGTCCTAATTGGAAATCAAGACTTGGACACTTAACCAACTGAGCCGCCCAGGAGCCCCGGTAATGGAACCTCCTTAAAAACCCTAAACCACAGGGTTCAGAGAGATTCCGGGTTGATAAACACATTCACATACCAGGAAGGTGGCCCATTCTAACTTCATGGGGAGAGAAGTTTCTGTGCTCTGGACCTTTCTGGACCTTGTGCTTCTTCATCTGGCTATTTATTTTTATCCTTTATAATATCTTTAACAATAAACTGGTAAATGTAAGTAAATGTTTCTCTGAATTTTGTGAGTCATTCTAGCAATTTATCATAAATAAGGGGGTGATTGGAACCCCCAACTTTCTAGACAAGTTGGGCTGAAGTGTGGGTATTCTGGGGACCCATTACCTGCAGCCAGCATTTGAAATGAGGGCAGTCTTGTGGGGCTGAGTCCTTAAACCTGTAGAGTTGGACACTTCCTTCAGGTAGTTAGTGTTAGAATTGAATTAACTTATAGAACAACTACTTGGTGTTCAGAGAATTAGAACATTGGTTAATGTGGGGACCCCACCCCCTGAACTGATGTCAGAAATATTGTGAATAGAGAAACAGTTTCTCTTTAATAGTAAATATTTATAATATACCAGTGATTCTTGGCACATGGCAGATAGTATTGAACATGAAGAGTAAATCAGGTAGCAATTATATAATAAGCAATTTTATCAAATATAGGAGACTCATTCAACCTTGTGAGTTTTCTTTTATTTTCTTTCTTTTTTTTTTAATTTTTATTTAGGGATAACCCACTTTCTAGGTGCATTTATTTCATGGAGAGAGACACCTTATAAATACGTATAAGGATATATGTAATGCCCATAAGTAGACATTATACTTTATCTCAACTTATCCTTATAAGAATACTATAGGTAAGTATTCTTACCTGTATTTAATGGATGAAGAAGTTGAGGCTTAGACTCATTAATGGATATTGTCCCAGGTCAGCTAAGAGACAGATCTGAACCCATATCTGATTTATTTCAAAACCTGTAATTTTCCCAATTTGCCATAGAGATAATTGGAATGCAAATGAATTATCCTAGTATTAGTTTGAAGTGCCTTTAAAACTTCTATTTAGTTTTTTCTTTTTTTTTAATTGATAAAAAATTTAAAAACTCATCTTCAGTAACAACATTTCATTTCTTTAAAAAAAAATCCTCTGAACTTGGAGGCATTGGCCATGAGTAACAATAGGTTTGTGAGGGCATAACTCATTGTTCCTTATCAGGTGGTAGAAAGGATTTTTTTCTATTGCTTTGGCTCAAAGTAATTGCATATCTATCTATTTATCTGAGCAATTAATCAGAGACCTAAGTAATCAAAGCAGCAGCCAGAATTCCCATGTTGGACTTCCATGTTCCATTCAACCATTCTCAGCACTTTAAATGATTTCTTACCCAAGCACTGTAAGACCACATGAATCATATGACCAAGTACTAGCTATACCAGGGGATGATTTACCCATCCCGAGGAATGCATTTCAGATGACTTTGCAGGAAATATAAAGAAAAATGATTACAGTAGAGATATTTTTAAACTGAAAAGCATCCAATAGTTTATATTCCTAGAATGACACTGCTGGGCTTTACGTTTGTAGTCTAAACATTATGTTTTACAGAAGCAACGGGTATGCTATTCAATTAATTTGATAAGAATGGAAGCTTTGGCGAAACATCTTTGTTTAAAAATTGTACATTTTGACACAGCTTAGAATCTACATAGTGGCATTTTCCTTAGTTGTCCATGAATGGGTAGGTAGAAAGTACAGACCTATGGCTTCCACTAACCAAGATTCACAACACAGAATGGCCTCTAACCAAAATGTTGAATGGCAGGTTTATTTTGAATGAGAAACTGTTTTTTTTTAAGATTCAAAATTAATTACAGCATTAACCAGTAATGAAAATTTCAATTATTATTGAGCTGCCTAAAGCATCTGTCAGGACCGAATTGACTGAGGTTCAAGGAACTTGAATTTTGGAAGCTGGGTGCAAGACTTGAAAGGCTTCAGGAAGGCTTCCTCTTTTAGGTGTATGGTGTTAGGTCTGCCCAATGTTTTGTCAATTAAAAGTAAGTGAGAGGGTTTCACATAAAAATCAGGAATTTTGCTTCCTCTTGAAAAAAAAATCAAAAGATGTGGCAACTCAGGGCCTTTTGGTTGAGATCGTGCTTTCCAGTTTTCCTCATTCTCTTCTACATAAAGTGTGTGATGATTCTCCTCCACAGCTGGCTTACCTCATTTAAATTACCTGTCTCATCCTAGGGGCATTGGAGTGTCAACCCGTATTCTGAGGCCTACTTTTGGTAGTTCCCAGAATGCATGGCCATACGTGATATTTGTCTTTTGAGATACTTTCTCACTGTTCCAGAGATGATGATTATTTCATTTGCAGTTTGGCCCTATTATTAAGATCTCAGAGACTTTTTAAAATCATAAGGACCTTAAAAGGAAAAAGTCATTGACATGAAGAAAATATAAAGTAGAAGATAGTGACATTAAAATTGTGAAATTTGGTAGCATTATTTGTTGTGAGATATTTATGTGTTAAGAAAGGTTTGGATGGGGTGCCTGGGTGGCTCAGTCAATTAAGTGTCTGGCTCTTGATTTGAGCTCAGGTCATGATTTCATGGTTCGTGGGTTTGAGCCCTGTGTTGGGCTCTGTGCTGGTGGTGTGGAGCCTGCTTGGGATTCTCTCTCTTCTCTCTCTCTGCCCCTCTCCTGCTCATGTTCTCTCTCTCTCTCTCTCTCTCTCTCTCTCTCAAAATAAATAAATTAAACACTTAAAAAATGAAAGCAGTAAGCTTTAATAAAAGTAGATTCTAAGGTCTACATGAAGCTTTTTATCCAGAGACATTGGACTATATTGTCTCTGGTCCAGAAACTGACCCATTTTGGGTTTTCAAGCTCATTGGCAAGCTGAACTACTATCAGTGAGCTAGTCTCACCTCTCCATTCTTTTTGTCCTCATGGGTGTTCACCCTCCCAAAGTTTCCTGGCATCCAAGGCCAGCTAGATAAGAGCAGTCTCAGATTTGTACAGAGCTATCTTTGTATCAGAATATATACATATATAATACATAATAAAATATATAAAAGTGTATAAATATGTATAAGTATGTATATATGTGTCTGAGCATTTATATAAACAGCTGTGTTGTATAGACTTGAGCTTTGTAAAATATGGAATCATAAGACATGACTGCCGTTGGAAATATTGGTAGAATATAAATTTGCACCTGATGCAAATTGCAAATTATTTACCATATAAATGAACTTGCTCTGGTTTGTTTCTTTTTCCTTTTCCAGCTTTCCCCTGTCTTCTTTGCTCTAAAAGTATAGAACTTGGTGTAAGTTCTGGTGTTTGAAAAGTAATATACTCTGAGCTGCTCACCACTACAGTGATTGTAAGGAGATTGTATTATTAAAAGTGCTTCTAACAATTTCTACCCCTATGAAGAACATATAGTTTTTTAAAATCTTTGGTAATAATGTCTATTTCATGAATTTACTGTAAAAATTACATGACATATTTATAAAGTACTTAGTATTCAATAAATAATTATCATGATTTACTTAACAGTCCATCACTTGCTTAGTAAGCAGGTAGTGAAATACAAACCCAAGCTGTGCCATTTCTGTCACGTGGGCAAATTAATTTTCTTTTTGGTACTCAGCCTCCTTACCTATTTAAAAAGGAGATAATAATAGTATCTATCTCACAGGGTTGTCAGCTCTCTGGAGCTTCTTTTCTAAAGATTAAATGCCATTCATGAGGGCTCTGCCTTCAATATCTAGTCATGTCCTGATGGCCCCAGGTCCTCAGACCATCACATTGGGTTTTAGGATTTCAACATGTGAATTTGGGGGGGACATGTTCAGACCATAGCATGTACCCTAAATATTGTATGGAATATACTTATCTTATAAAAATATTGTTTATCTGAAATCTAAATTTAACTAGGCATCATGCATCTTTATTTGCTAAGTCTGGCCACTGTGCACTATTCTATATCCAGTTCTAACATGCTAAAGTGTAGTAGGATGTACCTTTATTTCAGAATCTCATTACTATGAATTCTGTTTTTCTTTAGCCTTATTCACTGGCAAGGGGAATGCCTGGTAAGATAGGAAGACACAGCTATAGCATAGAATTTCCTGTTGCATTCCCAGCCTTAGAGCAGCAAATTTCTTTGTATAACTTTCTTTCTTTCTTGGATTCTCCTTATACGTTCCAAACCATTTTTTTTTCTCCCAAGGAAAGGAAGGAAGGAAGAAAGGGAGAGAGAGAAGGAGAAAGAAAAGAAAGAGGGAAGAAGCCCAAACTATGAGCAGTTCTCCCTTTTTTAAAATAAGTTTATTTATTTATTTATTTTGAGAGAGAGAGAGAGAGAGTGTGTGTGTACGAGTGGGGGGAGGGGCAGAGAGAGAAGGAGAGAGAATCCCAAGCAGGCCCCCAGGAGTATATATAAATCTAAATCTAAATCTAAATCTAAATCTAAATCTAAATCTAAATCTAAATCTAAATCTAAATCTAAATCTAAATATATTTTTTACTTCAAGGAGCAGGTTTTTATTATTTTGGTTTGCCCTTTGCTTTAGGATCTCAAAAATTATGGGTGTTCCCTTCTCTCGGCCAGACTCTGGTTCTATTAATTGCAAAGGGAAGTAAATATCAGGACAGTAACAGACAGAAAATGGCCAGTTTTCATGTAACCTTTTATTCCCTATTTTTAATGCAGTTCTCAAAGCTTTCATTTCCCTGCTAGAAAGTGAACGATTTCAGGTGTCTGAGGATCTTGTGTCAAGCTTGTGTTAAATGCTAATGTTTGCAGTGGAAAATCAGAGGGCAACAGAAAAATTTACCGCTGGACTATTGTGGAAAAATTTTGGATCATCCTTCTCCAGCAAGTGATAACTTTTCCAGAAGGTCCATAGGATTGAGGGTGTGGCTTAGGAAGAAATTTTATTGAGTCTCTGTAAGTTTTAATCATAATGGCTCTTTTGCTCATCTCAAACAAGAATAAAATGCAATACCTTAAAAAAAAGTATTTACTTAAGTAGGTTGGGACAACTGACATGTTATAGGGTGAAGTATGCCTAAACCAGGGTGTGAGATTTACATATGTCGTTCATTCTCCCTGAAGGAAACATGTAGGAATCTTACATGGAAGAATGCAGTGGTCTTAGGCAATCCATCTTGGGAATAGAAGTTTATTAATATTTTCTTTTCTCTTAATCAGGCAAGAAAAGTTATTATGTGGCATGGCCATATAAGGTTCAGCTCCATTGGGGGCAGCTCCCTCTTCCCCCAAATTCCCCATTGTATTTTATTGTTCCTGTTTTATTATTGAGAAGCTTAGGCTTAGGTCAAGTTAACTTGCTTAGGATCATATGCCTAATTAATGATAGGACTTCTCCAGTTTGTTTAATTCCAAGGCCACATGCTTTTCCTGTGTGTCATCTCCCAGGACAAATTGCTCAGCCCTCTCAGCCTCAGTGATGCTATTACCAGCTCTGGTGGGCTATGGTGAGGATTAGAGATAACTGATGTAAGGTTTTCAGTGCAGTGACTGGCCTATGGTTATGTTCCCTAAGTGAGAGTTTTTAGTATTGTTAAGCAGGAAACAGGTAACAGGTAAGTGGTCACAATATAGCGTCAAGAAAATCTAGTAGGAGGCACTAAACAGAGGTCCAGGTAGATAGGCAGTAGGTTTCATGGAATTCTGAAGAGCAGTTGGCTCAGGGAAGGCTTAGACTGAGAATAAACAAGGGAATGGTCTTTTGCAGAAAATGAAGGCAGGAATCTAGAAGGGAGTAAACTAAATTCACTCAATCTGTAATGCATTTGACCTTGAATGAATTTTCTTGGAAACAATGGAGCACAGCACTATAGTTCCATCGGTATTGTTCAAGTGTTTGATTGCTAAACAACTGAAATGATTAAATTTAAAAGAACATATTTGCTAGTACAAGAATCCAGCCAATTTTTTTTTTTTTTTTGTCACAAGCATGAGCACAACAGAAGTCACTGTTGGTTTTTCTTTTTTTCTTTTTTTTTTTTTTATCATGGTCTAGACTTGGATTGAAATAATTAAAAAAAAATTTTTAACGTTTATTTTTGAGAGAGAGAGAGAGAAAGAGAGAGAGAGCGCGCACACAAGCATGAGCGGAGGAGGGGCAGAGAGAGAGGGAGACAGAATCTAAAGCAGCTCCAGGCTCTGACCTGTCAGCACAGAGCCTGACATGAGGCTTGAACCCACAAACCATGAGATCATAACCTGAGCCGAAGTCGGATGCTTCACCAACTGAGCCACCCAGGCGCCCCGGGATTGAAATAATTTTTAATTTGTTATTTCACATGCAATCAGGACTAGAATTTTCTTTAGCTTTTTTATGCAGTGTAATACAAGTTTGACATTAAAGAAAAAGGATGATATGTGACAGCAGCAAGAGTACTTTTGTATGTGGCTATATAACCTGCCAAAGAATTTGCATCAGGCCTTTCTGAAGTGGTGTCATTCCCATTCACAATAAAGGCCTTCAAGCCCCTCACTGTCCTGCAATAAAGGCTGTCACCCAGTCAGCACCAATTTCATCCGTGTATGAGTCGGCAGTGATACTGCTGATGCGTGTCAAGCTCTTGTTAAATTCACTGTGGGTCAACTACCTAAAATGTTTCTTTTAAATGATTCAATCATAAAGCACAGGCCCTGAAATACCCAGAGAAGTGTGGCAACTGGCATCTTTATGATAGATGCATTAGGAGCGTGGTGAATGGGGGTAGGAGCTGAATTTAACACAAGTACCTATAAAAATGGAGCAGTAGATATTTCTATACATTTATTTTGTGTATTTATATGTTATTCCAAAGACATTTGGTTTGACAAGTTACTGACTCTCTCCTGTAAAAAATTGGATGGGTTTAGAGTCTTATTGAAAGGATTCAAATTGTTATTCATTCGTTCGTTCGTTCATTCATTCATTCATTCATTCACCAGACTTTCCTTGAACCAAGTGCTGTACTAATAAGCACTGACGATACAAAGACAACTCAGACTTGTCTTCTATCCTCATGGGTCTCACAAATTACTAGAAAAAGAAATTTTATTGGATTAACAACGAGCATTATTCTGTCTTTGAAATTTCCCTTTTTCTTGATCCTATAAAACAACGTCCCTGGCTTGCTCAAAAGGCATAATAGATCAAATGTGGAGTGCTTTGGAAGGCCTGGAAGGACAGGAAAGCAAGGGCAATACTTGTTCTCTTCCATTCTGTTTCTAGTCTGTATCACACAGTTCGTTGCTACTCTGAGTTTTCCTGTGTTTCTCAGTAGGAGCCCGACATGGAGACTCTATCTGGTAAGGATGAGGGTTGTTGGCTTTGGAATCCGCAGCCCCCACCCCCACCCCCGCCAGGAAATTGATGCTTCTCATTGCCTTCTTCATCTTCCTGACACTTGGCATGTGTTTTTACTCCAATGCCCTTTTAGTTGTTATGTAAGTGTATTTTATTTTCTGTATTCCAGAATTAGTATCTATTTATCAGAGAAAATTCCAAAGAAAATAGAGAAAAGAAAAACAGAAACTAAAATTTTACCTGCTACCTCAACACCCAGATAGAATCACTACTGATATTTTGTGGACTGTTCTTTCAGGTACTCTTAGGGCACTTGTTTACTTTTCCTTTAAACAAAATTGGGATTTTGATAGGAAAAATTTCTGAAGTGGAAATGCATGCTCAAAAAACCTGAACACTTTTAAACATATCACTAAATTTCTCCTATGAACCAGTATAGCTTTTTGTACTCCCATCAGTGGTGTGCACATGTGCTTGTATTTCTGAATTTGCTAAAATGAGATACTATTTTTATTTTATTTTTTTAAGTTTATTTATTTTTGAGAGAGAGGGAGAGAGAGAGCATGCATGGATAGGGCAGAGAGACAGAGACAGAGAGAGAGGGAGAGAGAGAGAGATTCCCAAGCAGAGCCTGACTCGGGGCTTGATCTCATGAACGGTGAGATCATGACTTGAACCACAATCAAGAGTGGGGCACTTAACTGACAATTAGCCTCTCAGGTGTGCCAAGATATTATTATTATTTTTTTAAATAATAATTTAAAAATTGAGAGGTGAGCTCTTTCAGTTTTTACAGATTCTTGGTAAAATCCTTGGGCTTCTGATTGCCCCTTGGTCCTCTTTTAGCTCAAGGTATTCTTTATCTGTGTGGTTTTCTCCCTGCTTGCAACCCCTTTTCTTATCCAAACTTGTTCTGGCTCCTTGAGATCTGTTTGTTGTGGTTGTTGTTGGTAGTTGTTGGTTGGTTTTGTCTTATGCATGCATCGGATTTTTCTGTCACTTGCTCCTTTTTCTACTCAGAAAGACGCTTGACCATAGGAAGGCCACCATAACTAGGATAGATTTCTACTCTTTCCTATTAAAAGGCCAGTATTTAAAGCTCACTAACGTACGCACAACTTTCTAGGAAAGTAAAATCCTTTCCGTGCAGTCATTCAGTTGATTGTCAGTTGGCTCTCTGAATAGGAAAAGTTAAATACAGTTATTTTGATCAGGAAAACAAGAATCATTTTAAGTATCTTGCAGGATGGGATTTAATTCAGAGATTTGCAAGCCTGTACAACTCTTATTGGGATTAGAGGAGGGAAGGTCAGTGGCCATATGGAATTTGTAGAAACTATGTTTTCTATGTAAAGTGTTTGTGTTTGATGATACACTTGGTTGGACTAAGGTCATTTCCATAGTGAGTTTTCATCTCTGTCTGTTGCATTTTAGGGTAAGGTTTAGTTCTTTTTGTGACTCACCATTTTCTCTTAGCATTGTAAGCATTGTAAGCATTTCTGTAAAAACAAAACAAAACAAACCAAACCAGCCACTTCACCTCTCTGAGCACACTGAGCTTGGCCTATCTTCTGCTATTGCTATTTTCTGACAGGCAATGGCAATATTATGTTTCTTGAAGTCCTCTCTGTGTACTTTTATGCCACTCCTCCAGTCCTCCTTGTTTGCTGTCACCCTGACTCAAGTTGCTGAGCCACAGCTTTTTGCTATCTGGCTTGAGTCCATCTTCTTCTAATATACACCCTCTGATGGTGAGTTGCAGTGAGCAAAGCTTCAGTGCGCGAACTGGCTGTGCTCCAGGCCTCAGCTGCTGATAAATCTGCCTTGGCATTTGATGTTAAGTATAGCTCTCAGATGATGACTACATTTTTTTTGAAGCTGAATGCAACATTTTGATAGGTTGTTATTATAAACCAGCACCTAAGACTAGAAACAGGAATGGGAAGGAATTTTCCATGCATAGAAGCCCGTTAGCAGTGGTTGTCCTTTTCTGTACTCATTAAAGTAGAGTCTAAAGATTTTTAACAGAATATGATCCCCAAATCAAAAAAGCAGGCTAGGGCATAGTCACCCTCAGGGTGACTTCAATTTCAGGGCCTTTGCAAGCAGTATTACCAGTAATCTCAGACAGCCTTTGACCTAGGACGCCCTTGAAAATATGGATAGTAGTCTAGTAAGTATCCCTTCAAGAGAAAGTTGTGCCTGATATAGACATATAGGAAACAAAGATGCCAATTGACCTCAGCAGTTATCACTACCCCTCAGTTTTATTAACTTCAGGTCAGTGTTTCCCAAAGTGCTCTTCAAACCTGCAGCCTTGAGAGGTACTCCAAAAAAGGTTTTCATGGTCAAAGCAATTTGAGAAATGATGTGATTTTTACTCCTATCTTGAGAGTCACAAATGATGTTTTAAAACTCAGGACAAATCCTATTGTAACAAAACCTACTTAATTTTATTTAACCCAGGATTTCCCCCACCAACCCACCCTAGTTTTTATTTTGATTACTAACATTTTTTCTTCTGCAGCGCTTTGATAAAAGCATGTTGAAAACTGGGTTCCCCGCCCCTCCCATTATCTCCTATGGTCACGTAATTTATTCTAGATTACTATATCTGAGGCTCTTCAACTTGCTGAGCCCTTGGTCCTTATGCAAGTCTGGTACCTGACCTCCTCAAAATGAATTTTCCTCTTGGTGATTTCAAGATTTTCTCCTTGTCTTTGACTTTCAGCACTTTTACTGTAATGTGTTTGTGGGTCTCTTTGTGTTCTGCTGCTTAGAGTGCATTTAGCTTCCCGGATGTACTATATTACGTTACTTTTTTTCAATACATTTGGGAAGTGTTGAGCCATTATTTCTTTGAATATTTTTTCTTCTCCCTTCTCTCTCTCCCCTGTTCTTCTGGCCCTTCTGTCTATGAGTATGTTGGTGTGTTTAATGGTGCCCACATGTATTTGAGGCTCCATTTTTCTTTATTCTTTTTTCTCTCTGTTGTTTGTCTTGCATACTCTCTTAACAATCCATTTCACGTTCACTCATTACTTCCTTTGTCAATTCAAATGTATTGTTGAGCCCCTGTAGGTAATTTTATTTTATTTTATTTTATTTTTTTCCCTGTAGGTAATTTTAAATTTCAGTTATTACACTTTTTGATTCCAGAATTTCCATTTGGCTCTTTTTCCCAATTTCTATCTCTTTATAGGTATTCTCCATTTAATGCAACATTGCCATCATACTTTCCTTTATTTCTTTAGTCATTCTTTCCTTTAGTTCTTTGAATATATTTATAATGGTACTTTGAAATCTTTTAAATTTTATATCTGACATCTGGTCACTTATAGGCAGGTTCTGTTGCCTGCTTTTTTCCTGGTCTAATACTTTCCATCACTCATAATTTTTTGTTGGAACCTGGATATTTTTATATAGCCAATCTGGGTATAGCTCCCTCTAACAACCCCCCCCCCCCCCCCGCCCCCCACAATTCTTGTTATTTGCTTATTTTTTTAGTGACTGCCTGGATTATTTTAATGAGGTATATTTTCCTCCTCCTTTCCTCCTCCCTCCTCTCTCCCCATCGTGTTAAATCTTGGACATAACACAGCGGCAGGGGTGGGGTGGGGTGGACAGCTTTGGGTAGGTCATCAGTCACTCTGGGATGACAGTGGTCCTGGTAGCGCTCTTGTTCACTCACTAACCACACTCAGCTGTTAACCTTCACTAATTGCTGACTGATTGGTCCATGATTTTCAGCAATGCCCTGGGGCATAATTCCTACACAAACTGATGCAATTAAATTGGGGGTCTTTCATAGTTCCAGAAGTCAGTGTTTCCAGATGTTTCTTGACCCTGGTTCTTTCTCACACAAATTAGCCAGTTTACAAACCAGGTTGTATCTTCATTAGATCCACGCTTCTCCTCCCACTGCTTTTCAACCTCCACCCTTCTTGAGAGTTCTCTTTTGAAACTTGTCCATATTCTGTCTCAAGTTTGTTCCTTTAGGAGGGAATTAGGAGCTGTTCCTTATAGCCTGCTTCTCCCCACGAGCAAAATCTCTGAGCTAGGGTCTAGAGCTTGTGTTGTGGCAATGGTAAGCTTCTCTCTGTGACATTGGTGCTCTAGGAGCTAGGCTTAGTGAAGGGGGTTAAGCATTCCTAGGTCCCTTGGGCTTGCTTTTGCTAGTGTGGAACCATCACCTCCTGAGTTGAGAAAGAGCTATTGAGGTGCCACTTTTTTTCAGTGTACTGTGCCTGAGGCAGAACCTCATTCCGTGAGTAGGCTTTGGACAGAAAAGGGAGGCCTCACCTCTTATTAGTACTCACCTGGGGGTGAACCTCAGCAACAGAGAGCTAGAGGTAGGAGGAGAAACAGAAGTTCTGCTCCTTCTGGGAGGAAAGCCCTTTGCCTGGGGTCTAGGGCAAGTGGGAGCCCTGTGTTCTTGGCTGCAGCAGTCTCCAGTAGACTCTCTACCTTGCTGAGCTGGGAGAAGGTGATTCTGGAGAAGGAGCAGTCTTGGTCCAAGTACCATACTCTTGCCTTTCTTACCGAATTTTCATAGATTTTTATTAAATTGGTTTTTGTTTATTTTCGTTTGCACATAGGACTGTTTCCAGAGTCTTTGAATGATTGTTTTTTAAAAATAATTTTCACCGGTTTCACTGGAGAGCAGCTGAACAAAGCTCCACCTGTTGTCATGCTGGAAGTTGATTTCCATAAAATAAATTGTAAAACCTAAAGTAAAACGCACTGGTTTATAAAAGAAATCAATTATATTGAAATACAGTCATCAAAAGATTTAAAAATTATGTGTCTAGTAATAATAACTACTATACATTAAGATATAGATGAGTGTGAATGAAGCATGTATTTTGGGATATTTGCAACAAGTATAATGTTTTACGAAAATATCTATGATTGCTGTTGGTGGCAAAGTCATAAGGACTTAATACCACTGTGGTTTGTTGTCTGCATTCATAATTTCAGGAAATGCTAACTTTTAGTTAAAGGGCAGTGAAAAATAAACATGGTACTTTTTCCAACCTACATTCACTGATCCCCTGAATTTTATCCACGGTCCCTTTGGGGTGAAGATTGCACATAAGATTCTAGACCGTAACAATATCTAGAGAAGGCCCTTGAACAACCTATGTGTACTGTGACCTAGCAATTGCTCAGATTCTTCTTTTCAATGACAAATGAAATGACCCATAGGAATTTTGAAGTCCTCTGAAGTCTTGTGTGAACTTTTCCTGGAAAGCCATGGCCTCTATCTGTCACCAGCTTTGTTACTTCCCTGCATCCTCTGAGTAGAGTAAGCTTGGAAATGATGGCACAAGCATGGACAGGGAATTTTAACAAAAAAGTGTAATATTTCCATTGTTGTAATAAGAAAGCGATTGGTGATTTTAGAAAAATAGTACTAATTCTGGAATGTGCACATCTGGGAGCTTTAAGTTGTAAATATCAGGCAATATAAACTCAAAGAGATTTAAAGTTAAGAAAAAGTACTTAAGTAATTGCCTACTAAAATTTTCATGTCTGTGGAAAACATCTTTGTGAAAACACAATACTCCTTTTAGAAACTATAATTCACTTACATAATCCATTTAAAAGGAAAAATTGTCCAAGTCTTACATGATGGAGAGAAAATTATTCTTTAGTCACTGCTCAGTTCAATCTTTTATTTAAATTAATTCAGATTTTGCTTCTGCCACTAAATATAACTATTTCTAAGATACAAAGTTGCCTTTAGAATTACTTCCTCCAGGTTTTATGTAACAGTATGTTGTGTGGGAAGCTTAGTTCATGCTGTTTGTTTATGTCACCTTAGCCAATGATCTGTTATTTTTAAGAGGCAGTATTAAATATTTGGAAATATAAGGCTATATAAATTGTGATTTACATAAATTATACACATGCAATTTTACCTTCTCCGCCATAATTATCGAACATGTTATTAAATGTTAGCAATATGTTGTGAAATAAAACAAATCTCATGCTATTGTACCATTGCACCTTAAGACATTTAGGTTAAATATAAAGGCCTTTTTTTTCCTTTTTAAAATCTCAGCATTGTTAAATATGAGAAGGTAGATATCTCTTTCTCTGGGGTCACTAAAAACTCTTCTGAGGTGATTTGAGGGTCCTCCTGTTGCCTGCATGAGTGGGTTGGACTAGATTACTCATCAGTGCCTTGCTGACCATTTGATTTATGATTCTGTGTTCTGATGTGCAAACACAGTTTGGTATGCTGAAGTGCAAATGACCTGGCTTGACTAAATCACATCAAAGCATTCTCCCTGTTTCAGTATTTTTCTCTCTTACAGAAAGAGATTCTATTTTTAGAGAGAATAAGGGACAATTAGTAGTGTTTGCAGGATATTTCACAAAATGAAAAGAAATAAGAAAAGCAAATTTCATACTTACTGTTGAAACTTCTGTGGTTGTATTGGCAATTATTTTGTCCTTTTTATTGTGGGGCTTTATTCCTTCAACAGCATTAAAGGTTACTAAAAGAGTAATTTTGGTGCTAGGGCTGGAGAAATATATCTGTTCTTCTGGGACCAGAACTCTAGGGTGATTAGTGCTCTAGGGATGTATGAAACCAATGTAATGGTTTGCCTTCACATGAGAAATCACCTCCTTCTTCAAAACCTGAAAGTCCCTACAGAGTTATGACTAACCTAGCCTACTGCCTACTGGGAGGGCTGTGGAGAGGATGGCATCACACTGAGAAGGAAGGATAATTGTGAGGGCCAAAGAGGTTTTAGAAGACAGACTGCTTGGGTGGAAAGAGAAACATTAAAAAGAAATACAATATAAGTACAATCAAAATCTCTCTAGATAAATCGGAGAGTAAAATAATGATGGTCTAATGGCTCAAGTCTCAGAACTGGACTGAAAATTCAAGGATGGTACATTCTGATCCTGGCACTGTGTATGTGCCTGTATAGCAAATCACTTCCCATCTGAGGTTCAGCCTCTGCAGGTGAATAAGTTCAGAAGGTGATGGCATGCCTAATGGGCATAGACATATTTTGTGTTCCTCTTATGGCGTCTCTTTTGTAATTGGGAAATCAGAGGAAACACCGTTACTTCCTTATAGCTTTCTTTGTTCATTGGGACCACCTCCCCCAACCCTATTCACACTTGCAATTATAGGAACTGAAAGGAGGGACATCTTACGTAAAAATTATTTTGCTGAGTTCTGTTCACTGGGTCAGTTGGAATAGGAAACATTGCTACCTTCAGTCATTTTGACCTCACACAAAACTTTTAGACATCAAGATAGACTCTATCTTCATACCTTCCAAGAGACAGGTTCTCACCCTGTGGCTGCTTTGAGGACAAAGTCGACTCCTGACAGGCACAGTGATGCATTTTTTCATTTTTTCTAAAATTCTAAAAATGCAGCTTCCAACTGATACCACAGAACAACTTGGAAACTCATGTGGATTTGAGGTGTAGATACCCATATCCTCACGTCTTTATTCTCACATGGCCGGAAATACTTGGGGTGGGGGAGGAAGGCAAAAGGGCCAGTGGAGATAGTATAGAGATGGCGAATATTCACTTGAGTTTCTTCTGTAGCTTCTGTGCCCCTTGGCTTTCCTTTCTCTTCTGGTTTATCTTGCTTTCACTTTCAAGCTTATTTATTTATATTTAGAAGTATTATTGGTGTGCCTGGTGGCACAGTTGGTCAAGTGTCCAACTTTGGCTCAGATCATGATTTCCCAGTTTGTGAATTGGAGGTTCATGAGTTCAGTCAGCATAGAGCCCACTTCAGATCCTCTGTCCCCTCTGTCTGCCCCTCTCCTGCTTGCACACGCGTGGGCTTTCTCTCTTTCTCTCAAAAACAAATAAACATTAAAAAATATATTATTTGTGGGGCCCCTGGGTGACTCAGTCAGTGGAGTGTCAACTTCACCCAGGACGTGATCTCATGGTTTGTGAGTTTGGTTCTGCATCAGGCGCGCGCTCTCTCTCTCTCTCTCTCTCTCTCTCTCAAAAAAAAAGAAAATAAACATTAAAAAAGCAAAAAAAAAAATTATTTGTGATCACATAAACTATTTTGAATGGCTGCTTCAAAACTGAAAACAGAACATGAAGTGTTTCTAGTACAATGACAACTCGGAGTTCTAATTTGGAAGGAATATATACTGCTTGTATACGATTAGTATTTATTTTCTATATCAACAATCTTTACGACAGGACTCTTTTCACTGGTGATACTTAGGTAATAAACCACTATTATTACCCAAGGTTAACCCTTCATCCTGTTCCTGATTCTATTCCTTCACATATCCTCTAGGACCTTGCTATACCAATTTTATTTTCCTTTATACCATTTTTAATCCTTTTTTTGAATCTTAAGATATTTGTATTGAGTGTCTTCTGTGTGTTAGCCAATCAGTTAGTTTTTGCTGGTGAACCACACAACATCTGTACTTATTTAACTTACAGTCTAGTGGAGGAATAAGAAGTAAATAGACATTATGAGACAGAGAAATGGATACTTTGAGAGTTTGTTATATTAGCACAAAGAGAGGAGCCCTAATTCTTCCCGCTGTGACAAAAGAATGCTCAAGATTCCTCTGTCTTCAGTAACTGCCACTCAGCTTTACTACTGTACCCTGTTAGCTACCAGACCTTTCCATAGGACATTGGCTTTTTCTCCTATTTTACAGTTTAATTTATTATGTCTACTATTCAGGCTCTTGCCCTTACCATTCTACTGCTACTGATATTTATCATTGAAGAACATCTAAAGGTCAAATCCAGGGTCTTTTTCTTAACTTATTTCTTCTTGATGAAGCACTCCTCATTGTTGACCACCCCAAGCTCATTGATTGGATCTTTGAACAGCTGCCTAATGTGTTTTACATTTGTCTTTGTCCTATTCACTCCCAAGATGTTAATCCTTGTCCCCAGCTCCAACTCCTCTCCTGAGTGCCATCTTTCATTTTCAGCTATGCATTTCCTCCTATATATTCTGCCAAACCTTAAATTCATGGATATGAATACTAACTCAGCATATTCAAACTTCAAAAAGCATATCTTTGACATAATACAATTTCTCTTTTAAAAAATATTTAATGGTTCCTTGTTGCCTGCTAAATTATATACAAGGTCTCCAGTATAATATTCAAGGCTCTGTACCATATGTCCTCAAGCCATCTTTCCAGCCTTTTCTTTTTCATTACTTTTCAACACACACACTATCCTGAAGACTAAGTTAAGAGATTGCTGCATTTTAAGTATTGCCATATTTTTCTGGTTCTGTTTGTTTGCTCATTCTTATTTCTTGGGTTGGAATTCTATATACTCCCATATCCTTTGTGAAAATGCTACTACTCTTTTAAGACCCTCAAAATAGTTACCTGCTCCATGAAGTTTCCCATACTCTCCAAACAGATATCATCTTGTCTTTTCAGATGCTGTGGTGTGTTACTTTCCCTCATCATTGTCCTCTACCATTTTTATATGTGCAATATGCTTTTCTGATATGTTACATAGTATCTTTAAGAGCTGTACCTAGTAAACAGCTTTGCTTATAGACCTTTAAAAAATTTGAGTTGTACTTATCTCCTCAAATCATCCTCTTTTCTTGACTTGCTTATTTCTGATGCTGTTATCTCATTACTGAGACAAATGTCTCAGTAGCCTGTATATAGATATAAATGTATGTGCAATAAATTTGAGGATAATTTAAATTTGTGAGTGATAATAACATGTTGAATGATAAAAAAAAAAGGGCCAAAAAATCAGACTGGGTTAAATAAAAGCAAGATGAATTGTAACTTTGGTCTAAAAGAAACCACTGGCCCGGGGGCTCCTGGGTTGCTCAGTTGGTTGAGTGTCCAACTTCAGCTCAGGTCACGATCTCTCGGCTTGTGAGTTCAAGCCCTGTGTTGGACTCTGTGCTGACAACTCAGAGCCTAGAGCCAGCTTTGGATTCTGTGTCCCTGTCTTGCTCTGCCCCTCCCTTGCTCATGCTTTGTCTCTCTGTCTCTCTCAAGAATAAATAAAACCTTAAAATAAATAAATAAATAAAAGAAACCACTGGCCAGAAATGGAAGAAGGAAGAATGGTTGGTCACTAGCCTATATAAAAAGAGTTTTGAGAATTTGACTCTGGTGAAATCTAAACGAGTCAACAGTCAACAAGTTGTTCACTTCCACTATTTGTCAGCTGTCAAATGTGGGAAAGTCACTTAATTTCTTAGACTGTTTACTTTTTCTTCAGTTAAACATTATTGAGCACTAGAACCATATATCAGGTATTTCTAGGCATTGGAGTTACTACTGTGGCAGAGTACTGGGTCTGTTCTTATAAGATAATTCATTACTTAAATAATAATATTTGTTTCACATTATTGTAAAGTAATACTCATCTCAAAGGTTACAGTGCAGAAGATTAAATCAGAGAAGGACAAGAGAATAAAGAGGAGGGAATATTATGGAGAGATTTAAAAGTGTAAATTATAATACAGGTAAAAATGTCTAATATATTGCCTGGATATGTTATTGATGTGTTTTCACTCTTGATGTTATTTCAGTTTCACTGTGATGCATCAGAGTGTGAATTTATTTATTATGCTTGGCACTAGGAGTGCATTTGTGATCTGAGGATACATATACTTCTTTCATATGAAAATATCTTAGCTATTGCTTCTTCAAATATTTCTGTTCCCATAGTCTACATACTTCTCTTCTGGAACTTCTCTTATATGTACGTTGGAGATTCTCAATTTATGTTCCATATTTCTTGATTATTCTTTCTTTTCTTTTATTAAAATTTTTTAATGTTTATTTATTTTTGAGAGAGAGAAAAAAAGAGTGCAAGCGAGGGAGAGGCAGAGAGAGAGAGAGGGAGACACAGAATCTGAAGCAGGCTCCAGACTCTGAGCTATCAGCACAGAGCCTGATATGGGGCCCAAGCCTATGAACCACTAAATCATGACCTGAGCAAAGTTGGATGCTTAACTGACTGAGCCACTCAGCCACCCCAATTATCTATCTTTTAAAAAATGCCTTTGCGCCTTTGTGCATATTCTGGGCAATTTCCTCAGTATTTGCATCTAAAACATAAAGTCTCTTTTCAGTGGTGTTCAGTCTAAATGATCTCATCTATTAAATTAAAAATTTTCTCAAAACTCAATTTTTTATTTGTAAGATTTGCAATTTATGTGCTTTTTAAAGTTTCCAGTTTCTAATTTATCTCTGTCCATTGTAGTTTCTTTCCCCCTTTTTGTTTTATAATTTCATTTTTCATGCAAGTTTTTCTTTAATACATCTCTTTGGACAACCTATATATACTTGTTTGAAGGTCTTTGCTATAGTAACACTTAAATATATACAGAAATATCTTAATTATATCTTAATTATTATTAAATATATTAAGAAAAACAGAAAATACTATTGTTTGCCAGGATCAGGTTTTTAAAAATTTTTTTAATGTTTATTTATTTTTGAGAGAGGGAGAGAGACAGTGCAACTGGGGGAGGGGCAGAGAGGGAGACACAGAATCCAAGGCAGGCTCCAGGCTTTAAGCTGTCAGCACAGAGTCCCATGTGGGGCTCGAACTCACGAACCATGAGATCATGACCTGAGCCGAAGTCGGATGCTTCACTGACTGAGCCACCCAGGAGCCCTGGCAGCATCAGTGTTTATGGGAGATTTTGCATTTATTTTTTCCTGTCTCTACTTTTGGATTATCCCCCCTAGTCTGTTATTTTGCAGTTGTTTCCTACCAGCCCTCTGGTATTTAAGATCCAAACTTGTAATGGTACTGAGAGTCATTGTCTAGAAGCAATAATGTAGA